>NC_137279.1:3570000-8370000 GCF_054371585.1 Giraffa tippelskirchi
TTCACTGGATAAGCCGTGTTTTCTTGCTCAGCTATAACTGAGCATCGTACTCCCTTCACAAGCGTGCCAAGGTACCCTGGGCAGCTTCTCTTGTGTTTCACTGTTCTTTATTTTATTCATTTATTTATTCAGTTCAATTGCATCTTTGATCAGAATTAGAATAAAAATTCAAGGCACTGTTATCAACAGGAGGAATAAGGACTTGTGTCTTTGGAGTATGGTTTTTTACTTTAAGCTTGACGTTTATGAGAGCACTATTTATTTCACTTGCACGCACTGCAGGCTCGGAGATGCAGACACCTGTAAGGGTGGTAACCAGACAGTGTGGGCTGAGCCTCGGGCTGGTGGGATGGTCTTGGGCAGGCCCATGTTCCATGAAGTCCCACTGAATTACACTTTGTGAGTGTGTGATTGCTCAGTCGTCTCTGACTCTTAGAGATCCCATAGACTGTACCCCACCAGGCTCCTCTGTCCATGGGATTCTCCAGACAAGAATACTGGAGTGGGTTGCCATGCCCTCCTCCAGGGGAATGATACTTTTGCAAAATAAATAATTTAAATATTTCTACTTCTTACTTAGATAACACATCAATGAGTACAATAATGTAGACTTGTTCGGATGGCCTGCCATGAGTTTTTTTGTAATTGCTTATTTGTTTTCCCAGTATACAGATATTCCAAATTTATTTCAACAAGCATCTTGACTTAATCATTTTTTTCATGATGTAAGTGAGTGTTCTGATTCAGGGAGACATGAATTCTACTTAACTAATAAAACAAAAAATGTTGCAGTAGAAATTCATGGCCCTGTTTTGCATGTTTTGTAAGCTTGTAAATGCTTCCTTTTACTTTATAGTCCACAGACTAATGGGATATTTGTAGGTATATTGGACTTTGATATCTTCGAGTGGGTCATGTTAATAACCATACAACATTTTCATCTATTAAAAACATTTGGTTATATTCAATCCAGGATCTACATAAAACTACATATTATATATATATATATATATATATATATATTTTTTTTTTAAACAAGGAAAGAACAAGTAAAAGGAAAAGTAAAGGAATTACAAGCAGGCAGAGTAATGAAAGGAGACGTGAGGGCCAGCAGAGAACAGTACTCGAACAGTCACGGGCACCAGTAGAGAAACGCTGCTTTGTTTTCCAGGTTACTTACTACTGTTTGCAGCAGGGGAGCAAAATGAGGACATTCTTCAAACCAGCAGGGTTCTATCATAATATCAACAACCCTCTCAAAGCCAGGAGAGCTTTTTTTTCTCTCCTTCTATGTGGTAGAGCTTCCCAGGTGGCACAGTGGTAAAGAATCTGCCTGCCAATGCAGGTTTGATCCCTGGGGGAAGGAAAGGGCAACCCACTCCAGTATTCTTGCCTGGGAAAGCTCATGGACAGAGGAGCCTGGGCTCAAAAATAGTTGTGTGTGTGCACCTGCGTGCGCACACACATACACACACACACACTTGATAGAACAGAATAAAAATGTTATTAGTAACAGATAGAAATCTCCAAACGCTCCCAAAGCACCCTTTCTGTTTGTACCAAATCAAGGTGACCCCCGCTCTGTTTATGCCTAGTTTTTTCGTTTGGATACTTACTCTTTCTACCACAATCAAGTATCTGACTTTGCTTCCACCGCTCAGCGAACATCGTTTCTCTGAGCCTTAGCTTCCCAGGACTCCTATAACCAGTCACCCCACACAGGGTGGCTTACAACAGAAATGTATTAGCTTCCAGGTCTGGAGGCCAGAGTCCAGACACAAGCTGCTGGGGGTGGGGGTGGTCCTTTCTCCGGGGTCTCGGGGAGGACCTGTGCCCTGCTTGTCTCCCAGCTTCTGCTGATGGTCAGTAACCCTTGCCTTCCCTTGGCGTGGAGCTGCGTCCTTCTGACTCGCCTCTGCAATCAGGCGCCCATCGCTGTTTCTGCTCTGTGCCCCTGTGCCTCTGTGTCCAAACTCCCTCTCCTTTTTCATTTTCAAGATTTTGTTTTGGATGTGAGCCATTTTTAAGTCTTTACTGAGTTTTTTACAATAGGACTTCTGTTGTTTTTTTGGAGGGGGTGGGGCACAAGGCATGTGGGATCTGAGCTCCCCAACTAGGAATCGAAACTGCACCGCCTGTGCTGGAAGGTGCAGTCCTAGCCTCTGCATCACCAGGGGAGTCTCTCCCCCTCCTTGTAAGGAGGCCAGTCCTCAGATAGAGGGCCCATCTTAATCCAGCACGACCTCATCTTAACTTGATGACATCTACAAAACCCTTCTTTCCAAGAGAGGTCACATTCGCAGGTACCAGATGTAAACAGACTTTCGAGATGCGTAAACACAATGTAACATCCGCTGGTTGTCAAATTCACTTGACAGTCCTGCATCCTTATCTTCTTTGTCTGTTTTTGTCAGTGAAAACTTCTCAAAGAAGTTGCCTGTATGCCTTGAATCTACATTTTAAAAATCCCCTTTGCTCCAGAAACTCTAATCAGAACTTCGTCCCTCCAGCTCCGTCAAAGTCCCCTCTTGTCAAGATCAGCAAAGTTGCTAAACTCAACTAATGAACAATCTCAGTCACAGCTGAATTCTTCTTTCACCGCTGAAACCCTCCCTTTACTGGCCTCTGCAACCCCGCTCTCAGGCTGGAGTTGCTGTCACCGCGCCAGTCTCTACAGTGGGAGCCCCACCTGGGACACGTCCCCTTCGTATCCACAGATGCTTCCTAAGAGACTGCACCTAACTCTGTGACTAAACCGTGGCTCCATGCTGATAATTCTCAAACTTCATGTCTCCATCCTGACCTGCTTCCCTGATCTCCAGACTTTATATGAACATCAGCCTTCTCCCCATCTCCGCTAGATGTTTAATGGGCATCACAATGAAACTGCTCTCTTGACTTTGCCCCAGAATAAAATGTTGGAGCCAGCATGGGCTCACGTGTCCCTCCTGTTTATCCCTCAACTCTCTTCAAAGGATATGTAACTCCTTGCTAATTAATTCCACGGCTGCTTTGCTGTTTCCGCTAATCATAAACATGTCTCTGAACCATTGCAGTAAGTTTCAGACCCATCTTCCTGCTTCTCCCTTGCCCCTACAATCTGTTTTCACCACACCAGCTCAAGAAATTCATGTAAACCAGAAGTAGTAGAACGCCACATCTTGGCTAAAAACCCTTCGTGGCTTTAGCATCTCAACAACCCAAATCCTTCCCATCCTCGTGAGCTCTCTGTGCCCTGGCTTCACTGCTGCCCCTCTGATGTCATCTAACACTTAACCATTCTGCTCTCTCTGACCTGGGACCCACCAGGAGGATGCTTTTACTGTTCCTTGAACAAGTCAAGTAGCGTTCCTGCTCACAGGCTTTGTGTCTGCTGTTCCCTCTGCCTGGAATGCTCTTCCCGTTCAGGTATTTGCATGGCCAGCTGTCTTATTTCTTGAGGTCTCTGCTCATGTATCTCATCTGCTGAGAGGCTTGCCCTGTCTGTCTTAGCACCCACCCCTCTCTCTGACCCTTAGGTGCCTTTGTTCTCCTGCGTGGTGCTCATCATCTTTGCTGTATCATATCCTCACTGTCTGTTTTCTATTTCTGCCTCCCCCTATTGCATTACACAGATCTGCTTGCGGTTTTTGCTGCTCTATCAACAAGACCCAGAAGAGTGGGCAACATAGTAGACAGAGAGTAGTATTGATGGGCTAAATGTCTCTTATTTCCACTCCAGGGAATGTGTGTTGGCCACCTTGTTGGTTTTCTATTTTTCATTTTTATTTTATATTGGAGTATAGTTGATTAACAACGCTGTGCTAGTTTCAGGGGTACAGCAAAGCAAGTCAGTTATACCTATACAAGCATCCATTCTTTTTCAAATTCTTTTCCCATTTAGGTTATTACAGAAATTTTTTTTTAACTTTTTACTTTTTTATTGGGGTATAGCAAATTAACAACCTGACAGTTTCAAGTGAACAGCGAAGAGACTCAGCCATCCATATACATGTATCCATTCTCCCCTGAACTCCCCTCCCAGGGAGGCCGCCACGTAACCCGGAGCAGAGTTCCCTGTGCCGGACAGCAGGCCCTGGTCGGGGACCACTTCAAACACAGCAGTGTGCGCATGTCCCTCCCACTCTCCCAATCTATTCCTCCCACCCTTCGCCCCGGTAACCCTAAATTAGTTCTCTAAGTCTGCGAGGGTTCCTGTTTTGTAAAAAAGCTCACTAGTATCATTTTTTTAGATTCTGCATTGAAGCGATGTCTTCGGCTATTTGTCTTTCTGAAGGTGGTGTAATGTTAACACTGGGAAACCTCCCGCACAGAGACCCCAGCTAGAGGTTAACAGGAGCGGATCTGAGGCGCTCATTTTGCTTCGCCGCCGATGAGACAGCCGGCCTGAGGCTCCCCGTTTCTTGCCCTGGATGCAATCGGGCGGAACATATGCAGGCTCTCACGGGCAGCAGCTGCCCAGTCCTTCCAGAAAACTGCTGTGCAAGCAGCCATCTCCCCGCGGCTCTCCTCTCTAATTGAATGAGAACCAGCAGGTGATCGGTGCCACGCGGGGGAATCAGACACACTCTCGGCTTGTCATTGTGTGATGGAGCTGGTGTGCGGCCTCTTAAGTGGAGACTTGGATGCTTCTGGGGGCAGGGCACTCGGAGAGCTTCTTACTACGATTATTTTTATGTGCTAGAGTCATGACTCTGAGACCAGTATTTTCACCTAAGATGCTATTAAGATGGAGAATCATGATGTTTTATGTGCTTGATTGGATAAAACTGGATCCTACAGCCCATCATTATGTATCCTACAATCCACTCTAAGAAAACGTTAGTACATCTTAAATATATTTCTGTCCTAATGTCAGTGATGAGCAGTGATAAGAAAGTGGGGATCCCAAAAGAGCTTACCTTATCATCTATTTGTTCTACAAATGATCTATGTTCAATTGCCAGGAAATGGCTAGAACTACAGAGAGCTGCAAAATTCTGTAGGTGCAAAATGGGAGGAGTTTAATTAAGTAGGAAAAAGGTAAGCATTGCTGTGAATGTTCCACAAATCTCAAGCATTAGACAAGCACTCATGTTTACAAGACCTTGGCTTTTACAGAGAATTTAGAGGAAAGTCTCTGCTCTGAAGCAGGTCTGCTCAGTCCCACTCAAGCGTAATAGTCAAAGAGACACATTTCAATTTATAACTCAGAGACTCTCTTTATTCTATCTGTATACAGTGACTAGCAAACCAGCTCGTATATAGTGGGAAGAGAAATTTAGAAACCATTTACACTCAAATACAACAAAGGTACACAAAGCCAAGTAAAGCATGTACCTAGATGACAGATAAGAGTTTACGGTAAGTTTCTTTTAATAAAAAGTTTGAAAAATAAAAATAATAAAATAATTTTCTTTTATGCTACTTAATGAGAACATGATTATTAATTTACTTCTGTTGAAGTATCATTGATTTACAATGTTGTGTTAGTTTCAGTATATACATGTATGTGCATACATATATACATACATATACACACATATATATATGTATACATGTGTACACATAGGCTTCTCTTGTGGCTCAGCTGGTAAAGAATCCACCTGCAATGAGGGAGACCTGGGTTCGATCTCTGGGTTGGGAAGATCCCCTGGAGAAAGGAAAGGCTACCCACTCCATTATTCTGGCCTGGAGAATCCCATGGACTACAGTCCATGGGGTCGAAGAGTCAGACATGACCAAGCGACTTTGACAAACAGTCAAAACATACACACACATATCTATCTGTGTAAACACAGATCTATATACCTATATATTCTTTTTCAGATGATTTCCCTTTATATGTTATTAGAAAATATTGAATATAATTTCTTATGCTATACAGCCCTTGTTGTTTATATTAATATATTTTATATATTTATATATGTTGTTGTTTAGTTCCTAAGTTGTGTCTGACTCTGTGACCCCGTGGACTGTAGCCCGCCAGGCCCTGCCATCCATAGGATTTCCAGGCAAGGATACTGGAGTAGGTTGCCATTTCCTTCTCCAGGGTATCTTGATCACCCAGCGATCAAACCCATGTCTCCTGCACTGCAGGTGGATTCTTTACCACTGAACCACCTGTAAAGACCATGTTTATATTTAGTAGTGCATATATGTTAATCCCAAACTCCTAACTTATCCCTCTCCCCCATGGTCCCCTTTCGTAACCATAAGTTTGTTTTCTATGTCTGAGAATACACTTATTTAGTTCGAAGTCTACACCATATAGGGCTTCCCAGGTGGCACTAGTGGTAAAGAACCGGCCAACGCAAGAGGTGTAAGAGACATGGGTTCCATCCCCTGGGTACGGAAGATCCCCTGGAGGAGGGCATGATGACCCACCCCAGTAGCCTTGCCCGGAAAAATCCATGGACAGAGGAGCCTGGCGGGCTTACAGTCCACAGGGTCACAAAGAGTCAGATACGACTGAAGCGAGTTTGCAAGCGCGCACTATACCGTAAAAGAAACCCTTGACAAAAACCATCAACAAAAGCTTAAGAGACATTACCAGAGAAAAGGAAATATGCTGTTAGATGGGCAAAAGGATAAAGGTATTTAACTAAAATAGACAACAGATTTGGGGAAAAATTAATTTTAATACAGTTCAGGATTTCTTCAAAGTTTTAAAGTTCACGAAGCATGAGTATCTGAAGGCGGTGGGTGGTGAGTGACTAGCAGTGATAACTGTTTCTCTATAACCCCCAAACTTCCTCTGGCTGTCAAATAAAGTCATGTGCTTACCTAATGATCTCCACAGCTCCATGCTTGTCTGAAACTTTGATCTTCGTTGCTGTCTGCCGGCTTAAGGCTTACACCTTTGCTCTTAATAAAAGAAAAGAGAGCTACTTAACTAAATCTCCTCACCATTAAAAACAATTGGTTTTACAATCACTTTCAAGTCCCCCTCAGAGAAAGCTGCTACAAAAAATATCTACTTTGATGTGTTGTGGGGCTTAATCAGACTTTCTAGAGTCAACAAATGGGAAGAGAAAAATCCAATAAAATACTTTAAAAAAATTGTGAGTCGGTTTGATAGAGTCTGAGTAGCATGTTTGTGCACTTGGAGATCTGCCAGTATTAAATAGAATCCAGTTGGTATGGACTGAAGGATTCCTGGCAGCAAATCAGGACAGAAAATCTGACCAAATAATGTCTGTTCGAGTCAGTGACAACTAAAATCTGTTCCCTGGCTGGTACTGCTGTGAGTGAATGGGCAGGTATTTTATTGAATCATGGACATGTGAAAGAACATTGTCATGTCCATGTTCTAAAGAATCCAACTGAAAAAAAATCAGGGATTTTTCAATATCTACCATTTTTTAACGAAGGGTGTCATCCTAGAAAGAAAAAAAAAAGCTTAAAAAAAAATGTAAGACCGCATCCACATTTTTAAAAGTCAAGTTGAAAATTCCAGATGTGTTGAAAAGAAATATCACTCCTTCTGTGCCCCTGTTAATTTTCAGGAAAAGTCAAGCGATTGCGCCAAGCCAAGGAGGAAGCGATGGCAGAAACTGGTCAGTACAGAATGCAGCGAGATGAGGAATTTCGACAGAAACAGACTAAGGTGAGTAAGAGTCAGCACCGATTTTTTTTCCGCATAGACTCTAAGGTACGAATATATTCATTAATAATAAGATATTGATCTTCTAAAGTGTCACATACAACGTTGTTGTCATTTAGTTGCTAAGCCATGTCTGACTCTTTTGCCACCCTATGGACTGTAGCCCTCCGGGCTCCTCTGCCCATGGGATTTCCCAGGCAAGAATACTGGAGTGGGTTGCCATTTCCTCCTTCAGGGGATCTTCCCCACCCAGGGATCAAACCTGCGTCTCCTGCATTGGAAAGTGGATTTGTCACTGCTGAGCCACCAGACAAGTCCATCATGCGTGATACTAGGAGAGAGAAATACATGGGACGCAGCAAATAGAGTCCAACCAAGGCTAAAGAGGGGGCTTCCCCGGAGGCTCAGCTGGTGAAGAATCCGCCTGCAATGCAGAAGACCTTGGTTTGATTCCTGGGTCGGAAAGAGCTACTGGAGAAGGGATAGGCTACCCACTCCAGTGTTCTTGGGCTTCCTTGGGGGCTCAGCTGATAAAGAATCTGCCTACAATGCTGGAGACCTAGATTCGATCCCTGGATTGGGAAGATCCCCTGGAGAAGAGAAGGGCTACCCACTCCAGTATTCTGGCCTGGAGAACTCCAGGGACATGGAATGAGTCACAAAGAGCTGGATATGACTGATCAATTTTCACTTCACTTCAAGGCTGAATATCAAATAAAATCATTGTTTTTTAAAGACTTTTTGATATGGATGGACCATTTTTTAAGTTTTTATTGAATTTGTTGCAATACTGCTTCTGTTTGATGTTTTGGGGTTTTGGCCCTGAGGCATGTGAGATCTTAGCTCCGCAACCAGGGATCAAACCCACACCCCCCTGCATCGGAAGACATAGTCCTAATCACTTGATCGCCAGGAAAGCCCCTCAAACAAAGGTTACAAAATTACTGAGTTTACAGTTTCACTCCGGAGGCTTTCTGATTTGTCAGAGAAAGTATCAATCAGTAGTTATTATCTAACACATTATAGGTTAAAAATCATATTCTCAAATATACAAGTGAATGGAATTAGTTAAACTGTTAATTCTTACTATAGATTATCAACTAACATATTTAAGTAAGAAAAAAAATATGAAAACTTTTTTTTCTTCTGTTGCTCTCTATTAATGTTCACTAGTAGAATCAATAAAAAGTGTTGCACAGTGTTACACAATGAGCTGGTTAGGCCAAATATCCTCTGGCGAACTCAAGATTTACAAATGATCCATGTAGATGTTGTTATAAATTGCTGAAAAGTCTTTTGGCTTTTCCTTATGATTTCCTTTTCAATTGTCTGACTTCATTCACCAAATCTTTTATTAAAATATTAAGAAGTGCTTTTTCCTACACTAGTATCTTTTAAATATCTGCAGGTTACAGTAAAAAATATAAGTGCATGAATTTTTCTGAGCCCACTGCAACACAGACTAAAAGAAACAATTGAGTTCCATGCACCATAACTAAAGTTTGTATGCTTTCTTTTTGCCTCAGCAAAGTTATAAATAAAGCTCTGTGTAGAAGCTGGACATTGCAAGATGAACTACAAGCAGTTTGTAAATATCTCTGTTTACAGCTTTGATTTTAGTGGCAGTTGGTGCAGAACTCATGTAGGATCAGGTACATTAGATCCTACGGTAGGAAAAACTTTTCCAAGGAACTATTTCTTAAAATAAAATGTCCTTTTAGAATAAAGTGGGCAACTTAGCAAAGGCAACTCCTTCTTATCAATATTTGGAAAAAGAACTCATAAGATTCCAGGAACACACATACACATACTCCCTCCATGGTCAGCCCCTGGGAATCTGCCCAAACTGTCAGCTCGGAAAATAGCATGCACTTACGTTTTGCTCTGAACTGCAGATATTCGTCAAATGCTAGGGTAGGAAACAGCATTGCTTTATATTTTCATGAAGGGTTTATGGAGTGAAGCCAGCTAGTTGAAAAGGAAATCATAAGGAAATACCAGAAGGCTTGTTAGCAATAGACAACAATATCTACTTTGGCCATTTGTAACTTTTTTTTTTTTTTTTTTACTACTTCTGTTGCTACTTGTTCTGTTCTAGCCATATGTCTCCTCATTTTCTCCCAGAAGAATTAAGTAGGCAGCTGCCACTGGGCCTTTGCATCTGCTGTGTCTGCTCCGTGGATCTTCTTTAATGTACATTCATCTCTCCTTGACCTCTGTTAAGGTGTTAGCTCTTCTTATCGATCACCTTGTCTAAAATAGTGTCTCTGGTTAAAAAAAATATGATATCCATTATAGTCAGAGCATTTATCACTACTGGATACATTATATATATATTGTGCTTATTGTTTATCTTTCCTTCTGGACTGTGAGCACCAAAGTGATGGTTCTTTGTTTTGTTCTCTGTTGCTTTCCTTGATATCGGAACAGCATCTGCTCCTCCAAAAGTATCCAATAAGCATTCATTGTACGAATGAATAACTAAGCATCTCTTCCATGACTTTTTCTTTTTGAGTTCTGTCATGTGTCTGTATATGCTTAGTCACATCTGACTCTCTGCGGCTTCATGAACTGTAGCCCACCAGGCTCCTCTGTCAATGGAACGTTCTCAGCAAGACTACTGGAGTGGGTTGCCATTTCCCTCTCCAAGGGGTCTTCCTGACCCAGAGATCGAATCTGCACCTCCTGCACTGGCAGGCAGACTCTTTACCTCTGTGCCAGCTGGGAAGCCAATGACATATTAGGACCCCCCAAAAAATAACCATTCTTGATGCTAATCAGCTTTTCTGATCCTGTGTGGGACATTTCTAACATACGCATTGCTATTTTTTTAAGTAATTACAAAACTGACCATCATTTTAGAAAGTAGCTGGGTTTACTCCCTTGAAATATTAAATCTCCAGAAGAATCTCCTACAGTGTAAATCTGGCTCAGGATATTTATTCTCTGCATCAGAGAGTCATTAAAACTCCTCATGGCTCTCATAATTAGAGCTCTAAGCCAATTTTACAGCTAGTTGATCAAAAGCTCACATAGAAAGGTCAGCATGTTCAGACCTCTGTTACCTCAAGTATATTGCAAACCACGAGCACAGATCTTCCCTCCTGGCATGACCCCCGTATGTCAAACAGAGGGCTAGTCCACTAAAACTCATCATCATTAACCCAGGGCACGCAGGAGGTCTGGGAGGAGACCCAAGAAACCAGCTCTCCACCTGCCACTGGTGCTGCACCTTGCTGCTACTTTTTGGGGTTGCTTTTTAGTTCTTGTTAACGTATTTTCCAATTCCCCTGACTTATCAAGAGAAACAAGTACCCCAGTGTGGGGTGCATATCTTTGTAACGAATATCTTTATAACAAAGATTTAGTGATCCCTTGCTATTTTCTTATTCCTTGTTTGACTTTATCGCTTGCTAAAATTTCATACTACTCAGCAAGGAAAAGGACCAAACTAGTTACACATGCAACAGCTTGGATGATTCTAAAATGATGCTATACTGAGTGAGAGAAGTGAAAGTGAATATCCCTCAGTCGTGCCCGACTCTTTGTGACCCCATGGACTGTAGCCCACCAGGCTCCTCTGTCCGTGGGATTCTCCAGGCCAGAATGTTGGAGTGGGTAGCCGTTCCTGTCTCCAGGGGATCTTCCCAACCCAGGGATTGAACCCAGGTCTCCTACATTGCAAGCGAATTCTTCACCATCTGAGCCACCAGGGAGTGAGAGAAGGCCATCATTTATAGTGCATTCCATTTCTATGGACACAAAGTATATACTCTATGATTCCATTTATACCATATACTCAAAAAGACAAATCTCTAGTGATACAGTTACTTCAACCATCCCCCACGACCTTGGAAAAGTTCTACAAAATAGCATCTTCCAATGAGGAAAACAATAGATTGCTATCATGGAAATATTAAATACTGTTAATGCCAATAAAAGGTGGCACTGACCATGCATCTAAACAAAAGACCTGAAAATGATTGCCCTGATCATATTGAAGATTTTTATATCTTTAGTATTTCTTCCTAAATTCATATTATGAAAGTATTTTTGTTTCCTTGAAGCAGCTACAAATTGAGAATGCAAAACTGTGTGAAGGAACTGAACCTCTGTTACCCTTAAACTGAAACACAACTTACAAAGAAATGTATTGAATGTTGAAAGATTTCACCAACACTGTCCGTCACTAAGTTGTAAAGCTATACACGTCAGTCTCAACACTGAAGGTTTGCAAATTCCCATGGAGAAGTCCTTCAATGGTAGCCTTTGACCAAATGCACTGCTATGTGTCACATAGTTATCCACTTCCATTTTATACAGTGTCCAACTATTCAAACAGCAAGCTTTGATCAGCAAGAGCAGTAGAGCACAGGCAACAAGTTCTGTGTAACACCTGGTGATCCACTCTCTGTCTTCTGTTCAACGTGTGTATTGAGCATCTATTATGTGTCTGACAGTGTTTGAGGCACTTTAACTCATCAGTGGATGAGATAACTCTTACCCTGGTCCTTGTACATCTTGCATTTATTCAGGTAACTCCTGCGTGGTTTAAATCAGCACTATCTTCAGATACAAATGGAATTCTTCCCAAGGAAGACCATTTAAAATGGTATACGGGGACTTCCCTGGTGGTCCAATGGTTGAGACTTCACCTTCCGATGCAGGGGGGTCAGGTACAATCTCTGGTTGGGGATCTAAGATCCCACATGCCTCACAGCGAAAAAAAAAAAACAAGACATAAAACGGATGCAATACTGCAACAAGTCAATAAAGACTTTTAAAATTGTCCACATTAAATTCATGTTGATGTATGGCAGAAACCATCACAATACTGTAAAGTAATTATCCTCCAATTGAAAATAAAATTTAAAAAACTATAAAAAATCTTTTGAAAAATAAAATAAAGCGGTGTGTAGTGAGTCAAGGTATCATATTGTCTAGGAAATACTGCAGAAACTCAAATTATTGTGGCTAAAATAAACTCAGAAATAATATGTTTATTTATACAGGATGAAATACAGGAATTTGGGTTATTAAAAGGGTATGCCAACATTTATGAAAGTTTAAGATGGATTATACAAATTTTAAAGTGCAAGCAACACAGTGATAAATCATAATAATGATTACTAACATTTACTGATTACTTGCTCAGTGCTAAGCTTCTGTGCTAAACATCACCTTCATAATAAACATCTTCAGAAAATTATCATGTTGTCTTAGCAAAGCACATTAAGAATATACCTAATGCTGGTAGCTGTCATCTGTCGTCCAGTACCTACACTGTCAAAAACGATGGTCATTCTCATGTAGCTACCAAGCACTTGAAGTACAACTAGTCCAAATGAAGATATTCTATAAATAAAATACACACCAGGTTACAAGAACTTATTCTTCAATCATTCAGTCATGTCCAACTCTCTGCAGCCTCATGGACTGCAGGACATCAGTCTTCCCTGTCCTTCACTATCTCCCAAAGTTTGCTGAAATTCATGTCCATTGAGTCAGTAATGCCATCTCTCTCATCCTCTGTCACCCTCTTCTCCTGCCCTCAATCTTTCCCAGCATCAGGGTCTTTTCCAATGAGCCGGCTCTTCTCATCAGGTGGCCAAAGTATTGGAGCTGCAGCTTCAGCATCTTGCAGCTTCTAGCATCTTGCAGCTTCTAGTGAATATTCAGGACTGATTTCCTCTAGGATTGACTGGTTTGATCTCCTTGCAGTCCAACGAACTCTCAAGAGTCTTCTCCAGCCCCACAATTCGAAAGCACCAATTCTTTGGCATTCAGCCTTCTTTATGGCCCGACTCTCACATCCATGCATGACTACTGGAAAAACCATAGCTTTGACTAGATGGACCTTGGTCGGCAAAGCAATGGCTTTGCTTTTTAATACATTGCCTAGGTTTGTCATGACTAACAATAATGTAATAATTTTACATTTTACATTAAACTAATAGTATGGCTGCTGCTGCTGCTAAGTCGCTTCAGTTGTGTCCGACTCTGTGCAACCCCATAGACGGCAGCCTACCAGGCTCCCCCATCGCTGGGATTCTCCAGGCAAAAACACTGGAGTGGGTTGCCATTTCCTTCTCCAGTGCATGAAAGGAAAAAGTGAAAGTGAAGTCGCTCAGTCGTGTCCGACTCTTAGCGACTCCGTGGACTGCAGCCTACCAGGCTCCCCCATCGCTGGGATTCTCCAGACAAAAACACTGGAGTGGGTTGCCATTTCCTTCTCCAGTGCATGAAAGGGAAAAGTGAAAGTGAAGTCGCTCAGTCGTGTCCGACTCTTAGCGACCCCATGGACTGTAGCCTACGAGGCTCCTCCATCCATGGGATTTTTCAAGCAAGAGTACTGGAGTAGGGTGCCATTGCCTTCTCCGAATAGTATGGCTATATTGGGTTAAATACAAATATTGTTCAAGCTAATTTTTCTAGTTTTTTAAATACAATTCTAGAAAATTTTAAATTACATTTCTGGCTCACTTTGAGGCTTTTACAGCTCTATTAGCACCACTCTGCATGCTTTGCACTCGTAAATCTGGTTGACTTTTTGCAACAAACCCACCAAATAGGTGATATTACCCCCGTTTAAAAAATAAAGATCCTAAGGCTGAGATGAAAATTTCCAAAACCCAATGGGACAGCTGCAGCAATCCAGCCTAATAATAACTATTTTCAATACTTCTCCAAAGAAAAGTAGGTAATATTACAGTTTCCTAACAGTGTGTCCAGAAAAACATCTATTTCTGCTTTATTGACTATGCCAAAGCCTTTGACTGTGTGGATCACAATAAACTGTGGAGAATTCTGAAAGAGATGGGAATACCAGATCATCTGATCTGTCTCCTGAGAAACCTGTATGCAGGTCAGGAAGCAACAGTTAGAACTGGACATGGAACAACAGACTGGTTCCAAATAGGAAAAGGAGTACGTCAAGGCTGTATATTGTCACTCTGCTTATTTAACTTCTATGCAGAGTACATCATGAGAAATGCTGGGCTGGAAGAAACACAAGCTGGAATCAAGATTGCCGGGAGAAATATCAATAACATCAGATATGCAGATGACACCACCCTTATGGCAGAAAGTGAAGAAGAACTAAAGAGCTTCTTGATGAAAGTGAAAGAGGAGAGTGAAAAAGTTGGCTTAAAGCTCAACATTCAGAAAACTAAGATCATGGCATCTGGTCCCATCACTTCATGGGAAATAGATGGGGAAACAGTGGAAACAGGGAGAGACTTTATTTTGGGGGGCTCCAAAATCACTGCTGATGGTGATTGCAGCCATGAAATTAAAAGATGCTTACTCCTTGGAAGGAAGGTTATGACCAACTTAGATAGCATATTTAAAAGCAGAGATATTACTTTGCCAACAAAGGTCCGTCTAGTCAAGGCTATGGTTTTTCCAGTGGTCATGTATGGATGTGAGAGTTGGACTATAAAGAAGGCTGAGTGCCGAAGAATTTATGGTTTTGAACTGTGGTGTTGGAGAAGACTGTTGAGAGTCCCTTGGACTGCAAGAAGATCCAACCTGTCCATCCTAAAGGAGACCAGTCCTGGGTGTTCATTGGAAGGACTGATGTTGAAGCTGAAACTCCAATACTTTGGCCACCTCTTGCAAAGAGTTGACTCATTGGAAAAGACCCTAATGCTGGGAAGGATTGGTGGCAGGAGGAGAAGGGGACAACAGAGGATGAGATGGATGGATGGCATCACCGACTCAATGGACATGAGTTTGGGTGGACTCTGGGAGTTAGTGATGGACAGGGAGGCCTGGCATGCTGTGGTTCATGGGGTCGCAAAGAGTCGGACACGACTGAGCAACTGAACTAACTAACTGAACTAACTAACAGTGTGTCTTTTAAATTTTTCACTACTTAAGACATTGACTTTAGTAACGGTAATTTTTTTTTGAGTTAGGTATAAAATCCAATATTGGATTTAGAAGAAATTTTTAATTTTGGTAGAACTACTTTGGTAAGTAGTTTTCTATTATTTTTCAGCATCTTTGTAGCAAGGAAAATTTCATCCCCATGTCTGTGGTTCTTGTATACTCACTTATCAAAATGTTTTTTTATAAAAGCTATTTGATGTCTGGAGAAGGCAATGGCACCCCACTCCAGTACTCTTGCCTGGAAAATCCCATGGACGCAGGAGCCTGGTAGGCTACAGTCCATGGGGTCACTAAGAGTCGGACATGACTGAGCGACTTCACTTTCACTTTTCCCTTTCATGCACTGGAGAAGGAAATGGCAACCCACTCCAGTATTCTTGCCTGGAGAATCCCAGGGACGGCGGAGCCTGGTGGGCTGCTGTCTTTGGGGTCGCACAGAGTCGGACACAACTGAAGTGACTCAGTAGCAGCAGCAGCATTTGATGTCTTAGAAGCTATATCATCTCAAAATGATTTTGTTTGAACTAGAAAGACCCAGTTGCCTGAACTACAAACAGAAAAGAACTTGAACCTGATACCTCAGTGACATTTAATTTCAAGTTTGGGGCCCAGAAAGGTCATTCAGATTCTAGACTCTAGAACATTCTGACAACCTTGAAGTAAGTCAATCATTAGTGGAGCCTCCTGGACTAAATTAAATGCATGCTTTCCCCAAACACTCAGGAAAGAGAAAAACAAACAAACAAAACCCAGCTGTATTGCTTTCACAATTCCCTGTTCAAGAAAGGCTGAGTTTACGGAGGAGACCAATTAGGAGCTGACTATTTGCTTTAGCAAAGGATAACTTTACAAAGGGTTTCACCACAGAATCTCTTTAAATTGCTAACTCCTCTGGTAAAATTATCTTTTTGCTTTTTCATGCTGTTCATGGAAATTATATTTCAATCATATCATTACTTGGCAGAGAAGCTGAGAGAGAGAGGAGACGATAGGAATACTGGTGATCAGTGTTAATAGAAAAACAATCAGAAAGATAAGTTGCTGCTGCTGCTGCTAAGTCGCTTCAGTCATGTCTGACTCTGTGCGACCCTATAGACAGCAGCCCACAAGGCTCTCCCGTCCCTGGGATTCTCCAGGCAAGAACATTGGAGTGGGTTGCCATTTCCTTCTCCAATGTATGAAAGGGAAAAGTGAAAGTGAAGTCGCTCAGGTTACACTGAGTCTAAAACTGTAATGGGACTAAATCAACAAGTACAGGTCTTCTTCAACTTACACTGGGGTTAATTTCTGGTAAACCCATGGCAGGTTGAAACTATTGAAGTCAAAAATGCATTGAATATGCCGAATCTACCCATGGGCTTCCCAAGCTGCTCACTGTTAAAAAAAAAAAATCTGACATCAATGCAGGAGACATGGATTCAATCTCTGCATCGGGAAGATCTCCTGGAGGAGGAAATGGCAACCCACTCCAGTATTCTTGTTGGGAGAATCCCATGGACTGAGGAATCTGGTAGGTTATGGTCCATAGGGTTGCAGAGAGTTGGACATGACTGAATGTCTGAACACACACAATAAATGATATATCTGGGCTTGTGAAGGTATCTTATGGGGCATATTGTGGCTGTATATTCCTAAAAGACAGATTTAAATAGTTCAGATAATGTATTTTAAAAATTCACAAACCAGTTATTTGCTCTTTAAAAACCAGCAATAATGGGTTTAATGATGTCTTTCAACTTTATTTGCCAGACTTTTAATTCAGAAAGTAAGACACAGGAAGTCAGTGGAAACTATCGTAAACACATCAAGAAAACTTCCGAGCATGGTATTAATAGAATGATTGTGAACTTGCCCTCAATTTGTACTGTGTGAAGGTCAACTTAGAAGTCACCTGCTGTGGCCAGCTTCCTTTTGTTTTTAATAGTTGAGTTACAATACAGCTCCAGTTGGACAGCATAGTGATTCAGCTTTGACCTTTTTTGCAGATTATATTTTTTTAGAAAAGTTTATCCATCCCACTCACAGCATTGGTGACCTTATCTATTCTCTGAGAAAATTCTGGAAAAATAATGCATAATGCAAATGATAATGCAAACTTAATTTAACTTACAAAACAAGTAAATTTTAATATTACCTACAGTGTAGTGAATTCTGTTTTATTTTGGTAGATAATGGGCTCTCAGAGTAATGTCTTAGAAGAAATAGAAGTGCAAACCCTAGGGAAGATAAAAGAGCTGAATGCAAGCTACAGCAAGTCCGTGGAAAGTGTGATCAATGAGCTTTTAAGCATCGTCTGTCACGTGAAACCAGAAATCCATGTGAACTACAGAATCGCCAACTAAATGTGCATCTGATTGTTCAATAAATAGTGTTTTCATGCCCCCTGGTTGTTTATGGCTTCAAGTTTGTATTAAGAGATTTGAAGTGTGCATCTTAAATTTACTACACATCTGCAGATTTTCATGTGATATAATTCACATAGAAATACTGAATTTAAAAGCAAACCAACGAAAAAGTTATCATAGCTTTCCTGGTAATAGGTGTGACCTTGTCTTCTAATTTGGAGTAAGCCAAGAATTCAGAGTTAACATATTTTTGACACATGGGCAAAAACGTGGATTTGGCCACTTTTCGTGGGTGTGGGTTTTTTTTTTTTTTTTTTCTAATTTCCTCTCCTCTTTATCAGTTTACAAAATGTGTTCTTAGTTGTGGTTGTTAAAAGGTCATTTTTAAGGGAGATAGAATCACCACTCTGATATTGGTATAAAATTATTATTTGTCAAGGATTTTATTTAACTCATTAATCAGTAAGGAAACCAGTAAGATGTTATCGCTAGTTCGAAGAGTAAGACCTTCATATATAGAAAGAGAGATGATAGATAGACACAAACACACACACATACAGGTATACATACATAAAGAAAAATGGGCTATATAACTATCCTCTCTGCTTAATCTCAACTAGCAAATATTCTTCTCTTTCTAGCAGAAATTAAAAAAAAAAAATGACAGAGGAGTTGCTAGCACACATGTTTAGGCTAAAAACAAAACAAAAAAATCAAACAACAGCAAATCAAACCTTAAAGGAGAAATAGTAGGTTCGGGTGTATGATGACCTGAATGTTTGTACCCCCCCACCCCCACCCCAAAGCCATATGCAGAAATCTAATCCCCATTGTCATGGTGTTTGGAGGTAGAACCTTAGGAGATCATCAAGTCATGAGGGTGGCACTCTTGTGAATGGGATTAGTGGCCTTATTAAAAGAGACCAGGACTTCCTTGGTGGTTCAGTGGATGAGAATCCTCCAGCCAATGCAGGGGACAAGGTTCGATTCCTGGTCCGGGAAGATTCCACATGCCACAGAGCAAGTAAGCCTGCTAGCTGCAGCTCCTGACCCTGTGAACCCAAGAGCCTGTGCTCCACAACAGGAGAAGCCACCACAATCAGAAGCACTCACACTATAACTAGAGAAAGCCTGCACAGCAACAAAGACGCAGCACAGCTAGAATCAGCCAACCAAAGAGGCCATGAGGCAGTCACCCTCCTTCTGCTGTGGAAGGCTACAAGAAGCCCTCTGTCTGCCGCCTGGGAGAGGCCCCTTGCTGAACCTGCTCCTGCTGCCCCCTTCATCTGAGACTTCCAGTCTCCAGGACTGTGGAAAGTGAATTTCTGTTATTCATAAGCCACCCAGTCTGTGGTACTTTGTCACCCCCTTCTCCTGCCCTCAATCTTTCCCAGCATCAGGGTCTTTCTAATGAGTTTTCTCTTGGCATAAAGTAGCCAAAATATTGGAGCTTCAGCATCAGTGCTGCCAATGAATACTTAAGGTTGATTTCCTTTAGAATTGACTGGTTTGATTGCCTTCTTAAGGGACTCCCTAAGTCTAAGGGAGTCTCAGGGGTCTTAAGTACCAGGTACCTTAAGTGCCATGTATAAATTATCTTAATTCTGTTACGGTGTGTAGTATTAGCATCCCCATGGAACACAGTAGGAAATGAGATTAGGAAATTTGCCCTGAGTTGCTTGAGAACTATAGACAATTCAAGGCTTCAGTCTGGAAATATGACTCCAATGTCCTCACACTTCTGTACTTATTCTGCTGGCTCCCTGCTGCTAAGTCACTTCAGTCGTGTCCGACTCTGTGCGACCCCGTAGACGGCAGCCCACCAGGCTCTGCCGTCCCTGGGATTCTCCAGGCAAGAATACTGGAGTGGGTTGCCATTTCCTTCTCCACTGGCTCCCTGAGAAGCTTCTATATTTACACCAGTAAGTTCCAAGGCACTCTGATTCTCCAATAATTTGCTATTGTTGTTTAGTCACAAAGTCGTGTCCAAATCTTTGCAACCCCATGGACTACAGCATGCCATACCTCCCTGTCCCTCACCATCTCCTGGAGTTTGCCCAAGTTCATGTCCATTGAATTGGTGATGCCATTTATATGAGGACAAATTTTAATTCCAGTTCAAACAAAATTTAATTAGGAAATTTTCATTTTTACCAAACTATGTGTATACTCAATTCCAAACACAAACTGAAATGATTCTAACTGATCATTGTTTTCAGACTTCCCTCGTAGCTTAGCTGGTAAAGAATCTACCTGCAATGCAGGAGACCCTGGTTGTATTCCTGGGTCAGGAAGATCCCCTGCAGAAAGGATAGGCTACCCACTCCGGTATTCTTGGGCTTCCCTGGTGACTCAGCCGGTAAAGAATCCGCCTGCAATGTGGGAGACCTGGATTCAATCCTTGGGTTGAGAAGATCTCTTGGAGAAGGGAACAGCTACCCACTCCAGTATTCAGTCCTGGAAACTCCATGGACTGTATAGTCCATGGGGTCACAAAGAGTCAGACATGACTGAGTGACTTTCACTTAGATTACCAGCACCGCTGTCTCCCTTTAGCAGACAAAGTTAAAATTTTACCACAGTTTTAGATCTCAGAAATATTCAATTTTACATTCACATCAGGTAAACAGGAGAAACTTTGAATTCCATTTGTTTGTCTATCTTCCCAACTTTAGGGGCAATGAAAGCAAAACAGATTAGCTCAACAGATTATGTTGTAGATCTCTCCTTTTACCAGAAAGACACCTAGTTCCCCAATTAATGATCAGAAAGGTATCAACTTTCCTAGGACACTGTCCCTCATTTTTTCAGAGGGAGGAGAGGGTTGTAGGAGAAGCTGAAAACATCAGACAAAGGATTCTCCATAAAACGAGAGCAGGATTTCCAACTCAACACAGATTTGGAGAATTCATTACTCTATCCTACAGCTCAAGACATGTCAAATAGTGTGTAAAACAGCATACGTGAAAAGTCATCATGTGAGAAGATCACTTGGAAAAATACAGCCTTGTGATTTGCCTTGAATATCTAATCTCATGAAAAATATCTTAAATACCTTATCCCATGAAAACCATCAAGATGGCAATTTTGTGGATGCAAAAAGTTCAGATAGAGAGCCCAGAACACCCAACCTAATAAATTCCTGAGCCCGCAGAGGAGATAAGATGATTATTTTAAGTCTTAAGCACTGTGGAAACATACTAAAATCAGCACATGGTTTTTCTCAGCAGGAATCAGCTCCCACATCCAGAAGGCAGCCATGAAGATTGTGTCTGGTACTAGCAATGCCTTAAGTTCTCTGTGTCCTGCTGGTAACTCAGTCTCTCTGGGCCTCAGATTCCTTTTTTTTTTTTTTTTAACTTTTTATTTTGTATTGAAGCACAGCCAATTAACAATATTGTGGTAGTTTCAGGTGGACAGAAAGAGGACTCAGCCATACATATACACGTATCCATTCACCAGCCGCCAACTCCCCTCCCATCCATGCTGCCATATATCATTGAGCAGAGTTTCCTGTGCTATTCAGTAGGTCCTTGTTGGTTATCCAGTTTAAACTGAGCAGTGTGTACATGTCCACCCCAAACTCCCTAACTATCCCTTGCCCCCATCCTTCTGCCTGGCAATCGTAAGTGCATTCTCAAGTTGGATCCTTTCTTTAATGGCTTAATAGACAAAATGGTGTTTAACTTAATGATCCTTACAGGTCTTCACTCCTTCATGGATCACAGCCTTGTTGTGGCAAAGAAGCTTGCCTAACTCAATGAACCTATGAGCCTTGCCCTGCAGGGCCACCCAAGACAGATGGGTCATAGTGGAGAGACCTGACAAAACATGATCCACTGGAGGAGGGAATGGCAAACCACTCTGGTATTCTTGCTGTGATGCCCCATGAACAGTATGAAGAGGCCAAAAGATGTGACACCAGAAGAAGAGACTCCCAGGTCAGAAGGTGTCCAGTATGCTAGCGGGGAAGAGCAGAGGGCGATTACTAACAGCTCCAGAAAGAATGAAGCAGCTGCACCAAAGTGGAAGTGATACTCAGCCGTAGATGTGTCTGGTGGTGAAAGTAAAGTCTGAAGCTTATAAAGCTCAAATACTTTAGCCACCTGATGCAAAGAGCTGACTCACTGGAAAAGATTCTGATGCTGGGAAAGATTGAAGGCAAAAGGAGAAAGGGGTGGCAGAGGATGAAAACTGTGCTGTAGTCCATGGGGTGGCAAAGAGTCAGATACAACTTAGCTACTGAGCAACAACAGGTCTTCCACGTTTAGTCTCACCAACTAAATCAAGTCAACTTCAAAGAGTGGTTCCCATTATGAGTCATTTTCTCATCCACTTGTGTAGTATCTGTTAATTTTTCCATGACCCCACAACTACCCTAAACACTGTGTTAGCAGGAGCATGTGCTGATACCCAGAATTCTAGATTCTCTGTAACTCAAGTAGTTTTACTATTCAAATTTGGTTTCATGCCTTTGCTTAACTGAATGAGTCATTTTCCAAGAACTCTTACATTCTCACAGATGGCAGTCACCAGAGTTTACTTTATTTACATACGAGAAGGTTTTACATATTTCAGAGATAACTCACTTACTTCTGCCAGCTTCCCCAGTCACAAAAAAAGTTGACCTTTCCATACATGTCCTCATCCTGCAGGTTTCATCTGTCCCCACAAGTCTTCACACAGAAGAGTGCTTAGAATCCTCCTGTATTTTCATTTTCATTCTTTCTAACATGAACAATGACTCTATTAAGTTCTTAGTCATTTCCAATCTATCTGAAAACAAAGCCATGCCACTTGCAGAAACAGAGAGGAATAAAAAGATTTCAGACTTTTTTGCCTCTATACTAGTGCGCACACACACACACAGACACACACAAACACACAAACACCCAAACACACACACACACACAGACTATCAATAATTGTCACCAGAAAATCAACCCTATTAACCTTCCAAATAGACTGACCTGGAATAGAGCTGGCCAGAGTGTGCCAAGAAGTCAACGTTGAAATATTGCAGCTGAAGCTATTCTAGAACCAAAGTTATCACAGCATGTAAGAACCCAGCCTAGATCAGCAGAACCACATTACTTGCGGTTGACCATCACACCTGAGTGAGAAAAGAAGAGACCATATAAACCACCCACCCCTTCATGGACCACAGCGTTGTCCTGGTGAAGGGGTTTGCATAACTCAAGGAAGCTATGAGCCATGGCAGAGCCACCAAACATGGACGTGGTCCACTGGAGGAGGGAATGGCAAACCACTTCAATATCCTTGTCCGAGAACCGCATGAACAGTATGAAAAGGCAAAAAGATAGGACACCGAGAGATGAGCCCCCAGGTCAGAAGGTGTCTGATATGCTACTAGGGAAGGGCAGAGAGCAATTACCAAGAGCTCCATAAAAGATGAAGCAACGGGGCCAAAGTGGAAATGACGCTCAGTTGTAGATGTGTCTGGTGGTGAAAGTAAAGTCTGATGCTGAAAAGAAGAGTATTGCATAGGAACCTAGAAAGTCAGGTCCATGAATCAAGGGAATTCAGTTCAGTTCAGTTCAGTCGCTTAGTCGTGTCCGACTCTCTGCGACCCCATGAATTGCAGCACGCCAGGCCTCTCTGTCCATCACCAACTCCCGGAGTCTACCCAAACCCATGTTCATCGAGTTGGTGATGCCATCCAACCATCTCATCCTCTGTCGTCCCCTTCTCCTCCCGCCCCCAATCCTACCCAGCATTAGGGTCTTTTCCAATGAGTCAACCCTTCGCATGAGGTGGCCAAAGTATTGGAGCTTCAGCTTCAACATCAGACCTTCCAATGAACACCCAGGATTGTTCTCTTTTAGGATGGATTGATTGGATCTCCTTGCAGTCCAAGAAACTCTCAAGAGTCTTCTCCAACACCACAGTTCAAAAGCATCAATTCTGCGGCGCTCAGCTTTCTTCACCGTCCAACTCTCACATCCATACATGACCACTGGAAAAACCATAGTCTTGACTAGACGGACTTTTGTTGGCAAAGTAATGTCTCTGCTTTTAAACATGCTATCTAGGTTGGCCATAACCTTCCTTCCAAGGAGTAAGCGTCTTTTAATTTCATGGCTGCAGTCACCATCAGCAGTGATTCTGGAGCCCAAAAAAGTAAAGTCTGACACTGTTTCCACTGTTTCCCCATCTATTTCCCATGGAGTGATGGGACCAGATGCCATGATCTTAGTTTTCTGAATGTTGAGCTTTAAGCCAACTTTTTCACTCTCCTCCTTCACCTTCATCAAGAAGCTCTTTAGTTCTTCTTCACTTTCTGCCATAAGGGTGGTGTCATCCACATATCTGAGGTTATTGATATTTCTCCCGGCAATCTTGATGCCAGCTTGTGTTTCTTCCAGCCCAGCATTTCTCATGATGTACTCTGCATAGAAGTTAAATAAGCAGGGTGACAATATACAGCCTTGACGTACTCCTTTTCCTATTTGGAACCAGTCTGTTGTTCCATGTCCAGTTCTAACTGTTGCTTCCTGACCTGCACACAGGTTTCTCAAGAGACAGGTCAGATGATCTGGTATTCCCATCTCTTTCAGAATTTTCCACAGTTTATTGTGATCCACACAGTCAAAGGCTTTGGCATAGTCAATAAAGCAGAAATAGATGTTTTTCTGGAACTCTCTTGCTTTTTCGATGATCCAGCGGATATTGGCAATTTGATCTCTGGTTCCTCTGCCTTTTCTAAAACCAGCTTGAACATCTGGAAGTTCACGGTTCATGTATTCCTGAAGCCTGGCTTGGAGAATTTTGAGCATTACTTTACTAGCATGTGAGATGAGTGCAATTGTGCGGTAGTTTGAGCATTCTTTGGCATTGCCTTTCTTTGGGATTGGAACGAAGACTGACCTCTTCCAGTCCTGTGGCCACTGCTGAGTTTTCCAAATTTGCTGGCATATCGAGTGCAGCACTTTCACAGCATCACCTTTGAGGATTTGAAATAGCTCAACTGGAATTCCATCACCTCCACTAGCTTTGTTCGTAGTGATGCTTTCTAAGGCCCACTTGACTTCACATCCCAGGATGTCTGGCTCTAGGTGAGTGATCACACCATCGTGATTATCTGTGTCAGATGTGGTCAAACAGGAGAGGCAAGAGTGAACATGGACATCTTAGGAATCAGTAAACTAAAATGGACAGGAATGGGTGAATTTAATTCAGATGACCATTGTACCTACCGCTGTGGACAAGAATCCCTTGGAAGAAATGAAGTAGCCTTGATAGTCAACAAAAGAGTACAAAATGCAGTGCTTGGGTGAAATGTCAAAAATGACAGAATTATCTCAGTTTGTTTCCATTGCAAACCATTCAGCATTAGAGTAATCCAAGTCTATGCATCAAACACTGATGCCAAAGAAGCTGAAGTTGACCAGTTCTATGAAGACCTACAAGATCTTCTAGAATTAACACCAATAAAAGATGTCCTTTACATAATAGGGGACTGGAATGCAAAGGTGGGAAGTCAAGAGATACTTGGAGCAACAGGCAAGTTTGGCCTTGGAGTACAAAATGAAGCAGGGCAAAGGCTAACAAAATTATGTCAAGAGAAAACACTGGTCATAGAAAACACCCTTTTCCAACAACATAAAAGATAACTTTACACATGGACATCACTGAAAGGTAAATACTGAAATCAGATTGATTATAGTCTTTGCAGCTGAAGATGGAGAAGCTTTATACAGTCAGCAAAAAACAAGGCCTGAAACTGACTATGGCTCAGATCATCAGCTCCTTAGTGTAAAATTCAGGCTGAAAGAAAGTAGAGAAAACCACTAGGCCATTGAAGTGTGACCTAAATCAAATCCCTTATGATTGTACAATGGAGGTGACAAATAGATTCAAGGGATTAGATCTGATAAACAGAATGCCTGAAGAAATATGGACAGAGGTTTTTAACACTGAACAGGAGGCAGTGACCAAAACCATTCCCAAGAAAAAGAAATGCAAGAAAGTAAAATGGTTGTCTGAAGAGGCTTTAAAAATAGCTGACAAAAGCAGAGAAGAGAAAAACAAGGCAGAAAAGGAAAGGTATCCAATTGAATGCAGAGTTCCAGAGAATAGCAAGGAAGAGATAAGAAAATCTTAAAAGAACAATGCAAAGAGGTAGAGGAAAACAATAGAATGGGAAAGACTGAGATTTCTTCAAGAAAATTGGAGATATTAAGGGAACATTTCAAACAAAGATGGGCACGATAAAGGTCAGAAATGGTAAGGACCTAACAGAAGCAGAAGACATTAAGATAAGGAGGCAAGGATACACAGAAAAACTATACACAAAACATCTTAATGACTGGGATAACCATGATGGTGTGATCACTCACATAGAGCCAGACATCCTGGAGTGTGACGTCAAGTGGGCCTTAGGAAGCATCACTGCAAACAAAGCTAGTGGAGGTGATGGAATTCCAGCTGAGCTATTTCAAATCCTAAAAGATGATGCTGTTAAGTGTGGCACTCAATATGCCAGCAAATTTGGAAAACTCAGCAGTGGCCACAGGATTGGAAAAGGTCAGTTGTCATTTCAATGCCAAAGAATGTTCAAACTACCATACAATTTCACTCATCTCGAATGCTAGTAAGGTTATGCTCAAAATCCTTCAATCTAGGCTTTAGTAGTATGTCAACCAAGAACTTCAGACATACAAGCTGGGTTTAGAAAAGGCAGAGGAACCAGAGGTCAAATTGCCAACATTTCTTGCATCATAGAGAAATAAACAGAATTCCAGAAAAACATCTACTTCTGCTTCATGAACTACACTAAAGCATTTGACTATGTGGGTCACAAGAAACTGTGAAAAATTCTTGAAGAGATGGGAATACCAGACCACCTTAATTGTCTCCTGAGAAACCTGTATGCAGGCAGGTCAAGAAGCAACAGTTAGAACCTTACATGAAACAATGGCTGGTTCAAAATTGGGAAAGATGTATAGCAAGGTTATTTATTGTCACCTTGTTTATCTAACTTATATGCAGAGCACATCATGCAAAATATTGGGCTGGATGAATCACAAGCTAAAATCAAGATTGCAGGGAGAAATATCAACAGCCTCAGATATGCAGATGGTACCATTCTAATGGCAGAAAGTGAAGAGGAACTAGAGAGCCCTCTTGATGTGGGTGGAAGAGGAGAGTAAAAAAGCTGTCCTAAAACTCAACATTATAAAAACAAAATCATGGCATCCAGTCCCATCACTTCATGGTAACAGATAGAGAAAAAGTGGAAAACAGTGACACATTGTATTTTCTTGGGCTCCAGAATCATGGCTGCAGCTACGAAATTAAAAGACACTTGCTCCTTGGAAGAAAGGCTATGACAGACCTAGACAGTGTATCAAAAAGCAGGGACGTTACTTTGCCAACAAAGATCTGTACAGTCAAAGCTACACAATCAAAGCTATACAATGGTTTTTCAGTAGCCATGTATGGATGTGAGAGTTGGACCATAAATGAGGCTGAAGGCTGAAAAATTGATGGTTTTGAACTGTGGTGTTTGAGAAGATTCTTGAGAGTCCCTTGGACTGCAAGGAGATCAAGCCAGTCAATCCTAAACAACACCAACCGAGATTCCACTAAAGAACCAAAGACTGCAATGCAGAATAGAAGGAAACTATTACAGAAGCCATAGCCCTGTGGGGAAAAGAAGTGTAGGATTCTGATTAAAACAGGGGTTGGCCTTCAATAAAAGTAGGGACTCTTGTATGAACTGGAAGATAACAGTGGAATTGATATGCAAGTGGGTAGGTAGATTTAGTGCTCAGAAGATGACAAATTTCATGTCTGATTTACTGCTACTGCTATTGTTTGCGTCTTAATGAATAGGATCAAAGTGATTAGCAGAGTGAGAAATTTTAGGAGACTTATGAAGACAAAACAAGGGGAGAAATGGTCATTTTAAGAAGTAAGAAGATGGCTATGCTAGGGGCATGTAATAGGATTACCAAGCGGTGTTGAGTGTCAAAATGAGATGCACTGTCATCCTTTTGGAATGAGATGATGCCAGTTGTGTGCTTTCCTCTGGTGATGGTGGGATTCAGGAGTGGGCAAGGGGTGGGCAGCCAGTCTGGTTCCACCTCAAGGCGCATCATCCAAGACATGAGATCTGCTCACCTGTCCTGCTTCCTTCAGCTCAAAAGTTGCCCTGAAATAATTCTCCTCCAAATGGCTATCATGGCCCTGAAAGTGAAAGTGAAAGTCACTCAGTTGTGTCTGACTCTTTGCAACCCCAATGAACTATACAGTCCATGGAATTCTCCAGGCCAGAATACTGGAGTGGGTAGCCTTTCCCTTCTCCAGGGGATCTTCCCAACCCAGGGATCAAACCCAGGTCTCCCACATTGCAGGCAGATTCCTTACCAGCTGAGCCACAAGGGAAGTCCAAGAATACTGGAGTGGGTAGCCTATCCCTTCTCCAGCAGATCTTCCCAACCCAGGAATTGAACCGGGGTCTCCTGCATTGCAGGTGGATTATTTACCAACTGAGCTATTAGGGAAGCCCTAGACTTCAAGAAAACAAGATTACAGGAAGAAAAGCACTAAAAATAAAGATAGGACTCTGTCTATCTGTCTATCTACATTTTTTAGCCATGCCTTATGACCTGCAGGATCTAAGCTCCCCAACCAGGGATTGAACTAGGCCACAACAGTGAAAGCACCAAGTCCTGCCCACTGGACCACCAGTGAAGTGAAAGTCGCTCAGTCATGTCCAACTCTTTGTGACCCCATGGACTATACAGTCCATGGAATTCTCCAGGCCAGAATACTGGAGTGGGTAGCCCTTCCCTTCTCCAGGGAATCTTCCCAAACCAGGGATCAAACCCAGATCTCCCGCATTACACGCAGACTCTTCACCAGCTGAGCCACAAGGGAAGCCCAAGAATACCGGAGTGGGTAGCTTATCCCTTCTCCAGAGGATCTTCCCAAATCAAGAATCAAACTGGGGTCTCTTGCATTGCAGGTGGATTCTTTACCAACTGAGCTTTCAGGGAAGCCCCGACTGGACCACCAGGAAATTCTCTAAAGATAGGAATCCAGAGGTTGTTAAAACATTATGGCTCTATTTTATCAGTGAGAGAACGAGAGGGGACATCATAGCTGCTGTTTCTAACTGGTGGTCCTGCTTCCTGTTCTCCATCCTCCCAGGTCAGTGGGATGCTGGCCTTTCGAGGAGTCACTTGTATAGAGAGTTGCTTCACTCACCTTCCAGAGAGGCCTGAAGGAGTCACTCATCAATGACATAACTGCAGATCTTACATCCTCTGTAGTAGTCATCATTCATCCACTCATTCATTTATTCAACCAAGATTGCTGAATCCTGTGGAATCACACATTTGAGATGGGAAATACAGACACAGCCATGACGGTAACTGCCACGTCCTTGTTCCTACTCCTCCTGCCTCCAGTGTAAGAGGGGATGTTTTAAAGGCATGGGGTTCTCTGTGTCCTGAAATCAATTAAACTCCTGTTATGACACTGGGAAGAGAAGCATGTTGACTATCACCCTGGCTAAAGAGTTCATGTCACACCAGCCCTGCATCTAGACTGTCTGGACTCATGGCCAGCACCATCAGTTACTGACTGTGACTTTGAACACGTTACTAACCTCTCTGTGTTATAGCTCCCTCATTCCTAGAACAAAATAGTGATGGTGTTACCACAAAAAGTTATGATGAATATTAAATAACTAGATACCCAGAAAACCCTCAGAATGTTACCAGGCACATTATGTGTGATATATGCATTTATAATAATAATGACAATTATTATTATTATTTATAGTTGAAAAATAACTAAGCCAAATCAACTGATTTAAGAGAGGAATAAGTGTAGTAGGAGATGGTGAGGTGGGCAATGGCAGAAAACCAGTGTGAGGTATGTTTGCAGCCAGTTTAAACAGACCATGATGAAATTACCTCATTTTTAAAGCAAACTGTTTATGTTTGGAGAAGTAAAATCCAATAGAACAGAAGTTTAACAGAGCCTGTTTTATCATGCTATCACTTCCATCGAAAAGGCATCTACCAGTGTTAACTTGTTATCATCCTTATGAATGTATAGTCAATTAATAAGAACATATGTGTTCCACAGACCAACCCCAAAGATATTTAAATAGAGCTTACAGTGAATATGACAACCTTGCCAATATTCTAAAGACCTGTTTCCTAGTGAATTCACAGTTTAGAGTCACAGTTCAGACAGATTCTTTCCCAAGCAAAAATGTAAATATGCCCAAACACCTTGAATAAAACCACCAGCCCCAAATGTGATGTACATATGTCTGCACAAGAGGCTAGGAGTTCCCCATGGTGACTACTGGCATCAGCAAGGTTTGAAAGAGCTGTAATGTTGCTGATGGAACGTTGGACAGCCCACCAGTCTTGAAAGGACTTTCAAAATTGTCGTGACCACACCGAAGGGAAGGAGAAACTCTCAGGTAATAAATGTCCACCAACACAATACCCGTCCCCACCCCAGCTGTGAAATGAGTAATTGAGTCTAGTAAAAACAACCGGTGGGGCTTCCCAGGTGGCTCAGCAGTAAAGGCTCCATCTGCCAATACAGCAGATGCCAGAGACACAGGTTCGATCCCTGGGTCAGGAAGATCCTCTGGGGAAGGGAATGACAACCCACTCCAGTATTCTCGCCTGGGAAATCCCATGGACAGAGGAGCCTGGTGGGCTACAGTCCATGGGGTCACACAGAGTCAGACACAACTGAGGGACTAAAGCACAGCACCCAACTCCCTTAGGAAAGGAGGCCATCACCCCATGGTGATTTTAAAGCTTGATTATAGCACTTAAGAAGTTCAACAGTACATGAACCGTGAAATCTCAGATGTTCAAGCTGGATTTAGAAAAGGCAGAGGAACCAGAGATCAAATTGCCAACATCCGTTGGACCATAGAAAAAGCAAGAGAGTTCCAGAAAAATATCTACTTCTGCTTTATTGATTATGCCAAAGCCTTTGTGTAGATCACAACAAACTGGAAAATTCCTCAAGAGATGGGAATACCAGACCACCTTACCTACCTCCTGAGAAATCTGTATGCAGGTCAAGAAGCAACAGTTAGAACTGGACATGGAATAACAAACTGGTTCCAAATAGGGAAATGAGTACATCAAGGCTATATATTGTCACCTTGCTTATCTAACTTATATGCAGAGTACATCATGCAAAATGCTGGGCTGTATGAAACACAAGCTGGAATCATTGCTGGGAGAAATATCAATAACCTCAGATATGCAGATGACACCACCCTTATGGCAGAAAGTGAAGAGGAACTAAAAAGCCTCTTGATGAAAGTGAAAGAGGAGAGTGAAAAAGTTGGCTTAAAGCTCAGCATTAAAAAACTAAGATCATGGCATCTGGTCTCATCACTTCATGGCAAATAGATGGGGAAACAACGGAAACAGTGACAGACTTTATTTCCTTGGGCTCCAAAATCACTGCAGATGGTGACTGCAGCCATGAAATTAAAAGACGCTTGCTCGTTGAAAAAAAAAGTATGACCAACCTAGATAGCATATTGAAAAGCCAAGACATTACTTTGCCAAGAAAGGCCCGTCTAGTCAAAGCTGTGGTTTTTCCAGTGGTCATGTATGGATGTGAGAGTTGGACTATAAAGAAAGCTGAGCGTGGAAGAATCAATGCTTTTGAACTGTGGTGTTGGAGAAGACTCTTAAGAGCTCCTTGGATTGCAAGGAGATCAAACCAGTCAATCCTAAAGGAAATCAGCCCTGAATATTCACTGGAAGGACTGATGCTGAAGCTGAAGCTCCCATCCTTTGGCCACCTGATGCGAAGAGGTGACTCACTGGAAAGGACCCTGATGCTGGGAAAGATGGAAGGCAGGAGGAGAAGGGGATGACAGAGGATGAGATAGCTGGATGGCATCACTGACTCGATGGACATGAATTTGAGCGAGCTCCGGGAGTTGATGATGGACAGGAAGGCCTGGCGTGTCCACAGGGTCACAAAGAGTCTGACACGACTGAGTGACTGAACGGAACTGAATTGAACTGAATCTTGTATAGGGTATTGGTCCCTCCCACCCACTCACCCACCCAACTGTGATTCCTTTTGGGCAAAAGCTGTGTCTTGCAAATCTTCATCTCCTAAAATCAAACTCAGAGAATAGCTTCCCATGAACACTGCCACAGGAATTTCACATAATTAGAATTGAGAACATTTCTTAGAATTTCCTATTGTTCTGCCAGAATGACAAAAGAAAGCCCAAGCACAAGGTTGATTAGGTGGTGGCTGGGTGAGTGTGGGAGAGTGGGGGATGGCACAGCTGCAGAAAGGCGCATGCCCAAAGGATGAGATGTAGAAAGCTGGAAGACTGTGTCTGTGAGAAGAAGGCTTAAATTGCTGTTGGAGAGGCTGGAAGGGTAGCTTGTGCAGGGCCTCCTAAACCATGGGAAGAAGTTTGCTCTTTGCCTGAAATGACTCAGGAGCCTTTGAGAAGCTGTATGCAGTGGAGTAAAATAATGAGACTCGCACATGCATTGATCAGTGTGCCTCCAGCGGGTCAGAGAGTGGGGCTGAACTGGGGACCAAGGCATCTGTTGGGAAGCTATCGCTGGAATCCAAGTGGGTGAGAAGTAGGTCCTCTTCTATGGCAGGCACAGAGAGATAGAGCGAGAGATGATAAGGAGGTAGAACTGACCTGTGAACTGGATGGATATCGGAAAGAAAACATGATGGGATGCTGAAAAAAACAAATAAGGAGAAATGCAGGAGAAAACAAACACTGTGGACACCAGGAAGAAACGTGCTTGGGGACAAAGGGAAGACCAGATGTTAACAGTCTTGCCCAAGGAGGCTTAGCACACATCCATAAGTCTTTATTCTTCAGTCTATTATTCATTTGTATGAGGGGGTATGAGTGTATTTTTTCTTTTTTTGCTATTTCTCTTTTTAAATGAAATGTTTAATTAACTTTTTTGGCTGCCCCAGGTCCCCATCGCTGCGGGGGCGCTCTTGAGTTGCAAAGGGTGGGCTTGTCCGTGCAGAGGCTTCTCTTGTTATGGAGCGCGGGCTCTAGGGCGCATCGGCTTCAGCCACTGGGGCCTGGGGCTTAGCTGCCCCGAGGCATGCGGCGTCTCCCTGGATCAGAGGTTGAACCTGGGCCTCCTGCATCGGCAGGCAGAGCCTTAACCACTGGACCACCAGGGAAGTCCTGTCATCTCTTTAGTCCTAACATCCTTAGTCTTTCTCATGTCCCTCCTTCACAGATCCTTTACCTCCTTTCCTTGGGATACATTTGTCCACAGTTTTTCTTTCCATTCTCAGTGGCTCCAGACACCTTTGCTGTGGTCTCTAATAAGGCGTGACTGAGGCCCAGACAGCAAAGTAGACACTCAAGTTAGACACCTCTTCATTGAAACCCAGCTGTGTCCCGCCAGATTAGCCCACAGCAAGTTCTCCAAGACCCAGTTGACCCATCTTAAGGAAAGAATGTGGGACCCAGTGGCTAAGACGCCATGCTCCTAGCGCAGGGGACCCAGGTTCAATCCCCGGTCAGGGAACTAAATCCCACATACTGCAACAAAGAGTTGCGCGCTGCAACTAAGACCCATTACAGCCAAATAAATAAATAATTTTTTTTTTAAAGAAAGATTAGAGAGGAAAATGCCTTAAAAAGAGAGTCACATATGCCTAACTCACAAATTTGCTGTAAACATTAAGGGGAAAAGGGAATAAACAGCCTCATGCAGAAGCTGGCTCACAGTAAAAGCTCCAGGGAGACATGGCTTCCATTGCTCTCCTCTTCTTTTGTAGGGGGCGGGCGGTGGTCGACAGTCCCTGCCCTACCTCGGTGCTCTGCTGGTTACCAGCAGTTGATGACGGACATCCCACATGACATTTCTGCCTTCTCTGAGTTCTATTTCTGCAAACCTTTCAGATCTCTTCTAAACGTTCTCATAAGTCCTATGTGCATCTTATTTTTACAGCATCACGTTCGTTGATGGTCCTCTGTAGCAATCCAGGTCTTCCTCTTTCAGGTTGTTGACTTTTATCCTCCACTCTGCCATCTGCTTTGCCATGTCCTTTTCTTGGGTCACCAAGTGCCCTTTTCTTTTCAGAAACGTCCTTTCTTCTGAGCAGGGTATTCTATTTCTGCTGGTCGGGTTATGTAGGAAATGGAATGCAAAATTTGACCCTGGGTTGTTGGGATCTGCTGTTTTCTTAGAGATGAATCCCATTGTACTGAAAAGCGATTGTATATTAGTCATGCTCGGCATCCCTGCCAAGTGTGTGCCCTGTTGGGCCACGAAAATGTCCCCAAAATTATACCATATGGAACAATAGTAGAAGCCAGCTACAAAGAAATGTGTGGGGAAATTTGCTTTAAACAAAGGGAGAGAGAGAGAGAGCACTTGTTATATTTTCTAATGATAAATGAAATTCTCTGTTGTTTGGTTCATCTTCTTTTCTTTTTATCTCTTCCTTTTCTTTTACTGTATACATCTGATATTTTTCTTAAATCTTTGTTACAGAAGTAATATATTCTGCCCTTATTTTAATTTTCTAATTTCCTTTTGCATCTATTCTTCTCTAGTTTGAACAGTCTCACTAAAAGCCTCCATTGATATATTCAGCAGCATCCTACTTCTAGTTCTACTCACTTTGATGGCTGTAATAGTGTAATAGATAACTTTAATAACCAAGCATAACTTTATATTTTCATTTTTCATCATCCATGTCAGTTTTATACTTTTATTAAATTTTTATTCCCTTTGACAGTTTTACATGTTTGTTCCTCATCTCCTGTTTTTGTGGAAGAAATGTTGTCTTTTATTCAGAAAGTTATTATTTTCTCTTTTACAGGTGAAAAAATTGAGGCTTGGAAAGATTAACTGTCCCACACAAGGTTACATAATTGTTCAATCTGTAGAGCAGGAACTTAAATGCACGTCTGTTGGTTTCATAACCCGGCGCCCCTGATGCAGATGCTTCAGGCCTGGAGCTCCAGCTGCACAGAGCCTGGACACAGCAGAGAGGGAGCGGCTCCCGGGAGCCCTCCCAAGGAATCGGTGGCCCGAGGAGGCATGTCCTTCACCTTATCCAAGAGGTCATCCATCTACCCAGTTCAGACCAATGGTCAGGTTACTTTTCTTTTTGTTTTCAAGCAATATATTCCTTTTTAAAAATTTGAAGTATAGTTGATGTGGGCTTTCCAGGTGGTGCTAGTGGTAAAGAACCCGCCTGCCAGTGCAGGAGATGCAAAGAGATACAGGTTTGATCCCTGGGTCAGGAAGATCCCCTGGAGGAGGGCATGGCAACCCACTCCAGTATTCTTGCCTGGAGACTCCCATGGACAGAGAAGCCTGGTGGGCTACAGTCCATAAGGTCGCAAAGAGTTTTGGACATGACTTAAGCAACTTAGCTCACAAGCCCATAGTTGAATTCCAATATCAGGTTAGCTTCAGGTTACAGCACAGTGATTCAGATATTCTTTTTTATTTCTTTTCCCTTGTAGGTTATTACAAAATATCAAGTATAGTTCCCTGTGCTGTACAGTAGGTCCTTGTGAGTTATTTACTTTATATATAGTGGTGTGCATATTTTAATCCCAAACTCTTAAGTTATCCCTCCCCCTCCCCTTCCCCCTTTGGTAACCTTAAGTGTGTTTTCTATGTCTGCGAGTCTCTTTCTGTTTTGGAAATAGGTCCGTTATCTTTTTTTGTCTGGCTTACTTCACAGGGCGTGGAGAAAAACGAACCCTTCTGTACTGTTGGTGGGAGTATAAATTGGTACAGCCTCAATGGAGGCTCCTTTAAAAAATAAAAATAGAGTCACCATATGACCCTGCAGTTCCGCTCCTGGGCATATACCAGAAACAACCATAATCAAAAACATACAAGCACCCCAGTGTTCATTGCAGCACTATTCACAATAGCCAAGGAAGCGACTGCGTCGCTTCTCAGGAAGCGTCCCCTTCTCTGCCTGCCCTCGAGTTTTACCGGCATCAGGGTCTTTTTCAATGAGTGGGCTCTTCGAATCAGGTGGCCAAACTACTGGAGCTTCAGCTTCAGCATCAGTCCTTCCAATAAATATTCAGGGTTGATTTTCTTTAGGATTGACTGGTTTGATCTTCCTGCTGTCCAAGGAACTCTCAAGAGTCTTCTCCAACACCACATTTGAAAACATCAGTTCTTCGGCACTCAGCCTTCTTTATGGTCCAATTCTCACATCCATACGTGACTACCGGAAAAAACTTAGCTTTGACTAGACGGACCTTTGTTGGTATATGCATGAAATGAGTTTAAACCAGTGCCTTCTATAGCCCCTTCAGTAGCTATTCATGTTTATTCGGATCTTTAATCATTAACTTCCACCTTTTCTACAATGTACTCTACGTTCCTATTTTACAGCACAGAATTCTGTGTGACACTTCCCTGCTATCTTAGGAAGATGTCTGGTCTCAGGATCATTCATTCCTGATACCTTCCCCTTTTAACTGTTTCCTCATCTTGCACAGATGACTGCCAGGATTTCAACCTTTTGAAAGGTTAATTTTAGGAGAGAAAGACTCTTCCACTATTGTGAACCATCTCTATCAGTTCATGATCCCATCTCTCTTTGGTAAGAAGAATCAGTTGCAGCCTTGCTTTGTCAAACTCACGGTCAGTATCTCTTCCAGGTATCTGTCGTGTGGAGTCTTCCTTCAATCTGAACGTGTCGCTTTAATGTTTTATTCAAAATGCTCTGAAATACTGTTTCATTGTGGGGCATTGGCTCAACCTAAACATTCCTTAATATCTGTCTTTTGGCTGCTTAGAAATCCCTAATCAAAACCTCAGTTTAACATAAATCTTACTGCTTGTAGCAGCCTTTTGACTGATACTCTATTAAGATCACGGTTTTCTGCTTTGGAAATTTCAGAGGCTGTATCGCTGGTTGCCCTCTTCCAAAGTATCTTCGATTCTGTCTCTCCTTTCAGCTGTCCTAGCTCCATATCTGTAAAACGTTAGGTCCAATTCTTTGAAGACGCGTGTCCTTGCCACATCCTAGGCAGGACGCGCTCAGGCTCGGCGCCCCCGCTGCGCCCCGGCGGGTCCCCCGCTGCTCCCCGCATTCCCGCTGCGCCCCGGCGGGTCCCCCGCAGGCCCGTGGTCCCCACCGGCTTCGCTCCGCCGGCTTCAGCCCTGCAAGGCCGATGCTGCCCGTGCGCTCGCGGCCTGGGCCTGGGACCAAAGCCCGCTCTCCTGAAGGGCCCTCCGGCCACCTCGTCCCCGCCGTTCTCAGGAACAGCCTCTTATTCACCCTGCGCCATCGGGTCTGCTTCTCCCCCTTTTCGCACCCCAGCCAGCATCCGGCATCCCTCTCCTCACGCACCGCACAAAGCCCCTTCTTCCCGCGCTCCGTCCCCCCTCACAGGCCTGGGCGCCCCCACGCCGCGGGGAGGACTTGCTCCAGTTTTCTCTCAGACCCTTTCATCCCGGAGCCCCCGAGGGCACACCTGCTTCTGAAGTCCCTTTATGCGGACACGCTGTGGGAAATACCTCCTTCTTCACCGTCAGGGTGACAGTGTCACTGTGACCACCGACTCTGCGACGCGGGGCCGGTGGGGCTGCTACTCAGTCGTGTCTGACTCTTTGCGACCCCCTGGACTGCAGCCCCCCAGGCTCCTCTGTCCATAGGATTTTTCCAGACAGGAGTTGCCATGCCCTCCTGCAGGGGGTCGTCCCAACCCAGGGATCAAACCCACCTCTCCCGCATTGCAGGCAGATCTTGTTTTTTACTGACTGAGTTACCAGGGAAACCCTGTGACGTCTGCTTTCCATCCCCAAATCTTCAGGTCCGGACAGCAACCCATGGACAACAATCTGCCCCACTCATAGCCATAGCAGAGTCCTTCCTTTTTCACCTGGAAACTTGCCTACAATCAGCGACTGGGCTTTGCACCAGTTCTTCCCCTGGGCCTCTGCTCCTTCCTCCTCACTCTCTCTTTTCCCCAGAGGCTTTTGGGATCTTAGTTCCCCCACCGAGGATTGAACTCAGCCCTCGGCAGTGAAAGTGCAGAGCCCTAACTACTGGGCCCCTCAGGGAATTCCAGATCCTTCCCCTCTTTTCCAGACCTCCTTCCTCTCAATAGTTTCTCTCCTGGGTCCCCAAGTGTGCCAGACAGTGATAAATGTTCTACATTCTCAGACCCGCACCCCAGCTGCCAAATGTCCGTCCACATCCTTATGTTATAACTGCTAATAGCTGTATGTGAATGAATTTTAGGGTTTCCCCCATGGCTCAGGGGTAAAGAATCCACCTGCAATATAGGAGACACAGGAGACACAGTCCTTAAGTCAGGACGACCCCCTGGAGGAGGAAATGGCAACCCACTCCAGTATCCTTGCCTGGAGAATCCCATGGACAGATGAGTCTGGAGGGTTACAGTCCATGGGGTCACAAAGAGTCGGACACGACTGAGTGACCACATCACCACCACTGCTGAATTTTACCCATCTTGGGCTTTTGCAGTCTAAAAGAGGAACTGGCTGGCCACCTGGGCTCTGCAGTCCAGAATAAGGGCTGTTGAAATGCTCCTCCAGGCTTAGAGACCCTGCCTCCCTGCTGGGGCCTTGGGCTCAGCTGAGCTCTGTCTGCCCGAGATGCTGCACCACCCACAGGCTCTTTCCTCCCTTCCGTCAATTACCCCGTATCCCTCAGGGCTCAGCCGGCACAGAAAGTAAGAAGAACCAAGAAAATCTGAACCACGATTCACGACTCATCAATATAGAAACTCTGGTACTGTCCTAATGAAAGAAAGAAAAGAGAAAAGGAGAAAAGATAACAGTATAGAGGGTAAAAGATGGAAACTGAACTTTTTCCAGTTAAAAGTGATATTTACTATTTTCAAGAGAATTTCTTTTCTAATAAGGTCATTTTAGAGTAAAAATTCTTCGGTTTTCTATCTCATCTCAAATGTTTCTTGATACTGTGTCGAATTGCAAAGATGCAAATAAACATGATCCCCCAAAACCAATATTATTCTGTGACAATTATAAGTGATAATATAGCAATTTTTGATAAGCTAATCTTTTAAAAAGGCTACATATTAGAAAACAAAAATTAAACATGAAAAACTTTCTAGTGTTTATCATTTAATAATAGTTTCTTTGAATTTGGCCATAAGTATTAAAGCTAAAATAAAACACTGGAGCAGGAATTCAAAGATAATAGAATTGCACAAAGTTGAAACTGTTTCTAATTTGTACCATAATTTTGACAATTATTTTATGTGTGCTTTGTGGGATTTTGTCATTTTCTATTGTTAGGTAAGTACGGTTATAATTTTTAGTGGAAAGATAATATGAATAAAAACAGTATTTAAGAAATATTTATCTTCAGATGTCTGAACTCTAAATACAGAGTCGAGAAAAATCTTACATTCAGGAAATAGTTGTCTTAATACTCTTAGTACGCAAAACTGTGAATCAGAACTAGGCTGGGTTTTGGGGGCAAATTGAAGAATTCTGAATAATATTACATGTCTTTAATAGGTCATTAGTCATGATACAGATAAGTTAAAGATCATCTGAAACCAATACAATACTGTAAATCAACTATACCTCTATTTAGGGATATTCTTGATGGTTTGGTGGTTTAACTCTCCAAGCTTCCACCTCAGAGAATATAGGTTCAATCCCCAGCCAGGGAACAAAGATCCCACAAACCACAAAACAAATAAACACAAAAGTTATAACTCAATAGTAATAATAATAAAGATACTCAGATTACTATGTGGGCATCAACAGGTATTAGTGCTGAGAAAGTCAAGGAAATATACAAGAAGGCTTAATATCAAACAAAGTTTTTTAGTTTTGTTGTTGATGTTGTTTAGTCATTTAGTCTGACTCTTTTGCGACCCCATGGATTGTATCCTGTCAGGCTCCTCTGTCCATGGGATTTCCCAGGCAAGAATACTGGAGTGGGTTGCCATTTCCTCCTCCAGGGGATCTTCCCAGCCAAAGATGGTACCCGGGTCTACTGCTTAGCAGATAGAGCCTTTACCATTGAACCACCTGGGAAGCCCACAAACAAAGTAGCATAGTTAAATAAAGCACTGCAAACAAACAAACAGAAAAAGAAGTTAAAGATGACTAAGAAGAAGCTTGAATAAGAAAATAATGTAATTATCAGTGAAAGGGGAATTTTAAAATAGAAATTTTAAGGAAGATAAAACAGTTTTATTGTACACATACTGAGAGTGAAATATCTCAAAATAAGTAAGTGAAAATATCCAACAAGAAATGAACGAACAAGACTCAAAATTGGAGAGTAAGATCGGAAGTCACACTAATGGATCTTATTTTTCTTTAGCTCTTAGCTGTGCTGAGAACTGTTGAAGTACTCTCCAGAGATTACCTATACAGTAAGTCCCCTACACACAAACCTTTAAGAGGCCAACTTTCAAAATGCCAACTGCACTCCGTCGATGTTGGGCACGAGTGACATCACAGCCCGCCCTCCGTCTCCATCTCCAGCGACCCTTCAGCTCTGCCATCTCCCCCTCCTCTCCCTCTGCCAGTCAGGGACTCTTCTTGCCTGTCCACTCAATGCCCGCCCCTGTGTGCCAGCTGTTATTCTGTGCCACTGTACCCTTCAAGGTCCTGTACTGTATGCTGCAAAGTGGTTTCTTTATTTTCTGTGTTTGATTTTCATGTACTATTTGTGTGAAAAGTGTTATAAACCTTTCACAGTTCAGTACCATACAGCTGATTGTGTTAGTTGGGTACCTAGGTAACTTTGTTGGACTGATGAACACAGTGGACTTACAAACGCACTCTTGGAACAGAACTCGTGTGTATACAGGGGACTTACCGCATGCTGCACACAGGTATAACTTCAGAAGAAACACGGCTACAGTGTAGCCCACCAACTGGAATAAAAGACCAAGAGACGGGGTGTCACAGGCCTGATGTCAGGAAAATAGAAGCGGCCCCTTTTGGACACCTGGATGAATTGGTATCGGTCATTTTGTGCCCAGGTATCATGCAGTCAAGACTAAGAAGTCAGGAGTTCCCCCAAGGAAGGTCAAGGTTAAGAAGTTAGAAGCGTGAAGGTTGGGCACAGAAACAGCAGCCCTCACCGCACAGGGCAATACTCCAGCTCAGATCTGGACCAGCGAATTTACATACTCACAAGTTTCAGATGCAGGCACTCATACTAGTCTCCTGAGGTGGCCACAAATCACAGGTGGATTCTTGACACCAATGGCCACAAAATGCCACAAACAGAAATGCATTCTCTCCCAGCTCTGGAGCCCAGACGGCTGAGATCCGGGTTTCAGCCGGGCTGGGGGCGGCGGGAGAGAACTCCCCTGGCCGGGGGCAGCCTCTGGGGTGCAGCACTCTCCAGCCTCCTTGGCTGGTGGCCGCCTTCTGCTTCGGCCTTGCGCTTCGCACCCCTTTCCCTTCTACTGTTTCTTTTAAGCACTGGTCGTTGGATTTAGGGCCCCGTCCGGAAGGATCTTATCTCAGAGTCCTTAATCAAATGGCACCCGTAAGGATCCATTTTCAACTTCAGTTAACATTCACTGGTTCCAGAGATTAGGGTGTGGAATTATCTTTTAGGAGACCCTCACTGATCCCACTGCAGTAGTATGATACAAGCCTCTCCATTCTACAGAACGAAACTGCAGCCTGCACAGAGCTAGCAATTTGTCCACAGATTGGCAACCAAGAAGTGAGTTTGGAGGCCTGTTCAAAGCCCAGTTACCCAGCTGCAGTGTCCCTGGTCTAAACCATGACGATGTACTGTGATCCATGGGGCATAGGAGGTGAAATAGTGTGGAATGAGAATCCCAATCAGAAATCTAAAAGGAAGTTCTTCCACTATTATTAGGGCAGAGAAAGTGTCCCTGAACCAGAGCTGTGTACATTTATTTGTTGTGTACATTTGTTTGTTGTATACATTTATTTGTTGTCTAAATTAGCTGCTTGGTAAACTCTATAAATTTGAGTTCACAATATGGGACTCCTAATTAATCTTTTGAATTGTCTTTATGCCAAGTCCTCCATCTAAAGATCGAGGCCTGAAATAGACAGGCTTCCCCGCTGACTCAGCAGTGAAGAATCCACCTGCAATGCAGCAGACGCAGGAGACGAGGGTTTGATCCCTGGGTCGGGAAGATCCCCTGGAGGAGGGCATGGCAACCCACTCCTGTTTTCTTGTCTGGATAATCCCGTGGACAGAGGAGCCTGGCGGGCTGCAGCCCACAGGGTCGCAATGAGTCAGACACGACTGAGCGTGCATGCACACCCAAAATAGACGGGCCTCACTCGTTACGACTTTAGTCAAGAGTCTAGTCCACGGAACAGGGAGACCAGGAAGGGGATGCTGCATCAGAATGGCGCTTTGATCACATGAATTCGTGTCAATATGAATCCATGTCTGAATAAATCAAGTGCTATATCCATACGTGTCCTGGAGTCATATTGGCAACTTATTAAACTATATGCCATTAAATTGCAAGGGTGTATGCATACATGTATGTTCAACCTCCAATTAGATTGTAAAGTTTTTTTTTGTGTTCTTTTTTTGCCTGCACCATATGGCTCGCAGGATATCAGTTCCCTGGCTAGGGATTGAACCCACATCCTCGGCAGTGAGAGTGAGGAGTCCTAACCACTGGACCACCTGGGGATTCCCGATTCAAAGTCTTTTATGTACAATTAAAGCCATGGGTTAATTCAGACTCATAGTTGAAATAGTCTACACCTTGGGAAATATGGGAAAGATCCATACAAGACAGGGATCGCTGTAAGTGACTCAAATTACACTGTAAATTAAGGTTTTATTTCTGGGAGGATTTTTTCTATAGGTCAGCTCATTCACTGGAAATATCTAGGCCCTTTGAATATTTCAGAAGGTAGCAACGTACATTTTAATATTTAAAGAGTAATTTTTTAATCACATTATCATCATATTCTACTGAACATTACACAGATGTAAGAGACATCATTTCATGTAACATCTTCAAATTCCTACTGAGAATACTTTATGTTTAATCAAAAGCAATGAGAGATGAGTGCGTCGTCTGACATGACCTCAACCTCTGCAATCCAATGATGGTCCTTCTCCTCCTCCTCCCCCAGCCCTCTCCCCCCGCCTCCACTTCAGGCTCGGTCCCCCATCCAGAAGGTCACTTGTGCTTCTGAGCTGCTCACTGTAGACTGCAGAGTCCTGCCACCCTCTCCTTGGGTTCCATTAATTTGCTACAGCAGGTCAGAGCACTCAGAGATGCTATTTCTTCACTGAATTCAGTTTATTATAAAAGGATATAACTCAGGAAGAGCTCACTGCAGATGGTGACTGCAGCCACAAAATTAAAAGACGCTTACTCCTTGGAAGGAAAGTTATGACGAACCTAGACAGCATATTAAAAAGCAGAGAGACATTACTTTGCCAACAAAGGTCCGCCTAGTCAAGGCTATGGTTTTTCCAGTGGTCATGTATGGATGTGAGAGTTGGACGGTGAAGAAAGCTGAGCACTGAGGAATTGATGCTTTTGAACTGTGGTGTTGGAGAAGACTCTTGAGAGTCCCTTGGACTGCAAGGAGATCCAACCAGTCCATCCTAAAGGAGATCAGTCCTAGGTGTTCATTGGAAGGACTGATGTTGAAGCTGAAACTCCAATACTTTGGCCACCTGATTCGAAGAGCTGACTCATTGGAAAAGACCCTGATGCTGGGAAGGATTGGGGGCAGGAGGAGAAGGGGACGACAGAGGATGGATGGTTGGATGGCATCACTGACTTGATGGACATGAATTTGAGCAAACTCTGGGAGAAGGTGAAGGACAGGGAAGCCTGGCGTGCTGTAGGCCATGGGGTCGAAAAGAGTCGGACATGACTTAGCAACTGAACAGCAACAGGAAGAGCTAGGAAGCAAAGATGCCCAGGGCAAGACGTGGGGACAGGGCATGGGGCTTCCACGCTGTCCTTCTGCTTCACCCTGCCAGCAGCTCCAAGTGTGCACCGCCCAGGAAGCTCTCAGAATCTGTCCTTTGGGGGGTTTATGGGGTGTCGTTACACAGGTGTGATTGATTCAATCTCCAGCCTCTTTGCCCCTCCCCAGAAGTGGGGGCGAGAGGTGAGGACTGAAGTTCCCAGCCCTCTAAGCACAGGGCTGGCTCCCCTGGTGATCAGACCCCATCCTTGACAATTCAGGGCCGTTCCCAAAGTCACTCATTACCATAATGAAAACAGCCTTATTACCCTTATCCCCTAGGAAATTCTAAGAGTTTTAGGAGCTCTGTGCTGGAACCATGATGAAGACCATCTACATATATATTCACTAATTCTCTCCTGAATCTCTATGCTTGGTTGCAATTTTTCTTATACCCAGGGTAATTCACCATTTACAAGGATTCCCTAATCCTTCCCTAACTATCATATTCCCTAAACTCTCCTATCAGAGCTGATCTAAAGTGCTTCTTTATTTTAGTAAGAGAGAATGCCCACCCACGTAGTTCACAATCCATACTCTTGCTTGTTTTTTCCCCCCACCAGTTATTGGATTTCAGTGAATAATGGATGGCATTCATACAATTAGCTTGGCTCAGAGAGTCGACAAAATATCATGTGGTGGGGTGATTTTGCAAGAAAGGAACTAGTATTGACCTGAAACTTTTTATCGGACCCCAGTTCCAGACCACTACGTCATACACTTCCTGATTTAATTTTGAAACCAGATTAGAGGATTCCTCATTTTATGGATGAGAAAACCAAGGAACCATATCACAGCTTCACAATTACCAGGGAATAAATTATCCTCCCAAATCATGTCTTTCTACCATCAAAGCTGGCGTTTCTCCTCCTTCTCTGAAAGACTGAATGTCTGTGGAAGAAACAGTAAGATGGCTAAGAGCGGCCCTGGCATGACGGAGAGAAGAGATACTCCACAAAGACATCACTTAGACGTGGAATCTAAAAAGTGACATGAATGAACACATCTGTGCATCGATGAGACAGAGACGGACTCACAGACAGGAAGAGCAGACTCCTGGCTGTCATGAGGAAGGGGTGTGGGGAAGGGAGCAGTGGAGGTCCAGGGTTAGCAGATGCAAACTACTCCACACAGAATGGAGAAGCAGCAAGGTCCTACTGCACAGCACAGGGAGCCACAGTCAATATCCTGTGATAAACCATAATGGAAAAGAGTTTGAAAGAAGAATACATATATGTGCAAAACTGAATCACTGTGCTGTGCGGCAGAAATTAACACAGCGCTGTAAATCAACCCTACGTCAATGACCTTTTTAAAAAAAATATGGGATGCTATGAAAGAATGGGAGAAGGAAAGTAAGTATAAAGTGGACGACGGGGAACACAGCTCCTCCAACTTCGAGTAACTTGCCTCATATTGGTAACACATGAAAGATGGGCAAGACCAGAGTCAGGGCAGGGCAAGGGTTGGAAACGGAAGACAGTGATGGAGAGAGAAGTCAAATACAGATAAGAAGGAAAGAGAAAGGCAAAGACGGGAGGAATGGCAATGAGGGACTTCCCTGGTGGTCCGCTGGTTAAGAATCTGCCTTCCAACGCAGGGGCCGTTCAATCCCTGATTAGGGAACGAATAACAAGATCCCACACGCGATGGGACAAGTAAGCCCAAGCCCAGAAACTAGAGAGCCCACCTATTGCCGTGAAGACACGGCGAAGCCAAAATGAAAAACAGAAGAAAGAAATGCCAGTGATGGGCATCAAGGCAGGCACTGCGTTGCCTGTGGGATCTGTAGTACTCCTGTGGGACCGCTGGGTGGCGCTGGTTAACCGGCTTCCCACGTGGATTATAAGAATTTTGTCCTCAATTATCAGTTGGGTCCTACTGGGATGGGAGCCCTTTCTGTACCTTATACCTAGCCTCTAGGGTTTTGTTGTCTGATAAATTAAAAAACGGTTTTGTCTAGAACAACTTAATTCACAGAGTAAAATGTTTACTAAATGGTAGCTTAAGTATATGTTTGTATGCCAACTAAAAAGTCATCGTTTTCTGAAGAACTGTTCAGATACAATTACGTTGTAGTGTTCATCTGAGACACCCCAGTCCTTCCTCAAGGAAGTGAAGCACTTTTTAGGCAGATGTATTTAAGCAAAATGGTTTGGTCTTCCTGCTCACTTCCTCTTTTTGTCACCTCTGTGTGTGTGTGTGTGTGTGTGTGTGCATGTGTGTGTGTGTGTGCATGTGCATGTGCGCGTGTGCGTGTGTGTGCGTGCGCATGTGTGTGCGTGTGTGTGCATGTGCGTGTACGTGCGTGTGCGTGTGCGTGTGTGCGTGTGCGTGTGTGGTGTGCTGTGACGCATGTGTTCTGTTCTTCTGTGTTTTGTGCTAAACAACTTGTCTCATCTCAGTGGGACACTTTGCCTTCTCTGTTTAGATGCATCCGTTACAACATGCTGTCAGTGTTACAGTCGGCAATTAGCAATGCCCTTCATAACTTGATGCTCTCCATAACATTTCCATAACTTGAGCTTTTCAGTTTTGCTTTTCTAGGTACTACTGCATAGATCTGTGCATTTGTGAGAACCTGAAAATGTAGTACAGTCTTCCAAACAGATATTTAGAATTAGTTTTTCACATTCTACTATTTAAACAGGATTTTACATACAGCCACGAATTTTGATAGGAAAAGAACAATTTCTGGGTTAATGCTTTCCCCATAAATTTCTTAGTACAAAACTAGAGAGAGAGAGAGATTAGAAAGGAAGGAGGGGGGTTAAGGAAGGGGTAAAATACAATTTCCTGTTTTATATCATTCAATGATTCTTATACCTGCAGCAGCTATAATTAAAGCAGGTTGTATTAATTCACTTGAATTTGCTGTTTAATCAACACACAACAATTTATCTATAAGCAACACAAACTCACACAAAATTTTCTTGAATATAGTTAGGTCAGAATGAATATTAATTTTCAGTTTCCTTTGAAAAAGTTATTTTCTCTATTTTATAAACAGATTTTCATTTTATAGAAGGGAAACAATAAAAAACTATTTTTAAAGCATAGAGAGTTGGCAGTTTTGGATGGTTTACAGAAAAACTAAAATATGATTAAGGAAGAAGAGATAGCCTGACTGATAGAGGAAATAAAACTTTGTTGGGCATTCATATTAATACTTCCACAAATCATGTATCTACCTATGTATACTCTGATATTCAAAAATATATTTGACCAGTATATAACATGATCTTACACTATCTTCACCTTCATTTAATTTCAAGAAGTTTCTTCATGATATCGCTAGAGTATTTTGTAAATTCACTCATTCAACAAAGAACTATTTAGTAGACATTGCGTGTGAGGATCTGTGCTCTCCTCTAGGTGATGAGAAGAATCGTGTCCAGAATCTACCCACAGAGGCCAGAAGGACAGAAATATAATCCAGTTTATAGTTTTCAGTGCCACAGGGAACTCCAGGTGGTTCTGTGGTGACCTAAATGGGAAGGAAATTCAAAAAAGAGCGTATATATATATATATATATATATATATATATATATGTATATATATATACGTATATATATATACATATATATATATATGATTGATTCACTTTGCTGTACAGCAGAAACTGACACAACAGTGTAAAGTAACTATCAGTTCAGCTCAGTTCAGTCACTCAGTCGTGTCTGACTCTTTTCCACCCCATGGACCGCAGCACGCCAGGCCTCCCTGTCCATCACCAACTCCCGGAGCCTACTCAAACTCATGTCCATTGAGGCAGTGATGCCATCCAACCATCTATATTCCAGTAACTATACTCCAATTTAAAAATTTAATTGAATTAAATTAAATTAAAAATTAATTGAATTTAATTAATTTAAAAATTAAAAAAAGTGTTCAGTGCCAGTGCTGGTTTTTAGTAAAGCACCGTGAAAGCTTAGACAAGGCAGAAGGCTGATATTTTCAGGAAAGCAGGAAAACACAACTTAAAATGACTCAGTTTTTTTCTCTGCCAGAGGCATACAGAAATTATTCTTGCGTTCATTCTTTCTGAAATGCAAGTTCTTTCTAATTTTTTTTGTGGCTGGAACTACTTGGAATCGACTCACTTTTTCTGCCGGCACAGCCAAGGCACTGTGGCCCGGGCTGGTGAAGGTGAGTTTGCACCACGGCCAAGGTCAAGGTCATGGCCAAGGCCACGCTCCGGGCAGGAGGGCCGGCGTGGACAGCCTCACTTTGTGCCACCAAACACAACAGCGCAGTCAAAGGAAGGTTTTGGGGGCGGATGACAAAAAGTCAATCCAGCCCCACAAGCGCGTGCTCCTAACGGCCACAGTGATTGTTACTCCCTCGTAGCTGCCAGCTCCTTTCAAAGCTGATTCCCAAAGGCTTTTCCCTTTGTGTCCATCGTGTGTGAGATAAACCAGTTCTTGACTTGTTGTTGGTTATTTTTTTTAAAAAAAAAAGGTAAAACAAAAAATCCTCTTTCCCTACTCTTCCTCCAAATGCCTAAGGACCACCCCCCGACCCTCCCCGAGAGAATGCCCTGGAACCAGACACTTTCCTTCAAAGCCAGGGAGGCAGACAGAGCTCGCAGCCGTGCCCACAGCTACCTGGATCTCAGGGCCTGCAGAGACATACGCAGACCGGCACACTGGGCACATTTCACCGCTTTGCAACAATATGTTTCCTCGTTCCCTCGCCGATCTTTGCCAAGGGCGAGGAGCGCTGAAGTTGCTGGTGGAGGCCGGCCCAGCTGTCAGCCTGGTCCCCGCCGCTTCCAGCCGGGGGGCAGGGCAAGTCCTCACCAGTGAGTGGGGATGAGTCGGTGATGCTGGGCGACGAAGTCATCCGTATTTCAGTGGGTGAGCCTCTTCTACATTCACAGGGACAACCCTGCAGGGGCGTGGGCTTTCTCCTAGATGGGGAGTCTGGGGGGGGGGGGCGGGGGGTAACGACTGGAACATTCCTGAGACTAAGAAAACTCCTTTCTTAAAAAGCTTTTCTTCCTTTTTTTATTGAAGTCCAATTGCTTGACAGTGTGCGTTAGTTTCTGCTGCACAGCAGTGGAGTCAGCTATATGCACACGTCTATCCCCTTGCTCGTGGCCCCTCCGTCCCCACCCACCCTCTAGTCCCCCCAGAGCACCGAGCTGAGCTCCTGTGCTCTGCGGCAGCTCCCTGCTGGCTCTGTCTGTTACACACGATGTGTGTATGTCCGTCCCAATCTCCCAATTCCCCCCACCCTCCCTTCCCCGCCCCTTCCACATGTCCAGTCTCTGCATCTGCGTCTCCTGCAAACCTGCCCTGCAAACCAGGGCTCACCCATACCATGCCTCCACATTCCACATAGATGCATTAACATAAGACATTTGTTTTTCTCCTTCTGAAGTACTTCACGCTGTAGGTCCACGACCACGACTGAAAACAAAGCTGTATCATCACGTTTTAAAAATTAACAGTTTTAAGCGTTTTTTACTGCAAATTATTTTCGAAAGACAACCTTGCTGCTCTAGCAATATTAACACTCCAAAGTGAATGATCCAAAATGAATCAGAATGGATATGAACAAGCAAAAAAAAAAACAAAGAAATACGTTGGTTGTGTGTAAGTAGCTGGCATGGATAAGATGATAGTCACTGTGCTGAGCAAACTCCTGAGTGAATTTTCATCCATTCTTTACATCAGCAATTTTCATTAAGTGTTTGGTCATGAATTAAACTTCCACGTGGGAATATGTTATCACAATGGGAATTGCTTATAATATTTATAATTATTTTCCTATTCTTTAAAAGGTACGACCTTATTAAATTGGGAGATTTGGACTGATATGTGTATATATATATATATAGATAGATAGATAGATAGATAGATAGATAGTTGTTGTTGGGTTTAGTCACTCAGTCGTGTCCAACTCTTGCAACCCCATAAACTGTAGCCTGCCAGGCTTCCCTGTCCATGGAATTCTCCAGGCAAGCATACTGGAGTGGGCTGCCATTTCCTTCTCCAGGGGATCTTCCCAATCCAGGAATCGAACCTGGGTCTCCTGCATTGCAGGCAGACTCTTTACCAACTGAGCTACGAAGGAAGCCCCCCACTGTGTAGCTCAGGGAACTCTCCTCAGTGCTGTGTGGTCACCTGAGTGGGAAGGAATCCAAAAATGAGGGGATATGTGTCTACACATAGCTGGTTCTCTTTACTGTATAGTAGAAACTAACAGAACATTGTAAAGCAGCTATACTCTAATAAAAATTAATAAAAAACAAAAACACATACAATAATTTTAATGTAACTTTATACGAAAAGTTCACTGATGTATTTTCAAATCCCACATTGCAACCAACCTTTAAGAAAGGACTATTTGTTGAGTTTTGGTACTGCATCAAAGAAGAATAGCCGCAGTTATTTGAAAAGGCTATTAAATACTCTCTTTTCCCCTGAACTACAGAAAAAAAAAGAGTATAACTTGATGGGTTACAAAGCTTTGTATACAGAAGCGCATGACCTTGCCCAGCCTGCATGTCTTGCCTGAAGTTTGAGCTGCCCTGTGTCCCTGGAGAAGGAAATGGTAACCCATCCAGTATTCTTGCCTGGGAATTCCACGGGCAGAGGAGCCTGGCGGGCGACATTGTGTGGGGTCACAGAGTCAGACGCGACTTCGCGACTAAACGACAGCAGCTGTCCCTGCCCAGCGCTCTTGATTCTTCCTCCCTTTTTCTTAGTTTCATCCCATTTCAAGCCCCACTAAGCCAAGGGGACTAAGGCACGGAGAGCCGCAGGGCTGGGGGCGCCAGGCTTTGCTCGCCAGCCCCGCGGGTCACACTGCATGGGGCTGCTCAACGCGGACTAACACGCCCAGGCGCCTCTAGAACCCTCACGTGCCGAGAAGCAAGAAATACTGTGTGCAAACAGGTCACATTCGTGCCTTGATCAGAAACGATTCCAAATTCAAAGTGTCTTCAAAACTCACACGGTTTTCTGTAGGAAGGGAAGGGAGCGCAGGCAGAGATCATTTGCTGAGTGGAGGTTTACCCGGTTCCTTGAAGCCGAGAAAAGTAATTTGCTTCTCCTCGCCAGCGAATATCTTCCTTTCTGTGTTTTAGCGCCAAAAGCGTTCAGAGAATATATAGTGTCAGAAGTGTATGGAATAAAATGACACCTGTCCCCAGGTCCATCTATTTTAATTCACTCCGTTGGGGGGCAGGGGAGGAGACTTAATTTAAGGCTGCAGTTTTCATCACGTGTCTGGTGCGTCACTTCGGGGTTTGACTTGTGGGTTCATCTCATGCTTGTGTGTGTGTGTGTGTGTGTGTGTGTGTATTAGTCACTCAGTCATATCCGATTCCTTGTGACCCCATGGACTGTAGCCCACCAGGCTCCTCTGTCCATGGGATTCTCCAGGCAAGAACACTGGAGTGGGTTGCCATTCCCTTCTCCAGAGGATTTTCCCACCCCAGGGATCGAACCCAGGTCTCCTGCATTGCAGGCGAATTCTTTACCATCTGAGCCACCTGGGAAGCCCATCTCATGCCCTAATACTCAGGAAAGAAAAGGGACCTAGGTCTCTGGTTTTGTATCAGTTCAGTTTCTCAGTCATGTCCAACTGTTTGCGACCCCATGGACCGCAGCACGCCAGGCTTCCCTGTCCATCACCAACTCCCGGAGCTTGCTCAAACCCACGTCCATCAAGTCGGTGATGCCATCCAGCCATCTCATCCTCTGTTGTCCCCTTCTCTTCCTGCCTTCAATCTTTCCCAGCATCAGGGTCTTTCCCAATGAGTCAGTTCTTCACATCAGGTGGCCAAAGGATTGGAGTTTCAGCTTCAGCATCAGTCCTTCCAAGGAATATTCAGGACTGATCTCCTTTAGGACAGACTGGTTGGATTGGATCTCCTTGCAGTCCAAGGGACTCTCAGGAGTCTTCTCCAGCACCACAGTTCAAAAGCATCATTTCGGTGCTCAGCTCTCTTTATGGTCCAACTCTCACATCCATACATGACTACTGGAAAAACCATAGCCTTGACTAGACAGACCTTTGCCAGCAAAGTAATGTCTCTGCTTCTTAATATGCTGTCTAGGTTCGTCATAACTCTCCTTCCAAGGAGTAAGCATCTTTAAATTTCATGGCTGCAGTCACCACCTGCAATGATTTTGGATCACTAGTTGTGTTTGGTTATTTACGGGAGATTCTTTTCAAGCTGAACCTTAATCACTGATTACTCACTGGAAAATGTGATAAAATTTCAATACCCAGTCAGTTGTGAATAATTATCCTAAAACTGGGGAACGCTAGTCTGAATCAGGCAAGCGGTTTTGAGGATGTTGTGTTTACAGCCAAGGAAAACAACCAGATTTAAAATTTCTCCACAGCTGTGCCGACATTCCGTTTTGAAGCACTAGATGGCGCTATGAACTCACTTAACTTGGAACCAAACTCCCTCTTAATTTCAAAGAGAAAAAAAGATGAGAGTTTTCCTTAACTGATTTGATAGTCTGACACACATTCTTGAGGAAATGAATTTATATGATGTAACAGTTATTTCATTAAGTTTCAGTGGGGAAAAAAAAAAAGCATCCTCTTTTGGCAAGGAAAATGTGACTGTGTTTTTACAAACATAGACCAGTCAAATCCACAAAGTCTAGTCAGAGGGGGGAAAAAAGTCAGACGTGCTTTTTTGGCTCACTCGACTGCTTTCTGACTGGCTTAAATATTTTCTCGACTACTTGACAGTTAAAACAGCCCGGGTTTTAGGTGAGCTGAGCGGCTGGGTCTGCCTCCTCTGCCGTCCGCGGGTCAGCTCAGCTCCGACGGTTCGGGCTGCTGCTGATGAGACAGGGGTCACCCGGTTTCCATCCTCGCGGAGTCGAGGGCCGTTCCTTGGCCAGGAATTGTGCCCACTCTGACCAGCCATCCCACCAGTGCCTGAGCTTCACAGATGACCGCTCGCTGAAATCGAGATGATCAGAACGAAAACATCATTACAAGCAGGGGAAAACGACTCAAAATGCATACCCTAGGAACCACAGATCCGTGATGCCGTTTTTCTCCAGAAAGGACTCAGAGAGAGCTTGCAGCATCGGCCCCATCAGCTCGCTGAGTGGCCTTCCTTTAATGTGCTCAGTCCCACAGTCGTGTCCCTGTGACCCCACGGGCTGCAGCCCGCCAGGCTCCTCTGTCCATGGGATTTTTCAGGCCGGAGTGAGTAGCCATTCCCTTCTCCGGGAGATCTTCCCGTCCCAGGGATCAAACCCGCATCTCCTGTGTCTCCCACCTTGGCAGGCGCCAAGGATTCTTTACCGCTGAGCCACCGCGGAAGCCCGTTCCTTGTCTAGTCTTTCAGCTGTGTTGTTAAGACCCTCCTCTCTGCCAGACAGGATCCAGATGCCCCAGGTGGAGACGAGAGAAAGAAACGGCCCGTGTCACAGTGGCCTCGCAACCTCACTAGGGAGATAAACGGGCAAACCAATATCAGATGACATGACAAACACCAGTGAAGACACATAAACTTCCAAGCAGGCAGAGAGCAACTCTTAATGTGCAGGCAATCGTGTGAGCTACATCTTATTAACTGAGCTGAGGGACTTCCCTGCTGGTCCAGTGGCTAAGACTCTGTGCTCCCACGGCAGGGGGCCCAGGGTTCGATTCCTGGTTAGGGAACGAAATCTCATACGCCTCAATTAAGAGTTCGCACGCTACAGCTACAGATCCAGCTTGCTACAAATAAGATCTGGTGCAGCCAAATAAATAATAAATATTACGTAAATAAAATCACTTTTCAAAAGGCTGACCTGCATTCCACTATGAAATAGACAAGGAGCTTCAGGTGAGGAAGCAGATGTGTGAGGGGGAGAGAGATGTGAGGACGCACAGGGGTTTCCTGTGACTACAGTTTTGTGGGACGTCATTGTAGGAGTTGAGCTGCTAAGATGGGGCTCAAATTAAACCAGATGAATTTGCACAAGCTAAAAAATCTGTGATGCCCCAAGCATAAGATAAATATCCATGCTTCCTCATTCATATGAATAAAAATTGAATAAATAGGTAAGTGGGGGAGGTTAGACAGATCTCCTGTCCAAATGGTTTATGCAGAAACTCCCCACCTTGAGGAGGTGGAGCTAAACTGCCCACCTCACACTGAGTTCTGAGCAAGGTGCCTTCCAACTGCACAGAGCAGAGACCAGGGAAGAGGAGCTTCACTGCAGGGAAGCCTGCAGATGAGCCCCAGCCAGGTGACCAAGGTCAACAGTCTAAGCCACGTGGATGCCATTTGGTCACTTGGCCTCGCCCCAGAACCCGTAACTGTATTCTCATCATGCAGTCAGACAAACCCCAAGTGAAGAGCATCACACAGAAGATCTGACCAACCAGGATGCCTCAGAATTGTCATGGTCATCAGGAATAGGGACACTGTCCCAGCCAGGAGGACCCGGAGGAGACACGCCAGCTAAGAGGGATGTGACGCCCTAGGTGGGGTCCTGGAGCACAGAAAGGACAAGAGGGTAAAGTCAAGGAAATGAGAGTCAAGGGTGGACCTTACTGAATAGGGCAGCAGTGGTTCATTGATTGTGATAAATGTACCCCACTATTACATGATGTTAATAATAGGAGGTGGCTCAGTCAGTAAAGTGCAGAAGGCAATGGCAACCCACTCCAATATTCTTGCCTGGAGGATCCCAGGGATAGAGGAGCCTGGTGGGCTGTCATCTATGGGGTCGCATAGAGTCAGACACGACTGAAGCAACTCAGCAGCAGCAGCAGTTGGTAAAGAATCCGCGTGCAGTACAGGAGACATGGGTTCGATCCCTGGGTGGGGAAGATCCCCTAGGGGAGGGCATGGCAACCCACTGCAGTATTCAGGCCTGGAGAATCCCATCAACAGAGGAGCCAGGTGGGCTATAGTCCATGGGGTTGCAAAGAAACCTCGGACATGACTGAGCGACTAAGTATGGCACACAATAATAAGAGATCTGGAGTGTGGGATGTTTAAGAACTCTGTCTACTATTTTTGCAATTTTTCTGTAAATATAGAACTACTCTAAAAAGAGAAGTGTAAAAGTCAGAGTCACACATTGTCATTTTGAATAAAACAAATGCCTTATCTTTTCAAAAGCTATTTGTAAACATGGTAGCATTCTCTCTCTCTACCTACCCTCTAAACGGAATTAAAAAAAAAAAAAATGGACAGAAGGAAGGAAGAAGGGAAGGGTGAGTGGGAGGGAGGAAACGAAGGGGAGAAAATGGACCTGGACTCTGGCTTCAAAAATACCTGTGTATGTAAACCAACTACACTTAATTAAAAAAAACCAAAGCGTCTACACACTGTGAGTCTATCTACTGTACCCACATGGCGTAGTAAAGTGGTGAGTAAATAACTGATGGAAAAGGGCCACTGTCCATCCATCAGTGGACACAGGTGAGAACTACATACAAGTCGTGTTGCTCACAGATGTGAACCGTGTTCCTCCTGTTCGCCTTGGCGGGGTGGTTCACAGCACATGGGTGGAATTCACAGGCGGTATTTACATTCTCCAAAATCTTCACAAAATACGAAAACCAAGGATACCACCCTAAGTCCTTACTACACACAGAGAGAGGGGCTTTAGGGACCTGGAGGGCAGGTAGAATTGAGCAGGTAACCAAATGGATCCCTTCTTCTTCAGGAGCTGACATGGCCCGTTACTAAGAATAGTCACCGTGAACAGGATGCCCACTCCACCCAGGGGAGGAAGTGAAGGCTCAGGACCCTTGCAGCCGTGACAGAAGACAGGCAGCCTCAAGCCTGTGTTGCTGGATGTATTCTCTGTACCTCAGGGTCCAGGTCAATGGCGTCCCTGGGAGATACCCAGCCTGGTGGATCTGCAGAAGCCACACCAAACCCAGGTCTTCTGAGCTCTGTTCTGTGCCTTGTTCCTCGCGAGGGACAACTGAATCGGGACTGTCCACCTAGAGGCAGTTTTATTATTGCAGAAAGCAATTGTTTTGCTTTAGATTCTTTTTGCTCACTCTGCAGCTTGCGTTGGCAATGAGAAAGACCACAAGCGCACCAATCCAGGGGCAGAAATCTGACATGTGCCTTAGTCGGCAGTTGAGGAAAAGAGCATTTATTTCCAGCGATACCTAATAGGCAATGCTCAGTACAAGTTCATTAACCCTGAGAAACAAGTTCAACTACCTTTTCTTGTAGCTCTTGGTACATTTGTGATGTTAAATTTGTCTACCTACGTGATATTTATTTGCTTATATACTGGGAAGTTTCATCTAAGATGGTTTAATAGAAATGTTTGATCATATTTTCAGTCAGTGGCTTTGAATTATTTTGACCGTGAGCAATAGTACAAAACATTTTGCATAGTGATCCATTGTCTCACACAGGCTCACACATTCATTTAACTGAAGCAGAAATTTCACAAAACGATATATATGCTTCCTTTGTGCAATCACTCATCTGTTATTTCCTATGTAATTCTCATTCATTTATTAAATTCTGAGATTCACTAATTTCACATCATGGCTTACAGTTTAAAAATTACTAATTTGAATATTAATTCACAGAATACATTTATATGGAAACCATCAACAAAATGAAAAGGCAACCTACAGGATGGGGGAAAATATTTGCAAATCATATATCTGATAAATCTCTGCACGTTCCAGACCCAAACTAAGGAGGCGGGTGTCCATGTCCAGCTGACGGCTGTCAACAGGAGACTGCTTACACAAAAGAACTTGATTAGATGACTAAAAATACTAAGAGTAAAGGGGATGATGTTGGGGGAGTTAGAAATGGGGAAAAGGAAAAGAAAGGAATACACAATGTGGTGTCAAATTGAAATTGGAAATACTGGTGGGAACTCATGGGTTTTTAGGGTATGTAGCTAGATAGAAACATTTGTACAGATACAAACATGTAAAGATGCACAAATGTCTGTATATATACCTACATGGATATATCCCCTTGCTTTGTCCAGCAGGATGACAATGGAAGCAGTGGTGTCCCTACAGCAACAAGCACGGCTGACACCCAGATCCTGGTTTCTATATGCCACACTCCTCCCAGACTCTCCGCAGAAATGGCTCATCCCAGGGCAAGAAAGTCACAGAGGAGTGTGAACCTCTGGTTTGGCCAGAAAGTAAGCAAGTACTCAAAGAATGATGGAGATGATGCTCTAAGAACACAGGGATCCACTCCAAGAGAATCTCACTGGGAAAAAATTCAGAGACAATCTGATCATAAGGACATGATTATTTCAGTTTAGTCACTCAGTCATGTCCGACTCTTTGTGACCCCTATGGACTGCAGCACACCAGGATTCCCCGTCCATCACCAACTGCAAAACTTGCTCAAATTCATGTCCATCAAGTCAGTGACGCCATCCAACCATCTCATCCTCTGTCGTCCCCTTCTCCTCCCACCTTCGCTCTTTCCCAGCATCAGGGTCTTTTCCAGTGAGTCAGTTCTTTGCATCAGGTGGCCAAAGTATTAGAGTTTCAGCTTCAACATCAGTCCTTCCAATGAATATTAAGGACTGATTTGCTTTAGGGTTGACTGATTGGATCTCCTTGCAGTCCAAGGGACTCTCAAGAGTCTTCACCATAGTTCAAAAGCATCAGTTCTTCAGTGCTCAGCTTTCTTTATAGTCCAACTCTCATAGCCAAACATGACTACTGGAAGGACCATAGCTTTGACTAGACGGACCTTTGTTTGCAAAGTAATGTCTCTGCTTTTTAATATGCTATCTAGGTTGGTCATAGCTTTTCTTCCAAGGAGCAATTTCATGGCTGCAATCACCATCTGCAGTGATTTTGGAACCCAAGAGAATAAAGTCTGTCACTGTTTCCATTGTTTCCCCAACTATTCGCCATGAAGGGATGGGACTGGATGCCATGGTCTTAGTTTTTTGAATGTTGAGTTTCAAGCCAGCTTTTTCACTCTTCTCTTTCACTTTCATCAAGAGGCTCTTTAGTTCCTCTTCACTTTTTGCCATGATGATGGCGTCATCTACATATCTGAGGTTATTGAAGGACATGATGGTAATAGATAATTCAACCCATTGCACAAAATAGGAATCCATGAACTCACACTGATATTGATTAATTAATATCAATACTGAGTTGATTAATTCATATCAATATTGGAAGATTGACTGATAAGGAAAAAGACATTTACAGAGTCTCAAAGTCAAAGTTATGGTTTTTCCAGTAGTCATGTACGGATGTGAGAATTGGATTATAAAGAAAGCTGAGCTCCAAAGAATTGATGCTTTTGAACTGTGGTGTTGAAGAAGACTCTTGAGAGTCCCTTGGACTGCAAGGAAATCCAACCAGTCCATCCTAAAAGAAATCAATCCTGAATATTCATTGGAAGGACTGGTGTTGAAGCTGAAACTCCAATCCTTTGGCCACCTGAAGCAAAGAACTGACTCATTGGAAAAGACTGATGCAGGGAAAGATTGAAGGTGGGAGGAGAAGGGGACGACAGAGGATGAGATGGTTGGATGGTATCACTGACTCAATGGACATGAGTTTGAGTAGACTCTGGGAGTTGGTGATGGACAGGGAGGCCTGGCGTGCTGCAGTCCATGGGGTCGCAAAGAATAGGACACGACTGAGCAACTGAACTGAACTGAACTGAAAGTATTACTCCATGAATGCCTTGTTAGTTACAAAGAGGAGATTAAGCTTTACTTTGAAGAAGACTGAAAGACTCACTTTAATCATGTGATCAAAGTTAACATCACCATTAATGAAAGGAACTAAAGCTGTGAGTCCCCAGATGGAATGCAATGAGAACTCGACATCATTTCTGTTCCATTTCTGCCAAAGATGCAAAATTGAATATAATTACTAGAAAGACCCAATATATTTACCTGTTTGCTCAACCCCCTCTGTACAAAACCAATTTCCTAGCCAAACCAAGCCACCTGCTTAGTCCCAGTCTGGTCTCACAGAATCCTTGTTTCTTCCAAGCAAAAATGGATTCTCTCTCCACTATCTCATCTTATTACTAACTTAGGGAAAAAATTTTTTTGGCTGCATCATGCAGCTTGTGGGATCTTAGTTCCCTGACCAGGGACTGACATGGGCACCCAGTGGTGAAAACACCGAGTCCTAACCACTGGACTCCCAGGGGACTCCCAGCTTAGGAAATTTTTAGTTTTAGTTCTGTAAAATCTTTCTATTAACAGACAGACAAATGTTCATTGTAGAAACTTTGCGAAATTTGGAAAGCACCATCCAGGATGAATTGCTGCATTTTAGTGTATAATAAATAGCTCCTTTTTTTTAAATATTATTCTTGATAGGTGGAAACATGTTATGACGGGAGTATAATGTCCACATCTCACATTATTAATATCTTGTAATCTTTTCCCCTTAGTAATACTTCCCAAATTCACTAATACTAATAAATATTCTTTTATGGCATTAAGTTGATGACTGCCTATGTATTATCCCCCATTTTAGCTGTATATAATTGTGCTTGCTTAGTTGTTCAGTCATGTCCAACTCCCTGTGACCCCACAGACTGCAGCCCACCAGGCTCCTCTGTCCATGGGATTTTCCAGGCAAGAGTACTGGAGTGGGTTGCCATCCCCTCCCCCAGGGGATCTTCCCAACCCAGGGATCGAACCCAGGTCTCTCGCATTGCAGGTGGATTCTTCATCATCTGAGCCACCAGGAAGACTATCATATCCTATTTTATCAAGTACTTAATAAAAATAATCACTGTAAAAGAGATTGTGTCCTATGCCTACTGACACAAACATTTTTAACTGAGTCACTTTCCACTCATAAGCCAAAGCTTTATATTTGAGGATCATTTATTTAAGAAGAGTTTTGATACTAATCCATTCATCCATTCCTTTTTTCTGAAGTGTTCATAGAGCACCTACTACACATGAGCAAGGAATTTTTAAATTTTTATAATGGTTTTTAATAAATGTGTGAAATGCTTTTGAATCTGTCATAATCCCTTGACGTTAAGAAGCCAAAGAGGCAAAGTAGCACCAATGATGAAAAACTGAATAGCAGCACCAAAGTTAAATAATCACTTTGGCAATTATGAAAGCTATGTGAACAAAGAGATGATTAATTGCAAGTGTGATGCATAACCAAAATATTCTAAAATTTCAAAGTGAAGTCAAAATGACAATTTCCAGAAAACAAGGCCAACGTCATCTTTCCCCCAACCCATAGAAGTCATTTCCTCTCCTCACTTTTCCTTTGCTGCTCCTCTCCACTGCCATTTCCGTACGAGAATGCAGCAGTTCAAATGCCCCTGACGTCTACCACGTGCTGGAAAACATAAATGTCTACCATGATCTTTTCACTCTGCTGACCACACAACTGACTCCACTATCTTGGCTGAGTCAACAGTTTCCTGGCTATTTATTCAGGTGGTTGAACTCCTTGCATGTGTCCCTACTTTGATGGGTACTCAGAAGGGACCTCTGAATTTGGAGCCCACCCACGGGCCATGACGTCAGCATCCTCTCAACTCTGCTGGCCCAGGCACAGATGCTGCCCAGCACAGGGGGCTGAGCGGAGTCCCAGCCCCATGTGGCTGGCCACCAGGGCTGATGCTTAGTACAAACCCACGCCTTCTCAACTTGAATCCAATCTTGATGTTCATAATCATAACTGTAACTGAATCAATTCCATGGCTAGGTTAATTTTGTACCAAAAAAATTATAATAACATTGTGATTTGAGAAAGGAAAAATCATAAATAATTCTTAGAGTGATTGTCGCATGAAGATAAAATTATATCAGTTTTAAAATAGCATCATTGCAATTCAGAAGTAAGATTTGTTTTTTCTTTTGGAAATCAATACTTATTATTTGTAATACATTAACATAATTGTATACAATGTTTAAGATGAATAATACAACTGGGGGTTTTATTTTTATTTACTTCTGTATTTTGATGCATATATGTGCATCTATCGTGAGCCTTCTCCATGAAAGTAAAAGTTCCAGGGTCAGCTGTATCATTTAGAGATAGATGTGTGGACATGGGGTGGAGGGAAGAGGAGAGGGTGGGATGAATTGGGAGATTGGGACTGACATGTACACACTACCCACTATTCTGGGTTGGGAAGATCCCATAGAGAAGAGATACTGTACCCATTCCAGTACTCTTGGGCTTCCCTGGTGGCTCAGACGGTAAAGAATCCACCTGCAATGTGGGAGACCTGGGTTCGATCCCTAGGTCAGGAAGATCCCCTGGAGGAGGGCACGGCAACCCGCTCCAGTATTCTTGTCTGGAGAATCCCATGGACAGAGGAGCCTGGTGAGCTACAGTCCGTGGGGTCACAGAGAGTCGGACAGGACCGATTGGCTAAGCACAGCACAGCACTTGTGTAAAGTAGGTAGCTAATGGGAAGCTGCTGGATAGCACAGGGAGCTCAACTCAGTGCCCTGTGAGGACCATCTCCCCTCTGGGGTGGTGGTGGGGGCGGTGCAGCTGGGAGGAACATCCACCAGGGAGACAACACATATGTGCATGTAGCTGGTTCACATTGTTGTGTAGCAGAAACTAACAACATCGTAAAGCATCTATACTCCTCTGAAGTTCCTAGATCATATTCCAAAACTGAATACTAAGTAAAGTCAATAATATTGTGCTGGGTGAAATAAAAATCCTAAACAATATTTCAAAAGCAAGGGCCCTGTTATTCCAGATTTCTAAATAGTTGAAGTTGGTGGACATCATTCAATCATTAGATACAGTTGCTAGAAAAATTATGTCTCAGTGTAGTTCAGTTCAGTTCAGTTGCTCCGTCATGTCTGACTCTTTGCAGCCCCATAGACAGCAGCATGCCAGGCCTCCCGGTCCATCACTAGCCCCTGGAGTTTACTCAAACTCATGTCCATTGAGTCAGTGATGCCATCCAACCATCTCATCCTCTGTCGTCCCCTTCTCCTCCCGCCTTCAGTCTTTCCCAGCATCAGCATCTTTTCAAATGAGTCAGCTCTTCGCATCAGGTGGCCAAAGGATTGGAGTTTCAACTTCAGCATCAGTCCTTCCAATGAATGTAGGCAAACATTTAAAAGACAGTTTGTTTTCCGTTTTTAAACAATGTCTTTCATCTATAAAGTAATGCCTTTCTCAGACAGGAAGGAATCTTATTAACTAAGCAGATTTTTCTTTCTTACCCTGTTACCGAAAGTGGGATCCAGCGCCTCACTGCTCAAAAGCCAGTAAAGAGGCCAGGTTGGTGGAAAGGGAAGTTGGCTTTATTTGAATGCCAGCACCAGGTTGGGGGGGGATGGACGTCTGTCCAAAGGCCAGCTGTCCTCACTGACAATCAGGGGGCAAGAGCTTTTATAGACTGAGGGAGGGAGCTACAGGCAGAAACAGCACAGTCAGCTCTGACCGTCGTCCTGAAACATCGGTGTCTGACCAGCGTCATCTTGGCTGCTTCAGGCACAGTTAATCTTCAGTTCCAGGGTCCGTGTTTCTCTATCTCCTTGAGGCCAGTTCTCAGAATTGTGGCAGCATAAGTCATGGCTACAATCTGGCCATCATGTAGTTAACTTCTTCCACCTGATGTGAGATCCAGTATCTATAAGACAGCTCACAGGATGTGGCTCAGAATATTCTCTGTAGCCCTTGAGGAGGAACTCAAGGTCTTTGGCTTTGCTTAAGGACTAAACTGTTATTATTTGGCCTCCTTTGACTGTTTTCCTTTGCTTCTCGTTGTTCTCACTTCTCTAATTAAACATTTTTTTGGCTAAAGTTTTTCCACAGACAAAAGACAGGCAAATGACATGGGAGAGAGGCCATAGCGCCTTGCTCCGTCTCCACGCCACACAATGATGCATTTAGTTCGGCCACGTTCTCCATGTGATATGGTGATGGGGAATTTTCCTACAGAAAATTCTGTAGGAAAAAAAAATAGTAGGCTTTTGAGTATCCATTTCTTTATCTACTTAGCTGACATAATCTCTGTTGTTCCCATTCAGCAGGACACACATGACGTTGAATTCTGACTAAATATATTATCAGCTAATAAGATAATAATAATGTGCATTATTTCTAAAGTCTCTAGTGGTTTTTCCCCAGAGATTTTTGTTTTTGTGGTATCTGAGAACTCACCACAGATCACGTCCATGTTGGAAGAAGAGCTTCTATTCCCTGGAGTGTAATTGTCAGCTTTGGCGGAGAGAACGTGGGAGACAATGGAAAAGCTGCTTCATCTCAACACACCGGGATGACAGATTTTCCCCAGAACAGTAGCAGGAGGAGAGCGAATTCAGAGCCCAAGTCATTACAGTAAACGTGGAACGTCCAGCTTTTCGTTGTTGTTCTGAAATTGTCAAGTATTAAATGATGCTTCAGGTAAATGTGTCATGGATAAATATTGACAACTTTATATACCAATTGTTACTATATATATATATATATATATATATATATATATATATGACCACATCATCCAGCTTTTAGAATCTTAGTTCCCCGACCAGGGATTGAACCCAGGCCGTTGGCCATGAAAACACTGAATTTTAACCACTGGACCACCAGGGAATTCCCAATGAAATATTTTTAATAATTGGATATGACTTGTTTTTAACTTCATTTGATTTTTCCTTCGTTAATTCAATTAATTTCATATCTATTCTCTTAATTCCCTTTACAATTTCTCTGAGCAATCAATCCTAAAATGTTTCAAACTATTACTGTTGAATGAAAAGTGTTAGAATCCCATATACAAAGCTTAGATTTCTTAGAAATGGTTGAGAGACACAACAATATGATCCATTAACACCATTTTGACTGTATTTTACATGGTTTGTTGCCAGTAGGAAGCTCCTCAGGGAAATTCAAAGTGTCAGATCTTTCGCATCTGTTTTCAGAATAATTTATATGCGCCATAACATCCTATCAAGGGAAGGCTCCTCCTCATTTCCTCTAACTCTGTTTCTTTTCTAAGCCTTCCAACTCACAAACACGTCATATCTTAAACATTGATTTGGCAACACTATTTCAACTTCCAGAGATAAGATCTCAATTCCAAATTATATTTCTCGAATATGAATGTAACTTCTAATCATTTGTTGGTCCAGTTAGGGGTTAAGATGAAACCAGTTGCATTTTCTTCTCTTCTAGATACCTGCAGGCATGCCATAATATCACAAATCTGTCCAATGGTTCAGAGAGTCCTCCAACACTTGGCTGTTGTTGTTCAATCATTAAGTCGTGTCCTACTCTTGACGACCTCATGGACTGCAGCATGCCAGGACTGCACTGTCTCCCAGAGTTTGCTAAGATTCATGTCCATTGAGTCAGTGATGTTACCTAACCATCTCATCCTCTGCTGTCCCCTTCACCCTTTGCCTGCAATCCTTCCCAACATCAGAGCCTTTTTCTATGAGCTGGCTCTTCGTATCAGGTGCCCAAAGTATTGGAGCTTCAGCTTCAGCATCAATCCTTCCAATGAATATTCAAGGTTGATTTTCTTTACGACTGACTGGTTTGATCTCCTTGCAGTCCAAGGGACTCTCAAGACTCTTCACCTGCATAGAGGAGCCCTAAGACAAATGTATGAATATGGGAACAGTAAAGCATACTGTGATACTGATCCATGTGTTTGGGAGACCAAGTGTATTTTGCCAGAAGTTTCTACAACACAAGTAGAGCCTTTGAAAAAGATTGTTAACTGCTCACAGAAAAGACTTTTGCCATACAAGATAATGATCTGCTTTGTCATTAAAAGAGGTATATCACATTGACTCAGTTTTTTTGGTATATGAAAATCTTCCTTTATTTTAAAAAATTTTAAAAACCTTTTTATTTTGTATTGGAGTATAGCTGATTAACAACATTGTGTTAGCTTCCAGTGAACAGCAAAGGGACTCAGTCATACATTTACATGTATCCCTTCTCCTCCAAACCCCACTCCCATCCAGGCTGCCAGACAACAATTAGCAGAAATCCCTGTGCTGGACAGTAGGACCTTGTTGGTTACCTGAGCCATGGGTACATGACCATCCCAAACTCCTATCTATCCCTTCCCCTCAGCAACCACAGGTCTGTTTTCTAAGTCTGTGTGACATTGACTCAATTTCTTATAATAAATAGAATGTGGTTATTTGTTCTGTTAATAAATAGATTGATACTTCACAGAAAGAGCACAAATTTTGGACTGCAACAAATCTGGGTTTGCATCCTTGCGCTGTCAGATACTCATTAAGTGATTTGGGACAACGTACTTAAACTCTCTAAATCTGTATCCTTTTTAAATCGATAGTGGTAACTGTTTCATAGGATTACTCTGAAGATCAGTGACGTACTGCAGAAAGTACTCAGCATATTTTTGAAGAATAGTCACAAGACTTCAATAGTGGTCCAGTGATTAGGACCCTATGCTTCGAATGCAGGGGTTGCAGGCTCAATCCTTGGTTGGGAAACTAGGATCCTACATGCCATGTGCCATGGCCAAAAAATTTTAAAAATAATAATGTAGCTACTGCTACATTAGGAGACTTACGCCAGTCCCCCAGAAAGACTTCTTTCTCACAAAAATTCTTCTTGGAGTTCTTTGATTAGAATAGAGATCACCTTGAGTTTCTGCTATTATTGTTCTTGAATGATCCTTATCCACTATGATTTTCTGGCCAATATCTGAGAATTTCAATTAGCAGCTAAAACTAGCGAGTGCATTCCCAGAGTTACCTAAGATGTTTTATTTGTAAGCTCAATGTTTACCTGGAGACTTTCAATTTTATGTGATTAAGCCTTTAGCACTTAATACTTTCTAAGCAGTACCTTTTAAAGGTGTGAGCAACAAAGCAAGAAATTACACACTTGCTATGGGTAAGCCCACTCCTTACAATCAATTACTATCATAGGTGTCTCTTATTGTATTAACCGAGCTGTTTCCGGTCCAGAGTGTTTCCTGGCTTCATCACTAAAGGGATTGTTAGGGAACATCTGCCATAAAGCCCTCCCCAGAGATTTCATCAGAACAAGGTGCAGGACACTGCAGAAATGACCCTCGGCGTTCACAGATCTGAGATCTGAGGCTTTACCCTCAAGAAACCTCCAAAATGAGTCTGAGTCGGTTGAACTGAGGTGGATGAACCTGGAGGCTGTCATACAGAGTGAAGTAGGTCAGAAAGAGGAAAACAAATATTGTATATTAACACTTATATATGGAATCTAGAAAAATGGTGCAGATGAATCTATTTGCAGGGCAGGAATGGAGATGCAAACATGGAGAATGGACCAGTGGACACAGTAGGGGAAGGACAGAGGGGGATGAATAGGGAGAGGAGCATTGAAACGCGTCCCTTGCCATGAGTAAAATGCATAGCTAGTGGGAAGCTGCTGTAGAGCACGGGGAGCCCAGCTCAGTGCTGTGATGACCTAGAGGGTGGAGTGGGGTGGGGTCGGGGGTGGGAGGGAGGCTCAAGAGAGAGGGGATATATGTATACTCAGAGCGGATTCATGTTGATGTATGGCAGAAACCAACACAACTTTGTAAAGCAATTATCCCTCAATGAAAAACATATTTTTTTAAAAGGGAGAGAAACCTCCAAAGTCACTGACATGAGGCAGCGTGTGTTTTTCCACGGCACCGATCTGATCTCTCCGTGCTGTCTGGGAATGACGCGTGGGAATGGGGCATTTGCTAGCCTGAGCACCTCCCGGCAACTCCCAGCTTCACTGCTCTCTCTGCGCCCGCGTGGGTACATTGATTCTCACTCGGGCCCCAAAAAGACTACTCAATGTTTTTGACTCTTCCTGTTGCATGCTCATGTGGAAATTATATCCCTAAATTAGGAGATTCAGGAATGTCTGGGGTATATTCCTTAGCAATAACAAATGTCCACTCTATTTCATCTTCCAAAAGGTGAGGAACTTTATAAGGCACTACAAAGTCACTGTTTCAAAAACATCTCTGATTTCTGTATTGACCAATGTGAATGTTGTCACATAGAACAATTTTTTTTTGTTTTAATGTATTGATTTCAATATAGTTCTAATTCTATGATACAGGATGTAAATTTAACTGTAAGTATAGCTAAGATAAGATATTTCTCATTCATCTAAATAGATATGTATCTCTCATGAATGACAGTCAATATAGCTTAAGCTGGAACCAGTCACACAAATCAATAAGACTGAATCTAACATTTTATCATGGAGTTTTGGGCTCCAAAATCACTGCAGATGTTGGCTGCAGTCATGAAATTAAAAGACGTTTGCTCCTTGGAAGAAAAGCTATGACCAACCTAGACAGCATATTAAAAAGCAGAGACATTACTCTGCCAACAAAGGTCCATCTAGCCAAGGCTATGGTTTTCCAGTAGTCGTGTATGGATGTGAGAGTTGGACTCTAAAGAAAGCTGAGCACCGAAGAATCGATGCTTTTGAACTGTGGTGTTGGAGAAGACTCTTGAGAGTCCCTTGGACTGCAAAGAGATCAAACCAGTCCATCCTAAAGGATTCATCCTAAAATTCTCATATCTTGGGCTTTCTCTGAACATTGCATAAGTATGTTGCCATTGCTTCTCTGAAAGTGAAAGTCACTCAGTTGTGTCCAACGCTTTGCAACCCCATAGACTGTTTAGTCCGTGGAATTCTCTAGGCCAAAAGACTGGAGTGGGTAGCCTTTCCCTTCTCCAGGGGATCTTCCCAACCCAGGGATCAAACCCAGGTATCCCACATTGCAGGCAGATTCTTTACCAGCTGAGCCACAAGGGAAGCACTTGCTTCCCTGAAGTAAAAAGTAGCTCCTCCATCATACAGTAAGTTAGGACAACACAGATTCCCCATTATTAACATTTGTCAGTCACCCCACCCAATGAAACCTTTAGACTGAGATACGCTCAACATGAGAAAGAAAGAAAAAGGAGCAGAATTAACTTATTGGTTGGCCTAGCATTTTAAATACTTGAAAGTCAATTGAAATATTCAAATCATACAAGAATGCATCCATTTATTCATTCAGCAAACAACAGGGGGTCACCAGTGCTGCAGACCCTGATGGTAGCAAAGGGCAGAACAGAGTCCTCTGACCTGTGTGTCATGGGCTGTGCAGCACCTACCTTAGAATCAGATAACATTTTATCTATTGCTTTGTAGGCTTTATTCTAGATGAGAACCTTGGGGTCCAGGGACTGAGGCTCTATTTCCAGCTTAGCCTATCCTTCACTGTGTGGTTTTGGAGCAAGACAGCTTCTCCCAAACCTTCCAAGATGTACGTGGTCTACCCAGGGTCCCAGCAGCTCCAAAACACTATGATTCCATGATTAAACTCTACCCTCAGTATAAAAACATGTGAGGTTAGAAAGCCTGCCATTGGGACTTCCCTGGCAGTCCAGTGGTTAAGACTCAGGGCTTCCAATGCCAGGGGTGAGGGTTCAATCCCTGGCTGGGAACTAAGATCCCATAAGCTATACAGCCAAAATAATTTTTTAAAAATGCAACGCATGATTTGAACTGGATAATTTTACAATAAAGGATCTTTTTTTACAAAAACGAAAAGACAGCCTGCACTTAAGAACCATTTCAGTCCTTAACAAGAGTTTACGAGTCTACAACATCAGGTATGTTTTCTTTTTCCAACATTAACACTTTGAACCAAGTTGAAGAGAAGATGAAATCCCATTGAAACACAATTAAAGCACAATCATGTTAGTGTTTTTGTACTGGTCTAAGTGATGATCTAAGACTTTATCCACTGAATTTCCTATTCTCCTCTGAATTGTCTAAATGCCAGTGTTCATGTTTGTCTGCGTGTGGGTAGAGGGCATTGTAGTGCCAAGAACTTTCTCTTTTATTCTCCAAAGAATAACCAAGAAGCTTTCCTGTGAGGTGGCTTGTCTGGGTTCAAATACCACCTTCTTCTACATAAAAGACTATTTCCCCCAAACACGCACCTGTCACCACCATTATGATTATCGACAGCTCGGATGTGTTAGCCATCACAGAGATCATCGTCTAGAGGATGCTGAGGCTCATTCTCTTCTGCCTTAAGAAAACTTTTTTCTTTTTTTAAAAAATATCGACATGGTATCCAGGTTACATCTTGAAAATCACTTTACAACTGAGAGTAACAAACGGCAGATGGAATGTTGCTGTTTTTCATTCAGTCCCCATGTTCCTTTGTTCCTCGCATTGTGGACGGACCGCTCCCTCCATTCAGATGGCAAGGCTGTGCTGAGTGAAGGCAGGCACGCACCTCTGGCAGCCTCTCTCCAGTTCAATTACGGAGCTTTAGTGGGGCTAATTAGCATTCCTCCGAGCGGGAGCTCTTTGAGTGACAGGTAACCATGGAGAGCCACACTCCTGTAGGTGATCAGCAAGAGCCAAGCTTTTCTTTTTAATTAAAAATTAGAAAAGCCTTAACGAAAAAGCATAGCATTTCCTGATGTGTGCCGTGAGCCCAAGCTTTGTTATGCTGGAAAGAATAACAGTAGTGTCAGAAGAAAAACTGATGCCATTTCAAAAGGAACAGAGCAAAATACCAGGAGAGTCAGAGACAGGAGAGATATTTATTGTTTGCCCAAGAACAGATACCCAAAGGGAAACACAAAAAAAAACCCAGAAGATCACCTGAGATTTCCCGAGAGTCCATTTAGATGATAATGCTTTCCCCTTCAAAATCTGTGAAGTAACACTGTGTTCATTAACAATAAGGCCTTTTTAAAAATCATTTAGAAAATATTACAGTTAGGACTTTGGAATAACATGAAGTTAGCACTAAATAATACCTATTTGGTAAATTTTGATTGCTGATGATGAGATGCAATAAAATAAAATAAGGTATTAACAACCTATTTCAATTCTAAGAAATATTGGAAAAAATCCTCCAAGTACACATAAATTGGATCTGATCTTGAGAACCGATGTCAGCAAGCACTGGTATATCTTTCCAACAGAGTGAGTGTTCTAAGTAGGGCAGCGTGGGGAATTCAATATTGTCACCTTAGTTTGGGAGCCTGGATTCAGAGCAAAACATGAACAGAAGCTTTACAGTCTTTTAAGGGCATATCAGGATACATTTTCTACTCAAAAATAGGCAAGTAAATAATTCGGATAATCAGATTTAATTTTAACTTTCCCCCAAACTGAAACGGCTCGGTTTTCTTTTGGTTCTTCTCATCTTATAAAATATTTAATTTTAACATGCCTCTCCCTTTCCTGTTTTTACCCCAAAACAGGATTATTATAAAAACACTCCATGCTGTTATTTCTGGCTAGCATAAAGCCAGGAAGTTCTCAGAGCCTTATGGGAGCCCCTAATCTCATGAGCTGGCCAGTCTCCTTCCAAGCATGGGAGCGGGGCAGGATGTAAACCAAGCCACAGTGAATTCTTTAACTATTACTTCAGAAGGATTTCTACTATGAGAAGAATTCACTGAGAAGACAGAGTGATAAAATCAGTTATATTATTCTATAGTCACTCTTTCCTTTGGCCCAGCTTCCAGATGTCAGGAATTTTCCTCTAAGGTTGAAGCTGAGTGAAGAAACACATTTTAATCCCAAAGACTCCCCCCTAATATGCATGCACCAGTCATCAGCCATAAAATCACTTTTAATTCTGTATTTATTTGAACATTCTTTCTTAATAACTCCTCAACTCCAAAATGTTCCACAAGAATTTTCCAGAAAACAGATTCCCTTCTCAAGTTTCATAAATCTGGCTTCAGTAAACTTAACTTGCTAATTAATATTGACTTTAATTATAGAAAAGGTTATGTCTTAAGAATCTCAAAACTTCATTTTATTTTTTAAATTTATTTATTTTTTAATTGAAGGATAATTGTTTTACAGAATTTTATTGTTTTCTGTCAAGCCTCAACTTGAATCAGCCATTTTTCTCTGAAATGTTTCTATACCTAATAGAAATTTGCTGCAAGAGTAAGAATGTTTCTCGTTTAATAGCAAGAAGAGTTCTATTTTAAAATATTGCATTTTTGAAGACTATGATATTTAAGGCATAATGGAGGGAACTAGCTGTTGGTCCATGCTGCTGCTGCTAAGTCGCTTCAGTCATCCATAGTCACCTCCTTTTACATGTATTATCCCAAGAATAATATGTATCAAATTTCTAATACTGATACCAAATCTGTAGGAGTGCTGAATTGCACAGAAAAGTATTTCACATTTTAAAATAGGCACACTAAGAATCAATGCTTCATAAAAATTGTACAGACTTGAAATATTGACTGAGTTCATGGAAATTATGAACTATTTTCTTTTTAAAATTATGAAAGTATGATAACACATTTACAGGTGACTTAGAAAATACAGAACAAGGTTACATATAGCTCTACCAAATGTTACAATTATTTTTTAAGTAGGTAAATTAAGATTTTTAGTTGGAGTTTCAATATCAAACTCTCAAAAATTAACAGAATGAATAGACAGAAAAGTAGAAGGATACGGTAGACCTGAAAAGCACTATGAACCAATTCAACATAATTAAGATTTTTAGAATTTTCACACAACAGTAGGATAAATATTCTGTTCAAGTTCCTGTAGACTGTAAACCAGGAGACACTGGAACATGCCCAGGGACATAAAACAAGGTGCAAAACTCTCATGGCCTAAAGGTATTTAAATACGAACTATTTAAAAAACAAACATTAAATGATTGGATATTTTAAATCACTTTCATCCATTTTCCACCATGAATATTCACAGGCAGATCCTTTTTAGCGCGTGAGAAGAGAAATTTTGCAAGCATGGACTATTTTATGTAACAGATTTAAGATGGTGAAAAGGAGACAGAACAGGTCCAGTGCTCTGAGCAGGGCGGAGCTGACCTCTAATTGCCTTCCGTCTTCTACGTCATGACTGGGTCCCCGCTCCATGAGAGAGAGGGAACCAGCTAGAAACAGTGCTGATTAACATTTTTAGGATAACTTGGTGGTTCCCAGAGGCTTGCTGGTGTCCCATCACAGGCATCCTGGTTTGGTTTTCCTGCTGCACGTGGCCTTTCAGATTTTCCACAGTGAGTCCCAGACCCACAATGGGCAGAAGCATAGAGCTCCATCTGGGGGAGTTCACTCTTCTCACTTGACAGAGAGAAGCGGGCAGAGAGGTGAACTGACCCTCCGCTCGCAGGCTTCAGGCTAGTACTGGGACTGAAGCTGCAGGCACAGCATCCGGTCAGCGACGAACCCCTCCAAGGCTGAATCCGTGCGCTGGCCTTTCTCCCTGGATCCACACACACTTGTCAGGAGCTGACTCAGAGGCTGACTCACGAGTTAACAAATAGCATGAAAGGTCCGTGCCTTGCAGGCTCTGCCACCCACACCCTCTCACCGGTCCCCAGGGCTGGCCTCTGCCTTGCCACCAACCTGAGAACGTGGGGGATGCTTAACCCGAGCTGTTAGGGCTAGAGGATGTTTCACCTTCATGCAAATCACAGCATCTTGTGTTACTCTGATACATACTCTGCATCGGACACTATTTCACAGTAGAACACTGGTCTTTTGGGGGTGGGGGGCAGGGGAGCAATTCTTGACCCTCTAACACGCTACTATTTTAGATGCCTCAGTGTCACTGAAAAAGAAAAAAAAAATTTCACTAGTCAAACTAAAATAGGCAAGGTGGCCCTTAAGAAAGGTAGATTTTTTATTACAAGCCATTATAAAAATCGTGTATTTGAAAAATAATCTCTTTAAATGCATGTTTTATTTCTTTTTGTCCTACTATGTTAGGAGAACTATTTGCTAGATTTTTTTTTTCTCCATTCAGTCAGGAAAATTTGGTCAGAAAACCCACCACATCAAAATCAAAATCCTATCATTTTGGACTTCTCCGGTGGTAACAGTGGTTAAGAATCCGCCTGCCAAGGCAGGGGCCATGGGTTCGATCCCTGGTGCCGGAGGACTCCACATACCCTGGAGCAACTAAGCCCATACGCCACAGCTCCTGAACCCGCACGGCCTAGAGCCTGTGCTCCTCAACAAGGGGGGCCTCTGCAATGAGAAGCCTGCATCCCGCAACGCAGAGGAGCCCCGCTCGCCGGAACTAAAGTGGCGCCTCTGCAGCAAGAGAGACCCAGTGCGAGCAATAAACAAACAAATGAAATTTCAAAAGAAATCCTACCATTTCTATTCTGTGTAGAAAATAATATATTGTCATTTAATGTGTTTTATTATTAAAATTCTCTTTTGTTCCATTTTTCTCAGCTATCTTCATTTCTCCTGTATATCTGTTAAGATTGGATGGCTCTCTTGTCTAGTGGTAGGGGCTGTGTGCTAAAAGCTACCGGATCTGAACATATGATCAATGCACAGAGATCTACACACATGTTCACAGCTCAAAAACCATCAAATAAATTTACCATTTGGTTCCACTGTGGAAAAAAGAGTGGATATGTGTGTATGTATAACTGATTCACTTTGCTACACACCTGAAACTAACACACATTGTAAACCAACTACATTCCAAGAAAAATTTAATTTCAAAACTTAGTTATGAATTGTGTTACAATATAAACTTGTTTGTGTCTGTGCAATAACAATTGGAATTAACTAAATTTGTTTGCTCAAAAAGACCTACAAAAAAATCCCACCAATGTTTGACTATAGTTCAGTTCAGTTCAGTTCAGTCTCTCAGTTGTGTCCAACTCTTTGTGACCCCATGAACTGCAGTACACCAGGCCTCCCTGTCCATCACTAACTACTGGAGTTTACCCAAACCCATGTCCATCGTGTCAGTGATGCCATCCAACCATCTCATCCTTTGTCATACCTTCTCCTCCTGTGCTCAATGTTTCCCAGCATCAGGGTCTTTCCGAATGAGTCACCTCTCCGCATCAGGTGGCCAAAGTATTGGAGTTTCAGCATCAGTCCTTCTAATGAACACCCAGGACTGATCTCCTTTAGGATGGACTGGTTGGATCTCCTTGCAGTCTAAGAGACTCTCAAGAGTCTTCTCCAACACCACAGTTCAAAAGCATCAATTGTTCGGCGCTCAGCTTTCTTCACTGTCCAACTCTTACATCCATACATGACCACTGGAAAAACCATAGCCTTGACTAGATGGACATTTGTTGGCAAAGTAATGTCTCTGCTTTTTAATATGCTGTCTAGGTTGGTCACAACTTCCCTTCCAAGGAGTAAGCGTCTTTTCATTTCATGGCTGCAGTCACCATCTGCAGTGATTTTGGAGCCCCCACAAATAAAGTCTGACACTGTTTCCACTGTTTCCCCATCTATTTGCCATGAAGTGATGGGACCGGATGCCATGATCTTAGTTTTCTGAATGTTGAGTTTTAAGCCAACTTTCTCACTCTCCTCTTTTAATTGCACCAAGATGCTCTTTAGTTCTTCTTCACTTTCTGTTATAAGTGGTGTCATCTGCATATCTGAGGCTATTGATATTTCTCCCAGCAATCTTGATTCCAGCTTGTGCTTCCTCCAGCCCAGCGTTTCTCATGATGTACTCTGCATATAAGTTAAATAAGCAGGGTGACAATATACAGTTTTGACGTACTCCTTTCCCTATTTGGAACCAGTCTGTTGTACCATGTCCAGTTCTAACTGTTGCTTCCTGACCTGCATACAGGTCTATATGACTACAGTACACTACCTGAAAGCGTAAAGTGGTCAAACTCTAAAGAATATTACAGACTTCCTCAAATAAAGAAGGAAGAAAAGAAGAAAAACAGAGAAGGAAACAGAGGAAGGGAAAGAAAAAGAGAAAGAAAAAAGATTCATATGTCAAAACAATTGCTTTGCTTTTCAATATTTCCGATAGAATTAATATTCAGGACAATCAGATGTTATTGATTCAGGCCAGAGTTGGAAAATCAGAAGAGAAAGATGAGTTCACTGAGAAAGGAGCTTAGACTCAAAAGATGAAGAGAAGCCAGAGAAAGCAGAGGGGAGAGGAGATGGTGTGTCCTGGGAAACTGCCAATCAAGGGACCAATATGGTCACTCAAAGACGACATAGCGCTGTGAGCATTTGTCTCCAAGACTAGTCAGAAAACACCACTTTCCAAAAATCAGCTCCAAGTGAAATCAATTGTTTGAAAAGCAAAATGGTAAATGCTGGGCTCTCTTTCAGATTGCAATCCATAGAACTTACAGTATTGTTTGGTAAGGTGAAAACAGCTACACAGATTGGATCATGTTTTTCTTCTGATAAAGTTTTCCAAGGATTCAGAGAATATGGTTATGATTATACAGAACTGCTGAAACCACAAGTGCCTCAATTACTGCACATGGTTAAACCTGGCCCAGACTTTAACATATGCAATGCTTTTTACCAGAAGTTGAATAACGTCAGCGTCTAGGAAACTGCTTTGGAGTTCAGCTTCCAAAGCTCTCTGCTGCTGAACGACTCACTAAATCTGTCTGTTAAATTCACACGTGCCCTGGGTGCCGGCTGCCACCTCGCACATCCAGAATGGATTTTCCACTGGACATTACTGCCAAAGAGTCTTCTCTCCTGGCACCAGGAGAGAGAGTGAAATACACCTATAAGCTCAAAAAATAAAATATAGGATGAACTTCAGTCATCTAAGATGCTGTGGGCAACGTGTCATAAAATTTGAGATGGATAGACATTGGAGTAGATTGAATTTTATGAATCCATCCAGAAACAATCAGGCTAGATTCATCAAGCTTTTCAAAGGTCGGGGAACAGCTCCTGAAAGTCATTAAGTCAATTGTAGACTTTTTCCACCACATCTGGCCAAATTCTCACCCAAGTGAACTCTTAAGGGTCTACAATTTGAAAAGTGGTTTATGAAGTTCCACAGTTTTGTTCTGACCACAACTCAGTGGTGACTTGAAATCGCCTTATTAATTGATCTATTTCACATGTCATGTGTCCTTCAGAAAAGCCTAAAATGGTTCTTTTAAGTTGATGAGTTCCCAGAAAAAAATCTGTCTACAGGTAGCATTGCCTATCCACTCTCTCGATGATATAGTACCAACCCTTTTCCTCTCTGTCAACTTGAGCACTAAGTACAAAATGCTATGCTAGGTCCTCCTAGACAAAATTAATACAGTATATAAGTAGGCAATCCTTGTCTGGGATCCTAAAACTTAGTAATGAGACTCACATACGTGCCTGCACACGTTTATTATGTATTATGGGCATACATACATATATACGTATATACATGATAATCAAAATTCAAGAGAGAAGCGAGAAGTACTATGAGAAAGACAGGAAAAAGGAAGCTTTTAAAAGCATGACTGGCTGGGAATTCCCAGGCTGTCCAGTGATTGGGACTCCATGCTTTCATTGCTGACGGCTCAGGTTTGATCTTCGGTCAGGGACCCAAGATCCCATAAGCCTCGAGGCTTAAAAAATTTAAAATAAAAATAAAACCATGACGGAGCAAGACACTTTCCTTGGGAGAAAGACAGAGAAGCAGTTGGCATGAGCAAAACCTTTATGGAGATGGTGGCATTTGAACTGTCATTAAAAGGGGTTATGGCTCTGACAGCTGAAAAGGGGAGGAGGGAATTCTAGGCAGAAGACACAGCATCACAGACAAACAGCACCGCTGGGACATAGTGGCTCCAGGAGTCCTGCCTGCCTGGGAGACACGGTGGAGGTGAGAAGTATTTATTCCCTTTCAGCTAAAGGATTAGACTTTGTTCTGTCCAAAGAAGGAGGCACCAACTAACCCTTTTAGAAAAGAGTGATGCCATATCACTAGGTAATTCAGAGATGGATAGTCAACACAGCCCCTTTGTTATTAACCTTTGTTAAGAAAAACAAACAAACAAAAAAAATGGGTCACAGCGTGGCGGACGAAGGCCTAAGTGAGTCCCGCCTGCTGCAGCTCCAGCTTCAGTGGGTCCCAGGCTTCCCCTTCCACCGCCTGGTGCTGTGGCCAGGACTTCAGAGGCTCTCACAGCGTCTCGGGCCACTCTGATTCAGCCCCTTGTCTCTATGATATTCCTCCTCCCTGACAGCCCCGGGCTTCCCTTCTCCTCCATCTTCTTGCCCAGTGGACCCACTCGCCTACTCCAACCTTCCTCCAGTTTATTCCTCAAGCACCTGGAACCAAACCCTTTCCCTCCTTTATTTGACCACCTGGATTGCATCTTGACTGTAACCGTACAATAGCACTCAGAAGGACTCTACTCAAAATCTCTTCATTCAACAAATGTATTCTGGAAAGATGGCGGGGAGGGACAGTTAAAGAGTTTGGAATGGACCTGTACACACTACTAATTTATTCTTTGGATAATTTGATCTCTCTGTGTGGCTGTGCTGGGTTTCATGGCTATGGGTGGGCTCTCTAGTTGCGGCAAGCAGGGACAGCTCCCTAGCTATGGTGCCTGTTGCGGTGACACCTCTCTCTGCGGAGCAGGGCTCTAGGGGACATGGCCTTGTAGCTGCAGTTCCTGGGCTCTAGAACACAGGCTGATGGGCCTGGCACGCAGGGCTTAGTGGCTCCACGGCAGATGGGATCTTCCCTGACTGGGGATTCAATTCTGCATCTCCTGCACAGCTCACTGTTAGATTTAAAATGGATCACCAACAAGGACCTAGTGTACAGCACGGGGAACTCAGCTCAGTCTTGCATGGAGCCTGGATGGGAGGGGAGTTTGGGGGAGGAGGGGTATATGTATATGTGTGGCTCAGACCTTTCGCTATTTACCTAAAACTATGCCAACATTGTCAGCTCTACCCCAATACAAAATAAAAAGTTTTTTAAAAAACTGAAAAAAAAACCCAAATGTATTCTGGTTATATCCAATGTCCCAGTTCAATAGTAAGCACTGGGATGCTTTTTAAAATCCTAGATTTGAGTGTTCAATGTGTTCATATAAACTAAAAGGCTTTGCAAGCAGACAAGACTAAATCTCTTTGTAAAACATTTAGGCATGCCTTCAAAAAATAATAATGATTATTTTTATCTCTTGAAAGTATCCAGCTATACCTAGGATGTTTGTCACATAAATTCTCATTCAATATAAAGTTTGTGAAATCAGTCATTATGTGTTGAAAATGTACTGTTTATGCTGAATAATTGTTCTTTTGCATGAAGGAATGGATCTGGCTCATGGAAAAACTTTTCACTTTAGTTTGTTATTTCTAAGTGTCTTTGTAATACTCAAGTTCATACAAACAGCAAATGGCAAACCGAGCTAAGAAAATCGTCTAGTCATTTTAGAGAAGACACGAGATTCAGCTTAAATGGTTCAAAACTATTACTGGCTTCAAAAACAAGCCTGTCCTCAGTGGTCATTAAAATAAACACTCCCTTATGCTCACAAAAACTGAAAGACATCAAGGCGGCCTAATGAATATCAGTTTAAGAAAACCAGGCAGCAGCTCAAAAAATGTATGTAGAGGTCACTGTCTCTCCTTCCAATTCCACTTTATATTAGATATTTGTGAAAAAACACTGTCTACACAAAATTCTCAAGGATTGGGCGTAGGGGAGAAAGGAAATGTCAATGCTTAGGTGCTCAGAGTTTCTCAAAAAGCATCTTGTTTTTGACCCAGTCTATTTCTATTCTCCAACAAAACCCAATGAATTTGAAGTCTGTCCTTTTTTTTCACCTCTAATCTTCCTACTTGATTGGAAACTGAAATTTTGTTAACAAAATTGATGACCATCTGAATGCAGTACTTGTACTAAGCAATTGTGCAGCTTCCACAACTATTCAAAGCTCAGGAAAGTGGGACCCTATCAAGCATGTGTAAGGTGCAGAGCTATAAATCTGTGACAACTTTGCCATTGACTGCAAATGAGTTCCCTGATACACAGCATCGCTCTCTGCCTGCCCTAACCTCATCCCTTTAATCACTGCAGAGAGATGGGCCATCAGCAGACTCCTGTCTTCCGTATTGATCCGTGTGACTCTTCACCCTTTGGGTCCAGAGATGAATCTGTAACCCAGGCCTAGTTGAAAAGAACATTCTGTCCTGGCCACACTGGTTGGTTCATGGATAAGCACGTGACTCAGAGCCCATGAATCAAAATCAATCCTAAGATTTCTGTTAATTATTTGGAAACTTAATAAAACTTCCTAACCATATTGCCAGCCTTAAGATGACCCAACAATCCCACTAGTGGGCACAGACTCTGAGAAAATCATCACTGAGAAAGATACATGTGCCCCAATGTTCATCGAAGCACTATTTACAGTAGCTGGGACATGGAAGCAACCTAAGTCTCCATCGACAGATGAAGGGATAAAAAAGCCATGGTAGATATATGTAATGGAATATTACTCAGCCATAAAGAGGAATGCTTTTGCGTCAGTTCCAATGAAGTGGATGAAATGAAAGCCTATTATACAGAGTGAAGTAAGTCACAAAGAGAAAAACAAATATCATATACTAATGCATATATATGGTATCTAGAAAAATGGTACTGATGAGCTTATTGGCAGGGCAGCAGTGGAGATGCAGACATAGAGAACAGCCTCATGGACACAATGGGGGAAGGAAAAGAAGGGGCAAATTGAGAGAGTAGCATGGAAACATCCACAGTACCTTGTGTAAAACAGACGGCCAGTGGGAATTTGCTGTGTTACACACGGAGCTCAAACCAGTGCCCTGTGACAACCTAGAGGGGTGGGATGGGGGAGGGAGGTGGTGGGGAGGTTTACGAGGGAGGAGACACATGTACACCTATGGCTGATTCATGGTGACGTACAGCAGAAACCGACACAATATGATACAGCAATCATCCTCCAATTAAAAATAAATTTATAAAAAAAGATGACATAAGCCTACAACTTTGAAACTTCTTGCTGCCACACACAGAAGGAACCATGAATGAAGCCAAAGAGCATTTCTTTTCTTGAGACAGGTATTTATTTTTAACTCAAAATTACTTATTATTTAAATCACAGAATAGAGTGCTATTGGATATTAATTTTTTTCATAACTAGGTTTCTTCACATAATAAATATTTGGCTTAAACATTTCCACCATTTAATTTTTTTTTTTATGGTGCTCCAACATAATTTTCTCAGAGTACTGAAAAAGAACCAACATTTAAAAAGTAGTCCAGTGAAACCAACAGTCACTGAATAAACACAGCAAGACCATCTATGTTATACATTAAGTTGAAAGTTAAAAGAAATATAACTTGGAAAAAAATCTACTCTATTTTGCCCCATTGATGTTATAATGGAATTCCTGGAATGGGGACTAGTATAAATTTTGACCATTTCAAATGGCGATATCCAGGCAACCAGACCTGGATAATGCCAAAGAGAAGATTAATAAGGGAGCAAGAGCAAGACTAGAGAGAGATGGAAGATGAAAAGAGAAAGAGATGGGTATGTTGTCTGAGCTCCTGAATCAGACCACATGTGAATCTATCCTTGTACTTTCCAATTACAGAACATGATAAATTACTATTTCTGCTAACAAATACCTGAACTGGTTCGCTATCACTTGCAACTGAAATAGCCCTCTGAATGCAAGCTGGTATTTATATTCAAAACACAGGAAAAAACAAACAAACAAACAAAACAGGAGAAAAGACAAAATAACTGTGATAATTAGGTCAAAAAACTAAAGGCATGGATAATCATAAAGAGGTGAGTAGAATTTGGTAGATTTATGAAGATATTAGCCAATAAGAATTTTAGAGGACTTACAAAAAATTGTGGGTTATTTGGGTTTTACTTAATAGCTTGCCAAACTGGTCTACATTATTTTAAATGTATGTATGTATGTGTTTATGTCAGTTTTGAGCTAGAAAATTATTAAAAATATAAACTCAGTCAATGCAAAACACAAAAGCCTTGTTACAAGTATCTGGCCATCTGAGTGACGGCATATCACACTCACATCTTTTTTATAATGAACAAGTTAGAACATTTTCTCTATATTTGCATGATGTTAATTTGGTCCTCATGTGGCTGTGCACTATGCCTATTTAAAAAAAAACACAGATAAGGTAAAATCAAAAAAAGGGTGAGGAAGAGGAAGCAACAGAAAGTGAACCCAAGGAAGTAAAATGATAAGTAGTGAATCTGTCGTAACTCGCGATTTTCTTCCTATGAGGACTTCAAATCTTATTATCCTGTTCTTTCACAGATATTGGTATGAAATTTCATTTTGTAAAATTTAAAGTGAATTTTTAAGTGCTACCTTTTTAGCATTCCAAAGTCAGTGCTTTTTGATTCCATTCGTCATTTAATTTCCTGGCAGTTCTCAGTATAGGAAACATTCCTTTCAAACAAAAAATTGCATTGTTACATGGCACCAGTTTATTTTTAAATGGAACCCACAACAATAACAACAAAAGGATGACTTTACATATGCTATTATATTTCTGTTATAATATCAGGGTTTTGAATTGAAAAGAGTAAAACATCTGCCTGCAATGCAGGAGACGCAGGTTCGATCCCTGGGTCAGGAAGATCTCCTGGAGAAGGAAATGGCAACCCACTCTAGTTTTCTTGCCTGGGAAATCCCATGGACAGAGGAGCCTGGTGGGCTACAGTCTATGGGTTAGTAAAGAGTTGGACACGACTGAGAGACTATCACTTTCACGTTCATGTCTTTCAAAACATGTATAGAAAACAGGAAAGGGCTTATAAAGAAAATGTCATATTTTTCCTTAGGCATTTTTGGTTGCCTTTCTATCCAGTGGGAAGGTAGACCTGGGAGGCAGAAAGAAAAATAATAAAGACAAAAAGCAGAAAAGGAGAAAGTCCTTCCTCCCAGGAAACGGTCCATTTCAAATCTGCTTGCACAGAGAACTTGAGGGAGCCAGTCAGAAGTAGAAATGAGGCTTCCCTGTGCTCAAGCATCAGAGATCATTTCTAGGTTTGGCTCTGGCTTGGTACCCAGGGGCTCCGTTCCAAAAATCCACACCTGTTTAGTTGTCTTATGAGTGAGTGGACCAGGAGCTGGCAATCAAAGGACAGCATACTTGAAACTAGAAGTTTTGGAGGACGAACAATTACTGATGACAGAGTCCAAAATTTGGGCTTGGAAGTTGGAAACTGAAGTGGAGATGAGAAAAAGAATTTTCAAGGTGAAATTAAGGAATTGAAAACGTAGATAAATAGATGACCTGTGTAGAGGTTGACATCTCTGAGAAGGATGACAGTAGCAGAACTGCAGAATAAAGCAATGAGGGAGAGGCTGAGGTTGTTATGAGAAAGGAACGGTGACCCACGGTTTGCAGCTGGAAACACGGAGGACAGGCAGTAAGGGGGAACCGTGTGACTTTCAGAAGACTGGGGTTTCTTTTCTTGAGTGGAAGGGCAAGGAATAGCGACTTTATTCAGAAAACCAGCAGACGGAGAAGATGGTGGACAAGTATCCCAAAGATCCATCTTGCCCAGGTTTGAATGCTAACTTCTTGTATAAAACTGAGAGGGGGAGGTGAGGAGGTAAAGTAAAAAAGGTAATGAAAGTGAAAGTAAAGTCGCTCAGTCGTGTCAGACTCCTTGCGACCCCATGGACTGTAGCCCACCAGGCTCCTCTGTCCATGGGATTCTCCAGGCAAGAATACTGGAGTGAGTTGCCATGCCCTCCTCCAGGGGATCTTCCCAACCCAGGGAGTGAACCCACGTCTCCTGCACTGCAGACAGATTCTTTACCTTCTGAGCCACTAGGGAAGCTCCCCCTGCCCCCGCCCCCCAAAAAGGTGATAAGCTGTTGCAAATAGTTCCAGGCTCTGACCAGTCTCTAAGGAGATGTGTTAATTTCTTCCTTCCTGCAGCCATTCACAGGTGAGTCTGGTCAGGATGTTCCCTGTAAGAAACTAGAACAACAGGCAGAATTCATCATCCTCGACTTTCATCTGCTAGTCTTGGAGGGTCTCTTGGGGTGGCAGAAACATCAGGGAGAGTCCATGCACTTGAACTCTTGCTGGAGGCAGACATCTTACTTGGGTAATTAGCATCAAGACCTCCAGCTAGGACTTTGAGAGAGAAAGGAGGTAGCTACGAAACAACAATGGGAACCAAGGCCAGGCCCATCCCACTGCCTGACCTTGAAATAAAGAGGTAGAAGAGGAAATTCAGCCTCTCCTTGAGAGATGTTCCAGGGAAGAGGGTGCTCAGAAGGCTGCCAAGTTTGGATAGTAAGTGGAGGGAATATTCCAAGAAGAAGCTGATGGGATAGGTGGGATTGCTAATCCTAGAGTTGGAGTTCCAGAAGATTTTGGGGGGAGGAAGGACAAGTGAGGGGATTGGTTAGATTGGGGAGGGGGGTTAATATCTTGTGTTATAATGGATCAGTAGGTACCAACTTTGGTCACCTGATGCAGAAAGCCGACTCACTGGAAAACATTCTGATTCTGGGAAAGATTGACGGCAGGAGAAGAAGGGGGTGACAGAGGATGAGTTGGTTAGATGGCATCACTGATTCAATGGACATGAGTTTGAGCAAACTCGGGGAGACAGTGAAGGACAGGGAAGTCTGGTGTGCTGCAGTCCATGGGGTTGCAAAAAAGTCAGACACGACTTAGTGACTCAACAACAACAACATACTGTTGAACTTCTGAACACAGAGATGTGAGGCATGAGGCTCACCCAGGAGCAGGAGATATTAGACAGATGTGTTCTTGAAAATAAGAAGTCTAACCGAATCAACATCTAACAGGTCATTATAACTTGGTCGCAGCTGACACGAGCTCCTGGCATCTTATAACGGCAATTTCTTCTTCATTTTCCTCAAATTCCCTGAATTCATAATATACTTTCTGTCTGGTTTCTTCTGACTCAAGTTGATAGCATTGATTTTAAATCCTCCCAAGGTTTTTCAGGTGTAATATTAAAGCATCACCGGTCATCCAGTTTCCTCTGTCTCCTTGAAGGCGTCTGGAGCTCCCAGAAAGCCTGGACTGCAGCAGCAGCAGCGTGAAAATCCTCCTTAGCCCTTTTCTGGGAGAAGAGCCTGATGACACGGCTAATGCATGGGCTTTAGTACTAAAGCCACAGAGATAAGATTTCTACCAAAGGAATAGAGGGATATTTCGTGACAGGACTAAAGAACCAAGAGTGAAATTAGATTTCCAGGGTTGGCACAAGCCCCCAGGTGATGAGGCAAGCAAAAATCTTTGCTCAAAAGGCAATGTATGACCCAGCCATCCAAGCTCATCAGGGACAAAGACAAACATCAAGTACCCACTGGAGCCTTTCAGCCACAGGAAACCAAGAAGCAACTGAACAAGGGGGGATCTCTGCTTTCAAGATCCACATTCCACTCTTTTGAACTTTTTTTTTGCTTCCATTTACAGGAACAAAAAGGAATACCTTCCAGTACACACACATACAATGTCGCCATTACTTCAAAGTTGTGTCATGAAGTTTTATTCTCCACTAGCTCTGTGATTTGCAGCTTTCCCCTGGGTCATCTATAAGATGGAAACCATGTCTGCGAATGAAGATGAGAATTTATGAGTTCATCTTCATTCGTGTATCAAAAATTAGTTACAGATGGGAAGTCCTAGAAATAAAGTTGTATTATTTCTAGAATATAGTTACTGTAGTATGATGGTCATCATCTAGCAATAACTTGTATGAGTTGAAATGTCAAAAGATATTTTCAGTCAACCTTTAAGACTTTTTTCATAGAACTTTATTTAAACATTACTTGAGTCCTGACCAAAATGTGGGCTTTTTCTAATTCCTTTTCATTCTTCAGATGCAGTTTACAATAATGAATAGAAATTAAAGGTTTGAAGTTAAAGGGCTTTTTTCACAAGGGGACAAGCTTTTTGTTTGTCTCATCTTTCAGCCATTTTGTTCTTTTTGCTGCAAATCTAAGAAACTCAGTACATGAAGTCCAGTTTCAATGGACAGTGTTTAGAAATTATAATACCTGATCTAGGGTTTGTACTTATCATTGGCTTGATGTTCACAGTCATCATAACTAAATTCTCTTTTGTTGGATTATTATCGATTCTCCACATCAATATCCTCCTGTAATTCATAAAGCAGCCTCCCAGGTTGGCACGGCAGAGTTTATTATAATTTTGTTTTTTATGGGTGAGGAAATGATTTTTTTTAATTCGTAAAAGACATAACCTCTTCAAAATGTTAAACCTGAAATTCAAGTTATCAGAATTCAAACATAGGACTGTTTGTACTAAATCATGGGACTTTGTCATGATCGTGTCTAATTCACTCTCCATTGCTCTTTTAGCTCAGTAAATATAATATTTGAAAATATATACTCATTGTATCCATCGTTGTTAAAAGCCTAGAACTTAGATGGACATTGTATTCATTTCTTGGGGTGGTGGTAACACATGACCTCAAACTTGGTGGCTTAAAACTGCAACAGTTCATTCTCTCCCTCCTCTGGAATCCAGAGTCCAAAATCAAGGTCCTGGCAGAGCCGTACCCTCTGAAGTCACCGAGGACAGCCCTCTCACCCCTACCCTCTCTCGGGGGCACCTGCCTTCCTTCTGGCTGCCTCATTCCCATCTGGCTTGTCTGCACGCAGCCCCTGGTCCATGTGTCTGCTCCCTTCTCTTTTATAAGGACACTTGCTATGGGATCTGGACCCACCGTGGCCTCCTCAGTTCAGGAGCTTGAACTTAATTACCTCTGCAAAGAGAGTTGCTCCAAATGAGGTCACATTCACAGTTTTCAGGACAGGGACTTCTCTGTGGGGAGAACCATCATTCAAGCCACTGCAGATGCTGATCCTTGAATATCTGTCAATGAAGACAGGACCTGTGGTGCTCCTACACCATACCTGACTATTACAACTGGAAAACTATGAGTAAGCAGCATTTTACAGTGGCCATTTGGAAAGTAAGTTGGAATCTGAATAAGCAGAAGTTATAAGCGTTTGACAAAAGTTGTATTAAAACCTCTCAAATATTTTTTAAAAGTTATTGACAATAAGTATACAAAGTTTGCCAGTTCAGGTTATACCAGTGATTCTGAAATTGTACAAATAAAGTGCACACAGTCCTAGGATCTCAGAACCACTACTTAAACTCAAGGTCTCATTCATCATCACAGACACAGAAGGTTTGGTCGAGGCACCCTCTGGTCCCTGGCACCCAGTTCTCCTGGTCTCTGAGAAGGTGAGAGTGGTAGAAATTATACATACCACTTCCACGAAGAAGCATCCTGATTACTGGTGCTCAACTCTGTACCCCACTTTTCCCCAGGCATGGCTACTGGAAAACCACATTTCTGAGGAAGGGCAATGCTGAGCCATCATGTAGAGACAGCTCAGCTGTCCGGAGAGTTCTTTGGGCTTCTGGTGGACTTTGCGTGAGACAGAAATAAATCTTTGTGCTGCAAGCTACTGAAAATCGGGGTTGTTTTTTAGTCCAGCCTGACCTAATCCACACTGACTACAACAGCTATTCATATTGACACTAGGATTATAGGTTGTCATGACAAAAACTCCAAAATATGTGGCAAGGCTTGGTGTTGATCTTACGGGGGGTGGTGGCTATGCATGGCTACCTCCCATGGAGGCAGGAAGGTGGCAGTCAATCAAGGCGGTGGCAAATCATTTGGCAATATTACCACCTACAATAATTTATGAGCTAGAAATAAACTTGTCACTCTAGAAGAAAGACTAACTAGAAAATCAGAGCGTCTGTAGGTTGATGTCAGCCACATTCGGAAAGGCAGCATAGAAAAGAAAAAGTGGTGAACTCAGGAAGGACAGAATGGTTTGCAATCAGGAATAAACCAAAACAACAGAATACAGACATTTGGAGACCAGAAGGCTCAGTGGTGAAAGAATCCGCCTGCCAATGCAGGAGATGCAAGTTCTATCCCTGGGGGGAGAGGATCCCCTGGAGGAGGAAATGGCCACCTACTCCAGTACTCTTGCCTGGAGAATTCCATAGGCAGAGAAACCTGGCAGGCTACAGTCCATGGGGTCACACAAAGTCAGACATGACTTTTCAGTTCTGAGAGACAACTTTGTGCAAGACAGGAAAGTGAAATCTAAGCATTAAAGCAGGGATTGAATCAAAGGTATTGCTACCACACCACAGTGAAATCTGGCAATGGATTAAGGTATCTCAGGATAAAGATATAATTAAAAGTGAGGCACCTCACTCATCCTTTCAACTGGACAAAAATAGCAAAGAGACAGTGTGTGACTCACACACATCTCAATAGATTTAAGGGAAAAGCAACTGCAAATATTGAAGGGAGGGTCTTTTTTTAAAAAAAAAAACAAACGGTATAAACGAGTAATCTTTTTGAGTTCGTTTCTTTTTAAGGATGTCCATTCTTGGATATTTAAAATTATTAGAGAAGGGGATGAAGAGAAGGAGGAAAAGGGAGGAAGAGAGAGGAGAAAATAAGAAAGTAAATATTCCAGGAACCAAATCTAAGAAAACCTTGTGGGTGTGGAATTGGCCCACGGAGCTGTACAGAACCACGTAGATAAGAAATTTATGAAACTTTTGAGAGGATTTCATCCCAAAAGAAGCTTGAGCCTGGACTCAAAGAGACTGGCTTTTGTGACCTAAAATCACCCTTGGAACATAACCCTTCTCAGGCAAGGAACGGACTAAGAAATTTGCTTATGCCTCAGGGAGAAGATTTCCCCAGCACGCATTCCAGATGTGACAAAGGAAAAGAGAGAAATAATTCACCTTCCAGAGTGGGGAGCCAGGAGTCACCAAGAACAACAGCAGATGGGACATCTCTTCCCGAGGAAGAGAAGTGGGGTTTCATCCAGAACATTCTGGGTAGTCCTCAGAGCGACTGCACGTTTCGGAACTGGCTTCATTTCTTTATAGTCTACAGATCATGGTGGGTGGTGAGAAAATAACCTTTCTTTTAAGTTCATCTTTCTCTGTGAAATGGAGTAGAACCCTATGGTCCTTAACCCATTTGGCCATGTCCCAGCTTGCCTTTTGTTGAGGGAAAAACTTTAACCAATGAATAAGTTTAATCAGAGAAGTGAGAAAATACAGTAAGAAAGGAAAACAGTCAAAGGAGACCAAATCATAGTAGCTTAGTCATTAAGCATAGTCAGCTCCTCAAGGGCCATAGATAATATTCTGAGCCGTATCCTGTGAGCTGCCTTACAGATACTGAGACCCCCGCAAGGTGGAGACGTTAAGTACACGATGAGCAGACTGTATCCAGGACATGAGCTGCCACAATTCCAAGAACTGGCCTCAGAGAAATGGGAACAAACCAACCACAGAACTGAAGACTGACTGTACTTGAAACAATCAAGATGACACTGGTCCGACCACCGATGGCCAGTTTCAGGATGACGGTCAGAGCTGACTGTGCTGTTTCTGCAGGTAGCCCCTCCCTCAGCCTATAAAACCTCTGGCCCCTTGATTGCCGGGGGGACTGGGGTAGTTGGCCTTTGGACAGATGTCCACCCTCCCCTTCCACTGCTGGCATCCAAAATAAAGCAAACTTTCCTTTCCACCAACCTGGCCTCTATTGGCTTTTGAGCAGTGAACAGCCAGACCCCACTTTTGGTTACATCTGTACCAAGAGGAGCCTCATTCTTATCTTAGATCCTGGACTTTGTGCTGGATGAGAGTTTGGGGGTTGTTTTCCTTGACTGTGGATTGAGGACGAGAGGAAAGGATATTTGGTTACGAGAAGAGTGGTCTACGGCCAGATCGATGACTGTTAACTGATACCAATTCCTTCTCCTTTCAGACTCTCAGACTATGGTGCTCGGCCTCCTGGGAGGTCGGGGCAGTCCCGTGACCTGCTTTGGCTAATTTGACGTGAACAGAAATGATGTCACTTCTGGGTAGGTGCATTTCAGGGCAGGCACCTCATGATCATTTTGGAAGCTCATGTTGGTAAAGAGGTGCCATACAGGAATCAAGTGGAAGAACACTGTTCTGTTGTCTTCTCAGCCGTTGTACATGAGAAACTGATTCTGTCTTAGGCCACTTAGATTTCTTTCTTTGTTACTATAGCATGACTTAGACCATGTTGACTAATGCAGGATCAATACTGAAAGTGAAGTGGCTCAGTCGTGTCCGACTCTTTGCGACCCCATGGACTGTAGCCCACCAGGCTCTTCAGCCCATGGAATTTTCCAGGCAAGAGTACTGGAGTGGGTTGCCATTTCCTTCTTCAGGGCATCTTCCCGACCCGGGTTTCCCGCATTGCAAGCAGACGCTTTACTGTCTGAGCCACAAAATCTGAATAATAAGTATGTTCATCAATGTTTCTATCTCCTTGTGATTATTGAACTCATTTTCTACTGTTCTGTTTTAGAAGAAGTTATCTAATAGATAATCTAACAAATGATAGCTGCAAGCCAGTTCTCAATAATCTGCTGTGTTATTTTATGTCTGGTTAATCTTTCCTTCTAAATAAAAGAGTAATTTCAACTTTATTCAAATTTCAGTTTTTAAGAGCAGTTAAATATCAATATTTTGAGTCAAAAAGAAAAACAATTACATTCTAAATCTTCATATTAAGTAAGGTTCTTTCTCAAAAATAAAAACAGTAGATAAGAGTAATCTTTTTGAATTATTCTTTTTTTAAAAAGAATGACCATGCTTGGAACTTCAATGTCATTATAGCCTACTTTTCAGCATGAATTCATCTACCTCAAACCCCAGGCATTTCACTTGATCTGGTGAGTGAAAAAGTTCTGTAGACCAAGAAAATGACTTAGCAATAAAATATGTGAGAAATACTTTGACAGTTCTCCCAATCTTTTCCCCTGGCTACGAAACGCATTTCTTCTCCTCCCCAACTCTGCTGTCACTTTGAAAACCATCCAATAAATTGGTCATACCTATCACAGTTACCCGTAGGCAAAAAAGAGAGAAAAACAGAGAGACACAGAAAGAGAGAGAGACATCGGTTCATGAATTGAGATTAGGGTACCTTTGCCCAGATCTAATAAATTCTTTAAAGACATACATTAACACTCTCCAAGGCCAAATAGGAAACACAAAGTCATCTCCTTATGGGTGGAAATATTTCAAACAAGCCCCCTGCAAATTCATTACCATCAGAATGTCCTGTTGCCAGAAAGGGTAGATTCCAGCGGCCTTTGGCTGACAAAGACCGCTCTTTGCAGTGTTGCTTGTTACAGAAGCCCATGAGCCACTCTTCAGCTCAAACTGAGACACCGGGCAATTATCCTCCAGCTCATCATCTGCGGCATCAGCAGTGGTACACGTTTTAGTTAGAGCTGCATTCGGGGCAATTTACCTGTAGGAGCCACCAGTCTCTACCTGCTAATAAAGGTTTTCCAGGCTCCCCAGCAGTAGCCCTGGAGAGCTCCCGGCTGAAGGGTGTTTACACCATGGGGCACAGCCGAAACGTGAAGGCTCGCGGGTGGATCACGAATTGCCAGGCGTGCACGCGTGTCCCGGGTACAGGGTGGACCCTACAGAATCGCGTCCCAGCCCTTTGATTATGTGCTGTCTTGTCCCCGTCTGGAGGACTTTTCAGAGGCTGACAGAGCTTTTACAATTTAATTGGTGTTGACACCTTTTGAAGCCATGCCTTGAGGCGCTCGGGGTCACTGTGTGCTTTCTCTGCAGTCTCTCTCGATGCCTCCTCTTGGGCCCCTGGCAGCCTGTGGTGCCTGCCTGGCCCCTGCACTTCCTATTCACGCACAGACTTGTTCTGGGTCCTGTTACAAGAGCCCTTGTTAAATGCCCAGCAGGCAACAGTGAATGGAGGTTTTTGACTATGTGGGATTTGAGGCCTCTGGCAATAATGGAGAATAAACTATAAATATAAAAGTGGCCCTGTTGCAGGCTGTGTTATTATCACCAAGGATTTATTCCGGAGGCTCCCGGAGCTCAGGCACCGTCTGCGCCTGCTCGCGGCGGCAGGGCTGATGCTGAGGTTTGCGCCCTCCTTTCCTGGACCGCTTGGACTGGAACTTCTCCTCCGTCATTAGTTCCAGTTTGGTGTCTCTCTCCTCCTTCCAGCGACACTGTCTCATAACGGGTATCATTAGGATGCTGACTTGCTCTCAGATCCTGTTATCTCAGAGTTTAAAAAAGAGACACACACAAAAAGAACGAATCCTGCACTGTTTCCTCGGGTTCAGTTCGACACGAGTGTCTTTTTGCCCCCCAAGAGGCACATTTAACAGGCACCTGAGTTCTCAGTTGCCAAATGTGACAGGCTGGGTAACCGTCATCTTTTATAGAGCTTTGCTCAATTTGCTGTATTTAGAATATCAAGATTTCCAGTCACCGTTACGAACTTCAGGCCATCAGGCAAATTTTCTTGTTCACAAACTCCGTTAAAAAATATCCTTGTCTATGGAAGTGTTTAGATCTGGCAAAGTATTTGGTTCCCCTAACCATCAAATTTACTCAGTATAGAGTGAAAATAATAAATCAAATGGATGTCTGAATTTTTAAAAAATAGATTTTTTTAAAAAAGACTATCAATTTCATATTAGATGACTGTCCTAGAAGATAAAATATACCATGGAAATATAGTGCATTCTGGAAAAAAAACTGAGTGGTTATAGGACATAGTAAGATGGATCACACAAAGCACTGCCTTACAATTTTCAAAGAGGTATAAACACACTTCAGTGCCACCATTTGAATAAAAATTGTGAATATAGTAACCTGTGCAATTAAAACAAAGAATTTTTAAAGTTAAAAAAAGCACGGTCTTCAATGCTCATATGGTTACACACTCTAAATCAACTGAATTTTCAGGTTTTTATAAAAATCAAGTTTTAAATCAAAACATAAATGTCACCAGTCATAATTTTCCAGGGAACAGTAGAAGTAATTTCCACCAAATTGGAACACACTGAGGATAATTCACAACCAACATGGTTTCGGTTTGAAACCATGTTGCCAGCATAGGATTTAAGAGAGAGATCCTTTGTCTCAACAAGGAATAATTAACTTTCTTCAAAACTAAAGACACAGCTAAAAAAAGAATAAATAGAGCAAAATATCAAGAAAGGATTCTTACCTGGATGAAGAGACATTCAGAGGACAAATTCATCTTCCACCTGTGAAAAGGTCTTAGAAATGACAGCTCATCTGTTATTCTTTCAATACAGCAAAGCCCGGGGAAGATGAAACCTCTTCCAGTTGCACTTAGCAACAAGGAGCAAAATTAAAAGCAATCATGAACTTGTGAGTGATAAACGGTATTAGATTTTACAAGGTTGAAAGGAGGTTTTAACCAGGCTTTTCATTTTCTGCAGAACATCAGACATGGACAGGAAAGCGTCGTCTGTTAGTCTATGTCAGGGCCTGGGGTACCCATCACCCTCTGTGTCATTTGTGAGTCCTGTGATTTGAGGAAGGCGCTTGATTTCTTTGAGGCTCAGTTTCTTCATCTGAGAAATGGGACTATCTATCTCCGTAGGTTGCTGGGAGTAATAAATCAGATAATACATGTGCCAGGATCCATGACATAGCCATGAAACAGTTAACATTTCATTAGGGTTGGGGGAGGAACGAGGTTGGTTTTTGTGGGGTGTTTTTGGTTTTTGTTGCTGTTTTGAGACACCACATAATATTTTCTCTTTTGTACCAAAGAAGCCATCTTTCATCCTGGATGAAAACTGTAAAGCCTTCTCCAGAGGCGGCATGCCCTTTGTGGAGTTCTGGGGCAAACATCAGAACCACTGTCAGAAAACTAGGGTTCTCTAGGCTGGACACTGGCTGGTATAGTATCTGGGGTGGGGAGGATGTTTAGGAATCGCTTCAGAGGTGTGGCTATAAACCCATCTCATGAAGGAACTTGTGTGCAAATGAACCTCCAGAGACTAAAAGAGAGTTCAATAATTCCTGGTATGGAATTGTGAATCATGAAATCCTTGTAGATGGATATTGAGAGAAACCCACCATATCTGGGATGATACAATTGTGGATAAACAAAGCAAACCAGTAGGACTGTCCTGCATCTAAGCACCGACATTGGTGGCAATGTGATGTCCGTGTGATGGCGCTCATACATCTGTGCATAATATTCCTCTGAGTGCATATTTCCAGGCCCCATGCTGGGGATATTGAGAAGAATAAAATATCATTTATGTCCTTAAGCTCATACTCTAGAAAGCACCTTCCTCCTGCCCACCCCTACCAAGTCCTACCTACCCCTGTCGTTATCTATCAAAATAACGACACACTTTGTTGACTGTATTTGCTTATTGATCTGCCTCTTCACTTTAGCCTGCAACATCCAGGGAGAGCAGAAAGTGAAAGTGTTAGTCATTCAGTCGTGACCCCATGGACTGTAGTCTGCCAGGCTCCTCTGTCCATGGGATTCTCCAGGCAAGAATACCGGAGTGAATTGCCATTCCCTTCTCCAGGGAATCTTCCCGACCCAGGGATTGAATCCGGGTCTCCTGCATTACAGGCAGATTCTTCACCATCTGAGCCACCAGGGAAGCCCAAGGGAGAGCAGAGGGTGTGTTTTATTCACCTCTGCATCTTCACAGTGCTTGGGCCTTTATTCAGTGGGCATTTAACAAACACTTATGAAACAAATGTTAATGAGTGAATGAGTGAACAAATACACAAATGGCAGTGTAAGGATGTGTTCACAGTTCAGAGAATGAGGGTAATCATCACAAAAGGCACAAAAAGGGGCCTCCCCTGAGTACAGACCACAGTGTAAATTCTTTATGTATTTTATACAATGACTTGCTTAGTCCTTGTCTGAAGACTACACACCAGCAGGAACTCTGCCACTCCTGCTCTCCTCCCAGTCCTCAGCACCAGACCAGGTGCCTGTCCTGCAGAAGGAGCTAAATCAGTACGTGTTGAATGAATTAATGGATTGGCCATGATAGCAAACTAGGATTTGGGGGCACATTTCAGAGGAAGAATTAGAAAGAGCTCGACTGGCACAGGCAGGGGGTGGGGAGAGATGAAAGCAGCACAGCCAAATGAAGTTACCTGGCAAGTTGCTGTAAGATTTGTCTGGGAACCAAAGCTGGTTCAGGTCAGAGCTGGTGTCTCAGATACAGACATGAGAATCACCCCCTCTCCTGGTTCAGGACCCGACTCAGAGCAGATGGTAAGTAAGCGATTGCTGAGAGGTTGCTGAAGGCAGAAGTTCTTGAGCTAAAGATCAGGGGAGCAAGGGAAGGAAAATGTATTCTTCACTGACACATTTTCTTTTATTACTCTTAAAAAATAAAGAAAAGTCCAGACTCATAAAAAGACAGAAAAAACTAAATAGAATAGGAGACACAAAAGACCCTGTATAGCCAAAGCAATCTTGAGAAAGAAGAATGGAGCTGGAGGAATCAACCTTCCTGACTTCAGATTAGACTACAAAGCTACAGTCATCAAAACAGTGTGGTACTGGCACAAAAACAGAAACATAGACCAAGGAACAAGATAGAGAACCCAGAGATAAACCCACGCACCGGTGGGTAGCTTACTTTTGACAAAGGAGGCAAGATTGTTTAATGGGACAAAGACAGCCTCTTCAATAAGTGGTGCTGGGAAAACTGGACAACTACATGCAAAAGAATGAAATTAGATCACTACCTAATGCCACACACAAAGATAAACTCAAAATGAATTAAAGACCTAAATGTAAGACCAGAAACTATTAACCTCTTACAGGAGAATACAGGCAGAACACTTGATGACATAAATCAAAGCATGATCCTCTATGACTCACCTCCTAGAGTAATGAAATAAAAACAAAAGTAAACAAGTGGGACCTGATTAAAATTAAAAGCTTTTGCACAGCAAAGGAAACCACAAATAAGGTGAAAAGACAAGCCTCAGAATGGGGGAAAATAATAGCAAAGGAAACAACTGATAAAGAATTAATTTCCAAAATATACAAGCAGCTCATATAACTCAATACCATAAAAGCAAACAACCCAATCAAAAAGTGGGAAAGGGACCTGAAGAGACATTTCTCCAAAGAAGACATCCAGATGGCCAACAAGCACATGAAAAGATGCTCAACATCGCTCATTATTAGAGAAATGCAAATCAAAACTACAATAAGATACCACCTCTCCCAGTTAGAATGGCCATCATCAAAAAGTCTACAAACAATAAATGCTCGAGAGGGTGTGGAGAAAAGAGAACACTCTTGCATTGCTGATGGGAATGTAAACTGATACAGCCACTATGGAAGAAGGTATGGAGATTCCTTAAAAAGCTAGGAATAAAACCACCATATGACCCAACAATCCCATTCCTAGGCATATACTCTGAGGAAATCAAAACTGAAAAAGACACGTGTACCTCAGTGTTCACTGAAGCACTATTTACTGTAGCTAAAACATAGAAGCAACATAGATGTCTGTCGACAGATGAAGGGATAAAGAAGCTGTGGCACATATATAAAATGGAATACTACTCAGCCATAAAAAAGAATGCATTTGGATCTGTCCTAATGAGGTGGACAAAACTAGAGCCTATTCTCCAGAGTGAAGTAAGTCAGAAAGAGAAAGATAAATATGTGCTGACACACATACATTGAATCTGAAGAGATGGCACTGATGAATTTATTTTCAGGGCAGCAATGGAGAAAGAGAACAGAGCTATGGACACGGTGGAAGAGAGGAGGGGAGATGTACGGAGAGAGAAACATAGAAACTCACGATGCCATATGTAAAACAGATAGCCAATGGGAATCTGCTGTGTGACTAAGGGAACTCAAACAGGGTCTCTGCGACAGGCTGAAGGGTGGGCTGGCGAGGGAGGTGGGAGGGAGGTCTGGGAGGGAGGAGACATGGGTGTACCTGTGGCTGATTCTTGCTGATGTAGGACAGAAAACCACAAAATTCTGTAAAGCAATTATCCTTCAATTGAAAAATAAATAAATAAACAGAAGTCCAGACTCATAAAAAGACAGAAAAAACTAAATAGAAAGCCGCAACTTTGCCTTCCATAATAACCGAATCCAGCTATCTCTGTATATACAGTCCATGCAACCAACCTTTAGTAAAAAAATTGTCAAACTACTGGTTATTTTTAAATAATCATTCTTTTTAATGAGAGCCTTAGTTGAATTTATTAAAACCACCATCTGTGATTATTCAATCCTGTATTAATTGAGAGACATTCAAAACTCAAAGCACATGGAAGGGACTTCCCTGGTGGTCCAGTAGTTAAGAATTCACCTTCCAATGTAAAGGATGCAGGTTCAATCCCTGGTCAGGGAACTAGACCCCACATGCTGCGGGAAAACTAAAGCTGTGTGCCACAACTAGAGAAGCCCAGGTACCACAACAAAGACCCAGCACAGCAAAGGGTAACAACAATAATTATAATAATAATACAAATGAAGGGTGTGGATTGACTTACATTATTCTGTCAGAGAAAGAACTTCATTCTTCCTTGTTCTGTGCATTTACAGATGATTACGTTAAGAAATGCCTTTTCATTTTACTTTTACCATATTGTAGTTGAAGATTGTAAAGTAATAGAGCAAGAAGGAATCTAAGAGATCACCTAGCCTACTGTCCGGAGAAGGCAATGGCACCCCACTCCAGTACTCTTGCCTGGAAAATCCCATGGGTGGAGGAGCCTGGTAGGCTGCAGACCCATGGGGTCGCTAGGAGTCGGACACGACTGAGCGACTTCACTTTCACTTTTCCCTTTCATGCACTGGAGAAGGAAATGGCAACCCACTCTAGTATTCTTGCCTGGAGAATCCTAGGGACGGCGGAGCCTGGTGAGCTGCCGTCTATGGGGTCACACAGAGTCGGACACGACTGAAGCGACTTAGCAGCCTACTGTCTGTATTTTACAGAAGGGACATTTAAGCCAAGGAAGGAAAATAACCATTTTTACAAACTTTTCCATGTACTTTTGTTCTGTTGTTCAAATATGAAAATCAAGTGACCGTGGATTTTCCAGTTTACTTTAAGTTTCTAAGAATCTTAGAGGGAAACTGTCCACACATGGTTCTTAAAAGCCTCTAGGTATGTGCTTTCTTGCTGAACTCTCTGTCTTATTTTTAAGTAAGAACATTCATCATGAGTTGTGGACTAATCGATAAGCCACTTTAATCCATTTCAAAAGGAGGCGAGGTAGCTACAGTAGTAATTACTTGGAGAATAAAAATGTTACTCAAGAATGAATTATTATAACATGCTCAGCGAATGGGGCTCAAACTCAGAAAAGAATATTTCTTCTCTCCAACATACCCAGGAGGTATTCCAAAATGCATGTGTATTTTAGAAGAACATCAAAAGCAATTGCACCTATCAAAATAAAGCGAAGACAGTAGTTGGGGAAGAGCTGCATTATTCTCAGTGTCATGACTGAAAAGAGGTTGGCTTCAAAGTGGCTGTAAACACTGTGTGACCCTCTGTTATTGCTGTTTTTCGGATGCTCAGTCATGTCCGACTCATGAGCCCATGGACTGGAGCCCGCCTGGCTCCTCTATCCATGGGATTTCCCAGGCAAGAATGCTGGAGTGGGCATCTGTTAGGAGAGAGGGAATGGGCACATTCTTTCTGAACAAATCAGTGTCATTTGACTTACACCAAATATCCTGAAATGAATCAACAAGTTAGATGAGAATTCAATGCCCAGCCTTAGCTCGTCTTACCCAAATTCTCCAGCCCAGTTTCCTTATTTTTAAAATGAGGAGTAATAATATTGAAATGGAGCATGACCCTATGGTTCTTGCCCCCCTACCATGTTCTCCGCCTGCCTTTTGCCTGCATAAAGCTTTAGTCAAAGAATAAGTTTAATCAGAGAAGTGAGAAATGCTGAAACAGAGGAAAACAGACTAAGGAGACTAAATAATAATAATGTAGCCATTAAACATAGTCAAGGACCGTTAGTTCTTTCTTAAGGGCTATAGATAATATTCTGAGCCATATCCTGTGAGCTGTCTTATAGATACTAAAACCCCAGGTGGAGAAGCTAACTACACAATGACCAGAAGTGTACCCAGGACATGAGCCGCCACAATTCTGAGAACTGACTGCAAAGAAATGGGAACAAGTACACCCTGGAAGTGGAGATTAACTGTCCCTAAAACAACCAGGATGATGCTGGTCAGACCACTGATGACCAATTGAAGTTGACTGTTAGAGATGGCTGTGCTCTTTCTGCATGTAACCGCCCCCCCCCCAACTCTGTCCATAAAAGTTCTCACTCCCTGCTTGTGTTTTTTCTTTTTTTGTGGGGAGGAGTCAGCCTTTGGACAGAAGTCTGCCACCCTCCCCTGCCACCCAGTTACCGGCATCTGAAATAAAGCAAACTTCCCTTTACACCAACCTGGCCTGTTTACTGGCTTTTGAGTGGTGAGCAGCCGGACCCCAATGCATATATTTCAGCAACAATAGAACTTATGTATAAGATAGTCATGAGCCAGTCAGAATGGCTGCTATCCAAAAGTCTACAAGCAATAAATGCTGGAGAGGGTGTGGAGAAAAGGGAACCCTCTTACACTATTGGTGGGAATGCAAACTAGTACAGCCACTATGGAGAACAGTGTGGAGATTCCTCAAAAAACTGGGAATAGAACTCCCATATGACCCAGCAATCCCACTGCTGGGCATACACACTGAGGAAACCAGAATTGAAAGAGGCACGTGTACCCCAATGTTCATCGCAGCATTGTTTATAATAGCCAGAACATGGAAGCAACCTAGATGTCCATCATCAGACGAATGGATAAGGAAGCTGTGGTACATATACACAATGGAATATTACTCAGCCATTAAAAAGAATACATTTGAATCAGTTCTATTGAGGTGGATGAAACTGGAGCCCATTATACAGAGTGAAGTAAGCCAGAAAGAAAAACATCAATACAGTATACTAACACATATATATGGTATTTAGTTAATCGGTAAAGATAACCCTGTATGCAAGACATCAAAAGAGACACAGATAAATAGAACAGTATATGGACTCTATGGGAGAGGGCAAGGGCGGGGTGATATGGGAGAATGGCATTGAAGCATGTAAATTATCATATGTGAAACGAATCGCCAGTCCAGGTTCGATGCATGATATAGAGCACTCAGGGCTGGTGCACCGGGATGACCCGGGGGGATGGGATGGGGAGGAGATGGGAGGGGGGTTCTGGAAGGGGAACACATGTACACCCATGGTGGATTCATGTCAATGTATGACAAAACAAATATAATATTGTAAAGTTAAAAAATAGATAAATAAACTAATTAAAAAAATAAGATAGTCATGAAAAGTTAATTTATAGCCTTTTAAACAGTGTCAATAATGGTATTTATTATTACTAGTATTCTGAATTAAGCATCAGTTATGCTACAGCCAGATTTAAGGTTTAAGAACCAGAATAATATGAGACATGGTCCTTCACTTGAAAAAAAAACTAAATGAATAAACAGCACCGAAAATATGTATACCATTAGGTTTATCTAGGAAGATGAGACTTTAGATTATTTTTAAATTAATGAATTTAATTTAGTGCCATGTTATCTCAATGAAATTGAGCTTTAGAAATATAGATTTAGAAAAAATGCCTTGTACTGTGCTGGAGTAGTTACAGAAGTTTCCAGAGAAAAATGGAACTGAATATGAATGTGATAGATTATATCCAGTAATTACTTCATGATACATTCATTATTTTCTGGTGGCCCTTTATTATGAATGTTCAAGAAGACACTTATTTACACTAAGGTAATAAAGAAAGCTGAGCGCCGAAGAACTGATGCTTTTGAACTGTGTTGTTGGAGAAGACTCTTGAGAGTCCCTTGGACTGAAAGAAGATCCAACCAGTCCATCCTAAAGGAGATCAGTCCTGGGTGTTCATTGGAAGGACTGATGTTGAAGCTGAAACTCCAGTATTTTGGCCACCTGATGTGAAGAGGTGACTCATTGGAAAAGACCCTGATGCTGGGAAAGATTCAGGGCAGGAGGAGAAAGGGACGACAGAGGATGAGATGGCTGGATGGCATCATCGACTCAATGGACATGGGTTTGGGTGGACTCAGGGAGTTGGTGATGGACAGGGAGGCCTGGCGTGCTGTGGTTCATGGGGTCACAAAGAGTCGGACACGACTGAGCAACTGAACTGAACTGAATACTATTAATACTAAGGCAAACAAATTAATACTATTAATACTAAGGTAAATTAAGACTTAGTACTAAGTATTAATACTTAGGACTATTAATACTATTAATACTAAGGTAAACAAATGTTGTTCAGTGGTTAAGAATCTGCCAGTCAAGCAGGAGACCTGGGCTCCATCCTGAGTTGGGAAGATCTCCCTGGAAGAGGAAATGGCAACCACTCTAGTATTCTTGTCTGGAGAATCCTCTGAACGGAGGAGCGTGGTGGGCTAGAGTTCACAGGGTTGCAAGAGTCAGACACGACTTAGCGAATAAACGACAACAGAAACAGATAAGTTTTCCTTTCTTTCCCTTTAGCAGACATAGAATAAAAAATATTTTATCCTGTAATAACAGGTTACAGTTTTTGAAGTTTCACGTTTAAAGATACGCTCCTATTCTACAATGCTAGTTTTTCATTTTAGTATGTTTTTTAAATAGCAAACACTTCTGAAAGTATTTTTCCCCCCATTAAAGAGGGCCACTCTCTGTAATTTCACACCTCCCATGATAAAGTTCCAGTAATCCGTGGTGCTAGGGCAGGTGAGGGCGCCTGACTTGCCCATTGAAACTACCTCCAGAAAAGCAGGTCAGACAGTGTCCTTGGCGTTACTGAAATCTGCCACATTATTTAATTTAACAAATAGTTATCGAGGCCCCAGTGTGCCAGGACATAGCTGTAAATAAAACTAAAAACCTGATCTCATGGGATTACACTCCAGTAGAGACAAGCATCAGGGCTGCCCTGGTGGCTCAGCTGGTAAAGAGTCCGCCTGCAATGCGAGAGACCTGGGCTTGACCCCTGGGTGGGGAAGATCCCTTAGAGAAGGGACCAGCTACCCACTCCAGGATCCTGGCCTGGAGAATTCCATGGACTGCATAGTTCTTGGGGTCACAAAGAGTCAGACACGACTGAGCGACTTTTACTTCAGAGAGCAACATCAAACCAACCAACAAAAACAACTGCCATGTCAGGGTGGAGCTAACTTCTTTTTTTTTACCTGACCAGGCATTGAACCCGGTCCCTGGCTATGAGAGCACAGAGCCCTAACCACTGGACACCAAGGAGGTCCTCTTCATTATTTTTGAATTACTTTTAAGCAGAGTAACTTTTGCGTTACTGACAGATATGCACATTTCTGGCCTGTCAGATGGTGATTCAATCGACCTGCCTTCTCTAGCTCTGGGAGGCCAGTTTTCTCTCTGTTATGCATTCATTTCAACATTCCTTTACTCCAGATAAGTTTGTGTTTCTTGCCTTCTTTTAGGAATCAGTTCTAACATCTGTCTGATTCCCCCACGAGTTAAATAAATCCTTAACATGTGCTCGCTTTTATACCAGTATCAGAGTCATGATTTTACCCTTTTTGGAGAATTAGCTTTAAACTCTTCCGTTAAACCACGTCCCTAGTGCCTGTGGATCAGGTTCAGACTCCTTCCTGTGACATGCCCGGCCCCTGCCAAGCGGCTTCCTAACTCAACCCTGTGCTCCCAGCCACCCCGTTCCAGACAGCCTAGGCTCCAGTGAAACCGCTGGCTGAGATTTGCACAAAGGATGCTGTTTTTCTTTTTAAGTGGGATATACTTGCTTTACAATGTTGTGTTAGTTTCTGCTCCACAGCGATGCGAATCAGCTGTATGTACACATGTATTACCTCCCCCAACCCCACCCCCAGGTCATCACAGAGCACCGAGCTGAGCTCCCTGTGTTACACAGCAGCTTCCCATGAGTCAGTGCTGCTGTCTCAGCTCATTGCTCCCTTCCCTTCCCTACCTGTGTCCATAAGTCCGTTCTCTACGTCTGCATCTCTATTTCTGCCCTGCAAAGCGGTGCTTTTCTAATGCTATGCCTTCCCCTCTGGTGTTTCTCTGATTCTTGGTCTGGAAGATCCTGTAGGGGAAGAAAAAGTTTCCCCTGATCCTCCTAGGGTCCCTGGCTAAGCCTGAAAATTAAACTGACAAAGACAGGTTGAGAGGAGAAAAGTGTAAAAATTTGAATGCATTTTTACAGTACATGAGAGCTTTCACCACAGAATAAAGACCCCAAGAAATGACCCGAGCAGGAAGACAAACAGACAAGAAATTTGTGAAGAACTGTTAAGTAGATCAGAGGATTGGGCAACGGGGAGTGAATGGCGGAGGAGTAACTAGGGAGACGAGGGTGAGTCTAACGAGGTTTACTGACACCGATTTCTCAGCCCCCAAACTCCCTGTCTCTGCAGGGAAGAGTGTGTCCCCTCCTGGTGCAGGGACGGTACCTTCCACGCGGGAGTTTCATGACCTTTCTCAGGGAAGAAGGGGAGGGCAAGGCCGGTCAGAGTGCCCTTCCTGCTCCTGCTGCTTCCTAAACGCCTTCACCTTAGGATGTCCGAAATGTCCGGATGCCAGATCTTGGGGGAGCCTGTACTGAACCCCAGCCACGCCTTTTGCCATGTCAAGCCCTTCCCATCTCGAAGCAGACGTATCCGCCTCCTATTACCTGCATCATGCATTCATCCTTCTCGTATCACCCTATGACTTTACATCACAATATGACATCGCCCTTTACAAATGTCTCCATAAAATACTTAGATTCAGAAGGATTATGCTCAGTTTACCATGATAACAGCAACGTATGTCACACTTTCAGTCAACCGAGGACTATTTATTGGACACCTGAGAAATGATTAGGCCTGCACAGGATATGATTAGACCGCAGTGAACGAGACACAGACTTTGTCCCCAAGGAGCTCACGGTTTAATTGAAGGCAAGACCCAAATCTTGCATTTTTAGTGAAACGATTATCGATGACTATCAAACATAAAAATGTGTCCAACTTAGTCTTTTCTTCTTTTTAATTTCCCATTATCATTACATGATCTTTTTGGCCTACACTAAATAATCATTTGAAATTGTTTCCCCAGGTGAGAAAGTCATCCTTTTGGCCTAAAGTTGAACATAAATATAAGCTCCCAGCAATTATATACAACTGGGTTTAGCTGCACAAGCTTTTGGCAAATGGCAGGGTGAGATGGCTTGTTTGAGGAGTTGAAGGCCTGAATTAGCTTGGCTTCTCCCTTTGTTCATGTCTTGTTCAAGAGAAACAAAGTCCCTAAGAAACACAGTTTGCTCAAATTATTAATCAAATTAGTTAATTATTGGATGGATGATCGATGGATGGATCAGTGGGTGGATGCATGGATGCATGAATTAATGTGAGTCAGACTCAGTGTCAAGAGCAGGGCTGTTAGTTTGCTTGCTCTAAAATATAGCTCATCAGCCTCACCCAAAAAGCATCAGGTCTCTCTGGAGCCACCACGCCGAGCTACCTTTCTGATGAAAGTCGAATGAAGCATCAGATGTTGACATGGGTTCCCCCTCTGCAACCTTGACGAGTGAGTTTAGCATTCAGTCAGCTTCATTCTGTACTCACGTGGCTTACTTCGCTTTATGTTTGATTGGTTAAACTTCACTTTAAAGACTAAGAATGTTTTAAAATATCTCCATTCCTTCATTTAATATGTCTTGGGAAGTTGAACCTGAGAATGAAGACTACCTACACAAATTACCATTGATGGGGGCAAGACATAAGTATCCTGCACCGTCCTAACTTTAAATCTCCAGGGAGCTCTTACTCAGGAAGGTAAGTTGCAAATAACTTCACTGCCCATTCCACAAGCTTCCTAAGGATTCATCAACTTTTCCATAGAAAAGATCAAATGCCAGTTTATATCCCCAAACTGTTTTTTTAATTCTGTAATGACTTTACCTTTTTTATTGGAGTATAGTTGGTTGACAATGTTGTGTTAGTTTCAAGTCTACAGCAAAGGGATTCAGTTATGCATGTATATATATATATGTATGCATATATATGTGTATATATATATGTATGTATATATATGTGTGTATATATATATGTATGTATATATATGTGTGTATATAAATATGTATGTATATATATGTGTGTATATATATGTATGTATATATATGTGTGTATATATATATGTATGTATATATGTGTGTGTATATATATATGTATGCATATATATGTGTATATATGTATGTATGTATATATATGTGTGTATATATATATGTATGCATATATATGTGTATATATATGTATGTATATATATGTGTGTATATATATATGTATGTATATATGTGTGTATATATATATGTATGTATATATGTGTGTATATATATACATATTTTTTTTTTCTTCTTCAGATTCTTTTCCCTTATTGGTTATTGCAAAATTTTGAGTATACTTCCCTGTGCTATACAGTGGGTTTCTTATCTATTTTATATATAGTAGTATGTATATGTTAATCCCCACCTCCTAATTTACCCATTCCCCTATTCCATCCCCCTTTGGTAACCATATGTTTGCTTTCTATGTCTGTCCCCAAACTCTTTAAACCCTTACCTCAATGTCCTACTCTAGCTACATCCACTAGTCATAAGCTATTATGTTATGGTCCCTACATAGTCCTAGCTCAGCCTCTACATAGAAAGACTGACCTCAAACCAGACTTCAGCACAGGATAAATGTCCAGTTCCCCTGAGGCTCTGACACAGCACTGAAGCTCTCTGCCCTGGCTGCGTTCTCTTTTCCTACAGTGAAAGCAAACCCTGCTGAGCCTTATTGCAGATTGATGGTGGTTTAGTCGCTAAGTCGTGTCCGACTCTTGTGACCTCAAGAATTGTAGCCTGCCTGCAGATTGCTTTGGTGCTATTTTGTAGAACTAGGATTCCACACTTCAATCGTGCATATGGTTTCTAGAGACGCATGTGGAATCAGGAGAGAGAAATCATTCACCTGGTAGATGGCCAGGTGAGCTGAGTTGTCTCTTAAGAGTCAGGGAGGAAGTGAAAGTGTTAGTCTCTCGGTGTATCCAACTCTTTGCGACCTCACGGACCACATCCCGCCAGGCTCCTCTGTCCATGGGATTCTCCAGGGAAGAATACTGGAGTGGGTAGCCATTCCCTTCTCCAGGGAACCTTCCAGGGGTCTCCTGCGTTGCAGGCAGATTCTTCAGCGTCTAAGCCCTCAGGGAGGAAAGCCCGCACCGTGTCTGCTGAGTCCCGACGCCCGCGGAGCAGCACCACCTCCTCCTGATTATTCCTCTTTCTTCTGGTGGAGAATCCTAGTTCCACAGGACGCCTCATTAGTGGTTAACAGCATCTACAGATGGGTAGAATTTATCTGTAACTGGACAGAATAATAACCTCTAAAAATCATATCCAACCCTCAGGGCCAAATGAGGATTAAATGAGTTAAAAGATACCAACTGGAGACAGTCACACAGAGTGAAGGATGTCAGAAAGAGAAAAACAAATATCGTGTACTAATGTTTCCAGGTGGGATCTAGAAACATGGTATCGATGGTCTTATTGGCAAAGCAGAAATAGAGACACAGGTGTAGAAAACAAGTGTATGTACACCACTGGGGGACAGGGGGTGGTGGTGGGATGAACTGGGAGATTGGGATTGACATGTATACACTATTGATACGATGCATAAAACAGATGACTGATGAGGACCTACTGTGTAGCACAGATGACCTAAATGGGAAGGAAATCCAAAGAAGAGGGGACGTATACGTACGGCTGATTCGTTTTGCTGCACAGTAGACGCTGGCACAGCATTGTAGAGCAACAACACTCCAGTAAAAATGAACTTAAAAATAAAATAAAATGAAATATCTACACACACGAGAAAGATATCAAGCTTCAGAACAGAGCCCACATATGGCAGGTGCTAATTCTATCCTCACTCAAGTCATTAATAAAAAGAATGACTAAATGTGTGCAGAGTTTTAATAATGTTAGGGAAGATTCTCTCAAGTCAATAGAAATCTGTTCATCAGTGATCTTTTCAGTACAGAGTTCAACAAATAGTGACTTCATAATCATTTAGTCTATATTTCTCCAATTTATCTACCCAAATATCTAAACATATTTATCTAAACATGGAAACAGAACATCTAAGGTGTTTTCCTGTTCTTAAGTATAATAATTCTATCAAAAAAGGAAGGTTTCTGAAGGAGGATTTGTTCTCACTGACTTGTTTTTAGCTAACCTGAACCCTGGAAAAAGTCCAAGAAGCCTGGTAAGTACTGTTTGCAAAAAAAAGAATTCAGGCAGTGGGTGAGGGGCGGGCAGAGCGGGAAGTCGGGGGCACTAGGCCAGGAGGGTGGACGGGGGTCTCCATGGGTGGGGGCTGCGTGCGGGAGTGCGTAGTCACCACATCAAAGCTTGACCTGCTTCATTTCTTTGCAAACACTGGCGATCACATTGATTGATACTAAGTCATTTTTTTCCTTTCCGGAATTTGGAGTTGGGAGACAGACCCTGGATCAGTGTTGCTCAGGGCCCTGTGTTTCTACTCTTGTCTGAAGGCCCAAAGACGAGGCCCTCAGACTTGCGGGCCCCTCCTCACTGGGGGCTGAGATTTCAGGGCAGGTTTGCTTCTCTCCTGGCCCTTGAGACACTCGCACAGTCAATCTGGGAAATTGACTTCCTTCAGGCTTAGTTTCCAAAAAGGATGCTGAAGGAAAAATGTTTGTGAAAACACATGCAAAAAAGTTCCAGGAAGTTCCGAGTGCCTGCAGGAGGCAGTGAGTCAGGCATGCGAACCCAGCGGCTCAACAAACCTTGGTGACCTTCCTAGCGGCACGTCACGGCCAAGATGACCTGCTCGCTTCCCTTTCGCTATTCAGGCCTCAGCCAGAGCATAACCCAAGTTTAATGTTGTTTCTAGGCCTTAAGAAAAAGCAACAGTTCTCTTTCTACAGAAATCTCTCTCTAGAGAAGATGTATGAATTATGTGTTGCCTTTTCATAAACCTTTTCAAAAATACTCCAAGTATGAGGGTGACACACTCAACCCATGAGAACTTTCTGAGCCCAAGAGGGAAAATGATTCTTAAGAACATCGTGGGCGCTAGAAATATTTGTTTCTAATTCTATAGCCCTCAAAACTTAGGAAAAGGAGTCCCTTTTTGAAATCTACTCAGAGCTTTAAATGTCAAGCACAAAACAAGGTGATGGGATTCAATTTTTTATTTACCCAAGGCAGAATGAAATTCTCTTGTCTGAAACATAAAGAAAACTTCTTCTCTCTGCTTTTTTTAAAGTTGCTTCATGAACAGACTAACCTCTCTCTTGATGCCACAGAGAAAAGTGTAAGGTAAGGAAGAGAAAGGATTAAAAATAGAGTGGAGAAAGATATTCAAAACCCAGCTGTAATAAAGAGACTTTAACACGACAACAACACAGAATTCAAATCATAATACAGAATAAATAGAGCTCCCTCTTTATGCCACTGTGGGCTGAGGGCAGTGAGAATTCTCTTAACGGTGCCACCGAGCAGCGTCGTTACTTCTTATTGCAATTTGGGAAATAAATGCAATATAGCTTTGTCTTCTCTGCCTCATTTGTAAAATAAAACTCTAGTAAGAGAATAATCAAATCCGAGGACCAGAATGCCAGATAAAAAATACAGAATATTGGACACATGTAATGAAAAATCCCCCCTTAAGATAAGCAAATTTTCTTTAAAAAAATGACATTGCTTGTAATCTTGCATTACAGAATGTTTGAAAAGATATGAACAAAATGAAGAATAGAATTTCCCTGGCAACAAATGCATTTATTCCAAGAGAAAAAAGAATGATTCAAACTATAGTATTAAATTCTGAGTGCATAAACAGGAGAGACTCATCTGATGTTAACATTTTAACTTTTTAAAAAAGGAAATAGCTTGTTTAAGCTGATTTGTCTTTAAAATTAAATAAGCTCTGTCATCTTATTTAAACCACAGGTTAATTTATGAAACCTATGCAGGCAGAGGAGAAGTACACTTGAGTCTGGTGTATTTGAGACATTGCAGATTTTACATGAATGGAATTTGATTCAGTGAAGCGCTGCTCCATCCCTGTGTGTAACTAAACGGAGCTAACAAAATAAAAACTGGTAAAAGTTTGTATTAGCATTTAGTCAGACAGTGGGAAAGCATGAACTTTTTTAAGACTTGTATATTCCAATTGCTTTCCAGAAATGTTTGCTTGTCACAATTAAATTTAAGCTTATACCAGCAGCAAAAGCGAATAGACTCACTTTGCAACATACTCACCAACCCTGCACATCATTGCTTCATTAACTCTTGCCAGTTTAAACCCCTCAAGGATGTTATTGTTCTTTAATTTATAATTGTTAAATAGGTAAGTAGAAACATACATAGATAGACGCCATCTTCTGTTTATTTTCAGACTTTTATTATGGCAAATTTAAAACACACAAAATTAGAGATCACAGTATATTGAATTTCCAAATACCCACTACTTTTAATTAATTTTTACTGGAGTATAGCTGCTTTACAAGGTTGTGTTATTTTCTACCCCATCGTTCATTAAGCCAGGTTGCCAGGAATTTCTGCTAAAAGAGCCCTGATATGCAGAAATGGAAAACTCTCAGGAAGAACTGATCCCCAAGAATCAACATTTAATGTAGTGTAGCTTTTATTATTGACCCTGTTTGCTGTCCAACCAGAAGGTAACTGCCTGAGGGCAGGGTGTTCATCTGCTTTGTCCACTGCTCTGTTTTCAGACTCTGGCAATGAGCTTGGCATACACAAGGTGCTCAGTAATGTGCTAAATGAATGAATAAAACCTTGCAAAGGGCTGCTTACCAATGCCTGGGAGAGTGGCAGATGCCCTGGGCCTGTCCCCGTCCACACCGGGCCTCTAGGGACCGTACGCTGACCACCAGCGGCTGGAGCAGATTTGGGTAAAGAAGCCACATGGAGAGGGTTCACCATGGTGGTCATAGGAGGATGCTTTTCTGTCTTTCCTCTCTGAACCTGAATTTTAAAGAATGACTAATAGACTTAGTAAGTCACCAACAGCCTTTGCGGATTGTGTCTATTTAACCAGAAATATAAAAGAAAATTGAGATTAGCTGAATACACCAAGGTCTTCCAAGCCCCTATTTTGTTGTCATTTAAAGTTATGTTTAACCTCTGCCATTGATGTCTGATCTTTACTGCTGGTTACACTTACCAGATAATTACTATCTTGCAATCATATTGTTTCAGAGAGCATGGCCTCCAGGGATGAAATTTTTTTTTAAGGCCATTCGTTTCAAAACAAATTGTGATTAGGGATACAATGTGAGGCAGGAAAAAAGTCAAGATTCCATGAGGCTGGGGCTTTCCTGGTGGTCCAGTAGCTAGTGTGAGAGTTGGACTATAAAGAAGGCTGAGCACCAAAGAATTGATGCTTTTGAACTGTGGTGTTGGAGAAGACTCTTGAGAGTCCCTTGGATTGTAAGGCGATCCAACCAGTCCATCCTAAAGGAAATCAGTCCTGAATACTCACTGGAAGGACTGATGCGAAAGCTGAAACTCTAATCCATTGGCCACGTGATGCAAAGAACTGACTCATTGGAAAAGACCCTGATGCTGGGGAAGATTGAAGGCGGGAGGAGAAAGGGACGACAGAGGATGAGCTGGTTGGATGGCATCACTGACTCAATGGACATGAGTCTGAGCAAGCTCCAGGAGCTGGTGATGGGCAGGGAAGCCTGGCATGCTGCAGTCCACAGGGTCGCAAGGAGTCGGACATGACTGAGCAACTGAACTGAACTGAACTGAACTGAACTGAAATGTAAGCTCTGTGAGGACTCTGTCCTTATTTTGCTCACCATGGTAAACCAGGTGCATAGTACTGTGCTGGGCATATAGCAGATGCTCAGGAAATATATATATATCAGGAGGAAGGGAGGAGGGAAGGAAGGTGAAAAGGAGGAAGGGAGGGAGGGAGGGGTCAGGAGAGAGGGAGGGAGAAAAGCAGGGAGGGCGAGAATCTTGCCCTCGTTGCTTCTGGTCTGGACAACTATCGCTGACTTTTTTTAAATCCCAGAGATCTGCTCTAGTGGATTCTCTCTCTGGTATCAGCCTCCTCCCGGCGGCCGAATCTGGCTTAGAACAGTTGTGTATTGCCTAAAACTCCAGCAGGCTCCTACAATCTTTCTCCACATCCTATCACATTCGACTTCCTTTATATCCAAGTATCCCAGCCTGGGATTCCAGGCAAAGATGGAGAAAAAGGCCCTCTGCTCTATAAATTAAAACTTCATAGCCTTTAACATTCCTGATTGACATAAATGCTGCAGTGAATAGACGAGGAATGTGGAAACACGGTTCGATTTCTTTCGCCATCAGCAGCCAAGCCCTGCGATACTGCTCTTCCAGAAGTGCTCTTTGATGAATGGTACCCCAGTGATGCAAGCAGTTGATGGTACCCAGAGCTGCAGAGGCGGTTGCCTGGCCTCCTAACTGGTTGATGGATCTACAGAGCCTGAGCGAGAGGGACCCAGGATGGTAACTGCAGCCATCTTTCTCTTTTATGATTTCTCTTTCTTTTCATTAGGTGTGACATCTTGGAGATTGAGCTTTGTAACCAACTATTAGTCCAAGGCAAGGACTGGGAAAATGAGACTTTTCTGAGAAAGTGACCCCCACCCCCAAACACAAAGTGTGAACAACTGTACTTAGGACCTGCCATGAAAGGAACTCAGGTGTGGATTTATGTTCAGACATTGTAGTTGATTTGATGAAGGAGAATGAAACCGGCCCCCTCTACACCTGCAGGCAGGGCCAGGGACTTTGAAAAAGAAGTATTTCTATTCCTTCTAGCTTTCTGTGTTGTGGGATGGGCAATGAAAGTCTGGGTCCACTCAGTACCCACAGAAGACGAACTTCTGCCATCTGTGATGAGCTGGGAGACGCTGCTCGTAATAAACAAGCCAAGAAGAGGAAGCACAGCAAACCAAAAGTGCCTTGTGATGACCCTGCTCATTTCAGCCCTTTCTCGAGGGTGAGGACCTTTCAATGCACCGTCTGCCTGGGGTGGATGTCCAGAAAGCCACCACTGACCACTCCAGCTTGTGTTAGCCTGTTTGGTTGGGATCCTCATGTGTGATTATTCAAGTCTAAGTTCTGGGGAGTCCAGCCAATGCTGCTTTGGATTTTTAGCTTCAGCTCAAAGGTTTTCTTTCCAGACTGCAGCAATGCCCTCAACACGGGGACAACCCCCAGGCAGAAAGACCACACTCTTCTCTCTAGGAAATCCCAGTAAAAATTCTTCCCTATACGCTTTTAGCCATTATTTCTACAACAGGAGAACTTTTTTTTTTCCTACTGACATTCTGAAGGGATAGAATTTGCCCACATAAGACACATTTCCCCCGCACTCAGAAAAAAAGACCAAAGAAGCTGCTGTGAGGCCAGAAAATCTCAAGGAAAGCATTGAAAACAAGAATTAAAAAAAAAAAAAAAAGAATTTCCAGAGGGCCTGGAGCCCCAACTGAAAGAGAATGCAGTTTTCCTGATTAAAATAAATTAATTAGCCTAATAAATGAGGGAGAGGGTAGAATGAGAAAGAGAATTATCCTTGTTTATTGTGTTTATTCAGGCCCTGAGGGGACAGAGAGGCTATAAAAATTCTGAAGGGAATTAAAACACATGTGTACCAGCAGTGTATCGTCTCCTTTCTCCACCAAAGGGCCAGAAGCCTACAGAATTCTGTACAAAACATTCACCTACAGAGCATCTATCAGAAGCAATCAGTGATTTCTCCATTGAATTGCATGATTGTTGACCTAACTTGTTTTTAAGCAGTAAAATATCCTTGTCAAGAACACTCTCTTATATACATGCCATGTATAAAATAGGTTACTAATGAGAACCTTGTGTACAGCACAGGGAACTCAGTGTGTTATTGTAAATGGGAAGGAAATTCAGAAAACAGGGAATATATGTATATATATGGCTGATTCACTTTGTTGTACAACAGAAACTAACACAACATTGTAAAGCAACTAGACTCTGATAAAAATAAATAAATTTTAAAAATTTAAAAATAAATAAAAACTTTAAAAGCAAAGAATACTCCCTTGTGCTTTCAACAGTCTCTCTTCTCTCCAGAGCACTCAAGGTTTTGTCTTTTTTTGGTATAAAAATAAAACAACAAACAGAAGTAAAAGTCTTAGACAAAAATCTTTGAAAATGGTTAAGGACTCATGAGTATGAAGACTGAGATTTGAATATGCTTAAAAATATTTTTAACTGAATGCATTAATATCTCAGCTGATTGGGATATTGGGAGAAGATATGAGATAGATTTCTTAGTCTCAAATTTCTTATCAATTATTTTGATAAGCAGTTGATGATACACTTTTAAGATAAAAAAAACATAAAATACTTTCAGTAACCAATGATCAACAGTCAGATTTACCGAATGCTTACAATTCACAAACTCTTTTTAAAGGATTTATTTATTTACTTATTTGCTGCATCCAGTCTTAGTTGTAGGTTCGTTGCATCATGTGGGATCTTTTGTCAAGGTGCACGGGACTCTAGTTGCAGTCCTTGGGCCCCAGCGAACATGGGCTCAGCAGTTTTGGCACATATGGGTTCTTAGTTCCCTGATCAGGGGTGTAACTTATGTCCCCTGCATTGCAAGGCAGATTCTTAACCACCGCACGGCTAGGGCCTTCCCAGCAATTCACAAGCTCCTAACTGGGCTTTGAGGATGTGCAAAGAGGAATAGTCCTCATCTTTGACAAGTGTGTAACCTAGTTAGGGGTTTAAAATTTGAACACATGGAAAAGTAAAGTAACTAACCTTTGTAGGTAATAATGTCCAATAAAGCTTCTTTAAGGCCAGTCCCAGAGATGGCTGGCACAAACCTTACACTGACCACATGTGATGGTCAAAGAAAGTCACAAGGCCATTCTAGACTCAAAGAGAGAGGAAATAGATTCCACATCTTCCTTATCAGAGCAGAGCAAAGAAAGTGATAGTGGGTTTTTTTTTGTTGTTTTTTTTTTTTTTTTTGAGATCATCCTAATCAGAGAGAGGAGATAGATTATAGATCCTTCCTTGTATATTGACCTGTGAATATAAAAACTAATTTCTACTTGTAAGAGGTTTTCTATGTGCTCAGTAGTATACTAACCATAGGGGGAAAAAAGAAATCTATTGCTTGGTGCCAGGGTTCAGAGTTTTCAACCATTTTGTTGGTTTTTGTGGTCCTGGAGTATTTTTCACATAGATTCTTACGTCCAAATAAGATACAGTATAAAAATGATCAAAAATAAGCCTTTGCTCCTCAAGTAGAATCAAGAATATAACAGACATCATATCTGACACATGATGATTATAAGCAAGTAGAAAAAACAATGGCCTGCAGAATGCTACTTGGAGAATTACAGATAGACTTTAGTCTTCAGCTGAGAACTTTTTGCTGTCCAGTTGCTTTCCTGGTGAGTTTGTTACCTCAATTTAAGTAACATTTAAATCCAATGCACATGTCTACTAGTTATCAGAAAGACACGTTTTCAGTGGTAACTCATCAACTAAATGGACAGAATTATGTCCCTTGGGTGCTGCCCTATACCTTCCCAATTGTCTGTAAATGGCCATTCATAATACAGATGCTGTTGGGATTTTGAGAACAACCAGTAAATAATACTACTGTTTTCACCACTTGAATTCTAAGCCCAGCAGTAAACAAAAAGTAATGCACAAAGAAGTGAAAATATCAGCTTTATTACAGATGGAAATTTAAATTGGAAGATGTCGCTTAGTTCTGCCATCAAGGGCTTCCCAGTACAGAACCTTCTAATACCCAGGTTCAGACCTCTCTTAGGTGCTTGACTTGCCCCCTGGAAACTCTGCTGCATGGAAGCCCTGACCAGACAGCAGCTTGCTGAGAAAGGCAAGCTCCTGGAAGGAGAGAAGAAAACAGGATTGAGGGTCACATGCCTGCCTCCTCCTCCCAAAATAACAGTCAACTCACTCTGTCTTCTCCAGGGAGAAGTGAATGACCGGGTAGGGCAAAAAGTCAAGGGTTTTTAGAAAAATCCCCGTCTTAAGGAAATCTGATGAGTGGAGATGAATTGTCTCCATGAACAGCTCCTTTTAAATATACATACTTAATTAAATACTAAGATAAAGTATATTAGTATCGGTTGGTTTATCACTAAGTTGTGTCCGACTCTTGACCCCATGGACTGTTGCCCACCACCTTCCTCTGTCCATGGGATTTCCCAGGCAATAATAGTGGAGTGGGTTGCCATTTCTTACTCCAGGGGATCTTCCTGACCCAGGGATCAAATCCAGGTCTCTTCTATTGCAGGTAATCTCCTACATTGCAGGCCGAGTCTTTACTGACTGAGCCATGAGGGAAGCCCCTTGTTATTATTAGAAATACAGTGTAAATGCATCTTGACCAGCCAGAATTGAAGAGCTTCTTCCTAGCACTCTACCCTGATTGCTATATCTCACTTTCTTGCATCCAATTTCTGAGGCCAGAAAAATCTCCAGAAGGTTGAAAATCAAGGCAGCTAAACACACACACATATCATGTGAAAATGGTAAGAAAAAAATGTGAACCAAGAAAATCTTCACTGTGGTCAGCACTCTTGATATAAAGAGCCAAGGGAAAATACTAACAACTGCACCTACATGTGATTGGATCTGCAACAGTAAGAGGAAGATAAATGTGCTTTTAAGAAAGTAGGTCCCATGGGGACCTCTAGTCAATGTTTTGTAATAACTTATAAGGGAAAAAAAATCTGAAAAAGAAAAGTTATATATATGTATAGATATGTATATATAAAGGTAGAGCTGAATCACTGTGTTGTATACCTGCAACTAACATGATATTGTAAGTCAAGTATACTTCAACTTAAAATTTTTTAATTTTTTATTGTGATAAAAGTCTTACAGAATATGAAACATACTATTTTAACCATATTTAAGTGTACAGTTCAGTGGCATTAAGTACCTTCACATGGGGCAACTCTCACCATTATCCATCTCCTGAATTTTTCACCTTTCTAAACTGAAACTCTGCCTTCATTAAACACTAGAAAAATTATTATTATTTTTTTTAAAAAAAGGGTAGGTTCTGTTTGAACAAAAGCAAATAACTTTCCCTTCACATCCTGTGACAACAAAGATAACTTCGAAAACTAACTGATATTCCAAAGTGTCTGCCCTTTATGAAGACTGCAATTCAAGTTCTTCAAAGTCTTATTATTGATGTTTATAAAGCCAGTTCACCAGATCTTAAAAATCATCATCACTCAGCCCTCAGGGTTCTGGCAAGGATAGAGTCTGCAGAACTGAGGACCCCGCTTCTTCAAGCCTGTGGACACAATCCCAAATCTATACCAGTTCCATGGTGGGGTTTGGGCCGGTGACTTCTCTGCATTTCTTCCCAGCCTTAAGGCTCCTGCTCCCCGCTCTGAGTTAACCCATTCCTGCCTGCGCCCTGGCCTGTTTCTGCCTTTTCCAGTCTGACAGATACTCATCTCTGCCCCCGGCTTGCAGGTGGGGGTCTCAGCCGCCGGGCCTTGATGTCAGGAAATCAGCAGCGGCTCGTATATCAGCCTGGTCATTAGCGGCGGATGGCGGTGGACCTTTGCCCAGCGCACCTTGCCGAGGCAGGAGGAGGGCTATAAAACCCCGGGCCCTGTCAGCCGTTGTCACTTAGGTGAGAATTTATCAGGTCTCCGGGTGCCCTCTGACTGGATTATTATGAATAATGAATGAGGCTTTATGCTACACTGAAGCATTAATAAGACGGGGGTGACTGGGAGCCATTCCGGGCACCGCGAACGCCCCGGCCCCCCGGGTGGGCGGCCCCCCAGCCGGCGGCCCTGCCGGATCTGGGGGTCTGGGAGCGGGGTCTGGTCCCCCGCACTGACAGAGCCCAGCTCGGCGTCTGCGGTCCAGCCCGTGGGTGGCAATAAAGGACCAGGAGGATGCTGTGTGTCCAGCCTGCTCAGGCAGATGCGGTGAATTCCAGAGTCCCTTATAAATAAAGATCTGAAGGCGTAATACCAATCATCTCTTCTACTATCACTCCAGTGCCAGAGCCCAGCGTTGAAGCAGAAGCCTTGTAAGAAACTTCTAGGATATAAATGCAAGGGGTTTTCATGACTCAGATATTTGGTGTTTGGAGAGGGGAGTTTTGCCTTTTTTTTTTCTTCTTTTCCTTCCTGGACAGAGGACCCTGTGAGCTACAGTTCATAGGGTTGCAGAGTCGAACAGGACTGAAGCGGCTTAGCACACACATGCATATTTAGATCTATCTATATTCATATATATATATACATATATATATAGAGAGAGAGATGCTATGGAATGAACTTCTTGGCCAACCCAATATGATTTTTCCCTATTCTTTTCCACTATGGTTTATCACAGGATATTGAATAGAATAAGTTTTGCCACTTTTAATTTTATTTTATTGAAGTATATTTGATTTACAATGTTGTATTAATTTCTGCTGTATAGCAAAGAGATTCATATATATATATTTTTTCTTTCCATATATATATATGTATATATATTCTTTTCCATTACGGTTTATCACAGGATATTAAATACAGTGAGTTTTTACCACTTTTCTAAGCATGGCTGGTCCTGGGTGAGTGTCGGAACTTTTACATGACCCGAAGGGAAAGAAAGCTTAGGAAACAGAAAGGAGAGAGCCCTGGATCAGACGGAGAACAGCTGTCTCCGATCCATCTGGGTGGAAATCACTTTCTCAGATCGAGGGAGGGCTACCGCAGAGAAGAGCTATTCCCTCCTCCGGAACATCTCCGGACATGCCAGCCACCTTCTTCTAGCGCTCCTAAGGTTACTGAGACAACAAGGCCATCTGAACATCCTTCTCAGGAAAACATTGCTCGGTGGAACAAGGTGAAGAACAATCTGTGTTCTTCTGATTTTCCACCTAAACCTCCTTCCACATTTCAAAGGCCAAGGATGAATGTGTTGGTTCGTCTTCTATGATAGACTTGCTGGCCAGATCCCACTCAACCCAATTTCATTCTGCAAACATTCTCTGAGCCTTTAAAACTTTCACGACAGTGGGAAATTAAAAAAAAAAAGTACCTCTCCCTAAATGAGTTGATACTCAAGAATAATACATGCGAAGGGAATCCTTTTCCTAATGCACCAGTGGTAACCCCGACGTGAAGACCCCAGCTAGGAAACCCTGCCGTGCTTCCCGGGGATAAGGTGTGGATCTATTCCCGGTCCTTCAGGTAAATAGAAGTTACCAAGTGTAGTCACCCAACACAGCTGTGCTTCTCAATGATTCCACTGCTCTCTTTCCACCGAGGTAGAGCCCCTCCTCCCCTCCTCTATTCCTAGACAGCTTTGTGGTCTAGAAGTAAAGACTTTTCTGCACTGCAGTGGCATTTTGAGTAGGTCAAGTTCAATTTCCCACAATGTCCTTTCTCTGAAAGTCACTCCCAACAGTCTCTGTCTCCACCTACTCCACTGTTGCATTCATTAGGTGCTTAAAAATGGTAGGAGTTCGTTGTTTTCTATAGCTTTATAATCTTCCGTTTGTATATACATGCATGTGCCATCTTTTAATGCATTCATCCATCAACGAACACTAGGTTGTTTCCATGTCTTGGCTGTTGTGAACGATGCAGCAATGAGCCAGGGATGCAGATGGGTTTTTGTGTATTTTTGTTTCCTTTGGATAAATACCCCCAATTAAATTGCACGATCGTACGTTACTTCCGGTTTTAACTTTTTGAGGCCCCTCCATACTGTGGCCCTCAATGGCTGCACCAGAGAATTGACTCTCTTCTTGCCCTTGTCACCACACACTCGGTGTCCTGAGGGACATGGAGGAGGAGGAGAAACAGTCAAGTGTTCTAGAGACCTCTTTGCTCTTTCCTGAAAGAGTCTGGTCAGAATAAGAGCTGCTACCATGAAATGAACTGGAACCAGCTAGTGGATTGAAATTCCGTTCACACTGCATTTCCATAAGCTCCCAGTGGCTGGCAGCATCCGCAGCATCAGTGGGGGCTTCGTGGGGACCTGGCGGGGAGAGGAGCTGCGGGCATTAGGCAGGCGCTAACGAGGGCGACCTCTCGGCCTCTCTGCAGTCCTGGGATTCCAGGCTCGACGAACGCTCCGCTGTCCCGGCTAGTGCTTGTCCTGCTGAGGTCTCAGTGAATGTCTGCCCATCTTGGTGGGTATTTGTAAACGCTCAGCTAAGCAAAAGATCCTCTTATTCACTCACTCAAGCCTCAACATCAGACCGAATTACACTTAAGTGAGCAGAGTTTTCTGATCATCGTGAGCAAATTGTGCGGAGGAGAAGCCGTGTGTGTGTGTGTGTGTGTGTGTGTGTGTGTGTGTACCCAAGTCCATGCACTCAGGCATACATGCTCTGCTAAAATATGTCGTCTGCTGGAAAAGGGGCTCCCCCCACTGAGCCAACAAAAGTCTGTTATACAAAACATTGGCACTGGCAGAGTTTCTCACCACCACTACGCTGTAATCTGCCTGGCAGGCATGAGGAATGCCACAGAATCCCAAGGTTAATTGGGAACAAGGCAGTAAACACTAGCCTCTCCCGGGGCACCCTTGGTACTTGGAAGCTTCATCCGAAAACAAGGTCTGTCTCATCGTTGATGGACAGAACTTCTATCTGCCCTCTGAAAGTAAAGAAAAGCGATGACACAAGTGTAACAAGATTGTAAGAAAATCGCACACTCTTTTACTTTTAAAACATTGAAAAGACCATAAGGAATTAGATGACACACCGCCTGAGTCCCAAGCGCAAGGAACACGTCTGGTCACAGAGCCATGCACAGGCACGGCAGGCCGCCCGGGAGTCATGTCATGTTTGGATATTTACGGGGTCTCTGTGCACCTGAGGCTAGTTTCACTCTTAATATGCAAACTTATGTGACTCTTCAGGGAGCTGAATCAATGTTTCACATGGCATTGGGGGGCAATTCGTGGAGAAGGAAATGCAACCCACTCCAGGACTCTTGCCTGGAAAATCCTATGGACCGAGGAGCCTGGTAGGCTACAGCCCAGGGGGTCGCAATGAGTCGGACACGCCTGAGCGACTTCACTTTCACTTTCACTTTCCTGAGCAGGACCTGACATAAAGGAGGAGGGGCGTACACTGAAGAGGTCTTCTCCAAAACAATGTCAGACGGAAAAGAAGAGGAAGGGGGTGGGTGAGGAGCGGAAAGTGCAGGTGGGGTGGAGAAAAGCATGGAACGGAAGGAAGTTTGTGGCAGCAAACACAAAAGAGGATGATGACTAAGGTAAACCGGTGAATCCCTTGCTACTCGGAATGAAAATCTACTCCGGACCAAACGGGAAATGTTTGAAGCAAAGAAAAGGAGGGACAACGAGGAAAATGGCAAGATAAAAAGCAGCAGAGCCAGGAAAAGGTAAAGGATGGGACCCCCTGTGAAAGGAAGGAGGTTGCAAAGGGCTAAACAGGAAAGGACAGTAGTATTTTGAACAGTAAAAAGAAGCATAAAATCTTTTCTAATCAGTGGTTGCTGTCTTGGCCCTTAAGAGCTCAAACAAAGGAAGACAAGATGCCCTGAATGATTATTTATTCATTCCCCTTGCTTCGGTGGGGTTCTCCTGGCAAAATTCCAGCAGCTCTGCCATTTTCAAGAAGGGGATTTTAGAGCGTGGCTGCTCTGCGGGTTTGGTCCTGTAATCTCCTTTTAATGTTTCTGCTGCAGTAAAAGGTCACTCTCGATTCAGCTGTTCATAAAATTGACATGAGTCTGGGGTCCCTTGGAGATCCAAAGCCAGGGCAGGCAGGGGGGTGGCTGTGATGAGGATCACGCCTCGGACAGAAAGGACCCCTCAGGGTTCTGTCATCTCCAAGGGTTTAATCATCGCCTTGCCACCCCAAGCCTGCACCTTCCTTCTGACTTATGTGTGCATATATCCCACTGCAAACCAACATTTCAAGAGGAGGCCATAATGACTGATTTAAACAAAGTAGCCCTCCACTGGACATGGCAAGGGAGAAGTGGGCAGAGGTATCAGGGCTGAGTGGGGACCTGAGGTGTGTTTTTAATAATTACACAGGAACAGGATATTTCTCTGTCTCACAACTCATTGCCCTGGGAAATTTTCCACTGATTGAGCCTCTTTGAGGTCCCAGATCCTTTATATTAATCCACGTGGTCTCTGATAGTTACCCCAACCCTGTGAGTTGATATCAACATTCCCCACCTTGCGTCAGAAAAGACTGGGTCTCTGAGAGTTTGATTTGAGGACATACACCTAGGAGGCATTTCAGGTGGGCTCTGAATCCAAGTCTTACTGAAGGCCAGCCAAGTGTGCTTTCAACTTTCCCTCATCAGCCAGATCTTCTCTAGACTAGGGGTGGTAACGTCCACAAGTCCAGTGGATGTGACTGCATGCTATGTATATTAGGCTCGGAAGCAGAGACAGAGAGGTGAGCAGGGCAATTTCTCCCTTTAAGACACTGACCGTGAAGTGAGGAGCAGACATGTGAGCAATACTAAGGGTCCCAGTCCACTGGGGCTTCTCCTGAAAAGAATTTACATCAAAGTGAAAGTGTTAGTCGCTCAGTCTGTGTTTGACTTTTCGCGACCCCATGGACTGTAGCCCACAGGCTCCTCTGTCCATGGGATTCTTCAGGCAAGAATACTGGAGTGGGTTGCCATTTCCTTCTCCAGGGGATCTTCCTGACCCAGGAATTGAATGCAGCTCTCCTGCATTGTAAGCGGATTCTTTACCATCAGAGCCACCAGGGAAGCCCATTTAAAACCAATAAAACCATATATGTTTGTTTTAATTTTTAAAAAATCTTCTTTTTCAAGGACATATGAAGGCTAAGGTCATCTACCTAGCAGTAAGTAAGTTAAGTAAGTGAAAGTTGCTCAGTCATGACCGACTCTTTGCGACTCCATGAACTATACAGTCCATGGAATTCTCCAGGCCAGAATACTGGAGTGGGTAGCCTTTCTCTTCTCCAACCTAGCAGTAAACCCGTCTCAAATAACAGGCTGACTTTAAAAACCCTTTTCCCAGGGCCACTGACCACATTTCATGTGATTAACTAGACTAGGGAGCATCAAATCTTGCCAGCCCCCACTTCAGGGATAACAGCTATGGAAGCTGTCTTCTCTCCTACCAAGGCAGGCAAGGACAAGGCCATGGCGTGGGGTCTGTTTGTCCAGGCAGCTGTGATTTCAATACCACCAAAAAGGTCTTTGTATGTATTCTATGTATTTCGTAGAGCTAACTGCCCAAAGCCATCTTCCTTGCCTTTTCTTCAATTTAACAGAGACATTCTCACAAGATAGTGCAGTGGGCAGGAGGAGAGTTAGACTGGAGGGGTGAGAAATTCATTGCCACAGGAGGAGAAAGTTCCAGAATAGTTGTCTCCACCTTGATGGAAGCTCTTAGCAGAAGACTGACCCAATGAGACTTCCTTCCTTTCCTCTCCCTCCGCTAAACCTTCTGAAAGAGCCTCTGTGAGAAACGCCGCCAACCTTGAAGGCACGCTGTGTCCTCGGTCTGCCCAGCCACCCTCTCTTCCCTGTTTCCTGTACAGGGAGGGCCAGTCCCCTTTCTATTTCTGTCCTTTTGCACACACCGTTCCCTCGGCCAGGAGTGCTCATCCACAAACCCATCATCCGCCTCCTCGGGGCCAACGACTCTCATCCCTCAGGTCTAACCATCCAGGCCAGGCTTCTGACCGGGTGCTCTCCTGACCGCACCCCTACACTGTCGCCAGGCTAGTCAGTTCCTCCCACCAAATGCTGTCAGAGCCCTGGCCCCTTCTACCCCAATGCAGACTAAATAGCTCTTTGATGACTACTTGCTTGTCTACGGCGAGTGGAGAGAACTGTAACAGAGGTAGCGTGTCTGCCTGGAGCACCAGGGTACTGACGGCACGGCACAGTGCTTAGGAGGTCCAAGGCAAATATTGCAGAGTGAGCGATCAAACCAAGGGACAGATGGCTCTACGGATGACCAGAGAGCTAAAAGCCATCCCCGGAAGAGATGAGGAGGACTTCCCCGGTGGTGCAGTGGATAAGACACCGCCTGCCAGTGCAGAGGACACAGGTTCGATCCCTGGTGCAGGGAAGCTTCCACACGCCATGCAGCAGCTAGGCCCGTGCACCACAAGGACAGAGCCATGCTCTAGAACCCAAGGGCCGCAGCTACTGTGCCCGAGAGCCTAGAGCTGGTGCTCTGCAACGACAGAAGCCACCAGAGCGAGAAGCCCAAGCAACGCAAGGAACAGGAGCCTCCACTCAGCGCCGCTAGAGAAAGCCCGCGCGCAGCAGTGAAGACCTAGCACAACCGAAAGAATTCAACACATGAGTAAGTTATTTTAAAGAGAGAGAAGAGGAGTTGTGCCAAAACAAAGCTGACTAATCCCTAACCCGAAAAATCAGTTTCTATATATTAGGAGTTAGCTATTGTCTCGCAATAGTTTGGTGAAAATTTATGCATAAGAACATTCAGAAATTGCCATGAGATAAATGCACCTCCCTAGTAATTAGAAAATTCTGTTTGTATAGACACATAAAATATTTTAAAAACTGAATATTTCATAATTCAGACATGTGTTAATTGAAAGGTATAAATACACTTAAATATAAACATATTTAATAAAACATGAAAACTATAGCCAAAGAGGTTTTGTTCTTCAATGGAATTCATGACTAAAACCGAAGAATTAGTTTCATAACAATGAAGAGTTGAAAATAATTTTGGAATTGTAATGCATTAGAGCAACAAAATTTTCAAGTGGATTAAATCATGGTCTTCTATTTATAAGAGAATTAATTTTAACTTTTCTGGAATGATGCAGTCTTTATTTGAAATTTTTTAATCAAATAAAATATTAAATAAAATTTAATAATGATTCCAGTTAAGATTATCATCAATTTACAAAAATCATTTTATCTAAAATGCTCAAACATATTACTGGAAATCAAATAATGCTTCTCTGAGGAATGTGTAATTAGCCCTTCCATCTTTCTTAAACATATATACTATATTACTTGTCTGAGAGTTTGCAATGACTCAAAACTCTCCATGTAATTACATAATTAGGTGATTTCTTTAAATGAAGAACATGTACGCAAATGAAATGTATCTGTTTTATCATGTCAATATATTATCAAACTGTAGACATTTCAATAAAATTCTGGCCAAAACTAGTATTAAACATACAGAAGATGCCATTTAGGTTTTAGGCTAATGAGAATTTTGTAAACATTACATCAACTAATTTTACTAGCAAAAAAGACTCCCCTAATATTGTATAAATCATAAGGATTATATACATGCGGGTGAAATAAAAATAAACCTCTTCTCAAAAGCATTAAAAAATCAGATCAACCTAAAACATTTAAACTTATTATAGAGCTGCATCTAGTTTCTGGAATTATATTCTAATCAACATTATAGTAGTCAATCACTCTCTTTATCTCAATGTACAAGTATAGAATTTCTTCTAAGCGTCCAAGGACTGAATTATCCATAATATTTTTATAAAACTAGATTTTATAGTATCTCCAGCCAAGAGTATATCTGTGGATAACTAATTCACTTATCCTACCATAGGTGGTCCCTTTCAAAAACCTTCACCTTTTAACTCAGAGTTATAGATGGATACTAGTTTGATTAATTTTCCAAGAACTACATCGAAAAGCAATTCAGAGCTTTTAAATTTATCGTTTTAAAAATCAGTTTGAAAGTTTATTTTTACTAGTTGCAAAAGAATGACTGAATCTCTCAAGATTTAAAGTCTACTAGATGTGTCCTGTTGAGAAATCTGTCTGTTGTTTTCATAAAGAGTCAAAACAAAACACCAAGCTAACAACAGATATTTCTTACTCTAAACAACAGCCTGTGTGCTATTTTCTTCCCGGCTTAAATATGTTCCATGTTCTTTTCACCCGAAACTCATTTGGCTTGAGTTGTTGATCAAAGAAAGTTATGCATGAGAGACCATTCTGTTCAGGAATGAGGGTCTGTCATGCCCTGAAACACCCTTGTGATTTATAATATATGAACTTTCTGTGTGAGAGGGGTAAATAAATTAAAGCAATTTGAAAACAGCTGGGAAACATGCTGTGTATACAATTTATCGGTCACACAGCCATGGACATAATATTCTGATCCAATTTTAATTTCTAAAAATGCTCGGATGACATGGGCAGAAACCGTCCTAAATATATGTAAGAACACACACATACACACATGTCAAATACAACAGAACCACATTGGAGAAATACATTTTCTGCTTATGTGACTTTTAAATATGAATTTGATGCTTCCAAATTCTTACTGGTGTAATTAAGTAACTTGTCTATTGCTAATACTTTCCATTTTTAACTTTGATTTCTGCAAGTAATTTGCAGTTCATCAGTTACTCAAAGCCAAAATATTCTCTCTGCTAAACTAGGAAAACTTTAAGCCACAGCAGTAACAAGCAGAGAGGAAAAAAGCAACGTCAGTTTAGTTCAGCTTATTCTTGTGCATCAAATTGAAAGGCTGGGCCAGTCCCCTGCCTTGCAGGAAAGCAAAAGGAAGTTGATAAGACAAGGTAATAGAAATTACAGGAATAAATTTGCAAGTCCTTCTAAGTCAGGGTTGTATCTTGACTTAAAGGTTGCTTTCTGAAAATTTTTGAATGAGAACTCAGATGAACTCGTAAGTAAATGACAAAGTTTATTTCAGATAAGGACACAGGCCACATCTACTCAACCACAGCTTTGGGAAAGACCTTGAAAACAAGACCTCAGCTAATGTACGTGTGGACTCCTAACTGGAGGAAATGATAAGGCCATAAACATTCTTTAAGTCACTAGGTCTTAGAGTAAATGACGAACACATCAGGCCTAGGACTGGACCCCAGTGTTTTTCTGCTTGAAGACACACAACTCTGTTGGTGGTCTTAAAACTATCTTTCAAGAACTATTTTCCTCACGGCTTCCATTTTTCTGCATTTATTTTAAAACTTCCTCTCTATCAAGTAAGTATGTGCTTTACTAGCAAGAGAGTTTTTCCCATCCTTTTACTTCTGTTGGCAGAGTTCCGGGCAGGTCCTGTATGCTCACTTACAGACAGTGTAAATAAGTACAGAAGGTCAAAGCGTGATTCCAGGGACTGTTCTATTAGATACATAGCAGATGTATCTGTTCTTAGAACTCCACAAAGACTCAAATAAGCTGAAATACAAGAAATAAGTCTCGTCCAAGGGGTACCCACCTGCCTCCCCATTTTCCACAGAAGCTGTGTGTTCCCATGTTTTATCCAGACCTTCTATTTAGTCTGGTGGTTTGAGGCTTCCAGGTAGGGACTTCTTTTTTTAAGCTATTTTTTCATTGATTTGGCTGCGCTGGGTCTTAGTTGTGGCATGTGAGATCTAGTTCCCTGAGCAGGGATTGAACCTGGGTTTCCTGCATTGAGAGTGCAGAGTCTTAGCCACTGGACCACCAGGGAAGCCCTCTCCAGGTAGGGACTCTGTGTCTCCTTTCGTAGATTGGTATATAACCTTGGGCGAGTCACTTTAACTGTGCTGAATTAAGGCTAACCTTGCTGAAATTCTTTTCTCCTTCACATGAGTAAAAATAATATACCTTGTAAGAGAACTTAGATATCTTGGGAGATATTATTACTGAAGAGCATGTTATCCGGCAGTCACACTGTTGATTACATTATGCCGTGTTTGTACAGAAAATGTGGTTCATGGAGTCACTTTCACGGTGATGTGTGTGTGCGTGCGCACTCAGTGAAGGCCCACTCTTTGGGAAACCAAGGATCATAGCCCACCAGGCTCCTCTGTCCATGAGCGTTCCCAGGCCATAATACTGGAGTGGGCTGCCATTTCCTCCTCCAGGGGATCTTTCCGATCCAGGGATCGAACCCATGTCTCTTGGGTCTCTTACACCAGCAGGTTCTTTACCAGCTGAGCCACCAGGGAAGCCCCTCGTGGTGATAGTCATATTCAATTGCTAAATCAATAGACAACTCTGACTAAATTTTTTTAAAAGATGAAAAGTTTCTTTTGCCTATGTGCCCTGAATCCTATTTACCACATTAGGACACAAAATGCACAAAAGCAGATCTTACCACGAGTGATAATATATCAATAGAGTACAGCAATTTGTAAGATGTGTGATCATGGTAGATTTTTGACCAAGCTTAGCTCAGGAAAAAAAAAAAAGTCAATATATCATTTTAGTATCAATAAGCAATAGATAGTTTTAAAAGATCCTTATTGTTCAAACAATTCCAAAGTGTCCTATTCTCTGCATTTATCATTCATTTTTTTGAAAATCAAAGATATGGGGAATAAATGAAATCTTATTGTTGTGAAAGAATGTAAGAATAGATTTTAATTAGATCTCAAATGCTTTGAACTAGCAATTCTTGAAAAAAAGACCCCACTGGTTGATACAAACAATGCATTGAATGACAGTCTATCTGATTCCGTGGAATAGAATCACAGTACAGAAGCTGGAACCAAGATTGCCGGGAGAAACATCGATAACCTCAGATACGCAGATGACACCACCTTTATGGCAGAAAAGGAGAGTAACTAAAGAGCCTCTAGATGAAAGTGGAAGAGAAGAGTGAGAAAGCTGGCTTAAAACTCAACGTTCAGAGAACGAAGATCATGGTGTCCGGTCCCATCACTTCATGACAAATAGATGGGGAAACAATGGAAACAGTGAGAGACTTTATTTTCTTGGGCTCCAAAATCACCGCAGATGGTGACTGCAGCCATGAAATTAAAAGACGCTTACTCCTTGGAAGAAAAGCTATGACCAACCAAGACAGCATATTAAAAACAGAGACATTACTTTGCCAACAAAGATCCATCTAGTCAAAGCTATGATTTTTCCAGTAGTCTCGTATGGATGTGAGAGTTGCACCATAAGGAAGGCTGAGTGCTGAAGAAATGATGCTTTTGAACTGTGGTGTTGGAGAAGACTCTTTAGAGTCCCTTGGACTGCAAGGAGATCCAACCAGTCCATCCTAAAGGAGATCAGTCCTGAATATACATTGGAAGGACTGATGCTGAAGCTGAAGCTCCACTACTTTGGCCACCTGGTGCAAAGAACTGACTCATTGGAAGAGACTCTGATGCTGGAAAAGATTGAAGGCGGGAGGAGAAGGGGACGACAGAGGATGAGATGGTTGGATGGCATCACAGACTCCATGCACATGAGTTTGAGCAAGCTCTAGGAGTTGGTGATGGATAGGGAAGCCTGGCATGCTGCACTCCATGGGGCTGCAAAGAGTCAGACACGACTGAGCGACTGAACTGGACTGAACTGAACTGAGCTGAGCTGAGCTGAATCACAGTGCAACTCTGTTTCCCAGTGTGTGTGCTTAGTCACTCAGTAGTGTCCGACTCTGCAACCCCATGGACTGTATGTAGCCTACCAGGCGTCTCTGTCATTTTCCTGGTCCCGTTTAAATTGTATTCTGTGCAAACCATCTTGTCTCTGACTTACTCTCATGACTTGACTGGTCCAAACTTGTATAAGACAGTATTGTATCATGACTGTAAGCCAAAAGCACACTCTGAAATCAGGCAAAAGTGTCCAGGCTGAGGTCCTAATCAAAACTTCACACCTGGTTTAAAGGGAAATTTCCCTCTCCAGTTGGGTCCTGCTGTGGGCTTGCCATGACTATGGGGAAGGCAGGGCCCTCTTTCTCCCGGGATCATCCCTGCTCAAAGATGTTTCTGACCTAGCTGGGGGCAGAGAAGAGGGGAGGAGAAGAAGAGGGGACGTAGGAAGCTCTGACCTGACTGGGGCTGTCAGAAACCACCCCTGGTGCTCCTGGGGTGACAGGAGGTGACTCTCTCAAGACCCCTCCTTCCCTGGGGCACAAGCCCTGGGGCAGAGAGAGCGCAGGGACTCCTTTGATTGGCTGCTCCTGACATCTGCTCTGCTCCACCCGGGACATGCTGGCACCTGGACATCCCTCTGGGGGCAGGACCCCTTCCACGGGGGCCGATGGCCAGGTTAAGGGTTACCCATCTGTACATTTGCTCTCTACGTCTGAGTCTCTATTTCCGCTTTGCAAATAGGTTCATCTGTGCCATTTTTCTAGATAACACATATGTGTGTTAATATATGATATATGTTTTTCTCTTTCTGACTTACTTCATTCTGCATGACCATCTCTAGATGCATCCACATCTCTGCAAATGGTGACTTAAATGGAAAGGATATCCAAAAAGAAAAAGGAGATATATGTCTACGCATAACTGATTTACTTTGCTGTACAGTAGACATTAACACATTATAAAGCAACTATACTCTGATACCCTGGAGAAGGAAATGGCAACCCACTCCAGTATTCTTGCCTAGGAAATCCCGTGGACAGAGGAGCCTGGCAGGACACAGTCCGTGCGGTCACAAAGAGTTGGATAGGACTTAGCAACTAAACAGCAATAACAAATTGCATTTTACAGTTATTTTTTCACACCCAGTATTTTTTTAAAACAAAATGTTTTACTGTTAAAATAAAAAACTTTGTATAAAGGCAAAAAAAACAAACAAACAAACCTATATTCCAATTTAAAAAAAAGTTGTTTAAATTTGCATATCAAAAACAAACAGAAGAGAGTTCCTCATCCCGCCCTTGACACTCGACCGCGTTTACCTTCCATGCTGTGCTGCCCCGTGCGGCCCTCAACCCGTGGTCACAGGTCCTTGACAGAAGTCACGTGCCCCGTGCCCCCTGAGTGCCCGGCACACGCGCTCCGAGGGGTCCACCAGGCCCCCTTGTGAGGCTTGGTGGACAAGGAAAGTGTTCCCTGCTCATCCCACCGTCTCCTTTGCCAGAGACCTCAGAGCTCAGTTCCCTCCGAACAAGTTCCCTTTATAAAATATTTTCATCCCCCAGAGCCTTTTTATTCCCCTGGCAAGGATATGGGCCAAGAGTTGTGAAACCATTTTTGTTTTCTTAGTTAACTTTTTTTTTTAATTTTGTTTTTCTAATTGGAGAATAAATGCTTTACCACGCTGTGCTCGCTTCTGCTGGGCAGTGACGTGAATCAACTATATGCAAACATACAGGCCTCTTAGCCTTTCTCCCCCCTACCCCATCCCACTCTCTAGGTCATCACAGATCACTCAGCTGAGCACCCTGTGCTGTACAGCAGCTTCCCTCTAGTTATTCATTTTACACACGTAGTGTACATATGTCAGTGCTACCCGCTCAATCTGTCCCACCCTCTCCTTCCTTGCTGTGTCCACAAGTCTATGTCTGTGTCTCTATTCTTGCCCATCAAATAGGTTAATCTGTATCATTTTTCTAGATTCCATACATATTCGTTAATACACGATATTTGTTTCTGTGAAGCCACTTTTTTAAGCCCAGTTCTTTAGAAGCGTGCTGTATTCTTCCTTTGGAGAATCTTATCAATGTCAACTTCTCCTTCACCAAAATTTCTGACTTAATATACCTGAAACATCGTGGAAAAGTCGAGTAGCATATGGACACGTGATTCTATGAAACCCAGTTGTTTCCACGAGTTGTCGGACACTGCTCTTCTCAGAACATATATATTGAAAATGACATGAGGCTGGTGCCTGCTTTTCGGAGCTGATGACAAGATAAACATAAAAATGCCCCTTTCTGACACCTTAGATACCAGGGATCAGCCGAGGTCAAAGTCTTATGGCTAAGCTGTAAATCCCAGAAAAAAATATTACTCTTGAAGCACAGATGTAGCTTAAAAGCGAGCTGGTGAGCAGAGTGCTGGAAGAATAAAGAACGCATCCACAGGCAGGCAAGAGTGAGCTATGAGTGTGCTTGGTCACTCAGTCGTGTCCGACTCTGTGACCCCGTGGACAGCAGCCCGCCAGGCTCCTCTGTCCATAGGGATTGGTAGCTATCTAGGTAGCTATCCCTTCTCCGGGGGATCTTCCCAACCCAGGAATCGAAGTGGGGTCTCCTGCATCGCAGGCAGATTCTTTATCAGCTGAGCCACCAGGGAAGCTCAAGAGAGCAGTTTGAAGAGATATGAATGTGTCTAAGCAAAGGTTTTCTGAAAATTGTAATCAATGTTTTACATGTATCACACCCTAGCAGACTCATTGCTGAAGAATATGTCATTTGGGGCATAATTTTAAGGTTGATTTAATGAATCACAAATGGGCTGTTGAAAGTTCCCATGATCTGCTGCTGTGTAACAAACCACCTTCAAACTCAGTGGTTCAAACCACAACCGTTGTTGTTGCTCAGTCACTAAGTCGTGTTCGACTCTTTGCAACCCCGTGGACTGTAGCCCGCCAGGCTCCTCTGTCCATGGGATTCTCCAGGCAAGAATACTGGAGTGGGTTCCCATTTCCTCCTCCAGGGCAATCATCCCAATCCAAGCATCAAATCTGTGTCTCTTAGGTCTCCCAGGTAGCCCAGTGGATGAAGAATCTGCCTACAATGCAGGAGTCTCAAGAGATGCAGGTTCGATCCCTGGGTTGGGACGACCCCATGGAGAAGGAAATGGCAACACACTCCAGTATCCTTGCCTGGGAAATCTCATGAATGAAGGAGCCTGGTGGGCTAGTTCTTTACCACTAGCACCACCTGGGAAGCCTGGAAATACATCTTGGGGAGCAGCTGATGCTGGAGGAGGTGACAGTGATCCCCTACCACCCCAAGCACTGCTTTTTCTATAAATCATCATCATCATGGACTTCTCTGAGCTCACGCACCCTAGTAGCGATCTCCACTAGGACTTAATCTTTCATCCATCCATCATTCTATCCATCCAGCTGTGAATTCAACACACATTCTAAGTACCTTTTATGTGACCAAGGCTGTGCTCCACCCCAGTGATGTAAAAACGAGCAACACACAGTCCTTTCTTTCCAAAGACTCATGGTTTTGTAGTTACAACACAAGTTCAAGGGCGATGTAACAGAGACCAGTAGAGCTGCTGCCTCCTCTGCCTCTGCAGGGCCTTGGTGTCAGATCAGATTCTGAGAGAGGACATGAGCCAGTCATTTGAGGGATGAGCAGGAGCTTGCTGGGTGCATGGAATTCACACAACATCGAGGGGAAAGAGGAATTTTAAATTTGAATGCTTGGAAAATTGGAAGTAGTTCAGTATGGACAAAGAACAGAGGACGTCTAGGAAATATATGAGGCCTTCCCTGGTGGCTCAGATGATAAAGAATCCACCTGCAATGCAGGAGACCCAGGTTCAGTCCATGGGTTGGGAAGATCCCATGGAAGAGGCAATGGTTACCCAGTATTCTTGCCTAGAGAATCCCGTGGTCAGAGGAGCCTGGCAGGCTACAGTCCATGGGGTCCCAAAGAGTCAGACATGACTAGACAACCAACACTTTTACTTTTCAGGAAATCAACGGATGTCAAGGCTAGAGACAAAGCAGGACATCATACATCATTTTTAGGATATTGCATTTTTTTATTTTATTTTTTGATGCAGACCATTTTTAAAGTTTTTATTCAACTTGTTACAATATTGCTCCTGTTGTTTACATTCTGGATTTTGGGCCACGAGGTATGTGGGATCTTAGCTTCTTGACCAGAGACTGAACCCACAGCCCCTGCACTGGAAGGCAAAGTCTTAAACATCAGACCACCAGGGACACCCCAGGACTTTATATTTTAAAACTGTAGGTAAGCAGATGCCCTGGGCTTTCCTGGTAGCTCAGCTGGTAAAGAATCTGCCTGCAATGCAGAAGACCCCAGTTCGATTCCTGGGTGGGAAAAATCAGCTGGAGAAGGGATAGGCTACCCACTCCAGTATTCTTACCTGGAGAATCCCCATGGACAGAAGGGCCTGGCAGGCTACAGTCCATGGGGTCGCAAAGAGTCGGACATGACTGAGCGATTAAGCACAAGCAGATGCCCTAGCAGGAGAGGTACCTCCTGGTTACTAGGAGGCATTCCTTAGGGACTGTGGCTTCTTTCTTTCTTTTTCCTGAGCACCATCAGTCTTAGCATCTCCTTCACTGAATAACACTACAGACAGCATATTAAACGGTTCTGAATGCTAACAGTTATTATTTAATTACTGCTTTAAATTTTTTTTTCTAACTCTGAGTTTTAGGTGATGGGGACACCGTGGTTTTTTATGCCCCATGGCCTTGTGTGTGGGTTTTCCTGGAGGCAGTTTTTAGGATTATTAATGTCCCACATAGAACTGTGCCACAGAGGTAGAGAAAGGGGAAGAAGCAGATAAACTAGAGAGAAGAAGGAAATATGACATGTCTTCATGCCAAAGGCATAAAAACCAATTCTTTTGTTCTGTGCAGTGAAATACAGAGACCGTCGTTTAACCTCCCCGCAGAGTAAACATGATCTGTGCAATCAGAATTAGTTGAGTGATAATCAGGAGAGCATGGCACAAAGGCCAAACTTAACTCAGGTTGATTAACTGAAGCCCGTTCCCCATCCGTTGTCTACTGACTGTGTCCCAGGCACCTTAGACACAGGCTATACCGCGATACCGAGTTCACTTGGTCTGCTCCCGTGGTGCTCACCAGCCTTCTCCCGGAGCGTGTTTGATGAGAAACTCGTAATCATCACCTAGACCTCATTTCTTACTAATAAAGTAAGCATTAAGGGATGGGGCTTTCCCCAGGGAAAGTAAGCGTTAACGTCAGCTCTTCCCCATCTTGGCTTGGCGGGGATGTTGTTAGGACTCACGATGGTCACTATCTGCAGTTCTTCTTTGTCTGGAGTCAGTGAAGTCACTCAGTTGTGTCCCACTCTTTGCAACTGCATGGGCTATAGCCCACCAGGCTCTTCCGTTCATGGGATTTTTCAGGCAAGAGTACCGGAGTGGGTTGCCATTTTCTTCTCCAGGGGATCTTCCCAACCCAAGGATCGAACCTAGGTCTCCTGCAGTGCAGGCAGCCGCTTTACCCTCTGAGCCACCAGGGAAGCCGCTATCTAGAGTCAGGAAGGAAACAACTTGATAGGAAGGAGCCAGAAGCCAAGACAACTGTTAGTGAAGACTGTGGAGTAAGGCTGGGACCGGGCTCCTCCTCTGTCCTCCTTAGAAAATGTCTCTGAATGCTTTCATGGGCTTACACACACGTGGGACACAAGGGGGAGATGAACGCAGTCCTCAGGGTTGTGTTCTTCCCTGGCACTCATTCTCCATCAGAAATTGAATCCTGTAACATTCTGAATCCAAGGAATCCACGATTCTTCCCACTTCACGTGGAACTTAGAACCTGTTGTTGTGCTCACTCGTGTTCAACTCTCTGAGACCCCATGGACTGTAGCCCACCAGGCTCCTCTGTCCATGAGATTTCCCAGGCAAGAACACTGGAGTATGCTGCCATTTCCTTCTCCATGGGATCTTCCCAACCCAGGGATCGAACCTGCGTCTCCTGAGGCTCCTGCATTGTGGGCAGATTCTTCACCCACTGAGCCACCTGGGAAGCCCAACTTGGAACCTAGTTTCACTGTGTTCTCTGTTTGGAATTCGGTCCCTTATTTCGGTACAGCTCATTCCAAGACCTATTTGCCCAGTGATTAAATACTGACTTTGGGCTCATTGTTGTAGAGTCTGTCATTACTAATTGTTCAAACTGCAAGAGCCTCAGAATTGCAGGTTGAAAACCGAAGGCTCCATTTTGATGCTTCTTAGATACAACTTTTGGATATATGCCATTCAGTCTGTTGAGAGCTTGAAGTATGTGGAATCCATAAATGGAGTGTCCTGAAGGACAGAGATGATCCCGAAAAGAGCATACACCCCTACCATGATATCTAAATCAGAACTGGGGCTTGGAGTCCCCATTAGAGTTCTTCAGAATTCTCACCTCTAGGCTTCTCACCTTCTCTAGGTTTATCTCACTCTGTCAGGACACAGTGGGTGGGTCCTTGGCACTTCCCCACCAAGCATTAAATATTAATAATCTGTTCATTTTGGAGAGTTGGGGAACATGATGAGAATTCAATCTCTCTGCTAAGATCAATGAAAATAAGACTCTCAAAAGACATTTTATAAGATTTTCATTTCTACTCCCTAGCTCTTTAATCTGGCTCATTTAGGTTGACTCCATGCTGGAAGGCAATTTGGAGGTAAGACGGGCTTTTTAATTTCAGCCCCCATCTTTCTCCTCTTTTTTTTATTATAGCCAAATACAACATGCTGTTTTAAGATTCTCTGGATTGTAAACATTTATGTCCAATCCTCTTTTAAAATTATTTTCTTTTCCAAATTGTAAGCGGCTAGACCTATTAAAAAGTTTAAAATTTCCTAAGTCTTAGTTTAGGGGGGAAAACAAAAATGGCCCTACTCTTCAGCCTTTTGTAAGAACCAATTCAAGGATCTGTTTGTACAGAAGAATCTTTTTCCAAATTTATTTCCAGCTACTTTTGTTTTCCTTGAGGGACCTTTGAAACACTATATTGCTACTTTTCATGTTTTTTATTTGCCCTGTGGAACAATAAAAGCTCAAAGGTTCATAAATATGCATTCTGTAAATGTATTATGCTGACAAAGTGTTGCTCAGATAGCTGGTTTTGCCTTTGGGGAATGAATGAGTTTACAGCATGCTTAAACAACACCGCAAGGCGGGAAGAGAGAAAACGGAGGAACGAGGAAGAGGGGAAAATTGGAAATAAACAAAAAGGAGGAGACAGAATGAAGGAAAAACTGAAAAGCCACCACAGCAAAAGGTGGCAGGAGCGGGCTGGGGGTAGGGATCCACAGTGAATGAAAAATGCAGGAGAAAATTAAGAACAAAAGTGCCACCATATTTTATAAACATTTTATAATGTCAAGATAGGGAAAGAGATATTTTGCTACCAAAGATCTGAGGTTGTTTTTCCCCTTAAAATGATTTGAATGGAGCAATATACAATATCTAATTCTAATTTGTATCGGGCTTTTATTAATATAAAATTTGAACACAAGGTTTTTGTCCTTATTACTTCTAATCCCCTCTGGAATTAATCTAGTTCTGCTTCATTCATCTCAAATTAGATAAGCCATGGGCTTGGTGATTACTGATAAGTAAGGACTAAAAAGAGTAACACATTTCAATGACAGAAGTGAAAACACCTAAACACACAAATCTCTAGTGAACTGTGTTAATGAGCATAAGTGCAGATACTGGGAAACTAGAGCTCTGATTTGGGTTAAGCTTGTCAGGTGTAGAAATGGTTATTGGTTAACTCTGTGTTAGTTTTTCTTCTCACGAGAAATTAACTGTGAAATTTAGAAATTCTTTACATTGTTTAAATAAAATTAATTTTATACCCCAAACAATGCAGGTTGGAAAAAAGGTAAACCAAAATAACATTCGTAACTTAAGGAAAAAAGAGCTAAGAAAGGACAAAATACTTGAGATATCAAGATACACTGGGTAATCTGTGTGTGTGTGCTCAGTCATGTCCGATTCTTCGAGACCCCATAGACTGTAGCCCGCCATGCTCCTCTGTTCACAGGATTCTCCAGGCAAGAATACTGGAGTGGGTTGTCATTTCCTCCTCCATGGGACCTTCCCAACCCAGGGGTAATCTCTAGTCTATCAGAAATCATTGCCAGGTACTTTATGCCACAGACATTTCATTAAATATGCTCAGTGAAAATATTGAAAATAACAAATATCCTTGACCTGGAATAAAAAGAATGAGAAGTTTATGTAAAAATTTGTCACTGGCACAACTAACTCTCTGGGGACTTCCCTTGTGGTCCAATGGTCTAAGCATCCACTTTGCAATGCAGGAGATGCAGGTTCAGTCCCTGGTCGGGGAACTATGACCTCACAAGCCAAGGAGTAACTACACTCGGACCACAACTGGAGAGTCTATGCACTGCAATGAAAGATCCTGCGTGCCACAACTAAGTCACCACACAGCCAAATAAACAAAAATAAAATACATTAAATAACTAAATTTACTTTTTAAAAAGCTGACCTTCTGTGATTTACCTTCTTCACATCTTCCTCTATGGAATTCTCAACCGCTGTCAGTTGGGTAGAAATGTCCTCCCCATCCACGGCCTTAATCCTGTTGCTTTCCTCAAGGTTTCCTCAGAATCCCGTAATTATGAAACCAAAACATCTTTCCTATGTTATAAACAAGTTATGATTTCACTTGTGTTTCCGCTTCGCTTCCTCGTGGACGTCGAGAGTGGAAGGTTCTCACAGACGGCTATTGTTGGAGGACTCTCTCATGGCAGAGAGAGGATGCACAAAACCGAACCGGATGTGGTATGTGCTCCGAGAGAGAGAGAGAGAGAGAGAGAGAGAGAGAGAGAGAGAGAGAGAGAGAGAGAGAAACGGGAGTGGTGGCACCAAGATGCACGATATGTTCAAAGAGCCCAAGGAGGGCGCCAATCGGTTAGAGCCCATGTTTTAAAGGCTGGGGAGAAGGAGAGACACGGCTGGAAACGCAGGGAGGAGACCACCTGGGAAAGAGCCCACAAGCCACCCCGAGTGTCCACTGCATCCTACAGGCCAGTGGCTTTCTTTTCTGTAAAAAAATTTTTTTTATTGTAATAGGGTGTTTCTGCTTTTTCTTTTTTTTTTTTCTTTTGAGATATAGTATCTCCTTTTTAAAATTTATTTATTTGGCTGTGCTTGTCTTAGAGTCAGCATGCAGGATCTTTAGTTGTGGCATCTGGGGTCTAGTTCCCTGACCAGGGATTGATCACAGGCTCCCTGCAACGGGAGCCTCGAGTCTTAGCCCCTGGACCACAAAGGAAGCCCCTAGGCCAGTGGGTTTCAATTTCCATCCACAATGTAGCACGAAATGCTTTCTATATGTTTCGAGGTGCAAAATGTACATTCAATAAATAAAAGTTCTGCATAACAAAATGTCACCATTCAGTTTGTGAAAATACTGATATTTCAATCCTATTTAACCCTCATTCATTTTGTGAAGGTTTGTTATAACCCACCAAATGGACCATAACCTCAATTTGAAAGAAAATCTGCTACAGGCAATGGGTGTTAGAATGTGAAGAATACAGTTAATCTGAATTTTAGAAAGGGAACTGGTGCCATAGGAGAAGAGAGTTTGGAAAGTGGAAAGCTAGAATCATGCAGTAAAGTGGTCTGGGCAAAAGGCTTAGAGTTAAAATAGTGAGATACAGAATGTTAAGGTCAAATTTGGTGACTTTCTACATTACCATTCTCAGGATTATTCACATCTTTCAAAGAAGACCTTTAAGAAAGGGAAGGCTGCACTGGGTCTTAGTTGCAGCATGAGAATCTTGAGTTGTGCCCTGTGGATTCTTAGTTGCCACATATGGGACCTAGTTCCCCAACCAGGGCTTGAACCCATGCCCCCACATTGGGAGAGCAGAGTCTTAGCCACTGGTCCACCAGGGAAGCCCCAATAAAAGGAATTCGCAAGACAAAGGACTAGCTCCTCAAGAGAGGAGATAACTTAGGAATACATCTTCCTGGAGCTACTCAAGATACCCTCCTAAGGGTATCTCCTGCGTAGGATCTGAGCTTTGATTATGCACAGAAATTGGGGTCAGGGAGGGTCTGTTAACAGATATAAGTGTTATAAACAAGAGGGATAAATCATGGTAATACATGGCTTTGCCACCAGTTTCTCCTCAAAGAATCTCATCTCTCCTGTGTCAGGGCAAGGTTCCCTCTGACATAAGGTGAGTGCCAGAAATCTGTCACTTAAATATTTTCTGTGTGTGGAGTGAGGACTTGACAAACTGAAGGAGGAAGACTCCACTTCTACATCCTAGCATCTGTGTGTCGACGTATCTTTTCCTCTAACATTCAAAAAATTGTATAAATAATGCTAAAATGACACAAAGAAAAAGTAGTCATTGTCTCTACCATATCAGTTATTTCCTCTTTTTCTCTTGGCCGTAGCCGTAGTATATGCACAATTTGAATTCTCTTTGTCACCACCTTCAACATTTCCACAGGGCCACGTGGTCTTGGTAGAACTGAAGCCAGAAGCATATTCCAGTTCCCACTGACAGTGTTTACAGATGTTCCCCCATTTTTCCCCAACTCAGTTTTAAATTCACACCTCCATGCCGGTCCCTGTTGCCACAGGAGAGGACGAATTTGAAATGGGAGAAAATCACTGTGATTCACCTAAGGTCTCTCAGAAAGGCAGTTCTAGAATTTGAATCCAATGCTGGTTGTTCACATCAGGTCTTTTCAACCCAAGTTCAAGGCTGAGCCTCTTCTGCGCAGCCGTTGTACAGAGAGATTTAGAGGTAATGCTATAGTCCATAGACACGAAACAGAGCGGAAGCAAATTCTTTATTTTCCTGCTTCGTCTCATCTAATTTAGACTCAACGCAAATCCTTCTTGTTAAGCAAACAGCCTCCTTCTTGTCGTGATGCCAGTCCCTTCTTCAGAGGCCTTTTTTTTCTGTGGTCTCCAGTATTTCTCCACTTCACTCACTGTCTATTCCCTCAGCCCAAGTGACATTGCCTTACACGTAAGCCTTTTATTCTAATGTTTTCCCCTCTTCCTTACTTTGATTTCATTGCCTTTTACCTTTTTCATGCTTTTGGAAGAGAGCCCTTCTCTTCTGAAGCAATTTCATCTCATTGCAGAGGCTCCTTTAAGGAAAAATTTTAAAAGCCAGCTTTCATGTGCTCCCCATCCTGCATCCCCTGAGAGCCCAACAAAATCAGCTACTGCAGTGCCGAAGAACAAATCAAAACCAGCCCCCGAGCCCACCTTCTTTATTTTTCGTATTTATTTATTTATTTGTTGTGCTTTGCATTTACAAGTGGATTCTGAGAATTCCTCCCAATTCTAGGGCAGTGCTGGATATGGATACAGACATAAAATGTAAGTAAATGGAGAAAAGGAAGAAGATGGTAAACCGTCACCAGGACTCTATCAGCCCAGAATCTCTGTCGCCGAGGGTAGGCGCACCCCTCAGCCCACTGATGTGACTGTAGTGATGGGTCCGTGCAGTGGACGATTCACAGACCGAGGTCTGAGTAGGCGCAGATCACTGTGTGCAGTGTGGGGCCACAGAGTTGCTTCTCATTCCTTCAAAATCCGTTTTCCCTCGATGAGAGCTGAGAGTAGGTGAGAGCTGTGTATGAATACATCATCCACATGTTCAGAAACTTTTGGAAAAAATCCAAAAATATCATCATAGAAACATACCACGTATCCTCTGCACATTGATTTTCATTCATTGATTTATTCATTAATAAAGTGGTATGTTTCTTCTTGTTCTATGTGAAGCTTTGTATTAAAAACTTTAAGAGTAAGGACTGCATTCCTATCTCACCCTCATAACCTCATTTCTGCCGCCAAGCTTACTCTTTTCCCTTAGTTCTAGCAAATTCTCAGCCTTTATTACCTCTGCCTGGACCCTCTTCTGCCAGCTTTCTCTCTCTTGCTGTAGGCTTTGCCAGAAAGATTTCTACCTTTCCTTCATAAATCTGCTCAACTAAATCCCTTTGTTGGAATTTGGTGTTAACATACACATGACTACATATAAAATAAACAAGGACCTATGGTAGAGTAGGTAATGTACTCAATATCTTATAATAATCTGTAATGAAAAAGAAGCTGAAAAAAATCACTAAACTGAGTCACTTTACTCTATACCTGAAACATTATAAATCAACAATACATCAATAAAAATGTGAATATAGTCAAAGCAAAGTAAATATATAAATAACTCAAGGCTGTTTGTGATTAGAAGTTAATTTCTTCCCCAAAGTGACTCATCTTACACTTTTCTACACCAACTGTACCTTTGCCTACAAATAAGACAAGCCTAGTTATGCTCTTTACTACACAGAAACCTTATCGTTCAAGCCCCTTGATAAAACTGACAAACAGCCAAAGCATTTATTTTTAAATGAGGTTAATTAATTATATCTTTGTTTTTGTGTAAACCCAGTCTAATCAGAGATGTGTTTTTGTTTGTTTGTTTTGGCCACACTGTGCACAGCAAGTGAGATCTTAGTTCCCAGACAGGGATTGAACCTGGACCTCTTGCAGTAGAAGCGTGGGAGCACACAGTCTTACCACTGGGTCACCAGGGAAGTCCCACGAAGTATATAAGTCATACTTATTTATTTTAAGTATAACACTCACTAACCTAGGTGTAAAATGATTTTTAAAAGGGTTAAGTATCGTCCCTTCCTTCAAAATGCATGTGGGGGACTGAAGAACAGCCCCTGAAGATATCCAGGTCTAATCCTGGGACCTGTGGCCGTCACGATACATGATGAAAGGGACTTTGTGGGTGTGGTGACGTTACAGACCTTCAGATGGGACCGTTACCTGGAGTGTCTGGATGGACACTCAGTGTAAATACCGGTGTTCTTATAAAATGGGAGGCCACAGGCGATTTGAGGACAGATCAAAAAGGAGCCAGTCACAAGACCCAAGGAGCAGAATTAGAGCCATGTAACCACATGCCGAGAAGTGCCAGCAGCCATCAGAAGTTCCAAGAGGCAGGGGAACAGACTCCCGCTCCTGAGCGGGAACAGCCCTGCCCACACCATGACTCAGCCCACATCTCTGGCCTCCAGAAGTAGAAGAGGTTTATTTCTGTTCTTACGAGCCACCAAGTTGTTGCTCAGCCCGACTCTTTGTGAGCCCGTGGACCACAGCACGCCAGGCTTCTCTGTCCTTCACTACCTCCTGGAGTTGACTCAAACTCATGTTCATCGAGTCTGTGATGCCATCCAACCATCTCATTGTCTGTCGTCCCCTTCTCCTCCTGCCTTCAGTCTTTCCCAGCATCAGGGTCTTTTCCAATGAGTTGGCTCTTCTCATCAGGTGGCCAAAGGATTAGAGTTTCAGCTTCAGCATCAGTCCTTCCATTGAAGGAGTTGATTTCCTTTAGGATAGACTGGTTTGAGCTCCTTACTGTCCAAGGAACTCTCAAGAGTCTTCTCCAACACCACAGTTCAAAAGCATCAGTTCTTCAGCACGCAGCCTTTTTTATGGTCCAACTGTCACATCCATGCACGACTACTGAAAAAATCATAGCTTGGACTATAAAGAACTTTGTTGATAAGGTAATATCTCTGCTTTTTAATACACTGTCTAGGTTTGTCATTGCTTTCCTTCCAAGGAGCAAGCATCTTTTAATTTCATGGCAGCAGTCACTGTCCACAGTGATTTTGGAGCCCAAGAAATTAAAGTCTTTGAATGTTTCCATTGTTTCCCCATCTATTTGCCATGAAATGGGACCACATGCCATGATCTTAGTTTTTTCAATGTTGAGTTTTAAGTCAGCTTTTTCCACTCTCCTCTTTCACCTTCATCAAGAGGCTCTTTAGTTCCTCTTCTTTTTCTACTGTAAGGGTGCTGTCATCTACATATCTGAGATTATTGATGTTTCTCCCAGCAACCTTGATTCCAGCCTGTGCTGATTCCAGCTTGTGCTTCATCCAGTCTGGGATCTTGCATGATATACTCTGCATATAAGTTAAATAAGCAGGGAGTTTAACTAGAGTACGATTGCTTTACAATGTTGTGTTAATTTCTGCTGTACAACAAAGTGAATCAGCTGTCTGTATACATATATCCCCTCCATCTTGAGCCTCCCTGCCAACACCAGCCCCACCCTCTAGGTAACCACAGAGCTCCAAGCCGAGCTCCTGGTGCTCCACAGCAGGTCCCCAGTGGCTGTCTGTTCTGCACAAGGTCATGCACATATGTCAGGGCCGCTCTCTCGGTTCATCCCACCCTCTCCTTCCCCAACTGGGTCCACACGTCCGTTCTCTGCCTCTGCATCTCTACTCCTGCCCTGCAAACAGGCTCATCTATACCACGTTTCTAGATCCCACAGATGTGCATTAATGTATATGTTTTTCTGAATTCCTTCATTCTGTATGACAGACTCCAGGTCCATCTGCATCGCTACAAATGACATTGCATTCCTTTCTGTAAAGGCAGCTTTTAAATGGCTGGGCTCTTCAGTGCCTTGTGATGGCCAACAAGTCGCTTTGCACCCCTGATTCTGGTTTCCAGCACCTCCCTTCAGGTGCCGTCTGAGGATCCAGTGAGTGGCTTATGGGACGCACGCAATGCCGTGACCGCCTGGAGCAGATTCTCAATATGACCGTCCTTATGCCTCAGACCCGGAGCCACCTGCCTCACTGGATGGGCCACAGCCACCCACTCCCCTTTTATGATCAGGACCAAGACCCGTGGCATGCTGACCACCTGTGAATAATAGGCCTATCCTTCTGCTGTATTCTCCAGTATGGTGGACACGAAGCTCATGTGGATACTGGACGTTTGCGATGCATCCAGTCTGAATTGAGATGGGGGGCAAGTGTGAAATATACACCAGATTTGAAGACGTCATATGAAAATAAAGAATGTAAATACCTCAGTCATTCATATAGATACCACTGATACTATTCATAGAGACACCACTGCTACTATTCATAGAGACACCGCTCCTACTATTCATAGAGACACCACTGCTACTACATATAAAATAGATAACTGATGAGAATCTACTCTGTAGCACAGGGAACGCTACTCACTGCCCTGTGCTGACCTAAATGGGAAGGAAATCCATAAAAGAAGGGAGATATATATATACTATGGCTGATTCACTTTGTTGTACAGTAGAAACTAACACAACATTGTAAAGCAACTAGACTCCAACAAAATTTTTTTTAAAAAACAAGATACTTAGTAATCAAAATAAAAAAGAAGAAAAAAATGATCTCATTTTTATGACTAACCAGTGTAGCCAATGAGACGATGTACTGAGTTAAACATAGTACAGTATTAAAATTGATTTCACCCCTTTCTCTTCCCTTTCTAATTTGGTCTCTAGACAATTTTGAATTACACAATGAGTTCACGTTTGCAGCTGGGCCGCAGCCCTGTTCTGGAGGGGGCCCTTCTGCTCCTGCAGGGCATGTGCTTGACAAGGAAGCAGCCGTGTTCCACCACATGTATGTTTATTGCCTGTTGTACTTGTTACCGTCATGACGCAACCTGATTAAATACGAAAATATAAGCACAAGAAGAGGCCTGTTATTTCTAAGAAAGACTTGAAAATGGCGAGTTGCTAAAATAAGTTACTATTAAGTGTAGATGTGACAAATGTAAAAAATGGAGAGAAACTGTAAAATATATCAAGGGGCGCTTCATTGAGTTTCTTACATGAGGCTCCTTATTATCCCCACTTTACACAAGTAAAAATTGGAAGTCTATATAATACATTATCAGTTCAGTTCAGCCACTCAGTCATGTCTGACCCTTTGCGATCCCATGGACTACATTATAGGCATGACTTAGGTAGGGCTTTCCAGGTGGCTCTAGTGGTAAAGAACCCACCTGCCAATCCAAGAGATGCAAGAGATGTGGGTTCGATGCCTGGGTCGGGAAGATCCCCTGGAGGAGGGCATGACAACCCACTTTAGTATTCTTACCTGAAGAATCCCATGGCCGGAGGAGTCTGGCGGGTTATGGTCTATAGACTCTCCCATTTTTCTGCACTATCTCTACTTTCTAAAAACAACTTGGCCCAAGATTTACAGATGAATGAAAAAGTCTATGTCACCCTAATTCCCCTAAGAAAACACTGATCTCCATAGGAGTAATTCTTGTGACTGAAATTAACCTAAAACCAAATTTTCAAAAGAGAGTCTTCATTGACCATATACAATTAAATTATCCTTTAAAAAATAAAACAATTTAGTCCAGGTGCAACTGAATTTTCCCATTTGGTCATTTCTTCCTTATTTAGAAAATGTAAGCGGTCAGTACAGAGCTTAATGAAGCCCAGCTATTGACCTCCACAGGTCGATATGGGTGCTTGGTATTAGTCAGACACAGCTCAGTTGTCAAATTTCCAATTGAGGAAAAGATGACTGCTTCAGTTCTTAGTACTTACTCCAGGAACCCACGGATTCCCTGTTGTCTTCTGCATAACCTACCTGTATATTCAAAGCAAGGTGTGAAAGTGAAAGTGTTAGTGACTCAAAATCTTTGCGACCCCATGGACTGTAGCCCACCAGGCTCTTCTCTCCATGGGATTCTCCAGGCAAGAACACTGGAGTGGGTTGCCATGCCCTCCTCCAGGGGATCTTCCTGACCCAGGGATTGAACCCAGGTCTCTGCAGGCAGATTCTTTTCCACCTAAGTCACCAGGGAAGCCCTATTCAAAGGGAAGCTGCCTTCAGATGCAATATTGACCTTACAGGGCCATCCTGCAGGACAGAGAAAGTGTTCCTGGCCTGAGTGTCTGTGCTTCGGCCACAGATTTATCCTAATCCTCGCCAGTCATCTCGCTTCGGGAGAACCAGATGCTAAGGGGCTCCAACCCGGCTCTTCAGGGTGGGGGTGGGAGTGGGGGTGGAGCGTGTGGGTCTGAGCAGTAACAACAGTACCCTACCTTTCCTACGTTTATTATTTAATGAAATCTAATTGCACCTCTTGTTCTAAAAGACAAATTAACTGGAATTTTCAATTGTCAAGTGAAAAGACAACAGAAGACGGAAACTGCTCACATAGGCCAATGAAAATGCATCACCGTGTGGGAGGCTAAGCTTGGGGGGGCAGGGGGAGGGGCTTTTCTCTCCCACAGGCACGAAGTCTCTGCATGTGGCTCAAGGAGGAGACGCGGGGCCGTCCTGCCCCTTGACTCAGCAGCAGAGGCCGGCGCTCAGGTGTTCGTGCATGTCCCCTCTCAGGAAGATAACCTCCAGGTGCAGCACCTGCACGCGCCAATAACACAACACAAATGAAACGCCTGATAGAGGAGACCAGGACCGAAAACGGTGCCCAGCAGGATCACTTCATCTGTAAAGTGTAGTGGAATAATCTATCTCAGGGGGCCAGATTTTGAAGGGAAAACCAGACGAGTTTCAGAAGGCACTCATGCTGGGAAGGAAATATGAGTTCTAAGATTTGTGTACCCAGAGACCATCTTGCCCTCACTTAGCCCTGCAAATAAAGCTGCATGCGTGCGCAGTCGTGTCCAGCTCTTTTGTGACCTCATGTACTGTAGCCCACCAGGCTCCTCCATCCATGGGATTTCCTGGGCAAGAGTACTGGAGTTGGTTGCCATTTCCTCTTCCAGGGGATCTTCCAGATTCAGGGATCGAACCTCATCTCCTGCATTGGTTGGCAGATTCTTTACCACTGAGCCACCTGGGAAATCTCTGTAAGCAAAGCTTCTTCCCCTCAGTCTGCCTCGTCCTCTAGCTCCCAGACACCTCAGATGCTCACCAGCTGCTCAGCCCTCCAAGCACGATGGGGAAGGGCAGGGAACACCTCCCCAGGTAAACCTCCATTGTCTCAGAGTCTTTGTGGGACACTAGTTAGACATTTCCACTCTCCTAGGATGTTTAACGGAGAAGGCAATGGCACCCCACTCCAGTACTCTTGCCTGGAAAATCCCATGGACGGAGGAGCCTGGTAGGCTACAGTCCATGGGGTCATTAAGAGTCAGACACGACTGAGCGACTTCACTTTCACTTTTCCCTTTCATGCACTGGAGAAGGAAATGGCAACCCACTCCAGTATTCTTGCCTGGAGAATCCCAGGGACGGCGGAGCCTGGTGGGCTGCCGTCTATGGGGTCGCACAGAGTCGGACACGACTGAAGTGACTTAGCAGCAGGATGTTTAAAAATCAATCACAAAATAATCTTCTTCCTAGTGAAGCTGTGGAAAACATTTGGCAACCAATTGATAAGTGAAAACAAACCAAATATCCGTTCATTAAGTCACTGAGCCATATGTTCAGTTTTTATTGGGCATCTACTATGCGCCAGCAATGAGACAGTGTCTCACTGTTCACTGATTCCAGGGTAAGCAAGACATGAACGGGGAAGCTGGAAGAAATCTCAGAAGCCGTAGGAACTGCAGACACGTTTATTCTCTCCAGGTTGGCACAGCAGCAAAAAGGGTTTCTCGGGTGGGCCTGTACAGCTTTACAGAACAAAAGCGGCCTGTGGCTAAGTGGGGACAATGTGACGTGCATGCAGATTCCTGTATGTGATCCCAGCTCTTACACAGCCAGGCAGTCATTGTTTACCGGCTGTGGGGCGAGAGAGCCTGACTGACGCCATCTTGGCTACGTGCTATTTCCCCACAGATAGGCGTCAGGACACAAAAATAAATGAGATAGAGTCTCAGGCCCAAAGAGCTTGATACCTAATGCCAGAGGCAGAGTGTAAATACAGCACAATCATGCAAAACAGAGGCGCAAACCAGGTGGGCAGTCAGGCGAGACTCCCACATGGGAGAAGCAGAACTGGGTCTTAAAAGGTTAGTAGAGCTGTGTCGGAGAATAAACGAGAAGCACAGAGACTGCAAAAGATCTAGAGGCACAGATAGGTTTGGTAAGGGAAGCACTGGCGGAGGCTGGTGGGAAAAGCGGAAAGATGGGAGGAAGGAAGGGAGAAAGAAAGAGAGGAAGAAGGAAAGAAGGGAGGGGAGGTGGAGGGAAGGAGCAAAGAGGGTGGAGAGAGACAGGAAAAAGGTGGGGGCTCAGTCTCAAGACCAGACACACCACGGTGAAGAGCTGGACATTGGCCTCAGAGGCTGGACCACCCAGCAGAGGTTTCTAAGCCTGAGAAAGAGGAGAGACAAGGTCAGATGTATGTGCTGAAGGATAACCCTAACACAGTGATCAGTGCAGTGACATACCAGGCCCTCGGTATGTATATGATCTTGAAAAACAAATGTCAAGACCATCCTGGAGGGGAGATGCATTGAAGGAAAAGAGACTGGTTTCACAGTGAGTGAAATACAGGTGAGAGAGACAAGGACCCCACAGTCAGGAAGAGGAGGAAGAACAGGAGGAAGTGGTCAGCAGAGGCTATGGGGTATGCTGGACGTCTCTTGTTTAGAGGCTCCGTGTCGAGGAGAGAGGAAAGATCCCTGCTGGTGTGATTCAGAGGATGGAGGTCCCTCTCAGGAGAGAAGAAAGGTCACGGGAGGATCAAGGGTCTCTGGGAAAATCATCTCTGTCATAAGAATGTAGGTAATAGTCATGAGATTATATCTTTAGTATGTCTTCCTTTAGATTTTAAATTTCATGGAGGTCATATAGGTCATGGCATGATGCTTGATTGTCTCCCAGGTGGCTCTAGTGGTACATAACCCACCTGCCAATGCAGGAATTGCAGGAGATGGGAGTTCGATCCCTGGTTAGGGAAGAGTCCCTGGAGAAGGGCATGGCAACCCACTCCAGGATTCTTGCCTGGAGAATCCCATGGACAGAGGAGCCTGGAGGGCTATAGTCCCTGGGGTCACAAAGAGTCAGATAGGACTTAGCGACCAAGCAAAGGATGCTTGGTACAAAGTAAACGTTCTGTTTAATTTAGGGGCGAGAGGAAAGGGGAGGGAGGGAGGGGAAGAAAGGGGGGAGGGAGGCAGGGAGGAAGAGGGAAGCGGGCCGTTCGTGCACGTGGGTCTAGAAGTGCGTGGCTCTGCAAATAGAATTGTTTGCATCAAACGCGAATTCGATGTGCACGTTATTGCATCAGTGGCATTGTGCTCATGCAGCTTTGCCTTCTCAACCCCCGAACAGACGTTAGACGCCGACAAACTGCTCCCCAGCTGAAGGGCACTTCTCACATACGCTTCTGTCTCTTTCCAGGGAAGTTGCAACTACACGATTCATTCTGAAGGAAGTCTTTGTAACTGAAATGTGATTCTTCTTAATTTCAAAGCATCCTGACAGTGTGGTAGGAAATTACTGACCTTTATTTCATGGCTGTGTAGAGGACTAGTGTGTCTCCAGTAACACGCGTCCCTGTCCCATTTCAAAAGGTGAGTTGTAAACACCCAGAAAACCACAGGCGTTCTAACAGGCACTATCTTGAAACTCCCAGGCAGCGCTAGCGGTCAAGAACCTGCCTGCAATGCAGGAGACACACCCAACGCGGGTTCCATCCCTGGGTCGGGGGATCCCCTGGAGGAAGGCATGGCAACCCCCTCCAGCATTCTTGCCTGGAGGACCCCATGGACAGAGGAGCCTGGCGGGCTACAGTCCATGGGGTCGCAAAGAGTCAGACACAACTAAAGTGACTTAGCACAAGCGCAAGCCAAAATGTTCAGGATTGAAAACCGAAGGCCCCACACAGCGTTAAAACCACGGCTATCACGTTGCCAATCGGAAGACCACTTTGTCATCACCAACCGTATTCAGAAAAAGGGTTGAAATGATTAGCACATTCCAGGAAGGAACAGAAAAGGAAAAATTACAGGAGGTAGGAGTCTAACACTGCCTGTTTCTATATGTGGAGTCAAATATTCTACGAGAGGCTCAATTTTGCCTTTAATAAGCCTGACTTAATGGGACATGACTGACATCCGCCCCTATTTCATCTATTGTAGTGTTCTTCAATCGCTTGAGCGTTCCTTAATCAAAAGGAGAGTTCCTCACCACCCTTGGGCATCAAAAGAGAAGGTTTCTATAGCTATTACTGAACCAAAGAATTATTCTTTGAAGAACCTAAGGTAAAACATTGAAAAATCCTTCCGGGATACAGATGAAAAATGCCACATGCATGCATCTCCCAAGTATCTGGTGCTAACCATCCAAAGGCTGATAAAAACACAGGCCCACACTGACTGCACCCATTCATCTCGCATTTTCCGTGTGGCTACCGGTCCACTTGTCTGACTCACATGGAGTCAAGAAGCACTAGGTGACAAACCCAGCCCTGATTAATGAGCCAGGTGAGCAAGCGACCCCTGAAATGCTTTCATTTCCATAAACCTTTTATGCGAAGGAGCCATGCCAGGGCGGGAGGGATATCGCCATGGCAGAGCAAAAAATATGTAACCATGTAACACGCGAACAATGGTGAGATTTCCTGCATTCAGGCAGGTTCTCTCTATGGCCATAATGCCACTGGGTAAAAGTTATTTAATTACTTTGTTCTGAAAAACCCATGCCTTTTGGGTTCAAAAGAAACCTTTAGAAGGCCTGCTGGGAATTAAAATAATTAGCACATAGCCCATTATTTAAAAGCTCGATCCTGTGAGACTAAATCATTACAAAATCCAGTCAGAAATGACTCGACTTTTTTAATGCTGTGGCTGGCAAATGAAGTCCTTTTTTTATTATTATTATTTCTTTTTTAAGATAGAAACCTACCCATTTGAAAACAGAAGCTGTTAACTTGCTCCTTGAATTTAACATCTGGTAACATTTTCATCTTTTGCAAACTAGTAAAATGTTATAGTATTTTTGACAGCGGGAGTTCAGTGCCAGAAGAAATTTTATCAGTACAAAGAGACTGCTAAATGGGTTTCTTACTGGGCCATGGGGTTTCTTAATCCTTATCTTACAGCATTAAAAAAAAAAAAAGCACTGCCGGGCGGGTGCTATTTGCCTGTAATTTCTCCAGGAATTAATTTAGGGAGAAATTAATGGCCAAACCATGGGCCACGGCTCACCTCCTATAGTATGTTTATGTGTAGAGTGAAATCCGCAGGCCATTTGGACGTTTGGGTTATTGAAAGCCTTTCTGACACTGCACCTTCACTGCTATCATTTGTTCCTTCTTTTTCTATCAACTACATCTATCCTTTATTCGACCACATTGGTCATTCATCAGTTTTGTTTGTAAAATAACCTTGATTACTATGGGATAGTCAAAGGCAGACTTCCCTGGTAGCTCTGTGGTAAAGAATCCGCCTGCCAATGCAGGAGATCGGGGTTCAATCCCTGGGTCAGGATGATCCCCTGGAAGAGGACGTGACAACCCACTCCTGTAATCTTGCCTGGAGAATCCCATGGACAGAGGAGCCTAGCGGGCTACAGTCCATGGGGTTGCAAAGAGTCGGGAATGACTTAGTGAGTAAACCACCAGCACCAGTCAAAGGCAAACACGTGAAAATGTGACCAGCAAGCTTTTTGAATGGAACCATGAAAACACTGGTGGGGTGGAGCAGAGCCTTCTCGGGGTGTTTGCAGAGCGGCCTGTGCTGTGAGCAACAGGAATGTTTAATGGAAGACGTGGTCACAGGGCAGCCTGACCCAGACACGACTGTGGGCTGAGAATCAGGTGCTGGGTTCTGGTTCTGGCAAAGTCCCTCAGACGCTCTGAACTTCCATTTTCTCATTTGCAAAAGTGGGGAAATAAGAAGTGGGGATTAGTCCTGATCGCTGTGCCTGGCAATGGGAGGGCTCGCTGTGAGTCGCGGTTATTGTTGTTGTTCCTATACAGGCACTTGCGAAGCTGCAGTTGACAATCATTATTTCGTACTCCTTTCTTACTCCTTTTTTTTTGGCAGCACAGGATCTTAGTTCCCCAACCAGGGTTCAAACCTGGGTCCCCTGCAGTGGAAGCTCAGAGTCTTAATCATTGGACCACCAGGGAAGTCCCCATAATAATTATTTTAAACAACAGATACACACTACTAGATATAAAATAATCAACAAGGACCTACTGCCTAGCACAGGGAACTCTACTCAACACTCTGTAATAACCTATAAGGGAAAAGAATCAAAAAGAGTGGATATATGTAAATGTATAAGAGATTCACTTAGCTGTACACCAAGTGTACACACAAACTAACACAACACTGTTAAGCAGCTATACTTCAATAAAAAAGGGAAAAAATTTCAGCCTCCTTATGATTTTGATCAGAAGAAAGCTAGAAGCACACACACACTTACACACGAAGAGTCTGACTGACCGCAGCAGTATAATGTGAGTGAAACATTTGTCTGCTAAATTTTCCGAAGCCTCTGTACACAAATAAATGATTCAGCAAGGACTTGGAAGCACAGATCGCTTCTCTGAGGACAAGGAGGGTCACGCTCTGTAAATGCTCTGATTGCAAGGCTCTGCCTCTGTCTGATCTGTCAGTGGTCTTATAGAATCAACTCAGAGGTCAGAAAGAGAATTAGCACCTTTTCAAAGGCAAAACAATTATTTAAAATCTTGGTGAAGGAAAAAAATAATGTTACTCTCACCACGTGTTCTGTGCAGTTCTCACATGGAACTGAGGAAGAAACTCGGATGAGCAGGTCTCCAGGGCAGAGAACATGATTTCATTGTTATTAAAGTAATATAATTGCTAATATTTTTTGAATATTTACTATGTGTTTGGCACATGCTAAGTGATTTTCATGGGTTGTCTTATTGAGGAACTCTAGAAGGAAATGGAAGCTTTAAAAGATTAGTAATTTGTCCCAAATCTCACAGCTACAAAGAGAAATAAGGGGCCCAGTTCTTACCCTCAGTCTCTCTGCTTACAAAGCTGACAGCTTCTTACCCTACAATGTGCCCCTGAAATCACACTTTTTTTTTTTAAAGAATTTGTAAGATTAGAATAATTCAGATGTCTCCAAAAACCTCTTTTTAGAAAAGAAAAATGTATCTGGTATATTTTCATGAAACAGAGGACACTACCTGTACAGCCCCGCAATTTTATGGACTACAATCAAAGATGCATGGTACATCCATGAAGAAGGAAAAACTGGGAAATGCATAGTCAAGTCTGCATGGATGGTAGCCAAGAATTCATGTCACGAAGGTGGAGGAGAGGGATAAGGTTAAACTGGCCTTCAGAATATCAAATGACAGGCAGTAAAACGGCCTGAACCCAAAGCGTGATCAAAACTGTGGATCTGTAATGATAAACCCCTTAGCTGTTAACATCAGAGTGCAACTTCCCTCCCTGATTCCAGGACACAAAACAGAAAACTGTATGTCAAGCCTTGAACAGAGGCAAGAAGATGACAAAATTCATGTGATGCTGGAAACTGAGGAGTCACTGGGTCTCCGCTCTTCCTTACCAGGGACCTTGTTGTTATTGTTCAGTCACTAAAGTCATGTTGACTCTTTGCGACCCCATGGGCTGCAGCACACCAGGCTTCCCCGTCCTTCACCATCTCCCTGAGCTTGCTCAAACTCATGTCCATTGAGTCAGTGATGCCATCCAACCACCTCATCCTCTGTTGCCCCAGGGACCTACCTCATCCTAGATGAGACAAAGCCTGGTGGGCAAGGCTGGGTCCCTCCGTTCTTGGTATATGTGTCACTTTTAGCAAGCGGCTTACACCTTTTTTGTGTCAGTTGCATGATTCACCACATGGGGAAAACCATTTCTATCTAGGGATAGCATTGACGGTATCTACTTCATGGGGCTTTTCAGTTCAGTCGCTCAGTCGTGTCCAACTCTTTGCAACCCCATGAATTGCAGCATGCCAGGCCTCCCTGTCCATCACCAACTCCCGGAGTCTAACCAAACCCATGTCCATTGAGTCAGTGATGCCATCCAGCCATCTCTTCCTCTGTCATCCCCTTCTCCTCCTGCCCCCAATCCTACCCAGGATTAGGGTCTTTTCCAATGAGTCAACTCTTTGCATGAGGTGGCCAAAGTATTGGAGTTTCAGCTTCAACATCAGTCCTTCCAATGAACACCCAGGATTGATCTCCTTTAGGATGGATTGATTGGATCTCCTTGCAGTCCAAGGGACTCTCAAGAGTCTTCTCCAACACCACAGTTCAAAAGCATCAATTCTTCGGCGCTCAGCTTTCTTCACCGTCCAACTCTCACATCCATACATGACCACTGGAAAAACCATAGCCTTGACTAGATGGACTTTTGTTGGCAAAGTAATGTCTCTGCTTTTAAATATGCTATCTAGGTTGGCCATAACCTTCCTTCCAAGGAGTAAGCGTCTTTTAATTTCATGGCTACAATCACCATCAGCAGTGATTTTGGAGCCCCCAAAAATAAAGTCTGACACTGTTTCCACTGTTTCCCCATCTATTTCCCATGAAGTGATGGGACCAGATGCCATGATCTTAGTTTCCTGAACGTTGAGCTTTAAGCCAACTTTTTCACTCTCCTCTTTCACTTTCATCAAGAGGCTCTTTAGTTCTTCATGGGGCTTTGATAAAGATCAAATGATTTGTAAAGCACATAAAATAATAATCAACTCAGAGTAGGTTAGTTTTTGGTTAAATAAATACCTTCAGGGGCATATCTATATAGAAATATTTGACCTATAGATCATATCTGGAAACTATATTGACTGCTTACCGTGTTCCAAATGCTGGGATAAATTCGAGTTGGATGAGTTTATTTAATCCTTGAAATAACGTATGGAGGTGGTACTACTCAGATGAGCAAATTGAGGTTTAAGAAATATGTTCAAGGTCACATGACTCATAAACCTCAGAACTAAGAGCCAACCCAGGCCATCTGGCTCAAGTCCTTGCTCTTAATTAGAAAACGGATAATTATTCTCCTAAGTACAGGAAGGAAATCTCATCATTAAAGAACTAGGAAAATTGGTTCATGATAAGCATCAAATGAGTTCCAAAGCTAGCATTTAAAAAAAATTTTATTGGCGTATGTTTGCTTTACGATGTTGTGTTAGTTTCTGCCATACAGCAGAATGAATCAGCTGTACGTAAACATCTATCCCTTCTTTTTTGGATTTCCTTCCCATTTAGGTCCCCACAGAGCATTGAGTAGAGTTCCCTGTTCCATCACGGGACGTTCTCATCAGTTGTCCATTTTATGCAGAGTATCCGTAGTGTATATGTGTCAGCCCCCACCTCTCCACTCGTTCCATCCCCCCGCCCCCACTTAGGTGTCCATCCGTCTGTTCTCCATGTCTGCGTCTCTACTTCCGCTTTGTAAACCAGATCGTCTGTAACAGTTTCTTCAGATTTGATACACATGCATTAAGTGAAAGTGAGGTCCCGCAGTCGTGTCCGACTCTGTGCAACCCCGTGGATGGCAGCCCACCAGGCTCCTCCGTCCATGGGATTGTCTGGGCAAGAACACTGGAGTGGGTCGCCATTTCCTTCTCCAGGAGATCTTCCCGACCCAGGGATTGAACCCGGGTCTCCCGCATTGTAGGCAGACGCTTTACCATCTGAGCCACAGGGAAGTCCGTCATATATGCATTAATATACACTATTTGATTTTCTCTCTCTGACTTACTTCATTCTGTTTGACAGTCTATAGGTCCATCCACATCTCTACAAATGACCTAATTTCATTCCTTTTTATGGCTGAGTAAAATTTCATTGTATATATGTACCACATATTCTTTATTAATTTATCTATTGACAGATATTTAGGTTGAAACTAGTGTTTTTTTTTTTTAAATTAAAACAGAGATAGCATTGTATATTGTCTTTCACATAAAAGGAACATGGGTGTGTTTGTCAATGATTGTTTATATGATTCCACATGTATCTTTAAACTCTTATCCTTCCAATATTGATTGATGTCACTATAAACAGACAAGAAGAAAATAGCCACAGAGATTAACGATGACCTAAGTATATTAGCCTCATTCTCTACTGAAACTTTCCATCTTATTTATTAGGTCTGCACTAGACTAAAGACAAGCCTTTCTCTTCTTCATCATCCTCAAGTTACACTCTTAGACATCCACAAGGGATGGTGATCATTACTGAAATCTGTCCTCTCCCACATGCGGCCCTAGCTCACCACTTTCCAAACCAGGTCCAGGTAAAAATGTCCTATGGGAAGTATGATCCCACAGGAATGAATGATCCAAGGAAAAGAAAAAAGTCCCAAACAAAGAAATTAATATGTTTAACTGTGAACTGATTTCCCTTTTTACTGCAGATTTGCTCAGAGTGACTCATATATCGGCCATTGTGTGCACTGTGAACCTCCGCCAAGGGGATTCCATAAAGCAGCGTGTCCCACATTTGACCACAGAGACTACAGTTGCTGGAGCACAGATTTCTATCTCCTGGAGGTAGGTGAGCTCCAGGGCACACTCTGGCCCCTGGGACTTTAGTATTATCTGTGTTTTACACACGACAGTTTGCAAAGGTACATATTATTACCTCCGCTATGAGACTGACACTAAAGCTACAGACACCAATGACTTGGCTGTAAGTGTGAATCGCTCAGTCATGTCCAACCTGTTGTGACCCCGCGGACTGTAGCCCACCAGGCTCCTCTGTCCATGGAAATCTCCAGGCAGGAATACTGGAGTGGGTTGCCAATCTCTTCTCCAGGGGATCTTCCTGACCCAGGGATCAAACCCAGGTCTCCCACATTGCAGGAGGATTCTTTACCATCTGAGCCACCAGGGAAGCACCAACTTGGCTGAGGTTGTAGTTATTAGCGGTTGCAGCTGGATTCAAACCCAGGTCAACCTGCTACAAACGGTCTTGCTCTTCCCACCTGCAAGGAAATGGGCCAGACCCTCAAAAGGGCCAGACCCTCAAAAGGCAGACTGCCCCCTCACTCCCTGGTTTCCTGCCTCCCAGCCTTCTGGTTACTGCCAGCAGGAATCTGACATCTGGATGCGAAGAGAGAAAGCCCGTAACTGTATATTTGATTTTTTTTCCTCCTCCTCCTTATCCTCTAGTGTAGAGTATGTCCCGTAAAGTTAACACCTCACACTGACACCGAGGATTTTTTTTTTTGGTTGTAACACCTTGATTTCTGAAGCATAATTTCAAAAACATTACATAATAAATATGCTCCAGTGGTTAAAATTGATATGTTCTGCAGAATCAAATAGAAAACAGCAAGAAAATATTTTTAAAGTTTTCTTGCTGAAGAAATCATCTAATGCATCACTAAGAAACCTAGCGTGAAGATTGAAGATTTTTGAAAACACAGATTTTTGATCCACTGGAACATGAGTGCAAACATCCCTTTCAGAGACTACTAGGAACCCAGAAACATCCAAGTGTAGGTCGGATTTCCATCGGGAAAAATGCAAGTCCTGGGGTCTGGCTGAGCCATCACCTTCTATTGGTGGGCAGGCACAGATGGGACAGAATGCAGTCTAAGTTCATTTAGGAGCTCAAGAATCAGACTTTTACCTTTCTTGCAAGAATCCTATCTCCCCACGCATATAGTATTTCTTTCCTTAGGACAAATAAAAGCAGCCCCATGGTACATCCCGACTTTTCCTAATGTGCTCAAAATTGACTATAGCATATACAAGAATCACAGCATTATTTCATTCACTCTAATATCACCCAAACTTTTCTTCTTTCTACAGCCTTCATCCTCTCATTTAATATTTTATCAGCAGTAATTTTCATTGAGCTCCTACTGCATGCTGAACATATTCTTTCTAATGCTCTCAACGCCTATGCAAGATACATAAAGAACAAGAATTCCTGAGACTTCCCTGGCTGTCTAGTGGGTAAGGCTCACTCTCCAATGCAGGGGGTGTGGGTTTGGTCCCTGGTCAGAGGATGAGACCCCACATGCCTCTCGGTCAAAGAACCAAACACGTGAAACAGAAGCAATGTTGCAAAACACTCAATGAAGACTTTAAAAATGGTCCACATCAGTAAAAAAAAAAAAAAAAAAAACTTGAAAAAGATTAAGAATTTCTTAACCCTTCTGAGTAAATTAGGATAAATTTACTTGTGAAAACATTTTCTTAATATTTAACATTTATCTCTTCTACTCCAGTTCAGGATTTCTGTGGTTATCACAGAAAGCATACTTATGTGAAAGTGTTAGTCGCTCAATCACATCTGACTCTTGCAACCCCATGGACTGTAGCCCACCAGGCTCCTCTGCCCATGGGATTCTCCAGGCAAAAAACTGGATGGGTTGCCATTTCCTTCTCTAGGGGATCTTGGCAACCCAGGGATTGAACCCAGGTCTCCTGCACAGATTATCTTCTTTAGTGGAGCAAGTAAACCTTACAGTCATTTCCATGCATACAGGTTGTGGTTTTCATTTCTAGGTGGGGAATGGGGAAGGGAATTATTCAGAATCTGCACCTTCTACGCTGTCCTAAATTCAAAGGTCTCTATCTCCTTCAGCTCCCACTCAAGTTTTCACTGATAAATTTACTTTGGTCAAATCAACGCAGTCTTTTCTAAACTGCAAGGTAACGGGAACCAGATCCTAAACACTGTGTGATAAAATAGATCATTTTCCCTTGTGTTCACTCATCTGACATGGCTTCACCATATAAGGAGGTAGCATTTCTCATTTCTCACCACTGATCAGTTCTCAGCTTCTGAAATTTTTGACAGCAAAGCCTCTTGAAATTTGGTTGGGAGTAAAGGCTGAGACAACATGTAATCAACGAAGCTAAACATAAATTCCTTTTTCAAATGCTTGCTTTTGAGTTGTTCTCAAAATATCTTTGGCTCTGTAATACACAAAAAGAGATGAGAAGGCAGAAAGTCTACACTCCCTTCAAAGTAAATTCTTAAACTCTTTTAAAATTTGCCCCTGAAATCCCAATACTTTCTATTTTACTGTATTTGGATGTTTGCACAGTGCTCAAACATTCTTTGTATACTATTATGAAGGTACTTTTCATAAACGCTGTTGTCAACACCTATATGTTTTTGGTAGCTAATAAACATTACCCAAAGAAACTTCTTTTTTCATTGCTAATGTCAAGTTTAGGGAGTAAAAGATGTGAAGTCAGGAGTGTTTAAACTTAATGAAAAAGGTGGAGGGGGAAAGCAGCTGAATTCAGACACAGTCTGATGGAAGGTTGGAACAGGTGCTCTGGGACCTTCCGTTCAAGAATAAATAGAAATAGAGTAAGTGGGAGGGAGCAGAAATGAGAGAAGCCACAGATTCCAACAAGAGGTGGGATCAATTCCCACTAAATGCTCCGTGTTTAATAAATTCCTCTACTCTCAGGAGTAATAAGTCTTTTAGAAGGCAAAATTTTATTTTACATAAATTCATCTACAAATATGAACATGTATTAATTAATAGTAACCATTTTAACAAAGAAAACATGTAAGCCATTAATGGCAATCTAGCCTTAAATCATTAACTGGCATGTTTCAAACCCAAGAGAGATTTGACATTATGACAACTGACTTGCAGCAGCAGACAGAATACTCTGCGATCAAGAAAATTCCCTACAGCACACAACCTCGAGAGGAAGATACGTTTCTTAGGGGAAAAATGTTGAGCCTAGAGAATTTTCAGATGAAAACTCCTGTTTTCTTCCCTGGAAGAGAGCCAGAAAAAAGTGAGAAATGGATAAACAGTGGTGGAGGTGGTGGGTGAACTGCAGGAAGGGCAGTTTTTGCTTTCTTATGGAATTTGGTCAAACGCCCCCCAGTTCTGTGATGGCAGGTCACGCTAGCTGCCGTTAATGGGGGTGCCCCTCGGCATCTTCTTATATCAAGCTGCCGGTTTAGCTCAGAATGTGGAGAACGATCAGTCCAATTTCGTACAGAGGAGAACGACGGGGAAGCAGGACGAGGCAGAGATGGAAGATCTAGGAAAACCAGAAATACACGCTTCCCAGGGCAAAACCCACTGGAGATGACAGGTATGTACACAGCCCCAGGTTTACCGTGAAGCTCAAGATGTGGGCCCCCTCACGGTCTGGGCTCTTCCGAGGTCTGGGGTGATGGCCCAGAAATATGTTCACGCAGGAGTATAAGTTTGTAAAATTTGAAAAGTTTGACTATTTTAAATACAATAGGCTTAAGATTTGGGTCATCTCCTACTCCAGCTCAGCCTCGTTTTCCCTTTTGTTAAAATGTTCGGAGAAGCTAGGATACATGCAGCTCAGGGGCAGTTGAGATGGGGGTACATTTGATCTGGAATATCAGCCTGGGTCATAGCAGGAGACGAGCGCCACGGTCATTTTAGGTGCAAAGACTTAATGCACAGAATTACTAACTGGGAAAGTAGATGCGAGTAAAGAGGGATTGGCTGGCAAGAAAGAAAATTCTAAAAAAAAGAAAAACCATAGGAATGGCAGAAATCAAGGACAGCCACCACCCCAGGGCTGAGATCAAGTGTGGGGCGGGCAGGCAGGGGGGCGCTTCCTTAATAGAGAGCCTGACTTTGCTGCAAGAGCAAGTGGAAGCAAGCAGCTAACTGATAAGAAATACTGTTACTTGTCTGGGCTTCTCAGGTGACACAGTGGTAAAGAACCCACCTGCCAAGGCAGGAGACAGAGGAGACACGAGCTTGATTCCCTGGGTCGGGAAGATCCTCTGGAGGAGAAGTATTCTTCCCTGGAGGATCCCCTGGACAGAGGAACCTGGGAGGCTACAGTCCCTGGGGTCAAAAAAGAGTCATCTAAAGTGACGGAGCATGCACACGTGCCTGCGTGGTATTCGTCAGCATTTTAAAAGTTTTTATTTCTTGTATTTTCCCCTCATTCTGGATACCTATATGCTTTTGTAGTGAGCTCTGTATTGATAATTTTCCAAAAGCATATAAGCTTCAGTTCAGTTCAGTCGCTCAGTCGTGTCCGACTCTTTGCGACCCCATGAACTGCAGTACACCAGGCCTCTCTGTCCATCACCAACTCCCGGAGTCTAACCAAACCCATGTCCATCGAGTCAGTGATGCCATCCAACCATCTCATCCTCTGTCGTCCCCTTCTCCTCCCGCCCCCAATCCTACCCAGCATTAGGGTCTTTCCCAATGAGTCAACCCTTCACATGAGGTGGCCAAAGTATTGGAGTTTCAGCTTCAACATCAGTCCTTCCAGTGAACACCCAGGATTGATCTCCTTTAGGATGGATTGATTGGATCTCCTTGCAGTCCAAGGGACTCTCAAGAGTCTTCTCCAACACCACAGTTCAAAAGCATCAATTCTGCGGCGCTCAGCTTTCTTCACCGTCCAACTCTCACATCCATACATGACCACTGGAAAAACCATAGCCTTGACTAGACGGGCTTTTGTTGGCAAAGTAATGTCTCTGCTTTTAAATATGCTATCTAGGCTGGCCATAACCTTCCTTCCAAGGAGTAAGCGTCTTTTAATTTCATGGCTGCAGTCACCATCAGCAGTGATTTTGGAGCCCAAAAAATTAAAGTCTGACACTGTTTCCACTGTTTCCCCATCTATTTCCCATGAAGTGATGGGACCAGATGCCATGATCTTAGTTTTCTGAATGTTGAGCTTTAAGCCAACTTTTTCACTCTCCTCTTTCACTTTCATCAAGAGGCTCTTTAGTTCTTCTTCACTGTCTGCCATAAGGGTGGTGTCATCTGCATATGTGAGGTTATTGATATTTCTCCTGGCAATCTTGATTCCAGCTTGTGTTTCTTCCAGCCCAGCGTTTCTCATGATGTACTCTGCATATAAGTTAAATAAGCAGGGTGACAATATACAGCCTTGACGTACTCCTTTTCCTATTTGTATAAGCTTCAGGTCCACCCAAACTTGGATCTACCCCTGTGTATGTGAGTCATACAAAGATGGGTCTTGTAATGGCAAATCAAATCTGATGATTTAGTCCTTACACATGTTTAAAATTAAGCATTATTTAGATACTCATTCAAGGCTTTTGCTTTTTTTAATCCTAAAACAGTAAAAGCAAATCTAAGACTTCTAATTATTATGGAAATATTGAGCTCCATCAACAGACTACCTTCAGCACGAAGGCTAACACAAAAACCAAGGTCTTGGCTTTTGTTAAGTTCCTCACATTATGGTGTTACATTTCCTAAAAATAAACTTTATTAAAATCAAAACTAAAAAAAAATTTATTTTCTCAGCATCATTTCAAGTCCCCACAAGCCTGTGTGCCATTTAGATTCTCATATTTATTATAATATCTTCCCAGCAGGTGGCAGTAAAGAGTCCAGTTCTAAATCAATTAGTCTATTACAGTTTCTGACGGGTTGAAAATAAAATGTTCCAAGGGCAGGGATTCTGCTTTTCTGATTTAGACAAAGGTGCTACGTGGGCTAGTGTCCCTGCTGAGCTGTTTCAGTTATTTGGGAATTCTAGCCCACATCAGATGCACGTTCGCTTCTGTGAGCCGGATGTCTCGTAAAGCTTCCCAGAGTTGGGGATTAGCGTGTCTTGTAGGAGAGAGGACAGATATTGGGAGCATCATATTATTTCTTCAGGGAGGACCTTGTTGCATCCCTAATGAGGAAGTATTTCTTTGGATCAAGTTACTACAACTCTTGAAAAAGAACTCTAACCTGTTAAATGTTAATGGTTGGTGACTATCAGCAAAACCATTCATTGAATAAGGTGAAAAAATATTCAAGATATTGTGACTTGTCATACCAATTTGGACCTGCTTTTCATTCTATTTAAAGCTCTGGTCTTCCATATATGTGTGTGTGTGTGTGTGTGTGTGTGTGTATATATAACTCTGGTATTCCTTATTATATATATATATTTCTTATTATATATATGTGTATGATTATTTATTCTCATTTAGAAATGCAGTTATCAGATATATAGTTTAGAAAACCAGAATTTTCATATGTTAGAAGGAACAGATGGTCGTATAAAAATTAGTGTTTGTATGGTATTATTGTAAGCAATGAAGTAAAAGAAAATGAGTTGAAAACCAAAGCTGACAAACAGCAAGAATATGTTACATGTTGAATTTAAGATACACTGTGCAGCTGCGAGCTTTGAGGGTAACGTCTCCTGGAAACAAGAATGAGACAATTCTGAATAGTATAAAGGCTTAGACATCAACCTCAACTAAAAGACTTATATGGATGTGCTAGATTATTTATTCTTTTCATTGAAGACTGATACAAACTGTTCCATTATTTTAGCTGCATAAGATACCCACTTATTTGGTATAGCTTTTGCTGGCCTCTTGACAAATTAGACTTAAAAAGTCTCATTTCAAACTAAAATGCGTTATTAATATAATCACATTAAAGACATTTGACAGGTGAGCACCTCCTTGTTAAGCCCTTTTCCTGGTGTCTTCAAAATCTAAAAATGGTACAAATTAGGCTGTTTGTACTTAATTTTCATCTTTGACTGAAAAACTCAAAAAGTTTAAAGAATCTATTCGCCATTGATTTGTCTGTCAGTCAATAAGATAGACTTTCTTTTGGGAATTCTCTCTTCTCTCCCTGCTCTTTTGTGATTCTACACTGCACAGAATTCTTAACCATCAAAAAATATATATTCTTCCTGAATAATCCACCCTTCCCATTCCTATAGTCTCATTATATACACATAGTGTGAATTTTCATTGTTGTTTTTTGTGTTTGGTGCATGTGTGCACACAGGGGTTTGGGGGAGAGTTATTTTCTTTGTTTTGGGTTTTTTTTTATTTGAAGCAAGTACCCTAGCCACACTTAAGAGTTTGCTAAATCAGACTTCCTTTGTGGTTGCAAACATCTCCCTCCAAAGACTACTGTCTATTAAAGAGTGGCCTCATCTTTCCCAACAAATAAGAAGTTATCCAACATAACAGTACATTAGGAATGCTTCATTCCTGAATGTTCAGCAACCCAAGAAGCAGTGAAGTTAGAAATACAAATGCAATCTTGTGTGCCAGTGGACTGGGGAGTTCAGTTCAGTCGCTCGGTCGTGTCCAACTCTTTGCGACCCCATGGACTGCAGCACGCCAGGCCTCCCTGTCCATCACCAGCTCCCGGAGCTTACTCAAATTCATGTCATTCAAGTCGGTGATGCCATCCAACCATCTCATCCTCCATCGTCCCCTTCTCCTCCCGCCTTCAATCTTTCCAAGCATCAGGGTCTTTTCCAATGAGTTGGCTCTTCACATCAGGTGGCCAAAGGATTGGAGTTTCAGCATCAGTCCTTCCAATGAATATTCAGGACTGATTTCCTTTAGGATGGACTGGTTTGATTTACTTGCAGTCCAAGGGACTCTCAAGAGTCTTTTCCAACACCACAGTTCAAAAGCATCAATTCTTTGGTGCTCAGCTTTCTTTATGATCCAACTCTCACATCCATACCTGACTACTGGAAAAATCATAGCCTTGACTAGATGGATCTTTGTTGGCAAAGTAATGTCTCTGCTTTTTAATATGCCGTCTAGGTTGGTCTTAGCTTTTCTTCCAAGGAGCAAGCATAGAGTCAAGGATAAAACAAAATATGAAGATATTTAGGAAAACTCTGTGATAGAAGGATGATGGTTTAATGAGTAACTACTTGTTATAGGCAGCTAAAAGGGGGCTGAAGTTAAAAAATTGTTCTGCAGATCAAGAAACGGTCCTTTTAAAACTTATGTTAGCATATGAAAAGTAGATAGCCAATGGGAATTTGCTGTATGTTTCAGGGAACTCAAACAGGGGCTCCTATCAGCCTAGAGGGGTGGGATGGGGAGGGAGACGGGAGGGAGGTTCAAGAAGGAGGGGACATATGTATACCTATGGCTGATTCACGTTGAGGTTTGATAGAAAACAGCAAAATTCTGTAAAGCAATTATCCTTCAGTTAAAAAATAAATATTTTTTTTTTTAAAAAGTAAAAAGGGTCCTTTTAAAGATACTTGTCTGAATACTGCTTGATAACATTTATACGCGGTGCCAGAAGAGTCACCTTCATAGAGTCAGTAAGTACATCAGCGGATGCCAGGAGCCAGGGCAGGGGAGGGTGGAAGGGGCAGATGGAGCTTTCGTGTTTAACTGGGACAGGGTTAGGGCTGCCCTGGTGGCTCAGATGGTAAAGAATCCGCCTGCAATGTGGGAGACCTGGGTTCGATCCCTGGGTTGGGAAGACCTCTGGAGAAGGGAAAGGCTACCCACGCCAGTATTCTGGCCTGGAGTATCCCATGGACAGAGGAGCCTGGCGGGCTACAGTCCAGGGGGGTCACAAAGAATCGGGCACGACTTTCACTCACTTCACTGACTCACTTCAGTTGCGGACGGTGAACATTTTAGGAGACGGATGACGGTGAGAGTTATACAACAATGAGAACGTACTTAGTGCCACAAACTGTACCGTTAAATACGGTTAAAATAGTATGCTTTATATTATGTGACTCTTACCACAATTTGAAAAATATTTTAATAAATAAATATAAAGATACTTGTCTGGAAGGGAGAGCCATCTGTTCCTCATGGTCTGAGGCAGCTGGACCATTTGCCATCTAAGGCTCCTTTCAATTGAGTTCTTTGACACGCAACATGATCTGCCTTAAACGAAGGAGGTGCAGAGAGAGGAGGAGAACGTGGACCCAGAGCAGAGGAGATGCGAGCGGAGCGGAGGTCTGCAGCATGGACCGAAAGCGGAACAAATGATGGAGCGGGCGGCCCGTGAGCTCCTGATGAAGGTGCTAAACCAGGTTCAAAACAAGACTCTGACTTAGAAATTCTCTCCCTCGATTACCCTGAAATCGGACATGAAGGTTCCCAAAGAAAGGACGGCTTCTGAGAATACAGCCAGCGACTGGGCACAGACACCACTTCGAGGATGTACTCAGACATCCTTGTCAACAAGGCGTCCGTAGGCAGTGCTGTTCCCCGCTCCACGCCAGCCCCCCAGGTCCTGAGCAGATGATCGGGGAAGACAGAGAGAAGAAGCTGAGTTGCAGGTTTCAGTCTGGAGGAGAGTCCTGAGTCCAGCGGGTGCGTCTCCTCCCTGCTTACCCGAAGCTCAAGAACAGAACATCGGGCAGAGATCAGGAAGTCCACGAGAGAAGAGTAGCGTCTTCGTGCCGGTTGGCTGTTTTCTTTGTGATGGTTTTCTCCCTCCGCCCCCTGTACCCCTTTGACGGAAACGAGAGAGGAAGCAGAGTGATGGGTAAAGGGGGAGGAGGGCGGGGGAGCCGCAGAGCAGCTGACACCCCCAGAGTCTCGGGGGGAGTCTCCCACAGTCAGGTGGGTGGAAGGAAGTGTCCCTAGTCCTGCAGGAACATGCCCACACCCAGGAAGACGGCCCATCAGCAGGGACCATGAGATACAGGGCAGGAGGCAGGCACCAGGCAGGGAGGGGGCGGGAAGCGGGGAGGGGGCGGTGAGCTGGAATCAGCTCTCCAAGGCTCCAACATGAGGGGTGGGCTGCTCCTGTGGGGCCCCCTGACAGTCGGGACTGGATGTCTATTACCAGGGGCATGTTTTTCATGACACTAACAGGGCTTAAGTTTCCAAAGCCTGAGAAGGGGGCGAAATAATCTAGTGACATGATCACAGGGTTTGGGTTTTCTGTAACTCACTAAAGTAGAATATTGTAACGGAAGTGTCCTGAGACCACCGTCTCTCTCCAGGTGAACGGCCCCTTGATCACATTCCCTCTCAGGCTGGGTGGTGTTGGGATGCAGTTGAGAGGAACGGAGCTGGGAATAGACTTAGTTTGGGGTCAGTGGGCTGTGTTCACGTGGGTCTCAGTCACTCCCATTCACAGTGAGGTTATCGCTGGCCTTGCTAGCATAGAAATGATGTCCAGAAATACTCCTAGACTCATGTGCCAACCCATCTGTGGTTATGCTGTGAAAATACAGAGCCACAGGTTGTCTTGTGATTCGAATACATCCTAAGTGCCCCTCACAGAAAGTGTATAAGTAGCAAAAGAGAAACAAAATCTTCATTCTGATTTTAACCAGAAGCTGTGCTGTGCTTAGTTGCTCAGTCGTGTCCGACTCTTTGTGACCCCGTGGACTGTAGCCCGCCAGGCTCCTCTGCCCATGGGGATTCTCCAGGTACAAAAACTAGAGTGGGTTGCCATGCCCTCCTCCAGGGTATCTTCCCAACCCAGGGATCAAACCCAGGTCTCCCACATTGCAGGGGGATTCTTTACCAGCTGAGCTGCCAGGGAAGCCCAAGAATACTGGAGTGGGTAGCCTTTCCCTTCTCCAGGGGATCTTCCCGACCTAGGAATTGAACCAGGGTCTCCTGCATTGTAGGCGGATTCTTTACCAGCAGAGCCACCAGGGAAGCCCAACCAGAAGCTACACACGGAGTATTTCTACCAAATAGCATAGCTCATATTTAAAGGAAAATAAGTAGATAACTACCCTCAAATGCACTTGCTATCACTAAAATCTAAATTGTCCAAAAGCATGGACAAATAACATTCCAACTCTTGGAGGTGTGATCAGAAAGTTATCGGCACCATATCATGGGTTGTGAGGGGCACATGCTGGAGGAAACCAGGTAGCTACACATCTGTGAGAGGCTTTCAGGTGAGGTGTGTGCTCACAAGGAGGCACCAACACTCCTCCTTCTGACTCCAGGTCAGGTAACAGAGAGTGGAGATGCTTAGGAAACAGAGGGTGGAGCGAGCTGGGGGTAGCCCTCCTGATGCTCCCAGTGTTGTGGGCCACCTGCCAAGTCCTAGGGAGCTGCTTGTTTTGTACCCCGAGAGCACTTTTTATATGTCTTTCTTCAAGTTATTATTTTATATTAGGGCTTCAGCAGTGGCTCGGAGGTCAAGAATCCGCCTGCATTGCAGGAGACACAGGTTCGATCCCTGGGTCAGGAAGATCCCCTGGAGAAGGGAATGGCAACCCACTCCAGTATTCCTGTCTAGAGAATCCCATGGACAGAGGAGCCTGGCGGGCTACAGTCCATGGGGTCACAAAGAGTTGGACACGACTGAGGTGACTGAGCACGCATGCACAGATTAACAATGCTGTGATACAGCCAAGTGATTCAGTTATACATACACACTTGTCTCTTCTTTTACAAGTTCTTTTCCTATTTGGGTTGTTACAGAATATTAAGCAGAGCTCCCTGCGCTATACAGTAGCTCCTTGTCAGTTACCATCTTACTTTATTTTTTATTTTTAACTAGAATATAGTTGCTTTACAATGTCACATTAGTTTCTGCTGTTGGACAAAGCGAATGAGCTCTCTGTGTTCATATAGCTCCTCCCTGGGGGCCTCCCTCCATCTCCTCCCCCACCCCACCCTGCAGGTCGTCACAGAGCACCGAGCTGGGCTCCGCGCTACAGCAGCTTCCCAGGAGCTACCCCTTTCACACCCGACAGTGCACACGTCAGTCCCAACCTCCCAACCCCTCCTCCCCTCCCCCTCCTCCCCTCCCCCTCCTCCCCTCCCCCTCCTCCCCTCCCTCTCCCTTTATCTTAGCTTAACGGCCGCCGCCTCTCTATTCCTGCCTGACTTATCTTGAAAGCAAGTAAGTTTCTAGCTTTGCTATGGGTACAAAAGGGTACTATGTGAAAGGGCTTATTTTGCCCCTGCAATCAAACCTGAAATAGCTTTATTTTTTTTGAATCTCTACTTTTGCGATGAAGAAGACTGAGACTCAGGGAGTCACAGAGTTCTAAGTGGCAGAGAAAGGAAAAAAAGTCAGGCTTGCTTATGCGTGTGAGCGCAGTCATGCTAGACTCTCTGCGACCCCATGGACTGTAGCCCTCCAGGCTCCTCTGTCCATGGGATTTTCCAGGCAAGAATTCTGGAGGGGGTTGCCATTTCCTTCTCCAGGGATCTTAGTGACCCAGGGATCAAACCCCTGTCTCTTATGACTGCTGGGCTAGCAGGCAGGTTCTTTAACACTAGCGCCCCCTGGGGAACCCATCAGAAAAGTTTGCTGCTACTGCTCCTAAGTCGCTTCAGTCGTGTCCGACTCTATGCGACCCCATAGACGGCAGTCCACCAGGCTCCTCCATCCGTGGGAAACTATAAAACACTGATGAAAGAAATCAAAGAGGACACAAACAGATGGAGAAATATACCGTGTTCATGGATTGGAAGAATTAATATAGTGAAAATGAGTATTCTACCCAAAGCAATCTACAGATTCAATGCAATCCCTATCAAGCTACCAATGGTATTTTTCACAGAACTAGAACAAATCATCTCACAATTTGTATGGAAATATAAGAAACCTCGAATAGCCAAAGCAATCTTGAGGAAGAAGAATGGAACTGGAGGAATCAACCTGCCTGACTTCAGACTCTACTACAAAGCCACAGTCATCAAGACAGTATGGTACTGGCACAAAGATAGAAATATAGATCAATGGAACAAAATAGAAAGCCCAGAGATAAACCCACGCACATATGGACACCTTATCTTCGACAAAGGAGGCCAGAATATACAATGGAGAAAAGACAATCTCTTTAACAAGTGGTGCTGGGAAAACTGGTCAACCACTTGTAAAAGAATGAAACTAGAACACTTCCTAACACCGTACACAAAAATAAACTCAAAATGGATTAAAGATCTAAACGTAAGACCAGAAACAATAAAACTCCTAGAGGAAAACATAGGCAAAACACTCTCCGACATAAATCACAGCAGGATCCTCCATGACCCACCTCCCAGAATATTGGAAATAAAAGCAAAAATAAACAAATGGGACCTAATTAAAATTAAAAGCTTTTGCACAACAAAGGAAACTATAAACAAGGTGAAAAGACAGCCTTCAGAATGGGAGAAAATAATAGCAAATGAAGCAACAGACAAACAATTAATCTCAAAAATATACAAGCAACTTCTGCAGCTGAATTCCCGAAAAATAAATGACCCAATCAAAAAATGGGCCAAAGAACTAAACAGACATTTCTCCAAAGAAGACATACAGATGGCTAACAAACACATGAAAAGATGCTCAACATCACTCATTATTAGAGAAATGCAAATCAAAACCACAATGAGGTATCATTTCACACCAGTCAGAATGGCTGCTATCCAAAAGTCTACAAGCAATAAATGCTGGAGAGGGTGTGGAGAAAAGGGAACCCTCTTACACTGTTGGTGGGAATGCAAACTAGTACAGCCACTATGGAGAACAGTGTGGAGATTCCTTAAAAAACTGGGAATAGAACTGCCATATGACCCAGCAATCCCACTGCTGGGCATATACACCGAGGAAACCAGAATTGAAAGAGACGCGTGTACCCCAATGTTCATCGCAGCACTGTTTACAATAGCCAGGACATGGAAGCAACCTAGATGTCCATCAGCAGATGAATGGATAAGGAAGCTGTGGTACATATACACAATGGAATATTACTCAGCCATTAAAAAAAATACATTTGAACCGGTTCTACTGAGATGGATGAAACTGGAGCCCATTATACAGAGTGAAGTAAGCCAGAAAGAAAAACAACAATACAGTATACTAATGCATATATATGGAATCTGAAAGATGGTAACGATAACCCTATATGCGGGACAGAATGAGAGACACAGATGCATGGAACAATTTTATGGACTCTGAGGGAGAAGGTGAGGGTGGGCCGTTCTGGGAGAATGGCATTGAGACATGTGTATTGTCATATGTGAAACAGAGCACCATTCCATGTTCGATGCATGTGACAAGGGCTCGGGGCCGGGGCAGAGGGATGATCCAGAGGGATGGGAGGGGGAGGGAGGTGGGTGGGGGGTTCGGGAAGGGGAACACATGTAAACCCATGGCTGATTCTTGTCAATGTATGGCAAAAACTATTACAATATTGTAAAGTAATTAGCCCCCAAGTAAAATAAATAAATTTATAAAAAAAAAAAAAAAAAAAAAAAAAAAAAAAAAAGAATACTGGAGTGGGTTGCCATTTCCTTCTCCAGTGCGTGAAAGAGAAAAGTGAAAGTGAAGTCGCTCAGTCGTGTCTGACTCTTAGCGACCCCATGGACTGTAGCCTACCAGGCTCCTCCGTCCATGGGATTTTCCAGGCAAGAGTACTGGAGTGGGGTGCCTGCCATTGCCTTCTCCGTAAGTTTAGCTGATCATAAAAAGGGTGGCGTTCATGTATGTGTGACACTCGGAGCGTATTATTAACCACTGGAATAAACTGCTTACTTTTTCTGATAAACTCTAGTTCTCCAGTAACTCCTAACCATCAAAGTTTTAGTCTAACTTACCCATTGAACCTATTTGTAAAGCTCAAAGCTTTCTGATAGCACACTCGGTATGGACCCCATCATTAAAGAATGTATGTAAATTATTTTAAAGGCATAATAGCTCTCCAGGGACATCTTCATAGATTAAGTGTCAGAAATGAAATATAGCATTTCAACTTTAGAGGCCTTTTGGAGTAGGTTTGAAGACAATTGTTGAGAGTCCTGTAAAAGTGCAATTTATGAAGCTGGAATTCCAGAGGTCAGCCATTCTTAGCTGAATAAAATGCATGACTGACCTCCTAGGGCCGACTCTGCTCGGATCCTCTCACCTAATGATGCCTTCCTGAGAAATCGTGACATTTGAGAGAAGGACGGGTCTCATATCACGTACAGGCGGAATCTTAAAAGTGATACAAATTAACTTATTTACGGATCACATCTGTGAATCTGAAGGATTTACATTAGTGAGATTCATCATCACAAAACTCTCCATGCCTTAGGAAAATGTATATAATCTGTAGTGGAGTATTTGCCAAACCCCTCAATCTCATCTAAGTGTATGGATTCGTTGGAGACACGGATGCAAAAAACAATGCGATTAGTAATCAGGGGAGGTTGACTTTGGCTCATGGGCTGTTGTTCAGAATGCCAGTCCCAGGACTTCCCTGGGGGTCCGGGGAATATGGACAGACAGTATGCCTTCAATGCCGAGGACATGTGTTTGATCCCTGGTCAGGGAACTAAGATCCCGCATGCTGCAGGGCAACTAAGCGTCCAGCTGCAACGAGAGAAGCCCCCTGCGCTGCAACTAGAGAAAGTGCAAGCCACAACGAAGGCCCAGCGCAGCCAAAATGAGATAAATAAATAAATAATAAGGTACCTACACGTTAAAAGGGGGGAAGAAAGAGAATCCCAATGGCCAGCATGGCAACAAATGGGTGAGAGAATCAAAGAACAACTCCGGTCCCTCCCAGGCCCCTACCCCACAAAGCACAGGATGAATGCCTTTTGGCTCAACTTTTCCATATTCAGAGATACGTACACAAAGCCCTGTGGTCTCCGGGCAGCAGGTGATCTGTACATTTCCTCGTCCGGTCGGTTCTGCCCCGAGAGCTGCCTTACTGAGCCCTGTGATAATGCTGTTCACAGTTTCCTGTACATTCTTAGCTCTTCAAAGAATAAGGAAATCAGTAAAGTTTTCTTCTCTTCGTTTATTGCAATTTGGTATACCATCTCTTCAAAACCCCCCTTCCACGCTGGCTATAACGGCAGAGGGAGGCAGGCAGGTAGAAAAGTGTGTCTTTCTTCCCAAGCTTCATGATCTCTGCCCCTGTTCCCTGCAGCTGACGACGTGATGGCTCCGCTCGCCTCGCGGCGAGGGCGGTGTCGTGATGGGCTGTGACACCCCCGCCTGGGAGGAAGGCTAGCCCGGAGCCCTGTGACGGCCGATCGCAGGAGAGAGCCTGCGACAGCAGCCCGCGCTGCCAGCAAATCTGCCGATCGCAGGAGAGAGCCTGCGACAGCAGCCCGCGCTGCCAGCAAATCTGTGGCTCTTTCGGGTTTGGGAAGATAGTGTTTTCTAGCAGTAATTTCTATTTCTCTGTGTTGTCAGGCTCTTCGACCACATAAGCAATCATTTTTGATGGCTGCTGTGTACTCTGCCGGCCTGCGGCCACTGGGAGCTTCTGAATAGAGCCAGGCAAATGGCTACTGCTTAAAGAAACTAAGCTTTCTCTTCTGTAGGATTCTGCTTTAAGTCAAAATCCTCTTCCCGGTTATTTAAAACGAAACATCAAATCTGATCTTCTGAAGGTCCTTTCTTTGAAAATAAATAAATAAATATATTTTCAGTTCAGTTCAGTTCAGTTGCTCAGCCGTGTCTGACTCTTTGAGACCCCATGGACTGCAGCACGCCAGGCTTCCCTGTCCATCACCAACTCCTGGAGCTTGCTCAGACTCATATCCATCCAGTCGGTGATGCCATCCAACCATCTCATCCTCTGTCGTCCCCTTCTCCTCCTGCCTTCGATCTTTCCCAGCATCAGGGTCTTTTCCAATGAGTCAGTTCTTCCCATCAGGTGGTCAAAGTATTGGAGTTTTAGCTTCAACATCAGTCCTTCCAATGAATATTCAGGACTGATTTCCTTTAGGATGGACTGGTTGGATCTCCTTGCAGTCCAAGGGACTCTCAAGAGTCTTCTCCAACACCACAGTTCAAAAGCATCAATTCTTTGGTGCTCAGCTTTCTTTATAGTCCAACTCTCACATCCATACATGACTACTGGAGAAACCATAGCTTTGACTAGATGGGACTTTGTTGGCAAAGTAATGTCTCTGCTTTTTAATACGCTGTCTAGGTTGGTCATAACTTTTCTTCCAAGGAGCAAGCGTCTTTTAATTTCATGGCTGCAGTCACTATCTGCAGTGATTTTGGAGCTCCCCAAAATAAAGTCTGTCACTGTTTTCATTGTTTCCCCATCTATTTGTCATGAAGAGATGGGACCTGATGCCAGGATCTTAGTTTTCTGAATGTTGAGCTTTAAGCCAACTTTTTCACTCTCCTCTTTTACTTTCATCAAGAGGCTCTTTAGTTCTTCTTCACTTTCTGCCATAAGGGTGGTGTCATCTGCATATCTGAGGTTATTGATATTTCTCCCAGCAATCTTGATTCCAGCTTGTGGTTCCTCCAGCCCAGCGTTTCTCATGATGTCTTCTGCATATAAGTTAAAAAAGCAGGGTGACAATATACAGCCTTGACATACTCCTTTCCTGATTTGGAACCAGTCTGTTGTTCCATGTCCAGTTCTAACTGTTGCTTCTTGACCTGCATACAGATTTCTCAGGAAGCAGGTGAGGTGGTCTGGTATTCCCATCTCTTTCAGAATTTCCCAGTTTGTTGTGATCCACACAGTTGCCCAAAACATTTGTTTGGGTTTTTCTGTAAGATGTTATGGAAAACCCAAATGAATGTTTTGCCCAACCCAATACTTGAGTTTACCCTTAAGTTAATTGTCTACTATGGGGTCGGGGGACCACAGCTCCATGCCAGTAAGCTGTAGGCAGAGGCGAGTGTGCTTCTTGGGTGCAAAGACAGGACACTTCCTGCAAATAAACACCTGTCCTTATATTCAATATTAGATATATGTTAACTGTGTCCTTATTCCCCTTTCATTTCATTCTTCAGTGCAGGAAAATTTAGCCCATAACCCACGAAGCTCTTTCTTTCACAAAATCTTTCTTGACCTTCCTAACAAGTTTCAATTGTCATTTACTTCCTTCTAAGGTTCCAGAGTCTTTCATTTGATCCCCTTTAATAGGGGATCATTTTCTTCCTTGTAGTGTATTTACCAGCTGAGCCACAAGGGAATCCCAAGAATACTGGAGTGGGTAGCCTATCCCTTCTCCAGTGGATCTTTCTGACTCAGGAATTGAACCGGGGTCTCCTCCATTGCAGGCGAATTCTTCACTAACTGAGCTATCAGGGAAGCCCAGTGTATATTATCAGTGTATGATGTTATCACCCATGGTTGAAAAAGAGTCTTTGCCAACAAAAGCCATGACTTATCCATTTTTGGAATGTCCATAGTGTCCAGAACTGACTTGTCCATAATGGGTCTTCAAAAGATGTTAAATGTAGTATTATGGGAAACTTACTCACCCAAGTGTATCATGAGTTAGCAAAACATGTGGTGGAAATAGTGACCAGAGTGTAAGTTCCCTCCCAGCCCCCTTTTTTTCCTCTTCAGAAGAGGGTATGTTTCAAAATGTAGGTTCTATCCTTATTCAAGTAGGGTGAGACGGACAGATCAGGACACAGCTGTCGTTGGAAGGATGGTTTGTTGCTCACAGTCCCCATGGGAAGGGGTCACACCACACCACACAGGAACCCCAAAGGGATGCCTGGAGTCAGCCAGGGGGGCTCCTGGGCAAGAACCTTTATTGCAGCTCTTTCAGGAACTGAGTTGGTAAAGAATCCACCTGCAATGCAGGAGACCCCAGTTCGATCCCTGGGTTGGGAAGATCCGCTGGAGAAGAGATAGGCTACCCACTCCAGTATTCTTGGGCTTTCCTGGTGGCTCAGCTGGTAAAGAATCCGTGCAATGTGGGAGACCTGGGTTCAATCCTTGGGTTGGGAAGATCCCCTGGAGAAGGGAAAGGCTACCCGTGCCAGTATTCTGGCCTGGAGAATTCCATGGACTTTATAGTCCATGGGGTCGCAGAGTCGGACACAACTGAGCCACTTTCACTTTCAGGAAAGAAAAGAAGAGGTGTGGTGAGCAGTTGAGCAGGATTGTGAGTGTGTGTGTGTGTGTGTGTGTGTGTGTGTGTGTGTGTGTGCGCGCGCGCGCATGCTCAGCAACTCAGTCGTATCCACCTCTTTGTGACTCCATGGACTGTAGCCCGCCAGCCTCTGTCCATGGAATTTTCCAGACAAGAATACTGGACTGGGTTACCATCTCCTACTCCAGGGGATGTGTCTCCTGCATTGGCAGGCAGATTCTTTACCACTAGTGCCATGTGGGAAGCCCTAAGCAGGATTAAATCAGAATAATGCCAGCGAACTCTGGGGTGTAGGGCTCCAGCGACCCTGGTGGCTCAGTGGTAAAGAATCTGCCTGCCAGCGCAGAAGATGCAATAGACACATGTTCATTCCCTGGGTGGGGAAGATCCCCTGGAGAAGGAAAGGGCAACCCGCTCCAGTATTCTTGCCTGGGAAATCCCACGGACAGAGAAGCCTGTCCAACTATGGTCCATAGGGTCATAAAGAGTCAGACAGGATTGAGAACGCACGCCTGATAAAGAAGAAGCTGGGGGTGGGCGCTGGGTTGTTTGCTTTGCATATGAAAGTGTTCCCAGCAGGGGAGTCATGTGGTGTCTCTAGGAGCTGTCTGAACCTGGGAGGGGCGGTCTCTCCAGGGTCAGCAAGACCCCAGATGTCAAAGCATCAGAAACATGGAAAATAAATAAAAGAGCATAATTCCTGTGGGGCCTCTCTCCTCCTGGAAGCTCCCACCTGCCTCACGGACACCGACAACCTCCTTCTGTGCTTTTCCCTATTTCTGCCCCATTTACCTATAAATACAGTCCAACAGCACCAATAGGAAAATACATTTTTCTATAAAATTTACAGAGAATTTAGAGGTGATTTTTGAGACACCATGACATTCATCTTTTAAAAACTGAAGCGCACTGTTAATATATACAGGAAAGCACACTCACCCTAGGGATATATAGCTCTATGAATTATCACAAAGTAATGATGTTCCTTTTTCATTCTAACCGCATTATGTGACATTTTTGGAAACAGTACACGTTTCCTTACAGTGTTGCCTGAAGTGTAGGGTGCAGACTCTAGTCCCAGAACGTCTGAGTTCTAAATCCTGTCTCGGCCACTCCCCATCTGTTCCTGGGAGGTGTGACGTCTAACCTTTCTGTAAACCTTGCTCAATTTTCCCACGTGTAAAATGATAATAATAGGAACAACCTTGTGGTGTCGTTGTGAGAAATAAAAAAAAGTGCCTGGACAGTTCCAGGTATCCAATGCACTGCTTAATAATATGTGCTTTTATATTACTGAGAAACAGTGCGTAGAATGATGGTTAATTTTCCTTGACGACAATACACAATGACGTAATGGACACAGAAGCCGCCTCCAGCTACCAGCTTGCCAACCTCATCTCGTGGCGATGCTCTTGGAATTTTGCTACCTGCTTTTTGTAGATTTCGCTTGTTTTTAATAAGCCAGACTGTTAGTCCCAGCATCTTTGGAGGGACTTCCCTGGCAGTCCAGTGGTTAGGACTTTGCCTTCCAGTGCACAGGCTGTGGGTTTGATCCCTGGCGGGGAGTTACGATACCATATGCGCAGTGGCCAAAAAAACAAAACATAAAACAGAAGCAATATTGTAACAAATTCCATACAGACTTTTAAAATGCTCCACATTAAAAAGAAATGTTAAAAACTGTCTCTGTGTTTCTCCTTACTTCCACATCCTCAGCACCTGAAGCAGAACTTAAAACACACCTGTGTCCACTCAGTGTTTTTGAAAGGCCGGATAAGCTATCATTCCTTGCTTTTGCCATTGTACTTGTTTCCAGTAGCGAACAGCAAAATCTGTTGCTGGTGATCTGCTCGGTTCAGGAAAACCAAATACATTGTCAGGAAAGGACGAATCAAACCCAAGAGGATCTATTTATCAAGCTGGAACCACCTTTTTGTGTTTGTAACTTGATTCTGACCCTCATCCAGCACTGGGTCTTGCCAGGGCTCCAATGGGCCCTGAATAGGCGTTGACCGCAGCATGCGGTGGACACCGGCGAGCTGGCTGTGGTGTGCCCGCGCTGGGTACAGCTCAGGGGAGAGAGGCTTTGCCTTCTCTTGGAGTCTTTTCCCCACTTCTCCGTGGGTCACCTGGGAAGATGCTCCTTCATTCCCACCCACTGGGGATGGTGACGGCTGGCAGCCCTGAGACCTGGTGACGAGAGAAGAACAGGGAGCAGGGGGACCCGGGGGAAGAAGGAGCCAGGTCAGCCAAGGCGAGGGACCCTTGGGAGAATGGCCTTGGCACCCACTGGAAGGGGCCGTGCCTAGTGAGGTGCTGGCGGGGCTCGACAGAGGGTTAGATGCAGATGAGCGGATTTGGAACCGAAAAGTAATGAGATGGTCCTAGAAGTCCTTTTTATTTAACAGATATTGTGGTAGGGTTCCAACAATGAGGGGACTTCCCAGGTGGCTCAGTGGTAGAGTCTGCAAGAGAGACTGTGAGGGCGATTAAGATCAAGGATCTTGGGATGAGGGCGTTGCCTGGCTTATCCAGGTGGACACAATCTAATCACACGAGGCTTTAAAAGCAGAGAGCCCTCTGGGTTGCAGAGAGTGGGCAGCGTGAGACAGACGTCGTGCATCTGGCTGGATTGATGCTGGTGGCAGGGGGGTTGTGGGGGCCCTAGAAGCAGGAAAGTCCAGAAGGGGTTCCCCCGGCGCCTCCAGAGAAACAGAGCCCTGCCGAGACTTGATTTTCGACCAACCAGACTCATGCAGGACTAGCTTCCGACCTACAAGACTGTAAGGTAAGGCATTTGTATTTAAGTCATCAAATCTGAGATAATTTGTTCCAGCAGCAACAGTGCCTGCGTGCGTGTTCAGTCGTGTCTCTCCCTTCGCAACCCCACAGACCGTGACCCCCCAGGCTCTTCTGTCCATGGGACTCTCCAGGCAAGAATACAGCAGTGGGCTGCCATTTTCTCCTCCGTGGGATCTTCCTGACCCAGGGATCGAACCTTTATCTCCTGCTGGGCAGGCGGACTCTTTACCACTGAGCCACCTGGGAAGCCCAGGAGGAAAAATATATGAATATAAATATTTATAGAGTCCCATCTTGGGCCAGCACTGAGCTAAATATTAAAGCTACAACAGTATACAAAGTAAACCTGATTTCTGCCCTAATGAAGCTTACTTACAAACTAGGATTTAGAGTCGTCAACCAGCTGAAATCTATAGAACAAGTATAAGCTAACAAGAGGGTCTTGTTACAGCCATTTACCTTCTACTGTATTAACTCTGCAAAGCACACTCTGAATCAGAAGCAGCTGTTTCTAACTCAGCTTTTCTAATGAAAACATACGCTCAGTAGAAAGAGAATGTATTTGTGTAAGTAACTTCTGACTACTGAGAAGGAGCAGCATTCAAAAACTACTCTTTAAAAGGGCCAGCAGCTCTACAATATTGTTTAGCAAAAGCTGACAGAGGGGATGAATAACCAACAAGTAACTTGGAAAAGGTAATAAGAACAAGTGACTGTGGAATTAAACACAGAAGGGTGACAATTTTTGTCTAGTTTCATAAACCTGGTTATTCATGAACTACTTGTAACCAAAAGTGGGGTCTGGCTGCTGTCTGCTCAGAAGCCATTAAAGAGGCTAGGTTGGTGGGAAGGAAAGTTTGTTTTATTTAGGATGCTGGCAACTGGCAGGGGGTGGGGGGAGGACGGACGCCAAAGGCTGACGACCCCCTCCTCCCACCCACCTGCCTGCCTCAGTGGGCAACAGCTTTTATAGACAGAAGGAGGAGGTTCCATGCAGAAACCGCACAGTCAGCTCTGACAGTGATCTTCAAATTGGTCACAGAAGGTCTGACCAGTGTCGTCTCGATTGTTTCAGGTACTGTTAGCCTTCAGTTCCAGGGCTGTTTTTTTTTTTTTTTCCCCTGTTTCTTGAGGCCATTTCTCAGAATTGTGGCAGCTAACGTCATGGCTACAGTCTAGTCATCATGTAGTTAACTTCTTCCCCCTGGGGGAGTTTTAGTGTTTATAAGACAGCTCACACGATATGGCTCAGATGATTATCTGTAGCCCTTGAGAAGGAGCTAAAAGGTCCTTGGCTTTGTTCAATGACTATATTATCACTTGGTCTCCTTTGACTGTTTTCCTTTGTTTCTGGATTTTCTCGCTTCTTTGATTAATCCTATCCTTTGGCTAAAGATTTTCTGGGGCTTCCCAGGTGGCTCAGTAATAAAGAATCCTCCTGCCAAAGCAGGAGACGCAGGAGACAGGGTTCAATCCCTGGGTCAGGAAGATTCCCTGGAGGAGGAAATGGCACCCGCTCCAGTATTCGTGCTTGGGAAATCCTATGGACAGAGGAGCGTGGTGGGTTACAGTCCACGGGGTTGCAAAGAGTCAGATGCAGCTAATCACAAGCACACAAGGCTTTTCCACAGACAAAAGGCATGAGGGGCGGGGACCACAGAGTCTTGCTCAGTTTTGCTACTACACAGAAATATAACTACATATAAACTTAGAATTATGTTGGCTAATGGATTTGCAGGTCACAAACATCTCAAGAAATGAAGCGCATTTTTATTATTTGACTTCAAAATTATATTTTGTATTTGAACTTAACATGTATAAACTATTAAAGGGAGGCCACTTCCAAAGAAATGAGATGTGCCTGTTCTTGGTTGCCACCAATATCTCACAGGAATGAAAGGCAAGTTACAAGGGGGCAAAGCTACTAGTGCTTCTGCTATTGACTTAGCTCGGAAGACAAAAACAATTTTTTTTTGCATTCTCAACTATATCATATATTATTTTTCCTTTTGCATTCTCAAGTACACCCTGTCTCCTTGCAGAAATGCATCCTAATTTACATCATGATGAATTAGGAAGGGAGTAGGGGTCCTTATACATGTAGACGTAGAGAAAGAGCCTTCTATTTGACTTGAGCAAAAGAACACCTTTAAAGACCATTATTCTCTATCATATAACTAGCAGCTCTCAGTCTGACAATTTTCATGGCCACGGTCTTCATGTAGGAAGTCAACTTAGTCCCCACTTTCCACTGTTTCATGGCATCTCTCCAGTGTCCTGAGATCTCTCGACCTCTGTGTTACTGACATCTGGGGCTGGACAGCTCTTCATTGTTGGGGGCTGAGCTGTGCGCTGTAACGCTAGCAGCGTCTCTGAGTGTTATCCACTGGATGTCTGCACCATCTTCTTCCTGCTCATCATTACTCCTAGGCAGTGTCTCCAGATATGGAGTGTCCTGGGGGTAGGGGGCCAAAATCTTCTTGGTTGAGAGTCACCAGCCTAAGTGATTAATGTAAACTAAAGTCACAGAAAAGAATAACTTTGGAGGCATGAAGTCACCCTGTAACTCTTGCTTGTGCTTCCTGTTATTGACCTGGTCTTCTGTTAGCAGGACACGGGAATTTTCTCAGGGTGAATCCTGCAACGCACTATTGATAATAGCATGGACCCATCTTTCATTGCAGTGATCAAGGTCTTTCATCTTCATACCCAGCACTAAAGTAAAACTTTATAGATACTGAGAACTTCTAGAAAAACCACAATATTCTGTTGGCCACTCTCCCAAGTCACTTTATAGACTCTGTTCTAGTTTAATCAAAGGACAGTCATTATGACTTAAAAATACAAAAATCTTAACAGAAGCCCAAGAATTATTTAAAAAGGTGTATATTATCAAGAGTGAAGACTTTCAAAATCCCTGAAAAGTAGGTGCAGAGTTAGGGAAATGACGAGGTTAATCTCTTGTCATGAAACAGGTGAATGACTCAAATGTGGGAGACAGGACGTACAACGTTACATAAAATGTTAGATACACAAAATTCCATTTTTTCATTAGTTTGGATTTAAAAAATTCTTAGTGCCCATGGAGGGACCAGTATGTGGTGGCGGAGGGGAAGAAAGAGAATTCCTCAAAGAACTGCTGAATTATATATCATTTCTTTTATAAACTGAAGTATAGTTAATTTGTGGTGGTATGTTTCAAGTGCACAGCAAAGTGATTCAGTTATACATATATGTTCTTTCTCAGGTCTTTTCCTTTATAGGTTTTTACAAAATATTGAGTATAGTTCCCTGTGCTATATATCATTTCTATTCCTTCTATAATTAGCATGACTTTGGGTTTATTTACAACACAGAGGAATAGTGTTAAAGAATCTCTAGATTCTTTTCTTTCTGTTTTCTTTTTTAATATAATTGCTTTACAACATTGCATTAGTTGCTGCTGTAAACCAATGTGAAACACACACACACACACACACACACACACACACACACACTCTCTCTCTCTCTCTCTCTCTCTCTCTCTCTCTCTCTCTCTCTCTCTCTCTCTCTCTCTCTCTCTCCACCGTCTAGGTCATCACTGAGCTGAGCTTCCTGTGCTACACAGCAGCGTCCCACTAGCTGTCTATTTTACACACAGTAGAGTATAGATGTCGGAGAAGGCAATGGCACCCCACTCCAGTACTCTTGCCTGGAAAATCCCATGGATGGAGGAGCCTGGTAGGCTACAGTCCATGGGGTCGCTAAGAGTTGGACGACTGAGCGACTTCACTTTCACTTTTCCCTTTCATGCACTGGAGAAGGAAATGGCAACCCACTCCAGTATTCTTGCCTGGAGAATCCCAGGGACAGCGGAGCCTGGTGGGCTGCCGTCTATGGGGTCGCACAGAGTCGGACATGACTGACGTGACTTAGCAGCAGCAGCAGAGTATACACGTGCTTCTCTCTCTCACTTCATCCCACCATGAAAAGGAATGAAATTGGGTCACTTGTAATGATGTGGATGAACCTAGAGTCTATCATACAGAGTGACATTAAGTCAGAAAGAGAAAAACAAGCATCATATATTAACTCATATATATGGAATCTAGGAGGCTTCCCTGGTAGCTCACAGTAAAGAATCTGCCTACAATGCGGGAGACCCAGGTTTGACGATTCCTGGGTTGAGACGATCCCCTGGAGAAAGGAATAGCAACCCACTCCAGTAGTCTTGCCTGGAGAATTCCATGGACAAAGGAAACAAATGGTACAGATGAGCCTATTTGCAGGCAGGAACAGAGAGGGAGACACAGAGGATGTACTGTGGACAGTGGGGATGGAGAGGGTGGGATGAATGGAAAGAATCTATCCTTTAAATGTGGAATAATATACCCTGAAAATGGACAGTCTCGTCATATGATCAGTTCAATTCTCTAAAGACACAGAGCAGAGGGTCCCTGCTGAAGCTGGGGAGCTGGCGCGTTACTGCTGTTAAAGTGGTCACACCTGTGGAACCAAAAGGCACATCATTAGCTAATTGGCAGCAGATGTATTTAAGAGAAACCCATGCAGTGTTGAAGGGACAGGGAGCAAGGCTGTCCTGGATGTACCACAATAAGCTTAGTTTCTAGATTCCTAATCACTTCCAGAGTCTCACAGCATCAAGTTGGAGAAAATGGCATTCATCAAAAATCTTATGGAAAGTAATAAGCCTCCTGGGTCGATGATTTAGCAGAAAGAGTTTTAAAAAAAATCAAACTTTGTCCCCAAAGGCACACACAAAAAGGGGAACACAGTTTTCTGTAAGGACTCAGATCAAATTTAAGCACGCTCATGTCACAGCTCTGGCATCGATGTGTAATCCTAGGTTTCAGGGTATAAAGGTATGTCTAAAGAATACTAAAGCCTCTTCAGAGCAAGTACTTTCTGAATTCCTCATTTTTAAGTTACCAGGTGAATTCCTGTGGTTTAGCCTATGAGAAGGCACGATCCACACACACAGAGGCAGGTGACATGTCCTTTTTGCCCTCGAGAGATTGAAATTTGATTTCCCGAGCTGGTGGACAGGTTGGCAATTGAAATCAAACTGCTCTCTGCCTCTCAAAGCGCTAGGCGTGAGGGCCGTCCCCTCTGATTGGTTATCCCTGGAGCGGGGTTGCGGGGGGGGGGGGGAACGCTGAGGCCAGAAGCACCTGTGCTGGCTGCTGGATCAATGGTCAGTGTCAGCGGGGCTCTGTTTAATGAACCTTCCACCGGCGTCTCCGCCTTGCTGACAACAGTGGGTAGCACCAGTGCCAACGCCGAGGACGTGGGATCTATTGGAAGGCGAAATAATTGCTTCATTTTGTGGTACAAAGATATAAACCTGATTTTTGTGTACATAAGAGCACGCTTTCAATGCTTAACTGGAAGAGCCTCGCGCGGAGCACAGAGCGAAACAGGGTAGAAAGAGGTTGGTGCTCAGAACTACGGGAGAATTGCCAAGGGCTTTATAGTCAAGGGATTCTTGGGCTCTGTGGGCCAGCACCCAGCCCAATGCGTGCTGTCTGGGTCACAGAGGGGAAAATGGTGGTTTCCGTCGATGCTTTTCCACAATAAAGTGTTTCGACAAATCAAGAGAAGCAGGGAAAACCCCACTGACGAGATTTGCCCCTAATTTGTCTCGTTACCGCCTCGTTCTGATGGGGCGGGCGCAGCGGGACCCCCGTCCCAAATGCGGTGTCTGGCGCGCAGCTGAGGGTTGGGAGGGAGACGAGTGTGACGGCCCAAGCCCAGGGCACCCTTGTCGCACTTCAGTTTCTCTGAATTTCCCTGAACCGCCTTTGTGTTGGCGAGTGATATTATGAGGCAGTTGTATGCTTTTAAAGGTGTGTTTCTAAATGCTGCTAAGGTTAAGATTAAGGCGCAGTTACTCTGAAACGTGAACACGTGTGTGCGTGCTCAGTCATGTCTGACTCTCTGCGACCCCATCATGGCCTGTAGCCCGCCAGGCTCCTTCATCCATGGGATTCTCCAGGCAAGAATACTGGAATGGGTGGCCATTTCCTTCTCCAGAAATGCTAACACAATGCAGCCTGAAATTACGGAATTCAGGTGATTATGTCAAATAGCATTCATACATACTTCTAGATTTCTACACCTCAGCCCATTTGAGTTTGATTTTTTAAATTACATTATGCTTGTTTTTAAGCATTAGCATAAATCAGTCCTTCCCTAGATACTTGACAACTCACAAAACAAATCCAACAAACTTTGAAACGACACTGCTGTAACAGGTAGGACAGTAGAGAATTGTACTTGTTTTTACAATCTTACCGGAATAGGATGTGAATTGAAACTGATGATCATCCAATTTGTAAGTCAGCTTTCAGGCAGAATCAATACTTTCCAGCCATGATTCTTTTAAATGAACCACTTCCCTTGAGTTTTGTCAACATCTCAATATTCTTTCCCAAATCCCGTTTTTTCTTGTCCAGCATTTTTCTCATTTACTGATTTTTCCACAAATATTTGAGTATATTGCAGACAGGAGGTTATTTTCTTCCACTACTTCTGGGCTGTGTGACCATGAACAACATTTGAGATTAATTTGTCTAATCTTGTTTAAAACGGAGATAATATTGAAAAGCGAAAATGTGTTAATCACTAAGTCATGGACTATAGCCTGTCAGGCTCCTCTATCCATGGAATTTCCCAGGCAAGAATACTGGAGTGGGTTACCATATCCTTCTCCAGGGGATCTTCCTGACCCAGGGATCAAATCTGGGTCTTCTACGTTGCAGGTGGATTCTTTACCATCTGAGCCATCAAGAGATAATATTAACAGCCACTGAATGAGTAATGATGGCAACTTGCAAAAAGAAAGAAACAAATATAGGGGCTATATCTAAGCATCATGTCTGGAACTTAGAATGCCCCTCAATGAATACAAATTAAATATAAGTACCTCCCTCTTCTATCTCCTTGCCCACAGTGAACAGACATCTTCCTGGATGCTGAAGGAGGGCTTTGTGGGCTTTCTTGTCAATGTCTCCCTCACCCCCATGGTGCTGCTAAGGCCACCTGTTCTCCATTTCCAGGTCATTCATTCATTCATTCATCAAGGGCTGCATCCAACATGCACGCTAACAGACTTTCTTCAAGTTGTTTCTGCTGAGTATCCCCATCAGCAAACCACAAGGAACAACAGAGAATACAACAAATAACTTACCTACGCTTTGGGCTTGCCTGGTGGCTCAGTCGGTAAAGAATCCGCCTGCAATATGGGAGACCCTGGTTCGATCCCTGGGTTGGGAAGATCCCCTGGAGAAGGGAATGGCAACCCACTCCAGTATTCCTGTTGGGAAATCCCATGGACAAAGGAGCCTGGTGGGCTACAGTCCACGGGATCACAGAGTCAGACATGACTCAGTGACTGAATAACAACAGTGATCCCAGCTTTAGGCAAAACTGCAAAGAGGCATTTTTCCTTGTACTTTCCCCTGACCCCGTCCTTCTGTTCCATCTTGTTTTCTGTGGATGGGTCACTACCCTTCCTTGGCCCTCACACTGTACTTTTCAGTGAAGAATTCCATTTAGGCAATCTTTTTTGTTAGTAAAATGAAAACCACTCACCCCACAGTAACCAAGTGTTCAGACTCTGTCTGGACCGTGAAGCTTTAGCAAGGAGAAAAGTCCTCTGGTGAGCCCTCTGCACTGGACGCTCTTACCTCCTGGCTACCTTCTCCTCAGGCACTGCTGGCCAGCCAGCTTCTCCAGTGTGCGGTCTCTGCATCCATGTTTGATTCCCGCTGCCTGTCCCACGCTCCTCTCCTGTGAGAGTGAAGGATGCCTGGGAGAATCTGCCTGGTCCCCAAGCATGCATGGTTGGAAAGTGAGGGAGCTGACATTGCAGGCCAGAGCCCAAACCCTCTTCCACTCCCCAGGAGGGCGATCCCAGGGATGCGTTCTCTGGCTCAGGTCTCGGTGGGGATGAGCTGGACGGAACACTGTGTGTTGTCTGTTCCTCCTTTCCTCCTGCAGCCTTTCCAGTCTCTTGGTCTGTTCCATTCTGATCACAGAATAAGTCACCTGTGTCTAGGGTGGGTTATTTCTAACAACTCCTAGGGCACACCCAGGCTAAGGTGTATATTCACTTTGAATCACAACAAGCAAGGAAGATTGTGAGATGATTCCAGAATGTGTCACATTCTTTTTTTATTTTAAATTTGGTTGCACCAGGCCTTGGTCGCGGGGCATGGGGTCTTCGCTGTGTTACCAGGATGCTTCAGCTGCAGCGGGAGGACTTTCTACTTGTGGTGCACCGCCCACGTGCACTCTAGTTGCTCCAAGACATGTGGGATCTTCCTTCCCCAGCCAGGGATCAAACCCTTGTCCCCTGCATTGCAAGGCGGATTCTTAACCACGGGACCAGCAGAGAAGTCCCCGGAATGTGATACAAGCTTTAAAGAAGTAAAGAGGGTAAAATGGAAGTGACTGTTATTAAAGCCAGGATGCCCGTGTAAGGGTGTGTGGTGACATCCTCTAGGTTGGTCCGTGATAGTGTCTTCAAGAGAGACCTTGAACTGATGCCTAAAGGATGGGAAGGAGCTGACTGTAGAAAAGCCTGGAAGGGAAGAATTTACCTTCCGTCAAAACAAAATGTGAGCTCCTGAGGGGGCCTGGACAGATGCATTCTAGAAACAGAGAAGAACCTCAGTGCGGCCGCAGCAAAGTGGACGGGAGAGAGACTCAGAGGCCTCCCCAGGCCACGGTGGAGCTCAGATTTTATTTTGTGGGCAACAGGACAATACTGAAGGATTTTGAACAGAGAAGGTGAAGTGCTGTGATTTCTGTGATAAATAGTTCACACTGACTGTTGCGTGGAAAACCATGGGCCGGGTGGATCAGTAGGGAGATTTGGGTGATGGGTGATGTGGTCCAGACTTGGATAGTGGCGGAGGAGGGAGAGAAAGTCTAGGATTCCCCTTCCAGGCAGTATTTGGGTTTAAACAACTTTAATTTGATTCCCTGCTGGTCAGATGTGGTGGTACGTATGTTTCTGGCTAGTGAGGGTCAAAGGCCTTTTCCCTGCTCTGGGGTTCCCTACACTATAGGAATTTCACTTTTAAAAGAACATGGCTTCTGTTTTTGTTTTGTTTTTCTTCAAACTGTGCTGCATGCTTGCAGGATCTTAGCTCCCTGACCAGGGATCAGACCCATGCCCCCTGCATTGGAAGCGTCAAGTCTTAACCATTGGACCACCAGGGAAGTCCCTGAAAGACCACGGCTTCTAAATTTAGGATATATTGCTTGTGAAATAGTGTATTCCTATAAGCAGTATATTCTGTTTTATATATATATATATATATATATATCATAATAGCTTCAGAAAAGTTGATTTGCATCATGTGCCAATCTTGCAACAGTGCTGGTGGAAGTGGTTATGGCGAGGGAATTTTGTAGACAGCAGAAGAGGAAAGATCCATATGCTGATCTGCAGGAGAAAAAAGGACATCTGCTCGAGAAAATAACAACAGGAGTTTCATGATCTGCCTGATGCACAATCTTAGATGAATAAGTATTAGCACAGAGGTGAAATGTTAACTTTACAGAAAACAGCAAACACTAACAAGCAAGAGTAACTAATATTCTAAGAAGTGGGAACAACTTTCTTGGAATATTTGTTGCACTAAATGAATAGGTTATTGAGGGGAAATATTTGATGGCAGGACATCTGCATACATATTAGAAATATTATGGAGACGACACATTTGCAGAACCTATTGTGGGAAATTTTTCCAAGTTAAATGCATCATCCTGCTTGCCTGATTTTGGTTAGCTTATATGAATATATATGGATTGATTTGTTGGTTAATAATTTCTGTTGTTATATTTGAATATAAAGGTTTGCTTTAAAAACATCTTTCTCTTTTCCTTTTTCTTCTTTTTTAGAGTTTACACTATACATTGTACATTGTATGAGTTTATGCTTTAATTGAAGTATAGTTGATTTTCAATGCATGTTTCAGGTGTACAGCACAGTGAGACAGTTATACATATATTTTTAAGTATATACATTCTTAATCAGATTCCATCCCCTGGTGGTCTAGTGGTTAGGATTCAGCAATCTCTCTCTTTATATTAGATTCTACTCCCTTACATGTTATTGCAAAATATTGACTATAGTTTCCCATACTGTACGGTAGTAGGTCCTTGTTGGTTAACTATTTTATATATGGAAGAGTGTATATGTTAATTCTAAACTCCTAATTTATCTGTTGTATCCTCTTCCCCTTTGGTAACCTTAAGTTTGTTTCTACTCGGTGAGTTGATTTCTGTTTTAGAAATGAGTTCATTTGTACAATATTTTTTAGATTCCACATATAAGTAAAATCGTATATTTGTCTTTCTCTGTCTGGCTTATTTCACTATGTATGGTAATTTCTAGGTCAATCCATGTGGCTACAAATGGCATTATTTCATCCTTTGTTATGGCTGAGTAGTATTCCATGGTATATATGTACCACATCTGCTTTATTGATTCATCAGTTGATAGATGAAAACATAGGTTTTTCCCATGTCTTGGCTATTGTAAATAGTGCTGCAATGAACATAGGTGTCCTTGTATCTCTTTGAGTTATAGTTTTGTCTGGATATATGCCCAGGACTGTGACTGCTGGATGATATGGTAGTTCTATTTGCAGGTCTTGAGAAACCTCCATACTGTTTTCCACAGCGGTTGAACCAATTTGCATCCCCACTGACAGTGTAGGAGGGTTTCCCTTTCTCCACACCCTCACCAGCATTTATTTGTAGACTTTAATGATGGCCATTCTGACCGCTATAAGGTTTAGTACCTCATTGTAGTTTTTTTTTTTTTCTAGTTTCTTTTATTTTATTTTATTTTTTTATAAATTTATTTTAGTTGGGGGCTAATTACTTTACAATATTGTAATAGTTTTTGCCATACATTGACATGAATCAGCCATGGGTTTACATGTGTTCCCCTTCCTGGACCCCCCACCCACCTCCCTCCCCATCCCATCCCTCCGGGTCATCCCATTGCCCCGGCCCTGAGCCCTTGTCTCATGCATCGAACATGGAATGGTGTTCCGTTTCACATATGATAATATACATGTTTCAATGCTATTCTCCCAGAACGTCCCACCCTCACCTTCTCCCTCAGAGTCCATAAAATTGTTCTATGCATCTGTGTCTCTTATTCTGTCTCGCGTATAGGGTTATCGTTACCATCTTTCAAATTCCATATTTATGCATTAGTATACTGTATTGTTGTTTTTCTTTCTGGCTTACTTCACTCTGTATAATGGGCTCCAGTTTCATTCATCTCAGTAGAACCGATTCAAATGTATTTTTTTTTAATGGCTGAGTAATATTCCATTGTGTATATGTACCACAGCTTCCTTATCCATTCGTCTGCTGATGGACATCTAGGTTGCTTCCATGTCCTGGCTATTGTAAACAGTGCTGCAATGAACATTGGGGTACACGCGTCTCTTTCAATTCTGGTTTCCTCGGTGTATATGCCCAGCAGTGGGATTGCCCAGAGATAAACCCACGCACATATGGACACATTATCTTCGACAAAGGAGGCAAGAATATACAATGGAGAAAAGACAATCTCTTTAACAAGTGGTGCTGGGAAAACTGGTCAACCACTTGTAAAAGAATGAAACTAGAACACTTCCTAACACCGTACACAAAAATAAACTCAAAATGGATTAAAGATCTAAATGTAAGACCAGAAACTATAAAACTCCTAGAGGAAAACATAGGCAAAACACTCTCCGACATAAATCACAGCAGGATCCTCCATGACCCACCTCCCAGAATATTGGAAATAAAAGCAAAAATAAACAAATGGGACCTAATTAAAATTAAAAGCTTTTGCACAACAAAGGAAACTATAAGCAAGGTGAAAAGACAGGCTTCAGAATGGGAGAAAATAATAGCAAGTGAAGCAACAGACAAACAATTAATCTCAAAAATATACAAGCAACTTCTGCAGCTGAATTCCAGAAAAATAAACGACCCAATCAAAAAATGGGCCAAAGAACTAAACAGACATTTCTCCAAAGAAGACATACAGATGGCTAACAAACACATGAAAAGATGCTCAACATCACTCATTATTAGAGAAATGCAAATCAAAACCACAATGAGGTATCATTTCACACCAGTCAGAATGGCTGCTATCCAAAAGTCTACAAGCAATAAATGCTGGAGAGGGTGTGGAGAAAAGGGAACCCTCTTACACTGTTGGTGGGAATGCAAACTAGTACAGCCACTATGGAGAACAGTGTGGAGATTCATTGTAGTTTTTATTTGCATTTCTCTAATATTAGTAATGTTGAGCATTTCTTTATGTACTTGTTGGCCATCTACATATCTTCTTTAGAGAAATACCTACGTAGGTCTTCTGACCATTTTTTAATTGGGTTATTTTGTCTTTCTGTCATTTAGTTGTATGGGCCATTTGTATATTTTGGAAATTATGGTTTTGTCAGTTGTCTCATTTAAAAATATTTCCTTCCAGCCTGTAGACTGTTTTTCCTTTCTGTTAGTGGTTTCCTTTGCTGTGGCAACACATTAAAGTTTGTTTAGGCCCCACTGGTTTGTTTTTGTTTTTATTTCCATTACACTAGGAGCAGGATCTGGAAAGATATTGCTGTGATTTATATCAAAGAGTATTTTGACTGGGTTTTCCTGTAAGACTTTTTTACTACCTGGTCTTAATTTTAGGTCTTTAATCAGTTTTGAGTTTATTTGGGGATGTGGTGTTAGAGAATGTTGCAGCTTCATTCTTTTACATGTAGCTTTCTACTTTCCCCAGCGCCACTTGTGGAAAAGACTGTCTTTTCTCTGCTGTATATATTCTTGCTTCCTTTGTTGTAGATTAATTGACCTTAGGTGTATGGGTTTGTTTCTGGACTTTTATCCTGTTCCATTGATCTATATTTCTGTTTTTGTGCCATTACCACGCTGTTTTTATTACTGCAGCTTTGTGGTATAGTCTGAAGTCAGGGAATGTGATTCCTCCAGCTCCATTTTTCTTTCACAAGATTGTTTTGGCTTCGATGTCTTTTGTGTTCCCACACAAATGTAAATTTTTTGTGTTCTAGTTTTATGGAAGAAAAAATGCCATTGGTCATTAGATAGAGAGATTGCTTTGATGGCTCTAAGTAGTATAGGCGTTTTAGCATTATTGCTTCTTCCCATCAAGGACATGGTCTGTCTTTTCATCTGTGTGCCCACTTCAGTTTCTGTCATTAGCATCTTCTAGTTTTCAGAGTAGAGGTCTTTTGCCTCCTTGGTAGGTTTTTTTTTTTTTCAACTTAAAGCAGGTGAAATTAGTATTCCAAACAAAATGGGATTACCTAGGAAAAACTGAACACAAGAGATGCTTTACAGAATAATATATTCTTTTCATGTTGATTATTTTGACAGGGTTTAATACAGGTGATTATTCTTCAGCCTTCTGAGTTTAAATTGTTCAGGTAGCCATAAAGTATGAAAATATAGACAAATATACATAAGCATTTTACTGATCTTCCATGATATGTTCAGCATTCCTCACCAGCAGTTCATAGTTCAATAAGCAAATTTGCAATGAAAAATGTCCACTAAAACAGCACTCCCACTGGTCCTTGTACCTCCATTTACAGCGCATTGTCTCCTATGATTTGTGTGTCTCATTTTCCCTGAATAAGCTTGTACCTTTAGCATATCCAAGATGTGATCAAGGGAGCCCAGTCTACCAACAGATACTACGCTGTCTACGTTCCCAGACTTTGTGGTCACCGATATTTTATTTTTTATAAAATTCACCTACTGCAAGTCTTATAAACATTTTTGCCATTTACATTATACCAAGAAAAAAACGAATACTAAAAATGAGATAATGGAAAAACAAAAACAGATTTCTTTTGCTTTCAAATGATTCTACACCAAAACATTTTGCTAAAGTGATTTTAATTTATAGATGACTTTTTAAATGGTACTCAGAATACATTACAGATTTGGTTTTAAAACAGATTTGAGTTTAGAACGGGTCTTACTCACAGTGATTTCAGAACAGAACAGATTTGAGTTTAGAACGGGTCTTACTCACAGTGATTTCAGAACACAGTGTGGAGGTGCAACAATTATGTGATGACTTCTTAATTATTCAAGGGGATAAAGATCTTCAAATATGGATAGAAATTAAGTCCTTCTATAGTATTAATCTCTTAAGAGCTATTTTCCTTTGTAGACTACAATATTGTTGCTGGTTTCATACACTTTTACTTTATAAAGAACTCCCACAGGAAGAAATTTCTGAAGGTTTTCCCAGGTATAAATGTCTACATTTTCTGTTGTGCTTGCAATGTCTGCAAAACATGGCACGTCCAGACCCAGATACTTAATGGTCAAGGGGCTTCATAATTGCCTCTTCCATATACTCTTGGAGGTCAGTCAAATTCATGACCATTCCTGTAACAGGACCAATTTCTCCATGTGCTGTCACCACAACTTTATAGGTAATTAAGCAGAAGGTTATCACTGAGTTTAGTTTCCATGAGTAACACTTTGCACTGGCAAAGCTCGGGGAAATTCTCTCTCACCTGTTGTGCTGGTGATAATTTATCAAAGAAAGATGGAATTATGTAGACAGGTCCTCTAGCAAGTATTGTAGTGTGACAGTTGGGGTGAATAGAAGAAAACATGCTATGAGCACGTTTTATACTCATAGAGTAACGGTGTCAGAGAAGGCTCAAGCTAGGGACTTACGTAATCTTCTTTAATTGAATGATAATTTTCTTAGGAATGTGGGCTTTCAGTCAAAGCTACTTACTAAACATTAGCCTACATCTTGGTAACTCTTTAAATAAAATAAAATGAAGGAAAATAATACACAGAATCATTTTCATATTTTAAGACATACAAAGGAAGTCTAAAGTGGATAGATATAAGCCAGTGTATTTGTTACTATTTTCTGTCTCATGTCTTTCTGGCTTAAAGGAAATATATGATGAGATCATCTGTTTTAATTGTTCCACCTTTACTTGAAAGGTCTTCCTGGTGGCTTAGCAGGTAAAGAATACAACTTTGCAGGAATACACGAAGTCAGGAGACCTGGGCTGGATCCCTGGGTTGGGAAGATCCCCTGGAGAAGGGAATGGCTATTCACTCCAGGATTCTGGCCTGGAGAATTCCTCGGACTCTTCCATGGGGTCGCACAGAGTCAGACACGCTGCACGACTTCCACTTCACTTCACTTACTTGAAAGTGTAATTGTTGATGCACTTCCCGAGCAGTTTCAAGTTTTCCTCGTTACTCAGAGATTTGCTGTGGAGGCGATGGGTCGTGCTGAAGGAGACAAGGCAGGACACTTGTGCCCATGGGTGAGGACCCAAGCCTGGTCCATTCATGGTTTTACATGCTCGCACCCTGGGCAGCATCTTAACCCCTTGGCCTACCGCCAGGCTGGCATGGGTGCAGCCTCCCCCACGGCTTCCTTAGGTAGGTTTAGTCCTAGGAATTTTTCATCTTTTTAATGCAGTGGTAAATGGGATTGTTTCCTAAGTTTTTATTTCAGCTCTTTTGTTGTTAGTGTATCGAGATACAACAGATCGCTCTATATGAATTTAGTATCCTGAAACATTACCAAATTCATTGAGGAGTCCCCGCAGCTTTCTGGTAGCATCGTTAGAATTTCCTATGTGTAGTACCATGTTATCTGCAAAAGGTGACAGTTTTACTTCTTTTCCAGATTTGATTTTCTTTCCTGATTGCTGCTCTGATTGCTATTGCTAAGACTTCCCAAATACGTTGACTCAAAGTGGCAAATGTGGGTATCCTCGTCGTGTTCACAATCTTCAAGAAACGCCTTCAGTTTTTCACTGCCGAGTATGGTGTTAGCTGTGGGTTTGTCATATATGGCCTTTATTACCCTAAGGTATGTTCCTTCTATGTCCTCACTCTCTGGAGATTTTTTTTAAATACTGTATTTTTGGCTGTGCTGGATATTCGTTGCTATGCAGGCTTTCTCTAGTTGCCGTGAGCGGTGCTACTCTTGGTTGCAGTGTGCAGGCTTCTCACTTCAGGGGCTTCTCTCATGTCAGAGCTCCAGCTCTAGGCCTGTGGGCTCAGTCGTGCAGTGCACGGGCTTCAGTACTTGCTGCACGCAGCCTCAGCGGTTGGGGCTCACACGCTCTCGAGTGCAGGCTCAGCAGTTGTGACGCACGGGCTTAGCTGCTCTGCTGTATATGGGATCTTTCCAGATCAGGGATCAAACCTGTGTCCCCTGCATTGGCTGGCAGATTCTCAACCAAATGCATTTTCAGGGAATTCCCTGATGTGTGTCCTGGCAAGAACCCTGGAGTGGGTTGTCACGCCCTTGTCCAGGGGAATCTTCCCAACCAGGGATCGAACCCATGCCTCTTGCATCTCTGCACTGTCAGGCAGGTTCTTTACCACTAGCGCTACGTGGGAAACCGCTCAACCACTGGACCAACAAGAGAAGTCCCAGTGCTTTCTGGAGACTTTTTTTTTTAATCATACATGGATGTCAAATTGTATCTAAAGCTTTTCCTGCCTCTGTTGAAAAGATCATATGATTTTTATTCAGCTGGTTAATATGGGGTATCACATTGATTTACCAATATTGAAAAATCCTTGCATCGGTGGAATAAAGCATACTTGATCATGGTGTATAATCCTTTTAATGCATTGTTGATTTGGTTTGCTAGTGTTGTATTGAGGGTTTTGGCATCTGTGTTCATCAGTGATATGGGCCTAAAATTTTCTTTTTCGTGTGTGGTCTCTGTCTGATTTTTGGTACCAGAGTGATGGTGGCCTCATAGAACGAGTTCAGAAATGTTCCATCCTCTGCAGTTTTTTGGAAAAGTTGCAGAAGGATAGGCATTAACTCTTCTCTAAATATTTGGTAGAATTCCCCTGTGAGGTCATCTGGTCCTGGACTTGTGTTCGTGGGGCGCCTTTAAATTCCTGATTCCAGTTTCAGGAATAGCAATTGGTCGGCTCATATTTTCTAGTTCTTCCTGATTCAGTCTTGGGAAGTTGTGCCTTTGTAACACACGGTCCATTTCCCCTAGGTTGTCCATTTTATTGGCAAATAATTGCCAGTAGTATGAGGGCCCTTCGCATTTCTGTGATGTCGGTTGTTACGTTCTTCCTTTACGTTTCTACCTTTATTGATTTGGGGCCCCTCCCTTTTTGTTTTGTGATGAGTCTGGCTAAGGTTTATCAATTTTTATCTTCCAAAGAATGAGCTTTCAGTTTCACTCCTATATTCTTTGTGTGTTTTTTAAAGGCTCAATTTATTTCAGCTCTGACCATTATGATCTATTATCTATGCATTCATTTTTTTTTCATTATGGTTAATTACAGAATATAGAATATAGTTCCATCTGGCATACAATAAGACCTTGTTCCTTCCTAAAAATTATTCAATTTTTAATTTAAATTTTAAAATGTTTTATTTTTGAGTGTAGTTGAGTAACAATGTGTTAGTATAGGTATACAGCAGAGTAATTCAATTATACATATACATGTATCTATTTTTTTCAAATTCTTTCCCATTTAGGTTATTACCAAATATTGAGCAGAGATTCCTGTGCTACACAGTAGGTCCTTCTTTACTGTAAATATAGCCATGTGTACATGTCTGTCCCAAACTCCTCATCTATTCCTCTTTGCCACCCACTGCCCCCAGTAACCACAAGTTCATTTTGCATTTTGTTTGAGCCTATGCTGTTTTGTAAATAAGTTCATGTAAACAACTGTTTTAGATTCCAAAAATAAGCAATCTCATATGATATTTTTCTCTGTCTAAATTATTTCACTCAGTATGACAATCTCTAGGTCTATCCATGCTGCTGTAAATGGCATCACTTCATTCTTTTTAATGGCTGAGTAATATTCCATTGTATATATGTGCCCTATTTTTACCCATTTCTCTGGTGATGGACATTTAGGTTGCTTCCATGTCCTGGCTATTGAGTTCTCCAATGAACATTGAGGGGCATTTATTATTTCAAACCATGTATTTCTCTGGATATAGGCTTGGAAGTGGAATTGCTGAATCACATGCTAGATAAATCGTATGCTAGGGCTTCCCTGGTGGCTCAGACAGTGAAGAATCTGCCCACAATGTGGGAGAAATGGGTACAATCCCTGGGCCAGGAAGATCCCCTGGAGAAGGGACTGGCAACCCACTCCAGTATTCTTGCCTGGAGAATCCCATGGACCATTCCGTGAGGTCGCAGAGAGTCGGACACGACTCAATGACTTACACTTTCAGTTTCTTTAACTTTCACGCTCCTCTTTCACTTTCATCAAGAGTCTCTTTAGTTCCTCTTCGCTTTCTGCCATTAAGATGGTGTCATCTGCGTATCTAAGGTTATTGATATTTCTCCCAGCAATCTTGATTCCAGCTTGTGCTTCATCTAGCCTGGCATTTCTCATGATTCACTCTGCATATAAGTTAAATAAGCAGGGTGAAAATATAGAGGATTGACATACTCCTTTCCCAATTTTGAACCAGTCCATGGTTCCATGTCCAGTTCTAACTGTTGCTTCTTGGCCTAAATACAGGTTTCTCAGGAGGCAGGTAAGGTGGTCTGGTATTCCCATCTCTTTAAGAATATTCCACAGTTCGTTGTGATCTACACAAAGGCGTTCATGTAGTCAATGAAGCAGAAGTTTCTCTGGAATTCCCCTGCTTTTTCTGTGATCCAGTAGATGTTGGCAATTTGATCTCTGGTTCCTCTGCCATTCTAAATCCAGCTTGAACATCTGGAAGTTCTCGGTTCACGTACTGTTGAAGCTTAGCTTGAAGGATTTTGAGCACTGCCTTTCTACCAAGTGAAATGAGCACAATTGTGCGGTAGTCTGAGCATTCTTTGGCATTGCCCTTCTTTGAGATTGGAATGAAAACTGATCTTTTTCCAGTCCTGTGGCCACTGCTGAGTTTTCCAAATTTGCTGGCATATTGAATCCAGCACTTTACAGGATCATCTTTTAGGATTTGAAATAGTTCAGCTGGAATTCCATCACCTTCTCTAGCTTTGTTCACAGTGATGCTTCCTAAGGCCCACTTGATTTCACACTCCAGGCTGTCTGGCTCTAGGTGAGTGATCACACCATCATGGTTTTGAATACTGTATGCTGGTAGTCTAGTCTGAAGACAGGGAGCATGATTTCTCCAGCTCCATTCTTCTTTCCCAAGATTGTTTTGGTTATTCAGGGTCTTTTATGTTTCCATACAAATTTAAATTTTTTGTATTCTAGTTTTGTGAAAAATGCCACTGGTCATTTGATAGGGATTGCATTGAATCTGTGGAATGCTCTGAGTATTGTGGGCATTGCAACAACGTTGATTTTTTCTTTTTTAATGTTGATTCTTTACATCCAAGAATAAGTCATTCTTTCCATCTGTGTGTTGGCTTTGATTTCTTTCATCAGCATCTTGTAGTTTTCAGAGTAGAGGACTTCTACCTCCTCAAGTAGATTTATTCCTAAAATACATTCTTCTATTTGATGTGATGGTAAGTGGGATCATTTCCTGAGTTTCTCCTTCGGCTCTTTCATTATTAGTGTATGGAAATGCAGCAGATTTCTCAGCAGTAATTTTGTGTCCTCCTAGTTTACTGAATTCATGTTGTTGTTTAGTCACTAACTCATGTCTGACTCTTTGTGACCCCATGGACTGTAGCCTGCCAGGCTCCTCTGTCCATGGAATTTTCTAGGTAAGAATACTGGGGTGGGTAGTTATTTCCTTCTCCAGGGGATCTTCTGACCCAAGGATCGAACCCACATCTCCTGTGTTGGCAGACGGATTCTTTACCCCTGAGGCACCAGGGAAGCCCTTACTGAATTCATAGATGAGTTCTAACACTTTCTTGTTCACTTCTTTAGACATTTCAGTGCATCATAACATGTCATCTGCAAGCAATGACAGTTTTGCTCCTTCCTTTCCAATTTGGATTTTTTTCTCTTCTGTTACTGTGGTGAGGACTTCTAAACCTACGTTATATGAAAGGGTGAGAAGGGGCACATTCATGATCCTGTTCAGCATCCCAGAGAAAACTCTTTCAGAATATGATGGTAACTGTGGGCTTGTATATGGCATTTTTTCTTTTAGTTGTGATGGTAAATAGGATTGTTTCTTTAATTTCTCTTTTTCATCTTGCATTGTTTGTGTTGAAAAGTGCAAGATTTCTGTGTGTTGGTTTTGTATCCTGCAAATTTACCAGATTCATTGATGAGCTTCTGCAGTCTTCTGGTGGCATCCTCAGGACTTTTATGTATAGTATCACATCCTCTGCAAACCTGGATAGTTTTACTCCTTTTCCAATTTTGATTCATTTTGGTTTTTTCCTCTGATTTCCATGGCTAGGACTATGTTAAATAAAGGTGACAAGAGTTGACATCCTTGTCTTGTTCCTGATCCTAGAGGAAATGCTTTCAGCTTTTCACCATTGAGTATCAGGTTAGCTGTAGGTTTTCATTTATGGCCTTTATTATGTTGAGGTATGTTCCCTCCATGCCCACTTTCTAGGGAGTTCTTATCATGTTGTCTTTCCGTCTCTCAGTTGTGTCTGACTCTGTGACCCTGTGGACCGCAGCACGCCAGGCTCCTCTGTCACTCACCATGACCCTGAGTTTGCTCAAACTCGTGTACATTGAGTTGGTGGTGCCGTTCAACAACCTCATCCTCTGTCGTCCCTTCTCCTCCTGCCTCAATCTTTCCCAGCATCAGGGTCTTTTCAAGTGAGTCAGCTCTTTGATCAAGTGGCCAAAGTATTGGACCTTCAGCATCAGTCTTTCCAGTGGACATTCAGGATTCATTTCCTATAGGATTAACTGGTTTGACCTCCTTGCTGTCCAAGGGACTCTCAAGAGTCTTCTCTAGCACTACAATTTGAAAGCATCAGTTCATTGGTGCTGAGCCTTCCTTATGATCCAACTCTCACATACCTACATGACTACTGGAAAAACTGTAGCTTTGACTATATGGCCTTTCTTGGCAAAGTGACGTCTCTGCCTTTTAATATGTTGTCTAGGTTTGTCACAGCTTTTCTTCCAAGGAACAAGCATCTTTTAACTTCACAGCTGCAGTCACCATCTGCAGTGATTTGGGGGCCCAATAAAGTAAAATATATCACTGTTTCCACTTTTTTCCCCCATCTATTTACCTTGAAGTGATGGGACTGGATGCCATGATCTTCATTTTTTGAATGTTGAGTTTTAAGCCCATGTCGAGTTTAAGAACCTCTTGATGAAAGGGTGAAAGAGGAGTGAAAAAGGTTTCATTATAAATAGGTGTTGAATTTTGTCAAAAGCTTTCATCTACTGAGATCATATGGTTTTTATTCTTCAGTTTGTTAATGCGTGTATCACACTGATTTGTGCATATTGAAAACTTGCATCCCTGAGATAAATCCTACTTAATAAATCCCACTTGATTATGGTGTATGATCCTTCTAGTATGTTGCTGGAGTCTGTTGCTAATACTGGGTTAATGATTTTGACATCTACATTCATCAGTGATATGGGTCTATAATTTTCTGCTTTATATGTGATCCCTTTGAGTTTTGGTATCAGGGTCCTGGTGGCCTCCCAGAATTGAAGTGATCCTTCCTCTGCAATTTTTTGAAAGATTTGCAGAAGGATAGGGGTTAGCTGTTCTCCAAATGTATGGTAGAAATTCCCTGTGAAGCCATATCGTCCTGGATTTTCATTTGTTGAAACTTTTTAAATTACAGATTCAATTTCAGAAATTCTAGTTGGCTGATTCATATATTCCAGTTCTTCCTGGTTCAGTTTTAGGAGATTGTACCACTGTAAAAGTTCATTAGTTTCCTCTAGATTGTCCATTTTATTGGCACATAGCTGCCCGTAGTGGTCTCTTAGGCTCCTTTGTACTTTCATGGTGTCAGTCGTGTTTGTTTTTAGCGTTTCATTTGGGCCCCCTCCCTTTTTTCCCTGTAAGTCTGGCCAAGGATTACAAATATTGTTTATCTTTTCAAAGAACCTGGTTTTAGTTTCATTGATCTTTCCTTTGTTGTTCTAAGACTCTCTTTATTTCTGCTCTGATCATTATTCTTTCTTTCCTTCTACTAACTTTGGGTTTTGTTTGTAAATTTTTCTCTAGTTACACTGGGTGTAAGGTTGTGTTGTTTGAGATTTTTCTGCTTAGCTTGTATCACTGAAAAACTTCTTAGAACAGCGTTTGCTGCGTCCCATAGGTCTTGGGTCACTGTGTTTTTGTTTTCGTTTCTGGGGATTTTTTTTTTTTTATTGATTTAACTGACATACAGCTCATTTACAATGCTGTGTTACTTTTGCTGTGTAGCACAGTGATGCAGTTACACATCTGTTTGTCTATCCATTCTTTTCATTTTCTTTTCCACTATGGTTTATCACAGAGCATTGAATACACTTCCCTGTGCTTTACAGGTGGACCTTCCTCTTTCCATTCTGTTATGGAGTTTGCATCTGCTAACCACAAACTCAACAAGGTTTCCTGTTTCTGGGGTCTGACCCTCATGGGTGAGGCTGTTTCAGAGCCTGGCCCCTGGCTGTTGGGTGGGACCAGATCTTGCTGCTCTGGACTCAGGCAAAATGTCTGCCTCCAGTATGAGTTTGAGTAGATAAACCCTCCCTTACATATCCGCCCAGCTTTTGGGACCCCCAGGGAGAGCCACAGCTTCCCCCTGCCTCCCTAGGAGACCCTCCAACACCAGCAGGTGTGTCTGGAACAGATGCCTATGAAGCCACTGCTCTGCCCCGGCTCCCAGTACCCCTTTAAGAGTGGAGTCTATTTCCTCTGCCCTGTGAAGCTCCTGCAATCAAGCCAGTGGGATGGCTTGCGGTTCCTTCTTTATGTCTTTGATTATAGAATATCTTTCTTGGTAGGTTCCAATCTTTTTAATCCATATTTGTTCAGCAGTTAGGTGTGATCTTGGAATGAAGAGGTGAGCTCAAGGTCCTTCTACTCTGCCATCTATCTAGATTACTTTTTAAAAATGATCCCAATTCACACTGCCAACAACAATCAGAAGAAGGGTACATTTTCTGCATCTTCTCCGACACCTGATGTCATTTTTCACATGTATTGACTGATCTCTTTTGCCATCGACTATTTATCCACAGAGAAGGCAATGGCACCCCACTCCAGTACTCTTGCCTGGAAAATCCCATGGACGGAGGAGCCTGTTAGGCTGTAGTCCATGGGGTCGCTAAGAGTCGGACACGACTGAGCGACTTCACTCTCACTTTTCCCTTTCATGCATTGGAGAAGGAAATGGCAACCAACTCCAGTGTTCTTGCCTGGCAAATCCCAGGGACGGCGGAGCCTGGTGGGCTGCCGTCTATGGGGTCACAGAGAGGTGGACACGACTGAAGCGACTTAGCGGCAGCATTAATTCATAGGGCTTTCCTGGTACCTCAGCTGGTAAAGAATCCACCTGCAACGCAGGAGACCCTGGTTTGATTCCTGGGTCAAGATCTCCTGGAGAAGGGGTAGGCTACCCACCCCAGTATTTTTGGGCTTCCCTGGTGGCTCGGACAGTAAAGAATCCAACTGCAGTGCGGGAGACCTGGTTTCAATCCCTGGGTTGGGAAGGTCCCCTGGAGAAGGGAAAGGCTGCCCACTTCAGTATTCCGGCCTGGAGAATTCCATGGACTATACAAGTCCATGGGTTGCAAAGAGTCGGACACGACTGAGCAACTTTCACTTCACTATACACCATGGCGGGGGGCTCTCCTGGAGGGCACAACTCCACACTGAACAACACAGGAACATCCGTCCTCCTGGAGCTCAGGGTCCAGCAGGAGACTGCAAGTAAACAAGAGTCACACAAGTAACCATTTGGCTGCAGTGGGGTCAGCACCAAAGGTGAGTGTAGGATGCCACATGAGCATCTCCAGGTGGAAACAGGAAGTTTGGGCTTCCCTGGGGGCTCAGATGGTAGAATCTGCCTATAATGCAGGAGACTTGGGTTTGATCCCTGGGTCACAAAGATTCCCTGGATAAGGGAATGGCAACTTACTCCGGTATTCTTGTCTGGAGAATCCCATGGACAGAGAAGCCTGGTGGGCTACAGTCTGTGGGGTCGCAGAGTCAGACACCAGACACGACTGAGTGACTAACATGGACGATTACTGGGTTTCTTTCTGGTGAGAGGGAAGAGCTTTTAAGTTGCACTGGCCCGAAGGTGAGAGAGAACTTGATACCCTTGAAAAACCAGCCCCATAGGCCTAGGAGAGAGAGAACTGGCAAAAAGCAGATGAAAACTGGAGCTAGAAAAGATGTATATGGCATAACAACAGCTCCTTTTAGCAGGAATCACTTGGTACCAGGCACTGCGCTCAGCCCCTCATTAAACGCACTGCAATTTAACTCTCTTGTAGAAGTAGGAATTTATACCCCTACTTTATACTTGAGAAAGTGAGGATTAGAGAAATAATGAACAGGATTATGCTTCTGGAAAGAATAAAAAAGAAATTACTTTCTAGACATTGTAATACCCGCAGTGAAAATAATTTACTTAAAAACCCTTGGTTACAAATGTGAACTTTCACGTTCTTTTTTCTTTTTCTCTTAAGGATTAAACGTAGATTTAGAGACTCAGGTGAACAGTGAAATGGGTGTGTAAGAAGACCGAAAAGAAGCTCAGATAAACCTCTCAATTAAAAATAAATTTTACAAACGTTCACATCTTTCTCTGAAAAATAATCTCAGGAATTTAATTCACCATTAACTGTACCAGGAATTCACGTGTAATTAGAAATCAATAATGCAGCAACTCCGTGGATATTTTTGAAAGTCTCACTGCGCCAGGTCTTTGTTGCCACGTGTAGGGTGTGTAGTTGTGTCACATGGGATCGGATTCTCTGACCCGGGATCTCTGACCCTGGGCTCCCCGCACTGGGAGCATGGAGTCTTAACCAGTGGACCACCAGGGAAGGCCCCGTGACTTTTTCCTTACGTAACTGTATTGATTCATTTTTGGCTGTGCTGGGTCACTGCTGCTGTGTGGGTTTTCTCTTGTTGCGGCGAGGGGGGTTGCCCGTGAGCGTCTCCGTGGTGCTTCTCGTGTTGGGGAGCGCAGGCTCTGGGAGCACGGACTTCAGCAGTCGCAGCACTTGGGTTGGTTAGCTGTGGAGCACAGGCTTAGTTGTCCTGAGGGGTGGGAGTCTTCCTGGATCAGGTAAAGAACCTGTGTCCCCTGCATTGGCGGGCAGGTGCCTAACCACTGGACCACTGGGGAAGTCCACCCCGTGAGTATTTTCTGGTAAGGTTTTGTGATAGTAATCTTTGTCCCTATGTATGTCATCATTTTGACTTGAAAGTTACTGCATCAGTTTGGTAAAGATACCTACACCAACTCATGACACATTTAAACATCTATGGCTGGTGCTGGCTTTCCTAGTTAACATACTTTGAAATAAAACGTCAACTAGTCCCACACTATCTTGAACCTAAAATTTCCTGTGACTTATGATCATGCACACACACAGTGGGACTGCAGGTTCCTCACTAAAGGTCCTAGGTTATAAAGCAAGCTCTTCTTCGCCCGTTTGGAATGTGATCCTGATGTGTAAGGATCACTCTACCACCAGCCCAGCAGACTGTATCCCATTAAGATCTTTCAGCCTCAGAGTTTCCAGGCATGGCAGCAACGGTCACTTATTATGTGAAAAGAACATTCAAATCATCTGTACTATCAGTAGGGGTATATTACAGTGACAGGAATAGAATCTGTTGCCTGAGTTTTAGATACTTTATAGTTTTAAGAAATTTTTCTTATTCAAAGACAGCAAATGACTTATCAAAGAGAAGAGGGACCCGTGAAGCTGTGCCTTAGTTTAATGCATATTTAAAGACTTCCCTCTTAGGGTCTGTCAGCCCTCCATGGTCACCCCCTGACTGCTTCAATATTTAGCTATCTCCAAAAGGATAAAGAAATAATTCATGGAAACAAATTAAGAACTGTTTCTGTAGGTTGACTGTTGAGTGAAATAAACGGTGGTAGAATTTAGTGGGGGTGGAGGGGAAATCAGATACGTGAAAAACTTATTATGCTTATTTTTAGTTTTCTATTTTTATTTATATTAGGCTATTATACAATTTTCAAAGCTAGCAACAGAGTCTTTTTAGTATGTGTATTTGAAGCATAACAAAATAAAAGTATTTCACAAAAGTCCATATTACAGTACTATTGAAATATGAGGCATAAGATAATTATTCATTGGTGGGATATAAACATAATACATTCATTTTAAAGAAAAAACATTTAATATGAATAACATTTTGGTTAAAATAAATATGCAAATGTTAACAGCAACACCTGAAGTGTATATGGATACAAGAACGGTGTTTTGTAATGGATACTATGTAGGATGGTAAGCAGTCATGAAGTGGCTGTCATATCTCACTGAACTCACAACCAGTGCATGCTGCTGAGCACTTTATGTACACAGGGATACCCTTCGCCCACCATTCCTAGGCCTCGGCACACGAACCAAGGTCACCCCACCTTGTGCCCTGGAGAACTGGTACCAAAGTCTAAATAAGGGTTAGAAATCAAATGTACCTTTCATTTTACTGTTCCTCATAACAAGTCAAATGTTTTATTTAATCAATACAAAGTTTACCTATAAACAGAAATACAAAGAGAACATTTTATAGGTGATTATAAAAAATTAAAACTTCTAATCATCTTCATAATTCTTTGAAATGATCCCATTCAGAATTAAAATTTGTTTTGTGCACAGTGGTTTCTTCCAGAAAAATATGAACACTGAGATTAAAAAACAAAAGATAAAATATCCAAGACAGAAAGTTTCCACATGTAGAAGACAATAATGGATTCCCCTGATCATTAAATCCTTCCCAATTTCCTTCTAGCAGATAGGTTCACTTAAAAGTTTAAAACTCTGCTTAGAAGTCCTGTGAGGGGGTCCAGCTAATGGCTTTTAGATGGATGTATTTTTAAAGATTGCAAGAAAAAGGAGCATATTTGTTCCAAGTAGAGGACATCTCATCTCCATCAGTCATATTACGTTAAAATGAACATGACACTAAGGTCAACAGAGACGATTCTACTCTGGAGACACGCGTGGGGGTGCCCGGGGCGTCCACTGCAGTCTGGGATGCAGAGCCACCAGCTCTCCCCTGCCTGTATTGGGATAAATCACCCTAATTCACAACTGATACCGTAACTGATTAAATTTAGAAAAACAAGATGTCTACACTTTGTACATTTTAAATGTTTACAAATGAAAGCAGTCAAATGATGGTAAGAAAAATACTTCTATGGAAAAAACAAAACCAGCAGTTGTATGGGCTGAGGGAAGGCGCTCTCTGAGCATGAGGGCTTCCTGTTGGCAGGGTTACTGGGCAGGTTCCATGGCGGCACGGGGTCCTTAGGTGGTGATGGCCATGTGGCCTCGTGGCAGCGGGTCACCGCCAACATGCAGGCATCCAGGGCAAACATCTCCACGACGGCACGGACTGAACTCTGCCCGCTCCCATAAACTACACCACCTCGGGCAGCTTCAGGCATGAATACAGTACTTGGCTAGAACCTTCTCAACAGAAATGTTTAGCTCATAAAAATTCTGGCTGCGGTAGTGGCCAGTTCTCATTTCTTTAAACTATTCTACAACTGCAACCTTGTCGGATGGACTGAAACAGCGTCAACGTTCACAGGAACAGGACAACACACACCCCTCTTCCTTTCTAACAAGACAAGGCATATACACGCGGGGCCCAAATCTCAACAAGTCAGAAAAATGTTTTCCTCCCAGGAAAAGTGTTGGCATGCCAAATATTCTTTTAAGGCTATAATGTTGTCAGAACATCTGAAGCATTAGTGGATAAAAACTCATGTACAATATAAATAGGAAAGTAACTTGAAGAATATAAAAAAAACTTTCAGAAGGGGACCAATCAGAATTTCAATAAAATCTATGAGTAAAAACATATGCTTATATACTATAGTGCACAATCATGAGTAGAGCATTTAACTTCATAAAGGAACTGAAATATAGTACTGCAGGATTATTCAAATAATAGTCTTCAAATGTACAAACAACAGCAAGAACACACAAAAAAGCCTTGGGCAATGTGCATCTTTGAAAATTACTATCACACCAGCCAAACAAATCCTTAACCACTTTTTAAATGTATTCATTTATACCATTTTAATGCAAGGAGAATATCAAAGATACTAAAATAAAGCAAAAAACTCTTCAGTGTCTGACTCACATTTTGTCCCCAAATCTTTTCACATTTAATAGTTGCATTTTGAATGTATAAGCTAAGGATTTTAAATTTCTCAAATAGTTCATGAAGGAAAATATAGTTCATGTGTATATTTAGCTTTAAGAATTTTATTTGAAAGCTACAATGCTAAGAACTAAAACACATACTTCAAACTTCTAAAAATAAAATAGTCACAAAAGTTCACAGTTGTGTTCATCTCAGATGTCCATGCATGACCGGGAAGCACACAAGTCACATGTTCAGATACTGTCCTCGGGCTTGTGTGTCTGTCCTGACGGGGTCAAGCCAGGTCGCCGGTGTTCGGCACTGAGAGTCTATCTGAACACGACTGATCAGCACAAAAACGCGAAATCATTCTAAAAATTCTTTAGCCATTAAGAACCACTGTGTTCCGTCTGCTCTCCTAACATGCAATCTGACTATTCCAAAGTCATTGGGGTTTGCGAGAAGGTGACTTAAATTGGTACAAAATGAAGCTTAGATGAAAACTGGTTAAGGATTCAAAGCACGTTAGCTCTGAAGTAGGACTCTTAACACCCGGAAGGGGAGGTGCGTTTTGCTCAGGCATACCCGAGCGCGCGGCGGCTGCGCGCTCCACCGGCGGTGCTCAGGCGCTGGCGGTGCAGGCGTGCATCTGCTTGGCCACGTCGTACACGTAGGTGATGTCCGGCCGCTTCTCCGGGTCTGGGTTGATGCATATGTTCACCAGCTGTCGCAGCTGCAGAGAAGAAAACACAACCTGCTTCAGGAACCACCCCGGGCGGTGAGGAGCAGGAACACGCTTTGCGCAGCTCGGGGCTCACCAGGAATGCACGTGTGCTGCTAAATATTTGGCTGGAAACGTGTGACCGCTGTCAGTGACTTTAGTTAGTTGAAGGCTCTAAGAGGCATATTCACTGTGAGTGTTCGGGTCAAGCCAAGAGTGTTCTCCACAATCTGGTGGCTTTCTGGTGACCTCATTCTTTTTCAGAGAAGTCTGATCAGAGGACGGACTTCTGTCACAGGAGACGGGAAGTTTTAAACTCCAAGTCTCCGAGTTATTAATAACTGTAGATCTCTACACATTGTTTGATCTAGAATTTACTACAACAACCTTCATTGTAAGTTTAAATTTTAATAACCAGCTTATTGTATATCTGAATTTACACAGAGAAATGTTTTTTATTATAGTAAAAGCACTCCTTCAAACTAAGAATAATAAATTATAAGCAAGGTAAGTAACAAATAGTGCTCTAATTCTCAACTGTATCAAGCTGCACTTATGTCCTCATTTTATAGATGAGAGGACTGAGGTTTACTTATTTACATCACAGAAAAAAAGTATATTTTGATAAATTAAGAAAATATCCTTCCATCTGATCCTAGAGCCAATGAGTAAAGAATAGGGCATTTCATTCTTAATTCTAATTGCTGTGATTTATGGAACCACACGTCTTCACAATCTGGGCTTTCACTGGACAAGCCAAATCAAGAGGAAGGACTAGATTCCTTAGCATTTAAGTGCTGTGCTGTGCTGAGTTGCTCAGTCCTGTCCAAATCTTTGTGACCCCATGGACTGTAGCCTGCCAGGCTCCTCTGTCCATGGGATTCTCCAGGCAAGAATACTGGAGTGGGTTACCATCCCCTTCTCCAGGGGACCTTCCCAACCCAGGGATCAAACGCAGGTCTCCTGCACTGCAGGTGGATTCTTTACCGTCTGAGCCACCAGGGAAGCCCTAGCATTGAAGTATGTCTTCATAAACTACTCAGAACTCTGAAAATTTGCATTACTCTTTCTCGCCATAGTGACACATAGTTAAATGATCAAATTACAGTTTGATAATTTAAATTATCAAATTACAGAGTTTTCAACTTCCACCAAGAAGATTTTTTCATCTGGAGGAAAAAGAAACTAACGCTAAAATCGGTGGGCTGAGTGTGTTAGCAGCGGAGAAGCCCACCGCCAGTGAGAAGAGTCGGCTGGAAAGGTGTGTGTAAGGAGGCCCCCAGGGGACAGAAAGGGAGGAGCCGGTGGAAGCCGCTGGCTCAAGGCACTGTCTGGAGACGTTTGTTTCTTCACTGATTCAGGACAGGGGCTGGAGTAGATGACCTGTACGGATTCTTCCAGTGCTAACTCTCAGGTGATCTGATTCTATCAGAATGAAGCTTCATGAGTCAGCTTCACATCTGGAAGTTCAACAATGCCGATGATAACGGCAGACCTACTGTGAGGGTCCGAGGATTTCATGGTCTGTTCTCTGCAGTGGCGCAGGGGACAGCATTCAACATCCTGATGGGGTATGGCCATACACAAGTCTTTGGGTTATAGTGATGTGAATCAGAAAGAAGTTGTTGGCATTTTACCCATTAAAATAAAAACAAATACATTCAGTTATCCACAAAATAGAAGACAGGAGGAAAAGTATTTGTACTGATACTTATATATGAAAAGACACTGTTTCCCGACAGGTCACCTAGCAGTCAGAAATTCTGTTTAGAGCTAAAAATGCTAAAAGGAGCAGAAAGGATAACTGTGGCGCCCACATTCCTTCTGTTTAACCAAGATCCAAGCAGATGCAATAGCCATTTTTTGACTGAATAAAATGCCACACCCTTCAGGCCGGTCAAGAAACCTTACTTTTCCTGCCTAATAATTCGGAATAGGGTTTACTTTCCAATTAACTATCGTGAATGCTTGGCTCTCACCTGCTTCTGCCATGAGGAGAAACAGCCAAGATTACAGACGCTCACTGTTTAATTTCAAATCATGATCACTAGAAAGGGGTGCCACTGGGTATTGTCACCATGCTTATTTAACTTATATGCAGAGCACATCATGAGAAACACTGGGTTGGAAGAAGCACAAGCTGGAATCAAGACTGCAGGGAGAAATATCAATAACCTCAGATATGCAGATGACACCACCCTTATGGCGGAAAGTGAAGAACTAAAGAGCCTCTTGATGAAAGTGAAAGAGGAGAGTGAAAAAGTTGGCTTAAAGCTCAACATTCAGAAAAAGATCATGGCATCTGGTCCCATCACTTCATGGCAAATAGATGGGGAAACAGTGGAAACAGTGTCAGACTTTATTTTTTTGGGCTACAAAATCACTGCAGATAGTGATTGCAGCCATGAAATTAAAAAGACTCTTACTCCTTGGAAGGAAGGTTATGACCAACCTAGACAGCATATTAAAAAGCAGAGATATTACTTTGCCAACAAAGGTCCGTCTAGTCAAGGCTATGGTTTTTCCAGTAGTCGTGTATGGATGTGAGAGTTGGACTATAAAGAAAGCTGAGCGCCGAAGAATTGATGCTTTTGAACTGTGGTGTTGGAGAAGATTCTTGAGAGTCCCTTGGACTGCAAGGAGGTCCAACCAGTCCATCCTAAAGGAGATCGGTCCTGGGTGTTCATTAGGACTGATGTTGAAGCTGAAATTCCAACACTTTGGCCACCTCATGAGAAGAGTTGACTCACTGGAAAAGACCCTGATGCTGGGTAGGATTGGGGGCAGGAGGAGAAGGGGACGACAGAGGATGAGATGGCTGGATGGCATCACCGACTCAATGGACATGAGTTTGGGTAAACTCCGGGAGTTGGTGATGGACAGGGAGGCCTGGCATGCTGCGATGCATGGGGTCACAAAGAGTCGGACCCGACTGAGCGACTGAACTGAACTGAGTTCCACTTAAGAGATGAGTTTCTGGGTTCTGAGAGAAAGCGGTGGATACTGGGGGATGAGAAGTGGTCACCCAGAGGAGAGGCACTAACATCTCAGGGACTTCATGCAGGTGCTTGGGGGCTGGTCTGATTTCCAGCAGGAAATCACCACTCTTTTTTTTTTTTTTTTTTTTTTTTTTCTCTTTTAATTTGATTTTATTTTATTTATTTTTTTTTTTTTTATAAATTTATTTATTTTACTTGGGGGCTAATTACTTTACAATATTGTAATAGTTTACACATGTAAACCCATGGCTGATTCTTGTCAATGTATGGCAAAAACTATTACAATATTGAAATCACCACTCTTTTTGAGCAGAGTGGTGAGACGCTTCAGCTTTGATCAAAGTTTTCAGCCTGCCTTGCCGTTTAAATCAGCAGAACAGAACCTATCGCCGCAGGTCCTTGTCAAGGGATACACAGTGGTGGAGTGAATATTCAAAGGTTTGAATATTCAAAAATGTGAATCCGAAGAGTATTGAGAGGTATGATACATAGCTCCTGTCAAACATGCTAACAGCATGGGAATTTAGGGAAGACTCAGTAAGAAATATAGTTCATCCTTATGCTGCTGTTCAGTCAACTCAGTTGTGTCTGACTCTGTGGCCCCCATGGACTGTAGCCCCCAGGCTTCTCTGTCCATGGGATTTCCCAGGCAAGAATACTGGAGCGGGTGGCCATTTCCTCCTCCAGGGGATCTTCCCAACCCAGGGATGGAACCTGTGTCTCTTGCACTGGCAGGCAGCTTCTTAACTGCTGAGCCACCAGGGAAGCCCCATTCATCCTAGTAACCTGGGATAAGCCAATGCTGGGTATATTACTCACAGACCCTTACAGGTGATATTCCCATCATAATTCAGGAGGAGAAAACTCCATCTTCTCTGAGGGAGAGAGAAGGTACACTTCCCTCAAAAACATGATCTGCTTCTGTTTCCTTCGAAACCACGCAGACCTGCGCAGCCGCTCGGCTGGCCGAGAGCGAAGGTGTGTTTACCTGCCCTTCTCTCCTTGGTTCTGAACTTCTTTTCTGTGTTAATAACCTCTAACCTGTGTCTTCTATTGTAAGTCAGCTCAAATCCTTTCTGAAAAAAGGTGGACTGTAAACATGTTATGGGAGATTTACCCAGGCCCAGATTCTTAGTTTGAGAGATAACTGATATTTGATAACTATTGGTTGTTCTAAAGATACATTTCAGTAGACGTATTAACCCAGCGGGGGGCTGGGGTGCGGGGAGCCAGTTTCAATAGTCTTTTGGCAAAGGAAATGAAGGGCAGAACACAACAAATAACTTACTACTTTTATATTTCAAACGGCCATGGGCCAAGTTTTATGCCTTTAACTAATAATTTGATTTTTAAAAAATGCAAAATTCACATGGATCCATGCATAGTCTCTTGTCACACCAAGTAACAAGTTTAAGTTTTGCAAGTAAGGTCATCTCTCGCCCTTCTTTTAATGTGTATGAAAGGACAGAATCTCTGTGACATGGTAGAGTTGTGTATGCTTCTGACATGATGGAGACGAGGATAAAACAGTCGCCCACGCAGCAGAATAGAGGAATGACATTAAGAGACGGCAGTTGGGGTTAAGCAGTCATTAATTAGAGGATGAGAAAAAACTCTTCCCTTTGCTTGACAGCCTCCAGCCTTTAATTGTTAAATAGCTAAACGTGACAGGCTGACTCACTCAGTACTCTGGGCGCACTTTCTGCAGCTGGTGGACAGTCTGGAGGCCACACTGCTGAGATGGAGATGCTCCTAGGAATTGGCAGTTATTTGTAAGTTTCCAGGGGCCAACTGGAACCCCATCTCCTGAACGTGTTCAGATAAAAGGCATCTGCATGTGCCGCAAGGTAACTCTGGGGCTTTGAAGTGGCTTCCGGTGCCAGAGCAGAGAGAGGGCCATTTCCTGAAAGCTGCTGCTGATTTAGCTCTGCCCCTTCTCACAACTGGATCCAACTCAGAAGCTCTCTGTGGGGTGGCGTGCAGGGGGCGACATCCCACGGTCACAGGCGGCAAGGGGCCCAGCCCAGATTGGAACTGAAGCATCCCAGTTTCAGACACCTGGCTTTTAAAACGACTGCTCTCCTGCCCCAGGGAAACCCTAACCTGGTCTGCAGGTTCCCGCATGGCCCCTGTGCCCAAAGGTGGGTGACCTTCTAACAGGCAAAGGCAGGTAGGTAGGACAGCATCACCGACTCCATGGACATGAGCTTGAGCAAGCTCCGGGAGATGGTGGAAGACCAGGAAGCCTGGCGTGCTGCAGTCCATGGGGTCACAAAGAGTCGGACATGAATCAGAGACTGAGCAACAACGACAACAGGTGGCCTGACTCTCAGAAGATGCTCTGACGCTGGTTCATCTGGTTCCTCAAGGGACGGGGTCGCCCTCACAGTTCACAGCCAGCTCCAATCTAAAAACAGACCAAAAAATCTTCTCTAGGGCTCTGCCCAACATCAAGACAAGGGCCTTACATGACACAAAACTGTTCAGATTCATATTCTGACTAGAGTGACCTCATTCATTAAAGTGAGGGCGACTACCTCCAGAGAAAATGTACTTGAGTTTTCACATGGAACCATTTTTTTATACCAGGTTAGGAATTTACAGTGACATGATGCATTAAAAAAAAAAAAGCCTCTAAGTTTTCTATCGGACAGACATTACATAATCAAAAGGAATAATCATCTTAGTGACCTCTCTCAGTGTTAGTCTTACATTTTTTTAAAAAACATTTCTCTTCCTGCAAACCTCTGCAAGCAATTACTTTAAAAATCATGAATGACTATCCAATCTTTTGAGATGATTCTAAGTACTACATTATTAAGTATGGTCAATGAAGACATCTGTTCATATAATCACTTTTTAAAATTTTATATATATTCCTACATGTCAGGCTTTAATTTCTCATAATATTGTCAGGCAATCACTTGCTCAAAGAAATTCTGTGTTTGAATGGAGGGAATTAGCTTCCCATTTATTACTTTGTAGAAGTAATTCCCAAATCAGTGGATATTAGATTAATAAAAATAAACAGGAATAAGTAAAACATTTCAAGTAAAGACATTTCATAGTTTACATTATCTCAAGAAAACTGTTGAATCTGCATTACTTTACACATTTATAAAAACATGTACTTTGTGTTTTATAGAGCAAGCTAAAGATAAGGTAAAAAATAAAAGTCTGAATTTGTAGGAGTCTACGAAATCAGAAGAAAAAACTAATTCAGATGATTAAGGGAAATTTAAAAAGCAACACACACATTTCAATGAGAAAAGTCATATAAAGTAAAAATGAATTCTCTGACATTTCTAAGGGATTATGAAGTCATAAGTCATATGGAAATAAATGAGTATTTTCAATAAAATAAGAGACAATGCTAATACAGTCCGATACATATTTCTAAAGAAGTACACAAGCATACAGGTTGGTACCAAAGAGATTAAAAGGAGCGTGCTGGCGGTCACCGCTGTCGGGTGATCAAGCATCGAGCTCAGCCGTGTCCAGGTGAAGCAAGCGCGCGCTGTGTGCAGCCTGGCCTTGGGTGGTGGACACAACTCGACAGAGGAACACAGACCCGGGCTCCGGGCACTGCGGCTCTGACCCCGTCCCCATCCCTCTGAGACCAATTACGCTGCATCCGCCTCCCAGACACATCCTGTTTCCATCGAGCCAAGGACACGCTGCAGCACCCCAAAGTGGGTCTAATACATCAACACACACTGGCTGTCGAAGCTTTTTTACAAAACGAGGAGGCGGATTTGATGCCAAAGTGTCACTAGCGACTGACTTGGGGGGCGGTGGGAGGGGAGAAAGCCTCCCCCACCAACAGAATCCTTAAGAGGCGATGCGATGTCTTCAGTCCGCAACTGAAGATCACTCAGCATCTTCTGAACACTTCAGAAGCATCTTACAGAAAGTTAACGGTTTCACGGGATCCCAGAGGATGCGTGAAATGGCACCGCTTTGGACTCGTCTTAGAGGGGCGAGTCCCCAGTGTCGCTTCAGAAGCGTTAAGTGAACACAGGACCTGCTTATGTACATTTTTTTAGACAAAAATGAAACATTCAAAGTTTAAAGATCTACTTACATGGCAACTTTGAGTGAAGGAAGGTGGTCAACTGACTAAATGATGGGAGTATCAAACTTCGTAAAACTGTTTTCAGGAAGGAAAGTCAAATGTTCCTAATAGTGTCTGAGGTAATTAATGTTAACTTTAATAAATAATGGCACGGTTATAGATTATATTTAATATTATTAGATATCCTCCTACATTTTAAAGTAAAATACCCTTGGGACTTCCCTGGTGGTTCAATGCTGCCTCAGTCCCCAGGCAGCAGGCCCAGGTTTGATCCCTGGTCAGGGAACTAAATCCTGCATGCTGCAACTAACACCTGGCACAGTCAAAAATTTCTTAAGAAATAAGTGAAATATTCTCATACCACTTAGCATGGATTACATAATTATTAAGAACTAGGGAAATATTTGTGAAAACAGATGTACTTCCAAATATTATTTGTGCCACATAGTCTCATTTAAATATTGTTATAGAATGATTTAGACTGATCAAATGAATAAAAAGACTTAAATTTCAAAGTATGCAAAAATAATCTGTACCTGACACTTTTTTTTAAAATTTACATAAAGTAGCTCTTTACCGAGCTAAAACTAAGGTCATTTGTTTTTAATGAGGCAACTTTTTTTTTTTTAATGTATTAGAATTTTTATTGTTACTTTAAACAATCAATATAAAAAGCCTCTTTAAGCATATTCTGAATTTTACATATAAAAAGAAACTACTTCTAAGTGCCAGCTTAAACCACCACTTATGGGGCTTCCCTGGTGGTTCAGGGGTAAAGAATCCGCCTGCCAATGCAGGAGACGTGGGTTTGATCCCGGCCCGGGTTTGATCCCGGCCCGGGAAGATGCCACACGCTGCGGAGCAACTAGGCCCGTGCACCACCGCTATGGAGCCTGTGCTCCGGAGCCCAGGCACCCTAGAGCCCCCCACGCTCTGCAACAGGAGAAGCCCGAGCAATGCACCTGGCGAGTTGCCTCCATCGCAACCACAGAACAGCCTGCGCAGCAGTGAAGACCCCGCACGGCCGAAAAGAAATTACTTGAAACAAAAAACCAGTTACGGTTTTTAAAGCTTCATTCAGCACTTTCCTTAAGGGTAACCATTTGGGAAATGAAGCATCGGTAAAATCACAACACACTGTAAAAAAATTTGGTTTTTGTTCAGCACAGCTATGGATCAGTATTTCTGACACCTTATTTGAAATACGTAGTCGTTTCCACATATTCCGACATGTAAAAATCATTCCTGCCCTTCTGCAAAATTCCCTCCCTCTTTCCCTTCAGTGTGAGGCGGCCGAGCCACGACCAGGAGGAAGGGCATTCTGAGCGAACTGTGGTGCCCCTAGGGAAGGCGGGAGGCGCGGGCGAGGGCAGGAACAGGGAACGCAGAGGTGCCCAGGAGCCGGGGGAGGAACCACACGCGACCCCCGAGAGCCCCCTGCGGGCGCTTCCTTTGCCCTGGCACAAGCAGTGGATGCTGGGAGGGCGCCCTGGAGTCTAGGGTTCCCTCTGATACTGCCGGGTTGCTGTCTGCTCATGTGTGAAATGGGAATAATGTCGCACACCTTCTTTCTTTAGCAACAAAGTTCTTATGTGGGTAAAAGAAAATGGTGATTTCACAAGCTGGAAAAAAAAAAAACCCTCAGTATTCCAATTTTATTTAAAGCCATGTAAATATATTTATACTCTGCAGTAACCTAGAACTATCTGAAGTCAGTTTAGTTCAACTCAAAATGTATTATTGTTATCCATATATAATAAAGCAGAGCAAGGACCAAGCTTTTTAATCCTTATATTGTAAATACTCTGGAAAAAAAAATCAATACTTATCTAATCTCAAGAATAATGAGAAATGCCATGATGAGGTATCACTTTGGTTAGAATGGCCATCACCAAAAAGTCCACAGATAAGAAATGCAGGAGAGAGTGGAGAGAAGGGAACCCTCCTGCACTGTGGGTGGGGATGTAAATCGGTGCAGCAACTACGCAAACGACTATGGAGGTTCCTCAGAAAACAAAAAACTTCCAAGTATCAAAGGGAAAAGGGAGGGAAGGAGGGGTCAGTTAGGAGTTTGGGATTAACAAATATAAACTATTGTACATAAAGCAGATAAGCAACAAGGATTTATCGCATAGCACAGGGAACTACGCGTAATATCTTGTAACAGGTTATAATGGAAAACAATCTGAAAAATATACATGCATATAACTGAATCACTCTGCTGTACACCTGAAACACAATGCTTCAATTTTTTTTTAAAAAAAGGAATCATAAAAGTGATGCTGGAAATTCTTACTCATCTGAGTGAAGTGATGGGGAAGATATGTCCAGTGTGTACTGCTGAGCTGTTCCTGGGAAAAAACCCTCCTCTCCTGCCTTCCATTTCTCTAACTTAAAGGGGAGGGGGGGAGAGAAAGGGACAGTGTCTAACTAAGAAGGAAGAAAACATAATGGAAGAAGTATAAAAAAGAAAGAAAAAAAGATGATTTTGGAGGTGAACATTTATGAGACTCCATCCATTCTCTACTGGACCTTTTAGGTTGTTATTTTAAAGGATTAATTGCATTATTTGAGAAGTAGTCTCATTAAGTGAGTTTTAATAGAAATAGATATTTTTCTATCTGTGGGCTGGAGATATAAAGCCACAAAACAAACAAATTTAATGTACAACAAGAGAGGCATTAAATAATGCGAAAAATGACTACTGGTCTAATAATTCTAATTCCAAAATTATATTTTGTTTTTTTACCTATAAATAAAAGTAGTAAGAGCTACTAAATTAGCAAGTTTTCAAAAATATAATTACAAGGTAACCACAAATACTGTATCCTACAAAAGTCTTTGTCACTTACATTAATAGATTTAAAGTTACTAGTAAACTAGTAAGCATTTGCCTAACAGTTCAGGTCAGCAGGCACCGTTATCATAACACCATCCACTTCATTAAAAAGGTTCAACCATCTCACCATGCTTTAACAGGTGCTTAAATTTCTTTTTCACTCACTGTTTTCAAATCTTCAGTTTCTCCCTACTCTATTTCCTCAGACCAAGATCACTCTTATTCTCTCTACTCATTTCCATTTTTAACTTTCATCTGCAAACTCTTTACTCAACTTTTCAGAACTTCCTTCCAAACCTCTGAGGCACAATTCTCTCCAACTTTTCCTGTGCCTTTTCTATTTAGGCTAGCTAGGATTTTTTAATTAAAAAGAAAAAGCAAAAACAAATACGTATTTTACATGGTGTTAATGCTCAGATTTTCAGATATCGATTAAAAAGAACCAGCTCAACAGAGAAACACTGTGCACTTTCTAAATGATTTTCAATATAAGTATTTTTTTTAATCTTAGATTTTCCTGAGATAATTTAGTAAACAAGAGTGAAAAATGCATAATTCTGATGATTACTCCAGTGTCTCCCAAAGAAACCTAACATTGAAGCGGAACGGGAAAAAATCTGTCTTATTTCCTAGTAAATGGACATGGACATTCTAGATATGATATAGCTTGTTTACAAGATTGAAAAAAATCACTTGTAGGTAGTATCAATAAAAGAAACATCACACCCCTGACCTGTCTTTTGAGTAATTTCCTCCTTACTACCCAGAGGGTTCTGTAAGAACATTCACTCACTCATTCCATTGACATTAATTGGTTCATTCATTCTTTTTCTCATTTATTCCTTTAACTCACTTTCTCCGTCAATTGATCAATCACTGAACCTTTTTAGTGTGCTGGGCCCTAGAGACACACAGATGAAAAGCAGTCACTGCTGTTCAGGCACAGGAGCTAGATAGGTCAGGAGGCAGAGCCACCGGGCAATGAAGACCAGATACACATACGCGATGGAATACGGTTCGGCCGTAAAAAAGAAAGTTTGCCATTTCCAACAAGATAGATAAACTTGGAGGGTATTATGCTATGAGGAAGTCAGGAAGAGAAAGACAAATACCCTTTGAAAACCGTGACTTACTATGTTATACACCTGAAACTTACATAATACTGTAAATCAACTATACCTCAATGGAAAAAAAAAAAAAAGAAATTATAAAGCAGTGTGATTGCTAAGGGAGGAGGGCCTGGGAAGTGGAGAAGGTGATCAGGATGACTCTAAGGGGGAGGCAAGGGCCAGGCTTTGTTCTGAAGAGAATGTGTTTACCTGATAAGGTACACGGAGCAGGGCATGCCAACAGGAGGTAGCAGCACCCACAGAAAGACGGGAATTCCTGGGCCTTCTGGCAGAACATGCATGGTGGAGTTCAGAAAAGAAGAGAGGGTGCTGTGACTGGAAAGTCTGGGCAGCTCAACCCAGACCAGACTATGAGGGGTCAGGGGAGTCAGGACTCCATGGACACAGTAAATATTCAAAAACTGTTTGCTGCAGTGATGTTAATTTCTTCATCACCAACGATTTTTGTTGCTGCTGTTTAGTCGCTAAGTTGTGCCTGACCCTGAGACCCTGTGGACTGACTAACCCGCCAGGCTCCTCTGTCCATGGGGTTCTCCAGGCAAGAATACTGGAGTGGATTGCCATTTCCTTCTCCAGGGTATCTTCCTATACCAAATTTCATTAAAACTAAGAGCGAGTTCAGGGAAAATATCCACCTTTTCAACCCAATATTTCTATTGTGAAGTACAGTAATTCCCTATTATACATGGATGAGATCACTACTAGAAAAGAAAACTGATCACCAAAAGTCATAAAGCTATTATTTTAGGGAGCTCTAAAATACACATTCTAAATATCAGTCATGTGCAGCTGAGATGTTTCAATCGAGAGCCCTAATCATTTGTACATATTTACAACAGCATAGTTCAACAGGAAAGATCTGACAGACAACTTTATTCTTGCAAAGAATCCTGGCAATACTTCTTGGTTTTGGTTTCTAATGCTTAAGTGAAGCTATGTCTTAGATGATAAGAAATGTAAAAATCCCAAGTTCTTAAGCTCTGAGCTCTTCCCCACGGAACACCTGTATCTGCAAATAGACCTCGTAGAGCTCCTCAGGACTGCTACCAGTCAAGGCTGGTTGGAAGCACAGCTTTTATTCTCCTGAACAAAATGTTCCCTGTGTGTTTCCTCTTTGGGCAGGAGCCTTAAAAATTTAGCAGTAGCTAAATTAAACCGGTAAGCTTTCAAACAGGTATCTGATGGGAAATTAACTTTGCTTAACAGTTTCAGTTTTCAAACAGATAACAGAGTCTGTTGCCATCTGAGCTATAAAATTGGCACCTAAGGGACTGGTCTTTTATTAAAAGTTTACTGTTCAAAAACTTTATATTTCACTTTTCACTGTTTCCTAAATTTTTGCCATACTAAAAAAAAAAAAAATTGGACTTTTAAAAGATCTAAAAGGCATACTATATAAAGGAGTATTGAAGATATGGTTGAAGTATGGCAGTATGGCATCTGTTCAGGTTTTTTGCTACCATAAACTCTTAATAATTATCTTCCAAACAGACCGAGTTCCTGCTTATGGAGAGAAAAATATTTATCAGCACATCTGCATTTCAAAGCTCTTGTTCTGGGAACTTCTCTACATCACGGAACAGATTAAAGTAAGATCATTAGTCTGTATTTTTTGTAGCTCATTTCTTCCGTGAGAATTCGTTTCCCTGTTTACCTACGTACTACAGCTTTCTATTTTAGTGCTGTGCAGCAGCAGAATTTACCAATCTGAGGGCCCATACTAGCTTCTTTTGGTAAGTACATCATATAACGCGTTTTGCTTTATACGTTTCAAGACTGGTAAACTATATGGAGGGAAGTAAGAAGCGGAATCTCTTTTCCTTTCCCAACTGTGAGACCTTCTTCTGTCTGGGCCAGACTTTGATATGTGCCCCTTGGCTGAGAACCCGCGAATCCAACTTCACACTTAGCTGCAGTGAAGTAGCCCTGCAGGCAGGCCGACTTCAACGAACCACCAGTGGCATCATCATTAAAATCCGGCTGGAGGTCGCCATGGTAACCGCCTGCTGAGGCTCCGCTGCTGCGCGGGCATCTCCTCATCAGCTACCATGTGAAATGCAAATGCAGACGGTCTGAAAATTAGTCAAGAGGAATAGCGGATGAGGATGCAGATACGTGAAATATTCATGCGCTTCGTGGAAGAGAGGAGACAGCGTGAATGACACAACAAAGAGCGGCCCCTGACACCCTCGCCATCATCCTGCACGGCTGTTCACACCCGCCCGCGCTGGCGGGCCGAGAGCGCTGCAGCCGGCTTTGTGAGATGCTGTATTTATAGTCCACACCCAAAATACCCCAATTAAAAATGGCTAACATAATAATAGCATTAACATCAAATAAAGGTAATGCTTCTAAAATTACCCGCGCTGTCTTGTAAGAATTTATTCTAAGCACCTGAACACCAGTGCTGTGGAACAAAAAAATCCAAGCGTCACTGATTATCAGTATCAAAACATTAGGGAAAAGAAGTACTTTCCACGTCCTAGGACCATGAGTGCTTTTTCCATATGGTGAAAATTCTTTAGAGATTTTATTATTCAAGTTACATGGACTCAATCTTCCTTACATAAAACTAGAACCAACTGCATTCATTTTGAAATAGAAAGGGTGACAAGACCAACTGAAAGGTGAACATTGTAACCGCTTCATTTTTTCCCTTTGCCCCTTTCCATTTTCCTTGGGCAGAAACCCTGCTGCCCACAAGCAGGTGAGAAGACCTGACACAGTGGTTTCTCTGGGTGGGTCCCCAGTGAGCCGTCCAGAGAGTTATGTGAGCACACCAGCTAGCCTGAGACACTGCTATTCTGCAGTATCTCCTCAAATACTGGTAAAATCATGTTGCATTAGGAAAAAATGGGAGATGTTTTGTTCAGGGGAACACTGGATGTCGGGTGGAGGCCAAACAACTCATTTCAACGGGTCCCCAAAGCAAGCAAGGACCCACGCTCAGATCTCCACTGGGTAACGCCTTCTAGCATTTTCAGTTCCTTCCAAGGTACCTTTTAGCACATCTACAGTGATGACCTCAAACGTTTCCTGTAGGAATCTGACTGCAGTGGGGAGGTGGTTACGGGACGGGCCTGGTGAGAATAAAAAGGGCGAGGATAAAGCTGAAGGAACAAGGCTGAGAGAGACGCAGCTGAGAGACGTTTGCTTCCATTCTGGGAAAACGTGGGCAGGTGGGCAGGAGGGAGGTTCTGCTAAAAGAGGGAGTCATAGCTGCTCTGAGACCACGGGCATGGGAAGGGGCACTGGACGTGCCGGTCACCCAGAGCCTGGGCGCCATGTCCGGGAGGCGGTGATCAGCCACCGTTCCCATCACACCCACTGTAGCACTGCATGCGGTGTGGGGTTCCTCTCCATGTGATGGATGAGCTGTGGGCAACTCTGTAACAGCCAAGCCTCAGAGAGAGTGAAGGCAGAATGAAGGTGTTCTCTCTGCCACCTACATTCGGCATGTGCACCATGGGATAGAGAAGGGCTCAAATTAAAATGCAAGCACTAGCAAAATGAACAAGGCGGACACACGAACTGAAAGATGACTTACTTCCTCTGAATAGTGGTCTGACGGGAGAGGCGGGTAGTCACACTGCTCTATCTTCTTACACAGCGAGTACAGGTTCATCTTGTCGCCATAGAAAGGACTCTGTAACGCTGCCATCTGCAAAACGCTCCCAATGAAACTGATACACTTACACGTTAACTTTAAAGGAGGTTTCATCGAGCATATGACACTGGAGGGGAGGGGATAATTACAAACATTTTAAATAAAGTTCTCCAGGCATCTGGCGTTTCATGAACATCCTTTACAGAGAATTAGTTCATAAGTCCAAAAATGTCTTACTTCAATTTTTGGTTATTATTTTTAACATTTAAACTTTCCTAGAAGGGAGAAATGGTTAGCACAGAATTATATATACACACCCACATGCACTTATGCAGCATTAAGCAGTGTTACAAAAATAACATAACTTAGGACTCTTTGTAAATACAGTGCTATAGGAACAACTAGCATATCTGATGACCAGACTGACATGAATGGTATAATATCAACCATGCAGTGGTTAAAATACAACAAAAATGAAACAAGCTAAAACTGTGGTATAATCCAGCAATGGTTTAGGGGACGGTACACACAGCATTTTATCTCTCATGACAGTCTCTGCAGGAAAAGGCTATTCTGAGATTAAAAAAATGTCTTTTCAATCTGAATGATCTAACTGATATTCAAACTAGTTCACAGGGAATTAGAACTCCTTTCCTTTTGTGATGATGTCTCAGCAACACTAAACGTTCTCAAAAGCCCTAGAAGTCATGGCCACTACTTCAAGGCATCCAAATGGGATTTTCATGCAGGGAAAAAAAAAAAAACCCTCAAAGAATGAATGACTTTAAAAAAGACATTATTGAATTTAACTTTAAGACCAGGTTCTAACCTGACATTTCAAGTGTGAGCAAGGACTGCGGTAAGCGGGGTTACAAACTCAAGATTCAATTGAGTATGTTCGCCTCCTGTTCAAACCTCCTAAATCTCTGAACCGCGGCAGCGCGACTACAACACGGAGTGCGAGGCTGCCCCCAAGTCAGTCACCCTTTTCTACATGTGCTAATAAGTTTGATTTTGGAAGGACAATGTGTACATTCCCCAGACAGGCCGAGCGTGTGTGCAACACGCTGGGCCGAGCAGGGCTCCTCGGTGGGCGTCAGCGAGGATGGGATGAGCTGAAAATGGCTCTCATCTGTCAGGGCTGTGGCAGAGCTTAACTCCTTCCCGGCCTGGACCGCGGGGCTGGGGGATATGATGGGCCCGCAGAGCCACCCAACAGCTCTTCACTGCAGCTCCTGCCAAACCACCTTCGGAAGAGGTGTTCCCCACGACGAGGAGAAATCCCCAAACCAGGTGTGTGTCCCTAAATGTGTAAAACACTCCATCCGAGAGGACATTTCCAGAAGAGTGGTTACAATAATAATTACGTCTTCTGTTAAGAAACGAGGACACTGATTCTGATAAGACAGAATCTTTTAAGATGCCCCCTTAAAAAAGCAGACTGTGTGTAAACTATTGTCTCCTTGTGTTTGCAAAAACCCTTAGTAAATGTACGTGTGTTCATTATCACGTGCCAGGAGCTCATTACAGTACTTTTGTCTCAATACTGCAGTGTTAAAAAAAAAAAACTCTGAACGTCCCCTAAGGAGTTAAACAGGAATAGTATATTTTCATGCATCTCCTGCTTTGACAGATGAAAAATGTCAACTGTCCTGTTTTTATTTTCAAGCTTTTGCACTATTCATCTGGTTCATTAGTGCATCTCGATGCTGCCCCTGACAGCTGCTCGCCCTCTCCTCCCAGCAGCTGAATTTTTCAGGCTAATTTGATCCTCCACACTGAGACGATCGCTAGAATGATTGACTTGCTCCCTGACCTCCAGGGTCCGACTTCCCTGATTAGTATTCTGGGGGTGTCGGAGGGACGAGAGCCCACTGTCTGTCTTCAGGGCTGGTGGCAGCTCTCTCTTTTTTTTGAACTGTAAGCCACCAACCTACAACCCTGGAAGGATGCGATTGCTGCACTGAACAATAAAGGAAATGTGTAAAACCTACTTTTCCATGTAAAGGTCCGTGTAGCAAAAGCACAGCATCTTGATTTTAATTAGTAAAGTCTACTTTGTTGCATATCAATTAAAACTGTACTGCCAGTTTTGTGTGTGTGTGTGTGTGTGTGTGTCTGTGAGGTTTCAGGAATATTTGAAAGTCTAATTTGCTGAGTTTAAATTACATTTTCAAAAAAGGGTTCCCACTCCTTCATTGTGAATGGTAAATTCTTAGTGGGATACAACAGAAAATGTCTAGGAGATGCTATGGCCAGTTTTCTTAAAGATAAACTTCTGGGCATTTTTATTGACATTATATTAGAAAGAGATACAACATCAAAGTAGATTAAATCCTTAGAAAAAATTCTGGTTCTTCCCAATGACTTGAAGGGAGCAATTGGGAAAATCCTCTGAGCTGAAAACTAATGTCAACACGTTAAATACTTTCACTCAAAACCATTCCCAACACATAATACGCATGAATGTAGGAGCATCCAAAGAAATAATTTTTATTTTGGTGATCATTTCAAGTATATATAAAAATGGGATGCTGCCTCTCAAAGGCAAATTCATAATGAGAAGGATTATTTCAGCTTTGACACGGGAATCTGCTGGTCCTAAAAGAATTATGCAGACTTCTCAAACAACAACTGAACTTTTTCTTTTTCATTGCTAAATTTACTCTCCTTAGTGGAAACCAATCTGCAGTTTACTTGGAGGTATATAAAGGCAAAATCTTGCTTTGATAATTTATTAGACTATGGCCTGAAAGAATCTAAGGTTGCCTAAATAGGTATAAAATATTTTAAAATGTACAAAGTGCCTTTTAAACTTTACAATAACAACATAGTCAAATCAGTGCAACACCGTACCAAATTATTAACAGAATATAATATTACTGAGCATAAACCTCTTTTAATCTCATGTGAACCGTGAATACAAACAAACATGTATTTTATTCTATCACTAATTCACAACTTTTCTTAAAAAAATTATCCCAGGGATGTTATTTAAGAACATTTAAAAGCTCCTAAGTGGTTGTTATTTTAGTAGTTAGAGCACAGTAATCTCAGGTTCCTTACATTAAGGAATTCTGACCCCCAATCTGCAAACAGTAATTACAGATTCTGATGCATTTAAACCTTCTGATGCTCTACTTCCAAGTCAAGGTGGAGCAATTAAAACACATGATCTCATCATATTTTATTTAAGCCAGAAAGACAGGGGACAGAAAATAGTAACAAATACACTGGTTTCTATCTATCCACTTTAGATTTCCTTTTTATGTCTTAAAATATGAAAAGAATTCTATGTATTATTTTCCTTCATTTTATTTTATTAAAAGAGTTACCGAGATGTAGGCTGATGTTTAGTGAACAGCACTGACTAGAAGCTCACATTCTGAAGACAATTACCATTCAATTAAAGAAGTCCCTAGCTGGAGCCTTCTCTGACACCATTACTCTGTAACGAATATAAAACGTGCTCAGAGCATGCTTTCTTCTATTCACCCAAACTGTCGCACTGCAATACTTGCTAGAGGACCTGTCTACATAATTCCATCTTTCTTTGATAAATTATCACCAGCAGAACAGTTGAGAGAGAGAATTTCACCAAGCTTTACCAACACAAAGTGTTACTCACAGAAACTAAGCGAAGTGATAACCTAGAAGAATTATCTCTTTATAAACTATCCTGAAAGCTGAATTACTCTACATGAAAGTTAAAAACAAATTGATAAAGATATTTACCTCACTTTCATATTTTAAATCCATTCCATTGTTATCTCTCCAGCTATGCATGGGCAAGTTTTTTTTTTTTTACTAGATGTTCAAATGTATGTTTTTATAAGTAAGATTATGCAACAACAGTATATTAACATAAAAAACATTTAAGAAATTGAACTACAATCAAAAGGAAACAATTTAAAATTATATTAGAGAAAATGTGTAGAAATGTGTAGTTACTAAACTACATTATAAAACCAGTTACTAAGTCAATTAATTAACTTCCTCATAATTAAAAAGCTAATTCTTAAACATCACCTAGGAAAAAAACAACTATATACTAAAAGGACAGGGGAAACACATTCCAGTAAGTAAAAGCACTTGAGTGTACGGAATTTATCAGCATTACCTACCTCATACAGTAGACAGCCAAGGGACCAGATGTCAGACTTGAAGTTGTACCCATTTTCGTGTATTCTCTCTGGAGACATGTAATACGGTGTACCCACTGCAAAAAGAAACCAGACAGAACAGGAGGAGGATAAAAATGGAGATGCATCTGTGATAAGAAATTACATCCAAAATTTCAGATTAAAATGTCATCAAAATAATTGATTAAGATCAGGAAAACTGTTCTGGGGCATACTCCAGAAGCTTTCAATTTCCTCTTTTCTCCCTGATCCTGAACAGCACATTTACATCTGTCCCACATTAAAAAGGGGGCGGTGAGTGCCACTTGATTTTCTTTCTTTAATTCAGGCAGAGTCTAAGGAGCACAGAAGGAATTCCAACAAAATCTATTAAGTGGCTCACATTGGTTTCATTTTTTAATTTTTATAAACATGGCTTGTATGTCCCAAATAATCAAGCATGACAATATAGTGATTTTAAAATACACAGTAATACATAACAATTGGTGGAGTATGTATAAAGCATACCTATCAACTTTTACAGAAACATCCCTAAGAATACTGTTGTGACTCTTAAAATTACAAATGATATAGTCACCAACCGTCAGTACCTTACTTAACTCCGACTTTAGAAAGAATAAAACAGAATTTTGTATATCAAAGGGTTATATAATAACAAATGTGAAAGGTCACTGACATCTCTGGAAGAACGTCTCAGACTGTTACGACTGAAACTCTGATAGACACAAGGTGCCCTGGATAATTCGGGGTTTGTTTTAATGTTAGCTTGTTTTGAATACACTTTCTTTTTAATATATTTAATATTTATTAAATGTCTTAAATAAGACATTCACATTCTATTTTCAAGGGCGGAAACATTTACGTGACTTTTGAAGGGAGAATCTTAAATCTCAAACTTAGATGGCTATTATTTCACCGTCATTTTGCCTAAGGCTTTTTGCCAAATAGAAAATAGAAGTTTGAGAACAATATTTAGAAATCTTACTTGCTTGAGGCAACAGCTACCAAACTGTGCTGCTACTCACAGAGAAACGGTCTTTCTCCCTCTTCTACCAATTTTGGAGAACTCCCTAGGAGTTCACAGTAAATCTCCTGAGAGTAACTCGGGATACTCAACAGGGGTGCTCAGGCAGAGGCAACAAGGATGGACCCAACCAAGTCAAGGCGCCGTCCGCAAACACATCGTCTTTCACAAGGCCGGCGTTACACGGGCTGTGAGCGGAAACTGGGCTGAGGGGAAACCCCACGGAACCATCCCTGCGCAGGAAATCCTACCGACACGGGAACCGCTTTTTCCTACCACTGGATGCCCTAATCAGAATGGATGGAAGGGGAGGTATTCATAAAACAGAGGAAACGAAAACAGGAGTGTGCAAACAGGAGGATAAAAGGCACTGAGATAAAGTGTGACGCGTTCGGATGCTATCAGAGGCAGAGAAGACATAAATGATTTAACTGCAGCATTTCCTGCGAAGACGAGTCCATTTGCCGATTCCCGCCGGGAGGAGAAAAGCCAGGCAACCTGTGGAAACGGCTAGGTGTGAGCAACGTGCCCTATCCCCGAGTCGGACACACACTCGCTCTGCGCCCCGGGAGCCGCGAGCCCTCTCGCCCGTCGTCTTCAGCGGCGACACCGACGGTGGGCTGACCGGACGCGCGCCGTCGAGGGAGGCGGCAGGTGCGACTCAGCTCCCGGTCCAGGGCACAGGGGGGCCATGACCGGCCGAGGGGGGCGCGACGGAAAACACTGAGCCGTGACGGCTCAGGGTTTACCAGACGTGACGGGGATTAGCTCCGGGAAACCTGCTGTACGTCAGGCGTCTGAGGCGAGTGTCGAGATGGAGGAAGAAACGCTCGCGGTTTACAGAGGTGAGCCCCGGCGTCACCCCTGGACCGCCGCACGGGGCCCGCGCGCCGCCGCCGGCCCTCGAGCCCAGGGGCAGGGAGGCCGGCTGGCGGCAAGGGCTCCGGGACACTGCACCTGAGCCGGCGAAGAGCTCAAGGCACAGAGGAGCCGCTTCCGGGCCGCTGCTGGGGGTCACGGGCAACCGTGACACCCGCAGCCCGCGCCGTGGCTTCCACTCGACGCTGGTTCTCCCGCACGTCGAAGGAGCCAACTCCGCCTATAAGCAACCGGTAGACGCGCACTTATCCCGGGACGCCTCCTCTTTCCGTTCTGCGTGCTGCTCCCCTCTCAGAGCGGAAATCCGAGCGGGCTACTCGCCTCGCTGAGCGACACCTCAGGTCCAGTGAGGAGGAAGGCTGCCTCCCGCACGTCGGTGATTCACGCGGCCGCGCGCAGCGCCGAGAGCGGGGCGCTGCTCCCCGCCGGGCGCCCTGGACACCGACCGACCTGAGCACAGGCGGGGTCCCTGCCCAGCCTCGCCCCCTCTACCTGACAGGGAGCCCGCAGAATTCAAGCACTAGGAGAAGGTGAGATGCACTGAATCTCCATGTTTAAAACTTAATGAATATATAATTATTTCCTAAAAACTCTTCTTAAAAAAAAATTCCTGACAGCTGTGCTGCCTCCAGCATGTGGAGACTCCTTACAGCTGTACAAGGGGGAGGTCCGGAGGGACGTGGGGAGACGTTAAAGCGACCACGCGACGCCCTGAGCGCGGAGGAACCTCAGAGGGCGGGACGCGCGGTGCTCTCCGTCTTTCCACCGCAGGCGGCAGCCCGCAGGACGGGAATGGGATTCACCACAGCAAGTACTTCTGTCATTTCAACCTCCCGGCAAGAGTAGTGAGGAACGGATGATAACATCGTAAAAAACAGAAAGGCCGATACCAGACAAAAATTGTTAAGAAATGAAAATGCTATCTGACCTTTCTTTAAAACATAGTAAGACATTCAAATATTAAAAAAAAAAAAGTTTTCATTATGTTAATTGACTTATTCTAGCTATATGAGACGAGTTTTACACGGAAAGCACTCTATTAACAATAAATACATTCGAAAATGTATCCTGAACAAAATGAAGACTGATGTTCACAAGTGCTACAATATGTTAAGAGAGCCAAAGAATTCTGTTAAACTGCTATTACAGAATATATGACTAAAATAAATAACTTACATTTCATCAGAATAAGTTACATACAGAATTTTCCCAATAGTTCAGCTAAACATTTAGCACTGCCATTGCTGCAAAGACTTGAACGAGAAAAAATGATGGAACCACTGAAATGTCTTTTTATACGGTTAGATCTGGGCTGCTATTTTTCTGTTTTGTTTAAGGGAGGAAAGGAAAAACCAGTCAGAGGTCAGGAAATATGTTTCACACCTTACCTTTGCCACGAGCTAGCCAGGACGTCTAAAGTTCCCTTTCTACTCACTCACCTCATCTGTAAGATGCAGTGATGAGGAAGATGAGCTCATTTCTGAGATCCCTTTGCTCTAAATTCTGTAGCACTCTTAAAAACCCTACAAATGCCCATACAAAAAGTGAAGTGGAGAAAAGTAATATATTCCTATGTTAAACTATCACCTAGGACAGCTAAGTCGGGTACAAACAAGCAAAGTCAGTTTAGAAATCTTGCTTCTTAGAATAAACTGCAGAAAAGAAAGCTTTGAACATTCCTTGTTGGGAAAACTGAAAGGACACAACTCATCTTAAACATCAATTTGATTTAAACATGTGTGTGCACCCCCCCCACACACACACACAACTTCAGGGAACAGGAATTAACTTTCATTTTTTCCCTCATACTCGTATGTCAGCCCAGAAATTATGTTGGCAGATTTCATGGAGAGAGGCCAAATTTACTTAATTGTAGGAGTATTATCTCAGGTCAGTACAGAATGTCTCAGTAGTAGATCAATATTTCTTCTATGAAAGACATTTATTAAATAAATTTTTCTTCTTTCCAGTGTAACTGATAACATTTTAAACCCAGATAATTTTACAGTTACTATTTCTCTGCTCCAGGCACTGTGTTAAATGGATCACATGTATTATCTTGCTGAGCTTTCAACAATGTTTATCAGGCCCCCCTGTACTGTTCAAGGTGTTGGTGAGCCAGAAGTAAACAGGCCAAGCCCCTCGTGGGGCTCACTGGCTAGAGAAATGGGGGCCATTTCATGAGATATTCCCACGATTATCTTGTTGTAGAGAAGAAGCATAAGGAAGTCAGGTAATCTGCCAAAGATGACAAAGCCAGTAAGGTATGGACCTAGAATCCAGCCAGGTCGTCCTGTCCATTACATTTCAACAGTTATTTTGTTAAAAGTGACCACTGTGAAACATGCCTGGGGAAAAAAAAAAATCTGAATCTTTCCAAATTAAGAAGCAGAGAACTCTTCTACAAGTCTCAGCATGTACACACGAAAGGCCACAGGTGAGGGTCAGGGATCAGTGCTTCTCTGCAGCTCCTCCGCTTCAAATAAATACTTGTGATGGTAGTTGAGAGGTTAACCATGCACAGTTTACAATTAGATAACAGCTTCCTCCCAGCATGATGATTTAAGTCACGAAAGGACTGAAAGTTAAAAATAAACCAGTGCAAGTAGCCTTCAATACTGACCAAGCATATGCTGCCTTTACGGCTCCATCTGCACTGAACTGAAGGGTGACCAGCCAAGGAAAGCCCACAGAGAGGTGCTAGGGAAGGTGTGGGGACAACAGGCAAGTGACCACAGGTGGCACCTGGCACCAGAAATGAAACTGCTTTCATGCCTGGTTCAAGAACACTAATTTTCTAAGTTGCAATCGGAGGATGTGTCACACTCGGAAACAGTGTGGGGAACATGAATTGTACGCTCAAGAGACCCCAGTGTGAAAATTCTGAGGCTGGCTGAACAGCGGCCATGCGTTTACCCTGCTGGCAACATCACAAAATCAGAGAACCATTGTCTCATTCTGAATGGCAAAGAGGAGTTCAAACAATCCTGTAACACAAACAACAACGACATCACAATTGCCCCCAAGGGGTTTCAAATATTTGTCCAGCATGAGGACCAGTCTCAGAGCATTGTAGCCAGCGCTTTGTAAAAACCCCTTCCATCCTCAGGAGGTGCAGCAAGCATATATAATAACTAAATCACACATGTGCACGCAAAAAGAAAATTCTCCATCTTTGCTCTTCTGGGAGACATTAAGAAAGCAAGTAAAATGCCGTATTAGAACATGATGAAGCCTTTTTTTCCCTTCTTTTCACTAGAACAAGCAGTGAGACAGGAAACACTTCACTGTATATAATAAGTGCAACTTTGGTGCAAATGATTTGCCTGAATAACACATAACTACTCTTAATTATATACGCCTTTGGAGTACATAATGTGGTTATATTTCATGGCAGTTTAATTTCTCTAAGTTTTGTTAAAATTACTTTCTATCTCTTATATTCCTGTCTATGATGTACTCAAAAGTATAAAGGGGAGACACCCCTGAGAATTAAATAAGCATTTGTAAATAATTTAGAAAAACAGAACTGTTAATAAATTAATAGTAATGCTAGAAAACGACTTTCTTGCTAGAAACTATTATTATGACAAGTGTGGTATTTTCTCCCTTGAAAACTAAACGTGTATCACCAATAAAGGTCTATAATAAGAAAAGGTGAAATTTTAATGCTAAAACATCTGCCTAAAAAAAAGCACTTAATTTCAGTAATATAAACATCGATTGAAGCCTCTGACCAAAACCATGTCACCGCGTCAGGTTTTAGGGGGAAGACTGTCAAGTGGACTAAACCAGGGAGCAGGCAGATCTCCACCCCTGGGGTTACACCCATGTGCATCATGTTACATGGCAAAAGGACTTTGCAGGTGAAAGTGATGGACCTGAAAACAGGGAGACCACCCAGGACTGTCTATGCCATGTGCAAGGATCTACACCTGCCACACTGGCCGTGAAGATGGAGCAAGGAGGTGGAGGTCATGCCCACAGGGGCTGCTTCTAGGAGCTGACACGCATACTCAGGTGACACAGGAAAGGGACAGGGGCCTTGGTCCTGCAAGACCAAAGACCTGGCTTCTCCCCACAACCTGGAGAAGTCTCACCTTGAAACTCTAGAAAAGAGACCAATTCCACAGATGCCTTGATGGCAGCCTAGGGAGAGCAATGCTGGAATCCTGACCCACCGAACTGTAAAAACTGTACATCTCTGTTGTGTTGAGCCACTATATTTGTGGGAATTTGTTAGGGCAGCAATAGGAATCCAACATGAATGCGCTAACGAGTCACACACCGCCTGGGCCAAGTCCAAGTGCTGAGTCAGCTGCAGGCCAAGAACCCACCAGGCGCTGGGGGAGACGGAAAGCTTGTGACCTGAAGCTTCCATGACTTCTGCGAGCTCACTGGACAGTCTGGGGACGGGATCAGTTCGGTCTTTGAAGGTTTTTTTTGCAGGGCGGGGGGGTGGAGGGAGAAGCCAGTATATTTACCATAAGACAAATGGAAGGATAAAATGATGATCTTGTATAATTTAAAAGCACACTGGTTGTTTACTGACTGCTAGGGACCCTAAAACCAGGTAATCACAACCACTTTAAAGACTTGAATTAGAGACATAGAAGAGAAAGCAGGTCACATGCTACATGGCACTCAGTTCACAGTTGATGTTTGAAGCTTGGTAAAAATAATTTATTAAATTGGCCAAAATAAGGTTCCCATCATGTGTCTGAAGCACAAGCTGGAATCAAGATTGCTGGGAGAAATATCAATAGCCTTAGATATGCAGATGACACCACCTTTATGGCAGAAAGCAAAGGAGAACTAAAGAGTCTCTTGATGAAAGTGAAAGAGGAGAGTGAAAACGCTGGCTTAAAACTCAAAATTCAGAAAACTAAGATCATGGCATCTGGTCCCATCACTTCATGGCAAATAGATGGGGAAACAATGGAAACAGTGGCTGACTTTATTTTTTTGGGCTCCAAGATCACTGCAGATGGTGATTGCAGCCATGAAATGAAAAGATGCTTGCTCCTTGGAAGGAAAGTTATGACCAACCTAGACAGCATATTAAAAACCTAGACAGCATATTACTTTGCCAACAAAGGTCCATCTAGTCAAACCATCTATGGTTTTTCCAGTAGTCATGTATGGATGTGAGAGTTGGACTATAAAGAAAGCTGAGCGCCAAAGAATTGATGCTTTTGAACTGTGGTGTTGGAGAAGGCTCTTGAGAGTCCTTTGGATAGCAAGGAGATCCAACCAGTCCATCCTAAAGAAATCAGTCCTGAATATTCATTGGAAGGACTGATGCTAAAGCTAAAACTCCAATACTTTGGCCACCTGATGCAAAGAACTGACTCACTGGAAAAGACCCTGATGCTGGGAAAGATTGAAGGTGGGAGGAGAAGTGGATGACAGAGAATGAGATGGTTGGATAGCATCACCAACTCAATGGACATGAGTTTGAGTAAACTCCACAAGTTGGTGATGGACAGGGAGGCCTGCAGTCCATGGGGTCGCAAAGAGTCAGACACGACTGAGCGTGAACTGATCGTGTGTATGTCCAGGAGGGAAAAATCACAGATTTACTGATCAAGAGAAAACTCACCAGGGATCAAGACTCTAGCATACCTCATGAATTATTCTGGATTTAAAAGTAATCCCTCTGCTCAGAATCTCCTAATTCAGAATGATGGACACACCCCAAAGCCATGTATGGTTCCCTCCTCCTTCCCTACCACCATACAGTCCCATCAAGAGAGCTAAGTACTCTTCAGGTGCAACAGCTACAAATATGTCACAAAAATAAACAAGGAGAGAAAGAGTACAAATCATACCAAAAAAATAAAAACCCCGAGGTGTTTTTCCTCCAGCTCTCGGTCCTCACTGCTACCAGTTCTCCTCTTCCTGGACACACGGAGGAATTACTGTGTCCAATCCTTTAAGATGAGCATGGACACGAGATTTGTTTTAGCCAATAAAACATGAGTGGGAATCAACCTGTGTTACATTCAAGCAGAAAGATTTAACTGAGAGCCATAAGTGAATTCTCCGTGATCTCTTCCCCTTGTGAAGATCACACAAGACGGAAGCCCCTAAAATGCCAAGTGACCACGCAGAGGCAGGGTGGCCACCTGGGCCCACAGCAGACTCGGGATAACCACAGAAATAATATGCTTCAGTGCTGACTGCTGTTGCTTCCTGCAGTGTGCTCTAACCTGTGCTTCCTGGCGGATTCAGTTAAATCCACCCTCTGATGCCCAGCCTGCCTCTAATTCATTCACTCAGGAAGTACTGAGCATCTACTCTGTGCTATGTCCTCTACTATGCGCTTGGGACATAGGAGGCGCGAACCCAAACCATGGAGACCCCGGTCCTCATGAAGGTGCAAGTGGTCAAGGAAGGAGAAGGAAACGACTAGGCACAGTGAGCGAGTCACACAGTGTGTTCGAAGAGAAGTCCTACGAAAAACAGAAAAAAACAAAACTGAAAACATGAGAAGGATCAGAAATTCTAGGGGTGGTGTGTTGGGGGCAGCAGATTTATTTTTTTTTTAATTTTAAATTAGTTTATCTGTTTTTTAACTTTACAATATTGTATTTGTTTTGCCATACATTGACATGAATCCACCATGGATGTACATGTGTTCCCTTTCCAGAACCCCCCTCCCTTCTCCCTCCCCATCCCATCCCTCCGGGTCATCCCGGTGCACCAGCCCCAAGCACCCTGTATCATGCATCGAACCTGGACTGGCGATTCGTTTCACATATGATAATTTGCATGCTTCAATGCTATTCTCCCATATCATCCCACCCTTGCCCTCTCCCACAGAGTCCATAATACTGTTCTACTTATCTGTGTCTCTTTTGATGTCTCGCATACAGAGTTATCTTTACCGATTTACTAAATTCCATATATATATATGTGTTAGTATACTGTATTGGTGTTTTTCTTTCTGGCTTACTTCACACTGCATAATAGGCTCCAGTTTCATCCACCTCATTAGAACTGATTTGAATGTATTCTTTTTAATGGCTGAGTAATATTCCATTGTGTATATGTACCACAACTTCCTTATCCATTCGTCTGCTGATGGACATCTAGGTTGCTTCCATGTCCTGGCTATTATAAACAGTGCTGCGATGAACACTGGGGTACATGTGTCTCTTTCAATTCTGGTTTCCTCAGTGTGGATGCCCAGCAGTGGGATTGCTGGGTCATATGGCAGTTCTATTTCCAGTTTTTTGAGGAATCTCCACACTTTTCTCCATAGTGGCTGTACTAGTTTGCGTTCCCACCAACAGTGTAAGAAGGTTCCCCTTTCTCCAGATTCATTATTAAATAGAGTAAGCTCAGGGATCGCCACCCGACTCCCACACAACGTGACAGGACAGAGGAGAAAAGGCGCCTTCAAACTGCTTGAAATAGCAAACTGCTGTGCCCATCTTCACTGCCACAATGGCTGCTGGTACTGAGGAGCAAGAGAGGATTCCTCTGGGTCAGTATCACAGGAGAGACGGGTAGTTCATTATGGCTTGAATAACAATCATATATTTTTTAAAAAATCATACATTTGGATTATTTTAAAATAATCCAAGGTAACAAGAGAAAACGCACACCTTGACTGCCATGTTCCTACTTCACAGGTTTTAGTTTCCAGTCTCGAAGGGGCACTTCCCTGGAAGGGTCAGCCCCAGCTGCGGGTCAACAGGAGGGTTATGAAGAAAGACCTCGGGATCGTGTTCACTTTTGAGTCTTGGGCACAGAGAACAGGCAAGTGCAGGGCAGGCACAAATGGTGCTTCCACCTGAGGCTCCTCAGCTACGTGCAGAGTGGGATAAGGTGACCCCAGGTGGAGGTGAGGAACAAGTCAGGAAACTGGCATAGTCAGGAAAATGCCACCAGGTACCGACCCAGCGCACCCACAGCGCCGGGCAGGGGAGCGCCCACAGGCCAGGAGGGACGCCTCACTGCTTCCCGGTGCACAGCCTGTCCACCCCCGGGCCTCAGGCTCCTGGACTTTGGAAGGCAAAGAGTCTGCACCCACGGCTCGCGCCCACCCGCTAGGACCTCAGGGAGCCCAATGACTGTGAAGTGAGCAGGACAGTCACACACATGAGTCCCGCCCTCCCAAGCACCGGCAGCTCCGTGAATGACTGAGTCCTGTCTGACCACCCAAACTGGCCCGGCCAGCAGACTGCCTAACAGGAGGCAGAAAAACAGGACTCGGTCCTTAAGTAAATGGAACAGCACGGAAGTACTGTAAACACAGGCTAATGTTTTCCAAATTGCAGGTTATAACCCACTAATGAGTTGTGAAATCAATTTACTGATTGCAAACAGCATTATTTTTAGTAACACAAAATAGAAGAGACAGTATATCAAGAGGAACCTCGGTTGTAACAGGGAATTTCCACTTCAGTCCTGGGAAGTTAGGTTCCCTGGGGGTCACGGTGGAGCTGGGGCTTCAGGGGCAGGGGTGCACTATCGGGAAATCTGGGAGCCCCTTATCGAGAGAGCTTGACTCAAGGGGGAGATGTGCCCTCATCACAAAATTAGAGATACACACACACACACACAACTCATTTTCTAACAAGTCTTACATCTGTAAGGTTGGTAAACAACAGGAAAGAACAGAGCAAAGTTTACATGTAGGGACATATATTTTCCAACAAGGAGTCTCCCAGCCACACCCTCTGACCACTTCGATACAAAAGCACTAAATGAAGATCTGACTTGAGTCCATGGAGAAAAGGAAAGGGGAAGCGGACAGAAAGTGAAGAACCCCAGAGAGCTCAGGCCACACACAGGGATAAACTTGGTGCGTGCTGGGCTGGTGCGCAAAAAGAGGTTTAGACTTTGCTCAGCTGCATGAGGCACATGCTAAGGGGCCGTCGAAGAGCAACAGAAGAAGCGACCAGCAGAGGGGAGCCCCCGAGGAGAGCAGACCACACTGGGCGTGCTGACCCCGAGGGCAGGGGAGGGGCACTGCTGGGTGCTCACGCCAACGCTGCAGAGCTGGCCCTGAGCTTGGAGGAAGGGGTGAGCCACCCCCACGTGAGGCTGAGGCCCCTGCCCTGCAAACCTCCTGCAGAGGCGCTCACCCTGCTGCAGCCCCTTGTCTGAACGGCCCTGTCAGCCTGGGACGTCACTCCCTGGCCTCTCTGTACCCTCTCACCCCCATTCAGACGCCACCTCCTGGCAGAGGCTGTGCCCTTTCTAAAATACTCCCCCTGCTGGTCACTCCGTGTGCAGGCCAACAAACCCTGTTAGTTCTTCCTCTGTTATTCATCTATTTCCTCCCACCACAAGGTGAGAACCATCAAGAGGAGGACTTCCTTGTTGAGGCTACGTCCTGGACCCTGGAATGGCACCCTTCTTTTCTGAATGAATCAGTTCAGCTGTTTCAAGAGGAGAAATAAACTGCTCATGACTTCCCTCTCCACTTCCCCTTTTTTCTTCTGTCTCCTCCACAGCACCATCACGTTCACAAAGGTAACTTGGCATTTATACAGCATACCACAGAGCTCAGAAAACACGTTTACCTTCACTTTATGATTAGGTTAGGGGCTGGTTAACACAGCACAGTTACTACCCACATTTCTACTTGTAGAAACCTGGAAACTAAACCTGAGAAAAGTGAACAAATGGCTTGACCAAGGTCCTACAGCACAGCGGACAGGTCAATCCAGACATGCGCCATCCTCTACAAACGTCCTTCTGCCCCACGTTCAGAACAGGCAAGAAGAAAGCATGGCGGACACCATGGAGGATACCATGGAGGCAGGCGTGTAGCCAAGGATGGAGCGGCCAGAGGACACCACCCCCAGAGGACCCAATGCTGAGCTGAGGGCTTTTCATGATCGTCCTTAGGCCACCGAGAACAGGCGAAGATTTGGAGGAAGTAAGATAATCAGATAATGTCTTTAAAGAAGGAGAGTTTCTCTGCTGGGAATATGGTAACCAGAATGGATTAAAAAGGAATATTACAAACACAGAAGGATCCTTCCCTAGTCCAAACAGGAAGTGCTTACAGTTTGAGGAGGACAGAAAAGAAAAGTGGAGAGGCTGGGAGACCGTCTGTGTGGTGGGGGCAGAAATAAAACTAAAGGCCTCTAAGATTTTTTTTTCCTCCAGTTTTGAAGATCTGGACATGACCTGAACGTCCAACAACATCATCTTTAGTATCTGTAATTTTTAACCCCAAATTTAAGGAATTATTATTGCTCCATGTTGACTTACTTTTAAGTGAAAAACTTGGTTATGAAAACTGGCTGGAAATATGATTGTCTATGTAACCTTATCTGCTACAGAAAATGTGACAGAACTAGATATTTTACTGCAGGTTGACACGTTATCATGGAATTAAATGATACAAATTAGAGATAGAAACTGGAGAGACAACTAAAAATTCAAAGACTTGATAATCTCTTAAGGATTGTAAAATACAAAAACTTTGGAAGTGTGTTCCTTATAATGATTAAATCAAAATAAGTGAAAAAAATTATTTTTGAAAAAAAGACATTTTGGAATAAACAAAGTATAAATGCATAATAGTAAGCTGTTTCTAGAAATCCTAGGTATTTCTGTCCTATTGACTTAACTTGACTTAAATTCCTGAAAAAAAATCTCCTTTACAAAATTATATGAAATTTAGCTGTAGAATAGAATTCATTCAAAGTAAACTTATTTGAATTTTCTTTCGTGAACATACAGATCTCTTTTATTTGTAGTCACATAATATTTAGACCTGAACTGTGAATAAATCATGCCCTACAGATTTAATCCTCAGCAAAACCAGAAAAAAAAAATGAACATACAATAAAGTATAGTTTATCAAATTTTCTGCAAGCAAAATAAATTTATACAGGTGACCACATTTTCAAGTACCTTTTGGAACCAATTCTTAAAAGCAATCTTTTATTTTTAGTTTTTTAAACGGAAGTACAGCTGACTTATAACAGGTGTACAACATAGTGATTCAGTATTTTTATAGATTACACTCCACCTAAAGTTATTACAAAATAATGGCTAAATTTTCCCGTGCTGTACCATATATCCTTAGTATTTATTTTTAAAGCAATCTTTCAAATTTGCTCTTAAAAACAAAAGTATAAGTCAGTAACACAGGAGGGCAATAATTTTTTTAAAGCAAAAATTATGGTCAACTTGTCAACAAACGTTAAGTCTGTGTCACAGTTTCTATCCTTGTTATCTTATACATATTCTTTGTTACCAAAGAATTTTTCCTGATTCTTCTACGTAAGATTTTTATTGGGTCTGAACACCTTGTTGGGCTCGAGTTCAAATTTTAATTCTTGATGTTCAACGTGCTTTGCTTAGTGAACCTCAGTTTTAAACCATCAAAACTTCTACTTCATAGAGAAGACAGGCAGAAATACGAGATGTTTTCTTATGTTAAAAATACTTTTCTCAAAATAACACAGAAAACAAAAATGCTTGGGAAAGAAATTATTTTCCTATTGATTCATTCATCAAAGCAATCAGTCTCATTGCTACTTCCTCACTGGCTGTGCCTCAGGTGTGCCTCAGAGTGTTTTATGATTACGGGCATCCCCAATTCATGTGTGTGTGTGTGCACGTGCACACACATATACACTACATATAACTACATGACCCTGAGTGAATTGGTTCAGATAAAAACTGACATCAGAAATTCTGAATTATTAAATCTATTAAAATTGTACTCTCTATAATCACATAATTTGGAATAATACATCACCTAAACCTAGAGATGCATATACATTTGTAAACCCCATTGAGAACATCAGTAAAAAGCAGTGACAGGCAAGCTAATGGAGTACAGTTTCAAAACTGTTAAGATCTGGGTTTCACATAATAATGCTGGATCCTCAGGGTCAGACAACTACAGCGTGTGCAGAGCGACAGCCCGCACGCAGAGCGGCACGTACACAGTACACACGCCTGTGCAGGAGCAAGGGCACGCGCAGTTGTGCACGCGAGCGTGTGTGTGTAATGATGACCCAGCATTTTTAAGTATAATAGATTACTGACAGCGTGCTGTTAGGACATTCCGTTCAGGTGAGTAACAAAATCAACACGGGTTATCTTTCCCAAGGGCCAGTGGCACTGGCTTGGAACAGTCTGAGGTTTTCTTCTCAGAAGTCCTCTACTATTTGCACTGTAAGAACTGGAACTTCCAAATAAAACTTTATTCAAGTGTTATGCAAATCCATGCAGTTCTCATGGAATTTCGTATCGAATTTCCCTACCCCCCTCAAAACTGCAATGTTCTGTGAGAATAAATGTGAAATAAAAGAAATAACTAAAGCAGTAATATTCAGCATCAGTTGAAATTTTATTTTCTTAAAGTACTAGACAAAACTGAAACTTGGTGTGAAGGGAAGAGTATTATCTCCCCACCACTCCTTAATCTAGGGTCCAATGCTCTCTCATCCACCAAATATCGATTATGTGCCACACACCATCCCGGATGCAGCAGCATCAAGCGACAGGTTCAAGGTCTCACAGAGCCTCAGCGACAGTCAGAAACCTTCACAAATGTCTAGTCACCTCATTTGGATGCTCATTTTATTATTTTGTCATTTAGGTGAAACTCATTCCTCACCAGACCATTTAATTTTTATTTCTCACTTAAAAGCAGTAATTTTAAAAAATCAATTGTTTTCAATGAAATTATGACACCAAAGATGAAGCATCATTAAATTAAAGCCAAATTATTTTTATCTTAATTCTTATTTTGATTGTTACCATTCTGTCAAAGTCTTATGTTACAAGGAAACTATGATTTGAAAACTTTCAGGATAAACTCTATCATTCCCTTTAAGTTATTCAATCTAAAAATTATTTCTTCCCAGTAATTGCTATGTTAATGGAAAGCCAGTTTACGTTAAGGTAATGTTGGACTAGCTACATTCAGTTCTGTTTTGGTACAAAGGACACTGGCATGTTATCAGCTCTAGAATCAGTAAATTACAAGTGTCTTCCACTTGTACTTTTACAGTTTAGGGGAGTATTTCCTCCTGAGCCACAGATCATCTGCAGGTCCCCCAGAGCAATCACAACCATGTATGCTACTTTAATAAATCTTCAAACTACTCTAACATTTTTAAATGGTCAGGTGAGGTCCCCTTTCAAGATACGGTTTATTCTTCATACTATCTTAATATTATCAAACATAAAATAAAAGGAAGGGTCCATGGCAACAGTTAAAGCTAGATTTGTTCACCAGCATTTCCTTTTACAACTGACTGCCTGATGGTCAAAGAGAGGTGTCCAAGTGTCACGTGAATGGACACATTATACCTGACAGGTTTCAGCTCAGGACCTGAGGATTTTTAAAGTGTTGATAGTTTTATTTAGACGATAAGAGCTGGCATATAATTCGTATGTCCCTTATATTTTAATCACATGGGTGGGGGTGAAGGGAAGGGGATAGATAACTGAAATTATACTGTGTCTCTTACCTAAAGAATGTGCAGCTGTGGTTTTGGAGCTGAAAAAACGGCCAAGCCCAAGGTCTCCAAGCTTGACCACCCCGGTGGCTGTAATGAACACATTAGCTGGTTTTATATCTGTGAGTAAAAGAAGGCATTGGGTGAAAAATGATGTCAGTTTAGATATATTCAAGGGATTAAAAATACTTTTCATTGTAGAACTTAAAATATATCTTAAAAATGAAAGTTTGAATTATGAACCAGTTATTTATTTTGAGTAACTTTCACATATGCTAGTATTTCTGAGTTCTCGGTCCTTTGATAGACAATCATCAATATAGGATGATAAGCACTATTAATTTTCATTTAAAATGCATTTTTTCCATTTTCAAATAAACTTCGGTGAAATTCAAAGCACAAAATAAATGTGTGCCCTTCTATCAATTTTAAACATCCTACTAAATAGTAATTTATTGACATGTTTACATAAACTATAAAATCAAAACAGATGCAGATAATTACTTAGATGACATTATTTTAATTGCTTAAGTCCACTGTACTGAAATTTTTTACATCCCAAAATGAAGGGATCAATGCCTCAGTGATGTAATCTTCACATATTTGGTCTGACCATTTGACTGAGAATCATGAATATATTAACGAGTGAATGCTGAACACTAAAAATCTAAGTAGCTATAAGGTATACTGTTCATTAAAAAAAAAAAAACAACTCTTACTTATGCATATGCAACTGCTTTCCTGCATCTGTTTTTTTTACTTTTACCAACATAACCAGTAAAAAAAAGTTAAACAGAAAAATAACTAATTCTCATTCTTATTTAAAACCAAGTACAGCTTTACTTAAAGGCTTATCATTCTGCTATTAGTAAGATTATAATTTGGAAATAAATTACCTAGGAAAGCATGATATTACACAATGACTGGAAGGAATTTATTCGTAACTTGCCTAGTACCCTGTGACCTTTAAACCAACATGAAAAGCTACACAAGACTGGACTCACCCCGGTGCATGACTCGTCGAGAATGCATGTGCTCCAATGCACTGCACAGCTGCACAAAGTATTTCCAAACAGTCCTTTCAGGAATTAGCCTCTTTTGTTTCTTAAAATGCTGTTTAAAAAATTAAAAATAAGATTAAAAAAAATTTCAAACTAGATTCTGACTTAAGTCAGAAAAACACCTATTCTCATCTACCTATTAGAAGCTAAAAAAATAAGATTTTTCATAGTGAAATGATACCAGGATTTGTACCTGATATTATACCTTAAATTTCTCCTACTGTATCTCAAGTCAGCACAGGCCCTATCAGGCTACATCTCTGTGATGTCCACCTGTTTCAAAAATTTAACATCCATATAAGGTGATTTCCTATCTAAAAGGATGTCAAATTTAAGAATAGCCAGAATAAGAAAGTCTAGAGACCTGGAGGTAATTATGTTCATTACAAGACAGTGATTCTCTTGACAGAAGGCAGTGAAGTAGAATTCCTTTTAAATACTGAACCACCCTTGGTGATTTGAAATATCACTTAATTTATTAAAAATTAAATAGATATGAAAAGTTTTCATGAATATTTCCACTGCATATTCCAAGTCAAACCTGCACTTGGCTCTGAATGAATAAAACTAAACATGGGAGCAAAGCATGACGGGAAGACCCGGGCGGGAAGCTGAGCGTGAGCATCCTCGTTTGGAAGGACTGCACCGTCATGCATAAGAGGGGCCGCAACGGAGTCACCGCAAAACCCAAGGGACATATGTGTGCCCATTTTTCGGCATTATATTTGCCAGAAGAATATACTAATAATATGCTTATTCAAGAACAAAGTTCTTAGTTGCATAGGATTTGTAAGGATTTTTTACATAAAAATTATTTTTCAAAACCAAAAATGTAACTGGTTTCTTAGCAAAATTTGTAAATGACCAACATGAAAAAGTATTGCATTTAAACAAATTTTCAGACAATTTTAACTTTTGTATATTTACATAGACATCAACATTTAAACATGTGCTTTAATGCACTGATGATGTGACATTTCAACAAGTTCAACCGTTTTGATTTTTTGGTAACAGAATATGGAGAAATGGTATTTCAGATGATTCCAACACAACACACTCTGTCAGTCCCTACCCGTGTGACCAGGTGAGGGCGGGCTGAAAAGAAAAACAATACAGGGAGAGAAACCCGCCAGCACGCCTCCTTCACGCTCAGCACAGGATCAGGTCTACTGACTCACAGGCACTCAGTGACCAAAGGATAAATAACTCTTCAAGGAAGAGCAAATCACCTTAGGTTCATCTTTATCAGGACACATACCATAGAAATGAACTTATCAGCAACTTCAATGGCCATTACATCAGTAGCAAAAAAAACAAAAAACAAGTACCAATCAGATGACCAGGTAATTAAAAAGCAGATCAGGGTTATTATACTAAAATGGTAAAAACCTCCCAGATCGTGTTTCAATGCTAAATCTTATTAACGGCAGCCTGCATCAGCATCAGTTTTCCTTCTATGGGGGCAACACTGCAAAATCAGTTTTAGAAACATAATTTTCTTTCCGACTTGGAATGAGTCCAAATAAAGCCTGTCTATGTGCTCCCCCTGACGCTGGATTAGCATATCAGAAGACCGTTTGATGTCAACAGGAAGATGGGGAACAGGCTTCTTTTCATTCAAAAATAAATATACCATATCATGTAAGTATCAGACCATGAAAGAAGAATTTTATGCTTTAATATAGATTCTGAAATCATCGTAATTATAATTAACCTGACAGTTTACCTTTAAAGTTCCATTATTAAAAAATAAACTGTATATTAAAAAAAGGGCACAATGAGAAAACTGCCCTCAAAATGGAAGATGTGATCAGGCCAAGGACTGTTTCTTTCAACAAGTTAAAGGTTTTAACAATAAACTGGCATCAATATAATGCTAGCTAGACAGAATGACTTGGCAAAATATAAGTATCCAAATTAGTAACATGTTTTTGAAGAGTAATTTTATGAATTTGACTCAATCATAAAATAAATCAAAATCAGCTTTAACATCCACTGGGTTATCTTCCAATATTTTTTACATGTCTCTTCAAACATGCAGTTTTTCAACCATCCTTGAGTACAAAAAAAAGATTTTTTTTTTGAGAAAAACCAATACTTATGATGAGAAAAACCTGTCTGTTCTGATGGTGGCACTGTTGGCTATCTCTTAAGAGGATGAATAGAAAAAAGGCAATACAAATTTGAATTCTTTTTACTACTGGTAAAATTTATATTAGCACTATAAAAGAAGAACTCACATAATGCCAATATATTTTTAAAAAACAACCTCTTCTTATTCTAAAATATACATATCTTTTAAAAGTTAATTATCTAGTCAAATAGCATTACTGTTCAAAAATCCTATCTTTCTCTGAAAAAGAAAATTCAGCTCCAGATTTGGGGGAAGAAAATCTAATACCAACATATAGGAATAAAAAATGTACATTTATTTATCATGTACATTTTTAATAAAGCTAAATCAGTTTAAAGGTTACTATTAATAAAGATTTCTATGGAAAAAATTTAAAAGATATGTCACTTTTACTATGTTATAAAAGAAAATTTTAACCTCTTATATCTGAAAATAAAATATCTAAAAAGTCCTGAAAGACAGAAATAAGCACTCAGATATACCTGATCATTTGGACAGAATTTTTATTGTCTTTTTTTTTTAAGGTGGGTTCATCTTTTTTTTATGCAAAGCTTCAAGTACTGTTTATTTTAAAAGCACATTTTCTACCTGCATCAACATTCAAACAAACATTGAACATTATTCATATCAGAAAAAGAAAACCAGATGTAACAAAAAGCTAACCAGTGTATTTGTAAAATGCATATACAAACATCAGATTATACTGTTCTCTCACTTACGTGTAACAAGATGACCAACATCTCACCTAGGCGGCATCCAGCATCCTTGGTAAAACGCGGTGTCACTAAGGTGAAGCTAGCTGATGCAGGCTGCCTCCACTCCAAGGTTTTTTGGAAAATGGGCAGTTGTTTTTTTTTTTCATTGTCAAACATTCTCTTACAAACTAAATGCCCCCAAACCAAATTATATAGCAGACACTGCCTATCAAGTACCAATTTTGGGGAGGAATTACTTGATTCCTCAGTCTGGACACTCCTACTCCAAGCAGAACATACATTTCTTATTTCTACGTTCTACAATTCCAGCATTCCTCCTTCGGAAATCTTGGCAAAAATTGTTATCACTATTACACAGCATAAACTCATCAACAGAGAAAGAACAGAAAATTACCTTGTTGGATCGAAAAAAACAAGCTAATTTCTGTAGTGTATCAACACATCTGACCCTACAGTTTAGTATGTTCACGTTTAAAGAAGGCCGTCTCAGACAGCACACCCATAGGGTCTGCTTTGTAAGTGTGCGGCCCGCACAGCACACCGTCCCTGCGCTGAGTGTAACGCTCTTTCGCCAGCTCGAAATTATAGTCATTTGTTCCACGGGGACCCGAGATGGTGTAGCCCGTCCCAGGAAGCATATAACCAACAACCTTGGGAAACAATGTGCTGCTGTAGTTAAAAAACAAAACCAAAGAACAACAAAGACAATCCTGGTAGGCAAGTCATTCTTGAAGAAGATCAGGAGAAATGGTAATTAAAGAGTAAGAAATAGTGAAGTTATATGAGAACCGGCATTGCAGGCACCAGCTGTTTTCCATCTCTTCCAAGTATCTAACACGAGGAAGTAGGTGATTTATGTTCAATATAAGGAACTATTTCCTGCTTGGGAGTGTCGTCAAAACGTTTAACGCGCCACTCACATAATCCATATGCACCTTTAATAACAGACCTGATTCTGAGGCTTGACAGTAATGGTTGTGCGACCTTGAAGAAGCCACTTCACCTTGCTGAGCCTTGGTTTCCTCACTATGTTAAACAGTTTTGGAGACGAACAGAGTACGCGGCACCTGCTGCCTCTGAAATATCTCGGTTACAAATAAAACACAAAAAACAAACGCCTGACTGGCGCATTTTCACACCGAAAAGTAACAGACTTTAGCATGTCTGGTCCTTTAAATCTTCAGCTAATAACAACAAAGCGAAAATAACAATCATAATACCTCCGAGATCCCCAGAGGTCCAGTTAATCCTATGAATGGTCTTCACATGCGATGACAGGTCAGATTTTTATAAGGTGATGACAAGGTGATTAGATCAAACCTTTACCAACAGAAGCAATATTATGTTCCCAAACATCTCTGTAATTATGATGCATTTTTAAAAGACTGCATTTCACAGTGCTTCTTTCAAAGATTTAAATGCAGAGAGACTGGACTGATGGAAAAGACAGGATGCTTCTGAAAGTATTAACTGGCAGTTTTAAGTGTGATTTCTATTATATATCAATCTTTCTATGGAAACATTTTTCTTCCAAGGGTATAAGAAGGTCTCAACAGACTACAGTGTACAAGTACTTGCCATACACAATTTTGGGAATTATATAAATGTGTAAAATAGTTATGTAGAATTTTGGTATGTGATACTAATTTGCAATGTGTGAACATTTTCTCCCTTGGCACTCTGAATAAAATTCAGGCATCATAAGTTGCTTTAGAAGATGCTAGTAGAATGGGCCTGGCAACCAGGTGATCACTAAAAAAAAAAAAAAAAAAAATACCACCTGCATCTAATTTTATCCTCTTTGATAAAATACTTCCCACCCAAGTTCCACTCCTCTTTTTCCTTTCCTATAAATGTCAGAAAAGCTAACTGTGTACTCAGCTGCTTCTAATTATAATTTAATAGACTATCAATGTAATCCATCCATTTCCCAAAGTCAAAATCTTACAGGTTAATAATGGAAGTGGAAAACATATTTTATCTTATGGTAGAAAATGTGAAACATACAAGATTTTTTTTCCCCTGAGTAATTGAGCCTTGGGGGAGGAAAAAAAGAAAACTGTATTTACCAAACAAGAAAAATGAGCTCCTATAAAGTCACAGTGTTCTTCCCCTAGCCCCCAAAAGTTGCCTTCTAAATGTTGGTATATCAATATCAAGGAAACTTGAAATATTTTTTAAAAATCAATGAAAAAAGATAAGAATAAATCAGAATTACTAGAAGGAATGATATTGCATTGCTGCCATGTGGATAACCCTGAAGGTTCCAAGTACCTAAAGCTGATGGGAAAATAAATACCTGAAAGTACTTAAGACCTTGCCCCTCTACTGCATTAGAGGGCTAGAGACAGACGGTGAGACGAGAACGCGGGAAGTCCATCTTCAGAGGCAAACGAGGATGCTTGTCTCTCTGATGAAGTCTTTCTGGTTATGTTACACCAGACAACAGTTAAGAGAGAATACTGAAATATATTCTTAATGGACAAGGAAAACAGTAGAACAATAAGGAGACAGTACAAATCTCTCAGTAGAAAAATGAACAAAAAAATGAAACAAAAGTCTGAACCCCTTCTCTCTACTTACTGGTCTACAGCTACCAGCACTGCTGCCTGTGTTCATAAAGTTCACAAAGGCAACTTTCCATCAATATTACCTTCAAATAGGAGCAAAAAGTTCCCTTCTAATATTTTTCTAAGTAAACACAGTTCAAAACTTACACACAGTTCAAAAACTTACCCCCTTTTTCATTATGCTTACATTATGGCACATGATTTTCAATTTATTAAAATCCCTAAGTTCAATACTATTTCATTACCAAATGTCTTAGGTTTCAAAGAAAACCCAAGGGATCTTTTATCAGCAATACTGCTTCTATAAAAATAATGCTGTATAACATACCTACATATGCATACCAAACAGACATAAACCTTTTTAGTTACACACACACACAGGTGTACATGCATAATATATAGGTACCTATGTATAGAATATTCAGTTCTGCATAGCTTTTTCCAGACAGTGCCACTAATTTGTAACCTTAAGACTTTTGAATAATTGTGAAGTCACAGACAACATAAGATAGGTGGCAATCTTATGTAAGAGACCCAGCAGGAAACAGACGTGCTTGGGAGCACTGGCAACTCTCCCTGTGGTCTGGCTCGGGCTGCACACTTCATGCCAGATGCTGAAATGGACAGTGTCTGTACCCTCTGAGCCATAAATCAGCATCAACAAAGATAGATGGTACTGCTGGGAAGACTTTGCTGCTTTAAGGATCCAAAGGTCAAGAGTGTAGAAGACATTTTTAAGTGCTTTTCTTTCCAGTACTGCATCTAAATTTGGATAAGAACAGATAAGAATATGTCTGCAGATGCAAAAAAAAAAAAAACAACCACACTAAAGTGAACAAGATTTACAAGTTGTAATATTTGAAGATAATAATTATCTCCAAGATTTGTTGATGTTTTCACTAATTTATCAAAGTTTGTGGTGTACCAACCTCTCCCCTTGAGTGTGAGCTGGGTTATGAACGTGATGAACTGCCACCTCCGCATTAGGTTATCTTATGTGACAGAAAGGATTCTGCAGATGTAATGAAGGCTCTAATCAGCGGTTTTTGAGTTAATCACTGGGGAGATTACCCTGGGTGGACCTGATCTGATCGGATAAGCCCTTCAAATAATTCAGAGAAATTCAAAGCCAGAGACTCTCCTGTTGACGGTAAGGGAGCAAACTGCTAGCTGCAGAGAGGGACACGTGGCCTCAAGGGTGGCTCCCAGCTGACAATCAGGAGGCAAGCAGTCATACAGCCACAGGAACTGAATTCTCCCAACAGTCTAGTCACCCAGGAGGAGAGCCCTAACCCTCAGGTGAGGTCATGGCCCCAGCTGGCATCTTGAGGTCAGTTTCTAGCATCTTGGGCAGAGAACCCACAAAGCAGGATGTGAACTCACTAACGCCCCAAATCGTGAGATAACATATTTGTGTTGTTTTAATCTGCTAAGCTTGTGATAATCAGCAATTAAAAACTAATAAAAAGTGCATTTCTACAGACACGAAAAAAAAAAAATCAATACAAAAAATTAAGTTTACGTTTTATAAAGGAAGAGAGTCTTAAGGCTCCTACCAAATTTAAAGGAAATGCCTCACAAGTGGTAACAATGTAGAAAATACAAAGTTGACGATTCAAGAATAAACCTGTATGTTATGAATAAGAAGAGAGGGCCTAACTCAGGAACAAAATGTGGGATCTTAGACTGTCTCCACCTCTATTCAGCACAGCCCTGGAAGAACCGGTCAGAGCAATTAGACAAGAAAACAAACAAATAACATGCATCAGAATTGAGTAGGAAGAAGTAAAACTGTCTCTGTTTGAAGATGACATCATTTTATAGGTAAAAACATTCTAAAGACTCTATCAAAAAATCAGTTCTAATCAACAAATTCAGTGAAGTCACAGGATAAAAAAATTACCATGCAAAAATCAGTAGTGTTTCTATACAGTAGTAGTGAATTATCTGAAAAAATAAAGAAAATGTATTCCATTTACAATAAGATATTTAGGAGTAAGCTTAACCAAGGAGGTAAACAGCCTCTACTCATAAAACTACAAGATGAAGAAACAAATCAAAGACACAAATAAATGGAAAAGAATCCCATGTTCATAATCAGAATAACTGATATTATTAAAATGTCAATACTACCAAAAGCCATCTATAGATTCAACGCAATCCATATTAAGATTCCAATGTAATTTATCACAGAAGTAAAAACAAAACAATTTGAAAATTTATGTGGAGCCACAAAAGACCTCCAAAGGCCAAAGCAATACAGAGAAAGATGAGCAAAGTAGGAGGCATCACAATTCCTGATGAGAGCTACATTATGAAGTTACAGAAATCAAAACAGTATGGTACTGGCATAAAAACAGACACACAGACCCATCAATGGAAAAGAACTGAGAGCCCAGAAATAAGCCTAAGCATTTACAGGCAACTAATATTTGACAAGGGAGCCAAAATACTCAATATAAAAATGACAGTCTCTTCAATAAACACTGCTGGGAAAACTGGACATCCACATGTAAAAGAATAAAACTAAAACCTTAATTTTCACCACTCACAAAAATTAACTCTAAGCAAATTAAAGACTTAAATGTGAGACCTGAAACCATGAAACTCCTAGAAGAAAACACAGAAGAGCTCCTCGATGATGATTTTTTCGATATAATACCGAGAGCATAAGCAACAAAATAACAAACAAGTATGGTGACAGCAAACTGAAGAGCTTCTGCACAGCAAAAGAAACAATCAAAACGCAAAAAGACAACCTACAGAATGGGAAAAAATAATTGCAAATGTATCTGATGAGGGGTCACTATCCAAAATATAGAAAGAACCCACACAACTCAATAGCAAAAAATAACCAAACTAAAAATAATAAGTCAGTTAACAAGCAAGCAAAAGACCTGAGTAGACATTTTTCCAAAGATAAAGGAATCGCCAACAAGAACATGAAAAGATGCTCAACATCACTAGTCATTATAGAAATGCAAATCAAAATTGCAACGAGATGCCATTTCATGCCTGTTAAAATGGCCACCAAAAAAAGACAACAGGTAACAAACACTGGTGAGAATGTGGAGAAAAGAGAACCCTTGTACACAGCTGTTGGGGTTGCAAATTGGTGTGGCCATTACGGAAAACAGTATGGAGGATCCTTGAAAAATTAGAAGTAAAACTACCGTATGATCCAGCAGTTCCACTTCTGGGAACATACCCAGAGGAAACGAAAACACTATCTTGAAAAGATACCTGCACCCCCATGTTTATTGCTGCATTATTTACAATAGCCAAGATACGGTAACAACCTAAGTGTGCATCACTGGAAAAGACCTGATGCTGGGAAAGGTTGAAGGTAGGAGGAGAGGTGGACAACAAAGGATGAGATGGTTGGATGGCATCACCAGCTCTATGGACATGAGTTTGAGCAAGCTCTGGGAGTTGGCAATGGACAGGGAAGCCTGGCGTGCTGCAGTCCATGGGGTCCCAAAGAGCCAGACATGACTGAGCAATTGAACTGAACTGATCGGCCAATAAAGCAGTTGTAGTATGTACACAATGGAGTATTGTAAAGTCATAAAAAATGAGGATATCCTGTCATTTGCAAAAACATGGACAAACCCTGAAGGCATTGTGCTAAGTGAAATAAGTCAAAGATAAATACTGCATGATGTCACTTACATATGAAATCTAAATGTACAAACACACACACACAATCTCATTTAAAAAAAAAAGATCAGATTTGTGGTCGCCTGAGGCAAAGGGGTAGGTGACAGGGGGAACTGGATGAAGGGGGTCAGGAGGTACAAACTTCCAGCTCTAAGGTAAGTACATACTAGGGATGTGATGCACAGCATGATGCTCCAGACAACACTGCTGTCTGATACAGGGGAGTTGTTGGGAGAGTAAAGCCTAAGGGTTCTCATCAAAAGAAAAAAAAGTTTTCTTTTTTTGCTAGAAACTAGGAATCTAGGTGTTCTATTAGATGAGCTCCTAGTAAGGAGATCCACGAAGAGTGTTTCTTTCAGAAAAGTCATTGGTTTGCACCAAGAACTGACTGCACTGAAGAATCAGCGCTCAAAGTGTTTTCCTTGGTGGGTCTGAGGGTGAACATTCTAGCTTTCCCAGGGTGAGCACACTATACGTGCCAATAGACACCAACTGGCAGATCCCTACCCAGCATATTACCCTGCAATGTCCCAGACTGAACACACACAAACGCGACAAACTAAACCTTCCCAAGAAAGAAGCTGTATGAACTGGTTGTTTTCTGGGGGGGAGGTGAGTGGCACACCCATACAACTCATTATGAACCTAGATGTTCTATTAGATGAGCTCCTAGTAAGGAGATCAAAGCAAGTATTTTCATGCAGAAAAGTCGCTTGCTTTACCAAGAACTGACTCTAGTGAAGAGAGAATCAGCACCCATAGAGTTTTCTTGGGTGATTTTGAGAGTGAAACATTTTGGCATTTATAGAGTGAGAATGCTGTTTTTGCCAGTGGACCCAAACTGGCAGGTTCACACCCAGCATTGTCTAGCGCTGAATATACACTTTTGGGAAAAACTGAATCTTTCCATAAAGGAAGTTGTGTGAACTGGTGGTTCTCTGGGTGGTGAGTGGCATACCCATACAATGCATTATAAACCTAGGGATTTTATTAGATTGGCTCGTAGTAAGGAGATTCAAACACGCTGTTTCCTTCAGAAAAGGCACTTGCTTGCGCCAAGGACTGACTGCAGCGAACAGAGAGTCAGCACCCAAGATGTCTTGCTAGGTGGGCTTTGAGGATGCAACATTCTAACTTTCAGGAGCGGAGAATGCGGCTTTGGCCAGCAGACCCCAACCAGCAGGTTCACACCCACCACGTTTCCCTGCCGTGTCCCCGTGCTAAAATGCACACTCAGGACAAGCTGAATCTTTCCATGAGGGAAGTCGTGTGAACTGGTTGTTTTATATGTGGTATGCGGCATACCAAAACAACACATTTTTAACCTAGGTGTTCTATTAGGTGAGCAGCTAGTAAGCAGATTCAAGCACAGTGTTTCCTTTAGAAAAGTGACTTGCTTGCACCGTGAATTGATTGTAGTGAATAGAGAATCAGCACCCAAAGTGTTTTCTTAGGAGGGTTTGAGAGTGAAACATTCTAGTTTTTACTGGGCGAGAACAGTGTTTTTGCAGGCAGACACAACTGGCTGATTCACACCCAGCATATTTCCCTGCAGTGCCCCAGCACCGAAAATGCACTCGGGATAACTGAACCTTCCAGAAAAGGTAGCTGTGTGAACTGGTCTTTCTGTGTGTCGTGAGAGGCAAACCCATACTGCACATTATGAACCTAGGTGTTCTATTAGATGAGCAGCTAGTAAGGAGATTCAAGCACAGAGTTTCCTTCAGAAAAGTCACTTGCTTGCACCACAAATTGACTGTAATGAAGAGAAAATCAGCACCCAAGGTGTTTTCTCAAAATTCTCCAAGCCAGGCTTCAGCAATACGTGAACCATGAACTTCCAGATGTTCAAGTTGGTTTCAGAAAAGGCAGAGGAACCATAGATCAAATTGCCAACATCCGCTGGATCATCAAAAAAGCAAGAGAGTTCCAGAAAAACATCTACTTCTGCTTTAATGACTATGCCAAAGCCTTTGACTGTGTGGATCACAATAAACTGTGGAAAATTCTGAAAGAGCTGGGAATACCAGACCACCTGACCTGTCTCTTGAGAAACCTGTATGCAGGTAAGGAAGCAACAGTTAGAACTGGACAGGGAACAACAGACTGGTTCCAAATAGGAAAAGGAGTATGTCAAGGCTGTATATTGTCACCCTGCTTATTTAGCTTACATGCAGAGTACATCATGAGAAACGCTGGGCTGGAAGAAGCACAGCTGGAATCAAGATTGCCGGGAGAAATATCAATAACCTCAGATATGCAGATGACACCACCCTTATGGCATAAAGTGAAGAAGAACTAAAGAACCTCTTGATGAAAGTGAAAGAGGAGAGTAAAAAAGTTGGCTTAAAGCTCAATGTTCAGAAAACTAAGATCACGGCATCTGGTCCCATCACTTCATGGCAGATAGATGGGGAAACAGTGGAAATAGTGTCCGACTTTATTTTGGGGGGGGGGCTCCAAAATCACTGCAGATGGTAACTGCAGCCATGAAATGAAAAGACGCTTACTCCTTGGAAGAAAAGTTATGACCAACCTAGACAGCATATTAAAAAGCAGAGACATTACTTTGCCAACAAAGGTCCGTCTAGTCAAGGCTATGGTTTTTCCAGTAGTCATGTATGGATGTGAGAGTTGGACTATAAAGACAGATGAGCACCAAAGAATTGATGCTTTTGAACTGTGATGTTGGAGAAGACTCTTGAGAGTCCCTTGGACTGCAGGGAGATCCAACAAGTCCATCCTAAAGGAAATCAGTCCTGAATGTTCATTGGAAGGACTGATGTTGAAGCTGAAACTCCAACATTTTGGCCACCTGATGCAAAGAGCTGACTCATTTGAAAAGACCCTGATGTTGGGGAAGATTGAGGGCAGGAGGAGAAGGGGACGACAGAGGATGAGATGGTTGGATGGCATCACCGACTCAATGGACATGAGTTTGAGTAAACTCTGGGAGCTGGTGATGGGACAGGGAGGCCTGGCGTGCTGCAGTCTATGGCGTTGCAAAGAGTAGGACACAAGTGAGTGAGTGAACTAAAGGTGTTTTCTCAGGTGGGTTTGAGAGCGAAACATTCTAGCTTTTTAGTGTATCTCGATGAGACGGTGGATGTTAACTAAACTTACTGCGGTATTCATTTCACATGCAATATCATGCAGGTAATTTAAACCATTATGCTGCACACCTTAAACCTACACAGTCATGTATCTTAATTACAACTCAACAAAATTGGGTGGGGGGAAGAGCTAACCTTAAGTAATCATCTGAAATTGTGCCAAACTCTTGGCACAAAATAGAGTTCAGTTTAAATTATCTGTATTGCACATGTCACTAAAAAACATCTGTAACAATAACAGTCACTTTCCTCTTAGCCAGTGAGGTGCGGTGTAACAATTTTTTGGCAGATAAAAAACTTCTGAGTTTCCCCTCAAGGGATTTATTATATTGGGTTATATTTTGTTTTACCAATATTTTAGTAAAATATAGCTTTAAAAAATAAAATGTTAAATATATAAACTTATATTCTCTTCTATCTGACTCAAACTGACTTTCTAAAAGGCAATTATAAATAAAGGAACTTATAAATAGTTCAAAGAATAAAATATATTTTGGAAAAATTGGCTACAAAAATTTTAAATATATTTTAAGACTATCTCTACTGACAAAGTGAAATGAACAAAGCTCGTGCTTATATAGTTCTGAGATTAGTCTCTCATCTCCTCTATACTAAGTCTCCATCACCAAGTATGTTTCTTAGCAACAGAAAAGTGAAATATATAGTATTAATAAGGCATACTACAAAATGGAACATGTATTGGTTCAATTTAGGATACAATAAAGAAAATGTGCAGCATATATATCACAACTGGATAAACTGTAACCCAATCACCACTCTGTAAGAATCTTTTCCTTTAAAATTCTGATTACTGATGATAAAGAAATACATGATGAAAAATTCTGGATTTCCTTTCATCTTAAAACCCATCCGGGAAGTATTTCATCCGACCACAGCCTCAGGTACGCCTCTGTCACTGATTAGAGAAATACTGAATATTTCAACTATAAATTGCTTAATTATATTTGTCAGTCTGCTCTAAACCAATTAATTATTTACTTGCAAAAATCTTTGATGCAATGCTATCCAGAGGTTTCTTTCTGGAATACAGACCAGGAGCTATCTTTCGTCTTCCACCCCAATTAAGCTGGAGCGTTGAGACAGTGGGGTATGTTGTGATGCACCATGATTTACAGTATCAGGTACCACCAAGAAATGAACCACGCTCCTTACAACCCTCGTATCTACTGCTATCCTTTGCAAAGCATCAAGTCACTGCCACATTCCTTCATAAAAGAAGTTCCTATCATTTTTTATTTTTTGGTAATGTAGTCTCTTGTATAAAGACCAGCATATAGCACAAATTAGTTGAGAAAATAACATTAGCATTTCTTAGGGCCAAAAAGCACCTTCCTGTATCAGAACGCTGTCTCCTCTGCTGCCACATTCCACCTGGATGTGAGCGACTCCTCGCGGGACTGGAGTGTGAGATAGCGGGACGCTGTGTGCCTGCTGGAGCACCAGCCGTGTTTCCCGACAGGCCCCTGGAACAGAGGGGCGGACAGCGCAGAGGGCACCGGGTCTCACACACACCGTCTCCAGACACTGCCTGAGTTGCTGCCATCAGCCAGGCGCTCCCTAGAAAATGAAAGCAGCCCAGGGAGAGACGCAGGCAGTCCCCGCACTCAACACGGTCACACGGGAAACCAGACATCAGGAAAAGAAGCCTGCAAGCAAATGCATCACGGTGTAAGGAGTCCTGAGAAACCATCCCTGGTCCTGGTCTAAGAGACCGTCCTGAGGAAGTGGTGAATCAGCCGGTAGCAGCAGGACTAACGGACACACGCCCAGCCTGGGGGACAGAGCACCCGGGGCGGGGAGGGAGGCGGGGCCGACTCTGCAGTAAGTGTCCCCTGACCACCTACTCTGTGCGCCTGAGGACACAACGCAGGCGGGCGCGCCTTCCCCCAGGGTCTGTTCTGGATCACAACGGCTCTGGGGGTCATTGGGGGCTACAGGAAGGTCTGGGGCAGAGGCTTTTCTTCTCTCTCTCTCTCTCCACCTCTCTTAGAGACTGACGGAGAAGCGGATGTGAAGGAGGGTCCTGGCCAGGGGGAGATGAGTTAGAAAGCTCTCACATTCTGGGTGACAGGTCACGGTCCTTCACTCAGGGGAGAGAATGGAAATGGAGCTGACGGAGAAATCTGAGCAGCATTCGTAAGCAGAGTAAACAGAACTCTGAGCTCGGGCCAGCTCCACAGGGTCTGCACGAGGGACACCACGATCCTGGGTGGACGCGGGGGCTTGGATGCGTTCAGGGTGCAGACAGAGCTCCACCCTCGAGACAAGAACCGGATCCCCTGGAGCCTAGGGAGTAAATGATGCACAGGAACGAGCAAGGCCAGCAGGGAAAGGAGGGGGAGCAAAAAGCGAAAAAACCCGGGACGGAAGCTCTGAGAACTCGGTCCCATCACTTCATGGCAAACAGATGGGGAAACAATGGAAACAGTGACAGATTTTATTTTCTTGGGCTCCAAAAATCACTGCAGATGGTGACTGCAGCCATGAAATTAAAAGACGCTTACTCCTTGGAAGAAAAGCTATAACCAAACTAGACAGTGTATTAAAAAGCAGAAACACTGCTTTCCCAACAAAGGTTGTCTAGTCAAAGCTATGGTTTTTCCAGTAGTCATGTATGGATGTGAGAATTGGACTATAAAGAAAGCTGAGCACCAAAGAATTGATGCTTTTGAACTGTGGTGTTGGAGAAGACTCTTGAGAGTCCCTTGGACTGCAAGGAGATCAAACCAGTCAGTCCTTAAGGACACTAACCCTGAATATTCATTGGAAGGACTGATGCTGAAGCTGAAACTCCAATACTTTGGCCACCTGATGGGAAGAACTGACTCACTGGAAAAGACCCTGATGCTGGGAAAGATCGAAGGCAGGAGGAGAAGGGGACAACAGAGGATGAGATGGTTGGATGGCATCACCAACTGGATGGATATGAGTCTGAGCAAGCTCTGCGAGTTGGTGATGGACAGGGAAGCCTGGCATGCTGCAGTCCATGGGGTCGCAAAGAGTCGGACACGACTGAGCGACTGAACCGATCTGTGAGGATACAATATAAAGTCAGAAAGGTTTTATGCTTAAAATCAGTGGTTAATCTGGGCGATGAGAACATAGGGAGGAAAGTTAAGGATCTTTACCACTTGAGAAAACTAATGAGAGACATTATATATTTTTAAAAAATAAATAAATAAACCCTAAGCTGACTACGTCAAATGGAGAGAAAAGTCACAACTCTGAGTTCAACAGCAATGCAACAATCCATAATCAGAGTGATTTTATTTGATGAAGGACCCGGGGAGATCTCACAGGTCAGATCCTCCAAAGTTAATAAATTACTCCCTTCCCAGTACAACTAGGCATTTGATCAGGTCTGAAACATCATCCCCTAAAAGACTCACAGGACTATAATCAGTATGTGCAGACATTCCACTCATGTGAAACCGCTCAGTCAAACTTTCCGTTCTGCATACTGTGCAAGCTTTCTGTTATAGTCACTATGCTGAGAGTACCATCACATCTAAGGATTTGATAATATGACTTCCAGCCTTTAGAAGAGCTCCAAGAGGGCCTGGAAAACTGGAACCAGAGCGTCTTCTACCTTGATAGGCAACCTGATGGCAGCTCTGATGAAGGGCAAGACCAGGACAGGCTGACACAGAAAAGCCCATGAAGGAGAAAGCAGGGATGACGGTGCTAACCCTTCAAAGAAGGACCACTTCAGTCTTCCACCAAAGTACGCTAAGTCGCTCTCTAAGTATCTTACTAGGAATCAGTTGATACATTTTAAAAAGCATTTTTTTTTAGGAAAAGTATTTTTTTTTCTTTTAAAACAGATTTTTTTAAAGTTTCCCAAATCATCTTCTACATAACTGATGCTTTAAGGGTATAGCTGTCAATTCTATAAATGGTTAAGTAATTACTCATTACCAAACAGAATTCTGTTCTCAATCTATCTTACTAGACCCAGTGAGTCAGTTGCTTAAAAATTTTCTTGATAATGTCAACTTAGACAAGTCTGTTTAAACATGGAGCTGAGTTCATCACCACAATAAATGTAAGTTCACACTGACAAATTTTTCCTTCTTCGCCTGGCCAGAGAAACCCGAGTCTGCTGACGACAGAAGTTAACAGGGCTTCTGTAAGGTTCTCTGGTCTAGAGCTGGTTTTCTCCAGCGGTCGGCGGACAGGAGTATTCTCCGAAGGTAAATGCTATAGGCTCAGGCACGCCTCGGCACCAGGCCAGGAACGGCAGCCTTTGCGTGTGAAGGAAGAGCAGCGAAGGAGGAAAAGCAGACAGAACAAGAACCCAAACTGTAAACAATGGCAACAGTCATAAGCGCGCAGTCTAGGCTAAGACTCCAGCTGAAACGCTCTTTCTTCCGTCTGCTTCAGCACGTATTTGCCCAGTAAGGACTTGCCCACTTTCCTTCCCCCTGGAAGTAATTAAATAACTCTTATACCCAAAGGTTCAAGCAAAGAATTCTACCCTCCCTCCCCGGTTGATCTGGTTCGTGTCTGTGGATCAGTTATCTCTAGACTTGTGTTGATCCAGTTTCTTATCTTCACTGTGGCTCTCTGTCTGGGTCCTGGGGGCCTGCGACACCCCACGTCCACACAGGGCCCCACGGTTCCCTTTCTCTGGGAGGGATCATTTACAGCTGCTTTTATATGTCCCATCTTGATAGACAGCTGCTTTTCTAAGATTTCCCATTTGTGTATTTGCATTTCTTTCTTTGTTAATTAAATTGCAAAGACACATTTTTGGCAGTGGTTAGCTATCTGTGGCGGTGGTGGGAAGTCCCTAAAACAGAAAGTCGGAAAACTGATGAGCAGTGAGTCATCCTACCATGGGACAGAGTCAGCTTGATAGCGTTCTGTGATAATGAGAACATTACCTTCCTTTTATGTAGACTTTTTATATTTAGAAATTATAAGACTCTCTCCATCTTACAGATGAGGAAACTGGGTCTAAAAGAAGTTCAGTGATACGACAGCGTAAGTGGCTGATGCTAAATTCACACCGGAAAGCAGGATCACTGCTAGCGAATCCACCAACACCTTGATCAGAACATCTGCGAAGGCTTGGAATGGAACGCAAACTGTGTGCGCATCAGCATTTTCCAGGTAGAGAAGGTCAAGGGTTTTCATCTGATTTTTTCAAAGGAGTTTTGTAATACAAAAGTTCTTAAAGAGTCTCTCAAGGAAAACACATGGATTTTTGCATCAGACAAACCTAATTCAAACAGAGTTCTTCTATTTACTAGAAATGATACTTCTCTTCTCTAGGTGTCAAAATTACCTCCCAAAATCACTGTAAAGAGTAAACAAGATAATGCATGCAAAGCATTTTTTTACTGTTTTTTAAAACCCCCTTATGAGAACTCCATGTGGCAGAGACTACGGGTTGAGCTCAAGCAGCTGCTGAGAGACTGGATACACAGACAACGGCCAGAGCTCATATAAAAACAGACCTTTGAACCACAATCCGCAGCACCCGGTCAGGAAGCCAGCCTTTCCCCTCTAGCGAGCAGCCCGAGAAGACGCCCGCTCCGTCCACCTCGCAGGAGGTCACACTGCTCTCTCCAGCGACAACCCAGGAAGCTAACAGTGACTTCTGTTAACAATTAGCCCTGGATGCCAGGACTCAGTAACTGACAGCTTCCCCAATTTCTGTCCCTGCTTGCAACGAAGAACCAACCAGAGGAAGCCAAATACGCACGCGAGCCGGTCACGTAAGATGCCCGACCACAGTGGGCTCAGCGACGGCTCCAGCATGCCACTGCCCCCCACCGGGGCACACCCGAGCCCCCTTCTCATCCACAGGGAGGACCCCCTCCTCCTCCCCTCTACCAGGAACCCTGCCCACGCGCTGGGGATGGAGTGGGTCCTCTGCTGGAGCAGGCTCAGAGTTCACAGCCCTGACTTTTCTCCTTCTGTTGGTCTTGGCTGATTTCTGCATCGTTCGGCTCAGCTTGCAGAGTAAGAGGAGGTTCGCTCGCACACAGACAGCCAAATGAAGGGCACACAGGCCAGCCTCCCCACAGCTACGCGTGTTCCGAAGACGACATTCTGGCCGACGGGGTGAAGCAGAAAACGCCGTGTGGCAGCAAGCATCCAGTGACGTGCCCACAAACACAGCCTGTCTCCCCTCACGTCTCAGGCCTGAGAACCTGAGGTCACAACTGCCATGTCAGTCCCGGAATCTTATACAACAGAGAAATATACATAACAACACATAATAGAGCAATGGCTTCCTTTGACATAGTGTTCCTATAGGTGGGGCACTCTTCTGAGTTCGGCTGTGAGTGTATACATACATACATACACACATATATATAAATATGTGTGTGTGTGTATAAATTAATTGATCACTTAAAATGACCCCATGAAGCAGTTTCTATTATTAGTCTGTTTCGGGGGAAATGCAGTGCATAGAAGAAGTTAACTTAGGCCAAGGCCAATGATAAACAGTTCTTAGGCTACTGTAATTAGGCAGTTTCTGTAACTTGCAGCTGAACTTCAACCCAGTGGCTCAAACGGTAAAGAATCTGCCTGCAATGCAGGAAACCCAGGTTCGATACCTGGGTCAGGAAGATCCCTGGAGAAGGAAATGGCAACTCACTCCAGTATCTTTGCCAGGAGAGAATATGATGGACAGAGGAGCCTGGCAGGCTCCAGTCCACAGGGTCACAAAAGAGTCACACACGACTGAGTGACCAACACTTTCACTTCCAGGAAAGAAAGTTAAACGACTTCTAAGTGGTCAAATCAGGGTGTGACACGCAAGACTGAGCACGAGGCCCACTCTCCTCTCTGCCGCGTCCCTCCCAAGAGCAGGGGCGGCCCGGCCAGGCTGCTCTGCAGTCCCCGACAGCCCCTCGGCCTGACGCCTAGACACGTGGGACAGACAGTGATCTGCGTGGAGAAGCCAAGCTGCAGAGCTGTACCTTCAGCTTATACACAACACACCCTCGGTCTATTTCCAAGTTGGTTCTGGAGTGTTCATACATCCAAGGGGACCACTTCACCAGGTACCTAGCTTCACAATCACAACCATCACCATGGCCTACCGTTGATTACACGGCTACCACACGGCAAGCACTGTGGTGAGGTCTTTCAAGTATCTGATGCGCCTATATGTGCAACATACAACTCTCAGAAAAAAGTAAATCTTTAATCTTTAGTTTTGTTTTTTTATTAAAAAAACAAGAAACAAAAAACATTACCTTTATCATTCTGGATAGATCACCAGCATCGGCTAATTCCAAAACTATGTTCAGTTCATTATCTTCAATGAATGATGCATAATATTTAATTACATTTGGATGGTTCAGTTGCTGAGAAAAAAAAAACAAATGGCATCAAAAAGTTTTCTTACTGTAAATTCCCAAGAGTCACTTACAGTTTTGTAACTTAAGAATAAAATTAGTTACTGCATTTCATTTTTAAGTTATAGAAATCTTAACATGACTGTTATTTTTCTTTCATCTAGTGAATTCTGAAATAAGTATTATAATTATTGAAAGTAAAACCATACAACAATTATGTTTTAGTAATATTCTTAGAAATCAGAGAATACATTATACACCTAAAATTTTTAAAAGCATTGCTATGCCCAATGAATATATAAATTATGCATATAAATGAATGACCAAATTAAATAGCCAATTGTTAAAAACTATATCCTTCCAAATGATAACTGTCATTTAAGGGCACTCAATGGTAGGTGCACTTTCCCTTTTTACTATTTTGAAGTTAAGGCTGATCCTCGGATAACTTCAGTCAGTGATAAAAATCTGACATCTACTATATCTAAATATTGCCTTTATATCAAATACTACAAATATTCTGAACCTATCTGTGGGGCTGATTATTATCTTAAAAAAATTCATCTTATAGAAATATACGCATTAGTCCACACACATTTATAATCTTTTCTAACAACCTTTTCGTTCAATCTTTAAGCAAGGTAACATAAGACAAATCATTTCTCAAAGAAAATTATTCAAGAATTATCCCAGGGTATACACAGGCTTTTCTTCTCTTCTTCCTACTTACAGAAGATAGGTTTTCCTCCCACATTCTCTGCAATGATACATTATTTCTCTAACAAAGGTTTGTTAAAGCAGTCACTTCTTGTCCCAGGAAATAACTACAATAAGTAGAACAGTGGGAAGCATGGCTTATTTTGAGCTTACTCTTTATCTGTTTTAATAAATCCGATTCATTTTGGGCACAAACAAAAATGGACAGCATAAATACCCTCCAAGCATTATCCAAAAGTTAAACCACAACACAAGCCACAGCGTTCCTCAAAAGAAATGTCACTATAACAAATGCAGTGTGAAGGGCACTCAAACCTCAGACCTATTCTGAGTGGGCGAGAAACTGAAAAGCTAACTCTGACATACTCTTTACACCACCCTTTCTAAATCTGGAAAAAAGATTTGGAAATATTATTTTAACAATGTGAACTTGGATCGGCCCAGATTCTCAATATATCACACCAAATATGCATTTGTATTATCTAACATTTCGAATACGCCTAATTGGGATGGTCAAGAAAAAAAATTTCTTCCATGTTTTATGTTTATTTTATGTCTATTTCTAGTTTGAAATAGGGGAGGGAGTTACTCCTACCAAATATTCCAATTAAATTAGTGTACAATGAATCCAAAAGGTAACTGCATTCTTCAATATACTGATTTCAAATTTATATGTTATTTGAAATCAGTGTGGCATAAGCTATATCTCAAAAACTGTTTTCCTTCTAAGTGTGAAATCTTAATAAATCACTTTTATCAACCCACTCAGTTATGTTCAAAACAGTCAACAGTTCGTTTGTTATTTACCTTAAGGAGATCTATTTCTTTGATACAATCAGCACGTGCTTTGGCATCCATTAAATCAAATATCTAAAAATAAAATTCAGTATTACTCAATCAAACAGTAATCCATGGTTCAAACTAACATGTAAGTCCATTGTAATACTCTACACATAATTACACGTTAAGAAGTGTACTTTCCAATTAGCATTTAGGAGCTATGGAGATCAACAGGTAATTCATCTCATATTACTACTAGAGGTTATACATTTTGCCCTCCAGAGGCAGTCAGTATTAAAAATGAGACACGAGAACAGCTACGTATTTCATAAATAATACAAAGTGCTTTAAAATATACAATCAAAGAAATCTCTCAATGTTCCAAGCATGTGGAAAATTAACGGTAAAAACAAGTATCATATGTTAACACATATATGTGGAATCTGAAAAAACTGGTATAGACGATCTTATTCACAAAGCAGAAAGAGAGACAGGTATGTAGAGAACAAACGGATACCAAGGCGGAAAGAGGGGAGGCGTGGATGAACTGGGAGACTGGGACTGACATACACACACTGTCACGTGTAAGACAGACAACCAATGAGGACCTGCTGTGCACCACAGGGGACTCTGCTCAGCGCTCTGCAGTGACCTAACTGGGAAGGAAATCCGAAAAAGAAGGAATATATGTGTACACATGGCTGATTCACTTTGCTGTACAACAGAAACTAAACAACATTAGAAAACAACTATACTCCAATAACGGAGAAGGCAATGGCATCCCACTCCAGTACTCTTGCCTGGAAAATCCCACCGATGGAGGAGCCTGGCAGGCTTCAGTCCATGGGGTCGCGAAGAGTCGGACACGACTGAGCGACTTCACTTTCACTTTTCACTTAAATGTATTGGAGAAGGAAATGGCAACCCACTCCAGTGTTCTTGCCTGCAGAATCCCAGGGACAGAGGAGCCCAGTAGGCTGCCGTCTCTGGGGTCGCACAGAGTCGGACACGACTGAAGCGACTTAGCAGCAGCAGCAGCAGCATACTCCAATAAAAAGTTTTTACATGCTTCCACATTTTAAAAAATACTTATAATTCAACTAATTTAGAACTACAAATTAAACGATCTTTAATTGAATTCTCAGTAACAAAAGTAACTTCCAAACAGTGAGGAATTAAGTATTGCTGGCACATTTAAGGCGAAACTAAACTTTGAGCCATATACATTTAACTGGAAATTCAAAAGAATTTTATCTTCCTTTTTCTCTTAGCCAGTATTTCAAGACAAAAATAAAAACCGTATCTTTAGGTTAAATCATTTCCAGACATAGATTTAAACCTGTCTGATTCCATGAGCAAGAAAAGAGAACAAATATGGAGGAAAAAAAATTAGGATTTTCATAAACTGTTTAACAGGGTTGTCTCTAGAAAGCATCTTCCCGGCTCTATCCAAGTTTCTGGGGGGTTTTAAATTTATATTTGAGAAGAGCAAAGCTGTGTTTAGGTAAGTGATTGGCTGATAAGCTCTTGGTAGTCTCTGAATCATTTTAAAAGTTTTCTTTTGTCATCTTTAAATTTTGCCAGAATTATTCACAACTAATGAAACTGAAAATGGTAACGCCTGTATCTTTAGGAAGAAAACGGCCTTCAAATGACTTGACACAAATGTCCTTGAAAGGGCATCTATCAGAAGAAAAAACACTTAGAATGTAGTAAAGAAAGTACTAAAAAATAACACTAAGGGAGTCTGGCAAAGTGTCCTATCTTACTCCAAGTGAATCTTACATAAATGGAATCCTAGCCAGGGGTCCCGGGCCCACGGAGCCGGGATGAACGGCCGAGGCCTGTTCTCCGCGGGCCCTCGCCCGCACGGTCCCCCTTCCGCCCGTCCCGTCCTCGCAGCCCCGCCGCGGTGGGGTCCACGCCCCTCTCCTCCGCCCACTGGCCTGGGCTGAGAGCGGCCCGGCCTCTCCTCTGCGCGCGGGCAGGGAGACCGGCCCTCGTCTGAAGGGCGGAAGACGCGCGGGAGGTGGAAACCCCGGGAGATGGGCTGCGGCCTCTCAGACAGAGACTCCCCGCCGAGGAGCCCGCACACAGGCCCCCAGGGCTGCGGGGGCTGGCGGGGCTGGCGGGGCCGCGGGGCGGAGGTGCGGCCGGCGGGCGCAGGGGCTCCCCAGGGCCCTCGGCCCCCTCTCTGCAGGCGCCTGCACGTCCCAAGGGCGCATCAGAGGCAGGCCTCCACTGCTTCCTCGTGGGCTCATAAGGTCCCAGCAAATGACGGCGTGGAACTGGATTCCTGTCTGCGTCCTTGATTAAAAAAAGAAACCTCTGTTTCCAAGGGGGACGCCTTCTAACTCGCTCAGCCTACAGTGATCTGACTGCTAGAGCACCAGAAGCCCCACGTCCTTAAAATCAGAAAGCCTGGGAGAGGTACCACAGGGAATTCACGTTTTCTTTGGACTTCCTGAGAGCCTGACGCTCAGCCAAGTTTAGTCAGGGCTTCGAGGGGTTCAGAAGCCACCCTACGGAGGTCAGGGAAAAGCGGCCCAGCAGCAGCAAAGGAGCCAAACCCTGAGGGTGAGACCTGCCCCAAAAGGCGCAGGGGGAGGAGACGCCATGGAAGGAAGGAGAAGGGGACCCCGGGGGCGAGGGCGGCCCCAGGGAGAGGGGGCCCCAGGGAGAGGGGGCCAAGCCGGTGCAGGCGGAAGCAGTGAGTGCTGGAGCCGCAGCGGCCACAGGGACATCCTGAGGACGCCAAGGGATGAGACTGCAGGGAGGAGGGAACGGGCGACAGAAGAGAAAGGGCCCCCCACCCCTGAGCACAGGCAGGGGCAAGGGCAGTGAGGGCGGCCCGAGATGGGGAAGCACGGTGGGCCCTTTCTGCTGAGCATGACCGGCACTCCAGCGGGCCAAGGCACTTCCACCGCCAACACTGCAGTCACGCATGTCTGCTGGTTTGGGTTCTGCTTATCCTGTGGCTAAAATGCATCCAAGTAGGACGTGCAAGAGAGTGCATCTCCAGAGAGGCGAGCAGCACTCCGAGAAGTACAGGAGCCCCTTGGGGCTGTGGGCATGGAACTGGGACTCGAATGAAAGGGGAAATGAAGGGAAACCCTGCCCAGGGCTGAGCAAGATGGGGCAATTCTGAAACAGAAGCATCCACGTTGCTCTCATAGCTGACAAAGGTCCAAGTAACATCAGCAGACAACTGAGGTCAGACCCGAAGTAAGAGGTCTAGGGGATGTGGGCCAGTGTGCCGTGGTCAGGATGAAGTCAGAGACAAGGTCTGGTGGGAAGAGAGCATGAGGGAGACAGGAGAGGGGATGTGGACGGCTGAGACAGAACCACCCGAGTGTAGTAAGGGCCAGGACCGCGACTGAGCCGACCGACCAGGTGTCTGGGGCAGGCGTGTTGAGGAACCAGGATTCCTGGCCTTGGCAGAGTCGGCGCGATGCTGAGAGGGGGCACAGGAAAATAAGAGCAAGGGGTGAGAACACACTCAAAAAAAAAAGAGGTCCTGCAGACTGGAAGACAAGGGACAAGGATGGAGCCAAATATTTAACTGGGATGAATTCCATAATCACAATGAACTCTGAAAAGAGACTGCATATATGGCCATAAAGGGTTAGAAATACATTAAAATCACTGCATGCATTATGAAAGAAACTACTATCCATAAATTTTTAATTGCATGAGAATCCTAATGCAATTAAGATTGCATGCAAAATACACAGAATATAAAATCTAAAATTAACACAGGTAAAAAAGCATTAATATGCTTCAAAAAGTGATTTTCTTGATGAATGCTTTAAGATAACTATCAAATATAAGCAAATATGGGGTGTCCCTGGTGGCTCATATGGTAAAGAAGCTGCCTGCAACGCAGGAGACCCAGGTTCAATGCCTGGGTTGCGAAGATCCCCTGGAGAAGGGCATGGCAACCCACTCCAGTATTCTTGTCTGAAGAATTCCACAGACAAGAGGAACCTGGTGGGCTACAGTCCACAGGGTTGCAAAGAGTCAGACAAGAATTAACGACCAAACGATGGATGAGCTGAGTATAACTAAACAGAGATTGCATGGACCAGATCAACATAACTGGCTGCTAATCTTCTGACACAACTGCGGTTCTGAGAGCCAGGCCAAGTGCCCTGGGAAGACTTTCTCAGCCGCCCTCTGACTTGGGCCCCTCGAGGCTGCCCCCGCGCGGTCCCTCTCTTACTGGCTCAGACATGTCTTGGCTGCTCTTGCACTGGGGCCCCTGAGTCCTGTTACTTTGTTCATCTTGGTTCTCAAAGCCCTTGGTGCCGACCACTGAGCACCAGACGCCCGCTCCCACTGGAGGAGCAGCAGGAAGGGAGACGGGAGACAGGGCAGCAAGGCCAGCCCGTGCCCCCCAGTGAAGGAGCATCGTAATGGTGGTGAACAAACCGAGACAGGATGGGGCGAATTCTCCAAAAGACCGGATAGTCCTGTCACCACCGCCGGCTCCCTCCCGATGCCTGTATCATCTCGACAAGGAAGGTGCACTCGGCACACACTCCCTCCCTCGCACATGCAGGTACCAGGCAGACGTCCAGGGGCTTCCAGCAAGCCGGTCACGGCAAACTGAAACCTGACACGTGGACAAAGCACAGAAGCGCCCAGAGAACTACGCGTAGGAGCCTGGACGCTGCTCCTGAAGAGTCTCATGAAATATTTGTGAGAAGACACACCAACTATAGACGCAACGTTTCAACACAGGGACTCCACCAGGAAGGGTCCTGGATTAGCTGGAAACAGTGACGCAGCCCTTCAGACCAGTAAGAAGCCTTAAAATAACAAACTGCAGGAGGAAATCCAATGTCTGGTTCCTGGTGAAGTTTCTGAAGAGAAGCTAGGATTCTTCAGACAGGAAAGGAGTCTGGTCAACGGTATTTTAAAACATTTTCACACTAAGCTGCAGAGATGGCTTATTAAAAAGGAAGAACCCTGGTCTCTCTTATTAAGCACAAGTGCAATATATCACAAAATCAAAAACATGTCTGAAATGCAAATATATTTCTTCTTGTAAAGGTTTAAGATAACTGTTCCCTAATTATATAAGCTAAGAATATCTTCGCAGCATCGTTTCTCTCTTGCATATACAGGGAGTTATGCTTAAACTAGAAGAGGTCTCAGTTGCAACACGACAAAGCAGAGAGGAAGGCTCATCGCTTCCATCTCAGGCACATACAAAAGGGAGATTCCTGCACGTGTGTGCCAGGAGACACGACATGAACGCAACAGAAATACCGCAACAGCAAACAACCATATACAACTGCAACTAGTAGCATGTAATAAGAACGGGATACTACACACACGACATCTCATACTACATACATACATGCACATCCACACACTGAATACTGTACGTATAAAGATTAAAGCATAGCCACACACCAACATGTGACAATATTTATGTAAGTTCAAAAATGCAAAAGCAAACAATGGATTCATTCAGAATTTATACAGATGTGGAGAAAACTCTAGAGAAAAGCAAAGGAATGATACACAGAAGATTCAGGATGTGCTGACCTGCAAGGGAAGGGAGTGATGGATGTGTCTGGGCTGCCTGATGGGTATGAGGGCATCTGTTCTAGTCTTGACCTCTGACACCTGTGTCCTGTAAACGCTTTCATAAACATTTACTGTACAAGGGAAAACTGTTCACCTCTGCTGGTGATGGCTGCTGCAAGTACACTGATCCTTCATGAAATTAAATAGTAAGAGGACACTGAGGTTGCACAGGACTCGACAGGGAAAAAGACACGAGGTTCAGAATAAACCAGGAAGTCTACAGGCGAGTGTCAGCAAGAACGACCCTCTCCCTGCAAAGAGAAGTGAGACTGCACTGCACGCTGTCAAACCCACTGAGGCAGAAAGGCGAGGGCGTCCCCAACCGGAGGCAGGGCGCCCGTCGGGGCAGGGCGTGGGCAGGGGTGCTGGGAGGCATTGGCGCCTGAGGAGCCCGCACACAGCCAGGGCAGGAGGGCAGGCCGATGCCAACATAGTGTGGGCATGGTAAGCGGGACAGCAATCCCCTACGTTCACCTATTTCACTTTCCCGTCTCCTCCGGTAAATAAAGTTCACCTTGGTTTTCTTTCTTTTATTGCTGGGCTGGTTCTCTCCGAGCACGGAGACCCGCCCCGGAGTGTGCCCACCGAGTCCTGGCTTCAGGCGGTGCATTCCGTGAGCCAGGTCTCCTTGCTCCAGGCCTGCAGCTGAGGCTTCGACGTGTAGCCACACGCCCAGCTAGGAGCCATGGTGACAACTCCAATCTGCCTCTTAAAACCTAGAGCTGTGAAAGCCTTTCTAAGATCATTCCAGTCATGACTGAATCTGGGTGAACAGAGCCAGCTCAATTGTAAAAGTAGTATTACAACTAAAAAGTGATTTCCACCATACACGGCACTTAATGCAAGCGTTTACAGGACAATTTTTATTCTTTCCCGTCATTCTCAACTTGAGACTGTCATGACCCAATTGTTCAGGACATACTTTTCTCTACTTGTTATTCACAGAGTATAATTTTACATGGATTTATAGAATTAAAGTCATCTTACCTGCACTTTTTTTAAAGCTACTGGTACTCCATCCAAGAGACAGGCTGCCCTATAAACTTCGCTAAATTGCCCGCGACCAATTTTCTTCTCTATTCGAAAGTTGGCTAACGTATTATAGCCCATATCCGGTCGTAAGGCCTTCTGTAATTAAAAAAGTCAGAAAAGTTTTCAGTCACACAGTATGCACACAATTGTCAACTGTCTTCACATAGGTAGGTGATTTCTATGCTAAACCTGCAGACAGTCAGTTGTTTGACAGGTATTTACCAAACTATTCATATTATATAAAAATAAACACACACACACACACATTCACTTAGTCCAGTGTGCCAACTAGCACACAAAAGCTTTCTAAACTCCCTGATGATACCTAACCTCTGTGAGGAACAATTCCAGGGGCAGTGAGTCTAGCACCTCATCACTATAGATATTTTTTAAAGACCTAAGTTTTTAAAAGCAGAACATTAAGAGGAAAGTAGAGGGGTCCCGGTACACCCCTACCCCCACACGGGCACTGCTTTTCTCGTTATCAACACCCCACCAGAGTCGGACCCTGGTCACCACTGATGAACCTACACTGACACGTCATTATCACCCAAAGTCCATGGTTAACACTGGGGTTCACTCTTGCTGCTGTACATTCTATCCGTTCAGTTCAGTCACTCGGTCGTGTCCGACTCTTTGCGACCTCATGGACTGAAGCACGGCAGGCCTCCCTGTCCATCACCAAGTCCCGGAGTTTACTCAAATTCATGTCCATCGCATCAGTGATGCCATCCAACCATCTCATCCTCTGTCATCCCCTTCTCCTTTTCCTTCAATCTTTCCCAGCACATTCTATGGACGTGAACAAATGGGTAACAACCTATATCCATAATCAGAGTGCTGTGTGCATGCTCAGTCGCTTAGCTGTGTCCAGCTCTTCGCGGTTCCGTGGACTGTAGTCCACCAGGCTCCTCTGTCCATGGGCTTTCCCAGGGAAGAATACGGGAGTGCGGTGCCATTCCCTTCTCCCGGGGGTTTTCCCGACCCCGGGACTGAACCTGCATCTCATGCATTGGCAGGTGGATTCTTTTACCCCTGAGCCACCTGGGAAGCTCCCCGTTATTTTAGCAGCACAGTACATTTTCCCTGCCCAAAAAACCCTCTGTGCTCTGCCTGTTCACCCCTTGCTCCCCACCAACGACTAGCAGCCACCGATCTTTTCACTGGACCCATAGTTCTGCTTTTTCCAGAACGCCACATAGTTAGAATTATACAGTATGTAGCTTTTCAGATTGGCCTCTGTCACTTGGAGAAAGAATGGCAACCCACTCCAGTATTCTTGCCTGGAAAATCCCATGGATGGAGGAGCCTGGTAGGCTACAGTCTACAGGGTCGCAAAGAGTTGGACACAACTGAGCGACTTCACTTTCTTTCCTTCTTTCTGTCACTTAGTATATAAATACCTTTTAAACAATATATTTTTTTGCTGTTCATGGGAAAAGTCATTTCTTTTTGAAACTCACACTTTTTAGTATTCATTAGACGGCAGGCACTGAACTAGCCCCTAGGGAAACAGATGCATCCTAAGAAGTGCTTCTGCTCGGAAAGAGCCCACGTGGACACACGAAGGGGCCTCAACTGTGCTGAGCGGGATCACGGGGCCGGGAGGCGGCGTCACCGCAGGCCCCTCTGGGGGCAAAACCCACCTCTTTATGTGTTCTATCCACTGTCCTAGTTCTTCTGTTCCTTGCTTACAGACTCAGTCATTCATCAACCGGCCACAGGACAGAGCTGACCTGGGCACCCACGGGGTTGAACGCTGTCTAGTACAGAGGCCACTACACACGCCCCAGGAAGGCTGCCTCTGCAGTACCTCATGTCACTCCTACTCTGCCTGCAGCATCTCTGTCTACGGAAATGTAACAGCTCAGCCATCACATGTGCTGTTCTATCTTCTCTTTTTTTGGCCAAACACTCGTGGGCCTCTTCCAGATCCTGGGATTCCTGATAAGTAGACCCTTCTTGGCCTGGTACCACTCTGCTCACATCCGAATGGACCTTCTCTACTCTGGGCCAACTCGGAGTAAACGTGACATTCTTGTGGGGACTGACTAAGACCGATCATTAAACACCTATTGGTGCAACCAAAGGGCGCACAGGTTCCTAAACCCACTAAGGCAGCTTGAACAATTAGTCCTCAATTAAACATTAGTTAGGGGTAATGACCTCATGACATATGTAAGAGGCTGTTTTGACATACGGGCGTTACATTAACCCCTAATACACGCAACCTCTATCACGCTAGCAAAAAACTGGAAAATTCTGCTGGAGTTTCACTGCCATTCAAATGCAACGTTTCTCAAAAAACAGGGGAAAGTAGCAATAACTTGTTACCGTGCATAGCTTTTCTTTCTTCTGAAAAGACCAAAATAAGAAAAATGCCACTCTTCCTTTAAGACATGCAAAATAACCACAATACAAATTTCACAAATCCGTTATGTGAATATAAACCATAAATAACTGCCAGAATAGAATAATAACACTACTACAATGAAAAAAAAAGGTCCCATTTTGGTACCTATAACGTAACAGGTCCTATAAATCAGTACTTTTTATGCTATTTAATTCAGTTCTCATGACAATCCTATCAGGCAGAGGTTATCACACCAGACCCACGGCTAGCTGATGCCCCAGCCCAGTTCCCAAGCACAGGCTTAGCCATCCTGCAGGGGTTACTGAACAGCCACCTGCAGTGTAGTACATATTACGGTACCCTATGTGATGATCCACAGTAGTTTCAATTTTAGGCCTTTTGATGAAAAAAACAGAAATGAGACTAGAAACACGCATACTAAAAATGAAAATAAAACATAGGAATGAAATCATAAAATAAAGGGAGACTACTTGCCATGCTGTTCAGGTATGAGATTTCTTTTTATGGTCACTGAGATGAATTTATAAATTGTCACTGTAAAGTGAGGTGAAAGTCGCTCAGTCATGTCAGACTCTTTGCGACCCCATGGACTATATACAGTCCATGGAATTCTCCAGGCCAGTATACTGGAGTGGGTTGCCATGCCCTCCTCAGGGAATCTTCCCAACCCAGGGATCGAACCCAGGTCTCTGGCACTGCAGGCGGATTCTTTACCAGCTGAGCCATCAGAGAAGCCCAAGAATACTGGAGTGGGTAGCCTACTCCTTCTCCAGTGGATCTTCCCAATCCAGGAATCGAACTGGGGTCTCCTGCATTGCAGGCGGATTCTTTACCGAGTTACCAGGGGACTGTCACCTACTTAAGAAAGGAAACTTACAAAGTCTCACTTCTCAGATATAGTCAATGGATATTAGCAACTTCTAGCTTTCGTAACTTCATTTCACTTAACGAGGAGAGACTTTCAATTGTCCATGCTTTTCTAACAAATGTTTGTTGTTTTTTTTAATTTATACACTAGGAGAGACTGCAACATCGAAAAAGTGGAAAAAGTGGGTTCCTTCCTCTCTTCCAAACGTCCAGACTGCTCCTTCTCCCGATGAAAACATGTCGGTCTCCAGGGTGACACACAGCTTCCTCATCGGGAACATTGCCACACAACCCGTGCATGCACTTCAGGCCTGCCAGGGACCCTCCGTCCCCTGTCCGCGCCGTAACTGACAAACGTGCGCGGGAGCTGCTGAGGCGCTGTGACGACCGCATGCTGAGCGCGGAGGCCGGCTAATGTGTTTTGGCATGCAGGCGTGTAATCACACATTTACATATGCAATGACCTACATTTGCATGTCAGATCACACACTGTCTGGGTTTATTAAGGCTGGGCGCCTCTCTGCGCGTGGCCGCCGGAGTGGCGAGTGAGGGCCAGAGGGCGGTGTTTTTTTGGCAGTGGAGGGATGAGCTGCCACCCAGGATTAGGCTGATACGGCCTGAGCATTAGACACTTCATTAGACGTAATCTGTTTAACAGTGGGCAGTGTATGTAAACTTCACAGCCCATTTGCGGCACCCTTTCCCCCCGTGGCCTTTCTTCAAAGGGCAGCGTGGCTGACTGACAGCCTGTCTCATCTGCTCCCGTGTCCTGTCGCCCGGCGTAGACACGCAGAGCAAACATGAGACGGAGCGGGGCTGCACGTAGCGGCACCCCCGCCCCGAGGCCCAGGCACACGGCGGCGATCTGCAGAGAGATCAGCCTGGGTGCGGGGTGGTCTCCTTTAAGACGAGGCTGGGCAGGTGATACCCACACCTGGGCGGTGATTCTCGGGCGCTGTGGCCAGTGCCCGGCTGCGTGTGGATGAGTTATGTCCCCGGTAAACAGCACCGTGTGAGGTGCTTAAAATAAAAGATGACTTCATCAGGCAAGTGCCCACGCAAGTTAAACAACTATTTTTAGGAAAGAGCTGTATTTTCTTTTTTTTTTTGGATGTGGTCCAATTCCCCATATTTTTTAACTTAGCACCTGAGTTATGCTGGGGAATAAAATAACTCAGCAAAATACTGAGATGCAAATCAGATACAAAATAAAGCAAGTGAGATCACTGCAACTGCCTTACCCTGCTCTGCATGCAATGCAGAAACGGGGTCTCAGGCCCCACAGCCCCTTCATCACCAGGCTGTGTGTCTGACCACACGAAATGACTTCTGGAATGATGTGAGTCATTTAAAGGATTTTCAGCATTTATGAAAGTAAAGCGCCACTCTGTCTCTTCCATCACACACCGATGCCCACCTACACCGGGGGGGTGGTCCTCACAGTCACCCCACACCTGCCCTGGCCTCCCCCCCATCCTCCCCGTCTGCCCCCAAGCCCACCAGCAGCTCACCACCCCTCCACACACGGCGTCCACATGACCGGGCCTTCTGGGGACCTGCGCTCTGCACACCTGGCGCACCTCTGCTCACCGTGGAGACCCATCTGACGGCCGTTCTCAGGGGCCCCTGCCCTGGGCCCACAGTCTCCAGCAGCAGTCAACTCTGCAGACAGCTGTGCGAGCTCAGGCACCAGGCTGGGTTCTGGATCTCACTGCATTTTAATTATTTGTTTACATGTGTCTATTTCTCCCTCCAAGCACAGCTTCTCAAAGGCAGAAACCAAGCTCTATCTTTAGTGTCCAGATGCCACGAAGGTGGCGTGACATAAAATGGACAGTACTGCTACTGCTACTGCTAAGTCGCTTCAGTCGTGTCCGACTCTTTGCGACCCTATAGACGGCAGCCCACCAGCCTCTGCCGTCCCTAGGATTCTCCAGGCAAGAATACTGGAGTGGGTTGCCATTTCCTTCTCCAGTGCATGAAAGGGAAAAGTAAAAGTGAAGTCACTCAGTCATGTCTGACTCTTAGCAACCCCATGGACTGTAGCCTACCAGGCTCCTCCATCCATGGGATTTTCCAGGCAAGAGTACTGGAGTAGGGTGCCATTGCCTTCTCCGAAACAGACAGTAAGTATTTACTAAATAGGTGAATGTAGCTGAAAGAACTCCCTCTGCCCTTAACAGCTTCCAACGGTTGAGACAGAGACTTGCCTTGCACCCTTGCCAGGTCAGGAGACTTAAGTGCTAATCCACTGTCCCTGCTGGGGTGATACGGGAGCCCTGAACACTGCCGTCTAAGGCCTAACCTGGCAGTGATGGTGCTTTAGTCACTAAGTCATGTAAGAAGACCCTTTTGCGACCCCACACACTGTAGTCCACCAGGCTCCTCTGTCCATGGGATTTTCCAGGCAAGAATACTGGAATGAGCTCCCATTCCCTTCTCCAGGGCATCTTCCTATCCAGGGAGTGAACCTGAGTCTCCTGCACTGGCAGGTGAGTTCTTGACCACTGAGCCACCAGGGAAGCCCAGGTTCTCACAAACCCCAGAGAATCGGCACAGGGTCTGGAGTCACTCCACAAGGCTGGGCTGGAGCCTCAGATCTACTTCTCAGCGTCTTTCTCAGCGGGGCAGCAGCCCAAACCTTGTACCCACTTCTCCAGGGCCGGCGGGAGCCCACCCGAGGGCGGCGTGCAAGTGTCACCAGGGACAGAGCCTCACACACACACACACGTGCTCACCGTCATCTATGCCCCTTCCCCGGGCCACCCGCGGTCACAGCCTGCCACCGACCCTCTCCCCGCACAGCCCCGTTCAAGTCAGGGCATCAAGACCGAAACTCCCTAGTCCTGACATCGATTTTCTTCTTTGGCCCTCCTTCTCTGGGCCCAGACAAGCTTGGCTCTACAGCCAGACTTCCGCGTGCCCGCAGCCTCTCTACTAGGGTCTCGGAGCACTGCCCAGCCCTGGGCTCGCCCTCCAGCCAGACATTGCAGTTAGCACGTGGACTCTTGCCCTGATCCATGGATGAACACAGCTGGATCCCTTGCGTACAAGGCTCCTTGGAGACATACACCATATCTAAGTAAAATTTTCCTGCCCGAAGGCCTTCTGATTACTGTCGGGGAGCAGGTACTACCTAGAACCACGTGTGGTGGCAAGTCGGCTTCTGGTTGGCACGTGGCCACGCCCAAGTTTAAAGTCCCAGGCAAACTGAGGAGAACGACGGCGTCAAAACTGTAAACCCTCCACGCTTGAAACTGCGAGCTCTCAGGGACAAAAGAAGCTGGGGGGACGTGACTCATTCAGCACAGAAGAGCTTCCAAAACTGCTCACTGACGACCAAAGACCCCATACACTATGTTTCAAATGGATTCCTTTTTGGATTAAGTCTTAAAATGTAACTATTCAGCATGGGTAACATAACTGTAAGCTTATACACGTTTTGTTACTGTTTGATTGTTTGTGCTGGTGTCATTTCATTTCTTAATTACTAACGGTAAGACACCCGTGACTCCTTAAATAGATGGCACGGTTATGACTGACGCTGGAAGCACGTGCGTTACATTTTTGTGGTAACTTATGTTTAGTCTCCTGAGATGTGTGAATCCGAAAGTTAAAAGAATCCTAAAATCTCAGAAACATAAAATACATACTTGAAATCACATATGACAACTAAAAAAAAATCAAACCTGAGAGTGAAGGAAGCTTTATATAACACCTTAAATGTCCGGCATTCTCATTAAGGAAACTCTTGTTGATCTGAATGTGCTTTAATTACCTACCACCAGATCATGTTAACTAATGGGGATTAACTTCTACGTGTCAGTCCCTTCCTGCACATAATACTTTTCATTTTGAAATAAAATGCAGTCTGTTGTGCCACTGGCTCATACTCTCACAGGTGCAAACTCGTTAAACAACGATTTCCCAGGACTAAATTAATTTCTCTAACTTCTTTTAAATTTGAAGGCAAGAACGTTTAATGAGCAGTAAGATAATTCAGGGTAACATGATGATAATAGTTCTCTCTGGGGAAATCAGAGGAGCCCCGCCATGGACCCGGCAGACTCCTCAGGGAAAAAAATCCTGTCCTGACAATTCCTGGAGGTACTGTTATCAATGATCTAAGGTACAAGCCAGGATTAACAATACTTAACACCATTAATAAGGTTTTCACTGTTACTGCAAATTCGTCTCTTACTGGTGATTTTCATCTTACCAACTGTGTAATCTAACAAATATTACTCTTTATGTTAATATTATTAAATTTCTCCAAAATCTGAATGTAACAAAACTTAAAAAAAAATGCCCTTCAATTTTATTTGGCATAAAGCTCATCCTCTGAATGATCTTTAAAGAGACATTACTCAGCTCGCAACTACACAAACTGGAACACCCTTTTGACAATATCTCACACAGAGCTCTTATACACTACTTTCTATATAGACCTCACCAGAAATTTAAAAAGCATGTTAAAACAAAAACATCACGTGTGCCAGCAATCTAATTAGTCATTCTTCTTGCCATTTGAAAAATCATCTCCCTAAAATTTCTTAAGCTATTTCAAAAGTAACTTATTTCTAAAGACACTAAAAGTCTGAGATTTAAGTCAGCCGGAATTATATCCCATTAATCACTATACCTGGCTTTTTATCAAACAAAGGAGAGAATTCACTACAGCATAAGAAAAATGAGTGATCAAATACAACCAATTATTTAAACATTTATAAGATCTTGGTATTTGTATCATTTAACCATCATTAGTTATACTACCCAGCATGATAATTACTATATCCAAATTCAGTTCAGTTCAGTCGCTCAGTCGTGTCTGACTCTTTGCGACCCCATGAATTGCAGCACACCAGGCCTCTCTGTCCATCACCAACTCCCGGAGTCTACCCAAACCCATGTTCATCGAGTCGGTGATGCCATCCAACCATCTCATCCTCTGTCGTCCCCTTCTCCTCCCGCCCCCAATCCTACCCAGCATTACGGTCTTTTCCAACGAGTCAACCCTTCGCATGAGGTGGCCAAAGTATTGGAGTTTCAGCTTCAACATCAGTCCTTCCAATGAACACCCAGGATTGATCTCCTTTACGATGGATTGATTGGATCTCCTTGCAGTCCAAGGGACTCTCAAGAGTCTTCTCCAACACCACAGTTCAAAAGCATCAATTCTGCGGCACTCAGCTTTCTTCACCGTCCAACTCTCACATCCATACATGACCACTGGAAAAACCATAGCCTTGACTAGACAGACCTTTGTTGGCAGAGTAATGTCTCTGCTTTTAAATATGCCAACTAAGTTGGCCATAACCTTCCTTCCAAGGAGTAAGCGTCTTTTAATTTCATGGCTGCAGTCACCATCAGCAGTGATTCTGGAGCCCAAAAAAGTAAAGTCTGACACTGTTTCCACTGTTTCCCCATCTATTTCCCATGGAGTGATGGGACCAGATGCCATGATCTTAGTTTTCTGAACGTTGAGCTTTAAGCCAACTTTTTCACTCTCCTCCTTCACCTTCATCAAGAGGCTTAGTTCTTCTTCACTTTCTGCCATAAGGGTGGTGTCATCCGCCTATCTGAGGTTATTGATATTTCTCCCGGCAATCTTGATTCCAGCTTGTGTTTCTTCCAGCCCAGCGTTTCTCATGATGTACTCTGCATAGAAGTTAAATAAGCAGGGTGACAATATACAGCCTTGACGTACTCCTTTTCCTATTTGGAACCAGTCTGTTGTTCCATGTCCAGTTCTAACTGTTGCTTCCTGACCTGCATACACGTTTCTCAAGAGACAGGTCAGATGGTCTGGTATTCCCATCTCTTTCAGAATTTTCCACAGTTTATTGTGATCCACACAGTCAAAGGCTTTGGCATAGTCAATAAAGCAGAAATAGATGTTTTTCTGGAACTCTCTTTCTTTTTCGATGATCCAGCGGATATTGGCAATTTGATCTCAGGTTCCTCTGCCTTTTCTAAAACCAGCTTGAACATCTGAAAGTTCACGGTTCACATATTGCTGAAGCCTGGCTTGGAGAATTTTGAGCATTACTTTGCTAGCATGTGAGATGAATCCAAATTATGTAACCAAAAATACCGGTTACCTCTCCTGGCATTTCACAACCAGGGTAACGACAGAGACACTCCCACCGGCCCATGAGCACCAGCAGCTACAGCTGGTGAAATTCAACACTGCGAGCTTCTGAAGCCTTTTACTGCGACAGAGACAAACAGAAGGAAGACGTTTTCTTCATTTATTGATTTATTCCACAGTTATTAATAGAGGACAGGCTTAAACAAACATGTAATCCAAAAACAGTAAAAAGGCAACAGGCAATATTAGTATCTGGGAGAAGGAAATGGCAACCCACTCCAGTATTCTTGCCTGGACAATCCCAGGAACGGGGGAGGCTGGTGGGCTGCCGTCTATGGGGTCACACAGAGTCGGACACGACTGAAGTGACTTAGCAGCAGCAGCAGCAAAATTAGTATCTAATATTTAGGTACTATGCAGAGAAATAAAATAGACTGATATAATAGAAAATGAACGACGGTCATTTTGGATCGAATGATATTGGGATGACCTTGCGCAGGAGGTGACATTTTGGTTGAGATTAAAAGACCAGAAGGAAAAGACAGTGATGAAAGCAGCCCTGGAGGAAACGTCTTCAGCAAAGAACGAGCTGGGTGTGTTGGAAGAACATTGGCTGGAGGATGGAGAACACTGGGGTCACGGGTAAGGGTGAGCAAGCTGATAGCATCGGCGTGGGGTGTGGGTCTCCAGCAGAGAGGCTGGAAGGCAGGACCCTGATCCTGCGGGGGAGAGGCAGGGAGAAGAGGAGAGCCGGAGAGGGGAGAGCGGGGAGAGCACAGAAGGCCTGGCCCCGACCAGACTGTGACTGCGAGATGCGAGCTGTGGGCAGGCGGGATGCGACCCCCCAGGTGGACCCCGAGGACTCGGACTACAGGAACTCAACGCGGAGAGGGGAGAGGGAAGCCAAGGACGGATCACGGGCTCTGGGCTTGAGCACATCGACGGGAGAGCGAAGCCACTGACTGGGGTGAACAAGGCCAACACAGCAGCAGTGTGGGCAGAAGGCAGGTATTGGTAACAGAGGTGTGACAAAGGGTGTAACACGATCCAGAAGCAGGCACGGCACAGAGACCTGTGCGCCGAGAGCGCTGCGTCATCACGCGTCCTCGCCCACTGAGAGACGGCATCCCGTCCCGGCCTCCAAGCGCCGTCCACGTGCCAGGCACAGCACCTGCAGGCTCCACGGCCCGGACTCCGTAAAAACTAGTGCTCCCCTAACCCACAAGGCGGAAGAGAGATGTGTAGGTGTTCAGTAACCTGCTCTCCAGCGCACAGCCAGGAAGTGGGCGCCCCAAGGACTTACATGGGGCAGTCCAGGACTGAGTCTGGACTCAGGCCCTAAGCCACCCCGCTAAACGTCCAGCCCTTCTGTGTCCTCCTGGCCCCCCAGATGGGCCCCCCGTAAACACTGGTGTCCGCACGGCGCCGAGCTCAGCCCTCTCTGCTCGCTGCTCTCATCACAGGGCCACGCAGCCTCCCGTCCCGCCTCCCCCTCGCCGGCGATGGGAGCTGGGGTGGGCTTTCACTGATCCTGTGTGCCCCCCGACCCCCAATGGGTACCCCATCAGAACTCTCCTAGGGAGTCCTCCTCTCCCACCTCCCTGTTCTCCTGCACTGAATGAGATCCAGTCAAGGGAAAAAAAGAAGGCATAATTAAATGTAGTGCATACAAGTTCCTGGAAAAAGTACTCATCAAAACTTCAAAATCAGGGTAACATTTTTTTATGAACACTTTGTGAGAGAGCTGTGTGAAGCATACCCACAGTTACATGAAAAAGTCACAATATTCACATAATAATGATATAAAGGGAGACAAAATATAAAGGAATCCTAAATGCAAAATGATACAACTGATTTGTAACAAACATTACTAGATTCTATACATTCAATGTTGCCCTTCAAACAGGCACCATGGGAGCATATGGACTTATTTCCAGAAAGGCTTCTGATACTGAAAATCCATTTGAAATCCCTCCTTGGATTGTAATCAGTTTGTGAATCATGAAAACTTCTGGTCTCACTTAAGAAAAGATCTTCTTTTGATCGAAAGAAGAATACCAAGACAATTTACTTTTTTCACCAAGTACAAACTTGGCTTCAAAGGATTTCTACATATTCCAAATATCAAATTCATCCTCAAAAGTGAAATAATTTTCATCACTGAGTTTATTAAAACTACATTTCAGGCTCTGAATGCAGTTCCAGATAGAACTGGTAAACTACTTTGATTAATGTACACCTCGTCCTTGAACCAGTCAATCCTAAAGGAAATCAACCCTGAGTCTTCATTGGAAGGACTGATGCTGAAGGCTCCAGTACTTTGGCTGTGAAGTATTGTGAAGATGTGAAGAGCTGACTCCTTGGAAAAGACCCCGATGCTGGAAAAGATTGAGGGCAGGAGGAGAAGAGGGCAGCAGAGGATAAGACAGCTAGATAGCACCACTGATTCAATGGCCATGAATTTAAGCAAACTCTGGGAGACAGTGGAGGACAGAGGAGCCTGGTGGGCTGCAGTCCACGGGGTCGCAACGAGTCAGACATGACTTAGCAACTGAACAACAACAACATCATCTTTGAACACATTAGACTATGCAAACAGAAACTTCCAAGACAGCAGATGAGAGAAGCCTTACTGTATTCCCATTCTTTTAAAAATCATCTAAACTTCTCAAGGATTTCCTTTAAAAGCTGAGGAACATCTAGCCCTAAATACGCAAGTATGAACAACCAATCTAAATTCAAAACCCAATCAAGCTTTAAATAGTCTGATGTCACTTCTCATTTGACAGAGGTCTTTTTAGTCTACATTACCACCATCTTTTCCTAAAGTAACTTTCAATAACTAAAATCTATACATTAAGGTAATCAGACTGATCAAAATTTAGCTTTCATTTAGAGATTAATTCGTTTATCCAACAAACATCTGGATACCCGTGACCTATTACTCATTAATATAAAGTACGGTCTACAGAAGTGAGCACCGCACTGCTGCTATAGTATATTCTCGTTTATTGGAAGCATATCAGTGCAGGAAACTACCCAGGAGTCATCATTTTTCTGAGTGTAATCTTTTTGCTGTCTTCCAAATTACATGCTTCCTCTGCTGCTGCTGCTAAGTCGCTTCAGTCGTGTCCGACACTGTGCGACCCCACAGAGGGCAGCCCACCAGGCTCCTCCGTCCCTGGGATTCTCCAGGCAGGAACACCGGAGTGGGTGCCATTTCCTTCTCCAATGCTTCCTCTAGGATAACACTTTCCTTAGGACCTCTGCCATGTAGCTCACATACATTATAATGAGCCTTTATGCTGATTACAGTCCATTAGGGACGAAATCTCCTTGAACAGCTCCTGAGACCATGATCAAAGCACCTGAAACATGGAGTTGAAAGAGGGCACAGTATAAGCAAGATATGTCTGAGTCTGTGTCCGAAATAGTGAAAGACACAACATGCAGCTGGAGAAGAAAAAGGAGACCTAGTGATGGAAGACCCTCTACATCACACACGGATATGCAGAATCCATCCTCCAGTCCAGACAACAACGTTTCCAGGAAGTGTGGCTCAGCGGTAAAGAACCCACCTGCAACACAGGAGATGCAGGTTCCGTCTCTGGGTCGGGAAGATCTCCTGGAGAAGGAAATGGCAACCCACTCCACTATTCCTGCCTGGGGAATTCCATGGACAGAGGAGCCTGGCAGGCTACAGTCCGTGGGGTTGCAAAGAGTCAAACACAACTCAGTGACTAAGCAACAACAACAAATAATAATGATAAAATATACACTTTGGACAGATGACTCTTGCTACAGTGTGAAGACTGAACTAGAAATGGCAAAATGAGAGGAAAAGAGACTGGTTCAGAAGGTTCCACAATAACCCAGGCAAAAGGTGGCAGGAATCTAACAGTAGGCACAGTCAGGATGCAGAGAACTGGCAGATTTCAGAGCTACTTAAGGAGTAAAGTCGACACAATGTGAAAACTTCCTGCATATAAAGTATGTGATTTACCTGTCTGCAGAGCAAGAGGGAAGGTGCTAACAGTCACAGGCAAAAGGACAGTCTTGGGCAGAATGTAATGCATGCCATCCTGAAACCAGGAGCTTGCGGGAACTATGAAAATATCAAGAGTGACGGTGACTGAGAAGATCAGACTGGCCAAGAGATGGATGAGACGCTTCTTCTGTGAAACCAAAGCGAGAGGCAGACCCGGCTTCAATCCCAGCCCCGCTGCTCATGAGCTACGTGACCAAGGGCGAGTTAGATCACTGGTCTGAGCCTCGGTCTCTCTGCTTGTGAAGGGCGACCAATAATGCCTCCTGCAGCTTGTGTCAGGAATACAGCAAGTCCCCAACACACGAGCTTCAAGCTGCAAGCTTTCCAAGATGAGAACCTGCCTCTAGTCCCAGCAAGACACCAGAACCTGTGCCGTGGACGTCAGGCCTGAGCAGCCTCGCAGCCTGCCCGCCGTCTCCCATCGCGGGCAACCCTGCAGCTCTACCGTCTCCCAGCCCTCTCCGTCCTCCATCAGTAACTCTTCCTGCCTGCTCACTGGATGCCAGCCCTGTGTGCCAGCTGCTGCACTGCACTACTGTATGTCTCAGGGTCCTGTAATGTAAGGTTAAAAACGTTTCCTTTACTTTCTGGGTTTGGTTTTTATGTGTTATTTGCCTGAAAAGTATTATAAACCTATTACAGTACAGGACTATACAGGTGACTGTTAGTTGGGTACCCAGGCTAACTTTGTTGGACTTACGAACGCGTCCTTGGAACAGAACTCATTCGTATTTCGGGGACTTACTGTAGATGAAACACATGTTCACAGCGTTCAGCACAGGGTGGGTGCTCTTGGAAGACCTCCATCAGCAGCAGGGCTACTGCCCTGGACAAAAGCCAGATGATGCTGAGAAGGAAGGCGGGGCCAGGGGTCAAGCGTCCAGCTAGTGTGAGGGCTCACAAGGAGGTCGGGAGACAACAGCGACAAGGAAGGTGAGCGCCGTTCTTTCGGGGGGCAGAGCCTCGAGGAAGTGGGTCTTACCCACCTCACCCCAGAAACAAGGGAGAGTCACGGTCTGGAAGAGGCGCTGTGGATGGAGGGGCGCCCCCCCGACCCCCGACTCTCATGGTGCTCAGCTTATTATTATCATCACAGAACTAGCAGCCTCCACGGGAAAGGACGCTGGGAAACAGCAGCCTTGGGGCAAAGAGGTCTGTTCCAGCCGGGAAGCTTAAAGGGATGGCTGGCCAACCTCACCGCTTACTGTCTACTCCCAGACAAGCCACTCGTACCTTCCCAGCAACCAGAACGAGGAAGGCCCCTCTTCCTACCTGTACCCCTGGGATGCTTTCCCGCCTTCACAGGTAGCCAAAGGGTTACACTAGACATCTTCAAGTTTACAAACAGTAGGTATGACCTAAGTCTTGGTGATGATCATAATTAAAATAAATCCACCCTCTAGGCACACCCAGGAATTCTTAAAATTGTGCTCTGATTATAACTGTTTCATATTTAACTTTATGATAAAAAGTGAAGGCAGCAGAGTGCTCTTCAACGATCAGAAATCAAAACAGTCACAAAATGTTAGCTGCAGACTTCCATCGTTTAAAATCAGCCTATACTAAAACGTAGATATCTTACCATTTCTGTGTCACCATCATTGATACAGCCTAGCTTTTTAAAAATTAAGCTATAATAAACCCATTGTTCTAAAAACAGAGTCCAAAAGCAACATGAACATGACAGCCTGCAAATCCAGTCAAAATATCCTGTCAGTGCTTTCGAGACGTTAGTGGAAGGAGTCAAAGAAGGAAAAAAGGAAGGAAATGGAAGCGGATAGAAAAAAAAATCCCTAAGTTCGGTGAATGACAATAATAACAAAAAGAAATTAATAGAGATACATAAATCTTACATCCTAAAGCATGAAAAAAAAAGGAACTCATAGGGCACTAAAAATGAGACCACACAGTATGCACTGCACGGTTAGAGCATTCATCTCAAACAAGAACAAGAAAGATACACTGGGAATACACATCCCGTGTCATTATACAGGGAATGGGTATCTGACACTTAGAAAGCTGACTTCCTCAGTTTCCTGTTTATGTACAGACATGTATTAGCATCACAACAGCGGAAGGAGTCACTCAGCTAACCCTATGTTGCCTCATCACCCCATTGTTCGGGCCAATGGTGTGGAACAAAACAAAAGAAGGTTGTCAACTCGGAGCAGAAGCTGTCCTTTGCCAGCCTTTTAAAATCCTGCTCCTGAGAGCAGTAACATTTTTCAAAGACTTAATCAGCAGTAACGCTGGTGAACTCTTGTCAGGTAATCTCCCACCATCAGTCTGGATGCAGAGACAGGAGTGTCCCCACCTGCACTCCCCCTGCCCCCGCCTGCGTGGACGACACTGGCCTATTTCCCAGGAGATAGTGGGGGTACCTCTGCCCACCAGGGGGCAGAGGCAAGATGAACGGAGCCGTGTCAAAGAGACGCAGAGCCACAGACACAGCAGCCGTGGGTCCCAGGAAACCGTGCCTCCTGGCTGGTGAGTCTGCAGCAGCAAAAATGAAAGTGCTCCTTTTCCTTTCCTTTGAAATCTGGAGCTGTGCAAAACAGGGTTTCAAATCATGACATAACTCCCTAAGTTTAGGAGCACTGCTTTTACTGTCTGCACAGAAACAATACATGGAACAGTAATATCCGTGTGTGTGTGTGTGTGTGTGTGTGTGTGTGTGTGTGTAAAACTGGCACGAAGGTATGTCTGCATCTAGTAGAAACTGCATACTATAATCTTGGATATTTTATGACCATAATATAAAATACAGATGGTAGATCTGAAAAAACAATCCTCTTGAAATTAAAATACTGGCCTTATTTAAGCTCTTAAGGGTCTCTTTTGTGAATACAGTACAGATAATTCAGACAAGCGTTAACAGAGAAAACAACATAAGATGCAATCCGGTCAAGGGCCAGCTGAAACAGGTTCACCTGCAGGCGCCCCGGCAGCTTTGGTCAGGCATCCTTCCTGAGCCCCTGCTTCAGTGAGGGGCCTGCGGTATCACAGTGCATCCAGAGAAAGCAAGGCAAAGCGCAAACCCACAAGGTTTGGAAAGAGGTTTCCTATCCTAACCCGATAGGAAAGATGAAGTTTATATGTCCATGGGAAGTGACACAGGGCTCAGAAATACCAGAAGAGACATTACCAAGGATGCACCATCATGTCTCCAAGAAAAAGTATTACATTCACAAAATCAGAAAAAGCTTCCTAGTGGAGACAGCATTTTAGATGGTCCTTGAAGGGTGGGGTTTCAAAATCTGGACAGGGAGAAGAGGGGGCAAGCAAAATGAGTAGAGTCACACAGGCAGGAAGTTCAGCTCAGTTGCTCAGTCGTGTCCGACTCTTTGCGACCCCATGAATCACAGCACGCCAGGCCTCCCCGTCCATCACCAACTTCTGGAGTTTACTCAATCTCACGTCCACTGAGTTGGTAATGCTATCCAACCATCTCATCCTCTGTTGTCCCATCTCATCCTCTGTCATCCCCTTCTCCTCCTGCCTTCAACCTTTCCCAGCATCAGGGTCTTTTCCAACGAGTCAGTTCTTCCCATCAGGTGGCCAAAGTATTAGTTTCAACTTCAGCATCAGTCTTTCCAATGAATATTCAGGACTGATTTCCTTTAGGATGGACTGTTTGGATCTACTTGCAGTCCAAGGGACTCTCAAGAGTCTTCTCCAACACCACAGTTCAAAAGCATCAATTCTTCACAGAAAAGACGGCAGTATTTCCTGGGCTGTGCCTCACAGACACGGATTCTGAGAGAAGCCAACAGATGTGCTTACAAAACAGTCTACAGTCAAGTAAGTTTGGAAAACACTAACCCCGCCTGGAAATTCACAGCGCACCAACACAGGGGAGGTTCTGAGGAAGCAGCTGTGCAAACCCAAGCCTCCCAAACTCATCTCACTCACTGCAAAGCACATCTGTAAAAGACCAATCGCAAGTACTGAAACTGAATCTGTGACTTTAAAACTCCCAACGAACAAAAGTCCAGGACCAGGTGACCTCGCAGGCAAATTCTACCAAATATCTGGAGATGATTTAACACCTGAAACTACTCCAAAAATCTGCAGAGGAAGGAACACTTCCAAACTCACTCTATGAGGCCACCTTCACCCTCATACCAACACCAGACAAAGACACCACGAAAGAACACCTAGGTATTCTTCATTTCCAGAATGACTATCAAGCAGAACTGGAACAAGGCTAGCAGAGTAAGCCTGGGACACTGTACAATGCCTCCAACACCGAACTGAGACACACGGAATCTATGAATGACAGTTGTGGAGGGGTGAACGTGATTTCAGACACGTCATCATACCCTGGGGCTTCAGGGCGAGCATCCACGGGGAATCAGCACACTAAGTAATTCATTTCAATAGTGTGTGTACACCTTCTGCTGAAACCTTCCTTTAGCTTCACCTTATGGTAGAAAAGGACAAGCAGCTACGTAACAGGAGAAACACACTGCTGGTCAGAGAGGACGAGAAAAGCCACAGTGATGGATGGCGCTGTGGGCAATGCGGGACCCCAGGCTGAAGCAGAGGCAGACTGAACACAGGCACCACCTCGCCCCTGCTCCTCCCTGAGCCCAGCAGGAACTCCCAAAGCCTGCAAGTCATTCAAGTTAAAAGCTAAAGCTGCCTCCATTTTTTAAAAAAATATATCTCCATGAGAACTAAATATTCTAAAACAGTCTTTTACATTAGAAACAATTCTGATTTAAGCTTGGAAATTCATGTTCAGCACCTTATTTCCTAAAGGAGCTGTACAGGTTCTGCTTCCTTCCTCACTGTGCCTGTATCCACTCGTGAGCGCCCACATGTGTGCACACACACACACATACACACTCTCAAGGCAGCGTTTATTAGAACAAGTTACCTGTGGCTGGAACTGAGGAACAGGTGGCCCTTGCATTCCTTGTGATTGCTCATCCATTGTCTGAAGCAACAGGAACTTCTGAACTCTGCAAAAAATGTCAAGTCGAAATTTAAATAATGCCATCATTACCACAATGCAATCCACACTTGAAATGAACCTAATGCTTCAAAAATGGCCATTAAGACATTCCACACTCTCACCTGCCATTTGCTAAATCCAAGCTCTGTCTGGCTAACACAAACAGTCACTGTCTCAACTCATTTTCTCAAAAGCAGCATTTCCTGCTTAGAAAACCCTGTTTTGTGCGATGAAATCCTCTCTTCTCCATTACGTTTTACAGATCAAAGAGGCTCCCCACTCCTTCCCCGATATGAGAAGACTATCACCATGGAAAGCTTCCTGTAGTCATGAACAATGCTTTATATTCCCAAAAAGCACCTTACCTTATACTCCAAACATGCTAGCACTTGTGTTCTTCAGGTCCAACTAAACTACTTCCTGTGATTTTGAGGCCTATATTTAAAAGGCCAGTCCTCATATGAGGACTTATGCAGACCTTCCTTGTGATTATAATTAATTCAGTAAACACAAGCTGAAAACCATACGCCAAGTCCTGCTCGAGGCTTAAGAACTGAGCTATAAACGAAACACAGCAAACACCTGGGTCCCAAGCCACTTCTGATACTACACACCAAGTATCTCTAGGCTCTTCATAAGTGTAATTTTATAACTAAAATCTGCGGGTTAGAAAACTAGGGTCCATTAGGATCAACAGACAGAGAAACTAAACACATTTTCACTTCATTATACCCTTTAAAAACCTGTAAAAAGGTTCTAGACATGGGTCATTTGTATTGCAAATATTTTTTCCATCGTGTGACTTCTCTTTTAAAAACCTTCCCAATGGCATCTTTTAATTAACTTGTTAACTTTTGAAATTTAACAAGTTCTAATTAACCAATCTTTTCCTTTACGGTTAATGCTTTTGTATACAAAGTGCTTAAATATTTAAGAATAATTTTCCCATTGTAAATTCTCACACATTATCTTCCAACATAAGCTTTATTGCTCTGCCTTTCATATTTCTATCTGCAATTGGCCTGGAATTAAAGTTTTGTACTTTAATTAAGGTGAAGTCAATGTAAGTTTAATGTAAGGTGAAGTTTAATGTAAGGTGAAGTCAATATTCAGCTTGTTTTTCCACATGGCTACCCAACTGACTTCAAATCATTTACTGCAAAGATTATCCTTTATCCACCTACATCTCACTACAGTGCTACTATACCAGCCTCAATATATATCAAATGATTGCACATATATATACTATACTAATGTCTGGTGTAGCTTTATTATAAATTCTAGATATATGCCTAATCATATTTCTGATGTGCATATAAAGTTTAGAACCTGTTTGTTTCTACTTAAAAAAGGAAAAAAGAAAGAACAACTGGGATTTTGATTAGGATTACAAGAACTCGATAGATCAATCTGGAGAGACCTTCCATTTTAATAATATTGGGTCTTCAAACCCATAAACACAGGATATCTTATTAATAGGTTTAATTTCTTTCAAGAATGGCTTTCACTTTCCAAATTGGTCTTTCACATCTTTTTTTCAGGTTATTTCCTAAATATATCTTGATACTCTAAGTGTTTTTATTTCAATTTTCTGATAGTGTACAAAAATACAACTGATTTCTGTATATTGACCCTTTCTTTATCTTACAAACCTGCTAAGCTCACTTAATGGTTCAAGTAGATTTTTTTGTAGATTCTTGTCTTATTGCAATGGCTAGAACCTCCAGTACAGTGAACAGAATCAAAGACATCCTTTTCTTGTTCCTACCTGAGGATGAATGCATTCAGTTATTTACCATTAAGTATAATGTAAGATGGACATTTTTCATAAATGCCCTAATTTATCAGGATGAGACAGTGCCCTTCTATTGTCACTTTGCTGGAAGATTTTATAAAGAACAGATGTCAGGTTTTCATCAAATTCTTTTGTGTCTGAGCTGATTAAACACTTTTTTAAAATGCTGAATTTTAGTGGCTCATTTATTTTGAATTTTGAACATTCATTCTGGCAAATGTTTAGCCAGTATTTCTGGGATGAACCCCTATTTAGTCATGATATATAATCATATTTATGTATTGTTGGATTCAACTTTATATAGTGTTGGATTCGAGGAGGGAGGAGAGGGAAGGAGAATGAGAATCACAGTAATGAATTAGAATAAATTTTAGTGTGAAATCTGAATCATTAAACAATCAAGAAACAATGATTTAACCTACACATTAAGGCTACACTGATTATTTAAAATGTGTGTAAGCAACAAGGACACTTTTGCAAAAGGTAATATAAATTAAACAGTATCCCCAGCTTAGGAAAAGAAAAACTATTACAAGCCAACTACACATCCAAGATGGTGTCTTACAACTTATTGCTATTATTCTAATGCAGGACAGATTACTGCTCAAAACTGCACATTTCAGAATATCAAGAAATTTTCATTTTTTAAAGCAAGGTGACATCAGAATAAAGACTTAAAATTAAAAAAATAAATCTCTATCATTAAAACCAGTATTTCACATCTAGTGCCCCATACAGTTTACATGAGACAATCCATGAAAAAAAAAGGTCTCCTGGCCCAAAACCTCTGTGAAATACTACTCGCTATATGAAGCTCTCTTAGACGGTCACAGTAAATACTAGCACACTAAAGGATCCAAGCAGACCTGCAGCTAAAAAAGAAAACAAAAAACTTCACTTACATTTAACTTATTTAATCACAAAACACTTTCTTTGTGCAGCATATTTTAATAGCCCACAGCTTGCCTATCTGTAAGAAGACGCTATGAGAAATAAGCTAGATTATAACAAAGTGGGTTTCATCATACCTCCTGATGTGTAAAATGCCTAGACAAATAAAATTATGAAGAAAAGAAGGCAAAATGAAAAAAAAAAAAAAAACATAAAATTGAAAGAAATCTTAGAAGTGACTAACAGTCTGCACCACTGGGAAATCACTGCTACAACATCCCAGACAAACAGCCCCTGCTTAGTAGAGGAAAGCCTGTGTGAAATTCTCATACCACACATAAACTTGGTAATACAATGAACAAGGAACAAAAAAGTTTTCTTCACATAATATCTAACACGGCCCCAGGTGTCACTAGATTCTAACTGCTTCTGTTGAAATAGAAAATATCAGTGTTTACATGCTGATTTAATATTATCATATTTTCGTATATGCTTATATATTAAAGACAATATATAAGCATATATGCTTATATGTTATCTTTCAGGTAACCCCCTCATAAATAAAGACATTTACTATATAAATGTTAAACATACATTCAGTCTTCTAGATTATAAGTTCCATGTTGCAGGGACCTGTGTGTATACTGTCCACAGCTGTGCTCCCAGTGCTTAGGCCAATGCTTGGCACAAAAATGAGTGCTGAGCGAATATTTACTGAGTAAATGAATGAATGTATCTCTACCAAAACATCAAATAATAACTGCTACAGTTCAGTAAGTCTAAAATCAATGGTGAGTAAAATTATGATCAAATTCAACAAATTTGGCAACCAATCTCCCATCAAAAAAGGCTGCCTAAAGAAGATGCTACCTGAACTGCGTTTTAAATAAGGAGGAGACACTCACACAGGTTAGATGAGGCAAGGAAGGCAGGAAATCTGGGTAAAGGAAAGAACACATCAAAATACCCAAAAGCAGAGCACAGCATCATGTAAGTAAAATTAAAGCTGGCAAGTGGTGAGAGATAGCTGGGGGCAGTTAGGCTAACTTTTATGATATCCCCTTTATTCAACTGCTACTGCTGCTGCTAAGTCGCTTCAGTCACGTCCGACTCTGTGTGACCCCATTGACGGCAGCCCACCAGGCTCCCCCGTCCCTGGGATTCTCCAAGCGAGAACACTGGAGTGGGTTGCCATTTCCTTCTCCAATGCATGAAAGTGAAAAGTGAAAGTGAAGTCGCTCAGTCGTGTCTGACTCTTCGCGACCCCATTGACGGCAGCCCAGCAGGCTCCCCCGTCCCTGGGATTCTCCAGGCGAGAACACTGGAGTGGGTTGCCATTTCCTTCTCCAATGTATGAAAGTGAAAAGTGAAAGTGAAGTCGCTCAGTCGTGTTTGACTCTTCAGACCCCATGGACTGCAGCCCACCAGGCTCCTCTGTCCATGGGAGTTTCCAGGCAAGAGGACTGGAGTGGGGTGCCATTGCCTTCTCCCTATAAAAACCCCTACCTCAAAACTTTCACTTTTTAAGGTCTATTTTTGGATACAATAATATTGGTCTTGTTCATTTCACTGCTAACAGAGAGCTAATGCTGTGTTTCAAGCAGCTAAGAGAGGGAAGTGCCCTTTCTGAAATACAATCTTTCCTGCCGTAGAGGGGCTCACAACCACACGGCAGACCCGCCAAGAAGCGTCTGTAGCAAAATCCAGACAAGAGACGAGAAGGGCCCTCACCAAGGTCCCCTGCTTTGACCTCAACCAGCATTCAACACAACTACCTCACCTTCTGGAAATGTTCTGTGCCCCGTGTACTCTCAAATAATAACTCCTTTTTCTAAGTTCCTTTTCCAATCGAACATTTGTGTCCAAGTGCTCTATGATGTGAATCTTTTTTTTTTTTTAACCCACACTCTTTTAGGTCGCCCTTTCCAGGCCTGTGACTTGATGACTATCCATCTATGATTGCTCTGAAATGTATCTCATCTGTTCTGAGCTCTGAACCACAAACACCAATATCCAAATGACCACCTAGTATCTTCACAGTTTTTGAACACAAGATTCCATCTGCCATTTCTAAAACAAGTAGCTAAGTTCTTTAATCATCTTTCTCTCCTTACATTATCACCATCTCTTCAGCTAATCCAGCCCAAACCTCTCAAGCTTCTGGATCTCAGGACCTCTTTATCTGAGAACCCCAAAGACCCCTTCTTGCTCACGTGGGTCATAAATATCTGCATTTCTCATATTAGAAATTAAAATGGAGAAATGTTTAAAATACATACTAATTCATTTACAAATAACAGCAATAAATCATTAAATGACTATAACATATTTTTATGAAAAATAGCTATCTTTGCAAATATTAGTTAGAAGAGAAGCACTGTTTTGCATTTTGTTAATTTCTTTAATGTCTATCTTCAGAAAAGAAGCAGCTTCTACATTCAAGTTGTTGAGATAGGCTGTTTGGGCTGAGGTGTATTTTTAAAACTCTGGTCTTACACAGATATACAGCTGGAAAAGAGAGGTGTTTCTTCATACCCACAGTGGACTTTCCTATGGATATTCTTCTTTAATACTACAGCAAACTTGACAAGCAGCAGATCTGTAAAGGTTAACTGCAATATGGACTCTTCAAACGTATCAATGAACTTTTGTACTCTGATGTGAAAATCTAATGGGCTCTCTTGCTCTCTAACTAGATCCTCTATTCATGCATGATCTTATAACATCTGTGCATGTCACCTGGAAAACTTTACTTATAACATCCGTGCATGTCACCTGGAAAACTTTAGCTCCTTGAGTTACACAGATCCACTGAGTGTTGACCACCTCATTATACAACATTCAAAAACACACTCAATAGCGTCACCACTCATCTCATCAGAAATCTTCAAATACCAGGAAGATGTCAAGGTCACAGTGATAAATGTAACGTTTCCAAAATTCCAATGTTCACTTTAAAAGTTCAAATTTCATCATGAGGAACAAATAATGTCACTTATTTTCCCTTAAATGACAGGCAAACGTCTACAAAAGACCCACGTTTGAGTGTCAGTTGTGTCAAGTGAAAACGGTGTCCAGTGAAAACATGAGCTGGCCAGGTGGCTCCTCCAACAACTGCAGAGATGCTCTTCCTTGACACAACTCCACCTGCTGCCGTGGGGCTTCATGTCGACCTCCCACTGCATCATGCAGATTAAAGGACTTGTATTCAAAGGTCGAAATGTGATAAAAAAATAATACTCTTTAACTGCTTCATCAAATACAGGTTCAAATGAAACTAGTATTTTTTATTACAATTTTAGACAGGTAGATGAGACAAAGACTAGTAGTTTGGTACCGCTGCACCAATTTAAGCTAAGGCATCAGTGGTTTTACAAATTCGTTGTTTAGTTGCTAAGTCGTGTCCAACTCTTTGCGATCCCACGGACTGTAGCATGCCAGGCTTCCCTGTCCTTCACTATCTCCCGGCGTTTCCTCAACTCATGTCCATTGAGTCAGTGATGCCATACAACCATCCCATCCTCTGTCACCCCTTCACCTGCCCTCAACCTTTCCCAGCATCAAGGTCTTTTCCAATGAGTCGGCTCTTTGTATCAAATAATGTCTTAGTATTACAAAAATCATTTGTTTGTGCAGACCACAAGAATGAATCTCAAGGACCCCACCCAACTCCTAACCCCCACGGTGGACAGACCACACTTTCAGAAGCTCCAGTCTAGTCAAAAACTTAGAATTCATCCTGATTGTTCCCTTTCCATCATCTCTCTGCTCCCCACTCCAAAACATCAGAATGTACCATTTGTTCCATTTCTAAAAGATCTCTGAAATGTTTCCATGCTCCTCGAGCGCCACCAATACAACCCTACAAGGTATCTCTGTATCTCTGCCAGGGATTACTCTCATATCCTGTGAAGTGGCCTCCCTTTTCCCACTATTCTCTTCGCAGTGATATGTGAAAAACACAAATCAACTCATGATGCTCCCACTGCTCTTGGGTTAAAATCCCAACTCCATGCCAAATACTGCAGGGCCCTCCCTGTAAATCGCCTCCAGCTACCTCTCCCACAGCAGTTCATCCCAGTCTCTCTAACTACCTTCCATCACCACGAACCCCTCTTCTGTTCCTGAAACTGCTGACATCCTCCCTGACTTCAGGACCTCTGTACTTGCTGTCTCCATGCCAAAAACCCTCTCCAAAGTAGGACCCAGACCCCCCCCCAGCCCATTTACCTTTCACATCATCACTCTGTGCAGGTCTTTTGCTCATTTTTAAAATTTATACTGAGTTTTATGAGTTCTTTATATATTTTTGGAGATTAACCCCTTATCAGACATGTCATTTGCAAATATTTTCTCCCATTTAGTAGGCTCTTTTCATTTTGATTTCATTCTCGTGCAAAAGCTTTTAAATTTGTTTAGGGTCCATTTATTTATTTTTGCTTCTGTTTCTCTTGCTGGAGGAGATATATCAAAAACTATATTGCTAAGATCAATGTCAAAGAACACACTGCCTCTGCTTCCTTCTGAGTTTCACGGTTTCAGGCCTTACATTTAGGTCTTTAATCTATTCTATTTTTGTATATTGTATAAGAAAATTTTCTAACATCATTCATTTACATATAGCTGACCAGTGTTTGCAACACCATATATTAAGAGAGACTGTCCCTTCCTCATTGTACATTCTCATCTCCTTTCTTATAGATTAAATTGACCATATAAGCATCAGTTTATTTCTGGGCTTCCTATTCTAGTCCACTGATTTATGTGTATGTATTTCTGTCTCAGTTCCATACTGTTTTGATTACTGTAACTTTGTAGCATACTCTGAAATCAGACAGCATGATACTTCCAGCTTTGCTCTTTTTTCTCAAGAATGCTTTGGCTATTTGGGGGCCTTTTGTGTGAAAGTGTTAGTCACTAAGTCATGTCCAACTCTTTGTGATCCCATGGACTGTAGCCTGCCAGGCTTCTCTGTCCATGGGATTCTCCAGGCAAGTATACTGGAGTGGGTTGCCATTCCCTTCCTCAGGGGGATCTTCCAGACCCAAGGATCAAACCTGGGTCTCCTGCATTGGCAGGCAGATTCTTTGCAGTCTGATCAACCAGGGAAGCCAACTTTAGGCAATGTAGTAATACCAAATCTTGTTTTAACAGCATTAATGTCTGTTTTATTTATCCCATTCTTCTGTGGTTCCACACTAATTTTAAAATTATTTGTTCTAATTCTGTGAAAAATGTCATGGGTATTTTGAATAGGAATTTAATTAGATCTGTATATTGCTTTGGGTAGTATGGACATTTTAAAAATATTAATTATTCCAACTCATGAATACGGTATATCTTCCCATCTATTTGTATCATCTTCCATTTTTTTCACCAATATTTTATACTTTTCAAAGTATATGTCTCTCACCTGCTTAAATTTATTCCTAAGTATTTTATTCTTTTTGATGCAGTTGTACATGGATTTTTGTGATTTCTCTTTCTAAGGCTAGTTTCACTATTCGTGTATTAGAAATGCAACAGACTTTTGTATATTAATCTTGTATCCTGCAACTTTACTGAATTCATTTATTAGTTCTGATAATTTGGGGGTGGAGAACTTTAGGGTTTTTTTATATACAATATTGTGTAACCTGTAAACAGTGGCAGTATTGCTTCTTCCCTTCCAGTCTGGATGCTTGTATTTCTTTCCCTGGTCTGATGGCAGTGCCTAGGATTTCCAATATTATGCTAAATAGAAGTGGGAAGAGTGGGCATTATCTTATCCCTGATCTTAGAGGAAAAGCTTCCAGCTTTTCTTCACTGAGTATGAAGTAAGCTTTGGGTTGTCATTATGCCTTTTATTAGGTTGGGGTGTATTTCCTCTACACCAACTTTGCTGAGAGTTTCTATCTTAAATAGATGTTTAAATACTACAAATATTTTCATGTAGATCCACAACCTCAGTACACATTAAAGTAAAACAATCTTCCCATATTCCTGTGTATAGTCACATATTTTGCAGAAAAGAAAACTACAAAATAAAGAATCTCAAGATATAAAAGCTGAGTGACAAACTATTTTTACGCAGTTGTGTCTGCCAGTGAACTGAATTTCATAATTCACATGACCCTGGTAAGAAAATTATTAAAAATCAAAATACTATATATATAATAAATAATCAATAATATACCCCTCAGGGACACGGTATGAAATGGCCATCTTAATTTGAACACTGAAACACTTACAACACCATTCCCTAAGTGAAAACAATACCTTTCCTAGTTCCCATATTTTAATAAATGTATAAAATACAAAGCCCTTAGACAGTTAAAAGGAAATTAAATCATGCTAACTATATACCTTTTTCTGCATAACACTCGAAATAATAACTTCAGTTAATATATTCACCTTAGACAAAACCTTCAACAAAATGAAAATCTTTATTGTGTCTGCAAACATCCTCAATGAAATTCACCTTTAAAAAATTTTAATTTTTACAGAAACTGACTTAAAAATCATACATTTCAAAACACAAACCTGACTTTTTGTCAACTGTAAAAATGGTACTGAAACATATGTAATAGAATATAAAAACATGAGACTTAACTATATATTTGTAAGAAAATCATTTAGTGAATTTTATTTGTGATCATGATGTTGGTCAAAAAACATAACTAGCCATTAAATTTAAAAAAGGTAATTATAGCTAACATTAAAGAATGCTGAGCTAAAGAAAAATATTTCCTTCATTCTGCAACAAAAATTACCTAACAATGAAGACATAAAGGCCAGTCAACCTTGCAATCTTTCAAGTTCAATTTCTAACTTCAAGCTTTAGTAAATCCAAATCCTAATAATGGATATGTATAGGTTCTGTTCATTAAAAATCTTTCTCCTTCTGTTTCCACACATATATTTTGATAGTTTCATCATACTACCCAGGTTCTCTGCAACCAATGTGGACATAGTACGAAATCCTAAATATTAAACTATATAGCACCAATCTGAAGAGAGATTTAAGATAAACAATGATCATTATATGGTTTCTCTCTAACTAACATATACTTTTCATTTTATTAAAGCCTTCAGAAGTTATTTCCTCCTACTCATTACAGAACTTTTAAAAAAGTATTCTCAACAAAGGCAAGTTAAAAATGGCAATCCAAGTATAAATAATAAAATTATAGCACTGGAAAAAAAAAGTAGAAGATCTAATTCTAGTTTTAAATATAACACTACAGTTTCATTCATAAAGCAGAATGCCCTGTCTTAACATTGTGTATAGTTTATAGGCACAAAGAAATGTACATTAGAAATAAATATAAAACATGTTGAATATCACTGATAAAGAAATACAAATTTAAACAATGACAAAGTATGCAATTGATAACCTTTCAAAATGACACATATTTTAAAATTATATGTAATGCTTATATATATGCAATAACCTTTCTAGAAAGCAATACAGAAATAAACATTAATAATCATTCATACCCTTTTACTCAGTACTCTTAATCCCACAACTCAATCCTAAAGAAATAAATCAGTGACTGAATTCTGGATTACATACAAGAATGTATATTAAAAGACATTTATCAAAGAGGAAAACTATGAACAACATAATGGTCCAACAATATGAAAATGTCTAAATAAATTATGGTAAATACACAAAATGGAACCCTAGACTGACCAAGCGTTTATAAAAATTGCAATGATAGTTAAAGATGTACCCAGTACAATGTGGAATGAAAAAGCAAGATTCAGAGACAATTTCCATGTTAGATGTACTCAAAATATACTGTCTTTATCAATAACAATTAGACAATCGCGCACTTGTTTAAGCTAACTGTCTTGCCAAAATATCAGCCAGATAAGGGTAGGAAGTTATCTATTCTCTACATCACTGCACCCGCACGATACCTGGTATGGAGTTAAACATACAGTAAATATACAGTCATCTACGATTCTAACATTAATCCATAATATACTAAATCAAAAATAGCAAGTTACAGAAGTATCTTAACAGTGGGTCTTTTTTTTTTTAAGCACATTTGAATTACACATATGGGTATAAAAAATAATACAGGCAAACTGCTTCCATAATGGCAAAAGGACAACTCAGACAACCCCCCACCCCTGGGAGGACAGTTAGTTATACAAGTGTTTTTTAATCTGCTTTAACGCATCACAGTTTGGAAACAGGGAAGAGTTAAAGGGCCAGTACCTGAGGGGCGGAGGAAAACCCGGAGACTGGGGTCTACTCTCCAGGCACCTCCCCACCGAGCACAGACCTGGCTATGGGGGAGGGTCAGGGTGCCGGGGGGCTGCAGAGCACCCTCCCCCCCACAAACCAGAGAAACAGTGCAGCCCACAGCTCACCACCTTGGCGAACACCTTCGCCATTTGGGCTTGGACAACCTTCAGGGCACTACATACCCCGGAATTGGACTGAGGTCATCTCTGAGAGCTAATGGGCTTCCCAGGAGGCTCAGGGGTAAAGAGTCTGCCTGTAATGCGGGAGACATGGGTTCAGTCCCTGGGTCGGGAAGACCCCCCTGGAGGAGGGCGTGGCCACCCACTCCAGTATTCTTGCCTGGAGAATCCCACAGACAGAGGAGCCTGGTTACAGTCCATGGGGTCACAGAGAGTTGGACACGACTGAGTGACTAAGCATGCATGCGCACACACAGAGCTAAACCCCCAGGCACCTGGCAGAAACACATGGAAACATACCCTGGAGAAAGAGACGATCTCAGGCTTCAAATCACTTCTACTATCAATCCTAACCATGTAATTTCAGATAGGTTAACAGAAAATAATCAGGCAGTCTAGCAAACAAGACCACACAAACAAAAACCAGCATGGAACAGACAGAATGAAAATTCTCTCAGAGAGAAGGCGGAAGACGCAGGAAGGAACCATAAATGCGACGGCAGACACTTGGCAGACGTTTAAGTAAGTATTGTCGGCATGAACCAACAGATAAAAGTGACAGTAGGGCTGAACACGTGAAAACCGATGCATAAACAGAAGGCTACGTGGAGATAAAGTACTTAGAGGTTCCTATTAGGATGTCTGGAAAAGAGAAAGGTACAAATTAACGTTATCTTTGCCTTGCTAGTCTATATATTTTGTCTAAAACTTATTTTAGCACTTTTTTATTATAGCATAATTTATATGCAGGAAAATTTCCATTTTCCTGTGCGATTTTCATGCGTTTTGACAAAGTAAACCTTGTAACTGTCACCAGAATCAAAATTAGAAGGTCTGCTGGCCCATACAATTCTCTGTGTCCCTTTATAGTCAAATGCGCCCCCAATTCCTGGCAACCGCTCATGTGTATCCTGTCCCTTCGTTTTCCCTTTACCAGGAGAGCGTGTAGCTGGAGCCCCACAGAACACAGCCCTCTGGGCTGGGCTTCTTTGCTCAGCACAGTGTACCTGAGACTCATCTATGTTGCTGCACAGAGTCTGCTCACTTTTACTGTTTGCTTATCCATTCTCTAATTAAAGGACATCTGTCTTGTTTTCCAGTTCTGGGCAGTTACAAATAAAGCCATTAAAACGTCTGCATACTGGTTCACATTTAAGTTTTCACTTCACACAGGTAAGTATCTAGCAGAGGGATTACCTGGGTAACGTGAAGATTTTAATAAAGCTGCTTGCAAAACAGAAGGTTTTTATTTGGTATGCTGAGAAGTAGGCAAATGAACAGTACCTACTATCAGTCTGCTCTCCGTACAACTCCCTGCGGTCTCAGGGAGCTTCTCCTCCCTCATTCATCCTTTGTTTACTCTAGTAGGATCATCGTAAAAGACAGGCTATCGTTTTGCCTACTGGATTTGTATTTCTAAGTCATCATGTGGGAAACGAGGAAATAAGAGGGAGAATTTTAATAAAAATTATGGCAAACTGAGAAATGTGTTGAACCTTTCACTTTTCTGGAAAGGTAGACATTACTGTCCCGAGATTATTCAACAACTCAGAACTGGCCTAAAATAAAATAAATAATAGGGTGTGAAAGAATGTAAGTGCTGTATTTTCACACTGAACAATTAAGCCCAGCATAAGGACAGTTGTTTATGAATTCCTATTCTTACTCCTATAAAATGCATATGCTTGCTGACTACTCAATAGGAGTTAAATATGGAAAAAAGTAGAACACAGACAGCCAGAGATATATTTAAGTAGTTAAATATAAACTTTCTGGATATGGAGTAATTTACAGTGAATTTTTTTTCAAGAAAATGAAAAGAAGAAAAGTTCAGTACACTTGGTAAACATGTTCTTCTCTGAACTAAATCTTTTTAGAGCCACTGCTACACTTCAAACATGCTCTCTAAAACATCTGACAAGAAGGGTTTGACATGAGAAGGCAAAGAAGTGTCCATTGAAAAATCATTTTAACGTTGTTTTATGTTAAAGAATCACCGAAAAGTAACAAAACAAAGGTTGAGATGATCTGGGCCAATGTTTTCATTATGGCTCTTGTGATACCTGCTGGTTTGATCTTATCTTCGTCCCTAATACACATCCATGTGTGAGACAGAAGCATTTTATATACAAAAGTCTGTAGCACATGAAACAGAATCCTGAGATTAATCAAGGGACCAATGAACCAAAAACTTAACGAGCACACGACGGCCAACTAATCACTTCTCACAGCCACTGAGTTACTGAAATCGGTGTTGTTGGGTTTACTAGAAGTCACTTCCCAATGAATTTAATGAATACAAGCTGTCTGTGACCTAATACTTTGATTCTACCTTATTCTTTAATTCTGATAATAAAGTTACATTTTTAACCTTCAACTGCAAAAGACAGTAGAGCACGCTCTTAGAATTCAAAAATGCCAAGAAGTGGATGTCTTTAAATATATTATCTAGGATAATTTTCTGGTTTTCAGCAAATCCAAAATTGTGTCTTTGTAAAATAAGATAACACACATCCCTTACTAAATAAGTCCTCAGTTTTTACCCCCTTCACTTCCTCCTCTCCCCTAAATCCATTATAAAATATGATGTCAGAGGTTTATGATCACAGCTACCACTATACTGCAGTCTTTACTACCGATCACATCAGAGATCATGCAAAACACCTGAGTGCCTGAAAAACTCCAGATGAAAGAAGCTCTTTAGGATTATAAAATTGTAATAGAACTGCAAGGAAAAAGATTTTCTAACACTGGATTTCATAATGCTAAAAAACGCTTCATTCCACAGTTGACTCACTCTCTGAATAAATAGATCAAACCCGAAAAAAATAAAGTTTCTTCTTCCTAGGAACTTTGGTGTTTCATACTACTAACATTAAAAAACAAAAAATTTAATGTCTCTAAAGAAAATACTCCAGTAAGTCATCCTTTCACTTGCTACTCTTTCCCTACTTCAGCAAAACTAATAAGCAACAGGCTCCACACACCACCATTCAGTAGAGGCTGGATTAATTCAAACCCAAGAGGGTGCTCAAGGATACATAAGAGGAAGTCAGCGTAGGTTGTGAGTAAACACATTTCCTTCACTTCTTAATTATGCATTGATTCTCACGCACCAAAGTGTTGCTTAAACCTAAATGAGAGTTACTTTCTAATAGACCATTCTGAACAAAACCAGTCCTGAATGTGGCCTGTGAATCGGGAGTTCTCAGCCATGGTTGGCTACCAAGTCCCCTGTTTTGTTGCTGCTGTTTGGCTGTCTGGGCCGCTGCCCTGATTCCTGGCCCCTGATTCCACCCGAGCAGTCTGGAGTGGGACCTACTTCTCTCCGCTGAAGAATAAATATACACATAAAAGGTATACAGAGGAGGACGGTGCATGACTTGGTTTGCGAACTACATGGCCTTAGAACTTAACAGGCTGTGTCCCCACTTGCCCTGGTGTCCAGGGCATCACTGCAGCTGAGGTGACCAGCACTCTGGCCACCAAACCTGCCCCGCAGGCCAGGCCCACCAACCACGACGCTTCAGAGAGGCAGCTCAGGTTCACCTTTCTAAGCCTAAATCGGACCCAAACAGAAAGAAACGGGGACGGGGCGGGGCAACCCCAGTAGGAGCCCCAGACTCTCTCGAGTGGATTTCTGTTGTTAACATGTTATTATTGTATGGTTTTGTTTTAAGTAAAATTACAAGGAACATAAACACCTCTTAGCACACACAGAAGTCTCTTCTGAACGTCTCCCCGCTCCTTATTTAAAACAGATCTAAACAGATCTGTTGGTTTCAAAAAGATGTATGATCTAATTCCCTAAATTACGATGTTTGGAAGAGTCATTTCAGACCATACTTACAAATGAAGTATCTGAGTTTGATTTTTAAAATAACAAATAGGTAGGTGTAAGCTATGGAGCCTAAGAGCCATCAAGCTTCTTCCCGTCTGCCGGATCAGCGCGGCAACGGGGCAGGGTTAAGACGTGCTCTCCTCTCTGAGCCCTCCACAGGTCGCCAGGGTGCACACACCACTGCGTTCCTGGAGAGGACCTCTGAGAAAGAAAGGCTCGGAGAAAGAGATCAGGAGGGCGGGGAGAGCAAGGAGGATGGGGGCGCGGGAAGGAGGGAGGCCGAAGGGAGCCCGAGAGACAACGGGGCCGGGTCTGGGCGGCAGGAGCGCTCTCATCACCGGCAGCTCCGGTCTGCACACGGCGGCAGGGCGCGGGCCATCGTTCCATCCTTTCTGCCGCAGGGCTGTCCCAACGGGGGCCGAGGTCCTCAGCGCCCCGCACTGCGGTCCCCACGCCCCGGACAGGGCTCTCTGGCTCCGAAGGGCAGCAAGATTGGCCGAGCGAACAGGAACCCCGTTCCAGGCAGAGACGGAAGGCCCCACGGCGCCCCCGAGCGCTGCGTGTCCCGTGCAGCTTCTCCAACCTCCTCCAGCGCGGGAGGAACTGGACTCGGGTCACGTCGGGGAGAACTTCACTCCCAGTCAACGGTTTCTGGTAGAAGGTGCTAAGTTTTTACTCTCTTTTACATCACGCAACACATGCCGCCCCCACCCCAAAATAATCCATTAGAGCAACTGATGCCCCTGGAAGATGGCTCAAGAACCAGGCCCGCGAGGAGCAGCACTGGGCAAACGTGAACCGCAATAATAACCCGACGCCCCGGCCCCGCGGGCGCTCCAGCGTGGATGCGGGTGCACCGTGCCGGCTATTTCAGCCCCCTTCAATTTCACACAAGGACTACTTCACTGAGATTCCAAATGGACTTTGGAAATCAATGACGGGGACAGAAATGATTATAAATGCAATGTGTGAATGCATGCAAACTTCATATTAGTTTATTCTAAAAGCACTTGTGGTTCAAATGTGCAGTCTAGCTCAAAACCAGAAGAGGCTGTAAGATTTTTTCGCAACAAATTTTTGTTTTTTTCCTTCCTGACGTGAGAGTGACATCAGCTAACAGGGGGACTGGGGAGGACATTGCTCTCCCCACCGTCCAGGCCCCCAAGACTCCCGGCCAGACCAGCGAGACCGTCCCAGCAGAGACTGACTGGGAGGCTGTTCCGGTGAGACCCCCAGTGAGCGGGTGCCAGGAAAGGGGGACGAGGCGGGGCGCCCCGCCTGCCCACGGGGCTGTGCACACCGCGCTCCAGAGGTGCGACCGGCATCGGCTTCCAGCCCAAGCTCACACCTTCCCGAGCACGGAGCCTCCACACGGATTTCGGCACCTTCCCTGAGACTGGCAGGGGAACGCCGGGAGCCTGCGGCGCCCAGGCAGCCCTCCGTGTGAACAGAGGCGCGGGCCACCTTGGTTCGTGTTCCCGAGGACATCTGAACCTGAACAGGACGGCTGACGCGTGTGAACACCCGGCTCCTGCGTGCGCTGTGGCAACCAACGCGGATCTCAGCGCTGCTGAGGCCACGCCTGAGCTATTCCTGGTCTGGAAAGAGACCTAGGGCAAGTACCTCTGACTTTTTACGCCCAGCCAGGAAGAGTCAGCAGCCCGCAGGCCTGAGACGGACGACTGTAATCAGGTGTCCTCAGACGTGACAGTTCAGCTCAGTGCTAAATCTAAACCACACTGCTCTCTGGACCGCTGCGCAGGTTATTAAAAGCCCTGCTGAACAAAGGGCTCCCCCAGTCTGATGACTCCCAGCCGCCAGGGTCTCACACCAGTCTAGTCTCTGCTGCATTCTGAAACAAAGCTTCAGGGTGACCTTCCCACGTTCCCTGTCTGGGGCCAGAGAGGGGAGGCGCACCGCCCAGTCCTGCTACTTCCTCAAGGCTCACAGCCCCGGGCAGACACCCTGCCTGCCCGAGCCACTCACCCTCGCCCAGCAGAGTATCAACAGGGTGAGATTCAGACACAGGAGGGACAGGAGCAGAAAAAAGCAGTGCCCCAAAACTGAAGGCGGGAGGAGAAGGGGATGACAGAGGATGAGATGGCTGGATGGCATCACCAACTCGATGGACATGAATTTGAGTAAACTCCGGGAGTTGGTGATGGACAGGGAGGGCTGGCGTACTGCGGTCCATGGGGTCGCGAAGAGTCAGACACGACCAAGCGACTGAACAAGAAAGAAGAGACAGAGGCTTTTTTTAGTGGTGGCCAATTTCATACCATATTAATGAAGGATTCTGTGAAGGAATTCAGTCACTTAAGTCTGACAATCTAAAGCAAGGACTGGCACACTTGTTCAGTGAAGGGCCAGAGAGCAGACATTTCCAGCTTCACAAGCCGATATCAGCTGCAATCAATGAACCCTGATGGCCAAGCCGCCATGGACCATACACCAAGGAAGAGGGGGCTGTGTTCTTGTGGAACGTCATTCAGGACAACCAGCTGGGGCCACATTTGGCCACAAGCCATAGTCTGTGCCGGAGAAGGCGATGGCAATCCACGCCAGTACTCTTGCCTGGAAAATCCCGTGGACGGAGGAGCCTGGTAGGCTGCAATCCATGGGGTCACGAAGAGTCAGACACGACTGAGCTACTTCACTTTCACTTTTCACTTTCATGCACTGGAGAAGGAAATGGCAACCCACTCCAGTGTTCTTGCCTGGAGAATCCCAGGGACGGCGGAGCCTGGTGGGCTGCCGTCTATGGGGTTGCACAGAGTCGGACACAACTGAAGCGACTTAGCAGCAGCAGCATAGTCTGCACACCCCTGAGCTAAAGCAAATGTCTGTCACACTTTGGCTCAGTGAACATGCTGCTGCTGCTAAGTCGCTTCAGTCGTGTCCGACTCTGTGCGACCCCATAGACGGCAGCCCACCAGGCTCTGCCGTCCCTGGGATTCTCCAAGCAAGAATACTGGAGTGGGTTGCCATTTCCTTCTCCAGTGCATGAAAGGGAAAAGTGAAAGTGAAGTCGCTCAGTCGTGTCCGACTCTTAGCGACCTCATGGACTATAGCCTACCAGGCTCCTCCGTCCATGGGATTTTCCAGGCAAGAGTACTGGAGTGGGGTGCCATTGCCTTCTCCGAGTGAACATGCAGTACCTGGGAAATACTACATTGGCCCTTTAATCTGAAACCCTCTCCGCTAATCTTGGAGCCTGCCCACTTCACTAAGTACTCCATTACATACTCTGGGTTTATCAAAGGAATAAAGTGAATCAATGAGATAAAACAGGATACAGACCTATTACATTTATACTAAAGCTAAAACTGAACTTCCCTGGTGGCTCAGTGATAAAGAACCCACCTGCTAACGCAGGAGACATAGGTTTGATCTCTGGGTAGGGAAGATCCCCTGGAGAGGGAAATGGCAACCCACTCCAGTATTCTTGCCTGGAGAATCCCATGGACAGAGGAGCTGGCAGGCTACAGTTCACGAGGTCACAAAGAGTCGGATACAATTGAGCAACTAAACACCACCACCAAAGACTAAACTATTTTGGGGCTACCCTACAGGGTTAATTCTGGTAGGACTCACTTCTGTTATTCCCTCCTTACCACAATGCATGCAAATACAACCCTCTTCCACTAAAAACCCATAGATTAATAAAATTATATACAATAAACCATAGTCTGTACATCACAGACCACAAGAGTTACTACTAAAAACTATGGATCCCAACAACAACATGAACAAGGACAAAATCGAAGGAAGGCAGCCAGTGAGAGTAAGTCCAGGATGACAACCTAAAACCACAGAGAAAGCCACTGCTGACAGGACAAGAAGCAACATAGAGATTCCGGCAGAATTCCGGTGCTGGGGAGACAGCAGGAGTTCAGAGAGCGCCTGGTGGCAGAGGTCTGAGTGAGAACCCACGGCGGCAGTCGAGACCCAGGATGACCAGCCTCCACTGGTCAAGGCGAAAGGTGACGCGTCTTCCCGAAAACTGAACGCTCCCTGGAGAAGGTGACATCATTCAGGGCCTCTGCAAGTGTTCACACACAGTGTCTGCTGTGCAGCACCAGTCACCAGGCTGGCCTAGAGACCAGACAGGTAAGCTCAAGAGCTGGGGGCGTCAGGGAAGGGCAGACCACTGGGGGATGGGGGAGTGGACAACAGAGACGGTCTCAAAAGTGAACCGGATCTTAGAATCATCAAAAACAAACCTTAAAATAATGATTACTACGTTCTATAAATTAGTTGAAAACACAGAGAAATTCAACAGAAAACTGAGATCTATAAAAAAAGACAATGCACTGCCCATGAAGTGGTAAGAGTCCTAATTTGACGCTGGCTCTAACAGGTCAGGCGAGCACTGAAATCTCCCGGGCAGGTGGGCACTCTCTTAACAGAAGACAGAAAGAGTGTATAATTAGTAAGGTGATGGGGGCAGGGGTGAAACAGCAACACCAACAATGGAATGACTGACAAAGGCACAAGAAAGGAGGCAAACAGCAACAAACACCAGCTGAACAGAGGAAAATAAATACTAAGATGACAGGCTTAAATCCAAATATTTCAGTAATGGCACTAAAAGTAAATGAATGAACTATTAGCTCCAACAGTAAGATGGAACTGATCAGACCAGATTTTCACAAATGATTCATCTTCCAGCCCGCCTTTCCACAAGGACGGCTGACCATGGGACCTGCGTGTGCAAACACCAGCAAGAATCTCTTGCCCCAGGGAAAGCTGCTTCCTCCCCTCCGTGTGCCTCCCGCCCACAAAGGGGATGCCACATCGCCAACGGGAGCAGCCACATTTCTCCTTGAGAAAAATGCCAAAGCAGCACAGACCTCTGCCCCAATGTCACTGGACTGGACACCACAGGCAACAGCGTTACGTGTCCAGGGTCGACATCACGGGAGAAAAATGAACCTGTGTGTCTGTGCCCCCGCTGCTCCTTGACGCTAACCGCGTCCCTAACAGATCTGTCACGGCCAGTGAGTGAGGGGACCCAGGTTCAGTACGAGGTCCACCTCCGAAATCAAACTGGATGACTTTTCTTGGGAAGTTTACTCCAACTGTAAATATATCATTTCCCACATACCCTTATTATTTCAAAGCTAGGCAGCTAAAATTTGGACAAAATCAAGAAGTCATTCAAGAATTCTGTTCTCTTGCCTTTGTCACTTGATTGCTACACTAAACAGGCCTGCAATGACCCTTTCTGACCCTTTCCTTACCTTAAATATAGCTTTTTATACACTAATCTGTAAACAATAATGTCCTTTGAGTGGCTCAGAAGAATTCAGCTTTAGAACTAGTAACATTAAACTCTTTACCATTTTCCTAGAATACAGGGGTCCCTAAAGGTCTGAATTTTTTTTAATTGGCAAATTATTAACTTTTAATCTTCACGGTAAGAAAAATCTGAAGATAAATGCCTCTGGAAACAGAAGCTATAGCAGAGGTGACATTAAATAAAATTTTATGATTATATTACCCGAGAAATATTATTCTCAGATAATTTTAAGACAGTTACTTTTCTTCCTTAAATATGGTAGATCAATAAATGTCTTCTTCAACTGAAAAACACCAGCTCATACTCAGCTTAAACGTTAAACACAAACTAAAATTGGGTTTTAAAAAAGTCAATCTTTGCCCTCTCTTTAAAAAGGAAAATTCAGTACAAGACAGCGGGGGAATATTTTTAGTGGCTGAAACAGGTAATTTTCTAGAATCCGACTCCAGGACGAGCTTTTCTCTTACATCACGTGTGCCTCACAAAACTGAGAGGTGGTGAGCGGGACGGAGTCACAGACGGGTACCGAACCCTTGGACTGCCCGGGGCCTCTGAGGGGGCCGCTCCTCGTCCTGCTTCTCGACTGGAGCACACGAACGTGTCAGTTACTACAGACGGTGCACAGCCGCTCCTGGGGGTACGCGTGGCAGTGCTTGAGTACTCAGTCGTGTCCAGCTCTCCGCGGCCACACGGACGGCAGCCCACCAGGCTCCTCCGCCCATGGGACCTTTCAGGCAAGGATACTGGAGTGGGTTGCCATTTCCTCCTCCAGGCGATCTTCCCGACCCAGGGATCGAACCCGTGTTTCTTGCGTATCCCGCACCGGCAGGTGGATTCTTTTATCATTTGGGCTGGCTGGGAAGTACAGGGTTTTTTAATTAGATGGAAACAGGGATGGTGGTGGTCTTGCTGGGCCAGGACGGCTCCCCCTGACCGAAAGGCGTTCTGTCCTTTCCTCTCCCCACCACTCTCCACTGTCTCTATCAACAGCAAATACCAAAACCGGTACCTCGGGTCCAGCTTGCTATCCAAAAGTGAGCTCGACAACTTCCCCCAAATTGCTTCCATCTATTTGCACTTCAGCTGTTAAACACTACCACCCACCTGACCCTTGCAATGGGAACCTTGGCCTAGAAATTCAGCCCTGTTTCCCCACATCCAACCAGTGTGAACTCTGGAAAAATAAAACCGAGATATGGAGCAACTGGAATTCTCACATACAGTAGGTGGAATATTGGGAGGACAATGCCCCTAAGACCTCCCAATGCACCTCCCTACGTGCAAGAACACAAGACAAAAGACACAGCCGAGAATGTGTGTGTCTCCCTCAGGGCACGCTGAACAGAGAATTCCACTTCTGCCAAACATCCCCGTCGAGGGAAAAGACAGTCTAGGACCCCTCCTTGCACCAGCTTCCCAGTTTGAGGGGTCCTGATCCACTGAGTTAAAACGGAAGTGATCTCTGTTAAACTTGATATCTGTTACGACTTGTTTCCACACACGTTAGAACTATAAAAGATACTACAGGATACATTGAATAAAATAATATCAAAGGCACCACACCCCCTAAGTCTAAACAGTGCTGTAAGTATGCATGTTAGCTGCTCAGTCATGTCTGACTCTTTGTGACCCCATGGACTGTAGCCCGCCAGGCTCCTCTGTCCATGGGATCCTCCAGGCAAGAATACTGGAGGAGGTAACCATGCCCTTCTCCAGGGAATCTTCCTGACTCAGGGACTGAACTCAAGTCTCCTGCATTTCAGGCAGATTTTTTCCCCTCTGAGGCACCAGGGAAGCCCAAAACAAAATACTACATAAAATTTATGACTGGGACTTCCCTGGTGGTCCAGTGGCTAAGATTTCTGGCTCCCGATAGAGGGGCCCAGGTTCAACCCCTGGTCGGGGAACAAGATCCCACATGCCGCAGCTAAGACTTCACAGGCCACAAGTCAAGATTCCGCACGCCACACTGAAGAGCAAAGACCCTGCCTGCCGGAACTGACCCAGGGCAGCCAAGAAAATGTAGTTTTTTTAAAAAAAATTCATGACTATCCCGTTACTGTTTACCTAACAGAAAACACAGCAAAAGCTTTCCACTGATTTAGAAAAGTCAATATTCTGACAACTCCCACTTGCTGAAAAGAAAACAAAATTAAAAAAAAAAAATCATTCTTTTCTTCTTGGGCCAATCTTCTAATAAATGGTAGAAAGAAAGAAAACAAAACACTACCAGAAAAAAAAAATGCTGAATCTCTAAAAGCATAATTACAGTGATGATTATTCATTGAGAAAAATTGTTGGCTTAATTCTAGCATTCCAGAAAACAGCATTCTCAATAAATACAGGTTTTACTAAAGCTTAAGTCATTCAAAAAGCCTTAAAGAAAACTAGCGGCATAAACACTCCTCATCTCTGACGGTTGGAGTGGGCTTGCCAGCCTTGTGAGAAAGTATCAGTGAGTGGACTTAGGAAGGATGGAGGCACGCTGGAACTCGGACGGGTCTGAGTCCGCCGCGTCCGCGGTAGCGGACGGAAACCCGCCGGAGGCCACCCGGGACCGGCCTCCTTGCCGCGTCGCACGGTGGATTTGGACGGCAGTCCTCACAGCACTGGGGGGTGGGCAGGGGCGGCGCTGGGCATCTTGTACCATCTCCAGGAGAGGAAAACTCGGAGCTACAGTAATCTTCTCCCCAGAACACTGTCGTCTGGATTCATCTGATTGAGGCAGGGGACAAGCACTTGCGGAAACAGCATGACTGAGAGCGTAGGAAAGAATTATTGGTGGTGCTGGGAAGGGTGCATTTTATGTGTCAGGCTGACTGGGTCACGGCTGCCCGGGTCTTTGGCTGGACGTGATTTCTGAGCATCTGGGAGACTTTCCGGCAGAGGCTGCAGTGGAGCGCGGAGTTAAGCCGCCTGCCCCCGCCCCACGCACACCGGCCCCCAGTGCGGGGAGCACCGCCCCACCCTTCGAGGCCCGAGGAGGAAGCCCCGGAGCCGCAGAGTGGGCATCTTGCCCGGGCCGGGACATCCCGGCCGCTCGCCGCGGCCTCAGGCCTGCAGACTCGCGGCCCACTCGCAGCACCCATGCTCCTGGTTCAGGAGCCCCCGGGCTCGGATACAACGACACCACCGGCTGTTCTGGGGCTCCAGCTTGCAGATGGCAGACCTGGGACACCCCAGCCTCCGTGACCACGTGAGCCGATTCCTCAGACGGATCTCTCTATACGTGTGTATCTCTGTGTGCGTGAGTGTGTATAGAGCTTGATACATGGCAGGCTACATATTAAGGTAACCACATGTACAGAGAGAGGTATAACTTGAGTGCCTGTTTATACACATATCCTCTCGGTTCGGTTTCTCTGGAGAACCCAGACTAATACAGCACTGAGGTCTTAAATTAACAAATTAACACATCTGTTTGTACTGCAATGGCAATACGGATCAAGTAATTTAAGCAAACACAAAACAATGACACCGCCCCCTTTTTCTTAAATCAGTAGAATCTAAACTTTAACTTTTAAATGATACAGATTTTTTATTCACTCTAACAGCTTCTTAAAACACATTCAAAGCCGCTTAACCGAGTCATTACATTTTCTATCTTTTTAAAGTGTATCATCAGAGCTTAGCAGCTATTCTGAGTATAGTACTAAACACGATGCAGCCCCTCCAGGAATGAATAAAATAATCTTCAGTTGTTGGTCCCCAGAGCATAAATATTTTGAAATATCTTAAAACATAAAATCTGACTTCATCTTAAAAGCCCTTAACGTTCATCTGTTTAAAGAGGCCTGTAAGTGGGTCATAGGATATGTGTTCCCACACTGAAGATCTGTATACAAATTGTTCCCTGGAAAGAATGTTTAACCAGAGGTTATAAAAACCAAAAGCAGCATTAACAATGGAAAGTCCGGCCTAACGTCAGCTGACCCTGCGAGGCTCGAGCGGGCGGTGTCCTGGGCCTGCTCACTCCGAGGGCGGAGGGACGCTTAGCCCGGCTCACTGCAAATATGCCAGTGTCTCTTCTTCCCTCAGCTGTGCTTTCCACATAACTAATCAAAGACACTGGTTTATACAATCAACGATCAACTACGTTGTCATTAACCAAAGGCACCAAGATTCTCAAATGTCTGTTTCCAATGACAGCCCTGGGTTCAGGAGCTGGGACCCAACTCGAATCAAGCACAGGGGCCATCCAGGCCCCCACTCTGCTCTGGGGCGGGCCCGCGGCGGGAGGACCGACGCTCCTGGGCTGGTGCTCCCAACACCAATAGTGCCCCCTCAGCTGCTGGCTCCATCACTGAGTCTCCCCACCCACCTTCAGCACACGTGGCGCAGGGCAGGCCAACCTGATCACTTTCCATGGACTGCATAGTCCAGGGGGTCACTCTGCCGCTTGACTTGAGTCTCAATATTGACTCCTTTCCAGCCTGAAAGACAGCCACGAAATAACCACCATAAAAACAAGACAGAACGGAAGCTGCACGGCGCTGGAGCAGCGATCGACTGTATCAGATAGATACATCAATCAATCAGATGGATTATACTCTTTGCAGCCAAAGATGGAGAAGCGAAACAAAACCGGGAGCTGACTGTGGCTCAGATCATGAACTGCTTATTGCCAAATTCAGACTTAAATTGAAGAAAGTATAGAAAACCACTAGACCATTCAGGTATGACCTAAATCAAATCCCTAACGATTATACAGTGGAAGTGACAAATAGATTTAAGGGACTAGATCTGACAGAGTGCCTGTTGAACCATGGACAGAGGTTCGTGACATTGTACAGGAGACAGGGATCAAGACCATCCCCAAGAAAAAGAAAGGCAAAAAAGCAAAATGGCTGTCTGAGGCCTCGAGGCCTTACAAATAGCTGTGAAAAGAAGAGAAGTGAAAAGCAAAGGAGAAAAGAAAAGATATACCCATTTGAATGCAGAGTTCCAAAGAATAGCAAGGAGAGATAAGAAAGCCTTCCTCAGTGATCAATGCAAAGAAATAGAGGAAAACAATAGAATGGGAAAGACTAGAGATCTCTTCAAGAAAATTAGAGATACCAAGGAAACATTTCATGCAAAGATGGGCTTGATAAAGGACAGAAATGGTATGGACCGAACAGAAGCAGAAAATATTAAGAAGAGTTGGCAAGAATATACAGACGAACTGTACAAAAAAGATCTTCACAACCCAGATAATCACGATGGTGTGATCACTCACCTAGAGCCAGACATCCTGGAATGTGAAGTCAAGTGGGCCTTAGGAAGCATCATTACAAACAAAGCTAGTGGAGGTGATGAAATTCCAGTTGAGCTATTTCAAATCCTGAAGGATGATGCTGTGAAAGTGCTTCACTCAATATGCCAGCACATCTGGAAAACTCAGCAGTGGCCACAGGACTGGAAAAGGTCAGTTTTCATTCCAATCCCAAAGAAAGGCAATGCCAAAGAATGCTCAAACTATCGCACAATTGCACTCATCTCACATGCTAGTAAAGTAAAGCTCAAAATTCTCCAAGCCAGGCTTCAGCAATATGTGAACTGTGAAATTCCAGATGTTCAAGCTGGATTTAGAAAAGGTAGAGGAACAAGAGATCAAATTGCCAACATCCACTGGATCATCCAAAAAGCAAGAGAGTTCGGGAAAAACATCTATTTCTGCTTTATTGAGTATGACAAAGCCTTTGACTGTGTGGATCACAATAAACTGTGGAAAATTCTGAAAGAGATGGGCATACCAGAGCATCTGACCTGCTCTTGAGAAACCTGTATGCAGGTCAGGAAGCAACAGTTAGAGCTGGACATGGAACAACAGACTGGTTCCAAAAATAGGAAAAGGAGTATGTCAAGGCTGTATATTGTCACCATGCTTATTTAACTCACATGCAGAAACGCTGGGCTGGATGAAGCACAAGCTGGAATCAAGATTGCCAGGAGAAATATCAGTAACCTCAGATATGCAGATGACACCACCCTTATGGCAAAAAGTGAAGAAGAACTAGAGAGCCTCTTGATGAAAGTGAAAGAGGAGATCGAAACAGTAGGCTTAAAGCTCAACATTCAGAAAACAAAGATCATGGTGTACAGTTTCATCACTTCATGGCAAATAATGGGGAAATAATGGAAACAGTGGCTGACTTTATTTTGGGGGGCTCCAAAATCACTGCAGATGGTGACTGCAGCCATGAAATTAAAAGATGCTTACACCTTGGAAGGAAAGTTATGACCAATCTAGACAGCATATTAAAAAGCAGAGACATTACTTTGCCAACAAAGGTCCATCTAGTCAAGGCTATGGTTTTTCCAGTAGTCATGTATGGATGTGAGAGTTGGACAGTGAAGAAAGCTGAGTGATTCAAATCAAAAGAATTGATGCTTTTGAACTGTGGTGTTGGAGAAGACTCTTGAGAGTCCCTTGGACTGCAAGGAGATCCAACAAGTCCATCCTAAAGGAGATCAGTCCTGAATATTCATTGGAAGGACTGATGTTGAAGCTGAAACTCCAATACTTTGGCCACCTGATGCGAAGAGCTGACTCATTTGAAAAGATCCTGATGCTGGGAAAGTTGAAGGCCGGAGGAGAAGGGGATGACAGAGGATGAGGTGGTTGGATGGCGTCACCGACTCAATGGGCATGAGTTTGAGTAAACTCTGGGAGTTGGTGATGGACAGGGAGGCCTGGCATGCTGCAGTCCACGGGGTCGCAAAGAACTGGACAAAACTGACCCACTGAACTGAACTGAAAAACAAGATAAATCAACAACCACCTGTTCTTCACACAGTACTCTGGCATTTCAAACCTTTAAAGGAAACTGTAAAGGCAAGAGGAAGTTCAACAAATCAGAATACTTACTTTGATGGATTTAGTGTTCTATTTCACCAAACACACAATGAGATGCCTTAATAGCTGAGTTCATTACTAAATCGAAAATTAAGAAGGAAGATAGTATTTCAATAGCTATGGAAATAATTTCAAATACATCCTTTCCCAGGTAAAAATAATTTCCATGAGTCAGTTTACTGTTCTAAACTTCCTGACCGTAAGTTTAAATAAAACGACCATTAGAGAAGTGATCTGGTGACATAAATCTTCTGGCTCGTTGAAGAAGCGCGGCGTAAGTTCTCTCTTCTCTGCAACGTGTGACTCCTTTGAGATACGGTCATCTTCGAGGGCCAAGATTCTGGGTTCATGTTTTAACAAAGAAAATAATTTATAGATTTTCATTTTCACATTCAGTATGCACCCAACGGTATGGCCTCAGGAAACTGAAATAGAAATGACGGGTTATCTGGAAGATGACCAGCAACCAATCACCAATCAAACTGAACCAATCCTTTCTTTTAATAAAACCCAGCTCTATATATTTATACATAACTTTTTATACCAACATTGTTTCCAGTGAAACAAATAACAGGACTACCTCTTTCCCCACTCTGGTCCCTTTCATCAGCCGTTGTTCCCGCACCGATTTGTAGGTAAGCCTTAGGCAACCATCATATTAATAGGATGCACAGAACCACCACCGCATGCAGACGATGTGAAAAAGGGATCTGTTTCTTTAGCAAATTCCATAATTTACAGCTTTCTGAAGCCAGTTCCCTGGGTGACACCTCATAGCTAATAAGAAAGCGTAAGATTACAAGAGCAAATGTACACATAAATTAACTTCTACTGATGGCTCAGTTGGTAAAGAATCCGCCTGCAATGCAGGAGACTCTGGTTCGATTCCTGGGTTGGGAAGATCCGCCGGAGAAGGGAAAGGTTACCCACTCCAATATTGTGGCCTGGAGAATCCCATGGACTGTATAGTCTGTGGGGTCGCAAAGAGTCGGACACGACAGGGCAACTTTCACTTTCAGTGTGTACTGCTCACACGTATGTTCTGTGCTCAGTCCAGAACTCTCATTACTGTGAGAAAAGTTCAGAATAACTGTTTTTAATGTTTAAATCAGTTTGGGCATGATTAAGAACATTTTAAAAACAGAGAAAAAAATCTCTTTGAGAGCCTCTCCTCTTATAGCTCCACCATCAAACCTGTTCCAACATCTCCGCAGTTATCAGAAGGTCACCACACCAGGCAGTCAACAATCACAAAAATAGTTTCCAAATCCATGAGACCTTGGGGGGTAGAAGGAGAGCCACGTTTTCCAAGAAAGGAAACACAGAAATCAGATACCATGGTGAACTTTTGAGGAGAACCTGATCAGTAAGGCCGGGCAGAATCGCACAGGCTACAGACCTGCGGCGGTGGTTGTTGGGGAGACCGCGGAGCTGTCAGTTGAGCACACCCAATGCATGGACAGCTGCACAGTTAGGACAGAAATAAAAACCAAGCAGCTGATTGGGAGGAAGGCCCTGGTGAATTTATTTTCAGGTTCGTTTAAATCCACAATGGGAAGCTGGTCAGCATGATTATAAATCTAATCTTCTGCCATAATATGACTTGCAGGATTTTTGGCAATTCCCATATCATACCAACTTTTTCTTCTTCATTCTCAGATTGACTTGATTTGTGTTTCACCCAATTTCATGAACGCTGATCCTCGTGGACACAGATTTTTGATGGTTTCCTGTCTTCCTGGTCACCACACGCACACTATTTATCAGAGCCTGTGATAAGCAGACGCATCTTAGGCACAGGGCGTCCAGCCTGCACAAAGCTGAAGGGGCCGCTGCCCTAGGGGCGTCTGCAATCTCATCAGCAAAGCTCACCGTGAGGGCCCGTAATAAACGTGGTCTGCTTGACACGTGAAAAAGGCCAAGTGACGAGGGGCGTTAACAGTCCGGGGGAAGCAGGTGGGGGTGTCCAGGAATTCTTCCACTGAAGCCTCAAGGGTCAGGGGAAGGGGGTTCACTTGGGGAGGAAGGGGAGAAGAAGAAGAGACAGGGCAGATGGGACTCCCCCCAGCAGCCCCCCCAGATGGGGTGCTCGGTCTGTTCTCACACACAGAGGGTCCACTTCATGGATGGCCAGGGGTGGCTGCGTCCTTCCATGTCGAGACATCGTGTTTTTTAAACTTCAGCTGTTCTTACATGAGATCACTATAGTTCAAGAAATGAGATTCTGAGTTCTGCAAGTCAGAGCAAGACTTCAAAAGGGCCATCAAGAAAGCTTTGCTGGGGGACATTCTAAATTGGGAGAATCCATTTCCTCCCTCCCAGAGGAGTGCAGAGTGAAAGTTTTACATCTCAGGTAGTTTCACAAGGCTGACCCACACATAACAGCAGGCAGCCACTGAAAACACTTCTTTAAAGCAAAACATCCACCAGAAAGCCTCACTTATCTCAACTGAGGACACAATTCCCGTTCATGACAGAACCAGGTTCAAATACAGATGAGTCCAGCGCAGTGCTCAGTTGCGTCTGACTCTTTGCGAGCCCATGGACTGCAGCCCGCCAGGCTCCTCTGTCCATGGGATTCTCCAGGCAAGAATGCTGGAGTGGGGTGCCATGCCCTCCTCCAGGGGATCTTCCCCACCCAGAGATCGAACCCAGGTCTCCTGCACTGGAAGGCAAATTCTTTACCACTGAGCCACCAGGGACACAGGATTAGGTCAAAAACAGAATCACTAAGCAAAACGCTTCTCTTCTGAGAAAAGAAAAAGCACAGAACGTGGACAGTACGTGCTGAGAAGACAGTCCCCAGAGAGGAGAGGCAGGCAGCCACACTCGCGCCCCTGGTCTTCACAGGCGAGCTTGTTTGCGTTCTGAGAAGAGCAGTGAAGACACTGTTTTTCATACGGATTTTCCTGGTAGCTTTCCAAAGCGCATTGTCACTAGACTTTCCCAGAGCCACCAGTAAGGTTCTACTCTGGCCTAGAATGTCGTGTCATGACGTGACTGGACCTAAGGACCAGCTTGTTGGCACCGCCACCTTCGTGTCTGCTGTGTGAGGCCGTGCTCCAGAACTGGTAAAGCCACTGTGAACACAAACCAATTTCATTTCAGAATCCTCGGGTCCACCGTTAAGTCACAAATATTCCAGATTTTTGAATGATCTAGAAAAATAACGCAAGTTCTCTGAATATATAAGCAGTTTGACTATTACGTAAAATTGAAAATATATTCCAAATTTTCCAATAAAGCCATTTAAAATCTCTCAAATAGGTTGACAAGAAGTCAGTCAAGCCTGCCAACTGAAGAAGCGAAGGTCGGAACTCCACAGTGCTCGTTAATAGGCTCCTTCGGAGAACGGCACTGAGTCAAAGTCGTAGGTCTATTATTATGAAGAACTCCGATGTCTGAGGAAGGGAAACTGTGCACACTTACTTATAATGTATTGACCATTTGTGAAAACTGCCCAATGAATAAAGTCAAAGCCTTGCGTTCTGCTAGTGAATGACCGGGGAGCACTACGCACCGATAACACTGACATGTTTTCCTAAGAACCGAAATCTGGCAAGGGCGTATCTTGCTACTGAATCACTTGGAAATGGTCCGGGTGCCCCCGCTGCACACAGTGTCTGAGGACGGCCGGAGGAGGCCCTAAGCGCCCAGACTCCCACCAGCGACGTCCTTCAGAGACATCTGAAGAGAGAAAAGGAAAATGCTTCTCTGTATTGGCACCTTCTCTTTTGAGCCCCTCTAGGGTTCTCAGTCATTCAAGCATTAAAAATGCTTCTTGCAGTCACACGCTCTGTGTCCTATTACCGCTGTGTCCACCAAAGCTTGGAACACAACAAGCACAGAGGAGACATTCAAATATTTGCCAAAGTAATGAAAAGTAAAGCCTACCTAATCCTGCTTCGTCTCAGTGAACTTAAAAAGTGTGGTTAAAACTGACTCTAGGTGCTACTTCAGAGTAAAATTAAGATGAGCAGCTGGAGAAGACTCTTCAGAGTCCCTTGGACGGCAAGGGGATTCAACCAGTCCATCCTAAAGGAAATCAACCCTGAATGATTTCAGGAAGGACTGATGCTGAAGCCAAACTCCAATACTTTGTCCACCTGATGGGAAGAGCCAACTCACTGGAAAAGACCCTGATGCTGGGAAAGATAGACGGCAGAAGGAGAAGGGGACAACAGAGGATGAGACTTAATGACTGAACAACAAGAACAGCAAGGAGCAGCTCCATCAGTTAACTTCCACAAATGTTTGGGACTACAAATGTGTATTTACTCTGAGGTGTTTCAAAGTATAAAATGTTTAGAAGGCTAGCACCATAATAATCTACTGTTGATAAAAATCCTAGAATACCTTCACCATATCACTCTTGTGCTTAAAAATGTCTAGTTGTTCTCCACCGTTTTTAAAATTAAGTACAAATTCCTTAGGCTGGAATTACAGTCCCGTTTATCCTACAGAAAGGTACCAACTCCCTTCTGTGGAGCAGGCGGGTACCAAGGATAAGGAGACGAACAACAAAGGGAGCCTTCCCTGGACGAGCTCTGAGCCCAGAAGAGGCTTCAGAGGAGACGCAGCCCATGGAAAGTCAAGGGCAGGCTCGGGTTTCCTGCTACTGGACGCAGCCTCGGAAGACTGGCTGGTTCTCAGACGGGGCGTCAGAGCTGGTTTTCCATTTCACAAATTCCACTTTGGCAGCCGCAGAGAGAATGAATCAGAGCCTCCTGCCCCACGGTTTTTGCCAAACTGGCCCATTTTTGAGCTGCAGAAGTCCTAACTTCACCTACCGCGAGGGCTTCCAGGCAAAGCCCGGCAGGCAGGCCCCCCCCCCCGACTCCCCCCCACCCGCCGCGACCCCTGCAGCCAGGAGGATGCGCCCCCTCGAAGGCCCCCTCCCAGCGCCGAGGGCCTCCCTCACCCTCACGCTGTCAGTGACACCATCGCTCAGGGTTAGCAAATCCGTGATAACAGGCGGCTCTCAGTCTCCCTGCACAACACGACTTCAGGAGGTGCAGGGCCTGACGGCTGCTGATTAGCTGGATTACGCTTCCCTGAAACAGTCAAGTCTGTTTAAGCCCCTGAGTAGATATCATGGAACAAAGAACAGAGGGTTGAAAAGTAACAGTTTCTAAAATCTAAAACCAGAAGTAATATTTCCAAAAAATAAACCTAAAATCCCTGCAGGACTTTTTCATAGGACTTAACTATGTGTAGCACCTACAGAAACTAAAATCGCAGGCCACACCAACCAGAAAACCAACCAAGTCATAAGCCAGGACCAGAACTGCAGGCCGTAAGGAGGAGGTGGGCTGACACCAGGCAGCCTTTCTCTCTCCCACACACACCCTTACTCACATGGCTCTCTCTCCAGTTCAAAGCCTGAGAGATTAAAGCGGCCTTGCCCACTCGGAGACAGAGGCCACACAGACCTACTGACTATTTAACACACGACTTGGAAGAGAAAACTCAGGAGGGGCAAAACCATCACCATGCCCAAGAACACCCTCCTAACTGAAAGTTGGCTGTCAGATTATGCACATCTCTAAGTCTTAGGGGATTTACAGTCTTTTCTAAAGAATATTTTCCTCACCTGGCTGCACCAGGTCTCATCTGCAGCACGTGAGCTCTGTTGTGGCACGCAGGATCTTTGGCTGTGGCCTGTGAACGCCTAGCTGCAGGACGTGGGATCTAGTGCCCTGACCAGGGATCGAACCCAGGCCCCTGCGCTGGGAGCACGGAGTCTCAGCCACTGGACCACCAGGGACGCCCCAGACTTTTAGTTTTGAAATCAAAAATGTTTATTACAGTCGACTATGTAGAATTTGACTCTTCTGTTTAATATGTCAAAGGTAAGTGTATTAACATAAAACCCAGTGTACTAAAAAGGTAGTTATTTCATTAATTGTTAAAACTTAATGAGGTCTTCAAGCACAGCCCCTTTCACATAGAAATTGATTTGCTTTACACCATTTTGTTAAACGTTAATAAATCGTATTTTAAATACAATTTGTGGACTAGCCTACCACCTAGGAGAAATTTCTCAAATAATCATTTCTTCTGTTACAGCCCTGAATGAAATCTAAGAGTTCTACAACCTATATCTTTAGAACTTTACTGCTCCTGTTTACTTCTTGGGTGATGTTATTAAGGCGATGCTCACAAACATAAGTAACAACTGTGGGAGAAAAGCATTTGAATATGATACAGAGAATACAGCTCAACCCACTTTCAGCAGGAACCTTCTGTGTAATGTCTAACTGAAGGCTCCAAGCCTCAGTGACCTCAAGTATCAAATGAAGGTATTGGACAGCCTGGTTTCCAAAGTCCCTTCCAGTCTCAAACGTCCGCCAAATTCTAATTTCCTCTGAAATAAGTAAGTCGCACTGCACACATTCAGAGCTTCCTGACATCCTGATTCAAGCGGAGCAGCTCCAAGCCAGGGAGCCTGGGCTGCTGGAGTTCAGTTCAGGCCTCGAGAGGAAGCCTGACGAAACCATTCCTGAGGGCCCTCCATCAGAGTCTTCACGGAGGAAAACCGTATTGTAAAACAAACAGTGACCGATTAATCTGAAATCTGAAATACCAAGAAGGAATAGTTTTGCTTTGCTTAGTATGACATTTCAAGTACAAGCTTGACCTCACCCCCCCCCAAAAAAAAATCAAGTTAATATTACTGGGTTTGCTATTGTCTACTTACCTATTTAAAGATGATGTGATGCTCTAAGATTCTGATTTATAATTATTTATCTCATCAAGGTAGCAAGGGAACTATTACATGTATAAAGTTAATGGAGTAAACCATATAAAATGGGTGACATTCTCAGTTTCATAACTTATTCCCTCTTAACTTTTTCCATATAGGTATTTCTCCTACATTAAAAGAGAGGTCAATCACTTTACAAATGCATATTTAGAGCATCATTTCATGAAACACTTTATATACAGTTTTTCCTATTATAAATCAACATGGAAAAATGTGTCAGCTATAAGCCCATTACTTATTCACACTTTTATTTTTAGTAAATGACTATATGAACATAATTTATTTAATAAGCCTGAGAATTTGTTTTCTCAAAGGAAAAAAATGTTATGTCCTCTTACAGAAAATAATCCTTGTGGCTTCGTATTGTGATTCTTCAAATCATTAAAAAAAAAAGCCAAACACCATTTGACTATCTTCCTAAAAGACTATTATAATTAGGAAATATTATTACATAGTCATAATCATCAGCAAAAGATGCTGTACTCAAATGGGAAATGTGGTAACAATAAAAATTATGAATTCCAGCAATGACTCTGTCACCATCCAGCAAAAACAAGCCTAGAAGTCCACTTGCCTTCTCAATGTCTTTCCTTTACCATCTGGCAGGTGAAGAAAAACCTCCCCGTTCTTCAAGCAAATTGTTACAGAGAGAAGGAACCTGACTCAAACCTCTTCTGTCATGTTTTCACCTAGCTATACAGTCCCTGGTGGCTCAGATGGTATACAATCTGCCTGTAATGCAGGAGACCTGGGTTTGATCCCTGGATTAGGGAAATTCTTTTTAAAAACAGTACTTGTAAATACCCCTTTACTGCTCAAGAACGTTTATACATGCCCCTGTCACTTGACTGTTAGACAAGATTTAAATCCACCTCAGATATTCAATGGCACCCCACTCCAGTACTCTTGCCTGGAAAATCCCATGGACGGAGGAGCCTGGTAGGCTGTAGTCCATGGGGTTGCTAAGAGTCAGACAGGACTGAGCGACTTCACTTTCACTTTTCCCTTTCATGCACTGGAGAAGGAAATGGCAACCCACTCCAGTGTTCTTGCCTGGAGAATCCCAGGGACGGGGGAGCCTGGTGGGCTGCCGTCTATGGGGTCGCACAGAGTCGGACACGACTGAAGCGACTTAGCAGCAGCAGATATTTAAGGTTTGCTGGACAAATGAATCAAGTAAACATGGGGGCCCATCCTGAAGAGTGTCTGCATCAGTTTTGAGAAATTGTATATTTCACACTTTAAAAAGATTTTACATAAAGAAAAATCGCTTTTACTATAATCCATTTTAATCTAAAATTTATATAAGGATACACCTCCAAATAATGTTCTCATTTGACAAACCACTATAGAATGCATAAAATACAAGGCCCTATATTAGAATGGGTGACAAAAATGTAAAAATTAACTTTTCTTCTCTCAAAGAGCTTAAAATATAGCAGATAGAAACAATAAGGATGAACTTCTATGAAATTGCAACAAATTATGATAATGACCATATTCCATATCAAACGATATCCCCCAATTTTCTAAGAGGATTTTTTTTAATGTTAAAAAAAAGGGGGGTTAGGTACCAAATGATATTAAATGCTTTTCTGCTCTAGCAAGCTTATCACACAAGTTTTCTTACTGAACCAAACGAGGTAATGAATCATACACATAACTAGATCTGTTCTATCAGGCCATCTTTATATGTTCAGATAAACCTTTCTTGGTCAGATCAACCTTCTGTGATTAATCAAAGACTCTTCAACTGTTCCTTAAGTCTTAATTTTATTACAGGGTGTACATCAGTATTCATTTCAATTCAGTTCAGTCACTCAGTTGTGTCCGAATTGTTGTGACCTTTTGTCACAAAGAACTTTTTGTATAGTTCTTCTGTGTATTCTTGCCACCTCTTCTTAGTATCTTCTGCTTCTGTTAGGTCCATACCATTTCTGTCCTTTATTGAGCCCATCTTTGCATGAAATGTTCCCTTGGAATCTCTAATTTTCTTGAAGAGATCTCTAGTCTTTCCCATTCTATTGTTTTCCTCTATTTCTTTGCACTGATCGCTGAGGAAGGCTTTCTTATCTCTCCTTGCTGTTCTTTGGAACGCTGCATTCAAATGGGAATATCTTTCCTTTTCTCCTTTGCTTTTCGCTTCTTTTCTTTTCACAGCTATTTGTAAGACTTCCTCAGACAGCCATTTTGCTTTTTTGCATTTCTTTTTCTTGGGGATGGTCTTGATCCCTGTCTCCTGTACAATGTCACGAACCTACATCCATAGTTCATTAGTGTTTTCCAAACCGTTCTTTAAAACACCAGATCCCCTTAAGTTGAGAGACAGAGGAGATCAATCATAAAGGTGTCTACAAAATACTGGGCTAAAGTAATACTGGATTCGACTTCTTGGAGACCCTAATGTGCTAGAGTACACTGTGACTCTCCAAGATGGTACCCTACACAGATTTTTATAGAATTGTCTGGGCACTAATTTCTTCCACAGAACTTCTATTAATATCTTGGAGAACTTTGGTAATCTGTAGAACACAGTTTGGTTGATATTTTATTTAAATGTTATCCTCTGGCCCGATTTTTGGTATTAAAATATACTAACTCAAGGGCATGAATAGAAAGATTCCCATTCATTTAATTTTATGAAACATATATAAAAACTGGGCCTAAAAGTCTGCTGTGAAGGCAACTCGTATAACTTCAATTCTTCAGTTACTGGTCTGCTGATTATTAAAGTGAGTCAATTATGAAAACCTGTCCTTTATCATACTTAGTGCTTCTCTCCTTCACTCAATTCTACCTTGAAATTCTTCCTGTTAACCTTCTGTCTTTTCTGTTGCGTTTTCCTTATAAATCTTGACCTACCTTTTTAACCTTTCTAGGTTTCTTTGCTCTAAGGTATCTTCTGAAAACAGGACACAGTTAAGGATTATTTTTTAGGTTGAATCCATCTTTTAAAACAGAAATGTAACATGCTTAACACATTTAATATATTAAATACATTTAATGTAAATTGTCTTACTGATACTTGTCTTTTACAGCCTTATTGTTTCCCGTTTATTTTTCCATCTCTTGCCATGTGGGACCACGCCTGATTGCCTTAATCCTATCCAACTCCTAAGAAAACAAACGTGTGTGTGTCTGTGTGTTGCTCAGTCAGGCACAACTATTTGCAACCCCATAAACTGTAGCCTATACTGGGCTTCCCTGGTGGCTCAGAGGTTAAAACGTCTGCCTCCAATGTGGGAGACCTGGGTTCGATCCCTGGGTCGGGAAGATCCCCTGGAGAAGGAAATGGCAAACCGCTCCAGTATTCTTGCCTGGAGAATCCCATGGACGGAGGAGCCTGGCAGGCTACAGTTCACGGGGTCACAAAGAGTCGGACACGACTGGGCGACTTTCCTTTCCTAAACTGTAGCCTGCCAGGCTTCTCTGTCCATGGGTTTCTTCAAGCAAGAATACTGCAGTGAGTTGCCATGCCCTCCTCCAGAGGATCTTCCTAACCAAAGATCGAACCCAGGTCTCCTGCACTGCAGGCAGATTCTTTCAAGTCTAAGGCACCAAGGAACCCCAAGAAAACAAACATATATCCCATTCTATTTTAAATTCTGCTAACGGTGACTTTCAAGGTTTTCTAAGTTCTCCGTTAACCACTTTCTGGCTGATCATCAAAGGAAAAATGAAATCCATCTTGTGACACACAGTCCAATCCAGGGTAGCCGAAGACTGACAATGCCATTACTTTCCCTTCTATTACTCATTCCATCCCCAAATTCTTAAGAGTACAGGTTCTCTAGCCATAGCCTATCTAAGTCATTCCTGGCATTCTTACTATTCCGAATCCTGAATAACTCCTGTTTAGTCTTGCTTTTACATTTAATTTGCTCCCATGCGCACTCCCAGTGCTTTTGTACAAAGATGGCCCCTTCCCAAACTTAGTTTTTTTTTTCTTTATTTACTTTTAGTCCTATAATACATCTCTAAGTTTTTTCTTTTTTCTAAAGGGCACACATGCAACACATTTTCTCTAATCATTGAAAATCTGAAACCATCAGTCCCTTTTCACCACGTGAATAATAATTTGGCTGTGTATACATTGTTTCAGCCACATCACTGTGTTTTGCTCTCTGCAGTAGTTGGTCTATTACTCCCAGTATTTTGTGATACTAAAGAGAACATATTGATTCCTTCCAATTTCTTGGATGAAGATCTAAGTTCCAGGGACCTACTTGTATCAATTATTGGCTACTGTATTTACTACTACTTAATCTAGTATCTGCCTGAAATAAATCAAGCTAGCATCCTGACTCACCACCATAAAGGGTGTGATAAGGAAATTATTTCATTTCCACGCAAAATACATCTTTTGCTTTATGATCAATGAGCAATTCTGCTGATTTGCTTGCTCAGGTTTCCTTTAATGGCAAGTCCCTTGATTATTTAAATCAATAAGGATGCATTTTCAGCTGACATACAACCTGCCTCCTACATACTGATGATTTATGAACTAGTAGCTGTGGAATCTCATTTCCCACCCTACCAGTCCATCTCTCTGCCTGATGAGCCAAAGCAGAAGCGCCTACGATCCCAACCCCCTCAAATCCAGCCTACTCTGAGTCCTCTTCTCAGGGAACGGCACTGCCTGCTGCCCAGTCATGCAGTTCCCAGGCCACACCAGACCTTCGACTCCCTCACCTCCACGAGTCCCCGCCTCCCCTTCAGTCTACCTCCCTGACCTCCCTCGGCTTCTTCCAGGCCCTTGCGACTATTATAATCTATGAAGTGTTCTTGAGTAATGTAATTCCTACTCTACACACCCACTGTCATGTTCAATATAAAATGAAAACCTAGATATGTCTCAATCCCGCCTAAAACCCTTTGAGGAATGAAGCTCTTTTCTCAGCCGTGCTCCTTACTGGCTCGCAAAGACATCCTCCTCTCTGGCCTTAATGAACCATCGTCACTTCTTCCAAACACCAGGCTCCTCCAGGCCTGTGTGCCTCCGACACAGGGCCATCCTGGCTGAAACTCGCTTCCCAGCTAAACTGCCTGGAGACCCTGCTTCACATTCAGGTGACCCTTTATAAATAAACACCCCTCTAAGTAACTTGTCCCTGGGCATTTTAATGAAGCAGTCATCTAAGCATCTGGGGTCCAATAATAATACTGTTATTGTTATCACTAGGTCCAGTAACAGTATTAGCAACCTCTATTTAAGAGCAGAATCGATTGCTTCATTTTTTTTTTTCACCTCCGGTACATAAAAGTCCTATAAACACTTGTTAAATAACCAAATTTAGAAAACAAGAAGTTACATGGAACACAGGTCTAACAATTGGGACCTAACAAGTTCAAACTCACATGATCATCTGCTTTTGAATAGTATACTATAATAGAATACTAAATAATTCATAGTAGTGAATGCTATCATAACAAAGCTGATAAGGCCCCATGGAATACAAGCGAGGACTCGGAAATACTTTAATGAGTATGAATTATGTATTGTAAGGTCATCTGTTCTAACAGTCTTTTGCCTGTAACAAGCACTCCCTAACCAAAAAATCATCACGAAAAAATGAAAAACACTTCTCATTTAAATAAAGGAAAAATTCAATAGATCTTCCTGAATTAACTCATGATTTTACATTTTATCCTTATTATTAAAAAAAAAAGCTTATTAACTGCTGCTTATTCATTTGTTTGGCACATGTCCGCTATGACAGACACAGTTCTATATACTATTCCTGAACTTCCAAAGTCCTCCTTTCTTTCCAGACTAGTTTACAGTAAACTACAAAGTGGTTTCAAAAGACTTCTTATCACCCCCTTCCTCTGATGCTCCTCAACACCAGGCAAGGAAAGGAGCCCTGGAGCCCAGTGGGGAAGCCAGGTCGCCCACCCAGGTCTCCCCATGTCTCCGCACCCAGGCCCCACCACGCTCCCGAGACCTCCATCAGTCACAACAACAGATATACCTAACGGAAAATCAGGTGAGACGGACACAGTCGGTGTCCAGCAAAACAGATCAAACGTGTCCCTCTATGTCCATGAGAACTGCTGCCTTGCCCCCTCCCTGCCCACCCTTGCCCCTCAGAAAAAGAGGAAGAATCATCAGACCTCTGGGTCACCTGACCTCCTTTTTACCATGCGCAGACTTTGACAGCAAATTAAAATTAACAGAAAATTAAGAAGAGAGAGAGAAAAGCAGGCAGGAAAAGCCACTGACTCCACAGTTACACAAAATTGTCCTAGCTTTTAATAAGGTTTCTCGACAAGCTTACTTATCAAGTAAATCATGGTTAAATTGTATATTTTAAAGTTTACCTTCTGAGAAACTAAATCTGATCACTGGAAAGGGCACCATAAGCAAAGGAGAAAACAGTTACTATAGAGTAGGCAAACAATTAATACCCAGAATACATAAAAATAAAACTCCTACAAATTTACAAGAAAAGGACAACCTAAAGAGTAGAATGGGCAAAGGGTATATTCTGGTTCTATCCAGACAAAACTGTAATTCAAAAAGACACCAATGTTCACTGCAACACTATTCAATAATAGCTAAGGCATGGAAACAACCCAGACATCCATGGGCAGATGAATGGATAAAGATGTGGTCTCTGTACACAGTGCAATACTACACAGTCACATTCTTCTTGATGTCACAGAACCCAACTAGGCTTTGAAGGAATTCCGTGAGGCAGTTGCTGGGCAGACATCCTCAGCAAACTCTGCCAAACCCTGTGGCTCCTGCTGCCCCACTCTGCAGCCCTGCCCGGCAGCCCCCTGCCCTGCACCCAGCAGCCCCTTCCTGCTCTTCGGCACCCAGACCACAGTCACACCAAACTTCTACGATCAGTAGAAACAAATCTACTTTCTCTGGCACATTTATCATGTGACACTATGACTTTAGGAAGATACTATCCAAAGAGTAAAGATGACTATTTTAAATAAGGCAGGAATAACAAACATGTGATGCTCAGGAAGCTACCAAGACTTTAAATATAAAGGACTCATAAAAGTTTGAAAATCTGATTAATAGTGATGACAGACTTACACTCAAAATGGAACTATATAATTGACAGCTACTTAAGTATTGTTTTCAGAAACCTTCTGACTCCGCAGAAATCCATTCCTCTGATTAAAGAAATGATAAAAATTTTAGCAAGATGGCAGACAGTAAGAGGCTTTAAAAGCTCAGGTTATTACTACATGTAAAATAGATGACCTGTGCAAGTTCGATGCATGAGGCTGGACACCTAAAGCTGGTGCTCTGGGACAACCCAGAGGGATGGGGTGGGGAGGGAGGTGGGGGGATGGTTCAGGATGGGGACATGTGCACCCGTGGCTGAGTCATGTCAATGCATGGCAAAACCCACAATATTGTAAAGTAATTATCCTCCAATTAAAATAAATTAATTTTTTTTTTAAAAAAGCACAGATATATTAAGGATGGAAACAGCACCATTTGGGTCTTCACAAGAAAATACCTTACATGCTATCCTTACAGCTCAAGTCAGGCAGCAACACACAAGTTAACTCTTAGTTTCTCCCAGGATTCATGGAGTCTTGACCTACCTTTTAGTGAAACTGCCCTTGTACATGAGCAAAGGTGAAGAGCCGTGGACACGCCCTCCCAGAGAGGCTCCCCCGCTCCCCTTTCCACACCAGTGACCCCAGAGCTGCACCCTAGGCAGACCTCGCTGCGGTGTTCGAGCCGCAGGTGACCAGCTGTCCCCAGAGGGTGTCACCAGGGGTCCCCCAGGCAATCAAACTAGGACCTGAGCGGGGCGTTGCTCCCTGCCCCGCACAGAAGCCGGGTTTATCCTGAACTCAGGTCGTTGTGATGAAAGAAGACTGAACGAGAACAGAGGAAGCCATGCTCTGCTCTGTGTAGACAGCAGACTCGCAACTCGACGCTCATCTGGGTAGTATTTCTTCTCCTTGGTTCTCCACCGTCAGGCACTATGAGAACTTTACCCAAAACTAAAGCAAAACCTCTGTTTCCTCTCCCTTGAAAGGAGAGCATTTCAACTCTTCCTTCCCCAGCCAACTGGAGGAATTCACACCACTCTGATATTCATTTTGATTTGATGGTGCTCGGCGTGGGTGAACACCTCAGCACCACAACGGCAGGAAAAGACCGGCAGCAAGGGTACTGTGCACAGAGCTGTGAGAAGCCTCCGACGCCATGCGAGACAAAGTCAGTTCCTCCTGGAACCCCGTGATCACCCTCCTGCTGCAAAAAACTAGATGTTCCAATAAACGCAGAGATGAATAAACCCCTTCACAATCAAAGACATCCACTCCCCTGCCTTCAACAAGGAAGCATACCCCATGATACAGGTAACCCGTACTAAGAATCTGCAAGAAAGTGAGGCCTCTCATTGCTTTATTTCACCCCATTTCAAGGAAGAGCCACAGCTACTCAGAGATGGGGGAGACGGAGGCTGAGAACACAGTGCTGGAGCTGCAGCTAAATGATGCTCCCAGATCCCAGACGGTGGGCCTCCCTGGACACCCGGTTCTCCTGCGTTCTGATCCTCCCCAACTCGTTCAGCCACTGTGAGCACAGCCACTGTGTCTCCGACTGCTGCCGAGAACACGGAATGCACAAAAAAGGAGGCAACTGCGACCCCTCAGCTGATTCACAGGGGAGACACAAAGACTTCACAACATCAGGAAACCAGGATTCCACCAGCCGCCAGGGCAGGGACTCCCGGGACCAGAGCTGACAGGGGGTGCCCAGGCAGGCAGCGGGCCAGCCTCACCAAGACGACGCGAAGGGAAGTCTAAAGGAACGTGTGGGAACCAACCGAGCAGAAGGGGTGTGTCCCGACTGAACCAGGGACAGCGAGGCCACCGCCGCAGGCAGGAGGACGAGGGCCGGGCTGCGGCAGAGCAAGCACCCACACCCAAACCGTGTGGGTAGGAGACAAGGGACCAGACGGTATTCTACAGTCGTTGGAGGACTTGAAACGAGGGAAAAAGCCTACCTAGAATTGGGGAGAAGGTCTTGAATGAATCAACGGGTAGACAGATAAACAAATAAATTTAATGCAATCCTAAATTTTAAAAGGAGGAAAGAGGATACTAAAGGGGAATCTGTTTTAAAAAGAAAGAAAGAAAGAGCCCCTCTTCTTGGTAATTTTACTTTTTCTTGGTAACTTTAAAGTATACTATAGTATCACTGAAGTCTGGATTTTCAAATATAAACTAAACTTCTTCAAACATCTCATAAGCCAAACCAAGCTTAGGAGATTTTTTTTAACAAATGTATCTGAGGTTCCCTTTACAACAACCTTGATTCTATTCTGATGCTAGTTCCTGACCTGCCATTAACTAAGAACCAAATAAAGAGGTACCAAAGCACTACAGTTTTCACTGCTATTAAAAACAGAACTTGAAAACATCAGTTACAAGTAACGCTTTGCCATCACGTCACAGGACAGGGAAGGGTCAACCTTCCGAGCAGTGTTAAAGGCCTCTGATACACCATCTCTGGGCGTTTTCCCAGGTCAATTTCCTACATGCTTCTTCCTGAGTTCATGAATATACAGTGTACCGCCAGTCCATGTGTCTTGGCATTTTATAAATATCTTAAATGTTTTTTAAAATATGTAGTGACATTTTAAGTTTCCTCTTAATCTTCTAGCAATAAAAATATGAATATACTAAATAAAAGGTATCTGTGTGGAAGTGGAACAAGTTTTTACTATGTCAGCATCTATGACCACTAATCAAACGATAATTTTCCATCAATTTGAAGGGGATTCCCTGATGGCTCGGCAGCAGGTAAAGAATCTGCCTGCAGTGGAGGAGACACAGGAGATCCAGGTTTGATCCCTGGGTCAGGAAGATCCCCTGAAGGAGGAAATGGCAACCCACTCCAGTATTCTTGCCTGGAGAACCCCATGGACAGAGGAGCCTGGCAGGTTACAGTCCAAAGAGTTGCAAAAGGTTGCAAAGAGTCAGAACAAGCACAACACAAATTATTCCTAAGAAGGGAATAATTTCAAGTATTAAGCTAGTGATTTCTTTATTAACTTAGTTCAACATTTTCCCCATGAGAGGATTACTAGAATATCATAATGGAATTAATTTAGCAAATATATACACAAAAGCACCTTCCATGGATAGAGAGAGGTTCCTTTCCCTTTACAGAAAAGCCAAATCACTTCCCTTGAACTAGGAATGGGCCAGCCTCTAAGGAAGGGAAACATAAGGATAGTTAGTGAACATCTTAGTAAATCAGATTCAAATCAATTTCATCTGACTCTTCTTCCTGGTTTACTGTCTGGTCCTAATTAGAGGAACTCTGCTGTTTCTCTGTTCCTGGCTGCCGCCTCTAATTCATACCTAACTGGTCTCTGTCCTGAATCCACACCCCTCCCGTTCCCACCAACTTCCTGCCTGGCGTGCTCCAGTTTCTCCCAGTCCTGGCTCTTACCTCACCCCACTCTGAGATCTTTCAAAACTTACAATGCAGAGTTCAGACACCAGGCCCAGACCCTCGGCGGACAGTGAGCACCTGGAGGTCAGACCTTCACCCTTTCACAGAGTAAAGCCCCTCACCCGAGCCCCTGGGTCTGCCCTGCCCCCTCAGGGCCTGAGGTCAACCGCTCAGCCCTCCAGGACCTCCGGGACCTCCGCCAATGCAGGGATCTGCCCGGGCCTTTGGCCTCACACAGGCGCTGGGGCCCCATCACCTGCCTTCCCTGAACGGCTGGTCCCGACAAGAAAGGTCCCAGGCCCTGCAGGAAACACAGATGTGCACAGGGCGTGATTCACACCTTCCAGAAGCATACATTCCAGGAAGGAAGCTAAGATAAGCACACCCACGGGGCCAGTGGATAAGCACTGAAGACCTAAAGAGGAAGGAAGAGGTCTCTGTATTTTTTGTATAACATGTGAGCAGAGCCTTAAAAGATAAAGATGATTTTTAACCACTGAGATTTAACAACTGAAGTATTAAAAAAAAAAAAGGCATTAAAAACAGTGAGAAAAATCATAAAGCAGAGAGGAAAGGATACAGAATTCACAAAAAAATGACGAGTTGAGTTGTCAGATGGGACTAACATTTAGGGGAGAATAAAGAAGTGAATCTGGAAAGGTGAGTCAGGGTCCTGACTGGAGACACAGGTGAGCCAGGCGAGATGATACAAACTACTGTTCACGCCTGTCTCCCATCTTTTGCAATTCATCAAAACTGACAGAGTTTTCAGGCACAAAGATAGATCTGTGTTTAGATGATCTGTCTACTCACTTTGAGCTACTTACCAATACCCTCAAATCTCTGTCTTCACCCTGTGAAGTGGTGGGACCCGGGGGAAAGTGGGGCGAAGAGTGAAGGGGAACAACTGGAGAAAGGAGGGTCACAGAGTGGACAGGAGCCCCGAACCCCCTTACAGCCGCTGCAGATCTCCAGAGAGCCCAGGGTCCGCGGCGAAGCCTGCAGGAGGGTGTGCCTTCCAAGTCCAGAGAACGCTTACCTCGACGGAAACTAAGTTTAACGTCAAGGGCTGGGCAGCCAATTGGATCCTGTTTCCAGCTGTCTCAAAATGCATATGCAAATACCCCCACAGACTTCACAATGAAGAACTGGTGTCCAGGGCTGACTCTGGAAACGGCTGACCATTCCGAGGTGGACAGCCCACCTTGGGAACAGAAGAGGCCTCGGGCGGCAGCGTGCCCACCCGGCACCACGCCCGCGGAGTCAGGGCGCCCGGGCACCCTGAGCGCATCTCTGCAGCCCTGGCCCCTGTCCATGAACTGAACCATCAACCACACTCCCAGCTCTCCCTCCGCAGCCAGACACTCGACTCCTAGGACAAGTCCTGTGTGTATTAACCCAGCTCACCCTGAGACCCTGTGCTTGCCATCTCCAAGTATACAGAAATGAACCTGGACTCAGTCCAGGACTTCAAAACCTACTTTGTCAAGCTGCCTCTTCTGGTATTACTTATGAAACACACACACGTATATATGTATAAATATTTTTTAAGGTGGGGGGGTAGAAATAGTGGGAAAAGGGACCTGGATTTATTGATAAACTCCAAATTAAAGAAAAAGATAAACAAAAATCCCACTGAGAGAGGGACTTCCCTGGTGGTCCAGAGGTTGGGCCTCCGTGGGGCCTCCGTGCCTCCAGTGCAGGGGGCGTGGGCTCAATTCCTGGTCGGGGACTCTGACATGACATGCCGTGTGGTGTGGCCCAAATCAATAAGTACCTTTTTTAAAAAAAATCACTGACAGTGGTTTAAAACGACCACGCAGACTCTCTGGTGAAGAAGATGGCTCACATGCCAAGGCTGCGCTGAGGGACAAGGAGGGAGGCAGCAGGGACTCGACAGTCAGCCGGTGTTATCAATGGAAATAGGACGGTCATGGAAAGAGGAACAGGTGAGTCATCGCGCTTTTCCTGAATGCAGGCCAGCTCGGCCAGGTCCGCGAGACAGGAAAGCCTGGTGTGGCAAGCCCAGGGGCGAGCGCCGGGCTGCAGGTGGGGCGGCCGGGGGCCCAGGGCAGTGGCCTGAAGGAGAGCGAACCATCACGGGGGCGGGGGCAGCGGTGAGCTTTCCACCCCACTAAGGAAAACACCCTGAACATGCCTCAAGTGGTGAGACCAGCAAAGCAGTACACTCACCAGGGGTTGTTCAGTCAAGACAGAACTAAAACTAACACTTGGGGGTACTACTTTCCTCCACTGGTCTGAGCCGAATTTTCTCTTCTGTTCTCACTCAATTCTTATGCAGAGTTGTGTGTGTGTGTGTTAGTCACTCAGCCACGTCTGACTCTTTGCGACCCCATGGACCATAGCCCGCCAGGCTCCTCTGTCCATGGGATTCTCCAGGCAAGAACACGGAAGTGGATGGCCATTCCCTCCTCCAGAGGAACTTCCCAATCCAGGGATCGAACCCTGGCTTCCTGCCTCGCAGGCAGATTCTTTACCGTTTGAGCTACAGGGAAATCTCTAGCGTTATATGTACTTACCTCATTTATCTTCACTGATGATTAACAGTGATGTCGATACTACCTGGCCAGCAGCTGAGCTGACAGGCTGAGTATGGTTGCTAGGAGGGGCTGATTCTTAAGCATAAACTACCCCAAGAGCTGCCCACCCCCGGAACAGAATGACAGGAGCAGCAGGGCCAGACTCCCATCATAAATAAATAATACTGTAAATTAGCAAATCTTTTCTAAAAAGACCATGTGGCATTTCTTCTTGTTGCCTGAGGAACACCTGCACAGGACTGCTAACTCAACACAGGTGAAAAAACAAAACACCATGCCTACCACCAAGAGCCTGGCGGAGGTACCTGAGGCATTGTGGACTATTAGGGAGTGTGGTGGAATGTGGAGGAATGTGGATTAGCAAATTCACATCCTTGGGCTTCAGTTTATTCTCACATTAAATGAAAAGGTCAGTTTAGACGATTTTTAAGTTTCCTTCCAGCTCTGAAAGTATCTGATTCAGTGAACTACGCACTTAAGGTTTCCTAAGGGAAACCACAAAGTAAGGGTGACTGGAAACTTGATTCTGGAACAGCTGTTCTGCGGTGGCAGAAAGATACAAGCTGCAGATGACATACGTACAGGATGACCTGGGTGCCTGCATCCCTCAGGTACTGATACAATACAATCCCTGCAGAACCTTAAAAATACTCTGTTCAGAACAAAAAGACCAGAAATCTAAAACTCTTTGGTGTGGTAAAGAAACTGGAAAAAAAAAAAAGTATTTAGACCATGCTCATTAAATTTTAAGTGTAAGCGATCAGAAGCAAAGATGAGGTCATCAGACGACCCTAATCCAGTAAGACTGGCGTCCTTTTGAGGAGAGGAGGAGACACAGGAAGGCAGCCACGTGGCAAGGCAGAGACGGGGATGGCCGCCTATCACACAGGGTCCAGAAGGGCCACCAACATGCGGGCTGAGAGGCACGGGGCACGCGCTTCCGGGAGCCCTTACAGGGAGCACGGTCCGGTGGACAACCCGACTTCTGACCTTTAGAATGGCGCGTACAAACCTCTGTCTGCAGCCATCCAGTTTGCGGTTAAGTCGTTGGGGCCACCCTAGGAAATCAACGCAGGAGGTGTTGCGTGCTGGAGCCCGGAGGACTCCAGCCTGGACCCCAGCAGCCAGGGCTGGTCCTGGGCCTCAGGGAGGGCAGCACCAGCATGACCAGCGGCTGGGCAGTCCCGGCCCCAGGGCTGCTGCTCACAGAACAGGCAACAGCCACTCCCTCGGGGGGGCTGGGTGCTGGGAAACTCTGCCAGAAGCTCAGACTCCCTTCTACCCACCCACCAAATACCACTGAGCACAGTGGTATAAATGCCTTCCAACCTGGGGGTGGGGGGGGAGAGAGAGAGAGACCAGAATGATGAGAAGACTAGTGGGAGAACCATCTAATAAAATGCAACTCGTCATCGATGGCTGACGCCCCGAACACTCCAGGGCTCGAGACGACAAAGGGAAGTTGAAAACAGTATGCCATCCAACCATCAAAATACTCAACGATTGGAGAAACTTTACTAAAACTCTCAGATGTAGACAAAAAATGTTTAAAAAAAATGCCATTGTCACTGAATAGTTCCCCTGCTACCATGCTCTTCTAAATACGTCTTAATATAAAAGGCTGTAAAAAAAAAAAAAAAAAAGAAGTGAATCTATAGGTTACCATGTGAAATTGAGAATGAAACATCAATTTATTGCTAAAAAAGAAACCACCAGGAAGCATTCTTTTTGTACAATGTCTTTCAATTTACTTGTATTTGTTAAGTAGCAAAACATGCCTAGAAGTAAACTATTTAAAATAAGGACATGCTATTTGCCTGAAATAAGTTACCTACTGTCCAGTTCTGGGTATCTTTATGACAGTATGCAAATGTATTATCACATTATTTTACTATAGGGCCCAGCAGTTACACAGACAAGGCAATGGAAGAGTCACAACTCCTTACATTTCAGAGGCATGACAAGTTTTTCATAAACATATCTACATGTTTAGTTTTCCCAACAGTAATATAATGGATGACATGTGGCTTTGTTATGCTTATGATCAGAAAGAAATTAGAGTAATTTTCCAGGTAAACAAGAGAACATGAGAAAAACAACAATTAAAAAAAAAAAGGATTGGAAGCATAGTAGAAATATACTAGAAAGAATATTCTAACTTTTTCCATTTTCCAATCAATATTTAAGTATCTTTTTGCAGCTCTCATCTTTTTTCTTTTGTCCAAAATATAACCCCCAAGCCTCTTGTGGTTTTTTTCCTACCTGAGGAGCTAAGGATTACTGCCCCCTACCCCAAAAATATAGTGAAAAATTAACTCCTATTGGGAGCAATTAAATTATACATATGAACATCACAGGGCAAAAGGGAAGAAGAATTAAGGCAGAGAAAACCAACGCGGCAGCAGAATCGGAAGGAACCTGTTCCTGTTCCCCGATAAAGCGGGACTGGGGAAAAAAAAAAAAGCGGGGCTGGGAAAGGGTAGGCAGCGAGGTCTCCCAGCAGAAGAAACCGAAAAGACGTGGGTTTCCCACGGCCGAACTCCTTAGAGGAAAAGGTGAAACGAAATTAACATTATGGAGCCTCCTACCCTGTTTCTAAAAACATGGTGTCACCTACTCCTCCAAGCGATGACGGGACCTGAGCTGGGAAAACTATGGTCTGAACAAATCGAGTAGTTCAGGCAAGGTCAGTGGAGAAGAGAAACCTGGGCCTCGGTCTTTTTCACATCACGGTAAACACGGAAAATGGCATTTGTGCAGCGAGGTCACACAAAGAGGAGAGGCTTGTGGCAGCTGGTGGCAGTTAGCCCCAAAGCTCTAGGCCCCACCCTGAGGGGTCATTACTTCTGCCCACCTGGAACCTACTCGGGCTGGGCTGGGAAAGCGTGTGTAAGCTCACAACTGTTGCCTTTTCCATTCCATTCAAGCTCTTCCCAGGATCTACACCCAGGTCAGCAGCAGCTAACTCTACTGAATGCCAAGGAAAGAGTTAGGCAAGCCCCAAGCACACCCCAGGCCACAAACACCCAGATGGCAGCCTCGCCTTACAACGCAGGCCCTTTTTAGAAGTTTTTTTTAAAAAACTGGAAAAAAGTCTTTTATAAAAAATATTGTCAGTTTTTCTAAAAAGACAAAAATCTGTGCATACTCTTACTCATGCCAGAAATTCTCTCCAAAGGCAGCAAAGGCAGCCATTCCAATGCACTTAGAACAAAAACTGCTAAAGAAACACACCAAAAGACATTCCTTCTAGTGTTATCTGTCGGTCAAGCAAAGATAAATGTCTGACATCAGGGTCCATCTTGGCTTAGAATCAAGACGGAAGCTGAGAGTTGGCACATCACAGGATGGGTGAGGGGGTCTCCCCAGGCAAAGAAGAGCAGAAACCCCTAAAAGTCTAACAGAGGTTGAAATGTTATGAGGTCTCTGAGATTACACACAAGATCTGGCAATGAATAACAGAGCATTATTCTGAGAGGGTTGGGGAAGATCAAGAGATTGTCACAGGGATCAAAGGACCAGAAAAGGTTAAAATGCTGCCCTGGAAAATCCCTACCAGCCCAAAACAAACATCAATCCTAGACTCAGGTTTAGATCTGTGTGTTACCTGCCAGGGCAGAAGGGGGCCTCCAGCCTGCCTATAAAGTTTTACTGGAAGAGCCACACCCACCTGTTCAGGTTTGTCCGTGGGTGCAGTGGCAGTAGCTGTCACAGAGACCACAAGGCTCACAAAGCCTGAAATATTTACTCTCTTGCCCTTCTGAGACAAAGTCTGCAAGCCCCTGTTCCATACAAAAGCAGCCTGGAATGAAAAAGTTCCTTCAATGACTCACAGTGATTATCAATAGAAGACCATCGGCAAGATTCACAGAAAGCGCTGTTTCCACTAAATAACAGAAAACACGTACATTTCTAAAACTCAACAGACCAATTAAATACCAACTTTGTGTTCCATTCATTTGCACACTATCCTGATGAACACACACTGGACAGCTATTGCCAAACAGCTTGTTGTACCAGTTCACTATATAAACAGTATAAGAGAGCTGGTATTTTAACAAAGGTTAAAAAAAGAAGTTATCCTGCTTGAAAATATCAGTAAATGCTTCAAGGCCACCTATCTGTTCTCATTACCACTGCTCACTGAAAACAATGAAATATATTCTCTATTTTCCTTATAATGAAAGATATATAATACACAGGGATAGTCAAACTATTTAATCACCAAAGGAAAATCAGCAGTCTAGAGGTTTTATAACTCTAAGAATGAATGGCCTTACATTAGTTCTATGTATAAGCTTAAAAATTCTCAAGTGTTGTATCCTGCCAATAAATTTGATTACTATTATATAAATTCCCTTTAAAATTGTAGGGAGAAGGAATTAAGTTGAAACTTTCAAAAGTATGAAAAACACTTAAAACATCTTACTATACATTTATAAAAATGCTGAAGAATAACTGCTGATAGGGCAATCCAGAGCAAACAGTAATTATACATGGCATTTCCAAAACACTTGGTATTTTACTAACTTTGTTGCCATATTTTATGTATGATGTACTAAAATACCTACCCACATAACTCTTGAGCAAATATTTGAAGGGACAAATATTTTAATTTGAGTGAAACTAGGAATGTGGACAGAGTATCACTTTGTGCATCTACACTTCACATTTTTTAAATACCAAAGCCTATTTAAGAAGAAAAAAAAAATCAAATGAAACAAAACCTAAAAGGAATTTCTGGGGACTTACTATCTAATTAAGCAACTTCTTTTCCAAAACTGCATTAAGTAAGCATTTCTGTCCCCTCCAGATGCCCTTAAAGGGTGGCTCCATTAGTAATACTAGAAAGATACATTTTAAAACATCAGTTTCTAGAAAAAACAGCTTTCGGTTCTAGGAACAATCTAGCTGTAAATGTAAACGCCTGTAGAAGTCTCACTGTAGTGACTGACATCTCAGACCACTTATTTAAGTGAAAAAGGAAATCTACATTTCAGTAAATACAAAATGGTCAAGAAGAAAATACGTGAATATTCCCAATAAATCGGTGCCTCAAACTGCCAACTGCAACCACCAGAAACACAGAGGGAGAGGAGTATGAGGTGAGATTCAAGCCCACAGTCTGGTCGTGTGAAACTGCAAAACTGAGTTCTATTATTCGGGGACGTTAACACCGAGGCCCCCAGCCTCCCCTCCTCCACTAGAACGCAGCCATCATACCAGGCGTGCCTTCCTCATTCTTGCAGTAAGTGCTGCTTTACTGGGCTGGAAAAGGGCTCTCGAGACGGTCCAACCAGAAGAAGCTGTGAGTGGTGGAGAGGCGTGCAGGGCAGCAGGTGCGATCGGGATCAGTGGACCCCAGCAGAACAGCAGTGCGGATTAGCAAATGAGTCTGCACCCGGGGGGTCGTCTTCACTTTGACGACTGCAAACCACTTTTTGTATATGGAAAGCGTCCCAAATTATTTGTAAAAACACTTAAGGATATGGAGTCTTAACAGTTCTCGGTCTGCATTTTCACACGATTTCAAAGAACCCCACCCCCACAAACATCAGTCACACCAACTGGGGAGCCCAAGGTGCAGCTGAACCTTGAAAGGAGACGAGCACCGGGGCGGGGGGATCCCAGGGATCTGCTGCCCCCCCCTACTTCATGTGTTTAACTGACCAGCTTCCCCTCATCCTCATTTTCGGATTTATCTCACAACTCTCCCCACCTCTCCCTTATCTTGCGTGTTTAAGCCGCAAGCCCCGCCCCGCTGAGGAAAAGCTCCGCCCCCGAGGGAAAGCCCCGCCTCCTCCCGCCGGCCGCGAGCGCCGGAGGAAGTGCCCGCCCCCCACAGCGGGAGCCGCGCCGTCCTCGCCGCGCATTGGCTGCGGAGGCCGTCCGTCTGCAGGGGGCGGGGCCTCTCGGGCGAGGGCGGAATCCCAGGCCCGCGCCTCCGGCAAAGGTCCGGGGCAGCCCCAGACCCCCGGAGAGCGAGAGACCAGCTTCCAACAGGGGTGCCTTCGCCTTTTAATTTCGCCGCCCTCCTCCCGTCGGCCCCATGCAGTTTAAAACTTTTTCAAAGCTCGAACCACTCCCCCCGACCCACCCCAGCAAGCTCCCACCCAGTCCACGGCCTAGTTGAGGATGCTGCGGTTATAGGAGTGAAGCAAGCTGTGGACTGGATCTCTGAAAATGAAATTCCTTATGTCTTCTGTTAACTTGTTTTGGGTGCACTGGCCTTCATCAAGTGTTCCGGCCAAGAATACTCGGCGTCCATTCACCAGGAGTCCCCGCAAGCATTACAGAGTTAACTGTATCTCGTAACTATTCACCCTTTTCACAGTCAGACTGTCCCAAAGGTACTATAAATTTTTTGAGGGAAAGTGCTAAGCCATTCTCCGACCACACCCGCAAGAGCTCAAACTCCCTTACAGAATGGTCACGCACACGTTCTGCACTTTATTCGGTAACGCAACCTGGTGAGACGCGCACCTGTAGCCTGAAGGGAGTATGCATACTCCTAGAAACTGCAAATTCCTTGGAGGAGGAATTATCAACAGTGGTTCTAATTACGGCGGGCACACAGTGCTCTACAAACTATGGGTATTTGTTTCAACTGCATCCTTATGATCAGTAGCCTCAAAGCAGAGGAAAAATCATTTCGTTTCTGCAATGTTTCTTTCAATTCCGTCACCAACAACGCTCAAGGATGGAAACATATCTTACTGTAAATAACTATTTTTAGTATCCATCCCTAACTACAGCTGGGCGAGAACAAGACTCATCTGTTTGAAACATCATGTCTCAAGGCCTACAGTTTACAGGAAAGAGGTAACAGGGGTTCTTAAATCTCACTGCAGCATCCTTCTCTAGGTTGTGTTCCCTTCCTGACACTGTCTGGGGACAATGTAGTCTTATCACTTCTTCTCCTTTTTGCCTTTGAGCTCCCTTTCGTCTGTGATTTTGGCCTCAATGTTCAATGACTTTATTTCTCTTCTGTTGCCACTAGCACCACGACCATTTGCTATTTGCCTTGCAGTCTTTCTCTCTGACCTCGTCCTGACAGAGCCCCAGTAAAGCACCTTCTCCAAAAGGTCGGTCATTCTCCCCGCACTCCTCCAAGTTAGTCTGCAAAGCTCCCACCACCCACTTCTCCCTGGAAGTTCGCTCGGCCCAGTCCCGCGGTTGCCGATTGCTGACAGCTGGACCCAGCCAATGCGCGAGGAATAAATAAGAGGCGCAGCCAATGAGCGTGCGCCGGGAGGCGGGACTTCGCCAAGTTCCTCGGGTCTCCAAACCCAGACCTGTTGCGCCGCCGCCGTGGCCGCCGGAGTTTCTTAGTTACGGCGGCGGGCTCGGGCGCCCGAGCCGCGCGGGGCACGAGGCTCTCCCCACGGCCCACGAGTGGCCCGAAGCCCCCCGGCTGCGCGCGCCCCGCACCGGCCTCCCTTCCTCCAGCGTGGTCCCCAGGCCGCCGCGCGCGGGCCCGACCTCCCCTCCCCGCCTGGCTCCCGCGGGCAGCCCCACCCGGCGGGGCCCCGGCCCGCGCGCCCGAGACCCCAGAGGCAGCGACTCACCAGGAAGCGGGGAGCTTTGCGTCCTCCGGCCCGCGCAGGACCCGGAACGGGCGGGCGGCTCGGCCAGGCGGCGCCGCGGACAGGCCCGCTGGGCCCGGGGCTGTGGCTGCGAGGCCCGGAGCGCTGGCCACCTCCCGCCGCGCCGCTCCGGCGGAGGCTGCAGGCGCGGGCACCCACCCTGCGCACGGCGAGGCGCGTCCGGAGCGCGAGCCTAGCGGCGGCCCATCCTCCCACGACTCCCGCGCCTCCTCCCCCGGTCGCGGCTGTCAGGAGTGTAAACATCCCGGCATCCCCGAGGAGGGGGCGGGACGGGCGCCGGCCCCGCCCACCAGAGCCCCGCACCGCACCGCCGGCCCCGCCCACCAGAGCCCCGCCCCAAGCCGGGCTAGGATCTCGCTGCTCAGCCGCTACCCTCAGAGCTCAGCTTCCGAGCCCCGACGTCCCACGCTGGCGCCCAGGCGGGTCTTGGAGAGCCTTCCTGTGGTCAGGCCCAGCCCTTGTCCCCTCTTTCCGGCCACTTTCCCTCCAAATCGGGGGTGGCTGCCTTTTGAGAACTTTAAATGCCCAATATGCAAGCGGTCAGCCGAATTGGTACGTCGCTTTCTTCTGGATCATTGAGTTTTTTATCCCAGCCTTGAGGACAGTTCCCTTTAGGATATTTCTAAGAAGTGAACTACCTGGTTTGGTCCTAGGAGTATTTGGTGGGGGGTGCAGGGGTATGTATTACGTCCCAGAACCCTAGAACATGGAACTGCAAAAGGAATGCTGTGAATCCAAACGCTTCGCTGCTTCGGTAACCGGGGGACATGGCTAGGAAGGGTCAACCTCACCTTGATTTGAATCTCAGCTGGTGCGTGAGCTTGCTTAGTCTCTTCAGTCGTGTCCGACTCTTTGCGACCCTCTGAACTGTATCCCGCCAGGCCCCTCTGTCCGTGAGATTCTCCAGGCAAGAATACTGGAGTGGGTTGCCAACCACGCCCTCCACCAATCTTCCCCACCCAGGGATCGAACCTGGGTTTCTTAACGTCACCTACATTGAAAGGCAAGTTCTTTACCACTGGCGCCACCTGGGAGGTTATCTCTGACCTAGCAGGACAAGTTATTTCACCTCTCCTGGAGTCACACTCTGTAAGAGGACAGTAGTAATAATACCTATCTCTAGGGCTTCCCTGGTAACTCAGCTGGTAAAGAATCCACCTGCAATGCAGGAGACCCCGGTTTGATTCCTGGATGGGGAAGATCCCCTGGAGGAGGGCATGGCAACCCACTCCAGTATTCTCCCCTGGAGAATCCCCATGGACAGAGGAGTCTGGCGAGCTGCAGTGCTTGGGGTCACAAAGAGTCAGACAAGACTGAGCCACCAAACTCAGCCCTAGGACTACACTAGAATTCAGTGAGATACAGCAGAATGCTTAAGCACAGAGCCTGGCATAGAAGAGGTTACACTGAGTAGCTGCTATTACTCCTAGGCCTGTTCACTAGTTTGGCTCCCCAACCAACAGATTTGAGCCAAGAATGAGTAGATTATAGCTTAAATGCTTAAAATGTTAAACCTGTGGAATTAACATTTAGAAAGTTTATTTTTAGAGAGAAAATAATTCAAGATCTCAATAGAAGACTTTTATTTCTACGGCTACTAAAGTATGAGTAAATCTGCTAAGCACTGTTCTAAGAAGTAAAGCAGTTACCAAGACACAAAGTCCCTGATCTCGTGGCCTTTACGTTGTAGAAAAGGCAATAATAATACAATAAGCCAATAAATGCATACTATGTCAAATGGTGATTCATTCAAAAATAAAGCAGGGTATGAAGAGTCATTGGAGGGGTGACCCTATCCATTTGGGTTTGCAGAAAATAGCTCTGCGGTGGAGAACAGACTGCAGGGTTGGAACTACTAAAATGGTTAAAAGACTATTATAAGGATCAGGTAGAAGATATTGATGACTTAGACCATTGTGCTAACAGTGGAGGTGTTAAGAATGGTCAGGTCCAGATATGTTGCTAAGGTACAGCCAACAAGATTTACAGATGAATTGAATGTGGGGTAATAAGGTAGGCAAGGGACATCCCTGGTTGTGCAGTGGCTAAGACACCATGCTTCCAATGCAAAGGGCCCGGCTTCTATCCCTAGACAGAGAACTAGATCCTGCTTGCTTCAACTAAAAGAATCCATAGGCCACAGCAAAGACAGACAGTCCTGTGTGCCACAGCTAAGACCTGGGGCAGCCACATAAATACATTTAAAAAAAAAAAAAAGGAAGAATGAAGGCAATGAAGTCAGTATTTGAACCAGATTGCTCTGTCAAGTCACACCAAACCAAACTCAGTCAAATAAGAACAGTGTCCCTTGAGTTATACACAGGCATACCTGGCGGGAACAATAAGAGTATTCCCGGGGTGAAGATATTTCAACCTGGTTTAGGTTTTCAAAAACTGTCCTTTGTAACACTTTTTAGAAATGTACACAGATAATAAAACAGCCCTAATTGAAGTACACGTTCTGGTGTACAGACTAGATACTTCATTGGTACAAGGAAAACACATATTTCTTATGAACACTGACTAACAGGGAAGTGGATCAAAATGAGCCCCTGAAGCCCTGGAAGATTCCTATCATGGCTCTATGGTACCCAGAATGTTGACATCATCATCTTCACCTTAAAAGAATACAAAGCTACAGCTAAATAGTGTACAGTGCTTCAGAAGTCGTGAAGACTGTCTAGATACAATGCACTTTCTCTTTATGACTTTTCATCACCTCTTTGCTGATACAGAGGGATGTGCCCCTGCCCTGGGCCCCTGGCCTGGAGCAAATGCTCATGGAAAAGCAGAGAAAAAAAGTGAAAGTGCAAGTCGCTCAGTCGTGTCTGGCTCTTTGCGACCCCATGGACTGTACAGTCTCTGGAATTCTCCAGGCCAGGATACTGGAGTGGGTAGCCTTTTGCTTCCCCAGGGGATCTTCCCAACCCAGGAATTGAACCAGGGTCTCCTGCATTGCAGGCAGAGTTCTGGCCAAAGAGGCTCCTCTGGTCCCAGGAATCATCAGAGCAGAGTCCAGCTTTAACTGCTTGTCCCTTCAGCTCCCACCAAGCTTGCTTTAAAAATGGTTGCCTGACTCCATGAAATGCACTCATTACAGTCCTTTATATATGTGCTACTTAGTGTTTATACCTAATTACCAGGCAATACATACCATTAACTAGCAGATTAACTTTTCTGTAAATGATATTTGATTATGACACTTAAAACCTTTCAGTTAACACCCAGTCTGTATGTTTTGTTGTTCATATAGCTCTGCCACGCATGCATGCTCAATTGTGTCTGACTCTTTGCGACCCCATGGACTGTAGACCCCAGGCTCCTCTGTCCATGGGATTTTCTAAGCAAGAAATACTGCAGTGGGTTGTCATTTCCTCCTCCAGGGGACCTTCCTGACCCAGGAAGAGAACCACGAGTGTCTCCTGTGTCTCCTGCACTGGCAGGTGGATTCTTCACCACTGAGCCAGCTGGGAAACACGTAGCTCTGCTGGCCTAACACAATTAAAAATAAAAAAGTAGAGACAGTATTGATTATCAGAACGATTTTCTTTTTAACCTGTAGGTTAATCTAGAGCTGCAGTCCCATATCAGGTTCAGAGGCCATGTAACATCTCTGTAAGGAGAAAAGCTTGCTAGAAAAAAATGTTGTCCTGATGAAGGATGATGGAGTCACATTAAAAAGAATTCTCCTTTGAAAGAGATCCCGGCCAGTGGGATAGACCAGAAAGGTCTAGCCTTCCTGACTCATACATAGCGCTGGCAACAGGTGTACGTACAAAGCTGCTAGTGATCCTGGCAGCCACTGAATCTGGCAGCTGAATAGTGACAAGGCTTAGTCAAGCTGTTGAAATGTCTGGACTAACCTGGGCCAAGAGGAGGAGGTCAAAGTGCAGCCTGCAGACAACCCCAGGGAGATCCCTTTCCCCTGAGCCTGGCCGTGGTCACTGTCTAGTGGCAGAAAAGCCATCCCTCCCAAACTGTGGGAACGCTCAGGACAAACATCTGAAAGCTGCTTTTTCACTCTCAGGATCTCTTGCACTGAATTATTAACAGATCGTGCAGATGAACGACCCTTTCAAACAATAAAGTCTGCCTTCATTTCGTCCTCTCATCAAACCACTGGAATTCAGTCATGGAAAGACAGCTCTGCTCTGTCCCAGTTATCTAGTTCTGTATTTGGAGAATACAGTTCCTGGTTAAAAATAGCAGCATGCTGACTGTGGCTTTTTCCTAGCTATTTTTGTAGTAGTTTTAAGACTGAGGAAGCATTTCAACATTGTGTGTGTGTGTGTCTGTGTGTGTGTGTATACACATGTATACACACACACACAGACACACACAGCGAAAGCAGCTCAGTTATATCTTACTCTTTGCGTTTCCACAGACCGTAACTCGCCAGGCTCCTCTGTTGCATGGAATTCCCCAGGCAGGAATACTGGAGTGGGTTGCCATTCCCTTCTCCAGGGGATCTTCCTGACCCAGGAATTGAACCGGGGTCTCCTTCATTGCAGGCAGATCCTTTCCCATCTGAGCCACAAGGGAAACCTCATTTACATATATACATATATTTAATGTAGGGATGAAGCACAAACTGAAATCAAGATTGCCGGGAGAAATATCAATAAGCTCAGATATGCAGATGACACCACCCTTATGACAGAAAGTGAAGAAGAACTAAAGAGCCTCTTGATGAAAGTAAAAGAGGAGAGTGAAAAAGTTGGCTTAAAGCTCAACATTCAGAAAACTAAGATCATGGCATCCGGTCCCATCACTTCATGGTAAATAGATGGGGAAACAGTGACTGACTTTATTTTGGGGGGCTCCAAAATCACTGCAGATGGTGATTGCAGCCATGAAATTAAAAGACGCTTACTCCTTGGAAGGAAAGTTATGACCAACCTAGACAGCATATTAAAAAGCAGAGACATTACTTTGCCAACAAAGGTCCATCTAGTCGAGGCTATGGTTTTTCTAGTGGTCATGTATGGATGTGAGAGTTGGACTATAAAAAAAGCTGAGTGCAGAAAAATTGATGCTTTTGAACTGTGTTGTTGGAGAAGACTCTTGAGAGTCCCTTGGATTGCAAGGAGATCCAACCAGTCCATCCTAAAGGAGATCAGTCCTGGGTGTTCATTGGAAGGACTGATATTGAAGCCAAAACTCCAATACTTTGGCCACCTGATGCAAAGAGCTGATTCATTGGAAAAGCCCTTGACGCTGGGAAAGATTGAAGGCGGGAGGAGAAGCATATGACAGAGGATGAGATGGTTGGATGGCATCACTGACTCAATGGACATGAGTTTGGGTAAACTCTGGGAGTTGGTGATAGACAGGGAGGCTTGGCGTGCTGCAGTTCATGGGGTCGCAAAGAGTCGGACACGACTGAGCAACTGAACTGAACTGCACTGAATGTAGGGAAATGTAATATTTTATATTGGTTGCAAAACAGGAAAGAAACAACACAACTAGCAGTTTATATCGTGATTTCCTCTGGTCCACAGAATTTAACTGAATCTCTGCTTTTTTGACTCTTTCCCGATTGGCTCAGCAGGTAAAGAATCTGCCTACAATGCAGGAGACACAGGAGACGTGGGTTCGATCCCTGGGTCAGGAAGATCCCCTGGAGAAGGAAGTGGTAAACCACTCCAGTATTGCTGCCAAAAAATACCCCATGGACAGAGGAGCCTCTTGGGCTACAGTCCTTGAGGTCACGAAGTCTGACACGACTGAGCAGCTAAGCACAGCACAGCACAAAAGCCAGATAGCCAACATGCAGAGGGCGGTGAGTCAAAGCAATGAAGGAAACACACTCAGGAATGATTTCCCTTTTCCTACTTGTACACTCCACTCTTGACGTGGGGCCAAGCTGAGGCCATTTCCCAGGATACGCTTTCCTCCACATTGGTGGCAGTTCCGAGGACCTGTGCTAACCGGGAGACCTGGTGATACAGTAATCAAATCCCAAAGATGAATTTGAAGAGTGCCGGTTTCTCTGGAATATTTTGTGTGTGTGTATCTACCCTGCAAGGGGGATGCTACAAGTACCCTGTGATCTCACAAAGCTGAACGGGAAGATCTCCAAGAGTCCTCTCTAATTTCTGTGCTCTGGCTTCTGCCTTGCGATGCACCAGATTCTTGCAGGTCTGAGCAGTTGAAGCAGTTGTCTATTCCCTACGCAGGAAAGAAATTGGAAATAATGTCTTTCTTCTTACTTTTAGTATTTCACATAGATAAATGGAGGGGCTAGGAATCTGCAAGTGCGTTCCTAACAAAGTCAATAGAAAAGGTGAAAAGCCACATCCAGTGTTGTTCTCTAAACTCTGCTTGCCCTCAAGCCTTTATTGCTTAAAATATACATCTCTTTTCAGCTGTTCTGCTTAATGGCGGAAGTGCATTTAAAAATACCTCGGTGATGACTTCTTCAGCAGTTCAACTGCACAGTTAATGTTCAATCTATTTGGAAATACAGGATGTGAGTAAAGCCAGATTTGGAATCATGCCACATCAAAAAAGATACACTGAAAGCAGGCTCTCCTTGTCTTTATGACAATAAGATCAGTTAATCATAAACACCCTCAACACCCTCCATAATTCTGCCATTGAAATCACCTGTCATGAAAAATTCAAAGTATGCAATTTATTTCTTTAATCAAGCTGTCAAATCAGGTTTTCTGTATAAAAGTTAGCATTATGTTGGGTGAGAGGTGCCTGGGACACCACTTCCCAGAACAAAATAGTCATTTCCAAAGCTTGAGTATTGGGTGCAAAAATCGAAGATAGTGTTTAAAAACTTGACGAAGTTCTGGTCCTTAAAATTCAAGGCTAGAAACTTTAAATCCATGAGCATTCAGGGACTAGGGGAAGCAAGGCGCTGTTTATCTGCAGGCTTATGGGATAATCCGATCTTTGAAAGAGCGGAAGACAAACAGTGTACAGTCACCCATGGAGGCCTCCACCAGTCCTAATGGACAGGTTTGTTACATTTGCCCGTGAGTGTTATTTATCGTGTATAACTGATAGGTTTACTTAACCAGCAGAACTTTTAAATTGTTTGTATAAATATCTACTTATTTTATATTATTATTTTTAAACTATAAATTACTTTTCAAGTTACTTATATATTGGTAACTTAAACATTATTTAAGAATATATAAATATACACACAATGTATAGTTTGGGCAACCAAAGTATGCAAGTTTTAAAAATTCTGTTTTGTTTCTATTTGTCTTTCCCTCAATCAGGTTGAAAGGTAAAAGCAATCACTTTTTTCTCAAGATAAAGCAATAATAAAAATGTTACTTATTCATGTTCTAAAATATGTGAAATTAATACTTCCATCAAGCCTATATCATGTAACTCCAATCTAAATAGTTAGGTATGTTTTACTGTTTTACAACAGGAAGCTTATAGAACTGTCATAATGTAAACCAGACATGACTGGAGCAAAACATGAAAATTAATCATGTCATGTCAATGATTGGTGTTAATTCCCTATATAAAATTTTAAATAAACATTGCTGTGGTTACTACATTACCAAACTTTTATTACTAATACCTAGCTAGTGAGATGGAGAAGGCAATGGCACCCCACTCCAGTACTCTTGCCTGGAAAATCCCATGGACGGAGGAGCCTGGTAGGCTACAGTCCATGGGGTCGCTGGGAGTCGGACACGACTGAGTGACTTCACTTTCACTTTTCACTTTCATGCACTGGAGAAGGAAATAGCAACCCACTCCAGTATTCTTGCCTGGAGGATCCCAGGGACGGGGGAGCCTGGTGGGCTGCCGTCTATGGGGTCGCACAGAGTCGGACACGACTGAAGCAACTTAGCAGCAGCAGCAGCTAGTGATATTATGGACAATTATACTATCTTGAAATCTAAATAGGCAGAGATTGTATTAAGTCAGTACAATCATATTATCCAAATCTTTCCTTCTGATTTTCTAGCCCTTGAAGGCTAGAATCTACTTTTATTACTTTCAGAATCTCATATTTTAATTCCTTTTATGGATAACCTATGTATTTTCCTGTCTCATGATTCTCTGAAGCTATGTCTACAAAACTGTACAAAAATCAAAACCAATGCCCTCCTGTTTCTTGACTATACTGAGAATAATCGGCTGCTGTACTAAGAGACCTTCACACCTCTGATGGAGCATCAGCTCATGGACCAGTCCTGAGACCAGTGCAGCTTTGGGACAGAATTTCATCCGTGTTTTGTCCCTGAGATGCTTCTGCTTGGGTTGATGGAGTGTGATGTGAGGCAAAGGAGTAGATGGTGGGGCTGGGGTGGGGAACAGAGGTGTCACCTGTAACAAAGCACGTGGAGGTTTCCCAGTCATCATATCCCAGGGTCACAAAAGGAGGCTGACCCTCATGCACTAACAGGCTTGCTGTTCTTCACCAGAAAAGCTGAGTCGTAACAGTGTCTTAAAGTAAAACATGAGAAACTTACGAAAGATATGGCCTAAAACTCACTGCAGGAAAAGAGTTCATAAACTTGCAAAGTTGGCTCACAAATATCTTTCTCTAGTGAAATTTAAAAACGGAACTTAGCTCTCCTTTCTGGCCTGTCCAAAAGCAGAAAGATGGGCTGGGATCACAAAAGCTTACCTATTAGCTCACATAAGCCACAGAAAGCTTGCACACAAGCCCGTTAGCAGGCCAGCTCCAGGAAAATGTGGGAGTAAGTCAAGTTTATCCTTCTTTCATTCTCATTGGCCTTGGAACAGAACTTGGTGCTGTTATCATTGTGTGTGCGCTTCATTCACTTCAGTCGTGTCCGATTCTTTGCAACCCTATGGACTGTAGCCCGCCAGGTTTCTCTGTCCATGAGATTGTCCAGGCAAGAATACTGGAGTGGGTTGCCATTTCCTCCTCCGGGTATCTTCCCAAACCAGGGGTTGAACCCACGTCTCCATCTCCTGAGTTTCCTGCATTGAAGGCGGATTCTTTACCCACTGAGCCACCTGGGAAGCCCTTATCTTCATGGATTAACTATAAATTGTTAAGTTTCATAGGTTTAAGATTATTACATGTTAGTGTATGTCACTGTGGGTTTTTTTTTTTTCAGTCTGAAACTTGTAATTAATATGTAGGCTTGCATGCCTTTGATTTCTAGATAGTTTTTGATCTTTGATATTACTGTCAAAGTATATATGCTTCTGGAAATGAGTTATACATGAAGCTTAGTTAATGAGCCCCCTGTGGGGACGAGAAGACAGTCTGGAGGGAACCAAAGATAAAAAACTCTGAGAGGGAATCACGTTACTGTGGGCAGTTAGTCCAGGAGTGCTTCTCGGAGGAAGTGACATAAAGTGAGATCTGGACAGAAGGAGGCAGCAAGGCACAGCCCCTGCACCAGGGTCCAGAAGCAGCCGCATCTGGTTTTCTTTCTTCCACGTGGAAGAAAGGAATGCAGAAGCTCGTGGGCCTGGGATTACAACTCAGGGGCTTCATTTTTGTTAACTCAGAAATGTCAAATTACTGTTGATGTAATACATCAAATTTCCATCCATGAAAAGTAAAATTGGAAATATTTCTCATCAAGAAAGCCTCAGAATTATGTCCATCCTTTGGGAAAACTATGTCGTTTTCTTTTCTGCCCTTTGTCTTGCTTTTATTCCTCTCCTTTTCCACCCTCCCTTCCACGATCTTCTTTCCTCCTTCCCTCTTTCTTATTCCTTCCTTCTTTTCTTCCACAAACATATTTACTGAGTGCCTCCCATGAACTAAGACTCTTTTGGAATCAGCAAATACAACATTTCATTGCTCCTAAGACACTTTTCTTTCTTTCTTTCTTTTTAACATTTAATGTCTGCGAAGTTGGAATGTTTCTCATATTTCGTGAACTCTAACCACTAGACCATTTAGGCATGACCTAAATCAAATCCTTTATGATTATACAGTGGAGGTGATGAATAGATTCAAAGGATTAGATCTGGTAGACATAGTACCTGAAGAACTGTGGATGGAGGTTCATAACATTGTATAGAAGGTGGTGACTAAAACCATCCCGAAGAAAAAGAAATTCAAGAAGGCAAAGTGGTTGTCTGAGGAGGCCTTACAAATAGCTAAGAAGAGAAGTGAAAGGCAAAGGACAAAGGGAAAGATATACCCATCTGAATGCAGATAGGCAAAAACAGGGAAGCCTGGCCTTCTGCAGTCCATGCAGTCTCAAAGATTCGAACATGGTGACTGAACAACAGCCAACAAAGAATCAATGAACTATGATACAAAGGTGCAGAATGATAAATCTGTTTTTAAAAACACAAAATAGTTGCATCAAAATCTGAGTAAAGAATGCAAATTAAAAGAAGATTATATACAAGAATTAGGGAAGAAAGTACCAAACCAAATTTTTCTACTTATTCCTTTGCAAGTTCTATTTAGAATTATTTACTTTACTAAAAACTTAGTGTTTGCTATTTTCATTTTTTAATTTTAGAAATCTGAAAATCATGGGAAAACACTTTTGGCTAGACCTCAAAAATCTCATTTGGTAATTGGCTGTTATGAATAAAGTATCTATCACCACCAAGTGGCTTTGTAACTTAATTGTAGGAAGGAGTTTAAAAAGAAAGAGATCCTTCTAGATGATAGCAAAAAGACTTACATACTGATACTGATTATAACTCCACATTTCCAAAAGAGGAGCTGAGAAAGAATAATAAATGCCCAGAACAGATGAGGGTACAAAATGCTTGTGACTCCAGCAAGTTCGATGAATGTGGACCCAACTTTGGCTCAAATCCTGAAGAATAAAACCGAATCCCAGAACTCTCAAGTGCCTCTCAGCCCTGGGTCCAGGGGAACCTGCCTGAACATGAAGGTGATAGGTGGGGAAGCGGAGCTGAGAAGCAGAGGAAGTCAGGTCCCTGACCTTGACTCAGCCATGCCCAGAATCAGCTCCAGTGTGTCTCTCCATTTCACAGGTCAATACTCTGGTTTTCAGCTTTGCCGGTTTGAATAACGTTCCTATCCCTGTAATCTAAGAAGCCCTAATCAGGGTTGTACTGCATTGCATTCCATGCATGCTGTCATGTCCAACTCTTAGCAACCCCATGGACTGTAGCCCACCAGGCTCCTCTGTCCATGGGATTCTCCAGGCAAGAATACTGGAGTGGGTTGCCATACCCTCCTCCAGGGAATCTTCCTGACCCAGGGATTGAACCTGGGTCTCCTGCACTGCAGGCAAATTCTTTAACAACTGAGCTACCAAGGAAGCTCCTAGCTGTTAGGTGTACTGAATGACATAAAGTCCAGTTTATATTACTGTTACACTAAAAGGGAAAATATACGTGCTTGGTTTTTCTCCTATTTTAAAATCATGGAGATTCCCAGGACCTACATGTATAGAACAGAGAACTATACCAATGTTTTATAATTCCCTGTAAAGGAAAGAATTTTTATTTTGTTTTTCATATTTATTTATTTGGCTGCACCAGGTCTTAGTTGTCACACACAGAATCTTCAAACTTCACTGTGGCATGCGGACTCTTAGTTGCAGCATGTGGGATCTAGTTCCCTGACCAGCAGTTGAACCCCACCCCTCTGCACTGGCAGCACAGTCTTAGCCACTGGACCACCTGGGAAGTCCAAGGAAAGAATCTTTAAAAGACTATATATATATAGAACTAAATCACTGTGCTGTGATAGTGAAAATAACATGATACTGTAAATTAACTACATGTCAACTAAACGAATAAAATCATGGATATTATTACTTTCTACTTTATGAAATACTTATGAACTGATTTATGTAATATTTCCTTTTTAACAGTCGGTATTGAGGTATGATTATATAGAATAAAAGATACAAGTATTAATTGTTCAGTTCAGTTCAGTCGCTCAGTCGTGTCCGAGACTTTGCAGCCCCATGAACTGCAGCACGCCAGGCCTCCCTGTCCATCACCAACTCCTGGAGCTTGCTCAAACTCATGTCCATTGTACACACTGACAAATATAGCCACAGTGTGTAACCAAAGTGTACCCTTCCTCACCTCAGAAAGTTCCTTCCTGCCCGCTTCCAGTCAATTCCTCTCATTCTGGTCGATTCGTATCATCCTATATTAGCGTTACCTGTTCTGGATTTTCTCATTAAATGGGATCTCACAGTTTGTACACTTTGGTGCTTCCCAATAGCAGTGAATAAGAGTTCCTGATGCTCCACAACCAAACCAACATTTCGTATTCCAGTCGTTTTTATTTAGGGCCCCTTCAACAGGTGTGTAGTGATATTTCATTGTGTTTTTAACTTAATATTTCTTTTTATTCCTCAAGTCATCATGTTATATCATTAAACTCGTCCCATCCAATTATCATATCAGAATTATCAAAATAATCACTTTTAATTTTAGCTTTTCAAATTCTAAATTCAATGGTAATTATTTCATTTAAACAATATACTCAATGTAAATTGTCTCAGGAAGGACCCTCTGAGGCTGTTTGTTTCTAGACCAAAAATTGTATTGTGAATAGCTATATTGAAGAAGGTTTGCCTTAAACATCCAAGAAAAGATGCTCCTTTATTTACCTGTCATTGTATTGTCTCAAGAAAATCCCACAGAAACACATAGGTGCTCACACACACACTCAAAAAGCCACACTCAAAAGTATGAGAATTCTAGGGCATCAGATTGTACATGCTCAAAAGTTAATTGAATCATGCTTTCAAAATCTCAAAGAGAAATTATTTATAATCTGTACTGTTACATCCAGGAAAAAGTCAACCAATCAGAAGGGCAAAATAAAAATATCTATTCAGACATGTAGGGATTTAGAAAATTATCTCCCATGTGGCCTTTCTTAGGGTATTATTTGAGAGTTCAGTTCAGTTCAGTCCAGTCGTTCAGTCGTGTCCGACTCTTTGCGACCCCATGAACCGCAGCATGCCAAGCCTCCCTGTCCATCACCAACTCCCGGAGGCCACCCAAACCCATGGCCATTGAGTCAATGATGCCACCCAGCCATCTCATCCTCCGTTGTCCCCTTCTCCTCCTGCCCTCAATCTTTCCCAGCATCAGGGTCTTTTCCAATGAATCAGCTCTTCACATCAGGTAGCCAAAGGGTTGGAGTTTCAGCTTCAACATCAGTCCTTCCAATGAACACCCAGGACCGATCTCCTTTAGGATGGACTGGTTGGATCTCCTTGCAGTCCAAGGGACTCTCAAGAGTCTTCTCCAACACCACAGTTAAAAGCATCAGTTCTTCGGCACTCAGCTTTCTTTATAGTCCAACTCTCACATCCATACGTGACCACTGGAAAAACCACAGCCTTGACCAGATGGACCTTTGTTGAAAAAGTAATTATTTGAGAGTATACTCCTAAAAATAAGGGAATTACACAAAAAGTTGAGGCAAGGACAGAAAATGCAAGAATTAGTGGATATAACAAAGGAAAGTGGTAAAAGAAAGTCTGAGAAACAGCTTTACAGCAGAGTCAGGTGACAATTAATCCTGATTGAAACCAAAGCTTGGAGATGAGAGCTGGACCATAAAGAAGGCTGAGCACCAGAGAACTGATGCTTTTGAATTGTGGTGCTGGAGAAGACTCTTGAGAGTCCTTTAGTCTGCAAGGAGATCAAACCAGTCAGTCCTAAAGAAAATCAACCCTGAATATTCATTGAAAAGACTGATGCTGACGCTGAAGCTCCAATACTTTGGTCACCTGATGGGAAGATCTGACTCACTGGAGAAGACCCTGATGCTGGGAAACAGAAAACAAAAGAAGAAGTGGCAACAGAGGATGAGATGGTTAGATAGCATCACTGACTCAGTGGACGTGAATTTGAGCAAACTCTGGGAGAGAGTAAAGGACAGGGAAGCCTAGCGTGCTACAGTCCATGGGGTCGCAAAGAGTCAGACACATCTTAGCAACTGAACAATAAAGGAGAAAATACAGCATCCAGATATTTGATCATACTCCTAGATTTAATGTATTGGATGATCAGAAAAAAAGAAATAAATGCTGACAGTATAAGAAGCAAACAGTGACAACAAGACACTCAAGGATAAATCAAAAAGATACAGAGGGTAGTTCAGTCCAGTTCAGTTCAGTCACTCAGTGGTGTCTGACTCTTTGCGACCCCATGAACCGCAGCACGCCAGGCCTCCCTGTCCATCACCAACTCCCAGAGTTTACTCAAATTCATGTCCATTGAGTCGGTGATGCCATCCAACCATCTCATCCTCTGTCATCCCCTTCTCCTCCCACCCTCAATCTTTCCCAGCATCAGGGTCTTTTCCAATGAGTCAGCTCTTTGCATCAGGTGGCCAAAGTATTGGAGTTTCAGCTTCAACATCAGTCCTTCCAATGAGCACCCAAGGGCTGATCTCCTTTAGGATGGACAGAGGGTAGTTATGCTGCACTAATTGGATTTGAAATAAATAAGATTTATGTGGTGAACCATAAAATTTAAGTTTCATTGACATAACTTCTAGAATTAACTTACAGACAAAAGATTTAGTTATGGTTTAAGTGCCAAATCGTAAATGTTATCCACCTTGATTCTCTACAAGTTCATGTTCAGATGACTGTAGTGTGAAAGTGGAGAGTTCAGCTGTAGGAAGGACATGGGTACCAGTATCCTCATCTTGGAAAATCTGGAGTGAAAAAGTAACGTCTCTAGTTGCTAGCATTCATCAAGGGTGTCAGATGCAAGCCAAGGAAGGTGACTCTGACTTTACTAAGAAGAAAGGAGATCACTAAAATCATACTGGAAAACTAAACATGAGTTTAGCTCTGGAAAAGCTGAAAAAAGAAAGGCTCAGACCTGTTTCTAAAAGTAATATCCAAAAAACATGCCGCAGAGCAGGTCTGATGGATGTTAAAACCCTCAGTGGCTCCATTCAACACTGGAAGGACCTGCCTCTGCCTCCCAACTGACTACCCGTCTGTGCCCGGAACTTGGTCACGCAGCCCCGGGAAACCACCACCACAGCCATCAGCAGGCATCCCCTTCCCGCACACCGCACACAAGCGAGGGAGGAGAGCCTGTTTCTTCTGCCTTACTTTGCTCACCTGTAACGGAGACTGAACAGGCCCATCTGATTGGCTGAAGCCAGGTCACGTGCTGTCACAGCCACCAGGGAACATGGCTTAGCGTGAAGAGGAGGGAATCACTACATTGCTCTCCCCGCAAATATGATATTTCAAAGGTCACCGGAGGTGATGACCGATGTCTACTACACTGATGAAACATGACATAAAAGCCTGTTCTTTCAAGTTGCAAGAATAACTTAAAGAGAGACTAAAATCATTGCGTTATTTATTCATCCCTTGTTCTCACAACCTGAATCCAGTTTGTTAGGAAATTCTGTTGGCCGTCCTTTCAAATTCTGTGCAGAAAATGACTCCTCCCAAAGGCCTTCCCTGCTCACGCCCTCCACCACTAGCCAGCCTCTGCCCTAAATGACTAAAATAGCTTCCCAGCTGATCCCCCTGCTTCGTTCTTTGTCCCTTTAGAGAATATTCAGACCCACAGCCAGAGAATTCCTTTCAAGGTGGAAGAAAGATGCTGTTATGTCTCTGCTCAAAGCCACGCAGAGACTTCGCAGGTGACCCAGAGAGAAAGTCTAAGGGCCTTCGTGTCTGCTGCTCTCCCCACCCGGCCATGGCATCATCCTCTCTTGTCCTTCAGCCAGCGGGAGCGGCAATGCTGGCCCTGAGCACACCTACCTCAGGGGTTTGCAGCCCCTGGTGTCTCTCTTACCTTCAGTACCAACCTCCTAGTCTCACTGTGCTTTACCCAATTATCTTTTCTCTGTAGCTCTGATCACCTTCTAACATACTAGATATAATTTACTTAATGATGTGGTTTATTTTCTGTCTCAAGAAAGGCAGTTATTTTCTCTCTCTTATTAGTTGATGTTTCCAGGCCCCTAAAAAAGCTTCCTGGAATAGGGAAATAATAAGCCATTCTGAGTAAATAAATAGATGGATAAATGAATAATCGCTCTAAAATTGTAGGGAATGTTTGGAGGATGATAATTTACCTAAAATCTTGTTCCTCGGAGCAAAAAGCTGATAGATAGACCCTAAAATGGATCGATCAAGAAATATCAGCATATATTATTTAGAATTACGGCCGTAACTACAAGGAGAGACAATGCATGAATGCGTGCATGCTGAGTTTTGAGCAACACTCTTTGACCCTTTGGACTGTAGCCCACAAGGCTCCTCTGTCCCAGGCAAGAATACTGGGGTGGGTTGCCATTTCCTGCTCCCGGGGATCTTCCCAACCCAGGGATCGAACCCATGCTTCCTGCAGCTCCTGAAAGCCAGATTCTTCACCCACTGAGTCATCTTTGAAGCCCAAGAGATAAAGTAGAAACATTTCAAAGTGGTCATGTCTGCAGGACGGGACTGGGAGGAGAAAAAGCAGGGGAGGGCTCTGTGGCTTTTAACCCTTTTCCGAATTCCTTGATCTTTAAGTAGCCATGCGCATGTGACACTCTGACAGAAACTTACGTTTCTGGTACAACCAGTTAGAAGGAAAATATAAAGGCGCATTAAAAATTTAAATAATGAAAAATCCATTACATTTCTGTCATTAGTAGGAGATAGAACAATGAGAAGTTAACAGGATCTTAATGTTTGTGTGTTCCTCCAGCGCTCACATGTTGAAGCCAGAGCCCCCGTGAGATGGTGTTTGGAGGCGGGGTCTTTGGAAGGTCACTAGGTTTGGATGAGGTCCTGGGGGAGGAGCCATGACGGGACTGCTGCCCTCTCAGGGGACGGAGAACCTGGAGTCTCTCTTTCTAATCAGTGTGAGGATGTAACATGAAGTTGTCTGTCTACCGCCTGGAAGAGGGCTCTCACCAGAGCCTGACGGTGCTGGCGCCCGATCTCAGCACTCCAGCCTCCAGCACTGCGAGGGTTAAGTTTCTGTGGTTGATCAGCCACTCAGACCCCAGTGGCTTCCCAGATGACTCAGGAGTAAAGAACGCGCCTGCCAATGCAGAAAATGCCAGAGATGCAGGTTTGATCCCTGGGTCAGGAAGATCCCCTGGAGCAGGAAATGGCAACCCACTCCAGTATTCTTGCCTGGAAAATCCCATGGATGGAGGAGTCTGGTGGGCTACAGTCCATGGGGTCCCAAAAAGTCCAAAGAGTCGGACACAACTGAGCGACTGAGCGCACACATGCACAGCCCATGGTGCTTTGTTAGAGCGGCCCCAACCGACTAAAACAGAAGTGAAAACCATAGACACTAAAAATGGTGAAGCAACTTCTATATTCTTTGGGTCAAAATATCTTCCTAAATTATTTTTATTATGACAAATTTCAAGCAAAGAATGAATAGACCCATCTCGTGAATATAAGCCTATTCTCTTAGCTTCAACAAAGTTTAACATTACACTTATTTTTACATTCCTACTCTTTGATTTGCCTTGTGTGAGTCCCAGATATGTAATGATGGTTCTGATGGTTCATGAGCCGGGCGGGGAGGGGGTTGCCTTTGAAATAATGACAGGTGACTCTTCAGTTCAGTCGCTCAGTCGTGTCCAACTCTTTGCGACCCCATGGACTGAAGCATGCCAGGCCTCCCTGTCCATCACCAACTCCCAGAGTTTACCCAAACTCATGTCCATCGAGTCGGTGATGCCCTCCAGCCATCTCATCCTCTGTCATCCCCTTCTCCTCCCCCCAATCCTTGCAAGCATCAGGGTCTTTTCCAATGAGTCAACTCTTCACATGAGGTGCCCAAAGTATGACTCTTACAAATTCTTAAAAGGTACTAGTAGGACATGTGGCACTCTAAAGGGAATTTTGTAAATTACAGGTAGAGTAATGCTGCTGAATTTGACAAGGCAAAACAGTGGCTAAAAATTGCATTTCTAAGTATTTTTTGCAATAGGACGTACTGACCAAATCCTAAAGACAGTTTTTTATTTCCTGGCAACTCAGACATGTACATGGAATTTATAAGATGTGTCTGCAAATGGAAGTGCAGGATCTGAAAAGTATGCTGTGAAGGTGGTATATACCCTGTGCATAACTGCAACTCAATGTTGATCCTAGAAGGGTAATTGTTGGGCTTCAAGTTCATGTTTTAAACAATAGCAGCAGTTAATCTCGGTTGTTTGCATTAACTTGGGAGCGCTATCTATTATCTGTTAGGTAGGATGACATTTTGATAAGAAATGTATAAGAATGCCATCCCTGCTATACAGTATGGCGTCACGCTGCTCTTGGCAAAGCGTGTCTCTTACCTGGTTATCATCTGGCGCTCCGTGAGCGTCAGCTGACTGACTTGGGGGACAAGGAAGCCGCATTACTCTCCAATCTGTCCCACTTGCCCAATTAATGAGCTGTGTTACCACCTGCCTCAGGGGAGCGCGTGTGATCAGTTCTCCTACTTCTGATCATGCTGTCATGATGATGAATGGCTGGGAGAGAGGTTCTGGAGAAAGAAATCTAGTTTAGTTAAAAAGAAAAAGAGCAGAGCTGATTTTAATAAGAGAAAAAATTGGTCCTAGCCGTCTTAACCACTCGGACCTACCGTAATTCTCGAAAATATTTACAGGAAAACCTCACTGAGTTAACTCTTTCTTCTTATTTACAGTCCTCCCTGATGAATGATTCAGGAGGACAGCCTAGGTTTCGGGCCACTTGTCAAACATAAAATTTACATGAACAGAGAAAGGCATTACTAAGCATATTGGTCTCCGGTGAATTCTCAGTAGAAAAACATCGACATAAAATCCATAGGAATTACAATATTTGATTTGAGATTTTACAAAGCTTACATTATTAACCAAATATTTGGTTAGAGATATGAGAAAGCATTTATTTTCTTCTTTTGGAACACTCAATACTTCATAATATCTTCATGTGACCGTAACATAATTTTAAGGACTTCATTTATGCTTTTGTCAATTACAAAATACAAATTTCTTTTAATTCTTTCTATTATTGAGATAGATATAAGGACTCCACAGACAAAGGGCTCTAAAAATGCTTTTTCTTTTCTAAGGTTATCATTTCTTGGGACAATACCATGAAAACCAGTAAGATTTATATGAACTAGGACATGTGCAAATACAAGTCCAGAGAAAGTCATGAAATTGAAAAGAGCTATCAGAGATCACTGTAAAGTTTAACTCAACATAGATAAAAGGCCAAACTCAAATTTAATGAATAACCTTCACAGCAAATTGGGCATATCTCAAAAAACACTGTACTTGTTAAATGATTGGAGAAAAATCACATACCACTGGAATTTTCAGAGCAGTTTTTTCATAGAGATTTAAAACAAAGGCAAAGAGAAAAATTAGCATTTCTCTTCCAAAATTCTTTCAGCATTCACATGAGTGAACAAGACTGAGAACTTTTTATAATAACTCTTAAAACACCAGGCTTCATTTTGATTCCTTAAGAAGGAAACTGAATCTCCTCTGTTTGTTTAAGGCTTCTATAACAGACTGAAAAATAGTTCAATGATATTGTAATACTTCAAATGTACCCACCCACCATTACATCCTAAGATGTCAAATTCACTGGCAAGGGCTGCCGTATAAAATACCACAGACTGGATAGATTAACCAACAGAAGCTTATTTTCTCAGAGCTCTGGGGGCGGGAAGTCCAAGGTCCAGATGCCAGCAAGGTGCTGGGGCTGGTTTCTGTGGAGGCTTCTCCTTGGCTTGCGGATGGCCAACTTCTCATGGTCATTTCTCTCTGTGCACAGATGCTCTAGGTATTTCCTTTTGTGGGTATTTTCTTCTTTTCATAGGGACACAGTCAGGTTGGTCATTAATATTTTGGCCACCTGATGTGAAGAACTGACTCATTGGAAAAAACCCTGATGCTGGGCAAGATTGAAGGAAGAAGAGAAGGGGACGGCAGAGGATGAGATGGCTGGATGGCATCACCGACTCAATGGACGTGAACCTGAGCAAACTCTAGGGGACAGAAGAGCACAGAGGAGCCTGGCGTGTTGCAGCCCATGGGGTCGCAAAGAGTTGGACATGACTGAGAGGCTGAACTGAACTGAAGTCAGATTGCATTAAGGCCCACCTTCACAGCCTTCTCCTTTTTGATTGAAGTATAGTTGATTTATAATGTGTTAGTTCCAGGTGTATGGCAAAGTGAGTCAGGTGCACATACACGTACACGTGTGAGTGCTGTGCTCTGCCAAGTCGCTTCAGTCGTGTCCGACTCTTTGTGACCCTGTGGACCGTAGCCCACCAGGCTCCTCTGTCCGTGGGATTCTCCAGCCAAGAATGCTGGAGTGGAGTGCCATTTCCTCCTCCGGGGGATCTTCCCGACCCAGGGATGGAAACCACATCTCTGGCATCTCCTGCATTGGCAGGAGGGTTCTTTACCACTAGTGCCACCTGAGAAGCTCTAAATATATACATACATATATGTATATATATGTGTGTGTATATATATGTGTGTGTGTGTGTGTGTGTGTGTGTGTGTGTATATATATATATATATATATACTGTTTCTTTTTCCTTATAGGTTATCACAATATACTTAGTTTCCTGTGCCATAAAATAGGTCCTTGCTGATTATTTATTTTATATATAGTAGTGTCCATATGTTAATTCCAAACCCCTGATTTATCCCTTCCCTCCTTCCCCTTTGGTAAGTATAAGTTCGTTGTCTACGTCACGGTTGTCCTCTGCATGCATCGCCTCTTTCAAGGCCCCATTTCTAAACACATTTATACACTTCGCTCCCTCTCCGCTGCCTTCTTCTCCTTCTCTTTCTTCTCCCCTCTCCTCCTTTGCCATCTTCTCGACAATCCAATAATTCAAAGCCTACTTAGGGAAGGATGGAGAAAATAGGAGAGAATGTCTACACTGTGTTTTTTTCTGCATTCTCCTCTAAGTTCAGATCTGTTTCATTAAAAGAAATCACACGTTTCAATGCTACTCCCTCAATTCATCCCACCCTCTCCTCCCCGAGTTGTGTCCACAAGTCTGTTCTCTATGCCTGCTTCTCCATTCCTGTCCTGCAAATAGGCTCACCTGTACCATTTTTCTAGATTCCATATATGCATTAATATACCATATTTATTTTTCTCTTTCAGACTTCACTCTGTATGACAGACCCTAGGTTCACCCACCTCAGTTCAGCTGACTCAAGAAGCTTAGCCTGGTGCTCTGTGACAGCCAAGAGGGGTGAAATGGGTCAGGAGAGGGAGGTTCAAGTGGGAAGGGATATATGTATACTTATGGCAGAAACCAACACAACATTGTAAAGCAATTACCCTCCAGTTAAAAAAAAAAGAAATCATAATAAACTTGGGAATCATACGCAACTTCCAGCAAGGAACTTTGAACCCTTTGAGGGTCTGAATTGTTTCAGTGCCTCCTTGGCATGCTTTGGCAGTGGTGTCACATTTCTGGCAATGATGTAAATTCATAATAATTCTTTAGATCATCACTTTAGAATTTTCTGGTATTAAATTTTCATCACTTTGCTCTGGTCCTTGGAGTCTCCCTGTTTAAAATGCTAGCATATGATTCAGTTTAAAAAAAGTAAAGGAAAAATCAGCCAGTAGAACTTTCCCAAGAGTGTTTATCCTGTGGGATAAGACTGTTTCTGAAGTTAAAATTCTCCTTCCTGATTTCCCATCACGTCCAGTGGGGTCTCTCTTAAAGGTGAAGGAGAGTGATCATACTAGTGAAGGGCGAGCCTGCCTTCTTAGCCCCAAAGTCAGCCAGCTGCCGTCTAACGCTGTTGCTCTGACAGCTTCCGATTGTCTAGTACATCCCACAGGACGCTTTCTTGAATTATTGATAAATCTGTATAATTTGGGGAAGGAGAAAGTGGTAATGTGGTAGAATTAATAGTAGTTCTCCCGCTCTCTTCAGGGATAGAGCATTTTTACGTGTTGCACAGAAGGAAAGATCTTTTAAGTTAAGAGTTCATTTGTAAGAACTATGTTTGTGCAGGAAGATGTAAAGGCTACTAGGAAGGAAGTCTTGAATCATTCATCAGTGTGTACCTCTGGGTACTTCACACTTTAGAGTGAGTTTCCAATATCAGCTGAACAAATAGACGAATTTACCTGGAAATGAAGCAGATTCAGGCTTGTCAAAATCCAGATTGTCAAGAGCACTGATTCTCGGTTCTGATGCTGGTATCAGATTGTTGTTGTTCAGTCGCTAGGTCGTGTCTGACGCTGCGGGCCGATGGACTGCGGCGCTCCAGGTTTCCCTGTCCTTCGTCGTTTTCTGGAGTTTACTCAGACCCATGTCCATCGAGTCGGTGATGCCGTCCATCCCTCTCATCCTCTGTCATCCCCTTCTTCTCCTGCCCTGTCTTTCCCAGCATCAGGGTCTTTTCAGCTAGGCATGCCATAAATACGGATATCCAAATTTTCTCATTTTGTGGTACCCTTAAGGGTATCAGCAATTTTTTTTCACAAGCACCTTGGCAAATGAGAAACAAACCAAAACCCCAAACTCCCCCCCAAAACCTCGAAAAACCAACAAAAATCAAACAGCACCTGCTGATTCACTTCACCAAGTAATTAAATCTTAACCGTTTAGTATTTATGTCCTAATTGAGCTTAGTAGCCATTTGAAAAAAATTATATGTATACTTTGAAAGTACAAGTAGTATTTTTATTTTATTCTTAAATAATCACAGTTACTTGCTAGTAAGATGCACATCTGGTGAGCACTGCACAGCTCCTTAACCTTTAGGATCCGATTGGACATCCCCACATCATTTGTGCTACTGTGATACATTGATTTTTCTCATGATACTTGCTCTTTTTTTTTTTTTTAACATAAATGCTCACAGCAACTTTACTTGTAAAAGCTAAAAATTAGAAAAAATCCCAAATGTCCCTCAACCAGTGAATAGATAAATTATGGTTTATCAGCAATGGAATACTAACCTTCAATAAAAAGGACCAAACTGCATACACCTTAAACCACATGGATGAATCTTAAAACCAACATGAGAAATAAATGAGGTCAAACACAGAAAAGTATTGCATGATTCCATTTACATGAAATTCTAGGAGAGGCAAAATGAATGTAGACTAATGGTTGTCTGGGACCAGGGGTGGGGTAGGCAAAGAGGTAGAAAGGAAGTCAATTTTTCAGATTTTTGTTGGAGTATAGTTGATTTACAAGGTTATATTCATTTCTGCCCTACAGCAAAGTGACTCAGTTATTCGCACTCTTTGTTTTAGATTCTTTTCCCCTTTAGGTCACCACAGAGCATTGAGTAGAGTTCTTATGCTATACAGTAGGTTCTCATTAGTTACCTGTCTTATACAAGGTAGTGTGTATGTGTCAATTCCAACCTCCCAACTTATCCCTCACGCTCACTTTCTTATTGTCCCCATTTTACTGAAGGGACAAAAAGGATTCAGGAAACTTGAGAAAAGGTACTTTCTAAGATCACACAGAAAGCCAGAGCTAGAGCCCAAATCTGGCAGGCTGACTCTCAAGCCTCCATCCTTTTTTTCTTTTTGAAGTACAGTTGATTTACAATGATTCAGGTGTGCCACAATGTGATTCAGTGATACATATGCACATATGTATTCGTGTTCAGATTCGTTTCCATTATAGGTTATTATAAGACATTGAAAGAAGTTCCCTGTGCTATATAGTAGGTCCCTGTTGTTTACCTCCTTTATGTAAAGTAGTGTGCATCTAAGCAAACATGTGGTTACCAAAGGGAAAAGGGGGAAGGGATAAATCAGGAGTCTGGGAGTACCCGAAGTCTGCATTCTTAACCTCCGTGGAATGCTGCTTCTCATCTGATTACAGTCCAGAAATTAGTGTTGTTCCAACCTGTGTGAGGGCCTTGAAGGAGAGAGGGCATGGCCAGGAGTTTCCTGGGCTGCAACTCAGAGCAGGCCAGGGTGGCTGCAGAGACCAGTCAGGAGACAGGACACTGGTCAGAAGGTGGAGGGATTTAAGACACAAGAAGTGTTTTGAACTGCGTCATGGACTGAGGAGAAGTCACTGAAGGCATTTCAGCTGGAGACGCACTCGTTTTGATTGTTAAATAGTATTGACAGTAACAACACCCCACATGGAAGCTCCCCGACCTCTGTGCTGCCAGTCCACAGGTTCTTTTCTCTCCTCAGCTTACTTAACCTTTTAGCAGCACTTTTCTTCTTTTTCAAGTATGGTCTGCTCTGGTTTCTGCAATACTTCCTGCTCCTGGTTTTTTCCCACCTCTGACAGTCCCTTCCTGGTCTCCTCTGCTGCCTCCTCCTTCATTATGCAGCTTCCCTGGTGGCTCAGGTGGTAAAGAAACTGCCAGCCATGCAGTAGACGCAGGTTCAATCCCTGGGTCAGGAAGATCTCTGGGAGAAGGGAATGGCAACTCACTCCAGTATTCTTTTCTGGAGAATCCCATGGACAGAGGAGCCTGGTGGGCTACTGTCCTTGGGGTCGCAAAGAGTTGGACACGACTGAGTGACTAACAGGTCTTCATTATTCAGTATCTACATGTAGCAGTTCCTCAGACTCATTTCTGTCTGCTGCTATAACTATATTCCCCATCTTCCATCTTTAGGGCTCTAAATATGTTGAGTCCCAAATGTATTTGATTAGCCCAAACTCCTCCACTGTGGTCCAAATTTATGTGGACAAGGGTCTACATGAATCTCCAGTTGAATATACTAGATCAGGGGCCTCCAAACTCCAGGACCTGATACCTGATGATCTGAGGTGGACCTGATGTAGTAATAATAGAAATAAAGTGTGCGACAAATGTAATGGACTCGAATCATCCTGACAGCATCCCCTCTACCCCACTTCCATGGAAAAACTGTCTTTCATGAAACCGGTTCCTGGTGCCCAAAAGGGTGGGGGTTGCTGTATTAGAGGCATGACCCAATTAATATACCCCAAATGAAATTTCTGCTTTCTTAAACTAATTCCTTTCCCCACCTCCCGTAATCCTACACTACAGTCTCTCCCTAACTGCCCCCATCCAACCGATCAGAACTGCTTGTCAATTAAACCCATGAGAGAGACCTCCCCAGTGGGCCACTGATGAGGACGTCGCCTTCCAATGTTGGGGCTGCAGGTTTGATCCCTAGTTAGGAAGCTAAGATCCCACATGCCTTGTGGCCAAAAAATCAAAACGCACACACACAAAAACAGAAACAATATTTTAACAAATTCAATAAAGACTTTAAAAATGGGCCACATTAAAAAAAAAAAGCAAAAAACTATGAGCTGTTTCAAGAATTTGTCCCCCTCTCATCACCGCTTTTACCGTAGCCCCAGCCTCCGTCACACGGCATCTGAGGCACGGCTAACGCCCCTCATCCATTTCCACACAGCTGTCAAAGCAACTTGAAAAGGGAGAGTTGTGCAAGCATCTTTCCCACCTGAAGCTCCTCAATGGCTTCCCTTCTTATTTGGAATAAAATTCAAACTTTTCCCCAGGGACCACCAGGTCTTCCATGTCACAGGGCTATTACTCAGGAGAGCTAAATTTAGTATTTTTTTTTTACAAGACAGCTTTGGCTAACTAGGGGAAAAAAAGATTGAAAGTGTCCGAGAGAATGCAAGGACATCAGTAAGGGAAGGTCTTGCAAAAATTCAGGCTGCCTGTGATGATGGCCTGATCAGAGAAGAGCTAGAGGGCAGAAAGGGAGACAAATGGACTGAGATATTTTTATTTTATTATTGTTTCAAAGTTTTTCTATATGGACGATGTTTAAAGTCCTCGTTGAATTTGTTTACCATGTTGCTTCTGCTTTTTGTTTTGGTGTCTTGGCCCTGGGGCATGTGGGATCTTAGCTCCCTGACCAGATACTGAACCCACACCCCCTGAATTGGAGGGCAAAGCCTTAACCACTGGACTGCCAGGGAAGTCCCAAGATATAGTTATCTTTAATGATATAAATGTACCATCGTGAAAAATAAAACAGCCACAAAGAAAGGTTAAGTAAAAGAAAAGAAAATTGTAGAACAATATACATGCATTGCCTGGAGAAGGAAATGGCAACCCATGCCAGCGTTCTTCCCTGGGAAATTCCATGGACAGGGGAGCCTGGCAGGCTACAGTCCATGGGGTCACTAACAGTCGGACACAACTCGGAGACTAAACAACAACAACAGTAGCAACAAATACATGGGCTAACCCCACTGTGGCACTGAATTTGCAGGAATTGTGAGTCATCCAAGTGGATTCAAATAGGCAGTTGATTATATGGGTCTGAATATGTAGGTGATAATTAGTTTTGAAACAGGGTGTAAAATGGTAAATGAAGCCAGGAGAGTGGCTACGACTGCTGAGAGAAAAAGAAATGTAGGATTAGGATGATGCCCATGAGTCAAGGCTATGGTCTCTCTAGTGGTCAGGTATGGATGCGAGAGTTGGACTATAAAGAAAGCTGAGCGCAGAAAAATTGATGCTTTTGAACTGTGGTGTTGGAGAAGACTCTTGAGAGTCCCTTGGACTGCAAGGAGATCCAACCAGTCCATCCTAAAGGAGATCAGTCCTGGGTGTTCATTGGAAGGACCGATGTTGAAGCTGAAACTCCAATACTTTGGCCACCTGATGCGAAGAGCTGACTCATTGGAAAAGACCCTGATGCTGGGAAAGATTGAAGGTGGGAGAAGGGGACGACAGAGGATGAGATGGCTGGATGGCATCACCAACTCGATGGACATGGGTTTGGGTGGACTTAGGGAGTTGATGATGGACAGGGAGGCCTGGCATGCTGCAGTTCATGGAGTGGAAAAGAGTCGGACACAACTGAATGACTGAACTGAACTGAGTGATTTATGCTCAAATTTTTGACCAAGGTTTTTGTATCTAATTCACTTCAATATTTCCCACCTACAATGATGACTGTAATTGTTTTAATACTTGCCAGTTTGGAAGGAAAAAACTAAAGGGTCATTTCATTGTTTTAATGAATAGTTCTTTGATTATTTATAAAATTATATGTGTATTTTCCATCTTTATTAATCATTAACATGCATTTTAACCATAGAATCATTTGTTCCTGCCCTGGTTTTAAATTGTTAGATAAGATTTTTAAAAGCTAAGAGGAAAATAGATGTATACTTTCACCAAACATATATTCAATCTTAGAAAAATTAATATTTTTCTTTAGATTTACTGATCTAAAAGTTGACAGATTCCATTGACAATTGATGAGCTTGATGAAAATTAAAGTTACACATTTTTAAAGGAAGGGGCAGTATTTTGAAACTTCCTGAACATATTTCTCTTTTTTTTAAAATTAATTTTATGGGAGTATAGTTATCTTACAATGTTGTGTTAGTTTCTGCTGTATAGGAAGGTGAATCAGCCATCCATATACATAGATCCCCTCTTTTTTGGATTTCCTTCCCATCTAGGTCACCACAGAGCATTGAGTAGAGTTCCCTGTGGTACACAGTAGGTTCTCATCAGTTATCTGTTTTATATATAGTGCACAATACATATCTGACCATACTGATTAAGGGAAGGGGAAAGAGGGAAATCAACCCTGAATTTTCGTTGGAAGAACTGATGCTGAAGCTGAAAGTCCAATACTTCGGCTACCTGATGCAAAGACCTGACTCATTGGAAAAGACCCTGATGCTGGGAAAGATTGAGGGCAGGAGGAGAAGCAGGTGACAGAGGATAAGATGGCTGGATGGCAGCATCAGCTCAATGGACATGAGTTTGAGCAAGCTCGGGGAGATAATGAAGGACACGTAAGCCTGGCGTGCTGTCGTCCACAGCGTCGCAGAGAGTCCGACACAACTTAGCGACTGAACAACAACAAAGGAGAGGGAGGAGCACCTGGGAGGGTCGTATGAACATATATACATGACCGTGTGTAAAATAGACAGCTGGTGGGAAGCCACTCCAGCCCAGGGAGCTCAGCCTGGTGCTCTGTGATGACCTGGGGGGTGGGTGGGATGGGGGCGGAGGAAGGCTCAAGAGGGAGGAGACGTGTACACTTACAGCTGACTCGCTCTGTTGTGCAGCAGAAACCAACACAACACTGCAAAGCAATTAGAGTCCGATTTTAAAAACTTTTTAAAATGCAGCTGCATTGTTTTGAAATGAGGAAATTTGACCAAATGCACAATCAGAATCCTTGTAATGTCGAAAATCTGTGATGGCTCACAACGAAATGTGATCTCATCACCACACAGAATCACACACTTTATTATAAAGGATCAGGGAGCCTGCAAGCATTTACTGTATTCCAAAGGCCTGCCTTGGGCTGTATTTCATTCTTTGTAGGCTAGGCAGTGTTGTATTTGACATTGTGTGTAATGAAATACTGCACATTACATAACACATAAGAGTGACTTGATAGAATATTAAATAACTCTTCCCCAACATGTTCCATTTTACAAATGAGAAGGAACACTGAGAACTAAGCACTTTCGCAAGGTCACTCACATAACTGGACGGCTGGTAGGTTCACAGAGAAGACCATGCATTCAATCTGAAGTTTTGGAAGGGTTTGAGAAAAAACCTGGAGCCAAAGTCATGCTCTAAGAGTAGCTGCACAGTAAAGTGAAACCTTGCAACAGTCATCTTTTTTCTTCTCTGTTTCCCTTCCATTCAACCATAGGCACCCTGGGCCACAAGGTAGACGAAAGGTGAGAGCAAACAAAAATTCAGGAGTCAGGTTCTCAATTTGAAAAGTACAACAGGTCTCTGAGTCTGTGTCAGAAAACCCAGCCAAGCCAGATTTTCCAGCTCAAAAGGAAGGCGATCAAGCCATCAGGGAGACAAATCTTGATGAGGGAGTGATTTATTGCCTCACAAAAATATGTGTGTTGTGAGGAGGGTGCTGGTTAGCCCATAATTGGAGGCGGGAGCCTGGAGATAAAGGAGAGGGAAATGAATTGGAGGTAGAGTGGTCTCGGGGTCAGGAATTCTGAAGCATCTTTCGCCCTGTGGTTGGCAAGGCAGAAAGTGGTGTCATTAGAGACAGATTTGGTGTCCTGAGCACGGGGGTTTATTCTTACTTCCTGCCTGAATCTCTGGGAAGAGATGACATCAAAGTCCGTGTAAAAAAAAAAAAAGCCCATGCAGACATGGGACATGGTACGGAGCCAGGAAAGTGCAAACAGTGGTCTGGCCGGTCTGGGAGGAGAAAAGACGATAAGATCGCCATCCAGAGCACCTGGTGCCCCAGCCCCAAGCAGCCCCACCTGGACTCCTGCCCCCAGGGGATGAGCCAGTGCTAAGGGGCCAGTGATGAGAGACACAGGAATCTGCATGGGGAGGTAGTGTGTCCAGAAGGAACCCAGGGTGTCCACTTAGATGTTAGTTTCAGACAAACAACACACAACATTTTAGTGTGTCTTAGTCAGTGTCAGTCGCTCAGTCGTGTCCGACTCTTTGCGACCCCACGGACAGTAGCCCGCCAGGCTCCTCTATCCATGGAATTCTCCAGGCAAGAATACTGGAATGGATTGCCATTCCCTTCTCTAGGGGATCTTCTCAATCCAGGGATCGAATCGGGGTCTCCCACATTGCAGGCAGATTCTTTCCGGTCTGAGCCAACAGGGAAGCCCATGTCTTATTGTAATACTTAGACTAAAAAGGAAATTGTTCTTTATTTACTGGAAATTCAAATTTAGTAGGGCATCCGTGTTTATATTCTTTATATCTGGCAACTCTGGTGTAAAATTATTTCCCAGGCTGATATGTTATTAGCACTCTAAAGGTTCGGAAGTTCGGGGAGACTTAAACATTGGTGGCTTGGAAAAATCACTATGCCTGTACTGAATTGGTTAGTGGATCATGTTTTGAATTAAAATTCTTTCCCACTGGTAAATTTATCATTTACCTTCTCTGTGTTTTCAAATATTTAAATTTTCGGAATCACATTTTTCTGCGCCTAATGATGGTAAGGGTCCATGCTTTACAAAATAAGTGAGATTAAAGTGAGGTGTAAGCTCATATTCACCATTAGAAAAAAAACAGAGAACGACCTAATTTCACTGGTTGACCTTTCTGGATTATAAAAACATAAAATCATCCTAACAATATTTTATGAGATTTGGATGGCTAACCCAGCTAGTTAGTAATTACCCAGAAAATACCTGACCTAGGGGGTCACTGTTATTATTGAAAGTGGCTTAAAATCCATAACGAATATATTACATAATCCACATTTTATGTGTGGAAATGTGAGACTTTCTCTGGTCACTTGCCAGCAGATTCTGTGGTGCTCCAAGTTCTCGTCATTTTTAAAAAGTAGTTTAAAGACTCCTGGAGAAACTGATTGGAAAGCAAGATTTCATTCCCAACATTCCATTAGGTTTATAATATACAATAAACCTCAGGGCTACCACTTCTCAATAGCCCTGCAAATTAGCCTGTCTACAACTAGGTTGGAAACCAAGCCAAAAATGGAGTGTGAAAAGAAGTTGAAATGGTCTCTGTTTAATCTGTAATTTCTGCAATCTGGACCACACCACCGTCACGACTAAGGAATGGAAGAGGTTTTCACGATGAGCAGTTCAACACTTTGCACCACAAGGAATTTGACAGTGAGGAGTGAGCCCTGAGGGCTTCCCAGGTGGCTCAGCCCTAAAGAATCCGCCTGCAATGCAGGAGATGCCAGAGACATAGGTTCGATCCCTGGGTCGGGAAGATCCCCTGGAGCAGGAAATGGCAAGCCACTCCAGTATTCTTGCCTGGAGAATTCCATGGACAGAGGAGCCTGGCAGGCTACAGTCCATGGGGTTGCAAAGAGTCAGACACGAGTGCGCATGTACACACACACACACACACACACACACACACACAGAGTGAGCTCTGATGTCTCAAAAACCAGGATGCCTTGGTGCAACTCTGGCATCCAGGTTTGATATTTACAACTCATCCTGTTGAGTCCTCCGAATTTTGAGTTGAGTTTTTCACCCTCAGTGAAGACGTGTAAAAATGTTTCACTCAGAGTTGCTTGCATACAGGGCTCAATTTACTATTTGGAGAGTTCAGCTTGTTCTCAAAAAAATATTTACTTATGGAAACACTGAACTTTCTATACTTCCTATCCTCCACCAACCACTGTAAGACACTAGATTTTAAGACAGCTTTTGGGGGCCAAACAAGAAAGCTGTAATCATTGTATATGTAATATCTTAATGTATATAATATAATTAATAACCTGTATTAAATGTAGATAGTAATTGTAAATTTATTTAAATTTCAGAGAATTAAATGTTTCTGTTCATTCACCTAATATTAATGGAGTTCCTGCTTTTGTCAAGTACTGTTTTAGCAAGACAGACTCACAGTCTAGTAAATAAAAAAGGTTTGTCTTGGAGCTGAAGAAATGCAGTATGTTAATTGTTTAGAATCAGTAATCATAAGTAATGATGTCTTAGTGGAAAGGAAGGTGCTTGGAAGCATTAAAGGAATCTTGAGCCCCGCTGGTAAATAAGCAGGTTTATTATCTATATGTGAAGCACCAATCACTGGCATGGAATTTGGATAGTAATTCTACTTAATTTATTTATTTATGTATTTATTTTTGGCCACACCGAGGGGCATGCGGAATATTCCCGACCAGGGACTGAACCCGTGATGTCTGCAGTGGAAGCATGGAGTCTTAGCTGCTGGATCTCCAGGGAAGTCCTAGATTTGAATATTAGATACACTTTTGGTTGGTTAATAAGTGTGGCTGTGCATCAGATACCATTTTCATCATTCTATCAAAATTATAACGCATAGGGTTTTTGTTTGGCACTAGAAGTAACTGACTCTTACTTCCAAAAATCTAGACTGAGCCACCTGAATATAGTTTTGGATGACAGACTTCCACTAGAAACTTTAGCTCTCTGAATTGAAGGTGACATATTTGTCCCTAGTTTAAAATAGGTAAATATTTTCATTGCTGTTTGCGGTGGGGGAGGGGGCAAGGATAATCTCAGGTAGGTTCACAGAGAAAGGGAAATACACAAAAACGGCCTGTGTGTTGTGACTCAGTGCCTTAAATATTATCATCACCTCTTCTATTAACTTTTTGCTTGCTAGTTCCCTCATTGGAAAGGACTTTCAAGTTGATGCTTTTGTAAGAAATGAAGAATAGTCGCTGCTGGTACTATCCTTTTTTCTACAATTAGTATTTCTAATCACATTAGACATGTTTTCAGTATCTAGAGAGGAGGCCTGCTCCCTACAGCTATCATGAGCCATTAGCTTTAATTAAAATTTACAAGTCTAATGTTGTTACATCTGCTAAATGCATTAACTTCCATGTTAATTACCAAAATGTTAATGTTGCATTAAAATAATGTTCCCTTTTGACAGTTCATCTATAGTTTAATTATTTATTTTGTTGGGGAATATGTTCTAAAAACTGCAAAAAGAGTAGACTAGGAAGTCAAATTAGAAAAAAATGATACAGAGAAGCAAAACTTCTAAGGAGAAAACCGTATGGCTCCTATGGTTCAGGTAAAGATGGCTAAAGCACACTCGTGTGTTTACCCTGAATTGAAAGGAATAGGTCTCCTTATCTTATATCTAACATATTTTTTTTAGAACAGTGCTTTCCTCTTTTGCAGCTAGTTTATAGTGAAATCACTAATATTCATGCTCAATTCCTCAGCTCCCAAGAGTTTACAAGGCTACACATTCGTTTATCCATATAAATCATTTAAAAAGAAAGCTTCAGTTAAAAAAATCAGCCTTCTATGTTTTCTATCTAAATGTTTGTTTTTTTCTTTAAGACAGATTTGTTTCAAGAAGCTATACAAGAAGTATACTCAGCATACTTGTGAGCAAATAAAAATAACCCAAGGAAATTCTCAAAGATCTACATGGATCATTGCAGTGAGCTGCTCAGTATGAATATCATTAAGACAGTTCACATTTCATTGAAAGGGTTTCAACTGTAATAAAACTGATATTTAATAGCAGCAGCTTCTCGTCATGGGTGCACTTGCTGGTTGTATCCTTTAAATATGTAAGTCTATGCACCTGAGTTCAGAGAAGGCAACAGCACCCCACTCCAGTACTCTTGCCTGGAAACTCCCATGGACGGAGGAGCCTGGTAGGCTGCAGTCCATGGGGTCTCGAAGAGTCGGACACGACTGAGCGACTTCACTTTCACTTTTCACTTTCATGCCTTGGAGAAGGAACTGGCAACCCACTCCAGTGTTCTTGCCTGGAGAATCCCAGGGACGGGGGAGCCTGGTGGGCTGCTGTCTATGGGGTCGAACAGAGTCAGGCATGACTGAAGTGACTTAGCAGCAGCAGCAGCATGTACCTGTGTTAATTTTGAAATGGGATGAACCCTCTAAAACGAAATCTTAGTCCAGTTTATAGGTCACAGAAACCTTGTCTGTGATTTTTATCTCTGCCCCTAGTGGCTGGAACCATGCCTAGTATATGGCAGACTCGTAGGAAAATTTGACAGCTGCTTGAATGCCTCTTTAGATTTTTTTTGGCTTATAGTTTGTACATAGCCCTTTCTTTATCCACTCATCCGTTGACGGACACTTAGGTTGCTTTCATATTTTGGCGGTTGTAAATCATGCTGCTATGAGCACTGGGGTGCCTGTATCTACTCAAATCAGTGTTTTTGTTTTCTCTGACATAAATACCCAGAAGTGGAACTGCTGGATCCTATGGTAGCTCTATTTTTAATTTTTTGAGGAACCTCCATACAATTTTCCATACTGGCTGCACCAATTTCCATTCCCGCCAATAAGGATGAGGGTTCTCTTTGCTCCACATCCTCAACATTTTTTGCTGTCTTTCTCATAATAACCATTCTGACAGGTGTGAGGTGATATTGTGCCTTTGATTTACATTTCCCTGATGGTTAGAGATGTTGAGCATCTTTTCTTGTGTCTGCTGGACTTCTATATAACTTGAAAACACATCTATTCACATCCTCTGACCATTTTTTAATCAGATTGTTTTCTTATACTGAGTTGTGTGAGTTCTTGTATATTTTCAATATTAAGCCCTTATCAAATATATTGTTTGCAAATATCTTCTCTTACTCAGTAGGCAGGCTTTCAGTTTTGTTGATGATTTTCTTCTCTATGCAAAAGATTTTAGTTTAAAGTAGTCTCATTTGTTTAATTTTGCACCTGACATAGGAGCATCTGTATAATATAAAGCAAATATTAACAGACATGAAGAGAGAAATCGACATGAATACAATACCAGTAGTAGACTTTTAACCAAAAACTTCCTTAACCGGGTGAAGGAAACAGACGTTCAAGTCTAGGATCTGGGACACAAAAGCCAAATTGAATATTTGTTTATTTATTTGGCTGTATCGGGTCTTTGTTGAAGCACACGGTCTTTCCTAGCTGTAGCTCGAGTGCTTAGTTGCTCCATGGCATGTGGGATCTTAATTTCCTGACCAGGAATCAAACCTGCGTCCCCTGCACTACAAGGCTTAACCACTGGGGAACCATGGAAGTCCTTGCTATCATTATTACTAATAAAAATCTAAGCTAAAGAGACAGAGAAGAGAAATCCAAAGGTAGCACTGAAAGAGAAAGAAAGCAAAAGGAGAAGCCTCATTCAATCAAGAGCAGTTGTAGTCAGAACAATTGAGAAAATTACCTGGACAGACAGGAGATTCTAGTTAAAGAATGTGATCCCTGAGTTATTACCTTAAATTATAGGGTAGATTCTGATGAGAACCAAGTTTCACGCAGTGGACCTCAAAGTCACTTTGCCTAAGAATCATATGGGAAGACTGTTAAAATACATGATCCCAGGACCTTTTCTCCAAAAATGTTATTCCGCAGAACTAGGCAGTTGGTCTTGGAATCTATTTTCATCAAGTCTCCTAGACCATCCTGCTGCAGCCAGTCTCTGGACCACACTTTGAGAAGTCTGGGCTAGATCACACCTCTGGCCAGTTGACCTGGGGCAGAAGAGCAGGTGATTGGAGATGAGAAGACCAAGGATGTGAGCTGACTCATTCGGATGGTTGCTGACCTCACTCAGGATGGAGACCAGACAGGGTGGAGAAAGGCCGGTGAGCCCCAGGGCAGACTCCTCACTGGATGGGGCAGTGCAGTGAGGGCTGAGGAGCAAAGCATTCCTGGGGCCAGAGAGGAGCTGGGGTGAGGGCAGGGGTTCACCTGACGGCCCGAGTCTTACAGGAGCAGGAGAGTTTCAAGAAGGTGAGAAAGTCAGGGTCTGGTGTCGGCCTTCAAAAGCAAGTTAGTCACTGAAGGAACGTGCAAAGGAATATTCCTAACATAACAGAATCAAAGGCTTCCAGTGAAGAAGGCTGCTGGGAAAGTCATGTACTGGGGAGAAACTGGTTTGGTTGAAGAGTAGGATACGGGCTTCCCCGGTGGCTCAGATGGCAAAGAATCTGACTGCAATGCAGGAAGCCCAGGGTTGATCCCTGGGTGGGGAAGATCGCCTGGAGAAGGGAATGGCAACCCACTCCAGTATTCTTGCCTAGAGAGTCCCACGGACAGAGGAGCCTAGCCGGCTACAGTCCATAGGGTGGCAAAGAGCTGGACACGACTGAAGTGACTTAGTACGCATGCACATAAACGTGTAACTCAATCATTTTGCTGAATAAAAGAATTGTATGTTAACTATACTTTAGTAAAAAAATATATTAGTCTAAAAAAGAGAGAGAGAACTACAGTCAGTGGAGCTGAATGAGAGTTTTAGGAGAAAGAAACAGCTGAAACAGAGAGGCTGACTACGTCAGAAGGGAAATGGATGCAATAATCCAGACGAACGAAGGACCTGGTGGAATTAAGTGAGCAGCTGGAGCACTCAGCTGTGAGTTGGAGGAGGGAAGCTTCTTCCTCTAAGACCAGCAGGTGGGGGGGACTCAATGTACAGAAGTTTTTCAATAGAGGAACATCAAGTTCAGGCATTGATGCCCCCAACCTCTGTCTTATCTGTGATTTAGGAAGGATGCCCACATTCAGGGATTGAGAAAGAAGAGCTGTGGGGGAGGAATGGGACCATTTCTGCAGGATAGCTGGAGAGTTTGGACATGCAGACAAGTTGCTGAATGACAATCTTACATTTTAAAAGAGCATCATCCCCAATTTAATTTTCTCTACTATTAATGTCATTAGGACTGTCAGTGAATAAAACAGAACATAGACATCAGCTCAGGCAGTGGAAACTTGGGATAAAATTATGCTAAAGCGTGGAGATATTTTTATTCACTTATCGACTAGCACAGGGGTCATTTTAGGGAGAAATCTTTGTTGGGAAAATTGATTTTAAAAATTCCCTGGGGATTTGGAGACCTGGCGTGTCCTCCACGTGGGTGGAACTGATCTACTGCAGACAAGGACAGGAGCATTCCTTTGTTTCTTGTAAAGGGAGGAAGAAAATGAGGGGACAAAAAGTGCAAAGAAGACAGCAAGCTAAGGAAAGACTGCATTCTTTTTTATGTGACCTTCAAATCTTGAGTGAAATTTCTAAACTTTTTAAATGGTTGGTTCAAGCAGGTTTTGTTTTGTTTTCAGGCATGCTCATGAAGGGCTATGTTTCCAAGCTGGGTTGATGCACGCCGAATCGAGCCGGGCTGTGAACCAAGGATCCCAGAGCCGCCCAGGGCTGGAAGGTTCTGGGACTGCTCTGCGGGCTAATGTGAACTTCTCTCCGAGGGCACACTCACCAGCGAACACATGTACTTTTCTGGTCATCCTCTTACATTTATTAAAGTAACAGCATAAAAGAGAAGTCATATGAGTAAAATAAAATGTAAACCAGATTTCATTTACCATGGCACATAACCATTTCACTCATAGAAATTATTATTGGGACTCGACTCTATTGGCACAATGTCTCTATAATGTTCAGCTCTGTGCTTTTTCACTCAGACCTATGTGGCTCTTTCTTTCAGGGACTGGCTGTACACTGTCCAACAAGAGAGTATTGGTTGTGATCATTGAACATTCATCTACTGTGCCATGCATTCCTTTCAGATGTGTGTTGCTTTGAGGCTACATATGACAAAATAGTAAATATATTGGTAGATGGGGAGAGTTATGATCATCATTCCATGAACAATTTCATTCATTTGAGAAAAATAATGCTGTCCCACTGGTGCCATTTCCAGCTTTGGATTCTGGGAGGTCTAGGATATTATCATGCAAATTCACTGTAGTGTAACTTCATCCTCCTATCAACCTGTGAGGAAGCAGGGAAGGGTGTTGGCTTTATTGTTTCAGAGACAGGACAGGTGATATAACCAGGGCCACGTTCAGTCATTCAGAATTTCTCAACTCAGGTATTCTGCAAATAGGAGTGTGCTGAGAAATCCTGATTCCCGCAGCCTTCAGGCATCAGGAAATACTACAACTCAGCTCTTCATTTTACACACACACACACACACACACACACACACACACACGTAGGGAACAGCTGCAAATCTGCCTTCCAATGCTGGAGTCATAGGAGATTCAGGTTCAGTCCCTAAGTCAGGAAGATCCCCTGGAGGAAGAAATGGTAACCCACTTCATATTCTTGCCTGGAGAATCCCATAGACAGAAGAGCCTGGTGGCCTACAGACCATGGTGTCCCAAAAGAGCTGGACACAACTGAGTGAGTGAGCAAGCACGCACACACACTGTGCTTTGACAGGAAAATGTGAAAGGGGATTAAAGTCTGACTCTGAGTGTAGAACTGTCCAATTAACTGCACTGCCTCTTGAAGAAAACCATGGGGTTTTTTTCTGATAAATTCATTTATCAGGAAAGGACTTGAGCTTTATGCATATGTGTTTTCTTCATTGAATGCCTTTCCTATTTATTTAGCTAGTTAGCTATACGGCGTGCCAGTCACTTTCTGGGCCAAGATACTTCAAATCTCAGTGGTGACAGAGAATCACTGGGCAGTGGTGGGAAAATACCAATGAATTTGTTTCCAAGTCCATTAGCATCTATTTAATCAAAAAAGAGGCTCACTTATAATGCCTGACCTGATACCAAACCTTACAAGTCACGGGCAGCAGACGGTGACTATAAAATGCATGTTCACGCCCTTCCAAAATTCCTATGTTGAAAACTTGATGAGATGGTAGGAATAGGGCCTTTGGGAGAGAGTGGTAGGGGATGGAGTCTTTGGACAATGAACAGGTCATGAGGGCAGAGCCCTTATCAAAGAAATCTAAGGAAGGTCCTCTGTCTCTTCCTCCATGTGAGGCTACAGATGAAAGATGACCAGCCAGGAAACGGGCCCTCACCAGACACTGAATCTGGCAGCATCTTGATTTTGGACTTCTCAGCCTCCCCAGCTCTGGGAAATACGTTTCTGTTGATCATAAGCTACCCAGTCTATGGTGTTTGGTTAGCAGCCTGAAATTGGTGAACACAAATTCCTCCACACCAGTGTATCAGACCCTTGCCAGGCATCTTTGTCACTTCTCTTATCCAGTGTGCGTGCTTAAGTAGCTCAGTTGTGTGCAACTCTCTGTGACTCTATAGACTGTAGCCCGTCAGGCTCCTCTGTCCATGGAATTTTCCAGGCAAGAATACTGGAGGGGGTTACTATTTCCTCCTCCAGGGGAACTTCCTGACCCAGGGATCAAAACTCCTACACTGGCAGGTGGATTCTTTACCAGGAGTGCCGCCTGGGAAGCCCCTCTCTTACCCAGAGGTGAGTCTATTTCTCTACACTCTTGAATCTGGTCTCTATTTGTGACTTGCTAAGACCAATAGAATGTTGACCCATGCGGTGCTGCCAAATTACGGAGCCCAGGTCTTCAAAGGACTCATCATGTCCATCTGGAGTCTCTTGGAGTGCTCCCCTAGGCTACCACAGCCTAGAGAATTCCAGGACAGGGGATGACTTGCAAGAACGGTCCTAACTATGCCAGCCGAGAACAGAAAACAGATGGAACCAAGTGAAGACCAGCTAACCCACAGAATTATGAGAAAGCATTGTCACTGCTTTAAGTCACTATGTTTAGGGAGGGGGGATGCTTGTTACACAGCAGTACATAGCTGAGAACTCTAGGGAGATGCCGGGGTATGTGTAGAGCTGCCAATTATTTTCTCAGTCATGCACTTGAAAGCCATAAATAAGTCAATGACATTTTTAGATTCTTTCTACCTCTCCTCGGTTTCTTAGATTTACTAACCTTTTCTGAGAGCCACTTTCAGAGGTGCAAATATTTTGCTTTTGGCAACAATTCACTTATGCATTCTTTTTCCAAATGAGAAAAAAATATAGATGACTTAGAATTGTGCTTGTTGGTAATGAAAAGCTATCGGGAAAATGCACACAATTTCTGAAGGCCATGGAATGAATTCATCCCACTATCTTTTCTGTTTTTACGTTGCCTCTTCTCTTCTTCTAGGAGAAAGGGTGCAAATAATGATGGATTCATTTTCCTTTAGATACTTTGAGCTCATTTTAGAATCATTTTGCATGTCTTTAATGCAGAAGAATATTTAAAGAATAACTTTCAAGAACAGAATAAGATAAAGCAAGTTTTTAAGGAAATCTTTTTTTTCTAATTGTATAGCTAAAGGCAGCCTTATTTCTGGGTTTTGTTAAGTTTCATAGGTTTAATTGCCTGGAGCAGGTCTTCTAAAGTTAAGTTTACTAAAATATGGGCCTTTGGGACCATATTTTCTAGAAACAAATGCTTTTCAAACATCTCATTTTATAATTTAGTTGTATCCGGGCTCTGGAGAACGTGAATATTTTAAGAATTAAGCCATTGATCTGAAAATAAACTGATATCAAATATACAATTCCTGCAAGTCCCCCAAATTAAGGTAATTTTTTGCACATTTAAATGTTACGACCATTCCTAACTTCCCCCAACCCCCACCTCATGAGCCTTTTAGCTCTTAAAACTGTCTGGAAACCAAACTGTACTTAAAAATTATTTTTATGGGGGAAAAATGAAAACACATTTCACTTTTCTTGCTGTGAGATGGGGCACCTTCTCACGGCTCCTGCAGTTTGCCAGAGACCAGGAATGGACTGGTCACACACCAAGTGCCAGCAGTCAGACAACCTTTGTTTTCTAACCCAGAATTCCTCTTCAAAATGATCAAAACGCCTGTTCCAATGGCAACTCCAGTTTAACTCTGCTCTCAACAGCCTCTGCTGCACTTTTTTTTTTTTTTAAATCCCAAGTGGGCTTCATTTTAACTCTTTCCGAACAAGCCCAGACGTGTTTCTCTCATCAGGAACAGGGTGGGAGCAGGGGTGGCGGGTCCTTGTCAGAATAAATTACAATTTTTGGCAAGCATCTGTGTCTCTTACCCACTTAGGAACTAGAATATTGCCTTGTAAAGCAGTGCAGCCTTCTATTATGACTTAATTATGAGGCCAAAATAAGGACACTGTTTTATAGGCGCTTTTAAAGTATATACATAAGATTTCCATCTTGGAAAGAATCAAAAGAGATTAAATTTTTCCTAGCCACCCGTGGGCTGGTTCTGGTGACACCAGCTCAGCAGACTGGTCAGGGCCGCCAATGCTGAGGTCCCGGGGGAAGCTGCACCGCACACATTCATTGTCTACTTTCTCCTCCCATGAATGAAAGGTTCACACAGCTCACGCCTGAGCCAGGAAATCGCAGTTCCCTTTCTTATGATGCAACTGCATCTGAGTCCCTGGAGAGGGGTTCCTGATGATTAATCCCTGATGCTGGGGGAGCTACATGGTTGCCCAGCCAGGCGAGGCCCTTTTCGAACTCCCTCCAAACCTTTCTCACACAACACACAGGTAGGCTCTCCCTCACCTGCTCCTGGGGTCACCTGGAATCTCTGGCCCCTACCACAGTCTCTTCCCTAAACTGTGCTGTATTGCTCTGAAAAATGGAGCAGACTGTACCATCCTGAAGAAATGACATTTGAGCGAGAACAAGGGCTGCTTGACGCGTGTCTGCCGGTCAAGACGGGATCCTCCACTCCTTCTTAGATCTCAGCGATGATTTCTTCAGGATCAATCATCTTCTGGGAGAATTGGCTGATGCCAGCAGAACTCAAGAAGGAAGGATATGAACCAGAAAATGTATTTCATATTTGAAAGCAGTGAATCTTGATTGGCCTGCCAATAGGTGTTGAGTACCTTTTTTCCCCTTAAAGACGTTTATTGAGGAGACAGAACATCTAAGTGGCTTGGTGTGAATACGGGGCTCCTGGGTGAGGGCTGGATCGATGGAATGTGTGCAGGCTCCGTTGCTAAGCTGTGTTTAACCCCTTGCGGCCCAGTGGACTGTAGCCCACCAGGCTTCTCTGTCCAAGGGGTTTCCCAGGCAAGACTGGAGTGGGTTGCCATTTCCTCTTCCAGGAGATCTTCCTGAACCAGGGATCGAATCTGGTTCTCACATTTCAGGTGGATTCTTTACCATCTGAGCCCCCAGGGCAGCCCTCCATAGAATGAGCCTCTTTGATCAGCTGCTCCTTCTCTCAGGCCCTGACACCAGGAGGCCTAATCAGTCCAGACCAGATCCTGCCCAGGACTTTACCCAAGCTGTCTTCCCGAGTCTAGGATCACATCAAGAGCTAACTCATCTAATGTGCTCTGGATAAGAGCATGTCTAGTCATCTACTGCAGAGAGCAATAGCAGGTTTTTTGCACTTATGTTTGCACTGGCTCTCAAATTATTTGGAACTGGTGAGGAGGGGCAAGATGAACTTAAAACTGACCTTCAGGTAGGAATTTTACATTTCATTTGCAATTAATCCTATTCTTTGATCAGAGTGCTGATATCAAAGTCTCTTGGCTATTTATATACACACATATTTCTACATATATATGTACATTGTATGTACACATGTAAACATGCAGCAAAATGTCTGGAGAATGCTCATCAGTTGGTGTTAGAACTGCAGTCAAGAAAGACTAGCTTTGGGGGAAGTAGGCTCAGAATCTTGTAGTAACCTGTGATGGAAAAGAATCTGAAAATCTTTGCTATATACCTGGAACTAACACAATGCAGCAAAATTGTAAATCAGCCATATTTCAATAAAAATATTTTTTAAAAAGAGTATCCTGGAACCTTGTGGTCAGAAACAAGGACCATATTGTTTTAAAGAACTCTGTCTAGAGCCAGCACTGAAAGCCAGCATTTCCAAATGACCCACTGGCAAACACTCCAGGACTTCACTCCAGAGGGGACCCTGGAGGCGACAACTCACAGACCAAAGTGGACGTCAGTGCCAGGGGCAGTGGGCCGGGGTGGGAGTGAGACGTTCATGGTTGTGGCATTTTGGTTTTACAAGATGAAAATTTCTGGGGTTGGTGGTGATGGCTCCACAAGGTGGTGAATGTATCTGAGGCCGTAAAGGGTATATGATGTGTGTTTCATTTCACTTAAAATAAATTCTTAAAATGAAAAAGTAAACAAAGAACTTTGCCTATTCCTGTTTGAGACCCACTCAGAATGCCCAAGACCCTGGTTTTCTAAGGTCATTTAGCCAGAACATATTGTACTTGGCCCTCTACACCTTAGCACCAGGCATGGACTCTGGTTGACAATGAGAAACATCATCATTGGTCAGGGGGTGCCCGCTGAGAGGTTCTCCAACGTCACTGATTGGACTCAGTCCCCTCAGGCTACTCCAGCTGGCCTCGTGAGAAATTACAGAGCCAGACAGGAACTCAGGTCCTCGACCTCCACACTCTGCGATGCCTCTTTCACAGTTGCATTTTGTTTTTCCATTCACCCAGCATTTATGCCATTCTTTGGAAACCAAGGTTAGGCTTGCCTTCTCTCTTCTGAAAAAATGTAATTCCATTTTTCTGTGTGTGTGTGCCAGAACCCAAGACTCCTTAGCAATTCTGCATTTTCAGCTCCCATTGTTTACAGAGCAATGGTACTTTGCAATAAGAGACACACAGAGCGATGTCTCCATGGGGTGATCATCTAAGACCCAAAGTCACGTGGCACAAGAAGCAAAAACCACCAGGCCACAGCGTGGAAAGCAAGGCTGTATCTAATTTTGCATCTGTTTCTCCATCTCTCTTTGATTCTGGGCTATTTAACTTCTCTGCATCCCTTTTTGTAATCTTTACATTTGCAATCTTTACACTGTGTAGGTGGTTATCATCAAAAAGATACAATTTTCAGCTCACATATCAATGCCATAGACTTCTGGTTGACAAATAGCGTTGCACCAAAATGCATAAAGCAAAAACTCTTCAACTATGGGAGAAATGAACAAAAACGTAATTTTAATAGAAAAGCTACCCCTAACTGAGTGGGAGCTGGTTAACTGTAGTGGGGACAGGGGTTGATTTCAGATGTTATCCAGGATTTTTCCCATCAGGGGAGCCATCTCTCTGGTTATGAGGTCAGTGTTGCTCTGTCTGCATGTAACAAGCCCATCCACCTCGGCGTGTCCAGTGCCACAGAAAGTTCAAGGTGGAACTCCCAGACTCAGCTTGATTCAACACTCCTCTTAGACAATGCCATGCCCTCAGCAGCAGCATCTGGGACTTCAGATGGTTTTACAGATTTGATTGCTGATGAGTAGAGTTCATGGTTTTGAAGCACTGAACATATTTTTTTCTGATCTTTCCAGAGGTGTTGTTTGTATGCTTGACTTAGCCTAAATGCATCATGGGTATTTTCTTTATTATCTTTCTTTTAGTATCTATTTCCTTGCCATTTTCAGTGCTTTGGACTGCCTCCTACTTCCTGGCATCACTGAGCTTAAACCTAGATTGAAAATTATAGCAAAAGTTAAAACAGTTTGGAAATGTGGTTAAGCGGTACTATGTGACTGCTTTGAGCCAAAGTGCTAAAATTGTCAGTGAATCAGAAAGGAGAAGACGGACCATTTGCCTAAAGCAGAATTTCACCAACATGGATAATTTTTCAGAGCTTAGGAGGCTGTTAAACTTTTTCTTTTTACATATTTCTAAGCTCTGCTGAGATCTAGCACTGAATTCACAGATGTTTATAATATCTTGATGAGTCAAGCAATGTTCAGTTTTAGCGTCAAACTCTAAGTCCTCTCCAGCTCAGATTTTTTAAATTTTATTATCTTTACTAACAGGTCTGGCAGGCAGCTTTAAGACCATAATGTGGAACAGGGTCAGACAGATGGTTGAACTAGTGGCTTATGACCTAAGTCTCAAGATTTAGGCATATGCTAAATATAATTACCCAAAGAATACATTCACAATTTTTTATTTAAGTTTTTATTTAAACAAACACTGACTGAGTCACCAGTCTCCACCAGTGCCTGTCAATGTGGATCCCTGGACTCAAGTGGAAAAGTCTTAAACAGGCTCCACATTTGTGCTGCTAGTTTAGTTTATAGTTTTTATACTGTAAAATTTCTTATTTCATCTCTCATGGACCAGTGCCACTGTTCTTAGACTCTAAAATCCTAGGGACAACCAGCAGATGATGCATTTAGGATTACTTCAATGTGGTCAGGAAACTCAAGGCTTTTCTGCAGTTCTGATTCTCAGTACCTCCTTTGAAGATGAAGAATCAGGACCAAGCCTTCCCCTTACCCACCCGAGGATACAAAGAGACCCCAGCTCCCTTTGTAATTCAGGGGACCACTCTTTGGATGGTGCACCACATCTCAGAGAGAAAAGAGAGGATGGTCATTTGCCTGTGTCATCCTAAGATAGTCAGGTAGTTACCTTAGAAAAGATGCCAGAGAGTGTCTTTAACCAGAAAGGACAGAGGATAGAAAACAGAAATTGTACAGTGACACCATATCCTTGGTTACAATGACAAGAGCTACAATTAGTAGTTAATGTGATTTCCAAATAGGCATTTTCAGAATTCTTTTGTTTCTTGAAGTTTTGTGAGGACGATTGGAACACCTTACTTATTTAACTTATATACAGAGTACATCATGTGAAATGCTGGGCTGGATGAAGCACAAGTTGGAATTAAGATTGCCCAGAAAATATCAATAACCTTAGATATGCAGATGACACCACCCTAATGACAGAAAGCGAATAGGGACTAAAGAGCCTCTTGATGAACGCGAAAGAGGAGAGTGAAAAATCTGGCTCAAAATTCAACATTTAAAAAACGAAGATCATGGCATCTGGTCCCATCACTTCATGGCAAATAGATGGGGAAACAATGGAAACAGTGAAAGACTTTATTTTCTTGGGCTCCAAAACCATTGCAGATGGTGACTGCAGCCATGAAATTAAAAGATGCTTGCTCCTTGGAAGAAAAGCTATGACAAACCTAGACAGCATATTAAAAAGCAGAGACACTACTTTGCTGACAAAGATCATCTAGTCAAAGCTATGGTTTTTCTAGTAGTCATGTATGGATGTGAGAGTTGGACTGGAAAGAAAGCTGAGCGCCGAAGAATTGATGTTTTTGAACTGTGGTGTTGGAGAAGACTCTTAAGAGCCCCTTGGACAGCAAGGAGATTCAACCAGTCTATCCTAAAGGAAATCAGTCCTGAATATTCATTGGAAGGACTGATGCTGAAGCTGAAGCTCCAATACTTTGGCCACCTGATGTGAAGAATTGATTCATTGGAAAAGACCCTGATGCTGGGAAAGATGGAAGGCGGGAGGAGAAGGGGACAACAGAGGATGAGATGGTTGGATGGCATCGCCAACTCGATGGACATGAGTTTGAGTAAACTCTGGGAGTTGGTGATGGACAGGGAAGCCTGGCGTGCTGCAGTCCATGGGGTCGCAAAGAGTCGGACACAACTGAGCGACTGAACCGAACTGTTTGGAACAGAAGTTATACCTAGTACCCATTTGACTATTTTATTTTTAACTCCATCTTTTAAAGCCCTTTACAGAACTTACAAAAAAAGAAAGAATACAACAAAGCGCTTCCCTGGTGGCTCAGCGGTAGAGAATCAGCCTGCCAATGCAGAGACAGGGGTTCGATCCCTGATCCGGGAAGATCCCCCATACCAAGGGAAAGCTAAGCCTGTGAGTCACAGCTACTGAGCCTGTGCTCTAAAGTCTGGGAGCAGCAGGTACGGGGCCCACATGCCACAACTACTGAAGCCATTTCCACAACAAGAGAAGCCCCTGCAGTGAGAAACCCACGCACCACTGCTAGAGAGCACCCCGAGTAACAGTGAGGACACAGCACGGCCGAATAAATAAAGAAATAGATTTTTTTTTTTTAAAAAAAAAGGATGAATACAACAAACAGCCGATAAGTGGTCTTGAAATAATGAAATAATATCTTTATTTGAACTACGCTTAGCTTTCTTGGCATGTTTAGGGCTGAACAGGTTGAGGGAATTCAGGACAAATAACCTGGGCTGGAAGAGGATATGAACCTCAACCAAACATTGGGGGGGAATTGAAATTTTTTTTTTTATCAGATCCTGAACTCACTTCAGCAGCCCTGGCTAGATCTCTAAGGTTACACCTCCATGCTACATAGAGAAAACGTGCCAGAATCTTATATAATTACAGCCAAATCTGCAGCCTCCATTGGTCCCTATCAAGTTGCCATGGGATTATAGTTAAACATTTCATGCCATGAAGGGTCACTGTCTATTTTGTAGTCAGAGAATAGAAGAAAATACAAAAACACCACAATGCATTCCTTCCTTGAAGAGCTTGTGATCTAAATACAAATACAGGCCCCGATAGCTTTTGTCCAAAATAATCAGGACAGAAATAGTCTGAGTCCAATTAGAGTTGCTCAGCAGATTTAATACACAATTAAAACATATTCTACATGTGTCTCCATTTTATTTTCTTTGTTTTATTAATTTTTAAAATAAATCAGTGGAAGAAAATTCTTGAGTAGTTTTTTTCTGTTGCTACAGGGAGGCCTGGAGTGCTGCAGTCCATGGGGTCGCAAAGAGTTGGACACAACTTGGTGACCAAACAATTTTTTTCTGAGGGCAGGATATAGGTCAATTTGGGTAAAATCACGGCACAGGTGGTGGCTTCCCAGGTGGAAGTGAAGTGAAGTGAAAGCCACTCGGTTGTGTCCGACCCTTTGCGAATTCCCCAGGTCACAATACTGGAGTGGGTGGCCATTCCCTTCTCCAGCGGATCTTCCCAACCCAGAAATTGAACCAGGGCCTCCTGCATTGCAGGCGGATTCTTTACCAACTGAGCTCTCAGGGAAGCCTCCCAGGTGGCGCTAGTAGTGAAGAACCCTGTCAATGCAGGAGACATAACAGACACGGGTAGGCTCTGGGTGGGGAAGGTCCCCTGGAGAAGGGCATGGCAACCCACTCCAGTATTCTGGCCTGGAAAATTCCACGGACAGAGGAGCCTGGCGGGCTACAGTCCACGGGGTCACAAAAAGTCAGACATGACTGAGCAAATACACACACACACACACACACAATAATCTGAAGAGAAATCATTTAAAAATGCCATGTGATGACTAATAGCAATAAATATACTTGGCCTTATCCTAATTTATCAAATCCTCATTCTATCATTTTATTCGAAATAAGAGCTAATAGAGTATTATTAGCTGCTTGTCCATATCAACAATGAACTGTTAAGTTACAAATTAGACCTGCTTGGTAGAATTCTTAAGCCTCAACCTTTAAACCCACATAATCTGATTTCTATGGTCAGTAAAGGTGAATAATTCATCTTATATGCCTCAAATATAAAAAATTAGTTAACATATCACCTGCTCTTCTGATCATGCATTCTTCTAGGACTACCAGTAATTTTGATTTACTGGCAGAGAGCATATGTTTTGTTTTCATGACATTTAGCAGGAACATGCCATTAATCAGCCTTTTGTTTTTCCCAAATCTGAAAATTCATTCCAAAAGAGTTTCATAGAAACTCTTAATGACTGAAAATCACGGTTCTCCTGCTACATAAGGTTCAGAATAATAAATACTATACTTAGGGGGATTAATTATTAAGTCCAGCTAGGAATCATAGCCTTCCTAAGGCAAATAATAATAATCATTACACATAACAATGTGTAACATCTATGATGGGTACCAAAGTGGCAGTGTGTTAATGCATGTCAGAATTGTAAAGGAGATTCTATACATCATAAGAAAATAACTCTGAGAATTTCTCCAAGAGAAGTAACTGCTGGTCAGTGAGCATTACGTAAGCATGAAATGTTTACAGCTAGGAATCTGTGTATCCTTCATGATCTATCTTAAATGATTCTGCATAGAAAGTCAGATGAGTTAAATGGCTCTTCCAACCCTGAAATGGATTCCTACCCCCTTGTAGGTGGGTATGGCAAGGATGGGATGAGATAATACAATAATACAGGCTTGGGAGTTAGACGATGTTTAACTTAAATTCTGGCTCATGGTACAGCTACCTATGAGCTTTGTGATCTTGGGCCAGTTACTTTCTCTTAGTCTCCTTATTGACATAATGAGGGAAATACTACCTATTTTAGGTTGACAACTAGGAAAAGCCTCATAGGAGGTGGTATTTTTTGCCGAGTCCTGCGTGATATAAAGGGCTGGCATTTCTAAGAGGTACACAAAATCTCAAGCTCATAAAGGAAAAAAAATAATAATTTCTTAATACACGCTAGGAAACCATAACCTGTTTTGCAAGGAAAATAACAGACCCAGAGACAAATTTTTTAATTCAGAGCTCACATAAACCAGTAAGAAAGAGAGCAATCAAATGAATTTAAAATGGGGTATAAAAAAGCCATTTAGGGAAAAATAACTATGGTCAGTGAGCAGAAAGAAAACATGTCCAGCTTCTCTCTTAATATCAAATACTATCAATTAAAAATCTAGGAGATATGATTTCTCACTTTTCAGAAATTTAAAAACATAACAAACAAGTGCTGTCCAGTTCTAGAGGTGTGTGCTCAGTCGCTCAGTTGTGTCCGACTCTTTTTAACCCCCTGGACTGTAGACCGCCAGGCTCCTCTGTCCATGAGATTTTTCAGCAAGAATCCTGGAGCAGGTTGTCATTTCCCCCTCCAGAGGCTCGTCCCAACCCAGGGTTGGAACCCATGTCTCCTGCACCTCCTGCATTGCAGGAGGATTTTTTATCCCCGAGCCACCTGGGAAGCCCCCATGACTATAGCAGCGGTCAGCAAATGACCAGCCCGGTGTAAATCGGGACTTCTGCCTATTTTTTAAATTAAGTTTCACTGGAACACAGGCTTCCCTGGTGGCTCAGACAGTAAAGAATCCTCCTGCAATCAGGAGACATGGGTTCAATCACTGGGTCGGGAAGATCCTCTGGAGAAGGACATGGTTACCCACTCCGGTATTCATGCCTGGAGAATCCCATGGACAGAGGAGTGTGGCAGGCCACAGTCCATGAGGGTCACAAAAAGTTGGACACAACTGAAGCGACCTAGCACGCTCGCACACATGACTGTTTTTGCACTGTGAATGCAGAGGTGACTAGTTGCAATACAAATTGTATGACCACAAACTTAAAATACTCACTAGCTTGGCTCTCTACAGAAAAAAAATTGCTAACTCCTCATATACAGGAAAGCTACTCAATTTTATATATTAATTGATAAACAACTTCCTTACTGAATTTTCTCAATTTTTAAAAATGATTTTTCCCTTTCCTTGGGTTTTCTAGGTTAAAAAACCACATCACATCCAAGCAATGATACCATTGCCTCTTCTTTCCTTTATTTAACATTTCTATTCTTTCTCTGTTCTAACTGTATTGGATTGAATTTCCAGAGAACTGCCAAATAATTCTGGTGGTAGCAGGCATCTAGGCTTTAATAGAGATTTCTTCTAATACTTCATTGAAAATTGTGACTCTGGATTTCAGCTTGAGATAGGTAAATACTTTTACCATGGCAAGGAAATACCAATCCATTGTTATTTTAAGAAGTTTTTATACTAATCGGGCTTGGCCACTCACTTTATCAAGGAAACTTTCAATACTTATGATCTTAAAAATCTTAACCCATTCCTATAGCACACTGGGGCTTCCCTGGTGGTTCAGACAGTAAAGAATCTGCTTGCAATACCAAAGACTTGGGTTCCATTCCTGGGTTGGAAAGATCCCCTGGAGAAGGGCATGGCAACCCACTCCAGTATTCTCGCTTGGGAAATCCCATAGACAAAGGAGCCTTGTGGGCTGCAGTCCATGGGGTTGCAAAGAGCCATGCATGACTGAAGCGACTGAGCACCCGTGCACGCACGCATGCAGAGCACATTAATAAATGCCCTCATGTGGTCGCCCTGGAGACCACCCATCCACATCTTCAGGTCCGCCCGTAAGCAGCAGCCTCTCCATGGCCACCCCTGCCCGGGCATACACAGATCTGGTGACTGAACAGGGCAAGGCATAGGCTCCTTGAGATTTATAAGCCCCAGCCCCAGCCTTCTCCTTCCTGCGTTTATTGGGGACGTTGATCCCTAATAAATATCTTACATCCCCAAGCCCCATCTCTGCACAGGCAGCCAGAGACCCCAGCCTGCTCATCACGGGGAGTTACTGCAGGGCTGCCTCTGAAGTTGTTGTCCCCCCACCTATGGTCCACATCACTTTGTCTCTGGACTCTTCTCTGCTCTCCTGCACACTGTGCTCAGCCCCACACACCACTTCCTGCGCTCCTACACCGCGTCATGTCCTGCATGCTCCCGCCCGAAGACCTTGCACTCATGGCCCCCTCTGTCTGGACCACTCCTCGTCCAGCCGTTCCTAGACTCCAGCCGTCAGCTCATTCAGGCCATGGCTCAGCTGCCTCCCCATCTTCTGACCGCTGGATGTCAGGTGGTCCACGCCCGCCCCTCCCACCTCAACCTGGCTCATCATTCATTCTCTTTCAGTTCAGTTCAGTTGCTCAGTTATGTCCAACTCTTCGAAACCCCGTGGACCTCAGCACGCCAGGCCTCCCTGTCCATCACCAACTCCCGAGGTTTACCCAAACCCATGTCCATCGAGTCAGTGATGCCATCCAACCATCTCATCCTCTGTCGTCCCTTTCTCCTCCCACCCTCAACCTTTCCCAGCATCAGGGTGTTTTCCAATGAGCGAGCTCTTTGAATCAGGTGGCCAAAGCATTGGAGTTTCATCTTCATCATCTTTCTCTTTACCCTGTTTCTTCAGAGCAGATCACAACCTGACATGAGTACACTGATTGATTGGTTGATTACTCCTCTCTCCAGCTTTTATGAAGGCAGGGCTTTGCTATTTGATTCACTGAAACAGTCCTTGGGACAAAGTAAGTGCTCAATACGTAGTATCTGTAGACGGCATAAGCAATTCCCTAAAAATAAAATTCTCTTATACGACAGGGTCAATGACATCTGATACAAATTGCTATAAAAACTGAATGTAAAAGAGTGTTGCAAACAATCCTTTTTTGCTCTTGACATAGAATAGCATACTCATTTGGAGGTGTTTTCTTCATTTATTTTACTGACTTAAATTTGCAGAGACCTAACATTGGGGGTTTAATTTTTCTACAATTATCCTTTTCCTACAACTAATGAGGAGCTAGTAAACTCCAAAGCCTTCAAATATGATTGCAAAGCTCAAGAACAGAAATAATTCTCTTGTCATATAAATAGTTGTATTTTAAAATTAATTTCAATTAAATCAATAGAATATGATTACATTCTTTCAGGAAAAAACTAAAGATTAATGATAACCCCAAAGTGTGCTTTGACTTCTACCTCCAGGATCGGTCCCCTTTCTCTCACCCAAGCAATAAACATCATTAGCAGTTTAGTATAGATTCATCTAGACCTCTTCCTGTGCAGTACTTGCATATATAGTTAAATGATGTTTATTTATGTGTACTGGTTCATTTCATAAGTGTACTAACTCATTTAATCCTTACAGAAGCCATACCCAGGCGGCATTATTTATTTAATAATAATAAAATACTCTATATCCTACAGGGTTATTTTTTAATTAATTAACATATGTTTATTGGAGCATAGTTGCTTTCCAATGTTGTGTTAGTTTCTGCTATGAAACAAAGTGAATCAGCTATAAATATATACATCCCCTCCCTTCTGGGCCTCCCACCCCTCGAGGTCATCACAGAGCACCAAGCTGAGCTCCTTGTGCCCTGCAGCAGCTTGCCACTAGCTGTCTTACACATGGGAGTACACACACGGCAATCCCAGTCTCCCAGTTCATCCCCCAACCCCCACCTCATGTTCACATGTCCCTTCTCCATGTCTCCTCTCTATTCCTGCCCTGCAAACAGGTGCATCTGCAACGCTTTTCTAGATTATACCATTTGGTGCAGGAATTCCACTACTGAACATATACCCTGAGAAAATCATAATTCAAAAACATACATGCACCCCATCATTCACTGCAGCACTATTTACAATAGCCAGGACATGGAAGCACCTCCATATCCATCAACAGACGAACAGATAAAGAAGACATGATACATATACACAATGGAATATTACTCGGCTGTTAAAAAGGAACAAAATGGGGTCATTTGAAGAAACGTGGATGGTCATAGGGTTACTTTAATGATTAAGAATTCATGTGAGTGAGAACACTCAGCAGTGTGCTTGCTACAGTGTAAACACTTCTGAAGTGTGAGGGGTGATTAGCCACCAGGGAAGCCCCTATTCTACATTACATGTTTTTAATATGAAAGCACTCATCATCACTGACGTGGTACCTATATTCAATCCTTGAGATGAAAAAGGGTTTTAAGATATTCTAAGGAATTGTCATATGTCACAGAAACTCTTCAGCTTCCAGTAGTTCTACTGTTAGTGGCTTATAGTTTTTATTTCAAAATACAATCATTTAATCTCACTATAGTTAAAAATAGCTTTGTGGTTTCAATGTAAATTAAATACAGTAAAATGTTGAAAATATTTCATGAACCTTTATTACAGGATTATTTATTGGAAATAACTAAATATCTAACAGTAAGGAAACTGGTAAATAAATTGTGATATATCTATGTCATGAAATATCTTATCACTATTCCAGTGATAGTTACAATCAGTTTTAATGATAAGGGCAAAGGCTGAACTACTATGTAGTTTAAAAAACAATCTGTAATGATTTTGTATTTAAAAGAAGAACAAGAAATGTGCTCCATTTGTAGACGGTGATGAGTGCAAAAACCACAAGCCTTGTTCTCTGGGGAAAAGAAATGATCAGAATACAAAACTTTACATACAACAAGATTCAACTTTGGAAAAAAATGCTATGGATTAAGAGATAAAAAGAAATAACCCAACATGCCAGCAGTGGTGATCACTTCCTGAAAAAAAATGACAGATGATTCTAAATTTCTTTGCCATACACTTGTTCTTATAATCAGAAAAAAATACTCTTTTAAAATATTTTTATTGGTTTCCTAGTGACCCCTAACTCAACCGTACATAATACAATTTGAATCTCCTGAACTTTATGCTAATGGGACTCATGGGCTTCAGAAAAGGTGCTCAGTGAGGCAAATGCCAAGTTGCTGAATATAAATTATCACTTGGGGAAGAGGTCTAGAACTTGGTATCTATAAACTGTACAGTTAGAAGTATCTAATAGGGACTATGTATCCGAAATTATTTTTTAAACCAGCCTCATAACTAATTATATTTCGTATTTATACTCTGAATTTTCTTGAGTAAAAGTCTGCTGTTTTATTCCAACTATCCTCTATAAATCAGACACACTGAGAGACTGAAGAGAACTAAAACGGTAAACAGCTGTGCCACTCCGTTCTAAGCCTGCTTCCTCTTCTTTAAAGAAATAGCATTAACTGGATGGAATTCTGCCTCTTGAGTGGCCGCACCCTCTTGTGAGCTGGCTCCTCAGGTAATGAATCGTGAAGGTTACCTGTGAGACACCTTTCTCCTCCCAGCACTCCTTGGCTTTTTCCTTCTGCAAAAGGGTCCACATCTCCCCACCCCTCTTCTTCGGAAGAGCTTATGGCTCAGGATGAAGTGAGAAATGTAGTTAACAGAAACTATATATAATAGAAAGAAGAGTATAAGGATGCATAAACATAGACTATCTATGGTCACTGAATATACCAGTGAGGAATCTTGGTGTTTACAAAACGTCCCTCCCCTCCCAGAGGCTCCTGTGAAAGGAGGCAATTCCCCTTTGCCCCACCTTCCCCACCCCCCACCACAAGTCTTGGCTTAACCTACTGTTTCCAGGCTGTCTGAGCCTCTGTATCCCCTAAGGTTTCTTATCCACCATGAAGAAAACAGTTGCTATGAGCTTGTGTGTGCTCAGTCGTGTCCGACTCTTTGTGACCCCATGGACTGTAGCCCACCGGGCTCCTCTGTCCATGGGATTTTTTTCAGGCAAGAATCCTGGAGTAGGTTGCCATAACAGTTAAGGGACATTACCAGGGGAAAAAAGAAGAAAAAGAGAGAAAGAAAATCCCCGATCCTCCTGCGGGGACTGTCAAGTTCCATCAAAGCCTTTTCCCACCTCATCACTTCTCCTCAAGATCACCAAGGAAAGAAAATAATTCTTCTGAAAGCTGGGGCAAGTTTCAAAACCTGGCTAGGTCTCCCCCTAGTGACAAAGTCAATCCATTTCTTCTGAGATACATTCTTTTTGCTTTCAAATTTAGTTATTTCATAAAATGCCAGAGGAAAACATCTTCTAGGGTGGAAAACCTAGGCTAAATTCTTTATAAAAGGGCTATGGGATGCATATGGACAGTACTAATGAGAATCCTGATTACACAGAAAATTGATATCACAATTTTAACTTTGGGGCATAAGTCACAACAAATCAAGAACATAACTGAAAGGATCTCCGAGTTACTGGCAGGCAGTTATGTGGATGAAGTCATAAATTCCATAATAGCAAAACCCTAAAATTAGTTCTCCCAACCCCACTGCAATATTATTACTCCTATCATATTTTCTTCTTTGCATCATTTACCTGTGACAGTTAAAGAAACTGAGGCCCAAAAAGGTTGATATGTTCGAGACAACGTAGACGTGTGGGTGCTTAGTGTCCAACTCTTTGCATGTCCGACTCTGCGACCCCATGGACTGTAGCCCACCAGGCTCCTCTGTGCATGGGATTTCCCCAGGCAAGAATCCTGGAGTGGGGTGCCATGCCCTCCTCCAGAGATCTTCCTGACCCTGGGGTTGAACCCAGGTCTCCTGCACTGCAGGCGGATTCTTTAGCACCTAGCCCCCAGGGAAGCCCCAGGAAAAGGCATGTCTGGGGTTTGGATTCCACCTCAGTTCCCCGTCTCTGGGCCCCCACAGTGCAGTATGCTAACCTGACATCCCACCTCCCTGCTCCCGGCTCGGAAGCTGGACCCAGGTTTCATGTTTCTGCGTGTTTTTCTACTCGAACAATTCCTGTTCATCCTTTAAGCTCGTCTCCATCTCTGCTTCTTGGAGCCCATGTTCTCTCAGCCCTTAGGTTCTCATCCTCTAGAGCACCAGACCACCAGAGAGCTCCTGTCTCGGGTCTAATCAAGTCAAAAGGCACCTTACTGGATGTCATCTGCCTCCACCCCACCTCCCACACCCCTCAACTTAAGTTCCCTACAGAGAAGGACCATGCACAGAACGGGTGATTGTAGATGTTTGCTGAATGAAAGAATGAGTGAGTGAATAAATCAGAAAACCTCACGCAGACAAGCTATGTTTCTAACGTCAATTTTTCTGTAGCCTCTGTCTAGCCTGAAATTCTGACCCTTGTTTCTGACGTTGATCTGATGACTCTGATACTGATTTCTGACTACTTCCTTGCTCTAGCATTAACATTTTTGGACCTGGATTGTATCCTGGGTATCATACATGTATCTCCTCCCTCTTAGCTGGAAGATAACAAACTCTTTCCCAGATTATAGTCAGTGCCATTAATGGGGCGGGGGATTAGAGGGCCCCAAGTCTCTGTCTGGGGTTGCTCCCTAGATTCAACTCTCCTGAAGAAATGTAAGAAAATGTGTTTACTTTGTAACCCACCTCCTGAGAAATCCATCTGTTCTACAGACCCAGAGAAAAGCAACTGGAGGGAAGAGAGCTCACTTGAAATCTTTCAAGCGTGGCTCTGTTTCTCTTTTTTTTTAAATTTTGGCCATCCTTGCAATATGTGGGATCTTAGTTCCCGTATCTCCTGCATCGGAAGTGCAGAGTCTTAACGACTGGATCACCAGAGAAGTCCTCTCAACTGTGGATTTCTTAACACCTGCTGGGTTGCGTGACCTTCGGCCAGGTGAAACTTCCTACTGAGGAGTGATATGCATCTTGTTTCCTTACCTGAGGAAAAGGAGCACAAGGTGAGTCTCATCTTTCCTCCATTATTTTAAAACAATTTTAGAAATATTTAAAAGACACTCCCCTGACACTATGAAAACACTAGTATTTATTAAACATAACAGATGGTTACTGCGGATTCTATTAATATTAGCACATGCATCATTGGAAAAGATTCCCAGTATTTAACTGATGGAAAATATCTTACAAATCAAAGTCTACCTTATGCATTTTACTAACTACCTCATAGCCATAGGCTGTGATTTGCAAAGATGCTTAGAATACATGGCTTTATTAGTTCAGTGACCCAGAAAAGAGTATATATGGATAAAGCATAGACAAGAGAACATTTGTGATGGTGATTAATTATACAGCGTGGCATCGCAGAGCATGTAAATGAAAAGCTGAATAACATATCCTATTATTAACATTCCTCTGTGAAGTGAGGGGTGTGGAGAACGCAGAACAATGGTGTGTGGGGAAGTTGGGTCAGACAAGTGATAAATCAGTTGTGGAGAAATAGGGAAGGCATTACCATAAGCATTAAGCGACCATTCTCACGCGATGAATGCAGAATAACAATACTGTCTTTGTAATTATAATGATGTTCCTTATAAATTATAGATCAATTCAGAAAAACAGCACTTTCATATTTTAAAATAAATGTGGACAGTAAACCCACAACAATAATGGAAAGGGTCCACAGTAAGCTTCAGTGAACTCTTAAATCCTAAAACAGAGCTCTATTGACATTAATTCAAGGTAGAAATTATTCCTACCTGTTCTTAACGACAAAGAATCCTGTGTTCAATTTCCTTTGCCTGCACATGATAACTCACTTGTTCCTTCATCTCTGAATGTCAGCTTGGGAGCACTGCCGATGACCCTGTATGGAGAATAAAACATCCAGGACTTGGAGAAGCACCTCCGATTTCTTGGGAGGGAGCTGATCAAGCTGGGTGATGTTTTTGCCTGTAGTCTTGCCGTTTTCAGGTTTTTATCTATCCTCCTAGATTCTGGGTGCTTAGTCGCTCGGTTGTGTCTGACTCTTTGCAACCCTATGGACTGTAGCCCACCAGGCTCCTCTGTCCATGGGGATTCTCCAGGCAAGAATACTGGAGTGGGTTGCCATGCCCTCCTCCAGAGGATCTTCCCAACCCAGGGATCAAAGCCAGGTCTCCTGCATTGAAGGTGGATTCTTTACCTCTCTAACCTCCTTCAAAACTGGATCTTATCTGTATTTGTATTTCCTGTAATTCTGCTGACAATATGTACATGGTTAAACATTTGAGAATTGAATGATTGCTTTTAGAGGCAGACCGGTCTGTGATACAGAACAAAAACGAGTTGGAAGAATCTTGGAAAAAAGCAAATCCAGTCTCCAGGATGAATATCGGTGCCCTCTCTGTAGTTCTAAAAACATGCAGCTTCCTGGGCACAACAGCAGACTGACTGACCACACCTCTCTGGAGAAAGGCTCCGTGCCTTTAATGTGGATCCCAGAAGGATCCATTTCGACTGCAGAAGAGAACAAGAACCACTGGTTGGATACCTAATCTCTCTTTACCTAGCCTGGTGTGCTGTACATTTGTGCAGTAAATAACTCCCCATTGCTTACAGTATATACCTATCGTTTATAGGTATATTACATGTATGTTAACATATACTGTTGTTCGGTCACTCAGTCGTGTCTGACTCTTTGTGACCCCATGGACTGCAGCACAGCAGGCTTCCCTGTCCTCCACTATCTCCCAGTTTGCTCAAACTCATGTCCCTTGATTCGGTGATGCCATCCAACCATCTCGTTCTATATACATGTGTATTTCTTACATTAATATCTCATCTGAGCAAAATATATGAACAGATTTTATTCAGCAAATGTGATTTCAACAAATTGTTACATTCATAGGAAACTAACCTGGCAGCTCTCCTCAGATCAGATTTGCTTTCTCCGAAGGAGGACCCTTGCCAGGAGGGGTCCTCTTAAAGGTTCTGCCCACTCACACTCAGACTTGAAATGAAGGGAATGACAAATGAATGTCACCTAATAAGTGCAGAAGGGCCAGTGCTTGAACCTTGGACTCTAGGACACACCCAAGCAAAGAGTAGACTTTTCCTCTACTCCAAACCACCTCTAATTTGTTCATAAATAGAAAAAGGGAAGGAAGAGTTCCTCTCAAAACAAAGTTTGAAAATTCAACTTTTTTCAGGTTACAATGATTACAGAAAAGCTTGCCAGCTTATGGACTTTGTGTTTCCAAAGCAGAATTGCATAGACGCAACTTCCCGAGCTGAACACTGCCAAGAATTCTTTTTTTTTAGTCCTGCAAAATCATGCCACAATGAAGATGTCAAATATAGCTCACCTGTCATGAATGTTGGAAAAGCTCAGGCGCTAACAGACTTATTTTCTCCAAGGGGTTGGGACAAGGCTGTCACGTATGGTTGTTCAGGTTTCACATTGCACAAGTGCGCTTATCTAATGTGACGTTAGTTACATCATAGACTCTTTATATCTATGATTACAGTTTTATTGACTCTAAGGTAGACAGTTTCTATATTTATGATGACAATTCTTTGGCAGATGGCAGTGAAGTGTCTTGTTCCAATATGGGTAAATGCATGCCATTTTACTTTGACTTATAAAACTGGAATTAATAATCAAAAAACTAGTTGATTTAACAACATCTAAAATTCCCTGTGCTTCTAAACAAAGTGCACCTCTTTGATTTTTGGACTGATCTATTGGTTGGCAAACATCTCAATTTTTTAAAAAAATCTCTTGTTGAAGTATGAGTACAATGGGTGAACTGAATTGTTCAAATTGCAGTTTATATCATCCGTCTGCTGTTTACAATGTTAGAATAGTATTTATGAGTTCTCAATTTACATATCCATTTAAAGTTGTCATTATATTCCAAACCATATAATAATAATAGTCACCAATAACTCACAAAGTACTATTTGGATATAAATTGATCATATTACATAATTAATAATTATAGAAGTTGCTATTTGTTATTAAAAACCAGAAAAACCACTCATACAAAATTTAACTGCTTATATGTAATTAGCTTAAAATATTACAAATTTTTTAATAAAATACTAAACATTACATTATTTTTCTCCAGATACCAGAAAAACTATGTTTTTTTGAATTTCTTAAGATCAGAAAACAGAACATGAAAAGTCATCAGAGAAGTAAAATTTTGAAATATTTTGAATATTGAATACATATGGCAAAAATACTAGATGCAAATCTACAATAAAAGGAAGTCTTTGTAATTACTACTTTGAACAAAATATAGCATAGACATATGCTGTCTACAGAAAGAAGATAGGAATGTCACTTCTGTGTCCATGTCAACCAAAGCCTGTGATTTAAAACAAAACAAATTTTTAAAGCAAAAAACTTACTAAACAAAATGTATTTTCTGCTAACCAGGTACAGGCCATACAATTTGGCTATTATATAACAATAAAATTATCAACCTCAAATAAGAAATTTAACCTTTATAAAATGATGCTACAAGTAGAATATTTAAGAGAACTACTATACACACAAAGTATCGAAGTGGTTATAAATAACCCTATCTTCTAATTACTTTCAGTTCATTTCAGTCACTTAATCATGTCCAAATCTTTGTGACCCCATGGACTGCAGCACACCAGGCTTCCCTGTCCATCACCAACTCCCGGTGTTTGCTCAAACTCATATCCATTGAGTTGGTGATGCCATCCAACCAGCTCATCCTCTGTCGTCCCCTTCTCCTCCTGCCTTCAATCTTTCCCAGCATCAGGGTCTTTTCCAATGAGTCAGTTCTTCACATCAGGTGGCCAAAGTATTGGAGTTTCAGCTTCAACATCAGTCCTTCCAAGGAATATTCAGGACTGATCTCCTTTAGGATGGACTGGTTGGATCTCCTTGCAGTCCAAGAGACTCTCAAGAGTCTTCTCCAACACCACAGTTCAAAAGCATCAATTCTTCGGTGCTCAGCTTTCTTTATAGTCCAACTCTCACACCCATACATGACCACTGGAAAAACCATAGCTTTGACTAGACAGACCTTTGTTGGCAAAGTAATGTCTCTGCTTTTTAATATGCTGTCTAGGTTGGTCATAACTTTTCTTCCAAGGAGTAAGCCTCTTTTAATTTCATGGCCACGGTCACCATCTGCATCTAATTACTTTAGTTTATCTCAAAAGATTCTGTATTACATTTATGTTTTTAAAAATTCTTTGGGAATACAAAAAAAGAACAAGAATGGGTGCAGTGGTTGACAACATTTATGACAGATTTTAGTAAACATGAAGAAATGGAAATGCATGTCCACATTGACATTACAAAGGATTCTGAAGTGGTGTCTGATCTAAACAATAGGTGATTATTTGTGCTGCATGCGGTTAATGAGGGGAACTTCACACTGTCCAACTCATAATACGCACAATTCTGTTTTGGGGAGGACAATCATGGTGTTCAGAGAACCACCCAGGAGACTTTATAAGGCTAATAATGGGAATGGCCCATATCTGGCAGAAACCAAAGCAATGGCTGAGGGCTTCCCAGGTGGTTCAGTGGTTAAAAAAAAAAAAAAAAAATCCTCCTGCCAATACAAGATCTTCCCTGGGTTGGGAAGATCCCCTGGAAAAGGAAATGGCAACCCACTCCAATATTCTTCCCTGGGAAATCCCATGGACAAAGGAGCCTGGTGTGCTACAGTCCATGGGGTTGCAAAGAGTCAGACATGACTTAGCAACTAAACAATAACAACAATAGCAATGACTGATGATAATGTAGCAGAATATTTACATAGAATACAAATGTCAACATTGAAAAATATACCTCCTGGGAAGTAAAATATAAAACCAAATGATTAAAATTATAGTAGATGCAATGATCACAATTATTTTGTGTGACACAAAGTAATTTGAATTATTTCTCAATTCTTACAGATCCAATGTTCATGGAAGCCATGTAGACTTTAAAAAATCATTGTTAGATTTTTGCAGATGTTTAAAATACAAATATTTAGTCCCATATACATATGGATCCAAAAGAATTATACACATTTTCAGAAGAATATTTTTGAAAATTTCATTGGGATAAAATTATTCTGAAAAGCCAAGCATGCATACTAGTGTCACAACCATGCATAGGTAACGTAATGGAGTGTAAAAGGAGATCTTCAGAGAAGAATATTTAGGCATTCTTTGTTACTTGTGAGTGTACATTATATAAGTCTGATAATGAAAAGCTCAGGTAACTTCTTTGTTGATACCACCACATTTTATATTATCTAAGAGCTACCCAACTATTTTTCAGCTTCAGTAAAACATTAAAGGGTAAACACAACTTGAAATGTTTATTGACAATGCTACGAGATAATCAAGCTGACACTATCGTGACACCAAAAACACAGCTGGAGGTAAGACACTCTACTCTTAGAAACTATGAGTGTTATCAGTGAAGGTATCTGTTCTAGAAAAAAAGTCAAAGTTGCACTTCCAAGTATTTCCTTCCTAAGTTTATTGCTCAGAATTAACCAGGCCTCACGCAAGCAAGCATCAAATTCAATGCATCTGATTTTCTTGAAGGCATCAAGGGATTAATACATTTGTGAAGAAAAATCAAACAATGATGCTTATAAAAAATTGATGATAAACAAATCGCAGCCTCTTGACACTGATACCAACTTATCCAATCTGAATATGAGAGGAAGACAGTAAAAAGACCATTTTTGACTGTGAACTCCTTGATCAAGTGGGTCTATAATTCAAAATTAACTCTCAAAATCAATTTTTTTCTATATTGGATATAGAAATATCACCATCATAAGAAAGATATGTCATACCGAAGAAAATCATGGCTTGAACCATTGTAACTACATAAACATTTTCCCTTAAAATCAATTAATGGCTCAGTACAGCCTTGACATTGAAAAAAGGACCTTAAATTGTTTTCCTACTTCTAATACCACTGGAGAATATTGTTCTTTAAGGTTAAGAAATATTAAAAAACTATCTCAATGCCTACAACATCTCAAGAAAAACCAGATATTGGAGCAGACAGCATTAAGAATTTGATTTCCAAAAGAGCAAAATGTATAAAGATTTAAAATTTTTCATATTATAGTAACTTTGGGTTCCTATTTGTTGTGATTAAATATTCTAAATTTTTCTTATTTTATGTTCAATAGTTTCATTTCATTTACTTGAACAGAATAATACATCTGTTCTAGTTCCTATTATGGAAAAATAATGTATCCACCATAAAAAGCTTTTCTAAGAGAAAGTGTGTGTCGATTCAGTCCTGTCTGAAGGACTGAAAGGGTCTTTGTGACCCCTTGGATGTAACCCACCAGGCTCCTGTGTCCATGGGATTCTCCAGGCAGGAGTACTGGAGTGGGTGGCCATGCCCTCCTCCAGGGGGTCTTCCTGATCCAGGGATAGAACCTCCATCTCCTGCAACTCCTGCAGTGCAGGCTGAGTCTTTTACCACTAAATCACCGGGGAAGCCCAGGAGAAAGTGTACTTCATTCAAATCTATACAAAATAGCCTTAAGAATCAGTGGCCACTCTGGAGTTAGGAAGATGGATGCATGCAGGTCCAAGGTCACATCTTCTCGTTACATGATCCCCATCAGCAAGCAGGACAGTCCTCCCTGTCATTTAGCGAAAGAACCAGAAGAACTCTCCTTGTTCCAACCCGGCTCACACTCTCCTCTCTGACCCACTGTCCAGAGATATTTGCTTCCCCAGATCCAACCCACAAGTCCAGTCTCAGGGCAGGATTGGGGCGCGGAGATCCAAGTGAAACAGTGACAGCCCCAGTCAAGCCGCAGTGCTGGGGGAGTGGAGGCTGAAGGTGCTGACCCCGAGAGGGCGAAGGAAAACCATTCAGCCGACTAAATCTCAACCACCCCCATCCGCCGCCACTGCTTACCATTTTGTGATTGAAGTCTGGCCTGAAAAATTGCTAACATAGGCTGAGAACAGCCAGCAATAAACACTTTGTCAGCCCTCCTTCAGAGAAACAACTAACGTGGTACAGATCAACATGAGCGGGAGGCAGCGATGAATGCAGAATGAAATCATAAACACAAAAGTCTCCAATCAACAAGGGAGAGGAACGGGTGTCACAACTATTGGTTGGCCAACAAGTTCATTCAGGTTTTTCCATAAGATGTTAATGGAAAACTCAAATAAACTTTTTGGCCAATTCAGTATATCAGGCTAATTGCTTTGCCTGATTCACATAAAAAGACTGAAAATTTACCCTAGAATCCCATTGTCTTTTGCCTGCATATTGTTTAAAATTTGTAGCATACCACTTAAATAATTAGTGAACATTTTATCACCCATCTTATATACGGTTTCAGTCATTTTTAATGAAAACTCTTTGTCGTGTTGATAAAGCCCTAGAAATCGTTTCACTTTTTAAGTAGATACACCGGAACTTGGCAGATTCCACCAGGCATTACAATCAGATTATGGTGTCCTAACAAGGTAGTCAGAGCTCTTATAGAACAGTTCCTAAATAACGTTCCTTCTTTTCTGGGTGTTGCGTATTCCTCAGTGAGAACTAGTGTTTCATGTTCTGTTGCTGTTCTGTCCCCAGCTTCTATTCAACAGCTGATAGAAATTCAATCCTTGAAAATATTCTTTTGAATCTAGATTTTCAATTATATAGCAGGTTCAGAGATAGAGGAGGAAAAGAAAATGAACTATGATGAAACTGTCAGTCCTGGTTTTACCATTAACTTATGAAATCTCATTTATGACACCACCTTTTCTGTGCCTTTGGGGTTTACCCAAGTTTTCAAAAAGACTAGTAGTATGATTCAGCAGATGTTTCTAAACTGCCCTGTATCAAATATGCAACATTCAAGATGCACTTTCTCTGCTAATAACTGAAATAACAAGCTTGGGCAAATTGTATATCTTCTTTGGGTCTCAGTGGAACCATAATATGTGGACTTTAAGTAGATAATCTCTATGACTCGCTGATCCTTACAAAGCATAGTATTTTAGGGGTCAGAAGAAACAGACAATGGATGTGTAAATTATTTGAAAGCAGGAAATCCTTCGTAACTCTGCTTCAGGGGTGATACCAGGGCATGCGAGGAGCTTATATACCATCATTTTTGGCTGTCCATTTCTTCCCAACCCAGGGATTGAACCGGGGTCTCTTGCATTGCAGGCAGATTCTTTACCATCTGATCCACTAGGGAAGCCCTTTCAATAAGCATATCTTATCAAAAGCCTGTTGACATTTAGACCAAACAGGGACTGTCCAGTTGGAAGTGATCCAAAGAAAGATCAGTCAAGCTAAAATCAGACCTTTGAGATAATCAGGATTAACTGGGGATTGTACTCCCCTCTACCTTCACCTTTCAGACCACACGCCTCCCTTGACGTCTGCAGGGTGTTGGTTCTAGGAGCCCCCACAGACACTAAAGTTTACGGACACTCAAGTCCCTTATTTGCAAAGCAGAAAGAGAGTCACAGATAGAGAGAGCAAACTTCAGGTTACCAAGAGGTTTGGGGGGCTGGGACGAATTGGGAGACCAGGACTCACAAGTATGCACTCCTATGTATAAAACAGGTAACTAATGAGAAGCTACGCCACAGCACAGTGCAGAAGGGAGCTCTCCTCAGCGCTCGGAGGTGGCCTAAGTGGGAAGGAAATCCAAAAAAGAGGGGATATATGTATACATATAGCTGATTCATTTGCTATACAGCAGAAACTAATACAAGATTGTTAAGCAACTGTATGCCAATAAAAATTAATGAAGTTGATCTGTTACTTTTTTTAGTGGCTTAGAACGATTAATACACTTGGCCTTCTGTATCCACAAGTTTCACATCCATGGATTCAACCAACCACGGATTGAAATTTCAAAATCCCCATCGGTCGAATCTTCAGATGTGAAAGCTGAGGATGAGGAAGCTGACTCTATTTTGTTGCCATTATCAGTATGAAGTTGCCCAAGAGAGGAGGACCTACCATAATAAGACTGCTCCCTTATAAGGCCCTGAATCAATCTGAACTAGTTCAAGCTAGCAGCTTAGTGTTAGTCGCTCATTTGTGTCTGACTCTTTGCGACCCCACGGACTGTAGCCCACCAGCCTCCTCTGTCCATGGGATTCTCCAGGCAAGATTACTGGAGTGGGTTTCCATTTCCTTCTCCAAGCAGCTTATAATCAGGCCAATTTATTTCTTTTTCAAATTCAGAGTTTGGTTTGAAAACACTTTGAAAGAATGAGGCAAGGTTACTGACACTGAAAATAAGAAAACATAATAAACAATTTTTACACTTGTTCATATCCTCAGAACTCTAGAGGGAAATTATCATTCATGGAAAGCATCTTCTTTCTGACAGGTAATAATGATAGCTAATGACACTGACATTTACACTGTTCAACAAAAAGAGTATTTTTCTAAACATGATGTATAATTAACACAACTTGCACACAAATCACACACACACAAAGTGTCACATTATCAAGACTTAGGGATGAATAATGTCCTCCAAACGAGTCTGTTCAATGCGCCTTGGGCCCTGTGAGTAATTTTAAGGCTATTTTAAGGTTTCTTCTTTATTCTTCTAAGGAAAGATAAATCAGATCACATTGATGAAAACTATCAGGTCTTTCATCTTGGGAGGAAGGAAAGAAGGAAGGAAAGGAAGGCAGGAAGAAGGCACGTGATTAAAAGAAGGGGTCTCACGAGATTTTGGATAAAAGCCATTAGGAAATGTATGCTACATTCTGTAGAGTATAAATAACACCTCATGTATGTTTGGAAAAGGCAATGGCACCCCACTCCAGTACTCTTGCCTGGAAAATCCCATGGACGGAGGAGCCTAGTAGGCTGCAGTCCATGGGGTCGCTAAGAGTCGGACACGACTGAGCAACTTCACTTTCACTTTTCACTTTCATGCCTTGGAGAAGGACATGGCAACCCACTCCAGTGTTCTTGCCTGGAGAATCCCAGGGACGGCGGAGCCTGGTGGGCTGCCTTCTATGGGGTCGCACAGAGTCAGACACAACTGAAGCGACTTAGCAGCAGCAGCAGCAGCAGCAGCATGTATGTTTGGGTCCTTTTTGGTTTTCTTTGTAGAAGTTGTATTTTTTGTCATTACATGGTGTTCCTTTTATTTCTATAAGAGTAACATTTATTTGTTTGTTTTACAATTATGTTTGGATCCTTTTTATGTTAGCAGCAGAGAGAAAAAAACACTAGAGTAATCATGGACTTGTATATACAGTGAAGGTTAAGCCTCTCACAAGTCCATGTGGAATTATAAACACCAAGTGTGACTGTACATGTAAATACAGTAAAACGGTTCATTCTTTGTTTTGCTTTGAACTTTATTATTTTATAACTTTAGCAGAGTTTTTAGCAAAGACTTAAAAATACACATTGATGCAGGGGAATAATAACATGCTGATAAAATAAAAAGGAACCACGATTTACGTGGTTGAACACATTAGGGAAGGTTCTAGTCAAAACTGTGACTGGGGATGGGTTCTGTATACTTTTTTCTTCCGCCTCACTGAGCTCCCAGGCTCCTCCTATCAGGGGTCGCCTTTGCCTTCAGCACAGCCTTTCCTGCAGCTTATCAACCCCAAACCCATCACAATTCTCCTTCCTGCCTCTTATGTCCTCAGAACCCTACATTTGGATCAGCATAGTCCACATTTCAAGTTAATGTGTGTTTGTTAGAACAAAGCCTGCTAAGAGGGCCTGTTTCTCTTTCTCCAACATTTTGTCCTTTAAGTCTGTCTTAAAACTCACAGGATTTCAAAATAAAATTATATCCTGAAAACTTCCCTGAAGAGTCATCTGTGTTGAAGAACCTGCACTCAGATCAAGGGCTCTATCAGCTGATGCAGCCACCTCCGGATGTTGTGAGATCAAGTCCAGTGAGTCAGGTCAGGTTTGGGCATCGCTCCTCACACCTGGGATGCTCACACCCGTCCTTGTGTCTGTGTTCTTCTCATATCGGTCACATCAATTTTTGCTCAATGCATAACAGGCCAAACATATACATATAAACATGTGCAGATGCAATGGCTGAAGTGTAACTCTTAATTTACATCTCCTTAATGAAGCCTCTCCATCTTTGGCTGCAGAGAATATAATCAATCTGATTTCAGTGCTGACCATCTGGTGACGTCTGGTGATGTGTAGAGTCTTCTCTTGTGTTGTCGGAAGAAGGTGTTTGCTATGACCAGTGCCTTCTCTTGGCAAAACTCTATTAGCCTTTGCCCTGCTTCATTCTGTACTCCAAAGCCAAATTTGCCTGTTACTCCAGGTATTTCTTGACTTCCTACTTTTGCATTCCAGTCCCCTATAATGAAAAGGACATCTTTTTTGGGTGTTAATTCTAGAAGATCTTGTAGGTCTTCATAGAACCGTTCAACTTCAGCTTCTTCAGCATTACTGGTCGGGGCATAGACTTGGATTACTGTGATATTGAATGGTTTGCCTTGGAAACGAACAGAGATCATTCTGTCATTTTTGAGATTGCATCCAAGTACTGCATTTCAGACTCTTTTGTTGACTATGACAGCTACTCCATTTTTTCTAAGAGATTCTTGCCCACAGTAGTAGATATAATGGTCATCTGAGTTAAATTCACCCATTCCAGTCCATTTTAGTTCACTGATTTCTAAAATGTCAATGTTCACTCTTGCCATCTCCTGTTTGACCACCTCCAATTTGCCTTGATTCATGGACCTAACATTCCAGGTTCCTATGCAATATTGCTTTTTATAGCATTGGACTTTACTTCCATCACCAGTCACATCCACAACTGGGTGTTGTTTTTGCTTTGGCTCTGTCTCTTCCTTCTTTCTGGAGTTATTTCTCCACTGATCTCCAGTAGCATACTGGGCACCTACCGACCTGCAGAGTTCTCCAAGCCAGGCTTCAACAGTACGTGAACTGAGAACTTCCAGATGTTCAAGCTGGATTTAGAAAAGGCAGAGGAACCAGAGATCAAATTGCCAACATCTGTTGGATCATCAAAAAAGCAAGAGAGTTACAGAAAAATATCTATTTCTGCTTTATTGACTATGCCAAAGCCTTTGACTGTGTGGACTTCAACAAACTCTGGAAAATTCTTAAAGAGATGGGAATACCAGACCACCTGACCTGCCTCCTGAGAAATCTGTATGCAGGTCAGGAAGCAACAGTTAGAACTGGACATGGAACAACGGACTGGTTCTAAATCAGGAAAGGGGTACATCAAGGCTGTATATTGTCATCCTGCTTATTTAACTTCTATGCAGAGTACATCATGAGAAATTCTGGGCTGGAAGAAACACAAGCTGGATTCAAGATTGCCAGGAGTAGTATCAATAACCTCAGATATGCAGATGACACCACCCTTATGACAGAAAGTGAAGAAGAACTAAAGAGCCTTTTGATAAAAGTGAAAGAGGAGAGTGAAAAAGTTGGCTTAAAACTCAACATTCAGAAAACTAAGATCATGGCATCTGGTCTCATCACTTCATGACAAATAGATGGGGAAACAGTGGAAACAGTGACAGACTTTATTTTGGGGGGCTCCAAAATCATTGCAGATGGTGACTGCCACCATGAAATTAAAAGATGGTTACTCCTTGGAAGGAAAGTTATGACCAAACTAGACAGCATATTAAAAAGTAGAGACATTACTTTACCAACAAAAGTCCATCTAGTCAAAGCTATGGTTTTTCCAGTAGTCATGTATGGATATGAGAGTTGGACTATAAAGAAAGCTGAGTGCCAAAGAATTGATGCTTTTGAACTGTGGTGTTGAAGAAGGGTCTTGAGAGTCCTTTGGACTGCAAGGAGATCCAACCAGTCCATCCTAAAGGAAATCAGTCCTGAATATTCATTGGAAGGACTGATGCTGAAGCTGAAACTCCAATACTTTGGCCACCTGATGTGAAGAGCTGACTCATTGGAAAAGGCCCTGATTCTGGGAAAGATTGAAGGCAGGAGGAGAAGGGGATGACAGAGGATGAGCTGATTGGAAGACGTCACCAACTCAATGGACATGAGTTTGAGTAAGCTCCAGGAGATGGTGATGGACAGGGAGGCCTGGCATGCTGCTGTCCATGGAGTCGCAAAGAGTCAGACACGACTGAACAAATGAACTGAATGAAGCCTCATGGCCTGCCCAGGTGACACTAGTGGTAAAGAACGCTCCTACCAGTGCAGGAGATGTAAGAGACATGGGTTCAGTCCCTGGGTCAGGAAGATCCCCTGGAGAAGGAAATGGTGACCAACTCCAATATTCTTGCCTGGAGAATCCCATAGACAGAGGAGCCCGGTGGGCTACAGTCCATAGGGTCACAAAGAGTCAGACACGACTGAGCGGCTGAACACAATAACAACAACAATCACATATAATCTTGGTGAATGAAGAAAATGTCTAATAATAAAGATATAAATCAAGAAAGCTTCCAGAGTGGAAAATCTGGTATCTTACAAAGAAATGGATAACAGACTTCTCTTTAGTAGCAGTGAGAGGTAGAACACTATGAAATAATTTCCTCTCCCCATTTTGAGATGATATTATTAGAAACTATCAACTCTAAGAAGTAGGAAAAGATATAAAGATATTTGGGGATTTGTAAAGCAAACCAGAAGAAAACCATATTCCATGCCCCCATATGAAAACGTGCGTGTAGATACTCTAGGAAAACATAAGAGAATACCCACTAAGCATGAGCGAGATACAGGAAAAAGAGCAGCGAGAGAAGTTGATAAAAAATAATATTTCTACCCACGAGAAATATTAGAGGATTGGTAATACAAAATTGTATTCTTTTTCTTTTCGTGTCCACTCACATCAGTTATTTCTCCGGTGTATAATACTTAGGTCACAATGTAAATGTACTTCAAATGATATTGAGAAAAAGCCTACAGAAAAAAAACAAACAAATGTGGAAGATGCACAATACAGAATACCTATTACAAACTTTGTTAATGCAAAAATAATCACTAATGATAGCAAAATAGAAGATGGGGAAGAGGAAAATAATGTAGCATTAAATAATAAATATTGTCTGAATGTTGATGTACCAAGAAATATCAGTCTAAATTTCAGTTTAGTAAAGTTTACTTTGTGTTAAATGGCAATTATAATTATAAAAGACCTAAAAAGCAGAAATTGTTCAAAAAGAGTTACTTCAGGTGTGGGGCTAACGGTACATGTAGGAGAAGGGAGATTTTAGATTTTTCATTTTAGGTCTCTCTCATTGTTTAGAATTGTTTTTAGCCATTTGCCAGCAAAAATACCACAGTGGTAACTACTGAGCTATTGAAAATCGTTATTTTTTAAAAGTTCAGTCTTCCCTTGACTTTCGTAATTGTTGCACTTGTAAAAATACTGTATTAGGAATAAAAACTTTGTTTTTATTTATAAAATAGGATTGGATTCTAGCTTTGGTAACAATAAACACAACTGTGACCTATCTGTACGTCCAGTGGGACAATTAAAAGTCACGCATGACGTGGGGTGAGAGGTTCTCCCAGGCGGGACCTCTGGCTTCCTTGGAAATGCCCAATGGATGCTGCTGGCGTCTCCCTGTGATAACCAAAAACTACCCCCCCACCCCGCCCCCAGATTTCCAAAATGTCTTCCACAGGGTTGATATCACCAACTTGGAGGACCACTCCCTAGAGGAGAATAAAGGGAACCAATATTTTTCCAAGACTGAGAGTACGCCTATCAGTCATCATCTTATCTGTATAATATCTTGTGAGGAAAATATTATTTTACTTATTTATAACATGAGAAAAAATAAGGCACTACATAATGGACATCTAAAAAATTTACTCTTTTATTTAGTCATTCAACACATGGGCCAGGAATCATTCTAGGTTCTCAAGATACAGTGATAAAAAGAGAGATGGGGATTTCCTGGTGGTCCGGCGGCTGAGACTCTGCTTTCACTGCGAGGGGCACAGTTCAACCTTGGTTGGGGAACTGAGGTCCCACATGCTGCCTGGTGCAGACAAAAAGAAAGAAAGATGAAGTCTCATTCTGGAGCCCACGTGCACGTTGCGGAGACTGACACTAAATGAGTCAGTGATAAATAATGTGAAGCTGGAAAGTGATAAACTCTTATCGGTAACCATACTCAGATACTTCTTGTTTAGAAAGGCAGCAGGTGCCACTTCTTGGAATGAGGGGGGAAGATCTTTTGTGTTTAACACTTGCTTCATTGTAGGTCAAATGTTTTAAGTGCCTTGAAATACTCAAAAAATACTTCATTCTAAATAATAACAGACTTTGCATAGTTAGGGATGGATACACACAAATCTGTATACATAGTTAATCCTATTAGATGGATTTACTTCAGAAGAAGTAACATATATTTTAGATGGATATATTGCAGGAAAGGAAATAAACTTACAAATAAATTACAGAAGAAAAAGAGCAGAGATTTTAAATGTTCTATGCCTGCCTGCGTGCTAAGCCACTTCAGTCGTGTCCAGCTCTTTGCGACCCCGTGGACTGTAGCCCACCAGGTTCCTCCGTCCATGGGATTCTCCAGGCAAGAATATGGGAGTGGGGTGCCATTTCCTCCTCCAGGGGATCTTCCCAATGCAGGGATGGAACCTGCATCTCTCTCTTACATCTCCTGCTGTGACAAGCAGGGTCTTTACCACTAGTGTTACCTGAGAAGCCCTAAATGTTTTACACTGTCCTATAAAAAAGTTTATGAGCATAGTCGGAGGTGAGTTCCATGCACAATCCTGCAAATCCCTGAGCACTTTTGAAATAGGGGGAGAAAAACACCATAAGCGTTAAAAGGTGTCACTGAGGCTACCGTACAGCGAGTCTCGGCCCTGGGAGGGCTCACCTCGGGTTAGTCTCGCTGACCCAAATAAGCACCTACAGGGCACGGACTGAGGGCAAGGGCTGCCCACGGGCCGCCCTGGGAGCCACATCCACCACTCGCTGCCAGAGGAGGGAGCTACGACGTGACCCCTGGGGAGACAAAGAGGCGGCCAGTCTAACTGGGAAAGCAAGAGCCGCTTCCACGGAAGTGCTAAAAAGTAATGCTTTTAGTGTTTCGTTTACTTTTATTTTCAGATTTTCCCCCCTAGAGTAGTAAATCATTCTCCTTTATTTGTGGTACAAAAGATTGAAAAAAGAAAAACCTATCTTAGCCATGCTCTGGAGTTAACAGACCATACATGTCACCTTTTTCCTCTATTTTATGTTAAGAAAAACATCAGGAATTAACCTATAGTAATTAAAATACAAAACCATAAATAGGAAGTTGGTTTTTGAAGGAAAATTATATATCACCATTAAAGCTTATTTTCAAAAAAAACAAAACAAAACTGTATGATGCCTTTCAGTAGAAACCAGAGAGTCTGGTTCATTTCAAAGAAACAAACTTAACATTTAAATGATCCACATACTCAAAAATCACCCCTTGTTCTTTAAACAAACAAAAAAACTTTAACCTTTTGATTTTATAATCACCTTGAACTTAACTCCTTTCTCAAGGTCTTGCATAGCCCACAGGCAAATGCAAAAAAATTCTGATGCAAGGGCAGGAGGAATCTTTCCTTCCAAAGGAAACGGTGGATCTAGAAAACACCCCACTTTCCAGTCAAATGTTACTGGTCTTGATGTTGTATATCTTTTATGTAAGCTTTTTTTTTCCTTTCAGAGCTTTCATATAAACTGAATTTTCCAGATATGTTATTATCGTAATATATACTGAATAAAAATTGTATTAAAGTCTTATTTCCAACTTTATAAAGATGTGATTTCTGCTTTGGTACATCATGCGCCATCAGTGGGTGTTTGTAGTAGACAAATGTGACCAGGACACCCAGCTCATCGGGACACATCTGTACCACATGTGGTGACGCTACACACGAGTGCTAGGATCCAGCTTCTTCCTTATGTATTCCTGGGGAGTTACAACACTGCAGTGTAGCTGTGCCCAATAATTTCTATCTCTAAATACCAATTTGTTTATTATACATTGTTTTCTTTATGGGCTTCCCTGGTGGCTCAGCAGTAAAGAATCTGCCTGTAATGCAGGGGATGCAGGTTTGGTCCCTGGATCAGGAAGATTCCCTGGAGGAGGAAATGGCAACCCTCTCCAGCATTTCTTGCCTGGAAAATTCCATGGGCAGAGGAGCTTGGTGGGCTACAGTACAAGGGGTCGCAAAGAGTCAGATATGACTGAGCATGCACACATCATGCCACAGAATTAACTGACTGTGAACATCACATAAGCACATACATGAATTATGTCCATTTTAAAAAAGCTGATAAGAGACATTTGAATTCACTGCAGTCAGAGATTAGGTTTATATATATATATATATCTTCTTTATGTCTGTATCTATTCATCTGTTGATTGACCTTTAGTTTGCTTCCATATCTTGGCTATTGTAAATAATGCTGCTATGAACATAGTGAGGACAATATCTTTTTGAATTCATGTTTTCATTTTCTTTGGGAACTATCCATAAATGGAATTGCTGGATTGTATGATCATTCTGTCTTTTTTTTTTTTTTTTTTTAGGAAATCTCAATCCTTTTTTCCATAGTGGTTGTTCCAGCTTACAATCCCACCAACAGTGCTGAGAGTTCCCTTTTCTCCACATTCTCACCAACTCTTGTTTTTTCTTGCCTCTTTGATAATAGCCATCCTGACAGGTGTGAGGTGATATCTCATTGTGGTTTTGGTTTGCATTTTCCTGATGATTAGTGATGTTGAGCATCTTTTCATATGCCTGTTGGCCATCTGTATGTCTCCTTTGGGAAAATGTCTCTTCAGATCCTTTGCCTTTTTTAAATATTGAGTTCTTTATGTATTTTGGATATTAACTGGCTTAGCTATATCATTTGCAAATATCTTCTCCCATTCCATAGGTTGCCTTTTCATTTTGTTGATAGTTTTATTCACCATACAAAAGTTTTTTAATTTGGTTAGGTACATCTGTTTATTTTTCCTTCTGTTGTCCTTGTCTGAGGAACACATAAAAAACTATTGCTAAGATCAATGTCAAAGAAAGCACTGCCTATGTTTTCTTACAGATGTTTTATGGTTATAGGTTTTGCAATTAAGTCAACCCATTTTGAATTCATTTTTGTATATGGTATGAGAAAGAAGTTCAGTTTCTTTTCTTTTTGCTTTCTTTTTTCCATGTAGCTACCCAGTTTTCCCAGCACCACTTATCAAAGAAACTATCTTTCCCCCTACTGTATATTCTTGGCTCTTTTGTTGTAGATTAATTGATTGTATAAATATGGGTTCATTTTTGGACTCTATTCTGATCCGTTGATCTTTGATCTATCTATGTGCCAGTACCATACTACTTAGATTACTGTAGCTTTGTAGTATAGCTTGAAATCAGGGAGCATGAAACCTCCAGCTTTGTTCTTTACTAATATTTCTTTGGCTTTTCAAGATCTTTTGTGATTCCATACAATCTTAGGATTATTACTTCTAGTTCTGTGAAAAACACCATTGATATTTCGATAGCATGTGTGTGAGCTTTTACATTATCTGCTCAGAGCTCATTATTAATGACAACAAAGTCATAATATGAACACTTATTAAACAAGACAGAGGTATAAAGAGAAATGCCTTGTGACCACAAATTCAACCCAAATCCCACTCAGCCACGTGTAAACAAATAATGTTGATTATAAAAGAATCAAGTAGGAGGACACAGATGGATAAGGAGAAACCATCGTTATGATCAGAAAAGGGGTGTGGACTCCCAGTCCTGCTGCCTGTGAGTCTGTATCATTGCTACACTAGGAAGAACAGCTGCTAACTTATAATAATCGGTACCTTTTCCTAAATAACTTGTAATAGTCTGTTGTATATAATCGCCTTATGTTTTAATGGAACTCTATCATCATAATAATTATTATTTTATTTAAAATATTTACCTGTATCTATTTGTACCCTATACTTTTTGATCTCAGGAGAGAAAAATGCATGCTTTTAAAATATTCATTGGGTTTTGTTAATTTTTTGGCCCTACAGAAATACTGTTTTATTTTCATTCCCTCTGCTCATCCTGACATTCAGTGCACACTTTCGATTAGAAGCACAAAATCTCTACTTGGTAGATAACGCCTGATGCATTTATGGGTCACGTTGAGACACAGGCAAGCCCTGGAACCAGATACTCTGTCTGTACAAATAGAGATTTAACACTAAGGATTTTATCATGATCTGTTCCTTGTTTCTTCATTCTCTTAACAGTGCCTTTTAACCAGTGAAAGAAAGCCTTCAGTTTTGGTGAGGTATAATTTACCAGGCTTTTTCATTTATGGAACATACTTCTGGTGTCACAGCTAAGAAATATTTGCCAAAAGACAGGTCACAAGGATTTCCTCTACAAGGATTATCTTCTACAGTTTTTTCATTTTAGGATTTATATTTTGATGCATGATCCATTTCAGTTAAATTTTGTGTAAGGTACAATATGTAGACTGAAGTGTTTTTTCATATGTACATACAGTTGTTTTAGCATCATTTGTTGAAAAGACTCTCCTTTTCCCTGCTGAAGTTTCTTTGATTCTTTGTTGAAAATAAGTTGTCTATATACATGGGTAAATACCTAAGAGCAGAAGGGGTGTAAGCTATGGTCCAAGTATGTTTAAGAAACTACCAAAGTATTTTCCAGAGTGGTTGTACCATTTTATATTCCCATTATCAGTTTACAAAATTTCCAGTTCTCTTCATCCTCATCAACATTTGGTGTAGCCAGTCTTTGTAGCTTCCACTGGCTCGATGTAGTGTGTAATGGCATCTCAGTTCAGTTCAGTTCAGTCGCTCAGTCATGTCCGACTCTTTGCAGCCCCATGAACCACAGCACACCAGGCCTCCCTGTCCATCACCAACTCCCGGAGTCCACCCAATCTCATGTCCATCGAGTCGGTGATGCCATCCAACCATCTCATCCTATGTTGTCCCCGTCTCCTCCTGCCCTCAATCTTTCCCAGCATCAGGGTCTTTTCCAATGAGTCAGCTCTTCGAATCAGGTGGCCAAATGATCAGAGTTTCAGCTTCAGCATCAGTCCTTTCAGTGAATATTCAGGACTGATTTCCTTTAGGATTGACTGGTTGGATCTCCTTGCAGTCCAAGGGACTCTCAAGAGTCTTCTCCAACATCACAGTTCAAAAGCATCAATTCTTCAGCGCTCAGCTTTCTTTATAGTCCAGCTCTCACATCCATACATGACCACTGGAAAAACCATAGCCTTGACTAGATGGACCTTTGTAGGCAAAGTAATATCTCTGCTTTTTAATATGCTGTCTAGGTTGGTCATAACTTTCCTTCTAAGGAGCAAGCGTCTTTTAATTTCATGGCTGCAATCACCATCTGCAGTGATTTTGGAGCCCAAAAAAATAAAGTCAGCCACTGTTTCCACTGTTTCCCCATCTATTTGCCATGAAGTGATGGGACTGGATGCCATGATCTTAGTTTTCTGAATGGTATCTCATGATGGTTTTAATGTGAATTTTTCTCATATCTAATGAAGGTGAGCAACTTTTCATGTGCTAATTTGCCATCTATGCATCTTTTTTGGTAAAGTGTGTATTCAAGTCTTTTGCTGCTTTTTAAATTGAGATGTTTACTTCCTTATGGTTAAGTTTTGAGAGCTCTTTATCTATTCTGGGTGCAAGTCCTCCACCAGCTCTCCTCTCCTGACTCGAGCAGCCTTCCCGCCGTGTGCTCACATGACCCTCTTCTGTGCGCACGCAGAGAGCTCTCTCTTCCTCTACATCTGAGCTCAGCGATCCTATCAGACAAGGCCTCACACTTACGATCTCACCTGACCTTCCTTACCTCCTAATCTTCAACAAAGTTCCTTACCTCCTAATCTTCAAAAAACTTCCTTACCCTATCTTCAAAAAAGTCACATTGTGGATTAAGATTTCAACACAGGGCTTCCCTGGTGGCTCAGTGGTGAGGAATCTTCCTGCCAATGCAGGAGACGTGGGTTCAGTCCCTGGTCCAGGAGGATCCCATACACCGCAGAGCAGCAAAGCCCAAACACCGCAGTGTTGAGTCTGTGCCCTAGAGCCGGAGCCGCAGCTGCTGAGCCTGTGTGCTGCAGCTACTGAAGCCTGTGCGCCCTGCAGCCCATGCTCCACAGCAGAAGAAGCCACCAGGACTCGAGAGTAGTCCCTGCTCACCACAGTTAGAGAAAAGGCCCACACAGCAGCAGAGACACAGCACAGCCAGACAGAAACAAATAAACAAAATTATTAAAGAAGAAAAAGATTTCAACATACAGGGATGGACCTGGAGATTATCATACTAAGTGAAGTAAGTCAGAAATACAAATATCACATGATATCACTTACCATATCTAAACTATGACAAAAATGAACCTATCTATAAAACAAACAAACAAACAAAAAGGCTTTTTGTTTTGTTTTGTTATCTATGAAAAAAAAAAGGGGGGTGGCTTCCCTTGTGGCACAGCTGGTAAAGAATCCACCTGCAATATGGGAGACCTGGGTTCAATCCCTGGGTTGGGAAGATCCCCTGGAGAAGAGAAAGGCTACCCACTCCAGTTTTCTAGCCTGGAGAATTCCATGGACTGCATAGTCCATGGTCGCAAAGAGTCAGACACGACTGAGCGACTTTCATTTTCACTTTTCATGAAACAAAAGACAGACTCACAGACCTAGAGATCAGACTTGTGGTCAAGGGAGAGGGGTTTTGGGGAAGGAGAGAGTGAGAGTTTGGGATTAGCAGATGTAAAGTATTACCTATAGGATGGATAAACAGCAAGGTCCTATTGTACAGCACAGGGAACTATATTCAATATCCTATAATAAACCATAATGGGAAAGAAAAAAAAAGATTTCAATATATGGATTAGGAAGGGACACAACTCAGTCCCCAGCACTGCGACAAAGTGTATAAAACTGTAGGTATTCAATATGTACAGCTTACTGTAAGTCAACTAGCTCTCAGTTAAGCAAAACAGGCAGGCAGCGCCAGCAAGATGGCAAAACTGAAAGCCCAGATCGTCCTTCCCTCTGCAGAGATGACAGCTCAACAATAAGACATGGCCCAAAATCAGTGTACAAAAATCAACTGCATTTCTATACAGAATAAAATGAACTGCCAGTAAAACAAATTAAGAAAGCAATTCTGTTTACAATAACATCAAAAAAAAAAAAAAACTTAGGAACAAATTTAACCAAAGAGGTGGAAGGATGTATACACTGAAAACTGTAAGGCACTGATGAAAGAAAGGGAAGACAACACGGAAGAGTGGAAGACAGTTTGTCTTTTAGGGCAGAAGGATGAATGATGTGAAAACGTCCATACTACCCAAAGAAAACTAGAGATTCAAGGTCATGCCTATCAAAATTCTGCAGTGGGGATTTTGGGGGACCGATAACTGGGTGAGTGGGGTGCCATTTGCTGACGGCGGAGGAGGCAGGCTTGTGATCTACACTGGACTCAGAATATGTCAAGCTGTTTTCAATATGATGCTCCGATTATTCATTCTTAACCCATTCCTCCATTAAGGAACTCCAAACTCACCCAAAATATAATCGCAAAAATAAAAATGTTTTTTATACAAACATGATGCTGCTGCTGCTGCCACTGTTAAGTCGCTTCAGTCATGTCCGACTCTGTGCAACCCCATAGACGGCAGCCCACCAGGCTCCTCTGTCCCTGGGATTCTCCAGGCAAGAATACTGGAGTGGGTTGCCATTTCCTTCTCCAATGCATGCATGCATGCATGCTAAGTTGCTTGAGTCGTGTCTGACTCTGTGCAACCCTATGGACAGCAGCCCATCAGGCTCCTCCATACACGGGATTCTCTAGGCAAGAATGCTGGAGTGGATTGCCATTTCCTTCTCCATATACAAACATAAATACTCATATATATAGTCACGCTCGACTTCACTTTTAACCCTTGGCTCCTCCCCTAGTTTGGATTAAGAGGGAACTCCCTTCTACTTGGCGTGAGACCACCCCAGTTATCCTCAACTACATCTAAAGGATCTGGGAATTCACCTTTTTTTCCCCATCGGCACTCACAGCTCCACCACCATTTTCTGCCTCATGGGGGCTGATGTTATACTTAATGCTCTTAATCTATTAAAAGACCCACATAAATAAACGACCCAATCAAAAAATGGGCCAAAGAACTAAACAGACATTTCTCCAAAGAAGACATACAGATGGCTAACAAACACATGAAAAGATGCTCAACAGCACTCATTATTAGAGAAATGCAAATCAAAACCACAATGAGGTACCATTTCACACCAGTCAGAATGGTTGCTATCCAAAAGTCTACAAGCAATAAATGCTGGAGAGGGTGTGGAGAAAAGGGAACCCTCTTACACTGTTGGTGGGAATGCAAACTAGTACAGGCACTATGGAGAACAGTGTGGAGATTCCTTAAAAAACTGGGAATAGAACTGCCATATGACCCAGCAATCCCACTGCTGGGCATACACACCGAGGAAACCAGAATTGAAAGAGACGCGTGTACCCCAATGTTCATCGCAGCACTGTTTACAATAGCCAGGACATGGAAGCAACCTAGATGTCCATCAGCAGACGAATGGATAAGGAAGCTGTGGTACATATACACAATGGACTATTACTCAGCCATTAAAAAAAATACATTTGAATCGGTTCTATTGAGATGGATGAAACTGGAGCCCATTATACAGAGTGAAGTAAGCCAGAAAGAAAAACACCAATACAGTATACTAATGCATATATATGGAATTTGAAAGATGGTAACGATAACCCTATATGCGAGACAGAATAAGAGACACAGATGCATAGAACAGTCTTATGGACTCTGAGGGAGAAGGTGAGGGTGGGACGTTCTGGGAGAATAGCATTGAAACATGTATATTATCATATGTGAAACAGAACACCATTCCATGTTCGATGCATAAGACAAATGCTCAGGGGCAATGGGATGACCCAGAGGGATGGGATGGGGAGGGATGTGGGTGGGGGGTCCAGGATGGGGAACACATGTAAACCCATGGCTGATTCATGTCAATGTATGGCAAAAACTATTACAATATTGTAAAGTAATTAACCCCCAACTAAAATAAATAAATTTATTTTAAAAAAATTAAAAAATAAAAAATAAATAAAATAAATAAAAATAAAATAAAATAAAAAGACCCACATAAAGTATCCTAATCAGAGAACTTATCCAGGTCAAATCTAAGAAAGGACTTTGGGACAATAGGCACAAGCCAAGATTGTGCCTTGGAACAATCCTAGGAACATGGGGATGTATGGTCTCCCTCGTTACCTCGGTTGATATCAGTTGTCACCAAAGTTTCAGGCCACCTCTCATGTCCTAAGCTGCAGTCCTCATCAGGTTCTATGGATCCTCGGTGTGATGTACAATGACCTCCCATCTGCTCCCAGCTCCTAAAATTCCCTCACTGTGCCTCTGGCTTTAACAGCCCGCCAAGGGGAAAATCCCTGATGTGGTCCCCTCTTCTCGAAATGTTTCCTTCATTTTCTTGTTTTCTCCTGAAGACACAGCTTACTCTGCAGCCTTCTCAAATGGTGCTAGGTTTTCTCCCACAGTCCTTCAACCACTGGGCCAAGAGGTGGTTTTCTCACTGTTTTTCATGATTCCTCCCCGAACTTCCTCCTTTCCTCCCATAGAGAATTTCCCAGCTTTGGATCTCACAGCACCAGACTCCCCCATCCCCTTCCTTCCTTGTGTGAGGCTCCCTGACTCTGTGTAATCGCTCTCATTGCTTGTTGATTTTAGCTCCTGGCTCATTGCTACATTCTCACACAACTCATGCCTTCATGGCTGGAGATTTAAATCCACAAAGAAGATCAGCTTTTTGAACTTTTCTCCTTCCACCATCTCGTGCTCCATGCCACCTCCGTCATGACCAATGATGCAATGCTGAACTGTCATATGATCCAACAATCCCACTTCTGGGCTTATATCCGAAGGGATGAATCCGGATGTATACAAGATACCTGGACTCCTATGCGCACTGCAGCATTGTTCACAATAGCCTCGATGTGGAAACCAGCTAAACGTCCATCAGCAGATGAGCAGATAAAGAAGATGTGGAATGTGTATACAGTGGAATATTGTTCAGCCATGAGAAAGAAGGAAATTCTGTCATTTGCAGCAACATGGAGGGACCTCGAAGATATGATGCTAAATGAAATAAGTTAGAGAAGGACAAGTACCGCAAAGTATCACTTATATGTAAAATCTAAAAGTCAAATTCATAGAAACAGAAAGTAGAAAAGTGGCTTCCAGGGGCTTGGAGTGGGTGGGGGGAGAATAGGGAAAGGTTGGTTAAAGGGTATAAACTTTCCACTATAAGTGAATAAAGTCTGAGTGAAAGTTACGTCCTACTCTTTGCGACCCCATAGACTATACATGGAATTCTCCAGGCCAGAATACTGGAGTGGGTAGCCTTTCCCTTCTCCAGGGGATCTTCCCAACCCAGGGATTGAACTCAGGTCTCCCACATTGCAGGCAGATTCTTTACCAGCTGGGCCACCAGGGAAGCCCAAGAATACTGGAGTGGGTAGCCTATCCCTTCCCCAGCAGATCTTCCCAACCCAGGAAGCGAACCGGGGTCTCCTGCATGGCAGGGGGATTCTTTACCAGCTGAGTTACCAGGAATGAAGATCTGATGTAAAACATGGTGACTATATTTGATAACATGATATTACATAATTGAAATTTGCTGAGAATTTAAATATTACACACCCCGAAAGATAAACACGTGAGGTGACGGGTGGGTTCATTAACTAGATGTTAGGAATCTTTTACAGTGTATGTATATATCAGATCACCACAAGTAGACTTTAAATACCTCACAGTTTTATTGGTCAGTTATTCTACAATGAAGCTGACCACCTCCCCACCCACCCCCCACCAAGAAAAAAGAAGAGGCTGGAAAATGGAATACTCCTCTTGGTGGGAGGGGGAGCCTGAATCTAAGGAGGAATGGAAAATTAGGGCCACTTTTTGCAATCACTACTGTCTCCCTCTACAACTCCGATTTTACATCCTCCCGCAGCACCACCTACACTCCACCGAGCCCACCTTTCCAGCGCAACTTCCCCTTCTTACGTCATCACTCCCCTCCCGTCTGGCCCTCATCCCGCGGTCCATCGTCAGCATCGTTTGCTTTGCATCCACCCTCAACTCCCTGCTGGTTTCTTCAGTTAGATGATGGCTTGTCCAAACCACAGCTCTAGTGATGGAAGGTTCTACCCACCTTCATGTGAACCCCACACTGATGCTCTGTTGATGAAGTGACGGGAGACCAACCACGCAAGGACTCTGAATTTTGTGTCTTTGAAGACCACGAAACTCATGAAGGTCCATATGCTGCTGGTGTCACTCACACATCCCTAATGCATTCACTTTGATCTCCCGGGTAATTATCTCCTACCTTCTCTCTCCTCGAATCTCCAACACCGTCTCTCACGCTCACTCTCAGCTGGTGCCTGGCTGTTTCAGAGAAGCAACAACGGAAGCCGTGAGAACTTCCTCACCCCACCTGCCGCCTCTCAGCGTCTTTGTTTCCTTGTATCCCCGCTTGCCTGGGAGCCATGCCGTCTGCTTCCACACCGGATTCCACTCCCTCTCGCTCCTCTCCCATGTCATCCATGCGCCCTTCTAGATGGGGTCACTTTCATCGTCAGTAAAGATCTTTGGAAAAGAAAAGCTTCAAAGAACCCACTTCTCTCTCCAGCGACCGCACTGTGTCTCTTCTGCCGTTTATAGCAAATTCTCAGATGCTGACTGGCTGCCCCCGTCTCTGCAGGCCCGTCCTCCTCTTTGCTAATCACTCCATCTTACTTCACGTCTAGGAAGCACAGGGCGCAGTCAACGCTTCCTCCTTGGAAGCTTCTGCTCGCTTGTCTGCCTGAACACCACTCTTTTCCTTTCCATCACACCAAGGAAATGGCAACCCTTCTCAGTCTTTCCTGCCGGTTCCTCTGCAACCTTTCAACCTCACAGGATGCCCCAGGGCTCAGTTTTTGCATCACAGTTTTTCACTCACTGGCTTGGGAAACTCATTGGTCTCCTACTTGTCAGCACCATATACATGCTCATGAGTCCCAAATTCACCTTTTTTTGTCTTGGCCAGAGATGTATTTTATCAGTATTTTAGCCGTATGTACCAGGTTCACTGTCTAGAGTGCTTGATTTTTCTTTGCATAATGACAAACACCTTTATTCAAATTTGGAGAAAACACATGACGACGAATCATTCTGATGGCTACATGAGCATATTTCCTGGGTGTTAATGATATTCTTGTCCAGTGATGTCACAAAGACCATCTCTGCTACTGTGCACTTGATGAAAATTGTGTGGACTTGGTAACTAGGATGCCCAAAGAAAGGGGATAACTATGACTCCAAATTGATATCCTTAGCCTGCATTTCTCCCTTAGACTTCCTCTTAGAACTATAAGAGGCCTTTCAAATTTAACGCGTCCAGAACCAGCTCCTGGTCTCCTCCACACCAGCCCTCCCACAGCACTTCCCACCTCAGTTAATGGCAATTCCGTCCTTGAAGTTTCTCCAGCCAAAAATCTGGAAGTCATCTTAGACTCCCCTCTTTCACTCACACCCCACATGTGATCCATCAGCAAATCCTCCAGGGTCTACCTTCAAAATAGACTCCAATTCCATTTTTTCTCATCAGCCTGATCCCAGCCACCATCATCTTCTGCCTGGATTATTTCTTAAAAAGCTCCCAACTGACCTTCCTGCTTCTGTCTTTGCCCCCAGCTATAGACCACTCTCAACCCAGCCGCCAAAGTGAGCCTCCTGTGCTGCTGCTGCTAAGTCGCGTCAGTCGTGTCCGACTCTGTGCGACCCCATAGACGGCAGCCCACCGGGCTCTGCCATCCCTGGGATTCTCCAGGCAAGAATACTGGAGAGGCTTGCCATTTCCTTCTCCAATGCATGAAAGGGAAAAGTGAAAGTGAAGTCGCTCAGTCGTGTCCAACTCCTAGCGACCCCATGAGCTGTAGCCTACCAGGCTCCTCTGCCCATGGGATTTTCCAGGCAAGAGTACTGGAGTGGGGTGCCATTGCCTTCTCTGGATCCTCCTGTAACATAAGTCAATTCATGTCACTGTTCAGCTCAAAATGTCTAATGTCTCCCTGCCTCACTTGAAGTGGAAGGACAGGTCCTTACAATGGCCTACAGCCCTCTTAAGACCTACTGCCTCGTGGGTCCCATCCCTTCATCCTCTCCTTTTGCTTATTCTGCGCCATCTACGCTGACCTTCTTACTGTTCCTCAAATACAACAAGCACATCCCCGTTGTGACAGAGGGAAAAATACCCTCAGAGATATTCGGGTCTTTGGAACCTATGGATGTGACCTCATATGGCAAAGTCATGACCCATGTGATTAAGGGTTTGGAGATGAGAAGATGATCCTGGGGAAGACAGGCGAGCCTCAAAGGCAATCACATGCCATCACATGGAGTCTTCTAAGAGGGAGATTGGGCCGACACACAGACAAGGAGAAGGCAATTGAAGGAGGAACAGGGGGAGATTTGAAGATGCTGGACGTAGGATGACAGTGACGCAGCTGAAGCAGAGAAGGCCAATCGCCCCCCCGAAGCTGGAAGATGCAAGACAATGTCTCCCCTGGAGCCTCTGGAGGAAGCATGGCCCTGCCCACCCTTGGATTTCAGCCCGTCGATACTGATATTGGATGCCAGGCCTCCAGAATCATTAGAATACATATCTGTTGTCTTAAACAACTCTGTGGTCCTTTGTTATCACAGCCATGGAAACCAGTAGGCTGATCTCTAGACCTTCCCACTGGATGCATCCTCTGCCTAGGACGACCTCCCACCAAGTGTCAGCTCTGCTAGCCCCCCACCCCCTCTGTCTTCACTCAAATATTTATAAGCTCAGGGAGGCAATCTCCACCCTATTCAAAATCCATATCACACACTCATACACACATACACGCATTCTGGACTCGCCATCTCCCTGAACTTTTTTCATATCCTTTTTTCTTTGGAAAAGACCCTGATGCTGGGAAAGATTGAGAGCAGGAGAAGGGGACGACAGAGGATGAGATGGTTGGATGGCATCACTGACTCAGTGGACATGAGTTTGAGTGAGCTCTGGTAGACAGTGAAGGACAGGGAAGCCTGGCGTGCTGCAGTCCATGGGATCACAAAGAGTTGGATATGACTAAGTGACTAAACAACAAATTTTCATACATTCTATGTATTTATTTTTATCCTGTCTTCCTGTCCCCAAAATGTCAGCACTGGGAAAACAACAATGTTTTTCTCTTGTATTCTCTGCATATCATGAGCACATAGAACAGTGTCTGACACAGAGGAAGTGCTCGACAAATATTTATTGAGTGAACTTGAGGAACTTTATTTCACACCAACTGAGGAGAAAAACAGGTCTCCCATGGTCATCAAAATCACGTTCCAACTCCGAGACCTCAATCATCACTTGTTTTAACGACATGTGCAAATCTGGACTTGCAGATAGCTTGGTCTAAAAGTGAAAGTCGCTCAGTCATATCTGACTCTTTGTGACCCCATGGACTGGAGAGTCCATGGAATTCTCCAGGCCAGAATGCTGGAGTGGGTAGCCTTTCCCTTCTCCAGGGGATCTTCCCAACCCAGGGGTCAAACCCAGGTCTCCCACATTGCAGGCTGATTCTTTACCAGCTGAGCCACAAGGGAAGCCCCAAAAGACTGGAGTGGGTAGCATATCCCTTCTCCAGCAGATCTTTCTGACCCAGGAATCAAACTGGGGTCTCCGGCATTGCAGGCGGATTCTTCACCAACTGAGCTAAGCTTGGTTTGAGACTCCATGAAAGAGACTTTCCTGCTGGTATAATGGCTCAGACTCCACGATCCCTGTGCAGGGGGTGTGGGTTCAACCCCTGGTCAGGGAACAAGATCCCACAGGCAGCAACTGAGCGTTCGCATGCCGCAACTACAGATTTCGCTGCTGCAACCAAGACTGAAGATCCTGTGTGCACAACTAAGACTCGGCACAGCTAAATAAATAAACATATTTTTAGAAGACCCCTTGAAGAAGTTCAGATAAAGACAGAGAACCTGTGAAGCAGACAGCATGAGGCAGCCCAGCGGTGGCCCCTAACTAGGTCGTGCTGGGCTTCTCTCTAGCCCAACCTTCAGGGACAGTGTCAGGAAGTCAGAATTTTCTAGAAAAGCCCTTACATAATGCTGATGATTAGGAAGAGTTGGGAACCACTTGATTTTTCCCTGCCACAGATTTTAAAATGTATGAAAGAATGTTATATATTTTGTGATTAGCTGCAAATGTTTTTCAGCACAGCACGTTATACATGCATTGTTTTCCTGCTCCCTGAAACAATCACAGCTGCTGCTTGCCACGTGTGTCCCTGGGTAGGATCATTCTCTGTGCCATCAGACCTTAGGCTCCCCGTGGAGTCGTGTCAACATTAAACATCACAGAAGTGAGAGACCCCCTTCCTGCCCTGAAAACATCTCCGGCTTCCTTCCAAGCTCTCTCGAAACTGATTATACTGGTGCATCACGCTTAAGGGGAGCTCCGCTTTCTGTGGTGAGGGGAAAGCTTGCTCTAAACAGCAGCTGAGTTTTGCGATTTACATTCGTCACTTTTAAAAACATGAAAATAAATTCAAAATTATAAAATGACCCATTCTGCATAAACTAATTCTGATCCATGACTCTAAGTGTGAGCCCAGCTTTTGGCCTTCACTTCAGCTCTCTCCCCAACAGGGAGAGTTTAGGGTCTTCCTTCCATTTTCCAAGTCATCATTGTCTTCATGGAGAATGGAAGAGATTATTCCTGGGTCATGCTGTTCATGGCATCTAGTCCCTTCATGGCAAATAGAAGAGGAAAAATGGAAACAGTGATAGATTTTCTTTTCTTGGGCTCCAAAATCACTGCAGACAGTGGCTGCAGCCATGAAATTAAAAGACGCTTGATGCTTGGAGAGAAAGCTGTGACAAAGCTAGACAGCATATTAAAAGACAGAGACATCACTTTCCTGACAAAGGTCCATGTAGTCAAAGCTATGGTTTTTCCAGTAGTCATGTGTGGATGTGAAAGTTGGACCATAAAGAAGGCTGAGGGCCAAAGAATTGATGCTTTTGAATTGTGGTGTTGGAGAAGACTCCTGGGAGTCTCTTGGGCAGCAAGGATATCAAACCAGTCAATCCTGAGGGAAATCAACCTTGAATATTCATTGGAAGGACTGATGCTGAAGATGAAGCTTCAATACTTTGGCCACCTGATGCAAAGAGCTGACTCATTGGAAAAGACCCTGATGCTGGGAAAGATTGAAGGCAGGAGGGAAAGGGGACCAGAGAGGATGAGATATTTGGATGGCATCATCAACTCAATGGACATGAGTTTAAGCAAACTCCAGGAGATGGTGAAGGACAGGGCAGCCTGGTGTGTGTGCTTCAGTCCATGGGGTGGCAAAGAGTCAGACGTGACTTAGTGACTGAACAACAACAACAACTAATATTTATTGAGAGCTTACTGTGCACCGAGTATAATGGCTAATGTTTGCAATATATAATTGAATCCTATGTGATAGGTACTATTATTATTACTAGCTTTATCTCCATTTTACTGTGGAAGAAACTAGGGCATAAACAGATTAAATCCAGAGCCTGAGCTGACACTGCCCAGAAGGGACAGATCCAAGGTTCTGCTCCAGGCCTGTGTGACTCCAAGACTAGAAATCACTTGACTGAATCTCCTTGCTGTGATGTAAATTCAATCAATGACATTGTAGTTTTCAAACCATTTCTCTTAAAGAGATGTTGTGCTGAAAATGGAGAAGAGGGCTAATTCTTCTTTATTCAACTTGGGTTGCACTTCAAGAGAAATGCCGAGTGTCTGGGAACACAGAGAGGAAAGGGGGCTTTAAAGGAAAAACAGGCCGCAGCCATAAAGAGTCAGATGGCCAACATCTGGCCCGCTTGCGGTTGGGCACGTGGGCTGCCGTGTGAATTACAAAGGTATGACAAATTTTCTACTCTGTTCTAATTTGGCTCAGCCTGCCTGCCTTCAGCGTTTTTGGCAATCCTTCCCACCCTTGAACTAAGATGCCCTTCATGACGCAGTGTGTGGCTAAGGATTACCAAGCAGGCTTTCTGTTTTGTTTTCCACCTCACTTTGTTTATGTCCTGCAGGGGAGGGGCCTCCTAACGTCTGATGGCTCTTTACATCATATTCGCTGCCGGCTGCATGGAATGCCACTTTGTGGAAACCTCGGCAGCTATGCAGGGATTTATGGTTTGAGTTTGGTTCTGTGAGATACCTACACCCCACCTAGCTTGCCTCTCTGGGATCTGCTGAAGGCTTACAGACTCTTTGTGAGGTTTTCGTTCGTTTGTTTTGTTTTGTTTTCAGATTTTTTCATGTGGACCACTTCTAAAGTCTTTCTGTAATTTGTTACACTATTGCTTCTGTCTCCTGTTTTGGTTTTTTGGCCCTAAGGCATGTGGGATCTTAGCTTCCCACCCAGGGATGGAACTCACACCCACTGCATCGGAAGGTGAAGTCTTAACCACTAGACCACCAGGGAAGTCCCTCCGTGAGGTTTTCAATCCACGTTGCCTGCTCTGCACTGATGCCCCATCAACTCACAAGCAGGACAGACTCCCACTAGCAATTTAAGAATTCACAGCGGGTTTTAAAGGGTTGGCCAGAAAGTTCGTTTGGGTTTTTCACCAGGTGACGCAGTGGTCAAGAATCTGCCTGCCAATGAAGGAGACTCAGATTCAATCCTCAGATCAGGAAGATGCCTTGGAAGAGGAAATGGCAATCCCCTCCAGTATTCTCACCTGGGAAATCCCAGGGACAGAGAGGAGCTTCATGGGCTACAGTCCGTGGGGTCACAAAGAGTCGGACCCAACTGGGTGACTGAGCAGCAGCAACATAAAACCTTAATCATGCTTTTTTTTAAATTATTACTCTTGTTTTTAATTTCTACTTAAGAAATAATTCATGCGGTCATGTGGCACGAAACATAACTGCAGTGACACTAATGCTGAATCACAGAGTAAGGCCACACAATATACTGAGCATATATGTTATCACGTGTAACACATGTGAGGCAACCCTGTAGGTAAGGTGGTCTTACTACCCACATGTTACAAATGTGAGAAGTGCAGTGCAGGGAGGTAAGCTAACTCCCTTGGGGCCACATAAATACGAAGGGAGACAGGCAGCTTTATGGTATGAATCTGTCTCACGTGAAAATCATCAAGTTTAACCACTGTGTTATGTAGACAATGAAAGAGATCACTCTGGACTAAACTGGATCAGCAGCGGGTTAATTCTCTGAGAATCTGGACAAATGCAATAAGGGAAAACAGGGAGAAAAGTTATAAGCAGCACATTCCTTCCTAGATGAATAAAAAATAATATTGAAGAAGGCAACACACAAAGAAACAGGAGACGCGGCTCTAATCCCAACACCACCAAACAAAGCTTCTACTGACGCGAATTGGGAAAACTGGTTCAGTTCCGACAGATCTAGGTGATTAAATGAGTTCAATTCTCCTCCACACTTCGGACAATGATTCAGCTTGCAGCTACAGTGGCAGTGTTCTGTTTACAAAGATTTGACCCCAAATCCATTCTATGTGAACATTCAACTAGACTCTCCTCAGACGTCCTCCAGATCTTCCACTTTCCTTTGCTGTTCAGTCACTCAGTCGTGTCCAACTCTTTGCCACCCCATGGACTGCAGCACACCAGGCCTCCCTGTCCATCACCAACCCCCCGGAGCTTACTCAAATTCATGCCCATCGAGTGGGCGATGCCATTCAACCATCTCATCCTCTGTTGTCCCCTTCTCCCGCCTTCAATCTTTCCCAGCATCAAGGTCTCTTCAAATGAGTCAGCTCTTCACATTGGATGGTCAAAGTATTGGAGCTTCTGCTTCAGCATCAGTCCTGTCTGTGAATATTCAGGGTTGATTTCCTTTAGGATGAACTGGTTTGATCTCCTTGCAGTCCAAGGGACTTGCAAGAGTCTTCTCCAACACCACAGTTCAAAAGCATCAGTTCTTGGGCACTCAGTTTTCTTTATGGTCCAACTCTCACATCCATACATGACTACTGGAAAAACCATAGCTTGAACTATGCAGACCTTTGTTGGCAAAGTGATGCCTCTGCTTTTTAATATGCTGTCTAAGTTTGTCATAGCTTTTCTTCCAACGAGCAAGCATCTTTTAATTTCATACCCATAGTCACCATACACACACTTCCTAAATTTATTTATAACATTATGTCTGTGTTCATCCTTAGGACTCTCTTCTGAATGGCTCACTCTGAGCCACCATCACAGCTCCAGCTCAGGCTGGAAATTTTGTCTTATATGCACTTTGCTTTCAGAGATAGTTCACAGCTTCCTTTTCAAAAAGATACTGTATTTTCTCTCAAGAAAATAAACTCTGGAGCAAAAGGAAATGGAATACACGGTATTGCCATCCCCTAGTATCTAAGCCCCTTCTCTGCATCTGAGCATTATTCACCAAGCACCAGCCTCCACAGTAGCCAGCATCTGGGTATTTAACAACCTGAGTGGGCTGGAAAGGTGGTTAGATGAGGGAATGATACAGCTGTTCTCAGTCCAACCTTGTCATGGAGCTCTAGAAGCCTCTTCAGGCACCTCCACAATCACCCTATTCCTGAATTATTTTTCAGCAAAGAAGCATAGAAGAGAGCTGGGGAAACAAAGGGAGAGGATGAAAAAGCCAGCTGGAATCTGACCCGGGAATCCATCAGAAAACATCGGGGTTTCCTCAGGCTGAGAAGAAGACAAAATGTAAACTGTAGGGGTGTCTGACTGTTGAGATAGAGGGTTGTAGAAGCAATGAGATCCTTCCCTAAAGAGGACAGAAATTTTCAGTAAAGTGAAGACTTAAGTAGTGGAGCAAAGAAGTTATAGGTAGCTTTCACTTCCAACGTTTTTCTAGTATCTTAGCACAGAAAAAGAATGTGATTGTCCAGGTAATGTGGAGGAAAAAAATCCTGTATCAAATGTTTCAAGAGACTTTATTTTTAATTAAAAAAAATGGTAATGAGAAAAAAGTGAGTAAAATCAACTCACTCAATGATTTTTAGTAAAAAGAACAAATGACCCTAAATCTCTAACACCCATGAAATCTTTCTAAAATCTAAAGGATCTTTCTTGAATGTTATATTCTAATGTAGGTGTTCAACTTCATTTTACCTGCCCATTTGTGGCTATTAATAAATTACATAAATAAGAACTTTATTTAGTGATAATAATGTGCTATTAAGCAAAATCAACCTATAATATCTCTTCTTACATTAAAGAGAGATGCACCAGAAAATTCTATGATAACCAGTGTATGGATGCATTCTTTTTTCTAGTTGGTTTTAACACAATACTTGCAATTATTTATACAATAAAATAAACATCTGACCCTTATTCAAGAGTTTAATTCCATATTATAATGAGGAAAACTCAGGACTGACCATTATTTAAATTTAGGTACTAGTATCCAAAACCATATTTTTTTAAGTGTTTATCAATAATTCAAGATGCACATGTATCAACCTTTTAAAGTCAAAAGTATTTTTAGTGTGTGCACAAATATACAAAAATATTGGATAGATATATTTCTATATGTTCATATATATGTGTAGATAAATTATATACACTTGTATATACTTGTGTGTATGTGTGTATATATATACATCAGGCTAATAAAGCATGAGTTTTTTTAAGATAGTAGAATTACTCTTGTAAATTAATTTTCTTCTCTGTGTCTTATGCTAACTTCCCAAAATGAACACATATTACTTTTTAAATAAGAAAAGGTTATTTTTAAAACATTTTAAATAATGTTTTATCTCTCATCACTAAGCTATCTTGATATTTGTTACTTAAATTATATTTTGCTTACTTAAATAGCTATGTAAACACTGGTGAAGGTGAATGACATCTGCTGTCAGAATATCTAAATATCAGATACAGTTAGTAAACAGAGCAAACGTATCTCTGACAATTCATAATATGAAACTGCAAAAGAAGTGACAGTTTGGGGATATCCAAAAACTGTTTAACTCTCTTGGTAGGGAAATAGCGAGGCTGACTAAGATCTCTGTAAACAGTGAGGCTTAAAAACATAAATGGCAAAAAATAAATGGCCAAAATGATATGCTGGCATTTAAAAACTATTTTTCCTATAAAAATAGGGCTCAGATGACCTTTGAGGATCTTTTCCAATGCTAATATTCTGAGCATATGCATTTACATTCAAATTCAGTTTTGCAGGCTGAATGTTTTTCTAAGAAAGCAAGTTCTGAAAATATACAATTGAATGCCATTAATTCATCTTTGCTATTTATATTCTAACTTCTGAAATAAATGTAATTGGTGCTTTTTAGCATTTAAGAAATAATCTGTCAGGAAAAGATTTTGTCAAAGTGCAATAGAAAACAAAATGAAGGTATCACATTCTATCACTTTATTTTTAAAAAGTCATAATTTAAAGTCCGGGAAGCTAAACAAAATGACCCAAGGAATTCAGTGGCTTCCTATGAAGATTATTGTGCCTCAGCCTAAGACAACCAATACTGAAGCTCAAGACAAAATAAAGAAAAATGACAAATATTTGAAACTGCAAGGATATAGCAAGAGATACAAAATAAAAGAAAATATCACTTTATTTGACATAGAAATAAAATTGAGTTTTGTCATTCAAGGGGGCTCCCTGGTGGCTCAGATGGTAAAAGAATCTGCATGCAATGCAGGAGACCTAGGTTTGATCCCTGGGTCAGGAAGTTCCCCTGGAGAAGGGAATGGCCACCCACTCCAGTATTCTTGCCTGGAGATTTCCATGGACAAAGGAGACTGAGGGGCTACAGTCCCTGCAGTTGCAAAGATTCAGACACAACTGGACAATGAACACTTTTGTTATTCAAGGGACTGTCTAAACTGTAAAACTAAATACAGTTATGCTGTTTTATAAAAGCAATATCCATGGGAATATGTTACAAACTGAATTTCGGGAAATTGTCATAATTAAATGTACTAGGACAACGGACGATTTGAAGTTACATTTGTCTTATTTTTCTAAAGAATGTCAATCTTTTTCGAATGACCAGTTTTCCAAGTGCTGGGTCTCACACAGTACCCTCCCATCACGAGGCATTATTGTAGATCTAAAAGCTCATGTAAAGTCAGGTAACAATTGGCTCCTAAAGAAGCAGGATGGTTTGTGATAGCTTTTTTCACTTTGGGATTTAGCTTTCTTAGAGGACTTCTATGGTCTTCCAAAATAGCCCCTTAATTCTACATTATTAAAGAAACCCCCGTTCAGAATCAGTATGACGTTGGGCGTTTTTACCCTTGAGTTTGAAACTAATTCTCAGCTCTATTATTTCCATGAAAAGTAAGAAGAAGAAGAAAAAACAGCGTATGGAGATGCTTACAATAAGCAGATTATCTCCCCCACCCCCACCCCGGTTGGATTTGTAATGCGGAATGCTTTTGCCTCGCTACAAACACAAAAAGAAAAGACCAGACTTTTGGAGGTTTTCTGTACACACACGTCCATATGAAACAGATTCTGCCAAGTCTCCTCACTTCAAACGGAGGATTACTTCAGATAGGTCCATGTGTTACCTTTTCTAAAATGTCACAGCTGTAAATATTTCCAAAGGCACCCCGACTATGCAGGAGGTACTGCTTTAAACTCCCTAACATCTGCGTGAGGTGAGCTGATGTTATTTTCCTTTGACAGAAAACTGAGGCTCCATGCAATGTCTGTGCTGCTAGAAGGTGACAAAACTAGGTTTACCTGCCCCCAAAAGTCATGCTCTTTCTTAAAATGTGGTCTTCAGAGTCTCTGGATAAAAATCTCCTGATTCTTCTTTTCCTCTATGAATTATGCAGAGCTGGCATTTGGTTACTTTTTTTTACTGGAGTCTAGTTGCTTGACAATGTTGTGTCAGTTTCTGCTGTACAACAAAGTGAATCAGCCTCATGTAAATATACATCCCCTCCCTTCCACCTCCTTCCCCATCCCAGCCTCTAGGTCAGCACAGAGCACCAGAAAGCTCCGGACTTTTCTTCAAAGTGTGGACTCCTGCTCTCCCTCTCACCCCTCTCCCACCCTGACCTTGACCCCTCCCGACATACTCTTATATGATGGGTCTTGGTTGAGGCTCTGGAATTTTTTTTCATAAGCTCCTGTCAACTGAAAAAAAAATGCACAATCTAAAAGTTGGGGATTATGTTTTATCTGGTAGACAAAACTGAGGACTTAAGCCCGAGACGTAGCATCTCAGAAGCTCTGAGAGGATGCTCCAGTGAGGCAGAGAGGGGAGCCAGCGTATGTAGGAGTTTTTGCGATGATCGCCAGGTAGTTGGAACTTCAAAAGATTACTATTAATTAAGGCAAACCACACATCTCAAATTAAAGAATTTAGCACTTTTCTATAAACGGGAAGATGGGAGAGTCTGGGCTCACTCAAGCCACGCCTTTGATGTGCACCTCAGCGCTCTGGGGCCAGTCTCCTGAGGGTGCAGGTAGGGGAGTGGGGGGTGTGGCTGCAGTAGCTGCTGCCTTGATGCCTGACATCCGTTCCCATTCTGAGTTCCCTCAGGGCTCACTGTAGGGGCAACTATAACATGACGGCTTGATGGCTGCAGTGGTTTTTGTTGACCAGTATGGTAGACAATGGGGCTGTCCAGGTGACACTAGAGATAAAGAACCCGCCTGCCAATGCAGGAGATGTAAGAGACCCTGGTTCGATCCCGGGGTTGGGAAGATCCCCTGGAGGAGGGCATGGCAACCCACTCCAGTATTCTTGCCCAGAGAATCCCATGGACGGAGAGGCCTGGCAGGCTATGGTTCTTAGGGTCGCAAAGAGTCAGACACGACTGAAGCGTCTTACCACACACACATGGCAGGCAATATGCTTTTGCATTGATGCTCCATATACGATTCTTCTGAACCTCAAGTTGGGGCATGACACCTTGACACACACCTTCTCCCTTGATCTCTTGCTCTGAGGAACAAATACATTTTGCTCTCTCCTCCTCTCTCGCATCTGTACACCCAAGGTGGCTCACAGACATCTCTCTCTCCCTTTGCCTTATAGGCAGTGCAGGTGAGAGAGTTCCATTTCTGAGCAGATACAAACATTGTTCCAGAAAAAAAGCCAGGGCAGTTCATTGCCCTTGTGGACAGCACCACCCTGAAATAGGTGGCACTGACCCAGCACCAAAAGCTCAATGAGAAAAAAAAATGGAATGCTCCCTAAGAATATTTCAGAGAAACTGCCTTTTAAGTTTCCTTTCTTCTCCGATCTGCACCCAACCTCCCTGCTGTTGGCAGACTGCAGGGGGCAGGACTCACACAAAGGTGATGCTCTGCTCAGATGCTCTGTTGATCTCAGAGGGATGACTGGCTTTTTTTTTTTTTTTTGCTGTGGGGCTCACCTCCTGGCTCTTGGTGGACTTAAAAGGCATCCACTTGGCAAGAAAAAGATTTTTAAATGCTAAGTGCATAGCATGATAATAGGCACGGAGGCTTTGTCGTGGGGGAGAGAGAGAAGAGATAGAAGTGCCAACGGCAGTAACAGGAAAATGTGAGCTGATAACCTCGTAAACTGTAACCACGATCCAGAGGAAGACACAGTAAGGAACGTCCTGGAGGTAGAAAGGGGAGTATGAGGTTGGTGAAAAAAACCAGTAGGCTTCTGCTGATGGAAAGAAGACTACTGGGCTGTCCAAGCAGGGGAAAGCCAGCAGAGGCAGAGGCGTGGGGTGGAAAGGGAGGTGTGCAGGGCAGAGAGGGCGGGAAGGAAACAGACTCAGCGGTAAAGAGTAATACTCGAGGTCAGATCAGTCGGCAGGCCTAGATGCTCCTTTCAGAGTAAGACCTTTTTCCCACTTGGTGTGGAAAAGCTACCTGTGAGGCCCCAGACATCCAGGGTCACAGGGGGAACCCGGCCATAAAATCCTGGAAGAGACACCTCTCTTCTGCCATGTGTGATTCCTGATAAGTCCCAGGGGCTGGACACCAGCATTCAGATCCAGTTTTGGGTTAAGGCCTTGCAGCTGACTGTGAACCGTGATGGACTTGTTGGTGAGCTCCTACTAAATCCACAGTCCTGAACAATGTCAAAGAGCCCGCCCTCAGCTCAGTACACCTGGCTCCCCTATTAACCTAAATTTCTGGCACTGTTGAAATTTCTAGAGAAATCCCTTTAGCCAGCTTTTTTGTATATGCTTCAAAAAAATCTTCAAAGGTCTTCTCTACAGTATAACCTGTAGGATCTTCCTTGTATTAATATCTTAAGGATAAATGGATAGCCTTCTTTCCCCAAAGGTGTTATCACTAACAAAGAATTTGGCCTGTACCTATAATGAAATGAAGTCCATTTAGCTTTTTAAAACTTATTTCCAGCCTTCAGGAAAAAAAAAATCCTATCCAGATAGTAACATATGATGCTTTCAACAGAAATCCAATATCATTATTTTTGGAAGTTTTTTTTCTATTTATTTATTTACCTGCATCAGGTCTTAGTTGCAACATGTAGGATCTTCCCTTGCAGCCCATGGACTCTCTAGTTGCGGCAGGCGGGCCCAGTTGTTTCGTGACATATGGAATCTTTGTTCCCTGACGAGGGATCGAACCATGCCCCCTGAATTGCAAGGTGGATTCTTAACTACTGGGCCACCAGTGAAGGCTCCCAGGATCATTATTAGTCTGTGGGCGCCATACCTTTCAACTAAATGTGACCAGCTGGGAAGCTTTTATAATCAGATTCATCCAAAATCCATTTGAGTCAGGCCTGCATCAACTGCCCCAAACCATTCACTGTCTTTTTACAGAATTGGTGGTTTCTCACCTCTCAGTGATCAGAAGACTTCATCTGCACCTTACTCGGAGAAGGCAACGGCACCCCACTCCAGTACTCTTGCCTGGAGAATCCCATGGACGGAGGAGCCTGGTGGGCTGCAGTCCATGGGGTCGCAGAGTCGGACACGACTTAGCAGCAGCAGCAGCACCTTACTCATTATCTATAGTGTCACTTTTACTCTCTTCACCCAGGTGAGAACCGTTTGTCTTCTGGTCAGTCAACTCACCTATTCCGTATACAAGCCTGCAAGTGAAGCTTTCCCTGGTGCTAGTGAAAGTACCTGTGGACGTGATGAGAGCCGAGGAGCAGGGTGCTTGGAAGGACAGGGAGGTGAGAAGGGGGTGGGCACGGGAGCACGTGGCCATATTGGAATGTATTAAAACAAGAATTAGCAAGCTTCCCACCGAGTTAGAAAACAAACCTACGGTTACCAAAGGGGAAAGGTGGGGTGGGGGGGGACAGGGATAACTCAGGAGTTTGGGATTGATATAGACATACCTTTATATTTAAAATGGACAGCCAACAAGGACCTACTGTATAGCACAAGGAACTTGCTTAATACTCTACCTAAATGGGAACACTCAGTCGTGTCTGACTCTTTGCAACCCCATGGACTGTAGCCCAGGAGGCTCCTCCGTCCATGAGATTCTCCAGGCAAGAGTACTGGAGTGGGTTGCCATTTCCTTCTCCTGTAAAAGAATAGATGTATGTATATGTAGAATTCAATCAGGGCTTTCCTGGTGGCTCAGAGGGTGAAGAATCCACCTGCAATGCAGGAGACCTGGGTTTGATCCCTGGGTCGGGAAGGTCCCCTGGAGGAGGGAATGGCTACCCACTTCAGTTTTCTTGCCTGGCGAATTCCATGGACAGAGGAGCCTGGCAGGCTACAGTCCATGGGGTCACTCAGACATGACTGAGCAACTAACACACACAAAATTGAATCACCTTGCCATATACTTGAAACTAACACAACATTGTAAACCAACTATGCGTGCCAAGTCACTTCAGTCATGTCCCACTCTGTGCGACCCTATGGAGCACAGCCTGCCAGGCTCCTCTGTCCATGGGATTCTCCAGGCAAGAATACTGGAGTGGGTTGCCGCGCCCTCCTCCAGGGGATCTTCTCAACCCAGGGATCAAACCCACATCTCTTAGGTCTCCTGTATTGACAGACAGATTCTTTACCACTAGCGCCATCTGGGAAGCCCAAATCAACTATAGTTTGGGTTTTTTTTAATCTTTATTTTATATTGGAAAGCCGACTATAATCCAATATAAAATATTTTAAAAAAGAATTAGTGAGCTTCCAAAACTGATATGCCTTCTGCACGCCAATTCTGCTGATTCTTATGATAGCAGTGGTACAGGCCAATTAGAGTGGAGTGAGCAGACGGGTACATGCGATGGACTTGAGTCTGGTGACAGTTTCCCTTGAGTTTCTTATATTTCCACATGTTTCGTGAGCTTTTGTTTCAGACTGACATTTCAAGGATGCTTCCTAGCAAGCCTCTTTGGAAGGCAGAGATAATGCTTCCCACCAGGGCAGAGGGCAAGCAGAGTCACTCTGCAATATAGAAGATTCTGGTTCCATAAAGTCCTATTCCAAACCACTGAGTGTGCAGGCTTCATCTGACTTTCTTCACTCAGTGGGAACTGAGGTTCAGGGCACTGGAGCAGGAATGCGGTTGCTGCTGTCAATAAGAAATTCCTTGGTCTCTGACCCAGAATTCTCATGTGAATGGCAGGCTAATTGATTCCCTGCAAGTAGGGTAAAATTCCAGCTCATTACCAGTTCTTCACGTTGAAGAACTCTCCTGACAAGGAGAAGCCCTTTGATGTGATTGTTTTGTTATTTGCAACATAGAGAGATGGTCTTCTGGTGGGCATCTCAAGTGATGAAGGCAAAACTCTAACATTTACAAGGGATTTCTGTGGTCAATACTTACATGAAACTGAAAATTTGGGACTGGTTCTAGCCTTAATATATAGGACTCAGGATGCTAATTCCATAACAAGAATCTCAGGATATTTTTTTAAAGATTTTTTGATGTGGGCCATTTTTAAAGTCTTGTATTGAATGTTATAATATTGCATCTGTTTTATGTTTTGAGTTTTTGGCCCTGAGGTTTGTGGGATCTTAGCTCCCTGACCAGGGATCGAACCTACACCCCCTGCATTCGAAGGCAAAGTCTTAACCACTGGACTGCCAGGGGGGCCCCAAGAACCTCAGTTTTAACTGTAAGGCAGAATCTAGTTTCAGCCTCTTCTAGTAAGACATTTGAAACCCCTCCTACTTTGCCACTGCAGGGGAGGAAAAACAATTTCCTCTCTACCCTTCTATGTTCTTGACTGAGACCCCCCTCCAATAGAAAACGGATTAACAGGAGAAAAACAGAAGTTTAATAACACGTATTGCTGTTGTTGTTCAGTGGCTAAGTCATGTCCGTCTCTGCTACCCCATGGACTGCAGCCCTCCAGGCCTCCCTGCCCTTCAGTATTTCCCGGAGTTTGCTCAAACTCATGTCCATTGAGTCGGTGATGCCATCCAACCATCTCATCCTCTGCCACCCTCTTCTCTTTCTGCCTTCAATCTTCCCTAGCATATATATATGTATATATATATACCCAATATATATAGGTATACATCTCATTGTATACCTCTTATACATGTGGGAGAGACCCAGAAAAAATGAGGAACTTCCCCAAATGGCCCAAGCCTTCCCCTTAAACACCATCTCCAGCTAAGGATAAAAGAAGGATGCTGTCTGAGAGGAAGTCCTGTCAGGGGAGGTGTGACCCAGAAAAGAATCATAAGCAAGAATGTGGTCGTTATGCAAATTTAAGTCAGTGCCTTCCCCAAGGATAAGAGTTCTAGAATTCTAGTCACCCTCCTGTTCCTGATACAAAGAGAAAAGCGCACTTACGATGGGAACTTCCCTTATAAATAGAAACAGGGCTACCTTCTGCTCAGTTTTCAGAGCTTCGTCTGTGTCTGCCATTTCTCAAAGCAACCAGCTCACGATCATCCTTACACCAAAGAGGCAGATTTGCGGTGGCACTGCTGTTTCTCCTTGCACCTTCACTGTTACAGGAAAAATACCAATTTCCCCACTTTCCTTAAAACTAGGAGACGTTCCGGCCAATAAGATGTAACGGCTCATCTGCTGGGGAGTTTCGAAAAGCATTTGTTCTTTATTCTTATAAACAGAAGCAAACCTGACCAGCGCCTGCTCCTTTACTGCCTTGAACATAACGCGGATGCTGGGAGCTGTTGGGGAAGTCGTCACTTGACTCTAAGGAAATTCAAGAGACCCTGAGAAATCCTTAACTAATATCTCAGCAATTGGCCACCAGCAACACTGTTTGTTGGAGAAGGCAATGGCACCCCACTCCAGTACTCTTGCCTGGAAAATCCCATGGATGGATGAGCCTGGTAGGCTACAGTCCATGGGGTCACTAAGAGTCAGACACGACTGAGTGACTTCACTTTCACTTTTCCCTTTAATGCACTGGAGAAGGAAATGGCAACCCACTCCAGTGTTCTTGCCTGGAGAATCCCAGGGACAGCAGAGCCTGGTGGGCTGCTGTCTACGGGATCGCACAGAGTCGGACACGACTGAAGCGACTTAGCAGCAGCAGCAGCAGCAACACTGTTAGTGTCAATAAAAACAAGAAACTCCCATTAATTTAGGCCACCGTAAGTTGGTTTTATATTACTTTTTACTTGCAGATGTTCAGTACAGTCACTCAGTCGTGTCTGACTCTATGCAACCCCATGGATGCCAGACCTCCCTGTCCATCACCAACTCCCAGAGTTTGCTCAAGCTCATGTCCATTGAGTCCATGATGCCATCCAGCCGTCTCATCCTCTGCCATCCCCGTCTCCTCCCGTCTTCAATCTTTCCCACCATCAGGGTCTTTTCCAATGAATCAGTTCTTTGAATCAGGTGGCCAAAGTATTGGAGTTTCAGCTTCAGCATGAATCCTTCCAGTGAACACTCAGGACTGATCTCCTTTAGGATGGACTGGTTGGATCTCCTTGCAGTCCAAGGGACTCTCAAGAGTCTTCTCCAGCTCCACAGTTGGTCAGTTACCGGGGTTCATTCCCACCCCTTCCTTTCCGACAGGCTCCCCATGGCATTCACGGGCCCTGAACCACATCTGGGGTGGAGCCAGGCTTGTCCAGCCAGTCAAGGAGCCTTCTTCTTGTTGACACTGAGTGGGTGTGTGACAGCATCTTTCTTGTCAGGAGACAGGCTGTGAAGTCTGCTCGGGCTTCGAGGAAAGAGTCCTCGGTCCTTATAAACAGGCAGCAGGAGATCCTCCCCTTTTTTCCATTGCATCTGAAGGTCTGAGGGTGGGCGGGAAAAATGAATGGTGAGGAGGGCCCTGGACAGTCATGCAGTGACTCTGGACCATTTGTTTTGTAGAATAACAAGTAGCCTGTTGTTTTGAGAGTCTGAGCTGAGAAGTTCTGATACTTTGCGCTAAACTCATCCAATAAATGAAGTCCTCATTTAATTCCTCAACTAAATGCTGATACCCCAACACTCCAAAATTCCCTCGATACACCAAAACCACGTAGGCTTGGTTCTGGGCTTGACGAGTTAAACTAAGCCAGTTAAAAGACTTTGGGGGACTTCTCTGGTGCTCTGGTGGTTAAGACTTTGCCTTCCAGTGCAGGGAGATGGGTTCCATCCCTGGCTGGGAAGCTAAGACCCCACATACCTCGCAGCCAGAAAAATCAAAACATAAGGCAGAAGTAATATTGTAATAAATTAAATAAAGACCTAAAAAAGATCCATATCAAAAAAAAACACTTTAAGACATTTAGCTTTATTTATTTAGTATTATTTAATTACAGATGTTATAACGATATCTGGCATTTGTATAGTACTTGACACAGGTCATTTGATCCTTACATCTTTTGGAAAAAAGCAATGTGGGTATTATTTCTTTCATTTTCAAGCCAGATACATGAACATTCTGCCTTAAATCCTTTAGTGAATTGAGAAATGATTTATGTAATAAATCTTATTCCGCTTGTCAGGCTCCACTTTGCTTTGCAGATAAGTACCTGTTTGCTCTATATTTGCATATCTTAAATTTATAGCACTCACTAAGATAATTCTGAAGGCAGAAAATAATGATTACCTTCAAACATGAGCCAATATAAAACACTCTGGCAAGGTTTCACCCATAGACCGGCAGAGAATTGCAAGGTTTGTTTATATTAAATGCTCTGTTGGCTTGAAAAATGGTGATAGACTTTGTCGGTGCTTAGTCACCATTATGCTTTATGGAAAGAGGTCAAAAGAGAAGAGGAAGTTCAAGACATTATTCTTTGAATCGAGCACAGTACCAGGAGCACAAGTGAGCCCCATCTTATGATTTCACTGACAATAAATTTAAGTGTGGGGCCATTTCACATGAAATGAGCATTTAGGAACGTGTTCTCCATTTTAAATCATCTGTTTATGATGGCTCTTTCCTTTCCTATTACAGAGAGTCATTGTAAAGGTAAACATTAGTTTTAATGGCCAGATCTTCCTTGACCATTTTTCTTAGTCAAACTCCAATCTGACAAGTGAAGTTTTATAAAAACATATTGTTTTAACATGTCTGCTAAATCACCTTGTTGCTAGGCATTTATTTAAAAGATTGCTTTCACTGTTACACCAAGTCAAAAACAGATGGAATTCCTGCAAGATGGTGCAGAGAAGCTCTTGGGACATATGCTGATTTTGTTGTCTTAATGAGACCTATTTGGGAATAATTTTTTTTCAACTCTTTGCCACAAAGGAGAATTGTTTTTTTTCTATTTACAGAAAATGTGAAAATTCTCAAACCAAAACAATATTCTCTAATGAAAAAGTGTTATAAGCATCTAAAAAAAATTAATTATTCCAAGTGCATGTTCATACTACCAGAAATCTATTCAATGCATGGATCTTGAAAGTTGCTTTCCTTAGACCAATACTTTTGCGAGCATTTGCAAATAACTTTAATGTAAAAAAAGTAGTAACAGGGTTGAAGACATGGAAAAAAGAATGCAAATGAGAAAAGCACTGCAAAGGACAGTTCAGTTCAGTTCAGTTGCTCAGTCATGTCTGACTCTTTGCAACCCCATGGACTGCAGCACGCCAGGCCTCCCTGTCCTTCACTATCTCCCAGAGTTCACTCAAACTCATGCCCATTGAGTCGGTGATGCCATCTAATCATCTCATCCTCTGTCATCCCCTTCTCCTCCCGCCTTCAACCTTTCCCAGCATTAGGGTCTTTTCCAACGAGACTGGTTTCATCTCCTTGCAGTCCAAGGAACTCTCAAGAGCCTTCAACCCCACAGTTCAAAAGTATCAATTCTTCGGCGCTCAGATTTCTTTATGATCCAACTCTCACATCTATACATGACTATTGGAAAAACCATAGCTTTGACTAGATGGACCTTTGTTGGCAAAATAATGTCTCTGCTTTTTAATATGCTGTCTAGGTTTGCCATAGCTTTTCTTCCAAGGAGCAAGCGTCTTTTAATTTCATGGCTGTAGTCACCATCTGCAGTGATTTTGGAGCCCAAGAAAATAAAGTCTGTCACTGTTTCCATTGTTTCCCCATCTATTTGCCATGAGCTGATAGACAAAGTGATGGATTCCTGCAAAAAACAGGAATACAAAGAGTAACAAGTTTCCTCCCAACACCGAGCTACTCTGGAAGCTTCCCTGTCTCCATGCTCTTCATAACTCATGATCAAGGCTAAGCGGAGTTGAAACTACAGCTTTTGACTCTACAGGTCACTTAGTCATCCATCAAATAGTTATTAATTTGCAGTAGGTCCTAGGTGTAATACTGTGAGCCAATATGGGCACTGCCCCAACGTCATCAAGCTTACAATTGAGAAACCAAAAACCCACTACCATACAACCCTAAATGGTGTGATCCTACTGTGTCACATTTTGTATAAATTCTATGAGGCTTTTCTGTTGGTTTTGGTTCTGGTTTTCCTCACTGGGCCATAATAACTGCCATCCATATGGTTTTAATGGATGTCCATCCATTTCATTTTCCCTGTTTGCCTTCATTACCTATTTTCTTTGTTATTGTTGTTCAGTCGCTAATTCGTGTCCTACTCTTTGCAACTGCACGGACTGCAGCACACCAGGCTCCTCTGTCCTCCACTATCTCCCAGAGTTGGCTGAATTCATGTTCACTGAGTCAGCAATGCTACCTAAGCATTCATCCTTTGTCACTCCTTTCTCCTTTTGCCTTCAATTTTTCCCAGCATCAGGGTCTTTTCTGATGAGTCAGCTCTTCCCATCAGGTGGCCAAAGTATTGGAGCTTCAGCTTCAGCATCAGTTCTACCAATGAATATTCAGGGTTGATTTCCTTTAGGTTGGACTGGTTTGATCTCCTTGCACTGCAAGGGACTCTCAAGATTCTTCTTCAGCACCACAATTCAAAAGCATCAATTCTCCAACACTCAGCCTTCTTTATGGTCCAACTGTCACATCTGTATATGACTACTGGAAAAACCGTAACTTTGACTATATGGATTTTGTCAGTAAAGTGACATCTCTGCTTTTTAATACACTGTCTTGATTTGTCATAGCTTTCTTTCCAAGCAATAAGTGTCTTTTAGTTTCATTTTCTACCCATTCTCAAGACTTCTACATATATACAAGACTTCTACATCCTTGGTATTTTTCTCTTTGAGACATTTATTTTCTACCTAGATATTGTTCTGAGAAAGTTACTCACTACTTGATCTTCCAGCCAGTAAACATTAGGGTAAAGATAGTGCCCAAATAAAGCCACCCAAAAACACAAAGGAGTATTTCAACTTGGGATTTCCTGCCTCCCTAGTTACAACTTTATCCTGCCCTTCATTCTATCTTTAAAGTTGAGAAGACCAGCCTTGGGTACCATCTGCTTAAATCCTTCTACCCTGTCCAGAGCATTAATGAAGACAATAAAAAACTATTCTCACAAGAACATAAGCCATTATTAAAAGGAAATCAGAGTATACAGAAATCACTATACAGACACACTTCAAGATGGATATTCCATGCAGACTAGACATGAAAGGCACTAGACTATGGTCTCCAACAGATGCTGAGTTCAAGGACCATGGTTTTTAGTGTGAAAGTTGAAGTTTGTGTAAAACTGTAACAGTAAGATGTGAGTTGGTGTGTGCATGGAGAGATATAGTTACACATATTTATTTATTTTTAATTTTTAAAATTGAAGTATAGTTGATTTACAATACTGTGTTAGTTTCAGATGTACAAGCCAGTGATTCAGTTTTATATATAAAATATGTGTGTGTATGCACGCTTGCTAAGTTGTTTCACTCGTGTCTCACTCTTTATGACCCTATGGACTGTAGCCTTCTAGGCTCCTCTGTCTATCAGATTCTCCAGGCAAGAATACCAGAGGGGTTGCCACACCCTCCTCCAGGGGATCCTCCCGACCCAGGGATTGAACCGGTGTCTCTTATGTCCCCTGCATTGGCAGCCAGGTTCTTTACTGCTAGCGACACCTGGAAAGCCCATTCCTTTTCAGATTCTTTCCCCTTATTGGCTATTACAAGATAATGAGTTTAGTTTCCTGTGCTATACAGTAGGTCCTGGTGGATTTCCATTTTATATATAGTAGTATGTATCTGTTAATCCCAAACTCCTAATTTATTCCTCCCCTTTCCCTTGCGGTAACCAAAATGACCTTCTGCAAAGACACAGAACACACACATTCATCCACATGTTGCTTGCTGTGTGCCAGGCACTCTGCTAGACACCAGGTGTATAAACCTGGGTCAGACACGGACCCTCGGAGGGCCTGTCTCGCTGAAGTTTATGGGAGTTCCATTATACAAAGCTTACATGTGTCTGGCTGCACAACTCTGAATTTCATTTTCTTTGATTACTCTAAATTGATCTTGTTTAGTTATTTCATTAAAGCATGGAGCATTTTCAGTGAGGCATCCTATCAGCCTTCCTATGCGGTGTGTCAACCTATGGGCTTCCTGGGATGATAAGTCTACATCTCACTTATAACCCATTCAAAGGGGACTGCCAGGGCACGGGAGGGAAGACTTACCACAGACTAGGAAAAAATTCTAATTTGCTGTTACCAAAGGTTGACTTTAGTGTTGATAGGAAATGTTAACAGTAATAGGACAGTACAAACCCCCAGTATTTTCTCAATTTTAACAACTAGAGGGGCTCAGCAAGTACCCGTACTCTGGCATGTGCCACGTCAAATGCCAGCTTTTCCATTCATTCACTAGCCAGATGAGGGATGACAACCCTGAGCGCCTAACTAGCATTTCTCATAAAACCAATGCTCTGTTAATGCGGGAGCTAATTACTATGCCATTTCCTCGGCTTCAGTGTCTTGAATTCTCCTGCTTGCTTATGCCTGGGGCGCGGAAGAACAACACAACCAAAGACAGGGCTTCCTAGGAGCGGCCTGAATGAAGTAACCCAGCCGCGCTTTAGTGGGATTGTTTGTCATCAAATATACATGAAGGACCCAGGGCCCCGCCTGACTGACACGACCGTTTACCTCGGTGTGTTCCATCGTGGCGACGTGATCATAAACATATTAACAAGTCCTACAGTGTGATCAACAACAGATGTAGAATTAAAAGTGTTGACAAGTTGCATCAGGTATCTGGGCTTTATGCCTTTTCCACCACATCTAAATCCCACTGCTCCAGAAAACTGCCCAAGCAACTGTTCTCTCTGAAAAGCTGTTCGCTGGGAAAACATCCCTTTTCGTTTCATGCTTTGACTGGAGAAATAGACACAGATTCCCTTGAAACAGCTTTAGGGGAAAAACATCAACTTTACAATGCCAACTTGTAATGCAATGCTACTTGTCACAGAATAGCTCCTAATTTTGAAATGGGAATCTTTTCACCATACACACCTACTGAAAGAAATACTCTTAAAAACAAAGTTATGGAAATAAAGTCAGTGATTTGATTAATAACTATTAAAATAAAATGGGAACATTTTATTTTTCAACTGCCATATGAAAAATAGACAGCCAGTGAGAATTTGCTATTTGACCCAGGGAACTCAAACCAGCACTCTGACACCCTAGAGGGGTGGGGAGGGGGGGAGGTAGGAGGGAGGTTCAAAAGCGAGAGGACATATATATATATATACCTATGGCTAATTCATGCTGATGTGTGGAAGAAACCAACACAGTATTGTAAAGCAATTATCCTTCGATTAAAAATAAATTCAAAAAAACTTTACCAAAAATCTGAACATAGATCTAATGCATATAATTCTTCAAAACCTCTATATAAACATTTCCACATGACCTAAGGTCAATGTGAAGTTATGTTCAACAACAAACACAAATAAAAATAGTGTTATATTAAAAAAGACAAAGTTACTGAAATAAAATCAGTGATGTGATTAATAACTATTAAAACAAAATGGGCTTCCATGCTGGCTCAGCTGGTAAAGAATCCGCCTGCAATGCGGGAGACCTGGGTTTGATCCCTGGGTTGGGAAGATCCCCTGGAAGAGGGCATGACTACCCACTCCAGTATTCCTACTGGAGAATCCCCGTGGACAGAGGAACCTGGCAGGCTACAGTCTATGGGGTCGCAAAGAGTCAGACACAACTGAGGGACTAAGCACAAAACAAAATAAAATATCTTTTAAATAATTTAAAGGGGAGGCTAGTAAACGTCTCATGCTTTTTGTCTTCCAGCCTCTTCCCCTTTGAGGAATTTCCAGTCGTCCTTTGCACAGTTATATGCATCCTTGGCCTTGGGAGCGCAGGTAAAAGGGTGAGCACATCGCCCAGGCTGATGGGTCAGAACCCTTCCGTCTCCACATTCGGTGACTCACACCAGCGATGAGCTGGGGTTCCATGGCAAAGCAAGCAGAATTTCCCTCTGGGCTTGTGGAAGAGCTCTTGGGAAATAGATGCGTCTGGGTTCATGAGCTGTGAGAACAACGTAAGTCCACTGGTATATTTGCTACCATTCCACAAGAGCATTCCTGACAACAAATCTAACAGAGAATAAAAAAGCAGAGCGGAGGCTGGGGGAAAAAAGAGAGAGACAGTACAGGAGGAAGGTTGTGGATAACAATGAGACAGAGAGAAAAGTCTTGATGACCATGTCTGAGGCTCCTAGTTTGAGCCAGACCTGAAAACATACCCACTCCTGAAATTTTCAGTTATGTTAGCCATCAACTCCTTTTTCTTGTTGGTTACTCTAATTTTTGTGTTGTGGGCTGCAAACTTTTTCTCTAAATAGCCAGATAGTGAATGGCATCACCGACTCAATGGACATGAGTTTGGGTAAACTCCAGGAGTTGGTGATGGAAGGGGAGGCCTGGCGCGCTGCCGTCCATTGGGTCGCAAAGAGTCGGACACCACTGAGCAACTGAACTGAAGCTTTGCGTGTCACATGTTCTCTGTTACAACTACTCTCACTGTAACATGAAAGCAGATATAGACAACACATAAACAAGAATAACTGTGCTCCAATAACACCCTTCCTGAGGACACCAAAATGTGAATTTTATATAATTTCCATGCATCACGAAATATTATTTCTCTTTTTTTTAACCATTTAAAAACATAAAATCATTGTAGCTCAAGGACTATGCTCAACAGACTCGAGCTTATCTGAAATTCCCTCCTTCCTTTCTGCCAACAGTCTTAGACTTTTATTTAGAGATTCATGCCTTTCTGCATTCTACGCCATTCCATTTGGGTGTGTGGACACTATCCTTAGCTCCAGGAATGGGTGTGATTAGCTTAAGCCAGCAAGAAGACTCCACCTCCTTGGTCACAGAGCTGACTCAGCAGTGGACGGACCCATGATGGAGTTCAGTCCAGTGAGACTTGAAGGACCACTGGCTAGGGCTTCTGAGAAAGGCGTTTCGTCTCTCCTGCTATTTGCTCTGCATCCTGGCCAACTGTCAGAGGAGATGCTCTCTTACTACAGCTGGTAATGCAAGGAATGAGGATTTGAGACTCAGGATCGCTGCAGCCTGAAACTCTCCCAGGAAGCAAGGTTATGAGGACCAGGAACAGGGCTGAAGCGGAGCCGGGGTCACATGATGAGACCGCTGAGCCGGATGGAGCCTCACCGGAAGCCCAGCTAACTATGGCCTCTTCAGTCATGAGCTGATAAATCTCTCTTTGCTTAGCTTCTCTGGGACAAACTTTCTGATAGACTCATACGTCTTAAAATGAAAAGCATCCTGTTTACAGCCCTAAGGTGGAAACGACGCGGCTGAGTCCGGAGGGGTCCCGTGACAGAGCAGCATCGCCGCCATCGGGTCAAGCTCAGGCTCAAGGCTTCCGTTTTCTTCAGCTTTTCAGATTCAAGGACTGTTGGTTTTGTTTTGTTTTGTTTTTTTAATCAAAAGCTGCCCAGACTCTTCAGGAAATAATTCACATCAGACAGACGCACAAAAGGAAGCACATTTATTTTTAAACAGAAACTGCTGCCCCAACGACACACTAAAGAGAAGCCCCCACGGCCGAACTGCTGCTCCAAGGCACCGCAGCCGCGCCTCTGCCCCTTCAGTGCCCTCACTCCGCCCCGCCGCAGCCGCGCCCTCTGCCCCTTCAGTGCCCTCACCCCGCCCCGCCGCAGCCGCGCCCTCTGCCCCTCGCTGCCCTCACCCCGCCCCGCCGCAGCCGCGCCCTCTGCCCCTCGCTGCCCTCACCCCGCCCCGCCGCTCCCGCCCCGCCGGCCAGAGTCGCTTCCCTGCGCGTCCGCAAACATCCCGGGTGAGAACCTCATCATAACTGCTGTCGCCCCCATCTGAAGTCCTCTTCGCTCGGAGCTGACCCTGGCGCCCTCTTTTTACCCAGGTCTCCAGTGGGAAATCACTCCCAGAGAGGTCCGCCCTGGCCCTTGTCTAAAACAGCCCTTCCTCCCCCGCACACACCTCCATCACTCTCTGTGCCATGGTTCTGCTTTAGTTTCGCCACAGAAATCCCATCCGGCTGAAAACACACTCTCATTGTTTTTAACCATGTTTCCCAAACTAGGATGCATGTTCCATGAGGACAGGAACGTTCAGAACCCTGTTCACCATCATATTCCCAGTGAGGTGCCCGGCGCGGTGTCTGGCAATAAGGAGTTGCTGAATGAATGGAGTAAAGTGAAATGAGCAAAGGAAGGAAGGGAGCGGCAGAGAGAGAGGAAGAAAGAAAGAGAAAGAGGAAGGAAGGGAGGGAGGAAGAGGGACAGGGAGGAGGGGAAGCAGTCCGTCCATGTGATCTCATTTCTGTAAGAAAATCGACAGACGGAAACCACTAGTTCTTAGAAAATATCTGGAAAATATGTCAAATTGATACTATAATTTTCTCACCTTAAGACCAAAGATGGATAATTTAAAACAGACCATTATCATGAACATAACTGTAAACCATCTCTACAGAAAACTACTTGCCAAATAACGTGATTTTAACAGATTCACGTGTGTGTAAGAATTTATAGCTTGTGAAGCACTTTTCACCTAGATTTCCATTTAACTCTTTTAAGACTGTTCACTCGAGGAGATGATGTTATTTCTCTTGTCTTAAGACTGAAGCCCAAAGTTCAAGTAAAGAATAGCTCAGGGTTACAGACGAGGAAGAGCAAAGGCAGAACTTGACGTCTGAGCCCTCCGATGTTGCTTTATTCCAATACAATGCTGCCTCCTTCCAGCAACAACAAATCCCACCAAAACTGTGGTGATTCATTTGCTTCAGTTTCCAAAGGTGACCTAAACTTGTCCCTGTTTTCTGGGACTCACCACATAGAAATTTTAGTACCACCTGCTGCAGGAGGGCCTGAATATTTGTATGTTCCTCAGCTCTGTCTGAGATCTGCTGGATCCTTGGGCTTCTCAAATTTTAACGTACATATGAGTCACCCTGGGAGTCTTGTTAAAATGCAGACTCTGACACAAGACTTCTTGAGTATGGACTGAGTTGTTGAATTTCTATCAGGCTGCTCATCCACAAACATCCACACTTTGAATAGCAAGTCTAGGACACACCTACACAGACTTTTAAATTGCAAGGGGTTGTGGACTGGATGTCCATGTCCCTCTAAAATACATAGCTTGAAATAGAATCCTCAATGTGATGATAGCTAGAGACAGAGGGTGGGGGACTTTGGGAGGTTAACTGAGTCATCAGGATGGATCCCTCATGAGTGGGATTAGTGCCCTTAAGATAGAGACCACAGACTTCCCTGGTGGTGTTGTGGATAAGAATCCGCCTGCCAGTGCTGGAGACATGGGTTCAATCCCTGGTCCGGGAGGATCCCACATACCGAGAGGCAACCTAGCCTGTGCTCAAGCCACAACTACTAAAGCCTAGAGCCCACGGTCCACAACAGGAGAAGCCCACACACCAAGACTGGAGAGTAACCCCCTCCACTCACCAGAGCTAGAGAAAGCCCACGTGTAGCAACAAAGACCCGGCACAACCAAGTTTAACAAATAAATAAATAAATTTTAAAACCAAAAAATAACCCCAAATCTATTTTTTTTTTTAAATTGCATGGGGATAAGAATTTCCAACGACAGGATCCCATTATCCCTGCCCTGGTCCTTTAGGATTTTGCTTACTAGGCTAGGAAAAATAATTTCAAACAAATAACCATAAACATGGAGCTATGTTCTCTTAGAAAATAAAACTATACCAACACATTTAGCCAGCAGACTGGTGGACACATAACTTGGTTCCTGAAAGAGAAGACAGGATTTGAATACCTGTCAGCCACGTTCCAACCAAGTGACCTTTAATGGACACAGCGTTTCATGTCTCTGAGTTTCCTCTTCTCCATGAAATAAAAATAATAAAGTATTTTTTTAAAGCTGACATCACAAGAGAGAAGATTAAATAAATGTGGTAACTATAAAGTACTAATAATACAGAATTATTAATGATGATAGCTAATAAAAAAATGAAATGATAGAAATGTTAGGTTCTCTAAACTGTAAGGAGAAAAGGCAGTTTTATAGAAAGAAAAATTGCACCACTATCTATTATGCTGCTGCTGCCGCTAAGTCACTCAGTTGTGTCCGACTCTGCGGCTCCATGGACGGTAGCCCATCAGGTTCCTCTGTCCATGGGATTCTCCAGTCAACAGGCAAGAATACTGGAGTGGGCAGTCATTTCCTGCTCCAGGGGATCTTTCTGACCCAAGGGTTGTACCTGCGTCTCCTGTGTCTCCTGCATTTGCAGGCAGATTCTTTACCACTAGCACCATCTGGGAAGCCCCAGATTTTTTAAATCCCCAGTGAAGTCACAGTGCCTGCAGCCTCTAAAACTGTCTTTGGCTGTTATTCTTGCATTCTTTGTAGCATTGCTTTCCAGGGTTGTTGCTGTTTTCTCCCCTGATATGTGTGGTCTGGGGAATTTAGTTACATTAACCACCATCTTCATTCAATAATACGCGAACCGTGAACTTCCAGATGTTCAAGCTGGTTTTAGAAAAGGCAGAGGAACCAAAGATCAAATTGCCAACATTTGTTGGATCATCGAAAAAGCAAGAGAGTCCCAGAAAAACATCTATTTCTGCTTTTGACTATGCCAAAGACTTTGACTGTGTGGATCACAACAAACTGTGGAAAATTCTGAAAGAGAAATCTGTATACAGGTCAGGAAGCAACAGTTAGAACTGGACATGGAACAACAGACTAGTGCCAAAAAGGAAAAGGAGTACGTCAAGGCTGTATATTGTCACCCTGCTATTTTAACTTATATGCAGAGTACATCATGAGAAACACTGGGCTGGATGAAGCACAAGCTGGAATCAAGATTGCCGGGAGAAATATCAATAACCTCAGATATGCAGATGACACCACCCTTATGGCAGAAAGCAAAGAACTAAAGAGCCTCTTGATGAAAGTGAAAGAAGAGAGTGAAAAAGTTGGCTTAAAGCTCAACATTCAGAAAGATCATGGCCTCCAGTCCCATCACTTCATGCAAATAAATGGGGAAACTGGGAACAGTGGCAGACTATTTTGGGGGGCTCCAAAATCACTGCAGATGGTGACTGCAGCCATGAAATTAAAAGACTATTACTCCTTGGAAGAAAAGTTATGACCAACCTAGACAGCATATTAAAAAGCAGAGGCATTACTTTGCCAACAATGGTCCGTCTAGTCAAGGCTATGGTTTTTCCAGTGGTCATGTATGCATGTGAGAGTCGGACCAGAAAGAAAGCTGAATGCCAAAGAATTGATACTTTTGAACTATGTTGTTGGAGAAGACTCTTGAGAGTCCCTTGGACTGCAAGGAGACCCAACCAGTCCATCCTAAAGGAAATCAGTCCTGAATACTCACTGGAAGGATTGATGTTGAAGCTGAAACTCCAATACTTTGGCCACCTGATGAGAAGAACTGACTCATTTGAAAAGACCCTGATGCTGGGAAAGATTGAAGGCGGGAGGAGAAGGGGATGACAGAGGATGAGCTGGTTGGATGGCATCACTGACTCAGTGGTAAACTCCGGAAGTTGGTGATGGACAGGGAGGCCTGGCATGCTGCAATCCATGGGGTCGCAAAGAGTTGGGCACAACTGAGCAACTGAACTGAACTGAACTGACTGAACCACCATCTTCATCAAACTGAACCTTTATAGATTACATTGTGTGTGTATGTTAGTCACTCAGTAGTGTCTAGCTCTTTGCGACCCCATGGACTATAGCCCACCAAGCTCCTCTGTCCATTGAATTCTGTAGACAAGAATACTTGAGTGGTAGCCATTCCCTTCTTCGGGGGATCTTCCTGACCCAAGGATCAAACCCAGATCTACTGCATTGCCGGTAGACTCTACCATCTTAGCTACCAGGGAAGCCCATAGATTACATTGAAAGTGAAAGTGAAAGTGGCTCAGTCATGCCAGACTCTTTGCAACCCCATGAACTAAAAGTCCATGGAATTCTACAGGCCAGAATACTGGAGCGGGTAGCCTTTCCCTTCTCCAGGGGATCTTCCCAACTCAGGGATTGAACCCACGTCTCCCGCATTACAGGCAGATTCTTTACCAGCTGAGCCACAAGGGAAGCCCAAGAATACTGGAGTGGGTAGCCTATCTCTTCTCCAGCAGATCTTCCCAACCAGGGATTTAACCAATACATGCAGGGTCTCCTACACTGCAGGCAGATTCTTTACCAATTAAGCTATCAGGGAAGCCCATAGATTACATTACCAGTCATTAATAGATATGAGAAATTGAAAAATTCAGAGCATGATTTCGAAAAATAGGTATCTCACCTTAAAACAGAATAAATACTCTTAAACTAACTACCTGGTATCTCTGAGTGAGTCTGCAGGAGTTATATTACTGGAACCCCTCTGTCCCTGCCTCTGGGTCCTTTCCTCCCATCCCTTGCTCCGTAAGGCAAGGCTGTGGGGGGAACCTTCCAGGAAGGCAGGATCTCGAGTGTCCTCCGTGAGGTCAGCAGGCTCAGCTTACCTACCCTCCCTGTTCTGGCTCACTATAGCTGCTGGCTGTTCCATCCGCTCTGCAACAAGCATCTCTGTGTCCTCCTTTGCCACTCAACCGCCCATTTTCCACAGCACAGCCAGCATAATCACTCAAAATCATGTGTCTGACCACAGCCCTCCCTCGCTGAAAGCTCCTCAGAGACGTCCTGATGCAGAGAGCCCGACTTCTTTTCCCAGGTCTGATCTGATCCTGTCCACCCCGACTCCTCGCTCACCGCTCCATCACCCCGTCTCGCAGACCCAACCGTAACAAGCACAATCGAGTCCATGTTTTGCATTTGCTCACCCACCCCATCCCACCCCGAGAACTGTCCTCCCAGGTAACTGGGTCTTCATCACAAAAAATCAAATCTCTGCTCAAGCATCCCCTCTTCAGAAGGGGTTTCCTGACCACTTGCTAAAGCTGCCCCCTCTCCCAACTGCCCTCTGTCACACTAACCTCTTTCATGGTCTTATTCCCATTCTGAGTTTTTTTTTAATTTATTAATTTGCTCATATGTTTACTTTCCATCTCCTCATGCTGGAACGTAAGCCTATCTATCTGGGTCACCACTGGACCCTCAGCACCTAGGACAGCACCTGGCACAGACTAAGTTCCAGATAAATATTTATTATGGGAATAAAGACAACCCATGAAGATAAAATTCTCAGATTCTTCTAGGAGTCAAAAATGCAAACTCGAATATCTGGAGAGATAATCCATGTTTCCTCACTAGAGGGCTTAATATGGTAAAGCTCCTGATTCTCCCCAAACTTAACTATAATATTAAGTTAACTCAGTTGCAATTCCAATTCCAATCAAGGTAAAGATTCTAAATTTGATCTGAAAAAAAAAATTGGGAAAAATAAATTTTTCAAGTAGTCAAAACAGTTTTTTAAAACAAAGCAAAACAAAAACTTAGAAGCAACAATAGGCAGAGGGGGCCTTACTTATCAGATAATAAGACATGTTTAAAGCACTAGTGTCGGAAAAGAAAGAGAAATTCCAGAAACAAGTGAATATATATATTATATGCAGGGCTTCCCTGGTGGTTCAGATGGTAAAGAATATGCCCACAATGCAGGAGACCTGGGTTTGATCCCTGGGTCATGAAGATTCCCTGGAGAAGGAAATGGCAACCCACTCCAGCATTCTTGCCTGGGAAATCCCATGGACAGAGGAGCCTGGAAGGCTACAGTCCATAGGATCACAGAGTCAGACATGACTGAACGACTAACACTTTCACTTTCATATGTATATGTATGTATACACGTATGTGTGCATATATATTAATACATACATACATACATACATTCAATTGCTGTGCTGTGCTTAGTTACTCAATTGTGTCCAACTCTCTGTGTGACCCCATGGACTGTGGCCTGCCAGGCTCCTCTGTCCCTGGTGATTCTCCATGTAAGAATACTGGAGTGGGTTGCCATGCCCTCTTCCAGGGGATCTTCCCAATCCAGGGATCGAACCCAGATCTCCCACATTGCAGGAGGATTCTTTACCATCTGAGCCACCAGGGAAGCCCATGTAATCACTACCTCTATCATATTGGAAAAAAATCAGTAAAATTTTCCTCTTAGAGCTACAAAACCCACAAAAGTTAAAATACAATGTAGGATAACATTGACAGGATGCATTATATTTAAAACATTAATGCTTCATATGTCAAAGCTTTTCAAATTAGTCAGAAAAAGTAATAAATGCTCTAGCAGAAAACAACTCTAAATATACAAGGCAACAATGTGCTGTAGAAAAAACACAAATGCCTGAGAAATGTACAAAAAAAATTTCCGTTGATTCAACAAATGCACATTAAAACAACGAGATGAGATTTTCATTATCAGTTTGACAAAGATTAAAAATACTGCTACTCAGTGCTGGTGAGCATGAGGGGAAATAGAATCCCTTTATCCATAAGAAAGTCTAGAGGAATACGGAGGAATAACTCCATGGAAGTCAATTTCCTGTTGGGATTCAAAAGCTTTTAAAACTGCTAACTTTATCCAATTCTCCTTTTAGTGCTTTATCATAAAAATTTGACTGGATGAGGATATACAAGAACGTATTTCATAGGTACCAGAATGTTTATTGTACAATTGTTTATAAGATCAAAAAATTAGAATCAGTATAAATGTGTTTATCATGTCCGTCTAACACTGGAATATTATGTACCAATAAAGAATGATTGGATACCAGAGTGTTAACATGAAAAGGTGTTCATAAAATATTGTTGAGTGGAAAAAAGCATGTTAAGAACAGTCTGTAGAGTTTGAAAGTGAAAGTTGTTCATTCGTGTCTGATTCTTTGTGACCCCAGGAGCTATATAGTCCATGGAATTCTCCAGGCCAGAATACTGGAGTGGGTAGCCTTTCCCTCCTCCAGGGAATCTTCCCAACCAAGGGATTGAACCCAGGTCTCCCGCATTGCACGCAGATTCTTTACCAGTTGAGCCACCAGGGAATCCCAGTAGAGTTTAAATTGTTGTAACAAGAGTATAGAGATATACATGTTTTTCACTATCTTTTTACATTACATTTTGTTACAAAAAGGTCTAACCACTTAACAGAAGGTTAGCAGTTGTTATATCTCTGATGATTTTTCCTTTGTGCTCAGTTGCATTTTCTAATTTTTCTATAATGAATTTTTATTGCTTACATAGAAGAGATAGTTTGGGGGGTTTTGTGGAGAAGGGAGTTAATTACTGATGTCTACTTGGCTGCAGTGTTTTCAAGCCTATTTTTCATGAGCAAAATCTAGATTAAAAATACAAGCATCTTTTGAGTTGGAAAAAAATGCAAACTGTTCCCGACACTTTGTTTCAGCACTCCACCCACATAAAGGACCAGATTCACAATCACAGGGGCCCTTTTGTGTTTTCTGTTGCTGCCGAGTAATGCAGCCAATAAAGAACCTTTGAAAAGGGAAAATTAAGCAATAAGGCGTGACAGATACTGCGGTTATTGTGTGGTAATGAACTCCAGAGGCATCAGAAGTTTGATATATTGCTAAGTACAACTATTTCCCTTGGGTGTAATTTAACCTGAGAAGCTTGCCCCAGAATCACTGATATAAATAGTCCTCCCTGTAGATAAACATGTTTCCAACTGTTGTATGGATGCTTTAATTGTATTCAATTATACAGCACAATACAAACATAACTAAAACTAATTCTAGATTAAGGTTTGGGAACTATCAGAACAGCCCCAAAGACTAATTCTAAATCTAATAGCAAAACCATACCAAATTAGTATAAGACACTATGACAATAAGTACTAATACAAGTATCACAATAACACTAACAACAAAAGACTTCTGCAAAACCCTTGTCCGTGCAGATAATCGTCTACATCCTTAAACACCTAGAAAATAAGCCCATTAAATATTTAACATGTACTATTTCAACAGGAATGGGTTAACAAGCAGAAATTAAATCTGGAATTTCAAGCCTACTGGATCTTCCATGGATCCTAATTAGAAGACACTGTTAAAAACTTAACCATTAGGGGTAAGTGGCTATTCGATAGTAACACAATGTTAAACTTTCAGAGCTGGCATTATGGTCATACTTTGTAAAAGAATTCTCACCCTTAAGAGATACATTCAGAAATATTCAAGGATAAAATGATGCCTGAAGTTGGCATCAAAATAACCCAGTGTGGGTGGGTGGCTATGGATGAATCAAGGCAGGGTTTGAGTTTTTAACTGTTGAAATGAAGGGATGGGCACCCCTGGGTTCATCATAATAGTATTCTCTTAGTTTTCGTGAATGTCTGAGATTTCCCATGGGAAGTGCTTTTTAAAGCTATCTGCTTCAAAAAGAGTTCCTAGGTAGTGGTGACTCAGCAGTAAAAGAATGAGCCTGCAATGCAGGAGTTGCAGGAGACGCAGGTTCAATCCCTGGGTGGGGAAGATCCCCTGGAGGAAGGCATGGCAACCCACTCCAGTATTCTTGCCTGGAGAATTCCATGGACAGAGGAGCCTGGTGGACTACAGTCCAAAGGGTCAAAGAGTTGGACAAGACTGAAGTGACTTAGCATGCATGTATAATCATTAGGCATTACTGTATTATATACAGTTTGGTGAAAGAATTCATCATTATAAGATTAAGTTATTTTTAAAAACTTAGCTTATCCGGTAATACATAAAATCTCATTTTGTTTATAAAAATGTTCATTAAAAAAGTGACCAACAACAATCATCAAAAATATAAAGTTAAATGAGTATAAACCACTGAGATGAAAGCAAATTATAGAACTTTGAATGAGTCTGGATTTGAATATTCAGAGTTGAAACTGTCACCAAGATGGCAAGGAGGGATGGGGATGTGGGGTGTCCTATTTAAACTGCACTGGGATACTTGCAAGCTTCAGGAGTTGGTGATGGACAGGGAAGCCTGGTGTGCTACAGTCCATGAGGTCGCAAAGAGTCAGACACAACTGAGCAATTGAACTGATTGACTGACTGACTGAGATACTTGCTGAAAAAGTGATATTTTTAAAACTCAAATTCCAGGGACTTCCCTGGCAGTCTGGTGGTTAAGACTCCACACTTCTACTGCTAGGGGCACAGGCTCGATCCCTAGTCAGGGAAGTAAGATCCCAGGTGCTGCAAGGGGCAGGTTAAAAAAATCGAATTCCTTTGGAAAGACAAATTCTGTTAAAGGAGTCGCAGCAATTGTTTATCAATGAAGTAGAGACAATTCTATTGACAATGTAGAATGAATAAAAGGACAAGATGGAGAAATGAGCAAAATCAGTTTGGTTTCAGAGATAACTGGGATTCCTGCACTGCACTGTCTTTCCTTAAATAGCAATGACATTATGTCCACGATGTGTCTCCTCTTTGCATTTCAGGTGCCTTCTTAAGACCACTAAACGAGTCCAAACAAAGTCAGTGTGTTTAGCCTCCCACAGCAGGTCTATTTTTGTTGCTGTTGTTGTTTCTCAGTCACTCAGTCATGTCCAACTCTTTTCCACCCCATGGACTGAAGCATTCCAGGCTTCCCTGTCCATCACCAACTCCCGGAGCTTGCTCAAACTCATGTCCATTGAGTCAGTGACGCCATCCAACCATCTCATCCTCTGTCGTCCCCTTCTCCTCCCACCTTCAATCTTCCCCAGCATCAGGGTCTTCTCAAATGAGTCAGTTCTTTGCACCAGGTGGCCAAAGTATTGGAGTTTCAGCTTCAGCACCAGTCCTTCCAATGAATATTCAGGACTGATTTCCTTTAGGATGGACTGGTAGGATCTCCTTGCAGTCCAAGGAACTCTCAAGAGTCTTCTCCAATACCACAGTTCAAAAGCATCATTTCTTCGGCGCTCAGCTTTCTTCATGGTCTAACTCTCACATCCATACATGACAACTGGAAAAACCATAGCTTTGACTAGACGGACCTTTGTTGGCAAAGTAAGGGGGTGTCATCCAGAGGCAGTTCAACTCTAAATACTTCATGCCTTCATGTAAATATTCTTGCCTTTTTTCTCTCAAATAGTTACTGTTTTCCTCGGGGTAGGAGGGGAGGGCCCAGCGTGAGACACCGGGAATATAGTCATAAACAAAGCGCTAACCATTGGCCGCAACACTGCAGGTCAAGGTCCTCAAGATGCAGGAAAAGTCACCCAACACCAGTTAACTAAAGTAGTCACGCATGACCTTATTCCTCAAATCTACCAACTCGCTAGATCACTACATGTTTTAAATAAAATACTTCTCAGCTGCACAGAAACTCATATTGGACAGCATGGCAGAGCCTATGAAGTGTGTGGAACCCCCTCCTCCCTGCCTTTTCTTTCTGACCTTCTCCCCTCTCCTCTGACCTTCCTCTCCTGGTCTCTCTGACCCTGGGTCTCCTCCTCTTGCAGACATTTTCTGATTTTCAGTGCTATGGTGTCCCTCGCACGGAGTCCCCGCTGTGCCTGTGACCTGCACACCGATAGGCAGGAGGCTGAGCCAGAGGGTAAATGTTCACACACCGCCGTACAGAAATCTTACCAACTGGAACTTTTAAAAACTCTCAAAAACACGTTAAAGCGCCCACGTGCTACAGCTACTGAGCCTGCACCCTAGAGCCCGTGCTCAACAAGAAGAGGCTCTGCAATGAGAAGCCTGCTCACCCCAACGAGAGAGAAAGCCCACAGCAATGAAGACCCAGCGCAGCCCAACGAGAGAGAAGGCCCCGACAGCGACGAAGACCCAGCACAGCCAAAAATAAAGCACAACGCGTTAAAGCATTTCATTCTGCATGAACGTCTCTAAGGTTTATGAATCCACTTCCCATAAGTGTTTAGAAATGAGTCCATTTAGAAAACTTGCCCTTGGGTGAATTGATTCTTGGATGAACTGGCTTTTGCAAATTCAGCTTTGGTTGAAATGTTATCAGCTAATTATGTTGCCTCCGCCTTGGAGAGAGACCCCTAGGAAAGTGATGCAGATGACATCATACACACCTCCAGGGTTGGCGTCCCTTAACTTTCCCCAAGAACTCTGAGTTCATCTCAGGCCAGAAGATGAGGGGAAATTAAGACCTGCCCTACTTCACAGCTAAGTACTTCCCTGGTGGTGCAGTGGTAAAGAATTCACCTAATGCAGAAGACTCAAGAGATGCGGGTTCGATCCCTGGGTCAGGCAGATCCCCTGGAGAAGGAAATGACAACCCACTCCAGTACTCTTGCCTGGAGAATCCCACGGACAGAGGAGCCTGGCGGGCTACAGTCCATAGGGTCACAAAGAGTCAAACAGGATGTAGCGACTAAACAGTGGCAGCAGCTAAACAGACCTGGTGAACTCTGTGCATAGATGTGATAACCAGGTTCCTGCATTAGATCGTCTTTCTTTTCCTTTATTGAGGTATGATTGACATACATTATTTTAGTTTCAGGTGTATGACATCATGATTTGATATTTGTATATACTGCAAAATGATCAGTAGAATAATTGTAGTTAACATCCATCACCAGAGTTACAACATTTTTTCCTTGTGATGAGAACTGTTAATGTCCACTGTCAATAATTTTCAAACAGGGGAGAGAGCCTTATTCCTAGAGTCACCACACTCAGCATTCCACCCCCAGGACTTAACTTATTTTATACTTAGCAGTTTGTACTGAATTTTCTTATATTAAAATCAAGGAGGTGAAAAGCTTTCATCAACTAATATAGGGCAACACTTCTCAAAGCATGTGATGCTAAATGTTATCTCTATTAGATGCTCTGCAAAATATTATTTGAATCTTACATAATGTTGGGGAAAGTAGAACACAGTGTCCCTTCTTTCTTGATAACTCATAATGCATATTAGTATATTAAGTTCCTGCAACTGAAGTATAAAAAAAGTATCTAAAGTCTGTCTTCTGATGTGTTTGTTGTTATACTTGTTATTTTATTCCTCTCTCTTTGATGTATTTAAATAACTTGTACTGTTTAGAGGTCATTCAGGATATGCTCCCACATTTTTGACACCTTGGGGGTGAGTTTTACACTGTTTATTCTAAAGTTTCTTCAAGGAGGGGCTTCACTTAGTGGACGGTGGAGAAGGGGGCTGGAGGAAATCAGCCACATGGAGAGGTGGTGAATAAGCACCTCTCTAAATTAATCGGGGGCTTCCCTGGTAGCTCAGCTGGTAAAGATTCCACCTGCAATGCAGGAGTGCCTGAGATTAGTAGTGTCCAACTCGTTGCAACCCTTTGGACTGTAGCCCGCCAGGCTCTTCTGTCCATGGGGTTTTCCAGGCAAGAATACTGAAGCGGGTTGCCATTTCCTCCTCCAGAGGATCTTCCCCACCCAGAGACTGAACCCGCATCTCCTGTGTCTCCTGCATTGCAGGCAGATTCTTTACCCGCTGAGCCATAGGTGAAGCCCTGCAATGCAGGAGACCCTGGTTTGATTCCTGCATCAGAAAGATCCCCTGGTGAAGGGATGGGCTACCCACTCCAGTATTCTTGGGCTTCCCTGGTGGCTCAGTCGGTAAAGAATCCACCTTCATGCATAGAACAGTCTTATGGACTCTGAGGGAGAAGGTGAGGGGGGGACGTTCTGGGACAATAGCATTGAAACATGTGTATTATCATTTGTGAAACAGAACACCATTCCATGTTCGATGCATGAGACAAGGGCTCAGGGCTGGGTCAATGGGATGACCCAGAGGGATGGGATGGGGAGGGAGGTGGGAGGGGGGTTCAGGATGGGGAACATATGTAAACCCATGGCTGATTCATGTCAATGTATGGCAAAAACTACTACAATATTGTAAAGTAATTAGCCCCCAACTAAAATAAATAAATTTATTAAAAAAAAAAAAAAAGAACCCACCTTCAATGCAGGAGACCTGGATTCAATTCCTGGATCGGGAAAATTCCCTGAAGAAGGGCATGGCAACCCAATCCAGTATTCCTGCCTGGAAAATCCCATGCACAGAGGAGCCTGGCAGGCTGCAATCCGTGGAGTCACAGAGTCGGACATGACTGAACAACTAAGCACAGATTAATCGGAGCTGAGCTATAAACCAACAAGTGAAATCCCGTAAGTGATGTGATCAAAAATTCTGAAATTAACAAATTATCATTGATGCCAGTGATCACTGTAGGCAGCTCAGGAGAACTATCGGCCTAAGAAGGTGCTAATCCCATATAAGGGCTGCAAACCTGATACGAAGACTCGAAATCAAATAACTTAAGCAGAACGAAGGCCAAAAGTCATAATAAAAAAAAAAAGTAAGTGAGACAGTCACTTTCTCCAGGGGCCGATGAAGACCCAGAATGAAAATAAGTGAGGTTTGATCTCCTTGCCGTGCTGTTTATCCAACTGAACCCAGACAGAAATCTTGCTGACAGATTCAGGGCACACCTTCCAGCAGTTAGAAGTGGCAATTGCTCCACTAGCATTGTTCCCCATTTCATTCCAAATACTTACGACTTCCATGACCTCGCCCTGTCTACACCTTCCCAAAGAATTCCAGGACACCTACAGCAAAAAGGCAAGCCCCGTCAAAGTTATTACTTCCCACTGCGTCCTGTGTCTACTCATAAGTCCTCCACACTTTCACCAGGTCTCCTTTACTACCTCTTAATTTTTGTACTTCTAGCCACTTTTTTCTCTCCTTCTCTTCCAAAAGATTTAATTCCTATTTGATACTAGTTTTTATTCATATGACTCAAAGTGATGAAGAAATAAAAATAAGTATACAAATAAATGAATAAATAAATAATCAGGATTTCAGGCCCCGTGTTAATTTCTGGCACTCCTATCGAGTTTAAGTTTGTTACTTTTGATTAAATGTTTCCAACTTCTCAAATCCCTGTTTTTGTCCATTTTTTAAACTCATACAGCTTACATGAGGAAATAAAGAGGAATCAAGCATCTTACTCTCCCAACATGGTCCCCTGCCTCTTTTTAAAATTCAGTCTCAAACGTATCAATGTAGAGAACGTTTGAGATCTATGTTAGCTTATGTCCACATTCTTTATATGTGGGGATTCCAAATAACCTCAGATAATACATAATCACCTTATTGTTTTGCAGCATGGAAATATTTTGCCCATCTGAAATCCCCTTATTTATGTACCCAAAAAGGAAAAAAACTAAGGCATTCAATTCTGGGAGATGGAGGTCCAAGTATACTGAAATACCTAAATAAATCTATAAGTGGCTCATAAAAAAATTGAACAAACCAGCAAGCTAACTCAATTATACCAGGAAAAAAAATAAAAAAGATCGTTCAGTACCCCATATTATATCATTTGTGGTAAAAAAAAAGCATGTGAAGTTAAATATACATTTAACTCCCTTACCACTGCTATGGTTTCCAAAAAGGCCTGTCTGGTAAGGTGAAATTTTCCATGCTTGGTTTCAGCCCAAAGGGGAAACATTGATGGAGAGCTGAAGAAAATGCTCAACAAAGACTAATGATTTATGAAGGGTGAAAAATGGTCTTAATTTTATCATGAAGAAGTTATTCTGAGAATGCATAATCTGTTTATATTAAAGTCCCTGCATGAATGTGTTACATAGTAAGAAAAGTTATTGAATAGTTTGAGGAAATTTATTTCTTTCTTAGATTAAAAATCCATGTTGGTGTATTTTCAGAATAAAAACACCAATGACATCTGGTGTCCTCAAATAAGGTGACAAGGAACTAAGCTGTGATCAATGGGTAGGGGCGCACCCAGCAAGTTTTCACTGACATCACAAGTGTATTATTGAGTTTATTTCTACATTAGGGACTTCTATTTTGGGTGAAAAATCTTTTCTTGGTAAAGCTCTAAGTCCTTTTTCAATTTTAAAATTCTGTTGTTCTTACCATTTGAAACTTTTTAAATTAATTAATTAATTAATTTGGCTGCCTCAAGTCTTAGCTGAAGCAGATGGGCTTTTGTTGAGGCGCACAAACTCTCTAGTTGCAGAGCGAGGGCTTCAGGGCGTGCAGGCTCGGTAGTTGTGGCGTGTGGCATGCAGGGTCTTAGTTCCCAGACCCGGGATCCAACCCACGTCCCTTGCATTGCAAGGCAGATTCTTAACCACTGCATCGCCAGGGAAGTTCCCTGCTGTCCTTACGCTTTGAGTGGGCAGTGCAGACTGCATCTAAGAAGTTGGCTCATGAGATGATTAAATGCAGGTAGTTGATGTGTGTGGGCTTCCCCAGTGGCTCAGTGGGTGAAGAATCTGCCTGCAATGCAGGAGATGCAGGAGATGCAGGAGACGCTGGTTTGATCCCTGGGTCAAGAAGATCCCCTGGAGAAGGCAATGGCAATCCGCTCCAGTATTCTTACCGGGAAAACCCCATGGGCAGAGGAGCCTGGCAGGCTACAGTCCCAAGTGTCGCAAGAGGCAGACATGACCAAGCACGCAGGCACCGTTGATATGTATATTTTCTTAATGGCAGTGTCTCCTGACTGTTGTTTGTATGTTAAGATTACCATTCCATTTCCTATTTGTTAATGTTATAACTGAAATTTGGGGTTACAGTTACACTTCCTTTATTATTTTAATAAATTACATCTTTTAAATTAATTTTTATTGGAGTATGGTTGCTTTACAATGTTGTGTTAGTTTCTGCTGCACCTGGGAAGCCCTTCAAATAAATTACATTATTTTTAAAAGAAAAATAAAGAATACCAACTACATTTAGAACCACCTGACAAATCCTCAAAAGCTTGTAGACACAGAAAAGTTTGCTATCAAAGAGTAAAAAGTATTTTGGCCTAAATTTGCTTTGGTTTTATTTATCAGTCTCTGCTTTAAGCTGGTACTAAGAAAGCCAGCTGCTTTAAAGTAGCTCTTGACTTCTGAATCATGACCCAGAGTTTGTTATAACAATGTATCTTTGGGTCTTCCAACTCCTGAGTATCTCACCTCCTCCATGAAGCCTTCCCAGATTAACCCCATCTGAGAGCTGACATGCCATTCATCCTCAAGTGCTCTTTCGCGAAGTAGCCCTTAGCAGTGCAAAGCCCTCCATTAGGTGGTAGAGCTCACGAGCCCAGGAGTCAAACCTATTATGAATTTTACTTCTTCCTCAGACTCCTGATCCAGGACAGATCTTGGTAGATACATAAATGTATATCTACTCCATCCTGCCCCTCCCTGAGTTTAGAAAAAACAGCTCTTTGACCACAGAAAACATTCTCACATCCTTTGTACTAGCAATATTCTAACTGAACTAGAAAAATGAAACAGAAAGGAAAATAAGGTTTAATGATTGTATCTAGAGAGTGATAATAGCTACCTTCAAATATATCCAATCTATTTACAAGAAGATTCAATTTTATTTAGTGTATTCCTTAGTAGCTGGTATGGCTTCCCTGGTGACTCAATGGTAAAGAATCCGCCTGCCAAAGCAGGAGACTCGGATTCAATCCCTGTGTCGGCAAGATCCCCTGGAGGAGGGCATGGCAACCCCCTCCAGCATTCTTGCCTGGAGAATCCCATGGACAGAGGAGCCTGGCGGGACACATACATAAGGTCACAAAGAGTTGGACATGACTTAGTGACTAAATAACAAAAACAAATAGTAACTGGGATTAATAAGAAAGATACACAGACACACACACACGCATTTTTTACTTTAAGGAAGAATTTCTGAATGACTTGGGAAGTCAAGAAAAATAGAATGAGTTTCATTAAGAGACCGTAAATTTCCTCAAATCTAGAAGACTTCAAACAGAAGCCAGATCCCCAGCAAGTACCACAGAAGAAACTCAAGGCTTGGCCGGAGAACCACGTGTGCCGTTCCTGAGGAGCCTCGCACGCTGCCGCTCTTATTTGGCAGCCTCACACTCTCACGTTTGAGACGTCTCTGCTCATTTATTTCAGGTCTCCGCTGTTCAGGAAATTGCCAACACCTAAAATTCTTTTAAAGAAAAGTTTAAATCCTCAACAGAACCATTCTTATCTCTTCTTTAAAATGTCATTTCAAACCCTTCCTTGAAACTAGCCACTAAAGAGCTTTTGGTGAAGAGCTTTTCCTGGAAAGATAAGAACTCAGAAGATAATTGCACTAGGAAATCAGAATCTTTCCTCAGCCAGGTATCATCTTTCAAAAATCAATCTAACGGGGCCAATTAATGTGCTGGAGAATAATGTGCCTTCAGAGAGAGAAAGACTGGAGACTTCTTCCCCTTGAAATGGATGACATCTTAATGCTCACAGAAGGTTCTCAGAAAATTTTTCTCTGACACTGAAATAAATACATGTGATTCATCACCAGAGATTTAGGAGCAAGCACCCGCTCCTTGCTGTACTTCTGCTGCAGTGCATAGATGATTTTGGTACCCAAGCTGGGCAGGATCCTAAGAATGGATGCTCTTCTCCAGAACCAGCCTTTCTATGCCCCTGGTTGGAAGAGGAGGAAAAGGTCTTCCCCTTTGGCCTTGGTTCCACCATCCCTTCTCCCCATCTCTCTTCTCTGGCCTTTCCAGACTCAGAACAAATGTGTTTGAGTCAGCTAAGAGCCCGTGATGGGCTAAGAGGGAAGCTGAGAAGAGAAGCACTGGTTTGAACAAGCCACTCAACCTCCTGGCCTCTCCTACACTTTCAGGGTCTTCCGTGCAGTAAAATGCATCTCTATTTTGTTGTTTGGTTGCTCAGTCGTGTCTGACTCTTTGTGACCCCCGTGGACTGCAGCCCACCAGGCTCCTCTGCCCATAGCATTTCCCAGGCAAGAATCCTGGAGCGGGTTGCCATTTCCTCCTCCAGGGGATCTTCCTGACCCAGGGATCGAACCCACGTCTCTTGCATCTCCTGCAATGGTAGGCGGGTTCTTTACCATTGAGCCACCGGGGAAGCCCATCCTTATTTTAGATGACAGCTAATGTTTTTTTTTTCTAGAAAACCTGCCCCGACAAAGGCTATTTAATCCTCAAGCTTCTGGCAAGATGTTTGATAACTTTCCCTTATTTCCCCTCCGTGGCTTCGTAAAATCTCCTAAGGACTCCATGTCTCTAGGCCAAACCTGGCCTACTTACAGTCGCCAGCCATATCTGCCAAAACTGGTGCCATTTTGCGGTCAGTACTTTAAGACTTTTTTTTTTTTAATTTCAAAGTCTTTGGTTTCACCATAGGTCCCACCAGAACCAGCTGCCTTGCATAGGCTAACATTCACACCTTTATACTGCCTGTCTGGGCCCTGAAGGCATCTGAGATCTCCATCCCTGAATTTTATGCAAAATCACCTCCACGACAACGCTCAGATCCGTGTGTCTCCCTACAGTATTTCAGGCTGAAGGCAGGGTGTGTCTGTATCCACATGTTTTCTAACATCTGAAACAGTGCTGGGTATTGAGCTTTCTATAGATTTGGCAAACACATAATCCTTGCGGAAAAAAAAAAAAAGACTATCAGGAAAGTCTGCTTCTTAAGAGTTCCTTAGGCATGTGTGCAGGACAGAGTGAAAATAGGACTGATCCTGCCTCCATACTAAATAAAACTCCTGTTTCTTATTATGGCCTAATAGGTGGAAACATTTTTTTTTATAAACAGGTTTAAAATTTTTATTTTATTTTTTACAGAGGGCAAGGATTGGTGGAAGAAAGAATATGACTTTGTTAAGACTAGAAAAAAAGTCCCCCCTGCTTTTTTTCTCATCTAACTGGGTCCTGGGCTTGATTATAAGCTCCCTGGAGGAGAATGCGGTGGCCACTTGACATTCTCAGCACACACAGGAAGAGATGTTTTAATGGGCAGACCTATTGGGCTCTTTTTTTTTCTTCTTCTTCTTTCTTTTTTTTCCTTTGTGTGTGTGTGCATGTGTGTGTCCAGAGACATCTCATAGAAATAGGGTCTAATTAAATAAATATGATTTCAAATCTGTCATATGAATTTGGATATGCTTCTCCCTGGGCAAGATCTACCTGGCTTTGAAGCATCTTAAAGGTAAGTGTTGGGAATGGGAGGCTAACGATTTAGAATGGGCCAAAGTGGACTTCCCTGTCAGGCCAGTGGTTGAGACTTCATCTTCCAATGTAGGGGGTGTGGGTTGGATCCCTGGTTTGGGAGCTCAGATCCCACATGTCTCACAGTCAAAAAAAGCAAAACATAAAACAGAAGCAAATTGCAACAAATTCAATAAAGACTTAAAAAAAATAGAACGGACTAAAAAAATCCAAACTAGGGACAATCTATGGCTTCCCTGGTGGCTCAGACAGTAAAGAATCTCCTGCAATGCAGGAGATTCAGGTTCAATCCCTGGGTCAGGAAGAGCCCCTGGAGGAGGGCATGGCTACCCACTCCAGTATTCTTGCCTGGAGAATCCCATGGACGGAGGAGCCTGGCGGGCTACAGTCCGTGGGGTCACAACAAGTCGGACACAACTGAGTGCCTAACACTTTCACTTTCATTACAAACACAGAGAGGTCTGCTGAGTCCTTGAGGATGGATTTCAAACAAACAAAAAAATGATACCATTTGAAACTGGAGTTTTCTTCAGAAGTCTGATTGATTACATATTTTTGGCACATCCCTCTGATGCCTTTCAACCTCGTCCTCAGCTCTCTGCTCCCCACTTCTTTTCTCTACGTTCCTCCACCTCCTCCCCACCACCCCACTGTTTCCCTGCCTCCCCTGGTTGCCTCGTTTTTCTAAACGAGTTCGCATTCGTGCCTCTGTTCTCACGGTCGCCAACCCGGCCACCAGGCTCCCGGGACGGCTTCCATTTAAAACGCGTGCATCTCAGCCGTCCCAGTCTACAAAAGCTATTTCAGGTACGGTATTCAAGCAGCACATTAAAAACAACCGAAGCAAGCACATGCTTGGGAATTTTATGGAACGGTAAAACATTTGTGCAGCTACTTCCCACAGACAGGAGTGGGGTTTGGAAGGCCATTTCGTCTCGCACAGAAACTCAGCTGGTCTTAATTCTTTGCCTCTCAGCACGTCGGAGCGCAAGCCCCTGGCTTCTCCCAGCTCCCCTCGCAGGCGAGGGGCTAAGCCAGACGTTCAGGGCCGGGCTGTCTCTGAACTTTCCTTTTCTTTGGTCTTCTCCTCCGTCGGCACATGGTTACTTTTTCAGTATTTCCGGCAGAACTGTTTTTATTTAGTTGTGGGGTATTCTGTAAGGTTACAGACCATTCCTCTTGATACACTTCTGCACGTTTCTCTGCTATAGCTTAACAGCTCCAGTCTTTTCAGAGAAATGGCTCACTTTGTAGAGAAATATACGGCCCATCTGTCATCACACAAAAGTGGACTTGACCACGTGTCCTTGGAGAATTTTCAAACAATTCCCAGAGCAAGGATGGTGACCCTTTCTCTGCCTGACTGAATTTCATCCATAGCCTTTCCTGGGGCCAAGGGAATAGGAAAACTGATTAGAAATTATGAAACAGTGCGTTTAATCGTTCTTAAAACATCCTCAAAAGAAAAGCACCATTTAATCCATTGGGCAGATAGCTAGAAACACAGAGTCTGGTGGCTCAAAGCACTGTCTTTCCCAGCTTTTCTACCATCTCATCAGTCAAACGTCCAAAGGGAGCTAATGTCATATTCTTAAGTGGCCTAAAATACCAAAATGGTCATCTTTCAAAGAAGGGCTTCTTCGCTTAGACACACTGTCCAGGAGTCTTTCATGACAGGATCCCTCATTACTACGAGAGGGTCCTTTCCAAGCCACTCAGAGGGAAAAAGATTTTTCATGAGCAACTCCTAGTACTTTATACTGTATAAGAGTTTTCATGGGGTTTGGAATAATTTTAAATCAAGAATTCTATTAAAGAATCTATTTTTGTTTAATCTAATTAACAAGGAAGAAACCAGATTGAAAGATTTTTTTGTTATTTTACCCATTTTGAGGCAATATAGTTTGATGCCAAGTACATAGGCTCAGGAGTCCAACTTGAGTGTTCAGCCATCTACTGTACCACCCGGGACTAGTTACCTCCCCTCCAGGGCCTCAGTTTCTTCATCTGTAAGTTGGGGGTGATAAGCCCAGCCCAGGGATTTGTTAAAGAAATTAGACATGCGTGAGTGCAGTCTCTTAGTCACATCTTTGTGGCCTCGTGGACTGCAGCCTGCCAGGCTCCTCTGTCCGTGGGATTTTTCAGGCGAGAATGCTGGAGTGGGTTGCCATTTCCTTCACCAGGAGATCTTCCCGACCCACGGATCCAACCTGTATCCCCTGTGTCTCCTGCCCTGCAGGTAGATTCTCTACCTGCTGAGCCACTGGGGAAGCCTCAAAAGAAATTTGATAATGCATGCAAAGCAGTGATGGTCAGGTCAGACACAAGCATGCGTTAATATATGGGATTCAGATCATAGACTTAAACCAAAACGTTTCATAATTATTGTGGCTTGGCTTACTCTTTCAAAATTGTGAGGGGTATTTTATAGGGTTCTTGGTTGGGTCTATCAACTTATTCATCGACTTGTTTATATCGCCATTATAGCTTTGATATAAAAAGTATATAAGATAGAAACAAAACTCTTTATGTACACTGAAACAATTCCAAATGGTTTGGTGTGAGAAGGGATCCGGGGGGAAGCAGCTTCAGGTGTTCGAGTTGGAGTCACTGTCTCCGGTGTCCCAGAGGCAGACCCCAGCCCAGATGAGGAAGTTCAGGCCCTGGGGGGTTTGTTAGGAACACGCTCCCAGGAGAAAAGAGGAAGGGGGTGGGGAAGCAGGATAGGAGAGCGGACTAGCGAAGAAGGGGTCGCTTCAGGTCAAAGGTCACCCTTCTGGATCCCACAGAGGGGCTCTGAAGTGCAAATCGTGTGCAGGCTGGGGTTCATCCTTGCTCAGGGCAAGGGAGCTGGGCTCAGCACCTCTCACCAAGCTGGGCTTGGCTACAGGCTGTGGACTGATGGTCTGGAGGGGACTGCAAATTCCAGGGGCTTCAACCTCTGTGGCAAATAGACAAGGCAGCTCCAGTGGCCCCAGGGCCTCCCTGCAGAAAGGATGGCAGGTGGGCCGTAAAATCCCCAGACCAAACAGAGGGGAGCGGGGGGGCCGGGTAAGGGCAGGAGGGCAGGTAGGGGGTGGCCAGCACTTAGCAGAGGCCCAGGGATTGTCGTCGTTGTTGTTGTTGTTGCTGTTCAGTCGCTCGGTCGTGTCTGACTCTTTTCCGACTCTTTGTGACCCCATGGACTGCAGCACACCAGGACTCCCTGTCCCTCACTATCTCCTGGAGCTTGCTCAAACTCACATCCACTGAGTCGGTGATGCCATCCGACCATCTCATCCTCTGTCGTCCCCTTCTCCTCCTGCCCTCAATCTTTCCCAGCATCAGAGGTCCAAGGGTATGGGATCTAAGGGAATCTGAGCCCTGACCCCATCACATGGCTAACTTGGCACCAGTGAGCCCAGCTTCACAAGGGGGCAGAGTTGCAAATATAAGAGATCATTTAAAAGTCAAAAAGGAAATAAAATAGCATCATTTTCCTGCCTCCCTATTTTTTTAAGAATGTCCTCGCTTGGGACTTCCCTGGTGGTCCGGTGGCTAAGACCCCACACTCCCAGTGCAGGGGGCCTGCGTTCAATCCCTGGTCGGGGAACTAGACCCCACATACTGAAGCAGGACCAAAGATCCTGCCGGCTGCAACTAAGACCCAGTGCAGCGGAGTAAATAAATATTAAAAAAAAGAAAAAAGGAAAAGAAGGCCCTCACTTAAAGAAAAGACCGAAAATGAAGTCTTTGCACCCACTCTGGCCCCAAATTGTCCAAATTTAACCCATTTCCATGCCAGTCTGAGAATATTAGCCCAGGTAAACCGCGAGCTCCAACAGCGACAACAGAGCCCTTCAATGCTACTGCACTCAGCGGTTCACAAATCATTGCCGAATATGTTATCTGCCTACAACCCCATGAAATACATATAACGAGAATTGTATGCTACCCCATTCCCCATCCTGTAGATGAAAACCAAGGCTCGGAAGTTAAACGTGCCCGAGGTCACATGACAAGTGGAAGAACTGGAACTTGGTCCCAGGCTTGCTAATTCCAGTGCTTTCTCTAAGTGTCCCAATGGAGGCCTACCGAGCGGCTGTGAGATGGCTCTATGGTAGGGACCCTCTGCCACCATCTGACGCGGATACACTGTGGACCCTGAATAGTCTACCAGTTAGGACTCTCAGCTGAGTTCACTTCGATGTGTGGGGCGATTGGGCCCCTTGGGTTTCAGGTCCCCTCCAATGGCTCTCTGTCCTTCACCCATTCTTTAAATGCAAGCTTTCTGTCTTTTCGTCTCCAGCTCCATGGACACTCCTTAGCTCATCTTATAACTACTCCTATCCTTTCAAATCTAAACTGTCGTATTTTGATGACCTGTGAATCCATTCCTCTTTAGAAGAAATTACTCGCTGGTCCTTATGACGTATGTGGCCAAATATCTACCGGCTAACCCAATTGTGCCTCCAATTTAACAAGACAAACTAGTATCTTGCCTTAAGAATGTTTTCCTCTCAAATCCCCTTATCACTTTACATCGGCTATCTCTGGTAGAAGCTGGAGCATTCAGTTTCCCTGGAAACTATCACACTTTTGCATTTCACAAATTCTACAGTATCAAAAACCCAGAATCTGCCTGCAAACCAAAACGCAGAATGGAAAACATTTGGATTCTCTTTGTTTAAAAATGTTAAATTTTTTGCCAAATTGAACTTCTCAACTAAAAATCGACAGTGTCCATGTCAAAATTTTAATTGTACACAGGATGTTTGTGGGAAAGATGGCTAAACAAGGAAGCAAGTCTGAATCTGTGTAGACTAATGAGCTGCCCTTTTCTGTTGAGACGATCATTATCTGTCTTACCCAAGAGGCGATGACCTGAACTGGATGTCTGAAGTATAATTTATGCAGGAATAGTTCTGTACCTACATTTAAATAAACTGTAAAGATATTTAATAAATATAGTACTTATATTTACAAAACAGGAAACAGACTCACAGACTTAAAGAATGAACTTCTGGTCACCAGAAGAGTAGCGGGATAGACTGGGGTGGACATGCACACACTGTTGTATTTAAAATAGATGACCAACAAGGACCTGCTGTACAACACAGGGAACTCTGCTCAACACTCAGGAATACCTAAATGGGAAACAGATTTGAAAAAGAATAGATACAAATATATGTATAACTGAATCACTTTGCTGTACACACACCTAAAACTAACACGACATTGTCACACAGCTATACTCCAACATAAAATAAACATTTTAAATAAAATTTTAAAAAATACATAAAAGATCATGTACATTGGTTTGTCAAGATAAACATATTGAAAACTAGAATAGCATCTATGTTAACTGTGTATATGTTTCCTCATCATAATTTCAATGTTAATTTTATCCATTTTCAAAATAAATGAGAATTTTTAAATTATTCTTTTTTAAAGAAGAATTAAATGCTGACTTAGAAAGCTTGATCGGTTACATAAACCATCAGATGAACAAGTGACAGATGTTATCAATCCCTGCATTCCACCCACTTAGCTTAGAAACATCCCTGTCTTGGGACTTTCCTGGCAGTCCAGTGGTTAAGAATCTGCCTTCCAATGCAGGGGATCTGGGTTCAACCCTAGTTCGGTCGGGAAACTAAGGTCCCGTGGGTAACAAAGTCCACACACCGCAACTAGAGAATCCTGCATGCCGCAAAGATCCAGGGCAACAAAGAAAAGTTTTAATTAAGTAAAGTAAATAAAGCCCTGTCCTCTTAAGGGGCTGTGTCCATGCAGGACGCCATGACACAAATCTGAGACACTCTTGGCTTCCAGCTCCCCATCAGCAGACTCTTTCTCCAAGAAGTTACTCTTGATTTTTCAGATGACAGTTCCTGATGAGAGAGCTAAGAGATTTTTAATAACATTTCTACAGAGTGAGATAAACACCTCTACATAATCCACTCCAAGCCACAGATTCATCTCAGCGGACAAGAAAGCCTAGATCCTGCCCCTTTCACGAGAATGCCAGCTTTCCACATCCTTCTTCTGTTAGTAATCAAATGCTCCAGACACTGAATACTTTATAGTATAAAATTTATAAAAGTATCATTTCTTAAAAACAAAAAAATCATACAAGCTAGGCCAACGAGTTAAGCATTAAAGTGTGCTTACTTATTTCTCAATGTGACTTAGTAACTCTCACTGGAGAGACGGGTTTCCAGGCGGGCAGGCCCCGTCTTGGTCCTCTGTGTGGCCCTGCTGTCCAGCCCGGGGCTCTGACCCGGAGAGCTCGCTGGCGGGGTGGAATTAAAAATAGCAAGGGCTTTCCAGGTGGCACAGTTGTAAAGAACTCCTCTGACAATGCAGCAGACGAAAGAGATGTGTGTTTGATCCCTGGCTTGGGAAGATCCCCTGGGGAAGCAAACAGCAACCCAGTATTCTTGCCTGGAAAATCTCATGGACAGAGGGGTCTGGTGGACTGCAGCCCACAGGGCTGCAAAGAGTCGGACACAACTGAATGACTAAGCACACTCAAGAGGAAAGTAAAAAATTACTAACCGTGACATGTTTTTTCTGTTATTTGCCTTTAGTTGAGGAATTAGAACAGACAGTAACTTTGTAATTCCTTTTAGTTTGTTGTTGCTGTTTAGTTGCTGAGTCTTGACTCTGCGACCCCATGGACTGTAGCCCGCCAGGCTCCTCTGTCCATGGGATTTTCCAGGCAAGAATACTGGAGTGGGTTGCCATTTCCTTCTCCAGGGGATCTTCCCAACCCAGGGATCGAACCCACATCTCCTGCAGGTTAAGTGATCCTAATTTAGTTCCCTTTAGTTAATTTTAGATACTTATTTAATCCTTTAGTTGATTTTAGATCTAAATTTAGTTAATTTTAGATCCCTTTAGTTAAGTGATCCTAATTTTGCTGAACATGGCTTGCAAGGGTTGCAAATTTCAATTCTCTGCTAATCCCAAATAAACCCACATTTGCTGGAGAAATCACTGGCAGTATATACCTATTTTTTTCAGTCAGTTCAGTCGCTCAGTCCTGTACGACTCTTGGAGACCCCATGGACTGCAGCTCGCCAGGCTTCCCTGTCCTTCACCTGTTCCTTTTCTGTTTTGTTTTGGTGGCACCTTCCAGCATACATGATCTTAGTTCCCCACCAAGGGCTGAACCCACTCCCCCTGTCATGAGAGCGTGGAGTGCGAACCACTGGACCGCCAGGGAAGTCCCTGAATACTGTAATTTCTTACTCTATACGCACAAGTCAGATCTCTAGCAAGGTGAGGTATGGAAGGGAAGAAGAGTCAATCTCATTCACACTGTGATCCCGGCAGGTTTATAGGTCCCTTTACAAGGAAAGGAATGTCTTTGTTTTAACTAAGTGCCCATTAGACTTAAACTCTCTGTTGTTTTTTTTTTAAATCTCCCCAATGTTTTATTTTGAAATTTCTCAAACCTACCAAGATGTTGCAATAATATAACAAACACTCATATATCCTTCACCTGGATTTACCAATTCTCCACATATTAGTATTTTGTTTTATTTCTCTCTCAAATATTTGTATTTCATATGTGTATATATACATCTTTCGGAGAAGGCAATGGCACCCCACTCCAGTACTCTTGCCTGGAAAATCCCATGGACAGAGGAGCCTGATAGGCTACAGTCCATGGAGTCGCTAAGAGTCGGACTCGACTGAGCGACTTCCCTTTCACTTTTCACTTTCATGCATTGGAGAAGGAAATGGCAACCCACTCCAGTGTTCTTGCCTGGAGAATTCCAGGAACGGGGGAGCCTGGTGGGCTGCCGTCTATGGGGTCGCACAGAGTCGGACACGGCTGAAGCGACTTAGCAGCAGCAGCAGCAGTAGCAGCAGCATAGATGTATATATGCTGCTGTTGCTAAGTCACTTCAGCGACTTAGCAGCAGCAGCAGCAGTAGCAGCAGCATAGATGTATATATGCTGCTGTTGCTAAGTCACTTCAGCGACTTAGCAGCAGCAGTAGCAGCAGCATAGATGTATATATGCTGCTGTTGCTAAGTCACTTCAGCTACTTAGCAGCAGCAGCAGCAGTAGCAGCAGCATAGATGTATATATGCTGCTGCTGCTAAGTCGCTTCAGTCGTGTCCAACTCTGTGCGACCCCATAGACGGCAGCCCACCAGGCTCCCCCGTCCCTGGGATTCTCCAGGCAAGAACACTGGAGTGGGTTGCCATTTCCTTCTCCAATGCATGAAAGGGAAAAGTGAAAGGGAAGTCGCTCAGTCGAGTCCGACTCTTAGCGACTCCATGGACTGTAGCCTATCAGGCTCCTCTGTCCATGGGATTTTCCAGGCAAGAGTACTGGAGTGGGGTGCCATTGCCTTCTCCAATATACATCTATATGTATAAATATATTGGAGAAGGAAATGGTACCCCACTCCAGTATTCTTGCCTAGGAAATCCCATGGACAAAGTCTGAGCCTGGTGGGCTACAGTCTATGGGGTCTCAAAGAGTCGGATATGACTTAGCAACTGAGCAGATGTATATACATTGCTGTATATAGATGTATATACATATAGATCTCAGTTCAGTCGCTCAGTCGTGTCCAACTCTGCAACCCCATGGACTGCAGTACACCAGGCTTCCCTGTCCATCACCAACTCCCAGAGCTTACTCAAACTCATGTGCATCGAGTTGGTGATGCCATCCAACCACCCCATACTTCAGTTTTTCTCAGCCATTTCAAAATAAGTTGCAAACATGATAATTCACCTTAAACTCCCTACTATGTGTCTCCTAAGAGCAAAGGCATTCTCCTTCACAACAACATGATTATCTCAGGGAATAAATGTAATATTACACAAGAACACTTCCAAATATAAATCCTCATTCAAATTTCCCTATTGTCCTCAAAATGCTCTTCAGAGCTGTTCTGTGCACCCAGAATCCAGTCCAGGAGTCCACCTTTCTTCTGCTCCCAGGTCTCTCTCGTCTGCTTTACCCCAGGGCAGGTCCCCTGTCTGTTGTTGTCTTTCATGATGTTGATGTTTTGAGGAATCCAGCTAATTGTCTTGCAGATGGAGAGTGTCTCCTGATCTGGATGTTTCTGATTCCCACCTCATGACTGTATCAGGTTGAACATTCTTTGGAAGAGTAAGTGTGGCGTGGGTGATGTTTTATAGTTTCCTTGCATCACATCAGGAGACACGCCATGTGAGTTTATCGCATTGCTGGTGAGCATAAAGTTGATCTCTTCTTTAACATGATATATGCCAGGATTACCATTATAAAAGTACCCTTTTCCTGTTTGTATTTAATGCATCATTTATGGGTAACATGCTAAGACTGTGTGACTATCTTGTTCCACCACAAACTTGTACACAATGGGCTTCATATCCACTAATAATCCTTGCCTGAATTGATTATAGATGTGGTTGTAGAGCAGTGATTTTTAAATTCTATTATTTGTTTTACGTTTGTCAGCTGGCATTCTATGCAGAAGAGTCCCTCCTATCCCCTCTCTTTCTTAAATACCCCCATGCACTCACACATTCTTCTTATTCACATTTTGGACACATTGCATGTTCTTGTTTTGGATGCTCAAATTGTCCTGTTTGGCTTGCTGGACCCTCTGTAGGCCAGCTCCTGCCTCTCCTCCACACCCACCCCTCATTCTGTGTGTTCTCTCTGGCTTTCAGAAACAAGGAAATGTTTCAGGCTCACCTTGTACTTCCCTCTGCCCAGACATGGACTCAGCCCTGTCTCAGTGGAGTCCTGATTCCTCGAAGACAACAATGGAATTTGGAAACCAAGATTTGTCAGCGTCCTTACTGCTGCATGTTACACTTCCTAAAAACAGAGATGGCGTCTGGCTTGTCTTACATCCCTAGAGTTAAAGCACAGGTGCTCAACAAACTCCAGTTGGATGTTAGCATGCTAATGAAATGGATACAATTGCAAAGATTATCACATGTTGTTCAAGGACAATAGGATTTGGAATAGCTGCTGTCCCCAAGGTCTCTGATCACACTGTACTCTGTGACGTTGGCAGCCACAGAGTTAAACCCTTCAGTGACCCTATTCTTTTCCTTTATGAGTACTGACTGGGTCATAAGTATGCTCTCACTTTTAGGAGCCATTTTTGATGGCTAACTAAATAAAAACATGGACCTATCTATACAGAGGACTGGATGTGTGCGTGCATGCTAAGTCGCTTCAGTTGTGTCCAACTCTTTGTGACTCCATGAACTATGCCCCACCAAGCTCCTCTGTCCATGGAATTCTCCAAGCAAGAATACAGGAGTGGATTGCCATGCCCTCCTCCAGGGGATCTTCCTGACCCAGGGATTGAACTTGTGTCTCTTATATCTACCTGCATTGGCAGGTGGGTTCTTACCACTAGCACCATCTGGGAAGCCCCAGAGGACCAGATACATATATATATATATATATATATATATATATATATGTTTGTATGTATATGCAGCAAAATCCAGATAAAAGAAATGTGGGATTCAGTGTTGAATATTTTTCCCCTCAATTCACAAATTAGACCATTTGAGTTAGCCCACTCATTTAGCTGTCCACTAACCCTTTATCCTTACAAATAGCTGAGAAAAGAAGAGAAGTGAAAGGCAAAGGAGAAAAGGAAAGATTCATCCATCTGAATGCAGAGGTCCAAAGAATAGCAAGGAGAGATAAGAAAGCCTTCCTCAGTGATCAATGCAAAGAAATAGAGGAAAACAATAGAATGGGAAAGACTAGAGTTCTCTTCAAGAAAATTAGAGATACCAAGGGAACATTTCATGCAAAGATGGGCACAATAAAGGACGGAAATGGTATATTAACAGAAGCAGAAGATATTAAGAAGAGGTGGCAACAATACACAGAAGAACTATACAAAAAACATCTTCATGACCCAGATAACCACAATGGTGTGATAACTCACCTAGAGCCAGACATACTGGAATGCAAAGTCAAGTGGTCTTAGGAAGCATCACTACCAACAAAACTAGTGGAGGTGATGGAATTCCAGTTGAGCTATTTCAAATCCTGAAAGATGATGCTGTGAAAGTGCTGCACTCAATATGCCAGCAAAGTTGGAAAACTCAGCAGCAGCCACAGGACTGGAAAAGGTCAGTTTTCATTCCAATCCCAAAGACAGGCAATGCCAAACAATGTTCAAACTACTGTTCAATTGCATTCTTCTCACATGCTAGCAAAGTAATGCTCAAAATTCTCCAAGCCAGGCTTCAACAGTTCATGAACTGTGAACTTCCAGATCTTCAAGCAGGATTTAGAAAAGGCAGAGGAACTGGAGATCAAATTGCCAACATCCGTTGAATCATCAAAAAAGCAAGAGAATTCCAGAGAAACATCTACTTCTGCTTTATTGACTATGCCAAAGCCTTTGACTTTGTGGATCACAACAAACTGTGGAAAATTCTTCAAGAGATGGGAATACCACACCATCTGAGCCACCTCCTGAGAAATCTGTATGCAGGTCAGGAAGCAATAGTTAGAACCGGACATGGAACAACAGACTGATTCCAAATTGGGGAAAGAGCATGTTAAGGCTGTATATTGTCATCTTACTTATTTAACTTATATGCAGAAGCACAAACTGGAATCAAGATTGCTGAGAGAAATATCAATAACCTCAGATACACAGATGACACCATCCTTATGGCAGAAAGTGAAGAGGAACTAAAGGGCCTCTTGATGAAAGTGAAAGAGGAGAGTGAAAACGCTGGCCTAAAACTCAACATTCAAAAAACTAATATCATGGCATCTGGCCCCATCACTTCATGGCAAATAGAGGGGGAAACAATGGAAACAGTAAGAGACCTTATTTCCTTGGGCTCCAAAATCACTGCAGATGATGACCGCAGCCATGAAATTAAAAGATGCTCGCTCCTTGGAAGGAAAGCTGTGACAAACAGAGAGCATATTAAAAAGCAGAGACAGTACTTTACCGACAAAGGTCCATCTAGTCAAGGCTGTGGTTTTTCCAGTGGTCATGTATGGATGTGAGAGCTGGGCTGTAAAGAAAGCTGAGCACCAAAGAATTGATGCTTTTGAGCTGTGGTGTTGGAGAAGACTCTTGAGAGTCCCTTGGACTGCAAAGCGATCAAACCAGTCCATCCTAAAGGAGATGAGTCCTGAATATTCATTGGAAGGACTGATGCTGAAGCTGAAGCTCCAATCCTTTGGCCACCTGATGTGAAGAACTGACTCACTGGAAAAGGCCCCGATGCTGAGAAAGATTGAAGGCAAGAGAAGGGGACAACAGAGGATAAGATGGTTGGATGACATCACTGACTCAATGAACATGAGTTTGAGTGAGTTCCAGGAGTTAGTGATGGACAGGGAGGCCTGGCGTGCTGCAGTCCATGTGGTTGCAAAGAGTCGGACATGACTGAGCAACTGAACTGAACTGAACCCTTTGTCCATGTATAAGTGGCAGAAAGGTGTCCATATTTCATCTTTAAAATGATTTTATTTGAACCGCTAGTTTGGAGGTTATGAAGACAGACTCCACTTTGACCACAGGTTGCAAGAGTTTTAAAATAGGAATTCGGCATCTCTGCTCAACCTACTTATTTTGTCCTTAACTTACATCTAGCTCCAAGGGGGTGAATTAAATGCCTTACTGCTTTTTTCTTCTTACAAAAAGCTACAATTTTCCGAAATGGCAGACTGCCATTTCAAGCAGAGTCGTTAGGCGTCTCTCTTGTGGATTTAAACTGGCTGCTGCTAAAAGCTGAAAGGGCCATTTTTCAAACAGCCCTTAGGTTTTAGGAGCCAAGAGGGTCCTAAAATCTAAAGTGTCTCTACTTTTACTGGGGGAAAGAAAAGTTAATTTTTTGAACCAGGAGAGAGTAGATTTTTTCACTAGTATTTCTCTTTCACAGTCATCATTATTAAGAAAACTATGTCAAGGAACTTCGGCTAGAATATATTTACATATCAATATAGTTTTCTGAAAATGTCATCAGTTTGTAAGCCACCTTTCATTATTTCTATCTTAAATCTGTGTAGGATTGCTTCAACGAGGCAGCTTTCATGATTTTGATTTTATCAATAGCATTTTACATAAATCTTCAATAAATAAATGTAACGTATTTTTAGTTAAATGCTTGTAAAGGCCTCCAATCCTAAGCCAACAAAATATACATTATTAATATTATAACAAGTGTTTTTTTGTTTACATAAAAGTACAGCAGAATTAAGTAAATTAAGTAAGTAAAACTACATAATTTAAATTATGTTTTTGCTATAATTTATCACCCGTAACCCTGGAAGTGACCTCCTAGGACTTCAACATCACGAAAGGATAAAAAACAGTCTCACCTTTTCCTAAAGAAGTCAGACATGACTGTGACTCTAGGTCAAATACCTTGATGCCAAGCTGTACTGGCTGAATGATTTGAAGAAATCATTGAAGAAATATATAATTTATAAATGACAAAGTTCAGGACGTCTTCCTTGACAATTCCTGGTGAACAGGAGCCCAGGCATCACCCTAGCAGAGACAGTTCGTGGTGAAAAAGCCCTCATTTAACTGTCGGGGAACTTCTCTTGGGTTCAAGTGTGTCTTATCAGAACGGCCCCTTCTAACAGCAGTCATCCCAGGACTGTTCTTTCTTAGTCCCTATCTCTCCATACATGCAGGAAAAAGCTCTAAAGGACCGTCATGAGCAAGAATCTGAAATATTGCCAGCAGGGTGCCTCCACCTGCAGCCAGCCGCCTGTGGTCCCTAGACTGTGCTTCGTTTTTCACGCTGTGAACCGTGAGACTGGCCTGTCTCTGCTTTAGCCGGACGCACTTTGCAGCTGCTCGTGGTGAAACACCTCTTGTGCAAGCACAATCCAGTTGGAGCCTTAGTTATAAACCACAGCATCGTCGGACTGAGGGTTGAAGCTTCCTGTCACAACTAGCCGAGGATGAGATACTGTTTGTTAATTACCCTCAGTCCATTCAGAGCACCCAAAATCAATCTAACAGGTGGCATGTTTAGATGATTTAAAGAAAATTATTTAATAAACATTGGGACTGGTTTATTTTTTATGAGACACAGAAATTATAAGAAACAAATGTTCTAGAAATTACCCAAGAAAGGTCTAGGGATTTCTCCAGCTGAAACGCTGTTATTCATGGCCAAAGATGTTTGATCCATTATTCATTTGGCAAACTTTGCAAGAGAAAAGAATTGCTAATTAAAATGTCCATCCATTAATGGCTGTTAATTAATAATTTGCCGATAACAGATTAATTAATTAATTAAGGACTATCATACAGCCATAGAAAAATAGCTCAACCTAAACTGACTGTTTGGAGATATAGTCTCTAGTGAAAAATGCAATTTACTGAAAAGCATGAATCATATAATCTCATTTCTGTTATCTATATGCATATATAATTACAATACATATTTTAAATCTGAAGTCAATTGGGACATTTACATATAAAGAGATAATACAAAATTTCCACACACGCACACACATACACACATAATGAGTATGTATTATTTTCATAATCAGAGGAAGAAATCTATTAAGATTTTATGAAGAAAGGGGATTCTTTAGTGATATGGTAAAATATTGACAACATATCAACTTAGAGAAAAAAATTACAAAGCAGCACACTGGTGTGACATTATTCATAAAGAAAAGTGTGTGCACATGGCTGCAAGAAAGCATATGTAGTTGCATACATAAAAAACTGAAATCACCAAAATGTGGCAAGTGTCTATTTCTGGAAGGCAGAGTATGGTTAGATTTTTTTTCCTTTCTTTGATTTTTTTTGTTTATTGTCCTTTTATTTTCCAAAGCTTCTGTACTAAACGTCAATTATTTTGCAACTAAAGTAATACTTCTCATAGAAAAAGACTGGGTGCAAGGGAGTTTATTATAGCCTTGTTTGTAACAGCCAAAATATAACAAGACACGCCTTAGATGGATAACAGTGCTTACTGTGAATGGGGGTGGGGACTGGACAGGAAGACAGGGATGGAGAGGGGTAGGGAGACTATGTAATGTACTTGAGTGGGTGTGTGGTTGTGTATCTACACTGTATCCACACTACATATTTATCTATACACATGCAGCGCCTGATTCAGTTAGGAGTCAACATGCCAGGACACATGTGCTTTATTCTCTTTGCCCTGCACCCCTGAGTTTTCCCCTCCTAATCCCAGGGGTGAGACCAGACAAGATGAGCCTCTCCAGGAAGCCTTCCTGAACACCTCTCTCCATCCCATCTGCTTTTCAATGCTCCCATAATGGCTTTTATCCCTGTGCTGGGAACATGCTGTTCAATGTAGGCATGTCTGTGCCAGCAGACTGTGTTACCTTATCTTCTCTGTACCCTCACCACCTGTACAGTACACACACATAGGCGCTCATTAAAGACAGGTGGGTATTGACTGAATGAGTGAACAGATAACCAGATCCATCCATGGAGATGCCTGTCAGAAGATGGGAAAGTGCTAGTCACCCTGGGGGCTGATCCGTGACAAATTCAAACACCAAAGTCAATTCCTCAAATCATTCCATGACCTGATTCTAAGTCAGACACCAATTCAGATGTAACATGTCAAGGCCTGAACTACTCTCAAGTATGTGAACCCATCTGGGGAAATAACATCCCAAGAACAAAAATCTGTTCCTGGGTGGCTGTGAGAAAAATATCTAGATATTAAAATGCTTTTCAGTCTTCTACAGCTTAATTCCACTGGACAAAATCTTCTTCCATAAAATTTAATTCCTCCCCATAGGGAGAAATTAAATCAATTTATGTTTAAACTAATTTTAAGTAACATTAAGTGATTAATTTTATTGTTTAACTTACTGATTGATCGATTTAATTAATTGATTGATTAATTGAGAGCAGGAGAAGGGGGCGGCCAAGGATGATCACATGGTTAGATAGCATCACTGACTCAATGGACATGAATTTGAGCAAACTCCGGGAGGTAGTAAAGGACAGGGAAGCCTGGCATGCTACAGTCCATGGGGTCACAAAGAGTCAGACACAACGGAGCCACTGAACAACAGCAACAATTCATTAATTTAGTTAGATCCTCCTCAGAATCACTGATCTAAAATCAATCGTGCTTTGCCCGAATGCGGACCAAAAATGCCGCGCCATGGTAAGAGAGCAGAATCAAACTGCCTTGCTGATGACTCCCAAGTATCTCACTCTCACCCAAAGAAGTGTGGCAGCCCAGGCGTAGGTTTGCTTCCATAACATACTCCTGCCCTTTTTGCTAACCTCGTTGTCACACCCAGCACCGTGCATTAGCAGGATAAAGACACGGATGTGGAAGAGGCAGGAGGCCCCACCCTGTGGAAGGAGGAACAGGATGCCGGATGGTATGTGAGACAGGAGCAAGCAGGGGACTGAGCAGATGGTCCAATGAGAGCTTTGTGAGCTGAGAAAATGCACAGGAGACAGGGAGGTCCCGAGGCCAGCCCCAGGCATCCCCTCGGATCATGTTCCAAAATATAAAATTAGGAACCACGTTGTGGCTGCCCTCCTGACCTCAAGCACCAACTCTGCTGGGAAACGGTGACTCTGAGCATCACCCCCAGAGTGGGCCGTGAGGGACAGACGTGCTCTTTCGGACCAAGGCTCCTCTGGTGCCCGATTCCTAAGTTTCCACCCCAGTTATCTGGCCTGCTTTTTCCCCTTGGCCTGGACTCCTCCCGGTTTTGGCTTCTTCCTCCTTCTCTCCTGACTTTCCCTGAGGCCTCAACAGTCCAAACTTTGGCACCGAGGCCCCTTCCAATTACAAGATGCTTACTAGGTGACACGTTCCTTGGCCATTTCATGCCATGTGAACTCTGCCCTCTTATAAATTACCATGTATTACTCGTTTCACATATTTTGGATTTTAAACAAGTAAGGGTTCACACGAGTCTCCAATTCATCATTTCCCAAACTGTGTTCTACTGAGAAGCCTGAAAAGTGAAAGTGTTAGCTGCTCAGTCATGTCTGACTCTTTGCAACCCTAGGGACCATAGCCTGCCAGACTCCTCTGTCCATGGGGTTTTCCAGGCAAGAATACTGGAGTGGGTAGCTATTCCCTTCTCTAGCGGGCCTGCCAACCCAGGGATGGAACCCAAGTCTCCCAAATTGCAGGCAGGTTCTTTACCATCTGAGCCACCAGGGAAGCCCAAGAATACTGGAGTGGGTAGCCATTCCCTTCTCTAGGGGATCTTCCTGACCCAGGGATGGAGCCAGGGTCTCCTGCATTTAAGGCAGATTCTTTAACAGCTGAGCTACTGGGGAAGCCTGTCCTCGAACTAAGGCATGTTGAAATACCTAGTAATCTCATGGGAAGGAGAAAAGACATGCCTGATTCAACGACTGAATTCAGCTTCCCAGGCTCTGCTTATCCATGGTGGCCTAAGAAGTCTGACTGATCCCATGGGTGACCCTCCTACCAGGAGGTGGGGGTCAGGGTACAGATTCAGGGAGGTAGTTTGGGATTCAAGAGGAACCTTTGGAGAAGTAGCAATGCTATTGCAACGAGGCAATTTCTTTTCATAGAGACAATAGCTTATAAACATGCACATGAAGAAAATTAAGCATGCCCTTAGGACAAATTCCAGAATCTTTAACAGCTGTTGTTTTTTTTTTTAAACTTTTACCAGTTTTCCCTGAGGACTGGGTCCTCAGAAGTCCTCACACTGTCATGCTGGAAATGGAACTCTCTTCTTGACTACTTTTTTAAAAATATTGTCATTATTCTAGAATAAATGATAGCTCAGTTCCTTTGGGTTACTTAGGAATTTGTCCTAAGGGCATATACAGCAAATGAAGAAACATTTCTTCAAGAAAATATAAAAACTCCTCAAGAACCACGAGAGTCAGGGGTGTTTGGCCAGGACCCCCCCCCCCCCGCCTGCCCCCAACTCAGAGATGGAGACTCCACCCCAGACCTGAGCAGGCAAGCACAGGGACCGCACTCTTCCTCAGTCCCTGGTCTGAAAGCTATCTTCTCTGTTTCCTATGCTCTGGTTTTCTTTCATTTGTGGGATAAGAAAGGACTTTTAAATAAATAAGCAATGACCTAAACTGTATCATCCAAACCTAGTCTTTTCCAGCTTCAAATCACGTGCCCGGGATCGCTTAAAAGCACTTTTCAACAGCAGCATGTTATGTTTTCAACAGCATGTCTTACTCACTAAAGTCTGCCTTGTTTGGCTTCTGAATCAATACAGTCTGTTACAAGTTTGGAGAAAAAAAATGTTTTTAAGCCTTAGATCAGAGTGAGTTCAGTTCAGTCCCTCAGTCGTGTCCGACTCTGCGACCCCATGGACTGCAGCATGCCAGGCCTCCCTGTCCATCACTAACTCCTGGAGCTTGCTCAAACCCATGTCCATTGAGTCGGTGATACCATCCAACCAGCTCATCCTCTGTCATCCCCTTCTCCTCCCGCCTTCAATCTTTCCCAGCATCAGGATCTTTTCAAATGAGTCAGTTCTTCACATCAGGTGGCCAAAGGATTGGAGTTTCAGCTTCAACATCAGTCCTTCCAATGAATTTTCAGGACTGATTTCCTTTAGGATGGACTGGTTGGATCTCCTTGCAGTCCAAGGGACTCTCTAGAATCTTCTCCAACACCACAGTTCAAAAGCATCAGTTCTTTGGCCCTCAGCTTTCTTTATAGTCCAACTCTCACACCCATACATGACCACTGGAAAAACCATAGCCTTGACTAGACGGACTTTTGTTGCAAAGTAATGTTTCTGTTTTTTAACATGCTGTCTAGGTTGGTCATAACTTTCCTTCCAAGGAGTAAGCATCTTTTAATTTCATGCCAACAGTCACCATCTGCAGTAATTCTGGAGCCCAAAAATTTAAAGTCTGTCACTAAATCAGTGTATCCAGAAACAATTCAAAAATTAGAAAGCAGAGGGCTAAAGGAAATGGCTTTCTCTCATTGCTAAAGTTTTTCACTTTAGGTTTCCCAGTTTTAGTTATATGTTGATCCTGATCTGAAGAACCAGGCTTATCTTAATGACTAAGCGAAAAATGAATTTCTGGAGGCAAATTTTCATGTAAAATTGAAAAGAAAATGTTCCAGGTATGAAAATGATTAGGCTAAAGAAGGATTAATGAGTCATCTTCCAAGAGTAGGCTGGTGACTGCCAGGGATGTTAGTTGTGCAGTCCAAGAACCCGGGGCTGCGGGGGGCACCGTGTACTTGGGGGACCTGGAGGAGGTAGTTAATTTCTTCACCATCACAAGCTGACCAGAGAGCCACCAAGTGCCTCAACTGTGACAGCTGCCTTGAGATTGAATGGCTGCTGTACAACAAATATCCACACGTGCTTGGCACATAATAGATACTCAATAAAAGTCCTATTAATTGAATTATTAGCTTCTAGAAGTATTTTGATTAAAAATATGTCAGAGAAAATAACTAAGACCATAAAAAACTAAAACTTATATTCACAAGTTTCAAGAATTTTCAAGACACTTGAAAATGAAAGTTGTGTCAAAAACCAAAAGACAACAATAAAAACACATTTACCAAAATGCTCCTCACTATTAAATTGTTAATATGGGTTAGGAAAACTACCATTCGACTCTATTCTTTCACTTAGCAAAAATATTGTAACATTACTTTCTCAGCATGAAGATTAATGGATGGTTCTAGCTGGATAAATTAAATCCTCAAGTCCACATGAAGGTCAGGTCCCTAGTTATACAGTCTGGGTTGTTACCAATTCCAGTTTTTGTACCTAGTGGGAAGGCTGTTACTTAGTCAATCCCCCAAGGCGGGAGGCATTTGGAGAGCATAAAACCCCATAAAATTAAAAACCGGGTAATCCTCATTCTAAGCAGTGATATCATTCATAGAAATATGTTCTTCTAGGAAGTTTGGGGACTGGGAAGTTATGCCCTACTCTCAGATATACTGCATTATCTCCTTCTTCATATAAATATCTTTCTGTGTCTATGTGTCATTTTCATTAAAGTAACTTTACATTACAAAATAAATACCGACATTTGTTCCTTTGTCCAAGTAGGAAATGCCAAAGTTGCCCTTGACTCCCTGGCTCCATCTAGTCAGCCTCCAGTTCCTGCAGATTCTACATTAGCCAACTCATTCCCTGGTGGTTCAGACAGTAAAGAATCTCCCTGCTATGCAGGAGACCTGGGTTCAATCCCCGGATCAGGAAGATCCCCTGGAGAAGGGAATAGCAACCCACTCTAGTACTCTTGCCTGGGAAATCTGGCAGGCTACAGTCCATGGGATCACAGAGCCAGACACAGCTGAGCACACACATGCCCAAGGTGGCTTTCCTACACTAGACACTCATCCTATATTCTCTCTTTTCTAAGTCACCATATTTCCTTCCCTCGATCTCCAATTCTCCACATGAATCTTAGCAAATCATGTGACTCAATACTTAAAAACCCCCTTGGCTCTCAATGGTCTGCACGTATCCACGCTAAATCACTTCAGTTGTGTCCGACTCTTTGCGACCCCATGGACTGTAGCCCACCAGGCTCTTCTGTCCATGGGATTTCCCAGGCAAGAGTACTGCAGTGGATTGCCATGCCCTCCTCCAGGAGATCTTCTAGACCCAGGGATCAAGCCTGCGTCTCCTGCAGCTCCTGCATTGGCAGACAGGTTCTTTAAATTCCATACATAAAAGGCTCTTCAAAGGCTGGTCCCCATCTGACTTTCCTGTCTTAATTCTCCAGCCATGCACCAGCACCCTCTCTTGGCTTGCTCCAGCCTTCACTCTTCTGGAGCAAGTCTGAGTTTTCTTGCCCCCAGGCCTCTTGCCACCACCTAATGCGATATTTCTCCTTCCCCATCCGTCTGCCCTGCCTGCCTCCAACACACCTTCCTCACCATTTCTCAGTGCCTGCATGGAGTGGCCTCCCACCCCACTCCCTCAGACAGAATGAATGTCCTCCTCATCTGTATTCTCACAGCCCCATCTACTCCCTTATGTATCACTTTGGATTGTAGCTGTGTTGGGCTTCCTCAGTGGCTCAGTGGTAAAGAATCGGCCTGCAATGCAGGGGACGCGGGTTTGATCCCCTGGAGAAGAGCATGGCAACCCACTTCAGTATTCTTGTCTGGAAAATCCCATGGACAGAGGAGCCTGGAGGAGTGTGGTCCATTGGGTCACAAAGAGTCAGACACAACTGTAGTGACTGAACATGAATGCATAGCTGTGTCACATGTCAATAAAATTTTTAAAAGAAAGGACTTATTTATCATCATATCCTGATAATACACATGGCATAGCTGAGATGCAGATTTTGTTGAGTGAAGCTTAGTTCTACTAAAGTTCTAAACTTCTAAAGTTTCTAGTAACCAAAGAGGCAGTGCATTAAAATGGGTAAGAGGTCACACCGGGTCAGACAGCATAAATTCAAATCAGGGCATGTGTCATTCTGTGGGGTTTTAACTTCTTGACTCAATCTCCCCCAACTACACAGTGTTGATAATAGTTGCACTAACCTCAAAGAACCGTCACTAAAAATAAACCAGTTTATGCATGTCAACCATGTTCAGTAATATGAGCACATAAAAATGCTAGGTAAGTATGAGCTATGTAATATTTCTGTCATATTGATGTGATATGAATGAAACCGTTTACCTCACACTGGAACTTGAACCCACATGACCAGGATTTGAACCCAGCCAAAACCCATGGTACCTGGTTTCAGCACCTAATGAAGCTCAGGTTCTTGATGTCTCATCACAGAAAGAATTCAGTGAGAGATAAAGTGATAGATAAAAAGTGGGTTTATTCAGATTCAGAGAGAAACACACTCCACAGAGTGTGGGCCATTGCAGAGGACAAGGGCGGCTGCAAAAAGTGGACTGTTTAGTTTTCATGTTGCTCTTCAGTCCCTCAGTTTTATCTGACTCTTTTCAACCCCCTGGACTGCAGCACGCCAGGCCCCCCTGTCCCTCACCATCTGCTGGAGCTTGCTCAAACTCATGTCTATGGAGTCGGCGATGCCATCCAGCCATCTCATCCTCTGTCATCCCCTTCTCCTCCTGCCCTCAATCTTTCCCATCTTCAGGGTCTTTTCCAATGAATCAAATCTTCGCATCAGGTGGCCAAAGTATTGGAGCTTCAGCTTCAGCATCAATCCTTCCAGTGAATATTCAGGACTGATCTCCTTTAGGATGGACTGGTTGGATCTCCTTGCAGTCCGAGGGACTCTCAAGAGTCTTTTCCAGCACCACAGTTTGAATGTTTTTTAGTTTTCATGGGCTGGGTAATTTCATATGCTAATGAGTGGGAGAAGTAGTCCAACTATTTTGGGGAGGGGGTGAAGATTTCCAGAAATTGGGCTACCACACACTCCTTGGTCTTTTAAGAGTGCCTAGGAACTATCATGGCACTCTGGGTGTGTCATTTAGCTTGCTGATAGGTCTAGTTGAAGTACCTGCCTGCTATCTTGGACCTGTTTGATTCTAATAAGTTTATATTGTGTCCTTGGGCTATGTTATTCTTTTAAAAGTTGTGCCCTGCCCCTTTCCCTCCTGTTACATGAAGCCTGCATTGTATATTTTTGTTCTGAAAGAAGATTCTGTTGATAATATAATATAGTGTTATAGTAATAATTAGAGTAGTCCACTCTGTTACATACTCTTGTTCTAAAATATAAGTATTGGGGACTTCCCTGGTGGTCCAGTGGCTAAGACTGCACACTCCCAATTCAGGGAGCCTGGGTTCCACCCATGGCCAGGGAACTAGATCCCATGTGCCACAACTAAGAGTTCGTATGCCCCAACGAAAGGTCCGCATGCGGCAATGAAGACCAAACATCCCACATGCCACAACTAAGACACAGCACAGCCAAATAAGTTAATTACAAAATAGAAATTAAAACATAAAACATAAGTAATCTACTATATTTATCTTTGTTCTAAAATGTAAGTATTGTACATTTACATATTTTTTTCTAAAATATAAGCATTCTACTATAATATAGTGTACTAGTAATATAGTGATACAATAGAGTATTCCACTCTAATCAGGATTTAAAGGCAAAGCAGGGTTCTTACAAAACTGAGGCATTAGTTACCCCTGAAAGTAAAAGTAAGAAGATTCAGTGTTAGAACTAACAGGCTTTGATCAGAGAGAACTGGTTTCGAATCCCAGCTCGTTCAGAATCAAGCTGTCTGACCCCCAGGGAAGTTCTTGAACCTCTCTGAGCTTCAGTTTCCTTAGCTCTAAAATGAATATCAAGTACACAGTCTGCAAACTGAAAGAGTTAACGAGCCTGGGGGCATACTATAGGCTCAAAAAATGGCAATGATTACTACCATGAGATCAAGCTATCTGTGAAAGAAGCCCACCTCAAAATACGGTCTAAAAATGGGTAATTGAGAGGCATCTGAAACCCCAAGTCCCATCAATCTTCTGAGTGCTTAGCTACAGGAAAATAGACTTGCTGGAAACAACAGCCATGGATTCATAGGAAAGGTGTTAACAGAAGGGCTGCAGTCTCGGTGGAACAGAGGACACATGGAAACACAAGGTCAAGGTTGTAACAGTAGTTACCCAGCTCCGTCAGACCAAAAGGAAAAGAGGTGCTGAATCTCGATGAGTCACAACAGAAGGACACCCAGTCGAGCAGTAGAGAAAATCCACCAGGATTTACCACCAGCGTCCTTAAAACATCATCCCCACAAATCCTCTCCCTTTGCTCTGATTTCACTATCACCAAGCAATATTCCATCTATTGCTGTGTCCTTCCTAGTAACTTAATCCCAGAAACTGGAATCCCTAAATGGAAGAAACAAATATCTGGATAGTAGAAGGGCATATTCTCTGGAGATCAATAAACTGTTACTTTTAGTAAAATCAGATGTGCAGTGTTATTAACGTTAATTTAATTCACATGAACCAGACTTGAAGTGCCTGATCAAGTTAAGCAAAAAATGGCCAAAAAATCAGGATCCTTTGCTTTCAAACAAGGGGAAAATGTTCCAGGGAAAGGAACTGACTGTTTTGCTGTGAAAACCTGTCCAGCTGGCCAGCCCACCTGCCCCCAGGACATCTCAACTCTGACGTTATGTCCTCAACATCAGCCATTAGAGCGCAACCTGAACGACCCGGCTTAATGATTTCCATCTTTGGAAAGATCAGTCATGAGATGCCATTCTGTCTCACACCTAAAATGAGAAGAATCTCAAGATAACGTGAGATATCTTACTGAAGAACTTCCCAGGTGACTCAGTGGTAAAGAACCAATCTGCCAATACAGGAGATGCAGGTTCAATCCCTGGGTCGGGAAGACCCCTGGAGGATCCCATGGACAGAGGAGACTTTGGACACGACTGAGTGACAGCAACTGAGCACACTGCACAGACAACAGTGTCACACGTTTGTCACTAGACGAGTCCAAATAGATGCAGCAACACACAGCCACTCTTTCGGTGATGAGTTTTTAGACTACTTACGAAATCAAGAAATCTCTACAAATGCAAATTCTCATTGTTTCTCACGTTGATAGCCTTGAAATATGCCCCTTCTATGGTCAAATTTGGAGCAGTTGTGAGGAGATACCCCACATCCAAGGACAGAGAAGCCCCAGCAAGATGGCAGGAGAGGCAAAATCACGTTTAGAGTCAAACCCCATGATTGCCAGAGACTCTCAGAGGGCTCAAACATACCTTGTGTGCACCAGGACCCAGAAACCCCACAGAGACTGAGACAGAACTGTGTCTGGGGGTCTCCTGAGGAGACAGGTCAGCAGTGGACTGCCACAGGGGCAGGGGCTCTGGTGCAGCAGACCTGGGCATGGCATAAGCCCTCTTGGAGGAGGTCACCATTAACCCACCATAGAGCCACCAGACCATACACAGGACTGGGGAAACAGACTCTTGGAGGGCACAGACAGAACCTTGTGCACCAGGGCCCAGGAGAAAGGAGCAGGGGTCCCACAACAGACTGACCCAGGCTTGCCCGGGAGTGTCCAGGAGTCTCTGGCAGAGGCGTGGGTTGACGGTGGCCTGCTGCAGGGCTGGGGGCACTGAGTGTAGCAGTGTGTGCATGGGACCATTTGAAGAAGGTCGCCATTATCTTCATTACCTCCACCACAGTTTGGTCTCAGGGCAACAACAGGGAGGGAACACAGCCCCTGTCCATCAACAGAAAATTGGATTAAAGATTTACTGAGCATGAAAAAAGATCTTCACGACCCAGATAATCATGATGGTGTGATCACTCACCTAGAGCCAGACATCCTGGAACGTGAAGTCAAGTGGGTCTTAGGAAGCATCAGTACGAACAAAGCTAGCGGAGGTGATGGAATTCCAGTTGAGCTATTTCAAATCCTGAAAGATGATGCTGTGAAAGTGCTACACTCAATATGCCAGCAAATTTGGAAAACTCAGCAGCAGCCTCAGGACTGGAAAAGGTCAGTTTTCATCCCAATCCCAAAGAAAGGCAATGCCAAAGAAAGCTCAAACTACTGCACAACTGCACTCATCTCACACACTAGTAAAGTAATGCTCAAAATTCTCCAAGCCAGGCTTCAGCAATACATGAACCGTGAACTTCCAGATGTTCAAGCTGGTTTTAGAAAAGGCAGAGGAACCAGAGATCAAATTGCCAACATCTGCTGGATCATCAAAAAAGCAAGAGAGTTCCAGAAAAACATCTACTTCTGCTTTATTGACTATGCCAAAGCCTTTGACTGTGTGGATCACAATAAACTGTGGAAAATTCTGAAAGAGATGGGAATACCAGACCACCTGACCTGCCTCTTGAGAAACCTATATACAGGTCAGGAGGCAACAGTTAGAACTGGACATGGAACAACAGACTGGTTCCAAATAGGAAAAGGAGTACATCAAGGCTGTATATTGTCGCCCTACTTATTTAACTTCTATGCAGAGTACATCATGAGAAACACTGGGCTGGAAGAAGCACAAGCTAGAATCAAGACTGCCATGAGAATTATTAATAACCTCAGATAGGCAGATGACACCACCCTTATGGCAGAAAGTGAAGAGGAACTAAAAAGTCTCTTGATGAAAGTGAAAGAGAGAGTGAAAAAGTTGGCTTAAAGCTCAACATTCAGAAAACTAAGATCATGGCATCTGGTCCCATTACTTCATGGCAAATAGATGGGGAAATGGTGGAAACAGTGGCTGACTGTATATTTTGGGGCTCCAAAATCACTGCAGATGGTGACCGCATGAAATTAAAAGACGATTGCTCCTTGGAAGAAAAGTTATGACCAACATAAACAGCTTATTAAAAAGCAGAGACATTACTTTGCCAACAAAAGTGAAAGTGAAGTTGCTCAGTCGTGTCCAACTCTTTGTGACCCCTTGGAGTGTAGCCCACCAGCCTCTTCCATCCATGGGATTTTCCAGGCAGGAATACTGGAGTGGCTTGCCATTTCCTTCTCCAGGAGATCTTTCCGACCCAGGGATTGAACCCAGGTCTCCCGCATTGTAGGCAGACGCTTTACCGTCTACAAAGGTCCATCTAGTCAAGGCTATGGTTTTTCCAGTAGTCATGTATGGATGTGAGAGTTGGATTATAAAGAAAGCTGAGCACCGAAGAATTGATGCTTTTGAATTGTGGTGTTGGAGAAGACTCTTGAGAATCCCTTGGACAGCAAGGCGATCTAACCAGTCCATGCTAAAGGAAATCAGTCCTGAATATTCATCAGAAGGACTGATGCTGAAGTTGAAACTCCAATCCTTTGGCCACCTGATGCAAAGAACTGACTCATTGGAAAAGACCCTGATGCTGGGAAAGATTGAAGGCGGGAGGAGAAGGAAACGACAGAGGATGAGATGGTTGGATGGCATCACCGACTCAATGGACATGAATTTGAGTAAGCTCCGGGAGTTGGGAGTTGGTGATGGACAACAAGGCCTGGTGTGCTGCAGTCCATGGGGTCGCAAAGAGTCAGACACAACTGAGCAACTGAACTGAACAGTCAAATTTGTTGGAAATCTTTCATAATGAAATTGACATATTTAAATACAGTTACTAAACTAGTGTTAATGTGTTCAGAGATAAAAATGAGCTTCCTTTTAGCACCGTGCACAATTCCAGGTCATTGCACTAAAGAGAGACGGGGGTTCAGAAGGGAATTAGACCTCTGTTTACCAGCAGAGAGCTCTAGGCATTTTCACTCTGTGCCCCGCAAAAGGCTTTTGAACATGAACAGCGACACTCTGGCAAGATGAGCCAGACGAACTAGCAATTAACTATGATATACGAGCCTCCCCCCATCCTCTCGAGTCTCAGGAGATCGATTACTCAACATGTCAACAGGAACAGAATTGAATTGCTATGCAAACCGTACATCTGCTCAGGTCCCGCTCAAATCAACCTCATGACACATAGGCTTCTCTAGTCATCCCTCCTGGGGTGTCGCTAGCCCACAGCCTTCTCAGAGATCTTCTGGTGCCCACCTGCCCGCAGGGAGCAGTTGACCTGCTGGTTTTCACCATATGACCTTGCCTCGCTGACGTGGCCCTGAGCATAGTGGGTCCCATTGGAACACCTGTCCAGGAGTTTGGAATTAGGAGAGAGGCGGTCAGTTGGGAACCCTCATCCTGGGTCCCAGCACATAACATGCACCCCCCAGAAATACACCCCTTCTGTCATGGTGGGGCGATGTATGTCCTGTGCATGTCCCATGCACCACGTGCAGCCATGTTTGTCCATCACATGCTGTATTTTCTTTCTTCCTGTTCCATTTTCCCTGAGGCTAGTTGTAGGAAATTCTGTAATTTAGCCTTGTCTCAGTTTTTTCTTTCCTTCCTCTTCCTCTTTGAGCGTGTGTGTATGAGTCATGTCTGACTCTTTGCAACCCCATGGACTGCAGCCCGCCAGGCTCCTCTGTCCATGGGATTGTCCAGGCAAGAATCCTAGAGTGGGTTGCCATTCCCTTCTCCAGAGACTCTTTCTGACCCAGGGATGAGCCCTTGTCTCCTGTGTCTCTTGCACTGGCAGGCAGATTCTTTACCACTAGTGCCACCTGGGAAGCCCTCCTCTTTGAGATACTGTGCCAAATCCTTTCCCACCCTCTCCCACCTGGTGACCCACATGCCACCCTGAAATAACCCATCACTTTCAAACCACCTCCTTCTCTTCGTTTGCCGTTAGCAATCTTTGAAAATGTTTCCATAGGTGTCTATCAAAGCAGTAAATGAGGCAACTGTGAAATAATCCTTGGTTTTCACTTCTCTCCTGCATTTGGGAGCTTTGAGGCCCCTTGGCTTAAAAGTATTTCCTTTTAAAATCAACTTGAAGTTTAATCAGAACCAGAAACATACAACCAAGAGACGACAACCACCATGCCAGCAGCACTTTGATTCCTGGTTCATCTGCATCTGCTGTGCTTGTTTCCAACCGTTAAAAAAGAAAAAGAAAAGGCTTTCTATCTGACTTTTCATATTTTTTTAACGATTTACCACGTTGACCTGCCAGAAAGCCCAAGGCTCCAAAACTCTAATAAGGCCTTAGAACAATAGTCTCTGCCCAGAACAAACTTCGCCCCCAGAGCAACTGAGTCAGCCGGCTCCCTCAATCTCACCTCCCCTAACAAGCTGCCCTGCTTTCAATCCCTCCAATGCAGAAGGAGGCCTGTGTTCCCAAGCCCACGACCAGAGAATTCCAAGGATAAGTCAAGCCGATGCAAAGAACTAGCGAAAAGACAGTGCCAACCTTTGACACACCATGGATTACTTTTTTAAATACATTAACACCAGTGCTTTAAATTTTTGAATCTTACCTTTTCTTTAGACCAGGGGTTCATGAGTCTTCAGAGTGAGATTTCATGCTACTGTTGCACGTGAAGGTCACGGAAGTTTATATATGTATATATATAAGAAGGAGTGAAGTATCCCCAGGTCACTGTGATGAGATTTTGATGAATTTCATCACTGTGCTGTGATGAAATTTTCTTGTGGGCCTTTGGCCAGGAGAACACGCTTTACCTCACTGCCAGGTGAAAACCATCTGCCAGGTCATGCTCTCTATGTACCAAACCCTAATTGGAAATTGCCATCCGGTGTTTAAGGGCTGTTAGGCAGATGACACTGTCCTTCTTTTACTCTCCTAAAAGAAAAAAAAAGGACACCGGCTTTAAATTCGATAAAAGTAAAAATATTAATCGCTCAGTTGTCTCCAACTCTTTGTGACCCCATGGACTATATAACCCACCAGGCTCCTCTGTCCATGGGATTCTCCAGGCAAGAATACTGGAGTGGATAGCCCTTCCCTTTTCTGGGAAATCTTCCTGACTCAGGGATTGAACCTGGGTCTCCTGCATCACAGGCAGATTCCTTACTGTCTGAACCACCAGGAAGTGTTTTACAAAAGCTACAACCAGAGAAAGCTCTAGAGCAAACGATGGGTGGAGAGCCATGGTGGCCTTTCTTGGCTAGAGTATTCAGAGTGGGCAGGAGAGGCTGGGCTAATCCAAACTAGGAGCTGTGGGAGTGGCCTCCAGGCACGTGGGTTTACTATTAATAACTTCCAAGAAGACGTTCACACTTTTTTTTTTTTGCCTGCCCTCTGTTTGTGGAAATAGTCCCAAAGAGAAATCACAGCCATGGGGGCACTTTTAGATGTTATTTCAACTCCTATTAATTAACAAATTCTCCCTGTTAGTCAGAGGCCTTCCTGTAAATGAGATTTGGAGGATCCTGGACAGGATGGACACAGTCTCCGTTTTCAGAACCCCTCTCTCTGGCCCCACCAGCTCACTTCCTCTGTGACCAGCACTCCGGCGACTTTTTGCCAGCAGAGAGAACCTTAATCCACAGAGTCTTTTCAAGGGGCCTGGGCACCCCCGTCATCACTCTTCCACCAAAAGGGCTCAGCTTCCAAGGTGCACTGTGGCCACTCTGCCCCAGCCAGCCTGCCCTCTGGAGCCCCCGCGCCCCGCCTTCCTCCCCTGGCCGAGCTCCAGCTCCCGCTGAGCCCACGCCTGCACCTGCTCGTGACCTGCTGAGCCAGGCTGGGCTCCGTTTACACTCACCACCATGACCTCCCTCTGCGGGGCCGTTCCGCCAGTTGGCCACCCTCAGACCCTTCCCCAGCCTGCAGCTCCTCCATCCCCCGGCTGGTTGAATCCTCTCCCTTCTTCATCAGACCTCCACCCCCACCTTCCTCGTTCTCTCTCCCCTCTGACCACCTCGCCTCCTTCCCACTGAGAAAACTGAAGTGATCAGTAGAGAATCTCCACCAGCCGTCGTCATGACATGGACCCACCACCACACCTGAGTCAGATTCGATCCCTGGGTGGGGAAGATGCCCTGGAAGATGGCACAGCAACCCACTCCAGTGTTCTTGCCGGGAGAATCCCATGGACAGAGGAGTCTGGTGGGCTGCAGTCCATGGGGTCACACAGACACGACGGAGCAACTGAGCACAACCCCCCCCCAACACCTATGCCATCAGGCTGCCTTTTTCTCACTCTCGTGAACACAGTGCCTATGGGGTTTTGCAGGGGTTGGAGGAGGAACTAAGGACCAGCCTCTCCCACCCACAGGAGAACATCCCCGCCCCCCCCAGCACTGCCAGTACCCGCAGCTCTGTGACATCTTTCCCACCAGCAAACACACCGAATGTCATTCACTCCATCTCAGCTGTATCATGTCAGTTAGTTCTCAGTCACTGCTTGTTCAGGGTCTCCACCTGAGATCTCATAAGTACCGCAAACTTAATCTGTACAAATCCCAGCCTACAATGTCCCATCCCCGCCCGAGACCTCTCCTCCCACAGCTCTCCTGTCTCAGCTGATGGGCTTCCGTCCTTCGAGCTGCTGAGATGAACAGTCAGTCAGTTCAGTGGCTCAGTCATGTCCGACTCTTTGCGACCCCATGGACTGCAGCACACCAGGCCTCCCTGTCCATCACCAACTCACAGAGTTTACTCAAATTCATGTCCATGGAGTTGGTGATGCCATCCAACCATCTCATCCTCTGTGGTCCCCTTCTCCCACCTTCAATCTTTCCCAGCATCAGGGTCTTTTCCAATGAGTCAGTTCTTTGAATCAGGTGGCCAAAGGACTGGAGTTTTAGCTTCAACATCAGTCCTTCCAATGAATATTCAGGGCTGATCTCCTTTAGGATGGACTGGTTGGATTTCTTTGCAGTCCAAGGGACTCTCAAGAGTCTTCTCCAAACCCACAGTTCAAAAGCATCAATTCTGAGAAGAACAGGTTTTGAAATTCTTAATCCCTCTCTCTCACATCCCGTATCCAATCTGTCGACCAGTCCTTTCAGCCTATGAAGATGTATCCAATTCCCACAGCTTCTCACCAGTTCCATGGCTCTAAGCTGCTCACATCCACTGTCATTTCTCACGATCAGGATAGACTCCAGACATGTTTCTTGGCTCTTTTCGAGTTCTTTTCAACAGAACAGCACAAGTGACTGCGATAGAACATTAGACATCAGACTCTAGACCATGGTGCCAGGCTGAACCACCCCTGGTGTTCTTTCTGCTCTTTTCTGTTATTCAATTGCACTCAGGACATCTCAGGGCTTCCCAGGTGGCTCAGTAAAGAATCCGCCTGTAACGCAGGAGACGCGGGTTCAACCCCTGGATCAGGAAGGTCCCCTGGAGAAGGAAATGGCAACCCACTCCAGTATTCTTGCCATGGACAGAGGAGCCTGGCGGGCCAGAAACCATAGGGTAACAAAGAGTCAGATGTGACTGAGCGACTGAGCAAACACTCAAGAAGCATCAGGTTAGGAATGCTCCAGCCACTCCTGGCCGAGTGGCTCCCTCCCTCCCTCCCAGCTACAAGGCTTCCTTCAGCCTTGAGAGCTCTGCATTTGCAGTTCTGACTCCTTCCAGCCCTCCCCCACCCTCCTTCATGACTGTTTTCTCCTCCACGGCTCTGTCAGCCTCCCATACTACGGACTACCTCTGTGCTGTTTCCATAATAGACAAGCAACTGGAACGCAAGCTTCATGAAGCCAGGGTGCTGTCTGTCTGCTGCTTCATCCCAGCACCTGGGTCCGTGCCTGCCTCTAGGGAGATCCTCCAAAACTGTTTGTTGTGAGTAAACACGGGAGACCCAGTTTCGATTGCTGGGTTGGGAAGATCCTCTGGAGAAGCGAATGGCAACCCACTCCAGTATTCTTGCCATGGACAGAGGAGCCTGGCGGCCTACAGTCCATGGGATCGCAAAGAATCAGACACTGATTAGTCACTGAGTGACTAACCCTTCACACGAGAGTTACATAAGGCCTCTTCCCTGGTTGGCACCACACTCAGGTCTTAAGCGATACCCTTTTTGTTGCCTCTAAAGCAACAATAGAGAAAAGTTTTAGAAACTCACCTTGGGGCTGGTGGGACTGCTGATTGATAGAAACGAGGAGCAAAGCAATCCTTTGGCCGTCTGATGAGAGGAGCGACTCACTGGAAAAGACCCCGATGCTGGGAGAGATTGAGGGCAGGAGGAGAAGGGGACGACAGATGGTTGGATGGCATCACCGACTCGATGGTCGCAAGTTTGAGCAAGCTCCAGGAGACAGTGAAGGACAGGGAGGCCTGGCGTGCTGCAGTCCATGGGGTCGCAAAGAGTCGGACACGATGGAGCGACTGAAGGACAGTAACTGGAGCAAAGAGCGGACAGTCATGTTGATCTCACAGGGCCTGCATTTCTCAGCTCGGGCTGCCGTGACAAAGTACTGTAAACCCGGTGACCTCAACAACAGAAACGTGTTTCTCCGTCCTGGGTGGAGGTTCTGGCTGACTCAATTTCAGGTGAGGGCTCCTCCTCCTGCAGGCGGCCGCCTCCTCCCCCACAGCGTCCTGAGGCCTGTGCTTGGGGTGGCCTGTGGGGTGGAGAGAGCACACTGCTGTCTCTTGTCATAAGGACCCAGTCCTGTTACACCAGGGCCCACCCTGAAGACCTCACTTGACCTTAAATACTTAGCCGCCCCGCTACACAGAGATTAGGGCTCCAACGTGTGAACTCGGAGGGATAAACAGTCTATGACACGACCATACTGGATTGTCTTGCCTTTCAGCCTAGAACAGAGGAAACCAAGTTCCATTTTCCTTGGTGAGTCAGGGCGCACGTGGACTCAGTTCCTAGAATATCTTTTTTGTTGTTGTTCCCAGTGCTGTGCTGTGCTGTGCTTAGTCGCTCAGTCGTATGCGACTCTGCAACCCCCTGGACTGTAGCCCGCCAGGCTCCTCTGTCCGTGGGATTCTCCGGGCAAGAATACTGGAGTGGGTAGCCTATCCCTCCTCCAGGGGCTCTTCCCGACCCAGGAATCGAACCGGGTTCGATTCCTGCATTGCACGTGGATTCTTTACCAGCTGAGCTACCAGGGAAGCCCGTGCTATACAGGAGGTCCGTGTTGCTTATCTGTTTCGTATATAGTAGTGTGTATCTGTTAATACCAAATTTCCTAGGATATCGTTTTGTTTGTCCTCACACGCAGTACCTTTTAAATGGGTATAATTATGCTTTTCCTTCCTGACGTGCCTACTATGGGCCTATTTAACATTGCAATCTGTCACAACGTCTCATTCAGAAAAACAAAATGAACACACAGCCTGGCAATTGAGTTGCAAGGCTCCACGCATGCTCTGCTTCCTTGGTAATAACTAAGCAGTCCAAGACGGACAAGTGGCATTTCTGACTCCGTGAATCCGTCTGCCAGCATTGGCTCTGCTCAGGCACGGACGCAGACCTGCAAACCTGCAAACCACAGAAGAAAGCTGTGACACTGTCCCCAGCTGCCAGAAGCTTGTGATCTTAGAGAGGAGACAAGATTTGCACAGAGCACAGCCGTGAAACCGGTACAAGACGTGTTAGAGAGAAGTGACAAATAAGGTGTCACCCACAGTTCGTGCTGCGGAAACGCAGAGGTTCTCTAGGGAACTCAGACTAAACGAAGCCTGTTGGTGGCGTTTCTGTGTATAAAAATAGGGTCAGATTTTTTCGTTTCAGGGAATTTGGATCAAATATGCCGTGCAAATTTCAAAAACAAACAAACGAAAAACTATCCGGACCAGGAGAAGAGGAGCATCCTACAATAGACCCTCTCGCTGACCAGTGAGGAAAAGTTAACCCTCCCCCACTTCTGAGACATCTATCTCATTGAAGGGGAAAAAAAGAGAAAAGGGCTGAGTTCTGGTAAGAATGAAGGCCTTTCCTTGTATATTCCTTCCAAAATCAGGACAAAATTATCTGTCCCCGGAGGGAATTTACACAGTAGGTAAGCTGTTATCTTGCTGAATGGATGTATAGGCGAGAAGAATTCTTCCTTAAATATTGCTTTCACTCTTGAGAATAGGCCATGGAGTTTTGGGGGTCTTTTGGGAGAGAAGGAAAAAACAATTTCCCCTACCTCACTTACTGGAATGGATATAAAACCTTTGCTAAATTTCAGAGCACAATGTTTACAGTATGAACACGTGAAATAAAACATGCCTAAAATTATCTAGTCATGTAAAAGAACTCGAGCCTTCTTTAATTCAATTCTGTGTTGAGTGTTTATGATGCAAAGGCAGTGATGCAAACTTTTATGTTTTGTGATATGGAAAAGTATCATATTTATGAAGGGATATATTCTAAAAGCAGGAGTTTTCCCTGCGTCTAGGCCCAGTAGCTCTGCTTCTAAAGACCTTGGCGGCAGCAGGGCCGCTGAGACTCTGTCTCCTGGTTGTTCGAGTGGCACCCTGTCACTTCTCAAGGAGCCTTCCTTCCGTCAGTCCTTATGTCCTGAGCAAGGCATTGTCTGTCTGCCATGGCCCTGAGCACTTTGCAAATCATCTCTGAAAATGGCTTGATTCAACCGTAGCTGTATAGTCTATGCAGACGATAGTGATGTTTTTAGCACCTTGAATAAAAAAGTAGAGTCTTAATGGGCTGTGAGAACATGTACCAAGACCTGCTTTTATCACCTAAAACCAAGCCTTAAAAAGGTTTGACCTTCGTGGTCCTACCATTTCTAACAACCTCTTACTAGAGACAGTAGCGGCAGAAATGGAGCAGATATTAATTCCTAGTACCTGATGCCTTACAAGAGGCGCCATTGGTTTCTCCTGGGACCATTATCCCCCTACAAATGAGGCAGGTAATAAACAGTGAATGAAAAACCAATATAGGTATAACATGGTCCCACACAAGAAAAGTGTTCCTAGCCAACTTTCACTTATATTCAGGTACATTCCCTTCACTACCTGTTTAATTTTATATTCTTCTTTTATATGAACCTGGATTCCAGCTAAATTGACTTATTCTCTCGACATATTGCTTGATCTGTCCCTCTTTCATATATTTTTTCATCCTACTCCATCTTAAAAATTCAACCCCTCAACCCTTCTTGAATTCCCCTTAAAGGAAAAGGAAAGTGAAGTCGCTCAGTCGTGTCCAGCTCTTTGCGACCCCAGGGACCATAACCTACCAGGCTCCTCCGTCCATGGGATTTTCCAGGCAAAGGAACTGGAGTGGGTTGCCATTTCCACCTCCAGGGGATCTTCCGGACCCAGGGGTCGAACCCAGGTCTCCCACATTGCAGGCAGATGCTTTACCGGCTGAGCCACCAGAGAAGCCTTAAGAATTCCCCTTAAGGCTCACTTTAAATCCCATGAACTGTTTCTAACAGCATCTCAGCCAGGTACCAACAGCAATTACCAATAGCAATTATTGGCCCTAAAATTGGCATAGCAACCAGTTACTTATATCAATAAAAGACAATTGATGATGACATGTCTTTCCTGGTTCTAGCATCTACAATTTTTTAAAGTCTATTTTTTATATCAAATGTCTCTTATCTACTATATGCACCTGAACAAAAGTATAAATTTCTGGAAGACAGCTGACCATGCCACAATCATGTATTTTATTCCCTAAAGCGACGGTCCTCCAACTGTGGTCCCTGGGTCCAGCAACATCAGCGTCACCTTGGAATTTGTCAGAAATGTAAATTCTTCCGTGACACCCAAGACCTCCTGAATCAGAAATTCAGGAATTGGGGCCCAGCAAGCTGGGCTTTAACGAGCCTCCAGGTTATTCTGCTGCTGAAGTCGAAGAACCAGAGCCCTGGAGCATCTAATACCGTGCCCTCGACTTCCTGTTATTTATTCGACCCACATTCGTTCCATAAATATTTATAGGGTGTCTAGCACATGCCAGGTGCGATGCTGGGCATACAGCGTGAGAGGAGACATGTCCCCGGCCTCCTGAATGTGCAGGCAAGTTAGGGAGATTGAAGTTAATTAAGTAATCTCACAACTAAATGTACAGTGGCAGCTGCCAGTAGAAAGGAAAGGCAGATGACGCTGTGGAGCCTTGTGGCGGAGAATTGATGTTGTCAGAGGTGTGCTTCTGAGAAAGTGTCGCTCGGGCTCAAGAGGAAGGATGAGCATGTGTTGGAGAGACCGAGGCACACTCCGGCCGAGGGCACAGCACGTGCAAAGGCCTGGCTCAGAGGAGACCGCGGCCCACAGGGCTGGAGCACAGGGTCGGAGCACAGGGTCAGAGCACAGGCCCGCGCAGTGCAAGGCGGGCCTTCTGTCCCGAATTATTCAAACACAAACGGGCCTTTTTTTTTTCTCAAGTGATGGGGAGCAATTTAAGACAGGAGGAGTGGGGCGGGGGAGGGTTGTGTCGAGCAGGTCACACAGCTCGGAAAGGGAGTGAGGACAGCAGACAGCCGCTGGGATGCGGAAACCCCAGACCCGGGGGAGGCGCGGCAGAGCGCGGAGCTGGCCAAGGGGGCGTGGGTCTGAAAGATACTCCGGAGCAAAAGCTGACCGAGTGTGATGAAGGATTGGCTGTGGGAGATAAAGAAAACTAAGCGTTTAAAAAGAAATGGTGGAAAAGGTGTGGAGAAAAGGGAACCCTTGTGGGAAGGTAAATTGGTGTAGCCACTTGGAGAACAGTATGGAGCTTCTTCAAAAAACTGAAAATAGAACCATCATATGATCCAGTGATCCCACTCCTGGGTATTTATCCAAAAAAAAAAACCATGAAAAGACTAATTTAAAAATATACATGTTCCCCAGTCTTCACAGCACACCTATTTACACAAGCCATGACATAGAAACAATCTAAGTGTCCATCAACTGAGGAATGGATAAAGACGCTGTGGCACACACACATACAGTGGAATACGGCTCAGCCGTAACAAAGAGCAAAGTTTCGACATTTGCAGCAACGTGGATGAGCTGTTAATGGAGGGCATTATGTTAAGTCAAATAAGTCAGACAGAGAAAGACAAATACTGCATGATATTACTTATACGTGGAATCTAAAAAATACAGCAACTAGCTGATGTAACAGAAAAAGAAGTAGAGTCACAGATACAGAGAACGCTAGTGGATACGGGTGGAGGGGAGCAATATAGAGGTAGGAGGAGTGGGAGGTTCAAACTGCTGGGTGTGAGATAGGTTTGAGGTGCACAACGCGGGGAATGTAGCCAATATTTTGCACCAACGATAAAAGGAAAGTAACCTTTAAAATTTGTTTTCAAAATTAATTAAAAAAAGAAAAACCACGAAAACTAAGGGTTAAGAATTAGTCCAAGGTTTCTGGCTTTCGTGACAGATAAATAAATAAATAATAAACGGTGGTGTCAGTCCCTAAAATAAACAATCAGATAAGTGGACAAATAATAAAGGGATGAGTGAATTATTGTGTGCAGCTTCAGAAACACTAGAGAATACAGATCAACACACAGAAAGATTTCATACGGGAAAGGGAAACCTCCTTCACTGGGGCAGGAAAGAAGAGCAGTTGAATCCTAGTGACGTGGCTGCTCCCTCTTAGGAACAGGAAGAGTTGACATAGCCCCCATTCTAAGGGATTCCATCTGCTGACAGAGTGGGGCTGCATGTTGGAGGTGTCGGACAGCAGATGGTGTTATTGATTTGACAAGAACGGAGTAGCTCTGAGGAGTTGTTGCCAAGGATGGGGTAGAATTGATCACAGGAATTCTTGCATGGCCAGGAAATCCTGAGGCTCACATTGTGACTTTAATCACAACATCCGTCTGACCTATTGTGCAAATCTCTCCAGAAGAGCTCAGCTGTTTGACTTCGGTCGAGGAAAAAAATAGAGGCTCATCCAAGTTTGACTTTTGGTCATTCAAATGTGATGAAAAGATGGAGAGAGAGAACTTAGATTATTAGCAAAAGTGTGTAGATGAGTGAATGAATGATGGAAAAATTCTATTTCGTAAATACTTCACACTCAGTTCCTAGAAAACTCACGTATGAAAATAACCACAGCTAGGCCATATTTCATAGGACTGTGTATCATCATAACCCACGCTTCAGTCTTCTAACCTTGCTTGAAGGCAGCCCTCATCTAGCCATTAGCATGTGGGCTGTCGCCTCCCCTCTTCCTGTGTTCCATCTGATGAACCAAAGTTGCAGTGAGCTTGACTTTGGCATCCAGGGCTGACCCTGGGGAAGGTTCTGGGATCTCACGACTGGTGACCTGATTGGGAATGAAAGGACCACTGTGACCCTTCCAACACTGCCTGCGTCCCAGCAGAGGCTGAAACCAGCCTTGGTTGATCTACCTGACCTCAGTGATGTGTATCTTCACAATGAGTGAGAGAAAAGTAGGAATATGCCCTGGAAAAGGTTTGTTTTTAAGTGGGAGGGGGAGAGATGGGAAACTCAACAGGCCAGGGGTCATCTGAAAATTCATTAGGAAGTTACGTGAAAGTACAGAAATACAAGTTCTTTGCCTACACAGTTCTTCTACCCTTTTCCTTTGATTCCTGCACTGTGAATACCCAAGCAGAAGGCTTATTTTTGAGAGAGAGACAGAGAAATAGTCCTACTAATGAGGTTCTTAGGAATACATTAAGTCCCCGACACACAAGCCTTCGAGTTGCAAACTTCCAAAGAAATTGCAGCTTGCTCTCCATTTCCTACCACTGATGATCCTTCAGCTCTACCATCTCCCACCTCCTCTCCTCCTCCAGTCAGAAACTCTTCTCGCCTGTCCACTCCATGCCAACCCCTGTGTGCCAGCTGTTGTACTTAATACTGTACTTTTCAGGGTACTGTACTGTAAGATTAAAAATATTTATGTTTTGTGTGTGTTTCTTATGTATTTTTCATGTGAAAGTATTATAAACCTATTACAGTACAGAGGGAAAACCATGACAAACCTAGACAGCATATTAAAAAGCAGAGACATCACTTTGCCAACAAAGGTCCATATAGTCAAAGTTATGGTTTTCCCGTCATCATGTAAGGATGTGAGAGTTGGACCATAAAGAAGGCTGAACACCAAACTGATGCTTTTGAATTGTGGTGCTGGAGAAGACTCTTGAGAGTCCCTTGGACAGCAAGGAGATCAACTGAGTCTGTCCTAAAGGAAATCAACCCTGAATATTCATTGGAAGGACTGATGCTGAAGCTGAGGCTCCCATACTTTGACCACCTGATGTGAAGAGACAGTTCATTGGAAAAGATCCTGTTTGGTCTCACGGTCACACTCAGTATTGATGAAGGACCCCAAAGATCCTTGTTTTTTGCAGGTTTATATCAATATTTATCAGATAATAAATATTGTTAGTATTAGAAATTAAAACTGAGTCTCACTTGTGCTTCTGTTTTCAACCTGTTACAACATGTTGTTTTGGTTGCAGTATGTGAAGAACATTTGAGCTGGTTAGGAAATGTAATTGGAAAAGAGAGGAATATTTTAATAGCCTTTCAAATCATTGTAGACAGCCTCCTTTGATCCCATCCCCAAACTTGACAATGGTAGCTTCTTAAAGGTTAGTTGCAGCATGGGATCTGAAAACATTACCACAGATGTCTCACACTCTGTACACTCATGAGGGAGTCAGAGTTAAAATGGCAAGTTACATCTTAGTATAATTATGCAAACAGTTTCGACCTTGCAGAAGCCCTGAAAGCATCTAGGGAAGCCCCACCCAGCAGTGTTCCTGGCACCATACTTTGAGAACCATTGTTTTGTAATCTCCTCCACTGAGGTTGCGTGACTCTGAGTGAAATGGATAGATTTAATGATAATATAGTGTGTTAGGGCTTCCCAGGTGGCACTAGTGGTAAAGAACCCACCTACCAAAGCAGGAGACATAAGAGACGTGGGTTCGATCCCTGGGTTGGGAAGATCCCCTGGAGGAGGGCATGGCAACACACTCCAGTATTGTTGCCTGGAGAAATCCCATGGACAGAGGAGCCTGGCGGGCTACAGTGCGTGGGGTCGCAAAGAGTTGGACACAACTGAAGCGACTTAGCATGCACAAAATGTGTTAGGATGCTGGGATGCTGGAAAAGATTGAAGGCAAGAGAAGAGAGCAACAGAGGATGAGTTGGTTGGATGGCATCACCGACTCAATGGACATGAATCTGAGCAAACTTCAGGAGACAGTGAAGGACCAGGGAAGCCTGGCGTGCTGCAGTCCCTGGTGTTGCAGAGTTGGATGTGCCTTGGCGACTGAACAGCAACAGTGTGTTAGGTGTCATCAGCTCTACCCCTAAATGACTAGTTTTCACTGGTGAGGAATGACCATAGAATTGTGAAGCATTGACATGGAAAACAACAGTGAGGTCACCCCGTCCAGATCGCTGTTTTTAAGAAGAGGAAACTGAGTGTGGAAGGAGGCCAGAGCTGAGTTACATCATAACCCTGAAGCCACCCTCTAATCTGAGAAAGTCACACTCCACTGTTGATTGTGGAAAGAATACTGTAAACCTTAATTGTATGGAGTATTTTTATTGCCTTGGTTACTCTCATCACACACCCCAACAAGAAAACAACACACCCTGGTGTTACTATAATTCTTTAAATCCTAGAGAAACAAATATCTTTTTAAAAAATTCATATTATTTTCTAGCTATATGCTTTGGCGTATGTTTGACCTTAAAAGAAGCCAGCTTGGAGTTCTGAAAGACAAGGAAATTGAAGGGAAAAATGAGAAAAAAATGAAGAGGAACAACCTTCTATAATCAATATCATCTTTGAAAATGGTGCCCTTGGACTTGCTCAGTGCACAGCCTGTGCAACCATATGTGACCTCCCTGGCCAAGTTTCTAAGAGAGACAGAATATTTCTAAAATAGTAAGATGCTGAATTATAGTTGCCAGATGATCACAACAGTGTGAAAACATCATATCCCTGTACGGTTTGTCCAGAAGACACGTGTTCCTAGTCTCAGGACTCTGGGTCCACTGACCCAGCCTCAGATAAAATCACATGTTTGCGGGAATGACCACATCACACTCTGGGCTCCTAGTGAGTCTACCTTGAACTGAAATTGATCCAGCTGTCTTCATAGCCCTGCCCCATCCTCCCATCTCTCCCCTCTCACTCACTCTCTCCACCACCCCAGAGGCCAAGGGCTTTCAAATCATGTTTTACAAAACCTCCTCAGAGGCCGTGGTGAGAGGTGAGGAGGAGTACAGCGTCCCCAGGTCCTCCACTCAGGCCTCAACCAGAACAGATTCACTCTCTTACATGAGAATTCTGGTAAGATTTTGTATTTTGAAAGCATTTCATGGTAAAATACATGCAATGATCTCAACGACACTTTGAATTTGTGCAGGTGGAATTTAGGGTCTCCATGTTCTTCCTTCTAAATTTTCCCTTTTAGGTTCCCATCAGCACCCCAGTCTCTTGGTATCTTTTCCATTCCGACTTTGCCATCCATTGTATTTTTCTATCCCTCCCAGCTTCGCACCATCTGCAGGTGTGACCAGCTTGACAGCTCTGTCCTAATTCAGTAATAAAAATGTTCAAGAGAACAGAGTACTTGAACAAGCCCCAGGCACCTCCCTCAGGGGTATTAATTCATTAATTGATGCTCTCTGGGATTGAGTTTTCAAACCAGTTCCCAATCCACAGAGCTCTGTCCAACCTTGAGCCCACATGGTGATTCAAATATGTTTAATCAGGTCTGGCAAAATGGACAGACCTAAATGAGTCCATCTGCAGGAGTTGGTTGTCTGAGGACTTCTGTTTGGGGGTGGAGGAGGAAGGAGGATTGTGCGAGGACGTCTGAGGGTGACATGGGGAAGATGCTGAAATGATATCTCTCCCTTCATCAGTCCCAGGGGCAGGCAGCAAGCTCTGGGGGCAGGGGGTCCCCAAGCAAAAGGTGAGGAAGGACTCTGACCACAGCCCTGCTCCCACCCCAGGAGACAGAGCATCTGGGAGTCAGCAGAGGCATGCATCTTCCTTAGGAGTCTTGAGAAACAGCATCTTGGGAGCAAATGTCCAATTCTCAGAAGGATGCCCTTGTTCAGAAGATACCTGGGGGAATCCAGAGCTGGGGAGGGGGACACGAGGGCACCTCCTTCATGAACCTGCCAGGCAGGCACATGAGCGTGTCTGAGACACCCCCAGGGACGAGTGGAGAGGAGCATGAAGTGGCTAACACAGAGACTGGGGTGACCGAAGTCATGGGAGGCCTCTGCGCCCTCAGACTGACAAACCTTGGGAGATGCAGAAATACATACCTTGTACTCAGCACACTTTTCACCCCCAAAGGATATTGAGAAACACTTTACTAGTTTACTGAACTCAGAGCACAATCTCACAATGCACACACTAATCTTTGCTATTTTCTCAAAGATTCCTGACTGCTGTTTGTACATGTTTTCTGGGGGTGAAACATTTTTAAATAATTGTCATTACTCCCCTGGGTTTAAATTCCTGCTTTTTCAGACTCGCTAGACTCCTACCAATCTAAAGAAACATCCCTGTTGCAAAGTGACCTGTGGAAGAAATAGAGGAAGCGAGTGGAACCCTGAGAAAGTTTGGTGCTGGAAGCTGTGGCAGAAAAGACTGAAGCCAGTGTTTTCCCAAACTCACCCGGCCGCCTGGAGCACAGTTATGAAACAACAGATTTCAGAACTCTTCCAGGGAGAAGGGGCGGGGCAAGAACCCCTTCTAGCCAACCCTCCAGGTGAAGTTGAGGGTCAGGTGACTTTTAGAAACAATGATTTAGGGCAGCCTCTCTTTTCACATATGATAAAACCAAGATCAAGACCATTGGAGCAGCTCACCCAGGTCCCAGCTTCATTCACCACTTTTACATTCTCCCCCTTCCAAGGATGGCCACCAGAGGTTCACCTGTGTGCTCATCCACGTTTTTACCAAAACCTTTTAACAGGACCTCAGGACTGGTTCCAAAATCTTGCTGTTTTAGAATAGGCATCTGAAGACCCCAGGCCCCACAGCGAGGGTTGGAGGGACCATGGCTTCCCACATCCCTTCTTTTCTCCACCAGCGTAGTCTGTTCTCGTCTGTTTCATGTATTCAGTTCTGTGAAAAAGTTCCCCAAGCAAGGCTCTCTGGCTTAAAAGAAGAATTTGAGAGCAACTGACCTGAAATATCTGCAAATCTGATCATACTTGAAAAGTTCACCTGTCTCAAAAAAGAAAAGAAAGAAATGCTTCACAACCTCTTATTTCAGTGTTCATGGGATGGTCATTAAGTCTTGCTGGTACAGAGAAATGGAGTATTTCCTGCCATATCAGTAAACAAGGGTGTCGCAGTCAACAGAGATTGCAGCCACCACGGATAGTGAGCTGGTGAGCCACGGGGCACTCAGGACGTGAATACCAGCCATCAGACTGCAGCCACTCCCTCCCATGAGCCCCAAGGGAGCTCGGGATGTGAAAAAAAACCCAGCATGCTGGCCAAGGAGAGCTGAGGGGCCCATGAAAGGAATGATGTCAGTGAGCCCAGACTCTTGCATCTTCCCATTCACAGAAAAGCACTAAATTTCTTAACTTGGGAGAACTGGCTTGCTTTCATTAACAATAATCTTTTGATGTTCAGACTGGGGCTTCCCTGGTGGCTCAGCTGGTAAAGAATCTTCCTGAAATGCACGAGACCTGAGTTCAATCCCTGCGTTGGGAAGACCCCTGGAGAAAGGAAGGGCAACCCACTCCAGTGTGCTTGCCTGGAGAATCCTATGGAAAGAGGACCCTGGTGGGCTTAACAAAATGGAAAGAACTACTGCAGTGATGCAACCCAAAGATTCAGGGCCAGGAGCTCCTGTGTTACCCAACAGGATGCCTAGACTGGCCTCTGGGATTCTCCCCTTAAGAGAAATCTACAGTGATGTATGCCCTCCAACCTGGGGAGGTTAACTCCAAGAAGCATTTACTGGCCTCAGAGAAGGAAAGTAAGACTCAGCTAAGACCTGCTGGAAAAGTATCCGTTGCCTTTCTCCTGCCTGACATCTTGGAGAATTCTAAGTGCCAGCAGTAATTCTCCAGAATGAAAGCTTAGAATTCAGGTCAGACTGTCTTCTTCAGCCAATTCTATTCACTGATCTATGAGAGAAGTATTGCTTCTCAACTTAGTTGTTAAAATGCTTACTGAACAGTTACTATTTTCCTAGCACCTATACCAAGAAAGGGAGAAGGCAATGGCACCCCCCTCCAGTACTCTTGCCTGGTAAATCCCATGGACGGAGGAGCCTGGTAGGCTGCAGTCCATGGGGTTGCTAAGAGTCGGACACGACTGAGCGACTTTGCTTTCAGTTTTCACTTTCATGCATTGAAGAAGGAAATGGCAACCCACTCCAGTGTTCTTGCCTGGAGAATCCCAGGGACGGCAGAGCCTGGTGGGCTGCCGTCTGTGGGGTCACACAGAGTTGGACACGACTGAAGCGACTTAGCAGCAGCAGCATACCAAGCAAGAAAAGCTATGACAAACCTAGACAGCATATTAAAAAGCACAGACATCACTTTGTTGACAAAGGTCTGAATAGTCAAAGCTATGGTTTTTCCAGTAGTCATGTATAAATGTGAGAATTGGACCATAAAGAAGGCTGAGTGCCAAAGAATTGATGTTCTCGAACTACGGTGTTGGAGAAGACCCTTGAGAGTCCCTTGGACTGCAAGGAGATCCAACCAGTCCATCCTAAAGGAAATCAGTCCTGAATATTCATTTGAAGGACTGATGCTGAAGTTGAAACTCCAATACTTGGACCACCTTTAGCAAAGAGCCGACTCATTTGAAAAGACCCTGATGCTGGGAAAGATGGAAGGCAGGAGGAGAAGGGGATGACAGAGGATGAGATGGTTGGATGGCGTCACCGACTTCATGGACATGAGTTTGAGCAAACTCTGGGAGACAGTGAAGGACAGGGAGGCCTGGAGTGCCGAAGTCCATGGGGTCACAAAGAGTCAGACACGACTGAGGGACTGGACAAAAACAATACAAAGGCAATAGACGTATAAGACACCATCCATCTTCTCAAGAAGAACATAGTGTTTGAGAAAGAGGAAGTAACACATGCTTCAAGACAAAAATACTCATATTGAGTGTGTGGGCCATACATACAGTGAGAGTTATGAGGGATCAGGAAGGCAGACTTGGCTTATCAGAAGCATTAATGAAGGCAATTTTCATGGAGATAGAATTAGAATAACTTAAAGAAATGATCGTTCTGAGGTTCAAATAAACTGCCATTTATTGAATGCTTTTCATGCCCCAGCTTAGCATGTGATGAGATTTAACAAAATATCAAAACTGGAAAAGAACTTGGAAAATATAGAGAGAGATGTTATATAATTGTTTGAGGATGGTGAAAGCGTTAGTCACTCAGTCATGTCCAACTCTCTGCAACCCCATGGACTGTAGCCCGCCAGGCTCCTCTGTGCATGGGATTCTCCAGGCAAGAATACTGGAGTGAGTAGCCTTTCCCTTCTCCAGGGGATCTTCCCAACACAGGGATTAAACCCAGGTCTTCTGCATCGCAGGCAGATTCTTTACCATCTGAGTCACCAGAGGTTGGTAGGTGATTTTATTTCTTCTGAAATTTTTCCTTGATTAGTATTATATATGCCCAAAGGAAGGAATAAAAAAGAATTTATAAGATGTAGGCAGATAAGAAGTAATGAGAAATGTTTTATAATTAAAGAAGGGACTATGGGCAAAAATATGACAGCATACAGCCTGTGCCACAGACAGTGAAGGGTTCATGTTGGGGGAAAAAATGAAAAAGTAAGACAAATTCTTAGTATGGGGAACCTCAACTGTTTCAGAGAGGAATTTATATTTAATCATATCTATACTGGGAATTCATTAAGTTTCTTAGAAAGAAGATACAGCTGAAAAATGATGTTTGGAAAGATTGCTTTTATAACATATAGAAAATATTTTGAGTGGAGAGAGATTGAGAGGAAAAAAAAAACAACAGAGCTGTGATTGTAGATGAGGAAAGTCAGCAAATAGGAGCTTGGACTAGAACCCTGTGCAAGAGGTAGAATGTGACCTTGGGTGTGCCTGCCTAGTCACCATGCTGCTTCTTGGCACACCTGTCGCGTGTGGCTGGAACCAGAAAGAATCTTAGGGACCATCAACCCCACGACTTCTCAGAATCCCCCACCAGTATCCCTGGGGCCGAGGGCACAGCCGCCTACAAGCCAAAATTTCATATGAGATAGATTTTGCATTTCAAGCAGCACTTATTTCTTCTGTTGTGTATACCATTTGTTTTGACATGAAGTTAACGTTTAACATCTTAACATAAGAGTAATGACAGGTATATTCTCTTCTATTTATCCATGGGCCGAGAAAGCCTTCCTCTACTTGTCCAAATGAGTGACAGCCGAACTTCTTTTATATTTATTTACTTATTTGTTGGCTGACCCACACAGCATGCAGGATATAGTTCACAGATCAGGGACTGAACCTGTGCCCCTTCCTTCCAGCAGTAGAAGTGTGGAGTCTTAGCCACTGGATCACCAGGGCAGTCCCAACCCGGCTCTTTTTAAATCCCCACAAAGAAGAGTCATTATGTTCTAGATCATAGGTGTCTATGTTAGTGAGAAAGTTATGTCATATGAGTGACAGTCACTCAATCGTGTCCAACTCTTTGCAACCCCGTGGACAGTAGCCCACCAGGCTCCTCTGTCCATGGAATTCTTCAGGCAAGAATACTGGAGTAGGTTGCCATTCCCTTCTCCAGGGGATCTTCCCGACCCAGGGATCCAACCCAGGTCTCCTACATTGCAGGCAGATTCTTTGCCGTCTAAGCCACCAGGGAAGGCCCCTATGTCATATAATTAGTTTAAATATTTGCTGTTGTTCAGTTGCTCAGTCATGTCCGACTCTTTGCCACCCCATGGTCTGCCGCACATCAGGCTTCCTTGTCCTTCACCATCTCCCGGAGTTTGCTCAAATTCATGTTCATTGAGTCAGTGATGCCATCCAACCATCTCATCCTCTGTTGTCGCCTTCTCCTGCCCTCAATCTTTCTCACCATCAGGGTCTTTTCCAATGAGTCAACCCTTTGCATCATGTGGCCAAAGTATTGGAGCTTCACCATCAGTCCTTCCAGTGCATATTCAGGGTTGATTTCCTTTAGGATTGATTGGTTTGATCTCCTTGCTGTTCAAGGGACTCTCAAGAGTCTTCTCCAGCATTGCAGTTCAAAGGCATCAATTCTTGGGCTCTCTGCCTTCTTTATGGTTCAACTCTCACATCTGTACGTGACTACTGGGAAAATCATAGCTTTGACTATATGGACCTTTGTTGGCAAAGTGATGTCTCTACTTTTTAATACACTGCCTCGGTTTGTCATAGCTTGTCTTCCAAGGAGCAAGTGTCTTTTAATTTCATGGCTGCAGTCACTATCTGCAGTGATTTTGGAGCCCAAGAAAATAAAATCTTCCAGTTTAAATAAAATCTTTTTAAAATTGCTGACCATTAGGTCTACTGTAATAGGGGGTTCGAGTGCAGAGATTGGAAAAGCAAAACAATATCTGGAACAACTCATGGCTTCTGCAGAGAATACCTTCCCACAATCGGTTCTGATGTGTTCCCCGCAAGTTCCAGTGAGTACAGGGATGGAGTCTTGGCAAAAAAACAAAAAAGGTGAATCAAGAGGGCTGATTAGAGGTAGAGGATAAAGAAAGCATCAATAGGATTTGGTAACAGAATGATACAAAATGATTGTTTTTGTAAAAGAGAAGGCAATGGAGAAACTGATAACTGGGTAATTCCCAGTCTGGATAATGGGAGGAGAGTACAATTGTGAGCAGAAATAACAAAGCCTAGAAATAAAGTGTGCAGCAGAGAAAAAAATATATTCAATTTTGTTCCTGCTGCATTTCCAGTGACAAAACAGTCAGGGGAAGATTCCCAAGAAATGTATTTGGAGTCATCACGAAAAGAGAGGAAACGCCAAGAAGGATGCTGTTTCCAGGGAGGCACACACAGCCAGGCAGAGAGGTCCCCCTAGCTGGAGGGTCACCGGATGGCCGTGAGCCGGCAGGGCAGGTGGGCTGCCTGAGGCGAGGTCCTGGTGCCTGGCAGTCAAGTAAAAGAAGAGCAAGTCTTCAGGGGTATAGAATCTGGCACCAAAGCCAATGTAAATGCAGGGGAAATTTAACCAATTAAAACCAAGGTATCTTCTTTGAATGCCAAGATTTTTATATACAAAAAAAAAAAAAGAATCACTGCTAACTTGAAGGAAAATGCTTTCAGAGTTGGGATGGGAAGAGATGTGAGATGAAAGAGAATTTTCGAGGGACACGGGTGAGCGGCGGATGAGCTGAATAGAAGCTGGGGACAGTCACAGAAAATTCTGGGAAGTAATAACTACTGGGCTTCTGTTCTCGTCTTTGTAAATGGAGCCTACACGGCACTCACAAAGAGGCGGCTGTGAATCAGCTGTATCAGCGGGGGCTGCGCTACTTCACGGACTCGGTTTGGCATCGCTTAAAAAAAAGAAAGGTAAATCTGCAGAGGTTAAGGGCTCCCCAGGTGGCTCAGTGGTAGAGAATCTGCCTGCTAACGCAGGAGAGGCAGGAGACACGGGTTCAATCCCTGGGTCGGGAAGATCCCCTGGAGAAGCAAATGGCAACCTACTCCAGGATTCTTGCCTGGAGAATCCCATGCACAGAGGAGCCTGGTGGTCTGCAGTCCAGGGGGGTCACAAAGAGTTGGACACGACTTAGCGACTGAGCGTGCACGCACACAGAGGTTAGACTGGAACTCTAGCTACCCGAGTTTTTCTGAGGGAAGCCCGCAACAGTCTCTGAACTGCAAACAAAACACATCTGCCTCAGTGCTGTCTACCTCCAACGCAAAAGAAAAAGAGAAGGGGGTGGATAGGATTTCAACCAATTTACCAAGGTTCTTTCCAATCTAGACAGGGACTCCATGAGTTTATACATATCCTAGGCAAAACAAAAACCAAAACAAAGCCCATGGGGATCATTGTTATTGGTGAAATGTTTCCATGCAAGGTGCTCTAGAAAAGCAGAACACCAGAGCTGATACCAAATGTTTCCTAATCTAACACTTAACAGTTAGGGATTTAGGTTATGGGGCTTCCCTGGTGGTTCAGTGTAAAGAACCTGTCTGTCAATGCAGGAGACATGGGGTTGATCCCTGGGTCGGGAAGATCCCCTGGAGAAGGAAACGGCAACCCATTTCAGGATCTTGCCTGGGAAATCCCATGGACAGAGGAGCCTGGCAGGCTACAGTCCATGGTGTCACAAAGAGTCGGACACAACCTGGCAACTAAACAACATCAGTTCAGGCTATGGGAGTTGCCTCCACGGTGAAACCCCTCTTGGTGAGCCTGAGAATCTAGCTGCCTTGTTGTCTAATATGCATATTCGGCATACCAGCCTGTGCACGCATGTGCTACTAGCGATCCTCACGATCATTAACGAGTGCCTCAAGCGCTAGCCACCTTAACACACTAACACTGTTCAACTTAGACCAAAATATCTTTTCTGAATTTTTTCTTTCTAACATGCCCTTTTTAATAGAGGAAGCAAGTTAAACTATTCACTGCAACAAAAATTGCCTTTTTTGTTTTGTTTGTCTTGAAATATAAGCATTGGTCAAACTGTGTTGAATAGAAAAGTCCAACCCAGCAATGTAATTCCAATAAAAAGCAAAGTTATGGCCAAACTCAGCAAAGACAGTAACTTGCACAAAATCCAGAAAGAGCATCAGCATCAGCGTGGAGCTGTCAGGAGCGTGGCTTCATGTGAGGATGACAAAAAATAGACCTATCACAATATCTCCAACTTAAGAAAAATTTCCATTATTTTGCCTTTTTGCTTTGCTTTTAATTAAAAATTGGTTTAAAAGAAATGAACCTTTTTTCTTAAAAATATATGTCTTTTCATGGGTGTTAGGAAGAAAATACACAACATACACACACAGGCTCATGATGCTTAAGAGGAAAATTGAATAAAGAATTCTATTAGAGCCCTCAGAAATAGAAAGATCTCCTTGTCATTAAAATATCCAAGAGTAACTCAGACCTGCACTGAAATGACAAAATGACTGTGTAATTGTATTTATAAAATAAACTCTTTCGATTTATATTACAGTAAAATATCACCACTTAATTATTTACATGATAACATTTTGGAGGTTTTTATAGCTCTTTAAAATTCTTGTAGAGTATCCAGGTTAAGCTGGTAAAATGCTACAAATATTGTATTTAAAATAATTTCCACTATACTTTTTTTCTGGAAAAAAACAGTTTGTAGAATTCAAACAGTTTCAGCTGCTTGAGATGGTGAAATATCTTAGCGCTTTTCAAAAATCACATTTCATAAAGGGCACTTATTCCACAGAACTAAAGTTTACTGAATAATAAATATAACTTTAAGTGATGCAAGCTGTCAAAACCCTTGAATGTCAAAGTTAAGGCAGATATCCCTTCATGATTTTTGTTGCTTCTGAAAAAGAAAGGAAGCAGAAAGGGAATGATTAAGGAAAGGCAACCTTACCTTTGGATTCCTTCATCTTTGTATATTTATCATAAATAACAATTTAAATGTCCTTTGAGGTTAATATTTTCTGGTTCAATGCGAAAGTACAGAAAAAATTAATACATTCATGCATAATAGGAGGCAATGGAGACTGGAGCATATCTGCAGCAAATTTTATTTTCAAATAACCATAAAAGGTATCCAGTTTACTCTTCAGATTAATTTACAAGATCATGCAAGATGTAAACATGACGTTCCAAAGGAAAAAATAATCATTGTTGAAAATTCTAATGGATGAGGAAAAATTCACAGAGATACACACCAGGAACTTTCTACATATGGCTAATACCTGGATCTTTATTCTTGCCTGCTTTTCATCATTTCAGCACAAGATAAAAGTAGTGCAAAGAAGCAGAAGTTAATAACCCAAGGGAAGAAAAACTCATTAATGTGATGCATGATACAGGAGAGTTTACTATATTAATATTCAAAAAGGAATATTGGGAGTGAAGAGTGATGTTAGATAAAAATATCTATTTTGAAACAGAGTTAAAAAGAAATTTAGTTGTGGTGACTATATTGCTACTTACATCATATTTATTCACAGGCTTTCCCTTAAGTACCATGCACAGTTCCAAACTTTTTTCTTTTCTGGCTATAGAAACAGATAAAGTGAGATGGAAATCCTTCCAGAGGGCATTCAAAATAATATATTAACTTAACAGTTATAATGTATTTTGAGAATATGGTAGATGGTAATATTATCCTGAAAAAAATTATATGGGCAAAATAAGCATTATAAAAATATTTTTAAATCAGCGTTGCACTGTAAAGAGAATAACTTCCTAATTTTGAGACTGACTATAAAGCAAAGGACTGTGGCTTTACATCAGAAGGATTTTATTTATTTGAGTATTCAGAGTTGGTTCCCAATTACTAAATGTATAAAATAGATCCAAAAGGCCAATCCAGAGTTTATCTATATAGCTATATATAGCTGTATGGTTTGAAAGCAAACACAATGCCATTTCTGCAATTTGGACTAAGTCCTAGCATCCTCATTTAACCCTGGCATCTAGAGACCATAAAATATTTTGGATCCCCTTGGTACACAAACTTTCTACAAGTAAAGCTAGCTTTGTTTATAACATAGTTAAAAATTCAATAGCAAAACTGCATACAAAATTAGTTCTTTACATTTATTTTTATAACAATCTTATTCCTAGGATTCTCGTAAGAGCCTAGAATGACATGACTCCAAATTTCCATTCCAGAATTTCCCACTTCTTTTTTTTTTAACAATTTTTATTGAAGTATAGTTGATTTACAGTGTTGTGTTAATTTCTGCTGTACACCAAAGTGATTCAGTTACACACACACAGATATATATATATATATATATATATATATATATATATATATATATATATATTCTTGTTCATCAGAGTTTCCCACTTGTAACACTTCTCCCCATGATGCCCTAGCAGGCACACTGCAACAGAAAGCAAGATGCTGTTTCTATGTGGCTTTTAAAATGCTTTGCCTCCAAAGATTATTATAAAATAGCATGCAGTAGACTTCAAAAGGTTTATTAAATAAAGCTATCTACTTTGTAGGTGATGAAACATCATCAAGGTTTTTAAAAGTGTTTGCTTTGGGTCTTTTACTATGGAGTCATGTCCTGATTTGAGGTATATATTAAAAAAAAAAAAAGAACCCACCCACTCTGCAAGTCAGCCTGAAGGTGGTAACTCACCAAAGCCGACAGCTGCTGACTCTCAGCGAAGGTTTTTTTTGCCCAAGATCAGTTTGCAAAAATTCGGCCAACCCAGACATCTGGGAGGTGGAAGCTACGAAAACAGTGCCCTGCCCCCGGCCGAGAGGTCCACGTCCTTCTCTTCCACACCAGACAGAGAGGGTGCAGTCCTGCAGGCTCAGAGCCCGCTGTCCATCACCGAAAAGCACCACGGACCTTCGGAGTCGGCATCGCGTGCTTCTTTCTCTTCCCACTCACGTAATTAACGCTCCTTTCTTGTCCTCTTTAAAAATGTGCCTGTTTCAAATTTGCATTATTTTTTTTTCAGACGCCTAATTTCAGCTCTGTCCTTTCCCTCTGTGGTCTCTTCCCGCATTTCACATTCCAGACAAATATTTAAAGGTCTGTAAAACCAGGCGAGGTTCCAAAATATTTCTAAACGAAACTGCCATGGGTGACAGCACAGGGAAAGAAGGAAAGCAGGAGGACAAGGATTGGAATAAACTGGCTGGAAATGTATCGGAAAAATCTACTTAAGTTACTATAGCCGTGGATGAGGTTTCAATGAGGCATAAACATTCAAGTTACTGACAAAACGAACATATCTCATCATCACTCAAAATAGTCTACTTGTCATGGTGCACTGCTGTTTTTTTTTTTTAGTAGTAAGTTGCTCTCTCTTTTTAAATTTTTTCTCTTATTTAGTATTCAGGAAGTGAAAGCATTTAAGAAAAAATTCAAAATTCTGAGAATACATGTAAATGAAATATTTAATGTCTATCATTCATAAAAGTTACATCATTTACATAGGGTTCATTTGTATATAATAAAAATTTCATCATAATGAAAAAATTTCTGGAAAGGTATATGTTAATTTGTTTAACATACGCTTTGGATATACAGCTAAATACGAGTCGTTAAAAAATTCTATCTTCAAATATTCCCTTTAACCATTAAAAAAACCTCATTCCTAAATATTTGTTTTTCTTTCCACTTGCTCTTTTGTTTGTAATATCATGTTATCTGAACCATGCAGAGACAGGATCTTGTCACAGTTCAGAATATATTTGTGTACTTTCAATAAATTTGCTCATTGCATAGCAAACAAGTAAACTTATAGAGAATCTATAAATTTTACCCTAATCATCTAAAAAACCTGCTGAAATTTTACATGACAGTCTATTGAGGTTTATTTATGTTGTAATTTGGGTTTTGTTTTTTTTAAAAAAAATACTTTCAGTCTATGTGTCAGTTGAATACAACAAATCAAAAGTCATGAAAAATCCAAAACCAAGTAAAATAATTTTATCCTAGATTACCAGAACTTAATCTCATTATATCATTTGGAATTTTTCCTAAGTATAACAAGTTGGAAATGGGTTGTGCTGCCTCTTAAGACAGTGTTCAAAATTAATTCCAAAAGTGTGTGTTTAACATAAAGTTAACTATGTTTCCATCGAATAAGATGTTTATTAATGAAAGCTATTTATCATACAAGAAACAGCAAAGATAAGTCATCACACACAGATGTACACTAGAAGTGACAGATGTGAGAGTGCATGCAGAGATTTCTCTTTCAAAAGGAAGTAATAAACAATAATACTAAAATTACTGGGGTCTGATCCCTATCCTCTTAAATGAGTGACAGCTTTTCTTTGAATTTACAGTTGGAAAATGTCATTAACAGATAGGACTAAAACACATTAGCAAGCAGGTGAAATGAATGCTTTTGGACTTTATTTTACAAGTACTGTGCTTGACAAATGCATGGGATTTTTTTTTCCAAGAATAATTTTCTTCAGCTACGGGGCGGGCATATTACTGCCTGGTTGCTCTGCTTTATACACGGTTTGTCTCACTTTGTTTAAAATCATATAATTTTAAGCCTCCATTTGTGTTAGACATCATAAAGAACAGAAGTTTTGTTAACATTCAGTAAATGACATTTAAGTCTCTTGGTCTCTCTCTCTCTCTCTCTTTCTCTCTCTCTTTCTCTCTCTCTGTCTCTCTTTTTTTTTTGGCTCAATAGATATTTTAATGTATGATTATCATAACCTAATATTGTCTTTGTCTTCACTGCAGTGGATTTCCGATCAAACTTTTCCCCTTCTTTTAATACTTTAGGGAATTTTCAAACGTCGGGATGTTTGGCTGTAATGCCCCAAGATTTGTTCTCCCTGAAAAAAATCATAGTGACAATTTATTAACTACAGAGCAACTTGGCTTTTAGGGGTCTGCAATTTCTATGTAGATTTACAAATATCCATTTGTGCTCAATAGACCTAACATGAAACTTAATCATATTTAAGGTTTCTTTTCATGCAATTACTTTTTCTGCTAATTATCTATTTTTTTTAATTCTAAAAATCAGGCTGAGTCAAATCCATGGGGCATTACTTTTATTGTAGGAAAATATATTGAAAGGTAATTCTAAGCTGAATTGCATTGCAAATGCAATGGTAACTTAAAATGAATCATAAGTTTGGAAATCTAAAAACTATTTGTATGTCTGTATATTAAAAAATTTTGTATTACCATTTTAACAGCTTTTACAAATAGATATCAAAAACACACTAGTACAATTAAACCTTAATAAAACTGATGGGAAATAAAAGTCCTTAGATTCAAAATGGTTTATTCACACAAATTTAATAGGATATATCACAACTGTTTGGTCCATAAATATTTAAGGGAAATAGTTTCTATACAATGCATTTCTCAATAAACAAAGAAACATGGACAATTTTGCTAGACCACTTACTGTACTATAAACACGAAGCTCAATATATAAGATTATTGATTTATCAACTATATTGGAAAGAGTGCACAACTGCTTTCTATGCCATGTCTGTCCCCTCTAACAGGATACACCATAAAAAGAGTTTCAGAAAGAAGAGGTAAAACAGTACAAAACTAGTGAGGTGTCAAAAGGGCTTAAAACAGTTAATTTAACAAACAACACATATATCCTGATTTTTCACAAACTTACTTCCAAGTTATCTCATAAGGCACATAGGAGAACTGAGTTATAATTAGTCTACTTAATAAAGTAGATCTATAGTACCATATATTGTTCTGTCAAAGAACAAAATTTATAAGTATCAATATTTTACCTGTAAAAGTGTATTCATAAGATCTCAGCCTTACCAAGGTTGTTTGGTCTGGTTAGTGGTAAATGCCCAAAATGTAATAGAAATATGAAAAGTCAAGATTTAAGCTCCATATAAGATGATAACCACACTTGCTAAATATATAATGGCAAACACACCTTCTTCTGTTACAGTGTTAACTCATCTTCCATCATCTTTTTTTTAAAAAATAAGCTACTTTCTGTGCTAATTTTCTAAAGACCCTGAGCAAAAGTTACAATAATGCACTTTAATGTGGGCAGTGAACTGTCAATATGTAACCACACATTTATACAACCAGAAGGACACCTTTAAAATCTATTAAATAACCACTTCGAACACCAGAGGAGATTTAAGGGGTCCGAAAAGTGGAGAATATGTGCAAAGTTATTCTTCACAATCCACTAAAGCAAGACGTATATCTTGACTTCTTTTTTACTTTATTTTTTTTTTAGGAAACCCACAATCTAATTGATATTTAACTACAACAGAAGCATATAGATGAACATTCACCACTGCCCAGACCATTAAGATTTTAGCTTAAATTAAAAGAAAAAAAATGCTACTGTAAACTAGGAAATATATTCAGATTAGCATCCACAAGGCTTCTGAGTTTATCTTTAAACTAAGAACTTCAAATCTCTAACGTCAGAAAAGTTTTTTGTTTTAACTTTATTTGTATAGAATGCCAGATACAATATCATGGTACAGCTAAAGCCAATTAAGAGCTATCGATTAATTTATACTGATTTTTTTAACTTCTTAAAAAATTATATTTTGCTTATTTCCATTTTCCCTGGGGAAAAATAATTTAGAAAGAATGGTTTCATACCTATCATCATTTTTAGCTTGAGAAGGTTAAATGTATAAAATTTCAAATTCTATTTGGAATTTTCATGGATACACAGGAGGTTTAAGTATTTTTCAAACGTTGAAAAGCGATAACTAATGAGAAAGTTTTGTTGAGACTATACCCCTAAGAGAAAATAAAAGTCACATTCCTGGTTAGATCTCCCCATCTAATTAATCTTTAGTATTTAGATTAGCTATTGTTTATATCTTTAACCATATTCCTCATTTGTAAGAAAAAGGAATGATCAAAATATTTTTTGCATTTTAAAATTAAAAAAAAAGACAATGTGAAGTTTCCAAACTTTCATAAGTACAGGTACAATTGCAAGATTAAAAAATAATTTTAATCAATTATCTGATCCTTATTAGCCTAATTATGTCACTGGGAATATGATTCTTTGCCTACCACAATACCACTCTTTTTTTTTTTTTTCCTTTGAGATTCTGGAAATAAGTAACATACAATTTTAAGAGGCACTTATTAGAATGATTCCAAAATTCCCCTTACCGACTGAACGATCTAATTAATCTTTTTTAAATCCAAATACACTTTGTAGACAAAAAATATATATACACTTTGTAAAGGAGACGATACTGTAAACTCATTTGCCAAGTGGCTGCAAGACACTACACACCAAGCTGTCGTTGTTACTTGCCAAGTATCTTGTGGGTGAGGGGGAAAAAATCGTTTTGTAAATAATAAAATAATCATTAGAATAATAATAAAAAGAAGAGGAAGGATTAAAAAAAAAACCCCAAAACCCAATGTTAGAAAAGGTTCGTTAAGGTAGTTTGCGAGGGGCTCGCGGACTCGTGGCTGTCCATGTTAGAGGTCACGGCTGTCACTACAGTGATAGAGGGATTGGTCAGGTCTGTTAAAGTGGTCGCAGTGCCCGGTGGACTGAGCGCGCCGCTGTCTGCCGAGGGCGGGGCCGGAAGCGACGTGCCATCGGCTTTATCAACACCCCCATTCTCCTGCCGCAAAAGGTTCCTTCTGAATTTGGCTCTTGCGTTTTGGAACCAAACCTGCAAACCAATCCCAATGGATTTCTTTACCGATGTTTATTTTTATACTTCCTTTTTTTTTTTTTCCCTTTCTGTTTCCTTTCTTTTTTTAAATTCTGTTTTGGATATACGTTTCTCTTTTTAAATGTTTGTTTTCCTTTGGGGAGAAGGGCCTCTTCCCCACCCCCCTTGCTTTTTTTTTTCTTTCTGCTTTCTTTGACAACAGAGTCATCCCAGTACGACTACAGATACCCTCTTGGCTGCACAGGGCCCCCACCCCCAGCATTAAGGAGTGCCCCTTGGGGGCACAGATGGTTAAGTGGAGATACCCTGGGGAAATGAAGGCACAGAGATCAAGCGGGTGGGGGTGGGGTGGGGGGGTGGGGGTGGGGGTGGAAATACACCCTCATCCCTCAACGGTTGTCTTTCCAGAAAGAGGACAGGCAAGGTCAGCGGATGCTTCACCAAGTTAGAATCACTCGCATGAAATGAACATCATTGAAACAGATTTCTGGCTGTTCTTGAGTCTGACACATGCCAAGTACTCCGTGCACAGGGAAAACCTCCAGGGCCACAGACTCCAAGCAACCGGAAACGGGTGCGTGGAATTTAAAACGCCTGCTGTCTGTCACTGAGGGTGAGAACATCACAGGCGACCCCCAGCCACCCACTATCAGGTCTCCGGTTAGACATTCTTACCATGATGAGCCTAGCAAGGCACTGGGCCAGCAGGTCTCACTGCAGTATGCAGCGGTCAAAGGCGGTTGGTTAAAATGGGGAAAGACTCGCTCGGATTGGTTGCAGAGACAGCTAACCGTGCTTGTGGCTTTTCAGGAGCTGATCAAAAGGGTCCACGTGAATTTGGAAGCTTGGAACAGGGGAGTGAGGCCGCCAAGAGTGTGCTGAAGTAAGGGGGTAGCAGCAGGTCTCCCCAAGTGTGTGCACACTAGCCCTGACGTGGACAGAGGTCTCCAAAGCCACAGCTTGTGCAGATAGCACCACCTGCGTTTGCAGAGCAGTGGGGCAAGCTGAGCTGGCTTTGTGGGCCCGTCTCCCCATCTGTAGGGAGGATGTAGCTGCATTTTAGGAGACCCTGGGTCTCTCTCTCTCTCTGGGCAGTCTCCGGGAAGCCCCTGCAAAAGCTTGGTACACTCTCTAGGGAGGTAAGTAAGGTAAACTAATGAGAAGCAGTACAGGAAATCAAACAGGGAAGAGAACTATTTTCACTGCAAGGGGAGTTGTAGGCACAGCCAACAATGGTTGCTTCTTACCTGCAAAACTCTTTTGGTCAGGCCTGTTTTCTGAGCAAGTTGCTTGAGGTCCTTGGCGTCCGGGTTGTGGTTGATGGCGAAGTAGGATTTCATGGTCCGCAGCTGGTGATGCTTGAAGGAGGTGCGCATGCGCTTGGTCTTCTGCGAGGGCGGGTAAGGCTGCTGATCCCGGTCCAAGTGATCGGCCTCGTTCTCGTTACAACCTGTGACAGCCACAGTGGACGAAAACAAGGGCTCAGTGCAAGGGCCTGCTTTAGCTGAAAAGATGGCAGGTGGCATGCTCCTGCCATGACAGGACACAACGGTGGAAAAAGCTGTCGACCCAGTTATGAGCAGGATCCAGACAAAAGAAAGAGGTTAACCGCCCCAAGTCCGCCAAACTAGTCTGTTAATTGTGGACCCGCCCGAAGTTTATGCAGTAGAAAAATATTAGATACATCTAATAAATTTAGATAAATTATTAGATACATCTAATCTCTTTGGCTTAATAGTTGCTAGAAAGACTTGAGAAGATGAGTAAGGTCTAAGTGTGGGAGTGAGAGAAATCTTCTCCAAGAGTGGAAAGGAAAAAAAAAAAAACTTTTCCACTATGTTATGTGTATGAGCACGCGGGCCCTCCACACACACAGTTTTCAGAGATTCTTCATTTTGTCTGTGTTTGTGAAACAAGGTGTAGTCTGCGAAGACAGGAGGGATACGCAAGCCAGTGATTTCAGCTCTCTCAAATCTAAAAGTTTTGCAGAGCCATCTCCCTGCACCCACCCCCCACAGTGAAGGAAGAATCTAAGTTCCAATTTTTAGCCTTTTCTGTGAATCCTAGAACGTTTTCAGAAAAAGTTAAAAAGAAGAGGGGGAGAAGTTACAAAATAAAAACCTGCAAGATTCTTACATAACCAGAAGAATATTACTTTTGAGGACTTTTAGCAGTAACTGGTTCACATGGGGCTAACCAGGATGAAGAGAGTTTTCCCTTGGAGTCACTGGAATAGATATTTCTGAAAGAGAAGGAGCCCAGGTTTGTCTTCACTTAGTTCATGCCAGAATCTCTCCTTACAACTCACAGCTCAGGGACGCTGATGTCCCATTCAGATGGTGGCTCTTTTTGCTCTGGTCCTGTGAGACCTGGTATGTGAGCTGTGCCCCTGGCTAGCAGGCCAGGGGGAGGGGGTGACATCTTTACCCCCCTTACACAGCCCCCTCCACACTGAGGGCAAAACAACCCAGCCTTTGAAACCAGACTGGAAGTCTTCATCCCCAGGATGTAAAGATGCACATTTAAAAGGTCATTTCTGATAACCTCCTAGCTTTGCATAAGAAATATGATTACAAAAGGAAAAGGCTTTGCTAAATATTTACTGATTCAGCCAACTTTCGCAATTTAAAGAGCATGGCAATTTTTTTTTCCTTTACACCTTACTTCAGATGTTTATCTGATGTATATTCAGACTGATCATCCAGCATTTTAGAGCACTGTAATAGAATATCTAAAATCAACGTGATCACATGCCTGGGGGGAAATCCAGAATCTTGAAGAATGTGAGACATCTCTTACTATTAGTTGTTCCGTTCTGCTTGATCAAATGGTATATGCCTGCGATGATCTGGTTTCATGAGCGCGTGATCAGTCGTGTCTGACTCTGTGACCCCACGGACTGTAGCCGGTCAAGGCTCCTCTGTCCATGGGATTTTCCAGACAAGAATACTGGAGTGGGTTGCTATTCCCTTCTCCAATGCTTTGGTTAGAATCACTTTAAAAAAAAAAACACTTTCAGTGAATCAGTATACATCCAGAGACCCAACAGGAGTCACCTGCATCACAAAATCCACTTAAGAAATTCTCCCTAATGTCATGAGACTAGGCATGAACTAATGACTCCTTTGTTCATATTTACATGAGACCCATAAAGAGGGCAGGCGACTTCATTGAAAGAGAGATGCCATCATGTTCACCATCGGATCCTCTACGTCCAACACAGGGCTCGGAATTCAATGAGAGTTCAATCAAGATTTTGAATTTTTGTTCATCGATAAAATCATCAATGACTACTCATGCAAAGTCAGATCAACTTGAGATGGACTGCAAGTTAGACATACACAGCCAGAGGTTGAACAGAGACTCCTTAAACCCCACTGAAAGGGCACCAGGTACCCAGAAATAGGAGAAAGAATAGAATATGCTTTACATTTTATCCTATTGCACCCCCGGGGAGAGATGTCAAGTTCAAATATTCTACAGAATTGCCCTTTTGTATCTCCAAATGGATGAAACAGCATCTATGACCTACTATAAAACCATGCTTATCTCAGTAAACTGAGCTATATTTCACAACCAGATTATAAATGTAGCCACACCAAGACAGTCAGAGATACACCTTAGTCACTGGAGGCTTCTTCAGATAAGATTTCAATCCTGTCCTGGGTGAGTGATGTGTAACTCTTCCTGAACAGCTTATTAAACTGAATATTTCACTGAGGTAGAAGACTTAACTTGGTAGTTAAATAATGCCCTTAGCCATCTACCCCCACCCACTCAACCCCTACCCACAAGTTACTATTTCTTAGAAATGAGTTTGATTCCTAAGCAAACTATATACTCACTAGTCTCTAAAATGAGTTAATGAAAAATAATTACAGACATTTTTTTCACACACACAATTATAGACAGGTATGATAAAAACTACTTCTCTGAATATGCATTCTGTATCCAATATTGCTGATTTAAAACTCAGTAGAGAATTTCAGTGTATTAAACACTACTATGGGACTTGTTTTCAAACAGAATACAATTCAGTGTGCAAAAAGATTAAGTTAGCTCTTGATTGAGATGGTATTCATATAAACAGATAAACTGTGGGATCAGTTATGGTATTATGCCACTTAATAGAGCAGTCTATGTCATCTACAGAGTAACTCAGTGTATTAGCCTAAATTACTTAATTTGACTACAAATGCCTTATGTAAATTTGCAGGTGACTGTGTTTCCCCAGGGTCTATTTTTAAGCTATAGGGGTTCCCCCCCACTGAATTATGAGATGAAATGATAACTCTCTTAAAACTGTCTTAAATATACACCCGTGAGTACACACATCTGGCACTATAAAATTAATAAGAAGATCTAACTATTTTATTCTCTGGTCACTTAGGAAACGGTCACCTATCTGGAAGTGAGTTTCTATTCTGAGGGTATGCAACCCTCTGAGAACTGATCCCAGAGAGACCACTAGGGGTCAGTGCCAGGCTAATTTAACAACTTCAGGGAGCTTTTGAAGTTTGGAAGCCAAGAAAGAACCTAAGGAGGGAGATTTCAAGAAGTGGCAAAAATCTAGTCTCTCGATTAATCCTAAATTACCCAAACCAGAGCTATCGGCCCTAGACTGAATCTTCTCACCCTTGAGGGCTTCGTTGCAAACCAGCATCCCAAATAGACTTCCTGTGGCTCTTTCTAAAATATCTGCTTGCTCTCTGCACAGAGAGATATAAACTAAATTAGGAACAGTCTCAAGGAAAGGCACTTGCCTTATGTCAAGCATTTACGGATCTTTGCCTAGCTTCACATCTCTGGAATTCTGAGTCACAAACATATTTTGTGTACATGTGTTTGAAAATATATCAGAGTATGAATCAGATCCGTTTAGTAGCAACGTGACTCTTTTCGCAGTCTAGTTTACATTTAAGCAGAGATGGCTTCAAAGAAGCTGAAATAAGGAGCTAAATGTGGGTCCATTTTATTTTCTGCGCTTTTAACATGGTTTTAATTCACTGAAGCGTTTCTTTATAGTAACAAACGGGCACTGGTTTCATAAGCTTTTTTTTAGTGGTAGGCTGATTTCTGGTCAGGAATCTTTAACCCAGTTCCCCTAGATTATTTCACCAGATCTTAACCACATGCTGTTTTCTGGTGTCTCTGGGGAAAGTCCGGAAGGGATGAGGTGGGCGTTAATTAAGAGTTCCCGGCACGATGCACACTGGCTCGTTCCGAAGGCCTCCACAGCCTCTCCCTCCTTAATGAACAGAAGCATCAGCTCTCTCCAGAACCTCGCAGCGCCTTAATTTGCAAACTAATGACCGAAGTGGAAATGGAAGTGAAATGGTCGAAGAGGAAAGAGATTCTCATTCTTTTTAAGAAATAAATCTGTACTCTCTGGTGCTCCTCAGAGAAGCAGGAGAAACACAATTTTATTGTCCTTAAAGCTCCCTGCATCTTTCTAATGTAAAGTAAGATCAAGGCGAAATCAAACGAAGCTAATTAGGTTAAACAAACAATCGAAGAAACCAGGCTTGCCGCCTTTGGCTAGAAAGCTCCTCCCCACGCTTCTGGACCTTCTGGGAGCCTGGGCTTCCTGCTCTCTGCAGACCCGGCTGGTCTCTCTCCCTCTCTTTCTATTTCTCTCTCTCTCTCTCTCTCTCTCTAATTAGGGCATTAGGGCCTTGGTGAGTGGCTAGAGATTCCGATGTCATCTTCTATTAATAAAGAACAATCGGTGCCCTGCCTGGCCTGCCCCTGGGACCATGCATCAAAGGAGCCCAAGTAACCACGCTGGGCATCGTGGCCCCGAATCAGCCTGACGGCCGAGGCGCAGAGGGGCAGCAGGAGGCCCTGACCCCCAACAGGGGGTTGGCAAAACCGGGGGGTGCACCCGCTGCAGGACACTGACCCATCTAGGCGAGGTCTGCAGCCAGCAGCGGGCCCTCCTCCTCCAGTGACCCGGGGTTGAACCCCTGGGACAAAAGTCCCCACCTTCTCTGGGACACCCCCCCCATGCCTCGTCTGTGAAATCAGAGCCAGGAGGGAGCTGAGGGGAGAGCTGCGCAGAGCCCCCCTCAGCCAGCCGGACCTCCCTGAACACTGTGGGTTCAGAGCAGGACGCATTTCTGCTTGCTCACACTGGCTGTGTCCCTGGGCAAGTCACTTATGAGGGGGAATAGCGTCCCTTTACTACTGAGCCACAGGGGCTCACGTACCACACCAGGTACATGGGGACTGGAAGAGAAAAACAGGCAAGATCCACGCTCTGGGATGCCCACCCTTTGACTGGCATCTGGATGTGCCTGGTAACAGAGCTGGGTGGCCACCGTGAGGTCCCCACGGTCCTTTCCAACAGAAAGGACTCCCCAAGCCTGAGTCTCCTGCCTGCTGAAATGTCCAGTGGGGCTGAGCCAGGGCACTGGAAGTTAGAACAGCTAAACGGGCGACAGAGGATGAGATGGTTGGATGGCATCGCTGACTCAAAGGACATGAGTTTGAGCAAACTGGTGAGCGAGGCTGAATGAATGATAGGTGTGTCCCCTCCACCCAAAGCAAGGAAGAAAGCTGCTCTCTTGCCTGTTACCTGCATTTTGTTTTTAATTAAGAGAGAAAGCTGGGGGGGTGGGGGTGGTTAGAGGGGATGGTCTGGGTGTCTGGAGGGTTTATCAGACGGGCAGTGAGCTGGCTAGACGGTCCCCTGACCCAGGCAAGGGGCAGGCCAGCTCACATGGACTCTGGAGTGACTCCCGCCCCTCCAGCCACTCTGCGCCAACATGAGGGATTTGGTTTTTCAACACTCATGCCAACTGTTCCCCTGATTAACTCTGGGCTGGTGACCACAGCCTCTGTCCCCTCTAGGCACACTGGGGCTGGGCCCTAAAGATTTCTTTCTTTTTTTTTTTCTTTTTTAGTATTTAGGGAAACCTCCTCCAGGATCTATAACTCGGCCTCCACACAGGAATTGCCCTGGGGCTGTTTCGCTCCAACTGGGAGCCAGAGACTAATGGGCTCATTAACTAATGGGCAACAAGGATTTGGCTCTGCCGGTTTTGGGGAAGTCGCTGCAGCCCCATGGTTGTGGATTTGTTTCTGGCCACAAACGAAATATATAAAGGTCTCTCTCCCCTTCTCCCTCTCCCCTCCCCCTTCTCTCTCCTCCCTCTTTCCCTCACTCCATCGTCCAGCTTCTTTCTGAGTGACCGAGAGCTGTAGCCAGAAAAGGGTCATGCTAAGGAAAGCGCCCTCTTGCAACCATCTCTTGGACGGGGGGGAGAAGCCAGATGGAAGTTTCCTCCCGGCAGACCCGGGGCTAGGGCTGCAGGGGCTGCGAGGAGGGGGTAGGCGCCCACCTGAGTTGTAATTGACGATGTCCACCCCCAGCGCTGGGCTCTTCCGTTTCCGGGGCCGCCCCTTCTGCACGGTGCCCGTGCCATTGAAGTAAGGCAGGGCCAAGCCACCACTCTTGGCCGCCAGCTCGGTGTAGCTCAGCTGCGGCGGATACTCTCCTTGCAAGAGGGTCTCGAAGTGGGCACGGCAGTACACCAGGCTGTCCTTCATGCCAAAATGGTCGCCCGTGGTCAGGGTCTTGTTGCACGTGGAGCAGGTGAAACAGCTCAGGTGGTAGACGGAGTCTCGGGCACGCATGACCATTTCGGAGGCAGAGATGCCGAGGTGGCAGCGGGCACATCTCTGCACAGAGAACCTTCTGGAAGGAAACAGTGGAGTCAGGGAGCTGCTGGAGGCCAAGGCAGGGCCACCTCTCACCTCGGCACCCGGGGGCTTGGTCAGCAGTGGCCCAAGACGGAGATCCGGGAGGGGACCAGGAGGGGAGGACCCGTACCCTCTTGGATATAAATTCATTTTATTTGCTGATTGACCTGCTCTGATGAATATGATAAAGAACCCTTACATTAAAATAAGAAGAATCGAGGAACTGATCCTCAGTTTTCTTCCCTGTAAAGTAAATTTTTAAAAAGCAAAAACCAAAACAAACTGTGCCCTGGCTAACTCACAAGAGTATGTTAAGAATATTAAATTGCGATGCCAAGTGAAGCCGTCTCCTCGATTACAAGGCATTCATAGGAAGGGTGTTGTTATTTATGAAAGTGTGAGTGTGCATGAAGACATTCAGACACAGCTCTGGGGGGAAAAAAAAGATAGTTTTGCAGAGGAGAGCTGATTTTTTTTTAACCACTTTTCTCGCCTCTGCCGAGAGCGAGCCGAGTCGCCTGCCCATCGCTCCCGTCCCCAAGGCAAGAAACACCGAGCAGAATCAGTGAATGCGCTGCGGCCAGTTCCCTCTCGGCGTCTGGGGAGTCTGGCGGGCAGGTTCCAGCGCGCCGCGGTCAGGGCATCTCCGAGCTGAGTGGCCTGGGTTTTGGCAACAGCAGTTATCCTTTTCACTGTCATTTAGGTGATTTTCCCTCCACCCTCGCGAAAACCTGACAGCCAGCAGCAACCGCTGCTGCTCCGGCCACCAGTTCAGTTCCAAGGCACCGGCCTGGCTGAGTTCGTAGCAAACGGAAAACACAAACCCTTAGCCTCGGAAGACAGGGACACGTTCATTGACCCTCCGAGGACATGCCCAGGTCCCTCAGCGGTGCTCCGGGGGCCGCCTGAGCGGGAGAGGCTAGACCTTGCTCTAGACCTGGGGCGTCCCCCTCACGGGGCGTCCTCCCTGCGCGTCTGGGGGTGTGGGCACGCTGCAGTTTGAAGGCGCACGCGGGGTCTTCCCCGGGCGGGAGGGCCAGGGAGGGGACCCAGGGGCTCGGGCTGGTGGTCCCGCCAGGGGGAAGGGATGGGGTGGGGATACCTGTAGTAATCCTCCTTGCAGTAAATGCTGCCGTCCTTGGCGAAGCAGGTGAGCTCGGACTCGAGCGCCAGCTTACATTCACAGCACTTCAGGCACCTCAGGTGCCACTGCTTGTCCACGGCCAGCAGGTAGTACCTGTCGGCGATCTTGCCCCCGCAGCCGGCGCACAGGGCGGGCTTCTCCGGGCTCAGCGGGGGCATGCCCTGCAAGGAAGCGCGCGCACGGTGAGGAGCGCGCGGAGCCGCCCTACGCGGGTCCCCGGCGCAGAGCCAGCCCCCGGCAGCCGCGAGCGCCCCCGGGTCAGGCGCCCCTCCGCGAAGGCAGGCCTGGGGAAACGTTTGCAGTTTTTCCTTCTGCCACTCGTACTCTTTCTGTCGCGTCCGTCTGAACCTGGACTCAACCTAAAGACCCGCCGGTCACCTCGAACCTTTTCCACAAGGGCTAGAAGCGCATGGACTGTATAGATGGTGGAGGTTTCCGAACTCAAATAATTAAAACTTAAAAAGTGTGGCTTTCGACTCGCCCGAAATTAAACAACAGAAATTGTTGTTGGAGGTTGAAAGGAAAATCTGAACAAGCACATACTGGTTTTCAAAAAACACTATTACGTTTCTCTTTCTCTATATCTCTATAAGCAACGTTGGAAGTAAAAGAGAAGGGAGAGGGTTTAATACTCGTGCTCATAATGAGGTCGACTTGTTTCCATCGAGATATATTTGGCAGATCTTGCTGTTCTGTCATCTTCGGGGTTATTGGTCCTTCTTCTACGAAGGGAGCACTGTACCTGTTTCCGGGAGAGTCCGTTATCCGATCACCTCTGCAAAGGCCCCCATTTCCTGACATCAACATACCTCGGAGATCTTTGTCCTGAAAATCTTTCCACCAATACTGACCTTAAGCTTCCCGCCTGTGTCCTCACGACCCGGCGAGGAAAGGGACACCTCTCCTTAAGCGCAACCCCGCCGTGAAATTCGGGTTTGGATTACTGCTTTTTGTTTTTAAACGGGATAGCCACAAAAGATGGGCGGTTAACTGCGGTACATTTCCCTCAGGACTAGCAGAAATGGGTTGGACTTTCCCTCGTGAAACCCTGGCAGGTCTGGAAAAGTAGATTCGCCCTTTACTCAGACCAGCCCCCCCGCCCCCGCACTGAAATCATTTTACAAATGTAGAAACATCCACAGCTCGGCTACTTGGTGGACCCCAAACACTGCTGACTGGCCCCGGGGAGTCTGTCCACCGGCTTAGTTTGAGCTGCGATTCCCGGTGTGACGCCCGAGGATCTACACAGCTCCGTTTGGCTGAAACTGCGGAGACGTCTGTCCTTTTCCCCCTCCGGCTCGTAAATGGGAAAGGCGAGCACAGAGATTGTTCATCAGTTTTCTTTACGAAGCGGGCCTGACTTTTATCCTATATGCCTAATCGACACAGCGTGGTCGATCACAGCGTGGAAGGGTTAGTAAGTTCTCGCGCTTGGGCTCGGAGCCCCGCTCCTCCGGATTTTCTATTTGACTCCCCAGCACTCTACGCGCGCCCGGCCCTGGATTGACCGAAGCGGGCTACCAGAGACCCCCCGACCATCGCGGGCTTTGCGCATTCCGCGTCCCGCGTCCCGAGCGTCCGGAGCACTGGAGGGGGCCCAGTCGTATACTACTGCACCTCGAACGGCCGGTCTCCAGACCCAGGGACTGGAGGAGACCCGGAGCTCCAGCTCGGCCCGGACGCTCGGCCGGGCGCCGGCAGCCCGTGGGCCGCACCCGCTCGCCCTCGGGCCGCCGACCCTCGCCGGGGAGGCGCCCAGGAGTCCAGCGGGCCAGAAGACCGACGTCTGCGCCGCTGGAGAGGACGTCGCCATCCTCTCGTGTCCGACTAGCCCTGCTTCCCCCGGACCAGCTGCGGCGGAGACGAGCGAGCTCGGGGTCTCAGGAGTGTAGCTAAATCAGAAAGGGGCCCTTTCTTACCCCTCAGCAGCCAGGCGAACTGAGGATAACCCACCCGCCGATCCGCAGCGGACGCGCCTACGAGCCGCCACTCTCGCCCGGCCGCCGCGGCGGCTCGACTCGGCTCCCCCTGCGCGCGCGCGCGGGCTCCGGCTCCCGCGGCCGCTGGCCCTTCCTTACCGCGTCGCGGCCGTTGAGCTGGGCGCCTTTGGCCAGGCGGGCCTCGCTCTTGGATCTGCGCTCCATCTCTTCCATGATGCCTTGGATGTGGCCTCCGGAGATCCCGTGGAAGAGCATGGCTGGGGGACGGAAAGGACACGAGCTGTCTTCTGCTCGGCACCCCACTATTTCCATATACACTCGCCCCGGGGGCTCTCAGCTCATCCGAGGAGGAGAAGCGGGGAGCGCAGAGGCGGGGCGACGGGAGAGCGCCGAGACGCTCGGGGACAGAGGGAGAGGGGGAAGAAGAAAAGAGGCAGACGCGGTGGAAACGGGTCTGCTCGGAAAAGAGAAAGAAGCAGGGGGGGGAAGCCAGCCCCGGCGACTCCCTGAAGGAGACGCGCAGAAAACAAACAAACACGGGAAGGGGGAACCCAGGCGGAGAAGACGGATCTGACCGCTCCGAGAGCTCGAGTTACTAACGGGGAACAACTGTAGCGGGGGGGTGGGGAGGCGGGGGGGGAACAAAACCTGGTGGAGAAAGAAAATAATTTTGAACACAAAGAAAGAAAAAGAAGTGCTATTTTCAGCGGTCCCTGGCTGCTTGCAAGTTCCCAGCGCCTGTAGGTTGGGTTGGGGACTGCTCCTGCCGCCGGAGCGGTGTCCAATTTGTTAAGAGACTAAAGCCAGCCCATTTTTGATAATTTAGTAGGAGGAGTTCTCTCTCAGAGCCGCCACGGATTTTTATTCAGACAACAAAGACCTGTCATACTCCTCTCAACCCCCTGGTGATGGGGAAGCGGGGACAAACATGGGGGGGAGGGGGGAGGCAGGAGGAGGGGGCATTTACTTCCCCCCAACACACACACACACACACACACACACACTCACACACACACACACACACACACACCCTTCCAGGAGTTCCCAGCAATCACGTTTTAAAGGGAGAAAGGAACCCTTATTGTCCCCGCCCTGGCGCAGAAGGCAGAGAGTCGGCCTGTTTGGTCCAAGTTCAAGATCAGACCCAGACTCAAGAAATACAGAATCCCAGCCCCAAACTTCACGTCTCCTCCTTGTGGACTTTCCAGTCCCCAGCTCGAGGGGACCCCAAATAAATAAATATTGGACAGGCAATCCTCTCCTCTCCCACCCCTGACTTCCTCAACTCACTTTTTAAAAGCAGGTTTGCTTCACCTCCCCACGGCATCCCGACCCCACCTGGGGCTGAAGCAAGCCCCAAAGTGAAAAGGAACTAGGAGAGCCTCTGTTTCTGGAGTATACTTCTGCCAAAAAAAAAAAAAAATCTTCGAACAATCAGTGTTGTCGGGGGACAGGGCGTGGGCTTGGAGATGTGAGTGTGCAACTGCAGCGTGGCCACGGGCGGATGCCGGTTCAGGTCAGGACAGAAACCGATGGCGAGTCCCGCGTCCCGCAGGAAACCTGTCCATGTGGGCAGCGACGCGGGGACTCGCGCGAGCTTGGCGCCGCCCCCCGCCCCGGGACCGGGCGCGCGCCCCGCTGCCCCGGCCGGACTGGGGACCTGTAAACGTGGGCGCCCCGCGCGGTGAGGAGGATGTGAAGGGGCTCCTCGCCGTGGCGGAGGGCGAGGTGAGAGCTGACGAGCGGAACGGCAGCCCCCGCGCCTCACAAGAGGCGGGATTGTTCCCGCGAGCCGCGGCCCCTCCTCGGCCCCGTTAAAAAGTGGCCACAATACTCCGATATTGTCGATTCATGCAAACCGCCAGAAGCCCTCGAGAGGCCCGAAGCGGGGAGCGGCGGCAGGAACCGACCCAGCTCCGAGCCGAGAGCGGGAAGACCCGGCGGGCCTCCGCGGGCCTTCCCCGGGCAGCCCGTTCTCGAACCGCGGGCCGTCGGCTCTGCGAGGACCGCGCGCTTCTCCCGGCAGGTCCGGGACACCCGAGGGGTCCCCTGGTGGCAGACTCGCGTCCCTCCCGGAGGAGCCCGACCGGGAACGGCGGCCAAATCTAGAAAGATGGAGAGGGGGAGGGAAGAAGGGGGGAGGGAGGAGAAAGGAAGGAAGACGAGAACGGTGCCGATCCGACTTCCTGTCCCAAAGCATCGCCTTCTGAAGCCGCTGGAATCGCCTCTGCCGTGAAACCCAAGACTCGCCTGGTTCCCCCTTTGCTCTTTTCTCAGGGTCAAAAAAAAAAATGATAATGTTATTTGCAGACTGGACGCTGTTACGGTCCTCCGGGTGCCAGAATACAGCTCATAAAACACAATTTCACACACACACAAAATGAAGCCAATCAAGTGAACTAAACTGGAGACCTTCCCCCCTCCCCCCACAACTCTGGCAGCCCTACTGGACAGCAGGGCTGCTATTTACTGTAAGTAATGTAATTAGCCCCTTTGGATGAAAGTCAATGAACTTTTCAAACCCACGTGCACCAGCGCAGGGGCTGGGGGCAACACCTCTTTCAGAGACGGCAGGTCCTCTCACAAAGGGCTAGACTGCCTTTCCACATGAGGGACTGGGTCCAGGGAGGGGGGGAGGGGGAGGAGGAAGACGGGGGTGGGTGGGAGGGGAGGACGGAGAGGAGGAGGAGAGGAAAGAGGAGGGGTCTCTGGGAAGGACATCCTTTAGCCAAGGAGGCTCCAAGGGAAAGTAAACCTGGGACCTCAATCCAGGGAGGCGCTTTGTCCAGTTTCTGGTCTAACTTCCCCCGCCCCCAGGTGGAGGTTGGGAACTGGGTTTGGGTTTGGCTGTTGCTGGATCTGGGTCCTGCTCGGCAAAAATATACAAAGAGAACACCACTGCCTTCTTGCTGGGGATGAAATTTTGGAGACTTCATTAAGTGAGGGTTTAACCAACAACTCCAAGGAGAGGCCAGAACTTCGTGAAGCGTCTCCAGGGAAGCAGGCACGGAAGGCCCGCGAGCCCTCCAGTCCTTGCTTCCATCATTTCTCTCCTGCACACAGATTTGCTCCTTGACAGTCGGGTACAGGCAGGGCGGGGGGCCTTCTGCCATCAGCTTCCGGGTTGGAGCCCGCTGTCTCGGCTTTTTCTTATAAAACTCGGGTTATAAGTTCCTGTGCCGGGTGGGATTTGCTAACTTCCCATAAAGATGCCAACTCGCGTTCTTCCTTCTCTGCCAATGCAGGAAGTTTGCCGAGACCTAGGGGTGGGGCAGGGGGGCTGCTGGAGTTTGGGAGGTCCTTGTTAGTCCTGTGGCCATCAGAAACCACTCCCGGTGGGTCCAGCCCTGCCTCCTCTCCCGGCTCCAGAAAAAGGAAACCCACTGTGGGTAGAGGAGATTCCAAGAACTGGGCTGTGGCCTGGGACGTCCTAACCTTTTTGTCTTGCAGCCTCGGGGAGATTGCCCATCCCCCCCAGCACTCTCAAGGGATAGTAAGCACTTCCAGGAGAGGGTCTAGGTGTTTCTGCCTTCTTTCATCTCTCAAGAGACGGTGCTGGGGCGCGGGGCGGCCCTGGGGTGCGCGCTACACGCTGGGGTGCTGCTCGCTCATTTCCCGCACCTCTGGCTGGGACAGGTGTAGGGACCGCCCCCGTCCGCGGCCCGCAGTGACTTCTCCAGCCTCCCGTCTAAACTCAAAGCTCTCTTTGGAGCAAGGCGGCAGAACCCTGGCCAGGGGCTGCCCTCCGCCCGACGGAGCACACTTCACCCACTCTGCCCTCTCCGCTCCGCCAGCCGCTGGGGCGGCTTGGAGGAAAGCGGACGGCCGCGACTGCGGGCACGGGAGTTGGGCTCGAGGGTCGGGGTCCCGGAATTTCCTCGAGGGCCGCTGCCCGGTCCCTCCGAGGAAGAGAGGGAAGTAAAGGGAACGCACGGCTTTACCCAGGGGCTGACGGAGGCTTCAGGGTCGAGAGAGGAAGCCTCGACTGTGAGCACAAGCGAGGTCTCTTTAGACCTGAATTTTGGAGGTCAAGATGCTCTGCCCCGGGTTTGCCCTTAAAAGGGCAGAGGTCACCTTTCCTCCTGACCCTATTAAGCTGGTGGAGGGTCCTCCTTGGTCTGAAAGGTGCAGCTCCGGAAGAGACGTCCGGCTTTCTGCATTGTCCTGAGCACCCCGGGGCCCGGGGAGTCAGCGCCGTCCTCGGTCTGGGACCCGAGCACCCAGCCCTGCACGTCGCGGGGGGGTGGGTGGGGCGGGTCTCCGCCCGGCTTGGCGGGGGGCGAGGGGATGGCCCCGAGGCTCGCCGGCCTGTCTCCATCCTCGGGCTCAGGGAATCAGGGAAACTGTTGGTACACTGAGGCGGTAGGTCCAAGCCTGGCGCCGCCGCCAGGGCGCACCTCGGCGTCAGTCCTCCTAGGAGGGCCTCCGGCCCCGGTGGGAGTGGGCTGAGAGGCTCCGAGCCGCGCGAGCTCTACCGCGCAGAGAGGGAGCCCCGCAGCAGGCCCCGCCGAGCACCTCGGCCCGGAGCGCTCCCCGCGCCCGCGGCTCGCGTGGCCCTACCCTCGGGTGCGCCCTGCGCCTAAGCGCCCCCTTCTCCCTGCAAGACGCCCCACCCGCCCCCAGGTTCTCCTCTAAGGGCCCGCCGCCCGGTGGCGAAGACCGCGCTTCTGAAATCTGAAGCCCTTTCACCTGGGATTTGCCGCGCGGCGGGCCCGCAGCCGCTGCCGGAATAAAGGGAGCCGTCCCCCCCAGCCCCCACTCCGCGTCCGCGGAGATCGCCCACAAAAATCGCTGCGCGGGAGTCAGATTGAACCAAAAATGGGGGTGAAGGCAGTTTCCGGAGGAGAAGCGGCATCTTCCTGGTCCCCCCTCCCCGCGCGCCCCATCTCTCCCCATCCCTCCCGGTGAGGAGACGCCCCCAGCAGCCTCGCTGAGGACCGGAGCGCATCCCTGCCGCCCCGACAACTGGCAGCGCAGTGGCCGGGCGACCTCCGGGCCCCCGCGCCTGCACCCCGAGGATCTCAGGCCTTAGAGAGAAAGGCCGGAGGAGGGAAAGGCGGCTTTCAGGACTGCCGTCAGCGGACTCTGAACGAGACCGCGCATTTTAGAGCCTACGGATCGCGGTACGATTTCCAGGGCAAGCACAACCCCTCTTCCTCGCACCCGATGAAGGCGGGCACACGCGCGTGCACACCCACTCACACACCCACGAGATAAATGCTCCGGCCTAGGGAACAGGGCACGAGAGGGAGCCTGGCGGGTAACTCACCTGCCTCCAGAGTGGTGCCGTTCAGCATTCTGCGAGCGGGGGTGGCTCACGCCGCGATGGTGGCTGCACTGCAGAGAACCGGCGAGTCAGCTCCGAGGTGCGGCCCGGGGCCCCGCGCGCCTCCCCCCACCCGGGGGGCGCGGCCCAGCCGCTCCTCCCTCCGAGGCCTCAGGGGCCGAGCGGCCTCCGGGGAAGCCGGGCCGTCTCCGGTAGGTGCCCGGGGCGCTCCTGGGCGCCCAGAGGTCGGGAGCACACCGAAGGCGGAAACCTGCTCGCATCAGACAACCCCAATCGAGATCTTACCTTGAGGTCCAGACGTTCCCTCCAAGAAGCCCGTCCGGGGCGAAGGAGGGCGGGCGGCGGCGGCCAGAGGTGCGAGCCAGTCCCCAGAATCTCGCCAAGGGGTCCTCTGTGAATTCAAATAAATAAATAATCAGGTGGTTTGTGGGTGGGTCTCTCTGTGTCTCTCCTCTTCTCCTCTCCTCTCCCTCTCTGTCGGAACTGACCCGAATCCCTCACCTCTGACCCGCAGCTCGCTCCACCTGTCTTTTATTTCTATTTATGCTTCCAGATCGGGAGGAGGAGGAGAAGGGGTGGGCAGAGGGCAGAGGCGCGGGCCAGGGCTGGGCGACAGGCTCTGAGGCTGCGTCCAGCCCTTCCACCCTCTCAGCAATCAGGGGAGGTGTTAATGGAAGAGACGGCCGGGAGGGACCCTCATAAAGCCGGGAGCCCCTCGAGGGCTGGCCTCCTGCGGCGCGCCGTGGCCGCCCCCCCCCCGAGCCCCCGGCCAGCCTTGGCCTTCCCGGAGATGCTGGCACCTCAGAGATGCTGCCGCTGCCAGCTGGTGCCCCGCATGGACGGCGAGCGGGCGGGGGCGCCTGGAGGGGCGCCGAAGGCTGAGCCACGGATTGCCCGCCCGCCGCACCCCCTCCTTTCCTCTCGGCGCTCTGGGGCCGGGTGCCCGCAACCCAGCCCTGCGCGGCGCGCTCTGTGCCCGGGGTGGTCTTCTCGGCCGAATCAGCGCGCCGGTCCCAGGTGTCCCTGCAGCCCGGCTCCGGCTAGGAGGCGAGGGCGGCGATCCATCCGGAGAAAACCAACTCAGACACTAGGAGACGAGCGTTCTCCGGCACAGACTCCGATGCCCGGGACGGGGAGGGTGCCAGGGTACCTGGAGGGTCTCGGCTTCCCGAGAGGCTGCGTCGCCCCCAGCAACCTCGGACGTAGTCAGGCCGCGAGGAAACGGACGGAGAACCGGAAAGCCTGGCCTCTGGCCAATTATTTACCGAGTCTCCCAACCAGGGCTCCCCTCGCTCTCAGAGGTGGGGGCGGGGATCACCGAGAGGTGGCTGCGCGGATGGGGAAGGGGTGCGAGCGGCGAGACCGGCGGCCCCCGGATGCGGTCCCGGCAACGCCGCCGCCCTGCCCTCCCGCGCCCCCCTCCCTCCCTCCGTCCCTCCCTGGCCACGCGCGTGGGTCCAGCGTGCAGGGCACTGGGGGCTCCGCGCGCCCGCGAGCCGCCGGCGACCACTGCCCGGGATGGGGGCATGTGGCACTGGGCACAAGGGTGCACCCACCTCTTCTCGCCCTCCACGCAAGCTCCGCCACACAGTTTAGGGCTGACAAGGGATCCAGCGGGAGCCGCTAATCAAAGCCTTCTGGCTTAGCCTTTCCGCCCCAAGTCCCGGCGTGGAGCTCGGAGCCCCCGGGTGCAGTTCTTCTTTCTCCTAGACCCTTGGCTGCCCCAGCCGGTCCCTCCAGCCAACCAGTCCTACTAGTTAATCTAAGTTTCCCTCACTGCCCCCCCCCCGCCCTCCCGTTTCCCCTTCCCAACCCGTCCTCCTTAGCGCTTTCTCCCCTGAGAACGCCCCCATCTCCGCTCGGTTCCCCAGCCTCCTGGGGGCCGCTCCCCCGCTCCCTGGCGAGGCCATCGAATTGGATGGACGGCGACCCCGACCCGAAAACGTTCAGGTCCTCCCACTCGTCGGTGTCGAAAGCACCGGGCTTTATTTAACCTCTTTGGGGTCACGAACCGTTTTAGGTTATTTGATTTTTAAAAATGCGTTTTTACACACACACACACACACACACACACACACACACACACACACACACACACACACACACATAGAGGCAGGCAGAGGCGCGCGCGCACGGAAGCTCAAGCTTCAGATGACAGATTTCGGATGGGAAGATGTGATCGCCAAGAATCTTCCAGAACCACACCCTCCTCCCACCCCCGCCTCCCTGGGCAAAATGCACCCCGCGGGTCTGGGTGGGCTGCTCGTCCCGCTGACCACCCGCCTTCCTCAAGAGACAGTTGCGAGTTCTTCCATGGCCTTTCCTCAGGAATCAAGCTTTTCAAGGGGCGCGCACCCCTGACCCACCCTCCCCAATACAAACTTAACCGACTTTCTTTTTTTTCCTGAGGGAGGGGATAGTTTTGGCATCCAGAAGTACCTTTTAATTGTTGCAGGGTAGTGAAAACTACCAATAGAAGCGAGTTTTAATCCTCCATCACGGGCAGACGTCCCCTCTACAACTCAAGCCCTTGCTCGAATGTGGAGAAGATAAAAAGGCAGGTGTTCCCACGCAGTGGAGGCGCGGGGGGCAGAGGGCGTTCCTTCGGGGGGCCGCGAGGCCTCAGAGAGCTCAGGAAAGGCGACATGCCCGTGGCTGTTCGCCAGGTCGTGGGCCGCCTTCTCCAGACTTGGCCGGAGACCCCGCTGGCGTCAGGCGGTGGAACCCGGCGCGCCGGACGCTCCCGAGGTCGCCTTAGGACACAGCCGCACCGCGACGGACAAAGACCTGCGCCGCGCCCTGGGACCACCCCCCTTTCTTGGGCCCCTTCTGGTCCAAACACAACCAGACCGATGTGGGAGCCCCAAGTCGCACGGGATTGTGGGGGGTGAAATGAAAGCCCTTCCCTTCCTGGCTTTGCAAAATCGATGGGGTCGGTGTGGCTTTTGAAGAGCGGGGAGTGTGCTAGCAATCCACCTGCTGGGCAAACAGCCCAGGGCCGGGCCTTCCCGGGAGAGGGGACCGGACGCCCCGGCAGGAAGCTTTCCCCACCCTCCACCGCACTAAACCCCGCACGAGAGAACCCCTGCTTCCCCGGGGTCTTTCTGTATTAGAAACAATCTAGAAATCAATCTCCCTTGATTTATGGTGCCCGCCTCGCAGCGGCAGGAGCCTCCAGAAGTAGCCCCAGAGTTGATTTAAACAGGGAAGTCTATTTCTCAGGCATCCACATGTGTTTGTACACACACACCCAATAAGAAACCTGACTTTTTACTTTACAATGTGCGAATACAATATAGCTGGAAGCTCTCGCAGCGAGGCCCATTTATGTGGCCGTATTGTGTTTAATGTGGGAGCACCCGCCGCTGCCACCCCTCTCGAGGGGCTTCACCAGCATCTCCCCCAGAACCGCGGCAGCGAACTTCAGACCTTGGTTCTCGAGCTCTAGAGGCAGGCAAGGGTCAGAGCGCCTCCCTCCCCGCCCCGAGCCCACCCCAACCCCATCCCAGCACGGCTCCTTGGCTGTGGTTGTGCGGAAAGCTTAGAAGTTATGGCAGGAAGAGTCACAGAGCCTCCCGCGATGTACATCCTACTTTGGGCCAGGTCCCCGCTGAAGGAGGTGAGCTGGAAGGAGGAACAGGAGGCAACACCCGGACCTTCTTCCCACCTTCCAAGGGGCTTTCTAGAACACTGTCTAAACAAGGCGGGGTGGGGCAAAACTCAAAGTGAACTTGGCTTTCCTCTTCCTCTCGTTTCTCCAGAAAAATGGCCTTTTAGACTCCGTTCCCTTCTCTTTTTAACTCTTGGGACTGCTAAAGAAAGCCCCATCCAGCCTCCACCCAGAAGATGGCTTTGGTCATCCTCAAATCTGCCTGGAAACCTGGAGCTAGCCACTGCTGCTTGACCTGAGCATGGAAAGGACCTTGGCTGCCAGGAGGCCCCAGACCTTTCTGGAAAGACTACCTGCCCTGTCACAGTGTTGATTTGTTCTCTGCTTCTCCTCCAAAGAGCTCCTGGAGAGGGCAACACCAGGCCACAGACACTACTCTTTACACCCAAGGAGGATGCTAAGAGCCCACCTGGACCATGGGACAGCGGTGTTCAGGGCACCTCAGAGCATCAGAAACACAGGGGCATCAAAACTGCCAACAGTTTTGGGAAACGATTTAATATTTGACATAAAATGAATACTTTAAGTCATGGCGTATTAGAGACTTAATGGGTTTTTTTTTTTTTTCATTTCTTTTAAAGTTTAGAAGGGCTTTTGTTTTGAATTGAATATGGGAGAAGGCATCAGAAGTTTTTGTTGCTTAAGATTTGTAGAAATCTTTGGGGAGAAAAAAAAAAACCTTCATTAGGGGCCACAGACAAAGATCAAGGCTGATCTCGGAGATGTTGGGGAACCTTTCCGATTCTGCTAGGAGTAAAAGCTGAGGGTCAGCTCTGGGAAAAGCCAGCCTGCCATCTCACCAATCAGCTTCCCCTGGCCGGGAAAAGGCATCCTGGGGACTGCTCTGGTCAGAGGGCAGCAGAGGAGGTGTGGAGAGGGTGGTCCCTGGGGGGTTCCAGAAGCTGGGTTGGAGGCTGAAGCCCAGGGTCTTCACAGAAGTGGAATGAAATGGGTGTAAAGCTAATAAACACCCTCAGACAAATCAGTCTGCGGAGTGCCATCAGCGGTAGAGGGGTAAAATGTGGGAGAGAGGAAAAAGAATAGTTTAGTCGTGGTGTCTTCGGTGGCCTGACCCCCAAGTTGGAATGACTGAAAGTTTTTATTAGGGGAACAGATGGAACATGAGCACACTTCTTGCTGCGGAGTGGCACTTCTTGGGCACTCATGCTGCCTGATGCAGCGTTACATCAACCTCCTCATAGCTCAAGATGCAGATAAAAGGAAGGATGGTGTCAGACTCTTCTATCTGCCAGCACCCGCCCTGGGGTTGCTGGCACTGAGGAGAAAACAGCAGGAAAAGTGGGGCAAAAAAAAAAAAATCAAGAGCTACTAATGTGACCTGATTGCTGGCATTTATTTAATAGAAGAGTCATTATTTTCTTTTTTTCAACATATGTCTGATAATGAAGCAAAAAGAAAGCAAAATAACTATCAATGGGCCATTTCAGAAATACAAATATTTGCTTTTTCATTTTGTTGATGTTCTTTTAACATATGTACTTAAGATGAATCCCGTGCTTAAGTACTAACAGCCCAGAAAGCAATTCTTGATTAAAATTTTATTTATTTATTTTTAATAAGGCTCAATTAGATGGAGAACAGAGATAAAATTGTTGTCACACGTAAAAATATGAATTGAACTGCTTCTTTTTGGATGGATCTTTAACATTGATTTGACCATATGGACACTGCAAAAGAAAGAAAACAAGTTATTGCTGAATTATTTAGCAGTCATCTTGAAAAAGTGCATGTCTCATGGTGAAAAAGAGAGACTGCTGATAATGTTCTATAGATTATTTGACCTACTGCCTACAGACTCAGAGGAGGGTGGTGGCAACGTCTGGCAAATGGCCCTAATTAGAGTCCAAGAATCACCGCCTAAATGCATCCTTCCATCTTGAAGAATTTTACCATCAAAAATCTCACCCTTAAAAAAATCCTCCAAGTCCTCAGTTCAGGCAAAGCTCTTGATTAGAAACAGCTAATGGCACAGGTAGGAACATCCATAAAAGTGAAGGCTTAATTTATCAATACTGGCTAATACAAGGATTTTAGTGTTGGTTCCTTGATATAAAGTGGATCAGTTAAACCAAATAACAACTTCTTGCCCCCAAACATACAAAGTGGTCTATAAACAGAGGTTATCTGTTTATAATCTTAACTGCCTAACAGTTTCCCTTACTGGTATGCTCTAAAAAGGTTACAGCGAAGAACCCACTCCCATTTATTTATTTTTTGCTCCAAATAGGGAAGGATTACATATTTAGCATATCTTAATCAGTGAGCATAGGGATTTAGGGTCGCTGAAATACACATTTTAGGAAATGTACAGCACTAAGTGTGGGGTAGCAAGTCTCATGATTATTTTAAAGACAGAGTAGAAAATAGCTACAGAAAGAACAGGAGGCGGGAGAGGAGGAGGAAGGGGGGGTAATAATAATAATATAGAAGGAAGAAGAGAAGGAGGAGACAGGAGGAGGAGGGAAGGAAGAAAGGAAGAAAGCAAAGGAGAAGGAAAATCATTATCTTTAAAAAAAACCTACCTGCCAATGTTGGGCAAGTATCTATTGATTCAGCTAAAAATGAAAAATAAATGCTTCCTGGGATCTAGTCTGCAATATTCTGGATTGTTTTTCCTGCTGTCTTTGAACTTGCCTAGTGAACACAGCTTATTTGAAACCTCGTGAAAAGTTTCCTCACAATAAAAGAGCTCCCACGAATTTCCCATCAAGGCATTTCAAGGAACTGATGCTCACTGGTGAAATGTTACAAAATCCCATTAACTTTAAAGGTCCTCTGTTGATCCTTAGGACTTCCACTGTCCTAGGCCAGGGAAGCTTGTGAAAGTGCACCGAAGGTCTATTTAGCATTTTTATTTGACTTGTTTTTCAAATAATAGGTATTTACGGAGTCACAGAAGCACCGAAAACTGCTGCTGTACTGCGAGCGGGGCTGGTACTCACATGTCTGCAGGCTGAGCCGCAGCACTGGCCTCTCTGCAAGTGGGCCAGCTGGGTGAACACCACGTAGCCAGTAGCTGGGTCCATGTAGTTTAGCTGGCCAGCCTGAAGAGTAATGAAATCAAACAATTCATTCATCTCAAAATTCATCATATCTCCTCACCATAATTCCTACCCATAAAATACTGCAACATTTTTCTTCAAACAATATTAAACTTCTTCCCAGCAATTTTCGTGGCACTTGCAATTAAGGCCTGAATGCATTCCGACTTTATACACAGTCCAACTTTATGTGACATGAGGAGAAAATATAGTTTGAGAAAAATGAGAAGTTGATGGAAAAACAAGAACGCCTCTATACCCAATAACGATGCAGCCACCGCGCAGGTATTTTTCTTTCAGTTTCTAGGTAACAAGTTTAATAACAGGTGATTTAATGACTTTAAGAGCTTAAGAGGCTGAAAATGAACTTTCACTCAGAAGTTGCAGTTGCAATTTCAGTACTTAAAATATGCGGATAATGATTTAAACTTACAGAAAAGGTGCTAATCAAAACCAACGGTCCTTCTAGAAAAAGTACGACCTTCCCTATTATTGAACACTTTTCCTGACCTTCGTGATGTGCTACTCCCCTGCACACTTTGCACTGTTTTCTTTTTTGGAGTGTTTTTATTACCATTTTTTAAGCAAAATAAAAGTATTGTTTTAGCATATTAACACTCACTGCTTCATGAGTTTGATCAAAAGCAGCTTTTACTACAGCCCTTCAGATGTCAAGGATGCATGCTCTACTTACTAATACATTCAAACATGGTTTTAAAAAGTTGTCCCAGGTACATTGTGTGAAGACATAGTAAACGATGCAACCTCTTTTATGGATGTGGACCATGTAGGTGACATTATTTATCCTTGAGATTCTTTTTTAAACTTTTAATTTTGTATTGGAGTATAAAAGAGCGACTGAGCAACTTTCACTTTCACTTTCATACCTGATTAACAATGTTGTCATGGGGGGACTTCCTTGATGGTCCAGTGGCTGGGACTCCAAGCTTCCATTGCAGGGGGCCTGGGTTTGATTCCTGGTCAGGAAGCTAGATCCCACTTAATGCAAGTGAGAGTTTGAATTCGACAACGAAAGGTCCTGCATGCAACTAAGACCCAGCACAGCCAAATAAATAAATACTTAAAAACAAAAAACAACGTTGTGATAGTTTCAGATGGACAGCAAAGGGACTCAGCCATATATATACATGTATCTATGCATGCATTCTCAGTCATGTCCTACTCTTTGCAACAGAGTAGGATCCTCTGTCCATGGGACTCTCCAGGCAAGAATACTGGAGTGGGTTACCACGCCCTCCTCCAGGGGATCTTCCCAACCCAGGAACTGAACCTGCGTTTCTTATGTCTCCTGCACTGCCAGGTGGGTCCTTTGCCACTAGCACCACCTGGGAAGCCCATACACGTATGTTCTTCTCCAAACTCTCCTCCCATCCAGGCTGCCACGTAACATTGAGCAGAGTTCCCTGTGCTGGACAGTAGGTCCTGGATGGTTATCTGTTTTAAAGACAGCAGTGTGGGCATGTTGATCCCAGACTCCCCAATTATCCATTCCCTTTGGCAACCATAAATTCATTCTCTAAGTCTGTGGGTCTGTTTCTGCCTTGTAAATCAGCTCATTTGTATCATTTCTTTTTAGATTCTGCATAAAAGGGGTGTCATGTCCAACTTTTTGCCACCCCATGGACTATATAGTCCATGGAATTCTCCAGGCCAGAATACTGGAGCGGGTACCCGTTCCCTTCTCCAGGGGATCGTCCCAACCCAGGGATTGATCCTGGGTCTCCTGCATTATAGGCGGATTCTTTACCAGCTAAGCCACCAGGGAAGCCCCACTTTCACTTTCATACTATATTTCTCCTTCTCTGACTTACTTCAGTCAGTATGACAATCTCTTGGTCCATCCACATTGCTGCAAATGGCACTATTTCATTCTTTTTAACTAGCCTTGAGATTTTGAAGGGGAAAAACTTTCTCCCGGGCTTTCTCTATAACCCTTTTACCATGCAGTAACTCTGCACCACTTCTGTATAGAGCCTTTCCATTAATTACATGTGACACTTAAATGCCTTCTGACATATTTTCGCGTGTGCCACAAACTACTTCTTCGGAGTGTCTTCCTTAATGGCTTAATATTTTGTTCTAGTTCGGCTTTTAATCAACTATACCTCATGAGTAAAGTGTGGAGCAAAAGGACAATTAGAGTTCAAATCTAGGCCTCCCACAAGGCAACAAGGGCAGCAGAAATCCCACAGTCAAGTCCCAAGGCCAGTCTAAGGGGCCTCCAAAAGCCTTTGGGGTCACAGAAGCAGATTACGTGAGACCAGAGGCACTAAACACTATGTTAGAATGACCGACTGTCAAGACCTCACTTCTTTATTAATACACAGTCCGTGTTGGAAGACTTGGAAGAAAAGCCAAAGAATGCTGGTAACTCTGTCAGCAGACATCTGTCTGCTTTTCATAGCTAGGGGTCTTCTGAGAGCAAATTACCTGGAGCCTGGGAGCCCTACAGACTGCTCCTGGGCTTGGGAAGCTCTCTTGCTTTCCCTGCTGATGGGGAAACTCTGAGCTCGCTGGCTGCCCGCACAAACTTAATTTATCCTTAGTGAATGAGCCTTCGGCAAAACAGACAAAGGTGGGGCAGGAATGCTGACCGAGAACGAGATGTCCAAGGAGGCAGATCAGCACAGGTAAGAGAGCTGCCTGCCTGCAGGTGTGGGAGAAGGACCAGTGGCAGGGGACTCTGATTTGTTGAACAATAAAAACAAGCTTGTCATCAGCTTTACTTATGGGCTCTGGGACGGTCATTTAACCTGCACTGCTGACACTGATGGATTTCCTGAGTGAGAAAATGTTGCTTTCCCCAGGCTGATGGAGCCCATCTTTCCAGGCCACTGGTGTTTGCTCTATAGAGAATGACACTTTTTGCTTCTATTTACCACACTTATATGGTGAAATGTGCTTAGTTGCTCCAGCGTCTCTGACTTTTTGTGGCCCCATGGACTACAGCCCACCAGGCTCCTCTGTCCATGGGGATTCTCCAGGCAAGGATACTGGAGTGGGTTGCCATGCCCTCCTTCAGGGGATCTTCCTGACCCAGGGATCAAAACCAGGTCTCCCACATGGCAGGCGGATTCTTTACCATCTTGAGCCACCAGGGAAGCCCATATAGTGAAGTATGGGAACAAATTACACACGTTATTTTAAGAAAGAGTATAAACATAAACAAGAACAATAAAAGGTGCCAGTCACTTCCTAAAGAGTGTGCAGAAGTTTCAACACTAGAATGAATCAGGGAGTGGATCTCAGGGCCTACTAACTGCCAGCGAAAAAAAGGCAACTCCAGGCAACCTGCAGGTTTTCCTTCTCTGCTCCCTTGGCTCCAGCTCAGACCTGGTTAACATCAGTCTTGTGAAGGACTGATCACCTGCAGTGTATCACAGGTTACTTTCATATCTCTTTTTGTATCTTTATCATAGAATTCACTTGCTCTTTAAAGATGATGCAAATATAAATATGCTACCTTTAAACTTATGTAGTCTAAGATATTAGAAAGTGGATGGGAGGTGACAACTTCTGATTTTAGTGCTAACAAGCAACTGACAAACCCCCGAACCAGAAGAAAACATCTCAAGATTGTCTGCAAAGAATGTAGACTCCTGATTATGGTTTCCTTTGTAACTGTACTCTGAGAGGTGCAAAGGACGAAAGGATGGTAGCAAAAATTAAATTAAAAAAAAAGTTCATCTTTTACGTTCTCATTATTGAAATCATTGGTGTTTAACTGATACTGCGGATAAAAACACATATTTTCCTGTGACTTCTCAGCTCCTCTACCTCCTACATCAATGCCTTACACCCCTCCAACACACAGACACACAAACAGCGTGATGATGGACCCCACGGAGTTTAGTACGGACACATATAAGAAAGGAGCTGCACTCACACTCAAGATAGATACACGTTAATTCTTCGCTGAGAATAGGGAACTGTGGCCAGTTTTCAGGAGAAAAGTTCAGAACGGAACCCACCCACGCGACCAGAGGCCAGATACGCCTGCACCGGCCTCTAGCCACCTGGCTCCAGGTGGCGGACGCGCCTGCGCACAGACGCCCCGGGCTGCGGGGCGGGGAGGGACGCCCGAGGGGCGGGGCCTCGCCGCGCGGGCGCACGGCCCCTGGGCGGGGGCCCGGGCGGGGCTGGGCTTGGGCGTCTCGGGAGGCGGGGCCTCACCGCGCAAGCGCACGGCCCTTGGGCGGGGCGGGGCCTCACCGCGCAGGCGGCCGCGTGTAGCTCCGCGATCCTCCGCTCCGCCGCGGTTAACTCTTGGCTCGCCGGCCGCCTGGGCGCTTCCTCCGGCCCGCCCTGCGAGTCTGGCCCGGGGCCGCCGCCGTCTTCCCGCGCAGCGGAGCAGAGGGGGACGCCGCGGCGCCGTCGGAACGCTGCTCCGTCACGGGGCGGCGGCTCTGGCGGCGGGGCGGCGAGTCGCGGCCTCGCGAGCGCGGACGCTGGGACCCGCCAGGCCGCCATGGCCGCCGCCTGAGGAGGCGGGGCGCGGGGCCGCGGGGCGGGGCCTGGCGGGGCTCGGGCTCTCGGACCCAGCCCGGGCCCTGGACGCCGCCAGCCCCGGGCCTCCGGACTCGGACCCCGCCCTCCGACCCCGGCGCCCTCCCTCTGGAGCGGGACCCTCACCCTCCGAACCCCGAGCTTGGCCCCTGCGGACCCCGCCCCCGCCCCGGGGACGGGACCCCGGGCTGTCCGCCGCCCCTGCGGCCCTGCCCGGAGATGAGCTGGACTCGGGCGGCTGAGGAGGCTCCCGCGGGACGCGGGGACCGGAGATCGTGCCTTCTCCACCCTCCGGACCTCCGCTCCAAATTTCCCATTGGTCTTCTGACAGGACACGTGCACATTCTTTTTCTCGTGTCAAACGAGCCTCGGGATCTTTTCAGCATAATCGCCACAACTGATAAAATGCCAGAAAGTGATCTGAGTCGCCCAGGTTCGTCTATAGCCAGCTTGGGCTCATCCAGGAAAGGCTTGAGTATTTGCAGGTGCTGTGTGCTGGGAGGGGAGCCCTCACGCTCCTGGCTCTTTGACCCAGACTAACCTGAGGACCAAAAGCAGGAAGAGGCGTAGATTTCAGGTTGCTAAGCAGTTTGCAAAATCCAAACTAAGATTATATTTCCTGTCTGAAAGATGAAAGTTCCCCGCTACTCCCCAAAAAAACTGACTTTGAGAAAATTAGCACACACCCCAGGAGGTAATTTCAGGCGTTAGAATTAACACTACTCCTGCCTCCTCCCCTCAGCCTGTTTCAGGCTTGAAGAGTAAGCTGTTTTTTAAGTGTTCTTTACTTTTTGAGGAACTGAGGGCAGCAGTTGAGCCCTGAGGACAAGAGCAGGTTGTAGAGTGGTACAGGAGAAGGATGAAGGCAGATCACCACCACCTCTTTTCGGCATCTGCATTTACCTTGCAACCCTGTCATATTTGTATTCTTAGTCGGCGCTGATTGAAATGACCCTATTGGTCCGTTGTAAATCTCATAGTAATTAATAAATTCGGATCCTCTTTTGTAAATCTACTTCTTTTGTGCTGGGATAATAAATTAGTTAATCAGGCTCTGGAGAATGCTTAGTGATCTGAGAAAGGTTTAAAACCTGGAAGGCTGAGGAGGGACCCTCAGTAAAACTGTGGAAAGGGCAGCTGTGGTTATAAAAGGGAATTGACTGTGAATCAGCTGTGTGTTTGTGTTTTTTGCCAAACCAAGTTCTCAAAGGAAGTGAGTCTGGAAGTTCTGATTGATTACATTGTTTTTAAAATTGAGGACGAGGACCTGTTAATAGTTTGTAACATTAATTCAAAGGATAGAGACCTAATTTTACAGAAATGAAATAGACTAGACCACTTTCATGATAGAAAATAGTCACCTACAAAGAGTGAATGTTGGTTTGTGAAACATTTGCTTTACTGGATGAGGGGGCAGGTGTGAATATAAAGGGCCAGGAGGGAGAGGAGATGTTTGTGGTAGTAGTAGTAGTAGATCTGTGTTCTGATGATGTCAGAAGTCTACAGGTGTGCTTAGAGGTAGAACTAGAGTACTCTGTTCCAAAGTCACATTCCTAGCTTTGATACTGTGTTATAAGTGCAGAAGGTGTAACCAGTTGGGGAAACTGGGTGAAGGGAACCTGTTGTACTATTTTTGCAACTTCTTGTAAACCCATAATTATTTTAAAATTTAAAAACAGTAAATGGAAAAAGGGATATAAAAATGTTCAGATTACTGGGTAAAGGAAATCACGGAGTTAACCAGAACCTTACATTATATCCTCCATTACCAGGTTTAAAAAGCATCTTTTAGGCCCCAAAGCTGTTTTGTATTCCTCAGGTGTTCTCAGTGTGTGCATTCTTTTAGATACATATCTTTAAATCTTACACATATCTTTAAATCTCAAAAAACTAAGATCATGGCATCCAGTCCCATCACTTCTTGGCAAATAGATGGGGAAACAATGGAAACAGTGACAGACTTTGGTTTTTGGAGCTCCAAAATCACTGCAGATGGTGACTGCAACCATGAAATTAAAAGACACTTGCTCCTTGGAAGAAAAGCTGTGACTAGACAGCATATTAAAAAGCAGAGACATCACTTTGCCAACAAAGGTCCATCTAGTCAAAGCTATGGTTTTTTCCAGTAGTCATGTATGGATTTGAGAGTTGGACTATGAAGAAAGCTGAGTGCCGAAGAATTGATGCTTTTGAACTGTGGTGTTGGAGAAGACTCTTGAGAGTCCCTTGGACTGCAAGGAGATCCAACCAGTCCATCCTAAAGGAAATCAGTCCTGAATATTCATTGGAAGGACTGATGCTGAAGCTGAAACTCCAATCCTTTGGCCACCTGATGCGAAGAACTGACTCATTTGAAAAGACTTTGATGCTGGGAAAGATTGAAGGCAGGAGGAAGAGATGGTTGGATGGCATCACCGATTAGATGGACATGGGTTTGAGCAAGGTCTGGGGGTTGGTGATGCACAGGGAAGCCTGGTGTGCTGCAGTCCATGGGGTTGCAATGAGTCGGACACGACAGCGACTGAAGTGAACTGAAATCTTACCAGAGGTGGAAACCCATATAATTAAGAGTTGAAGTATTTTAGTATAAATAGTTTCTAGATTTGATAATTTGATTCGAGTGTCATTTAGACATTGAATAGATTATCTGCCCCTTCAGTTTTTGTCTCATCCTCACACTTGGGAGTCAGTGTCAAGGCACATCAGGTAACTTTGATTCACTGCATCTCTTGTTTGAAAGAGCCTCCTTGGATCTTGTTGCCTATCTTATTCTAGTATGTGTTCATTTCTTCTTAGATTCTCTGTGCTCAGAGCAGACAGAACTGTGTGAAAGTGGGGGGCACAGCATTCTACCCTAGAATGGCACCTTTAGTCCTGCTTTGTTTAGAATGCGCTTACACCCCAGTTTGCTTTCGGGAGAGTTTTGTGCCGCCTCTCTGCGTGTTCCATGACGCGACATACGTTCTGTACTCCTTCCTGTTGTCTTCGGTGTTTGTGTTGACGTTGAACATGCTTGTTATTTGGAGGAGGAAGAAGGTGGTTCAGAGACAGGTGTTTCCCTGTTTCATTTGTATCAATTTTTTTCAGTAGCTACATTAGGCTTCTAGGTGGCAGGATGTGGGTCAGGTGGCTTTATGTGGTTACAGTAGAAGGGTCACCCCGAGGCAGGACTTGGTCCAGGCGCAGGCGCGGGGCCTTGGCCATGGCTCAGACTGTTTCCTCCTTACTGCTGATGGCTGTTTCCTGTGGGTGAAAGATGGTGTAAACGGCTCCTAGGTTTCTCTTCCTTGTCCTGCTGAAAGAGTCTTGTGGAGCTCCTGGTGGAGAAGAAGCCTTTTTGCCTGCAGAGGTCCTAACAGCCATCTCTTTATTGTGTGTCCATTCGTGAACCAATCTTCATGAGTATGGGTTGTGCTGAAGACAACTGGGGCCTGCCCAGGGGACTGCCTGTGTGAGCCCCCCCAGGCCTAGGCCTGCGAACAGTTCTGTACTGATGGTAGGGGCACTGCCGTGTAACTTGCAAAGGCAAAACAAACTCCTCCAGCCCACCCATCCCTTTAGCATTTAGTATGTTGTGTTTTTGGCTGCACTGGGCAGGATCTTAATTACTGGACCAGGGATTGAACTCCTGCCCCCTGCAGTGGATTCATGGAGCCCTAACCACTGGACCTACAGGGAACTCCCCAGTATTAATTGTTCATCACTTAAAACATTTTTCATTGTTCTCTGGTTCCCCTCTGGGCATCTTTCCTTTGATGGCCCACAATTATTTGCTCCATTTTAGCTTTTTATATGTAATAATTTGGGGGCATTGTTTTCCCAACAGATCATAAACAGGACAGTAGGGAGGATGGTAGGGAATATGCTCTTCTCTTCTTTGTATCTCCACAGCCCATCTCACACTTTGGTTTGTTGTACTATGACACTTGGGCTTCCCTGGTGGCTCGGTGGTAAAGAATCTGCCTGCCAATTCAGGAGCCCCAAGAGACACAGGTTCGATCCAGGGTCAGGAAGGTGCCCTGGAGAAGGCCGCCAACTCAGTATTCTTGCCTGGAGAATCCCATGGACAGAGGAGCCCACAGTCCATGGGGTTGCACAGTCAGATGCAACGGAGCACACTCGCATTATGATGCTTAGTGAATAGGCTTCTCCAATTGGTACATGAATCCATAGTTTCTCCTTCTGAAATCTATAATCCTTAACTAGTAGATGGGCATTTCATATGAAATTCTAAAATTAACAGTTATTACATAATGCAAGTTTGAAAAATTAATAATTGAAAATTAATATCATAAAAACTGGATGATAAAGATGCTAACTCTGAGGTCATGTTAAATTGTATGTATTGAATAACATTGGGCCATTTTACTGACAGCTCAGATGCACACATTACCAAACTGAGCTAAGCCCCAGAAAAGCTGCCTGTGGTTGACTTTTAAGTGTCACCTGTGTTACCTTTTCAAGAATTATGAACGTATTGCCCTGTGAGTGGGCAAGTGGGTGCTGGGGTCTGAGAGCCACCCACAGACGTCCTGTGCAGACACTGCCTCTTAGGCACAGTCATTTTGGACGTGATTTGTGTATCTGATGCTTTTCGGATCGCTGGATGGTGTGCCATGGTGTGTCACACCATGGCTCCACGTACAGCGCATTTCACTCTCAATCCTCATGATTGAGAGCAAACGTTACACGCCCCTGAGGTCGCCCACAGGGAATCTTTGTTTCCTTCCATGGGACATCCGTCAGTACCCTTTGTCTCACAGAGCTGGTCTTAGAAAATTCTTGGGGGAATTAGAGCCGTTTCTGTTTGCGAGCCCAGCACACCTCAGCTGTCTTCCCAGGCACTCACCCACCGGTGCCGCGGGCCCGGAGCACACGTGTGCTCGGCTCCCCGCCTCTGCCCCTCGTTTCTATCTCCCGGAGGAGCTGTGGATGCGCTGCCTGACAGGAAGCGATCTAGCCATTTCGGGTCCTTTTCCACCCTCTGCATCGTCCTCTACCCAGCAGTAGGCCAGTAGCTTTGCCCACAGCCAGGGTGAGGAGCAGGCACGACCTGAGGGTTAAATGTGGGCCACACGTCCAGTGCTTGGCTGACGGCTTTGAAAGCACTGATCACCTGCTTCTTACCAGCCCTCAGCCTCTCTCTCATAAACACGATTTTATCTGTGTTTATGTTTTTAATGTTTCCTGCACGCTCACGACTCCCAGATCTCTGATCCACGCTTGTGAGTTCCACACACCTACTCTCCCCCCACCTGTGGTACAGATATAAATACCCCGAGCTCAGAATGGACTTCCTGATCATTCCCTTCCAAATACTACTTCACCATTTATTTCCGCTTTTAAATATATACATATTCATCTAACTGCAAAGAGTGCTAGTTGTTTCACTGGAGGTTTTTCCTTGTGGCGCGCAGGCTTAGTTGCCCCGAGGCATGTGGGATCTTAGTTCCTTGTCCAGGGGTTGAACTCTGCATTGCAAGGTGGATTCTTAACCACTGGACCACCAGGGAAGTCCTGTCACCTCTTTTAAAGGCACAGCTAATTCAGAGATTTTTTTTTTTTTCCAGATTTTCTTCCCACATTCCTGCATCCAGATGATCATCAGGTCCTACCCGTTTTACTTCTTTGTGGCTCAAAGTCGTCTTCCTTTGCCTCTGGCATCATTCTAGTTCAGTTTGTTACCATTTCTTTCCCCAGGGCGACAGCTGGAACAGAACAAGTAACAAGGACTTACTCTGTATCAGGGCCCTCTGCTAAATGGCTGGAGATGGATTGTTTATACATTGCCCATGATATTTATTCTGACAAAAATACCCCTCATCTCCTGGGAGTGGTGATGTTATACCTGTGCTTGAAGCCTCTGCCCCTGCGACCCCTCCTCTGTGAAGCCCTCTCTGACCGCCCACCTTGCTCACTGCCTTCTTTGCAGTCTGAACTGGGCAGACCACCTCAGCCCTCCACAGTATCCAAAACGTGTCTCTACATTTGCACTTTCTTAATTTTGGCTTCGTGTTTATGAGGGCTTTTTTACTGACAACTTGGGAGGTCTTCAAGGGAAAAAGATGGTCTCAATCATCTTTTTTTTATCTCTACCAGCACAATTATATAGAAAATTCTAAAAAAAAAAATGCTTGTTGAAGTGAATGGATGAACAAATAGCAGCAAAATCCTACACGCGAGTCACACAGTAAAGAAATGATACAAACGCACTTTCCCCTAATATCTTATGGTTAAGAATCAGTATTGGTTTTATCAACACGTCAGTTGATCTCAGCCTGTTGTTCTGCGAGACAATATCCTACCATAACAACGAGGTAACCATGATCTTATTTGGCAAACCAGTTAGTAGGTTCCCCTCAAACAGTCATTGAATTAATGGTAAGTTCAGGGTATGGGCTGCGTTTCAAATGAAGTCAGTGTATGTTGACAGTGAAGTGCAGCCTTGTTAACCCTGAACAATCATTCCAATTATAAACTACATGCACACAATCACTGTCACATAAAATATCCAGACTAATTACCTCAAGCCCTTTTGTCATTCAGGGATTCAAAATGAAACCTACTCTTCAGGAAATTCAGTACTAGCAGTGTATTTCCCAGAAAGAACACTGCTGAAGATCTAGCAAGAACGTGATTCCATTTGTACCTTATTACAATAAATGGCTTAGAATTGCGCTTTTAAGATGACACGGCCAGCCCTTGATCTGTAGGATTTTCCACACACCAGCACAGAGATGTCGGTTAAGGTCGTCAGCACCATGTACAAATCAGAGCCGTGTTCTCTGCACTCGCCGCTGCCTGAGGGAGAAAGCATGTCCGCTGTTCCATGACCGCACTGGAAGGCACACTGCGTTTCAGGTCAAATACCCGTGACATTGACGTGTCTGACGTGTCTGCCGAGTGTGATCCGTGTTAGTATCCTCCCCGTGGTGGGCGGGAGGGACAAGCCTCAGTGATCAGCACAGCACACGCGCCATGCACATTTTCTGCAAGTGTGAAATCGATGCCTCTATGGGACCCCGTGGAACACAGATCTTCTGCGTGCAACTAAACTGTACACTTGCTACGAATGGTCGTATTTGTGTGATTGTGTAAGGACGTCATCACCACCCACTGCTCTGTCTGACAGCATCTCTTGACATGTTTCGATAGCGTTGTTGAAAATAGCTTTGGATTTGTCTATGCTTGTGACTTTTTCAGCTTTTCCTTTGTGGACTTTGAAGTTCTGTTGTTAGGGACATAAATATACGGGATTGTTACGTGCCCTTGTGCGACCCCCTTACCTTTATATAATGTCCCTCTTCTGATCTTTTTCTTTGTTCTGAAATCCGCTTTGTCTGATATTGATACAACCACTCTGGCTTTCTTAGGATGTGTTGTCATGGTGTAAGCTCTTCCTATCCTTTTATTTGTCTTTATATTAAAAGTGTGTTTCTTTTAGGATCATGTAATTGGGTCTTTTTTATTTTATTTTTTAAAAAATATTTATTTATGCCTCCTTGGGTCTCAGTTGTGACACCCGGCCTTCTCTCTAGCTGTGGCACAGGCTCAGTTGCCCCGCAGCACACGGGATCTTACTCCCCGACCAGGGATTGAACCCGCAACCCCTGTTTTGGAAGGCAAATCCTTAACCACTGGACCACCAGGGAAGCCCCTAGTTGGGTCTTTTTTAAAATCCAGTTTCACAATCTCTTTGTTTTAATTGCTTTTTAGACCTGTAGAGGGGTAACAGTGGTCCCCCTAAAATGTATGTCTGTGTTCTTGTCTCAGGAACCTGTTAATGTTACCTTTGGGGGAAAAGGACCCTTTCAGATGTAATTAAGCTAAGGATTTTGAGATGAGTGGATCATGCTGGTTGTCCGATGTGGGGGTGCTGAATCAAGTGGCAAGTGTCCCTAAAACTGACATACAGAGGACGTGGGGATGTGACTGTGGGGGCCGCGCCTGGTGGGAAGCAGCCCAGAGCCCAGGGAGTTGCACAAGGCAAGAAAGGGATCCCCCCAAGGCCCCCTGAGACATGGCAGCAGCCCTGCTGGACTTTGGCTTCCAGTCCCCCAAACTGTCAGTAAATCATTGTCATTTTCAGCCCGATAAAACATTTTTGCATCATTCAGTCTCCACCTGAAATGGCATTTCCTCCTTCAACCTGTTCATGTACACATAAAATGTGATCTCTTGTTCTGCCTGACTCTGATTTGTAAAACTGACTTCAGACATAGTTGGAATCACCAGACCATGCTGTAATCAGCAAGCCCACACCAGACTTCGGCAGAGGCCTAGGGGAAAACTGAGGTACTCTTGCTGACAGCTGCACCCACCGCCCAACGTGTGAATAAGGCCACCTGAGCCCATCCACAGTCAGTCTCAGATGCACACGGACTCGGGAGAAGAGAAAAAGAGCTGCTCAACGGAGCCGGCCCAGTTTGCGGCTCATGGAGTCATGACGGGTAAAATGGTTGTTGGCTTAAGTCGGTGGGTGCACTGGGGTAACTTGCATCATCAGTGGTCACTGAAACACTTTCTTAACCCCCGTGTTTCAGTCACAGCAAGGTAACTGCTGTAATGAGCACCACCGAGATCCGAATGAGTTTCTACCATGAAGTTTATTTCTTACTCATGCAAAACCCACTGGATATGTTTTGGTCAGTCAGGCCTCCTGGTCAGCCCGCCTTCAGGTAGAGAGCCAGGAATTCAGTCTCCTTTGGCACCCACTATTTTTATTTATTTAAATTTTTTTTATTCGGCCGCACCGGGTCTTAGTTGTGGCATGTGGCAACTTTTAGTTGGAGTATGTGGGATCCGGTTCCCTGACCAGGGATCGAAACCAGGCCCCCGGCATTGGGAGCAGAGTCTTAGCCACTGGATCACCGGGGAAGTCCCTGCACCACTATTTTCAACTGATAACCTCTGAATTCACCAAAAGGTACTTTAACCACCTTGGCCTGGAAGTGACTGCATCCACCGGCCACGTCTCCTTACCCAGATAGAAATGTATCCAGACCCGTCCTTGCCATCTCTGACTTATCCTCAGCCCCTTCCCTCTTCACAGCTCCTTAAAACATGAATAATTATGGGTCCTTCTCCCAACACAGAGCCATAGCCTTAAAGAGTACTGTCGTATCTACTAGCTTCTGTTGTAATACCTGATCTAAATCCTTGTATGTGGTAGAGCTGCCCCAATAAACATCTGTAATCTTCCATAATTTTTTGTGTACATTTAGAAACTCTTCATTTAAATCTCACAACATTTTAAGATACAAACTATATAATCATATCAAATTTTTACAGATGGTAGACCCGAGGACCAAAGATTTCTAAGGGGATTTGTCCAAAGTTACTGGCTGGGAAATGGCAAAGCTGGAACTGAAACTCTGTAATCTGACGCTTAAGTCTTTTTCACACTGTCAAATGTATTTAAGGAGACTAAAGCTTTGCCTCTCACCTCACAACTTATCCTATATCCAATTCAGTCACATTTTGTTCATTCTTCTCTCAGAATGTCTTTCCCTTCCTTTGACTTCCTATTGAAATCTTACCTGATTTGGGTCATTGTCATTTCATGCTTCAGTTACTGCAAAAGACTCCTAAATTATAATTACTGCCTATACTCTGTTCCTCCTCTATTTCATCCTTAACACTGTTGTCAAAATAGCAGTACTAATCCACCGTTTTAATTTTTATCTTCTGGTTCAAAAATCCTCAGTGTCACCATTTCACACATAAGTTCAATTGTGAACTCATTAGCTAGGCATTTTTGGTACTCCCACACTTGGACCCCTGAAATACCTTTTTGCTCTTATGTCCTGTTACTCTCTGGGTCAAACGTTCTGTGCTGGTCACACTGATTTACCCAGTGTCCACTACATCATCCGTATTTCAGGCATACTGGGTTGTCTCCACAATAGTTGTTCCCTCCCTGTCCCCCAGATCTGTTTCATTGTCCATCACTCCCCCATGCAGCCCTGAGATAAACTCTGACCAGTCTCAGTCAGTCTTGGAAATCCCATTCTTCCTGAATTGATCGGTTGATTAATACGAAGGCTTCTACCAATGAGACACAGGGAAATTCTGCAGGAAGTCCCCTAGGAAAGGTTTTTTTACTCTTATAACATGATGTGGAGGACCTCAGTTTTCAGGTATATGGCATGGTAGATAGCCTTAAAAATATCCCTTACAAAAAGCCTAAATGGAAAAATAAAACAACCATATTTTAAAATACACAGTTAAACCTGAAAAATTAGGGAAAATCTAGGTATCAAAAGCTGAAAACTGAGCTAACCATCACGGTTGTAATTTGTCTCCAGCACTGCTGTTGTGCTGTGGAGTTTGTCAGTCTCGGTACTTGAATTTTAGTGGCTGGTGGAATCATGGGCCTGTGCCCGATGAGTCATCTGAGCCAAGACCCTAGAGGTGAGGCCCTCAAAGAGCTATTCCCTTAGTTAGAGCTGCATTCAACCTTCATCAGAGCCCTGCCCTTGGTAAACAGCTGGAGTATAAAACAAATCTGCCTGCCAGGAGTGAGAGAAGGTGGGCTTCCTGACTGTCTCCAACTGGATGCCCCATTAAATCTGTAAAGAGAGGTGTGCACACACAGAAGGTAGAGGTTAAAGTTTTACTTCCTACTAACATTAATCCGCCAGGGCAGCCATAACACAATGGCACAGTCTAGATAGCTTAACTGACAGAAATGTGTTTTCTCGAAGTCTGAAGGCTGGAAACCCAGATCAAGGTCTTGTCAGGTTTGGTTCCTCCTGAGACCTCTCTGCTCAGCTTGCAGACGACTCTCTCCCTGCTGCGTTTGCACATGGTCTTCCCTCCGTGCCCCTGCGATCCTGGGGTCTCCTCCTCTTCTTACGAAACCTCCAGCGCTATTGGATTAGTTGAAAACCAGTGTTCCTCCATCATTGGTGTCCCACCATGACTGGTGTTCAAAGAACTGGCAAGATGCAACACAGCATGATGTTACAACTGTCTTAAACATTTTTAAAGCCAGGTTATTTTTTTTAATTTAAAAGGTTTTTATGCTTTAAATTTTTTCTGGTTTGTTTGGACCAGTTATTCTTGCTCATTGATTTTATTATGAAAAGTAGAGGAGAATCTAAGCATGTAACAACAGAGAATAAAATGGAATGCCCTAATTGTCTGACAATTAGTAGATTACTGAAAGTATGGCAGGTTTTTAAAGAGTATAGATAGTCTGACCCCATCTTTTAGGTCAAGTCCTGCTGCATGTGGGATTTTTATACCCTGGCCAAGGATAGAACTCATGCCTTGTGCATTGGAAGCATGGAGTCTTAACCATTGGACTGGCAGGGAAGTCCCAGTCTGATCCCATTTTAAAATAAAATAACACAGACACACATACACACATACATACACACATGAATATATATGCACAGAAAAATGCCTGAAGGTATTCACTGACATCTTTCAAGGTGAATGAGATTGTGTAAATTCACTATGTTGTTCTTCTCATTATCTGTGTTTTCTGATACTGCCTTTGTGATCATAAGAACAGACAAATTAGATGAGAACCTTATTGCTGGGTGTTCCGTTGTTTTGACTGACGTGTATGCACTGCTGTCTCATAGCACTTGACCATGACATACAGTCAATGAAACTTTCTCCCCAGCCAACCCCTCTTTGCATATTTGAATTTATATTCTTTTCAAGTTAGGGATACTTTGGAGAAATAATTTGAAAAGCACTGCCTTATTATGTGCCTTCAGATCGCCACATTAATACATATGTTAAATATCATTTGTACCTGTATAAGGATCTTATCATTTATTATCTCTGCTTTTAAATTTACCGTGATAGAGACAAACTCTTTAAAGTAATCTCATTAGTTTTATTTTTTTAATTTGAAGTCTTCAATAAGATACATTTTGAGTGTTTCTTCAGAATATTTGGTAAGTACATACTTAGCTCCCTGACTTAAACTGATATTTCAAGTTCAATTCCTTAAGATACTGTGCTTAATACTGCCTTATATTGGGTTGGCGAAATAGTTCATTCGGATTTTTTTGTAAGATGTTATGGAAAAACCCAAACAAACTGCTTGGTCAACCCAATACAACATCAACATTGTTCTCCTAGGGTAAAGGGAAAAAGTAAGAGCTGTTCTTAGTTATAAAGACCTTCACTAGTACTGTTTTTTTATCTTTAAGATGTTTGCAGGCATATGTGCTCAGTTGTGGAAAATCCTAAAAGAGATGGGAATATCAGACCATCTGACCTGTCTCTTGAGAAACCTGTATGCAGGTCAGGAAGCAAGTTAGAACTGGACATGGAACAACAGACTGGTTCCAAATAGGAAAAGGAGTACGTCAAGGCTGTATATTGTCACCCTGCTTGTTTAACTTATATGCAGAGTACATCATGAGAAATGCTGGGCTGGAAGAAACACAAGCTGGAATCAAGATTGCCAGGAGAAATATCAATAACCTCAGATATGCAGATGACACCACCCTTATGGCAGAAAGTGAAGAAGAACTAAAGAGCCTCTTGATGAAAGTGAGAGAGGAGAGTGAAAAAGTTGGCTTAAAGCTCAACGTTCAGAAAATTAAGATCATGGCATCTGGTCCCATCACTTCATGGGAAATAGATGGGGAAACAGTGGAAACAGTGTCAGACTTTATTTTTTGGGGCTCCAAAATCACTGCAGATGGTGCTTGCAGCCATGAAATTAAAAGACGCTTACTCCTTGGAAGGAAAATTATGACCAAACTAGATAGCACATTTAAAAGCAGAGACATTACTTTGCCAACAAAGGTCCATCTAGTCAAGGCTATGGTTTTTCCAGTAGTCATGTATGGATGTGAGAGTTGGACTGAGAAGAAAGCTGAGCGCAGAAGAATTGATGCTTTTGAACTGTGGTGTTGGAGAAGACTCTTGAGAGACCCTTGGACTGCAAGGAGATCCAACCAGTCCATCCTAAAGGAGATCAGTCCTGGGTGTTCATTGGAAGGACTGATGCTGAAGCTGAAACTCCAATACTTTGGCCACCTCATGTGAAGAAGTTGACTCATTGGAAAAGACCCTGGTGCTGGGAAGGACTGGGGGCAGGAGGAGAAGGGGACGACAGAGGCTGAGATGGCTGGCTGGCATCACCGACTCGATGAACATGGGTTTGGGTGGACTCTGGGAGTTGGTGATGGACAGGGAGGCCTGGTGTACTGCAGTTCATGGGGTCGCAAAGAGTCAGACTCGACTGAGCGACTGAACTGAACTGAACTGAACTGTGCTCAGTTGTGAACGTGTGTCCGACTCTTTGCAACTCCGTGGCCTGCAGCCCGCCAGAACCCCTGTCCATGGGATTCTCCAGGCAGGAATACTGGAGAATGGAGTAGCTGCCGTTTCCCCTCCAGAGGACCTTCCTGCCGCAGGGATCGAACCTGTGGCTTCTACTTGACAGGTGGTTTCTTTACCACTGAGCCACCAGGGAAGCCCCTTAAAATGTTTAAATGAGGCGTTATGTTTGAGTCTCCAAAAATTTATGAATTAGATATGATAGATGATAAATGACTCCTGTTTGATAGATCAGAGAACTGAGTTATTAGAGAGAACTTCAGTGAGAGTGTTAGTAATTGTTTTAGCTGCCATTTATTTCTATACATATCTACAGAAGAACTCTCCTTGCTTACTTAATGCAGGACCACAAAAATGTGCTGCTCACTGTTTACAATAGCCAGGACATGGAAGCAACCTAGATGTCCATCAACAGATGAATGGATAAGAAAGCTGTGGTACATATACACAATGGAATATTACTCAGCCATTAAAAAAATACTTTTGAATCGGTTCTATTGAGATGGATGAAACTGGAGCCCATTATACAGAGTGAAGTAAGCCAGAAAGAAAAACACCAATACAGTATACTAATGCATATATATGGAATTTGAAAGATGGTAACGATAACCCTATATGCGAGACAGAATAAGAGACACAGATGCATAGAACAGTCTTATGGACTCTGAGGGAGAAGGTGAGGGTGGGACGTTCTGGGACAATAGCATTGAAACATGTGTATTATCATATGTGAAACAGAACACCATTCCATGTTTGATGCATGAGACAAATGCTCAGGGCCGGGGCAATGGGATGACCCAGAGGGATGGGATGGGGAGGGAGGTGGGAGGGGGGTTCAGGATGGGGAACACATGTAAACCCATGGCTGGTTCATGTCAATGTATGGCAAAAACCACTACAATATTGTAAAGTAATTAGCCCCCAACTAAAATAAATAAATTTATTTAAAAAAAAAATGTGCTGCTCAAATCTCCAGGGAGCCCAAGATGGGGAGGTGGATGGGGTACGAACAGTCCTTACTGCAAGGTGGTGGCCTAACTGCTACAGTTTCCACCAGCAGTGACCTAGGAAGACATCCCAGTGGAGGGGGACGCCCTTGCAGGTGTACTGAGTTGGGTATTTGAAAGGCAGGGGGAAACGCCTACAGGCAGCAGAGCTAAGGTGAACTGATGACCCACAGAAGGCAAGTGAGAAGCTGAGAGCCATTAACAACAGGCTGAAGGCCGCGTGTAAGACCCAGAGGGGCTGCGGGGGAGCTTACAAAGAGGGCTTCATCTCCCACAGTGGGAGAGAACACAGCTGAGCGGGCTGTAGTCTAACGGAACCCACTGGGGTGCTCCTCCCAGGCAGGTCTGCTTGGGGAAACCTGGGAGCTTGAAACACCCAGTGGTGGTATCTACACATGAGCCCCTGGCGCTCTGCAGAGCAGTCTGGACTCAGGGAGCATCCAGAGGTGGCCCGTCCTTCTCCGGGAAGAGCTGGCAGACCCCGCATGCTGGAAGGTGCCTTCGGACCGTCCCTGGTCCCCCTTACCCGCCCCCCGGCCCGGGAGCTGCCCCTGCCTTCTTTCCTGGCTACCAGGTTGATAATTTCAGCATAACCCAGCTGAGGAGAGCCTGACAAGTGAGGAAGAAAACGACCCACCAAGAAGTGCAAGAATCCTTACTTAACAGGACAGACCAGCAGGAACCAGGTGAGTATCCCTGGCATTGGATCTTTGTGATTAGAAATAAGTCCAAAGAAATAAGAATCTGTGACTTGAAGGACCCTTCTTGGAATTTCATACCATTCAGGGACCCTAGGGTGAGACAAACTCACAGCGAGGATTGCCTTTAAAGGCCTGGGGAAAAAAAAAAGTTGCAGAACAGAATAAATGCCCAAGATGGCCTGGGAGAAGGAATAAAGATGCTAAGGGGCGTGAATGTGTTATCAACACTCCTGAGCTGGTCCCCAAAAAGGGGCCTCCTTCCTGACGTAGCTCCAACCAATAGAATGAGACCGAGTTGAGTGCAGGAGCAAAGGAAATCTTCTTTCTTGGGTGGGAGAGCCGAGAGGTGCAAGCTCACGCTCTGGAGCAGCCCTTCTCCCCAGGTGGGTGGGCGGGGCTGCTTTTAGGGCCTCCTGGGGGGCGGGACAGGGGCAAGGTTCTCGCTGGGCGGGGCAGCTGGGCTGCGGAGGCTGCAGAGCGCAGAGCTGGGTGCAGTCTCTGCACACGGCCCTAAACGGAGATGCGTCTGCACGCGGCCCTTAAACGGAGATGCCTCTGCACGCGGCCCTAAACGGAGATGCGTCTGCACGCGGCCCTTAAACGGAGATGCCTCTGCACGCGGCCCTAAACGGAGATGCGTCTGCACGCGGCCCTTAAACAGAGATGCGTCTGCACGCGGCCCTAAGCTGAGGTGTGAGAGTGGCCCATTTGCTCCAGGGACTCCGGTCTGACTGGTCAGCTTGCAATTCCTCTGCCCTCCAGACCCCGAGAGCCAGTGAAACGAGACTAAGCCCCGAGGATAGAAAAGGTTAGATTTTATTCCTCCGAGTATATTTTCATTTCCCGGGAATTGTTAACAGGCCTTGTCTGAGACAGACCGCGCTGGAATGGATATGTTTTGTGAGGCCAGAAAACCCGAGAGGAGAGAGGGTTTCGGGGGGATGACGCAGAGGGCATCCTGTTGGAGGGCCGTCGGAGCGCCCTGGCGAGAGGGTCCCCAGCACCTTCGGGGGCCGGGAGGGGGTGGGCGGTCCCGGCATCGCGCGGCTGAAATCCACGGGCGAGAGGGCTCGTGGGGGTGCTGGTGCTGAAGCAGCGTGGGCAGGCGGCAAGGGCACGGCGCCCGCGGTGTCAGCCAGGCCGGAGGGGCGGCCAGGAGGCGGTGGACGGCGGGAAGTTGTAGCGATAGCTGACCGGGCAGAGCACCCAGAGGCCAGACAGCCCCAGACCGCTCTCTGCGTGTGTGCTAAGTCCTTCCAGCCCTGTTCGACTCTTTGGGACCCCGTGCACTGTAGCCCCCCAGGCGCCTCTGTCCATGGGATTCTCCAGGCAAGAATATTGGAGTGGGTTGCTATGCCCTCCTCCAGGGGATCTTCCCAACCCAGGGATCGAACCCACCTCTCTTATGTCTCCTGCATTGGCAGGCGGGGTTCTTTACCACTAGCGCCACCTGGAAACATGTCCAAACCATTAAAAAAAAAAAATGACAAGAGAGGAAGAACACGAGGATCAGCACGGTCATCCCAATATCGTGTCCACTCTATGCTCAGTTCTTGGACCTGAGCGCGTCTGGGGATCTGGACTCATTGCCTGGAGCAGGTGCCGGGGTCCTCGGAGGACCGGCGCAGCCCCGTGACAAGTGTGTATGGTGACGCCCTTGTCCCTCCCTCGGAGGGCCGTTCCCTTGAGTGAGAGTGCCCTGGGCGGAGGCCAGCTCCCAGGGGTGTGAGGGTGTGTGGGATGCAGGGTCTGAGCTGACTTTCGGACTTGGATCTGAAGTGGCACTACTGGTCACGACCGTAGCGAGGACCAGCCAGCCAGCTGCAGTTGCCGCACTCCAGATCCGTCCCCGTCTTCCCCCTGGGGCTTCCGGGCTCCTTCCAGCCCTGACTAAGCCAGCCAGGGCAGGCCTACTCCTGAGAGGCGCGGGCTTCCTCTGAGAGGCCACTTGTGGGGTGAGGGTCCCCAGGCAGCCTGGCGGACTTTGCTTAGAACGGCAGAGCCGACAGACGCTTCCCCAGCCTGCCCGCCCGCTCGCCTTCCGTCCGGGGCACGGCTACCTTGTGGTCTCATGCTCCTCCCAGCCCTTCCTGGCTCCCTCTCCATCTCTTCTTACAAGTTTTCTCCCAAAATAAGTTGCTTGCATTTTTCAAAATGTGTATTTTAGTTTAATGCACAACATAAAATGTATCATTTCAAACACAAATTTTTAAGTTGTTGTAAAGTACATGTACATAAAATTCACCGTTTTTTAACCTATATAGAAGGGCACAGTGTTTTGTTCTTTTGTTTTGGCCACACAGCAAGGCTTGTGGGATCTTAGTTCCCTCACCTGGACGTAGCTGGTGAAAGGGCAGACTCCTAACCACTGGGCCGCCGGGGAATTCGCTACAAGTACAAATCTTAGAGAGGCCTGAAGTGCCTCACCTTGTGCAGCCCTCACTGCCCTTTATCTCCAGAACTTTCTTCGTCTTTCCGAGCCCCGGCTCCCCAGCCCCTGGGACCGCCATTCGACTTTCTGTGCCCGTGAATTTGACTGCTACACGTATCTCGTCAAAGTGGAATCAGACAGTATTTGTCCTTTCGTGGCTGTCTGACTTCACTTAACCAATAATGTCTTTAAGACTTGCCTGTGTTATAGCATCTGAAAGAATTTTCCTCCTTTTGTAACTTTCCTGGTGGCTCAGATGGTTAAAAAAAAAAATCTGCCTGCAATGCAGCAGACCCGGGTTTGATCCCTGGGTCGGGAAGATTCCCTGGAGAAGAGAATGGTAACCCACTCCAGTATCCTTGCCTGGACAATTCCATGCACAGAGGAGCCTGGTGGGCTACAGTCCATGGCGTCACAAAGAGTGGGACATGACTGAGTGACTAACGCTTTAAGGCTGACTAATACTCTGTTGTATGTATGCGCCACATTCATCTGTCGATGGATATTTGGGCTGCTTTTCGGCTAATGTAACTAACACTTCTATAAACATAGATGTACAAATATCTCTTTGAGAACTTGCTTTCGATGCTTTTGAGTTTATACCCAGAAGTGAAATTGCTGGATCACATGGTAATTCAATTTTAATTTTTTTAAGGAATCACTGTACTGTTTTCTACAGTGGCTGTGGCATCTTACATCTCCACCAGCAGTGCACAAGTGTTCTTAGTTTTTCCACATCTTAGCAATGCTTGTAATTTTTTATTTATTTTTATGTTATCCATGCTAGTGAGTGTGAAATGGTATGTCACTGTGGTCTTGCTTTGCTTTTCCATGATGATTAGTGATGCTGAGCATCTTTTCAGGGACTTACTGGCCACTTGCACATTTTCTTTGAAGAAATGTCCACTCAATGTACCCATTTTTAAATTGGAGAGTCTGTTCTTTGTTATTTGTGGGAACTCTTTAAATGCTGGGTATTAAGTTTCCAGAAGTCCCCGCCCCCACCCCCAGTGACTTATAATAATAATTTATTTCTCTCTCATGTGTTTTTAAAATTGAAATGTAGTTAACACACAATATAATGTTAGTTTCAGGTGTAGCACATGATTTGATGTTTGCATACATTATGAAATGGTCACCATAATAAGTCAAGTAACCATCTGTCCCTGTACAAAGTTATTACAGTGTTTTTGAGCATATTCCTTACACTGCACACTGATTACATCCCTGTGACTTATTTATTCTATAATTGGAGCTTTGTGCCTCTCAATCCCCTGCACCTTTTTCACCTCCCCACCCGTCCTTCTGGCACCTGCCCTTTTGTTCTCTATGAGAGAGTTTGTTTTCATTGTGCTTTGTTTGTTTGCTTTTAAGTTGCCATGCATACATGAGATCATGCAGTATTTTTCTTTCTCTTTCTGTCTTATTTCACTTACTGTAGTACCCTCTAGATCGATCCATGTTGTCGAAATGGCATGATTTCATTTTTTAATGACCGAGTTATATTCCATTGTATATAAATATATATAAACTTTAGGTATATATATATATATATATATATATATATATAAACTTTTATCCTTTCATCTGTTGACACAGGTTGCTTCCATATCTTGGTTATTGTGAATAATACTACAGTAAACACAGGGAAGCATATATCTTTTCACACTAGTGTTTTTGTTTTCTTTGGGTAAGTATCTAGAAGTAGAATTACAGATAATTCTATTTTTAATATTTTAAGAGACCTCTGTACTGTTTTCCATACTGTCTGCACCAAGTTACATTCCCACAAGCAGTGCATGAGGGTTCCCTTTTCCACATCCTCACCAACACTCGTTATTTCTTGTCTTTGTGATGATAGCCATTCTGGGAGGTGTGAGGTGATATCTTATTATGGTTTTGATTTGCATTTCTCTGATGATTAGTGATGTTGAGCGTCTTTTTCATGTGTCTGTTGGACATCTCATTTCTTGCATGTTTAACACCATCTTGGTTTCTGCTTCTTGAAGGACCTGTACTAGCACAATCATCATGTTTCTGTTAGAGTGAGGAATTGCAGGAGCTAGGTGACAGGTGGAGTCCTGACAAAGTCTGGCTCACCTTGGGTCAGGTTCACTGTGGAGACAGAGAATCTGAAGATCCAGCCAATAGTCCTTTCTCCAAACCCTGACTGTATCACCAGTATTAATATCCTTGGCAATTGGAGTAACCCTGACGTAAGCTTCTAAGCCTATGGAGTAAGAAAGAGCTGTTACAGTGTTGAAGGCCAAGTGGAAAACTCTGCAACAAATCCCTCTCCACCAAAACAGTTAGCCAAAAACATTATTGCATCTCAGGGTCATAGCAGAGGGTAGTGCCACCATTAACGGCCTAAAGAATGCTGGGGTAACTTTCCACATCATATCACCAATCTGGCCCCTGGAGAACCTGGAGAATGACAGTGGACTACTATGAACTTGACAAACCTCAGCTGTGCTGCTGGCCGGATGTGGTGTCAAGACTAGAACCGGAGAATCAGGTCTCAGGTAAATGATATGTGTCAACTGGATTGGTGAGTGCACTCCTCTTGATTCTGGATGGAAAAGAGCAGGGATGAAAAAACCTACAGCCTGTGGACCAAACCTGGTCAGCTGTCTGTTTTGTAAATGAAGTTTTATTGGAACACAGCCACATTTACTCATTTACATATTATTGCTTTCACACTTCAACAGCAGAGTCGAGTCGCTGCAACAGAGACTGTACGGCCTGCAAAACCTGTAATATTTACTGTCATGTTCCTTTAAAAATTTTTTACTTAGAAAAGAAGACCGGAATCAGTTTGAATTCACATCGGATGGACAAGTGATATTCATTTGCAATTTTGCATCAAGGTTCTGTTAACTCTTCCATCCTCCATCATAATATAGTCCAAAGAGATATGAACTGCCTGAACATCCATAGACATCATTATGACCCATTACATTGATTACATCATGCTGACTGGGTAGGTTGAGCAAGAGGTGGCCAGCACTCTGGAGTCCTTGCTAAGACACGTGCACTCCAAGAGGTAAAACTCAAATCATCTGCAGATTCAGGAACCTGCCTCTTCAGTGATGTTCTCAGGAGTCCAGCAGTCAGGAGGGTGTTGGGATACCCGCTCCTAAATAAGACACACATCGCCACATCTTGCATCTCCTACCACAGAACAGGAAGCACAATACTGGGCTCCGGAGGCAACACACATCCCATCCAAGAACCCCTGTCCAGGTGACGTGTCGGGTGACATGGAAGTCTGGTAGTTTTGAATGGGGCCCAGAGCATGAAGGGCTTCCCTGCTGGTTCAGACAGTAAAGAATCTGCCTGCAATGCTGGAGACCCAGGTTTGATCCCTGGGTCTGGAAGATCCCCTGGAGAAGGGAGTGGCAATACACTCCAGTATTCTTGCCTGGGGAATTCCATGGACAGAGGAGCCTGGCAGGCTACTGTTCATGGGATCACAAAGAGTCAAGCACAGCTGAGGGACTAACGCTTCCACAACAGGTCTAGGCTGCCACACAAGCAGCCCGATCCCTTGGGCCATACAACCCAGCAAACTGTATGGTGTTAGGGGTGTCAGTCGTGGGAAAAATGTCACAGGGTGCCAATGGCAAGCTCTGGGGAAGGAATCACAACAGAGCCTCTGGGATTCTGGAGTTCCAACAGTGGAGTCGGCATGATGGGCCCGTAAGTGAAATGATCGTGTTGACAGAGTGTGCCTATAGTATCAACCGGTCAGACCCCATTTAGAAGACTGACCTAGCTGCTTTGCCTCTGTCCAACCTGTGAGCAGCACACTCCGACAGGAGCTTCTGACCGCACCATCCAAGGAGACCCACCAGCCACCTGGTGGCTGGTCAGCCACTCTCAGCTCCTTCCGTGTGGGAAGGGTCAGGGGTTTATCCTCACAGGGATAGACGCCTGTGCTATGTATGAGCTTACCTTCCGGGCCTCCAGGCCTCAGCCATCCCCATAATCCAGGAGCCTACGAAAAGCCTGATCTGTTGCCATGGAATCCTAACCCAGGGACCCACTCCACACTGAAAGCGATGTGGGAATGGAGTCCTAACCAGAGACCCACTAGAATGGAAAGTGGAAGGTGAACTGGGAGCCACCAACTGTGCCCAGAGTCCAACCAGGAGCAGTAACGGGGGCTATCACTCTTCCCACTGTCCCCTCTCCTCAGGAAGAGAAGGCCCGGGAACCATGAAATAGCTGGCTATTCCCTGAATTGCTGGGAGCAATAAACTGTGAGGCGCGAGGGTGGTGGATTGTTGCAGTCACGGAAATGTGCTGCTTGGATCCTCCTGCAAAGAGCGTCCACGACTGACGGCCGCACACGCTGCTCCCTGCGTGCACGCCTGTGTTTGCACAGACACCTCATTTCCCACGAGTGTCTCCTGACTGATGGCTGAGCACAGAGGGGACGTGAAGGCAGGTCCACCCAGTAAGGCGAGGGGTCCCTCTGCCGATGACTTTGGCTCCAGGACAGTCTGTCCTCAGCCTGGCCTCCTGGAAGAGCTTCTCTTGGAACTGAGCTGCCGTTTGGCACTCTTCCGACCCATGCCTCCTTAGATCTCTCTCTCTCCTTCCATTGGGTCAAACCAGCCTCTCTCCCCTCCTCCAGTTAATCTCCTTCATGTCTAAGCCTGTCTTGGCAGCTGCTTCTAGAGGCAACCTGAACTAATACACTTACATGCTCACAAAACATCTTAAGGTTCATGTCATTTTGCCACAGCACAGAGGCAGATGAAGAGCTGAGCTTTAAAGAGATTAGAGGACTTGCCCAGTGTTACTCGTGACCAAACGCACCTTGGACTTCTTTCCAGCATTCCTAGTTGGCAAGTAAAAGAGAGGTCGTGTTGTAACAGGATAGACACACTGCATAATTGGGTTGTTTCAGGAAAATGGGATTCTTCTACCCCAAATATGTCAGCAACTAAGAGTCTTTTCAAGTGAGAGTTCTGGAATTGTTCCTTTTTGTGTCTTTCAACCCCTAGAGCTTATGATTTATCCTTGTAGATAGAGCGGTGTTTTTTTCTTTCTTTTTTTTGGTATTCCAAGAAAAGGGTTTGGTTGCATAGGTTAAAACCCTAGACCTTTTGGTTGCAGAGTGAAAGGGCAAGATAGAAATAGATTAGTAAGAGGTACAAACTACTATGTATAAAATGAGTGAGCTACAAGGATATATTGTACAGCACAGGGAATATAGCCAATATTTTATAATAACTACAAATGGAGTATAATCTATAAAAATTTTGAATCACTATGTTGTACACCTAAAACTAACAATGTTGTAAATCAAATATACCTCAATAAAAATTTTTTTAAAAAGAAGAAAAAAAACCCTAAAATGACCCAGAAAAAAGGAAGACTCCATTTGTAACATATTTCCGTGATCCAGTGACCTGGAACCAGCCAAGCTCTCGGGCCCTCTTCCTCTCCCTTACTTCTGGCGACGCAGGCTGGTCCTCTTGTTCTTCCTCCAACAGGCCGTGATTCAGAAGCTGCCTCTATCGTCCTCTAGGCTTGAAATGCTGTTACCCGAGACCTTCACAAGGCCAGCTGCACAAGCTAGGTCTCCGCTAACCCTGCTCTCTAGAAGGGACTTTCCCATCACATTTTCTGTTATTTTACACTGCTTTATTTTCTTCATCACAATTATTAATACTTGAATGGTTTTATGTATTTGTTTAATTATTGTAAGTAACCTCCTGTAGAATGTAGTATTTTGAAAGTAGGCAGTTTTCCCTCTTCACTTGTATATGTAGGTTTTTAATAAATATTTGTTGAATTAATTATTAATACAGAAAATATACACTTTGTCAAGAAAGATGTAGAAAATCTAAAAAGCTGAAAGAAATTCTGGGGCTAAAAATTCAATAACTGAAATGAAAAAATTCACTAGAAGGATTCAAAAGCAGGTTTGCACAGGCAGAAGAATCTGCAAACTTGACAATAGGACTATGGAAATTATTGAGTCTGAGGAACAGAAAGAAAAATGATTGGTGAACAGAGCCTAAAGCACCTGTGTGCTGCCATCAGACGGACCAACATGTGCGCTGTGGGAGTCCCAGAAGGAGAAGAGAGACTATTTAAAGAAATAAGGGCAGAAAACTTCCCAAATGTGATGAAATACATGAATATAAATGCTTAAGAAACTTAATGAATTCCAAGTGGAATGAACTCAGAGACCCACCACCAAGACACATTATAAACAAACTCTGTTGAAAGACAAAGAATTTTGGAAACAGTGAGACAGAAACAATTTGTCACCCATAAAGGATCTTCAATGATCATCAATTAATTTCTCACCAGACTTTGGAGGTCAAAAAGCTGTAGGTTGATACATTCAAAGTATTATGAAGAGAAAAAATAAACTGTCAACCAAGAGTCCTATATCTGTAAAAACTGTTCCCCAAAGAATGCATTTGAATCAGTTCTAATGAGATGGATGAAACTGGAGCCTATTATACAGAGTGAAGTAAGTCAGAAAGAAAAACACCAGTACAGTATATTAATGCATATATATGGAATTTAGAAAGATGGTAACGATGACCCTATATGCGAGACAGCAAAAGAAACACAGATATAAAGAACAGACTTTTGGACTCTGTGTGGGAAGGCGAGGGTGGGATGATTTGAGAGAACAGCATTGAAACATGTATATTATCATATGTGAAATGGATCGCCAGTCCAGGTTTGATGGATGAGACAGGGTGCTCAGGGCTGGTGCACTGGGATGACCCTGAGGGATGGGATGGGGAGGGAGGTGGGAGGGGGGCTTAGGATGGGGAACACATGTACACTCATGACTGATTCATGTCAATGTAAGGCAAAAACCACTACAATATTGTAAAGTAATTAGCCTCCAATTAAAATAAATAAATTAATTTAAAAAAATAACTCTCCTCCAAAAGTGAGAAAGAAGTTAAAACATTCCCAGATAAACAAAAACTGAGAATGTGCATAGTGCACAAAAGGAAATGATGAAAGAATTCAAACAGCTCACTGCGAAAAAATCAACTAAACACAAAAGAAAACTAATGCAGAAAATAAGAGACCAAAAAAAAAAACTGTAAGCCATGGAGAAACTAAGTAGCAAAATGACAAGAGTTCTCTCTTTATCACTAATTATTTTAAATATAGGTGGATTAAGCTACAATCAAGAGAGAACTTGGCAGAATGGATTAAAAAAGTGATCTGATTATATATTATCCAGAGGAAATTCGCTTTAAATCCAAAGACACAAATAGATTGAAAGTGAAAAGACTGAAAAAGATATTCCATGCAAATAGAAACCCAAGGAGAACAGGGATATAATACCAATATCAGGCAAAACAGACTCTAATTAGAAATGTTTATAAGAAATAAGGGATATTATAAATTAATCATACATTAATTATATATTAATAAATGTTCAATATAAGATAAACAGTTGCAAACATCTTCATACCTAAGATCATGTTGTTCAGAGAGAATACTAAAAAATGCCTTTAATATATAAATAAAGCAGCACCATGTCTTCTTATAGTAGACAGTACCTAATGTTATTGGGGCTTCCTTGGTGGCTCATGGTAAAGAATCCGCTTGCAGTGCAGAAGTGCAAGAGACACAGGTTTGATCCTTGGGTAAAGAAGATCTCCTGGAGATGGAAATAGCAACTCACTCCAATATTCTCGCCTGGGAAATGCCATGGGCAGAGGAGCCTGGTGGGCTACAGTCCACAGGGTGGCAAAAGAGACACAACATAGTGATAACAGCACCCCTAATAAAATATCATCACAATATACAAAACAAAAATGGACAGATTGAAGGGAGAAATAGAACTACAGCAGTAGTTGGAGACATAATGCTCCACCCTAGATAAAAAAAAATAGAAAATAGTAAGGAAACAGAGGACTTACCACAATAAACCATTAGATCTAATAGACTTTATACTCTACTCAATGACAGCAGAATACACATTCTTGTCAAGTGTACGTGGGTCTATTTTCCATCATAGACCATATGTTCAGTTCAGTTCAGTCGCTCAGTCGTGTCCGACTCTTTGCGACCCCATGAATTGCAGCACGCCAGGCCTCTCTGTCCATCACCAACTCCCGGAGTCTACCCAAACCCATGTTCATCGAGTCGGTGATGCCATCCAACCATCTCATCCTCTGTCCACTTCTCCTCCCGCCCCCAATCCTACCCAGCATTAGGGTCTTTTCCAATGAGTCAACCCTTCACATGAGGTGGCCAAAGTATTGGAGTTTCAGCTTCAACATCAGACCTTCCAATGAACACCCAGGATTGATCTCTTTTAGGATGGATTGATTGGATCTCCTTGCAGTCCAAGGGACTCTCAAGAGTCTTCTCCAACACCACAGCTCAAAAGCATCAATTCTGCGGCACTCAGCTTTCTTCACCGTCCAAATCTCACATCCATACGTGACTACTGGAAAAACCATAGCCTTGACTAGACGGACTTTTGTTGGCAAAGTAATGTCTCTGCTTTTAAATATGCTATCTAGGTTGGCCATAACCTTCCTTCCAAGGAGTAAGCGTCTTTTAATTTCATGGCTGCAGTCACCATCAGCAGTGATTCTGGAGCCGCAAAAAATAAAGTCTGACACTGTTTCCACTGTTTCCCCATCTATTTCCCATGGAGTGATGGGACCAGATGCCATGATCTTAGTTTTCTGAACGTTGAGCTTGAAGCCAACTTTTTCACTCTCCTCCTTCACCTTCATCAAGAGGCTCTTTAGTTCTTCTTCACTTTCTGCCATAGGGGTGGTGTCATCATATGTTAGATCACAAATTAGGTCTTTTGACATTTAAAAGATAGGTATCAAAAAGATCAAAGTAACTTTTTTGTTTTGCTACAACAAGATGAAATTAGAAATCAGTAACAGAAAGAAAGCAGGGAAATTCACAGAATTGTGGAAACTAAACAACATAGGGCAAAACATATGATCCAGCTGTTTCATTTCTGAGTATTTATCCAAAGAAAAAAATACCAGTATCTTGAAACGGTGTCTGCACCCCGATGTTCATTGCATCATTATTTGTAATAACTAAGACTTGAAAACAACCTATGTCCACTGATGAATGAATGGATAAAGAAGATGTTTTATGGACATATGTACACACACAAGCACATGTATACACACATATTGATACTATGGAATAATATTGTGTCCAACTCTTTGTGACCCCATGGACTACAGTCCATGGAATTCTCCAGGCCAGAACACTGGAGTGGATAGCCTTTCCTTTCTCCAGGGGATCTTCCCAAATCAGGGTTTGAACCCAGGTTTCCCACATTGCAGGTGGATTCTTTACCAGCTGAGCCACAAGGGAAGCCCAAGAATTCTGGAGTGGGTAGCCTATCCCTTCTCCAGGGGATCTTCCCAACCCAGGAATCGAACCAGAGTCTCCCACATTGCAGGTGGATTCTTTATCAACTGAGCTATCAGGGAAGCTCATGTAATAATATTCAGGCATAAAAAAGAAGAAAATCCTGCCATCTGCAACAGTGTGTATGAACCTTGAAAGCATTATGCTAAGTAAACTATGTCAGACAGAGAAAGACAAATACTGTATGATCTTACTTATGTGTGGAATCTAAAAAGCAAGCAAACAAGCTAGCTGATCTTATACTGATAGATGCAGAAAACATACTGGTAGTTGCCAGAGATGGGGTTAGGAGTCTGATGAAATGGATGATAGTGGTCAGAAAGTACAAACCTTCACTTATAAGATAAATTATTCTTGGGAATGTAATGTACAGCATGCTGACTGTAGTTAATAATGCTATGTTGTATCTTTGAAAATTGTTAAGAGTAGATCTTAAAAGTTCTCTTTACAAGAAAAAAATGTATAACAATTTGTGGTGATGGATGTTAACTAAACTTATTTTGGTAATCATGTTGCAGTATATATAGAAATTATTGTTTTATATCTAAAAGCAGTACAGTGTTACATGTAAATTATGTCTCAATTTTTAAAAATGTTCCCTCCCCTTTTGGTGGGGGAACTTCCTATGAAAAGGAATTAATATATGTCACATTTTAATTAAAAAATACTTATATTGAGCCCGTTAGTTTCCCTTAATAACCTGAAAAACTGGCCTTTGATCCAACCTCTGGAACAAATCCATTTGTATATTCCATCCCCAACTAGGTATGTGTGTGCATGTCAAAAACAAACAAATTTTTTATCCCAAGCTAACCAATACTTGCTATATTCTACAAAATATAGAAAAATTCAATAGAAAATTCAAATAAATATGTACAGCAATTGTTATATGGCTTCACAGGTGTCTCAGTGATAAAGAATCTGCCTGCTAATGCAGGAGACATGGGTTTGATCCCTGGGTCAGAAAGATTCCCCTGGAGAAGGAAATGGCAACCCACTCCAGTACGCTTGCCTGGGAAACCCCATGGACAGAGGAGTCTGGTGGGCTATATAGTCCATGGGGTTGCAAAGAGTTGAACATGACTTAGTGACTAAACAACAACACTTGTTATATATTAACTTGTAGTACAGTGGTTCAGAAGTTAAAAATATGTTTACTAAATTTCATTAAGTTAAAGTCCACATTTTTAAATAGCCCATCCACCTCATATAAATTTAGGAAACTGAATATTCAAAGGTATCTAAAGTGTTAGGAATCTTCTGGCTGAATCTTCAATTTGATTCAATTAACAATTAATAGTCTAGTTCAAAGAAACCAATGACAGGAATATTTAGCTAGATTTAATAACTATCTTAATATCAACTACTTAAAAATATAGAGCCACATTTTATATGTTTGTCTAAATGTTACATAAATGTTTATATAAAAATACTTATAATTTGCAAATAAAAATAGAATAACAAAAAATTCATAATCACCTAATGAAGTCGTTTTTTTCTTACAAGTTTTTATTTTCGCTGTTTGTGTGGAGTTTTTAGTGTTGGTCTCAGAATTATTTCAGTACAAGCCAACAATACATAGGTTGGTTTCTTGAGTTTAAAGAAGTGATGATAAATGCATTGAGAAACAAGCAGTGAGAAAATGTAGCAGAATTGTTAGGAATAAAGCTCCATGAACTAGACCTCACATGTGTGCAGATAATTTAGGAGAAAAAAAATAGGAGCTGTAATGTTAATATGGCCTGGATTTCAAGAGATTAACTAACTATTCCACTTTCTGAAAGTGCAAAAAATAGAGAAAAACTTCAGAAAAAATTAATCCTCTGATATACGAGATAAATGAAAAATACAGCCTAAATCATAGATGTTTTATCAGTGGAAGAAATGTGATTAGAGAGAGAAAGACTATACATTAGTACATCCTTTCTCAGCCTTTGATTGACATACTAGATACTCATTACAGGCATATTTTTACATCTCCTGTGCCATCTGATTTTGTTTTCTATTTAAATTTCCACTGAATCCATTCTCTGGTGATAAATGTGAAAATTTTTGTGATTTTAATGAATGCTAATTTTATTGTTGTACTTTTCGTTGAGTTTCTATGACTGAAACATTACTAAACTGCTCTCTTATGCCACGCTCTCAGTGATTGTATTCTGAAAAGATTGAACCCTAGATCTGTATAAAACACTCCGTCCCAGAGCAGCAGAATACACACTGGTTTCGGGAGCACATGGAACATTCTTCAGGACGGATCACATGCCAGGCCACAAAGCAAGTCTGAATACCTTGAAAGAGGTTGAGAAAAATAAGAGGCTTAATCCTTAGGTATGTGAGCTTTTCTATGGGAGCCTTTTTAGGCATGTGTGTTTCACCGATGGATTTGACTGAGACTTCAAAAATATGATGGTATTACGTTAATTTTTCCCATTACAGTTTTGTGTTTTAATGCTGGATACTTGATCCCTCCTCTGGAAATTTTTAGCCCCCTTTCCTATAAAGACTCATAGTTGACTTGAATTGGGGTTTGTAATAAGTACAAGGTATGGATACTACTCTTTTCTCAGTCTTGCTATAGGGTGAGTTCTGTGAGCTAATCTTTCTCAAGCTTCCTCTAAATACTCTCTGGTTTCTAGAGCTAAAGACTAATGAAGAACCTAATAGATGCTTTCAAGTATTGTAGTATTTTCAGATGTGAAAGATTTTAGGAGAATATGTGGAGATGAGAGGAGTAGGCTTAGAACAGTGAAACAACCACTGGAACAAATGTTTAGGTCTGTAAAGAAAAGGGTTGGCATTTGGAGTTTTACAGACTGCCTCTGGGAGGCAGTAAGGGGCAGAGATTAAGAGATGGCTTCCCATGGACTTCAAATCAATGACAGCCATTGCTGTCCCTGTGATGTGTGCCTTGGTTTATCCGGTGAAATAGGTATAATAGTAATGCCTCCCCCAGAGGGCTTTTGTAAGGATTAAATGAGATGCTTCCTGCCAGGCACTGTCAATTGTGTCTGGTACAGAGTAAACGTTCCATTTAAGTTAGCTTTGTTACTAAGGAATGGCTGTCTGCTTTTGTAGCCTCCCCATCACTAGAGGAAATTAAGCCGAGGTACGATAATAAGTTGGCAGGAGTTTTATAGATAAGAGTTAGACATTGGAGAGCATCTTTAACCCCTGAGGTTTTCTGTTTCTGTCACTTTGTTTCCAGTGAATATCAAGGCGTCTTTCATATATGACAATGGCGGTATTAGTCTGTATATCATGCTTTTTCCTGGTAGTACAATTCCAATGGTACAATCTCCTGTAGGCAATCTATGACCACAGAGTAGGGCAAAGAATATCACTGCTTCAGTCCAGTCTCTAGGCTGACCCCATGGGGCAAACCTCCTGCAGATGTCAGAGACCTCAACAGATAGACTATGAATTCAATTCAGGGAAAACAGTAAGGAATAATTCTTTTGATAATTTGAATCTTTCTTATTTGATGGCAGAAATTAAAAAGGGTCATAACATTGATTGTTCATAAGACCTAAATGAAAAAATGGACACTGTAATATATTGTTAGTGGGAGTATAAATTGCAAACATTTTTCAAAAGAAAGCTAGCAATGTCTGTTATATTCTAAAATACATATTCTCTTTAACATACGAATTCCATTTTTGAATAGCTCTTCTGTAGAAATAGACACATCATTTTTTAAGGCCACATTAAAGAATCTTTACTTTGGCATTGCTTATGGTGGCTGAAAAATGGATCCAGTCTCATTGTCTATCAACAGGGCTATAGTTTGGTGTAGTACATTTTTGCCTTGGAATATTATGTGACTGTTTAAAAGAATGACTTAGATTTCTATGGACTTGAGATGTCTATGATGTATTAGATGAGGAAAGCAAGTTCCAGCATACAGTATTCCCTAATATTTGGAACAGCAAACAAACAAAAAATTCCAAGTGCCCTTTGAATGTCTTTACATGTAAGAGGAGAGGTGAGGATAGACTGATGCCATTGACCACCTCGGGCCTGAGGCTAAGAGGGAATCAGTGTTTTCTATATATGTTGATGCATGTTTTACACATTTCTTATGGAATGAGAGAAACTAAAAGGAAAGTGGTTTAATTAATGAAGAACTTAATAATTACAAAAACATACCTACTTTTGGCACAATGAAAATTTCTTGAGAAAAATACTCCTACGCTGCCTTCCTACCCTGTTTTGTAAAATTTTTTATTCTTCTTTCCCCTTTCACTTTCTTCCTTGTCCTTTTCTATCCTCTGCTCCTTCCAACAAAACAAAAGTATTCTGTGAAAATGGGGACATACTTACAAGTCAAGTATTTTACCAGACCGGAAGTATACAAAAAAGCAACTTGTTATTTTTTCCTTCTTATCTCAAACGCTAAGTCTTTACTGAAAAATTTCTTTTGAAGCAGAAGAATAGAGTCCCTCACTCTCCACCCTCTAATAGAGAAGTTCTGCCACCTAGAGTGAAATGGAATTTCCTGAGGTCATGTTCAGAGAGAATACCAAAAAAATCACACATATATATATATATATATATATAAAAACCAGCAGCATGTCATCTTTTGGTAGGCAATAGTGCCAAGTGCTATAAAAGAAAAGTCAAATCCTTTGACTTTATGTGGACAAGGACAAAAAAAAAAAAAGAATAAAATACATTCGTTAAAGGGACCAAGCCAAATGTTTTCTCATGTAGTGACAATTAGCTTTATTAAACACTTATGCAGATAAACCTTTTGAAATTTTTGTTCCTAAAATGGTATATATTTAAAGTTTTTAATGAATTATGTGAGCTATGCGGTTGAATAAATTTCCATCTTTATTTCTGAGGGAGTTGAGCTTTGGCTGACCTCTTTGTTAGAATTGCTATCATTTTACAGTAATTTTCTTCTCATTTTTGTCCTTTCCTATTACCTTAAAATTTTTCTTGCTGAACATTTGAAACAAATACAAACGTGCACAGAGAAAGTGTAATGAATCTCCATGTGCCCGTCATCCAGCTTCCGTACTTGTGCACCCATGGCCACCATTATTTCACTTATAGAACATCTGCTCCTTCAACCATATTATTTTGTAATAAATGACAAATACCATAAATATTTTAGCTCTCAAGTCTATAAAGGATATGAACTCCTCCAAATATAACCACAATACTATTTTTACATCTAAAAGAAGAAGGATATTTTCTTAATAAATATGGTATTACTGAATTTCTAATTGTCTCTTAAATGGTATATTTTCTTTTCTTACAGTTTTTCATCTATAGGTCTTCCTCAGTGTATTTTTTTCCCTTTGACAAGTATTTGTGGAAGAAACAGGGTTGTTTGCACTCCTTATGAATTGGAAATTGGACCTAAAGAATTGATCAGATATAGATGAGACTTTTTTTCTTGCCAAGGCACCTTAAGAGACTGTTGTGTTCTATTAGGGGGCACAAATGATTGATTGTCTCTTTTTTGTGATGTTGGTAGCTGTTAATGCTTAATACCTGGCTCCATTAATTTATTGTTGCTGTTGGTTAGTTGCTGGCATGTGTGACTCTTGCAACCCCATGGATGGTAGCCCGCCAGGCTCCTCTGTCCATGAGGTTTCCCAGGCAAGAATATTGGAATGGGTTGTCATTTCCTTCTCCAGGGATCTTCCTGATCCCATGTCTGCTGCTTGGCAGGTGGGTCAAACCCCATGTTTGCTGTTTGGCATGCGAATTCCTTATTACTGAGCCTCCAGGAAAGCCCCCATTAATTTATTTGAAGCTGCAAAATAGTGATAATCTGATCAAGGCATTCCTTTACTTATTTGCTGAGGTGTTTCTAGAAATAGAAAATTCTTCTCTTCTGTCATTTCAGCTACCATGTTACAGTTCATACAGAGAAAGCAGAAAAAATGTTTATTCTTTTACTTACAAGTTTTCACAATAATAAATTTGTTCCCTAATGTTATCCAAGAGTAACCAATTAGGTTTAGGGATTTTGTTTGTTTAGTTATCACTTCAAACACATGGGATTAAACATATTTGCTATGTTTGAAGGCATTATAGCTGTTAATCTTATTGACACTTTCCATGCCAGTGTCCTAAATGGCCTGAGTCCTCCTGACGTGACATCAGTTGTTGACAATTTCTTTGCCATTTGCGTTTTGGGGTGACAAGGTGTTCCACACTTCCAGATTGTCACCAGTGCAGTGGACTGGCATGAACGCCTACACTCTAAGGAGACAGCAGGTGTCTCTGCGGGCTCAGTAGCGGCCCAGGATCCACAGTTGTCACCACTCTGGGGCCGGCAGTACAGGTGTCCCACTGTCCTGCCAGGTGAAACTAAACTACTTCTGTGTTCCCTGGTTGTCAGCAGACGAAAAGGATCCACCACATCCAGAGCTGCGTACATGTGCCAGTGGTGTCAGCTTGTCCCAGGAAAAAAAGACACATCTGTAGCAGTTGCTATAATTGGAGCCACAAATTAATGAAGACTTTTATGTATGATATAAAATATTTAAATGTAATAGAAAGTTTAGACAGATAAAGTTTTTATTTCTTGATTGTCTATTTTTCTCTGATATATGTGTTCATTAATTTGTACTTTTCAGAGTAAATCGCATTTGATACAAATTAATAGTAATTTAACACATAGAAAATAAACACAATCAAGGTTACTTTTATGCTCCTGTGTGACTCTGAAAGACTATCATGAATGGCTGTGTGTGTGACGGCTTCCCTTGTGGCTCAGCTGGTAAAGAATCCACCTGCGATGCAGGAGACCTGGGTTTGATCCCTGGGATGGGAAGACCCCCTGGAGAAGGGAAAGGCTACCCCCTCTAGTATTCTGGCCTGGAGAATTCCATGGACTGTATAGTCCATAGGGTTGCAAAGAGTATGAATGGCTGTGTATAAAAATGTAATTCTCATAATATGTAAATTATCTTTTTTGCTTTTATTTATTTTCTGATTTATTTTTTAACATGTAATTAAAGAGTTAAAGTTACATCAAACAGATAATGAAATTTAATTATCAGTTAAAAAAAACTGTAGTTTTAGGGCAGAGGTCATTTGTTTACATGTTCAATAACAAAAATCTGGTTGTTATTTATCTAGAACTTTAACATAAAGCAATTTCTTACAACAAAATGGGTCCCCCCCGTGGAAGATGAATCTAGTCATTTACCTGTATTGCTTTCATGGGGTGCACTTGAATCTGCTAATATTTTGTGACCTCACGTTACTGCTGTGCTTTGTTAGGACTTCTTACTAGATACTTGGATTATTGAATAATAAATAATCTTTCATTTTTTCCATTTCTAATTCCCTTGTTTTCCATTGCAACCTCTGGGTCATAAACGTGCAAATTTAATATGCAAATTATATTCACTTACAAATATATTCACAGCAGCTTTAGGTGAAAACACAACTGTCTTTCAGCTAATGCCAAAATGTAAATCATGCCGCTTATAAAATGAGTGTTCATAATTTTTCTTAGAAAAAGTATGTGTGAGCTGAGAGACTGACTGATCTGTCTTGAACTTGTGACATTTGTGAACAGAAAGGATATGGGTTGAAAATCTGGATTAATCAAACATTATGTGTAGAAACTCACAGATTCAGTGACTCTCCGGATAGACACAATATTGAAAGTGAAAGTGAAAGTCGCTTAGTCCTGTGTGATTCTTTGTGATCCCATGGACTATATATATAGTCCGTGTAATTCTCCAGGCCAGAATACTGGAGTTGGTAGCCGTTCCCTTCTCCAAGGAATCTTCCCAACCCCGGGTCAAACCCAGGTCTCCCGCATTGCAGGCAGATTCCTTAGCATCTGAGCCACCAGAGAAGCCCAAGAATAGTGGAGTGGGTAGCCTATTCCTTCTCCAGGGAATCTTCCCGAGTCAGGAATTGAACTGGGACCTCTTGCATTGCAGGCAGATTCTTTACCAGCTGAGCTACCAGGGAAGCCCCAGACACAATATTGAGTTATTGCAAAGATTCAAGTAATGACTAAACAAAGGTACTATCAATAATATCCATCATGGCTGTAGTAATTTAACAAATATTTATTGAACACTTACTACGTGCTGAACTGTGGTAGTGCTAGGGATTCAAAGATGAGAAAGTCATGAACTCTGTTCCTAAACAGCTTATTCATTTACTTAGAGAGAGAAACATCTAATAAATACTCAGAATTCGATGTACAGCAATAGTGATATTACAGTGTTTATGGCTGTTAGAGGAGAGACTGACAGATTTGCAAGGAGAAGTTGGTAAAGGCTCCATAGAGGATGTGGATTTGAGCAAAAGAGTTTCAGAAAAACATCTACTTCTGCTTCACTGACTGTGCTGAAGCCTTTGACCATGTGGATCACAACAAACTGGAAAATTCTTAGAGAGGTGGGAATACCAGACCACCTTACCTGTCTCCTGAGAAAACTGTGTGTGAGTCAAGAAGCAATAGTTAGAACTAGACATGGAAAATCTGACTGGCTCAAAATTGGTAAAGGAGTACATCAAGGCTGTATATTGTCACCCTGTTTATTTAACTTATCATCATGCAAAATACTTGGCTGGATGAATAGCAAGTTGCAATCAAGATCGCTGGAAGAAATATCAATAACCTCAGATACGCAGATGATACCACTTTAATGGTAGAAAGCAAAAAGGAACTAAAGAGCCTCTTGATGAGGGTGAAAGAGGAGAGTGAAAAAGCTGGCTTAAAACTGAACATTAAAAAAAGCTAAGGTCACCACAGCCAGACCCATCACTTTATGAGAAATAGAAGGGGAAAAAATAGAAGCAGTGACAGATTTGCTTTTCTTGGGTTCCAAGATCACTGCGGACAGTAACTACAGTCATGAAATTAAAAGAGGCTTGCTCGTCCAAAGGAAAAAGAAAGAAGTGTTAGTTGCTCAGTTGTGTCTGACTCTTTGTGACTCCATGGACTGTAGCCTGCCAGGCTCCTCTGTCCATGGAATTTTCCAGGCAAGACTACAGAGGAGGGTTTCCATTTCCTTCTCCAGGGGATCTTCCTGACCTGGGGATCAAACCCTGGTCTCCTGCATTGTAGGCAGATTCTTTACCATCTGAGCCACCAGGAAAGCCCTCAGAAGGAAAGCTATGACAAATCTAGACAGTGTATTAAAAAGCAAAGACATCGCTTTTCTGACAAAGGTCCATGTAGCCAAAGCTATGGTTTTTCCAGTAGTCGTGTGCAGATGTGAGAGTTGGATCATAAAGAAAGCTGAGCGCCGAAGAATTGATGCTTTTGAATTTTGGTGCTGGAGAAGACTCTTGAGAGTCCCTTGGACAGCAAAGAGATCAAACTAGTCAATTCTAAAGGAAATAAACCCTGAATATTCATTAGAAGGACTGAAACTTCACTATTTGAGCCACCTGATGTGAAGAGCCGACTCATTGAATAAAACCCTGATGCTGGGAAAGATTGAGGGCAGGAGGAGAAGGGGATGACAGAGGATGAGATGATTGGATGGCATCGTCGACTCATTGGACATGAATCTGAGCAAAGTCAAGGAGATAGTGGAGGACAGGGAAGCCTGGTGTGCTGCAGTCTGTGGGGTCACAAAGAGCCGGACACGACTTAGTAACATAACAGCAACAGAATATGTTCCACGTCGGTGTTTGGAATGCTGTTTATGTCAGGTGTGAGCGAGAGAATATGATGACTGGGAATCTTAGCACGAGTCTGGAAAGGGGATTCAGGAAGGGGAGAGGGGTGGGATCAAGACTCCAGCAGGGTGGGCAGGAGACCTGTAGGGCTTTGTATGTGTAGCAGCCGTGCTCAGTCTGTCTTTGAGAAAAAGGCAATTCAGGTAAAAGCTGTAGCGCCTTCAGGAGGCAGCCTCGCCGTTGGACCGAGACCATGCTCTCCCCGGGGAGTCTCTTGCTAGTAGCTGAGCACTAAATGGTTAGAGGCCAGTTCTGCCCACCCAGGGCTCCTCTAACAAAGCAGTGTCCCTAAGCTCCCCATTGGTTTGGCCAAGGATTTGTCAGATGTGCGTCCTGGTGTGAGGTTCTCCTGCCAAATTTTGTTTCCTCTCCCTCATCCCTTTCACAGGTGTCAGGTCAGCATCACGGTCTGAAACCTTTCCCTACCCAGTTCAGCAGCCTCCTCTTTTTATTTTTCATTAAGAGCCAATAGACCATTGTCTCTCCTGACATCATGTCAGCCCCTGCTTCCAGGAGGACCCAACAGACACAGGAACATCGGTGGTTTGTAAAATCAGAAGGATAGCGTAGTGTTAGTTGCTCATTCGTGTCCGACTCTTTGCGACCCCACGGACTCCTCTGTCCATGGGATTCTCCAGGCAGAATACTGGAGTGGGTTGAACCAATGCCCTCCTCCAGGGGATCTTCCTGACCTAGGGATCAAACCCCATCTGCTGCATTGCAGGCAGACTTTTTACCATTTGAGCTACAGAGAAGATCTTAGAAGCTTAGAAAGGTACTCCTTTTATATGTATATTTAAACATTTACTAAGTGAATCTGATAAAACTCCTATAAAATGTAAGAAATTAATTGTATGCAAATGTTAAATGAGAATTTTTTTCAGAATTAATGCTATACTTCTAATCTGCTTCACATTGCTTAGTTTCTTTTAATGAAAGAGAGTTTATGCATTTTCAGCTTTTTCACTGTCGTTTCACAAAGACCATCGGCTACTGTTTTCTTCATTTTTTTTTTTCGTGATTCTTATTAATTAGTTTTTGTTTCTTTGGTGGTGCTGTGTCTTTGTTGCTGCATTTCTCTAGCTGCGGTGAGCGGGGTCCACTCCTTGTGTGGAGCAGAGGCTGAGGGCACTCGTGGGCCCAGTATTTGCCACTCGCGGGCTCTGGAGGGCAGACTCAGTTGTTGTGGTGCCTGGGCTTAGTTGCCCTGCAGCATGTGGGATCTTCCTGGACCAGGGATCAAACCTGCATCCCCTGCATTGAAAGGCAAATTCTTAACCACTGACCCACCAAGAAAGTTCTTTTCATATTATTTTTTAACAGAACATGCTTGATATCATTAATGATGTCTTCAATTGCACAGGAGATTCACATGCATCTGCTTTTGCATGAGATTGTAATACTGAAATAAAAGTTGTGGAGATTTTAGGTTTCTGTTCTGCTATGCTTTAGAATTCATGACCCCCGCATCTCCAAACTTACAGTTGGATTTGAATCCCTGAGATACTTGTTTATATTTCTCCCTCTTGTTTTTATATTTTCTGTTTCTTTTTTGAAAATCTTAGGTGTATTCTGTCACTCATCAATAGGCAACTAAAGAATTGACCTGAAAAAAACAAAAGTAGATATCATCTCACATCTGTTAGAGAGGCTTTTATCAAAAAGATGGCAAATAGTGGCCAGGCTGTGGATAAAAAGGAAGCTTGTGCACTGTTGATGGGACTGTAAACTGGTACAGCCACTATGGAAAATAGTATGGAACTTCCTCAAAAAATTAAAAATAGAGCTACCATATGATCCAGCAATTCCACTTCTGGGTATTTTTCCAAAAAAAATACAATCACTGTTTCAAAAAGATACCTGTACCTCCATGTTCAGTGTAGCATTATTGGCAATAGCCAAGAACATGGACGCAACCTGTGCCCATCAATAGGTGAAGAAATAAAGATGAAATATATGTATCTATATCTATATATCAAATGGAATATTTGTCAACCATAAAAAAGAAGGAAGACAGTGGAAGAAATCCTTCTGTTTGTGACAATTTGGGTGGACCTTGATGGCATTATGCTAAGTGAAATAAGTCAGAGAAAGAAAAATACTATATGATCTCATTTGTATGTGGAATCTAAAAAATAAATCCAAACTTGCAGAAAAAGAGATCAGATTTGTGGTTGCTCAGGGTAGGAGGTTGGGGGGGAGTGGGAGTTGAAGGAAGGTGGTCAAAAGGACAAACTTCCAGCTCTAAGGGAAATAAGTCCCATGGATGCAATGCACAGCATGATGGCTATAGTCAACACTGCTGTCTGATACAGGGAAGTTGTTGAGAGAGTAAATCCTGAGAGTTCTTATCAGAAAGAATTTTTTTTTCTTTTTCAGTTTTTTCTGTTTATTGTATCTACATGAGCTTATGGGTGCTAACTAAACTTATAGTGGTGATCATCCTACAGCGTTTGTGAGTCAAACCATTATGCTGCACACCTTAAACTTACACAGTGATGTATGTCAATTATATGGGCTTCTGAGGTGGCGCTAGTGGTAAAGAACCCACCTGCTGATTCAGGAGACATAAGAGATGCAGGTTTGATCCCTGGGTCAGGAAGATCCCCTAGATGAGGGCATGGCAACCCACTCCACTATTCTTGCCCGGAGAATCCCATGGTCAGAGGAGCGTGGCAGGCTACAGTCCATAGAGTCTTACAGAGTCGGACAAGACTGAAGTGACTTAGCATGTACCCGTGCATATCAATTATATCTGTAAAACTGGCTCGAGAGGGAAGTTATCCTCAAGTAATTGTATATTTTGCTATCAGGTTTTTTTTTATATTGTGTGTGTGATTCTTACATAATACTTTACATAGTTGATAAGTGGTATCTGTTTAATATGTTACATACTGAATCATAGTTTCTGTCATTTCTTGGATATTTGAATATAGTTTTATGAATGTGTGTGCGTCTGTGTGTTTTACACTATTTTGGCATACTACTGCAAGTGAGAACAGCTGAAAATAACGTGTCAAAGAAGGGTATCATCGGCACAGAAATGGTTTTGTTAAATCATTGCACGTTTGTCGATGTTGTTGTTGAGTTAACCTCTGTATGTGTACTGGTTTCCCGGGAGGCCTCATACACTAGCACCAACCGGATGGCTTACAGCAATAGAAAATTGTCTTCTCACAGCTCTGGAGGTTAGAAGTGCCCAAATCCAGGTGTCAGCAGGTTTGGTTTCTTCTGAAAGTTTTCAGGGTGCTCTGTCCCATGCCTCTCTCCTAGCCCTTGGTGTTCCTTGGCTGGTAGAAGGATCACTATAAATTCTGCCTCTGTCATCGTGAGGAATTGTCCTTTGTGTCTGTCTGAGTCTCAGAAGAAAGTTAGTCTTACGTTGATAACATCTACAAAGATCCTATTTCCTAATAAGATGACATTCATAGGAATCCAGGGCTAGCACTTCAACAATTCTTTCTGGATGACACAATTCAACCCATAGTAGGGTGTAAACTACATGTTTGTCATTACTTTTAAGTCTACGGATGGCTTTGATATGTTTTCTCTTTTGATTTCAAAGATGCTACTTCTTTCACATCGCCCTCCTCATGATTTCAAAGACGTTATTATGACTCAAGTTTTCATCTTCAATCCTAGAACCATTAGTATTTATTGTTAGTATCTGAGATACCACTACTTAACTAATTAAACCAATACAACATGAAATAGTTTAAATATTCTGAACATTTGTATCAAAATGTTAATCATTGTACCCCAATGTTCATGACAGCACTATTTAAAGTAGCTAGGATGTGGAAGTAACCTAGATGTCCATTGACTGAGCATGGATAAAGAAGTTGTGTTACATATATACAATGGTATGTTACTCAGCCATAAAAAAAGAAGGCATTTGAGACAGTTGTAATGAGATGGATGAACCTAGAGCCTGTTTTACAGGGTGAAGTAGGAAAAAGAAGAACAAATACTGTATATTAATGCACGCACATGGAATCTAGAGAGACGGTACTGATAACCTCTCTGCAGGGCGGCAATGGAGACGCAGATATAGTGAACAGACTCGGGGACACAGCAGGGGAGGAGAGGGTGGGATGAATTGAGAGACTGAGGTGGAGACACACACATTACCGTATGTAGACTAGGTAGCCACTGGGAATTGGCTCACATCTGGTGGTCTGTGAAAAGCTAGAGGGGTGGGGTGGGGCGGGAGATGGGGTGAGATGCAAGAGGGAGGGGACGTGGCACACCTGTGGCTGACTCGCACGATGTGGGGCAGAGACCCACACAACACTGCGAAGCAGTTATCCTCCAATTAAAAATAAATACACTTAAAAAAATGTTAATCATCTGATACTCCAATTAGACTCTCTTCCACATCTGTCTCAATCTCTGGAATCTCTCAAGATAGGAACTGGATAATTACATCATTTTCAATTCCCTTTTTCTTAAATATCCTAAAGTAATATAGGCTTTAGGTTAAATTTCACATCCTGCTCTAAACATGGATTTCTTGACATAGAATCTTGTATCTCACTGATACAGCAAATGTGATGTGGGAAGGATACAGACTTGGACAGAATGGGATCCAAGCCCTTGTTCTGCTACTATAAACTTTGCAACCTTGAACCTCGTCTGTAAGATGGTGCTAGTTGTTTGGAGGATTAAGTGACAGCAGCTAATGTAGTTTATTAGCTTAAGCTTCTGTAGCTTCATTATATGCCAAGCATTGTTCTAGGTGCTTTACATATATTAGCATAAGTAACTTTTACACAACGTACTCAAGAAGTTCTTTTATTACCTGTGTTTTAAAGAAGGGAAACTGAGACTCAAGAAGGTTTGGTAGCTTTCCTATGGTTAATCAGCCAGTTGTGATAAGGCTGGAATCTGCATATGAGCATGCAGGTTTCAAAGTCCACACTCACAGTCACACCTCCTGCCTCTCCCAGTCATTTATTGCAGAGCTTGGCCTAGTGGCGTGTGTGCTTTTGGCTGTTTATGTGGAGACGTATTTAGAACGTCTGTGTATCTGTGGTTTAACAGCAATGCTGGTTTGCTGGAAAACTAGAGCTAAGAAGGCACTGAAGAGCCTAAATTCAGAAAAAAAATTTTACATTAAAAAAATTAATCATAATGTCTTTGGAAGAATGTAGAAACTGTTCTTTGCGACTGACCAATATTGTTTTCTTTTTAATTCGTTTACTTTTGAAGATGCCTAACTTTCCCCACCCCTTTTGTGAATGGCCACCAGGAGAGTCAAGTATTTTAGTCTTTAATATGTACTAATGATTATGAATGTGTGTGTGTGCATGAGCACATGTGTGTGCACATGTGAGCTTTGGGGAGGGCGTACACTTTGCATGGGGAATGTTTAAGTCCCTCTCAAGACTTTGAAACTGTTCAGCAGCACCTAAGTGGCCTGATAACACTACGAATGCACTAGAACAAGACATACCCTCTTCACATCCACAAGGAACGAGGCGTGCTGTACTCTAGGGATCAAACACTGCCTTCAACGAGCTAATCTTGTAACTTCAACGTTCACCAGGGAGCAAAGTGTAAACAACTGGAAAGGAAATGGAACTAGAGGTGACAGTCCAGTTACTCACATTGTGCAGCAGCAGGACTCGGGCTCGCTTGCTTCAGGGGCCTCGAAGAGTTAATCTCTGGCTCTTGGCACCAGATAGCGGTGGGCCACTCTCGGAGGAGGGACCCAAGGGGTCTTCAAGGAGGTGGATCAAAGGAGTCTGGCATGTCCGAGCATCGGGCTGTGCAAAGCCCCAGCCTCATGGCTGATAACTTATCTCTGTCCTTGCACTGAAGTTGGATTATGGTATTTAAAATATAGACAGAATAAATTTTGTGTTTCTGGTATTTATACAGATTTGAATCTTTTAAAAATTCAAGTTATGTTTCTTTTGAATTAACAAATAGAATTTAGCAGCATGTGTTCATTTTGAATTTTTTAAAATTGAAGTATATTTACAGTGTTGTGATGGTTGTATTTCAAACTTACCAAAATATAAAAATAAAATGACACCCAGTTAGATATAATAGATGGCAAACCATCTAGTTAACATATTTTGTTTCTTCCTTCTCCTCTTCCTCTAAAAAAATTTATATAAAAATTTAGGTTAAAATTTATATAAAAATTTAGATTTCACCTAAACCTCTACCCATTTCTCCCAGCTGCCCCAGATTATTTGGAAGCAAGTTGTAGTGATCATATCACTTTATACATGCATTTTAAAAATTAATACCTAAAAGATAAAGAATATTTAAATATGTCCACAATATCATCATCTCATCTAAATAACATCTCATCTAAATTCCTTAAATCCTCAAATATCCATTCAATATTCAAATTTTCCTGTTTTCTTCTATAATACAAGTAGTCTATTCATTTCAGTCAGAACCAAAGTAATGTCCATACACTGCAATTGATTGACTTCTCTTAAGTCTTATAATCTGTAGATTTCTTACCCCCGTGTCTGTTGTCTTCCTTGCAATTTATTTGGTGAAGAAACCCACACTCCAGATTTTGATGATTGTGTCCAAGAGGCTCCATCTGCTATTTTCCTTTGTTTTTTCGTAAACTGGGAGTTGGATCTAGAAGTTTAAACAGAAATTCTCTTATATAGCAAAAATATTTCATTGGTATCAGGGGCACATAATGTTGGCTCTTCTTTCATTTATGATTAATGCTCAGAGTAACATCTTCTCTTTAAAGAAATAAGATGTTGTAGATACAAAGTTCCATCCCACCTCTCATTCCGTCCCCAGAGGTAACTGCTACCCTGAATTTTCTGTGTTACATTTCCATATAAATTTTTATACCTTGATTATATAAGCATATCCTTATAAACAAATTTTAAAATACATGTGTTTTAAATTTTTACACAATTGGTATCACATGGCATGAATGTATTTGCAGCTTCTTTGGGGATGTATCTATGTTAAAATACGAGGACCTAATTCATTTATTTTTACCCACAATTCAGTATTGCACTGTAGGAATGGACTCTGGTTTATCAGTCTGTCTAACTGTGGACGGATATGCCAGTCTCACTCCCCCTGCTATGAACAGCACCACAGCACACACTCCTGTACCTGAGTCCTTGTGCGTGTACTCGAGTTCCTCCGGGGCTGATACTGGAAAGGGAAATTTCTGGTTTATAGTGGAGCTGGCTTGGGCTGGCTTAAGAGAGCCTATTGTTACATTTTCAAAATTTTTGTGCACTGAATTTTAAACACAGACATTATTAAAAATTAAATAACATAAACTTGCAAGTAAATTATATTAAAAACAAAGGTAATAAATACCCAGAGTTCATTGCTTACTGATTATTTTTCTGTAATTTACTATGCTCTTCATGTACATACTACCATTATCTGTTGTCTTGAGGTTATTTACATCTGCTTTATCTGTTTAGAGGAAATGCTATATAACACTGTGATACTGCTTATCTCTTCCCAGCTCTGCGCTGAGTGGCACCACGCTGGTAGCTTGAAGTCAGTCATGGTGGGAGTGTTCACATCACAGAAATTGGAGGCTACTACAAATCAGGACTTAATTTAGTGTTTTGTTGATGGTCTAGACTCAAGAAAGCAAGGAGGGAAATGTTAATCACACAGATTCATCTTAAAAACATGTTGTGACTATGGTCTTTACATTGTGAATAGCCCCCCAAAGTGAGAAAATCATCTTTCAGTCTTTCAAGCACTATTACCCAGTAACATATCCAAAGTCACATTCCATGGTCACAGTACAGTTCCTTGGAAGGTGATGGACTGTCCAGTGAATGATGGTACAATTTAGAGGCCTAATTTGCACCACACTAAAAAAAATTGTTTGTGGATTAAAGATCTGAAAACACCAGCAGTTTTTCTTTTGAAAGGGAACATTGGAGGACATCTTTCTGGCCCAAAGAGAAGGCACCTCTCAGACCCATTTTCAAGGAAGGTCTTATTGTCGTTGCTGTTCAGTCGCTCAGTCACGTCCAACTCTTTGCGACCCCATGGGCTGCAGCACGGCACGCTCCCCTATCCTTCACTATCTCCCAGAGTTTGCTCAAATTCATGTCCATTGAGTCGGTGATGCCATCCAACCATCTCATCCTCTATCATCCCCTTCTCCTGCCTTCAATCTTTCCCAGCAGCAGGGTATTTTCCAGTGAGTCAGCTCTTCACATCAAGTGGCTCAAGTATTGGAGTTCTAGCTTCAGCATCAGTCCTTCCAATGAATATTCAGGGCTAATTTCCTTTAGGATGGACTGGTTGGATCTCCTTGCAGTCCAAGGGACTCTCAAGAGTCTTCCCCAGCACCACAGTTCGAAATGGCTGTCAGGCTTCAGCAGTCAGCTTTTGGACCCAAGTTCACACTGTTCTTGGGGAGGTCACCAGCCAATGCCTGAGCAAGGTGGTAATTCAAGTCATTTCCACCCAGTGATGAACTCCACAGAGGGGCAGCTTTTGCCCTGGAGTTCCCGTCAGGCTGGTAGGGACTTTGTCAAATCTGCACTGTGTTCTGACGGTCCCCTGCCCAACCTTACTTTCACTCTTTTTCTTTCTTAGGTGTTATGCCCCCAGGGAAACTTCTGTACACCTGACTTCATTTCAGGGTCTGCTTCTCCTTGAGGAACCCACCTGCAACCCGCTTTATGACTTTGGCTTAGGAAAGGATTGTTCCTTTATGACTTAAACAGTTCTACAATGTACATCCATCATATTTTTGTTGGAATTACTGATCGTGTTTTAGTATGGCTTGCATACAATTTTTTTCTGGACTCTGCATTCAGACTTGCCAAACTGTTAGGAGTCTTGTCTTTGGGTAGTGAGATATTGGCTGAAAATGTTCCAGTTGCGTATCCGTAGTTTTCTTTGCTCTCCAACAAACTTGTTCTACTTCTTTTGTTGTTGTTGTTAAATATGTCTTTATTTGGCTGTGCCAGGTCTTAGTTGCAACATGTCGAATCTTTGATCTTTGTTGCAACCTTCGGGATCGTTAGTTGTGGCATGTGGGATCTAGTTCCCCAGCCAGGGGTCAAACCCGGGCCCCCTGCACTGGGAGCTCAGAGTCTTAGCCCCTAGGCCGCAAGGAAAGTCCCATTCATCCTACTTCTGTATGAGTTATGTAAAAAAGTATATTTCTTTGTGTGAGAGTTTGTAGCCATGTCTGGGAGCTTGATAGCTAATTCTACTCAATAATTCATTGAGAAACTGCAAGTTGCCAAGCTTTGTTCTAAAACAGCAGGAAATTTAAATACCAGCAAGAGTGTCCTTGGGCTGCTTTGGTGGCTCAGAAAGTAAAGAATCTGCCTGCAATGTAGGAGACCCTGGTTTGATCCCTGGGTCGGGAAGATCTCCTGGAGAAGGGAAGGGCAACCCACTCCAGTATTCTTGCCTGGAGAATTCCATGGACAGAGGAGCCTGGCGGGCTACAGTCCATGGGATCAAAAAGAGCTGGACATGACTAAGCAAGAAGCACTTAACACTTAAGATTGTCCTTGCTCCCACGGATCATGCAAATGAGACCAAGGCAGGAGATGCTTTGTAGGGTTGCTTCGGTCAGCTCATTGTGTTCTCGCTCAATTGGTCTAATTAACTTTGTTGAGAAACTTGTTTTAGTTTCAGGTGGTGGCTTCAGTACATCTAGAAACTTACCCTCTGTATTGACTTAAGGGAAGAAGTCATTCTTGTTTGGTTGACTTACACTCTTTCTTGGGCTTCCCTGGTGGTGCTAGTGGTAAAGAACCCACCTGCTAGTGCAGGAGGTGTAAGAGACGTGAGTTTGATCCCTGGGTGGGGAAGATCCCATGGAGGAGGGCATGGCAACCCACTCCAGTATTCTTGCCTGGAGAATCCCATGAATAGAGGAACCTGGCAGGCTGTAGTCCATGCGGTCACAAAGAGTCAGACATGACTGAAGTGACTTAGCACACACACATGGACAGGGATATTATTGGTGGTGACCTCATTAGTTTAGGGACTTCCCTGGAGGCTCAGATGGTAAAGAATCTGCCTGCAATGCAGGAGACCCAGGTTCGATCCCTGGTTCGGGAAGATCCCCTGGAGGAGAAAATGGCAACCCACTCCAGTATTCTTGCCTGAAGAACTCCATGGAGAGGCTACGGGGTTGAAAAGAGTCGGACATGACTGAGCGACTAACACTCTCACCTTCTTTCATTAGTTTAGTATGAGAAAAAATGCAATGATACCAGTTAAAAAAAAAAAAAGACAAGCAGTGCTCCTGTCCTGAGATCCCTTTCTTATCTGACAAGATGAAGCTCTCTCCTTTCTAGAGCGGCAGGAGGCTGAGCGCCATACAGTTAGAAATGGGAGCAGGAATGAGCAGTGCAGCGTCACCTGGCAATAAACTGACACAGTTTTTAAAAGCTCTTTAGATTCATACCAAGTGAAGAATGAGAGTAGAGTAAGGAAAAGGAAACAGTTTTGTCCTAAGACTTTGGAATAAGCTGGCCCCAAGTCCCTAATGGCAGAGAGAACTTGGTGTGTGATGAGGCCAGTGGCATAGACTAATCTCAGTGACAGTGATGATTTAGAGTCTGGCGTTGCAGAGTTGTTAGTTCTGTGTGTACTTTGTAACAGCCCACATTAGAATTAGACAAGATACTCCAGCTCATCTCAGCCAGCCTTCAAAGGAACGCTAATCAGAAGAGGGGCTGGGGGAGAGGAGAGAGGACCAGTTTTATGTGTAGCCTGTCAGGGCAGTAGTCTCTGAATTTCATCTTTCCAAACAGAAAAGATTGCTTATTGTTTTCCTGTAGACCTATCACAGAGCTGGCAACGTCCCCAAAACTCAATTTATTCTCTAGGGTCTTAGAAGCAGAAAAAGACAAAGAAGCGTTTTTTGTTGTGGTCACTCAGAGGACACGGAATGAATATCTTGTGCAGCTGTAGTTACAAAGGAAATGCCTAAGAAAGCTTAGGTGCCGTTTCTGTGTTTGGGCTGGTTCTAAAGTGGAGAGGCTTGAGAAAACGCAATAGCAAATAATATTTCATAGACAGTTTAGTTGCATTTTGTTGAAGCTCTTATGGCCAGTGTTGACTGAAGAAAAACACACAACAGGAGAGGTGTGAGTTGAGTTTATGCAGTGGCTCACTTAGGACACTAGGCTGGGACACAGGCTCTCTGACGCTGCGGGAAGTTGTTCTGAAGACATAAGGGTGGGAGGTCAGCGTACCTGTGACTCTGGCAAAAGGGAGACGTGTAACCGAGCACAGGAGAAGGTCGCTGCTGGTCACAAGGAACAGACCTCTTAGTGAAAGGTTTTCATGCTTTCCTAAGTATGGGAACATGCAAGAATCCAGGTTCACAGAACGTTTTTTCAATGAAAATCCTGAAAATATCTATTGGAAGACCTGTTCTGCCAGTTTTCCCAGAGCACAGAGTGCCTCGTTCCTGACCCCCACCCTGCACTCCTCCTAGACATGTTGAAGGTCAACGACCACGGTGGCCAGTGACTCAGTCCTTGTAGAACCAGGTGCTGAGCAACATTCTTGAGCTGGCACCAGGTATTTGGGGAGGAGGAAACTGTGCAAAGCTGTAAGTTCCCGGAAGCTTTCTGTAGTGCTTATGGAGATTAAAATGATGCTCACTCTCACACCCAGGCTTGAAATCTAATGCAGGACCTGAAACCCCTGACAAGCCAAGGGACTGCCCTCTACACACCTCCACACACTTCCGAGACCTGAGAGACTCCGTCAGAGATTAGCTAGCCCTGATCCCTCACTTAGCAAAGCTATTGTTTTCATCTATTTAACATACATTTTTTTCCCCAGATCTATATTTATCTGAAAATCAAATATATCTTGTCTTGATGGCCCATTATTATGCAGTTGACGGTATTTCTGTCTTTCTTGGTGGTAAATAAAATAAAATCCTTTTTACAATAGATTAAGCAGTAGATTTACCACTCAGTGGCTGAGTGGTCAAGAACCTGCCTGCTAACACAGGAGATGCAAGAAAAGGAGGTTGGACCTCTGGGTCAGGAAGGTCCCTGGAGGAAAGCATGGCAGCCCACTCCAGTATTCTTGCCTGGAGAATCCCATGGACAGAAGAGCCTGGGGGGCTGCCGTCCACAGGGTTGCAGAGTTGGTTACCACTGAGCATGAGTGCGAAGTAAATAATAGAATAATAGCATCTGTTCCATTGAAAACATTGTTCATTTTATTTGACTGCATTGGGTCTTCGTTGTGGCATGTGGGATCGTTAGTGACAGCCTGTGGTGTCTTTATTCCCGGACCAGGGATTGAGCCCAGGACCCCTGCATTGGGAGCACGGAATCTTAACCACAGAACCACCAGGGAAGCCCCTCAGCTCTGTTTTTGAGGAGCTTCTTTGTACTAGTCACTGTACTTTGCAAATTGGTATCTTATCTAATGTAACTCTCACAAAAATGTATGAGGATCTCACATATTTGAAAACTGGGAGACCTTACCTTAAAAGATCTAAAGGCTTCCAGAATCCAGGTCTACCTGGATTCACACTTGATTCTCTTTCCACTACATTACATTTCCTCTGAAAATAACAACAGTTGGCTCGTTCTCTCTAGCTCTGATAAGTGCATTAGTGATAACAACACCTCCGTGGTGTAACGATGACGGCTGCGGACACTTCTGTGGCTTTTATACAATGAGTGTGTTGTATGTATACATAGATATATACACACAGCACACAGTCACACACTCCTTTAATGCAGCACACCTCTATAAAGAAAGTACCATTTGCCATTACTGACCTCACTTCACCGAAGAGAAAGCTGAAGTGCAGAGACCCTTCCTGCTACCCAAGGACACACAGCTATGCAGTGATGGAGCCAGAGCTGACCCAGGCAGGCAGTGTGGCTCCAAGGCCTCGACTGACCATCTCACTCCCACATTAGGATGGCAGTCAACACCAGGGAGCTGTCGTCTCTGTAAGAGCTCACTGCCACATGTCCACAGGCACCGAGCATCATTCACTCATCTGTTTTTAGGAAGCAGGTCCACTTACATTCTACTTTATTATCATTTTCCCTCAGGCCTTGTATGCCCCAATATAGAACAACTCTTTGTAGGCTGTGAAAGATAAAGACATAATGGTACTCCTTAAAGAGATTTTATTCCAGTATCCGGGCTTAGCCATACTCAAACTGTAATGTAAATTTGAGAGTGAAAGAATGGGATGAACCTATCTTGTACTTAACAGGAGCTAAAAATTATTTTGCTTAGGTTACACCTATCATCCTCCTAACTGTTCTTTTGTAAAAAAATATATATTATTATTAAAAATTTTAGTATTATTTTTTAGAAATCTACAAAACTGCGTATTTCTTTTAGCTACCCCGGGTCTTCATCGCTATGCACGGGCTCTCTCCAGCTGCTGTGCGCAGGCTTCTCGGTGGTGGCCCCTCTTGTTGGAGAACACATACTCGGAAGTGTGACGGGCTGCAATAGCTGGGGCACACGGGCTTCGCGGCTCTGTGGCAGGGGGAGTCTTCCCGGACCAGGGATTGAACCTGCGTCCCCTGTATTGGCAGATGTACTGTTATCCACTGAGGCACCAGGGAAACCCCTAACAAGCTGTTCTGGTTCTCATGTCACAGACGAAGATGCTGAGTAAAGGTGAGACGTGAAATTGTGTGAACAGAGTCACATCAGTTGTGACAGAACAGGTGTGTCTGTGGCCACAGCCATTACAGCCAGCAGCCAGAGTGGGATCCAGTTAGGGGAAGGACAGGAGAGAAATCTGAGCTGGAGGAGAACACGGGCCCCGTGAGGCCCTCAGCTTCATCTAGGGCATCAAGAGCCTGCTAGGCAGCCGTGGAAACAGTACGAGGAGACGCCTGCGAGCGGGAGTAACTCCAGGTGAGGAGCACAGCGGCCCCAAAGGAGAGAGGCTCTTAGGGGGAGGGGGAGGTAAGCTTGGCGAACGTTTTAGCTCATAATGCTCAGCTTCCAAAGACCATATCCGAAGTCTGAGCCTGACTGGAAGCAGGTGAAGCCATTCGTACAAGTACCTAAGAAGTGCCCCGAGCCTACTGTCATAATTAATAAAATGGTTCGTGAGTGAATGCAAGACAGCACATCTATTAAACTACCGCTGGAAGAATGGAAATTTTAGAGGTAAATTTCAAAATCTGGCGAATGATATTGACAATTTGTCCAAGCTTTTACTACAAATCTGCTGCTTTCAAAAAATAGCCAAAGACCTTCAAAATAACGCCCAGACAACTGAAAAAGCCAGCATGGGATTTATAACATGCCGCTGAACTTGAAGAGCACTGGAAGGAGATTTACTTAAACCTCATGAAGATGATGATTTAGAGAAGAGAAAGGAGCCATTCGTGTGGGCAGAGTGAGAAAGGTTACTGCAAAAGGGCCTGTCTTGTCTCCCGTGGGAAAAAAACCAGAAGCCAGGCGGCTCTGCAGTCCATCAGCTTGTCTAAATGGCCCCATGGCCCTAAAAAGTGCAGGTCAGCGCTGGACTTTTCAGAGCTGAGATGGACTTTGCCTCCCGCCCAGGGCAGCACTGCCTTCTTTCCTAATCACCATGGGATACAATCGGCAACGAGCTGGAGCTGAGATTTGGAACAGAGCGCTGTGCAGTCAACATGCCAGCTGGAGCAGAAAGTCCATGAAACATACATTTCTTGGAAAATGACCCTGCTTTCTGGCGGTTATTACTGTGAATGAGAATACTTTAGCATCTCAACCCAAAATGATGTAACAGGATTTTTTTTTCTCCTCCAAACGCCTCTACAGTATGTTTTATTCTATGTTTATCCCTGACACAATTGCAGGCAAGTTTTAATCATACTTATTCCTGAATAACTTTGAAGGTGTCTGTGCTATAAAACAATATATGACTTTATTGTGTACTATTTATTATTGAAACTTTAAACTTTTTCCTTCTCACTCTGATGATGTTTCTTTTCAAGAAAGAATATTGTAAGTGTATTTCTATGAAACATTTTTAAAATGAAAAACACAATAAACTGAGAATCTGCCAATGTTTACCATTTAAACATTTCCATTTTCAAGGGTAGAATTCCTATGGCAAAAGAGCCTAACCTAGAGAAAGTGTTAGTCACTCAGTCAAATACAACTCTTTGCAACTCCATGGACTGTAGCCTGCCAGGGTCCATGGAATCCTCCAGGCAAGAATACCCTTCTTCAAGGGATCTTCCTGACCCAGGGGTTGAACCTGGGTCTCCTGCTTTGCAGGCAGATTCTTTACCATCTGAGTCATCAGGGAACCTCCAGAACCTCATGTAATTAGGACTCCTCAGAGTAGAAAAGACAGGCAAGGGGGAAGTGAAATACTTTTGGCATTTTGCTGCCTTAATCTTTTGGGGTGGTGCACAGTAGAGAACCTGAATAATTCCAGCTTATCCTAGAGTAAGAGTCACAGGAGACTTCTGAGGCAGAAATTAGGGTTCCTCATTAAAAGTCTAGAGATAATTTGATCGTGACGTGGAATTTGAGCAATCCGACAGAACAAAAGACAAATTTCACATTTTTTCAGTGTAGGGGCTTCGTTGTCTGCCTCCATGTATTTTCTTTTTTTAATTAAAATTTTTTTTTGGCTACGCTGGGTCTTCATTGCTGTGAAAGGGCTTCCCTTGTTGGGTTTAGTTGCCCTACCACATGTAGGATCTTAGTTCCCCAACCAATGATCAAACCACGTCCCCTGCATTGAAAGGTGGATTCTTAACTGCTGGATCACCAGGGAGGTCCTGTATCCATGTATTCCCTTTTTTTAAAGTCTCTGTTGAATTTGTTACCATATTACTTCTGTTTTTTATGATTTTATTTTATTTTTTTTGGCCTCGAGGCCTGTGGGGTCTTAGCTCCCCAACCAGGGGTTGAAACCACACCCCCTGCATTGGAAGGTGATGTCTTAAACTAGACTGCCAGGAAAGCCCACCTCCATGTATTCTTGTATTCTCTCAATTGACCTTTAAAAAGTAAGTGGTGAATATTAACACCACTATTATTCAACATAGTTTTGGAAGTCCTAGCCACAGCAATCTGAGAAGAAAAAGAAATAAAAGGAATCCAGATCGGAAAAGAAGAAGTAAAGCTCTCACTGTTTGCAGATGACATGATACTGTACATAGAAAACCCTAAAGATACTATCAGAAAATTACTAGAGCTAATCAGTGAATTTAGCAAAGTCACAGGATACAAAATCAATACACAGAAATCACTTGCCTTTCTATATACTAACAATGAAAAATGAGAAAGAGAAATTAAGAAATCAATCCCATTCACCATTGCAACAAAAAGAATTAAATGTCTAGGAATAAGCTTACCTAAGGAAAAAAGAAGTGTACACAGAAAATTATAAGACACTGATGAAAGAAATCAAAGATGACATAAACAGATGGAGAGATATTCCATGTTCCTGGGTAGGAAGAATCAATATTGTGAAAATGACTATACTACCAAATGCAATCTACAGATTCAGTGTGATCCCTGTCAAACTACCAATGGCGTTTTTCACAGAACTAGAACCAAAAATTTCACAATTCATATGGAAACTCAAAAGACCCTGAATAGCCAAAGCAATCTTGAGAAAGAAGAATGAAGCTGGAGGAATCAACCTTCCTGACTTCAGATTAGACTACAAAGCTATAGTCATCAAGACAGCATGGTACTGGCACAAAAACAGAAACATAGACCAATGGAACAAGACAGAAAGCCCAGAAACAAACCCATGCACCTATGGGTACCTTATCTTTGACAAAGGAGGCAAGAATATACAATGGGGCAAAAATAGTCTCTTCAATAAATGGTGCTGGGAAAACTAGACAGGTACATGTAAAAGAATGAAATCAGATCACTTCCTAACATCATACACAAAGATAAACTCAAAATGGATTAAAGACCTAAATGTAAAACCAGCAACTATAAAACTCTTGGAGGAAAATATAGGCAGAACACTCGATGACATAAATCAAAGCAAGATCCTCTATGACCCACCTCCTAGAGTAATGGTAATAAAAACAAAAGTAAACAAGTGGGGCCTGATTAAACTTAAAAGCTTTTTCACAGCAAAGAAAACTTTAAGCAAGGTGAAAAGACAGCTCTCAGAATGGGAGAAAATAATAGCAAATGAAACAACTGACAAAGTATTAATTTCCAAAATATACAAGCAGCTCATACAGCTCAATACCAGAAAAACAAACAGCCCAATCAAAAAATGGAAAAAAGATCTAAACAGACATTTCTCCAAAGAAGACATACAGATGGCTCACAAACACATGAAAAGATGCTCAACGTTGCTCATTATTAGAGAAATGCAAATCAAAACTACAGTGAGATATCACCTCACATCAGTCAGAATGGCCATCATCAAAAAGTCTATAAACAATAAATGCTGGAGAGGGTGTGGAGAAAAGGGAATGCTCTTGCACTGTTGCTGGGAATGTAAATTGATACAGCCACTATGGAAGGCGGTATGGAGGTTCCTTAAAAAACTAGGAATAAAACCACCATATGACCCAGCAATCCCACTCGTAGGCATATACCCTGAGGAAACCAAAATTGAAAAAGACACATGTATCCCATTGTTCATTGCAGCACTAGTTACAATAGCTAGGACAAGAAAGCAAACTAGATGTCCATCAACAGATGAATGGATAAAGAAGTTGTTGTACATATACACAATGGAATATCACTCAGCCATAAAAAGGAATGCATTGAATCAGTTCTAATGAGGTGGATGAACCTAGAGCCTATTGTGCAGGGTGAAGTGAGTCAGAAAGAGAAAGATAAATATTGCATACTAATGCATACATATGGAATCTAGAAAAATGGTACTGAAGAATTTATTTGCAGGGCAGCAATGGAGAAACAGACATAGAGAATAGACTTACGGACATGCGGAGAGGGGAGGAGAGGGTAATATGGAAACTTACATTACCATATGTAAAATAGATAGCAAATTCCATTTTATTGCATGTCTCAGGGAACTCAAATAGGGGCTCTGTATCAACCTAGAGGGGTGGGATGGGGAGGGAGATGGGAAGGAGGTTCAGGAGAGAGGGAATATATGTATACCTATGGCTGATTTATGTTGAGGTTTGACACAAAACAACAAAATTTTGAAAAAGCATTTATCCTTCAATTAAAAAATAAATTTTTTTAAAAAAGCAAGTGGTGAATATTAATACAAATAACTTAAAAATGGAAATTCCTTTTGGAGTTTAAGACCCAAGTGCTTGTCACAGCTCTGCCATTGCACAATTTGGTCTCTTGAGACTCCATTTTATTTTGCTTTACTTTTGTTTGTTTGTTTGTTTAACTTGATTTGTTCAGGCCACATTAACTGTATATGTCTACTCTTGTGCTTTAAGCAAGGTGAAAAGACAGCCCTCAGAATGGGACAAAATAATAGCAAATGCAACTGACAAAGGATTAATTTCCAAAATATACAAGCAGCTCATACAGCTCAATACCAGAAAAACAAACAGTTATGACCAACCTAGACAGCATATTAAAAAGCAGAGACAATACTTTGCTAACAAAGGTCCATCTAGTCAAAGCTCTGGTTTTTCCAGTGGTCATGTACGGATGTGAGAGGCTGAGCGCCAAAGAATTGATGCTTTTGAACTGAGGTGTTGGAGAAGACTCTTGAGAGTCCCTTGGACTGCAAGGAGATCAAACCAATCCATCCTAAAGGAAATCAGTCCTGAATATTCATTGGAAGGACTGATGCTGAAGCTGAAACTCCAATACTTTGGCCACCTGATGCGAAGAGCTGACGCATTTGAAAAGACCCTGATGTTGGGAAAGACTGAAGGTGGGAGGAGAAGGGGATGACAGAGGATGAGATGGTTGGATGGCATCACTGACTCAATGGGCATGAGTCTGAGTAAACTCCGGGAGTTGGTGATAGACAGGGAGGCCTGGCGTGCTGTAGTCCATGGGATCGCAAAGAGTCGGACGTGACTGAGCGACTGAACTGAACTGAACTCTTGTGCTAGACCCTGGGTTACATACTCAGGTTACAAAAATGAACCCTGTTCACATAAAGAACTCTGCCTTCATGAGTCTTACAGTCTATGGAGGCAAAAAGATGTAAACAAAAAATTGCATTAATACTTAGCTGATTGTAAAGTGTTAAAGAGGGAAAAGTATAGATTGATGCCTCACAGTGGATGTTCTCAATCTTGCTTTTTTGGGTCTTAAATGATAAAATGGGTTGGTTTCTAAAAGGTTAATGAGTGAAAGCTGAGTCAGAAAATATGTTGTTTGGCTAAGGAAAAAACTGGCAAAAAAACCAAACAGAGTCAGAATTCTCTGGTTCCTCTTTCTCTTGCTTATCAGAAAACTGATCACAATCTTATCCAAGCCAGCAGGAAAAAAAGGAACGATTTCATGCAGCCTATGCTTTACCTTGAGAGAGAAAAAAGGACTCAAATTTAATATATTTCTTGGTATAAATAAACCTTAAAGAATTCATATAATTTTTTTGAACATTGCTTTAGTTTCTTACTCAAAATTAAATCCTTTGACAATTGCTTTTTTTTTTTTTTTAAAGAACATGAAGCAATAATTCAAGTGCCATTGTAAGGAACTTAATGAAAGTGAATTTAATTCAATTCTTTGCAATTCACCACATTTTGACGTGGAAAAAGATAAAAGGAATCTGTCTGATAGCTGAACGGAGCCTTGTTCTGCTACCACTCGTCACATACAAGGACTCTGCTGCTCTAAGTAAAAACGGAATGTTATAGAGCCCAGAGGCAGCTTAGAAAGCTTACCAATAGCTCAGCCGATGAACTCTGTCTCTATGAGGAAAAATACTGCTTTGTACACAATGGCCCTGTTTTGCATTTCATTGGCTTGAGATATCCGAAGATATGTTATTGTGGCCAGCTTTAAGATCAAGAAAAAAAGCAGAATAAAGGAGGAATTTACTTCCTTAGGGAAACATTATGTCAGAAGTAAAGTCAGAAATACCTTTGTCTGACCCCACTCTGGCTGGCTTCAGCTCTGAGGGTCAGTGGTATGGTGAGAACTGGCAAAATGAAGAGTGGGGATGGGAAGAAAGCAGAAGGCCACACAGAAGGGAGGACAGGAGGATGCTGACAGGGAGGAATCCTAAAAGGAGCGACGCTTCCATTAGTTTAGATCGGCTGATAATGCTTTTGTAGAAATTTCAATGAAAGAAAAAAACTTTGGGGAAGTTTTTCTTTGACTGTTTGTTTTTGAATGAAAATGCAAATTCTGAGAAATCAAAGATTCAGATCAAAACCTGGAAGGGATAACTTAATGTGATAAAAAGTACGATTAAGATTCAAAAAAAAAATTTGCAGTTTGGGAAATTGGGTGAAAATAAAGACTATAAAGAGATAACAAATGCTGGATGTGGAGAAAAGAGACCTTTTGTACACTGTTGGTGGGAATGTAAATTGGGGCAGCACTATAGAAAACATACTGGAGAATCCTCAAAAAATTTAAAATAGAACTACCATCTGATCGAGCAACTCCACTTCTGAGAATATACCCACAGGTAAAGAAAACACTAACTCAAAAATATATCTGCACCCCCATGTCTACAGCAGTTAATTGATAATAGGCACGACATGGAAACAACCCAGTGTCCGATGATGGAAGAACAGAGAAAGATGTTGTTGAATATATACAATGAATGCAGTATTAGTTGGCCTTAAAACCCAGGAAAATCCTACCATTTGTGACAACAATATAGATGGGCCTTGAAGGCATTATGCCAAATGAAATAAGTCAGACAGAGAAAGACAAATACTCTATGATTTCACTTACATATGGAATGTAAAACAAAATTCCAAACTCACAGAAAAGGAACTGAGATCTGGGACTACAAGGGGTTGGGCTTTGGGGGAGGGGTTTTGGGGATAATAGGTGACTGGGTAAGACCATGTGACCAAGTAACCTAAAGCAGAATTTTCCCCAGGTGGCTCAGTGGTAAAAATCTGCCTGTAATGCAAGAGTCACAGGAGATGCCGGTTCAATCCCTAGCTTGGGAAAACCCCCTGGAGGAGGGCATGGCAACGCACTCCAGTATTCTTGCCTGGAGAATCCCATGGACAGAGGAGCCTGGCGGGCTACACCCTCTACATGGTCGCAAAGAGACCGACACAGCTGAAGCCACTGTGCACATGCAATGTCTTAAGTTAAAGGTTTAAGTTTGATATAGGAGTTCCTCTATCATTATGTTCTTTCATTAAAATTAAACTATATTCTAATTGTCTTTTTTACTTTTTTGTTACTGCTGTTCAGCCTACAAATCCAAAACATGCTTAGTTAGACCTTATGTTCATCAAAGATGTGCCCAAAGAGATTCAGGAGGAAAATTAGAATGAGACATGTTTTCAGCATTTATGTGGCTGACATACATGAAGTGACCAACCATCCCATATTCAATTTTTTTTAAATACAATTTTTACTTTAATTTTTTCTGGACTTGAGGAAACGTACAAAGATACAGAGTCCCCAGTACAGTCCACACTTAGTTTCCCATGGCTAACAACTTAGTATAGTAATTTGTCACAATTAATGAATCAATATTCAGTTCAGTCACTCAGTTGTGCCTGACTCTTTTCGACCCCATGGACTGCAGCACGCCAGGCCTCTCTGTCCATCACCAACTCCCGGAGCTTATTCAGGCTCATGTCCATTGAGTCGGTGATGCCATCCAACCATCTCATCTCCCGTCGTCCCCTTCTCCTCCTGCCCTCAATCTTTCCCAGCATTAGGGTCTTTCCAAATGAGTCAGCTCTTCGCATCAGGTGGCCAAAGGATTGGAGTTTCAGCTTCAGCATCAGTCCTTCCAATGAATATTCAGGACTGATTTCCTTTAGGATGGACTGGTTTGATCTCTTTGCAGTCCAAGGGACTCTCAAGAGTCTTCTCCAACACCACAGTTCAAAAGCATCATTTCTTCAGTGTTCAGTCTTCTTTATGGTCCAACTCTCACATCCATACATGACTACTGGAAAAACCATAGCTTTGACTAGATGGACCTTTGTTGGCAAAGTAATGTCTCTGCTTTTTAATAAGCTGTCTAGGTTGGTCATAACTTTTCTTCCAAGGAGCAAGCGTCTTTTAATTTCATGGCTGCAGTCACCATGTGCAATGATTTTGGAGCCCAAGAAAATAAAGCCTGTCACTGTTTCCATTGCTTCCCCATATATTTGCCATGAAGTGATGGGGACTAGATGCCATGATCTTAGTTTTCTGAATGTTGTATTTTAAGCCAACTTTTTCACTCTACTCTTTCACTTTCATCAAGAGGCTCTTTAGTTCTTCTTCACTTTCTGCCATAAGGGTGGTGTCATCTGCATACCTGAGGTTATTGATATTTCTCCCAGCAGACTTATTTCCAGCTTGTGTTTCTTCCAGCCCAGTGTTTCTCATGATGTAATCTGCATATAAGTTAAATAAGCACAGTGACAATATGCAGCCTTGACGTACCCCTTTCCCGATTTGTAACCAGTCTGTTGTTCCATGTCCAGTTCTAACTGTTGATTCCTGACCTGCATATAAATTTCTCAAGAGGGAGGTCAGGTGGTCTGGTATTCCCATCTCTTGAAGAATTTTCCACAGTTTATTGTGATCCACACAGTCAAAGGCTTTGGCATAGTCAATAGAGCAGGAGTAGATGTTTTTCTGGAACTCTCTTGCTTTTTCAATGATCCAACGGATGTTGGCAATTTGATCTCTGATTCCTTGCCTTTTCTAAAACCAGCTTGAATATCTGGAAGTTCACGGTTCACGTACTGTTGAAGCCTGGCTTGGAGAATTTTGAACATTACTTTGCTAGCGTGTGAGATGAGTGCAATTGTGTGGTAGTTTGAGCATTCTTTGGCATTGCCTTTCTTAGGGATTGGAATGAATACTGACCTTTTCCAGTCCTTTGGCCACTGCTGAGTTTTCCAAATTTGCTGGCATATTGAGTGCAGCACTTTCACAGCATCATCTTTCAGGATTTGAAATAGCTCAGATGGAATTCTATCACTTCACTGTGATGGAGAGGCCTCCCTGTCCATCACCAACTCCCGGAGCTTAGCTTTGTTCGTAGTGATGCTTCCTAAGGCCCACTTGACTTCGCATTCCAGGATGTCTGGCTTTAGGTGAGTGATCACACCATCATGATTATCTTGGTCTTGAAGATTTTTTTGTATAGTTCTGTGTATTCTTGCCACCTCTTCTTAATATCTTCTGTTTCTGTTAGATCCATACCATTTCTGTCCTTTATTGAACCCATTTTTTCGTGAAATTGTTCCCTTGGTATCTCTGATTTTCTTGAAGAGAGCTCTAGTCTTTCCCATTCTGTTGTTTCCCTCTATTTCTTTGCATTGATCACTGAGGAAGACTTTCTTATCTTTTCTCAACTTTCTTTGGAACTCTGCATTCAAATGGGTGTATCTTTCCTTTTTTCCTTTGGCTGTCACTTCTCTTCTTTTCACAGCTATTTGTAAGTCCTCCTCAGACAACCATTTTGCCTTTTTGAATTTCTTTTTCTTGGAGATGGTCTTGATCCCTGCCTCCTGTACAATGTCACAAACTTCCATCTATAGTTCTTCAAGCACTCTGTCTATCAGATCTAGTCCCTTAAATCTATTTCTCACTTCCACTGTATAATCATAAGCGATTTGATTTAGGTCATACTTGAATGGTCTAGTATTTTTCCCTACTTTCTTCAAGTTAAGTCTGAATTTGGCAATAAGCAGTTCATGATCTGAGCCACAGTCCGCTCCCAGTCTTGTTTTTGCTGACTGTATAGAGCTTCTCCATCTTTGGCTGCAAAGAATATAATCAATCTGATTTCGGTGTTGACCATCTGGTGATGTCCATGTGTAGAGTCTTCTCTTGTGTTGTTGGAAGAGGGTGTTTGCTATTACCAGTGCGTTCTCTTGGCAACACTCTCTTAGCCTTTGCCCTGCTTCATTCTGTACTCCAAGGCCAAATTTGCCTGTTACTCCAGGTGTTTCTTGACTTCCTACTTTTGCATTCCAGTCCCCTATAATGAAAAGGACGTCTTTTTTGGGTGTTAGTTCTAGAAGGTCTTGTAGTTCTTCATAGAACCGTTCAACTTCAGCTTCTTCAGCATTACTGGTTGGGACATAGACTTGGATTACTGTGATATTGAATGGTTTGCCTTGGAAATGAACAGAGATCATTCTATCGTTTTTGAGATTGCATCCAAGTACTGCATTTCAGACTCTTGTTGACTATGATGGTACTCCATTTCTTCTAAGGGATTCTTGCCCTCAGTAGTAAATATAGTGGTTATCTGAGTTAAATTCACCCATTCCAGTCCATCTTAGTTCACTGCTTCCTAAAATGTTGATGTTCACCCTTGCCATCTCCTGTTTGACCACCCCCAATTTGCCTTGATTCATGCACCTAACATTCCAGGTTCCTATGCAATATTGCTTTTTACATCATTGGACCTTGCTTCCATCATCACATCCACAACTGGGTGTTGTTTTTGCTTTGGCTCCCTCTCTTCATTCTTTCTGGAGTTATTTCTCCACTGATCTCCAATATTGGTACAGTAGTAACAGCTTAAATCTATGCTTTATTCAAGCATCTTTATTCTTTAGCCAATGTCCTTTTCTGTTCTTGGATCCAATCAGGGACACCCCATTAGTATTGGGGAGCCTCTGAAGGCTCCTCTTATCTGTGACTCCAACACCCAAAGTTTCTCCCACTTTCCTTGTTTCTGATGACCTTGACAGTTATGAGAGGTGCTGATCAGATATTTTGTAGAATGCCTGGTTGCTATTTGTCTGCCGCTTTTCTCGTGATGAGACTGGAGTATGAGTTTGGGGAGTAGAAACCATAGAGGTGAAGCGTTATTCTCATCATGTCATATGAAGTGTATATATATTATCACCATGACTTACCACCTTTGATGTTGACCTTGATCTCCTGGCTGAGGCAGTGTTTCTCCACTGTACTTCCTTTCTCCTTCTCACTTCTTCCATACTGTGCTCTCTGGTATAAAGTCACTAGGCACAGACTATTCTTAAGAAATAGGGAGTTTTGTTACACAAATCATTTGAAATAGGTAAAATAGATTTATCTATTCTTTCCCATTTATTTATTCATTCAACCATTTATTATATTGGTAGAGACTCATGGATACTTATTTTCTACTTTGGTAGAATAGTATACTTTATTTTGCTGTTTAAATTGATCCAGCCTTGGCCACTGGTAGCTCTTTCTGTTGGGTTTTGGATCCCTTTCATATCTTCCTATCATTGTGGGTTTGGTTTTTGGAGCACTTTCTTACTTTCTGGTACCACAAGATATTCCAGGCTCATCTTGCATATTTCCTCACCCAGTCCTAGAATCCAGCCATTTCTCCGGGAAGTCTTGGTTCCTTTTGTTGGAGAATGGCCTCAGAAACTAAGGTCTGAGCACGAAGTGTGCTTGTTACTACTCAGGACTTGCTGCTTCTAGGTCTTCTCAGCTCACAGGGTAAGGAAATATGTGTGCATAAATGAACGTGGGTATGTGTACATCACTATCATTACATCTGTATGTAACTACTGTACCTATACTAAACAGATCTTATGTTCATATTGTTGTTTCCAACTCTCTTCCATTAATGCTTAGCTCATTCTCGAACCTACCGCTTGACTGTTGGTGAACTCCCACTTCAACAGGGAGAACGAGCACCCTGTTCAGTCCTCAACTGCAGTACACATTTAAGGTGGTTCAGACTTGCTAGACTGCACCCCTGCAGAAAACAGCTTTTATCCACCCGAACACAGTTAACAGCTCCTCTCAACCTTGATCCTGTAGAAGCTTCTCATTCCCAGAGTTGCTTAGCTCAGCACCTTTCCCACTGCCCTGTCTGTGAGGATGGTTCATATGTTTATATTGCAATTAGTTGCTGTCAGGTTATATTTTGACAGATACATAGTCATATATTCACCATCACAGCATCATTGTCATAGTCTCAGCAGCCTAGAAAAACCCCTTGTGCTTCACCTGCTGAACCCACGCCTGGGAACCTCTGGCAGCCGCTGATCTTTCTTATCATCTCTATAGTTGGGCCTTTTCCAGAATGTCATATAAATGGAATCAAACAGTATGGAGGCTTTCAGACTGGGCTTCTTTCACTTAGCAAAATGCATCTGAGATTCAGACACGTTGTTTGGCCACTTGCTAGAACTTGTTATCCTTCCAAGTTTTCCCTTGTTCACATACTTTTTGGTCTCACCTATGGTATGATAAGTTTTGTCAAGGCAAAGACTCAACTTTCTTTAAAAGACTCATCTTTATTTTATCCCCAGTGCCTAGTAGATTGAAAAAAAAAACAAAAAAAACTAGCTATTTGCTGAATAGAAAAACCCAATCAAGTCCTTTTGGATATCATTGTGTAAAAGCTCTTTGCTCTGTTCCACCACAGAAATACTAATATTATAATCGTTGATATCTGGATTAGAACAAGAGAAGTTGCTGTCAAATTTTATTTGCTAATTCTTAACCATTTCTTAGAATTTTCATAAACTTCATATTTAAGATAGTATTGCAACTGTAGCCTTATTTGTAACAAATATTAACTGTGTTAGCTAGTCTGCTTATTTCTCTTGGTATATTGCATATAATTTGAACATATAAATAGCATTTAAAAAGTCTAGGTAATAACCTTTGGCATTAGTTTTTACAACCTAAGAGAGATCTCTATTTATATTCTCATATATTTTAAGAAAAATGAAAATATTAGTTTTTAATTATGCAAATAAGTTATCAAAATAAAAAGCACATGCAGAATTAAGCATAAGTTGTTAAGTGTATAGCTTGATAGACTGTCCAAAGTGAAGATATCCAGGCAAATTTCACCCAGATCAAGAAATTGGATATTGCCAGAACCTCAAAATTCCCTGTCACGTCTCCTTTTAGTCACTATGCCCTTTTAAGGTTAATCATACTTCTGACTAATTTTGCCTGTTTTTGAACTTCGTATAAGTGGAATCACCATTACATTTTATTTTCGTGTTTGGTTTCTTTTGCTCAACATTGTACTTATTAAACTCATCCATATTGTTGTTTGTAGATTTAGATATTTTTTCCATTGCTAGATGATATCCCCATATGTGAATATACGACCAATTAGTCATTCAGTTGTTGGGGGGAATTTAGGTAGTTCTTAGTGTGATGTTCACACTGTTCATGGGGTTCTCAAGGCAAGAATACTGAAGTAGTTTCCCATTCCCTTCTCCAGTGGACCACGTTTTGTCAGAATTCTCCACCATGACCCGTCAGTCTTAGGTGGTGCTACATGGCATGGAGCAGCCATGAAGAAATACCCCACGTCCAAGGTAAGAGAAACCCAAGTAAGACGGTAAGTGTTGTGAGAGGGCATCAGAGGGCAGACACACTGAAACTAAAATTACAGAAAACTAGCCAATCTGATCACACAGACCACAGCCTTGTCTATCTCAATGAAACTAAGCCATGCCGTGTGGGGCCACCCAAGACGGATGGGTCATGGTGGAGAGGTCTGACAGAATGTGGTCCACTGGAGAAGGGCATGGCAAACCACTTCAGTATTCTTGCCTTGAGAACCCCATGAACAGTATGAAAAGGCAAAAAGATAGGACACTGAAAGATGAACTCCCCAGGTCAGTAGGTGCCCAATATGCTAATGGAGATCAGTAGAGAAATAACTCCAGAAAGAATGATGGGATGGAGCCAAAGCAAAAATGATACCCAGCTGTGGATGTGACTGGTGATAGAAGCAAAGTCCAATGCTATAAAGAGCAATATTGCATAGGAACCTGGAACGTTAGGTCTATGAATCCAGGCAAATTGGAAGTGGTCAAACAGGAGATGGCAAGAGTGAACGTCAACATTCTAGGAATCAGCGAACTAAGGTGGACTGGAATGGGTGAATTTAACTCAGATGACCATTATATCGACTACTGTGGGCAGGAATCCCTTAGAAGAAATGGAGTAGCCATCATGGTCAACAAAAGAGTCCGAAATGCAGTACTTGGATGCAATCTCAAAAACGATAGAATGATCTCTGTTCGTTTCCAAGGCAAACCATTCAATATCACAGTAATCCAAGTCTATGCCCCGACCAGTAATGCTGAAGAAGCTGAAGTTGAACAGTTCTATGAAGACCTACAAGACCTTCTAGAACTAACACCCAAAAAAGACGTCCTTTTCATTATAGGGGACTGGAATGCAAAAGTGGGAAGTCAAGAAACACCTGGCGTAGCAGGCAAATTTGGCCTTTGAGTACAGAAGGGAAAAGGCTAATAGAGTTTTGCCAAGAGGACGCACTGGTAATAGCAAACACCCTCTTCCAACAACACAAGAGAATACTCTACATATGGACATCACCAGGTGGTCAACACCGAAATCAGATTGATTATATTCTTTGCAGCCAAAGATGGAGAAGCTCTATACAGTCAGCAAAAACAAGACCGGGAGCGGACTGTGGCTCAGATCATGAACTGCTTATTGCCGAATTCAGACTTAAATTGAAGAAAGTAGGGAAAACCACTAGTCCATTCAGGTATGACCTAGATCAAATCCCTTATGAGTATACAGTAGAAGTGACAAATAGATTTAAGGGACTAGATCTGATAGACAGAGTGCCTGATGAACTATGGACAGAGGTTTGTGACATTGTAGAGCAGACAGGGATCAAGACATTCCCCATGGAAAAGAAATGCAAAAAAGCAAAATGGTTGTCTGAGGAGGACTTACAGATAGCTGGGAAGAGAAGAGAAGCAAAAAGCAAAGGAGAAAAGGAAAGATATTCCCATCTGAATGCAGAGTTCCAAAGAATAGCAAGGAGAGATAAGAAAGCCTTCCTCAGCGATCAGTGCAAAGAAATAGAGGAAAACAACAGATTGGGAAAGACTAGAGATCTCTTCAAGAAAATTAAGAGATACCAAAGGAACATTTCATGCAAAGATAGGCTCGATAAAGGACAGAAATGGTATGGACCTAACAGAAGCAAAAGATATTAAGAAGAGGTGGCAAGAATACACAGAAGAGCTGTACAAAAAAGATCTTCACAACCCAGATAATCACTATGGTGTGATCACTCACCTAGAGCCAGACATCCTGGAATGTGAAGTCATGTGGGCCTTAGAAAGCATCACTACGAACAAAGCTAGTGGAGGTGATGGAATTCCAGTTGAGCTATTTCAAATCCTCAAAGGTGATGCTGTGAAAGTGCTGCACTCGATATGCCAGCAAATTTGGAAAACTCAGCAGTGGCCACAAGACTGGAAAAGGTCAGTTTTCGTTCCAATCCCAAAGAAAGGCAATGCCAAAGAATGCTCAAACTACCGCACAATTGCACTCATCTCACATGCTAGTAAAGTAAGGCTCAAAATTCTCCAAGCCAGGCTTCAGCAATACGTGAACCATGAACTTCCAGATGTTCAAGCTGGTTTTAGAAAAGGCAGAGGAACCAGAGATCAAATTGTCAATATCCGCTGGATCATCGAAAAAGCAAGAGAGTTCCAGAAGAACATCTACTTCTGCTTCATTGACTATGCCAAAGCCTTTGACTGTGTGGATCACAATAAACTGTGGAAAATTCTGAAAGAGATGGGAATACCAGACCATCTGACCTGTCTCTTGAGGAACCTGTATGCAGGTCAGGAATCAACAGTTAGAACTGGACATGGAACAACAGACTGGTTCCAAATAGGAAAAGGAGTCCGTCAAGGCTGTATATTGTCACCCTGCTTATTTAACTTATATGCAGTGTACATCATGAGAAACACTGGGCTGGAAGAAACACAAGCTGGAATCAAGATTGCTGGGAGAAATGTCAATAACCTCAGATATGCGGATGACACCACCCTTATGGCAGAAAGTGAAGAAGAACTAAAGAGCCTCTTGATGAAGGTGAAAGAGGAGAGTGAAGAAGTTGGCTTAAAGCTCAATGTTCAGAAAACTAAGATCATGGCATCTGGTCCCATCACTCCATGGGAAATAGATGGGGAAACAGCGGAAACAGTGTCAGACTTTATTTTTGGGAGCTCCAAAATCACTGCTGATGGTGATGGCAGCCATGAAATTAAAAGACGCTTACTCCTTGGAAGGAAGGTTATGGCCAACCTAGATATCATATTTAAAAGCAGAGACATTACTTTGCCAACAAAAGTCCATCTAGTCAAGGCTGTGGTTTTTCCAGTGGTCATGTATGGATGTGAGAGTTGGACGGTGAAGAAAGCTGAGTGCCGCAGAATTGATGCTTTTGAGCTGTGGTGTTGGAGAAGACTCTTGAGAGTCCCTTGGACTGCAGGGAGATCCAATCAATCCATCCTAAAAGAGATCAATCCTGGGTGTTCATTGGAAGGACTGATTTTGAAGCTGAAACTCCAATACTTTACCACCTCATGCGAAGAGTTGACTCATTGGAAAAGACCCTAATGCTGGGTAGGATTGGGGGCAGGAGGAGAAGGGGACGACAGAGGATGAGATGGTTGGATGGCATCACCGACTCAATGGACATGGGTTTGGGTAGACTCCGGGAGTTGGTGATGGACAGAGAGGCCTGGCGTGCTGCAATTCATGGGGTCGCAAAGAGTCGGAAACGACTGAGCGACTGAACTGAACTGAACATGGCATGGCTCATAGTTTCGTTGAGTTAGACAAGGTTGCGATCCATGTGATCAGTTTGGTTAATTTTTGTGATTGTAGTTTTCATTCCATCTGCCCTCTGATGGGGAAGGATAAGAGGCTTATGGAAGCTTCTTGGTGGGAGGGACTGGCTGTGAGTAAAATTGGGTCTTGCTCTGGTGGGCAGGGCCATGCTCAGTAAATCTTCAATCCAGTTTTCTGCTGATGGGTGGGGCTGTGTTCCCTCCCTGTAATTTGGCCTCAGATAGCGATAATGATGACCTCCTTCAAAAGGACTTATGCCAGCATGCCATGGCTCCCAGGACTGTTGTAGTGAGTGCCCCTGACCTTCGGCAGGTCACTGTCGACTCACATCTCTGCCAGAGACTCCCGGACATTCACAGGCAAGTCTGGCTCAGTCTTTTTTGGGGTTACTGATCCTTTCTCCTGGGTCCTGGTGGGCACAAGGTTTTGTTGTGCCCTCCAAGAGTCTATTTCCCTGGAGGTTCTCAGTCCTTTTACCAGATCCCCAGGTTGGGAAATCTGTTGTAGGCCCTGGAACTTTTGCAACAGGGTGAGAACTTCTTTGGTATATTTGTTCTCCAGTTTGTGGGTTGTCTGGCTAATGGCGACCTCCTCCAAGAGGACTTATGCCACACACTGTGCCTCCCAGGTCTGCTGCAGCCAGAGCCCCTGTCCCCGTGGCAGGTCACTGCCAAGCCATGCCTCTGCAGGAGACACTCAAACACTCAAAGGCAGGTCTGGTTCAGTTGCTTGTGGGGATCACTGCTCCTTTCCTTTGCTCTGGGTACACACAAGGTTGTGTTTGCGCCCTCCAAGCATCTCTGGCGGGTCTGAGATTTGATTTTAAACACGATTGTGCCCCTCTTACCATCTTGTTGGAGCTTATCCTTTGCTCTTGGATGCTGAGTATCTTTTTTTGGTGGGATCTAACATTCTCTTGTTGATGGTTGTTAGTTGCAATTTTGGTGTTCTTGCCAGAGAAGATGAGCACACATCCTTCTACCGCCATCCCCGAATGAGACTTTTGCAATGAACTACATTCTGTCTGTGAAATGTATGTCTCTTTAAGTAAATCCAGTTCTTACATATCACTTTACCTGTTGCTAAATTCCTTCTGCTTCCAGACATAAAGAACCTGAGCTTCATTAAGTCACTTTCAGGGGGTTGTGAATGAGTTGCCATTTTGCTACAGTGTATATTGTCACCCTGCTTATTTAACTTATATGCAGAGTACAGCATGAGAAAAGCTGGGCTGTGGGAAGCACAAGCTGGAATCAAGATTGCCAGGAGAAATGACAATAACCTTAGAAATGCAGGTGACACTACCCTTATGGCAGAAAGTGAAGAAGAACTAAAGAGCCTCTTGATGAAAGTGAAAGAGGAGAGTGAAAAAGTTGGCTTAAAACTCAACATTCAAAAAACTAGGATCATGACATCTGGTCCCATCACTTCATGGCAGATAGATGGGCAAACAGTGGAAATAGTGACAGACTTTATTTTTCTGGGCTCCAAAATCACTGCAGATGGTGACTGCAGCCATGAAATTAAAACACGCTTACTCCTTGGAAGGAAAGTTATGACCAATTTAGACAGTGTATTAAAAAGCAGAGACATTACTTTGCCAACAAAGGTCCATCTAGTCAAGGCTATGGTTTTTCCAGTGGTCATATATGGATGTGAGAGTTGGACTGAGAAGAAAGCTGAGTGCCGAAGAATTGATGCTTTTGAACTGTGGTGTTGGAGAAGACTCTTGAGAGTCCCTTGGACTGCAAGGAGATCCAACCAGTCCATCCTAAAGGAGATCAGTCCTGGGTGTTCATTGGAAGGACTGATGTTGAATCTGAAACTCCAATACTTTGGCCATCTCATGCGAAGAGCTGACTCATTGGAAAAGACCCTGATGCTGGGAAGTATTGAGGGAAGGAGGAGAAGGGGACACCAGAGGATGAGATGGTTGGATGGCATCATCAACTTGATGGACATGGGTTTGGGTGGACTCCAGGAGTTGGTGATGGACAGGGAGGGCTGGTGTGCTGCGGTTTATGGGTTCGCAAAGAGTCAGACGTGAGTGAGCAACTGAACTGAACTGAACATAGAAAAAGGGACTTTGCAGATGTGATGAAATTAAAGGTGCTTGAGATGGGTAAATTATCCTGGATTATACAGGCGGGGCTAATATAATCACACGGGTCTTTATAAGAAGAAGAAGCAGGAAGGTTAGAGTCAGAGAAGGAGATAGGATGACAGGAAAAAAGAGGTCAGAGAGAAAGAGAGAGATTTAAAGATGTTATTCTCCTGGCCTTGAAGGTGAAGGAGGCAGGCCATAAGCCAAGGAGCGCAGATGGTCCCTAGAAGCTGGGCAGAAAAGGGATCCACTCTCCCCAGAAGAGTCATCAGCAAGGGAATGGATTCTCTTTCTGAGCCTCCAGGAGGAACACAAATTTGTCAACAGTGGTTTCAGCCCTTCTGACCTCCAGAACTATAAGAGAATAAACCTGTGTTGCTTTAAGTCACTGAGTTTGTAATTTGCTACAGCTGCAATAGGAAACATACAGTATGGAATGCAGTCTTTTAAAAATGAGGTATTCAAGTTCTGCTTATATGCTTCCTTTTAAATGATGTCTCCATTTTATTTTAGTGTTTCATTCTATCCCTAAAGATGACATGTTTTATATGTTAAATTCTACTGTATAAGAATTAATAAACATAGGTTGGATTAACTGAGTACTTATACAAGTTACTTTTTAAGTATCATTTATTTTAGTGATGGCATATTTATTGTGCAGCTTGTCTTTCTTCACATTTTTATTTCCCCATTTGCTCTGTTTTCTTTCTTTTATTTTGGTAGCCATCATTTTAAAGCTCTGTACCATTCACTCTATATTCCAAGACCATGCGATCTTCTTGCTGTTGACAAAAATTTGCCACTCTCAATATCAAATAGAGAAAAGTTGCTTTTTGTGTTGAAATTCAAGAAACAAATAATGTTTGAGTCTCTCTCACTTGCATTTAAAAATAAGGTAAAGGAGCGGGATCAAGATGACTGAGGAGGAAAGCCCTGAGCTCAGCTCATCCCATGAAGACAGCAGAAGTGCAACCACATACAGAGCAACTCTCTGTGAACAACCTGAAGACTGGCTGAATGGCTCTTCTACAACTAAGGATATGAAGGGGAAAGCCCACATCAAAACAGGTAGGAATGGAAGAGAAGTGATCTAGTCAGCACCCAGGAACCCAGAAGAACAGGGAGCATCACAGGCTTGGGGATCCTGCCTAGGGAGTCAGGGGCTTGAGCCACATATTGGGCACCGCAGCCCTGGGGTCTGGCACCAGGAAGATGAGCCCCCGGGGCTGGGATTTGTGACCGACAGAACCAGAGGGCTGTAGGAAACAAAGACTCTGCTCTCCAGGGGCTTCTGCACAGACGTGCTTGCTCGCAGTCCCACCACGGAGGCAGCATGTTGAAAGTGCCCTGTGCTCTGGCCAGCCCTCAGCAGGCCCTGGCCCCAGTCCCTCCAGCTCCAGCCCAGTCCCCAACAAAGGTGCCAGCCCTAACGCACCCAGAAAGAGGCCAAGCCCATGATTGCCTCTGATCCCGTTCTCCCAGGAAAGGGGCTGGACACACTAAAACTGCGTCAAGATGTTTCCACACAAGGACACAGTTTCAAGACTGGGGTAGGTAACTGTGGGGCCTAACTTCATAAAGATAGAAATTCAAACAAGACATTTATTCAAGCAAAATGATGAGACAAAGGAATATTCTAAACACAGAAGATAAAATCCCAGGAAGAAAATCCTAGTGTAATAGAACTAAATAATTTACCTGATAATGAGTTCAAAGAAATAGTCTTCAAAAAATGGCCACTGAACTCAGGAAAGGAATGGAGGAAAGCAGTGAGAATTTCAACAAAGATTTGGAATATATTAAAAAGAACCAGTCAGAGCTGAAGAATATAACAACTGAAATGAAAAATACACTGGAAGGAATTAGCAGTAGATTCAGTGAGGTGACACAGAAGAAGGCACCAGTGGGAGAACAGCGGAGGCCGTCAAACCAGAGGCCGAAAGAGAAACGCTGTTTCTTTATTCACTTATGGTGGCCATACCGAATGGCTTATGGGATCTTACCTCCCTGACTAGGGCTTGAACCTGAGCTTCCTGCAGTGGAAGTGTGAAGTCCTAACCACTTGGCCACCAGAGAATCCCCTTTATTTTTATTTATTTATTTAAACGAAGATAGTTTAAGGGGCTTTGGGGACAACATACCAATATTCACTTTATAGGGATCCCAGAAGGACAAGAGAGAGAAAGGGACAGAAAACGCACTTAATGAAATAATGTTGAAAACTTTCCTAAAACCTGAAGAAAGAAGCAGATATCCAGATTCAGTAAGCAAAGAGAGTCCCAAACAATATGAACCAAAGAGATCCACGCCAAGATATATCATAATTAAAGTAGCAAAAGTTAGATAAACAGAGAATTTTAAAGTTCTCAGCTGATTTTTCAGCCAGAAGTTTGCAGGTCAGAAGATAGTGGCATGATATATTTAAAGTGCTAAAAGGAAAAAAATATACAACCACACATACTCTGCTCAGCAAGTTTATCATTCAGAATTGTAGGAGAGAGAAATTTTCCCAGACAAGTGAAAACTAAGAGTTAATCAGTTTTAAACCAGCCTTATAAGAAATGTTACAGAGTCTTCTTTAGGAGAAAAAGAAGCAGCTATAAAAAGAAATAAGAAAATATATGAAGGAAAAAAAGTCACTGGTAAAGATAAATACATAGTAAAAGCACCGGGTTAACTGCTTTAAAAAGCTAGTATGCAGGTTAAAAGACCAAGAGTTAAAAACAACTATGGCTACAATAAACTGCAAAGGATAAATATAATGATATAAACTATGACATTGAAAGCAAAATGTGGAAGGGAGAGTAAAATAAAAAATAGCCTTTAGAGTGTGTTTGAACTAAAATGACCATCAGTTTAAAACAGATATATATAGAGGTTGATCTTTCTGATCCTTAATGACAATCGCAAACCAAAACCTGCAATAGATACATGAAAACAAAAAGGAACACAAACATAGCACTCAAGTAAAGCATCAGACCACAAGGGAAAAAAAGAGAAGAACAGAGAATTACAAAAGCAACCAGAAAGCTAGTAGCAAAATGGCAATAAGTGTTAATACATACCTATTAATAATCACTTATGTGTAAATGGGATCCCCCCGAGAAGGAATAGGCTACCGTCTTGAGTATTCTTGGGCTTCCCTGGTGGCTCAGATGGTACAGAATCACCTGCAATGCGGGAGACCTGGGTTTGATTTCTGGGTTGGGAAGATCCCCTGGAGGAGGGCATGGCAACCCACTCCAGTATTCTTGCCTGAAGAATCCCCATGGACAGAGGAGCCTGGTGGGCTACAGTCCAGGGGGTCACAGAGAGTCAGACATGACTGAGCAACTAAGCACAGCACAGCACATATGTAAATGGACTAAATGCTCCAGTGAAAAGAATGTCTGAACGGATTGAAAAACAACACCCGCATATATTTTGCTTACAAGAGACTAAGAATGAAGGGATGGAAAAGGATATTTTCATTCAGATGGAAACAGAAAGTTTGAGTAGCAATACTCACATCAGATAAAATGGAATTTAAAACAAAGTCTATAACAAAAGTAAAAGAAGGAATTATGTGATGATAAAGAGGTCAATGCAAGAGGAAGATGTATCATTTGTAAACATCAGTTTGGTTCAGTTTGGTTGCTTAGTTGCCACTGTTTACACTGTTTCCATTTGTGAGCATATATGCACCTAACACAGAGACACCTAAATGTATAAACCAATCTTAACAGAAATTAAGGGAGAAATCAATAGTAATGTAGTAATAGTAGGGAACTTTAATACTCCACTTACATCAGAGAGAACATCAGTGAGGAAACGCTGGCACGAAGTGACACAGTAAACCAGGGGACCTCATGGTCTCGGAACACTCCATCCACAATGTCAGGGCGCTGCTTTCTCCCAAGGGCACATGGGACTCTCTCTAGGAAGGATCACACGCCACAGTAAACCAGGGGACCTCATGATCTCGGAACATTCCGTCCAAAAGTGCCAGGGTGCTCCTTTCTCCCAAGGGCACATGGGACTCTCTCTAGGAAGGATCGCACGGTAGGCCACAAAATAAGTCTCAGTAAATTTAAGACTGAAATCATACCAAGCATCTTTTCTGACTGCAATAGTATGAAATTAGAAATTAATTATAGGAAGAAAAATAGAAAAATCACAATCATGAGATTAAACAATACATTAGTAAAAAATAAACAATAAGTTAATAAATCAAAGAGGAAATAATACCTTGAGATGAATGAAAATAGAAATAGAAGCACAACTTTCCAAAATCTATGGAACATAACAAGAACAATTCTAAGAGGGAATTGATAGCAATACAGACATCAAGAAATAAGAAAATAATCTCAAACAGCCTAACTTTCCACCAAAAGAATTTAGAAAAAGAGCAAAACCCAAACTCCCAAAATGAAGAAAATAGTAATCTCAGAGCAGATATAAAATAGGGACCAAAAAATAATAGAAAATATCAATGAAACTATGAGCTTGTTTTTTGAAATGATAAAAAAGAATGATGAAACTTTAGCCAGACTTATCAAGGAAAAAAGAGAGAAGGGCCCAAGTAAATAAAATCACAAATAAAACAGAAAGAGGTATGACTGATATCACAGAGATACAATCTAAGGGAACACTACAGTTATACACCACAAGCTTGACAAACTAGAAGAAGTGGATAAATTTTAAGAAATGTACATACAACCTTCCAAGGCTGAATCAGGAAAAAACAGAAAATCTAAATAACTTGCTCACAAGTAATGAAAATAAACAGGTAAGAAAAACTCCCAACAAACAAAAGTTTAGGACTAGATGATTTCACAGGGAAATTCTACTAAACATTTAAAGAAGATTTAATACCTGTACTTCCCAAAATATTTCAAAAAATTGAAGAGGAGGGAACACTTTCAAACTCTACAAGGTCAGCATTACTCTGATACTGAAGTCAGACAAAGACCGTAACAAAAAGGGAAACTATAGGTCAGTGTACCTGATAAGCATGGATGTAAAAATCCTCAAAATTATATTAGCAAATTGAATTCAATAATACATTAAAAGGACCATGCACTGTGATCAAGTGGGATTTATCCCAAGGATTTGTCAATATTTTCAAATCAGTCAGTGATACACCACATAAACAAACTGGAGAATAAAAATCACATAATCATCTGAATAGACACAGAAAAAGCTTTTGGCAAAGTGTAACATCCATTATGACAAAAACTCCAGAAAATGGGAAGAGAGGGAACATATCTCAACATAATAAAAGCATATATGACAAACCCACAAATCAAAGACTCCCACTCTCACCACTTTCACTCAACATAGTATTGGAAGTCCTTACCATAGCAGGCAGAGAAAAAGAAATAAAAGGAGTCACAACTGGAAAGGAAGAAGTAAAACTGTCACTGTTTGCAGGTGACATCATACTACTCATAGAAAATCCTAAATATGTCATCAGAAAACTACTAGAGCTTATCAATAAATTCAGTAAAGTTGCAGGATAAAGTTAAATAAAGTTAATATATAAAGTTAATATACAGAAATCTGTTGCGTTTCTATACACTAACAATGAACTTTGAGAGAAATTAAGGAAATAATCCCACTTAACCATTGCATCATAAAGAACAAAATACCCAGGAATATATCTACCTAAGGAGGTTAAAGACACCATAAGTCAGAAAACTATAAGACATTGACGAAAAAAACTGAGGATGACACAAACAGATTGAAAGATATACTGTGTTCTTAGAAGGATCAATATTTGTTAAAATGAACACATTACCCACAGCAATCTACAGATTCAGTGCCATTCCTATCAAAACACTGATGGCATTTTTCACAGAACTAGAACAAATAATCCTAAAATCCATATGAAACCACATTAGACCCCAAAGAGCCAAAGCAATCTTGAGAAAGAGGTATAAAGCTGGAGGTATCAGGCTCCTTGACTTCAGACGACGATACAAAGCTACAGTAAGCAAGGACTTCCCAGGTGACTCAGTGGTGCAAAGCCTGCCTGCCAGCACAGGCGATGCAAAAGATGTGGGTTCTATCCGTGTCAGGAAGATCACCTGGAGTGGGAAATGGCAACCCACTTCACTATTCTTGCTGGGATAATCCCATGGACAGAGGAGCCTGGCAGGCTACAGTCTATAGGGCTACAAAGAGTCGGACACGACTGGGCACATGCACAGTAATCAAAGCAGCGTGTTCCTGGCACCAAAACAGACAGATCAATGCAACAGGATAGAAAGCCCAGAAAGAAACCCATGCACATACGTTCAATGACTATGAAAAAAGAGGGAAGGCAAGAATATGCAACAGGGAAAAAAAACAGTCTCTTCAATAAGTTGTGTTGGGAAAAGTGAACAGCTACATGTAAAAAAGAGTGGAACACTGTGTCTGTGCTAAGGTGCTCAGTTGTGTCCGACTCCGTGACCCTGTGGACAGTCGCCCTCCAGGCTTCTGTGTCCGTGGGATTCTCCAGGCAAGAAAGCTGGATTGGGTTGCCATGCCCTCCTCCAGGGGAACTTCCCCACCCAGGGAATATCAGACTATACGCACAAATAAATTTAAAATGGTTTAAAGACTTAATGTTAAGGCCTGAAGTCGTAAATCTCCTAGAAGAAAGTTTAGGCAATACACTCTTTGACAACAGTCTTAGCAATATTTTTTGGATCTGTTTCCTCAGGCAAGGGCGACAAAAACAAAAATAAACAATTAGGGCAACATTAAACTAAAAAACTTTTGCACAGTGAAGAAAATCATCAATGAAACAAAAGGCAACCTACTTAATGGGAGCAGATATTTGCCAAACATAACATCTGAAAGAGTTAATATCCAAACTATATAATGAACTCATCAAACTCAATAGAAAAAAAAATCTGATTTAAAAATTAGGCAGAGCACCTGAATAGACATTTTTACAAAGAAGTCAAGCAAATGGCGAACAGGGACAAGAAAAGATGCATCAATATCACTCATTATCAGGGAAATGTAAATCAAAACTACCATAAGATATCATCACGCATCTGTTAGAGTGGGTATCATCAAAAAGACAAGAAATAATAAGGGTTGGCAAGGATGTGGAGAAATGGGAACCCTTGTTCGCTGTTGGTGAGATTGTAAATTGGTACAGCCACTGTGAAAACCAGTATGGAGGTGCCTTAAAAAATAGAAATGCTATACAACCCATCAAGTCTGCTCCTGAGTATTTATCTGAAGAAACATAAAGAATAATTCATAAAGATCTATTTACTCCAGTGTTCATAGTGTCTTTTAATAGTAGCCAAGCTATGGAAGCAACCTCAGTGCACGTCAGCAGATGGGCGGGTACTGGAGACACCCCCACCGAGGCACGTGGCTCAGCCTGAAAGGATGGACTCCTGCCATTTGAGACAATCTGGGTGGGCCTGAAGGGCAGTATCCTAAGTGAAGGAAGTCAAGAAAGGCAAATACTGTCTACTTTCATTTATATGTGAAATGTACAAAAACAGATGAGCAAATATCACAAAACAGACTCACATATACAGAGAAGAGACTAGTGGGTGCCAGAGGGGTAGGGGGAGAGGGACAAAACAGATGAAAGGGATTAAGATGTATAAACTACCTGTTATAAAATAAATGTCACAGCGATGTGATGTATAGCACAGAAAATATAGTCTATGATTTATAATAAGTTTATATGATGTGTAACATACAAGAATATCAAGTCACTCTGTTGTGCACTTGAAATTAATATAATATTGTAAGTCAGCTGTACTTCAACAAAAAGTAAGTAAATGCAATAAAATACATAAGGAAAGGAATTCATAGACGTAGACCATGTAGAGAATTTTTGATGGTAAAAATTGCTATTTCATTATTCTTCTTGATCTCTATTTTAGTTAAACTTGCTTTTGATCTAAATTTGGACAAGAATTATTTGGTCAACCAAGTAGATAGAGGAAAAGGACAAGGATAGACAAATAACAAGATGCGAGAATGTTCTCTGACTCCATCTTTCCCTGATTTCCCTAAATGTTTTCATCTATATTCTGTTCCATTCCATTCTCATCAGTATGTGTCCCCTCTTTAACCCAGCAAACAAACATTAAACACATGGATTAGGACCAGAAATAAAGAAAGGCATGAGAATGAGCTGAAAGTCCAGGAAAATTTGGTTGCCAATATGTATTTCACTAAATTAGAATCTGGCCACTGCCCCCAGGGTTAAAGCCAAATCCCAGAGCAGCAGCCTGGTAGCATCTGGGCGGGGATTATCTGATCGTGGGGTTTATGTGGAAATCCACCTCAGGGAAATTAGATCCTCCCCCAGGGACTCTGAAGCCATGTACACCAAAGACTCGGAGAGCAAGATTCTAAAACTTATAAATATTGCATTGTTTTTGTACAGATGAGATAGGAAATACTGAATCTCTGCCTTAAAGTAGAAAGTGGGCTAATACCTTGGCCACTGAAGTATTGCCGTTCTAGATAGAATGTACCAGTTGTACAGTGAGTCATCAAATTGGAAAATATTATATACAAAAATTTAGAAAAGAGATACATGGGGACGTAATTATATAAGCATGTGCATATATGGGCTTCTCTGGTGGTTCAGATGGTAAAGAATCTGCCTGACCCAGGGATCGAACCCGGGTCAGGAAGATCCCCTGGAGAAGGGAATGGCTACCCCCTCCAGCATTCTTGCCTGGAGAATCCCATGGACAGAGGGGCCCGGTGGGCTACAGTCCATGGGAGCTCAAAGAGTCAGACGCGACTGAAGTGACTAACGCTTTCACGTGTGCATATGTATTTTTTCTTTGGTTTATTTTGCTGAAGCATTCATAGAAAGTAACAAATGTATTTGAAATGTGACGTTTGCCTAATTGGTGAGCAATCTTTAAAAATCCCCTTTCCCGTTTCCCCCGTTCCTGGGTTTACGGCCTTGACTTAACACTGTGCGCTGGTCGGGGGTGACCCTATGCTGCGCTGCTGCACACCAGCTCCCGGTTCCCAGCCTGTGGTCTCAGCCTTCCGCACATGCTGTTTGTTGAATTGGTAGTTTGGGTCAGAAGGAGAAGTAACAGGGAGGACAGTGTAAGAGGGTTGATAACTAGAAAGAGAATGTGTGAATTCCAAGGACTATACGAGCTCGCAAGTTGGGGGAGAAAGACAAAACCAGGAAGAGAAACTCTAGAATATTTATGTTCTTTGAACCACAAAGATAAGGTGAACCAGATATACAAGTAGGTTAAGATTTCAATAAAGTCTGAATTAAAAATCCTCCACTCCTGGTAGCCTTGGCAGAGGTCCTTGCCCCAAGTTTATTATATTAAAATGGAAAAGATACAATTGAAACATTATTAATAGCCCAGATATGGAAAACAACCTATGTGTCTGTCAAAAGATGAACTGATAAAAAGATGTGGTATAAATATATGTATATATAAGAGCCTCCTGATGTGCATGAAAGAGGAGAGTGAAAAACCTAGCTTGAAACTTAACATTCAAAAAACTAAGATCATGGCATCTGGTCCCGTCACTTCGTGGCAAATAGATGGGGGAAAAGTGGAAACAGTGACAGATTTTATTTTCCTGGACTCTAAAATCACTGCAGATGGTGACTGCAGCCATGAGATTAAAAGACACTTACTCCTTGGAAGAAAAGCTATGACAAACTTAGTGTATTAAAAACCAGAGACATTACTTTGCCAACAAAGTCTGTTTAGTCAAAGCTATGGTTTTTCCAGTAGTCATGTATGGATGTGAGAGTAGGACCATAAAGAAGGCTGAGGGCCAAAGAATTGATGTTTTTGAACTGTGGTGCTGGGGAAGACTCTTGAGAGTCTCTTAGACTGCAAGGAGATCAAACAAGTCAATCCTAAAGAAAGTCAGTCCTGAATATTCACTGGAAGGACTGATGCTGAAGCTGAAGCTCCAAGACTTTGGTTAAGAGCTGACTCATTAGAAAAGACCTGATGCTGGGAAAGATTGAAAGCAGGCGGAGAAGGGGGAGACAGAGGATGAGATGGTTGGATGGCATCACCGACTCGATGGACATAAGTTTGAGCAAACTCTGGGAAATAGTGAAGGACAAGGAAGCCTGGCCAGACACGACTGAGTGACTGAACAACAACAATACATCTTAAAGGTTACTTCCAAAGCCACACACACACACACATACACCCGTGCACGCACGCACATGACAAAGCTTTGATGAAAAGCTTTTAATTTCAAAACCCTAGTACTTCTAGTTTTCTTATGAAAAACAGCAGTAGCAGCCCCTCTTCCCCCTCCTTACTACCATTACCTTAAGCACTTCTTTTTGAGCTCTTTGAGCTTGTCTATTTACCTAATTCTAAAAATTGCGCTTAGAACTCCTGCCACAGTAGGCAAGGACTTTTCTGTCTTGCATGGATACCTTCTCTGTCCTCTGTCCCCTCCTTCCACCTGCCCTAAGTGGTTGTCTTACCATTTTTAGACAAATCAACATGCAGTAAAATGACAATGTAACTATTATTCACAGCTAAATCACATGGTTTTCTATGATTCTATGACGTTTTGTTTCATGAACTTTTTCTTCCTGTTGATGTAAATTGTTGCCTATTTTTATTCCCTTGGTTTTTGTACCAGTTATTTTAAAGCTCATTCTCCTCTGAACAGGGTCACAAATATTAGCTATGCAGTCATATTATTCTTAGAGACAGCACTCTTGGGGATCTCTGCTCTCTAATCTCATTTCTCTCTATGCCAGCTGACTGCTGTTGTCTTGGAATTTCTGTCACTGTTATTCTAGGAATTCTTTTTACTCAGTACTCTCCGCCTGTGTTGTGTCCCTCAGCCCCTCGATTTCATATCTTCCTCTTTCTTTGTTACTACTTCATTTCACTGAGGACACATTCCCTAGTAGCTTTCCGAAAAGGCAGGTATGGGAGGTAAACTTTTAAAACCTTGCATTTCTGAAAATGTCTTTATTCTATCCTTATCCTTGGCTGACAGTTTGGTGGGGTTTAAGATGTTAGAGAAGGAATCGTTTCCACAGACTGTTTTTTCCTGTTTTTTGGCTACACAGCATGGCTTGTGGGATCTTAATTCCCTGACTAAGGATAGAACCCGGGTCCCTGGCAGTGAAAGCTCTGAGTCCTAACCCCTGGACTGCCAGGGACGTCACGCCATGGAGTTTTGAAGGCATTTTTCCACTGTCTTCCAACTTCAAGGATGGGAGGATCCTATTTATGTGATTTGGTTTTCTGCTTGTTTCTGAGGTCTGAACACGTTTAAAATCTTCACATTAACCCTGGTGTTCTGAATCTTCGTGGCAGTGTAGAATGAGTCTCCTCCTTGGTGAGCTGGGAGTGGCCCTTTCCGTTTCAGACTCCATGTCCTTTATTCTAAGAAACGTCCTCTCCCTATTTCTTTGATAGCATCTTCTATTTCTTTGTTCTCCCTTAGATCAGGTGTTGAACTTCCTGGCTTGAGAAGGTAGTTTTCTTGTCTTTTTCTCTTTCTGACTTTCATGCTAATTAGGGATATTTTCTCAACTTTTTCTTCCAATTCCTTTGCCAATTAGCTGATTACTTTTTCACTTTATTTTCTCTATTGTTTACTTCCAAGAGCTTTCTTATTCTCTAAATGTTCGTTAAAAAAAAACAGTACCTAGTTGTTATTTCAGAGACTCAATAACTTGTCTGAGTATAATAATTACATGTCTTAAATTTTTTTCCATTTTTCCTGTTTCTTTCATTTTTTTTTTTATGTTGTCTTGGCCTTTTAGAGACTTTCTGCAAATGTTGGTGATCCTGTGCTGTCCAGTTATTAATATTATCTTCTCTTTGGGAAAGTACCTTTGCTTTGTTGCATGGGATGGGGGCGAACAGGGTTAAATGCCATTTTAAACAGACTTTCAAATCTCTCTCCTCTTTTCAGCCTCATCTTGTTTTCAGAGGCACCCATCACCTCTAATTCCTCTGGCTTTCCACGACTCTAGCCTGGGAATTGATTTAGATCATTTGGACTTACATGCTTAGATGCACGCCTTCTCTGGACGGCTCCGTCAGTTCCCTTTTCCATTCCAATGTTTCCTTTTTCACATCCCGGCACAGATTTTCCTAACTGTATGTGTGTGTGCATGTTTGCACCACTTTTCCTCTTTGTAATCATTGCTGTGGGCATTTGGGGGGGAGTGGAGATGTCTGTCTGTATTCTTTCTTACAGTCTGAGGGGACATGTACCTGACAGGCTGCGGGAGCATGCACAGAGGAGGCCTTTTTCTCAGTGCACACACGAGTGCACACACAAGAACATAGGAGAGGGTGTTATTTGCACTGAAAAGATAAGAACTCTGAGTGAGCGACCAGCCTGGTGATACAGTCAGGGTTAGTTGTGTTGACCTAAACCACCAGTCCATCCTGAAGGAAACCAGTCATGAATATTCATTGGAAGGACTGAAGCTGAAACTCCAATACTTTGGCCATCTGATGCAAAGAACTGACTCATTGGAAAAAACCCTGATGCTGGGAAAGATTGAAGGCGGGAGGAGAAGGGGATGACAGAGGATGAGATGGTTGGATGGTAACACTGACTCGATGGACATGAGGTTGAGCAAGGTCTGGGAGCTGGTGATGGACAGGGAGGCCTGGAGTGCTGCAGTCCATGGGGTCTCAAAGAGTTGGACAGGACTGAGTGACTGAACTGACTGAAAAAACATATATACTGCCAGTTATTTCTCCAACAAATGTGGGTTTATTTGGGATTAGCAGAGAATTGAAATTTGCAGCCATTGCAAGCCATGTGCAAGACCCTAGCAAAAATGAAGAGGAGAACTCTTTTATAGAGGGGAAAAGGAAGTCGGGAGGGTTATGCAAACAAAGAGCTCTTGGGTTTTCATTGGCTGAGTCCTTCCAGGAGAGCTCTTTCCTCTTCCTGTTGGGGCTGTGTTATTGTTACAGGGCATGAGAGCTCCCCTTTCTGGTCTGCAGACTCTGTTCAGTTGAAAGTCTGTTTAATAATTTTTTTCAATCATTATCCCAGAGAGCCCAGAGATGAGAAAATCTAGGATAGATTAGAGAACAGCGTGATGTCTGACATTCTTTCGGTGATTCAGACTAAGCAGAAAGGGCTGTTAGATTAAGCAGTCTGAGGGCTTAAAGAAACACTATCGATAGGCGTGTGTTCTCAGTCTCTCCATCATGTCGGAGACTTTTGCAGCCCCATGGACTGTAGGCCAGCAGGCTCCTCTGTCCATGGGATTCTCCAGGCAAGAATGCTGGAGTGGGGTGCCATTTCCTTCTCCAGGGAATCAAACCCAGGCCTCTGCATTGCAGGCAGATCCTTTACCATCTGAGCCACTGGGGAAGCCATTGATCAGCATACCAACAAAAAGATTTTTCTCCTTTGTCTTTCTCTCAAGGTCTGCCTTTATGCTAGGTGACAAAGAGGATAAAGTTAAGCTGGTGTGTTGTTCCTGCCTTAGTATCCTTCAGTTGAGAATTTAGGACGTACAGTGTGTCTATTTCCCAAGCACAAGAGGTAGTTTAGAGTGCGTAAAAATGCAAAATGGACAACAGGCCGAGCATCTTGTTTGCCCCTCCAGATCACTTCTCCACCCTTCACTCCGTTTCTTGCCCTGGGAGATGGACTTGGACAGGTTACATCAGCTCAGCTTGTGGGCGCTCTGGCTTTTCATTGGATCCAACTTAAGGGAACCTGCAGTGAGAGAGCCAAGGGAGAAAGGAGAATGAACCCAGGGCGTTTTTCTCCCTGCCTCCCTCCTTGCAAAGTCTCCTCCAGCTTTTTTTGGCCAAAGGTGACTGCTCGTCTCAAGGCTCCAATTCTGCAGGGCTCTCACCCTACTGCACCCTCCCTTGCCTCCCCCACTCATGCCGCTGGCATCTCCTGTGGGTCTGTAATTCTGGATACAGCTATGACCGCACCAGAACTTCCAAATGGGATGCATAACGTAGAAACAGAATAGTTTTAAACAACTGGAGTTATTTGCCCTTTGCCTTTGGGACAAAGCATTATAGGTTGTAAGGGGCTTGGTTTTATTTCCTTGGGTTTTTGGTTGCTTCTGGGTACGTGGCCAAGGGATACGTTGCCAATATGTGAATTTAATGTGTCTTTTTTTTTTTTTTTTTGAAGTCTTCACTGAATTTGTCACACTGCTGCTCCTGTTTTATGTTTTGGCTGAGAGGCATGTGGCATCTTAGCTCCCCAACCAGGGAGAGAACCTGTACGCCCTGCATTGGGAGGCGAAGTGTTAACCACTGGACCTCCAGGGAAGTCCCTGAAGGAGTGTCTTCTAATGACTTCTTTCACAGCTTCATACTTAAAAACTAAACTCACTGGACATGCCTTCAGTTTGCTAACTTTAGTTTGCTTTGGTTGAGTGCTGATTATTTTGCAGAGTGCTGTATGGATTGATGTGGCCAGGCTAAGAGAAGAAAAAGAAGTCTCTACTCTCGAGGATGTGTCGTAGTTCAAAGAGGAAGTCTTTCCACCTGTTTCTATACTTACTGTCTTCTTAGAGGAAAGGCTGAATCCACACGGATCCACATAAATCACGTTGTATAGCCTGGGATTTTAACACGATGATGATGCAAATGTATTTGTGAACTGGTCTGTAGGCAAAGGCTTTGTCGAAATGGGAGACTGTAACACAAGTTCCTGGAAAGGTTCAAGGCAGCTGAAATGAAATCAATGGTATAATCTTTATGGACTCACTACTTACGTCAATTTCCAAAGCCTTAAAAATTATTTCATATTATTTTTCTATATGATTCAACATCATAGCTGTTTTTTTTTAAAGAATTAATCTGTAAAAAAAAAAAGTTGCACAAAAATATTTGGTATTTATTAAACTCTGACAACGAACAAATTATTTAAGAGAAAAAAAAGTTAGCCTTTAAGTTATGCTGATTATGAAATGACAGGCCCCAGATGGAGTCACTGCCCCCTCCCCACCCCCATGACAGCAAGCCAAGACTTAACTGCAGTTTCTGATGATATTCTCAAGAAGTGTAATCTTAGCATCAATGAAGTACTCTGTGGGCCCTCTCCACCACCCGCTCCCCATCTCCAGCAAGAGCCAATCTGGGTGATAAAACCCTTGCCTTCTCTTTCTCTCAAAAAGATGTCCTGACCTAAAAACCATCTTTTCTTTTCCTGACAATCCCTTTGCTCCACCCTCCTTCCTATAAAGACCTTCCATTCACACAACCCAGGGAGCACCCTTCTAGTGGCCGGATGGGCTGCTTCCTGTTTCATGAATAGTCAGTAAAGCCAATTAGATCTTCAGATTTACTGGGCTGAATTTTGTTTTTTAACAATTGGTAATTTTCAGTCTGGAAATTGTGAGTTCAGGCACTGATAGAAATACTGCATTTTAGTTTTTTGTTTTTTTGAAGAAACACAGGAATATACCAGATGTCTGATATATTGTTGTATTTTTTTTTCTTTTGGGCAAGGCTTTACTGGGGCCCCTGGGGCAGCAGAGGGGAGCGAAAGCAAACAACAGTTCCCCTTGCTTGCTCCCTGGCCGGGCAAGCAGGGAGCTTGTTCCCTGTAAGGGATGAGGGTAGAACTGTGCCCAAGTTTCTAAATGAGTAACTTAACTGGTGACGGGACAAGAAACTGTATTCATCCTGTCAACGTGTGAGTATAACACCTGATGGCTCAGTTACCTGGAAGCCGCACCGTGGACGGGGTTTTGAACGTAGATACATCACCCTGCAGATAGCGTGTGTGCTGGGAGCCTCCTAGCTGATGGACCAGCTCAGGCAACGGTAGTTAGAGACAGTCATGACCGCGCGCTTCGTGTCCTGCCGCAGAGGGGTCAAGGCGACAGCGAAACCGTAGGGGCAGAGAAGAGCCTGCACGCTGAACTCGGAAGGGAACGCAGTCTTTCGTACACTCATCAGCTGGAGGAGACGCTTTTTTTGTGCCTAAAGCCCAAAGCACTACGTCTCTCTGGGCAAAAGCTGCTGGTGGTCACCTTGGGCAAAGGTCTCTTGAGGAGCGTGCAGTCGCTGAGGTCCTAGAAGTCAGAGCTTGGTAAACTCATGCTTATCCTAAGAAGCTTGAGGGAGAAGCCGCTGCCGGTTCAGGAGGCCCTGGGGCAGGAGCCCGTGTTTCATCAGCAGCGCCCGGAGAGAGCGGCGAGCCTGTGGCAGCGGGGGCCCCCACCTCTAACCCTGAGCTCCTCCAGCCCCACCTCCGCGTCTGCCACAACTGCACCCCAGTTTCTGCAGGCTGGGCGCTGCGGGTGTGATATGAGGCCGGGCCACGGTGATGGGACTTTGTGGAAATGCGGAAAGCACACGTTTTTTCAGACTAAACTGAATTGTTTTGTAAAAACAAATCCCCAGTCTATGCAGTTCAGTCTCCTACCTAGGAGCTAGGAGAATTAGCACTCCAAAATATTTGCTGTTATTGAAGAGATAAATGAATGAAGTAGGAAGTAGGTTCTTGAAAACAGTGAAATCCGGAGTTTTAAGACTTCTGGAAAACAGTAATATGCAGTCTATCATTCTTCACCTGGTGACCATCCCATCACTATCTTGCTCAATCAGTAAATAATAAATACAGATGGCCCCCAAATCTTGTGGATATTACAGAGGGCACACACACACATACAAAGCAGAAATCATAAAAAATCAAAATCACAGCGTGCTCGAATTATTATATGTTTAAAAAAACCAAAGAGCAGTTAAATAGCTGGAAAGTGGCTAAAAGTGCTATGGAAACAAAAGTCCACATTATTGTGGCCCAAAACCACAGGAAAGACTTTCCCTGCAGGAGGAAGGACCCGAGTGGGAAGAAGGGAGACAAAGCGTCTTCCAGGTGAGGTGGATGCTGGCAGAGCAGGAGCACAGGCGGAAAGATGGAAGAAAGAGGATGCTGCCTCCTCTTACCTCCGCATCAGAAGCCAGAGTGAGGTGTGAGCGTCAGGCTAATGTTATTTCAGGAGAAACGCTGCCTCAGGACTCGCTTCCCAGGCAGCGCTGGTGGTAAAGAGCCCGCCCACCACTGCAAGAGACCTCAGAGACGAGGGTTCGATCCCTGGGTCGGGAAGATCCCCTGGAGGAGGGCATGGCAACCCACTCCAGTATTCTTGCCTGGAGAATCCCCTGGACAGAGGAGCCTGGTGGACTCTGGTTGCAAAGAGTCGGACACGACTGGGCGACTTCACACACGTTGCGTGGTGCCTCAGGACAGTGACAGGTGGCACTATTGTTTGGGAACTGATTTGCGTGTTAATGGTGTGTGCTTGCAACAGGTGTGCTGTGAATACTTTAATTGGTGAGGAAGCTCACAGGGAGCAGCTGAGCTGCTGGGTGCTCTGTTTTCAAAAACTGGTAAGAAATTGAGTGTTGATTAGGTTTTAGGAATTTAGGGACTTCATTTCTTAAACTTTGGCACAATCTGACTTGCTTATTTAGTCTAACTGTGCTTCACTTGCTAAAATCCTGTGTTTTGATCGCTTGGGATCCGGAAGGATTTGGGTCTGAAGCCTATTTGTGTAACTTTGGGGAAATTTTCTTTCTGAGTCCACAATCTGTAGGAGGGAGAAAAATTTGGCCTCACTCGACTGTGAAGATGACAAATACATTCAAAAATCTGCAGTAAATCTCTTGGCACGTAATTTTCCTTCTTTTCCTGCCTCAGGTCAAGTAATAGGCAACTATCCTTAAGGAGACCACATAACTTATCATAAAACCTTGTGACTTTTTGGTATAAAAGGGAACATTACAGAAAATTACCCTGGGCACAGTATCAGATTGTGACTGATCCTCACTACATTTCTTTATGAAAAGAGGAGAACAAAGGCACGAGAAAACACTTAAAAACCCTATGAACCGCTGAGTAACAAGCTAAAAAGCTTGTGTCACGAGAGGTTTTCTCTGGGTTTCTCTACACATTTCTCAAAGTCAAAACCTCCTCGCCGTGTGCTTGACAATGTCCCTGAAAGTAGCCATGCACAGAGTTACTAAATGCAGACTGCAGCTTCTCTCATGACAATCATCTCTTTACCATATTCTGTCTTCTCCAACTTTCTGGCTCTTCTGAGAAATTGGGGAGATCCGTAATTAGGGCCTACAAAGGCCAGGTTGTATCTATCTAGATGGCAGAGCAATTGAGTTTGGGGGCTGAAATTGATTTCACGTGGTGGCCTTAGCTGAGCAAGGTTGCAGGGGGCCATTGCATAGCATGGCATGGTAACACACAGGCATAGTTAGACTTGTCATGAGAGACTTTCGGACATTTCATCATTGTTGTGTTTTTTATGCTTTGAAGTCCCTCCTAAAAGGTGGGACCACAGATAGCTCGAAGTTGCCATTGCAATACCTCTGCCCTCTTTCATAGATGGCGTAGAGCGTCATATATGTATGCCTTAATATTTTGTAGCATTTAACATTGTGTTTATAAACTTAACACTTGAACGTGATTCTTCTATGCTTGCCAAACAAACTAAACGGAGAATTACAGCCCAAGTCGCTTTAGTCCTGACACATTCATCAGCATATGCCTGAGTCTGACTGGACAGACATGGATGCAGTGAGTCAGCAAAGACTGTGCTCTCATTGACTCGGGGCGTCCGGCAGGAATTGTCTGTAACCAGGGGCACCTGTTCCATGGAGGGGCTCCTAGGCTTCGGCTCACAGCAGCTAACCGCAGATTTCAGGATGTGTTGGGCTCATCCTACAGGTTACTTCTATAGACTCTGTCCTGATCTTGCAGGCCCTGTGACTCCACAGATCCTGTTCGGCCTCACGAAGTTGCCAGACTCCTCCACAGGGCCCCTGGACCAGCATCACAGAGTGTGAGGCAGCCACAGGCCACTGACATCTTCATGGAGAAGGCAGGACACAGTTCTCTTCTTCCCTTGCATGAATGAATGCTGCTTTTCTCGCTATAGTTTTAAGCTTTTTGTCATTTATCATCAAAATAATAGGACTCTTTTTCACTTTTGTGTAGCATCATCTGGGGCAAAGAACCATTGAAGACAATCCAGAGAAGATGAAGAAGCTGGTAACTATAGTCTGAAAAGTGTAACCTGTCGCTGGGCCCCAAGCATGCCAAACACTTCCATTTATGCTGTCATTGTTGTTCAGTCGCTCAGTCGTGTCCGACTCTTTGCGATCCCATGGACTGCAGCACGCCAGGCCTCCCTGTCCTTCACTGTCTCTCGGAGTTTGCTCACATTCATGTCCATTGAGTCAGTGATACCATCCAACCATCTCATTCTTTGCCACCCCCTCTCCTTTTGCCTTCAATCTTTCTCAGCATCAGGGTCTTTTCCAGGGAGTCAGCTTTTCACGTCAGGTGGCCAATGTATTGGAGCTTCAGCTTCAGCATCAATCGTTCCAATGAATATTCAGGGTTGATTTCCTTTAGGATTGATGGGTTTGATCTTTCTGTCCAAGGGACTCTCAAGAGTCTTCTCCAACACCACAGTTCGAAAGCATCTGTTCTTCAGTACTCCACCTTCTTTATAGTCCAACTCTCACATCCATATATGACTACTGGAAAAACCATAGCTTTGACTATAGACCTTTGTCAGCAAAGTGATGTCTCTGCTTTTTAATACACTGTCTAGGTTTGTCAGAGCTTTCCTTCAAAGGAGCAAGTGTCTTTTAATTTCATGACTGCAGTCACCGTCTGCAGTGATTTTGGAGCCCAGGAAAATAAAATCTGTCGCTGCTTCCACTTTTCCTCCTGTATCCCCTCACATGAAGTGATGAAACTGGATAAGAACACCTGCCAAAACTTTTTCTGCTTACAATACCTGGATATCACGATGCTGACAGTTCGGGTTCGTAAGTTGCAAGTACAAGCTGGTTATCCTGAGCAACCGCTGCCTAGGCCACCTCGTCACTTGGCTGTCTGGCAGGTTTTCAGCCTTTTACTGATCAAAGCATAATTTGGGGTTCCTTCCTCACCCTATACCATCACATCCCTTCTGGCCCTCACCAAATGGCTGAAAAGCCCACAGTGACATGTCTCTGAAGCCTGACTCAGCATTCTCACTGCAGCTGGGATCTGAGCACTGTCGTTCCTCCCAGTTGCAGCAGTGGCCTGATGGACAGCTTCCTTATCCCTTTCTTTAGCCTGTGCTTATTCTCCTTTAGTAGCTTCACTGCAAGTACAATAAAATCTGTAGCCTTTACCGTGACATGCAGAGCTCCTTTGCAATCTGGCCCTGCCCACCTCTCTGACTTTATCTCCTACTACGCTCACCAGCCACTCTAGTTTTCCTTAAATGTGCTGTGTTTGTCCTCATCTCTGGGACTCTGTATTACCTGTAATCCTGGTCAGGAAGCCTCACCCCGGATCTTCACACCTCCGCGGTCTGTAACTCAGACGTCTCCACCTTAGTAAGGATTGCCTTGTCTATCCACCATCACGGTCACCATTCTTTTCTTCTTAGAACTCATTGCTATTAGAAATCTTATTATATGTACTTCACGCTTTTTCTGTAGTCATGTGTGGATGTGAGATTTGAACCCTAAAGAAGGCTGAGTGCTGAAGTATTGCTGCTTTTGAATTGTGGTGTTGGAGAAGACTCTTGAGAGTCCCTTGGACTGCATAGAGATCAAACCAGTCTATTCTAAAGGAAATCAACCCAATATTCATTGGAAGGACTAATGCTGAAGATGAAACTCCAATTCTTGGGCCACCAGCCATGAAGAGCTGACTCACTGGAAAAGACCCTCATGCTGGGAAAGATTGAGGGCAGGAGGAGAGGGGGACAACAGAGGATGAGATGGTTAGATAGCATCACTGGCTTAATGGACATGAATTTGAGCAAACTCCAGGAGATAGTGGAGGACAGAGGAGCCTGGTAGGCTGCAGCCCATGGGGTCACAAAGAGGTGGACACAACTTAGCAACTGAACGATAACATGTTCACTGTTGGTCTCTATTAACTAGACCATATGAGAGCAGGAACTATGTGGTCTCTAGTGATAAAAATATTAGCCTAAGCAAAGAATTTGAACATCGCCGAAGAGTAGACTCGCCTTTATAACTAGCTAGGGAATATGGGTCACATGCGCCAACTAAGTCAGTTTGGGAGCCAAGATACATAGAGTCCTCTGGAGGAGCTGATGGTATTCAGGAAAAGTTAAGACAGCTTAAATCAAAAGGTGGCATCTTTAAAGACTGTGTTCATTTAAAGGAAGAGGGCAAGAGCTGCAAGGACCATGGCAACTACACACCAGGTGGGTGCATGGCCTGGAGCCAGAGGATGCAGCTTGGAGAAGCAGGAATCCCAGTGGATATGTGATAGAAGATGAGCTTTGAGCATCAGCTCAGGAGCTGAGTGACTGAGCCCAGCCTGAGATAACTGCCAATTCAGATCCACCCAGGCAGGGATTTCCCTGGTGGTCCAGTGGCTAAGGCTCTGTGCTTACAATGAAGAGGGTGTGGGTTCGAGCCCTGGTCAGGGAACTAGACCTTCTATGTGGCAGCTCTTCCTAGCATCCTTTTCTTATACCACGTAGCTTAACTATGCAGAGGCTATCATCGTTGACTTTATCTTTTTCTCTAGGCTCTCCCCTCACATAAAAAATCCCTACCACATAATTTTTCCCAGTATGTAATTTTAATGTAATAGGTTGAAAGCTTTGTGTTGAATGGCAACTCACACAACAAATATATAATGTAAACTAACTAGAATCATAGTAGAAGGTCTATTTTGTATTTTTATGGGTGTTCATAGAGGCTTATGCTTTAGTGTTGCTTTTCCATCTTTGAGAACCAGAAAATCCAGTTTCTCTAGACCAAGACTGTCCCTAAAGATGCAATTTGTCTATGAACTAATTCAGCTCAGTTCAGTCGCTCAGTCGTGTCCGACTCTTTGTGACTCCATGAACACCAGGCCTCCCTGTCCATCACTAACTCCGTAAGTCTACCCAAACCCATATCCATCGAGTCGGTGATGCCATCCAGCCATCTCATCCTCTGTCTACCCCTTCTCCTCCTGCCCTCAATCTTTCCCAGCATCAAGGTCTTTTCCAGTGAGTCAGCTCTTCGTATCAGGTGGCCAAAGTATTGGAGTTTCAGCTTCAACATCAGTCTTTCCAATGAACACCCAGGACTGATCTCCTTTAGGATGGACTGATTGGATCTCCTTGCAGTCCAAGGGACTCTCAAGAGTCTTCTCCAACACCACAGTTCAAAAGCATCAATTCTGCAGTGCTCAGCTTTCTTTATAGTCCAACTCTCACGTCCATACATGACCACTGAAAAAACCATAGCTTGACTAGATGGACCTTTGTTGGCAAAGTAATGTCTCTGCTTTTTAATATGCTATCTAGGTTGGTCATAACTTTCCTTCTAAGGAGTGAGAGTCTTTTAATTTCATGGCTGCAGTCACCATCTGCAGTGATTTTGGAGCCCAGAAAAATAAAGTCAGCCACTGTTTCCACTGTTTCCCCATCTATCTGCCATGAAGTGATGGGACCAGATGCCATGATCTTAGTTTTCAGAATGTTGAGCTTCAAGCCAACTTTTTCACTCTCCTCTTTCACTTTCATCAAGAGGCTCTTTAGTTCTTCTTCACTTTCTGCCATAAGGGTGGTGTCATCTGCATATCTGAGGTTATTGATATTTCTCCCAGCAAACTTAATTCCAGCTTGTGCTTCCTCCAGCCCAGCATTTCTCATGATGTACTCTGCATATAAGTTAAATAAGCAGGGTGACAATATACAGCCTTGACGGACTCCTTTTCCTATTTGGAACCAGTCTGTTGTTCCATGTCCAGTTCTAACTGTTGCTTCCTGACCTGCATGCAGGTTTCTCAAGAAGCAAGACAGGTGGTCTGGTATTCTCATCTCTTTCAGAATGTTCCACAGTTTATTGTGATCCACACAGTCAAAGGCTTTGGCATAGTCAATGAAGCAGAAGTAGATGTTCTTTTGGAACTCTCTTGCTTTTTCGATGATCCAGCAGATGTTGGCAATTTGATCTCTGGTTCCTCTGCCTTTTCTAAAACCAGCTTACACATCTGGGAGTTCACGGTTCATGTATTGCTGAAGCCTGTCTTGGAGAATCTTGAGCGTTACTTTACTAGCGTGTGAGATGAGTGCAATTGTGCAGTAGTTTGAGCATTCTTTGGCATTGCCTTTCTTTGGGATTGGAATGAAAACTGACCTTTTCCAGTCCTGTGGCCAGTGCTGAGTTTTCCATATCTGCTGGAATATTGAGTGCAGCACTTTCACAGCGTCATCTTTTAGGATTTGAAATAGCTCAACTGGAACTCCATCACCTCCACTAACTTTGTTCGTAGTGATGCTTCCTAAGGCCCACTTGACTTCATTAAGAAAGTTTCAACTTTGCTTTCATTATCTGTAAAATCACGGAGTAAAAGTCTTCCAGCATCTTTTATTTTCATATAGCAGACTTATAGCACATTCTTTTAGTTTGTTATATAAATGCTTTTGTTTATCCTACAGCTTGTACAGAGGACCTTTAAAGAAATGAATGACCTCAAAAATAGTAAGTAATGCATGTAATTTAGGTAGGTAAAGATAGAAGCAGATGCCATATGATAATAATTTTGAATTGAAATACAGACCTGCTGAAGACTTGCTCACTTTTGTTGAGTGAGTGAGAGAAAGGGAGAGGAAGAGAGTGAGAGAGGGAAATGGAGGGAAGAAGTAATATATGTGCTTTACAAAGAAAATGGCTTTTAAAAATGGCTCAGTGGTGTTCTGTGGACTGGCTTCTATTTCATGGTTCCTCCAGCAAGTGGGGGAAAAGCGCATCCCTCCACACGGGCTTCTGGGAATAAAACATCCCCGGAGTGTTTGTTTCCTGTCTCATCATGGACAGTGCCTGTTCCACCTGCTAATCTATACCTCTCCGGACAATCGAGAGACCCAGCTAATAAAACATGATCATAAAGCCCTTGGCAAAAAGGACACATGCAATCTGGAGAGGCTCGTGGCTCTGCTGTGTACATGGAGCCTTTGTGCGCAGAAAGACAGAGTGACTCAAATGTTAAGACACTTTTTTTTTTTTTTTGGCTATCACAAACTGGAAGTTGTTTTGCCAGCTGGCTCGCTGGAGTGAGTTTTTCCTAAGTCAATCACAGGCCACTTGATTCAAAGCCTTCTGTCTAATTCTGATTTTAGGCCACTCCTCACAAAGTCATGCAGGGACTACTTAAGAGTTCACACCTGCTTATTTAAAGGGGAAGAGCAACGTGCTTGTGTTACACATCAGCAAGAGAAAGAAATGGGTCACATGGGGAACGGCGGCCTTCTGTCATCATGGAATAGGAATTACTAGCGGCCATTCGGTAGTTTTCTTTTCCTGTCTTTTACTATTTACTTGTTTGTTTACTTGGCTGTGTCACGTCTTAGTTGTGGCACGTGGGATCTTTGTCACATCATTCAGGATCTTTCGTTGTGCCTCACAGGATTCGTTGTCCCGAGGCATGTGGGATCTTAGTTCCCTGATCAGGGATCGAACCTATGTTCTGGCATTGGAAGGCTGATTCTTAACCCCTGGACCACCAGGGAAGTCCCTTGGTAGTTTTCTTAAGTAACCATGGTGAGGCCACGTTACAGTTACCCTTCACAGCTCACAGACTAATCCCCTATGTTCCTTGTCCGCAGTTCAACACAGAGGGAATGAAGCGAGGTCCAAGAGGTGTTTGTGCAATGACAGATGGAGCAGTCAGCCTCCACGGGTGCAGGGACTGAAGACGTGGAGCTGAGTCACGGTCCTGAGCCCTCCTGCATTCCTGCCTGGCTCAGCCATCCTGATTGGCAAGCTCCAGAGCACAGGAAAAGGCTGATGAAATTGTGCACAGTGAAAGAGGAAAGGCGGGCAAGACTGAGTCCTCTCTACAAAGCACACAAATCCCCACCAAACTAGCAAGACCTTGATCAGTTTCATGGAGCTTCCATCCACGGCTCCTTCCTTCCCAGGGAGGATTACGAGCTGAGGTTGTCTTGGCAGATACTTGCCTATGTCTTGGATCTGCGACATCAGAAAAATCAGCAGAGAGATAAGATGACGACCAGGAGACCTCTCAGTCCTTGTTGATTTGTATCTTCTTGTTTGCACCAGTAAGGAAGTGGAAAATGGTCAAACATTCAGGAGTTTAGAATCTCTGTGTACCACTTCAAGGACCTCCTGCTGTACCTTTTCAGCTGTGTTTAACTGAGTTCTATTTGCTGGTATTCTTTTTCTCCCCAGAAAAGGCAGTGTTCTTTTTCTCCCCAGAGTTGCATTTTTGCCTAGTCACTGTGTTTTAGCAAAGTAGAGCTTGCCATACAGGAATCTGTTGGAATCATTTCTCTGTTTACATCCGGATGACGGCTGCTTCTAAGGATTACTGACCGCGTTGCACTGGTAACATCACATTAGCCGCTCTTCTGCTTCCTTCCAGTAAATTCCACTGTCATTGTTCATCCGGTGTGATCACTCAGGCTCCGCAGAGTATCAGGTGGGTGTGAGCAGAGCCACTGACAATGCAGATGTCTTTATTTCTGTGGCGTGTCTGGTGGGCGGGGTCAGCAGTCTTTCCCACGCACTGCCACGGGGTTATCCGAACGCCGCTCGGCTTCTTGCAAGCCCGAGTCACCAAGAAAGCTTGTCTTCTCTGATTCCCATCGGTCGCTGATAACTCTGCTCCGAATATTCTTTTTTCTTAACTGCAAGGGCTGTTTAAAATTTTCCAATGTCTGGCAAATCGAGGGACAAAGGTAAAAGTGAACTAGGTGAAAGTGGTCAGAGGTAAGAGAATGTGACTTTATAATTTTGGGCAAATCACCTGAAACAGGGGTGTGGGGGGAAGAGAATCTCTTTGCTGTATTATTTTTGAGAATTTCATTAAAAGTCTTTTTCACTACAAGTTTAATATCAGAAGAGAGAAATATCATTTCCCATTTGAATTTTATAAACATTTGGATAAGTTCAGATTTGGTAGTAAAGATGTTAAGAATGATCTGATCCCTTTGTCTCCAAACTGGAAGACAACTTTTGAAGCTGGCTTTCAAATTAATATAAAATGCTAACTTTACAGGCCAACAGATGTGAAAACAACTCAAGGTAAGAATATGTTCAGGAGAGATATTGCTCCCAAATCTCATCTACTTTCTCTCTATTTTAAAAGTAGTTCATATATCATTCTGAAAGAGATTTTTACCTTTAGATTCAAATTCATGATATTGGTGCTAAGTATAAAAGGAATAACACACTTAAAGAATATTCTTTTTAACAATGTTATCTCAATTGGTATTAAAAGACACGTCCTACTAAAATATTTTCAAGATAGTTTTCTAAACACTTCAAGAAATTTGACTTGTTATATACTTTATATGAAGGATTTTTCTTCCATAATAAATGAAGGTGGTCATACTATTAATAAAGTTTCACCAGGAATAATATTACGAGGCAATACAGCATGCGATCTTAGGGAATGCTTCACTTGGATCTCATGTACTCATGAGAGGGTTGTATCTAAAAGTTCACTTCTAAGTTAACTGTTTGGAACTGAAAACCTTGAAATAAAATGAAGCTCATGGCCCATTTGAGTCTAGCTAAGCTGTTTTAAACTCAAAGCAATATTAAGGTATTATTTAAGAAATACCATCCTGGAGGTGGTGATGTCCCTCTTTCCACTCTCCACAGGGGGCAGAGCTGTCAGGGCAGGCACTCCTGTTGTCAGTATCTCTTCATTTATGTCTAAGGCCTATTTCACATGGACACATTGTGTGAACGGATGGGGGTTAGGAGGCCAGGGATTACCTTTATGGTTATCACAGTATTGGGTTGGTCAAAAAGGTTATTTGGGTTTTCCCATAAGATCTTATGGGAAAACTCAAATGAGATTTTTGGCCAACCCAATACAATGGAGACAGTGACAGACTTTATTTTTGGGGGGCTCCAAAATCACTCACTGTAGATGGTGACTGCAGCCATGAAATTAAAAGATGCTTGCTCCTTGGAACAAAAGTTATGACCAACCTAGACAGCATATTAAAAAGCAGAGACATTACTTTGCCAACAAAGGTCCGTCTAGTCAAAGCTTTGGTTTTTCCAATAGTCAGGTATGGATATGAGAGTTGGACTATAAAGAAAGCTGAGCACTGAAGAATTGATGCTTTTGAACTGTGGTGTTGGAGAAGACTCTTGAGAGTCCCTTGGACAGCAAGGAGGTCCAACCAGTCCATCCTAAAGGGAATCAGTCCTGAATATTCATTGGAAGGACTGATGCTGAAGCTGAAATTCCAATCCTTTGGCCACTTAATGTGAAGAACTGACTCACTTGAAAAGACCCTGATGCTGGGAAAGATTGAGGGCAGGAGGAGAAGGGGACAACAGAGGTTGAGATGGTTGGACGGTATCGCCGATTCGATGGACATGAATTTGAATAAGCTCCAGGAGTTGGTGATGGACAGGGAGGCCTGGCGTCCTGCAGTCCATTGGGTTGCAAAGAGTTGGACACGACTGAGCAACTGAACTGAACTGAATACATTTTGAAGCAGGACACTAGTCTCACTAAATGCCCTAAACTTTGATTTCTCCATAACATTAATATGTAGGGTGTAGAAGTTAGGAGCTATTTGGGTATGATGTGAGGAAAGTAGACAATATTGTTCTTGTTCATTCACTTAGGTGTGTCCGACTCTTCTGTGACCCCATGGACTGTAGCCCCCCCAGGCTCTTCTGTCCGTAAAATTCTCCAGGTGAGAATACTGGAGTGGGTTTCCACCCCTTCTCTAGTGGATCTTCCCATCCCAGGGACTGAACCCAGGTCTCCTACATTGGCAGGAAGATTCTTTACCACTGAGTTACCTGGGAAGCCTAGACATTATTAGCTGGATCAAAAGTTATTAGTCCACTTTTATAGTATAGTCAAAACTAGTCAATCATGATGTCTAGTCAAAATTTCTCCTGAAATTAATTACAAATTCAGAATTACATGCTTTGAAAAATTTTAAAGGCACTCCTAGGCAGTCAAGAAAGCAAGGAGTACTTGGTGATGGTATAACGTGGGGACAAGGAACCAGTAAAGTAGTCACCAGGGCCACCTTCCATCTGGAGGGGGTTTGTTAAACTGGTTGAGCTTGATCATCATATTCCTCTTCCTTATGTGGGAAATCTGATAGGATGCCCCTTAGAACCTGGCTGTGAAGAAAGCTGAGCACCGAAGAATTGATGCTTTTGAACTGTGGTGTTGGAGAAGACTCTTGAGAGTCCCTTGGACTGCAAGGAGATCCAACCAGTCCATCCTAAAGGAGATCAGTCCTGAATATTCATTGGAAGGACTGATGCTGAAGCTGAAACTCCAGGCCTTTGGCCACCTAATGCAAAGCAATGGCTCATTAGAAAAGACCCTGATGCTGGGAAAGATTGAAGGCGGGAGGAGAAGGGGACGACAGAGGATGAGATGGTTGGATGGCATCACTGACTCGATGGACATGAATTTGAGTAAACTCTGGGAGTTGGCGATGGACAGGGAGGCCTGGCGTGCTGCAGTCCACGGGGTCGCAGAAAGTTGGACACGAGTGAGTGACTGAAGAACTGAAGTGAACAGAACCTGGCACTCCAAAGGGATTCAAGAAAAACTGATTGTCTCAAACTCGGGAGCAGAGTTAATCCCCCTGGAGTATTCGTAACCAAAAGCCAGATCCCACAAGGATGGTCTGAAAAGTTTCAACACCTACCAGCAATAAATGAACACCCTTTCCAGATAACTCAACTTCCTCTAGCTCTCACTAAATTTCCATGTCTAAAGCTCCAAGGAACAAAGGGAAACCACCAAATGTAGAAGCAAAGAAAAGGACTGTAAGTAAGAGGCAGAAGGAAAAAGTCAGATAGTAGAATCAGACCCACAAATGCTTCAGAGATTGGAATGATCAGAAATAGAATTTAAATATATTTTAAGAAATTAGGGAAAGGCTTGAAACATGAATTGAGAAAGCAGATTTTTAAACTTTTATTAATCTTTTTATTTTGTATTGGAGCATAGCCAGTTAACAATGTTGTGATAGTTTCAGGTGCACAGCGATGGGGACTCAGCCATACAAATACATGTATCCATTCTCCCCCAAACTCCCCTCCCATTCAGCTGCCACGTAACACTGAACAGAGTTCCCTGTGCCATACATAGTTCTTAGTTGGTTATACATTTTAAGAGAAAGCAGATTTAAAAATAACCAAACAGAGCTTTAGAAATAAAATACAAATAAGAAACCAAATGTCTGACTTTAACAGAAGATGAGGCAAAGCCACAGAAAGTATTAATGAAAAGGAAGATTTTATAAAGTTATCCAAAATCTAGCCTAGAATGATAAAGAAAAAGAAACTACGAAAGAAATGTTAAGAGAAATGGAAAGTAGAAAGAGATATGTGTATCGTCAGAGTCCTAAAAGGAAAGAGGAGCAAAGATGATGTTCAGAATTTCCCAGAACTGATGGAATTCACCAGTCCAGCATCAAGAAATGCAGAGTAAACGAGAAGAATGGACTAAAAAAAATCATCTCAATGCTTCATAGAGAATCTAGAAGTCTAAACACAAATGAAAAATCTTAAAAGTAGAGAGAAGAGAGATTACACTTCAAGATTCCTTTCAAAATTCAAATTATAACTGGAGATATTGGAAGACAGAATATGATATTGAACATGTACAGAAAGAAATGTCAATTTAGAATTCTTTATCAGTGAAGATATTTTTTAAGAATGAGGGTGAAATATATATATTCCTCACCCGAACAAAAAGTGAGAGACTTGATCAGTACCTATGGCATGTATTTTAGGCAGAAGGAAGGCAATCCTAGATGGGAGATAGAAGCTGAAAATAAGAAAGAAGTGGGGTCCTGGTGGTCTAGTGGTTAAGAATCCTTGCTTCCAATGAAGAGGGTGTGGGTTCAGTACCTGGTCAGGGAGCTAAGTTCCCACATACTGTGAAAGTGAAAGTTGCTTAGTCATCTCTGACTCTTTGCAACCCCATGCACTATAGTCCAAGGAATTCTCCAGGCCAGAATACTGCAGTGGGTAGCCTTTCCCTTCTCCAGGGGATCTTCCCAGGGATTGAACCCAGGTCTCCATTGCAGGCGGACTCTTTATCAGCTGAGCCACAAGGGAAGCCCCACATACTGTGTGGCATGGCTAAAATAATAATAATAATAAAAAAAAGAAGAGCAAAATAAGTGGTAAACTTCTGGGTAAATTTAAACAAACATCGACAGTATAAAGCAACATCAGTAATGTAGTTTTGGAGGGTATTTCAAAGGTCCCTGTGTTGTTTCAGAGAAGGTTGATATATTGGTAAATTCTGAATTTAATCACATAAATTTGCCTGTTAAAATTTCTAGGACAGTCACTAAGTGAATGGGAACAGACTACATAACTTCCAAGCTAGAACAAGGGAGAAGTGAAAGCATAAAAGAAAAATTAATTCTAAAGAAGGCAAAGATGAGAGAAAGAAAACATAGATCCGGAGAAGACAAATGCAAAGTACAACATGGTGGAAATGAATTCAAATATGTCAGCAACTATAAAACATGCAGTGATCTAAACGCTCAATCTAGGTGTGATTATCAGACTAGATTGAAAGTCAAAATTCACATTAGTTAGATAAATCTGCACATAATGACTTAAGTTTTGATGTAATAGGATGAAAGAGATATATTGATACTAATAATAGGCAAATACTCATCAGAAGCAAGCTCTTTAGACACTAAGGCAAAAGCATTGCTCGAGTTTAAGCAAGTCACAACATAGTGTAAGTTTACCAGGAAGAAATAACAATTACAAAGTGGCTTGCTTATTATAACACAGCCCCAAACTATATAAAGCAAAAACTGAAAGAACTTTTAATTGAGATAGACGAATCCATCATCAATTAGGAACTTTAAGTCATCTCTTTTATTAATTGAATTGTATCAAGCAGATGCAGATCTAGTAATAGAAGATGTCAAAAGCTCAAACATAATATTTGATCAAGGACATATTTTTTATTTTTATTTATTTATATTTTGGCTGTGCCATGTGTTTTGTGGGATCTTAGTTCCTTGACCAGGGAATGAACCTGGGCCCTTGGCAGGGAAAGTGTAGAGCCCTAACCAGTAGCTGCTGCTGCTGCTAAGTCGCTTCAGTCGTGTCCTACCCTGTGTGACCCCATAGACGCTAGCCCACCAGGCTCCCCTGTTCCTGGGATTCTCCAGGCAAGAACGCTGGAGTGGGTTGCCATTTCCTTCTCCAATGCATGAAAGTGAAAAGTGAAAGTGAAGTCGCTCAGTCGTGTCCGACTCTTCGTGACCCCATGGACTGCAGCCCACTAGGCTCCCCCGTCTGTGGGATTCTCCAGGCAACAGTACTGGAGTGGGGTGCCCTTGCCTTCTCCACCTAACCAGTGGACCACCAGAGAATTTCCCAAGGACGTATTTCTAGAACACCTTACCCAAGAGCTGAAGAATCTAGACACTTTACAAACACACACAATTAAAATAAACTCAAAATATTTTAATATTATTAGCTTATAGACTAAGTTCTTTGACCACATATAGACTGTGTACTTTGACTACTGTTGTTACAGTTGCTCAGTCATGTCTGACTATTTGAGACCCCATGCACTGCAGCACGCCAGGCTTCTCTGTCCTTCACCATCTCCCGGAGCTTGCTTAAACTCATGTCCATTGAGTCAGTGATACTATCTAAACATCTCATCCTCTGTGGCCCTCTTCTGCTTTCAGTCTTTCCCAGCATCAGGGGCTTTTCCAGTGAGTCAGTTCTTCTCAACAGATGGCCAAAGTATTGGAGCTCCAGCTTTAGCATCCGTCCTTTCAATGAATATTCAGGGTTGATTTCCTTTAGGATTGACTGGTTGTATCTCCTTGCAGTCCAGGGGACTCTCAAGAGTCTTCTCCATCGCCATGGTTTGAAAGCATCATTTCTTTAGCACTCAGCCTTCTTTATGGTCCAACTCTCACATCCATACATGACTACTGCAAAAACTATAGCTTTGAATATTCAGACCTTTGTAGGTAAAGTGATGTCTCTGCTTTTTAATACACTGTCAAGGTTTGTCAAAGCTATTCTTCCAAGGAGCAAGTGTCTTTTAATTTTGTGGCTGCAGTCATCATCTGCATTGATTTTGGAGCTCCAAGAAAATGAAATCTGACACTGTTTCCATATTTTCCCCATCTATTTGCCATGAAGTGATAGGACCGGATGCCATGATCTTAGTTTTTTGAATGTTGAGTTTTAAGCCAGCTTTTTCACTCTTTCACCTTCATCAAGAGGCTCTTTAGTTCCTTTTCACTTTCTACCATTAAAGTGGTATCTGCATATCTGAGGTTATTTCTCCCATAGTAGAAATATTTCTCTCTGTAGTCCTGAGACAGAAATATGCTGACATTAGTTGTCAAGTAGGAAATATTACTCCTGAAATATATTAGGAAGATCTTACACCACTTTGAAGGCTTGCCCTTTGTAGATAGAGTTCTCTACCAGTTGTGTCAAAAGTTCTAAAACTGCTAAAAATTATACCAATGGTTTCAATAAAACCTCAACATAACTGTATACCATAACTATATACAAAATCTTTTTTCAGTAATTTTAAACAAACATACAAATTGTGTCCATCTGTGTTTCTATCCCTATTACCTCAGTAGTATCGGGATACATAAACCTCTTCATCATAGTCAGCCTAAAAGCTGGTTTAAAAAAGATTTGTGTGTACATATGTAGTATTTCCTCTTTATATATACTTAGAGTAAATTAAAAAAGATATGCAGGAATATGAGTGTTACTTGTCTGCGTTTGGGCTAAGTCGCTTCTCTGTGCAACCCCATGACGGAGCCCGCCAGGCTCCTCTGTCCAGGGGATTCTCCAGGCAAGAATTCTGGAGTGGGTTGCCATGCCCTCCTCCAGGGGTTCTTCCCCACCCAGCGATGACTGTCACTTAAATCCCAGCAAATGGTTGGGGAAAACAATTGTATTAATGGTACCTCACCACAAATTAAAAACTCCTGTAGGCACCTCAGGTAGGGTTCCTTTCTTTGGAGAATTAATTATAATGAAAGGAGAAGTCTGCTTGGAGCAGAAGTGATTTTTGAATTTATGCATGTGTTTTCAAGGCTTTGGACTATAGTAACTTATGTAGAAAAGAGCTTTATTTGGGAAAAAAGACGATGTGGTGTATTTTGGCTCATTGTGAAACTGAAATCCACAGAATGATTTCTCAAAAGATCACACAATTAGTAGCATTTTTATTAAACTTGAACATCCTCTTGTTCATGTGATACACAAGTAATAACTCTCATTTTACAAATGTAGGAACTGAGAAACTGAAGTGTCTCACCCTAAGTCAAGCTATGACAACACATTTGCCAAAACATAATTTTTTTATTTCCCTATTATGTCCTGTGCTCATTTTAGACTCCCAGGTCTGTGACTATGCCGTGCATCTTGTTTTGTTCACCAAGTAACAGTCATCTTTGGCCAGAATGTTTGAGGGCTGGTATACTTGAGTTTAATTTTAGGTTCTTAATTCTACATTCTTTAATTCCCAAGACTCCTTGTTTGAGTTGTACGTCTCATGACTCACTCTATTCATACCACATCTGGTTTCTTCTCATCCTCTTTCCTTTTGCATGAAGAAGCTCCGAAGCAACCTCTATTGGGATGAAAAACACCGAGGCCATGGGTCAGGGTTGGTAACAGATGGGAGAAGCCTTCTCCGGGTCTCTGTGTAACCGCCCAACCCCGGACCACCTTCGCACGTCCATCCTAAGGAAGACTGTTTCTACCTCTCTTCTCGGTAGATCCTACACAGGAGGCAACACAAGAGGGAGAGAGGCGGTACAGGGTAGACCTGGTCTGAAGTCCGGCTTGGCCCGCTTCTTCATCTGTAAGATTCTGGTGAAAGCGCCTGCTTGTTACATAGGGACCGCAAGGGCTGGGACGGTGCATACAAGCTGCTCCCGCGCCCCCCAGGGCTCTGCACAGGGCAGCTTCTTAGTTCAGGCCCCTCTGCCCTCGGGCTGCATCCGCAAGGCCCGTCCCTCCGTGGATGGGTCCCCAAGTGAGTCCTTGGCCACGTGGCGGCCGTGATGGGGGGAGGTCTGTGTCCCCGACGACGTGCATGGCCCGCGGAGCAGTGTTATTCGGCTGCCGGGCTGGGCTCCTGAGCAGGTGCATCTCTGAGCCTTCCTGATTCAGGAGGGGGCGGCTCTGGATCCCCAGGCCCAGTGGCAGGGAGGCCAGGAGCCGAGCGCTGCACCTGGAGCTCGGGATGTGCAGCCTGAAGGCCACGCGGCGCCCCACACGCAGGAAGGGTCAACGGGTGCTCGGACGCGGGGCGCGCGCCGCGGGGTCCAGGTGCCCTGTCGGGTACTTGGCTTTCCGGGGCGGGGGGGCGGGGCGGCCCTGAGGCCTGCCACCCCCCAACCCCGAGCCCGGGCCGCTCCGGGGGCGCACGCGGCCGGCCGGGGGCCCAGGCCGCTCGAGCAGCTGGCGGTCCGGTGCGCGGCGGGCCCTCGGGCAGGCCCGCGCCCCGCGCCCCGCTCGCACCCACGCGGCCCAGGTGAGGCGGCCCCGCGCCGGCGCCGCGCGCCCACTTCCTGGTTCGCGGGCGGTGCAGGGAGCGCGGGGCGGCCGGGCCGGGCGTGGGGGCGGGGGCGGGGGCGGGGGCGGGGGCGGGGGCGGGGGCGGGGGCGGGGGCGGGGGCGGGGGCCGCGCTGTCACAGAGGCGCGGGGCGGGGCGCGGCCTCTCCGCCGGGCCGGGCCGCCGCGCTGCGCGCAGCCGTTCCCGCGGCGGCCGGCGGGCGGGCGCGCCCCGCGACATGTAGCCATGGACTGCAGGACCAAGTGAGTGCGCGCGGGGGGCGGGCGGGGCGCGCCTCCGCGGACCCCGGCTCCCCACCCCGGCTCCCCCGGGCGGCCTAGGCCGCGGGCCTGCGGGCGGCGGGGGGCGCGCGGCCCGGGGCGGAGGCCTGGGCGCCGGCGCGGCGCTGCGGGTCCCGGGCGGCGGGCGGACGTGAGGCCGGTTCCCCTCCGCGCGCCGGGCGGGCCGGCGGCTCGGGCGTGACTGCCCTCCCGGCGCGCTTCCAGGGTGTTTACCGGCGGCCCCGGGTCTCCCTCCCGCTGCCCCTTCTCAGGGCAGAAAGGTGCCCCGGGCGTGGATACCGGCGCCGGCAGAAGGGGCTCGCGGAGAGAGTGTTTTCCGTGTGGTCCGCAGCACCCTTGGGTGCCGCTGGGGCTTTTCTTCAGGACCTTCAGGCAAAAAGCCGTCTGAACAGTGTGGTGGTTGTCTTTCGGTTACCTCAGGGGCAGGAGTTTTATATTTTCCTCCGGAAACTTACTTTGCAAAGAATTCCTTCTTTCTTCCTTTGATACCCTCTTAACCAACATCCCCCCCTCCGAGTTCATGAATATCATGTGTATATTTCTTTTAGCGTTAAAAGCCTTTAACATTTCCCAGTGTAATAGAGTCTGTATTTAATATTTACATTTAAGAGAAGTTCTAAGGACTATTAGGAAAACAGGAAAATAATTTTCTTCAGTGTTTGATATATTGGGGGAGGGTGCTAGGTATGGGACTTAAAAATGTGTATCTTTTGACATTAACTGGATTAGGAGGGAGGCTCACCTGAGTTCAGATTATTCCCATTGAAGCAAGTTAATAAGAACGGCTGAGGAAACTGTATTTGGAGAGTAATTTATATGGCTTGTCAATTTCTCTGTTTCTAGGTTCTTGTAATAAATTTTAAAAAATAGAGCTCGTACTTAGAAGTCAACATAGTTGTTAGTTTCTTGAGGGAAATGCATTGTTAAAAACAGCCAGTGCACAGACAACCAAGGACTCCAGTGGCAGAAATAACTGAAATACATTAACACTTCGGTCACATGGACTTTGTGGTATCAGATGTTGCTTGATCTTTTATCTTCTGGCAGAAAGAGATTAAAACAGAACTGTTGAAAAGAACACAATGTTTCTAAAGAAGATAGCTCAATAGATTGTCATTCACTGTTTGAAATTAACAAAGTAGACCTTGAATGTATGAATGTTGGTAACTTCTGAATGAAGCAAAACCTTACTGTTCTTAGTGGTAAACTCCAATATTGAGGCAGGAGTCCAGTTTTCCCAGATAACTGACATTATTTTTTTGGGTTGGCCTTGGAGGCTATTTATAGTTTGGTACTTAAAACATGCTTCCCTGCTGTAATTCTGTCTCAGGACAATATATGTAAAGTTCCACTGTTAAGGACCATTATGAAGTGTTTCTAGAACGTGGCAGGTGGAACCAATCATTCAATTATGTCTATATTGCAAGTCCTTTGATAAAAGCCGGAGAACCTGCTGTGAAGCTCTGCTGGTGGGAAGAGATAGAGCCTCTTAGGAACCTTCTGGCTTTTCAATTTTGATTTGATAAGATAAAGGCAATGCTTTCTATTTATACAGCACTTAATACTTTATAAAGTACTTCGCATGTATTATGTGATTTGTAATCCTCACAGTTGTTCTGTGACTCTTAACAAGGCATTTCTAGGTGAGAAAGCAGACTCAGAAGTGAGACGTTTTTTTCCAAAGTCTCTGAACTGTTAAGCCTTAGTGCACTTAAGTTGCTGAACTAGGAAAACAAGTTTATTTCTTCTGCTTTGTGATGATGTAGTTTGTGGTTGTTTAGTTGTTAAGTTGCATCCCACCCATTTGTGACCCCATCGACTGTTAGTCTGCCAGGCTCCTCTGTCCACGGGATTTCCCAGGCAGGAATACTGAAGTAGGTTGCTATTTCCTTATCCAGGGGATCTTCCCGACCCAAGGATCGAACCCGGGTCTCACCTGAATTGGCAGGCGGCTTCTTGACCACAGAGCCACTTGGAAAGCCTGGTCATATCGTTACATGGAATCTGTTGAGACAAGAACAAGATTAACTTTTAGAGTTAAGAGAACATAAACTTTGTCACAGGAAAGAAATACTAACAAAGTTCTTTTTCTTTCAGGGAAAATCCAGAAAGAACCTTTGACTTGGTATTGAAAGTGAAATGTCATGCCTCCGAAAATGAAGGTACGTGTGTTTTGCTAGTTGAGAATAAATGCTCAGGTTGTAGACAAGTGGAATGCGATGGTATCAGGACAGGACTTGTATTAAATATACCTTCTGTGTCTGGTGTCTCAGGTTCTGGTCGGAAAATAGATGCTGAGTTTTAGCTCTGAGGTGGTGGGAATCAGGAATGTTACCTGTGTAGCTTAAATTTCAGGAGTGTGTAAGTGCCATGTAACTCACAACTTTGTTGATGACGTTATTGTTAGTTACGGAGGAAGGGCGCACCCCCTTCATATTCTTTCATTCCTTCTTGAAAATTCAGCTCCTGTTTAAAATGCTGGTGAAAATTTCCTCACTGGTGCAAGCGGCAGCCACACCGGTTCTCGTCTCAGGTTCCCCAGACGTGGAATGTGGGCTGGGTAGCCCTCTCTGTGGGCTTGACTCCGGGAGCCGGGGGCTTTCAGCGGGAGGGAAACAGCCCTGTGGCATTGCGTGGAAGGGGTTCAGCCGTCCGTGCTACAGCATAATTTCCTGAGATGATGAGGACACCTTAGGATCATGACTTTTGCCGGTTTTCCCCCTGCTTTTGTCGGGGGGTGTGTGTGTGCGCGTGTGCTGGGTGATGGGGGGAGGGCAGGTGGATACAGTAGGCGATGTCTCTTCTCCCTCACTTCCTCTGCATTCTGTCCTGTGCTGTATCTTTCATGGATCTCTCCCGTGTATGACTTCACCGCTGTACTTAGACCCCAGATAGCATGATGATTCAGTGTGGGACTTTTGTCCAGACTGGCTGTCCACTCTTGAGGCTGGCTGGGAAGCCTCTCCACACTCTCAGCTCCCCAAATTGGCCAGCAGTTACATGCTCCTAACCAGTTTGGAGTCGCTCACCCTAACGTAGAGGCGCCCATCCCAGCCGGGGTGAGGCGGGCAGGGCTGATGTTAGGGAGGAAGGCAGGCCGGTTCCTGGCTCCAGCAGCCCCGCCTGCCCCACTCAGGCCTGTTTGAGCCGCAGCTGTGGTCAGGTTTGTCCCCAGGTGAGGAGAGATCCTGGGTTGTACGTGAGCTTTCTCCGATTGAAGAGGTTATCTTTCGATGTCCCGCGTGTATTAGTCTGCTTACGTTCTTTCCAGGCCCAAGTAAGTTCTCTTTGAAGATTCCAATGGATACATTATTATTTTTTTTTCAGCTCCAATTTAAATTTATTCTGTAGTGTATTTATGATAGGAATAAATCTTCACAATATCTGCCGTAACATCAGCTAAGGTGTGTGAAGTAATGCTGACCTGATGTGTTTGTAAAACAGGCTAAATTCCTTTGGACAGTGTGGGTTTCTCTGCCATTTTGAATGCATGCTGATTCTTGATGAAAGGATGGGCCTGCCTTGTGGAACACCGGCTCCGTGCCTGTGTTGGGGGGGGGTCCTGAGTGGTCTACTCTTTACCTCCTGTCTCTGCTTTTATCCGTTTTTTTTAGGAGCTAGCCTTTTCAGTAGGCATCTTCTACTTCTGCCCTTCTTTTATTACCTTCTTGCTCTTTTGGTTTCGTTATTGTTTAAATTACTGCTCATCGGAAACATCTTTGTACTTTAACTGTTTATCTGGCATGATGAAGTTGGAAATATAAGTGGTTAAAATAAACATGTTTGGCTTCTCTGTAGGTTGCAGTTAATCTGTCCTACCCACGTATTCCATTAAAATGGCTCACTGGCAGCAAAGTCAAAAGATTTTTTTAAAAAGCTAAACTTAATTATGTAAAAAGCATTACTTTTTTGATTGTGCCTTAAATACTGTGAACTTGACTAATATTTTAGAGTCTAACAGTTACCGTTGCTGTGCTCTAAAAAGTAATGCTACTATATAACTAAAGTTTTGTGTCAGATTGAGAGTTTGATGTTTCTAATGTTTTTAAACTAGTTTTCTGTTTTATTGATAATTATTGAAGGGCAAAATGTCAGAAATTACTCTAGAAAGTTATTGGGATATTTTTATTTAACTGTCAGTGAGAGCTATTTATTTAATGAGTCTCATATGTGCATCAGTTTATTTAAAATAGGACACTTTTTTGCTAATATTTACATGAACACGGATGACATTCTTATGTAGTAATGGATATGTAAAACAAGATGTGTAAATAATGATGTTTCAGGGTACAACATAAAACCAGCTTAAATAATAAGGAAACTTAATATTTCATAAAAAGAAGTCTGGAAGTAGGTCATCAGAGACCTGGGCTCTCTCTGCCTCTGGGCCCGGCCACCCACAGTAGCGCAGTCGCTGGCAGACTTAGATTCCTTGTGGTGGTAGCGTGCCTCTCAGATAGGTTGGAGCCCTGCTTCTTGTCGGTGACTCTGGGGATGCAGACCCTGGCTTAGCATGGTGCTGATGGGGGCAGTTTCTTTCCCCAAGTCCCCTGGAGCGTTGGGTCCTGGTGGCCCAAGGCGGCTTGGGCCTGACCAGTCTTACAGTAGCCATTGGTGGGGGTAGCGGCGGAGGGTGGAGTGACCAGATCGTCATGAATGATACACTAAGCAACTAGCGGGGAGAGGAGGATGGAAATCAGTTAAAGTGCCCTTTGCCTTTCTTAAAACATTGGTTTATTTTCTGAATGAATTGTTACTTCTCAGTATGTTGGTGTATTTTTTGATGACTATCTGTTTGATCCAGTAGGAAGTACAATGGTCAGGATAAACTTGGTTTATGCTAAGATTGATGATTAAGGTATTTGGCATGTTTCTTGTTTACTTTTTAATAGAGAAGTTTTAACTTCCTTTATTTATCCTGAATGATTTAGATCATAAATCCCTTTAGAGGGAGACCCTCATTTAACTAGGATGTAGTTAGCAATTTGAAGTGGCATCGTAGGGGACTTCCCTAGCAGTTCCTGTGGTTAAGACTCTGAGCTTATAGTGCAGGGGACATGGGTTTGATTCCTGGTTGGGGAACTAAGATTCCAACATGTCTTGGGGCTTGACCAAAATAAATAAATACGTACTTTATTGTTGTTGTTTAGTTGCTAAGTCATGTCCACTCTTTGCGACCCTATGAACTGTAGCCCAGAAGGTCCCTCTGTCCCTGGGATTTCTCAGGCAAGAATACTGGAGCGGGTTGCCATTTCCTTCTCCAGGGATCTTCCCGACCCAGGGATCGAACCCTTGTCTCCTGCTTTGGTAGGTGTATTCTTTGCTGCGGAGCCACCAGGGAAGCCCAAATAATAGCCAAAAAAAAAGAAATGGCGTTGTTGAGATGTAACCGATAATGTCTGGCCCTGGTGAGGGACAGTCTCCATCTCACCTGTTTGGACTTGTGTTAAGGGCATTGCGTGGATTTTTTGGAAAGCACCCATCACATGTCACGGGCTGTAAGCACTGCTGCGAGCGGGTCGGCTGTCCCTGCCGCATCCTGTCGAGTCGGTGGGCTGGGTGCCGGGGCGTCTCCTCGTGGCTGCTCTCCGGGCCGGCCAGCTGCTCGGGTAGCTCCTGCCCCAGCCCCCAGGGAGCGAGGTGCCGGCATCCAGCTCTCGGTGCTCTTCCCATTAGACCTCCGAGCTGGCTGCTGTCATCACGCCTCTTCCACTGTCTTTTTCTCGCTTCCAGCCGTCAGGGAGGTTCAGCCAGCAGGGACGGGCTGCCTGCGGTTCTCACTGCAGAACTTACTGGAGGCGTGCCGCCTCTGCTTTCCCCAGGAAGATTCAGGGAAGTGAAAAGCGGCTCTTGCTCAAGGAGGGCGGGAGACGCCTCCTCCTGGGGTTTTGTGCTCTTGGCCCCGCACCCCCAGCGGCAGGAGCCGGAGCCCCTACTTGTGTGGCACTTGAGTCACGGACAGTCCATCCTGCGTACTTGACAAAAAACCCTGGGGGCAGAAATGACGAAAACTTGTCCAGAGTAGCCTGGCTCCAGAGTCTCTATTTCAGTGTATTGCTTTTTAGTAGATTTGATAACACGTAGATATTTTAAGAATCCGCCTGCAATGCGGGAGACCTGGGTTCGATCCTTGGGTCGGGAAGATGCCCTGTACAAGGGCATGGCAACCCACTCTGGTATTCTTGCTGGAGAATCCCATGGACGCAGGAGCCTGGAGGGCTGCAGGCCACGGGGTCACAAAAGAGTTGGACACAACGACTAACACGACTAACACGTTCTCACTTTTCACTGCATATTTAAATCCAGCGCTCTGGTGGCGCTCATGTGCAGGAGCTTCACACAGGGAAATCAGTTCAGTTCAGTCCAGTTCAGTCGCTCAGTCATGTCCGACTCTCTGCAACCCCATGAACTGCAGCACGCCAGGCCTCCCTGTCCATCACCAATTCCTGGAGCTTGTTCAAACTCATGTCCATCAAGTCGGTGATGCCATCCAACCATCTCATCCTCTGTCATCCCCCTTCTCTTGCCCTCAATCTTTCCCAGCATCAGGGTCTTTTCAAATGAGTCAGCTCTTCACATCAGGTGGCCAAAGTATTGGAGTTTCAGCTTCAGCATCAGACCTTCCAATGAATATTCAGGATTAATCTCCTTTAGGATGGACTGGTTGGATCTCCTTGCAGTCCAAGGGACTCTCAAGAGTCTTCTCCAACACTAGAGTTCAAAAGCATCAATTCTTTGGTGTTCAGCTTTCTTAATAGTCCAACTCTCACATCCATACATGACTACTGGAAAAACCATAGCCTTGACTAGATGGACCTTTGTTGGCAAAGTAATGTCTCTGCTTTTTAATATGCTGTCTAGGTTGGTCATAGCTTTTCTTGCAAGGAGTAAGCGTGTTTTAATTTCATGGCTGCAGTCACCATCTGCAGTGATTTTGGAGCCCAGAAAAATAAAGTCAGCCACTGTTTCCACGTCTATCTGCCATGAAGTGATGGGACCAGATGCCATGATCTTAGTTTTCAGAATGTTGAGCTTTAAGCCAACTTTTCCACTCTCCTCTTTCACTTTCATCAAGAGGTTCTTTAGTAGTGGAGTATAAACTGTATGTGGTACAGGTTTTTTTTTTTTTTTTTAAACAGGAATACAGTGTCTTTTGGGAAATTAATGAATGAGGTATAATTCCACAATGCTTACTGAGCTTTGTCCTTGTGATCTTCATATTGCACCACTCTTAGGATTTCCAGGTCCATATTGAGTGAATCTTTGAGCTAACCTTTTTGTTTATTGGTGGTTTTCAATGCGTCTTTTAGCAGATCTTGTTTTCTTTATCCCATTCTCTTTAGCCAGAGAGAGTAGCTTCTCTTAGGAACAGATCCCACCTTGCCACTAACTTTCCACTTTCATCAGCTTCTCCAGCCCAGTCAGTATCAGATGATCCATCCTTCTGACCTCCAGCTCATGTGAACAGTCTTAATTGCCTCCTTTTTCTTAAATCACAGCCTTAGGCCAGAGAATCCTGACTGTGTCCTCATGCCCTGCAAAAACAAGGTATTGCTGAGCTCCCTTTTGCATTTGATAAGTTTTCGCCTTGAGGGATACTGTTTACACAGATTCATAGCATTTTGCTTCTGCCTTTATCACGCTCTTCCAGGTACGTCTAAGATAGTAATACAGAGACATGCAGATGTATCTTAGCATGTCTGCTCGCCCCGCTCTGAGTGACCTCTTCAAGGACCGGCCTGTGACCCAGTGACTGTATTCTTAAGGAACAGTTTAGTGCAGCCGCTGGCATGTTTAGTGTGTATTTACAGAATGCGTGACAGAAGCTGGTCTGAGCACAGTGTCTGACCACTGGTCAGGTTAACGTTGATCCAGTGAATGCACAGAGGCTGCCCTTGTGGACGTGATCCTCAGTGCGTGCTGGCTGGTGGACAGTAGCGAGGACGTTATTAATTTTTAAATTTATTTAGTTATTTTTGGCCACGCTGGGTCTTCGTTGCTGTGAGTGGGCCTTCTCTAGTTGCGCCCCGGGGGCTACTCTGTAGTAGCAGTGAGCAGGCTTCTTAACCGTGGTGGCCTCTCTTGTTGTGGAGCACGGGTCTCGGGTGTGCGGGCTTTAGTAGTTATGGTTCTCAGGCTCCAGAGCACGGGCTCAGTGGTTGTGGTGCCCGGGCTTAGTTGCCCTGCAGCATGAGGAATCTTCCTGGACCAGGGATCACACCCCAGTCTCCTGCATTGGCAGGCGGACTCCTCACCACTGAGCCAGCAGGGAAGCCCTGCGGGGATATTACTGACCTGTAACCCTGTGCCTGGGGCAGGGCTGTTTGGGGTTCCTGTGCTCAGGGCACCCTCACGCCCCCCATTCAGGCCCCACATGCACTCTGCCCCCGCCTCCCATCACAGGATTTACTGGGACACACGCTGTGTACGTGTTTGTGGAGGCCGCCCTGAAGCCCATTGATACCCCTCCACACATGCCGAAAGCCCCGGAAAACCCTGGCATTTAGAGAGTAGAACTTTGGTGAATAATACGTAACATAAGATGGTCTAGGAGACTACATGTTGCCCAAAGTGGAAAAAAAAAATCTGTGAGTAAAATGCAGTTACTGTGCTTTTCTGCTGCAGTTTCATGTTGGTGAAGGAATTCTTGAGTCCCTCTCACCCCAGGCGCACCGGGATGAATTAGAGCAAATCTTTAGTGAAAGTTCTGACTGTGTACCCCACGTTGTAGCAGAAAGCAGAACTTATTTTCTCATAGCTGCTAACCAGGGGCAGAGTTTCATGTGCTTTTTTAGGGGCATATCTCCTGAGACAGACTCTTTCATTCTACCTGGAATGTGGTTGAGAACAGCTGTCCTTTTCTGTTTGGCTCTGAGCATTACCTCCTCCTCCCCGCAGCTGCCTGAAGGGTAGGAAGCAAGTCAGCTTCAGAGCTCAGTGGTTATTGATTCTTACTCTGATAGGGATGCTGCAGAGCTTGTTTTCTGATTGTAACTTGTCTCATTAGGTGCTTTTATTTATTCACATGTTGTTTAATTTTGCAGCTTTAATCAAAAGGATTATTACTCAGCGACTTCTTTTTGTATCTTTTACTTCTGTAGCTTCACTTGCACGAATTTCACCTGCTTGGATAAAAGTTGTTACATTCTTAAAGAAAAGATTTTGATGGTAATACCTCTCAATACCCATCACAATTTTCATTCTTTTTCTTTAAAAGCCATCTTAGTACCTTAATAGTGGTGCTTCAACAGTTGAACAAATGTTCCCTGAACAGATGCTTGGGCTCAGACACTGTTTCAGGCTCTGGGGTGTCTGGGCACTCTGCGGCAGAGAGGCAGAGAACGTAGAATTAGGGAACTGGAAGTGTCCGGAAAGAGCTCCCGGCGCTGCCCAGGGAGGGGCGTCCTTTGATGGCTCTTCTCACCCCGGGAGGGTGCCTCAGCATCAGGCCGCCCAGGCAGTGCACTGAGGCCCTGGCCAGCGAGCTGGGCCCAGCCCTCCCCCACCCCGAGGACCTGGAAATCAGGTGCTTGAAGTAGCTGGTGTTAATGTATTTATCTGATGAAGGTAGTTCACAGTGAGGTGTGAACAACTGATGGACAGCCCTGGGGGGGGGGGTGTTTTAATTTTAAAGAGAGCCCTGTACACCTGAGTTAGTTAGAATGATGCAAACTTGCAGTAGTGCAAGGATCTCTGAACTGAGGATCAAGTATACCTCTGTCGTTGGGTTTTCTCGTTTTCCCGGTTTATATTGGTACTCCCTTTGTAGTTTGTGGTTAACAGCTTTAATACGTGTGTAAGTATATTTAGAGTATTTGCTCAGTGAATTTCATTAAGACATTTTTGTTGTTGTTGTTTATGACTTCCCAGTTAATGAAATAAAGCGATAGCGCGGTTACAGCACCTAATTTACCAATTTATTTTCTCTGATTAGGCCTCCAGTTAGATGTATTACAGAAACAGAAATAAAACTAATATTTAACAGTGTGTCAGTAGCTGTGGAAAGAGTCTACATATCCTCTTTATCTTCAGTACAGCCACATGAAGTCAGGACTGTTATTTTCATAAAGATGAGGACATGAAATCTCAGAAAGGTTAAGTAACACACAGCTCCCAGAGGTGGGACTGCGACTTGAATCTGTTTTTTCTGATTCTCGAACCGTTAGGCTGTGCTGCCCCTAAAATAATCAGCATTTTCTATCTAATAGCTTTGACCTTTCCTGCAGCAGTTTTAGAAAGCCCGCCGTTTAGAACATCCCCGCCGCTAGGCTTGACCAGAGTTGTGATACTACATTAGCATCTTTTAACAGGGATCAGTCAGAAGACGAAAATGGCAAGGAGAGTGTGGACGTCACAGGACATACTGAGTCTTCTTCCCTTCATTGGGCAAGTGTTTCTGGGCACAGGCGCAGGGCAGTTGAGAAGATGGCATTCTCACAGGGCGTCACTTTCAAGTCAGGCCTGTGGTGGTGGTGTTGGGGCTGAGGTCAACTCTTCAGCGTCCACGCCCAGTGTAAGGAAGGAGCTCCGTCGGCTCTGTGGAGGGGCTGGGGGGGGTTCTGGGGGTCCCGAGGTGATGGGCAGGGAGACAGCCACGTGTCTTCTCAGCTCTCAGTTGGGTTCCAGGCGGTTTTCTCTTTACAAAGGTAGCTGTACTTCGTATTCACAATCTTGTGACTGACTAAGAGTAAAGACTATATCACTTTTGGTCTAAATACTTGTGACTAAGGAAGCTGATGAAGAAGCAGTCTCTCGGCTGCGGTGTCAGCTGCGGGCAGGGGCTTGTGGGGCTTAGTTTTGTTTGCTTAGAGCCCGAAACAGTGTCTGACCCCAAATATCTGTTCAGTGAATATTTGTTCAATTGTTGAAGCACCATTATTAAGGTACTAAGGTGGCTTTTAAAGAAAAAGAATGAAAATTGTGAAGGGTATTAAGAGATATTATTATCAAAATCTTTTCTTTAAGAATGTAACAACTTTTATCAAGCAGGTGATATTTCTGGAAGTGAAGCTACAGAAGTAAAAGATATAAAAAGAAGTTGCTGAGTAATAATCCTTTTGATATTTGCCTCATGGCAGTTATAGTCTACCTTGAACTTGGTCTTTGCTGCTCTCTGTGAACACTGGATTTTAGGTTTTTAAGGACAAGCCTGTCTTTGGATCTCTTGCAGATTTTTGGAAGTTGTCATCATACAGATGATGTTCAGTAGTGACCTGTTAAGTTATACTCTCACAGTGAAGTTAGTAAAAGGCTCTGCTGTATTTCCAACACCTATTTTATATTTCTTAAATCTTAAAAAAATTTAACGTGTGGAACTTTGGAAGGCTATTTTTTTTTACCTTCGCAAGCAATTTGTGCTTTATTTAAATTTTCTTTTCTTTTTTTTTTTTGTAGAACTGTTGATAAACCACAAACTCTGTCTTAGTAGGCAGAACTGGTAAAGATCAGATAGAGCCTTTTCCTCTTTCAGTTCCTTCTTATTTATCATTTGAATCTGAAAATAAAGCATAGAGCTATCAGTTTAGTACATCTGATGGTCTTCTGCAAGTGTGTAAGCGTCCAGAAATTAGTCATTTCAGAAATAATTTTGTCTTGGTTGGGTAGCAGAGCTGCACCGACATAAAGATGTGTTTAGGGTTCATTATCATTAATGAAAATTAAGCAGGCCTTTAAAATGTTGTCCCTTGAGCAGTTGTAAAATTTAGACTTTTTATTAATTAAAAATTATTTGAAACAACATGAATTTGTGCAGAAAACATTGGCTAAAATGAAACAGTAAGTTGAGCAGTGTGTTAATGTCCTCAAGGTCTGCACATTAAAAATACATGGACGTGGTTCAGGAAGAATTATGAAGTTTTGTTTTTTTGAGATTCCAGTGTATTTTGGATATGATGTTTGGAAGAGGAACTCATGTGATACTGGGGAATCTTTTTCAAGGTCTTGGTCACTGTTAGTCTTTTATATAAATTAAAATGGTATTTTCTATTTAATAACTATAAACAATAAGTGAGTTTATTTTTAGAAAATATTTCTTTCTCTTTTTATTGTGTTCTTACTACTACAGAGGACATGAGAACTAAGATTTGGTGTTGTTTTGCTATGCTGTGTGTGATTTTGATGACAAGTATATGCAGAAAATTTTGTTGAAAATAAGGGACTACACAGTTTCGTCAAGGTTATTTGTTGGTTGTGTTCACTGTGTACAGGTTTTGACATGTCACAGAAGATATAGTAAGCTAAAAACCACATAGAAAAATACTAGTTTCCAAGTTTTCAGTGGTCACTATTGTGTTTTTTCATAACAATGTTGACTCCAAAAGGTGAAAGCTTTAAACTGGAATACGGGTTGACAGCCAGCATTTTAATTTGTAAATATCTGCTTCATTTGACAGTTTGATAGCTTGATGGTTGAAGGTGTAAATGAGTCATCTGTGGTACAATACTTTGTACGTGGCAGTGCTCTCTCTACATTTGGTCACTGAGGCTGGTGTAGCTATGCGGAATTCTTTATAAAGCCATTATAAAATCCACTTCCTTAGAGTTTGCTCAGTTTGGGGATTCATACAATCTCTTGGTAAGTTTTTGATTTATTTCCCCCAGGTATGCTTGAAATTGACAATGATCCTTTTGTGTCTGATAAGCATGGGAAGAAGAGTGGAGATGCCCTTCATGTTAAGTTTTCTGCCTTAAACCTTGTATCATACACCACTACTTTCTTACTTGTGGTTTCCTCAAATGGTGGCCAGAGGATTGGCAATGAGGTCACGGAACACCAGAAGTGCCTTCTGAGTCATCACAGTGAGACCAGGTTACATTTACCATGGTTTACAGCTTACATCTTCATGGTATTGTAATTCTTTAAAAATGTATGATTTGTGTTGTACTTAATATGTTTGACAGATTTAGCCTATACGGTTTGTTGTTGTTCTTCAGTCACTGTCACGTCCGACTTTTTGCAACCCCCTGGACTGCAGCACACCAGGCTCCTCTGTCTTCCGCTGTCTCCCAGCATTTGCTCAAATTCATGGCCATCCAGTCGGTGATGCCATCCAACCACCTCATCCTCTGTTGCTGCCTTCTCCTGCCCTCAATCTTTGCCAGCATCCGGGTCTTTTGCAGGGAGTCAGCTCTTAAATATGTATGATTTGTATTTACTTTAAAATGTAATTTTAAATATGACTGGAATTTGCCTTTTTTCAGGTGTGGCTGAATTTAATTTGGTCTTATTGTTGTTAAAGGACTCCCTGATTCCTGTGCTGCGTTGCAGCCCTTAATTTGAAAGCTGGGGCTGCGGAGAGTGGACGGCGGGCACTGTTGCTCGGTCTCTGCGTTGGAGGAGGTGATGAGTAAGGTGGGGCTCAGTGGTCTTGGAGAGCTGTCTCCCTCCCACAGGTGTCGAAGCCTCTGCAACCAGAGGAAGGGCCAGAGGCCCTGTTTCTGCTTCTGGGTCTTTAACCAGTAACTGGGACCAGTGAGGCCTGCAGGTTGTCTCTACCACCTCCTGCCATCTGCACGGAGGTGTTAAATCCTGGAATTTGTATTTACCTCCTTTCACTTTTGCTTTTTGGTGTACTAGGTGTCTATTCTTTCATTTATGAGACATTTAATATTTTTATGTTATTTGGACTGTGTTACTTCTTCAGCTTGTAATTTTACTTTTAATTGTATTTTCCTTTTTTTTTATTAATTTGTATTGATTTATTTGTTTTTTTTTAAAGTTTTTATTCCTTTTATTGTTTAAAAAAAATCATTTCATTAAATACTTTCTTTTGTTTGAAAAAAGTTTTGTTCTTTGTTGTTCGGACGCAGGGTGTCCTTTGGGCATCTGTTTCTTTTTCTAGTGAAGAGACGAGGGAAGCTGTTAGAGGAGTGAATATTGTTATTGCATTTCTTTAACCTGATTACTCTTTTCTTTCTTTGATTGGAAAATAAACATAGAGTAATATAGCACAGTGTTTCCTCTTTCCTCCCAGTTTTGTTGGGATATAGTGGCGACACAGCACAGTACAAGTTTGAGGGGTGCAGCAGGGTGATGTGACTACGTGCGTCCTGAAGGGACTACCCCAGGTTTAGTGAACATCTATCATCTCCTATACAGACACATTAGAGAAGGAAAAAAATGTTTTTCCCTTGTGATGAAAACTCTTAGGATTTACTCTCGACAGCTCTGTAACATACAGAGGTGTAAGTTGTCTTCATCATGTAGTAAGTACCTTACATCCCCAGCACTTACTTATTTAACTGGAGTTTTGTACCTTTTGACCGTTTTTACCCCATTCTCTCTTCCCCCACTCCCTCTGGTAACCACAAGTCTGATTTCTCTCTCTTTTAAAAATGAATTTGTTTATTTTTGAAATGTGATTGACCTCTAACACTATGTTAGTTCCTGTTACACAGAGTAGTGATTTGTTATTTCTGTACATTTCAGAATGATCACCAGGATGAATCTAGTTATAATGTCACCTATAAAGGTATTACCTGGTTATTGACTATGTTCCCCACATACCTGTGGGTACACATGGGTACATTTCATACCCATGACACAGTTGTATTGTAACTGGAAGTTCGTACCTCCTTAATCTCCCTCCCCTAATCACCTGTGTCTTACCACTCACCTCCCCCAACCACATGTGTTCTCTGTGACTCTTTTTAAAAAGTTATATGTATGTTCATTTGGTTTTTTAGATTCCACCTATAGGTGAAATCATACAGTACTTGTCTCTCTCTGACTGTTTTCACTTAGCAGTAATACTCTCTAGGTCCATGCATGTTGCCACAAATGGCAAGATATTATTCTTTTTTACGGCTCAGTGTTCCAGGTTGTGTGTGTGTGTGTGTGTGTGTCTGTCTGTGTACACATTCATCTGTTGATGGGCGGTTGGATTGCTTCTGTATCTTGGCTATTGTAAGTAATGCTGCAGTGAACACAGAGGTGCGTATATCTTTTCTGATTAGTGTGTTTTCTTCAGGTGAATACTCAAGGATAGAATTGCTAGATCATGTGGTAATTCTATCTTTAATTTTTCAAGGCGCCTCCATACTGTTTCCCAGAGCGGCTGAACCAGTTTACATCTCCCCCAGCGGTGCATGAAGGGGGGGTGAATATCATGAATGGTAATTTCGGAAACTCTCAGCAGACACACTTAAAATAAAACTGACGCGTACTCTTTGATTGAATGTGAGTAGGCAGTTAAATCTCTGTCTCAAGGTAAATAAGGGCAAATGGATCTGATGACATGGTTTTCTAAAAACCTAAAGTCTAGAATCGTCTTACGGATGAAACAGAATGAAACCTCACAGACTCCATGATGTAGTGGAGAGACATGGACAAGGGTGGAACGTGGCTTTAGGTCCTGGCCTGGCTATTCATTACTTTCATAACTTGGTAGAGTTGTTTAGAGTCTGTTGATTTCACTTTTCATAGTTTTAAGAAGTTTGCACTTTGTATCTCAAGAGGTGTTATGAGAGTCCGATAGAAAATGGCATGAAAGTGCTTTGTAAATGGCTGTAAGTCACTCTTGGTTCTGTATCATGTTCGTGAAGTCTTTGAAAAAAGGCGTGATCACGTCAGCAGAAATCAGACATCAGTGATGAACTTCCCTCCTATTTTGATGTGTGTGATCAGCGTAGAAGAAAGGAATGTGAAAGGAAGGTGATAAGGAAGCCTCCCGGGCCCCCACTTTATATTGCACAAGGGTCAGATGCAAGGAGGATGGAAGGTGCTAGTGTATTTTGGGCCGACGAGTTAGTTTCACTTTGAAGATGATGTTTGGTGGAGAATACAGATTTAGCACAGAGTCTGCCAGTTCTCCTGTAAAGGCTAGGTGGCATCCACAGGGGCTGAGCAGGCCTTGGAAGTCACAGTGTGACTGTTCTTTACACACCTTTCTTCCAACTTTTTTTTTTTTATGTGCACTAATTTAAACGGGAAGTAAAGATTCTATATATGTGTAAAATTTCGACCTTCTGAGAGTTAATATTGACATACTAGAAGCTGATTAGAATGGGAATAAACGAAGGGCCCATGTCTCTGAATTTCTGATGATGAGGTGAGATTAAGGGTAATATTATGTAACTGTAGGTGTCTTAGTGGACATGTTATCAGGTAGGGGCATGGTGCAGTTGGTTATGAGTTCTGTGTATACTGATGGTAAACACTGCAGTCAGTGTGCGAGTGGCTGAGGTTTATAGCAAATCCAAGGCCACCCCAGTAATGCCGTCACTTACTCATCTGCATGCCTGATTAACTTTCTGGAGTGAATGCTGAAGGAATCCTGTGACTGTGGCGAGCAATAGAAGTTGTATGCAAACACAGACTGCCTTATTGGTGCTACAGAATGGAATAAGCCGCTGATTGGATAAGTAACTGATGATTAAAAGTGACTCCAGTGTTAGTTACTTGAAAAATTTATTTATGCTCTGACAAAATCTGGATTATGTGCCTAGATAAAGAAGATGTGGTATATGTATACATTGGAATATTGTTGTTACTAAGTGGTATCCAACTCTTTTGCGACCCCATAGGCTATAGCCCACCAGACTCCTCTGTCCGTGGGATTTTCCAGGCAAGAGTACTGGAGTGGGTTGCCATTTCCTCCTCCAGGAGATCTTCCCCACCCAGGGACTGAACCCATGTCTCCTACGTTGACAGGTGGTATTTTTACCGCTGAGCAACCTGGGAAGCTCACAACAGAGTATTACTCAGCCCATAAGAAGGAATGAAATTGGGTAGAGATGTGGATAGATCTAGAGTCTGTCATACAGAGTGAAGTAAGTCAGGAAGAGAAAAATATAGTGTGTTGACCCATGTATGTTGAATCTAGAAAAATGGTACAGATGATCCTATTTGCAGGGTAGGAACAGAGATGCAGACATGGAGAGTGGACTTGTGGACGTGGGGAGGTAGGGGGTACGAATTGGGAGATTGGAATTGACATATGTACACTACCACGTGTAAAATTGGTAGTTAGTGGGGAGCTGCTGTATAGCACAGGGAGCCCAGCTCAGTGCTCTGTGATGACCTGGGGGTGGGATGGGAGAGTGGGTAGGAAGGAGGCTCAAGAGGGAGGGGATGTATGTGTACTTCTAGCTGATGCTCTTCATTGTGCAGCAGAAACTAACACAGCATTGTAAAGCAGTTATGCTCCGGTAAAAAAGAGCGAGTTGTGAATAAGATTGAGAACCACTGTGTCAGGATTTAAGTCCTGCAGTTAACTTTGAAGCAGAATTCTGTTAAATCATTGATATCAATCTCTCTTTAAAGGTATTTTCATAAAGTTTATGAGTTTATATTTTCTAAGCACATTTTCTTTGAGAGCATTCTGTCTATTCCTGAGTTCTCAGTAGCGGCGTTCTCAACCTTGTTCATGTCACGACCCAGAGATGACAGAATTTTTATGGATCTCTGGGCAAACTGACTTTATCATTGGTGAGCGGTCAGTGGGGCTCCCAGGGTTGAGGGATCGTTTTATTTTCAGTCTTCTTAACCATGAGAGGTACACACAGGAGGGGTGTTCTCTTTGTGGTTTCTTTGGTGAGAAGAGAATCTGCTCTTTTAATTCATTGCTTTCGTTCACTGCTGTTTTATGCTAGCTAGGATGGCAGGATTCTGACGTTAGGTTGGATTTAGAAGAACTTGGAGTTCTAGCTTTGTGGTGTTACTGGTAACCCCTCTGAGCCTGTTTCTTTGTCTTTAAAATGACAGCAATAACAACCTTTCTCTTTCTGCCATAAAGCTGTGATGGCCAAGAGAGAGAATAAAATATGTCAATATGTTTTTAGACAATGGTTATTTTTGTTGTAGTTTAAGCAAAATGTATATACTTTTCTTAACTCATAAGAAATAATAATTAGATGCCTTTGTTTGATATGTATGTAGTGTGTGTATATATTACATATTTAATGTATAATGACATAGTGTCCATCAGTGAAACCTTTTCACTCCAGAGCTAAGAGAGTGAGTTGCAAGATTTCACAATGACTGTGATAATATGAGGATTAATGAGGGATGAGTATATTTCTTTGCATTTCAGGCTAAAGCCTAGCATACACGTCTGATAGTAATTCTAATTATGGCTTTTGGTTAATATTATAAACAAATTTCATATTCATCTATTTTTAACGAATTTTTAAAAATAAAAAGTATAATGAATAATATTCAGAATTAGTTAGTTGGATGGCATCACCAGCTCAATGGACATGAGTTTGAACAAACTCCAGGAGATAGTGAAGGACAGGGAAGCCTGGCGTGCTGCAGTCTATGGGGTCCCAAAGAGTCAGACAGGACTGAGTGACTGAACAACAGCAACTGATAGTCGGTATATTCATACTATTTTTCTCCTAAATGATAAAGCTAAGCTAAATGTCTAACGGCTTTATTCTGATGGCTGGAAAGCGCCCAGGAGTAACTAGCCTCTGGCCTTGCAGACTAAGGCCACAGAGTAGTGGGTGAGTGTGCTATTCTGTCCATCACAGTTGACTGGTCAAAGTATTCTCCTACACCATGTTGGGCTCCGTATTCAGGATCACTCCCGGCCTTTTTATTGAGGAGCTAGTCAGATACTGTTGAAGAAGTGAGGCTTCTCTTTTGTCTCCCATCGCTGTCTGGAGCTGAGGGAGCCTCCTGCTTGCTGGCCCAGGCTGCCGTCTGAGCCTGTGACTGGCAGGTGGGGTGTCTTGTCCAGCCAAGCAGCTGACCGCCTCCATTGTTAACTGCAGTTTTTCTCAAACTGGGGCCTGTAGGTTCTCATGTCTAGGAGACCCTGATCTCCACAATAAGCTCTGGCCATTAAGCGTGATGTTCTGGATCTTCCGTGACCTGGGCTCAGATAACCGTTTTAGACTTGACGTTCCAGCCTGCATCGCTCACCACGCAGACACATCTTAGGTGGTGCTCAGAGACGCTGCCTCTCTGCGGAGTGCTGTTCCCTTCCTTGTCTGTATGCAGTGTCCCCAGAGTGCCGTCTCCTACTTCTGTGTACAGTCTCCTCAGTGCCCTCAGGGGACTGGTTGCAGGACCCATGGCGGATACCAGAATTCAGGGATGCTCAGGTCCATGGCTGGCCCTCTGTATCCCTGGATTCCGCATCCGCAGATACGGAGGAGCAGCCGTACATGTATTGAAAAAGGTCCGGGTGTAAGTGACTGCATGCATGGACCAGTGCAGTTCACACACGAGTTGTTCCAGGTCAGTGCAGTCTACTTGTATCCATCCTTAAAGCTCAGCTCGTGATGATAGTGTCAGTCACCCCAAAATGCACGTTAGTGTATCAAACCTGTGATCAAGTTACACATTTGTTTTAATGGCAATCATTTAAAAAGGTTTTTAAGTAACACTCTTTTATAGCAGGAAAAAAAACCACAAATGATAAAAATTTTTATTATATAAAGGGGAATACAGAAAAGAGTAAGTCTCTCCTCACCTCAGATCCAGAATGCCTTAGCACCCCTTCCTAGAGAAGAAGTAGGTGACCATTTCTCGTACATCTGTTCAGAGAATTTGAGTGCATTTGCCATCATACGTATGTAAGTGTTCCCTTGCACGCACACTGGTGCCTTCCATGCAGGTTGTTATCGCTCTGTTTTATTTGGTTTGCAGATTCTTCTGCTTCGGCACACAGGGCTCTGGCTAACTGCTGTGCAGAGCAATCCCCCCGTGATCGTATCGTGAGCTGGTTCCACTGGACAATTTCTCCCAGAGATTTTCTGTGCATAACTAAGATAGCTTTTCCATCTCTAAGTTAATGTTGTAAGTGATGCATTCAAATTATTGAAGGCTTTTATTTTCACTTTTTCCTCTCATTTGTTATTAATGCTGTCAATTCTATAAAGTGGAAATATAAGCTTGCTTTAATGAATAAAGGCTTTCCTAGTGGCTTAGATGGTAAAGAATCTGTCTGCAATGCAGGAGACCTGGATTCAATCCCTGGGTCAGGAAGATCCCCTGAGGAAGGGCATGGCAATCCACTCCAGTATTCTTGCCTGGAGAATTCCATGGACAGAGGAGTCTGGTGGGCTATAGTCCATGGGGTCACAAAGAGTCGGACATGACTTACCGATTAACTCTTTCACTTAATGAATGAAAAAATTTTCCTTGCCTCTTTATGTAATTTCTTTTCACCATGATATGTATAAAGGCCTTTCCCCCTAAAATTATACTTTGAAAATATTATCTTTTCATTAATAGTATTGGTTTATTATAAAGTGTGGAAAATCTTGTCTCAAAAATCAATTTGCATCATCTACTGTCTTTGTGACTTTGAACAGATTGTCCATTTTTTTATGTCTCTTTCCTCATCAGTTATATGGGTTTAATAAATGGATCCATTTTATGTTATCACATGACAAAATGTGTGTGGAAAAATTACAAATTGTAAAATTTTGTAGAAATGTTATAAGAAATTAAAATTAACTTGCCATCAAATAGATAAGATTTTTCTCAACATCTATCTAGGACAAGCCCCGAATATTTGTCAGCATATTTTTTCTTCATTGTTCCATTGTATGCAGTTATTTATTTTTTACCTTAATGGCTAATACAGCCCTTAATGTTTCTCCCTGTCTTTTTTCCCACTTGTTTTGGGAAGTCAGTTGGTACTGCATTTAACTTTTTAGTGATGCCAGTTCTCTTCTGCCTTTGTGAACACAACATATTATTTTTAGTAAGAGAACCAATGTTGATTTCCTCAAGTGAGATAAGGAAAAAAAGCACATCTTCTGTGCTGAAAAGTCACAGACTCTGCTGATTGCGTTTAGATTCCGCGGTGTTCTCTTTGCTCTTAATGTCTCTCCTTGCTTTGCCCTGTTGCCTGTTTTCCTTCGTTAATTTGTTGTCCCTGCCTCAGCCCTTCCGCCAGGCCTCGTGCCATCTCAGTGCCCCTCTTACCCCCACGCTGGGCAGCGGAGGCTTTGCTGTAGAGGGCACCTCCTCTGTCCCCCTTCCAGCCACCTTCACACTCCCTGTCATTTCCCGTGCCCAGAACCTGTCTTTAACAACCTGCTAGTTAGTTTCCCAAACATTCCAAACATTCTGTTAAAACTTTTAATCTCTGTGACATAAAACTGTTTGTTCATGGCTTGTTTGTCCATCCGTTTATCCATCTGAATGTATAAAACGTCATTCTTTATGCTAAAAGGAATGCAGAGATGATACTGGCCCCAGTCATCAAGGAATTTACAATCTAGTAAGAGAGAACATACATCAGGTTTATTACATTCGTTAGGTTTTTGGACACCTTCCAGCCCCATCTGTAACTGCTACTTGCAGTAAAAGATTGAGTGCTTGAGAAGCCAATAATTACAGCTGGATATGATGAAGTTTTGATTCTGTTTAATTTATTGAAGTGCCTGTGTTAATATCCTCTCTGAATGGGATCACTTCTGATTTGAAGATTCATTTATTAATAAGGCTATGAGAAAGAGTTGTTCTGAATTAGTCAGTGAGAAGTCCTGGTTCACAACTGGTCTTTGGTTTGTCTAAGCATTTTCTTTTTAAAATTTATTTAAGTTTTGGGGAGCTCTCTAGGCTTTATAAAACTTATAAAGGCAGGAACCTTTTCTCCTTGCTTTAATTACTGCACTGGTGAAGTCCGTGTCACGCAGATAGAGACAGCTATTATTTCCTGATGACTTCCTTTTCCTCTCAGTTCTGGCAGCTTTTCAACAGGAATCCAGCACTGACCAGGTGGTGCATGGACTGACAGCTTATTTAATGGTTGGTATTTTATTTTCAGTGAAGTAGTATCTTGCAGCTAAATAATTTCCAGCTCCCTGGCCCAGTCGTCATGGTCTGTGTTGTAGCATCAAGTTGCTGCTGACACAACTCAGATTCAGGTGTGATGACTCAGCATCACTCTTACTCTTGGGCCATAATTCTGTTCTTCTGCTGTGTGTCTCAGTTCTTATCATTGGATCTAAGTTTGTGTTCGTACTCCAGTTCCTTCCTTGAATAAATGGTAAGCTTTTCAAAAGCAAGAAATAATGTCGCACGTCCTTTTGAATTGCACACGTCTAGCGTGGCGCTCTGTGTTCAGCAGGATTTAAATGAAGGTGGACTGGTCAGTGATGAGACTGCTTGCTTATAAATGCAGGACCCAGATACCACATTCATCTTACTCATTACAAGTATAAAGGATACTTACAAGGGTCTCATATTCCAGGTACTTTAGGTCTTAACATGTGGATAATGATCAAACTTTCATTCTCTGTTTGGCCAAGGCATAGCTTAAACTTATTTTTTCTTTCAGGCAGTCTAGTCAACTGTCAGTTTTTTTTTTTAAATGGAAATTTTTGTTTAAGCTCATTTTCTTTTCTCAGTATCTCTATGTATTTATTTATTCACATAGTTCTCCTTACTGATTTTCTTCCCATTTAAAAAATTCTGATTTTCCTCTCTTTTCATCATTTTGTTGTCCTGAAGCATTATGTTTCCTGTTTTGCAGTTTACTACAGCTGCTGACGTTCACTAGTGGAAAGTGTAGAAAGTGTGCCCCAGGGAACTACTCGTTCACTTTCTGTCGGTCTTGTCCCAGTTTGGCTGTGCTGGGCTCACACTGTAGTCAGCAGACTTTAACCCTGAAATTCACTCTTTCCAGCCCACCTTGATCTTATATCAGAAAAGTAGAGTGAATTGAGGAACTTGCCCCAAAGTACATAATCAGTGAATGGTTTCTTTAGGCAGAATGAACTTGGCCAAGATATATTGGAAGTTAGAGTAGCCAACTGCTAATACGCAACAAATGTGTTGCCCATATATATTTGTGGCTATAAATGCCCTCCCTTATGTTTTGGGAAGAAAGATCCAGGCCTATGGTTTTTAAAAAAAAAAATTCAAGTGAAAAGAGAAAATAATATGAGGAGACTAAAAATCACCAAATCTCGTTACTCACAGAATATGATTAACATTCTGTGGAACCGTCTATTATACGTCTCCACACAGTGCGCGTGCGCGTTGATATTATGCGCTTTTTCATAAACTGGCCCCTCTGTAGTGTCCTGTAACGTGACAGTTTGCATTGTCAGCTTGGCACTTTATCATGGATGTCTTTCTGTGTTTGAAGATAGCAGTCTAATTCACTGGACTTAATAGCTGCCTAGAATTCCGGTGTATGGGCCCACTGTGCATACATCTCATTGCGTTTCTTTTGTTATCTACTTTGAATAAATGAATTCTTAGAAGTGTCGCTGTTTGACTTTTGCAACGTACTGGCAGATGGTCATACAGAAAGATGCAACGTACTCTTGTCACCAGGGCACGAGAATGTGAGTACAACAGTTCTCAACGGTACTAGGTGTTACTCCTTTTTTTTCTGATTTAATCTTTATTTATCTGGCTGTGCTGGGTCTCAGCTGTGGCTCTTGGGGTCTCTGATCTCAGCTGTGGCTCTTGGGGTCTCTGATCTTAGCTGTGGCTCTTGGGGTCTCTGATCTTAGTTGTGGCTCTTGGGGTCTCTGATCTTAGTTGTGGCAAGCGAACTCTTTGTTGCAGCATGTGGGATCTAGCTCCCTGACCAGGGATCGAACCTGGACCCCCTGCTTCAGCAGCACAGAATCTTAGCCACTGGACCACCAGGGAAGCCCTTATTACGCCTCTTTTTAAAATATTAATATCTTTTATGTGACTCAACATATTTAAAACACAATTATTGTAATATGCAGTCAATATTAAAACATTCATCAAATAATTCACACTGTGTTTTTCCAATTCTGTCTTTGAAGTCCTACATGTATATTTTTTGAAAAATAGACTTCGTTTACAAGCACTTTCAAGTTCATAGAAAAGTTGAGTGGCAAGTACAGAGTCACATTTTCCTACTACGGCCCCCTCCTGCCTTCTCTGTTATCAACATCCCGCAGCAGAATGGCTCTTTTTCTGTAGCTGAACGTACTTGGACACATCAGTTGCCCAAAGTCCATAGTTTTCATGAGGGGTCAGGCTTGGTGGTGTATGTTGTGTGGGTTTTGGACAACTGGATAATGATGCATATCCTCCTTCATAGTGTCATAGAGGGCTTCACTGTCCTAAATCCGTAGAACTCTGCTCATCTTTCCTCCCCACAACGTCTGGCAACCAGTGATCTTTTTACTGTCTCCATAGTTTTGCTTTTTTCAGAGATATCTTCCCTCTAAAATTTTTGGAAACATTTTTACCTATCTTACTTTATATATTTTTTGATTGATAAGAAAAGCTGGCATTTTTTCATGTTGGCATTATTTCTTTGATACATTTTCTGTTTTTGTTTTTTGCATGTTTGATACATAAAGCCTTTCATTTTATCTGTATCCATTAATTATTTATCAAATATTATTTTTCCAATGTAACATTTATATTTTAAAATTTTGTCATGATCTTTATTCAGAAGTTAAAATATTTCTTTCTAGTCAGATTACTCTTCTTTTTTAATGGTTTCTAGTTTCTGGATTTTTGCCAAGGAGCTACTGAACCCAAGGAAGAAAGCAGATCAGTGTTTTGCATATGTTTCTGATATAGATCAACTTCATTACAATTATATTATTGTTAGTGTACAGAGAAAATAAAGTTAATTGAATTACTGATACTTATTTCCTTAAATGTTTGATAAGAATTAACCAGTGATGTTGCTTGGTTCTGAATTTTTTTTATGTAGGAAAGATTTTAATTATGATTTCAGTTTCTCTGTCACACAAATGGCTATTCAGATTTCTTGGCTCTTGTGACACCTTTGGTAATTGCATCGTTGGAGGAACTTTCTTGTTTCATCTAATATTAAAATATGTTTGTACAAAGGTGTGTATAAAATTTAGCATTATCTCTTTAATTTCTGTAAGATCTGTAACGATAAGCCCCTGTTTTCACCCAATGTTGGTGACTCACGTATTCTCCCTTGTTTTTCTTGGTCATCCGAGTGTGAGGGGTTTACCAGCTTCATTGATGTTTTCAGAGGAGGAGTTTTGATCATTCCTCCACTATTTGTTCATTTTCTGTCTCGCTGATTCCTTGCTCTTTATTGTTTCTTCCTCCTTATTTTGGATTTCACTTCTTCCCGCTGCTTCTCCTGCTGCTGCTGCTTCCTGCCTCCTGCTCCTTCCCCTTCTTCCATTTCTTCTTCTTACTTTTGGTTTTTTATTGTTTATTTCTTTGCTTTTTTTGAAAATGAAAATTGAAGTTTAGTTGATATGCAATATTATTTGAGTTACAGGTATCATCTGGCTTCTTAATGTGGAAAATTACAGCATTGATTTTTTAATTTTATTTTTTTTTAATTTATTTATTTGGCTGCACCAGGTCTTAGCTGTGGTATGTGGCATCTAGTTCCCTGACCAGGGATTGCACCCTGGCCCCCTGCATTGGGAGTACAAGTCTTAGCCACTGGACACCAGGGAAGTCCAAAGCACTGATTTTTTTTTTAAACCTTTTTTCTAATATATAATCAAACGTATAAATTTACCTTTAAGCATTGTTTCAGCTGTATCCCACAAATTTTGACGTTTTCATTATTGTGTAACTGAAAATATTTTCTGATTTCCCGTCTCATCTCTTGGTCCATGAGTTATTTAGAGATGTGGTGCTTAATTTCTAAATACTTGGGATTCTTTCTGATGTATCACTGTTATTGCCTTTTAAACATTTAGCGGATTTAATAAGCATTATTTTTCTCCCAGCTACACTGTAAATTTGTTCAGGATGGACTTTAGCCTTCGTCATATTGTTAGTGCTTTCTGTATCCCTTCTGAATGATTTGAAAATGAAATTGCAGTCCCATCTTCAGCTAACCCTGAAGCAGCCTTGTTCACTTCTGTTCAATTTTGTGCCTTAAAAACCTCAAGGCCGCTGTGGGGTAGTCCCTGACCCTTGGACTTGGGAGTCAGCTTTGACTCGCAGGCTGAATTCTGTAACTTAGACTGGACTCCTTTATACAATGAGGAGCGTCCTGTCCTTCCCACAGGTTTGTGCTGAGGTCAGGTGTGACGCCAGGTGAGGCCCATCACAGTCCCTGGCGCCTTGCGTGCCCTCGGTCGCGTTGGGTGAGTTGCTGCTGCCGTGCTGCCTGCAGGCAGCGCTTGGGTGTGGAGGCGGGGGCACCTGTGCTCTGCGGGCACAGCCCTGCTCAGGAGCCCCAAGGGGGCCCCGCCGGCTGTCCAAGCCCAGACGCTGGTGACCACGGTGCACAGCCCACTGCACAGTGCAGACCCTGCTGACTTTTTTAACAGATTGATGTTTACTGGAGTGCAGTTGCTTTGCAATATTGTCTTTTCTGCTATACAGTGAAGTGAATCAGCCGTACATAGACGTATATCCCCTCTGTTTTTGGATTTCCTTCCCGTTTGGGTCACTGCAGAGCGCTGAGGAGAGCTCCCTGGGCTGCATAGCAGATTCTGGTCAGTTGTCTGTTTGATACATAGTCTCAGTAGTGTTTACACATTAATCCCAATCTCCCAATTCTTCCTTCTCCCCACCCTCCAGTTCTCCCTTGGTATCCACACGTTTGTTCTCTATTTTTGCTTTGCAAAGAAGATCACCTGTACCATTTTTCTAGATTTCACATGTATGCATCAATATAACACGTTTGTTTTTCCCTGACCGACTTCACTCTGTATGACAGTCTCTAGGTCCACGCACGCCTCTGCAGATGACCCTGTTGACTTTTAATGTGGTTTAATTGAGGTCAGAGAACCTACTCTGTATATGACCCGTACTTGAAAATGTAAGGTTTTAGGGCCCATAATCTGTTCTGTCCTTGTGAGTATTCCATACGTGCTAAGTAGAGTATATATTGTGCAGTTGTTGGCTGTATTGCTGTAAATTGCTGATTAGGTAAAGGTGCTGATGCTGTTTTTCAAATCATTTATATCTTTATTGATTTGGGGGTCTATTTTTTCAGCTACAGGAGAGGAGTGTTAGCATCTCCAACTGTAACTGAACTTCTTGATTTTCCCCTTTTGGTTTGGGAAGTTTTTGCTTCATGTGTTTTGAACCTCTCACAAGATGCATGCACAGTTTTGAGTTATCTTCTTTGTGAACTGGCCCTTTCAGTGTGTGGGTTTCCTAGTCTCTGGTGATGCTTTTTGTCTGAAGAAGAGAGCTGCTCTGCCGCTCAGGATTCGTGTTTGCATGAAATTCTTCTTCTGTTCTTTTTTCTAAACTATATCTGTATTTAAAATCTATATATTTGGGTTTTACTTTTCTCTCCAGTCTAATAATTGCTGCTTTTAATTAGTAATCGCTGTAATTATTGGTATGTTTGGGTTTAAATCTACCATCTTGTTACTTGTTTTTTAGTTGTACTATCCAGGGCTTCCTTGGTGGATTAGGGAGGGAGGAGGAAACGGCAACCACTCCAGTATTCTTGCTGGAAAATTCCATGGACAGAAGATCCTGGCAAGTACAGTCCATGGGGGTCGCAAAGAGTCAGACGCAACTGAGCAACTAACACTTTCACACTTGTACTATCAGGTTTTAAAATTTGTTTCCATTTTTTTCTTCATACTGTCTTCTTTATTAGTAGATTTTAGAAAGTATTTCATACCTTTTCTCTTCTATTGGCTTTGTTTTTAGTGGTTCTATAATTGGTTCTTTGTTTATATTGGTTTATAATTTTATTGATTATACAATGATCACAGTCTACCATAAATTAAAATTATAGGAATCTTCTGGCAGTAAATTATATTTGTTCCCTCCCTCCCTTGGGGCCTTGGCTTCTACATAGGTTGTTATCCCCACAATAATTTATTATTGTTTGAACTATTACTTATTAAAGAAATTAGAAAATATTAAAAATAGTCTTCAGTATTTACTTACACATTTATCATCCCTGACAGCCTTCCTTTCTGTACTTTTGAATTTCTCTCTAGTATCATTTTCTTTTAGCTTGAAAATCTTTATTTAGTACTAATTGTAGGTCAAATCTGCTGGTCAGAAATTCTCTTAGCTTTTGTTTATCTTAAAATGTATTCATTATTTTGAAGGATAATTCATTTGGAAATAGAATCTTAGTTTGACAGAACCTTCTTTCCTCATTTTAAAGAAGTTGTTCCATTGTTTTCTGGCTTGCCAAGTTTTTGATGCGATCTCAACAGAAATTTTTAATCATTGTTCCTCTATATGATGTATATCTTTCTTCCCTCTCTGGCTGCTTTTATGGTTTTCTCTTTTTATTATGGTTTTCAGAAATTTGATTATCATGTACCTAGATTTGGTTTTCTTTGCATTTATTCTGCCTGGGACTTTGTTGAACTCCTTGGAGATACACACACACACGTGTGTGTGGGGGTTCACATTCAGAAAACTATTGACCATTATTTTTTTTCAAACTGTTTTTCTGTTCACCCTCTTCTGCACTGTTTTTCCCCCTGGGACTACAGTTCATATGTTAGATGTTTCACCAATCATAGAAACTGTTTTATATTTCTTAGTATTTTTTCTCTCTGTGCTTTAGTTTTTATAAGTTCAACTATTCTGTATTCAGTTTCTCTAAGCTTTTATTGTTTTATCCAGTAGCTGTTAAACCTATAGAGTGAATTTTTTTGTTTCAAATAATATATTTTTTGCATTGTAAAGCAATTGTCCTCCAATTAAAAAAATAAAGAAAATCATAAAACTAATATTTTTCAGTTCTAGATTTTCCATATTTGGTTCTTTTTGGTAATATCTATTTTTCCACTTAGATTCTTCCTCTGTTTATTCAGTCTAGCCTTTCCTTTAAATTTTTAGATGTATTTTTAATAACTTTTATTATTTTTTCATTGCTTCTATATTAGATTACCACAAACACAGTGACTTGAAGCAGCTCAGATTTATTATCTTACAGTTCTGGAGGTCAGAAATCTGAAATGAGTCTCACTAAGCTAAAGTCAAGGTGTCAGCAGGACTGTTTTTTTTCTGGAGGTTCTAGGAGATAATCGGTATTCTTGCGTTTTTCAGGTTCTAGAGGCCGCCTGTGTCCCTTGGTTCACGGTCCCCTTTCATCTTGAAAGCCGGCCATGGCCAAAAATGGCCAGTCGTTATCACATGTGCATCACTGTGACGCAGACACCTGGGTTTCCCTCTTTCATATTTAAGGATTCTTGTTGTTACATTGGGACCACCTGGATCATCTCGGATGCTCTTCCCGTGATGCTTCAAGTCACCGTGTCTGTGGTAACCTAATACAGAGGAAGAATCTACGTTTTGACAGGCCCCAGGGATTAGGGCATAGACATCTTTCAGGGCCGTCTGCCTTCGGTATCACTCTCTTAAAATTCTTTTCTGCTAATTCTGTGTCTGGTTCACTTGGGGTTTTTTTCTACACACTACCCCTGCCGACCTGGTTGTCCGCTTACGTGTTAGTGCATCTCTGCATGTCCGATTACTTTTCACTGTACACTGAATGTTGTGGGTGGCCTGTTACTGACAGGTGAACGCTTATTACCTTCCTTTAGTAAATGTTGAGTTCTGTTTTTGTGGGCAGTCAGTTTTTTGATGGATGAGCTTGATTTCTTCAAGATTCCTTTTAAGTCTGTGTTTGGGTGGGTCTGGAATATTTTGCTCCCCAGGTTTATGTCCAGAGCTGTGTGAAGTCTTGAGATTTTACCCGGTTTGTGGATGCTGTCAGATGACAGCCATTTCCTGGCTCAGAAACAGAGGACTCCACTGCTGCTGGCATATCAAGTGGCAGGCACGTCTGCATCAGTTTTCCTTGCCCCTCAGTTAACACAGAGGAGGGGTGGGCGGGCGGGCCTACATGGTTGCCCGCAAATGCAGCTGGTTGTGGTCTAGGGGTGGGTCCCTCCTCCAGGAGATCTTGCCAACCCAGGGATCAAATCCGATTAATAAGTCACGTAATCATTAAAAGCAAGTTAAAACTATTAACATGATACTAATGGGATTCAAGCAAACAGCCTTGGAAGACAGACTGTCTCCAACCAGAGCAAAGGAAGATGGAGAACATCCCTCCAGGAGCGGAGGGCAAGCAGGCTGACTGAATATCACTCTCTGGTTCCATAAGCTCAGGGAACCTCCTCTCGACCACAACCAGCTGCACTGGCGGGCATCCATCTCGGCCCACCCATCCCGCCCTGTGATCAGACATTTTGGAAGAGACGGCCTGGAACAGAAGCCTCGTCAGTGGCTCTGCTCTCGAGAGGTGAAGACGGATGAGACCCCTGGCCTTGCCTCCCCGGTGTGATCCGCCCCCCACCCCCGGAGTCTCAGCGGGGTTTTCCTGGCGCCCCGCGTGGCCTTATCTGGGTTCTGTGTGACGTCCGGAATCTCTCCTCACCCGCTCACGGCCGCCCGGCCCATGTGCATCCTGGAGTTTGGCGGGAGACTTAAGCGGAGCCTCGTGCATATGTTCGGAGCGCCCCTCGCTCCTCCGCTCGGCTGACTGCCCTTCTCTCTCTCTCTGCCTCCAGGTGTGAAGCCAGGGAGCGTGCAGTGCTGTTCCAGCCCATTTGTTTTCTTCTTCTCAGGACCGTAGTCCTGCTTTGTCTGTTGGGCAGCATCTGAAAGCATTTCTTTCAGATCCTTGCGCAGTTTTATTTTATTTTGCATCGTTTATGGTGGGCCGGCTAGTCTTTGCCTGTTACTGCCTCACGGCCAAAAGTGGACGCCTCTGTGCCTTTAATGGATTCATTCTTTTATAGTACCAGCATTACGGCATCCAGACTGTGAGACCGTTCACGTCAGGGGCTTTTTCTTCTCTGCCTTTCCTTCTTCCGACTCTGAAGTAAGTAGGTGCTCAGCACACGTGTCACGCTCTTCATGTCTGAAGAGGAACGCGCGGGAGAGATGAGACTGCAGTGCGCGCTGCAGGGCAGGAATGCCTTCTCCTGATGTTTTTGTTGGGTAATGTTGAGAATGAGAGTGCCGTGTGACAGGCTGGTTTACATCTGTTTACCGCTCTGTAAACAGAGGCCCAAAGTTCGTAACAGGAAACTTGTTATGAACTGTTGCTGAGTCGTTAGAAAGAAAAAGAAATCTCCGGAGAAATCAGTAAAACTCAGAGTGCTGTGTGTGGATTTCTTTTTCCTGAGACCTGAAATAGTGCCATTGTATTATATTTGGTATTTCTCTGTATCATTTAAATTTGCATAATAATTTACAGGTCATACAGGGATTTTACACATACTGTCTCGAGTTAACATTTGAATTTCTCAGCAGCGTTCCTCCTTTTACGGGTGAGGAAGTCGAAGCTCAGTGAAGTGTACTCGCATGGAAGGTTCCAGAGCTACGGCGTGGAGGATGGGGTTGTCATGGGGTCTCCACGTGGAGCTCAGTGGTCTTGCTTCACTCCGTGTGTGTGGGTCACCAAGTTAGCTCTTTATTTTCTGAGTGTGTGTGATTTATGTTCATTGTATGTGCTCTGATTTCTATGTGGGATCATGCAACTTAAAATTTAAATTCTTAACCTCGTCAGATTGTGTGGGCATGAAATACCTAAAACTACTCTTAAAGGTTTTTGTTAATAGGAAACACTTTATTAAAGGCAAACAGTATGCTTTTGTGTTATTTCCATCCATTAATACTTATTTTGCTTTGCCAATATGATAATTACGTTCAAACTATTATGTAAAAACTTAAGAATTGGACTTTTTGGTCCATTGGCTAAGACTCTGTGCTCCCAAAGCAGGGGGCCTGGGTTTGACCCCTGGTCAGGGAACTAGTTCCCATTTGGCACAGCCAAATAAAAATAATAAATAAAAAATTAAACCTTTAGAATTGTTTATTGACACATTCTCTTATTTTACTGTAGACATTAGTATTCTAATATTTAGAGTCTACTTAAAATCATGTTAATAGTTTAAAGCTGATTTAATGGTTATTTACATTATTAGTATCTGTAAATAAGGATGAAATCATTGTAATCCCCCTATATATTCTTATTTGGATAACATATCCTTAGGTGTGTTGACAATTTGGAATGCATGCTTGAATTCTATTGGCTACTCAATCTTAGGATGTTTCAGAAGTACCATTACTTCACTGAGAGGATTGTTTGGCATGAGATGTTAATTCTCTTCCATCCAGTGGTGTCTGTACTCAGTTTGAGAGAGGCTGGCTCTATCAACACGTAGGGTAATGATTTCCTTGCCTTATCCTTTTTCTCTGTAGCCTTTAGAAATTCCAGAAAAACAGAGCCTCTTTGTCAGGAAGAAAATACAGTCTTTATATGAAAAGCTTTGAATGCTTTTCTTATCAAAACACAGAGGGCTCTTTATCTCTGGATCCATTGGATCTACTTGTCAGCATAGGTGTCAGCTTTGCTTTACACCCCTTCCCTCAGAGTCCCAGGCCCAGTCTGCAGCGGACATCATAACAGCAAGTAAAAGTGACAAGTGTTCATCTGCTTTGGTTTATAAATACAGTCTTCAGCTTGCCCTCCATTCCAGTGTTACGCTGGACTTGGAGTTGAGACCTCGTTTCTAGGTCTACTTGCACCAGTAACTAGTTACATAACCTCGTATAAATAACTTACCCTTTCTTGGCTCAAATTGCTTTCATTGAAGCGAAATTGTAGACCATCCTAAAGCTTCTTACAGTTTAAACATTCTATTGTTTTAAGTGTATTTGTGCTTTAGTTCTTCAATTAGATTATCAACCCACAAATACAAGGATTTTATCTTACTTTTGGTACTTTTCACAACATGTAGTACAGTACATTGGATATAATGATAGAAATTTGTTCATAACTTCAGTTCTCAAACCTCAACTTTCATAAGAAATGGTTTTCCCATATAAGGATATCCTGCTTATAGTTCTCTTTTTTTTCCATCCTTCTGCCGTTTCAGATCATTCACATCAAAACAAAAACCTTTCTAGGGACCTTCCATGGTCTTATATAATCTGGTTTGAATACCCTCTTTTTGTAATTTTTTAAAGATTTTTTTTTTTTGATTTGGACTGTTTTTAAGTCTTTATTGAATTTGTCACAATATTGCTTCTGACTCAGATGGGAAAGACTGCCTGTAATGCAAGAGACTGGGGTTGGATCCCTGCGTCAGGAAGATCCCCTGGAGAAGGGACTGGCTACCCACTCCAGTATTCTTGCCTGGAGAGTTCTGTGGACAGAGGAGCCTGGCGGGCTCTAGTCCATGGGGTCACAAAGAGTTGGACACAACTGAGTGACTCACACTTTCACTTGCTTCTGTTTTATGTTTTCTTTTCTGGCTGTGAGGTATGTGGGATGTTAGCGCCCCGATCAGGGGTCGAACACACACCCCCTGTATTGGAAAGTGAAGTCCCAACCACTGGACCCCTGGGGAAGCCCCCCTGGGTTTGTATTTTTAGCCTTATCGTTTCTTTCCTCTTGTTCTCTCAGCTGTAGCCACAGGGCCTCCTTGCTGTGCCAGCCGCTCCTTTGTAACCTTTAGGTTTACTCTGCCACTGACACTCCTCTCCAGGACACCTGCATGGCTGATTGCTTTTCCTTCAGCTTTTGCTCCTTCTCACTTTGACTGACTAACTTCATGAAAATTGCTCACTCTTTTATCTGGCACTCATGGTTAAGTTATGCACCTAGCCCTAGATCAAACACTAGTTCATGGCTGTAGTGATTGCCTTTGCTGATATGAAATGCAATTCAGTAGCACAAAATTCCCCTGGAGTAATGGAATGAAACTGTTAACGGTATCTGCTCACGTCACATGTTCCAGTTTAGAAGCATAGGTTGGATTCCCTGGAAATTGGTAGGAGCATCTGTAGACTCAGTTATGTCCTTTCTACTGGGATGAGCTCATTACAGGAACTGGGAGTGAGGTCAGCTTCCTTGGAACCACATGGTTCCACGAATGGAAATCAGGGGCCTTTGGAAGAAGCTGTTATGGATTCTGTATATTGTATATGTCCTCCTACATGACAGTTACCAGCAGCTCTTTCAGTCATGAAGTTGGTATTAAATTTGACACGCTGTTTACCTGATAAATGCCATATTGGAGGGCGTGTGTGTACGTATGTACATACAGATATATGTATGCATATTTTTCCTTGAGCATCTGATATAAAATGAAGTTTGATAGTACAGAACTCCTCCAGGTAGTTGAACTGTGAACAGTATGATAGCATATTACACATTCTCATTTACAAGCAAAACTCTCAGTTCATTTTAGTTAATTGCGTAGTCATGTCTGACTCTTTGCCACCCCATGTACTGCAGCATGACAGGCTTCCCTGTCCATCACCGACTCTCGGAGCTTGCTCAAACTCATGTCCATCGAGTCGGTGATGCCATCCAACCATCTCATCCTCTGTCGTCCCCTTCTCCTCCCACCTTCAATCTTTCCCAGCATCAGGGTCTTTTCAAGTGAGTCAGTTCTTCGCATCAGGTGGCCAAAGGATTGGAGCTTCAGCTTCAGCATCAGTCCTTCCAATGAACATTCAGGACTGATTTCCTTTAGGATGGACTGGTTGGAACTCCTTGCAGGCCATGGGACTCTCAAGAGTCATCTCCAATGCCACAGTTCAAAAGCATCAATTCTTCAGCACTCAGCTTTCTTCGAAGTCCAACTCTCACATCCATATATGATTCCTGGAAAAACCATAGCTTTGACTAGATGGCAAAGTAATGTCTCTGCTTTTTAATATGCTGTCTAGGTTGGTCATAGCTTTTCTTCCAAGGAGCAAGCATTTTTTCCTCTCATGGCTGCAGTCACCATCTGCAGTGATTTTGGAGCCCAAGAAAATAGAGTCTGTCACTGTTTCCACTGTTTCCCCATCTATTTGCCATGAAGTGATGGGACCAGATGCCATGATCTTAGTTTTCTGAATCTTGAGTTTTAAGCCAACTTTTTCACTCTCCTCTTTCACTTTCATCAAGAAGCTCTTTAGTTCCCCTTCACTTTCTGCCATAAGGGTGATGTCATCTGCATATCTGAGGTTATTGATATTTCTCCCAGCAGTCTTGATTCCAGCTTCATCCAGCCTGGCATTTTGCATAATGCATTCTGCATATAAGTTAAATAAGCAGAGTGACAATATACAGCTTTGATATACTCCTTTCCCAGTTTGGAACCAGTTTGTTGTTCCATGTCCAGTTCTAACTGTTGCTTCTTGACCTGCATACAGATTTCTCAGAAGGCAGGTAAGGTGGTCTGGTATTCCCATCTCTTGAAGAATTTTCCAGTTTGTTGTGATCCACACAGTCAAAGGCTTTGGCATAGTCAATAAAGCAGAAGTAGACGTTTTTCTGGAACTCTCTTGCTTTCTCGAAGATCCAACAGATGTTGGCAATTTGATCCCTGGTTCCTCTGCCTTTTCTAAATCCAGCTTGAACATCTGGAAGTTCACAGTTCACGTACTGTTGAAGCCTGGCTTGGAGAATTTTGAGCATTACTTTGCTAGCATGTGAGATGAGTGCAATTGTGCAGTAGTTTGAACATTCTTTGGTATTTCCTTTTTTTGGGATTGGAATGAAAATTGGAATGAAAACAGAGCAAAACTCTGGTTTCTTAGAAATCCATGGAAGTGTTTTGGAGGCTCAGTTTTCTTCTATTAGGCTGAATTCATATGCTTATTTTCTATCTGTTTATCTTTTTGGGTTAAGGGTCTAGTCACATGTTTTCTTAATAGTTTTAAAAATTGAGTGGTTGTTTTTTTTTTATTGCTGAGTTTTTAAGGAATACACATGTACACACACACACAGAAAATACAACTTCTTTGTTGGATTTGCAAGATTTTTCTCCTAGTCTGTGTCTCATCTTTTCATTCTCTTAATTGAACACTGTCTCCCAGAGAAGAGCTCTCCTTTGTCATAAGTGCGGTTTATCAGTTTTCATTTTCAGTTCAGTATGTATCTAGTTTGCCTTTTGTTTTCTCCTTTGACTCATGTACTACCTAGAAGTGTACTAATTGGTTCTAATTATTTGGGGGTTTTCCACCCATCTTTCTGTTCCATGTTGGTGACGTAATGCCAGGGGATACGTGCTGTGTGACCTGAACCCTGTTAGACTTGCCCTGTGACCCAGCATCTGGTCTCTCCTCTTCAGTGTCCTGTGTGTATTCGGGGGTTTGTCTTAGGACCCAGTTAAATTATTCGACAGCATTTGGATTGTTTGAGGCTCACTTTGAAGGTTTATCAGATGAGACCTTCAGACTGGTGCTGCTTTCCAAGCGTTGTTACCCTCTGGGGAGTGGACCTCACAGCCTGTTCATCGTGAGGCTTTTCTTCCCCACTCCGGATGGTGTGGACATTAGCTGCTCCTGGCCCTGGGATTCTTCTGTCTGCTGCCTGTAGGTGGTCCTTCCCTCGGGGCGTGGGGTGGGGTGTGTGTGTGTGTGTGTGTGTGTGTGTACGTGCACACCTGCTGATCACAGTCCTGGAGGACGACAGGCACGGTGAGCCGCCTGCGGTCTCCAGAGCCCTTTCCCGGGCACTTTCTCTTCCCCCTGCTCTTTTCTGGGGATGCTCGCTGCCCCGGCCTCCAGCCTCCCAAGCCCACCTCCTCATCCCAGGAAGACCCGTGGGTTCTGCCTGCTGTGACCCACGGCTGGAAGCTCTGCAGACAGTGAGCGGCGGCCGTGGCCGGGTTCGCCTTGACTGCTCCTCTGTCGGGGGTCACTGTCCTGTCCCGACCGGTGTCTGAAACATTTGTTGGATGGGGGCTGAGTGCAGTCCTTATCGCTTTCTCTCGGTGGAAGCAGATGTCCTGTTGACAGGCTGTAGAAGTGCCGCCTTTCCCCTGGTTAGGGGAGAAGAGACGTAGCTAGATTCCGTGGGGTAAATGGTCTTTGGACGTTCAGTTCTGTCGTGGTCCTGGGAAGCTTGTCATCTTTCTGCCCAAGCAGTGGTTATGCCCAGCACCTCCCACTCTGTATTTCTCACTTCTCAGTCCGAATTCTCCTGGGAGAGAGACCCAGCCCAGCGCCAGGCCTGTGTTTGGCTCCTTCTGCTCTGGCCTGGGGTCAGACTTAGCAGATGTGGAGGCGGCTTCCTGGGCCCTGCCGCCTGGGGTATGGGCCACAGCTCCCAGGGACCGGGGAGCTGTGTGGTTACCCCCTTTACAGGTTTAATGTTGCCGTTTTTGGTTTTGAAAGGGAAAGATTTATAAGTCCAAAGGAGAGAAACAGCACCTTAAACACAAAACTCAGCGTGGCTTCAGAATAATTTATCATGGCGCTCCTTCTCCAGTTGTGATGATATCAGATTCTCTTCATTGTCCTAAACCAGCAGTCCTCAACCTTTCTGGCACCAGGAACTGGTTTCGCGGGAGACAGTTATTCCGCAGAAGGCGGGTGGTAGTTTCAGGGTGATTCAAGTCCATTACATTCACCGTGCACTTTATTTTTATTACATCAGCCCTGCCTCAGGTCGTCGGGGATTAGGTCCTGGGGGTTGGGGGCTCCTGGCCTCAACGGTGGGTGCTCATGCTTCCTTATCCACGCTGGGTCAGAGAGAAAGAGGAGACGGAGTAAGCCGGCATCAGAGAACTTAGGAGCAGTTGAAGCGGAGTGCGCGTAGAGAACGTGCCTCACAGGGAACCAGGGAAGCCAGGAGGGCCTCCTGGAAGAAGATGGACTGGGCCAGGTGCTCTGGGCACGTGACCGGCATCACCGCGCCCCTGCCGATGCTGGCACTGCGCGGGGGGTTTTGCCATGAGAAAAGTAATGCCTTATTTATTTCCTTAAAGGCTAGTTGATTGTAAACACAGCTCTGCCTAGACTAAAAGGAGATGTGTGAATGACGGAAGGAAGCCAAGCCTTTTTTTTTTTTTAAGCTGAATACTAAATATTTATTTTGAAGTTTACCAATTTTTACATACGTGGAATCTAGAGGTTTTTGACCTTTAATAAATTAGATTCTTGTTATCTTGTGAATGTCTTTCTTGTCTAGCTAAGGAAAGGCCTGGAAACTAACCAGAATGATGGCTGTGCCTTATTGAAATGATTGAGTAGAGTTTCCTGTAATACTTGGGTGGTGGACAGAGGCAAACGAGTCCAACGGGAGAAGGCAAAACACGTCTCATTCCAAGGGCCTCTGGAGTTCTGTCATGCCTCCAGTGGAATGTTACTAGGTGGGTGTCCACTGCTTCTTAAGAAGAACTGCTGTATAGTGTTTGTCAGTGTGTTTGGAGCTACCAGTTGGTTGCTTGATAGATAAATTGGGTTCCCAGGGTACGTTTTGGATCGTTTTTATGCGAGAAAAGAGACAGAAGTGGGATGTGCATTTTTGAGTTTCCCAGGTGGCTGCTGTGCATCTGAAAGTTTGAAGTCACTGTCTAGAGGAGGAGGGCTGTGGTGGTCCACGGGCCCGCAGCCTGGGCGCTCCGCGGGCAGGGCTGCAGGTGTAGGAGTGCGCTGCTGACCGCCAGCTGCCGGGGCCGGGCGTGCTACCTGGGGCCCTGTGTGTGCAGCAGGAACACCGGAGCAGGCGTGGGCGGGCTGAGAGTGGTGATGGGACCATGAACAGGAAACAGGGGGGTTGGATTCATAGCAGGCCTTTGACCTTGGAATCAGGGTGATCGTTAAGACGGGTGGCAACGATTTTTGATGTGTTGCATAAATGCTGGTATTGAGAAATCTCATCTGTTAAATAAGTCTCAGAGACATTCAGAAAAATAGAAGCTTGGGTGTGTACCCAGCAGTGAACAAAAAAGAGGAAGCTGTTTTCAGGCTGAGGATAATAGCAGGCACAAGGAAGGCAGCGAGAAGCAAAGTGCTGAGCACAGGAGAGCTGAAGCTGGTGGGGAGCCAGTCCACAAAGCGGGCGAGGGTGGGATGTGTGTGTCCAGTGTATCTCTCACCATCTCAGGGGCATCTCTATGACAGATGGATTTCATCCCTTCAACTTAACATACAAGAATTGGGCAAACCATTTAATCTCTTTATTAGGTAGTATCTTTGGCTCCTTATAGGGCTTCCCTGATAACCCCGGTTCAATTCCTTGGTCAGGAAGATCCTCTGGAGAAGGGATAGACTACCCACTCCAGTCTTCTTGGGCTTTCCTCCTGGCTCAGCTGGTAAAGAATCCACCTGCAATGCAGGAAACTCCAGTTCAATTCCTGGGTTGGGAAGATCCCCTGGAGAAGGGAAAGGCTACCCACTCCAGTATTCTGGCCTGGAGCATTCCATGGACTGTATAGTCCGTGGGGTCGCAAAGAGTTGGACATGACTGAGCGACTCTCACTTTTCACTTGGCTCCTTGTAACTTAGTGTCTTTACTCTGTGCATTCAGTCGAAGCTCTCAACTGTTGTTGCTGAGCTCTGGCAAGAGGGTTGTTTAAAAGTTATTCCAACCTGTCTTTTCTAATCATATGTCTTAAAATGAGTAAGAGTCTAGATGCCTACTGAAAATGGAATGTCATATGGCTCACACAAAAGTGAGCAGAAGTCCAGATGACTCTCTCAGAAAAGGAAATGTGTTCACGAACCCATGAGAAACAGCCTCAGAGTTGGGATTTTTTTTTTCAACAGAGTGGGTGGAGATAATGCTCAGCCTGGATTTTTTTAAATTTCAGTTTTATCTTCCTGCCAAAATCCAGAGTATTTTATAAAACTTCTTATGGAGCTGACTAGCCTTCTGCAGCAAAAGACTCTTGAAGCAGCTATATTATGCAGAGAGATGGTGATATAGTGCTCGGTCGTGTCTGATTCTTTGTGACCCCATAAACCATAGTCCACCAGGCTCCTCTGTCCATGGGAGTCTCCAGGCAAGAATACTGGAGGGGTTACCATGCCCTCCTCCGGGGGGTCTTCCTGACCCTGGGATGGAACCCGTATCTCTTGTGTCACCTGCATTGCACCTGCTGAGCTGTTTTATGCAGAGGACATAGTAAAACGGAGCCACTCTCCCTCCAGCATTTGGATGGATGTACTTGATACTGTCATAAAAGAGGAAAAAATCAGAACTCAGACCTGTAGAAACAGTTTAATTTGAATTTTGAACTCTGAGCAAGTACAGAAAAGAAAGAATAATTTCCTTTATTATGTCAGCTTTGGGATAAAGAAGAGACTTGCCTATTTGGAATCAATATGGCTTTTGATGCTGTTCAAAAAAGAGCTGTTGTACCTATTTGATTTTGCCCATCTTATTTCCTATTAAAGAAGTTTCCTTTTCTTATGGAGAGCAGTTCATTTGTTCATTCATTCATTCAGCGAACATTAATTGATGCCTACTTTGTTCTAAACACAGTCCCAGATACTGAAGATAAGAGTTTTTGAATCAAAGTTAAGCTAGATGCCAGATTAATCTTTCTGTCTCTTATTTTTTTCTGGTCCTTGTTTCCTCCTGTGAGTTCTAACATGATCCATAACGTTGTTCTCCATATCAGTTAGTCCTCTTTTCAAAAATGTCGATTTTTTTGTTACTGCTCTATTTTAAAGAATAAAGGCCAATTTTTATTGCTTTTTAAAAAAACGTCAATAAAGACCTCAAAGTGTAGAGGCTTAAGTAACAAGTTCAGAAGCAGGTGATCTGGCTGGAGGATGCTCTTCTGTGATGCCATGCAAGGATTCGTGTGCTGCGGTTTCCTAGACTGTTCTCATCTGCATAGTCAAAGCTGGGTCATACTGTGTCCAGGTTCAAGCCCACAGGATGGGCAGGAGAGAGAGTTCAGGCCAGGTGGTTCCTGCATGGCAAGGCAGGGGGGAAGTTTGATACATCCCTTTGCCTGGTAAAACCTTAGTAAGTACATGGCGACCCTTGGCCGTCAGGAGGCTTGGGAGGTGCAGGCTCTAGCTTCATGGTCAAGCGGTGGGGGTGGAACTGAGGGGGTCCACTAGCAGTCGGCCGTTTGTGCCCGAGTAGAATTGGCATCTTCTGTGGTTTCAGGAGCTCATCCCAGTCCAAGGAGCTTGTGAGGGATAAACAGCCCAATATAGGTCCAAACCTGTTTTCTCTTCATCCCTCACCTCCAGTGCAGATACTAACACATCTGATTTCCACACATAAGCTGCCATGCGTGTCGGGGGGTTTAGTGAAATGCCAGGGAAAGAATGGCGAGGATGACACCACTTTTCTTACTGTGTACAGGTTTATCAGCTCAGCTGGATAGCGTAGTGGGAAAGTGCTGAAGTCTGTGAACAGGCTGAATGGAGGTGCCACTTATTAGCTCTAATACACGTTTGTGTCCTCCTGACGATGAAAACCTCGGCTCGTCCCCGCCGCATCGCTGCATTCTCTCTGTGGCCTCTGGTGCTCCCTTTCCCATCTTTCTCTTCTCCCTCTGTTCTTTGTTTGTTCACAGAAGGGCTTATTGCTAACGTTACGCTTTCTTTACTTTTGAAAAGCTGGAATATTAATATATTTAATCCTAAACCTCTTCAAAATTGAATTTTTAAAGGAACTCTCGAGTGAAATTCTAATTTAGGATTTTCAATTTGATTTTATGTTGGAAGAACTGAGTAGAAGATATGGAAATTCTTCTGAAGGAAAATGTTTTGTGAAGCATTCTTCTTGACAAAGTTAAGCTACTGTATAAAACAACTTTTCTATTAATTTTTGTAGTAGTATAATACTTATAAATAAATATATCATGTGTTTGACTACATGTATCTATATGCATATTGGTGAAAATTTGGAAAACGAAAATGCATGTATCAGAAAATACAAGTCACTCATAATGCCATATTCCAGAAGTTGCCATTGTTAGCATTTTTAGGTGTTTCCTTGTGTCCTTAATATGCCCTTGCCTTTGTGCGCTTGCTAAGTTGCTTCAGTCATATCCAACTCTTTGTGACCCTATATAGCCCACCAGGTTCCTCTGTCCATGGAGTTCTCCAGGCAGGAATACTGGAGTGGGTTGCCATTCCCTTCTCCAGGGGATCTTCCCAACCCAGGGATTGCACCCGTGTCTTTTATGTCTGGTGCATTGGCTGACTGGTTGTTTACCACTAGCACCATGGAAAGCTGATCTTTAATATATTTGATGTTAATTTTTAAGAGTCATAGTCAGTTGGTTGTCTTTTGTCTTCATTTTGCCATGGCATAATTTATAAATGAAAAAGAGATCTAATGGTCAACCTGATAGACCCATTCCATCTTGAGTTTTGTATATCGTATTTTTCTGTTTTATCAAACGTTGTGTTAAATTGTTGTGCATTTTTTTCTGCATTATTGGGAACAAAATACTTAACATTTCTTGCCAGTCATTGCCTATGTGCTTAGCTCCAGAGTGTTTATGTGACTTTTAAAAGTGTAAGGACATATTCCTCCAAGCCAGACATCTGTTGGGTATAAGCATAGATTCCCCGCACCCTACCCCCTCAGGATAAATGTATTCCTTTTGTTAAGCTTGTTGGTCGTGACCTCTTGAAATTGTCAGGCTAATCAGCACCATAGATTGTTTTTTACTAAAGCACATTTTATTTCTCCTAAAATTTGGGAAATCGGTTTCTATTGCTGTATGGGGCATGTAGCATTAATTCTGAATGCTTATACAGTTTTTGTATACCTCTCTCATTAAGTCGCTATCCACTTGTAGTGTTGAACTATTCTGAGTATTTTGTAGTTTCTTCCATTTTTAAAATTATTAATGTAGTATGCTGTTGACAATTTTGAAACAAGTGAAAAGATTATTCTTTTTCATACCAGTAACATAAAAATATTCATTTTTGCATGTTCCCTTTCAGATTTCAGTGTGAACTTATTACTTAATGTGGTTGTAATCATATATAATAGTGTTTTTTAGTTAATAATTTTTAATCAGTTGCTACCATGGATGTGAGTACAAGATTATGTATATTTAAGAAGCTTCAATCCTCCCCACAGCTATTGTAAATATTCATGAACTCACTCATAGCTTAATATGCTTGAGAAGATTCTTTTATAGCCATGATATGACTAAATATAAATTTGTCTGAGGTGTTTAATATTTACAAGTTTAAAAACATTTGCAAATAGTTTTTCTATGTTTGGCTGGGCTCATGTTCCATTATGCTTCCTATTTCTCAGTTTTAATTGAGTACATGCCTTGTGGTTTTACTATTTCTCCTTTGTTCAACATCAAAAAAAAAAACTTGTAAAGTAAATAAATGCTATGACATGCAAAAAGCTACGTTTTCTTTTTTACTAATACATTTTGACCAATTCCTTCAGTGGTAAATGCAGTAGTAAAAATTTTAATGAGGAATAGCTAATATAAAAATTGAAAAAATAATGTACTATAATTTCGTATGTATCCTTTAGTTAGGCAGATTTTTAAGTGCAGGAGACTAGGATGTCACAAATACGCCTGTGTATTATTTTAAGAGCGTGCACAGAGGCAGGGAGGCACGTCAGTAGAAAACGTTCACTGACCCATGTGTGAGCTGGTGACCAGGATTGTTCAAGCATCGAGCTCTAAAAGTTTTTCTCTTATCTTTATGTTAAACAATGGAAAGTTTTGCCGTATGGTCACATAACATCTTCATCAGGTTCTCCCCAGGAGACCTTAGTGAGTTTTCAGCTGAGTGCCTGACAGGATTTTCTCCGGGGCGAGCTGGTCGGACGGGAGTCTGGACGCGGAGGCCGGGCCGTGGGGGGCCGTGGGGGGCCGCGGGGGGCCGCGGTCGTCATGGTCCAGGTCGAGTGGGAGCAGCTCCCTCTGCCGCGGGGGCTTTGCGCCCAGACCTCGGACACAAAGGGGTGGCCTTTGTTCTCTGGAGAGGGGCTAATCCGCCCGCTGCCCACTGCGAAGACCCTTTCATGAGGGAGGGAAAAAAACTCCTCTGGAAGGTGAAGGGTGAGCAGTTTAACCTCTGACCGAGGAACAGAAAAGCCAGGAAGGGGGAAGAAGTGTCGGGAAGGGGGCGGTAGAAGAAGGGGAGGACCTTTCCCCGAGGTCCGTGCGGAGGGGACTCTCGGAGGTGGATATGAGAGTTCTCGTAAGTCAGTCGTATTTTCCAAAAGTGCTTTTCAGTTTCAGATTCTTTTCTTCCAGTGCCGTGTTGGTTTCTGCCGGGCCATTGGAGCCAGTGGTAGCTGTTGGTACGCCCCCTCGCTCGAGAGCCTCCCCCGCCCGCCCCACCAGCTGCCCGTGGCACACGCGGCCGTGCGTGTGTGGCCGTGCCACCCTCCCTGTTCGTCCCAGCCTCTCCTTCCCTCCGTGTGTCGACAAGTCTGTTGTCTACATCTTCGTCTCCATTCCTTCCCGGCAAATTCAACTTAGGATTCTTGTTGTTTTTTATTTTTAACGTTTATTATTTTGGGCCGTGCTCCTGGATCCCCCTTGCCGCGTGGGCTCTTCCCCGGCTGCAGTGCGGGGGCTTCTCTCCTTGGGGCCTCCGGTTCCCGAGCGCAGGCTCCAGCGTTGTGGCCCGTGGGCTTGGCTGCTCCGCAGCAGGTGGGATCTTCTGGGATCAGGGATTGAACCCGTGTCTCTCCATCGGTAGGTGATTCTTAGCCACTGAGTCACCAGGGAAGCCCCTCAGCTTGGTATTCTAAAGCGTAGGTGTTTAATGTCCTTGTGTGAAGCTCGAGTCTGTAAGACAGCAACGTGAACGTAGGAAACAGTGAAAACTGTATACTCTCGCTCGCTCTCTCTAATTCAGTGCCATTGACAGAGGAGCCTGGTGGGCGACAGCCCGTAGGGTCTCCCAGAGTCGGATATGACTGAAGTGACTGAGCACACACAGCAGACGTCTGCTGAGTCCTCACTGTCCTCTTGCTGTCCTTGGCCGAGAGCCTGTCCACCCTTGTTCCTTGACTTCCCCCCTCAGCTTCTTCAGTTGCTGTGACCCCCGGTCCCTGCCACAGAGAGGAGCAGGCTTGCGTACTTCTCTGTAATGTTAAGACTCCCTCCCATGTGATGGGTGGCGTTTTGGTGCTCACCGGGCTGGGTGGTCAGTCCCTCACACAACCGCAGGTGGGAGTGTGCCTGCAGTCCTGTCGCCCGGTCTTGTCAATGCTGAGAACTTTCTATAATCCAATTATAGCTGATGGAAATCAGCTTGTTTCCTAACCGTCGGGTCACTTGCCCTCTCGGCTCGACCAGTACGGCCTGCTTGCTTCTCTCCTCTTCTCTGTCAGGTATCAAAGCCCGGGTAACAGTTTGGGTCTTGTTCGTCGGGGCCCCTTGCTTGGCCCTGCTGACGTGGGTAACTTTTTCCTGAAACTAGCCAGCCGTCAGTATGGGTAGAAGCTGTGTGCCTTGTGCTGTGTGGGACACACTCTCAAGCCCAGTTGACCAGGGGTCCTGGTTTCCCCAGTTCACATGCCTTCTGTTGTTCGGATTTCCATTGGTAACAATAGACGCTTCTTCCTGCAGTTACGCATTTGACCCTGAAGAAAAAGGAGAAGGAGGGAGGGTCTGAAAAAGACGGGGAGAGAGCACGCTGGCTGGACAGTGATGGTGGGTGAAGGGGGCAGGGAGGGGCTGGAAGGGGGCGTGCAGAGCGAGTGGCGGGTGTGAGAAACGCCTGAGACACGCGAGTTAGGGAGCGATGGGGGCGAACGCCCGAGCAGGTCCTCCTTCCATTAACAAGTGGCTGAGACTGTACGTACAGACGTTTCGTAGGAATACTGTTCCTTCAAACAGTACGGATGGGTGGTGTTATAAAAGAATCAACCAGGCTTGGGAAGGTCCCAGGTGGGTGGAGGTAGGTTATATGAAGAGAAGCTGTAAGGAACCCATCATTGGGCTGAGGCACTGTCTCCATGCAGCACGTCTATGTCTCTCGCCTTACAGTAGTGACTGCTGGTGATCTATATACTTCCTGTGTGTTAGCTGTGTTTATAAGCGACGTGTGTGTGTGTATGTAGGTATGTTATCTTCACTCATCCTAACAGCATCCCACAGTGGCTGAAGTGCAAATGTGAAAGTGCTAGTCACTCAGTTACGTCTGGCTTTTTGCAACCCCAAGGACTGTAGTCCACCAGGCTCCTCTCTGTCCATGGGATTCTCCAGGCCAGAGTACTGGAGTGGGTAGCCATTCCCTTCCCCAGGGGATCTTCCCCACCCAGGGATTGAACCCGGTCCGGTCTCCTGCATTGCAGGCAGATTCTTTACCCTCTGAGTCAGCAGAGACGCCCCCCCCCACCCCGCTCCCGCTGGTGGACTAGTGGTAATTCACTGCATTACCAAGGGGAAGACTGAGGCCCGGGGCCTGAAGTGTCTTGAGATCACACGTTGCTCACGGGTGGCACTTCTGCATGAAGCCTGACTTCGGAACTCAGCAACCTGGCCTCTTAGCGTGGTGCTGTGCTTCTTTACAATTTCAAGGAAGGTATAATTAGGTGCTGCCTTAAAGCCTTGACCTTCAAACAGCAGTCCCCCAACTTAAAAAAAAAAAATCGCTTTGCTTTCTTAGTACTTCCTGTAGAATAACCTAAAGAGGAATCAGTTGCTCAGTTTTTAAGAGGAGAACCTGGTGGTGAAATACACAAATAAAGTTATTTTTGGTCGTGGATTTCAAATTCAGTTTTTTCTTTCACTGTCTTTTCTTCCTGTTACAGTGTCTCCGTTAATTTTCTAAATGTGTAATTCCGTTCGTTGTTCCAAATGACACAGTTCTCTTTTCCCTCTATTAATCTGTTTTGATTCTTTGGTGGTCAGGTTTTGTCATTGTTTCTGGCAAGTGTGATGTGAATGCTTTCGGGCAGTTACCAGAATGAAGTAGCACCCGCTGTTGGTCATAGTCTTGGGGAGCGAATGTCCTTGGAGGTTTCAGTCATCCACTATGTTGAACCGTGGATGTGATGATGGCAGCATTGCAGAGCTCTAGTAAGCTGCTTCTCAGAGTGATGAACCCGCCTCTACTTTGAGAGTGTGTTTTCCTTGGATAGCATGCTTATACAATTCAGACATCTTCAAAACGTTAAATTTCTATAGTGTGTATATGTACCAATTATGATTAAACAACTGGTGTCTGACTTGTATTTATTTTTTTGAAAGTGTAGTTCTTAAAGAAGTTCAAGGAAACTGGTTTGTTAATACTATTCATTTTCATTTTATCTTAAAATGTTACCTTAGAATCAGCAAACTGGAGGGATCCTTCTGCATTGAGAATAAACTTAGCTAAACAGGGACCATCTTGATGCTAAAAGCCACCAGAACAAAGATTTCAAAGAGTTAGTTTACTTTAAACATACAATCAATCTTAAATAACTTTTTCCTTTTCTAATTTAAATCCTCATACCATAATAAACCTGGTTTGATTCCTGGGTTGGGAAGATCTGCTGGAGAAGGGACAGGCTACTCACTCCAGTATTCTTGGGCTTCCCTTGTAGCTCAGATGGTAAAGAATACGCCTGCAATGTGGGAGACCTGGATTCAATGCCTGGGTTGGGAAGACCTCTGGAGAAGGGAAAGACTACCCACTCCAGTATTCTGGTCTAGAGAATTCCGTGGACTGTATAGTACATGGGTTCACAGAGAGTCAGACATGACTGAGTGACTTTCACTTTCACTTCACTTTCACCCTAATAAAGAGTTCAGAAGATAATGATCCCTGAAACATACTATTTGGTTCACACAGTATTTATGAAATGTTCAGTTATTTTTGTTGTTGTCATTGCTCAGTCGTGTCTGACTCTAGGCCACCCCATGGACTGCAGCATGCCAGGCTTCTGTGACCTTCACCAACTCCCAGAGCTTGCTCAAACTCATGTTGCCATCAACTCTCGTGTCCTCTGTCATCCCGTTCTCCTCCGGCCTTCAGTCTTTCCCAGCATCAGAGTCTTTTCTAATGAGTCAGGTGGCCAGAGTATTGGAGCTTCAGCATCAGTCTTTTCAATGAATATTCAGGGTTGATTTTCTTTAGGATTGACTGGTTTAATCTCTTTACAGTCCAAGGGACTCTCAAGAGTCTTCTTTAACAAAAGCATCAATTCTTCAGCACTCAGCCTTCTTTATGGTCCAACTCTCACATCCATACATGACTCTAGGAAAAACCATAGCTTTGACTATACAGATTTTGTTGGCAAAGTAATGTCTCTGCTTTTTAATATGTTGTCTAGATTGGTCATAGCTTTTCTTTCAAGGAGCAAGCATCTTCTAATTTCATGACTGCAGTCACCATCTGCAGTGATTTTGGAGCCCAAAAAAACAAAGTCTCTCACTGTTTCCATTGTTTCCCCATCTATTTGCCATGAAATGATGGAACTGGATGCCGTGATCTTAGTTTTTGGAATGTTGAGTTTTAAGCCAGCTTTTTCACTCTCCTCTTTCAGCTTCATCAAGAGGCTCTTTAGTTCTTCTTCACTTTCTGCCATAAGGGTGGTGTCATCTGTGTATCTGGTTTATTGATATTTCTCCTGGTAGTCTTGATTCCAGCTTGTGCTTCATGCATTCCAGCATTTCACATGATGTACTCTGCATGTAAGTTAAATAAACAGAGTGACAATATACAGCCTTGATGTGTACTACTCCCTTCCCAGTTTGGAACCAGTCCGTTGTTCCATGTCCAGTTCTAACTGTTGCTTCTTGACCTGCATACAGGTTTCTCAGGAGGCGAGTAAGGTGGTCTGGTATTCCCATCTCTTGAAGAATTTTCCACAGTTTATTGTGATTCACACAGTCAAAGGCTTTGGCTTAGTCAATAAAACAGAAGTAGGTGTTTTTCTGTAATTTTCTTGCTTTTCCTTTGATCCCATACATGTTGGCAATTTGATCTCTGGTTCCTCTGTCTTTTCTAAATCCAGCTTGAACATGTGGAAGTTCTCAGTTCCCATACTGTTGAAGCCTGGCTTGGAGAATTTTGAGCATTACTTTGCTAGCGTGTGAGATGAGTGCAATTGTGCAGTAGTTTGAGCATTCATTGGTATTGCCTTTCTTTGGGACTGGAATGAAAACTGACTTTTTCCAGTCCTGTGGCCACTGCTGAGTTTTCCAGATTTGCTGGCATATCAATTATTTTACCTAATTTAAAAATCAGATAATTCTTTTTCTTGAAAATTCCAAGGTCTCTGAACAGTTAAGAGTGTCTGTCAGCACTGGGCCCACTCTCCACGTGGCTGGAGCTGAGCTGTCGCTGCCTTCTGGAGAAGGGGCTTGGGAACCTGCCTTCTACCTGTGTCTCTCTCCCCACAAGCCCCTGCCCCGGTTCACTGCCCACTCAGTCCCATCACCTGTGTATCCCCTGGAGGCATTTGACCTTGAAAACAGCTGTTACTTTTCTGTCTATAAAGAGGGAATATACCTGTGTAATGAATAAATATTTATACCATGAGCTTTTTCTCAGATTTTAAGAAAATTTTAATTTTTATTGGTCTATGCCACATTGAAACACTGGCGCAGATGGTTGATTCATTATATTACTCTTCAGTCAGGGTTAACCAGACTTACATTAGAGTAGGCTGGATACCTCTCAAAATAAGCAAATTCACAAAGTTTACTCTGAAGGAATAGATAAGACAGGGAAGAATTTTCTATGCATTATATATGTTCATTGAATGGAGAGAATGAGGAATTCAATAATAAGCTGAAAAAGCCCTTTATGCAGTATACAATTAAGGATATAAAACATGATTTCTTCCTTTGGGAGCCTTATTTAAGCGAGGAGACACAAATAAAGTAGTTAAGTCGTGGTGTAAAGCAGTATTGTTCAGAAGAACGGGCTCAGATGGTCCGAGTTGCTGGGAAGTGGGCCAGTCTGTGTGGCTGCAGTGTTTTGGGAAGGCCCTCCAGCCTCGGTCCAGAATCATATGAGAAGATGGAGAAGAGGGAACACAGGGTTTCACGGGGGAGGGGGTAGAGTGTATGTTGGAGCCAGTGCTTGGCGTCGGGAATATCTTCATTTCTGTGAAAGATGGGAGGGAGGCCTGGAATGAGCTGGAAACTTGAGCTGAAGTCTTGATGGGCACACACTTGGGTAGGCAGGAAGAGCAGAATTTCACTACACCGACTGGTCTCAAAGCATGGAGTTATTTCTTGTGTTAAAAATGAACATTTTATGTGCAGCACAAAATATCTGTGTAGTTTAAAGAGCTGGGTTTTGTCAGTGTAAGCAGTGGGGAGCCGCTGAACCTTTTTCTGTGAATGGAGGCGTAATAAGAAAGCTTTAAGAAGCTGAATTCAGGGGCAGAAGTTTGAGAAGAGCCAAGCGGCAGGAAGAGCCAGGAGATCAGGGTTTAGAGCAGGGTGACTGCGGAAGCGGAGGGATGGGCAGGGGGGCTGTGTTTGAAAGCAGGAGCTGACGTGACTCCTGACACGGACGTCGGCGGAATACAGACATCGAGGCAGATTTTGGGATTTTTGAAAACACTTTGGTGCCTGGGCTCTGTTAGTAAAGAGGGGTAGGATTCCATTTTAGATAAGAGTGTAAGGTGTTCGTGTAGTGAAATCTTGGGAAAAAGCAGGCACGAGATACTTTGCTTTATTGCTGCTTGTGAGCAACTCCGTGCAATGCTTAGGTTTTATATGTGGCCTTCTGTGTTGTACTTTTAGTCCAAGGTCTGAAACAGTATTTGAAAGTTGAAGACCGAAAACTTTTGAAAAGGTTGGATAAAACAGTTTCTCTACAGAGGGATAGAGGCAGTGATTCACAGCCCAAGCTGCACGTTAGAATAACCTGGGGCGTTCTAGAAACTCACAGCAGATACCTCGTATGGTCTGGGATGTGGCCGAGAGAGCCTTCTTCAGTAGTTTCTAAATGAGCACAAAGGGTTGAGAACTACTGCATTTATGTGAAGGAAATGACTTGATGACGAATGGGAAATAGAATTTCAGTAACTATTTTGAGGTTTGTTTGTTTTTTTCTTAATAACGATTATATGTGAGGATGACCTGTGGTTTCTTCCTCCATGCCACCAGTTTTTCAGCAAGAGAAAAAAAAAAGGTGTAAATTCTCTTATGAGAGATTTAGTTGCATATTGGGAGGAATTTCCATCCAGCCATTAGGTTTATTGGGCACTTCCTGGGAGATGAGGAGCCGACTGTGCATGCGGGCAGAACACCGACAGGTACATCTGTTCAATGGAGCAAAAGGAGCCTGACCTTCAGGGAGAAGACAGGCATCTGGAGACCCCACTCACCCATGATCTAAATACAGCGCGTGATTGTCTTCATCTGTGATAATGACCACATCTTCTGCACACGCTCATCTGTGATCTCACCTGACAAGATATTCTTGGAAATTTGTGTTTGCTCCTGCAGCCTTCTTAGAAGTTTAATCCAGCCTGGTTGGCCCCAGACTCGGTCACTGTTTTCTACTTGAAATGCTCAGCAAAGTCTTTTAGATATATCCCCAATAACTTGATAATTGTATGTTCCAAGGAGAATGGGTGAAAATTACTCCCAGGCTTAACTATTTGCAAGCAAGTTAGGACCGAGGGCTTCCTGCCCCTTCCACGAAGGCTTTCCTGTTGTCAGTATCAGTGTTGTATTTACCAATCATAAATTGGCCCCAGAGGTTAATGTTATTTGCCCACTATTAGTTCAAGGTCATCTCAGCCACCAACAGGGAAGACTTCAGAACTAAAAAAACATAATTCAGCTAGAAACAGGATGAACTGTCTGTTCGCGTATGTGTCCTCCTTTCATTTCGAGGAAAACCTGAAAATTTCTCTCTTGTGATTGAGAACTGAATATAATGTCCAGGTTATGCACACTGTGCTCATCATTACACTTTTGTTTAGGAAGTTTCTTAACTTTTCCTGTGGACATTTCAAAGGTGTCGCCCCCCGGAGTCCTTAGGCCCCTCTAGCGTGAGGCTACAGATGGCATCACGTTGGTATTTGGACTCGGACGTTGACAGCTCGACAGCCCTCGCTGGGTGCCGTCCAGGCTGTGTGCCCTTGTGAAGTGTCCCTTCCCCTCTAGTCCTCCTGTGAGCCCTCGGAGCCGCCTCTGCACTCGCCTGCCCTGTGACACGCCTGTGCGCGCGATGCCCCTCCGCGTCCTGTCCACGACGCTGCTGCCGATGTTTCTCTACACCTGGGAGTGCTCCCGCTGTGGGGGTGGGGCTGACCGTGATGACCCCTGGACCTCCCCTCGTGATGCTGTCCATCACAGCTCGTTGCATCTTCCGTGTCACCTCACCACCGGGATCTCGGTAGCCCCTGACCGTCTGAGCTAAAGGAGTTCTGCAGAGCTGGAGCTTGGCAGAGTTCTCACCGCCCTCCATCAGGTTAGGGGCATCCAGTGTCTGCTGTGATCTCTCGGGAGAATTTCCCTCTGACTCTTAGGCCCTGTCCTGTGTTCTGTCTCAGGAGAGTTGGTCATCGTGTAAGTTTTATCTTATCTGTCCCCTTTCTGTTTAGTTTACCACAGACCGTCCATACATGTCTGAATCCCAGTCCCAGGGGTTCAATGACAGGTGTCCATTATTAATAATAAGATCTGAGTTCTTAGATGTTTTGTATGATTTATGTTTATATGATTTATAAGATCCAAGATCCAGGATTGTTGTAACTGGCTTTATTATTTTGTGGCCTTTCAGTCTATACTCATTGCAGCGGCCAGGTGACCCTGTCAAGCATGCCAGGACTTGCCGCTCCTCCACGCAAGCTCCTGTGTGCGCGCCTTTCCCGGAGTGCAGGCCTGGCTCCTTTGGGTGACTGCGGAGACCCTCCTGTTCTGCTTGCTTCCTCTCTTTCCAGCCTCATCTGGCCTCCTTGTTTTCATTAACACTGTGTTTCAGAGATTTTTTTTTTTTCATATGAACAAATATAATGTTTCTCAAGGCTTTAGTCTTTTTCAAGGTGATATAACATTTCATAGAATAATAATGCTACAACCATTTCCCAACACTAATGGGCCTATACATAATTTCCAGGACTTCATTAGTCGCAAACAGTGATTCAATATATATAGTTGTGTATATATAGCTGGGGTACAAGAAATATACTGTTTCTTGCATTTCATACTTTTCTTTTGGAGAATTAACGTTTTTCCCCCGATGCTGCTGCAGTCTTTATAAGTTCGTTAGCAAGTGTCCCTATTTGGTAAATATCTCTTTAGACAGTTTTATTTTTGCTTTACCCACATTCCTCTTTGTGCAGTTCTCAAAGGACAAACATACTTTTTCTTTCTTTTTTTTTTCAAAAGCTTCAAATGTATCATTCTACTGTCCTCTGGATTCCATTGCTGTCTTTGGAAAGTCTGCTGTAGGTGTAATTATATATTATGCATACTTTTATTACACGTAAAATAAATATATATTTAGAGATTTAGTTCCCTCTTTTCCTCTACGGTGCTTTTAAATATGGGTGGTCCTTTTGCACCGTGCAGTTTCATTACAGTACCCCAAATATGTCTTTCTTGAGATGTTGTTTTGGTTTGTTGTGATTGCTAATTCTGAGGATTTACATTGTTCACTGCTTTTGGAAAACCCAGTCACTATTTCTTCTAACATTATCTCCATCCTTCCCCTGTTTTATACACCCCAGTCTCTTAGATCTGACTTTTGGAACTTGAAATAGAGTTATATGATCATTCTAGTCTCCATTTTTCTTAACCTTCTTTATATTTCTCATTTCGGGGGATTTCTCTCTACCTCATTTTGTTTAATATCATTTTATGTCTGACTGATCTCACTGTTTTCCCCTTCAGTTGTATATGATCTGTTTATTTCACCTATTGATTTATAATTTCATATTACATATTTGTCATTAATGGCTTCCCAAGAGGCTCAATCCCACTCCAGTACTCTTGCCTGGAAAATCCCATGGATGGACGAGCCTGGTAGGCTACAGTCTGTGGGGTCGCTAAGAGTCGGACACGACTGAGCGACTCCACTTTCACTTTCCCCTTTCATGCACTGGAGAAGGAAATGGCAACCCACTCCAGTGTTCTTGCCTGGAGAATCCTAGGGACGGCGGAGCCTGGTGGGCTGCCGTCCGTGGGATCGCACAGAGTCGGACACAACTGAAGCGACTTAGCAGCAGCAGCAGCAAGAGGCTCAATGGTGAAGAATCCGCCTGCCAGTGCAGGAGACATAAGAAACACAGGTCCGGTCCCTGGGTGGGGAAGACCTCCTGGAGGAGGAAATGGCAGCCCAGTCCAGTATTCTTGTTTGGAAAATCTCACGGACACAGGAGCCTGGCTACAGTCCATGAGGTTGCAGTGAGTCAGACACGACTGAGCATGCACACAGAGACACACAAACAGATATTTTTCAGGCCTTAAAAGTTGTGATTGTTTCCAAAATTTGCCTTTTTTAACTAAAGAAAGAATCTAGTTTGCTCATGTTTTGAATTCTCTTATTAACTCTGTTTTAAAAAATCCTTATTTATGTATGTTGTTTCAGATAATTCTAGTATCTTAAGCCATCTAGGGGGAGGTTTTCTAATTCTGTTGTTCGTTTCCAGGGGCTTTCTTCTTAGGTGGTGCTAGTGGTGCAGAACCTGCCTGCCAATGTAGGAGACATAAGAAATGGAGGTTCAATCCCTGGGTTGGGAAGATCCCCTGGAGGAGGGAATGGCAACCCACTCTAGTATTCTTGCCTTGAGAATCCCACGGGCAGAGGAGCCTCGTGGGCTACAGTCTGTGTGGTCGCAGAGTCGTACACGAGTGACTTAGCACACACACATAGTAAATTCAAATTGCAAACCCATCTTAGGCAGGATGTGGGTTGAGAGTTTCTCCTTTTAGAGTGCAGACATGCTTGCCTCTGTGCTGTGTTCCTGGGGTGCGTGAGGATGCCCTGTTCCTGTGATCACAGACCCTTATCCCCAGACTCTGGCAGCACAGAGATAGTTAAGGAGTTACTGCATGCACAGTAAGTCTCAGTGAATTCATGTAGCTGAGCCTTAAATTAACATTTCTTTTACACTTAGTTTGATTCTAACTTGAAAGTATTTTGAAAAAAACCTGAGATGCATGGTTTTATTTGGTTCTTTAACATCTTGTTTTATAGTTGTATTTTTATTTTAAAATTAATTTTTAAATGTTTTTGTAGTTATGCTTAATAAAACCTCACACAGATTTTCAGTGTCGTGAACGCTGAGTCATTTTAATAGTTATTATGTTTTACTCATTGACCTGGGCTTATCCCCAAATGGCCCAAACTGTGTTGTAGACAGGAATGCTGGCAGTCTGCTGCGTTTCAGACTGTATCTCAGCAATGCTGGCAGTCTGCTGCGTTTCAGACTGTATCTCAGACAGCAATGCTGGCAGTCCACTGTATCTCAGACTGTATCTCAGACAGCAGTGCTGGCAGTCTGCTGCGTTTCAGACTGTATCTCAGACAGCCGTGCTGGTAGTCCGCTGTATCTCAGACAGCAGTGCTGGCAGTCTGCTGCGTTTCAGACTGTGTCTCAGACAGCAGTATCTCAGACTGTGTCTCAGACAGCGATGCTGGCAGTCCGCTGTATCTCAGACTGTGTCTCAGACAGCGATGCTGGCAGTCCGCTGTATCTCAGACTGTGTCTCAGACAGCAGTGCTGGCAGTCCGCTGTATCTCAGACTGTGTCTCAGACAGCGATGCTGGCAGTCCGCTGTATCTCAGACTGTGTCTCAGACAGCAGTGCTGGCAGTCCGCTGTATCTCAGACTGTGTCTCAGACAGCAGTGCTGGCAGTCCGCTGTATCTCAGACTGTGTCTCAGACAGCAGTGCTGGCAGTCCGCTGTATCTCAGACTGTGTCTCAGACAGCGATGCTGGCAGTCCGCTGTATCTCAGACTGTATCTCAGACAGCAGTGCTGGCAGTCCTCTGTATCTCAGACTGTATCTCAGACAGCAGTGCTGGCAGTCCGCTGTATCTCAGACTGTATCTCAGACAGCAGTGCTGGCAGTCCGCTGTATCTCAGACTGTATCTCAGACAGCAGTGCTGGCAGTCATGCTGTATCTCAGACTGTATCTCAGACAGCAGTGCTGGCAGTCATGCTGTATCTCAGACAGCAGTGCTGGCAGTCCGCTGTATCTCAGACAGCAGTGCTGGCAGTCCGCTGTATCTCAGACTGTGTCTCAGACAGCGATGCTGGCAGTCCGCTGTATCTCAGACTGTGTCTCAGACAGCAGTGCTGGCAGTCCGCTGTATCTCAGACTGTGTCTCAGACAGCAGTGCTGGCAGTCCGCTGTATCTCAGACTGTGTCTCAGACAGCAGTGCTGGCAGTCCGCTGTATCTCAGACTGTGTCTCAGACAGCAGTGCTGGCAGTCTGCTGTATCTCAGACAGCAGTGCTGGCAGTCCTCTGTATCTCAGACTGTATCTCAGGCAGCAGTGCTGGCAGTCCGCTGTATCTCAGACTGTATCTCAGGCAGCAGTGCTGGCAGTCCGCTGTATCTCAGACAGCAGTGCTGGCAGTCCGCTGTATCTCAGACTGTATCTCAGGCAGCAGTGCTGGCAGTCCGCTGTATCTCAGACTGTGTCTCAGACAGCAGTGCTGGCAGTCCGCTGTATCTCAGACTGTGTCTCAGACAGCGATGCTGGCAGTCCGCTGTATCTCAGACTGTGTCTCAGACAGCGATGCTGGCAGTCCGCTGTATCTCAGACTGTGTCTCAGACAGCGATGCTGGCAGTCCGCTGTATCTCAGACTGTATCTCAGACAGCAGTGCTGGCAGTCCGCTGTATCTCAGACTGTATCTCAGACAGCAGTGCTGGCAGTCCGCTGTATCTCAGACTGTATCTCAGACAGCAGTGCTGGCAGTCATGCTGTATCTCAGACTGTATCTCAGACAGCAGTGCTGGCAGTCATGCTGTATCTCAGACAGCAGTGCTGGCAGTCCGCTGTATCTCAGACAGCAGTGCTGGCAGTCCGCTGTATCTCAGACTGTGTCTCAGACAGCGATGCTGGCAGTCCGCTGTATCTCAGACTGTGTCTCAGACAGCAGTGCTGGCAGTCCGCTGTATCTCAGACTGTGTCTCAGACAGCAGTGCTGGCAGTCCGCTGTATCTCAGACTGTGTCTCAGACAGCGATGCTGGCAGTCCGCTGTATCTCAGACTGTGTCTCAGACAGCGATGCTGGCAGTCTGCTGTATCTCAGACAGCAGTGCTGGCAGTCCTCTGTATCTCAGACTGTATCTCAGACAGCAGTGCTGGCAGTCCGCTGTATCTCAGACTGTATCTCAGACAGCAGTGCTGGCAGTCCGCTGTATCTCAGACTGTATCTCAGACAGCAGTGCTGGCAGTCCGCTGTATCTCAGACTGTATCTCAGGCAGCAGTGCTGGCAGTCCGCTGTATCTCAGACTGTATCTCAGACAGCAGTGCTGGCAGTCCGCTGTATCTCAGACAGCAGTGCTGGCAGTCCGCTGTATCTCAGACTGTGTCTCAGACAGCGATGCTGGCAGTCCGCTGTATCTCAGACTGTATCTCAGACAGCAGTGCTGGCAGTCCGCTGTATCTCAGACTGTATCTCAGACAGCAATGCTGGCAGTCCGCTGTATCTCAGACAGCAGTGCTGGCAGTCCGCTGTATCTCAGACTGTATCTCAGACAGCAGTGCTGGCAGTCCGCTGTATCTCAGACTGTATCTCAGGCAGCAGTGCTGGCAGTCCGCTGTATCTCAGACTGTATCTCAGGAGAAGCTTTGCACTTAGTTTGCTCTCGTGCTGGAAGTTATTTCTTGGTGTTCTGTGAAAACTAGTTTAAATGTTATCAGTAAAACTGCTTTATGAGGTTCAATTAATTTTACCTTTCTGAGTTTACATGTTAACGCTGTTTCTTAAAAATCTGTTTTTAGTTCAAAGACTTAAGCATAAACATGTGAATATAAACGTCTTCTTTGTGCTTAATCATGTACTTGTCAAAAGAACGTATGAAGAGCAGCCGTCTCAGGACGCCCCTCTGAGGGCTGACCGAAAGCCTGGCCCCTGCCTGCTCTTCTCTTTAAGGGGATTATAATAAAAGCTGTTGCTTTAGGACGTGACAGACATCTTGGCTGACTGAAAGGTATTTCAGATTTCATATGAAAGATCATCTTTCCATAAGCAGTCTATTAACTTCTTCCCCCTGCATTCTAATAAAAAACTTTTGTGTTGTCTCTTAATGATTGGTATCTGAAAAACGTCAAAACATTGATTCTCAGCTGTAAGTTCCTTGTCATAGATTAATCAGGATTGAACATCTGTGGTACAGCATTTCTTTCGTTTTTTTTTTTTTTCTGTTGTTGATTTTTAAAAACTCTCCTGAAGGGCCCTCAGGACAGATGGCCCTCACTGTTGATGGTTCGATTACCATGGTCACCCACAGCTTCAGAGGAGCGCGAAGAAAAGAAATTGCTTTCTTTGTCAAGGTGTTTTCAATTCAATTCTCACCCATTAGCCCTGTTTGGTTAAGTTTGGAATTACTCGTATCAGGTGATTGATGAGGGTTTTCATTTTATTATAATAGGTCTTGTTTAAAAGGACTAGAAGTAGCAAAATGATATATCTAAGCTGCTATGGATTTTATTTTCTTAAGGTTCTTTGAAGTTCCGTTTTCATTACTTTAGCTAGAATTTGCTTTTATATGAGCAGAGAGAGCTTCATTGCTTTGAGTTGTGATGCTAATTTTAGATCATTCTGGGAAGAAACATTCATAAAGGCTAGAATTCTTCATTAAATTGCTTCAATGGTTTGAGTTTCAGAAGCACCAAAATCATTTCATAGTTGTAGCTGTTTAGTTATCCAGATAATTCTTTAGGGTGAAGAGAATCAGAATGGGGTCATTATTATGTTTAGATGTTTCTACACTGTTGCTTATATACATTTTTAAGAGGTTCAGCAAACTGACAAATTTCCAGAATTGTGTGCTTCTGATTTTCAATATGGACATTATGTAAAGCAATAAGTAGAAGTATGATCTCTGCTATTTTTGTAACTGGTTGTGAAATAAGACATCTTGGAGTTATTCACTTTCTTGACATTTTTGTATATGTGAGTCAAACTCAAAGTGAGTAAGTGAAGAGTTATTTTAGTTCTAGAATGAGAAGATACTGATTTGAATGTGTTGGTAATTAATAGTCTATTTTAGATTTCTTCACGTACATTTTTCCAAATATTGTTCAGAGAAAGTCTGTAGAGTTTAGGTCATTATTTTCCAAAAATGTTTAAATATTTAGTGTGCTAAAAATATTTATTTTCCTGTAGATAATAGGGAAAAATTCTAAACTTGCAAATATTCCTTGAACTACTGTCCACTTAGTGAACAATAAAATTAAAGATCCATGAAGTAGAATATATTGGACTTTTTTGTAGTGTGCTTTTATATGCAACAGAGAATTTTAGAAAGGATGTATATTTGAAACAAGGATATCTGGATTCTGGTTTTGGCTTCAGTAGGTACTAGATCCAAACTTGAGACAGTATAACCTCCTAAGTATTCATGGTAAAAAAGAATCTTTAATGTTCTCTCTTAGTCAGAAAGCTCTATGATTCTATCCATATATAATGATGTTTTTTTGAAAATTTCCAAAGGAAAAAAATAACAGAGGCCTTAAATTATTTTTTACCCTCACAGATATTGGCATTTATAAGAAAGCACAGAAAAATAATAATTTCTCATAGACCTGTTAGGTAGTAAGGTAGAAAAAGACGTATATTTTTTTTCAAAGGGTGTCTGTTTATTTCCTTTTGGCTGTGCTGAGTCTTCATTCCTGTTTGCCAGCTTTCTCTAGTTGCAGTGAGCAGGGTCCATCCTTTAGATGGCATGTGCAGGCTTCTCATCGCGGTGGCCTCTCTTGTTGCGGAGCACAGGCTCTAGGACTCACGGGCTTCAGTAGTTCATATTTGTGGTAGATCGGCTTAGTTGCCCCATGGCATGTGGAATCTTCCCGGACCAGGGACTGAACCCATTTCCCCTGCACTGGCAGGCGGATTCCTAACTGTTGGACCACTAGGGAAGTCCCAAGAGTTTTATCTTTAAAAAAAAAATTAATTGAAGTAGGATTGATTTACAGTGCTGTGTTAATTTCTGTCTGCTGTACAGCAAAGCGATTCAGTTATATATATATATATATATTCTTTTCCATTGTGGTTTATCACAGGATATCGAATATAGTTCCCTGTGCTATACAGTTGGGCCTTGTTGTTTATCTGCCTCACGTGTACTCGTTTACATCTGCCAGTCCCAAACTCCCAGGCCATCCATCCCCTGCCCGCCTCCTTCTGGGCAACCACAAGTCTCTTCTCTATGTCTGCGAGTCTGTCTCATGGAACAGTTCATTTGTGTCATATTTTAGACTCTGCATGTTAGTGCTATCATATGGTGTTTGTCTCTGTCTGACTTGTTTTACTTAGTATGATAACCTGTTGTTAGCTGGTAAGTCATGTCCAGGTCTGCAACCCCACGGGTGGTAGCCCACCAGGCTGTTCTGCCCATGGGATTTTCCAGGCAGGAATACTGGAGTGGGTTCCCATTTCCTCCTGCAGGATGGCCCTAGGTCCATCCATGTTGATGGCAGATGGTATTATTTCATTCAAAAAAGATTTATACCTTATTTAGGTATGGACGGTTGTATATGGCATATGGAGATAGAGAAAATGATGGACAGTATGTATTTATGTAGCCATAATTCCTCACCATTGTTCCTTTAAATCATACAGTCCCAATGTCATAAAACACTTAATTTTGGGATAAAATTATTTCCATTGTTGTATAGAACCAGAACTACCATTTTGGTAGTAACTATTCACATTGAAATATTTTAAAAACATCTTAGTAACATTTTTCTTGTCAAAATTACTTTCCGCTGTCACTGATCTGGTTGTTTCTTCCTAGCCCTCTGAAAATACACCCATTGCCAGGTAAAATGTGTATGTAATAAAGAGAATTCTGAATTATTCATTGCCTCATTTAAAAGAATATTTCCACTCGACAGATATGAAGTTCTGTAACATGTGGTTCATAATGCTCCTCGGTGTGAGGGACACACTGTCTGCGCTCTTGGTTCTCAAAGCATGGTCCTCAGATGAGCAGCATCGGCATCACCAGGGAACTTGTTAGAAACGCAGCTCTCAGACCCACCTTCGACTGCCTGACTCAGAAGTTCTGTAACTGGCACCCGGGGGTTGTGTTTTAACAAGCTCTCTAGGCGTTTTTGTTGCACATTGAAGTTTAGGAACTACTTAGCCGGGCTTTTAAGAAGATTCTGGAATTTTAAATGAACATCTATATGTCAACTTTAATTTGTACAAATACCTGACTGTGTAGGCTTTCTTAAGATGTTGCGTGAAGTTAACATTTTTTTCAGCAGTGAGTTTCATTCTACTTTTACTGTTGCTGGTAGTCCTATTGGAGTGTGTAATGTTATGCAGTCTATTATACTGTATTTTTTGGGTGGATTGTTGGAGATTTTTTGTTAATACCTTGTTGGCATGAGTGATATATGTCTACTAGTGCTGTAAATCTGTGTTTTTCTGGGATGCACACCCAGGAAAAGTGGCAGGCTAGTGGTTTTCTGGTCCTCCGGCTTCACCAGGGTCATCTGTGGCCCTAAACAAGGGAATGAATTGCTTTTGAAACACTTCTTTGGGGTATTAAATTGTAGTAACTAATGACTTTGCAAGCTATTTTGACAGATGTAGTAAAAACTCATTTTAGGGGTGTGATGTCAGCAAGATCGTGGAGCAGGAGATCTCAGCCTCCATCCCCTCCCCCCAACAACATATAAATAATTAGACAGCTCTTCACAAACAGAAACAGCACTGAGAGCTCTGGATGCCACTTAAGAACTTGAGGAACACAGTGAAACAGAATTGAGAATAACCACAGTGGGGAAGGAAGAGCAGCTTCATTTTGCGTGTATCATCCCATCCCCAGGCCAGCCTTGCTTGGTACCCAGAAGGAAGTCTGCAGCGAGGAGTTCCCCTCGGAGGGAAGGAGCAGTGGGATGAGTGACCAGATTCCCCAGTCTTTTGGAGCACCATACACAGGTCCTGCTTCCATTTCAGCCACCCAGAGACCGGCAAAAGCTGAGACTTACAGAGACAGCTAGTTTCTCTGGTGGCTCAGATGGTAAAGAGTCTGCCTGCAGTACAAGAGACCTAGATTCGATCTCTGCATCGGCAAGATCCCTGGAGAAGGAAATGCAACCCACTCCAGTATTCTTGCCTGGAAAATCCCATGGATGGAGGAGACTGGTGGGCTACAGTCCACGGATCGCAAAGAGTTGGACACGGCTGAGCAACTTGACTCACAGAGACAGCTAGGAACAAGGAAAGAGGGTTGACCACCTGTAGTTGCCATGTGGCAGGAGCAGCTGCAGTTCCCCATGACCTGCTGCACAGGTGACCCCAGCTGGTTTGGAACCCCTGCAGATTTCACTGGCTTCCACCTCGCGGCTATTTGTGTTTGCTGACACCAGCCACCTGAGTCCCTCCCGTTTTTCCAGCTCCTCTCCTCCCAGCCTCCCCTGCTGGAACCTGGGAACTGCAGAGGCAGCCGGCCCAGGGCTCTGCAGCTATGCAAGGGCAGGACACCAGCCTGACCCCTCAGCTGAACCCCCGCTGCTGTGTGAGTGCCCAGGGCTGGCTCCTCTGGCTGTGCACTTGCATGTCCCGATCTGATGCTGGTCGCCGCCCCCGCTGCTCCGCACGCCCCTGAGGGAAGTCCACCATGGTGGCAGAGCACACTGACAGGGCCCCCTGGGGTTGCCGTGGACCTGGGTCAGGGGGCTCCCCTGTCCTGTGTCCCCCCTGACCCCCTGGGCTGACTGCAGCTGGCCCCTGCAGCCCTAAACCTGTGTGGGAGGTGGGATCCTCTTTACTAGCCTTCATCACCCTCTGTCCATGACATAGACCAGTAGCTGAGAACACCCATGGCACCGGCCACCACTGCTGCTCGGCCTGGGTTTCTAGCCCCTGGACCTGGAGGCAGGGTTGAGGACGCTCACAGCCCTTGGCAGCCTCGGTGGGTCCCCTGTGATTGTAGGTGCCATGGACCCCAGCGGCCTGAGCCGATGAGCCACCCCATGTCCTGCAGCACTGGGCGCAGACTCCCAGTGCACCTCAGCGCGCCTCCACCTGTGGGTGAGGGTTTCCCTTACGGAGGTCGGTCTGTGACGTCTGCAAGTTATGGCTGCTGCTTCAGTGTCCGGACTCCAGCGCTGGGCTACAGGGGTCAGGAGGAATCAGGGAGGCATGACTCACGAGAGGAGCACAGTGAGCCTCCAGCAGCTGACCGCCGAGAGATGGCATTCCAGGGGATCGCCTGACAAAGAACTCAGAATGATTGTCCTGACAACACTTAGATAGCTATAAGAGAACACGGGAAGACAATTCAGTTATATCAGGAAAACAGCACAAGAACACAATGAAGTACAACCGCGATGGAAAAGAAAAACTAAACAAATGGAGGAGCTGAAGAACACAGTGACTGACCTGAAGAGTTTCATAGAGAGCTTTGGCAGTAGATCAGACCAAGCAGAGGAATCTGTGAGCCTGAAGACAGATCATTTGAAATGAACCACTTAGAGGAGCAAAAAGGAAGTTAATAAAGAATGATGGACACCTGTGGGTCTTATGAGAAATCATTAAGGCAACCCTTCCTGTGCCACTGGAGTCCAGCAGGAGAAGAGAGAGAATGGCTAAGAACTTTCCTAACCTGGGGGAGATTTGGGCATCCACTTCTTGAGGTTAATAGGTCACCCAAACATTTCAATCCGAGATGGTCTTCTCTAAGACACGTTGTAATAAAATGGTCTGAAATCAAAGTCAAAGAGTTTTAAAAACAGCAAGAAAAGAATATTTTTCTCATGAAAGTACTATTAGGGTTTTCAGCAGAGACCTTGTAGGCTAGGAGAGGATGAAATAACATATTCAAAGTGCTGAAAGAGACCACCAGCCAAGAATGCGGTTGACCCTTGAACAACTACCCTTGGACAAGTTAGAGGGACTGACCTCCCCCCACCATGCGGAAGCAAATTTGCATATAACTCTGCAGTTGGCGCTCCGAACCTGCAGTTCTACAGATTGTGTTATTCTAGTATGTATTTATTGAAAAAATCCACGTTTTAAGTGGATCTGCACAGTGCAAACCTGTCTTGTTCAAGGGTCAGCTATACCCAGAAAAGTTGTCCTTCAGAAATAAGTGAGATAAAGACTTTGCCAAGCAAATAAAAGCTGAGGTGGTTCATCAGCACTCTGCCTGCCTTACAAGAAATGTTGAAAGGACTTCTTCAGCCTGAAATGAAGGGATGCTAACTGTGAAAACATATGGAAAGAAACAACACGCTGGTAAAGGCAAATAAATATACAGTCAAATTCAGAATGCCCTGATGCTCTAATATGGTGTCGTGTTACGTGCTTAACTCTAGTATAAAGGGTGAAGAACAAAAGTGTTACAAATAGCTATAGCAACAATAATGTTTAGATACACAGTATAAAAATGTAAAGTGTGACATCAAAGATAAAATGTGTGTGGGAGGAATAGACGAGCAGAGTTTTTATATCTGATCAAAGTTGTGATGAGTTCAAAATAACTGCTGTATCTCTAGGATTTTCCAAGTAAACCTCAGAGTAACCACAAAACAAAAACCTGTAGTAGATACACACAAGATAAAGAAACGGAATCACAGTATACCACTATGGAAAATGATGAATTTGCAAAGGAAGACAGCACGAGAGGAACTACAAAACAGAAAACAGTGAGCCAGTATTTGCTTGATTATTTAGGTCTTCTGATGTAGGATGCATGTATACTTAGGGCTTTCATAATCTCTTGATGAATTGACCTTCTTGTTATATAATGACCTTGTCCTGTTACAGTTTTTGACTTAGTCTGTTTTGACCAATATATATGTGTGTGTACACCCTCCCCCCCCCCACAGACCCCTATGCTCTCTTTTGGTTTTCATTTGTTTGCATGGAATATCTTTTTCCATTGGTTCATTTTGAGCCTACGTATGTTTTTTGAGTTGAAGTGAGTATCATGTAGGCAGCATGTAGTTGGGTCTTGTTTTCTTACCTGTTCAGTCACTATATGCCTTTTCGTTGGATAATTTAATCTATTGGCAAATTTAGTCTGTTTACATTTAACGTAGACGGCATACAGTGACTGAATAGATAAGAAAATAAGACCCAACTATATGCTGCCTACAAGATACTTTTATTAAGTCAAATGGACTTAACAGACATATAACATTCTAACAGCAGCAGAATATACATTTTTCTCAAGTATACCTGGAACATTCTCCAGAATAGACCGTATGTTAGGTCATAATATAAGTCTCAGCAAATTTTAAAGATTGAAACTACCTTTACCAACCACAGTGCTTTGAAACTATGAATCAGTAACAACAGGAAAAGTGGAAAATTCACAAATATGTAGAAATTAAACAACACACTCCTGAACAACCAGTGGGCCAGACATGAGATCAAAAGAGAAATTAAAAAATATTGAAACAGTTGAAAATGGAAATAAGAAAACTGATGGGATGCAGCAAAAGCGATGCTAAGAGGACAGTTTATGGCAATAAATGCCTACATTAAGAAAAAAGAAAGATCTCAAACAACCTGACTTTATACTTAACGGAACTAGAAGAAGAACAAACCAAGGCCCAAATCACTTGCGCTCCCAGATCACCGCGGACAGTGACTGCAGCCACGAAATCAGAAGATGACTGTTTCTTGTCAGGAAAGTGATGACAAACCTAGACAGTGTGTCAAAAAGCAGAGACAATACTCTGCTGACAAAGGTCCGTATACTCAAGGCTATGATCTTTCCAGTGGTCATGTACAGTTGTGAGAGCTGGACCATAAAGAGTGCAGAATGCCAAAGAATTGATACCTTAGAACTGTGGTGCTGGAAATGATTTCTGAAAGTCCCTTGGACAGCACGGAGATCAAACCAGTCAATCTTCAGGGAGACCAACCCTGAATATTCTCTGGAAGGACTGATGCTGAAGCTGAAGCTCCAGTATTTTGGTCATTGGATGCGAACAGATAACTCATTGGAAAAGTCCCTGATTCTGGGAAGGACTGAGGGCAGAAGGAGAAGAGGGTGTCAGGGGATGCCATGGCTGGACAGCATCACCAATCCAGTGAGAGTGAACTTGGGCATATGGTGAGGGACAGGGAATCTTGGTGTGCTGCTGTCCAGGGGGTTATAAAGAGTTGAACACGACTGGGCGACTGAACAACAAAAGCCTAAAGTTAGCAGAAGGAGATGGCAAAGATCAGAGCAGAAATATATGAAATAGAGAATAAAAAAAACAGTAGAAAAGATAAAACATAGTAATCTTATCTTTTGGAAAGATAAAATTAAAATCATAAAGAAATAGAAAATCTGAGCAGACCAATAATAGGTAAGGAGGTTGAATTAGTAATCAAAAACCTCCCAACAAAGAAAACCTAAGACCAGATGACCTCATGGGTGAATTCTGCTGAACATTTGAAGGATAAACTAGTGCCAGATTTTATTACATTGTCCCCAAAAATTGGAGAGCAGGGAACACTCACAAACTAATTTTTATAAGACCAGTATTACCTTGATACTAAAGCCAGATGAGAATACTAAATAAAAGAAACCTACAAGCCAGTATCGCTGATGAATGCAGGTGTAGATGAAACTGGACTTTAATCTTTCAGAAGTCACAAAAGTTAACTTGAAATGGATTAAAGCCTTAAACATAAAATGTGAAATTATATACTACTATAACATTGACTTGAAGTTTGAAACAAAAAATTCAATAAAGTCTTCCAGTTTTCTCCAAAAAAAATCCTAGAAGAAAACGTAAATGATAAGTTCATTGCTGTCAGTCTTGGCAATAATTTTTTTGGATATGACACCAAAAGCACCAGCAACAAAAGCAAAAAGCAAGTAGGACTATATCAAACGAAAAGGCTCTGCACAGCAGATAAGCAAGAAGTTGAGAAGGTGGCCTATGGAATGGAATAAAATGTTTGCAAACCACATACCTAAGGACTTAATACCCCAAATATTAGCAAGTCATTCAATAGCAACAAACCAAATAATTGAGTTAAAAAATGGGCAGAGGACTTGAGCAGACATTTTTCCAAAGGAAAGATAACAGTAGCCAACAAGTACATGAAAAGGTTCTCGACATCGTAATTATCATGGAAATGCAAATTGAAACCTTAATGAGATATTATCTCACACCTGTTAAAATGGCTGTTACAAAGACAAGAGAGGACAAATGCTGGCAAGGATGTAAAGGAAAGGAAACCCTGATTCACTGCTGGTTGGAATGTAGAGATGTAGCCACTGTGGAGAACAGTTCGGAGGTTCCTCAGAAATTAAAACTAGAACATCCAGCAATCCCACTTCTGGGTATTTATCCAGTGAAGATGAACTCACTGTCCTGCAGAGATACCTGCCCCTCATGCTCATCGCGGTATTATTCTCAATAGTCAAGGTATGGAAACACGGACCTCCTCTGGTGGCCCCTGGTGAAGACTCCGCCTGCCCGTGCAGGACACATGGTCTGGGAAGATCCCACAGGCGGCCGGGCCGCTAAGCCCACGTACCACAGCTGCTGAGCCCTTGTGCCCTTGAGCCCGAGCTCTGCAGCCGGAGAAGCCACTGCAACGAGAAGCCCGCTCCCCGCAAGTAGAGAGGAGCCCCTGCTCGCCACAACCGGAGAAAGCCTGAGTGCTTCGACGCAGGCACGGCGCAGCCAGACATAAGGAAATAAGATTAGAAAAGATACAGAAACAGCCTAAATGTCCATCCTTGGTTAAAGGGAATGTGGTGTAGTACGTGTCCAATGGAGGAGTATTCTGCCCTGGAAAGATGGAAGGCCGCCTTGCCATTTCCAACAGCATAGGTGAACCTTGAGGACATTTTACTCCGTGCAATAAGTTAGAGGAAGACAGGTAGTGTTATGAGCTCACTCATCTGTGAAGTCTGAAACACTGGGCCTGAAGAGCCCGAGGGAGACACAGCTCCTGAGCCCTTGTGCCCGCAGCCCAAGCTCTGCGGCAGGAGAAGCTGCTGCAAAGAGCCCGAGTGGGTGTCGGGCTGGGCAGTGGCGGGAGATGTTGGCCCAAGGGCAGAGCTTTCAGGTACGAGATGAGTAAGTTCCAGGGGGCTGATGTACAGCATGGTGACAGTAGCTCACAAACACTAGTTTAGGTCTTTGAAAGTTGCTATGAGGGTAGAGCATTTACGTTCCTGCCATGACAACGGTAACAAAAACAGCACATGAGTGACTCTGAGGTAAAGGATCTGTCAATTGACGCTTATTGTGGTAAAGAGTTCACAGTAGATATGTTTCTATAATCATCTCATTGTACACCTTAAGCTGACAGTGTTGTAGGTCAATTATATTTCAGCAAAGCTGGGAGAATTTTAGTTTTAACCATAGTTATCTAATTCCATGTTTTCTGTCCCTCCCCCCCCCCCCACAATAGTATATGTGAAGAAAGGATACTAGATTGGCTAAAAGATTTGTTTGGGATTTCCATAACATGTTATGGAAAAATCTGAATGAACTTTTCGGCCAACCCAGTATATGGTACACTTGGATAAACAGGTAAGGCTGTTCTTTCAGATAATCCCAGAGGGACGGGGGAGGAGTAGAAGGCAGGAGAGGAGGGAAATTGATTCTTTTATTTTTCAATACCTCCTGCCTCTGATCACAGACAGAAAGGGTTGTTATTTATAGGTACGAGGCCAGGACTTAAGCTGCCTAATTTCATAATTAATGTTCCCATTCATTTATTTTATTTTTCACTCCTATAGTCTTCAGATGTATGCAGTAGATTTTCTACTGCGAATGCACTTTTTTTTTTTTTACAGAATATGCAAATATATTTTAAAATTGCCCAAGTAATTACAGGAACATAATCTTCTTGTGAGAAATGACACAGGAATTTTTTAAGTGAAATAACCCTTGGGAAAGATTAGTTTACAGTCTGTCTGGATTCACATTAAAAAAAAAAAATTCATTGTGTTAAGGCAGGAGCAAGAAGGCATGAGAAGAAGGTGGGTGGCTTTCTAGGGACAGTCCCTTCCCTGGTTTCTTCACAGTCGGTGCAAGGCCAAGGCCAGGGCTCACCCATGTGGATTATCGAAGAGCTCTGGCTGATCTTGCACCCTGAATCAACTGCTATGATATATCCACCCAGGAGGCAAATGCTGAGCCAAGAACCCCAACATTTTGGTTTCCTGATCAGCCTCACTGACACGCAGGCCTGCTTGCTGTTTGGCTTTCTGAAATACTGGCGAGCATCTGTTGACCCCCGCCCAGGACTACCATTGTGGATCCCCAGGGACTTACGAACTTGGGGAACTGTTTAAGCGGACAGGTAACATGCCTTTGATGTGAGTTTAACACCAGCATGTGCCTGAGGGTATCAGGCTCCAGAATCACATACCACGTGAAGACTCCTTCAGAGCCTGGAGGAGCTGGCGAGGGAGGCCCTTCCAACGGCTCCCCCATGGGGAAGGACTCATATCCCTGCAGCTGGCCCTTGCTATCTCCTTGGGTCACGCTTTTTACCGGCCCTAGTTATAGCACCTTCGAACCAGGGGTTGAACCTGGACCCCCTGCATTGGGAGCTCAGAGTCTCAGCCACTGGACCACCAGGGAAGTCCCCCTCAGCCTTTCCTGACCTCAGTCCATGGACTGATTTGGGGGAGTGGGGAGGCAAGATTTAAGCACTTTGGCATGCAAGCTTTCTCCCCAAAAGGAAAAGGTTTAAGTTTCATTTCTACCCATCCACACCAGTACCACTGGTGAAGAATGGAAGTTACTGGACTGGTGCTGAGAGGAGCCTCCAGGGAGGAAGGTCAACAGAACCACAGCCCAGGCGCTGCCCTGCCTTGTGAGGCCATCTGAGCGCACCCTCCACCCACTGCACGGCCACCCTGCCAGGCCCCAGAGTGAGGAATGAGGGCCTGGCGGGGGATGGAATTCAGGCACGCCCTGGTTCTGGACCACGTTGCCCCAGGGAGTCCCCCCCCCCCCCCCCCCGTGACTGTCTCATTTCCTCTTCTGAGCCAATCATTAACCCTACCGGGCGCCCCCCACCCCCACCCCCGCCTCCTCCCACATGAGAAGCCACAGGAACAAGTGACTGGTCGAGGCTGGAAATGTCCAGGCCGCTTCCCTAGAGGGGCCAAGTCCCCAGTCACACCTGCCAGGGTCGGCGGGCAAGGCCCAGCCTCTCCCTCTGACTTCCACACGGTCTGGCTGAGCAGGTCAGATGGAAGAGACCTGGATGTGAATGAAGCCCCTTGGCTTTCAGGCAGTGCTACCCAGGGCAGCTGAGTGCCGTGGGCTTAAGGCTGGGGGGCGGGAAGAGCAGCTTCCAGGCACCCACCCACCCAGAGAGCTTCAGTTCCACACGCTCTTCAGCTGCAGGGCAGAGGAATGGGGGCCCCAGCCCCGCCTGGACAGAGGCCCTCAGCCTTTTAAGGGAGGGAGGTCTGACACAGTCATGATTCCCCGGCTTAACTTCCTAGCCTCCAATTAAGCCAGTAACTCTGAACACCTGGCTCAAGCCCCGCCCACTCCTGGGCAACCTGGGGCCAGGACCAGCCCAGAGACCCTCCGACGGGGCTTGGGAGCTCATGGGTGGAGGAGGCCGAGCATCCTGGTCAGGAATCCCCCCTCTGGCGGCCACCGGGCTGTCCCCAGTCCCAGGGGGATCGCCAGCCTTGTTCCGAGCCCCTTCTCCCGTGACAGTGGGGACGGGAGGCGAATGCACTTTTAAAATGCATTTAGCATGACTTGGTATAACATTTAGTGCTCATGAAAAATAAAACCACTTCCCTTTTTCTTTATTAGCTTTTGATCAGCAATTCTCATCTTAACCACTCTTTTGTTCGGGTTCTCTTTACATCACACACGCCTTGGGAGTCTCAGCTCTGAGTGTATCTGCCAGTTTATCTCTGGCACCTTGGCCCTTGGATGGTGAGGGGGAAATACTACGTTGTTGCCCTTACACACTAGGCTGGACACCCAGCAAACCGTGTACGCAGCAGTGCCTGGAGCAGTTACTTCACACCTCCTCCTGAAGGCTCCAACAACTTCCCCTCTTCGCGGAGAGCTTCGTTCCTGCTACCCACACAAAATAATCAGCAATTTTTTATGCAATAACTCATAACTTTGTACCCCGGATTCTAAAATCTCCATGGACTCAGATCTCCTCTCCTCTTCGCCTTTCCCTCACAGTGGAAGACGTTCTCAGCTTCTGTCCAAGCCTGTCTTGGTCAGGATTCCCTCTTGCTGCCTCTTCAGGGACCTTTTGTCTTTCCTGAGCCTCTGCTGGTTTCCCAATGATCCCCACGCTCACTTAAGCGTGTTCAGGTCTGCGCCAGGGTAAAGGAAGCATCTACGGACCAGCCTGTCTGGCTTCATCTCTGCCCTCCTATCTTCGCTTTCTTCTCCCCCGTACAGTCCCTTCGTTAAGCTGCCTGCATACACGGTGCCTCCCTTTCCTCGTGTTCCGTAATCTTCTTGGTCTGCCTTCTCCTTCTCGTCCTGCCATCAGAGTTCATTTTACTGTGTGGCTTGTTTTTTAGCCATCGTCTTGCTCAGTGTTCTGCCACGTTTATGTGAGCAGTTTTTGGATATGCTCTCTTCCCTTGACTTTCATAAACACACACTGTTAGTGTTCTCCATACGCTGGTGGTGGTCCTCCCCCCTTGGTTTAGTCACTTTCTCTGATGCTTTGGTGGTTTAGTCACTCAGTCGTGTCCGACTCCTGTGACCCCGTAGACTGTAGCCCGCCGGGCTCCTCTGTCCATGGAATTCTCCAGGCAAGAACACTGGAGTGGGTTGCTGTTTCCTCCTCCGGGGGATCTTCCTTACCCAGGGATTGAACCCGTGCCTCCTGCATCTCATACACTGCAGGCGGATTCTTTACCACTGAGCCATCAGGGAATCCCAGATGCCCTCCTTTTCAATATGTTGTAGAGACCAGTTTTGTTTAGTTCACCATTTTATCTCCATAGGTGGAGACTTTTCTGTAATGATTCCTGCTTATTTGTATTCAAGAGACATCACCATTCTTTTGCTAGGAACATTTTTTGAAGTGATCAAACCAGTGGATTTTCAAGTTCCAGCATGCCTGCCGGATACCTTGTTGGCCCAAAAACCTAGACAGCTCTGTGACGTCTTCCCCATGTATGCTGTAGGGCCTTGGAGGGCAGCGGTTTCTCCTGTTTCTTTCGCATTGCATAGATCTTTGAGTAAAGTAAATCAAACTTAAGTTAAACGGGACAGAGAAATGTATTGATTATGAAATTATTTAAAGTAGCTACTCCTTAGATTTCAACTGAAGACGGTCTAGTCTCTGACATCAACTATCCTTATAATTGAGACACACTTCTCATTGTTTTGGCTTCAGTTTCCTCATTTGTAAAGTTATGATTTTACAGTGTAGATGAATAAACACTGAAGGTATAATCAAGCAAAACACTAATATACATTTTGCCTATTCCAAAGTATGGAGTTTCTGAACCATGGTTTATAAATGCACAGTTTTAAAATATTCATCTATGAATTCCCCAGAATTAAGTAAATGTTACTCATTTCTACAAATTAACATTCCTCCTGCATTAAAAAAAATAGTGTATTCAAATCACAATATTTTAAGTTATTTTAATTTTGGTTTTTAGTTTCAGGCCAGAAAATATGAAAGCTCTGGTTGTAAAGGAAAATTTTACTACATTTTTCTCACTTTACATTAGAAAAAGCCTCAGTCTTCAGAAGTTTGGAATGCTTGCAGTGGTGATGCACAAATAATACAGTAAACACTCTTGTTCCAAATTTACCAATTTAATAAAAATTTGTATGTTTTTCTTACTACACTGTAACATTCTTTTATTAAAATAAGAGATGAATTATATTTGTGTAAAAACCAAGTTATGTGTTCTTCCATTGCTGTTTACTTGGCTTCCGGATTGTTGGTGGCACAGTTTCTCTTTAAATTAAGTTGCAGAGTCTCCTCTGAGTTGCAGGCGGACCCTGGAAAAAAGACAGACACAGAGTGTCCCAGGCATCACGGGCAGCGGTGGACCTGCCAGCAGTTCCCATCTTCTCACCCATAAAATCAGCATAAAAGGGACCTAACTTTGCCAGATCAGATCTGGTATCTGGAAAGTAGTCCTCAGGGAACAGAAAATTTCAGTCTCTGAGCATCTATTTGGAAATTGGGTTATTGCTGTTTTCAGAGTGCCTCTGTTTCTTTCCCTGCAGTACTTGTGAGACGTCGCTGCTAAGATGCGTCAAGTGCAGTGTAACCTGACCACATGGGCAGTAACTAAGTGAACCCACTCCAGACACGCAGGCACGCGATTGGAGTGCATTTTTGGGCGCTGAAGTGTAATGCTCCTTGAATGAAGAGAAAAGAAATAGGCTATTTCCCACGACGTGACTAAACTGATGGATACTTTTTTCACGTATTCGCTTGTTTGTCTTCTGTGAAAGAACAGACGGGACAGAATAAAGCCACGTAGTGAGTCAGGGATGAAGAAAAGTGACAGACTGAAGCATAATTAGGTAAAAGTCGCAGATAACAGGGTGGGCAGTCAGGGCTGATCAACAAGATGAAAGTCCTGGTTTGAAGATTTAAGTGCAAGGAATCTGTCAAATGGGGGTGGTGGTTGTGTAGTCGCTAAGTTGTGTCCGACTCTTTGCAGCCCCATGGCTGCAGCACCCCAGGCTCCTCTGTCCTCCGCTGTCTCCCAGAGTTTGCGCAAATGCTTGTCCTCTGAGTCGGTGACGCCATCCAACTATCTCATCCTCTGCCGCCCCTCTCCTCCTGCCTTCAATCTTCCCCAGCATCAGGGTCTTTTCCAATAAGTCGGTTCTTTGCATCATGTGGCCAAAGTATTGGAGTTTCAGCTTCAGCATCAGTCCTTCCAATGAACATTCAGGACTGATTTCCTTTAGGATGGACTAGTTGGATCTCCTTGCAGTCCAAGGGACTCTCCAAGAGTCTTCTCCAACACCACAGTTCAAAAGCATCAATTCTTCAGCACTCAGCTTTGTTTATAGTCCAACTCTCACATCCATACATGACTACTGGAAAAACTGTAGCTTTGACTAGACGGACCTTTGTCCGCAAAGTATTGTCTCTGCTTTTTAATATGCTGTCTAGATTGGTCATAGCTTTTCTTTCAAGAAGCAAGAGTCTTTTAATTTCATGGCTGCAGTCACCATCTGCAGTGATTTTGGAACCCGGGAAAAGAGAGTCTGTCACTGTTTCCATTGTTTCCCCATCTATTTGACATGAAGTTATGAGACCAGATGCCATGATCTTAGTTTTCTGAATGTTGAGTTTTAAGCTAACTTTTCCACTCTCCTCTTTCACTTTCATCAAGAGGCTCTTTAGTTCCCCTTCACTTTCTGCCGTAAGGGTGGTGTCATCTGCATATCTGAGGTTATTGATATTCCTCCCGACAATCTTGATTCCAGCTTGTGCTTCATTTCCCCTCTTATTTGCCATGAAATGATGGGACTGGATGCCATGATCTTAGTTTTTTGGATGTTGAGTTTTAAGTAAGGTTTTCCACTCTCCTCTTTCACCCTCATCAAATGGTAACTAGAAATAGAAGGGATATTGAAAATACTCATATTGAAACTCTCTAACTCTGTTATTTATAAGAAGGGGCTATTCTACACTTCTACATGATGACTTTTTAATAGGGCTGTCAGTTATTGTGTTAATTTATCAAGATAATAACTTTTGTTTAATATTTCATGAAGAATCCATCATACACTTTTTTATGAGATTCAAATCCTAATAGCTACCGTTTTGATAAAACTGCCACATAAACACACACACACACGTACATACACTGGCACATATAAATGTTTTCCAGAATAATTTCCACAGGGCATTAACATCTAAGTATTTTTAGGTGATCTATACATGTCATGGGCTTCCCAGATGGTGCTAGTAGTAAAGAACTTGCCTGCCAAAGCAGGAAATGTAAGAGATGCTGCTTTGATCCCTCTGTAGGCAAGATCCCCTGGAGAAGAGAAAGGCAACCAACTCCAGTATTATTGCTTGGAGAATTTCATGGACTGAGGAGCCTGGCAAGCTACAGCCAGCCTCTGCAAGCCTGGTTGCAAAGAGTCAGACACAACTGAGCAACTGACACTAACATGTCATAATCATTTTAAAAAGTATACATTTTGTTTTATATGAAGGCATAATCATTTTATATTAGCTCCATAAATTTGTAATGCATCATTCTTATATAAGATTTTTAAGTGATTTTTATGTTAACCTATGTAGTAATTTTTTATTCCTTAATAAATAAAAAGGTTAATTGTAGAAAGCATGCTTTTTTTAAGTTCAAATTTTTGAAAAAAATTGTTTTGATCTTAATAAGTAACACAGCAAGAGAAGCCAGCTCATGCTGAAAATGTTGCCAGGTAACTATTGAGTTTTGGAATTACAAACTGAAAATTATGCATCAGTGGACTGTATCTTTTAAAAAGCAATATAGTACAGTGAAAATAATGGGATTGAACTGTAACTTTTCATTGACTGGGTACCCTGAGTGATATCTTTGATCCAGCAAGCCTTTTACCTGGAGTGGAATTCAAATCCTGTGTATCAGTGGTGGTTGCTACTTACATTGGGTTTTCAAAGGCTTTTTCAGAAGTAGTATTATCCATTGTACAGTATCCTTTTAAGACACATTTGCAATATTCAGAAGTGTGTTTTTGACGGAATTAAAAATATGTAGCCAAAATATTTATTAATTATAATTAAAGTGACTTCTTTTTATTATGCTAAGTAGAAGAGAAATATTGTGAAGAAATAATGAAAATGAAAAACCAGGGGAATATTTATAAAACATTGATTTTTATATATGAATAACTGGATATAATAGAAAAATATCTCTAAAATGTCCCAAAATGTCAATTGTATTTTAAATAAGCTTGATGACTTATTCCTACCAACTTATCTATTATTTTAAAAACTGAGTTGTAGAGTTGCAAATACGGGATTTCAAAAGTGAAACTTGGTATAAAGCAAACATTAGTACAATGTTGATACATTTTTATTGAGATTTTGTTTTATTTATTTTACTTTATTTTTCATTTTTTAAAAAATTGAATTATAGTTGATATACTGGAGAAGGAGCCTGGAGAGCTATAGTCCATGGTGTTGCAAAGAGTTGGATGCAACTGAGCAATTAACACATATACATATATAGTTGATAATACAGTAAATTTAAGTTATAGGTGTTCAGCATAGTGAGTCATGATTTTTAAAGGTTACATTCCATTTATAGTTACTAGAAAACAAGTGGCTATATTCCCCATGTTGTATGGTATATCCTTGTAGCTTATTTATTTTGGATATAATAGTTTGTATCTCTTAATACCACACCTCTATCTTGCCCCTCCACTTTGCCTTTCCCACTGGTAACCACTCATTTGTTCTGTACATCTGTGAGTCTGTTTCTTTTTTATTACATTCATTAGTTTCATTTTTTAGAGTCCACATATAGGTGATATCATACAGTATTTGTCTTTCTCTGTCTGACTTATTTTACTTAGCATAATACCCTCCAAGGCCATCCATGTTGCTGCAAAATCTCATTCTTTTTCCTGGCTGAGTAGTATTACAGTGTGTATGTGTGTCACATTGTGTGTGTGCGTGTGTGTGTACACATACACACCACATCTTATTTATCCACTCATCTGTTGACGGACAGTTAGGTTGCTTCCATATGCTGGCAATTGTAAATAGCGCTGCCGTGAACATTGGGGTTCGTGTATCTTTTCAGACTAGTGTTTTTGGATATTTACCCAGGAGTGGGGTTGCTAGGTCATTGGTAGCACTGCTCTTAGTTTTCTGAGGAACCTCCGTACTGTTTTCCATCGTGGCTATACCAGTCTCCATTCCTGTCAGTGGTGTGGGGCAATTCCCATTTCTCCACATCCTCGCCAACATTTGTTCTCTCTGGAGATGGCCATTCTGACAGGAGTGAGGCGATATCTCATTGTGGTTTTAGTTTGCATTTCTCTGATTCACGATGTTGAGCACCTTTTCATGTGTCTGTTGGCATGTCCTCTTTGGGAAAATGTCTATTTAAGATTTTAAGTGGCAATTGAAGGTGATTATTTTGGTCAAGTTTCTGTGGGCTGTAATATATTTAATTACATATTTACCACATTTATATGTTTTTCAAATTAAAACCAATATATTAAATGGAGTTAAATCTGAAAATTTATATTTTAGAATCTTAATGTCTAAGGTCTATAAATCAAAAATGAGTTGCTTTTGATTTGTAATAATTTGACCAAATTATTCATTTTATTATGCCTGTTCTAAAGGTCATTAAAACCCTTAAACTATCAAAATGTTTAATTTTGAACCTTATCAATTGTAAATATTTAAAGGAAAAATTTTAAATTATTTTTTAAAAGTATCTTTGACAATCTTAAGAGTATCTGACTGTTGCCGTGGCTGTGTTGTTTTCTCCGTGTAACACCCTGTCTCAATTGTTTACAGATCCGGAGGTGCTGTGGAAGTTCCCAGAGGACTTTGCAGACCAGGTTGGAACCACATCATTTTTAAAAAGCATTTAAAATTAAATATTGATGATTATTACTGCTGTTACTACTACTACTACTGTTACTGAAGCTACTGCTACATATGAATTACTATAAGTATTTTCTCTTGGTCAGCTCTGAGAATAAAAAGCCATGTATGTAGAGTACGTGGAAAATGTTTGGAAGTTGCCATCGAGATGGGTGATGAAGAGGCCCATCTTGAAGCTAATAGGAAGTGAATGTTCACAGTTTCTGTGTGTTTTTACACTTTTTTAATGTATCTGTGGAAAATATATTTAGAAACACTTAAACCATCAGGTCAGAAAGACCTGATGGTTGGGTTCTTTGAGGAATACCCTTCTGTCAGTAAAACAAAAGGGTGCTACTTAGCTCATTCTTAGCTCTCTAAGTAAGACATAAGAAGTAGTAACTGCTGTAACTAAGAGATCATTTCTGTCCTTGTTACAGTGATATTGGGATCATTAATATATATAAGTTGAACTGGTATTACTTCCTTATTTTAAAATGATTCTTATTTGTAGCTTTATTTTCTTAAAAAAAAACAGGAGACTTCAAAATAAATTTACTGTATTTGTATTTTAAGTGTAATCTTCTCTAGTTCCTTAAGTATTTATTGTGACCAAAACTGTGAATTCTTTCGACATGATGTGTGTAAATTAAAAAATCCTTATAGTTTATATTATGGATTTATCATTTTGAAGTGAATTATATGGGTAACCATACACATTTAAATTTTTACCCAAAAAACTACTCTTTCTGGAAATGTGATGAGCAGGTTCCTTTTTTTTTGTCTGCAAAGAAATGGGGTGAAACAATTTTTCACTGTTAAAATTATAACACTACAAGCTTAAGCATAAGTTAAGTTCACGGATAGGAATTTCATAATTTACAAAAATGAAAGCTGATAAAAGTATTCATTTTAAAGCAGTTCATTCAGAAATATGCAGACGTGATTTTGATGTGGAAGAATAATTTATAATGTGAAAATCAGTATCTAAGATTAGGAAATTTCACTGAAACAGTGAGTTAAATGAGCATGTTAAATATTAGTTAGATTGACTGTTGTTTCACATAGTAAGAGAGTATTTTCTCTTAATTTGTCTTTAGCATTTTGGAGAAAGAATAGACTTATATGTGTTTTAGGTATGTAAGTCCGTACAGTGAAGACAGGATTTGTACATATGAGGCTTCCTTGGGTTTGTTTCTCAGTAATGGGAAGTTTCTTCCCTCGGATCTGCCTTTAATGCAGGAGTTCAGTTCAGTTCAGTTCAATTGCTCAGTCGTATCCGACTCTTTGCGACCCCATGGACTGCAGCTCGCCAGGCTTCCCTGTTCATCACCAACTCCTGGAGCTTGCTCAACCTCATGTCCATTGAGTTGGTGATGCCATCCAACCATCTTATCCTCCGTCGTCCCCTTCTCCTCCTGCCTTCAATCTTTCCCAGCATCAGGGTCTCTTCCAGTGAGTCAGTTCTTCACATCAGGTGGCCAAAGGATTGGAGTTTCAGCTTTAGCATCAGTCCTTCCAATAAATATTCAGGACTGATTTCCTTTAGGATGGACTGGTTGGATCTCCTTGTAGCCCAAGGGACTCTGAAGAGTCTTCTCCAACACTACAGTTCAAAAGCATCGGTTCTTTTGGTGCTCAGCCTTCTTTATAGTCCAGCTCTCAGATCCATACTTGACTACGGGTAAAACCATAGCTTTGACTAGGCAGACCTTTGTTGGCAAAGTAATGTCTCTGCTTTTTAATATGCTGTCTAGGTTTGTCTTAGCTATGTAGGAGACCTGGGTTCGATTCCTGGGTGGGGAAGATCTGGAGAAGGAAATGGCCAGCTACTCCAGTATTGCCTGGAGAATCCCATGGACAGAGGAGCCTGGCGGGCTGTTGTCCGTGGGGTCACAAGACTCGGACACGGCAGCACTAAACCACCGCAGTGGGGAGTTAGAGCCTTGCCGTGTCATTTTACTGTGGTAAATCCTGTTTCTCTCTTGTTCTTTCTAGTTCTCCTTCGTCTCACCTCCTGTCCAGATTCTTTTTTTCCTTGTAATTTCAAACTCTTAAAACTGCCCCTGAGAATTCCTAGGGCATCTGAAGTCTCCTCACTTTGGGTTCCCCTAAGTGATGGCGCGCTTGTCGAGTTCCCCTACAGTAAATTCTGCAGTGAGACAGACCGTTGCTGTTCCTCTTTGTGACGGATAAGCTGGTGATAGGAATGTCTTAGCTGTTGCTTTGTTTCCCACATCTGTGAGGTCAGGCGAACATTAATAAGCCCTCACGTACTTAGTGAAACACAGAAGCATTTGACCACATAAAGTTGATGAGCGTTCATAACCCCCAGGATTTCAGGACATAGCAGTTCTTGTAGACTTTTTGAAAGGAGCTTTAGATAGTATTTTGTCTAACTACTTCACTTTATATCTAAAGAAACCACACTTCATGTGGGGATCCAGCCACAGTCTGTGAAGAATGGTTTTGAAATATGCTTTTTGGTGAATATTCTGAATACTACAGATGACCTGTGGCGCTAGTGGTAAAGAACCTGCCCACCAATGCAGGAGATGTAAGAGACATGGTATTGATCCGTGGGTCAGGAAGATTCCCTAGAGAAGGGCAAGGCAACCCCCTCCAGGATTCTTGCCTGGAGAATCCCATGGACAGAGGAGCCTGGTTGGCTACAGTCCGTAGGTTAACAAAGAGTCAGGCACGACAGGAGCAACTTAGCGCAGCACACAGCGCTCTGTGTTTCTCGTTGTTTTTGTCTTTTCCTGGTTTCGTATATGGGTTGTCCACTTCTTCCTAAACAGCCTTTTCCCTGGGTCTGAGATGCTTCAGTAAGAATAATTCCTTTTAAAAAAGATCTTTGTTTAGCTCTTACCGTGTACTAGGCACTGTGCTAGGTGCTTATGTGCGTAATTGATTTTATCTTCATATCCTTCCAGCACTGTTAGGAGATAGTATCAGCCCTGAAACTGAGACTTAAGTAAGAAACTGAGCTGATCACACTCTGCTTACAGAAGAGGCAGAGCTAAGGCTTGAGGGCGAGTTTGTCTAACTCAGAAGCATGTGCTATTAACAAGTAAGGTATATTATTATCTCTGCTTGGAATGCTGACGCAAAGCCTACTTGCTTATTTTAGTTCTTTTTTTAAAAAAGTTTAGTATATAAAGTTTCCTATCCCCCAGTATCTTTATAATTGAAAAGCAGTGTGTTTTTTAATCCACAGAAGTAATATCAATTCATTTACTCCTTTGGTAATACCTCATGGAGCTCTTCATCCATCATAGGCATTTGTTTATTATATGGAAAATAATAAGCCAATTTTGATTTGGTTTCCTTCCTTTGGCAATAGAAGGAACCGATGAGACAACTCAAATCACACTTCAAGAGGAGTTATAATCGATTTGATTTTAGTTGTTTTTTTTTACAGTGGAGAATTTTGTGTAAGGAGAGCGGGAGATGAAACTACAAACATGAATTGGGCTGGGTCTTGGCAACAATTAAAGGCCTTGCTGAGGCCCTTCCAACGGACTTAAGGAGAGTGTGATATAACAAAATGAGTATGTTAGGAATATTAATTTGGAAAAGATTTCAGTATGGATTGGTCGTGGGAGAAACTGAAAGCAAGGAAGTAAGTGACTTTGCAGGAGACTAGCTGAGCAGTAACGAGGATCTGAAAGAGCTGGTTACGTTAGGAATGAAAAAGAGGAGGAACGTGTTGACTCTGAAGTAAATCGACTGCCAGATGTTTCTATAGCAAAGGTGGGTTTCTTTGGCGTCCGCAGCGAGTTCCGTCTTGGGGTCTGCAGCGTGAGCCCTGTGCAAGTCCCACAGGGCAGGCGAAGAAGTCTTCTATAAGCAGAGACAGGAAGTGGGGAGGGCCGTGGAGACCAAGAGGCTGTGGCCTTGCATTGGCTGAGTCCTTGCCGAGGGAAGCGGAGCCGGTCTTCTTCCTACTGGGCTCTGTTAGGGTCCCAGGGCCTGAAGCTCCCCCTTCTGGTCACCCCACTCTCTTTAGTTCAGGCTTCTGTTTATTAAGTTTTTGCCGGCAGCCTGCACGCAGATGTGTTCTGGGCTGCATGAGGTAGAGAAGAGTAATGAGAGTAATGAGCATTTTGGCACTTCAAGAAATGTTGAATTATCTTCCATGCAAGTGGAGGGGACTTTGGGGATTTGGGGAAAATGGAGTTGTGCACCCGTAGGAGATGAAAAGGTGTAAATGAATTAGAGGATTTACAGACAGATTTAGTCAATGTCAGTGTTATGTCTTGCAAATGCATTGAGGACGGTGGCTGAGAAGATGGATGCAGAAGAAATCCTGCCCTCCCTGCTGCAGGTGATAGCAGCATCTCCTGTTATATTCTGGAGACGTTCACCACTTCTGGATGAAATGAGTAATTTTGTCTCTTTTTGCTGCTGTCAAGCTGAGCTCTCCGTTGCTCTTATATGCCCGTTGTTCACATTTACACTTAATAGCTTGATGCTATTTTTCGCAATACTTGACTTTTCACCTGTACTTTCTGCTCGTCATTTTCATGGCTCACGTTTCTGTATCTCTGCTGTTTTCATGTACCGTTGGCCTCGTAAGGCCATGGCTGGTCTGTATTTCTTGAGTAAGAGGACTCAGTCTTTGTGAGCGAAATGTACCTTTGGAGAATGGTCAGAAATAAAATCTCAAACATGCTGGCCTCAGGTCTGTGTTTGAGTCATGGCTTTGTACTTACAGATTATATGAAGTGTTGCTTTTGGCAAGAGTTTTTATCTCTCTTAATTCCTCATTTGCAAAATAGGGCTGATTCTACTGATCTGACAAAATGAGGATAAGAATGAAGTCTATGAAGCGTAGTACCTGGCACATGGAAAACACTCCATGAATGGGAGCCAGCAGTTTTATTATTATATTGTAAGGCCATGAATGTTTATCAAGTTATGATGAGGACCAGATAGAACTGCTGTATGTAGAATGTTGTTTTTATAGTTTGATAACTAGTTTGAGAATTTTGCTGCTTTATAGACCTTCAGGAAGATTTATAGTGTCAAGTAGGAAGAAATTTTTCCTCTGCCCTTCTAGGCTCTCCGGATTGGTCTTAGAATTAAACTGACATCAAACAGATGAACAGGAGACAAGCAAACAAAAGTTTAATAATGTACACATGGGAGAGGGGCTGCCCTGGTGGCTCAGAGGTAAAGAACCCACCTGCCAACGCAGGAGACGCGGGTTCAATCCCTGGGTCGGGAAGATCCCCTGGAGGAGGAACTGGCAACCCACTCCAGTATTCTTGCCTGGAGAATCCTGTGGGCAGAGGAGCCTGGCGGGCTTTGGTCCAGGGGGTCGCAAAAGAGTGGGACCTGACTTAGCAACTGAACGACAACATATGGGAGAGACTCGGGAAAACTGGGAACTTGCCAGAATAGCTGAAGCCTTCTCCTCAAATACCATGTTCAGCTAAAGACAGGAGAGGATGTCTGGGGTAGTGGTCTGTGAACTTGGAGGGGAGAAAAGCAATTCCCGTGGAGACGAAAAAGCAGGTGTCTGGTGCACAGATGTTTGCTGGGCCTGCAGAGAGCCGGGGATGCAGCGTAACTCTGGTCTCCAGCCTAGTTCCCACCACCTACCCCACCCCCGCACCTGGCCCGTGTTCACAGAGATCTCTGGTGATAGTTCTATTCTGGGAACAGGCCCTCTGTCTAAATTCCTTTAGGCAGTTATGGGGGAGGGAGCAAGGCCCACTTCCTCAGTCTCAATTTCTTAAAAATTAATCAGCCCGAATAAATCGTCCTGCCAGAGAGACACATTTTGTGGTGGCAGATATTGCTTCCCGGCAGTAACACGAGGGATGCTTTCAGGACGCCTCCCAGCAGAAGTCCTAAGACCACGGAGCCATCATCTTTTAGTGACGGCCGACACATAGACAGCACTAGGTGTCTTTCCGTACTTTTTAGATAGGGAAAGTGACATTTTGGGGAGCTGACCCCAGGCCGTGTTTCTGCCTCGCCTTTAACTCTTCCCTCACGCAGTACTTGGTTTCCTGTTGGCACACACACTGCAGGGCTTTGATTCTGGGCTGTCTCTTACGTTTCAGATGCCCTTTTCCATTTCTCTTAAGTACTTCCTTCATAATACAGCTTAGATGTTTCCTCCGCTGTGATACATTGAAGCATTCTTCCTGTTCGTGTTCCACAGTCATCTTTGCCTTTCCCGGTTGCTCAGTGGTAACGAATCCGCCTGCAGTGTGAGAGACACAGCAGACGTGGGTTCCATCCCGGGCTCAGAGGATCCCTTGGAGGAGCATATGGCAGTCCACTCCAGGATTCTTGCCTGGGCAAATCCTGTGGACAGAGGAGCCTGGCGGTCACAGTCCACAGGGTCACAAAGAGTTGGAAACGGCTGAGCACAGCCACGGTCATTTTTGTATCACTGTGTTTCCCATGTTACCTGATGTGGAGGAATTGTTCTTGTGTGTCTTACCCCAGAGGGTGCTCCCACTGAAGCCGCTTTCCCCAGCAGGGACTTTATATATTACGTGTTGACCTGTGTTTCCCCCACTCAGCTGCTCTAAGCAGTGTGTCACCAAAGCCTATCGCTTGTGCCTCTTTTATGTCTTGTAAATCTGTCTTAACGCCTTCTCAGTTCCTTTCCTTAATTCACATCCTCCTAACTCTTCTTTTCACCTCTGTTTTTGTCCCTATTTAATATACTCTCCTCTGAAATGTCACCCTCCCATAAATTATTGTTTATGCGCAGAAAGCGTGTCCTAGGGGTCATCACTTACTGAACTCACTGGGCAGCCTGTGGGTCTCTCGCCGCCGTTGTTTCATTGTTTTGAAGCATGTCTGATGCTTCTGTTTCATGGTTTCGTTGCTCAGTTAGCCTGCTTGGTTTTGTGGTTAAGCAAACCTGCCTTCTTGAGTGATCATAAACTTTCAGGGGTCCCCGAAAGTCCCCTAATGGGATTCCCGAGCTAACTGATTATCCTACTCTGTCCCTGTCTCTGACAGCATACTGCCACTGGGCCTTACAGTGTGCTGGGCAGTTTTCTAACTGCTTTACCTGTCCTCATAATACCCTGTGAGCCTGAGGGGCTGTGGTAATTCCCACTTTACAGATGAGGAAGCAGAACTGATATGGCAGGAGTCACACAGCTGGAAAGTAGCAGAGTCATTATTCTAAGGCGGTGTGACTGCAGAGCCTGCTGACCTGAAGGCTTGTTAAACCGGGTTCTCCCCACTAACACCTTCAAGGTGAAGTCCAGCCCTCTTACCAGGATCAAGCCCTTGCTCAGGGCCTCTGCCTCCATCTGAAGCCTCTTCCTGCTCTGCCTCCCTCCCCGTTTCCCTAGTAAGGCAGTGGCCTGCCTTTCGCAGCAGACGTTTGTTTCCTTTACGTGTTAATCCCAGCCATCCATCTACAGTCTCTCCTTGAACGTGGGAGTCCTTCGGCCTGAGAGGCCCGTCTCCTGTTTGCTCTCTCCTTGCCTGTGTTTCTGGTCTCGGCTCAGAGGTCGTATCCACCGAGGAGCCCTCTGTGTCGCTTGCCTGGATTGGATGCACCTCCTTTGAGTTTCCACAGCATTTTGTGTTTCCCGTGATGCTTACTAGATCTGTCACTTCCTTACTTCCTGTTTACTCCATTAGGCCAGAGGTTTCTGAGACTAGTATTAAAGAATATTTTTAATAGAGGGTATAATCATAAAAAGTGAAAGTGAAAGTCGCTCAGTCGTGTCCCACTCTTAGGGACCCTGTGGACTGTAGCCTGCCAGACTCCTTTGTTCGTGGGATTCTCCAGGCAGGAATACTGGATTGGGTTGCCATGCCCTCCTCCAGGGGATCTTCCCGACCCAGGGATTGAACCCCGGGCTTCCCAGGCGATGCAGTGGTAAAGACTCCGCCAGTGCAGGAGACACAGGAGACGTGGGCTCGATCCCTGGGTTGGGAAGATCCCCCTAGAGTGAGAAATGGCACCCACTTCAGTATTCTTGCCTGGAAAATTCCATGGACAGAGGAGCCTGGCGAGCTATAAAATCCACGGGGTCTCTATGAGTCGGACACAACTGAGCATGCACCCGTGCTCCTGCAGGCAGATTCTTTACCATCTGAGCCACCAGGGAGGCCCCTCCATCAGTATAGTTAACCTTTATTCCTTCAGAGTGCCTTGACGTGGCTGGTTAAACAAGCATTTTCTCAAATAGGTACTTTAAGTATGGCCTTGGTTGTATAGTCAGTGTTTCCAGTTGTATCCTGGGTAAAATGAGTGACAGATTTTTATTAAACTTATGCAGATAACAGTATTGCCATGAAAATTAAAGGGACCTGGTAAGAGTTTCTGAATTGAGGGAGGGAAGGAATCAGTGAGAACTAGATGTAATTTAAAAATTATATTTCTGTTCACAGAAGCAGAGTTTACAGAATGGTTGTGGGTTACAGACAACTTAGGAAGAAGGCAAGGGCTTCCATATAAATGTCCAGAAAATAGAACATTTCGCAACAGCATCAAATATATTTCAAACAATGAAATTTCCTGCGTTAGTTTATTCAGTGCAATGCAGTAAATTATTGTTCTGCTGGTTATTGACTCAGCAGTTTCATGAAACGTAGTGCTTCTTGACTAAAAAGAGTCTTGGAGATCCTGACTCAGTCCAGTGGAATGGCCTGAGCATTGTCAGTTCAAAAACCTGCACCCGTAAATCTGTTCTTTGAAGTGTCAGTGGTTGGAGGTACCTGAGATGACCACTTCCTCTAAGCTCCGAGACTGACCTTTGTTGAAGACAAATTCTGTCCTATAGCTTCTAACAGTCTTCAGGGTATCAGAAACAAAAGTAAAGCATCTGTGGACGACAGAAACTTAATGGGCTGTGGTTAATTTATTAATGATTATGCTCAAAAGTGAAATGCCTGTTAAGGGTTCATCATAAAAATAAAACATGGAAAAGGGAATTTGCTTGTTTCTTTTGTATGGAAATGAAGATAATAAAACCATTAAAAAAAAGGTTTTAGACAGAATGTGTGTAAGAACAATGTGCAAGCCTGTTTTCTGAGGAGCCAGTTCAAGTTATGTCTGATTTATGAAAATGGGTGAACAGAATTTTTATAGAGGAAAGATCTTGAGAATGTAACATGCAGAAATCCTGAGGCATGATATAATGAGAGTATACTCAGAGTATCAAATAAAGAGATGGAGTAGATCTGAAGGAGGGCTCAGACAAACACATTTTTGTACAACTTAAAGGTTACGTTAAGTGCATATCTAGCTGGGAACCACTGGCTTAGGAGAGTCAAGGGATTTAAAATAGAGAAGGAAGGTTATGTCCAGGTGAACATTCTAAATAACAACTGAAACTAGATCTCGTAATATTTCGTTACTGTTGCCTCGTATCACCAGGCAAAGCACTGCTGGGAGTCTGGTGAGTGTAGGAGAATTCAGCAGAACTATTTTATAAGAGATTTGACCCTTGTTCTCCTGAAGAGTAAAACATATTCCGGAGACCAAGGGTGTTGGCATGTCTCTAGAAACTTCCCATAAAGCGTGTGATTTCTGAGATATTTCATACTCAAAAAATTTACATGTACAGATTTAACCTGAGCAGGCTAAGGGTCTCTTCTGATTGGCCAGCTTTCTGTATACTAATAATTCTATTAAACCACCCTTACGATAATAATATATCAAACAAGCCAAATTACTTCCTAGCGTCTCATTTTATAAGAGTACACATCCTTGTGATTTTGAGGGAGCCTCTAGGAAATCCCCCAGATAGTTTTAGTTATAAAACAGATCCTGCAGGTTTTTGATTTTTTCCTGTATTCAGAATCTGAGTTTGGGAAGGCATGATTTAAAAAGTTGTTAAAAGATTTGGATATTTGACTACGATTGGGTTCAGAGGTGCCTAAGAAGCAAGCATTTGATTATCTGTTTAATCAAAGTGACAATAAAATATTTAAAAGTAAATATAGGCAGTAACATGATTGAATGTGTATATTGAACGTGGATTGAATGTTCCTCTTTCATAAGTGAGGAACTTTCGTTACCCTCCTCCCCACGCTTGAATAATAGAAGATGTAATAAAGTCGTTATCAAGCACGGAGAGTTATTCTGCAGAGACCCAGAGTTTTGACTGTCCCAGAGGCACATGGAGCTAAGAGGAACCTTTCCTGGTGTAGGTAGAGGGTGAATCAGGAGTCCAGGAGGCAGAGGGTGAATCAGGAGTCCAGGAGGCAGAGGGTGAATCAGGAGTCCAGGGGAGCAAGCCCATGAAAACTGAGAGAACTTCAACAATTTTCACAGCTTCCTTCCAGAGTCAGGAATTACCAGGCATTTTAAGCTTTATTCATTGTGCTCTGTCCTATTCAAGAACAAACTGATACTTACTTAAAAGACACATCTCGGAGATCTGCAAGGTCAAACTAATTTCGTTATCGTCTTTATGACCATCACATTTGTGTTATGTGTGTTAACATGCAGTGCATTCATGATTGCTGTCATCAAATGAATCCACATGTCTTGTAAAAATTTACCAGTTTTAATTTCTAACATATTACATTTCAGCAGTTATCACATAAACACTAGCTCATCACAGTCCTCATTAAGTCCCAAGAATATAAAAAGCCCAAGAATCACTGTTTAGGATAAAACTGTTTTTTGAAAACAAAAACATATCCACGGTTGTATTTATCTGACACTATTGTTCATCGTGTAGTCTTAGCCACTCATATTAATTATAACTTTTCACCTGAACAAGCAACTTCTGTTTCACAGAAAATGGGAGACAAGGCACTTGGAGGGGGGGACGTGGATGATTGAGCACCTGGTGTCCTGCACAAGCGTCTTAGCAGACGGCCAGACTCGGGGCCCATGTACCACTTTCTGCAGTCCCACACCTCCCTTCTGCCTCGCTGTGTAGTAGCCAAAGTGAACACATTCATTAACATGACCCAAAGGTGTAGCCTTTTCACAGCACACAGAAATGAGAAGTATATAGACTTGAATGTGCTTAGTGGTCAGTGTTTTTGGTATTTTAGAAATTATCTGGGGTTTTAATACATTATTGTTGTGCATGGTCAGTCATGTCTGACTCTCTCTGACCCCATGGACTGTAGCCCCCCAGGCTTCTCTGTCCATGAAATTCTCCAGGCAAGAATCCTGGAGTGGGTGCCATTTCCTCCTCCAGGGCATCTTCCCAACCCAGGGGTCCAACCCTCGTTTTGTGCAACTCCTGTATTGGCAGGTGGATTCTTTACTACTGAATCACCGGGGAAGCCCCTATAATACAATGTATAGTATAATGAGTATTTATTAACTAATTCAATATCAGTTTAATGTTTTGGTTACTGCAACAGGTTTGAAATTGTTTCAGCAGATATATTACAAACTATAGTTACTATTTAAATAAAGCTTGCCAGAATAATGATACAATTTGGTTGAACATTTACGTCTTCTGTAGCCATGAGCAATATGCCATGTTAGCTAATTTACTCAGTAAGCCTGTATGCATTTGGGAAGAGCAAACTGAGATAGAATGAATGTGTGCTTATGTTTTAATTAACATTGATAAGTCAGAAGTCGCAGCTATGTATACTAAAGTAAAATGATGAAACTAGATGTTTGCTGAGGATTTTCCTTAATTATGTGAATCTGAATTCACTATAAATTTTCTGGAAGTCTAGCACATTTGAAGTATTAGAAGTTCAATTTCCTTATTTTATAGGACTTTGAGGAATAATCATTTTATGCACATTTCTTTGTATAAGCCAATCAGAGTAAAGCTGCTGTAATTTATTTAACATTTTTGTAAAGGACTCTATATTTTAGAGCAGTTAAAGTTCACATCAAAATGGAGAGAAATGTGCCGTGAGTTCTCGTTTACCCTCTGCACCCACGTTTGCGCAGCCCCTTGCTTTATCGATACCTCTACCAGATGGTGCGTTATTTACCAAGAATGAACCTACACTGAGACATAACGGCCCAGAGTCCATAGTTTACCTTAAGGTTCACTCTTGACATTGTACAGTCTGTGGGTTTAGACAGAGGTACGATGACACAGCCATCATTATAATATCACGTGGGTATTTTCAGTGTCCTAAACACTCTCTGTGCTCTGCCTGGCTGTCTCTGCCTGCCATCCCAGCCCTGGCACCCATTCATCTTCCTATCGTCTCCATTTGTCTCCATCAGTCGCTAAGCCGCGTCTGACTCTTTGCAACCCCAGGAACTGCAGTACTCCAGGCTCCTCTGTCCTTCACCGTCTCCCAGAGTTTGCTCAAATTTGTGTCCATTGAGTTGGTGATGCCATCCAACCATCTCATCCTCTGCCACCCCTTTCTCCTTTTACCATCAGTCTTTCCTAGCATCAGGGTCTTTTCCAGTGAGTTGGCTCTTTGCATCAGGTGGCCAAAGTATTGGAGCTTCAGCATCAGTCCTTCCAATGAATATTCAGAGTTGATTTCCTTTAGGAATGACTGTTTTGATTTTCTTGCTGTTCAAGGAACTCTCAAGAATCTTCTCCAGCACCACAGTTCAGAAGCATCAATTCTTTGGTGCTCAGCCTTCCTATGGTCCAACTCTCATATCCGTACATGCCTACTGGAAAAATCATAGCTTTTATTATTGTTTCTATAGTTATTGCCTTTTCCAGAATATCATAGTTGAAATCACAGTGTATATAATCTTCTCAGATTGCCCCTTTCACTTAGTAATACGCATTTAAGGCTTTTCCATGTCTTAGTATAGCTTGGTAGCTTATTTCTTTTTAGTGCTGAAAAATATTCCATTGTCTGTAAGTATCACAGTTTATCCATTTATCTACAGAAGGATATTTTAATTGCTGCCAAGTTTTGGCAATTGTGAATAAAGCTGCTATAAACATCCATATTTTGGAGTTTAAATTGTGAGACTTCATAGTCTAGTTTATTGACACTTTCCAGAGGTATTCTCCAGAGGTGTTTCACACTAACTCAATTAAAAGACTTTTCTGGATTATATGCATGTAGATTCATAGACATGAGAAATTTTGGTGATATTTTTAGGTGTATTTTACATAGTGAAAAGATAATATAGATGTGTAAGAAACTGAAAGACATATTATTAAAAGTAATGCTTTATTTTATGAGGCCTTTTAGTTGTGTTTTTGGTTGTTACTTTTATGATATCAGAGGTGAAAATTTTGCCAAATATTGAACAAGTTACTTAACCTAAGCAGTTAGCATGTACCTAAAGCTGCCTGAAAATTACTCATAGAATACTTTTTTTTTGGCAAGGCACTGGTCTGGCAACATGAGGCTGTAAACAGAAAGACATGTGGTCCTTGCCTTCCAGAAGTCCTGTTCGTGGGGAGGAAGACTGGTTTGGGAATCAAAAGTGAACTAATACTGTGTTTCTGCTTTGAATGTATGACCTGAAGGAAATCACTTTTACTCCTTGAAGTGCAGTTTTCTCCTCTGTTAAGTGGGGGATGCAGTTTTCTCCTCTGTTACTGGTTGTCTTTTACAGTATTTGCTTCTACATACGATTGCAACAGGGGGCTTGCCAAGTCGTGCTAGTGGTAAAGAACCAGCCTGCCAGTGCAGGAGATGTAAGAGACAAGGGTAAAATCCCTGAGTCAGGAAGACACCCTGGAGGAGGGCATGGCAACCCACTCCAGTATTCTTGCCTAGAGAATCCCATGGACAGAGGAGCCTGGTGAGCTACAGTTCACGGAGTCACAAAGAGTCAGACACTACTGAAACGACTTAGCATGCACACATGCATAATGTGTATTACACATGGGCTTCCTCGATGGCTCTGCATGTAAACAATCTGCCTGTAATGTAGGAAACACAGGTTCGATCTCTGTGGGGAAGATCTCCTCGAGGAGGAAATGGCAACCCACTTCTATATTCTTGCCTGGAGAATCCCATGGTCAGAGGAGCCTGGCGGGCTACAGTCCATGGGGTCGCAAAGAGTCGGACATGACTGAAGTGACTTAGCACCCATGCATGGTTGCAACAGAAACACAGGTGTAGTATGTGTCATGAGAATTACTGCCAATGAAATGTGAAAGTCCTGGGAAGGAAGACATCGCACATTTACACAAGCCGAGAAGGGGAGTAGTTAGCGAGGAAGGAGAAGTGTGGTGAGTTTAGACTGATTTTGCTGCTGGTGGCAATATTCAGTGTACTTTTATTTTCTAGGATTAAAAGGCTTGAGGAGGGAAGACCATGTTTCTATAAACAGGATAGCCAGAAGCCACTTAAAAAGAAAGATGGAAGATAGTAGCTGGAACTAATTCTACAGCAAGACTAAGCAGAGATGGCAAGATGACAAACACTGCCTAAACACACACTGTGCATTATTTTTTTTTTCTGGTATGAGATAAATAAAGATAAGTCTAAGAAGTTGCCAGCTCAGAAGGACCTCATAGTCCAGTTGGGGAGACACAGGCAGTTAATCACCGTGTACTGCGTGTGTTGGAATACAGAACAGGCTGTTGGGGGCGTCAGAGCCGCAAGTGTGACGTGGCCGTGGTGGGGTGTGCCCTTCTCTTTAGGATGAGCAGAAAGAAGGAAGACCTGGCAGGGGCTGGTTGTCTGGACTTCAATAAGGTTTGAATAAAGGTATTCTGAATGACTAGGTGAATAAATCAAAGAAAGTTGAATAAATTCATTATAGATTATTTTAACCTTCTTAGAAAGATGGGAGCAAAATCATCTACTAAGCAGAATAGCTGTACGAGGGTGTGGGATATTAAATTTAGAAGGATTTCAGACTGGTGTTTTTGACAAGTACAATAGGAATTCATCAAGCTGCGAATGAAAAGATGGGGCCCAGAGGAAGGGTTTAGTAGGTCTTCCACTGTTTGTTCATGACCTGACTCGTGTGTTCCTTCTCTTCCTCTCAGATTTATTGAAGGTTAAAAAAAAATTAAGAATGTCTATATATTGACACACTAGTATGTGCTCCCGTGCTATGTGAAAAACACGTTGCACTGGAAATGCATTGAGAAACGTGCACATATTACATAATTAATTTTAGTTGCAATAATAAATACCACTAATTAAGCAAATCTTGGGAGAAACTAATTAAGAAAACTTGGTAGAATTCAAACTGGAAACACTTTAAATTATAATTCTGAATGAATTATAATTCTGAGTGAACGCTTTGAATTATAATTGAGTGAAAAGTAGTAGGAAACTATTACACCGTAATGAAAGAACATTTTAAATCTTACCCTTCAGCTGCATCTTCGTAAGTCTTTTGTAGTTGTAGGTAACTAGCTAGTTAGCTGATTCCAAACCAAATATACTCAGCACCGTATACAATTTTCTTTTCATGTTCAACAACATGTAGTGCTTGGTCGTGTGTTTTAGGAAGAGTGCTTGTTCTTTATTAAGAGAAACCTTTTACACGTTTGTCATTTCAAAAAAGTATTTCTTTTGATAACTTTAAGGGGATTTGATCAGAATAAATAAAGTCTTTCATGACTTGAAATTGAGTTAAATTGGTAACTGGATGTTTTATAACTTTGCTCCTTGCATTGGTCATAAAATTGAAATTATTTGGAAATAATCTACTAAATCTAAATACTTTCAAAGTATTTAAATAATTACAGATATTTTTAAAAATTGGACTTTTTATTTTTGCTTGTTCGGATTTGATTCTGTCATTTTAAACTGCCAGTTGATTATATCAGGTGCAGAAGAAAATTAATTAATTGCCTTTTGTACCAACTATTGTTTTTCAAATGGGAAAAAAAAATGAATTGTTTTGAGCCAGTTTTTGATGTATGATGGTTAATTTTTATTTCACTACCCCTATGAATATGTACCTTATATATGGAGACATGTTTCTGAGACAGATTGATTATTTTTTAATTTTTAATGAAATTAAATCTTAAACAGGGAAATGGTGGCTAATTTAAGAAAATTATAATCATCTCATGACTGTATTGTTTGTTTCATATTCCAATTTATCAGTTATATATCTCAATAACCCTAAAATATAAATTATCTTATAATTTGCTTTGTAGATAACGGTATATACATTTTTTGTACATTCTTGTGTCAAAAAAAAAAGAATCATATTGAAACAGGTGCAAGCTTGTGGAAAGGCGCTTAAAAGTAAACCCAAGATCATCATCACTTTGCCTTTCTCTCTTTCTTCATAAAGGCAAGATTTGTTTCTTTTGTAAATGCAGAACTAGAGAGCTCACGGTCAGATGTGATCACGTTTTTATTTTACCTGCATTCTTATATTTTCTCCTGTTAAAATTTTAAAATGTTACTGCAAACAGGGAAACTAATTTGGAAAAACATAGTAATGTTTTAGAAATTTTGCTTTAGAGCAGAGGTATTTATGGGAAAACAGAACTATGTAATCTGGCAAACTCCTATTGAAAAGAATATTTTTGCATACATTCTAGATAATAAAATTTGAAAGCCCCTAAAAAAATGACCTTATTTTTCTGCTGAATGTTGTTATTCTCATGAGCTCTTGGAGGTGAGGGGCTTTACCCTTATTTTTATAGCCATGAAATTATTATATTCTAACTCTGCACATAATTCAGACCAATCCTGGAAGGTCTGGCATTGCTCAGCACCCTACAGAAATTAAATAATAATGGATGATGCAGAATGAAAAAGATAAATGTGGTTCACAAGAACTTACTTTTTATGGAACTTTAAACATTTGACAAAAGTCAGTGTGGAACATAGTCCTTGTAAGAGTTCTGAAGCTTTGAGAGAAATAGTTAAAAAATAATTTTTTTCAAGGTAACATGACATAGGCTGATGAATCAAAGCAATTCTGAAATCAGGAGGAAAAAAAAAAGTTAAATTTAAGTATAGGGGAAGGAAAATCTCTCTACCAGTCCAGAATGGTACATTTCACATTTTTCTTTATCTTTTAGCTTAAAGAGAAGTTAAAATTAGTTAACTGTGAAACAAAGAATGTAAAGAAGAGTAGCATGTTTTCAGATGTTACTTGAAGAAATTGAAATCTTTCAAATTGACATTAAGTCAATATTAATTTGCATAGAATATGTTACTTTGAAATAATCATAATAACTGTATGCTCCATAAGAATGCCTTTCAGGGATATTTCTTTTTTAGGAATAGGTGTAACTTGAGTGAAACTTGTGGTTCGTAAGAATCAGTAACTGACTATAAGTTGCCACCTTACCTTTTTGTTTGGTTATTTCTGTTTTTCCCTCCTCTCTTAGTACATTATTAATAGATAAGCACTATTAAAGTAATATTGCCAGGTTTCTACTAATGTTTAAAATTTAAGCCTGAAATAGAATTGAGAATAAGTAGATATGAAGGCAATTCACAATGAAAAATTTGAAGATTAAAAAATATCCTCTTATTAGCTGAAAACATTGAACTTGATCAACATATGGTACCAGCTAGCCTCATCTCCACCCGTTCTTTTGTTATCTTGTTATTGTTGTAAGGCTTAATGACAGTTGTAAGCCATAGTTCTGGATGTGGGGGTTAGTCCACCCTGGGGAGAAGAGGAGGAAACAGCAGTGTGGATTATGGAAATATGGATTGATCTAAAAAGAGACCCCTTGTAAAAGAACGGGACTCAAAGGAAAGCTAGGGAAGACTGAAGAAAAGATGATGGAATATGATGTGAAAATGATCATTTCAAATCTTTCCTTTCATTCCCAGCTGCTGTGTTTTGGAGAAAAGGAATGCATTTTTATGTTAAGGGGGAGCTAAAAGAGGCCAGATGAATGGTATTATTTATTAGATATATTTTCATTTTGAGCGAGATAAATTATGTGCATTTTAATAGACTTTGCATATGTTAGAGTTCTTAAATCTTACAGATGTAATGTTAGGTGTGATACTTCATAGAAATATTTCAAGTAAAGTAAAATATTTGATTAACGTTTGGCCTAATTTAAATAGACCTAATTGCAAAAATTAATGATTGTTATATATTAAGTATTTTGACTAAATGTGATGGTGAATATTATATTTAAAATATGGATTTTTTGTTACTTTTATAGCTTAGCTCTTCAAATGCACACTTACAAGTTTATTCATGTGTGTTTTTCTAGACGAAGGATAACACTGCAGCGTGTCTTGGTTGTTGTTGCTGCTCAGTTGCTAAGTCGAGTCTGACTCTGCGACCCCATGGACTGCAGCACGCCAGGCCTCCCTGTCCTTCACCATCTCTTGGAGTCATGTTCATTGAGTCAGTGTTGTTATCTAACCATCTCATCCCCTGCTTTCCTTTTCTCCTTTTGCCTTCAACCTTTCCCAGCTTCAAGGTCTTTTCTAGTGAGTTGGCTCTTTGCATCAGGTGGCCCAAGTATTCGAGCTTCAGCATCAGCCCTTCCAATGAATAAGCTAGTACTAGGTAGTAACATTCATCTTTATCCTTAGCCTGTTTGATCCGAAGAGAGAGCAATGCAGTCTAGTGGTCAGTTTTTGGGAATGCAGACACAGGGTCCTTGTGATTTTAACGAGTTTTTGATGTGTTTGTATACAATGAAAGAAAAGCCGTTGCCTGATTCTAGAGTCTGGAGAAAGTTAGACTGGGAAAGAGCTCAAAAGCATGGGGACAGGGAGTGTGGGAGCGGTTCCGAGGGGCATGGTGTTCCTGGTGTAGGGGCCAGGTCCGCAGGCAGGAGTGCCTTTTCAAGGTGGGACGCCTCCGGCTGGAGGGCGAGAGAGGATGGTGGTCGGCTTCACGCGGCCGTTGAGTAGCTCATCTGGGTCCTGGTCCTCGCCTCTGGCTGGAGAATCCAGGCATTATTGGTGGCGTGTAACAGTGACGTTCGATTCCCCAGGGAGAGGTCAGGGAAGCAGACAGAACCCCGGGAACCCCAGCGGAGAAGGCGCCGTGAAACAGCCTGGAAAGACGGGGCGCGCTGGGAGGGTGCGCCGCAGCAGGAACCTCGGCTTCTTGGTCAGGAAAGGGGCAGGTCCGGCAGCGCTCAACCCCACACGCCTCGTGCCTGGTAGATGTTGAATAAGCGCATGTTAAATGAATGAAGTATCACACGTTGCGGAAGTCCGATATGGTGAAGACTGGGAGAACAGTGATTAAATGTAGAAATTAGCAGTCACTGGGGACTTAAGCTGAGAAGACTCGATAGTAACAGCAGCAGTGGGGACTTGCTGGATGTACCTTGTACTTGCAAGAAAATTTTCAGTGAGAGGAAGAAAGAACTATTTTATGTCTGCTTCTTTGTTGACCGAATTCTACTTTACAGAATTTATCTTAGTCTGATTTTACGAATAAGTCATCCCTGTTGTTTATATTTACTCCTTATTTTCCTTACATTCCAATACAATAATATTGTAAAGAATAAATACAAAGTATAAGATAATTTATTCAAGAGAATTACCAATCCTTGACTGAGAAAGTTTATCAAATAACACCCCCCCCCAACTCTGGGTGTGTGTGTGTGTGTGTGTGTGTGTGTGTGTGTGTGTGTCTCATTTCTGGTTTATTGAGTAAAATCCTTACAAGAGACTCAGGAAATTGTGTTTTCTCTTTAAGTTCATTTATGCCAAAGTGGACTAGACTAGGAATGATCAAAACTCATTGCTATTTGGTGAGGCTTGTTTGGTGACTTTCTGTGCGTGAAAAGAACTAGTGTTCACAGTTGAATTTCTTACAGAAAGACTTCTGAGTTATAAGAACTAAGATCAAAATTGGCACCTTTTCTTATAATCTCAGCAAGAGGCCAAAGATTACGTCAGCAGGGAGTGTGAACTAAATTTTTATTCCGCGAGGTGGATGTTCTAGAATGGGTGGAGCAGAATAAGCTTGCAAAATAATAGCTCACAATATTTCTATTTAGAATTTCAAGAAATAAATCATTAAACAAGACACATGACTTCGGATTTAATTGTAATTTGACATATTAAAAATTGTGGGCATGTACATTTCTTATAAAAGAAAAATCTTGTGTAATTTAAGGTGCTCTAAAAATACAAAAAAAAAAATCAGTTTCTAGGTTCTTGATTTTAGTCCCGCTTGCTAACTGTGTTTGGATGAGGCTTTATTTTAATTACGGGGCACTTAGTTCCTGCTTTAAATTGAAGGGGATACAAATGTCTGGCAAACGTCACGAGTAGAATGGCTAATAGTATCAGAGACCTGGGATGCTTACTGCCCGAGCCTCCTTTTCCACGTCTTCACCTGTTGCCACATAGAGACAGCTTTGGCCCAACCTGAAGGTTCCTGCTGTTGAGCCTGAAATAATTACATGCTGTCCCTACCTCGGCCCCTCTGTTACTAATAACTTTGTCTCACCTCACCCTGCCTGTGTTACTCGAGAATTCTTTACTTACTCTGGTATGATTCTTGTTCATATAGTGTTAGTGGCTCAGTCGTGTCCGACTCTTTGCAACCCCATGGACTGTATAGCCCACCAGGCTCCTCTGTCCATGAAATTCTCCAGGCAAGAATACTGGAGTGGGTTGCCATGCCCTTCTGCAGGGGATCTTCCCGACCCAGAGATTGACGTTGGTCTCCTGCATTGCAGGCAGATGTTTTACCATCTAAGCCACCAGGGAAGCCCCTTGTTCTGATAAGTATCAGATGATTGGTGGTTTCAGATTTAAATAATATGCTTCAAATTTAATTCCTTGGCATTTTGCTCCTGTGTGAGAAAGAATCTCCATAAGCCCTTATTTATAAGTCTGTTATTTGAAAGAAGTCAGATGTATGTTTTTACTGTAAGTCCAGTATTTTCAGTGGTAATGAACAGGTATAGTAGCCACAGGCAGCATTGCTTTTCTGCTTCAGGACTTCATTTTGAGGGTATAGAGCAGCCTTGAGCAGGCAGGATTCACATTTGTGATGACGTATCATCCCATCTCTCCTCCCATGATTTCCTCACGTCTCCGCCCCCTTTATTGTTCCATATGCCAAGTTGAACTTTGGTTCTAAGTATAATTGAAACATGAATGAAAGTGTTAGTGCTCAGTTGTGTCCGACTCTTTGTGAGCCCATGTGCAAAGCCCACCAGGCTCCTCTGTCTGTGGGAATTCTCCAGGCAAGACTGCTAGAGTGGTTGCCATTTCCTTCTCCAGGGGATCTTCCCGAGCCAGGATTGAACCCGGGTCTCCTGCATCGCAGGCAGATGCTTTACTGTCTGAGCCACCAGGGACGTATAATTGTATAGTCTAATTCTTCCTACGTATGGACAGTATCCACCATATAGAGCCCAAGCAAGCATCAGAACCAGGCAGATTTTATGTTGGCCACTACATAAAAACAAAGTGGAAAAAAAAAGCATACTGTGGGGAATAATGGTTAGAAGCTTAGCCTCTGATCTCAAACCCTGAGTGACATTTGCTAGCTTTGTGCCTTTGTGCACGTTACTTAGTCTCTTTGATCTCTTCCCTGCCCCCCTGCCCACACACATAAAAGAGAATAAAACATGGATTGTTGTTAGGTTTAAGTGAGATAATACATGTAAGTGCTTAGGTCAGAACCTAGTGTAGTAAGCAGTTATTTTTTTTTCTTTTTTTTAAATAAATTTATTTATTTTAGTTGGGGGCTAATTACTTTACAATATTGTAGTGGTTTTTGCCATACATTGACATGAACCAGCCATGGGTTTACATATGTTCCCCATCCTGAACCCCCCTCCCACCTCCCTCCCCATCCCATCCCTCTGGGTCATCCCATTGCCCCAGCCCTGAGCATTTGTCTCATGCATCGAACCTGGAATGGTGTTCTGTTTCACATATGATAATATACATGTTTCAATGCTATTGTCCCAGAACGTTGCACCCTCCCCTTCTCCCTCAGAGTCCATAAGACTGTTCTATGCATCTGTGTCTCTTATTCTGTCTCGCATATAGGGTTATCGTTACCATCTTTCAAATTCCATATATATGCATTAGTATATTGTATTGGTGTTTTTCTTTCTGGCTTACTTCACTCTGTATAATGGGCTCCAGTTTCATCCATCTCAATAGAACTGATTCAAATGTATTCTTTTTAATGGCTGAGTAATATTCCATTGTGTATATGTACCACAGCTTCCTTATCCATTCATCTGCTGATGGACATCTAGGTTGCTTCCATGTCCTGGCTATTGTAAACAGTGCTGCGATGAACATTGGGGTACACGTGTCTCTTTCAATTCTGGTTTCCTCAGTGTGTATGCCCAGCAGTGGGATTGCTGGGTCATATGGCAGTTCTATTCCCAGTTTTTTAAGGAATCTCCACACTGTTCTCCATAATGGCTGTACTAGTTTGCATTCCCACCAACAGTGTAAGAGGGTTCCCTTTTCTTCACACCCTCTCCAGCATTTATTGCTTGTAGACTTTTGGATAGCAGCCATTCTGACTGGTGTGAAATGGTACCTCATTGTGGTTTTGATTTGCATTTCTCTAATAATGAGTGATGTTGAGCATCTTTTCATGTGTTTGTTAGCCATCTGTATGTCTTCTTTGGAGAAGTGTCTGTTTAGTTCTTTGGCCCATTTTTTGATTGGGCCGTTTATTTTTCTGGAATTCAGCTGCAGGAGTTGCTTGTATATTTTTGAGATTAATTGTTTGTCTATTGCTTCGTTTGCTATTATTTTCTCCCATTCTGAAGGCTGTCTTTTCACCTTGCTTATAGTTTCCTTTGCTGTGCAAAAGCTTTTAATTTTAATTAGGTCCCATTTGTTTATTTTTGCTTTTATTTCCGATATTCTGGGAGGTGGGTCATGGAGGATCCTGCTGTGATTTGTGTCGGAGAGTGTTTTGCCTATGTTTTCCTCTAGGAGTTTTATAGTTTCTGGTCTTACGTTTAGATCTTTAATCCATTTTGAGTTTATTTTTGTGTATGGTGTTAGAAAGTGTTCTAGTTTCATTCTTTTACAAGTGGCTGACCAGTTTTCCCAGCACCACTTGTTAAAGAGATTGTCTTTTCTCCATTGTATATTCTTGCCTCCTTTGTCGAAGATAAAGTGTCCATAGGTGCATGGATTTATCTCTGGGCTTTCTATTTTGTCCCATTGATCTATATTTCTGTCTTTGTGCCAGTATCATACTGTCTTGATGACTATGGCTTTGTAGTAGAGCCTGAAGTCAGGCAGGTTGATTCCTCCAGTTCCATTCTTCTTTCTCAAGATTGCTTTGGCTATTCGAGGTTTCTTATATTTCCATACAAGTTGTGAAATGATTTGTTCTAGTTCTGTGAAAAATACCGTTGGTAGCTTGATAGGGATTGCATTGAATCTATAGATTGCTTTGGGTAGTATACTCATTTTCACTATATTAATTCTTCCAATCCATGAACATGGTATATTTCTCCATCTGTTTGTGTCCTCTTTGATTTCTTTCATCAGTGTTTTATAGTTTTCTATATGTAAGTCTTTTGTTTCTTTAGGTAGATATATTCCTAAGTATTTTGTTCTTTTTGTTGCAATGGTGAATGGTATTGTTTCCTTAATTTCTCTTTCTGTTTTCTCATTATTGGTGTATAGGAATGCAAGGGATTTCTGTGTGTTAATTTTATATCCTGCAACTTTACTATATTCATTGATTAGCTTTAGTAATTTTCTGGTAGAATCTTTAGGGTTTTCTATGTAGAGGATCATGTCATCTGCCAACAGTGAGAGTTTTACTTCTTCTTTTCCTATCTGGATTCCTTTTATTTCTTTTTCAGCTCTGATTGCTGTGGCCAAAACTTCCAAAACTATGTTGAATAGTAGTGGTGAAAGTGGGCATCCTTGCCTTGTTCCTGACTTTAGGGGAAATGCTTTCAATTTTTCACCATTGAGGATAATGTTTGCTGTGTGTTTGTCATATGTAGCTTTTGTTATGTTGAGGTATGTTCCTTCTATTCCTGCTTTCTGGAGGGTTTTTATCATAAATGGATGTTGAATTTTGTCAAAGGCTTTTTCTGCATCTATTGAGATAACCATATGGTTTTTATCTTTCAATTTGTTAATGTGGTGTATTACATTGATTGATTTGCGGATGTTAAACCTTGCATTCCTGGGATAAAGCCCACTTGGTCATGATGTATGATCTTTTTAATATGATGTTGGATTCTGTTTGCTAGAATTTTATTAAGGATTTTTGCATCTATGTTCATCAGTGATATTGGCCTGTAGTTTTCTTTTTTTGTGGCATCTTTGTCTGGTTTTGGAATTAGGGTGATGGTGGCCTCATAGAATGAGTTTGGAAGTTTACCATCTTCTGTAAGCAGTTATTTTTATCATATCTTTATTTGGGTAGGTAATCAGAAAAAAAAAGCATTCAGACCTTAAATCACCTTTCCTTGAACTGTCTACCAAGGTGGATTGGTTCTGATGGTGCTAAAAACGTCGTTTCATATGTGCTCAGTTTTGTTTTGAGCGCATGAGGTCTGGCCTGGCATTGGTTAGGCCTTAGGAGAACTCCAAAGGTAAAGAAGCCATCAGAGACTTTGGATATTCATCTGTTCTGATTGGTCATATCCGCTGTAACAGCTAGGACCTTCTGGGTCACTACTAACTTCATTGATTTCTGGCTCCTGACTAAGGACATACTGGGATTAGAATACCAGAAGTGGTTGAACACTCTGTAACCTATATCTTGATACAAGTCACTAGGAAAATAAAGACAGGATTATGAGAAAGTACAGTGACTTCATAATTTGGAAATATTATAATAAAGTCATCTGTTGAGGGGGCTGTAAAAATATGAAGAGTGGTATTAATTGTCCATAATGGCGGACAGTGAAAGATCCCATCTCTCCTTGCTTCTGTGCCTTTTAATTGGCGCCGTTCCCCTTGTTTGTCTCTGACTGGGCCACATGCTGTCTCTGGAGCACCGGGTGGTTTATCCAGCTCCCTCCTGGACCTTTCCCTCTTTGCTTCTGCTTGCATCTTAATCTTGCACCTTCTCTGTCTTCCTGCTGCAACTCTCCAGCTGCAGGCCACCACCACTCCCTGATGTGATCACAAAGGCCTTCTCACTGATTTTCCAGCCTTCAGTCTCGTCCTTTAAAACCCATCCTGCAAATGGTAGTCAGAGTGACCTTCCTAAAATTCCAGCCCAAGCATGTCCCTCCCTTGCTTCACAGCTTCCCTATTTCTCTTAGGTCAGCTGATTTGTTGTCCAAACTGAGATCCTCACTTGTTCCTTTCTCACTGATGATTTGTATGTGTGCAGTGCAGACGTGTGTCCCCTCGGGTGTGCAGTCAGAGCCCGCACGGCACTCATTCTTGTAAAGATGCAGGCCACTTCTGTCACTGCAGGAAGTTCCCTCTTGCCTTTTCCTGGGTGCTTCTGTGCCAACCCACCCACTCCCGTGGGCCCAGGAGACCACTGTTCTGATTTCTGTAACAGTAAGTTGTAACTTGGGCACTTTTGAGAGGAAAAGGGCTCGCCGCTGATAATTGTGCTGAGAAGGTGGCTGTAAAGTGTTCTGGGCAGGTCGGTGGTGTGGTTTCCCTCCTCTTTGCATCAGGTCAGAACTGAGCCGGTCTCAAGGCGTTGGGACCCCGTCTGTCCCCGACTGACTCTTCAGGCCACACCGTCTTCTCAGCCACTCGGATTGTGCGTGTTCCTGCCACCTCCAGACCTCGCTGGACCTTTCTGTGATGCTCTTGCCTGCGACGGGGAAACCGCCCTGACCGCCTCTCTACCTCCCCCCTCGCCGTATGGTCATCCGGCCAGCTTCTCATTCTCTGTGTAGATGCGGTCTCTTCCCTCAAGACTTCGACCACTCCCTTCCAGAAGCACCCCTCCTCCATCTGCTTTACGTGCCGATTTCTAGACTCCCTGGGTGTTTTTCACCATTACCACCAGCGCTCTATTTACGTTGCATTCTGATTGTCTTTGATTGCTCTTCACACACTGAATGTTTGCTAAATGAATATATATATATAAACATAAACATATTAATTATTTATATGTTTCACATTGAGCTTGTAAATGTGATTTAGCAATGATTAGACTTTCTGTTGTTTAGTTGCTAAGTTGTGTCTGACTCTGCGACCCCATGGCCTGCAGCACGCCAGGCTCCCTTGTCCTTCACCATCTTCCAGAGCTTACTAAAACTCATGTCCATTGAGTCAGTGATGCCATCCAACCATCTCATCCTCTGCTGCTCCCTTCCCTTCTTAGACTTTATATCTAAGTCAGTAATCCTCATTCAACAGTCCGTGTTTCATAATTGTGTAATTATATTTTAGTTCTTTCAGATAAAGCCTTCAAATAGGTAGTTACGATATTTCCAGACTTTTAAAAGATACTGTGGTTCTCATTTCTGCTGGGTGACTGTATAGACTCTAGGGGCCTTCAAGGCATAGAGAAACGATTAGTACCTACTGTACTGTGTTGAATACAGTAACTACCTAAAGTGTAGGGTCCCTGTTTTATGCTCTAAAACTAAAAGTTCTGTTGTTTATTAAAGCATCAGACGAATTATTTATCTTGGTTTTATTCATTTGGTTTTACCGCAAGATTCACTATCTAGGGAATATCAAGCAGTTCAGGCATAGTTCTGAACTAGGTTCAAGGCAGGGTCAAAAAAAAAAAGATAATTGTAATTTACTTCTCTGGGACATAGCGTGTCTCATTTGTCATCCATAAGAGCAAAATACGTTCTTTAGTGTGCAATTTACCCAGTGAATGGAGAATATTTACATGAATGTCACAACAAAGATTGCACATGGTCCCGGTCTGAAGAAGATGAGGAATGATAGAATCAAGGGTCTGGCAGTGTACAAAACGGGAAAACATAAATCCCAAGTAAAGGTTAGGCTAAGTACAAAGATCGACTCAAAATCAAAGAAAATGGAAAACGTAATCCGCTACTGGAGGGCAGTGGTGCATAGAGGATGTGTTATCTGAGGACACATTTGCCAGCAGCTTCGCCAGGACGGCCGGAGGGGAGTCCAGCTGGAGAGGAGATGGCTGGGGGGCTGACGAGCAGGATGCTGGATGTTCCTCCTCGCGCTGGCTTGGGGCCGTGTGCAGAGTTGGCAGTTAGTCCTTATCAGGTGCATCGATAAATAAATACAGGAAAGAGGATTTTTTTTTTTTTTTTTAAAGTAAACCCCCCCTTAAGTGGAAAATGTCTGTTGGCGTGACTCTTCAAAGATATTTTTACTCCGGAGAGGGAGCCAGGATGGCAGCCGGAAGGCAGCTCCTGTGCACGCTGACCTCATCGAGTGTGCCCAGTGCGTGACTTCCCCAAGGGGGAGTCGAGCTGCTTTCCAACGTGTGTCAGTTTCCGCTGTGCCACAGGGTGAACCAGCGGGCGTAAGCACACAGCCCCTCCCACCCCTGCACAGGGTGTGACTTCGCAGCTCTGACCAAGTCTGCTTCTGCTGTGTGTGATGCAGCAGAAGTAGGTGAGGATGTTCAAATCTGTGTCTATACCCTCAGGCACCTGTGTTAATTAAATGTGTTAAACATCTCCCAGGGAGGCAGATGCACTATTCAGTATAATATTTTTTTTATCATTTCATGCCTTGGTTTGTTAATGTTTTGGCGCATAGGTCATTGGACACGGGACCTGAGACGCTGCAGTTATTCGGTAAATATTTGTTGTGTAAATAAGTATCTTCTTCATCTGAATTCATATGACACTTGAGTTGTTAAAACAACTAGCTCATTAATAAGAGTTAACAGTTCGTGGGCTGGGATGGTTTATGTGCCTGACATTGTCTAATCATTATACGTGGATTTCTAACTTAATCCTCATATAAATCCCCTAGTAAATTCTCACTTAATCCTACGAGATAGATGATAATTTCGGTGCATTTTCAGCGGCTGTGACTGGAGTGCGTGGCCAGGGGCTGGCTCAGGCAGGTCTGAACGTCACCCCCGGCTCCGGGTCACTGTGCACTGACCACCGGGCTTTACCACCTTGCGGGCATGTGCCTGAACGCTGCTGTGTGGGGCTGTTTCTAGGATCTCCTCTTGGCTCTGAAAATCAGTAATCACCTTTCATTTACTCTTCCCAGCATCTAGCTGTGGGCTGGGGTCATGGGAGCGGATCAGTTGATGGGCGTGAAACTTGTTTCTCTCTAAAAGTTGAAACATTTTTCTGCCTAATTCTGATGTTGATTTAAATGGAAGTTTGATACTCATTTTTAAGTACCTTAGTTTCTGTGGTGCAAGTGAGTATTATAGGCAGTACTCTATTTTATTATATAGGTAGCTCCTTTGATATAGAAAATGTTATGAGTTAAAATAAGGGTAAGTGAAGCAAAGAGCAAATATGTTAGTCTGAAAGGAGTGGGGAGGGTATATGGTTATTAGGGGAAAAAAGAGGGTCTTCCTAAGTGGATAACTGTTATTCAAATCATTGATTAAAAGGTAGTGTTAACCTAGGGATAAGAAACTGAAGGTTTGTAATAGAATTCTTGAGAAAAAAACTTGAAACCCACTTTCCTTTCATGCCTTTTAAATTCTTTATCTTAAATTAATGAGGGAAATATATGATTCCTTTTATTTGTCAAGTAGAGCACCTGTCTAATCCTAAGTATATATATTTCTGATATGTAATATCACTCTGCCCCGCTTTGAATCTAGGCCTTTTCATTGGCTTTAGGCTAAACGAATGTCGACTACAGAGATCTTTGTCACCTGACTGGTACACATAGAACCAAAATCCTCAAAATTTGTATTTCGACAGTACAGTTCTTTTTACAGCAGAGTGTATTTGCTGTACAGAAATAGTACAGGAAAGTAAAAAAGTCAAGAAATGCCGCAGTGATGTCAGTTAATCCTGACAGTTATTCCTTGACTCTGAGTTTAAAGTAGAGTATCCAGTTTGAAAAACTTTAGAAGATGAGAAGATGATGTTTAAAGATGGCGTGCATGTAATTTGCTGTATTATTGCAGGTCTACCTTTTAATGAAATGCCTCCTAGTCTAATCCCCCTGTTAGTGTAGCTGTGTTTCCTTGTAAACTGAGAGCGTCTCAGCTCCCCTGCGGGGGCTGTGGTGCCCGGAGCAGGTCAGGTGTGATCTGGGAACCCCAGTTCTGCGCTGTTCAGCCTGCCTGTCACCAAGGAGCTCAGTGAACATTTATGTTAAGGAAAAAAAAAGTTTATTCTTCCCCCATGTAAAGCACAGATAGATTGAGCAAATACATGATGTCCTAAATCACTTCTCATTTATTTTGGGAGATAATATGCAAAGTTACATAAGCATCTTTTGAGAAATCTATGGCCTTTGTGAAAAATTCGATTAAAGTCGATAAACAAAATGATTCTGAAAGTGTTGTTCAAATGAAGAAAACTATGCATATTTGAACACTAACTTTACATAATATTGTGTTATATTTTCCCCAAGAACTCTGGTATAACTTTAATTCTTATCTACTTAAAATTTTGGGGAGGAGTTCAAGGAAGAAAATATGATACTTCAAGCTTCTTTATAATTAATTACACATTCAGTGGTTTGTGGAAAATGAATGGGTGTGAATTCTGAGTTTTCCTCTAACCAGTCTGAGGCTGGGCTAAGTGTGGATGACTGTTGCCCTGCCCGAGGTTAGTCTAGGAGAGGCCGTGACCTTCTGGCTGGTGAAGTGGGGTGTGAAAGGCAGCGGTGGGCCTTCTGGGAAGGGTCTCCTCGCTGGTAGAAAGTGCCTCCCAGGAAGCTTTCGCTGGACTCTGCGGAGTCTGCATGTGGTCAGCTGACCTCTGGCAGCTCACTTTGTGACCATGAGTAGAGGTGACGAAGGACAAAGCCGCAGACTCAGGACAACAGAGAAGAAGGCTGGAAGACTCCTGAGTCCTTAAGGAAGATGGTGAACCAGTCTCAGAGCAAGTCTGCCTCGTCACCTGCAGTGAGAGGGTAAGGACTGCTGGGGGGCAGCAAGCGCCCTGGTCTGGTCCCGTTCGCCTCGTCCCTCGGTCACATGGGCCACTCAACCAAGTTAAAGCATCAGGACCCTTCCTGGAGGCAGTCAGGTGTGTTTTGAAAAATGCTCCCACGTGATTCTTCCACGTTCTTATCTTCCTTCTAATTCTTTCTGCCTTTCTATTTGGAACCTCTGGAGCAAGGTAGTTACGAAACTGAATTAGCAGAACTTGATTAATGGTTGATTGTATGTGTGTGTTGGGGGGCAGTTAGGGAAAGGGAGAGGTCTGGACAGCCACCAAGGGCTTGTGTGGGTGCCGGGGGCGGATGGTGCTGCCCTTCTGGGTGATAAGGAGTATACAACTAGAAGAAGGACTTCAGTTTATTCATTCGGAGTTTGAGGCGGCAGAACACTCAGATATAGACACTAGGAAGTAGTTAGACGTGTAGTGCTGGAGTTCACAGAAATATCTAAACAGGGCTGAGGAAGTTGGGGGTTGCAGTTGAATCTGTGGGTATAGACGATGCTGGGGCAGATGTAATTAGTGAGTGTGGAAGAGGGGGCTGCACGCAGCTCAGAAGCTCAGCATCTCAGTGGAGAGCTGGGGCAGGAGCAGCGAGGTGGAGGGAGAACGGTTAGGGATCCTGATGGTGATGCATCTCATCGCCTCTTAGAGTTTTGTCAGGGAAATTCTGAGACCTTTGTAAGTTACTGAACTCTAATCAGGAGGTACCTTTTACTTCTTTCAGCTCTTCTTTAAAAGCAGATTCTTAAAGGCTTGTTTCCTCTTTTATTTGATGAATTTATATTGTTCAACAGTAACCACATGGGTAAAGAGTCAATATGCCACTGTTCACACGAGCCTTCACCCTCTCCTCTCTTACGGGCTCAATTTGATCATAATGCGTATGAGTACAGGTACACAATGTAAACATTTTCAGTCATTTATTTTCCAGTTTATTTGTATAGTAGATGTGTTGTTTTTAGGGCATCTGCATATATATGTAGGGCTTCCCAGGTGGTGTGGTGGTAAAGAATCTGCTTGCCAGTGCAGGAGATGAAAGTGTCACAGGTTCGATCCCTGGGTCAGGAAAATCCCCTAGAGGAGGAAATGGCAACCCACTCCAGTATTCTTGCCTGGAAAATTCCACGGACAGAGGAGCCTGACGGGCTACAGTCTATGGGGTCGCAGAGTCAGACACAGCTGAGCACACGGGCACACACATATTTATGTATAATTGCCCCCCCTTTTTTTTGCTGTTCATGATTTCATATTCTATGTCATTCTTTTTGTTCCTTCTGTTTTTAACATTTGACATATTAGTCATGTGTTCTTTTTGTAGAAAAATATTTTAGAGAATTAAGAGGATTTTGAGAACCCAGAAAATTTTTCTTGCTTAAGGAAATTAGGTATTTCATAAAAACCAAAGCCTGTATGGATAGAGAAAATGTAGCTTTTGAGGAGTATTACCTTTCACGTAATCTGTGGATACCAATCCAGAAATGTAGGGGTGTGTGTGTGTGCGCGCGCGCACGCCTGTGCATGTGTGTTTGGGCGTGTGTGTGTATGTGTGTGTCATGTCAACACTGTGTGGTGGAAATATTAGAGTTTATGAGCACTTCTAAATCAATATTGAAAGTACAGTTTTCACTTAACATCGTTGTTAAAAGGGTTCAAAATGCTGTTTGCATGTATTCCATTCCCCCCTCCCGCTCCCCCTCTCCCCGTCTTTTCTCTTCCAACCTCGGTTTGAGCGGCACCTGTAATTAAGGAGGAGAACCGATCCCCGGGAGCTAGGTGGGACTGGCGGCCATTGATCTGTGTAAGCCCGGCTTATACTGTCAGGGGAGGAGCAGTCAACTGCTGAGCTGCTTTGTCACTGACATAAGCTGAGAGGGGATTTTTTTGTCTATACTGTTTATACACTAGTCTATAGACCTGCTGGCTGGTTGAATTTTAAAGAGTGCGGAGGTTTAAAGACTTGTCCCCTGAGGGTTGCTCCTGCCAGTTGGGGAGCGAGCCGAGGCTACTGTGCAGAAGTGTGTGTGTGTGTGTGTGTGTGTGTGTGTGTGTGTTGCTTGTGGGAGGGGGGCGGGGGGAGGGTGTGAACTATTGAGCAGCTAACCGGGAAACATTCTTCTTCATTGGAGTCTTAAAATCGATGTGCAATATATTATTGATTTGGGTATATTTGGAAGGCAACAATGGATTTCAAATATATATCTTTATTGTTACAGAAATGATATGAACAGCTTTGTGGCAGCGGCTGGAGTTGGGGGTAGGAGGTGTTATAAATACAAGAAGGCTTTACTTTTTGCAGCACAAGATAAAGTCTATCAATGCTCAGATGAACTGTTCTCTTTTGTACTGACCTGCTTGCAGTTTAAGTAATTTGAATTACTTCGAGTTTAGCAGCTCCTTCAATTCCATTTACTAAAACAGTCAGTAGTGAAACAGTTTTTTCCTAAATATGGCATTTGTGTTCATACTTTCAAAGGTACATGTTCATAATGCTCTTGAATCTTTCTTAGGTTTTGGCATTGTAATAATTGCAGTGATTTTTTTTAAACATTTCCACTTATTTTTAATTGAAGAATAATTGCTTTACAGTATTGTATTGGTTTCTGCCATACATCAACATGAATCAGCCTTAGGTATACATATGTCTCCTCCGTCTTGAACCTCCCTCCCACCTCCCACCCCTCTAGGTTGTCACAGAGCCAAGGTTGAGCTCCCTGAATCATACAGCAAATGGAATATTACAATGATTTATTTTTAACTGATACTTGATATCAATCTACATATTAAAAGTATGTGAGAAATTCTGCTTTAAAGCACTTAGTACTGTGTTTTTGCCTATATAGAGTTTAATATTCATACATCGATGATTTCTCTGAGTGCAAATTTTATTGGTAAAGAGGTGATAGGCAAGGTAATTTTTTTTAGAGAGGTGACTACTGTATTAAGATATTGGCTCTTTTTTCTTTTTAATATGAAACATCATCATAAATCTCTGCTTTGTCTTGTAAGATCACCTGGCTTTAAACTTGTATGATGGTATCATCAATTCTGAAGTTTAACTTTATGATAGGAGTTAATTCTAAGTTGTTTTTTCCTATATAACATTACAGATCTTTTTCTGTCTTTTACCAAGTATCTGACAATTATGTGCATTTTGTTATAGTTGTTAATGTATATGATTTCTAAAAGGTTTTAAAATTATTTTACAGTAACTATAAAATCACTTCAGATTTCAAAGTCAGTAAGATTATTTTCTACGCTTAGAAAATACGCTTAAAACATTGTTTTTCATACTAGGAAATTCTTAAAGTGCACAGAATAGAAGCTATGTTGTTTTACCCTTAAAGGCTTGTTTTTGCATGCACATTTCTTTAAGAGTGTGAGATAAAAGTTAGTGTTACTGCTGTTGAATCTACCAAGAGTTCAACATATAAGTGTGTTTCTCTAGCTATAGAAAATCCTTTTCTCCCCCCAAACGATTTTACTATGGCGCACGTCGTGTTGTTACACCTCTCAGTAATTCATTCTGCTGCCAACCTCATTCCCTTTTCTCTGCCTGCATTTTAATTGAAACAACATTTATGTTTTGAGCCAGGATCTGTCAGAAGTCCCCGTGGCTAGCCTGTGGTACCAGTAGCAGCAGACGCAGCTTACCCATATGGTGCGGTGCTTCTCGTAAAATCCATATGGCCTTGTTGAAGGGAGTCCCAGCGGGGACGTGAGGGGTGTTAATACCCTCAGGCCAGGCCTCTCCCTCCAGGGGCTTCCGAGGCATTGTCAGCGCAATCTGCCAAAGCACACACTTAATTCCTTTTTAATAATCAATTATTTTAATCTAGGAACCTCTGCTATTTTTCTTAAAAAAAAAAACAAAACTTCTTTTCCTTACAAATATCTCAGAAGAAGTTTTAACTGCATCTTTAGAAACATTCTAAAGCTTTTTTTTAAAATTTGCATTCACAGGAAGTACTACAGACTGTGCCAAAGTTCTGCTTCCCCTTTGACGTTGAAAGGTACAGTATAAGTCACCGTTTAAGATAACCGGGGCCCGCCTTAGCGAGCGCTGTAGAGTTACTACTGTGTCTTCTCTATGAAATGAAATGTACTTTTCCTCACTGCCTCTAACAAAAAAGACAAGAGGTTCAAAATCAAATAATGTTTGAAATGGAGAAGGCTTCTAAACCACTGTATCTTCTGTTCTCCACTGTGGCCAGTTGGGATTAGTCTCAAGGTTCCATTTCTTCCTTTTGTTCTTCAGGTACATATTGTAAGCACTTGGAGGAAAAAGAACATTCATATGTCCTTTATCAGAGCCTTAGAATTGTGTCTTTTAAAATTAGATGTATACGTCCTGGTTTCTATGTCACTTCACCCTGATTGAAAAGACCATCTGTGTGATATTGTAAAACTCATGGCTGGTTGTCTCCCACAAATAGCTTTATAGAAATAGTGCAATATTACCAAAGGCTGCACAGACACCCTCTTACCTAGCGGTTTTGAAAATCTCATTATGTTTGTATTTTACTGAACAAATGCTGAATGAATAGAGTATTACCTGGGTTGTGGCAGGAATGTTGCAGCATATATAGCTCTTTGAGCATAAAACAGATCATTTATTGTTTTTCATGTGATTTTTCACACCCTAGTATCAGTTTTTTTTAAAAAGTATGCTGTAAGGCAACTTTAAAAGAAGATTTATTTCAGGAAAATATTTTGCTAAAAGTAAAAATGGGTAAAAATCTAAAATTGTACGGTGTTAAAGACAGAGCGATAAAGCCTTTCAAATGGTGGGACTGATTGATGCTAATAAGCGTAGCTCTTTTCTGGAGAATCAGTTGTGTCCGCTAAAGTTGCAGTTTTCAAGTTAGTAGCTAAGGTGAAATAAAGGAAGCAAAGCTATGGCAGTAAATTGTGAGCACTGGGCACTAGAGGGCAAGTTAGACACCAGAGGCTGATTTTGAAGTTTGTTAAAAAAAAAAAACCCACCTTGCACATAAAAGTGTGTTTGTTAAATGTTCAGCATTTGAAATGCAGTATTTCCTGACAGTTGAAAGTGATTTACAGTATTGATACAGTAGGAGTAAGTAACTTATTTCGTTGTACATAATTCGCTCACCATTTCCAAGACAAAATTTAGGCATCCTGGAAATTTTATTTTGCATCAAGGAAGCAGATGTTCAGTTGTTGCTGTCTAATGTCAAGGCTATGGCCAGTAATGGGGAATGTATTTGTGTGTTTTAAATAATAAAGATTCAGTGTAGGGATGTCGACCTCACCTTCCAGGCAGAGTGACACATAGCATGACCGTCTGACACTTGGGGCAACAGTAACGAAAATTGTTTGTAGTAAGCTTTTTTCATGGGAATTGTATTCTTATTTTGTACTTGGAAATTAATTACCAGGATATAGGTAGCTCTAGAAGAGAATGCTAAAAAGAAATGCCAATAGTAATTTGTACGGGACTTTCTTGAGTGAGAATGTCAACCGAAGAAGCAATTCAAGAGAGTTGGTTGGGTTGCCAGTGGGCGGGGCACGACACACTCTGCTGTGTGGGCAGCCCCGGGGCACCCCGGAGGAGAGGCTAGAGCTTCTCACCCTGGCGTGCCATGACTAGTGGTGCTGGAATTGACCAAACAGTGGTAAAGAGTCCGCCTGCAGTGCAGGACACCTGGGCTCAATCCCTGGGTCGGGAAGATCCCCCGGAGGAGGAAATGGCAACCCACTCCAGTGTTCTTGCCTGGGAAATCCCATGGACAGAGGAGCCTGGTGGGCTACAGTCCAGGGGGTCACAGAGTCGGACACCACTAACACTTTAACACTGAAGCACGTGAAAACTTACGGTTAAGATGCCTTATGATTCTCCAGCCAGGTATTAGCATATACTGAGTAGGTCAACTCATAAAGTGTTGATTTATGATTTAGTTTACACATTTCACACTCATTTTAGTTTTAAAACATCACTCCAGCTCTGAGAACCAGCTGACTGGAAATGTGAAAACAATGGCTTGTGTCCATATAGCCTGACTGTTGCTTTTCTTTAAGACAATTTTCACACGAGGCTTGAAGTGTTGTACTGTTGCTGCATTTCAGAGCGTCTCGGAATCAGGTTGGACAGCACTTTGCCTTTGTGCTGACGGACATTGAGAGTAAACAGAGGTTTGGGTTCTGCCGACTCACCGCAGGAGGCAAGATCTGCTTATGCATTCTGAGGTGAGTGTGTGTCGTGGAAAATGCACGAGGGGACACGGAAGATTAACTGCGTCTCTCTGTTGCATTTTGCTGTATGCTTGGGATGCGTAAAAATGTGCTTGTATCTATTGTTTGTTTTCTATAAATCCAGCTAAGCTGAAAAATAATTTTGTTTACTCTCTGTATACAGCATCAGTTAGGTTTAAAGACTTACAGTGACAGTAGAATTGGCTCCTTTTAAAAAAATTATATTATTAAAGTATAGTTGACTTACAATGTTGTGTTAGCATTGGCTCTTGTAAAGAATACTTTTTTATGGGTTAATTTTTAAAACAGGTCAAATAACACATGTTTCACATACTGAGTAGCATGAAAAAGTTCGGTTAAATTAGCACGTGCTCTTTTCTATTATTGACCCACGACTTGGATTCTCGAAGGTGAGTCTGTGGTTTAAGACAGAGATTGTAGACTGGTGCTTCTGGGCAGAAGCGTTCAGAGGTGCTTTATTTGGCCGTGTAGTGTTTTAAAAATTTTAGAAGATGTTTCTAACCTTGTAAATTGTAGTGAAATTTTGCATGAAGTTCACATGTCGCATTCCTTTCACTGGCGCTGGTGCTGCTGAGCCAGCAACCCTGGGCTGGCACCGAGCAGCAGGTGTCTCCTGTGTCCTGAGTCTCTTTCACAAGCCCTGCCTGTCCTGCCCCCATCACCTCCGTCGTCGCCTGGCGCCCGGGAGGCTGTTGAGAGCAGGTCTCTGTGACTTGGGTCTGAGCTGCTGGTGCTGAGGGGGGCAGGTCCTGAAGGTTAACTTCCCTGATGACTCAAAAATGTAGGTGTGTCACATACTGTGGTTATAATACATGTGTTGGTCAAGCTAGACTCTATAGAAATGCCCATAGGAAAAGAAATAAGGTTCAATTGAATAAGTATTGCAAAAGAACGTTGGTGTGATATTGATGTTTACTCTGTTCACTTGCTGTTTAGCTACATTCCTATCATTCTTTGAGGGTTAAGTTATAAGTTTACTCAGAATGGTTTGTTTGATTGGCAAGTTTTTTCCAACCTTTATTCAGAAGCAAATGCTTAACTGCTCTATGAGTAATAGAGCATGGATGCTCCTGTCCTGTCTTTAGATGCAGCTCTTTAATCTGGAGCAATTGTGTTGAAAAGTTGATGTTTTATCCAGAAACATGTTATGCTTCAGCTGTAGGCTGATTCTTCTAATTTGAAACCATTGTTTTGGGGCAGTGGGTTTGGGAGTGACAGTGTGGGAAGTGGGTGTGGACATCTCCTTTACCTTTGTGTTACATGCTGAAAGTTCCAAAGGCACGCTTAGACGGGGCTGTCACCCTCTGCCCAAAACAGGCTTGCCCTACCAGAGACTGAGGCTGTACGATTCTGTACGATTTCTGATTTTTCTCTATGAATTTTTAAATCTTTTCATTAAAAAATCAAGTGTGCAGATAAGTTTCAGGAATATTACTGTGAACTCTTGTCTACACGTGCCCAAGATTCACAGTTGTTAACCTGCTTCTGTCTCTCCCCACCTCGCTCTCTTGAGTGAGACACACACACACACACACACACACACTGATAAACTGTGGTGTTTTTTCACTGTTGGTAAAAGGAATGAATATATATAGAAGCCTTTATAAACTGAAAAAACTTATATGGCTTTTCTTAAAAGTTGAGATTTAGCACAAAGATGATATCCTTTCCTATCATAGTTTTTAAAATCGGTTACTTACATCTTTACCTGGAGTATATTATGACTTTCAGATACGAAAAATTTTAGTATCTTGTTCTTGAAGCTGTCTTTTGTGCAGAATATTGCATTTATATTGAAACACATGAAATTTTTAGGTATTCTGTTGTGAGATAATAATGAATTGATTATTTATAGGTCATTTTCAGTGTCAGTGATTTAAGATTCTTTAATAGAAATAAATAATTTCTCCTGTTGTCTTTATGATATCCTGTTAAACACTTTAAATTGTTTACTTTTGTGATCAACTATATCTCCATAAAAATCGATTCATTTCTTTTACCATGTAATTGTCTTAGTTCATGTTTTAATCATCTAAATTTTAAAAGAAAACTTATATCTCTTGAGTTTTTGTTGCTATCTAATAGTTTAAAATATTTTAGGTCCTTCAAGAGTAGTCATAATGAAAATGGAATACACTTAAGCATGTTTAAGATTTTTAATACAAAGTAAAATTAAGTACAAATTGGTAGTAAATGTTCTTTAAGACAGCAAAAAATAACTCTGTGTTGGATTTCTTGAATAGCAAAGTTAGAGATGGCCATGGTAGTACTAATAGTAGCAAATTAACAGCAACATCACTTAGTGTTTGTTTACTATAAATCAAACATTTTGCTAAGTGATTTATATACATTAATAAAAATGACTCTATACATTAGAGTTCTGACCTAGAAAGCTTGCACATAATGCTTTAAAGCTATTTTGCATTCTGAATGATGCTATTATAAGATTTGAAAGTAATTTAAATTTATGTTATAATTCTAAACTAGAAATCTGTACACCATGCTATCAAAACCATGGTTTCTTTTTCTACTGGATTTATACCGTTACAAGATTTGGAAGTGAGTGTATTTAATTTCTATGTTTCATTCACCTTTTAGAAAAAATATTAGAATTCAGATTAATTTAATATAAAAGTTAATAAAATTTTGAATTTTGTGTGCTTTAGCCTTTTCTATGGCATATTTGTCCTGCTTTAACAAAATTTCAAAAATACCCTAAAGTAGTACTAATTTAAATCGTGCCACTGTTTGTACTTAGCATTGCTTTAGTACGATAGTAGAAATGCAAGAAATAATATTTTCTCTAATTTAATTAACATAATTTTACAACTATAAAATTGTCGCCACGGGTTCAAAACGAAGTAAGTACCCTCATAAGGAAGACAGACTAGGCTTTGGTGCCTTTGTAGTCTCCCCCGCCCCTGACTCATACCAAACTGGAGGCTTTCACACTCTTCCTTGAGGCAAGTCCCTTAGAAGCAGAATGTTTCAATTTTACACATTTTGCGTCAATTTTCCAGACAGAAAAACAGCCTCTAGACATTAGAGGTTTTTCTACGAAAGGCAGTTTCCTTAGTTTTATTTGATTACTCTGAGTTAGGTTCCTGCTGATCACCGAGACTGTTAGTAGTTACCTGACTGCTTGACAAAAAACATTTCCTTTCCTTTATTTAACCTTTGACTTTTAGATGTAAAAGTTTTATCAGCTCAATATGATAGTGGGAGCCCAAGTGTGGGGGAAGTCTCCTTGCTGTTCAGTGGACTTGTGGTTTTCCTGAGACATCTGTCCCTGGCCTTATAGCTTCATGAAAAGGAAATAATCTCATAACTAACCTTTGAAGAACCTCCTGTTTTCTGTTTTAAAATGATTTGGTCCTAATGTCTCTGTTTTACATTTATGTATATTTACAAGACTGTGAGAGTCACAGGAATCTTTTGCTAAAGAATGACATTTTCAGTTTTATAAAATACAAGTAAAACATTTTACCTAGACATTATATGTTTAATACATTTTTAACAACTTTCTGGGATGTTTGTTTGGTTGTAAGGCATTTTGAATGTCTTTGGGACTGTAAAATTTAGTGAAAACTTATTTTGACTTAATGATAATTAGGTGTTTATACATTAGTTAAAAATTAATTGCTTTGAATATTTGAAAATTATCTAAGAAACCACAGAAATAAAAATATGAGAATAACATTTCTTATCTGAGCAAGGCTAGCTTATAAAATTTATAATGTTTATTACACACACATATATATGTGTGTGTATATGTATTTTTTGAGCACACTTTTGTTTTTAAAATGTGCAGTGGAACCTTGTTAAAATATTTGACTTACTACTTGGTGTACCCTGGACCGTTTTGTTGTCACATATAAAGTGAGCAGGACTTCATGCCGTGCAGTTGTCTGTATCGGGGGTGGCGAATTCAGTTACCTGTAAGGACAGCTCAGGGACCAAAATGAGATAAGCAAGTTTGGCTGACAATAGGAAACTGGGGTGATCTAAAGAAATGGCACATACCACATCCAAAGATAAACTGTTACTCAACTCTAGATTTTTGCTGAAAAGTGAAAAAAAAATGTGTGACCAGCACTGCCAGTTCTTTTGATTTGTAGGGGAAGAAATGTAGGTTTTTAAGTGAATTACCTGTTTTAGAAGTTGGCTGCTTACTCAGTTCAACAGCCACGGTGTGTTGCCCAAACAACAGTATGACCGTGGGCTGGAATGTCTGCTTGTAGCCAGTCTGCAGCCTCTGCTCTAGATGCTGCTGTTTATTTGCAACAGAAAATGTCCCTGCTTCCCTGACATCCTACGCACATGACTGACTTAGGGAGTAGTCCACTTTGATACAAGTGATGTTTTCTTGAAAAAAAAAAGAATGCTATGTACTCTTAAAGGGGCCAGTTATCACTAAGAACCACTGGGTGTTCACGGAGAGCACAGGGTGTGACTAAACTCAGCTCCTCATGGTGACGGCGCTTACTACTGTGTCAGGCAGTGCTGTTGCAGAAAGAGTCCCATGATCTCTCAGAAACAAATTATATACAGAGAAAAATGTTGGCTAGACAGTAGATATGAGTTGCCAGTCTTCTTATTGATGGAAATATACTGAGATGTTCACAGATTTGTGATGTCTGAGGAGAGATCTTGTGCCATGTTGCAGGCCACATTCTTTTCAGAATTTTTATCTGTAGTGATGAGCATAACAAGCAGTACTAAAATCTCCAGTCGGAAGGAATTACTGATGTGGTGAGTGAAAGAATCAAATCAAAATGTTTATCTGCTGGGAAGTTTCCGCATATGAATAAAATATAAAAAGCAGAAAGAAAGATACTGCTCTGAACATTAGTTAAATAAATCTAATAAGAGACTTGACTTTAGAGCCTTGAGCATCTGTTGCTCAGTTGGAGTGCTAATCGCAGGCTCACTGTTCGGTAGCTTTGTGGCCCTGAATACATTTGTCTTACCTTAGTTTACTCAGATATATATCACGGCATTATTGTAAGAATTACATGAGAGAACACATGTCAAGTACCTAGTGTATTTTTATACACATAGTGAGTGCCTAAGTAGTTTTATCAATATTTTCTGTACTTCCAGTTAATATGAGGAGCCTCTGATGCTTAGATTCTGCTCTCTACTTCTAGATAGACGTAGTTCAGTTCAGTCGCTCAGTTGTGTCCGACTCTTTGCGACCCCATGAATCGCAGCACGCCAGGCCTCCCTGTCCATCACCAACTCCCGGAGTCCACTCAAACCCATGTCCATCGAGTCGGTGATGCCATCCAGCCATCTCATCCTCTGTCGTCCCCTTCTCCTCCTGCCCCCAATCCTTCCCACCATTAGGGTCTTTTCCAGTGAGTCAGCTCTTCACATGAGGTGGCCAAAGTATTGGAGTTTCAGCTTCAGCATCAGTCCTTCCAATGAACACCCAGGACTGAGCTCCTTTAGGAAGGACTGGTTGGATCTCCTTGCAGTCCAAGGGACTCTGAAGACTCTTCTCCAGCACCACAGCATCAATTCTTCGGTGCCTGACTAGTAACTCTTACTGTCCAGATAGCAACAACTAAGCATGATGGAGCCTTAGAGATGACTGTGGGAAATATCCATAGGTGGAAGCCTTGTTGTAATAGTCTTTTTAAATTATCATAGTCTAATTTATAGATGAAGTCATGTTAGAGGAGGTTACAAAACATCCTAGTGTCCGGCAGTGATCTAAATATAGTAGAGTCAAATGTTGGATCAATATGAAAACAAAATCCACTGTGCTCTGTATAAAGATCAAACATAGCTTGGGGATCATGATGCAATTCAGTGAAAGTATTCTTGGAGATAATAAAACATAATAGTAACTCCAAAATACCTCAGTTCAGTTTAGTCGCTCAGTCGTGTCTGACTCTTTGTGACCCCATGAATTGCAGCACGCCAGGCCTTCCTGTCCATCACCAACTCCCGGAGTCTACCCAAATCCATGTCCATCGAGTCGGTGATGCCATCCAACCATCTCATCCTCTGTTGTCCCCTTCTCCTCCTGCCCCCAATCCTTCTCAGCATCAGGGTCTTTTCCAATGAGTCAATTCTTTGCATGAGGTGGCCAAAGTATTGCAGTTTCAGCTTCAACATCAGACCTTCCAATGAACACCCAGGACTGATCTCCTTTAGGATGGACAGATTGGATCTCCTTGCACTCCAAGGGACTCTCAAGAGTCTTCTTCAACACCACAGTTCAAGAGCATCAATTCTGCGGCGCTTAGCTTTCTTCACCGTCCAACTCTCACATCCATACATGACCACTGGAAAAACCATAGCCTTGACTAGACGGACTTTTGTTGGCAAAGTAATGTCTCTGCTTTTAAATATGCTATCTAGGTTGGCCATAACCTTCCTTCCAAGGAGTAAGCATCTTTTAATTTCATGGCTGCAATCACCATCAGCAGTGATTTTGGAGCTCCCAAAAATAAAGTCTGCCACTGTTTCCACTGTTTCCCCATCTATTTGCCATGAAGTGATGGGACCAGATGCCATGATCTTAGTTTTCTGAACGTTGAGCTTTAAGCCAACTTTTCACTCTCCTCTTTCACTTTCATCAAGAGGCTCTTTAGTTCTTCTTCACTTTCTGCCGTAAGGGTGGTGTCATCTGCATATCTGAGGTTATTGATATTTCTCCCGGCAATCTTGATTCCAGCTTGTGTTTCTTCCAGCCCAGCGTTTCTCATGATGTACTCTGCATATAAGTTAAATAAGCAGGGTGACAATATGCAGCCTTGACATACTCCTTTTCCTATTTGGAACCAGTCTGTTGTTCCATGTCCAGTTCTAACTGTTGCTTCCTGACCTGCATACAGGTTTCTCAAGAGACAGGTCAGATGGTCTGGTATTCCCATCTCTTTCAGAATTTTCCACAGTTTATTGTGATCCACACAGTCAAAGGCTTTGGCATAGTCAATAAAGCAGAAATAGATGTTTTTCTGGAACTCTCTTGCTTTTTCGATGATCTAGTGGATATTGGCAATTTGATCTCTGGTTCCTCTGCCTTTTCTAAAACCAGCTTGGACATCTGGAAGTTCACGGTTCACATATTGCTCAAGCCTGGCTTGGAGAATCGTGAGCATTACTTTACTAGCATATGAGATGAATGCAATTGTGCGGTAGTTTGAGCATTCTTTGGCATTGCCTTCCTTTGGAATTGGGATGAAAACTGACCTTTTCCAGTCCTGTGGCCACTGCTGAGTTTTCCAAATTTGCTGGCATATCGAGTGCAGTACTTTCACAGCATCATCTTTCAGGATTTGAAATAGCTCAACTGGAATTCCATCACCTCCACTAGCTTTGTTCGTAGTGATGCTTTCCAAGGCCCACTTGACTTCACATTCCAGGATGTCTGGCTCTAGGTGAGTGATCACACCATCGTGATTATCTGGGTCATGAAGATCTTTTTTGTACAGTTCTTCTGTGTATTCTTACCACCTCTTCTTAATATCTTCTGCTTCTGTTAGGTCCATACCATTTCTGTCCTTTATTGAGCCTATCTTTGCATGAAATGTTCCCTTGGTATCTCGAATTTTCTTGAAGAGATCTCTAGTCTTTCCCAATCTGTTGTTTTCCTCTATTTCTTTGCACTGATCCCTGAGGAAGGCTTCTTTATCTCTCCTTGCTATTCTTTGGAACTCTGCATTCAGATGGGAATATCTTTCCCTTTCTCCTTTGATTTTCGCTTCTCTTCTCTTCCCAGCTATCTGTAAGGCCTCCTCAGACAGCCATTTTGCTTTTTTGCATTTCTTTTCCATGGGGATGGTCTTGATCCCTGTCTCCTGTACAATGTCACGAACCTCTGTCCATAGATCATCAGGCACTCTATGAGATCTAGTGCCTTAAATCTATTTGTCACTTCCACTGTATAATCATAAGGGATTTGATCTAGGTCATACCCGAATGGTCTAGTGGTTTTCCCTACTTTCTTCAATTTAAGTCTGAATTTGGCAATAAGGAGTTCATATATATATATAAATATATATATATAAATATATCAAAATATCCAAAATACCTAGCACTGTTAAATTTTGAAAAGTAAACTGTTAATAATTCATTTTGTTTTATTTTCAAAAACAGGTCCATAATCTTAGAAATGAATATTTTTTTCTATAAGTGTCTTCCTTTTAAACTAATTTTGTTTGTTGTTTTTGGCCGCGCTGGGCCCTCGCTGCTGCCCGGGCTCCTCGCTAGTTGGTGAGCGGGGACTCCTCGCCAGTTGCAGTGTGAGGGCTTCCCCTTGTAGTGGCGTCTTGTGGAGCCTGGCTCTAGGGCCCTGGGCTTCAGTAGTCGCTGTGGGGCCTGGGCTCAGGACTGGCGGTGCGCGGGCGCGGCAGTCGGGGCGCACGGGCCTCGTCCCTGCGCAGTGTGTGTGGTCTTGCTGGGTCGGGTCGAATCCGTGTCTCCTGCACTGGCAGGCGGATTCTTACCGCTGAGCCACCAGGGAAGCCCTTGTATAAGCTTCTTAATGAAAAATTGGATTCCAGCTCATTTCAAAATTTGAAAGGAAATTGAAAGTTGAAGATAACCAATGAAAAGTAATAATGTAAAGATGAGGAAAAAAAAGAATATTTGGTCTAGGGGGAAAAAAAAGATTCTCTCACTTTGTAATAACTTTTAATTATGAGATATTTATTACATGTCGTATTTTTATAGTGGTCAAGGAAGGAGGTTTAAACAGGGTTCCACATTATGTGAATAAGGTGAAATAACAATGTAAGGATTAATAAGTGGCTATGCAAACCAGCTAAAATCAATACATCTTGCTTTATCTTAAGATCTTGAGAACAGGAAAAAAAAAATGACCAGCATGTTCCTTGAATAGATTAAGTTTCAGTTTATCTGAGCATAGAGACCTGAACTGTATAACCCATTGAAATTTTCTTGAAATAGCAGTTTCTTCAGGCCATTGAAAGTTGAAATGTGACTATGAGATGACTACAAATGAAAGAGATTGTAGTGTATCTAGGAACTACCGTGTTTCTTGGCAGGCCATCCCTCATCAACATTATTTCATTGTGTTATAGTGAGTATAAAAAATATGATTGGTAATTGGCCTTGTATTGAGTTGGTAATCTAAAAACAGTATTAGTAATCTTTAAGGTTTTGTTTTTTTGTTTTTGTAAGTGAAAGATATGGTAGAAAATAGATTAACCATCGGCAGTGTTAGAGTGTAGAAGTGTTAGTCACTTCAGTCATGTCTGATTCTTTGTGACCCCATGGACTGTAGCCCACCAGGCTCCTCTGTCCATGGAATTCCCCAGACAGGAATCCTGGAGTGGGTTGTCATGTCTTCCTCCAGGGGATCTTCCCAAACCAGGGATCAAACCCAAGTCTCCTACATTGCAGGCAGATTCTTTACCATCTGAGCCACCAGGGAAGCCTGCATTAGGGTTAAAAAGTGAAAGTGAAAGCCGCGTAGTCATGTCCAACTCTTTGCGACCCCATGGGCTGTACAGTCCATGGAATTCTCCTGGCCAGTATACTGCAGTAGGTAGCCTTTCCCTTTCTCCAGGGGATCTTCCCAACCCAGGGATCCCACCCAAGTCTCCTACATTGCAGGTGGATTCTTTACCAGCTGAGCCACCAAGGAAGCCCAAGAATACTGGAGTGGGTAGGCTATCCCTTCTCCAGGGAATCTTCCTGACCCAGGAATCAAACTGGGGTCTCTTGCATTGCAGGTGGATTCTTTACCAACTGTGCTACCAAACTGGGATTACCAGTACTAACTGACTAACTTCTGATTTTCAGCTTTCCCCCAAGCTGTCAGCGCTTTGGCACATGTTCCCCCCGGGATTTCCCAGGCTCCCGCGTGAAGCTGTCGGCCGGTTGTGACCCCCACCCCACCCTGTCCTTCCCCTGCCCCTCACTCCTGTTTCCGTCTGGACTGGCTGCTCTCAGGCGTTGGCACACCCATCCTTAGACTCCCCTGTTCTTCCTGGGATCCGGCTCCGTATCTGTATCTCCGCGTGTTCCTCGTTTCTGCCTTGATCCTCCATGTTGTTGCTCTCCCAAAATATTCCGGAGAAGGTGAATCTTTGAGTCCCAGAAAGACTGAAAATGCTTTCAGTCTGTCTTCACACTTGATTGATAGTTTCTCTGGACAGAGTTCTAGATTGCAAGGGGTTTATCCTCTGCCCTTGGGCGGCGTATTGTCTGACTTCCCAGAGCTGCTGTTGAGAGAGACATTCTGGGAGGTTTGGGATTCGACGCCTTCGTATGTGACCTGTTTTGTCTCTTTGGAAAGTCTCAGGTGCTTTCTACCCCTGTTCTGGAATTTGACTGTGTTTCTCTGGTTGGGCTCATTTATTTTACAGTTAACTCAGTGGCACTTTCAATGTGGAGATTCATGTCTAAAGTTCTGGGATATTTCAGTAATTTTTAAAAAGAAATTTATTTTTTCCCCTCTTGTCTAAGACCTACTGTTAGTCAACTGCATGACAGTTGAGATTGATACCCTGATATTTTAATATTTTTTCCTATTTTCCATCAGTTTGTCTCTTTAGTCCTTAGGAGATATTCTTGATGTAGTTTCTAACTTTTCTATTGCTTTTAATTTTTTTCAGCATTTGTGTTTTGAATTTCTAAGAACTCTTTCTTGTTATCTAATAAATTTCTTTTTTGACTTTCTCCTTTCTTAGATTTTGTTTTGTATAATAGCATCCTGCTATTATTCAGCTTCTAAGGATGATAATGACAATTTTTGGAACTCTCACCTGTCTGTATTGCCTTTGTTTACTTGGAGTTCCTTTTGTGTTTGTATTCACGTCTGTATTTCCTCAAATATCTGGTGGTTGGACTGTTAATTTGTATTTAAGATAGAGGCATGAAACTGAATTAGAACCATTGTATGTGCAGTGGTGGGTTTCAACTGCAAGAAAATATAGGGCCTTTGAGGTGTTTTTTTCCTTTGAGAGATTCCCGGATCAGTGTTTTAGGACTCCATGGGGGCCAGTCTATTCGCTAATGGTCATTTTCCCTTCTGTTGATACTCAGCTTTTGGTTTTCTCTCACCTGCTGAATCAGTTATTTTTGTTTGCTTATAACCTTTATGAAGGCACTCACCTGTGTTCACCTGTGTTGCTTTCTGTTGCATTTGTCTTTCCTCATTAATTTATACTCTTTCATTCATTTATAGTCATTGTAGTGTCATTTACAAAAGGCACCAGAGAATAATAGATGTATTCAGTGTACTATTACATTTAACAAGAAGTTGGTAGATAGTGACAGCCATCTTCTATATCCTTACTTACTGTTTGTAATGATCATTTTAAAGAACTCTGTAGCATTCTGCAACATGGGCTTCCCTGGTGGCTCAGACAATAAACAGTCTGCCTGCAATTTGGGAGACATGGGTTTGATCCTTGGGTCAGGAAGATCCCCTGGAAAAGGGAATGGCAACCCACTTCAGTATTCTTGCCTGGAGAATCCCATGGACAGAGGAGTCTGGAAGGATACAGGCCATGGGGTTGCAAAGAGTTGGTCACGATTGAGCAAATATGGATAGATATAGCATTCTGCTGAGTAAAGTTACCATAGTTTACCTGACTGTTCTTCTTTAGGCGACTCCTGATTAAAATGCATCATTAACGGTCACATCATATAATCAGACATTACATGAAAAAAATGCAGAAGGAAAGCTGTGTTCCTAAGCTCTAGTCATTGATTTTTAAATTTAAAACATTTATCGAAACTCTTGTCAATATATATCTGTGTAGTAAAAGTATCAGTATTTTCTCTTAAAAATTTTTCTGTTGTAGTCATTCTTTGAAGAAAAAATGAATATTTGCTAATTGATAATTAACTATACTGGTATGTTTTGTGATTTACTCTTATATATGAGAAGTTTACATTTTGATAAACAATTAAAACCTTTGGATAGATTTTAAATATACATACCTTAATTTGAAAAGGAGTACAGATTTTATTTTGTACAGTTGATTTTGGATTTAGCATTATGCTTTCATAAAATTAATTATATTTGTGTCTAGCAAAATGAATCGAAAGGAATTTTAAATTGTATTTGTTTTTGATACTTAAATGCTATTTGTAATAACAGTTTTTAAAATAGGCTTACTTGTAATGATACTTATTTTGAAATTTATCATCTTACATAAACATCAGTTTCTGAAGAATTGATTTAATTAATAAGCCCATAATTCTATTTTGTATATATTCAATTCAGCAATATTTGAAAATAAATGATTATGTTTTTACGTCTTTGATTTAAAAACTTTTTAAAGTTAGTTTTTATTTTATATTATATCTTATATCAGTGGTAAATGTTTATTCAATGAGAGCTTCTGTTGCACTCAGACCATACCTACCATGAAATGCAGCTAAGTGATGTTAGGTGTTTCTAACATAAAATAGAAGTGTGTAATGAATAACCTTTATAATGGAATTTTGGATTCTGATTATTTTATGAAAGCTAATAATGGATTATATGTAAAATTTTACTGTGACAGTAAATAGAATGTGGGTATTGTTCTTTTTTGCCCTATTTTGCTGTCTTGTTTCTTTATTCTAAATGATACATACATACATATATAAAAATATATATACGGACACATTTTTAAGTTATTATTATTATTTTACAGTTACCTGCCATGGTTTGAAGTCTATTACAAGCTCCTGAATACTCTGGCAGATTACTTGGCTAAGGAACTGGTAAGCTCTGTGTTTTTCCCTATTTTAAAAATTGTGGTAAAATATACATAATATGAAATTTATCATTTTAACCATCTTTAAGGGTACAGTTCTGTACCATTAAGTGCATTCTTATTGTTTTGCAGTAGATACCAACATCTTTATAACCTTTTTACTTCCCAAATTGAATCTCTGTAACCATTAAACTAAAAGACACTTGATCCTTCTTTGCAAGGAAAGCTTTGATAAACCTAGACAGCATACTAAAACCAGAGACATCACTTTGGCAATAAAGGTCTGTCTAGTCAAAGCTATGGTTTTTCCATTAGTCTTGTACGCATGTGAGAGTTGAACCATATAACAGGCTGAGCACCGAAGAACTGATGCTTTTAAATTGTGATGTTGGAGAAAACCCTTGAAAGTCCCTTGGACAGCAAGGAGATCAAACCAGTCAATCCTAAAGGAAATGAACCCTGAATATTCATTGGAAGGACTGATGCTGAAGCTGAAACTCCAGTACTTTGGCCACCTGGTGCGAAGAGCGTACTCATTGGAAAAGACCCTGATTCGGGGAAAGACTGAAGGCAGGAGGAGAAGGGGGCAACAGAGGATGAGATGGTTATATAGCATCACTGACTCAATGGAAGAGTTTGAGCAAACTCCAGGACATAGTGAAGGACAGGGAAGCCTGGTGTGTTGCCGTCCACGGGTTGGAAAAGAGTTGGACACGACTGAGCGATAGAACAACAACCACCACCTCCTGTACGTAGAAAAATACGATACAGATCCTTCTGTGACTGGCTTATTTCACTTCCTGTTTTCGAGTTCCATCCATATTGTGGCATGTGTCAGAGTTCCCTTCCTGTTTAAGGTTGAGTAGTATTCAATTATTCACACACTCCGTTTCATTTATTCATATGTAGATGAACACTTGGGCTGCTTCCATCTTTTGGCTCTTGTGAGCAAAGCTGCTATGAACATGGGTGTGCAAATACCTGTTTTGAGTCTGTGTGTTCAGATCTTTTGAGTGTATACCCAGAAGTAGAATTGCTGAATAGTATTGTAATTCTGTGCTTAATTTTTTGAAGAACTGCCATAATGTTTTCCACCGTGCTTTCATAAATTTACATTCCCGCCAGCAACACACAGGTTCCCAGTTTTCACACACCCTCCCTGAGACTTCTTATTTTTTGCTTTGTTTTCATAATTGCCATTCTGATGGGTGTGAAGTAGTATATGATTGTGGCTTTAATGTGCATTTCCCTAAAGATGAACAATGTAGAGTCTTTTCCTGTGTTTATTGGTTATTAAATGTCTTCTTTGCTGAAATGTTTATTCCAGTCCTTTGCCATTTTTAAACTGTATTTTCATATTGTTGTTGAGTGGGAGCTTTTTATATATTCAGATATTGTCAGATACATCATCTGCAGATGTTTTCTCCCATTACTTTACTTTGTTGATAGTGTCCTCTGCTGCACAAAATGTTTTAACTTTAAAGAAGAATAATTTATCTGTTTTTTTCTTTTGTTGTTTTGTGCTTTTGGTGTCATGTCAAGAAATAATTTTCAAATACAGTGTCATGAAGCTTTCCTTTTTCCTTCCAAGAGTTTTAGCTCTTACATTTATTTTTATATCTTTATCCTTTTTTCTTAAAAATAAACACAAAACAGACACCGAAGTTCGCTTTGAATTAATGAACATCTGTGGGATGATAATTTTTAAAACGTAAAATTAAGTGTTTAGTCATTCAGTTGTGTCTGCCTCTTCAACGCCGTGGACTGTAGCCCACCATATTCTTATCTCTAAGAATGACCTTTCTGAAACCTGATTATGTCCTTTTACTGCTTATAATATTTTCAGTGCCTTCTTTTTTTCTTAGAATGAAATTTAAATGTGTGCAGACTAACACATTAGAAGTTTCATGATCTGGCATCTGATAGTCCTTCCTGGCTTATCTGCTCCCACTTTTCTACACCTGATGGACCATCCCGTTATTTGGAGCTACTTAAATTTCCTAGGACATAACTCCACACGGTTGTCTTTCAGGAGTTTAGGTCACTTGCTCATGATTCCTGGTAAAACACTCAGCTTTTAAGATTCAGTTTAAATATCTTTAAAAATGGACCTAAATTCAGTGCAAATACTACTCCAGATACTTTTTACTAAATAGAATTTAAATGCATTATTAATAAATTAAGACAATGTATTACTAATAAATTAAGAAAATAGATTTACTCTTAGGGTGAGCAATCTCATAATTTGGCAATCAAATTTTATTATTGTAATAGCAATAGTGTTTGTCAAAAGTCCAGAGTTTGTGAGCATGTATGTAACTATTTCCTTCTCTACACTTGATGTGCTTAATTCTGTGAAATATTCATTAGAAGGTCATTTTACACTTGAACAATTTTATGTTTCAGCTATTCAGTCTTTCATTTTCCTAAGAAAATGACTGGAAATAACAGTATTCAATAATTTCATTGAAACCTAAAAACCAGAATTCAGTTTCACGCTAATTTCTGATTCTTTGTGTTTTTGAGTAAACATGTGGAACCAGCATCACTCATATTAGTTGTCCACGTTTTGATTACTTTCAGAAACTCATTGATGACTTATTGTATGGCATGTGCTCCCTGAGACCATATGTAATACTGGAATATAGAAAAGAAAATACTGTGGTTTTCTTAGAACAGGAAATGAGGGAGACTACATTTGTATTCCTAATTAGAGGGGAAAAATGTTTTAAGTTCATAGTATTAGTTCAGTAGCTGGAAATAAATGTATGAGTGTAATAATTTTTCTTTTCACTTTTAATCCAGTGCCACAGGTTATTTATTAATAGATTGGAATTTAGATTTCAGAATCAGTTATCCTTGTCTGATCAATATCAGGCAACTGCCAAGAACTCTAAAATGCTAGACTTGAAAAAAATTTATGTAACTATAAGAAGTTTGTGTAGACAACACCAGTATCTTCCAGAATACCCTGTGGTGTATTTCACTGCCTGAATGGTCCAGTGATGAACACTTTAATATCCACCTTTTTTTTAAGGTCATTCTAGAGAGAAGTCCAGATAGGCAGTTTTGAGTGCACACTTTTGCAAGCATTTATACAGATCTGAATTAAGTTTTCATAGTCAAGTTAGAAGAGAAATTGGGAGAAATCATGTGTCTCATATCCATATCCCTTAAAATGATTACCTGCTTTTGCCTTTGCTTTATTCTCTCACCATAATAAAGAATGAAAGTACGCATAATAAAGAGAGAATGAGTATGCAAGCATATTCATGTATATGCAAAGCTTCCTTCATGTATTCATTATTGGATTTGTATGTGCACTCATCTCACATGCTAGTAAAGTAATGCTCAAAATTCTCCAAGCCAGGCTTCAGCAATACGTGAACCGTGAACTTCCAGATGTTCAAGCTGGTTTTAGGAAAGGCAGAGGAACCAGATATCAAATTGCCAATATCCGCTGGATCATCGAAAAAGCAAGAGAGTTCAGAAAAACATCTATTTCTGCTTTATTGACTATGCCAAAGCCTTTGACTGTGTGGATCACAATAAACTGTGGAAAATTCTGAAAGAGATGGGAATACCAGACCATCTGACCTGTCTCTTGAGAAACCTGTATGCAGGTCAGGAAGCAACAGTTAGAACTGGACATGGCACAACAGACTGGTTCCAAATAGGAAAAGGAGTATGTCAAGGCTGTATATTGTCACCCTGCTTATTTAACTTATATGCAGAGTACATCATGAGAGACGCTGGGCTGGAAGAAACACAAGCTGGAATCAAGATTGCCGGGAGAAATATCAATAACCTCAGATATGCAGATGACACCACCCTTATGGCAGAGAGTGAAGAAGAACTAAAGAGCCTCTTGATGAAGGTGAAGGAGGAGAGTGAAAAAGTTGGCTTCAAGCTCAATGTTCAGAAAACTAAGATCATGGCATCTGGTCCCATCACTCCATGGGAAATAGATGGGGAAACAGTGGAAACAGTGTCAGACTTTATTTTTTGGGGCTCCAGAATCACTGCTGATGGTGACTGCAGCCATGAAATTAAAACACGCTTACTCCTTGGAAGGAAGGTTATGGCCAACCTAGATAGCATATTTAAAAGCGGAGACATCACTTTGCCAACAAAAGTCCGTCTAGTCAAGGCTATGGTTTTTCCAGTGGTCATGTATGGATGTGAGAGTTGGACGGTGAAGAAAGCTGAGCGCCGCAGAATTGATGCTCTTGAACTGTGGTGTTGGAGAAGACTCTTGAGAGTCCCTTGGACTGCAAAGAGATCCAATCAATCCATCCTAAAAGAGATCAATCCTGGGTGTTCATTGGAAGGTCTGATGTTGAAGCTGAAACTCCAATACTTTGGCCACCTCATGCGAAGGGTTGACTCATTGGAAAAGACCGTAATGCTGGGTAGGATTGGGGGCGGGAGGAGAAGGGGACGACAGAGGACGAGATGGTTGGACGGCATCACCGACTCGATGAACATGGGTTTGGGTAGACTCCGGGAGTTGGTGATGGACAGAGCGGCCTGGCATGCTGCGATTCATGGGGTCGCAAAGAGTCGGACACGACTGAGCAAGTGAACTGAACTGAACTGAACTGAACTGCACATCAGAGTACATTACTGTTGTGCAAATCCCATAAGGTAGATGTGTTATACATTCTATATAATCCCATTTATCATGGGCTGAGTAGCAACCAGGAGCTACCTAGAAGAGAAATGTTTAGAATGTTGCATCTTGCATCAAACTTGCATCTTAGCACACCAATCTTACTTAAATTGTATCTATTAAAAATTAAGTCTGTGATTTTAAAATTAAAATGGAAAATGCAAGTGTTCTCTTGCACCAGTTATCCAAGTTGCAAATGCAAAGGAAAAATTCTTAAAGCAAATTGAAAGTACTGCATAAGTGAACACAGAAATCAGAAAGCAAAACAGCCTTACATGTTACTGCTATGGAGAAAGTCTAGTGGCCTAAATAGACAGTCAGACTAGATGTCACAACATTCCTTCAAGCCAAAGCCCAATCCAGAGCAATCCCTACCTGTCTTCAATTCTCTGAAGGTTGAGAGCGGTCAAGAGGCTGCAGAAGGAAAGGTCAAAGCTGGCAGAGGTTGGTTCATGAGGATTAAGGAAGGAGGCTGTCTCCATAACATGAAAGTGCGAGGTAAAGCAGCACTCGCTGCGAGTTACCCAGAAGACCCAGCTAAGATAATTCGTGACGGTGGCTGCCCTGAACAACAGGTGTTCAGTGTAGATGAAGATGAAACAGTCTTATAGGAAGATGCCGTCTAGGACTTTCATAGGCAGACAGAAGAGGTCAATGCCTGGTTTCAAAGCTTCAGGGGACAGGCTGACTCACTTGTTAGGGGCTAATGCAGCTGGTGACTTGAAGTCGAAGTCAGTGTTCATTTGCCATCTGAAAATCCTGGAATCTCCTAAGAATTATGCACAGTCTGTGCTCTACAAATAGACTAACAGCACATCTGTTGACAGCATGGTTTACTGAATATTTTAAACCCAGTGTTGAGACATACTGCTTAGAAAAAAAAAATCCTTTCAAAATATTACTGTGCATTAATGTACCTGGTCACCCAAGAGCTTTTTTTTTTTTTTTTTTTAATTTCTTTATTTTAATTGGGGCCTAATTACTTTACAGTATTGTGGTGATTTTTGCCATACATTGCCATGAATTGGCCATGGGTGTACATGTGTCTCCCGGTCCTAACTCCCTCCCCATCCCATCCTCTGGGTTGTCCCAGTGCACTGGCTTTGAGTGCCCTGGTTCATGCATTGAACTTGGACTTCACCCAAGAGCTTTGATAGACATGGACAATATTGTTGTTGTTTTTTTTTCTTTCATGCCTGCTAACACACCATTCATCCTTCAGCCCATTGATCAAGGACTAATTTTGACTTTTTATTATTATCATTATTTAAACTTTATTATATTTATTAGTTATTAAGTCATATTGTTTAAAAAATAGCAGGAGATGCAGGAGACACTGGTTTGATCCCTGGGATGGGAACATCCCCTGGAGAAGGAGATAGCGACCCGCTCCAGTATCCTTTTTTTTTTTTTTTCCTTTTTCCACTCCAGTATTCTTCCCTGGGAAATCCCATGGACAGAGGAGCCTGGTAAGCTACTCTCCAAGGGGTCACAGAGTCTGGCACAACCTAGTGACTGAGCACACACAGCACACGTCTAAAAAGTACATTTCAGAAGACTGCAGCTGCCATAGGTACTGATTCCGCTGGTGGATCTGGGCAAAGTAAATTGAAAACCCTCTGGAAAGGATTCACCATTTTAGGTGCCATTGAGAACATTTTTGATTCATGGGGAAAGGTCAGAATGTCAGTGTACACTGTAACTTAAGTAAGTTAATTCCAGCCCGGTTGGATGACTCTAAGTTGGCGGGATTCAGGACTTCATTGGTGGAAGAAGCTGCAGATGTGGCAGAAATAGCAAGAGAACTAGAAGTGGAGCCTGAAGATGTATCTGAGTTGCTGCAGTCTCATAATAAAACTCAAACAGGTGAGGAGTTGCTTCTTATGGATGAGCAGAGAAAATGGCTTTTTGAGATGGAATCCGGATGCTGTGAAGACTGTTGAAATGACAACAAAGGATTCAAAACATTGAGTGAGCTTCATTGATAAAGCAGCGGCAGGGTTTGAGAGGATTGGCTCCAGTTGTGAAAGAAGTTCTACTGGGGGTGAATGCTGTCAGCAGCGCTGCAGGCTGCAGAGAAATGGTTCACGAAAGGAAGAGCCAGTTGATGCCGCAAACTTCACATGGTCTTATTTTAGACATTGGCACAGCCACCCCAGCCTTCAGCATCCACCACCCTTCAGCATCCACCACCCTGATCCGTCAGCACCATCAACATTGAGGTCAGACCCTCCACCAGGGAAAAAATTATGACTTGCTGAAGGCTCTGATGGCGGTTAGCATTTTTTAGCAATAAAATATTTTAACTTAAGGTGTGACATGTGTTGTTTTTTTTTTTTTAAGGCACGATGGTATCATTCATTTTAGTAGACTACAAAGTAGTGTAAACACAACTTTTATATGCACTAGCATGCCAAAAAATTCACGAGACTCGTTATTGCTATACTCGCTTGTTTGCGGTGGTCTAGAATGCGCGCGTCATTTCTCCAGGGTCTGCCTGTGTGTGAAACGTGTCTGACATGAGTAGGCGCAGCAAATGATTTTGTCAAGCAGTTTTAATTGTTTTTACTTAATTGCTATTTCATTTATAAAATGTACTTTTTTTTTTAAACTCTAGGAAAATGATTTGAATGAAACTCTGAGATCTCTCTATAACCATCCAGTACCGAAGGCAAACACCCCTGTCAACCTGAGTGTGGTGAGTACTGAGTCCATATTTGATGCTTTGAGCCACAGCGGTGTGGAAACCCCACTGAGTCACCTCCTGGGGAGACTTTACTGCCAGTGCTGACTTTACCACCTGGTGATATTGAGGCTCCCTGACACGCTTTAACTATCGTAACATGATTTGATAGAGGTATATTTTGGTAGTTGTTAAATCACAGATTTTAAAAAAAATTATATGCTAAAGGTAACCAAATCCGTGAGAACATTTTGATTGTGAGGAACACTGGTTTTCATGTAGAATGTATCCATAATAAGGAACCCCCCCCACCCCAAACAATGAGTGTAGCCCACCAGGGTTCTCTGTCCATGGGATTCTCCGGGCAAGAATACTGGAGTGGGTTGCCATTCCCTTATCCGGGGGATCTTCTCAACCCAAGGACTGAACCTGGGTCTCCTGCATTGCAGGCAGATTCTTTACCATCTGATCCACCAGGAAGCCCCATGTGTACAATACTCCTCACAAAATGAAAACAGTTACATACTGGGCATTGAGAATACACCACATAACCAACTAGACAACAAATGTTCTGGGTGAAAAATCTACTTTTTTCCCATTCTTCAATATATCTTTTAGTATAATCACCAAACACTGGAAATAAAATTGAGTTTGTCAAAGCAGTAAGCATTGGTGGTATAGATTATTTACTACTGTTAATAAACTGTGCTGTGTATAACTAAAATCACACTAGTAGTTTGGAAGGCTCTGTAAGTATTCAGAATTAATAATCACAAAAAATACAGATGTTTTAATTAATTTGGCATACCAGATAGAAGGTTAAATTTTACCTATGTTGATTTTGCTTCTTCCAAAGTAATAATAAACTATCCTAGTTAAAAAAGGAAAATATATAATGATGTAGGAGAAATTGAAGGAAAAAGCAGTTTGAAATGTCTATAATAGTGTTAATAAGTCTTTTGGACTTTTTTTGCAAGATAAAGAAACTGTTAGCCTTTTTATACTCTTTCTTGTGTAATAACTTTCTTCTTGCTTAAATTTCTCCCTATCATGTTGTTTGATAATAGTGATTTCATTCTTCCTGTTTCTAGTGTCAGCACGTAGTCTGGGTGCTCAACGCTTTATAACAGTCACTAGTCTACAGTTTCTCCTTCACTCTTTTCTGTAAAAGACTGTCAGATTAAACTCCTGCAACTATGTAAGGGTTTCCCAGTAGCTCAGTGGTACAGAATCTGCCTGCCAACGCAGGAGACGGGTTTGATCCCTAGCTCGGGAAGATGCTGTGGAGGAGGAAATGGCAGCGCAGTCCAGTATTCTTGCCTGGAGAATCCCACGGATGGAGGAGCCTGGCGGGCTGTAGTCCTCAGGGTCACAAAGAGTCAGACAACTGAGCATGCGTGCATGCAACTATTAAGCTATAAAGCGCCCTGATGAAAACCTTTAATAGTTCCCCATTTTTTGTAGAAGTTGTCCAGACGCTTGGCCTTTCACGACCAAGCACTTGTTAGCCTCCCTCCAGCTTTTCACTTTTCTGTCTCACTTTTCTCCCCTAAGTTGATTCTCTGCTCTGGTCGCAGTGTTCATCCATCTTCTTGAGTGGACTCTGTGCTTTCCTGGTGGCGCACCTTCCTCTTTTACTGATGCCTCTTTGTGGACCACCCAGCTTTACTCTGGAACTAGCTTGGTCAATGGCACCACACCCCAGTACTCTTGCCTGGAAACTCCCGTGGATGGAGGAGCCTGGTGGGCTGCAGTCCATGGGGTCGCGAAGAGTCGGACACGACTGAGCGACTTCACTTTCACTTTTCCCTTTCATGCATTGGAGAAGGAAACGGCAACCCACTCCAGTGTTCTTGCCTGGAGAATCCCAGGGATGGGGGAGCCTGTTGGGCTGCCGTCTATGGGGTTGCACAGAGTCGGACACGACTGAAGCGACTTAGCAGCAGCAGCAGCTCAGTTCCCACCTTTGTGAACCACGTTCCTCTTTTACTGATGCCTCTGTGTGGACGACCCACCTTTACTCTGGAGCTAGCTCAGTCCCCACCTTTGTGAGCCGTTTCCTTGTCCTGGCAGCACAGGGTATCCTCTGCCCCTTTTTTTCTGCTTAATGTCCAAGTGGAAATGTTCAGTAGTTGGGGGCTGGAAAGTGAAGGATATCCTGGAATTTTCCACCCTTATCTGGGAGTCGTCTGCAGACTTGGTTGTAGGCCTGGGAGATTTAAAGGCCAGGATGCAGAGAGGACAGAGGAGCAGCGAGGGCTGGCTGTGTGGTTGAGGAGAGCAGAGGGAGGAGGGGCCGGAGGGCGGAGAGCAGTCAGGGAGGAGCTCAGATTTGTTGTCATTGAAGCCAATGGAGTGCAGGTTCACGGTGAGTAGGAAGGAAGTAGAAACAACAACGAAAAATGCCCAAGAGTAAGAAGAAAGGCTCTCGGTTTTCTGAAAATTGGTGTTTTTCTTTGACAGAGTTGTGTTTATTATGTGATTCTAACAGTTTGTTAAATGGTGAATAAATATACTGTAGGTGCTAGGATCGGAGAGGCAGTTACTACAGAGAGTTGAGAAATAAAAGTGTATTCTCTAAGTTTGATTATCGTATTTGTTCAGGAGTAAATATCTTATAAAAATACATATCAGAAATATTGGACATTGAAGAACTTCACCTTTATTGATAAGAAGTATACGTCAAAGACTATAGACCTGTGTGTAAAACAGGATACCTAATTCTTAATACCTAAAGACTAGAAGATTTTGGTTTAAAAGAAAAAGTCACTAAACGTGTAATATGAGGCAAAAAAGTTAACTTTTTTGATGTAAGATATACTGTGAAAAGCTATTTGAATGTTAGCTGCCAGTAAATTGAAATTTTGCCTGATATGGAGAGGATTTTTATTATATCTGAAATAATCTTGATAAAGGAATTTGAATGACTGTGTTGTATTTCTAGGTATGATAGTTTTATAATTTAAGCCTTACACGTAAGCTTTTGAATCAATAGTCTGTCATAGGTTTCAAACTTTTGTTTGCCTATTGTCAGTGCAGTATCTTGCTGCTGCTAAGTCGCGTCAGTCGCGTCCGACTCTGTGAGACCCCATAGACGGCAGCCCACCAGGCTCCTCCGTCCCTGGGATTCTCCAGGCAAGAATACTGGAGTGGGTTGCCATTTCCTTCTCCAGTGCATGAAAGGGAAAAGTGAAAGTGAAGTCGCTCAGTCGTGTCCGACTCTTAGGTATTGGTAAATCTAGCTGGTAAAGTCCACATAGTGACTTCATTTGACTTCAGTAACAGGTTATTAACTCATGTGCTAGTGCTTTGCTGTTCAGTTCAGTTCAGTCACTCAGTCATGTCTGACTCTTTGAGACTCCATGGACTGCAGCGCGCCAGGCTTTCCTGTCCATCACCAACTCCCGGAGCTTGCTAAAACTCGTGTCTATTCAGTCAGGGATGCCATCCAACCATCTCATCCTCTGTCGTCCCCTTCTCCTCCCACCTTCAATCTTTCCCAGCATCAGGGTCTTTTCCAATGAGTCAGTTCTTCACATCAGGTGGCCAAAGGATTGGAGTTTTAGCTTCAGCATCAGTCCTTCCAATGAATATTCAGGACTGATCTCCTTTAGGATGGACTGGTTGGATCTCCTTGCAGTCCAAGGGACTCTCAAGAGTCTTCTCCAACCCCACAGTTCAAAAGCATCAATTCTTTGGCATTCAGCTTTCTTTATAGTCCAACTCTCACATCCATACACGACTACTGGAAAAACCACAGCCTTGACTAGACGAACTTTTGTTGGCAAAGTAATGTCTCTGCTTTTTAACATGCTGTCTAGGTTGGTCTTAACTTTTCTTCCAAGGAGCAAGCGTCTTTTAATTTCATGGCTGCAGTCACCATCTGCAGTGATTTTGGAGCCCAAAAAAATAAAGTCTGTCACTGTTTCCACTCTTTCCCCATCTATTTGCCATGAAGTGATGTGACCACATGCCCTGATCTTCATTTTCTGAATGTTGAGTTTTATGCCAACTTTTTCACTCTCCTCTTTCATTTTCATCAAGAGGCTCTTTAGCTCTTCGCTTTCTGCCATAAGGGTGGTGTCATCTACGTATCTGAGGTTATTGATATTTCTCCCGACAATCTTGATTCCAGCTTGTGCTTCATCCAACCCAGCATTTCACATGATGTACACTGCATATAAGTTAAATAAGCAGGGTTACAATATACAGCCTTGATGTAATCCTTCCCGATTTGGAACCAGTCTGTTGTTCCATGTCCAGTTCTAACTATTTCTTCCTGACCTGCATACAGGTTTCTCAGAAGGCAGGTAAGGTGTTCTGGTATTCCCATCTCTTTAAGAATTTTCCACAGTCTGTTGTGATCCACACAATCAAAGGCTTTGGCATAGTCAATAAAGCAGAAGTAGATGATATTCTGGAACTCTTGCTTTTTCAATGATCCAATGGATGTTGGCAGTTTGATCTCTGGTTCTGTGCTGTTAATGACTGGCAAAACTCAGATGAAAAAGTTTTGTGATGTCAGGTTAAAATTGATGGCATTAGAAATTTTTGGTCCTTCACAAGTGGAAAAGAAATTTTTTTTCTCCCAGAATTTCTATTAGAAAAATATGACAAATCTTGAGAAACTACTGTGATTTTCTTATAATGTCATTTTCATGAATGTTCCATCACATGAGTTTTCAAGACTTGACATTACAGCCCATTAGAATGTCACAGAGATTTTATGAAATGTTAGTATCTAATGTAACTGCTTGTTTTGAAAGTATATTTCAAAGTCATTAAATATCCACAGAATACTCTCAGTTGAGAATGAAAGTACTTCAAGATTTTTCTAGCATAAAACTAGCAAATGAGCACTTAAAATGCTTATAATTACCGCTTTTCAGGTGTTTTCAGCAGATAATGTGGCTACATGGGTTTTTCTCAAATACACAGCAGATCGTTGTGTAAATTTCTCCCATGAAAGTAAAATATTCATTTTTTTCTCTCATGTATTGTAAGAACCAAGACATATTTATTGCCAGTGAGCAAGTTCTGAAAGAGCAGCCCTCCTTAGCACGGGTGAGTTCAAAGGGCGTTGGCTTCTGAAAATCACTGGGATACATCACTGCGAAATTAATTACTTCTATCACTGTCTTTAAGATTCAACCCAGTCCTTTGAGAAGTGGTAAATTTGCTTCTTAATCATTCAGATTATATTTTCTGTTTATACTATCTTTTAAAGCATAGCACTGTATTTCACTTTATGAAATACAGTGCTTGTAAAAATCTGTCCCAATAAAAGTAGCTGATAGAGACCAAATCCATGCTCACCCTCATGTCAGGGGTGTGGTGTCCAGCTGGGCTCGCTACATGGATATGGTCGCATGGTTTGTCACAAGGTTCCGGACCTTGTTTTTCTGCCTGTAAGTCATACGCTGTGACTGTGCCCACTAGCCTTGCTCTGAGGAGTCTGACGGCGCTCAGGATTGCAAGGATGATTTTCCCCCTTCAATGTTTAATTATAGGATAATATTAACTAGGTCCTTATGTGAGATAGTAAAATGATTTTGGAGATTAATATGAACAGAAAATAAAATGATTTTGGTGATTGAATTGTACTGTGATTCCGTGTGGTAAAGTCTGGGAACGTTCTGTGAAACGTCAAGGTACACAGTGTGATTTTTGTGTAAATATGTCTATGAACTAACTGCTTTATTGCTTTGAAGTATTATAAAAGCTAATTAACATTTGTTTAGTGGGTATATAAAAATCATATTTTGGGGTGAGAAGTTACCTTTCAAGAAGTTTTAAATATTAAAAATTATTTTTTATTGCTGCTTTCCAAATAATACAGTGGCTGATACGTACACAAGAAATTTGTGATGACTCAGTCTTAATACATTTTGATATATTCTTGGGTAAACAAGCCTTTTCTCAGGCTTCCTAAACCAAATATGTTAAAATTATCTATCAGTAATATGCTTTTTTGGTCTTAATACACTTTTTCTAAGATTATTATTTCAATTTTAAAATGAAATATTTTTAATCAAAACTTTTCATATGAGAAACTTATTGTTAAATCTCCTGTAAACCTGCTATATTATTTAAGAATCTCTCAATTTCAACAAATCCTGGACATCAGTCCTTGATTTGTCAATTTAGTTGATACATTTTTAAAATTTTAATCTCAACTTATAAATAATGCCAAATTTTAATTACCAAATTTTAATTCTCCTTTTCTTATGTGATTTATTTCCGTTGATCAGCATTCCTGCTTCATTGCCCCTGATGTAACTGGACTGCCAACCATCCCCGAGAATGTAAGTTTTCTATGTTTTCTATTCTGCTGATATGAATTTTATTTATTTTGGTCTCACAGTTGAAGGATTTCTTGGTAGAGAAATAGAACACATTGTAACTGTGTGAGAAAAAAATGAAAAAATTAAGAATAATGGTGTCATCTCTTTTTCTTTATTTATCTGCTACTTTACCTCCTTTACATCAATTGTAGATAAAACAGATTATATGAGAAAACCTCTTTCTGCCATTTGATGTAGCTCAGTAGGATAGTCTGTACTCAGGTTCTGAGCTCCCTGGATCAGACAGATGAGATGTCTCAGTGAATGTCTCCTGTGTGTGGGGGAATGAGCGTGTGCAATGGGAAATACTTTCACGCAAATAGTCACGTTAGTGAAATGGCCATAGTGCTTAGGTTCCTTGGGGATATAGCTCTGTTCAAATCTTAGATCTTCTCTACTCGGTATCCTGATTTTTAATTTAAGTAATACATGTTTTGTAAGGCTTGAAGGATACTACCAGAAATTATAAAATTGCCACATTTTGCATTTTATTTAGAGTCCTGATTGTATCCTTGCTAGAAATATTTTCAGTGTTTTAGTAGTTATTACAAATTAAAATTCTGCAGAAAAGTTTACCTGGGTAAATGGAATTGACAGGTATACTTTTGGATACTGTGTGAAAAGGAGATGTTTCCTTTCATAAGTTTCTTTTTTTCCAGCTTCATTTTGGAAAGATAAAATGAACCACTACAAATAGTTCTATCAGAAGTGAAGGAAACATCAACTCAGGAATATGTATTATTTTTATATGTACTATACTCTGCTGTCCTCCCGAAAATGAACCTACTGAGTGTTTGGTTTCCAAAAGCACATGGGTTGTGAGTGAATACAGTACAAGAAGACAGCTGTAAATTTCCTGATATGGAAGCAAGGCTGTCAGTGGGGTTTTTAGTACAGATGAGTTCAGTTGCCTCCTGTGGGACGATTGCACTCACCCTGAGGTAGACCATCAAACTCACAGGTCATCCCAGGCCCTCAAGTCCTCTGTGGGCAGGACCTCTGGGTGTCTGGAGGCTGACTGACTTGACATCTGCGTGCCTGCCCCTCACCTCGGGGTTCCCTCCCTTCTAGCTTCTCCTCTTTGTACCTTTCTTAAATTTACTAATAAAAAGCTAGTAGCTTGATTTAGTGGACTTCACTTTTTTTTTTTAAAAAAAAGCCCATGACTTTGAAAGTTTTAAAGAACCATTCTAAGGAAAAAGTGCCTCTGAGAACAGAAACTTTTTTTTGGAACTGAGAAAAAAATTTAACTTTTTATTTTATGTTGGTGTATAGTCGATTAACAATTAACGATTATAGTGATCGTTTCAGGTGGACAGCAGAGGGACTCAGCCATCCATATACGTGTATCCATTCTCTCCTAAGCCACGTGACACTGAGCAGAGTTCCATGTGCTGGACAGTAGGTCCTTGTTGGCATCCATTTTAAATAGAGCAGCTTGGACATGACCATCCCACACTGTCTAACTACCCTTCCCCCCATTCACCTCCATTAAGATATTTTATTTCTAAAAAGTCCTATTTAGGGAAGAGAAAAAGAAAAGCAAGGACCTATACATAAGGCAGCCTTTTGCATTGTGAAATAATTCCCCATCTAGAAATTATCCGGAGAAGGCAATGGCACCCCACTCCAGTACTCTTGCCTGGAAAATCCCATGGACGGAGGAGCCTGGTAGGCTACAGTCCATGGGGTCGCTAAGAGTCGGACACGACTGAGCGACTTCACTTTCACTTTTCCCTTTCATGCACTGGAGAAGGAAATGGCAGCCCACTCCAGTGTTCTTGCCTGGAGAATCCCAGGGACGGCAGAGCCTGGTGGGCTGCCGTCTATGGGGTCACACAGAGTCGGACACGACTGAAGCGACTTAGCAGCAGCAGTAGCAGAAATTATCTTTCTTTGAGATAACAGGAACAGTGTTAATGTTGAATGCCAAAAAACTTTGCATTATGAACAGTGGAAGTAGAAGGTGAGATAGGCTTCAAATAGAGAAAGCAGGAAATAAGTCTCTGCGCCAAACTTGGCATCACTTGGTGGTGGTCACAGGCTCTGTTTAGATGCCAGGCTGTGATTACCGGTTGGTCATGAGAAAGTTTCTACGTCACAGAAATTGAAGAAACAATTGGATTCGGTGTTTCTTGCTCAATGAAAGGTTTTGGTCTTCTGGGTCATAATCCCTCTACTCCTCCAGTTTTTGTTTATTGTCATCTCTTATATGTTGCTTTCTGATGCATTTGTTTGAATACAGAAAATTAAAAATAAGAGGATATAAAGTAAAAGTTTATATAGGCTACCCCAATTTTGTTCTTATGTGGGGAAAATAATTTGAAGTGTTAAATCAAGGAGTCGAATTAAACTGACACTTTTATTTGGTTATACTGGTATAAAGCTGGCCCGACATGGAATATAAGGGAGATCCTCCTTCATAAAGACCCAGAGGTCTGCTTTATAAGCCCAACTCGTTGCTGGGAAGCCCCATGGGCAGAGGAACCTGGCGGGCTACAGTCCATGCTGTCACAAAAGAGTCGGACACGACTTAGCGGCTAAACAACAACATTCTGTGGTTGCCTTATATCAGTGCATGGTCTAGAGCAGCAGTCCCCAACCTTTTTGGCACAAAGGAGCAGTTCTGTGGAAGCCAGTTTTTTTTTTTTTTTTTTAATTTTAATAAATTTATTTATTTTAGTTGGGGGCTAATTACTTTACAATATTGTAATAGTTTTTGCCATACATTGACATGAATCAGCCATGGGTTTACATGTGTTCCCCTTCCTGGACCCCCCACCCACCTCCCTCCCCATCCCATCCCTCTGGGTCATCCCATTGCCCCGGCCCTGAGCCCTTGTCTCATGCATCGGACATGGAATGGTGTTCTGTTTCACATATGATAATATACATGTTTCAATGCTATCCTCCCAGAACATCCCACCCTCACCTTCTCCCTCAGAGTCCATAAAATTGTTCTATGCATCTGTGTCTCTTATTCTGTCTCGCATATAGGGTTATTGTTACCATCTTTCAAATTCCATATATATGCATTAGTATACTGTACTGTTGTTTTTCTTTCTGGCTTACTTCACTCTGTATAATGGGCTCCAGTTTCATCCATGGAAGCCAGTTTTCTCATGAATGAAGTGACGGGGAGGATGGTTTCAGGATAAGTCAAGTGCATTACAGTTACTGTGTACTTTATTTCTATCATTATTACAATGTAATATATGAATGAGATAATCACACAGCTCACCATACTGCAGAATGAGATCACCAGGCATTAGATTTGCATAAGGAGCACCCAGCCTAGACCCCTCCTACGTGCTGTTCATGTGAGGTTCAAGCTCCAATGAGAACCTCATGCCACCACTGGTCTGGCAGGAGGCAGAGCTCAGGCGGTGATGCCAGCAATGGGGAGCGGCTGTAAATACAGATGAAGCTTCTCCTTGCCTGTCCGCTGCCCACTTCCTCCTACCTGGCCCTGCTCCTAGCAGGCCATGGGCTGGTACAGGTCGATGACCGGGGTCTGGGGACCCCAATCTATCCTATCAAGCCATGGTATCTCTTGCTGAGTGTTCGGCACACAGGGAGAGACTCAGATGTACTTTCTGGAGCAGCAGTTCTCAGGGCTCGGGGTGCCTGTAAGAAGCACCTGCCGTGCTTGTTGAGAAAAGGGATTCCCAAGGCTCCTCTCCCAGTGGGCCCAGGTTGGGGCCCAGGAAACTGGCTTTTTGCACAGGTGCCTGGAGCCGGGGAGGGGAGAGAGTGGGGATGCCCTGATCACCCTCGGAGGACCCTTTCCCAGAGCAGGAATGTGTTTCAAATAAGAACCGAAGGCTCCGTGCTTGGCGTGGTGGCGGAACCAGGACTGCATTTAATTATTCGTCATTTTTACTACTAACATCCTCCGAACGCGGGTAGCCCGCGGCGGCCGTCGCCGGTGTCCCCGCACCTCACGCGGTTGTCTTTGCCCGTGCAGAGGAACCTCACGGAGTACTTCGTGGCTGTGGACGTGAACAACATGCTGCAGCTCTTCGCCAGCATGCTGCACGAGAGGCGCATCATCGTCACGTCCGGGAAGCTCAGCACCGTGAGTACCGCCGCGCACCCCGCCCCTGCTCCACGCTCCGAGCATGCTCCGCAGGCGCCATCTGCATACCCTCCTGACTGTGCTGCTTTAGTCCGCTGCCAGAGCACAAAGGTCTGATTTATGGAAGGCCTTTGCGGATGCATTAACTCAGGTTAATTATTTCTTCTTATCAGAAGATGAGAGTTTCTTTTTTTCTTTTTTTCCTTTTTCACTCCCTGGAGTTCATTTTAGTGCCTTCTACCATATAAAGAATTCTTAAGAGCTATTATGAGATCTTTATTATTCACTTGAGGCTCTTTTTCCATTGGAGCTACTTGAAAGAAATCAAGGGGCCGGGATAATAGCGGCTACCCTAACCTGGTAATAGGTAGATTCATCTTTGTTGCCAAGTCGTGGTGGGGGAGTGGATGCTACAATAGTTCTGATTTGGAGAAGCTCTTCAGACTGATAATAACTTAAAAGTCAAAATAGCATTTTTTTTTCTTTTTCCAAATCACAGGTTTTATGCCACTCACCGAAATGTTCTTTTGGAAGGTCTTCATTACTGCGGAAAAGGCAGGGAGAATAGAAGGAGTTTTCTTGGGTCCTAGAAAAATATTCAAAAGTATTTTTCTAGATTTCCTAATCTTTTTTCTTACTTTAAGCATTAAAATTAAAATTTTTGCCTTAAAAATGTAATACAAATGGGATTATAGTTGTGGGTAATATGACATATTTATTAAAAAACATTATTTAATATCCCATGAATTGCCTTCCTTACAAATTTAGCTAACTGATAAAAATAAGATACTATTTTTATGTTTTGTTTCTTGGTAGTACAAATAAAAACCTTATTCTATAACATTTTAGTGTCTTAGAGCAGAAGGAGCTTCCGGATCTCTCTAGGATACCTATTTAGGATATAACAATGAGAAAGGCTAGCATCACTGACTCCATAGACGTGAGTCTGAGCAAACTCGGGGAGATGGTGAAGGACAGGGAGGCCTGGTGTGCTGCAGTCCGTGGGGTCGCAGAGAGGTGGACATGACTTAGAGACTGAGCGAAGTGACAAAGGTATTTTCAAAGAAGGGTTAAACGGCCACCTCAGGGCCACCTAGACAGCTGGAGACAGGCAGCGTGAGACTGGGCCTCCTAATTCTAATGTTAGGTTATTTGTGTATTCTAGAGTCAGAGAAACAGTTTTGAGATTTTGAAATGAAGTATTGATATGCTCACTTTTCAAAAAGGGTTGAAAGTATATTCTTTTATGTACTGAGAAACACCTGACGTGCATTTGAAGGAGTAAGTGTGGAGAAATGTTATGGTTCTGTTGAGAATAAGTGCCAGTTTGTGGCACAGGTAATTATTTGCATTTTCTTAATGTGATATTAAGAAATTCAGTCTGAATTATTTGATGCTTTTTATAATATATTTGCTTTCCTGCTGTTTTTAACTTACCATTGAGGTAAAAAAATTCTTATTTATCCTTTTTGTCTCTTCCTCCTCATCAGTTTTTTTTAACCACTTTTTTGGGGGGGATACCCTGACATTTCCTGCATTTATTTATTTATTTTTGGCCACACCACACAGCTTGTCCTTATCACTCTTTTAAGTCAAGTTTTTTAAAATTATAAAGAATACTTCTGTATAGATATTGTCCTGAAGATTAAGAAGATTGTGTCTTAAACACCTAGGAACCAAATTCTTGTCAAGGTTAATTCATGTAGCACATTTATTATGTGCCTGCTGCGTGTTTGGGCTTCCCTTTTGGCTCAGCTGGTAAAGGATCTGCCTGCAATGTGGGAGACTTGGGTCCAAGCCCTGGGTTGGGAAGATCCCCTGGAGAAGGCAAATGCTACCCACTCCAGCATTCTGGCCTGGAGAATTCCATGGACTGTACAGTCCATGGGGTTCCAGAGTCGGACACGACTGAAGCCACTTTCACTTTACCTGTGTGTTTGGCACAATCTAGGCACTGAGGCTTCAGCACTAAGCAAAGAGAAGTCCAAACACTCTTGAAGCTTGAATCCACCTGATGTAGCAGATAGAGACATGAGTGAACGAATAGCTGTTAGGTCATGTGGTGCTGAGAACTGGGGTATAAGGGAGAAAAGTGTGTGTGTTCGGGATTGGAAAGTGAGAGCAGGTTCCATTGATGTGCTCAGCCGTCCAGGAAGGTCCTCCCATTAGGTGGGACCTCTCCCGTGAGAGGTCCAAAGACAGCATCGGAGTAAGCTGTGTGAGTGAATGCTGTCTGTATAGGAACATGTTAGAAATACATCTGATGGGAAACAGTATGGAGATCGCTCAGAAAACCAAAACCAGAACCATCATGCAGTCCAGCAGTGACACTCCTGGGCTTTTATCTGAAGAAAACAAAAACACTAATTCAAAAAGATAGCTGCACTCCTGTGTTCATTGTAGCATTGTTGACAGTAGCCAAGCAACTTAAGTGCCCGTTAGAGATGAATGAATAAAGAAGGTGAGGTGTGTATATATATATATATATATATATATATATATATATGTATATATATACATGCATACAATGGAATATTTCTCAGCCACAGAAAGAAAGAAAACCTTGCCATTTATAATAATATGGGTGGACCTGGAGGGTATTATGCTAAGTGAAATAAGTTAGACTGAGAAAGGCAAATACCCTGTGCTCTCACTTATGTGTTGAATCTAGAAAACAAAACAAACATAACGAAACAGAAACAGATTCACAGATACAGAGAACAGACAGGCGGTCGTCAGAGGTGAGGGGGGTGGGTGAGATAGGTGACAGGGGATTGAGGCGCCAACTTCCAGTTATAAAATGAAGGAGTCACAGGCATGTGATGCACAGCAGAGGGAATACACTCAGTGATATTACAACCTTGGTGACAGGTGGTAACTAGATGTACTAGTGCGGATCATTTTGTAACATACAGTGCTCAGTATCCTGTGCAACTCTTCACAACCCCGTGTACTGTAGCCTTGCTCAGTCATGTCCCACTCTTTGCGACCCCATGGACTGTAGCCCCCCTGGCTCAGTCCATGGGATTCTCCAGGCCAGATTCAGGGATTCTCCAGGAGTGGGTTACCATTTCCTCCTCCAGGAGACCTTCCCGGCCAGGAGTTGAACCTGCATCTCTTGCGTCTCCTACATCGGCAGGTGGATTCTTTACCACTGAGCCATCTGGGAAGCCCTTTGTAATGTATAAAAATCCCAAATCACTATATTGTACACCTGAAACTAATATAGTATAATATTTTAAGTCAGTTATACTGCAATTAAAAAAAAGAAATCTGCATACATATACATATTTTGTAAAAAATTTTTTTGGTAAGTAGTATAAAATACTGGTGTTTCTTTCCACTATAATTTATAAACACCTCTTAATGTACTTTTGCCTGGAGAATCCCACGGATGGAGGAGCCTGGTGGGCTGCAGTCCATGGGGTCTCGAAGAGTCAAACACGACTGAGCGACTTCATTTTCACTTTTCACTTTCATGCATTGGAGAAGGAAATGGCAACCCACTCCAGTATTCTTGCCTGGAGAATCCCAGGGACGGTGGAGCCTGGTGGGCTGCCATCTATGGGGTTGCACAGAGTGTTACATGACTGACGTGACTTAGCAGCAGCAGCAATGTCTAGGTAACTCTTTTTCCACTCAGCTTTTGACTTTCAACCTGAGAACATGGGAGTAGTACTAGTTGTAATCTCATAGGGTTGCTTTAAAGATTACGGATATGTGTACATGCACACACACGTATGTATACACATATGAATGTACACGCACATATGTATGTATGAAGTGCTTAGAGTTTTGTCTGCATAAGATTAAATGACCATTAGCTATAAATTTATAATAGACTAGATCTGCAGTTTAGAGTAAAAATTAACATGCCTACCCTTTCACTTTGTTTGAATTAAAAAAATATATGATTTTAATAAAAGCTCTGTATTAGGGAGTTGTTTCTTATATTTGAGAGAAACTTAATACCAGTTGTTTATGAGAGTTCCTGAAAACTTGGTGGTGGTGTCAGCTCTCAGTTTAACAGCTTCGCTTTGGTTCACTGTCTGGGGAAGGAGGACTGATAAAAGAAACATAATTCAAGCTTGCTTTCATGATCTCCTCACCCTTCATATGTGGAGGAAGCTGCATTGAATCTAGCTTAAAAAATTTCATGCACACACACACGTACACACACATGCTATAAATTCCAGACACAGTAATGTTTAAGGTCAAAGATTAGTACCATAACATAAATTAGAAATAAGCTATTTTTTAGAAAAAGTTTAGTGAAATCTCTGAAACAAGCAAGGAAGGAATATTTAATGTATAAATGAATTGAGGTTAAAAGGCTGCTGTCCATGAGGTTTTTACATTCTTATAGGATTGTGTACACCATAAAAACTATTATGTACTTCATGCAAGAAATTGTTTTTTGCCTGTTTTCAAATCGATGAGCAGATTGTTAATTACTAGAAGAACACATGTAAGTTGTCTTCACATATATAGTTTTATTATAGTTTTGGGAACTTTGGATTTACGTTTTGATGGTCGTAATTGTATTAGAATTGTGTTTGTCAACTTTATAGCTTTCTGGGGTTTTACTGGTGATCCACTGGCAGACAATGAGCTATTTGAGGACCCTTTCCTTTAGGTATTGTTTGTAGTTAAAATTATACTTTGTAATTATCTTTTTAGTGATAAACTTTAAATAAACAGTTTAGTCTTGAGATATGTTAGCAAAAGTATCAAGAATATTGTTATGTTTTAATAGTTTTTCACAGGTTTTTCCTCCTTTATATTAAGATGTATTTTGTTAGGACGCACTGCTGTATTTTTGTGTTTTTGAGTTGAATGAATTGGGACGTGATCGGTTGTGTGTTCATCCTTCTGACGTGCACGTTATGCGGTACACACGGAAGGGTTCCTGGCAACCCTGAACAAGAACATTGATTTTGTACATGCCGTGGGCAGACCCTGGAGGTTCAAGCCCCAAGCGAGCAGCAGACAAGCAGAGCGCCTCGGCCCAGAGCCTCCTGTGCTCCAAGCAGAGGAATAAACCATGACATTACACGGGTGTGTCCGCTGACTTATTGCTGTTTTGTGACCACGGGCAGGGAGAGATTGCTGTTTAAAGCCGTGTCATCGGCTCTTAAGTCAGCCAGGCGTGAAGGCTTGTCGTGTGCTCTGTAACCGTGCCTCCCCAGACTTCCTCTAACTAGTCAGCTGGGGCCCCGCGTTCTGTCTCTGGCTCCTGGCTGCCCGGCGTCTGACAGCAGCCCTCTCGTCATCCTGTCAGTGATGTGTTAACTAGAGTGTGTCCTCGTGGCCTGCGGAAGCAGGTACAAGAGACGCTCCATCCGAGCAGCTGTCTGCGTGTCGGCTCCCACTCTGCCCGGCGTTTACTGGGTGGGTGGGACCCTTGCGGCGTCCGTGAGTGCATCAGTCACAGAGCTCTGACTGTGGGCTCCGTGTCCTAGCGGGGCCGCCGGGAGCACACTGCGCGCCCTGAGTGCCCGAACTGTGCTGAGTCGCTGTCCTCTCCTCCTCTGTTACGGTCGCCCCCAGGCGTCTCAGCATGTGCTTTTCCCCCCTGCTCCCATTAATACCATCCAGGGCCTCTGCCGGAGAAGAGTACTCTGGCCTGGAAAATCCCATGGACGGAGGAGCCTGGTAGGCTGCAGTCCATGGGGTCGCTAAGAGTCGGACACGACTGAGCGGCTTTACTTTCACTTTTCACTTTCATGCATTGGAGAAGGAAATGGCAACCCACTCCAGTGTTCCTGCCTGGAGAATCCCAGGGATGGGGGAGCCTGGTGGGCTGCCATCTATGGAGTCGCACAGAGTCGGACACAACTGATGTGACTTAGCAGCAGCAGGGCCTCTGCAGAAGGACATCCTGTGATCCACAGCTGGCCAAGTGCAGACTTCACAGGTCGGGTTGGTTGGAGGGGAGTCCGGAGGGGTCCACCCTCTCCATCTGGGTTTTCCGTGGTCTGGACTCATCCCTGAGTATCACCGCCTGTATCCACATTTCACCTGAAGCCGGCCATGCACAGAACCTTTCTGGAGACCAAGAACTGAACAGTCGGGGTGAGAACAAAGATTACCCAGTCTCCTCCCCACCCCAGATGATTGAAGCGTGTTTCCCCCCTTAGCGATTTTAAAGCTACGGCAGAGTGGTGCAGTTAACAGTTATTACCCCGACCTCTCAGGGAAAGATAGTCTGGAAACAGCTTTTAGGTTTTTGTTTCTTCCCAAAGCCCACAGCAGCCCGACACTGCAGACAGTGACTCTGCTTCTCCGCGTGTTATTTGACTTGATCCTCTTCTTCGGAGCTCTGTGTTTTCATTCATGGCCAAGTGGATGTGGCCAAAGTGTGAAAGCGGTTCTGTTGAGGTGGTTGTATGACACTTTGTGGGAAGTTACGTGTAGAGGAAACTTCTCAGATGGGAAAACTGCTTGTGTTTGCATCTTCCAAGTCTCGGGGTGATGAGAGCTCTTTTTCACAGAAACGAGGACATAATGGGTCAGTACCATGGTGGTGGTGTGTGTGCAGTAATTTAATCTTTTAATTGTGAATATCAGAGAGAAAAGTTTATAAAAGAACCTTTTCACTAATTATGTAATGTAATATGAAGTGTTCACCTGACATTGAAACTGTAAGGATAGAAACGTGTCTGATTGCCCCTTTGACACTTGTCTCTTTGAATAATAATAATTATAAATAGTGATGATGACAGTGATGATGTTAAAGGTTTCTTCATAAATTCTGAAGTTTACAAGTTGTAGGACAATTTCCGTACAGTCTTTAGGAAAAGATTTGTGTTCAGCTGTCTTCTACTAGAAAATTTTTAATTTTTTTTTTTTTTTTAAAAACCTATGCCCAAATTGTAATTCCTTGGTGGGAAAGTTATCCATCATCTTGAACCCTTTCAGCTTTATGAGTGTCTGTCGCTATCTTGAGTCTTATTCAATCTGTACACGAACTTGGTTTGGTATCTTTGGGCCTTCATGTAGTTCTAAGTAGGACATACTGCTTTCTTCCCTTGGAAAGTGGTATTTTCTTTGCTCATTGGATGTTTATGGTGCCAAGGGAGGCTCCTGCTTTTTGTTGTGTAGAAACAAACTGATTTATTCTTGGTCATTGAGGTCAGTCGCTCCAGCCAGTAAATTAGCCCCAGTTAGCCGGCTGGTTTAGGGGCATTAAGGGGCCGGAGGGCCAGGTGGCATTGTATTGTCCGGTTCAGGTGGACGTCTCCCGTCGGGAGGTCCGATCTCCAAACTGGAAGAGCTCTGCTCAGCTGGGACAGGAAGGAGAACTTGTGAAGTGGGGTGTTAGGTGTGGTAACGTGGGGGCCACCCCACCTCACCCTTGACCCCTGATCCCGTGTCTTCCGGCTTTGGGAGAAGCGACACCGTGAAATGTTTTCTGATTCAGAGCATGTCCTGCATCGTGTAAAACAGAGCTGCCCCCTATCCCCCCAAGGGTGCTGTCCCCTTGGGGACATACCTGGATCTTGGGTGCGCCGCCCCCCTTCCAGTTAGGCCGGTGGCTTCTCGGCTCGAAGTGTGGGTGAGAGAGGTCGAGTCCACGGCCTTGAGCCTGGTCAGGCCTCCTCCTCGATGGAAGAGGTGCAGCGTCGTTAACTGACGACACTGCGTGGCCCAGCTGCTTGCCAGGGAGACGCCTCCCTAGAAGCCTCCTGGCACAGGTCCAGTGTCCCGCTGGGAGCCCTCGGAGTCGCCCTGCGGGAGCTGGCCTCCCAAGGCCCAGCATCCAGCCACCCTCCTGCAGCGCGTCTCAGGGGTCTCTGCCCCGTGTCTCAGGGGTCTCTGCCCCGTCCTCCACCCAGGACAGCAGAGGTGCCTCAAGGGCCCAGGGCGCAGGCGGGGAGCGGAGAGGGAATCCGGGGCGGGGGGCAGGCGTTGAAGGCAAAGCTTCCCCAGACCTGTCATCTCCCCGCGGTTTACTGCTGTGATAAATAGTGTCACGGGAAGAGGGGAGTGCATTAACCACCTGGGAAGAAAACCAGGAACTTGGTTTTGAAGGAGACCTTTGGCTTTGGTCGAGTTTTCCAAAAAGAGTGTAACGGTGTTTATTCATTTAGTATTGATAAAATATTATTATTTGCCAGGTACTGGGAATTTCAAGGTTCTTTATGATTGTAAGTCATAAATAATAAATCATATCGTGTCAGTCAAGGCCGAGGCAGCGTGACTAGGACTCTGATGTGGGAAAGGTAGGAGAGAGGGAGGTAGGTTGAAGAGTTGACCCCAGTATCCCACCTGGTTCTTGGAAGGAATTTGGTGTTTTGTCTTGGAAATATTTACTTGTCGTGTGTGTCTGTGTGCGAGAGAGAGAGACAGAAGTCGTGCTACAAAATCTGGCTAGACAGGCAGTGGCCAGATTGTGAAGAATCTCATTTGCTAAATTAAGGGGTTTGGATTTTATCCAGCAGACTGTGGGGAGGAAAATAGGGGACATGCTGTGACCAGCTTTGTTTTGGGGACGGGAACTCTGGTGGCGTTATATTAATAAAAGAAAACCAGAGTAGGGAAACTCTGACTGACAGGCGTCCAGTGAAAAGGCAGTCACAGTGATTTGACCAGAGATGGCCAGCGACCACGAAAGGCAGATGAGGTTGGGGTTTAGAAACGCGGCTAATAAGGGGACGTCTGTCGTGTGTAGAGTCTGCTTGAAAGCAGGTGAAGAAGAGGGGCACGTTTAGACTGACACGCAAAGGACGGATACTCACCAGGTATTTACTCAGCGTCTGACGCGGCGGGGCGGAGCCTGCTGTCATTTGCTACAAGTAAGTTGTAACTCTATGGAGTGTGTATGCGTGAGTACATACACACACACACACACACACGTAGATGCTTACGTGCATGTTTATATATTTGTGCTTAGTTGCTCAGTTGTGTCTGACTCTTTGCAAACCCATGGACTGTAGCCCGCCAGGCTCTTCTGTCCTTAGAATTCTCCAGACAAGAATACTAGAGTGGGTTGCCATTTGCTTCCTCAGGGGATCTTCCTGACCCAGCGATTGAACCCTGGTCTCCTACATTGCAGGCAGATTCTTTACTGTCTGAGCCACCAGAGAAGCCCATGTTTATATATAGATGTGTACATTTAAAAGTGTTTGAAGTGCATGCCAAATACACATATATGTACTTTAAGTATGTATGTGAATATTATGTACAATGTAAACAATACAGCATAGAGTGTATATATATATATGTGGTGTTTCATTCTCATTTAATTATATGTAATTTACAAATGGTTAGAGTCATTTTACTCCACTTGTAAAGATTCAGAAACTCCTTTGTGGCTGCCTTTCACCTGTGGTTGTCTGTCTTTCCGTTGCTAGTGGTTCACCATCAGTTTTGTTCCTGGTTAAGAGATATTTTTAGGTTATGATTTTCAGAGGTGCCTAATAGTTTTAGAAAATAGGTTCAGTCAATTAGGTTTTATTTATTGGTTATTTGGACCATGTCCCTCAGTATGGTAGTAGTGTGATTATACCAATATTATCTTCTAAAATTAGAGATTTATGTTTCAGTTCATGATTACTCAACTGAAAACATAAGATGATTTCATGTAAGCCAATTTTTTATTTTATCCTGAAATTTATTATGTAACAGATGAAACAGTTGAACAAGAGTGATCTCCAGGTTTATTCCTGATTGTCAATTGAAGGATTCTTTAATTGTATGGTTTACTTCTTAAATAACTGCCTCATTTTTAAAGTATAGTTTGTATATAATTCACATGAACGTCCTCACTTCCAGTCCTCTAGAATCCAGGGTCTGAAAGCTTGTGTGTAGAGAAGGCAGGGATGTTTGAGCTGTGTTAGTGTCAGCCTCCTGAACTTTGTGGAAAAGTAGATGGGTCTCCTCTAGGAAGAGCAAAACTGCTGCTGAATTGACTTGAAGAGTGTGAACTAGCGAGCAGAGAAAGCGGTAAACTTAGTGACGGGAAAGTCACGTAGGGGAGGAAATGGGTTTGCCGGCGTTGGTGTTTCTGTGCAGTGTGACAGCTGCAGAAATGCAGAGTTGAGGCTCACTCGAGTGTAGGCTCCTTGAGGGCAGGGGTCTCGTCTCTCGGGTTCATCATCCTGTCCCCAGCACCAGTAGCGATGTCTGACACCTGTGTTATGTCCCCACATTTAGTTGTGTGATCTTGGGCAGTTGGTTTAACTTTGTTTTGGTTTCCCCACCTGTAAAATGAACGAAGGCATGAGCCATGAAAAAAGCAAGCCAGCGAGAAACGTTGGAGCTGTTTGGCTCGCCAGCCACGAGATGAGCAGAGCTTTCCCAGGGACTTGGGTGCAGGGAGGTCAGGGTGAATGTTTGGTAGTGAAACAGCAGGACGCACCACCCTAAGGGCGGAGGCAAGAGTGACGTATAAGATAATGTCTTATTATAAAAAAGCATTGAAAAGCAAAGGGTACAACCAACCGCTGTCTTCTCTCATGATATAAGACTGCTGTTTCAACTCTCACTGAAGTGGAGTGTTAGAGTTTCGCTCTAGGAAGAATGTTTCATAGTTGGAATAACCTTGCAGTTTTCAGGTAGCCGGCTGCTACCTTTCTTGGCCTAAACTTTTAAATGTGAATGTAAATTAAATGCGTTTAAACAGATGGTCTCTTTATGCTTTCCACTAAAATTTTTTTCATTCCATGAGGAATTTATCGCTGCAGCAGTTGATTCTGTGTACCCGTAGCTGTTTATAGCGCTTAGGTTTCTGAGTTAAATATTGATTCACTTAAAAATCAAATGAACTCTCTAATCAATATTTCTTGAATTTTATGCATAAATACATTCCTAGGGGACATAAATATGTCCCTCAATAATTCTTATAGAACTTTAGTTGCAGGCAGAGGGACTTTTACAGGAAAAAAAAAAAAGAGACGCAGAGCCCAGAGTAACAGGAGCAGCGACGGGTCAGGATGAGATCTTTACTTGTGAAGTGTGTGAATTAGAATCGTGCTGTTTTCTGTTGCGGTCGTCACACTCAATGGATCGTCTTCCTGTTGTCTCCTTGGAAATCTGATAATGTGTTTTTTTTCCCTCCTCAAAATACATGTTTACTGAATCACTTAAAACATGGCCTAGTTGTAGCAGGGGGCTGATTTCCTCTAATAAATATATAGTTTAATTTTCAGAGCAAAGTATAAGTGAGATTTCATATCACAAAGGGAAGGAACTTCGGTTTTGCTTCCAACTAAGTATACTTGCAGACCGAGGTGATGACTCGTAGAATTTCCATCAGTTCCCTCTGTGACATTTTGGAGAGACTGCTCTGTCGGTTTCCTGCAGACTCGGATGCCTGGGGAAAGTTTTTTACATTGCACCTCTATCATAGATGTTGAATTTTTCATTTAAAGGTCAGCTGTTCTTGTTTGTCTGTTCAAAGACTCCTTCTCTGCTATATAATTAGTATAAAATGTTTTCAGCCTGTATATATTATTCAAAGCCTTATAATGATGGGGATTTTGAATCTTTGTATATCAAAAGCCAGGTTAAAATAATGGTTATTGTATTCCGGAGCCTGCCAGCATTGGTACCCTGGCTTTGCCACTTGCTAGTTGTCTGAGGTGAAGTGAAAGTGAAAGTTGCTCAGTCCTGTCTGACTCTTTGCGACCCCATGGACTACACAATCCATGGAATTCTCCAGGCCAGAATACTGGAGTGGGTAGCTGTTTCCTTCTCCAGGGAATCTTCCCAACCCAAGGTTCAAAGCCAAGTCTCCTGCATTGCAGGCAGATTCTTTACCAGCTGAGCCACAACAGAAGCCCAAGAATACTGGAGTGGGTAGCCTATCCCTTCTCTAGTGGATCTTCCTGACCCAGGAATCAAAGCGGGGTCTCGTGCATTGCAGGCGGATTCTTTACCAACTGAGCTAGTTGTGTGACCTCAGGCCAATGGTGTAACTTTGCTGCAGAGTCCTGGTCTGTAAAGTGGGCATAATGATGATAGTACCTATTTCATAAGGTTGTTGTAGGATTAAACCTGAGTGTATCAAGTGCTGAGAATATGCCCAGCCCAGAACCAGTTTGCATCATGTAAATGTTTACTCCTCACCGTAGTCAGTGGCAGCATAGCCCTGAGACCTGTGGCCACAACGGGAAGGTCCAGTTTCCTTTATACTGTGACTGAGTTCACTGTTAGCAACCTTTGTTGTCAGATTTCTCTGATTTCACAGGCCCCAGGTCTTGTCTCTTTCACATGGCTTCCATACATCCTTATTTCACAGTTATACTCTATAGGAAATAAATATCTCTGTGAGTTTTTCTGTGTTAGTTTGTTGGGACTATATCGGTTTGGCATATTGAGTATGCTTGGTGAAATTATATGTGGATTTATATATTCCTATGCCATTTAACAAAGATGATAAGGATTTTTTTCCCTTAAACCTTTATTTGGTACCTTTTTTTCTTTATTTGGTACATTTCATTTTTGTTCAGTGATAGCAGTATATTCCTTCAGTCTCAAGAATGTGATGTCAGTAATGTCTTCTAACCCAAACACCAATCTTCTTCACCCCTATCCCCTGGTTTCATGAAGAACCATGGTGTTAAAGAAGCAGCTGAAAAATGTCAAAAGAGTGCTGTAGAGATCTAGCCCAATTATGAACCTATAACTACCTAGAATCTTGGTTAATTCTAATCAAAGAAATGTGATTATCATTTCCCTTTAAGCTTAGAGATTCAGTGCATCATAGGTAACCTAAAAGTAAGAAGATTCTCCTTCTTACTTGGCTTATATATCGATCTCACTTCTTTTTTTCAAATTGCCTTGTAATTGATTTGTAATATTTTGCTTGTTTCAGGTGGACCGTATGGTTCAGTGTTTTTATAGACTCTGCACCGTTTGATCTCATTTCTTTACAGGCCTTCATTCTCCAAAGCAAACCTCTACAGCTCGTCGTTTGCTTTCTTTCGTCTGTGAAGTTCTGGAAGTGTTCTAGGGAGTTGGTTTGTTGTGACAGTCAGCACTGTGTTCAGAGGTGCAGACAGATCTCATCTAGAATGAAACCTGGCGTCTTCACCGGGTCCCGGGAGTCTCCTCAGCTCCGACCTGCTTCCTCTCTGACCTTATCCCCTGCCGCTCCGTGTTTAATCCAATCAGCTGAGCCCCCCGCTACTCTCCGAAGGTGCCACACCTGCCCCCGCCTCAGGACTCCTGGATGCCCCTCTCCCGAGTCCACCATGCTTGGCTCCCGTATTTCAGTTGGGTCTCAGTGCACCTGTGGCCGCATCAGAGTTTGTCCCCCACCTCCTGTGTAGAATGGTCCCCCTGTCGCTCTCTCCCCTCTTACCCTGCTTTGGGTTTCTTCACAGAATTTACCTCTAACTTAAATGCAAATAGATGTTTTACTTGTTTGCTGTTTGTTCTCCGTACTGACAGGCAAGCTTCTTGGACACGGGCTTGTTCGGAATCCCTGTCCCTTTGTTATTGGTGAGTGATTAGGTCGTGTCCGACTCTTTGCAACCCCATGGACTGCAGCACACCAGGCTTCCCTGTCCATCACCAACTCCCAGAGCTTGCTCAAACTCATGCCCATTGAGTCGGTGATGCCATCCAACCATCTCATCCTCTGTCGTCTGCTTCTCCTCCCGCCTTCAATCTTTCCCAGCATCAGGGTCTTTTCCAGTGAGTCGGCTCTTGGTATCAGGTGGCCAGAGTATTGGAGCTTCATCTTCACCACCAGTCCTTCCAGTGAGTATTCAGGGTTGATTTCCTTTAGGATTGACTGGTTTGATCTTCTTGCAGTCCAAGGGACTCTCAAAGAGTCTTCTCCAGCACCACAGTTTGAAGACATCAATTCTTTAGTGCTCAGCCTTCTTTATGGCCCAACTTTCTCATCCATACATGACTACTGGAAAAACCATAGCTTTGACTATATGGACCTTTGTTGGCAAAGTGATGTCTCTGCTTTTTAATATGCTGTCTAGGTTTGTCACAGCTTTTCTTCCAAGGAGCAAGAATCTTCTTAATTTCATGGCTGCAGTCACTGTCTGCACTGATTTTGGAGCCCAAGAAAATAAAGTCTGTTTCTGTTGCTTAGTAGAAATTTATGATGGCACATGGCAGGTACTCAAAAACTTTGTTGAATTAAGTGAATTACGTTATTATAATGTTTCCAATTTCACAGTTACCTACTGTGCATTAAATCTTTCAGAGAGTATCTTTAGATAGATTTTGAAGGTGGGTCTGAATTATTGTCTAGGTAAAGTGTTCTGTTAACCATCTGTATGGAAAAAACAATTGTTAACCATTACTAAAAATACAAAGTGTTAGAATTGATCTGATCTAAGGATAAAGAAGATAGATCTCTCTGAGACCATGTTTACAGATCACATAGCATGTATTTCTTAAAGATGAGGAAACTGGGCTCTTGTTCTGTTTGCGGGTGTGTGTATATCTGTGTTGTGGGTGCGCCAGTTAAACAGCCTCTCAGCAGTGGTGCCCTGACTCGGTCTGTGATGTACTTCATTGTTATTACCTTGTACAACATTGTTATTACCTTGTACAATATAACTTCTTAATTTCCTAGTAAATTTCTTTTTTCTTTTTTTTTTTTACTTACAACTTACTGTCTCATCCACAAGCATATGCTATGATCATATATTCTCTGCTTTTTTAAGTCACATGGTCATTACATGGTGTTAGGTGGGCATGGACGATCTTCTGATATATTTCTGCCGTCTTTGGAAATCTCCAGTTGAATGTCTCGGAGTTAACAGAATCAGTATTTGCAAGAGCAAACTCCTTAAAGTTCCACCTAAACCTGACACTTGATTGCATTTCTTTAAATAATTCATCCTGGTTGCTTAGGCCAGAACCTGTGGATTGGTGGGGGGGAAGTATTTTTACCTCTCCCTGTGGCCGATCCCTTGCATCTGGGAGGTTGCCAAATCCTGCAGAGCTTCCTGCTTTCCTGGAGGGTCTCGGTTAGCTGATGTGACCCTCTACCAAATGTTGGCCTTTGCAAAAAGTTTGTGACTTTGCTTCTTGTTGCAGAAATCGTCCTCTAAGATACCAGTCAGATTCATTAGATGATACTGTGCCTTATTAGCGAGCAATTCATGTCTTCCTTTAGGGATGACCATCAAGGGCGTAGGGGGAATGTCTGTAGTATTTAATACAGTGCTTTGGGCTCTGGTGTGCCCAGTAAAATAGCTTAATGTTATTACAATTCCTCGTTTTGAGAATGCATTTTCCCTCCTGTTACACAGTTAATTATTTTCTCAACAATGAAAAAGAATACTTTCCTTTCAAAAACAGTTTTCAATGAGCTAGTTTAAAAAGCCATCTCTCTGCAGATGTAGAAATGGAGTAAGTTAAGTGCCTTTCGCAGCTCCGTGAGTGCTTTCAGCCCATCAGGTGACAGTGAAGCTTTTCAAGCTGCCTCGTCCGCAGCCGGGGAGCACAAGCAAGCTGAGGACTGACACCGCCGAGATCCACCCCATTTTCGTCTCCCTCTGGCTCGGATGTACAAGAGAAGTCAGTGTGGTCTGAAATTGCTAAAGAGAAGCATCTGAATGCCTCCTAGTGGTATACTGTGTGGGCTAATTAAGAAGTTTTAAAAATAATATTTATAGAAGGAATATTTTAAATTATTAAAACTTATAAATGCAAAGGACTAAAATCCTGTGATGATAACATTCCAAATGGAACAAATACATTTTTTGCTATATAAAAATTAATTCAAAATCTTAACCAGAAAAAATATAATACATATGATGAAGATAACTATACTTTTAATCAAGATTTTTATGTTTTTGGTTCAGATTAGGTTATTGTAACTGACTTTTTAAAAATTTAGTGGAACTATTTTGCACTTAAATATAGACAAATATTGCTACTAAGATTGAATTGCTTTGTTTACATTTATCCCTTCAATTTGATTACCATATGAATTTTAATTTCTTTTTATGATAAAATAGAAATAATAGTTTATAGAAATTTTGTGGTGCATTTTCAGATGGTTTTATTTTTAAATTCCATTTTTCAAGTGGAATCAAAACTTTTATTCATTCAGTGTCTTGAAAATGCAGACTATAGCAAAGCTTAAAATGAGGAAGAATGCTGATTTAAATATTGCTTTAAATGCTAAAAAAAAAGGTCTCAAGACTTAGAGAAATATAATTTAAAATGTAAACGAAGTCACAGGGAAAGAATTCTGATGAGGGTCAGTAGGAGGGAGGGGGAAAAAAAGCAATGTCCCTTTCCCTTTGTTAAGCATTAAAAAAATATTTAATTAACTGCTTGCCAAAACAAAACAATTAAAATGGCAATTACCTTTAAAATAGCATCAGTATATTTGCAGCTGTTGTGGTATAAAGCTAGGAAGCACGATGTTAATCTGAAAGGAGCCGTTTAAATATGAAATTATGATGTCCTTGGCTTCCTGTGGTACAGCTGTCAGGCTCGGGCAGCTCGCTGGTCAATGGTGACATTCTCCGTGTCAGCGAGCAGCGTCTCCTGATACCATCACCCGCGGTTCACACGTCACGGAGGCTCCAACTGTCGAACGCCGGGTCCCCCGGCGCTGCCGCAGCTTCCAGGCTGCCCCGCCTGGCTCACGTTTCATTCTTTGGCAATTTGCCCTAATGATATCCCGGCGGAGCCCCCAGCCTCGCCTCCCTCCCATGCCGCATCGCGGCGCATCCATCCAAGCGAGCCTGACACGGCCAGTACACGCTGTAGTTTCCCACACTTCTTCCTAAGACGCCGGCCTGGTGTTTCAGGTTTACTTACGGTCTTAGTTTTGACCCCAAACAGTCCATGTTACGAAGCTATAACCGTCCGTGTAAGATGCCCAAGAAGCTACTTGGCTGCTTATGCATTTTTCAGGGCGGCTTCTGAAACGTGAGACTTTTTTTTTTTTAACAGGAAGAATTGATCAAGATAATACAATCCAAGATCATACATGGCTTTCTGAGCATCGTCCATCTTTGATAACTTGAGTGTGTCTCTCCGTGTGCAGGGTCAGCAGCCACTCACTGTTGTTTTCCTTTTACACTCTCTAGTTAACTGCCTGTCTCCACGGCTCGGTCGCCCTGCTGTACCCGATGTACTGGCAACACATATACATCCCAGTGCTGCCCCCTCACCTGCTGGACTACTGCTGGTAAGTTGGCTCTGCCGGCTCCCGCGGGCCCAGGCTTTAAGACTGGGGACACAGCCTCATCTGTGGATTAAGTAAGCTTGGAGTGCTTACGAGTATGTGTATGAATGAGACCTCTCAGACCCGACGTGGAGATCAGTAACAAGTAGTATTGAAAGGTGGTTTTATGAAGGGCAGAGTGGTTCTTTCCAAAAGTAGCAAAAATCTATTCTTGGCAGACATGAAATTCTTTAGATTTCATTGAGTTTGTTCTACCATCACTGAGATAATTAAATGCACAGATAGAAGCTGACCCAGTCTTAACAGCTGTGGTTAGGAACGTTTTGCAGAAGTTGTAGTATCAGTCAGAGAGCCCGTGTCCCAGTGGTCAGAATTTGTGTGCAGAGTCCTTGTGAATCCAGGCTGTCTCTGTTGGGGCACATGTTCATTACTTCCATCCCAGGGCATGCTTTCCCACACATGCTTCCCCCAGTAGCGCACCTGGTACCAGCTACCCATGGAGGGCCCCCCTCGAATGCAGGGTTTCCCTGAGTTCCTGATGGTGAAGTCAAAGCCTCAGCCTCGAGCCACCGTGAAAAGCAGTGTTGACAAGTGTGGGAGTAATTCTAAAACACTTCTTGGCATCAGAAACAACTGCCGGTGATCTCACAGTCTGAATTCTGCTGGGCCTCCAGAACTGCCCCCGTCCTATTCCCTGGAGGCTGATGGAGAATTAGACCCTCAAACAGCAGCCCTGTGGTCTTCCTCAGGACTTAGGGCAATCATCTTCTGCAGGCAAAGCTCAGTTCTTAAGAAGTCAGATGAAATTTTTTACTCTGAACCACCCATGTGCATATGGCTTCCCTGGTGGCTCAGATGGTAAAGAATCTGCTTGCCAAGCAGGAGACACAGGTTTGATCCCTGGGTCAGGAAGATCCCCTGGAAAAGGAAATGGCAACCCACTCCAGGATTCTTGCCTGGGAAATCCCATGGACAGAGGAGCCTGGTGGGCTATGTAGTCCATGGGGTCGCAAAAGAATCAGACACAACTGAGTGACTACAACAACAACAGTCCATGTACATGCACACACACACACAGAAAGGAAATGATTTTGACCATGATATATTTGTTTTTATCACAACCAATTTTATTAAAAAAAAACTCTTTTAGAAATGAAGTTGTTATTTTACTTTCTGATTTCATGAAAAGCACATCAGTTTGACGTGTTTAAGGGTTGAAATGACCTAAGTTCATATAATGAAGTTTTCTGTCAAGTTTTTATGACCAGGCCTCTTCCGAGCAAATGATTTTAACAACAGTGCATATATTTGACCACATATCAATTAAACCCACCTGCTGTGGGCTTCCCCAGCATGGTAATGTTACTAGTATTGATAATGCCATGAAGTAAGTTTCCAGTGACTTCCCACTGCCATCCTGCCCTTTCGGTGTTGGGAGGCAGAAATAGTTTGGCAGGAGACTGTAGGTATGTGGTTTAATTAACACTTGCAAAGCACCACACAGAAGTCTGAGAGTACAGCTGGCTCTAGAAATAGCTGTCTTGGTGTACTCACTTTAGAGTCTTCTCTCACCAGCATACTTAGAATAGACCAGCATCCTCGAAGGCAGGAACCACGATTCTTTCACATCAACATGTGCAGTAGATCTTTGCACATAGTATTCAGCAGTTAAAACTCACTTATTTTCAATAATTTTGACAGAAGTGTTAGAAAATGCATTGACACATGATTTTTAAAAATCTGTGTCAAAGTAGTGGCTCAAGAACTAACACTTCTAATTGTGAGGTTTAAAATTACATTTTGTCGTACATAAATTAGTGCCATTTTAATTTTTCTGTAGAAAATGTTCTGAAATCTTAGGAGGTAACATCCCTTTAAGTTCCGTTCTCTGTAATGATGGCACATTTAAGACTTCCTGAAATGCTGTGTTTAGAAATGATCACTAACTCTCTCCAGAGACGTCTTCCTGATACTTTCTAACTCTGCCCACATGTCCTTCTCTTTTGGCTGCTTCCACTGAAATGAAGAAAGCTTGTTTCGTATCTATGTCTTAGTCATTTCTGACCTCTGAAATAGCCCCTTTAGGACAGGTTCTAACAGCCTGCGTGCTAGGCACTTCCCTGGTCCTGAGAGCAGAGCCATGGTAATCAAGCAAGAAGTTACCTGAGAGTTCCTAAACCTTAAGGTCACTGTGGCGGGCTCCACTTCTGACATAGGAAGTGGGCAGCGTAATCTACATTTTTTTTTCAAAAATAGCTGACTAAAACTCCAGCTCTCTTTCCTTGTCAGCAAATCCCACAGACTGAACTAAGAAAATGGTTTCCTTCTCTGTGCATCTTTGCCAATGATCCTAGGGTCACACTGATGTATGCGCAAAAGGGAGAAACATTTCAGAGATCATCCCTTCAATCTCATATTTTTTTGAGTAAAGAGATTTTTATAACCCATTCCAAAAATGGCACCAGGAAGATGTGACGGGCTAGTTGTGTATTTGCCAACTCTTGTAGGTGGTTGGACTTGCCCAGTCCTGAGGCAGTTCTGGCTCCTGGAAGCCCGTCTGTGGTACGGCCTAGACTTGGAGGGCCGCGGTGCCATCTTGTGACCGTGGGTGAATAGCGCATCTTGGTCGGTTGTCGGAGGCTTGCTAATTGGTCAGCTCATTCCTTCATTAATCCATCCATTATGTGGACCTGACATTTAGTAAATGTGTATTTGCCAAACCATGAGTACGTAACATAATGAATAGGACTTAGTTTCCGTCCCCTGGGGTCCCCAGATAGGAAGAACTTCCCATGTTCGCGCGCAAGTGCAGATGGGGAGCGCGGAGGAATACCATGATGCCAAAGGGTTTATGTCCGAGGCACATAAAAGAACCCCCATCAGGGCACCCAGGAGAAGTGCCCACCGTCGGCTAGGGTAGGAAACAACACCATCTGTGATCCCCCTCCTCTGCCAGGGTAAGGGGAGAATGGGAGTTTCTGTGTAACGCGTGTAAAGTTCAGTTACTCAGCATGATTAATGTTTAGAGATTTGTATAACATCATGCCTTTACTTGACAATTACTCTATTGTAGACCTAGAAATTTGCATGGTAGGTATTGATGAACAGAACAGAACACAAAAGGAGTGCTCTAATGTAGGAGGCCTCGCGTGACGTTGCCACACGGCCTAACCTTCTGAGTCCGGAAACACCCCCGAGGCACTGTGAGGCCAGTACCAGAATGACTGTTCATTTGTGCGAGAATAGTTGAGTCACCGTTTTTATGTTCTCTCTCTGATTCTTCTTTTTTTTGAAAAGAGCAGATTTAGCTTCTAAGAGAATAGTGTTTTTTTTTTTAGTGGAAAATTATTTTGTTTAGACTACCATAGGTTAATAGACTACTGCTGTTACAGTCTTACCCATGGGTGGCCTCCATAAAAAAAAAAATTAAAAAGAAAAGAATCTACAACAAAGTAATTATTTTTTATTTTTCAGTAAAGATTAATTGCTACCAAAGAGAGGCTGCAGTCATAATAGAGCCTTCTGTATCCTGTCTTTGCAAAATAATTCCATTGACAAAAAAATCTAGGATAGTTTTACACATAGATGATAAAACATCTGTGTTGCCAAGGATCTTTCCCTGCCTTATGAATGCCCTAATCTAACTAGGAGATTTCAGCGAGGGTAGCAGAATTACTTTTCATGAGATTTGGCTGACTTAATATTAGGATGTAGGCAATCCAGTTTTCATGAGGATGAAATAACCAGTTTAATCTGCATTCTGAAAAATATCATAATTGTTTTAGGAAAGTGTGTTCTAGATTAATAATGTTTGCAGTCCAACATACGTGTATTTTGGATTTTTCAGAAGTTAGTGAGATAAACCGCATAGAGATACCCAGTGATCCCATAGAAAAAAGTTTCAGTTACTTTATGGGTAGAATTTTCTATTGGATTTTTATTCTGACTTAACAGTTTCTGTAAATTTATTGTTTATGCTTTGAGAGGTAACTAGCTTTCATGAAGTTTTGAAAGTGTTATCTAAGGTACATTTGATAGGACTTCAGTTGGTTAGCTGTTACTGTGGCACTGGTTTATTAAAACCTGATGCATCCTGCCCCTCAATGTAAGTAAAAGAGACATAACAATTATTATTTTTAGAAGGCTTAAATAGTCTGATGAACATTTATTGTATGAAAATGTGCCTTAGATCTGAGATTCCATGGTCTTCCTTTATTATGAACCTTGTGGTCAGGTGTCCTAACCTGGGGTGAATTGGAAAATTGCGCAGTAACTTTAATAAATTTGTACAGTTTTGTGAAAGTTGCCTGAACCCTGTTATGGGAGCCCAGAGTAGTTAGAGGCACATATTTTCTATCTTCTGTGGAGTCCCAGAAGGAATCCCAGGGGTGAGAACTTGGATGGGAAACCAACTAGCCTTCTTTTATTTAAACAAAAGTGAAACAGTCCACATTTATTCCTTCTCTCTCCTTTTGAAGGCAGAAAATCTGTTAGATCTTCAGGATATCAAGGCCTATAAACAGTTCTCGACTTTCAGTCGGATGAAATATCCAGAATATCAGATCAATTCCAGATGGTCCATTGCATAGAAGTTAAAAAAAAAAGAGAGAGAGAAGGAACAAAGCTACAGAAGACAAAGACAAGTGGGAATTAATATCTAGTACAACACGACCAGGCTAATGAGCTAAATAAGAATTTGAACATTCTTATTTTTTGTGAATTTTGGATGTGTGGATGTTAGTGGCAAGCCATCCATGAACGAATTAGGGACTGTTTGAGTTTGCTTTGAAAACTGTGGATCTGCCAAGGTGCTGGTTTTGTCCAGTTCTCAGTAGCAAAGTGGACATGCCAGACTTTGGACAGCTCAGTTCTAATAATGACAGGAATGTTTGGAAAATTATGCAGATCCTTGGAAAAAGAAAATTATCTGTTTTCATTAACAGAAAAGGTTTGCATTAAATATAACACAAAGATGTATATAAAAGAAATGCCAAAATGTTTTATTTTAAAATAGCTACTAACTTGCATATCTTCTATCACATTTGTAGACACTTGCTCATTTTCATGTTTTCTTGTTAAATAATAATTTCATTTTGAAACGTCGAGCTGAATAATTTCCTCGCTGTATTTCATGAGAAATATTTCTGAAATTGCTAGTAAGTCTTGATTTTATGGATTATGAGCATCATTTAATGTCTGTATTCTCTGCGAGAATATAAGCCCCACAGGGAGTGTCCTCTGTCTGTGCTGTTTATTGTTGTGCCCTCACCCCTGTGCCAGGTGGTGGGACCTGGGTCTGCTCCAGATACTGTGTTGAATTAATTAACATCACTCTTAAACTTCTTTGAGTAATTTAAAATGTATTAAAATGATAATTTTAATATGATTATAAGTTAAATAAATTGTATTAATATAATTATTACTAAATATAATTTAATATAACAGTTGAAAGTGGGATAAATAAGAATGTATGGAGTTTAAATAAAAGGCACAGTACATGGGTGGAAAGATAGCAGAGAAATAGGATGGTAAGAGTGTGGAGGAGGAAATTATTTATCTTTGCACCTTCAGTTCCCAAACTGTACCTGGCACACAGTAGGTCTCAGTAAACCTACTGTGACTGACTGACTCAAAAATTTTGGTGACATAGTATGTGTGAAACCATGAATATATATATTAATAAAATCATGTAAGAATATAATTGAATAAAAAATTATACAAATAAATGTGAATAAATTTGATGATTCATCAAGATATATTTGATAGGAAGTATATGGAAAAGATTCATCTTAGATGATGGGAGACCCTAATATTCTCCTTACATAAAAAAAGGTTTTTGAAACATTATAACTCTTGATTTAGTTATAATTTTGTGATTTTATATACATCAACCTTAATTTGAACATATTAGTGGCCTTAGATTAAATTTGAGTTTTCTGCATGGAATAATTTTAACTATGTATGATGTGCTATGTTAGAACCACCCATATATAAATGTATTTTTTAAAGCATTCTGAATTACTGTATCGTTGTTTCAGTTTTAATGAACTCTATGAACATATATGTGTGTATTTTTAATTTAGTGCCCCCATGCCATACCTGATTGGAATACACTCCAGCCTCCTGGAGGTGAGTATCTTTCAGACATGAGATAAATTAATTCGTAAAAGTAATAGTTAAAACAGTTGTGTTTTGAGAGAATATCAGTTGAATAGTACAAGGAAGTAACTAGCTGCATATTTAGAGTATACTTACGTGATCGTTTTCCAAAAGGTAATATTGAAATAATTGTATTTAATCAGTATGCACAGTGGCCATCTTCAGTGGCCTGAGACCCACGAAAGTAGGTTCTGTTTGGTTGCAGTCATGTGTTAAGTTTTAAATACCAAAAACTTAGTCTTTGAACCATTTTCTTGATGACGCTTGAGATCTTTTATATCTGTTTCTCTTTCAGGAAATACATTTCTACATTTTAAAAGTGAAAATTTTTGTAATTATGAATCATAATGGGCAAATTTTTATTTTGCGAACTTCACTATAACCCATTCTATCAAAATTTTATCAAAATGTGTTTTAATACACTAATCATGAACTTTTAGAATATAGCTTTTAAAAAAATTTAATTTTCAGTCCTGTTGGGACTTAAAATGTAGGTTTTTTTTTTTAACTGTCATTTCAAAGTGACTTGTCATTTGTCATCACTGTAATGAAAAACCTTGAACTCTAAACACCTCAAACTTGAAATCAGTGCGATTGCCAGAAAGGACATCTTATAAGATGAGTTTCTAAAAAGTAAACAAAAGGCTTGGGTTAGTTGCCTGGCATCATTATGCCAGCTGATTTGTTTTGTTCAAATAAATTTCTTTGGCTGGTTGTCCATGTTGTACTTTAACCCAGTTTCTGATAAGCAAACTTTAGTGAGTTAGATTTGGTTTAATCATTAGTCATTATCACTGTATCAGTCCTCACTTTGCTGATCAAGGAAGATCCTGGGGATTATTTTTAAAACTCCTGAGCATCTTTTGTGGAGAGAGTATGCTTTAACCATTAAAAAAGAATACATTTTAATGCATTATAGTGGGTTTAGTTTCTTTTTAATTTTGAAGCCTGGATTGCATAGCGTGATAACTCTGTATTTTGTTTATTTTTAGAAAACTTCTTAAAGGCCAAGGTACTTGCTGTGTAAACAAATTGTATAAGATAAAACATAAATAAGTAGGTATTTAATCTGCTAGTAGAGTGTAGAATATATGACTAGCATTTTATTCATCAGTAGTTTGATTTCTTGCAAAAATCTAACCATGGTTGGTTGGTCTTTTTTTTTTTAATTCATCAAACTTGATTTTGATGTTAGTGCACATATCTCTTTATTTAACACACCTAACAGAACACATAGTCTTTATAATACATTTATTTATGCAGATGAAAAATATTTGAAGTGGTTGACTATACCTGTTTTATTATTTTGCATAATGATTCTATATCAACTTTTAAAACAAAAAGCTTTTCCAAAATACTGCAGAAGGTAGTACATGCTTTAAATATTCAATAAAATTTATCACATGTTTATTGGACACCTGTAGAGAAAATCATTACCTTTTTAAAGAAGCAAATTTAAGAATTTTTTACTCCTTAGAGTATTGTCTTGAAGAAGCAGTCCTTTCTACCTTTCAAATGGCTCTTATCATGAAGTGAGACTGCATGAAGCCACAATTAGATCAGCTGGAATCTCTGCTCCTTTTATATTCAGAACTTATTAAGCTATCTTTATTTTGCTTTATTTGGTTTATTTGGCTGAATAGTGAATGAGAAACTATAACAGAAACTCCGGGAATATCTTTAAACCAGTTGGGTACCATTTAGTAACTTTCTTCTTAGTCTTTTACCAGGAGATACACATCCTGTATCAGAATTCCATTCTTATGACATTATTAGGCAGATTTATTTTTAGCTAAAAGTCTAATCTTTAGTGCTTTTTAAATTTTATTTAAGTGGTATTATAATTAAAATACAAATATATTTACACATTTTACATATGAAATAGGACTGGATAATTTTTCGCATTTTGTTTGGCTGCAAATACGACTGATTTTTTTGTTGGGGAAGAACTGAAATATCCTCTTCCCTATCGGTCAAGAAGGTTTCAACACTTTATATCACTTTTACAAAGACTTTTAAACCTAATTGTCCAAAGATATGAACTTAATGTCTTTCTAAACCTTTTAAAAATTATTTTTATGTGGTCATAAGCAAAAGCTAGCTGGGAATCTCTTTTTAAAATGTAAGTTTGCTTCTGAAATGAAGGGCAAGGGCATTTTGTTCCCCTGAGAACTGGACTTTGGGGATAAAGTCCAGGCAGACTAAGGCCTGTTAGTGATCGGGCGTGAGCCAGCAGAGGCTCCCAGCCCGGGGCTTACATCATTTAGAGGCTCTGGTGCGGACCCGGTGTCACAGTGTCGTCTCGCTGCTGCCACCACGTCCCTTCCTGGCAGCTGCGTGCAGGTGTGTAGGCGCACGGGTGTGCTGGCCTCACCTGGAAGGAGGGCGACGCGTGGGGGACGCCAGCAGACTGGGCGGCTCAGCATCTTGTGTTGTTCTCAAGAAGACTTTCAGTCCATGTCCTAACAGTATCTTTATATTTTTGAAGGATAAAAAGCACATTCTCCTTCCACACTTTCTTACTCTTTCCCCATCAAAACAAGTTCATGAATTTTGTGAGACAGAAAAATATGGGACAGAGAAAGAGGTGCCATTTCACAGGCCATCTGACCTTTTAGTCTTCTTTAGAAAAAAATAGCTAAAGCTAGGTTTGGAGGGAAATAAAAGAGAAAATGCATTAATCTGAATGTTTTAAAAAACAGATGTAAATTACATGCTATTTCCACCCCCTTGTTGGCTTATGTAGAATTGTTCTCACTTTAGGGAGGCTCAGGGTATTGATTTATTGAAATGAACACATTTTCCATTCTTACCGAGTGTTCCCTATAACAAATTTTAATGTTCAGCTATTATCAGACTTTTTTAATCTAAGAGAAACTTTAAAAAAAAGTATACTTTTCGTACCAAGACTATTTCCTTTATTCAGAGGTCAGTGTTAGTGATGTTACAAACATCTTGGGATCACATAACCATTACTCTGGGCTGTTGAGATGAACTCACTTCATCCCCTGAAAAATGTATCAGGTTTCTGGATTATCTTTACTATTTCTGTTTAAAAGGGCAACTTAGAATTGAAGATGGAAGTGAAACTTAAGGTTTACTTTTCCCATCTAAATGCCATTAATATACACATATTTTTCTTCATAAAATAGGTTATTTTTGTAGTTATGCTGTAGTTGATTTGTAGATAACCACACATTTACGTATGTAAATCTTTTTTACATATACGTATGCACGTGGGAGATGAGTTCATAAACATTTGGCACTATTATCACTATTATAAGTGATTCTCTGTTAATTTCTTAGAAATGGCCATCTTCTGAACCTTCCTTTAGAATAATTATAGTGTCTTTTACAAGACAGAGTTTCAGAATCATGTGTCCCCTTGAGAATCTATATTCCACGTAGACATTATGGCTTTCTTAATTCATAAAAATTCTCTAGACTGCCATTTTCCTAGCAAATTTAGCATTCTACCCAGTACACAGAGATTTAAAATTCTAAATAGATTGCAGAAATTCCAATCTTGGCTAACTTAAAAGATTTTCCTGACCAATTTAATATTTAGGGTGTTTAAATTGAAAAGTGGCTGTTATTCTAGAATGTCACTTTTAAAACTATTGCACTGAGATTAATTGGTCGATTGCTGGTTGAACTATGCAATTATGGAATTCTGAGTTGATGGATATATTTTATTAATATATATATTACTTATTTTCACTAGGGAACAACATTTGCTATCATTTAAATAAGACTAATAGAATTATATGATTTAAGTAGACATATTAGTTTAGATAGGAAAAATAACTATAAATGTTTCTTTAAGGATAAAAATTTAATAAATTCTAATTTATGTCATTTGTGCGTGTGTTGAGATAATTTGGCCATTTGACTAAGCTTTCAAACACATATGACAAGTCACATAGTTGATCTGATAGGCTGTTACGTTTGATCCTTTATATTAATTTCATGGGATAAAAAATACAACAAATTCTGTATTACTGCTCTCTGTCATTTTTTCTTATTCAGCTTTCACTTATAAGTCATCATCAACTTATACCAAATTGAAATGGAGATAATAGAGGAAATATTTACTAATTTAAAACTTGATTTACTACTTAGTCATATTTATTGTTTTATGTTAACCCCAAAGTATGATTTATGCTAAAAATAGCTCTAGAACTGGCTACAAGTTCCTGTATCATAGGATTGAAATTCAATTGGTAAAATTTAAAGAATATAAATATTTACAGTTTAGTATAGCTGTGCCTATTTTGTATTTGTTGTAATATCTCTTTGGTAGTTACATAACATTAGTTTCTCCTAAGTAAATAAATATTTTTAGGTGAGTAAACATTCTATTTTAAGTACTTGTTTGAATGGTTGTAGACCGACTTTCTCATAAGGCAAAATTGTTTGTATTCTTTCATAGTGTAGAATTTTCCTTTTTTTCTAAGGCTAATGAGTTAAAATTAATTTTCTCTACATGTCTAAGCTCATGATAGTTTTGGAAGGAAACTATACTAAGATGTGTGTTTATAATTGTGTTTTTTAAACAGAGAGTGAAAAATAAATCATTGGAGGATGTGGTTATGTTAAATGTTGACACAAACACTTTAGAATCACCATTTAATGACTTGAGCAGCCTACCAAGCGATGTGGTAAGTGTGGAGGGTGTTTTGTGGTGGACATACATATATATGTTTTCTCCTGGACCCTTGAATCTCCAGGAGTTGCTTTCCCACTTTCTCTATCTGAAATAAAAGGGTTGACTATGTGCATGTGGTGTGAGAGGAAGCAATGTAGAGCCTTAATTTAATATTTTTACCTTTTGGCAGTCGAGGAGATGTCGAATGGAGCATCACGTTCCTTATTGTAAGAGTAGGATCGTAATTAAAAAGCTCGATGCATTCATTAGGCAGAGTTTCTTTAAGCACAAGTCTCTTCATCTCATCTTAATCATTATATTACAAAGTAGGCATTTCTGTCTGCCTAGTGGCATGTCTTGCAGAAGAATGAGCGAGGTTTGAAGGCAAGAAGAAGAAGGGGGCCAATTATCGGCTTTTGCTTCCCTGCCACCTGCCAGCGCTTTTCCTTTTAATTAATGAGCTGATGGCACTGGTCAATATAATAAGAAATGCTTGTACAGTTGGGGTCAGAAAATTCTGGCTTTGATCTCCCTCAACTTTCTGAAACATTTATTTGTTTTCTCTAAATTATTTCAGTTTTATTTTTAATCTTTTCTCTCCTGCTGAGGGCTGCAAGAATGAAAACCTACACTGTTTGTCATTTGCTCTGGCAGAGCACAGACTGCTTACTTAGGATTCTATTTGTAAATTAAACTGCAAACCCAGTTTGTCATAAAAGACATCTGATCCTTTTGAAATGACGAAAACTGTCTTTTGTCTGTAAAGGCTGATAAATTAAGTGCCAGCTCTCTTTTGGTCTTTGATCTTGCAGAGGTGTGTGTGTGTGTGTGTGCATGTGTGTGTCTGCAGCTTATAATAGGATATATTCTGTATTTTGTGTTAAGTGGTTTTCAGAAATGCATTTTTTTTGGCCTTCGTATTACTTAGAACAGGGTACAAATGCAGATTGTACTGCTTCTGTATATATATTCTAATGTCTATTTTAAAATATCTATGTAACATAATTTAAAATAACTCCCTTTTAAAAATCCACTTATTCAGATCTAATAAAATTTGGAAATAACCTTCAAAATATTATTATCCGTAATATTGCAAGTATTTTGAAATCATTATTAGGTTGTTTGAGTTTTTAATTATTTTTTTTCAAACTCAAAAAATACAATAATACTTGCCTTGATTGCTTTTATGGCTGCTGATAGGAAAAATGTGACTTTAAAGTCAAAATCAGATTATTTATGCCGATAAATAACCTAAAATACTTGCTGACCTTGAAGCAAATTAACTGAACTACTTTATCTCACTGTAGTAAAATTTGTGCTATGTATGAACAAATCCAAACCCAGGCCAGTGAAGAATTATATTATCTTTTTAGCTCATTATAACTAGATTGCCTCATTATAAAAATTCTGCAGAAGCTGCTAGAAAGGATTAGAGTTGTTCATTTAGAAATCCATCAAAGTAGTCTTCACTGGATAGGGACATAATTATGAAAATAAAGTCCCAGCTTTTAAGAGTGTTTTCCTTAAGTGCATATAGTCCCTACAGTTAATTCTGTAAGAGAGGATTGTTTTGTGTTGTTTTTTTTCCTTTAAATGAGGAAGAGTAAGAAAGAGAAAGAAGAAATCAGCTTTCTTGCATTTTATTAAAATGTTTATAGTCAGCTGTGGCAATAGCTGATCATTTCTTTGAGGAAAACAGTCTTTAATAGTAATTTTTTGATGGGTGATTCTGTTCAAATTGGGAACTACTACTTTCCTAGTAGAATTAGTTTGGTATTTAAACATTTATTCAAATATATGAAGAAGTTAAACAATATTCACGAAATATAAAAACCTAAATATGTGCAATGACAGAAGGGATCATCCCACTGGTTAGTTATAAGCGACAGTTAATCAAACATAACCAAAATAGTAAAGAATATTCATAAAAAGGAACTCTGCAAGGTGATGTAGATATAGCTATTGTATTTGTATGGTTGAAATTAAGGACTGCAGACTTAGAGAAATTTGAAGAATGAATAAACTCAAATAGTTCTCAGATGGAGCTAGGACTATTTACTGAAAGTGTGAGATATTTTAAAGTTATAATCCTTTTCTAAAAATATTTCAGGTGGTTGTTTAATCCATCTCTAAGCTTTTTCATCACTTTTCCAAAGTAGGAACGAGTATCTCTCATAGTGGGGAAATATGATAAAGTCATACTTCCTTTAGTTGTAAATGTTTTGAGTGAGATGTGTTCAGATCACAACTGATAGTCCTGAATTTTTTTGTGACTTAATAAAATATGCTTGAAGCCTGAAAAATATTACTGTTGGTATTGTTTGATAATTTAATAAATTACCTGACACTCAGACGAGGGCCTTTTAAACTCACCCACCCGAACGTTTACGCTTACGGGCTGGGTGACTCTGTGTACATGTGCCCTTCATTACCGTGTCAGCTTGACCAGTGCTCTTGGCTGCTCACAGGTCAGTGGTCACAGTTGTCCTGAATTACTAGTTCTTTTTTCCTGTGGACCCTCTGCTGTGCTGCATGCTGTAATCTTCTTAATGGCTTCATTCCAATATTCACACATAATATTTTAGATTTATTGACTGTTAGAAATACTACCATGCCAGTAGCAGTTCCGCTGCTCTTAAGGTATTTAAAATTGGAAGAATAAATCAGGCCAAAGCTTTCAGGAACCCTTTGTTTTCCTTAAGGGAAAGGAAAAAAACCCTCTTCCTGTCTTCTGACAAGAACACTTGTTTTTCGATTTCATCATTTCAGTATAGATTTGGATCATTAAAAGAAAAAAAACAAATTTTATTGGGAGTGATTTTAATGATATTGATAATTACATGGAATAACTTTTAAAAGCAGTTGACCCATTAAAATATACTTTTGTAGTTTTTGTCTACAAATACATTGTGATTTTATATTTTTTAGTGGCTGTGCCAAATATAGGTACCTTCAAACATATGTAGTTTGAGTGTTTTGAAATAAAAGAATAAATTTTAGGGCTGTGTAACAATATCAGTTGCAGTTACTGTTATTGTGGTATGTTTTTAAGTGGGGGCAGAAAGAGCCAGTTTGTATTAAATATAACATTTGAAATCTCAAATGAGTTCATTTTAATTTAAGAAAATGCACTATTGAGACCTCTTCCATTGCAAATACATACAGTATACAAATTTAGTTTTGATTATGTAATAATTTAAAATGTATTTCTAGAGTATTAGTACTCATTTAAATTTTCATCATCCTTAACATTTTAAAAAGTAATTTGGAGAATTGTTACTGTTTCAGAAATGAATAGGATACCCCACTTGTGGGAAAATTAGGCTAATTCGAATTATAATGAAATATAAGAAATCTGTCTTTATGTGAATGTTCAGTTAATTATAAACTAACTCTTATAGAAGAAAGCTGCTTAGAATTGATATCTGAAAAAAGTCACATGCATTAGAATATTCATTACTTAGGAAAGCAAATTTTGACCTGCATGGCAAAACTGTTTTTAAATAATTTCAACTTACTAGACTGTGAAGAATAATATACTCCGAAGCAGGTCAAAATACTACCTCTATGCTAGATGAGAGGGTGAAGGCACAGAACTCGACTGTTCCTGGTGCGGCTAGAGCTTTATTTCATACATGTTGATTCTCACACTTACGGCCCAAACACTAGTGCATGGTCCTTCTCATCTAAACGTGATACACAGTGTACTAACTACCTCTTGTTGATGTAGAAGCCCACTCTCCATTCTAATCTTGTTAAAGAAATATCATTATGACCTATTTCACTTAAATTAGGATTGTCAGCACTGTTTTAAAAACTCATTTTCATGTTCTGTGTAGTACTACTGGAAAATGATTTTCTATTTTCCATTCAAGGTTATGTAGAAAATACAGTTTGCACACTGAGGACTTATTGTACCTTTCACGGTAGGCCGCAGTATGTTATAGGATGGTGACATTCAGTGTAAAGCATATTTAATTATTAAAACATTGGAAAGACCTTATTATAAAATAGAGTCCTCTAAAACATGGTGCATCTGAGACTTTCAAGTATCACACCAAGGACTAGGTTAATGGTTTCACCATGACGTGAACAGGAAAGGCACAAATTGCTCTGATTAACTAAAAATCACTACAAGCCTTAAAAATAAAGGAAAAAAACCCAAACTCTAACTAAAATTTTCAGATAATCTAAATTCAAATGAGTTGATTCATTTGGGAATAAGTTTGGGAAAGATTGGCTTTCTTGGAGAATTTTTAAAAATCAGTGTAAATTCAAGTATATAAATAAATTTAACTCTTAACCAACTGTACAGGTAGGTCAGTAAATATGTTTAATTCACTGGATAGTTCCTCTAATCTAACATGAAGGTTTAATATGTTAAATTGTCATAATATATGTTATAAAGAAAAAAAGGAGGCCCCAGAGAATATTCTATTAGTTCCAGGCTCTCCAGCGCTCGGCTGTAATCCTTATCGCGTTTAGCGGTAAAGGAAGCCCCAGCAAACCTCTCAAGTGTCCAGATGAGAAAGATAACAGTTTGACTCGGGTTCTAGAGGGATTTCGAGGACGTTGTTTTGTTTAATAGGGTAGACTCCAGGAGACGCTCCCTGTCCAGCTAGTGGGCCGGGCACTGGGGCAAGGCCCTGCTCGCAGCCGCAGGCGGTGGGCAGTGTGGGCGTCCAGCCAGCGGCCCTGGGAGAGAGCCGAGGTTGCGCCTCTTCCGCCCTCTGTCGTGGGGCTGCTGTCACGTCCCTATGCAGAGCTGCTTCCAGAATGCTCTCTAAGGGTGTTTTCATCTGACTCCCACAGTAATGGGAGGGGGAAACCTGGAAGTGGGTTTAATCTCTTCCTTTGTGGCCCGGGGGCCACCGTGTGTCTCCTGGCCCTGGAGGAGCAGGGCATGGTGGCAGACCCCAGGCTCCTGCGCCGGCGTCGGCTGTCATGGGGGCTCCCGTTTCTTCTCAATAGTTATTTTCAGAGATGAGACTGTTTGCAAAGGTTTTTTTGGTCTGTGAATACGAACAGATCCTGCTGTGTTCTCCTACTGTTTTCTCCGTGTGTATTTTTTAATATAAACCTTGAATACCAAAGCGTAATAAACCAAAAAATTAAAAACTCAAAATCTTAATTAATTGGGCTTCAGACGTTTAAAAGTTCTTCCCTGTTTTCTCCTGGCTGCACGGGAGAATCTGTCCAGCCTGCTCCGTTCCTCCCTTCATGTCTCTGTACATTTGCCATTTGAAAGTTGATTTATAATTTGTTACTTTTAGTGATTTTTTTCAGTGCTCATGAGTTTCCTTGGTTTTCTCATGGCATTTCATTTCCATCTAAATTAGCTAGCCTTTCTCCTAGTATCTTTTTTCCTCCTGTGTCATCTTAAAAATGCACTTCTTTTTCTTCTTGCTGCCTGTGTGTGTTTATATATTTTAATGTAAAGACCTTGATGTTGGCTTTAATTGAAAATTTTTTCGTGTGTGTTTCAGTTCTTGTCCATATTTGAGAGACTTTTTGTGCACGTGATGTTGTGAGCACTGTCACGATAGTGGTTCCCAAATCCTGCTGACATGATGACAGCTTGGTGGGCTTCTCAGTGAATGCTGGATCCGGGGCCCATCATAGACACTCGGATTCAGTCACCTAGAGAAGTGAGGACGGAAGTGGTTCATTTGTTCCTTCTCTCACTCAACAAATACTGATGAGGCACCTACTGTATGCCTGTATTGCACTGGGAGCGGGCTAGACAAGATGTACACTCTGCAGTCCTGAGGCTCACGTTCCATCAGCTGAACCCAAGCCCCTGGACACACCAGGTCACGGCGGTGCTGGGAGACAGCTGGCTAACCCAGCGGGGTTAACCAAGCACCTCAGAGAACTTAGGGTCTCTGCTGCCAAAGAGAGGCTACGTGAGACGCTGGTAGACTGACAGCACCTCTGCTGTGAGTGAGTCTAACTGAAAATAGCTGTAGTCAAGCCAAGAGGCCACTGTTACCTGTTGGTAAACTCACATCTGCCTTTTGTGGTTCAGCTCAAGACGTCAGAGTGTCTGCACAGAACTGTCCTGAACAGTGGGTGTGAGTAAGCCACGCAGAGAGGGAGGAGGAGGGATAAGCGTATGCAGAGGTTCTGCTGTTGGCAAATTCAGGAAGGGAGAGGAGCCCTGTGTAGCTGTGGTGAGATGCACAGAAGCGAGAGTTACACACAGTGAGGTGGTAGAGATAGCAGGAGTGAGAGCGTGAGGTCCCTGGTTCTTGTTCAGGACTCCAGGCTTTACTGGCCATTCACTGGAGATCCACAGCGGAGGAATACTAGCGCAGGCCACTTAGGCTTGTAAAAATGCCATCTCGGGCTCGAGCTCCTGAAGATCCCTGGGTCTGACGAAGCAGAAGGAAGCAGGAAGATGGGTTAAGAGACCGTTTGCAGTGGTCTAGGAGAGAGAGGATCGCTGCTTGAAATTGATAGTGGCAGGGATTTGGAGCAAAGTGGACGGATTTGAAATCCATATCAGAGGTCAGATGGTTGGGGCTCGGCGACGTGATGTGCTGCTCGTGGAAGATGCGAAGGGTGCAGTGTTGAGAGGGCCTCCAAGGGTCCTTTCTCAGCTCCTGGATCTCGGAAGTATCATTGCTTTTGAGACACTGGCGTGGCGCTGGACTTGAGAAGGAGTAAGAGCAGTCTTGGTTGTCTTCACTTTACAATCCCTCTGAAGGGAAAACACTTGTAGATGACACCATATTTTAGGTTCCGATAGGTAATTTAAGCATTCAAAGAAACAGTGTCATGATGCCCTCTGCCAGTGTATCATATGTTTTTCATTTAACAAATGTTAAAGGTTAGTGTTTTAATCCTTAAATAGAACCATGTTAGAAAATTAAGATGGAAGGGTTCGTTTTATTTCCTAAAAAACTGAACATTAGAAGGATTAAAGTGTAGGGATTTAATTTTGGATTCATACAATGACCATAAGATGTTTCATGGAGAATAAAAAAGATTTTAACTTTGTAACTTTTTTCTAAAGCAAGATATTATTTGAAGCATTAGCTCTTCTGAATGTATGTAGTTTCTGGAGTAGAGTTCAGTGAGGAATATGGATATTTACATCACAGGGCCATGTCAGGACACATAGTTTACTCCGATGTTATTCCCGAACGTTTATGTTTACCTTCTGTTCTTTTTTTTTTTTTTTTTTTTATAAATTTATTTATTTTACTTGGGGGCTAATTACTTTACAATATTGTAATAGTTTTTGCCATACATTGACAAGAATCAGCCATGGGTTTACATGTGTTCCCCTTCCCGAACCCCCCACCCACCTCCCTCCCCCTCCCATCCCTCTGGATCATCCCACTGCCCCGGCCCCGAGCCCTTGTCACATGCATCGAACATGGAATGGTGCTCTGTTTCACATATGACAATACACATGTCTCAATGCCATTCTCCCAGAACGTCCCACCCTCACCTTCTCCCTCAGAGTCCATAAAATTGTTCCATGCATCTGTGTCTCTCATTCTGTCCCGCATATAGGGTTATCGTTACCATCTTTCAGATTCCATATATATGCATTAGTATACTGTATTGTTGTTTTTCTTTCTGGCTTACTTCACTCTGTATAATGGGCTCCAGTTTCATCCATCTCAGTAGAACCGGTTCAAATGTATTTTTTTTAATGGCTGAGTAATATTCCATTGTGTATATGTACCACAGCTTCCTTATCCATTCATCTGCTGATGGACATCTAGGTTGCTTCCATGTCCTGGCTATTGTAAACAGTGCTGCGATGAACATTGGGGTACACGCGTCTCTTTCAATTCTGGTTTCCTCGGTGTATATGCCCAGCAGTGGGATTGCTGGGTCATATGGCAGTTCTATTCCCAGTTTTTTAAGGAATCTCCACACTGTTCTCCATAGTGGCTGTACTAGTTTGCATTCCCACCAACAGTGTAAGAGGGTTCCCTTTTCTCCACACCCTCTCCAGCATTTATTGCTTGTAGACTTTTGGATAGCAGCCATTCTGACTGGTGTGAAATGATACCTCATTGTGGTTTTGATTTGCATTTCTCTAATAATGAGTGATGTTGAGCATCTTTTCATGTGTTTGTTAGCCATCTGTATGTCTTCTTTGGAGAAATGTCTGTTTAGTTCTTTGGCCCATTTTTTGATTGGGTCATTTATTTTTCGGGAATTCAGCTGCAGAAGTTGCTTGTATATTTTTGAGATTAATTGTTTGTCTGTTGCTTCATTTGCTATTATTTTCTCCCATTCTGAAGGCTGTCTTTTCACCTTGTTTATAGTTTCCTTTACCTTCTGTTCTTTACCCTGATGTTTCTCTTTGTGATCCTAAGAAGTGAAATGAAAATTAGTGGGTTATAGTGGTTGATTTATTTTTCCTGAGAAGCCACGTCTGAAAGTCAAGAGAAAGACCTGTCAGTCCCATGAAAAATCTCAGCTCCTTTATGTCACCTCCCTTCCTAACCCCCGTAAGCATCATTGCTTCACTCTTTTAATTTATGCCTGTTTGCTGTGTTTACTCATGTAATTCCCTCAGTTTACTCATAGTCACTTAGTGCTAAGAGGGCAAGGGTGAGAATTGGTAATATTATTCACGTTGCAGTGAACTCTCACTGTGTTCAGACCCAGGCTGTAATTCTGACTGCTCGGAAGCCTGGATGCTCATTGTATGAAAGGAATTTGAACACTTGATAAGAGCAGTGAAATTATGTTTATTCTGAAGTTTTTTCACATTTTTTGGGGGGGAGGGTCTAGTATGATACCTAATTAGACTTAAAAAATAATTTATATACAGACTAAATATGTCAAAGTAAAACATCAGTTTTGAAGTCATCCTCAGCCATCAGACATTGCAGCTTACTTTCTTAAGAATAAAAAGAGAAAACAGTGGATACTTTTTCAGGAGGCCATGATAGGATTTTGTGATAACAGCAGTGTTACCAAAGCTCCAGGTGCTTTGCTGATTTCAGTTACATGTGAATATAAACTTTAGGTTATCATGGAAAGATGTACTTTTATGTCAAAACTAAACTTAGAAGTTTGTGAATTAAGCAGAAACTGCTATTTCCCAGACCAGGTATTTTAAAAGAAGATACATCACCTTTTTTTTTTCCAATTAAAATATATATATTAAAATGTCCTCACAGCTAATTAGGACTGCAAAGGGCAGTGGTAACTGGTGATAACTTACTCCCATGGCCTACAGTACAGGAAAATAACAAGGTTGACAGTTATTTTCTATTAGAGGAGTATCCTCATATCTGAAGCTGACTGTTAAAAAGCGTTTCATTTTTACAGGTTGTTTCTGAGCTCTCATGGCTGCACATAGAAACACGTAACTCATTGCCCCTCTGGTCTGAGAAACCGGGACCACCACCCATCTGCTGACAGCTGAGGCTCACCTCGAGTAGGTCAAGGAAGAGCTCATGTGCAGTTTGTAAAGGCTGAAATAATGTAGAAATAGGCAAAGGAAAACCTTACCCATATTTCTTGCAAGGCAGTTTTTTTAGTCTCACATGTCTGTATGAAATTGTATGAATAGTATGTTCAACATGAATAGTCTGTTCATGTAAAATAGCACAGTCCACAGTAGAAACATAATGTAGGCCACATCTGCAATTAAAACTCTTCTAGCCACCATGCTAAAAAGCAAAAAGAAATAGCTGAAATGAATTTCAATATTTTATTTAACCCAGTATATTCAAAATACTGTTTCAACATGTAATCATTAAAAATTGTTAATGAGGTATTTTACTCTTTTTATGGTACTAAGTCTTCAAAATCCAATGTGTTTTTTTTTAAACTAGCAGCAGCTCTCAGTTTGGGCGAGTCACATTTCAGGTGCTCCTGCGTCTGGTGGCTACCCTACCGGAAGTTCTAGAGCAAATATTTTCTTCTTTCCTCTGTTCTGTAGACCTCTTGATGGAATTCAGGAACTGACACTGACTAATTTTGGAAGTGAAGGCCACACAGTTAACGATTTTGTTTAGGAAGGGCTTGGGGCAATGTGATAACTTGCTTGGCGATTCAGCAGTCAAGGACTTGGGGCAGTAAAGGCTGAGGAATGGCCCGACTTGCTTCCAGTCTCTGGCAGCACAGGTGTTGTGATCGTCCTGAGGGTTCAGGATTTGTGAGGAGCTGAACTGTCACTTTCAGGTTTGTTTTTTTAAGGCATTTGCTCCATGTACTTTATAATCCGTACAGCACCCCACCAGCTACGGATTGTCTTATTTTTTTTAAGAGTTTTGTGTTCATTTGTGTCTGCACTGGGTCTCGGTGCTGGGCGGGCTTTCTCTAGTCGCAAGGAGCCAGGCTCCTCCCTGTTGCTGTGCGCAGGCCTCTCGTGGCGGTGGCTCATCAGCGGTGGCACACGGCCTTAGTTGCACCGTGGCGTGTGGGATCTTCCCGGATCAGAGCTTGAGCCTGTGTCCCCTGCGTTGGCAGGTGGATTCTTAACCACTGGACCCCCAGGGAAGCCCCACTTTGAGGTTTTGTAGAAAAATACATCTTGAGGAACTCACTTTTGCAATGATACAAGGCATGACGTTTAATTTTTTTTCTTCTAAAGTAAACATAACTCAATTTTATTTTTATAATACTTTGGAAGATTGGAATGTTATTCTTTTCATGATAAGCCTTTCTGGGGGGCATTAATGAAGTACATGTGTTGATTTCATCCCCATTGTTTTCTTTTAAAAAGGCATTTGGAGCTTAACATTATTACTATCTTCAGAATATAGGACATTAAGTCAGAGGTTTGTTTTTGCATCCTTCAGCTGTATTTATTTTTGAATATGTGGGTTACCTAAAAATGTGCATTTATTGAGGTTAGATTTTAATAATAACAACTTCTTAAATGAATCCTGGTTTATGCACTCTGTGGGCTAAGTGAATTAGGCTCTAAACTTTTATCTGGATCTGTGGAGCTCAGATATAAATTGAGAAGATCACAGCTATGGGGAAAGACCTATACTGCAAAGGCCTTTCTGCATAGATTATGAGCATCCTAACTCAGTAATTTTTTCAAAACTGTGGTTATAATTAGACCCAGTGGGGGTCTGTGTCTTTGATCAGATCACAGTGGCTGTGACTTTACACTGGAAAATGTCACTCCTGTGAAGGTTTATCACCTGTAGAGCTGGTCCTGCCTCTGATGCTGTATTCATTTCTCATTAGCATTATTCAAAGTTTGGTTGTTAATTAGGTTGACACTTCAGTTACAATCATCATCCACAGGAGCAGTCAAGACTGCTTGTATAAAGAAATGTAAACACTCCTCCTTGCACATATACATAAAGGAGGAGCAGTGTCGTTAACCTGGTAGTTATCTGTTGTAAGGACGAGAGTATGCCCTGGTAAGGGAGTGGGCCAACCAGAACTCGGCCCATCAGTTTCTTTCTTAAGAAAACAGGATTTCTACGTGACCTCATGGTCCCAGGTAGAGCATTGCCAAGGAACGTATATGCGCATCACTAGTACTTTTTAAGTGTACAGAGTGAGGTTTCTACGTGGGAAAGGAATGGGTCAAGTGAACTGGAGGCGTGGAAACAGATCATATCACGTCCTCTTTAAAAAAAATAAGAGTACACATCAGGAATGTGATTGTGGGGCTGGTGGTCTACTCACTAAGTCGTGTCCGACCCTTGAGACCCAGGCTGTAGCGCACCAGGCTCCTCTGTCCATGGGATTTCCCAGACTAGAATACTGGAGCGAGTTGCCATTTCCTCCTCCAGGGGATTTCCCAACCCAGGGATTGAACCCGCATCTCCTGCATTGGCAGATTCTTTACCACTGAGCCACCTGGGAAGCCCCAAAATATTAATACACAGGACCTGAAATTAAAGGATGCAAGTGTATGAAAAATTATAGCAAACATAGGGTATGCAAATTTCTTTTAAAAGTATGCAAATTTCTAGATCATTTGTTTTCCTTTGATTTAGAAACATTATTAGTGGGATAACTGGTTCGTAAGGCAATAATGTTGAACTCGAATCCTGCAAATGGTGGTGGGAAAAACTGGACAGAACTGGGTTGAGATCTCAGTTTCGCCTCTTGGTAGCCAGATATTAAGGAAAAGTCAGTCCACACATTCGAGCCCCTGTTTATTCATTCATAAACGGTAACATGAGTACCTGGCGTGGAAGACTGTTCACAGCAGATGGGACAGTCAGTGTCTAACGAGCATAACAGAATTCCCCACTCGCGCTTAGGTTCTCAATAACCTTAACTCCCTTCCCACTTTCTAATAACGCTGAAAACTGTTCAACAAGTGACTGGAAAATTATATGTACAGATGAGGCTTCGAAAAATAAAATTAAACAGCCAGTGATCCTGGAAGGCCTGGAACAAGTAACCTTCCGTAGCAGAAACAAAACGCTCCCCAACCAGCTTTATCTCCAAACAAGTAGACACACGTTGTAATGGCTAAACATCTGCAGGGAAGTGCTCAGGAGCAGTTTACTGTAAAATAATTAAAGCTTATTTATGTCAGGAGGCCTTGGGAATAAAAAAGGAGCGCACAGACCAATTTGCATTAGCGCATTACTGTGAGCCCCTGCTTCCCTTTCAATTAACAGGCCAGCAGGTGCTGCCCGCGGTCAGGATGATACGCGGCGGGCGGCAGCGAGGAGGAGGCGTCCCGGGCTGACCCGCGGCCGCCGCGGCCTGCCTGCGGATCCTCTCGTCCCTCGCAGTACCGATTTCTGAGGTGTGAATATAACGATTCCTCTCTGTCACGCAGGTCTCGGCCCTGAAAAATAAACTGAAGAAGCAGTCTACAGCTACGGGGGATGGAGTGGCCAGGGCCTTCCTCAGGGCGCAGGCAGCTTTGTTTGGATCCTACAGAGACGCTCTGAGATACAAACCTGTAAGCCTTTTCCTTCGTCACTGGTTTAATTTGCTCTTGGCTGCTTCTTTGGAATGAAACACTTGAATACCCCCCACCCTCAAAAGTTTCATAAAGGTTTTTGAAAATCCAAACTGATATGCTTTAAAACGTGATGTTCCTTCTCCAGGTTCTTGACCTTTTGGCTTTAGCTTTTTCAGTCAATAACCCTCTAGTTAAGTATTTCCCACATTCTCTTGCATATAGCACCTTGTTTACCATTCTGAAATTGGAATTCTTACCTTTTAACTGATGAACTGGGTTAATGCATTTTGGAGTGACTACTCAATCTTGCGAAGATTACTAAAAAATTAACCAGGCAGTTGGGTTTATTAGTTTAGAAATGTCAAGTACATTGTGAAAGTTTAAATGTGTTAGAACCAGCACATTTTGCAATATTTAGAAATTTATTGTTTTCCTAATTCATAACACTTCTCTAAGTGGGCTTCTCTGTTTAGCACATCTTAGCTCACTTTGCCATTTCTTTTTTAATACCCCAAACTGATTTTATGTAGAATTGTGACCCACGTTGTTCAGTAGCCCAAAAAGATATAAAGTAAAATGTTTTTCTTTCTCTGAATTACTGGTTAAGTATATTAGTCTGATTTTACTAAAATGATTACATCACCCTTTTGTACCAGATGAATAAATGGATTAAAAATATTGTTAGCAATAAGACCTGTTATCTAATAGGAATTCCACCATTGTTAGGCTGTGTAACCTCAATGCATTTCTTTATTCCTTCTCGACTTCCATATCTTATTTGTGAAATGAGAATTCTTATACCCCCTCTGGCTGTCTTTCAGGACGAGTGTATAAATTGTGTCATACACTGTGTGCAGTAAACAAGCACTGAACAAACGTGGTGGGTTGAGTGCTTTCTGAGCTGACTTCCAGATGACTGGCTCCCACCCAGTGGCTCCTGTACCTCTGAAGAGTTACTGAGTCACAAAGAGAAGTCTGTAAATTTATAGGCAGATCAGCTGCTGTCTCTAGAAAAATGCATATGGCCTAATTTGCTTGCTAATCTTTTTGAAATGTGTGTATATTTTTTAAAGCATGATGTAGAACTCATAGTACCATACATAATATATATAACTCACGTAGGGGAGTCTTCATAGATTACTGATAGTTATAGGGTCTCATTCTTTAAAAGACTGGAAACCAGTCATCCATTCTACAGTGGAGCATATTCATCGAAATTATCAAACATCAGTTGAAACATAAAAATGAGTGTGAAAGACCAACTTAGTGATTGATTTTGGATATCACATGTTTTAGAAAGAGATTGGTTTCAGGTTTACAGTTACAGGAGGAAAGTTAAAGGATCACTTTGCTGGAATTTTGCAACATTTAAATGATAATCTTTATAAACTACATTTTTATTTTTATTTTCCTTTTTAAACTTGTAAAAGACTTCAGATTTGAGGAAAACAGCTTGAAGAGAAAATTTTTTAAATGATTTAAATTATCAATGTTGTTAGGTGCTGGTTAAAATTATAATAAATCCCATCTTTAACATCAATTACTATAGTTTTTATAGATTAATTTTCTCCTTCTTTGAGCTTAATTAAACAGATAAGGGTACTAGGTTTCTGACTTTCCTTCTAAGCATCGTGAAAGCCAGATTCTCAGTATCTGTGGGAAAATATTTAATTTTGTCAGGGAGTACCTTTCCTGTTTATTCATCGCATTTTGTGAATTTGTTAATCTATCTATAGTTTTCCTTTTTATGTGTGATGTTTTCTCCTGCTTTCTTTACTGCTGGTTCTGTCTGGGAATTGAAGGGTAGTGTTTTCATTCTGCCTGTCTTCACATTTCTTTGACTCAGTCTTCAAATGAAAAACTTAATTTTTAAAGTATGCTGAATGTACTTAGACGTTTTTTCTTATATATTTTCAAAATAAATAGTTTTTAAGGAAAATTATTTATTGTATATAAAACACTCGTTATTGTCTCAGGTATTATCTTTACAAAAACTCCTGTATTCTGAATTATTGAAAGCACGTTTTTTTATTTTATGCAGTCTTTTTGACATTTACGTAATAGGCATGTATCTTCAATATGTTTTCGATGTAAAAAAAAAAAAAAGAGCCAAATTTAGAAGTTATAGTTATATCATGGATAGTTCAGTTGCTAAAGAATCCGCCTGCAATTCAGGAGGCCCCGGTTCAATTCCTGGGTTGGAAAGATCCGCTGGAGAATGGATAGGCTACCCACTCTAGTATTCTTGGGTTTCCCTTGTGGCTCAGCTGGTAAAGAATCCACCTGCGGTGTGGGAGACCTGGGTTCGATCCCTGGGTTGGGAAGATCCCCTGGAGAAGGGAAAGGCTAGCCACTCCAGTATTCTGGCCTGGAGAATAGTCCATGGGGTTGCAAAGAGTCGGACACAACTGAGCGACTCTCACTTTCACTTTCATCATAAATATATTTTGGTTGCTGTTCAGTTGCTCAGTTGTGCCCAGCTCTTTGCGACCCCATGGCCTGCAGCACACCAGGCTTCCCTGTCCTTCACCAACTCCCAGAGTTTGCTCAAACTCAGATCCACTGAGTCAGTGATGCCATCCAACCATCTCATCCTCTGTCGTCCCCTTCTCCTCCTGCCTTCAGTCTTTCCCAGCATCAGTGTCTTTTTCAGTGAGTCAGCTCTTCACATCAGGTGGCCAAAGGACTGGAGTTTCAGCTTCAGCATCAGTCCTTCCAATGAATACTGAGGGTGGATTTCCTTTAGGATTGACTGGATTTGCCTGTCTTCTTCAACACCACAGTTCAGAAACATCAGTTCTTTGGCTCTCAGCCTTCTTTATGGTCCAAATCTCACATGTGTACATGACTACTGGAAAAACCATAGCTTTGACTGGACAGACCTTTGTGCAGCAAAGTGATGTCTCTGCTTTTTAAAATGCTGTCTAGGTTTGTTATAGCTTTTCTTCCAAAAAGCAAGCGTCTTTTAATTTCAGTAGTATCCTCCAGCTAAAAGTGAAAGTGTTAGTCACTCAGTCATGTCCAACTCTTTGTGACCCCATGGACTATAGCCTGCCAGGCTCCTCTGTCCATGGAACTCTCCAGGTAAGAATACTGGAGTGGGTTGCCATTCCCTTTTCCAGGTTGTGGAGTACAATCGGAAAGAAAAATATTACAAAATAGCTTTTAATGGATGTGTGTTCTTTAACTAGATACTACTTTTTGAAGTTTCACCCACTCTTTCCTTTACATTTGACAAAACTGAGCGTGTTGATGAGGTCTGTGATGGCCCAGAGGCTCAGGGCCCTCCCTTTGCCTGGCGTTCAAGGCCATCGTAATGGACTGTGTCTTCCTTTACTTTTCTGCTAAGCTTTGACCTCAGATCAGAGAATTCTGCCTGAGGCTCCAGATGTCCTGAGCTTCTCAGGCTTCTAAACCTTCATTTACAATGTTCTTCAAATGAAAAACTTAACTTTTTAAGTGTAATTTAACTTTAGTTTAAATTTAACTTAGTTTAATTTAGTTTAAATTAACTTAAGTTTAATTTTGTAAGTGCTGCCTTCCTGGCAGTGCTTGTGTGTGTCTAGCTTTTAACAGCCATCTGGTTTCTTCATGATGCTTTAAGCGTGGTTCATACTGACCCTCCCTTTCTATGAAGTGATTTCCCTGCCTTAGCACATTTCCTATCCCTTTTTGTGCATTACTATAGTTCTCATATTATTGTTACTCACATTCAGTTTAGTCGCTTAGGTGTGTCCGACTCTCTGCAACCTCATGGACTGCAGCACGCCAGGCTTCCCTGTCCATTACCAACTCCCGGAGCTTACTCAGACTCATGGCTGTTGAGTTAGTGATGCCATCCAACCATCTCATCCTCTGTTGCCCCCTTCTCCTGCCTTCAATCTTTCCCAGCATCAGGGTTTATTCTACTGAGTCAGCTCTTCACATCAGGTAGCCAATGTAATGGAGCTTAAGCTTCAGCATCAGTCTTTCCAATGAATATTCAGGACTAATTTCCTTTAGGATTGACTGGTTTGATCTCCTTGCAGTCCAAGGGCCTCTCAATTACATTAATTGACTCTTACTTACATTAATGATTTTGACTCTTACTTATATTAATGATTTTTTAATTGCTATTAAGACAACTGACCATTTAGTGCCTGCTGGATCCCAGGCATTGACGTGCCCTTTATATTAACTCTTTCACTTAATCTTTATAAGCCATCAGAATACCACCCCATTCATTTTGAAGATAAGAAAAATGATGCTCATGGAGATTAGCAGCCGTCACTGAGGTCCCCGGCTGATGGCGAGAGGGGCCTGTGTCTGCGTCCCCTCTTCCCAGGGTTCTGCTCGCCGGCTGGCGTGCAGCGTTTCCACTCCGTCCTGCCTCTTAGCTCATGCTGTACACTCCTTGAGATAAGTCTGCTGAACCTGATGTTTCCTCTAAATGACAAGACATGGAAGACTCTCAGTATTTGTTTATGTGAAGACTGAGTCTCAGGAACATTCTTGAGAGATGTAGGTGGTGTAGGCGCCTTACGGAGTGTGTGTGAGCTGGGGAAGCAGCTTGTTTCCTCCTGCCCTGTAAGGCCAGGCATGGCTCGGTCCACCCAGGGTCCTCCACTCAAACTGCTCCTTCCTCTTCTCCTCCAGCCTAACATACCCTCTCCAAGTGATGTGCTGGCATGGTTGACAAACTGTCCTTAACTGCAGAGAAAATCATAAAACTCCTTAAAGTTTTTAGAAAGTGATTTCAGTAAAATAATGGATGTTTGGCTGGTTTTGGATTTTTTTTAGCCAACAGCAAGTGTAGCTACTTTTAAGAATTCAGAACCAGGAGGTCAAACTAATATGCTAAATAAATGGAGGCAAAGTGATGAGGGCACAGACTCTAGAACAGTCTGAATCCTCACCCTGTGACTCAGCACTTTTATGACTTTGGGCTGATAACCTCTTAGTGCTTTTGTTTCCTATGTTAAAAAAAAAAGGCAATAATCCTTCCTGGGTGGTTTAGAGGATAAAATGAGTTCATATATGTTAGTTACTGGAACGGTGCCCGGCATGTAATTGATGCTGTATTTATTAGCTATGATCATTAAACACAATATATTACAAGTAGTAAATTTGGTAAGGAATATTCCCTCAACATAACTAAAATAGAGGACCCTCTGCTGATCTCCCAAAGAAAAGCATTGTTATAAACATGAGAGCGCTTTTAAATGATGGCACTAAATAAAGGGTCATCATTTGTACTGCTGCGTATTAAAAATAAGTCAGATTTTTGACCAACAGGTAGTGCTAAAGAATTGTTTAATGAGTTAAAATACGGCTCAGTATATTCAAAAGCATATGCTTTATTACAAGAACATAGGGATAATACTTAAATGTGTTGCTTTGAATATTTAGGATGACGTCATTTGTTTCAAACACCCAAGCTTTTCTGGGCTTCCATGAGCCTTGCTGATGGACAAAAAGGAAATTCTTTTTACAATAAAGATGAACTAAAGTAATCTGGGCCCTCGTTTGACAAGTAGGAGAAGCATTGGGACAGTTGGACGAAAAATGCCATGTAACCTGAAAAATCTTTGATTAATGTTTTCTGTGAGAACCTAACTATATTTTTAAGATTCCCATGAGAGAACTCGTGGCAGAATCTTTTGGAGATTTTAAAATGTTAATATACCATCATTATGCAGACATTTTTGCTCAGTTTGTTTATGTAACTTACCTAACAGTGACATTACACATTAAGTCTGAGTGTGTTAAGGAACTGAATAAGTACTGTGTTGACACTTTGGATTTTACTTCACATTTTTGTACAGTATCATTCTTCCTGACACCTTCATTTTCTTTCCCAGCATGAACTTTCATGAAGTCATGCACATTCTTAAAGCATAAAGATCTGTGTCTTTGTATAGGTCTGCTTCTTAAGTATTTCCTTATTCTTGTGAAGTTTCCTACTGTGGAGAACAGTCTAGAACTTGAAACATATCTATTCTTAAAAACAAACTAAGCAAAAATGTTATATTAATTTAATAATGATAATTTCTCTGAAGCCGAAAATAATAGAAGGGTAGGAAAAACAACCCCATTTCATCCATAGATTACCTGTGCCTTAATTATCCTATAAAAATAACTCAAATAGTAACTAGTGGGTATTTATTGAACAGGCAGAATGCAAGGTACTGTGTTGGGCGCAAAGGTGCGTAAGGATTTAGTCTCAAACCTCGAGAATTCACAGATAAAATGTATGAAATGATGTTTCACACAAGGCAGAGGATGAGCGCCAGAAGAGAGACGCACACCTGCCTCTGGATATTCAGAGGCTGCAGAATTGACTTCCTTCCAGTGAATGTAAGCTGAGACATCTCGAGGCACATCGTGGGCTCCAGCTGGAGCAGGCTGAGGCCACTGAGGACAGGTCTGAGTTATTTAAGTGCCATCAAGTACGGGTGACTTGAGGTGAAGTTTCAGGAATCCTGGCTGCATGGCACGCTCTTTCTTAACTATTATTAGTCATCATACAGATGACATAGAGTGACCTTGTTCTGTGGATGATCACGGCTCTGCTTTTTACGTTTTACGAGGTAAATCGGGCATGAACGTCGGTGTTTTACCTCTGTTGGTGGCACCTGATCTTGGAGCGCCTGGCGTGTCGTCCATTCACCCTTCAGATGTGCTTGTTGACTGACATGCTTAATGTAACCACAGCTAGTGCTGGTGGGTCCTCGCTGGGAAGTCTGGTCCTCTTCTCTGTCGGGAGAGCTTCATCCTGCTATACAACAAACCACATTTCCTTACATCCTTCCATGCCCCTGTGTGTGGCATTCCAGTGCTGTGATTGTGGTTTTCATTCCTTTCTGTTGCCTCATCACTGTTCCATGAGCAAGAGAGTCCTTTCCTTTACCATCAGTTCACAGTTTTCCCATGAAGAGTTTTTCTTCTCCATCTTTCAGTGTTTCTAGCTGATTCTTCTGTGCCTCCACTGGACTGTATATTTGTTTACTTACTTCTTCTGTCAATGAACCATGTAATTAAAAAACATGAATTGTATTACAGATAAGTATTTCTCAGTTGCATAAATTTTTGTCCCTAAGTAGGGTGATCGGCTTGACTTTAATACTTAGCTCTATCTACACAGATAATTGCTGGATGTCAGGACATGTTCCAAACTTGAACTTCTAGCTTGTGTTAAGTATCCCCAGGCGACCTTCACGCCCTGTACCCTTCCCTGTGCTAGAGGCCCAGCCCAGGCTGAACTGGCTGGTGGTCTTTTCAGAGGAAAGTTGCTCTTGGCTAAATGGGTGGTGCCTCACCAGGTACCCCATCTTCTCCTCCACCCTTACTCCCAAAATACCAGCAACTGACCGAACAGGCTGCGGGAGACTGGCCTCCTTCTGACCTCAAGGCGGAATGGCCTGCCCACAAGACTCATGCTTTTCCACGGGTTCAGGTTGAAGCCACATTCTCACCTGTTTTTTCGCTGCCATCTCCTGTTCCCCTTTGCACCTATTTCCTGAGAACTCTCCACCAAAAAGTCACTCGAACAAGAATCCCCATCTCAGGCGTGGCTCAGAACCCGAGCCAAACATACGCCAGAACTGATTTTATCAGATTCGTCTTAAATCTGGATTTTGTTCTGTATTCCTGGTCTTTAATAAACAATAGCATCTTCTGATCCTCAGGCTAGAAATCCAGAAGTCGTCTTTCACCCTTGCTCATCTTCTTCTTGTATACCTGTACCCCTTACACTTTTTGTCTCCAAATGTCTTTATGCTCTTAAAAATTGTCAAGGACATCAAAGAACTTCTGTGTATGTCAGTGTATCTATCACTATTTACCATATTAGAAATGAAAACTGAATGTATGTTAAAATTAATTTTAAAACAATACAAAGTAATTTAAAAAGAAAAATAATTTAAAAAAATGAAAAAAAACACAAACCTACTAAAGATAACATAAAACATGTTTTCATAAAAATAACTATATTTCTAAGCAACTTAGAAGAATGGCACTGTTTTACATTTTTCCAAATCTCTTTACTGTCTGGCTTAGAAGAAATTGGCCAGATCTGTTGCACTATCACAAATTATGAAGCCTTTGGAAATCGCTGTTGAATCTCATAAGAAAATGAAAGTGAAAAGAGCAAATAACATCTTAGCACTATTATGAAAACAGTCTTAATGTCACAGATCCTGTGAAGAGATCAGAGTCCCTGGACCAGCTTTGAGAACCACTACTACGTATCAATTGACAAACAAGTCCTTTTGATTTTGCCGTGAAATGTTTAGCAGCGTCATTAACCATTCAAACTTCAGACTCTCACAACCCGGGTGAATCTGCTTAAACTCTGCTTCTTCATCTGTAAAATGCAGTAATAATCACAGCTTATTGTACTTTTACAGATTCCATGACATGGAATGCATAAAATATTTCATATAGTCTAGGGTATCCAGAAATAGGGTAATTTGAGGTTGAGAGCATGGAGTGAATCCTGTTTCTAACACTTGGCAATGCTGTGCGGTCTTGAACCAGTTACTAAAACTTCATGTTTTAACTTTTGTTGTTGTTGTTCAGTCACATCCAACTGTTTGTGGTCCCATGGGCTGTAGCCCACCAGGCTCCTCTGTCCATCGGGCTCTCCAGGCAAGAGTACTGGAGTGAGGATCCATTTCCTTCTCCAGGGGACCTTCCCGACCCAGGGGTCAAGCCCGCATCTCGGGCACTGGCAGGCAGATTCGTTACCGCTGAGCCACCAGGGAAGCCCATGTTTTAGTTTCGTATATAAAGTATGATGATAATGAGCTTGAGATTTGCGTGAGTTAATATGTATTAAGTGTCTTACAACAGTGCCTGGTACCTAGTAAGTGTTACGCACTCATTAGCTACTGTTATTACTGTTAGTCGTCATTTGTGTCCTATAAACGTCAGGTAATGGAAGTCATTCCTGTTTCTTTCTTTCTGCTGCCTAGTTCGTGTCTCCTTGCCTGATTGATTTTGCACTGTTAACTGATCTGCCTGTTGCGTTGTTCCCTCTTGCCCGTAAACTCTCCATTCTAAGACACAGACACAATCTCATCACCTCCTTGCGTATACACGTCTCTGAGTTGCCCGAGGTCTCCAAGGAGAGACCTGATGTCCTAGGATGTGGCCCAGGCTGGTCCGCCTGCCCTTCCTCCCGCTCTTTCTGTTAGTTGTGTCCAGTGGCCCCTAGGCCAGCTCATCTCCTCTTACCCCACTTTGGCGCTTTCTCTCCAGGCGCACTGGGCACGTCATGTCCACATCTGTCCTCTCTCAGGACTGTCTGTTCCCTCTGTGATTCATAAACCTTCCGTTCATTTTCAAAACCAGCTCACCTTCCGCTCTGAAGTCACAGAAGGCCCCTCCTGAGATCTTTCCCGCTGCCAGTGTGAACTGGGAGTTTAGGGGCCAACACGGGACATGGAGTCACTTTACTCAGAACACGGCGGTGTTTGAGAAACCACTCAATCCTAGTCCCGATCTCTAGCCAGATCATAAATAAACCAGAAGATCCTAAGGAGAGTTCCTTCTTACCGTGCCATCCAGCTCAACCTGGATTGAAAGGAACTCCCACCAGGGAGTCACTTATAATCAGTTTCACAGGGTACACCCCAAAGGTGACAGCCGCTGAGACTCGTGTGTATTTACACATAAAGCTTTAGAGCACTGTTAATCAAGACTTATTTTTCTTTCCCCTGAGAGAAAATTCTAAGATGTGTCAGGGCTTTGTCTTTTTGGTGATCATTAAGATGAGATGGCTGGATGGCATCACTGACTCAATGGACATGAGTTTGAGTAAACTCCAGGAGTTGGTGATGGACAGGGAGGCCTGGCATGCCACAGTCCATGGGGTCACAAAGAGTCAGACACAACTGAGCAACTGAACTGAACTGAAGATTCGTCGTGACCGAGCTGTTGACCAGTTGAAGGTTCATTGGAAGCTTTGACCGTGATCGGCGTCTTCCAAGACGTGTGGACGGCAAACCAGAGCTTTCTCCCTGCTGCTTCCCCTGAGAGATTGCGAGCATTTGCTAGGAGATTAGTGAGGACAGAGTTCTTCCAGGTAATTCGTGTTGGCTGATGACCAGGCTTCAACAGTGTGTGAACCGTGAACTTCCAGATGTTCAAGCTGAATTTAGAAAAGGCAGAGGAACCAGAAATCAAATTGCCAACATCCGTTGCATCATCGAAAAAGCAAGAGAATTCCAGAACAACATCTGCTTCATTGACTACACTGAAGCCTTTGACTGTGTGTGTGGATTACAACAAACTGTGGAAAATTCTTTAGATGGGAATACCAGACCACCTTACCTGCCTCCTGAGGAAACCATATGCAGGTCAAGAAGCAACAGTTAGAACTGAACATGGAGCAACAGACTGGTTCTAAACTGGGAAAGGAGTACATCAGGGCCACCTCCAGTTAGAAGAAAGGCTTGTCTGCAGCATCGGAATTTTCAGCTGGAGGTCGAGCTTTGTATTTGAATTGAAGACTGTGCTGCATTGTTACAACTTTTAGACGTTATAGATGGTAATAAAATCTCACATGTTTGAGGGAAACTCCATCAAATAAAAACCAAGATTATAAGTCGTACTGGTTTCTTTGTGATAGCAGTGATATAGTTGGAACTGCCGTTAGAGGCAATGGTTTTGTTTATTTTTAAAATTTATATTTGTTTTTACAAAGATAATATGTCATACAGAGCAGGCTTTATCTCACTTGCTGTTTCATTTGTTCACTTATAAAGCATTTTATTGGGCCCCAGTTAACTAGGTATATTCCTGATAATGGAGATTCGAAAACCAAAGATCTTTACTTTAACAGGGTTGCTTGTTTTTTTTTTTTTTTCTCATTAGGTTGTAAGTTCTATGATAGTGGCAAGTATAGTGTATTTTTGATTATCCAAAATGTATTTATGTAAATTAATCCAATTTAAAAAGTCATTCTATAGTATTTAAGAATGGCAACAATAAATATGAAAATATATATTGTTAGTGTTACTACGGATCATCAGCTGATGGCTGGTGGTAGGTGGCACCTATTAATAGGTTATTGATTTATCTTCTGTGATTCTCAGCTTGAATTTGTTTTCTTGCCTCTGGAGCGGTGCTGTCCAGGATGACTCCCTGTGTGAAGTGCTCCTGTCTGTCCTGTCTGTTACGGTAGCCACGAGCCTCGTGTGGCCGCTGAACATGTCAGATGCGGCTGGTGTGACTAAGGAACTGACTTCCCGTTTTAGTGTTAATAAACTTAAATGTAAATAGCACTGAATGTGACGGGTGCCATGTGGAGCAGGGTGCTTCCATAGTGTCATTAACTTCCGTCAGAGTGGTAACAGCTGAATTACACAGATGGCTAGTCCCATCATTTTATTCGGGCAAGAACCAGCTTTCAGAATTTTACTTGCAGATAGATACCTGTAATCAAGACATTAGTTCTTCCTTAAAATTAAATGATAATTAATATTTTCTGAAGTTCCGTAAGAAAATGGATGGACAAGCTCACTTTTTTCCTTTTTATTGCAGTGTGTTGATTGCTGCAGGACTTACTAGAAGGACCAAATCAGGGATCCCAATGTCTGTTTGCACTTTGATCATAAAGCTCAGTCGCTTCTCCTCGTCTGTGTGAATGGGCTGTGGAGGGGCAGCGAGTGGCAGGGGTCCACCAGTGAAGGGCGCTTTCTGGGCCCACGTGTGGGAGTACGTGGACGCTGTGTTTGGAATTAAAGGCCTTGGGATTTGGAGGAGCGGCGTCTAGTGGAGCCTGAGACTTGTGACACTTGCAGAGTTGTGAACACTTAGCAGATAGAGTAAGTCCAGGCAGCTGGACTACCTAGGACTTAATCTAGAAAGCATCCAGTCAGAATTGTGTTTGTAATCATGAAGAGAATGTGACTGATAGACCTTTCAATAAAAAGGAAATTTTTTTCAGGGTTTTCCCTGGTGGCTCAGTTGGTAAAGAGTCCGCCTGGACTACAGGAGAGCCAGGTTCAGTTCCTGGGGGGAGAAGATCCCCTGGAGAAGGGAATGGCAATCCACTCCAGTGTTCTTGCCTGGAGAATCCCATGGACAGAGCAGCATGGTGGGCTACAGTCCATGGGGTCACAAAGAGTCAGACACAATTTAGCAACTAAACCACCAAAAAGAAATTAATGATCATAATATAAGTGGCAAAAATCATGCAGCAATTTTTATAGTAAGAATGTTTTCTAGTTAGGGTGAAATATAATTGTTGGGCTTTTTCAAATAGCTGGTGCTATATTTAATATTCATAATCAATCTGATGATATTAAATCTTTGTTTTTAGGGGGTTTATTCTTACTTTGAGAGAGTGAAAGTCATCATTTTTAAGAGCCTAAAGGATTCTTGATTAGGAAGCTACAGCAGAAGCTTATCGGTTGAGGAATATTCCTACCAGCCTCAACTCCAGCCAGTATGTGTAAGGACCTGGCTCCCTCTACCCTCAGAGCTCCTGGAAGCTGGCTGTGTGTCTTACACTCCCTTGTGACCTACTGGGAGCCTCCTCAGATAGACTGGTTTGCTCTGACATCCCCAAATTCTTTGTTTCTACCCAGGGTGAGCCCATCACGTTCTGCGAGGAGAGTTTTGTAAAGCACCGTTCAAGTCTCATGAAACAGTTCTTGGAAACCGCAGTCAACCTCCAGCTTTTTAAGCAGGTAAGAGTGCACCTCCATGTTTTGTTCTGTAACTCGAGTGAATCAGAAACTTGTAACACATCTTTGTCACTGTAAACTTACGTCGAAACTTTGCTGTTAAAAACTTCCTCATGGAAAACTGCTCAGCTGATGGTCTCAGAGCACTACTACCCGTGCGCAGCAGGAGACGCCGTGACTGGTTATGACCAGACGTGACTAGTATGTGACTAGTGTGACTAGTTATGACCAGGCATGACGAGTATGTGACTAGTGTGACGAGGCATCTTCCAAGGGCTTATCTTAGTTCGGTTCGATTGATACAACTTGGTGAACAAACCGAGTTTTTTATAGGACCATCCTGATGTAATCTGGTTTATAAAAATGATTCCTAAATATGTAACTTTTTAAACTTTGTAAGGGGCTTCCCGGGAAGGGGCTGAGATGGTCAAGAATCTGCCTGCAATGCAGGAGCCCCGGGTTCAATCCCTGTGTCCGGAAGATCCCCTGGAGAAGGGAGTGGCTACCCATTTCAGTATTCTTGTCTGGAGAATTCTATGGACAGAAGACTTTCCACTATCACAAATTCAAAATTCTGAAAAAAGTTATAGTTCTACTGTGTGTCTTGATTTCTGGCCCAGAAAATATAATTGTCATTGCAAAAGGCAGCATCTTAACATCAGAATTCAGAAAGTTTAGATGCACTGTTTCTTTTATCCCGTTGTGTGATCATGGCAAGTCTCTTAATTTAGGCTGGCCTTAGTTTCTGTTTATATTATTTGAATTAAGTTCTTAACACTTACTTCTCTTATTCCACATGGCAATTTTAAGTGTAAAGGTAGTTATATGAATTCAACATTTAATAAAGACTTAGAGTGTGTCATCAACTGTGCACAGGGCCAGAATGAAGACATGAGTGAAAACTCAATGATGCCCTTGAGAAACTGACAAGCTAATAGAAATGCTTTTTGCTGTTAAGAGGAAAGAGACCAAGTAACAGCTGCTGCTGCTGCTGCTAAGTCACTTCAGTCGTGTCCGACTCTGTGCGACCCCACAGGCGGCAGCCCACCAGGCTCCCCCGTCCCTGGGATTCTCCAGGCAAGAACACTGGAGTGGGTTGCCATTTCCTTCTCCAATGCATGAAAGGGAAAAGTGAAAGTGAAGTCGCTCAGTCGTGTCTGACTCTTCGCAACCCCATGGACTGCAGCCTACCAGGCTCCTCTGTCCATGGGATTTTCCAGGCAAGAGTACTTGAGTGGGTTGCCATTGCCTTCTCCGCCAAGTAACAGAATAAGCGTCAAATCAGCATGGTGAAAAATATGATACTGTTTATCTATATTCTGAAGTAGTTTTAAAAAATGATCTGAGTTTGGAAAATGCTGTGTGGGCCATATACCTGCCTTCCAAAAAGTGAAGAAAGGTTAGATTTATCCAGTAGACCTCTTTAAGGAGCAAAGAGAAGCAGGTTGGGTGGGTTTCCGGATCAGAGGTGTCTTGTGTGAATTTCCAAGGATGGAGTGGGCTCCCTCTGGAGCTCTGTGTCCCTGGAGGGCCGCCATACAGACGGGATTCCTTCCCCGGGTTAGAGCAGGATTGAGGGATGGTGTGTCGACGCTGATGTGTACAGCGCAGGGCAGCCCCAGGCTGGTGTCCAGTGCCTGCTTGGTAAGTATCCGTGCCCTTCCTGTGTTTTGTCACGAGGAGATGGTTACACCTCCCACTGTCAAATCTGAGTTGTGAAGCTCAGGTTACATGGGGGTTGAGGGCTGAGTGGATGGGTAGAATAACATATCGCTTCCCTTTGACCGTGAGATTCTCTGACTAGTCTTATCATTTGATCGAGTTCACAGGTAGTCATTGTTTATTTTAATGTAAGTACAGAAAGCAGGTATGTGTGTATATATGTACACACACACATATATGTGCATATATACATATACACGCACACGTATTTGGGTATATATATATACACATTTGGAGTCAGATGGAGTTGGGCTCGACCTTGGCTTTGCTCCTCGATAGCTTTTTATTCATAAGTGTCTGTTTCTTTCTGTGTAAAATAGCAGCGCTGTCCCCGCCTGACAGGCTGTGACACAGTTTACGTGATTTAACACCCGTGCCCTGTCGGCTCGACAGTGCACGCAGCTTTGTGGAAGCGCACAAACGTTCGTGTTGGCCTCGTCCTGAGAGCAGCTACATTCACAAAACACACATCTATGCAGGGTTACCTTATGTCGACGTAGAGAACGAACTTGTGGACGTGAAGAGGGAGTGGCACGGACAGGGAGAGGAGCACTGATGTGCAGACGCTGCCGCTGAGACAGGTGGCTGGTGAGAAGGTGCTGGTGAGCCCGGGAGCTCGGCCCGGTGCTCCGTGATGACGTCGGGGGTCAGAGCGGGGCGGATATGTGGACACTTACAGCTGGTTCACTCCGTGTACAGCAGAAACCAGCACAACGTTGTAAAGTGATTATACTTAACTAAAACAATGAATTAAAAAATAAAGTATAATTTTATCAAAAAGGCTGAATGTAAAATATGAAAACGGTCACTCGGAACCAATTATAGAACAGCTTAGCAGTTTTGCGTACACAAATTGACTGTGTTCTTGAAATTGATACTGTTTCATGAACCATAAGAAAGTGATGCTTGAAGGTGCCCCTGAAAGGACTCGAGGCTCTGCTGAGAGCATCACAGAGCTGTAGAGGTGAGTCGGGCGCAGTGCTCGGCAGTGCTCAGAGGCGCTGACAGTGCAGGGCTGCACGCCGTGGAGCGTGTGAGGGGCGTGGGTCTCCTGCTCACGTTCTTAAAACAACCAGGAGCACAGAGGGATACTCGGAAAGCTCTTACAGGTGATGGACATGTTTATTTACACCTGGTTTGTGGTGATGGCAACAGGACTGTATACACCTGCCCAAACTCACCGAATTGTCCGCAGTAATTGTGTGCAGGTTGCTGTATGCTAATTACATTTGGCTAAAGGTTGGGGGTGGGGGTGGAAAGGGAAAACAAAAACAGGAATCAGCTGGTTAAAAAAAAAAAATCAACATAGATGAATTCTCAAAGACAAGACTGATGTTTCTGAAAGAATATGAGACTATTTAGTACAAATGATCCACGTTCCTGACTGTGAGTTTGTGACCCGCTATGGGTCAAGAACTACCCACATCCTCTCTTTGTTTGACAATTCTTACGCTCCAAAATTGAGAGAATGTGAACCCAGGAGAGAAGCATATAATATGAAGGTAAGAGTTAAAGTTGGCTCTTATCCTTGATGACACAGCAGAGAAGGATCCGGTGCCCGCCTCTGTACTGGAACAACTTAAAACGCAGGATTTGCTAAATGCCTTGTGGTGAGGCTCACACGAGACAAAGCCCTAGTGCTTGTTCTCCAAGGTGAGAAGTGTGGTGGGAGATTCAGCTCTTGTAAATCCGGGAAGACTTGGTATAAAGTGTGCCTTCCTTCAGGCCGCTTCCAGGGGCTTCTGCACCCAAAGCTCTGGAACCAGGAGGAGAGGAAGGAGCTCTGCGGAGAAGTTACCAGGCACAGCGTGCACAGGCGTGCACAGCCTTAGTTCATAATGTCTGGTTTGGGCTGACCAAGCTCAAGTGTAAGGCGATCCTGAACTGTAGGTGTCCTCAGGCCCCCAGCAGAAGCAAGTACACACCCTCCTTCACACCACCCCGCTGATCCGGGCATCGAAGGATTCTCCCAGCTGCGATCCCAAAGAGAGAGTTCACTGTTGACAGTTATCACACATACAGGGAAACAGATCATGAACCAGAAACAGCGGTCAGAAACAGACTCGCAAAGATTTCAGATACTGGAATTAACAGAAGTACAATGTAAAATGTGCTTAAGATGTTGAAATAAATAGAAGAGGCTTTAAAAATGTTCAGGACATAAAAACTTTAAAGAATGTGAAGACAGTTTAAAGAATATAGCAAATAAACTTCTGGTAAGGAAGCGTGTAGTTCAAGGAAGTTAATGGGTTTCATAGCCAATCAGATCTAATGGAAGAGAGATTTGCTGAACTGGAAGATATACCTGAAAAATTATACAGATTTTAGTACAGAGCTACAAAGAAACAGGAAGTGTAAGAGACTCGAAGGGTGGAGTGGACGTGCTTACAATCCACATGCTCAGTTATAAACGGAGCAGACAGGACGTGGAGGAGAGACCGCGTTGGAACGACGGGGCTAGAGCCGGTGACACGCACGCTTCATCTGTTCAGGAAGTCCCTCATCTGCAGACTGAGGAGACAAGGAGGAATCTATACCTGCACAGCGTACTCAGCTCGAAACTATTCAATAAAGGGGGATTTATTTTTTTAACTGAAAGAATGTTTTAAAAAATTCTTTAGAAAGAATACCTAGAATCCTTGGCCAACTAAAATACCTTTTAATTGTAAGAGAGCTGTGACTACATTTCCCTGCAAAAGTGGAGTTTGCCCCATTTTGCCTTTAATGCTGTGTCCACGTGGCAAAGCTGTGTCCACGTGGCAAAGCTGTGGCCACCTGTTATTTAATCACATAGCATCACCAACTCAATGGACATGAATTTGAGCAAACTCCAGGAGGTAGTGGAGGATGGAGGAGCCTAGCGTGCTGCAGTCCATGGGGTCGCAGAGAGTCAGACAAGACTTAGCGTCTGAACAACGGCAGCAGCAAATCTAAGTGTTGCTGTGAAGGTATTTTTTCGTATGTAGTTTAAACTCATTTGGCTTTAAGTAAGGAAGATTACCCTACGTAAACTGGGTAGGCCTGTCAGAATCAGATAGAAGGCTTGTAAAACAGGACTGAGGTTTTCCTGAAAGAGGGGAGTTCTGTCTGTGGGCAGCAGTGTTGGCCCCTGCCTACAGACCCACCTGCCATGTCTGTCCTTCCTGACTGCCTGTCCTATGATATTTGCAACCTACTTAGCCAGCCCTCATAATCGTGTAAACCAGGGTCTTATAATAAATCTCATATGTGTGTGTGTGTCTGTCTGTCTGTCTGTCTAATCTCTTACTGGTTCTGCTTCCCTAGTTGAACCTTGACTACCACACAAACAGGAGAAAGACATTCTTAAGGAAGAACTTTAAGAAAGGAATTCAGGGAGAAACTTTTCTCAGCTCTAAGATGGAAGGTCTGAGATGCAAGAAGGAAGGAAGAGCAAAATAAAAGCTAAATATGCTTCCCTCGTGGCTCAGATAGGAAAGAGTCTGCCTGCAATGTAGGAGACCTGAATTCAATCCCTGGGTCAGGAAGACCCCCTGGAGAAGGAAATGGCAATCCACTCCCATATTCTTGCCTAGAAAATCCCATGGATGTAGGAGCCTGGCAGGCTGCAGTCCATGGGGTCACAAAGAGTCGGACATGACTGAACACACACAGTACCCACACATAGGAATTAAATTTAACCAGCATTTACTGTATCAGACAGGCAGGTTCTCCCACACATTCAGGAATCCGTTGGTTCCAATTCAGATTCCAAAAAATTGCTGTTTTGATTATGGCAAAAGGGAGACACTTTAGTTTCTTTTGTAAAACTGGGATAATCTTCCACTCTAAAATCTAAGATGATGTGCGAAGAAAACATTATAAGCCAGGCCCACTTATGACTACAGATGTAAAATTTAAAATATTTAGCCAATTCTGGCAAGGTTTAAAAAGGTTACTGCTTCATGAGTAGGTTGCCTTTATTCTGGAAATTAAGTGGTAGTTGCACATTACGGAATCTATGGATGTAATTCACTACATTAACTGATTCTGGGGTAAAATCATCCAGTGCAGTTTAGTTGCTCAGTCGTATCCAACTCTTTGTGACCCCATGGACTGCAGCATGCCAGGCCTCCCTGTCCATCACCAACTCCTAGAGCTTGCTCAAACTCCTGTCCATAGAGTCGGTGATGCCATCCAACCATCTCATCCTCTGTTGTCCCCTTCTCCTCCCGCTTTCAATCTTTCCCAACATCAGGGTCTTTTGCAATGAGTCAGTTCTTTGCATCAGGTGGCCAAAGTACTGGAGCTTAAGCTTCAGCATTAGTCCTCCCAATGAATATTCAGGACTGATTTCCTTTAGGAGTGATTGGTTGGATTTCCTTGCAGTCCAAGGGACTCTCAAGAGTCTTCTCCAATACCACAGTTCAAAAGCATCAGTTCTTCAGCACTCAGCTTTCTTTATAGTCCAACTCTCACATCCATACATGACTACTGGAAAAACCATAGCTTTGACTAGACAGACCTTTGTCAGCAAAGTAACATCTCTGCTTTTTAATATGCTGTGTAGGTTGGTCATAACTTTTCTTCCAAGGAGCAAGCGTCTTTTAATTTCATGGCTGCAGTCACCATCTGCAGTGATTTTGGAGCCCAAGAAAATAGTCTGTCACTGTTTTCATTGTTTCCCCATCTATTTGCCATGAAGTGATGGGACCTGATGCCAGGATCTTAGTTTTTTGAATGTTGAGTTTTAAGCCAGCTATTTCACTCTCCTCTTTGACTAAAATCATTAGATCATCTCAATAGATGCAAGAACTGTTCATAATATTCATGACAAAAGCAAAAAGACGTGATTAAAGACATTTCATTGTTTTAATATTAAAACACTAATATTTCCCTCTGAGGAAGGTTCTATCTATTAACATTGGAACTCCTCACATATGTAATTGAGCCAAAAAATATATAAAGATTTAGAAAGTAACACACCAAACTGACTTGACTTTCATTACTTTGAGTATAAAGACAAGTTATGTAGGACATAAGGAAATAGCTTAATAAATTTGACTTCATTGAAATTAAGAACTTTGACCATCAAAAGACTTCATATTTGGCATTCTTTTGAACCACCCAAGAGATTAAAGTCCAGAATATAAAAACCAAACCTGCATGTTAGTTAAAAAAAAAAACAAAAAAAAAAACAATGTAATTGTTCATAAGATGCAGATAAGCACATGCCCTTGAAAAACCTGAATGGCTGATAAAGACAGAAAATTATCAGCCTTGTTTATAATCAGAGAACAGCAAATAAAAACATAACGAAGTATCACCTTGCACTCACCAGATTGGCCCAGTTTTAAAAACCGGAAAATCTCAAAATTTGGCAAAGACATGGAACGAGGGACCAAGTTTCACCTGTCGATAGGAGTGAAAATTTGCACAACATGTTTGAGAAAACACTTTGGCGCTGAAACTTAAACATGCAAATTTCTTTTGACCTAGTGATTTCACTCTAAATTTGGCAGCAAACGTCATTCACTGAGATTGCTTGTAATGGCAAAATGCTGGCGGTGAACTCACATGTCCATCAGTATGAAGATGAGTAAGATGGCTGCATTCCCACAGTAGAGCAGCTGCATGGTGCGGAGATGAGCGAACCGCAGTCACACTGAGTGGGGGTGAATTAAGGGGAAGGAACACATCACTGAAGAGTTGACATGATGGGTCCTTTTATGTAATGATGTTCGATAGCGAGAAGAGCTAAATAATGTATTATTTAGGGAAACATTTTTGTGATAAAGCTATAAAGACAGACAAGGGAAGGGTAAGCTGGAAGGATTCTGATCTTTTCTGTAGGGAGGGCACTTCTGATAGTCGGCTTTATCATTATGCACTAAGCTGTGAATTTATGATTTAAATTATGTAAGTGTTGTATAAAAACATATATGAAAGTGAAAGAAAGTGCAAGTGTTAGTGGCTCAGTTGTGTCTGACTTGTTGAGACCCCGTGTACTGTAGCCCACCAGGCTTCTCTGCCCATGGAATACTCCAGGCAAGAATACTGGAGTGGGTAGCCATTCCCTTCTCCAGGGGCTCTTCCTGAGCCCAGGGATTGAACTCAGATCTCCTGCATTGCAGGCGGGATTCTTTACTGAGCCACCAGGGAAGCCCTCAAAACATATATACATACATACATATATATATATAATGTATACGTGTGTATATATATATATATATACATATGTGTGTGTGTGTATATATATATATAGACTCTTTATGGATCCACCAGTAATGGGCTGTGTTTTCTCTGACAGCCGACTTCTCATCCTCTTCAGCCCTTGGTTTCTGCATCTGTAACGTGAGTTAGACTGAAGGGTCACTAGGTCTGAGATACCTTTCGGCCCTAACATTCCATGATACGAGGGAATAAACACGGCTTAGATGGATGAGAGTCGGTTCCATTTGGATAAATTCCTCTTCAGATAATGGATTTGGAACGAATCCCAGAAACCGCTTCTTAAATCCACAGCCCTGGCAGCACCGTCTTTAACTCGAAGCTTTACAGAGATTTGAGCCATTATTTTTAGGTCTCTTCCTTTTATCTCACATTACACTTAACATAGTAAAGGAAATTATTTTCTTGGGTGTTGTTTATTAAGACCCTGAAACTAAAGTTTCTGCTCATTTTACTGTGTGCTTTCTATGGAAGAAGAGCTATGACAAATCTAGGCAGCATATTAAAAGGCAGAGACATTACTTTGCTGACAGGTCCCTATAGTCAAAGCTGTGGTTATTCCAGTGGTCATGCACGGATGTGAGTTGGACCATAAAGAAGACTGAGTGCAAAGAATTGATGCTTTTGAACTGTGGTGTTGGAGAAGACTCTTGAGAGTCCCTTGGACTGCAAGGAGATCCAACCAGTCCATCCTAAAGGAGATCAGTCCTGAATATTCATTGGAAGGACTGAAGCTGAAGGTCCAATACTGTGGCCATGTGATGCGAAGAGCTGATTCATTGGTAAAGACCCTGATGCTAGGAAAGATTGAAGGCGGGAGGAGAAGGGGACGGCAGAGGATGGATGGCATCACCGACACAATGGACATGAGTTTAAGCAAGCTCTGGGAAACGGTGAAGCACGGGGAAGCCTGGTGTGCTGCAGTCCGTGGGGGTCGCAGAGTCGGACACGACTGAGCGACTGAACAGCAGCAACAGTGACACTCTCGCTTTCCCCTCCTGTTTCTCTGGGCAGTTCCTGCAGCCCTTTATCATTATGCTTTCCTCTGCCTATTCCCCAAATGTCTCTGTACTCAGACTTCCACGTCTCTGACTCATGCCAGCTCCCGGGGCTTCCTCACGAGGGACCCTAACTGTATTAGTTACCTACGATGGTGGGTCCTGAATAGGTCTTTACTCTTGACAGTGAAAGTTGCTCAGTTGTGTCTGACTCTCTGTGACCACAGGTATATGTATGTGTGTGTGTATAGTATCTTTGTGTAAGTGTGGGCATATACACACACACTCCCACACATACACGTGTCGCCCATTCACATAGATGCATCTTCACATATGCACCCCTTTTGTAGATTAGTTTTACCCTGTTGCCTAAACCAGCAAGTTAGGCATCATCTTTTCTCATGCCATCACCACCAGTCTTTCTCACATAGTTGTTTTGCTGTGTTCTGTTGATCCTTCATTCTAAATATCATTCGCATTTCCCTCTTTCATTCTCTCCAGCTCTGGTGTCAGTGACTTGCATTGGGTAAGTGGTTCATGTTCTTTCATTTTGCCCCCCTTTCAACCCATCTTCCATCCTGCTCTGAGAGTGCTCTTTCTGAAAAGCAAATCTTAAGTCTTTCTCATTGTGTCTAGGATGCCACTCAGACCCTAGCCTGGCACACAGAAGCCTTCATCTTCTGGGTTTTATCGCTCTGATTTTTTCTCTGCTACGTCTCCAAACACCCTTACTGCAGCCATTCTGGACGTTTGCTCTTAGGTCTCTGAAGATGCTTTCTTGTCTTTATGCTTCTCACTTGAGTTGCAGTAGATAATAAACAGTGAGAGACTGAGTGATGATAATTATGAATAAATAAAAAAAACATTTATTGAATACTGAATCATGCTGGGTACTATTTGAATGCTTAATCTAGGTTAATCTTTGCAGTGGCCATAACATGTCATACTTTCTTACTGCCACTTTGCACTTTGTAAACCTTAGTTATGGGGAGGTGAAATAACTTGCTGAGAGTGTCCACAGTAGCATGTGGTAAAGTTAGGACTTGGATGTGCTCAGTCGTGTCTGACTCTTTGTGACCCCATGGACTCTAGCCCACCAGGCTCCTGTGTCCATGGCATTTCCCAGGCAAGAATACTGGAGTGGGTATCCATTTCCTCTCCAGGGGATCTTCCCAACCCAGGGACTGAGCCCGCATCTCCTGCATTGGCAGGCGGCTCCTTTCCTGCTGAGCCACTGGGGGGGCCTGGGACCTAGAGCAGCCCAGACCCGCCGTCCGCCCGGAGGTGGACGAGTGAAGAAAGGCGTGTGTGCCGGCCGCCTCCCTGTCTCCTCTGGCCTGCACTCTCTCTCTCCATTTTACGGCACTCAACTCAGGCATTCTAGTATACAGTAGAGACTTAGTATTGTTAAATAAAGAAACCAAATAAAAACTGCTATTCGTATTGTAAGGAAGAAGCAGCAAAATGTCTTTATGATTTTGGTAGATGAAGAGCTTGAAAAATTGAATGTAATGGAGCTCATTTGCGAAAATCCTCAAATTGTAGGAGTCAGGTGTTTCTGTGTTTTCCATTGAGTGGTGTCTGTAATTCCAAACCTAGAGCCATTTAATGCTACAGTGTGTGAAAGTGAACATACAGACCCTCAGTGCTCTGTATTTTGTGCCATGACCCACTTTCTCTGACTTAATAAGGTATTGGACAAAAGGAGTCAAAAGCCAAATATTTTACTTTTATGTTAGTTGGAGACTTTAGAAAGCTTTTAACATAAATAATAGATCCTTATACATCTCTCCATTTTCCTGTTAATCTTTTTGGAAAGAAGGATGATAGTGTCTTATTTATGGGATGTCATCTTTAGCTCAGATCAGCACATGCATCACTAGTGCCAAAGAGTCAACCATTCTGGAGTATCAGGAAATAGTTGACATATGAGCGGATGAGAGATGGTAACTGTATCAAGCACATATTTTATAACATGAAAAAGTAACATTTGCCCTAGAGAAAATACAGACATTTATTGGTAGAGAGAAGGAGTGTATCAGGAGAGAACTTATTAGGATGAGGAATACATTTTTTGGCATCCTTTGTTAATGAGTTTCGAGTAGCATCCTAAACATTGTTTCCCTAAGTGTGGTCCTAGACCTCCTGTAGCAGATTTAGTTGGAAAGTCTATTAAAGATGCACGTCCTTGACTCTCACCTTCAAATTTGTGATTTAGGGGTCCTGGACTGAAACCCAGAAATTTACATTATTAATGAAATACCATAAAAATGGGGCTTACCGATTGGCACAATGGTAAAAGAATCCGCCTGCCAATGCAGGAGATGCAAGAGATGTGGGTTCAATCCCTGGGTCGGGAAGATCCCCTTGGAGGAGGAAATGGCAACCTGCTCTAGTATTCTTGCCTGGGAAAGCCCATAGACAGAGGAGCCTGGTGGGCTATACTCCATGGGGTCGAAAAACAGTCGGACATGACTGAGCAACTAAGCATGCCTGCACACACCATAAAGATATTCACACTCATCTAAGTGTTCTTTATTCCTCTTCTCATTCAGCAGTATATTTGAGTGTCTGCTCTCCTAGAAAGTGTTCTGGGTGCTGGGTTGCATTAGAGAACAAGACAGAAAAGAATTTCCGATGTTGTGAATTCTGTGTTTCTATATGAGGGGGACTGAAAATAAGTTAACTAAATTATGTAGCATGTTCAGAGATGATAAGTACTGTGGAAAAGGAAATAGGAAAGGAGGATCACCAGGGGTCTGGGTGGGATTGCAACTTAAAGTAGCTTCTAGTGAAATGAAAATTGCTCAGTCGTGTCTGACTCTTTGCAACCCCATGACTATACAATCCATGGAATTCTCCAGGCCAGAATAGTGGAGTGGGTAGTCTTTCCCTTTTGCAGAGGATCTTCCGAACCCAGGTCTCCCGCATTGCAGGCGGATTCTTTACCAGCTGAGTGACAAGGGAAGCCTAACTAAAGTAGCTTATTAGTTGGGTAGATTTCAGGGAGAATGTGGCATTTGAGCAGCATCCTATAGGGTGGTCAGACATGGAAGCAGAAGAAGGATTTCTAAGGCCGTGCTGTAACCTGGGTGAGCGGAGATGGCAGTTTGCATCTGGTCCATGGAAGCTGTGAGGACTGGTCAGATGTGGATCTGTTCTGAAGATAAAGTCAGTGGATGCTCTGAAAGATTTAATGTGAAGTATGAGAGAAAGAGGAGTCAAGAATCCATGAATCTGATTTCTCAACCAAGAAACTGGCAGGATGTATGCTAATTTTTCTGAAATGGGGACGACTGTGGAGAGGAGAAATTTTGGGGGAAGAATAAGCATTCAGTTTTGGACATGATGAGTCTGAGATGTCTGTTAGACATCCAAACAAGACATTGATCAGGGGCTTCCTTGGTGGCTCAGACAGTAAAGATTCTGCAATGCAGGAGACCTGGGTTTGATCACTGGGTCGGGAACATCCCCTGGAGCAGGGAATGGCAACCCGCTCCAGTATTCTTGCCTGGAGAATCCCATGGACAGAGGAGCCTAGTGGGCTACAGCCCATGGGGTCACAAAGAGTCAGATAAGAACTGGATGACTAACACTTTCTTTCACTTTAAGCAAATGGATAAATGAGGCAAAGGCAAAAATTAGACCTAAGGTATGAATGTGGGAGTCATCAGCGTGCAGATAGATGGCAGTCTTTAGAGTCACTGGACTGGAGACTAAGCGAGATGACCAGGGGAGTAAGTATAAATAGGAATGACAGGCAGCCCAGGGGCCAGGAAAAGCAGGGGGCAGCCACCAGGGAGGCCGGGTGAGTGAGCGACCCCAGACACAGGAGAGGGTTCGGCTACCTTTGGGGCCAAGGAGAGAAGGAGGGCCCGCCTCTGTCAGACGCTGGTGACAGGCTGAATCGGGAGAACCTGGGCTTGACCTCCGGGCTCGGTAACGTGGAGATAGGATGCCCCCGCGGGCACAGCACTGCTGGGGAGGTGAGGGAGCCTGTGTGACTGTGGGGCGGGCAAGGACGGCGTGTGGATGGCAGTACCGGCGGCTGTTCTGAGTTGTCCCCTAAGGAGGAGCATCGACACGGACAGAGCGGGAGAAGACGTGGGGTCAAGAGGAGAGCACACGAGTTTGTGGGCTGGGGGCCGTGTCCTCAGCAGAGAGGAGGTCGGGCCAGAGGAGCTGGTCTCCATGGAGCCGACACCATGCGCAGCTGGAGGGGGGCTGGTGCCTGGAGCTGGCAGAACACCTCCTTCAGGTGCTTTAGGTTGTTTTTTTTCTTTTTTATCGGTGGGATTCGGAAGCAGGGTCATCAGCTGGGGGGGGGGGGCGGTTGGACCTGTAAGGGGAGCAGACATGTGAAGCAGATGGAGAGAGAGAGGGCTGGAGAGGAAAGGGGTTGCTCAGAGCGCTGTTGAGACGGCAGCTTGTGAATTCAGGAGAGAACCGGCATCACGGCTGCTCAGTCTATCCCTCCATCCCTGGCCTCCGTGCAGGCCTGCTGGGTGCAGGCCCCCCGCCTTGTTGATGCCGGGAGCCCCGTTTCCTGGGTCCGCCTCCCCGCTTGACTCTGGCCCGCTGCCTCACTGCCTTCTAGCCTCGGCTCAGGCGTTGTGTTCATCGTGACGTCTGCCCTGGACCTCACTGTCCACACCTGAAAGCTTCTTGCCCCCACCCCTGAGCGCCCTTAGCAGTTCTGTTTTATTTCCCACACATCCCCTTCTGACATATGACATCACTTACTGCATTTATTATTTCATGCAGTCTGCTCTGCTTCTCGCCCCTGCCCCAACACTAGATGCTTAAATCTTATGAAGACTTGACTCTTTGTCTGTTTCATTCATTTCTAGTCTTCACACATCTAAAAAAGAACCCAACATATGGTAAATATTCAATTAAATGTTTATTGAATGAATGAATGAGTGAATTCATTATCTGGTGGTCGTGAAGTTCAAAACACTTAATTCTGTTGCAAATGATTTCATGTCTGTTGATATATCTTAGAAGGACTATTGTCCCATTAAGTTACTGGTTCTAATGATAAATTGCACTGAGTGGTAAATTTTATACCCTTCAGAGTGTTTTTCTATTCCTTATACCATGGTGATCTAATTTAGTACACTACAGTCATGTGATTACCCAGTCCTTGAAATGGAATAAAAATAATGGTTTATTTCTGTCCCTTCACATACTTAATTCTCTTGGTTTAGCTTTAAGCTGACCTACCTTATTCCCACTATTGCAGTCTGTGTTTATATATAGCTACTAACTGAAGGCCTGGCATTTAGCACATGTCTATAAGTATCTGATGATTTAATTTATTGTAGCACTTTCGTGGAGTTCTCACTAACCTGTCAAGGTTTACTGAGTCTGCGTAAGAAGAAATATTTAAATTAGAAAACTTATTTTTTTACCCCAAAGTATTATATAGAAAGGAAATGTTAAAGATCTATAAGAAATTAATAGATTTTAAAAGTAATTTTTTTACTGTATTTAAATTTTTATTTAAATTTCTAAAGATTTCTGATTTATTAAAAATGTTTCTTCTCTAGCTTTCAAGACTTTATTAGTTATCTTTATGCTCAAAAAGGGTTTCTAATAGGAAGTAAATTTTTGAGACGTACTCATTAAGGGGACGGCAGAGGATGAGATGGTTAGATGGCATCACTGACTCAATGGACATGAATTTGAGCAATCTCTGGGAGCCAGTGGAGGACAGAGGAGGCTGGTGCACTGCAGTCCATGGGGTCGTAATGAGCTGGACTGAGCAACTGAGCAACATTTTTCTTCAGGCAAAGGAGTGTCAGTCAGTTTAGTCAGTTCAGTTGCTCAGTTGTGTCTGACTCTTTGCGACCCCATGGACTGCAGCATGCCAGGCTTCCCTGTCCATCACCAATTCCTGGAGCCTACTCAAACTCATGTCCATAGAGTCGGTGATGCCATCCAACCATCTCATCCTCTATCATCCCCTTCTCCTCCTGCCTTCAATCTTTCCCAGGATCAGGGTCTTTTCCAGTGAGTCAGCTCTTCACATCAGGTGGCCAAGTATTGGAGTTTCAGCTTCAGCGTCAGTCCTTCCAATGAACACCCAGGACTGATCTCCTTTAGGATGAACAGGTTGGATCTCCTTGCAGTCCAAGGGACTCTCAAGGGTCTTCTCCAACACCACAGTTCAAAAGCATCAATTCTTCAGCACTCAGCTTTCTTTGTAGTCCAGCTCTCACATCCATACATGACTCCTGGAAAAACCACAGCTTTGACTAGATGGACCTTTGTTGGCAAAGTAATGGTCTCTGCTTTTTAATATGCTCTCTAGGTTGGCCATAGCTTTCCTTCCAAGGAGCAAGCATCTTTTAATTTCATGGCTGCAGGCACCACCTGCAGTGATTTTGGTGCCCCCCAAAATAAAGTCTCTCACTGTTTCCATTGTTTCCCCATCTATTTGCCATGAAGTGATGGGGCCAGATGCCATGGTCTTAGTTTTCTGAACGTTGAGTTTTAGGCCAGCCCTTTCGCTCTGCGCTTTGACCTGCATCAGGAGGCTCTTGTGGGTGTGCTGGTTCGTGTGCTGTGTCGCACTCACGACCCTGCTGCTTTGCCTCAGGGACCAGACTGTCACATTGGCACTGAAGTCAGCGCTCCCCCTCCTCGTTTGGCCCCCTCTCCCCAGGACAACCTTCTTATGAGCTTTTAACTGAAAAATCACATATTTCTCTTAAAATGATAGAAGAATCTTGAAATATAATCACTGTCATCCTCAGAGATTTGATGGATTGATTGCAATTAAATATTTATAGGACATATGTCTGAACCACTGAGGTCATTAGAATACAGATTAATAGCATAACTTGTTTTGGATTTGGGGACTAAATGCCAGAAATGCGCTGAGTAGTAAAGTTATCAAAGTATTAAGAAAAATATATACTTTGTCTCTCGGAGTAAAGATACATTCCCCGTGGTCCACTGGCCTACTGTTCAAGTTTAACCTGCGAATCTGATCAGAACATATTTCTTATTTTTTTTGTAAAGAAGCTTGCCATCCAAGTGTGTCCTTTATGTTTTATTGTATTTTTGTGACGTTCATTTTATATTGTGTTTTAAAAGTTGAAGTGGTGCATGTTCATTTCCATTAGGCAGTAGTGCGTACTGAAGGGCGTTTACAGCAACATGTAGTTTCTTTAGATTCACTCAGTCTCCTATTCAGATAGTTACTTGAAGATAAAGACACTTCAGAAAACCTCAGTGATGTCAGTATCAAAAAAGGCAGCAGGAAGCAGTTTTGCTGCTTAATTACACTTATCTTGTAACCTGTTATACCATCTTAAGATCACATCCTAAGGATTAACCAGATCCAGTTTTTGTAATTGTTGACGACTTAGAGGGGATGATGTTACTGATTTTAAGGAATATATTTATTCTTATTAAGTAAATTTCAGCTATTTTTCATAATTAAATTATGGAATCTATACTGTGGAATTAGGCTTGTGAACTTTTTTGAGATTTCCATTTACGATTTTTAAGTTTCATGTGGTTGTTTAGCATGTTTAGTTCCAGGTTTTAATTTTTCCTTTTGGAATAAAAAGCAAAATATTAAGATTTATCTTATGTAAAAAGCATTGTCTTAAAGCATACTCATGTATTCTTTCAAAAACTTACTTGCAACCTAATTTTATCTTGTATCTGAAGTACCTCCATTGTTATTTACAGTTTTACTTGTTATTACTTGCCATTCTTAGCTAATTCTTCCAAAATGTATGTCTTGAATACATTTGCTAAGCGATATGTGTTGTGTAGCCTTTGCTTTTCCAGCAAGTAATGCTGTTTAGTTCAAAATTATCTCTCTGTCTACAGCAGTAGCTACTGTTTTCACCTACTGTGAAGTGCTCCAGAGTTGTAAGAGTGGTGTAACCATGAACCAACCCCACTTGGGGGGAGAAAAAAAAAAGCTGTTATTGAATCAAAAATGGAAAAAGGAGTTTAGAGAACTATTAGGTTCAGCATTTTTCTCCATTAATATCTCTTCTCAGTTATTCCTGGGGGTCTGCGTTGGTGTATGTGTGTGTGTGTGTGTAATGTGTATATGTGTGTGTGCACACAATCAACCTTTTAAGAACATTTTCATTAAGTGTGTATGTTGATAAGTGTCAGTCACTGAGAGGATTGTTTGCAAAGTCAGTGATAACATGGGGCATTTTACCAAGTGGTGAATTTCCATTGGCTCAAATCACTAGTTTAGTAACACAAAGTAATTAGTCATGCTCAAAAATGCATCATCAGTAAATAGTTTTGAGATTTATCTCTTTCTAGACTTGAACTGTTCCACTCAAACTAAAATGAATGGATTATTTCCAGTAAACACAAAAATGAAAACCTTTTAAAAAGTCTTGTAGTCTTAATCTTTTAAGGCAAATTAAGTCCTTTAAAAGGATGCCTTAGTTTGTTCCATTTGTCAGTAATGTATTACTTTAAATTTATCATTGCGCTTCACCTTATTTTTTCAAAATCCATCACATTAGATCACTTTAGTTTGATTTATCATACTGTGTTGAAAATGTGAGTAAGTCAAATTCTGCAGGCATTTTAAACTACATTAGTTTCACATTAACCATTTATTGTATGTAGTAGCAAAGACACCCAGGATTGTAAGTTACTGTCTTTTAGCACAAGATGAAATGAGTGTTCCGCACATTATAGTTATTTAACTCTAAAACCATGTGAAGTGTATGCCCTTTAGGATCAGTTCTGTGTATTCTGTCCCTCAGAAAGCACCTGTTTCCAGTTATGTGTTGGGTGTTCTGCCAGCTGTTAAAGCCGCCTCTACCCAAGGGGCCGTGATCCTACTCAGGCAGCCCAGGAGTTGACCGAGACGAGAAGGGTGGCGGTGGTGGGGAAAGTGGACTTGGGTGTTGAGCGTTCACTCTGTGCCTACCCTGTGGGCACTGGATGTGATTGCGTGTTTAAGAGCATAGTTGACACACAGTGTTGTGTTAGTGTCAGGCGTACAGCACTGCAGTTCAGTTATGTGTCTGCTCTTTTTCAGATCCTTTTTCCTCACAGGTTATTACACAGTATTGAGTAGAGTTCCCTGTGCTGTGCAGTAGGTCCTTGTTTATTTATGTTATGTATAATAGTGTGTATCTGTTAATCCCAAATTCCTGATTTATCCCTCACCTTTCCCCTTTGGTAACTAACTCTCACAAAACCCCATCAGATGTCTCTGTGTTGTTATTCCCATTTTACAGAAGCCGAGACAGTCTCAGAGAGGGCAGGCTGCCCGAGATCACAAAGCTCATGAGTGGCAGGGAGAGGCAACCTCTTAGACGCCAGACTCCATGCTCACTTTTGTTTGTAGTCTCGGTGCCTCCTCCGCACCAAGAATAACGTGGGTGTAAGATGGGTCGTCTACAGCCCCTGCTCTCAGGTCTCATTCTTACGAGAGCAGCTCATACTCTTGGCAAAAATGCCACGGCCGTGTCTTTTTAGATTATGTCCATTTAAACTCATTTTACCACGTTTTTGGTCAAAACCATTCTACGGTGATAAGGCAGTTAAACGTCATTTTGAACAGGAACCTGTTGGTTCATCGGCCGTTCTTTCCTACTTTGGGTCTGTAAGAGATTTCTGTCTCAGCGTCATAACCGCCGACGCGCTATGAGCGGTCTCCAGTGTCTGCCTGGGAACAACGCTGACCTCACCGCTCCTCTGGGTTGGTTTTGTCCTTTAACCACTTAACCAGAAAACCAGGGCAGACCGTGAGAATTCTTCAGATGTCAAGGTTTCTAATTTTATCTAAACTTAAATTTATAGGTTGAAAAAATCATGGCCAGGATTAATTAATTCTCTTAAGATGAAAAGGAACATCTTATGTTTAATCCTCAGATCCTCAAGTCTGTTCTTCAGACATCATCAAAGTCTTTCTTATGTTATCCTTTGGCTCTCACACAACAGAGCCTTAAAGACACCTCACCGTCATCATGAGTGGAGAAACCGCAAAACATTTATAAGATTTTTCATAATCTAAGCAACACACGTGTCGAGTGCCACAGACCAACAATATAAAACTAAGTGCCAGTGATACACGTGTGTATAAAATGTGTCACTGGTTTATGCCTGGAGCTGGTCAACAAAATGATCACCTATGGATATTTTCCAAAACCCCGAGACTCTGCTCTGCTGTGTGTGGAGGAGCAGGGTGGAGGCGGGGCAGAGCAGATGGTGGGCTGTGTTTTGAAGACGATCTCTGGGTACTTTCGGTAGCATCCAGTTCCCACCCCCGTCCCTCCTTTCAGAATGCTGAAAAATATTGTTTAAGGTAACCTCATGTAAGTCAGCATGAGTTTACCTGAATTTTATTTGTATTCATAACCATAGTTTTGATCATTTGGTCAACACATTCGCTGGGAATTGTGTAGTTATATTTGTTTTATTATTAAGTGGTTAGAACTATCTGGTGCTCTTACACTTTAGGACTTACTAAAGTGTACATCCTGCCTGTACATTTGTCTGACTAGCTGCTACTTATGGTCCACCTGCTATCACAGTGGTTTGAGTTTTCTTGTTGTGTATCTATGTTTATATACATATATGTATACATGAGTGTCTGCTATTATTACTTTTGGTGTAAGTAAAAATCTAATCTTATGAAGTAAATGACAGTTAACATATTTGACATGTTTTAATTTCAGTTTATCGATGGTCGACTGGCAAAACTAAATGCAGGGAAGGGTTTCTCTGATGCATTTGAAGAAGAGATCACTTCCGGTGGCTTTTGTGGAGGTAAAGACTAGTTCCAGCGTGATTATCCATTTTATGAATAACAATTATCTATGATCTTTGCACCTGTGTCACATATGTCTGCTTTGTAAACTGCCATTTTCTCATAAATATCTGATGCTTTCGATACATGCGTTCATCTTACAAAGAACTGTAGTGTTGACTTACTTTGCCTGATATGTTATGCTGGGCATTCAGATGGTCTCATGAGCAGGTAGTGGTTTGCTTGGATAGTCTCTTAATATGACTGGAAAAAAATGTCACAGAAATGCAGTTGGTTTGTTCCTACTGACTAATTTTCTCTGCTAGAGAAATACTAGTCATATCTATCAATACTACTCAAGTAAGAATTAGGGAACTGAGATTGTGGTCCACTTAGTGGCTTTTAAGGTAATCCAGAAAGACAGGTCTGAACAACTGCTGCTACATTTTTAAGTAAGAGTGTCTTTATAGAAGTTTACTTTTTCTTTTTTTTTGCTTTTCAGGCCCCTGCAGCATTAGGAACAGACTTCTCAGTTTATTGTCCCGTGTTCTTACACTTGTCAGTGTGATAAGTGCTCACTTAAAGCAGTGGAAGGAGGTGTCTCATTTTGCATGTATGACACACATTAGTGACGTCCCACTTTTATTTAATATAATTAGTATAATTGAGCAGTTACATTGTTTGAAATGTCAGTAATTGAAACTGTGTTGTAGTATCTAGGAAATGAATGACTTAGGAAAGGGTACTCTGTCCATGATGATCCGGTACCTAGTCCTGACTCTGTACTTCATGATCCGGTACCTAGTCCTGACTCGGCACATGGTGATCTAGTACCTAGTCCTGACTCTGTACTTGATGATCCGGTACTTAGTCCTGACTCTGTACTTGATAATCCAGCACCTAGTCTTGACTCTGTGCTTGATGATCCAGTACCTAGTCCTGACTCTGTACTTCATGATCTGGTACCTAGTCCTGACTCGGCACATGGTGATCTAGTACCTAGTCCTGACTCTGTACTTCATGATCCGGTACCTAGTCCTGACTCAGCACATGGTGATCTAGTACCTAGTCCTGACTCTGTACTTGATGATCTGGTACATAGTCCTGACTCTGCACATGGTGATCTAGTACGTAGTCCTGACTCTGTACATGGTGATCTGGTACCTAGTCCTGACTCTGTACATGGGGATCCGGTACCTCATCCTGACTCTGTACTTGATAATCTAGTACTTAGCCCTGACTCTGGCAGACAGTTTTGCTTGAAACCTTGAAAGTATCCTCTTCATTCCTTCAGCCAGTATTTGCTGAGTGTTTCCTATGTACCAGATGCTGTTCTAGATTTGGGACGAACTAAATGAATAATCCCCAGTGTGTTCATTTTCACCTGGTGGTAATAGTGGTTTTTCCCCCCCAGTTATCTATAGGTTTAATTTAGGGGGAAAGAAATCTTTAGCCTGTGTGTAAGTAAATAGTTGCTAGAATTGAGAAATAAAAGGTGAAAAGATGAAGAATAACTAGTACTTATCTACAAATCTCCCAAAATTTAACTTTACTCTTAAATGAAATTTATTTTTGTACCACAGAAATACAAAACCCGTTGAGATCACTTGTTCACTGAAAGAAGTACAGGTGATCTGAGTGGCTATGGACCTTCCTCTGATGCAAGTAGGGTAGCGTTTCATGGAACGCTTTCAGCTTGGGGAAAAACTTAGTTTCCTTGACCTAGCAAGTAAGCTGACCGTGCAGCCCTTCTGAAGCCCCTTGCCTTCCTCAGCTCACGGCAGAAAATTTAGCTTCAATGGGACTCTGGTGTTAAAATAAGGCTTTTTTACTTTTCACCTCAGACAAGCAGAATATTGTCAGCTCATGGACAAATTGCTTGAGGCACCTCCTGAGTATTTACATAACTGCGATCTCATTATCGTTATGACCCGTGGGGCTGGTGTCCTGTGTGGAATTGGGGATGACACCGCGTGACAGTAATGGGGTGGAACTACGATCCTTTTGTGTTGTGAAATTCTGTAGTCTTCACCCTTGGTCCGCAGACCTCTGTCATAGAGGAGAGCGTAGGTGGCTTTTATGGTGGGAGGAGGGTCACCAAATTTTTTCATAAAAGGTCCTACTGTTTAAAGAAGAATAGAAGAATATTTATCACCAGTTAGCAGCTGATTTAGAGACTGCTGCACTTTCAGTGCAACTTAATGCCAGCTACTTTGTTGTTCTTTCTTAAAATGAAAAAAGGTTTTGAACACTTATTTTACTTTTGGGGGAGCCAGTACTGATCCGAAAGGAAAGCATTCATTTCAGTAAGTTTGGGGCTTCCTCAGTGGCTAGTGGTAAAATCTCCTGCTACTTGTAATGCAGGAGACCTGGGTTCAATCCCTGGGTCAGAAAGATTACCCTAGAGAAGAAAATAGCAACGCACTCCAGTATTCTTGCCTGGAGAATCCCATGGACAGAGGAGCCTGGCAGCCTACAGTCTATGGGGTCACAAAGAGTCAGACAGGACTGAGCAAGTAAAAAACAATAGCAACATTTCAGTAGCTATAGCAAGAAAGTACATTGAAAAAATTATGCCTGGTAATTGTATGATTTTCTAATTGTTACAATTTAGGCTATTAGAGATACATAGAGATTCATCTTAGAAGAAAATAAAGCAAAATTGTTAAGATTTGAATAGATGAATAATCTAATAAAAATTAGCAGTGTTCTTACTAATGATATGTATGTGTATATAAAGTTCCAAAATATAGTTCCTAGAAGTCAGCTGAAACATTTTTTATCTGGACTACTTTTGTGAGAAAGAATAGGTCTGAGATAGTGAACTGTACTTCAAAAAGTAAATTGTTGTAGCTTTCTCGTTTCTCTTCTAGTTACAATAAAAATGATGATTAATGTTCACACTTCCTGAATTAGTATGTGGCAGAAGCTCTTCTAAGAGCTCTCCAAATATTATCTCACTTAACCCTCCCAGCACCCCAGGAGGGACTTTGAGCATCCTTATTTTACTGAGGGCACCCACCTCGGTAATTTGCCCAAGGTCACACGTGACTGCCTGGCTTCAAAGCTCTTGCTTTAATAACTGTGATATATGCCTTCTTATGATAAGAGATCGTTTTAATTAGAAGGCCTTTAGTAAACAGGAGCAGTACTCAGGGCTTGTCTGCTCTGATGGATAAAAGCAAAATTCCTGTCTCTTTTGATTACCCTTTGAAGATTTTATATATATATATATAAAACCCTCAGGAAGATCACTATAGGAGAAACCAGCAGTCACTGGAGTTGAAGAAATCATCGTTTCTGTAAGCAGAAATAACTGAGAAACTTTAGACGAGCATCTCATCTCTCCCCCCCGCAGGCCGTCCCTGTGGCGGTTTACGTGCTGTTTTTGCTGCTAGCACGTGGCGGGATAGCATGAATGTGAGGGTGGTGGAGCCCTGTAGCCACTGTGGCTCTGACTGAAGGCACACAGGACAGGACCGTCCCACACAGAACACGTCTGCTCACGTTGACTCTGGAGCTGTGGTTAAGGGCCGCGAGTGCATGGAGATGTTCCAGAACTGTCCTCTGTCTCAGTGAACCTCCCTGGTCAGAACTGTTCAGAAAATCCGTGTTACTCCTGGTCCCCTTCGTGGGACCCTTGTAGAACACTCAATCTTCTCCTGAGAAGAAAGGGAAGAGAATATCCGGAAATATGTAAAGAGAAGAATGCCACGGGGTTAAAAGGTCATCAGAGAGGCCACAAGTAGGACAAAGGAGCCATTAGATAAACACAAATACCAGTCTGTGAAAAGCAGCTAAGGAATATTGAGTCAAGAACATGTTTATTTTTCCCCCCATAATTTTTAAAATTGATTTACAATGTTGTATTCATTTCAGGTGTATAACATAGTGATTCTGTATTTTTATAGATTATACTCCATTTAAAGTTATTATTAGCGAATTCCCTGGCAGCTTAGTTAGGACTCTGCCTTTTCACTGCCAGGGTCACAGGCTTTATCCCTAGTTTGGGAACTAAGATCCCACAAGCCTTGCTGCTTGTCCAAAAAAAACAAAAAACCACCACTGTACCCTTTCAGGGCTTCCCTGGTGGTTCAGACGGTAAAGAATCTGCCTACAATGCAGGGATCCAGGTTTGATCCCAGGTTTGGGATCCCTGGAGATCCCTGGAGAAGGGAATGGCAACCCACTCCATTATTCTTGCCTGGAGAGTTCCATGGACAGAGGAGCCTGGCGGGCTACAGTCCAAAGACTCTTTGGGGTCACAAAAAGTCAGATACGACTTAGCTACTAACGCTAGCAACTAACGCTTTCACACTTTCAAAGTTATTTTAAGATATTAGCTGTACATTATACTGTATGTTTAGTTTGGACGTCATTTTTTTTTCATTTAAAATAAGTGAAAAAATAGCTATTAAAAATCCACATCTAGTTTTCTAAGCTTTAAACAGTAGGTGCATTCTCAGGTTGGTTTCATGTGGAGTGTGTGGCTACTCTCCCATCAGTAGCATTTCTTTCTTCATTAGTGGCCCAGCAGAGTCTGGTGTGTTTATTTAATCCTGTTTCTTTCTTCACTGACTGGTAACCAAAGGAATCCAAAGGGGTGGTAGTAATCATTAGTTTCAGTGGCATTTTTCTGGCCTCACTGAACAATTTAGACCAATTTACATTTTTTGATAAATAACAGCAGATTACTGGAATTTAGGCAAGTATATATTGACAAGAAAGTCTTTGCACAAGTGAGAAACCAAGATACTTTGTCCTTGAATGTGCAAAAATCACTTGTTTGATTAACAAGAACAATGTTAAGAATTTCCTCAATAATGCTTACTATTTCCACAGTCCAGTTACTTTTAAAGAAAGACTAAGGTTTGGGTTTTTTTTCCGGCATTCAGATTTATTTTTTGAGAAGAAAATTAGCCTTTTAAAACACATCAGAGAATAGTGTGCTTGTCTCATAAATTGTATGGAAATAGGTGTCTTCAGTTTTAAAAGCACTAGAATTAACAGAGACAATTAGCCTTTTAAAATATTTTTTGCCAAGGATCTACCTAAATTGTACCACATGTTTTTCTGTTACCTTGAGCTGTTTATTTAGGGACTTCTGTTTGCCCCGAACCACATGATTCCACGTTATTATTCTGAGTGGTTCTCACTCTCAACCGTTTCTCCTCCAGGCAGCTTTGAGCTGTCCCCTGCCCTTTCTAACGTAGCCACTTCTAAAGTGACATGGAGGAAAGCTCTGTATAATTTACCTTATATTCTATTTAGCAATACTGAAAGTTGAAGGACTGATGAACCGAGAATTAAATACCAAGGTTCTTCCTCAGTTGCCATCTTTGTGAACGTGGGCGGATTACCCCCTCAGAGCCCCAGCTTCCCCGTCAGGCGGGTCATCTGACCCGTAACCGACCGCGTGCTGCTGTCACGCCTCACGTCGCAGCTGCCGGGGGACACACCGGGTCCCAACGCTCGGTTCCCCGGGGCAGGCTGGCCTGACCCCTGACCCACCGGCCGCCAAGCCCACTGCCCTCCTGTCCACCTGCTTTCCCTGTTTCATAGTAGAAGGGTATGACTCAAGAAACATAACATAGATAGAAACATTTAACAACCTATGAGGAGCTGAAGATGAGCTACTTCTGTTCCTCACTATTGTCACTCAAGACACTGACCTTTCTGTAAGTACTCTGAAGTTTTATGATAGTTATTTTCTTTGTAGTTCAGAGATTTAAAAATACGTTTTCTAGAGTGACATGTTCCAGGATGCTAAATAGTTATCAGAGAGTAGTTGGTGTTTTTCTTTCCATTTTCTTAAATTCATTTTGGGAAATGAAATAAAACACTTTCCAGAATACCATGAATAATAATCAAGTTATAAATATGTGGTTTCTACACAACCATTTTTAGTAGAGAAGTAAAAAGTGTATGAACTGATGAGAACTTTGAATAGAGAAGAAAACCTGTATGAATAATCTGGATAAAAACATAATGTTTATTTTCTGTTGTTGATAGAATCTCCCTGAGATATAAATCAATAGAATAACTGGGATTTTTTTAAATCATTTTACAAGGGAAAGCTTAAAATTGTTTTCGTCAGGCCATATACCATCTGAAATTCATGCCCTTTAAGCACTGAAGGTTGTTTTTATATGGTCTATTTTAGATAGATACATTTTGCTATAATCATTTCACAAGGTTAGAAAAGGATTATTTCCCCCATATTTATTCTTCCAGGAAAGGTGCAGTGCAGCGCTTGCTGTACCTTTTCTGAAAGAATAGAGTAAGAGACATTTTTCAGAATAAGAGTTGTTTCTTGATATTTCTTTGAAATTAGGGAGAGACATTAAGTTCAGGAGTGAATCCAGAGCTAGACGTTTTTGGCCTGATGCTGGTTAGGAATGCAGAGGTATCAGCTGGGGAGAAACTCGGCCTAAGGATCCTCTGCCTGTGTGTTGTAACAGCAAGGTGACATGTTGGTTAAGAAGCCACCACCGCACACAGGAGAACAGTCTGCTTGGGGCTCCTTTGTACCGGGCGGTCAGTCTCTGAGTAGCCTTTGGGACTTTGTTTTTTCTTGTGGGATTATTTAAGGTTTAAACAACCAGGAAGGTAGATGAAATCTGACTGGAGTCAGTTGATACAAACATTACTTTAGACTAGTTGTGTGGCCTTTTTTTGCCTTCTTATATCATCTTATTGATTAAATGAATTAGCATAATTGGAGTCAAATATATGTGATTGCTGGTTTTACTGGACTGGTCATGCCAGCGTTTGAACTTTCTAACAGCCATGAGGGGCGACTGCCATATCTCCTTGGGTAGTACCTTTCCAACTTGGATTTACAACTAGAGAGTATTTTCAGAACATTCTGCAGGTTAATTGCAATAAAGTAAAATATGCTATCAGTTACTACCGATGTCTAACAACCATAGAAGAATCTTTTTTGTCTTCAAGATTCTTTACACTTCTAAATTTCCTTCTGGTTTTTTCCTTTCCTTATGTACTTCAAATATTGTTTTAAGATAACCCTAATTGTGTAAAAGAGCCAAACTTTTACAGAACACCATAGACATAAATATTGAAAAATCAGTTTAAAAGACTTAGGAATTTTGGATTTCAAAAGGTTATTTTTTTCCCCTCTGAGAGTAGTATTACAGTGAAAGAATACTTTAACATATAATCTTCTTATGTGAGTAAAGAAAAAGTATCTATTCTTAAAAATTCTAGCTACTATGTTCCTAAGAATTAGAGCATTTATTATTAATAGTTCTTACAATAAATTGCTTCTTTTACAACATTGCAGATAAATAAAATTTGCCTGCTAAAAATCTTGGAAACACTAGTTCTTGGTGAATTTTGGTTTATGGATTTATTTTTGATCAGATCTTCCTGACATCTAATTTTTGTATATTCCAGGGAACTCGAAGTCATATCAGCAATGGGTGCATACAGTCAAGGTAATAATAAACTTTCATGGTTTCTTTTTTTTTTTTACTTTAACAATATGGAAAAATATTCAGTTCAGGTCTGCTGTTTATATCTATGCTGTTTATGGGCAATATTTAAAATGTTTCTATATTTTCTCACACCTTAAACATTTTTATTTTATGCTTATAGTTTGTTGCTATTTATAAAGAAAATTTGTAAATGGAAAGCTTTTGTCTTTCTATTTTTCAAGATAAATGGCTTGATTTGAAAAGCATGATTTTGCTGTCACCTTATAATATATCCCGTAAGATGGAGTTAGATGGAGTGGTAGGGCTTGATGGGAATTTTATCATTTCTGGTAATGTGCTTTTGTTAACATGGTTTTTTTAAAACATAACTCTCTTTCGCAGTTTGAGACTTTATTGCCAAACACTAAAACATTTGAGAAACAGTTGATTGTATTTCTTTTTTATTAAGCTTTATATATGTATATATACTGGTCACATTGCCTACGTCTGCCTAAACCACAAAGATGAAAGGATTGCATTTTACACCAATTAGGAGAATGTTTACATTTTGTATGGAGTTACTATAGCACATATAAAAGCTTGAAAACATTTAACATGACATAATTTTGTAGGTCTTTCTTTAAGCTGTGAGAAAAGCTCTTAATTCTATATTATCAATAATGCTTCGTTTTCAGGACAGTCGGGCCCCAAATTTTTAGGAACATGTTTCTGTTTTTCCTTTGCAGAAAGGAGGTGCACTATTCAACACGGCAATGACCAAAGCAAGCCCTGCTGTACGAACAGCATATAAATTTGTAAGTTCTCTTTTGATGTTTAAAAATTCTGTTGATAAAATTTTATAACATTTTCCTAGATGATACACACGTAAATGTAGAATATTTTCTGTTTTCCTTTAAATAAATTTAGATTTAATATTGACCAAAGCAAACTCAATTATTAAAATTGTATCATTGTCTAGGCAGGGCGTTTCTTTTATATAATTTAAAAATGGTTCTTTTATTTCAAAGCTATCAGCAAAATTGTGCCCTCAGATTGAAACAGTCCATGATGAAGTGCCAGTTTTAAAGATTTGATTCTTTTATTTAACAGTATACTCTAAAATTCTCATTGTGTACTTGAGACTTAACTAGAAAAAATTGTTTAAAAATATGACAAGTTCTCTTGCCTCAAAGGTACTTTGATTTTCCAAAGTTAAAACTCTCCATTGATACCCCATGGCTTATAGTAGAATAATAACAACACCAGGAGCAATCACAGCAAGTAAATAATTAACAAAACGGAAGTCTCTTTGCTCTGATCACTGACACCCTTCAGACCTGGCCGCTCCCTGTCCTGGCTCATTGCCCTGCAGCCCCCAGCCCTGGTGTCTCCAGGTCTGAGATCCTTCTCATTCCATGGGGGCAGGACGTTCTCTTCTGTGTCTTCATCCTTCACAGTCCGTCCCTGCTGCCTGGGACGTCCTTTCCTTGGCTTCTGTCCACCTACTAAATCATCCTGCAGGTTTATTGTAGTTCAGACACTAGTTCTCGTCAAAAAAAAAATTCCTCAGCCCACCACAAGGTTTCTCTACCTTTTCTGAGCTTCCACGGGGCCTGTAGGCCTCCCTGTGTTTCAGCACTTGTGACTGTGGCTCTGTCTCTGTAGGAGACTCGTAGGAGCTGATTGGGATTCAGTAAAACTTGCTTTGCGACCCCGTGGCCTGCAGCCCGCCAGGCTCCTCTGTCCATGGGATTTCCCAGGCAAGAATGCTGGAGTGGGTTGCCATTTCCTTCTCCAGGGCATCTTCCTAACCCAGGGATCAAACCTAGGTCTCCTGCGCGGCAGTAATGTCTTAAAATCCAAACATTTGCCCCCAAATCCCCCGCCGCTGTGCTGTGCTTTCTCCTGCCCTTCCCCATTTGTCAGATCACGGCTGGGCGATGGCCCTCTGGTGGTCTCGGGTGTTTTTAATAGCCTCGGAGGCACAGTAGGCTAACTGCTAGCCTCGGGGTGATCCCTGTGCAAACAGAGACTAATGCTTTCCCCACCTCCTTCAGGTGTAACAGTGGGTGAAATGGGTCCCTGAAAATAGAGTTTTAGATGATAGTTTCTGCTGCTTCTATGTAACGTGAAAAGTTAGTAATTTTCATTCAGTGGGGTCTCGTACACTTGTCCCTTAAACTTGATGGAACTGCGCTGAGCAGCCACCGGTGTTGTCGTTTTCCAGGCCAAGAATCACGCGAAGCAGGGGATAAAGGAGGTGAAGAGCAAGCTTAGACACAAGGTGCGTCCGGCGCGTCTGGTTCCACCTCAATTCCTGTGTTAGTGTGAAGCTTATCCTGCACAAATCACACGGGATTTACGTTTTTAATGACTTTTGAAATGCGCTTAGCCCTTTGTTCAAGGATGCATTTTTCATAACAAGCCCTGTGGCAGCTATCTGCCATGCTATACGCACCCCCGAACAATCTCTTACCGTTTGCATATTTTATCACAGAGGTGCAGAGAGCTTCAAAGGTGCTTTAACAGGATGTATGTCTTCATAAAGTTGATTGCCTTGATATCAAAATTGAAATTCTTGCTTCAAGCTGAGACTTTTTTTTAAAAAAAAAATTATCTCTGGTACAGAATTAAGGCAGAATGTCATCATTGGGCTTTACAGGATCTTTCCAATAGTAGCTACTTTAAATTGAAGCATGTTCTTTTTTTTTTTTTAATTAGTTTATTTATCTATTTTTTACAATATTGTATTAGTTTTGCCATACATTGACATGAATCCGCCATGGGTGTACAAGTGTTCCCCTTCCAGAACCCCCCTCCCACCTCCCTCCCCATCCCATCCCTCTGGGTCATCCCGGTGCACCAGCGCCAAGCACCCTGTATCATGCATTGAACCTGGACTGGCGATTCGTTTCACATATGATAATTTACATGAAGAATGTTCTTAATTTACAAAGGAGGTGTATTTGCATCTGTGAATGTTGCATATATGAGAATAGGTATAGGTATGTATGTGTGTGTTTGAGTTGATTGCATATTATATCTTTGAAGATTTTATCAGTTATGTTTTGAATTTCTACCTCTGGAGAAAAGAAATTATTTAAAACCTTCATTGTAGTAATGGAGTGTAAATGGGCTTCATATAAACTTTATTCAAATTGTTCAAAAAAGTCAGAGATTATTTTGGAAGTTATTAGTTCATAATATAGAAAAATGCACTTTCTTCCTAAATTGCTTTTTTTAAACTTACACTCCAAGTGTTAATTTTGTTATTTGCATCTGTATCAGACACTGTCTATTAATTGAAAAACCTTAGTAATAAAATGATTGCTTTAGAATCACCACCTGTGTATCTCTTCGCGTGTAGGAAAACGAGGACGACTATGGGACTTGTTCCGGTTTGGTGCAATACACGCCTGTTTACACGTCACACAACGAAAAGGGAGGAAACCTAGCCAGGCGCAAGCTTTCCCAGGTGAGAGTGTTTACCCTCCTGTCTCCCAGAGTATGACATTATGTAATTCCAGTGATTTCTTCAGGAACAATTTTGGACCCACTGATTTTTTTTTTATTATCATATGGTAAGAAATTCTGTGATGATGGTCAGTATGAGCAGGCGGAGTCTGGGCAGGTGCAAGGGGCCTGCGAGCCCTGTGTCCAGGTACCAGACTGCACACCCGTCCCTGGGTTGTGGCCTCACGGTGAGTGAAGGGAGACAGGGCCGCGTGCGGTTGCCCAGCAGCGGGGGAAGCTTAATGCCGGCTTCCTTTACTACAAAGTAAGGTGAAGCTCGTACATGGGGATTTGACCGCTAAAGTACTCTGTAGAAAGGAGAATATGGAGTAATGTTAGAACATCTGAAGTTAGATGTTTTGTTTGCTGTAAGTAAAGCTTCTGCTTCCACCTAATGCTACTTCACGTACTATCCTAAAGTAGGAATGTGTCCAGGATCAGAGCTGTGTATGTGTGTCTGATTTTGCATCATAAGTGTGCTTCTGTAGCATTTTAAGAAGCAAAAATTGCACACACCAAATCATACTTTAAGTGGTCTTAGAATACTGCCTTTTGAGAGGAGTTCTCGAGTGGATTAAAGTTAAGAAACCATTGAACTGTAAGCAGCTGCAAAGCTTCTTTTATCACAGCCCCCCCAGTTTACACACGAGGAAGCTGACCGCTGAATGGTCACGCCGCTTGCCCGACGCCTTGTGATGAGGGGCTGGGCGGGATGGGCGCCCGCCTCCCGTGCGCAGGTGGCCTCCCTGGCTCTACAGGCTCAGTGCAGCGCTTCCTGCGTCTCCTGGAGCCGGGGCAGCCGGGAGGCTGTGCTCCAGAACCTCCGCCTTTGTAAGGAAGACCCGTTCGTTCGGTCATTCAACAGCTATTACGTATCAGGTACTTTTCTAGGTATTTTGGAAAAACTTAAAAATTCTCTGCTTTAAGGGGCTGTTTTATAACATACAAAATGCCTTCTCTCTGATTTATCTGTTTGTTAAGCTTACATTTTCATGTGTTAGTATTGCTCAATTGCAGTGTATTGGCAGTGAATGCTGGTTGTATGACCTGAAACAAGCCTTTCAATGAAATTATTATCTCACAAGGGTAAGAGCCTTTTCTGGCTCTCCCTGTTAATGGGAAACATTTATAAACTTGTAAATTAATGATGGATTTGCAATCAGTTTCTTAATTCTTCTCCCATCATTAGAATGTTCACTTCCCATTTGTCTGTTCTCAAACTTTGATAGCTTAACCAAAATGTTTACTGCTTTAATGTTGGAGCACTTAGATCATATGTATATATATATATATGTGCATGTGTGTATATATATATATATATAAAGCATGATGAATAGGTTTTTGAATTCTTTGATTTCTTTAGTGATCCGTTGGTTGTTTAGTAGCATATTGTTTAGCCTCCACATGTTGGTGTTTTTCGTAGCTTTTTCCTGTAATTTATTTTCAATCTTACAGTGTTGTGCTCAGAAGACACGCTTGATACGATTCCAGTCTTCTTAACTTTTCCAAGGCCTGCCTTGCGGCCCACCACGTGGTCAGTCGTAGAGAACGGTGCATGTGCATTTGAGAAGAATGTGCTTTTGGGTGGGACACTTTTATTTATACTTTGGGCCCCCTGGTCTAATGTGTCCTTCAAGGTTGGTTTTCTGCCTGGATGTTCTGTCCACCGATGACAGTAGGGGGGACAGTGCTAGAGTCCCCCACTATTACTGTGTCACTGTCGGTTTCTCCCTTTACGGTTGTTACTATTTTCCTTATATATTGAGGTACTCCTGTGTTGGGTGCATATATATTTACAACTGTTTTATCTCCTTCTTGAACTGATCCCTTGATCATTATGTAGTGTCTTTGTTTCTTTTTAACCTTACAACAGTCTTTATTTTAAAGTCTGTTTTGTCTGCTATGGGAATGGCTACTGCAGCTTTCTTTTATTTCCATTTGCATGGGATACCTTCTTCCATCCCCTCACTTTCAATCTAGATGTGTCCCTAGGTCTGAGGTGAGTCTCTCGTAGACAGCATATATACGGGTCTTGTGTTTGTATGCATTCAGCCAGTCCGTCTTTTTGGTTGGACCATTTGGTCTATTTACGGTTAAGGTAATTATTGATATGTGTCTGCCTATTGCCATTAATCGTTTCAAGTTTCTTTTTGTAGGTCTTTTTCCTTCTTTTCCTCTTTCGTTCTCTTCTCTTGTGGCTTGATGACCATCTTGAGTGCTGTGTTTGGGTTGCTTTTACTTTTTTGTGTGTGTATCTATTGTAATTTTGAGGTGCAACACCATGAGGTGTTGATATAGCAGTCTATATATGTACAAGGTTGTTTTAAGTTGCTGGTCTTTTTCCAGCCTAGAGTTCTTTAGCATGTGTTGCAAAGTTGATTTGGTGGTGCTGAATTCTCTTACCTTTTGCTTGTCTGTAAAGCTCTGATTTCACCATCATCTCTGAATGAGAGCCTTGCTGGGTAGAAAATTCTTCGTTGTAGGTTCTTCCCTTTCATCACTTTAAACATATGGTGCCACTCCCTTCTGGCCTGCAGGGTTTCTCCTGAAAAATCAGCTGATAACCTTATGGGAGTTCCTTTGTATATTATTTGTTGTTTTTCCCTTGTTGCTTTTAATATTTTTTTGTCTTTCATTTTTGTAAGTTAAATTACTGTGTGTCTTGGTATGTTTGTTGATTTTATCCTGCCTGGGACTATGTGTGCTTTCTGGACTTTGTTGTGAAAAAAAAAATGAGAATCTTTGTTAAATGTAGGATGCTTTAAGATAAAAAGAAAACACTTAAACTGGAGGGATGCCTGTCTTAAATAACAGTTTTAAATTAAGAAAGTTACCTTTAGCTTCTCATATTTAATTTTTTAAATCTTTGGGTTTTTTTAACATGGCATATTTTTATGATAATTTAATTAGAAAATATTTGACTGATTTCTGTTTTTGTTTTCTTTGAATTCCTAGAGACAGTTTCTGATAGAGAAAATTATATTAAGTTATTGAAAACTTTACAGGATAATAAGTTATATTCATTGCATATTTACCTTGAATCGTCATGGCTTGTATCATAGTATCATTAGTGCAGTTACCTGCATTTGTTAATTGGCATTTTATGGTTTTCAGGTAGACGTGACATGTCATGATGACTTTAACAAGAATTAAGAGAAGTAGGACTTGTTCTTTTAAGAATTATAGTTTTATTTTCCTTCTTGGTATATAAGAGTTTGTTAAGCCAGCATATTTATTGTGCAGATGCTGATAATGTCTGAATAACAGTCTTTACTTTTTGAGTGATAAATATGAGTTTTAGGTGGTGTGTGCAGCCAGTGTATATGTATGTATCTGTCCCATTTTATAAGTAGATACATATATCTCTGTATATGTATTTTCACAGCTAAATTTTTTGAGTGTATATTTCTAACCATTTGAAGCCCAGTATTTATTATAATTTAACCTTTTGATTGTATTTTTCTATAATTGAAATTTGATTGTTTAGTTTTAGATTCACACCCTAACAAAAGAGGTAAATTTTGAGCGCTTTGGCAGCTTTTTTCCTTGTTACTCTCCACCTTTGCTTTTTTTCCCCCATAGCTGCCAGAATGCCTGTTTTCTTGCAGTACTAATTTTACTTCTCTGAGCTGATAGTTACTGTGCTCTGAAATGATAGCCAACTTGTGGTCAGCAGCTTATTTATAAAGGCAGATCATGGTACACTCCAATTGAAACGATCATCCAGACCCGGTCTGAATCCTCTCTTTAGTCTCAGAGCGTTAGGAGACACCCACAACCACGCATGGAGTGAGCGAGCAGCAGGGCGTGTGTCATGAGGGTCTCCCTGTTCCTTAGGACGGCCAAGTGCAGGAGCATGTGGGCCCCGGGCAGGATTCGAGTGAGAGGCCTGGAAGGGCTGTCAGGAGACAACGTCTCGCCCCCACCCCAGTCCCTCTCTGTCTCCATCTCACCTGGTCTGTGCTCTGCATGTTGGATCACCGCGCATTCCGTGCATCAGCTTTCTCAGCTTCTCTGCCCCGTCACTGAGCTTGCAGGCCTTCAGTTCACATAACCACTAGAAATGGACCACAGTTCCCAAGTCCACGTTCTTGTTGAAGAACATAATCGAGCTCACAGAGAGCAGGCATTAGTCTTTGGCTTCATCTGCTCTAGCCGTTGAGGGATGGGATGCGGGGAGCCCATGTTACCAGGGGTGCTGGGAGGGTGTCTGTGAACAGAGAAGGGGTGTTAAGGATTGTGACAATATCTCAAGGGATTTTTGCTATTTCTAATTGCTTTATAATGCTATTTTCCAAAAAGTCATCTTTGCAAAGAAGAAATAGCCATCTATATTTTGGGGTCTTTAGAGGCTGGATCTTTGTCCCACAAACCTGAAGCTTGGTTAAGGTCAAGGTCAGCCTACCTGATGGGCTGCCCTGGCCTCCATTCTCCCAGGAGATGGGCCACGCACACAGACAAAAGGACCTTAGGGTACAGTATTTGCATTTTGGACACGGACATCCGGAGGGAGCGGGCACCGTCTGCTGCCTTCTCTTTGTGGTCTGATATTGCGGAACCTTCCTCGGTTCACTTTTTGGAGATAATCCAACCTCACTGATGTAATCAAAATACGCTGCAGTATCTTGTGGAGGAGACAAAGCTGATGCTAGAATCGTGTGTGTGTTACTCTGTGACGATTCCCAAAATCCTCACGTCTCTCTCTCCCAGCCCTCCAAGTTTCAACATTCGGATCTGAGTACATTAAGACTTTCAGTTACATACAGAAGCAATTCTGAGAATGGTTAGATGTGGTTAAAGAAAGAATCTAGATATAAGTAAATATGTGAGAGACACTAACATTTATTTCCTTATTTATATTCTACTTATTTCCAACAGTAGATCAATATCTTACAAAGAATCGTGGAATAAAGAATTAAAATTCACTTAGGTAAGATTCACTGCAGAGACAACATGTAGTAAGAAGCTAAGGCCCCTTCCTGTGCTTAGCCTCTGACATGAACAACAATAGAAAAAACCCGCAGCTCCCGTGAGTCATAGCACACACTGGTTTAGCAAGCCTTCGAGCAGGCTCACGCCATCCGGGGACCTGGGGCTGGATGCTCACAGTGGAGAGGACGTACCCGGGGAAGACGGGCATCCCGTTTGGGGAGACAGGGTCCCATGCAGCTTCATGATGAGCAGGGCCCAGGCTCATCAGAGCCTCCCTCGGAAACACCTCCTCCCCTCCTCCCAGCTTCCTGTCTGTGGCCTCGGCTCTGAACTGCTTAAAGACACGGAAAGGCTGCAAGCAGAAAACAACCCTGTTCTCTCTCCTCCCTCCTGTGACACCTCTCTCTCCTGTTAGTCCTGGCCTATGCCCCGGCAGCCTCTTACATTTGAGTGTTCACATGACGAGGTTCTCTTAAGACTGGCTGGGTAGTAAATTCAGGTACCTGAAAGCAAGATTCTGTAGTGACCTGTGAGATTTGGTGATCCAGATAATTTTGATGTTTTTACTACTGTTTCCCAAACCAGAGTTGTTACCGAGTTGAAATAATATTGAAGTGTGCTCAAGCAGCCTTGGGAAAGAAGAGGAGCAGAGGCGGTTCCTTGATTAGTAGAATGTGTCTGTGTGTTTGTGGGCACAACATGATTAGTTTAAAACTCCCAACAGTCCAAGCAAGAGTGGGAACTTTTTTTTACCCACGATTTTTCAGATTTAGAAACTGGGAGCAGAGAGGTTAAGAAATGTGCCCAAAGTTCTACCGTATTAAGTAGCAGAGTTGTTGTCGTTCAGTCGCTGTCTTGTCTGACTCTTTGCGACCCCATGGACTGCAGCATGCCAGGCTTCCCTGTCCCTCACTGTCTCCCAGAGTTTGCACAGAACTCATGTCCATTGAGTCGGTGATGCCATCCAACCATCTTGTCCTCTGGATGGAAAAGCAGACGGACTGATTCTGGAGCGTGAGTCCCTGGCCGTGACGCTCCTGCCTTTTCGTTGAGAGGGTGCTCGCAGAGGAGGAGCTGTTAGAGACAGGGTTACGGACCTTACAGCCGGAAAGACTTGACTTTGAGAAGGGTACTGGCGCGTAGCATGGAGCCAAACACAACCCTGCAGCTCCTTGGACTGCAGTCCGCCACCTTCCTCCGTCCATGGGATTCTCCAGGCAAGAACACTGGGGTGGGTTGCCGTGTCCTCCTCCAAGGGATCTTCCCCACCCAGGGATCCAACCCGTGTCTCTTGCATCTCCTGATTTAACAGGCAGATTCTTTCACCACTGCGCCCCCTGGGAAGCCCCAAGCCTTAGTTTCTGCATTTGTGAAATGATAGTAATGATACAAGCTATCTTCCTAGGATGCTGCGGCCATCATGGACAATGTATGTAGAGTCTCTGCCACACAAGAGGCACTGCGCAATCGGCAGCTGTCCATTCGCACACAGACACGCTTGTTGAGCGTCAGTTCTTTTATAGCAGTGGTGCATCTGACTCTCTTCTCTCTCCGTTACTCCCAGAGTCACTAACAATCCCACAGTCACTGTGGACCCTAAGATTGTCTGTCTTCATTCTAACTAGAGATGCCCTTAGGTCCCAGTTCATGATTTGGAAAGAAATACACTGCTTTTTATTTGCTTATTTATTTTAACCAAGAAATCTCTTGGCGTGTAAGTTCCTAAGACATTGTCATTTTATTGTCAGATTATCAATACAAAGAATGTGGACTTGACTCATCCACTCCTAGCCTGTTTGCTTATCCACTGGAGAGATCAGTCTCGACTATATGAAGAACTTTATGTTCCCAGTGCTCCAGCCAGGCTTGTGTGACTGCAACACTTTATCTTCATCCATTTTTCAGGAGAGGAAAATGAGATTTGGGTCATTTAAATTCCCAGAATGTATTTTAAAGTAAAAAAAAAATCAAATTTTATAATCTGTGTGCTGTAGAAAAGAGCAGAAACTAAAATGTGTGTTGTTTAAAACTTCTGTTACTTAGCTTATTTTTGAAATGGATTGTGAGTCTGTATCTACTCCCAGCAAACAGTAATTTGTGTGTTGGTCTGCTAATTAGTAGGGTTATTTCCCGTTTTGTTGATGAGGCTTAAATAAATGTCAAGGGTACAGCCATGGAGATCTCCCAATTAGGCTTCACGTTTGTGAAACCCAGCCCTCTTCCCTTTTGTGTGCAGATGACAGTTCGGGCAGCAGCCCCAGCCTAACAGGGCTCCAGGGAGAGCCTCCTCCTCTGGTTTTACTGAGAACAGGGCCAGTCGCGTCCAGGGAGAATACGGCCACAGTCATGGTGCGGAGCCGCACTGTTCTCGACTGCAGACCCACCTCCTTTCAGCAGCTTCATTTTAGAACAAAACACTGCAGACTTATCGAACAATGTCTAGGCCAAGTCTGTCATCTACAGTTACATTCTAAAGTGCTGGCTTGTAAAAATGCATTGGAATTTTCTAAGAATGAGAAATTAAGTCATATGCAAAATTTATATGAACCTAAGATACTGCTCCATATTTAATAATATTAGCCATTCTTAACTTCTCCAATCATCATAACGTGTGTTGTCTGTGTGTCTCACAGGTGCGTGCACACACACACACACATACACACACAACTAGCCCAGTGAACAGGAGTGTTGCTGTATGACGCGTCAACCTTAACAGATGGATGGCCCTAAGCAAGCAAAACCACCACAGTAAAATCAAGTGAAAGTGGAGGGTTGAGGCTTTTTGTTGTTCAGCCCCATTAAAACCCTGGCACATATATCACTCTTAACCATTTCATGTCTGGGCCGAGTGGCAATCCCCTCAGGTTTGTTTTCAGCCTACCCAATTAATTCTGTAAGAGCTGCATGAGGAAATATGAATGGAAGATTATTTTTGCATTTGTTCTATAAGCTGTGTGGCTGTTGACAAATACTCACACTTGGAATGCAGTCAAGACTTAAACCCAAACACAGCATTTACAAACACACTCAACAGTCGTAATTCCTCCTAATAAGACCAGTTACTATTAAATTAGTGGCCACTCATTCTGTTTTTCAAATACACTCACAAACAGACTCATAGTCCAAGATAGGAAACGTTCTTTTGAGTGCAGAAATAAGGAAGATGTTTATGCCATAATATACAGTCTACATGATTTTCCATTTTTTTGCCCATTATATAAGGTGATAACGTTCACTTCAAATGCAGTTGCTGTCTTTTTGAGTCTTTATGTTTTTATTGGTTTGTAAATCTTCCTAGTGGATTTGGAATACAGCGCAGCCGCAGTGAGCCCATTTTATAATTGATGAGTAAAGGAACCTCATCTTTAAAGAACCTGCTTAGAAGTTACACATGCCTTTCTGGCCTGTGGAGACTTGAAGGTAAGGCATTTCAAAGCCACATTTCAGTTGAATGGGAATTTAAATCCCCGTGTGTAAGCATGTTTTAAATATGAGCAGTCAGATGGTTTACATTTTACACAGAGTAAATCTCATGCTTTAAAATCCTGCCAATGAAATCGTTTCTGTGAAATTAACAGGAAAAAATAAAAACTTAGATTCTCTTGCTTAGTTCCTAAGCTTAATGAACGGTGGCATATCCACACGTAGTAGGGTGTGGCTTATAGTGTGTTTGTGACACACTTTTCATCATTGAAATTCAGTAGAACCCAGGGATAAAATCAGTGTAACTAAGGACAGTGTCTCTTGCTCAGGTGACATAATAGATTTCAGAAAATGACACACTTGTTGGGATCTTTGGAAAATACAGTCCATTAAATAGCTTTGCTTTATCGATCAAGAAAGAAATGGCAGAGTCACTGGTTTAGAGGGAAGTAGCCTCTTGCTTCTTCTGGGCAAGAAAAAGGAGATTGTAAGTCACAATGAGAAGAATAATTGTGACCTCGGGGGAAGGGGGAAGAACTAGGTTGTAAAGGAGGAAGGCCAGATATTTGGAAAAAATACTTAATATAAATCTTACAAAGAAATAAAAATAAGTTTAACCAAATCATGTTAAGCCAGAAAAACCATTAATTTTTTGTTTTTAGCACTCTGTTTACTTTGGTTCAGTACTGAGAATTCTGTTACTGTGATTAAGCTAAAATGTTGAATTAAAGTGATCAGAAAGGATTAGAGAAGTCTGAGAGTTTCAAATGATAAAATATTTTTAAAAAATTGCTCAAGTGTGTTTCTACTAAAAGATGCCCATAAGAAGTACTGCCTACATGAATCATGGCTTAGCAGTCTTTGTCCAAAAGTTACTCTTTCACATAGCATCTCTTTGATCTAGTTTAAACTAACGTCACTAATCTAAAAAATTGATCTTTTAAGTTCAGTTTGAAAATTTGGGTACCCTGTTGTTGATTTAAAGAAAGTTACTTTTCTCTGTTGTTTTCTGTTGAAATAATATCAATTTTGAACATGTCAAATTTGATTACAGTTAACATCTGTGCCCCCACCCTCACCCCTGAAACCTCAGTTATGGGTGACAAGGATGCCCTCTAGTGGGCTTATGTAATATTCTCTGTCCTTGAAGAAGATGGTTGCACAAGACATAAGTTTATAAGATTTGCCTCTCTCTCGGAGACACAATCGAATACATATTTGAAACTTTTGTATTGTCATAAAATTGTTCAAGAACATTATCCTTTCAAAGAAGTAATTCAAAACCAACTCCTTCTTTCACCAACTGGCCAGGACTTCATTTCTAAAATGAATAATACCTAGTATATTATAAAGACTTAGGTGACAATGTTCCCTGTATTCTATGAGATCTTTTTAGGTGAAATGTACCTTTTTAATGTTACAATTTCACTCTTCAGATTTATTGCCAAAATTGACTGTGTCACTTATCACAAAGTCTTGAGACAAAAACAAAGATACATAAATTTATCTTGAGCTTAAACTTAAATTTAAATTGAGCTTCCCTCGTGGCTCAGATGGAAAACAATCCACCTGCCAACGCAAGAGACGTAGGTTTGATCCCTGGGTCAGGAAGATCCCCTGGAGAAGAAAGTGAAATCCCATTCCAGTATTCTTGCCTAGAAAATTCCATGGACAGAGGATCCTGGTGGGCTACAGTCCATAGGGTCGCAAAGAGTTGGACATCACTGAGAGATGAACACTTTGACTTTCAGGACCTTCTAGACTTCACATCCGTAATCACACCACCAGGGTCTTTCTGTTCCGTTTAACTCTTTTGTTGTGAATCTTTAATTATTTTAAGGACTTCTGGTGAAAATGACAACAGCTCTCTATTCGAAATTTTATAGACAGTTTCTAATTTTTTTCCTAGGCATCCTGTGATACAGAAATGGTGGTTGTCTTCCCGTTTTGTGTGTAAGAACTGCTTTTCAGGTTGGTCAGAGGTCAGCGTTAGTGCTGATGAAAGGAAAAGCCAGTCTTGTCTTTGTAGGGGTTCCTGCTGCTGCCGGTTAGCGTCCCCAGGAGAGAGAAACTGTCAGGAGTGTCAATAGATGTGCAGCTTCAGAGTATTATGGGACCTGATTACAATTGGAGCTGGATTTATGTCTGTTACACATGGTTCTATTTCCTGGTGCAGAACATAAAATACTAGCATAGTAGATAAATATCTTAATGAGTTACACATCAGGGCTACCTTCTCTCCAAGTTCTTCACGGTCTTTCCAGCACTCGAGTCTAACCCTGGCGATTGTGCTGTGCTCTCATCCCTCTCGGCCTTCGTCAGGCTCTGATATTTGTAAAATAACACTTTTGAAACCCAGACAGAATTGCAGCTTCTCTTCAGAGTCTTGCCGCCCTCGGTACTGAAACCGTTTGGTGACTCCACACATACACACACATTGATGCTTACTCTGTGTGGATACGGTAACCTGAAAAATACAGTCCAGCTACAGTTATTTTTATATAAATTAGATATTTTATTCCTTCACCATGTACTTTTTACAAACATGGTTTATTTAAGTGGTTGGAAATCAAACGTTTCTGCTAATCAGTGCCAACTTTTTAGTTGCTTCTTCCAGCTAGAATCGTCATCTTCTCTTCAGCTAGTGAAAGGAATCTAATGCTGGGTTATATTGAAAATAGCGTGGATTTGCGGTGCGCCAAGAAACCTTTTAAAATGTGGAGCTATTGAACCCCTGTCAGCAAAAGTGAAATTGCAAATAGTTTGCCATTTATCAAAGGATTATTTATTTATTTATTTAGCTTTGAGAATGTTTTAATAGTCTTCTACAACCTCTTGTTTTTACACTAATCAATAATCTTTCAGAATGGAAAAGTTGCAAAAGCTCTATCAAAATTTGCCTCATCAAATATTAAAGAAGATAAAAATAATGAAACAATGTATTTTTAAATACTTATAGTTAACAAGTTACTTGGTATTTGAACAGTCCTTAAAAGCTGGTTTAATTGTTCACAGCCTTATTACATGTGAACTCAGGACCAGACCCTCACCCAGTAACCATGGTGGGGAGAGAGGATCCTTTAGCCGGTAAGGCCATTGGATAGGTTTTCACGTCGTCTCTGATCAGCCCTGGAGAGGCGAATTCTAAAGCACTGTGTTTCTAAAAGATTTTGAGACACTATTATGCCAAACTGAACTTCTAAAGAAAGTCAGAACCACCTGAAGGAACTTGCTGACATCAGTAAAAGGACCCAGGGTCTGTTCTGAGTTCAAATATTCTGTCCCTGAAATCTAATGTGACGATTTCCTTGGTCTAATTCTAGAGTGGTCCTCAACTTAATAACGATGTTAATTAAACTAAGCATCCATGGACTAAGCAGTTAGTACTATAGTATGGGCCAAGTGTGGACGGCACCCGCGTGGAGTGTATGTAACATTCAGTTCCACAGAAGGCAACTTGAATACCTGCTGTGGCTGGTTTACAGCTCCAAGGTCCTGCGCTTCTTCAGCACCGCCACATGCTCGACCTGGGTCACTCGCCTCCGTTGACCACCTGTGAATGACCATCATCGACCAACTCAGACAGACGCTTCGTCACCAGCCTATTTACTCCTCCTGTTCACGCCTTAACATCACCCTCCTCACTGACTAGGAAGACCCCATGTGGGAGTGTTGAGATCTCAAGTTTTGGAATATTACAAACCTGGACCAGGAAACCAGCCTGGCCTCTCACGTAGCACTTGAACTTGAGCCACTTTCCTACCCTCTTCTAGCCTCAGAGCCTTAAGGTCCGAACAACGAAGCTACTTCTGTTCATCCCGCCTCCCCCCATAGATCCCCTGCAGAAATTCCAGTTAGTGCCGTGATGGAACCTGTTCTTACAGCCCATGCTGGCCACTTGATAAGTGCGAGCTGATGCTGTCCTGTCCTGCCTGGACTACAATGCCTTCCCCTGGGCACAGCAGGCAGCTGCCTGTGGGGGGAGCAGGACTTGGACCCGCTGAGGGTCCCCCGCGGCTCCTGGCAGCTCCGTTCTGCTCCGTCTTTAGTGTGTGTTTGTTTATCCCGGCCCCCTTTTCCCTCTGTGTTTCAGTTTGCATAGTTTATTTTTCCTTTTTGACATTTCGTTCACGCACCTACTGGGACATGTTTACCACGGTCAAGTCAGTTCACACGTCCCTGACATCGCATAACTGCCGGCACGCACTGGGGTGAGGGTAGTGAGGATTTCCTCTCCCGGCAGCTTTCAGGTGTGCAGTGCGGCACTGCGAACCGTAGTCCCTCTGCTTGCTGTGGTCCCTGGACTTGCTCGTCTGGTAAAGACAGGCTTGTACCCTTTGACCACCAGCTCCCCAGCCCCTTGTGGCAACCCCCGACCTGGTTCACAGCCCCTGGCAACCAGCGGGGCTACTTTCTAAGAGTTGAGCTGTTTTAGGTTCCACATGTAAATGAGCTCACCCAGTGTTTGTCTTTCTCTGTCTGACTGCCTTCGCATAATGCCCTCCAGGTTCATCCCCGCTGTCTCAAACAGCAGGATTTCATTCTTTCTATGGCCGAATGGTATCCCACTGCATACATACATACCGCATTTTCTCTTATCTGTTCAGGGGGCCTTTTCCCTGTATTTTCTTCCACTCTATGAGTATTTATAGTTTCACATCTTACGTTTAAGTCCTTAACTAACTTTGAGTTAATTTTTGTGAATGTGCATGTGTGCCAAGTCGCTCAGTCGTGTCTGACTCTTCACGGCCCCATGGACCGTAGCCCCCCCAGGCTCCTCTGTCCATAGGATTCTCCAGGCAAGAATATTGGAGTGGATTGCCGTGCCCTCCTCCAGAGGATCTTCCCGACCCAGGGATTGAACTCATGCTTCTTACGTCTCCTGCATTTGCAGGCAGGTTCTTTACCACTAGCACCTCCTGGGAAGCCATTTTGTGAGTGATACCAGGTTAAATTCATGGACTTTCATTCTTTTTCATGTAAATATCCAGTTTTCCCAGCACCACTTATCATATAGACTACCATTGCATACTCTTGACTCCCTTGTTAAATGTTACTTGACCATAAGTGCTTAAGTTTATATTGGGGCTCATGATTCTGTTCCATTGATGTATGTATCCTTCATACTAATACCATACTATTTTGATTACTATAGCTTTGTAATATAGTTTGAAACCAGGAAGTCCAGCTTTGTTAGTTCAGTTTTATTCTTTCTAAGGCCGATTTGGTTATGTGGTATCTTTTGTGGTTCCATGTAAGCTTTAGGATTATTTTTCCAATTTTCATGAAAAATGGCATTGGCATTTTCATAGTAATTTCATTGAACCTATAGATGGTGGTGGGTCATATGAATATTTTAGCAATATTAACTCTTCATGTCCATGAACACAAGATATCTTTCCATTTATTTGCATCTTTTTCCATTTCTTTCATCCGTGTCTTAAAGATTTTGTTGTATAGATCATTCAGTTCCTTGGTTAAATTTATTTCTATGTATTTTATTGTTTTTGATGCTATTATAAATGGGATTGTCTTTTTTCAGACAGATCATTGTTCGTGTATAGAAATCACTTTTATTGACCTGTTTCAAATTGCAGGTGAGCCCAAAGAATGCTTTATCTTTTATATCATATATATCTTTTACATTACATTCAACTTAACTCTTATAGATTCCATCTCTCTGCTGTCTTCCCTTCTATTTATGCACATTGTCCTTCTTTTTAGTTCTCAGTTTTTATGTATAGTGGTTGTTGAGTGATGGACCCCATGTGTAAAAAAGCAGTGGAGGAAGTTAAATAGTACTCACACCCAGAAATGCTGTGATGCCATCAGTCAAAGGTGGGGTTCACCACAGGTTGAGCTGGGTGGGGTTTTGTATTGACATCATCCCCTGGAGTGGCTGCTGTGGGTGGAGTACTTCCTGTGGAGTGCTTCCTGTGGAGTACTTCTTCCTGTGGATTGCTTCCTGTGGAGTACTGCTTCCTGTGGAGTACTGCTTCCTGTGGAGTACTTCTTCCTGTGGAGTACTTCTTCCTGTGGAGTGCTTCTTCCTGTGGAGTGCTTCCTGTGGAGTACTTCTTCCTGTGGAGTGCTTCTTCCTGTGAAGTACTTCTTCCTGTGGAGTACTTCCTGTGGAGTACTTCTTCCTGTGGAGTACTTGTGGAGTGCTTCTTCCTGTGGAGTACTGCTTCCTGTGGAGTACTGCTTCCTGTGGAGTACTGCTTCCTGTGGAGTACTTCTTCCTGTGGAGTGCTTCCTGTGGAGTACTTCTTCCTGTGGAGTACTTGTGGAGTGCTTCTTCCTGTGGAGTGCTTTCTGTGGAGTACTTGTGGAGTACTTCTTCCTGTGGAGGTACTGGAGGGTTTTCAGTGTACCTCCTCCACCCTCGGCTGTCAGCAGTCTCTCTCTTGAGCCACAGAACAAGTCTCTCTCCACGTTTGCACGCCTCCCTCAGCAGCAAGCATGTGCTGCTGACCAGAGACGTGTGGTCCTAACCCCAGGGGTTTTCTGTGCTCTGGTCTGGCTTTGGTCTTCACAGGCCACACCCCCTGCACCCCAGGTGTGGGGCCTTCACAGCACCCCCCCCCCCATGGCGGACACACCTCCCTTTCTCTGTGACTGGTCCTGGGCAGTTGGCGGGCCGCCCGCCCCTCCGGTGGTGGTGGAGTGCTGCTTGGCGTCCTGCAGACCCTGTTCCTAAGAGGGGCCCGGCTCCTCCCCGGGCGTGGCTGTGCGTCTATGCCTCCCCCGGCCTCGGGGCTGAGGCTGCTGCTGTGTGTAAGCCAGGGATCCTCAGTGGGGCTTCCTGTTTGTCTCCTGCAGCCCGCACCCCCACGGGAGTGCTGTCACACTCCCGTCTTGCCCAGTTGTTCTCTTCTGCATCAGGCGGTCAGGTTACCTGATAAGGCAAATGAAACTGTAGGGTATTATCTGTGGAAAAGAGCTTGTGAGCACAAACGCCCCTTGTCATTGAGACTCCCAGCTCTTCTAAACCGACGTGTTAGTTCACTCGTGGTCTTTATTACATTTTAGCTTGTTTCTTCCCTGTTTATATGCCAGCTGCCCTTCTTCTGTGTGTGTCTGTGTGCATGCACACTTTGCCAAGGGTGAAATAGATCCTGTCTCTTATCTCTCCTTGGAGGGGCTTGTAACTTTATGGAATTCATTTTATCGGTTGCCTTACAACTCAGCATTCTGATAGGTTTAAGAAAGAATTTGTTCTATTTTTTTTCCCTCAAATATCACCCAGCCTTTTCTTATTGTTAGGGTAGGAATTGGCATTCTTTTTCACTGCTTTTTGCATTCAAAATGGAAGTGGAATTAGAAGCAAAATGAATTGGAAGATAGGATTCTCGGTCTCCAGGACTTTGTAATGTAGAAACATACTCTCAAAACACTGCTTTCATGCGAGAGTGAGTATCAGGTGACAGCTGAGTGACAGAGAACAAAGTGGATAAAGCTGGCAGAGAGGGCGAGATGGCTGTGGACTGGGAGGCTGGCGAGAGGCTCGCAGATGTACCTGGCCCAGAGTCTTCCCTCCTGAGCTAGTCTCATGTGACACTCACCTGCCCAGCAGTAGAATTCTGGTACTTCTATTCCACCATGTCTCCTTACATGCTGTGCTAAGTCGCTTCAGTCGTGTCCAACTCTTTGCGACCCCATGGACTGTAGCCTGCCAGGCTCCTCTGTCCGTGGGATTCTGCAGGCAAGAATCCACAGGAGTGGGTTGCCATGCCCTTCTCCAGGGGATCTTCCAGACCCAGGGATTGAACCAGTGTCTCCTGCATCTCCTGCATCGGCAGGAGCACCACCCTGATAATAAAAGCCCTTCATCACCTGAATTCATGAGATGTCACGTATCTTGCTAAAACCTTCCAGTTTACTTTCTTGCCCTGACAGAATTATCTTTGGAAAAGTGTGTTAATCTCTTAATCTCTTCACCCTGCTATTTCATCTACCTGGACAGTAGCATTGTTGATCCTTCTGTAACTACTACCTGTTTTTAAAATGAGGTTAAGACTTGCCATTTTAAGAAAGTCTTTCTCAGGTTAATTTTCATTTATTTTTTCTGAGTCTCCGAGGACGGACCTATCTAGCGTAATTATAATGAAGAGTCACAGTCAGGGAGCCAGAACACCTGGGGTGGAGTCTTAGCTCTGTCACTAATTGTCTGATCTTGCTCAGGATACATTACTTCACTAATGGTTCCCTAACATGCAAAGTAGGGAAAACGCTTACCGAAGTGTGTGGTAAAGTAGATGTTTAAAGCATGATCAAAAACACATCTGACACAGCAAGTCAGGAGTAAGTCACTTACCTCTGTGCTTCTTTAACCACCTGTAAAAATTGCAACATACATGTTTTTAAGCCTCTTTTCCAATTGCAGACTGCCATGTATTTTTAAGGTATTGCCATTATAATTCTGTATAGTTGCTCTCTTTATAGTTTATTCCCGTATTTCACACAGGTATTTTTTTTTGTCTTAGGCTGCAGAATGCATAAGCCCAGGGGGTGCTGCTGACTTTGGAAAAGCTGGGTCACACTCTGGACCTCAGTCACTTCAACTCTAAAATGGGGACAGTAACTACAAAGAGTACCTGCTGTCAGAAAACTCATATATTACAAGCATCTCAATTTTATGAACTCTGAAAACATCCATCTGCCTACATCACTTATTTATCCCCAGCCCCCCAGCCCCGCTGCAGGTTTCACTGACCTAGCGTTTGCCTTAGTATTTGATCTGTCTGCCATCTAGTGACGGAAATGGTCACTGCAGGGCAACAGCCTCGGGCACAGGATCCTCGCTGTGTGTCCCGATGTGCTTTAGGGGAACCATCGTCTTGCTTGTTGCCGCTGAGCCAGGTCCTTTCCCGATGCCTCATCAGATGTGAGGTTTGCTGGCGCTGCAAGCTGGCCCCTGCCTCTGCCTTCTGCACCTGGTCTTCCTGCTGCTCTTCCCCAGCCCCTTCTCTCTGCCTCACTCGACGTCTCACCAGAGGCTGAGCTTCTCTAATAGGATAGCTTCTCTAGTAAATGTCATTCCACACTGGTCACCTTTTTTTGTTTGTTTGTTTTGCATTGGCTTACTATTTTTTCACATTTTTAGTAAGCATCCCTTGCTATACAAGTGGCCATTGTTTCTAAAATAATATGTTTTCATATATACAGGATATGTACTTTATATTTTACATTTCCATGTGAGAAAATTTTTATTTTGTAATTATGTGTGTTTAGAACCTACCAGTAGGAGTGTGTGGAGAAGGAAATGGCAACCCACTCCAGTGTTCTTGCCTGGAAAATCCCATGGACGGAGGAGCCTGGTGGGCTGCCATCTATGGGGTCGCACAGAGTCGGACACGACTGAAGCGACTTAGCAGCAGCAGCAGCAATAGGAGTGTGATTGAAGAGGTGGGACATTCAGTTCCCCATCTTATTTGTAATTCTTTGCATCAGGGGGATGTAAAGTTCTGCGAATTTTGTTCCCTTAGGATGCTTTTTTGCATCTAGAAATGTACCCTTTCTTGTGTAGAACTGGCTCTCATGACAGCTGCAAATGCCAGCAGTTATTTGCTCGTTTGCACAGCCTCCAGGGCACTGGTGAGTGACCATGGCTGGAGTTTCAGCTGCACCAGGTCTGTACAGCTCAGAGAGACTTCGAGACCTCCTTGTTAATCGAAGAGTTTACCATTACTTAAAGGACGCAGTCACAATCCTGTGTTGTTAGTACTGTTAGTCTGCTGACAGCACCTACTTATTAGAAATGTTATAATTGGATGTGAGTCATGATCAGTATTAATGGCACTTATATAAGTTTTCATCTGTGATCAAAACGCTGAGAGCACTTATATCTGTGGAAGAGTACGTTAATATTTGTAACTGCTTTATTACATTCAGTATTCAGCATTTTCACCCTTTTAAAAAAATCTCGAGAGGCAGGAACATCGTCTTCTCTTGTGTGCCTCACAGCACACGTGTAGTGGGTGCTCAGTGGGTGTTTGTGGTGTGAAGAGATACTGAGAATGTTTTCAATGAGGTGTGGTTGCTGATTCCCTCCATGGAGCAGAGCGGCTTTTAGGAGGTCCCCAAATAGCTTTTGAAGGGTGGAAACAATGAGCTGCTTTCTGCTGCCCTCCATCATCAAGGTCTGAAAGGCGGGGTCTCTCCCCGCCCATCGCCCCCATCTCCCCGCCCACTCTTTCCTGCTGATCCCCCCACTTCCTGTGACCTGCCTTAAACTTAACCTGGGTCCAGCCTTGTGCCATCTTAGTATGCACCTGCCATCTAGTGGTCAGCGGGGTAACTGCAAGACCAGTTAGTTCAGTCGCTCAGTGTCCTACCTTTGCGACCCCATGGACTGCATGCAGCACGCCAGGCCTCCCTGTCCATCACCAACTCCCAGAGTTTACTCAAACTCGTGTCCATTGAGTCAGTCATGCCATCCAACCATCTCATCCTCTGTCGTCCCCTTCTTCTCCCACCTTCAATCTTTCCCAGCATCAGGGTCTTTTCCAGTGAGTCAGTTCTTCACATCAAGTGGCCAAAATACTGGAGCTTCAGCTTCAGCATCAATCCTTCCAGCGAATATTCAGGACTGATTTCCTTTAGGATTGATTGGTTGGATCTCCTTGCAGTCCAAGGGACTCTCAAGAGTCTCCTCCAACACTACAGTTCAAAAGCATCCATTATTCGACGCTCAGCTTTCTTTATACTCCAACTCTCACATCCATACATGACTACTGGAAAAAAACATAGCTTTGACCAGACGGACCTTTGTTGGCAAAAAGTAATGTCTCTACTTTTTAATAAGCTGTCTAGGTTGGTCATAACTTTCCTTCCAAGGAGTAAGTGTCTTTTAATTTCATGGTTGCAACCACCATCTGCAGTGATTTTGGAGCCTAAAAAAATAAAGTCTATCATTGTTTCCATTGTTTCCCCGTCTATTTTCCATGAAGTGATAGGACCGGATGCCATGATCTTAGTTTTCTGAATGTTGAGTTTAAGCCAGCTTTTTCACTGTCCTCTTTCACTTTCATCAAGAGGCTCTTTAGTTCTTCTTTGCTTTCTGCCATAAGAGTAGTGTCATCTGCATATCTGAGGTTATTGATATTTCTCCCGCCAATCTTGGTTCCAGCTTGTGCTTCATCCAGCCCAGCGTTTCTTATGATGTACTCTGCATATAAATTAAATAAGCAGGGTGACAATATACAGTCTCGATGTACTCCTTTCCCGATTTGGAACCAGTCTGTTGTTCCATGTCCAGTTCTAACTGTTACTTCCTGACCTGCATACAGATTTCTCAAGACACAGGTCAGGTGGTCTGTATTCCCATCTCTTTCAGAATTTTCCACAGTTTATTGTGATCCACACAGCCAAAGGCTTTGGTATAGTCTATAAAGCAGAAGTATATGTTTTTCTGGAACTCGCTTGCTTTTTTGATGATCCAACGGATGTTGGCAATTTGATCTCTGGTTCCTCTGCCTTTTGTAAATCCAGCTTGAACATCTGGGAGTTCACGGTTCATGTACTGTTGAAACCTGGCTTGTAGAATTTTGAGCATTACTCTGCTAATGTGTGAGATGAGTGCAATTGTGTGGTAATTTGAGCATTCTTTGGCATTGCCTTTCTTTGGGATTGGAATGAAAACTGACCTTTTCCAGTCCTGTGGCTACTGCTGAGTTTTCCAAATTTGCTGGCATATTGAGTGCAGCACTTTCACAGCATCATCTTTTAGGATTTGAAATAGCTCAACTGGAATTCCATCACCTCCACTAGCTTTGTTCGTAGTGTTGCTTCCTAAGGCCCACTTGACTTTGCATTCTGGGATATCTGGCTCTAGGTGAGTGATCACACCATAGTGATTATCTGTGTCATGACAATCTTTTTTGTATAGTTCTTCTGTGTATTTTTGCCACCTCTTCTTAATACCTTCTGCTTCTGTTAGGTCCATACCATTTCTGTCCTTTATTGTCCCCATCTTTTCATGAAATGTTCCCTTGGTATTTCTAATTTTCTTTAAGAGATCTCTAGTCTTTCCCATTCTATTGTTTTCCTCTATTTCTTTACATTGATCACTGAGGAAGGCTTTCTTATCTCTCCTTGCTATTCTTTGGAACTCTGCATTCAAATGGGAATATCTTTCTTTTCTCTCTTGCCTTTCGCTTCTCTTCTTTTCACAGCTATTTGTAAGGCCCTCTGAGACAACCTTTTTGCACTTCTTTTTTCTTGGGGATGGTCTTGATCCCTGCCTTCTGTACAATGTTATGAACCTCCGTCCATAGTTCTTTACCAACTGAGCTATGAGGGAAGCCCCACAAGACCAGCGGGCCCTTCAATAACCCTGTGCTCTGACCCAGGCTCTGATCCATGGGACACCATAAGCATCTTTGAGTCCATTATGTTGGCCCTGGTTGTCCCACCACAGAACCTTTGCATATTTTACTTCCTCTTCTTATCATCTACTTAATTCCTACTGACCTTTCAGAGCTCAACTCAGACATTTTTCATGCGATGCCATCCCTGGTCTCCCTGATGAGGTCAGATTCCTTGTGGCAGCCATAATTTAGTACCAGCTCCTGTGGTCACCCTGGTAGGCTTATTTTATTCAATTTAATTCACGTTTCCTTAACTAGATCACAGCCTCCACGAGGGCAAGGAGCCCTGTTCTCAGTCATCCTTATACTAGCGTGTAGCCCATGCCTGTGTCCTTTCAAAGGAGTGTTTGTCTAAGCTTTGCTGAGTTAACGAGTGTAACACTCGCAGATGCCGAGGTTGCCCACGTCGGCCACTTAGCACAGGGCCGTCATGTTTGCATTACGTGTTTTCTTATCGCGAGAAGTCGGACACGACTTAGCGAGAGTTGGACCCAACTGACAACTGCATGGAACTGTTTTCTTATCAGTTTTAAATTAATTGAGATACTCAGCCGAAACTACCTCCCTACTGTGGAGGTATTCACTTACCCAGGAGACACCCGCTGCTGATTTAAAGAACAATTTTTTATTAAAGGGTCGAATTATAACTCCCTTCTTTTATTTGGTTCATTAGCTACTGAGAAAACCAGTAAGATACAGCAAACTGGTAGGGCAGTCCATAGGACAGGCACACAGGCAGTCAGGAGTCCTGAAACGTATGTGCTGACCCTTGGTAACCACCCGCCGCCACCGGGCCTCCGCCGGGTGCCTCCAGCAGCTGCAGGGTTATAAACGGTGTCTGTGGACGCTGCAGACCTCTGGAGCGTCTGGTGACCGGGCCGTGACATGCCTGTCAGGACACCTAACGTTCCCGGGAAAGGACACCAGTAATCTGGGGCCTACTTCAGGATCTTTTACAGTTTTCCTGGCAGACTCCCCACTTGTGATTATCATGACCTCAGAGATTATTCTCAGTCACAAAAAGAAGGCTGTTTTCATTAGGCTTGACCTGATTATTTACGTCAAAGGTTTGTGAACTAGAGCCCTTTGGTGTAGACCAGCTAAGGCAACAGAATCTAACTTCTTTCTGGAAGTTTTCATAAGAAGTCTCAGATTGGGCTGATGAAAGTCTCTGTTTATTTGCTCCCTGAAGGTTAGGAAACTAAGCCCAGGAAAGCTTTCTCCCCGGAAAAGTGTTTCACCTGAAACAGCGACAGGTTGGGGTGACTTCCTCTTGAGGTTCTCTGGTCCACAGGGCAAAGGCATCTTTGAGGCTGTGAGGCGGGGACCTGCAGGCATCGGCTCCACGCATCTGCAGCCTGTGGTCCACCGCGGTGGCTTCAGATAAGGCCTTGGCTGCACAGCTGGTGCAGTTGTGTCCTGCGCAGCTCGTTAATGACAGTGAGGGACGCAGAGCCCCGTGGAATCAGGTGAACACACACACAGGGCCATCCAGATGTGCTGACAGGACCCGCTGTCATCTTTAGTGCCTTTCTAAGTCTTCTGCACATTTCCTGACGCTAGCGTGTGCCGCACGCGGCATGGTCCTGAGGGGCTGAGAGGGAAACGAGCAAGGTGCCCGCCCTCGGGGACCAGGCTGTCGGGCAGGGCGGACCCAGGCTGGGCTGTCTGTGTTACACAGCGGCTTCCCACCAGCTCTGTTTTACACGTGGTGGTGCATGTACGTCGGTGCTACTTTCCATTCATCCCACCTTCTCCTTAGGCCCGTGTCCACAAATCCATTCTCGACATCTGCGCCTCTATTTCTTCCCTGCAAATGGGTTCATCTGTACCATTTTCCTATTTATAGATCCCATAAAATTGTGTTAATGTATGATGTGTGTTTTTCTGACTCCCTTCACTCCGTACAACAGCTTCTAGCTTCATCCACCTCAGTTTGACTGACTCACATTAGTTCCTTTTTTATGGCTGAGTACTAGTCCATCATATGTATGTACCACAACTTCTGTATCCATTTGTCTGCCAGTGGAAATCTAGGTTGCTTCCATGTCCTTGTTACTGTAAATAGTGCTGCAGTGAACACTGGGGTACATGTGTCTGTTTGAATCACAGTTTTCTCAGGGTATATGCCCAGTAGTGGAATTGCTGGGTCATATGGTAGTTTTAAAAAGATGTCTCTGTCAGCAGTTCAGAGACTGTCGCTTTACAAGGCAAAAGGAGAGAGGCTCAGATGTGGGTGGTAAGTGACAGATTTACACACAAGAGTAGATGTGTGGTGACAGAGATAGTGGGGTCAGGAGGAGGGGACCGGCATCAAGGCAGGGGCACCAGTCTGTGCAAAGGCCCTGCGGTGGAGTGACACCGGCAGGTATCAGGTGCTGGAAGCTGGGGCCTTGGTGATGTCTTGTGGCCCAGAGCAGAGTGAACTGGGGACAACTGCTAACTTTATGGACACACAGAAACTGTCATTTCGGGCTAGTAACGCTCCCCGGAGGTAAGAGGGACACAGCACAGGTTTACAGTCTCCCTCTTCTGTCAATAAGTTAAAGAGACCTGGCAGTTATTAGCAGTACCCCGATCACAAAGGAAAAACGGCTTTCCCCTTTTTCATAAAAATTTATGAAACGCAAAGGAGAGCAGCTTCCGCAGGACACGGAGCAGACGCACCGGTGACTGGGCTGGGGGTGCGCACGGCCGCCTGCGACATGGGCTGCTTTTCCAGGTGTGGGTGCCATGTCATGTCCTTTGGCACACACTTGAAAATAATATTTATGCAGGTTTTTTAAAGACACAAATCAACTTAATTTTTCTTTTTCTCACTTTTTCTCTATGTTGACTGCTTATATTTTCTCACCATTTTGTTGTTTTTTTTTTTTTTTTTTTTAAAACTCCTAGTTCCCAATTGTAAGCCCTATTACAGCTGTCTCAGGTGACTCAGGCAGTAAAGAATCTCCCTGCAGTGCAGGAGACCCGGGGTCAATCCCTGGGTCAGGAGATTCCCTGGAGAAGAGAATGGCAGCCCACACCAATATTCTTGCCTGGGAAATCCTACGGACAGAGGAGCTGGGTGGGCTACAGTCCGTGGGGTCACAGAGTCGGACACGACTGAGCAACGTTTTTTTTTGTTGTTTTTTTTTTAATGACTGTCTTGGCACGTGTTTCAGGGAGTTCTAGGTAATAACTTACGATGAAATGTTCATTGACCCTTGGGAACTCTCCCACTGTACACCCGTTACTGTGAAATTTCTATCCAGAACTGAAAGAGAATAGTTTTCTCTGAGTACTTACAGTATACAAAATCCATTCCACTGGGATCTATTAATCATTATAGTTGGAAAAATAATGATATGCACAGGTCTTCAAAAACAATAGTCAGTCGTACTAAAATGTATACATTTTCCATTTCTCTGTGTGTTGAGGGTGTATTTGCTTCCTGGCCGTTGTGGGGTTTCTGTCTGGCTCCCTGCGCAGGTTTCCGGTAACGCCGTACCTGTGCTTCCTGAGTCCAGACGACGGTGTCCTGGTGTCGACTGTGTGCTTTACACACCCTGAAGGGCACACAGTGCGCTGTCCGCAGTCTAAGCTGCCTCCTGCCAGTCACCCATCAGAGACTTCTGTTTATAAAACGGGGACCAGGTCTCTCTGCCTGTGTCGTATGTCTCTGGTGGGCTGGAAACAATTTTGAAAACACTGTACCCAAGTCCAAGCCCACCAGAAACGGTAATGGAGAGAAACTCTGGGTTCATGTGAGCTCAGAAGCTGATGGTGCTTTTGTTACATATGCTGCCATTTCCCTCTATCTTAATGTTTATCAAAGTGTGATTATTTTTCTCATTTTTTTTTTGTGACTTTTATGTGACAATTATGTGATATGAGGTAGTCAAGCAGTTGACACATTCACTGTGGGTTTGGACACTGTTACTTCATACTGTGTATGGAGATTGCAGTTCCTAGTGAATTACTGAATATAGCTATATGATAGCTGCTAATTAGAAGCTTATTTCAGTTAGCCAAAAGTGAACATTCATAGAAAGCACAGCATTATATTAACCAGTTTTATTTCTCATTCTAATTCTCATTCTGTTGTGAAAACTTATGTAACTCATGGTGAGAAGTTACACTGTTTAACACCCCTGTGTATATAAAAATTGATAGAACTCTGGCCTGGCTAGAAAATGTAAAATTAAATTGAGGCACTTGTGAAATGCTTATGATTTAAGTGACTTAGACTGTGGGAAAGCAAGAGCTTCATTAGAAAAGAAAAAGTTGTAGTTAGCAAAACAGTGAGAATCTACGGTATGCACAGGCAGATTGGAGAATGTGAAAGTAACTTGTGGAAGATGAACAGGGGGCTGGCAGCAGACCAGGTTCCTCTTTCTGGTTCTTGTTCTTGACAAGGTGTGTGACCTTGAGCAGGGATGGGGCCTCCCTGGTGTTCCTCCAGACTTACTGTGGGGTTCGTTAGAGCTGCTAAAGACAAGAGACTCAACCTGACTCAACTCTATATTCTTAGAACCTAGCTCAGTGTGTGAAAGAGAGTGCTTTCCCAAGTATGTTATAAACATACGTATTAAGTTACGTGTTTATTATCTTCTTGCATAGTCGATGATTTGTTAAATAGCAGCATAAAGTCCCAGCTCCCTCATAGTTTCTGATTTTTGTTTTGTTTTTAATCAAAAATTAAATGCAACACCCATAGCTGGGATAAAGGTAAGTGTACACAGAGGTCAGTGTAATAATAATGGCTTGTCTTTAGAATCAGAGGTTGCAATACATGTATTGTGAGTTCTGGAGGGAGTGTGTAAAGTATATTTTTCCCAGAGAAATAATCTTGTAAGTGATAGTTGTGTTTCTAGGCCATTTCCCAGATTTCTCTTTAACTCACATATCTTAAACTTGTAAAGTGTCCAACTCTTTGTGACCCTATGCACTGTATAGCTCACCGGGTTCCTCTGTCATGGAATTTTCCAGTCAAGAATACTTGATTGGTTAGCCATTCCCTTCTCCAGGGGATCCTCCCGACCCAGGGCTCGAACCCAGGTCGAACCCACTGCAGGCAGAGTGTTTACCATCTGAGCCACAAGTGATACTACAAGTCCCAAATAACATTGCTAATTACCAAAATTCTGGAGAAACTTACTACACATCCCCAGCATTACAAGACATATTACAAGGGGTTACAAGACATATTTCTCTATTCATTCTTTCCTTTCTGTCACTCATTAGCCCATGGATTGATTTGTGGGTATTAAACCACTCTTGCATCTCTAGAAGAAATCCCTTAACCATGGTACATGATCCTTTTAATGTATTCTTGGATTTGGTTTGCTAGTATTTTGTTGAGGATTTCTGTATCTATGTTCATCAGGAATATTAGCCTGTAATTTTCTATTTTGAAAAAATAGAATTCAATTTCTATGTTGTAATATCTTTGTCTTGTTTTGGTATCAGGGTAATGCTGGCCTTTAGAATAAGTTTAGAAGCATTCCTCACTCTGTAATTTTTTTGAGTACTCTGAGAAGGGTAGGTATTGTTAACTCTTCTCTAAATGTTTGGTAGAATTCACAGGTGACGACTTCTGGTCCAGGACTTTTGTTTGTTGGGAGTTTTTTTTTAATTACTGACTTAGTTTCACTATTAGTAATTAGTCTGTTTAGCTTTTCTGTTCCCCGCCCCCCTTTAGTCTCAGAGGATGGTGTGTCTCTAGGAACGCATCTGTTTCTTCCAGGTTGTCCAGTTTGTTGGTGTGTGAGACGTTGTTGTCGTCCCATGAGTCTTCATATCGGTTGTAACTTCTCTTTCACTTCTTATTTTATTGATTTGGGCCCGCTTTTTTACTTGATGGATTTGGCTAAAGGTTTATCAATTTTGTTTGCTTCTCAAAGAACTAGTTCTTAGTTTCATTGACCTTTTCTGTTTTTATAGTCTCTCTATTTTATTTGTACTCTGATCTTTATTGGTTTCTTCCTTCTACTAACTTAGGGCTTTTTCTTTTTTGTGGGTGTTTCAGATATAAAGTTAGACTGTTTCTGTGAATTTTTGTCCATGAGGTAGGTCTGTGTTGCTATAAACCTTCCTTTTAGAACTGCTTTTCCTGCATCCTGTCAGTTTTGGAACAATGCTTTTTCATTTTCATTTATCTCAGGGTACTTTTTTGATATTTTCTCTGGTTTCTTCATTGACCCATTGGTTGTTTAGTAGCATGTTGTTTTGTCTTCGTGATTTTTGCTTCTTCCAGTTTTCTTCTGGTAATTGGTTTCTAGTTTTCTACTAGTTGTGTTCAGAAAGAATGCTTGATATGATTTCGGTCCTTTTAAATTTGAGATTCTTTTGTGGCCTAGCATGCTTGACTTCCCTGGTGGCTCAGATGGTAAATCGTCTGCCTACAATGCGGGAGACCCGGGTTTGATTCCCTGGGTCAGGAAGATCCTCTGGAGAAGGAAATGGCAGCCCACTTCAGTACTCTTGCCTGGCAGGCTGCGATCATGGGGTCGCGAAGAGTCGGGCACGACTGAGCGACTTCACTTCCACTTTGCGGTCTACCCCAGAGAATGTTCGATGCTCATGTGCACTTGGATGTGTATTCTGTTTCAGAGTGGAATGTTCTCTGTGTGTCCATGTGGTCTAATGTGTTAAAGCGAGTGTGTTTCCTTATTGTCTGTCTGTATGATCTGTCCATTGATGTAAGTTCTCTACTATTATTGTATCACTGTCAATTTCTCCCTTTATGTCTGTTAATATTTGCTTTATATATTTAGGTGCTCCAGTGTTGAGTTCAGTTGCTCAGTTGTATCCGACTCTTTGCGACCCCATGAACTGCAGCACGCCAGGCCCTGTCCATCACCAACCCCCTGAGTCCACCCAAACCCATGTCCATTGAGTCGGTGATGCCATCTAGCCATCTCATCCTCTGTCGTCCTCTTCTCCTCCTGCCCTCAATCTTTCCCAGCATCAGGGTCTTTTCCAGTGAGTCAGCTCTTCGCATCAGGTGGCCAAAGTATTGGAGATTCAGCTTCAACGTCAGTCCTTCCAGTGAACACCCAGGACTGATCTCCTTTAGGATGGACTGATTGGCTCTCCTTCCAGTCCAAGGGACTCTCAAGAGTCTTCTCCAACACCACAGTTCAAAAGCATCAATTCTTAGGCGCTCAGCTTTCTTTATAGTCCAACTCTCACATCCATACATGACCACTGGAAAAACCATAGCCTTGACTAGACGGACCTTTGTTGGCAAAGTAATGTCTCTGCTTTTTAATATGCTATCTAGGTTAGTCATAACTTTCCTTCCAAGGAGTAAGTGTCTTTTAATTTCATGGCTGCAGTCACCATATGCAGTGATTTTGGAGCCCAGAAAAATAAAGTCAGCACTGTTTCCCCATCTATATGCCATGAAGTGATGGGACTGGATGCCATGATCTTAGTTTTCTGAATGTTGAGCTTAAAGCCAACTTTTTCCCTCTCCACTTTCACTTTCATCAAGGGGCTCTTTAGTTCTTCTTTACTTTCTGCCATAAGGGTGGTGTTATCTTGGGTACATAAATATATTTTTTTATTGTCAGATGCTATTTACTTATGTTTAAAAAATTTTATTGGCATATGGTTGATTTACAACGTTCTTCATTTCTGCGGTACAGCAAAGTGAATCATGTACACACATCCACTCTTTGTTAGATCCTTTTCCCATACAGGCCCTTGCAGAGGATTGAACAGAGTCCCCTGTGCTGTACAGTAGGTCCTTATTCGTTACCTGTCTTATGTATAGTAGTGCGTATGTTTCATTCCCAGCCTCCCAATTTATCCCTCCCCTCTCTTCCCCACCCCATAACCATAAGTTTGTTTTCTACATATGTGACTATTTCTGTTTTGTAAATAAATCTATCAGTACCATTTTTTTAGATTCCACATTAGTGCCATCATGATATTTGTCTTTGTCTGTCTGACTGACTTTACTCAGTATGACACTGTGTCTTTTGATTGGAGCATTTAGACTGTTTATGTGTAAACTGATTGTTGTTAGGTATGTACTTATTGCCATTTTGTTGACTGTGGTTGTTTCTGTAGTCCTTCTTTGATTCAAACATACAAAAGTAAAGAGAAACGTCTAAGAACTCCCAGGTCCCGTTCACGCAGCTTCAACAGTGATCGGCTCACAGTCTTATTTCTATGCCAACCTTGTGCACTCTCCCCACCTCTGGAGTAATTTGAAGCAAATACCCAGGAGCACATAATTTAACCTCTATGTATTTTAAGATCAATCTGTAAAAGATAACTATTTTAAAAAAAACATGGTTATGGCATAGTGTAAAAATGGGACAGATTTGAACATCAAGAAGAGTAATAACTGTAATGGTTGGAGCCATATCAAATATGTACAAATATTAAAGACCCCCTCATAACTCACCTTTACAGACTGTTACAACATTAGCTCAGCACTCTAAAAATTGTTACAAATAAGGAAAGAAGGAATTACCCTGTTTCTGCTAGGGCACATTGTATTTCAGAATAGACAAATAGTTAATATGACAAAGTTCTTTATAGAATCCAAACAAGCAAATATAGAGGCACTGCTTTTGAAAAGTATAATTATTGGATGCTAAACCCATCAAGTAAAAGACTGGTAAAATTTGTAGTGGATGCACCAGGCCACCTACACCTGAAACCATTAATCAGTCTTGGTACCACCAGAATTGAGACACTGTGTGCCTCCTGCTGTGACGCGCTGAGAAACCCATACCAACGCCTACAGGAATTCCTGCCAGAAACAGAACTCAGAAATGGAAGCTAACCAAGCTTCCAGGTGTAATTGCCAGCTGATAGGAAATGAGGGTGAAATAACACAGTAAAGGTCCCAGAAGACATGGAGGAGGGGAGGGAGATGGGGTCATCCTCTGAGATGAGAGGCATATCAGCCATATACAGTGCTTACCTTGTTGAGATTCTGGCCCAAATAAACTCACTAAAATATATTTGGAGTAATAAGGGAATGTGAGATACTAAATAATTATTAGTAACTATGTGTGATCATGATACTTTGGTAATGCTAAAAAATACCTTTTAAGATACATAGTGAAGTATTTACAGATGAAACGACAGGTTTTCCTGGACTTGGTTCAAAACCTTGCTCTTGAGAGTGTGATCGCCAGACCCAACAGCACCAAACTCACCGAAGAGTTTGTTAGAGATGCAGAAACGCAGAACCTACACCTTTACCATCTCCGAGAGACTCTGACACACATTCGGGATTGAGAAGCGCTGCTGTAAAACACTGGGTGTGAGGGCGAGTGTGGTAAGAAGCCTGCGAGTTTGATTATTATAGAAAGTGGAGGCTGAGTGCTTGGTGCAGTGACTGTAAATCAAGGGTTTCTAAACCAGGGACTGACAGACTGGACAGAAGTGTTGATATACTCAGCCCAGGGACTTTGTTGATTGGTTCGAGGTGCGAGAAAGCATTCCGATCAATATTGCCTGGTATTATTACTAGGTAATATTCAAAAGCCCTGAATGCGTATGTCTTTAAAAAGTATTCCTTATTGTAACAAATTGCTGTTTAAAGTTTCTGAGAGTATTTAGTATTTAAAGTATCTTCACTCCTCACGCCAGTGTGTTGACCCCTCTCTGCAGCCACGCCTCAGGCCTCTGAAGAGCCTGGACGGAGCCCCAGATGCTGACGATGAGGAGGACGCTGAGAGAGCCAGCAAGTAAGTCGTGGGTTGCGTGTTCTGTTCGGCCGAAGCCCTAGGTGGCGAGAGATATTTCAGAGCGCGTGCACCTGGAGAAAAGGCTCTGCTCCCCCCGGTCTCGTCTTCAGCAGGAGGAACCAGGGCTTGTGGGAGGCTCACAGGGGACGAATCTTGAGATGGGAAAGCAAGATAGGCCTGAAATAACTTGTTCCTGGGAAGCAGTGATGTCTGCAGAAACACCCGGGATAGTGTTCAAGGGGAATCAGAAGCCCACTCCTCCCCTCCGACTGAAGAGGGGCAGGTGAACATCAGGACAGTTGGAAGGAGTTAATTGAAACAAACCAGATCTGGGGGAGGGGTGACGGGACCTGAGTCCATGGGAGGCATCAGAAGAGGAAAATTTCATGAAAGTGGTAAGAATTAACTTTAACAAAAAACAAGGGAAATAATAGTAGTATGTGTTGAACTTTTAAAACAATTTTAAGCTATTTGGGGATGACAGAATCAACTTTTTTTCCCATTAAGTATATCTTTATTTACATAAAGGAATATGCATTCTCCAAAACAGGTGAGTAAAGAAAGGAAAACCATACAAAAGTACTGAAAGTGAACTCAGAATGTAGGAAGTCCCAGGTGTTCAGTCTGGTATTTCTAGGGCTGTTGCCCCCACACCCCCCAGAATCAGACTGTGAGAAGCCCTGCTTGTGTGTCTAGGTGGGTGAGGGACCGTAAACTTCCGTTTGTTCTCAGTGCACACACTCGAGACTTCCGGTGTTTGAGTTGGTGTGCGCATCACTATAAAGAGTCCGGCCGGAAAGCAGTTATTCACTCTCCTGTCCCTCCACAGAAGTATCGCATGGGTTTGAAATCTCCCTCGTTGGCTGACGGTAGTCGGGGACAGGTCGCTTGTGGATAGCGTTCGGGTCACGGCACCACCAGCGTCTGTCCTGTTCTCCTCCAGGTTGTCCTCTGAGGACGGAGAAGAGGCTTCTGCTTACTTCTACGAGAGTGACGACTCATTTGAAACAAGAGCAAAGGCTCCTTCCCCAGGTGAGATGGACTTGCTGGGCGAGATCCTGGACACGCTGAGCACACACAGCTCGGACCAGGGGAAGCTGGCGGTGGCCAAGAGCCTGGACTTCTTCAGATCGATGGATGAGATAGACTACAAGCCCACGGTGAGTCAGTTTCCAGCCCAGAACATTAAATGAACACTGTCTCACCTCACTGTGCTGGCTGACGTGAAGTGTCAAAACTCCAAAAATATCGTAAGAGTTAATCATTAAGACATGATTTCTATAACAGAATTCCAGTATTTTCCCCTTTATCAAATGCTGGTGTTTCTCATCATTAACTGAAATTATTTTGTCAAGCAGTATTATTTCCCTACAACCTAATTTTATAGTTATCTTTCTCGGGGAATTTTCATATGTGAAATGTTCCCATGTTTTTCCTGTATTTTTTGGCTCTTCACAACATTTTAGTAAGGGTATGAATTCAAGTAATGTTTCACTGTGTTGCTTCAGAAATGAATATGACTTTAAGCAGCTTGAACTAGATTAAAACACGAGCGAGGTGGAAGTAATTTCTACCCTGTTGTGACTGTAATAATTCCAGATCTTGGCATTGATTATAATAAGTTTGCGAGTTGTTTGGTAGGATTTTTTTGCAAATCCTTTTTATTTCTCAGCTTTTTTGTAGTATAATGCCAGAAGTTGTATACATCTGAGATGTACAATTTGATGTTTGCCCATACACTGTGAAGTGCTGGCCACAGTCAAGCTAATTAGCCATCCCTTACCTCACCAAGTTTACTTTTCTTTCCTCTTCTTTGAAGCCAGAGTACTTGAGACCTGCCTTCTTTGCAAAGCAGTGCGGTCTGCGTGCTGCACGCTAGGTCCTCAGCTTTGCCACCCACACGATGAACCCTGGCCTTCCTGCTCCGCCCCCCACATTCTGCCCTCCACACCTATGAGCTTGACTTGATTCCACAGAGAAGTGAGATCATGCGGTATTTGTGTCCTGACTGACTTCACTTAGTGCAGTGCCCTCCAGGTCCATCCTTGGTGTTTTCTTTACCTTGGTTTTACTGATGTCAGTCACTCAATCATGTCCAGCTCTTTGTGACCCCACGGGCTATAGCGCACCAGGCTCCTCTGTCCATGGGATTCTCCAGGCAGGAATACTGGAGTGGGTTACCATTCCCTTTCCAGGGGATCTTCCCAACCCAGGGATGTACCTGGGTCACCTGCACTGCAGGCAGATTCTTTACTGTCTGAGCCACTAGCAGCATCCATGTTATCCCAAATGGCAGAATCTCCTCTTTTTAAAAAGGTGAGTGATGTTTACAGCGCACTTTCTTTATCCATTCACCTGTCAGTGACATTTAGCTGTTCACCAGCTTCCCTGTACTGTGAGCAGTGCTGCAGTGAACACGTGGACACACACCCGCATGTGGGGGTACTGCGTCTTGCTGCAGCACATCAGAGTCCTGTTTTTAATGTCTTGAGGCCGGTCCACGCCGATGTCCACCGCGGCCGCATCAGTTTACACTCCCACCCTCTTCTCCACATCCTCGCCGACACTCACCACCCGGGTTGAGCTCCGCAGGTGACAGCTGCACGTGCCCGTCGGAGCCCTGGGCCGTGGGCGGTGTTCCGAACCCACCGTCGCTCTGTGTCTCCTCCGAGAGGGACTTCGAGTCCCCAACCTGGCCCGAGAGCGATGTCAGAGTGGGAGAAGAATGTCGCTGCGGTAACGCCGCCGGTTCCCTCCGCTTCTTCTAAACGTGTCGTTTTTCCTCAGAACAAATCCAGCGCTCCCAGCGAAGGCAGCCTGGCCCTGCTGTGCGGCGGCTCCGGGGACCAGGCCGGGTGGCACCGGGGCCAGGACGACAGCGCCCTGCTCGGCCGGCAGCTGCCCCCCTCGCCCAGGAAGCGGCTGTCCTCCGGCGCGGGCGCCGACGCGCTGTTCATCCTGGAGGAGGAGGCGGGCCCCGCTCCGGGCGCCGGAGCGCCCCCTCCAGAGAGGAAGGAAACGCCAAGCCCGACTGCGGGCGACCCGCCGGAGCCCGGCCTGGGCCGGCGCCTGTCCACGTGCGTCCCCTGGGAGAAAGAAGGGAAGGAAGCCCCAGAGACCGCAGGAGGGTCGGGGCTGCTTCAGGAGGTGGTGTCTTTGTGTCACACCACGTCTGCTCTCCAGCAAGACCTGCACATCTCAGGAGGGAGGGCAAGCGGCAACCAAGCGTAAGTCAACCAAGGAAGCGCCCGTCGCTCACACCCAGCCTTCCACGCACCCCTTGTCCTAAACCAGGAGTGGGCAGAAAGGCGACTCTTCCTTGTGTCTGAAGTTGCTTTTCATTCGGGACACTGCCCCCGCCGCGCTTTCCTCTTGTGGTGTGTCGACGATCCATTGATTTTTAAATGTAAAGCTAATTCTACTGTGCTCTTCAGTCAGGTACGAGTTTGTATGTATGTATGTTGAAAGTATATATTGAGCATCCGATTGCCCAGTGTTTGGTGCTTAACGCCACTTATTTAAACTAAATATGCAACTAACCCTTGCACATAACCAGTAGCTACTGTACTAACCTGGTTGAGCATGACCTGGCCAAGATATCAAAACCTATCAGAACTAGCCTGAAACTGTTGACCCACTAATTGCCTTAATCTTAAGCCTATATTAAGCATACTTACCTAATTTATGGGATTCCATGTAAATTCTGAAAGATAAGTTATGTGTTCTGCAGAGCAATAATGCCTTTTTCGATTCATCAAATCAAGGACAGAATTCATTTTTTCAAACTTAAAAAGCTCTCTTGTGGACACTGCAGCCATGTTTTCCAAAAAGTATAAAGGTACAGACATACCTGTCACTCAGCGAAATACATGAAGTGCTGAATTACAATGTGAAAGTAATGACTGCTGTTTACAAACGACACTTTAAATTTCTTCACAGCCTCTTTTTGCCTTCGCTAACTAGGAGTCACCCCAGAAAGCCAGATGAAACAAAGTGTCCTAGTAGAAAAATGTTCCTGTTTTTCCCCTAATAATTCTCTATCAGAACGCTTCAGGACATCTCAGACTTACGCTAAAGTAACTGACTTGATATTTTGCAAGTGTTAGAGCTATAGGCCCCGTGCAGAGCAAAGGCAGCATCCCCGTGTCTCTCCGCTCAGCATGTCCACGGTGTTTAAGGTCCTGTATCCGTGCAGTACGTCTTCACAGTTCATGAGCCATGCTGCACGCAGATTTCCTCGGTTCTCCCCTAACAGCCTGTTTCTGTCCCGGGATCCCACCCTGGGCCGCCTTACCCATGGCTGCCACCTCTCCTCAGGCTCCTCTTGGACATGACCGTCTCTCGACCCTCCTGGTCTTTGACGACCTGGGCGGTCCCGAGGACAGGTCAGGTCTGCTGTAGGATGCGCCGCCGCTGGACCCGTCCAGTGTTTTTCTCATGGTCGTGGTGGGGCTGTGGGTCTCAGGGAGGGGCTCACGGCAGAAAAGGGCCATCTCCATCATCCCAGCCTGCCCCTGGGGTTTGCGAACGTTGCTGCTCGTCCTCCTGGAAAGCCGCTCCTTCCCTCCCGGTGCTCCTGCCTTCTCTGGGAGGAGCCACCACTCACGGCCTCCCCGAGGCGTGGGGCTTGTGCGTCCAGTCTTGGACGCGTGGTATCCACACACGTTACTTGGAATTCTTCTGCAGGGACATGGTCTCTCCTCCCTCAAGTTCACTGTCACACTTGAAAGTTCTCCTGAGAAAGAATTGCATGTTGATTGCTTCATGATTGGCTAGACTGATAGGAACAATCAGGGAAAAACAACAGTAATGTTGTGGTTCATTGGTGGTTCACTTGTTCAGTATATGTACTCTACGCATCCCCAATCATGATTATTTTCTTAATTTATCATTTTAGGAAAGGTTTGACAAGGCAGTCAAGAACTCCCATCAAAACTGTGTTCTAGAATATTTACTAAAATAAGAATTTAATTTTCAGTTAAGATCCTGGAAGAGGCTTTGTTAAAAACGTTGCTTAAAATACTTATTCAGATCAGTCTTTAATTTTAAGAAAATGACCAAGGTTTTCTTTTTTAAGGTAGATTCCAAAATCCATTAAATGGATATATTTTGGGAGGACAGTTATTCATTCATGTTTATGCAGGAAGACAGATCTTGTTTTCCTTATAAGGGTGAACTCTAAGTATTAAGGGGAAAAGTCTGCAATCTTTTTTAACACCAAAGCAAGATTCGAGGTACTTGTTAAATTTTGCCTTTATATACTCATTACAAAATTCGATTTTATTTAAGTATATAAAAAAGTCCATTTATCAGAAGAGCTATTTTAAATGAGAAGGAAAAACTGTCACTCTGGTTGTCAATCTGCTGGGCAAATATTTTTCATAATCTTTGGAAAGAATGTAAAGTAGCCCTTGACTACGAATACTAGAATGAGGCATTTTTTCCTTCAGAGTTCTCCCTATGGAGAATGGGATCATTGTGAGTATAGCCTTGACAGAATCTGGGATTTAGTCCATTTGCTCAATAAGCTTCAGAGCCTCAGAAATGTGAGTTATTCTCTTAGTCACCTCCCCAGATGTCTGACCGTGGCGTGTGGTGAGGCCAGTCACCCACCAACAGATCACATCCGTGTTAAGGTATTTCAAGCTGGACTTGTGCCTTATCTTAACATACAAAATCAGCTCTGACAGTCCACATGAAAAACAAAAACTCAGCAAGTATTCAAAGTCTGCTCTGAGACTAGACTTCCCCGTGGCTATAGGGAGAATGAAGGGACATTAAGGTGAGTTCTTATCTCTTTCCTCACTATGTTCATATTTTCTATTATAACTAGACAATATTTTCTATTATGTGTAAACTCCCCTGCTGTTTGAATTTTTTCCCCCGAAGGAGCAACACCTGTCCTACGCGGAACTGTATAAACAAGTCAGACCTTTGGTTCTGGGGCCTGTCTTTATACAGCCTCTGGACAGTCACCGTGCTCCCCAAACCCACTCTATCTTCACCCCTGAGGTGTTGCATCCACGGTATTTCAGGGGATAGCAGAGTCCCACGTGAATGTAGGAACTGTTGGTTCATTAGGTGTTGTTAAGTGGTATATTTTAATGGCTACCTACTTTAGCATATTTTAGAAAGGCACCAAAATATAGCATGATTATTTCTCTGATTAAAAATTAACAACTCATTTGTTTAAGAAATATTTATCAACTCTTGGTACTGTTCATGGGCAAGGTATAAAAGAATTGGCCTAGTCCCTGCTGTGCAGGAGCTAATTAAAAGGAAAAGGAATTGCAAATCTGTTAATAATAACAATGATGATAATATATTTTGCTTAGGAATTATTCAGCCAAGATTCTACCACCAAAAAAAAAGCCTTTTAAAGCTGCTTAAACTAAAACATGCTCTAAATCCAGAACCACTGTACCATCTTTCTCTGCTGTTATACGACGGGCAAGAATGCTGCTGTCTAGGAGACCTGCTCTGAAAGGACAGATTCGGAGGCTCTGGGAAGCCGCGTGTTCTCGTCCAGCTGGCTGTCCAGTACCGCCTGCTCCCCTGTAACCAGGCAGCGAGGCTTGGTGCTGAACGCGGCCCCTCGGGACCACCTGGACCACCCTCCACTCCGTTCAGGATGAACTGAGCATGTGGACACCTGTTGATGGCAAGGAGTTTTTGCTGTCTTTACCCTGATAACAGCATTCTCTGCAAACACTTCCCCCGCACCCCACACACTTGAAAGCTGTCTGCAACAGTGCTGCTGTGGAGTCTGTACTTGTATCCTAACAGACAAGACCCAGGAATTCTAATGAATTCATCATTTCTGAAATAAGGTGAAGAGGAAAAAAAAACTGACCTCATAATTAGTAGATCTTCCTTCTTTTTCTAGAATATCTGGATTTTCAGGAAAAGGTTATTTTCATGAAAAAATTTTCTAATGTGAATTCCATTTTGTTTCACATACAAGATCCTGGTTCTCGATGGATAGCTGTAGATCTGAACATAAACTAAAGGATGTAAAATGAACCTCAAACCTAATTCCCCCAAAGCACTTCTTCACACAGGAGATGGCTTTATACCAACCCTGTCGCATTGATGTCTTTCCTCTGTCTAGCCCAGGAATTTGTTAGTGTCTGTTTCGTAAATCTCGTTTAAGAGGCAGAGTTCTTTTGAGCAAATCAGTCAACGTTTTGATTTGGTCAAGATAGGGAATTATGTGTATTTAGAAAGAAGCATATTTTATCTTGAAAATAATATAGGATTTTGTGCAATATTTTTTTTCTTGCATAATTTAGTTCATATAAATATGCCCATCTGCTTTTCAAGCAGATGCCTTAAGGTCATGTTTTTCAGTATTTGTGTAAAATTGTATGTAGCAATGTTCCATGTTATTTTGGGAAAAAACTTTTTACTGTTGGCAGGAGAGATGTTTTTATTTAAAATAATTATGAATATTGCATTATTATATCATAACTGCCTCAGCAACGATGAATATGCAATAAGAGAATTCTGAACCGTAGATTACTATTGACAATGCTGTTACTTTGAAAGAAATGTAAATAGTGCAAAATGCTGATTCTTCATTTGTACATTTCACAAATGCTCGGTTCTGGACCACGTAAACTGAGATGGCATTTGTATGGTGATGACAAACTGTTATGTCGACTGTAATATTCTTTGTGATGCATCTCTGGTAAGATTTATAAAGGGCATTGCCAATACTTTTTGACTGTAAATTAAGTTAATTTTTGTATAATGTACAGTTTGTTTAACCTTAGAGCTTCTATAGATTTCTACTTTTTATTATACTTGAATGAGGCAGAAAAGCACTGTGGAAAATCTGTAGCTCTGGATGCGACATGCAAACGTACCAAAAAAAAAACAGAACAAGGTACCGAACAGCAAACTTAAGCAGACGCTTTCTATCCAGAAAGCTCTATCTTCTCAAAGCAGACTGAAATGAAGTAATTTAAACTATAGCAGTCTTATTATAAAGGATTGCTAAGTCACAAATGATTACCTCTTTGATACGATAAACCTCTGAGCCTCTTCGTCTCTGTGTTACTCCATGTCTCAGAAGAGAGCCCTGTTGAGGTAGGTTGACACCTCTGCCCTTTGATATATTACACAACTTCCAGGACAAAATGTGACTCTGTGCATCCTGGATGCACCACGTGTATTGAGTCACCATCCTCCAGATGATCTGGTTTCCCTGTGGTTACTCTGAGAACCACTGAATAATCATATATAAAAAATAAGATTTCTTGAATCTGTTCCGATTTAGTACTTAAAGCAAACAAATGTGAACTGCATACATCTACAGTTTAAAATGCAAGAAGCTTTTTTCCACAAAAGGTACACGTGAGGTTAAAAACTGAACTTTTCCAAAGCTTATTTCTCTTACTTTAAACAAATAACTGTCTGGAGGGACTGAAACGTTTGAGCCTTGTGCTAGGCGTGATGACGCACCTGAGTGCACCTGCCCGTCATCGAGACGCGTGCTGTCGTCCTCGCATCCTTGAGGCTACAGGATAAATCATCTCTGACGTTGACTACTGTCGGGAGGACTCTGTGTAAAAGTATTGTTTGGGGGATTTAAAAATATATGCAAAAGTCAATATTGAATGAACAACACATTGCCATGAAGTGCCCAACAATGCAGGTTGCAAATAAAGTTGGTCATAATCAAAACTGCCCGGTGGTGACTCTTCTGTAATGACTGGCCAGCTCTCCCCTCAGAGTTCTCGGTGAACTGTCACAAGGACCCCTGCAGCGTAAACCCAGGCCTAAGCCCTTCCGGTGGGTCTGCTGGGGAGGGAGGCGCCCAGTGTCTCACGTCTGGGCAGCCAACTTCATCAGGCTCAGAAATGACAGGAGCGGTACGTCAGTGTCAGTAAGGTCAGCAGAGCAGGGCTAGCAGCCAGGCCAGACAAGGACTTACTGACCTTCATGTAAGAGCTGTGGACGGACAGACAGGAGGTAGAGTGTGTCAACAGCGCTCCCCAGCCAGGGAAGGTGTGCTGATTTCCAGGGGCTCTCCAGGGCCCACCTAGAGCAAAAGTCAAACTTGAATTAAGCACAAAGTTTCCCTTGGGTGCAGAATTTCTGGGAATGATATGCTGAACTTTGCACAGAAGCAAAGGTCTGCCCTTGAGAAAACAAAGTATCCTTGAAATCCTAAGCTGTAGCTAACTTGGATGGATTTTTAATTTTTAATGCTGTGCCTGCTGCCATCACAGAGGCTGATCTCAGGGCCTCTCTCAGTGTCTTGAGAAAAATGATGCAATTTTAATTTTACAGATGCAGATACAGAAACCTGGCTGGATCTTCCTTATGTGAAAATGAGAGAGTTCTTTTCAGAGTATTATTTTGCCATGAGTGAGAATCTCCTATGACTAGAAGTGACAATGAATTAGAGAACACACAAAACTTGACACATTTATGGAAAATACAGTATTAATAGGGTAAAAATTAAATAGTGTACTATGGATGTTTCCGGGTGAATTCAGACCTTCCCCAAGTTCTGCCATTGGTTTGGTCCTGTCCCCTGATTTCCCTGAATATTCCTCTATTTAAAATAGAAGTAAGTATCTGTCGTTAGAATGAATTTGTAATGTCAAGAAACCTTTGTGTACATTGCAGCTGCCACATACAGTCAGCCCTCTGTATCCATGCATCCATAACCACAGGTCCAACCAACCCAGACTAAAAATACTAATTCAAGAAAGTTCCAAAAAGCAAAAATTAAATGTTTCCCCCACTGGCAACTATTTACAAGGCACTTTCACTGAATTAGGTATTATAGGAAATCTAGAGACTCAAGTACACAGGGGATATGCACAGGTTATACGGGACTACCACATCATTTTACATGAGGGACTTGAGAATCCTTGGATTTGGTGGGCGAGGCTGTGATCCTAAGACCAACTCTTGCCCTCGGCCACTGTGTACCAAAGGACAACTGCAATTTGAGAGAAAACATGCCTAAGTATCTGATTTCATTTGAATGAATGGGTGTTCAGAGCATAAAACCATAAACCAGAACTAGAAACATCTTACATTTTATAGAATCCAGTGGCTCTCAAACCTACCTCTTCAGTAGAACCAGCAATGCAGTTTACAAAAGGATGAAGAAAACAAACCTGGACGGTGCTCCAAGGGTTTCTGGAGTAGATGCTGTGGTTAGTCCTTTGTAGGCAGGAAGGAACTGAGGAACCGGGGAGGCAAGTGGTAGCCTCCGTGTTGCGTAGCAGCAGGCGGCGTGGCTGGGACAGGAGGCTGACGGGGATCCAGCTTCATGCTGCGGGGCAGGAACACAGGATGGAAATTAAGGTGGCATGCCTAACACACATTGTCTCCTGCGAGTATTAAGACAAGCCTTCTTGACAAAATGCACTGGGGAAGTTTTAACTTTGAGTACGTGGTATCTTTCTGGAAGGTGGTATGAATTAATTGCCCCCTCTGCCTCCCCAGCTCACATAATTCAGTTTCCGCTCATCTTTGTTGTGTGCACATGTTCTCTGTGATACCTTTCCCTCCTCTTCCCCCTTCCTTCCTCTTGGTTTTGTTTACCCTTGTGAGAGCGATGGGTGAGCACCACCTTGACTGTGCATGGTAACTAAGGGGACACCCGCTGACTGAGCATCGCTGAGGACAAGGAAAGGCACACCGTGAATTTCTTATTGTGGAGCCCCTGTTATTGACATGTAAGGGTTTCGAGAACACCTCAATGTCCTTCTCGGAATCTCCACGTTTATCTGCTACTTCAACATTTTTGCTCACGTTTAAGAACCAGCATTCAAGACAAACTTCTTACTCTTCCGTTTTCTAACTTTAAAATCAAACCTACTTTAAAAAATGATGACTGTTTCATATTCATGGTGTTTTGTAGTAACACCATTTAAACATCAGAGCAATGTTTTTCAAATTTACAAATTACTTTTTATAATTGCAGTTTCTAATTTGAAGACTCAGATTGGAATATCAAAATACACTGATTGTATTCACTCAGTATTTTATCCAGTTTCCTCCAAAATAAAAACTTAAATAAATTAAGAGCTTAGTTTTCAGAGATTTTATAAATGTCTGAATTGGATACAACCCATTAGGCAAAAATCTCAATTTGTGAAACAGATGTTAAGAAGTGCTCTGTTTTATATTACAGGCTTCCTACAAAAGAGATAAGCTTAATGGCAAACTGTTAGAAAACCATATGAATTTCTAAGAAAAGGATAATTGATAGATGCTTGAAACTTGTCCTTAAAAAAAAACTACAGCAAATTAAAATTATTTCTCATCAATAATAATTATATTTAACATATGGTGATCATACACATACAGCAAAAGAACATACTGTATGAAAATAAAGGATCACTATTCTTGGAGGTTATTGTGGAGGATTAATACTGATTTTTTAACCATCATCTGTAAGGTGAGTGAAAGGTTCCTGAGCATTTCGATTTCAAGGTTATGAAAGGATTTTCAAGTTGCTTTGCTTACACTCATATAAGCTGTAAGTAAATCTGTTGAAAATTAAAATACTGCTATCAAGATTGCCAGGAAAAATATCAACAACTCAGATATGCAGATGAAACCACCCTACTGACAGAAAATGAAGAGGAACTAAAGAGCCTCTTGATGAGTGTGAAGGAGGAGAGTGAAAAAACTGTCTTGACACACAACATTCAAAAAACTAAGATCGTGACGTCCAGTCCCATCACTTCCTGGCAAATAGATGGGGGAAGGTGGAAGCAGTGACAGATAAAGACCAGAGCAAAATAAATGAAAAAGAAACAATGGAAAAAATCAATAAAAGTAAAAACTGGTATTTAGAGAAGATAAAACTGATAACACTTTAGTGAGACAAATCAAGAAAAAAAGGGAGAAGACTCAAATCAATAAATTAGAAGTGAAAAAGAGCTTAACAGACATACAAAGGATCATAACAGACTACTATGAGCAACTATATGCCAATAAAATGGACAGCCTGGAAGAAATGGACAATTTCTTAGAAAAGTACAATCCTCCAAAACTGAACCAAGAAGAAATAGAAGACATGAGTAGACCAATCACATGTGCTGAAATCAAAACTGATTAAAAAAATCTCCCAACACACAAAAGTCCATGGCCAAATGGCTTCACAAGCAAATTCTATCCAACATTTACAGAAGACCTAACACCTGTCCTTCTCAGTTTCAAAAAATTGCAGAGGGAGGAAAACTCCCAAATTCATTCTAGGAGGCCACTATCACTCTGATTCCAAAACCAGACAAAGACATCACAAAATGAAAAAATTATGGACTAATATCACAGATGAACATAGATGCAAAAATCTACAACAAAATCTACCAGCAAACAGAATCCAACATCAATACATTAGAAGAATCAGACACCATGATAAATTCCATCAAGTGGAATTTATCCCAGGGATTCTTCAATATATGCCAATCAATCAATGTGATACACAATATTAACCAATTGAAGAATAAAAAACATAATCTCAGATACAGAAAAAGCTTTTGACACAATTCAATACCTATTTATGAAAAGAACTCGCCAGAGAGTAGGCAAAGAGGGAACCTACCTCAACATGAGAGAGGCCGTATGCGACAAACACATGGCAAACATTCTTCTCAATGGTGAAGAACTGAAAGCGTTTCCTCTAAGATCAAGAACAAGACAAGGGCGCCCACTCTTTGCCACTGTTATTCAACACAGTATTGGAAGTCCTAGCCACAGCAATGAGAAGAAAAAGAAGAGGAATCCAGACTGGAAGAGAAGAAGTAAAACTGTCACTGTGCAGATGACATGATATTGTGCATAGATGCTGCCAGAAAACTACTAGAGCTCATCAATGATTTTGTCAAGCTGCAGGATGCAAAATTACAGCACAGAAACCCCTTGCCTTCCTATACACTAACAACGAAAAACCAGAAAGAGAAAAAAGGGAAAAAATGCATTCACCACTGCAACAAAAAAAATAAAATACCTGAGAATAAACCTACTTGAGGAGACAAAAGACCTGTATTTAGACAACTAGAAGGCACTGCTGAAAGAAGTCAAAGACAAATGAGAAACTATACCATGTTCTTGGATCTAAAGAATCAATATTGTGATAATGACTAAATTACCCCAAACAATCTACAGATTCAGTGTAGTCTCATCAAATTCTAATGACATTTTTCACAAAATTAGAACAAAAAATTTTTACAATTTGTATGGAAACACAAAAAAACCCAAACACCCAAAGCAATCTTGAGAAAGAAAAACAGAGCTGGAGGAATAAACTTTTCTGACTTCACATTATACTACAACGCTTCAGTGATCAAAATAATATGGTACGGGCACAAAAACAGAAATACAGTTCAGTGAAACAAGGTAAAAAGCCCCTCAAAAATCCACACACCTATGGGCCCCTTATTTTGACAAAGGAGGCAGGAATATACAATGGAGAAAAGAGACAGCCTCTTCAACAAGTGGCACTGGGAACACTGGGTAGCTACATGTGAAAGAATGAAATTAGAACATGCTCTAACACCATACACAAAGATGGACAAAAAAAATGGGTTATGGACCTACATGTAAGTCCAGAATCTGTAAAACTCGTAGAGGAATACACAGAACACTCTTTGACATGAATCACTGCAAGATCTTCTTTGACCCACCATCCTGGAGTTAAGGAAACAAAACCTAAAATAAACAAATGGGATCTAATTAAAAGCTTTTGCACAGCAAAAGGAAACTATAAACAAGATGAAAAGACAGCCCTCAGAATGGGAAATATAATTGCAGACAAAACAACTGAAAAAGGATTACTATCCAAAATATACAAGCAGCTCATGCTGCTCAATATCAGAAAGACAACCCAATCAAAAAACGGGCAAAAGACCTAAACAGACATTTCTCCAAAGAAGACATACAGATGGGCAAACACATGAAAAGATGTTCAACATCACTCATTATGAGAGAAATAAAAACCAAAACTGCAATGAAGTATCACATCACACTAGTTAGAATGGCCACCATCAAAAAATCTACAGACAATAAATGCTGTAGAAGATGTGGAGAAAAGAGAACCCTGTTGTAGGGAATGTAAAGTGATACAACCACTATGGAGAACAGTATGAAGATTCCTTAAAAAGACAAGGAATAAAACTATGATATGACTCAACAATCCCACTACTGGACATATATTCTGAGAAAACCATAATTCAAGAAGACCCATGTACCCCAGTGTTGCAGCATTGCAGCTCTGTTTACTGGTAGGACATGGAAGCAATCTCAGTGTCCATGGATAGATGAGTGGATAAAGAAGTTGTGGTACGTATATACAGTGGAATATTACTCAGCCATAAAAAGGAACAAAATTGGGTCATTTGTAGTGATGTGAATAAACCTAGAGTGTCATACATGGTGAAGTCAGAAAGAGAAAAACAAATATCATATACTAGAGCACATGTTTATGGAATCTAGAAAAATGGTACCGATGAGCCTATTTGTGGGGAAGGAATGGAGACACAGACGTAGAGCATGAACTTGTGGACACAGTGGGGAAAGGAGAGGGTGAGGCAGACAGAGTAATGTTGACATAGATACACTGCAGTGTTTAAAATAGATAACTAGTGGGACACAGAGCTCAACTCTGGTCTGTGACAACCTGGAAGGATGGGATTGGGGGAGTGGTGAGAGGGTGGCTGAAGAGGGAGGGGATATTGCTATACTTAGAGCTGATTCATGCTGTTGTCCTGCAGAAACCAGCACAACATTGTAAGGCAATTATAATTCAATTAAATTAACTGACAAAGGAAATCATAAAAATCGGAGCAGAAATAAATGAAACAGAAAAAAGAAAAAGTTACAAATACCAATAGAATAAAAGTTGGCTCTGAGAAAATAAAATTGATAAGCCTTTAGCCAGACTCAAAATAAAATTGGATAGGACTCAATTAATAAAACTAGAATATTAATTAATAAACTAATAAAACTAGAAAAAAAGGAGAAATCACAAATGTCACTGCAGATCTAAGGATCATAAGAGACTACTATATATGCCAATAAAATGGACAACCTGGAAGAAATGAATCAGGAAGTATTAGAAAATATAAACAGACCAATCACAAGTGATGAAACTGAAACAGTAATTAAAAATCCTCCAACAGAAGTCCAGGACCTTATGGCTTCACAAGCAAATTCTATCAAACATTTATGTTAGACCTAACACCTCTCCTTCTCAAAACTCTTCAAAAAATTGTAGAGGGAGGGACTCTCCAAATACAGTCTATGATGTCACCATTACCCAGGGTAGCCAAAGCAATCTTGAGAAAGAAAAACAGATCTGGAGAAGTCAGGCTCCCTGACTTCAAACTAGACTCCAAAGATACATTATTCGAGACATCACAGTACTGGTACAGAAACAGAAATGCAGATCAATGGTAAAGGACAGATAGCCCAGAGATAAACCCCCACACCCATGGCCACCTAATCTATGACCCAGGAGGCAAGAATATACAGTAGAGAAAAGAAAGCCTCTTCAGTGAGTAGTGCTGGGCAGTCTGGACAGCTCTGGGGTGGGACTTGGGGCATGGGAGGAAGGCACAGGAGGGGGTGGGTATATGTGTGTGCTTAGTCGCTCAGTATACGTACAGCTGGTTCACGTAGTTACACAGTGTAAATGAAAGCATTATAAAGCAATTAAACTTTGATTAAAAATAAATTGTTTTGCTATCCAAAAGTCTACAAGCAATAAATGCTGGAGAGGGTGTGGAGAAAAGGGAACCCTCTTACACTGTTGGTGGGAATGCAAACTAGTACAGCCACTATGGAGAACAGTGTGGAGATTCCTTAAAAAACTGGGAATAGAACTGCCATATGACCCAGCAATCCCACTGCTGGGCATATACACCGAGGAAACCAGAATTGAAAGAGACGCGTGTACCCCAATGTTCATCGCAGCACTGTTTACAATAGCCAGGACATGGAAGCAACCTAGATGTCCATCAGCAGACGAATGGATAAGGAAGCTGTGGTACATATACACAATGGAATATTACTCAGCCATTAAAAAAATACATTTGAATCGGTTCTACTGAGATGGATGAAACTGGAGCCCATTATACAGAGTGAAGTAAGCCAGAAAGAAAAACAACAATACAGTATACTAATGCATATATATGGAATTTGAAAGATGGTAACGATAACCCTATATGCGAGACAGAATAAGAGACACAGGTGCATAGAACAATTTTATGGACTCTGAGGGAGAAGGTGAGAGGGTGGGACGTTCTGGGAGAATAGCATTGAAACATGTATATTATCATATGTGAAACAGAACACCATTCCATGTTCGATGCATGAGACAAGGGCTCAGGGCCGGGGCAATGGGATGACCCAGAGGGATGGGATGGGGAGGGAGGTGGGTGGGGGTCCAGGAAGGGGAACACATGTAAACCCATGGCTGATTCATGTCAATGTATGGCAAAAACTATTACAATATTGTAAAGTAATTAGCCCCAAACTAAAATAAATAAATTTATTAAAAAAAATAAACTAAAAATAAATAAATAAAAAATAAATTGTTTAAATGTTCAACTAAAAAAAAAGAAAGCTTGAGTTGCACTTATCACATCAGATGAAATAGTTTAACATCAAGATTGTTAAAAGAGACAAGGAAGGTCATGACACAATAATCAAGGGATCAATCCAAGAATAAGATATAACAATTGTATTTATGCACCACTATAGGAACACCTCAATATATAAGGCAAATGCTAACAGACAAGCATAGAATAGCACAATAATAGTGTGGGGGACTTTAATATTCCATTTGCACAAATGGACAGCTCATCAAGATAGAAAATAAATAAGGAAACACAAGCTTTAAATGACACAATAGACCAGATAGACTTAATTGATATTTATATAAGATAGTCAGCCTGAAAGTAGCAGCATACACTTTCTTCTCAAGTGTACATGAAACATCCTTTGGGACAGATCACATCCTGGGTCATGATTCAAGCCTCAGTAAACTCAAGAAAACTGAAATTGTATCAACAACACTATGAGATTAGAAATCAATTACAGGGGAGAAAAACTATAAAAAAAAAAAAAACACAAACACATGGAGGCTAAATAATATGCTGCTAAAGAACCAAGAGATCACTGAGGAAATCAAACAGGAAATTAAAAAAATAAGTAGAAACAAATGACAATGAAAGCATGACAACCCAAAACTATGGGATGCAGCAAAAGCAGTTCTAAGAGTGAAGTTTATAGCAATTCATTCTTCCCTTAAGAAATAAGAAAAATCTCAAACAATCGGCCCTTCCACCTAATGCAACCAGAGAAAGATCAAAGAATCCACAAAGTTAGTGAAAGGAGAGAAATGGTAAAAGAACAGAAATAAATATAAACAAAGAAAACAATAGCAAATATCAATAAAAGTAAAAGTTAGTTCTTTGAACAAATAAACAAAATTGATAAAACTTAAGCCAGACTCAAGGGGAAAGAAAAGGAGAAAATCTGAATCAATAAAATTAGAAATAAAAAAAATTACAACTGACACTGAAGACATACACAGGGTCATACGGGACTACCAAAAGTAACTATATGCCAATAAAATGGATAACCTGGAAGAAATGGACAAATCATAAAAGGTACAACCTCCCAAGACTGAACCAATAAGAAATAGAAAATATAAACAGACCAATCACAAGTAATGAAATTGAAAGAGTAATTAAAAATCTTCCAACAAACAAAAGTCCAAAACCTGATGGCTTAACGGGCAAGTTCTAACAAACATTTATAGAAGACCTAACATCTCTCTTTTGCAGACTCTTCCAAAAAATTGCAGAGGGAAGGAAACTCCCAAACTTCACTTATAAGGCCACCATCACCCAAATAACCAAACCAGACAAAGATATCACAAAAAAAGAAAATTATAGAAAACTACAGACCAATATCACTGAAGGATACAGATGCAAAATCCTCAACAAAATACTAGCAAACAGAATCCAACAGCACATTAAAAGGATCATATACCACAATCAAGTGAGATTTATTCTAGGGATGCAAGGATTCTTCAATATATGCAAATCAACCAATGTGATACACTGTATTAACAAGTTGAAGCACAAAAACCATATTATCATCTCAGTAAATGCAGAAAAAACTTTTAACAAAATTCCACACCCATTTATGACAAAAACTCTCCAGAAAGTGGACACAGAAGGAACATATTATGATATAATAAAGGCCACATACAACAAACCCACAGCAAACATCGTTCTCAATGATGCAAAACAAAGCATTTCTTTTAAGATCAGCAACAAGACAAGGATACCCACTCTTGTCACTTTTATCCAACATAGATTTGGAAGTTCTAGCCATGGCAATCAGAGAATAAAAAGAAATGGAAGGAATACAAACTGGAAAAGAAGTAATAAAACCATCACTGTTTGCAGACTGCATGATACTATACACTGAAAATCCCAAAGATGCCACCAGAAATCTACTAGACCTAACCAATGAATTTGGTAAGGCTGTAAGATATAAATTAATGCACAGAAATCACTTGTATTCCTATACACTAACAACAAAAAGAGTAGAAAAAGAAATTAAGGAAACAGTCTCATTTACCATTTCAACAAAAATAATAAAATACCTAGCAATAAACCTACCTAAGGAGGCAAAAACCTGTACTCAGAAAACTATAATACACTGATGAAAGAAGTCAAAGATTAAAAAAATAGATGAAGAAATATACCATGTTCTTGGATTGGAAGAATATTGTAAAAATGACTATCCTACCCAAAACAATTATAGATTCAATGCAATCCAAATAAAACTACCAATGTAATTTTTCACAGAATCAAAAACTAAAAAGTTTATCATTTGGATGGAAACACAAAAGAACCCGAATAGCCAAAGCATTTTTCTTGAGAAAGAAAAATGGAGCTGAAGGAATCAACCTTCCTGACTTCAGACTATACCACAAACTTCAGTAATCAAGACAATATGATATTGGCCCCAAAACAGAAACATAGATAGAGTAGTACAGGATACAAATCCAAAAGATGAATCCACGCACCTACGGTAGCTAATATATGACAACGGAGGCGAGAATATACAATGGAGAAATGACAGTCTCTTCATTAAGTGGTGCTGTGAAAGAATGTGAAAAAATTCTTTCTATATGTGAAAGAATGAAATTAGAACACTACCTAATACCATTTATGAAAATAAACTCTAAATGGATTGAAGACCTAAATGTAAAACTTGACACTATAAAAATCTTGGAGGAAAACATACTGAAAACACTTTGACATAAATCACAGTAAAATCTTTATCCCACCTCCTAGTGTAATGAAAATAAGAACAAAAATAAAATGAAATCTAATCAAACTTAAAAACGTTTGCACAGCAAAGGAAACCATAAACAAGATGAAAAGACAACACTCAGAATGGGAGAAAGTAAATGCAAATGAATCAATTGACAAAGGGTTAATTTCCAAAATATGCAAACAGTTCATGCAACTCAATATCAAAAAAAGCAAAGAATCCAATCACAAAATGAACAGAAGACCTAAATAGACATTTCTCCAAAAAGACATACAGATGGCCAAGAGGCACATGAAAAGATGCTCAACATCACTAATTATTTGAGAAATGCAAATCAAAACTACAATGAGATATCACCTCACACCAGTCAGAATGGCCATCATCAACAAATCTACTAACAATAAATGCTGGAGAGGGTGTGGAGAAAAGGGAGCCCTCTTACACTGTTGGTGGGAATGGAAATTGATATAGCCACTATGCAGAACAGTATGGATATTCCTTAAAAAACTAAAATTAGAAGCACAATATGACCCAGCAATCCTACTCCTGGGCATATACCCAGAGAACATCATAATTCAAAAAGACACATGCGCCCCAAAGTTCATTGCAGCACTATTTACAATAGCCAGGACATTAAAGCATCCTAGATGTCCATCAGCAGATGAATGGATAAAGAAGATACAAATATAATGGAATGTTCAGTTCAGTTGTTAGTTGTAAAAAAAAAAAAAAAAAAAATTGGGTCATTTTAGTGATGTGGAAGAGCCTACAGTTTTTGTCTTGTAGAGAGAAGTCAGAAAGAGAAAAACATTGTATATTAATGCATATATATGGACACTATTAACAGAAAAATGGTATTGATGAACTATTGCAGGGCAAGAATAGAGACACATATAGAATGCACATGTGGACATGGAGCTGGGGGAAGAGGGTAGGATAAATTGGGAGATTATGACTGACCTCTGTACACTACCATGTGTAAACCAGACAGCTAGTGGGAACCTGCCTTATAGCACAGGGTGCTCAGCATAGTTTTCTGTGATGACCCAGGGAGGTGGGATGGGAGGGTGTGGGAGGGAGACTTAAGAGGGAGAGGATATATGTATACATAAAGCTGATGAACTTCATGGTAAAGCAGAAAGTAACACAATATTGTAAAGTAATTATATTCCAATCTTTAAAAAAACGCCTGAGAAACACCAGGGCGTACTGTCAGCATCCCTGTGGTTAAGGGGGGCCCAGAGCAGCACCAGCAACAGGAGAAACCCAAGGAAGAACTGCTAAGACATACGAATCAAATTAACAAAAATTAAAGACAAACAGAAAATATTAAAAGCAACACAGGAAAAGCAACAAATAAGATACAAACAAGTCCCCATCAGGCTACCAGCTGATTTTTCAGCAGAAACTCTGCAGGATACATTTAAAGTGAAGAAAGGGAAAAAACCTAAGAACAAGAATACCCTATACAGCAAGGCTCTCATTCCGAGTTGGCAGAGAAATCAAAAGCTTTACAGAGAAGCAAAAGATCAGAGAATTCAGCACCACCAAACCAACTTTAGAACAAATGCTAAAGGAACATTGATAGGAAAGAAAAAGAAAGAGGCCACAACTAAAAACAAGAAAATCACAAATTGTAAAGCTGGTAAACAGAAACATACAGTAACAGTAGGAAATCATCAACAAACAAATATGATACCAAAATAAGTAATGATGAGAAAAGAAGAGTAAAATGCAGGAAATGGGAAATGCATTTGAAAGTCAGAGACCAGCAACTTAAAAAAAACTTGTATATGTAGACTGCTATATCAAAAATTTGTGGCAACCACAAACCAAAAAGTACAATAGATACAGTCACAAAAAGCAATACAAATACAACAATAAAGATATCCACAAATCATAGGAAAAGAGAACAAAAGAGGAAGGGAAAAGAAAAGAACTATGATCACAAATCCTAAACAATTAACAAAATAGTAGTAAGAACATACGTATCATAATTGCCTTAAATGTAAATGGATTAAATGCTCCAATCAAAAGCATATATTGGCTGATGGATACAAAAACAAGAACCGCATATATGCTGTGTACAAGAGACCAGCTTCAAGCCTAGGGACACATACAAACTGAAAATGGTGAGGGGGACGGAAAAAGGTATTCCTTGCAAAAGAAATCAAAAGAAAGCTGAAGTATCAATATAATATGAGAAAAACAGATTTTAAAATAAAGACAGTTGCAAGAAACAAAAAATAACACTACATAATGATCACAGGATCTTTCCAAGAAGAAGATACAAACATTGTAAATATATACACACCCACCATGGGAGGTCCTCAATATATAAGGCAAATGCTAAGAGCAATATGAGGGGAAAGAGTAACACAATAGTATTGGAGGACTTTAATAACACAACACGTATACCAATAGAAAGATCACCCAGACAGAAAATCAATAAGGAAACATGAGCCTTAAATAACACAATGGACCAAACAGACTGAATCGATATTTAAAGAACATCCCATTTGAAAGAGCTGAATAAACTTTCCTCTCAAATGCATATGGAACCTTCTCCAGAATAGATGACATCTTGGGCCATAAATGAAGCCTGGTAAAATTTAAGAAAACTGAAATCATGTCAAGCATCTTTCCCAAACACAGTGCTCTGGGATTAGAAAGTAATTACACAAAAAAGAAAAAAATCTAAAAAACACAAACATGTAGAGGCTAAACAATATGTTACTAAGTACCAATGGGTCAATGAGAAAAAGAAAAAAGGATGAATGGCAATGAAACCACAACAGCCCAAATCATACAGGACACAGCAAAAGCGGTTCTAAGAGGGAGGTTTGCAGCAACATAATCTTAACTCAGGAAAGAAGAAAAATCTACAATAAACAACTTGATCTTACACCTAAAGCAACAAGAGAAGGAAAAACAAAACCCAAAGTTAGTAGAAGGAAAATCATAAAGATCAGAAATTAATGAAACAGAGACAATGAAAACAATAGAAATGATCAATGAAACTAAAAACCGGTTCTTTGAAAAGAAAGACAATAAATCTTTAATGCAGAGTCATCAAGAAGAAAAAGCAAAAGGCTCAAATAGATGAAATTAGAAATGAAAGAAGTTAAAGCTGACATCACAGAAATATAAAGAATCATAAGAGCCTACTACAAGCAACTATATGTTAATTAAATGGACAACCTAGAAGAAATGGACAAATTATTAGAAAGGTACAACTTACAAGACTGGTCAGGAAAAAACAGAAAATATGAACACACCAATCACAAGCACTGAAATGGTGATTTAAAAAAATCCCAACCAAAGTCCAGGAGTAGATGCCCTCAGAGGTGAATCCAAACATTTAGAGAATTAACACCTGTATTTCTCAAAATCTTCCAAAAATTTCAGAGGAAGAAACACTTCTGAACTCATCCTATAAGGCCACCATCACTGTGATACCAAAATCAGACAAAGATAACACACGCAAAAAAAGAAAATGACACCGATATCACTGATAAACATAGATGAAAAAATCCTCAACAAAATGTTAGCAAATCTAACCCCCAAAAAACATTAAAAGGATCATACCCTGTGATCAGGTAGGATCTGTCTTTAATCCACAAATCAATCTATGTGGTACACAAAATTAAAAAATTGAGGAAATAAAACATATGATCATCTCAATAGAAGCAGAAAAAGCTTTTGACAAAATTCAACACTCATTTATTATAAAAACTCTCCAGAAAGTGGGTATAGAGGGAGCCTACCTAAACATAATAAAGGCTATATATGACAACCCACAGCTAAATTCAACAGTGAAAAGCTGAAAGCATTTCCTTTAAGATCAGCAACAAGATAAAAACATCCATTCTCACCACATTTATTCAAAATAGTTTTGGAAGTCCTAGCCACAGAAGTCAGAGAATAAAAAGAAATAAAGGTAATCCAAATTTGGAAAGAAGAATTAAACTGTCACTGTTTGAAGATGACATTACACCATACACAGAATATCTTACGATGCTACCAGAAAACTACTAGATGTTATCAATGAATTGGATAATGTTTCAGGATACAAAATGAGTACACAGAAATTTCTTGCATTTTTATCCACTAACAAATGGTCAAAAAGAGCAATTAATGAAACAATTCCATTTACCATCACATCAGAAAGAACAAGATGTCTAGGAATAAACCTACTTAAGGAGACAAAAACCTGTACTCTGAAAACTGTAAGATGCTGATGAAAGAGACTGAAGATGACACAGACAGATGGAAAGATATACCATATTCTTAGAGTGGAAGAATCAGTATCACCAAAATGACTGTACTTCCAAAAGTAAGTTATAGATTCAGTGCAATTTCTTTCAAATTACCAACAGCATTTTTCAGAGAACTAGAACAAAATTTGCTTAAATTTATGGAAACAAAAAGTACATGAATAGCCAAAGCAATCCTGAGAGAGAAAATCATCTGGAGGAATCTGGTTCCCTGACTTTGGACTATACTACAAAGCTACAGTCATCAAAACAGTATGTTACTGGCACAAAAATAAAAATACAGGTCAATGGAATGGAATAGGAAGCCCAGAAATAAACCTACATACTTAACAGCTAATTAATCTTTGATGAAAGAAGCAAGAATATGCAATGGAGCAAAGACAATATCCTCAATAAAAGGTGCTGAGAAAACTGGACAGCTACATATAAAAGAATGACATTAATACATTCTCTAAAATCATATAAAAATAACAAAAAAATAAAAAATAAAACTCTAAGTTTTATTTTTACAAAAAAATATTTTATTTTTGTAAGTTTTATTTTACAAAAAAATAAACTCTAAGTGGATTAATCACTTAAGTATAAGGCTGGATACTATAAAACTCTTAGAGGTAAACATAGGTAGAACACTCTTTGACATAAATTGCAATAGTATCTTTTTGGATCCACCTCTTAGAAAGACAAAAATAAAACAAAAAATAAACAAATGGGAACTAATTAAACCTAAAAGCTTTTCCATGGCAAAGGAAGCCATAAGCAAAGTGAAAAGAAAATCTACACAATGGGAGAAAATATTTTCAAATGAAGGGACTGATGAAAGATTAATGTCCAAAACATACACATAACTCATGGAACTCAATATTAAAGTAAAAATATGCAGAATATCTAAATAGGCATTTTTCTAAAGAAGACATACAGATAGTCAAAAATCATGTGAAAAGATGTTGAACATCTCTAATTATCAGAGACATGCAAATCAAACCTACAACAAGGTATTATCTGACACCAGTCAGAATGGCCATCAAAGGCTACAAATAATAGATGTCAGAGAGGATTTGGAGGAAAAAAAGAACACCCCTACACTGTTTGCAGGGATATAAATTGGGACAAACTATGGATACAATATGGAGGTTCCTGAAAAACTACAAGTAGAGCTACCACATGATCCAGCAATCCAACACCTGGGCATATATCCAGAGAAAAACAATTCAACAATATACGTGTTCCTCAATATTCACAGCAGCAGGATTTACAATAGCCAAGACATGGAAGCAACATAAATGTCAAATAGATGAAAAAATAGAGGATGTATGTGTGTATATATATATATACATATATATACACACATACATATATATAGGTATATAGGTGTATATATATATATATGTATACACATACACACATATAAACACACAATGGAATATGACAGTCATATAAAGAATGAAATAATCCCATTTGCAACAACATGGATGGGCCTGGAGATTATCAACTAAGTGAAGTAAGTCAGAGAAAGACAAATATACATTATTAATATTGAAATCTAAAAAGTGATACAAATGAACTTATTCACAAAACAGAAATAGACTTACAGACTTGGAAAACAAACTTATGGTTGCCAAAGGGGAAAAATGGGCAGGGGAGGGATAAATTAGTAGTTTGAGATGAAAATAAACACATGACTATATATAAAATAATCAACAATGATCTACTATATAGCACATGAAACTCCACTCAATATTCTGTAATAACCTATGTGGGAAAAAATTCTGAAAAGGAAGGGACATATGTATACACATAACTGAATCACTTTGCTATATGCCTAAAATTAACCTAACATTGTTAATTGACCATCAGTTCAGTTCAGTTCAGCCGCTCAGTTGTGTCTGATCCTTTGCAACCCCATGGACTGCAGCATGTCAGGCCTCCTTGTCCATCACCAACTCCTGGAGTTTACTCAGACTCCTGTCCATTGAGTCGGTGATGACATCCAACCGTCTCATCCTCTTTCATCCCCTTCTCCTCCATACTCCATAATTGACCATACTCCAACATAAAATAAAAATTCAATTTAAAACATAGAAATGAAAAGGGGGAAGTTACAACTGACACCACAGACATATAAAGGGCCATAAGAGACAACTACAAGCAACTATATGTTGATAAAATGGACAACCTAGAAAAAAAAAATGGGCAAATTCTTAGAAAGGTACAACCTCCCAAGACCGAATCAGGAAGAAACAGAAGATATGAACACACCAGTTAGAAGCACCGAAATGGAATCTGTGATTAAAGAGCTCCCCCAAAACAAAAGTCCAGGACCGGATGCCCTTGGAAGTGAAATATAACAAACAGTTAGACTTCTGAAACTCCTTCTAAATCTCCTCTAAAAACTGCAGAGGAAGCAACACTTCCACACCCATTTTATGAGGTCCCTGTCACTGCAATACCAAAACCTGACAAAAATACCACAAAAAAGAAAAAAAATTACAAGCCAATATTACTGATGAATATATTTATAGATGCAAATATCCTCAACCAAATACTAGCAAACCAAATCCAACAGTACATTAAAAGGATCATACACCACAATCAAGTGGGATTTATCCCAGGATGCAAGGGTGCTTCAGTACCCACAAATCAGTGTGGTATACAACATTAACAAATTGAAGAATAAAAAAAAAAATCATCTCAACAAATGCAGATAAAGCTTTTGACAAAATTCAACAGTCATTTATTATATAAACTCTCCAGAAAGTGAGCACAGAAAGAACCTACCCCAACATAATAAAGATCATATATGACAAGCCTACAGCTAACACCACAATCGTGAAAAGCTGAAAGCAATACGGCAAAACAAGGTTGTCCATTCCATCTTGCCACTTTTACTCAACATAGTTTTGGAAGTCCTAGCCACTGCAGTCAGAGAAGAAAAAGAAGTGAAAGGAATCCAAACTTGAAAAGAAAAAAAAACTGTCAGTGTTTGAAGATGACATGATACTACACATAAGAAATCTTAATGATGTTACCAGAAACCTACTAGACCTCATCAATAAATTCAGTGAAGTTGCAGGATACAACACTAGTGCACAGAAATTACCTGCGTCTACACACTAACAACAAGAGTCAGAAAGAGAAATTACGGGACTTCCTGGGATCTGCCTTTCGATGAAGGGGACACAGCTTTGATCCCTGGCTGGAATTAGCATCCTACACGTTGCAGAGTAACTCAGCCTGTGGGTCACAACTACTGAGCCTGAGCGCTCCAGAGACTGCACCCCACAGATAGAGGCCACACGCTACAATGAGAGAGCCTGCATAATGCATGAAGATCTGGCAGGCCACAACTAAGACCCAACACAGCCAAATTCATTAATTAAAAGAAGAAAAAGAAATTAAACCATTCACCATTACATCGATAAGAATAAGATAGCTAGGAATGAACCTATATAAGGAGACAAAACCTGTACTCTGAAAACTGCAAGAGACTGGAAATGACATAAACAGATGGAAAGATATACTATGTTCTTGGACTGGAAGAATCAGTATCATCAGAATGACTATACTGTCAAAGGCAAGCTACAGTTTCAATGCAATCTCTATCAAATTATCAATGGCACGTTTCACAGAACTAGAACAAAAGATGTTTAAATTTGTATGGAAACACAAAACATCCCAAAGAGTCAAAGCAATCCTGAGAGAGAAAACAGCTGGAGGAATCAGATACCCTGACTTCAGACTACACTTCAAAGCTACATTCATCAAAACAAATGGCACTGGCACAAAAACAGAAATACAGGTCAATGGAACAGAATAGAAGGCTCAGAGATAAAACCATGACTCTACAGCCATTTAATCTATGACAGTTGAAGTACGAATATACAATGGAGCAAAGACAGCTGCTTTAGTAAGAGGTGCTGGGCAAATTGGACAACTACCTGCAGAAGAAGAATGAAATCGTTATTACATTCTCTAAAACGATACACAAAAATCAACTATAAATGGATTACATACCTAAACATAAGGCTGCATACTATAAAACACTGGAAGACAACATAGACGGAACACTTGGACATAAATAGCAGCAATATCTTTTTTGATCCAACTCCTAGAAAGACAAAAATAAACAAATGGGATCTAGTTAAACTTAAAAGCTTTTGCATAGCAAAAGAAACAATAAACAAAGCAAAAAAAAAAAATCTTCAGAATGGGAGAAAATATTTGCAAATGAAGTGACTGACAAAAGACTAATGTCCAAAACATAGAAACAACTCATGCTCAATATAAGAAAAAAAAAAAAAGAAAAACCAGTCAAAAAATGGCCACTAGATCTATTAGACATTTCTCCAGAGACATATGGATGGCCAAAAAGCATATGAAAAGATGCTCAACATCTCAAATTATCATAGAAATTCAAATCAAAACTACAATGAGCTATCACCTCACATCTGTTACAGTGGCCATTACAAAACATCTACAAACAATAAATTCTGGACAGGGTGTGTTCAGAAGGGAATCCTCTTGCCCTGTTGGTAGGAATGTAAGCTGATACATTCACTATAGAGACCAGTATGGAGGTTCCTTAGAAACAAAAAATAAACCTGCCTTATAACCCAGCAATTGCACTACCGGGCACATACCCAGAGAAAACTTTACTTCCAAAGGCGCATGCACCTCAGTGTTTGTTGCAGCACTGTTCACAATTGCCAGGACATGGAAGCAAGCCGAATGTTCAACAACAGATGACTAGATAAAGAAGATGATGTACATACATACAGTGGATATTATTCAGTCATAAAAATGAATGAGATTCAGGCATTTACAGAGGCATGGATGGATCTCGAGTCTGTCGTATACAGTGAATAAGTCAGAAAGAGAAAAACAAATATAGTTTCTATGTGCTGTGCTTAGTCACTCAGTCGTGTCCGACTCTTTGCGACCCCGTGGACTGTAGCCCACCAGGCTCCTCTGTCCATGGGGATTCTCCAGGCAAGAATACTGGAGTGGGTTGCCATGCCCTCCTCCAGGGGATCTTCCCAACCCAGGGATCGAACCCAGGTACATGGCAGGCACATTCTTTACCCTGGTCTGAGCCACCAGGGAATTTAGGAAATGGGTATAAGTGGTCTCATTTGCAAAGCATAAATAGAGGCACAGATGCAGAGAAGGAAGTGTGGATGCCCAGAGGAGGAGGTGGGGGGTTGGATGAACTGAGAGATTGGAATTGACACAAAAAACACCCTTGATACTATGTATAAAATAGATAACTGATGAGAACCTCCTGTGTAGCTCAGGGAACTCTACTAGTGCTCTGTGGTGACCTACATGGGGAGGAAACCCTAAGAAGGAGGGATGCATGTACACACGCGGCTGATTCACTTTGCTGTGCAGCAGAAGCGAACACGACACTGTAAAGCAGTGATACTCCAACAAACATGTAAACATGAAATGTTTGTGAAAAACGCTTAAATATCTATATTGCATTAATACAAGACATTTTATTGATGGATATATTATAAATTATTTATACAGCAAAGTTCAATACCATTTTTAGCTTTCTGAGAAAATATAAATTTCTAGTTAACAGTGGTATCTTTCCTGTAATATCAGTAATACCTAAAGTTATATCATGACTACATTAATAATATATAACATGTTAATAATTGCACTATCACATTTATTCTATTACACAATAAATTAATATAGTATATAAATTATGTGATTGATACATTGATATACATATGTTCCAAACATAATGACCATACAAATCATTAATGCATAATAAATACTACTCCATTCATCTATATGGAGATACGTACACATCTATATCAATACATCGCCATATGTACATGTTCATTTTTAATTAAGAGATCCAAGTATGATGAAGGCCATGTGTATGTGATAAAAAATCAATTTTTATAAGAAATTTCTGTATATGATTAACAGGTCTTCCCTATAAAATTTCATCCTAAATGAGTTTGAAATAAATGCTTTTCTTCTTAATACAAAAAACAGTCAACAATCAATAAATGCTGGACAGGGGTGGAGAAAAAGGAACCCTCTCTACACTGCTGGTGGGGATATAAATTGATATTAACACTACAGAGAACATCATAGAGGTTCCTGAAAAACTAAACATAGAACTACCATGTGCTGTGCTGAGTCACTCAGTTGTCTCTGGCTCTTGGTAACCCCATGGACTGAAGACCCCCAGGCTCCTCTCTCCATGGGATTCTCCAGGCAGGAATACTGGAGTGGGTTGTCATGCCCTCCTCCAGGGGATTTTCCCAACCCAGGGACTGAACCCAAGCCTCTCACATTGCAAGTGGATTCTTTACTAACAGAACCACTAGGGAACCTCAAGAATACTGGAGTGCGTAGCCTATCTCTTCTCCAGGGGATCTTCCTGACCCAGGAATCGAACTGGGGTCTCCTGCATTGCAGCAGATTCTTTACCAGTTGAGCTACCAGAGAAGTCCATATGATCTAGCAGTCCCAATCCTGGGCATATATCCAGAGAATACATATGCACCTCACTGTTCATAGAAGCAGTATTTACGGTAGCCAAGACATGGAAGCAACCTAAGTATCAATCAACAGAGAAATGGATAAAGATGTGGTACATATATACACTGGAGTATTACTCAGCCATCTAAAGAATGAAATAATGCCATCTGCAGCAACATGGATGGCTCTAGAGATTATCACACTGAGCGAAGCAAACCAAAGACAAATATATCACTTATATGTTGAATATAAAAAAATGATACAAGTGAACTTATTTATAAAACAGAAAGAGATTCACAAAGATAGAAAACTTATGGTTACCGAAGTGGAGGTGTGAAAGTGAAAGTCGCTCAGGCATGTCTGGCTCTTTGTGACCCCATGGAAGAGTCCATGGAGTTCTCCAGGCCAAAATACTGGAGTGGGTAGCCCTTCCCTTCTCCAGGGGATCTTCGCAACCCAGGGATCAAACCCAGGTCTCCCGCATTGCAGGCAGATTCTTTACCAGCTGAGCCACCAGGGAAGCCCAAAGTGGAGGTAGGGGAGGGATAAATCAGGAGTTTGGGATTAAAATATACATACTATATATAAAATAGGCAACCAACAAGTACCTACTATATAGCACAGGGAACCATACCTAATATCTTATAATAATCTATAATGGAAGGGAATGTAAAAAAAGGATATGTGCATATGTATGTATAACTGAACCACTCTGCTGTACACCTGAAACTAACAACATTGTAAATCAACTGTATTTCAATAAAATTTAAAAATACAAATTAAGATATGACACTATATATGTCAAGTCTTTGTGTGGGGACGTTCTTACTAAATACACACGTAACCTTCATCCCACCTACAAAGAACAATTTGTACTTGAGTCCACTGAGCAACACCAGGGATTCCAGGGGAAAGAATTACCGAGTCCACAGGGAAACCATAATTAACTAGTCAGTGTGAAAGACCACTGTAGGTCACAACTCTGATTATCAGGTCCTCCCTGCCTCCCTTTATGGTCAGCGTGCCACCGCGCTCCTGGAGATTCAGTGCTGTCACCTCAGTCTTGGGCTCTCCAGGGTCCCACGACCCCCACCCCAAAGCAGATTCTCTGGGAGGACAGCGCCTCTGCAGCCTTTCAAGAAAGTCAATGACCCTCCCGGTGCCTTTCACAAGGACCCTGTGAAGTATCCTCTGGACCCTCTCAGGGAACTTGTGCAGGATGGGAGAGGGATGAGGGAGCGAGGATACAGGAAATGCACATGATAAATACTCCCTAACGTTCTTCAACCTTGGATTCCTCCTGCTACACTGTGCATTTAGCATTTAGGAAGGGAAGGCTCAAGGCTCAGTTTCTCATCATCCTTACTCTAGGGTGTAATGGTCTAGACTACAGTTTGTTAGTCCCTCAGTTGACTCTTGGTGATGCCATGGACTGTAACCCACCAGACTCCTCTGTCCATAGAATTCTCCAGGCAAGGATACTGGAGTGGGTTACCATCCCATCTCCAAGGGATCTTCCTCACCTAGGGATTGAACCCAGGTCTCTCACATTGCAGGCCGGTTCTTGACCATCTGAGCCACCAGGGAAGCCCATAATAGTCTAGCCAAGGGGTCAGCAAGCTACAGCCCATGAGCTAAACGTGGCCCATTACCTATTTAGGATTTTACTGGAACATAGCCATGCTTTCACTGACACATCACCTGTGGCACTTTTCACGTCACCACAGAGAACTGAGCGGCTGTGACAGAGACCTTATTGTGGCTGGCAAGATTACAATATTGACTAGCTCTTTAAAGAAACGTTTTTCTGCCCCCTGGCCAAGGCTGCCTCTGGTCTTGTTTCTACCTATCTGATCTCTGTTGTTTTTTCCTCTCTTTGCTTATTCACATTCTCTAGTTTTTCTTCAGCAAACATGCTGATTAGTCAATTAGGAAAACACAGTCAGGAAGCTTCTAACACAGTCAAGGAATCACCAACCATAGAGCAAACAGTGGTGGACAAAAAAGATGTGGGCCTCATGCAGCTTAGAGTCTATGTCGTGGTTTATTTTGTGTATCAAAATAATAAAAGTTAAAAATTATATGTATGTAATACATGTTATATGTATGTGATACATGTTATATGTATGTGTGTGTGTATATATATACAGGCTTCCCAGTGGCGCTCCAGTATTCTTGCCTGGAGAATCCCATGGACAGTGGAGCCTGGTAGGCTATAGTCCATAGGGTTGCAAAGAGTCGGACATGACTGAGCAACTTAGCAGGCATGTGTACATATATATGTACGTATGTGTATTATAATATATGTCAATGTCATCTAAAGGAAACCAGCAGTGTGGTCTAGCCGACTGCTTGGAAGACTAACTCCTGTCATATCAAGGGGTGATCAGACCCTGACAGCCGGATTCATGAGCACAGAAGCCCCCACGAGACGGGCTCAGACGCCGGAGGGCTCGCTCACTGACTTACGGTGAGGGACTCTGTCACCCAGACCAGACGCGGGCGCTGGCCGTCTGCACAGCAACGCGCTCCTGTGTCAAGCTGCTCGGAGAGCCAAAACCGCATCAGGAAGCAGTGCACGGACTTCTCAGGAAAAATCACTGTGAAGTGGGACGGAAGTACCTACACGATGAGCGCTTTTTCCTCCTGTGGGGGTGAGAACGCGGTGCTGAGTACGCAAACAGAATAAAGCAAGTACAAAGAAGTGGGTATTTAACAGCGCCACACCCCTGAGAGAATCTGGATCCACTCACTATGCCAAGAAGGTGATTCTGTCGTGGGCGCAGAAACAGTGGGAGGCCAGTGCTGCCAGCTTTACATCGTCTCTCCCTTGATGAGAGCCGGAGCCGCTGGGACCAGAAAATGCAAGGCTTCCTCATTTCTACTATTTATTTTCCTGTGCCTCTACAAACGATCACGCTTTCTTTGGACTGAAATGTTATCTAAGTGTGTTAATTACGAGGCCCAAATAGCCCCCTACCTCTTTCAGATGGTTTTGCCCATTTCAGTTCTAGTGTACTGTGTTTATCTTATATACTCAGAGAGAGTCCATTCCCTGACTGGTTATTTATGATACTTTCCACGTAAGTTTGCTATAGGAACTGAATACAATAATTTTTGTGAACTACCCATGACTATGTCAGGCATACAGTAGGTGCTCAGTTATGAAAAACAGGACTGTAATATACTGGAAGTGGTGTAATTATCTCCACCAGAGTGTGAGGTACATTACGTTACCAAGTGGCAGAAGCGAAGTGCTGTGGGGACACAGAGACCAAATACTCCCGGGACCTTGAACTGGGCAACAGACACAACTGTAAGTCGCTTTCTCACTGCGTCACTTTTCTCTGGGTACGGTCCAGAGAGTAAGTGCCAGACTCCACGTGGGGCTGGGAATTAACACCACACCTTAGAAAGCGGTCCGGCTCAGGCTGAGTACAGGGCAAGCATCACGAGTCTGTTAACTCAGACTAACCCAAGCCTCAGCGATGCCCACATAAGCTTGTGGGTCACCCAGCTCCTCTGGGTTTGTATATAAATTATTTTCACACCAAGTCTCTTCAATCCTGGTCTTGTAGGACTGATCAAACACAGACAAAACCATATCTAAACAGTACATTCCGCTGAACTTATTTTTTCCCCTCTGAAAGCGGGTTTGATCCCTAGGTTAGGAAGATCTCCTGGAGGAGGGCATGGCAAGCAACAGTCCATGGGGTCGCAAAGAGTCAGACACGACTGAACAACCTGGCCCTCACAAACCATGGATGCTCCGCTTTCTTTTTCATGTCTTGGTGTCACAATCTACATTTGAAGCTAGAAAATTCCGAGTCATGGCCATATTTGCAAAATCAACACTGTCAGCTCTGAAACTGTCCCATGGGGGTGACCTCTTTAATATCTACACCCTTATGTGTTTACCCTTTCTTCTTCAAAGTACAGTCAGTCGTGTCCGATTCTTTGTGACCCCATGGACTGTAGCCCGCCAGGCTCCTCTGTCCACGGGATTTTCCAAGCAAGAATACTGGAGCAGGTTGTCATGTCCTTCTCTAGTGGATCTTCCTGACCCAGGGATCGAATCCGAGTCTCTTGCGTCTCCAGAATTGGCAGGTGGATTCTTTACCACTGAGCCACCTGCAAAGCCCTTATGTGTTTAGTTCTATTTATTTACTTTTTGTTCAGCAAATGCATAACTCTTACTGAGTGTCAGCCACTGTTCCAAGGGCTATAAAAACACTAACTCACTTTATCCCAACAACCTCACGAGGAACCACCCTATTATTATCCTCAAGGCACAGAGAGGCTCATGAGACTCCTGAGGTCACAGACTAGTGTGGGGGTATAAACCAGGCAGTCTGCCCCCAGGACATCCAACCCTTACCCCTACAGCCTCTTAGTATAGTTTCTGCTGATCATACCCCTCGGCTAACGGGGCAGCCTGAGTAGGAGCCTCCCTGCCTCCAGGCTGGTCTCTTCCCATTCAACACCCATTTATGATAACTCTCCATAAAGTGAGCACAGTGGTAACCTGCTTCAATATAATAAACCTCATATATGACAAACCCACAGCTAACATCATACTCAATGTGAAAAGCTGAAAGCATTTCCTCTATCAGGTTCAAGATAAGGGTATCTATTCTCATCTAAACATCGCTGATTATTAGAGAAATGCAAATCAAAACTACAATGCTGTATCACCTCACACTGCTCAAAATGACCAACCTCAAAAAGTCTACAAATAATAAATGCATGAGAGGATGTGGGGAAAAAGGAATCCTCCTACACTGTTGGAATGTAGATTGATAAAACTTTAGTGGAGGTTCTTTAAAAAATTATTATATGATCCAGCAATTATTATATGATAAAGCTGGAATCAAGACTGCCAGGAGAAATATTAACAACCTCAGATATGCATATGATACCACTCTAATGGCACAAAGAAGAACTAAGGAGCCTCTTGGTGATGGTGAAAGAGGACAGTGAAAAAGGTGGCTTGAAACTCAACTGTCAAAAACCTAAGATCAGGGCATCCAGTCCCATTGCTTCCTGACAAATGATCCAACAATCCCACTCCTGGGCACAGTCTGGAGAAAAGCAAAATTCAAAACGACATGAAGTGTCCTAAATGTCCATAGACAGAGGAATAAAGAAGATGTGGCGTATATATACACACACATGATTGAATACTGGAATGAAATAATGCCATTTCTAGCAACATGGGTGGACCTAGAGATCATCATACTATGTGAAGTTAATCAGATAAAGACAAATATTTATGATATTGCTTATATGTGGAAGCTAAAAAGATGATACAAACGAATTTATTTACAAAACAGAAACAGAATGACAGACTTTGAAAACAAACTTACGATTCCCAAAGGGGAAAGTGATGGGAAGGGATAAATCAGGAATTTGGGATTAACATAAACACAGTACTGTATATATAATAATAACCAACAAGGACTTACTGTATAGCACAGATAATTCTACTCAATATGCTGTATAATCTGTATGGAAGAACATCTTTAAAAGAATGCGTGTGTGTGTGTGTGTATTCTCACACACACACATATAAATAGTTGAGTATGTACATATCTCAAGGCAAGAATGCTGAAGTGGTTTGCCATTCCCTTCTCCAGGGGACCATGTTTTGTCAGAACTCTCCACCATGACCTGTCCGTCTTGGGTGGCCCTACACAGCATGGCTCATAGTTTCCCTGAGTTAGACACCGCTGTGGTCCATGTGGTCAGATTGGTTAGTTTTCTGTGATCGTGGTTTTCATTCTGTCTGCTCTCTGATGGAGAAGGATAAAGAGGCTGGTGGAAACTTCCTGATGGGAGGGACTGCTGCTGCTGCTGCTGCTGCTAAGTCGCTTCAGTTGTGTCTGACTCTGTGCGACCCCATAGACGGCAGCCCACCAGGCTCTGCCATCCCTGGGATTCTCCAGGGAAGAATACTGGAGTGGGTTGCCATTGCCTTCTCCAGTGCATGAACGGGAAAAGTGAAAGTGAAGTCGCTCAGTTGTGTCTGACTCTTAGCGGCCCTATGGACTGCAGCCCACCAGGCTCCTCCGTCCACGGGATTTTCCAGGCAAGAGTACTGGAGTGGGGTGCCATTGCCTTCTCTGATGGGAGGGACTAGCTAGTGTGTAAGACGCCAGAGTAGAAGGACATAAACTCATTTATTGTGAGTCTCTGGTGAAGAGTGAGTAGACAGTGGCCCGCTGCAGGGTCAGGGGCACTGACTACAGCAGTCCTGAGAGCCACGGCATGCTGGCATAAGTCCTTTTTTTTTTTTGATGCTGTTCGAGTGCTGCACTCAATATGCCAGCAAGTCTGGAAAACTCAGCAGTGGTCACAGGACTGGAAAAGGTCAGTTTTCATTCTAACCCCAAGGAGGGCAATGCCAAAGAATGTTCAAACTACTGCACAATTGCACTTATTTCACATGCTAGCAAAGTAATGCTCAAAATTCCCCAAGCTAGGCTTCAATAATACGTGAACTGAGATCTTTCACATGTTCAAGCTGGATTTAGAAAAGGCAGAGGAACCAGAGAGCAAATTGCCAACATCCGCTGGATCATAGAAAAAGCAAGAGAATTCCAGAAGAACATATACTTCTGTTTTATTGACTAGGCTAAAGCCTTTGACTGTGTGGATCACAACAAACTGGAAAATCCTTCAAGAGATGGGAATACCAGATCACCTGACCTGCCTCCTGAGAAATCTGTATGCAGGTCAAGAAGCAACAGGTAGAGCCAGACATGGAACAACAGACTGGTTCCAAGTTGGGAAAGGAGTACGTCACCCTGTATATTGTCACCCTGATTATTTAACTTATATACAGAGTACATCATATGAAATGCTGGGCTGGATGAAGCACAAGTTGGAATCAAGATTGTTAGGAAAAATATCAGTAACCTCAGATATCAGATGACACCACCCTTATGGCAGAAAGCAAAGAGGAACTAAAGAGCCTCTTGATGAAGGTGAAAGAGGAGAGTGAAAGTTGGCTGAAAGCAAAACATTCAAAAAACTAAGGTCATGGCAACTGGTCCCATCACCTCATGGCAAATAGATGGGGAAACAATGGAAACCATGACAAACTTTATTTTCTTGGGCTCCAAAATCACTGCAGTTGGTAACTGCAGCCATGAAATTAAAAGACACTTGCTTGGTCCTTGGAAGAAAAGCTATGACAAACCTAGACAACATATTAAAAAGCAGAGACATTACATTGCCAACAAAGGTCCATATAATCAAAGCTACGGTTTTTCCAGTAGTCATGTATGGATGTGAGAGTTGGAACGTTAAGAAGGCTGAACACCAAAGAATGGATACTTTTGAACTGTGGTGTTGGAGAAGACTCTTGAGAATTCCTCAGACTGCAAGGAGATCAAACCAGTCAATCCTAAAGGAAATCAGTCCTGAATATTCATTGGAAAGATTGCTGCTGAAGCTCCAATACTTTGGCCACCTGATGGGAAGAGCTGACTCCTTAGAAAAGACCCTGATGCTGGGAAAGATTGAGGCAAGAGGAGAAGGGGATGACAGAGATGGTCATTCATTTGTATGATATGAAGTTTAACACTTCATGAAAACAATAGAACATAGAAATTTAGTGTAATAAAGTCAGAATAGCTATCCCTTACCTGTTCTGTTTTTTACAAGTTTAGAAAGCAAGAATAAACAACTGCAAATAATCGTGGTTGAATCCTAAGTAGTTTCACTATATGTAAAAGAAAAATAGGTGGCTCAGATGGTAAAGGATCTGCCTGCAATGCAGGGGACCTGGGTTTGATTCCCAGATTGGGAAGATCCCCTGGGGAAAGGAATGGTTACCCACTATAGTATTCTTGCCTGGAGAATCTCATGGACAGAAGAGCCTGGCAGGCTACAGCCCATGGAGTTACAAAGGATTGGACATGACTGATCGATTAACACTTTCAAGAGAATAATAAGAAATAAAATAATACCCTTAATAAGAAGAAAAAAATGCCAGAAAGGCATGCTTACAAAATAATGTGAAAACTGTAACCTCATATTTCAAAATCAGTTAAAGGAAATTAAAATATTATAGGAGATATGAAAATAAAAACATAAATCAGAATTAAATATAAATAAGGGAAGGCTTGATTTTAGCTCCAGCACAGAAAGATCTCAGAGGCTATCACTCCAACACAAAAACAAAACTGCTGAACAAACAAAATCAGTGATTATTGTTTAGATCCATCAGAGAACTCAGATCACAGGGCTGCCGATCCAAAGTGTGAAGACATCCGAACACAGAAAAGCAAGTGAATGGATAAAGAATCACCTTTTTAAGAAGTGATGTTAAAACAACTGGACATCTATATATGAAAAAAACAATTAAATCTAGACACAGATCTTATACTTTTCACAAAAAGTAAGTAAAAATATATCATAGACCTAAACGTAAAGCACAATAATATAAAACTTCTATAAAATAACACAGGAGAAAATCTGTATGACCTTGGATTTGGCCATAAGTTTTTACATATAACATCAACATCAAAAGCACTTTCCTTAAAAAATTTGTAATTTATACTTTGTTAAAACTTAAAACTTCTGCTCTACTTCAAGACATTCTTAAGAGAATAAAAACACAAGCCATATAATGGATGAAACTATTTGCAAAATATCCATATGATAAAGTTCTTGCATTCAAAATATACAAATTCTTAAAATTCAATAGTAAAATACAAACAAAAAAATCCAATTGAAAAATGGGAAAAAGAACAGACATTTCAACAAAGTTGTATGGATGGCAAACATGCATAAAAAAGATGTTCGACAGCATTTACTAGTTTCAAATTAAAATAACAATGAAATACTGCTATGGCCTTCCCAGGTGGCTCAATGGTAAAGAATCTACCTGCCAAGCAGGAGATGTGGGTTGATCCCTAGGTTGGGAAGATCTCCTGGAGAAGGAAATGGCAACCCACTTCAGTATTCTTGTCTGGAGAATCCCATGGACAGAGGAACCTGACGGGCTACCATCCAGAGGGCTGCAAAGAGTTGGACACAACTGAGCAACTGACATACACCAAGGAGGTGAAAGTTCTGCATTCTGAAAATGCTGATAAGAGAAGTCAAATATGACACAAACAGATGGAAGATAAACCATGTTCTTGGACTGAAGAATCAATAGTGTCAAAATGACTATACTGACCAAGGCAATCTATAGAGTCAATGCAGTACTTATCAAATTACCAGTGGCATTTTTCACAGGATCAGAACAAATAATTTCTTAGTTTGTGTGGAAAAACAAAAGAACCCAAATAGCCAAAGCAATTCTGAGAAAGAAAAAGCAAGGCTGGGGGAATTAGACTCCATGAGTTCAGGCTATACTACAAAGCCACAGTCATCAAAACTGTAACACCATCAAAACTAAACTCAGAATGGTTAAATTCCTAAAAATAAGGCCAGGTATTATAAAAGTCTTATAGGAAAACATAGAACACTTTTTGACATAAATGCTGCAGTATCTTTTTGGATCCTCCTACAGTAAAGAAAATAAACATAAACAAATGGGAGCTAATTAAACTTAAAAGCTTTTCCGCAGCAAAGGAAACCATAAACAAAGTGAAAAGACAATCCACAGAATGTGAGAAAATATTTGGAACAAAGCCACTGAGAAGGGATTTATCCCCACAATATACCAACAGCTCATACAACTCAACAAAGACACAAAACAATGCACTTGAAAAATGAGCACAAGACCTAAATACACATTTCTCCAAAGACAACATACAGATGGCCAAAAAGCACATGAAAACGCTCAACATCACTAATGATTAGAGAAATGCAAATCAAAATAACTATGAGGTATACCTCACACTGATCAGAATGGCCATCACCAAAAAAAGAAAATATATACAAATAATAAATTCTGGAGAGAGTGTGGAGAAAAGGAAACCCTCCTACACTGTTGGTAGGAGTATAAACTGCTATAACCATTATGGAGAACAGTGTGGAGGTTGCTTAAAACCTAGTGTTAGAACTACCATACGATCCTGCAGTCCCACTTATAAACGCATCTGTAACATCGTTCAGAACAGAGAGCACCTCTCAAGGGCCACCATCAAGTCTCTTTCAGACACCCAAGAACTGAGAAATTATTGAAGATGGCACGTCTGTTCTCCAAAAGACTACATCCTATAAAGACACAGCCAGCCTGGACACTGCCGTGGACCAGAACAGATGTGAACCATGTGAACCCACCCCTTTTCCTGCACGTTGCCCTTTGAAACTCAACAAAACCCTCAAACCCTCACCTTCTGGTGCCAACACCACTCTACATGCCTGGCCCCTTTCCTCCTTTAGAAAGTGAGTCAAAACTCTTTCTCCTCTTCCTAATATCTCCGAATGCTTTCATAACCTGCACTGGCTAACCTACCACCACTACTGGGCATGTATCTGGAGAAAACAAATTTGAAAAGATACATGCCATCCAATGTTCACTGCAGCAGTATATACAATAGCCAAGACATGAAAGCAACCTAAGTGTCCATCAACAGAGGAATGAAAAAGAAGATGTGGTATGTATAGACAATGGAATATTACTCTGCCATGAAAAGAATGGAAGAATGCCATTTACAGCAATATGGATGGACCCAACGATTGTCATACTAACTAAGCCAAAGACAAATATATGATATCACTTGTATGTGGAATCTAGAAAATGATACAAATGAATTTATTTATAAAACAGAAACAGACTCACAGACTTTGAAAACAAACTTACAGTTTCCAAAAGGAAATGTAGGTTAGGGAGTGATAAGTTAGGAGTTTGGGACTAAAATTTACCCACTACTATGTATAAAATAGATCATCAACAAGGACCTACTGTAAAGCACAGAGAACTCTACTCAACACTCTGTAATAACCTATACGGGAAAAGAACCTAAAAAAGAACAGCCATATGTATGTGTATAATTGAATCACTCTGCTGTACACCTGAAACTAATACAACACTGTAATTAAACTATATTCCAACATAAAATAAAAACTAAATTTAAAAAAAGAAAAAAAAAAGTTAAGGTGTTGAGTCTTGAGATGAGACTATCCTGTGTTATCTGAGAAGCCCCGATCTAACCACACAAATCCTTAATGGAGTGGAACTTTTCCTGGCTGTTGCGGGAGAGTGATGTGATTATTGAAGATGATGCTGGCTTTGAAGAGGAAGGACAGTGTCCTTGACCCAAGGCATGGGGTGGCCTCTAGAAGTTGAAGGTCAAGGAAATACATTGTTTCTTAGAGCCTTCAGAAAAGAAGGCATTTTTGCTGATACCTTGATTGCAGCCCAGGGAAACCCATGCTGGACATCTGACCCAGAGAATTGTAAGATGATAAATTTGTATTGCTTTAACCCATTATGTTTGTGGTATTTTATTACAGCAGTAATAAAAAATACAACGAAAATACTTAATACAATCACCGGACCTTAAAAATTCTAGGCAAGAAATAAATTCAGATTACAATTAGACTTTCCAATGGCAGTGCTCCTGAGGGCAGAAATGACAGAAGACAATGGGGTAACTTTACAAAGATGCTCTAAAGAACAAAGTGTGAGACAGGATTTTATATCCAGTTACTAACAGATTGTTAACAGCATTCAAGTTCATGATGAACACCCTTAAACCTTTCCTGAGGAACTCTCCAGACAATGAGCTTCAAAGAAGAAAAATGACTAGAGACACTGACATAAAAACCCCCATGTCCTTAAAATTGAGATTGATTGCATAGGAGAAAGAAAATGCAAATGTAAAATCGAATATTAAAAGAAAACTTGATACAATTCATGAAATATTTTCCCTTTAAAAAAAAAAACCAAGGAGTGTCACCTACTCCTGTCTACTGAAAAGGAAACAATGACCAACCCAAGTGTGACATATGCAAGTAGTACCTACAATCCCAGCTGTATTCTCAACCATTTCCTATGGAAAAGAACCCTAGCATCTTTAGCAAAAACGTTGTCCAGGTCTGGGCAGGAAATATACAAGATGCCCGAAACTTTCTGTAATACAAAATAGCCATGAATCTATCAAGATGATTCAAGTAGTTTCAAAAGATCTCAAGAGCCAAACTGAAGAGCTTCCCAGAGGCTAAAAAGATTTAATTTGAACACCAATGAAAGTAATAGATGCAATGTACTGATATTAATTTCCATGCATTTATTATAACACCCAAAAAAGAGTTAATTGATCATCGGAATATACTAGAAAATGAACTCATTATTTTGGAAATGGGAACATAAAGAGAATCAAATGTCTATCCTGCCTTTACTACACTAATACACCACTGGATAACTTAAGAGTTTATCTGAGGAACTTTCACTTTACAACAGTATTTCAGCTAATAAATGAAGAAGGAAGAGCAGAGCTAGACTATCACCATGTTCTTCCCTAATGAACTGCTTGATCTAAGATTTGAGCATTAGTGTCTGCTAACATCACAGAAGAGAAAATCAGGCATTTTTTGCCTTGTGATAGCATGCCCCTCCACCCATGAAATTGTCTTGGAAAAATATCTAATCCAAATCTGAGAAAAACTCTGGATCCAACTATCAATGTTCAGGATATATATTAATAGAAAAGACAGAAGAAGCTGTTCAAGAGCATAAAACCATCTGTGTTTAACAACATAACAAAAGCAAGACATAAAAGAGGGCAAAAGAAGTAGAGACAGAGATGAAAACCAACAATTAAAAAAACTTAACTGTTGGTGGGAATGTAAATTGGTACAGGAACTGCAGAAAACAGTATGGAGGTTTCTTCAAAAGCTATAAACAGTTATCATATGATCTGTCAATCCCAGTCCTTGGCATATTTCTGCAGAAAACTCTAATTTGAAAAGATACACACACCCCACTGTTCATTGCAGCACTATTTACAATAACCAAGGCACAGAAACAACCTAAACGTCTATTGGTTGATGTATGGGTAAAGAACATGTGCGTGACTCGGCTGGTAAAGAATCCATCAGCAATGCGTGAGACCTGGGTTCAATCCCTGGGTTGGGAAGATCCCCTGGAGAATGGAATGGCAACCCACTCCAGTGTTCCTTCCTGGAGAATCCCCATGGAGAGAGGAGCCTGGCAGGCAACAGTCCATGGGGTCACAAGGAGTCAGACACAACTGAGTGACTAAGCAGAGTGTGTGTGTGTGTGTGTGTGTGTGTGTGTGTGTGTGTGTGTGTGTGTGTGTGTGTGTGTACAATGAATACTATTCAGGCATAAAAAGGAGGAAATAATGATATTTGTAGTAATGTGGATGGATTTAGAGATTATCATACTTAGTAATCCATACGGAGAAAGATAATATCATGATATTGCTTATATGTGGAATCTTAAAAAAGACACAAATGAGCTTATTTACATAACAGAAATATATCCACAGACACAGAAAACAAACCTATAATTACCAAAGGGTAAAGCAGGAGGAGGGGAATGGGGTAAATTAGGATTTGGGATTAGACACACTACTGCACAAAATAGACACACAAAATAGACAACTATACAGCACAGGAACTACACTCAAAATTTTGTAACAACCTTTAAGGGAAAAGAATCTGAAAAAAGTATGTAAAGGGAAAAAGAAATTAAGAAATCCCTGTCACATACAGATTTATTTGCATTCTAATTCAAATAATCTATAAAATCAGTCCATTTATAGCATTATGAGATAATGGGAAATTTGCATGCTTTACTGGATATTGATAATATTTTAAAAATTGTTCAACTTTTTAGCTAGAATACTGACATTTTCATTACATTATTAACTTCTTTCAGAGACATATACTGAAATGGAGAGATGAAATAAGACGTTTGAGATTTACTTCAAAAGTTTACAAGCTGGAAAAAGTAGATAACATTGTAGGCAATGGAGGATAGTGGTGGGTTGGCCAAAAAGTCTGTTTGGGTTTTTCCTAACAGCTTATGGTAAAACCTGAATAAACTTTTTGGCCAACCCAATAGCTACGTAATAGGCAATGGGGTCTGGTACAGGAGTAGATAGTTGCTGATGCTGTGTAACACGTTTAAGGGATTTTGTTATATTATTCTATCTTCAAATATGTTTGACATTTTCAACAATAAAAAGGTTTTTTAAAAATTCAAATGATTGCATTTCTCCAGCTTTCTGATGACCATTTTATTCTTCGAGATTAGTCTAAGAGCTACTGAAATAACATCATGAAGCACTTTAAGATCTTTAAGTAGTTTGGAATATAATGTATATGGAACTGGAGATCTGCATACACGTAAAGTTCCCTCTTAACCATGCTTCCTTCACCCTTTTCAGACTGAAGATTCGTCCATGGGTGAAGAAGACGGGAACAAAGGTTAGACAGGGCTAGCCTTGTCCGCTTAGTCGCTCGGTCGTGTCCAGCTCTTCGTGACCCCGTTAACCGCAGCCTGCCAGGCTCTTCTGACTATGGGATCTTCCAGACAAGAATACTGGAGCGGGTTGCCATTTCCTCCTCCAGCTTAGCCTTGGCCAAGGGTCAAAGGGAAGAGTTGTCATAACCCAGCAGTCCTCCAGGAATTTCACTTTTAAGACAGGATACCCTTGAACCTAAATCTGAAACAGACATGATTGATTTTCTTTCTACTTTAAGTAAACCCAACTTTCATTTGGGCCAAGAGGGAAGCTACAAATAGATGTTGCAAATATTATAGCTGAGTTTGTTGCTTCATTAGGATTGTGAAAGTGAAAGTGAACTTGCTCGGTTGTGTCCGACTCTTCACGACCCCATGGTATGTAGCCTGCCAGGCTCCCTCCATCCATGGGATTTTCTAGGCAAGAGTACTGGAGTGGGTTGCCATTTCCTTCTCCAGGGGATCTTCCTGAACCAGGGATCGAACCCGGGTCTCCTGCAATGCAGGCAGACTCTTTACTGTCTGAGCTACCAGGGGACTTGTTAGGATTAGGGATCCTTTATACTGAATTTAAAAACCTACAATGCTAGCTTTTCTCATTTTCATTAATATTATCTCATAATAATTTAAAAGACATTTGACGTTTTCTATACTCTCCAGTCTCTGTGAATAATGTTCCTTACCTGATTTTTGTAAACAGAGAAATGTTAAAAGGTATCAGAAGTTATGTCCTGGTATCCCCTAGCTTGAATTGAAGAGTCTACTATGAATATGAACTGTTTGAATTCCCAGTCCCCCCTCCTGGTATAGCACTGAGCATACATCCAGCTGCAGGACACTATCGGCAAGCACAGTGATGGTTTTCACTGAGAACCCCAAACACCGAACGCCTCATTTTCCTTTTCTTTTTTTTTTCAAGAAATCCCTTAACCTAGGAGATATGTGATGCCATTTGTGCCAGAATGCTTTGCATAATAATGGCCTCCTTCAGTTTTCCAGGCTCACACAGAAGAATCACTAACTAGGCAGTAACATCAATAAAATAGAAAACTGCCCATTTTTCACTGAAATGGCTCTTATTTTGCTTCTTAAAATAAATTTTATTTTTTTAATATGAATACTTGTAAGAATTCAGAAAAAGATATCCAGTTATTAACATTTCAGGTAAAATTATTACTCTTCCTAATCTCTACCTTTTCCATGGAGCAGTTTTATTTAAAAGAAGTATTATTATGTTCCTACTTGTGTGGGCCCTCAGTTCAGTTCAGTCGCTCAGTCGTGTCCGGCTCTTAGCGACCGCATGGACTACGGCACGCCAGGCCTCCCTGTCCATCACCAACTCCCGGACTTCACTCAAACTCATGTTCATTGAGTTGGTGATGCCATCCAACCATCTTCAAATAAATGTCTGTAGGTGGGACTGATTTATAAAGGCAGAGTGAAATTAATGTTATTAATGTACCAAGGTGTGAAGTATGAACTTCAGCTGGGTTTCCATAAAGAACTCTGTTGATTACATGTTTGAAGCTGCAGAGCATTTGTCTCAAATGTCGCTATTGAAGCCTTTTACGAGCTCTCGTGCTAATCAGTGAGGAGAGCCTGCAGCTTTTCCATGTCACGTGGAGTCAGTGCTGACAAGCAGCTTATCAGTGCTAAGGATAACCGCTGTGTTTTAGCAGCGGAATAAGAAGACGCTCTCCATGTTTTCCTTCTTCAGAACTGCGTATGTAAATCACCAGAATGTTGCCAGGAGCCTTGCCTACAAACTGCTGCCTTTGGGAATTTTTGCAAGCATTTAAACGAGTAACCAGAATGCATTCCATCCCTTGTGAATCTTAGTTTATGGGAAGGACAGAATTGTAAGGCGTCCTCCTAAACATGTCTAATAGTCTAATCATTTTCTGCATATTTCTTAAGACTGTTACTCAGATTTTGAAGCACTACAAAACATGCAGCTTTCAGGGTGCTGATGTCAAGCTACACTTGGTCTTGACAAGAGGAGTTCTCAGTTAAAACTTTATAACCCTCCTAATCCTCCAGTTCATAAATCCTTGCTGAATTTAGAAATTCTGACTTGGTGAGACATCGTCAACCCACAGACGTGGTCCCACTTATGAATCATCTATCAATTCACTTACTCATTTAAGTCATGGGTATTATTTACTGAACATCTACTTTGTGCTATAAGCACTTGATTGCATTCTACTCATGTACAAGAGGATAAAAGAATTCTGAAAGAACTCATAGTCTATGGAGGATACAAACACAGAAGTATCCATTATGACAGAACATTAAAATATTTCAAACCTATTTGCATTTCTCAACTTATTCCAGGTTATATTTCCAAATAACAAATAGGCTAGAAATTAGATCTAGTTTAGAAATTACAATGACCTCCACCTGGGTTGGCCCGCGCAGGCTCCGCCATGCTCCCACGTCTCAGTACTGAGGCTTTTTATCCTTTGTATGTCTCCACTCACATGGAACCTGCCACTCAAAAACTTACCAACAGCTGGGTGTAGACCCAGACCTAGGGTGCCAACAATTTGGGGGTCCCCAAACTATTTTTGAAGGATGACGTTTGATATTTCAATTAGAATCAAAATTAAATATTAAGACAAAAACCCCGCTGCATTATCTTAGTCTTCATTTTGGAACTAAGAATTGTTTTATTGTTCCCGTGTTTGAGGCTCCCGAAAGGTCTTCAATGCCCCACCTGGGAGTTTCAAAGCACCTTCGGTTTCCCGCGGTCCTAAACACCCGGAGAGGCCAGGGGCGCGGTAGACCGAGCGCAGGGTGGACGGCGCGTTCTCTGAGCGTCTCCTGTGGCCTAAGGGCGACATGTGGAGCTGGACCGACGGAAAAAGATATTTGCAAACCCGAGGCCGCTCCTGGGCGCCGCATCCACGAGCTTCCTGCCCGCTAGGCCTCTCCCGTCTTCAAACAAACGCCCCGCATTTAAAACGGGCCCAGCCTGCAGCCCTCCTCTTCCCCACAGCACGCGCAGGAGGTAGCCAGAGGTACCCAGAGTGTGCAGAGACCCCCCCCTTCCTACCTTTCTCCTGGTCCGAAGTCGCTCCCGACGAGATCCGGGGAGACGGCGCATCAGGCCGCAGAGCCTCGTATCCGCCTAAATAAAGGGCCCACGTGCAGGTGAGCGGGCTCCACCCCTCAGACGCACCTGCGCAGAGCGGGCGGGGCCAACCCCTAGGAGAAGTGCCGCTGGGGGCTGATGCTGGGGGGGAGACGTCCCGAAAAGCACACGCTGGCCAAGAGTTCAAAGTAGTAGGTTTCCCCTTTACGTTTCTAAACTCACAGCAACAAGTAATTAGCCCCCAACTAAAATAAATAAATTTATTAAAAAAAAAAAGAATAAAAAACAAAACAACAACAACAACAAAAACGTATTCTCATAATAAAACCTCCCTTTCCTCGGGAGTCTCCCCCCGCCGCTTTTGCACCCACAGCTGCTCCTCGCCTTCTCTGGCGCAGGGCTCCCAATTCCGGCCGTAACTCCTGCCATTCCACTCGCGTGTCTGCTCAGTCGCTAGGTCGTGTCTCAGTTTTTGCGACCCCATGGACTGTAGCCCCCCAGGCTCCTCTGTCCTTGGGAGTCTCCAGGCAAGAATACTGGGGTGGGTTGCCATTTCCTCCTCCAGGGGGTCTTCCTAACCCAGGGATTGAACCCATATCTCTTACATACTCTGCGTTGGCTGGCAGGTTCTTTACCACTAGGGCCACTTCCATTTGGTCTGTTGTTTAAGTACAATGTGTCTTTATTGATGGGGCTTCCCTTGTAGCTCCCCCCAGTAAAGAGTCTGCCTGCAATGCGAGAGACCTGGGTTTGATCCCTGGGTCAGGAAAATCTCCTGGAGAAGGAAATGGCAACCCACTCCAGTACTCTTGCCTGGAAAATCCCGTGGATGGAGGAGCCTGGTGGGCTGCAGTCCATGGGGTAGCAAAGAGTCAGACACAACTGAACGACTTCACTTTCACATCTTTATTATCTGTCTAGCTGATCTGTCCATTGATGTAAGTGGGAGGTTAAAGTCTGCCACTATTACTGTGTTACCGTCAACTTCTCCTTTTATGTCTCTTACTATTTGCCGATAAACTGAGGTGCTCCTGTGCTGGGTGCATGTATACTTGCAACTGTTATATCTTCTTCTTGGATTGACCCCTGGATCATTATGTAGTGTCCACAGCTCTCCAGCTCTCCTGAATGCAAGCCTGCTTGCCTTCAAAGCCAGACATCCTGCAGGCTCACCTGCTTGGCGTAGGATTCCCAGCCGATGTGGGACTCAGACCCCTCGCCCCTTTGGGGGAAGCTCTGCAATTCTGATGTCACGGAGTTTGTGGGAAGCCTACCTGAATATGTGGGTTTTGACTACATAGCGTCTCTGCCCCCTCCTACTTATTTTGTTGTGGTTCCTTCTTTATATCTTCAGTTGTAGGAGATCTTTTCTGCTACTCTTTAGGTCATTCTCATCAACAGTTGTTGTGTAAATAGCTGTAATTTTGGTGCACCAAAGGGAGAAGGTGAGCTCAGGGTCTTCCTACTCTGTCGTGGCCACCTCCTGCTTTGTTCATGCTGAACTTCTTAGCATGACATCTGTCTCACAGCCAATGCTTAATAGCTTTGTGTTGAATGAAACTGAATAGAATTTCACTAATCAAGATGGCAGAATTTGGGAAAGACCTGATCTCTCTCTGTTAACCCTCAAATGAGTCTGCTAAATTAACTATCCGTTCCTTTGGAGATGGGCTATCCACGACATATTTGTACCAGGCATGCAAAACTGAAAATAGAAGGAAATGGTGTTGAGTTTAGTAATAGTAAAACTAAAAGTCTCTAATTCTGAAGTTATGATGGGAAGTGGGATGGAATGAAGCATGTAGTCAGGAACATTTTTCTAAAACTCAAAGCCCAGGAGGAAATTAATCCTGTAGTCATTTCTGCACGAATTTTGGGTAAAGGTTCTCAAATTACAGTATAAGTTCAGTTCAATCACTCAGTCGTGTCCGACTCTTTGTGACCCCATGGACTGCAGCACGCCAGGCCTCCCTGTCCATCACCAACCCCTGGAGTTTACTCAAGCTCATGTCCATCAAGTTGGTGATGCCATGCAACCATCTCATCCTCTGTCATCCCCTTCTCCTCCTGCCTTCAATCTTTCTCAGCATCAGGGTCTTTTCAAATGAGTCAGTTTTTCACATCAGGTGGCCAAAGTATTGGAGTTTCAGCTTCAACATCAGTCTTTCCAATGAATATTCAGGACTGATTTCCTTTAGGATGGACTGGTTGGATCTCCTTGCAGTCCAAGGGACTCTCAAGAGTCTTTTCCAACAACACAGTTCAAAAGCATCAATTCTTCAGTGCTCAGCCTTCTTTATATTTCAACTCTCAAATTACAGTATAGAAGGGTACTATTATATGTTCTTCAGAAAGATACACAAGCTAAAGGCTATTTTAACTATTTAGGTGGCCTCTCTTGGTTTAATGGATGGGTAAATGTGAAATTTTTATTAAGCATATTTTCTTTCTTTACATATTTTTGTCATTAGTGAAGTGTTAACATTAAAGATTATAGTGTATTTTCAGATTTGTACTGAATAATATACAAAGCAACTGACATTTGGTTTATTCTAACAATTGCTCCACACATTTCTTTAATGATTTTGAAAGTGTTGGCATAATAGAAAAGAATTTAGAAGTCATTTAAAGCTTAAAGCTTATTTGTGCTTAATTATTTAATAGAATCCTGGCCATAGTTGATCCTTGGCACATTGTAAAGTAGGTTATGTTCTCATTTTTTGATATCATTAATACTTTAAATGATGTGGTCAGCAACATCAGAATTTCATCCTAATTAGTTGCATCTTATTTTGTGATTTGTTTTAGGTGCCCTTGATCGCAGGATGAACATTTTTTTCTAACCTTTTCCCTCCTGCCACATTTTAAATGTCACCAAGCCAATATTTATATAATTGGTTTCTCCCTTTCCACCCTTTTCTGTCCATTATACCTCCCTTCTCCCCCTATATGAGCACATTCCTTTTGGAGCTCTGTGGCTCTTCTGTCCTGGACAGTGAAACCGTCTCCTTTCAGAAATCTCTGTTATGTTCTCTGCAATCTTCTCTTCCACCACCATTTCTTCTCCCAGGTAAGATTTCAGATGCTATGTCTGATGTCAATTAATTATGTTGTACTTGGCACCAAGTGCAAGATATTTGGTGATTTTTTTTTCATTAAATGAGCAAAGTGAATAATTCTGCTTAGAATGAACGTGGGAGAGTATTATTACATGTACTGGATTTAAAGTCATATTTGTATGTTCCAGATACATTTGCATGATTCAGAAAAGATGCATTATGAACTACCTCATTGTGGATTGGGAGGGTGCCAAAAGCCTTGGCCTTGTATGCTGCAGTCCACGAGGTCACCAAGAGTCAGACACAACTTAGCAACAACAACAAACAACAACCCAAACCCTGGAGGTCTAGACATCCATGAAATTGTCAATGAAAGAATGGCTTGGGTTATGAGAAGAGGAGGAAGAAATCCTTCAGAGAGCATCAAATTGGTATATTTAACTTCAGTGGATCAATACTTAGAAGGCGAGAATTGTGGAATTTACTGAAGATCCAGGAATCACCGGCTAATCCAGTTTGCATCCTTATTTTCGGTGGGAGAAGAAACAAGAATATAATCAAGGAGTGGATTTTAAGCTCAGAACAGAGGAACTGAGTCGAAAAGTCATTAGTGCCAAGCAAGAAAAAGTCAGATGACATGTCCTCTCACAGGTTACAAAAGGCGATTCTGCTGATATAGGAGAAAGTTAACTGGGACCCAACAGTTTGGGGTAGAAATAGCTACCTCTTCCTAGGATGTGCACACTACCACGGCAGCTTCTTGCTAGACAGTTTCAACAGCCACACGACTATACAGGCCATCAGAGTCAAGTGTGCGAGTCTGTCTCGGAGAATCCTGGGCTCTCGCCCCTGTGTCCTGAGGCTTGGCCTTTGGGGCTGGAGGAGAGCGTTGCTAGAGCTCTTGGACGGACCTGCGAGGTGTGCTTGGGAAGGGTGTCCTGGAATAGAGCAGAGGACCGTGAAGACAGGAGAAGGTGGCAGCGGGAGTGGTCTCACCCCCAGTGAACCAAACACGGTGGGACTTGCTAAGCACGGGGGCAGCTGAGTCGCTCTGTCCTTGCTGTGGAGGACGTGGGGTGGCAGGGTCCCCTGTGAGCTCCAGCTCGCGCTGAGGGGACAGTGCTGGGGGAGGGGGCTGCTGCCCAGGGACATCGAGGGGCCCCCAAGCCCGTCCCGCCATCTCCTCCAGCAGCGGCCTCTGGGGGTTGGGGCTGCCCTGCAGGAGGGACTGCAGCCCCGCACATCACTCCTGACCAAGAGGAGACGCCTGGGAGGTCGGCACGGCCTAGGGAACCACGGGGACCCCACCCCTCTCTACCCTCCAACGCGGCACCCTCCAGAGAGACGGGGGTGCTGCCGTTTATCTCGGCCTAAGAGGAGAAAGTCCAGATAACTGATCGGTATTTCTCCTTAAGATGGGAAAAAGCAACTTTGCACCAAGAACAAGGTAGGGATTGGAGTTGCAGAAGTTCTCCACAGGGCTTGGAGTTGATGAATCTTTTCCTAATAAACGCCAGGAGAACATGGCCCAGAAAAGTAAAGTACCCTCCGACTGTGAGGGTAATGCCTCAGAAATCTAGTGAGAAACAGAAGTTACAGCACACAGTTGGATTAAACACAGTTGGTCAGAAAGTTCATATTTATATCCAGGGCTGTGCTTCTTCAGTTATTGCTTTAAACAGTTAATGATCACAAATACTTTTTTTTTTTTTAAATAAGAAGAGCTGTTTCCAGAGAGAAATGACTGGCTGGCTGATGTCTTACCCTGCAGCTGAGCACCGAGACTTGGCCATTCTCTCACACCTCGTAACTGGTGTCTGACAGCAGCAAAGAGAAATTGTTATAGTCTTAGGGAGCAAATAAACTGACTTTAGAAGTGAATTTTGTATATCTAACTTGTACCAGTGATGAAAAATACCGCAGCATCCCAATAACCTGTTTTTACTTTTCTACGTAATTGATTCAATAATGTAAAGTCCGTTCCGTCTCCTGTCAGCAATGGCTTTCATGCAAGGTGACTGTTTTTGATCAGATTTATTCCTAAACACAGATTTAGTCCTATCAGGATCTAGCTTGAATTTTGACCTTAAGGACTGATCTACCATCTTGAAACATTTTCCACCTAGTTTTAGTATCTCTAATTTTAATTTCTGGGTGGAAGGACACAAAAAGAAATATCCTCTGGGAATAATCGTCTTTAAAACAATAGCTCTCATTAAAACAAATCGAGCATATTTATTATACAGGTTTTAAGAAAAACTATGCAGGGCAACAGTGTGTTTATTTTTATAGCCCTTCTGGGTCTTCGTCTGAGACCCAAATAGCCTGAGATGAGACAGTTGTCTCATTTGTGGACTGGGCTTCCCAGGTGGCGCTAGTGGTAAAGAACCCACCTGCCAATGCAGGAGACGTAAGAGACGTGGATTCGATCCCTGTGTTGGGAAGACCCCCTGGAGGAGGGCATGGCAACCCACTCCAGTATTCTTGCCTGGAGAATCCCACAGACAGAGGAGCCTGGCAGCTACAGTCCATGGGGCTGCAACGAGTCGGACTCGGGACTCGACTGAAGCAACCAAGTACACGTGCTCGCATCTCTGAACTAGTAACCCTGGAGGGCAGGCGTTAGATCTACTGAAATGCATTCGGTAGGCCAACACACTATTCATGTAAATTACAAAACTCCATTTAACCCAAATAAATGTAATTTTATCACATGGCTGTGTTTGGCTAGTTTCTTCAAGAGAGAGGGACTGGAATTAATTTGTATTTCATTTCAAATGATTTAAAGTGGCTTTCACCAATTCAGATGGCAATATCATATTTTACTTTCTAACTGAAAACAATATTGTCTTTATTCTTCTTTTTCCCATGACAAGGCCTCCCATTCTACCAAATGCTAAATAAGTTGACGTAATTGGAATCTCCTCTGATCAGTGATTCTGGTCATTAAATGCTTCAGATACTTAATTATTAAATTGATCATCCTTATTCCTCAATTCAGAACATTTAAGTCCTATTACTGCAGATTCAGTAATTGAACCAAAGGAGCACTCAGCAGTGCAGAGGTATCAAACTAGAATTCATGTTCAGTTCAGATCTCCAGGCAAGAGGATTTTTTGACTTCTGTCAGTCAGAGAATTAAATAACAATGCATTCGAAAAATAGCGAGGACTTTTAGAAAAACTTGATTTTGAGTTCACATGGAGACACCTACATCCTGGATCTCAGAGACTTAATAATTTTGGGAACCTTATGAAAGAAACCTTAAGAGTTAGATGTAATCAAACTTTTTCATATGACAAAGTAGTTTCAAATTAAACCTCCTCTTGGTGGTTAGTATTTAGTTATTTACCTTTGTGCAAAATTAAACATCCCCAAATTATTCAAATGAAGAGCAATTTTTTGGTTTTGCTACAGGACTGGCCTGGCAAAATAAGCTTTCTGAATGATCTCTGGGGAAGCTCACCTGGCAGGCACCTGTGGATATCTGGCCCAGTGGTGAAAGGCTCTCACTGTTGATTGGGTCACTGGATGAGCTGACCTATGACATCTCCAAATCCATGACTTGAAGGGCTGAGTCACAACAGGCTTTGGCAGCACCTATGCTTTCAGGACTTTTACCCACATGTATACCTGTTTCCATTTGGTGTCTGCTTTATTTCAGCCTGAATAAACTTCAGTTTGGGGGCCTGGAGCTCCAAACCATGAACCCCTCCAAGAGGTGTCTCTTAGAACTGGAAGAGGTGGGTTAGAGAGCAGTTGTCAAGAAGTTGTCACCCAGCATATCAGGAGCCCCTGTGGTCGGTTCCTGAAGTGGGTGTCCCCAGGCAGGACTACCAAAGACAGTTGATGGATGTTGTTCCCGGGTTCCTGGAACCACGTAAAGCAAAGCCTGGGCACCAGATCACAGAAGCGTGGGCTTAAATTGAAAACATGCATTTTTGTCATCGCTTTTCAATGCGGTGCACAGCAATAAAAGCTGCACTTTTGCTGGCAGCAAGTTGAAATGTGAAAGGTCATATTCACTCCAGAATTAAGGAAAGTTTCATGCTTTGAATCATACCCCTGTCGAGCATAAAACCAGGTAAAACTGGCTAGCTAATTATCATCAAAAGGATGATTTAAACTAAGACATGAGGGTCAGTCTTTCTGGATGGTGATCATCATGGGTGATTGTGATTCCTTAAGAAAAGAGGTTTAGGGATAATCCTAAAAGACCGGGTTAAAAAAAATCATCACTGCAAAGCAACCCCTTTTTTTTTTCCATTTTTATCATCAGTTGTTTGGGGGACTGAGGCTTTTGATTTATTTTCTGACAATTTTATTGAGAACATATAGGTAGTCTGTCCAGTTCGTGTCAGTTTTACAGATGAAGTGATTTTTCCAGTTGGATGGGGCTGCCATCTCAGGGGCGATTCAGAGACATGACAACAACGTGAAAAGGTAATCTTTCTTTGCACAAAATCTGCTTATTTTAGAAATACATCATGAGATGGGTGGGAAGGGGATTAGGGGAGCAGTTATCCCCGTGGTTGGCTTGGCAGGTAGAGTAGGAGATGGGAGAAAACACCCCATGTGCTGCTCCCCGTGACCCTCTGCCTTGTCTGAACAAGTGTGGGAGATGCCACACCTGTTGTGCTCACTGGCAGTGTTTTCCATGAGTAATTATTACAATACACCTGTGAGTCAGAGGTATGAATACTGTTTTTCAGGCTAAATTCATGTCACCTGGGTGGGGCAGACTAGAAACTTAAAACCTATTTTTCTTGGTCTCCAAAGGCTCTTAAGGTAAGGATAAAAGTTCCTTTTTCAAAGAGCTGTCTTAAGGTTTCAATGAGCCATGATGCACGTAATGTAGCTAACTAGAGTCCTGGTCCTTACCAAGAGCCCCCCAAAGGATCCCTCATTATCATTGTAATCATGGAAATGCTCATTACCGTGACGCTTTTCAGTTCTGCCTCTAGGTACTGAGACAATTCCTCTTCCATGACGGCAACTAATACTGGTTGACAATGATAATAATTATGGTACCCAGGCCCAGACTCTGGGACCACACCGTCCTCTGTCTCAGATGCCAGCCTGTTAAACAGTGGTCACTTAGGCAGTAAACTAGGGCAGGCTGCACAGCCGGTTTAGGTTACGGTTGTTTGTCATTTCCTGCTTCCCTTTGCACTAACTGCGCCTCCAGGAGCAGCGTGAGAGGCCCGTTGCAGGAGCCTTCCTGTCCCTCCTTGTAAACACGCACCAGATGTGCACTGGCTACCCGGTCAGGGTTTGCGCGGGGCAGGAAGTGGGAGGGCTGTGTCCACTCTGGACCAGGCCCCCAGGGCTGCAGACAGCTGTGCTGGGAGGACGGGCGCCCTCAGCCAGCCCCAGGGCTGGGACCCAGTGGACGCTCATCGCATTCCCCACTCTGAGGGGAATCAGCATCTGATTGTCGTCTTTTGTTAATACTGGACGAATTACTGTCTCCCTGCAGATGAATACTAAACGGCTCACCTGCTCCCCGGGCAGTAGTTTCGGAAGCAGAGGTATGAGAAGCGAGGAGTCCCACCTCCTGCCACGTTCCTTGGTTTGTCTTGTTGGTGTGGACAGGTGTGTCTCAGTCGTCAACCACCGTGTAACAAATCAACCTAAAACTGAGTGACTTCAAACAGTGGTTTATGATTTCTCTGTGATTCTGTGGCTTGATGGGGTGGTTCCTCTGCTGGTCTCACAGGGTCACCATGTGGCTGCATCCAGCAGGCAGGGTGGCTGGGAGCCTGGCAGAACCGAGCCTCTCTTTCCAGGCGGTACGTTCACTCCAGATTTCACAGCATGGAAGTCTCAGTACCACCATCTAAGGGAAGGGAAAAAAAAACCCTTGCAAGCCTCTTGAAGCTAGAATAATTTCCATGAGACCTGAGGTGCTGTTGGTCAAAGAAAACCAAAAGGCCAGCCCTGACCCAAGGGACGGCAAGCAGAGCCATCTCTTGAGGGGAGCAGTGGCAATGTTACAATGCAAACAAGCTCAAGAGGAATTGTCTCCACCGTCACTGAAACCAAACAAACACAAATTGCAGAAGTACAACGTGATGTGAAAGTTGCATCTTTTGCAAATATTTGCTCTCATTCCATTTTTTTTTTAAATTTTGTTTATGGTTTGCTTTGTTGTGCAAAAGCTTTTTGGTTTAATTATGTCCCATTTGCTTATTTTTGTTTTTATTTTGATTAAGCTAGGAGGTGGATCCAAAAAAATATTGCTATGATTTATGTCAAAGAGAGTTTTCCCTAAGTTTTCCTCCAAGAGTTTATAGTATACAGCCTTACATTTAGGTCTTTAATCCATTTTGAGCTTATCTTTCTGTATGGTGTTACAGGATGTTCTAATTTTATTCTTTTACATGTAGCTGTCCAGTTTTCCCAGCACCACTTATGGACTGTCTTTCCTCCACTGAATATTATTGCCTTCTTTGTTGTAGATTAATTGACCATAGGTGTGTGGGTTTATTTCTGGGCTCTCTCTTCTGTTCCATTGATCTATATTTCTGTTTTTGTGTCAGTACTATACTGTTTTGATGGCTGTAGCTTTGTAGTATAGTCTGAAGTCAGGGAGTATGATTGCTACAGCTGTTCTTCATTCTCAAAATTATTTTGATTCTTCAGGGTCTTTTTGCTTCCATACAAATTTTAAGATTATTTGTTCTAGTTCTGGGATTAATTTGCAAAACAAAAGATTGCTCATACAGCTTAATAAAAAAAAAAAAAAAAAACAAGCAACCCAATTAAAAAAGTGGACAGAAGAACTAAATATACATTTCTCCAAAAAAGACATATAGATGGTCAACAGGCACATTAAAAGATGCTCAATACTGCTAATTGTTAGAGAAATGCAAACTAAAACTATAATGAGGTATCACTTCACATCAGTCAGAATGACCATCATTAAAAAGTTTACAAATAGTAAATCCTGGATAGGCTGTGGAGAAAAGGGAGCCCTCATACACTGTTGGTAGGACTGTAAATTGTGCAGTCGCTGTGGACAACAGTATGGAGGTTAATTAAAAAACTAAAAATAGAGTTGCCATATGATCCAGAAATCCCACTCCTGGGCATAGATCTGGAGAAAACTCTAATTCAAAAAGATACTTGCATACCAATGACCATTACAGCACTATTTACAGTAACCAAGACACAGAAGCACCTAAATGTCCACTGACAGGTGAGTGGATAGAGAAGATATGCAGCATATATACAATGAAATATTACTCAGCTATAAAAACAAGGAAATAATACCATTTGCAGCAACATGGATGGACCTAGAAATTATCACACTAAGTGAAGTCAGACAGAGAAACAGCAACATCATATGACATCGCTTATATGTGGAATCTAACAAAAATCATACAAATGAACTTATTTACAAAACAGAAATAGACCCACCTACATAGAAAACAAATCTGTTGCTACCAAAGGGGATAAAGCTGGGGGAGAGATAAACTAGGAGACTGGGATTAACATATACAAACTTCTCTATATAGAATAAACAATAGGACTTACTGTACAGTACTGGGAACTATATTTAATATCTTGTAATAACTCATAATGGAAAAGAATCTGAAAAATTATATATATATAAAGTGGCCCAGCAATAAAGAATCTGCCTGCCAATGCAGATGTGGGTTTTATTCCTGGGTTAGAAAGATCCCTTGTAGAAGGAAATGGCAACCCACTCCAGTATCCTCGCCTGGAGAATCCCATGGACAAAGGAGCCTGGTGGGCTAGAGTCCATGGATACAACTTAGCAACTAAACAACAACAACACACACACATGCATATATATACATATATATATATATAAATGTATGTATACATAATATCTGAATCAGTTTGCTGTATACCTGAAACAACACTGTAAATTAACTATAATTCTATTAAAGGTTAATTAAATAAAAAGTTGCACCAACATTGGTGATGCAAATACTAGACTTTTCTACTTAAGATGGGGTTTTGCTGATGTATGGCAGAAATCAAATCAATATTATAAAGCAATTGTCCTTCAATTAAAAAGAAATAAATTTTAAAGAAACGAAAAAGGTAAAAAGAAAATGGGATTTATCTTGTTAAAGAGAGTTCAGTACAAATACTCCATAGAGCTAACATGGGAGCATTCTCACAGAAGACACTGCATGTCTAGCTTGTTCAAAGATGCAGATCTGACTTGCTGGGCTGGTCAGTAAGTAACTTCCTGTGTGTTTTGTGCACCCTCATGGAATTATTCATTTCTTCTTGCCTGCATGCATGCATTCACATATATGTATATATATGAGAACATATTCCAATGGAAAGCCCTGAACTAGGCTCTGGAAGAGAGTAAAGAGCCAGATCTTTTCCAAATTTAAAATATTACCATTGATGGTCACCATTTTCTTCTTACTTGTCCAACTTTGCCTCTGTGATTTTTTTTTAGTTTGTAGTTTCATAAAGTGAAAGTTGCTCTGTTATGTCCGACTCCTTGCGACCCCATAGACTGTAGCCCACCAGGCTCCTCTCTCCATGGGATTCTCCAGGCAAGAATACTGGAGTGAGCAGCCATCCCCTTCTCCAGGGGATCTTCCCGACCCAGGGATCAAACTTAGGTCTCCTGCATTGCAGGCGGAGTCTTTACCATCTGAGCCACGAAGGGAGCCTGGAGCATTTTAAAGTCAGGCTTTTAAGCAAGAGCTCTTGCTGTCCTTCCGATATAAGCCTCTGTTGAGAAGCTGTAACTCTAATGGGATGTAAATGTAAAGAAAATATCTTCTGGAAAACTCCAAATGCGAACACCCAGAGACACCATCTTCTTGGACAAACACTTATAACAATATTAAAAACAGAGGGAAAGCCAAAGATTAAGACATTATTAGCTACAGAGCCGTGACGGTTTAGTAGCTGGGACATCCAATGACAACTCACGTAAATCTTGGGCACTTTGGGATTTTGCTGTTGGCAGGTACAGACAATATTCATTCATTATTTGCTTATGCAAAAATCTTGTGATTTTATTGTACGCTAGGCCTGTTCTAGGTGAGAGATTTTTCAGTGAAAGAAAAAAAGAGAGCAAAGTTCTTGTCCCGTGTCCTCAGAGACCATGTGACTTGTCAGGGAGGGAGAAATGGTACGGAAAAAACAAAGCGGAAGCCGGGAAGATGAGGGGAAGACAGCGAAGAGACGGAAATGGGCTAAAGAGTAGGATGAGGGGGAAGTCAAGATGGGATGCTGTCCCACTGGGTGGCGAGGGTTTCGAGAAAGGAGTGACAGTTATTTCAGAGGCAGTGAAGTCTGAGGATAGGCCGCTGTGTTTGGCAATGTGGTCATTGGTGACCCTGATACGAGCTCGTCCGTGGGGTGGGGCAGAGAAAAGCCAAATCCGTTTGATTTCAAAGGAATGGGAAGAGAGGAAGGGGAGGAAGAGAATATCAAACTCTTTTATGGGTATGTCGCTGACAGGTATACTAGGAATGAATGGTAATTAGAGGGAAATGGGGCCACAGCGGGTAATTCTATATGATCGAAATATAGCAACATGTTTGCTGTTGTTGGAAAGGATCTAGTACAGGGGGAATGTTGGTGGTGCTCAAGGGGGAGGGCAGTGATGGCCTTGTATAGCTGAGGAGCATGACGTGCTACCAAACATATATAAGAAGTCATGTTATTAATTTTTTGAGCATATATCCAAATATGCCCGCATATATTTAAAATTTGTACTTACATGCTACTTTATTTTTTTACGTTATACAAAAGATTTTACTTATTTAATTGGAGGATAATTGCTTTACAATGTCGTGTTGGTTTCTGCCATACCTCAACACGATTCAGTTATAGGTATGGCTCCTCCCTCTTGAACCTCCCTCCTCCCCCCGGCCCTGTTCCACCGCTCTAGGTTGTTACAGAGCTCCAGGTTGAGCTCCTTGCATCGTACAGTAAATTTCTACGGGCTATCTACTTTGCATATGGTAATGCATATGTTTCAGTGTTACTCTCTCAACGCGTCCTACCCTCTCCTTCCCCTGCTGTGTCCATAAGTCTGTTCTCTACGTCTGAGCCTCTATTCTTGCCCTGAAAGTAGGTTCATCAGTACCATTTTTCTAGGTTCCTTATATATGCATTAATACATGATACTTGTCTCTTTTTGACTTACTTCAATCTGTAAGGCTTTAGGTTCATCCACCTCACTAGAATTGACTCACATTCATTCCTTTTTATGGCTGAGTAATATTCTGTTGTATATATGTGTCACAGCTTCTTTATCCATTCACCTGTCAGTGGAGATGTAGGTGCTTCCGTGTCCTGGATATCATAGCTAGTGCTTCAGTGAACACCGGGGTGCCTGGGTCTTTCTCGATTATGGTTTTCTCAGGGTATATGCCCAGTAGCGGGATTATGGTAGTTTTATTCCTAGTTTTTAAAGAAATCTCCATACTGTTCTCCACAGTGTCTGTATCAATTTACATTTCCACCAACAGGGCAAGAGGGTTCCCTTTTCTGCACATCCTCTCTAGCATATATACATTTCACAACATGTAAAATTCTAATTAAATCTTCAGAGGAAAAAAATACATAAATATAAGTCTCACTATTTTCCCTCCATACCCCATGGACAGTCTTACACGCATTCTCCTTTGTTTAAATGTTCTTAAATTCTTTTATTTCATGTATTTATATACCTTACTTGTAGATTTCTATTCCATTTTGTTCCACAGTCATTTTAAAACTACTTAATCTAATTTCATTCTCACTGACATTTCCCCCATACATTCTCAAGTTTATTTTAAAATGTATCTTTCTATATTATGCACACAAACATACCACATACGTTCCTTGAAGTGTGTGTACTGTACTTGGAGGTTCTTACCTTCAGACAAGGTCACGTCTGACACTGATTTATCAAAAAGCAGTTGAAAGGAAAGAGCGTGGTCTTTTAGGTCAGAGAATCCCAGTGTTCCTTTTATCTTGTTTTTCTGTCTCAGGAAGTGTTTTGACCTTAAGCAGCACCTTATAAAGAGCAAAGACTTTAAATGTAACGCTAGAGGTGAGTTAGTTCAAAGGTTCTTCAAATGCTCCTGGACGTTACTTTCGTTACATGTAATGTCACATAAGCAAAAACTACTCAGAAAGAGGAACAGCCACATTTCAATTTTTATTTGTTGGATTGCTTTTTAAGCACAGGTCATTCCCATGACTTTCTCGAATCCATGACTGAAGGACAAACCACGTGCATCTCTTCATTGGTACAAACTAAAACCTTTCACCACCTGATAGGAGGAGTGAGAAATGTACCTACTTTTTCTGTAGTTTCTGTGTGAAACGATGCAGTTTCCAGTGAATAGGCAAACTAAAAACACGTCCCCAGGTTGCAAAGAGTAAAGACTGTAGACATCAGGCACTGGAGCTTTTCCCAGAAGACTCGTCCTTTGGCAGGCATTTTTGCTGAATTATGAGGCTGAAACTATTGACACAAGAAACATCATTCTGTGATTGGCTAATATAATACAACAAAACAATGATTTCAACTTGAACCACTATGAACTTCCGTAAGGTGGTCAAGGGAGTTCTTCTTTCAGTTTCAGCATGGTCCCTGTTGTGAATTGATGTCTCCAGGTACATCAGAAGAACACTCAGGGGCAAACCTCTTGTTCACGGTGCCTGGGTCTCTTCCTCCAGAGGCAGGGTGGTCCTAGATCAGCCTCTCTGCTGCAGGGGCATCCATCACGCTCCACATCTCCATGCGAGAGCCATCCTTTTCCTGACGGCTTGGGCTGTAGGAGCCCTGGGTTGCCCTTTTGTTGGAGGCGACGACAGAAGCCACCACTGCCAGAAAGAGGATCAGCAACAAGGCTAACGTCACTGAACCGATGGCGGCGAAGACGTCCGAGAGCAAGTCATCTGCCAACTGTAAGGATGGAGATAATTGTGATGTGAGTTACAGAGCAAAGGAGAATGCCCAGGACAAGCAACAGTTCTGGAGTGAAAGTCGAGCAGAGCACAGGTGCCACCCTGTGCCTGAGGAAGACTAGGTTTGGAGGGACATGCAGGGGTTCTTCCCAGATCGTGAGAAAGGGACCATGTCTCTAGGGTTTAAGGCCTGGGGTCAGGAAGTGAGGCACAAACACCTACTGTGTTTAGTGTGTGTCTTAGTCTCAGTGACTGAGATCACTCATCTGACGTCAAGGCCGAAGGATGAACCCATACACAGCCATGCATGGGCGCTCACTCAGCCGTGTCCGACTCTTTGCTACCTCATGGACTGTACCTGCCAGACTCCTCTGTCCCTGGGGTTTCCCAGGCAAGGATACTGGAGTGGGTTGCCATTTCCTCCTCCAGGAGATCTTCCCGACTCAGGGATCAAACCTGGGTCTCCTGGGTCTCCTGCATTGCAGGCGGATTCTTTCCCACTGCACCACCTGGGAAGCCCAAACCCACATGTATATTTGTAAAATAGTTTTGCAACTATAGGATCCAACTGTTCACAGTCTGACTCCCGTGCAAAAAGTTCTGATTTTTCACGGAAAGAATGGTTGTTTTACAGCCTTTCTTGGAAAATGAAGCAAATTAAATTAGTTGGGTCTCATGGGAAAGATCCAAGACAAAGGGTGGGCTGCAAGGCTCTGGTTTCCACACTCATCCTTTGATTTGGATTCGATGTGACAGTTGAACGGTTGTGAACACACTCGTGCTCCATGTGGAAGCAGACCTCTAGAAACAGGAAACTGTAGGAAGAGCCCCTCTTGGAGGACCTGGGTCCTGGACTCTCAAGGGTGGGCCTCGGACAGAGAGGTTTCTGTGATGTTGACTGCAATGTGTTTTCCAAGCACTTTTTTTCAGTGGGTAAAAGAAACTGATTGGGTTGCACAGAAATATTAAAGGAAGCTGTGGTACATATACACAATGGAATATTACTCAGCCATTAAAAAAAATACATTTGAATCGGTTCTATTGAGATGGATGAAACTGGAGCCCATTATACAGAGTGAAGTAAGCCAGAAAGAAAAACACCAATACAGTATACTAATGCATATATATGGAATTTGAAAGATGGTAACAATAACCCTATATGCGAGACAGAATAAGAGACACAGATGCATAGAACAGTCTTATGGACTCTGAGGGAGAAGGTGAGGGTGGGACATTCTGGGAGAATAGCATTGAAACATGTATATTATCATATGTGAAACAGAACACCATTCCAGGTTCGAGGCATGAGACAAATGCTCAGGGATGGGGCAATGGGATGACCCAGAGGGATGGGATGGGGAGGGAGGTGGGAGGGGGGTCCAGGAAGGGGAACACATGTAAACCCATGGCTGATTCATGTCAATGTATGGCAAAAACTATTACAATATTGTAAAGTAATTAGCCCCCAACTAAAATAAATAAATTTATTTTAAAAAAATAAATTAAAAAAAAATATGCATTTAAACTGGACTCACACTAAAAAAAAAAAAAAAAAAGACACAGTTGCTATTTGAATTTTTAACAGGCTTGCAAAGAAACATTTCTGTCAGGGTAAACAAAGCAGAGGTAGACCTCCTTCTCATTTAGCTTTCTCTAGGGCCCATCCCCTGCTACCTAACCAGGTTACTACTTAAATGTAATCTCTGTGACTTTAATATCCTAGGGAATTTTGAACACATTTGCTCTTTGTGCGTGTTTTTTGTTGTTGTTGTTCACTGTGCTTTGGTTTAAATCATTATATAGTTAATGTATTCCTATAATACTGTATCTCTTCATAATATTGTCTTGTATTCACTATGAGCCTTGTTCCAATGTGGTTCATTAGTTTCTTCAATCAACAGCACTTATTGACTGTCTGCTGTAAACATTGAATTGAGCTAGGAAATAAAAATAAAAGGTAAGCCAAAGTTTGAAACCTGGAGCTAAGATTGTGGACATGGGAAAATGGAGGACACACATATACACTCATGCACACATGCACAGATAATCATAATGTATCACAAACACACGTTACGATAATGTCACAAATGATCTACATGGGGTGTAGGTAGAGTAATAGTGGAGTGATGCATGTGATTACCTTTTGAAGGATAAATGAACATTCAAATATTTTAAGCAGGAAATTCTACTTGGATGAAACAATTTGAAATAAAAAGGCAAGAGTATACAAAAGTCCTTAGAGATGGGAGAAACAGGAAGAAATCTGACGTGACCAAAGGTATTATCCATGAATGTGTACATTTGAGTGATAAAGGATTTTAAAAGTTGGTGAGAGATAGGACTCTCAAGTAGATGAATCTTAACCAGAAATCTGAAAGCCACACTAAAATTCAGTCTTGGTCCTGAGGTCAGTGGGAGCCTGTGAAGGTGTTTGAGCAGCAGCATAATATGATCAGATCTGTGTTTTATTAACTTGGCTCTGGTAACAGGGTGGAGGGTGATGGGGTGTGAAGGTGGGGCTGGAGACAGAAGAAATAGGAGTTTATTGCATTTGTCGAGATGAGATGATTTGGGTCTAAGTTTACCAGCGGAGCGAGACTCAAAGGGACAAGGTGGAGAGAGGCTTGGGTGGAGGAGTCGCCTCTTGGCTGGGGAGGAGTTGGGGGAGGATGAGGAAGGTCATCACAGGAGATGAAAAGTGCCACTTGGTTGTCCAGTCGTGTCCGACTCTTTTTGACTCTCCATGGACTGTAGCTCACCAGGCTCCTTTGTCCATGGGATTCTCCAGGCAAGAATACTGGAGTGGGTTGCCATTCCCTTCTCCGGGGGATATTCCTGACCCAGGGATCGAACCCAGGTTTCCTGCATTTCAGGCAAATTCTTTACTCTCTGAGCCACCAGGAAATCCCACATTCACTGGGAGAAGATACACAGGAGCAGAAACAGGAAGACTTTGGTTCAGGTTGGGGAAGGCGAGTGTCAGTTTCCTGGACAACATTCAGGTGCGCGGTGCTATTAGAGAGCAAGAAATAACTGCTGCCTCCTCTCCACATTATTGTCTAAAATTCTGGGTCTCGCCAGCTTTCCCAGTTACTAGTGAAAAGCATGTAGAGTTTCACTGAAATCAGTTGCTCTTGAGAAAAATCATTCACCTCAACTTGAGGGCCAGTTCTCTGGCCACAGGGCGTGGCGATGACATCCTTTATCAGTGACAATGACCGTGGACTACCGGGAAAGATGAATAGAATCGTAGACGTGGCCTTGAATGCTCAGGAGTCTGGGACTCGGAAGGGCAGTGGGGCCCCGGTGTTCTCTGGCGGCCTCTCGGCCGTGCAACAACTCTCATTCCTAGCAGCTGATTCTCCTATCTAGCCAGTAAGCGGCATGGTCTCCGGGAGTAAATGGCTGTTCTGCTGGTGGGGGAGTTGGGAGCGGCCACACCTACATGGAGAAGGGAGAAATCACTCGGTTTGCCTCTGTTTTCTCAACTTTTCTGGCCTCGTCCCATTTGGCCTGAGAACGACTGCCGCTCAGACCCTCTCACCCACTGCCCTGCAGCCCGAGGGAGGGGACATGGTAGGTGCAGGCTCTGAGCTCTCGCTGGAACCCCAGTCCTGGAAGAACCCGAGGGTCCGCTCCACTCATCTCGGGACCTGCGGGGCCCCAGGGCTCTTCTCTATAAAGGCTCTGCGCTCTCAGCAATGTGGATGGTGGAAGGGCCAGCTGTGGGCGGTGAGCAGCCCCCGGCCCAGCCCCCCAGCAGTGTGCGGAGCGGGAAGGCTCAGCCTGTCCCCGCAGGGCCCTGAGCTCGATCCAGCGGTCTGCGCCCCGCTGGTGTGATCAGCAGGTCCTTCCCCACTGGAGACTCAGGTTTATCACCTGCGACACTGGATCCAAGCGTTGACACCTAGGGACCGGGGTCAGGAGACACAACGGGTGCAAAAGCCAAACAGAGAGTCCCTGAGGAGGTGCTCAGCACACAATGACGTGAACCGCAGTGAAGGTGCGGTGTGCCACCTCCCTGACTTTACTTAACTCTGAAAGAGGAACGCAAACTCCCTCAATGCCTCAGGGTGCAACCCGGGAGCCGACCTACAAACCTAAGATTGCAATTCCGAGCTCCAGATAAAGCGCTGGCTGAAACGGCTGGCCTAACCACATCAGATAAGACACGCCACTGAACTCTGGACGGGAGCTGAGGGAGTCAGGGTTTGAAACCACCTCTGGAAGGCCCTCTGCTTCTGAATTCCCACGGCGGAAAGGCCTTATTAGCTCTGTTCTTCCTCAATTGGGCTTAAAATACACAGCCCCGGAATGGATCCTTTGGTAACTGCAACTGCTGGGACGCAGGGACTGACAAGGCCGCCAAGTGCGGACCGTCCTGGAAAACAGCGGGAGGGCCAGGCCAGGCCTGTTTCGGTGGGTTGTGCTTCTAAAGCCGCACTTTTCAATAACCTTTCTCAGAAAAGACAGATTCCAAACTAACTAAAACTTTCGTGTAAAATTACTTTTTACATGGCTTATGCTGCAACCTGTATTGTTATGCTAACATCCTGTTTATGAAATGTACATCCTCTTTATGAAATGTATGAAATGTACATTTTTATATGGAATGTACATTTTATATGTGATCAGATTAAACAGTGATGAGTTGAATTTTCTATCTGCAGAATAAAATAAATCAGTGTTTCATTTTTTTCCCCTGTAGAAGATTCGTTCTGAATCCCTGACTGGTTGTGGCTGAATGAGACCCAAGGAAGGGTGCACGCTGGCATTCTGAGAGAAACAGCCAAAACTTCCTTTGAACCATCTCGCCTGAGGCTGGGCTGAAACACACTGGAAACATCAGAAGCTTTTCCCCTGAAATTTCAGAAGAGGAATTCTAACTGTGACTCTTCTGAGGGGAGGCTGGAAACAGAATGCGCTCGCTAAACAACCAGAAGTGGGTTTGAATCCAGTTTTGCCTCTGTGTCCTACACGCGTCTCTGCTGTCTGCCCACCTGGGAAGCGGGGGTGACAGTTGTGTGTCTGAGACTCGCTCTGCGGCACAGAAAACACCCAGGTGTGCGGAGCATCTCCGAGGGCAGGCCCAGGAGGGAGCTCAGCCCTGTGGTCACCCCAGTTTGTCACTCCCCAGAGTGACCCTCCCCCGGCTGATCTCCCAGGTCCTGCCTGGGTGTCAGGTCACCCATCAGATGCCTCCCACTCTGGTGCCATGTCAGGACTCAGTGCCCAGCCTAGCAGCCGAGGGGGGCAGGCGCAGCCCTGGAGCTGGCCAGGGCCCAAGCCATCTGGCCAGAGGGGCCCACCGCCCCCTGGCTAGCTGACGGCTGGACAGCTCATCTGACTGAAAACACAGAAGGGAACTGGCTTGTCTGGAAGGGAAAGAAACAAGACCGCTTCTGCCCTCAGCGCCAGAATCCACCCGTCTTAACATTTGCGGCCAGTGCGGAAAAATGTGAAAACAAACACAGCGGACGGAGCCGGGAAAAACGGGACATTTTAGGAAACTTGACCTCCTATTTCCAAGTGAAAGGTGGTGAAGATGTTAAAGTTTTGACTCGAAGTGAGGAAATTCTAGGACTAAGGTTGGGGTTACCCACCTAGGTGCATTTTTTTTTCTCAAGTACATTTGTGGTTGAAAAAAGTAGAAATGATGGGACTTAGAAATTGGCTCCTGAAAAACACTAGGGTAGAGTGAATTCCCCAAATCCTTCTTCGAATTCAGTCTATATGTCAGGCGTGTGGAAATACGTGGCAGTTGAAGACGGCAAGTTAAAAAGTTCAGATGTGCAGCTGCTTTTTGTTATATTCCAGCTTCCTTGTGTGTTTCTCAAATGTGTGTGTGCACATGTGTGTGCACGTGTGTGTGTGTTACACAAGTACATAGTAGTACATCAGGTACTATTATGACCGTTATTAGTTAATGGGAAAAACACTTTAAGGATGGTATGTTTTTTACAAAGCTGATTATAATATTTACCTTCCATCTATGTATCTAAAGTGAAACAAGGACATCTTTAATTCTCACGGTTCAAATTAAAAAAAACGAAGAGAGAGTGCAGTCCTCGTGAGTTACTATTGTTGTAACAAGTAGGTCTTCTATTTGGTGGATTGTAAAACCCTCCCACACAGACCCGGGTCCTTGAACTATCTCTTATCAGTGAATTGCTAGAAACAGCCCTTTCCATAGTAATACTGAATACGTGCCAGAACTCTGTTTTTAAAATGAATATTGCTGCAGCGGCCAATTTTCAACCACAGATACACTGTCCACTTTACAGTTATAAGGCGGGGGTGGGGGGAGCAGGAGAGTGAGAGGCCGAGAGAGGGGCCGTGGGCAGCGTCCAGGCCCAGGGGTGGACCGCCCAGCAGGGCTCCCGTCACCTTGTAGAAGGCTCAGGGCTGGGAAGGTGGCGGCCACACGGCAGGGGGACCCCCTCCAGGCAGCCCGCGGGCACCAGTGCCAGGGCGCTCTCGGGGGCACCTGGACTGAAGCCCAAGGGCATCTTCTCCTTGGTGCCCCGTCTCTTCACCTGCTGCTTCCTGCAGAAAACACACAGGCTCTCGGAGGAATCGATAGAGTCTTTCCAACCATTTCTCACCGAGTGATGACAGTCCCTCACAGCTCCGCAGGGGGCGGGGGTGCGGGCACGGGGCGGCCCCTCAACAGCCAGGGATGGACGCACAGAGCTACATGAGGTGTTCAGGGTACCACCGCCCTGGGGTGCTGTACTGGGGAACTTCAGGCATCATTTCCACATCAGGCCCCGTCGAAGACGCGGGAATAGCTCCTGTGGAAATCTGGTGAGGGTCCATGGCTGACGGGGGCTTCCCAGGTGGTGATCGTGGTAAGGAACCCGCTAACCGATGCAGGAGGCAGAAGAGACGTGGGTTCAGTCCCTGGGTCGGGAAGATCCCCCGGAGGAGGGCATGGCAACCCACTCCAGCATCCTTGTCTGGAGAATCCCATGGACAGAGGAGCCTGGCGGGCTACAGTCCACAGGGTCACAGAGTCAGACACGACTGCAGCGACTCTGCACGCATGCACACGGGCGACAAATGGGGAAAGGAGCTGGGTCCAGCACAAGGTTGCATGTGTGGAGTCCATCAGCCTCTCTCACGACCGCCTCGCCACCCAAGTGGAATGTGGGAGCGTTTCTAGGGATGGGAGCCCCCTCAGGCAGGGGCTTCCCTGGTGGCTCAGTTGGCAAAGAACCTGTCTGCAATGCAGGAGACCCGGGTTCGATGCCTGGATCAGGAAGATCCCCTGGAGAAGGGATAGGCTACCCACTCCAGGATTCTTGGCTTCCCTGGTAGCTCAGATGGTAAAGAATCTGCCTGCAATGCAGGAGACCTGGGTTCGATCCCTGAGTTGGGAAGACCCCTGGAGGAGGGCATGGAAACCCACTCCAGCATTCTTGCCTGGAAAATTCCATGGACAGAGGAGCCTGGCGGGCTACAGTCTAGAGGGTCGCAGAGAGTCGGACACGACTGAGCGTCTAAGCACAGCACAGCATATCCTTATGCTGAGATCTGAGGGGTGCTGTGACAGTGGTCATAAAGGGACACAGTTATTCCTACCTTCAGCAAACGGTCCTTGAACACATCCTCTGAGTGAGCCCACGGCACCTAGAGTTTGGTGGGGAGCTGGTAGGCCCCGCCCTGTCCATCCAGGGCTGGATCTGGAATCCTTCTCCTGATGTCCCACAGGCTCTTACTGATGAGGATGCCAGATTTTCAGCAGAAGCACCAATGCAGCTAGGAGTCTGGAGGCCCTGCTTTCGTATTTCTCTCTCCTTGAGCAGATGGTTTCAGTGATATAATTGTTTTCCTTGGAACACAAGGCCTTGTCAAGAAAACTTCTCTCTTTGCCTCATACAAGAACCAAATCCCAGTGGCCCCAACTTGGGTTTCATGATGTTGCTGCAAATTTGTTGCATGCAGGTAATCGTGGCCCTTTCTCGGGTCGGGGTCAGGGGTCACCAGATGCTGTCGGCAGGGAAACGTCTAGCTGGTAGGTGGGGATCTTCGCTTCCTGTCACCTTTGCTGGTCACCCTCATTGACTGTTGCCAGCTTCATCTCTCCCTGGCATGTCATGCCCCGTGACACCTACACAGGTCAGGGGTGTCCCCCCTCCAAGAGTGGAAGCTCCATCAAGGGGCAGCCCCATTCTTCTGCCTCCCCAGCACCTGGACTGGCCTCTGTCCCCCAGGGACCACATGGCAAGCGTCACTGGGCAGAAGGGTTTGCCCAGCACACAGAGCTTCTCTCCTGGGATTCCAGCAGGAGGACATCCTCAGCCTGCATCCCAAAGGCTCTCTGACTCTGCTGAAGGGTGGGTGTATCTTGGAGGGGCTGCAGGCAGACCCAAGGGGGCAGATCGGGAGCCACGTGGTCAAGGAGCAAAGGGGGCCTGAAGACACTTGCTGACTCTTCTTTTCTGCAGAATCGACCACAAACAACCCGTCTGCTTCCAGCTTCTCCTGTTCCTGGAGCCTGGACAGGAATGTCATCAGGCGACACAAGCAGGAGCTATGAGAGATGTTTTTTTTTAAAAAATAATAATAATCCTTTCCTACGTGTTAAACAGTCTTTTTGTCTCTGGTAGGTGACCCCCTGGACATTATCATGGCCCATTTTGCTCTCAGAAAACCTGGGTGGACATCACACTTCCTTTCCTTTTTCTCTCTCCCCTCTCTCTCTGCATTTCGGAAAACAGCGGGCTCCAGCCAAAGACTTGGGGTGAGTTGCTCACACTTGTGTTTGTCAGTCAGTCGCCCTGTCCATCTTCATTCCTTTACGCTCAGGTCCACTCAGAACCCAGCCACCTGGCCTTCCCTTTTGTTCATTCCCACGATCACAACCTGGTTTAAGACACTATCTTTTAGACGGGTGCTTAAACTGTTGTCCAGCAAATCCTCCTGGCCCTAGGATCTACACCATTCAGCTACAGAAAAAAAAAAAAAAAATGACCTTGCTTATCTGGGTGGGATGCTCATGAGGCTAACCACATCAGTACTAACCGTGTCAGATTTAAACTGCCAAGTTTTAAGTCAAAGCTCTATGGGGGCTTCCCTGGTGGTCCAGTGGTAAAGAATTTGCCTGCCAATGCGGGAGACACGGGTTCGATCCCTGGTCCAGGAAGACCCCACAGGCTGTGGAGCAGCTAAGCCCAGGCGCCACAACTACTGAGCCTGTGCTCCAGAGCCCGCGTCCCATGACAAGAGCGGCCCCACAATGAGACGCCCTCGTACCGCAAGGAAGAGGAGCCCCGCTCCTTGCAACTAGAGGAAGCCTGTGTACAACGGTGAAGACCCAGCACAGCTTAAATAAATAAATAAATGCTTTTTATAAACCTCTTTTTTAAAATTTGCTTCCATTTCCTGGTCAAGGTCATCATCAGCTGCGGCCTCACTAGCACCTTGCTCTCCAGCAAAGTAACTTTCTTGACCAGCCCTTTTTTGAAATAGGAACCTCCTCCCCGACCCCTTCTGCAGACCCCTCCTCTATTCAGAGCACCCTTGGGCTTAGCTGCCCTCTGCATTGCCCCTGGGGACCCTTGGGGGCCCCCCTCCTGGGGTCTGTGTCTCCGTCAGCAGAGCCCGGGGCTTCAGCAGCGTTGACAAGACCTGCGGCCCTGCCTGCCCAGCGTGACTTGTCCCGTGCACTTGAATGTGCTGCCCTGATCACAAAGGGTTGGGCCCCCTCCACCCCTCCCCTCAGACCTGCAAGGATGGGAATCCGTTTCCTCTGGAACTTTCCAACACGCAAAGTGCAGTGCTTTGCACAGAGTGGCTGATCAATCATTCCCGACTCACCCACTTGTAGCATTCATGACTCTGTTTAACGCATTGATCCCATCCTTTCCAGCAGTGGGAAGACTTCTCTACAGCCGGGAGCTCTGCGGGTGGGGACCTTTGTGCACGCAGCTGTTCACGCACTCATGTGTGATTACTGAACGCTTTCACCATCGCAGGTGGTTCGCTGGGTCCTGGACACACGGAACCCAAAGGTGCGGGCGCCGACTTGCTAGAGTTGACCGTGGAGCGATGGTACCGGGCAGGGGTGGCTACACAGACCACCGCAGTTCACGTGAGCAGGGCTCTGGTAGAGGCCAGGACCAAGGAGAGGAAAAGGGGGGAGAAGGTGGACTTCCTGACATCTTCTAGTTTTCTTAAAGGGAGCTGCAAGGAGAACGCGGTAAGGAAAGGTGCTGAAAGCAGAAGGGAACAGAGATCCTTCGAGAGACGGGGAGCAGGTGGCAGCCTCTCCCGCTCACCTGGGAGGCTGGTGGGGGATGTGCTTCTTGCTTCTGCAGAGCCCTGAGTAGAAGCGGCAGTAGTCACGTGCCAGGAAGATGTCACCAGCCTGGGTGTGGAACCCAACCCGAGTCTGCTCCAGGAAGCTTCTCTCCCCTCCCTCAGCAAGGCGGAGGCCAGAATTGCAAGAGCAATTTCTGTGTATTCTCTGTGGGTTCTTTCCCAGCACATCTGACCTACACCTCTTATCAGAATTGCATCAGCCTCACATGCCAGGAGTCCTCTATTGACCAGGGTTTTATAGGACCCAGAAGGACTTAAATTTCTTTCTACCCCTTCTTTTTGCTCTGGTCTATAGATTTTTAGAAGGCGACTGCTAAGTATGCCAGTTGATTTTACCCAGCATTTCAAAAGCAAGAGAATACCCAGCAAACAAGTCAAAAGGGCCTGGGGACTTTTGAGATTAATTGATCCTAAAATGACAACAACTAAACGCAACGGACTGTATCCTGGATCAAAATAAATAAATAAATCTAAAGGAGGACAATTGGGGCCAATTAGAGAACTCTGAACATGGGTAGGATATGAGACGGTCAATTTCTTGAATGCTATACTAGTATATGGGTTTCTCAGGTGGCTGCAGTGGTAAAGAATCTGCCTGCCAATGCAGGAGACTCAAGAGATTCGGGTTCAACCCCTGTGTCAGGAAGATCCCCTGGAGGAAGAAATGGCAACCCACTCCAGTATTCTTGCCTAAAAGGTTCCATGGACTGAGGAGCCTGGCGGGCTACAGTCCATGGGGTCACAAAGAGTCAGACACGACGGAGGGACAGAGCACTCACATTAGCGTATGGTTGTAGAGGGAAGTCCTATTTCTTTGGAGACATTTGGTGAAATATTTAGTGGTAAACATAGGGTCGCAAAGAGTTGGACACGACTGAAGTGACTTAGCATGCAAGCAAAATGTTATAACATCTGCACCCTACATTCTAAAGAAGGAGCAAAAACATATGTATCCAGAGGTAGGAAAGGGAGCAAAATACTACAAAAGTTGCTGTAACTGGGTGAAGGGCATGCATGTGTTCACTGCATTTTTTTTTCTGCTTTTCTTTAACTTTCATTTTTTTCCCAAAAATCTTGGAAAAGTAATATTTAAAAAAATGATGGTTATGGTGAAAATAATTTCTCTAAACCCCCAGTTTGCAGATCTTGCTTCTTTCACTGTTTGTTCCTCTGCTACTTCAGGTTTTGTTGATTTCTTTCTCTGCTATAATTTTACTGCCCAGTAAATCTTGTTCCCATCAATGGTTTTATCTCCCCTGCCAGACACTGAGACGTTCATGGATCACATCACACACCAGCTTCATCACGGAATTGGCCCTAACCACCCTCTGCTGGAACCTAACACGGTGCCAGGCACATGGTGGGCGCTCATGGTCTTTCTCACCATCTCCTGGCACCGACCTTCTTGACCTAAAAGCTGTTGTTCATTCGCTAAGTCCTGTTTGACTCTTTACGACCGCGTGGACCGCAGCACGCCAGGCTCCCCTGTCCTCCACTATCTCCCAGAGTTAACTCAGATTCATGCCCATTGAGTCGGTGATGCCATCTAAAAGCTGTACCTTGGCCCTTTCCTTACTCAGATTGTGTCCTTCTTACCAACTTTCTTCAGCTGGTGAAAAGCTGCTATTGATTCATTCTCACATTAGGCAGGAAAAGAGAGTGCTGAATCCCCTACATGCTTATGGCTTATCACATGTCCTTTCTTTTTCGGCAGAGGTAATCTAGTCTATGTCACCATATTTATTGCCCGCAAATCAAAACCAGTTGCTAGAGTAATGAAGGTCTATTGGTTTGTGTCGGCTTAATCCATGTCAGGGGGGCTTTAGGGGCATATAAGGATAATTTGACCAGCAAAGGAAAGCCATAAAAATGATCAAAAAGCTAACAGATAGGCTGAGAACACCAAGCTTATTTTGCTGAGGATTTATGGTCAACTTATCAGAAAACTATTTGGTCCAAGTCGACATTCAAATCGCTCCCTCTGTAATTCAGCAAAGATTCCAGCCTCCAAAACAAAAAAAAACAAAAAAACCCAGCCTCTATAATGAGATACCCTGGTAACCCCTAACTTGCAGCACATGTAGTTTAATTTTCAACAGTTGTGAGATGGCAGTAAATCCAGCTTTGGAATAACCAGCTCCACTGATGCCTTAGACCTGAATTAAATTAATGGAGCTCAAAGATGGACTGCCACGCCTCCTCTGACATACCCACATTCGCGTTTATTCATCAAATGGAGCTTAAATGTCCGACCTCCCCCAGATGGCACTGGGGCCGGGGCCTGCGGGGTCCTGGCAGAAGTGGGTGCCAAGTCACAGTCACTGGGCTCTGCCACACGAGGTCAGCTGTGCCCCAGGCCCAGCCCTACAGGCTGTATTTTATTGACCAGATTCAAATTGGCTTCCCCTTGTGTAGGTGATAAAGAGTGGCGTCAAGTCACCCGTGTGAAATACATCACTTTAACTCTGACAGCTTGTCATTGAAGGCCTTGTTTATATAATCTATTGTGTCATTTACTCTATTCTTATTTTAAAAAGCAAACATAGAAATAAAAACCCTACCTTCCAGTGTTTCGTGGATGGATGTCCTGTACCTTCTCTTAAATAATCTCAGAAGTAGCTATTTCTATTGTCACTGTCAGTTTACATCAGCTGATCAGATTTTCAGTTTCAGAGTTGGCCTCGCAGAAGATGAAAGCTGGATCGCGTGCTTTAATGAGAAGTCTTTCAGGGCATAGCTTCTCCCTTCAAAATCATTTGAGAATTGCTATGTCTAAATAGGCAAGAAGGCTGTTGGAGGAGGTTGGCCAGATCCGAAGCAAACATTCTTAAATCTGTGAGCTTGTCACTGCTTAAAACACCAGGGTATCTTACCACCAGCAAAGATAGAAACCTTCATATTGGGAAGGCTGGTTCAAGTAGTATTTAGTTTCAGAACACAGAGTTCTTTCAGAAGTCAAGTGTTCAGATTCCAAATAAGCCTTTTGGTAAAGTTCTATAGGTTTTACTGTTGGCAGAATTAAAACAAAACACAAACATGAACACAAGAATCTTCTGTCTGACGTTGCTAATAGTCTACCTAAATGCCCCCAAATGCATCTGGGGATAATGATTTGTTTACCTTAGTATTGAGGCATGGACAGTCTTCCTTCTTGAAGAGACAAAATAAAGTCTAACAGCATTTAACTCTTAGTGTAAAAACCCTGGCTTCCTTGGTGGCTCAGTGGTAGAGAAACGACCTGTCAATGCAGAAGACCCAAGTTTGATCCCTGAGTTGGGAAGATCCCCTGGAGTAGGGCACAGCAACCCACTCAAGTATCCTTGCCTGGGGAATACCATGGACAGAGGAACCTGGCGGGCTATAGTCCATGGGGTCACAAAACAGTCAGACACAACTGAGCAACTAAACAACAGCAACTAAAAATCTTGCTGAACTACAGTGACCCTATCTCTACAGTATAGAATTTAACAGCCTGTTATAAAATGAGGTCAGACTCCAGCTTGATGGTTACTTTACACTTTTGGAGCTCTAAGTGTCTGGACACCTGATACAAAGAGCCAACTCATCGGAAAAGATGCTGGGAAAGATTGAAGGCAGGAGAAGAAGGGGGTGGCAGAGGACGAGATGGTTAGATAGCATCACCGACTCAATGGACATGAGTTTGAGCAAACTTCAGGAGATGGTGAAGGACAGGGAAGCCTAGCGTGCTGCAGTCCATGGGGTCACAAAGAGTCGGACATGACTGAGTGACTGAACAACACCATGTCTGGACACAGTAATTATGATGTTCGACAAGCCTGTGTCACCTTTTGAAAGGACAGTCGAGGAGATCCTTGCCTGAGAAGTTCTCTGCCTTCCCTACAGAGGGCTCAAAGGGCAGAGCACGCCCTCCGCTCCTGCTACCACTGACTAATTTCTAGTGACGTTTTAATAAAATGGAGATCAGATTCTCTGCTGCCTACCCAGTTCAGAGACCTTTTAAAGAAGAAATAAGATAATCCAGCTAATTTATTTAATTGCATTTTAGTTCAAAAATTTGCTGTTAAGATTCCAATAGTGTAAAACTTTCCTCTGGATTGTCTCTGCTGATTGCTGTATTTTCTCATATTCTAAGTCATATAGAAATTTTAATTATTTACATTCATTTTTTTCCCCCTGAAGTTTGGAGTAATTGCCCAAACAATATCCCCCTTACTAACGTAAATAATCTGAAACATACGGAAATCTTGTTTGCTAAACCCCCAAAGAGACCGAGAACTGAGAATTCGGACTGTAAACTAAGGCTCGTCAGTCTCCTTGCTTCTTTTTCCCAGACCCTAGACTAACACTGCTCTCCCTCCCTGTAAAGAGTGTTTCCCTTGAGTCTATAACTTTTCTGTTCCACCACCATTTAGATGACTTGTCCTCAGGGACATGGCTCTGTTAAGAGCCCCAGGAAGCAAACCGTGATTAGTCACCAGACTTGTGAAATCCTCCCCGGTTCTGTTTACGGGGCCGGCTGCCAGCTCTCCGAACGCTGGCTCCGCACTCCTACTCTTTTCAGGGTCACTCTGCTTGCAGAGCGCAGATTAAACACACAGCCTCGGGACTCCTGTTGCTGTGAGGAGAAACATTTACATTCCACTGATGGCGCAGGGCGTAAAAGGAAGCCATCTGCTCCGATTTAACGACTCCAGGAGCAGCTACGACTCCAAGACAGGAAAAAGTCACAACGCGGCTCACCCCAGCCCAGCGCTCCTCAGTGAGGCAGACCTGGGGAGGAATCACCTCCGCGTTAGGAGGCATTTTCATCCTGAGGGGTTTTCAAAGGTTGGCCCTCTACCCAATGGTTTCATTGTTTTCTTTTATTAACGGTTCTTTGCTACTGTTTTGGAGGGCTCTTTCCCTGGTCTTAGGAACGTGGAATAAATCTATTATTTCTAATACAAAGGTGACAACTAGGTTGTTGATTATTTGTGCATTCCACCCAGGCAATTCATCTGTTCAATATCCAGTCCATTTTCTACAATGAGGTCAGCTATAAAACACTGATACTTCGGAACGAAAAGGTGGGGTGTGCGTGCTCAGTCACGTCTGACTCTTTTCGACCCCATGGACTGTACCCCGCCAGGCTCCTCTGTCCATGGGATTCTCCAGCAAGAATACTGGAGCGGGTTGCCATTTCCTTCTCCAGCTAAAAGGTGGTAAACAGGGGAAAAAGAAAAGTAATTAAAACCTGAGGATTTAATATGTCCCTCGCATCTGCCATGCCATCTCAGTTTAATTTTCACGAATGTCTAAGGAAACAGATCATTGCCCTTAATTAAAAGATCTTTTAAGCAATTTGTCCCAAGTAATGAATTGCTTAAGCAGCAGATCTGGTATCCAAATCATCCGGGTTTGTTCACTTACACACAGATGCATCCTGGGTAGAGCACTATGTAGATATAACCCTAAGTTGACCGTGAATTTCAACCAAGTTCCCCTTATTCGACATATTTACCCACTGAGAGATGAGTAATAATAGTTATTTTATATTCAGATCTCTTGCTATGGACAGTGCTTACATAGTCAGCAACACTTCTCTGCTTACTGGTGTTGGTCTAATTTTTTAGGACTTTGCCCGATAGAATAAGCTCTGACAAAGTAGGCGGACAGGTGGAAGCATTTTGTCTGTGAGTTCTAGGAAGGTGCCTGGCACACAGTGGCTGTCTGGGAGCAAAGCTGTCTCTCTAAACAGTGCCTGCATAGATGCTGAAAAGTTCAGCAGAAGAACAAAGAAAGGGACCCCTAATTCACAACTTTCAGTCCTATGCTTTTAGCAGCCCAGCGTGTCTATCAAGAAACAAAGCAACGCAGAAAAATCTCCCAGGGTTGTTGTTTGTATGAAACAGCCCCACGCTACCCTCCGGTTTTAACACAATGTTATCAGGCGATGATTAAGAAGGTAGCTGTTTTCTCGCTTTGCAGTGTCAGAAAACAAGGTATCAAGCCAACAACTGCCTTTGGAGGTGCAGCCCTCAGATCGCAGCCAGGTATTGCTTCCAACTGTAAATACTAACAGCGAAGGAGAGGAGGCAATCTCCTCTGGCTCTGGGCTGCCTGAGCTCAGCAGATTAACATGACACTCCGGCCTGATTTGCTGAGATGCAGATAATTGAGCTTCTTGTTAACGAGTTTCCATGTATTTTTTCTTACTCCATCAGCAGGTTCTTGAATCAATGCCTGGATTAGGTTTGACTAACATCAGCACAATTGACTCTGATGGAAAGTTTAAAATTTATAATTAAAAATTGCACGTCCGTTTGCTAGTTTCCAAGTAAAAGGAGTTAATCCTTCTGGAAGCATTTATACCTAGTTTCCCAAAACATAGTTTTTTTCTGCCTCTGCTTGAATGAAGGAGTCCGTGATGTTTTTAGGACACTGGGCAACACTTCAGGGCAAGCTGCAGGAGGCCTTTCACATTTCACCCATTGCCAAAGGATTCAAGGTCTTCATGAGTTCGGGTGAATGACAGAGTGGTTTTCATACTCCTTTTGAGACGCTGGTAAAGAATCTGCCTGCAATGCAGGAGACATGGGTTCAATCCCTGGGTTGGGAAGATCCCCTGGAGAAGGGCATGGCGACCCACTCCAGTATTCTTGCCTGGAGAATCCTATGGACAGAGGAGCCTGGTGGGCTATAGTCCAAAGGGTTCCAAAGAGTTGGACACGACTGAGTGACTAACACTTTTTGAGACACTAAGTTTCAAAACTATTATACAGGAGCTCCAATTTTCTTGTAGATTTTTAAAAAATGGCCTCAGCATTGTTTACATGAAAATGTGCATGCATCCTCCTCTATATAAAGTATATAAGCATGATTTACAGTTCCTGTGTTCAATAAATGCCAGTTGATGAGGATGATGCTACAGGAGTCCCTCAAATGCACTTAAGCTGTCTCGCAGCAATGGCACATTACTACCCATAAAAATCTGATACAAAATGTGTCCAGTTGTGTCTGATTCTTTGCAGCTCCATGGACTGTAGCCCACCAGGCTCCTCTGTCCACGGGATTCTCCAGGCAAGAATACCAGAGTGGGTTCCCATTTCCTCCTTCAGGGGATCTTCCCAACTCATGGATCGAACTGGAGTCTCCTACATCTCGTGTTGGCAGGCAGATTCTGTACCACTGAGCCACCTGGGAAGCTTGTCCTACACTACCACGTACAAAATCAAGGATGGAAGCATTGCCTGTGTACCAAATGTTATAAAGTCTACCTGCTTTTGTTTATAAGAACATACTGTGAATTTGTGTGGCAAAAATTTTAATCGGCATATTCTCGGTTATGGACTCCTATGGTTCATCACATACTATACTTATGTCTTAATGTGTGGTTTCAAGATCTATACTTTTCTATATTTAGAAAGCTGTATTCAAACAGAATATAGCATCTTCTCTTCTGTCAACTTCAAAGTTCATAACACATTGTAGGTGCTTAATTCTTTTTGGCTGAGTTGACAAATTAGATAGCACTGTAAAACAGATGCAGAAGCGAGCTTGACATAGGTGATGGGCAGCATCTGATCTATCCAGGTGACACTCGGCTTACCTGTCAGGTAGAGAGCATGGCCTGGTTGGTCTGTGCGTCAAGACCAACCTGGACCTCACTTTGAGAACTCAGCAGGAGCTGGTCATTGTGACTGCAATCTGTGACCACTGGGATGAGGACAGTTCAGTTCAGTTGCTCAATTGTGTCCGACTCTTTGCGACCCCATGGACTGCAGCACACCAGGCCTCTCTGTCCATCACCAACTCCCAGAGGTTGCTCAAAGTTATGTCCATCGAGTTGGTGATGCCATCCAACCATCTCATCCTCTGTCATCCCCTTCTCCTCCTGCCTTCAATCTTTGCCAGCATCTGGGTCTTTTCTAATGAGTCAGCTCTTTACATCCAGTGGCCAAAGTATTGGAGCTTCAGCTTCAGCATCAGTCCTTCCAACGAAGATTCAGGGTTGATTTCCTCTAGGATGGACTGATTTGATGAGGACATCAGTGAACAAATCCTGAAAAGGGAACTTGACCAAGGATGGTGTCCTTGTCAAACCCACTCCAGCCCACAGTGCCGTGTGAGTCAATACACAATGACCCAGCCAGCTCTTCCCTCCCCAAATATTTTATTTGAACAGGGAGCCACTCAAATGCTTTGCCCTCTGGAAAGGCACATGCCTGTGTGATGCTCACAAAGAGCCTCCCAGGCTCTTTACATCCCAGAATGCCTCTGTACAAAGATGCCCATGGCAGGAGCCCACCCCCTGCCAGCCAAACACCCACCATTTCTGTCTCAAGGCAGAAGAAAAATGATGCACAATGACACAGAACCTGGACCTCCTGAACTCACCCCACAAGGTGACTGGGAAGCTTAGAGTCATCACTTAGGGCTCCGCAAATACAATATTAACTAGAGACGCTTGTATTGGTTACTATCATTCAAGAGCATCTATTTTGGTAATTTAAGCGGTAATTTAATGCGCATCCATGCGTGCTAAGTTGCTTCAGTCGTGTTGCACTCTTTGCAGCCCGGCAGACGATAGCCTGCCGGGCTCCTCTCTCCATGGGATTCTCCAGGCATGATGCTTATATTAGTTACTATAATTCAAGAACACTTATTTTGGTAATTTAAGTGGCAATGGAGTTATCCCAGTTCAAACATATAGGACCTTTACCCTCTGGAAGCTGCAAATTAGAATAATTTACATACTACCCGCTGTGAATATCTTTAGCATTCACAGGACTTAATCAATCGTAAAAACAAATAGGTTAGTCCGGATTCCATGGGGGCCCCAGAGCAGATACTACAATCTTTTGTTGACAAGATTTACATTTACATTTTTCATATTCTCCCTGGAAAAGTTCAAAAAATTCCAGAGTTACCTGGATATAGTCTGTCTCGTGAAAAACTTGTATTTCTGTAAAGCTATGTATGTGCATGTGTGTGTGCTAAGTCGCTTCAGTTGTCCTGACTCTTTGTGACCCCATAGACTGTAGCCCGTCAGACTCCTCTGTCCATGGGATTCTTCAGGCAAGAATACTGGAGTGGGTCTATATAAAAGGCTATCTGTTTCAAACCTCTATTTTATAATTAAGAAACATTAACATCTCTAAAATATTCAGCTAGAGTAGTCTGCTGAAAAACAATCTCCAGATGTTATGTTTTATAAATTAGGAAACAGAAACCCAAGATAGTATTTTGGAGGAAAATCAGTGATGAGTCTGAGTAAACCATTTAATTCATTTGGGCCTTAGCATCTGCCAAGTGTCAGTGACCTTCTGACTGATGTTAGGATTAAATGAAGTCCTGCTCATGGTGCGCCGGTGGTCATCAGGGTAGCGCAACATCAGAGAAGGACCAGGTCTTGGTGAAAGAGATACGAGAGGGCCCTGGCCAGCGGGCTTCCCATGTCCCGAACTGGTGACTCTCCCTGGGCCGTTGATGGTCCTCTTTCAGAAACTTCTGGCTTCCCTAGCTCTGAAAACAAACTAACCACAGAAAGGCTCCAACCACCTCTATCTTGGGGCTTCCCTCGTGGCTCACACAGTAAAGAGTCCATCCTGCCATACAGGAGAACTGGGTTTGATCCCTAGGTCGGGAAGATCCCCTGGAGAAGGGAAAGGCAACCCACTCCAGTCTTCTTGCCTGGAGAATCCCATGAAGAGAGGAGCCTGGCAGGATACAGCCCATGGGGTCACAAAGAGTTGAACAGGACTGAACAACTAACAGTTTTCATCTCCATCTTGGTCTATTTTATAAGGATTTGCATAACTGGGACATTTTAAAAAGTGAGCAAATGCATTTCTTAATTTTACATACTTCAAGATGATGAATGATAGCATCATTAATCTATTGCCTCAAAGAATCTTTTTCGTGGTGCTGATCCAGGGAATTTGCTCAGTTTTTAGGGAAGGGAGACTTAATCTGATTATACTTGAACCTCCTCAGACCAAAATATGCCTTTGGTCCTTTGAGAAAAAAGGGGAAGAGCATCACAGGCCTGAAAACTCCTCAATTAATGAAAAAGAACTTTAGAAAGATTCAAATGAAGTTTTTTGGAAAAAGAAAAATGCTTAAAGCAAAACTTAGTAACCCAGAACTACGCCCAGAGAAATTTTTAATTAGCAGAAATCAAAAATCAGGTTAAAGAATATGTATGTGCCTTTAATAAGCTAGAGAAAAACCAACCCCCCAACCAGACCTATTCAACAAATTTCCTGCCCGAACAGCATAATCTAAAGAAAAAAAAAAAGAATATCTAGAACAAGGAGCAATTTGTATTAGTTTGAGTTCCAATAGGAAAGAATAAGTCTGAGAATATCACTGAGGTGTTTCCATCAGTCAAATAAAACCATCATTAAAGAAAGGGGCTACTGTTTTTGGTGGAAGGGAACCCTTTAATCAGAGTGTAGGGCAGCTCATGGAGAATCACAACCTATTGAATATAATTTAGAGGACAGTATGGTGCCAGCCCAAATCGGGTTATTTTGAAACGACTCTTTCCTGCTCTGGCTGGGTTTCAAACAGAAGCTGGACGATCTAAACTGTGACCTAGCCCTTGCTTGAATTTATCCAGTTTTACACCCCACCACTTCCAGCATCCTTCGGCATCCCAGCCAGGACCGGTCCCTCTTTGTACCTCACATCATCCAAACTCTGTTCCCACCATCACATCTTTACTCCTGACCTTTCTTCTCTCTTGAACGCTCTCTCATTTTCTGCTCTGCAAATAATCTTCCCCATGTTTTATGGCCTAGTCAAATTCCCATAACCTCCTTGAAAACTCCCCCTCTTGGAATAACTCACTGCGACCAAACTTCTGTAGTTCATCCTGTGCTTTCACTCAGTACCATAAATTAGGGGCTGTTTTCAGTATGTCTCGTGGCTTCTCTTTCTCCTCTAAAACCAGACTGTTGTTTTATTGATGTTCTCAGAGTAGGGATTAGATATCTCCCTGATTCCCTGCCCTCGTCCCTTGCTCCCTGTGTCCTGTCCACTCTCAGACCCGGTCCAGAAATGCCTGTTTGACGCTATGATCACGTCCTTGACTCTCAGCGGGCACCCAGGGACAGCAGCCACTCAGCAGTTCCCAGCCTCAGCGGGGGACTCGTGAAAGGACAGGACTATGGACTTCCTGCTGGGAGGCCCGGACCGTCAGCTCAGCCCACGGGAGCAGTTCTGGAAGACGGAGGTGGCTCAGACGCAGGGTGACCTGGCAGGGAGGGCTGGAGGGTGGACGGCTCAGCCCCTCAGGCTCAGCTGAATTTGGAAAGCGGGGAACAGGCGGAAATCTCTTTGAGAGGCTTTTCTGACAGCCAGTGCTGTAAAAAATGATCAGCGTTGGTCTTGCTAATGGTGCTCTTGGGGCAAATACTGGCCATTTCTTCCATCCCTGCCCTCATGGGGCAGCTGCCAGGCACCCTTCCCCTTGGGAAAAGCTCTCTTTCCTGAGTCCTCCTTGTCTCCTGGAACCACCTGAATTTCTTAGCACCTTTTCCTCTTTCACTGCTTGGGGCTCTTCAACAACCTGTCCAGTGTTTATCATCTTTTAGGGTCAGTGCCATAAATCTTCTTGCCTCTCTCAGACCTGTAACCCTCCTCCCATGACCCTGAAGGAACTCGATGCTCTGAGGCTTGCTCTTCAGGGTTCCTTTCTCAGACTCTTGCCAATATCAAGACGCCGTTACACAAAGACAAATGCCTGATCATCTAGGCCACAGGTAATTATAAACACATTGCAGCACATCCACACGAGTGAGAATCTGGGGTTCTGAGCTCTCTGCTAACAGCTCAAAACTTTATTTGTGACAATTTCTTCTATGAGAACCAATTTAATCAGCCCTTTGGTAACAATCAATCAAACAAAGCAAAAAAGATGTCTGGGGAAAATGTGCTTTTTGTGTTGCTAAGAAAATTCCTGCTCATTCTGTAAGACCTGGGTCAATGACCTTCTGGGAGAAACTTTCCCTGCCCTCCCCTCCTGTGCAAACCACGTGCCACCCACCATTCCTCTGTCCATCCATTCATCCCTTCAGGAAGGACTGAAGCACATGCTCTGTCAGGCAGGACTGCCAGGCTCAGACCTTACAGAGTTAAACAACCTCCCAGGAGCTCACAGTCTGCAGGACTCGGCAGACAAATCACGTGTCTGCACTACTGCTCCCACGTACGCGGGGCACGTGCCCCAGAACCTGAACACTGGGTCCTGTACCTTCTGAACTGGATGCGCTCGAGAAAGGCACTTAACCTCAGACTTTGTGTTCTCATCAGTAACACAAGAAAATAATATCATCTAAGTCTTGGGATGTTTGTGACAAATAATCAAGATAATGTGTGAGAAGACCTTAGGCATAGTGACTGGCTCCCAGGAAGGACTCTACAACAGGAAGGACTCTACAGTTAATAACCTCCATCAGTGTTGTTATCATTATATGTTACAATGGAGGTGTATTTGGGAAGGTGCGGGAGCTTGAAGGCCCCCCAGCGTTGATGGGGGAGGGCAGAAGAGAAAGGAAGGCCTCAGTGGCAACTTTGAGCATATACATACTCCACACCAGCAAAGAAGGATAAAACAAGAATCCAAAGAGCAAAGAAGATCACTGTCTTTAAACTGTCTTTTTTCAAAGTTGCAACTGTGGTCAGCTTGTTATGGGTTTAGAAGAGGTGAGTTCAGTTCAGTCGCTCAGTCGTGCCCGACTCTTTGCAACCCCATGAATTCCAGCACGCCAGACCTCCCTGTCCATCACCAACTCCCGGAGTTTACCCAAACCCACGTCCATCGAGTCGGTGATGCCATCCAACCATCTCATCCTCTGTCATCCCCTTCTCCTCCTGCCCCCAATCCTACCCGGCATTAGGGTCTTTTCCAATGAGTCAACCCTTTGCATGAGGTGGCCAAAGTATTGGAGTTTCAGCTTCAACATCAGACCTTCCAATGAACACCCAGGACTGATTTCCTTTAGGATGGACTGGTTGGATCTCCTTGCAGTCCAAGGGACTCTCAAGAGTGTCCTCCAACACCACAGCTCAAAAGCATCAATTCTTCGGTGCTCAGCTTACTTCACCGTCCAACTCTCACATCCATACATGACCACTGGAAAAACCATAGCTTTGACTAGACGGACCTTTGTTGGCAAAGTGATGTCTCTGCTTTTTTAACGATCCAACACACCTATATTTGAAGAGAAGAGAACTTACACTCTTCTCCAGAATCACTGGTTTTGAGGGGCCCTGTCCATCCTGCTGTAAACGAAATGCTTTCCTAAAAGCAAGTGAGTGAGTGAGTGAGTGAAGGCGCTCAGTCCTGTCCGACTCTGTGTGACCCCATGGACTGTAGCCCACCAGGCTCCTCAGTCCATGGAATTTTCCAGGCAAGAGCACTGGAGTGGGTTGCCATTTCCTTCTCCAGGAGATCTTCCCGACCCAGGGATCGAACCTGGGTCTCCAGCATTGCAGGCAGACGCTTTACTGTCTGAGCCACCAGGGAAGCCTCCTAAAAGCAAAGAGGAAGTCAAATTAAATACATCGTGGAGGGCTTCCCTGAGACTGTCCCTGGGTGTCCACGTGACTATGTTACAGGTGAGCGCCCATGTCTTTGGGAAGCTAAGCTTCCTCTGGGAAAATGGCTCAGGAAAGAGCCGATTTATATCAGGTTTCACTTCAACATGAGTAATAGGGTTTCTGTGCATTTGGTTCTTGGATGGAAATAATGTTCCTCTGCTGTTGAGTGTGGGCTTCCCCGGTGGCTCAGTGGTAAAGAATCTACCTGCAATTCAGGAGATGTGGGAGACTCAGGTTTGATCCCTGGCTTGGTAAGACCCCCTGAAGGAGAGCATGGCACACCCCTCTCCCTAGAGGAGACCAGCAATCTTGTCTGGGAAATCCCATGGACAGAGGAGCCTGGCGGGCTACAGTCCCTGGGGTCGCAAAGATTCAGATACGACTGAAGTGACTGAGCACAGTGGAAAGTGTGGATCACTGATCCTCAAGACCCTACCATCACCGAGAGGTTACTAACAACCACGACTAGACTCTTTCTGTAAATTTGGTAGGAAAACTGGACAGATTTCGGTACGTAATATGTACCATCATTTATATCTTAATAACTGTGGGACAGGCTTAATACACACACACAAATGGTTCTCAAAGTTAGAAAATGCCACTCTGAACTCATCTCAAAAACACTTCATTCATTCTATCAGTAGGTTCATTAATATTCATTACCTACTATACACAACATGATGCTGGCTACTGAAAATGTCAAAGGAATATATGAGCTTTAAAATAAATGTTTTCTTGAGTTTTTTTTCCAGCTTCCTAGGTGGCACAGTTGATAAAGAACTTGCCTGTCGATGCAGGAGACTGAAGAGATGGGGTTTGATCCCTGGGTTGGGAAGGTCCCCTGGAGGAGGAAATGGCAACCCACTCCAGCATCCTTGCCTGGAGAATCCCATGGACAGAGGAGCCTGGTGGGCTACAGAGGAGCCTGGTGGAGTCCATGGGGTCGCACAGAGTGGGACATGACTGAGCATGCACGGAACTAGAGGGATTTCAGTCATTCATCAAAAATTAATACATACTTTGCCACTTTGAATAACAAGTATGGATACCTCAAATCTCCTTCATAACATAGTCTTGCTATTCAGCAAAGGGTTATCAAAAAATGTTAGGGGAATTGAGTGAAAATAACATTATTCAGAGTTTTATGTGTAACTAAAGTCAGGCAGACAATAAAATGGTCATATTCCAAATGATTAAATATGTTTCATTGCAAATAGCCTATTTGTTTTCAGAGGAGCTATATTTAGTATGTTACTTCTTTCCTCTATACAATTAGTTTCCAATAGATTTCCATACTACATGAAACAATCTGTGACTCAGTAATTACAATCTGAGGAAAAGATAAGAGCCATGATCTTTATACCCTTTTAGAAGGAAAGAATTCTTTCTATTTCTATCAAGATTAGGAAAATAATATTCATATAATACATATATGAATCATGAAAGTTTCAAGTAAAAAAATATTAAAAACCAATACCAATTTCAAGTCAGTTTTCTTGATATTTAAATTTGTTCAAATATAAAAACCCCCTGGAGCGTGCCCAGTTTTCTACATTTACTTTCACAAAAAAGATCAGCAATGGATTCAGTGAGCTTTAGCCTCTTTTCCCAAAGCCAATGTAAGTCAATCAAGAAGAAAGTCCACATAAGAATCTACACATTCAACTTTTGAAAAATATTAGGAGAAACTAAATTCATATTATGTTAAACTAGACAACATCATGATATTCACTTGCATACTAACTTTTGTTTCATTAATCATGACTCTATTTTTAATAGATGAACCAATGTTAAAAGTTCTTCTTGAGTAAAAACCAATAGGAATAACTCAAGAAAATAATAGCTAACATGGTGTGATCAGCTTCATTACTTACCTTGAGTCTTTTGGTGAGTTAATTGTTTGTAACATGGAGACGTGCTTTCTAAAATGATCTGTAGGGACTTCCTTGATGGTCCAGTGGTTAAGAATCGCCTGGCGATGCAGGGAGCGGAGGTTCAATTCCTGCTCAGGGAACTAAGATCCCACACACCGAGCAGCTACTAAGCCTGTGCCCCACAACTCGAGTCCGTGCACCTCAGCAAGAGATCTCACGTGAAGCCAAGAAGATCCTGCGAGCAACAGCCACCACTTATTCATGAGAATGAAGGAAATCCTGCTATTTGCAACAACATGGATGGACTTTGAGGGTGTTGTTGTTGCTGTTCACTCAGTCATGTACGACTCTTTGAGACCCCAGGGACTGTAGTACGCCAGGCTCCCTTTCCTTCACTGTCTCCCAGAGTTTGCTCAGATTCACGTCCATTGAGTCAGTGATGCCATCCAACCATCTCATCCTCTGTCGTCCCCTTCTCCTCCTGCCTTCAATCTTCCCCAGCATCAGGGTCTTTTCCAGTGAGTCAGTTCTTTGCATCAGGTGGCCAATGGATTGGAGCTTCAGCTTCAGCATCAGTCCTTCCAATGAATATTCAGGACTGATTTCCTTTAGGATTGACTGATTGGATCTCCTTGCTGTCCAAGGAACTCTCAAGAGTCTTCTCCAACACCACATTTCAAAAGGATCAATTCTTCGTCACTTAACCTTCTTTATGGTCCAACTCTCATATCCATACATGACTACTGGAAAAATCAAAGCTTTGACTATGCAGATCTTTGTCAGCAAAGTGATGTCTCTGCTTTTTAAAATGCTATCTAGGTTTGTCACAGCTTTTTCTTCCAAGGAGCAAGCATTGTTTATGGCTGCAGTCACCGTCTGCAGTGATTTTGGAGCCCCAAAAAATAAAATCTGTCACTGTTTCTACTTCTGCCTTGAAGACCAGGTAAAAATGCCCCTTTTCTGTACTTCTCTAGAGCTGGCACTTCGTTCCCTCCTAACACTGACCCGGGAATTCTCCTCCCCTGCTCATCTACATCCTCACTGAGAGTCTCAGCTTGTGGGCCTGTGCTGCGTCTAATCTACAGTTGAATTCTCTAGTCCAGGGCCCTGCACATAGAGGTATTCATCAGGCATTTGTTGAATAAATAAAAAAATAAAGTTGAGAAATGAAGTAGTCCATATTACTAATGATTTTGGTAGTTGAGAATAATTTTCATAGTTTTTTCACTGGTATTCTTCCTAAATCACTAAACTCAAATTTTATGTATCACCATTCCCAGAAAAGGCTCCATTTAAATTTTGCAAAATTAAAGCTGAATAACTTCTGCTGTAATGCTCAGATATGGCAAAGGGATCTTTAAACACAATTTAGTGAAGAATTTGGAAGGTGAGAGATATTGGTTGCCCTTACAGTGAAAAATACATACTTATAAAAGGCTTATCACAGTCCCTGGCCCAGATAAGGTTCTCAGAAGTGTTAAATTCGTCTTTCTGTGCTGTCAAAACACTGAAGTCTCCAAACCTCCCTATTTTCTCAACTTTCCCTGTTCTCTAAAAAGAAGGGTGATAAAAACCACGTCCACACACAGGAGGAAATGGCATGGCCAAAAATAGACACATAGCCTCATTTAGTTCAAATGCTGAACCTTAAAAATGAGCAAAATGAAACATTTCTAACCCAACTACTACAGGTTATGTTTCAGAGGCAGGGTCTAGAGGAGCCTCTGTGGATTTCTGTCACTCAGGTGAGATGGCCCCTTCTCAAGAGCCAGGTTAACCAGGGACACTGCACATCCTCAGTAAGAACAATTAAGGATGTCATCAACTTGAGAATCCCAACTAGAGGAATGCCTGCTACAGAGGGAACGTACGTGGAACTTTGACCTGATGGGCACAGGTGTCTACCTGCAGGACCATGTCTGGGGGAAGAGACCACAGTTCAGGGGCTCAGCACAGCTTCTTCTGTGTTTGCTATGTGGTTTTGTGTGTGTGTGTGTACCTGAGCATCCACCAGACTTGTGGCCATCTTAGCGTGCAAGACACAGTCAAGGCAAATAAAGACAGATATCAGAAGATGAAGAGTAGAGATACAGAAACAATGGTTTTATTTTTCTGTGCAAATGTGCGAAAGCTGTAGTCACACACAATGCAACTAAAAATACAGAAGAAGACAGTGAAAAAGGACAGGGTTTTTAGGTCAAATATGACAAGATGTTGGAAAACGGAAAAGCAACTGACAGTTACAGTGACCAAAGAGGCACTAGAACTGTATGGAGAAAGAAATGGTGAGTGAATCAGAAATATATCTGGAAGGAAACACGTTATATTTGGAATGATCTGTAAGTACATAATTCTAGATATGCCCAAGAGGGAGTAGATGTGAAAACTTTATGTGTGGTCTTTGGCTATAATCAATTTTATGCTTACTTCAGATAATTTGGGAATGCAAATATTGATAGGAAGGGTTTCTCCAAGTCTCTTGTCAGGAAATCTAACTTTGCCACAGATCAGCTGAGATGGTGGGTTAGCACCTGCTGTCTGGGGGTGAGGGGGTGGGGAGTAGAAAGCAAAGAAAACTCCAGCATGAGTTTCTCCAGTTTACTGCCTGCCAGCACTCCACAACATAGAAATTTGCTGCATAAAATCCTCTATGACTATTGAAAAATAAGATTGAGTTTATTTCCTTTGCTTTTATAGTATACTACTTTGTAGTTTTGATGTCATGCTATATTTAAATTTACCTTGTAATTTCTACAGGAAAACAATTTTCTTAAAAAAAAAAGGAACTAAACAAGTATTGGATATCACCCAATGGATAAAACACCCTCACATTTTCAAACCAGGGCAACTCCTAAAGACACAAACGCATTTACAAAATGATATTTGGTGGGCCTTTGTTATTATAGCTGCTTTCTGAATTAATTCACAAGATCAACCTATTTTCCCTTTAAATGAACACAAGTCATGGCTCCTTGGGAAGGTATATCCACACAAAGATATTTAGCATAAATGACAACAAGTTAGTGGAAGCAATAAAAATATTAGCAAATAAAGTTATTTTCTAATTAATATATAATGTACTAAAGCTAAGCAAGAATATATTAATCTTTGCATACCTTATTAATTTAATCCATCACTTCAGGTATTTATTTATTAAAAAATCATAATGCCAAATATATTTTGATTATAATATAAGTAGTATGTTTTTTTTCTTCAGAAATATAGTTGAAGAGGATAAATTTACTTGCAAATTTTAGAAAAATAGGCCTCCAGGAAACTCAAGTTTTATAAATTGTATTTTTAGTATATACCTATAGAATAGTATGGATTTCTTGGTAAAATATGCATTGAAAAGCAATTTTGATTACTTCATTTGATAGGAAGGTCAATAAGCTCATAAATTTATAAGCAAATAACAAAAAGTTATTTGTATAGAAAATATTGCAGGGAAAAGAAATGGAAAAAGGTTTTATCTGTCATTTTTTCTGAGGAAGAAAGGTTTTTATGGAATTATAAATTACACTGGTAAGGAGTAACTTGAGAATTGATGTCAGTTATATCAGAAAAGTGTCCTTCTACATTTTGAGGGACTTCATGGGATTCCCCACTTTCTCTTTATACATGTTTTTAACTTACCGGAGAACTGGCAACACAGCATAGATGGATAAAAAGAAAATAATCAGTAATTTTCACTGTTGTGTCCTGAATGACAGAATGAAAGGACAGGACTGACCGAGGATTAGGGTGAGGAGGGCGACTTACTCTAAAGGTGCCCACAAGGGCGGGGTGTGGGAGGAAGAGCTGTCTCACCACAAGGGTCCTTCACATACAGACGCGCTTAGAATGATGGCATATTCGTGCTCAATATTCTCGACAAGGAGACGTTTCTGCTTGTATTGAGAACAATATTGCTTTGCATTTAGAGCCAGAATAAGTAAATATTTGCTAAACTCGTAAAGTGCTTTCCAATAAACTTAAAATAGGCCTTGAACTTAGTTTTCAAGATGATTAAATTTCAAGGCATATCCTGAAAGTCGTGGTTTCAGGTTTGGGAGCGCTCAGACGCAGGTCAGTAATCGTCCTGGTCTCCCCACTCGACCACGGGCTCATCATTCAGGCGCAGGACGAGGTAGGAGAGGAGCTGGAAGAGGTTCTGCCAAAGCAGCAGCGAGACATAGAAGGAGAGGCCGCTTACGTCCAGCTCGCAGCGTGGCCCCGCGAAGGCCAGCGTGCACGCGCACCGGAACCCGTCCCGCAGGTCTTGACACCGGCCGCCGTTGAGGCAGGGCTCGGACGCGCATTCGTCGATGTCCTTGTCACACCTTCAAGACAGAAACAGCAGAGACCCGGGCCCCGGCTCAGGACAGTGGCCGTGACACGAACCGGGAGGGAGAGCTTCGGCCTCACCCACCCAGACCAGCGCAGTGGGACCGGCCAATCCCCACGCCCTTCCTGCGTGCCCGACAGCTGGGAGATCGCCCTCCAGATGCCTCTCACAGACTTTGCTTTTAATGAAAATAACGTGTACACACACACACACACGCACACACGCAATGTAAGAATAGGAAAACAGGTGCAAATCTTTAGAAACCAAAGCAAAACGGAGCCATGCACAGGTCAATTTCAATTTCCCCAAGAGCCTTAGTGTGGTTGCCACCTTGTAAAAGTTGGGTTTATTGGGGTTCGTGGGGGCCAGGAGAGGGAGCTGTGTTTTTTTCAACAGAGCATCTACACAGCAGACCTCCACTGGGGCTGTGAGGGTTTAAGGCATCAGGGTGCCAGGCGAAGGGGGGAAGCCCATAAGAAACAGAAAAATGTATCTGGTGTATTCTGTGGGCTTTGGGATTATTTTCCTTGAGAATTCCATTATATATATATAATGCTTGCATGGGAGCTAAGTCACTTCAGTGCTGCCCAACTCTTTGCGACCCTGTGAACTGTAGCCCACCAGGCTCCTCTGTCCACGGGATTCTCCAGGCAAGAATACTGGAGTGGGTTGCTACGCCCTCCTCCAGGGGACCTTCCCGACCCGGAGATTGGGAAGAGATCCCCCTCTCTTGCGTCTCCTGCATTGCAGGCGGGCTGTTTACCACTCATTCATTGGGCTGCACCAGATCCCAGCCGCGGCATGTGGCTTCTTCGCTGTGGCCAGCGGGATCCTTAGTTGCAGCTGTGGGATCTTCAGTTGTGGCCTGTGAACTCCTAGCTGCCGCACATGGGATCTAGTTCCCTGACCAGGGGTCAAACCCTTTATTGGGAGTGCGGAATCCCAGCCACTGGGCCACCAGGGAAGTCCTGGGGATCCCATTTTAACAAAAAGCCAAAGTGGATAATCAGAAGACTGCACTTGCTAACAAATTGGTTTCAAAGCTAGGTTGTAATCTTTCCAAGTCCAGGCAGAATGATTTACAAAAGCCAAAAATTCCAAAAACAAGTGATGCTGATTCTAAGGTAAACGGAAACTTTCCTCCTCCCTGGAGCACTGCCGCTTTTCACCTGATTTTCCATCTACCAGAACTGCTTTTCTGTGCATTCACTGAGTAACTCCCCAGTCCCTTAGATATTTATTGAGCACATGCCACGTGCCAAACCCTCTACTAGGGCTCGGGATAGAGCGGTACTGAGGCATCTCTCTGACTTTGGGAAATTCATACAAAAGCATAGCTTCAAGAGCCTCTGCACAGCAGCCCACAGGGGTGAAGTCCAGTCCAAGCAGTTTTTCAGTCCCCACCTCTGAAGAGGTAAGCATGTGCGCCCGGGTCATCCACTAATCCCCAGGCTCAAGAAATGAAGAGACCAGGCGGTGGGTGGGACAGGGCCTCCCCAAGGCATAAAGGAAAATAGATTTCTTCCCAGAAAAACAGCTCCTTATCCCGCTGGATACCACGCATAGCTGGAACATTTTGTTTCTCTGCTTTGGCTCAGGCTCCCGGGCTGGAGGAGGCCTCTCTGGTTGGAGCTGAGCAGAGCTCCACAAGTGGAGGGAGCCTGCCAAGTCCTCCCTGCCCTGGGTGGGCCGGAGCGTTCAGAGCCTGCACCACGCACAGCCTGCCGGGGTGACGGCGCAGAGCTGGAGGTCGAACCCCACGGCAGAGGAAGCGGTCTGTTAGGTGACAGCGTTTCAGCATCTTTGGACTTTGTGGAAGTCTCATCCCCCTGGTCCTTGGGAGACCGCCCGGTACTTTCCCTTTTCCTCTAGTTATTCTTTCTCTGTTGCTTATCTACTTCTCTTTCAAACTGAACAGTACGCAGCATACACACAACATCATTATAAACATTATTGGAGCTTTCATTAGAAGTTATTAATGGGCAGGAAATTAAAAAAAAATAAATCCATTGCCACCCAGTGAAAAAACTAATGACAGAGAAGGACTCTGAAAGCATGGAATCCACGGAACACCTGGTGGCTATTTTAGAAATTCATTTTCAGTGCAGAAGTTTATCCCGGTGAAAAGATTCCTGGGAGAAGAAGCAGAATGTTGAGCTTCCTTTTCTTACCATATTTGAAATCAACAATTTGGAGGTTAAATGTCAGATACTGATTTTTTAAAAAAACACAAATAACGTTGGAGGAAAGGGAAATGTTTACTGTAAACTGGAACAATGTGCAAGCAGCAGAGAAAAATAATCCAAGAATTTGGATGAGTTCTATGCTGTCGTCATTAAACATTAATTAATCAATTTAATAATAACATTAAGCATTAAACTGTGCCATCGAGGCAGAAAGTAACCAGCACTTAAATACATGGTTAAAGCAGTGTTCAAATTTTCGGACAAGAAAACCTTTGCAGTATTTTGGAGATGGAATCGGAGGCCAACCAAATGGTCTCTGGGTTAATAATATTATTATGGTGCTTGCATGGAAAAAACCGGTGCCATGAAAAGCAGAATGTGACTTGAGGTCACACCCCTCCCTACACACAGATTCTCCGACTGCCCATGCCGCTTAGAGCCAGCCACTGAGAACAGACCAAGAAAGCAAGGACCAGCCTTGTCACTGAATGTTGGAGGGGAAAAAATGTAGGTGGGGCCACATTGCCTGCTGTTTGCCAACGTGGCGAAAGAGCTGTGTCTGTGTGGTGCCCGAAGCACTAGCTGAAAAAGAGAAAATTCCAATTAATCCAAACTGCAGTTGTCATGGGGCAAAAACGCACCCGTTATTTCACTAACTACTCTTCTGGGGAAAATTCATTCGGTCAAAATCGCTTTGTCCAAGGTGTTGGATTCGATCTAACTTGTTCAATGGAGGAAGCTTGATCAGAGAACAATGTATCTGGCCCTGGATGGTATCGGAGATGGAGGAGAACTCTTTCTCTTTTCTTTTAGTTGTCGCAAGTGAAGATTTGGTCATACGTTTATGCCAGAAACATCCTGGCAATGGGCAGAGGCTCTGAAGGTGGCCTGACCTGGCTGCAGCACAATCTGAATCGACACCTGCCCTCTCCCTTAACCCCTCAGCTTCAGTTTACGCAAATGCAGAAGGGAAATAATGACAATTAGAGACAGTACTTGCAGGGGGCCTGGCAGAGCACCAGACAAACGGCCACATATTTGTTCTCTGCTGCTACAGTGTATCTTGCAGAGCCTCGGTTTGTCACCATGCTGGGGACACGGATCCCCTTGGGAACCTGACAACAGTTACAGGGTGTGCACCATTTTGGGCTTCCCAGGTGACACTAGTGGATAAAGAACCCACCTGCCAAGGCAGGAGACATAAGAAACGCCGGTTTGATCCCTGTGTCAGGGAGATCCCCTGGAGTAGGAAATGGCAGTCCACTCCAGTATTCTTGCCTGGAGAATCCCATGGACAGAGGAGCCTGGCCGGCTACAGTCTGTGGGGTTACACAGAGTCAGACACGACTGAAGTGACTTAGCACGCACACCTGCACATTTTTGCCCTTGAATTCACCTCAGCAAGTCACATGCATACACAAACATGCCTGAATTTTCACCAAGTCATAGATTGAAAGCAGGGATCAATTCCACGTCAACAATCCCAGCGTTAGGTACAGAAGAGACAGAGAGTTTCTCTGGGAATAGCAGAGTCATCTGGATAAGGTGCGTATACTTTTCGTGTTCTAGGTAAGTCTGTGGGGCAGTGTTTAAGGTATATTTTCTTTGACCTCAATAACACCCACATTTGCATCATGTGTTAAAGTTAGTGGGAAAGAAACATGAATCCAGAAGTATTTCTAAGAAAGAAAAATATCACATTTCACATTTTTCAGAGACATATTTCCCTAGTTAAAGTCTTGGCTCATAAAATGTCCTTGACTTTGACCTCAAGGGTAATTTTTCTTTTTTCCTTTGACTCTGGCCAGGCCTGTACTTCAGCACAGATTTTCCTATGGGAACTGAGACGAAAAAGCGGAGAAGGAACACACTTGGCATCGTCTCGCTGTCGCCCGGCCCGGAAGGCCCTCCTGCAAAGTTCTGCTGCGACTCACCGTTCCCCTGTAAAACCTGGCCGGCAGGCGCATTTCACGTCTCCCTGGAACTCCGTGCAGTTGCCACCGTTGTAGCAAGTGAAGTTGGTCTTCTCATTCCCACAGACGGTGGAGGGTAATCGGAGGTATCTAGGGAGAAAAAAAGTAACAGTCACCGCGGTTCATCTTGTTCATTTCATTCAAGAACCCTTTTTTAGAAAAGTCCGTGTATCTTGTCCCTGCCAAACTAATGAGGTGCTCAGGCCGAGTGAGCTACAGATGCTTAACTGTGCTGTTTTGTGCACGGATCACTCTGGTCCACAGGTCCTGCTGGAGGGCGCTGTAAGGAGCGTGGCTATCCATCTTCCATTTCTACCCAGTGCTTGTTCGTGAGATAAGATCTGTGCTGGGGGTGGGGAGGGTGGCAATAAATTTAGTGTTGGAAAGAAACTCGCTGTGGCTATATTTGCTGCTCCTTGGCTAATAAATCACATCAGGCCATAGGAAAATTGCATCTCTATAAACGTCAGGAAAGAAGGGCCAGGACTCTGGTACCCAAGCACTCGTGTGATTTCTCCGCTGCCTTCACAGCTGAACTCCGGTTGCCCCGCCAACACTTGCTGCCCTCATCCAATAATTCATGACTTAGCAGAAGGCAAGCCAAACGCCGTCCAGGAGGTCTGCATACAGCATGCAGTGGAAAGTACATGTGAAGTCTGAGCGTGGCTCTTTTGTTCAATAACACAACTTTATATATTAAGGAATGCCTATAAAAGCCAGTACAAATTGTTAGATGCTAAGCAGAACTTTACTACCAGATAAAATCCAGGGGTGTGACGGGGCTGGTTAAAAAGACTTTAAAGTGTCTATGTCCTTAACTACACTGTGCGTGTTGTGCATGGAATCAGATACATAGTTAATATTCAAGAAAGATAAAATGAATTTTATTTTGTTCTGCTCAGCAGACTGCAGCTAATATGGAGAAAGCAGTCTATGTGGTAAGTGTGTCTCTTCCCACAAGAGCTAATCAATTTGACTTTAAAAAGAAAATATCATAAGGATTTTTCAAAAGAGCCAAAAATGTCAACCAGCTTTGGAAGAGGTCAATTAGCAATGCAAATAGGAAGCTTTGTATACATCTTAACGTTTAATAAACAATTTTTGAATCTCGTTAGAAAGTACTTTTGAATCAAAACTTTAATCTTTGAAAACTTGGCTTTGATGAATTAGGCAGAAAAAAATACTGGGGCACTGGTTCCTAGGCATATATGTGTCTTTTATTTATCCAAAGTCACCACAGTAGTACTATTAATTTTGATCCTGAATGTCTTTTGCTGTTAAGCATTCAGTTTACCTGTTGGCAAATGAGCAGGTTAACTTATGAGGAGTCACGTTTTATTGGAATGTCAGTACCCAGCAGTCAACCTTGTTTCTTGCCTTCATAGGCCCTGAACAACAATATTATGGAGACAGAAATACATCTCCTTGCAGCTGTGCCTACGTGTGTGCCTTCAGGAGATTCATCCAATGAAGGTACCACCTCTGAATTACTGTAATGTCTCCAGGCTGCCAGCCCACTCCAGACATTCTTGTCAACATCCTGGAATCTATTACTTGCTGGAAATAACTGCCTCATGTTCCTACGTGCATGCTTAGTCACTTCAGTCGTGTCTGACTCTTCATGACCCCATGGACTGTAGCCCCCAGGCTCCTCCGTCCATGGGGTCCTCCAGGCAAGAATACTGGAGTGAGTTGCCATGCCCTCCTCCAGGGGATCTTCCCAACCCAGGGATCGAACCCACACCTCTTATGTCTCCTGCATTGGCAGGTGAATTCTTTACCACTGAGCCATCACGGAAGCCCATATACATATATATTATACCTACATATTTATGTATATAATTGCATTGTCCTTTGACATTTTGATTTTTATCTTACTGATACCCTCATTAATTCATGACAAAGTCATCAAAACATGCTCCTTCTGAGAGTCATGATTTCCCATTTTGGAAATTATACTGTAACACAGCCTTTTCAAAATTTTGTAAAGCTGACCTGCCTGAAGTGACCCAGGGCATTCTTTCAGGGATAGGAGTCATGCTTCCTCCAACAAAACCAGAATTCAGCTCTTGTACTGATTGTCACTGTATTTATTTCCTGCGGCCTTCAGGCTTAGACTCTGGGGCCGTAGTTCCCGAGACGTACTCTGACAGAGGTGACTGAGAAGACATTTTGTGTGAAATGTGGTCCAAATCCTGTAGACCGTGCCGGCACGTGCAATCCTGTCTTCACGGGACTGAACTGTCATGGCCGTGACCATGAGTCCCTGCTCAGCACAACAGACTGAATGTACCTGTGCACGTGAGCGCCTTGGGGACGTGGAACACACCTCCAGACACGCTTTATGTGGGTGTAATGCTCACCTGGCCGCTCAGAAGATAAAGAATCCGCCTGCAACGAGCAGACGAGGGTTCAATCCCTAGGTCAGGAAGATCCCCTGGAGGAGGGAATGGCTAACCCGCTCCAGTATTCTCGCCTGGGAAATCCCGTGGACAGAGGAGCCCAGCGAGCGACAGTTCACGGGGTCGCAAAGAGTTGGACGTGACTGAGAGACTAACACTTAACGCTCACCTGCAGAACCTTCCCGTGAAATTTCTGGGACAGCGGCAAGAGTAGCCGTTGGCGTCACTCACGCAGGTGGCCCCGTTTGCACACTGGTGACGCTGGCAGTGGTCTACCTCCGACTCGCAGTTCACACCGGTGAAGCCAGGCTCACACCTGCAGTGATAGGCTGCCCCACCGGCGGAGCAGTTGCCGTGGATACAGGGGCTTGAAAGGCATTCATCGACATCGAGCTCGCAGTGTGGCCCCGACCGTCCCTGGGGACAGGTGCAGCGGTGAGAGCTGTAGGTGTCCTCACAGTGTCCTCCGTGCAGGCAGGGCCCGGAGCGGCAGGCGTCGAGCTGCAGGCAGCCCGTCTCCACCGGAGGCCCAGAGACCTTGAGAAACTGCTCCTCCTGAGGTCTGTTCATCAAGCCATGGACGTTTTCAAAGTAAGAGAGATAGAGGCCACTGATTGCTATTGTGCTTAGACACCCTCGCAGGGCCCGCATGCTGTCGCTAGCTCGGTCACCCACATAGATGTCTGTGTCATCCTTCAGGAAGCTGAGGCTCCCGGCAGCGACTGCGCTGGTCACAGGAGGCGTTTGCCCGTCCACGTCCATCTGCCACGTGGAGGCCTGGGCCCCCGGGTCTGTCATGGAGATGGTCGCCTGGTGCCACTCGCCGTCACTCACTGGCTGCAGACTCGTCAGACTCAGCGTGTAAAAGCTGTTGCCACTTTGCAGTTGAAATAACAACCGGGAATCCCGAATGTGAATATGAAGGAATTCAGGCTCCTTCTCTGCGTGCAGTATGATCGCATGTGCATCCCTTGTTCTGAAACCGAACGTGACATTGGTGAGCTCTCTGGCGATGTTCCCGTTGCTCCTGAATATTATCTCATGGCTTTGTCCATTAAAAACAGCATTTGCAATACCTAAAGAGAGAAGGCAGTGCCAGTCAGCAACTTGACTAGATCTGTAACATTTGCTTCAGTTCAGTTGCTCAGTCATATCTGACTCTTTGTGATCCCATGGACTGCATCATGCCAGGCTTCCCTGTCTATCACCAAAACCCAAAGCTTGCTCAAACTCATTTGCTTAATTACCTTTATTAACACTAATGATCAAGACATTATTACCATCATGTATTGATTGATATGGGCTAGGCACTCTGTTAGTTGTCTTTATATTACTTTTAATACAAAGTTCTTAAATACGGATTTATTATTAATATCATTTCTATTTTATAGAATAAGAAATTGAGACTCACAGAAGTTAAGTAATTTTTTCGTGGTCAGATGGCTACTAGTTAATGAAGACAATGTCAAACCTGGATGGTCTGACACCAAAACCCAAATCATAGATTTCTTTTCCATTGAAACACTAACACATTCCAATATTATTTTACTTTAGTTCCCACCAATAAAGCATTGATAACTCATTTTCTACATCAAGAAACTGACCACAAAGCAATGTCAAGTCTAGCTATGGTTACACAGTAACTTAACAGTGGAGACTGGCTTCTGAGCTAGCCGACTGTGGGCTCAGTCATGTCCGACTCTTTGCAACGCTATGGACTGTAGCCCACTGGGCTCCTCTGTGCCTTGAACTTTCCAGGCAAGGATACTAGAGGGGTTGCCATTTACTTCTCCAGGGGATCTTCCTGACCCAGAGATCCCACCCACTTCTCTTGGGTCTTCTGCACTGGCAGGTGGATTCCTTACCACTAGCGCCACCTGGGAAGCTGACCATGAGACACTTAAAAGTAGCAGTCTAAATGACAGATTTACAATCTGCAAACTCCAATTAAGTGTCCAGTTACCAGTCTGTGCCTAACTCCCAGTAGTATTCTGTGAAATGGGCAAAATCACACAACCATACCATCTGCTCCACTGTATGACGTGTATACACGATCACATATGACCGTACCACTTATGGGCAATCTTATTGCGTTTTTCTATTGCAGTGTTTTATCTCTTAAAATATCTGGCACTGTCAGTTTATGATCTCCTTTAATATGTTTTTGAGAAAACAAGAGAAAGAAGAACTGCTTCAGCTTTCCACCTAACCTGTAAACCTGGCAAATTTGGATCCATTCTGCTTTCTATTCTGTTATAATGGACTGTTATTGAGTTGCTCAGTTAAGTCCAACTGTTTGTGACCCCATGAACTGCAGCACACCAGGCTTCCCTGTCCTTCACCATCTCCCAGAGCTTGTTCAAACTCATGTCCATTGAGTCAGTGATGCCATCCAACCATCTCGTCCTCTGTCGTCCCCTTCTCCTCCTGCCTTCAATCTTTCCTAGCATCAGGGTCTTTTTCAATGGGTCAGCTCTTCCTATCAGGTGGCCAAAATATCGGAGCTTATACGGATGTATTGGATGCATATAGATGTTATAATGGATGCATTGCCCTTCTTCTCATCTGTATAATAACAGAAAATATAGCTACTGTTCTCTGCTCCTGGTTCCTGACCCAAGGCTCTGAAAATCCTGGTAAATTCCTAAATGATGAGAGCATGGTACTGGGAGCATGTTTGTTGTAATGAGACAAGTCTGCTTGGGCTCCTGGGTGGAGCCTGGATGCAGGTTGGTCATCAGGAAGACCAAGCCATGACTAGAAGCTTGAAACTCTCAGCCCCAGTCCATCCTCTAGAGAAGGACGGGGTTGGAAAATGGGGTTAATGATTAGTCATGCCTACATAAAGAAGCCTCAACCAAACCCCAAAAGTATGGGGTTCAGAGAGCTTCCAAGCTGTTCAACACAGGTACACTGGACAGCCACGCACCCCATCTCCTGGGGACAGAAGCGCCTACACTGGGGACTCTCCCAGACCTTGCCCTGTGCATCTATCTCCTCATCTAGATGTCCATCCGGGGCCTTTGTCAGATCTTTCAATAAGCTGGTAAACAAGTAAGTGTTTCCCCGAGTTCGGTGAGCTCCTCCGGAAAATTAACTGAACCGAGGCGGAGATTGCGGGAATCTCAGGTTTATAGCTGATTGGGCAGGAGCACGAGTGACAGCCTGGACTTGTGGTTGGCATCGGAACCGGGGCGGGAGTCCTCTGGCAGGACTGAGCCCTTAGCCTGGGAGACCTCACACTGCGTCCGGGTAGACAGAGTCAGAGGTGCACCACATTGTGATAACCTGTAGGACACCCAGCTGGTGCGGCAGAATTGCTTGGTCGGGGGAATCTGCACACATCAGGTGTCAGAAATGTTGTCAGCGGGGTCCTGGTGTCAAAGTTAAGGGGAAACACACAGGAGGGGGACAGCTGGGTTTCCCTAATCAGGTGGGAGGCTGTAGCTTTTCCTGCACTCACCCAAGCTCAGCTCTCCTGGCCATGCCTTGGGTCCCCTTCATTTCCACCTTCTTTAGACACTGTTTCTACATGCAACCTCCTCCTGCACTGCATCACCATTTTCCCTCCCCTTCTCTCATTTCCCATCAGCATACAAATAGGCTGCAATTGCACATGAACACCTGAGTCCTACCCTGACTTCCACCTATCCTCTTGCTTTTTTATTTCTCTAGCTCCTTCTCTGGCAAAGCTTTTTCCAGACAGTTTTATATTCACCTTGTCTCCACTTTCTCATCTCCCATTTTCTTGTTTAATATCTTCCACTTAGCCTTTGGTTCCCATCACGTCACTGAAACCACTCTGGTCAAGGTCACAGAGACATCGGTGTTCCCGGGTACAACAGGCAATTCTCTGTTCTCATTGTCTTCCAGCTTTCGGTAGAAATGAACCACAAAGCACTGTCCTCTCCTCACCTGTGGGGCACCACCCCCAGCCTCTAACACTTCACGTACAGACTATTCCAGCTATTTCTCAGTGTTCTGGTTTCTACTGCCCTGCAGAGCAACGCACCAACCGCGCCTGGACCTGAGCCCCCCACTGGCTCCCATCACATCTAGAAAGACTCCCCAAGCCCCATACACGGCAGCAGAATTTCTGCGACCCAGCCCGACTGACCCTCCAGTGCCATTCCTGCCACTCTTCCTCGTTCACGTGCTACGCCCACAAAAACCGCTTGCTGTTTCTTGAAGGCAACACGCCGTTCACAAACCATGTCTTTTACTCTTGCTGTTATTTAGACAGGATATTGGCCCCTGCTCTTCCCACATCTGCCTCTTTCTCAAAATAATACGTGCTCAAATGTCACTTTTTCTGAGAGGGTTTCCCCGACTATCCAAGTGTTTCCGTCCCAAGTCCACTCTCTCTTCAATTACTCTGCTTGATTTTCTCCATAGCATCTTGTAACTCTTTGAAATTACACTGTTAAATTTTCTTTAACAATCCAATTAAAAATAAACAGAATAAAATATATAATAATATAATAGTAGTGAAAGTGTTAGTTGCTCAGTCATGTCTGAGTCTGTGTGACCCTATGGACTGTAGCCCGCCAGGCTCCTCTGTCCATGGGATTCTCCAGGCAAGAATATTGGAGTGGGCTGCCATTCCCTTCTCCAGGGGATCTTCCCAACTCAGGGATCAAACATGGGTCTCCCACATTATGGGCAGATTCTTTATATAATATATAAAATATACATTTTATATTAATATTTTATAATAATGTATAAAATACTCATATTTTATATATAAAACAATACATAATATAATAATAGTAAATAAAAATTTTCCTACTTGTTCCTTGTCTTTCCTCACTAGAACATGAGCTTTTATGAGATCTTGGACATTCTCCGTCTCAGTTCTCACTAAGCCCTGTGCCTGGAACACTGTCTGGCATAGAGTAGGTGCTCAGTAAATATTAAATGAATAATGTATGAAAGTAACTCAGTCCTTAATTCTGAAAAGTGAGTTAATGATTAGAAACCTCAGCATGAGTAAATTCAAGGGGATCACTTGACTGGATTAACATTGCTCTTGATTTTATTGCTTTTGACCGTGGTGGGGTTTTTTTGTTTTTTTTCCAGCCAGGATGCGATTAGGGAGGAAAAGAGCAAGAAGTGTCTCATTACATGCTTTAACATGTAACATGTTAACATAAGTGTTAACATGACAAACCTCATTATTCCTCCAGCTCCTGAACAAACAATAGCGTCTGTCATGCTGCATAAGTCGCCTCACGGACGTGCTGACCGTGCGGAAGTCACTCCTTGTGATCTGAGTAAGAGCTGCCACGCAGGTGCCGTTTAGACTCTGCCCTTCCTTCAGGGAACTTTATCAGAACACACACGTCTCTACCTAAGGCGGGTTGTAATTTTTAAATCTCTCTTTTCTGATAGGATGCAGAGATAGAAATGATTAGGTACTGAAGGTAAATTCGGGTAATGTACCAGCTGTACTCTCAAGAGTAGTTACTCTAGCAGAACTATCCTCTCAGCACACCTCACTCGAAAAACATACCATACGGTCATGAGATCCCAAACAACAGAGCGAAAGTGATCTAGAGCTGGTATCTGCTGGGTAGGAAAAGTTCACCCCTCCTACTGATTTCCCTTCCCCCCTCCTTCATTAAGATAGATCATATGTAAACAATGTTTCTGAGACTCTGTGAAAGGTCAGAGGCAAACTTTCTCCTCTTTGTGCAGAGGCAACGCCCAGCGAGGAAGAGGACTCCATGCCCTTCTGAGGCATCCAAGTCCTTCACGTGAAGACAGAAGGCAACAGCACCCACCTGGGGTATGGTTCTCACACCACCACTGTTTTTAGAAACCCTATTCTTTTTTCCCTATGAAGTCATTCAGAATGATTTAAACCCTTTTGTAGAACATAACTGGGACAAACAACTCTGGTACTTCTATCAAAAGAGTAATAATAAAAGGAATAAGTAGTAAACTATTTTAAGCAAGCAATTCAGAGGGTCGAGCAAGGCAAAAGGTGGCATTAAAATTCTGCGTCATGTTTGAGGCCTGATCTCATTCTTCATGCAAATTCATCACGCTCTGTTCACGTGTGTGGCACGCATTCACATGCATGTGTGCTAACTTGCTTCAGTCGTGTCCAAGAACTTGCTTCAGTCGTGTCCAAGGCTGTGCAGCCCCATGGACTGTATGTAGCCCCCAGGATCCTCTGTCCATGGGATCCTCCAGGCAAGAATACTAGAGTGGGTTGCCATGCCCCCTTCCGGGGGATCTTTCCACCCCAGAGACTGAACCCGGGTCTCTTATGTCTCATGCATTGGCAGGTGGGTTCTTTACCACTAGCGCCACCTGGAAAGCCCCATGTGTGGTATATTATTTCTTAAATATGAAACATGAGAATGTGTGTATTCTTCAAGAAAACCTCCCCAAATATATACACAATGCAATACATTTCACCCGTCAGCTGATAAGCTGATCTCTCATCTTAAAATACATAAACATCAAAGTAAATATATACCTGTCCTCAGTCACTTCCAGGCTCGGTTAATGGGCCTGAGGTCCATCTACACTTTAGCTCCAGACTATTATTTTAGTTCAGTGTTTTACAAGGTATTTTATATATTTTTAAAATTGTATGCAGAAAATGTACTTTAAGTTAGAGCAGTTAAGTGAAAATATTGAGCTAAATTGAAGAAAAAAGTTGTTCATTAAACAGATATTTACTGACAGCCTCCTATGTGTTTGCACTATTCTAAGTGCTAGGAGTAAGGTAGGAAACCAGAGGAGGTATTCCTCCTTCTCTTTTGAAGCTTATATTCCACGGAGGAAAAAATGATGAGCAAGTGAACAAATACATATAAAACAAAACATCCAAGGATAGTAAGAGCCACGAAGAAAAATGAAGCCAGGGAAGAGGGCGTTTGGGTAGGAAAGGGAATGAAGTGATGAGGCAGCCTGTGAAGCTCCGGGCTGGGAGGATTCAGGGTGGAGGTGGTGGTGGTGGGTGGGAGCGTGATTGATGGGGTGAAGGAAAGAACACTGGGCAGTCAGGCGCGAGGAGCACGTGGAGGCCAGCCCCCGGAGGGGTTCTCCCACGAGGAAAGGAGCGGGCACATGGGAGGTAGCTGGCGGGGACGCGGGGGAGTGCAGAGCATCCCCCAAGGGGATCAGCGGAAGTAGTTGGTGATGAGGCTTTGACAGTATGTTTATACGCTGGTGGGAGAACGGATGATGCTGCTGGTGGGCGAGAGAAAAATTTCAGAAGCAAACTCATTAAACGAGGTAAAGAGACGAGAGTTGACTTCAAACATGAAGCGTTGGCTACAGACTGACCTGTGCATTGTCTCAAGTAGAAGAAAAGACAGACTATAAATTATTGTGTTGCTAGTACGCGGACATGTCAACATTGTGAGGATAGTGTTCAGCTTGCTAACATTTGGGAAACTGTTGAGTAGTGCTGAATTTGGGCAGGAAAACTGTTCTGACTGAGGGAAATATTCATTGCAAACATGAACTGAGTGCTTAACGTGTTTGGCTGCTACACACAAGGTCATACAATGATCTCACACACACACACACACACAGATTTATGTGCCTGTCTAGCAGACATTTTACCCCTGCTTTACAGAGGAAGCCTTAGATTGTGGAGGCGGATGAGCCACTGGAGGCCTCAGAGCTCACCAATGGCAACATGCTGCCTCTGGGGCTTTCACTCTGCATCATCAGCAATGAGGAAGGAAAAGCCAAATATCAGCCGGCTGGTCCTTTCTCTAGAAATCGGCCTTCCCCATCAAGGATGTAGGCTTGGAGTTGCTATGGCCACCATCTCCCCCCGCCCCGCTGAAACCCAGGGGCGGGATGTGGCACGAGGTTGCTCTGGTTGACTACACGCGCACTTAGGTTTGTTACACCACCCCTCACGCAGGGGGAAGCAGCCACAAGTTTCTCTGCTGAGCTGGGTGCATCTCTGTTCTTCTGGGTCAACTCATCCAACACCTGAAACGCCCCGCTGGAGTGGGTGGCGAGAAGCCTGAGCCGCACCTACATTCGAATCCTCGAGGCAGCCACAGGCATTGGGCACCAGGGGGACACGGGCCGAGCTCACACCAGCGCAGCTCCTGGCAGGACTTCCCGGCGGTGTTCGCGGGGCAGGAGCAGGAGAAGTCGTCCCACAGCGGGTAGCAGACGCCTCCGTGGTGACAGGGGTTGGGCTGTGTAGACAGGAAATCACAGGCGTAAGGAGCTCTGGCAGCTAAATGCGGAAAGGAGCCAAGAGAGACCCCATGAATCTGTTCATGCTACTTTCCTCCTTATTTATTAAATATAATAAATATTTATAAAAATGTTTCAAACATTTTTATATCTGTTGGCTGGTAAGTAGAATAAAACTTACTGCTACCATCAAGAGGAAAAGGGAAATAAAGAAAAATATATAATATTGATCTCCTGTAGCACAAGGAAGATTTTCAAAGGTATAATAATAGTCTTTGTAATTTACAAATTACCAAACACTTTCAATGACACTAATGATCATTTGAGTTAGAGACTTTACCTCTCGTTTCTCCTGGTGAGGAAACTGAGGTCCCTTTCGTGGTCCAAGACCCTGTGTGTGCATGTGTGCCTGCTTCAGTCGTGTCTGACTCTTTGTGACCCCATAGACTGGTGCCCACCAGGCTCTTCTGTCCATGGGGTTCTCCAGGTAAGAATGCTGGAGTGGGTTGCCATGCCCTCCTCCAGGGAGTCTTTCCATCCCAGGGATTGAACCTGGGTATCTTATGTCTCCTACATTGGCAGGTGGGTTCTTTACCACGAAGCCATCTGGGAAGCCCTTCCAAGATCCTATCAAAAGCCAAACGGTGAAGCTGGTACTTAGATCCTCTGGGTCCCCATGGAGTGACACCTCTGCCCCTCCAGGAGCCCCGCCTCTGAATCAGAAACATATTGTTATCATCTGAGTCCTCACAAGGTTGCTCACAAAGTAATCAAAACAGAAGCATTGACAAAGGATTTCTGAGAGCTCCATCTGCACTTATGTCCATTGCTCTATTAAGATGTGATCTAGGGACTTCCCTGGTGGTCCAATGGCTAAGACTTCCCCTTCCAAAACAGGTGGTGTGGGTTCAATCACTGATCAGGGAGTCAAGACTCCACAGCCAAGAAACCAGAATATAAAACAGAAGCGATATTGTAACAAATTCAATAAAGACTTTAAAAATGGTCCATGTCAAAAACAGTAAGAAACATTAAGGAGAGGGTGGGATGATTTGAGAGAATAGCACTGAAACATATATATTACCATAGGTAAAACAGCCAGTGACAGTTTGGTGCATGACGCAGGGAACCCAAAGCTGGTGCTCTGTGACAGCCTGGAGGGGTGGGGTGGGGTGGGGTGGGGTGGGGTGGGGTGGGAGGTGGGCGGGGGGTTCAGGAGGGAGGGGACACAGCGCAGACAAAGTCCATATGAACAATCCTACCTCACACAGGTTGTCTCCAGGACAGCCTTGGGTCACATTGACAAGAACGGCATTGTGGGCTGCGCTGCTCGTTGAATTTGGGAAGAATTCCAGGTTTTTGTTGTTCAGCCTTATATCTTGGATACAGCCTTTGAAGAATCCACCACTAACCTCAGTCTCTCGCCTGTCAGGGAGTCCGCCAACGTAGAGGACATCTCCTGTTTGGAGTTTCCACGTAGGAGCAGCAAGAAATCCTAGATTTTGTGACGACTGATACAGTTCAATTTTATTTGGCTTGATTTTCAAAGATACCAAGTGGACATTTCCATCGCTGAGAACAAACGTTACTAGTAATTTGGGCGAACCTGGAGTCAGCATCGCTAGCCTGCCATGCTCTAGCCAGACACGGAGGTGTTGGTAAGTGCCGTTCCCCAGAGCTAGGAGCAAGCCGGCCGGACGGCGCGTTCGAACAAGCATGGAGAGCGTGAGGTCCTCTGCGTAATTCTCGTCGAGATGAAACACAGCATATCCGGGAGAGTCATCCTGGCCAAATCTGCCTGCCACATACTCTTTAATATCAAGATAGAGGAGAAGCAAAGAAGAAACATCTTAAGACTTACAAGTAAAAAGCAGCAAAACATTATATATATATATATATATATATATATATATATATATATATATATATATTGCAGTGCATATATGTTGTTGTTGTTTAGCCGCTAAGTCGTGTCTGACTCTTTTGCAACACCATGGACTCTAGCCCGCCAGGTTCCTCTGTCCATGGGATTTCTCAGGCAAGAACACTGGAGTGGGTTGTCTTTTCTTTCTCCAGGGGATCTTCCTGACACAGGTATCGAACCCACATTTCCTGCATTGGCAGGTGGATTCTTTACCACTAAGCCACCAGGGACACCCATAATGAATATGTATGTATATATGTGTATACACACACACAAACACACACACACACAAATACAGCTATATTTTTTAAAGTTCAAGACAGAGTTATTCAATAGAATGACAATTTAGCCTGACTTTCTGAACTTGTGGGTTTACTTTATTCTGAAAATAACTAGATTTCAGTGTACAGTTTTTAGTTGAAGTCCACTGATCACAAAGAGGAAGAGAAGATTTCTGCACTGATGAAATTCCGCACCTCCTCCTCACTGCCCTGAAGAGGTGGGGCTAAAAGGAGGAAGACCAGATGCTACCCGGCTCCAGCTGGGCCTGGAGAAGTCTTGGGGGCAGGAGTTCTTCCTCCATAACTTGTAAACAGACTATTTGAGCAATCGCCGTCTTTGCTATGTGGGGAGCATCCTCAAGCAAGTGGCAGTAAACCTAATTATTCCTTGCAAAGGACAGAAGTCAAGAATTAGATTTGCAAATCCTCTCTTGGGAAGATAGCCCTGAGAGTAATAAGAGGTAAGGCAGTTGAACAAAGGAAGAGGAGGACTCTTCCTCCTGTGGTCCTTGGTGGGTAAAGGAAAGGCATGGAGCACAAAGAAGTTGGACAAAGCTGAGTTTTGAACTCACCCAAAATTTCCTGTGGGCAGAGAGGTTTCTGATGCACAGATGTGGTAATACTATGGATGTACATCACCACAAGAAAACCCTTGAGGAGCATGAAAATGAGTGGACACTGACCTTCAACAGCATCAATGATATAGTAGAAACAAAAGTTTTCGTACTCCTAAAGCTTGTATTCCAGCTGGGTAGAGGTTATGTGGTATGTCAGGCGGTGACAGGTTTTTTGGTATGAAATAAGTCAATCAGACAATGGGACTAGAGAGAGCTGGGGGTAGAAGCGGAGCCGTCATTTTAAAGGGAGTCATTGGGGAACAGCTCTGAGAAGGTATTATTTGAGAAAAACCCCAAAGAAAGGAAAGATATTGCAGAAATGCAGGAAAGAAATGACGGTGGCTTGGATCAGTGGTCATGGTGGAGATGGGGAGAAGTGATCAGATTCTGGGAATGTTTTGGTAGAACCAACAGGATCTTCTGGGGGCAAGTTCATCTCCGAGGCATTTGGTCCAAGTAACTAGAAGCACTGAGTTTCCATTTGCAGAGATGGAGAAGAGAAACGGGAGGAACAGATTTGGGTGGCCAGGAATGGGATTCCATATTAAATTTAAGATGTCCTTTTAGATATCCACGTGGAAATGTCTAGTCAGCAGTTAGATATAGAGGTTCAGGGGAAACACTCGGCACGAGCCATAGTAATTTTGGATTTTCCAGTGTACACATGGCTTTTAAAGCCATAAGACTGGATGTGATCACCAAGAACATGAATCTAGAGAGAGAAGAAGTCCAAGAACTGAGCCCTTAAGCAGCAGACATGTGGAGGTAAAGGAGCCGATAAATGAGTAAGATAGAGAACCCAGAGAGTGATGCCCCAAGCCTAGGAAGGGAAGGGTTTTCAGGAAGAAAAGAAAAGTGAAAGTGAAAGCCACTCAGTCATGTCCGACTCTTTGCAACCCCATGGACTATACAGTCCAGGAATTCTCCAGGCCGGAATACTGGAGTGGGTAGCCTTTCCCTTCTCCAGGGGATCTTCTCAACCCAGGGATCAAACCCAGGTCTTCTACATTGCAGGTGGATTCTTTCCCAGCTGAGCCATCAGGGAAGCCCAAGAATGCTGAAGTAGGTAGCCTAGCCTGTCCCTTCTCCAGCCAATCTTCCTGAAACAGGAATCGAACTGGGGGTCTCCTGTATTGCAGGTGGATTCTTTACTAGCTAAGCCACCAGGGAAACGTTTCAGGAAGAGGGGGTATTCAACTATGGTAATGGTTGCTGAGCAGTCAAGGCAGATGGGGACTGAAAATTGACTGCTGAATTTGGCAACCTGGAAATCACTGATGCTCTTGACAAGGGCATCACCTTAAAGATATTACCATCTTCAAGTCTTCACATCCCCATCCTACCCAGAAAAACGGCATATTCCAACATATTTTAATGTTGTCATGTGGTTCCATTGAAGTTTGAACAAAGGTAGGACATATTTTAGTTTAGCTGAATTACAGTGAAACTTGCTCAGGCAACCATTGTGTTTGAAGACCTCCCGCATAAAAGGCTGCACTTTCAGAATTCTGTCTTGATTTCTTACAGGATCATTACAGCTTGAATCTGCATTTGGAGACCACCTGCTCCAGGGAGCTACAGGTGTCTTTCAAAGCGCACCATTAGATTTAACAGTCCGTTTGAAGAGGCTAACATCTCTGAACACACAGCAGCACTTTCATATGAGATAAAATGTTTAATAAGGAAACCTGGCTCTTGAAGTTCCCGAGGTTTGGGAATATGCACAGAATCACTCAGCTCAGGGGTGGTCCTCACTGGTCATCCTGGGATGCCTACAGCATCACTTTGTGGATCCAGATTAAAAAGACAGAACACAGAGCTGTTTCTTTCTCTCAGAAGCTTGACTCTTCAGCAGTCCTGTTCATCTTCAGAAGTCACAAGCACGTAGTCAGGGCACGTGATTTAGTACATGATTTTAGAGGCACCTGACGCCATACGTGACTCGTCTGGGGACACGGAAAGAATGAGTCTCCTATGTGTTGTTGATGTGTCCTGGAGAGGGATGACAAATACGGCTGAAAAGTAACTTCAAGTTTTAATGATTGATGGACTGCAACAAGAAGAAATTTATTGAGAATAAATAAAAGCCACTTGGGTCTAAACGCACTTCACTGGTTTAGGGTGGAAGAAGCAGAACTCTGCGGCACCATCAGTGAGAACAACTCAAAGTGAGCCTATCACAGGGTGCGGCTGCCCAAAGGTCAGTGTGATCTTAGGCTGCAGAATAGAAGAACGTTCTCCAGAATGAGGAGGCCACAGCCCCATGGCACTCTGCACTCCCAGGCCCATCTAGGAGCCAGATAAGCACATTTATTCCCAAGCAAGCAAGCAGCCAATGGAGAGTCTGAAAACGAGCCCATAAGGAAAGCATCAGAAGAAGCTGGGCACGTTTAGCATGATAGGCATGACGGCCTGGATAATACAAGACTTTTCTCCAAATATTTGTGTTCTCATGGAGAACACACGTAAGCAAGGTTGGCACTGGCTTCACGAGTTACAATGCAGCCAATGAATGGAAGTGTAGGTCATCCTACATTATTTCAGGACCAAGAAACAACTTTTAGGGGATTTCTGGGAAGACAGAGGATGAATGGGTCCTCCCTCCTGATGGTGCATAAGCAGAGTTTTGGGCCACTACACTTGGCACGCACGACTGTATAAAAACTCAGTCATGGAGTGAAGTCTGTCCCACGTCTAAGAAGCTCTAATTCCAAGAGGGTAAGAGTCTCAAAGTTTAGATGTATGACTGAAGATAAAACATATGTCAATTGCCTCTGTTAATGAAACATCCTCTAGAAGGAATGAGATCAGTGACACATTATACTGAACGGTATCTTGGAAGCTCCCTGTTCCTGGACACAGCTGGGATGACAAGATACACTGATATGGAGCATCAAAAAATGATGCCATAAGGAATCGTAGACACTTGAAGACAAGTTTTGAGAAAGTTTTCTTTGAACTCTTCTTATTGAGACACTTGATTATTTTTAAAAGATCAGCCTTACAATATAGGAAGCCCCTCTGTCTTTCATGTTTAGTCAGCCAGCTAAATTCTCCGTCCAGTCTGTCTGTTCCTTGCAATGGTACCATGTTCGGGAAACACTAGGCCAGGATCAAGACCTGGGGAAGTTCACCCTGTACTTTGTAGCACATCTCCTCCCTCCTGAACGTCTGTGTACAATGACAGAAAGATTCCAGGTTGTCCCATGTAGCTTGCAAGCATCTTCTGTGACGGGAATAAATTCCCCAGCAAACATTCCTCAAAGATGACAGCAAATACAGGACACTTTGGGGCTTCCCAGGTGGCGCTAGTAGTAAAGAACCTGCCTGCCAATGTAGGAGACTTAAGAGATGCGGGTTCGATCCCTAGGTCAGGAAGATCCCCTGGCGGAGGGCATGACTTCCCACTCTAGTATTCTTGCCTGGAGAATCCCATGGACACAAGAGCCTTGCAGGCTACAGTCATCCACAGGGTCACAAAGAGTCAGACATTCTGTCGGACTGAGTGACGGAATGCACACAAGGATGCTTTGAATTTATGACTAAGGGGTGATATCCGAAATATAACTTTTCTTACACTTATACCAAGAATTTCAGAAAGAGAAGACTTTACAAAACTTTCTCCCTAAGGAGATATCTTCTGAAGCTTTTTCATGAGGATGAACCAGTTTCAAATAGTGGAGGGGTGGGGGCAGCAGGGTGGGGGAGAAGGAACTTGGAGGAAGACAGGAGACAGGCAACCAACTCAGGAACTGGGTTTCAAGACTGTGAGTTTTCCAAGCTGGAAAAAATAAAGCAAACCAGAACCCACGAGACTGGCATCTCTTGGATCTATTTACCCGGACAGTTAGCATCACTGCAGTCAGTAGTAACCTCACGGGTCACCGCACTTGGAAGCTGGTCAAAATGACTCAGCATCTGTTTGTTATTTTGTATATGTAGTAAAAATATTGCCTTGGGTCAATTAGATTTTTCTTCAAAAACTGAACATTGCTGCAGTATAATTTCCCCCTTTCTCCTTAAAAAAAAAAATCTCGAAACAACTTGCCATTCCATTTAAAATATTACTTACAGCTAGTAGATGCCAGACCTCATTGTCAAGCAGGTCCGTGATTTGTAATGAACATTGTGGTCAGGGGGAGGCCCGTGAATAGTGTCTAATGATTCTCAGCCCTTCATACATGGAGTCAGGCATAGACCAAGGCTGGTTTCAATTGTGCTTCATATAAAGCACAGAAGACTATTTACCAGATGTTGTCCTTTCTCAAGTTACTCTCAAATCTTGGGGTGAATTACAGCTGCACTTCAAAGCAGTCTGTTGCAATTACCTTTCTGACATTTTCAGTGCAAAAGAATCATAATAAAAAGAAATAGGTATGTATTGATCACTATCAACAGCAATCTTTGGAACGATGTTGGAAGTAAGGCTTTCGAAGTGCATTTCAAACTCATCTGCTGGAGAAATTAAATCAGTTAGTTTATGACATCTACCCAGCTTCCATGTCGTTACTTTTTAAAAATATTTTCTTTCTTGGGCACGTAAGTAGAATACCTGTTTTCTCCAATGCAACTCTTAAAAATACACCTTTGAATAAAACTGGTGGTTTGTAAAGTGCTAAACTGAGGCACGATTTTGGAGCAAGTGTGAACTGCATAGAAAGGAGGGCAAGAAAGTAACTGTCTTAGGAACCTACTATGCACGAGCCATTGAGCTAGGGCCTGGTATTGACTAGTTTCATGGCCTATTTTTTCCAAAAGGCTGTTTCCCTTTCAAGTAAGATTTACAATAAATTTCCGATACACCACAAATGATAAGATTGTAGTAGCATTTTGTAAACACCAAGAAGGAAACCCGCTTGGATGGGAGCTATGGGGTTAGTTTTCACTTCTCTGCGTGGCTGAAACCCTGGCATGGGATGCATTCACTGAGACTAGCGCACACCCCTGGCCTCCTCCATTTCCCTTCAGCAGGCAGGCAGCAGCAGGGTCCTGCAGGGTCATCACCGTCAGGAGCAGCCTGGCCGTTGAGCCGCCGGCCCCCCCAGCCCCCAGCCCCCTCACCTCCATGACAGCTGCGGCCACGGTAGGGCCTGTGGCACTCACAGCGGTGACCGAGCCACAGGTTGAGGCAGCGTCCTCTGTTGTGACACGGTTGGCTCTCACACCAGTCCCTTCGGGTGCAGCCCACCCTGACGTTCAGAGACCGGTTGGATGAGACATTCTCCGCGGTGATGGCATTTGAGTCCAGGTGCACGTCTTGGAGGCAGCCTACGAGTGAAGGTGCAGATGGTATCTTAGAGACATTAAGCAGAGCATCACCACTGTGGGCTCTTCCTTCTGGTAAACCCCCCAAAAAGGAGTTCTGGAGAGCACACGCTGATGACACATCACGTTCAAACGGAGAAGGAGCCCTAGCGATGCATGTCCCCGTGCAAGGATCGTCGCGTAGGGCGAGGGTCACAGCCTCTGCAAACGTTGCCTCCACCGCGTGCCACCCTCCATCGCTGATGTCCTGGGGGATGAGCAGGACCACCTTCGGCTGATCGCCAACTTGAATGGTCAAGTGGACGAAGCCAGCCAGCACCTCCAGTATCACAAACGTGTCCCCGTCACCCCGGAAGAGCAGCAGGGCTGCCGGCTGGACGGTCTGGAACCTGAGGGCTACGGTACAGCCTGAGTCCTGGGCCAGAGCTGAGCCACTTGAGACCCACAGGAAGCTGCTACCCTCAAAGGACAGCGTGGTGACAGTTCCACACCGTGACCCGGTGTAGCCAGAGGGGCACAGGCAGTCGAATCCGTGCCGGCCGTCGTGGACGTGAGGGACGCACGTCCCATTGTTTAGACACGGACGATCAGCACAGCCCAGGAGAATATTGGAGCAGTCCCTGCCTCCATAGAAGACTCCAGAATGGGGATCAAACGGGCAGTGGCAAGTGTAACCCTCAGGCGAGTTCTCACAAGTGCCGCCATTGTGGCAAGGGCTGGACAAGCACTCGTCCACGTCCTCTTCACAGTGGACTCCTGTTCAAGGACAAAGAACAGACCCGAGTTACATACAATCAGATCGAACACAGACACCTCACGTAATCTTCATGAAGAATCTTGCGGAGGTGCAGACGGGCTCAGGTTTACGGCTGTAACAGAGAGAAGTGTGAACTGTGATCGAGGATGTCATCATTCTGCCTGTGAGGTGCGTGGAAGTGCAGTCACAGCAAGCCTGGAATTCTTCCTCTAGAAATCGGCTCCTTGCCACGTAGAGTGGCTGATTCAAATTATCACTGACAGACACATATGTGACACTGAATATCGTAACAATTTTTCTAGAAGAGAGAGATTGCTATTGGGATCAAATCTAGACACAAGCTATTTGTTTGGGGACTTAATTCCCAGATATGGTTTATGCCGCCCTGGGCTGCAAATTTCACTCTGTTCTACTTGGAAACAGCGATCTGCCTTCTCCATTTTTGGCAACTCCCCATAATCCCTAGTGGTTTCCCTGGTGGCTCAGATGGTAAAGAATCTGCCTGCCAATGCACAAGATGTGAGTTTGATCCCTGGGTCAGGAAGGTGCCCTGGAGAAGGAAATGGCAACCTGCTCCAGTATTCTCGCCTGGGAAATCCCATGGACAGAGGAGCGTGGTGGGCTACACTCCATGGGCTCACAAAGAGTTGGACATGACTCAGCAACTAAAGAACAAGAACATAATCCCTAGACACACAGACAGTGCAGACACCTCTCTCTACAGAGGCTTCTGAGGATAGAGGGTCCCCTCTTCTGCTCACCACGATTCTAGTATAAACTGTGAAATCTGTCCAACAACAAGCTCTGGCTTCTAGCTTCTTCCCTTTCTCTTACTCTTCTTCCTGACTCTTAAGTCAAAAAACGATGCCTGATTAGAGAATCCATTAAATGAGTTCTACTAGAATTCGTCTAATCCAAGTAACAAAAGGAAACATAACACTTTATAAGAGTGATGGCTGTTGCTTTTTAATGAAGTTCAAATGAACAAACGGCGCTGACAGAAACTGAGGCGTGTATAGCACTTGCACAGTTTGGCCAACACCGTCATCCGCATTACATGTCTGCACTCACTGAACGATCCCGAGGTCTTCAGGGCACATGGGCTCAGCTCTCTGAAGCTTACAAAGACTGGTGTCTAAATTCCAAAGCACTTCTACAATCTGGTTTTTAAAATGAAATGGGAAACTATCTCTTTTTAATTGATAATTTAGTGCATTCTTGTTTATTGTTATTACTAACATGTCTGTCTAACTTTCCCAATGAACTCCATGCCTAAATGCCTGCTTTTTAAATTTACTCAAAGGCTCCCATATTGATAAAGCTGGGTTTGAATCCCAGCTAAGATAGTGAGCAGGTTACATTTACTTTTTGTGTCTAGGTCTTCTGATCTACAAAATGGGGTTAATGATAGTACCTGCAGCCCAGGGCTTTTTAAAGATTGAGTTAACACACATCAGATACTCATAACATTGCTTGATATATAAATAACTACTTCATAAGTGTTGGCTATAATCAAAACATAGTAACAAAAGGAATGATTCTCTCATGACAAAATCAAGTAGCACTGTCATCATTGAGAGAAATTATTTAGAAAGTGTAGGCATACGGAGTGACTGACAAATTGCACAACTCTCCATAATGAGAGATTTACTGGGACAGCATGTTAGGCTGGAGTCTCACTCTTCATGAGAGAAGGGAAACTGTTTTATTCAACAGTGCATGTCTAAACCACAGTACGATGCCGCCACCATGTTTGGTGCTTGGAAATTAATTTTTGAATGAATTGATTAATGATGACCATTGTAAGGTGATTAAAATGTTCATACTGAATTTATCCTGATCTAATCCAAAGCCCAAAGTGCTCTTTTTATGTCTATTTTCAGGTAAATTTACCCAATGTTAATCTGTGCCCCTGGTCATTTGGGTACCATATGTTTAGACCCTCGACTGAACCCTATTGTACTTATATTTTACTCTATGTGAATTACTTTCATACAATTTTGTTAATCCAAAAGTACTTCAAGCTCCATGAAAAGAGGGAACATATCACAATCTTAGAGTCTCCAACAGTCCCTGCACAGGGCTGAGCAGGTATATGTTATAAAAAAACTGGATGAGTAGACAAAGTAAAACTAAATTGAATGGATTTGTTTGTTATAATATGGAATCATCATAGATTTCTTCTTCTTGGGCTCTAAAATCCCTGCAGATGGTGACTGCAGCCATGAAATTAAGGCGATTGCTTCTTGGTAGCAAAACTATGACAAGCCTAGACAGCATATTAAAATGCAAAGACATGACTTTGTCAAGAAAGGTCCATAATAGTCAAGGCTATGGTCTTTCCAATAGTCATGTATGAATGTGAGAGCTGGACCAGAAAGAAAGTAGAGCACTGAAGAACTGATGCTTTTGCATCGTGGTGTTGGAGAAGACTCGAGAGTCCCATCAATAGCAAGGAGATCAAAGAGGTCAATCCTAAAGGAAATTAACCCTGAATATTCATTGGAAGGACTGATGCTGAAGCTGAATCTCTAAGACTTTGGCCACCTGATGCAAAGAGCTGGCTCACTGGAAAAGACCCTGATGCTGGGAAAGATTGAGGGCAGGAGAAGGGGGTGGCAGAGGATGAGATGGTTGGATGGCATCACCGACTCAATGGACAAGAACTTGGACAAACTCCGGGAGATAGTGAAGGACAGGGAATCCTGGCATGCTGCAGTCCACGGGGTCACAAAGAGTCATTCATAACTTGGTGACTGAACAAACAATCAAAAAATAATCATCCTTATCGGTAATAGAGAGCTGACATAGGAATTACAGGCTATAATCTGAAGGAGAGTTCTAAGGCAAGTTTCATTTAACTGAACTTACAACAAGTTCTTCTAAAACCTTATTGTTAGAAGATATTTTACTTAGATTTGATTTTCACAGGATTTTGAGCACCGAAAAAAATTAGTCTGCAAGCATTTAATTAAGAGGAATACTGAACAACTCATGAGCTATAATCAAAGTGAAACACCTTGTCCCCACCCATTGTGCCTTCCAACATATTTAATGGGGTGGGGGGTAAAAGCTTGAAAAAACTCTCCAGCAGACTTCAAGTCTTTTCTGCTCAACCTTGAGTAATAATAGTCTTAAGGTCATATTTTTAAAACCTATACTTGTCATAAGAACCATGAAGTTTCGGTACATTTCAGAATTGAATCTTCTTTCTCCGTCTGCTAGGTGGACGTCAGGCTGTCTTGGAAATGACTTGGAAGAGTTCCCCCCTTCTTTTTCCCTCCGCTCCACCCCCCCACCCTTCTAGACTTCTGCCCGAGTGTCAGAAGGCTTCAGAAGGTTTCCCTGCCGGGTGCCGGCGGTAGATGCTCCACACTCCCTGAGACTGGCAGGTGCTTCAGGGGGACTTTTATTCTGGGGGCTCTTTGCTGGGCCCTTGGTCTCCGTTGCTCCAGTGAAGACTCCAGAGCGCTGCCAGCAGGCCTTGCTCTCCAGTCGCCCCTCCACCAGCCCCTTCCCTACGAATTTCCTGAGGTTTACTCCACTTCACCCGCTCGGTCTGTCTGTTGGCGTTCCCGAACCTTCTAAGAAGGACCAGGACCCGTTTCACACTGACCACGGGCTGACACCCCCTCCCGTGATTCCCCAAGATTCCCAGGTCCACAGGCTCTGCTTCACAAGTGGAGGGGAAGCGGGTCGCTGCCCAGCCCAGCCCAGCAGCATCCCCATCGCCCTCCTCTCTTCCTCCTGTGGCCCCGGTCACGCCCTTTCACCTCTAGGTTCCTCAGGTAGGTGGAAAATCTAGGCTAAGTTGCCGCTCCTGCTCTTCCCACAAATTTAGGTGAGACTGGGATCTCCTTGGAGCCACTCTGGCTGGTTGTGCTTAGAATGTAACCCCCAATCTGGCACGTGAGGGCTGGGCTCCAGCTTGGCACAGCGGCCAGTTTCTCCAGAGAAATCTCTGCACAGACTCGCTCCTTCAGGCTGCCTCCTGGGAGCTTTCACAAAACCTTGTAATGAACCTAAAGTCTGTCACCTGTCTTGATTTTGACCTTCTGCACTATAGTCTCTCAAAATTCACGTTGGTTCCTGAAGCAACCATATTCTGACCCACTGCGATGTGCTGTGCTGAGTCACTGCGACTCTAAGGAGCAACACACTGATAAGTTGTGTCCTGCTCTTTGCAAGGCCACGGACTGTAGCCCACCGGGCTCCTCTGTCCACGGGATTCTTCAGACAAGAATCCTGGAGTGGGTTGCCATGCCCTTCTCCAGGGGATCTCCCAACCCAGGGATCAAACCCCAGTCTCTTATGTCTCCTGCATTGGCAGATGGGTGCTGTACCACTAGTGACACCTGGGAAGTCTTTTTTCACCCCTTAGTTGAAGTTTTAATTTACTGTTTTCTTAAATTTATAAGATACCTATTCTGAGCCTCACAGAGGATTGTGAGAGGCGCAAAGCAGAATACACAGGCCAGGCCTCAATATGCTTACAGCATAATGGAATAAGAAAACTTGTATTTGTGCAAATACAGAAAATGCATTGCTTATAGCAGGTTCTCAAAGAATGTATGGATAATAAGTAAGGATCAAACTAGGCGAACATTTGAGAAGATTTAGCCAAGCCAGACTTTATTTTCTTGGGCTCCAAAATCACTGTTGATGGTGACTGCAGCCATAAAATTAAAAGACACTTGCTCCTTGGAAGAAAAGCTATGACAGACCTAGACAGCGTATTAAAAAGCAGAGACATCACTTTGCTGACAAAGGTCCATATAGTCAAAGCTATGGTTGTCCCAGGAGTCATGTGCAGATGTGAGAGTTGGACCATAAAGAAGACTGAACACCAAAGAATTGATGCTTTTGAACTGTGATGTTGGAAAAGACTGTTGAGAGTCCCCTGGACTGCAAGGAGATCAAACCAGTCAATCCTAAAGGAAATCATCCCTGAATAGTCACTGGAAGGACCGATGCTGAAACTGAATCTCCAATACTTTGGCCACCTGATGCAAAGAACCAAGTCATTGGAAAAGACCCAGATGCTGGGAAAGATTGAGGGCAGGAGGAGAAAGGGACGACAGAAGATGAGATGGTTGGATGGCATCATTGACTTAATGGACATAAATTTGAGCAGACTCCAGGAGATAGTGAAGGACAGGAAAGACTGGCGTGCTGTAGTCCACGGGGTTAGAAAGAGTTGGACATGACTGAGTGACTGAACAACAAGCCAGGTTTTAAGGAAAAAGCATTGAATGAGAGATGGTTGTAAATCTTTAGTTGTGAAAACTAAAAAGTTTAAATCCAATCAATCAATAAATATTGATTACATATCTACTGCATATAAAAAACACTGTGGATAACATGGAATAAAAACTGACTCCCACCCTCACTAGTTTAATGGAAAAATAAGGCAAATGTGTGAAAAATTAAATGAAAGTGTAACTCAAGACAACACTAGCAAGAACACTGAACAGGGTGTAATTGTAGTGAATTGTATGAACAACGGCTGCTCTGGAGAGAGAGCGATCTTCAGGATGGGCTGGACTGGGAAGATTTTGTGGAGACAGAATTTAAGACAGGTTTTCAAGTATGGATCAGATTGGCAAAGACACGTGCAGAAATAACCGAATCGACAAAAACTGCTTCATGGAAAACCATTAGACACTGAGAGGTGACAGCGTGCTTGGCAATCTAGTTGGCATGGAGGGTTTATGCAGGAAAAGCAAGTTAGAAAGATTAAATGTAGCCAGATTAGAGAAGGCCTGGCACTGAGGGTGTTTTGTTTCAATTAATTAATTCATTAATTTTTGGAAGGCGATGGGGATTAAACTGGTGGTTGATGAATGGAAGACCGACCTGATTTCTCCTAGAGACCCATCCCACGGGACCTGCACCAGAGTGAAGCGGGGGGAAACCAGAGACAGGAAGATGCTCGGCAGTCGTGAGAATCATCCACACCTAAGATCATGAGGGTCTGGAGTCAGACACTTATTTCTTTATAATTTACAGTCTCCTTTCATTTATCTTTGGTCAGCAAATAAGTACAGAGAGTGGTATTTCTTTATGGTTGCTTACTGTATTTTATCTTGCAACTCCTAAAATTTATAGATTTCATCTTTCACAAAATAACTACCAATCACTTGATTATTAGTATGTGTTTCCTTTAAATATAAACAAGAAAAACTAGTTTTAGATTTTACTACCATCATGGGGAGAAAAAGAGAGAAAGTCTGTATTTAGGTCAATAATCTGAAGAAAGTAAGCAGAATTAGATATTAAAAGTAGAAAGATAATTTATGCTTTCACTTTGCTTAAAATCTGTTCTATTGACATCTCCAACATAAAATAAGGTTGCTGCTGCTGCTGCTGCTGCTAAGTCACTTCAGTCGTGTCCAACTCTGTGCGACCCCATAGACGGCAGCCCACCAGACTCCGCCGTCCCCGGGATTCTCCAGGCAAGAATACCGGAGTGGGTTGCCATTTCCTTCTCCAGTGCATAATATTTCATGAACTTAGAAAATTAAAATGGGAAGAGAGACTGAAACTTCTTTTATGGGCTATTTGACTGGCTTGGCAAAGGATATCTGCTGTCAATCAAGATAAAAGGATTAAGGAATATTTGTGGGATTACCTGTGTCATTCAGTCTTCTTAATGGGTATTTTAGTTGACAATGAACTGGTTATTTATGTCCTTGTATTTAAAGTACGAGGTGGATTGCTTAAAGCTGTTATGTTGTTTATGTGAAGTCTATTCATTTAATTCAAAAAGGTCACTTCCTTTTACTTTTCTAAAATTCTTTTATTCGAATATCTGATTCTATGATAGGATTGTATGTAAAAAATTATCAAGATAGCGAAAATTCATATTATCTGGAATACTCCATATTTACATAAGAATAAATTATATTCATGGTTAAAAAGGACATAGACTTTATCTTTAATATAAATATCATGAACTGTTAAATGACCTTTGCTACATTCCCACTTTACAGAAAGTCATACCTAATGAAATGTCTAATAGAAAATTATTTCTACAAAAACTTATATACAAGTAAGTTTCATCTTTCTTTATTTTAAATGACTCAGGTGTTTTCTTTATTTTAATAAATAGAAATCAAGAAAAAATTAAAGTCCAAGGACTCGTTGCCTAAGTATTCCCTTTACTCATTACTTTGCTACTCAAAACTTGTAATTTTCAGTTGATAGTAATCTCTAATATAGCATTCACACTAGTTGCTAAATAACCATCTTAAACACTGTAACAATGGTACCAATCACCTTACACAAGTAATAAGAAAAGAGTGAGTTACCTATGAGCATTGCCATTAAAATGTGAAAACCTTGTGTCCTGGCTCCAAACATTTTCCTGTAGAAAAAGGGATATCCATCCAAACACCTGCTAGGTTGACAGGACCAGTTTCTGATGATTTTCTACCATTTTCCAAAAGTGTGTCACCTTCTTCCTTCAGGCAGAGGCTGTGGGACTCAGTCTGGGTGCTGGATCAGTGGGGCTTAGTGTAAGACCATCTGCGCTGCTCACCAAGCAGACTTGCTACAGTCTTAGCCTCTCCTTAGTCCTGACGCCTCCCCTTTCTAAGTCACAGAGTGAATGTTAACAGGAACACGGCCACCCTGTGAATGTTGACAGGAACACGGCCACCTCTATCACAGAAGGATGCATTTGGGGGGCTTGACAGACAGACTGGAATTTTTGGTAACGTCTATCAGGGACCATTAGAGATCGATTTTATTTTTTCTTCACAACAATGAAAATGGTTTCTGTTTTCATTTTTTCCCCTATTTTGCTTTTGAATAGCAGTTAAGAAATTTATGGCAACTTCAAATCTATTGAATGTCTATGCAGGGCACTGGCAAAGAGAAACTAAGGAAACAGCAGGGGTTTTCATCAGACTTAACAGATTGTGGCCAGTTATTTGCGTGAGGCTCCCAGGCTTAAATTCCACTCTCTGTGAAAAAAAAAAAAGACTATGCTCTGTTTGTCTTAAATATAATGGCATTTGATGCCGTGCAATAGGAAAATTTGAATAGGTGAGGTGTTTGGGACATACTTAGGGGAACTGGTGCTTGACGGTTTTGTTTTGCTCTTTCTTTAGCAGACCTGAGGATCTGCAGAGGTTTTACTTGGGCAAAACAGGCTGGGACATCACCAAGCGCCACAGAACTGCCTCGGTGCCTGAAATCCTTACCACTAGAGTAATTTCTATAGGCTGAGGTCTGGTCTCTTAGAAGTCTTGAAAAGATGAAAATATCACCTGAGAAGGGTGGTAACCATGTCATGAGGCAGTCACTAGTGCCTTCTCGGGGTCAGGATATACGCTTAAAACTCTGCCAGGGGGCTTCTCTGATGACTCCGTGGTAAAGAATCTGTCTGTCAGTGCAGGAGACATGGGTTCCATCCCTGCTCTGGGAGGTTCCCACGTGCCCCAGAGCAGCAAAGTCTGTATGCCACAACTACTGAACCCGTGCTCCAGAGCCTGGGACCCGCAACGACTGAAGCCCTCGCGCCTAGAGTCTGCTCTCCGCAACAAGAGAAGCCACTGCAATGAAGCCCACACACCACAACTAGAGGGTAGCCCCCGCCTCTGCCCCCCACTTGCCACAACTAGAGAAAAGCTTGCATAGCAATGAAGACCCAGCAAAGCCAAAAATAAATTTTAAAAGGTATTTTTTAAAAACCTGCCATGGGTCTGAGTCAGAGAGACTGTGATGGAAACCGGGTGATAAGGAAGAAGTCATCGCAATAGTATATTCCTTCACTCGTTTATTATTTGTTCACCCTTTTAATCGTGTTGGATGAATGCGCATCACTCATTTATCATTCATTCATCCTTTTAACAGGTGCTGGAAATAGGATATGAGCAAAAGGAGCCTTGGTTCTGCTTCACGGGAGGGAACACGGGTTACCCGTTTACAGCCCTAGGGAAGGCCGGGCAGACGGGGGTCTCAGGGAGCACAGGACCAAGTTAGCCCATGGGGGCTAGAGGAGACGGTGTGGTGCCGAGGAGAAGCGACATATTCAGAGTTCTGATCAATGGATCAGCTCAGAGAGAAGTTTCTAGCAACCATCAGGGAGCCAGAATAATGAAATAGAATAAACAAAGGGTAGAGCCTTGCAAACTGATTTCCAAAGGCCAGCTTTGATGCTTGCCAGGCTATGAGAAGTCGGGCAGACTTCCCAGGTGGCGCTGTGGGAAAGAACCCACCTGCCAACGCAGGAGACACAAGTGACTCGGGTTTGATCTGTGGGTCAGGAAGATCCCCTGGAGAAGAAATGGTAACCCGCTCCAGTATTATTGCCTGGAGAATCCCGTAGACAGAGGAGCCTGGTGGGCTACAGGCCACGGGGGCGCAAAAGAGTTGAACACGACTGAGCATGCACACGCACGCACGCAGGGGAACTCAGGCAAGTAGCTATTTTTTAAGCTAAAGCTTATGTATGAAGTGGACATAATAAAGCCTATTAAGCAGTTATTTCTGTGTGAGCAAAATGAGAACTATAAATGCTTTAGGCATAGTAGTATTTCAAAAGAATTTCAGTAATTTGTGTGTGTGTGTAATGGATAAGTAAACTTGAATATAAATGACTAGAACTAAAATGTAGAAGGCATGCTGACCAAATATGCAGGCAACATGAACCTGTTCACGGTAATGACTCCTCTGAACCAGAAACGATGGTCCAACCCAACAGTTGTTTCCCCTGCACATCTCACCCCCTTCCTTACGGGCAGAACACACCTCCACCATAATGGATGTCGATGATAGATTCTCTCACATCCTCCTTTATAGCTGGGCCAGAGACACGTGACCCAGTCCTGGGCAACGGAACCTGCGGAGGCTCTGCCAGGGGCCTCTGCAAAGGGTTTTTCTTCATAACATGAAAAGATACGCAGCCGTGCTCTGATACTGTCTCGCACAGATATGTCCTGGGGCTGTCACAGTGAAAGAGAGTATCTAGGGCAAAGAAAATGATAATCCTTCTGAAATTCCAGATTTCTAATGCTTTTAATCCTTTCAGTTCAGTTCAGTCGCTCAGTCGTGTCCGACTCTTTGCAATCCTGTGGACTGCAGCACCCCAGGCTTCCGTGTCCATCACCAACTCCTGGAGCTTGCTCAAAATAATGTCCATTGAGTCAGTGATGCCATCCAACCACCTTATCCTCTCTTGTCCCCTTCTCCTCCAACCTTCACTCTTTCCCAGCATCAGGGTCTTTTCCAATGAGTCAGTTCTTCACATCAAGTGGCCAAAGGATTGGAGTTTCAGCTTCAACATCAGTCCTTCCAATGAATATTCAGGACTGATTTCCTTTAGGACGGACTGGTTGGATTTCCTTTCAGTCCAAGGGACTTTCAAGAGTCTTCTCCAACACCACAGTTCAAAAGCATCAATTCTTCAGTGCTCAGCTTTCTTTAGAGTTCAACTCTCACATCCATACATGACTACTGGAAAAACCATAGACAGACCTTTGTTCGCAAAGTAATGTCTCTGCTTTTTAATATGCTATCTAGGTTAGTCATAACTTTCCTTCCAAAGAGCAAATGTCTTTTAATTTCATGGCTGCAGTCGCCATCTGTAGTGATTTTGGAGCCCAAGAAAATAAAGTCTGTCACTGTTTCCATTGTCTCCCCATCTATTTGCATGAAGTGATGGGACTGGATGCCATGATCCTAGTTTTCTGAATGTTGAGCTTTAAGTCAACTTTTTCACTCTCCTTTTTCACTTTCATCAAGAAGCTCTTTAGTTCTTCTTCAATTTCTGCCATAAGGGTGGTGTCATCTGCATATCTGAGGTTATCGATATTTCTCCTGGCAAACTTGATTCCAGCTTGTGCTTCATCCAGCCTGGCATTTTGCATGATATACTTTGCATATAAGGTAAATGAGCAGGGTGACAATATACAGCCTTGACAAACTCTCTTCCCAATTTGGAATCAGTCTGTTGTTCCATGTCAGTTCTAACTGTTGCTTCTTAACTGGCATACAGATTTCTCAGGGGGCAGGTCAGGTGGTCTGGTATTCCCATCTTTTTCAGAATTTTCCACAGTTTGTTGTGATCCACACAGTCAAAGGTTTTGGCATAGTCAATAAAGCAGAAGTAGATGTTTTTCTGGAACTCTCTTGCTTTTTCGATGATCCAGCAGATGTTGGCAATTTGATCTCTGGTTCCTCTGCCTTTTCTAAATCCAACTTGAACATCTGGAAGTTCATGGTTCATGTACTATTGAAGCCTGGTTTGGAGGATTTTAAGCATTACTTTGCTAGCGTTTGAGATGAGTGAAATTATGCGGTAGTTTGAACGTTCTTTGGCATTGCCTTTCTTTGGGATTGGAAAGAAAACTGACCTTTTCCAGTTCTGTGGCCACTGCTGAGTTTTCCAAATTTGCTGGCATGTTGAGTGCAGCACTTTCACAGCATCATCTTTTAGGATTTGAAATAGCTCAACTGGAATTCCATCATCTTCACTAGCTTTGTTCACAGTGATGCTTCCTAAGGCCCACTTGACTTCGCATTCCAGAATGTCTGGTTCTAGGTGAGTGGGTAGCCTTTCCCTTCTCCAGGAGATCTTCCCAACTCAGGATCAAACCCAGGTCTCCCACATTGCAGATGGATTCTTTACCAGCTGAGCCACAAGGGAAGCCCTTGAATCCTTTAATAGAAGGATTTATAAGAAGTACATTTCATAAGGAAATCTAATATAAATCCATTCCTTGTAACCATGTTGTTAGAGAAATTATTGAAGAAAATAGGGAAGTTTAACCCAGAGAAAAGTGGGTACTAGGAAACATCAGAAGGTCTGCATGGAGCTGTAAGTCCAGCCTGTAAAACTGTCTTTTTTGTTTGGTGCTACCAGGGAAAAGTAGCACCAACGGTAAGATGCCATAGGATGTTATATTTATGCTCACTATGCAGAATCTCATGGAAAATGATGCTGAAGTTGACAGAATCAGTTGTCTTGAAAGACAGGAAGTTTCCTGACCTTGAAGATGTGCACATTAAGAAAGGATCACCATGCAGGGTGAATGCTACACAAAAAATTAAAGAAAAGATGGGTTATAGAGTCCAGTGGCCTCTAAGGACTCTTCTAGCCCTGAGATTCTATCATCGTTTAGAAGTAAAAGATGTGTTGTATGCACCACTGCTAAGTAAATAATATAAGAAGAGACTTCCTCAGCAGAGCAGGCTGAAAACAATAAACTCCAACATCTTCATAACCTTGTCATGGTTTTTAAAACCTGTTTAAAAGGAAAGAGTAGTAGGTTCCTTAGAAGGCTTCTACCAGAATCAGTGAGACAGTTATTCTAAGTTTATAGGTCCAGCTCCTACTGGGGGCTTATCCAACACTGTTTGTCTTACCAAAACCTCTTACCTTCATTTTTACTTGCTTAAGAGAATAGTCACCCTGCTTATTTAACTTATATGCAGAGTACATCATGAGAAACGCTGGGCTGGATGTAGCACAAGCTGGAATCAAGATTGTCGGGAGAAATATCAATAACCTCAGATATGCAGATGACACCACCCTTATGGCAGAAAGTGAAGAACAACTAAAAAGCCTCTTGATGAAAGTGAAAGAGGAGAGTGAGAAAGTTGGGTTAAAGCTCAACATTCAGAAAACTAAGATCATGGCATCCAGTCCCATCACTTCATGGGAAATAGATGGGAAAACAGTGGAAACAGTGTCAGACTTTATTTTCTTGGGCTCCAAAATCACTGCAGATGGCGATTGCAGCCATGAAATTAAAAGACACTTACTCCTTGGAAAGTTATGACTAACCTAGATAGCATGTTAAAAAGCAGAGACATTACTCTGCCAACCAAGGTCCGTCTAGTCAAGGCAATGGATTTTCCAGTAGTCATGTATGGATGTGAGAGTTGGACTATAAAGAAATCTGAGCACCGAAGAATTGATGCTTTTGAACTGTGGTGTTGGAGAAGACTCTTGAGAGTCCCTTGGACTGCAAGGAGATCCAACCAGTCCATCCTAAAGAAGATCAGTCCTGGGTGTTCATTGGAAGGACTGATGTTGAAGATGAAACTCCAATACTTTGGCCACCTCATGAGAAGAGTTGACTCATTGGAAAAGACCCCGATGCTGGGAAGGATTGGGGGCAGGAGGAGAAGGGGACGACCGAGGATGAGATGGCCAGATGGCATCACCGACTTGATGGACATGAGTTTGGGCAAACTCTGGCAGTTGGTGATGGACAGGGAGACCTGGTGTGCTGCAATTCATGGGGTCGCAGAGTCGGACACGACTGAGCAACTGAACTGAACTGAAGAGAACGGTTTTTTTTAATATATATCTATAATTTATTCTGTGTTGATTATAGTTAAATTTCACTTTTACCAAGGTCATCAGAAGTGATCTCAGCCAGCGAGAACATAATCATGAAGATATATTCTAAAACTGTCTATGTTTAAAAACAGAGATTGCAAAGTTAATTAACTGTATCCTCAGACCCTGGTTCACCAGTTATTATTATTTTGTGTTAGTTGCTCAGTCGTGTCTCTGTGACCACATGGACTGTAGCCAACCAGGCTCCTCTGTCTGTGGGATTCTCCAGGCAAGAATACTGGAGTGGACTGCCAAGCCCTTCTCCAGGGGATCTCCCCAACCTAGGGATCGAACCCACGTCTCTTATGTCTCCTGCATTAGCAGGTGGGTTCTTTACCACTAGTATCATTATTTTAGACACAGTTATTATTTTAGACACACCTTCTGATGTGCCCCAGCACCTGCTTTTCTCTGGGTTAAACGTCCTTATTTTTTTCAATACCTGGATTACCAGGTATCCAGAAAAAAGAAAAGGGGACTCTACCATATATATTTTTAGCATCAAGAAATAATAGTTGAGAGCTGGACAGTGAACTTGAGTAGACGGAGTCCAACCATGCCAGCACAGCGTGAAGGGTCCCAGCCATGTGGACAGTTCACAGTTTCCACAATGACACAGTGTGTTGCTCCTGTCATTTCAGAGAAGATGGAAGTGACTCCTGGGGGTGCGACTGGGGCCCCGTCTGCTTGACTTCTCAGATGAGCCTATTGCTTTTCTTCTAAATCGTGTTGCTTTCAAGGAAAATAATGCAATGATCTGGCATGAAATAATATGTGAAAGTAAACCAGTTGGGAAATATTAAAAATAGGAGCAAAATCAACATCTATTTTAAGGCCTCACTCCATAGGACAATGACATTCAATAAACTAATAACATAAGTCATCAATAAAATGCATAAGTACATGCCACCTTTTCCACCCAGAAATGCAATAAAAGTGTAATATATTTCTGAAATATTTTAATGCAAAATGGTGAAAAGAAAACACATTTTCCCAACAGAATCATTCAAATGTTTTATATCTAAAGCTTTTTTACGTGGGCCACCCCCAACCTTAGTGACATCAAAAAAGCAGGGTGTTATCATTGGTGATTATCTTGTTTTTTAAGCTGTGTATGTGTACAGCATCGAGCACAGGGCTGTGACCGTCCATTTTCCTTTGATCTATCTCATTATTGCACTATTTTAAAGTTTGATTCAAGAGACACATACACACACTCTGTAGACCTGACATTTGTTCAGAACCATACAGCCACTCAGACAAAAATACTGAGCCCAGAGGAAGATTCGATTCAGTCTATTGTATGAAGAGTATGCAGAGATCTTCAAATGGAAGACAAAATAGCTGCACAAAGCTTTGCAATTCAGGTCTAGGATTCACTTGATTTTTGCACTTCAAAAGTCCCACTTTGAAGCCCAGTGAGGGTGGGGGAGTGATTTTTAGTTATTTTATGGACTATCAAGTAGAAAATGCAGCATTGCACACATTCACTCCTGTTGTCTTTACTTTGAAAAGTAATTTCAGAGAAACTCAATCCGGTTCGACCGGAGCTCTCCTAATTGGCTCCGATCAGTAAATCATCAGAGACGACTCTGCCCTTGCTGAGTCCCTTTCCCCCTCTTCTTGTCAAAAGTGCATGATAAAACACCTGGTTATGGAGAATTACAAAAACCTGCTCTGTGCTGGTTCTATTCGCTGCTATTTCACCCAATGTTTGCCTTCTCTCTGCCACGGCAGGAAGTGCCTTTCCTTTCGTTGGTAGTGACAATCGTCCTCTCACACGTTTATTAATATTTGATTCTGCACGGCCACCAAGTAATGTCCAAGGCCGAGGAAATGACTGACCTGACATTCAGGGCCCTCGACAATGTGGCTTTTATTTATGCCATCCCCTCCACCCCACCCCAGCAGCATTCCTTTCCACTGCCCACTACAGAAGGGTTTGTATTCACACATTTTTAGCAGAATAAAAATTGAAGCACATTCAAAGCATTCTCCCTCTCTCCACCTATTCAAAATCTCAACTTTCTTCCCAGACTCAGCTTCGTGGGTGCTCGGGCCCGTGGAATGTCTGCCCTCCAGCATCCCAGACTTGCAGAACAAACTAGGCTGTATTGCTACTTATTCTTTCGTATTTGTGCTTTGCTTTCCTCCAACTGCACTGTAAGGTCTGTGAGCGTGAGTGAGCTGATTTTTGCTCTGTAGTACACTGTGTTGTCCAACAGCACTGTACATGGTGAACAGCACTGTACAACGTCACAGTGTCATGCATGTAGCTCTGATGAAGTGTGTGTAGTGCAGTCACACGTTCCCAGAATTAAAGCTAACATGCACTCAGCTCTTTTCACGTACAAAAGAAGAGTCTAAGGTATTGGAACACAGCTCTAGTCTTTACCTAAGGACTCTGAACCTGGTGTTCACAGATAGCTAAAGCATCCATGAATGGATATCTCGGGTTTATTGACCTTTTGAAAACATATGAAATATTTTGTGATTTGTTATGATTGCATTTTCTGGGGAGAATATTCATAGTTCAGTTCAGTCGCTCAGTAGTGTCCGACTCTTTGCGACCCCATGAATTGCAGCACGCCAGGCCTCTCTGTCCATCACCAACTCCCGGAGTCTACCCAAACCCATGTCCATCAAGTCGGTGATGCCATCCAACCATCTCATCCTCTGTTGTCCCCTTCTCCTCCCGCTCCCAATCCTACCCAGCATTAGGGTCTTTTCCAATGAGTCAACTCTTCGCATGAGGTGCCCAAAGTATTGGAGTTTCAGCTTCAACATCAGACCTTCCAATGAACACCCAGGATTGATCTCTTTTAGGATGGATTGATTGGATCTCCTCGCAGTCCAAGGGACTCTCAAGAGTCTTCTCCAACACCACAGTTCAAAAGCATCAATTCTTCGGCGCTCAGCTTTCTTCACCATCCAACTCTCACATCCATACATGACCACTGGAAAAACCATAGCCTTGACTAGACGGACTTTTGTTGGCAAAGTAATGTCTCTGCTTTTAAATATGCTGTCCAGGTTGGCCATAACCTTCCTTCCAAGGAGTAAGTGTCTTTTAATTTCATGGGTGCAATCACCATCAGCAGTGATTTTGGAGCCCCAAAAAATAAAGTCTAACACTGTTTCCACTGTTTCCCCATCTATTTCCCATGAAGTGATGGGACCAGATGCCATGATCTTAGTTTTCTGAACGTTGAGCTTTAAGCCAACTTTTTCACTCTCCTCTTTCACCTTCATCAAGAGGCTCTTTAGTTCTTCTTCACTTTCTGCCATAAGGGTGGTGTCATCTGCATATCTGAGGTTATTGATATTTCTCCCGGCAATCTTGATTCCAGCTTGGGCTTCATCCAGCCTAGCGTTTCTCATGATGTACTCTGCATATAAGTTAAATAAGCAGGGTGACAATATACAGCCTTGACGGACTCCTTTTCCTATTTGGAACCAGTCTGTTGTTCCATGTCCAGTTCTAACTGTTGCTTCCTGACCTGCATACAGGTTTCTCAAGAGACAGGTCAGATGGTCTGGTATTCCCATCTCTCTCAGAATTTTCCACAGTTTATTGTGATCCACACAGTCAAAGGCTTTGGCATAGTCAATAAAGCAGAAATAGATGTTTTTCTGGAACTCTCTTGCTTTTTCGATGATCCAGCGGATATTGGCAATTTGATCTCTGGTTCCTCTGCGTTTTCTAAAACCAGCTTGAACATCTGGAAGTTCACGGTTCACGTATTGCTGAAGCCTGGCTTGGAGAATTTTGAGCATTACTTTACTAGTAATATTCATAGTAGCAACTCTAAAATTTAATATCATAAGTATCACTTAGTGAGGGTTAAAATGTGTTTAAAAATGAAGATTCGTAGTACAAAGGATTATACAAATTCTGATGTGTAAAGGAACATGCAGATGACTTCAGGAGGCTGCACTATGTTCGTGACAGTACAGAGTAAAGCTTAGTTTCTGTGTGTGCCATCAAAAGAAACACATATTTGGTCTCCACCTTGGTTCCTCCCTAGACCTCCTAAGACTTGTAATTTCCTGAGTGAGGGGGTGATAGGAGTGTCCCACACAGAGGTCCTAAATCCCCTGTATGATAACAGTGGCTTTTGTTCTAATGAGGTGACTTTCGGTGGGCTCCTGGATAGCTTTAGGTTGAGGGAGGGGTCACCAGAGAGACCAAGCTGAGCTCAGAAGCTTGAACGTTCAGCCCCACCCCAAATTCTCCAGGGGTTGTACCTCCACGATAAAGCCTCCATAAAAACTCCTCAAGTACAAGGGTCAGAGAACTCCCAGATTGGTGGCCACCCTGCGGTGCTGGGAAGGTAGTCTGTTTTGAGAGGGGACCAGGAACCGGCCACCACCACCTCCTTGCCCATGTTTCTCTTCCATTTTGCTGTTACTAAATCACATCCTTTACAATAAGCAAAAACAAAAACACAATATACCGAAAGTTATGGAATCAGCAAAAAGAGTACTAAGAAGGTAGCTTATAGTGATAAATGCCTATGTTAGAAAACAAGATCTCAAATAAACAACCCAACTTTACACTGCAAGAAGCTAGGAAAAGAAGCACGAACCTAGCCTGGGCTTAGCAGAAGGATGGAAAGAGAGATTAGAGCAGAAATAAGTGAAATAAGCCATGGAAAATATTCATGAAACCTAGAATTGGTTTTCTGAAAAGATAAACAGAATTGATGAACCCTTAGCTAGACGAATCAAGGGAAAACAAGAGAAGACTCAAACAAAATCAGAAATGAAAGAGAAGTTTTTACAACCAATACTGTAGCCTTAAAAAAAGAAAAGGAAATCCTGTACATGTGACAATGTGGATGAACCTGGAGGGCATTATGCTGAGCAAAATAAGCCAGAAGCAGAAAGACAAATGTGGCTTCTCGGGGGGCACCAGTGGTAAAGAACCACCTGCCAGTGCAGGAGACATACAAGGAGACGTGGTTCCATCCCTGGGTTGGGAAGATCCCCTGCAGAAGGGCATGGCAACCCACTCCAGGATTCCTGCCTGGAGAATCCCATGGACAGAGGAGCCTGGTGGGCTACAGTCCATGGGGTCACAGAGAGTCAGACACGACTGAGTGACTTATCAGACACAGAAAGACAAATGCTGCGTGATCTCACTTACATGTGGAACCTAAAATAGTCACACTCATGGGAGCAAAGAGCAGAGAACGGGAGGTGCCACAGACAGGAACAAGGCAGAAATGGAAGGTTATCAGTACAAAGTTTCAGTTATGCAAAGGGAACAGGTTCTAGAAGCCTACTGTACAGCAGAGTATCGATAGTCAGTAACACTGTCTTTTGTACGTAAAATACGCTAATAGTAGATCCTATGTTCAACGTTTTAACAAAATTTTTAAAAATTTTAAGAGGCTAGATCTCATGTTAAATGTTCTTACTACAATAAAAAACATAGATAGTAAATACATGAAGACATTTAAAATGGCTAAAGCTGTTTTCAAAAGCAAGTCATTGAACATAATGATTTACTCCCGATTTAATTTATAAATAAAAGATAAAAATAGAATCTTATAAAACAAAAAGCAATTCATAAAAATAGAGGAAAAATAACTGCTGTTCAAATTTTGAGCTTTGGAAGTAGGAAATAATAGAGGATCAGAAATGGTAAATACTGGAGGAAAAAGCATAATACACAGCAGAAGTGAAAGATTTAAGACCATTTAAGACCCAAGGTGTTTATTTCCACAGAGGGAAAAAGATAAATGACACAGTATATTTACTCAAGAAAAAAATTTTAAATTAACAGCAAATACAAATATATTGTAAAAACAGATACAAAAGAATACCGTTTATAATATGCAGTAATACATTGGAAAATTTGAAAACAAGGAGGCATAATTTTCTTGGAAGTAAAAATGATCAAACGACTAAAGGAAGACTAGAAGGAGATAACAGCTAGGAGAAATATTTCAAGAGATTTTTACCACAAAGGCTTAGGAGCTAAACAGTTTTTATAAATTAATAATAATCCTGATGTTAGACAATATCCTACAGAAAAATATGAAAAGGTATTCAAAGCATGATATTTTCCTATCATAAAATCAACATATAACTGTTAGATTATCCAAAAAAAAGCAGCAAACCAATCTTATTCATGCATATTGATACAATATACTATTGTAAATAAGACACTTCCCAAATTTTTTTAATTAAAAAATTATTATTTTCAAACACTACTTTTAAGATGTGATCAAAGCTAACATTATAATAAGCCATACTGATGGACTGCAAGGAGATCAAATCAATCAATCCTAAAGGAAATTATTGGAAGGACTGAATGTTCATTGGAAGGACTGATGCTGAAACTGAAGCTCCAATACTTTGGCCACCTGATGCAAAGAACTGACTCATTGGAAAAGACCCTGATGCTGGGAAAGATTGAAGGCAGGAGAGAAGGGGACAACAGAGGATGAGATGGTTGGATGGCATCACCGACTCGATGGACATGAGTTTGAGCAAGCTCCAGGAGTTGGTGATGGACAGGGAGGCCTGGCATGCTGCAGTCCATGGGATCGCAAAGAGTCAGACATGACTGAGCGACTGAACTGAATGCAAATATCTGTCCATGGATAACTGGACAGACACATGTACTAATATATATACACAACAGAATACTATTTAACCTTTAAATGGGAAAGAACTCTGACAGCCTGCTGATGTTTGAATCTTGATCGCATTATGCTAAGTGAATCAAGCCAGTCACAAGAGAAATACTGAATAATTTGAATTGTGTGAGGTTTCTAGGTTAGTCAAATGCATAAAGACAGAAAGTAGAATGTTGGTTGCCAGGGCCTGGGGATGGGGGCCCTAGGGGAGTTGCTTAATGGGTGTACAATTTTAATTTTGCAAGATGAAAAGAGTTTCAAAGATTGGCTATACAATAATGTGAATGTACTTAATATTACCAAACGGTACACTTAAAAATGGCTAAGAAGATACATTTTCTTATGCGTATCCTATCACAATTAAAAACAAAAATAATAAAAGATAGGAATGAGGGAAACTTAAAAAATTTACTGAAGGATGCAACTCAAACTTCTGTTCATTCCTGAAATACAGATACAATTCAATACTAGAAAATCTGCCAATAGTTTACACTAATAGGTATAATAACAAAACCATGATTCTTTCAACAGGTGATAAAAATCAGTTCAATAAAATCCAATGCCATTTCTAGAAAATAAGATGCTGTCAGAATAGTGAGATGGAAGCATCCAAGATCAATATGGTAAGCATGTCTCTCTTTCACCAAATATGCATGGAATGGTAAGACTAAGGTAAAACCAGGAACCCAACGTGAATCAGCACTCGATTGTAATTAATTACACATCGAGTACTTGCAAGCTAAGTCACTTGAGTCGTGTCTGATCTTTGCGATTTCATGGGCTGTAGCCCCCCAGACTCCTCTGTCCACGGGTTTCTCCAGGCAAGAACACTGCAGTGGGTTGCCATGCCCTCCTCCAGGGGATCTTCCTGACCCAGGGATCTATCCATGTCTCTTATGTCTCCTGCATTGGCAGGCGTGTTCTTTATCACTAGTGCCACCTGGGAAGCCCAATTACACAGTTAGCTCAGTTCAGTTGCTCAGTCGTGTACAACTTTTTGCGACCCATGGATTGCAGCACTCCAGGCTTCCCTGTCCATCACCAGCTCCCAGAGCCTGCTCAAACTCATGTGCATCAAGTTAGTTCATCTAAACACATAATTACATTTAAACATACCTTTTGAGATTTGTCAGTGATTTGGTCATTTTAATAAGAGATGAGAAAAACTATAGCTATTGAAGAGTTATTTGCAAACAAAATATAATTCCTTTTATGCAACATTTAAAACTGAGTCACTCTACTGGGCCCTGAGCATTATTAGCTCGGTTTATCCTTTTGAAAAAAAAAAGTGAAAATGTTAGTCATTCAGTCGTGTCTGATTCTTTGTGACTCCATGAAGTACAGGAAATATTTACGTATAGGAAACTGAGCCTCAGAAAGGTTAAGTTCACACAGTTCTCACCAGAATCTCTGCCCACGCAAACCTACAAGTTACTTTGCTTCTCTCATTCCCCCGTTTGACGTGAACTGCAGCACCTCTGATTTACCAAAGCAGAGATTCAGTCTACCTGAATCATGTTTTCAGGAAATACTTGCGAGGAAAGAGAGAGACGAGGGAAAAGTAGAAGAAATACACCAAATATTTCTGAGTGAGGGGTTAGGATTGTTTTCAGGTTTCCTCATTCTTTTCAGTATTTTCCAAAATTTTCTACAATGAGCATATTTTACTTTGCTTTGGTTTAGAAAATATAACAGACATATTTCATAAAGCAAATATGTCTTTGCTAAGGCATCCAAGTCTCTGGGAGCCAACATTTTTTAAAAATAACTTACATCAGGGCTGAATGAATATTTGAGTGAGAAACTGTACATCAAAGTGAGGCTGGAGGGCGCTTTCATGTGTTGGCACGGTTTATGGTTTATTCTGGAAGAAAAAAAGCAGGACAGTGTTTGTAAGGCCACTGGAGATCCAGGAGTCCCGTAAGGTTCTTAGTGTTTCTGTTTTTAAGATGTACGCTTGTTTATTCTATCACTTTTAAGTACTCTCTCATAATACTTCTGGTTTCTCTTGGCGGCTCCTGTGTTCAAAATCTCTGACCCGCTGTGACACAAGCTATGAAGGGTGCAGCTCCATCTAGTGGTAACTCCCGCTAACTGCAGAACCACCGATTCATTCATCAGTTCATTGACTCATGGGATACAAATGGTTGAGTAGTGGTGTGAGGTACTTTGCTAAACCTTTTGTTTTCATTGATTTGATTCTCACACATGGTAGGTAGACTTCTAATGTGGCTCTAAGATCCCAGTTCTTGGTATCTATACTCTCTTGTAATCTCTTCCCCTTGAGTCTGAGCTGGAACCAGTGACTTGCTTCTAAATAATATAATATGGCAGAGGTGATGGGATTCACTTCCATGATTATGTTGAAAAGACTGTGACTTCAAAGGTGACTTGCTCTGTTGATGACTTTGATCAAATTGCCACTGTTAGAAAGCCGACCATCAGTGAGAACTGAGACCCTCAGTCCAACTCCCCTCAAGGAATTGACTCCAGATGACAACTCCATGAGTGGGTTTGGAAGTAGATTATATCCCAATTGATTTCTGCTAGATTCTATGTTATCTATATTACGTCACTTTTATTTGCTTTGGGTTTAATTAGCTTCTTTTTTTTTCCGGTGTCTTAGAAGCTTAGATTATTATTTGAGATTTTAAAGATTTTCCTAATGTAAGCAACGGGCAAACTTTTTCTGGAAAGGGTGTGATGGCAGATATTTAGGCTTTGTGATCCATATACCCTCTTGTGCATGCACGCTAAGTAGCTTCAGTTGTGGCCTACTCTTTGCGAACTGCTGGACTGTAGCCCGCCAGGCTCCTCTGTCCATGGGATTCTCCAGGCAAGAGTATTGGAGTGGGGTGCCACTTTCTCCCCTGGGGCTCTTCCAGACCCGTGTTGCTCACGTCTCCTGCATTGGCAGGCAGATTCCTCACCACTAGTGCCACCTGGGAGGCCCTTCTTACAACCACTCAACTCCATGGTGGAAGACAATAAATTTACAGAAGATTTCCAAGAAATCTTCATTTATAAAAACAGGCAGTGGTATGATTTTTGCCAGTGTTGCTACAGTTTTCTAACCTTGCTATAAATTTCTGAGATTAAGTTAATTTTTAGTGTTATAAAGATGTCACAGAAAGGCCAAAAGTCCACTAAAATTCCTCTCTTTTCTCCTTTGTAGGTAATACCTCTTTTCTCTGCCTGACCACGAGATTTTATCTTTCTGTTTAGTTTTCAGCAGTTTGCAAATGATGTATCTAGGAGTGTGTGTGTGTATGGGTCTGTGATTTCTTCCCAGGTTTCTCTGAGATTCTTTAATTCTTTAATCTTGGGATTTAGTATCTTTATTATTAGTTTTAGAGAATCCTCAGCCACTTTCTTTTAAAATATTTTGTTTGTTCCATCTCCTTTCTTGCTAATTATAGGTATGTTAAACTGATATTGTCCCAAAGCTCCCATCTGTACTGTCTTTTTTTCTCTTCAATTTTCACTCTTATTTTCTCTTTATGTTTAGCTTGAATAATTTCTCTTTACTTACCTTCAAGTTCACTGACTCTTTCCTCAATAGTGTTGTTTACTGATGAGGTTGTAGACAAAACTCTTCCTTTCTGATATTGTATTTTTTAAAAAATGTATTCCAGTTATATTTGATGCTTACTGGAATTTCCATCTCATTGCTGAAATTAGCAATCTGTGTATTATCCCTCTTTTCAGACTTTTCACCACGCTGATCGAAGTCATCTGCAACGTCCCGCCTGCTGCTCCCAGCATCGGGCCCCCCCGGGTCTCTGGCTCTTTCAGTACGGAAGTCATCTCTCTGGGCTCTCGTCTCCCTGGTGATGAGCCTTGTCAGGTGCTGGCTAGACTGGTGGTGGGGGCAGGGGCGTTCTCTGTTGTCCTTGGGGAGCCTAAAATCTTGGGTAGGGTTTGAGTCTTAGATCTTGGGGTTGGGGCTTTTTAGGACTTCTGTCCCTCCTCCCCACGGCAGCCGAATCCTGCCTCGTGTCTGCCGCTGATCCTGTGCAGGACAGTTTCAGTCGCTTTTCCTGTGGTGGGAGGTCTCCCATGGTATTGGTATTGGGTACTGGACACAGGATTCTCTCCTGCCTCCCCTATAAGATAAGAAGGTTTACTTCTTCTGCTCTTTGCTGTGCCCTGGAAGGACCAGATTTGCTGTCTCTTCCACAGTGGCTCAAGAATTTGCTCCGTAAGAGAGAGGGTGTGGGTAGGGCTTTGCTCCTCTTCCTGCAGTGGAGACTGACCCCTTCCTGCAGCCTGAACCCAGAAGGCAGCTCTCTGGTCTGCGGCCCTGCTTCCAGTGGGGCTTTATTTCAAGGTAATCTCTTCTGTTAATTTTTATATTCCTTTAGTGAATAATATGTATGGGCTTCTCTGGTGGTTCAGAGGTAAGGAATCTGCCTGCAATTCAGGAGATGTGGGTTCAATCCCTGGGTCAGGAAGATCCCCTGGAGGAGGGCATGGCAACCCACTCCAGTATTCTTGCCTGGAAAAATCCCATGGATAGCGGAACGTGGCAGGCTACAGTCCACGGGGTCACAATGGAATGTGACATGATTTAGCAACTAAACAACAACAAGTAATAATATCCAATCTCCCAAAAACTCAAAGTACGCACGTAAGTGGGAAAATATTTCTGGCTTATGAAACATTTGTTTCCTGCTTCCACTTACAGAAACTTTCAGAGTTTCAACTAGTTTCAGATATAACATACATTACTTGGGGTCAGAAGAAACACTTCTAGAAAGTTATTTCACTTAATTATCACTTGGAACAACGTTGAGGCATATCGAGTTTATGAGACGATTTTCATTGCTGGGGTTGGGAGAGTAATTTATTTTTCAGTCATGTATCTGCTGCATTTGCTCTGTAGACATCCTCTGCTGGTTCTGTTCAGAGTCAACCTTTATGTGGAAACTGTAACTTCAGGAAAGTTACTTACGGTCTGAGGCCCAACCCTCCTTCGCTCGACAAGGCTGATAATAAAGCTGCACCCCAGGGTTAGGATGAAAACTAAATGGTGTAAACAATACTCCTTGGCCACCTTGGGAGTCAGTCATTTATTTCTTTGGTTGCCTTAGGAACTAACTAAGGCATGAAACAGAGATACGACTTGGAGAAATCCCGTCTCACCGGAGCACAGCCTAATGCATGTGCTCTTGTGATGGAAAATGGGATTTCTGTGAATGGTTTAGACAACCTACTGAATTAAAATGTTATCACCACCTTTGGAGAAATAGAGATGGACAGCTAGTCCTGTCTTTGACCAGAAATGGTGCCTTGAAACTGACTTCAAGAAAAACTGAATCAATAAGATTCCTTGACACAAGAAGTAAATTGAAGGTTAAAGTCATTAGGATTTTTAAATAAACTAAATTACAATTTATAATTATAGAAATTCATGTATAATTCTTTTTATTAATTGGTACCAAGTAAGCAATTTCATAATATCTATATGTATAAATGCAGTTATATATATAAATTCTAGTATGTATACCTAAAACTTCATAAATTTTATGGGAATTTTTTAAAAGCCTGCCTATATACTATTTATATACATAGTAAGATTTAAAAATTGGTCTTGAGACTATCATAGTTTTAAACAAAAAAAGAAAAACTATTTCAAAAGCACCTTTTCTTACTATATATTTACTTCTCTTTATTCTGTTTTCCTAACGCTTATTTAAATGCATTTTGTAGAGGTAAGCATTTTGGAAAAAAATAAAGTAAAAGAACAGACCAAAGTGACTTAATCTTAAAAATTCCATTCTTACTAATGGAAGCAGAATTTGTAAAGGGCTAGGGTGGTAATAATATGTCATAATGCAAACATCTGAAACTTCATTGGCTGAAACATGATCTGGAGTAATAGTTTGAACCATTTGGGTAATATTTTTTTTGTAAAAGTTTGATTTCTTAAACCCTTTAAAGCCTAAGACCTTTTTCAGTAAAATAATAGTATTTTTTTCCCCGTTGTTTCCACCTCTTAAGTAATGAATGTTTCTCCTTTGAAAAAATGACCACTTTTTAAGCGATCAGTAGAGCTGACAGTACCTGGTGTATTCATCTAGAGCTGCCAAGGGAAACTGAAGCCAGCGCAGCTATTTAAGCCCCCGTGCCAGCTCCTGAGTCACCGGCCCCCCTTCACCCTCTCTGCTACGGCTGGACCTTCCCCGGCGGGTCTCTCCCCAGCACTTCGTGCGGGTTGGGACTCTGAAGCTAGCTGCCTAGCAGCAGCAAACCCGGCTCTGAGCAACAGTGGTTTATGTTAGTTCCCGAGACTGCGTCTAGAAGGGCAGATGAAACGTGGAGCGAACAATTCTACTTTTCGCCACGTGTTCACTCCTGTGTCTCTTTTGGTGGATGCTGTTGAATGTTAATCTATTTTTAAATCTGTACTGTTAACACCATGGGAAAAAGTTGATTTAGAGTCTTAACTATATTTATGTTGTGAGAGACACACTCAGAGTACTTAGCCAGCATGTGTTTGGATGCAACTACAGAGTATATACATTCATGCTCCGTCGGTAAAGAATCCGCCTGCAATGCAGGAGACCCTGGTTCGATTCCTGGGTTGGGAAGATCCCCTGGAGAAGGGACCGGCTACCCACTCCAGCATTCTGGCCTGGAGAATTCCATGCACTGTACAGTCCATGGGGTTGTAAAGAGTCGGACACGACTGAGAGACTTTCACTTTTCACTTTCAGGGCAGCAGACAACCCCTCCTCCCCCCATTATTCCACCAGACTCCAAGTTTAAAGACAACCTGTATTTGTAACCTGATTCCCTGCTTGGTTCCTGGGGCGGCAGCTCAGAAAATGAAGTTCCCAGCTCTTCAGCTCCACTCGCTCATTTCCAACAGGGCTTAATTTCCTCGCAAGGGCAGCCTTGATGGTCCACTGCAGATCTGTCGAAATTTTATCCAGTTGCACGTCTTATATTTGATCCGTGGTATTTTTTAAAGTTATATTTTATTACAATTTCTCTGTAGTCGTATTGATTCATTTAAGCGAGGCTTTAGAGCTCTGTTGTTCTACGTTCCATGTTTTATGGAATAGTAGTTTCACAAAAACAATTCATCCCTTTCCCCTTTCCCCTTTCCAGTCTTTGGGTCCTTTCTCGGCATTCGACAGTATGGCCGCAGAGATTGGAAAACGGGTATCCGGTAATAGCACCAGGAAAAATAATGATTATACCTGACTAAGAGGAGCTAACATTCCAAGAATCACTGGGAAATGTATTTATTTCCATTTGGACTATTTTCCCCCCAAATTTAATATATACCTTTTCCAATCCATCCAACTCCCAAGTTGGTCTTAATTTCACATTGTGCTTAAGCAATAATTCTGTATATTTTTAATGCAACCTATTTCTTTTCTGGTAGAAAGGGTTGCAATATGGAAATTACGGAAGTGAATTATTTGTGTTTCATTATAGCTCCGGTCCCTCGAGTGTAGTGTTACTCGCTCAGTCATGTCCGATTCTTTGCGACACCATGGACTGTACCCCCCAAGCTCCTCTGTCCATGGGATTCTCCAGGCAAGAATACTGGAGTGGGTAGCCATTCCTTCCTCCAGGGAATCTTCCCAACCTAGTGATCGAACCCAGGTCTCCTGCATTGAAGGCAGATGCTTTACCATTTGAGGCACTAGGGAAGCCCAGCACCAGTCCCGAACCATCTGCAATGATGGTCCAGTTATCCTGCTGGTTTGCTCATCCTGTGATGCAGTCTCTGAGGTCTTAGCTAGAATAAGATAATAGGAGCTAGTTTTCTCACTTGCAAGTGGGAAAATGATATACATATATTTTTTTAAATATAAAAACTAAAATATATTTTATATTCAAAATTTTATATATATACATATATATGTATATAATTGTATATAAGTGATTTTGGTTGCTTTGCCTTGTCCTTAGAGAGAAAAATCAGAACTTCAGGTGTGGGACAAGAGTAAAAGTTGGCCTCAGGTGTTGGCCACACCACCCTGCCCCTTCCAAAGCTGCTCAGATATCTGAGCTCCCTTCTCCCCGGGATGTGGGCCCCACAGGATGCTGTATCCTATTGTTGTTCAGTCGCTCAGTCGTGTCTGACTCTTTGTGACCCCATGGACTGCAGCACGCCAGGCTTCCCTGACCTTCACTATCTCCCAAAGTTTGCTCAAATTCATGTCCATTGAGTTGATGATGCCACCTAACCATCTCATCCTCTGTCACCCCAGTCTTCTCCTGCCTTCAATCTTTCCTAGCATCGGGGTCTTTTCCAATGAGTCGGCTCTTTGAATCAGGTGGACAAAGTATTGCAGCTTCAGCTTCAGCATCAGTCCTTCCAATGAATATTCAGGACTGATTTCCTTTAGGATGGACTGGTTGGATCTCCTTGCAGTCCAAGGGACTCTCAAGAGTCTTCTCTAGCACCACAATTTGAAAGCATCAGTTCTTCGGTGTTCAGCCTTTTTTATGGTCCATCTCTCACATCCATCTGTACAGGACTACTGGAAAAACCATAGCTTTGACTAGACAGATCTTTGTCAGCAAAGTGATTGATGTCTCTGGTTTTTAATATGCTGTCTAAGTTTGTCATAGCTTTCCTTTCAAGAAGCAAGCATCTTTTAATTGTGTGGCTGAAGTTACCATCTGTAGTGATTTTGAAGCCCAAGAAAATAAAATCTGTCACTGCTTCCACTTTTTCCCCTGCTACTTGCCATAAAGTGATGGGACCAGAAGTAAGGATCTTAGGTTTTTGAATATGGGTTTTTTTCAATATGAGTTTTCAGCCAGCTTTTTCACTCTACTCTTTCACCTGTATCAGCTTTCAAAGCCCTCCCTAGCCTCAACCCTAGTTTCTCATAGCTTCTTGAATACATCCCTGGGAATAAAAGGTGCCTTTAGGTGTCTTTGCAGGGAGACCCCCAAGTTTCAGCTGCAAATTCTATAAGCAGACAGGTGCCCCATCACACTCAGCCCTGGGCCCTCTCACATATTGACTTTATCCAAGACTTGAATGTGACTTCTTGTCCTGATGTTTATTACCGTGGGAGGGTCTATCCCTCCCTTCTTGACATTTTTCTTAATTCTTGCTTATTGCACCCACAATCTGACCCACTAGCACGTCTCAGAAAGCCTGTCCATCCTGGCAGTACACTTCTGGGGACTGGTTCCGTTCAACAGCCATGAACAAGAAGGTCAGCGGCTTGGTTGTGCAAAACCCCAGAGTGGAATTAATTATAAAGTTTCTGGATGCAACTATCAGAAGCAAAGATGCCTGCCGCTCTGTGGAGTTATATATGGAGCTCACTTTGCTTGTTAAGAGAAAGCAAAGAGAAACTGCACGCATCCTTTTCCATTTGAACTCTTTCCAATGCAATCATCTTCCATTACAGTGACAACTTCACAGCAGAAACTTGGTTTGCTTTTCTGTACTCTTCGAAATGATATCATTAAACAACTCTTCTGAAGGGGTCAGAAGAAATCACGAGAAATTTATGAGACTCTGTGTGACTGTAGACCTTCTGCCCCTCCATCAGAGTTGGGGGAACCTGGCCTATGGGATCAATAGTTATTATAGCAGGTGGACAGGCCAACAAGGCAAATGATTTCATAAGGTTTCTTTCCTGAGGAGATCGCACTAAAAACAAATTTGTTTTCACTCCAACAACCTCTAAGGGAGTTTCAGAATGTTAGCTGTTTGATGAATACCACTATCAAGAGAGACTGGGAGGCTTCTAATAAGCCATAAAAGGAATTGTGTTTCTGGTCTCCAGGTGAATTCTCTTGCTTGTTCTAATTGCAATTGGCATGTAATCGCTCCTGCTGTCTGCTCAGAAACTGGTCCTGCCTTCACCTCTTGCCTGGGGAAACAGTTTCTTGGGAAAGTACTTTGACAATTCCTAGGAATTAAAACGAATTTTTTTCTGCTCCAGTATATATGAATCTGCAAAGGATAAGTAACTATGCATGCATAAGCTTATTGTTGAGTCCTGTCACAGCATATTCTTTAAGGCCTTGGGCTAGAAAATGATAATTTTAATAGGAAGTGTCTTTATCTGAAAAGACACTTGATCACCAAGAATCAAGAAGAGACTCTTGAGTTGTTATTTTTGTGAGAAAGGAAGGGAATTTAAATATTTTAATTAAGCTCTTTTTTTTCCAGCTTTATTGAGATGTAAATGATATACCTGGGGTATCTCCTCTCCACCACTCACCGCTCCCCAGGAGCTGACTGTGGCTCAGATCATGAACCCCTTATTGCCAAATTCAGACTTAACTGAAGAAAGTAGGGAAAACCACTAGACCATTCAAGTATGACCTAAATCAAATCCCTTATGATTATACAGTGGAAGTGAGAAATAGATTGAAGGGACTAGATCTGATAGAGTGCCTGAAGAACTATGGATGGAGGTTCATGACATTGTACAGGAGACAGGAATCAAGACCATCCCCCAAGAAAAAGAAATGAAAAAAAGCAAAATGGCTGTTTAAGGAGGCCTTACAAATAGCTGTGAAAAGAAGAGAAAAAAAAGCAAAGGAGAAAAGGAAAGATATACCCATTTGAACGCAGAGTTCCAAAGAATAGCAAGGAGAGATAAGAAAGCCTTCCTCAGCGACCAATGCAAAGAAATAGAGGAAAACAATAGAATGGGAAAGACTAGAGATCTCTTAAAGAAAATTAGAGATACCAAGGGAACATTTCATGCAAAGATGGGCTCAATAAAGGACAGAAATGGTATGGACCTAACAAAAGCAGAAGATATTAAGAAGAGGTGGCAAGAATACACAGAAGAACTGTACAAAAAAGATCTTCACAACCCAGATAATCATGATGGTGTGATCACTCACCTAGAGCCAGACATTCTGGAATGTGAAGTCAAGTGGGCCTTAGGAAGCATCACTGTAAATAAAGCTAGTGGAGGTGATGGAATTCCAGTTCAGCAATTTCAAATCCTTAAAGATGATGCTGTGAAAGTGCTGCACTCAATATGCCAGCAAATTTAGAAAACTCAGCAGTGGCCACAGTACTGGAAAAGGTCAGCTTTCATTTCAATCCCTAAGAAAGGGAATGCCAAAGAATGTTCAAACGACCACACAGTTGCACTCATCTCACACGCTAGTAAAGTAATGCTCAAAATTCTCCAAGCGAGGTTTCAACAATATGTGAACCATGAACTTCCAGATGTTCAAGCTGGTTTTAAAAAAGGCAGAGGAACCAGAGATCAAATTGCCAACATCCGATGGATCATTGAAAAAGCAAGAGGGTTCCAGAAAAACATCCATTTCTGCTTTATTGACAATGCCAAAGCCTTTGACTGTGTGGATCACAATAAACTGTGGAAAATTCTGAAAGAGATGGGAATACCAGACCACCTGACCTGCCTCTTGAGAAACCTGTATGCTGGTCAGGAAGCAACAGTTAGAACTGGACATGGAACAACAGACTGGTTCAAAACAGGAAAAGGAGTCCGTCAAGGCTGCATATTGTCACCCTGCTTATTTAAGTTATATGCAGAGTACATCATGAGAAATGCTGGGCTGGATGAAGCACAAGCTGGAATCAAGATTGCAGGGAGAAATATCAATAACCTCAGATATGCAGATGATACCACCTTTATGGCAGAGAGTGAAGAAGAACTAAAGAGCCTCTTGATGAAAGTGAAAGAGGAGAGTGAAAAAGTTGGCTTAAAGCTCAACATTTTGAAAACAAGTATCATGGCATCCAATCTCATCACTTCATGGCAAATAGATGGAGAAACAGTGGAAACAGTGTCAGACTTTATTTTGGGGGGCTCCAAAATCACTGAGATGGTGATTGCAGCCATGAAATTAAAAGACGCTTACTCCTTGGAAGAAAAGTTATGACCAACCTAGATAGCATATTAAAAAGCAGAGACATTACTTTGCCAACAAAGGTCCGTCTAGTCAAGGCTATGGTTTTTCCAGTAGTCATGTATGGATGTGAGAGTTGGACTATAAAGAAAGCTGAGTGCCGAAGAATTAATGCTTTTGAACTGTGGTGTTGCAGAAGACTCTTGAGAGTCCCTTGGACTGCAAGGAGATCCAACCAGTCCATCCTAAAGGAAATCAGTCCTGATTATTCATTGAAAGGACTGATGCTGAAACTCCAATACTTTGGCCACCTGATGTGAAGAGCTGACTCATTAGAAAAGACCCTGATGCTGGGAAAGATTGAGGGAGGGAGGAGAAGGGGACTACCGAGGATGAGATGGTTGGATGGCATCACCAACTCAATGGACATGAGTTTGGGTAAACTCCAGGAGTTGGTGATGGACAGGGAGGCCTGGTATGCTGCAGTCCATGGGGTGGCAAAGAGTCGGACATGACTGAGAGGCTGAACTGAACTGAAATGATATAGAAGCTTGTGTAAGTCTAAGGTATACAAAATGATGACCTGATATATGTATATACTGGGGAATGGTCACCACAGGAAGGTTAGTTAACATTTCTAGCACCTCACATACTCGTGTGTGTGTTTGGGTATGGTGAAAACTTTTAAGATTTACCCTTCCCAAAACTTTAGTCTTTCCTGGTGGCTCAGTGGTAAAAAAAAAAATCTGCCTGCTGATGCAGGGGACATGGGTTCGATACCTGGGTTGGGAAGATCCTCTGGAGAAGGAAATAGCAATAACTGCTCCAGGATTCTTGCCTGGGAAATCCCATGGACGGAGGAGCCTGGTGCACTACAGTCGATGGGGTCCCAAAGAGTCAGGTGTGACTTTCACTTTCATGTTCTTTCATTTCATAACATCATGGTTAATATTAATGAATACATATATGTTGCTGTCAACATATTAATACATTCTATTAACTTTAATGTTATATAGAGAGTATATATTATTATAGCATGATATATTCTAATATACTTTTATTATTACTACTATAAATAACCTGTTGAAACTGGTACCCTGAAGAGTTGGGGTGATATGAGAAAAAAGACTCAAGAAAGAAGAGGAACCTGAAAACATATTTCCTATTTCATAATTTTATGTCTCACATTATATACATATACTTTTCTGACAGAATATCAAAGAGAATTACAGAGCGCAGTTTCCAAAAACCCCTTATTTATCTATTTACATTTTTAAAAAGACATTTTTTTTTGGAAAAAGCAATCCTCCACTGCTTGTTTATTTAAATTACAATTTGGGAATCAGTAACCCAACTTTAATAATGATAACGCACAACTGATAATGTACAACCTTTACAACTAATTTAACAAATTAACAACAGCAGTTCATCTCAGAGGGTAGAATTTGTGATATGGGGGGGGGGGAGGTCTGCAATAGCAACATTTCAGAGAATTCCCATTTTAGAAACCTGAATTAATGAGCTTAGCTGACTAAATCACAGCCCTCCCTCTCTGCAAACTCCTCAGATAGAAAATCCTTCAGATTTCTGCTGATCCTCTGAAGTGCAGAGCAAGTCCCATTTTATTACAAGTCTCTCCACCTTTGATGAAGGAGATCAGCTTTCCTTTTACTTTTTTTCTATCCAAGAATCTACCAGAGAGAAAAGACAACTGACGGAGACAGGTGGTACCCAAACCTCTCCAAGGCGGCGACTACTGCACATGGGCAAGGGAGCAACATAAAAATGCAAATGAGGTCATTCACATCCTCCTTATCTGTAAAAGCTAAACAATTAAGCATGAAATGCTTTGGGGGAATAATTTAGGTAAAACTGCATTTATGCGCTGCAAGTACCACAGTGTAAGATGCATCTGTGCTCATTTGCCCATTTTATTGTTCAGTTTTGAGGACTTCAGGGAAGCTCCGGAGGCCTGGGGGACTCATGCATGTTAACTGACTTCAAGCAAAGGCTACACCTACAGAATGTGGAAACGACATTTAAGATGCAACTCCCCTCTCAAGACAATATGCTCTGAACTTGGAATCAAGGCAAGGGTCCTAAACTGAGATGCCCACTCACACCAGGTGACCATCTGCGGAGGCAGGGCTGTTTCCAGGGCCAGCTCCTGGTGCCAGGTTGTCGGGGGGTGGGGGCATCCAGGACTTTGCATGTCTCCTTGCAGGGCACAGCATGGCCCACTTAGGAGTGCTTGGCACCTGGTGGTCTGGGCCCACGTCCTGCCATGCCCTGTGCCTTCCGTGTGACCCTGGAAGATGAGTTACTGAATCTCTCTAGGCCTTAATTTCCTCGTGAAATTTGAATGATGACAAAGAGTTTTGAGAAGAGAAAAAAAATGAACTCAAGCTTCGTGGCAGCTGAGACAAAAGAGAAATCATGATGTCTGAAGTCAGTTTCTGAAGTCACGATGTCCCACAGAAGATTCAACTTCGAACTCTAAAATTTCTTAGAAGCGTCTTTATATAAGGGACAATTTGACAGAGACATGCAACCATTTAGCAAAAAGTAACTGAAGTAGCAGTGCTATTGAAAAAGTAGTTTCAGTGTGCCTGGGATCCTTACTGGGCCCTCAGGGCTGACCCTAGGCACCTGGTCCTAGAATCCTATTTGCAAGAAGCAGATAAGGAAGGGGGTAGCTGGTTCAGATGCATCTGACAATTCTGGTTATCTGACAATTCAGAGAGGAGGCTTAGAAAAGCTCAAAGAAAGAACCATCACTATGATCCCTATTTTACGTTTCCCAAAAGTCAATAATTTTAGTTGCTGTTCATATGGACACTCACAGTGAGATAGGTATCTTATATGCTGACTGAAAGCAGGTCCACTTACTGCACAAACCAAGGAGGTGTGAGGGGAGGGGGGAGGGGGGAGCAAGTGAGAGGGGAGAAGAACTCAGGGGTGGGGGCCAGGAATCCTCAGAATGTAACTTGGGGCCCATTCAAGTCCTTGAATGATTCTGAAACCGCTCCAAAAATTCTGCACCAAAAAGAGTGGACAAACAACTTTAGCCTGAGAGATTTTTCAGGGAGGTCATCAATTTTCTATTCCAGCTATGAAAGAACTTAAATCTGACTCCTGCAGAACTACAGCCTGGGAGGTCAAGGAAACTTAAAAAAGCAGCAAAATGTACCTGAAATAAGTCCTTGTGTGTACTTTTATTTCCTTCTTCCCTCCCTAGAATGTAATTCGCACAAAGGCAGAGATTATAGTCTGTTTCATATTTCTAGGACATGCAACAGTAGCTGGCACAGAGTCTGCTCTTAATAACTATTTGTCAAGTGTAAGATCATAACTGTTTGTTATTGTACATCCAGATACAAACATGTGTGATAGTTTATTCAGTGATAGTTTTGGTTTGGGCATATTTTTTTTGTTTTGCAGATTCTGCTGGATATAATTGATAAACAGGTTCCTTTGACACTTAAAGCAGGCTTCTTTATAACACAGATGGTCCTCTGGAAAATGCCTTTCCATCTTAGAATGATTATTGTAGCATCTTCTCTGAGATTTGCTTTCTTATACCAACGAATAAGCAAATTATTAAATGAATTAATTAATTTTCAATGTCTTTCATGCAAGCTAAGTCACTTCAGTCATGTCTGACTCTTTGCCACCCCATGGACTGTAGCTCGCCAGGCTCCTCTGTCCATGGGATTCTTCAGACAAGAATACTGGAGTGGGCTGCCATGCCCTCCAATAGGGGATTTTCCTGACCCAGGGATCAAACCCATGTCTCTTACATCTCCTGCATTGGAGGCAGATTCTTTACCACTAATGCCACCTGGGAAGCCCTTGCAATGTCTATGTATCACTAAAAGAAGTGTGACGTTGTCACTGATTTCATCCATTCGTCAATCAGAGTCTATCACATGCTTCACCAGTTATCAAGTCTGCATCAGGCACGGGGCTGGGTATTTGAAAGGATATAATGGGTCTCACTGTCACTGTCCTCAAGGGAGACAATGATGATAGAAAATACATATATTGGGCTTTCTCTGCACCAGGAACTATTCTAGGCATTTCGCACATATTAACTCATAAGTGAGAAACTAGACAGACACCTAGACTAATCTGTCTTTACGCTGAGGACGTCTGACCCCACAGTCCATGCTTCTGATCACCATCACAGTTTCACTTCACTTGGCTTGGTAAAGGAAGGCCTAGCACAGAGCCAGGCATGTCATATGTATTTGAGAACTACATATTGAGTCAAACTTCTTACAGCCTAAAGGAGGAGAGGCCATTTGGAAAGCCTCAAACCCATTCATGGTGAAGAGTTTACTCCCTGAAGCCCATAAATTATTCAGCTGCCTCACATTAAAGAGTGCAGAACACTTTTAAGGAGTTCAAGAATCTCACTGGTTGGTATGTACTTGATTTTGCCCATCAGTGTGTAAATTTCCAAAATTTTTCATGAGAGTAAAGAGGTTGTGGACAGTTCTTACATTAATTTAAAGCAGGAACGATGCTCATTATTGCTACCGTAATGAGTCATCCCGTCATCTGACAAATCGAAGGCTATATGCATAACCTGTTGTGTCTTTAATGATTTTATATAGATTTGTGGTTTGACCAAATCAATTATACATATTACAGCTAGAGAATTTATTACATAGGACAAAATTAATTACGTTTATCAAGGGAGCCCTTTTAGTTACACGTACACAAATGAAATTGATGTCCTAACTCTCCATGGAGAAAACTTTTGTTAAGATATCACTGCAAGGCCCTAGTGAAAATAATTATTTTGTGCATCTGAAAGAATATATTTATTTTCTCAGCATGCTTGCTATGATCGAAATTTGCTTGTGAAATATGTAGTAAATGGGGATTCAGCAGACAGTCTGAGTGATCCAAGGAGAGTCATAACCTAATTTCCTGTTGGGGCTTCCCTGGGGGCTCAGTGGTAAAGAATCCACCCACCAATGCAAGAGATGCAAGTTTGATCCCTGGTTGGGAAGATCCGCTGGAGTAGGAAAGAGCAACCCACTCCAGTATTCTCACCTGGGAAATCCCATGGACAGAGGAGCCTGACAGGCTATAGTCCATGGGGTCACAAAGAGTTGAACGCAGCTCAGTGACTCAACAACAACATTTTCCTCTCGTTTCTCTATTATAATATATTCCTTAAATCAGGCACTGAAAAATTCTCTTCTTATGCAATGTCCACTGCCTGAACAGGCTACGGGGAGAGGAAACCCAGAATGGGGGACCTGTGTAACAGAAGTGGCTGAAGGTGCTGGTGAGGTACTGCTTAAGGGAAGAGTCATGAAGCTGACAGTAATTCACCATCTGTCGGGATCTAAGAGGAGGAATTCAAACGGGAATGGCTGTCAGATGAGATAATGGGGTCGAGAAGAGACATATATCCTCCGTGGAAACAGGGAGGCACTGAGGAATCTCTGCTTTTCTCTACTGCTGTGGGAGGCATGATTGGATGCTAACATTTCTCACCCACAAGGACAGTTCAGCAGGACGAGTGGGCCAGGCCACAGTGTGCTGCCTCCTGGACCCGTCCACCCCGCTGGGCGGCTCTGCACAGCCTGCCGTGATGATGTGTTCAGCCTGCATGGATCAAAGTGCCCAAGTGCCAACTGCGAGAATTCAAAGGCAAGAACGGCCTCAGATGATCTGGAAGGTGTCTTGGTGCAAAGCTTCCCAGTGTTTTAATTTCTCGTAGCGTTTTGCCTTCGGGGCTTTGCAGAATTTAACTGTGGTTGAAGTTAAGTACGCAGCTGGGTGCTTGCTTCTGTCATTTTTCCTAATGAATGCACTATGAGAAATTGGATTATCTTACTTGGATTCTCTCACTGATTTGTCTAAGCTGTTTAAATCTTTTCACTGGAACAAATTCTCTGAGCTTCCTCCTGCTTCTTTGGGGGAATAAGAGATACAAGGATGCCCTTTTCTGCTAGATAAATCTAGCTACTTAAGTGAAAGACCACAGCTGGATGGCTGCCCCAAGAAATAGTAGGAAAGTGGGTTAAGAGAAGAAATATAGGGTCTTGTTAAAATTTCAAGGGCGATTGAGACAAACAGGAGATAATGAATGGTACTGGAGTTTGGCCAGGTCAATGGTGTTAAAACTCATTCAAAGAAACAGATAAATTTGAGGCCCTGACCTTTGTTTAACCTCCCATCCAAAAAATGACTCTCCTTTGCCAAAACTTTTGATGATATTCCAGAATATTTGCTTAATAGGTAATTCAAAAGGAATACTGCCTTCAGTTTAATCACCTGAGGCTCTGCAGAACCCAGGTGTGAAGTAGAAAATTAGACAGCTTCTATCTTTATTTGTCTTTTTCTTCCTACTTACTAAATCACTGAAACAAAGTGACATGCTAAAACATTTAAATCACAAAATGAAATAGCCACATACGGAAGAATATTAAAGAAACAAAGTTCTACATCATGAAAAGATGCAGAAAATGAAATCTTAATTCTATTGCTGACCATTGGGTGCAGAGTTATAGAAAGAAAAAATTTTACAGTCATCATCTAGGCAACATCTTTATGTTAAAATAAGATTATGTTAGTTTCAATAAAAAGGGATATAAAAATTTCACTATGCAGCAGAACTGGCCCAGAGAATGGGATTAGATATAAATTATCAAATGAAACTTATTCTTTTGAAACTTATTCTAACCTCTAGAAAGATGTTACTGGATAGAATTCTTAATTTATAATAAAATATTCTATAAATATGGGAAACAAAAATCCCATCCTACTATTCTATGAAATTGAAAAGTCATTTTAAAGAGTATTCGAAATATCATCTTTATTATTAGAAAATGGAATTCCATTGTGCACATTTATAATTGCCTTGTGCTATCACTATGATGCTGATCATTAGTTCATTTTTACATACATTTTTAGAGTTGGAAAGAATCAAAGAAGTCATTCAGTTCAACCAACCACTCAATGCAGGGTCTCATCCTTCCCATCCAGGAGCAATTCCAATCCATAGACCGTTTCTTCTTCCTGAGATGCTTGTGCCATTTGTAAGAGAGTTTTAATTGCTTGAAAGTCATGCCTTTGATTGAACTGAATTTTGCCTTTGTTGCTACCTATGCTGATTCTAGCTGCCTCCTTCAAAAGAAAGTAGCATATATTTAATCATTATCTTGACCTGGATTCTGGATACATGAGTCTGCTCCCTTTACAACAAATTTATGAAGCTGTAAATGTGTAACATGTGCACTTTTCTGCATGTATGTTATACTTTGATAAAATGTTTACAACTTGCAAAAACAAAAAAAGGAAGAGGAATAATGATATCTGGATTAGTGTGGTTCTTTAGGAGAAGGTAAACTATAATTTTGGGAGGGAGGCTTCTAAAGAAAAAACATGAAGAAGAGAATTTATACACGCGCGCGTGTGTGTGTGTGTGTGTGTACAGCTATAGCAGCAGACTATCTGTGACACCTATGAAACGTTTCATTCAGACTTTCCTTGTCAGGGTTACACCACCACGAGAGGAATTGAAAATGAGCTTGAAATAGCTTCATTACACAACTTCATCTCAGAGGCATTAAAAGTGAGTCTAGTTCCTCTTCTGTCAAGAAAGCTTGACGGAGTTTTGGATTAAGGAATCCATCATATAAATTTTAATGAATTTATTAAGAACTATTAAAATAAGAGAGAAAAAGAGAGATGTGAGCAAAAGCAAGACAGAGAGAGAGATTAAGAATGAAGAAAGATGGGAGTAAACCAGGCTAACCTATACCGTAAAACAGCTATGAGCGCCTTGAGACAGAAGAACAGAACTGGAGGCATCAGGCTCCCTGATTCCAAACCATCTGACAAAGCTACAGTCATCAAAACGAGTGGTTCTGGCAGAGAAACAGACACATCAATCAGTGGACCAGAAGAGAGAGCCTAGGAATAAATGCACAGGTTTATGGTAAATTAATCACAGGAGGCAAGAATAGACCTTGAAAAAAAGACAACCTCTCCCATAAATTGTGTTGGGAAAACTGAACAGCTAATCAAACTGGACCACTTTCTCATACCATACACAAGAGTAAACTCAAAATGGATTAAGCACGTAAATGGAAGACCTGGAACCATAAAGCTAGAGGAAAGCACTGACAGGAAGCCCCTTGGCATCAGCCTTATCAACCTTAGAGATCTTCTTGGCAATATGTCTCCTCAAGCAAAGGTAACAAAAGCAAAAATAAACAAATGAAACTACATCTAAATAAAAAACTTTTCACAGCAAGGAAACCATCAAGTAAATGAAGAGGCAACTACTGATAGGGAAAAGCTATTTACAAATAATATATGATAAGGCATTAGTACCCCAAATATACAAAGAACTCACACTGAACACCAAAATGTAAATAAATAAAAATGGGAAGAAGATCTGAATAGACATTTTTCTAAAGAGATACAGATGGCCTAAAAGCATAAGAAAAGATGCTCAACATCACTAATCATCAGGAAAGTGCAAATCAAACCCAAACTGAGATATCACCCAAACCTGTCAGAATGGCTATCATCAAAAAGACAACAAATAACAGTGTTGGTGAGGGTATGGAGAAAAGGGAATTCTCCTGAGATGTTGGTGCAACCACTATGAAAAATAGTGTGGAGGTTGCTCAAAAAAATCTATCCAGCAAAACTGCAGTTCTGGGTACTTTTCCAAAAAGCCCCTCAAAACACTACTTCATAAAGATATATACACCCCTATGTTCATAGCAGCACTATTTACAACAGCCAAGAAATGGAAGCAACCTCAGTGTCCATCGACTGACGAGTAGATAAAGATTTGTGATATACAAAGAACTATTATTCAGCCATAAAAAATGACATTTTTAATGGCATTTTAAGACATTTGTGACAACACGGATAAATCTAGAGGGTATTATGCTAAGTAGAATAAGTTAGACAGAGAAAGACAAATACTGCATGATCTCATTTATTAGTGGAATCTAAAAAACAAAACAAAATGAAAAAAGACTCATAGATACAGAGAACAAATGGATGACTGCCAAAAAAAAAAAAAAAAGGCAAGGTGGGGGCTGGCTCAGGACTGGGCAAAATATATGAAGGGGGTTAAGAGGTACAAATCTCCAGTTATATAATAAATAAGTCACAGGGATATAAATACAGTGTAAAAAAATATGGTCAATAATTACTTTGTGGGGGGACAGATGGCTACTACAGTTATCATGGTGGTCATTTCATAACATACGCAAAAGTCAAATCATTAAGTAGTACACCTGAAATCAACATAATATTGTACATCAACTATATTTAATACAAAGATGGTATGATTTTAAAACAGCTATGTAACTACCTGGAAAAATTCAATTAATAAGCTGATCTTGATCTAAACTATGAACCCAATTTAAATAAAAAGTGACTTCGTGGAGAGCTGGCAATTTTGCTGGGATAGGTTTAAGAAATTTTAAACAATGGCTATCATCTGTATGATTGTATGATACTTGGAAAGGATTGAAGGCTTCATGTGTCAGAAAGGGCCTACCCATACAGAGCTTTACCCTATCCTCTTTCCCCTCCCCCACAGTTAGGAAGATAAATCAGGAAACTCAAATTGGAAAAACCAACTGCAATATTTTGTTAGTTCAGGTATACAGCAAAGTGATTCAGTTATATATTTACATGTATCTATTATTTGTAAATCTTTAAATTATTGATAAGAAGTTGGAACTGAGGAACTTAAAGATGTTAAAGTCTCCTGAAAAGTAAAGATCGATCAAAAATAAAGAGAACACATTTTTCAAATTATGAAATGTCAACTGACCTGGGACATTTAATTTATCAAAATTGGCCTAGACCGTATTTGGGACAAGAATTGTGAGTTTCAACTAATTATATTTAACTTAGAAGAATGAAAGACCCTTCCTAAGATTCACTAACGCTTTTAGCTGCCAAGGGCAAAGCTTCCCCTGACACGGGGTTGATGAACTATACACGCCCCTGAGTCCTGAGATTTGGCTGAAGCTTCAGTTGAGGGCTTTCAGCATTGTTATAGTCAACATTGGGCCTCCTATTGCGGGGTAGGCACTGTGCTAGGTGGGCTTCCCAGGTGGGGCTAGTGGTAGAGAACCCGCCTGCCGATGCAGGAGACACGAGAGATGCAAGTTCCATCCCTGGGTCGGGAAGATCCCCTGGAGGAGGAAATGGGAACCCACTCCAGCATTCTTGCCTGGAGAATCCCAGGGACAGAGGAGCCTGGTGGGCTGCCGTCTATGGGGTCGCACAGAGTCGGACACGACTAAAGCGACTTAGCAGCAGCAGCAGCAGCAGGACACCAGTGATGTAAGATTTAGAAGAAATAATTGCTAAAGGCAAGTTCCTGAGTCACGGAGAAGGAACAGGATGTAACATACAGGTGGAGAGCCTTGAGTGGGAACACTGTAATGGGGGTGGGGGGCGGTATGCCAAACATGGGCAGATGTTGGGAAGTAGTGAGTCACGAGTAATAGGCAAATTGGTAGCAGAGATTCAGTCTGCCCTGGGGACTGAGCATCACTGCACGTTCTTGATGGGCAGACCAAGAATGCAGGACCCAAGCATTCTTCTCCTGGGCCAATACTCAGGGTTGCGTGTTGCAGCAAGCAGCTTTGAAGAATGAGATTACATCTTGCTTTAGGACAAAAATCAGCCTGGCTTACTACTGATGGTGTGGGTCTCCTGCTCCCCTGTCTCACTCATCGGCTCACACCCTCCTTCCTAAGATTGAGCAGCAGGAGTAGCATTGAAATAAACAGCCCTGGTGGGTGCCAGCTCTCTCCTGGTGGGGAGGAGGAAGGGATGTCGTCCTGGCAACAGAGCAACAAGCACCACAGCTCCAGCCAAGAGGCAATGTGTCTGTGTTGCTGAGTTAAGAAGAACTGGAAGCTGACATAGAGCCTGTCAACAGTGAGGACCTGGCTATTCGTTACAGGGTTTCGGATAGATCAAAATGTTATAGGTTGGTTCGGATGAGTCACAAACCGTCACATGAAACTGAAATCGAAGGATGCAAAACTGCAGCGGCTGGTGAGGACCTGCTGTCTCCCTCCACGGCCCTCAGTACCGCCCTCCCTCTGTCTCATGACCTCAGCTCCTTGAAGGACAAATACCCCCACCCACACAGGACCTCGAGTCACCGTCTCACCCAGAGGTGGAGCTGCTCTTGCCTAGTGAGTCCCCTTTGACAGGGCAGAGGGTAGAAACGAAGGGGCCTCCTGGTCCAGGGGCTCAGCAGACATCAGGAGAGCCTGGGGAGGAAGGAACTCTGACACTTGGACTTCATCCCTGGGGTGAGGACCCAGGGGGGTGAACAGGTTTCCGGCAACCCTCCCTGCTCTGCCTCAAGAGCAAACCTGCTCCTGCCCAGCCCACCTGCCCTCCCAGTTGGCGCCTGTGTGGTTTTCTGGTGGCTGTTGCTTTAACTCCTAACTCACCATGGCTTCCCTGATAGCTCAGTTGGTAAAGAATCCGCCTGCAATGCAGGAGATCCTGGTTCAATTCCTGGGTCGGAAAGATCCGCTGGAGAAGGGATAGGCTACCCACGCCAGTATTCTTGGGCTTCCCTTGTGGCCCAGCTGGTAAAGAATCCGCCTGCAATGTGGGAGACCTGGGTTTGATCCCTGGGTTGGGAAGATCCCCTGGAGAAGGGAAGGGCTACCCACCCCAGTATTCTGGCCTGGTTGCAGAGTCAGACACGACTGAGCGACCTTCACTTTCACCATGGGTTACAGTCCTTAGTCTGTGTTCCTGAGATAAAAAGGCCATCCGAACTCAATGCACGGAGTTTGGATGGTGGCAGTGGGAGAGGATAAAAGTGACCTTATGGGAGGGGCCCCTAGGCTGAATCAGAGCACAGCTGCAGTTTCCACACCTGTACAGATAATGGAAGTAATGGGGCCTCTGCCTCACCTCCCCACGCCAGAAGGGTCAGAGGGACTTCTCCCACTTAGGATCTGCCACACGCATCGTCCTCTCCTGGCTGGTGCAACAGAAGCAATGTAGAGATTGAGGAGGAGAAAGGTATGGGAGCTTTAGAAGCTGGGGGCCATTGCACCTGCCTCATCCAATTATACTCCTCTAAAAACAGACACACACAAAGGCAGCTACTAATCCCTGTTGTGCCTGAATCATGGCAGCCTGCCCCACTCAGACACGACAGACTTACTTCTGAATAGTCAACCTGGACTTCAACACTAACACAGAGAGGACAACCAGCCTTGGTGGTCAGATAGGAATGGTGTATTCAAGATCGCGCTGACTTGTTCTTAGCAGTGGTTTGGTTTTACATGAAAATGTGGCAGGTGTGGGCTTCCCAGGTGGCACTGGTGGTAAAGAACTCACTTGCCAATGCAGGAGACATAAGAGATGTGGGTTCGGTCCCTGGGTTGGGAAGATCCCCTGGAGGAGGGCATGGCAACACACTCCAGTGTTCTTGCCTGGAGAATCCCATGGACAGAGGAGCCTGGTGGGCTACAGTCCATGGATTTGCCAAGAGTCGGACACAACTGAAGTGACTTAGCACACACGTACACACATGGCAGGTATCCCTTTGGGGGGAAAACACTTTATTTCCCATTCAACTACCTTGACTACAACTGCTTACTCATGGGGCCCTCTGCCCACAGAGACCAGGATCCTCTGATGCTTGGGCCTGATGGTGTTTCTGGGAAAGCATCGGTCACCCAGTCTCAGCAACTCCAGAAGGCTGACTGAGGTATGGACTGGTCAGCACAGTGGCTTCAATGGGAGCTGGTCCTCCTTGCCTTAGACAGTTAACATTCTAAGGACCAGGCATTTTTTGTTTTTACTACTACCTCTTGGGCTATAGTTAATGATCTGCCACTTGGAAGACCACAGGCTGGCTGGTTATAGATGCTCCTATTTAAGGCCTTAAATCACGGAAAGAAATTTCAACCACCAATCAGACAGCTTGGTCCAATCACACGGATCACCAAGGGAAGGACCCACGTTGTCTGATGAGACTGAACCAAAATGCTCGTCAAGCCTGACCCACTCAGATCACTGTTACCACTGTCTGGATCCATTCTTGTACCAGACAAAACAATAGGTCAACCCCCATAGAAGACATGATTGTGAGCTAGAAGGACCACTGCATGCCAGAGTCTGACTCCTGCCAAAATAGGTCCAGTGGTTCTGCAGTGAAGGAGACCACATTTCACAGAGGAGCATCTTCCCTGTCTCCTCCTACAAAACTGACCACTGGATCTCCGACCCTCCTTGGGGACTGCTATTGGGACCTTGTCACTTAGACATTTTCAGGTTACATTGTGGCTGTTCCGGTCTGGTCAACCGACTCTTGTTTTCAGCTTTCCAGAACATCTGCCGTCTGACAGAAGCTGCTTTTTTTTTTCCCTTGTAGAGGCATCCAACAAGGGGCAGCTAGTCAAGATCAACAATGGACATTCCACACTCCTTCATTCTCCGATAAGGCTGCTGGCACCACTGAGAAGTGGTGTAGACTTTTTAAAAGTTTCCTTGACATTATTTAAGTTACAGGCTAGTATTCACAATATTTAAGGGTTATACTCCTTTTTCAGTTGTTATAAAACATTTGCTTTATTCCCTGTGTTGTAAATATATCCTTGTAGCCTATTTTATACCTAATAGTTTGACCTATTTAGCCCCTATCCCTATATTTCTCCTTCTGTCTCCCCACTGGTAACCACCCCTTTGTTCTCTGTATCTGTGAGTCTGTTTTGTTTTGTTATATTAATTAGTTTGCTGTATTTTATAGATTCCACATATAAGTGAATCCACACAGTATTTGCCTTTCTCTGTCTGACTTATTTCACTCAGCATAACTCCCTCCAAGTCCATCCATGTTGCTACAAATGGCAAAATTTCATTCTTCTTTTATAGCTGAGTAGTATTCCTGTGTGTGTGTGTGTGTGTGTGTGTGTTTATCCATTCATCTGTGTTGATGGATACTTAGGTTGCTTCTATATCTCGGCAATTGTGAACAATGCTGCTATAAACACTGGGGTGCACATATCTTTTCAAGTTAGACTTTTTGTCTTTTTTTCAGATATATGCCCAGGAGTATAACTGCAAACCAACCCCAAATGATTTCTGACTCTATCTCTGTCACCTCTTCCTGGTCCATACACCTTATTAAGGCAGTTTGGGCATGAAAAGATTAATCCCTTGTAGGCTGCCTCTTGGGTAACGATCAAGATGAAAGACGTGAGGTGTTATATAAAACCTAGTTTGAAAATTCATGATTCTGCCCTTACCATTAATGGACCTGAAGCTTCTTTCTTTCCCCTAATGACCAGCTTGTTTTGTACCCACCCTGAGTGGAGCCCCCCTCCCACAAAGGAGAGGCTAAGGGACTCAAACTGAATTCAGATTTCTGATTCTTTTATTGAAATAACATTGTCCTAGATCATAATGACAATGATACTTGGTTGAAAATACTGCCCACGAATTCCTCCTATGGTAGTAGCCTGCTTGGACCACATTGGAAAGTATAATGGACCTCTGCAGATTTTTTTAAATGAGCTTTTCCTATTTATATCTGACTCCACTCCCTGCAAGGAGATCAAACCAGTCAACCCTCAAGGAAATCAGTCCTGAATATTAATTGGAAGGACTGATGCTGAAGCTGAAGCTCCAGTACTTTGGCCTCCTGATGCGAAGAAGTAACTCATTGGAAAAGACTCTGATGCTGGGGAAGATTGAAGGCAGAAGGAGAAGGGGATGACAGAGGATGAGATGGTTGGATGGCATCACTGACTCTATAGACATGAGTTTGAGTAAGCTCTGGGAGTTGGTGATGGACAGGGAGGCCTGGTATGCTGCAGTCCATGGGATCGCAAAGAGTCAGACACGACTGAGTGACTGAACTGAACTGAACTGAACTGAACCACTCCCTGAAAGATGTTGTATGTAGATGGTTGGAGACAAGGTCGAGTTACAGCTCCTGGGGAGATACTCCAGTCTTGGGGCCATGGAGGGAGAACCACCACCCCAGCATCTGAGGACCAAACACTTCAGACCCCAGGAGGTTCGGGGGCGGGGTGGGCACTTTGAGCTCACTCTGCTTGTCCCTTGGACTCAGTACCACCAGCTGGCCAAACAATCCTATGGTCTAGGTGAATCTAGCAGCAGATGCAGCTGACCATTTAGGTTGCTACTGGGTTTGTCATCCCTGTCCATATGCTATAAAAATAGCAAAACTTCTTGGACACAGCCAGCTGGTCCTAAATTATTCTGCATGCCTGACACCACTAAAGGCAGTTCCCGAACCTACCCCCTCGCAACCTTGTATCTGTATAGACAAATGCATGCATGCATACGTGCTCGGTCATGGCTGACCCTTTGCAACCTCACGGACTGTGGCCCGCCAGGCTCCTCTGTCCATGGAATTCTCCAGGCAAAGATACTGGAGTGGATTGCCATTTCCTTCTCCAGGGAATCTTCTTGACTCAGGGATCGAATCTGTGTCTCCTATGTCTCCTGCATCGGCTGGCAGGGTCTTTACCACTGAGTCACCAGGGAAGCCCCCCCTACAACCTTGTTTTGATCTTAATGACAAGAATTTACATGCATCTCCTGATGCCTGTTAGAAACTCTGGACTGTCCTATACAGCAGTCGAGGCTGAAACTACTCAGGGATGCTGTCCAATGTACCAGTTAGCCAAACCATTGTAGCAATGATCTAAATCAAGTTTAGCAACAAATTCCAAAATGGAGCAAACTGTGGTCCTTGATATTATGTATTTGTATGTGGGAGAATGTCTGTCCTTTGGGGGCAAGTGTTGCTCATCTATTGCCCCTGTAAAGATATCAAAGATCTGCAAGTCAGTCTAAACTCCTTGAGTGGGTCACTGTCCAGCTTTGGACTACATCTTGACTGAAATAAGGCCCACTGATGACCTTAGGATTTATTCCCAGTTTGCCGGGTCCAGCACCTTGAGGAGTGGAATTGAAGTCAATACTGCAAATTGACCTCATCCTGTTTCCCAGAGTCCTGATGATAATATCCTTAACCAAATGCTAAGTGAGGGAAATAGATCAGATTTGACCCCAGTCTGATTTCGGTGTTGACCATCTGGTGATGTCCACCTGTAGAGTCTTCTCTTGTGTTGTTGGAATAGGGTGTTTGCTATTACCAGTGCGTTCTCGTGGCAAAACTCTATTAGCCTTTGCCCTGCTTCATTCTGTACTCCAAGGCCAAACTTGCCTGTTACACCAGGTGTTTCTTGACTTCCTACTTTTGCATTTCAGTCCCCTATAATGAAAAGGACATCTTTTTTGGGTGTTAGTTCTAGGAGGTCTTGTAGGTCTTCATAGAACCATTCAACTTCAGCTTCTTCAGCGTTACTGGTCGGGGCATAGACTTGGATTACCGTGATATTGAATGGTTTGCCTTGGAAACGAACAGAGATCATTCTGTCGTTTTTGAGATTGCATCCAAGTACTGCATTTCGGACTCTTTTGTTGACCATGATGGCTACTCCATTTCTTCTAAGGGATTCTTGCCCACAGTAGTAGATATAATGGTCATCTGAGTTAAATTCACCCATTCCAGTCCATCTTAGTTCGCTGATTCCTCGAATGTCGACGTTCACTCTTGCCATCTCCTGTTTGACCACTTCCAGTTTGCCTTGATTCATGGACCTAACATTCCAGGTTCCTATGCAATATTGCTCTTTACAGCATCGGACTCTGCGTCTATCACCAGTCACATCCACAGTTGGGTATCGTTTTTGCTTTGGCTCCATCCCATCATTCTTTCTGGAGTTATTTCTCCACTGATCTCCAGTAGCATATTGGGCACCTACCGACCTGGGGAGTTCATCTTTCAGTGTCCTATCCTTTTGCCTTTTCATACTGTTCATGGGGTTCTCAAGGCAAGAATACTGAAGTGGTTTGCCATGCCCTTCTCCAGTGGACCACATTCTGTCAGACCTCTCCACCATGACCCATCCGTCTTGGGTGGCCCCACATGGCATGGCTTAGTTTCATTGAGATAGACAAGGCTGTGGTCCGTGTGATCAGATTAGCTAGTTTTCTGTAATTTTAGTTTTAGTGTGTCTGCCCTCTGATGCCCTCTCACAACACTTACCATCTTACTTGGGTTTCTCTTACCTTGGGCCTTGGGTAATTCCTCTCGCCGCCGCCACCGACGCCGGCCCCAGCCCCCCGCCCGGCCTAGCCCCTCTCGGCCGCCGCCCCCGGCCCCCGGGCCCCGGCCCGGAGTAGCCCCTGTCTGCCGCCCCCCCGGCCCGGCCTATGCCCTGTCGGCCGCCGCCCCCGGCCCCCAGCCAGGCCTAGGCCCTCTCGGCCGCCGCCCCCGGCCCCCGGCCCCCGGCCCCCGGTCCAGCCTAGGCCTTGTCGGCCGCTGCCCCCGGCCCCCAGCCCGGCCTAGCCCCTGTCGGCCGCCCTCGGCCCCCGGCCCCCGGCCGGCCTAGCCCCTGTTGGCCGCCGCCCCCGGCACCTGGCCCGGCCTAGCCCCTCTCGGCCGCCGCCCCTGGCTCCTGGCCCCCGGCCCGGCCTAGCTCCTCTTGGCCGCGCTTCTGCGCCGAGCCATCGCAGCCAGATAATCACGTCACACCAGATAATCACGATGGTGTGATCACTCACCTAGAGCCAGACATCCTGGAATGTGAAGTCAAGTGGGCCTTGAAAAGCATCACTACGAACAAAGCTAGTGGAGGTGATGGAATTCCAGTTGAGCTATTTCAAATCCTCAAAGGTGATGCTGTGAAAGTGCTGCACTCGATATGCCAGCAAATTTGGAAAACTCAGCAGTGGCCACAGGACTGGAAAAGGTCAGTTTTTGTTCCAATCCCAAAGAAAGGCAATGCCAAAGAACGCTCAAAGTACCACACAATTGCACTCATCTCACATGCTAGTAAAGTAATGCTCAAAATTCTCCAAGCCAGGCTTCAGCAATACGTGAACCGTGAACTTCCAGATGTTCAAGCTGGTTTTAGAAAACGCAGAGGAACCAGAGATCAAATTGCCAATATCCGCTGGATCATCGAAAAAGCAAGAGAGTTCCAGAAAAACATCTATTTCTGCTTTATTGACTATGCCAAAGCCTTTGACTGTGTGGATCACAATAAACTGTGGAAAATTCTGAAAGAGATGGGAATACCAGACCATCTGACCTGTCTCTTGAGAAACCTGTATGCAGGTCAGGAAGCAACAGTTAGAACTGGACATGGAACAACAGACTGGTTCCAAATAGGAAAAGGAGTCCGTCAAGGCTGTATATTGTCACCCTGCTTATTTAACTTATATGCGGAGTACATCATGAGAAATGCTGGGCTGGAAGAAACACAAGCTGGAATCAAGATTGCCGGGAGAAATATCAATAACCTCAGATATGCAGATGACACCACCCTTATGGCAGAGAGTGAAGAAGAACTAAAGAGCCTCTTGATGAAGGTGAAGGAGGAGAGTGAAAAAGTTGGCTTAAAGCTCAACGTTCAGAAAACTAAGATCATGGCATCTGGTCCCATCACTTCATGGGAAATAGATGGAGAAACAGTGGAAACAGTGTCAGACTTGATTTTTTTGGGCTCCAGAATCACTGCTGATGGTGACTGCAGCCATGAAATTAAAACACGCTTACTCCTTGGAAGGAAGGTTATGGCCAACCTAGATGGCATATTTAAAAGCAGAGACATTACTTTGCCAACAAAAGTCCGTCTGGTCAAGGCTATGGTTTTTCCAGTGGTCATGTATGGATGTGAGAGTTGGATGGTGAAGAAAGCTGAGCGCCGCAGAATTGATGCTTTTGAGCTGTGGTGTTGGAGAAGACTCTTGAGAGTCCCTTGGACTGCACGGAGATCCAATCAATCCATCCTAAAAGAGATCAATCCTGGGTGTTCATTGGAAGGTCTGATGTTGAAGCTGAAACTCCAATACTTTGGCCACCTCATGCGAAGGGTTGACTCATTGGAAAAGACCCTAATGCTGGGTAGGATTGGGGGCGGGAGGAGAAGGGGACGACAGAGGATGAGATGGTTGGATGGCATTGCCGACTCGATGAACATGGGTTTGGGTAGACTCCAGGAGTTGGTGATGGACAGGGAGGCCTGGCGTGCTGCAATTCATGGGGTCGCAAAGAGTCGGACACGACTGAGCGACTGAACTGAACTGACCCCAGTCAGATTAATCAAGTTGGCTAGTGGAGTGGCATATTCACCCGAAACTTTGCACTCACCCATGAAAGTGTCAGAACGTGGGATGGATTCCTGGGCCCTGTGCATCCTTGCAGTCCTTTGCTGGGAATGCCAAGAATGAAAGGCTCTGACTGCCCTTCACCCAGGCCATTTCTCAGGATTTGATGGCAGGAAGCAACTCTGAGGATGAAGTCATGTAAATCCCCCTCTAGAACAAAGAACAGGCTTCACAGCCTTGCTATAGAAACATCGAATCGTCACCTCGGTGTTCCTCATTTGCATCTGTGTAGTTCTCACCTGGGTGCACAGCGTGTGGACCCTACAAGGACTGAGTGCAAGAGAAAACAGTGTGAACATACTGCCCATGCTGACTGCTGTGGTGCCTTTTTCCCCCTTACTCAAAAGGCTTCTCTCTTCTGTCGGCGTCCGCGAAGCAGCAATGTGCTAAATTATGAGCTAACTGCAAGTAGGATAAAATCAAACCTCAGATCCAACAACAGACTTAGTGGAGGGAAGATGAGGTGGTTCTTCTCTGACTGAAACCAGAAACCTGATAATCAACGGAGGGTAACAACAACGAGGGAGGAGGTGATGGAAGTTTGAAGAAAGAGAAAGTATAAAAAGGTCATCTTGGGAAGTAGAACTCTGAAAGGAGTACTGTCTAAGGGCTAAGAGTCTCCTTGAAATCTGCGGTCATAAATTTAAAGCGATGTTCGTGAGTTAAGTGTCTGAGTTGTGAGTTTTTCTCCAGCCATGCTCAAATTGCTCATAGGAGTGGAGAAGATGAAGTGTGAAGTTTAATCTCACGTGTACTTTTGCCAGGTGAGTACAATGGAGAGAGACAGGATCAGGGGAGCCGAGGTTACATGCAAGGAAATAGTTGTAGTGTTAGACCATGAAGTCTTAGCTGAGACAGAAGGTGAGGCAATGAGTAGAAAATTGGTTGGAACAATTGACGAGTTGCATTGAAAAAGCGTTGGTATGTAAATGAACTGGAAAAGTGGAGGCTGTGGTCAGAGAACAGAAGAATGCAAAGTGAGGTTTTCCATGAATTATTGGTGACAAGAAGGTCCAGATCATGACCGCAGAAGTGGATGGAAGTAGCCAGGTAGCAGTCAGAGTCATTTGGAAACAAGGAGGTCAAACAACTGGGAAATGAGGCTTGCAGGGGTGTCTCCAAGAATGAGGAAGGAGTGATAGTAAACTTCAGTGGCTAATGGCAAGGCACAGGGGATGGGAGGGAAACCCCAATAAGGAGAGGCTGCACGTAGGTGGCACCATCCTGTGTTGCAGCAAATTCCTCACCATCTGAGACATCAGATACCAGCCCGTCTATGAAGACACATCTTTCAAATGAGTGGGGTTTTGGATGAAGAGGAAGGAGCACTTGCCTAGAGGTAGAAATAAACTGGAAAGGATGTTGAGTTGACTTTGGGGACGAGTCAAAGATGGGATTTTGGAGAAGAATAAAAAACAACCACCATTTGCAAGGATTGCAGAAAAACAGCATTCTGAGAATATAGCTAGATTGTAGCTAAAGCATGTAGGTGAAAGAAATGTTTGAAAAAGAGCTTATAGAGGGAGGTTGCTGGATCATATGGTACATCTATGGACCCCACTGAGCCATGCCCCCTGATGCATGGACCCCAGTGTTCACTGAGACACTATCACAGTAGCCAGGACATGGAAGCAACCTGGACGTCCATTAACAGAGCAATGGATACAGTAGATGCGGTACATATATACAATGGAATGTCACTTAAACATAAAAAAGAACAAAATACTGCCTTTTGCAGCCACATGGATGGACTGAAAGATTGTTGTACTTAGTGAAGCCAGACAAAGACAAAAATCATATGATATCACTTATATGTGGAATTTAAAAAAGGATACAAGTAAACTTTTCTATAATACAGAAATAGAGTTACAGATGTAGAAAACAAACTCTTGGTTTCCGGGGGGTGGGGGAGGCAGCGAGGGATAAATTGGAAGATTGGGGTGTGAATGTATATAATATATAAAACAGATAACTAATAAGAACCTATTGTATAGCACAGGGAACTCTACTCAATACTCTGAAATGCCTTATATGGAAAAGAATCTAAAAAAGAAAAGATCATATGTATATGTATAACTGATTCACTTTGCTGTACAGCTGAAACTAACTCAATACTGTAAATCAACTATATTCCAAAAAAAAGTTTTTTAAATGAACAACAACAAAAAAGAAAGAAACAGACGCATAGACATAGAAATCAAACTTATGATTACCAAAGGGGAAAGGGGTCAGGGAGAGATAAATTAGAAATTTGGGATTATCAGATACAAAACTGCTACCCATAAAATAAATAAGCAGCAAAGATTTACTATAAAGCACAGGGAACTATATTCAATGTCTTATAATAAGCTATAATGGAAAATAGTGTGAAATATATGTGTATATATGTATACACACACACATATATACATGCCAGAATCACTTTGCTGTACACCTGAAACTAACACAACGTTGTAAATCAATTATACTACAATAAAAAAATAAAAAAGAGGTAAGGAGAGTGATAATGGAGTTTATAATAAATGTTGAGACTTTTAGCATATAGGAGGCAGATCAGAAAAGGATGGGCAATCAGGTGAAATTAGGCAACGTACAGAGCATTCTGGCATCAGAGACCAGGGCTCGCCTGGCCTGGATGAAAACACCTGGGGTGCTGGATGCCTGTAAGTGCCAAGATAAGCGGACTTGTAAGTCACGGTGAGGAACTTTAAACAAACTTATAATCAACTCTGACTCCAGCCTTTCCAAGAATACTTGCTCAGTGACCGAGTAGGGAGAGGTGGAAGAGGACTACTGTGGAAGGAGGGCTGGTTTAAGCCAACAGCAGCTATAACAGAACTTTTTACTGTAAAAAGAGACCTAACTCCTTGGCAAATTTGGTTGATCTAAGGTTTTAATGCTCTCCTGAGGCCTGGGACCTGAGCTGCTCAGGGCTGGAGTAAAGCTCCAGACAAATGTGTGTGTGTACGTGGTTTGGGAAGGGTACGTGATGGAGGAAAAGGTGCTTCTGAAGTATCTTCCATGTGGCTGTCGAGATACAGACTCTCAATAAAGAACACAGCAGTGGCCTTTGGTGAAAGAGCTATAATCTTTGACTAAACCAGGTGGAGGTCCCTGATACTGTTCTTTCTGAACATTGCTGTTGTTATTGTTGTTCAGTTGCTAAGTTGTGTCTGACTCTTTGCGACCCCATGGAGGGCAGCATGTCAGGCTTCCCTGCCCTTCACCATCTCCCGGAGTTTGCTCAAACTCATGTCCATTGAGTTGGTGATGCCAGCCACCCAATCATCCTCTGTCGCCCCCTTCTCCTCTGAAGATTAGCATGCTTAAAGAAACTCTGGGGGAACCTGAGCAGCAGGGAATGAATCGGCTGGGGTTTGCAGACGGCCGTCCTCACCAGCAGCAAACCGACCGCTGCCAGGCCGTGTGCAGGCGCGCAGGGGGGACTCCCACAAGCCCAGCTCCTGAGATCTTCGACCTCTTCTCTGAACATCCGCTTCGAGTTCCTGCTCTAACAACACCTGGCTATTATTGGGGAATGTTACTTCCCTTACAGGTCTTATAAATGGTGGTGGCCCACATCTCTCACACAAAAATAGAATCCAAGTCGCACCAGTGGCATGACAATATGGATTATGGAGATTGTAATTATAAACTTCAAGGTGAAGGATTTACCATGGTTTTATTCTTCTGTTTTAGAAAACTTTTCTTTTCCTAGTACATGTCGACCAGAATACTTGGAGAAGTGACATCTATCTGCTGATTATCCATTTGAGAGCTTTCCTTAGCTTGTTTCAATGTTAAGCCAACAAAATAATGCTAACCTAATAAAGTGGCCAAGTGCTTCCCAAGGGGGCTCAGTGGTAAAGAATCCGCCCAAAATGCAGGAGGCACAGGTTCGATCCCTGGGTGGGGAAGGTCATCTGGAGAAGAAAATGGGTATCTATTCTAGTATTCTCGCCTGGGAAATCCCATGGACAAGGAGCCTGGTGGGCTACAAAGTCCATGAAGTCACAAAAGAATTGGACACAACTGAACGCCTAAACAACAACAATAAAACAATAAAGCCACAAGCCGAGAAGCTGTTATTATCTATCTCTGTCCTGAGGGTCTCACAGATGCAGCCATCTCTGTATCTGGCCTGAATTTGACCTTCCACATCATGACCGTTAATTTTCCCTACAAGATACCTTTGTAGAGAGTAGGTAGTAAGCATAATGAAGATGATTTTCTAAATCAATTGATATATAAGGTGGTGACACACCTTTCCTAACTGTTAGAGCTGAGACAGCTAAATCAAAAGTAGTACATGCAGAAATGTGCTCATATGTGTACTACAAAGGGTTTTGTTTATAGACGTTAAAATTCAAAGTGAAAGCAAAGGTAAATGAACTGGATGAATCTATTGAAAATATTAATAAACACTTCATTACGTAAATAAGGATGAAAGCAAACTTTGCTCTTCTAGGGATACAGCTTTACATGTGCATTTAATATCTGTTCAAGTTATTTAGGACTTATAGTCTCAAGCTTGGAATTATTAATAAGGGGAAGAGTGCACCTCTAAGAACAGTGAGCCTGAAACAACAAAGGAACAAACTCTGTAGACGATTTCTCTGTGGGTAGGAGCTGCTGACGGGCCCATACGCTTGCTTCCTCGCTTCATGAACATAGGAAGCTTTCCGTGTTACACGTTCAGCCCTGTGTGTCTATTGTAGCTGGATCTGGGTAAAAGGACAGCGTTTAACTTTTAAGAAGTGAACACTTCATTTTTAGCGACACTGTGTTGGAGGCGGATGAACCTGATCCCGAGGGGCCTCGTGTGCGGTCACTCTGCCAGGTGGCTCTCCTCGGGGTGTTCCTTGTTGAGAACCCCGCTATTTCTGCCTGAGGTTTGGAGCCAGGACTGCGCAGGAGTCCCTGCTGCACGGCTCGGTTCCTATCATGCACAGAGCAGATGGGCGAGGCAGAAGAAGACCCCCGCCTCGGAGACAGCAAGGAAACGTTCCAGAGACCAGCGATGAGGGCGCTGCTCTTCGTGGAGGAAACACTGATTGGAGGTGGCGAGTGAAAGTTAGAGCTGAAAATTGGACTTGGCTTATGAGCCCTTGGGAAACTTGTTAGAGGTTTTATCACCACATTTTGATAAACAGAAACAAAATGTTCACATTAAAAACATGAGTCAATTGTTTCCAACTTAGCTTAGAACACGATGTCCAAGGGTAAGCACACAGGTCACGACATCCTTTCTTAATGTTTAGAAGTAACATGATTATTTGTATTAAAATACTACCAAGTCATCTGGATTCTTGTAATTTCCACTAAATTCTATCTGACATAAGCAGCGGACATAGGTCCTCTTTCCTGATTTCTCTGGCTGTACCTTTAATGGCTTCACTGTGGCAGTTACTGTATTGTCTTATATTCTTGTGCATCTTTTTTCCTCTCATTCTTTCACCTTATTTCGGGAAGAGATCATGTGTTTTCATCATTATATCCCTAGAACTGAGTCCAGTGCCCCAAAGTCAAAAGTTAAAACATGACAGAAAGAAGCAGCCAACATTCTTTCTAGCAGCGGTCAAGGATGGTCATACAAAATAAAGATAATTTATAGTTTTGGAATGAACTCAACAGTGTTTTTCAACTACAGGCCTTCTCCAATTATAGATTTATTTAGTTTACCATTAAAATTATCTATGTGGGTTTAAGTAAACAGACTTTAAATCAAGTCTTTATCCACCATTCTCATTACAAGTTGATCACTGCAGCTATAGGCACAAAATGGCTATGGTGGTTATGTGAAGAAATTTTGCCGAAGAATATTTTTAATGATTTTGAGATAATTAGAGAAGAGTAAAGAATCTGCCTGCAATGCAGGACCCTGGGTCAGGAAGATTTCCTGGAGAACGGGATAGCTACCTACTCCAGTATTCTTGCCTGGAAAATCCCAGGGACAGAGGAGCCTGGCAGGTTATAGTTCATGGGGTTGCAAAGAGTCAGACACAACTGAGTGACTAAGCGCAAAGCATGCCCCTTTTGCCCACGTCTTCTCTATTTCCCATTTTCCATGGCTTGGAGCTCTCTTTATTTCTGTCTCTCTGGGTACTGTCTTCTTGGAATCTCAGTTAATTTCTACTCTGATATATTTCACTTTTTACGTTATAGAAAGTTAGAAATTACATTAAATATGCAACCACAACTATTTTCAACATGGAACGTAACTGTACATGGAGTAAACAGCAATAGATACATCCTTAATTATAATTTTAAAACTGGAAAAGCTTGTAGCTATATTTAACAACTCTAATGGTTTCTTTGAATGGAGGTCTGTCATTAAACATATTAGTCACAGTTACATTTTTAATCGTGATGGAAATTTATTTTAATCTAACAAGTGATAGAACTGCAAATGTGTATAGCTTGCAAAAAGTACACTGTGTCATTTATATCATCAGCAGAGATCAGTGGGAGCCCATGTGGCACCAGATGTACCAAGCAGACCAAAGTGACACTGCCCTGACTCTGAAATCTAACTGGTCATCGGGCCTGCAGAGCCCACAGAAGTAGACTATGACCTGTTCGTCAAAACTAAAAAGCTGACTGCCCGATAAAATTTTAAAAATTCAAATAAGACTAATAGTTTCCTAACATAATGTCCAAAATGTCCTAGATACAATTGAGAAATCACCCATCATACCAAGAATCAGGAAAACCACAACTTGAGTGAGAAAAGAAAGTGAACTGATGTCATCAACTCAATCTGAGCTGAATCATATTTTGAAACTATCTGACAAAGATTTAAAGTAACCATCATAAAATGACTTAATAAGCCGTTACAAATTCTCTTGAGGTAAAAGGAAAAATAGACAATATTAGTAAAGAATTAGATTATAAAATATGGAAATTATAAAACTGGAAAATAAAAATAGGAGACATGATCAGTTCTCTGGATGGGCACAGTAGTGGAGAGGAGATGAAAGAGAATAAAATTTGTGAATTTGGAGGACAGATCAATAAAATTTACCCATTCTAAACAAAAAAGAGGGAAAAATTAACAGAACTCAGGAATCTGTGGAAAAATAGGAAAAGACACAAAGCTTACATTATCAGAGTTGCAGGAGAAGAAAAAGAGACTAGGGCTGAAAGAGCAATAAAAGAAAAACTTGGCTAAAGACATCCTAAATTTGGCAAAAGACATAAATCCACAGATTTGAAAAGCTGAGTGAATTTCAAATTGGAAAAAAAATAGACACAGAGACACATTCATGAACAAAATTCTGAAAACTAAAGATAGAGTTGAATCACTCCATAATTTTCCCTGCAAGGAGTCAGAGAAAGGATGCGCTACCTACAGGGGACCATCATTTCAATGAGAGTGGATTTCTTACTTGAAAACATAGAGTGCAGAAGGAAGAGATGTATATTTTTTCAAATGCTTAAAGAAAAGAATTGTCAACCATGAACTCTATATTCAACAAACTATCCTTCAGGAATAAATGGGCAATAAAGACTTTCTCAGATAAACAAAAACTAAAAGAATTATCACTAGCACACAAAGAAAAGCTAAAAGGTAAAAGCTAAACACTTTTCTTAAAGAAAAGCTAAGGGAAGTTCTTTAAACAGAAAGGAACTGGCAGCATAAGAATCTTGAGGCAAAAGGCAGAAAGAAAGAACAATGGAGAGGGCAGGTAAACATAACAGAACCCCCTTCTTTTCATAAACGTTCTAAATTATATGTAATGATTAAAATAAGAATTAGAATACCATCTTATCCTCAAGACAATGATACTTTAAAGTGGAGAAGATAAAGGGACCTAAATGGAGAAAGAGTTTTCCTCTGCTTCACCCAAAATTGTAAAATGTTAATACCAATAGTCTACGAGTTACATGTGTACATTGTAATATTCAGAACAACCATATTGTGTATATGAAAAATACACAGTACATCTAAAAATACTAGAACTAAATCAAGATGAAAACCTTAAAAAATTATCAAGTATCCCATAGAAAGGTAAGAAAAGAAAAACAAAGAAATCAAATGGAAAACAAATAATAAAATGGCACAGTTTACCCCAACCACATCAATAATTACTTACAGGTAGATAGTCTAAATATATCAACTAAAAGGTAGAGATTGACGGAACAATTTTTAAAAAGCATGACCCAATAATATGCTTCTTTATTATGACATTTAAAAGAAACTCACTTCAAATTAAATGACAAGAGAGCTGAAAGTATAAGGATGGAAAAAGGCATACTATGTAAACATTAACATTTTTAAAAGGCAGGAGCATGGTTGTTCATGTAGAAAATATGAAAGAACTGACAAAAAATATGCTAGAACTAACAAATGATTATAGCACAGTATCTGAGCACAAGGTTAATATATAAAAGTCAAAAGTCAATTGCTTTCCTACGTAACAGCAGTGAACACGTGGAATTTGAAATTAACAGCACAGTACCATTTATAGTGGCACTCCAAAAATGAAATACTTAGGTACAAATCTAACAAAATATGTATAAGATACATTGAACAAATTATGTGTAAGACTGATATGAGTCAGCCTACAAAGGGGCTTCCCAGGTGGCTCAGTGGTAAAGAATCTGCCTGCCAATGCAGGCGAGGAGAGTTCGATCCCTGGGTTGGGAGGATCCCCTGGAGAAGGAAATGGCAACCCACTCCAGTGTTCTTGCCTGGGAAATCTCATGGACAGAGAAGCCTGGTGGGCTACAGTCTGTGGGGTCGCTAAGAGTCAGACAGGACTGGGCGACTAAACCCGCATGTGACCCTGAATCACTATCTGAAGGACACTTGATTCTGAGAACCCTCTTTGGAAATCACATGAGTGCAAAATGAGCAATTTCATGAAGCCATACTTGGGGCAGCCCAGGACTTCTTAACTCATGTAGTCATCCTCAGCTGCTCCTCAGAAATCAAGGCCCCCACCCCCAGAGCCCTCAGTGTAACGGCCCCCACCCCCACCCCCAGAGCCCTCAGTGTTTGGATCTATAGATACATCGGTCAGCCATGTTCTTTCATCTGATGAGGCAACATTAGCAGTGGCCTCTGACTTTGATAGAATCTCCTCTTTATAACCTTAAACCCAAGGAAAAACATTTATAACTCCCTTACCTTGTTTCAAGAGGAACTTACAGTAATTAACAAAATTACTTACACTATACCAAGATCATACAATTCAGAAAATACAAGAAAAAAAGGCAACTGTAAGAAACAACAGGAAATTTAAATAATCCCAGGGGTGGGGTAAGTACAGAAATGTATTATCAGAAAAACCTATATGCTTGTAGAACCCACTTTTACCTGTAAGATTTCCAGCATCTTACATTGTTTGGAAATGTGATGTATTGCAAGATTTCTTTCATGCTTTTTTTCATTTATCAAGATTTATTTGCACACCTTTTACTAAGGGGAAAAGCATGCAAGCTAGAAGCTATTCAGGAAGAACTATACTCCTGATGTTGACACTGGCAAGACTTTTCTCCTATGTGTTTTCACAGAGGGGACAGTGAGTCAGGACATTCTCTACAGCAACTTTATAGCAAACACTGCCAAGAATTAAAGGTCATTCCACATAAAAACAGACATTAAAAGAAAGGGAATACTAAGTGTAAACAGACCCATCCGCTTTGTTTCTTATTCCTTATTTAGTTTTCTCAGAAATCCCCAACAGCAGCTGAAATATTGCCCTCAGATATCACTGGATCTATTGAGAGAGAAATAAGGTAGAAATCTAGGTTGCAATTAGTTTTCTCAGTGGTATCTATGCAACTGTAGGTAATTGCTACTCATCATCAAATACAGGACTGTCTCCAAACTTCTGAAAAGTTTCAGAAACGGGAACAGACACAAACACAACTGTTTGTGCAAATTTCCAGTGGGTTTAGAGTAAGAATATTGTAGAGTAAGACAGAGCCCTTTAAATTTGGTATGGGGAACAACTTCCACTATAGAATAGTTGATTACTTGAGACTAGATCATTGTTCTCAGTGTAAATATAAATACACTTTTTAAGCAAATTTGAATAACACAAAATGTAACATTATTATAAAATTTAATGACACAAAACTTCTAAAAGTTTCTGTCTCTAAGGTGAAGAGCTTGAGTTGGCTTCTAATTCCCAGGATAAAAGTATACAAGTATTTCCCCTGTCGTACGCCTCTTCTACCCCTGTTTTTAACATTTTCCTCATGATGAGGAATCACGATAGGTGAAATGAGGTATTTTCCAGGCCCACAGGGGGACCTTTGCACCAGGGCACAGGGTTTACACAGCGCCGCTCTCCGGGTGAATGCGTGACCGGCCAGCAAATGCTAGAAAGTCAAGGCGTTTCCCCACGCCGGGCCTTACCTGTGAGTCCGGGTGAACAGATGCAGACGTAACTGGAGGCTTCAGGGCGGCCGGATGCAGACAGCAGCTGGGCCAGGCGCTCACGCCCCCTCTCCGAGGACAGCTCCACGCACTGCCCGCCGGCCTGGCAGGGGCCACTCCCGCATCCGTCGAGGTTGGTTTCACACTGGACGCCCGTGTATCCTGCAGGATAAATGGCCAGAGAGGCTGCGGGCTCAGAGCTCCTCAACCACGGAGCATGCGCCTGACCAGAGGCTGGCACCAGATAACAGGTGCTGCGCCCCCCCTCGAGGAGCCGGCAAGGGGATCTGATAAAGGGGGCTTCCGTGAACGTAAGAGCAACAGCGGAGTCACTTCCATAGAACCAACCAACACTTAACAACGATGGATGAACAAGGGGCTTCAGGATCATCTTGACTTAACCTGGAAGTTTTAACTAAACTCCAATTCTTCAAACATTGCAACTATTTGAATGTCAAGCAAGAAAAAAAAAATGATATATTTTTCCAGACTATAGATGTAAAGTCAGCAGACTGCAGGTGGGCACTAGTGGTAAAGAACTCGCCTGCCAATACAGGAGACGTAAAAGACGTGGGTTCAATGCCTGGGTTGGGAAGATCCCCTGGAAGAGGAGATGGCAACTCACTCCAGTATTCTTGTCTGGAGAACCCCACGGACAGAGGAGCCTGGCCGGCTATGGCCCACAGTGTTGCAAAGAGTCAGACAGGACTGGAGCGACTTAGCATATAGCACACACTCAGCAGAAAGCACACAGCCAAACCTAAATTCTTCTCTTAAACCTCAAAGCAGAGGTAAATGATTTCCTTACACACAGTGAGACAGAGGAAAAAACTTTTGTATTTGAATGGGTTTAGCTGGGTCATTTTACTAGGGACAAGAATAAAAACAACAAAACATGAATGATTTAGTATTTTATAAAATATTTGGAGATTAAATATAAAACAAAGTGCCTGCCAGAACCATTTTCTGTGGTTTTACCGACATAGGCACCTGTTAAAACTATGTGTGTGTCTGTTTATTGTGTGTGTTAACGTAACTGGAATTGCACTGACTGCATGCACCCTTCAGGACAGCTTGGTCTCTTTACTGCCTTGCACAATCTATCCATGTTAGAAATACAGAGCTCACTCATAATTTTTAACTATTGCCAAGGATAGTACTGGAGTGGGGTGCCATTGCCTTCTCCATTCCATAACATAGATGCGTATCATTTGACCACTCCATTCCCTTAGGGGGTTTATATACATTTTTGCTATTACAATATTGCATTGAATAACATCATAAATGTGGCTTGTGCAAATGTCTGAGCGCAACACTGGGGTCTATGCTAGGAGTGGGATTTCTGGGTTATAGGTTATGGGCATTTCAAATTTTAATAGATGCTGGTAACGACCTCTAGAGAAACTGTAGAGGTTGTTCACGTCTACTGGCACAGGATAAGAGCATGTACGGTCCAGACCCTTGTCAACATTTGCCACACCAAGCAAAAATTTTTACCAGTTGTCTAGAGAAAAAAATCATACTTTATCACTGTTTGTTTTACATTTTCCCCAGGTATTATTGAATTTAATATTTTTTGACAATGTTTTTATCATTTCATATCTTTTTCCATTGGGTTGTTCTTCTTAGCGATTTCGACTATTCACATACTATGCGTAGTGTTAGTCCAAAAATGTAAGCTTAGTAAGATGCTAATATAATGCTAGTATAATATGAATGCTCATTTTGTAATTTTAATTAAAACCTATACGGGGTCCCATGTCAAATCATAATCGCAACATAAATTCTTTTGCTCGTCAGTATAATACTTTTGTCACATTTGACTCCTGGGGTCTTTATCAACCTTCTGAAGGAGAAACTGAGAGTTGGAGAGGAAAGTGAAGCACATGTCAGATGGGCCCACAATGCTGTGTAACGGCCCCCACCCCCAGAGCCCCCAGTGTAACGGCCCCGCATCCCCAGAGCCCCCTGTGTAACGGCCCCCCACCCCCAGAGCCCTCAGTGTAACGGCCCCCCACCCCCACCCCCAGAGCCCTCAGTGTAACGGCCCCCACCCCCACCCCCAGAGCCCTCAGTGTAACGGCCCCCACTCCCACCCCCACCCCCAGAGCCCTCAGTGTAACGGCCCCCACCCCCACCCCCAGAGCCCCCTGTGTAACGGCCCCCACCCCCAGAGCCCTCAGTGTAACGGCCCCCACCCCCAGAGCCCTCAGTGTAACGGCCCCCACCCCCAGAGCCCTCAGTGTAACGGCCCCCACTCCCACCCCCACCCCCAGAGCCCTCAGTGTAACGGCCCCCACCCCCACCCCCAGAGCCCCCTGTGTAACGGCCCCCACCCCCAGAGCCCCAGTGTAACGGCCCCGCATCCCCAGAGCCCCCTGTGTAACGGCCCCCACCCCCAGAGCCCCCAGTGTAACGGCCCCGGATCCCCAGAGCCCCCTGTGTAACGGCCCCCCACCCCCAGAGCCCTCAGTGTAACGGCCCCCCACCCCCACCCCCAGAGCCCTCAGTGTAACGGCCCCCACCCCCACCCCCAGAGCCCTCAGTGTAACGGCCCCCACCCCCACCCCCGAGCCCTCAGTGTAACGGCCCCCCACCCCCACCCCCAGAGCCCTCAGTGTAACGGCCCCCACCCCCAGAGCCCTCAGTGTAACGGCCCCCCCCCACCCCCAGAGCCCTCAGTGTAACGGCCCCACCCCCCACCCCCAGAGCCCTCAGTGTAACGGCCCCCACCCCCACCCCCAGAGCCCTCAGTGTAACGGCCCCCACCCCCACCCCCAGAGCCCTCAGTGTAACGGCCCCCACCCCCACCCCCAGAGCCCTCAGTGTAACGGCCCCCACCCCCAGAGCCCTCAGTGTAACGGCCCCCACCCCCAGAGCCCTCAGTGTAACGGCCCCCACCCCCACCCTCAGTGTAACGGCCTTCCACCCCCAGAGCCCCCGGTGTAACGGCCCCCCACCCCCAGAGCCCCCGGTGTAACGGCCCCCACCCACAGGGCCCTCAGTGTAACGGCCCCCACCCCCAGAGCCCTCAGTGTAACGGCCCCCACCCCCAGAGCCCTCAGTGTAACGGCCCCCACCCCCAGAGCCCTCAGTGTAACGGCCCCCACCCCCACCCCCAGAGCCCTCAGTGTAACGGCCCCCACCCCCAGAGCCCTCAGTGTAACGGCCCCCACCCCCAGAGCCCTCAGTGTAACGGCCCCCACCCCCACCCTCAGTGTAACGGCCTTCCACCCCCAGAGCCCCCGGTGTAACGGCCCCCCACCCCCAGAGCCCCCGGTGTAACGGCCCCCACCCACAGGGCCCTCAGTGTAACGGCCCCCACCCCCAGAGCCCTCAGTGTAACGGCCCCCACCCCCAGAGCCCTCAGTGTAACGGCCCCCACCCCCACCCCCAGAGCCCTCAGTGTAACGGCCCCCACCCCCACCCCCAGAGCCCTCAGTGTAACGGCCCCCCACCCCCAGAGCCCCCGGTGTAACGGCCCCCACCCACAGGGCCCTCAGTGTAACGGCCCCCACCCCCAGAGCCCTCAGTGTAACGGCCCCCACCCCCAGAGCCCTCAGTGTAACGGCCCCCACCCCCACCCCCAGAGCCCTCAGTGTAACGGCCCCCCACCCCCACCCCCACTCCCAGAGCCCCCAGTGTAACGGCCCCCCACCCCCACCCCACTCCCAGAGCCCCCAGTGTAACGGCCCCCACCCCCACCCCCAGAGCCCTCAGTGTAACGGCCCCCACCCCCAGAGCCCCCAGTGTAACGGCCCCCACCCCCACCCTCAGTGTAACGGCCTTCCACCCCCAGAGCCCCCGGTGTAACGGCCCCCCACCCCCAGAGCCCCCGGTGTAACGGCCCCCACCCACAGGGCCCTCAGTGTAACGGCCCCCCACCCCCAGGGCCCCCAGTGTAACGGCCCCCCACCCCCAGAGCCCCCAGTCTCTTAAGTCTGCATGTCTACTTTTTAAGCGATTTTATTTCATACTTAAGGATCTACAGATATTCTCTAAATAATGGTTTTCACAAGTTTTTATAAACATGTGCTACAGTTGACTTACTAAAGTTCTATTTTCAATTTTCTCCTCATTCTAAGTTTGAAGACTTCTGCAGAGCCAGATTAAGAAGTAATTTAGTACTTTCATAAATCCTTTTTGCTTTCCAGCTCATGCATCGTCTTTATTCTTATCCTGAACGTCAGGGAGGTTCTGATTTATGGTATTACTGGTCCCGTCCCTACCGCTGGGCCCTGTGGGGATTCTGTTTGCTGCTCCCTTTAACCAGGTATATAAATAGATTCCTTCAGTCAAGGCTACATTCAATAGTTCTAACACGTTTTCCTATAAAACTCCGTACAAAGAAACACTATGATGCTGAGTCAAGACCCCAGGGTTCTTAAATTACATGTTTTAAGAAAACAAAAAACAAAAAAAAACCACACCCAATCTTCTCTGGGTAACAAGAAAACTTTTAAGATAAGCATTTAAGGTGACCGACGCTTGAGATTAATTACCCCTGAAATGAGGACCCTGGGCAATTACAGCGCTGTATTCTCGTCATGGTGCTCAGTGGCAGTTCTCTCATGATCCAAAGGAGTGGTCTCCGATTCTTAGACATAGAGTAGCTTGTGGCATTAAACCCTCTCTTTATACATAACTGTGAGAACTGGGTACAAAGGCACCCTGAGTTTTCTCTCTGGGCAAAATCGACATCCATCCAGTGACCCAAGAGAGAAACTCAGAAGCAGAACTGTCCTAACTTGGCGCCCCCTTCCCAATCCCCACGTCATTTCCACATCCTAAAGGGCTCTCGTGGCCGTCCATACACTCACACCCACCCTCGCCACTGGCATCTTTGTTCCGGTGTGTGACTTACCTCTTATTTAAACCACTGCAGAAGTCTCACGGGATTCCCTGCGGCAGCCTTATTTCTCTCCATCACTCTTCCACTGAAGTGCCAGGGAGCTCTTGGTAAATTAACAGGTCAGACCGCCCCATGGTTTGCAGGGCAGACATCGGGATCTGGCTTCAGTCTCGTCTTGCTCCTCAGCCCACCCCTCTACCCTCAGCCCTGCGTAGCCCAGCATTTTGAAGAGTCCCTCCAGGCCCCACAGTTGGACGGGCTCTTTTCTCTGTGCTCCTGCTGCCCTTTCGTCTTTCCCTTTTCTTTTTTCCTCTCTTCTATCCTCAAACAAGTAATGAGCTACCACCTGCTGGCCTTAGGGTCCAGAATAGCCCATCTCCTAATTCTGGTGTTGGGTTGACATTTATCAACTTGCTGTGGTCTAGGCTGAGCTAGGAGGTCCTTCTGTATTGCTGGACTTCACTCCACAATGACACTATGAGGTGGATATCATCATCATCATCTCTGCTTTATCTGTCAATGAGGAAACCGAGGCTCAGAGCAGAGATGTGGCCAAAGTCACACAGCTAGTGGGTACATTTCTGGGATGTGCTTAGTGATCTTTCAAGTTTTCTAAAATGCTCCCTCCTCAGTCAAGCCATCAATAAACATTTTCTCCTCTTATTCCCTTTTACAGAATTTATTAGAGATTCTTGTGAAAGTGAAACTGTTAGTTGCTCAGTCATGTCTAACTCTTTGCAACCCCATGTACTGTAGCCTGCTAGGCTCCTCTGTCCGTGGAATTTTCTAGGCAAGAATACTGGAGTGAGTTGTCATTCCCTTCTCTAGGGGATCTTCTCGACCCAGGAATCGAACCCAGGTCTCCCGAATTGCAGGCAAATTCTTTACTGTCTGAGCCACCCAAAATTGTACTGTACACAATTTTTTCACACTGTATTCCTGATAGAATTTAAGCTCCTTGGAAAGAGGAACTGTGTCTTTTTGATCCCCTAATCCCTCACATATATAGTTGGCAGTGAAAACTTTGTGGCTTGAATGAATGGGACTCAAACTGGTCTTTTTAGGCAGCTCTCCTTTGCTGCCTGACTCCATTACAAACCCTTCAGAACAGCAGGACTCAGCTTTTTCGGCACCAGGGATGGGTTTCATGGAAGACAATTTTTCCATGAACTGGAGAGTGGTGGGGAGGTGGTTTCGGGATGATTCAAACACACTACATTTATTGTATACTTTATTTCTATTATTATCACATCAGCTCACCGCAAATCATCAGACATTAGATCCCAGAGGTTGGGGACCCCTATTTTAGAGCACAGAAACCATCTGTCATATACAATTTCCACCTCCCCACCTCCTGGTGTAGAACTTGGAATGTAGTAATAATACCTGCTTTTATTTTGAGTACTTAATATATGCCAGGCTCCCTTTTTATAACTTTATCCCTCACAACAATACTACAAATAGCTTTTTTATCCTTCATTTGTGGATGAGAAATATAAGAATTTACTCGGTTAGCAAATGGTGGACTTGTCCTGCTCCCAAGCTGTCCACTCCACCCCCTGCTTCTGGACTGAGGTCCTGTTCAGAGTGTTGATTGAGTGCTGAGTGTTGGCTGATGACAAGAACGTGGAATAACACGTTTTGGAAAAAATTCAGTGTTGGAGGTGACCTGTTGATTCAAGTGTTACAAATTGTTTCCTAGTGATGAGGATCGATGACCAAAGGATAACAAATCCGTCCTATTCATTATCTGGAAGTGGGGAGACACGTGAGAGACACAGAGCTCTGAGCCGCAGGCGAATTCCAAGCTTCCTTTCATACTTCTAAGTTTGCTTGGTTTTTACCAAAGCATGTAAAACGTTCCTCAGGCAATGAGACGCCTTTTGATCAGAAGCTGCTACTGAGTGCGCTGACCCCAGTCTCCACGCCTCCCCCCAACTACAGGGCCTCCCTTTCCTTAGACAATAACATGAGTGGGGAGGTGGGGATAGGCGGTCAGTAAGCTTAGATTTTAAATAATCACAAGCTTATCGGTTGTTTTCCAATGGCTCAAGAAAGAAGAGAGATGAGATGCTCTTTCATTTCTAGCAATAAAATCCTAGTAAGAGTTAGGTTGAAATATGTCAAGCAGGTTTTTTGCCAAAATTAACATCAATATTTATGAGTGGCTTGTTGATTCAAGGATCACATACTCTTTCCTATCACCTTTATGCTCAAGTCCAATTATCTTTTAAGTGTGATTTTAAATTATGTTTTATGTATGTGTAACTTGTATTGGCTTTTACATTATAAAAGGTGTGCCGAATACTTCCATTTCTGAAAAATCATTCTACACTCTCTATGGGGACCATCAAAAATCACATTGATTGACTCCATGAATTATAACACAAGCACTTAGGATTTTAATAGAGTATCATGGGTTTTAACATGTTCTAGGCATCAGTGAAAACATCTTAGAAGAAAAGGAAGCATCTTCCAGTGAATGTTAGTCCACAAAAACCATGCTGGGAAATCGACTCTTCCATTGATTTTTTTTTTTCCTCTGTATTTCTTCTAGAAGATTCTTATGATTGGGCAGCTTGGTAATCTACTTCAGATAATGCACAGTGTAGCAATAGATGTGTTTGGGCACTGAAGAACACGATTAAATCAAACAATGATAACTAGAAGAAAGAGCTGGTTTTAAAACTTCAGCAACAAGAGTTGTTAGTTTCCACTTGCCATAAGCGATTTGTTTCTATTCAACGCAAAAAAAAAAAAAATAGTGGAAGGAATTCCGTCACTCACCAGGCCGACAGTGGCAGGTGTAATTGTCAGCACTGCCCTCGCAGATGGCGTTGTTGTGACAGGGCTCTGACCAACACGGGGGCATCAAGGTCTCACAGTGGGTCCCCGTGAATCCACTACCTGCGCAGGTACAGCTGTACCTGGGGAGCAAAATGAAGTCGGGACATCAGCCCTTGGTCATGGGCGATGACATATCTTTATCCTGTCTCTCCACCTGTCCACCCACGTGGGTTTAATGCTTACCAAAAGCACATGCCTGCAGGCTTCTAGAGATGATCCCTCAAAGTGTTTGGTAAGCAAGTGTGTTAAGGAAAACTAAGGAGACTTACTTACCATAGCAAGTGTACTCAGGAGAGCTAAGGAGACTTATTACCCCAAGCAAAGTGTTCTAAGCAGCACTAAGGAGAGCTAAGGAGACTTACTTACCCGAAGCAAGTGTTTAGTCAAAATTACTTGAAAACCATGATTGTTTATACTTTTGTTTCCTCACCCATAAATTGACGATAATAGGACCTTTGTCACAGAGTCATTGGGATAACTAAATGTGTACATGAAGAATGAACATAGCGAGCCAAAGGGCAGAAAATACTGAATAAAACTCCTGAATAGTATGAAATAGAGTAGTTAATATTTGTGAGGCAGTAGAGAATGATTTATACCATCAAGGCACTTTTTTATATAAAGAATCCAGTAATAAGGTCCCTAGTGAAATAATAAATTACGAAGAAAAGGAAAGCTTCTCATTATATAAATTGTGACTTATGTTTCCTTATTTCTAGATTACAAGAATATTTTAGTCGTGTTATTTATAATGATTCGTTGATTGAATGGGATTATCTGACAGACCTAAAATACAAACCTGACCGGGAGAGTTGTTCACTTTATTTCAGTTTAGATAGCCTTTCCTTGAGGATCTAGTATTGAAAAATCATGGGCTTACACACCCAGCTTAGATAAAATAAGTGTCTAGGGGGAGGACACCTATGATTTAATAAAGAGTAACAGTCCTGTTCACCCTGGCTATGTGTCTATTTATCACCAATGCAGACATTAAGATTACACTAACAAAAGAGAAATACTAGCAAATATAAGTGACTATAATTTTTACACATAATTTTCCTAGCTAGAAATCCTCTATTTACTATTGCATTTCTTTGATTAAAAAAATGCCTACTGCGAATCTAATTACCATGTGTGAGACACTGAAGCCCTGTGGTCAGGGCTGCCTGCACCTCAGTTCACAGACTCAGTCTCCATTTACATCTTCCTTTGTCTGCAGGAACCTTCCAGGGGCATAGTTTTTGCCTTTCCCACATGTCTCATAGCAAATGCGTTAATTTTTTCAGTGGGAAAACTAAGTCAGGTCGTATTTGCTGAACTTGCGATGATCTCAAAATTTAGGTAATGAGAGCGCTATGGATACAACAGAAAAAGTATTCATGGCACATACTCAGGTGAAGAGAGGAAAGCAGGCAGGAAGCAGGTTTAGCCTTGTTTGTGTTTCCAAAGGCATCAAAGGGCTTCCCAGGCGGAACTAGTGGTAAAGAACTCGCTTGCCAGTGCAGGAGACATAAGAGACACGAGTTCGATCCCTGGGTCAGGAATATCCCCTGGAGGAGGGCATGGCAACACGCTCCAGTATTCTTGCCTGGAGAATCCCATGGACAGAGGAGCCTGGCAGGCTACAGTCCACAGTTTCACAGAGTCAGACACGACTGAAGCTACTTAGCACGCACGCATGCAGGCATCAAGAGCGTTGTAAGACTTCTGTCCTGACGCCTCCTGGAAACAGGGAGGCCTGGCTGGGAGAGCCTCCTCTTTCCCTGGCACACGTGTGTGGGAACCATGGCTCTGGTCTGTCTGTCCACGTGTGGCCCAGTTACCAGTCTCCAGGCATGAAGATTCTCACCACTGGAGAACAAAGTGCGTGCAAATGAAAGTCACAGGCAAAGCCTGGAGTACGTTCCTAGTTTACCCAAGAGGTGTTCCACCAGCTTGTTCTGCTTAAAACCAATTGTTTTCCTGGACATATTTGAAGCACACAAGACTTATTGCTCCCCTTTTGAGCCTGACTTATTTTGAAATTCAGATGTGGGATAAATTATACCTTATTTATTAAATAAAATTGGATTCTAGTCCTTCTTTGCAAAGAATTAACCATATGAACCTGTGGGGGTCCCCTGACTTCCCCAAACTTTAGACTCCTTGTTGTCAAGGGTGAGTTTTAAGGCCCACCTTGCCTTCCACTGAGCCGCCGGAGGATCTGTGAAGACATTGCCAAGTGCTAAGCAGTTAAAACTCAAGTATTTGATAACTCAATGCCTGTAGTCTAACTAAGTGTTAGAAAGTTCTTCCAAAAAATATCTTCTATGAATTCAACTCAGTTCAGTTCAGTTCAGTCGCTCAGTCGTGTCCGACTCCTTGCGACCCCATGAATTGCAGCACGCCAGGCCTCTCTGAATTCAACTACTGTCACCCAAATTTATGATATGCTTCATATTAAGGTACTATTTATTCTTTTGGTTTTGTTTTTCCTGAAAAGTCAATGTTAGACTCTAATTTAGAACATCACTCTGCTGGCTCAAAAGTATTCACCTAATTCCCCAAACACCTAGAAATTCAAGACAGAATTAATTTAATATCACTGCCCTTGCCGACACTGTTTAGATAAAATTCCTGAAGGATTTCTTTTTCACCACCTGATTTATATGCTTGTCATTTCATAAGCACACTCTTACATTCACATGCAGAATAACCGCAGCCTTGTTTTCACATCTACCACAGATAGGGAAGGTAGAGTCCCCTTTGCTTCTTCGATGTGGAAGACTGGCACTCTTCTGTAACAAGCAATTCTAAACTGTTACAAGAATGACTTGGAAAATGCTCTCTCTTGAGACAGGGGCCCCCCGAAGGATGCATTTTTTAATAAAGCATGAATGCTACAACATTTCATCACTTGAAGCATGAAGCACTCTGAAGGTGTTAAGCTGGGGATGTGAGATCCCCAGATTCGCCAGAGGTGGTGCAGTAGCTTCTGGCCAGTGAGTGCTCTCTCGGGAGAAAGCGTACCTGTTGGCTCCGTCCACGCACAGCCCGCCATGGAGACACGGCCCACTGGCACACTCGTCCGTGTCGAGCTCACAGCGATCGCCCAGGAATCCGGGGGCACATTCACAGAAGTAGGCCCCCATAGCGTCCTGACAAGTGGCACCATTGAGGCAGGGCTGGGACCCACACTCATCAACTTCCAGTTCACAGTTTACACCTTTTTGCAAAAGTTGGCACAGGAGAAAAAAAAAGGAAAAGTTTTAGTGAAGTGTTACTATTTTCAGTCTTTGGCAATGCTTTGTTTGCCAAAGCTCTTGTCAAATGTGATGTTGCCCAAAATAATTTTCCTCCTTAATTGTAATTGATGTTAACTTTCTGGCAGGCTTGCAGGGAGTTCACAAAGCAAAGCGGCTGTCACTTACAAACAACCATCGCCTGCAACAGCTTGTGGCTTTTTAGCCCGTGGAAACAAATCATTTTTAGAACAAAGTAATTGTTTACTGCACTTTTGTTGGAAGCCTGAAACGGACTGGCCAATGTCTTTAAATTATTTTTAAACACTTAGTTTAATTAGGCATCACATTGAACAGTGGGTAAAAGCTCAGACTCCAAAGCCAAATGGCCTGGATTAGAATCTTGTCACAGCCTCTTTTAGTTGTGCGACCTTGGGAAAGTTGCTTGACCTTTCCTAATCTCAGTTTCTTAACCTGAAAAATGGGACCAGTAGTTGTAATCATCCCATAGGATACTTATTACAATTCCAATGTGTTCAAAAGTGCCTAACATAATACCTGGAGTATACTACATGTTTGCTAGAGAAAAAAAAGGTACTTTCTCTTTCCACAAATATTTATTATACAATGTGCTATTATTTCCTTGCATATCCTTTTTGCATAGAAATATTTACATTTTCTATACCACTGTAAAACACTGCTTTTAAATAGAAAATCCATTTGTGACTTAAACTCAATGTAATTAGTGCTATTATTAAAAGCTACTTCAATTTAAGGTAAAATTACATTTTACAAAATCCGTATTTTCCCCCTCCCCAAATAGTAGGTGAAGATTATTTTCTAAGCAAGCTAAGTTTAAGATTTACAAAAGTAGTCACAAACTGAGATCGCAAAGTATTCTACTGAATCTGTCTAAATAATATTTGATGGTGCATTCATGCTTAGTCGTGTCCAACTCTTTGTGATCCCATAGACTGCAGCCTGCCAGGCTCCTCTGTCCATGGAATTCTCCAGGCAAGAATATTGGAGTGGGTTACCATTTCCTATTCCGGAGGATCTTCCTGACCCAGGGATTCAACCTTACCTCTCCTGCATTAGCAGGCAGGTTCTCACCATTAGCGTCACCTGGGAAGCTGAAATAGTATTTGATACACAATAATCAAATGTGCATATAGGTTTTAAAAGATACAAAAGGGGGCTATCTATATTTGCTCATCTTTACTCCTGGGCCCATTCCCTAGGATAACAAATTATGAATTAAACTTATAGAGGAATTTCTCAAGAACTCAGAGGTTTTTAGTAGTTATTTGATTTTTTGTCCTCTTTCCTGACAGAAAATGAAATAGGATATCCCAACACCACCTGCCATTTACAACTGTGACTAGACTCTAAAACGCTGAACTGAAGAGAGACACCAGCATGTTAGCTTTGAGTGGTTTTTGAGAAGAAAAAGAATTTAAATTTTACGTCAGTAAAAATGGAAAGTTGTGGAATAGTATTTGTTGTAGGTAAGTGGCTTGCCATTTTTTTTCAAACTTTAAACTTTTTGTTTTATATAAGAGTATAGCCAATTAACAATGTTCTGATAGTTTCAGGTGGACAGCAAAGGGACTCAGCCATACATATACATGTATCCATTCCCCCCAAACTCCCCTCCCAGGCAGCCTACCACATGACATTGAGCAGAGTTCCCTGCGCTGTACAATAGGTCCCCGTTGGTTATCCATTTTAAATATAGCAGTGTGTACATGACCTTCCCAAAGTCCCTAAGTATTCCTATTTGAGGCCTGGCTATTTCTCACCCGGTCTGCAAAGAGGAATTTCTCTATCCATTTTATTTGGCATTAGTAAAGTTGGTGGCTCAGTGGTAAAGAACTCGCCTGCCAATGTAGGAGATGTGGGTTCATCCCCTGGGTGGGGAAGATCCCCTAGAAGAGGAAATGACAACCCACTCAAGTATCCTTACCTGGAGAATCCCATGAACAGAGAAGCCTGGTGGGTTACAGTCCACGGGCTCGCAAGGAGTCGAACACGACTGAGCAACTGATTTAAGGTGAAGGGAAAGACCCCTGAACTGACTGGGAGACACTGGTTCTCATTCTGTCTCTGAAGCAGTTTTTCAGCAATGCTTTGGTATCTTTATTTCTGCCGTGTAAAATAATACAATAACATATACTTTTATTTTTTAAGAATATATGAAAGATATAAATGGTCAATTCTTTTAGAAATGTTTCATATAATTACTTTTAAAATATTTGTTATTCAGTTGCTAAGTCCTGTCCGACTCTCTGTGACCCCATAGACTGCAGCATGGTGGCCTCCCTGTCCTTCACCAGCTCCCAGAGTTCACTCAAGTCCACTGAGTCAGTGATGCCATCCGACCACCTCATCCTCTGTCGTCCACTTCTCCTCCTGCCCTCAATTTTTCCCAGCATCAGGGTCTTTTCCAGTAAGTCGGCTTTTTGGAAATCAGGTGGCCAAAGTATTAGAGCTTCAGTTTCAGCATCAGTCCTTCCAATGAATATCCAGGGATATTTAGGGATATTTAGGGATATGTCTTTTAGGATTGACTGATGTCCTTTAGGATTTGATCTCCTTGTTCAAGGGACTCTCAAGAGTCTTCCCCAGCACAATTCAAAAGCATCAATTCTTCAGCACTCAACCTTCTTTATGGTTCAACTCTCACATCCTAATAGCTTTGGATTACATCTTTCAGTATTTTAGCCATCTATATTTACTAAAAACCATTAACATACAAACCAAACAAGTGGTTTAAAACTTGTTAACACTTTCCCAAATTTTATTTCATAATGCAAATAAAATTCATATATTCATCTGTTATACACTCAGGTTACTTCCTATTGCTTAAGAAATAAGATAAATAAATTAGAAACCTTTATTTTAGACACTGCAGCTCCATTTATAACAATGTCGTTCAAATACTTTAGCTCTAAAGTAATCCTGATGCATGTGTAAGAATGTGTTTCAAAAGCTTAAATTCAATTTCAGTACAAACAACTATTTGCTTTGGATTTATTTGATATGTTTATATCACTCTGAATATTACTTAACAGTGTGATTCTTATCACAGCTTTTCAGTGGTACTGATATATGGGGAAAAAAAACAAGAAAAAGTGACTTGGTCTACGTCTGAGTGATGGCAGAATAGCTGGATGAAAAGTGATGAGTACAGTCAGTCATCCAGATGTTTTTGTATTTCCAGATGCTTGGCTTCACAGATGAAACATCTGGAAAACTAACTATGATCTTCAGTTTGCATTTGGGTGTTTACTGTTTCATGCATACAGCCATCAAGTATAGATAGTTAATTGACCTTCAAAAACATACCTGAACAGCGTGGTCCAGTCTGTCTGGAGACATTCACTTTGTAACTAGGGTCGCTAAGTATGGGGCCGTATCATTGTAACTATGGAGCAACAGAAACTGGACACAGTTACTGAGCAGCCTTCTGTGGCTAATTGTCTAAGAAAAGGAAAATTCATAACCTCAAATTCTTTCACAAAAACTCCTCCAGGAGCTGAACTGATCTGTTGGAGTCGGTTTATAGTTCTGTGAATTCCATGGACGGTATAGTCTGTGGGGTCACAAAGAGTCAGACACAACTGGAGTGCCTTTCACTTTTTTTTCTGCATGAAAGGAAAGTAGAAAGGTTGGGATAAAAACACAAATAAAAGGAACTCCGCGTCAACAGAAAAATGTACAGGACAGGGAAAAAACTCCTCTGCCTTTATTAGGTTCAGGGACGCACTGTACTTACACGGCGACATCGCTACGTATACACAGATGACTAAGGTGTTCTATCACGAATTCCTGACCGTCATGATAGTTCCACTCTGAACTGCACAGTTTTCATTAGCTGTCAAAGGCAGTTCAGAAATTCTCTCACAACCAAATATTTTTGAAGATATAAATTTCAAAGAAGGATTGAAATTACATGCATTTAGGGGAGGACAGGGAGGCCTGGCGCGCTGCAATCCATGGGGTCACAGAGTCGGACATGACTGAGCAGCTGAACAGTAACAGAAAAGAAAAAGGATGAGAGATTTCCATGTTGACACACCGGCTTGGGTAGAGAAGCAACGCTCCTGGCAAATAATCTAAAGACACTCTCTTCCTTCTTCTATAATTAATTTAAAGCAAAAAGGCACCATCTCATCCTGGTTTTGATGATGCTTTTGGTAAGTTCTCCTTTAGTCTCTTCAAAGGCGTCTGGACTTGATTTTCTCTCCCCTTCCCAAGTCCTCCTTTCTCTCTTCTCGCTTACTTGCTACATCATTTTCTCCCTTTTCCTTATATGGAAAGCTCATATTCCCTGGAGGGAGGAGAGTTCACTTCAGAGAGGTCTCACTTCATAGCACCAAGGGCAAGAGAAGGGCCAGCGCTGCTCCTGCCTTCCTGCCTCCACCCCGCCCTCACCCAGATACCTTGTGAAAAGACATCCTTGCCTGGGCGGAGGGGAGGAGGTGGTCGTGTTAGAACCCAAGAAAAGTGACGTCCAAACTTCAACTGCAGAGAGTGTCAGTCCAAGGGCACTGGGAAGTCTGCTGTCCATGCGGCGCTGCGGTCACCATTTCCCAAGACCACCTGCCCTGCATCAGAGAGATGCTAGGACACACATGCCCTCAGATTCCCCTCTCCACGTGGTTCCTGGTTTGAGTTTGCCCACGAGAGGCACTTAGGGATTCGGGAGATGGGAGAGAAGCCAGGACTCTCTGGGGATTTTCCTAGATCGGCCCCGCATGGGGACAGGTGGGCTTCCCAGCAGCTCCCCAGAGAGTCTGGAGACTGTCCACTGTTACATTTTACTTATTTGTTACTTGCTTATATCCCACAACTGCTTTGAAGACAAACATCCTTGCCTGTTATTAATGGTAACAGCTGGCATTCACTGAGTTTATTTCACACCAGATACTGTGCTAAGCATTTCATGTGCATGATCTGATTTTTTTTTTGTCAAAAAATTATCCATGAGGTACTACTATGATGCCCATTTTATTAAGGATGAAACTGAAGCCCAGAGAAGTTAAGAATTTAAACAAGATCAAAAAGCTAGAAAGTGGCAGAGTCGGGATTAGGAAAGGAACAGCTTACAAGGAAGACGAGAGAGTCATGAACTAAACGACTGTCTTTCAGGAGCAGTGGGCTGAGTAAGTCAACTTCCCTCTCGGCCCCGAGACTCAAGGAGAGAGGAAGGAACCGATTAATAAGGGCTGTGTGCAAAGTGCTTTCATCCAAAAAGGCCAACAAATTAAAGGTGCACAGGAAAAAAATAAAAATGCTTTACTTACTTGCATTTGAGAAAAGACTATAGGGGCTAGGGGGAGAAGCAGGTGGCCATTCTCAAGGAAATCAGGAAGCACTTTTTCCCTTTAACATCTTCTCAGAAACTGTATGATTTTGATCTGTAACGTGAGCCAGATCGCCCTTCTGGATCCAACCATCTCCAGGATGTCTCCTCCAACTATCTCATAGGCATCATTCAGCAATTCCAAATACAAACTCTCAAGCCTCCTGGTTATCATCCAGGTCACTCAAGCCAGATTTCCAGGAATTACCATGATCTTCCTCACTATTTCTCATGCCCTAATTAGCCATCAAACGCCGTCATTCCTCCCTTAGAAATGGATGTAAGGTGTCATCCACATTGCTGTAAACTTGCCCAGACCCTGCTCACCACCTCTCATCCTGTCTGACTGCTGGCTCCTCTCTTCCAAGTCTCTCTCTACATTTCTTTTCTAGGCGTGATCTTTATAAGAGACAGATTTGATTTTACCATTGTTTGTGTTAATTTTTTAAAATAGTTTCTTCCTTGTTTCCAGGAAAAAGCATGTTGTCTTGGAATGCTACAGAAGTTTCTAAAAGATATGGACACTCTTGGAGCCACCTACAAGGATGGTCTTGCAGCCACCGTCTCCCACACCCCTCGACTGCACACAGCTGTTCTTCCTTGTGAAACCCACTGCTCACCCAATATGCTCAATAACTAACAGGGCTCTGTGCACAACAATCTCCTCTTGAGTAAGAATCATGTATGCCGTTCGTGCATCAGTTACAACAGCCATCAGAGCAAATCTGCAGACAGCGTCAGTGCAGAGGTATGGAGCACACGTTTCCATTACAACTACGGGTTTACGGTAGAGGCCTGGGTTTCTACATGTCACTTATAATCTTTTAACCTCCCGGAGCAATGAAAAGAGTCTGTGTGATGTCCTGCTCTGATTAAAAGTATCAAGCGAGTATAATAACGGTTAGCAAGATTATGAGAGATTAAGGGCTTCCCAGGTGGCGCTAGTGGTAAAGAGACTGCCTGCCAACACAGGAGACATAAAGAGATACAGGTTCAATCCCTGGGTCAGGAAGATCCCCTAGAGGAGGGCATGGTAACCCACTCCAGTATTATTGCCTGGAGAATCCCTTGGACAGAGGAGCCTGGTGGGCTATAGTCCATAAGATCGCAAAGAGTCAGACACCACTGAAGCAACTTAACACACACAAATATGAGAGATTAGAACTGGGATTTTTATCTTCAATGGGAGCATTTTGAACTTTTATCCAATAAGATTTCTGGCTTGTGCATTTAGACCCACTTTTTCTAAGGATACCAAAACGTATTAACACACTTTTTAAAAAAGCATTTGCTTAAAGTAGACTTTACAGGCTTAGGACTCATCCCTGAAGGACAATTGAGTTTCATCAGTTCCAAGACTGCTCTGTGACACCCTCACATTTTTAACTTCTAGAAACCACCATGGACAATCAACAGTGCCTTGGTGTTGTATTTTAGTTGCAGAGGTTTTCATTCTTATCTTATATGAAACCAATGTCATTATCAGTGATGAATTTAACCCTGATAAACACGAAAATAGATGTATTCTTTTATTATTTTAATCATATTTACTTATTACATATTATTGTTATGTATTATTATCTGTTGCTGTTGTCATTTGCTAAGTCATGTCAGACTCTCTGTGACCCCAGGGACTGCAGCCAGGCCTCCCTGTCCATCAGTATCTCCTGGAGTTTGCTCCAACTTGTGTCTATTGAGTCCATGACACCATCCAACCATCTCATCCTCTGTCACTCCCTTCTCCTCCTGCCCTCAATCTTTCCTGGCATCAGGGTCTTTTCCAATGAGTTGGCTCTTTGCATCAGGTGGCCAAAGTGTTGGAGCTTCAGCTTTAGCATCAGTCCTTCTAATGAATATTCAGGGATGATTTCCTTTAGGATAGACTGGTTTGATCTCTCTGCTGTCCAAGGTACTCTCAAGAGTCTTCTCCAGCACCACAGTTCGAAAGCATCAATTCTTTGGCACTCAGCCTTCTTAATGATCCAACTTTCAGTTCAGTTCAGTCGCTCAGTTGTGTCCGACTCTTTGCGACCCCATGAATCGCAGCACGCCAGGCCTCCCTGTCCATCACCAACTTCTGGAGTTTACCCAAACCCATGTCCATCGAGTCAGTGATGCCATCCAACCATCTCATCCTCTGTCTTCCCCTTCTCCTCCTGCCCCCAATCCTTCCCAGCATTAGGGTCTTTTCCAATGAGTCAGTTCTTCGCATCAGGTGGCCAAAGTATTGGAGTTTCAGCTTCAACATCAGATCTTCCAATGAACACCCAGGACTGATCTCCTTTAGGATGGACTGGTTGGATCTCCTTGCTGTCCAAGGGACTCTCAAGAGTTTTCTCCAACACTACAGTTCAAAAGCATCAATTCTTCGGCGCTCAGCTTTCTTCACCGTCCAACTCTCACATCCATACGTGACCACTGGAAAAACCATAGCCTTGACTAGACGGACCTTTGTTGGCAAAGTAATGTCTCTGCTTTTCAATATGCTGTCTAGGTTGGTCATAACCTTCCTTCCAAGGAGTAAGCGTCTTTTAATTTCATGGCTGCAATCACCATCAGCAGTGATTTTGGAGCCCAAAAAAATAAAGTCCAACTTTCACATCCATACAAATAACTACTGGAAAAACAATAGCTTTGACTACATGGATCTTTGTTTGCAAAGCGATGTCTCTGCTTTTTAATATGCTGCCTAGGCTTGTCACAGCTTTTCTTCCAAGGAGCAAGTGTCTTTTAATTTCATGGCTGCAGTTACTGTCCACAGTGGTTTTGGAGTCCAAGAAAATAAAGTGTATCACTGTTTCCATTGTTTCCCCATCTATTTGCCATGAAGTGATGGGACCAGATGCCATGATTTGCCATGATCTTAGCTTTTTGAATGTTGTTTCGAGCCAGCTTTTTCACTCTCCTCTTTCACTTTCATCAAGAGACTCTTTAGTTCCTCTTCACTTTCCACCATTAGGGTGGTGTCATCTGCATATCTGAGGTTATTGATATTTCTCCTGGCAGTTTTGATTCCAGCTTGTGCTTCATCCAGCCCAGCATTTTGCATGATGTACTCTGCATATAAGTTAAATAAGCAGGGTGACAATATACAAACTTGACGTACTCCTTTCCCAATTTTGAACTAGTCCATTGTTCCACGTTCGGTTCTAACTGTTGCTTCTTGACCTGCATACAGGTTTCTCAAGAGACAGGTAAACTGGTCTGGTATTCTCATCTCTTTAAGAATTTTCCAGAATTTTTTGTGACCCATGCAAAGACTTTAAGAGTAATCAATGATGCTAACATTACACATTTCAGCCTTCTGTAATGATCATCTTGTAATCATAACAATTATCTTTCTTGATAATTGTTATTCCTGAGTATTTGAAATGTTATAATATTAACAAATCCTTAATTCCTTTATTTTATGATATAGCAGTTTCAGAAATTAAATTCTTGCCTAGACATATCATAGTATTCCAGTTTAAACTCATAGAGTCCTGGGACTATGACCTCAGTTAACCCATTCCTGAGTATGATTCTAATCTATTCAGAATGAAAGCAGTTCACATATAAGAAAATGATACCTGCAAAATGCATTGGTCAGTGTTGTGTAAACAGCTTTGGTAGCAGTAGCAATACTGAAGATGTTAAAATAGTGACAACCAGCATACAGACAATATGCAAATATTGTCACTAAGTCATTTCATTCTCACCAAGAACCTGACATTAGGTGTTAATATTATGTTTATTTGTTAAATTGAGGAAATGGAAACTCAGAACTCTTGTGATTTATCATCATCACACCACTGGGGAAGGTCAAAGCTGGGCCTGGAATCCTCGGTCTCATTCCTCACATTGGATGCTGGCGCCTGTATCACCGCATCCCTCGTCTCTCAGACCCGCACACCAGCTCACAGCTGGCAGGCTCTAAGAGGAGAGCCGGAGAGAGAGGGCGTTTAGGATGGAGCACGCCGTCCATACTGCCAGCTGGACCGCGGGCCAATTATCAGAGCAAACACGACGGGAGAGACGCCACTCTTTCTAAAACACCATCGCCGTCCTTCCCCTTGCACTCAGCTCGCTGTGACTCATGCAAAAATGACAGTAAATGTAGCCAGAGTGTAAGAGTCTCAGCTCCACATCCTGGAGCTGGCGCACCGGGATCCGCTCATGGACCGCTTTACTTCCGGAGTGTTCCCTGACTCTGAGTGGCATCTTCCTTCTTCCTCAGCACTCTGTTCAGAGAGAGACTGTAGTTTTTGTTCGCATGCTTTCTCTCTGAATAGGCTGTGAGCATTTTGTCAGGAATAAATTTTGTCTTAGCCATCTTTAGGTCTCCATGGTCTGGCACAGTGTCCAGTGCCTCACAAAACTGTGATGAATATTTTCTGAGCAAATAGCATTTGTTACTTTGTGCACTCATTCAACAAACATTTGTCAAAAGCGAGAAACCGCATTTCTCATAAAAACGATTTCAAATGGTTCTGTTCCTGAGCAAAGCCCTGAGCAGTATTTAACTGCCTTTGGATGACCCCACCAAAAATTGGTCGATTTCATAACTAAGAGCGTATAGGAAAACCACCATTTTCCTTTGATAAAATAAAGATACAGCCTGTGAAATTCAGAATTTCTCTTTAGGCTGTTACACATTATTTGCCTTTGGGGTTTGAAAGATAACTCTTACGGGTATATTATATGGTGAGTAAAATTTGAGGTAGCTAGGTAGGTGCTCACAGAATCAATATTTAAGCGTTCGTTAAACTGGTGTCTCATATATCTATATAAATATGGACTATCTATGAAAATTATTCCTGGTAATGGATATAAGTTCATTAAGTTTCATGTCTTAATTTTGTAAATAGGATTACACTTTCAACAAAAAAACTTTCAATAGTAATGGTAATGAAAATAATATTTCTCATGAAATAAGATTATATTTTACATAATAGTTTTATGTTCCCCAAATTATTTTCATGACTATTCAGTCACACATTTGATTCACCGCAGCTTCAAAGTGATTTACCTGAACAAAAATACATTAAGAACAGACGGAACATCAAGCTTAGGTGCGAATCTCCACATTGACTGAAACTCAAATTACGCCTTTGATAAACGCCACGGTAACGGCAGTGTCCGAGTCGGCTACCTTTTAGAAACAGAACGGGTGAGGACTATTGGGAAAAGCTTAGAGAAGAACATGAAGAATTATCAAAAAAAAGAGAAGATCTCGTAGTCTTACAGGAGATTTTAAGTAGGTAGCATCTATATCATGTGATGCGGAGAGGTAGAGTAAGTTTCAGATGTGCAGAGGAAAGAAGCTGCATGATAACACGGTTTACCCGCCAGCCTCTAAGGGAGGCTGCCACGTGGCTACAACTATCGTGAAGGGGAGACCCGTGCGGAATAATCTGGACTTCCCACCAGAGGGCAGAAGAGAGCAGGCCAGGGAAGGCATCCTTCATGACCCTTCAGTGTTCATTTCTGTCCTAAAATTTGAAGGAAAAAAGGTGGTGGTGTTAAAATGTGACACTTCTCTTTCACTCTTTCCTCTCAAATAATAGTCCATTTACTTGGATTATTATATCACCCTCCATTGGGCACTCTAATTCGACCCTAACCTCTCCATTCAGTGTATCCTCAGCACAAGGAGTAGAGTGATTTTGTTACAATGCAAGTCGAACCTTTTCAGTCCTCTGCTCAAAACTCTGCAACAAGTTTGGTATTAACAGATACTCACAACTACACATAAAAGAGAAAATCAACAGGGACCTACTATATACAACAGGGAACTATCTTCTAATCACCTATAATGAATGGAAAAGAATCTGAAAATGATCCATCCAAAAGATGGATCATTTTGCTATACACTTGAAACTAACATAACAGTGCAAATTATACTTCAACACAAATAAAAAAAAAACTCTGAAGTCATTCATTAATGACTGAATAAATTCAACAAATATTTATTTTTACCCATATCATTGATCTGGAACTTTTTCTAGTAAAAAAAAAAAAAAACTATATACATGCACATACATACACACTACATATAAAAATAAATATATAAGTGTGCGTGTGTTAGTTGTGTCCAACTCTTTGCAGTCCCGTGAACTATAGCCCACCAGGCTCCTCAGTCCATGGACTTCTCAAGGCAAGAATACTGGAGTGGGTTGCCGTTTCCTTCTCCAGGGGATCTCCCCAACCCAGGAATCGAACCCGGGTCTCCCACATTGCAGGCCAATTCTTTACCATCTGAGTCACCAGGGAAGCCCCATATAAGTATAAAAAATAAAATATAAATATATAAAAATGCATGTATAACTACTTTGGGTTGATCCTTGTCTTACAGGTTTTGTAAAATAAGAATCAAAGATGTCACATGAAAATTCATTTAATTGCTTACATCAGTGTTCTCTCCAAGTGTGGTCCCCAAACCAGCAGCAGCAGCACCAGGTGGGAGCTTGTTATAAATGCATGCTCTTGGACCTCACCTCGGATCTACTGAGCTGGAAACTGTACTTTATTAAACTCTCCAGGTGAGTCTGTTACATGCTAAAATTTGAGAACCACTGAAACAGATTATAAATTCATTAGGCTGGAAATGGGAATTGAATATTTAATACATTCTCATTTTCATATTAGAGATTTCAAGTTTTTTGTGTGTGTAAAATAAAGTTGAAAATATTCTGGCTGTGATAATGTCAGCAAGTCTTCTTCCTAATGACATGGACACCTGTTCTTCCCTTACCTGCCTTTAGTCCCTGATCTAGGCTGGTCCTAATGTCTTATGCCTGGTATTTCAGTGCTTTCTAACTAGTCTCCATGTACTAACTAGTCTCCATGTACTAACTAATCTCCACATACTAAGGCATTTTCTTGAATAAAAAAATAAATTTTTTCATACATTTTTGTTTGTGAAATAAGAGATGCATCTTAAATCAATAAATACATTTATTACAGTGTTTTTTCTTATTTCCCCAAAGATTATTTTTACATCAAAGATCTGTTTCACTTGACGAACTAAGATATTTTCCTATACTGCTTCGCTTCATCATGCATTCAACTGGCATCGCCCCTGCCCTCTCATCACTCTATTTATCTCATACTGCATTTTTAACATGAAAAAAGTTTATTAGTCAATCGGGCTAATTCTAAGGAAGACGTCAATTTCAGAATGATCCATTGCAAACACTTAAACTAAGAGCATGTCACCAAGGTGAGGCTGTTAAGATGGCCCTTACTCCAATCAGACTGGTGTCCCCGTAAGAAGAGGAGGCGAGGACACAGAGATGCTCAGAGGAAAGACCACAAGAGGCATTTCACACTTGGGATACATCTTTGTCATCTTTTATGCCTAAATTTAGACCACTTCAAGGAAACCTTACAATCCAATTAAAATGTAAAAGTAAAAACAACACACATACACTGTAAAAAAATTTTTCAAGCTATGCTTTTGCAATTACAAAGCTGTTTAAGAAAACTAATTTATAGGGCCGAAACATTTGTCTTTACGTCTATTCCTTTTAGTCACCATTCATGATATTGTACTAGGAGCAGGCAACAGGAGATATTATCTTAATAAGCTATAGTGGTTTTCCTATGCAACTTTATAAACGGAAGCAATCCCAAAAGCAGTCTTATAAAAATTTACTTCTCATTTTTATTCAAACATTAATAAAATTGATTTTGACGGTGAGCACGCTGTAGTGTATACAGAAGTGGAAATATAATGCTATGTGCATGAAACATGTAGTGTTAGAAGTCAGTTACCTCAATAAAAAATTAAAACTTTTAATAACTGAAATTCAATTGCTATAACTCAAAAGAATGGACATGGTAATATGGAATACGAACAAAGGGTTTTTCATGTAGTAGTACTGTTTGATGAGCTACTTTAGTATGCCCGTAATTGTTAGCATATTAGATAATTTAAAGACATTGAACAAAATAATTTTCCATGCGACACGTGTTCCACCATCGTAAAATATGCATAAAGTAATAGAGAAAGTAAAATCTAGTTTAATATCTATTTACATCAGTTTCATCACTAGGAAGAGTACCCAGAAACATAAGGAAGAATTAATTAGAACAATTCACTAACAGTTTATTATGTCACCATGATCACTGTGCTGAGTACTCTTCTTTTTAATTCACTAACTTAGTATAATAAATACTCCCAAAGTATTGATGAATTAAAGAATAAATAGAAAACACGACTTCTGTTCTTTCAGAACTAACACTTTAGTGGAAGGAGACAGAAACACAGATATCTGAAGAAAAGGACAGAATATAGGGAGTTCTTTAGCAGAGACGCAAGCTACTATGGAAGTCAGAGAGAATCATAGCTACTGGGTGGCTCAGATGGTAAAGAATTCACCTGCAGTGTGGAGACCCGTGTTCATCCCTCGGTGGGGAAGATGCCCTGGAGAAGGAAATGGCAACCCACTCCAGCATTCTTGCCTGGAGAAGCCCATGGACAGAGGAGCCTGGTGGGATACAGTCCACGGGGGTACAGAGTTGGACACGACTGAGTGACTGAGTACACAGGAGCCTTATAATGAATGAGCTACTTGTTGCTCTGTTGGTAAATCAACATCAGCAGAAACTTTGTGAATAGATATATGGGGTTATTATTTGCTGTTTCCATGAGATTCAGCAAGAAGTGGCCTCTTTAATAATAAAATCATGACTTATCTCCAACGCCATACTCCGTCAGTCTTGCTATCCTTGGTGAGTTTATCACACTTTGACACTAGGAACCAACATTCGTGTGTCCATCCGCGGCCAGCTCCCACCAGGCCGCCCGCCCCTGGGACGAAGGGCGTCTGCTCTGATGGGGAGACTGGACTGCCTTGACCCCGAAGCCCAGGTCCCAGGAGCCCTTTAAATCTAGACTGAATCTAAAATAACAACGACAAACGCTCAAGCTGGGTGGATTTTGAGTAGCTTAGGAGGCCCCCTATCTGTTGATGAGCTCCTATCAAGGCCATGTTCAGAAGCAGCTGGATGGGCCATACGAGGTCACTTCTGCTTCCATCACATAAAGGAGAGGGCTAGGTTCCTCGCCCGAGGCTGGACCCCCACTTACCCGAGAACCCGCGCGGGCAGAGGCAGGTGTACCGTCCGATCTCGTTGAGGCACGTGGCCGCGTTCCGGCAGGGCTCTGACACACACTCGTCCACTTCCACGTCGCAGCGCCGGCCTTGATAGCCCGGGACACAGAAGCAGGAGTAGCCGTCGCCTCCATCCCGACACACGGCGCCGTGCAGGCAGGGGCTGGACGCGCACTCGTCGAGGTCCAGCTCGCAGAACCTTCCCGCGTAGCCGGTGGGGCAGACGCACACAGGGGGCCCGGGGTCCTGGTGGCAGACGCCCCCGTGCAGGCAGGAGCGGGGCCCACAGGGGCCAGCGGTGGTGTCGCAGCCGGCCCCGCTGTGCCCGGGAGGACATGAGCACAGAGAGCGCCTCTCCCCCGGGACGCGGACGCACGTGGCGTGTCCTGGACAGGGGCTGGAGAGGCAGGGGTCCTCCTCCTCCCCGCAGTCTTTGTCCACATGAACGGCTGTGTCTGAACAACGGCAACTGCTGTCTTTTGAGAAATCCTTGCATGTAGAATTGTTTTGGCAAGAATTGGAGACGCACTTGGTGTCATTTTTATTGCAAAAGGAACCTACAAGGAAAAACATCAGATGAAGCATGCAAACAAATGGTGGATGATAAAATTAAAGAACGTCCATCTTTCTGCTCTTCATGTGCCGCAAACGAACCCATTCGGTTCAGTTCAGTCACTCAGTCGTGTCCAACTCTTTGCGACCCTATGGATTGCAGCACTCCAGGCCTCGCTGTCCATCACCATCTCCTGGAGGCAAAGTTGACTGCATCCTAGCGATGAATTTGTCAAATGATGTCTAATAACTAGCTCTGTGATAATGATGATTTGTCATTTTTTTTTCATATAGCTGCTAATAAAAAACAAAAATGACTGGCTTCAGATTCTTTGCTTCTCTTGCATTTTCCTTTCTCAGGTAAAAATGCTGTTGAAGGACGGGGTGAATTGTTAAATTGCCCCATAAACCCTAAATTTTGAAATCCACATTCTCTCATGGAGGATTTTTGGGGTATCCTGGGAGATGAGATACAAAATTGTCTCTGAATATACTGTCTAACTGAAACTAATATTTGAATGAATACTTTGGCTTATGCTGCTTTATTACAATCACCATGTGTGGTCTAAAAGGAAAAGCATAGAAGAGTGAAAATATAAAATTAAAATAAAACACCAACTATTTGTTGAAGGTTTACTTTGTGTACCAAGCATGTCAGGTGTTTCACATATAGTATTTATAATCGTCACAGCAACAAATATTATGTGCATCTTACAGATGACAGGTTAAGTCCCACCGAAAGGAAGCAGATATAAAGTGTATGGACTTCCAAATTTCTGAAAGCTTCTCTGTTCTAGGGAAACATTTTTGAAATTCTAATTGGAATGATGACCAGCAAGAAAGCAATACTTCTGTGATTAGTTTCCAAATTCACTGGATATCTGCCTGTGTATAATTTTTCCCTGAATCTACACACCTTATGATCATAGCACCATTATTTTCTTAATCATGTATACTGAGAAGCTTTTTGACTTGGCAACTCAACTGCATCAGATCACAAAACACTGTGTTTTGTGTGTGGATTTATCTCGTACACCATTCTCTTATTTTTACTTCCTGTCTCACAATATTCCTCACTAATATAACAGTGGGTGATGGTCTGGGCTTATAATTTTAAAAATTATGAAATGAATAGTCTGCTCTTAGGAGACATAAATCAACTACTGTCAGAAGAAAGTAGCATGAAAACTTTGAGAAATATGTAAAAGTGGTAAATCTCCTCCTGCAGAAAGAGAATCGGTTCTCTTTAATGTGGTCTGGTGACCAAGAGTGTGATGGGAAGGTGGACAGATAACGACTGACTGGCTCATCACACAAGAGTGAGGGTTTTCACAGTGATCTTCCTTGGAGTCTTTCTAGCAGCTGAAAGTTCTCCCCCAGTGCCTGTGCACAGAAGGTTAACACATGCTTGATCTGAGAGCAGACCTTCTCTAGTCCCTATGAAAACGCTCAACTAATCATCCTTTTCCCATAGCTGTGTTTTTCAAGTACCGGCTTTCCAATCACATCTTCAAGTGTATGACTGGCTTCTAGCTGTTCGTGTCTTAGCTACAGCGTCACTTTCTGAGAAAAGCTTTCTCTGAGCCCCTTTTCTAACCCTCTGTAATGTTTTACCTCCTCATATATATGTGAAGTGCTCTTATTTCTTTGTGCACATGTTTGTTTTCTGTTTTCCTCATTGCAATTCTAGCTCCACTAAGGAAAGGGGAAGACCTTGTCTCTGGTATTTTCTGGGTTTGTGACATTACCTGTCGCATAGTGTCTGCTCGGTGCATACCTACTGGGGTAGAGTGGAGAAATGTCACAACACAACACTGGAGGAAGGGTGCTGTGCGGTCACAGGGTCCAGTGCAAGTCTACTAGGAAAGCCTCACTGGAGAAAAGGTACTTGAGATGTCTTTTAATTTATTTTTTATTAATAATTGGATGACAGCTGGTTTACAATGTTGTGTTGGCTTTTGCTGTACAATAATGTGAATCAACCATGGTGGTGATGGTGGTTTAGTCACTAAGTCATGTCTGACTCTTGAGACCCCATGGACTGTAGCCCACAGACTCCTCTGTCCATGGGATTCTCCAGGCAAGAATACTGGAGTGGGCTGACATAAGTATACATATATCTGAGATGTCTTTTTAAATTAATGCAAGTGAAGGAACGGCATTATTTTCAGAAGAAAGCAGAAAAAGCATGAGAGGTATTGGCATTGCTCTGCCAATCATATGAAAAGCATGAGGGTATGAGAAGGCAGAGGTCTGAGACGTGGGCAGAGGGCAGAGGATAGGGAGGAAGATGAAGAGATATTCAAAAGTTCAAACATTTGCAGTACTTAGAGTTCTTGTGTCCAAACTAAAAAAAGAGAAATAAATATTGCAACTCTGCTCTCTGAACTCTCACCGTCAAAGGCATATGATGAAATTATGTTTTCAATCTTTTTTGTTTTGTTACATTTTGTTAGTGGTAATAATAATGGTTTTCCCCTTCCTTCAGAAATCAAGTATCTTGGAATAATAGTGGAAAGTAATAGAGGAAAAAAGTGAAAGCGAACTGTAGCATACCTCTTAAAAGATACTTTGAAGTGGTACTTATTATTCACAGGCATATCGTGATAAGTTAAAGATGTATATTGTAAACTCTAGAGCAAGAGTTAGCAAACTGTAGCCTGTGAGCCAAATCTTACCTGCCATCTGTCTTATAAATAAAGTTTAATTGGAGCACAAAAAAAATCAAGTATCTTGGGACTTCCCTGGTGGTCCAGCAGTTAAAACAGCCTTCTGATGTAGAGGGTGTGGGTTCAATCCCTGGTCAGGGAACTGAGATCCCACATGCCTCACAACCAAAAAACATTAAAAAAAAAAAAAGCAGAAGCAATACTGTAACAAATTCAATAAAGACTTTAAAAATGGTCCACATCAAAAAAAAAAAAAATCTAAAAATGAAGTATTTTCATTTAAGCCATACATTGAAGCATTTGTATAGAAAAACACAATAGCAAAGGAAATTAGCATTTATATCTTAGGCCCTTACGGTGCAATTTTAAAAGTAAACTTCTAACAGCATTTGTGTAAAGCATTTTACAGATGGAAAACTGAGTTTTACAGGGAATGAGCTATTTGTGTGGGGTCATAGAGATGGGGCATTTGAACCTCTGGTTTGTCTGATTCCAAAGTTCATTTCTTTTTCCTGCATTATTTTAGAAGGTAGAATACTTCTGGGTAGAGTTTCCTACTTAATCATGGTGATATCCACCTAAGTGTTTACTTCTGCTGCCTTCTAAACCCCATGAAAAGCCTAATCAAAGTGTCAGTTGCTCAGCCGTATCTGATTCTTTGCAACCCCATGGACCCTGCAAGGCTCCTCTGTCCATGGGATTCTCCAGGCAAGAATACTGGAGTGGGTTGCCATGCCCTCCTCCAGGGGATCTTCTCGGCCCAGGGATCAAACTCAGGTCTCCTGCCCTGCATATAGATTCTTTACCATCTGGGCCATCAGGAAAGCCTGTATGGCTTAAAACAGTATGGCGACTCACTGGAGAAGGAAATGGCAACCCACTCCAGTGTTCTTGCCTGGAAGTTTCCATGAACAGAGGAGCCTGGCAGACTACAGTCCATGGGGTGTCAAAGAGTTGGACACGACTGAGCACGTGCCGAGCTACTCACCCACTCAAATGACGAGATGACAAAGACTGACAACACCAAATGCTGATGGGGATCTGGAGAAAATGCAACTCTCCTTCTGCTGCTGCTAAGTCGCTTCAGTCGTGTCTGACTCTGTGCGACCCCATAGACGGCAGCCCACCAGGCTCCCCCGTCCCTGGGATTCTCCAGGCAAAAACACTCTCCTTCATGCCCTCTTTATTATAACTGATCTTTCTTGTCTATGTGTTAATAATTGTATTCTTCTTTCAAATAGTAGACTTTGATTTTGTAGAGTTTATCTATACTATCTTGGTTTTCTGTCCTATAGATTTATGCTTTTATCTTTTTTTCCCCCTTAATCTTACTTTCTTTCTAACTTGCTATTTACTTTTTCAGATTTCCTAATTTACTAATAAGATAAATTTTTTCTTTAAAAACACAGCTTTGCTGTGTTTCTCACAATTTCTTTTTATTATATTAAAAATGTTTTCTAATTTCCATTTTGAGTTATTCTTTGCCCTACAAAAAATTTGTAAGAATCAATTAGATCAAGTTTGTTAATTGTGTTATTTAGACTATCTATAGCATCATTCATTGTTTTCTACTTTTTCTCTCTGCTGAGATTGATGCATTAAAACCTCCCGCAGTGATTATATATCGGGCTTCCCTGGTGGCTCAGCTGGTAAAGAATCTGCCTGCAATGCAGGCGTTTGATCCCTGGGTTGCGAAGATCCCCTGGAGAAAGGAAATGCTACCCACTCCAGTATTCTGGCCTGGAGAATTCTATGGACTGTATAGTCCATGGGGTCGCAAAGAGTCAGACACCACTGAGTGACTTTCACTTTCATAGTGATTATAAATTTTCTCTATTTCTCCTTTTAGTTCTGACAATTTTCACTTTTATATTCTGAAGCAATGTTCTTATGTTCAGAAATTCAGAATAGTTACATCACGCTGTTGGTTTGATCCCAATATATTTTCAAAAAATCCTCTTTTGTCTTCAGTAAGGCATCGTACCTTAAAAGACTACTTTTGCCATTATCAATATTGCTATATCAGTTACTTAACACATACATTGCCGGTGGAAATTCAAAATACTGTAGGGACTTTGAAAAACATTTTGAAGTGTCTTATAAATTTAAACATACATTTACCATATGACCCAGCAATCCCACACCTAGGCATTTCCTCCAAGAGAAATGAAATCATAATGCCCATACAAAAATTGCTTGAAAAAGAAAACAACTTTATTCATAATGACCAACACCAGAAAGACCTAAATGTTCATCAACTGGTAAATAAATTTTAATATACCATATGTTGGACCACTCACTACTCAGCAAATTACTGATCCACAGAACAACATGAAGAAATCTCCAGAGTATTATGCTAAGTGAAAGAAACCAGACCAAGACTATATGCTGTATGATTCCACTTTTATGACGTTCTAGAGAAGGTGCAATTATATCACTGGACACAGTTCAGTGGTCAGCAGGGAACAGAACTGGTGAAGGTCCTTAATGCAGGGGATCATAAGGAAATATTCATGGACACATTCTATATCATGATTGTGCTTCTAGTTACTAATTGTATGCATTTGCCACTTAAAAGTGGTGAATTTTCTCATACTGTATGTAAATTATACCTCAATAAATCAGACCCACCCCAAATCCTAAAATAATACAGAAAGGAATAAATCACCATAAACTTTCAAGAGCCAGGACAGAGGTTGAGGGGGTAGACAGCCATAAATACACATACACGCTGGAAGCTGGGCTACATGGGGTGAGAAGTACTAGACTTAGGAAGCCAAAGAGAGCTGACACCAAGCCAGAAGTGGGAGAGCCCCAGAACCAGCTGATGCCACAGAATCCCCGACAGGTTCAGGCATTACACGTTTCACGTACTTCTGAAATGATCATGCAAGTGGAGCTGAGCAAAGGAAGGGTGTTTGGGAAACTGGCTGAGAGCAGTTAGATGCTCTTGTTCTCTCTCTCACTGGGAAGCTGCATGTCTGCTTCCCCCACAAAGGCAGGTTCAGAGGCTCGGGTGGTGTGGGTGGGGCTGAGTCTGGTTTGTGGAAGAATTAAGTGGGTGTCTATATAGAATTGTGAGACACTCTTCAGCCTCATTTCCAATTCATTTCTAAAAATGCCAGGAGTCAGATGTATACTCCAAGCAGGAAAGGGAATTATTGCTCTTGACAAGCCTGAGTGAAAATACTTTCAGATACTGATGTGGAATGTCACCTATTGAAATGACCCAGCTGGACCACTCTAGAATAAATCCTAATAAGCTGTAAACCCTAGCACACAAAGAAAGATTTTTCAAATAGCTTTAATAAGAACTACTATATGAAATGTAGGTAAGCATATAGGGCATGCATATGTGCTCAGTAGAGAGTTATTTTTTAATTATACTTTAAATTATACTTCAATGATACTCTAAAAAACAATGACAAATGAGTATTTTTGAATCTACTAATCAGCTTAAGAAACAATAGTACCTCCTTCTTATATACGAACAGATTGCATGAGATTTTCATACATTTGAGGAAAATCTTCAACTAAGATAAAACACAAAGCGAAAACACACATTGTTTTTAAAAAAGTAATTTGGAAGAGGCAAAGACAGTGTAGGGAGATAACCAAAATTTATGCAAACTTGAGAATTATTATTTTCAAGGAGTCAAGAAAGGATATAGCTCCAGTGAAATGAGTAAAGGCTTATAAAGATACACTTCTAGAAAACGAGAAATTAAAAATGTGAGTCACAGAAATTTAAAAATTCAGCTGAGTGATTGAAAGTGTTGGGAAGAATCTCCCCCACTTCACCCCCACAAAAGAATTTTACCAAGAGATTGGAAACAGGAGGTGGGAGAGAGAGGGAGCTAGAGAACAGTCAAGGAGGAATTTCAGAACGAGACAGCTGAGAGAATGGGGAAAGCACGAGGGGCAAGCAGAGGAGGGCGACGGGGCTTAGAGTTACGACAGGACAGGCAGCATTCCAAGCGACCGTGCAAGCGGCTACAACGGAAGAATAAAGCCTAGCCTATTACTTTAAAACGTACAAATAAAAACTTCAAGGAATACCTAGAAGAGTTTCAAGCAGTTGCTCCCAGGGAGGGAACGTGGGAGTGAGGAGCTGGAATCGAAGGGGAGGTGGTAACAAGTGTGTTGTTCCCCTTATAACCCTCAGTGATTTTTAAAGTGTTGCTGAATAAATGTAATAAAAATATTCTTCAAAGCAAAACAGGACTAGTTATAATACACACACACACACACACACACACACACACACACACTCATCAGTTTGCTCACATGTGCAGTCTGAATTCTGTTTCCCGTGCTGGTGCAGGACAAGATGGTCCATCAAGCACATCCTTCTACTGGGTCTTCTCTGGGGATCATGTTCTCATTGGCACCATTTGCTGCCTGGGTTTATGGGTGTGCCCCAGGTGAGATGCAGGTAGGCCCTCCTGGAAATGCAGCGTGTGTGTGTGTGTGTGTGTGTGTGTATGTGTGCTCGCTCAGTCTCTCAGTCATGTCTGACTCTCCACGACCCCATGGACTGTAGCCCACCGGGCTCCTTGGTCCATGGGATTCTCCAGACAAGAATATTGCCACTTCCTCCTCCAGGGGATCTTCCTGACCCAGAGATCGAACCCAAATCTCCTGCGTTGGCAGCTGGGTTCTTTACCAATGAGCCACCTGGGAAGCCCACAGACTGTGACCTAAGCATTTTTTTCAAAATTTTTTAATGTGGACCATTTTTAAAGTCTTTATTGAACTTGTTACAATATTGCTTCTGTTTTATGGTTTTTGGTTTTCTGACCACAAGGCATGTGGGATCTTGGCTCCCTGGCCAGTGGTTGAACCCGTACCTCCTGTACTGGAAGGCGAAATTTTAAACACTGGACCTTCTGTATTAGAAGGCAAAGTCTTAACCACTAGCATAGCTGTTATTAATCGATGCTTCAGCTGACTGTACTAAACAAGCAAAGACCATAGCCTGTCAAAAAGAAAATAGTTTTTTTCAAATATAGAAAGGAACTGCAATTTACTGCCTTATTAAAAACGAGTTAAATAGCCAACTAAGGAAATAAAAGCAGAATATGCAGAGGTCAATGATGGGAGTGTCATGAAGTAAGGGTTATGATTAAGTCCACTTTTGTATACCTGAAGTGAAAAAGAATCTATCATGTATACGTTACTTCAGTGTGCCAGGTACACTGTGTGTACACTCAGTGAACAATAAAATAATTCTCATAATGATAATACCTTTAGAACAAGAGTGAAATGGACATACACAGAAAAACTTTACAGGAGGAGGATGTTGTTTCCAACATCCATGTGAGCCTTAGTCACTGGGTGAAAACTTTTGGATGTGAAGTGTTACTGCTATCCTCAGACCACTTTATAGAGGCTCCCCAGCTGTTTTCTTGCAGTAAAGTTTGCCATCTACTGGATATTGTTAAGAAGTTCTACGATAATGGGGTTTGGACTTATCCTTTTTTTCCTAAGTGCAGCGGAACTCCTCCAAGGAAAATGCCTTGAGCAATCCCGACACACACAACTCCAGCGAGAAGCAGCTCAGTGTGAGCAAAGGAGGAGACCTCCAGCCACTCAGCCCCCAGCCTTTCTGCGGACACCTGCGGGGAGCCCCAGAAGAGCAATCTGAAGTCACTGTTCAGGAGAAAAGGAACTGGTTTAGAGAGTTTCTGTAATTCTTTTGCATTTGCTATTTTGGTATTGCTAGGGCTAAAAATAAATGTATATATTTTAATATAAATATACATTATGTATAAGTATATATGCAAATATATGTATATTTGCTAAGAAATAAGAAGTAACTTGGCCAGTTTTAAAGAATATTAAGCACACAAACCTTAGTATTGACTTATATGTGGGTATTTGTATTTTCTAATAATTTGATTTATCTGGAAAACAGCCATATTGGTAATTTAGCTTAGTTATAAGAATATATTTATTCGGAGCAATTATACACCACAAGGTGGTTTCAGGGAAAAGCATTTTATCATCTCTAAGATTACTATGCATGCGTGCATGCTAAGTTGTTTCAGTCGTGTCTGACTCTGCGACCCTATGGACTGTAGCCCGCCAGGCTCCTCTGTCCATGGGATTCTCCAAGCAAGAATACTGGAATGGGTTGCCATGCCCTCCTCCATGGGATCTTCCCAATTTATTCCTTTGTCATTGATGGCTTTAACACACTTATCTCTGAAACAGAAATGTAATTCTCAGATTTAAAAATTATCAGTCAAGAATCTAAAAATTTTATCAACTTTTTATTAGCAATGTTTTTGGCAGTGTTTGGACTGGCCGACCATAGTAGATGGGGGAGAGAGAGAAAACGCGCCCGCGCGCGCGTGTGTGTGTGTGTGTGTGTGTGTGTGTTGGACGAGGAGCAAAGCCTGTGAAGTGAGACACACCCTATTGGGCCTGGCTCTGGCATGCACAGCCTCTGTTTCCTCAGCTACAGAGAAGGAGAAACAGTAGAATCCACTTCTTAGGGTTTTGTGATAACTGAGTCACTAGATTTAAATGCTTGGCAGACATACAGTAAATGGTCAGTAAATGTTAGCTCTTATTGTTACATAAGACACTTAGATATTGTTTGGGGTTCCTAACAAAAAAGTTACTAGATTAATAGAAAATGTATCTATAACAATAATAACCAAAAAAAGTGTCATTTACTAACACAGTGTCACGCAGGAGTTTTATTTGAGGAAACTTAACAAAGACCCAAGTGCACACTTACATAGCGAGATTACCGATGGGTTCATCCAATACGCCAAAGACACTTTTCCCATAAACTACATGACGCACATACAATACTATGTATAGAGTAGGTAACTAATGAGACCAGACACTCTACTCAACGCTCTGTGGTGACCTAAATGGGAAGGAAATCCAAACAAGAGAATATATATATATATATATATATATATATATATATATATATATATAGAGAGAGAGAGAGAGAGAGAGAGAGAGAGATGATTTACTTTGCTATACAGCAGAAGATAACACAAGGTTGTGAAAAACTACACTCCAATAAAAATTAAATAAAGTACCCGGACTTGCTCAGGATCAAACCGGATGAATGAAGTTTAGACTGAGAAAAAACCTGCTCTCACACAGAATATCTTCACTATCTCACTGCATATTTCGAGTGCCATTTAAATTTGGGGCTCAGAGAAACACCTCACAAATTGAGCTGCAATGAGGGTTTTCTGTTCAGAGAATCTGCTATGTGTTCCCGGGGCCTGTTTACGCCCAGCAAATGCTCAGTGACTATTTTGTGAATTTTCATAGTCAAAGCCAAGATCCTACCTTAAAGATGTCCCTTCCTGTATAAACTCGGCATGTGTACAGGTCCACCTGCATTTATCTGTAGGGGTAACAACCGACCCTTGTTTCTTTGTTTTTTTATTTAAAGGCCCTCTTATTACAGCTCTTCTTAGTCTTTTCCTAGGATTCCCTAACTGAATTCCAGATCAAAGAATTCCACCTTAGGAAGGGGGCTGATTGAATATTCTTGAGCCTGGCTTTCTGCAGAGACTGAAATTTAATTCCAGGGTTGGGACTGCGGTGGGGGGTGGGGAAGGGACGTGGCAGGAGAGGTGAATCTTTATTGGGGAAGTAGCCAAAATGGCCCAGACATGGTGGGTAATCAATAGGAATGTTGAATAATGGATGAATGAGCCAGAAAACCTGGATTCCCATTTAAGCCTGGCTGTGAAGCTCTTACGCTCACCTCTTTTGATAAAATCAAGCGGAGCAAATCCTCAAGCGGAGGGTAAATCGCTCACTTTGATATACATGATGAGAGGATCACTCGGGACAGTTCAAGAAGTAGATGGGCCCTTTAAGACATTTCTTTTCTCTGCATTCATGTGGCCTCTAAAAAACTAGGTATTCACTCTCTCCTACCTAGCTATTTCTATAGATGAGTTTTAAATTTTAAATTGAGGCAAATTTACTGTAATGGCAAGAGCACAATCTTGTGGTAAGACAGACAGAGGTTTAAATTTTGGTTGTGCCGGTTCCCATACCTGTGGTCTTAGAATCGGTGTCATGAGCCTGCCCCTCGTTTCTGAGGGAGACACTGCCCAGACCTGTAGCCACACACACAGACCTTCAGAGCAAGGGCTTTGGAGCCTGGATTTAAATCCTGACTCTGCCACTTACAGACACTATGAGTTGTATTAAGATACTTAACCCCTCTGTGCCTTAGCTCTTATTTCTATAAAAGTGATGTCTACCCCATAATTTTCTTGGCGATATTAGTTAATATACATAAAATGCCCAGTAGTGCTTGTAACAGCGAGAGTGTTGTCAGTCAATTCATATTATTGTTATTATCATGAGGCGTAAAAAGGATAACATAAAGCTCTTTATAACAATGTATCATAAAGTAATAATTTAACCAGTATTATGGTATTATTTGTCTTTCCTTTCAATGCAGGGTTCAAAGGATAAATGTCTTGGTCTCCTTCTACTGACAAGCACAATACCACAGCATCGCAGGTGCCTGGTAAATGCATGTTTAATAAATGAATCGGTGCAAGGAAAATGAGAGTATACGACTATCCTGGAAAGAGTTATCAGTTTCTGAGTTCTGGGAAGTACAAGTTTACTGTCATCACACGTCGCTGAGAACCTTTCTTCGTGATCAGGAGGGAGCCAGCCCCACCCTTAGCTCCTGGGCAAACTCTGCAGCGCGACTGCCCTGCTGAGAAGACTGCACTAGAGCTTGCTGGTGCCACCTCCCTCTCACCTGCTCTAGAGACTGTCCTCGGGCTCACCAAGAACTTTCCCCACAAAGATATTTTAAATCCCTTGGGTATGGGTGCCATCTTGCTAGGTGTCTTTTACACACGATTTCCGATCATTAACCTTGGCACACATGAGATCAGGGCCTGCTTCTCCAAAGCTGTCGCTCTCAAAACTTTCCTGTGAGAACAGAAGCCTCTGGGTCCTCATCAACACAGACTACACACCTCAGCACAGGTCTGGATGGGGTCAGGGTGAGGGACCAATCGATCACACACGCTAACCCCAGAGAAGGGGCCCCGCCCTTCCTCATCCTTAAACATGACTAAAGAGGGAAATTGCGAAGGTCATTTTTACTGTCAATCACTGACAATCGCAATGAGAATCTAATTATGTCCCTTTGACATTAAAATCATCTCAAGCTAATCAGGCCTGGGCACTCTGACCTTATTATAATCCATGTACACTTTAATAAGGATCAGCTTGTAAATGACCCCTTTTATTTAAAGGGATACTTACATTTTACTACGTCCTTGCCTCTAGCAAATTGAAATTCCACAGTAAAGCTAAAAATGTTCTAAATGAAGAGAAAAATAAAAGTTATTTTTTCCCCACTCCTTAAAGCCACTATTTTCTTAACTAATCAATGATCAACAGACATAATTTCAATATTAATTATAAAACCATCGTGCAGAATCATTTAGCTACATGGCTATTCTTGTTCTAAAATGATACCTGAAAGTTTTATTATTTTCCACTAGATTTTTATCAGATTTTAAAGTAATTATGTTATACAGAAGTAAGGTTAAAGAAAAAAATAAGGAAAATTGGTAAAATAAGTGAAAGCAGACCGTCAAATTTTAGCTCATTCTGCTGTACCCAAAAATAGTAAGGACAATATAAGAATGAAAAAATTAGGATAAACTAGTGTTTCAGTTTTATTATTGATGTTACCAAAATGCCTCCGATACCCGGGTTCCTAGGGATAAATATCTCATTAACTCCTGCAAAAAAAAATATGGGGTTGGAGGTATTATAGCTATTTTATAAGTAGGGAATTGCGGTTCAAGGATGTTCAATAAATTCTCCAAAGTTATGCAGCTAATATGTGTTCGATTAGGATGCCAAGAAGACTTTAAACACTTATTCGAAAAAATTCAAATAAAAACAGAATCATAAAAAAGAAGTACCTAAGAAGTGCCTAGACCAGCATTCCCACACTTTGTCACTCATCTGAACCACGAGGATCTCATGAACTTGTGGACTTTCTGAGTCAGCATTTCTAGTGAGCTCCCAGGGGTGCCGATGCTGAGGGTCCAGAGACTATACTTTAAATACCAGGCCTCTCTCCTTGCTTTGTCTAACAGAGGTATGATGTGGGCCACATATGTAACTTTAAGTCTTCTAGTGAAAAATATAATTTAGATTATAACTAAGAGGTAAAAATAAGCAGGTACAATTAACTTTAATAATATGTTTAACCACATATAACTAAAACAGTATCATTCCAATATGTAATTAGGGTCAAAAATTAATGAGATATTTACATCTCTTTTCATACTAAGTTGTTGAAATCCTACATGCACTTTACACTGAGTGCATTGCAGCCCTAGCTAGCAACAGTTTAAGTGCTCAGAGCCACAGGTGACTCACGGCTATTATGTTGAATAGTGGAGACTGCAATGGTTTTCTCATAATTTTGTACAAAGAACTAATGTTTAGAAAAATTACATTTGGTTATAATTATAAGACATTCATCTTCTAGTATTTAAATTATCTTCTTTTATGGCATGATTATAGTACTGGGCATAATGTAGAACTGTGTGTGTATGCTCAGTCATGTCCAATTCTTGGCAACCCTGTGGACAGGCTCCTCTCTCCACAGAATTTTCCAGGTAAGAATACTGGAGTGGGTTGCCATTTACTCCTTGAGATATAGTACTCAGCATGAATAAAGATGCTTCAAAGTACTTTCTAAGAGCTTATTTATTACAATGTATATTCAAATTGTGCACATCCTTAGAAGCCTATGTTCCTATGAATCATTCCCAGATCTTTGCCTTCTTGTTGATCTCCTGGCCTGAGCTGGCACAGAACTGATCATTGTTAAGACATCACACTTATTTATGTATTTCCTGAATTGTTCTGTTTCACACATGGTGACTTGTCTTCATAGTTAGCAAAGGAACTCTTCAAGTTCAGGAAACAGAACATTCCCCGCTTCAGTCTGTTTGTACACAGGCTCTGTGTATCCAGTACCAACCCCACTTGGAATCCTAGCTCCTGAATGGTGCAGGAAGTACGTGCTGCTGGCTTTGCTGATTGATAGGTTTTCCCCTGGGGAAATTTGTCCTGCTCACTTTAAGGCTCACCACACTTGGACAGAGAGAGAATGATTTTCTAGTCTGGTCACTGCAGGTTGTTAACCAGATTTGGGGAAAACACAGGTTACTGTGGTTACTTGATAACTTGGAAACCATTGTGAATACATTTCATTTTCTTTTTATCCAGCTAAAAGCCCCATGACACCGAGTGCAGCAAGTACAATGCCCTTGTGCCTTTGGTCTGGGCAAGATTCTGGAGTGTGGGTGGCCCGCTGCCCAGGGCGCCCTGGCACCCGCTGTTCTAGCAGGCCTCGGTGCACACAGACATGCCCCAGCTCCCCGGCACACCCCGTGACACTCATGGACAATGAGTCTCCATCTCCCAGGACCCATCTAGCAAACTGCACCCCAGAAGGCTGTGGCGAGTGCACTCGGGATGAATGCTAAGCCTTCCTTGCTGAGTACAGAACATTGGGAAAATGAGAGAAAACTAAGAGGGAGACGCGTGGTTGCTGACATTCTTCTGAAAGTTGAAAGAGAATGTCTCATGTTTGAATTGGCAGTTTAACTGAATAGAAAATAATGAAAATGTAAGGTTAGCTCTACTGTGGACATGACACAGAAGGGAACTTCATGAGCAGACACAAGATGCCTCACCGTAGGAAGGCATGGCTGCACCTTTGCACTTAAAGCATTGTGGAGGCGGGTGGGTGGACAGGAAAAGAAGGATTAACTCAAGCAAATAATTAATTTCTAATAAATTAAGTAAATTAATATTTTGCATAGTAATAGAAAACATTTTACTTGATATACATTAGATTTTTAAGTAAATCCCATATAGTATTCATCATTGTGTATACCACCCATTTCCAGCATAGACTCAATAATCAGTAATTCATAACTGAACTGAAACAAGCAAGCTTAATCCCTATCTCCTGAAATATAACTAATTGTTTTTTCTAAGCCTGGTAGGCTACAGTCCACGGGGTTGCAAACAGTCAGACACGACTTAGCAACTAAACCACCACTACCAAGCTTTCTGTATTTTTTTTTCTCTTGAAAAGTTGCCTGCAGCCCACCACCATCTATTAATATCCCTGCATCATATACCCGGTGTACACTCCCACCGATCTTTCACTTAGAAGGAGCTCTTGAATGATACACGTGTATGAAATGGGAGCCTTCATTGTGTTAGTTGCTCATTCGTGTCCGACTCTGTGACCCCATGGACTGTAGCCCGCCAAGCTCCTCTGTCCATGGGATTCTCCAGGCAAGAATACTGGAGTGGGCTGCCATTCCTTCTCCAGGGGATATCTTCCTGACCCAGGGATCAAACCCAGGTCTCCCACATTGCAGGTAGTGTTTTTTACCATCTGAGCTACCAGGGAAGCCCAAATGGGCACCTTCATTCTTTTCTACATCATTTTTTTTTTTTTTACTGTGCTAAAACAATAAATTCAGAACAAGTCCAGCAAACTTCCTTTTATAATACCTAGTAAATTGTGAGTCAGATGGAAACCATGCCTAATTTGAAGTGCACTGAAGGGCATAGCAAAGGATGAGAACTCAGCTTCATTGGTTGGAGCAGAAAGACGACCTCCTGTCAGGGAGCCTGGCAGGTATAATCACGGTGTGCCCCAGGCTTTCCCAAAGCACAGCCTTTCGGTGGCCTGTGAGAAAGCAGATAGATGCTTCCCCTTTTGGGGCGAGACAGTGAAAGAAGCTGCTTTACAGAATATTCCAGTTTCATGATGGAGAGATAGAATAAGGATACAATCAATAATTTTTTGAAATGAAGGAGGCTAAGATCCTATCAGCTAAAGCCAGGTCTCTATAGAACAATAAAATGCTTAATCTTTACAAAATAAAAGCAATTTTAGTTTATTTATAAATTAAAAGGCTTCCATCAAATCAGCCAATTAATATTTATCTTCCAAGCGGATGCTAACCCTGTGGTGTAAAAGGGGTTAAGAAATCCTTAAAGAATCTGTTTACTTCAGGTCTGTTTCTAAAGCACCCTATCATGTTGTTACAGAAACTACTCATGGCTGAAAATTTCCCTGTATGATTATTGCTATAGAAACCACCAGATGACCAGAAGCCAGTTTTTCACCCATTAGCCATCACTCTCCTACCTGTCTCCAGGATGGTTTTGCTTCTAAATGCTTCTATGCTGCCAGAAACAAAGGAGAAAAGGGGGTAAACAAAGTGGTGGGAAAGAAGAGAGAGAGAGCGGGAGAGAGAGAGATGACGGCCACATCACAAGCAATAAGGAGATCCAGGGTGTTTCTGTTTTTCTTTATAGAGAAAAGAAATATAATTAGGCAAGCAAACAAGGCTCTAAACTGGTGACTACATCTCTTCAGGACCATCTGTTCAGATGAAAAGTGAGCAATAAGAAATTGCTATTTTCATATTTTTAAAGCCATCATTGGACATTTTCAAGAATTTCCAAGTAGAATATATGTCCATGTCTGATGTTGTTTCCCCTATTTAACTCAAATTAAATATAAAAGGTAATTTTCTCGGCCTTCCCTGGCAGTCCAGTGGTTAGGACTTGGAGTTTCACTGCCACGGCCCAGATTCAAACCCTGGTGGGGGAACTAAGATCGTGCAAGCCGCAGAGCACGGCCAAGAATATAAACACATTTAAAACTTAAATAAATAAAAGCCAATTTTCTTATGATAGTTTCATATAAGATATTGCTAAGTTCTAGAATGGTGTCATGGTGAAAAACTCATGCTTTGATAACCATAATTTAATTCATTTCCTTCCTCACAAGATTGTAATCAGTTTTTAGGTTCTCATATGATATTAAAGTTTGGCACTGTTTTGTGTAAAAATGGCCTATGTAAATTAAATCAGACAACAGATTTTTTTTTTTTACTTTATTTATCATACCTCAGACTTTATCTTTTCATACTGAATTGCCTTGTCTGTTAATAAATAACAAATTTGTTTGGATTTTATGTCCTTTAGTTTTAAAATTCCAGCAGACATATACATAAACCTGACACTGAAATAACTCAGGATCAGATTTTTTGACACAAGAATGACGGTTTAAATGTTTAAAAACTGTCACCCTCATGAAGATCTTAGAGATATCAAGGGTTGGAGGAGTTTGCTGGCAAGATGGCAGAGCAGGACATGAGCTAACATCTTCTTACAAAAACATTTAGGTCACAATTAACTGCTGAACAATCACTGACCAAAAAAATGCTGGAACTTACCAAAAAAGATACCCTACATCCAAAGACAAAGAGGCCACGGGACGGTAAGAAGGGTACAATCACAACAAAACCAAATCCCAGGTGTGTGACCCACAGAATGGAAAATCATTATACCACAGATTCTCCCACAGAAGTGGAAGTCCTGAGCCCTAAGTCAGGCTTCCCAGACTGGGAGTCGGGCAATGGGAGGAGGTGTCCCCAGAGAATCCAGCTCTGAAGGCCAGGGGTTCAAGGACAGGAATGCCACACGACTGGAGGAAACAGACATTGTGCGCACCAGGGCCCAGGGAAAAGATCAGTGACCTCCTAAGAGACTGGTCCTGGAGGGTGTCCTATGGAACTGGAGGCAGCTGAGGCTCACTGTGGGGACAAAGACACTGGCAGCAGCAGTTCTGGCAAGTACTCATCGGTGTGAGCCTTCCTGGAGGCCTGCTATTAGCCCAACCCTAGGGCCTGTAGATTCCAGGGCTGGGCTGCCTAAGTCAAATCACCAACAGGGTAGGAGAGCTGGACCATAAAGAAAGCTGAGCACCAAAGAATTGATGCTTCCGAAATGTGGTGCTGGAGAAGACTCTTGAGAGTCCCTTGGACTGCAAGGATATCAAACCAGTCAGTCCTAAAGGAAATCAACCCTGAATATTCATTGGAAAGACTGATGCCCAGATATGCAGATGACACCACCTTTATGACATAAAGCGAAGAGGAACTAAAGAACCTGTTGATGAAAGAGGAGAGTGAAAAAGTTGGTTTAAAAATCAACATTCAAAAACCAAAGATCATGGCATCCAGTCCCATCACTTCATGACAAATAAACGGAGAAACAATGGAAACAGTAACAGACTTTATTTCCTTGGGCTCCAAAATCACTGCAGATGGTGACTGCAACCAGGAAATTAAAAGATGCTTGCTCCTTGGAAGAAAAGCTATGATCAAAGCTAGACAGCATATTAAAAAGCAGAGACATTACATTGCTAACAAAGGTCTGTATAGTCAAACCTATGGTTTTTCCTATAGTCATGTATGGGTGTGAGAGTTGGACCATGAAGAACGCTGAGCACCGAAAAACTGATGGTTTTGAACTGTGGTGTTGGAGAAGACTCTTGAGAGTCCCTTGGCCTGCAAGCAGAGACAACCAGTCCATCCTAAAGGAAATCAGTCCTGAATATTCATTGTAAGGACTGACACTGAAGCTCCAACACTTTGGCTCTCTGATACGAAGGAACAACTCACTGGAAATGACCTTGATGCTGGGAAAGATTGAGGGCAAAAGGAGAAGGGGGCAACAGAGAATGCGATGGCTAGATAGCATCACCCACTCAATGGATGTGAATTTGAGCAAACTCTGGGAAATGGTGTAGGACAGGGAAGACTGGCATGCTGCAGTCCATGGGGATGCAAAGAGTCAGACATAACTTAGCAACCGAACAACACCAACAACCCCAGAGTTGCTTCTACTCTAAACCCTGGAACATTTACATCTTTATTATTCTGAAATTATAATTATTTGGAGGACTACTGTTGCTGCTGTTGTTGACATGATAACATATCATTCCTTCAGAAGAAACCTCCCAGAATTTGTGTCAGTTTATATCAATATTTTGTCAGTAAAGAACTTCACTTCATTCTACAAGATAAAAGCACAAAAATTGTTTTTGTAGACATAATTCATGTGTTTTACAAACATCTCTTTTCTGAGATTTTTGATAGTTTTTGAAATTTGATCTGAATTTATAGATATATTGGATTTTCCATTGATATATATATATATATATGTGTGTATATATATATATATACAATATTTCTTATAATTGCATTTTCCTTTATTTCACTAATTTTAGCTGTGCTATTTAATGAATCTATTACCTTCTTGAAATTGGACCAGACAGAATATTGTGGAGAAGGGTTCATGTAGTTGATATATTAGAGGCAGTGAAAAATACATGAATAATATTAACTGCTGCCATGTGTAATTTTTGGAGAAACAGTATAAACGTACTTTCTTTTCTTTTGTTTGCATGGATAACGGCCTCTATTCTGTGGCCATGCTGTTTTTCTTGCCCTAATGGTGTTTTATGAGTGAAACGGTATATTCCTTTGGTTTCTATGGTGGTTTTTTTTTTTTCCTATGGTGGTTTTTTGTGTGTCTTATTGAATAGCAACTAATAGCAACTGTTAGTATTGCTAACAATTGTTAGTATATTGACAGCTATCCTTCCATTCTAAGGTTTATTTTCACATTTTTAAATATTTCCCATTTTCAGGAATGTTCGATTTTTTTTCCATTTTATTTACTGTGGAGCAGTATGCCTAAATTATATTATTTATGAGAAATCTAGGGCATGATAATTTAGCATCATTTGCAGAAAAGAAGGCAATGGCACCCCACTCCAGTACTCTTGCCTGGAAAATCCCATGGACGGAGGAGCCTGGTAGGCTGCAGCCCAAGGGGTCGCTAAGAGTTGGACACAACTGAGTGACTTCACTTTCACGTTTCCCTTTCATGCACTGGAGAAGGAAATGGCAACCCACTCCAGTATTCTTGCCTAGAAAATCCCAGGGATGGCAGAGCCTGGTAGGCTGCCGTCTATGGGGTCGCACAGAGTCGGACATGACTGAGGCAACTTAGCAGCAGCACAGAAAAGAAAGAAGAATATTTGAGAAAACCCTTTTCTTTTACTCAGACTTGATGACTTTTAATTTAAGAAAATTTCAGTGGTCCAGTGCCTAAGACTCTGCTTCCGAAGCAGCGACCTAGGTTTGATCCCTGGTCAGGGAACTAGATCCCACAAGCTACAACTAAGAATTCACAAGCTGCAAATAAAGATCCCGCATGTCACAACTAAGACCTAGTACAGCCAAATAAGTGAAGATTGAAAAAAAAAAATAGAAAGAAAATATCGCTGGGAAAGAACCTTCATTATGGCAGAATTGACGACAAAATCTCTTTAAGATTTCCAATCATAACGGCAACTTTATCTAAAATAACACCAAGTATTTAAAGATTTGGGATTGCCTGGTGGCTCAGATGGGAAGGCATCTGCCTGCAATGTGGGAGACCCAAGTTCAATCCCTGGGTTGGGAAAATCCCCTGGAGAAAGGACTGGCCACCCACTCCAGTATTCTTACCTGGAGAATGCCATGGACGGAGGAGCCTGGCGGGGTACAGTCCATGTGTTCGCAAAGAGTCGGACACGACTGACTTAGCAACTTCACCTTTATTTAAAGATTTACTTTTTTCTAAACAACTATTTGTACTTATTTCTATATGATGTCATAATCTGTCACCGAAACTGGTGTAAGAGATCAAAGATACTTTGCTAATTCAGTTAAAGTGTTCAGAAACAATGCTGACCTCTTACAATTAACTATATATCCCAAACATGCTGCTGCTGCTAAGTCGCTTCAGTCGTGTCCGACTCTGTGCGACCCCATAGACGGCAGCCCACCAGGCTCCACCGTCCCTGGGATTCTCCAGGCAAGAATACTGGAGTGGGTTGCCATTTCCTTCTCCAGTGCATGAAAGCGAAACGTGAAAGTGAAGTCGCTCAGTCGTGTCCGACTCTTAGCGACCCCATGGACTGTAGCCTACCAGGCTCCTCCGTCCATGGGATTTTCCAGGCAAGAGTACTGGAGTGGGGAACATACAATGAACCAAAAACCACCTCAGGAGTATTTGTCTCATAACTGTTCGAGAATAAAGAAAGGCACATTTGTTCCTTGTCTGAAATTAGCCAAGGCACTACACTGGGTGTCATATGAGTCTATCATTTTGCAGATATTTACCAAGTTGAACAGCCAATAATCAAAGGCTGGATAGTGCAGAGAGTTAAAACAAATCCTTAACTCTGCATTTGAGCTCTTGCCTCGGCACAGGATCCTGTGTGTGATCCCTGAGCCTTCTGCTCGTTTGCAGATGAGAAAATGGAAAGTGTACATTCCTTAATGAAATAACAAGTGAGCAGGCACAGTGTTCCTCCAATTCAAGATTTCCCTGCTAGAAAGACTTAGTATTTAATACCTAAAACTAACAGAATGTGTGTATCGTTCATTAGAGACTGTGATACTTATTTTAAACAATATTTTTAATCCAACAATGTACAGAAATAGCCTCAAATGAAGTGCCAGGTGTAACTGGTGAAGAGTCATACATCGATACTTGAAAAGCATACAGAGTGTCTACAAAGTTGTACCTCTGAGATGTTGTGGACTGGAACAAGTAACTCTTGGTTAAGAGCCATATTAACTGTGATGTTTTAAGCATTTTACTTTCTAGGAATAAAGTTTAACTTGGGTTCTAGAAAACTGACTGGGACGTTTGGGTTGATGTGAAATGCAACTTTTTCCATATAAATATTGCATAGTAAACATTTTCACTCTCAATGTTTGATTCTCAAGAATGAATTACTGGTATTAAGCAGGCAACGTCTCTCCCCCACCTTTTTTCTTTGCTAAAGCAAATTTGAATTGCATTTTAGTAACTTATAACCAAAAGAATCCTAACTACTATTTCATTAGTATTTTATTTTTATGGACTCAGACGTTTTGGCCTTGCTTAAGAAAATCATTTTCTTTCCAAGATTATAAAAAAATGCTCTCTTATATGTCATTCAAATCTTTTACAGCTTTCAATACTCTTGCTAATAGAAATCTGAAAGTATGTCAAAATAAAAATATTAAAGTGAAGAAACTATTTTTGGCTTAGCTCTTCAGGTTTAGAGTTTTAATTTTTGGAAATTTATTTCTAGGCACAGTGGAAGAAGGCCAGTGCTCTGGATGAGATTACTGTCCCACAAAGTATTCATTCCTCTCTTCACCTCGTGGAACATATACTTCCCCACTCCCCGAATGTTGGGTTTGGTGGTATAACTTGCTTTGACCAAAGGGGCACCAACAGATATTAATATATTGCAGAAGCACATTACACTTCCTACCACCCCATTTGGCCTTATACATTTGTACTGAGTTTTTTTTAAAAATAAGAGTCATTATATAATTAGTATAATTATGCAAATACGGTTCTCAGGTGAACGCTCTAGTAATTCTAAGGTTCACATAGAGCACTCTAATTATGTATCCATTAGTATATATTTTTGATTTTATTCACTGAGTTTTCTGTACATCTAACTCTAACTGATCTAGGAGCTTTGTGGCAGAACTCTAAAGTTCCTCTCAATATGGTAAAAACATGTTTTAAAAAATTTATAAATCCATTCTCTTTTAGATGAGCTGCTCAACAGGCTAATTACATGGCTGGTAGGCTGAGATTTCCCTTTGAGTTATCTTGGGAATTCCTTTTCCCTGGAGCCTGTGGTCTGGCACCAAAGCAGCAGTCCAGGGTCCAACAGCTTCCAGGAGGAGATGCCCCCAGCCTCCAACTTAGTAAAGGATAGAGGATTTAGGTACCACCACCTCCTACTAAGGTCTGGTGATGGGGAAGGAAACGGGAAGAGAATGTTTTCTCTTTAACCCCCAAATGCTCAGATTTTCGGAGAAGGCAATGGCACCCCACTCCAGTACTCTGCCTGGGAAACCCCATGGACGGAGGAGCCTGGTAGGCTGCAGCCCATGAAGTCGCGAAGAGTCAGACACGACTAAGCGACTTCACTTTCACTTTTCACTTTCATGCACTGGAGAAGGAAATGGCAACCCACTCCAGTATTCTTGCCTGGAGAATCCCAGGGATGGCGGAGCCTGGTGGGCTGCCGTCTATGGGGTCGCACAGAGTCGGACACGACTGAAGGGACTTAGCAGCAGCAGCAGCATTTGGAAAATTGCCAAACCAGCGGGGCTTTGGTCATTCCTTGAGGCAACAAGGAGAGTCACAAGAGAGGCTCTTTCCTTGAAAGAAATTTTAGTTATTTAATTAAGAGAAATTTCAATTATTTTATTTTCAACTGTGAGATGACTTCTTATAACCCCACACTGTGTGGCGACCCCTGTGAGCAGGGAAATGTACCAATCAAATACGTATAAACACCACACCATGGCACAGACGCTACCCACCCCAAATGAAAAAGTTAAAAGATGAAAGCTGTGTGCCAAAAATCACTCTTTGAACCTATTTTCATTTTATCAGCCAGTGAGCAAGTATGGATTTTTTTCAGTTTCCCTTTTTTAAATATGTTGTTAGACCAGCAGACGTCCACTTGCTGGAAGTGCTGTATACTATATTCAAGAACCTACAGCAGAGCAAGTGTGCTTATATTACAATAATTCTATCATGCTCTGTTCTAAGCTTCCCAAATCCTCACAGTCAAGAAATAAATTTCTCTAAACACTTGGACTCCAGTGCTATTCTTTTGGAGGTAGAAAAGCAATGGCGGAAGCAGAGGAGAAAATAATGCAAAATCCATTAAACAGAAGACTTTATGCCAGCCTAGATACCAACCAGGAAATTTCGTGTGTGTGTCAGAAAGACACAACAGGACGTTCAAAGATCTTCATGGAAGTCCAAACTACTCTAACAATGAACTATGAAATGTGAGTGATACTGGAACAGAACTATCTGTCTTATTTCTCTTTGATCATCAGTGAATATACATTTGCACACTGTACACACACACATATATGCACATCTATATTTTTATACATTTATATATTCAGACATTTTTGGATTTTTAGGTTTATATTTTTTCTATCTTTATAAAAGCACTTGGTATATTGTGAAATGCTAAACATACGTGAGGAATTCTTTTTCTTAATCACTATCATCACGATAGTTAACATGTATTGAGAATTTGATGTATCAGGAATTTTTAAATTTAGCCCTCATAACACAGATAAGAGATAAATCTCATTCTTCTCCCCATTGTACAAAGAAATATATCAAGCATTATCGCTAGCATCATAGTAAAAACAACATGAGCAACAATAGATAACTTTGGTTGAGTCCAAACTGTTTGCCAAGTTTTCCAAGCACCTTATGTAAATCAGCTCATTAGCTAATTAGATTAGCATCACAGTAATTTTATGATTTAGAACTGATTATTATTCCCATAATAGAACAGCCTTTAAGTAACTTGCAAAAAGATTATGCAGCTCGTAAGTGGAAAGGCCAGATAGAGAGAGGGTCACGAGTGCTCCCCAGGGGGTCAGTTTAAGCCAGGATGAGAGGGAGCCTGAGGGAGACTTGGGACTCCGGCAAACTGCACCTTAGAGCTCCAGTCATTGTTGCTATTGTTTAGTCACTGAGTCGTGTCCTACTCTTTTTGCAACCCCATGGACTGTAGCCCACCAGGCTCCTCTATCCATGGGATTTCCAGGCAAGAATACTGGAGTGGGTTGTCATTTCCTTCTCCAGGGGATCTTCCCGACCCAAGGATTGAACCTGTGGCTCTTGCCACATCTCCTGCCTTGGCAGGCGGGTTCTTTACCCCTGAGCCACACAAAGAAAGCTCTGTTACCACTGGATTAATGGAAAACCCACCCCTCCACCAGTGTAAGTCGTCTAGCCATCAGTGACAGTTTATGGACATTTCTGCTCACTGTTTTCAAATTTTAAAATAATTAACCAAAATATCAGCATTTATTGAGTACCAACTGTGGTCTGGGCAGGCTTATCTCTGCCTTTTTAGTTCCTGACATTAATGTTATTTATCTGCATTTCTCTCTCTTCTTTTAGACTCAGGACTGCAGTGGTAGAAACCATGGCATCTTTTCCTTTGCATCCCCAGGACTTGCATGCTGTTTGGCACATGTTATTTTGTTAACAAATATCCATTAAACTAACTGAGTTGCCCATGTAAAGCCCCTTAATCCTGTCCATCTTGTAAAGCAGATTTTATTATCCTCATTCACACTTGTGAAAATTGGTAACTGGGGAAATCATCTGCTGCAGGTTTCTGCCACTTTAGAAAAAGGTCTGAAACTTGAACCTGGCAATCCTGATGGTGGCTCTAAAGCTTTCACTATCTCCCAGCTCTACAAGCACTTACTAAGTCCTCTGAAAACTTGTGTAAAATATTGTCGGTAAAGTGCAAGGCAAATAAAACATGCTTAATAAATGTTGTACTGGCCTCCAGGTAGCACATGCATTCAAAAGAAATTCAAACGGAGGAAAAAAAAGTGAATGGACTTTCATTTTACACCTAAGAATTATTTTCACAGTTACGACTGGGGGAATTGTCCAGCTACACAAATCAAGCTTCTTTTTCAGCATCCTGCTAAGGGCACAACTGACACGGTGATGTGAGTGGAATACAGAACATTCTGCTTGGTTGTAGGGGCTGTTTCTGTCTGCGCTGCTTTAGAAAAGGGCCCTGTGAGCTTTCATCAGGAGTGAAAATGACTGGATGACAAGGAAGCCCAGAGCGAGCCCTCCCTGTGCTTGATTTTGGGTGTTCACGTCATTGTTTTCTGTGCCATTTGCCTTCTGCTGCAAATGCATTTTCAGCAACGGAGCGATTTCTCTTTCCTCTTTGATCCTTGGCCCCGGAGACTTCTGTGCCCAAATCCTGCCCCTGGCCGGGTCTCTTCCGACTGTCTCACTGCTCCACACAGCACCCACCCAAACCTAACCCACCACCCACCGCCTGTGCCAGCCTCTTCGCCTCCATCCCTCAGGACAGTACTTTCAATTTCCTGGCCAGGCTGCACTGGCCACTGTGGGATAAGCTCTCCCCTAGGGTTTAGAAAAACCCAAAATCTCAGACGAGGAAATCTCTGCCCAGTTACCACTATAATTCCCATTCGTGATAGTCCCTGTGTTCCTGTGTTTTCTCCTAGTTTCTCCTGATTGTTGGTTGGAATATTTTCACAACTTCCCTTCTTTGACCATTTAATTTCCCTCAGGCACCTGGGAACTACCTGTTCTCCTACATCTTGAATTTTACACCAGCCCGTGCATCTCCTTGCTTAGCACTGTCCAGAGACTCAGGGCCAGAGGCCTGCTCTGAAACTTGACCTTCTGGGTGCCCATCTCGTTTGCTCCCTGAGTCAGTGAGGTTTCTCTGCTCATGCTCCCCATGGCTGCTCATTGTCAGACACTCTTCACTGCTATTGAGACCGACCCCTGCACTCTTGTTTGCCTCTGATCCTCTTAGGTTTCACTCCCTAAAATTCAGTAACAAAGATATTCCCAGAACTGAGTCTGAAAATGCTGGAGGATCACTCAGTTGTTTAGTTTGGTTTTTTAATTAGATTCCCAAAATCAGTTTCCAAAATGAATAATTCATCACCTGCATTAGATACATTCTTTAAAATATAAACATTACAATTTGGGTGGAGAGGAATTATCACAAGGATTGCAGGTGTTTGAATGTTCAGTTCAAGAAGACTGTAAAGTATTCAGGTGCAGTTAAGACTGATAATGCTGAGTGCCAAAGATGCTTTTGAACTGTGGGGCTGGAGCTCCTGAGAGCCCTTTGGACATCAAGGAGATCAAACCAGTCAATCCTAAACCAGTCAACCATGAATATTCATTGAAAGGACTGATACTGAAGCTGAAGCTCTAATACTTTGGCCATCTGATGTGAAGAGCTGACTCATTAGAAAAGACCCTGATGCTGGGAAAGATTGAAGGCAGGAGGAGAAGGGAACAACAGAGGATGAGATGGTTGGATGGTATCACCGACTCAAAAGACATGAGTTTGAGCAAGCTCTGGGAGATGGTAAAGGACAGGGAAGCCTGGCGTGCTACAGTCCATAGGGTCACAGAGAGTCGGACCTGACTGGGCGACTGAACAACAACTAGATCATGGTTGTAGTCTATGGAGTCTTGCTCCTTTCATTCAATATTAGATTTTTAAGATTCATGCATGTAGTTGCGTTAGCAGTTGTTCATTCATTTTCAATATTCTCTAATAATCTGTTGCATAAATGTATCAGAGTTTATTTATTCACTGTCTTGTCAAGGCAGATTTCTTTCCCCAGGTTTTTACTGTGAGGAACACCACTATGTGAACATTTTGGTACAGATTTCCTATTGCATATATACATTGAATATTTTTCCTCTAGCATGTAGGAGTGGAATTACTAGGACTTACAGAATATTTGTGGTCAAATTTGTAAAATAATGTCACACTGCTTTCCAGGGTTCCTGTGAAAACTTACACTTCTCTTAGTAATATGCAAGAGTTGTCCTTGTGTTGCCTCACCACCCCACCTGATTGTCTTTGTAAAATTTACTAATTTTTGCCCATCTGGAAGCAAAACGGTAATTTTTGTGAACTCCGCTTGCATTCCCCTGAGTATACTGGGATTGATTGGATTTTCTTATGTTGTTGCCATCGGTGGTGCCTCTTCTGTCAAACAACTCTTCACATGTCTTACCCAGTTTATTATTGGGTTGACTGTCATTTTCTTATTGATTTATAGAAGTGCTTTATATAATAATTTTTGGTTGACTACATAACCTGCAAGTTTCTTCTGGTTTGCTGATTGTTTTTCATGTGTTTTGTTGTATTTTTGATAATTATAGTTTTTAATTTGATGTAGTTGAATTTAATCCTTAATTTACTTCAAAATTATAGCTTTTAGTCTTTAAAAATGTATTCCTACATTGAGGTAAGAAAATATTCTTTTGCTTTTTTTTAAGAGCTAAAAATATTGCATTTCAAATTTAATTATTTATTTGGAATTGGTTTTTGTGTATGAATGAGACACAAATCAAATCTAAGTTTTCCATATGAATAAATAATTGGAAAATTCCATTTAAATACAGTTTATTCTATTCCCAGTGTTGGCAAGGCCACTTCTGTCATGTACTGTTCTCCATCTCCATATGGATCTTTCTGAGCCTCTGCTCTATTTATTCACACCCTTAGCCAATTTCACACTTTCTCAGTTGTAGCATAAGAAGAGTGAGGTTGCTCAGTCGTGTCCGACTCTTTGCGACCCCATGGACTGTAGCCTACCACGCTCCCCTGTCCATGGAATTCTCCAGGCATGAGTACTGGAGTGGGTTGCCATTTCCTTCTCCAAGTATAAGAAGAAGTCTTGTTGTATTATCTGCTATACTATCTGGTAGCTCTCTTTCCTCAGCCTGAGGATTATGAGTCTTATTTTCCAGTCAACAGCTCCATTCTGACTCAACTTCACAAACACGAGACTCCACTTGTCATTACTAACCCCTGCACTCCCCATCCAACGCTTTTCCTCCTGCCACGGCCACAGCTTGGCCAGAAAGCTGGTAGAAGTACTGGCCCCACAGCTGACCAAACCAGGATCCCGGGCGTCATCACTGACTCCTCTGTTACTCAACACACTGGATGATTCCTCAGATCTTGCAGACCCTAACTCATATCACACCCGGTATTCTCTTAGTCTGGAAAGGGACGGTTGGGACTGTATGAGCAACATTAAAGAAACTGTTTGAAGGGAGATAAGTACAGTTTGAATATTGAGACTGTTGGACAAGGTCCAAACAGAGGACAGAACTGAGATCATGGGAAGTAATCAGTGAGGTTTTAGGTGCCCCAGTGTTCAGAGTAGAGAATCAAACCACAGGATTCAGTGACCCAATCGTGGAGAAAATTGATGTGACAGGATTAGAAAATCTAGACACTGAGGAGACCACCTCAGACAGAACCAAATTCTCCTGTTAGGAATGGAGAGCAAAGAAGGAAAGTCAGTCAAGGGAGAGACTTGGTTATTGGGAGAAATTGGTCCTGAAACCCAGTGCTTTAAGGTCAGATAAGTGAAGCCTCAAAATTAAGCCACTTTGCTTATTCCCTGAGATCTATCTTTTCCTCTTACCTGGAGACTTCAGAATCTGTGGCAAGGCAGCTTTGACAGAATAAAATATAAAAGAAACTTGGTGATCTCATTGGATAACAAAAGCAGAAACTAAAATTTACTGATTGCTATGCACCAGACATTTTTTGGCACCATCCTAAATCATTCCCTCTTATGATGCCATTAAACTTCATAAACACAGTAAACAATTTAATATAAGTATCATTGTTATTCTCAGATGAGGAAACTGAGGCTTAGAAAGGTAATTTTCTCAACTAAACACCTGGTGAGGGGTAGAGGCAAGGTTTAGCCCCAGCAGTCTGGCTCAAACTCTGCTGCAATTACCTTCTATGAAAAGCGTGCCTTGTCATCGAGAACAGAATTGTGAACACAGCAGGGGAAGGAGAGAGGTGAGACAAACTGAGCGAGTAGCCTTGACATATATACACTCTCATGTTTAAAACAGACAGCTAGTGGGAAGCTGCTGTGTAACACAGGGAGCTCAACCGGGTGCTCTGCGATGACCTAAGGGGGGGTGGGGGGGCGGGTGGGAGGAAGGTTCTAGAGGGAAGGGATATACGTATACTTCTGGCTGATTCCTGTTGTTGTACAGCAGAAACCAACACAACATTGTAAAGCAATTGTCCTCCAATTAAACATATTTTTTTTAAAAAATGTGTCTTGTTACTATAGCTATGGATGTTATTCATGCCACCATTTAGCATGTGGACAAACAATCCAAGAAGATAAAGAAATTTGTATGTTATAGTTTAAGCAGTTCTAGAACTCAGATTCCCCATTCAGGTGTTCATACTCTTAAAGCCTCATTCTTCCATATATAAATGAAGGACTATATCTTATCTGAGAAGAAAACGAAAAATCTCAAGAGTTTAGATGCCATCTTTCTTAGAGCCAGCAGCAGAAACAAAAGAAACTCCCTTCCAGCCGTGCAATGCCATACTTCACAGTAAGTGGCTTTGTCTTTATGAAACACAGTAATTATTAGGACATCCTAGGTACATCCAGACTCAAGCAGAAATAAGGTTAGACCTCAGACGTATGTTCCAGTTAACAGAAAATCTAACTCACAATCTTGATCTACCTAACAGATATTTCCATTAACAAATCTTAATCCTGGGAATGGAAGAAGGGAGGGTGACTAAGACAAAGCTGCTGAAATACAGAGCAGCTATTACATGTTGCAGGGCCAAGATAATGCAGGCTTGGAACTGAGCCATTGTAAAGAACAAAGGACTACAGTCTTCCCTGGTGGTCAGACGGTAAAGAGTCCACCTGCAATGTTGGATACCCAGGTTCGAGTCCTGGGTCAGGAAGATACCCTGGAGAAGGGAATGGCTTGGAGAATTCCATGTATAATCCATGGAGTCACAAAGAGTCAGACACAACTGAGCAACTACTTCCACTTTTCACACAATGGACAGCAATTAACATGATGAAGCACAAACTCAGTGAGACTGAAAGTCCTGGAGTACCTGGTCTCGTGATTTAGCTCAAACATTCTGTGTTCTCTGACATTTCTGTCCTATAACAAGATACTCCCCCGTGCTCCCTTGACCCCAGGTTCAGTTACTCTTGCCTCTGGCTTTCCCAAGCTGCTCTCACTCGTCCCTGCTTTGTGTCTGATCCTTGTCCTTGCCTTTCTCATGGGACTTAACGCATTTCCTTGGCTTCCTCCTTCAGTCCTGTGAGAGTCAGACATTCAGAACCCAAGTGACACCATCCAGGGCCATCTTCACTCAGGCCTTGGACTCACTGGAGGCCAAAACAGCATCCTCAGACACTGAGAAAAGGAATGAAATCAACATTCTTACACCCTGCCTGTAGGTTGAAAGAGGTTTGTGGTTTTGCAAGAATTCAGAGTATATCACTCATACAATTTAGGAAAAAATTACTCCCCCTGCCCAAATATTCCAGTAAAACAATCTTAGCTCTGGATCTCAAACAAATGTCCTGGGAGAAGACAGGTAGGAAAGACTAGTATGTAATAAAACATGTATGTAGATACAATATTATGTATTATACATACATATATGTAATATAAAAGTTAAATGAATGAAGGCAAGTTGTCTGGAAATGTGCTCTAGTTAGCACTAGGCATGCTAACCAAAAACTCTGGGAACAGAAAAGACCAATATAAATAGATATTAAATCTCTAATTCTGCTCTTACTATAGAAAGATTACAGCATGAATATCCAACAATGTCATAAATTTTTGATGACTGAATTGATATAAAAGTCAACTGAATGAAATTTTATCATGTGATTTGAGGCTATTTTGAATGAGATATTTACAATAATCAAGGACATTAATTTGAAAATATATATAGCCAAAAATATTAGAAAATTAGGGAAATATCAAGATATTAAATTCCCTAATGTAATTACAAGGCTTCCCAGGTGGTGCTAGTGGTAAAGAACCCAACAGCCAATGCAGGAGATGTAAAAGACACCGGTTTGAACTCCTGGAGAAGGGAATGGCAACCCACTCCACTATTCTTGCCTGAAGAATCCCCATGGACAGAGGAGCCTGGAGGGCTAAAGTCCATAGGGTCGCAAAGAGTCGGACGTGACTGAAGTGACTTAGCATGCACACTCAATGTAATTACAAGTTAGAATAAACTGCTTAGAAAATGTCTTGTTAGTCCACAGTGATAAGGAAAGTAAAACTCAATCATTAAAATGGAAAGAAAAGACACATATCTCTACCCTCTTACATATTTCAATTTTTTCATTATGAATATCCTTTTCAAATGTTTTTAAAGAGTATATTGTTTAAGAAATAAATTATTTTTCATGGATATTTAAATATTATTAGTTAAGGTTTATGATAGTAAGTCATTCTGGTTCCTGAAATTATTGCTTTTACTTAGGTCCTACTAAATGCAAACTTACAGAAGTTTCCAGTTTTCAATATCCTGTGAGAATGCCATATATATATATATATATATATAAAGAGATGATTAATGTTCATTTCAGCCTTTAAAAAAATAAGATAGTGCTTTTTAAATTGTGAGGACAACACTAAAAGAATAGAAGCAAAATAATATTGTCAAATCAGAAGGTGGGGATGAGGGAGGAATAAATAAAACTGCATCAACCCAAAAACAGTGCATAAATGGAGGGGGAAAGAAATGAGACTGTGAGAAAACATGGTAAACAGAAAGCACAAAATAAGATGACATAAACAAACCCAAATATAATAATAACTACAGTACATATAAATGAAAACAAACCACCACTTGGATGATAGAAGGTTTCAAATTAAATGTGAACACAAAATTTAACTATAGTTTGTGTGCAAGAAATTAATCTAAAGCATAGTGAAGCAGAGTAGAGCGGAAGAGCCTTCAGCTAAACTCATGAATACTATGCACGCCTACTGGCCATCATCATGAATCACTGTTCCAGGTCTAAACTTAAAAAAACAAAGAAACATACTCTCACCTTAAAGAAAGAAATTGTTCTTCCTATAAAAGCTAAGCTTGTCTAGATTCCTGACACAAAGAAAGTATAAATGAATAGATGTCTGTTGTCTTGGAGTTGATTTGTTGTGCAACAATAGATAACCACCTCATTCAAAGATCCTGGAATTGGAAGATGCTATGAATGATGAGAATATGAATGAAGAGTGTTCTGGTGTTTTCTTTAAAGGAGGAATAATTTCATTCTATTAGCCTGTTGGCTAAGATGAAGTGTAGTGTGTAGTATGGAGGCTTCCCTGGTGGTACGGTGGTAAAGAATGCCTGCCAATGCAGGATATGCAAGAGATGCAGATTCAATCCCTGGGTTGGGAAGATACCCTGGAGTAGGAAATGGCAAATTGCTCCAGTATTCCTGCCTGAAAAATTCCACGGACAGAGGATTCTGGTGGGCTACAGTCCACGGAGTCACAAAGAGTCAGACACGACTGAGTGACTGAGCACAGAGCACACATGTAGTTTTTAGTTTGGGTGTTTAGACATGGAACAGTGAGGCATGTTGATGGCCAGTAGGCATGCAGAGTATTACATAAGTTTTGCTGAACAACAATATTTGAAGACCCTTTTAATAGTCAGTTTCTCCCTTTATAAGCACCCAAGGTAGAAGCCACAGTTCTTTGTAATATAATCTCAAAGCGACATCCCATTGCTTTTGTGTTATTTTATTCCTTAGGAAATAGGTTCAGTCCATGCTCAAGAAGAAGGGATGTCCCAAGAATGAGCACTGTTGGGGGGATCGTTGTGGGCCATTGTAAGGATGCCTACCAGCCAGCTGATGCTTATGTCTCTCTCATCTTACAGATGCCTACCAGCCAGCTGATGCTCATGTCTCTCTCATCTTAAGGATGCCAACCAGCCAGCTGATGCTCATGTCTCTCTCATCTTAAGGATGCCTACCAGCCAGCTGATGCTCATGTCTCTCTCATCTTAAGGATGCCTACCAGCCAGCTGCTCATGTCTCTCTCATCTTAAGGATGCCAACCAGCCAGCTGATGCCCGTGCCTCTCATCTAGATCTCTTGATGTTGCAGCACAGCTCACTGATGCTCTGTTTTGGTGTGCTTTTGCTTGTTTTGCTTTGTTTTCTTTTTAAATCCTCTTTCTCTGTGTTTAATTTTGGAGCTTCTATGGCCACATCACTAATTTTTCCTGCAATGTCTAATTTGCCACTAATCCCACCCATGGTATCTCATACGTTCTTGTTTTAATCTAAGTTTGACTTAAATCTTTTCTTATACTTCCCATATTTCTACTTAACTTTTTGAACATCTGAAATACTCTAGTAATAACCATTTTACTATCCTTATCTGCTCAGATCTGTGTCATCTGTGTCAGTTTATGATTATTTTTGATTGATTGGGCTCTTACTTTCCTGTTTCTTTGCATGCTTCTTTTATTTGTGAACTTTACCCTGGTAGGTGCTGATTATTTTTGTCCTCCTATAAATATTTTTGAACTTTGTCCTGGGATGCAGTTATTTGGAAATGGTTTAATCCTTTCCAGTTCGCTTTTAAGATTTTGTGTGCAGAACAAGAGTAGACTGAATCCAGAGCTAATTATTTACCACTGCTGAGGCAAGATCCTTCTGTTTACTTCATGCCCCATCAATCATGAGGTTATCTAGTCTGGCAGGTCGCAATAGTCCTTGGTTGAGTGCTGGGTGCTATTATCTTCCATCATTTCAGGTCATATTCTTTCCTGGGTCTTAAGTAGTTTCTTCACATGCATGAGTGGATTAGAACTCAGATGAATGTGCAAGAGGAAGCCTCTGCAAGTCTCTGGTCCTCTGTCTCTGGGCAGCAATCTCTTCTCAGGAACTTTGTACTGAGAATTCTTTCTGGCAGAGTCTCATCAAACATTCAATTTGCCTCTCAGTTCAGTGATTCACTGGGCTCAGCTTGGGTATCCCCACCCAATGCTGTTTCCTGGAAATTCTCTCAAAGTCATAAGCTCAAGAAATTGGAGGGCTCATCTTGTTTGTTTCTCATTACTTAGGGATGACTGTCCTTTGTTACCTGATGGTCCATGTCTTAAAAACCCTTGTTTCATATATTTTGTCAAGTTTTTAATTGCTTTAGACAAAAGGGTAATTCTGTCCTTGTTATTCCATCTTGCTCAGAAGTGGGAGTGCCCTTCAGAATATGACTTTTATTTATTTTTTAATTAAAATATGTATTTATATTGATGCAGTTTTGGTTTACAACACTATATAAATTTCATGTGAACATTATATTTTTGGCTTCTATATACACCACAGTATGCATGCATGTGTGCTAAGTCACTTCAGTCGTGTTTGACTCTTAGCAACCCCATGGACTGTAGCCCACCAGGCTCCTCTGTCCATGGGATTCTCCAGGCAAGAATACTGGAGTGGGTTGTCATGCCCTCCTCTAGTTGATCTTCCCAACACAGGGATCAAACCAGCATCTCATATTTCCTGCATTGGCAGGTGAGTTCTTTACCACTAGCACCACCACAGTATACTCATCAAGAAAAGTTGTTTCCATCCATCACTGCACAGTTGACCTCCTTTACCCATTTTTCCCTCCCTCCATCCCTCTTCCTCTCTGGTAACCACTGCTCTTTTATCTATGTGATTTGTTAACTTATTTATTCATCATATGTGGGAAATCATATGGTATTTGACTTTCTCCATAAGACTTATTTCACTTAGAATAATACTGTTGGGGGTCCATCCATGTTGTCACAAGATTGCATCTCTTTTTATGGATTATACAGTGAAGTGAGAAATAGATTTAAGGGACTAGATCTGATAGAGTGCCTGACGAACTATGGATGGAGGTTCGTGACATTGTACAGGAGACAGGGATCAAGACCATCCCCAAGAAAAAGAAATGAAAAAAGCAAAATGGCTGTCTGAGGAGGCCTTACAAATAGCTGTGAAGAGAAGCGAAAAGCAAAGGAGAAAAGGAAAGGTATACCCATTTGAATGCAAAGTTCCAAAGAATAGCAAGGAGAGATAAGAAAGCCTTCCTCAGCGATCAATGCAAAGAAATAGAGGAAAACAATAGAATGGGAAAGACTAGAGATCTCTTCAAGAAAATTAGAGATACCAAGGGAACATTTCATGAAAAGATGGGCTCAATAAAGGACAGAAATGGTAGGGACCTAACAGAAGCAGAAGATATTAAGAGGTGGCAAGAATACACAGAAGAACTATACAAAAAAGATCTTCACGACCCAGATAATCACGATGGTGTGATCACTCACCTAGAGCCAAACATCCTGGAATGCAAAGTCAAGTGGACCTTAGGAAGCATCATTACAAGCAAAGCTAGTGGAGGTGATGGAATTCCAATTGAGCTATTTCAAATCCTAAAAGATGATGTTATAAAAGTGCTGCACTCAATATGCCAGCAAATTTGGAAAACTCAGCAGTGGCCACAGGACTGGAAAAGGTCAGTTTTCATTCCAATCCCAAAGAAAGGCAGTGCCAAAGAATGCTCAAACTACTGCACAATTGCACTCATCTCATACGCTAGCAAAGTAATGTTCAAAATTCTCCAAGCTAGGCTTCAGCAATATGTGAACCGTGAACTTCCAGATGTTCAAGCTGGTTTTAGAAAAGACAGAGGAACCAGAGATCAAATTGCCAACATCTGATGGACCATTGAAAAAGCAAGAGAGTTGCAGAAAAATATCTACTTCTGCTTTATTGACTATGCCAAAGCCTTAGACTCTGTGGATCACAAAAAACTGTGGAAAATTCTGAAAGAGATGGGAATACCAGACCACCTTACCTGCCTCTTGAGAAACCTGTATGCAGGTCAGGAAGCAAGTTAGAACTGGACATGGAACAACAGACTGGTTCCAAATAGGAAAAGGAGTCCGTCAAGGCTGTATATTGTCACCCTGCTTATTTAACTTATATGCAGAGTACATCATGAGAAACACTGGGCTGGAAGAAACACAAGCTGGAATCAAGATTGCCGGGAGAAATATCAATAACCTCAGATATGCGGATGACACCACCCTTATGGCAGAAAGTGAAGAAGAACTAGAGAGCCTCTTGATGAAAGTGAAAGAGGAGAGTGAAAAAGTTGGCTTAAAGCTCAACATTCAGAAAATTAAGATCATGGCGTCTGGTCCCATCAGTTCATGGCAAATAGATGGGGAAACAGTGGAAACAGTGGCTGACTTTATTTATTTGGGCTCCAAAATCACTGCAGATGGTGACTGCAGCCATGAAATTAAAAGACACTCACTCCTTGGAAGGAAAGTTATGACCAACCTAGATAGCATATTAAAAAGCAGAGACATTAGTTTGTCAACAAAGGTCCGTTTAGTCAAGGCTATGGTTTTTCCAGTAGTCATGTATGGATGTGAGAGTTGGACTATAAAGAAAGCTGAGTGCCGAAGCACTGATGCTTTTGAGCTGTGGTGTTGGAGAAGACTCTTGAGAATCCCTTGGACTGCAAGGAGATCCAACCAGTCCATCCTAAAGGAAATCAGTCCTGAATATTCATTGGAAGGACTGATGTTGAAGCTGAAACTCCAATACTTTGGCCACCTGATGCAAAGAACTGACTCATTTGAAAAGACCCTGATGCTGGGAAAGATTGAGGGTAGGAGGAGAAGGGGACGACAGAGGATGAGATGGTTGGATGGCATCACTGACTCAATGGACATGAGTTTGGGTAAACTCCAGGAGTTGGTGATGGACAGGGAGGCCTGGCGTGCTGGGGTTCATGGGGTCATGAAGAGTCGGACATGACTGAGCGACTGAACTGAACTGAATACTCCATTGTGAATATGTGTGTGTGTATATATGTATATGTATGTATATATGTATATATATATATATATATATACATATACACATATCTCACATCTTCTTTATACATTCATCCATTCATCACTAGGCACTTGGGTTGTCTCCATATCTTGGCTATTGTAAATAATGCTGTGGTGAACACAGTGGTGCACATACTTTTTTGAATCAGTGTTTTATTATTCTTCAAATAAGTACCCAGAACTGGAATAGCTGGCTCATATGGTCATATATCTGAAAAGGGGTTAATATCCAAAATATACAAAGAACTCACCCAATTCAACATCAGAAAAACAAACCACCCAATTTAAAAATGAGCAGAGGACCTAATAGACACTCTTCCAAAGAAGACATACAGTGGCCAACAGGCACGGGAAAAGATGCTCAGCAACACTAATCATCAGGGAAATGCAAATCAAAACCACAATGAAATACCACCTCACACCCATCACAATGGCTGTATCAAAAGGGTAAGAAATAACAAGTACTGAAGAGCATGTGGAGAAAAGGGAACCCTCCTACACTGTTGGTGAGATTGTAAATTGGTACAGCCACTATGGAAAACAGTATGGAGATTCTTACAAAAATTAAGACTATAACCTTTAAGTGCAACATAATCTTTAAATGTAATAAATTTCTGGATTTTGCACTTTATTTCTACTGAAGTTTAACTGACTTTTAGATTTAGTTGTACAACAACATTGTGATTCAATATTTTCATACATTATGAAATGATCACCATAATAAATCTAGTTACCATCTGTCTCCATACAAAGTTATTACAACATTATTGACTATATTCTCCTCATGTTGTATATTACATCCCCATGGCTTATTTGTAGCTGGAAGTTTGTACCTATTAATCTGCCCCTCTGTTTGTTTTACCCAAGTTTGCGTAACTAAGAAGGAAGGCAATTCCTGGTGGATCATTTGTATTTCTTTCTCCTTCATGAGTAGAGTAAAAATAGAATTTCCAGACAACGCAGATAAATTGAGTATAAGTGAATTTTGCCTTGTTGCTGCCTCCAGCGTCTTTCTTTAGCATCTCTCTTCCTCACTGTGGAAAGTCAGTAACCTCATGCTGCACTGGGGTCATTCGGGGTCCCCACTATAGGGGTCATGATAGTCAAAATCTTTCCCAAGCTCTCCACAGGTGATCTGCTTTAAGTCTTGCTGCTTCAAGTCTCTAAGAAACAAAGTAAATCTATGTTGATGAGTGCATTATCTTTTCACAAATAAACCCTCTGGAGATTCTAAATTAACAAAAGCAATAAACAATGAGGAGAAATGTCAGATACCACAGCAAGCTATCTGAAGAAGATATTGGGTTGGTTGTGTGTGCGCGTGCATGCTAAGTCACTTCAGTCGTGTCTGACTCTTTGCGACCCCATGGACTGTAGCCCAGCAGGCTCCTCTGCCCATGGGATTCTCCAGGCAAGAATACTGGACAGTAGGTCAAAGTTACTCTACAGTTCAAAGAACTGGGACGACCTTTGTTAAATCTTCCCAACTTAGGGTTTACCAAATTCAGCCTCTTTATTATCAAGTTCTGCCTTTCTTTTTAATTCCTATTTATTCTTTGATACAGAAATTTATTTCACCTGTCTGGTGACCTCTGAATATGTGATACAATGTGAATTCTTAGAATTACAAAAGCATATAAATATTGCACAATAAATGAATCTATCAACCTAAGTTTAATTTGAGAATTCTCTGATATTTATGAACTTTTATTTGTAAATGCCCATTAGTCGATAAAGTAGAAAATAGAATTCCAGTTTTTCTTTTACCCATGAATCAGAGAAAAAATGAACCTGTGAAATAGTTAAATATTAATTTTTGTGATGACCATATGGTTTTGCTTTTAATTACAGACATAAGCAAAAATTTTATAAAATTATAATGCAAAAAAAATGAGAACCGTGTGAGTGATTTATAAAATCACGGGGTTGGGTGATGCATTAAGAAGGCATTTGCAGCATCCGAGGTCCTCAGGTACCAAGAACCTGTGATCACACTGAAGATTAATTCTAGCAAAACACTGTGACCTTATTGTGCCAGCTAAGAAGTCGAGGGAAATCAGACAGGCACAGGAAAACTTATCAAAAAGAGATTCTTTTCTAATTCAGAGACTGAAAGTGAAAGTGTTAGTCACTCAGTCTCATGTCTGACTCTTTGCAACCCCATGGACTGTAGCCTGACAGGTTCCTCTCTCCGTGGGATTTCCCGGGCAAGAATACTGGACTGGGTTGCCATTCCATTCTCCAGGGGAGGATCCCAACCCAGGGATTGAACCTGGATTTCTTGCACTGCAAAGATTCTTTACTTTCTGAGCCACCAGGGAAGCCCCAATTCAGGGACCAAACAAAATTAAATTAGTAATTCCTCAAAGTTAAGATATATTGAGACAGTTTTAATTCTATGTAGATGATTCTTTTCATTATTTAATCAGCAGGTGTATTTTCCTCTGGTGAAAATGGGAGGAGCTTTGTCTCCTGACTTATGCACAGCTTCTCAAAACTTGTGGCTTGTGATCAGCAATCCTTGTTTCCATCACTTTGGCCTCAGCAGAGAGGAAAATGTAAGTCACAATATACTATTCATAGCTCAATTCCACTATTATCACCGTTATTCTCCATTGTACTCCCAAGCTTAGAAAGTAATAAAATCTTACAGAAAGCTTGGAGAGACAGAGGCTTTGAAATGCAGTAACTCAGATGAGCTAAACTTGAGACTCTGACATTCTTGATCCTAGTCCTTTGCACATCCCACGGAGAGGAACGTTTCACCGGCTCTTTTTTCTCTGGAGGTCGTGGCCTCTGCCAAGTTGACCAATTTCTCTCCCCATCCTCCATTTCTTTCAGAATTCTACCTTTTTTATTCTCTGACTCCCAAACTCATGGTCATTTATCATCAGAAGCAGTTTAGCTGTCATTTCCTTGCACAGCTGTCATAGAAACCATGCCTTCGGATGAGGTGGAGCCTCACCTTTCCACCCCCTCCAAGCAGTTATCCCAACTACTTTCCAGGTCACTTCCCAACCAGAGAGACTGTAGTGATGATCAGAATCATCCTTCTCAGGTTAACGACCATCTCACACTTCAGTAGCCTGCACCCGACCTGTTTCAGCCACAAACTCTCAAGATCACAACTTGTCACCATCCCTCACTCCCACTACATGGAATTGTTCAGTGACATGGTAATCACTGACCTGCAGCACAACATGGTTTCGAAGACAGACTAGGTTTAAATTTTTACTAGAAGTGAGAGGATTGTGACAGAGCATTGGGTGAACCTCTAATTTCAGCAATGATCATTTCAAAAATCCATCAAGGAAGAAAAGATATTCCAACCGAGCAGTGGGTTTCCTTGTTCTCTTTTAAAAACAACTATAGTATTATCACGAACACTTGATTCATCCACTTTTGAAAGACAAATCCAATGATTGTAAGATTTTTCCATGCTTACTGTGAGTCTGTGTAAGACAGGCCTGAAGATTCGATCTTTAGTCTTGCAAAGCAGCAAATGATGAATAGTAAGAAATTTACCTAAATCAGAGGCAAGATAACTGAGAATTCTGTGTACCAGACTGAGCACTTATACTCATTGTGAAGACTGCTTAATGAGTAACTGGGAGCTAATGGAACAGAGCTGTCCTGGAGAATGGGGGAAGCTTATGTCAACAAGGGGAGATGTGATCAGCCCAGTACATGCACCAGTTCAGTTCAGTTCAGTCGCTCAGTCATGACCAACTCTTTGAAATCCCATGGACGGCAGCACGCCAGGCCTCCCTGTCCATCACCAACTCCCGGAATTCACTCAAACTCATGTCCACTGGGTCAGTGATGCCATCCAACCATCTCATCCTCTGTCATCCCTTTCTCCTCCAGCCTTTAATCTTTCCCAGCATTAGGGTCTTTTCAAATGAGTCAGTTCTTTGCATCAAGTGGCCAAAGTATTGGAGTTTCAGCTTCAGCATCAGTCCTTCCGATGAATATTCAGGACTGATTTCCTTTAGGATGGACTGATTGGATCTCCTTGCTGTCCAAGGGATTCTCAAGAGCCTTCTCCAACACCACAGTTCAAAAGCATCAGTGCTTTGGTACTCAGCTTTGTTTATAGTCCAACTCTCACATCCATACATGACTACTGGAAAAACCATAGCCTTGACTAGACGGACCTTTGTTGGCAAAGCAATGTCTCTGCTTTTTAATTTGCCATCTAGGTTGGTCATAGCTTTTCTTTCAAGGAGTGAGTGTCTTTTAATTACATGGCTGCAGTCACCATCTGCAGTGATTTTGGAGCCTCGCCCCCAGATAAAGTCTATCACTGCTTCCACTGTTTCCCCATCTATCTGCCATGAAGTGATGGGACCAGATGCCATGATCTTAGTCTTCCGAATGTTGAGTTTTAAGCCGTTTTTTTCACTCTCCTCTTTCACTTTCATCAAGAGGCTCTTTAGTTCTTCGCTTTCTGCCATAAGGGTGGTGTCATCTGCATATCTGAGGTTATTGATACTTCTCCCAGCAATCTTGATTCCAGCTTGTGTTTCTTCCATCCCAGCGTTTCTCATGATGTACTCTGCGTATAAGTTAAACAAACAGGGTGACAACATACAGCTTTGACGTACTCCTTTCCCGACTTGGAACCAGTCTGTTGTTTCATGTCCAGTTCTAACTGTTGCTTCCTGACCTGCATACAGATTTCTCAGGAGGCAAGTCAGGTGGTCTGGTATTCCCATCGCTTTCAGAATTTTCCGGTTTGTTGTGATCCACACAGTCAAAGGCTTTGGCATAGTCAATAGAGCAGAAGTAGATGGTTCTCTGGAACTCTCTTGTTTTCTTGATGATCCAGCAGATGTTGGAATTTTGATCTCTAGTTCCTCTGCCTTTTCTAAATCCAGCTTCAACATCTGCAAGTTCACGGTTCACATACTGTTGAAGCCTAGCTTGGAGAATTTTGAGCATTACTTTGCTAGCATGTGCTTCTGCTGCTGCTAAGTCGCTTCAGTCGTGTCCTACTCTGTGTGACCCCATGGACTGCAGCCTACCAGGCTCCTCCATCCATGGGATTTTCCAGGTTAAGAGTACTGGAGTGGGTTACCATTGCCTTCTCCATCTAGCATGTGAGATGAGTACAATTGTGCGGTAGTTTGAGCATTTTTGGCATCGCCTTTCTTTGGGATTGGAACGAAGACTAACCTCTTCCAGTCCTGTGGCCACTGCTGAGTTTTCCAAATTTGCTGGCATATCGAGTGCAGCACTTTCACAGCATCATCTTTGAGGATTTGAAATAGCTCAACTGGAATTCCATCACCTCCACTAGCTTTGTTCGTAGTGATGCTTTCTAAGGCCCACTTGACTTCACATTCCAGGATGTCTGGCTCTAGGTGAGTGATCACACCATCGTGATTATCTGGGTCATGAAGATCTTTTTTGTACAGTTCTTCTGTGTATTCTTGCCACCTCTTCTTAATATCTTCTGCTTCTGTTAGGTCCATACCATTTCTGTCCTTTATCGAGCCCATCTTTGCATGAAATGTTCCTTTGGTATCTCTAATTTTCTTGAAGAGATCTCTAGTCTTTCCCAATCTGTTGTTTTCCTCTATTTCTTTGCACTGATCACTGAGGAAGGCTTTCTTATCTCTCCTTGCTATTCTTTGGAACTCTGCATTCAGATGGGAATATCTTTCCTTTTCTCCTTTGCTTTTCACTTCTCTTCTCTTCGCAGCTATCTGTAAGGCCTCCTCAGACAGCCATTTTGCTTTTTTGCATTTCTTTTCCATGGGGATTTTCTTGATCCCTGTCTCCTGTACAATGTCACGAACCTCTGTCCATAGTTCATCAGGCACTCTGTCTATCAGGTCTAGTCCCTTAAATCTATTTGTCACTTCCACTGTATACTCATAAGGGATTTGATCTAGGTCATACCTGAATGGTCTAGTGGTTTTCCCTACTTTCTTCAATTTAAGTCTGAATTTGGCAATAAGCAGTTCATGATCCAAGCCACAGTCTGCTCCCGGTCTTGTTTTTGCTGACTGTATAGAGCTTCTCCATCTTTGGCTGCAAAGAATATAATCAATCTGATTTCGGTGTTGACCATCTGGTGATGTCCACCTGTAGAGTCTTCTCTTGTGTTGTTGGAATAGGGTGTTTGCTATTACCAGTGCGTTCTCGTGGCAAAACTCTATTAGCCTTTGCCCTGCTTCATTCTGTACTCCAAGGCCAAACTTGCCTGTTATGCCAGGTGTTTCTTGACTTCCTACTTTTGCATTCCAGTCCCCTATAATGAAAAGGGCATCTTTTTTGGGTGTTAGTTCTAGAAGGTCTTGTAGGTCTTCATAGAATCGTTCAACTTCAGCTTCTTCAGCGTTACTGGTCGGGGCATAGACTTGGATTACTGTGATATTGAATGGTTTGCCTTGGAAACGAACAGAGATCATTCTATTGTTTTTGAGATTGCATCCAAGTACTGCATTTCAGACTCTTTTGTTGACCATGATGGCTGCTCCATTTCTTCTAAGGGATTCTTGCCCACAGTAGTAGATATAACGGTCATCTGAGTTAAATTCACCCATTCCAGTCCATCTAAGTTCGCTGATTCCTAGAATGTCGACGTTCACTCTTGCCATCTCCTGTTTGACCACTTCCAATTTGCCTTGATTCATGGACCTATAGTCTGGTCTGTTTCACTTTTCCTTTGTTTCCAACTTGCAGAGGGAAATCTCTAAACAAATTTATTTAAATTACTTTGAAACTATTGAAACATCAATAGTTATTTAAATAAATTTGTTTAGAGATTTCCCTCTGCAAGTTGGAAACAAAGGAAAAGTGAAACAGACCAGACTATTTATTTTAAATATTCTCTGCTTTAATATATCCTGAGTCCAGTAACATCAGGCTCAGTCACATGACCTGGCTTGATGAATTAAATATGACCCAGAGTGACACAGGTCACGTATGTGTTGAAGCCATGATGTGGTTCTACCACCACTCCCTCCCTCTGCTGTAAAAACACCAGTTCTAAGAAGGGACTCCCTTTCTGGCCTGTGCCCAGATGAGAACACATGAAGCAGAGCTTCCGTGAACCTGCCCCAAGACGTGATGGCGACACAGTAGAAACTTCTGTTGTTGTAAACTGACGTTGAGTTTGATTGTTGCACTATAGTCTAATGAAAGCTGCCTCACGTAGGGTGAGGCCACTGAAAAACACTTGGTATATATTTCTGTTTTTGTGCCAGTACCATACTGTCGATTATAGTCTGAAATCAGGGAGCCTGACTCCTCCAGCTCTTTTCCAAAGACCCCAATTTGTGTTTCCATACAAATTGTAAAATTTTTTGTTCAAATTCTGTGGAAAATCCTATGAAACAAGATAGAAAGTCCAAGGAGAAACCCACACACCTATGGTCACCAGATCTACAACAAAGCAAAGACGGTCTCTTCAATAAGTGGTGCTGGGAAAACTGGACAGCTACGTGTAAAAGAGTGAAATTACTACATTCTCTAACACCATACACAAAAATACACTCAAAATGGATTAAAGCCCTAAATATAAGACTGGATACTAAAAAGATTCTTAGAGGAAAATATAGGCAGAATACTGACATAAATCATAAGATCTTTTTTGATCTACCCCCAAGAGTGATTAAAATAAAAACAAAAATAAACAAATGAGATCTAATGAAACTTAAAAGCTTTTGCACAGCAAAAGAAATCATCAACAAAAGGAACAACTCATAGAATGGGAGAAAATATTTGTAAATGAGGTGATTGACATAGGATTAATCCCCAAAATACACAGTTTATGTAGCTCCATATCAAAAAAAAAAACCCCAAAAACCTCCAAACAGCCTAATCAAAAAGTGGGCAGAATATCTGAATAGACATTTCTCTGAAGAAGACATATAGTTGGCCAACAGGCCCATTAAAACATGCTCAAAATCACTAATTATTAGAGAAATGTAAATCAAAACTTCACTGGTATAAATGTAAGTCAAAACTTTCGCACTGCAGGCAGATTCTTTACTGACTCCATGAGAGGCCTGGTTCGATCCCCAGTTTGGGAAGATCCCCTGGAGGAGGACATGGCGATCACTCCAGTATTCTTGCCTGGAGAATCCCCATGGACAGAAGAGCCTGGTGGGCTGCTGTCCATGGGATCACAAAGAGTCAGGCATGACTGAGTGACTAAAAACACACAAATCAAAACTACAATGAGGTATCACTTCACATCAAATGGCCATCATCAAAAAAATCTACAAACAATAAATGCCGGAGAGAGGTGGAGAGAAGAGAACCCTCCTACACTGTAAGTGGGAATGCTAATAGGCACAGCCATGATGAAGAACAGTATGGAGATTTCTTTAAAAACTAAAAACAGAGTTACCATATGATACAGGAATCCCATTCCTCGGCATATATCCAGAGAAAACTATGATTCAAAAGGACACATGAACCTCAGTGTTCATTTTAGAACTATTCACAGTAGCCAAGACTTGGAAGCAGCCTAAATATCCATAGACAGATGAATGGGTAAAGAACATGGGGTACATACATACAATGAAATATTACTCAGCCACAACAAAAAGTGTAACAATGCCATTTACAGCAACATGAATAGACCTAGAGATTGTCATATTGAGTGAAGTAAGTCTGACAGAGAAAGACAAATATCAATGATATTGCTTATAGGTGGAATCTTAAAAGCTACAAATGAACCTATTTACATAAAACAGAAATTGAGTCACAAATGTAGGAAAAAAACTTATGGTTGCCAATGGAGGAAAGAAGGGGAGGGATAAATTGGGGGTAGGGGTTGACATATACATACTACCATATACAAAATAGATAACTAATAAGAACATACTATATAGCACAGGGAATTTTATCCAATACTCTGTAATTACCTATGTGGGAATAGAATCTAAAGAAGAGTGGATAATGTATATGTATAACTGATTCCCATTGCTGTACAGCAGAAACTAACAACAATGTAAATCAACTGTACTCCAATAAAAAATAATAATTAAAAAAATAAAAACACTACTGATCCAAGCCTATGATTCCATTACTTAGAATAATCATGGAATCAAAAAATGTAGATCTCACAGGAATATGGTAATTATATAATCACCCCCCTCATTCTACAAATGAGAAATCAGAGAGTGTAAATGGTGCATTTACGGATGTGCAATTAACCAGCGTTGGCCAGGGCCCAAATTTGAACATCCTGACTCTACTTATTTAAAAATTGATGCTGAATATATAAATATTTGTTCTTTACATTAAAAGGAAGAATCACTAAAATTATAGACAGTTACGAAATCAGAATAATGAATTCCCCGTATAAAAAAGTTATTGCTGCTAACTCACAACTGGTTTTCCAATAGCACTGCTTTATTTGCTAACTGCTATTTCTGTTTATTCTCTCTGTGTTCAAAGCAGCAAATTTGAGGCCAGCTGATCAGACTGACCAGTACTTGTATCCACTCGGTCTCTGTGGGAAGGAGACCAGAGTCATACAGATCGGACCACAAACCCAGCCTCATTAGCAGTCTGCTCTCACCAATTCACCTAATTTTAAGAATCAAAGAATTGTGGATTCAGAGAAAAGAATCATTCATTTGGCAATTATCAGGATAATTATGTGAAGAACCAAAAAGACCACAGGAAGGTTAATCTAGGTTACATATGAGCAAGTCTTGTTTCTGCAGATATTAGTCATGGGGGTGGATAGCAGTTGAAACTGTGAACATTTTTAATTTGGAAAACTTTTAAAGGCAAAATGGATACTCAGTTATCTAGTACTCATTAAAAAAAAAACCCTGATTTGTAGTGTTTGCCAATTTTTCTGCTGCCAGTTACTTCCACCATTGCTCATTGAAGCCACCAACAGTTTAATAACTGTCTTGCAAAATACCTGAATGTTTACTTCTTGGCTTTCATTAGTTGGTATGACTCTTGGAACCTGACAGACCTGGGATTAAATCTCAGTTATCACTTTGTAGTTGTCTTTTAAGTATATCACATGAGCTGTCATGATCTTAGGTGTCTTAATAACAGCTACTTTGTAGGATTCAAGGTCTGGATAACAAACCCATGATACCTCTTCTACTTGGCTCTTTTCCTGCTTAATCTGCTCCAGCAACACTGCACGCCTTGAGATACCTCAAAAGCTCTGGACCCACTCCTCCCTCGGGACTAACAGCTGCTGTTTTCTTTGCCACAATGGTTTTCACCCACATAGCTTCATGGCTCACTTGCTCTGTTGCCCATCTTTTGCTTTTCTCCAAAGCACTACTGCCAGCTTAAAATTACATATTGTACTTGTTTTTTGTCTGTCTCACCGCATTAAAATATAAACACGGTAGCAAGGTTTGTGGTCTTCTTGTTTACAACTATAAACTGAGCAGTAGCAAATGTATAGACATTAAATACCTGTTCAATAAAGGAGTCAATGAAGAAATGATTGAATAGTGAACATTTACATAATTATTAATCATCCTAGCCGACCAAGGTCCATCTAGTCAAAGCTCTGGTTTTTCCAGTAGTCATGTATGGATGTGAGAGTTGTAACATAAAGAAAGCTGAGCGCCAAAGAATTGATGCTTTTGAACTGTGGTGTTGGAGAAGACTCTTGAGAATCCGTTGAACTGCAAGGAGATCCAACCAGTCCATCCTAAAGGAAATCAGTCCAGAATATTCATTGGAAGGACTGATGCTGAAGCTGGAAACTTCAATACTTTGGCCACCTGATTCGAAGAACTAACTCATTGGAAAAGGCCCAGATGCTGGGAAGGATTGAAGGCAGGAGGAGAAGAGGATGACAGAGGATGAGATGGTTGGATGGCATCACCAACTCAATGGACATGAGTTTGAGCAAGCTCCAGGAGTTGCTGATGGACAGGGAAGCCTGGCATGCTGCAGTCCATGGGGTCACAAAGAGTCAGCCATGACTGAATGACTGAACTGAACTCAACTGAATCATCCTGTTCTCTGGTGGCCCAGACAGTAAAGAATCCGCCTGCAATGCAGCAGACCTAGGTTCGATTTCTGGGTTGGGAAGATCCCCTGGAGAAGGGAATGGCTACCAACTCCGTTATTCTTGCCTGGAGAATTCCATGGACAGAGGAGCCCAGTGGGGTCACAAAAAGTCAGACACTACTGAATGACTAACACACATCTCCAGGCTAGGGATAACTAATCTTACCTTCATTTCCCTGTAGAACCAAGAAGCTTTTGGCTTCAGCTAAAACATTTCAGCTCTGGATAGTCAAGCTCATTTCTACTGCTATTTCTTTTCTTATTTTTTGGTCCCATACTGTTATTATTCTAAGTACACTGGTTTGAGTTCTCCGTGCAGTAGAACTTTTCTGAGAACAAAGAGAAGGCTAGGGAATATATGAAAACACACCTAACACATTGCTGGAAAACTCTGGAGGAGTCACTGCTTTTTATTAAGTTGGGAAGAAAACTCTACAAGATTGATAAAGGGTGTTGACAGTATCAGCAAATAGGACCTGGTTCTAGATGACTGAGTACATTCCTTCCTCAAATTTCACTGTTACGGCAAAACCATAAGAAAAGAATGACGTTATATTAGTAAACACAACAAATAAATACATTTACAACAAAGTCTTCTCTCAAGAGAAGGCTCTTGAGAGTCCCTTGGACTGCAAGGAGATCCAACCAGTCCATCCTAAAGGAGATCAGTCCTGAGTGTTCATTGGAAGGACTGATGTTGAAGCTGAAACTCCAATACTTTGGCCACCTGATGCGAAGAGCTGACTCATTGGAAAAGACCCTGATGCTGGGAAAGATTGAGGAGAAGGGGACTACAGAGGATGAGATGGCTGGATGGCATCATTGACTCGATGGACATGGGTTTGGGTGGACTCCGGGAGTTGGTGACGGACAGGGAGGCCTGGCGTGCTGCGGTTCATGGGGTCGCAGTGTCGGACACGACTGAGCTGAACATGGACACTGTGGACCATAGGAAGATCTCACGCCAATAAAATTCTCTCTTGGGTTTCCCTGGTGGCTCAGCGGGAAACAATCTGCCTGCCAATGCAAGAGACACGGATTCGATCCCCAGTCCAGGAAGGTCCCACATGCCGCAGGGCAACTAAGCCCTTGTGCCACAGCTACTAAGCCTGCACTCTAGAGCCCCCGAGGTGCAACTACTGGTCCCAGGAGCACCCTAAAGCCTGTGCTCCACAACAAAAGAAGCCACCGCAACGAGAAGCCTTCACGTGGCAACTGGGCTTCCCTTGAGGCTCAGCTGGTAAAGAATCCGCCTGCAATGAGGGAGACCTGGGTTTCATCCCTGGGTTGGAAGATCCTCTAGAGAAGGGAAAGGCTTACTCACTCCAGTATTCTGGCCTGGAGAATTCCATGGACTATACCCATGGGGTCGCAAAGAGTTGGACACTACTGAGCGACTTTCACTTCACTTCACTTCCCACTAACCGCAACTAGAGAAAAAGCCTGCACAGCAACAAAGACCAGCACAGCCAATAAATAAATAAATAAAACTATTAAAATTCTCTCTTAATACATCAAAAGCAGAAAACTTCCTGATAGCTCAGTTGGTAAAGATTCTGCCTGCAATGCAGGCAACCCCAGTTGGATTCCTGGATCAGGAAGATCCACTAGAGAAGGGATAGGCTACCCACTCTAGCATTCTTGGGGTTCCCTTTTGGCTCAGCTGGTAAAGAATCTGCCTGCAATGCGGGAGACCTGGGTTCGATCCCCGTGTTGGGAAGATCCCTAGAGAAGGGAAAGGCTACCTGCTCCAGTATTCTGGCCTGGTCACAAAGAGTTGGACACGACTGAGTGACTTTCACTTTCACATTAAAATTCTGTCTTAATACATCAAATGCAGAAAACAATACTTCTTCTTGAATTATTAAATTCAATGTATGTTATGCACCATAACCAGTTTTGTAAAACTATGGAACAGATAGGAAAACAACTGGCAGCGTGTAACGGTAAATTCATCGCAGCTCTGAGTAAAGGGGAGTGTCTGTGCACAGAAGAGGAAGGGAATGTCCCTTCCTGAACTCTGCTCTGAGACTCTCCATGTCACATGTCCTCATCTAGAAGGAAATGGAATTGTAGGACACTGCACAGTCCCTGGTAGGAGAGGGAGGCACCACTCTCATGAAAAAAAGTACAGTATGGAACCAAGGGCGACTCTTCTCTCTTCTTTCAAAAGAATGTATTTCATTTAATTTTTCATTTCATAAACTTTTTGTTTCAAAAGTTCAAGAGGAAAGAAAACCATTGATTCATTAAATTTATATGATCCAAATCACCAAAGTTTTCTCTATGTTTTTATTATGTTCTGAGCAGCGTGCTCACCTACCTTCCCCCCCCTGCCCCTGGCTCCCCACACTGCTGCAGCATTATCCCTTCAAGAGAGTCAGTACCCGAGCTAAGAGCACAGCACCCCGAGTCAGACCTCTCGGCCCTAGTTCCAGGCCCCCCATTCACGGCAGTGTGGCCTCAGGAAAGCAGATAACCCCTGTGTCTGCCACTGTTGCTTCAGCCGTAAGACAGAATTAACAAAAAGTTCTACTTGATAGTGTGGTTGTGTATGTCATATGGAAATAACGCTCATAAAGCTCATATTACTTATTTTTTTTCTCCTAAACAATCTCTTCAAGGAGAGAGAGAGACACTTATGTCTTACAACTCTGATGATGAAAGTTCTCAGGGAAGATGCATTACGTAGTGCAGAACTTGTGATCGCCTGTGTTTGAAGCAGACAGCTTATTGACAATACATTCACGGGATCCACCCAGACGTATGAATTATCAGGGGCTATACTTGCGAGGTGGCATCTTAAACATTCCAGCTCTCTGTTGTCTACCAAAGGCTGAGACACCTGGTGTAGCCTTCTGACTATACAATAGGGACTGTTATAATCATATCTATCTTATGGAGGAGTTGGGAAGAATTAAATGACATATAGCACATATAAAATGTTTAGCAAGGTCAGCAAATGTACTATTATTTTATTAATATGGATGGAATATAGGATTTGTCACATAAGCAGTCAGAGTGGAAAAGAAGGCTGAGGTTGTGAAAGTTTTCAAATCAGGGGGAAGAAAATGCCTAAACTAAGTATTAGGACGAAGGAGGCAGTATCATCTCTTCTTGAAAACAAATATATTAACACAGAGTTTAAGAGTTTGCCTGCTTAAAAATTAAAATGAGACTTCAAATTTTTTTAACTAATAAAAGATGTTGTTTTAGAGAATGTATCAAGTATTCCAAAGTATTTATTTAGAGTCTATCAATAAAATCACCAGTTCAAAGAGACAGAAAACAAATTATTTGTATGTCATTACAGCTGCACAGTTATGAGACCCCCGAAAAAAGAGATGGTACTCTAAAAGTTACACATTCATCTCCTTAAAAGCTAAGTGCAGCAAACACTAGGAATTATAATATACCTAATTGAAATTAAAAGTGCTTTGCCATAAAACGTACTGTAAAGTCACCTCATCTTACATTTTACCTATCTTCTCATTCCTTTGCTCCATTTCTCCCCCCACTTCTCAACACAAAGCTTCTGTGCCTGGCTTCCTAGTGCACGGGGCCCAATCGAAGTTTCAAGGAGGAGGAATAACTAAACAACAACTCTTTTCAATAAGTACACCTCTGAGAAAAAAACAATCCTGAGTGTGTGTGTATGTGTTGTGACTTTCCTGTTCATTTGGTTTTTCTCCACTCCCTTCAGCTGCCTCAGCTATAGCATCTAGTCCTGTTTCCACCCAGCCTCTGCTACACACTCAGCTGTAAGCCATACAAGTAACAATCTTCCTATAAGCCATACCAGTAACAATCTCAGCTGTAAACCATACCAGTAACAATCTCAGCTGTAAGCCATACCAGTAACAATCTCAGCTGTAAGCCATACCAGTAACAATCTCAGCTGTAAGCCATACCAGTAACAATCTCAGCTGTAAGCCATATAAGTAACAATGTCAGCTATAAGCCATACCAGTAACAATCTCAGCTGTAAGCCATACAAGTAACAATCTCAGCTGTAAGCCATACAAGTAACCATCTCGCTGGTGCAGCCACAGCAGGTGACCCAGATTACAGAACACTGTGCTAATGCCAAACTGTCTTGTTCAACAGCAGCTGCTCTATGCTTTGCCTTATTGATATTCAGATTCAGCAGACACAAATCACAGGGCCCCTTTGAGGAGCACGCACTCTGCATGCTTCCTTTTGAATGTGTTCAATAGCTACCATCCTGCATAAACACACAGCTGAGGCCGTTGGTCTCCTCTGATTTTCCAGACTGCCATATATCTGACAAGACTATCCCAGAAAACATTACTCGTTTTCATTTGGGGAAGTTGGTGGACTATGATAGATAAAACAGAAGCACGTACGATAGAAAGGAAGCCCATTCCTCTCTGGTAAAATAGATGCTTTGAACCATTATCCTTTGGGGAAAATTGAGGTTCTAGCCCCTTCATCGTGAGAGTAACTGTTGGAACACAAAGTTCTTTAAAAGTGGAGATACACTGCATTGGGGATAAAATGCTGTATAGCTTATGATTAAGTTCCTTTTAGACTATATCAAAGTGCCGAATCTATTCTATAAAAGTATAAACACAACAAAATAACTTCTCTACGTGACCATTTCAATCTCATGCTCACCACTCGAAGGGCTGAAAGAGAACATTTTCTATATCTAAATATTTACTGGAAATCATAGAATCTGAAAACTGTTCACACTGGCTGGTCCCACTGATTCAACACAAGATGCTTGCTAACACCAAATCCTGTTTACTTTTTATAAAAGCCTTGTATTTTGCAGAACGTGCAACACTACACACTATTCCCATGAAACATTTGTAAGTCAGGAAAAGTGCCAAAAGTTCAATAAATGGCAAAGACTTACTTTTTATGGAGATAAGCAGTGAGAGACTGAGGCAGAGGAGGAGGAGGTGGTTAATTGTCCGCAGCGCCATGGTGTCCTGGAGGACATGCCCCGACCTGCTGCCGGTGGTCTGGTCCCTGTCCAGTCCAGCTCCGCTCCCAGCCCTGCCTGACTCAGCAGGGAGCCAGCGTCTCAGAGTCTCACCTGAATGTTATCTCTGCCTCTTCCCCTCCAACAGCTCCCTCACCACAGGGACTCAGATTCCAAGAGCAGTTGTGCTTCTTAGCATCTTACTTGCACAGGGGGATGGGGTGAGTTTTCAAACCTGGTGCAGATTTTTTTCATGCTGGACTGGAGTCATCCCCCTCAAACCATGTGTACTAGTTTCCTTCCATGGACAACGCTGCCTCCCAAGGGCCTGTTTAATGGTGTCCTAAATCATTCTTAGCAGAGGATTTAATTTCTGATGACTGTCTCGGCACACAGTTGTTATGATCTGGCAACTGTTAAAGGATCACCCTATATTGCTGTATATTTACCTTCATCCTCAGAACACAATTCATAGACACATCAACTTTTCATAAACATACTCTCACAACTCAGATTACTGTTACTGATAAAATGGACAGAGTCCTAGAGATTATTTAGGAGCAGTTTTATCTCAGTTAGTAAAGAATCTGCCTGCAGTGCAGGAGACCTGGGTTCGATCCCTGCGTTAGGAAGATCCCCTGGAGAAGGCTACCCACTCCAGTATTCTGATCTGGAGAATGCTATGGGCTATATAGTCCATGGGGTCACAAACAGTTGGACATCACTGAGCAACTTTCACTCACTCACTTTCTACAATAAACCTAGGGCCCACTTCTAATCCTGTTCATGCTGTTTATATCTGCTAGGATTTCTTGAATTTTTGCTTTACTATAATGGTTAAATACAAATATGTTTACTTACTTTTTATATACACTTATGCTATTTCTTGTGACTCGTGCTCAGCGTGTCCGACTCTGACCCCATGGACTGTAGCGCACCAGGCTCCTCTGTCCATGGGATTCTCCAGGCAAGAATACCGGAGTGGGTTGCCATTTCCTCCTCCAGGGGGTCTTCCCGACCCAGGATGGAACATGCCTCTCCTGCACTGGCAGGCGGATTCTTTACCATTGTGCCACCTGGGAAGACCATATGCTTATACTAAGTACTGCAATATTTTCCTCCAGGTTAAATCGTTCCAGTTCTTCAGACTGCGTTATCCTTGGACACTTGATAGACATGTCTGCTCGTTTAAGTCAGATTCCTTACCCTCTAAGGTTAGTATTAGTACATGGCTTCACTTCTTGTTAAAACTGTCTACTTGTTACATTTAAAGTGCAAGTTACATTAGAAAAATATTGTGTAAAACTTGAGGGCTCTGTCAAAAGTTCACATATTTTGAAGCCTCTATATTTCCTGCTTGTGTATCTAAATAGGGAGTAGTATCTTGATAGCTTAATGGTTTCTACTAATGTTATACGCGGACCCACTCCCAGTGGATTTTACTTGCTCTAGTGGTGCTTATCTCGGAGAAGGCAATGGCACCCCACTCCAGTACTCTTGCCTGGAAAATCCCATGGATGGAGGAGCCTGGTAGGCTACAATCCATGGGGTCGCTAAGAGTCGGACACGACTGAGCGACTTCACTTTCACTTTTTCCTTTCATGCACTGGAGAAGGAAATGGCAACCCACTCCAGTATTCTTGCCTGGAGAATCCCAGGGACGGCGGAGCCTGGTGGGCTGCCGTCTATGGGGTCGCACAGAGTCGGACACGACTGAAGCGACTTAGCAGCAGCAGCAGCAGTGGGGCTTATCTATTTTAGCTATTTCTTTCTTACAGAGTTCATGATAGTTATTATTTTTTAAAAAATTTCCCCTACAATGCAAATAATTTAGTTTAGGCAATTTAACACAGTAATTACAGATTAAAGAGGCAATATTAATCCTCTGTTCTAATCCCTGTATTTTATTAGATAGAGAATAAAAATGCAGAGCAATTATACTGTCTGCCCAGAGTCATCTAGTGAGATATGGCAGTTAGGACTACAGTCTCCCCACTGATTTCTAGAACATTATTCCTTCAATAAGCCCTGTGGTTTCCATTTCCATCTTTATTCTTATGCATTCCTTTATGCTTTTTGCAATGTGGACTCTAGGAAATCTTCCATCTGTCCTCAAATGGCCTCCAGAGAGAGATGGATAGGCTGAGCACAGAGCATTTTGGGGGCAGTGAAAATGCTCTGTATGATATTACAATGATGGATACATGTCATTATACTTTTGTCCAAATCCATAGCCTATACAATACCAAGAGTGAGCCCTAAGGTAATAGGCTTTGGGTGATTATGATTTGTTGATACAGGTTTATTTTGGTAAACAATGTACCTTCTAGTAAGTTATGCTGAAAATGGGGAGACTCTGTATGTGGGGAGGCAGGGTGTATATGGGAAGTCCCTGTACCTTGCTCTCCATTTTACGGTAAACCTAAAACTGCTCTAAAAAATAAAATCGTTTTTAAAAAGGGCACCACCATGGATCTCACGAACCTCAAAGCTAAGTGGGTGACAATGTATAAAACCACCTGATAGATTGGAGAGGAAGTGATGGGCTCCAGGCATAGAATCTGACAGTACTAGAAACCCTTCTGTAAGTTGTGTTATGAGTGTCACTATTAAAGAGAAAATTAGGGTTTTTTAAAAGACAAAAGTATTAAAGATAATAAGTGGTTGGGTAAACAATTACTCAAAGGATGTCTGAAGAAATTGTGTACATTGAGTTTTGAATATAGGAAACAAGTCAGATACAGCTATTAAAAGAGTAAATGGCTACTATGTGTCAGATTTGGAGCTAGTTAGGAAATCTTCACAAAAGAAGTAATATCTACGCTGAATTTTCAAGTGTAATTACAACAAATAAACAGAAGGAAAGTAGTATTTTAAGGGCATTTCAGGAAAAGGGCATGTGTATAGGAATAGAGGCATATAGTAGATGGGCAGATCTAGGAACTGAATATATTCTGACTTTGTAGAAATATGTGTGTGAACATGGCAACGCCGGTGCATAAAACTCAGTAAAATCAAGGTAGTTTAACTTCCAGTATGAAGAAAGGAAACAACGGGTTTAAACATAGAATCAGCATAATGAGATTTGCATTTGGAAAGGTAACTCCAGTGGTCACGTGGCAATGACTGGAAGAGGGCAGGTGAGAAGCATGGAAACCAGTGAAAAGGACATTGTCGTAGCGCACAAGAGAGCCGAGGGGGCCCAAACTGAATCAGACAGTGGAGACAGCAAACCAAAGAAAACGCATAACAGTAAACCAGACAGATCTAAAGAGCCAGCGTAGAGACTACGGCCACAGAAAAGCTGTTAAGTTTTCCAGGTAAACAATTCAGATCTAAGGGCCATTGTAGAGACTACGGCCACAGAAAAGCTGTAAGTTTTCCAGCTTGGGCATTGGGATAATAGTAATGCACCCATACAAATAAAGAATATTAACAATGCTTCCAAACAAGCAGCAAACACTCTCTTCCAAGTCAAACGCACTGAAATATATGCATTTGGACAAACAGTAGCTTTTGTAAAAATATACAGGTGAGCTCTAAAAAGGAGGGGGAATGTCCATTTGGGATAGAAATCTCTTGGCTTCATGTGGGGGCCTGATTCCGATCCCCCCCCCATTGGCTATGGGATGCAAATTGGAAGCAGGACTCCTGCTCTTGAATGGGGATAGAGAGCTCCTGGTGAGAGACAGAACCCAGACCTGCCCCAAGTGTGAACCTACACCAGGGAGGCCTCAACTTAAACTGAACATGGGGCGTAAAGATTTAAGCCAAAAATCTTACCAAAAATAAAAGGGAAAGAGAGAAGTACTGGTTCGTAAATAGGAAAATCAATGGCACAGTGAGCAGAGCCTAATAGGAACCATTATGTGGGAAAGCTGAAACTCATAGTTCACACAGGGCCATGGAAGGCAGCCTCTGCTTCAGATGACCTCACAGTCTGAAACCACAGATCAAACTAGAAGCCCGCTGCCATGAGAGACAGCAGACATGACAAATGGGAACATTCACACTCAGGAGACTCAAACAAAAGGGGAGCTGTCAGAAGAGACTTTAAAATAACACTGTAAAATGTCTATTTAAAAGTTTTTAAAGAAAAAAGAATGCATGAGTTTCGTAAAACAAGACATCATAAAAAACAATTGGACATATTAGAAAGTGAACCAAATATAAATTCTAAATATGAAAAATAGTCATTGAAATAAAAAATTCAACTCACAGCTTAAATGGTAGATGACACTATGCTCAGCTAAACAGATGGTCCTGAAGAACTCACCCATAATACAGCAGACTGAGATAAAGAGATGGCCCAAAGGAATGAACACTGAAGAGATGTGGTAAGTTCTATTCCAGGAGAAAGAAGGAAGAAAATAAAACGGAGAGGATATAATTCCTAAGAACTCATGGTATATATTTTTCAAATATGGCTCCTTTAATTTAGAAAAGCCCATTGATTCCCTACAAGATACCATATTTAAAGTGCATCAAAAATAAGCAATATAAAACAAAGTGAACAAAATAAAATCTTAAAGGTCAATATTTGTCTTCAAAGTTAAAAAGTCTACAGTGTTAATGACAGTAAGAAGTACTGAAGACTTTTCATCAATAAACTAGATGTCATAACAAAAGGAATATAAGAGAAGATGAAGGTACGTAGACAGACATAATAAGTATGGTTTTAAAGTATGTTCAGTTGGAGGTGCCTATTCAGAACCAAGATGAGGATATGTGGTAGGATCTGGAAATAACAACTCCGGAGCTCAGGACAGCAGTTCGTTTTGGTGGAAAGCACAGGTACCATATTAATGTACAAAATCGTTGAGTGCCTATTGTATACCAGACACCAGAATCAACATCAGGGTCACTGCCCTTATGAATCTAGGGAGCAGATGCAATCTAGTGAGAAAAAAACTTCATCACTTAAGTTACTTGAGGTTTAAAATGGATTTAATAGAGTGCAAACAGTGCTGGTTATCTTCAGCTGGTTACCTGCTCGGATTGCAGATTCTTTCCTGGACACTGCGTGCTCCTGTGCTCAGTTGCTCAGATGTGCCCGACTCTTCGCAGCCCCGTGGACTGCAGCCCACCAGGCTCCTCTGTCCATGGGATTCTCCAGGCAAGAATCCTGGAGTGGGTTGCCGTTTCCTTAACCCAGGGGATCTTCCCAACCCAGGGATCAAACCTCCATCTTCTACATTGGTGGATTCTTTACTTCTGATCTACCTGAGAAGCCCTCCTGGACACTAACTCGTTTAAAACTCAGAGAATCTCCACAAAGAATATGAAGTTATACCAATTTGACAAGTGAGTGATCCAGGTCAAACATATAATAAGTGATAGAGCTCAGATCCAAACCTAGTTCTATTAACCTACTGTTCTTAATTCTTGTTATAACAGTATTTAATTATATAAGGAAATTATAAACGTATTCTTGCAAAAACACTCTAAAGAATCTTTTGTGAGTACCCATCACACTCTTCCCCAGAAATAACCATTGTTATTGTTTGTGAAGATTGTTTTATACCATTCTAGGCCACAGGTTGACAGATATATAGATGATTGATTGATTGATAGAAAAGTTATTTGGCTTCTTTTCCTTTTTTTCTTTAAATAATGATATTATAGTATGTGTATTATTATGCAACTTCTTCCTCTCATTCAACAATATGTCTTGGGTATTTTTGCACATTATTAAATTTATCTAACTCACACATTTTCTTTTTTGGTCTCCAGAGGGTCTCACTCTTGGGTGCCTGTGCTGACCACACACTCAATCCCACCCTGGGCCCTCCTCTCTGGACATCCCTCTTGGGGACCCTCTACCCCCAGAGCCCTCAGCCTTATCACCAGAAAGCACAAGGCTTACAGGACCAGCTGGTATCTGGACATAAGGGACTTCTCCAGCATCTGTGTGCACAGATCCACGCAGACCTGGAATCTCCTGCATCTAAACTAGCTCCAGACCAGGAGCAGAGGCTCCACCTCCAGCCTAAGGCAGCCAGGGTCCACAAAGGACCAGGACCTGGCCAGGGAGGGTGGTGGCAAGGAGAAGGTGGCATTCAGCTCTCTGACTCACACTTTTTAATGCCATAAGGCAGTCCAGAGGATCGATGTACCATAGTTTAATTTTTTCATTTTCTGGGCATCAATGTTGTTCCCAATTTTCTCTATGCAAACAATAATTTAATAATAATCACTTTACACACTTTTTTGTGCAAATACACAAGAGGCTCTCTAGGGCAAAGGCTTAAAAGCAGTAATTTTAGGTTTTATAGTGTCTTCATTTTTAAATTCAACAGATACTTCACAAAATGAGGTGACCAACTTCAACTTTTTTCAGCTGTATGTGAAGAAAATTATTTCTCTACATTTCTCCAACTTTGACAACATCAAATAATAAAACATATATCTAAATCTCAGTGGGGAGGGGAGTGGCTATATGAAATAAGATTGGATATTTTTTGATAAATTTTGAAAGTGGTTATTAAGTATATGGAGTTTCATCATATTATTTATTCTAATTTTGTATAGATTTTTAAAATTCATAATCAAAACTTGAAATTTTAATTTGCATATCCTTCATACTTAAAAAAACTGAGCATCTTTTGAACATTTGTGTTTTCTCTTCAGTGATTTGCCAACCCTCATCTTTCTTGTTTTCTATTAGCTTTCTTAAATTTTTATTTATTTTGTTGATTTCTTTATAAAGTTGAATGTTAATTCTTAGTCTGCTATAACTATTTCCTCCTTTTAGGTTTGTTTATAGTTTTTTCTTTATGAACTTTTAGATTTTTATTTAAAAATTTTTCTGCCTTACATACATTTATTTATCTTAATTTTATGCCCTTTTGTTTTTATCTTATAGAAGAAAAGGCTACAAGATTACTCACATAGGATGTTACTGGTATCTTATTCCAATATTTATTTTAAATTTTAAAAATGTTTATTAAATGCTTTGTTTTATGTATTTATGTACAATCCAATTTTATGAATGTGGAACTTATAAATCTAACTTTATTTCTAAATGGATTGCCAACAGTCAAAATAATTTCCTTTGTATTTCAAATTTGAAACCATGTATAAAATTCCCATCTGCACATGAATTTGTTTTGTTTCACTATCCTTATGTGTATTTCTTTGCCAATGAACTGAGTTAAAATAAGTTTGGTATCTGGTATTGTAAGCATGCTGCAGTCCATGGGGTCACAAAGAGTTGGACACGACTGGGCGACTAAACAACAGCGACATATACCTTCACAGTGGTAAAGAATCTGCCTGCTGACGCAGAAGATACAAGTGACTCGGGTTCAATCCCTGGGTCAGGAAGATCACACGGAGGAGGGCATGGACCCACTCCAGTATTTTTGCCTGGAGAATCCCATGGACAGAGGAGCCTAGCGGGCTACAGTCCATAGAGTTGCAAAGAGTCAGACAAAATTGAAACCACTTAGCACTCACATGTGCACAAACTTGGTAACAAACAAATGAATCGTAATGAAAAACCTGCTGGCTTCACAAACTGTTAACAGAAGATCAAGATCAACAAGGATTAGTTACATGGCTGGATAAAAATATTCACGATTTTTTGTCTGAAATATTATTGGCTTTAGTCTTTGTTTTCTAGATATAAGGAAACCTTTACCTTTAAGCTAATTATGACTTTACAGCAATTTGATAAATTACACCTTTGTAAGCAAATTGAATCACTGATCTTTTCTTTCTACCTGATCTTCCCAGAATTTGGAAACTCTTAGTGAGTAGTCTTATTTTATAGCAATAAAACTGTTTGCATAAGTTCAATAAGAATCTGTTCTTCTTTTAACAGGACAAAACTGGAAACACTGACTTTGACTGGAATGTCATATTTGAGAATATGCATAGAATCATAAATGACCAGACAGTTTTAAAGAACTAAAGTGGACTTTATGGAGCCACAAATTCCCCTGGAAAAACACCCTGCCACCTTGCCTACAAGGTTCCCAGCATCCTTAACAGGTAAATAAGGAAGGCAACTCCTGGTAGGTACAGGAATATCAAAATAGTTTGGGGACATTGAGAAGAGAGGAATTCATCCAAATCTATAGGTACTACAGGTGAATTTGATGGCAAGTCCTTGGCATTGCTTTCCTGGCCTTTATAGGCCTCTCACAGTTTAATCTCAGGTTCCTGATGAGAAGTTCAGGGCATTCAATTTAAAAGTTCAGTTCAGTCGCTCAGTCGTGTCCAACTCTTTGCCACCCCATGAACCGCAACATGCCAGGCCTTCCTGTCCATCAGCAACTCCCAGAGTCAACCCAAACCCATGTCCATTGAGTCAGTGATGCCATCCAACCATCTCATTCTCTGTCCTCCCCTTCTCCTCCTGCCCTCAACCTTTCCCAGCATCAGGGTCTTTTCCAATGAGTCAGCTCTTCGCATCAGATGGCCAAAGTATTGGAGTTTCAGCTTCAGCATCAGTCCTTTAGATGCATATTCAGGACTAATTTCCTTTAGGATGGACTGGTTGGATCTCCTTGCAGTCCAAGGGACTCTCAAGAGTCTTCTCTAACACCACAGTTCAAAAGTATCAATTCTTCGGTGCTCAGCTTTCTTTATAGTTCAACTCTCACATCCATACATGACCACTGGAAAAACCATAGCCTTGACTAGACAGACCTTTGTTGACAAAGTAATGTCTCTGCTTTTCAATACGCTGTCTAGGTTGGTCATAACTTTCCTTCCAAGGAATAAGCGTCTTTTAATTTCATGGCTGCAATCACCATCTGCAGTGATTTTGGAGCCCAGAAAAATAAAGTCAGCCACTGTTTCCACTGTTTCCCCATCTATTTGCCATGAAGTGATGGGACTGGATGCCATGATCTTAAATCTATATGATTAATTGTACTTATCTAAATGATCAGACCAAGTTTATCGAAACTGGACTCATTTTGCAAACAAATTAATCTTAATTTGGCTATAGTGGGTAGAAATGAGGGTAATTTTAGAGAAAGAAAAAAAAATTCAGTGGATATTAAGTTCTGGTGCTGTTTGTCTTTAAGGTAATAAATATGCAGTAAATACATTTCAGGTGGCATATAAGCATGATACATAAACTGAGAACTCTGGGAAGAGGATGGCTTTGCAAGGGAACAGTCAAAGTCAGAGGCAAGCAAAAGCTTCCCATCAGGGACACAGGGTCTAAATCAGGGGGTTGAAGACTTTCAGAGAGGAGGAATCCATTCAAGAAACACTAATCAACTCTCCTCCAATAAAGAGAAGTATAGCCACATAATTTCCAGATGATAATTACATTTTCACAAGCTGTGTGCTCAGTTGTTCAGTCATGTTTGACGCTTTGCAATCCCATGACTGCAGCCCACCAGGCTCCTCTGCCCATGGGATTTCCCAGGAAAGAATACTGGAGTGAGTTGCCATTCTCTTCTCCAGGGGATCTCCCAACCCAGGGATTGAAACCTCGTCTCCTGCACTGCAGGCAAATTCTTTACCATATGAGCCACCAGGGAAGCCCTGGAGACTTTCAGAGAGGGAGAATCAATTCAAGAAACACTAAATCAAGTATATTCCAATAAAAAAATTTTTTAAAGTATAGCCATGTAATTTCCAGATAACAATTATATAAGCTATTTTTCAATATATGAAGCATTTTATACTCTCAACTTCATAACAACTCAGATTAGAAAATATTATTGCACCATTTTATGGTTGAGAAAATAGAAATTAAACAATATAAAGTAAAAAAATCCCTGTCACTTATTTTAATGACAAATCTTAAGAAGTCTGTACATCTACAGTGAGTATTAATCTTTCTCACTACTCAGGAGTGTTGTGAGTAAAGTGTTGGAATACGTTTCAAAGAAGTGAGAGAAAAGAAACACTAGCAGGACTTAGTTATTGACGGAGAGTGAAGAGTGTGGGAGGAGGAATGAAGAATGATCCAGGTTTCTGGCTTTGCAAACTCGGATGTTTAATGAAGACAGTGGAGTCAAAGAAACAAATGATTTTTTAGTTTAAAGGTTAGACTATGTTGAAATTTAAAAGAATACAAAAAAAAACCCACATAAAACTCTTGCTAGGGAAAGCACATATGTGCGCACGCACGCACGCGCGCACACACACACACACACAATAGGAAACGGATAGGATACAAATAAAGCACACAGCACGCAGCAGAACCTATGCTTTCACAAGCTTACATGGCAGATTGTCTGGTGCAACAGAGAAGCTAAGTAAGGACTCATGCCCAGAGTTAGGATGTTCCAAGTTGCTCCGTTCAGAACAGAAATTCTGCCAGTGGTCCTGCCATGAGGCACTGGGCTAGACCACAATGGGGAGAATTCTGACATGATCTGCTTAGGTAAAAAGCAGAGACATTACTTTGCCAATAAAGGTCCATCTAGTCAAGGCTATGGTTTTTCTGTAGTCACGTATGGATGTGAGAACTGGACCATAAGGAAAGCTGAGAGCTGAAGAATTGATGCTTTTGAACTGTGGTGTTGAAGACTCTAGAGAGTCCCTTGGACTGCAAGGAGATCCAACCAGTCCATCCTAAAGGAAATCAGTCCTGAATATTCATCGGAAGGACTGATGCTGAAGCTGAAACTCCAATACTTTGGCCACCTGATGCAAAGAACTGACTCATTGGAAGAGACCCTGAGGCTGGGAAAGATTGAAGGCAGAAGGGGAGGACAGAGGATGAGATGGTTGGATGGCATCACCGAGTCGATAGACCTGAGTTTGAGCAAGTTCCAGGAGATGGTGATGGAAGGGAAGCCTGGCATGCTGCACTCCATGAGGTCACAAAGAGTCGGAAACGACTGAGCAACTGGACTGAACTACTTAGCGTATTCAGGGCCCCAAACCCATGGACTCTGTTCAAAACAGAGACTAAGGCACAAAGTGGAAAAGGGAGACAAATCAGCCAGACCAGGCAGAAGCTCAAATGTGCTGAAAAGAGTGAGAGGAATTAAGGTGAAAGAATAAGCTTCACAGTCATATGAGAAAACACTCTAAGGCAACAAGACTAACTCTTGTTCTCAACATGTGATACTTTGGCAGAAATGTCTGCAGCTCCTTGGGCCTGAGTCTGTACTTTCAAGTTCCCCAGTGAATAGCTGAGACGGCCAGAGCGAAGTGACTGACTGACAGGTGAAAGGACCCCTGGTTCCCCATTAATCCAGGCCCATTTGACGTGGGCATTTCCTTACAATTACTATTGCTCATTTACAACCAGGCTCTGAACCGTGACAGGTAATGAGTCGGTAAATATTTCCCTTGGCTAGATCCGCATCTAAGAGCTTAGACTACATGTGTTATAAGTAACAGGTAACCTAGAGGAAATTATTGGCAGAATACTTAATCCCTCAAAGGATAGATGAGAATTTAGGAGAACAGGTTGGAATACAGTAAAACCATGGTGATGCCTCATCATGACAATAAGAACAGCTTAATTTCATCAGGATAATACCACTCACACAAATGAATTCTAATAATTTCCCCATTCTGTCAAAGTCAAGGGAGACAGAACCAGGTGCTCTACCAAAGTAAGGCTGGGCAGTGCACCTGGATTTGCCATGCAGCACTACCAAGCTACCCCAAATGGGAAATTGACAACTTTTCCAAAGGAATTCAGGATGAGGATGCTGCTGTCAAATGAAGGGGAAATGGATGCAGGCCACCAAAAGAAGCAGATGCTCATTATAAACCTAAAGAGAAATAATAATCAAGAAGCCGTGACAAGGCTGAGTATCCTTAAGAACTTTTAAATTTAAACTACCACAAAATCCAATGAATAAATCCAGTACATAGTCACACGTGAAAAAAAAATTACTCCCCACTGAATTACTCCCCATCACGAAATTGCTGGATATATTAAAATTTGTGTTACTGAGTTCTTCAAAGCTTAATTGAGAGATATTTTCTAGAATTGCGGAGAAAACACAAATATAAACTTGTGAAGTCACACAATAAGTAAAGGCAATGATTTAATTTATTGGCATATATGAACTTACTTTATTCAAATTCTATAACTGCCTTTAGAAATTATTATATTTCATAATGATAAAGATATTTTTATTGAAGTATAGTTGATTTATAATACATTAGTTTATGGTGTGCAGCCAAGTGATTCAGTATATTTTGCTTACACTGGAATATATGATTCAGTATATATTTTTTACAATGATTTCCTGAGCTCAGGTTGCAGTCCTGATTCTAGTTAATCGATGTCCCTGCTCAGAAATTAAAACAGATGAGGCCCCTTTGCTCCCTGTCCCCATTCAGTCATCACCACCACAGAAAAGCAGGAACAGCAACAGAGCCTGGGATTTGAGTGGAAGAGACAGTATGGAAAAAAAAATTCTGTTCACATCATGAATCACTGTGACACTACTAAGAAAAGAACATGAGCAATTCTGAAAAGCTCACCACTGACATCAATATTAACTTCTAAAATCCTTAGTAGAGTAAAACTTTCAGCACCCTACAGTATTTCTTTCTTCTATCCTGCTATAAATAGTGATTCCATAGACTTTTGGTGCATTGCTCAGAAGGGAGGGAAAAATCATACAGAGGGAGTCATGCACTAAATCTGGTCTTCAAGGGGCCTGAGTACCATCCCAGGTGAATAACTCTAACGTTCCTGAGCCTGCAGAGTCTCCAGGAAGCTTTTTTTTTTTAATCAAATATATGTGCGGCATCTTTTTTCCCAATAATTATTCTTGTATCTATAAATAAATCTATTTATTGGGTTGGCCAAAAAGTTCATTCAGGTTTTCTGTAACATCTTATGGAAAAACCCAAATGAACTTTTTGGCGAATCCAATGCTTCTCTATGGAGAAGAGAAGGGATGTGTGAATTGGGAGGCTGAAGAGAACAGAGTGGAAGTTCAGATCCACAGCTGGTCCATAGTTTGGACCCATAGCTGCCCGAACCTTTTTCACTATTTGCATCCCTAGGACATTTGGAATGAGCTCTAAGATTACTTCTGTACCCAAGTGCTTGCTGCTGCTGCTGCTAAGTCACTTCAGTCGTGTCCGACTCTGTGCGACCCCATAGACGGCAGCCCACCAGGCTCCCCCGTCCCTGGGATTCTCCAGGCAAGAACACTGGAGTGGGTTGCCATTTCCTTCTCCAGTGCATGAAAGTGAAAAGTGAAAGTGAAGCCACTCAGTAGTGTCCGACTCTTCGCGACCCCATGGACTGCAGCCTACCAGGCTCCTCCATCTATGGGATTTTCCAGGCAAGAGTACTGGAGTGGGTTGCCATTGCCTTCTCCGACCCAAGTGCTAAGGAGTAAAAAAAATTCCCCAAATCTCAGATTTATAGTTGCAACCTCACTGGGCTTATCCGCAAGTGGTAATAGAAGCTCTCAACACAAAGAATTGCTAATTCTCTTAAAACTTGATAGTTTTAGAGAATGTAGTTATAGCCTTAAAAATTCAAATCCACCAAGAAAAAATCCAAAACAAATGAATTTAAGGGTGATTTTACTTTATCAAGTGAATCTCTGCTTTGCAAAAAAATAAACCCATATACTATTTTCCTTCCAAAAATGTTAGGTTTTTTTTCCTTCCTTATAAAACACATTTCGTGTGATATATGGCGTATGTGGGCACTCGAATCCAAATTCTTTTATTGTACCATTCAAAATCATTTGTCAGTCCCAAGTATAAATCAAGTTTTGGAAAAACAAAGATAAATTCACCCAATTACTTACTTTAAGAGCCTATATTAAGACTGGTGTATACAAGCACGAATACAATGAATTATAACATAATGAGATAAATATTTTAAAACATGTCCAAAGTACTGTGAAAGTAGGAATGCAAAACTGATTAATTCTGCCTGAAAATTCCGAGACAACTTCCTGGAAAGAAGTGCTGTTTTAAGCTCAGAAAGAATACTGAAATGTATGTTTGGAAGAGTACATGCTGCAGATTTTGCGACCTGGAATGGAGTTTGGAGGGTCAATGAAGGATCATAAGGAAGGGAGTAATATAAGCAGATGCGTAGTTTAAATTTAAGGATGATAATTCCAGCTGTGGCATGATGAATAAAGTGGAATCATCTGGATAAAAGGGACTGTGGGAATTTGAAGCAGGAAAAGGGGGAAGAGGACAAATTATGGTCTTTAGACCAATTCTCAACAGCTGCCTATTTTTATGTCACCTGCAAGCTAAGATGGGATTTTACATTTTCAAATAGTTGAACATTTCTAACAGAATAATATCTAACATGAAAATGTAAAAAAGTATATAAAGTTCAAATCTGTGTCCATTAATAAAAGTTTTATTGGGGCACATACATGCTGTCTATGGCTGACTGCATTCACAGCACCATGGCAGAACTGAGCATTTACAACACAGACTGTATGGTCCACAAAACCAAAACTATTTATGACCTAGCTTTTTACCAAAAAAAGTTTGCTAATGTCTGAACTCAGGTATGAACAAACTGGATGGCTAGGTCCAGTATGAGTTATATTCAGAAAGATTCTTCAACCAGAAGTAAATCATCAGCATGACTGAAAAAATACTTCTGTTTCTAGATATTAACCTAGTTCAAGTTCTGGTGACTGATAATGATCCAAAATAGAGAAAAAGATCACTACAAGAGAAAACAGGGTAAACTGGCAATGAGCAGATAATCTAAAACCTTCCTTCTTCCCAACATCACAATACCAACTGAAAATTATTAAAGAAAAAAAAAAAACATTAGAATACTAGAAACCTCCATATTACACTGAAGACTTAGGGAGGAAGCTAGGTCTCAGTTCAGTTCAGTTCAGTTCAGTCGCTCAGTCGTGTCCGACTCTTTGCGAGCCTATGAATCACAGCACGCCAGGCCTCCCTGTCCATCACCAATTCCCAGAGTCTACCCAAACCCATGTCCATTGAGTCGGTGATGCCATCCAGCCATCTCATCCTCTGTCGTCCCCTTCTCCTCCTGCCGCCAATCCTTCCCAGCATTAGGGTCTTTTCCAATGAGTCAACTCTTCTCATGAGGTAGCCAAAGTATTGGAGTTTCAGTTTCAACATCAGTCCTTCCAATGAACACCCAGGACTGATCTCCTTTAGGATGGACTGGCTGGATCTCCTTGCTGTCCAAGGGACTCTCAAGAGTTTTCTCCAACACCACAGTTGAAAAGCATCAATTCTTTGGCGCTCAGCTTTCTTCACCGTCCAACTCTCACATCCATACATGACTACTGGAAAAACCATAGCCTTGACTAGACGGACCTTTGTTGGCAGAGTAATGTCTCTGCTTTTCAATATGCTATCTAGGTTGGCCATAACCTTCCTTCCAAGGAGTAAGCATCTTTTAATTTCATGGCTGCAGTCCCCATCAGCAGTGATTCTGGAGCCCAAAAAAATAAAGCCTGACACTGTTTCCACTGTTTCCCCATCTATTTGCCATGAACTGATGGGACCAGACACCATGATCTTAGTTTTCTGAACGTTGAGCTTTAAGCCAACTTTTTCACTCTCCTCTTTCACTTTCATCAAGAGGCTCTTTAGTTCTTCTTCGCTTCCTGCCATAAGGGTGGTGTCATCTGCATATCTGAGGTTATTGATATTTCTCCTGGCAATCTTGATTCCAGCTTGTGTTTCTTCCAGCCCAGCGTTTCTCATGATGTACTCTGCATATAAGTTAAATAAGCTAGGTCTAAAGAGACAAATTACAAGGAATTTCTAACAGAATGTTTTTAAGACAATATTAAAAGAAGCCAGGGAGACTCGAACACACAGCTTCCATTCCAGAGAAAGTGATCTTAATTGGCAGGAATAATTGAAAGAGATATTTTGAGGAACAGAGATTAAAAGCACAGCCAGTACTGTCTCTAACTCCGTCTCTATATCTTCATTTACTAAATGTGTATTTAATAAGTACTGTGTTCCAGGCAATTACATGATATTGTGCAAGCTTAACATCCCTAACCTGTTTCTTTTTAAACAGATACTTACAGATCTGCTGTGAAAATCAAATAACAGCCAGTCCCAACCCTCTGCAACAAGGACAACAACAAACACTACTGTAGTGTTTCCTATGTGCTCAGCATTGTTCTAAGCACCTGATATATTCATTTATTTAAGTCCTCACGACAGCATTTTACAGATAAGGAAAGCACAGGGAGCGAAGCTAAGTAAATTACACGAGGTTCCCCAGCTGTGTGTGCAGAGCTGTGACTGGAAACCAGATAGTCTGTGCACAGGGCCTGTGTTCTCAACACTGGGCTGTTTCTTCAGATCAAATAAACTATGAAAAGCAGCACAATGTCTGTTCCGATTGTTCAGTAAATGTGGCTATTCACATATTTTATGGAATTTCTTTAATCACTGGTACAGAGGTGAGGGCTACCAAGTGGACAGATTGGAGGATAGATGGAAACCACTCTGCTTGAAGACCTTTCTGTCAGGGGCACTTAGAGAAGCTCATCAGGAGAATCAAAGGAAAGAAAAACCTTATCACCCAGAAAATAACATGGCGAGGAAGCACTTCTTACTAAGTGGGGGGCTCTTCCCTGATGCGAAAAGCTGCCCTCCCACAAAGGATGTGCCCCTAATGGAGGCTGGTACAAAAGTCAGTTTGAGGCTTTCCCTGGTGGCTTGGTGGTAAAGAATCCACATGTAATTCAGGAGACACGGGTTCGATCCCTGGTCCTGGAACATTCCACATGCGGTGGGGTAACTAAGCCCGTGAGTCACAACTGTTGAGCTTCTGCTCTAGAGCCCGGGAACCACAACTACTGAGCCCACACGCCTCAACTGCTGAAGCCTGAGCACCCGGAGGCTGTGCTGGGCAGCAAGAGAAGCCACCATGAGAAGCCCGAGAACTGCAGCCAATGAAGACCCAGCACAGCCAAGAATGCATAACTAATTTAAAAAGTCCGTTCAACTGAGGAAGCTAGTGTCCAGTAATGGAACATCGCCAAACACAGGAATGAACAGAGAAAATGTTTCTCTGCCATAACCACACAGCCCTGTCTCTATGCCCCTAATACTGCTGAACTGGTATAATTTACATCAAGCAATCCTCCAAAATAAGATCTGAAAGGGGACAGGAACGGAATGTTCACAAAGCATCAAGTCAGGGAGTTTTATGGAAAATATTAGCTTCTCTTCTCATATTAAAAGATTAATAAAGAAAGAAAAAAGGAAGAAGTTTTGCACTATCAAAAAGTGGGAAAAAGACCTAAACAGACACTTCTCCAAAGAAGACATACAGATGGCTAACAAACACATGAAAAGATGCTCAACATTGCTCATTATTTGAGAAATGCAAATCAAAACTACGATGAGATTTTTTTTCTCACACCAGTCAGAATGGCCATCATCAAAAAGTCTACAAACAATAAATGCTGGAGAGGGTGTGGAGAAAAGGGAGTGGAGTGCTCTTGCACTGTTGGTGGGAATGTAAATTGATACAGCCACTATGGAAGGTGGTATGGAGGTTCCTTAAAAAACTCGGAATAAAAACACCATATGACCCAGCAATCCCACTCCTAGGCATATACCCTGAGGAAACCACAGTTGAAAGAGACACATGTATCCCATTGTTCACTGCAGCACTATTTACAATAGCTAGAACATAGAAGCAACCTAGATGTCCACTGACAGATGAATGGATAAAGTTGTAGTACATATACACAATGGAATATTGCTCAACCATAAAAAGGAATGCATTTGAGTCAGTTCTAATGAGGTGGATGAACACAGAACCTATTATACAGAGTGAAGTAAGTCAGAAAGAGAAAGATAAATATCGTATTCTAATACATATATACAGAATCTAGAAAAATGGTACTGAAGAATTTATTTACAGGGCAGTAATGGAGAAACAGACATAGAGAATAGACTTATGGACATGGGGAAAGGGGAGGAGAGGGTGAGATGTATGGAAAGAGTAACGTGGAAACTTACATTACCATATGCAAAATAGATAGTCAACCGGAATTTGCTGTATGGCTCAGGAAACTCAAACAGGGTCTCTGTATCAACCTAGAGGGGTGGGATGGGGAGGGAGATGGGAGGGAGGGTCAAAAGGCATAGCTGAAAAGGCTATGGTTGGAGTTTCCAACCATATGACATTCTAGAAGAGGCAGAAACTATAAACATATTAAAAGCATCAGTAGTTCCCAGAGAAGAGGGATGAATAGGTTCAGTAAGGATTTTCAAGGCAATGAAATTTTCTGTGTGATACCGTAATGCTCTGGGGCTTCCCCAGTGGCTCAGTGGTAAAGAATCTGCCTACAACCCAAGAGTTTGATCTTCGGGCTGGGAAAATCCCCTGGAGGAAGGCACAGCAACCCTCTTCAGTGGGAGGGCACAGCAACCCACTCATATTGAAGTGGGAGTCCATACCCTCATGGACTGAGGAGCCTGGTGGGCTACAGCTTATAGATAGCAAAGAGTTGGGCACTACCAAAGCGACTGAGCATGTACACGCAGGCACTGTAATGCTACATGATATCCATTTCTCAAAATCTGTAAAACTACAACACAAAGAGTGAACTCTGGTGCAAACTATTGATTTTAGTCAGTAATACAGCAATACTGGCTCAACAGTTGTAACAAACAGCTAATAATGAAGAAACTGCATTCATGTGTATATAAGTGGGGGCGCTGAGAATACCTGTATTATCTGCTCAACTTTTCTGTAAACCGAAAATTGCCCTAAAAATAAAATATATTTTTTTAAACCTGGAAAAAAAAAAGATGAATGAAAAGAAAGAAAAAAGGAAGGAGTTTTGCACTATCTTTAAATAGTGAACACACATTTATGATTACTGTAATTATTAAATATTAATTATGTAAAATTATTAATTGTATTTATATGATACCTAATAAGGAATCATGAAACATTAATATTAGGGCCAATCCTCTCGGCTGCTTTTCCACCAGATTTCTAATTTTCTTTTATTTTCTGCTTGAGATTTCCTGTTCACTGTGGTTAAGAGCACAGAAACCTCTATCTAAAAATCTTTGCTCCAAGGACTATGGAAACCAGCATGCTAGAAATGTACCAAGCTGAGAAGAAACCCAGAAGTGGGTATTTGTTTGTCTCCAGAGATGGAAGTGCAAAGTATTGTACTTGTAGATACTGATCACAACTTGACATGTTAGCCATAAATATTTCCAGTGCTTCCAAAAACTCAGTACAGGGTACACACAGGGAAGAGACCTCATAGCTCATTCCCTGGGATTAATATTCACCAACTACTTTTACCAACTCCACTCTTGACGGGTTCTTCCAGTCTGGACTTTGCTATTTAGAATGCCAGAGTGTTGAGTCTGCTTCTCTCACCTTGGCTGATCTCCCTGAATTTAGATCCTGGCTTTCTACCTGTTCCCTCCAAAACATCGGTCTTCTCTGACCTCACCGTTTCGACCGCCTACATCAACTTCAGAAACATTAAAATGTAATGTAATAAAAATGTTACTGTTATGAGAGGGAATTTTGAAGGCTTAGCCCAGGCCTCACCTCCAGGAGGCTCTCACCTGTTTCACTCAGCTCTTCTCTTTTGGTGGGCTTTTTTTTTTTTGTACTTAAAATATTCACTACACAATTTAGAGTTGGTTACAATAAGCACCAATTATCTAGCACTTATCCTGACCCTGTATGTTAAGTAGTATGCCCTACTTTATAGATAAGGAAACTAAGGCCCAGAGTCATTAATTAAAAAAATTCAAAATCAGGTTTGTCTGACTCCAGAGTCTGGATGCTTCCCACTCAGGTATATTTTGTTTTGTCTATTTTCTAATTATTTCATTTGCTCATTTTGTAACACATTAGCAGTAAGCTTTCTGCAGATGGGAAAATTGATGGTGCTTGGTTTTATACTTCACAGACCAAACCTGGGAACTTAATTATTCTTCATAAAATGCTTTTACATGATGAGGGCATATTTTATTGAAAATTGTGATGTTTGGAAAAAGAGCATTTTAATATACATTTATAATTAAAATGTGCAAATATCTTTCCAGGCTTAAAACGTGCAAATTTTTATTTCTATTAATGTGGTAATCTTTTGGTGTCATGTCACAAGATTTAAAAATGGCAACACTCACAAGAGTTTATAACATTTATAACTACTACGAAGTTAACAACAGCATATTCTCCTGGGTTTATAGGCTTAGTGTTGACCAAAGCACCTATTCATGGTCAACTAGATTATTAATATTTAAGGTGCAGATTTGTGTGATGATTGTTGTTCTCGGGTTCCAAAGTTTAAGCTATTTTTCTTTAACACGCACACTTCCTCTGAGCATTTTGCATTTTACAGACCAAGCAAACTGATTCACAGAAGATGCTGGCTACCCTCTGGGGAGCCCCTGGAAGCAATGGTGTGTGGTACAGCTCTGCTTACTTTTGATGAATTCCTCCATGAAGAACGTGTTTTCTCTGCTTTGCCTGGGGTTGATACCACCAGGGAGCAATTCCACTGTCACTGATGAATGCTAGCTAGGTCAGACCTTGTCAGTGCAAATCAAAGTCTTGTGATTAATATTCTGTTCCTTCTCACTAATGAACCTTCTAATCAGGAAATCTGTCTGTACTTATCATCATCTTCTAACCGCTAAGTGCCCTTGAAAGGTTAGATAAGTAGGAAATAGTACCATTGGTTTGGGGTTTGTTTTTCTTTTTTTCCTTCTTGCAATATGCCTTTCAAAATTAATTTGGTGCTTGCTGTTTAGGACTCTCAGGATTAGAATGGATCAACATTTCGACAGTGTCAACCTTGGTTATAAAATTACAATATGCAAATGGAAGTTACCAATACACAACAGTTGTCTATAAGCATAACTAGAAAAACTTTTGGAAACATTCAAGTTTTGAGGGGACTATTCTGACAGTAGAAGAAGTATTTAAGAGTATCTGTACCAGACTTTGCTAGAAAAACATTTAGTTGAAAAAATTATGAGTGAAAAAGGCTTGGCACTAAAAAGAAATTTTTTTTAAAAAAGGGGGTGACCTTGAAGTCAATGTTTAAGGAAAAGTTAATATAACCTGAGTAGCTTTTGGCTTAAACTCAAAAATGTATACATTCTTAACTGCACAAAGATGTATTTGTGACTGCTCCTGATCAATTACATATCTCATTAAAACCAAGACATCGTCATTTGTAAAGTGCATCCTTCTTTTGGTGGCTCAGTGGTAAAGAATCCGCCTGCCAATGCAGGAGACACAGGAGGGTTTAATCCCTGGATCAGAAAGATCCCCTGGAGAAGGGAATGGCTACCCACTCTGGTATTCTTGCCTGGAGAATTCCATGACAGAGGAGCCTGGCAGGCTGCAGTCTATGGGGTCCCAAGTGTCTGGCATGACTTAGCGACTAAACAATCAAAACAATCATTCTTTCATATATCACTAAGAAGGAAAAATGCTGCCAATTAAACTATGATAAGGTATTGATTGCAAGTCACATCAGAGATGTTAAAATATAGAGGAAAATACTTCTTAGAATTGTTGAAATAAGTATCATACGATAATAAGTATATGAAAGATACGGATACTAAGAGCGGGAGTGCAGGTAACCTTCTGTCAAAGTATCATCTTTCCTAACCAACATTTCAACCAAATCTGTATTCACCAGGGCCTAAACCTGAAGAGAGTCTATCTGAATCTATACATCCTTAATTATTTTCATGTTGATTGAGGAGGTATTCTACTCAGCTCTGTTGATAAAGTTCTAGTAATTCATTCTGTTATGTGATCTGGGTGTCAGCAAGTTTTTATAAAGGATCAGATAACAAATATTATAGGGTTTTGAACCATAACAGTCTGTAATGCAACTACTCACCCCCAGCCACCGTCGCACAAAAGCAGCCACGTACAATTAAAACTTTATTTATAGACACTGAAGTTGGGCTTTTATATGGTTCTCAAGTGTCATGAAATTTTACTCTTCTTTTGCTCTTTTTTTCAGTCACTTAACAATGTAAAAATGTTTTGGGGACCTCTTTCAGGAAAATGGAGTAGACATTTTTTCCTATTCCTTCTGCTAATTACAACTAAGAAACGTGTACATTATACATACAAAGCAAACGTAAGGAGACTCTGAAAGACAGAAGAAAGCAGTCTGGCTAGTGGACTTCCGGCTCTAGAAATGGGGCTATGATAAGCTCTTTAGGTTTCTGGGGTTTTTTTTTTTTGGCTCTGTATAACCCAGACTTGAATCTGAAGAAGTTACAAACTGAAAAATGCTGATGGATGTTGACAAGTAAAAGTTGAGCAAAAGCCTGCTCTCTTTAGCCAGAGATTAGAAAAGGGGCAACCTCGTGAGACTGACAAGTCACTACTGATCAGATGAAAACAGAAGAAAGTGCTATGAGGGGCTCTGCGCCCACCAGTTTGGTAACTTAGATAAAATGGAACATTTCCTTTAGAGACAGAGCATACAAAACCTACACAGGAAATAGTAGATTATCTGAATAGGCCTATACCTATTAAAGAAATCAAATTAATAATTTTCAGACAATAATCTTCAAAATACAGAAGTGCTACACCCAGACTGTTTTACTAGTAAATTCTACCAAACATTCAAGGAAGAAATGATACCAACTCTTTACAACCTCTGCTAGAAAACAGAGCAACTACTTCCTAATTCAATGAGGCCAACATTACACTAATGCCTAAAACAGGTAATGGTATTAGAAGAAAGGAAAACTACAGCTCGATATATCCCATGAACACAGATGCAAAAAAAAAAAAAACACTCAGTAAAATACTCACAGATTGAATCCAAAAAAATAAGTAAAAAGAATTATACACCATAACCAAATGGGATTGATTCCACATATGCAAAGCTGGCTCAACATGTGAAAATCAGTGTAATCTGCCACATTAAAAGGCTTAAAGAAAAAAATCATATAGCATATCATTAGATGCAGAAAAGGCTATTGACAAAATTTCACTCCCACGCATGACATAAAGGCTTAGAAAAATAGAGATTGAGGGACACATCTTTAGCTTGATAGAGTACATCTACCCAAACCCCACAACTAACGTTGCCCGTAGTAACGAAAGACGGAACGCTTTCACCAGAAGCTCAGGAACAAATCAAGGATGTCCACTCTTACTTCTCTTATCAACGTAGTGCTGAAACTTCTAGTCAGTGCAATAAGGCAATAAAAGAAAATCAAAGCCATAAAGATCATACTTACACAATGGGTACAGAGCTACTTCTCAAGTAAATACCATAAAACATAAGGCTATAATCACACAACCTTACTTCTGTCTGTAACACGTTTGCACTAGAGCTCATAGGAGCAGAACTATGTGATAAGGTCAAGAATTCCAACATGAACCAAAGCTAGAACCGGAGGGTAAAAGCCACAAGGGTGTGGCTTCGGGATAAGCCTAACACAAAATAGAAAGAACATCCCCAAGTTTCACTCATGATCCCAGTCAAGTCACCAGAAAATGATTTTATTCAGAAAGTCTAGTCATTGATAAATGTCCATTTTTCTCAGAGTGATCTTTGGACCGTACGGTGTTTGAGAAGAAGAAATGATCCAGTATCCTGGTTCCTAAAACCCTTCTCCTTGCAAGTTATTTCTTGTTTCTGCCCTCTGGCTCTGTAACAAACTACTCTAGAACTTAGGTACTTAGAAAGATGTGAGTCTGAGGTCTGAACCACTCAGCTGTCTCTTCTGGCTTGCTCATGCCCCCACTGCACTCAGCTGGTGGTTTGGCCGGTGGGTAGGTGACTAAGAGAGCCTCAGTCATATGACCAGTATTTGGCATATTACCCATGGGAGCAGCGCGGGTCCTGGGCTGGCCTAGTGTCTGTCATCACAGCAGGTTAGCACAGGCTGAACCACAGGGCGCTCACAGGAGCAGCGGGAGAGCTGGCCACAGAGCGCTACATACTTCAAGCCTCTGAAGAGCTGCCGTTGCTGCGCCATCAGCTCTTATTACGTCCACCAGATGCTGACGCCTCTCCTGCCTGCTTGCCCTTCAGCATGAGGAATCCAAAGGGCCCAGCTGGCAACTGTAGTGGAGATTTGCATGAGTGCTCAGTCATGTCCAGCTCTTTGTGACTCCACAGACTATAGCCTGCCAGGCTCCTGTATTCATGGAAAATTTTAAGTCAATAATACTGGAGCATGTTGCCACTTCCTTCTCCTGGGGAACTTCCCGACCCAAGAAATCAAACCCGCATTTCTTACATCTCCTGCATTGGCTGGTGAATTCTTTATCACTGAGCCACCCGGGAAGCCCATAGTGGGACCCAAATGCAATTATTTCCCCTTTGTAATGAGGTCCTCATAACACACTTCAGTGTCTCAAAGTTACAGGGACAGAAAGTACAGGTCTCCCAGCTGGGCCCCCGAAAGGTGGGCAGGCCAGGCCACTTCTGCTTCTACCCTCAGTTCCTACATACTTGCCCACTGTGGACACAGACCACATGTGTTCACTGATTTGGAACAAATGCTACTTCCTGGAGGATGATGCTCCACTCTTGAAAATTGTTTATGAGCTGACTTCCTCAGTTCAGTTCAATTCAGTCACTCAGTCGTGTCTGACTCTTTGCGACCCTATGGACTCAGCAAGCCAGGCTTCCCTGTCCATCACCAAACCCCAGAGTTTACTCAAACTCATGTCCATAGAGTTAGTGATGCCATCCAACCATCACATCCTCTGTCGTCCCCTTGTCCTCTTGCCTTCAATCTTTCCCAGCATCAGGGTCTTTTCAAATGAGTCAGTTCTTCGCATCAGGTGGTCAAAGTACTGGAGTTTCAGCTTCAGCATCAGTCCTTCCAATGAATATTCAGGACTGATTTCCTTTAGGATGGACTGGTTTGATCTCCTAGCAGTCCAAGGGACCCCTAAGCGTCTTCTCCAACACCATAGTTCAAAAGCATCAATTCTTCAGCGCTCTGCTTTCTTTATAGTCCAACTCTCACATCCATACATGACTACTGGAAAAACCATCGCTTTGATTAGACAGACTTCTGTTGGCAAAGTAATGTCTTTGTTTTTTAATATGCTGTCTAGGTTGGTCATAGCTTTTCTTCCAAGGAGCAAGCGTCTTTTAATTTCATGGCTGCAGTCACCATCTGCAGTGATTTTGGAGCTTTTGACAGATGTTCCCATCTTTCTGTCCAGCCAGCAGCTGCTCAGTGAGATGAGATATAGCTAATATGACCTGTGGGTTCCAAGGGCACATGCCCACCCCTGCCCCACAGAAGGAAGCTATGCTGTCACCGCTGGGCAAGTTAATGTCCTTGTAGGTGTTTCAGTGCTGTCCACCACTGCCATCAGTTCAGGCTTCCGGGAACCACTGAGATAGTTAAATAGGCCTTGATGAATGTGAGCCCAAGTTGTTAGGATCACGAATAGCTTTCATCCTTGTCCCCATAGTTTCCCCATCTTTGAAACCATTTTACTAACACAGGAGTGGCTGATAACAGAGGTTGACTGATGACAACTGGGTGAGTCATGCTGTTTAGTGCTTCTGCAATAGTGGATACTTTCAGAGTCTTTTACAAATACGTGGTTATTTATTGCTGCATAACAAAATCCTCCAACACTGGCAGCATGAAACAACACAATTTGTCTGCATCAGCTCACACACAGGAGTCCAGAAGCAGCTACTTCTGGTTCCAGTCCTGAAGAGGCTGCAGTCAAGTTGTTGCCTAGGGTTGCAGTCTGGGGACTAACAGAACCATTTCCAAACTCGCTCACCTGCTGTTGGTGGGAGGCCTCTGTGCTCCATCTCACGGGGCTCTCTGGTCCCCTGCTCCTCACGATGTGGCGCCTGCCTTCCTTCAGAGGAAGGGTTACAAGGGAGGAGGGGAAAGCAACGGTGCCTTCTGCCAACTAGTCTCCAAAGTTGCTCATCATTACTTTCCCTTTATTCTATTCATTAGAAAGAAGTCTACCTCAAAGTCAAAAAGAGGGAAACTAGACTCTAACTCTTGAAGAAAAGAGTATCAAAGAATTTGGGGACACAAAAAAACTACTACCACAAGTGGCACAAAGATCTTTAGACAGTGTGCCCACTCCCATAGGCTATCCACATGTCTATACCCTATCCCACTTCTCTGTGAAAGTCATTCAGGTTCTCTAAGAAGCAGACACAGAGATGGAGTCAGGAGAAATACTTAATTTGTTGGAGGAGGAAGGTAGCACAAGGTAAAGACAAAAGGAGGAGATAGAATTTGGCAGGGAATTGATAAAATCATGATGCAGGATGGATAAGTTGTCTGTGAGCTCAGTGGGCAATTCTGCAACAAAGAGTTCATTAGAAGAATCCATAAAAGACATCTCACACTGAGCAGAAATGGCTAGGCCCATGTATCCACATCTTACTCATTGGCTTCCTTGAGAGGACCATGAACTTGGCACAAAAGTTAGTTCAGTTCAGTTCAGTCACTCAGTCATGTCTGACTCTTTGCAACCCTATGAATCGCAGCACGCCAGGCCTCCCTGTCCATCACCAACTCCTGGAGTTTACCCAAACTCATGTCCATTGAGTCAATGATGCCATCTGTCATCCCCTTCTCCTCCTGCCCCCAATCCTTCCCAGCATCAGGGTCTTTTCCAATGAGTCAACTCTTCGCATGTGGTGGCCAAAGTATTAGAGTTTCATCTTCAACATCAGTCCTTCCAATGAACACCCAGCAAAAGTTAGGCAGGTATCAAATAAGAAAACAGGTTGTCAGCCAACCATGCCCTAGTAACATCAGGAGAAATTTGTTTGGCTCCCAGCTTAATGCATTCTTGACCAATCTTGATGGCAAATAGTCAAGTACAATGGCTATGCCCCAAGAAAGGCCTGGTGAGCCAAGGGCTCAGACGTCTCAGACTGGGATTTAGGTTGTATCACCAATGAGTCGGTCATATCACCTCTTCACATCAGGTGGCCAAAGTATTGGAACTTCAGCTTCAGCATCAGTCCTTCCAATGAATATTTAGGTTGACTTCCTTTATGATTGACTGATTTGATATCCTTACTGTCCAAAGGACTCTGAAGAGTCTTCTCCAGCACCAGAGTTCAAAAGCATCAATTTTTCAGCGCTCGGTCTTCTTTATGGTCCAGTTCTCACATCCATACATGACCACTGGGAAAACCATAGCTTTGACTACACAGACCTTTGTCAGCAAGTGCGTGCATCTCTGCTTATTGAATATGCTGTCTAGGTTTGTCATAGCTTTTCTTCCAAGGGGCTGTCTTTTAACTTCATGGCTGAGTACTGAAGAATTGATGCTTTTGAACTGTAGTGCTGGAGAATACTCTTGACAGTCCCTTGGACTCAAAGGAGATCAAATCAGTCAATCCTAAAGGAAATCAATCCTCAGTATTCATTGGAAGGACTGATGCTGAAGCTGAAGCTCTAATACTTTGGCCACCTGATGCAAAGAACTGACTCATTGGAAAAGACCCTGATGCTGGGAAAGACTGAAGGCAAGAGGAAAAGTGGGTGACAGAGGATGAGATGGTTGGATAGCATCACCGACTCAATAGACATTAGTTTAAGCAAACTCTGGGAGCTAGTGAATGACAGGGAAGCCTGGTGTGCTGCAGTCCATGGGGTCACAAAGAGTCGGATACAACTTAGTGACTGAATAGCAACAACAGGGTGTATTGTGGTAGTATTAGATAAATTATTACCATATATACATGTTGAGAATCCTTCCCATTGGAAACCTGACCTCTTCTTGGCTCAATGGGTTTGAAAAGTGGTTCGAATCCAAAAAACTGGAAAAGGAATCATGAATAGTTTTTGAAGTATCCGGCTTCAGCCTCCTCGTCATCCACCCTTGATGTTTTCTCATCATGTAGACTGAGCGGTGTCCATGGGGGCTGTCCATTTCTCTTGCTTCTTCGGGGCCCCATGTATTGGGAGCCACAGCCTCTCCATGGGTCCATTCTGACTGCCAAACCTTGCTTGTCTTTATCATAACTGCTGCTGCTGCTGCTGCTGTTGCTGCTGCTGCTGCTGCTGCTGCTGCTGCTGCTGCTAAGTCGCTTCAGTCATGTCCGACTCTGTGCGACTCCATGGACAGCAGCCCACCAGGCTCCTCTGTCCTTGGAATTCTCCAGGCAAGAATACCAAAGTGGGTTGCTATTTCCTTCTCCAATGCATGCAAGCATGCTAAGTCGCTTCAGTCATGTCCGACTCTGTGAGACCCCATGGAGGGCAGCCCCCCAGGCTCCTCTGTCCACAGGATTCTCTAGGCAAGAATACCGGAGTAGGTTGCCATTTCCCACCCACCTGATTCCTAACTGCTAAGCATGGCCATTTGGTCTCCACTGTTTTAGGCGGTCATTCCCATTAGTAAAGTTCTTTAAAAGTGAAGTCTTTGCCTATTTCTATTGTAACATAGTACCAAAAACAGTGGCTAAAAACTACACACATTTATTCTCTTGCAGATCTGGAGGTCAAAATCCAAAACGAGTCCCACTGGGCTAAAACCAGGGTTCACTTAGCTGCATTCTTTCAGAAGGCTCTAGGGCACAATCATTTACTTGCCTTCTCCAGCTTCCACAGGCTACCTGCATCCTTGGCTCATGACCACTTCATTCCAACCTCTGATCCCAAGTCACACCTCATTCCCTGACCCTCTCTCTCATAAAGACCCCTGTGACTAGAGTAGGCCCACCCAATTAATATATGATCAGCTCCTCATATCAAAATCCTTAATCAAATCTGCAAGGTCCCTTTTGCCATGAAGGTTACATCTTCATAGGTTCTGGGAACTAGGTCTTGAACATCTTTGGGAGGCCATTATCATGCTTACCTGGGCTTCCCAGGTGGTGACGTGGTAAAGAATCTGCCTAACAATCCAGGAGACACAGGAGCTGGGGGTTCAATCCTTGGGTTGGGAGGATCCCCTGGAGAAGGGAATGGCAATGCACCCCCATATTCTTGCCTGGAGAATCCCATGGACAGAGGAGCCTGGCGGGCTGCAGTCCATGGGGTCGCAAAGGAGTCGGACACAACTAAGCATGCACACATGCATGCTATCCTGCATACCACAAACAGCCTCTTACGCTCTGGCCTGTGGAGAAGAACTACTCCTGAGATTCTTGCCGAGGTTGGTGCCCTTCTCACCAACTCACTCTTCACTGTGGACCAAGAAATGGAGCCAGCCCCTAGGGGGCTTCCCTAGTGGTGTAGCCAGTCTAGCAGGCCCACTTTACCTAGTTGTTTGCCATCTGAGATGTCAGTTCTGGCATTTCCACCTTGCCTGTCATGGCTGTTCGCCTTCTCCCTGGTACTAATGCCGACCTTTCGGCATGGATGCATTGTTTCCCAGGGTCCTTGCTCGGCTGTAACACCCTGTATCCTCAGAGAGTGTTTCCATATTGTACTTGATCCACTTTACGATACACCCCTGTTTGGTTCCAGCACCCTCAGAATCCAGTTCGAGGCTTATTCTCCTGAACAGGCAAGTACAAAACTGTATGAGACAAGTCTGGCAGCAGACAAGGTAGAGGACACTCTTCAAATTTTAAATGCAAATTGTGAAAAGCATCGGTAATTAGATGGGGAGGAGACAGTCCTGTCCTACTTGCATTGGGCAAAGGTGTTTTTTCCTTCATATAAAGCCCTCAAGGGCATTCTGCCCTGTCTCATGAGTACAGATTTAGAGGTAATACAGACAACTCAGTGAATCTGCTCTCAGCCTGAGGATCCTGTCACTACAGGACTATCTTAAATTTTAATCTAATTATTGAGGGTTTGTTAAATCCTACCCACCTGTGCTATCATTCAGGTAAGACCGCAAATTGAGTACACGAAGCAAGCCTTGTGTCTTATGTAATACTTTATGTCTGTATGTGTAAACTTCATTAAACGCTCTAAAGAAACCTAACCGACAGTTCTCCTGAATCCTTGAGGACACTGCAGGTGTCTTTACTCATCATACAATGTTCTACTTTCCATATGAAATGCCCCATCCATTCCCCTCCTCACCTTTAGTCTTAGCTCTTCTCTGAAAATTATCTTATCAAATTCATCTCGTTTTAGATATTGATATACTGAAGCTAGTGTCTTGTTGCTCAAATTTATATAAGTCCTGGATTTTAGGTGACAGTCAGGACTCACCAGATACAAGTCACTGAGGAGCAAGAAGCTAAGGGCAAATGCTGAGGAGGATACAAGTCATCCTTCCTACCTTTGTTTCACTCAAACATTTTTTCACTCCCAGTATTTCTTTACCTAAGTGTTTTCAATATTTGTGTGCTCTCCCAGCACATAGTTTTAGGCCATTCTGGAAGGAGTTAATCCGAGAAGGTGGGAGAGAAAGCAGAAGAGCTGACTAGAGGTTTTTTCTTTTGTTCTTCCCTCTTGGAGGCAAGACTGCGAATGAGCTGGACTCGCACTGTAAGAGGTGAAGTGAGGGAGAGCATCAGAAACAGAAACCCAGGCTCTGAGCTCATCTTCCCTTTGATGTGAGGCTGGCTGCCCTGGCCCCGAACAACTGGACTGATGGGACATTCAGGGCTGCTCAGCTCTGTGGTGAGGATTCCCACTCCTCACAGACTCAGGCTGAGTCTGTCCTAATCCATGAAAATGTATTTATTGGTAATAAAGACAATTCAGAGAATTTGCTCTCAGCCTTAGGATCCGGTAGCTCAGATGGTAAAGAAACCGCTTGCGATGCAGGAGACAAGGGTTTGATCCTGGGGTTTGGAAGATCCCCTGGAGGAGGGCATGGCAACCCACTCCAATATTCTGGCCCGGAGAATCCTCATGGACAGAGGAGCCTGGCGGGCTGCAGTCCATGGGGCTGTAAAGAGTCGGACACGACTGCGCGACTAAGCACACTTAGGGTCCGGTTGCACACAGGAAGGCCCAACAAGTCCGGATCTCATGCTTATTTTGCAGTCAGTTCACAAAATCTTAAATATCATATTTTTTTAATTTTATGTACAAGAAATAAATTTCAGAGACAAATAGCTGAAGGAAGGTGGCAGTATTTTCTCCAAAGAATTCCATCTTAGTTGCTCATCTGCTAGTGGGGAAGTGTTACTGTCTCCTTTCATTTCCTGAGAGCCGTTAAAGAATTTGAATAATGAGATGAGCATACAGATTAAAAGTTTTGAACTAAAAACTGTAATTTTGCTTTAAAATATTCGTGAAGAATATTACTGTCAAAATCCTTTTTAACTTTTTGTAACAGACTAAAATAAAAATGTGGTAAAGAATCCATCCGCCAAGCAGGAGACACTGGTTCAATCCCTGGGTCAAGAAGATCCCCTGGAATAGGAAACAGCATTCCACTCCAGTATCCTTGTCTGGAAAATCCCATGGGTAGGGGAGCCTAGTGGACTGCAGTACACGGGGTCACAAAGAGTCAGACACGACTTAGCAACTGAGCATGCACAAAAACAAAATTAAAGGCTATTTCATGAGTTTATAAATGTTATGATTTTAAAGTAAGCTAGGAGGGATTCCCTGGCAGTCCAGTGGTTAGGATTTCATGCTTCCACTGTAGGGTGCATGGCTTTGATCCCTGATTGGGGAACTGAGATCCCATAAGCCATGCAGCATGGCCAAAAAAAAAAAAAAAAAGGAAGCTAGGAATTGTAATCTAATTATTCAGTACTTTACATAATAACTGAAACTTTTTATAAAAATATTTTATAAAGAAGCTATAATATCTCCTGCCTTTGTCTTGGTATGGGAACCAGTTCTAAGTTGTTGGTAGCATATAGATTTTATAGTATCTGCTTTCTATGATGGAAAACAAAATCTAATTAATAGCAGCCAAGATGCTTGCTCTTTGGAAAAAAAGCTATGACCAACCTAGACAGCATATTAAAAAGCAGAGATATTACTTTGCCAACAAAGTTCTGTCTAGTCAAAGGTATGGTTATTCCAGTAGTCATGTATGGATGTGAGAGTTGGACTGTAAAGAAAGCTGAGGGCTGAAGAATTGATGCTTTTGAACTGTGGTGTTGGAGAAGACTCTTGAGAGTCCCTTGGACTGCTAGGAGATCAAACCAGTCCATCCTAAAGGAAATCAGTCCTGAATATTCATTGGAAGGACTGATGCTGAAGCTGAAACTCCAATACTTTGGCCACCTGATGCAAAGAGCTGACTCATTGGAAAAGACCCTGATGCTGGGAAAGACTGAAGGCAGGAGAAGGGGACGACAGAGGATGAGATGATTGGATGGCATCACCGACTCCATGGACATCAGTTTGAGCAAGCTTTGGGACTTGGTGGTAGACAGGGAAGCCTGACGTGCTTTAGTCCTTGGGGTTGCAAAGAATGGGACATGACTGAGCAACTGAACTAAATATTTATATAGGGCTTCCCAGGTAGCCACTAGTGGTAAAGAATCCTTTTGCAAATGAGGGAGCAGAGAGAGACATGGTTTCAGTCTCTGGGTGGGAAAGATCCCCTGGAGTAGGAAATGGCAATCCACTCCAGTATTCTTGCCTGAGAAATCCCACGGACACAGAAACCTGGCAGGCTACAGTCCATGGGGTCGCAAACACTTAATAGTCTGCAAAACATTGCCACATATATCTTCTCATTTGCTCCTCAAGGCAATTTTACAGGCAATATTATCATTAGCTAATTACTAGTTAAAACCTTGATCCTCACAGAGGTTAAGTAACACTCCTAGTTTTCTTGACTAATCAATTACCTGCATTTCCTGACGCTAGAGTTCATGCTCTGTATATTGCACTGCTACCTTGCTACCTTTTGCTTGGGTAAATTATCTTGGTCGTTTTTTGATCAATATGGACTTTATCTTTCTCTGAAAAATACAAGGAGTATTTAATTGATTTTAAAGGAATATTCAGCCCTATATGTCATTTTCTTTTGCATACTCTTGGCAGACATGGAAGTGGATTTTTTTTTTTTAACCTACAGGATAAACCATAAGTGAAGAGAACTAGATATAATTAACACCTTATCAGACTGAGTTAATTTGCCACATGATGATTCTCTCCCAAGACTGAATCTAAACCTGATGTAACATCTCTTAAAACCTATGTATAGTGAGGTCATGCATGTCATGTACTCAATCATGTGTGACTCTCTGAGACCCCACAGACTGCAGTCTGCCAGGTTCCTCTGTCCATGGGATTCCCCAGGCAAGAATACTGGAGTGGGTTGCTATTTCCTATTCTCGCGGATCTTCCCAACCCAGGGATTGAAATAGAGTATCTTGCATCTCCTGCATTGGCAGGTGGATTCTTTACAATCATGCCATATATATAGTGAGGTCATAGAAAGGTAGAAATAAAGAATTTAGATGACTCCTATGAATGTTTCCTTTGGAAATTAACTTGGTTAAAAAAAAGAATTACAAATATTAAATTATTCAATATTATTTTAATACTAATTCAAAAAGATACATGCACCCCCTATATTCATATATCAATTCAGTTCAGTTCAGTCGTACAGTCATGTCCAGCTCTTTGCAACCCCATGGACTTCAGCTCACCAGGCTTCCCAGTCTATCACCCACTCCCAGAGCTTGCTCAAGCTCGAGTTGGTGATGCCATCCAACCATCTCATCCTCTGTCGTCCACTTCTCCTCCTGCCCTCAATCTTTCCCAGCATCAGGGTCTTTTCAAATGAGTCAGCTCTTTGCATCAGGTGGCCAAAGTATTGGAGCTTCAGCATCAGTCCTTCCAATGAATATTCAGGACTGATTTCCTTTAGGAGGGACTGATTTGATCTCCTTGCAGTCCAGAGACTCTCAAGAGTCTTTTCCAACACCACAGTTCAAAAGCATCAATTCTTAGGTGCCCAGCTTTCTTTATGGTCCAACTCTCACATCCATACATGGCTACTAGAAAAACCATAGCCTTGACTAGACAGACCTTTGTTGGCAAAGTAATGTTTCTGCTTTTTAATATGCTATCTAGGTTGGTCATAGCTTTTCTTCCAAGGAGTAAGTGTTTTTTAATTTCATGGCTGCAATCAACATCTCAGTGATTTTGGAGCCCAAGAAAATAAACTCTGTCACTGTTTCCATTGTTTCCCCATCTATTTGACCTGAAGTGACGGGACCGGATGTCATGATCTTAGTTTTCTGAATGCTGAGTTTTAAGCCAACTTTTTCACTCTCCTCTTACATTTTCATCAAGAGGCTCTTTAGTTCTTCTTCACTTTGTGCCATAAGGGTGGTGTCATCTGCATATCTGAGGTTATTGATATTTCTCCTGGCAATCTTGATTCCAGCTTGTGCTTCCTCCAGCCCAGCATTTCTCATGATGTATTCTCCATATAAGTTAAATAAGCAGGGTGACAATATACAGCCTTGACGTACTCTTTTCTCAGTTTGGAACCAGTCTGTTGTTCCATGTACAGTTCTAACTGTTGTTCCTTGACCTGCATACAGATTTCTCAGGAGGCAGGTAAGGTGGTCTGGTATTCCAATCTCTTGAAGAATTTTTCACAGTTTGTTGTGATCCACACAGTCAAAGGCTTTGGCGTAGTCAATAAAGCAGAAGCAGATATTTTTCTGGAACTCTCTTGCTTTTTTGATGATCCAACGGATGTTAGCAATTTGATCTCTGGTTCCTCTGCCTTTTCTAAGTCTTTCAACTGTAAAATATTAGTAACTTTCTTGGAACCTGAGAAAACTGAATGACTCAAATGACTTAACATTCAATACATACAAATCACTAAGTACTGTGCCAGGTACATGAGTGCTCTATAAGACAGTATTATTAATAACAGTGTTATATTGCTGTTGTTATTATTACATGTGGCAGAATCTTAAAACCTGGATGATATTCTACCTCCCATAGACCTTTGGTCATCTTCTCATCTACGAAGTTTCATGCAATTTTTCCCAAACATTGATTAAACCTCAAGGAAAGGGCCTTAAAGCAAACTTCATTTATTCTTTTCCTTAAAATAAGAGGCTGGTGGCAAGTTTAAAGAGAAGTTGGCAGAATCAAGGCTTGTGTCTGAGCAAAGAGGAAATACTGGGAATCCAGAAAGTTAGTGAATTTCTTTATACAAAATGACTGTGACATACTTATTCTTTACTGCCAAATCATGTGAAAGGCAATGCCAAAGAATGCTCAAACTACCGTACAATTGCACTCATCTCACACGCTAGTAAAGTAATGCTCAAAATCCTCCAAGCCAGGCTTCAGCAATACATGAACCGTGAACTTCCAGATGTCCAAGCTGGTTCTAGAAAAGGCAGAGGAACCAGAGATCAAATTGCAAACATCCGCTGGATCATCGAAAAAGCAAGAGAGTTCCAGAAAAACATCTATTTCTGCTTTATTGACTATGCCAAAGCCTTTGACTTTGTGGATCACAACAAACTGTGGAAAATTCTGAAAGAGATGGGAATACCAGCCCAGCTGATCTGTCTCTTGAGAAACCTGTATGCAGGTCAGGAAGCAACAGTTAGAACTGGACATGGAACAACAGACTGGTTCCAAATAGGAAAAGGAGTACGTCAAGGCTGTATATTGTCACCCTGCTTATTTAACTTATATGCAGAGTACATCATGAGAAATGCTGGGCTGGAAGAAACACAAGCTGGAATCAAGATTGCCAGGAGAAATATCAATAACCTCAGATATGCAGATGACACCACCCTTATGGCAGAAAGTGAAGAAGAACTAAAGAGCCTCTTGATGAAAGTGAAAGAGGAGAGTGAAAAAGTTGGCTTAAAGCTCAACGTTCAGAAAACTAAGATCATGGCATCTGGTCCCATCACTTCATGGGAAATAGATGGGGAAACAGTGGAAACAGTGTCAGACTTTATTTTTTGGGGCTCCAAAATCACTGCTGATGGTGATTGCAGCCATGAAATTAAAAGACGCTTACTCCTTGGAAGGAAGGTTATGACCAACCTAGATAGCATATTGAAAAGCAGAGACATTACTTTGCCAACAAAGGTCCGTCTAGTTAAGGCTATGGTTTTTCCAGTAGTCATGTATGGATGTGAGAGTTGGACGGTGAAGAAAGCTGAGCACCAAAGAATTGATGCTTTTCAACTGTGGTGTTGGAGAAGACTCTTGAGAGTCCCTTGCACTGCAAGAAGATCCAACCAGTCCATCCTAAAGGAGATCAGTCCTGGGTGTTCATTGGAAGGACTGATGTTGAAGTTGAAACTCCAATACTTTGGCCACCTCATGCAAAGAGTTGACTCATTGGAAAAGACCCTAATGCTGGGAAGGATTGGGGGAAGGAGGAGAAGGGGACAACAGAGGATGAGATGGCTGGATGGCATCACCGACTCGATGGACATGGGTTTGGGTGGACTCAGGGAGTTGGTGATGGACAGAGAGGCCTGGCGTTCTGCTATTCATGGGGTTGCAAAGAGTCTGACACGACTGAGCAACTGCACTGAACTGAACTGAATCTTATAAAAATAGTTTTAGCTTCTTTGACATCAAGAAGAGTACAGCATAGTACTCTTCCTGGCTACAAAAAGGGAAGTAACACTTGGCATGAATTAAAATATTTTAAATTGACAATGGTAAGAAGCAAGTTGCAAGTTATTACCCTGAGTAGAACAAGCTTTGCAATTAAACTATGGGAAGAAGCAATCTTTAAAGAAACGATGGTGTAGAATTAAGCAAACGTGTATCACTAGTCCAATAACATATTCAAAATTAATATAGTCTGAATGGATGTTTGATGGCCTCATGGCAGGGTCACATCTACTGAGAAAGGCTGTAGTTGGGTACTGACTGAGGATTGACAACATGGGTTTTTAAACCTTGCAAAAATCCCTAACTGTTAATATGATTAAAGATGGTGGCCTATAACAGAAAACCTCAAAATAGAGGCCTACAAGAGACAGAAGTTCCTTGCCTCTCTTGCTCTTCATCCCAGCATCCTGCCTGAAGATCTAACATGGCTGCTTACGCTCTTGCTGCTCTTCAGGCAGGCACTGCAAGGCAGTGGGAGCGAGTAAGCAGGGGTAAGTGTCACAGACCACAGACCTTATGTCTTAAGCAGTCCCCCTGGATGCCCCACCCAACAGTTACACCTGACATTTCACTGCCCACCTGGTTACGAGCCAGGCGTCTCTGAGGCCGCACGAGCTGGGACAATGGGGTCTCTTCCTCTGAGTGGCCATCTCAGTGTCCTGCTACGGGCAAGGGAGGAGAGAAGGGCCGCTGGGAGAGGCAACTAAGAGCCTGAGTCACCATTTCTCTAAGCCATGATTAAGGGAGTTCTATCAGTTTTGGCCAAGGAAAAGCCATGATAGTTGATAAGACATCTTTGAGACATTAGCTGCAATGCAACGTGCCTGCCTTCAAGTGTCTACAATAAAAATCAAGACATTGCTATTTGGGTAGCAGGAGTTGGCAAAGATAAGTCCAACATAGCTATTAAACAATGGTCACATCTGGGCCATGCCGTGAGGCCCCCCAGCTTGAGCTGTGGTAAGTATAAACTTGGGTAAGTCACAAGACAATTCAGATTCCTCTTCTCTGAAGTGGGGAAAAATGGTACCTATTTGTTGAGGTTGCTGTGAGAACTAAATAAGTTAAAAACAGAAAGTTAATCAGTACAAAATTCTGCTGAGACACAATTGATTGGTAAACAATAAATATGGCTGTTATTAAAAATCTATATTTTATTAACGTTATATCTAAGGCACACATTAAAAGCCTTCATACTACATGAAGGCATATAATTAAAACAAAAAATTCAACTCAATGAACATATTAATTTTATGTGTATTAAATATACATTTAATTTTAGACCACACATCATTACTGCACATAGTCTAATCATCTGTATTTCATAGAGAATTTTAAATAAATACAGACTGCTAAAGAAAACCACTGCAAAAACTTCACAATAAGTAGGGCTGTGTTTCTCTTGACTATGAATTGTTAGTGTACATTTTTGCAGTATTAAAAACCAAGAAAGTCATAGGTAGTATCCAAAAAAGAGAATAAAAAAATACACTTAGCTTAAAAATCACTTGATCTAATTAAATCAAAAGTATATTATAGAATAAAGCCCAGATTCTTATTAGTGAAATTTCATTTATTTAAAGTTTCATAAAATCTACTCTGCATTCCACATGGAAATAATCATTTCGATTATATTTTTTATAAAGTATACTCATTAAAGGAACTGTGGAAATATTGATACACTGATGAATTGCACCCTCCAGTGGGAAAAAAGTATTTATCCATAAAAATTTAGTGTGCTTCTGCAGTACAGGTTTAATATATTCAAAAGAATTTTTACCTAAAAAATTTAATTTAACTGTGTTTTATGACCTTCACTAATGTATATCAACATCTATTCATTTCCTATGGGTTCTCAGGAAGTTGCTCTGAGTTTCAGAATCTATTATATAAATAGGCCATTAAATTCTGGGAAAGTAAAACACTTTCAAAGCAAAAATTTAAAAAGAAAAGTAAAAGATAAAATTGGACACACACACGCAAATATTGGATGTTTTCTAGAAGAATATCCTTCACTCTGTGTTTAATGTAGAAATAATTTAGCTATACTATACCACATCACCAGACAAATGCTTCATGCTTCTTCAAAACATGTATGATTTTTTCAGTGGGAAAAATGTGAATCACTGATTGTAAAATTATTATTTTTCAGAAAGAACTGAAAGGCCGAGCACGTCTCTATGATTTTCACTATAGTCTGAAAAGCATACAAGCTGACACCAACAGGATATAAGAGGTATGCTTTGACTCCAAAACTGCACTCATCCCACAACATTCTATGCCACTCCTACGGTTATTGACCCATTGCTCCATCTCCTTCTGTTACTCATGAATCAACAGCACGCTATCAAAACCAGGAGCAGGTATCACCTAAAACAGGTCTTTTTGTTAACTGTCATCTCTCCTTGAAATGCCTCCCTCCTTTGCTTTCTTCTCTCTGCTGCAATGTGACCTCTAAAAATCTCCTTTATTTTCCCGATTCTTCTCTAGCCTTGCCTTACACACTGTACACACTAGGCAAAATGAAAGCCTGATAACCCAACCTGACCACCTTCCATCCCAGCACACTCTTTAAAGAATTTACAAGTCTCTTCCTTGCAGATGGTCATGCTAAGCAATAAAATTTTCACTCCATGTTACCACTTTGCCAAAAAAAATCTGATGTCCTTGACAAATCAACTTAAAGCTTTCTGGCAGGAGAAAGCAAACCCGATCTTTGTTACCAGAGGCTCTTACAGCACAGGGCATAATTCTGACACCCTCCATCTCCTCCCTGCTTCTTTCGTCTTGTCTCATATCAGAAACCCTTCTGGAACCAGCGTAGGCATTGAGCTGTCACATATGATTTGTTCTCACCCCTCTTTAATATCTTCCTCAACCTAATTCAGTGTGTTGCAGGTTCCAGTTTAATTTCTACTTCTTCAAAGTGTTTTGTTTAATCCATTTGTTTTACTTATTACAAATATTTCTACTTTATTTTACTCAGTTCTTTCTCTCTTTTCATCCTTTAAAAACATAACCCCCACTCTCTCAACTTTTTTAAAATTTAAATGTAGTTGATTTACAATATTGTGCCAGTTTCAGGTGTAAAGAATAGTGATTCAGTATTTTTACATATTATATTCCTTTATAGGTCATTAGAAGATGATGGTAATTCTCTGTGCTATGCAGTACATCCTTGTTGCTTACCTACTTTATATATAGTAGCTTGTATCTGTTAATCTCGTATCACTAATTTGTCCCTCCAGGGGTGAAGAATCTGCCTTCCTGTGCAGGAAATGCAGGTTGGATCCCTGGCTGGTGAACTAAGATCTCACATGCCTCAGGGCAACTAGAGAAGCCCACGCACCACAACGAAGATCCCTTATGTCGCAACCAAGACCCCACTCAGCCAAATAAATAAACTTTTAGGGGAAAAACAGGATGCTTTCCTGGCGGCTCAGATTGTAAGAATCTTCCCGCAATGCAGAAGACCCTAGTTCGATCCCTGCGTTGGGGAGATCCCCTGGAGAAGGGCATTACAACCCATTCCAGTATTCATGCCTGGAGAATCCCATGGATAGAGGAGCCTGGTCGCAAAGAGGTGGACACGACTGAGCCATTAACACTCTTCTCCTTCATTTACCCTTTACCCTTTAGTAAGCACAGATTTGTTTTCTATATCTGCGAGGCTGCTTCTGTTTTGTATATACATTCAGTTGTATGAGTTTTCAGATTCCATACATAACTGGTATCATACAGTATTTGTCTTTTTCCAACATTTTACCAAGTACAATATTCTCCAGGTCCATTCATGTTGCTGCAAATGGCAGTATTTCATCCTTTTATGGCTGAATAATACGCCATTCTGTATGTGTACCTCCTCTCCCGAGTCCAGTCATCTGTTGATGAGCATTTGCGTTGCTTCCATGTTTTGGCTATTATAAACAATGCTGCTATGAACATTGGGGTACATGAATCTTTTCCAATTATTGTTTTCATTTTTTTCTGGATATATACCCATCACTGGATAATACAGTAGTTCTATTTTTAGTTTATTAGGGTACCTCCATACTATTTCACATAGTAGCTATACCATTCCCATCAACCACTCCAGTATTCTTGCCTGGAGAATTCCATGGACAGAGGAGCCTGGTGGGCTACAGTCCATGGGGTCGCAAAGAATTGGATACAACTGAGCAACTATCACACAACAATTTACAAAGATTTCATTTCCTCCATATCCTATCCAACATTTGTTATTTGCAGACACTTTGATGACAGCCATCTGATAGGTGTGAGATGATCCCTCATTATGGTTTTGATTTTCATTTCTCTAATAATTAGTGAAGCTGAGCATTTTTCATGTGTCTGTGAACCACCTGTATGTCTTCTGTGGAAAAATGTCTATTCAAGTCTTCTGCCTATTTCTCAACTGGATCATTTGTTTTTGTTTTTTGTTTTTTGGACCATTTGTTTTTTGATTCTGAGTTGTATGAGTTGTTTTCATATTGTGGAAATTAACCCCAGTCAGTTGAATCATTTGCAAATATTTTTTCCTGTTTCATAAGTTTTCTTTTTGTTTTGTTGATGGTTTTCTTTCTTTGCTGTGCAAAAGCTGTTAAGTAAATTATTATAGGTCCCACTTGTTTATTTTTTATTTCTTTTGTCTTAGGAGACTGATGAAGAAAATATTACCGTGATTTATGTCAGCGTATTTCCCCTATGTTTTCTTCTAGGAGTTTCATGGCTTCATGTTTTACATTTAGGTCTTTAAACTATTTTGAGTTTATGTTTGTATATTATGTGAGGGAATGTCCAAAGAGATCTGTATTTTTTTTACTTCCCTCCCCACATTTTGTGTTTTTGATGTCATTATTTTGCATCTTCATGCTTATCACTTTACTGTTCATTGTATAGTTGCTTTCACAATTTTGTTTTCTTTTTTTACATCTACATACCGGCTTACTTAAGTGATCTTCAATCCTTCTATGTATTTGCCTTTCCTGTTGGGATTTTCCTTTTCCTATAGGTTTTTGCTTCTTTTCCATTTAAAGGAAACCTAAAGTAATCTTGAAAAAGAACAAAGCTAGAGGCATCATACTTCCTGATTTCAAAGCAATATAGCATTGGCATGAAAACAGATACACTGATCAATGGAATAGAATCAAGTGCCCAGAGTAATCCTGTGCATATATATTCAATTAACTGACAAATGAGCAAGATATACAATGGGGGAAAGACAGTCTTTTCAGTAAATGTGTTGGGAAAGCCGGACAGCCACATGCCAAAGAATGAGACTGGGCCCCTTCTCTTACACCATGCACAAAAATCAACTCAAAATAGATTAAAAACTTAAATGTAAGACCTGAGACCATAAAACATTGAGAAGAAAACAGGTGGCAAACTCCTTGGCATTGCTATTAGCAATGATTCTTTAGATTCAACAAAAGCAAAAATTAACAAGTGGAACTACATCAAATTAAAAGCTTCTACATAGCAAAAGAAACCATCAGCAAACTGAATAGTCAACCTTCAGGATGGGAGAAAATATTTGCAAACCACTTACCTAATAAAGGGTTAATATCCAAAATATACAAGTAACTCATACGATTCAACAACAAATAACCCAATGAAAAAACGGGCAAAGGACCTATACAGACAGTTTTTCAAAGACATACAAATGGCCAACAAGTACATGAAAGGTTGCTCAACATCACTAATCCTCAGGGAAATGCAAATCAAAACCACAACAAGATGTCACTTCTCATCCACTAGGATGTTCATCATCAAAAAGACAAAAGATAATAAATGTTGGTGAGGATGTGGAGGAAAGGAAATCTTTGTACACTGTTAGCGGAAATATAAACTGATACAACCACTATCAAAAACAGTTTGGAGGTCCCTCAAGAAATTAAAAAATAGAACTACCATATGATACAACAATCCCACTTCTGAGAATATATCCATAGAAAGTGAAACCATTATCTCAAAGTGATGTATGCACTCCTATGTTCACTGCAATATTCACAATAGCCAAATTATGGAAACAACCTCAGTGTCTGTAAACAAATGAATGCGTAAAGAAAATTTTATATTTCTTTATATGTATTATTCAGCCTTAAGTAAAAGTAGGAAATTCTGCCTTTTGCAACCTAAAGGCATCATGCTAAGTGAAATAAGCCAGACACATATACAAAGACAAATACGAATACTATCAATATATCTTACCACTTACATGTGGAATCAAAAAAAAAAAAAAGGTCAAACTCATAGAAACGGAGAGTACAAAAGCAGTTGCCAGGGCCTGGGAGGTAGGGAAAGTAGGGAGAGATTGACAAAAGGGCACAGACTTTCAGTTATCAGATTAATAAGGTCTGAGGCTCTAACATACAGCATGGTGACAATAACAACATAGTGCTGTATGACTGAAATTTTCTCAAAGAATAGAACTTAAACGTTGTCACTAAAAAAAGTAATGTGAGGTGATGGATGTGTTAAAAACACGTGACGTGATGGATGTGTTAATTAACGTGACGGTGTATTAACTTATAACGTGTATGTATGTCAAGTCATCACACTGTGCACTTTAAATAAAATTTTATTGTCAATTATTCCTCAATTAAGTTGAAGAAAAAGTTTCTTCTAGGTAGCAGAGAAGTCCTCGAGACTATGTTAAGTTTTTATAGTCCTTGTGTTTTCATAAGGTGAGAATGACAAAGCTTTCTTATTCCTTGCTCAGCATATGTGACACTCTTTGACTCTGGAGTCTAAAGTCTAAAAGCCTGTAAGCACTAGGACATTATCTGACATATTTTCTTTATGGTACTTTTTAAAAAACTTATTTTCCTCATTAAAAAATGTTGCTGTTGTTCAGTCTCTCAGTCATGTCCAACTCTTTGTGACCCCATGGATGGCAGCACACCGGGCTTCCCTGTCCTTCACTGTCTCCCAGAGTTTGCTCCAACTCATGTCCATTGAGTCAATGATGTCAAAAATACTTGTTTATAATAGAAGAGCTGAAATATTTTTTAAAAAATTGAAGAAAAGAAAATCTTGTATCACCCCACAACCTGGAGAGAATTTCTATTAATGTTTTGATGCAATGCTTTCCAAACTTCACTCAGTATAACTTTTTTACACGTGACTATACCATGTGAACAAAAAGCACTCTTTTACACATAAAAATTATATAAGCATTTTCTATGCTGTTACAATTCAAACAATGAATATACCATTTTTATTGAATGTAATTCATATAAAATAAAATTTAACCTTTTAAACCATACAATTCAGTGGTTTTTCAATTCCTGAGTCGGGAAGATCCACTGGAGAAGGAATAGGCTGCCCACTCCAGTATTCTTGGGCTTCCCTTGTGGCTCAGCTGGTAAAGAATCTGCCTGCCATGCAGGAGACCTGGGCTTGATCCCTGAGTTGGGAAGGTCCCCCAGAGAAGGAAAGGCTACCCACTCAGTATTCTGGCCTGGAGAATTCCAAGGGGTTGCAAAGAGTCAGACACAACTGAATGACTTTCACTTTCACTCAGCGTATTCACAAAGTTGCACAAGTAAAATTACAATCTAATATTAGAGCAGTTTCATTACCCCAAAGGAAATCTGTACCCATCAGCAGTCGCTCCTCCATTTCCCTTTTCCCTAGACCCTTACAACTACTCATCTACTTTGTTTTTGTGAATTTCACTATTCATTTTATATAAACGGAATCATACACTATGTGGTCGTTTACATTTCACATTTTTCACTTAGCAGAATCTTTTCAAGACTCATCTATGTTGTAGCACGTATCAGTACTTTAATACCTTTCATGACAGAATACTCAATTCTATGAATAAGCCAAATTTTAATATCTATTTATCAGCTTGGACATTTGGGTTGCTTCCACCTTTTGGCGATTATGAATAATACTGCCATAAACATTTGGGTATAAGTTTTTGCGTGAAAATGAGTTTTTAGTTTTCTTAGGTATGGTTAGATAGCATCACCGACTCAATGGACATGAATTTGAGCAAACTCCAGGAGACAGTGAAGGAAGGACAGGGAAGCCTGGCATGCTGCTGTCCATGGGGTTGCAAAGAGTCAGACACGACTTTGAGACTGAACAACAGGTATATACCTAGGAGTGGAATTGCTAGGTCATATGGTAACTCTTGTATTTAACTTTTTGAGAAACTGACAAAACATTTTCCAAAGTAGGTGCCCCATTTCATGTTCCCACCAGCAGTGTATGAGGGTTTCAACTTGTCCACAGCCTTTCCAATGTTATCTATCATTTTAATAATGACCATCGTAGTTGGTGTGATGTTGTAGGTATGTAACTGTGGTTTCAATTTACATTTCTATACAGACTGTGACATTGAACAACTTTTCATGTGTTTGTTGGCCTTTATATATCTTTGGAGAAATGTCTATTCAAATCCAATCTCCATTTTAAAAACGGAGTTAATTTTTGATTCATAAGATTTTTAAATACAATCTGGACACTAGATCATCAGATTCATCATATGCAAATATTTTCTCCCACTCTTAGGTTGTTTTTTCACTTTCCTGATAGTGTCCTTTCTTTCTGGTACTTTTACAAGATAGAGGGCTTGTCACTTTCCAACCATGCTTTTCTTACTTTTTAAAAATCTCTATTTTTCCCTGTAGAAACTAACAGGGAGCCAGCCTGCAAATCTGAGTGCCAGCCCAGAATCACATGCAGAATTTTGAAAGGGAGACTTGAAGTTAATACACAATAACTTAACAAATGGCACATAGGAAGGTAAGACCTTCTTATCAACTGTATACTGCTTTTTTTTTAACAACAACAAAAAATAACTTTAGGGTTTAAAAAAAAAATAAGTGTTATGGTCCAGGGGTTAAGAATCCATCTTCCAATGCAACGGACACGGGTTCAATCCCTAGTTGGGAGACTAAGATCCCACATGCCACCAGGCAACTAGGCCCCAACTACTGAGCCCATGCGCTCTAAAGCCTGTGTGCCACAACTAGAGGGAAGGCTCTGTGCCATGATACAGAGTCCACATGCCATGAGCAAAGATCCCACACACCACAACTAAGGCCCAATGCAGCCAAATACATGAATAATACTAACAAAAAAACTTTCCATTTTACCGATACCTGTTTTTGGTTGTTTCCGGTCTTATAATCTCTGGAAATTTTTTTGGGGTGGGGGGCAGGTGCTAATTTCTTGAAATTAATGCATAGATCAAGAATTTTCAGTTTTTCTTCTAGTGTGAGCATTTAAAGTTGCCCTCTAAATATGGTTTTAGCTGTATCCTATTTGTTTTGATATCTATTTTTATTATTATCCAGTTCAAAATAAGTTGTAAACTATATTGTGATTATTTTATCATCTTTAAGCTATTTCAGTTCAGTTCAGTTGCCGGTCGTGTCTCATTCTTTGCAACCCCATGGACTGCAGCATGCCAGGCCTCCCTGTCCATCACCAATTCCTGGAGCTTGCTCAAACTCATGTCCATAAAGTTGGTGATGCTATCCAACCATCTCATCCTCTGTCATTCCCTTCTCCTGCCTTCAATCTTTCCCAGCATCAGGGTATTTTCCAATGAGCTGGCTCTTCACATCAAGTGGCCAAAATAATGGAGCTTCAGCTTCAGCATCAGTCCTTCCAATGAATATTCAGGACTGATTTCCTTTAGGATGGACTGGTTGGATCTCCTTGCAGTCCAAGGGACTCAAGAGTTTTTTCCAACACCACAGTTCAAAAGCATCAATTCTTGGGTGCTCAGCTTTCTTTAGGCCATTTACTATATGCTTGTTGTTGTTGTGTAGGCACTAAGTTGTGTCGGATTCTTTTGTGACCCCATGGACTGCAGCCTGTCACATTCTGCTGTCCGTGGGATTTCCCAGGCAAGAACCTTGGAGTGGGTTGCCATTTCCTTCTCCAGGGGGATCTTCCCAACCCAGGATATAACCCATGTCTCCAGCATTGGCAGGTGGATTCTTCACCACTGAGTCATCCATGTATTAATGAATTTCCAAACATTTTGGGTTTTCAAGTTATCTTTTTTGTACTAATATGATAATGTTATATATATAATTAGTATATAAAATATTATATACTAGTTATTATACACTAGTATATAAAATATTATATAATAGTATATAATTTTCTTATATATAAATAAAATAGTACATAATATGTACACACACATGGATAGGTAGAAATTTATCAGTATATAAAATATATACATAAGTAAGTACAGGCATACATATTTGAAATTGCTATATCTTCTTCATGGATTGAAGACTGTATTATTATTACATGGCCTTCTATCTCAAATGAATCATTTATGCCTAAGTCTACTTTGCCTGATATTAATATAGGTACAGCAATGTATCTTTGGTTAGTATTTGCATAGTGCATTATTTTGCAACTATGTACTTTTAACTTTTCTTTAAATTTAAGCATTGTCTGCAGTAATCAAGTTTTTGTAGTAAAGAAGTCTGTAATAGCAAGTTTTTATTTTTTTTCATTCAGTCTGTTAATCAGTGTCTTTTTAATTGAATAATTTGGTCAATTTCCAGTTAAGTAATTAATTATTACATTTGACTTTATCTTCCATCTTACATTTTTCTATTTGTTTTAAATGCTGTTTCAAATGCTCTTTCTCTCCTTTTCTTCTTCATGATTCTTTTTTCAGTGTTCAACTTCCTTACCTCTGTTAGCCTAATTATTAAACATTTATTTAATTTTGATTTTAGTAGTTACCCTAGAGGTTATAATAAACACCCTTGAGTTATTAAAGTTATACATAAATTAGAACTTTTAACACATGCTGAGTCTGGAGCTAGTGAATCCTCTCAAGATTGGCTTATTTCAACTAGTTTTCATCCTGCTTCTCATTTGAAGGATTTTTTTCTAGCTCAGCAGTTGTCTTCTACGAGCATCATGAACATGTCTTTGGGCTTCAGAAACTTCCACTGGGAAGTCAGCTCTTGGTCTAATTTTGCTCCTCTAATGCCCATACTCTTGTTTTTTCTCCTGCATGCGTGCCTGCTAAGTCGATTCAGTCATGTCTGATTCTGTGCGACCCTATGTACTGCAGCTTGCCAGGCTTCTCTGTTGATGTGATTCTCCAGGTAAGAATACTGGAGTGGGTTGCCATGCTCTTGTCCAGGGGATCTTCCCAACCCAGGGATCAAACCTGCATCTCTTTTGTCTCCTGCACTGGCTCTTTACCACTAGCGCCCCCTGTGAACTCCCTTTTTTCTGCTATGGATGCTTTAAAATTTTTTTCCTTACTTCCAATTTTCAGCAGTTTTACTATGACATGCCCAATTTTACTTTTCTATGAACTTATCTTGCTTGGAATTCCTACTTTTTCTTGAATCTCTGGCTTGATGCTTTTCATCAATGGGAAATTCTCAGCTATTCTTTTTAAAATACTACATCTACCTCATTCTCATTTTTCGCTCCTGCTGCTGTGGTTCTATTAAGATTTATGTTTGGTGTTTTACGTGTTCTAAATATTTCTTTTCCTCTTTTCTGTATTACCTATTCTTGGTTTGTGTTTCATTCTGGATATTTCTTCTGATTTATCTTTTACTTCAATAGTTTCTCTTCAGTTCTTTCTAATCATAGGGTAAACATATCCACTCTTAGATTTACCTATTTTCCTGTTCTAGAATTTGTATTTGATTTCCATTTTTTTGTTTAAAATTTCAATATTCTCTGTTAATTCCTTGAACATATCACTCATAGTTTATTTGTTGTTGATGTATTGGTCTAATAACTTCATTTTCTTCATCTTCTGTGGATCTGTTTTATCTCTTACTTTTTTGGAAATAGCCTTTGTGTGTATAGGTGTGTGTTTGATGCTGGATATTATATACTGAAACTTAACAAGTTAGGAATTCCCTGGTGGTACAGGTTATGACACCCCACTTTCACTGCTGAGGGCCCAGGATCAATCCCCAGTCAGGGAACTAAGATCCCACAAGTCATGTAGAATGACCAAGTTAAAAAAATAATGAGTCTGGATGATGTCACCATAATCAAGACAGGATTGGTTTTGCTTCTGGCAGGCAGGTAGGCTAAAAGAAGGAGCAATTCCTCATTGTCTTTCTCAAATAAGGAATAAAAATGTTAAGAGCTTCAGTGCATGAAGACTGGTCTATTTCTGGCACATTCTTACTCATAGGTTAGGACTTTGAGAGTTACAGCTGAAAACATGGGGTGTTTATTAGGGCCCTTTTTTTGTGAGAGGGGTCCTTTAATTCCAACGTTTATCTCCCTGCCTCATGGCTCTGTCAAGCATCTGCTCATCTTATCAGCCTCTCAGTTGCTTCTTTACGGTCAGTAACTGCTTTTAGGGAGAAGCTCCCCACCAACGCCAGATCACCTCTTTGAGCCTCTTTTTCTTGCAGTCCAGGCCCTCACAATTCCTCATATACAACCTTGGTAGCTATGCCATGCATTAAAAACAGTAGCTTTTGTCTAAAAAAAAAAAAATTGAACTAGCTGTTTATAGCAAAACAATTGGTTCCATCTACTTAATATGCCATTGCTGATACTGGAATTCCTCCATGTAAAATATTTTTAAGTTTATATAGTTGATTTAACAATTTTCTTCCCTTAATTTCTTCTAAATTCTGACTCATGGTGAGAGAGACCTTCACATTTTACTGTTACTTTGTTATAGTCCTTTTATGGTTTCGATTTTTAAATTTACATTTTTTTATTCATCTTAATTAGCTGAGGTTATATACAACTTACTTTTATTTCTGATGACCATCTGTTTATCTATCTTCATTTATTGGACAGTCATATTTTTGTCACAGACTTGAAACTTTACTTTTTTAAATAGTAAATTGACCTGTGAATTTTGATCTGTGGACTTTCAACTTTTCCATTGTTTCATTGCATGTCTGTGTGTCTGTGACATGTTTTAATGACTTTAAGATTATCATGCAATACTCTGTATACATTTAAGGTATATAATTTGATCAGCTATATGTAGACACTAGTGAAATTATCAGTACAATCAAAATTTCTTGTGCGCTTTTTTCATCTATACAAATTCTGATGCCACCAGCTGTGACTAAGCAACAAACTGTCATTTTAATCTGTAGTTTGTAGTTTTTTGATAAATCAAATCATGTAGAATATACTCATTTTCTTTTATTCACAGTTATTTTGAGATATCTATTTTGTTGCCTTTGGCATTAGTTTGTTCCTTCTTACTGCTAAGTAATGAAAGCATTAGTCACTCAGTCATGTCTCACTCTCTGCAACCCCACGGACTATAGCCCACCAGGATCCTCTGTCCATGGAGTTTTCCCAGGCAAGAATACTGGAGTGGGCAGCCATTTCCTTCTCCAGGGGATCCTCCCATCCCAGGGATCGAACTTAAGTCTCCTGCATTGCAGGTGAATTCTTTACTGTTTGAGTAGTTTGAGACTCATCTAGGTTGTTGCCTCTGGCATTAGTTTGTTCCTTCTCATTGCAGTAATAGTATTCTATATATTTGTTTATCCACTTGCCTCTTATTGGACATTTGGGTTGATCCCAATTTTGGGCTATCATAAGTAAAGCTGCTATAAAATTTTGTACATAAGACTTTGTGTGGATATAATGCTTTGATTTCTCTTGAATAAAGATGGCTAGCCTATATGATGTGTGATTTTCCAAAATTGTTCAACTGTTTTCTAAAGTGCTTATACCATTTTACATTGCAGTAAGAAGTGAATGAAGAACTTCCCTTGTGGTTCAGTGGTTATGAATCCACCTTGCAATGCTGGGGATGTGGGTTCAATCCCTGATCTGGGAACTATGATCCCACATGTTGCAGAGCAACTAAGCTTGCACGCCTCAACTACAGAGCCCTCCCACAACTAGGGAGTCCATGCACCGAAAATGAGAAAATCCTGCATGACGAAGCAAAGATCCCAAGAGCTGCAATTAAGACCGGATGCAGCCAAATATATTTTTTAAAGTTAATGGGATTCCAGTTGATCTATCTTCATCAGTTGATACATCTATTTTGCAGCTGAAACATCTTCATCAACACTTGATATTGTCAGTCAAGTATAGTTATTCTTATGGATGTACCATAAGTTTTAACTAGACTCTCCTTTAAGATTCAATTTAAAGATAATACCTTTCACATATTTATCTCTTTTCAAGAAATGTCTGATCAAGTATTTTACTCATTTTAAATATTCTTTTTTCCTTCTCATTAGCTGTAATAGTTCTTTTTACTTGGGCGACATATGTTTTTCAAATATATTCTCACCTGCCTTTTGATTTTCTTAAATATGTATTTAGCTACGCTGGGTCTCAGTTGCAGCATGTGGGATCTAGTTCCCTGACCAGAGTTCAAACTCCAGCACCCTGCATTGGGGGCATAGAGTCTTAGCCATTGGACCAACAAAGAAGTCCCTTGATTGATCTTTACAATATGGACTCTTCAAATCTATGAATATGACATATTTCAATTATTTACGTCTTCTTTAATGTCTCTGAATTGTGTTTTAGGGGGAGTGCTCAGGTATTTCATATTTCCAGGTATATTTCTGATGCTGTCAAATAACACCTTTCATGATGAAGTTTATTTAAAATGTTACATGCATGGAACAGAATAGTTATTCAATGGATATTCAATGAGTAAATGAAGAAACACATTTTCACTTTCAGAAATAAATTTGTGAAACAGCCTTTTAAAGGATGTTGAATTAAGACCATGACCGATCAGCAAAAGGAAGCCATTGGAAAGAGGTTCTGAAGAGTGTAGATTTCCTTTCTGTCTTGGCTTTCTGGCTCTGCGCTTTCCTTCTGGGCACCCACCCCACTTCTATTTCCTTTGACAAAGACTTCTGACACCTTAGGGACATGGATGTTGGTGCCACATGATTGAGGAAAATACAAAGGCATTATTTTTCAATTTTATTTTCCTATTGTTCATTGCTAGTGTACTAGGGACGGTTCTCCAGAAAACCAGAACTGACAGGGTAGATAGAGGATACACAGATATTCTAAGGAATTGACTTGCATGCTTGATTCTGGGGGCTAGTAAGTCTGAAATCCATGGGACAGGCCTACGGATAGTTTCCATAGGAAACTCAGGTAAGAGTTGATGTTCCAATCTTCAGTCCAGACACTTCACGGCATCAGGTTGAAAACCCAGGCAGAGTTTTCAGGCTGAAGTCCTGAGGAGAACAGCTTCCGCTGGAAACCTCAGTCTTTGCTCTAAGACGTTCCACTGATTGGATGAGGTGTAACAAAGATTCTCTCCTTGACCAAGTTTTAAGCAGACTCCTCTAAACTCCCTTCTCAGTTAGCTTCTGACTTTTTGAGCTTCTGTATTTGTCTGTGCATTCCTCAATTATCCTGCTAGGTCAGTTTAGCCGGAATACCCCACCCTCCATATGTGACACCTGGTTCCTTAACCTCTTCCCCAAACCCATCCCACCAGGTTATGTCTGACCAATCCCACCTGCCTCCAACCAGAATCCTGTTGGGTTAGTTTAGCCAGAATGCCCCCCCACACCCCGCGTTATCTCTTGGCAGTTCTCCATCCACTGACATGCCAGCCACCCCCAGGCAGCTCCTGGGCTGTAAATTCCCACTCTTCCTTGTCTGGAATTGAGCCCAGTCTCTACCCACCCAGGACAAAATCCCACTGAACAAAGTTTGCCTTACCGTTAACAAATGTCAGGAATAACTTTTCTGTACAAGGTCCATCCACAGGGGAACCGGGAACGGGTTCTGGAAAACCACACGACTAGGACCCCCTACTAAACGTGTAGTCTTCGGGGGAGCAACCTCGGCACCACCCAGGACTGCGCTACAAACGCATAATCCTGGGCACTGGCCCCAAAAGTTAGCCTGTGGACCTTCTTTTCTCCGTTTCGGCTCTTTCCTGTCCTACCAGCTGTATGCTTGTATGTACACTTTTCAATGTTTTCTGTGGACGGTACGAAGTCAAACACTAATTTTGTGAGTAACTGCGTTAGCTGCGTCCGGCTGGGTTCTTCAGACGCGGGGCGGCGTTGGCGGAGACGCTGTCGCCCGCCGCTGAGGGGCCGCCGCGAACCGGCCCAGGTCGGGAGGACGCGGTCCGCTCGCGCCGCGGTGCCCCCGCCCAGCCCTACGCAACTCCGCCTCATCTTCTCCTCCGCCGGTCCCCGCAAGGCTGTCCCCCAGGGCCAGACTGGCTCGGTCTCAGCGGCCACCGAACCGCCGCAAAAACTCGCGGGGTGTCGTCGCTGGGGTCGCCCGGGCCCGGGGGCATCACGGAGCATGCGCGGGGAGGGTTCTCGTGCGCGCGCGCGCGCGGACATGCGCAGGGCCGCGCTTGCAGTGGGGGTGGGGGGAGGGGTGTCGGGCGGCAGCGAGGCTGCGCGCGGCTGACGTGTTCGGTGGCCGCGGCGGCGGCGGCGGCGGCGAGGCGACGGCAGGGGAAGGGCGGGCGGGGCCGGGGGCTGAACCCGGAAGTGGCTAGGCGCCGGAGCGAGCGCGCCCGGAGTGGAGCTTGGCGGCCGGGAGCCAGCGGGGAGCCCTGCGTTCCCGGGTAAATGGACGCGCGGGGCGTCCGCGCGGGGAGCGGGTGACGGGCGGCCGGGGGCCGCCCTCGGTGGCGCGGTCTCGGCCCGGCGGGGGCCCGGGGAGGCTCTGCTCTGGCGATCGTCCCCCGGGTGACCCCAACCTCCTCTCCGCGCCGCTCCCGGGGCAGTCCCGCCGGGCGCCTCCGGCCTTTGGACGCTTGCCGGCGGGGATGAGGTGCGCCTCACCGCCCCGGGGAAGCGTGTTCATGGGGGGCGGAGGGAACGTGGCTTCCGTGGCCGCGACGGCCTGAGTGTCAGCGCCCCGGCGCCCTTGCATCGCGAAGGTGGCCGCCTCGACCGGCACCCCGGCGGGCTCGGGGGAGCCTCCCCTTCTGCCCCCTTTCCCGCTACTCCGTTCTGGAATAGGGCCTGCAAGGTGTGCCCTGCCTCCTTCAAAATTATTCTTTTGTTGGCTGTCTTTTTCTAACCCGGCCCTCCTTGTTCTCCGCCCTAAAATCTCAGCCACGAATGAGTGGAAACGGTGACTTTGTCATAATTTACTTCTCGTTTAGGAAGGATGTGTTGACAGTACCGTGAGTGACTTAGGATCGCTGGGCCGTGAAGTTGTTTTACGTGGTTCTTACTCTCTTCACAGACCATGCAACCCTCGGGCACGCCCCTGCAGAAGCTGTGATCCCAGACAATCTTGTTTTCCTTCATAAATCCCTCAAGACACTTATGAAGTTTCTTGTTCTGAAACCGTTGTACTGCAATGAAGAAGAGGAGAAAGGTTACTTCACATCTTGACGAGAAGATCCATCTAGGCTACCATAAAGATTCCCCGGAAGGAAATGCTGTAGAGGAGTGTGACCGAGTAACCTACACCCATTCCACAGAAAGACCAGCTCCTGAAGCCCTGTGCTGTTATCAGGAACTTCCTCCCTCCCCGGATCAGAGAAAACTTCTGAGTTCTTTGCAGTACAATAAGAACTTGCTGAAGTATTTGAATGATGACAGGCAGAAGCAACCGTCTTTCTGTGACTTGCTTATCATAGTAGAAGGAAAAGAATTTAGCGCCCATAAAGTTGTCGTTGCTGTTGGCAGTAGTTATTTCCATGCATGTTTGAGCAAAAATCCGAGCACGGATGTTGTCACCCTGGATCACGTAACACACTCCGTTTTTCAGCATTTGCTTGAATTTCTTTACACATCAGAATTTTTTGTGTACAAATATGAAATCCCTCTTGTTTTAGAGGCTGCAAAATTTCTGGATATTATAGATGCAGTTAAGCTGCTAAATAACGAAAATGTTGCCACTTTTCAGTCTGAGCTAACTGAAAAGTCATCACCAGAAGAAACACTAAGTGAATTAACTGGAAGACTATCAAGTAATCATCAGTGTAAATTCTGTAGTAGACATTTTTGTTACAAGAAGTCTTTAGAGAATCATTTGTCGAAAACCCATAGGTCCCTTTTATTAGGGAAAAAACATGGGTTAAAAATGCTGGAGAGAAGTTTTTCCACAAGAAGATCAAAACGGAATCGAAAGTGCCCTGTTAAGTTTGACGACACCAGTGATGATGAGCCAGAAAGTGGTGATGGGTCAGACAATTTGAATCAAGACAGTTTTGATAAGGAAAAGTCAGATAGAAATGATTCTGAGGATCCTGGAAGTGAATATAATGCTGAAGAAGATGAGCTAGAGGAGGAAATGTCAGATGAATATTCTGACATAGAAGAACAGAGTGAAAAAGATCAGAATGATGCAGAAGAGGAGCCAGAGGCTGGTGATTCTGTCAGAAGCATTCATGAGGGGTTAACCCCTGTAATCATTCACAACAGTAACAAAAAAATATTGCAGTGCCCCAAATGTGATAAGACATTTGACCGCATAGGTAAGAAAGAAAAGCTTGTTTCTTGTCTCTAATGATTTACTTTTCATGAATACTTTAAAGGTGATGATTTAAAACTAAACTTTGAAAGTAACTTTTAAAAAGTGTGATTTTTGATCCGTGTTTTATCCTGTTATTATAGATTTGTTGTGATTCAGGAATTAAGTATTTATATTACCTTTTATTTTCTCTTCCTCATGTCCTGGCAGTAGGTGACAGATCATTAGTTCCTGTGTTTAGTATGAAAAATTCCAGAGTGTCAATAATTATGAATGTAGCGTTTTGATTTATATGCTAATTTAATTTCATTTAAGTGCTATTTTTGAGTCATAATAGAAAATTGAAATAGGTCATATTGTATGTAATTTAATAATTCCTATACTGTTTCCCCTTGAGCGTGGTAATATGTGAGTCATAAATATAGTCCCTTTTCCAGTATCCAGTACTGTTTAGAACTGGGATGTTTCAGATTAAGAATAGTTAAGGATAAAACTAAATTACTAAATGTAATAAATGCCTTCATTCTGTACACAGAGACTTTAGGAAGTGTCCTAGTAGTATTCTTGGGTTATTATAATAATGAAAAAATCATTTTTTTCTTTATTAGAAAGCATATGTATGAAAAGCGTATGAAAAGTCATATGAAAGTGAAAAGCATATGAAAGTGAAAGTTAGTTGCTCAGTTGTGTCTGACTCTTTGTGACCGTATGGACTGTAGCCCACCAGGCTCCTCTGTCCGTGGACTTCTCCAGGGAGGAATACTGGAGTGGGTTCCCATTCCCTTCTCTGGGGATCTTCCCAACCCAGGGATCGAACCTGGGTCTCCTGCATTGCAGGCAGTCAGTGAATATTTAATTTCAAGAGAGCTTACTTGCTAGTAAAATAATTTTTGGAGGTGTCTTATGTGGACTTTATAATGTGAACTTTAAAATTGCAGCAATTCACTTACATATAAATGAGAGTTATGAAATTGGGGAATATATTTTACCACATAGAATGATAAAATAAACATAAATATTTGACCTTATAAAATTACTTATACATTTATACATTTACTATATCCCCATGTGTCTCTAGTGGGTCAGATGGTAAAGTCTGCCTGCAGTGCTGGAGACCCAGGTTCAATACCTGGGTCAGGAAGATTCCCTAGGTCAGAAAGATCCCCTGGAGAAGGAAAGGCAACCCACTCCAGTATTCTTGCCTGGAAAATCCCATGGACAGAGGAGCCTGGCAGGCTTCAGTCCATGAGGTCGCAAAGAGTCAGACGTGACTGAGCAACTTCACTTCACTCATGTCATTGAGTTAGGAGGAAATGGTTAAATACGGTATTGGTAATCATTTGCTCTCAAAATACTCAACAGTGTAAACTGTGACATAGCAGTAGGTACCTTTTTTTTTTGCTTTTTTATGCCTTTGAATATTTTTCTCTAAATTAGAATGCTTTTGACAATCCAACTTAATTATTCATTGCTATTTTTACTGTGTTTAAAGTTCTGTTCAAATGAATAGAGTAACTTTTTTGAGCAACTAGTCAGTTGGAAGAGTGTGTGGATACAAGTAGCTTGTTAAACTAAGGCTGGTAAATGTTCTTGTAGAGCTGTGATCACGTACTGTGAGCATTACAGGGAACAGAGAACATTCTTGAATTGAGATAGCTGACAACATTTCATCTTTCCAGTTGATTCTGCTTTTTTAGACTTTGTATTCCTCGCACATGCTTCCTGTATCGTACCTTGTTCTCAGTCATGCTCAGTCGCTCAGTCGTGTCCGGCTCCTTGCCACCCCAGGAACTATAGCCCGCCAGGCTCCTCTGTTCATGGGATTTTTCCCGGCAAGGATACTGGAATGGGTTGCCATTTCCTTAATTTGGCCTAATTTGATTTGAGATGTGTGAGAGCAGGGTCAGTCTGCCAGTGGCATTGAGGGCCCAGCAGATAGATATCAGACTCTTGTATCCAACACTAGGCCTGTGGGATGCATTGTGAGCAAGGGGTTCTGTGTTCAGGTAAGACAAGGAAGACGATACTCAATCTTTATTAACACTCTCAAATTCTCTAGCAAAGAAACCTGTTAATTTTACTTAACCTGGCATTTCCTCAGATAACTTTATCACGTCCCGGGAAACTAGAGTTCTGTGCACACTATTTGGGAAAATACTGCATGAGTTAAGGTCCTGATGTACTAAGAGGAAGCATTTTGCAGCTTTTTGAACCAAGGTTAGTCCAGATAATCAGATAAATGTGAGAATCAATAGATCACATTGTCAGCTTATTTCTAGCCTCCTTTCTGAATGTATTTTATGTTATCCCCCTCTTATTGAACCCCTCTTTTGCTTAGCCTCATTGGGGCTCCTGACTTCTCCCCTGTGCAGAGAAAGAGAGAAGAGATTGAGATTATGATTTTATCATACTGGTTACAAAGCATTGATACGAGCTGTGGTGATGTCAGACTGCCTGCATTTTTGAATCCAGGTCTTATGTGAGTTACTTCACCTGTGTGTACTTTTGTCTCCTCACAGATTGAATGATGCTAATAGTACCTTCTCAGGCTGTTACTATGAGGATTAAATAGGATAATCTTTGTGAAATTTGTGTGAATATAGTATGAAATTACAATACTGTGTGAAATTTAGGGGTGCAATGAATGCTAGCTGCTCTTATTCATCATTAATATAGTTTCTGAGTGTCTGTACTATGCCAGACACTAAACAAATATGAAGTGATATGTTCTTTGTCGTCAAGGATCTTAGAGATTAATGAGTACATGCAAAAACACAATTATAATAAAGATAATCTTATCAGGACAGGGACAGAGGCTTAGGGGAATCGGGAAAGATTTCATGGAGCAGGTAGCATTTGAGCTGAGAACCTAAGAAAGGGAGGAGCTTGCAAGGCAGAAGGACCAACAAGTACAAAGATTTTAAGGTAGTTATGTTCTGGAAATTGCTAAAACCAGGGTGATTTCAGGGTGGGCAAGAGGCGTAATGAAAATGATGAGAGATGAGGATTGGCAAGTGAGCAGAGGTCACGTTTTGAATGGTTTGTATGCAGTGCAGAGAAGTTTTTATCCAGTAAGTGATAAAAAATTGAGAAAACAAAGGTAGGCGGGCTTCAGGGAAGAGAAGGAAGTTAGAAAGAGCAGAGGGTCTTTGCAGCCTTGGGCTGGCAGGATGAGCGGCATTGGGATGTGGGACAGGGTGGATCAGAGCTGCCGACTTCAGTGGACTGGTGATGGGTAGAATGAAAAGAACAGGCAGATGGAGGAGACCTGTGTTTCTCAGTGTCCTCCTGTATCATCTCTATCAGAAGTCCTCTTTATTCTGGAAACACTTCCAGGACTACTTTCCAATAACCCTCCTATCACCCACATTTCTTTAGGAGGTTTTTAAAGTGTCCACCTTGGATTTTGATTGTTATTTCCCTGCCTCATCAGATTGTGAGCTGGAAGGTTTTGTCTGTTACTTTTGGTTAGTATCCTTCATGATACCCCAGGTCATTTCAAATGAAATAGGAAGTTTTCAGTAAGCTCCTGTTTAATTGAACTAAGGTGAAAGATTGACATCTGACTTGTGAGAAGCCTTTAACTTGCTGTTTCAGAGTGGGTTTATGAGAGGTAACTAATAAGCTCTGCAACTATATGTAGTTTACTGGAACCATATGTAGTTTACTAATTTGACTCTCTCACTTTGGATCTTTTACCTTTTTTGATGTGTTTCATAGATGCTCAGAGTGAGACTCCTGATCCAGTTGTGTTTTTCCTTAGGCTCCAGCTGTCCTCCTCTCTGCCCATTCTCATGCAGATAAGAGTCTTTTGACCTTCCCCCCCTTAAACTGAAAACCTTTGGGTGAAAAGGCAAAAATCAAATCTGGAAAAGATGACAGATGGGGGTGAGAGAAAAAAAATTTGGATGATTTGTCTTTTCTGTCCTTCCTACTGGGAACTAAAATATTTCCTTAGATTAAATTTGATCTCTTCTAGAAGTAGAAAATATTTTGTAGCTTTAAAAAAAATGTGACTTGTTTAGACTATCCTGACAGATTCCGGTTGGTTCTGAATAGGAAAGAGTTTTGACTTATGGCATAATTCTCTACAAGTTCAGTATTTTAGTGAAGTGTTCTTCAGGGCATGCCAAATGAATAAATTTGAGGTATAATTTAAGATTTGGCATATGAGATATATAATGAGCTAATTTGGTGATGTTTCTCTTTGTAAAAGCTCCACATGAAATCTGATAATTTTGCATGACCTATTTGGAATGAAACCCAAGGTCAAGTTTTGTTATGTGTAAATATGTGTATTCTCCGTCTCCTAATTTGGGACGTAATTCATATTGGGATTCAGTCAGAAAAATGCTGTGGATGAAATTTCTTAATATTATGTATTTTCTATTGGTGATCAAGAATGGTTGGGCATAATTTAGTATTCTGTGAAGGAACACTGAGGGTTTTTTTGATGGAAACTTTGATAACCTTGAAGTAAACACTTGATTTATACATTATTATTGAATTCCCCCCACCCAATAAGAAAAAAAAAGAGATATTTGTTGTCTGTGTTTATGCGAGGAGAACCTGCACCCTCAACAACCCTACCAGTTGATTTAAACCTGGGATTTCTTTGTACATTTACCTGACTTTGTGGTTCAGCATTCCCTCAGAAGCTGTGTCTCTTGTTGTTCAGAAATTCAAAGCCATGCAGATAACACATCCTGCAATGCCTCTGTGCATAAATTTGAGTTGACAGAAATGTGTTTTTTATTTTAGAGATTCTGATTGTTACAGTGAATTATTCAAATTTATATATTTTCATAGGTATCTTTGGACTTCATTGAATTTATTTTAAAACAATTTTCTTTTTGGGGGGTTAAATCCTATTAAGTCTTCTCGTCTGTAGGCAAATAGAAGTTTAACAATCAGAAGTAGTTTTGATATTTAATTTAACTGCCACTTGATGGCTTTATTGTTCAACTACATATAACTTAATTTTCAAGCAAGACTTCCTTAACTCTAAATAAAGGGGAAATTCTACTAATTGTTAATTTAACATCTTCCCAACACAGGTATTTTCATAGAAAATAAAAGGTTTGGGGAAGATTTTTCTTATAATTTAAGATTTTTATTAAGTTGCTCTTCCCATTCACTTGGGTAAAAATCAGGAAACTTGAGTAGCAGGAGGTTAAGTTAGCTTTCAGTTCTGAGACTCTGTGCTAAGTATGCAGTCAATCCCCTGGTAAAAATAGTCCTATTCCAAAAATCACTTGTAACTTAGTCATTTAAAACTCATACTGTATACTCTTGATTCATTTACATAATTTAAAAAACAAGCTTATGAAAAATGTGAAGCGTGGAAGCTTTTACAATCACGGAAAACTTTTTTGTTTTAATGCCATAAAATGACCCCTATCTTTGCCAAATTAAAATTGTGGGTTAGTAGTACATATTGATAATGTTTGGATTCTGTACCTGTTGTGATATCCAATAAATGTGTAAAAAGTAATTTTGGAATCCAGTACAAGTATGCCACATATTTTTTAAATTAATTTATTTATTTTAATTGGAGGATAATTCAAGCATGCCATATTATAATCGAGAAAGATTAAAATCAACTCAGAAAACACTTCCCCCAAGAAATTATGTTATAGCAGTATTATTCTGGTTACATCCTACAAAAAATAATAAAAAATATATGCTTTTCCAACTTTTTTTTGGATAGTTCAAGGTTAGAAATTCATAATTATGCTATATGCATATTAACATGTATGTGTATGTTCAGTTACTCAGTTGGGTCCAACTCTTTTTGACCTCATGGTCACAAAGGCTCCTCTGTTCATGGAATTCTCCAGGCAAGAATACTGGAGTGGGTAGCCATTCTCTTCTTCTTTACATCTTCCTGACTCGGGGATGGAACCATAGTCTCCTGTGTTGCAAGCAGATTCTTTACTGTCTGAACCACCAGAGAAGCAAAAGATGCATAGATCATCATGGTCTGTGCTTAAATACCTAGTATATTTTTATCATATTTTGGTTTTTCTTTGCTTATTATGTTATCCTTCCCCACTACATTAAGGGAAATATCTTGGTTCCATTTCTTCAGTATTCTTATGTAATTGCAGTACAATTAATTTTTAGATAATACACTCTGTGTTTATTAAATTTAATCATATTTAAGTTTAATTAAGTCCCATTTGTTTATTTTTGCTTTTATTCTCATTACTATAGGACAGGGGTCTTTTTGACCCAAAAAGAATCCTGCTGCGATTTATATCAAAGAGTGTTGTTCTGCCTGTGTTTTCCTCAAAGAGTTTTACAGTGTCTGGCCTTGCATTAGGTCTTTAATCCATTTCGAGTTTATTTTTGTGTATGGTGTTAGGAAGTGTTCTAATTTATCTCTGTTACATGTCCGGTTTTCCCAGCACCACTTGTTGAAGAGGCTGGCTGCCTTTTCGACATTGTATATTCCTGCCACCTTTGTAAAAGATTAGGGGACCATAGGTGCTTGGCTTTGTTGCTGGACTTCCTATCCTGTTTCACTCATGTTTCTGTTTTTGTGCCAGTACCATACTGTTTTGATTACTGTAGCTTTGTAATGTAGTCTGAAATCAGGGAACCTGATTACTCCAGCTCTGGTTTTCTTTCTCAAGATTTCTTTGGCTACTTGGGGTCGTTTGTGTTTCTATACTAAGTAAAATTTTTTGTTCTAGTTCTGTGAAAAATGCCATTGATAGTTTGATAGGGATTGTGTTGAATCTGTAGATTGCTTTGGGTAGTATAGTCATTTTTACAATATTGATTATTCTAATCCAAGAACATGGTGTGTCTAAATGTCCATCAACAGATGAATAGATAAAGAATATGTGTGGGGTGTGTATATATATATATGTACAGTGGAATATTAGTTAGCTGTAAACAAGAGTGAAATTGGGTCATTTGGAGTGATGTGGATGGACCTAGAGTCTATCATACAGAGTGAAGTAAGTCAGAGAAAAATAACGTATATTAACGCATATGTGTGGGATCTAGAAAAATGGTACAGATGAACCTATTTGCAGGGCAGGAATAGAGACAGACATAGAGAACAGACTTGTGGACACTGGGGTGGGTGGGAAGGGGAGGGTGGATTTGGGAGAGTAAGATTGACATATATACACTGCTGCTGCTGCTGCTAAGTCGCTTCAGTCGTGTCCGACTCTGTGTGACCCCATAGACAGCAGCCCACCAGGCTCTGCCGTCCCTGGGATTCTCCAGGCAAGAACGCTGGAGTGGGTTGCCATTTCCTTCTCCAGTGCATGAAAGCGAAAAGTGAAAGTGAAGTCGCTCAGTCGTGTCCGACTCGTAGCGACCCCATGGACTGTAGCCTACCAGGCTCCTCCATCCATGGGATTTTCCAGGCAAGAGTACTGGAGTGGGGTGCCGTTGCCTTCTCCGATATATATACTACCACGTGTAAAATAGATAGCCGCTGGAAACCTGCAGTATAGCACCGGGAGTTCAGCCTGCTGCTCTGTGATGACTTAGAGGGATGGGGTGGGTGGCAGAGAGGTCCAGGAGGGAGGGGACAGATGTCTGCATACAACTGATTCACATTGTTGTACAGCAGAAACTAACACAACCTTGTAAAGCAATTGTACTCCAAAAATCATATTTAGATACACGTAACAAATTGGTGAATGTAGATAAGTAATTATGATTATCTTTTTTCCTCATAGCCTTAGAATATATTTTGTTTTTTATCTAATCTCCATGATACATATAGGACTTACATATTTATAAAAAGTGTATGGGTGAAATGTTATACTTTCCTGTTAGCTTTAGCCTGAAGAAAAATTTATGTATATGTTTTTTTCAGGACAAAGCAATGCTAAGCTTATCATAGAAAATTACTCTTCATATTGATAGTGTTTTTTCTTATTTCTGTTGCCTTTCACTCAGAAGTATCCTTAGTTAAAATTTCAATTTTATGCTACTAGATGTGCATATTCACAACTTCGATTACAGAGTGATAATAATAGCCAGCGTTAATTGATAGCTTATAATGGGTTAGAAAACAGTAGTGTCTTATGTGTATTAATTTATTTATTATTATGATAATCCTCTGAAGTAAATACTATTATTCTGTTTTTATTTTTGCATATTTTCATTATTTCAGTATTATTTTTTTCAAATAAGAAAAATATGAGGAAGGTTACTTGACAAGGTCACACAGCCTGCAATTTAAAGTGTCATGGTTCATGTCCAGGTGCCTGGATCCAGGGTCTTTGCCCCTACCATTGATACTGGTCCGCCTCTATAATGTGGAATTGTATATTCTGAATAATGATGTAAAAGGCTTTTAGTATAAGATGGCTCAGTGGTAAAGAATCTGCCTGCCAGTGCACAAGGCACAGGAGATGTGGGTTCGACCCCTGGATCCGGAAGATCCCCTGGAGAAGAAAATGGCAACCCATTCCAGTATTTTTGCCTGGAGAATGCCATGGAGAGAGGAGCCTGGCTAGCTGCAGTCCATGGGGTTGCAAAGAGTCAAACATAACTTAGCAACTAAACACACCACCACCACCATAAGTAGGAATATAAATAAAAATTAAGCCAAAATATATCCTTTTATTTCATTTTTTAATTGTCACTTTTCTCTTTGGACAAGCTGTGTTAAAATTTCTTTTTTTCAATTTTTTTTTTTGGACCTATATTTGATTTACAATATTGTGTTAGTTTCAGGTGTACAATAAAGTTACTCAGTTTTATATATATATAAATTCTTTTCCATGATAGGTTTGTTATGTATGTGAGTCTGTTTCTGTATGTAAATAACTTTATTTGTATTATTTTTTAGATTCACCTGTCATATGATAGGTGACTTTGTCATATTTGACTTACTTTGACTTACTTAGTATGATAATCTCAGAGTCCATCCATGTTGCTGCAGATGGCAGTATTTCATCATTTTTTATGGGTGGGTAATATTTCATTATATGTGTGTGTGTGTGTATATACACATATACATACATACATCTTTTTTATCCATTCATCTGTTAATGGACATTTAGGTTGTTAGATCCTAGGACATTATATTCAGAATATAATACAGATTTCACATTAATATGCCTCCAGGTGTCTGCATTATACCCATTCATTTTGTCATTTTCTTTTCTTTATTACCTAAATATATTGGCCTTAGTAACTTCGTGTTAAGCATGCAGTCAAGTCCAGGTGATGTGCTTGTGTCCTAATGTCTTATAAGTTGGAGAAGTCTCGTATGAATGGGCTGTAGTGAGGTATAAATTTTGTTAAGTAATGCTAGATTTGTAGTACCCTTTCCAGACTAGCTTCTGTGGGAAGAGAGATGAAAATATATGAGCTATATAACATATTATGTTGCCTTTTGTGATATTTTTAAAAAGTCTGTTAATCTGTAAGTTCCTTTCAATTTGTGTCTATTAAATATACTGTTTATCATGAGATTTTATTCCACTGTCTAATTTCAGTCACTGTAGTAAATGTACTGAATTTAATTTTAATTTCTGTCTCTTCATAGGGAAATATGAGAGCCACACACGTGTTCACACAGGTGAGAAGCCCTTTGAGTGTGATATTTGTCACCAGCGTTATTCGACAAAGTCTAACCTAACTGTTCACAGAAAGAAGCACAGTAATGAAACAGAATTTCATAAGAAGGAGCACAAGTGCCCTTATTGTAATAAACTTCATGCAAGCAAGAAGACTTTAGCCAAGCATGTTAAGAGGCAAGTATGATCTTGCTTCCATAGTAGACTTTAATGTGCTTTCTAATTTAAATATGTAGCGAGCTAAACACATCTACGGAGTGCTTGTCTCCAGTCCTTTCATTGCTTAAAATTTTCTAGATGACAAATTTTTTAAGAAAAAAACAGCAAATATTCATTCATACTTGTGAGATTAAGTTTTTTGAGGTTGAAACAAAAACAACAATCTATACTCTAGAAGTTTAAGATACAGCATTTTTATTATCCTTGGTTTTGTGTCTTGGGTTTTGACAAGTATATTTTGAACGTATATGATTATACAACTCCAGAAAACTTATTCCTCATGCTCAGCTTTGTCTTTAGTATATAAAAATTTGTGAGAGAAAATTTATATTTAACTGAGAAATTAAATTTACTGAACTATGGAGTAAAGTCAAGTGAGTTGCCTTGAAGATTCTCTGTGAATAGATAGGTTCCTGAATATATTTAAAATGACTACATTTTACTTTGACTATTTCTGCATAAATTTAGGCATACATTCATATATTAAAATGATAGCAATTCTTAATATACTCAAATGTGCCTGCCTCTAATAAAGAAATCACTGCTTGATTCTTATAATCACTGTTAACATGTCAAATAGAGTACTGACTTAACTAATATCATCTTTTCCTAACATTCTTTTAATTTTTTTTCTTGTAGATTTCATCCTGAAAATGCACAGGAATTTATTTCCATTAAGAAGACTAAGAGTGAAAGTTGGAAGTGTGATGTAAGAGATTTTAATTTGTAGTAGAAAACCCCAAGTTAAATGTAGTGTGAACTTTTGTGAAAGTTATTAAATTTTAAAGTAATATAAACTTAGCTTATATCACTTTTAGTATCCTTTATACAGTGTTATCCTAATATTTTTACAAATTAAGCCTGGTATGAGTTACTTTTTGGATGATGGACCTGAAAAATAGAAATCCTAGATTTTATTCTTATTGTAACCACTATAACATGTTTCTATAGTTGTCTATATAGACTGTGACATTACTGTTGCACACAATATAAAATGTTAGAATTTTCCCTCCACTGCTGATTATCTGTTGCTATATGTCAAACCACCTCAAAACTTAGCAGCCTTAAGTTACTGTTTCATTTTCATCTCATCATTTTGTGGGTCAGTAATAGCATTGGGGCAGGATTTCACTAGGTAATTCTTCTGTTCCACATGGTGCCAGCTGATGGGTGGTCTGTCTGGTCTGGTCTGGTTTGGAGCTACTCCCAAAGTGCCTCACTCGCCTGGCTGGAAGCTGGTGTTGGTCTGCAGCTGGGAGCTCTGCCAAGCCGCTGGCCGGGGCAGCTTCCTGAGGCTGCTTGAGCTTCCTTCCAGCATGGCAGCTGGACTCTGGGAAGGAAAGAGTGTTCCAGGAAGCTGAGGTGAACAGTATCAGGCTTTTTATGGCCTCACCTTGGAAGTCTCAGAGTACCACTTCTAGCATGTTCTGTTGGTCACGCAGGCCACTCCAGCCAGGGAAGATTTAAGGGGAGTGGAATCAGTCTCCATTTTACAATGATAGGAGAAGCAATGAATTTGTAGGTATCTTTTATTCTACTATACCCCCTAAAGTAGTTTTTCATTATTTAAATAGTGTTTAAATGAGTTACCACCTGTCATTTTGTCTTCTTTATTCCAAGGCTTCAGTTTATGTGTATGACAGCATTCTCACCATTTCTCTCATCTCAGTTTCTAGGAATTGAAGTAAATTATTTGGATCTTACTGTAAGATGGTTTCCTTACCTTACTAAGTTTTATCATTCTCACGTGTAAAATGATAATAATTGTATCTACCTCCTAGGTTTGTTGTGAGAATTAAGTAAAATAATCCATGAATCACTTAGCTTTGTGCCTGGTATACAGTACATGCTGTGTTGTTACACCTGGTGTATAGTACGTGTCCTGTTATTATAGCAGCCTGTCGCCCCGCTTTCTAAATTTGCCGTCTACCAGAATTTTTTAAAACTTGTGTCTATTCTTTCTGACCACTTTAAGAGATAAACTTTCAAGTAATTTTTCTGAGGTTTTTTAATTCCAATTCCTAATCAAATATATGGTAGCATGAAATATAATTAATTTTCAAATATACATTTAATGGGTTTAGAAATGTTGACCAGGATTAAGATTACTGTATAATCTGAGGAATTAGCCTATTAGAAATATCAGATGTTGAAATTCACCTACCTTTAGTACTAAATAATTTCTTACTATAATTCGTCTGGGGCTCTCCCGGTGGCTCAGTCGGTAAAGAATCTGCCTGCAATGTGGGAGACCTGGATTCATTCAGTCCCTGGGTTAGGAAGATCCCCTGGAGGAGGGTATGGCAACCCACTCTAGTATTCTTGCCTGGAGAATCCTCATGGACAGAGGAGCCTGGCAGGCTGCAGTCCATGGGGTCACAAAGAGTCAGGACAGGACTGAGAGAGCACACGTAATTCCTCCAAGGCATTTTCTTTTTTTTTCTGTACGATCAGTTGATTATACTTTTGGTAAGTTTTTTCTTTTGGGAGAAATTTCTAACTACTTAAATCTGTATGTTTATTTCCCATCAAAGCTTTATATTTTTATTTTAGATTCACGTTCCCTCACATTTTATGTGCATTTTCCTTTAGATTTGTAAGAAATCTTTTACTCGAAGACCACACTTGGAGGAACATATGATTCTCCATTCTCAAGACAAACCTTTTAAGTGCACCTATTGTGAAGAACATTTCAAATCACGATTTGCACGGTTGAAGCATCAAGAAAAGTTCCATCTGGGTAAGCAGATTACTTTTCTGGGAGCATCACAGCCACTGTCGGTGAGCACATCGTGCTGGGGAGACTGCTGCCGTGGGACCACGTAGGAGAGGAGCTCGTGTGAGTGGGGCGGGGTTCTTGGAGACGAGTAAACACTGGCTTTGTTATGTTTTTTAGTGGCAGATGTGTTCGTGGTCAGAACTGCATTTATTTACAGTTGATTGTCGGATAGGTTTGTGAGTGCCTGGGGTAGGCATTTTTGTTTGTTTGTTTTAGAAAAACCTCATTTTTCAGCGAGTGAGATAAACTTAGTATACTTGGAATGCAGTGCTGTATTTGCTGAGTTCTGTCCCTCCTGCTTGTGGCCACAGTGGAGACTTGTGTTCCAGATAGGTACATTTATGACAGTTTAATCCCAGTAATGAATTATCATCATCCAAGTAGCCTTTTCCCTGTCCTATTCACTGTTTTTATTGACAACTTGGATAAAAGATAATATACTTCATGTTTTATCAATATGTAGCATGACATAAAGCTCGCAGGGGGAGTGGTAGCAGAAAATAAAAACGTAAAAAAAATCCGCTGTCAAAAAAAGTTAAAACAAATTAAATTAAAATTAATTATGAATAAATACAAAGTTGTACATACGGGAATGATCTGACTTTCACTCATTGGGAGTTGCAGAGCTGTAAAATGGTACAGAATCCAAATGCCTCAGTTTACAGACGGGCTTATTAATAGCATTGGCTTTTTAGACACTGTCTGAACCAGTAATGTCATATGACTGACAAAAAAACTATAGTTTTAAACTACATTAATGAAAACGTGTTGTTCAGAATTAGAAAGATCACCGTCTCACTGATTTTAAATTGATCTGGAACATTGCATTCATTTATGGATACCACATTCAGGATGGATATTGACATATATTCTAGAGGTGGGCAATTATGGCAACATAGGGCCTTAAGATCATGTCATCTGAAAAACTTTTGAAGGGCCTTGAAATATTTTATTTGGTAACGGGAGACAGAACAGCTGTCTTCAGATATTTTCAAAGCTGTGTGTGCACAGTCAGGAATATAGTTGCCCCTCAGTATCTGTGGGGGTTAGTTCCAAGACCTCCCCAGACACCCAAATCTGAGGATGCCCAAGTCCCTCATAAAATGGGGTAGTGTTTGCATATAATGTGCAAATCCCCCTGCATACTTTAAATCATCTTTTGATTATTTACAATATCTGTTACAATGTAAATGCTATTTAAATAGTTGTAAATACAATGTGGGTTTCCCTGGTAGCTCAGTGGTAAAGAATCTGCCTGCCAAGCAGGATACCCAGGTTCGATTCCTGGGTCAGGAAGATCCCCTGGAGAAGGAAATGGCAACCCACTCTGGTACTCTTGCCTGGGGAAATCCCATGGACAGAGGAGCCTGGCAGGCTACAGTCCATGGGGTCACAAAAGAGTCAGACATGACTTAGCATGTAAACAACAACAAAGTACAACGTAGATGCTATGTAAATGGTTGCCAGTGCCTGACAAATGCAAGGTTTGCTCTTTGGAACTTTGTGGAATTGTTTTCAGATATTTTCTATCTGGAGTTGGTTGAAACTGCAGATAACTTCAGGGTGGGGTTCAGTGGGCAGGGCACAGCAAGCACATCATACTTCTTTTTCACACATCCTTTGTCTACCTTTTGGTTTGCCCTTCAGTAGAATTCTGTCTTCTCTCTAGTCATTTATTTGGTAAAATCATGATGACATTTTGAATCCAGTTAAAGGTCAATATTACTGTAAGAAATTTGTGTTTAATTTTGTAAGACTAAACAGAAATGTGCCACAGTATTTTCAGTCAAGAAAATATCATTAAGTTTTTTTGGTTATAAGGAGCAACAGTATATTTCTAAACCATGAGCAGTCTTAAGTCCTCTGTTTATTCTTGAAAATTTCTTATTACCTCTTTTCCCCCTGAAATTTGATAGGTAGCATTTTTTTTCTTTGACTCAGTCTGATTTCAAGCTAGGAGTTGGCCAGTTCAGTTTGTGAACCCATTGGTTTATTCAGCATTTATTATACCAGATGCCTGGTGCCATACTCAGCTCTGGAGATCTAGAGATGTACCTGTCTGCTGGGACTAAACAGTCTAGAAGGAAAGAGAAAACTATAAAGAGATAATTGGTTGTGTTATGATATGTGCACTAGTAGTGGGAGGTATGAATTTACAACACATGTATTAAATTTAACTTAGTATCTGTTCTTAAAGTTTATATGCACACTATTTCTTCCTTTGTAGGTCCTTTTCCATGTGATATATGTGGTCGCCAGTTTAATGACACTGGAAATTTGAAACGCCATATAGAGTGTACCCATGGTGGAAAGAGAAAATGGACTTGCTTTATCTGTGGAAAATCAGTACGAGAAAGGTGAGGCATTATCTAAATACCCAGAAGAATCCAGGTACTGTTATGTAGAAATAATCAATGAATATATTTTATAAAGTTTAAGGTAATATAAGATACTTGAATCATGCTTTAATTTGAAACTTAAGTATAAAAGAAATTACATAAAATGTTACGGAAGGTGATATGAAGTCAGGATTTTCAAATTTAGATGGTGAATTTAACAGAGACATCATTTTATCTCTTTCTGAAACCCCTCTAAATATACGTTAAAGGTTGTTTGTTCATTCATTCATTCATTTTGAAGACATAAGCTACAAAGACAGTGTGACAGGAAAGCGACAAGAGCAGCCCAGGTTTGGAAGCTCAAAAGCAGTATCAGTGGGAACTGACCTACCAGGTCTCAGGAGGACAGATCCCAGAGTGGCAGTGGAGAGGTGGAGAGCCTTGTCTCCTTGCAGAGTCCACAGAAGGTGCGGGAGCTGGCAGGCCCAGTGCCTCTGGAACCAGGGTGAAGGGCAGGTGGAGTCAGAACTGCCTTGCAAGTGCAGTTAGAGCCTTGGGTCCTCCTCTGTCCCCCACACAGGCCTGCTGCTGGACGGCCACCCTCCCGCAGGGGCAGATACCTGCGTGGAGTCGCACAGTCGACCACAGAGCAGTGGGCCCCAGATACGGTCCAATATAATGTACTGCTCAGTGCTGCGTGCTACACAGGCAGTAAGACAAAGAAAGGGAATGCTTACTCACATGGCTGTTTCTGAGAGAGAGCCGTGCGGAGGAGGAGACCAAGGAGAACACGTGAACGTGCGGTGAGTGACGGGAGTGTTCTCTGTCTCATCCTGCACATGACACTCTTCTTTAAACAGTATGTGCATATTAGTACTCTTCAGTATGTAGAAGTTCATTATTTTAAAAAAATGAAGTGACACTTTCCTAAAAGAACAAATGGGTACAATGGCAGAAAAATCAGTATGCTATATTTATATGAAAACTTGTATTTACCAGATTAGTAAAATATAAAGGACATCTTATACATTATAAATTATTTTTTCCCTTAAAGGTCTTTCTGTAAAAATAAAAGTCAAACTAACTGAAAAAGCAAACAGCCTTTCCATCTTTTCACTTGTTAGGGTCTGGGGCTAGTTTTCCTGGTGTTGGTAGGCCTGGTGGAGGGGATCCCCTGCTGGTGGAGATCGGGTTCAGTTCCCATTCGCCTTCATGCCCCCTGGACGTGGGGCTGCAGTGAACCCAGGCGGCAGTGGCAGTCAGAAGCCCGCCGTGGTCGGATGTGCTGCGCCGTCCTCTCTTTCCCTGAAGATAACTTTGTCTGCCCTCCCTCAGCCTTTATTTTACGTATGTGGGGAATCTCCGAATAGTAGAACTGTAGGAGATGCCACAGTGGTGACACAGTGATCCATCCATGGTCGGTAGGGCTGGAGGATTTAGGACTAGCAACAATTGGTATCCTTTACATGGTTTCCCTGTTTACCTTTGCCATCTGGAAATTACAAGTATCTGTGAAGTTTTCTTTGGCTTAAAACATTACTTTAATAAGTTGTGAGCACACATTAGAAAATAATAGTACTGATAAACTGGATTTCTTATGTATTATTAAACCCTATCCACTAAAATTTACATCAGTTTTACTGAATTGTCATGAAAATTCAGTAGTGACAATTAAGCATTTTTTCATTTGTATGTCTTGGAAGTTTACATAAGCTATATATTAAATCTTTGAGCAAACCACTATCAAAGGAAGTCAAAGCTAAATTATTTGCTTTTTTTAAGGCGAGAGACATAGTAAACATGTTTGTACACTGGTGCAACTAATCCAATGAGAAGCAGAAATGTTGTCAGAGAAGGGGAACAGTTGACATTATGTTAGCTTGAACAGCTTTCTAGTAAGCTTTCTAGAAATCTGTGTTTATGTATTAAATATGTGTTTCTGTATTAGGTTGGCATTAAAAAATCTATAGCTGTATATATATGTGTATACTTTTTTTTTTTAATACAGAACTACTTTGAAAGAACATTTGAGAATCCATAGTGGAGAAAAGCCTCATCTCTGTAGTATCTGTGGACAAAGTTTTCGTCATGGAAGCTCATACAGGTAGGTCAAGCCATTTTTTGCCTATATTAAGTAAGATAAAATTCTGTCTCCATTTTATAATCTTTTCTTAACATTGTGTTAGTTTTTTGATGAATAAAGACATGTCTTACCATTTGTGATGAAGCAAAGCTGTGCAGAAAACTTGATAGACTTTTGCCTCTACTTTATACCTTTTAATGTTGTCTTCATTCTGTAGTATAAAATATGTTAATGTATTTCCTCATCACTAAGAGTAATGCTTTACTAAGTCGTTTTTATTTAAATGTTTCATTACTTTTCTTTGAATCAAAATTCATGAAAACTCGGGTGTTCTAAAGCTGGCGCATTTTTTCAGTCCTAATTATCAAAGAATTTTTTGTTAAAAAATATGACAAAATTGAAAACTCAAGGATTCTCAATTTTAGAAAGTTTTCTGAATATAAGTTGTAACTTAAGTAATTATTTTTATAGCTGAATGCTGACTACCTTAGCAATTTATGAAAAGTTGTTTTTAAATGAATAAATAATAGATGACTACTTACTGTGAAATATGTATACAATTTTAAATCTTATCAGTGTTCTCAGGATTTTAGTTTTTACACTATTTATTATTTCTTGTTTTTAAGTTTAAACAGAATGCTGAATTTACTGATTTTAGTCATAGCAGAATCAACACCTGTTTTGACAACTTGAATGGGAAGGCTGTTCATTTCACTAAATAAATTTCATTTATCTTATACAGATGGAATATTGTGTGGATAAAAATAACTCAAGTTAAATGAATTCTAATAATCTGTTATTTATGATAGCCTTTTATAATCTGTTTCTGGGTGATTATAAAATAAGCCACACTTTATTTGGTTGGTGTGAAGGAAAGTAGTGAAGTGTGACTGTCAGAAAGTTGATTCCTTATCGGCTTTGCTAGGTCCCCAGTTGTCAGTGTGTAAATGATGTCAGTTGTCCAGAATAGGACTGATTCTTAGTGATTTGCTACCATCACACATCTGTCGCTTGTGCACTTACCTCGTTTGTTGATTCTGATTCCATCCCACTGAGTCCTGCAACACCGGCTGACACCCCTAGATGTCCGGTAGGTTCCCGGAAGCAGGTTAGGAGTCAGGAAGGAATGTCATCCAGAGGTAGTGGAGTCTGTGCAGATGTTGAAGTGCTGCCCAAAAACAGCTGAGTTGGGGCCCTGGAGTCAGATGTGAAGTGGGAAGGCCCCTAGAAGTCAGAAATGGAGCAAATAATGATGGGTGAGCGTGGTTGAGTAGCAGCCCAGCTCTCGGTATTAACAGTTAATCAGGTTTTTCTCCTTCCTTGTCACCAGTGTCAGTGGGCTTCATTTTTTTTTTTTCTTTACAGACTTCACTTACGAGTACATCACGATGATAAAAGATACGAGTGTGATGAATGTGGGAAAACGTTCATTCGTCATGATCACCTTACGAAGCACAAGAAGATACATTCAGGTGAGGTGCATTTTGTAACGATTTTTCCAGAGCACCTGAAAAACCACACCATGTCTGTGCTGGCTGTAATTTAAATAACTTGGTATATTTAATCACCCCTTTGTCATGCTGATTATAAAAACTTTTTTTTAAAAGCATCTTTTTAAGCTTTTTTAAACATCTCTTTAAAAGGAGACATAATTTTGTGACTTTTTCTGGTCTCTGTAATTTTAATCATTTGATTACCCTTTATGATCACAAACTGACTTTTAAATTTGTTTTAATCAGATTCTCAAAATTTGCATTTTGCATATTATGTGGATATGTGCAGTAATTACCACTGGCACTTTTTTGAATGAAGAAGTCAAGATTATATTTCTCATTTTAATTGGATTTGAAAGAAGCTAGCAAAACTTAGATCCTTCAAGAGGATTATTGTAATTGGGGTGTTAAAGTTTATGTACCAGTGAATTTTTGAAACCCTGTCTTTGGAAGACCACCTTAATAATCCTGATCAGTTTCAGATCTTTATTCTGTATTTATAATTTTTATACTCTGGGGACTTCTTTCATATTTTCCTCTCAGATGTTCAGGAAGTGCTAAGAGAGCCACCTTTATGAGCACAATGATGGGAAAGAGCCATCTCTCTGAGCCCAGTAGAACAGGTGATTATTATTATTATTTTAAACATAATTTAAATGGAAGGTGTGCAGCAGATGTAACGTTTTCTTAAGTGATCCTGGTGAGGCAGATTGCAGTTGTTATTACCACCTTTAATAGATGCTAAAGGTCTGATGACTTTTTTCACTAGAATTATGCATTTCCATTTTCAGGAGGAGAAGGCTAAATTTCTGATTCTAGAAGTCACGTGGTTTGATTGCACACGGGTAATGAGACTGATTTTTAAAGAGCAAGCCTTTGTAACTGAGTATAAGAATAGAGGTGACAAATTGGACTCATTTAGAACTTTCCTTTATATTTGTATTTTGGCTCATTGCAAATGTAAGAAATCCCCACAGATGAAAAATCTTTTAAAAGTAAAGTATAAAGATCTGAAAATGTTCAGGTCCTTTTTTATAAACAATAAGACAGCCTCATCTTGATTCATTGTATATTCATTTGAGGTGTGTGATATCCAGACTGATATATTCCTAAAAAAAAACCTGAGTTTTGAAGTCCTTTCATTATCTCACCCTGTTACACTGAAAGTCAAGATTTGAAGTCTGTAGTGAAAGGCTACTGATTGCTTCTCCAACTGGGGAGGAGGATTCACATTCCTAAAAATAAGTACAGAGTCATTGAAGAAAGATAAATTTGAGTTTTAATATAAGGCAAACAGCCTAGATAAAGGGTGGCTTTACCTTTCTGGTGTCTATTTTCTACCACCATGTCTTACTGCTGGATAATTTGTTTCTGGGGATAAAAAAGATTGGCATGCATATTATAACAGAAATATTTGGGTCTTTAAGGTGAGAAGGCTCATCAGTGTGAAGAATGTGGAAAATGCTTTGGCCGTAGGGATCATCTCACTGTTCATTATAAAAGTGTACACCTTGGAGAGAAGGTGTGGCAAAAGTAAGTGAAAAGGCAAAGTTTCTCATCATCATTACCTTGGATAAAGCTAGGTTGGAGACAAGTTGTCTCATAGTTTATTTTATTTAGTTGAGGATGGGTTTATCAGTGACCTTTCTCCAGCTTATCTAGCTTCTCTGCAGATGTAAAGGAATTGAATGTAGCATAGTTTTTCATACTTGTTTTCAGTTGATTCCAACACTAGGAGATGGTAGAGATCGAAGTGAATGACTAATATAAAATTGTGGCATTCTTTGGGGATTTCATTTATATTTGATTGCAGTAGCTCTTGGAGAGCTAAACATAAATGAACATACTGCCTACATTTTGTACTCAATATGATAACAGTTATTGGAAAATGTTGTCAGAGTTTAGATCCCTTTAATGACACTGAGCGTTTAAAACGATCCTTTATTGGAAGGAGGCATATACTGTCTTTGAATGTCAGCTTCTTAATATAGTTTAGGTATCCAGGCTTAATAACTTGAATTGCGTGAGTATGAGATATTCTAAGAATTCATGTTCTTGGAGTAGGTATTTGGAGCAAGTGGTCTAAGGTGTCAGGAAACTTAGTGTAATGCTGACCTAGGTAATCGTGGAACCAGAATTTGTCTCTTCCACGTTCTGCACGGGCTGCTAGGAGTGAGTCTAGAGTGGAGCCCTGTGGTCCACAGTGGACTTGTGTAATCAGCCCCCACTTACCCATCTCACTGAGTTTTTGTTTTGGTCCCTATAATTTTTCCTTCTCATTTTTAAGTAGAAAATAATAATAATATAAAAGTTTGATGATTTAAAGCTTTAAGTGGTTTAAAGTTGAAAATCTGAAGAAATCTTTTTATAGATTTATTTGTTGAGTATAACTGGAGGAGGAAGAACCAGAGTTAAGGTTGAGGCTTAAAAAGTATTTCCATGTTTATTTGGCATTCTCTGCTTTAATAATCAGACAGTTATGTATGAAGTTATAACTTATTTTCACTATTAAAACACTCAAATCTTTTTCTTTTCTTAGATATAAAGCAACCTTTCATCAATGTGATGTTTGTAAGAAAATTTTTAAAGGCAAATCAAGTTTGGAAATGCATTTTCGGACACATTCAGGTAAAACCTTATGAGTATTTTATGTGTGTGTGTGTGTGTATATATATATGTGTGTGTGTGTGTGTATATATATATAGTGTAACTATTCAGAAGTGATAAATGGATGTTTATACTTTGTTGTTCTTGGGGAAATTGGTTTTTTTCCTGCCAGTAAAATTTTTAGTTATTAAAGTTGGTGTCATGAATGGGCATTAGTCTGATCATTCTGTTCCATATTATGTAAGCTTTAATACTTTTGAATATCATTTTGTAGAATTGGGAAAATTTTTTTCCATAGGGAATTTATTTAACTTTCAGTTTTCATTTTCTCCTTTCCTGGTTATTTATGGTTCCTCTATATTTGCGTGGCTCTATGAAGACATTTATTTTATTTCCTTTTCTTCTAAAAGAGTAATTCACATATGACCTTGCTGTTGCTTACCAAGTCAACCATTGTATAGTTTTTCTTTTTACATGTTCAGTTGTGATGTATAGGTATTTGTAGTACAATGATTTGCCTCAGCTGCTTTCTGGGACTTGAAAGTGAAAGTGAAAGTTGCTCAGTCGTGTCCTACTCTTTGCGACCCCATGGACCATACAGTCCATGGGATTCTCCAGGCCAGAATACTGGAGTGGGTAGCCTTTCCCTTCTCCAGGGGGTCTTCTCGAACCGGAGTCTCCTGCATTGCAGGCAGATTCTTTACCACCTGAGCTATCAGGGAAGCCCTTTCTAGGACTTATCATTTTCTAAATTTTTCCTATTTTCCTTTGGCAATTCTACCATATTTTGAAACATAGATTCTTGGATTTTTTCCTATATGTTGTCATAGTTCTTGCTTTATTTCTCATGTAAATTAATAATTTTTAAAGTTTTCTTTCTTTCTTTTTGGGCTTCCCGTGTAGTCGGTAAAGCATCTGCCTGCAATGTGGGAGACCTGGGTTCAATTCATGGGTCGGGAAGATTCCCTGGAGAAGGAAATGGCAACCCACTCCAGTATTCTTGCCTGGAGAATCCCATGGACAGAGGAGCCTGGTGGGCTACAGTTCATGGGGTCTCAAAAGTTGAACACGACTTAGTGCTATCTTTCTTTTTCTTCTTTTTAAGAAAGAAACCTATTAATACATTTATGGCTGTTTGCTTTATATTTAGTTTGGAATTTGTCAAGCTGCTGTTCTGGAAGGGAAAATAATTTATTTCATATTTCTCATATTTAATGAGAATTGGAAATAACTGAATTTGGGAAATTTCAGTAGCATAGAATTACAGTAAAAAATCTATTACTGGGTCTTCTCTGGTGGTCTAGTGGTTAAGTGGTCCCAATGCAGGGGGCCTGGGTTCGATCCTTGGTCAGTGAACTGGGTCCTGCATGCCGCAACTAGGAGCCCCCACGCTGCAGCTAAAACTTGGCACAGCCAAATCTTTTTAAAAAATTAAAACAGAAAAAGGAATTTGTTACTGATGCAGTACTGTGTTAAAAATAAAAGCACCAGAAAATGAAAAAGTCATAATTTGGGGGTTACATAAATAGGAGTAAGAAATGAGGAAACTATATTAATGCTATTCTCAGTGCTAGTTATAAATAATACACCTAATAAACTCATGATTTGAAGGAGATAGTTAAAAGTTAATTTGAAACCACTGACGATTTAAGAATTGTAAAACTATAGGAATTACCTAGAGGAGAAAGTTATTAAGGGGTGGCTTTATAACTGCATTAAGTTTTTTTAAAACATTGATTTGTAGTAATTAATTGATAACCAGTGATTTCGGAATTCTCATCTGTGGATATTTCACAGTTAGAATTAGGAACAAGTCCCTCTGCCCATGGAAAACTGGGGAAATGAACTCTGTTACATTTGGCTGACTGTAGAATTTATCTTAGTGGTTATTTTTCTTTCAATATTTTCAATGTCATTTTTTCCTCTTTGACCTTCTCCAGTTTTTGTTGAAAAATATACTGTCTGTCTTACTGTTGCTCATTTAGAAGGAATTTCTTTTTAATTCACTGCTTAAGATTTTTCTTTTATTTATTTTGATAGTTTTATATAGTGTGCCCAGATGTGCTCTTTTTTTTCTTTTTTCGATTAATATGTTTTGAGATATGTAGAACTTATTGCATCTATGACTTGATACCTTTCATTTAGTAAGATTGACAGCCATTTTTTCTTTCAAATTCTGCTTCTGACCTATACTCTGTTTTCTTTCTGGGACTCCGGTATGTATATTGGACTGTTCACTTTGTCTTATGTATCTCTCATACAAGTGGCTTCCAGTACAAGCTTATGATGTTACAGCTCTGTAAGGTGAGAAGAATGACCCAAGCTAAAATGTCAATGTTAGTAGGGCTCCATTTCTTTTTGGAGTCTTTAGGGAAAAGTCTGTTTCCACTCGGTTGGATTATTTACTGATTTTCGGGAGTAGGACCGCGGTTCTAGCTTTGTAACTGGTCGTAAGCTGAGATCTTCCCGGCTTCCAGAGGCTGCCACATTTCCTGCGTCGCAGCCGCCGCCTCCCGTTTTCAGAACCAGCAATGCGGGTTTGAGTCCTCTTGTCACAGCTGTCCCACCCCTTCCTCTTCAGTTATCGCCACTTTTAAAGATCTGTGATTAGATTGGGCCTACCTGGCTCATCTCCCCACTTCAGGGTCTTTAAGCTTAATCATATCTTCAAAGTCCCTCTCTCCGTGTAAGGTAACAAAATCATTCCTTTCGGGGATTAACCAACCCCCTGGCTACTTTAGGAATTTATCATGTTAATAGGAAGAAACAAAAACTGCAGTGTGAGAACCTGACTCAGGAACAGTCGAAAAGGGGCTTCCTTGTTCTTGATCCTGATCAACTCTCCTTATTTTAATCTCAGGCTATAGACACCAGTGTTACTACTTGATCCAATCCAAAGAGCCAGGTTAATCAGAGTTGCTGTTTTAGTTTTTATCCTTCTTGATAGGAAGAAATCAAATGCTCTAGTTTTACAGCTTCTTCAGGGGCTCTAGTGAGAGCAAGCCGAAGGAACAAGAGCGTAAGTTTATCAGGTGCTCACCATGCGCCAGTATAAGGCGAAGCACTATTATTTACTTTTCTCATTCAGTCCTTTCACCAGTCTGTGAAGCAGGTACTATTAACAGGTGAGGAAATTGTGCTTAGAAGTTGGGGAGTTTGTTCCAGGTTTGCCTGGTAAGTGGTATAGCTAGAATTCAAACCCAGATCTTTCTGATGTTTGAGTTCATTCTCTTTACCAGTTACTATACTGTCTCCACTTTGTGATAGGATATATTAATTGCTTTTATTAAGTTCTTGTAAGTATTGACAATGGAAAATTTACTGCTTAATTAATATTATTGTCTTAACTGAATGTATTTTACGGTTAATTTCATTTGTGTTCAAACAGGTGAAAAACCATACAAGTGTCAAATTTGCAATCAATCTTTTAGAATTAAGAAAACTTTAACAAAACACCTGGTCATTCATTCTGATGCCCGGCCTTTCAACTGTCAGCACTGCAATGCAACATTTAAACGGAAGGACAAGCTGAAATACCACATTGACCATGTTCACGGCATAAAGTCTCCGGATGACCCTCTCAGTGCTTCTGAGGAAAAACTTGTATCCTTGCCAGTAGAGTACTCATCTGATGATAAAATCTTTCAAACAGAAACAAAACAATACATGGACCAGCCCAAAGTTTATCCGTCGGAAGCCAAGACCATGCTGCAGAACGTGTCTGCCGAAGTGTGTGTCCCCGTGACCCTGGTTCCGGTCCAGATGCCTGACGCCCAGGGTGACCTGGTGCGCCACACCACCACCCTCCCTCCACCTGCTCACGAGATCTTGTCGCCACAGCCGCCGGCCACGGAGTACCCTCGAGCCGCCGACCTAGCTTTTCTGGAGAAATACACTCTTACACCTCAGCCTGCAAATCTAGTTCACCCAGTCCGACCCGAACAGATGCTCGATCCTAGAGAACAGTCTTACCTTGGAACGTTATTGGGCCTTGATAATGCCACTGCTGTACAAAACATATCTAATAGTGAGCATCATTCATGAGCAAATCGAAACATTCCACAGACTTTTTCAATGGCTATGCACAATGGTAGCCTAGAGCTGACGGCTTTTAAATTAGTGGGGCTGCTATTTTTTCATTTTCTCTGTAGTTTCTCAAGTCCTCAGAACCTTTTCAAATCAAAAAAATATGTATCTCTGTTTACTGATCATATTTGAATATTTGGACACATTTTGAGGTATATATTTGAAATGGACATTTTGTGATTTTTTTTTTAAAAGATTATTTAGTGCTAATTTTTAACTTTTAACTCTCTAACTTTTCAAAACTATCAGCTGTTGACATTATGGGGGTATTTGTTTTTAAACATCAGTGGAAGTTTTTATTCTCCTTTAGTCTCATTCCTCTTTTCTCCTTTCCCCATCTTCCAAACAAGTGTTAAGGAACATGTAGCCTTTAAGAAAGAATGTTAAGAGTGTACTGATTAATTGCAGCTGTTCCTTATCCTGACTTAAGTGTCATGATTATTTCTTTCAGATTTTTAAAAAATGAAATTAGGAATTTGAATTTATAAGAAAGTGTTGGGATAGATCTGTGTTGTTTTTTCATCTGGCCATAGTTTCAGTTTATCACTATTCCTTGGTCTTTTGACAGACTCAAGACCAGAAAGCTAACTAATGTAGGATTAGCTTGTTAAATGAAATGTAGAACTGACATAATTATCCAAATGATTGGTTTTTGCCTGTGCTTCAATTATTATGAATAAGAAATGCAAATACAGATGTAGGCATTAAATGACACAAGTTGAAAATGTGTTAAAAGCAAAATATGGCAGTTTTAAGTAGATATTTGTTAAGGTAAGTTCACCATTTGTATTTTGCCATTTATTTCAGAAACATTAACAGTGTATCAGCATATATCATCATCTAACTAATTAAAATTCAGTTAACAAGCCACTTTTGGTCTCATTTACCTTGGCCAGCTGTAACTCTAGGAAATAGAACCTAGAGATTTTTGTTTAATTATTAGAACAGGTGCCAAACAAATTACAAAATTCATGTCTAACTGAACTGAATGTTCATTTACTTTAATTAGAGGGAACCACTCCTTGTATACAGATATACATGTAACTTAGATCTTTATTTTTGCTTTACACATAACCCTAATGTCTGTGATTATCCTTAATTTTTATTTTTATATGAGACAAAAGTTGAGGACTTGGTAAAAGGAAATAGCAGTTGGAGCAAAACCTCACTGGTTAAAATTAAATGAGGAAAAAGTCAGTCAGAATTGTGAAATACCTTAAAGATGTGCACTTTCCATACTCTGAAGTCAATTTAAACTTAAGCTAGGATGTTTCCTAGTGGAGCTGCTCGAAGGATTAGAGACTAGGCAGGGTTGATTTATTATCAGTATGTCATTATGTAAACTACTGGAAAATAGCAATTTTAAGAGTTTTCTATTTCAGTTTTGTTTACACTCCTAATTGCTTTAAGCACTTTTTTTGTGTAAACTGTAAAGTCTGGCCCAGCCCTTGTGAAAAAAAAAAATCACAAATAAAATAATGAAGTTTAGTGAAAAATTTTAACCACTTAATAATGTGGAAACTTGTTTGCTGAAGCACTTAAGAAATGAAGGTACTTTGCAGGAATATTTACCACACTAGTGGAAATAAAATAAAAAAAAAAGTTGAGAATTGGGGCAGTTAACCAACGTAGCTCATATAACTAGTAAAGCCAACCTGAGTTTTGCCTCATTTGTTGAAGTTTGATTATAATTCTCCTATGACTGATAGATACAAGCAATGTATCAATATTCTTTTGAAAGCATTCTTACTCTTTTGTGGAAATGTTGTGTCTGGGGTACTTAACATGATAGAACTTGACTGTATGAGGTACTATTACTTTGTCTTTCAAACTGACTTTTAAAAACACATCTCTTTATGATTTTTATCATAAAGACTTTTAACTAAAAGACTTACTATGATGAAAAGAAATCATTTCTAAAAATGTACCCTGCCTTGAATATATAACAATGTAGAAAAGTTTAGACTTACACAAAGGCAAACAGTATATATGTGTATGTGTGTGGTATGTTATATGTTCGGTAGCAGAAAAAGAGGGTGTTGCATTTTCACAGTCAAAAGAATACTTTGCTTTTTGAAGGTGTTGACTTTAGGGTTCTTTTAATAATAATCTCCTAATGCTTTAAATATGTAATTTGATTGTAGGAATTGGTTTACAGTATAGAACTTTTCTTGAATACATCTCTTATATAAAGTGAAACATAATTATATTTACTTATTATTGTAGATAACTTAAACTTGAAAAGTAGTTTACTGTTTTATAAAATGCTTTCACAGTTATCTCATTTAAACCTCATAGCCAGCTCTGAAGTAGAAAGGGCATGCTGTATTCCCATGTTAGAGATGAAGAATCTGAGGTTAAGCCTACATTGTTAATAAGTGGCAGAGCTACTAATAGGGGAAGAAATAGAGCATTAATGAATGCTTTCCATGTGCCAGGCACTGCATTTTCTCATGTAATCTTAAAAACAGTCTGGGAAGTAGGTAGTATAATTCTTATAAAGAAATAGTCTCAGCGGGCAAACAAATCTGCTGCCTCTAACCTCCAAATTAGAATATAAGAAGTCTTACAATTGTGAAAACCTCATGGATTTGGGCAAACTGAATGTATATATAAGTTTTTGAAGTTGGCACAAAAAATATGAAATGAGGCCTGCTCTTTTCAGTTAACTGTTTGTCACATTTGATTTAGAGTATTTGGGACAAATGCTCCATTAACTCTAAAATCCATGAATTCTGTAACTATACTTAAAATTTTGAATCTTGCAACTAAGGTCAGCCTCATTCAGAATTTTTTATTTTATGAGCATAATTTATTGTTTTAAATTAATTTTGTAGCTAATAGCAGTTAGCACTTATTATGTAAATTGAATAATTTATCAAATGTAGAAATTTGTTAACCTAATCCATTTTTACTTAAATGCGCCAAAGATTTTTAGTAGGTTTTAAAATAGTTTAAAAGAATTTAAATTCTTTGTTGTTTGAATAAATATTTGTCCAAAGAAGCACAGTTGAAGTCCTAGGATTATGGATTTTCTAAAAAAAAATCATTAGCTTCAATACTAAGATTAAGTGTTTGTGTTTATATGTATTAGAAATAAGAACAGAAGAAAATACTCTGGGAATAGTCATACTGACAAACCAATTACAAGTAAGAATACTCCGTTTTCCTCAGTTTAATTAATTGAATGTTATCTTTTAAGTGGACACTATTAATTGCTCAATAATAATCTTATTTTTTACACTACACTATTAAAATAATTTTGCCTTAGAATTTTTTTTAGGACAAACCGAAGATTTTTTGTAACAAACCCCGCCTATTTTTTTGCAGCTGAAAATACCATTTAAGATTAGGGTTTGTTCTTCATGCCAGCAAGATTTCACTAGCTATGAAGGCAGTGATCTTTGCATACTTTTAAGTAACTTAGTCATTTATTGAAGAGGAGTAGCAAAAATAGGGTTTTAAACTGGTGCTTTATTAAGTGACTTCCTTTAAAGTGATGGTACATCATGAAGTAGGTACACTAATAATTTTCTGTCAACCTTAAAATTGTCAAAACATCTTTGCAGAGTGAGTGACTATAAGCTATTAGTTAAGGGCTAGTAGGTATTTAAATATCATTCGTTGCTTTCACTCTGTAATTAACAAACTAATTAAAAACACCGTTAACTGGTGTGTGTATGTGTAAGTTTGCGTTCTCTTCTAGCAGATCATTCTGCTGTATCATTGGTGGAAAGTCAGATGTGGAGCATCAGCTCTGTGACAGTGTCCTTTTGTCCACGCCCAGTCATCTCTGGATTGAATGCTTCGTGCCTTTTCAGTTCGAGGTAGCAGTTTGTAGTAGCTTGGAGTTGACTCTGCTGGCTAGATTGTGCTGGTTAATAAATGATTGTGGTTGTTTTGTTATTGTTATGGGTCTTATGTTTGTGTTGCCTGCTGGTCAGGCAACAGTTTGTTTTTTTTTTTAGGTCGCTTTATATTTTTGTAGGGAAACTGGCATCAAGTACTAGTATGAATTTTTTTTTAATCTTTACTATTGTGGCCTTTCTAGTTACTGCAAAGCCACTCCTGGGCCTGTCTCTAGATGCTCACTAGAGGAGTCTAACAAAATGAGCAGTGTGTCTGCCTCTCCATCTCCTCCCATCTCCCACCTTTTGTTCTGAATAATCCGTTACCAAACCACCCTGCTCTAAAAAGCAGCTTCGTTTCTCAGTTTGCCTAAAACTGAGCCAGAGGTGATGGTTTGACATGAGTCTCTAAAAAGCAGCAACATCCCAACCAACTGACAACTTGAGTTGATGAACTCAGGAAAAATTAGGACTTTTGAAGTTGTATTTGGATCATTGTAAGATTCAGTGCCAAATTTTAAATGACTCAAAATGTATTTTTTAATAAGGAGCAAGTCGCATTTCTAAAACCTGTAATAATGTTATGGTAAACGTCACTTACTATTAGACTGAATAATGGATAATGTGAGAATAATTTTCTAGTAATTTCTAGTAACCACAGACAATTCTTTTTAGGTCCTCCCCTTTCTTTTTCACATTCCTCTCTGTAAAGTCTATAGTGGTTTTTGGGGAGGGGGGACCATTCCCTGTTTCCTCAAAAATTATTTCTACTTCAAGGTACTTTTATTCTGGACTAGTAGCATGCTTTCTGCGCTTCCTCTTTGGCAGTGGCCTTAAGAAGGCAGAAGTAACAGCAGTAGGCCACGTGGAGGATGAGGGGAAGGGCTGGTGGAGAGTATCTGCCCTGTATTTACTCTTCATCTTTCAACTTGCTGTGCACTGATCTTGAGTCTATGACTGTTGAAAAATCCCCAGTTTAAATTGAGCCTCTGTAGCCATTCGTATAAAGAGAAAATAAGAATTATATTCAGAGAATAGAGGTTATACAAAATGGATATGTCTTTCTGTTCTGTTTTCCCCTAAATTCTTAGGTAAAGAAGTAATTTTGGTGCTCATATTACTGCTAGAGATTCTAAAACATTTCTTGAATGAAGAGTGTGCACACTTATTGTTTTTTCACCCTGTTGCTTGGTATTCCTGCTTTATGATTACACAATTTTTATTCCTTGTAACAATCGGACTTTTCTTATCCCTGTGGATAAAACTGTATTACAGCTGATGAGTGAGGCTGCCACAAATGAGCACAGAGGTGGGCACTCGGATTGAGATTTATGATGAACGTTAAAGTGGAAATGCCTTTGAACCCTGTTTTCAGTCTCCAATCTTAAATTTTGTTTTTAATCATTAGAACTTTTAAAAGCAATTAAAGAAAAATCTAAAATACCAAGATTCATTATTTTGTCAACTGTGTGTAAAGTATCTTGTGAGTTTTATAGATATTTTGACTGTCTTGTGTTTCCTGAATACCAATGTCTTTATAGAAAAATTCAGTTCTCTGTGAAGACTAGGAAGTGTGTTGTATGCTGAACTAGTTCTTTGTGTTGTTTTGATATTTAAATAAAGTTCTTTGGTCCTAATAAAGCATATCTAGGTTTTATTGAACACATTTTCACAGCATGACAATGTACAGTGCTCTGCCTGCCTCCTGAAGAATTGAATGAAAAGACAGTGAACACATAGAAAACCAATCTCTTGGGGCACAGGTATTAAAATTTTATTCACTTTTCATAAGCTAGATATAATTTCAAATATTTTATATGTTAAATGTATAAATCATTAATATTTAATGGTTTTTAATCCAACCAGTCCATCCTAAAGAAAGTCAGTCCTGAATATTCATTGGAAGGACTGATGCTGAAGCTGAAACTCCCAATACTTTGGCCACCTAATGCGAAGAACTGACTCACTGGAAAAGACCCTGATGCTGGGAAAGGTTGAAGGCAGGAGGAGAAGGGGATGACAGAGGATGAGATGGTTGGATGGCATCACCGACTCAATGAGCATGAGTTTGAGTAAACTCCGGGAGTTGGTGAAGGACAGAGAGGCCTGGCATGCTGCAGTCCCTGGGGTCACAAAGAGTCGGACACAACTGAGCAACTGAACTAAACTGAAGTGGCTAATTAATATATATTCAAACATTAATGACAGCTATTATGCTTGAAACAGCCACCTGCTGTTTTTCCCCAAGTCTAAAGTGCTGAAAACCTCATGGATGGGCTGTCCCCTGTGACATTGAGGGCCATTCTCACCGCTGCCCCTCACTCCCAGAACTGTACACTCTGGTCACGAGAGGGGCCACTGCTGGTTTATAAAAGGCACAAGCTGTGCCACAGGACACGCCTGAACTTGCCAGCTGCTGTCTGCATCTGGCACCATAACTCAGCCTCCGTGGGCAGCTGGTAGCTCAGTGAACTCCACGGATAGGAGTTCATTTCTGCGAAGCATGTCTTCCCACTGGAGTCAGTGCTGTGTGAGACACCTACTGTGTCTCACTGCTGTGTAACAAATTAGACCAATTACAGCAGACCGTGTCTTAAAACAGCAGACATTTATTGCCTGCCGAGTCTGGTGGGTCAGGAGTCTAGTGGCTAAGCTGGTGGCTCTGGCTCAAGATCTCCCCTGGAGCTGAGGTCAAAGTTCATGGCAGTGCAGTCTCTAGAGGCCATCCTGGAGCAGACTTCACCTCTGAGCTCACATCTGGACCAGAGTTCCTCTCCACAGGGCTTCATGGTGATAGGCAGCTGGCTACTTCCCCCGCAAAAAATACAAACAGAATACGGGATTTAAACTGCAGGCTTTTATAACCTAATCTAGGAAATAGTATCACATCACTTCTGCCACTGTGAACTCCTCTAAGTCCCCACCACTCAAGGGACACAAATTAAGCTTCCCCTCTTGAAAAGAGGAGTGGCTGAGAATTTAGACACCTTTTGAAGACCACCACAGATTCTTTGGTTCCAGAAGAAGCATTCTACAGGTCCATGGGGAGGTACAGCCTCCAGACTCAGGAAATGCATCTGCTCCAGAGAGGACAATACCACCTCATCCATGACAGAAGGGGTTTAATGAAACCCACACACCACAGGCAGCTGGTTGGTCCTGGGTAGGGGTTTTACACTGGGGGTTCTGCTTGGCCTTTGTTAGTAGGAAGGAGGTCCTGACACCTGAGCGTGACAGATTGTCTTGTTTGCTTGAGTTGTGAACTCCTTCCTGGCCATGGATGCTCTCTGATGGGCATTTACTTGGGACACAAATTTCTTAACTTCCTGTCCCTATATTGGGAGGCCCTTTAACATACCTCTCCTCCACAGACCTACTTGTCATGAACTTTTCATTTTGCTTTTTCCAAACCTTTGACCAGCTGCCCAACTTGTTGGCTGCTGCCTTTGAGTCAGCAGAGAGCCGACTCACATATTCTCCCTTTTGAAGTGGACCAGATGCACCAATGCCAATCCTGCTTTTGAGAGTGTTGTCATCTACTCCTGAGAGGAAGATGCAGTGTAGCTCTACTCAACATCTGGCCTACCACCCACATCCATACCTCAGTTCAGTTCACTTCAGTCGCTCAGGTGTGTCCAACTCTTTGCGAACCCATGGACTTCAGCACACCAGGCCTCCCTGTCCATCGCCAACTCCCAGAGCTTGCTCAAACTCATGTCCATCGAGTCGGTGATGCCATCCAACCATCTCATCCTCTGTCATCCCCTTCTGCCTTCAATCTTTCCCAGCATCAGGGTCTTTTCCAATGCATTGGATCTTCACATCACATGGCAAAAGTATTGGAGCTTCAGCTTCAGCATCAGTCCTTCCAATGAATATTCAGGACTGACTTCTTTTAGGATGACTGGTTTGATCTCCTTGCAGTCCAAAGGACTTTCAAGAGTCTTCTCCAACACCACAATTCAAAAGCATCAATTCTTTGGTGCTCAGCTTTCTTTATGGTCCAACTGTTACATCCCTACATGACTACTGGAAAACCCATAGCTTTGACTAGCTGGATCTTTGTTGGCAAAGTAATGTCTCTGCTTTTTAATATGCTGTCTAGTTGGTCATAGCTTTTCTTCCAAGGAGTAAGTGTCTTTTAATTTCATGGCTGCAGTCACCATCTGCATTAATTTTGGAGCCCCCCAAAATAAAGTCTCTCACTGTTTCCATTGTTTCCCCATCTATTTGCCATGAAGTGATGGAACTGGATGCCATGATCTTAGTTTTCTGAAAGTTGAGCCTTAAGCCAACTTTTTCACTCTCCTCTTTCACTTTCATCAAGAGGCTCTTTAGTTCTTCTTTCTGCCATAAGGGTGGTGTCATCTGCTTATCTGAGGTTATTGGTATTTAACCCAGCAATCTTGATTCCAGTTTGTGCTTTATCCAGTCTGGCATTTTGCATGATGTACTCTGCATATAAGTTAAATAAGAAGGGTGACAATATACAGCCTTGACATACTCTTTTCCTGATTTGGAACTAGTCTGTTGTTCCATGTATAGTTCTAACTGTTGCTTCTTGACCTGCATACAGGTTTCTTAGGAAGCAGGTAAGGTGATCTGGTATTCCCATCTCTTGAAGGATTTTCCACAGTTTGTTGTTCCACACAGTCAAAAGCTTTGGCATAATCAATAAAGCAGATGTTTTTCTGGAACTCTCTTGCTTTTTCGATGATCCAGCGAATGTTGGAAATTTGATCTCTGGTTCCTCTGCCTTTTCTAAATCCAGCTTGAACATCTGGAAGTTCTCAGTTCACGTACTGTTGAAGCCTAGTTGGAGAATTTTGAGCATTACTTTGCTAGCATGTGAGATGAGTACAATTGTGCAGTAGTGTGAACATTCTTTGGCATTGCCTTTCTTTGGGATTGGAATGAAAACTGACCTTTTCCAGTCCTGTGGCCACTGCTGAGTTTTCCAAATTTGCTGGCATATTGAGTACAGAACTTTCAGAATATCACCTTTTAGGATTTGAAATAGCTCAACTGGAATTCCATCACCTCCACTAGTTTGCTCATAGTGATGCTTCCAAAGGCCCACTTGACTTCGCACTCCAGGATGTCTGGCTCTAGGTGAGAGATCACACTATCATGGTTATCTGGGACATTAAGATCTTTTTTGTGTGTAGTTCTTCTGTGTATTCTTGCCACCTCTTCTTAATATCCTCTGCTTCTGTTAGGTCTATACTGTTTCTGTCCTTTATTGTGCCCATCTTTGCATGAAATGCTCGCTTGGAATCTCTAATTTTCTTGAAGAGAGCTCTGGTCTTTCCCGTTCTGTTGCTTCCCTCTGTTTCTTTGCACTGGTCCCTGAGGAAGCCTTTCTTATGTTAGTCTCTGGAGCTCTGCGTTCAGATGGGATATGTTTCCTTTCCCCTTTGCCTTTAGCTTCTCTTCTTTTCTCAGCTATTTGAAAGGCCTCCTCAGACAACCATTTGGCCTTTTTGCATTTCTTTTTCTTGGGGATGGCCTTGATCACTGCCTCCTGTACAATGCCACAAACCTCCATCCATAGTTCTTAAGGCACTCTATCAGATCTAATCCCTTCAATCTATTTCTCACTTCCACTGTATAATCGTAAGGGATTTGATTTAGGTTATACCTGAATGGTCTAGTGGTTGTCCCTACTTTCTTCAATTTAAGTCTGAATTTGGCAATAAGGAGTTCATAATCTGAGCTACAGTTAGCTCCTGGTCTTGTTTTTGCCGAGTGTATAGAGCTGCTCCATTTTTGGCTGCAAAGAATATAACCAATCTGATTTCAGTGTTAACCATCTGGTGCTGTTCATGTGTAGAGTCGTCTTCTCTTGTGTTGTTGGAAGACAGTGTTTGCTATGACCAGTGCGTTCTCTTGGCAAAACTCTGTTAGCCTTTGCCCTGCTTCATTTTGTACTCCAAGGCCAAACTTGCCTGTTACTCCAGGTATCTCTTGACTTCCTACTTTTGCATTCTAGTCTTCTGTGATGAAAAGTACATCTTTTTTGGTGTTAGTTCTAGAATGTCTTGTAGGTCTTCATAGATGGGTTCAACTTCAGCTTCTTTAGCATTAGTGGTTGGGGCATAGATTTGGACTACTGTGATATTGGATGGTTTGCCTTGGAAACAAACAGAAATCATTCTGTCATTCTTGAGATTGCACCCAAGTACTGCATTTCGGACTCTTTTGTTGACTATGAGAGTTTGGTTCTCCTGGTATGGCAAACATCCTTCCATTAACCAGGCTTTTTATTCCTTTATGAAATGCTCAAGGAACACCACCACCTTCCCAAGGTACAGAGTGAGGCAGCATGGGAGGAGGAGATATTGCAGGACCCAAGTCATCTCTGCAGGTTGTGAACTCTGGGCCCACTCAGCCCCAAGATGTTGGACACCACTAATTTGATAATGGAAGTTTGCTTGTCACAACCAGTTGTTTGGTTCTTTGGATCAGATCCCTGATGGCAAACTTCTTTGTAAAGGACTGGATACTAAATAGTTTAGACTTTGGAGGCCACACAATTTCTCCTGGAACTGTAGTGTAAAAGCAGTCATAGATAATGTGTAAATGAATGGGCTCATTTACTGTGTTACAATAAAACTTTAGTTGTATAAAATCTCAGACCCTCACAGTACCTGACAGCTATTTCTTGCTCATTAGATTTAATCAGCAAACGTCATCAATATAATGGACTGGCAGAGGGGGCTGACTTTGCTGGTAAGGGAGGTTTGTGGAAAGAATTACAAGTTCTCAGCCTTTAAAATTTTACCCAAATAAGATACATTTTCACAGGGTTCCACTCTCTCCCCTTAGCTAAGAGGCTGGCAGGGTTGGGTATTTAATTAGTGCTGCCACATTTACCAGAAGACGTAGGCTTGGTCCTTGGCTCTATGTTCCCTGAGACCACAGGAAGTAAGGGGCTTCTTCAGAGCTCCTGTCCACACATTCTTGTTCTCAATATATGTTCTTAGTGGTACCTTCATTTTCTTTTCCCCTATGTATTCTCTCCTGGATGTCAGGTAAAACCAGATGACACTAAGCTTGGACAGTGTCCAGTGGATAATTTGAGGACTCAGGATGCTACCCCACCCTTTGGATTGTCATGGTGTGTTTCTTGCTAGTAAGAGTTTATCCCTGTGCTCCTCAAATATGAGCAACTCAATTCAGAATTTTACCCGAAGAGGCAATTTCCAAGACCACTGTTCTATCAGCCAAGGTCACTAAGGAAATAGTTGGCCCTCTCCCATTTACTGTAATTCAAGGAAGCTTAATAAAGGGACTATTCACAAAGATAGGTCTGAGTTGCAGGGAAACAAGCAATAGGGTCTTATCCTGGGCCTAGTGACACTGTGGTGTCCCCACACCCAGATCTCCAATAGGAGAGGGCACCTCTCCAGCTACTTGTGACTTTAATGTGGAGATGGAGCCAGCCCAAGGTGGGTGGGGTGGGGGGAGTACCCTGGCTTACCTCTTTGAGTAAAACAGACGTCACAGAGTAAGAAACCTATGGCTGTAGCAAATACAGAACACAGCCAGCATCTCACAGCCAAGAGCAGGCTGGAAAAGGGTGAAGGGTGGGAGTGGAAGGCAAAAAAATATATACCCAGTACGGTTCATTTTGGATTTTTAAAAACTGCATCAACAGCATTGCTTTATGAAGAGAAACCTGTGAGGGGAGAACATACAGAAATAAAATGCGTTCCTATCGTGTTAAAGAGTTGAGACAAACATTTCAGTGACTTAAGCTTAAGAGGGCCTATATTTGCAACGTTAATTTGATGAATAACATTCACTGTACAAAATAATAAATATAAATTAAGTGTATTTAAAAGTTACTGTCATTCATTTAAACATTTTGCTTAAAATGTATGTAATAGCATTCTCCTTGTGCATCAGTCCTGAAGGATTTTTAAGAAACCTCCATAAACACGTTTGATTAAATATCGTTGAGGTAACAGGGTTCAACATCAGGTCAAATTGGGTGTCAGTGAATACAATGTCCTATCTCACTTTCCTCATTTTGGTTTTCCATTCAGGGAGTTTTCTTTTCATGTATTCTGCGTGGCTGTACCCACATCCACAGGTTATTAAGTCTCCCCCTGTCTTTAGAGGCAGTGTGGGGCAGCGGGGACAGCAAGAGGAACCGAACCGCCGGTGCCCCTCCTGGCCTCGCCACCCAGCTGGCTGGACGCCGGCCTCGCTCTTCTGTGAATCACGAATAACGGTCCCTTTCCCCAGGGTGGAAGGGAAGGTGGAGATAAATATGTGCAGGGCTTAACACAACCCCTGGCAGAGAGTAACATGTAAGCTACAATCATTATTATCAGATATCTACAATTAAAATGAAAACCGAGAAGTTATCTGTCCAGGGCCATGCCCGTCAAGACCACCTCTTATGAATTACTGGGAATCTCAGGTTTTGTTTGTTTACCTGGTTTTGCTCCCAGAATCCCGAGGTAAGAACCAGCAGGTAAATTACTGCGCCGCTGCACCGACACCACGCACTGACATCAGCACGTTCACACTAATTGCACATTTAATTTTCATTTTCCTAATTTTCTCCCTTTTGGGCCCGGGAAGTGGCGGAGGGATCCCAGGCGAGTACGCTGATCTCCCTGAAAGTACTGTGAGGGAATGACTGTGCCAGCAACCGCCAAGACAGCTGCATTTCCGGTGGAAGTGCTGTGACTCTCTTCGCTTCCACCAACCTGTTCACAAAACCGAAAGGCGAATTCAGAGCCCGAGCCCCAGCCCTCAGAGGCCGCCGAGACCCCGTTGCCATCGCCGTCTCCTCAGCGAGAGCGATGCGCAGTCGTCGCCGCCACGTTTAAATAAGGCGCCGTCTTCTCATTGGCTGGCACTGCTGCTCACCGATTGGCTTTGCTCGGAGGTGGGCGGAACCAGGGAAGCCCATTGGTGGAGGCGGAAATTTTAAACGGGGCAAAACCCCTTCTCAGTTCGCTTTTCTCTCTAGTTTGAGTTTGTGGGTCCGGTACCCTTCCTGGGTCCTGGCAACTGGAAGAGAAAGGGGGCGAGTTCTCTTTCGATCCCCGCAGCTCCTCGAGGGGAGGCGGTGGGCCTTCTTGCGGAGGCCGCTCGGAGCAGGCGGGCGTACCCAGAGGCCTCGATGGCGACCTGGCAGCGGGGGCGCGGCTGCTGGGAGCGGAGTCCGCCGGAGCCGAGGCCGCGAACGGGGCCGAAGGGTCTCCGCGCCGAGGAGGAGGCGGCGTCCCCGGCCGTCCTGTCCCTCAGCCACTTCTGCAGGTCGCCCTTCCTCTGCTTCGGGGACGTGCGCCTGGGAGCCTCGCGGACCCTGCCCCTGACCCTGGACAACCCCAACGAGGAGGCGGCCGCCGTGCGGCTGTCCCGCGGCCCCGCCGCCGAACGCGGCTTCACGATCTGGCCGAGCGCCTTCGTGCTGCAGGTAGGAGTAGGGTGCGGCCTCCCCGCCGCCTCCGGGAACCGGGCTCGGAAGGGGCAGGAGCGGACCTGAGTAAAAGCCGGGCGATTCCCTCAGACGCTGATGAGCCCCCGTCCCGGGGCAAGAGGAGCCCAGGTGGGCGGGGACCCGGCGGTGACAGCGCCCGCGCCGGGCATCCTTCGGAGCACTTTCCTGCTTTTTGTGAGAGAGACGAGTTTCTCACTGACTTAGGGCCTCGAGAAGATTGGCAGTTCTAGAGGAGTGGACGGCACGTTTGAGATTATATTCTTATCTCTCATCTATTCATCCATCTATCCATCTACCTGTCTGCATTTAAGATTGCCAGGACTACTCTGATTAGAGCAGGGTTTTCAAATTGCTTTCTGTCAGTCATCTTAATATGCACTTTAGTTTCCAAAGGGAAAACAGATTCCAAGGAGTGTCAGAGTAACTACTCTTCTGGTGAGCTTCGTTTTGGCCAAATAGCAACAAAACCAAAAACACTTTCTCAGGGTTGTTTTCAACAGGTATGCCCACTTTATTATTTTAATCTTGTTTTTTTTCCTTTGCTGTAGTGTAGTTTTAATGGTGATTCAAATTTAATTTTGTGACTGCTGTTTCAAGGATTTCCAGGGTAGCTTTTCTGCATTACATTGGCCACAGTAAAGCTCCCATTCCTGTCATCAAAATCCAGAGAATTTACATCTTTATTTGGACTACAGTAGTCTTTCCATTGGTTAGAACCTCTGAAAGTGTGAGAAGAAAAAAAAATTAGCTGAGGGAGTCCCACTCCTTGTCTAAATAACCGCTTCCTAAAGCAGTGATAAAAGACTCTAAGTTGAGGTCCATTGACTTAAGCACTGGTTCAGCTACAGTTAAGAACCTGCCCTTCCCTCTAGCTTATAAATGCTTGCTTTTCTTTTTGTGGGAAAACAAATACTTGTTTTTTCTATCTGCACTATACTTCTGCTTATTCTTTTTTGCTTTGTGGGACTAAAGTTTTTGAATCTTTTTTTTAGAATTATACTTTTATATTGTAAAAGTTAACTGTTCTTTTAAACCATATGTTTGTGATGTTTAATAGTTTCTGCTTTAAAACAAAGCTTGTCTTTTATTAGCTGTTGATTTCCCTCAGCTTCAGGTTTGGGTGTATTGATTCCACTCAACCATTAAGATAATACATACAAACATGATGTTTACCTTTTACAAATTGTTCTCAACTCCGTTGCCTTATTTATTCCTTACAACAAACTCATGGAGTCATTATTTACATTAGAAGATAAGGCACCACTGTCAAAGGGTTTGTGTGCAGTGGATCAGGGTTAGGCAGCTCGGTTCAGTCTTCTGAGTCTCTATTTTCTCGTCTATTAGTTGGAAGTAATGCCAGCTAAACCTGTGCATGGTGCTCAAGTGAGAGAAAGTGTCAAGCAAAGATCTTGACTGTGTCCTGAATAAATGTTCCCTTCTTAATTTTTAATGGAAATATGCTCAGAGGGTGAAAAAATTTACACATAGTTTTATTCTTGGCAATTGACACAGTTGGGATTCTCATCCAGGTCTTGAAATCCCGTGCACTTTCGCTTATATTGATTCAAAGACAGGAGGCATGGTTCCTTCCTAAAGACATATGTTAGGAGGATGAGGGGAAATTCTAAGAACAAGGAGAAGCTGCATCAGATAGGCACCAAGGATGGGATGTTTTGAGGAGACTGGTGGTTCTAAATTTGAGGGCATCAGAATCACCTAAGGGTAAAATACTTGGGGCCCCCTCAAAATCTGATTCCATATGTGCAGAGTACAACTAGAATTTGCTTTTCTCAGAAGTTCCCCGGTGATGCCTCTGCTACTGGTCCAAGGACCACATTTTGAAAAGCACAATAGTAGGAAATACCTATGTGAACATCCCTTATCTAAAACACACCCTTGGTGAATTAGCATGTCACTGTAGGCCTAAGCAGCATTTCTCTGAGATGCCTCAACCACCTCACATCAGATTTGTCTGGATTGCTTGTAATATGGGAGATTTCTGCTCATCACTCCACACTTGCTAATGTGAATCTCTGGGGTTAAATACAGAAAACTGCATTTTAAACAAGATCTTTTGTATGCAGATGGTATCTCAAGAACCACTAGGTAAAGTGTTATACCTGCCAGAGAGTGACTTCACAGTTAGTATAAAAATAGGTCTACAATACAATGTATCTAGGCCTGAAAAGAAATGAAGGACCAGAGACTCATTCAGGATATTTTTTGCAGAGCAGATTTATGGATGGCCCTTTTCAAGGAAAAAACATTTTTTTTGCACCCTTCTTTGTATACTTATCTATTTTTTTTTCCACGATACATTAAAAACTGTATTTTTCATGCACCTACTTTTTGCCAGGCACTGTGTGAGACATTGATCTTATAAAATTGAGGACAAAGGGAAAAAAAAATTTAAATGATCGTTTGGGTTTCTCTTAACTCTCCTAATCATGTTTTTTAAAACTTTGATAATACTGGTGTGCTAGAATCTGCCCATGACGGCTGTCATGTAGGGGGTGTGTCATTTGGGTCTGACTCTTCATAATGACAGTCAGTTAAAATCACCACCCACCACACTGAACGCTTCCCTTGTAGCTCAGTTGGTAAAGAATATGGCTGCACTGCAGGAGATCTGAGTTCGATTCCTGAGTCGGGAAGATCCCCTGGAGAAGGAAATGACAACCCACTCTAGTATTCTTGCCTGGAGAATCCCATGGACAGAGGAACCTGGCAGGCAGTCCATGGGGTCTCAAAAGTCAGACACGACTTAGCGACTAAACCACCACCACACTGAATGGAGTTAAGCTATGTGTCCATTCTGGCTGCATGTTGCCTCATGGTGAGCTTTGAACAACCACAGGTACCAGGGCACCGCTTCAGCATCACTCCTGGGAGGACATGGGGAGGGCCAGGGCATCTTTACTTTCCACAAACCCCTCAAGTGATCTCTACAGCCAGCTGTGCAAACGATTTAATAGGACGGTTTAACAGACTCATTGGTGCCAGTTATGGGAATATGAGTTTCTGCTACAAATGAGTAGAAGCTAATATGAGGCAGCTTGCACTTCTTTAATAAAACAAGCCATCCTTCTTCTGTCTGCAGTGAGTTTGATGATATTTTGATCTGACTGGAAGACTTGGATGAACTGGCTTAATAGCAGCCCCAAACCTGACTCTTCCCTCCCTCTCTTCACCTCTGGGCTTCTGAGACTGTTCTGCTCATTGCACTTATGGCCACCAGGGGGCGAGCCAGATCCAGTTAATAACCACGCATTTTCAGTTGTCACTGGCTACAACTATCATTTTCTGTTTTGTCACTAATAAGGGAGTGTGTAAACAAAGACTGCAGAATCCTAGGACTCGATGGAAATGACAAATGCTTTTGTTCACTGATTCCTTGCTTTTAAAAATTTCCTCCCCAGGGAGAGATGCAGTACACATTTTTAACTGCTATCCTGACCTTCGAATGTCTCTCTTAGAATCCAGATAAAATAGTATCACCCTTATCTCAGACACACTGCAGTGCTCCTGTTCAAAAAAATTAACAGTGATGCATAGACTGCCATTACTTGAAGGTATTTAAAAGAAAATAAATAACATATCTTTTCCCTCATTTGTTTTGTTTGAGTTACTAAGAGGTTGAAAGCAAGGGGGAAATGGGTAGGGAATCCAAATGAAGACTTACCAAGTGGAAAAAGCAAAACGCTTCATGTTTTTTCTCAGTTTTTATACCTCTGAGAGTATTTGTCTCCATAAAAAGTCAAGTTTCGTAGATAGACTATCACCATCCCAGTCCGAAAAGCAGGCGTCAGTTATAAATCCCTTTTACGTGTCTCTCAGAACTGACTCGCTCTGAGTGCCTCAGTCTATGGATTGTTACAGATTAAAGAAGGACTTCCTCTGGAAGAGTGGGTGGGGGAGGAGAAGGCAGCAAAGAGGAAAGGGGGAGGAACACTCTGAGCATCTTTTTTCCCAATGTGCTCTCCTGGGTTACAGGATTAAGCCTTCAGTTAAGGATAAAAAGACTTGAACTTCATTTTGGTACACCTTAAAGAAAATAGGTAAACAAACAAAACAAAACCTCTGAAGCCAAATGTACACCTAAGTAATGTTTACCATGTTTAAATCTGCTGGAGAGTTTTCAAACATACAGCAGTCCTCTGCTTCTCTCTCCAGCCTCATGTATTGCAGGCCATTTGCCTTCTCACTACTATTATGCCACACTGGTCCTCTGTCTGCCTCTGGGGTTGCCCTACGAGGCAACCCTAACTGTAACCCTAACCCTCTGGTTCCTGGGCTATGCATGGGCTGGTACCTTCTGAACTGCTTCTCCCTGACAGCTCAGTTGGTAAAGAATCCGCCTGCAATGTGGGAGACCCCGATTCAATTCCTGGGTCAGGAAGATCCCCTGAGAAGGGATAGGCTACCCACTCCAGTCTTGCTGGGCTTCCCTTGTGGCTCAGCTGGTAAAGAATCCACCTGCAATGCAGGAGACCTGGGTTCAATCCCTGGGTTGGGAAGATCCCGTAGAGAAGGGAAAGACTACCCACTCTAGTATTCTGGCCATGGACAGTCCATGGGGTCACAAAGAGTCAGACACAACTGAGCAACTTTCACTTAGCTCTGTGTGTCCAGCTCATTCTTATACTTTGTTTTAGCTTAAATATTATAATCATAACCTCTGATCAGCCAGTTAGAGATTATAGTTCCCTTCACTATTGCTGTGACTCTCAACCTTTTTTTTGTTTCATTGATGACAGTACTGGGGACTTGTATTTTTGTACTTATCTTTTTACTTAGATTTTGTAATTTCTTTTGTTGAGCAGAATATAGTGTCCATGAGACCAGAGGCCATGTGTGTTTTTCATTCATTCAATAATTTTGTCACTTAAATATTTAACATATGCCACCTCTGTGTCAGACACTATGTATGCCATTAGGCACTCAATAACTATTTGTTAAATAACAGTAACTCTTTAGAAGAAACTCCCTCTTTAAAATTTTTAAAATAACTTACTATGTATAAATTGAGAAGTAAGTAGTAAGAATTCACACTCTTGAGTTTATCCTAAACAGATAATTGCATCTGAATCTCAGTGACAATCAAATTTGAAATATAAGCCCATTAAGTATAAGCGAATCTCAGATATTGTGGGTTCTGATCCAGACCACTGCAATAGAGTGAAAATCATATAAAAATGATTCACATGAATTTTTTGGTTTCCCAGTGCATATAAAATGTATGTATACACTATTCTGTAATTTTTTAAGTGTACTACAGCATCATGTTGAAGAAGACGATAAACATATCTCAACTAAAAAGACTACCACTAAAAGATACTAACAATCAATTGAGCCTTCTTCAAACTATACCTTTTTTGTGGTTGTAAGATCTCACCTTGATGTTGATGGCTGCTGACTGGTCAGGGTGGTGGTTGCCAAAGGCTGGGGTGACTGTACCAATTTCTTATTATAAGACAGCAGTGAAGTGTGCTGCATTGATTGACTCTTCCTTTCATGAATAATTTCTCTGTAGCCTGCAGTACTATTTGATAGCATTTTCACCACAGCAGAACTTCTTTCAAAACTAAAAGTCTCTCCTATTCAGCCTTGTTCTGCTTTCCCAACTAAGTTTATGTAATATTCTAAATGCTTTGTCATCATTTCAATAATCTCCACAGCCTCTTCACCAGAAGTAGATTCCGTCTCAAGAAACCAGTCTCTTTGGTCATCCATAAGAAACAACTTCCCATACATTCAAGTTTTATCATGAAATTGCAGCATTTCAGTCACATCCTCACACACTTCTAAATCTGTTACTGAGTCCACACTTGTACTGCTCACCATGCAACAGGCTAATAATCCTAGAGATGAGCTGTTGGGGCAAGGAGTAGTGACTTTATATGGAAATTCAGCTGACCAAAAAGACAGTGGACTAGTGTCCCAAAGAACCATCTTACCCTAGTTAGAATTCAGGCTTCTCCTTCTTTTTTTTTTAAAGAGGAGGTTGCTGTTTGGTTGTTACAAACTTCTTGGTGTCAGAATCCTTTGTTCTTGCAGCTGTCCCTGTAGGTCAGGTCATGATTTTCCCATAAACCCCCAATAGGACAAATGCTATAATCTGTTCTACAACTTTTTAATCTCTATCTTAATGGGAAAGTGTAACACTTTAAAGGTCAGAGCCTTGAGATCGCTCTCCTGTATGTTTCAAGCTACCTGCAACATTTTTAACTTGTACAAAAGCAATAGAATACAAAGTTTAAAGTAAAAGAAACAGATCTACTGTGGAGTGGGATTTATTCTTCCCTATTACAATTCAAGTTCTCTTGCTGTTTCTACCACATCTGCACCTTTGCTGAAGTCTTGAACCCCTCAAAGTCATTCTGGAAGACTGAAATCAACTTCTTCCAGATCCCAGTTGATGTTGACATTTTGACCTCTTCTCGTGAATCAAGAATGTTCTTAATGGCAATCCAGAATGGTGGATCACTTTCAGAAGGTTTTCAATTTACTTTTCCAAAATCCATCAGAAGAAGCACTCTCCATGGTGGCTATAGCCTTGTGAAATGTATTTCTTAAGGCTGAAATTGAAATTACTCCTTGTTTCTCTGGGCTGCAGAATTCGCAAAGCTTCCTGAACCTTGATTACTTCATCTGTAAAACATGTGTCATGACAGTATCTGCTTCCTAGGGATGTGAGATTCAGACTAGTTATGTTAGATACCTGAAACTAGGCTTAGAGTATCAATAATGGTGCTATGGACTTGAGAGAAGCTCGTGGGGAGCAAGGAATTTAGCTGATCATCTTAACATTTCTTTCCGAAAATGTCTTTCTCATATAAGGTATTTATATTTGAAATGGAAGTTCTGTACATAGTCTAAAGAAGTGGAAATAATGTGATTAAGTTTTTAAAAACCACTGAACTAAAATAAAGTGATTCGTAGACTCTCTGTTCCACTGCTTTCATATACAATTAAGATTTTATTATAATTTTATTTTGTTGTGAACTTTGTTATTACTGGTAGCCTTTTTCCTTAGAATGAAATGAGGTAGGATAGGAAGATACATTTGACTTATTAAATGTTGGTGAGTAACAATTATTAATCCTCTACTGTATTCTCTCTATTGATGATGGGGGTGTTAGTTGCTCAATTGTGTCTGACTCTGCAACCTCCTGGACTGTAGACCACCAGTCTCCTCTGTTCATGGGATTCTCTAGGCAAGAATACTGGAGTGTGTTGCCATGTCCTTCTCCAGGGGATCCTCCTTACCCAGGGATTGAACCTGGGTCTCCTGCATTGCAGGCAGGTTCTTTACTGTCTGAGCCACCAGGGAAGCCCCATTTGTATATAATATATAATATGTTTGTGTTGTTATACATCACTACTGCTATAGTCATTTAAAATGTGTTCTTTTGGTTATAGCCTAAAGAAAAAATTGTTGTTTCTATTACCTGGACACCATTAAAAGGAGGCCGAGTAAGAGAGACCGTGACATTTCTTGTAAATGATATTCTGAAACACCAAGCTATATTACTAGGAAATGCAGAAGAGCCGAAAAAGAAAAAGGTAATAAGTTTTCATCATTCTATATTTACTCTAGGAAATAATATGTAAAATCATTTTGTTCACAGGTCTCTTGAAGTAACATACATAATATTGCTTACAAGTAGTATTCAATAGTTGTCAACTTAATCTGTATGTTTTGCTTATTTTTGCAGAGGACTCTTTGGGATACTATTACTAAGAAGAAAGTATCAGCCTCTTCAAGACATAACAAGAAGGTTTCAAATATTCAAAATGTGAATAAAACATTTAATGTTTCCCCCAAAGCTGACAGAGTTAGGAGCCCACTACAAGCCTGTGAGAATCTGGCTACAAATGGAAACTGTTCCCCACCAGAAAGCAATCCTTTAATCCTTGAAGAAAATAAACTCCCCATATCACCCGTTGGCCCCGCTTTACAAGAGCGCCACCGAGAGACCTGCTTGCTACTTCCTGTTCGTCGATCTACGACCTACACATCCCTTCCTGCTTCTGAAAATGGGGAACTGGTGAAAGCAGACGGTGACGACACTGCAAAAGATTTTCATTTTAATGAGAAAGGCATAACTGAAAGCTCCTTTGACTCCATAGGTAATGTTAATGGTCAAATTGAAGAGAACGGTAAACTTACTCTTACCCCAAATTATTCTTCAAGTTTGAACATCACACAAAGCCATGGTTATTTTCTAAGTCCGGATTCTTTTGTGAATAATAGCCATACATCTAATAATGAACCAGAATTCGTGATGTACCTCTCACCAGATAAGTTTGTGAAAGGTAATACAAGGCCTGTGGAATCAAAAAGGGTACATGAAATCTGTCGGACAATTTTAAGTCCAGATTCTTTCATAAATGATAATTATGGACTAAATGAGGATCTAGAAGCAGAGCCAGTCAACCCAATTCTATCCCCAAATCAATTTTTAAAAGATAACATGGCATATATATGTATATCTCAGCAAACATGTAAATTGTCGCCATTAACAACTGGACATTTCCAGGACTCACAGCCTCCTCAAGATGAGAGAAAAAATGCAGCTGTACCTTGTATTTCTGAATGTCAGCAGTTAGAATCTCCAAAAGCTACTTTTGAAGCATCCAAAACTTTAGAAATGATGTCAAACTGTTACACTTTTAAAAAACAGAACCAGCCTAAATTTTCGGCAGTTCAGGATATTTCTAGTCACAGCCGCCATAAACCTATTAAGAGACGCCCAATACTTTCTGCCACTGTGACTAAAAGAAAGCCCACTTGTGCCGTAGAAAACCAAATGGAGACTGTTAAACCAAAGGCAAAAAGATGTCTCAATGTCATAGTGGGTGACTGTGGAAAAGAAACAGATGATCAAAAAGAGAAAGATGATTTTCATCCTTTTCTTCCAACTAGAGATTTAACACTGAGTAGACCTAAGAGCTCTAAAAACACAGTAACTCCTCCCTGCAAGGTAGCTTCAGTCGCTCGTAAGAGAAAGAGTGAGGGACACACAGGAGATGAAAATGTGAGGGTTACAGTCACAGAATGCACGGAAGTACAAGAAGTCAAAAGGATCCATTTTTCTCCTGTAGAGTCTAAAACATCGACTGTTAAACACACAAAAAAAGTGGTAACCTTGAAACATGTCAGCCACAGAGAGAAATTAAACCTGAAGAAGAAAACCGGTGAGTTTCATTAACGAAATCTTTCGTGAAAGTATATCTATATGGGGGATATTTTCTGTTTCTTTTGGTTTAGTAAATTGCTATTGAGAAGCTTGAATTAACTTGTACTTTTCATTCACCAGCTGGCTTAGTGGAAGATGAGTCAGGTAGCATAGGGCCGAATTCTGAAATCACTGTGATCTCATTCTTACTTACATTTTTGATGTTTCCTTCATCATGATTTTTCTGCAGTAATTTTTAAAAACTATTGTGTCAAAATGCTTGTCTTTAAATTTTTAAAAAATATTCTAACATATGTATTTATTTGGTTGTGTCAGGTCTTAGTTGCAACATGCAAGCTCTTTTTTTTCTCCCCAAACTTTAAAGTTTTATTTTGTATTGGGGTATAGCTGATTAATAATGTTGTGATAGTTTCAGATGAACAGCTGAAGGGACTTAGCGGTACGTATACATGTATCCGTTCTCTCTTAAATTCCCCTCCCATTCAGGCTGCCACATAACATTGTGCAGAGTCCTATGCACTAAACAATAGACCCTGTTGGTTATCCATTTTAAATATAGCAGTGTGTACTTAACCTTTCCAAGGTCCCTAACTATGCCTTTCCTCCCAGCAACCATAATTCATTTTCTGTGAGTATCTTTCTGTTTTGTAAGTAAGTTTATTGGTATAATTTCTTTTTAGATTCCACATATAAGGGATGTCATAAGATATTTCTCCCTCTCTGTCTGACTTACTTCACTCAATACGACACTCTCTAGGCCCAGCCATATTACTGCAAATGACATTATTTCATTCTTTTTAATGGTTGAGTAATATTCCGTTGTATACGTGTACCGCATCTTCTTTATCCATTCCTCTGTCGATGGACATTTAGATTGTGTTTCCATGTCCTGGCTGCTGTAAACAGTGCTTCCGTGAACACTGGGGTGCATGCATCCTTTTGGATCATGTTTTTCTCTGGATGCATGGGACACAAACTCTTGGTTGTGGCAAGTGGGATCTAGTTCCCCAACCAGAGATCGAACCTAGGCCCCCTGCACTGGGAACATGGGGTCTCAGTCACTGGACCATCAGGGAAGTCCCTACATGCTTGTCTTGCTGACAGAGTTTTTTGCTCCCCCCTGCAAGTGTCACACCCCGGGGAAGTACTGAACGTGCCTCACCTTAGTCCAGGCCCCAGAGTGAGGGCCCAGTGAGCACCTGGCCCCCATCACACTGTCTGCGGGGGTGCAGAGGAGGCCCTTCTCCTTAGCCTTTACTCGGCTGTCATTCAGGGATGAAGACAAGGCCCCTAGCTCCTCTTTCCTTTGGGAGGAACCTCACCATTCCTTCCCCAGCCCTCACCCGTCCCACCCCTGTCTGCCTCAAAACTGTCAGGACTAATCCCAGACTGCCTCAGATGCCAGTCAAGGTCCAGGTAGGAAAACAAACCACACAGGCTATGAAACAGATAATTCAAAGGGATCCCAGGACTCACGGGAAGCGTCACACCCGAGCACTTGGTCTCATTTCTCTTTGCACACTCCCCAGTTGGACCCACCTGCGGCATCTCCCCAGCTCTCTGCAGTGCTGTGTGCTCTAGACTCATGGCCGTCCTTCGCACCTGTCTTTTCTGAATGCCCCCTCCTTCTGTTCCTGCCCTGCCCTGGCCCTCGCCCAAGAACACGCCTTCTCTCCTGCTCCTCTGACGCGGACCCAGTCCTGTGACGTCTGTCCCTGGTGTGTCACTCCAGCACACTTCTGTTATGATCTCTTCTCATCTCGGGGCCCAAACCTTGGGGTGTCCCTAAGTGTATCTCTCTCTTACCCTTTCTCTATAAATTCAAACAGTCTGCCTGATTCTAAATTCAGTCCATCAACAAATCCTGTCTTCTTTCCAAGTACATTCAGAACTGGGTCACTTTTCACCATTACCGACAGCCCCATCTGAGCCTGTCTATGTCTCTGCAGGTACCCTATTGGATCTTGCCTTCACCCTTGCCTTCTCTGGAGTCTGTTTTCCACTTAGCTGCCAGGGCGATGCTTTTAAAATATTCATCAGTTGGCTTCTAACATGTTCCATTTCTATACCCCCGATGGCCTGTTGTCTCACTGGAAGCCAGGTTCTTACAGTGATGTGCAAAACCGTGTAAGGTCTGCAGAGAAATAAGTCAGTTTTTCAAGGTGCATTTATTCAACTCTGATTAGGTACCTGCTGTGTGCTATGCATTGTTCTAGGCTCTGCGGATACAAGGAGAAAAGACATCATTCCCGTCCTCAGCTGCTCCCAGTCCTTGGAGCTATGCCCAGGGAATCATGAAAGCACAGAAGTGGGGGCACTTTACTTGGCTTTATGGGAATGACAAGAAGCCGTGAGACATTTCCAAGGAAGTCTCCCACAGAACAAAACGGTTGTAGGCGGAGGGACTAGCTTTTGCAAGCCTTCAGAATGAGAATCTCCTCCTCATATTTTTATTTTTTTAGTATATTAAGATGGAAAGAAACTTATAACCTAATAGATATTATGTAACAATTTGGTCATATTCCTTATTTTGACAGTTGGCATGGCTTTGCAATTCTTCTAAGTCAAAGTTGAGCAAACTTTTTCTCTGAAGGTCCAGATAGTAAATATCCAGGTTTTGCAGCACATGTGACCTCTGTCACAACCACTGAGCCCTGCCATTGCCGATGGGGAAACAGCCACAGACAATGTGGACATGAGCGGCTGTGACTCCGTGCCAAGAAGACTTTATTTATGGACATCGAGATCTGAATTTCATATCGTCTTCATGTGTCATGAAATAAAACTGTTTGGAGGTCTATTTTGTTTTTAACTAGTGTTCATAAATGTGAAAACTTCTTAGCTTGCAGACTGTACACAAACAGCTGTGGGCTGGATTTGGCCCTGAGCCTTAGCTTTCCCTCCTCTGGCTTTATTATTAATATTAGCTCCTGGTTTATATGGAGCAGCAGCACAAGCTGGTGTGAAACCCGCCTTTGAGGAAGTGAACTGCATTAGGACAGGCTTATTTTCCTCTATGACTTTCCTGTGCTTTCCCTGTAGGTACCCCCCCCCCACCGTCTACCTCCTGCAGGTACCCCCACCGTCTACCTCCTGTAGGTACCCCCACCACCTACCTCCTGCAGGTACCCCCACTGTCTACCTCCTGCAGGTACCCCCACCATCTACCTCCTACAGGTACCCCCACCGTCTACCTCCTGTAGGTACCCCCACCGTCTACCTCCTGTAGGTACCCCCACCATCTACCTCCTGTAAGTAACCCCCACCGTCTGCCTCCTGCAGGTACCCCCCACCGTCTACCTCCTGTAAGTAACCCCCACCGTCTACCTCCTGCAGGTACCCCCCACCGTCTACCTCCTGCAGGTACCCCCACCGTCTACCTCCTGCAGGTACCCCCACCGTCTACCTCCTGTAGGTACCCCCACCGTCTACCTCCTGTAAGTAACCCCCACCGTCTGCCTCCTGCAGGTACCCCCCCACCATCTACCTCCTGCAGGTACCCCCCACCGTCTACCTCCTGCAGGTACCCCCAACCGTCTACCTCCTGTAGGCAACACCCACCTACATGACCTGGGTGAGGCCTGGGAACCTATCAGCATTCTCATTCTCCATCACTTACCTAGTCAGTTGACATTAAGCCTTGTTACAAGTTCTGCTATGAAAACAGCTCTTCTCTGGTTTTGTCTCCACTACTTCTGTGTTCTTTTAAATTCTCGTTATAATTGACTTAGGTCCCTGGGATTGCGTCCTTTTCACTTCCATCTCTAGTCTTGACTCCAGTCCACTGTCCATTCCATCTTCTGAAATACATGTGACAGTGTGACTGCCTGGACCTTAATCCCTCACTGGCCCACCAGGTACTTGGAACTGAATTACAGTGCAAGCTCTGGAGCCATAGTGTACAGCTCAGCCACCTACAAGCATACATGGCCCTGACCAAGTAGCACAGTTGCTCTAAGCTCCATAAAACCGGAAAATGATAGTGCACTTCAGATAGATTTCTGGTGCTGACTACATCAAGTAATCTAAATTACAAGATTCTGATAGTGCCTGGCAGAAACATTCAACTACTAGCCATCACTGTTATTTTTCATATTTTTGAATTCCTTTCTTCCCCTTCCAACCTCTTCTTTGTCTTGGTTTTCTTGTCTGTGTTCTTGGCTCCGGGTACCACCTTGCAGTTCAGACCGAGGCCCTGTTCCTGGTGTGTCACATCCACTGCAGGGTCAGCCCAGGGGCGCTCCCGCCAGGAGGCTGTCCTGCCTTCCAGGTGACTCAGCTTTCCCTCCCCTTGTCCCGGGCTGCTCATATACTTCTCCTGATGTAGAAACTGTGATTCTATCTACTCCTCTGTACTGGACCCAGAACATCCTGAGGGCTGGGACCACATCTTTCCATTCTGCATTCTCAGCACCTAGCATGGAGTCTGGTTGTATACGCACACACACAAATACACACAGTGAACTGGTTGAATCTCAATCCTAGCTTCTGTCAACACAAAATACATTGTAGTTTCCAGTCTGTAACTTCCAGACATAGGTTTTATTTACCCAAGTTCATACCCTGGCACATAGTGGTTACTCAGCATCTGCTAAATGGATATGATTTTGGAGAGTGCCAATTTTATGTTGATAATAGTTCATTTGCAGAATTTATTTTACTTTTTAAATGCTATTCTTTTTCTCATGATTGTAGATTCATTAGGATACAGAACTCCTAACTCTAAAGCAAACAAAAAGACAAGACCCTTTGTTCCTGTGGCTCAGTCCAACTTGACCTTCATCAAACCACTAAAAGCAGGCAAGTGTTTAATATCTTTAAAGTCTATGAAAAGCTGACACTGAATGAAGCATTAATTGCATTTCAAACGCAAATGAGTTGATTTTTTTTTCAACGGAATAAAAGCCTTGAAGAATTGTTAAAGTATGTATCCCAATAACAATTAGGATATTTTCTCAGAGTTCAGTGAAGTTGACTCACTTTTCTTGGGACTTTTAAATAACCAGGAGGTCCTGCCGGACTTTTTCTCTTTTACGTTTGCTACATTTTATACCCTAAAATGGGCTTCCCTGGTAGCTCAACTGGTAACAAATCTGCCTATAATGTAGGAGACCCCAGTTCGACTCCTGGGTTGGGAAGAACCCCTGGAGAAGGGATAGCTTATCCACTCTGGTATTCTTGGGGTTCCCCGGTGACTCAAACGGTAAAGAATCCACCTGAAATGCAGGAGACCTGGATTTGACCCCTGGGTTGGGAAGATCTCCTGGAGGAGGGCAACCCACTCCAGTATTCTTGCCTGGAGAATTCTATGGACAGAGGAGTCTGGCAGGCAACAGTCCATGGAGTTGCAAAGAGTCGGACACAGCTGAGTGACTAAGCACAGCATAGCACGCCCAAACTGCTTCCAGCTGTCTCTAGAAAGAAGTAGGAAAGCAAACATTGTTCAGTGTCTTAAAGGTGCGTTTTACTGTAACGCAGATTCAGTCTGCATTAACAGTGAGACATGGCTGCCTAGAAACCCAGTCCAGTCTTAGCTGCTGACAGTAGTCTATTGCTATAGATTATATAATAATTTAAAGGAAAATTTCTGATAGCTTAACCTAATTGCATTCCTAGGTATACCTAGACACCCAATGCCGTTTGCTGCGAAAAACATGTTTTATGATGAACGCTGGAAGGAGAAGCAGGAGCAGGGCTTCACTTGGTGGCTAAATTTTATATTAACTCCTGACGACTTCACTGTAAAAACAAATATTTCTGAAGGTAAACATGAAGTTAATGTTTAAATTAGATAATACTTTCGTTTTAACAGGTAGTTTTTAACATGATTTTTTCATTCTTTAGTTGTACAGATTTATTGGGCTTCCCTGGTGGCTCAGATGGTAAAGTTTGCCTGTAATGTGGGAGACCTGGGTTCAACCCCTGGGTCAGGAAGATCCCCTCAAGAAGGGAATGGCAACCCCACTCCAGTATTCTTGCCTGGAAAATCCCATGGACAGAGGAGCCTGGCGGGCTACTGTCCATAGGGTCGCAGAGTCAGGCACGACTGAGCAACTTCACTTTCACGAGTGTATCATAGTGTAGTTAGCGGCACAGCACACTGGGTCATTAACACAAATGCTCATTCTTGTGCAGGTGAGAGAATTTTGTGCTGAAAGCACTGAACTTCTTTTTGCTTCTCTTCTTGCTCATCAGCCAGTGTGATTTCCAGCCTTTCCAGTGAATGGGTTTTATAGTAACACAGTTTCAGTCTGCATTAACAGTGAGACATGGCTGCCTAGAAACCCAGTCCAGTCTTAGCTACATCAATAAAGTGAAATGTCCTGCTGGATCATTTCGTCTTGTGTGGCCTGTTAGGGATATTGTCTCTACTGGACCCTGTTTAAGATGTTTGTGGCCAAGTATATAATGATGAGGGATCTGAAAACCAGTAGAAATGGGAAATTTTTAAAATATTTCAGGGTAGCTCTGGAAAAGAGAAAAACTCAAAGTATAGAATGTGATGGAAACATAGTGTCCTTCAAATATTTAAAGGGTTTTCTCCTGAGAGAAGGAAGATTCACTTGGGCTACTCTCCCATAGAAGTTACAGAGATCAGTTCAACTCCTGATAAGGAAAACCCCCTTTAAAATATTTAACTTGCCCAGACATCACACAGGCTGACTTTAAGGGGGACGATTTCCCTGTTGTTGTAGTGTTTCAGCAGACGCTGGTCTGCATTTGTTAGAGAAGTGTGTATAAGAATTCTACCTTTGATTAGGTACTTTTCTTTTTCTCCAAAAGTAAACAAAACATGATTTTTAGTTCTTTCCTCGAAAGAAGATGTGCTCTATGAAAATTCAAATTGCATTTCAAAATTTGACTTTAACAAATCACATTCTTTTTTTTACCTTTATTGATTTATTTTTAAATATTATTTATATTTCTCTTTGAAATAGAGAAATTTAACTTTTTTTAAATGTAGTCAAGCATATTGACTTTTTACCTTTTTTATATTTTCCATTACTTTTATTATTATTCTTTTTTAATTTATTTTTAAAATTGAAAGATAATTGCTTTTAGTATTGTGTTGGCTCCTGTCATACATCAGCATGAATCAGCCATGGATATATGTATGTCCCCTGCCTCTTATAGTCCCTCCCAACAAATCCCATCCTTTAGAAGCTTATCTTTCGATAAAGTGTATGGAAGCAGAGAAGCCAGCCAGGAGGCTCTCTCATGAGTCTGGGTTAGAGGAGATCACATTGGAACCTAGACGACAGTGGTTATGAGAAATGGTTAGATTTGGGACACAGTCTGCAGGTACAGTCAACTGGTTGCGACCATAGGACAGCCTAAGCTTCTGAGTGAACGATGACACCTTCGCTTTGAGGTGGGAAGGAGAGGAGCAGGCAGGAAGGCATAAGGAATAGATTCTGTCTTGGCCACCTTCAGCTGTGTTTATTGCTGGATTTTAAAGTGTATGCATGTATTGTTTAACCAAAACCGTCCTTTCTTTCATTTTGACCCAGTAAATGCTTCCACTCTTCTTCTGGGAGTAGAGAGTCAACGTAAAGTAAGTGTCCCAAAAGCTCCTACCAAGGACGAGGCGTCTCTCAGAGCTTACACCGCTCGGTGCAGGATGAACCGGTTACGTCGTGCCGCATGCCGCTTATTTACTTCTGAAAAAATGGTTAAGGCTATGAAAAAGCTTGAAATTGAAATTGAAGCTCGGCGCTTAATTGTTCGGAAAGATAGGCACCTCTGGAAAGATGTGGGTAAGAAGATTATAGAAATCTTGAGATTAGTTCTTTAAAAACACTCTAGAAATTTTTTGTTTCAGAGTCAAATATATACGTGGTTTCACTTTGCTGCCTAAAATTTCACAAACTTAAACAAGATCATGTACATATATAAAACAGTGGAAGTATACTTTAACATATTTCATATATGTGATGTTCCTTTTTGGTCTCTGATTTCTCTCCATGAAATTGTATTCACTGTCTCTTATTTGATTAGTGATCTGAGCTTACTTGCATTTCATATGTGTTTCAGGAGAACGGCAGAAAGTCCTGAACTGGCTATTGTCATATAATCCTTTGTGGCTACGAATCGGCCTAGAGGTAAGTACACCTTCCAGTTTTTGGAAAAAGATACTTTTTTTTATATATATATACTTTTAGTAGATTCTTTAATAAAATGATGGTTTCAGTTATCAAATTATTTGGTTATTTAATTAACCTCTCAGTATGAAATTTAAGGTCCCTTCATAAATGCTCATTAGATTAATAGACCCTGTCATTCTATATTACTGCCATTGTGTTACATAGCAGTTTTCCCACTAGTTTCTTATATATATAAAATTTGATACCAGATGTAATAACAAGTATAGTTAACTCCTTTCTGAGCATTTACCAATGACAATACTAGGTTGTTTAAAATACATTAAATACATTTTCTAATTTAGATCTCTATAAAATCCAGCGAGCTATTTATTGTTATTCCAACTTCACTGACAAAACAGAAGCTGAGATGGTAAGTGACCTACCAAATGCCGATGAAGGGCCAGGATTGGAATCCATGCCAGTCTGAAGCCACCAGAAACATTTAGATGGAACACTACTCGTGAAAACATCAAAATTTGAGTTTTTCACATGGTGTATGATTCAATAATATTTAGAATGATAAAACTAACTGAATTAGAAGGCCACTAGAAGTTGACCGTTAAAAATATTCTTTTTCCAACCCTCAGTGTTTCCATTTCCTTCAGTCTTTTACTGGTGAACTCTTGTATCTTATTTAGGCTTTTTACCTTTGTCATGTGGGATATCCCATTCTTCCATTTTTTTCCTAAGTTTTTCAATAGAAAAATCTTTTGTACTAAAAAGGAATCTTTATAATAATCTGGCTATTTATAAAAAAATTGAGGTGTTGAGAGAATGAATGATAATCCCACTATGGTCACTCAACTAGATAGTAAACTTGTTAAGATTTCTTACTTTAATTCTTATTTCAATTGATTTGAAACTCAACTTCTCATTTCTTTCAATGAAAAATTAATCAGAAAATTACATATCAACTGGCTCTGCTTCAAATATCAAAGAGCACCAGAACCTCAATTAAAGTAGGAGCTGTCCAGGGCTTCCCTGGAGGCACGGATGGTAAAGTAGGACCTGTCTATTTGGGGCACAGCTCTTTTGTGGCAGACGTAGGAGAGTTAGAAACACGCAGTGCCTTTTAAAAGTTCCTCTCAGATGTAGTGTGCATCACTGCATCCATAGCTCTACTCAAGGGCATCATCTGTCCAGACACAGATGAGGCAGAAATATTTATTCTTTCACAAGAGATACACTAAATCTATGCCATTTGATGGGAAAGGGGACTTCTAAAGGGAAGGGAGGAATGAATAATTATAAACAATGCATTCTACCATCACACCTTAGAATTCTGTTAGGGGGCATGACCTTTCAGGATCTTAAGAAAGCATCACATGCCAAAAAAATAAGTAAATAAAGATAAAATGTCTCTATTTTGGCAGATATTAGTATTTTTTATGCTCTTCTCTAGTTTTATCAATGTAAAGTTATAAAATGCAATTTGATATTTTTAGTTTTTTCTAATTGCTTTAAAAATCATTAACAATCACACTGATGTTAAATTAATGACGTATTTTAATCCTTGATTATATACAGATCTGAACATCCCAAGTTATTGTCTTAGATGGTTTACAGATGGTTTTCTGTCTGTTAACTACTAAAGCATTTAGAATTATGTAGGTGTCTGTTGCACCTTCACGATGCACTTGCAGGACGTGCATTCGTGTGAGCTAAGTCGCTTCAGTCGTGTCCGACTCTCTGTGACTCTGTGGACTGCAGCCCGCCAGGCTCCTCTGTCCATGGGATTCTCCAGGCAAGAATACTGGAGTGGGTTGCCATGCCCTCCTCTGGGGGATCTTCCTGACCAGGGATCAAACCTGAGTCTCCCATGTCTCCTGCATTGGCAGGTGGGTTCTTTACCACTAGCGCCACCTAGGAAGCCCACTAGCAGGACAGTTATCATTAAATTTGAACAAGAGGCCTACATTTGATAGTTCTTAAAAAATTATAATATAAATATTACATGTCATTTAATATTTAAGAACTTATCTTAGTCCTGAACTTTTGTCTCTTCTTCACTATGAAACGTACCATATGAACTAAAAATTGCAGAAAACATACATGTTCAGCCCAAAGAGTCTGGGCGAACATCCCTGTCTCTCCCAAAGGATTCAGAACCTCGCAGATCCTAGACCATCGTCATCTGTCCCTCCCCTCTGCATCCCTGTGCCCCTTAGGACAGCACAGTCCTGACGTGGGCTTGGATTTCTTTTCAGACGATATACGGAGAACTCGTGCCTCTGGAAGACAACAGTGACGTCACGGGGCTGGCGATGTTCATTCTGAACCGCCTGCTCTGGAATCCTGACATCGCAGCCGAGTACAGGCACCCGAGTGTCCCTCACCTGTACAGAGACGGTGGGTGGCCCTGCCTCCGCCGTGTGCTCTCCATGCGGTGTGTAGAGGGCATCATTCCTGTCATCATTCCTGTCTCTGTTCCGACGTCACCTTCCAGAGAGACCACTGTAAAAGGCCTCTCTGTCCTCTGCTGTCTCACTCTGTGACCCCCGCCATTCGCCCTCTTTCCGCTCATCGTTATTTGTGCCTGTCGTCTCTCCTCTGCCCCTCACAAGGGGGCCCCAAGCCCTGTCTGTTCCTGGTGGCCACTTGCTCCGCGTTAGCATTCTTAGCCCCTGCGTCCGGGCAGGTGCTCATTAGGCAGTTGTCGTGTGAGGCTCACTCAGTCTCTTGCTGTGTCTGTGCCCATCTCTTCCATGAACTGGAAACAGTAGATAGTGCCTGCCCCTAGGGCCATTGTGAGCCTTAAATGAGTCTGTCCGTAAAGCCTACGGAAGACACGCACTGCGCTCCTTGTGCTGATGACCGCTGTTCGTTCTAGCAGATGGTAACTATCCTACTTTTACATAAAGCTTGTCTTTTTTTTTTTTAATTGAGGTATAGTTGATTTAAAATGTTATTTAAGTTTCAGCTGTTCAGCATAATGATGCATACTTTTGAAAGGCTGTACTCCATTTATAGCTTTTATAAAATATTGGCTATGTTCCCTGTGTGGTACAACATGTCCTTGTAGCAAGCTACCTCTATCTTGCCCCCACCTCCCCTCTCCTCGCTGGTAACCGCTAGTTTGTTTTCTGTATCTGCAAGTCTGTTTCTTTTTTGTCATATTCACTAGTTTGCTTTATTTTTTACATTCCACATATAAGTGATACCATGCAGTATTTATCTTTCTTTCTCTGACTTATTTCTCTAAGCATAATGCCCTTCAGGTCCATTCATGTTACTGCAAATGGCAGAATTTCATTCTCTTTTATGGCTGAGTAGTATTCTATTACACATATGCACATACACACATATATACATATGTATACACCATATCTTCTTTATCCATTCTTCTGTCGATGGACACTTACATTGCTTCCATATCTTGGGTATCGTAAATAATGCTGCTATGAACATTAGGGTGTATGTATCTTTTTGACTTAGCATTTTCATTTTCTTTGAATATATACCCAGCAGTGTAATTGCTGGATTACATGGTACTTCTCTTTTTAGTGTTTTGAGTCATCTCCATACTGTTTTCCATAGTTGCTACACCAATTGACGTCCCCCTCACCCCACAAAAAAAAACCCAGAAAAAAAAGGTAAATATAAGGAATTTTATAGACTTACAAAGAATTCCAAGATAATTTGACTCTAAAGTATAGGACACATCTCAAGAATCCTTAGCAGGAATATGTAGACCAAAAGCATAACAGAATAAATAAATATAGAAAAATATTTCAGCACCCCCTCCCAAGGAAAGAAAACCAAACTTGTCTTGCATAGATAAACATGCTATGCCTTTTTGTACTTTATTTCAGGTCATGAAGAAGCTTTGTCTAAGTTTACATTGAAAAAGCTATTATTGTTGGTTTGTTTCCTTGATTATGCTAAAATGTCTAGACTTATTGATCATGATCCTTGTCTCTTCTGTAAAGATGCCGAGTTCAAGGTATAGTTTTCATCTTATATTTTTTATTTCACATATAAGACTTTTGTCTGTTTTTATTGTGTATTTCTCCTCAGAAAAAGTGATTTTCCCAAAGAACAGTAGTCTGACCCTTTGCAACCCCATGGACTATATATATATATATATATAGTCCATGGAATTCTCCAGGCTAGAATACTGGAGTGGGTAGCCTTTCCCTTCTCCAGGGGACCTTCCCAACCCAGGGATCAAACCCAGGTCTCCCGCATTGCAGGCGAATTCTTTACCAGCTGAGCCGCAAGGGAAGCCCAATAGTTTTCATCTTATATTTTATATTTCACATATAAGACTTTTGTCTGTTTTTATTGTATATTTTCTCCTCAGAAAAAGTGATTTTCCCATAGAACAGTACCCTGGAGTAGAACAGAAATACCTGCCCAGAAATTCTAACCCTGCCTAGCTTGTTGGTTGATATTTCACCAGTGTATCACCCTGTTCTTAGCTTTGCTTTGAGAGAATGTAACTATGCTTCTGAGGAATTAACTTGGGAGAAAATTTCTTTCCTAATTTAGCATGCTATCAAATTAATTCTAATTTTTAGAGTGTATTACTATTTATGAGCCCTTTCTTAAAAGGTCTTAAATTGGACATATTGGAAATATATGAGGTTTGCATTGTTACCACATGAAACTGTCTTTTTATACTACTATTAATTTTACTTTATTTCTATATGCGCAGAATGATTTGAAAAATTTGTTTTTATTATAAACAGAATGATGATACTGGACTATAATACCTTCTGCTTGTTTCTCCATAGGCCAGTAAAGAAATCCTTCTGGCTTTTTCACGAGATTTCCTAGGCGGTGAAGGTGACCTTTCCCGTCACCTGAGCTTACTGGGATTTCCTGTGACCCACATCCAGATGCCTTTCGATGAATTTGATTTTGCTGTTAAGAATCTTGCTGTAGACTTGCAGTGTGGGGTGCGTCTCGTGTGAGTATAAGATATAGAATTATATCTCTCCCTAGAATAGACTTAAATTTTCTGGAAGACACTTTTTTTTCTATACATACACAATCCCTCTTGCTCCTTTATGTAATGGGATAAATCTAGGGTTTAAAAAAGTTGGGGTAAGTTCAGGAAAATGGTGTGAATTTTAGGCCAAGACACCTTGTCCTCTATCCACATTTTTCCTTGCTGGCAGGTGATGAGGTCTGAGTAGGAACCACTGATGCCCCAGAATAGGAGTTGGGAAAAGCAAGGGGCTAATTAAACTATCAGACATTTAAACAGCACTTTATCTGCAGTGGTTTCATGACTTCTACATCATTTGAGACCAGTTTTTGTTGTGTTAACCATGTTGCACATGTAAGGATGCAGCCCTGAAATTAAATTCCAAAGATGCTTGCTCCTTGGAAGGAAAGCTATGACAAACCTAGACAGTGTATTAAAAAGCAGAGACATCACTTTGCCAACAAAGGTCCATATAGTCAAAGCTATGGATTTTCCAGTAGTCATGTATGGATGTGAGATTTGGACCATAAAGAAGGCTGAGCACTGAAGAACTGATGCTTTCAGATTTTGGTGCTGGAGAAGACTCTTGAGAGTCCCTTGGACAGTAAGGAGATCAAAGCAGTCAATCCTAAAGGAAATCAACCCTGAATATTCATTGGAAGGACCCACACTGAAGCCGAAGTTCCAATACTTTGGCCACCTGATGCGAAGAGCTGACTCGCTGGAAAAGACCCTGATGCTGGGAAAGACTGAGGGCACCATGAGTCGTTGCTGCCATCCAACCATCTCATTCTCTGTGTGAGATGGCATCACTGACTCAATGGACTTGAGTTTAAGCAAACTCCAGGAGATGGTGAATGACAGGGAATCCTGGCGTGCTGCAGTCCATGAGGTCACAAAGAGTCAGACACGACTTCGTGACTGAACAACAACACGTGAGGAGAAGTGAGATGCAGACGTGGCGTGGTTTGCCCAGATTTTACATGGCAGTGGTAGTGGGCATTGGCTCACGACATCCAGACTCATGTCACACGCATTTCCTCACTAACACTAGAGTCCTAGGCATTGGCTTTGATGTGACAACTGTGAGTCACCACTGCCTGCTGTGGAAGGAACGGCCTTTCTGTGCCTTGGGTGGCTTCTTTGCAATATGTGACTTGAAGGCATCCATCTTGTTTCTAAGAAACTCTCTAATTTATATTATGTCTGACATTTGTGAGGAAGTTATCCCTGTATCTTTGTGAATCCCCGGTTCTTCACAAATAGCATACATGGGACTTCCTCTGGTAGTTTAGTGGTTAAGAATTCGCCTTGCAGTGCAAGGGATGCAGGTTCGATCCCTGGTCGGGGAACTGAGATCCTACGTGCCTTGGAGCAGAGAAGACCCAGCACAGCAAAACAAGTAAGCAAACAATAACAGCACACATGTCTCTGGTTGCCTTCTAAATTAAATTTCCATGAACGTTCTTTTCTTTTCCGATCATATATTCTCATGACAAAGTAATAGTCTTGAACTTTATGTAGCTTCCTCTCTTAATTTCTATATAGGCTGGAGCATTTGCTGAGAATGTTCTCCACACTATTTTTATGCTTAATTTTAATTTGTTCATTTCATAAATCCAAACCAGCACATCTGTTTTCTGGCCAATAGCAATTCACGATTTGAAACTTTTTCCAGTGTCTAGGAGGAGCAGTGGTTGGCTTCATGTTCAGTGTAATTTTTTGATGATGTAAGAAATTTTTTGTTCCTTTATAGGCGCTGCTAAGGACTTCCCAATGTTGGGTGTTGATGCTTTGTCATTGTTAGGAACTCGCACTGGTTAAGAGACTCAACCTTGCTTGACAAGCTTCTGTTTTCTTCAGTGTCCCCAGAATGAGCATAGGTCTTGGAGGTCATTTGAGGTCACTTAGGAACGGTTAATCCACTGATGCTGTAGCTGACGGTCAGTCGGTCAGTCTAGTGTTGCAGAAATGCTTCAGACGTTGATTGAGGGGTTGGCCTACACTGATCTTACGTTGCTTCCTAAACTTCAGAAATTATGGTTCTGTAAACAAGTCTGCCAAATTTTAACCAGATACAGTCATTAGTTGGGCTCGATTTTTCTGTGGAAATAGTGATTTTTGTCTAGTGTAAAACACTAGATGATATTAGGAGTTCGAATTTAAACTGTGGTGTCAATGATTTTTTATGGTAAGCACTCAAACATTTTTGCTTTACCTGGTATAAAGGTAAGAGAATGGCTTGGGAAACTGCAAAAAGTGTGGTTTAGTTCTGATCTTAGTCCTGTCATTACTAGTTGCAAGATCATGGGAAATTTATTTTACTTTTCTGGGCTTTGGTTTCTTCATCTGCCAAAGATGGGATAATAATTGCCCGACTGTGGAAGATGCCATGGACAAAATAAGAAAGAAAGGACTGAAATAAGAAAAGAAAGCGCTTACTTGATGTGAAGAATACTGGAATTCTTCAGTCAACGTCCGTTTTCCTTTCTTTTCCCCACATAACCTTGTTCTCCTGTTTCTGTGTGCATTTGTGTGTGTGCATCTTATTTTCCGTTCTTACATTCTGTTCGTAGACCTTAACCCCCAGGTTTAAATGAGAAATAGCTCTGTTTACTTAACTATGGAGTAACAGTTTTGAGATAACGTTTTGGGATCTTTCTAACCTAAAACTCTTTAACTCTGGAAGATTGATATGGGTGATTATTTAAATGAGGCTAGTTTTTCCTGCATGTTTTTATCTTAACAATTTCGTCTGGCAATCCCTTCATTGTTAGGCGAACTATGGAACTTCTCACGCAAAACTGGAATCTCTCAAAGAAACTCAGAATTCCTGCAATAAGTCGTCTTCAAAAGATGCACAATGTTGACATCGTTCTTGAAATTCTTAAATCACGAGGAATTCAGTTGAATGATGAGCATGGTAAAAACCAAGTAACGATAAAAGTTTTCTTCTCACTGAAAATCAAGTTGTACGTACTTTGTGCTAACAGACTCTTTCCGTTTGCAGGAAATGCAATCCTGTCTAAGGATATTGTGGACAGACACAGAGAAAAAACCCTGGCGCTGCTTTGGAAGATAGCGTTGGCTTTTCAGGTATTGTACATTTGGTACATTTTGTACTTTTTGTCAGTTTTCAATATTGATTTATAAAAGTCTTTTGTGTGAAATAAAGGCCAGCAGTAGTAGCTGTTACTAGCTAGACGTATTCTGTCCCAGGAACTGCACTAAGGGCTTTATGCACTCTCCAATCTAACCTTCACAGCGCCCCCAGCAGGCCACTATTGTCATGTCTGTACAGGGGAGGAGACGAGAGCTAAGGGTTCCCACTGATCAGACACAGACGAGATGGGATCCCTGACTTAGGTGAACACAGATCCCATGAGCTCAAGCACTTACACGTTCCATGACTTCCTTGTAGACTGTGTTTGCCTTAAAAAAATATTGATAGGAGCAGACTTGAACTTTTGTGGGTCAAAAATAATGTATGAAAAGTATGATATTTATCCTCTTTTTGTATTCCAGGTGGATATTTCCCTTAATTTAGATCAGTTAAAGGAAGAAATTGACTTTTTAAAAAACACACAGAGTATGAAGGGAAGAGTGTCTGCACTGTCATGCCGCCCTGATGCTGTTGTCAGTAAAAGAAGGGACGAAAGGCACAGCGGCCCCTTTGAACAGTACAGTGAAAGCGTAAAGCTACTGATGGATTGGGTAAATGCTGTCTGTGGCTTCTATAATAAGAAAGTAAGTTCTGTGTTTTTCTTTTAGCCTAATTTCTTTAAGCAAATTTTGGTTAAAATCAAATAAACAGTGCATGAAATATTTTCTTTAATTTCTTTAATGTAATATAAGGTAGTAGAATTTTATTACTCTATAGATATTATTTATACAAATATTTTTACATGATGTATTTTATATATGTATATATTAATATATAAACACATAACAATTATATAACTATAATGATACAGCTTATTGTACAGATTTATTATATGATAATACAGATGCTAATATAATTTATATTATAAACAATATGGTGTTAATACCAATTAAAAATTATAATAATGATGATGATGAATTTCCTTTTTTCTTTTTTTTCTTATTGGTGTATAATTGCTTTATAGTGTGCTCATTCCTGCCATACAGCAAAGCGAGTCAGTTATGTACCCCCTCCTAGTTAATATGTACAAGCAAACTTTTCCTGTAATGAATAAGGGTGCCGTCACATACCTAGTTTCATCAAATCTGTCACCAATCGTGTAATGCGTGATTATTTTATGTCTCACTGGGGAAAAAAAGTGCCCTAAGTTGGTAGTCTCAAAAGAAGATGCTTCCATAGAACTGGGGCGCCAATGATCATACCCTTATTACAAAGTGAAGTCGCTCAGTTGAGTCTTTGCAACCCCATGGACTGCAGCCCGCCAGGCTCTTCGGTCCATGGGATTGTCCAGGAAAGAATACTGGAGTGGGTTGCCATTTCCTTCTCCAGGAGATCTTCCTGATCCAGGGATCAAACCCAGGTCTCCCACACTGTAGACAGACTCTTTACTGTCTGAGCCACCAGGGAAACGCTTATTACAAAGGTGAATGCAAATAAACCCACCATGCACAAAAGGACATAGAGAACTTTGCCCCACTGAGTAGAGAGGGAGGAAATAGTCTGAGTCGTGTCTTTTATAATCATTTGTTAGATTGATCCTGCATTGCTATATGAAATGTATGTTTAAGTATAAATACATGAAAATAAATGGTCCTGATGCACGTGAATAACATATCCTGTAAGGAATGTAAAACAGAAGAACTGTCAGATATATGATCGTCTATGTTTTAAGTAAGTACTAGAGAGCCCCAAAGACCCTAGTACTGCAGTACTGTGTCCCCTGCCTTTCTCTTGACTCCAGTCCCTTGGCTCTCCTAGGCCCGTAGACACAGCACTCCATTCACTGCCTGTCTTCACACAGCATTTTCCCTACGTATCTTGTCTCTGTGTCTCTCTCCCTTTCTTATAAGGGCACTAGTCATATCAGATTAAAACCTCATCTTACTCTAGTGTGATCCCATCTTAACTGGTTAAATCTGCAGTGACCCTATGTCCAAACAAGGTCACATCCTGAGAGTCTGGGAAGGACATGAATTTTTGATGAACGCTATCCAGCCCTGCACAATAATATAATATTTTAGAGGTGAGAATTTGGCCGTAAATGTGGTAGTAGACAGTATGACTTCCCAGGTGGCCCAGTAGTAAAGAATCTGCCTGCCAATTCAGGAGACGCGGAATTGATCCCTGGGTCAAGAAGATCCCCAGGAGAAGGCAATGGCAACGCACTCCAGTATTCTTGCCTTGGAAATTCCATGGACATAGGAACCTGGAAGGCTACAATCCATGTGTTCACAAAGTGTCAGATACACCTGAGCATACACGTGGTATTATACTAGGTGCTACTATAAATTAGCGTGCTAATCCTGTCTATTAAAAGGAAATATGGACTGTAAAACTGTCAGTATCTGTATTCTTACCTAAATACAGTCCATTCTTTTTCTGATATTTCTCATCAGGTGGAGAATTTCACAGTGTCTTTCTCGGACGGCCGGGTATTGTGTTACCTGATCCACCACTACCATCCTTGCTATGTTCCTTTTGATGCCATCTGTCAGCGAACCACCCAGACTGTGGAGTGCACACACACTGGCTCCGTGGTGCTGAATTCATCATCTGAATCTGACGGAAGTTTTCTGGATTTGTCTCTTAAATCACCTGATCAGGGTTAGTCCCTTTTACTGAATTTACTTCTCCAGTGTTTTCATTGGCCTGTCTGATTTCTGGCCATCGCAGTCTAATCTGATCTCTCTGTTTTACTTGCATTGCAGAAAATACTTCAGAACTATACAAAGAACTCCTAGAAAACGAAAAGGAAAATTTTCAGTTGGTTAGATCTGCAGCTAGAGACCTTGGTGGAATACCTGCCATGATCCATCACTCAGATATGTCAAACACAATCCCTGATGAGAAGGTAAAGTAAAAGTTCCTTAACAGTAATAATTCTTAGTTATCAGAGTCTCGGATGATAGGGCGTTTCATGCTCTTTGTCTCACAGAAACTTCCATCTCCATCTGTTATGTTCTCTCTTAGGTGGTGATTACCTATTTGTCATTTCTTTGTGCGAGGCTTTTGGATCTTCGTAAAGAAACGAGAGCCGCTCGACTTATACAAACAACTTGGAGACAATATAAGCTAAGAAAAGACCTAAAACACTGTGAGGTACTCCTCAAAAATGAAGCATGTGTGTGCTCAGCCACTCAGTCGTGTCCACCTCTTTGAGACCCCAATGGACTGTAGCCCACCAGGCTCCTCTGTCCATGGGATTTCCCAAACAGGAATACTGCAGTGGGTTGCTATTCCCTCCTCCAGGGGATCTTCCCAACCCAGGTTCCAAACCACATCTCTCATATCTCCTGCATTGGCAGGTGGATTCTTTACCACTGAGGCACCTGGGAAGCCCAGTCAATAATGAAATACTATAATGTAAATTATTCATAAAATATCAGCTGAATGAGTCTTGATATCGTTTTTACATTTTACTGACATAGGAAATTACCAAGGTAATTTTCATGATTGTGTGTGTTTTGAGTAGGGGATGATATTTCTCCCTAATCTCCAATGTTTCCTTCATTGGATCTTTTTTCCAGGCTTTGTCCTCCCTTTCACTCTGCTCCAGGGGACATGGAATAACTTATGCACATTGTGAATTTGTGAAAAGTAAACTGGGGTTGTCTGACTCATCTCTTCCCTCCTTCCTCTTGAACTCTGACGTGTCTCCAGGAAACAGAAGCTTTCCTTTCATTTTTCATGCTGTGCTCTGGGAGGCTTGCCCTCAATCAGTGCCTCTCTGGTCTGGGTGTCACCTGCCTGATTCTGCAGTTTGATTAGCCAAGCTCATTCTGTCTGCCGTGAAACTGTCTTCCAGGTTATCCTTTGTTAGTTTAAAAGTGGCATTTTGGGTTCCATCGCTTAATTTCTCAGAACATTTAGGACCTGAGTACAGGGAGACGGGTTGTCCCTCTGTGCCCCTGATAGTATGAATTTTGCATTAACATAAAATAAGTGTTTTTTGGAGTTTGGAAAAAATGTCATTTTTAACAATATTAGAAATGGTCTCCTTGGTCAAACTGAATAAACTATTTTAATCCTCTACTCTTTTCACTAATAATGCTGTATTTATTCAGAGAAAGCAAAAGAAGCATTCACGTTTAAAAAATCTTAGCAGGTATTTCAGAAATATATTTCACCCAGGATTGCTCCTTAGTTCTGAATTACGATGTATTTATGATAAAGTTCTTAGTACCTGTAAAGTGGCTAAATTTTGGCGATTCATATCATACCATTTATCCTCTTGCACCGTTTCAGACCTTGTTGTCGTTGTTCAGTTGCTTAGTCCCTTCTGACTTTGCGACCCCATGAGCTGCAGCACACCAGGCCTCCCTGTCCTTCACTATCTCCTGGAGCTTGCTCACACTCATATCCACTGAGCTGATGATGCCATCCAGCCATCTTGTCCTCTGTCTCCCCCTTCCCTGCCCTCAGTCTTTCCCAGCACCAGGGTCTTTCCCATGAGTGGGCTCTTCACATGTGGTGGCCAGACTCAGAGCAGCAATGTGACCCTTCCCTGGTTGCGTTCTCATGCTGTGTGCTGTCCGGTTGCAGTTAAATACCAATCAGCATCAGCTAATCACCAATCACCAATCAGCTAATCTCTGTGCCAAGCCCACCCTCGCACAGGGCACTGTCCCACGCAGCAACACCAAGGGTCATCTGACAGCCCGTAAGTTGTTCCGTTCCACCAGAGGAATAATTTATACTCCCGTTTCTAATTCAAGTGAAGTGAAGTAATAAATCTAGCCTTAAAGAGCAGCAAAGTAATTAGGAGCACGAACTCTGGAGCCAGACTGCCTACGTCAAATCCTGGCTGGCTGACCCCTGGACGGCTGGCTGTCTACTTGACCTCCCTGCCCGGGTTTCCTCACGGCCATGGGGGTAGGGCCGGTTCATCTGTTCTCATGGTTGTTGTGAGGTTGGATGGCTCATTCTCGCAGTGTTTAGAATCATGCCTGATACCTGGCATTTAACCTGTTACTATTCACTGTAATTCACTGTTAGAAGTAGAGATGTGCAGGGCGCTGGCCTCTGGAGCTCCCGAGGCAGCCAGCTCCTCCTCGGACACTGACACTGCAGGCAGTCCTGACACCACGTGTCACAGCCCTGAGCTCTGTCCTCTCGAGCCTCTATACTTAAAGCCACAGTGTATTCTGGCGGTAAAAGAGGATATTTTGCCTCTTTTTCTCTTTTTTGTGAATTCCTTTCTTCAAATTGCAGCAAAACACTTCCAGGACTTCCCTGGTGGTCCAGCGGTTAAAACTCCTAGTTTCCAATACAGGAGGTGTGGGTTCAATCCCTGGTCGGGGAACTAAGATCCCACATGCTGTGAGGTGTGGCCAAATAAGTAAATACACATTAATAATAAATAAACACAGTACATCCAATTTTAAAAAAAACAAAAACCAATACTTTCTTATACTGTAAAGCATTTTGTTTATTTGAGTCTCTTTTTCCTTTCTTTTTTCTCCTACTTTTTTGTTCAGTCGCTCAGTCGTGTCTGACTCTTTGCCACCCCATGGATTGCAGCATGTTAGGCTTCGCTGTCCTTCAACTATGCCTGAGTTTGCTCAGACTCATGTCTAGACTCATGATACCATCCAACCTTCTCATCCTCTGTTGTCCCCTTCTCGTCCTGCCCTCAATCTTTCCCAGCATCAGGGTCTTTTCTAATGAGTCAGCTCTTTGCATCAGGTGGCCAAAGTATTGGAGCTTCAGCTCAGCATCAGTCCTTCCAATGAATATTCAGGATTGATTTCCTTGAGGATCGACTGGTTTGATCTCCTTGCTCACCAAGGGACTCTTAAGAGTCTTCTCCAGCACCACAATTTGAAAGCATCAATTCTTTGGCGCTCAGCCTTAATTATAGTCCAACTCTCATATCTGAACATGACTACTGGAAAAACTACAGCTTTGACTATATTGCCCTTTGTTGGCAAACCCTTTCCCAAAAATCAAGCATGAGTTCACTCCACCATAGTCTGAGAAACTGTTATTGTTGCTGAGTTGCTCAGTTGTCACTGACTCTTGTGACCCTGTGGACTGCAGCCCTCCAGGCTCCTCTGCCCATGGGATTTCCCAGGCTAGAATTCCGGAGTGGGTTGGCATTTCCTCCTCTAGGGGATCTTCTTGACCCAGGGACCAAACCCAGATCTCCTGTGTCTCCTGCATTGGCAGGCAGAGTCTTTACCACTGAACCACCTGGGAAGCCCAGTCTGACTTCTTACAAATAATACCTTAGGGTATCAAGTGATTGTTTAATTCACATTTGCCTTCTTTTTTTTTTTTTTCTTTTAGGAGAGAGACAAAGCTGCAAGAATTATTCAATCAGCTATAATCAATTTTCTCACTAAACAACGATTTAAAAAAAAGGTTAGCGCAGCACTGGTCATTCAGAAATATTGGCGAAGAATCTTAGCAAAGAGAAAACTATTAATGTTGAAAAAGGAAAAACTAGAAAAAGTTCACAGTAAATCAGCATCTATTATTCAGGTATGTTATTCTGAATTTTTAGATTTAAAAAGGTTTAATGACATTTTTAAGAGAGTAAAATATGATAAAGTTTCAAATTAAATTTTAGGCCTCTATATTTTATCTAGCACTTTAACAAATATTTGGTATCTCCCCACTACATGTAAAACTCTTGGCTATGTTCAACATGAAGATCAAACAAATCGAAGCACCTACTTTGCTCTGACAGAGGGAGCAGTTTAATTCTGCACCCCATGCTGTCTTGTTTGTTTTGCATTTTATTGTTGTTGTTCAGTTGCTCAGTCATGTCTGACTCTTTGAGACCCCATGGACTGCAGCACACCAGGCTTCCCTGTCCTCCACTCTCTCCTGAAGTTAGTGCAAATTCATGTCCACTGAGTCAGTGATCCAATAATCTCATCCCTTGTCGCCCCCTTCTTCTCTTGTCATCAATCTTCCCCAGCGTATGATATCCTACAATTTATTCATCTGTTCTATTGCTGATGGATATCTGGGTTTCTGGTTTGGAGCTGTATAACCAAAGGTTTCATGAACGTGCCTTTTGGTGTGAAATATATACACTCTGTTTAGTGCATACCTACGTACAGTTGTTTGCCTTAAGGCATATGTGTTTCAGTTTTAGTAGATACTGACAAGGAGTTTTCTAAGGTGGTTATAGGACCACCCGCTGTTTAAAATACTTAGAGTTTATCTCTTTAATTTCAGTAATTCTGGTCAGTGTGTGGTGGTATCTCAGAATAGCTTTAATTTGCATTTTGTTGATAATGAGTGACATTGAACACCTCTTCATATTGAAAATCTTTTGTGGGGTGTTTTTTCAAGGATATTTTTTTTCCATTTTTTATTTTGACTGTTTGCCTTCTTGTGGATTTGTGTGAGATCTTTACATATTCTGGTTATTGGTCCTTGATGGATATGTATGTTGTATATATCTTCTCCCAGACCATTATTTATAGTTTTATATCTTTCCAGTGAAAATTCTTAATTTTCTTCTGTGGTTAGTGGGTTGTGTCTTGTTTTTTGTTTTTTTTGAACCATTTGAGGAGTACTTGTTTGTAACTACTAAGACCTTGAAGATATTCTCCTACACTATATTCTATTCTGAAAGCATTAATGTGTTGTCTTTCACATTTAGATCTCTGTTGAAATTAATTCCTGCATATGATCTGTGCTAGGGACCATTTTTCTTTTTGTATGTATGGATGGCCATCGTTTCAGTGACAGTTTACTGAAACGGCCACACTCGCCTCACTGCTGTACTTTGGGTAGTGCACATCAAGTCTTCTTTCTGCTGCCCATTGCAGCACGCAGGATCTTAGCCCCCCAACAAACAGAACCCTCGTCCCCTGCAGTGGAAGCCAGTGTCCTGACGGCTGCACTGCCAGGGAATTCCCCTAGCAAGGATTGTGACACATATCGTTCTGTTTCTAGAATTTTTTCTATCTCACTGTTCTTTTTGTCTACCATCAAGCCATATACTCCAGCTTTACAAGAAATCTGAACGTCTGGTAGACAAACACGTCTATTGTTTTCTTTAAGAAGTTTTTAGCTATCCTAAGTCCTCTGCATTTTCTTACAAATTTTGAATCTGAAGTTTAAAAAATATCAGAATTTGAGTTTTAACTGAATGTCAGTTTAGTTAGAACTGATATCTTTAGCTACTGAACATGGTATTAATAAATACCTATTTATTCAGGCCTTCTTTAAAAGCCTCCTAAAATGGTTTTATTATCTGGTGCAAGAAGTCTTAAATACCTCTACCTGTTCTTAGATATAGTATCTATTTTTTAAAATTTAAATTTAATAAATTTTAACTTTATGCAGATCAAAATTAAAATTTTAATTTTCAAATTATTAATAACACTCAGTACAATGTGCATGTCTTTTTTGGTGTGTGGTTACACAAATTTAAACAGACACACAGGTTGTGAACAGTCCATCTCCCAGAAGAACTTTTGCATTCCATTTCTCTGTGGTCCCTTCTTCCTCCACACCCAGGCACCAAGCTCTGTTCACTATTACTGTAGATTTGCATTTTTAAAAATATCACATAATGGAGCCTTACAATAGGTAAGCTTTTGAGACTGGCTCTTTTTCTCTCTGCAGGAGGCCTTTGAGCCTCATCCACGTTGTTGCATATATCAGTGGTTTATTCTCCTCCATTGCTGAGTAGTATTCCTTTGTATGGATGTGCCGCAGTTTGATTATATATTAATCTGTTGAAGGATATTTGCACTGTTTCCAGTTTTAGGTGATTTCATTCCATTAGGGTAAATATCTAGGAGTGGGATTGCTGGGTCATTTGGTAAGTATATGTTTACCTTTATAGTTCAGTTGAGTTGCTCAGTTGTGTCCAACTCTTTGCAACCCCATGGACTGCAGCACGCCAGGCCTCCCTGTCCATCACCAAATCCCAGAGTTTACTCAGAGCCATGTCCATTGAGTCAGTGAAAACCATCTCATCCTCTGTTGTCCCCCTCTCCTCCCACCTTCAATCTTTCCTAGCATCAGGGTTTTTCCAATGAGTCAGTTCTTCACATCAGGTGGCCACAGTATTGGAGTTTCAGCTTCAGCATCAGTCCTTACAATGAGTATTCAGGACTGATTTCCTTTAGGATTGACTGGTTGGATCTCCTTGCAGTCCAAGGGACTCTCAAGAGTCTTCTCCAGCACTACGGTTCAAAAGCATCAATTCTTCGGGGCTCAGCTTTCTTTATCGTTCAACTTTCACATCCATACATGACCACTGGAAAAACCATAGCTTAGACATCGCCAAACCGTCTGTATGGGATCAGATGAAATAAGACTAGCTTGTTCCATTTTGCACGCCCACCCCCAGTGTGTGAGTGTTCTAATTGCTCCACATCCTCAGCAACGCTGACCACTTGCTTTTCACCCATTCTGATAAGTGTGTAGTGGTGTCTTGGTTTTAATTTGCATTTTCTCAAAGGCTATGTATATGTTTTCAAATGCTTAATTGCCTTTCAGTCATCTTCTTTATGAAGTGTGTTGAAATCTTTTGACCATTTTTATAATTGAGTGCTAATCTTATTGAGTTTTGAGATTTCTTTCTGTATACTGGATACAAGTTCTTTGTCAGTGATTGGTCTGTAACTGTTTTACAGAAAAAGTTGGTCCTTGGCCTTGGTGAATGTTCTGTGTACTTGAAAAGAACGTGTATTCTGTTGTTGGGTGCAGTGTTCTATAAATGTCAGTTAGGTCGATAGTTCATTTTTGTCCTTACTGATGTTCTGTTTATTTATTCTTGTGCCAAGAGAGTGGTATTTAAGTCTCCAACATAATTGTGAATATTGTCTTTCCTTCTTCAGTTTTATCTACATGTATTTGCAGATGTTTTGTTAGGTGTGTACATTTGGAATTGCTCTGTCCTCTAGATGAGTTGAATTTTTTATTATTGTGTATTGTTCCTTTCTATCCCTCATAATTTTCTTTGTTCTAAAGTCCACTTTGCATGTTCTTACTATAACCACACCAGCTTTCACTTGATTATCATTTGCAGGGTATATTTTTTTTCCCTTATTTTACTTATTAGTTACTTAAATCATTATATATGGCTTAAAGTCTTGATAGCATATAGTTTTTATGTTTTGAAAATCTCTGTCTTTTAATTGGTAATTTAGGCCATTTATATTTCAGATATTTATCAATATGTTTGGGCTTTGGTCTGTCATTTTATCATTTATTTTCTGAATGTTAGCTTTCTTTCACTCTTTTCTTTCCCATTTCCTGTCTCTTCAGTTATTTGAATACTTTTTAGTGTTTCATTTTGTTTTTCTTTTTTCTTTTTAATTATTACTTTATCCCTTTGTACAGGGATTTGTTTGGGAGATTTTTTTGTGTTTTTTGTCTTTTTGTTTGTGGTGGTGTTTTTGGCTTTTTTCTTTGTTTTGTTTTTTGGTTGGTATAGGCATTTCAGTACAAAAACTTTTATTTTACTTAGAATCAGTACTTTATCACTTTAAATGGAATGTAGAAAACTTAATCACAGTCTAGATCCCTTTGCTCCCTTCCTTCACTTTTATGTTTTGGCAGTTTTATTTACTAAACTTACATACAACTGAAACCACATCAGGCAATATTATAATTTTTGCTTTCAATCATAATAAAGTTTTAAGGAGTACATGAGAATCATATTCTACTAGTGCACATTTTATCATTTCTGTTGCTTTGCTTTCTTTTTTCATGGTATAGTGTTTGCAATTTATGAACCAACAATGATACATTATAATTAACTGAAGTCCTTAGTTTCCAAAGGTTTCACTGTTTATTTAGTATAGTTATGTGTTTGACAAAAATCCTACCCTGAAAATCCTCTCTGCTTTACATATTCATCTCTTACCCTTCCTCAAAGTCTTTGGCAACCACTGATGTTTTTACTGTGTCTCTACTTTTGCTTTTTCCAGGATGTCCTATAGTTTGAATTCAGAGATATATGGCCTTTTCAGATAGATTCTCTCACTTCACAAATACACATTTAATTTTAAATAGCCTTTTCCTGCCTCAGTAGCTTATTTCTTTTTATCACTGAATGCTACTGCCAATGCTAAGTCGCTTCAGTCGTGTCCGACTCTGTGCGACCCCATAGACGGCAGCCCACCAGGCTCCGCCGTCCCTGGGATTCTCCAGGCAAGAATACTAGAGTGGGTTGCCATTTCCTTCTCCAGTGCATGAAAGGGAAAAGTGAAAGTGAAGTCGCTCAGTCATGTCCGACTCCTAGCGACCCCATGGGTCTGCAGCCTACCAGGCTCCTCCGTCCATGGGATTTTCCAGGGAAGAGTACTGGAGTGGGGTGCCATTGCCTTCTCCGTATCACTGAATGACATTCCATTTTATAGATGTATGACGGTTGTTTATCCATTTGCCTATTGAAGGATGTATTTGTTGAGACAATTTTTTCCCCATTCATTTTGTTTTCCTTTCTCGTTCCACATTGATAATTTGCATTGATCTTCAGGTTCATTGACTCTTTCTTCCGTCATCTCCATTCCACTATTAATCCATCCCAGTGAGGTTTTGTTGTTGTTGTTTTGGTTATTGTGTTTTGTGGTTCTGATAGTCCCATTTGGTTCTTAGTTGTATCTTTGATTTTTTTTATCTGAGACTTTTAATCCTTCCATTAGTTCCCACCCCATCTTAGCAATATTTGGAGTGTTTTGGACAGAAGAATCGTCTTACAGCTAGAGCTGACTGTCCAGAGCTTGATGACCAGCAGCCAGGATCTGCTCAAGAATTCACAGCTTGCATATTGCTGGGATAATTACAGGGTTAGGGAACAGGGGGTGCTGGGAAGGAAGCAGATGGCAAATGGCTTCTTACTCCTCAAGTCTTTCCAGAATTACACTTTTTAACCATGTAACTATAATTCCTAAATTTTATTCTTAATGAAAATACTGACTCAGGAAGTGATCTGGCTCGCTTATTTCTCAAAACTCTTTGTTGACATTTGTTGTTGTTCAGTTGCTAAGTTATGCCTGATTCTTTGTGATCCCAGGGACTGCAGCATGCTAAGCTTCCCTGTCCTTCACTATCTCCCAGAGTTTGCTCAAACTCCTGTCCATTGAGTCAGTGATGCTATCTCACCGTCTCATCCTCTGCTGCTCCCTTCTCCTTCCCAGCATCAGTCTTCTCCAGTGAGTCAGCTCTTTGCATCAGGTGGCCAAAGTATTGGAGCTTCAGCTTTGCATCAGTCCTTCCAATAAATATTCAAGGTTGATTTTGAGAATTAACTGATTTGATCTCCTTGCTGTCCAAGGGACTCTTATTAAGAGTTTTCTCCAGCACTATAATTTGAAAGCATCAATTCTTTGGCTCTTAGCCTTCTTTATGGTCCAACTCTTACATCTGTACATGACTACTGGAAAAACCATAGCTTTGACTGTAGGGACCATGTATGGTCCATTACCATACATGAAATTAAAAGATGCTTATTCCTTGGAAGGAAGGTTATGACCAACCTAGACAGCATATTTAAAAGCAGAAACATCACTTTGCCAACAAAGGTCCGTCTAGTCAAGGCTATGGTTTTTCCAGTGGTCATGTATGGATGTGAGAGTTGGACGGTGAAGAAAGCTGAGAGCCAAAGAATTGATGCTTTTCAACTGTGGTGTTGGAGAAGACTCTTGAGAGTCCCTTGGACTGCAAGGAGATCCAACCAGTCCATCCTAAAGGAGATCAGTCCTGGGTGTTCACTGGAAGGACTGATGTTGAAGCTGAAACTCCAATACTTTGGCCACTTCATGCGAAGAGTTGACTCATTGGAAAAGATCCTGATGCTGAGAAGGATTGGGGGCAGGAGGAGAAGGGGACGACAGAGGATGAGATGGTTGGATGGCATCACTGACTCAATGGACATGGATTTGGGTAAACTCCGGGAGTTGGTGATGGACAAGGAGGCCGGGTGTGCTGCGATTCATGGGGTCGCAAAGAGTCGGACATGACTGAGTGACTGAACCGAACTGAATGCTGACAAAGGCAACATTACCAGGCCTGTAATACATGGTTCCTCCTATGAACAGTTTCCAATCATTATAAGATATCTTATCAACCTTGATAGATGGGAGAATATAAGAACCAGAGATATATTCATAGGAAGTTACTTAGAATCAATAGATAGCAGAATATTGCTATAGTTTTATTTTTCTAGTATGTTATTCTAATATAACATAAACTTATTTATATTTCTTATGTCTCCTGAGTACAAATGCCACGTAAATATCATTAGTATTTCGAGACAGATTTCTGGATTGGCTACAGTTGTATCAACATAGGAAAAAAACTATAAACAAAAGAGACAAGTATCTCCTTCAAAAATATATTGCTTTTAAGTTTAATATGTTTGTTTTTAAGCAAAATGTTAGAAAAAGTGATACTTTCAAAGGTCTTAAGTATAGAAAGTTGTGTCTATTTTATTTTCTGTCCTTTCTTACTTTTTTCAGAGACACTGGAGAAGATATTCCACTAGAAAGCAGTTTCTGAAATTGAAATATTATTCAATTATCCTGCAATCTAGGATAAGAATGATCATTGCTGTCGCTTCTTACAAACGATACCATTGGGCTACTGTGACAATTCAGAGGCGCTGGCGTGCTCATGTGAGAAGCAAGCAGGATCGACAGAGATATGAACTGCTAAGATCATCCACCCTTGTAATCCAGTCTGCATTCAGGAGATGGAGGCAACATAAGAGGCAATCACAAATAAAAGCTGCCATAACATTGCAAAGAGCTTTCAGAGAATGGCGTGTCCAGAGACACACTCAAGAAGAAAGAGCAGCCGTGGTCATACAATCCTGGTATAGGATGCACAGAGAATTACGGAAGTACATTCACCTTAGATCTTGTGTTGTCATCATTCAGGCAAGATTTCGGTGCTTTCAAGCCCAAAAGTTGTATACAAGGACCAGAGGGTCTATCCTGACTCTGCAGAAGCACTACAGAGCATACGTGAAAGGAAAGGTTGAGCGCACAGGCTATTTGCAGAAACGGGCTGCAGCCATCCGCCTGCAGGCCACTTTCAGGGGAAGGAGAGCACGTAACTTATGCAAGCAGCTCAGGGCCGCTCGTGTCTTACAGTCGTACTGGAGAATGAGACAGGACAGACTCCGATTTCTAAACCTTAAGAAAACCATTATCAGGCTGCAGGCACACATAAGGAGACGTCAACAATTACAGACATACCAGAAGATGAAGAAAGCTGCCCTCATAATTCAGATTCATTTCCGAGCTTACATCTCAGCCAAGGAAGTTCTGGCCTCATACCAGAAGACACGTTCTGCTGTCATTGTCCTGCAGTCTGCATGCAGGAGAATGCAGGCCAGGAAAAAGTTTCTTCACATCCTCACATCCGTTGTAAAGATTCAATCATATTACAGGGCTTATGCTTCCAAAAGAAAGTTTCTGAGGCTCAAAAAGGCTACAGTAAAGTTACAATCCATTGTCAGGATGAAGCAAGCCCGCAAACAATATTTACATTTAAGAGCAATTGCACAGCAGAGAGAAGAACACCTGCGGGCCTCTTACATCAAACTGCAAGCTTTCCTCAGAGGGTACCTGGTTCGGAAGCAGATGAGGCTGCAGAGAAAAGCCGCTGTTTCGCTGCAGTCTTACTTTAGGATGAGAAAGATGCGGCTGGACTACCTGAAAGTCTATCAAGCAGCTGTTGTCATTCAGCGTTACTATCGTGCGCACAGAGCACAGTCCCAGCAGAGGAAGCACTTCCAGCAAGTCAGAAGAGCCGTGACCTGCTTGCAGGCTGCTTACAGAGGGTATAAGGTCCGCCGGCAGCTCCAACAGCAATCTGCAGCTGCTCTGAAAATTCAAGCTGCTTTTAGAGGCTATCGTCAGAGAACGAAATATCAATCCGTGCTTCAGTCTGCGCTCAAGATTCAGAGATGGTACAGGACACACAAGACCGTTTCTGCCATAAGAAGCCAGTTCTTCAAAACAAGGACAGCTGTAATTTCTCTCCAGTCCGCTTACCGTGGCTGGAAAGTTCGGAAGCAGATCAGAAGGGAACATGAAGCTGCAGTGAAGATTCAGTCTGCTTTCAGAATGGCCAGGGTCCAGAAGGAGTTCAGGTTGTTAAAAATGGCAGTAGCCGTGATCCAGCAGTATCTGAGAGCGCGTGCCGCGGGGAGGAGGCAGAGGACAGAGTACAAGACGCTGCGCCTGGCGGCAGTGAGGCTCCAGTCCGCCTGGAGGGGTCGAGCAGCCAGGAGGCGGATTGAGAAGCAACAGAGATGTGCCGTCATCATACAGGCCTACTACCGAATGTACGTGCAGCGGAAGAGGTGGGAAATCATGAAAAAAGCGGCTCGTCTAATTCAAATGCATTATCGGGCTTATTGTACAGGAAGAAAACTGCATCATTTGTTTTTGAAAACCAAAGCAGCTGCAATAATCCTACAGTCAGCTCTCCGAGGTATGAGAGTGAGGAAGAAAGTGAAGGAGATGCACCAGGCAGCTGCCACCATACAGTCCAGATACCGGGCATACCAAGCCAGAAAGAAGTACGCCAGCTACAGAGCAGCTGCGGTCGTCATTCAGAGGTGGTATCGAGCGGCTAAGCTCGCAGGCCGTCAGCGTGAGGAATATCTTGCTGTAAAGAAGGCAGCACTGAAAATCCAGGCCGTCTATAGAGGACTCAGAGCAAGAAGACAGATCCGGCGCATGCACATGGCAGCCACTCTCATCAAAGCTGCCTTCAAAATGCAGCGATCACGGAGGAGGTATCAGCAAATGAGAACGGCAGCCGTAGTAATTCAGGTAAGGTACAGAGCGTACTGCCAAGGTAGAGCTCAGCGTGCAAAGTACCTGACGACTCTGAAAGCCGTTGCCCTCCTCCAGGCTGCTCTCAGAGGGGCAAGAGTTAGACAGAGCTTGAGAAGGATGCGGACCGCGGCCACGCTCATCCAGGCCCACTTCAGGGGGCGCCGACAGCAAGCCTATTTTAATAAGTTAAAGAAGGTGACGAAAACAGTGCAGCAGAAGTACCGGGCAAGGAGGGAAAGGAACGCACAACTGCGAAGGTACAACCAGCTGAGACGCTCCGTGATCTGCATTCAGGCTGCTTTCAGGGGCATGAGAGCGCGAAGACGCTTAAAAGCCATGCACGCCGCTGCAGCCGTAATCCAGCGGAGATTTAGGACTCTGGTGAGGAGAAGAAGATTCCTGTCTCTCAGGAAGACCGCCGTGTGGGTTCAGAGAAAATACCGTGCCAAGGTTTGCTCAAGGCATCACTTACAACAGCTCCGGTTGCAGAAGGCAGCTATCAAAATCCAGTCCTGGTACAGGGGGTGGATGGTGAGGAAGAAGATACAGGAGATGCACAGGGCGGCCACGGTCCTCCAGGCCGCGTTCAGGAGGCACCGTGCGCGTGCGAGGTACCAGGCCTGGAGGCGTGCCTCGCAGGTCATCCAGCAGCGATTCCGGGCAGGCCGGGCTGCACGCCTGCAGAGGAGACAGTACCTCCAGCAAAGACACTCTGCGCTGGTCCTCCAGGCTGCGTTCAGGGGTATGAGAATCAGAAGACGTCTGAAAAGGATGCATGCTTCCGCGACCCTGATTCAGAGCAGGTTTAGGTCTATAGTGATGAGGAAAAGGTTCCTTTCCCTCAAGAAAGCTGCTGTTTTTGTTCAGAGGAAGTACCGAGCCACCATCTGTGCCAAACATCACTTGCACCGATTCCTGGAGATACAGAAGGCAGTCATTACAATCCAGGCGTCTTACCGAAGACAGATGGTGAAGAAGAAATTACGGGAGATGCACAGGGCTGCAGCCCTCATCCAGGCAACCTTCAGAATGCACAGAGCACGCCTGACCTTTCAGACCTGGAAACACGCCTCAGTTCTCATTCAGCAGCGTTACCGGGCATACAGAGCTGCAAAACTGCAAAGAACACTTTATATCAGATGGAGGCATTCTGCAGTGGTCATTCAGGCTGCATATAAAGGGCTGAAAGCAAGACAGCTTTTAAGCGAAAAGCACAGAGCTGCTGTCATAATACAAAGCACGTACAGAATGTACAGGCAACATGTTTTCTACCAAAAGCTTCAGTGGGCTACAAAAGTAATACAAGAAAGATATAGAGTGAGTAAAAGGAAAGCTCTTCAACACGATGCACTCAAAGCAGCAACCTGTGCCCAAGCTGACTTTCAGGATATGGTCATAAGGAGACTGATTCAGGAAAGGCAGCATCAAGCTGCCATTACTGTTCAGAAGCATTTTAGAGCCTTTAAAACACGGAAGCACTATCTCCACTTTAGGGCAAAGGTAGTTTTTGTTCAAAGAAGGTACAGAGTACTAATGGCAGTGCGAACCCAGGCAGTTATCTGTATCCAGTCTTGTTACAGAGGCTTTAAGGCACGAAGGGGTATCCAACGCATGCATCTGGCTGCCACACGAATTCAGTCATGCTACCGAAGGCACCGGGCCACAGCTGATTATCAGGCCAAGAAAAGAGCAATTGTTGTCATACAGAGTTACTACAGGTTGTATGCCAGAGTGAAAATGGAGAGGAAGGAATTTTTAGCCATTCAGAAATCTGTACGAACTATTCAGGCTGCTTTTAGAGCCATGAAAGTTAGACAGAAATTAAAAACCATGCCCAACAAAAAGATGGCAGCCCCCGCTACCGCTACCCAGCCTGCATTCTACTGTCACAGGACTGAGAGCTGGCATGAAGCTGGCCAGAGTCCAGCACTTGTGGCTCAAGGGCTGTATAAAGCTTCTCTGGTTGGCCCTTCACAGGAAACAGAGCATGATTCTCAAAGAAAGGCTGCAGTCACAGTTCAAAAAGCTTTCCGTAAAATGGTCACAAGAAGACTGGAAAAACGGAAGCGTGCTGCCATGCTAATTCAGTCCTTCCTTCAGATGGCCGTACATCGCAGAAGATTCCTTCAGCAGAAAAGGGCGGCCCTCACGTTACAGTGGTGCTTCAGGACACGGCAAAGCAGAAAACAGTTATTACTGTACAGAGAAGCAGCAGTGGGTTTGCAGAATCACCACAGAGCCTTTCTGCCCGCAAAACATCAAAGAGAACTTTACTTACAAATGAGGAGCAGTGTAATCATTATTCAAGCTAGAGTGAAAGGATTTATACAGAAACGGAAGTTTCAGAAACTTAAAGATAGCACCATAAAAATCCAGGTATTTATGTATTTAAATACAAAGCTTTCATTCATCCTTTGACCAGTATCTCTTAGAATTTTCAAAATGAGCTGTAGCAGGTTATAAAGAATACGAGTTAGTTTATGTAACCCTTTTGTTTACCTTCCAAAATGGAAGATTTTTGAAGCTGGGTAAAAGGTGCCAATAATTATCCACCCAAGACAGTACAGAACGAGATTGTTCTGGACATGATCACCCTAAACTAAAGTTATGACTGCATAGTTAAAAGCAGAGACTTTGAGACCATATAGTTGCAGCTGGCAACCTTATATGTTTTGAGAACAGCTAGTGGTGTCCTTGAGTTTAATATAAAGTTCAAGTTCTCAGTGATGCTGAAACAGGTCAGACCACATCCACGATGGCCACTTGGCTCCATTTCGGACGCCTGAACCACAGTTAATCCATTTTGATTTTTAAATGCTTTCTTTTCTTTAACAGCTAAAGCAGATATACAGTATATGTTTAATAGGCCACAAAACAGGCTGTTCTAGTTAACATAAAGTTCAAGTTAAATCATGTGATAGCCGGAATGACTTCCCCATACGTCAATATATGGAAATTTCTTCATCATAATACAGAATGAGAAATGTATGTGGCTGGGAACACAGAGAAGGGAAACCTAAGCTGTACCCAGTGATCCGAGAAGGCTTCTTGGAATAAGTGGGGTTTAAGATAAGAGTTAAGCTTAAGCTGAAGGAAATAGCCTAGTATGCTGAAGGAGTATTCCAGCTGTAGGAGGTAACGTGGAGCTCCAAACTGAGAGTGAGCACAGCTGTGTGATAAAGGCGATCTGAGACCAAGATGGCAGTCCTTGGAGTGAGAGGTGGGCAGCTCTGCAAGACACAAAAAGGTTAGTCTTCATCCTCTGGACTAAAGAAGTTCTAGATGAGTTTAAGGAGAGGACCAGAATCCTAGTTTATCTTTTTAAAATTACTCAGGCAGGGTCTTCCCTGGCAGCCCAGTGGTGAAGACTCTGCACTCCCAATGCAGGGAGCACAGGTTCAATCCTTGGTCAGAGAACTGCGATCCCACCTGCCCTGCAGTGTGGCCAAAAAAAAAAAAAATTACTCAAGCAGGAATGTGGAAGATGGACTAGGCTACGCGTGGCCAGTCAGGAAGCCACGGGCAGTAGGTTGGGGAAAGTGAATCACACTGAACACAGGGCAATGACAGCAGGATCTTCAGGGTCCTCGTGAGCGGAGGATGGGATTGGGCTTATATGGAGCCTAAATAGAGCCAAGCCACCTTTAAGGCCAAGGTGACGAAAAGACTGATACCTGGTTCCCACTAGGGGATGTTTGTCTACATAAAACCATATAGAAATACTCTGAGTCAAGGACACCACGGGAGTCAGTTTGGCCATACATATCACTCTCGCCTGTCAACTGAATTTAGAAACCGACCCCCATGTAGGAGGTAGTTATCATATTTGTTGTAGGTATTTTGAAATCAGACTCAGGTTCAGATTTTGACTCTATTCACTTACTATGAAGTAACAAGTCTCTTAGCATTAATTTCTGTTTTGTGAAATAGAGAGCTTAATTATCATCTCACAAGATATTTGTCAAGATTAAATAAGATAGGTCTGCCGCTTATTACCTGTGACACCAGCAAGTTCTTTTACTGGTGTCAGTTCCTCTGGGCCTTCATTTCCTCATCTCTAAATTAGAGGTAATTGTATCTACCTGTGTTACCATAAGGAATCGTAGCGCTGAGTATAGCGCCAAGCACTTAAGAAGTTGTAACTATCACTTAAGCTTTTAGTCAGCTGCAGGGTTGCCAGAATCGGAAAGTCTGATGGCCCCGGGTGGATGGACTTTGGGATTCCGCGGCCAACTGGCCTGAACCCAGGAGCATCTGAGGTGGGTGGGGAGGGCGGTAGGGAGATCCCCGTCCTCTCCCTGGAAGCGGAATCAGCGTGTGCATTTCCTTTCTGTTCCTTCACAGGACTGAAAAAGTGAGGGCAGCGCACACACCTGGCTTCCCAGGCTTTGTGCAGATCTTACAACTTAAATACTTGCTAGGGTTGTGTGAGGCCTAGCCGGCAGCCAGCCACAGGGTAAAAGCACGGATCAGCCCACTGGTCTCAGAGGAATCACGTGTCAGGAGTGAGCGAGCCGCACAGAAGAGTCAGGATGTGACGGCGTTTCTGCGGTTGATCTTGTTTGTCTGCCTGAACTTATATTAGTTGTTTTCTAATATTGACTAAAAAAAAAATTAGACATCTCATTGCATATTTGTTATGTTTATTTGTTTAATAGACTGTGTGGAGGAGACACAAAGCCAGGAAATATTTACGAGAAGTGAAAGCTGCCTGCAAGATACAAGCCTGGTACAGGTGCTGGAAAGCACGTAAGGAGTATCTGGCTGTGTTAAGAGCTGTTAGAATCATTCAGCGTTGCTTCTCCACCCAACAGCAGAGAAGACGGTACTGTGTCAGCTGTATAGAGGGCAGTGTGGTGTGTGTGTGTGTGTGTGTGTGTGTATCAAATAATACCGCTTGTTGGTTTTTCTTTTAAATAGTTGCTATGCTTAATTTATATGGTTTGTTGATGTTTTCTCCATTATTGTAACAAAATTATCTCTGAGATTGTCTTATTTTTTTGAGAGAGAGCCTTAATGGTATAATCCACTTGTTGTTGTCCAGTTGCTCAGTCATGTCTGAGTCTTTGTGACCCCATGGACTGTAGCACTCCAGCCTTCCCTGTCCTTCACTATCTCCCAGAGTTGCTCAAACTCATGTCCATTGAGTGAGTGATGCCATCCAACCATCTCATCCTCAGCTGCTCCTTCTCCTCCTGCCTTCAATCTTTCCCATCATCAAGGTCTTTTCCAGTGAGTCGGCTCTTCGCATCAGGTGGTCAAAGTTTTGGAACTTCAGCTTCAGCATCAGTTCTTCCAATGAATATTCAGGCTTGATTTCCTTTTGGATGGACTGGTTGGATCTCCTTGCAGTCCAAGGGACCCTCAAGACTCTTCTCTTAGCATCACAATTAGAAAGCATCAATTCTTTGGCACTCAGCCTTCTTTCTGGTCCAACTCTCAGATCTATACGTGACTACTGGAAAAACATAGCTTTGACTATATGGACCTTTGTTGGCAAAGTGATGTCTCTGCTTTTTAATATGCTGTTTAGGTTTGTCATAGCTTTTCTTCCAAGGAGCAAACATCTTTTCATTTTGCGGCTGCAGTCGCTGTCCACAGTGATTTTGGAGCCCAAGAAAATAAAATCTGTCACTGTTTCCACTTTTCCTCCATCTACTTGCCATGAAGTGATGTGAAAGTATTTACTTAAACTTGATTAACTCAGGTTCTTAAGGATAAGGGTAGGGATGGAGGAGTGGGAAGTAGGTAAATTGATCTAATAATGTTGTTTTCCTTGTTAGTCCACTGGTCCATTTTGTTTGTTGATGTAGTTATTGGCAGCATTTCTTTCCTTTTTTTTTTTACCTTGTATTATCACCTGTTCTCTACCCTTAATGAAGATATAATTACCGACTTGTCTATGTTAATTCTATTTCCCTCTTACTACTTCATTTCTTAGAAACACATTTTCAGAAGCTCTTACCAGATTGTTCATATTATTGTTTATTCCATAGTGTAAGAATTTTTTCTTCAGTTCCCAGAACTGATGAATTATTGTATCCGTGGTTTAAAGATTGTTTTAGGAGAGCGCACTCATGTTAGCAGCGTTTCTTGATCAATTCCAGGGGTAGAGTCGGGCTTAACACATAAACGTGTAGTTGCTGCTCTCAGCTGTTGAGAACCAGAGTCTAGTTTTCCTGTTGACATTCAGCCTTATTTTCATGAAGAGTGGTTACATGACCTAGTCCATCTATCTTTTCCACACAGCTGTGAACAAGCAGGTAAAGACCCTGCCCATTCTCAGTTGTTGCCTATTACTGCTATGTCGATGTTAAAGTTTAATCTCCAGCCTTCACATTTTAAATTTTTCTCCAGTTCTATCTTTTTTAGATCTTTTGGTAGTGCCCATCTTTTCTTTCAGTTGAGTGTCCATTTCTCATTTGCTGATGCTGTTCACCCTCCCAAGCTCTCTTCTTGACCACCTCTGTCTGCTTAAAGACTTGATTACAGTGTGGACTCAGATTTTATTCTCTACCATTCATTCTACCACCACCCCTTTATTGAGGCTTTTGTCTAGATCTGGCTAATCCTACTTTCTTCTGATCCGGTTCAGAATTTTTTGTCATTCTAGAACTTAATATTTCTTGACCACTGAAATATTGCAAATTGTAAAATTTCTTTTGCATTGTGTTACCCTGTGTGTGTCTCTGTGTGTTTGTACCATCCTGATTGCTAGAACCTAATATAAATTACTCATTTCTACTTTTTATTTATTCTCTCATTTCTACTTTTTATTTATTCTCTCATTGCCTTTCTTATACCTTCTTTCTCCTTTAGTATTTATAGGGGGCGGGCAATAAATACTTACTGAATAAGTTAATTTGAAATTGCTTTCCAATAATCGCTTTGTAGGTTTTTAAATGTTAGAGCATCAGCAGTCGTCATTCAGAGAAGATGGAGAGCTGTACTCTCTGGAAGAACAACTCATGAACGATCCTTAACGATGAAAGTAGGTGTTAAAAAAGCAGTTTATTTAGAAAATAGAAAACAAAAAGAGTAAAGACCTAACTATACATTTATTTTAAGCACATAATTGCAGTCAATTAAAAATTATATTCACTCGTAAAAATACTGTTTGTGAATATTTTTGTGTGTGTGTACCTGTATTTATAAAGTATTCTCAAACCCAAGTTTGAAGTGATTTATTTAGGAAAAAGTCATAATAGATGTAGCATATCCTATCTGTATGAGTTAAACACATACTCTTTCAGCCACAATTGGTGATCTATTTAAAATATTTAGCATCAGTTTTATAATAGCAGTGGTACTTATGATCTTTTAATAAAGAAATTAAAGGTTTACTTGTAAATTTTTACATTCATGTAATATTCACTATGTATGATTATTACACACTATTATTATTACACCTTCTATTATATATTTACTAAGGGGATTCTCATGAGATAGTTATAGTCAGCATTCCCATTTTATAGATGAGTAAAGCAAGGTCTGGAGACAAAAAGGGATTTGCTCAAGGTCACTCAACTAATATGTGGGGGTCTGTGCCATAAAACAAATCTAGTTCCTGTTTCAATCCAGAGATTTTACATGTCTTGGAATTTGATTGTAAGGATGTTCTGAAATTGAGGAATCTAAGATAGGCTGGGACTACACCTCGGTTCTTGAAGCAGCCGACAGCTTCCCTCATAGCTGCTTATGACGTCCATTCTCTTCTCTAGAGTGTAACTAACTGTTGTATTAAATGCATTTTTCTTGTAGTAATATTAGTCCTTTGCTCATTCACAATGAAAAGTATTAAGAGGAAGAGAGGGGAAGAGTACCTGGTATCTATGTTCCTGGTTTACACCTCCATAATACTTCACTTTCAGCCATGGACCTCTATGGGTTTTGAAATCTATGAAATATGACATCTTAAACTAAAAAATATAATTGTACATTTTATTTTACATTGAGAAATTCCAGAACCTTCAGTGGGTTGAAGTATTATTTCTATATGTTAACATTACTTGCAAATTTTCCTTACAGAGACATCAAGCTGCTTGTTTGATCCAAGCAAATTTCAGAGGATATAAAGCAAGGCAGGTGTTTCTCCAGCAGAAATCAGCTGCTTTGACCATACAGAAATACATACGAGCCAGGAAGGCTGGGAAGCATCAGAGGATGAAATATGTCGAATTAAAAAAATCTACAGTTGTCCTACAAGCACTGGTGCGTGGTTGGCTTGTAAGAAAAAGGGTGAGTATTTTTAAGTAGGATATCTGTTTCCCATAGATGCTCCCCAGAAATACAAAATAGATTCTCTCGTGTAATAAATCTTAACAAAGGAGCTGAAGTCTGAGTGAGGTCTCCACGTGTGAAGCAGGTTGTTATCCAAGTCGTCCTGTGCTACCACCAGGCAACTGTCTCAGGACATTGTAAGACCATCCTGCGATAACTTCCACACCTTCAACAGGGAAGAATCCTCCCTAGGGTATTCATAATGTCCTGGGCATCCTATATATGCAGCACTGGCAAACAGGAAAAAAAAATTAAAGGAGAAATCTGTGTTTTGTTCATTGATATAAGCTGGAACTCTGAAGGCCAAAGGCCCCTGTAGGGAGCTTCTGCTCCAAGAGTCTGCTACATGGTGACACTGCCTAACACTGGAGAAATCAGATCAAATGTTTGTCCGGTTTAATATCACCATCTTCAGCCATTCTGTTTGGAACATGCTAATCCTTTTTGAGTTTAATATTCCTAGACCTCTCCTGTCAATGGCACCCCACTCCAGTACTCTTGCCTGGAAAATCCCATGGACGGAGGAGCCTGGTAGGCTACAGTCCATGGGGTCGCTAAGAGTCGGACACGACTGAGCGACTTCACTTTCACTTTTCCCTTTCATGCACTGGAGAAGGAAATGGCAACCCACTCCAGTATTCTTGCCTGGAGAATCCTAGGGACGGCGGAGCCTGGTGGGCTGCCGTCTGTGGGGTCGCACAGAGTCGGACACGACTGAAACGACTTAGCAGCAGCAGCAGCAGCAGCAGACCTCTCCTGTTATAATTAGTATATTTTAAACGTTAACTAGCTGCTATTGGGTAGCCTAATTAAATTCTTGAGTGAAGTGTCCAAATATAATTTTGCTTTCTATACCCTCAGTTAGGGGCTTCACCATTGAAAATATTGTATAGTAAGGAATATAACTGGGGGCTTCCCAGGTGGCTCAGTGGTAAAGAATTCACCTACCAGTGCAGGAGATACAGGAGATGGGAGTTCAGTCTCTGGGTCGGGAAGATCCCCTGGAGGTGGAAATGGCTCCCCACTCCAGCTTTCTTCCCTGGGAAATCCCATGGACAGAGAAGTCTGTTGTGCTACAGTCCATGGGGTCACAAAGAATCAGACACAACTTAGTGACTGAATAACAACAGCAAAGGAATATAATTACTTCAAGTTACAATGTAGATAATTTTAATAGTTAAAAGTTAACTTACTATTGCTAATTTATATAACTTGATATTGAAGATATACACAAATAAGCATTGGTTGATCATCTCAAGAGTTAACTATTTGATTGTTAATCTTTTTTTCTCCTTCAGATCTCAGAGCAGAGAGCCAAAATTCGGCTTCTTCACTTCGCAGCAGCTGCCTTTTACCACCTGTCTGCTCTTAGAATTCAAAGAGCCTTCAGACGTCACGTGGCTCTGAAGAATGCTAACAATAAACAGCTTAACTCAGCTGTCTGTATTCAGGTTAGCTTTCCTTTGCATTAAGACTATGATCTAATTTTTGTTTAAAGTTTTTTGATATTTCATAAGCAATCTCCAGATACCTCTGGTAAGGTTATATAACATTTAGCTTTGGCCACACAGCTATTAGGATGTCTTGATGGTTTAGAGACAAGTTGATGTTTTATGGCACAGTACTGAAGCTATGGATTATTCTCTGATGCTTTGGACTCACTTACTCTTCTGCTAGCAACATCTGAGGGTATCGGTTTCTCTCTCGACATTCTTGCCAACTTGTGGCATTGGAAGACTCTGTGATTTCTGTCATTTTGATGAATGCCAAATTATATCATTTTTGTTTTGTATTTCCTTTGACTGCTAACAATTCTAAAAAAAATTTTTCACCTGTGTTGATTATTCAAATTCTTATCTGTGTATAATGTGCTTTAAAAAGATTTTTTCCCATATACCTTGCTCATTTTTCTGTTGAGTGTTTTTTTTTTCCTTAATAAATTATAGAAGTTCTTTATGTATTCTGAATAAGAATCCTGTTTGTGTATGTTAAGTAAAAGAGTTAATTGAAGAATAATACACAGCTTGATAAGATTTATATAAATTATGAAATGAGGTATATGTTGTGAAGGGTTGAATTCACATGCACACACTTACACACACACATACTCACACTCACATACTATGGCCTGGAAGGATCTGCACCAACTGAGTGGGAAAGTAATGCCACTGGAGAGGGTTGAAAGATATTCAATATAATGTTCTATTTATTTCATTTGTGTATATATGTATACATTTATTTAAAAAACCTGAAATAATAAAGATCTTCATCCGTCTTAAACAGAGATGGTTTCGAGCAAGATCACAGCGTAAGAGGTTCCTTCAGAAATACAGCATCGTAAACATTCAGCGTGAAGCTCAGGAACGGGCGAGCCAGCACCACAGGGCTGCATCCGTAATACAGAAAGCTGTCCGCCGCTTCCTCCTCCATAAAAAGCAGGAAAACTTTAATAAAAGAATTGCTAAAATTCAGGTAACCGAAAATATTGTGATTTTGCAATTCATCTACATGATACCTAAAATTTTATTTTATTTTATTTTTTGTCCATACCTCAAGGCTTGCAGGATCTTAGTTCCCCAACCAGGGATTGAACTCAGGCCACAGCATGGAAAGTGCTAAGTCCTAACCACTGGACCTCCTGGGAATTCTACATCTAACATTTTAAAAAGCACAATCACACTCATTCTAGAAAACGAAGGCTGGCCAATAGAATAATTCATAAGCACTATTCTACCATAGTTTCATTGTTAAGCCCTTTATTTTCAAATTCCCTGTAGGAAGTTGATGATTGAAAGCTGCAAAAGTATTTTTGCATTTTGAATACAGTTAGCCACCTTTGACCAATGAATGCTACTTTAGCTCATATGCAGGAATATTATATGTATTTCTTCTTAGAAAAATTTATTTTGCTGTCTATTAGAACCTGAATTGAAGTTCTAGTTGCAAAGTGTCTGATTGCATCATATACTTTTACTGAAAATATTTAGTTTATTTGGAAGTAGATATAAATTCACAACATCAGGTGTTGCAATCTTCAAGTTACTGGTTTGTCTCTTTAAGGCACTATGGAGAGGATATTCTTGGAGGAAGAAAAATGATAGTACAAAAACTAAAGCCATCCGACAGAGACTTCAGTGTGTTAACAGGGAGGTTCGAGAAGAAAACAAGCTCTACCACAGAACAGCAGTCGCCCTGCACCATCTCCTGACGTACAAGTACCTTTCCACCGTGCTTGAGGCCCTGAAGCACCTGGGTGAGTTTGTTTCAACCATATCTTGTAGAAGGTTAGAAATGCATTTTTACCTTCAAGTAGACAAAGAAGGGGCTTCCCAGGTGGCACTAGTGGTAAAGAGCCTGCCTGCCAGTGCAGGAGATGTAAGAGACGTGGGTTTGATCCCTGGGTCGGGAAGATCCCTTGGAGGAGGCATGGCAACCCACTCCAGTATTCTTGCCTGGAGAAGCCCCACGGACGGAGGGGCCTGGTGGGCTAGAGTCCATGGGGTCACAAAGAGTCGGACAGGACTGAAGCAACTTAGCGCACACGAGTAGTTAAGATGCTGATTTTGTTGCTATGAACGTATCTCTTTTTTTCTTCCTCTTTCAGAGGCAGTTACTAGATTGTCTTCAATTTGCTGTGAAAAGATGGCCCAGAGTGGAGCAGTCTCCAAAATATTTGTCTTGATCCGAAGCTGTAACCGGAGCGTCCCCTGTATGGAGGTCATCAGATACGCCGTGCAGGTCTTGCTTAATGTGGCCAAGGTACTTTCCACCTTGATTGTGAAGCATCTCGTGGTCCAGAGCTCTCCTCCAGAAAGTTAGATCTATGCTTGCTCATCATTAGAGCCGAGATCTCCAAGTTACAGTGTGTTTACTGTGTGCCAGGGTCTTAGGGGCATATGTTGACTCTTTCAACATAGCTGTACATAGAAACACTGCATGTTTTATGGTTTTATTTCTTCTGTTTTTGTAGTATTCATAACAGTGATGGCAAGCATTTATCAAGGACTTGCTAACTACGTGCTGGTGCTTTTCAGGAATCATTTAATTAAATCCTCATGTTAATGCTCTAAGGTGGTTTGCATCATCCTTCCCGTTTTGTTGTTGTTTTTTGTTCAGTCGTGTCCTACTTTGCAGCCCCACGGACTGCTGCCTGCCAGGTTCCCCTGTCCTTCACTATCTCCCACAGTTTGCTCAAATTCACGTCCCTTGAATTGGTAATGCTATCTAACCATCTCATCCTTTGTCGCCCCCTTCTCCTCCTGCCTTCAATCTTTCCCAGCATCAGGGTCTTTTCCAATGAGATGGCTAATCAGAAATAAGGTGGCCAAAATATTGGAGTTTCAGCATCAATTCTTCCATTGAATTTTCAGGGTTGATTTCCTTTCGGATTGACTGGTTTGATCCCTTGCAGTCCAAGGGACTCTCAAGAGTCTTCTCCAACACCACAGTTCAAAAGCATCAATTCTTTGGCACTCAGCCTTCCTTATGGTCCAACTCTCAGATAGCTTTGTCTATATGGACCTTTGTTGGCAAAGTGATATCTCTGCTTTTTAATATGCTAAGTGTGTCATAGATGGGGAAATAGATGGGGAAACAGTGGAAACAGTGTCAGACTTATTTTTTGGGGCTCCAGAATCACTGCTGATGGTGACTGCAGCCATGAAATTAAAAGACGCTTACTCCTTGGAAGGAAGGTTATGGCCAACCTAGATAGCATATTTAAAAGCAGAGACATTACTTTGCCAACAAAAGTCCGTCTAGTCAAGGCTATGGTTTTTCCAGTGGTCATGTATGGATGTGAGAGTTGGACGGTGAAGAAAGCTGAGCGCCGCAGAGTTGATGCTTTTGAACTGTGGTGTTGGAGAAGACTCTTGAGAGTCCCTTGGACTGCAAGGAGATCCAATCAATCCATCCTAAAAGAGATCAATCCTGGGTGTTCATTGGAAGGTCTGATGTTGAAGCTGAAACTCCAATACTTTGGCCACCTCATGCGAAGGGTTGACTCATTGGAAAAGACCCTAATGCTGGGTAGGATTGGGGGCGGGAGGAGAAGGGGACGACAGAGGATGAGATGGTTGGATGGCATCACCGACTCGATGAACATGGGTTTGGGTAGACTCCGGGAGTTGGTGATGGACAGAGAGGCCTGGCGTGCTGCAGTTCATGGGGTTGCAAGGAGTCGGACACGACTGAGCGACTGAACTGAACTGAAATGAACTGAACTGAACTGAAAGTGTGTCATAGCTTTCCTTCCAAGGAGCAAGCATCTTTTAGTTTCATGGCTGCAGTCACTGTCTCAGTGATTATGGAGCCAAGAAAAGAAAACCTGTCACTGCTTCAACTTCTTCCCTATTTGTCATGAAGTGATGGGATCAGATGCCACGATCTTCATATCTTTAATGTTGAGTCTCAAGACAGCTTTTTCACTCCCATCTTGTAGTGAAGGAATAATCATCCTTACAGGAGGGAAGGTCCTGGCCCGAGGACCAGCATGTGGTCAGTGGTGGGGCCCGACGTGGGCTCACGTCCATCCCCTGCCAGAGCCGACCCTCCACACGCTGTGCTGTACCAGAGCAGCAGCACCTCTTCCTATCACATCCAGCAAAACAGGATGATACCACTGCTGTACCGGGGTTCCCTGGGACACTCTAGGTACAAATGTCAGTCTTTTGGCCTTGGACTGCTTGAAGTTGTCTCCACCAAACTCTAACGCATGCAGAGATGTTGACATGGCAGGTTTATCCTCCTCGTCCTGTCCATCAGCTGTAACTTCGAGACTTCCCCTGGGCTTTTTCTCTTTGAGGAGTAGTGGTTGAGACAGACTCTGACGCCAGACTGCTGGGCTTGCATCCCAGCTCTGCAGCTCACTACGGGTTACTCAGCCTCTCTGTGCTTCCCTTTTTTTAATGTAAACTGAGGGTAGTCATCGTACCTTTCTCATAATGTTATATTGTGAGAATTAAATGAATCCGTGCACATAATGTGCTTGATCCACAGATGTGCCAAACAAGTGCAAAGTGTTCGTATTGCTTTGTTGTTTTTATCTTAGTACCAGTAGATTATCTGTTACCATGCAGATGTCAACATGAATCTAATGATGCAATTCACAATTGAAGCATGAAAGATATATTCTTGGCTAATGATCATCACCTTTATTTATTTTAAAGCAAGCTCGCCTTCTTCTCAGGAAGCATGAGTAGGGTAACAAGCAGTAAATCTTGTCTTTATGGTTATCTTAACCTATGATTACCTATCACAGATATGTTATCTTTTTTCTGAGAGAGTCTCACTAAAATGTCCTTTTTACCTTGTTTTCATTTACATCAAGGTGTGCATTTTCAGAGATTTCAGATTTGATTCATTTTTTGTGGAACTTTAAAGTAAGTTTGGAACAAAAACTTTAAAAGGCACATGTGCATATAAGATGGATCCAGAAATGACCTCGGAAAGTCATCTCATAAAGTCGTCGCTCTTGATGCAGATGGTCCAAAATTTGGCTCTAAGCCTCCTTCTCCGTTGGTGTTTCTAAGAGAATCTGCACTCATTGTAACTTGTAACTTGGTTCTGTTCTCCTCCAGTATGAGAAGACGACTTCGGCGGTTTATGATGTTGAAAACTGCGTAGATACCCTGCTGGAGCTTCTGCAGATGTACCAGGAAAAGTCTGGTGACAAAGTCGCCGACAAGAGCAGAAGCATTTTCACAAAAACCTGTTGTTTATTGGCTGTTTTATTAAAGACGACAACTAGAGCTTCAGTGAGTATTCATCAGCTTTTTTTCCTTTGCGGTTATTTTTGCATGTTCTTAAGCCCAAGACTTTTATGCAGTAATTATCATAACTTAAATAGGGTTTTGTATGTGTTCACATCTGCTTTTTGTGCTGATCTGATTGTTTCTCACGTGTCAGAGGAGCTGAATTCTAGAAGTAGAATTTATTACAGCCCTTGAAGTAGGAAAATGGAACCCACTCCAGTATTCTTGCCTTGGAAAATTCCATGGACAGAGGAGCCTAGTGGGCTACAGTCCATCGGACCGCATAGAGTCAGACATGACTGAGCACACACAGGAGTAACCAGCTTCCATGTACTTGAGGGAAGTAAAAACCATGCCAACCAGGAAGCAACCCAGTGTATCGACTCCTCTTCCTCTCGCTGTGATGTAAAGACGTGCCAGACGCTTCCCTGGTGTGGTCTCTGCGCTACCCTCTCCAGGTGTGCAGTTAGCAGGGCTCACCGTGGGCCGGGGTAGGATTGTGACCTTTATCCTGAGAACCACGGGAAACCACTGAAGGTTTTTTAAGCAAAGGAATATGTTCCAGTTTAAGTTTTAACATCACCTTGGCTGCTGATTGAAGAATGGATTTGGGAGAGCGTGTAAGACGTAGGGAGACCATCAAGGAAGGAGGCAAGTGTAGGCACTCAGTGGTCTGGGCCAGAGTCTGTGCTTGGCTTTGGGGCTGCTTCTGTGAGAGGTAGGTGGGTAATGCTGGAATCTTTGAGGAGGTAAAATTCACGAGGCTTGGTAACTATATATAATAGGTATATTGACTTTAATGTTTGCTTTTTTTATTCAGTATGGAATTAAGTATATCATTTTTGAATATTTGCCCTCTTTGTAATTCTTTTAAATTAGTTAATAGTTTAAGCCAGTCTAACTGCTACACTTGGAGAGCATGGCTTTTTATTGTTAAAAGCTTGTCATTTACTGCACAGTGTTTGTTAACTGTGATTGATTTTTCTGGCTAATAAGGTATACAAAGTTTAATCCTAGTTACTATTTTAACATACATTTTCTCTTTTAGGATGTTCAAAGTAGGTCCAAAGTTGTCGACCGTATTTATAGTCTCTACAAACTTACAGCTCATAAGCATAAAGTGAATACTGAAAGAATCCTTTGTAAACAAAAGAAGAATTCTTCTGTGAGCCTTCCGTTTTTTCCAGAAACACCTGTAAGAACCAGAATGGTTTCAAGGTGAGCAGTAAATGTACCCTGCAGTTTCGTGTCAGCAAACGTTCATTTGTTCATTGAGCCAGGGCTTCCCACGTAGCTTAGTGGTAAAGGATCCGCCTGCCGAGCAGGAGATGCAAGAGATGTGGGTTCAATCCCTGGGTCGGAAAGATCTCCTGGAGGAGGAAATGGCAACCCTTTCCAGTACTCTTGCCTGGGAAACCCCAGGGACAGAGGAGCCTGTCGGGCTACAGTCCACGGGGCTGCAAGGAGTTGGACGCTACTGAGCACCACCACCACCTTTTCTACGTATGATTTTTATTGAAAAACTTGGTGTATTTTGATATGAATTACATTGTAGAACTAGTAACATATTAATGAATAGATGCTTTTTCTTCCCCCCTTTTGACGTTTGTTGTTCAGTCGCTCAGTCATGTCCTACTCTTTGCGACCCCATGGACTGCAGCTCACCAGACTCCCCTGTCCTTCACCATCTCCCAGAGTTTACCCAAACTCATGTCCATTGAGTCAGTGACGCCATCCAACCATCTCATCCTCTCTCACCCCCTTCTCCTCCAGCCCTGCATCTTTCCCAGCATCAGGACATAGTCAGGGGTTTGTCTTTTGGCGGGTAGTAGTGGGGTGAGGGTGGGCAGATAAAATTCCAAACAGTATAAATGCACCTTTTCTGAGATAAAATATTTCTGTCACAACAAAGTTCCTTTGTGTCCCTTTCATTCAATTCTCTCACATTAACCCCCGATTCTGGAAACTACTAACGTGATTTCAGTACCTTTAGTTTTGCCTTTTCTGCTTTGTCCCATAAATGGAATCATACATAGGCAGCCTTCTGTGACAGACTTTTCTATTTAGCTTAATAAATGCACCTTAGTGAGGTTCGTCCACATCTTGTGTGGCTTAGATTTCATCTCTCTCTTCACACAGTGCTGATCCATGATAGAGAAATACCCACTCTGTGTGACCAACCCCCTCCCCCCCCAATGAATCGATATTTGGATTTTTTACTGGACAGAACAAGAAAATGGAATTGCATATAGTGGTTGGGATTCATGTGAGGAAGATGGATATGATGCTATTTTCTCAGTGAAGAAGGAGATTATAAACATTAGCTCAGAAGCAGAAGGGGGAGGGTGTGGAGGGAACATTTGAAAAATAAAATAGTCATCTTGGGGAAAGAGAAAGGAAGCAATTTCTAGGTGATTTCAATTGCTGGCATACAATCAGCCAGCCTGGTTGTGTAGTTTCTCTTTAGTACCATCCAGCTTGCAGGAATGGAAAAGGCAGATACCTGGATTCAACTGGGAATCCAATTAGAACTTTCCAGCTGAATTCAGTAGGAAAGAGCAACAATAGCGTTAACAGCATTTGGAAAGGAGATTACATTGGAGGACCCAAGGCAGACGGGAGGTGTGCAGCGCTGTGCTAGGGGCGGGCTTGCACTGAGGTCCAGGGAAGTGGGCCCCCAGCGGGCGAAGCCTGCGAGCATGGACATTAACAAGTCGAAGGACACGGATGAATCCCAAGTGGCGGTTGGGGCTGGAAGGCCGGGCACCTTCGAGGGTGGTGACAGTCTATTGTGTGGTCATGTGACAAGGCGTGGACATGCAGGAAAGGGGCAGAAACGGACAGAAGAGGGGTCATCTCTTCGGCTGCAAGGATTTGGAGTTCTGAGATGGGACAGGAGTCGAGCGAAGACCAGGGACCAGGTTTACAGACAAAACCCTGGGGTTTCATGGCTGAACAGCCTGAGCTTCAAAGGAGCCACGATCATCCTTCGGGGAAGACAGGGAGAAACAATCTAAAGTTGTAAACGACAATAACAGGAAGCCTCCCACCTGCATGAGGGGCCGGGAGGGGGTGATATGTCCAGGAGGGGCCACAACTCAGTTAAGACAAAGCAGTGGACATGACTCTTTTAAGAGAAGAACTCGATTAATGAACAGTTTTGTTCTTCTCACAGACTCAAACCAGACTGGGTTTTAAGAAGAGATAATGTGGAAGAAATCATGACTCCTCTGAAAGCTATTCAGATGGTGATGGACACGCTCAGCCTTCCGTATTAGCAGAGGCAAGCGACTCGGCGAGTACAGGAAAAGACACAGGAAAGCTCATCACGCAGATGGAAAGCGTTTTTAGATTTCTTTGTACAACTTTTAAAAATCTGACCTTGTATTAAAGTTAAAAAAATATATAACAAATAAACTTTATAGTCTTTCTTTCTCTTATTTAATAGCTTTATTCGAGCAACAAACTAATGTCACGACATGATTCCGACACTGTTATCCATGTCTGTCATCTTAAAATATTGTATTAGTTTGAATATAATCATATTCCTAAAGGGAAAGCATTAGCTTAGTGTTCCTGTTTTACAGGTAAATTGAGGCATTCGTCCAAAATACATGTTGGAAAGTTAAGAGTCTGCCAACTTACTTCTCTCTGCCAAGAGAAGAGGATAAAATAACCCCACAAATGCCATCGACCCCTGCTTCCTGACTGACGACCATCCAGATGGGCAACTGAGCCCCTCCGGGCACATTGGGCAAATTCAGCCCACCTCATCACATAGTTAAAAACCCTAGACTTTGAACTGAGTGGGGCTATAATTTGACCTGGGGAGAGCAAGGTTGTAATAGAAACTCTAGTCCCTGAGCACAGACCTGAAGATGATTCATTTATGAAACACAACCTGTTTTTCATAGCTTTGGGTCGCTGCTGCCAACCCTGCGCCCATGGTTCCTGGGCCACAGACACCTACCTCCAGTGGCTGTTTGCAGTCTGATTGGGTCCTAAAGTCTGTCTAGAAATGGGGGCCAGGACAGTTCTTAACTGTTAGAAATAAATCAGTATTAGCCAGAAATGGAAACACCATTTAACTACTTGTTGGAATAAGGATTAAACTTAATTAGTCAGAAATTGTCTGAGACCTGGTTAGAGTAGATCTTAAGACCATGTTGATGTGTTGTAGAATATACTGAAAGTAACTGGAGAATTTTTGGTGTTTTTTTTTGTCTTTTTTTTTTTTCTCTCTTCCAATAAAGTGTTTTGGGCACTCTTGGTACTGAGAATTTTCTAAACTGTGTGGTTTTTGTTGACTCTCCCAAATGCTTCGTTTTTCATTTCACAGAATTTTAGTATAAACAGTTTATTTACTTGGTAAATTATACTGCTAGGATATAGTCAAGCAGCATAAAATGTTATTGGTATTCATTTCCTCTAAGATGGCTATGACCAATTAGTATTTGCACAAGAAATATTTGTATCAAGTTATACATGAAAGGTGATTTCCAGATGTTCAGAGTTTTTCTGTTATTGGAACTCAGACTAAATTTTTTAAAAATTTTACATAGTATTTTTTATATGAAGAATATTCCTCCTAAATATATGTGATAAATCCATATCAGGGTTCTAAGACTTTGTGAAAGCTGGAAGAGTGTGTGTGTGGTGGTTGGAAGGGATGAATGAAAAGCAATTAACTCTTTTTCTTTAGAAATAGCTGTTTCATCCAGAGAGATTACATGTATTAAAGAAGGAACACAAGTATATTAACTCTAATCTAATCCTGTATTGTTCAGTTGCTAAGTGGTGTCCAACTCTTTGTGACCCCATGGACTGCAGCTCGCCAGACTTCCCTGCCCTTCACTGTCTCCGTGAGTTTGCTCAAACGCATGTCCATTGAGTTGGTGATGCCGTCTACCCATGTCGTCCTCCTCCATCCCCTTCTCCTCCTGCCCTCAAATCTTTCCCCGTGTAAGTGAATTTATTACTGGTGAAGTTAGGTGAATTTTAATTCCCCTTCTTATTGAAGTTAACCCAGATTTCCAGTAGAACACAGTGTCATTTTTCCAACTTAGTTTTATATGCTGCTGCTGCTGCTAAGTCGCTCAGTCATGTCCGACTCTGCGCGACCCCATAGACGGCAGCCCACCAGGCTCCCCCGTCCCTGGGATTCTCCAGGCAAGAACACTGGAGTGGGTTGCCATTTCCTTCTCCAATGCACGAAAGTGAAAAGTAAAAGTGAAGTCGCTCAGTCGTGTCCGACTCTTCGCGACCCCATGGACTGCAGCCTACCAGGCTCCTCCGTTCATGGGATTTTCCAGGCAAGAGTACTGGAGTGGGGTGCCGTTGCCTTCTCCCCCAGCACCTGACGATTACCTATAAAAGGCTTTCTCCTATTTCCTGTCTTACTCCTGTTATGTTTTGATTTTGATTCCTTTACCTCGTGGAAGAGAATGGTGAGCTACAGCACAACAAACCTTATCAGCAAGCACTGCGTCACTGCTGACCAAGCACCTTGCTTTGGAATATGTGCTGCAAGAGTTTAAGAAAGAAAGACATTCTCAGAAACTGAAAGAGAACATCCAAGTTTAAGATACTGTTTCATATTGTGCTCTGAATAAAACATTTTTATATGTACTTTGTTATTCTCAAAATTCTAAGTAATAGTCCCAGTCCAAGATTTCCCCCTCAATACTAAGGAGGAGAAATAAAATTTCTATTAATACCTGCTTCCTCCTAACCTAGAGGTCTGCTGTTTTAACAGCAAGTGTGATTTACAAGTTCTTATTTTTTTATTCATCACCACCAATCTTTGAGTTTGTATAAATTCCTCATAGATTTTGATACTGTCTTAGTCTTTTGTTTTTACATTCCCTGTGTTTCTCATTGATTTAAAATTGTTGACCACGATTTTTGAAAATACCTTTATTGAGGTATAGTTCACATACCATACAATTAGCCCATTTAAAATGTACAATTCAGTGTTTCCTGGCATAATCACAGAGTTGTACAATCATCACTATAATCAATTTTAGAACATTCATCACCCTTAGCTTTCAGTCATCAGCCCCTCACCAGTCCTAACCCTAAGCAACCATGAGCCTACCTTGTGTCTCTCTATATTTGTCTACTCTGGACATGCCATATAGATGAAGCCACATAATAGGTAGTCTTCTGTGACTGGCTTTTGACACTTAGCATGTTTCTCAGGTTCATTCATGTTATGACATGTAATAATACTTCATCCCTTTTATGGTCAAACAATATTCCATTGTTTCGATGTACCTTTTGTTTAGTTCTTGTGTATATCAGTGAGCATCTGGGTTGTTTATCAGTTCAGTTCAGTTCAGTCACTCAGTCACATCCAACTGTTTGCAATCCCATGGACTGCAGCATGCCAGGCTTCCCTGTCCATCGCCAACTGCCGGAGCTTGCTCAAGCTCACATCTATCAAGTCAGTGATGCCATCCAACGATCTCATCCTCTGTCGACCCCTTCTCCGCCTGCTCCCAATCCTACCCAGCATCAAGGTCTTTTCAAATGAGTCAGTTCTTCCCATCAGGTGGCCAAAGTATTGGAGTTTCAGCTTCAGCATCAGTCCTTCCAATGAACACCCAGGACCGATCTCCTTTAGGATGGACTGGTTGGATCTCCTTTCAGTCCAAGAAGACTCTCAAGAGTCTCCTCCAACACCACAGTTCAAAAACATCAATTCTTCGGCACTTAGCTTTCTTTATGGTCCAACTCTCACATCCACACGTGACTACTGGAAAAACTACAGCTTTAACTAGATGGACCTTTGTTGGAAAACTAATGTCTCTCTGCTTTTTAATCTGCTGTCTAGGTTGGTCATAGCTTTTCCTTCCAAGGAGCAAGCATCTTTTAATTTCACGGCTGCAGTCACCACTTGCAGTGATTTTGGAGCCCAAGAAAATAAAGTCTGTCACTGTTTCCATTGTTTCCCCATCGGTTTGCCATGAAGTGATGGGACCAGATGCCATGATCTTAGTTTTCTGAATGTTGAGCTTTAAGCCAACTTTTTCACTCTCCTCTTTCACTTTCATCAAGAGGCTCTTTAGTTCCTCTTCACTTTCTGCCATAAGGGTGGTGTCATCTGCATATCTGACATTATTGATATTTCTGCCCACAATCTTGATTCCAGCTTGTGCTTCATCCAGCGTGGCATTTCACAGGATGTACTCTGCATATAAAGCAGGGTGACAATATACAGCCTTGACATACTCCTTTCCCAATTTTTTGAAACAATTGTTTTTACCTGTTTTTACCTTTGGGCTATTATGAATAATTCTGCTAGCAACATTCACATGTAAGTTTGTGTAGATATATGTTTTCATTTCTCCTAGGGATTTATTAATATCTAGGAGGATTGCTGGGTCAACGGTAACTCTATGTTTACCCTTCGGAGAAACGGCCAGGTTGTCTTCCAAACTGAGTGCACCACTTTATAGTCCCTTTGGCGGTGTTTGTGGGTCTCCATTTTCCACATCCTTAAGAACTCCTGTTATTATCTGACTTTATCATCATCCAAGTTTGTGTGAAGTAGTATCTCATGATGATTTTTATTTCAATTTACTTAATACTTTGGTCACCTGGTGCAAAAAACCAACTCGTTAGAAAAGACCCTGATGCTGGGAAAGGTTGAGGGTGGGAGGAGAAGAGGGCAATAGAGGATGAGATGGTTGGAGGGCATCACAGACTCAATGGACGTGAATTTGAGCAAACTCCAGGAGTTAGTGAAGCACAGGGAAGCCTGGCATGCTTCGGTCCATGGGGTCACAGAGTCAGACGTGACTGAGCGACTAAACAGCAACAAAATGATTAATAATGTTAGCATCTTTCAATGTGCTTATTGGCCATTCATACACCTTTTTCAGACAAATATCTATTTAGATCCTTTTTTAAATTTTAAATTGGATTATTTGTCTTGTTCTTTTGAGTTGTAAGAGTTATTTGTATATTCTAAATACAAGCCCCTTACCAGATATATGATTTGTAACTATTTTCTCCCATTTTGTCTGCTGTGCTTTCATTTTTTTTTCCTTTTCTCTGCAGCATGAATGTTTGTAATTTTGATTAAGTCCAGTCTATTTTTTTCTTTTCTTTCTTGTGCTTTTGATGTCATATCTAAGAATCCATTTTCAAATCCATGGTCATGAGGATTTTAAGCCATATTTTCACCTGTATTAGTAGTCATCTTTTTTATAGATATTTAAGAGAAAGAAAAAAAATGCTGTCTACAATAGAAGAATAAGGTATCTTTCTAAAACTTTTTGTTCAGTATTTGCCAAACTATGGTACATCAAAAAATAAAGGAGTTGTGGGGTGAAATCAGCATCACAACCCAAAAGGTCTTTATATTCTCATTTTCTATTTTCTTGGTCTGATAACTCTTTTCTGACTATAAAAGCAGTGTATAATGTTAAAATATAGGAAATAGAAATGATTTCAAAGTATTCTAATTTCTTAAACCTATTCATCTCAAATCACACAGACTGATTTCAGCCAGCATTTTTATTTCTTCTCATTTTTTCCTCTTTATCCATTTATGCCCGCCCAGACGATTCAATACATGTACTATTGTAACCTAATAATTCTCACTTAAAATTATAGTTACCTTTTTGTATGCGTATGTTGCCTCTTGACTGTGTTAGAAGCACCACGCTAAGATTTGTGTAAGTTTCAAAGTCTCCCACTTATTTGTAGAAGACGGTGTATTCAATCCTTTAAGGCATGTGTATGGCTTGGTGAATGGTTAGAGTCACATTAGAGGCTTATAAATACCTACTAATGCTTGCTACAAACATAAGAGGTGACAGTGTTTGTATTTTTATGAAATGATAATGATGTAAAGAAAGAGATTATCCTAACAACTCCACTTCCTCTGAAATAAAGTTGACTCAGAAAGCCTTGAAGTTATAAATTTCAGACAATGGGAAGAGGGCGCGTGGGCTAAGTGCTAAAGGCGGGTATGTTTGTGTGTGTGTGTGTTACAGGAGAGGGGGACTCAGGACCGGGATACAAATGGTCCTCCTATGAAAGAAGCCTTGGCTACTCAGCTTACAAATTTAAGAACCTCTGAAAATCCAGAGTTCTAATTAAAACTGTGATAAACCATCCCTGAAAGAATAAAGACAGTAACTGTAGCAGTGACTACATAAGAAGTACTAACAGCCAACCTGTAAGATTGCTTTTAAGAGTACATCCAGGGAAGTTCTGCTTGATTATTCACATGTGGGATATTCAAATTTCCCTTCCTGACAGAGGACTCGAAATGACTGTACGGGTGTTCTCTCTTTATGTGAAGGTTTACACTCAAATTCAATGAAATCCCCTGTTTTAGCATATCTTTTGGGGGGGTTTCTCCATTTTAATTGTATGTTATTTTTGTTCATTCTGTCTTCAGATATGATACATGCATCTGAAAGAAAAAATAATAAAGTATTAATAATAAATCTTTCCTTATCCAAAAACAGTGAAATTGCATTTAAGAAAATCTTGAACTAAATAAAATTATAAAAGAATGTTAAAAGTTAATATTTATTCAGTTGTACCAGACACAGTTCTTAGCATTTTGTATGTATCATTTCTAAATGCTGGGCATTATCTCCCCAGGCTACCCATGAGGAGACGGAGGCTCAGAGAAGCAGAATAAATTTTCCAAAGTCACATAATTTAGTGTTTTGAGCCAGAATATGGAAGCCAGTCTTCCCTGTCCTTCACTATCTGGGAATTTGCTCAAACTCAGGTCCACTGAGTCGGTGATGTCATCTAACCATCTCAACCTCTGTCGCCCCCTTCTCCTCTTGCCCTCAATCTTTTCCAACATTGGGATCTTTTCCAGTGAGTCAACTCTTTGCATCAGGTGGCCGAAGTATTGGAGCTTCAGCTTTAGCATCAGTCTTTCCAATGAATATTTAGGACTGATTTCCTTTAGGATTGACTGGTTGGATCTCCTTGAAATCCAGAGACTCTCAAGAGTCTTCTCCATCACCACATTTCAAGAGCATCAATTCTTTCCCTCTCAGCCTTCTTTATGATCCAGCTCTCACATCTGTACAAAACTATGGAAAAACCATAGCTTTGACTAGATGGACCTTTGTCGACAAAGTGATGTATGAATCCTAACACCACCAGATACTCACCAAGTGGCTTACATCAAATACTAAGGCGTTCTGTGCCTCGTTTCTTCATTGGCACAGGTTGTTAATAAAACAAATCTCATAAGGCTACTGATAGAAATTATGTAGATTCCATTTCTTATTGTGCTAGACAATGTGGCTGTGAATATCCTCTTACGGATTCTTTTACACTTGCAAGAGTGCATGTATAGATTAGTCTCCCAGAAATAAAGCAATGAGGTCAAAGGATGTGTGTTTTTAAAATCTGAGGTTTATCCCCAAACTGCCCTTCAAAGAGTTTGCCCCACTTTATGATTTCATTAAGAGAGTCAGAGAGTCTTCCCTGATGGTCGAGTGGTTGACTGCACACTTTCGCTGCAGGGGCACAGGTTTGATCCCTGGTTGAGGGACTAAGTTGCCACATGCCCCAGAGCAATCAATCTGGCGTACCACAACTACCGAGCCAGAGTGCCACAACTAGAGAACTCGTGCCAACTAAGACCTGATGCAGCCAAATAAACACTAAAAGAAGAAGAAATAGTGTACATTTGGGAGGCGACTTGCTAACCTTGCCAGTTTTTCTCCTTTCCCTGCCACGGGGAAGTAAAAATCCATGTTAGCAGCCGTCTGCAAAGAGTTCTTCCAGGAAAAGCCTTCAGGTTTACAAGTAGAATTTTGCATACTGATAAAGCACAACTCCCGGACCATCATTTCACAAATGGTCTCCTGAAAAAATCCTCAGATGTTTGTTACATGAAAATACTTTGTGGTGTAAGAGTATGTCCTGTGGTTAAATGATTTGGGATATTCATGGAGTTTTATAATGCACCGTGTATTTGGGTCTCTTTAAAGTGTATTTATATTATCGTTTTTTTAAAAATGTGTTTATTTTTGGCTGCACTGGGTCTCGTTGCTGCATGGGCTTGTCTCTAGTTTCAGAGAGCAGCGGGGGCTACTCTCCCAAACATTGCACTGCTTCTCATCGCAGTGGCTTCTCTTGCTGCAGAGCAGGGGCTTTAGGCGCACAGGCTCAGAAGTTGCAGCCTAGGAGCTTTAGTTGTTCCTCAGCATGTGGAATCTCCCCAGATCAGGGATCGAACCCATGTCCCCTGCATTGGCAGGCAGATTCTTACCCACTGCATCACCAGGGAAGTCCTCATTTATAATTTTTAAAGAAACTTTTTTCCACTCTGTTTTAAAGCAGATTTAAAAAAAAAAAAAATGTTCAGTTATATACCTACACTTGTTAGACACATTTTCGGCTGAATGAAATTTAAGTAAAAATTATCCTACAAAATTAGTCCATGAAAATTCTATAAATATCAAGTTTCAGACTCCAGGAGAATATGAAGAACTCACCAATGCATGTGGGTGGTTCTGACCACTGTCCATTTCTGCACGTCACAGTCAGGTTTCCCCGGAGCTCATAGAAAGATTGGCAGCGGTACTGGACCACCGACCCTGGAGAGTATACTGATAAGGGGAAGGAGGTGATGTCTCCATTGTCAATAGGCGGAGGGGGCCCACAATATTGTGCAGACTCTGGAAGATGACATGCAAGTGTTAAAAAAAAAATCTGTATTGCAGAATAAATGGAATAATGAAAAGTTCCATATATCATATCTTCAATATCTTATTTACATGATGTCTGAGAGTCCAAATAGCTCATTATAAAATTTCTATCATGCAACCCAATAACTAGAATAGACCTATAATGCTTTCTTTCACCCTAAAATAAAACACACAAAAAATAAGTATACGTTTATATAAGGGCACGCGTGCGTGCTCAGTCGCTACAGTCGTGTCCAACCCTTTGCGACCCCATGAACCATAGCCCTCCAGGCTCCTCTGTCCATGGGATTCTCCAGGCAAGAATACTGGAGTGGGTTGCCATGCCCTCCTCCGGGGATCTTCCCGACCCAGGGATCAAACCCATACCTCCTGCATTGCAGGCGATTCTTTACTGCTGAGTCACTGGGAAGCCCATATATAAGGTTGTATAAGTATTAAAAACTGTTTTTATTTAAAGCCTGATGGACTGGTGAGTAAACCTTTGGTCTATTTCACCTTTCCCCATAAAAACGTTTAATTACAGAGGAAAGGTAAAAATAAGTAACTCCTTTCCCATTTTTATTCTCTGGGGCAACTGTTAATGTTATGCAAACATCACGTAGCTATCAGTTATGGTCATGAACTTTTAATTTTTCTGAAATGACTTGTAGACATACTCTTCTGCGTTTACTTTTTTAACTCCAAACAATAGCATAGGCCTCTTTCTCTGTCCATCATGTTTCAACTTCACGTTAAGATCAGATGGAATAAGTTCCATGGTACTGACTGATCTCCCTACACGGTCACAAAAGCTACAGATAAGGAGTGAGCGAATCAGACATGTGATTGCAAATAATTTGTTCTCTCTCCTGTTTCATTTGTTGTCCCTGCTCTTTTCTCAAACCACCTCCTTCGTGTGGACTTTGGATTCTATACCCTTTACACCAGCAAAGCCCTGCCCATGAATTGTCCTCTTTCTGCTGTGTCACCAATGTCGCCTCTGCTGAGTCAGTAACCAGCATAGAAACGTGCTGAAAAAGTCACAGCTTCATCAGCTAAAAGCAAAGTTACCAATGACTTTCAGGTAGCTAAATCCACTGTTGTTGGTTTTTTTTTCATCTCTATCTCCATGTACTTCCCTTCCTCCTATGTTATTATTATTATTTTAACTTTTTTTAATTGGGAGAAAATTGCTTTACAACATTGCACTGATTTCTGCCAGACAACACAAATCAGCCACGATGATACATATATCCCCTCCTTCTTGAGCCTCTCTACCCTCCCCCCAACCCACCACTCTAGGTGATCACAGAGCACCAGGCTGGGCTCCTTGTTTAATCCACTGTTCAATTCTCGGGCATCTTGCCCAGTCCTAAGCAGTCTTTGAAATGTTTGCCGTCCTGTCAAATAACATTTTAAAATACGTTTTGTTTTTTTTTTACTTATACCATTGGCATTGCTTCTGGGACACCAGCTGCGGTGTAGTGATTTTTAAAAAGAAGCAAACATTTGGTCTGACTCCTGCTTCTGGCACAGAGCTCTGGAAACTCTTGGAATCGCCTAAGGATGGAAAGCAATCAAGGTGTCTTGTTCCGTCAATGAGGCGATTTTTGGAAGGCCCTTTGATAACACAAGGATGCACTGGTTGCCAGAAGAACCACTGGCAGAAGGCTGAACCACTGATTAGAAGGCTGAAACTTTCAGTCCCACCCCGACCTTCAGGGAGGGCAGAGGGGCTGGAGGTCAAATCCATCACCCATGACCACGGATTTGACCAATGGTGCCAACGTACTGAACCTTCCACAACCCCCCAAAAGACAGGGTCCCCAGGGCTTCCTGTGGGAAGATGCGGGAAGAGCTCTGCCTGGAGGGGGCATGGCAGCTCTGCACCCTCCCACACTTGGTCCTGAGCCTCGCTTTCATCTGGCTGTTCCTGAGTTGTCCTCTTTGTAATACAATGGTGATCTAGTGAAGAGACTGCTTCTGAGTGTGGTGAGCTGCTCCAGCAAAGTAACGGAACCCAAGGAGAGGGTCATGGAAAACTTCAGTCTATACCTGGTCGGTCAGAAGCACAGCTGACAATCTGGACATGTAGCTGGCATCTGAAGTGGGGCCCCAGGGAGCAGTCTTGTAAGACTGAGTGCTTAGCCTGTGAGATCTGAGGCTGTCTCTGGGTAGGCAGTGTCAGAATAGAGTCAAATTGTAGGGCACTTGCTTCTAGAATGAGGGGTAGCACCCCCACATTGCAACTGGGTCCTGGAATGATTTTAGCAACCTTCCCCAGTTTATCTCCTGCAACCTTGTCTGGCTGCTCCTCTTTGCCCACCTCTTTCTCTCTTGTTTAGATGTGTAAACTCGTCATGTGTTCCCAGCCCGTCCCTAAGCTTTCATATCATCTCTCCAGCAGCAATTACCGAATTCAAACCCTAGCCTTGACCACTCTCAGATTGCCCGCTCTACAGCTTAACGCTGGATATTGAGTAATCCTAATGAATAGAATCGAGTTTCCAGTGAAGGCCTCAAACCTGTTTCTTCTCTGGTCACTGTTGGAGATACATCTTAGAGAAACAGTTTAAAACATGGACAGAATTGGGTAATTAGATGACAATTTAATGCTTCAGAATATTGTGTAATAAATAGGTCATAAGTTTTTTGTCCTGCTCTTTAGATAAAGTGAAGATCAGAAACCTCTTTTTAAATAACATTTTTTAGAAACAAATACTGACCTACACAGTGTGGTAATGACTGCCATTGTCCACTTTTGCACACAAGTTCTTTTGCTTCCAGAAATGCATAATTTTCTTTGCAGAGAACAGCAACCTTTTCTCCTTCCTGATAATTCACTGTGGTTAGCATGTTCTGAGCATTAGGAATCTGAGGTGGAGGTGGGCACAGTTGTTTCTTTTTTCCTACAAAAAATTGCATTATTTGATTAATAAAAGCTAAGGAAAAACAGCTCAACAAGATGACATTTCAGTATAATGGGACATCCAATAACCAACTCTCTCTCTCTTTCTCTCCATCCATACAGATACACATACACCTACATATACATATACATATACATATACATATAGTATATACAATGCTGGGCTTCCCTGGTGGCTGAGTGGTGAAGAATCCGCCTGCCAATGAATGAGATGCAGGTTTGATCCCTGGGTTGGGAAGATCCCCTGGGAGGGTACGGCAACCCATTCCAGTATTCTTGCCTGGAAAATTCCATAGGCAGAGGAGCCTGGTGGGCTACAGTCAATGGGGTTGCAAAGAGTCAGACACGACTTAGCACCTAAACAATAACAACATATACTGTGCTATAGTAATACCTGTATTTTATGTTAACATAGTTTTTGGTTTAAAAAGCACGTCTGTGTTATAATAATTGATTTAAAGTTTCTCAGGTGCCCCTTTCTATCTCCTACTCACTATGCTGTCAGTACTCTTGTATAATTTTTCAAATTAACCCTTTTAATATTTTTCTAGCTAAGCCACATGATTCAAAAAAATTATGTGCATGTGATTTAAACAAGTTAGAACAAAAAAAAATATTTAAATAGGAACAGTAATGACAGAACCAGCCAAGGTTTCCCTTGACCACCTACTCTTTTTTTTTAATTTTAAATTAATTTTTTAATTGAAGAATAATTTTAAAGAATTTTGTTGGTTTCTGCCAACATCAGTATGAATCAGCCATTGGTATAGATGTCCCCTCTCTCTTGAACCTCCCTCTTGGGATGTATGGAGAGAGTAACATGGAGACTTACAATACCATATGTAAAATAGCTAGCCGGTGGGAATTTGCTGTATGACTCAGGGAACTCAACCAGGGGCTCCGTGACAACCTAGAGGGGTGGATGGGGAGGGAGACGGGAGGGAGGTTCATCAGCCTAAACTCTGATGGCAATAAAAGATTTTCATAATCTGCATTTTCTTCTAAGCAGAACAGTGCCGGCTGATGGATGTGGTTAAAATGCCTCTGCCTGACTTGGAGCTAACTTTTTTTTGGTCAGTGGACTTGTTCTTAGGGAAACACTTTAAATGGTCATCTTAACGCCAGAGCGCTGTGGTTGGTGCGGCAGGCCCACTTCCTGACCAAGACTCAGGGGGGTGCCCTCCTTCAGCTCGTCCCCACCCCCACGGCAGAGAGAGGCTTCTCTACATTTTTTTTTTTTTTTTTTTTTTTACTGCACCACGTAGCTTACAGGATCTCAGTTCCCTGATCAGGGATTTTACCTTCACCCTCAGCAGTGAAAGTGCGAGTCCTAACCACGGGATCACCCGGGAAGTCCCTAAATTACTTTACTTTAAAAAATGGTATACTCCTATTTCCCTATATTTGCATTTTCATCTACTTTTTGGTTGAAGAATATTATTTTCAGACTTCCCACCATTCTTCTTGATTAGAGTAAAATTGGTTAGACATGTCTGCTTAATCATTTTAAGAATTACTTATACTTAAGGAATCAACTGTAAGTAAAATATTCTATTTCATTCACTTCCTTCTGCCTTTACTTTTATTATTTCTTTCTCTTCCTAATATCTGGAATGTATGTTTTCCCCTAGCTATATATTTATTTAATGTGTGTATATACACACACACACACACACACACACACACAAGTTTATTTTTTCCTAAAAAATATGCATTTAAGGCTCTGAATGTCACTCTGAATTTTGGTTATTGTGCATCTCATAGGTTTTACTATATGTTTTATAATTATAATACACTTCTTAGTATTTTAAATACTATTTCTTTAGGTTTATTGGAAGTGAATTACTTCACAAAATCAAAGATAGAAGAGGAGGTCAACTTCATTATTACTTTTAAATATTATTTCTTTGTGGTTATGAAAGTGATCTATAAAGTCTTAATATTGGGAATGTTAACAGTGAACTATAGCTGGTTAATTTATGTAAATATTCCACAGGCATATAACAAGTTCTTGAAACTCTCAGAACAATATTCACTTCCTAATATTAAAAAATATATTGAGAAATAAAATATTTAATAAAAATGAACAATATTAGTTGTTTTAGACAAATTATAGTTAACTTATCTTCTTAAAATCATTATTTAAATTTATATAGGCAAATATTTTTCTCCTTCACAATTTCTAATGCCATCATACCCAGAACGTTTTCAAGGTTTTTATTGAATTTGTTGTAATTTTGCTTCTGTTTTATGTTTTGGTTTCTTGGCCCTGAGGCATGCGGGGTCTTAGCTCCTGGACCGGGTTTGAAACCCATATTCCCAGCACTGGAAGGCAAAGTCTTGACCACTGGGCCACTGGGTAAGTCCCAGCCATCATACTCCTTTGTTAGGAGTTAGTATTCCATCATGTATATTTAATATGATCTCTTTTGAAATGAGTCTTTAAGTGCTAAATTCTCTTTGTCCTACGTTTCAAATTTTCTTTATTCCGTAATCAGTAACGAGTATAATGTTGGTATATAGAAAAATTGGCCACCAGTTACCTTCTCTAAGCACCTGCCAGGCTCCCCGTCCATGGTTATGAGCAGTTTCTAACTTTACTTTCCAATTTTACGATTATATACCAAAGTAAATAATTTAATTTAAAAGCATGTTAATTTCAAGAGCAATTTTCCGGTGATGAAGCAAAGAATCTACAAAATCTTTCAAACAAATCTTACCTATGCAGTCTGGTTCAGGGTCCCACTTCCCGTTGATGCAGACTGTTTGTATGTATGTACTCTTCCCAGCACATTTGTAACTTACCCTGGCATTGTGATTAAATTCATACATATATGAACTTAACTGTCCTCTTGCATAAAACCTTGGTTTTTCACACCTCTTAAGTTGGTTTGTTGCTATTAAAAAAGGAAGATATCCATACACAGTAAGACTATTAAACAGAAACTAAGCAATGTTTCAATAAAATATCAGAAGTATTTATGGTATCATTAAATTATGCTTGGTGCATTTAAGTATTATCCTATGAAATTATTCTTCATTTCATTGCATGAGGTAGGCTGTGCTGTCAAAAAAAAGTAAAAGAAAGCAAAAAACTGTAGCCTGTGTTTGAACGACAAAAAAATGTATCAGCAAGTCTTTTGGGAAATGAGAGTGAAAGATGGGCTGCTTAGGTCCAGGGGTTTGACTGAAGGTCAGTCCTTATGTAGCTACATTCAGCCTAATGCTTAAAGGCAAGAAAAGGAACCCACTAAATCATGCTGAAGAAATATTTTCAAAGCAGTCAAGTAATAAAAAGAGGTGATGCACGAATAAGTCTGTAGCAGTATCGTATTAATAGAGATAAATCTGGATGTTCCTTGAGGTTCAATTATCCCACATTTCAGAAGCTTAGCAAAGACCCAGAGTCAGTAAGTCAGAGCATGTGCCAGGGAGAACATCCCTGATGTAACACTTTGTTGTTGTTCAGTCACCAAGTCATGTCTGACTCTTTTCAACCCCATGGATTGCAGCACGCCAGGCCTCCCCTATGGACCCTCAAAACACGCACTTCCAAAAGGTCTCTTGCTTGTGGAGGTGGTTTTTACTATTTCATTTCCCCTGCTTGTGTCCACAAATACATAGATTGCTATGGGACCTTCCCCTTTGTGTGTCAAAGGGCAGAATAATGAGACATGGAAGGTTCTGCTTCTTCTCTGCTGATAAGTCATTTTTCTCCATTAATTCCTATTTTAAATGTACCCCAAGTGATGCTGCTGATTGGAGGTCTGTGTCCCACTTGTACATGATTGGCGACCATGAGCACTTCCTGGGGGGGGGGGAGACAGTTCCTCTCAGTGGGGCATCACGGAGGGCCAGTGACCAGGGGTCTGCAGACTCAAAGGGGTTCAGCAGCTAACCCCGGGAGTAAGTGGGCCAGTTGATGATCCAAAAGCCAAGGAGATGGGGAGGGAGTGGCCCTGGGTGATCTACTTTAGAATCTGAAAGAGCAGCAACAGAGAATCTGCTAGTCTTTAGAGTTCAAAATTAAAGACTTTACTATATTGAGATTGCTGGAAATGGAACCAAGGAGGCCAGGATCAGACTTTGCTGGGCTTCCCTAGTGGCTCAGCAGTAAAGAATCTGTCTGCGATACAGGAGACCTGGGTTCGATCCCTGGGTCGGTAAGATCCCCTGGAGGAGGAAATGGCAACCCACTCTGGTATTCTTGTCTGGGAAATCCCATGGACAGAGGAGCCTGGTGGGCTACAGTCCATGGGGTCGCAAAGAGTCAGACACGACTGAGCAACTGACTTTGTCAGGAAAAAACTGGCAAATACTCAGGCATTGTGGCTGAAAGTCCACAGACTGCTGGGATGCAAGGGGATAGAGCAGACAGACCAAAAGAAAAACTTGGAATAAAGCTTATGACTTCTGTGGAGGAAACATGTAAGTAAGCTGACCTGAACATCTGGGATAGAGTTAAGGGAATTAGGAAAACAGGAAGAGCAGAGATCAGGCCTGGGTCCTGGTCTCTCTTTCCCTAAGAGGAGACTCCAAACACCCTAGAATGTGCTATGACTCAGGCTACATAATTATTATTTTGGTTATTTTGGGACCACACAGAGGTATTTTCCAGGCTGATGCAATGAAATAAAAAAAAAGATCAGATAGTAATTGTTTATAGAAATGCTCACATGCTCAGCCATGTCTGACGCTTTGCAACTCTGACCCGATGGACTGTAGCCCTCCAGGCTCCTCTGTCCAAGGGATTTCCCAGGAAGAATACTGGAGTGGGTTGCCATTTCCTTCTCCAAGGGATCTTCCTGATCCAGGGATTGAACTGACATCCCTTAAGTCATTGGCATGTGAATTCTTTACCACTAGCACCACCTTGGAAGCCCATTTATAGAAATAAAAAAATCCAAATTTATTCTGGGAAGTAATATGAGAATTCAGCAAGGTTGCTGAAAACAAAATTGACATAAAAAGTTCTGTTATCTTACATACAGAAATATAATGCTTCAAATATACAAGGTAATAAAAGGTCCTATTTACCAATAAAACCTCAAAGAGACTGGGGAAGAAACTTGTGCAGAAATGGTATTAATGAGAAATCTATAAACATATGTAGAAGCTTAATATAAGACCTGAATGCACAGGTTGAAGTATTCAGCTAAAAGGTCAAGTAAAGATTTACAGATTCTCTATGTCTCTGAGAAAGCCTAGGCTAACAGAAAGGAGGGTGCAGGGGTGTGATCTAAGAAAGAAGACTGGCACCACATGGACCACACCCTAGAGGAGGAGCCTTTGCAATGCCAGCCAAAAGCTGTCGTGAAAGAGTTACTGACGCATAATCTTAAAATGCTTTAAATCTACGCAAACTGAAGTGGTTACCAAGGCTCTGAATTAGACACTGGGTCCATGCATATGGGCTCTGCTATTCTGGTACTTTACAATCTAAACAGGAAGACAAGTGTCTTGGGTATACGACATGGGATAAATGTTATATAATAAATGTACAGGCAGATAGCCCAGTGGAGAAGCTGTGTCATTCTACTGGAGTTTCAGGATGAGCCTGTGGGTAGATGAAAATGAACCAGGAAAGATTTCACAGGTGAGTGAATTTTGAGTTGAGTCTTGAAGGTGAATAGTTTTACATGTGATTAAAATGGAGAAAGATATTTCAGGAAAAGAGTAAAGAGGGAGGAGAGGCACAGAGTTTTCAGAAAACATGGCTTTGAAAGTTTGCAACTGGAAGGTTCGTATGTAGGGGACTTACGTACCCTTATATCTATTGTTATATTGCATTGTGGGGTCACATTTTAAAGTTCTACCCTGCTACTGCTACTGCTAAGTCGCTTCAGTCGTGTCTGACTCTGCATGACCCCATAGACGGCAGCCCACCAGGCTCCCCCGTCCCTGGGATTCTCCAGGCAAGAACACTAGTTTATGTAAATCCCACTGTACAGACACACTGTCATTTATTCAGCCAATCCTCTTCAGCTCTACCATCTCCCAACTCCTAGCTTTCCTCCACTCAGTAACTGTTCTAACCTGTCCACTCAATGCCAACCCCTCTATGCCAGCTGTACTACTATGCTTTTCAAGGTACTCTGTTGTTTTCTTTTCTTTTTTTTTTTTCAAAAAAAAGAAAGTATGGCTTTCCAGAAGCTTTAAAAAGCAATCCGTCTGCATAGCTTCATCATGTGGTGAAGGTGGGATGGAGTAGAAGATAGCTGGAAAAAACAGTCTAGGATTCATCTAAAGCAGAGGTTGCAAATGTTCTTGATACACAGATACTAAGTGTCTCAGTATTTTTGCACAATATTCGTAGATCAAAGGAAATCCTTAACCATTCAGTTTATTAAGTCATTAAGAGCAAGCAATAAGTGTCTTACATCCTAATAGTTTAATATCTGGTGGGCACCAGCATGTGCTGGTATAAATATATTGATTGATTTTAAAAAGTTATAAACAATCAAATATAAAATGGAGAAACATATACTCACCAACACACTTAGGAAGCTCGGTCCATATTCCATCAATACATGCAACTGTAGTATTTCCAACCATTGTATATGCATTTCTGCAACTTAACACCACTGAAACTCCATGTTGATAGGGAGGGACAGAGGGCTGGCTATAGCCATTTTCAAGCTGAGGCATAAATCTGCATGCTTTTCCCGGTTCTAAGAAAATGTCATGAAAAATATGCTTACCTTTAAAATATTTTATCTTTTTATGTATGTATTTATACATACAGACAAGGTAAAAGTAGCTGTCCTGTTTAAACATGAATATCTATTTACCAACACATGTGGGCAAAGTTGTCCATTCTCCATCCATACACTGTATTTTCTTAGGCCCCTTCATTACAAAATTAGGGTTGCAATCATATTCCACCACTGCATTGTGTTCATATTTTTCTTGTTTTATGTGTTTCATTTTTCCATTGGGCAGTTGAGGAGGTTGACCACATGATCGCACTTGCCCTAACACAAAATAAATTGTGTAAATAATGCTTAAATAGTCTTAAGTATTGCAAATTGTGGAGTTCTGATTTTGTTTGATCTAGAACTAAATTACGTTTATACTACATTCTTATTTTTTTCAGGTTTGTTTTTACAGTGTATATAGGGTATTGACTATTCTCTTTCTCAAATTGTGACTTTTTAGTAAGAATAATTCTGAACAAATTAAGGAAGAAAAATGCATAATGAACACATATACTGATCATCTAGATATATAAATGTTACATTTTGCACAGTTTGCTGTGCTTAATTTTTTGTGAAGTAATTTAAAATAAATGATAAACAGTGAGATTTTACTTCTACATTCTTCAGAATCTCTATATAAGAAATAAGGACATTTACTTACATTTGTAAAATATCTTATTATATTTCTTCAAACTAGCAATAATTTCTAGTGTAATCATATTCTTTCTATATCCAAATATCCTGGTTGTCCTCAAATCCCAATATATTGTAAGTTATTTATTACAGAACCAGATTATTACATAAATAAATATCAAATTTGTGGTATGATACACATACAATTTATGACATAATATTTATAAGCACCTGGGCTTCCAGGTGGCTCGGTGGTAAAGAATTTGCCTGCCAAGCAGGAGATGTGGGTTTGATCTCTGGGTCAGGAAGAATCCCCTGGAGAAGGAAATGACAACCCACTCCAGTATTCCTGCCTGGGAAATCCCATGAGCATAGGAGCCTGACGGGCTACACTCCATGGGGTCGCAGAGTTGGACACGACTTAGCGACTAAACAGCAGCATAAACACTTAAAATAATTTGATCAAAAACTTGATGAAAATAATGTCATCTGAAGCAAGTCACAAATTGTCATTGTTTTTTATCTAGTAAACCATTTTTACAATGATTTGATTATTCTCTTAATAAAAATATAACAAGGACTATGCAATATTTTTTAAATTATATCTTTAACAAGACTAAGGAGAAAAAACACTAGCACTTCTTAACCTCAGCTACAACATTTTGATCTTTAAAACCCCATTATATATTTCAAAACATGAGGTAGAATTACCCCTTGACAAAAATAATTTAAACAAGCTATGCAACTCAATTAGTATGGTCTATTGCCCCTCCTCCTTCTGCATTTTTTGCAGTTTGTCAGATTATAAATACAAGAGCCAGTAAAATACATGGATTTAATATAAAAATCTAATTCTTATTTCATCATTCCTAAAATAAACATTGACCTTTGCATGTTGGAAAATTAGGTGACCATCCAAATTGGTAGCATTGAACTGAATCCGGCCCAACTCTTTTAAGTCTTTGTCTGCAGGAAAATTTCAGCACATCTCCAACTTTGTATTTTTCTTGCTTTGGATAAGCATCTACGTTTGCTTCTAAAAATGGAAGATGACATTCTATTTCTAAAAGAATTAAAGTAAATGAATATATGTGAAATAATCATTGCAAAAATGAAGTTAACATTTTCTATGTAAAAATAAAATTCAGGGAGCTTCACATACAGAGCAGCATATATTCCTGCCTTTAAAAGATTTATATTCAACAAGTATGTGTAAGACCCTTTGGAAAAACTAGTCAGTTGAGCATCCAGGTAAAATTTTGTATAAGAGTCTCTTCAGGATTGTTTTAGACAGGTTCTGAGAAGTTGGTTATAAATTATTAATATTTACTTTGTTTAGTTAACAATAAAAACTTAACTTTTATAATTTATTTATAGAATAGGAATAGGAATAGTGTTCACAGTCAAAGTACATGAAAATTCATCTTTTGAGAAATAAAAATTAAAATACAACATATTTCACTACACTTTCACATAAAAGATGATAATTATGTTTAAAAAGTAGATAGCTGGAATGCCTGAATAAAACATATCTAATACATTTTAAGCAGGAGGGAACATTAAAATGCAATTCTTAATTTTATAAATAAAGAACTAAATATCAAAACTTTTTCAAAAACACATGGCTAAGTTGCCTCTAGGTTTTCTGAATCTTTCCATTATACCCTGTATAATGTAAAATATTATATCACTTGTTAAATGTTAACAGAAACCTCAGTTCAATAAAGCCAGGAGACCAGAAGTTTCTCATGCTCCGTGAAGATAGCAGAGCCCAACAGGAAGAAGAAAGGCTCTTCTTCCCTGCAAGGATTCAGCCAATGAAAAGCCACTGTCTACATAGCCCTCCCGCTTCCTTTTCTTCTCTATAAAAAAAATTCTTCTCTTGCCATGCAGGGACTTGCATGTGACTTTTCATGGTTGCAAACCCCAAGTTGAAATTCTCTGCTGATCCCAAATAAACTCATTGCTGGAAAAATAATTGTCGTCCATTTATTTCAGGTCAACCTACTATGTATATAAAAACTAAAACATTGTGAATACCTTCTGATTCAATTAGAAATGGATATATAAATGAATATATGTGTGTGTCTTTCTCTTTTAACCTTCTGTTATTAATGGTTCGTTTATAAGATTATACATTGAAATTCATGTGTGAAAATATAAATGACAATCAAGACAGAATAAGCACTCTCAATAGATCAGGGACACATCAAAAAAGTACAGCGGGATATTTTCTAATTGAATAATCTTAGAAATATTATTTAATCTACCCAGTTTCATGTATTGTTATTGGCAATTTAATGGTTTAGTAACAACATATTCTTGCATATCCCTCTGGAATGTGACTCACTCAGCTTCTATAAAATTTGCAACCTTGTATCTCTGTACTTTATTCCAGTATTTTGCTCAACAGTTCTTTACCAGTTGTTAACATTATTTCTCTTATCCAATTGTTAAAAAAAATTCTTTTGAAAATAATTGATCTTGGATGATAAGGGATTTTCCACCTAGTTTATTCATGTATAGTTCTTGTACGGTGTTGTAGACAGTACAATAGCCACCAAAGATGTTTATCTTCTAATCCATGATATCTGCAGATGTGTTACCTTACATGGAAAACAGACTCTGCAGGTGTAATTAAGTTAAAGACCTTGAGAAGGAGAGGTTGTTCCAAATTAACTGTGTGGTGGTGGGTCCAGTGCAATTACAAGGGTCCTTATAAGAGAGAGGAGAGTCAGAATCAAAGTGGAAAATATGGCAATAGAGCCAGAAGTTGAAGCAATTCGAGGAAGTGGCCATGAGCCCAAAAATGCAAATGACTTGGAGAAGTGGAGACGGACTTCTTCCAGAAGGAACTCCGATTTGACACTTTGATTTCAGAACTTGGACCTCCAAAACTCGACGATAAACCATTTGTGTGTGGCATACAAGCACCCTTATTTTGAGTGGGTGATGTGCTTGTCAGTGATCTGTTATTCAACAATTGGTATTCAACTTTCTTCTTAAAGCTACATGGAAATGCCTTGAATTCTGATAGTTGCTATTGAGGAAACATCTTTCTAGAATAGTGAAAGTCACTCAGTCAGTGTCTGACTCTTTGCAACCCTGTGGACTATACAGAGTCCATGAGATTCTCCAGGCCAGAACACTGGAGTGGGTAGCCTTCCCTTCTCCAGGGGATCTTCCCAACCCAGGGATCAAACCCAGGTCTCCTGCACTGCAGGCGGATTCTTTACCAGCTGAGCTACCAGGGAAACTCTTTCTAGAAAGCCTACTAAAAAGAAACCTATCCATCATTGTTTTTATTTTCTAGAGAAACAAGTACTTACCATGGCATATGGGCAAACGGGACCAGCCATCTTCACCACATGCTATGGAGCCTGTGGTGAGTCCATCTTGATTTTCATACCCGGCATGGCATTCGTAGTTCAGCCTGTCATTGAGCTGAAACCACGTGACATCACTCTTGACTCTGGCATTCACTAATACCGGCCTGTCACAGGACTCTTGGCAAATTAAAAATAAAAATTTTATTTCTACTTCCAAGCACACAACAAGCCAACACTGACCTTTAATGATCATTATGTTCTGATAAATAAATGACCTTATAGAAAACACCAGTAATAATAATTTAATAAAAATTGGTTTTAGTTACATTTTCCTTATATACCTATTTCTGGATAAGTTTTGTTTAAAATATATATTATATATTTATATAAATATTTATATTTTATATAAATATACAAGCAATATATAATGATTATAATATATTATACATTATTATATATTATAATTAAATTATATTATGGTGTTGGAGAAGACTCTTGAGAGTCCCTTGGACTGCAAGGAGATCCAACCAGTCCATCCTAAAGGAGATCAGTCCTGGGTGTTCATTGGAAGGACTGATGTTGAAGCTGAAACTCCAATACTTTGGCCACCTCATGCGACGAGTTGACTCATTGGAAAAGACCCTAATGCTGGGAAGGATTGGGGGCAGGAGGAGAAGGGGACGACAGAGGATGAATTGGTTGGATGGCATCACTGACTCGATGGACATGGGTTTGGGTAAACTCCGGGAGTTGGTGATGGACAGAGAGGCCTGGCGTGCTGCGATTCATGGGGTTGCAAAGAGTCGGACATGACTGAGTGACTGAACTGAACTGAACTGATTATATAATATTATATATTATATAGTAAATATATATATATGGGCTTCCCAGGTGGTGCTAGTGGTAAAGAACCTGACTGCTGATATTGGAGACTGAGACTCAGGTGTGATTCCTGGGTCAGGAAGATCCCTGGAGGAGGGCATGGCAACCCACTCCAGTATTCTAGCCTGGAGAATCCCATGGACAAAGGTACCTTGTAGGCTACAGTCCCTAGGGTCCCAAAGAGTCGGATATGACTGAAGCAACTTAGCACATATATATGTAGTTCTATCAGCTATAGTATATATTCTAATGAAAGTGAAAGTGAAGTCACTCAGTCGTGTCTGACTCTTTGAGACCCCATGGACTGCAGTAGCCAGGCTCCTCCGTCCATGGGATTTTTCAGGCAAGAGTACTGGAGTGGGTTGCCATTTCCTTCTCCAGAGGATCTTCCTGACCTAGGGATCAAAGCTGAGTTTCCCGCATTGTCGGCAGACGCTTTACCATCTAAGCTACCATGATAGTCCATAGGAAAGGAACCTCAAAATTATTAGACCAGTTCTTATATGGTAATTGGCATCCTGATCTCTTCCCCCTCAGGAGAGAGAGGAAGGTCCCTAGATTTTTACTACTCTGGAATGTCAGCAAGTAACCCTAGAGAGAAGTCCCTAAATCTTGCTGGAGGTACACACTGCTTCTAGCTTCCAAGGTGTCTTTGCTATTGATTCATCCTTTACCCACGTCTGCCAGTGGTCTTTGTTCAGAAAGCCTGGACCACACCACAGTGTGAAACTGTTCATGGGGAAAGGGAAGTCGCTCAGTCGTGTCCGACTCTTTGCGACCCCGTGGACTGTAGCCTACCAGGCTCCTCCATCCATGGGATTCTCCAGGCAAGAATACTGGAGTGGTTTGCCATTTCCTTCTCCAGGGGATCTTCCCAACCCAGGGATCGAACCCAGGTCTCCCACATTGGAGGCAGACGCTTTAACCTCTGAGCCACCAGGGAAGTCCTGGGGAACTGTCTTCTAATACCATGTTCTAATGAACTTACTGAAGTAGAAAAAGCTTGTAGAAGAATGTAAGCGGTGTAAATTCAGAAAATTATTACAAAGTCAACACACCTCTATAATTACCCTCCAGGTGAAAAAATAGAGTATTACTCACATTTTCAAAGTCTTCTATGACCCCTTCCAATCACCAACCCACTTTCCTGACTTCAAACACCTTGAAATAATTTCACCTAATTGAAACTTTATGTAAATTTTTTAACTTCATTTTTTACATTTGCTAGCATCAAATGCTATGTTTGATTAGCAAATGTTTTGTGATTAGCTCCAGTTTATTCCATTATTTTATTGCTTTAATGTATCCAATTTCTAAAAGTTAAGTAGCATTTGAAGAAGAAGAGCAGCCAGTGGTAACTTGTTCTTCTGATATAACTACTAAAAAGTAAAAACTGTATTTACATGCACATTCCTTTCTTCATTATCAGATTCTCTAAAAATCACTGTTACATAAATAAGTCAAAAATGGTCCCTGTGTTGTCTGCTTCTTCATCTCTGGCTGATCATTCACAAAGACAGCTGGCACCAAATGCAAATTTTTACGCATCCAGTTGCTTAGAATAAATTTCATATTTATTTTATAAAATATAAGAATAATATAAGCATATTTTCATCATTTGGAGAGCTCCTCTGCCTAAGAAAAGTGAAAGTTTTAGTCACTCAGTCTTGTCTGACTCTTCTCAAACCCATGGACTGTAGCCCACCAGGTTCCTCTGTCCATGGAATTCTCCAGGCAAGAATACTGGAGTGGGTGCCCATTTCCTCCTCCAGGGGACCTCTCTGACCCAGGGATCAAACTCAGGTCTCCTACATTGCAGGCAGATTCTTTAACATCTGAGCCACCAAGGAAGCCCTATATAACTTCAAATTCTACTAAACTTAAGGTTTTTTCCTATGCCTCTTAACTTGATTACAGAGTACCGATTTACCATTTTTTATCCCTAAGAAAAACTGTAAAAATCGGAAATCCATTGTTAGTGTAAGTTTCCCAGAAACCAGAACCTGAAACCCACCCATACCTCTCAAATATTCACAAATTACAAGAATTTCTAGACCTATTCCTTCTCTGAGCATCAGATAATGGATTGAAAAGAGCTCAATATTAGTATCCTTAGACCACTACACCGTGGATGAAGCTTATTCCTCGGACTCACGACTTATATTAAAAGGAACAAGAAATCAACTACAGGAGACTGAGAATTTGAAGATGGCAAAGGATAACTGCACAAATATCTCAGTCTCAAATAAATTCAGCTTTGCTTGAAGCTCTGTAATGCGTAGCACATGGCAACCCACTCCAGTGTTTTTGCCTGGAAAATCCTAGGGACAGAGGAGCCTGATGGGCTATAGCCCATAGGTTTGCAAAGAGTCGGAGATGACTGAGCATGCAGGCACAAAGCTTTGTAAATCTAATTAGGTTTTTTTTTTTTTTTTAATTTCCAAAATAATGGCATTTCTTCTAGGAAAAAAAAAATAGACTTAAGAGAAGGATTAGCTCTTTGAAGACCTGGAAAAACATAACCAAAGAAGTTAAATCAAGGTGGTATAGAAGTATTCCTGTATTTTATCAATACATTTTTAAAAAATGAGTTTGACATCATTTTACATGGTGCCATCTAATCTCTGAAGAAGCAAAAAAAAAAAAAGGTTGGAGTAAACTTCCATGTAGTGGGTTCAGAAAGATGCATAGTAAAGTGGAAAATTACTTACTAATACAAGCGGGTTGACTTGACCATCCACCTTGCAAACATTGAACTGTCCCTGACGTTTTTCCATCTGCTGTTGTATATCCTGGTTTACACTTATATTGTGTTTCTTTATTTACAGAATAAGCATATTCTGACTCAGACAAAAACCCATTGGCAACTACAATATCTGTTTTTAAACATTTTTCTGAAAAAAAAGAAAATATAAAAATTTATTAAAATTTTTCATAATAAATCAATGAATATGACTATAAAAAGAAAAAACATAAGCCGCCTTTCAGAAAAACCGCAGCCTAGAATTATTCTTGCAATCCACATTTTTAGTTTATTAAATCCTCAAAGAAAATATTTTAGGAAACTATATAAAATATTTTACATAGAATAAGGCACATTAAAAATAAGTGTGTTGCTCTAGAAGAAGCGAGGAAAGAACTCTGGCCGGAGAGTTTTGGTATGCCCAAGAGAAATCCAATTCAGTTATTTAATAATTTCCTATAAAGAATTATGAATGATTTGCTATAAGTTGAGCCCTTTGCTTAAGTTTCTACACTGGTTTGGATTTCCTTGTGAGTTTTCAATACTCAAATGGAGTTGTCAGGCTTTGAAATTCAATTCTTGGACTTTGGTTGCCATTATCCCATTAAATGGGTTACAAAAACACTTGTACCATAAGTGAAGCTTACACAACATGAACCCTGTTCAGTCACTGGCATTTCAGATAGATTTGTTCTTTTATTTTACTTTTTTGGCAAATATTGGTCCTGTTTAAGCCCTCTGTAATTGTAAGAAAACATGGCCTCACTGTTTACTGAAACACTGTTGGTCATTCAAGCTGTTTTAGAAAGAGTCTGTTTCCTAAAAGGTTAAATTTAAATATTGAAGATGTGGAATGATTTTGATAGCATAATTGCTTTTTTTGAAAGTATACCAGAAGACTCCGCTTCCTGGTAAGATGAAGTAGCTGGTATCAGCGTTTCTTCCCACTGGTTAAAAAGCTAGAAAACTGGACAAAATGTATTTCCAGGAAACTGGAAAGTAGGCAGTGCAGGTCCATGATGATCAAGAAAAAGGAGATAAACAAAATCCAAACCCCAAAGAGTATCTTTGTGAGTGTCCCAGCTCCCAGGGAGGAGAAGCCAGGCAGAGTCCTATGGTTTTTCTGAGATGAGAAGAGGGAGATAAGGGTTTTGGAGGCCCTGGCAGCTAGAATTTATAGGGCCGAGTAACAAGAATTAGCACTATGGTGAGAAACAGCTAGAGAAGTTTTTATGTCTCCTTGAATCTCTAGCTGAATACTGCACTGTGCAGGCATAGAGTTACGACAGGAAACTGGAAAGATGGTTATAAATTATTATAGATTTTATACAATAGAAAGATGGTTATAAATTGCTATTATGATTCCAGAGGTCTGGGAGATGCTGCCATGTTATAGAGTTTCCAAAGGAATTGTTTTCCAGATTTTAAATCAGTGACAGACATAACTCTCACAAGTACAAAATTTTTAAAACATAGAAATTGTTTATTGAATCAAGCATGTGAATTTAATATTAACACAAAAGGTTAATTATTAACAATTGTCTTAGTTATAAGACATTTTAACTAGTATTGGACTTTTTTCTCTTTAATATTTTAGTTTTCTAGATATTTATTCTCAGCTAACATGATAATTTTAATGCACTGTACACAAAAAGTGGGTGTTACTTTAACATAAAGGTAGTATCTTCAAGTGTTTGTATTCTGGTTTAATATTTATTTTTATTAAATACATTTGATTTGTGTAAGCAGGCAAACTATGTTACTTGCACATCCATTCAGAGACAGCTGTAACTAAAAAACAAATGTGTAAAATAAAAGTAAGTGGTGAAATCTCTATTTAAGACGTAACAATAGATTTATTTCTTTTTTAAAAAAATCACAACATATTCCAGGATTGGAGAAGATGACATTTCACTTACTGGTGGAGATGCATTCAGGAGGGGAGGACCAGCCCCCTGCAGCACAGGTAATGCTGCCCTGGTTATCCGGGAGGCTGTAGCCCTTATTGCAGGTAATTTGAACAGTGTCGCCTTCCAGGTATGTTTGTCCCGAAGATGCAGAATGACCATTTTCCACAAAAGGAAAGAAACATACTCCTAAGGACCAAAAGTTGTTTAATGTACCAAACGGAAGTGGTAAAACAATAGTAAAATACATTTGCATTTTACAATATTTTTTAATGGAAAACTTTCAAAGCTAAAATTCAGTATGAAGATAAAATTTTAAAAGAATTTAGATTTTGCTGCTGTATTGATGAAATATATACTTTTCATATATGTTTCATATACAAAAGGAAATTAACATTTCACTCCATTGTTCTATGGTTTTCATAATAAAATATTTTATTCTTGTAAACTTTTATAGGTATAAATAGTATTTTAATGTATGTTTCCCTCTTAATTCTCATAAATATTTTTTTATAGAAAGACCATTATTATTACCTTGTTGGCTCATTTATTCTGCTCCCTGCATTGTTTTTCTCTTTTAGTACACTTATTGCCCCCTGAGTATGCTCTTCACATTTACTGAAGGATTAATATAAATATAATTTTAGGCACAAAAAAAGTAATCTATGGAAAATGTAAAAGTGTAGATGCTAAACCTTATGTGATCCTTTCAATATTCAAGAGAATGATACATTTCAAAAGAGAATGGATATGTACAAAGACTTTTTAAAGAAAAAATTATGACCAGGCTGATAGCAAATGAATATTAGGACATAAATATTAGGAGTGAAATATATTAATGATCAGTTTTAAAACTTATAACATGAAAGAAAGTTCATATATTTATTCCTCATTTGGTTTTCAAAAAAGGCTTCTCAAAACATGAAGAACTACATCTCTCATCTTTGCTGGCTCCTCCAGTCCTGATCCCTGTGACTGTCTGTCAAGACCTTGTGACCCCCCTGCCACATCCCTCTCCACTGCCCGAACGATTCCTCCACATCAGGCATTTACTCACTGAGACATTTTGGTGTCGGTGACCATCCTCCCTCGGTGCATGTTATGGGAGTCCAAAAGAATTTTGAAGGAGGCATAAAATTATATTCACAGGAATAATAGAAAACTTTCCCAGGAGAAGCTGGGAAGGATGCCTTGTATTTCTTTTCATTGTATAGAATTCCATGGTTTATTTTTGGAAAATCACAGTGTCTCCCTGGGAAAAATAAAACAAAACTGAAGAATTAAATATGAATCTATATTTATGAATCATTAAATCATATTTTAATCATCTTGTCAGTATTTTTTTTTCTTTCATCTAGCTTAAATTCCTTTAGCTTAATGCCTGCCAGTGTCCTGATTAGTTAAGAACAAAGAAAGATCTCTAATGATGAGTACAGGCGCTAGCGGTAAAGAACTTGTCTATCAATGCAGGAAACATAAAAGACTCAGGCTCGATCCCGGGGTCCAGAAGATCCCCTGGAGGAGGAAATGGCAATCCTCTCCAGTATTCTTGCCTGGAGAATCCCATGGACAGGGGAGCCTGGCGGGCTACAGTCCGTGGGGTTGCAAAAAGTGACACGACTGAGCGATTTAGTGCACAGCACATTGTCAATGAAGGCAAAATGTATACGTTAGAGTCATGTAAAATATAATGTCCTTTGCAGTATCTTCAAGAAGACAATCTCCCACAGGTTAAGAGCCAGGCAGAGGGACAGCAGTAAGGCCTCACTGGTGTACAGGCCGTGCTGGCGTCTCCACTCACCTTCTCTCTCTAGTCTGAATTCTAGTCCTGGGTTGCTCCACCTGAAGTTCTGTCTTGTCTCTATTTTTCTGGTACATTGAAGATGAAGTGTTTTGTCTTTGCTTTTGTATTTTTTTTTTGTTTGTTTTCTCTTTATTTGGAAAAAGAAAAAAGTAACTTACAGGAACTCAGCTCACAAATTAACCAGGGAAATTTCCCCTTTTCACTTATCTAGAGGTGATTTTCAGTGTTGCACAATATTTGAAGCTAGTAGTTCCCATAGTATTTCACCTGTGAAACCTGAAGTTGCTTATCTAAGTGTCTAAAATTTTACATTAGATGGTTTTGGAGGAAAAAAACCCCAAAACCCTCACACATTGATAGTGAAAGTGAAAGTGTTAGTCTCTCAGTGTGCCCAACTCTTTGCGACCCCATAGACTGTAGCCCGCCAGGCTCCTCTGTTCCTTGGAATCTCCAGGCAAGGATACTGGAGTGAGTTGCCGTTTCCTTCTCCAGGGGATCTTCCCAACCCAGGGATGGAACCCAGATCTCCTGCATTTCAGGCAGATTCTTTACCATCTGAGCCACCAGGGAAGCTTTCACTGCTGGTAGTACCTCCCATAATTCTTTTACAGATATTTCTTGTCTGCCTGTCAAACTATAGTACTCGATTTCCATGCATTTTTACCTACATGTTCTTTGCTATGCAGAATAACCTTGCTTCCATCCTCCAAATGTCCCCGTTTTACCCATCCTTCAAAGCTCATTCTTCAACGGTTAGCAAATACTCTTGTGCATCAGCATTGACACTAACTCAATAACTTCTTTTCATAGATCTCCTTTACCCAATCACCCACTCCAAGAGAAGAAAATGATTTCTCAAGGCTCGACATTCTGATCAAACCTTGTGAGTACATCTCCTATGGGATACACATACACGCACACACAGTCTTGCAATCTGTTTACTTATTCACATGTTTTGCCTTCTCATAGGACCCTGTGCATTGTAATGAGACATGCAGTTTTCCTTTTCTTTTGAACTTGTTGTTGCACAGTATAGTGTTTGATAAATATTTTACTGCTGAAAGCATGAAGAACATTAGATTATGCAAGTGTTACTTTAGAGTGCTTCTTTTACACTCTGGCCAGTCTCTCAGTAGGCAGATGAACAGCTGTTGTTGCTGTTCAGTTGCTAAGTCATGTCCAACTCTGCGACCCCATAGATTTCCTGTCTTTCACTATCTCCCAGAGCCTGCTCAAACTCACCTCCATTGAGTTGGTGATGCTACCTAACCATCTCATCCTCTGTCACCCTCTTCTCTCCCTGCCTTCAATCTTTCCCTGCATTAGGGTCTTTTCCAAGATATGGGCTCTTCTCATCAGGTGGCCAAAGTTTCGAAGTTTCAGCTTCAGCATCAGTCCTTCCAAAGAACAGTCAGTGTTGGTTTCCTTTAGGATTGACTGATATGATCTCTTTGGAGTCCAAGAGACTCTCAAAAGTCTTCTCCAGCTCCAACACAAACTCATGAAATCACTGAACCGTACAGCAGTCCCCAACCTTTTTGGCACCAGGAACTGCTTTTGTGGAAGACAATTTTTCCATGGCTGGGGGTAAGGGGTGATGCTTTGGGAATGATTCAAGTGCATTACACTTATTATGCACTTTATTTCTGTTATTATTGCATCAGCTCTACCAGAGATCATCAGGCATTAGGTCCCGGAGAGTGGGGACTCCTGACTTATTATCGATACAACTTTTGGTAGAGCTTCTCTAAAAGTTCTACAGGAGACTAGATTGAAGCTTGAACATCTTTTTACATTTTTTATACAATGTTGTCATTGTGTAGTCACTAAGTCATGTCCAACTCTTTGCAACCCCATGGACTATAGCTTGCCAGGCTCCTCTGGCCATGGGATTTCCCAGGCAGGAATACTGGAGTGGGTTGCCATTTCCTTCTCCAGGAGATCTTCTCAACGCAAGGACTGAACCTGCATCTCCTGCTCGGCAGACGGGCTCTTTATGACTGAGCCACCTGTGAAGCCCCTCAAATTTCAGGTTGTCAAAATTACATATGACTATATTTGATACTCATCTTCCTCTGCTTTTTCCCCCCAATTTAGAAATCCCCTCTTAATGTCCATTCTCGATGGTGTTCAAAACAATATGTACAAGACACATAGGTTAAAAAGAATCAAATACACCCATACATACAGTTTTTCAGTGAGGATGTTGTAAAGGTCTAATCCTTACTTTAGGCTAACCAGAGAAGCTGGTATTTTTAATCAACTAAGCAATATCTGTTATTGGAGAAAAATACTTTTTTCCCATTAGCTAACTGTAGTCCTCTGATTATAATTCTATGAAAAATGTATAAACAAACTAGAGTAGTTTTCAAGTCTGTAGAAATAATGTTTTGCAACTTTTATAATGGTGGATCATAAAAGGAAGAAATTTTATAGTTCTTATTTTTTCTTATGTTAGGACTGAAGAGATTTTCCCAAAGAGAACAACTATGTGCAAAAATTAGCATCAAAAGAGCAAAATAAATACTTTCTGAAAATCAAACAGTAAAGCACATGACTAAAATCCCATCTCCACATACAGTTTAATCAGTTACCCTAGATCTTGTAGGATATTTCATTTGCAATTACTCAGATGTGATGGATTTTATTTCAACACAAAACAAGATGTGACTTTTTTAAAATACTGTGAGACATAGTGTTTTGTATTAAAGGCGTAGTGGTGTACAATTTTTTTTTTTCATTTTAAACCTTGCTGAAAAGCTCAGAAGAAGCAAATAATTTATTGGTATCTCACTAGTTTTATTACATATGAAAATAAGGATATGCTCTATAGTTTCATTAAAAGAGATGACACTAATTCAGAAAGATCAATGCACCTCAAACTTCATAGCAGTACTATTTATAATAGCCAAGACTTGAAAGCAACCTAAGTGTCCACAGATAAATGAATGGGTAAAGAAGATGTGGTATTTGTATACACCATGGGATATTACTCAAGCATAAAAAAGAGGAAATCTTGCCATTTGTGACAACATGGGTGGACCTGGAGAGCATTCTGCTAACTGAAATAAGTCAGACAGAGAAAGACAAAAACTGTGTGACCCCACTTACATGTGAGGCTTTCAAAATCTAGAAAGCAAAACAAACAAAGAAACAAGACAAAACAAAAACAGACTCATCATGGAGAGAACGAATGGGTGGTGCCAGAGACGAGGAAGGCGGAGAGTGGGCAGGTGGGATGGGTGAAGAGCAGTAAGAGGAACAAACTTCCAGTTATAAAATAAATAAGCCACAGGGATGCAATATACAGCATAAAGAACAGAACTGATACTATTGTAATACTTTGTATGGGGACAAATTGTTATGAAAATGATCATGATGACCATCTCATAATGTACGCATGCAAATGTCAAATTACTTTGTAGTACACCTGAAACTAACATACTACTGTATATCAAATTATATTTTAGTAAAAAAATAAAAGGTTTTTCTTTGTTAAGTGATGATTGGATTGAAATAGGAAATTCCTGAATTTAATAATATTCAAATCTTAAATTTAAAAAAATCTATGAAAATTCAAACACATTGCAGGTGTCCACATTTCTCTGGTGTACTTTTCCTGGTCCGTGGCATTGCAGCATTCACGCAGAATCACACTGGCACTTCACCTTTTTATCTTCGTCAAATGCAGATTTTTCAACATTCAATTTCCCTCCAGATTTTGTATTTGGTGGCTACTTATACATCATAACTTAACGACCATAGAAAAATTGTTTCATTCTATTTTCCCTTAACTGCATATTAGAAAATATTTCCATTAAAAGCAAAAATGATGGTCCTTCATTCCCAATATTTTCACCCCCATATTCATATAAAAATATATGTACACACAGCCAACACACACATTTGAGAGAGGAACTCAGTATTCAGAGCTGTTTTCAGGCTTTCAACTTACCTTGTCCCCCCACAGTAGAAATCCATAAGATTAGAAGGACATGAATTAGAAGCAACATGCCAGTTATGCCAGTAGCGTGTAATTAAAAACGGTCCTGCAGTGATGGTGCTCCTCTCGGTGCTGCTTCATTTACAGTTATGAGCATGACTGTGAGTTCCGTGCATTACCAGGAAGCCAGTGTAGTGAAATCTTTTTGGTAAATATCAAAGTTCACAGAGGGTAATGTGAAATCTCTAAATAATATCTGATCGGTGTTTTCACGTTAATACTTGAATCCATCATTTGATATTTGAGCACAATGCTATTAATAGCTGTGCAACTTCTTTGTGGTTGCACTTACTAAGTTTCCCCGTTTGAAGGGTTCAGAAATGGATGCTGAGGAGGGGAGATGAAGCCCCTTCTTTCTTCTTGCTGGCCAAGAAGGGAGCTGTTTCAGGGCCAGCCAGGTGGAGGCCAGCAGTCTTCATTTTAACACAGCATCAGTCTGACAGTCATACGTTCCTCTTAAAGAGGCACAAAGAATTAAGTTCTTTCTTGATAGTTTTCATATTTGTAGACATTTTGAAAATCTAGTCAAGAATAAATTTGCCAGATAAAGCTTCCTGAAAATCTTGAACAGATTATATTTCCAAATCATTTTGTTTAGGAAGGACTTTAAGAATGGCTATGAGAAAACCTGAACATATTCTCTCCCCCAAAATAGAAGTAAATGGGGGGAAAACCCCAGCATTTATAGTTCTGGAAATGGGTCAAAGAGTATACTCTTGAGAAATGTTTATTCAGTAAAAAGGAGTGGCTGCTCCCTGGCTCCTCTCTCTCCCTGGCTCAGAAGTTGCATGCTGGGCGGCCAGGCAACCCCTGTGGACTGGAGGTTTTGCTGTCTGGAGGGGACGCAGAGCTAGGAAAAATTCAGCCCCAATGACATCGTAGACTGCAACAGAGAGTATATGTTTATTATATGAGCAATCCAGGAAGACCAGCATCTCTAGCTGGTACTATTTGGGGCAAGTAAGAAAATGGCAGCTCAGCCAGCCATTTAACAGGGCGATTTGGAGAGAGGGGCAGACCAAAGGTCCCCACTAAGATGCCCCTTGTTGCTAGTGGTCAGAAGTCAATGGATATGCACACAACTGCTCCATCAGAGAAACCACAGAGAGACACAGTCCTTGGCTAAATGTGGAGCAGACTTGTAAATTCCCTGAATTTTGTAAGCATTTCCCCAGGCCACACACTGTTCCAGAGATAAAGGTGAAATCCTTACTTGGTCAATATGTTTAAACAAAACATCTGACCAGTTATTGTCTGACTATTAAGCTATGCTGACTCAAGGATGACCCCTAGGAAGTCAGATTAAAAAATAAAAAACTAAGCAATGTCATCAAAATCTACATACTGTGGGAAAATCAGACTCCACAGAATTAGTCCACACTGGTCACTAAACAACTAAACAAACGCTAGCAATTGCAGCAAGCCCTTGATTGGAGAGGATTCAGAATTCATATGTATTACCATATGTTATCTAAAATATCTAGTTTTCAACAACCAAAAAAAATGATGAATTTTCAAAGAATTTGCAAAAGAATAGGTACAGTTATATGTATAACTGAACCACATTGCTGTACATCTGAAACTAGTACAGCATTGTTAATCAACTATGCTCCAATATAAAATAAAAAGTTAAAAAATATAATGAGACATGGAAAGAAATAGGGAACTGTATGCCATGCCGCTGGTGCTGCTGCTAAGTCGCTTTAGTCGTATGCCATACACAGGGGTAAAAGCTTATTTTATTCACATCCAAGTTATTGCAGTTTTACTTCCCAACATGTTGAGAGAAAGGATTGTCTTGCTCTCTCTGTGTAATATCCTGGATTACATACGAGGTCAATAATATCTCCTGTTTTTGCACAAAGTTTGTTTTTTTCAAGTTTCCATTTTAATTGCATGTTATTTTTATTCATGTTATCTTCAGGTATTACACATACATCTAAAACAATTAGCATAGAATGAATTAATGAGTCATCTTAACATTTCCTTTTATACACTAGCAAAATTTCATCCAATGAAAATTTTAGGATTGAATAAAATAAATCATAGTAATATCCAACACTTAATTAGTAGTTCTAGAACTTGTCTTTACAATTGTTATCTCTTTTAAACCTGAAGCTCCTTCTTCAAAGAAGGCATAATTATCTCATAATTACCAGTAGGAGAAATTAAGTAAAACTTTCTCCAGTTGATGTTCATCAAGGGTAGGAGAAGATTATGGATCTGGCAGTCTTGACCTAGAGCTGTGCTAGTTCTGTCTATTTTATAGTTTCTGTATTACAGATTACATATCAAATAGGATTATGGTAAAACATATTTTACATTTGGATCATGGGTATTCACCATTCTTGCTCCACTAAGGATACCTTTCAAGTTAATGATCACTATAAACATTTAAAGTTTGTTTATATCTTGCGTTATTATTCAGTCACCCAGTCATGACCGACTCTTTGCGACTCCTTGGACTGCAGCATGCCAGGCTTCCCTGTCCTTCACCATCTCCCTAAGTTCGCCCAAGTTCATGTTCATTGCATCGGTGATGTCGTCCAGCCATCTCAACCTCTGACACCCTCTTCTCTTTTTGCTCTCAATCTTACCCAGCATCAGGGACTTTTCCAATGAGTCATCTGTTTGCATAGAGTGACCAAAATACTGGAGCTTCAGCAGCAATATAAACATTTAAAGTTTGTTTATATCTTATTATAGCTGAAATATTTATGAATATCCTGCTCTTAGATACATACAGCTGTCTTCCGGGAAGGGAGAAGGAAAGTGAAAGTTTGTTCAGTCTTGTCCAATTCTTTGTGATCCCATGGACTGGATAGCTCGCCAGGCTCCTCTGTCTATGGGATTCCCAGGCAAAAATACTGGAGTGGGTAGCCATTCCCTTCTCCAGGGGATCTTCCCAACCCAGAGACTGAACCTGGTCTCCTGTGGCTCCTGTGTTGCAGGCAGATTCTTTACCATCTGAGCCACCAGGGAAGCCCACTCTGGACTTAGTTTCCAGGGATGGGAGAGGAGCTGGAGGTTAAATCAGTTGCCAGACGTCAATGAGTTAATTAGCCATGCCTATACGATGAAGCCTCCATAAAACCTAGAGACCAGGTTCTAGAGCTTCCAGGCTGGTGAGAATTTGCAGGTGCCAGGAGATTGGCCCCAGGAAGAGCCTGGAAATCTGTGCCCCACTTCTACACCTTGCCCTGAGCGTCTCCTCCATCTGACTGTTCCTGGGTTAGATTCTTTTGTAAGAAACTGGGAATCTGATAGATCAAATGTTTTCTGCTTTTTGTGAGCCACTTTAGCAAAGTAATCAAACTTGAGGAAGAGGTCATGGCAACCTCTGATCTATAGCCAGTTAGTCAGAAGGACAGGTAACAGCTTCGACCTTCAATGGGTTTCTGAAGCTGGGGGGCAGTGGGGGGGTGGGCAGTCCTGTGAGACTGAGCCCTTAACCCGTGGCATCTGGTACTGCCTCCAAGTAGACAGTGTCAGAACTGGGTTGAACTGTAGGACACGCTGCTGGTATTGAAGAGTCATTTGGCAGTGTGGAAAACACACAAATCTTAGTAAGAAAGATCATCGAGCTACTCAAACAGTGTGTTTCAGTCAGGACTGCAAACAGACTTACCCTCAGTAGGAGTAAAGTGAAAGTGCTACATGGTAACAGAAACTCGTCAGTTTTTCAGACTTGGTTTTGTACAAATGAACCAAAGCTAGTTTTTTTTTCCCCCCTGACTTTTGTTTCATTTCTTTATACCATCCACACACCTGACAAATGACCTTGTCAGGATAATCAAACTGTGCCACCTTTTAAAGTATTATGAGAGAACCATATGTTCACTTACTTCTTTTGATGTATTATTATATTGTGTGAAGTTACATGGAATTATATAGAAACTATCCTGTACCTTGGAGACACACTATAGCGTTGTTGTTAATGGCACAGTCTTAGAGACAGACTAACATGAATTTAAGTCCTGGCATAAGAATGGATAGATGTGAGGTCTTCAGTGGTATATTATGAACTGTGTGGCTTCCATCTCCTCGCCTGTGAAATATTTACAGTCATATACTTGGTGTTAATGACTTTGTGAAGATCACACATGTTAATTTTACAAATTTTGAAGCATAGTGTATAAGTATCCTGGTGTTATTAAAATTCAGTTTTTCTTGATTTGACATCTTCTTAGGCAATCAACTTACCACTAGGTGTTCCTAGGACAAGTTTCAAGGGAAACTAGAAACATAATCTCTTACTAGGAAGTCGTATCTCCAGAGACATATTGTGATCTTCTAATACTAAAATGAAGAAGAATATGGTGGAGAATGCATAAGGTGATCATACAATTTATTGCACAAGTTACTTCATTTTTAAAAGTAAACTTTATGTTTGGGGCTTACAGCAAAACTCAGTAGAAAGTACAGAACCCCCAAGTATCCCTTGCCCTCCCAAACACATTATCGCCCCTATCAACACCCTCCCGCAGAGAGGTGCATTCGTTACAATCAGTGAACCTACAGTAACACATCAATATCACCAGAAGTCCACAGTCTACAGTAGGGCTCACTCTTGGTATATATATTCTACAGTGTGATAGTGTAATTTATAGGAAAAAAGTATAGTTGGTCATTCAGGTGACCAAATTTATAGGAAAAAAGTGTATTTGGTCATCTGATGACCAAATATATGAGAAGTATATATTTGGTTTTTATCCTGGCTCATAGCTCCCCAAATCCTTGGAATTTCCTGAGAAGAAAGAGCAACAGAATAAGTCATCGTTAATGCTAATATTTTTTTTAAATAATACCATACTCCCTCACCTTTGGGGCAATATGTAACTGCTCCTCTCATGGAAAACAAAATCAGCTTACAACTTCTTCTTTCTCCTTCCTTCCCTCTCCTCCATCAAGCAAGTCTACTGAATGTTAAAATCTTTTCTATTTGTTCTTTTAAATATATTTAGAATTCTGCAGTTTCACTTCAGCTTTACATTATTTTTATTTGATTTCCACTTTTAACCTATGAAGGAAGGGAGAAAGGAGGGAAGTGAGGAAAATAATCAAAAGTCCATCAATCAGAGAATAATTAAATAAAGTACATTACCTTCAGCTAATGAAATACTATTCAGATATTAGGAAGATTGAGATCAATTTAGGTATAGTGATATGGTGATGGTCTATCATATATCAACAACAACAAAAAACCCTGAAGGCTTAGGAGAATAAACACAGTGTGATATGTAATATACACCTCAATAAATTCATATTTATGTAAAAATTAAAATATGCATGTGTGTATGTAAACACATACTTGTGTGCCTAGTTACAGCTGATGCCTGCTCAGTTTTGTCCTGCATCTGGAAGACAGAGCAAATGCTTTCAGGGTTGTGCAGACTGAGGAAGTTTATCCAGGGTTTTCGGAACAATGAAGGAGGGCTTCTCTGGTGGCTCAGTGGTAAAGACTCCGCCTGCCAATGCAGGAGACACAGGTTTGATCCTTGATCCAGGAAGATCCCCGTGCCGTAGAGCAACTAAACCCTCGTGTCACACCTGTTGAGCCCACGCTCACCTTAGAGCCGGAAGCCACTGCAGTGAGAAGACCCAGCACCGCAACTGGAGAAAAAGCTCACGCAGGAACGAAGACCCAGAACTGCCGAAAAACAAACAAGTAAGTCAAATGAAAAGAAGAAAGGGAATTTTCATTCTTTATTCCATTACATTTGTGTCATTTGCGCTGTTTACGATGTTAAAGAGTTGCTCTCATATTTGGAAAAACAACAAATTATTTAAAATTCTAATTCTTAAGATGTCTGGTTGTAGGAAAAATGAATGCTAATACAAAACCGAATTTTTATTTTCTCACAAAGCTATGTGGAAAGTGTATAAAAACAGGTGAAAACCCCTGTCCAGCTGAACCCTTGTATTTTGTCGAACCGCTGGTCTTCAATGTGTATCTGAGAAGTGTTTAGGCAAACTCCTCCTCAGCTTGTGTTTGACTGTTCACTCTTCCATTTGCTCCATTTTTCCTCCAAACGAATCATGCTGTGCCTCCCTGAACTCAGTTTGAATGTGTGATGTTCTCCAGTGTTTTGATCTTTCTTTTTTATGAAGAAATAGATATCAATGAATTCTTCATTTCCCTTGGAAACGTGAAAGCTTCTCTGTATAGCACTGGGCAGCCCCACTCTGAGCCTTGGGAAGTCCTAGGGCAGTCACCAAGTTAGTAATCCTTTTGACTTTGCCACCTTGCCCCACAAGGAGGCGAAACACCTATGCAAGGTTTCCTTTCATATGCGCCATGATACATAATGATCATACAACACATTTTCTCTCAAAAGCAAAATGGGGATTACTGTATTAATAACATGATCCTCCACACCCTGCACTCCTTTTTTTTTTTTATAAATTTATTTATTTTAGTTGGGGGCTAATTACTTTACAATATTGTAATAGTTTTTGCCATACATTGACATGAATCAGCCATGGGTTTACATGTGTTCCCCTAACTGAAGTGGTAATTGAATGAAATGGTTAGTTTGCCAGATCACTTTGCTGGCTCGCCTTCTTTATCTTTTCTTTCTGCTACCATCTCCCTCTCCAGCCTCTACAGGACTTTTCCAAACTCTCTCTGATCGTCTCAGCCCTTCAGCTTCTCTCCCCACGTATTCGCACATTCTCGGCAGGTGTCTCCCTCCTTCATGGAGGAAATAGACACCAGGGGGCCAGAAGCGCCTCCTTCCAGCCACAAACCCCGTCCCCCGCCCAGCTAAGAGCTGCCTTTTACCTCTGCCCGGGGTCCTGTCTCTTTTCTCTGCATCCTTATGCCATTTTCTCCATCATCTCCCATCCATTCTTCTTCTTTTTTTCACTATCAGTTACGGTAGTGGATAGAAAACAAATTGTTTATAGGTTGGAAGCAAAAAGTACACACTTTTGCACAATATACCCAGTTGTTAACCCAAATAGGTATAGAGTTACAATACAACATAGAGTCAACGAAGGAAATCTAACCACTCATGCTTTACAGCACTGAGGGATCCAAGGACGATGTCACCACCCATGGTAACAAAATTCACCACCTGTCCTTCTTTATCCACCCATCCACATTCATTTGAACTGGTTCAGATTTCTCCTATTTTATTCAAAAAGTCCTCACCTCCCAGTCCACACCACTCCCTTTCACTGTGACACTTACTGCCATTCCCACCACCCTCATGTTCCTGGAGCCTCCATTTCTTCCTCAATGTGATCTTGTCTCAGCATCACATTGAATAATGCTGCTCCTCTCCAGGTGACCAGTAATATCCAAGAAGCATCTCCAGCCCTCAGCGTTCCCGCTTTTCATTCCACCAGTCCAGCCCTTCCTCATCACTTTCCTTTGTTAGACCTTTTTCTATAGCCAATCACCAAACTCTGAATACCCTCAAAGTCCTGAACTAAGCATACTTCTAACCTGACCTTGAAACACTCACCCATTTCATTAGTTTTAATAGACTTCTACTAACTGATGACTTCAATTCAGGCCTAAGGCTCTGCTCTGATATGTAAGCTTGTAAGTCCCTTGGACTGCAAAGATATCAGGCTGGTCAATCCTAAAGGAAATCAACCCTGACTATTCATTGGAGACCACCTGACCTGCCTCCTGGGAAATCTGTATGCGGGTCAAGAAACAGTAGTTAGAACTGGACATGGAACAACAGACTGGTTCCAAATTGGGAAAGGAGAATGTCAAGGCTGTATATTGTCACCCTGCTTATTTAACTTATATGCAGAGTACATCATGAGAAATGCCAGGCTTGATGAAGCACAAGCTGGAATCAAGATTGCTGGGAGAAATATCAATAACCTCAGATATGCAGATGACACCACACTTATGCCAGAAAGTGAACAGGAACTAAAGAGCCTCTTGATGAGAGTGAAAGAGAGTGAAAATGTTGGCTTGAAACTCAACATTCAGAAAACTAAGATCATGGCATCCAGTCCTATCACTTCATGGCAAATAGATGGGGAAACAGTGGAAACAGTGACAGATTTTGTTTTTGGGGGCTCCAAAATCACTGCAGATGGTGACTGCAGCCATGAAATTAAAAGACACTTGCTCCTTGGAGGAAAAGCTATGACCAACCTAGATAGCAGATTAAAAAGCAGAGACTACTTTGTCAACAAAGGTCCACCTAGTCAAGGCTATGGTTTTTCCAGTAGTCATGTATGGATGTGAGAGTTGGACCATAAAGAGAGCTGAGCGCCGAATTGATGCTTTTGAACTGTGGTGCTGGAGAAGACTCTTGAGAGTCCTTTGGACTGCAACGGGATCCAACCAGTCCATCCTAATGGAAATCAGTCCTGAATATTCGTTGGAAGAACTGATGCTGAAGCTGAAACTCCAATACTTTGGCCACCTGATGTGAAGAACTGACTCATTGGAAAAGACCCTGATGCTGGGAAAGACTGAGGGCAGGAGGAGAAGGGGACGACAGAGGATGAAATGGTTGGATGGCATCACTGACTCAATGGACACGAGTTTGAGTAAACTCTGGGAGTTGGTGATGGACAGGGAGGCCTGGTGTGCTGCAGTCCATGGGGTCGCAAAGAGTCGGACCTGATTTAGCGACTGTACAACAACAACAATCACTCTCAGACTGGGTTCCTGGGGAAGCAGGCTACAAGGTGGAAACTAAGAGCAAGAGGATTTGGGGGAGGACTCTTAGAATCCATACCTGTGGAAGGGAGAAGGAGGAAGCAGACACGAGAAGCTGAGCTGTGGTGAAGTTGCTGCCAGTGGCATCACCTGGCTCTGTGGGGAGCTGTGCAAACGAGTGACTCTTTAGATTTGTCCTGAGCTGGTGTGAGGGGAAATTTTATAGCTCCTGCTGACCAGTCATTGGTGCAGACACCCTGGGGAGAAGCTGTGACTTTGGGATGGAAAGTGCTTCAGCTGAGGCAACCCCCTTGGGGAGGTGACAGCTGAGAGCTCTCAGCGGCTGAGAGGTCCATCTTGTTCCTGAAAGCAATCTGAGTGGGTCATCAGAGCACTGACTGCCAGAATCAACTGCTTACTTAATATTTCTACCTGACTACTCCACAAACACCTTAAAGGAAACATTTCTGAGACCCAAATCTTCATGCTAACCCTCACGCATTTTCTCCTGCCATCTTCATGCCACGCTTAGATGGACCACAGAGGCCGCCTGTTCGAGGCTCTCTGTCCGGCGCACAGTATCGTGGCTCATGCCCAATCCTGGGTTCTGTGTGTGCCGTTCCTGCTACTTGAAATATCTTCCTAGACTTGTAAGCCTCAGACTTAACTTTTTCCGGAAATTTTCCTACAGCTTAGTTATACCAAAAAAAGTTAATTCCTTCTCCCTCAACGCCACTCCTTTAAATGCTCCATTGCTCTCCTTGTCACACTTTTATTTCTTTAGCATTAAAAGTTTACAAAGTGGCAGCTGATAAGCCACATTGCTCACAAAATTTTTGGCCCCCCCTGGGGGGACAGGGAAGCCTGGCATGTTGCAGTCCGTGGAGTCACAAAGGTTTGGACATGACTTAGCAACTAATCAACAACAACAAATATGAAGATCAATAGATTTCACAATTATCAGATCACAGGACGTAGCAATACTGGATACAACATCCCCACATGACAATTATCCACCTTGATTGAACTTTCTGTTTCCTGGGATAAAGCAAGGTCAATATTGTTCATAAATAGAACAATTGCTGAATTAATTGAAAAAGGTTAATACCTTTTTTTAACTTATGAAACTTTACGTACCATTGCTAAATTACCTCTAAAATGCAGAAACCCATATTTAAAAATAAACTGCTAGGAAGTAAATCAGGGAGATAGGAAGCTACCCAGGTTGAACAAAGCTTACCGTGAGCTGTTCCCCGCAAATACCCCTAGAACTCTGCCACCCATTCACTTGTTATGTCTGAATTAATGACAAATAATGCAAGTTTAACTCTTGTAGTAAATTAAATAATTCTTCTTTTGTGAGTTCCTTGAAATAATGAGCTGAATTTTATTCATCTCTGAATCCTGCATTAGCTGCGACACAGCATGTGATATCGATATCATTCTTAATGGATTAACTGATGAATTAATTGGAAAGGATTACTACTTTCTTACTGATATTGGTGGGAACGTTCCCTGGAGAAGGAAATAATAACCCACTCCAGTGTTCTTGCCTGGAAAATCCCATGGACAGAGGAGCCTGGAGGGCAACAGTCCATGGGGTCACAAAAGAGTCAGACACAACTTAGCAACTTAACAACCACAACAACAAACCATGTGTGTTTTAGAACTCTCCTTCCTCGAGTCCGTATTCATTATTTCCATTAATCTCCAAGAGTAGTTTTTCAGAGTGGATCTCACAAAATTGAAATTTTACTGGAATATATGTGGTTTAACAGAGAAGGCACTGGTGGCCCACTCCAGTACTCTTGCCTGCAGAATCCCAGGGACGGGGGAGCCTGGTGGGCTGCTGTCTATGGAGTCGCACAGAGTTGGACACCACTGAAGCGACTTAGCAGCAGCAGCAGCATATGGTTTAACATTGAATGAATCCATGTTTAATCCACAGAGTTAAGTCCAACCATGGCTTCATTCCCAGAGAAACTCTCTTAACCCAGCAGCAGAAATTGTACGTCGGGGCTGAAGAATGTCATCATACCTGAAAAATAACTTGAGTTAGTCGAACTATACAGCTTCTAGAGAGGAAAATGTGTGGTTCTGCTAACAACAACCAGTCCTAACAAGGGTCCTAGAACCAGAGGTGCTTGTGAATAAGCTATAATAACGATTGGACGAATAACTTTCCTTCACACTGAAAAGTGACCATGTGGTGTTTCAGGACTCCAATAGATCCTAGTATTACTGACACGCCATCTTTTGGTGCTTGTAGGTCTCACTGATCTCAGATTTTCTAATCTGCAAGATTCCAATAATGACCTGATCTAGAAAATAATTAAAAGTGTGTAGTATAAAAATAGCAAGTGTTGTTCTTTTCATAACTGTGTTCTGTGGGCAACATTTGAACAGGTGGACGGTTCACTAACTCACAATTTGATTACTAACCTTGTTGCTAATAGTACAGTTAATTTTAAAAGTTCTTTATCCTTCGAAAGTCTGAAGGGCAGTCTCATCTGCATTTAATAAAATAAATCTTCTAACATAATGTACAGTTTCTCAGCTCGAGTGAGGTTGGTTTTTTTGTACTGACATAAATATTGAACTAAAAGTAACAGAAAGCACTAATATTAACAAAGATTACAAAGACGAATGTGAATTCCTGCACATATATTGAGGACAGTATAGCCCCATGAATGGACTTTAGGAACCAGAAATATTTTGATGTGTAGATCGATTTTCTAATAGATGGAAGACATTCAGCAAAGATGAAGTCACACAGCAAGTCAACCAAACTAGAAATAAAACAATATATCTGGCTTTTATTTATAGAAAATATCCTGTGCAAACAGTCTGAGTCAAATCTTCTTGCAAGTAAAAACTTAGAGGTTTTTATTCAACAGTTTTCTTCTGACAATTCTGCTTTGTAAAAGGCTTTATAGTGTGTCAGATGCTGTTCGTCTTATGCCATTCATCTTTATGTCCTTAAGGGTTCTTGATCAGACAACATCCTTGATAAGAATGAAAAAGAGAAAAGGCGGGGGAGTTGAAATAAGCATCTTTTCTGGTCAAGTATTTATTACAATCTTAACCATTCACTATTTCATATAATTGGTCCTTGTTTTAATGAGGTACTGATAAAAGCAAGTAACCATCCTTGATAAATTATACAACCAATTTCTTTTTAAAAACTCAATGTCATTAACTACACTAACACCATTTTCCACAATTTTTCCAAGTTGCATGTTCTTTTTTGTCTTAGAAATGGGAAATGCAAGATATAATAAAATATTTAACTAGCACATAAATTTTTCAACTCTGATTTTCATCGCAATCAAAAATAAAAAGTTTTACACTTGTGTGTCTTGTGAGGGTGTCTTACGCAGCTCCTATAGCTCATTACAATCACTAGAAGAATACCACATGTACTTTGCCATTAAGTAATTTAAAAATATTCTTAGTTGAACATAGAGCACCATTCCCATTTTACAATGTATCTTCAAAGGAGGCAAAATTCTGACTTGATAAAATTAATTCTATTATTTTATTGCATTCTTTTAACATTTTTCTGAAAAAAAGAATGGGATTGTTTTCCATTGATCAAGTAGTAGAAAATATATTTTAAAATTGCTATGTAACACAGCATGTCAGAAAAAACTTCCAAATTCTTATATAGAAATGTGTTCCTGAAAATAAATGCCATAATCTCATCATTGTTATTAACATGCTCTTCCCTCAGTAGAAAGTTTGTCCAGCTGTGCTTCCAGTCATTGTTGCTTATATATGCACTTCTATGGGAAATGGTAGAAAATGTAATTTCTCTTATCTCAGAACATATGGGCTAGTTTTTCTACATTTAGATGTGACTCACATAAATTGATTTATTTATCCAGTTGCCAAAGAATCACAAATACCAAATAGCAAACAGGACTTTGATCTTAGACCACCCAGAAAGCTTGTTGAATTAGTTAATCCTTCTTGGAGTTCACTTGCTTTAAAAAATAAACATTTTTCTCCCTTTATAATGACCACAAAGTAGGAGTGTTACAGAACCTAATATGTCTGAAATTTATAGCATAATGAATCTCATGAATAACAATCTGAACAGAAAAAAAATAGTGGGAGGCACAAGCCCCTTCTTACCTTTCTCCCTGAACACATCTTGGGTAATTTAATTGCCCTCTGTCACACTGCACTCGGAATTCAGACACAGGAACTGGAAACTCAGCTATGTAAGTACCGCTGTTACAAAGAAACTCAACATACTCGCCGTGGAAAATATATGGTCTATTGTCAAATTTCCATTTCAGGAGTAAATTATTATCTTCCATTGTATCAAAAGATAATGTGCAAGGCTCTGAAAAAAAAAAAAGAAAAAACTATCTTGATGTCTTTCAGTATTAGCCACTGTATTGCTTTCTCATAATGACCTTAAAATTCCCAGGCATTAGAGCAGTGAATAAGTTAGTTAGAACTAATACTCAAGTCAGAAAATATGTTCAAAGCTCACAGAAAGCAGTCTGTTACTTATCTCTGTTGCCTTGAATTTGGAAAAAGGGTACATCCTACCAGTTACTGAGTTTTATGCCATTAAGTTTTTCAAAGACAGCAAAAAAAAAGATGTTTTGAGAAAATATTGATCAGTAGTAATAGTCATTGAAATATTTTTTTCCCTTTTTCCTTCTTCAGAAAGTGCAAATAAAACATCCTTGGGACAAACCATTGATTGCTGGACAGATAGTATCTTATGGAAAGGTAGAAACCAGCTGGACTCTTGACACTGACTCAATCCAAGAAAGTGGAAGAGAGGAAATAATAAAGACAAAAATACACATTAATTAAGCAGCAACATATGAAGAAAGTATCAAAAAAATGAAGATATTGGCTCTTGAAAGGACTAATAAAATTTATAGACCTGTAGCAAGATATGTCAAGAGATACATCTTCACAGCCGTAATAACAGAAGACAGATCACTAAAGCAGTAAAAAGAGTATAAAAGGATGTTATGAACATTATGTCAACACATTTGATAATTTAGGTATAGTGGACAAATACAAACCGCTTCCTACTGAAACTAAGAGAAGAAATAATAACCTGGTATCTATTAAACAAACTGAAGCTGCCATCGAAATCTTTCCTCAAAAAAAAAAAAATCCTCAAGGCTCAGGTGATATCTCTGATAAATTCTTAAAATTATTAAGAAAGAAATAGTATCACTCCTAGATAAAATCCAGAGAATTGATAAGAGGGAATACTTTTCAACTCGTATGAGGTTAGCAGAACCTAACCCAAAAGGAAAATAACAAACCAATCTCTCACATGAAAAAGATACATTAATCATAAGTAGAATATCAGCAAATAAAATTCAGCAGAATATAAAAAGCATAATTCATCACAATCATGTGAGATTTATTACAGGAATGCAAACACGCTTTAACCTTCACAAAGAAGCAATGTAGTTCCAGGGGGGAAAAAGAGCAAAGATAATAATCATATGATTGTTTCTACAGATACAGCTAAAATTAAACTCACTGAGGTTTTTTTAAACTCTTAACAAAATAGAAATAGGTGGCTTCTGTATCTTTAATTTGATTTTTATAAGTATTTGTAACACGATATTTAAAGAAGAATACTGGAAGATTTACTTATAAGATTGGAACACAAGGATACCCACCACTTCTTCTATTCAGCGTTGTACAAAAGTCCAAGATAGTGAAATAAGAAAATAAATGAAAGTCAGATATAAACACAAAGAAATTTTTCTTTTTATTTAAAAATATGTTATTTTATGACTCCTGAGAATCTTGGGAAATAGTGTTACTTCTATAGGATGCTTTGCCAACGAGGGGTGAACATGTCTCATCTTCTAGACTGAGGAGGCCATTCCTGTATTTGTTCCTGCTGTCCTCATGTTTTCTAGCAGCACCAATAACGCAATGACCATGGTCAGCCTGGTTACACATACCACATGGCTTATACACCCTGTAGGTCCTACTAACCCCGTACCTGATGTATGGTTTGTACTTAAAAAGTACATGTTAGGAGGGCTGGACTCCCATTATTGATGATCTAGAGGATCACCTGGGGCTTCTCAGGTGGCACTAGTGGTAGAGAATCTGCCTGCCAATGCAGGAGACACAAGAGACACAGGTTCGATTCCTGGGTCAGGAAGATCCCCTGGAGTAGAAAATGGCAACCCATTCTGGTATTCTTGCCTGGACAATCTCGTGGACAGAGGGGCCTGCAGGGCTACAGTCCATGGGTTGCGAAGAGTTGGACATGACTGCGCGAATAAGCACACACAATAACCAGATCTAGAGCAAAGAGTAGAAACCAGTAAATAAGCAGGCACACGAATACAATAAAACAAATGCAAGCTTAAGTGTTATATTAGCGTTATATCACCTCAAAGAGAAAAGAAAGTGGAAAATATGGCTCAGTTTGAACAGAGACACATGTAGCACTACATACCCAAACACGATGGTGGTGTGGTCCACACGCCCTCTAAACAATAGGACTCTCTAGCCCCCTGAAGGAAGTGGTGCTCGAAACATATGTATTCCACTGAAGAACCATTTTCATAGGTGTTGAGTGTTGAACTCTTAATAACTCCATTTTTAATAGCTGGGGGAGATGCACACGTTCTTTTAGATTCTGCAAAAATAATTGTTGACGTCTACAATGAATTGCTAAGGTAGGTGGCCAGTGCTTTTATAACTGCTACAGAAATAAAATAAGATGTTTCATGTCAAAGCATTTTTAAGACAATTCTCAAGTAATTTTTAAATATCAAAAGCATTTTCTGCCATCACTTCGTACATAAAATTTATGATTGCAATTAGAATCTCATAGTATTAAATACACATTTAAAACTAGCAAAGTATTAACAATCATGATTTTACTTTTCCCCTTTCTGTCTTCCAAAAGTGAAAGCATGTAAGATCTGTCTCAAAGCCATGTTTCTGAATGCATCCTCTTCCTTTTTTCCTTATTAAAAGTGACAGTCCCCTGTCTCAGGAGCCCACAAATTCTCTCCCTCTACTTCAAGCTCCCTTCTGAGACTATGCTCTCCGGCTCACCCTGAGGTGAGCTTTACAAGCTTACTGATTGCCCACAAGAAAGTGATCCATCCTCTGAAAATCTGGTGACATTTGCAAAATATCATGATTTCTCCTTTTATAAAATTGACTTCTGAAGTTAAAAGATGTCCTCCTCATCATCCTATTTAAGGGTATGTGCTAACTGGAAATTGATCAGCTCATTCCCAGTTTTATAGATTGGATGGTGAGGGTGGTAGATAGCTCAGGGTCTTATCCTTTGAACCATATTGATCACCTGTGATATTGGTCACCTAAGAAATTGTCAGGAAGTGCTGTTTGTTTGTTTTTTGTTGGCTGCAGCATGCAGAACTTTCCTGGACTAGGGATCGGAAACTGAGACCCCTGCAGTGAAAGTACGGAGCCTTCACCACTGGACCATCAGGGAAGTCAGGAAGCACCGTTGTTTTACCTTTTCTAATACACGAAGGATATTTCACTTCTCCTCTATTACACTGCACAGATAATTCAGAGTGTGGGGTTGATGGAGACAACTCATATCCCTGCTTACATACAAAATCGATTAAATCTCCATGTAAGATCTTTCCCTCATAATTCCACTTCAACTCCAAGTTATTTCTGCGCATGTTGCTCACATTAACAGTACACGGCTCTGTAAAACAAAGACTGCTTTAAATTCTTTACTCACCTTACAAGTATGAGAGTGATACATTTTTACAATAAAATTATGATAGGCATCAAAAGCAGTATTTTATATTTACCACTTCGTATTATTAAAGCTCTTCACATACACAATAAAGTATACATTACATTACTATCAAGTGAATTTATATATTTCATATAACCTCTGATATACCACAAATTAAAACCACTTAATTTGAAATATTAAAAATATTGTTTAGGGCCAGCAACCACTTAGATTCGTCATGATTTCCTTTCTATAAAATAAAAACCTTCAAATAGGAAATGTACTTATTGTGTTATATTTGTGGGATACCTGTCACTTGATATTCATCAACAAATGAAACAAAGTTCCTTGACCTCATGGAGATTGCCTTCTAACTGGGAGAAATGCAATACGATAAACAATAAATGTACTAAATATATGGATCTTATTTGTCCATCTTTGAACTACATATAATAAGTGAGGTGGAAGAATGAATAGTGGAGGGCAGGGGCGCAGAGCTGGGGGAGGGAGGTTATGCTTCTAGGTAAGGTGGTGGGGGCAGGCTTGCCTGTGCATGCGCGTTAAGTCACTTTAGTCATGTCTGACTCTTCGCAATCCCATGGACTGCAGCCTGCCAGGCTTCTCTGTCCGTGGAATTCTCCAGACAAGGATACTGGAGTGGTTTGCCATTTCCTGCTCCAGGCGATCTTCCCCACCCAGGGACTGAACTCACATCTCTTATGTCTCCTGCATTGGCAGGTGGGTTCTTTACCTCTAGCGCCACCTGGTAAGCCCTGTGGCAACTATAGTTAACAATATTATTTGGTACACTTAAAAGACGCCAAAAGAAAGGATCTTAAATGCTCTCATCATGACAACAGCCCCCTAAATTACTCGAGGTGAAGGATATGTAAACCAACTTTATCGTGGCAATAATTTCACAATGTGTTTGTGTATAGAATCATCACACTGCACTCCTTAAATCTAGACAATGTTATATGTCAATTGCATCTCAATAAAGCAGGGGAAAATTTGTTTTAATTCAACATCTTCTCTATCTTACCTAAGCAAACAGGTGGTGATGACCATCTTCCTTGTTCACAATGAGATATTTTTGCTCCTCTCAATAAGTAATATTCATTGCATCTATATTCCACAGAGGATCCTGTTGGGTAGCTTGCCAATAATTCACCAATAATAGCCCCGTTTATTACATCAGGTGGAGGATTACAATTCTCAGTATTTTCTAAGAAAACAGGTTACTTTTAGATTAACATGAACTTATAACAACATAATGACATAATACAGTTGCCCAGACAATAGTACTTCAATATTTGTACTATGTAATTTAGGACAATTGATTTCTGAATTCATCAGAAATTAGAGAAACATCATTCAGCTATGTGTTATTAAAATTTACTAAGCAAAACAAAACAGCAAATGTTTTGCTGAAAAACAAGTATGGGTCTTTTTCACTTTTCTGGCTTATGAAGGAATCATGCTATAGATATTCTTAAGATGTGTAGGAAGGTAAAGAGTGTCCTTTAACCTAAAGATTTAGTCCATTCTAAAACCATCCTTTGCCATTATCCTGTTTTATTTTTTTCTTCTCCTCATTCTTCATCTCAGATCTCAGTCAACCCATGGATGAAAAGTTCCATTTTTCTGTCTGAAAGAGTCTTGCTCTTACTCTGCTAATTTTTCTAGCATCCTTAGTAGCTTTTCTCTTATGCAATAGTTATCCTTGGTAAACATGCGGAGGTCTTTCCAGGACCTGGCCAAGAAATGAGGATGACAGGAAAGGTAGCATCCTGGAGTTGTAACCTGGTCGCATCCTTGAGTTAAATGAAAGGCCAGGTATATGGCTCAGATGGTGGGGGAGTCAGAAAGGACAGATGCAAAAATATTAGAATCAGGACATTCAAAAACTGTTTGTTTTCCTATTCTTCATATTAGATTAAAAATATGAATCTACAGAGAGCTCCATATGCTCCGGAAAAATGGCAGATTAGGTGCAGTATCTGTGCGTTTCAAACTTTTCTAAGCAACGGACTATTGCTATAAGCATATGGATTACATGAAGAGAATGAAAAATTCTACGCGCTAGGCTTAGCTCTGGATATGACACGCAGCGCACGTACCAACACACTCAGGGGGAAGGGTCCATTTCCCGCGGTTGCACGTTATTTCTGCTGGTCCACGGAGGCTATAGCCCCTCTCACACACATATGTCACCTTATCCCCGCTGTGATAAACCTCGGAGGGCGGGTGTGCTGTGCCATTCCCCACCGAGGGTGGGGCCTCACAGGTCGTCCTCTGCTTGTCCTCTGAAAGGGGACAATTGAGAGAGAAGAGACCATTTAGCTTCACACTCAGGTTTCACGTCAGGGAAAGCTTATTCGAGGTGCTGCTAACCAACGCATTTGGGAGGCTCCGTCCATTTCCCGTTTTCACAGCGTATCTCTTCCGCTCCCAGCATGGCGAAGTTAAGTCCGCATTCTATACGAACTGTTTCTCCGTGCCGGTAGGTGGTTGAGTACGTTTGAAGGCTGGAGTTTAGAGGCAGAGGGGGAGGAGGACACCGATTTCTTCTTCCTTATGGAAAAACATCAGGAAGTTTAGTCGAATAGTCACCAGAAATAATAGTTGAGATCTCACAAGCACATTGGCTGTGCCAAGGACCCTAAAAAGTCTGGCAGGCAGACTGGGTCACCCCTTGGATCCTCACATCCTGACAGTCACTTCCTTGAGTCACGCCCTCCCCAAGAGCAGGAACTGGGACTTGCTTCTAATCAATGAACACAGCGGAGATGATGTGATGGTGTTTAACACAGCCACAAGGATGGAGGTGTGATCACGCACGCATGCTGGTGCAACACAGTACAGCAAGGCCCTTCGTGCGGAGAGACTCTGTCCCCCTACTGATCTGGAGGAGAAGTGGCCTTGTCTGTGAGCTTCCAAAGAGGGAGGAGGACCACAGGGCAGGGGGCACAGGGCTGCCTCCAGGGGGAGCCAGTAGGCTCTAAGACCCTCTGCTCAGCAGCCTCCAAGCTGCAAAACCTGCCACAAATCACCAAAAGCTTGAATGCAAGGTTCTTCCCCTGTCCAACCTCAGATGACACTGCGGCTTGCCTATTGCTTCATTAGACACGGACACAGAGCCAGGCCAGCTATAGCTGACCCACACTTGTATGTGGTTTTAAGCTGTTGCTCAGTCGCTCAATCATGTCCGACTCTTTGGGACTCCATGGAATGTAGACCACCAGGCTCCTCTGTCCATGGGATTTTCCAGGCAAGAATACTGGAGTGGGTTGCCATTTCCATCTCCAGGGTTTAAGCTGTTAAGTTCACGCAATAGAACACAAAAAAAAGCCAGAATTTTACATTCATTATCTCCTTTAATCTCAAAATAATTTTGTTAAGTAGGGACTATTTCACCTCCCATATTATAGACAGAGGAACTAAAGCTTAAGTAGTAAGTAAATTATTAATAAGTGGTGGATCTTGGCATTCCTGAACCTGTGTCTATATGAGTTAAAATCTCCTCCTCTTAACTATTCTAAAATACTGGCTATATTCATTTCCCACGACTGCTGGGACAAATTACCACAATGGAGTGGCTTGACATACCACACGTTTATTCTCTTACGGTTCTGGAAACCCAAGTCCAGAATCGGCATTACTGGGCTGGGATCTGGGTGTCGGGAGAGCTGCGTTTTTTCCAGAGGCTTTAGGGAAGAAGTGGCTTGTCTGCCTCTGCAGCTCCTGGGGGCTGACAGCTCGCCTTGGCGCGTGACTCCTTCCTATTCAACTCCAACCTTTGCTTCCACTGTCACATCTCATACTTGATCCTCTGTAGTCAAATCTTGCTCTTGCTCTTATAATGGTTGTGATTACATTTAAAGCTCACATAGATAATCCCAGATATTATCCCCATCTCAAGATCCTTAACTCCATGACATCTGCAAAGTCCCTATTGTTCCATAAGGGAACAGTCACTGGTTCCAGGGAGTAGGATATGAGTATCTTATCCTCCCAGGGATGGAAGGGCAGGGAGGCATTATTCAGATTATGACGCTGCCCATCTTATATCTAAGGACTATTTTCTAGAAAAAAATAGCATGAACGTTGGCATCTGACTAATTTTCAGTGCAGGGAGAGGAGTGTGGAATAGGTGATAGGTAGGTAGGTTTGCCATTTAGCTTTTTTCTTTAATATTCATTTATTTCAGCTTCATTGGGTCTTAGCTGCAGCAGGCAGGATCTTTTCACTGTTGCAGCTCTCAGGCTCTTCCATGGGGCACCTGGGCTTCTCTCTAACTGTGCCGTGTGGGCTTAGTTGCCCCAGAGCATGTGGGATCCTAGTTCTGAGATCAGGGATTGAACCCACATCCCCTGCATTGGAAGGCAGATTCTTAACCACTGGACCACCAGGGAAGTCCCTGCCATTTAGTTCAGAAATAATATGCTATAGGAAGTTTGCCAACAATCTTTCTCTCTACTGTTAGACCAGGGCTGTTAGGCACCACTGCAAAATTTTAGAAAGAATGTTTTTAATAAAAGAAATTAAAATCATTGTTCAGTGCATTTAGAGAACGCTGGCTGTTTGGAGCAATCCCACTGCACAACCCCTGGTCACTCGGTTTTCATTCTTCCCAGCAACTGTTTCAACTCATCACCACTCTCTTCCAAGCTTTCTTTTCCTGTCTTTCTCCTGCCTATTAGTAATGACCGTATTTTCTACATTACAGAGAAAACAGAGGCTATCAAGCCATTTATATCTCCCCATCCCTCCCAATCCTCCAACTCCTACCTATCTTTTAAGGCCCAGATCAGACATTATCCTTCACCTCTGTAGATGTGGTCCCACACCATCAGTCAGAACCTTCAGTGTTTGTTCGAACACCTTATACCTGACTTTATGATGCCATTTTTCACATTGTATCAATTACTCTTTTGTAACTGTTTCTTCTGCTAGACCAGAACTTTCTTCATGGAACACTGCAGTGTGATTGCATGACTATCGAATTGCTGTCTCCTAACAGGTAATCGTCCCACCTGCCTGAACACAGCCAGAGACACAAATGAAACCATAGATGTCCCATTTGAGGGCAGCTCTTACAGGATGACTTCAGTTTTCTTTTTCACTCTTGGTAACTTTGTGCTGCTTTTTCTGCGCTTTGTCCCACTATTTTGAAGTCTGTGTTTTCACATCAGGGAATATGTGGCCCAGTAACAAGAAAGTACCTTTACAAGGCTGCCACCCTGGCACAATTGATCTAGTTAATTCCCAATAAGAAAAATGGCTCATTACAATAAAAGATTTATAATTTATTACAGATTTTTAACAATATATTTAAAGGCTATATCCACTCTACAGACTAACATAAAAATTAAGCATATTAATTATATACTCAGATTAAATGTATTAAAGATTGCTGAAAATAGCAGTAATTTAAAAGACAATATTTATTTTTAAAAATAGGAATTGGAAGAATGCTTACATATCATCATAGACGTTTTTTATAGAAATTAAAGCTGATTCAGACATAATATTTTATTTGTGAATGAAATTTTAAAAGTTACCTTCACAGACTGGAGATTCTGGGTACCAACCAAAGTTATAGCACTGAATTAAGTCAGAGCCACTTAGATAATAATTTTTATGACAGAAAAACTGAACTACATCTCCTTCTTCATAGGTTTGCTTTACAGGATGAAAATAACCATTTTCTATTACTCTTAAAGAAGAGCATTTTAATTCTAAAAATGAAAGAACAAATAAAAAACAAAGACATGTTATTTTTCCTGATAGAACAAAATCCACTTACTACTTACATACCATATCTGAATTCAAATTCAGCAACTTTGCTATTATCCACAGCAAAGTTTGTCAATTTATACACTTATTAAATATCAATAAATTCATTTTAAGTATCTGAGCTAAAAGGATTCTTTCTTCTTTGAGAGCTTGAAATGAGGAAAGCCTACTATCAACATCATTAAAATCAGAAGCAAAAAAAGCAAAATTATGGGAAATAGAACGTAATTAGCCTAACAACTTGCACCCATTTCTGGGAGGGACTTTTTCGGAGTGAAAGCAGCTGTCTTCAAAGGGAGAACCTACTGGTACACTGTGGGGTGAGGGCCCATCCGTACGGGCGACACTCCACCTCCTCTGTCCTCTTCCCAGAAGCTGTGTGGTACCCAGAGGCACACTCGTATCGTACTTTGTCCTTCACTTTGAATGTTTTCTGTGTTGTGGAATAATTTCCATGACGCAATTCAGGGGCCAAACATGTTTCTAAAAAAAAAATTAAAGTCATTTGTTTTATGGACTTCATCCCTGAGTGTAGAACATTAAAAGGAAATCTCAAAAAGTATTTTCAACTTTTATTTACTTTGAATCTTAACAAACATATGACAGAATCAACTCTCAGCAAAATTGAAAAATAATCAAAGTTTGCCTTTGTCTCGAGTCCCTTTTTTCATGCACTCTGTGTCCTAACCCTACCTGTTTTCCGTCCTTCAAATTCCACTCTGGTGTATTTGGCCAAAGGCCACAATTCAAAAGAAGGCTTGTGCATTAACAAGTTTTTGATGATGTCCCATCTGTGGGTTTGTATAATTTAAATAGCTAACACCACACTAACTGATATATATATCAGTTCAGTTCAGTTCAGTCGCTCAGTCATGTCTGACTTTTTGTGACCTCATGGACTGCAGCACGCCAGGCCTCCCTGTCCATCACCAACTCCCAGAGGTTACTCAAACCCATGTCCATTGAGTCGGTGATGCCATCCAGCCATCTCATCCTCTGTTGTCCCCTTCTCCTCCTGCCTTCAGTCTTTCCCAGCATCAGTGTCGTTTCCAATGAGTCAGTTCTTCACATCAGGTGGCCAAAGTATTGGAGTTTCAGCTTCAGCATCAGTCCTTCCAAAGAATATTCAGGACTGATTTCCTTTAGGATGGACTGGTTGGATCTCCTTGCTGTCCAAGGGACTCTCAAGAGTCTTCTCCAACAACACAGTTCAAAAGCATCAATTCTTCGGCGCTCAGCTTTCTTTATAGTCCAACTTGCACATACATACATGACTACTGGAAAAACCATAGCTTTGACTAGATGGACCTTTGTTGGCAAAGTGATGTCCCTGCTTTTTAATATGCTATCTAGGTTGGTCATAGCTTTTCTTCCAAGGAGCAAGAATCTTTTAATTTCATGACTTGCAGTCCCCATCTGCAGTGATTTTGGAGCCAAAAAAATAAAGTCTCTCACTGTTTCCATTGTTTCTCCATCTATTTGCCATGACGTGATGGGACCAGATGCTATGGTCTTAGTTTTCTGAATGTTGAGTTTTAAGCCAACTTTTTCACTCTCCTCTTTCACTTTCATCAAGAGGCTCTTTAGTTCTTCTTTGCTTTCTGCCATAAGGGTGGTGCCATCTGCATTTCTGAGGTTATTGATATTTTTCCTGGCAATCTTGATTCCAGCTTATGCTTCATCCAGTCAAGCATGTCTCATGATATATATATATATATATATATATATATATATATATATATACACACACATATATATATGGATATATATATATACACATACACACACACATACATATATATTCAAATGATTGCTTTAAGTTTATCTGATATTGGCTTGCAGAATAAAGTAATGTGCATTATTTCAAATTCTTATCTAATGAAGGAAATCATTTATATATGTTGCAAAAAGCAGGTTCATTAAGGTTCTTTCCTTTTATCTTACATTAATTCTTTTTTTTTTTTTTTTACTAGCAGAAACTAGGAGTTCCTGGAGTAGGTCTGTTGTGGAAGATGGGATCCCTTGGATGAAGGAAACGCCTAACATTTGAAGGAAACGACATGATAACTTCCTGCATTGGTAGATATACTAAAAAATAAACGATATTTAAATAAAAATACCTGTCAATATAAGAAAGCACTAAACTTACTAAATTCTCAAGCTCTTGTCTTCAGCTTTAGGAGATAATTCTTAAACACATACCATGTTCCCTCCTACAGGTTGGCTGGGAAGACCACCCATCAGCAAGGCACTGAACCACTTCTTCATCCTGCCCTGTGATGGTTTTGTATCCTGATGCACACTGATAGCGCATGTTCTCTTGTATTTTGTAAGATAATTTTGTATCAAAGATGTAACCATTCTTCACATCAGGCTTAGGGCACTTTTCTGTGGGGAGAAAAATATTTCTTTTCTAAGTTGATGAAATTAAGCTTGATTTTTTAAAATAAGTTGTACAACTAACAATGCGAAAGTTTAAAGTTATTCTTGGAGTTTTAGGGAGAAAAAAATATTCATGTTTTTTGTGAATTTTAAACAAGGAATTCACAATTCCTTGATTTAATAATTTTGGAAGTATCTCTTTAAAAGCTGATTCAGTTTGACACTGAAATTCTTGGTGGGCACTGGCTTTGATTTTCACAGTCAGCCCCACCCCTACCTCATCTACTTTAGAAAATATATCCAGAGATCTTCTAATTATCACTAACAGGAAATAGAAGGATTTTCTTTTAGGTTTACTTCCTAAAACTTTGAGTCCATTGCATTTGATAATTTTTAACCTCATGTAACTAAAGCACATGTACCTACTCTATGAATCCTTATATAATCCTGCAGACAATTTATTGTGAAAATTGTGTTCATTTATTTTTTCAGCCTATGGTTGCCTACGAGCACAGTAAGACTCCTTAGTCAGTTTATGTAGACTGTGACTGAGTCACAGACATGCTACTTCAAGTTCACAGAGCTAATTTTTAGTAAATACTTGGGACAGTGATGTGTTGAATAGGACATTTATCTTAGCATCGAATGGAGCTCAACCAGTTTTTGAGCATGATTAATGGACCCTCATAATAAACCAATTCAGAAAGGTGAAAGAGGTTTGTCCAAGGTTAGTATTAGTTTAAATATGTCATACTTGCTGTGTGGAAGCACTCTATACGGATTATCTCGCTGAAGTTGTGTGATTTCCACCTTATAGATGAGAAAGTCCCGCCCAGAATGTTTAAACCCCTTCCCAGTGGTAGAGCCAGATCCATCAGAGCAGTCTGGCCGCAGAGGGTGTGTCTCAACCCTGACCCTGCAGTGTTGACCCTCTTCATCCTCTTCCAGACCCTACTTCACTGCTCTCACAACATCTCATCTCAGATGTTTGATTTACTTTTATGCTCTAGTTATGAATGAGGTTCATTACTTGCAGTTAATCTATGCTTCGTGTTAACACTAAAAATGTAACGCTTAAATTGGTAGTCTGTCCACAAGTCATGGAATGGATAATTATCCCACATGGATATATTTACTGGACATATCAACCACTGTAAATAAACACCATACTTCTTCTAAATGAAACTAACTCAACCAAAGCCCCTTACTCTGCAAAACAGAGCTTGGGAACTGTGTCAACAGAGAGAGGTCAGCTGGCCGCCTGGAAACCAGCTGGTAGTCTCCAGTGTGTCTAGTGTAGCCTCACATGAAATATTGGGTTCTGCCGATCAGATTTCCTTTCCACGAATTTGAACTCAAAATTCAGAAAAACAGATTGTTCAACGGATATTATGCAAGGAGAAGTCATACAAAGGAGAGAGGGCTCTTTCAAATGATAAAATACTAGAGTAACAACCTTATACTTCTTAAGGCCAATGTCATTTATTTTTCTGGCTCCTGCACAATTCTCTGTATAAGTCTCTCATTCCTCAAAGTAACTAGATGGTGTGTCTGTTCCTTACAATGTGATGATAACAATTTAAATAATTGCCCTTATTCTCTTCCCAGAGTATTATTAAGAACAGATAAGGGGCTTCTCTGGTGGCCTACCTGTAAAGAATTCACCTGCCAGTGCAAGAGACATGGGTTTGATCCCTGATCTGGGAAGATCCCACACGCCAAGGAGCAGCTGAGCCCACGAGCCACCACTTGAACTTGTGGTCTAGAGCCCAGGAGCCTCAACAGCTGAGCCTATGTGCCATGACTACGGAAGCCCGTGTGCCTAGAGCCCATGCTCTGAAACAAGGAAAGTCACCCCGATGAGAACCTCATGCACCACGACTAGAAAGTAGCCCCTGCTCACGGCAGCTAGAGAAAACCCACGCAGCAGTGAAGACCCGGCACAGCCAAAAATAAATACATACATAAGACTGCTTTTAGAAAGATAAGGAAGACAAAATTTTAATGAAAAACATGATTTATAGAATTTCAGAATATGCTTTCATTTTGTAAAAAAAGACAGAGGGCCGATAATTTTGTCCTTACCTACCAAAAGGTTCAGATACCTGCCCTGTGGGGACCCTAGTTTAACCAGCTAATCTATTTGTGTGTTATCACATGAGAGTGGCCCCACCACCGACTTACTGAAGCACCGTGGTTCCGGGGACCAGCCTGCTGCTGTACACGTGGTCCGGGCCTCACGTTTTCCAGTCGCAGTTGTATAACCAACCAAGCAGGAAAATGACAGATTTTGGTTTATGCTCATTGGAAAGTAATAACTTTCAAAAGTATAGTAATATTGGGCAATCCTTCCCTTCTCCACACTAGGAAAACCACAGGGCTTCTCTGAAATGAGTAAACAATAAGCTGAACACTGAAAAATACATTCAAAACCATACAATTTGTGATCAAGTGACAATACATTTTAAAATTCAAAGTGTTTGCAGACCCTTTAGCTAGTACTTACTTTCTATTACTTAACGTTTTGTGACAATATTTTTCAATCAGAATTAATCTGCTAGCAACCCCAACTCCCAACAGTCAGAATTAGTCTGAGTGGGCCACTTTCTCAGAGAAGCTTCCCCTAACTTTGTCAAGCAGCATGTTCTAATAGAAATAGAACACAGCTGACATTTCTTTATGTGAAAGAAGATTATAATCACACAATAATTAGAAAATTTGCTAGAATATTGCGATGTCTCACGGTATAGCTAATAGACAATTATATCAGCTGTTTTCTCCCTATTTAGACAGAAAAATAAAAGGAAACTATTCATATAAAAATTATCTTATTGTAGAATTAAATGCATCAAATCAGATGAGCTCTATTTCATAATTATAATTGCAAAACCTCTTTTGGCAGAAAATTTGTGGTAAGCTATTCAACTAAAAGCAGTTATAGATAATCTGTAGGCTGTTTTATTCAACAAATTCCCTCTGGTGTTTTAGAAGAGCATTAGGGCTGTGGTTTCCCACTCGGAACATTCCTGTTGCCGATACTCAGTGACCTGCCTGGCTTCTCATCCCTGCAGCCCGAGAACACCGTGAACTACTCCTAAGTGGCCCACACCTGTGCACTGCCCATCTCACTCACCCACCTCCCAACATGAGGCAGTCTGGGCAGGGAGTCCACAGGTACTGTTTTCTGGACAGTCCTGATTAAGCCCTGCTCTCCTACGTGAGTATTACTAAACCCCACTTTCATTCTCAGAAGTATCCTTGTTTACATATTCAATCGTATGGTCCTACTAAGTATTTATACTACCTAATGTATTCAATCAAGGGCTTCCCAGGTCATGCAGTGATAAAAAAAATCCACTTGCCAATGCAGGAGATGCAAGAGATGTGGGTTCAATCCCTGGGTTGGGAAGATCCCCTGAAGGAGGAAATGGCAACCCCCTCCAGTATCTTTCAACCAAAGAATAAATTAGGATAAAAATCAAGGCATCAAGAATCAAAAGTCTTGCTGATGATTTGTGGTTTGTTATTTTTCAAATTTCCCACATTAAGCTCTCACTGTAAGGACAGAGATTTAAAATTATACAAGCTTAGCAGTGTTAGGAATGCATTCTAGTCTAAAACTAGAATTAAGGTTAACTTAACTTCAAATGGTGATATTTTTAGCCTAAAATATCCTGTAAGGTATTTATATGCTGGTCTCTTATGCCCTCAAAACTAGAGATGCTAAAGGTTTTCTTTTCTTTTTTTTTTTTTGTCTTGTTTTGGATTTCTAAGTTATGTTACTTTAGGAATAGTTTAGTAGTTTTTCCCAAAGCAAAAAGTGTGTCTAAATATTATAACAAATTATAAGAATCTTTTTTATAAAATTGGTACATAAAAATGAAAGACTATATTCAAATTTCAAGAGAAATAATGTTAGAATTTCCCTTTATAATTTTTAGAGAATAAAGAATATTAAACATTAGTTTTACCTTCTGCATGGAGTTCTCCTGAGATGATTAATATGATCATCAAAGCCAAGCCTTTTGACCCCATCTTCTGTGGTGTGTTTCATAAAGGTTTTAACCATTCAAAAGTACTTAGGGACTCCTCATTCAGTACACAATACTTCTCATGGAAAAAAAGTTAATTATTTACAACATCTGTCTAAGTCCCTTTGTAACAACCTTTATAATTGATTTAAAATAGCTTAGAATAATACTAAAAATACCCAACCATGTTAATGAACAGTAGTTTTCATGCCACAGACCAGTTAGAACATGATCACCAATAAGAGCAACAGTAAGAAAAGCAAAATAATTATCCTAGGCTGCATAAAAAGCAGGCGAAGTTTTCGACTTTAATTTCCCATTGTAAGTCCATGGAGTAAAGTTCACTGGTCACCATTGATTTCTTCACCACCATTGATCAATTGACAGGTTGAACTTAGGTCTGTGAGTTCATGGATCCCTGACATGAAAATAGTGTTGTCTAGACTGAGCTGCTAAAGAGAAAAGTGGCCTTGTTTCGAGCAGTGATAGAATATTATTATTGCTTGTAAGTCTCACGTTGAGAGAGTTTGTATCCTGTGGCAGGTGATGAGACAAGCATTGTGCTGAATTATCATTTATGAGAAACGTTTTGAGAGTTCGGTGTATACCAGGACATGCTTTAGTCTTGCATTTGTAGTGTCAGCTACAAATTGGCTTTTGCCATTTGGCACTTGGCATTTGCCCTCTACCTCCACAAGGATTAAATCCTGTGCTGCTGCAGCGGCTGACTTGCAACACCCCTGGGAGGGAGTTCAGGGTGGAGAGCAGAAATGAGGTACTCTGTGCTCTGGGAAAATTGGCAGAACACGTCTTCAGATAGTTAGACATTTTCAGGAGCTGATTTTATGAGCCCAATTCTTATATCTCCTCATATCTAGAAATACATTGAGATTCTTCATGGTGACACCTGCTCTTCATGACTAGCAGAAACCTTCTCCAAAAAATATAGGCTTGATTGCATGTACTCCCCCTTCACCAAAAATCACATATATACTCACCTTCCTTGCTACCTGTTCAAAGCAGCTTCTCGGAGCTGTCTGAGATGCTGTCTCCTGGGCTGTAGTCCTCATTTTGCCCAAATAAAACTTAACTTGCAACCCCCACATTGTACATTTTTTAAAGTCAGCAATAACAGTAAAAAAAAAAAAAAACCCACAGATTCTCATGACTACCCTCATGGAGTTTAATTCTAAAGGGCTTTAGTTTAAACTACAAAATAATGCTGTGAGGTGGGAAGTCCTATTATTTCAATTTTGGAAATTTTAATTAAAATACAGTAGGAAAGCATTAGTACACAGATCAATGGATTCTCACTAACTGAACATACCTGTGAACCTGCACCCAGGACAGGAGACAGGATACACCATCCCTCTGATTCCCTCCCAGCCCAGGTCATTGCCAAGGTCCACTCCCAGGATAAACACAAGTTTGACTTCTAACAGCATAGGTCAGTTTTGCCTGGTTTTATTTTGTGATGGCTGTTGTGCCTGCGTGCTCAGACATGCCCGACTCTATGCAACTTCATGGACTATAGCCCGCCAGGCCCATCTGTCCATGGGATTTTCTAGGCAAGAATATTGGAAATGGGTTGCCATTTCCTGCTCCAGGGAATCTTCCCAACCCAAGGATCAAACCCTCATCTCTTTTGTCTCCTGTGTTGAGCAGGCAGATTCTTAATCAATTGCACCACCTGAGAAGCCCCTAGTTTTATTCTACATAAATGAAATCCTAGAGTATTTTTTTTCAAATATATGGCTTCTTTCATTTAACATTCTGCTTGTGAGAGTCACCCTGGTCTGGGACTGTAGTGAATAACTCCTTCCCTGAGTAGTTTTCCACTTTGCTAATGTGGCATGGATTACCTACCCATTCTACTCTTCCTGTACATTTGAGTGACTTTCAATTAAGGTATAAAGATGGCCTCTGCTTATTTTGATTATTTTTTAATTTGAACAGTTTCAAATGTAACCTCCCCCACTAGATTTTACCATCAACATTTTATTATACTTATAAAATCATGTCTTTATTCATCTATCCACCTGTCCTTTTTTGACACATTGAAAAGTAAATGGTATTTGTGTGCGCTCCTCTAAAAAATTAAGCAAATATATCATTAATTCTTCTCAACATTTTTGCAGATTATTTTTTGACATGAAATTTACAAAGAAATGTAGAAATTTTAGGTGTACATTCTGAGTCTTGGGCAAGGCAAATATTGTGTACCTCAAACCTTGAAATAAAGAGCATCTCGAAATGTGGAGGATGGAAGTTGTTGAAGAGCGAACATCTGCGTGCTGACAGCAAGGCTATGAATCAGGGTGGATTTTTACTCAAAAGCCACCTGCATGTGAGGAACGCAGATGGCTGCTGCCTGTCCAGTAGGTCATCACCTATTTTAGAGCAGAGCGGACTCACATGGCATTGAGAGGGCTTGTAGGAAAGTGGCCATGGAACAGAGATAGCCTCAGAGAAAGCAACAGTAGAAGGAAGACACTGAGTAACCTATGTCTTTAATAACATTGTTAACATAAATATAAAAGTCGTTGGACTATTCTTTGAATGTACCTCGGTAAAGATCAATCACAACTACTAACAACAGGAAGAGCCTGCTTCTAGTACTCCTACAGTGCTCGGCTGGTTGAAGCTTAATGATGCTTTGGCAAAGGAAAGGCAAGGTTTAGATCCAATTTTGTTTTGCTCTCATTTAGGTGCATATGTGTGTGCTGAGTGGCTTCAGTCATGTCTGACTCTTTGTGACCCCATAGACTCTAGAATCTGTCCATGGGATTCTCCAGGCAAGAATACTGGAGTGGGTTGCCATGCTGTCCTCCAGAGGATCTTTCCCACCCAGGGATCAAACCCATGTCTCTTATGCCTCCTCACTTAGGTAATTGAAAATAAACCACAACTATCCCAAATGTAAAAGTTATCCATAGCAATGATAGAATGCTATTCACAGAATAAAATTCTACCCCCTAAGACTTGTTTCTGAAGTAGACTTTTGCAAAATTGGAGGGAAAAAAGGGTCCATAACTTATGCGAGATGCAGAAGCCCTATTTTAGGTAAGCGCCCATAAGTAGTCCTAGAAATAAGCAGGTTTTTGGACTATTTCCTTCTTCCTTTACATAGGCTGAAATTTTTTACACATAGCAACAAATACATATACCATCAAATAAAAATTGTAAATAAATATTTATCTGCACTATTTTTACCTCTGATAAAGAAGTCATAAGTAAAGTACTTTCATCAGAGTTCTCCCTCTTGGTTGAAAGCAGAACTACAGTAGACTATCATTCTTTCTTGACTGAGAGAAAAATATAAAAATTAAAATAAAGCCTGTTAGAAGCCTAGCTACAAGCAACCCAAAAGGCAGTATTTTGTTAATCAGTAAAGATTTTTAAATGTCTTAGTCTTTCATTGCTATAAACAAAAATTAGATGCTATACAGACAATAAAACGTCAAAAAAATCACTTGCCTACTGAGAAAAATTCAATAATTTTCAGTACTGAATGCACAATGTCAATTTGTTCCTCTCAAGCATAAAGTCAAAAAATGGTATGGATAATAAACTGTATTCAGTTCAGTTCAGTCGCTTAGTCATGTTGGACTCTTTGCAACCCCATGGACTGCAGCACGCCAGGCTTTCCTGTCCATCACCAAACCCCGGTGCTTGCTCAAACTCATGTCCATTGAGTTGGTGATGCCATCCAACCATCTCATCCTCTGTCATCCTCTTCTCCTTCTGCCTTCAATCTTTCCCAGCATCAGGGTCTTTTCCAATGAGTCAGTTCTTCACATCAGGTGGCCAAAGTATTGGAGTTTCAGCTTCAGCATCAGTTCCTCCAATGAATATTCAGGACTCATTTCCTTTAGGATGGACTGGTTGGATCTCCTTGCAGTCCAAGGGACTCTCAAGAGTCTTCTCCAACACCACAGTTCAAAAGCATCAATTCTTCGACACTCAGTTTTCTTTATGGTCCAACTCTCACATCCATACATGACTACTGAAAAAACCATAGCTTTGACTAGATGGATCTTTGTTGGCAAAGTAATGTCTCTGCTTTTTAATTTGCTGTCTAGGTTGGTCATAGCTTTTCTTCCAAGGAGCAAGCGTCTTTTAATTCCATGGCTTCAGTCACTATCTTCAGTGATTTTGCAGCTCCCAAAATAAAGTCTGTCACTGTTTCCATTGTTTTCCCATCTATTTGCCATGAAGTGACGGGACTGGATGTCATGATCTTTGCTTTTTGAATGTTGAGTTTTAAGCCAACTTTTTCACTCTCCTCTTTCACTTTCTTCAAGAGGTTCTTTAGTTCCTCTTCACTTTCTGCCATAAGGATGGTGTCATCTGCATATCTGAGGTTATTGATATTCCTCCCAGCGGTCTTGATTCCAGCTTGTGCTTCCTCCAGCCCAGCGTTTCTCATGATGTACCCTACACAGAAGTTAAATAAGCAGGGTGACAATATACAGCCTTGATGTACTCCTTTCCCAATTTTGAACCAGTCCATTGTTCCATGTTTGGTTCTAACTGTTGCTTCTTGACCTGCATACAGATTTCTGAGGAAGCAGATAAGGTGGTCTGGTATTCCCATCTCTTGAAGAATTTTCCACAGTTTGTTGTGATCCACACAGCCAAAAGCTTTGGCATAGTCAATAAAGCAGTAGATGTTTTTCTGGAACTCTCTTGCTTTTTCGATGATCCAGTGGATGTTGGCAATTTGATCTCTGGTTCCTCTGCGTTTTCTAAAACCAGCTTGAACATCTGGAAGTTCACGGTTCATGTACTGTTGAAGCCTGGCTTGGAGACTTTTGAGCATTACTCTGCTAGTGTGTGAGATGAATGCAACTGTGCAGTAGTTTGAACATTCTTTGGCATTGCCTTTCTTTGGGATTGGAATGAAAACTGACCTTTTCCAGTCCTGTGGCCACTGCTGAGTTTTCCAGATTTGCTGGCATATTGAGGGCAGCACTTTAACAGCATTATGTTTTAGGATTTGAAATAACTCAGCTGGAATTCCATCACCTCCGCTAGCTTTGTTTGTAGGGATGCTTCCTAAGGCCCATTTGACCTCGATTAGGGATGCATAGATAAAAATTTCCAAGAATGTAAAAGCATGGATTTTATTTGAAAAAAATCATAGATTGTAACATTATGTATGTATATATTTAAAACTGAATTAAGAATGTCACTCTATTGTCATCATGTCATCTACTGAAATTTTGGGTTAATTACAGTTAACAAGAGAGTGAATTTGAAATTTACCTAACTTCACCAGTAATAAACTCACCCAACATAGAAGTAGATTGGAAGTAATACATTTATAGTCTTTCTTTAATATAGTGTATTCTTTCTTCTAGGCTTCCCTGGTGGCTCAGTGTTAAAGAATCCTCCCGCCAATGCAGGAGACCTGGGTTCAGTCCCTGGGTTGGGAATTCCCATGGAGAAGGGAAAGGCTACCCACTCCAGTATTCTTTCCTAAAGAATTTCATGGACAGAGGAGCCTGGCAGGCTGCAGTCCATGGGGCCACAAAGAGTCTTTCACAACTGAGTGACTAACACGCTTGAGATACACCTGCAAACTGCATCTCAAGTCTAACCACTCCTCATAGCCTCCACTGCTGTGGTCAAACATGGTCAAACGTGGTCACCTCTAACCCAGACTAGGGTTTCCCAGGTGTCACACTGGTAAAGAATTTGACTGCCAATACAGGAGACTCAAGAGACTCGGGTTCGATCCCTGGGTCCGGAAGATCCCCTAGCGGAGGAAACGGCAACCCACTCCAGTATGCTTGCCTGGAAAATTCCACAGACAGAGGAGTCTGGTGGGCTACAGTCCATGGTGTGGCAAAGAGTCAGACATCACTGAGCAGATGACACACACACACACACGCGCACACACAAATCAGACTAATGAGACAGCCTCCTATCTGGTTTCTCTGCTTCCCTCGCTTTATAAATTAAAAAGGTAAGCCCTTAAAGAATATGATTTGTTAAAATTAAATTTTGAAATGCAATTTGAATTTTTATAAAACACTTATTTTCTTCTCTCAGGACGTTCTGGGTCTAGTACAGAGGAGTAGAAAGAATCACAGCATGCTATGTCAGGAGAAGTATAGGAGCAGCCCAGGACAAGGAGAGGGAAAGCTGAGCCATCTGGAAGGCAGAAAACTTCCTGGCGGGAGCACCCCTGGGCTGACCCTGCAGTGGATGTGACACCCCAGGAATGGGGCCTCTGATTGAACTGCAAGGTGGTGTCTGGAACCAAGAACACAGCCAAGAAAACCAAGACAAAAAAGAGGTTGGAAGAGGAAGAAAGGAATTCAACAATATTAAAAATGACAATGATAGCTAATAGTTGAATATTTTGTGTCAGGCACTGTCAGAGTCTTGTCTTAGGTCACCTCATGCAGTCTAAGCACTTAAGTTGTTTATTATGGCTGTAATTGGAGATATCCTGAACTGCAGAAACTTTAGTTCTGGTTCTGTTTATTTAAAAGTGTAACAATTTTGCTTCATTTCTAAAGCTTTGGGTTTTTCGAAAATAGCTTTTGGAGATTTTGGGTTTTTCAAAAATAGCTTTTGGAGACTTTGAACCCTGACATTCAGGAATCAAGGTAAAACTTCATTTTTTGTCTCATCTTGAGAAGGTTGTGAGGCCTAAGAATTTCTATTTGATGATGGTGACAATTTACATATTTGCTGAGATATACATATATACATGCCATGTTATCTTTTACACATTGACTTGGGGATAGAACTTGATTAATTTACCCTGATTCTAGATCCTAATTTAGTCTGTAATTATCATTTATGAAAGAATCTGGACTTAAAATTGTCCAGTGAATCTCATGCACATGTTTTGATTCCAAATGCAGTCTTTGAATAATTTTTTACAAATATATCTGGTGAAAGACACTCCACTAATTCTGATTCATTATTATCTGCACAGCTATTATTCGCCAAAAAAAAAAAAAAAATCTGGACTTTGAAAATGTCCTTGACTTTGTATGATGTTCAAAGTTGAAGAATAGTTTGGGGTAAGAATAAGTTTACTGTTCTCTTTAATTTAGCCATTAACATTATCTATGGAGTCAAAGGAAGTTTCAGTTATGACTTTCTCATTAAAATGAAAATCTTTCAAAAGATTGGGGACATGTAATTTAGCAGATTTGAATTATAAACATTACTTAAGTGTATGTTTGGGGGGCTGCAAAGGTGTTTAATTTTTAGTTCGTCTATTTTCTTTTTTAAGGCATGACAAAATGTAGTACTATTCGTTTTTTCCTTGAGTAAAAGTGCTAGTCACTCAGTCGTGTCCCAACTCTGTGACCTCATGGACTGTAGCCAGCCAGGCTCTTCTGTCTATGGGATTCTTCAGGCAAGAATACTGGAGCGGGCTGCCATTCACTTCCCCAGCGGATCTTTCCCACCTCCAGCAATGCTCCCTTCCATTCCACCTCCCCGCCAAGGGTGGAACTCCTGTCTCTAGCATTGCAGGCAGATTCTTTACTGTCTGGAGCTTCCCTGATAGCTCAGTTGGTAAAGAATCGTCTTGCAATGCAGGAGATCTCCTGGAGAAGGGATAGGCTACCCACTCCAACATTCTTGTGCTTCCCTGGTGGCTCAGCTGGTAAAGAATCTGCCTGCAATGTGGGAGACCTGAGTTTGATCCCTGGGTTGGGAAGATCCCTTGAAGAAGGGAAAGGCAACCCACTCCAGTATTCTGGCCTGGAGAATTCCATAGACTGTAGAGTCCACGGGGTCGCAAAGAGTCAGTCACGACTGAGCGACTTTCACTTTTCACTTCACTTTTTACTGTCTAAGCCACCAGGGAGCTGAAAGTTTAAATGACTAACTCAGAAGAAGAGCACATCTGCAAAAAAGATGCTCAATTGCTCCTAGAAGTGGCTGAGAGACAGGACGGGCGGGGACGCCGCCTTCTTCTCCGCCCTGGGACCTCTCTGCCCCGCCCGCGGCCTCGGCTCCGGTGGGCTTCGCTCCCAACAGCAGCGCCCCCGGTGCCAGGTAGCCACCGAGGCCTCCTGGTCCGCCGGGATCCTCCGAGCGGCCTCCGAAGGAAGGCGCACCGCGTCCCCTCGAGGAGCTACGGGGATCCTGAGAGAATTCGCCCTTTCTCCTCAGATCGCCGAGTCCCAGGAAGATAGCCGGACCAAGTCAAACTGCAAAGGGGAGCTAACGGCGCACGCACAGTTTAAAATTTCCGCCTTCACCAATGGGCGCGCCCGGTACCACCCACCTTCGTGCGGAGCCAATCAGCGGGCAGTAGCTCCAGCCAATGAGAAGACGGCGCGTTAGTTAAACTTTGGCGCGTCGCTCTCCCTGAGGAGGCCGCGAGGGCAGCGGGGTCGTGGCGGCCTCTGAGGGCCAGGGCTCAGGTTCGGAGTTCGCGTTTCAGTTTTGTAAACAGGTTGGTTGAAGGGAAGAGAGTCACAGCACTTCAACCGTAAATGCAGCTGTCTTGGCTTCTGCCGACACAGTCATTCCCCTCCTTCAGCGTACTCGCCCGAGATCCCTCCGCCACTTCCTGGGCCCAAAAGGGAGAAAACGAGGAAAATTAACTGTACAGTTAGTGTGAACGCGCTGATGTCAGTGCAGCGGCTCAGTAATTTACCAGCTGGTTCTTACCTCGGGATTCTGGGAGCAAAACCAGGTAAACAAACAAAACCCGAGATTCCCAGTAATTCATAAGCAGTGGTCTTGACGGGCATGGCCCTGGACAGATAACTTCTCGGTTTTCATTTTAATTGTAGATATCTGATAATAATGATTGTAGCTTACATGTTACTCTCTGCCAGGGGTTGTGTTAAGCCTGCACATATTTATCTCCACCTTCCCTTACACCCTGGGGAAAGGGACCGTTATTCGTGATTCACAGAAGAGCGAGGCCGACGTCCAGCCAGCTGGGTGGCGAGGCCAGGAGGGGCACCAGCGGTGCGGCTCCTCTTGCTGTCCCCGCTACCCCACACTGCCTCTAAAGACAGGGGGAGACTTAATAAATAACCTGTGGATGTGGGTACAGCCACGCAGAATACATGAAAAGAAAACTCCCTGAATGGAAAACCAAAATGAGGAAAGTGATATTGGACATTGTATTCACAGACACCCAATTTGACCTGATGTTGAAACCTGTTAGCTTAACAACACTTACCCAAAAATTTTTATAGAAGTGTTTTTGAATCCTTTAGGACTAATTCACAATGAGAAGACTCCATGCTAAGTCACTTCAATCTTGTCCGACTCTTTGTGACCCTATGGACCACAGCCCACCAGGCTCCTCTGTCCGTGGTATTCTCCAGGTGAGAATACTGGAGTGGGTAGCCATTTCCTTCTCCAGGGGATCTTCCTGACCCAGGGATCTAACTTGTGTCGCCTGCTTTGGCAGGTGGATTCTTTACCACTAGTGCCACCTGGACAATACTTACTCAAAAATGTTTATGAAGATATTTTTGAGTCCCTTAGGACTGATTCTCAATGAGAACACTACCTTATAATTTCTAAGCAAAATGTTAATGTGAACGATGATAACTTTCTAATACACTAAATTTATGTTTATTATTTCATATTGCAATGTTATTCATCAAATTAATATTGCAAATATAAGCCTTCTTAAGCTCAAGTCACTGAAATGTTTGTTTCAGCTCTTTTTAACATGGTAGGAACCAACCAGCTACTAGTGGCCTGTGGTTTACTGTAAACCCTTTCTATGATGGACGAGATGGTATTGTCCTCTCTGGAGTAGATGTATTTTCTGAGTCTGGAGGCTGTACCTCCCCATGAACTATAGAATGCTTCCTCTAGAACCAAAGACTCCATGGTGGTTTTCAAAATGTGTCTAAAAAGTCTTAGCCATTCCTCTTTTCATTCAAGAGGGAAAACAATTTGTGTCTTTGGGTGGTGTGGACTTAGGGATTCACAATGGCAGAAGTGACATGGTATCTCTTCCTAGATTAGGTTATAAAAGCCTGCAGCTTAAACCTGCCTGTGTTCTCACTCTTTCTTCTTATTTTTTCTTGGGAGTAGCCAGCTGCCCATCACCAGGCAGCCCTATGGAGAGAGGCCATGTGGGGAGAACTCGGGCCCAGAAGTGAGCTTGGAGGTGAAGCCTGCTCCAGGACAGTCTCTGGAGACCTCACTGCCATAAACTTTGACCTCAGCCCCAGGCGAGATCTTGAGCCAGAGCCACCAGCTCAGCCACTAGACTCCTGACCCACCGTACTTGTCAGGTAATAAATGTTTGTTGTTCTAAGTGTCTACAATTTAATTTGTTACACAGCAGTGGAGAATTAGGTGTTCCACACAGCACTGCAAATAGTGACAGTTTTACTTCATCTTTTCCGGTTTGGATGCCCTTATTATGTTGATAAATGTTCCCTCTATAACCACTTTGTTGAGTTTTTTTTTTTTTTAATCATAAATAGTTGCCTACAGACTAAAGAAATTTTTAATGAATTTTATTTGTGCCTGGCATTCTGAACTATTAGGACAATTATAAAACAGTCTTGCTTTTTCTCCTTTTGCTCCCGTAAACTTGATATATGTAAAATAAGTTAGGCCCCACAGCTTTCCCACTTCTTAATGTGCTCAGTGACTCAGTTGTGTCCAGCTCTTTTGCAGCCCCATGAACTGTGGCCCACCAGGCTCCTCCTTTCCATGGGATTTTCCAGGCAAGAGTACTGGAGTGGGTTGCCATTACTTCTTCTTCTTTTTTTTTTTTTTTGTGGGGGGGTTGATGGAGGGAAAGACCTAGTATTTTTTTTTTTAATCTGTATTCTTTTTTTTTTTTTAATAAATTTATTTATTTTAGTTGGGGGCTAATTACTTTGCAATATTGTAGTAGTTTTTGCCATACATTGACATGAATCAGCCATGGGTTTACATGTGTCCCCCATCTTGAACCCCCCTCCCACCTCGCTCCCCATTACTTCTTAATAACCTTAGTCAGTGAAGTCTTACCTGGAGGTTAGGAGATAAGACTGAGTGTTCTGATCCTCTGATCATAAGATTGGCTCTGCCAGCCAAAACTGGCAGCCAGCCCCAGTTTTAGGGGCTTTCCCAAAGTCACCTCGTTAACATAGCGATTATACACATTTATAACTCTCAGCACTTAGTAAAAATCATCTGATCATTGTAGATGCAGAAAAAGCATTTAACAAAATTCCACATCCATTTATGTTATGCTAGTGTTTGGAACTGTGAAGCACGAACCTTGTAGGGAGACTAAATGTATGAGAAATATAGTTTGGTCATCTGAATGTCAAATTATACATACATTTTTATAAAGCACAATTTCACAGAAGGAAACTCTTCCGAACTCATTTTAAGAGGCCAACATTACTCTGATAATAAGACCAGATAATGACAACACAAGAAAAGAAAATTGCAGGCCAATATCCCTGGTGAATATAAATACAACAATTTTCAGTAAAATATTAGCAAACTGAATTCATCAACACATTAAAGGATCATAGGCTGTGATCTGCTGCTGCTGCTCAGGTAGCTTTTATTCCAAGTATGTAGAAATGGTTCAACATTCACGAACCACTGTGATATAACACATTAACACAATGAAGGATAAAAATCATAAGATCATTGCAATAGTTGCAGAAAAAGCATTTAACAAATTCCACATCCATTTATGTTAATGCTATCAATAAAGTGGGTATACAGGGAACGGCCATCCATGGCACAACTAATATAATATTTAATGATGAGAAGCTGAAATTTTTTTTGTCTATCATCAGGAAGGACAAGGATACCCACTAAAAGAGTTCCTGGACCCCATTCCACTGTGGCTGTATGCCTGTGTGAAGCCTTTCTAACACCAGTAAGCAGTTCCCAGATGCCAGCAGGGTGTCCAAGAAATCAATTTAATTGTGACACTATCCAGAGATAAAATCAGGTTCCACAGGTAAAGAGCTCATTCCCATAAGATCACCCTATACTTCAGACACTAGTTATAACCCAATTTGCTACCTGTGCTTCTGACCAACTACTACAAACTAGAGGCTCCCACAACCTCCTCCAACTCAGGATGCCAATCAGGGTCCAGGTTGTCACATGTACTTCTGACCGACTGGCTATAAATCAGAGGTTCCCATTTTCCCCTCCTTGGGTTTGAATAATTTGGCTAAATTAATTTGGCTAAAATGGCTCACTCACTAGATTATCAGCTTGTTACAAAGGACATTAAAGACTACAAATCACAAGTCAGATGAAGAGATCAAAACCACAGTGAGATGTCACCTTACACCTGCCAGAAAGGCTGTTGTTAAAAAGACAAAGTTAACAAGTGCCAGCAGGGGCATGATGGAGAAGGAAATGGCAACCCACTCTGGTATTCTTCCCTGGAGAATCCCATGGACAGAGGAGCCTTGTGGGCTGCTGTCCATGGGGTCACACAGAGTCAGACACAACTGAAGCAACTTAGCTTGCATGCATGCATTGGAGAAGGAAATGGCAACCCACTCCAGTATTCTTGCCAGGAGAATCCCAGGGACAGAAGAGCCTGGTGGGCTGCCGTCTATGGGGTCGCACAGAGTTGGACAGGACTGAAGCGACTTAGCAGCCGGGGTATGAAAAGAGAAACCTCAAGTACTTTTGATAGAATGTAAACTGGTTCACTGGTTGGACTTCCCAAGTTGCGCTAGTGATAAAGAACCCGCCTGTAAGTGCAGGAGATACGGGTTTGATCCCTGGGTCAGGAAGATCCCCTGGAGGAAGGTGTGGCAACCCACTCCAGTATTCTTACCGGGAAAATCCCATGGACAGAGGAGCCTGGCAGGCTGCAGTCTGTGGAGTCACAAAGAGTCCAATACGACTGAAGCAACTTAACACACACACAAACTGGTTCAGCCACTATGGTAAACAGTATGGAAGTTCCTCAAATAATTAAAAATGGAACTACTATATGATCCAGCAATTCCACTTCTGAGTGCTTATACAAAGAAAATGAAAATACTTATTCAAAAAGATACATGCGCCCCAGAGTCCACTACATTATTTACAGTAGCAAAGATATGGAAGCAACCTAAGGATTCATAGATGGCAGAATGGATAAAGACAATGTGGTATATGTATTCAGAGAAATGTTATCCAGGCTTAAAAAGAATGAAATTTTGCCATTTGTGAAAACACGGATGGACCTTGAGGGCATTATGCTAAATGAAATGTCAGAGAAAGACAAAGAACATATGATCTTACTTACGTGAACCGTGAACTTCCAGATGTTCAAGCTGGGTTTAGAAAAGGCAGAGGAACCAGAGATCAAATTGCCAATATCTGCTGGATCATCGAAAAAGCAAGAGAGTTCCAGAAAAACATCTATTTCTGCTTTATTGACTATGCCAAAGCCTTTGACTGTGTGGATCACAATAAACTGTGGAAAATTCTGAAAGAGATGGGAATACCAGACCAGCTGACCTGTCTCTTGAGAAACCTGTATGCAGGTCAGAAAGCAACAGTTAGAACTAGACATGGAACAACAGACTGGTTCCAAATAGGAAGAGGAGTACGTCAAGGCTGTATATTGTCACCCTGCTTATTTAACTTATATGCAGAGTACATCATGAGAAATGCTGGGCTGGAAGAAACACAAGCTGGAATCAAGATTGCCAGGAGAAATATCAATAACCTGAGATATGCAGATGACACCACCCTTATGGCAGAAAGTGAAGAAGAACTACAGAGCCTCTTGATGAAAGTGAAAGAGGAGAGTGAAAAAGTTGGCTTAAAGCTCAACGTTCAGAAAACTAAGCTCATGGCATCTGGTCCCATCACTTCATGGGAAATAGATGGGGAAACAGTGGAAACAGCGTCAGACTTTATTTTTGGGGGCTCCAAAATCACTGCTGATGGTGATTGCAGCCATGAAATTAAAAGACACTTACTCCTTGGAAGGAAGGTTATGGCCAACCTAGATAGCATATTTAAAAGCAGAGACATTACTTTGCCAACAGAAGTCCATCTAGTCAAGGCTATGGTTTTTCCAGTGGTCATGTATGGATGTGAGAGTTGGACGGCGAAGAAAGCTGAGCACCGAAGGATTGATGCTTTTCAACTGTGGTGTTGGAGAAGACTCTTGAGAGTCCCTTGGACTGCAAGGAGATCCAATCAATCCATCCTAAAGGAGATCAGTCCTGGGTGTTCATTGGAAGGACTGATGTTGAAGCTGAAACTCCAATACTTTGGCCACCTCATGCGAAGAGTTGACTCATTGGAAAAGACCCTAATTCTGGGTAGGATTGGGGGCAGGAGGAGAAGGGGATGACAGAGGATGAAATGGTTGGATGGCATCACTGACTCGATGGACATGGGTTTGGGTAGACTCCGGGAGCTGGTGATGGACAGGGAGGCCTGGCGTGCTGCAATTCATGGGGTCGCAAAGAGCCGGACACAACTGAGTGACTGAACTGAACTGAACTGAACATGTAGAATCAAAAACAAAACCAAAAAAACAAATAAATAAACCAACCAAAAATTGAGCTTAAGGATACCAAGGATTGATTAGTGGTTGCCAGAGTCTAGAGGTGGAATAGGGAGTTGGGAAAAATGGGTGAAGAAAAAGTAAAAACTTTCAGTTGTGGAAAAAAAAGTCATTGGGATGTAACATACAGCAGGTAACCACAGCTAATAATGTGTTAAAATAATATATTTTAAAGTTGCTTAGATAGTAGATCTTAAAATTTCTTATCACAAGAAAAAAAGTTTTATAACAATGTATAGTGATAGATATTTAAACAAGAGTAACAAAGTATTACCTTAAAATACTTTTACTGTATTTATATCTTTATTTTCATCTTCCAGTGTTCATATTTTTGTAGAAATTTGAAATATTGCTAATCAACTGATTTTTTAATTGGAATACAATTGCTTTACAGTGTTGTGTTGATTTCTGCTGTACAACAAAGTGAAACTGCCATATGTATACATATATCCCCTCCTTCCTTCAACCCACTTCATCCTCACTTCATCCCACCCATCTCAGCTGTCACAGAGCACCAGTGGAGCTTCCTGTGCTATACAGCAGGTTCCCACTAGCTACCTGTTTTACCCATGGTAGTGTATATGTATCAATCCTAATCTCCCGATTTAGTCTACCTTCCCCTTCCCCCACTGTGTACACATGTTTGTTCACAACTTTGTCTCTATTCTTGCCCTGCATAGAGGTTCATCTGTACCATTTTTTCTAGATTCCACCTATAGACATTAGTTTATGATATTTTTTCTCTTTCTGACTTACTTCAGTCTGCATGACAAACTCAAGCAACTGACAAAGGATTCATCTCCAAAATATACAAATAGTTCATGCAACTCAATATCAAAACAACAAACAACCCAATCAGAAAATGGGGAGAAGACCTAAATAGACCTTTCTTCAAAGAATACATACATGAAAGAGGCACATGAAAAGATGCTAAACATCACTAATTATTAGAGAAATGCAAATCAAAACTGCCAGTCAGAGTGGCCATGATCAAAAAACCTACAGACAATAAACGCTGGAGAAGGTGTGGAGAAAAGGGAAACTTCTTGCTCTATTGTTAGGAATGTAAATGGATACATCCTTGTGGAGAACACTATGGAGGGTCCTTTAAAAAGTAAAAATAGAACTACCATATGACCCAGCCATTCCACTACTGGGATATCCCTGAGAAAACCAGGTATTTAAAAATTTATAACTTACACACAATGGAATATTACTCAGCCATTAAAAAAAATACATTTGAATCGGTTCTACTGAGATGGATGAAACTGGAGCCCATTATACAGAGTGAAGTAAGCCAGAAAGAAAAACAACAATACAGTATACTAATGCATATATATGGAATTTGAAAGATGGTAACGATAACCCTATATGCGAGTCAGAATAAGAGACACAGATGCATGGAACAATTTTATGGACTCTGAGGGAGAAGGTGAGGGTGGGACGTTCTGGGAGAATAGCATTGAAACATGTATATTATCGTATGTGAAACAGAACACCATTCCATGTTCGATGCATGAGACAAGGGCTCAGGGCCGGGGCAATGGGATGACCCAGAGGGATGGGATGGGGAGGGAGGTGGGTGGGGGGTCCAGGAAGGGGAACACATGTAAACCCATGGCTGATTCATGTCAATGTATGGCAAAAACTATTACAATATTGTAAAGTAATTAGCCCCCAACTAAAATAAATAAATTTATTTAAAAAAAAAAAATTTATAACTTAAAATGACACATGAACTCCAGTGTTCACTGAAGCACTGTTTACAATAGGCCAGACATGAGGCAACCAAGATGTGTATCAGCGGATACATGGATAAAGAAGATGTGGTACAAAAACACAGTGGAGTATTACACAGTCATAAAAAGAAATGAAATCTAATCACTAATCTAATAAACTAGATCTAATGACTAATGTAGGTATGACACACAGGTTTTTACGTGTTTGTGAAATGATATCTTGAGGATGGAGATAAGCATTTTTTATGAAATAAAGTCTCAGATAACTTCAGAAGTTATGGAGAATATTTTAGAAAGTTAGAATGATGGATGGAAGGAGGCATTGAAGTGATTGCATCTAATTTCTTCCCTAAGATGTTTTGTAAATAGGACATGTAGCATTTTGATTTTCCAAGTGTTAATGAAGTGCTTTTTTTTTTTTTTTTTTAATAAATTTATTTATTTTAGTTGGGGGCTATCTGAAGTGCTTTTAAGAAGTGATTAGTTGGTCACCTGGATTATAATTGCACCATCCACATAATATTTAACACAAATTCTGATTTACTTGATAAAATGAGAATTGGTTTAATAATGAAAAGTTCAGTTTTAGGACTGCATTTTAACCAATGTTTCATTCACAATGAGGATACACCACTTTTCCTTCCTGACAGGTTGTTCGAAATGTATGATCTGGTGTCCTTGGGCGATATCCATGTTTACACATGAATTCAATAGAGTCATGTGTTCTAGTATAAAGTTTCTTATCATGTCTCCATTTTAACTGTATGTTATGTTGTTTCATCATTTCTTCTGAAATTACACATGGATCTGAAGTTAAAAAGAAACATAGAACATTAAGTAGTATACACATATTTCCCTCAGGATTTTAGACTTCCAAGTAGAATCTTCTACACTGGTTCAGGATTTCATTCTCAAAATCTTTTCCAAGCCAACTCACTGAAAATCCATTATGTAGATTCCAATTAATGATATAAAAATGAGGTACCACGTTTAATGTATTAAGTGTTACAATGAAGGATTCATGAAGTCAATATCACATTAAGTTTATATTAAATAATCTTTCATTGCTATGATTCCTTGAACAAGAATTTTTCAAACTTTATTTTCTCATATATTATTATCTGTTAGTCACGCATTCAATAGAATTGTTAATCCATAAAATTTCTATTCTAAACAGCAAAATATTATACCAATTACACTGATTTTCCCAGGATCCGTGAGAAGATGAAAATATTACCTAAGCACTTTGGTGGTTCTGACCACTCTCCATTCCGACACACTATGTATCTGTTTCCCTCAAGTATGTAGTAGTTCTGGCACTGGTACTCAACAGCCGATCCCGGAGCATATTGTGATAATGGGAATGAGGTAGTGTCTCCATTGTTTATTGGTGGAGGAGGCCCACATCTTCCTTGAGGGTCTAAAAACATAATTCGACTTATTGAGGGACCAAAGAAAAACAGAAGTTAAAGAAAGCAGATAAAAATATACCACAATATGTAATATCAAGATTTATGATTTCTGATGACAGAAATGATTAATTTAAGGAATTTTAATCACTTAAACTGAGAGTCAAATTTTAAGGCCTTCCTTTCTAATGTATGAAAGCATACGTTAGACATTAACAAACATGTCTGCTTTGTGGTATTCTGGTACTTAAAAATGTTTTCCTTAATGAATGTATGCTGGAAAGATGGATTGCTACCATAAACAAAGGAAGTTTCTTGGTCTTATGTATTAAGCATACTGCAGTGGCTGTTGAATCTTTAGTGATTTTTAAAATTGATTTTCATTTTTTTCCAAGAGGAACATCAACTTCTTAAATAAAATTCAAGGAATTACAAATGTGTATACTGCTGCTAAGCCACGTCAGTTGTGTCCGACTCTGTGCAACCCCATAGACGGCAGCCCACCAGGCTCCCCAGTCCCTGAGATTCTCCAGGCAAGAACACTGGAGTGGGTTACCATTTCCTTCTCAAATGCATGAAAGTGAAAAGTGAAAGGGAAGTCGCTCAGTCTCGTCCGACTCTTCGCGACCCCATGGACTGCAGCCCGCCAGGCTCCTCTGTCCATGGGATTTTCCAGGCAAGAGTACTGGAGTAGGGTGCCATTGCCTTCTCCGAAATGTGTATAACGTGAAGGGAATTTCAGGCTTTCTGTCTGGACAAAATGAGAAGGGAACATTTCTGCTTATTTCTTCTGCTACAGATTCCCTCTGTTAACTAAAAATCCTGAACAGAATTATGAAAACCAACATAAGAGGTTGTGAAGAGTGTAGAAAAGAAGTAGATTGTTTTGAGACCTTGGGATTCTAGAGTTACACTGCACTGGTTGTTGGAGCTTTCACTTTGCTTTGTATGTATCAGGACCGGGCACTGAGATTGCAGCCCAGAAATGATCTCACATTCAGGAAAAATTAACAAACAAAAAGGTCACAAGAAGGTTGTGCTTTCTTTAGGCCCAGGCCCAGGAAAGGATCAACCTAGCAAGGCAGAAACATTTTTTTTCACAGTACAGGACTTAGTCTAGAAAAACACCACAGAGGAAACCTGAGACCAACCCTCTCTTCCCTTGATCAACAGGGGCCAGTTGATGAGTCCAGACTTTTCACCCACCCTGGAGGGAACAAGACGCCTGTCCTTGTGTTTGGACTGCACCCTGGGGATTTCATGATCTCCTGGAACCTGGATCTTGCATCTACGGTAAAGGTACTTTTGTGGATAGATGCTAAATTTTTGTTATTGAAGGTGGGATACCAGGAGGAGCATCTTATCCTTTATCTTGCTGACATCACTCTCACCTCTGTGCTATTTTTGTTTGTATTTCGTAATTGTTCTCTTCTTTCTGTTTGGAATTTCTTGTTTCTAATAATTTTGTATATTCTCTCACTATTTTATTAATCTCCGTTTAGCAGATTGCTTTTGCTTCCTTTCTTCAATTAATAATAATTTAATCATGTTACAATTTTTTGGATGCTTATATGTTTGCTCATTTTTAAAAAAATTTATTCTATATTGGAGCATAGTTGAGTAAGAATGCTGTGTTAGTTTCAGGTGTTCAGTAAAGTGATTCAGTTATACATATACGTGTATCTCCTCCTGAAATTTTTTTTTATTGGTGTATAGTTGATTTGCAATGTTGTGTTGGTTTCAGGTGGAAAGCAAAGTGAATCTCTTATACACATATGAACTCGTTTTTAGATTCATTTCCCATAATCACCCAAAATGGTGATTGTTAAAATTGTTAAAATCACCTCTATTCAGATTTGCATTACATACGATAAAATCCACGTGTCAGCCAATGATGTGACAATGTGTAATTGTCACAAGCCCAACCAACTAGAGGCAGTTTTCTTCTCCCTTTACAATTCTGCTGTTCCATTTCTACTCCACCCCTCCCCCACAACTCTCCTCTGCTTGGAAGCCCATGTTTTCTGTCCCTATGGAGCAATGCTGCCTTCCTACAACTTTGTTTATGGATTCATTCAACATGTGTTCTCTTATATCTGGCTGCTTTATATCATCAACTGTCTGCTCTGTGGTGTCTTGCATCATTAGCTTACTCCTTTTCACGGTGCAGCAGGGCAGCTTTATATAAACCTAAGTATGTTTATCCATTTTATCTTCTGTTGACTGTCTTTTGAAGTGTTTCCAGTTTGTGGCAGTTATAATTGAGCTATTTATGAGCACCTGAACTCAAGTCTTTGAGTAAACATGTATTTACTATTTCCTGATGTATATTTAGAAGTGAAATTGCTGGGCTATCTGATACATGCATGATTAAATCTATAGGAAACTGCCATACTGATATTCAGGGTGATTGTACCATCTTACATTCCCACCAGCAATGTGTGAGAGTTTCAGCTGAATCCTCACTAACAAACAAGATGATTGGATTTTTTTTTTAACTGAAGTACAATTGGTTTCCAATACTGTGTTAGTCTCAGGGGTACAGCATAGTGATACAGTACTTTGATAGATTGTACTCCCTTATAGTTTAAGACAGAGACTGTAACTCCCTCTGCTATACCATATACCCTTGTGGCATATCTGTTCTATATAATACATGGTAGTTTGTACCCCTTAATCCCATACCTCTAACTTGCCCCTCCCTACTTCCTTCTGTCTTTTGGTAACTGCGAATTTTTTTCTATATCTGTGAGTCTGTTTCTGTTTTGCATATACATTCAGTTGTATTATTTTTTAGATTCCATGTATAAATGATATCAGAGAATGTTTGTCTCTCTGTTTTGAGTGCCTCTCACTGAGAATAATATTCTCTGGGTCTATCCATGTTGTCACAGGTGGCACTGTTTCATTCTGTTTTGTAGCTGTGTAGTATTCCATTGTGTATATACAATGGAAAACACCTGAGTTGGTTGCCAGGGGAGCCAACCTTGTAATAAGAAGATTAAAAGTTTCAGTCCCACAACCCTGACCTCCAGGGAGGGAAGAGTGGCTGAAGATCACATCAACTGCTGATGGCTCATGGATTAATCAATTTGTCCCTGACATAAAACTTCCATAAGGAAAAAAAAGGATGGAATTCTGAGAGATTCTTGGTTGATGAACATGTGGACATGCTGGAAGAGTGGCCTGGAAGTTCCATGCCTTCCACACGGCTCACCCTGTGCATCTCTTCCATCTGAGTGTTCCTCAGTTATGTTCTTTATACTCTTTAAGCTGGGAATCTGGGAAATCAAATGTTTCTTTCAGTTCTGTGAACCAGTCTAGCAAATTAACTGAACCTGAAGAAGAGGCCCTGGGAACCTCTAATACATAGCCAGCAGACAAAAGCATAGATGACAAACTAGACTTGTGACTGACTTGTGAATGGGGGGTGGGAGGAAGAAGTCTTGAGGGCCTGAGCTCTTACCTGTGGGAACTGACAGTATTTCCAGCTAGACGGTTTCAGAGAACTGCTTGGTGGTGTGGAAAACATGCATCATCACAATAGGAAAGGTCATTAAACAACTGGAATGGCCTATTTCAACAGAATTATAAATAGGCTTATCCTAAGTCGAAGTAAAAGCCACATGTGGTAACTGAAATAGTCGATTCGACAAATTTGGTTTTGACACCGAAAAAGGCTAGTTTTCTTTCCCGTTGTCTCCTCCCTGTGTATCTTTCACTTACTTGCCAAAGGACCTTGTCAGAGTCAACTGGCTGCCTTTTAATTTTAAAATTCCATGAGAGAACCATATTTTGACTTGCTTCTTTTGATGCATTGTTATGTTATGTGAAGCTATTAGGATTTACATTAAAATGCTGTATATTCAAAAGCAGCACAATATATACTACCAAGATTTGTTGATTCTGATAAAAATCATTCACTGAAGACACTATATAATGTGAGAATTATAGTTTTTGACTGTGTTCTTGGCTAGTGTTTGCTATTATTACCTACATTTAATTTATGTAAGTAGACAAAATGATTTTCTAGTGATGACCCAGATATTTGCAGCTCTACTTAGGCAGAGTTGGAACCTTGAACTGAAAAGGTGATAATAGTAGCAACAGCAATATCGCCTGTACTTAATATTGTTATTTCTCTATAAAATATAAATGAATACTGGACCCAAGAGCACAGTGTGTTACTCACAGACACGACGGCATTCAGGAGGGGAGGACCACCCTGCTTCTCCACATGTAACGCTGCTCTGACCATTTGGGAGGCTGTAGCCAGTGTCACACACAATGTGAACGATGTCGCCTTCCCGGTGTGCTTGTCCTGAAGATGTAGATTGACCATTTTCCACCCAAGGGAAAAAGCACTGTCCTAAAAGGCAAAAGATGACTGGTACTCATCTTGCAATGAAAGAGTACGACATTTTGCAAAGTTCCAAAGAGAAATCAAGTACAAAAAATTTGCTTCTTAAAAATTAGGCCATGCATGTAAAAAATTAATATGCCATGTCATTAATTCCGACTTGTATAATGAAAACATTTTTCATTTGTAAAGTTACTTTCCACAGACATCTTCTCACAATGACTATCATAGGTTGTCTTTGCTGTCTCCTCTGGCCTCCACTGCTACAACTGTCCAGACCCTGCGATTCCTTCAGGCACGGCCTCTCCACCCACTGGACACACTGATAATTCATCCCGGTGATGAGGAGGGTGCTTACTCACTGAGACACTTTGGTGTTGGGGACCATCCTTTCTCTGTGCAGGTTATTCGAGTCCAGAGTGATTGTGAAGGAGACACAAAGCTGTGATCACAGGTGTAGTAGAAATACTTCCCTACATCGGCTGGGAAGATTTTTTTATATCTATTTTCATTATATATGCTTCCATGTTTTATTTCTGGAAAATCACACATTTTTCCTTAAGAAAAAAATAGTTATCCTACATTAGTGAATGGTTCTATCTATGTTAATAATCCCATTGATGAATTTATTATTCTACTTAGCTTAATTATCCCACTTGTAGTAGTGATAGAGATCTAGGACAGTCTATAACTAATAGAGTATAAAGGTACTGGGGAAACACAGGATGTTTATGTTCTTTGGAAGTGTTTCTAATATTGACATTATACAGGAAAAAAGAAGAGAGAGAAAACATAATTTATTTTCTTTTTCCTTAGAGTATGAGATAATTTCCCTATAAATTTACTCTCCATAATGATGACACAATACCGACAATTTCTACAAGTCGACTGTTAAAATATAAAGACCCATGAAAGTAGATAAAACATGAAGCTACACTTAAGAGGGAAGCTGAGTGTTCAGCTCTGTTTCAACTTACCTTGTCCATGAGCACAGCAAACCCACAGGGTGAGGATGACATTGAGTAGTAACAGCATGTTAGATATTCTCAAAGGCACGTTCATGCAAATATTCCAGTTGTGTTGTTTGATTGTTTAGCAGCTCATCAAGTGTGACTCTGAATTTAAGGGATATCTATCAATGTGATGCTAGTTAAGTGAGGTCACTTAGTATCAAAGTTCAAAGAACTTGGCCAAATCCCTGAATTCCTGGTAGTGGTTTCAAAACAATTTCTTGAATTCATTCCCTGACATGTACTTGTCTGTTGGGAAAGACAGAAGGGAACGCTAGAGGACAAGATGGTTGGATGGCATCACCGACTCAACGGACATGAGTTTGAGTAAGCTCCGGAAAATGGTGAAGGACAGGGAGCCTGGCGTGCTGCGGTCCATGGGGTCGCAAAGAGTCAGACACGGCTGAGCGACTGCACAACAACAAATGTCCTTGTATGAGTTTGTTTGTTTCTTTTTAGGGAGAGTACTAGACTGGCCTCCAAAGTTATATAAAACACTAATTTTTAAATAAAACACTTCTCAAAAAATCACAATTTCTTTCTCAGCCAGACGAGTGACCGAGTGTATGTCACTAACACTTTCTCATGGCCTTTACTTACCTTCTCCCAGCTTTGCGTAGGGTAGGGGTTGATGAAAATTGATGTGTATTTGGACCTTACTCCACTCTCTATATTTTCTTGTGCTTAGGGAAGCACCAGTTTTTTTGGAACTAACTCACTTGGGATCATACTAGTAAGTACGAGAGTTTCAGTGTATCCTCGGCATTAAGTATTTAATGCACTTTGCATGTGTGCTCCCTTGAGTCTGACTCTCTGTGACCCCCACGGACTGTAGCTGCCAGGCTCCCCTGTACATGGGATTTCCCAGGCACAGATACTGGAGTGGGTTGCCATTTCCTTTTCCACAACGTACTTTGAGGCACCTTTTAATTTTAAAACGTATTCAGATGCACACAATGATAACCCTCTTTTTCTAGGAATATAACTCAAGAACCTTCATCTGTTCTTTCACTGACTTATTAATTGCTTTTATTCTTTATTTTGTTTACATGTGTGTATTTATATAACCAATTATATTTGTCATCATTTAAAGTGTAATTCTTTAATAGAAGAGAATTTCTATTATCAAGAAATTCTATTATCTAATTATCAAGCAGATAATTAACATGGAAAATATACTACTACTATAAAGGAGAAGAAAATAGATCAGTCACCAATGTGAGAGAGTTAATGTACTGAAATTATTTATTAATTCCTTACATAATATTACTATAATAGTTTCAGAATACTAAATTATTTATTAATGTAAGTAAGACTTCTAAAATAGAAAAGTAGTTTATAGCAACTAACCCTTCTATAAAGAAATATTATAAACTAATACAAACTACAGCAATGAGTACTTGACAGACTGAAAGAAAGCAGAAAATGTTAAGTGTCCAACCCTTGAAAAAATGGAACCAAACTGAGACCTGTATTTACCCATTTTTGGGGAAATTCCCCAAAATCTTCATATTTCTCCTGAAGTTATCTACAAAATCCACATGAGGATTTATGGGGTGAAACTCCAAAATTAGATAAAATAAAATTAAAAAGAGAATTACCAGATAATAATGAAGAGTGCTTCATAATAATAAATAGTCCAGATGATGTTAAATTCACTAAGGCAAAAGGAAAAAAGCCATTATGATGGTAAGTGGTAAGGGCAGAGTAAAACATAATTATAGCATGTAATGTTTAAAAATTAAGGATTCTGCCAAAAAAGGGGTATTAGACATATAAAAACAAAAATTGAAAAAATATTAAAAGCCACACTGACTTTTATAAATACTTTAAAAACTTTATTAAGAAATGCATTTGAGAAAATGTTTGAAGAGTGCTACACTGCAAATTGTAAAACAAAACTGAGAAAAATGTTACAATGCAGATCAAGGAAGAAGCGGAGGATAAACCTGCAATAGAACAGTTAGTGTCACCAAGACGTCAATTTTCCCCAATTAATTTATGTTTTGAATATGACCCCAGTAGGATTCTTTAATTTGTCCTCCAAAAGTTAATAATATGATTGAAAAATGCATGTGCCAATGGCCAGATCAATCTTGAAAATAAAAGAAGATTCATAATACCAGATGTCTAGATTTATAATTAAGATATTGTGTTTATCTCAGTGTGGTAGTTGGCTAATGATAGTCAAATTGATCAGTAGAAAGAAGCAAGTTTGGAAATACACACCCACCCAGAGATTGCATTTTGTGCACCAATGTAATTCATCAGGGAAGAGAAGTTTTCCCCAGAAGGGTGAGGTGACAGTTGGCTTTTGGTTGGTAAACAAAATAGAACCCTTTTAAGATATATATATTTTTATTGAAGTATAGTTGATTTAAAATGTTGTGTTTCTCTTGTATAGTAGAATAGTTCAGTTATGCATATATTCTTTTTCACATTCATTTCCATTGTGGTTTATCTCACAATACTGAATACAGTTTCCTGTACCATACAGTACAGTTTTGTTGTTTATCTTTCATATATATAATAGCTCATATCTGCTAATCCCAATCTCCCCATTCTTCCTGCCCCACCGTTGGCAACCACAAGTCTGTTCTCCGTGTCTGTGAGTCTGTTTCTGTTTCATAAATAGGATCCTTTGTGTCATATTTTAGACTCCACATATAAGTGATATATGGTATTTTTCTCTATTTGCATAATTAGTATTGAGAGTCCTTTTGATGTGAAACTCAAAAAACTTAATTATTTTTTTTTCCTTAGAAGAGTACAAGGTAATTTTCCTGTTAAGTTTACTCTCCATCATGATGATACAATATAGACAATTTCTACAGAGGAACATGCAAGTAGATAAACATGAAGTTACACTTAAGAGGGCAACTAAATGTTCAAATCTGTTTCAGCTTTTTCCCTGAGCACAGGAAACCCACAGGGTGAGGACGACATTGAGTAGTAACAGTGTGTTAGATATTCCCAATGGCATGTTCATATAAATATTCCAGTTGTGTTGTTTGGTTGCTTAGTGGCTCATCAAGTGTGACTGAATTTAAGAGGAGTTCTGTTCTGAAAGAGATGGGAATACCAGACCATCTGACCTGTCTCTTGAGAAGCCTGTATGCAGGTCAGGAAGCAACAGTTAGAACTGGACATGGAACAACAGACTGGTTCCAAATAGGACAAGGAGTACGTCAAGGCTGTATATTGTCACCCTGCTTATTTAACTTATATGCAGAGTACATCATGAGAAACGCTGGGCTGGAAGAAACACAAGCTGGAATTAAGATTGCCAGGAGAAATATCAATAACCTCAGATATGCGGATGACACCACCCTTATGGCAGAGAGTGAAGAAGAACTAAAGAGCCTCTTGATGAAGGTGAAGGAGGAGAGTGAAAAAGTTGGCTTAAAGCTCAATGTTCAGAAAACTAAGGTCATGGCATCTGGTCCCATCACTCCATGGGAAATAGATGGGGAAACAGTGGAAACAATGTCAGACTTTATTTTTTTGGGCTCCAGAATCACTGCTGATGGTGACTGCAGCCATGAAATTAAAAGACGCTTACTCCTTGGAAGGAAGGTTATGGCCAACCTAGATAGCATATTTAAAAGCAGAGACATTACTTTGCCAACAAAAGTCCATCTAGTCAAGGCTATGGTTTTTCCAGTGGTCATGTATGGATGTGAGAGTTGGACGGTGAAGAAAGCTGAGCACCACAGAATTGATGCTTTTGAACTGTGGTGTTGGAGAAGACTCTTGAGAGTCCCGTGGACTGCAAGGAGATCCAATCAATCCATCCTAAAGGAGATCAATCCTGGGTGTTCATTGGAAGGTCTGATGTTGAAGCTGAAACTCCAGTACTTTGGCCACCTCATGCGAAGGGTTGACTCATTGGAAAAGACCCTAATGCTGGGTAGGATTGGGGGCAGGAGGAGAAGGGGACGACAGAGGATGAGATGGTTGGATGGCATCACTGACTCGATGAACATGGGTTTGGGTAGACTCCAGGAGTTGGTGATGGACAGAGAGGCCTGGCGTGTTGCAATTCATGGGGTCGCAGAGAGTCAGACACGACTGAGCGACTGAACTGAACTGAACGGTCAATATGATGCTAGTTAAGTGAGGTTACTTAGTAAATATCAAAGTTCAAAGAGCTTTAAAAATCCCTGATTTCCTAGTAGTGGTTTCACAACAGTTTCTTGAATTCACTCCCTGATATGTACTTTTACAAATTTTATTTTTTTTAAGACAGTAACAGACTGGCTCCAAAAGTGATATAAAGATCTAATTTTTAAATTAAACACTTCTCAAAAATCGCTGAAATTCTCTTTTCAGCCCGGTGAAGCACATATGAATAACTGATTCCATGTCACTATCCCTTTCTCATGTCCTTTCACCCAGCTTGCTTAGGGGTTTATGAAAACCAGCGTATCTTTGGAGCTTACTCCACTAGGTATACTTTCTTGTGCTTAGAAAGTGAAAGTCACTCAGTCGTGTCTGACTCTTTGAGACCCAATGGACTGTAGCCCACCAGCCTCCTCTGCCCATGGGATTCTCCAGGCAAGAATGCTGGAGTGGATGGATTGCCATTTCCTTCCCCAGGAGGTCTTCCTGACCCAGGGATCAAACTCGGGTTTCTCACATTGTAGGCAGATTCTTTAGTGTCTGAGCCACCAGGGAAGCTGGTGCTTAGGGAAGCACCACTTTTTTAAAAAACTCACTTGAGATAACAGTAGTGAGTACAAGAGTTTCAGCATATTATTGACATTAAATATTCTTTAATGTGCTTTGAGGCACCTTTCATTTTAATTTAAAAATATATTCAGATGCACACAAAGATACCCTGGAGGGGGGCATGGCAACCCATGCCAGTATTCTTACCTGGAGAATCCCCATGGACAACGGTGCCTGGCAGGCTACAGTCCGTGGGGTCACAAAGAGTCAGACATGACTGAGCGACTGAGCACAGCACAGCACAAGAGTGTGTCACTCCCATTTCCACTGGATTCCTAGTACTGTTAATCTTGCCCAAGGAGACACAGCACCATATATCAGATGCTGACAGAGCAGAGGGAAAATGGCCACAACCTGGCAAAGAATTGACACCTTGGGAACACTGAAACTGAGTTTTCCAACTGCTCTGCCGCTATTCTGTCAATCAAACTGCTTCAGGTTGCTGGGGCCTATATATTCACTAGTGAATTCCAAAACTGTAGGCTACTGCTGCATTTCTTTTGCTGAGACATGAGTTCCTTGATCAGAAGCATTGCTCTGTGGATCACCACCATGTGGATAGGTCCACAGAGGGTTGTTTTGGCAGATGCATTATGCAGGGAAAGCACATCCATCCAGAGTGACTTTCTATTCCGGGAAGAACAAAGCGCAGCCCCTTCCATGATGGAAGTGTCAGAGGAATCACCTACCATCAGGTGGCTGGTCCTCACCCTGGGATTGGGCCACACCAGAGACTCAGCTGGTGTCTGCTCCTAGCAGACAGCATGCTCCACAGTGGCTAAGGAGATAGGCTTTGTGGAGTGGAAGTCCTATTTCTGAGCCCATAAATAACTTCCGTTCTGATCACCATGGCCCATTTTTACGTGAGCCCACCAGGACATAACAGCAGTGGCTGGGGACAATCTGACTATATCCACCAAACACATTATCTTACCCACTTGACTTTTAAATTTGCCTCTGCTGAGATCAATCTTTGGTGAGGATCACATTGAACATATATTTCCTCACCCTTTTTGCTCATCAGAGAGATCTATACACATAACATCTTTCCATCTCCTTGTGGCCAGTTTTCCAACCATTTTCATTCCTATTCTTGGACCCCATTCTTTCCAACTTTAACTGCAGACATCCTAGTGTGGTTGAAAACATAATTGTCACTGTAATCCAGCTACTGGTAGAATGAAACTCTGGGTTTCCTTTTCAGTGGTCTCAGCTCAGTGGCTACAGGAGATGAGGATTTTATTCAGGGTCAGCAGGAAAACTTTAAGGGCATTTGTGCAGCATCTGAACTGTTTATTTGAATTCCTGAGCTCATATCATTCTTTCTTCATTTTGTCTCTTGCAATGAGGATCAACCAGCCCACCCAATTCTACTCATTAGTTTCACAAAAATGCTCTAAGATATCAAATACTTATCTCCTATAAATACAATTGGAAGTATCAATTGTTGGTATTTTGTGTATCTTTATCATCACAGCATGCCATGGACTATTAGTGTCATCTTTCCTCTGGGCAGTAGATGCATTAGTGCTGTTAAAAATGTCAGATTTGACGAGACTTCCCTGGAGGTTCACTGGTTAAAATTTTGCCTTCCAACCCTGGGGGTGTGGGTTTGAGCCTCAGTTGAGGAGCTAAGATCCCACATACCTTGTGACCAAAAAACCAAAATGGAAAACAGAAGAAATATTGTAACAAACTCCATAAAGACTTTAAAAATGGTCCACATCAAGAAAATCTAAAAAAAAAATCAGATTTGAGAATAAATTCCAGAAATTACAGAACCAATTTTGAAAACTTATCCTAAAGGTTTTCTTCTTTAGGATCTGTCATTACCAAAGTCTATGTTAAGAATTAAGAGTTCTTTTTAGAGGAATAGAAGCATATCCTAAATTAGTATAACACACACACACACACACACACACACACACACGGAGAGACAGAAGGACAAACATACATGGAGAAGTTCAGTTCAGTTCAGTCGCTCAGTCATGTCCAACTCTTTGCAACCCCATAAATCGCAGCACGCCAGGCCTCCCTGTCCATCACCAACTCCCAGAGTCTACCCAAACCCATGTCCATCGAGTCGGTGATACCATCCAGCCATCTCATCCTCTCTCGTCCCCTTCTCCTCCTGCCCCCGATCCTTCCCAGCATTAGGGTCTTTTCCAATGAGTCAACTCTTCGCATGAGGTGGCCAAAGTATGGGAGTTTCAGCTTCAACATCAGTCCTTCCAATGAACACCCAGGACTGATCTCCTTTAGGATGGACTGGTTGGATCTTCTTGCAGTCCAAGGGACTAAGAGTCTTCTCCAACACCACAGTTCAAAAGCATCAATTCTTTGGTGCTCAGCTTTCTTCGCCATCCAACTTTCACATCCATACATGACTACTGGAAAAACCATAGCCTTGACTAGACAGACCTTTGTTGGCAAAGTAATGTCTCTGCTTTTAAATATGCTATCTAGGTTGGTCATAACTTTCCTTTCAAGGAGTAAGTGTCTTTTAATTTTATGGCTGCAATCACCATCTGTAGTGATTTTGGAGCCACCCCCCAAAAAGTCTCACTGTTTCCCCATCTATTTCCCATGAAGTGATGGGACCAGATGCCATGATCTTAGTTTTCTGAACATTGAGCTTTAAGCCAACTTTTTCACTCTCCTCTTTCACTTTCATCAAGAGGCTCTTTAGTTCCTCTTTACTTTCTGCCATAAGGGTGGTGACATCTGCATATCTGAGGTTATTGATATTTCTCCTGGCAATCTTGATGCCAGCTTGTGTTTCTTCCAGCCCAATGATTCTCATGATGTACTCTGCATATAAGTTAAATAAGCAGGGTGACAATATACAGCCTTGACGGACTCCTTTTCCTATTTGGAACCAGTCTGTTGTTCCATGTCCAGTTCTAACTGTTGCTTCCTGACCTGCATACAGGTTTCTCAAGAGACAGGTCAGCTGGTCTGGTATTCCCATCTCTTTCAGAATTTTCCACAGTTTATTGTGATCCACACAGTCAAAGGCTTTGGCATAGTCAATAGAGCAGAAATAGATGTTTTTCTGGAACTCTCTTGCTTTTTCGATGATCCAGCAGATGTTGGCAATTTGATCTCTGGTTCCTCTGCCTTTTCTAAAACCAGCTTGAACATCTGGGAGTTCATGGTTCATGTATTGCTGAAGCCTGGCTTGGAGAATTTTGAGCATTACTTTACTAGCGTGTGAGATGAGTGCAATTGTGCGGTAGTTCCAGCATTCTTTGGCATTGCCTTTCTTTGGGATTGGAATGAAAACTGACCTTTTCCAGTCCTGTGGCCCCTGCTGAGTTTTCCAGATTTGCTGGCATATTGAGGGCAGCACTTTCACAGCATCATCTTTCAGGATTTGAAATAGCTCAACTGGAATTTCATCACCTCCACTAGCTTTGTTCGTAGTGATGCTTTCTAAGGCCCACTTGAGTTCACATTCCAGGATGCCTGGCTCTAGGTGAGTGATCACACCATCATGATTATCTGGTTCGTGAAGATCTTTTTTGTACAGTTCTTCTGTGTATTCTTGCCACCTCTTCTTAATATCTTCTGCTTCTGTTAGGTCCATACTATTTCTGTCCTTTATCGAACCCATCTTTGCATGAAATGTTCCCTTGGTATCTCTAATTTTCTTGAAGAGACCTTTAGTCTTTCCCATTCTATTGTTTTCCTCTATTTCTTTGCATTGATCCCTGAGGAAGGCTTTCTTATCTCTCCTTGCTATTCTTTGGAATTCTGCATTCAGATGGGAATATCTTTCCTTTTCTCCTTTGCTTTTCGCTTCTCTTGTTTTCACAGCTATTTGTAAGGCCTCCTCAGACAGCCATTTTGCTTTTTGGCATTTCTTTTCCATGGGGATGGTCTTGATCCCTGCCTCCTCTACAATGTCACGAACCTCTCTCCATAGTTCATCAGGCACTCTGTCTATCAAATCTAGTCGCTTAAATCTATTTGTCACTTCCACTGTATAGTCATAAGAGATTTGATTTAGGTCATACCTGAATGGTCTAGGGATTTTCCCTACTTTCATAAATTTAAGTATGAATTTGGCAATAAGGAGTTCATGATCTGAGCCACAGTCTGCTCCCGGTCTTGTTTTTGCTGACTGTGTAGAGCTTCTCCATCTTTGGCTGCAAAGAATATGATCAATTTGATTTCGGTGTTGACCATCTGGTGATGTCCATGTGTAAAGTCTTCTCTTGTGTTGTTGGAAGAGGGTGTTTGCTATGACCAGTGTGTTCTCTTGGAAAAACTCTATTAGCCTTTGCCCTGCTTCATTCTGTACTCCAAGGCCAAATTTGCCTGTTACGCCAGGTGTTTCTTCCTACTTTTGCATTCCAGTCCCCTATAATGAAAAGGACATCTTTTTTGGGTGTTAGTTCTAAAAGGTCTTGTAGGTCTTCATAGAACCGTTCATCTTCAGCTTCTTCAGTGTTACTGGTCGGGGCATAGACTTGGATTACCGTGATATTGAATGGTTTGCCTTGGAAATGAACAGAGATCATTCTGTCGTTTCTGAGATTGCATCCAGGTACTGCATTTCGGACGCTTTTGTTGACCATGATGGCTACTCCATTTCTTCTAAGGGATTCCTGCCCACAGTAGTAGATATAATGGTCATCTGAGTTAAATTCACCCATTCCAGTCCATCTTAGTTCGCTGATTCCTCGAATGTCGACGTTCACTCTTGCCATCTCCTGTTTGACCACTTCCAATTTGCCTTGATTCATGGACCTAACATTCCAGGTTGCTACGCAATATTACTCTTTACAGCATCGGACTTTGCTTCTATCACCAGTCACATCCACAGCTGGGTATTGTTTTTGCTTTGGCTGCATCCCATTATTCTTTCTGGAGTTATTTCTGCACTGATCTCCAGTAGCATATTAGGCACCTATTGACCCGGGGAGTTCATCTTTCAGTGTCCTATCTTTTTGCCTTTTCATACTGTTCATGGGGTTCTCAAGGAAGGAATACTGAAGTGGTTTGCCATGCCCTTCTCCAGTGGACCACATTCTGTCAGACCTCTCCACCATGACCTGTCCTTCTTGGGTGGCCCCACATGGCATGGCTTAGTTTCATTGAGTTAGACAAGGCTGTGGTCCGTGTGATCAGATTGGCTAGTTTTCTGTGATTATAGTTTCAGTATGTCTGCCCTCTGATGCCCTCTCGCAACACCTACCGTCTTACTTGGGTTTCTCTTACCTTGGATGTGGGGTATCTCTTCACGGCTGCTCCAGCAAAGCGCAGCCGCTGCTCCTTACCTTGGACAAGGGGTATCTCCTCACAGCTGCCCTTCCTAACCTTGAATGTGGAGTAACTCCTCTCGGACCTCCTGTGCCCGCAGTCAGATTCTTTACCAGTTGAGCCACCAGGGAAGTCCTTGGAGAATGTTACACTAGTAGAAATGCTTCCAGCCTGAACTGAAAGTAACAGGCATCATACAAATAAAGGAAGAATGTCTTCCAAGATAGAGCCCTGCACCCAGAAGTCTGGGCCAACAGGGTCTCTTCCAGTTGAGAAAGTAGGCTTACCTGCCTGGTGGTCCAAAAAGCTGGGGCTGCCCCCCAGTGGCCCAAGGACAGAACATCAACTTCACAGTTGAGTGTTCTCTGTTCTTGGAACCTAGTGAAAATTCTCCTGATGGGTTTTGAGTTTGAGACCTGTTACCCTTTTTTCAAAAATTTTCTGTTTGTCCATTTTTGAATGGTAATATATATCCTGTGTCTGTTTTAATTTTGGAAGTGCATTACTTGTTTTCTGGGTTCACAGAGTCACACATGAATAGAAATTTTGCCCAAGGGTGGACCTGTAACTGAGTCTCACTCATAACTTATTTAGAAGATATTTAAGTAAAATTTGGGCCTTAGAGTTGATGCTGGAATGGATTAAAACTTTGAGGGTTGTTGGAAATGGGTGAATATATATTTTATATATGGGAAAGGTATGAATTTATGTGGCCACAATGTGAACTGTTATGTCATGACTTTTAGAAATTAAAAATGTTTGTATCAACTGATTGAAGCTAACTATGCTGTTTGTAATGTATGAACATAAAAATCACATTTCAGATTTTTGTGGCTTAATGTTTCAAAAACTCTACCAGCAAAATCATGAAAATGTTATTAGATCTGGAGATCATTACAAAAGAGAGCTCTATAATTCCCAACACACGTTATCTTACTTTTTATGTGTGTTCAGTTGCTCAGTCATGTCTGACTCTTTGGGACCCCGTGGACTGTAGCCCACCGGGCTCTCTGTCCATGGAATTTCCCAGGCAAGAATACTGGAGTGGGTTGTCATTTCATACTCCAGAGCATCTTCCCGACCCAGAGATAGAACCCTTGTCTCCTGTGTCTCTGCATTGCAGGTAGATTCTTAACCGCTGAGCCACCACAGAATATATACCCTTACTTTGTATATGTCTCTATTTTAAAATAACATATTCTATGTTTCAAAGGTGATACACATTAAAGACAGAAAAATTCAAGAATGCTTGTATGCAAAAAGGAGTTAAACACATTTTACACTATTATCTCTAAATTCAACTATTGTTATTCTAAATATTCTATTATGCTTCTTGCCAATATTTTTCTATAAAAACACAATCAGTGTTTAAAGCATGGTGTGTTTATGTGCATGTGTGTTTATACTAGATGTCAAATGTTTTTAATCACTTGTCATGTTACAATCATTATGCACCCAATTGGATCCTAACTCCTCTTTCTTTGAATTATTGTGTGCTAGATATTCATGTTGTAAATGGTCATGCATTTCATCACTTTTTGGTATATTTATCTTTTGGTAGATGAGCGAAAGTAAGAAATATCTGCTTACATCTTATTACTATCATATGTATGACATAGTTCGCTTTTTACATGTTTGGAAATGATATTATTTTGAAGATGGCAACAAAGATTCTTTTCCTTTTTCTTCTGAAAGAGTTCAGAAAACCTCAGAATTTATGGAGAAATCTTTGAGAAAGTTAGGAAACTTATAGAGCAGAGGCACTGAAGTGATTGCATTAATTTCTTGCTCAGGTATTTCATCACCAGGACACATAGCACTTGGTTTGCCAAGTTTAATGAGGTGCTTTAAAGAAGTGATTCATTAGTCCTCCTGATTATAATTTCATCATCCCCATAGCATCTGATTTATGAATCAAAATCCAATAAACTGAGGATCGAATTAATAATGAAAACTTCTCAATACATGTACGTATTTCAATGTTACAACTGCATTTAACCAGTATTTTGTCCACAATGAGGATACACCATTTTTCTTTCCTGACAAGCTGTTCTAAATGTATGATATGGGTGTCACTGGGTGATATCCACGTTTACATATAAAGTCAATACGATCCTGTGTTTTAGAGTAAAGCTTTTTTGAAGATGTCCATTTTAACTGTATGTTATGTTTTTCATCATTTCTTCTGAAATTTCATGGGCCTCTGAAGATGAAAATATAAACATAAAACATTATATAGTGAACAAATATTTTCCACAGAATTTCAAGCTTTCAAGTAGAATTTTCTACTCTAGTCCAAAAATTCCTTCTCAAAACCTTTTCCAAACCAACTCATTGAAAATCTATTATGCAGGTTTCATCATTTTAAACTTAAGAATGAGGTACTATATTTAATGTAATAATTAAATGTTATAATCATAGACTTACAATGTCAATTACCTTATGAAAGATTTCATTAAGGTAACTCTTGTTGCTATTGTTTCTTGACCAGAAAATTTTCCAACTTTATTTCCACACATAGTAATATTTCATAATCAAGCATGCAACAAAATGGTTTGTTAATCCATGAAAGCTCTATTATAAACAGCTAAGCCTCATGCTCAGTACAGTTTTACTTTTACCCCACTTGAAAGTACACATAATACATGCACAGATATGTCTTCTGTGCAGGGTTCTGGTATTAAAATATGTTTTCTTAGTGAATGTATGCTAGGCAAATGGATATGAAGAGAAATAAAACATTTCTTTCATCCTTATGTACAACATATTGCAGTGTCTTGAATCTCTAGTCATTTTTACTGATTTTCAAATTGTTACAAAAGAAACGTTAGCTCCATCAGCTCCTTAAATAAAATTCAAATAATTACAGATTTGAATATTGGACTTCCTTTCTTGGACAAGTTGAGATGCTTATTACATCTGTGAAATATTCCTTCTGCTAATTAAAAATCCTGACATATTATAAAAACCAACACAGGAGATTGTGAAAGATGTAGAGAAGATGTCAATCTGATTAGAGACCTTCAGACTCAAGAAATTACACTGCACACAGTGGCTTGGGTTTTAATTTGCTTTCTGTGTATCTTGGTCAAGCCACTGAGACGACAACCCAGAAATGATAAGAAGTTCAAGCAAAAAAAAAAAGTTTCAAGAAATACTTGATCTTTCTCATCAGAGGCCCAGGAAAGTGGTGTGTGTATGCCTGCTAAGTCACTTGTCGTATCCAACTCTGTGCGACCCTATGGACTGTAGCCCGCCAGGCTCCTCTGTCCATGGGATTCTCTGAGCAAGAATACTGGAGTGGGTTGCCACTCCCTCCTCCAGGGGATCTTCCTCCAGGTATCAATCCTACATCTCCTGAAGCTCCTACATTGTCGGCGGATTCTTTACTGCTGAGACACTGGGGAAGCCCAGAAAGGGAGCAGGCTAGAAGATAAAGAATTTTTATAATACTGACTTACTCTAGAAATACACCATAATGAAAACCTAAGACTAACTCTTTCCCCACCTTGATTAGCAGGGGCCAAGTGAGGAGCCCAGACTTCCACTCACATGGTTGGGAAGCAAGATACCTCTGCCCTTTCTCCTTGAGTCAGTGGAGGCCAGGTGGGAACCCTGGACTTGCACCATGCATGGCAGTAATGGAGGCCCGATAAATGAAAGATTCCAAGAAAATCTAGGATCTCAAAAATCATAATACCCCAAAAGTCTAGAATACAAATCATTCATAATACCAAGGACCTGGAAAGCCTCAAACGAAAAAAAAATCCACAGAAGACAGCACTGAGATGACACAGATATTGAAATAATTGGTAAATGGTTTTTCTTAGTGGAATTGAATTTATAGAACTAAAAAAATAGACATATAATTTTAAAAACACATTGGATAGGCTCAATAATACACTGCAGGTGACAGAAGGATAAATAAGGTTAACTACAGACTATGGTTTTTCCAGTAGTCATGTATAGATGTGAGAGTTGGGCTGTGAAGAAAGCTGAGCACCGAAGAATTGATGCTTTTGAACTGTGGTGTTGGAGAAGACTCTTGAGAGTCCCTTGGACTGCAAGGAGATCCAACCAGTCCATCCTAAAGGAGATCAGTTCTGGGTGTTCATTGGAAGGACTGATGTTGAAGCTGAAACTCCAATACTTTGGCCACCTGATGCGAAGAGTTGACTCATTGGAAAAGACCCTGATGCTGGGAAGGATTAGGGGCAGGAGGAGAAGGGGACGACAGAGGATGAGATGGCTGGATGGCATCACCGACTTGATGAACATGAGTTTGGGTGGACTCCAGGAGCTGATAATGGACAGGGAGGCCTGGTGTGCTGCGATTCATGGGGTCGCAAAGAGTCGGACACAACTGAGTGACTGAACTGAACTGAACTGAACTTTGAATATAGACTGAAAAAAAATGGACAGAGCTTCAGGCACCCATAGGAAGATAGTAAAAGATTGGAGACCCTGAAGGTAAAAAGAAAGGGGATTGAGATGAAAAAATAACTATAATGACTGAATATTTCCCAAATAGGGAACAAGGCACAAATATACATATTAAAACATCTGAAGAATTCCAAATAGTATAAGCCCATAGAAATTAATGTCAAGATACATCATAACTAAATTGCTGGAAACCAAAGGAAAAGATCTCAAAAGCAGCTAGATAGATATTATGCAATACTTATATGGAAAAAGGATCCAAACATCAGTAGAGTTCTCATCCATGATAATAGAGCCAGGAAAAAGTGACATAATTTTTCCAATTCTGGAAGAAAAGAATCATCAACCCCAAATTCTATATCTAGTGATACCATCCTATAGGATTAAATGGAGAAAGACATTCCCAGACAAAGGGAAACAGAATTTGTCTCCAGCAGACCTACTTAAAGAATTACTAAGGGAATTCATAAGATAGAAAGGTTATATAGAAAAGGGATTGAGACTTTAGGAAGGAAGAAAAAATAATAGAATTGATTTAAAAAAATTCAGGGGTAAATATAATAAGATTGTCTTTTCTCTAATGATTTTATTAGATCATAGTCATACAAAATTATGTCATTTGATATGGTGTTCAGTGTATGTTGAGGGAATACTTAAGGAATTTCTGTTAAAAATGTGGGTAGGATAAATAAATCTAAATGGAATTAAGGTTTCCACATTTCACCTGAGGTGATAAAATGTCAGCAACAATAGGGAGTGATAAACTACCTATGTGTACCTTAATACCTAGAGCAACTACAAATAAAGCCCTGCAGAGAAACCGTATACTCGGAAGCAATGCAGATGTATGACAGTTAAATTATTTTATAGTGTTCAAAACTCCACAGTGAAGCAAAGGGAATGGAAATGAGAAACAGAGGAAACACACAAAACAAAGAATAAAATGGCAGACACTGTCCCTAAGAGTAGTTACTTTAAATGTAAATGGTCTAAATACTTAAGTGTAAAGACTGAGAATGGCAGGTGAGCACAAAAACTGTATGCTGAGCTGTATGCTGTTTTAAACATGAAAACATATTCAAGTAGAATTTGCCAAAAATTCACACCAGGCAAAAATTAACTTGATAAACTAGAAGACTCTTGAGAGTCCTTGGACTGCAAGGAGATTAAGCCAGCCAATCTTAAAGAAAATCAACCCTGAATATTCATTGGAAGGACTGATGCTGAAGCTAAAGCTCCCATACTTTGGCCCCCTGATGTGAAGAACCGACTCGTTGGAAAAGACTGTAATGCTGGGAAAGATTGAGGACAGGAGGAGAAGGGGGGGCGACAGAAGATAAGATGGTTGGATGACATCACCGACTCAACGGAGATGACTTTGAGCAAACTCTGGGAGATAGTGAAGGACAGGGAATCCTGGTGTGCTGCAGTCCATGGGGTCACAAAGAGTCAGACATGACTTAGGGACTGAACAATTTCATGTTTAGATTCCCTTCCTTTCTGAACTCTAAACACTGAAGCGTCCCAAGACCAAGTTTCAGACACTTATTATTATTATTTTTCATGTGTACACTAATTCCCTGAATGAGTTCAACTCATTCATAGCTTTAAATATCACTCATATGTGAAGATGCCCAAATCTACACCACATTCTGTTACCAGGCCCCAGTTGCCTATTCCATGTCTCAAAGTGAAATTCGTTGGGCTGTCAAATGTACTTATGGTATGTTGAACACATTTATTCTTCAAGAAATAACTGTCTTAATATTTAAGATAGGAAATGTTCCATGATTCCAACCATTCAAATCTGGTCAACTATTTCATAAAATATATATGTGAGATTATTCATTCATTCCACAAAAGAACTGGATGTTAAGCACTATCATTTTCTTTTCATCAAAAAATTATTCCCTAAGAACTTCTTCAATATCTATTTATATCAACATATTTTATTCCTAATACTTTCTCTTAAATCAAAGAGTGGGTGGACAAGATACTCTACCTTTGCACTGAGGTGGTTTTGTCCAAGTTCCATTTAAACATGTCACATCTACGTTCCCCAAAATGTCATAAGTTCCAATGCATTCATAATGTACTCTCTCACCATTTTGATACCTAGGCCTCTCATTTTGTATAATTGCATTTTCCACTCTGGGTGGATTCACACAGGAAACATCTGAAAAAAAGAAAAAAAAGTATTTCTAATATAATAATCCTTATGAACAATAAGCTAACGAGTGAAATGTCAAATATATTCCATGGTTATTTAAATTCAATAGGTAATCTGTCATGAAAGACTGCTAAATTCAATAAGTTTACATATAAGATTAAGGAAAAGGAGATAAAGCAATATTTTTCAGTGCAAATTAAGCTTTTTAACCTTACATCTCTGCCCCAGCGTTCACTAGCAGGTTAATACATGATTTCAGGCCAGTGAAAATGAGAGCTTTTCTGGACAACTCTTTCTAAGTTTAGTAAAATGTGTTATAAATTATATAAATTCACAATGAATTTATAAACCATAAGAAAATCATATGGATTTGATTTAAATCATCAGGATTTGGTTTACAGTCATTCTGTTTATTAACTGTAACTTAAGACACCTAGAAAAATAAACATAGTAGATACTTCTTTAGAAATTTGATCAAGAATTAGCACACTTTGAAGAATACCATTGTTGAAGGAAGAAGATGATTAATTAAAAGATCCAAACAGATCTGGGAAACAAAACTATTGTTTGATGATATTTTTTGGAAAATGCTTAAGGACACCACAGTGAGTGATGGGTCATCCCTCAGTGAGATTCAGGGGATTTAAGGTACAAGAGGCTGTAGCCTTGACTCCTAAACTGAAATGTGCACAGAATCCCTTGGGATTCTAAAACTGTCAGAGTTGCAGCCCCAGAGGTTTCGATTCAACAGGTCTGAGTGAGCCTGTGAATCTGCTTGCATATCTAACAGTTTTCCAGAATATGCTGAGATTGATGTGCCAGGGATGTGCTTTTAGAATTATTGGGCTACAACGTGAAACACTGAGAACACAATCCCATCTCTTTTTATGTTCAGACATAAACTTTTTTGACCTGTATGCGGGTCAAGGAGCAACAGTTAGAACTTGACTTGGAACAATTGTCTGGTTCAAAATTGGGAAGGGTGTACGACAAGGCTGTATATCGTCACCCTGCTTGTTTAACTTCTGTGCAGAGTACATCATGTGAAATGCTAGGCTGGCTGAATCACAAGCTGGAATCAAGATTTCTGGGAATAATATCAACATCCTCAGATATGCAGATGATACCACTCTAATGGCTGAAAGAAAAGAGGAACTAAAGAGTCTCGAGAGTGAAAGAGAAGAGTGAAAAAGCTGGCTTGAAACTCAGTGTTCAAAAAACTAAGATTGTGGCATCTGGTCCCATAACTTCATGGCAAATAGAAGGGGGAAAAGTGGAAGCAGTGACAGATTTTATTTTCTTGGGCTCCAAAATCAATGTGGACAGTGAGTGCAGCCATGAAATTAACAGATGCTTGCTCCTTGGGAGGAAAGCTGTATCAAACCTAGACAACATATTAAAAAGTAGAAACATCACTTTGCCTACAGAGGGCAGTATAGTCAAAGCTATGTTTTTTTCCAGTAGTCATGTATGGATGGGCAAGTTAGATCATAAAGAAGGCTAAGTGCTGAAGAATTGATGGTTTCAAGCTGTGGTGCTGTTGAGAGTCCCTTGGACTGCAAGAAGATCAAACCAGTCAACTGTAAAGGAAATCAACCCTGAATATTCATTGGAAGGACTGATGCTGAAGCTGAAGCTCTAATACTTTGGCCACCTGATGCAAAGGGCCAACTCACTGGAAAAGACCCTGAGGCTGGGAAAGATTGAAGGCAGGAGAAGGGGGCAACAGAGGATGAGATGGATTCAATGGACATGAGTCTGAGCAAACTCTGGGAGATAGGGAAGGACAGGGAAGCCTGGTGTGATATAGTCCATGGGGTCGCAAAGAGTCAGACACGACTTATCGACTGAACAACAATAAGAACAATGAATAATCTATGGCCATTTAATGGTGAATATTATATTACTTAAGATACTTTAATGATAAGATGTAAAAATTTTACCAAAGTACCTCTGCACACTGGCTTTCCTATCCATTTGCTCTTAACACACTGTATAGTGTTGGATCCATCCAGCTGATAATATGGTCGACATTTAAAAGCCACTTGTTCTCCTGATCTATATGATGTCTTCTTCTGGCCTGTGAGTACAGCATCATCAAAGCTGGGCAAGTTAAAACAATCTGTGCCTGAAAAAAAAGGAATATATATTAGTTTAGTCCATCTTTAAAAATACATAGTGACCGATGATTATATTCCAGAAAAATAGATAAAGTGAAAGTGAAGTCGCTCAGTCGTGTCTGACTCTTTGCGACCCCATGGACTGTAGCCCACCAGGCTTCTCTGTCCATGGGATTTTCCAGGCAAGAATATTGGAGTGGTTTGCCATTTCCTTCTCCAAAAATAGATAGGTACATATCAAACCAATGAATATTGTACAAGTTTCTCTTATAACTTAAAACAAATGTCAGAAACCTTGACCTAGTCACATTGAATGTCTCTATATTCATCAGAAGTACAACATGGGAATTGTGATATTCAAAGAGATAGGGCTGCATGTGATGCTTGAGAGCATACTTCTCACATTTTAATTCTTTTTCCCCATTGCAGGCCACCTACATTATAAATGTGTTTCTGTTTCTTCTGTCAAAATCTGTTGCCTTGAATTATGTCACATGTCTTAGAAAATTATATATTATAAAGAAATAATTGATCAATTAACAGTAAATTGAGTAGTGATAAGACTGATGAGCAGAGGTCAACTGTGATACAGTCGTGTGGAACAAACATCAGAAATCTGAGAATGTTTATCAGAGGATGTCCAAAGTGCACCCAAGTTGATGCGAAAACGAGATAATTTAGCTCCTGTTTTCAAACTTTTGTTGTTACTAGGATTGTTAATTCCCTACTAGAATTCAGAACTTTCACAAGATGCCTTGTAAAGTTCTAGAGTTATTGCTTAGTATCATATTTGTACCATTTATGCTCTTAATTAAAGATATTTATCAGCATTAGAATAAAATGAAATGCACTATACTTATGCATTTTGGTGGACGGGACCATTTTCCTCCTAAACATCTTATAGATGCAAATCCATAAATCCTAAATCCTTCATTACAGGTGTATGTGACTTTTTCTCCATATTGATAACTGTCTTTCTTGTGACGTACAACACCATTCTGAATTGAAGGTGGAAGTCCACAGGGAAATCCTAGGAATAAATGAAAGAAAGATTTTATGTTTCACTAACTCTGAAATTTAACTTATGTACTGCTTGTCATATTTGGTAGTTTAACTGAAAGTAATAAATGGTTATACAGGAGCTTTCATGATATCACAGAGAAGTGCACAAATGTGTCCTAAAATCACCATTCTGATGTGTGTCCACCTATCCACATAAGCAAAAACTTGAAACCAAAAGTACCAATATATGAAAGAGACTATCTGTGCTCCCTAACCAATCATGAGTAATTAAAGAAACGCACACTGAGATTTCATCATCTTAGAAGAAGTGCTATATATTGTCAGATATTAGAAGGGACAATGTAGGAAGGACAGAGGACATTTTTTGGAAAAAACTTGGTGGCAATGCAAACACTGCAAGTTCTATGAATAGTCGGACTATGAATACGTTTACTGATATGAATAGGAAGGTTTAATTTTGTTATACATCCAGCGTCAACACAAAAAATTGCCAAAATTAAAAGTGATTCTATATGGAACCAATGAAATAAAAAAAATAATGGTTTCACTTGCAAAAATTAATTAAATGCATTAATATATAAATTACATATACGTGCCATAATATATACAAAATTTGATATACTGAGTAAAGGAGTCTTTCTCATGACTTTGTTGCCAATTCATTAGTTTAAAAAAGTGGAGTTAACACACATTGAAGAATAACACAGTTGAAGGAAGAAGATGACCAAAAGATCCAAACAGAAGATCTGACAAAATAACAGAAAAATAAATGTATAATTTACAAAACTGCTCTTTAATGATATTTTGGGCAAATGCTTAAGGACACCACAGTGAGTGATGTGTAGAATTCCTCAGTGAGATTGAGGGGATGTAAGGTACAAGAGGCTATAGCCATGGCTCCTAGACGGAAATGTGCACAGAATCCCTTGGGAATCATTAGGACAGTGCCAGGATTGCAGCCCCAGAGTTTTTCATTGAACAGTTTTTTACATTTTCAACATTTTCAGTGTTCTCTGAACACAATTTTAAATGAACTGGCATTTAAATGTACTGGCATTACACTGGAAATTAAGAATATATTCTACATTTTGTGAAAAGAGATATGCCTGTTACCTAGAGCTAATTTTGTTAAAACATTAGCATGACAGCGTTGTTAATGACTTTGAAATATAGTCAACTTAACATATTTAAAATATAGGAGTTGATGAGGTTCTAATCTACAAAATCATCACCCTATGCAAGATTATGAAAACAACCATTGTTCCCCAAATTTCTTCATATTACAAACAAGAATCCCCCAAACATGTTCGAGTCATACTCTAGCTTTTGTGTGACATATTTTCTATTCACATTTTCATGAGCCTATTCACATGACTTCATAAGCAATATTCAGTGACCTTTCACACTGTGGAACTCAAAACATAAAAAACAATTCATTTTACTTCCTCCTTACGTGAACATGTTAATCTTCTCATTAAGATATTATTTATAGGTATCTCACCTTGCAGGCTATTTCTACCAGGAGATTCAATCAAAAATATATGCACATGAAAGGAGATAAAATTATATTTAGGAGGAAGGCTGAGTGTTTGAATCAATTTCAACTTACCCTGTCCTTAAACAGTGGAAAACCACAAGGTAAGGACATTGATTAGTAACAGCATGTTAGATTTTCTTGATAGTACAGTCACACAAATATTCCAGTTGCACCATTTGAGGTTTAAAATCTGCCTCATTTGCAGTTCCCAAATGTGACTCCGAAATTAAGTGTATTACAGTGAAGCTGGTTAATGTGTCATTTAGTAAATATCAAAGTTCAATGTCTTACACTATCCCTAAATGTTTTCTGTTGGTAGTTTCACAGTAAGTTATTTTATTCATCACCTGACAAGTATGTCCATAGCTTTGTGTGGGACCAGGTATGAACTGGCTCTAGAAGTAATATAAAATACTAGTTTTCAATAAAACATCTCAAGATAGTAGGTGAAGTTCTTTCTGCCTGTTGAATCATCTGTATTTTCATGGGCTATGGAAACTGATACATTTTTTAAAATTACAGTAGATCTTAATATGTACTACACAGGTTATGGGGTGTTAAATGTGGTGATAGTGTTAAAGAATCCACCTGCCAGTGCAGGAGACGTGTGTTTGATCCCTGGATTGGGAAGATCCCTTGAAGAAAGGCATGGCAACCCACTCCAGTATTCCTGCCTTGAGAATCCCATGGACTGAGGAGCTTGGCCGGCTATAGTCCTAGAAGTCGCAAAGAGTTGGACACAACTGAAGTGACCGATCACGCACAGTGTAATGATTTGACTTATATATATATGTAATATATATATAATGATATGTTTACAGCAGTAAGTTTAGTGAATATCCATCATTTGATTATTTGATACAGTTACTGTATAATAATTATGTTCTTCTGTTTGTGTTATAGTCCTTGATTTTTGTGTCCCTTATAGTCTCAGGTTTGTTTTGTGTTTAAAGCATGCTGTGTTTGCATTTAAAGCAGCAGTCACTTCCTCTAGTCTTTTACAGACTTGCCTTGGGGAGAGAAGTTCACTCTGTCACCAATAGGATTTTGAGGCTTTTCCAGACCTTTTTTAAGGATACACCTGGCCACATATCTCAGTTCCTCTTGGGAGAGAATTTTGAAGCTTGTTTTCATCTCTCAACCCAGCAAAGCCAGTCTCTGTGCTGACAGCTTCCTGGCCGCTCCCCTGGGGCAGTACTGGATACTCAGTTTGTGTGCTTTCTCACAGTCCCACGGGGTCAGGCTGGCTTCTGGATGCCTCACAGATCAAAGGCTTGGGTCAGCACCATGAGGACCTGCACAGGGAGCCGGCCCTGGGGCAGGGGGATGTGGATATGTTGAGGTGCCCATGGGTGAACAGGACCCACGAGCAAGGTGTCTGCAATGCCCAGAGGGTGGGCTTCCTGGTAGTGTCTCCAACACGGTCAGTAGGATCCGTGTGCCTCAATGAGTTCTAGCTCTGGATGCTGTACAGCTGGCCTCTCCCCACCCCTCAGCCATGCAGATGACCCGAGTGTCCTGGATAAGGGGAGAAAGAAGTGCACCTTCTCATCAGTGTGGGAAGCTGAGGAAGCCACCCTTGGTCGGATGCTCTTATTCCCCTCTCTCTTGGCACTGAGCTGCACCACTAGGGGAGGGTGACATACATAAAGAGAGGCTGTGCCTCTAACCCTCTGTGATGTGGCGGGTCTTGAATATTTGCTGTAATTTCTCTACTAGACTCCTTGCCTCCCACAAAGATACTCTCATTCATGGGTGACTGTCAAAGTCTATGTTTGTATCAGGAGAGACAGTAAAACTCCTATTCTGCCATCTTTCTAACTTCACTCTGTTATTACAGGTTTATCCTTTGTGGTTCTTTTCATTTTCTTGACTAATGTGCATCAACAGGCACATTTATGTTGTTATACACTTATCTAGGAATCTGTACACTCACACATGCTTGTAAAGAATAAAATTAAATAGGTCCTTTGACAAAACAAGAGGCTGATCTAAACATTTTGCAGTGGATAATACAGCTGAGTCTTAGAAAGTTATGAACATGCTGGGGTCTCAGCCCAGGTTACTCACCGACACGGACGCATATTGGAGGAGGGTACCAGCCCTTCTCTGTGCAAGTCATTGTGTTCTGATTATTGTGAAGACTATAGCCGTCATAGCAGCGGACTCGTACAGTTTTACCTTGTAAATACTTTTCTTGGGAATTTGTGTAATATCCATTTTCCAAATAATTGAAAGTACATTGTCCTAAGGATCATAAAAACAATAGAATAGAAAAAATAGCATATGTTTGGTAAAATAGCACAGTAAAAATTAACTTTATAGTATTTACCTGACAATGCATTGGTATTCTAAAATAACATATAACTTAATAAAAATGAAAGTTACTACCACATTTGTTAAAAAGGGGAAAAAATGAATACTCCATGTCATTTATCTTTAGTTTTTATAATTAAAATACATATATAAATGATGCAGATATTCTTGTAAGGTCTCTATAATTCTCCTGTGATTTCCATGAAGAGCTCCTCATGAAAGGAAGACCTATTTGGATCTTTTTACTCATAGAACTTGTCCCTCAGCCTTCCTGTTGTATACAAGACCTGATTGTACTCACTTACTAGTGAGTACTAGTGTCTCTTCACACTTTGAAAGATTTATACACATAAAATTAAAGAGGTTTACTTACTGAGGCATGGTACTTCTGGAGACCATCCTTTCAGGGTGCAAGTCATGTAATCCCAGGAACTTTGTGAAGGAGTCACAAAATACCGATTACAGCGATAGGAAAACTGTTGACCTACACTTGCTGGAAAGTATCCTTTAAATGCATAATATAACCTTCCATGTTTTATTACTGGAAAATCACAAGATTTCACTTGAAATGAAAAAAAAAGTATAAATAATATTTTATCTTAATAATCAAATTAAAATGGTTTCATCTCTTAATTATATTCTCTTACTAGCATAATTACACTCATTGCACTAGGGATTCTAGGACAAGAAAATTTATAAGAACTTCAGATGACTAATATATGTAAGGAGATCCATGCTAATGTAGCTGCTATTCCAGGGTCTGGCTTCTCCTTGCCTGCCTCTGGGAGGCCCAGCATTTCCAGTTTCCTGGGATTACAGAGAACTAAGTAGCAGTTATGAATGGCTGTGCCAGCACTTCTCACAAGTCATTTCCCAGCTTCATGTGCAGTGAGCAGCTCCCAGTTTCTTCATGGAAGAGTCACACCACACATCTAGACCCTCATCTTCTTCAGCTGCTGTCCGAGGAATTGGCTTCTAACTAACCCGTCCCTGAGAGCTGATGAAGCCCAGAGTTTGCTTGGTGCCTGGGGACTACAGAGAGCTGACTCATGGTTTTGAAGAGCACAAGGTTTGAAGGAGTGTGCATGCATTTGCACAGCTGCTCTCCCCAGCTCAGTGCAGAGTGAAGGAAATGATAACCTCCAGTTCCCAGGTTTACCAACTATTCTGGCTTCTAGCTCACCTCTCTCAGGACACTAATGGGAGTTGGCATACTCTAGACCCCTGAAAGATGCTAAAAACAAAGACAGTGGTTTGGATGAGCATAGAGGTTAGAGAGGCACCCAGAATCTCTGGCTAGGCTGATTGATGGAAGGGTTCTACTTATGAAGCAGGTCTGTGAAGACTAGGAAAAGTGGACATTTAATATAATGCACAGATATCAACACAGAAAGTCAAGAAAAATGATAAAATGAGAAATATGTTCAAATCAGAAGAGTAAGACATCCATTATTTTTGCTTCTAACCCAACAACAGAAATTAGACAACCATCCACAGAGAAACCTGCCTTGGATGGAGGTGTCTGACTCAACCCCCTATGTATGCCAAGGGACCCAGAAAGAGTCTCGCCCATACATGCATGAGGTAAAGGCAGTCAGACCTCTGTCCTGACTGTGGTGCCTACAGTGGCTCATGAACCAGCTTTCACCCTCTCAGCCACAGTCCAAGAGCCCCTCTAAACACTATCTTAGAAAATCAAGCATGTAGCTAAGTCCTTCTGTGAAAGTCCAGTTTTTCACAGAAGCTCTGTCTGCCTCACTCACAAACCTACCCACCTTATACCCAGCTCCCTGTGGGTACAACTGGCATTGGAGGCAAGAGCAAGCTTTGACAGATCACCAGTGAGTATGCACAAAAATCTGGCTCAAATCTGTGGGACAGGAGGAGAACACAAGTTTAAGGTGCAGCGCTACTTTTGGGGAAACAAAAGATAGGCTGTCAGCACCCTTTCTTTCACATTGCAGGATATAGACAAGGAGTAAAAAGCACAGAAATTCTGGGAAAAGAGGGATAAGTGTCAGAAGGTGCCCCATAGAAGATCTGAGATACTTTTGAGAGTCTCTAGAAAGGTTGACTATGCCAAAGCCTTTGACTCTGTGGATCACAACAAACTGTGGAAAATTCTTAAAGAGGTGGGAATACAAGACCACCTGACCTGCCTCCTGAGCACCCTGTATGCAGGTCAATAAGCAACAGTTAGTAATGGACATGGAACAACAGACTGGTTCCAAATTGGGAAAGAGTATGTCAAGGCTGTATATTGTCACCCTGCTTATTTAACTTATATGCAGAGTACATCATGAGAAACGCTGGGCTGGAGGAAGCACAAGCTGGAATCAAGATTGCCGGGGAAAATATCAATAACCTCAGATATGCAGATGATACCACTCTTATGGCAGAAAGCGAAGAAGAACTAAAGAGTCTCTTGAAAGTGAAAGAGGAGAGTGAAAAAGTTGGCTTAAAGCTCGACATTCAGAAAACTAAGATCATGGCATCTGGTCCCATCACTTCATGGCAAATAGATGGGGAAACTATGGAAACAGTGATAGACTTTATTTTTTGGGCTCCAAAATCACAGCAGATGGTGACTGCCGCCATGAAATTAAAAGATGCTTGTTCCTTGGAAGGAACGCTATGACCAAACTACACAGCATATTAAAAAGCAGAGACATTACTTTGCCAACAAAGGTCCGTCTAGTCAAGGCTATGGTTTTTCCAGTAGTCATGTATGGATGTGAAAGTTGTACTATAAAGAAAGCTGAGCGCCAAAGAATTGATGCTTTTGAACTGTAGTGTTGGAGAAGACTCTTGAGAGTCCCTTGGACTGCAAGGAAATCCAACCAGTCCACCCTAAAGGAGATCAGTTCTGGGTGTTCACTGGAAGGACTGATGTTGAAGCTGAAACTCCAATACTTTGGCCACCTGATGCGAAGAGTTGACTCATTGGAAAAGACCCTGATGCTGGGAAAGATTGAAGGCAGGAGGAGAAGGGGACGACAGAGGATGAGATGGTTGGATGGCATTACCGACTCAATGGACATGAGTTTGGGTGGGCTCTGGAAGTTGGTGTCGGACAGGGAGGCCTGGTGTGCTGCAGCTCATGGGGTCGCAAAGAGTCAGACATGACTAAGCGACTGAAATGAACTGAACTGAACTGAACTGAAGTGACTTAGCATGCATGCATGCACATTTCCACCCAAAGATTAGAGACCTTTGATTTACCCAATGAAGATTTCAAAACAGCTGTTTTAAAAAACTCCATCTGCTACAAGAAAATACAGTAAGACAGTAAGCAGGAAAACAATAAATGAACAAAATGAGCAGTTTAATAAAAATAAACAAATCATATAAAAACCCCAAGGATGATGAAATGAAAATGCTTTAGAGAGCATCAACCACAGAATGAAACAAGCAGAAGAAAGAATCTGTGAGATAGATGACATATTGAAGTTATCCAGTCAGAGGAGAATAAAAAGAAGATAAAACAACAACAATAAAAATAAACAACAAAAAGAGAATGAAAAAAGTCTATATGATCTATGGAGCAGCATCAACAGAACTAACTTGTGAAGTATTGAGTTTTCAGAAGGAGAAAAGGGGAGATGAGGGTGAAAGCTAATTTAAAGAAGTAATGACTGAGAACTTCCCAAATCAGGGGTGTGATTTGGATATCAAAGTTCATTAAGTTTATATGTGACTAAACAAAATCAACATTAAAGCGCATCTACAACACATACTATAATGAAGCTTCAAAAATTAAAGAAAAACAGAGAAGTCTTAAAGGCAGCATGAAGAAAAAAAACAAAAACATCAAAACAGAACAAAAAAGCTTGAAACTTACAAAGGAACACTCATATGTCTCTAAGCATATTTCAAAGCAGAATCCTAACAAGCCAGGAGAAAGTGGGATGATATATTCCAAGTGCTGAAAGAGAAAACTGCCAACCAAGAATACTGCCATTCAGAAATGAATTGAAGATAAAGACTTCTCCAGACCAACAAATACTGAGGGAACTGAATAACTCTAGACTTGCCTTACTAGAAACCTGAAAAGAGCTATTCAAGGTGAAATGAAAACATGCCAATTGATATCATGAAAATACACAGTACACTGGTAAATGTAAGTGTACAGTTGCATGCAGGATACTCTAATGCTGTAACATACTGTAATGTTAGATTTTTTTCCTTCACTGTGGCTTCCATATTGGGAATAAACTACTAATTTAATCTCATTCCTTTTGGTTAACATTCTAGTGTATGTTTCCAACACTGTTGGAGATTTGGAATAATGATTCTTTACCCTTAGATTTTGCAGTTTTCAGCATATGTCATTAACAAGTGTGATTTCATGATGAGAATGTGTCGTGAACAACAGATGATGAATCTATTTCTGTAATTTTGAGTTTCAATTAAGAAAAAGATATGACTTTCTATTTCTGTCGAATGAGGAAGTAGTTCTTATAAGAAATCTACAATTGTGAAGCACTTATCTATTATGAAAAATAACTATTCACAAATATTCAGAACATTTGTCTCTAAGGCTACTTTTAGAAAGAGTTCACTTGTTAACGAGAAGACTAGTTTTCAACTGGAATATCAGGCAAGGATTTGTCAAAGTTCCAAATTTCTCTTTCATGCTTGCATACTCCTTCTCCTCTGCTATCTCTCTTACTTAGAAATATGCCTTTAATGTTTCCTCTAACTGATTAATAGACCATCTCCCATATACCTGAGAACCAAGGATAAACTGAGTAACACATCTGTCTGCCCTTCAGCAAGCACTCTGGTGATGGAGCCATTCTTATAGGTGACCTGGGACCTAAGGTGCTTTTAATTGGTACCCTTAGGCCTGGACAGGAAGCTTTGTTGTGTTGTAAACATTGTTTATGAGGAAAATTGACAAACTGATTTGAATAATATGCAAAACCCAACATGCAACATATTATGAAATCAATAATGCACAGCAATGCATATTATAGTCACACCTAGTGTTTAATGAGGTGTCATAAAACTCATTAGAAGATATATTTACAAGAAAGAAAGAAGAGGACTGGATTATTAAAAAAAAAAAAACCAACAGAAGAAAAGCATCATAATGAAGAACTTATAAATTTCAAGATAGAAATGATTTAAATTTTTTTTAAAAAATTTCACAATTTCTAGTGCTCTCTGAAAACAATTTTAAAGTTTTGGCATTGCAGCAGGAATAAAGAATATACTCTGGATTTTGTTAAAAGAGATATGCCTGTTACATGTAGCTAATTTTGTTAAAACATTGATTTGGCAGTGATGTTAATGACTTTTAGTAGCTTTACTAAGGTATAATTGAAATACAGTCAACTGAACATACTTAAAATTTAGTATTTGATGAAGTCTGAATCTGCAAAATCAACACCACATGTAAGATTATGAAGATATACATTGTTCTCCAAATTTCTTGTATTACAAATAAGAATCCCCTAAACATTTTGGAGTTATACTCTAGCCTTTCTGTGACATATTTTCTGTTCACATTTTCATGAGCATATTCACATGACCTGACAAATCAATATTCAGTGGCTCTGCATACTGTGGTACTCAGAGGATGTAGAAGATAATTTATCTTATTTTCCCCTCAGGTGAATATGTGATCATTTTTTCATTAAGGCATTCTTTATGGTTATCACATCCTGCAGACGATTTCTACCAGTTGATTCAATCAAAAATACACACATGAAAGTAGAAACGAAGTAGAAGGAAGGGTGAGTGTTCATACCTGTTTCAACTTACCTTGCCCATGAGCACAGGAAAACCACAAGGTGAGAACAATATTGATCAGCAAAAACATGTTAGATTTTCTGATGATACATTCACACAAATACTCCAGTGGCACTGTTTGAGATTTAAAATCTATTTCATTTGCAGTTAGCAAACATGACTTCGAATTTAAGTGCCTTACAATGCAGCTAGTTAATTAGTGCCATTTAATAAATATCAAAGTTCAATGTTTTACAATATCCATAAATGAATTCTGTTGGTAGTTTCACAATAAGCTATTGTGTTCAACACCTGTTATGTCCGTGTACAACTTTATGTGGGACTAGGTGTGGACTGGCTTCAAAGTAACATAAAATATTAATTTTTATTAAAACATTTCTAGAGAATAGGTAAAGTGTTTCCCAGCCTTTGAATCATCTGTATTTTCACATGCCTAGGGAAGTGAGGAGATTTTTTAAAAATTACATTAGATCTTAATACCAAGTACACAAGTTATAGTGAATTCTTTGTCTTTATATGCTACTTATGTATGGGTATTTTATGGTTATGATTTTTTCCAGCTCTTTTGACATACAATTGACATGCAGCACTGCATAAGTTTCAAGTGTGCAGAGCATAATTATTTTCTGTTTTGTTTTAAAAATTTATTTCTTTTAATCTAAGAATAATTACTTTACAGTATTGTGATGGTTTTTGCCATATATCAGTATGAATCAGCCATAGGTATACATGTGTCCCCTCCATCCTGAGCTCCCCTCCCACCTCCCTCCCCACCCTATCCCTCCAAGTTGTCATAGAGCACTGGCTTTGGGTGTCTTGCTTCATACATCAAACTCACACTGGTTATCTATTTTACGTATGGTAATGTATATATTTCAGTGCTGTTCTCTCAAGTCATCCCACCCTCTTCTCCCACTGAGTCCAAACATCTGTTCTTTACATCTGTGTTTCCTTTGCTGTCCTGCATGTAGGATCGTTGGTACCATCTTTCTAGATCTCATATATAGAGCATAACGATTTAATTTATATATATCTTGAAATGATGACAAGATTCGTGAATATCTATCATCTTATATGGGCTTCCCTGATAGCTCAGTTGGTAAAGATTTCGCCTGCAATGCAGGAGAGCCCGGTTCGATTCCTGGGTTGGGAAGATCCACTGGCAAAGGGATAGGCTACCCACTCCAGTCTTCTTGGGCTTCCCTTGTGGCTCAGCTGGTAAAGAATCCACCTGCAATGAGGGAGACCTGGGTTCGATCCCTGGGCTGGGAAGATCCCCTGGAGAAGGGAAAGGTTACCCACTCCAGTAGTCTGGCCTGGAGAATTCCTGGACTGTCTAGTCCATGGGGTCACAAAGAGTTGGACATGACTGAGTGACTTTCACTTTCAGATCATCTCATATAAATACAAAATTAAAGATAGAAAAATATTTTTTTGTGATGAGAACACTTACTGTTCTAACTTTCATACATAAGATACAGTAATATTAATCATATTTACCACATTGTATGCTACATCCTTGGTTCTAATTTATCTCACACCTGGAAGTTGTTAGCTTTTGACTGCCTTCATCCAATTCCCCCATCCCCAGCCCTAGCCTTGATAACCACAAATCACATCTCTTTTTCAATGTGCTTGTTGTTTTATGTACAACTGGCCAAGAACACTGTTACTTCCTGTTACCCAGTGTAGGGATTCCATGTTTCTGTTTATTTCAAAATAATCACCACAATAAGTCTAATTGCCATCTATCAACATTTTAAAAGTAACATAATTATTGATTATTGCCGGAGTCCAGCTCTGGCAGCCAGGGAATCGCCCTGAAGGGATGAACGGGGTCGGCGAATGATGCAGCCTCTCATTCATTTGGACTGCATCTCGGTAGAGAAAATGATGCAGTCTCTCGCTCAAAGCACTGGGCTACATGTTTATTTTAAGCATCAGGTTTTCTTTTATACTTTTACAAAAGCATTAGGTCAGAGGTATGACATCTTCAGTTTCCCCTCACCCATATTTACTGTCTCCATAAATCATTGTTGTCTTTCAGAGTTCCCTCTTAAGTGTCCTTGTGATAACATTGTAACTCAAGTTTGTCTCTGGGCTGTATATTACATTCCTCAGTTTATTTCTTATCTCTTTAAATCCTGCTATCCCCTAGTAACTTAAGCTCATCATCTCCTAAAAAGGCTTTTAGCTATTAGTATCTCTAAAATACCTAGTTTCCATAAGCTATAGTAAAATATGCCAACACTACAACATACCTTAAACTTTTAGCTTCTACCTATTCTTAATTATCCTAACCCCTAAACTCAGGGAACTTGTTTTGCCATAAACATTCCCCTTAGAGGCAGGTTTCAGATAACAATGTTTCCCATGGTCTCAAGCTACAGCCTATGTGCTCATCCTGGAGCATTCTTTGTAAAGATCCTTGAACAAATGTCAATAGTTAACTTTATGGATTATAACATTCTTTCCAGCCAACTCAACCGGAGGAAGGAAAGGACAAGTCAGAATCACAAGACCTAACTCCTTCATCCCAGGACCGTGCCTGAGGGATGAGGAGAGGGGGTTGGGGCCGTGCCTCCATTTTGTCAGTAATGCCTATGGCGGCTCCCAACAGATTATATTCTTTACATTGAATATTTCATGCTCCTGACTCATTTATTTTGTACTGGCAATTTGTCTTCCTTAACCTCCCTCACCAGAGGATCAGGAGTGCATGTCCATAAAAAGACACATACAGAATGGTTCACGACAGCTTTATTCATAAATGGCAAAAATACAAATTTTTCCCATGAACATTCGGAGACTGGACAAAGCATTTGTAGCATTTTCATGCAATGGATTAATATTCACTAATTTAGAAACCAAAATGAAGTACAGCTATTGACAGCAATTTCGGAAAATCTCACAGCTCTCAGGCTAAACAAAAAAATCAAACACACTCACTAGGTTAATCAATTTATTATTGATATAAATTTAAAAATGTGGAAAACCTGACCATAAGGGTGGTTGCCTATGGAGATAAGGTGTGGTACAGAATGGGAAGAGACAAAAGGAAATCTTATGTTGTGCTGGAAATTTGCTCTCTTTAGTTCTAGGTAGTAGTTATATGGGTATATATATGTGATTAAAAGACATCAATCAGAACACTTAAGGTTAATTTCACTTTAGGTACTATTTATATGTTTACTTTAGCTTTAAAAATACCATTTTTCTGAAGAATAAAGTTAAAAGTTACTGTTTTCTTTCAAATGTTCATTTTTCATTGAACTCAAACTTTCACCCTAAAAAAATAGTAATGTAATTATGGAATAGGGAGTGATTTCAAAAGGCATGAAGGAACATTTGTGATGATGAAAATATTCTACATCTTGATAATAGGGTGGTTATATAACTGTATATATCTTATCTTTAAGATGCCTTCACACAAACATCTAACTGATAATTTCACCAAGCATCTGAGTACTACTGTCTAGGCAAGTTGACACAAAATTAACTACCACACAAAATATCCAAGATGAACTTGGATATTTAGTTCAGAAGATTCCCAACCCAACTATGAAAGAGCCATCTGATTTCTTCTTGCTTCTTGAACTAAAATACATTCAAAGCGATGGAAATTGAAGAATGAACTGTCAAACAAAAAGGAACCAATGTGAGATGATTTGAAATGAATCAGCCTATCCACATACTATACTCACCAATCAAGCCCATAGTGAGGCTGGACAGTCCTTTGCTTACAAGATTAGGTATGTGAGTCGAGATCCAATCATCTCAGCCTAAGCCAGAAGTAGAGATGCTATTATCCAGGGAAGATGTGTGATGTACACAGAAGACTAAGAGCTGGCATGTATTAGGGCACAAAGTTTTTGAGAAGGTTATTCTAGCAGAAATGCTTCCAGCTAGGACTGAAAGGAGCAGGCATCATACACGTAAAGGAGGAACGTCTCCAAAGATAGCGCGCCCTGCATGCATAGGTGGGGCCAACAGGGCCTCTTCCAGCTGAGAAAACAGTCTCACCTCCCTGGTGATTCATAAAGCTGAGTCTGCCCACATGGGGGCTGACATGGAGCATTACTTTCACAGAGGAGTGTTCTCCGTTCCTAGAATCTAATGAGATTTCTCTTGATGGGTTTTGAATTTGTTTAAGACTTGTGATCTCTTTCTTATCTCTTTCTCCATTTATGAATGGTAATTTCTATCCTATGTCTGCATTAACATTGTACTTTGTAAGCACATTACTTGTTTTCTGGTTCACAGAGTCACTTATGACTAGGAATTTTGCCCAGGGATGGACCAGAAACTGAGTCTCATTCATAACTTATTTAGAAGACATTTAAGTAAAACTTGGGCCTTCGAGTTGATGCTGTAAAGAGTGAAAACTTTGGAGGATGTTGGGATTGGGTGAATCTATTTGACACATGGGAAAAATAGGAATTTGAGAGATTGCAATGTGAACTCCTGTGTGTCAAATAGGGTCCCTTATAGCCAGGACCTAAAAGTGTTACCTTATTTGGAATTAGGGTGTCTACCAGATGTAATCAAATTAAGATGAGGTCATTATGGTGACCTCCAATCAAATAGGACTGACATCCTTGTAAGAAGAAGAAAATACAAGTAAAGACAAAGACAATCAGGGAGACATTTTTGTGACCAGAGAGGCAGAGATTAGAATGATGCAGCTGCAAGCCAAAAACACCAAAGATAGATGCCCACTCCTAGAAGCTACAGAGCACAAAAGAAAATTCTACCAATTCTCAGGGAAAGCATTAAATAAAAAGAACAAATGGAAGCAAAAGGAAACACATGCTATTGTTAGTCTTTGGGTGACCCCAATCCTGTTCATAAGTGTTCCATCCAAAATACCTCATCTAATCCTTGTTGTTGTTCAGTTACGCAGTCACGTCCGACTCTTTGCAACTCCATGGACTGCAGCATGCCAGGTTTCCGTGTCCTTCACTATCTCCCAGAGTTTGCTCAAACTCCTGTCCATTGAGTCGGTGATGTCATCCAACCATCTCATCCTCTGTCATCGGCTTCTCCTCCTGCCCTCAGTCTTTTCCAGCATGAGGGCCTTTTCCTTGAGTAGGCTATCCTATCAGGTGGCCACAGTATTGAAGCTTCAGCATAAGTCCTTGTAATGAATATTCAGGATGGATTTCGTTTAGGATTGACTGGTTTGATCTCCTTGCAGTCCAAGGAACTCTCAAGAGTCTTCTCCAGAATCTTTGTCCTTACCTTTTTCATGCATGTAAATTTCACCTTCAATAAAACTTAGTTGCTCAAGGACAGAGGCCCCATAGAGTTGAGGTCTCTTATGCTAATGGTCCGTGTAAATAATTTACCTTCCCAGGAATCCTTCCTGGGAGCAGAGGGGAAACTAATTGACTAGCAGTTAGGAGAGCAATGGCCATACCTTTCCTAATTCTGAAATCTATCGGGCCACTAGAGGCTTCAGCAGCAGACAGTCAACCACGGAAACCTCAGCTATTGTCCTGAATTATGCCTGACTAGTGCCAAAGCCTGAGCAAGGGCCTAGGTGTCAGGACAGTCTGGAGGGCCCCAGGTCCAAAATGAAGTCCTGATTAGTGTCTGCCCCACAGGGATCCACAGACTGTTTTCAGGTGGAGACGCTCGATTCTTTTTATTTAGTCCCGCGTTCTGGAAAAGGGTCGATGATGACCGCGCCTGCCCTTGATTCCTTCCCATCCTTCCTAAGTAGGGCAGTGACAGTGTGTTCGCGAAGAGGTGGTGAACATTTCCCGCGAGCCGCTGAGGTTCTCCTTTAGGTCTGCAGACGGAGAAGTGATGTCCAGGCGGGGTCTGAGCAGGAGGTGCAAAGCGGCCGGGGCGCTCCCAGGTTAGACCTGGGCGGGGGCCACACCCCGCCCCTCCCGGCCTAAGGACCGCCCCCGCCCGAGGCCCCGCCTTGCAGCCCGCCCATTGGTCGGCCGGGCCGCGTTCAGGCCACGCCCACCTCCGTGACCGCCCTGGACTCGGTGAATCCGCGGATTGTTGCGCGCGGTAACTCAACTCGGAAAGGTCTGTCCCGCGTAGGTCTGCGGTTTGCCACTGATCGTCCCGAAAATGACAGCGTCTTGCGCGCCTCGCCAGGCACCTCCTGCTCGCCCCGAGAGTCCCCTCGTCCCTTGGTGCTGCGTCGGGATGCTTTTGGCGGCCCTAGTGCTCCCGTTACCCATATTCTCCGGTAGGAGCCTGGAGACAGCGTGCGCCCAGGCGGCGAACTGGAGTGCGTCGGGCGCGGGCAGGCCAGAACCGGGGGCGGGGGTCTTTGCTTGGTGGCGCGGGGCGGTGACACGGAGCTGGGTCACCGGGGGTCCTGCGGAGTTGGGGTAGAGGGCGGAGTTGGGTGTTTCCCGGGTCTAGCTGAGCGGGGACCTAAGGAGAAGGCTTGCTTGTTGGGGGTCACTGAGAGCTGCGCGATGGTGGGCTCGGCCTGGGTTGACCAGGGCCAGGCTGGTTCCCTGGCAAGAGCTTGTAGGGTGTTTACAGGACAGAGCCTGGTGAGGACAGGTGCAGGGCCCTGGTGCTGGTGGGGAGGGCTTGCTCAAGTGTCTGGGGATGTTGCTAGGGGAAGGGTTTGCCTCGTGTTCCCTGGGCGGTTGGGGAGGGATGGTTGTGTCCCGCCGGGGGGAGCCGGGAGAAGTGTACCCCGGTATATGCTTTGTGGAAGTCACCAACCCAGTGGTGCGCAGTGTGGGACTAGGAAGCTTGCTTTGCATGAGGCTTACCAGAGCAACTGAAAACACATTGGTAGCCAAACCTAATGAAAAATGAGTATCCTGGAAATGAACTGTAAATGATGTTCACCTGGTTTTCCCTTAAAGCTCATTAATTAGAGCTGATACCCCGTTCACTAAGTTTGTGTGTTTCATTGAATCGAATAAATGCTTTAAATATGTACAAAAATACATGCTTATTGTATAAAACATAAACAAGGACAACCGTTTTTTAATAACTTTGGTATATTTCCTTGTCTTTGTCCACAGATGTGTTTCTATGCCCAGGATATTTTTAGAATCTATTCCATATAGTTTGTTTGCTGCAGTTTTTCTTAGCAGCATTCATTCAACAAATCCTTCCTGGTCCTGAGGATGCACTGGTGAACAATAAGCACAGCACTCCTATTTTCACTACCCTGACTTCACTGTCTGTTTGCCCCCCTCCTGCACACACACGTGAGTATATGCAGGGACTGAGTTTTGCTCACTGTTACACCCCCAGTGCCAGGCACACATTAGGAAATCGAATATTAATATCTGCTAGAATTTATTGGGAGTGGCAAACGGTAGCCAACACATAAGACTAATGAATGTGTTATAACCCAAGAGAAGTGCCCAAGAGGAAAGGAGCGTGATTCTCTGACGGCATTTAACAAAGGACTGGTGGCAGGGAGGACTTTTCTGCTCAACAAACAGGCTAGACTCTGCCACCTTGCTTTTGCACTTGCTGTTTCCTCAGAGGGCTTAGAAAATTCTTCTGCCTTATGCATAATTAACTCTTTCTTATTCTTCAAGCTCTGTGATGTCACCGTTTCAGAGGGACGTTCTCTGACCTGCCATTTCCAGTGGACACAGACACTTCAGTTTAATTCCCTCGCTAATTGGTAGTCACCCACGCAAACTATGTTTTCCATTCTCTCCTCACTAGAATGCAGAGATCTTGGCTGTCTTGGCACACTTGTGGTTCGAAATGCCTTTTTTTTGCCTCAGTGTCAACACTCTTGTATAATTATCAAGTACCAGAAAATTAGAGGTAACTTTCAGCTAGGGCTTAGAGCCCAGAAACAACTTCTCTTGCTTCCAGGAGGAAGGTTCTCTATAGAGCCACACTTAGGATGGCCTTTCTGTGGTGCTTAAAAGCTAAGGCAGAGGCAGCTGAGGATCAGAAGGGATTTATACGCCCCTGATAGTAGACTAGGAGCAACATTTAAAAAAAAAATGTCTAAAAAGAAAGAGTAAGCCTTTAATCATTCAGGTTCCTAGCCTAATACACATCTTAAATATTATCATTTTAATATGTAATCAATATAAAATTTATTAGAGATAATTAATGCTTTTTTTTAATACTAAGTCTCAGAAACCCAGTGTATATTTTACACTTAACAGCACACCCCAATTCTAACTAAATACATTTCAAGTGCTACACAGCCACATGTGCCTACCATACTGGACCATGCAGATCAAGATGACGGATGTAACATCTACAGCAGCATAGTAGTATCATGGAAAAAAACACTGGACTTGGAACCTAGAAACTTGGGCCCTATCAGCTGGGAGCTATGTGATAGACCTTGGTCTTATAGGAGTTAACAGTTCTTCTAAAAGAAAGAACAAGTAGCCAAATAAATTTAAAATGATTTAAGGAAAAGTTTAAAACATGACCTGGAGAATAATTTATAGTATCACTAAATGTACTGTTCAAATTTACCAATTTTGATAGTCCAGTGGTTAGGACTCTGCACATTCACTGCCAGGGGCCCCGAGTCAGATCCCACAAGCTGCGTTGCATGGCCAAAAAAATACAAATAAATTTTTAAAAAAAGAAATGCAGTTCTGTTCTTCAGACACTTACCTAGGATCAAGGATAAGTATAAACTTTTATATTACATACAATAGTGAAATAAAATAGCTTAAAATCTATGTGTGTGCTTAGTCACGCAGTGGTGTCCAACTCTTTGTGACCCCATGAACTGTAGCCCACCGGGCTTGTCTGCTCATGGAGATTCTCCAGGCAAGAATGTTGGAGTGAATTGCCATGCCCTTCTCCAGGGTATCTTCCCAACTCAGGGTTAATTGCAGGCAGATTCTTTACCATCTGAACCACCAGGGAAGCCCAAAAGATCTACATTACATCACAAAATCCCTGTTAACACTTATTCAATTTCTTAAATAAGGCATTATGTAAATCCATATTTTTACATAAGAATGCCCTCATGTCTGAGACTAAACATTTTCTTCTTCCTGCTATTGATAATTTTGCCTCTGGTCTCCCTTCTCACCACACCTCCCTTCCTGTGGAAGCCTGGTTCTATCACCTGCTGAGTGGGAGAGAAGACAGACTGAATGCTCTTCCTTGACTTTTTTCCCCTGCTCACCTCTCCCTTCTCCCTCTATTAGCATACACTAAGTAAGTTATAAATACCCTTGCGTCTTTTTATCACCAGAGCCTCATCTTAAAGATCTCCCTTTGAACTCAGCATATATTCCAGAAGAACTTTTCAAAGATGCTTTCTTTGTCTTTTTATAAAGAAAGTTTACCTGAGGTCTTCTCAAATGTTGATGAACCTTCCTTTTTTCTTTGTGTACAGAAAAGACTCACCTTTCTCACTCTTGTGGCTTTTGTCTTTTCTTGTAGTAGGCTAGTATCCCTACCATTTACGTGCTAATGAAACCAGAAATGGTTTTATCCCCTTTCCCTTTTGATCTGATTTGAAACTTTGTGACTTCCCTTTGGTATGTCATTTTACCCCTTGTGTTTTTCTCACTGCTGTTAGCTGTAACAACTTATTAAATTCTCCAATAGAGGAGTGTTTTCGTCAGGAGTAAACAGGATGACTTCCGCTTTTCCCTTTCATGCACTGGAGAAGGAAATGGCACCCCACTCCAGTATCCTTGCCTGGAGAATCCCAGGGACTGCGGAGCCTGGTGGGCTGCCGTCTATGGGATCGCACAGAGTCGGACACGACTGAAGCGACTTAGCAGCAGCAGCAGATAGTAGACTCCTCAGGGCTCACACTACTACAGTCTTGCTTGTTACAGATCATTTTAAAAGTTTATTTCTCTGCAGGAGAGGTGTGAGTACTGGAACAGCAGTGCTAACAAGAAATTAAAAGGAATTTTTTAATAATGTTTAAAATATGCTTAAGGCTAGAAGTTGAATGAGATGATGAAAGTTGTTCAAAATAGAGAAAAAAGGGATAAAATGAGTAGGGTATATCAGGGGAGATACCAGCTGGAAATGGAGAGGACGGAAAGGTTATGTTTAAGGTTGAAAGGTGAGATCAGGATAGGTAGGAAACTTAGATGAGGTATAAATGGGAACTCACTATACTGGGCATGGAAAGTACGTGGATACTACAAACAGTCACGGAAGTGGCTCTTGAGGAGCAGGTTTAATAAGGAGTAGTTGTTGTGCCTGGAGGCTTGCTAGCTCAGAGGTCGTTGCCAAATGGCAGGAGCGCACAGAAGGGACCACTCTCATTCCTCCAGAGCAGGGTCTGCTTTTTGGGACAAAACCTATAATTTCCTCTTATAGGAGATCTCTTCTGCCTATATTAAGTCTTTTCTTTCTTCCTAATGAAAGAAACCAAGATCAATAAATGCTTACATGATAGTTTCTTAGTTTTCTTACTCTTTGTATTCCAGTGCAAGAAGAACAGTCCTTATCAGTCAGTTGCTAGGTTACCATACTACTGGGAGATAGACAACAAAAGAAATTATGTGGACAAATACTTCTCCAGTGCATAAGGTTTTAAGATGATTCTTTTCAGTGGTTGGATTTATTATACTATATTCTTTACCATTGATTTCTGTAGTGATACTTGGAAAACCAAAGTGTTTTGAAGAGTGGCTGTGACAGATATGCTGTGTGAGATGCTGTTGGCCACAGGGATGAAGGAAGTCCACTATATTATGTGTTAAACATAAAAGCATGTAATGGTAAAGCATGCAGAGGAAAGTCCAAGTGCTGCTGAACTCAGAAAGTCAATACTTAAGAGACAAGTCCTGGTAGGAATGGAAAGGTTGCTTTAAGCAGAAGGCTGGCATCTGGGGAGAAGGCTGACTTCTGTTCCATAGCCTACTCTGAAGATTCTGCTTGGCCCTGGAAGTTTTTAAAGGGAAAAAGTTAATCGTTGTGATGTGGGTGCATGCTCAGTCGTGTCTGACTCTTTATAACCTCATGAACTGTAGCCTGCTAGGCTCCTCTGTCCATGGAATTCTCGAGGCAAGAATACTGGAGTGGGTTGCCATTTTCTACTGCAGGGGAATCTTCCTGACTCCAGGGATTGAACCCATGTCTCTTACGTCTGCAGGCAGATTTCTTACAACTGCACCACCACGGAAGCCCAGTCATTGTGATAGGGAGTCATATTTGTTGACATCTCCAATTGCCTGCAGACTTCTTGACTCCTTGTGATCTTTCTTTAGATGTTCTCTCACAGAGTTTGCTCTCAAGATTACTGAAGGGAAAACTAGAGGAAAGATCTGGCCATCTCTTAATTATTCTTCATTTCTATTTCTTGAACTTAGAAAAGAGCCAGCAGGTTAGGCAGAGTGTTGTGTGATCAAAAGATGTGAAAGTTGTGCTTGGGCCAGAGGTTAGTTAAAATATAGCTTTGATAAAGTGACAGGACAAAGGGGACCTCCTGCAGATAGCTCTTTCCTACAAAAAGCTGCTTACACAAGAGAAGGCACTGATAACTGCCTCCCCAAGGAAGCAGAAACTACTTCCTAGAGGAGATGTTGAGTGAACAAGGAAGACAAGAGCTGAAGGAGTTGCTCCAGAGCAGGAAGAAAGGTGTTCAGAGCAGAGGAAAGAGTGTGAGCAAAGGCTCAGAGACGGGCAGTGGTGACCTGTCTAGCTGCCCCGCGTGGCAGCAGTGGGGTGAAGGAGGCAAAAGGAAGGCAGCAGTGTAGGTCACAGAGTGAATAATTGTGGAGAAACAGGATAGTTAGGAATGAACAATTAAAATAATAAACATCAGACTGTGATATTATTACCTGTTCTTTTTGGGCACCTTGAAACTTTTTGTGAGCAAATGCACATCTAACCTCTGTGTGTGTGTGTGTGCTCAGTTGTGTCTGACTCTTTTGACCCTTGGACTGCAGCCTGCCAGGCTCCTTTGTCCATGGAATTTTCTAGGCAAGAATACTGAAGTGCGTTGCCAGTTCCTACTCCAGGGGATCTTCTGATCCAGGGATCTAACCAGTGTCTCTTGCATTTGTAGGCAGATTCTTTACCACTGTACCGCCTGGGAAACCACATCTAAACTAGGGTTGCTTTAATTTCCCCAGGTTCAGTATAAGACCATTTCTTAAGGACTAAATACAAACGTTGTTGTCATTACCATACAAGGATTTCAGATGACCAACAGTGTTGGTAATGGAACCAAGATTCCTGGCTTGACCCTGGGTGTGCTACCTACTAGGAATGTATTCATGGGAAAGTTCCTTCATTCAGATTGCTTATCTTAAAGAAGGGAAAATAATATCCAATTCATAGGAAGACTGTGAAGGATACGTTAGTTTAAAAAACACTAAACCAATGATTGGCACAGGTAATGCCTGATTTGCTGTTTCTAAAATGATTGATATCACCAATGTTTTTGTAAGAAACATGTTCTGGAATTGTTCATTGCTAATCTTTAAGAAAAATATAACCTACAGTCTTTGGAGTTCACTTTTAGTGTTAAAATACTATTTCTAGTCATAGAAGTGATATAAAATAGGTTTATAATAAAATATTAAAACAGATATTTTGACATGAAAGAGTGAAAAATTCTGATAAAGTGAAATTTTTGTAAAGAAATCCCCCAAAAATGGAAACAGCAGTAAAAATGTGATGGTTTGAAGATATTTCCGGAGCAGTTTGGCTGAAGAGTAAAGAATTTCAATTTTATCAAAAGTATGTAAAACTGATAACAGTGCTCCTTCAACTGTGGCACTAGGCACTAGAAATGCAGTGATGAATGAGACGTGGACCCCAGGGAGGTTACCATGTCCTGGAGAATATAAGCAATGAACAATTACAGTATGAAAAGCGCTATGAAAGAAGTAAATTGTGGCACCATGAGGACACTTGACCCAATTTTTTGAATGATGGATGTTAAGAGACTCAAGGAAGAAGTAGCATCTAAGATGAAACTGAAGGAGGAATGGCAAGGTCTCTGGTCAAAGCTGAAGTCAAATGACGCCTGGAGGTCCAGACTGCTACAGGAAGCTGAGTGATTTAATGGGCGCTACTAGTGGAATTGAATGTGCCTTAGGAGAGTGTGCAAGAGTGAGCAGATACTAAAGCTCTCTTAGCCGTGTCAAGGAACCTTAGACATTATCCTGAGGGAATAAGGGAGCCATTGAAATATATCTGAGTTGGAAGAGCCCTGGTCATAGTATTCTATCAGTATTATATGGTGGCAGTGTGTAAATGACCTGAATGAAAGGTGGCAAGACCAGTACGGAGACCGATTCAGAAACTCTTGCAGCAGTTCAGATAAGAAATGATAGTGGCTGGAATTTTTAATAGAAGTAAAGGTGGAAATAGAACAGGCCTTTCAGTTGTGGAAACTGGATATGAAGAGTCAAAAGAGACCACACTCTGGCTTCATTATCTTATTTGAGAAAGTGAAGTGCCTTCCGAGTGGAGCTGTGCTGGGAGGGAATTGGATACATAGACTCGGCACCCCAGCTGGAGGTCTAGGATGGACAGAGGGGCTTGGGAGGCAGCTCTTATCAGTGTAATGGTGTCATGCGGGTATGTGTTCTCACCCAGGGGGGTTCGCAGAATGAAAATTGGGAACGTTCCTAGAATAACCCACGAGTAACGTCACATAATGCAATCAGACACAGAAGGAAGAATAGCCAGAGGACAGGCTGCACATCAAGGTCATTTGTTTCCTGAAAACCAAGGGAAAGAGCTTTTGGGGCATGAAGGAGCAAAGGGAAAATGATCAATAGCTCCAGACGTTACAGGCAGGAAACCTACAATTACTGAGGGAAAGTGTTAGGGTGAATTTACCTAGAAAGAGGCTGCTTAATGACTTTGAAAGTACATTAAAAATGAGTGGAAATTTAGAAATAAAATTGACAGATTATGTGTTAGAATTTGCACTTTGAAGAAGCAAAGACATTTTAAAAATAGATAAGATTTGGGGAAATTCTGTCTTGGGTCAGAGACCATGATTTCCTGAGGGGACTACGTGAGAAGGGGTTTGGGTATGTGCTTATGTCAGAGATTTATTTTTAATTTTTGCAAGTGGGTAGAGAGTGAGTGCATAATTTTTGCAAGTGCATAGAAAGTGAACAGTTCTCTTGATTCATAGCAGAGTACTATTTCACTTTTCTGTCACTTACCTGGAGCACTGGGGAATTTTCTGAATGCAGCCTATTATATTATGTAATAATACCTATCTTAAAGTATAATATCACATTTCTTGCCTTATTTTTTGCTAATGACTTATTACTTGATATTTAGTTTTTATTTATTTGAGACTATAGAAATGATATTAGACAAAAAGCAAATTAGAGTGATTTTTTTTTTGAGTTCAAAATGAGTCGTAAAGCAGTGGAGACAACTTACAACATTAACAATGCATTTGGCCCTGGAACTGCTAACAAATGTACAGTGGAGTGGTAGTTCAAGAAGTTTTGCAAAGGAGACGAGAACCTTGAAGATGAGGAACATAGTGGCTGGCCATGGGAAGTGATAATGACCAGTTGAGAGGATTATCAAAGCTGATCCTCTTACAATTACACAAGAAGTTGTCAAAGAACTCAGTTTCTACCATTCTACAGTCATTGAGCATTTGAAGCAAATTGGAAAAGTGAAAAAGCTTGATAAGTGGGTGCCTGATGAGCTGACTGAAAATCAAATAAATCATCATTTTGAAGTGTTGTTTTCTCTTATTCTACACAGCAACAATGAACCATTTCTTGATCAGATTGTGACGTGTGATGAAAAGTGGATTTTCTATGACAACCGACAACAACCAGCTCAGTGGTTGGACTGAGAATCTCCAAAGCACTTCCCAAAGCCAAACTTGCACCCAAAAAAAGTCATGGTCACTGTTTGATGATCTGCTGCCCATTTAACCCACTATAGCTTTCTGAATCCTGACAAAACCATTACATCTGAGAAGTATGAGATGCACCAGAAGCTGCAACGCCTGCAGCCAACATTGGTGAACAGAAAGAGCCCAATTCTTCTCCACGACAACACCCAACCACACATCACACAACCAACACTTCAAAAGTTGAGCAAATTGGGGTAAGAAATTTTGCCCCATCTGCCATATTCACCTGACCTCTTGCCAACCAACAACCACTTCTCCAAGCATCTTGACAACTTTTTGTAGGGAAAATGCTTCCACAAAAAGCAGGAGGTAGAAAATGGTTTCCAAGAGTTCTTCGAATCCTGAAGCATGGATTTTTGTGCTACCAGAATCAACAAACTTTTTTCTTACTGGCAAAAATGTGCTGATTGTAATGGATCCTATTTTGATTAATAAAGATGTGTTTGAGCCTAGTTATAATGATTTAAAATTCAGTCTGAAGCCACAATTACTTTTGTATCAACCTAATATATAAAGTGAAGTCATATTTTGAAATACATAGTCCAATACTCTTGCCTGGAAAATCCCATGGACGGAGGAGCCTGGTAGGCTGCAGTCCATGGGGTCATGAAGAGTCAGACACGACTGAGTGACTTCACCTTCACTTTTCATTTTCATGCATTGGAGAAGGAAATGGCAACCAACTCCAGTGTTCTTGCCTGAAGAATCCCAGGGACGAGGAAGCCTGGTGGGCTGCCATCTGTGGGGTTGCACAGAGTCGGACACAACTGAAGCGACTTAGCAGCAGCAGCAGTCCACATCTATTTTGATCTTTGAAATCCACAATGGTTATTTAATAATCTCTTACTACAGCAAGTCTTGAGCACCCAGTGTGTACAGAGTGTAGTAGGAAAAGAAAGTATATGATCCCTTCCCTCTAGAACCTTGCCTTCTGAGAGGAAACTGAGCCTGAATTGACAAGTGATCATATGCTCATGTTTCAAACTATGGAAGAATAATCTGAGCAGAGTGTTATAGACTATAAAAGAACTTTTAAGATGAGAGATGAGTTTAGAAATAAATTTAGGGAAAAAAATGTATAAGGAAACGTGCTGTGCTGTGCTAAGTCGCTTTAGTCATGTCTGACTCTTTGCGACCCCCTGGACTGTAGCCAGCCAGGCTCCTCTGTCCATGGGATTCTCCAGGCAAGAATGCTTTAGTGCGTTGCCATGCCCTCCTCCAGGGGATCTTCCCAACCCAGGGATTGAACCTGCATCTCTTATGTCTTCTGCATTGGCAAGTGAGTTCTTTACCACTAGCACCACCTGGGAAGCCCGTGAGGATACATATATATATTTAATACCCAAAAGATAGATTTTGTGTCCTTGAACTTACCGTTGAATGAAAATTTAGCTTATTCCTCAACAAATTAAAAGTTAATAGGATTTTTTTAGTAAGCAAGGCACATTCTCCACTACTACCATCGCTTGGATAAAACCATGGATAAAATCATTTAAAATCTTGCTAAGAAACTTTCTACTTATTCTGTACTACCTGCTTGCTGCTAAGCCACAATGGCTGATGGGAAAGATTAAATTCCTAATTTTCTGTTTTTATTCTCTTATTCCTAGTACGCTGCATTGATCCACCAGTATTGGTCAGTATGAAGCTTAGGGGTGTCATTAAACACCATTATTATCCTGGGGACAGAATAGACTATGAGTGTTACCGAGGATACTTCTATGTGTGGCCTTATCTCCTCTCAGCTACTTGTGAGCCTAATGGCTCATGGAGCCGTATTGAAGAAGCATGTTTAAGTAAGGAAACTAAACCATTTTTATTTCTTGGGGTTTTTTTTTTATCCTCTAGAGATTTTTACACATTTTAAGAGTTAATTTTCCACTACATCAATAATGATTTTCTCCTAAGAAACTAGGTTGTAGATAGCAATCCATTTTTTCTGGCTTTGAGAAATCTCCAGGGAATCTTTATTGGGGATTGGTCCCTCAATAAATGTGCATTTCAAGCTTGCCCTTATAATAATTAAATAAAGAAAATAATATTTCATCAATAGAAAAGAGCAGTGTAGAATTTTGATCTTAATTTAAATGTTTTGAAATTGGTATGAAAAAACAAATTTGAAAATTTTCTTGTAGGAAAATCATGTCCAGATCCACAAGTAAAACATGGTAAAGTAGTTGCCCCAAATGAAACATTTGCGTGGGAATCCGAAGCTCACATTTCTTGTGATGAGGGGTAAGTAAGTTACTCCTTAGAAAGAAATAAGATAAACATTGTGAATTTCATTTTTCTTTGCTTCTCAACTTGATCATTTCCTTAAAGTTGATTTCATTTTTCTTTCTAGGTGGTAAGTTGCACTTGAAATGATGTGTTATACTGAAATGATAAGTTACACTGAAAAAATATGTAATTAATAGAAAGAAATTTAAATTGAAGAACAGCAAGATTATATACTTATTATATGTGAGAATAAGCCTATTGGATGTGTCAAAAATGTAATAATCATGATAGCTGTATCCTTAACTACAAAGTACAGCCTGTTTAAAATGGCCCTTCTCAGAGTTGAAGGAGGGCTCACAGAAATGACTGACATCAACAGTGTAGGAGGGCTCCTTTTTCTCCACACCCTTTCCAGCATTTATTATTGGTAGACTTTTAAATGATGCCCATTCTGACAGGCGTAAGGTAATATCTCATTGTAGTTTTAATTTGCATTTCTCTAATAATTAGCAGTATTTAGCATTTTTTTTATGTGCCTGAAAAAGACACTTGTATGCTTCTTTGGAAAAATGTCTATCTAGTCCTTCTGCTCATTTTTTGATTATGTTGTTGTTGCTTTTGGTATTAAGCTGTATAAACTCCATATATTGGAAATTAATCATTTCTTGGTAGCATCATTTATAAATATTTTCTCCCAGTCCATAGTTTTCCTTTATCCTTTGCCATGCAAAAGGGCTTTCGATTTAATTAGATCCCAGTTTTTTATTTTTGTTTCTATTTTCATTACTCTAGGAGATGTATCCAAAAAAATACTGCCACAATTTATGTTAAAGAGTGTTCTGCCTATGTTTTCCTTGAGGAGTTTTATAATATCAGGTCTTACATTTAGGTCTTTAATCCATTTTGAGTTTAGTTTTATATTTATTTGTATATGGTGTAAGAGAATGTTCTATGTTCTATATGGTGTAAAATGTTCTATATGTAGAATGTTCTATATGGCGTAAAAGAATGTTTCCTTCTTTTCACATATAGCTGTCTAGTTTTCCCAGAACCACTTATTGAAGAGACCGCCTTATCTCCATTGTCTATTCTTGCCTCCTTTGTTCTAGATTAATTATCGGCATATGAGTTTATTGATGGGCTTTCTATCCTATTCTATGGTTCTATACGTCTCCTTTTCTGCCAGTACTATACTGTTTTGAAGACTGTAGCATTATAGTATAGTTTGAAGTTAGGGAACATGATTCCTCCAGTTCCATTCTTCCTTCACAAGATTGTTTTGGCTATTAGGGGTCTTTTGTGTTCCCGTACAACTTAAAACATTTTTTACTCTAGTTTTGTGAAAACTAGAGTAATTACCAATTACCATTGGTAATTTGGTAGGGATTGCATTGAATCTATAGATTGTCTTGAGTAGTATAGTCATTTTGACAATGCTGATTCTCTAAATCCAAGAACATGGAGTATTTTTCCATCTGTTTGAGTCATCTTCAATTCCTTTCATCAGTATCTTATGGTTTTCAGAGTATAGGTTTTTTGCCTCCTTAGATAGGTTTATTTCTAAATATTTTATTCTTTTTGATGCATTAGTAAGTGGGATTGTTTCCTTAATTTCTTTTTCTGATATTTCATTGTTAGAGTATAGAACTGCAACAATTTCTGTATATTAATTTAGTATTCAGCAACTTTTCAAAATTCATTGATGAACTCTAGTAGTTTTCTGGTAGTGTCTTTAGAATTTTCTATGTATAGCATCACATCATCTGCAAACAGTGATGGTTTTACTTCTTTTCCAGTTTGGATTCCTTTTATTTATTTTTCTTCTCCATTTCCTGTGACTAGAACTTCCAAAACTATGTTGAATTAAAGTGATAAGAGTAGGCATCCCGGTATATTTCCTGATCTAGAGAAAATGTTTTCCATTTTCACCATTGAGTAGGATATTAGCTGTGGATTTGTCATATATAGCCTTTATTATGTTGAGCCATGTTTTCTCTAAGCTCACTTTCTGAAGAGGATTTTTTTAAATCATAAATGGATATTGAATTTTATCATAAGTTTTTTCTGCATCTATTGAAAGGATCACATGGTTTTCGTTCTTCAACTAGTTAATATGGTGTAATGTGTTGATTGATTAATGAATATTTAAAAATCTTATATCCCTGGGATAAATCTCACTGGATCATGATGTATGATCCTTTTAATGTATTGTTGGAGTTGGTCTGCTAGTATTTTGTTGAGAATTTTTGTTTACATTTTCATCAGTGATTGACCTGAAATTTTCTTTTTTGTGTGATATCTTTGTCTGGTTTTGGTATTAAGGTGATGCAGGTCTCATAGGATAAGTCTGGAACTGTTCTTTCTTCTGCAAATTTTTGGAATAGTTTCAGAAAGATGGATGGATATTTGGTAGAATTCACCTGTGAAGCCATCTGGTCCTGGAATATTTTGCTTTTTGGGAGTTTTTAAATTACTGATTCAATTTCAGTACTGGTGATTAGTCTGTTCATACTTTCTATTTCGTCTTGGTTCAGTCTTGGGAGATTATCTCTTTCTAAGAATATTTACATTTCTTCTACAATAGATAGTCCATTTTATTGGCAAATAGTTGCTTGTAGTAGTCTTTTGTGATCCTTTATATTTCTGATGTGTTGGTTGTAATTTCTTTTTCCTTTCTGGTTTTATTGATTTGGGCCCTCTCCCCTTTTTTCTTGATGAGTCTGGCTAAGTCTATCAATTTCTTTATCTTTTCAAAGAACCAGCTTTTAGTTTCATTGGTCTTTTCTATTTTTTTAATTTATTTTAATTGGAGGCTAATTACTTTACAATGTTGTGGTGGTTTTTGCCGTACATTGACATGAATCAGCCATGGGTGTACATGCATCCCTCCATCCCAAACCCCCCTTCCACCTCCCTCCCCATCCCATCTGTCTGGGTTGTCCCAGTGCACCGGCTTTGAGTGCCCTGGTTCATGCATCAAACTTGGACTGATGATCTATTTCACATATGGTAATATACATGTTTCAATGCTATTCTCTCAAATCATCTCACCCTCGCCTTCTCCCTCAGAGTCCAAAAGTCTGTTCTTTGTATCTGTGTCTCTTTTGCTGTCTTGCATATAGGGTCATCATTAGCATCTTTTTAAATTCCATATATATGCATTAATATTGGAGAAGGCAATGGCACCCCACTCCAGTACTCTTGCCTGGAAAATCCCATGGACGGAAGAGCCTCGTAGGCTATAGTCCATGGGGTCGCTAAGAGTCGGACACGACTGAGCGACTTCACTTTCACTTTTCCCTTTCATGCACTGGAGAAGGAAATGGCAACCCACTCCAGTATTCTTGCCTGGAGAATCCCAGGGATGGCAGAGCCTGGTGGGCTGCTGTCTATGGGGTCGCACAGAGTCGGACACGACTGAAGCGACTTAGCAGTAGCAGCATGCATTAATATACTGTATTGGTGTTTTTCTGTCTGACTTACTTCTGTCTGTATAATAGGCTCCAGTTTCATGCATCTTATTAGAACTGTTTTCAGTTCTAAAGTCTCTATTTCATTTGTTGCTGCTCTAATCTTTATGATTTCCTTCTTTTTACTGACTTTGATTTTTATTTGTTCTTCTTTCTCTAGTTGCTTTAAGTGTAATGTTAGGTTGTTTATTCTTGTTTCCTGAGGTAAGTTTGTATCACTGTAAAATTCCCTCTTACTACCATTTTTGCTGCAGCCTATAGGTTTTAGATCATGTTTTCATTTTCATTTGTGTCTCAGTTCAGTTCAGTCGCTCAGTCGTGTCCGACTCTTTGCGACCCCATGAATTGCAGCACGCCAGGCCTCTCTGTCCATCACCAACTCCCGGAGTCCACCCAAACCCATGTCCATCAAGTTGGTTATTCCATCCAACCATCTCATCCTCTGTCGTCCCCTTCTCCTTCCGCCCCCAATCCTACCCAGCATTAGGGTCTTTTCCAATGAGTCAACCCTTCGCATGAGGTGGCCAAAGTATTGGAGTTTCAGCTTCAACATCAGACCTTCCAATGAACACCCAGGATTGATCTCTTTTAGGATGGATTGATTGGATCTCCTTGCAGTCCAAGGGACTCTCAAGAGTCTTCTCCAACACCACAGTTCAAAAGCATCAATTCTTTGGCGCTCAGCTTTCTTCACCGTCCAACTCTCACATCCATACATGACCACTGGAAAAACCATAGCCTTGACTAGACGGACCTTTGTTGGCAAAATAATGTCTCTGCTTTTAAATATGCTATCTAGGTTGGCCATAACCTTCCTTCCAAGGAGTAAGCGTCTTTTAATTTCATGGCTGCAATGACCATCAGCAGTGATTTTGGAGCCCAAAAAAATAAAATCTGACACTGTTTCCACTGTTTCCCCATCTATTTCCCATGAAGTGATGGGACCAGATGCCATGATCTTAGTTTTCTGAACGTTGAGCTTTAAGCCAACTTTTTCACTCTCCTCTTTCACCTTAATCAAGAGGCTCTTTAGTTCTTCTTCATTTGTGTCTAGGTATTTTAAAAAAATGTCCTCTTTGGTTTCTTCAGTGATTCATTGGTTGTTCTGTAGCACACCAGGTAGCCTCCACATGCTTGCATTTTTTGCAGGTTTTTTTTTTTTCTTATAGTTGATTTCTGACCTCACAGGGGGTCATGGTTGAAAAAGATGGTTGGTATGATTTCAGTTTACTTAAATTAGCAGGAATTGCTTGTGCCCAGCATGTGATCTACCCTAGAGAATGTTTCATGTGTACTTGAAAAGAATGTGTATTCTGCTGCTCTTGGATGAAATGCTCTATAAATATTAAGTCCATCTAGTTCAATATGTCACTTAAGGCTCTTGTTTCCTTATGAATTTTCTGTCTGGATGATCTATCCATTGATGTAAGTGGGGTGTTAAAGTGCCCTACTATTATTGTATTACTGTCAATTTTCCCTTTTTGGCTGTTAGCACTCGGCCATGTGTACCGAGGTGCTCCTCTATTGGGTGCATATATATTTAAGTTGTTATATTTTCTTCTTGGATTGATTCTTTGCTCATTATATAGTGTCCTTCTTTGTCTCCTGTAGTAGTCTTTATTAAAGAGTATTGTGTCTGCTAGAAGTGTTGCAACTCTGACTTTCTTTTGATTTCCATTTGCATGGAATAGCTCTTTCCATTTCCTCACTTTCACTGTGTATGTGTCTCCAGATCTGACGTGACTTTCTTGTAGACAGCATGTATATAGGTCTTGTTTTTGTAATCATTTAGCCGGTCTGAGTCTTTTGGTTGGAGCATTTAGTCCACTTAACGTTTAACGTAATTATTGATATGTATGTTCCTATTGCCATTTTGTTGATTTTTTTTTTTGCTTTTTTTCTTCTTTCTTTCTCTTCTCTTTTGATGACTGTCTTCAGTATTATATGTGGATTCCTTTATCTTTTTTATGTGTACATCTATTACAGTTTTTTTGTGGTTATATGAGATTTTTGTATAGAAGTCTATATTTATACATACTTGTTTTAAGTTACAGATTTCTTAATTTCAAATGTATTTTAGATATCCTGCCTTTTATTCTCCTCCCCTCACAATTACTGTTTTTGATTTTATATTTCACATCTAATTTTTTGTGTATCCCTTAACTGCTTATCGTAGATACAAATTATTTCATTGCTTTTTCTCTTTTAACTTCCCTACTAGCTTTGTGTGTGGATGATTTTCTAACTGTATTGTAAGTTTGCCTTTACCCATAAGCTTTTCCATTTTATAATTTTCTTCTTTCTATTTGTGATCTTTTCATTTCCACAGAGAATTTCCCTTATTATTTGTTGTAAAGATGCTTTGGTAATAGTGAATTATTTTATCTTTTGCTTAACTCTAAAACTTTTGATTTCTCCATCAAATCTGAATGAGAGCTTTGCTGAATCGAGTATTCTTGATTGTAACTTTTTGACTTTCATCACTCTAAAGCCCCTTCTTTATGGCCTGCAGAGTTTCTGCTGAAAAATTAGTTGATAGCCTTATTGGAGTAATCTCATATGTTATTTGTTGATTTTCACTTATTGCTTTTAATATTTTCTCTTTGTCTTTAGTTTTTGTCATTTTGATTATTCTATGTCATGGTATATTCCTCTGTGGGTTAATCCTGTATGACACTCTCTGCACTTCCTAGACCTGGGTGACTGTTTCTTTCTCAGGTTAGGGAACTTTTCAGCTATTATCTTTTCAAATATTTTCTCAGGTGCTCTCTCTCTCCTCCTTCTGGGACCCCAGTAATGCAAATGCTAGCATGCTTAGTGTTGTCCCAGAAGTCCCTTAAACTGTCCTCATTCTTTCTCATTCTTTTCTCTGTTCCATGGCGCTGATTACCACCGCTCTGTCTTCCACCTCGCTGATCTGTTCTTCTGCCTCATTTACTCTACTGTTGATTCCTTCTAGTGTAGTTTTCATTTCAGTTATTGTATTCTTTAACTGTATTTTGTTTTTCTTTATATTTTCTAATTCTTTGTTAAAAACTTCTAATTTTTCACTTTGTGCATCCATTCTCCTGAGTTCTTTGGTCATCTTTACTATCATCACTCTGAACTCTTTCTTGGGTAGATTCCATTTCTCCATGTCAATTAGTTCTTCTGGGGTTTTATCTTGTTCCTTCATCTGAAATGTATTTTTCTGTGTCTTCATTTTCTTTAAATTGCTATTTGTATTTTTTATATGTGGTAAGTTGGTTACTCTTTTTTGATTTTGGAGAAGTGACCCTCTGTAGAAAATGTTCAGAGCATCCCAGCAGTGCTCTCGCCTCTCATCTCTCAGGGGCCCAGGATCAGCTGGCCCCAGGGTAGTGTCTGGCCTGCGTTTGTAGACTCAATCTGCAGGCAGCAGGGCTGTAATTTTCTTGCTTCTTGTGTCAGCCCCATGGCCACTGGAGCTGGATCTTGCTCCTCTGTTGGGCAGGGTCATATCTAGTGAAGTGAAAGTGAAAGTCGCTCAGTCATGTCTGACTCTTTGCAACCTCATGATCTATACAGTGCATGGAATTCTCCAGACCAGAACACTGGAGTGGCTAGCCTTTTCCTTCTCCGGGGGATCTTCCCAATCCAGGGATTGAACCCAGGCCTCCTGCATTGTGGGCAGATTCTTTACCAGCTGAGCCACAAGGGAAGCCCAAATGTGGTGTGGGCTCAGGGGGTCTTTAGGCAGCCTGTCTGCTCACGCTCATTTGTTGTTTGGCCTGAGGCGTTTCTAGCAATGGATCCTACAGACTGTTGGGTGGGGCCAGGTCTTGGTGCCAAAATATCAGCCTCTGGGAGAGCTCATTCAGATGAGTGCTCCCTGGTATATCTGCCACGCATGTGTGCTCAGTCATGTTCAACTTTGCGACCCCATGGGCTGTAGCCCTCCAGGCTCCTCTGTCCATAGACTTTCCCAGGCAAGACTACTGGAGTGCGTTACCATTTTCTTCTCCAGGGGATCTTTCCAACCCAGGGATCAGCCTACATCTCCTACATTGACAGGCAGATTCTTTACTGGGCCATCTGATAAGTCCTATATATCTGCCACCAATGTCTATATCCCCAGAGTGAATCACAGCCACCTGCTGCTTCCTTTCAAGATCAGTAGGTGGTTCTGATCCAGGATCCTATGAAGTTATTGCTTTTGCCTTTGTTCCTGGTGTCTATGAGACTTCTGTGTACCCTTTTAGAGTGAAGTCTCTATTTCTCCCAGTCCTGTGAGCTCCTGTAATCAAGCTCTGGTGGCTTTCAAAGCCAAATGCTCTAGGATCTCCTCTTCCCAGTGCTGGAGTCTTGGGTTAGGGGCTTCACTGGGACTCAGAACTTGCTCTAGTGGTAAAACCTCTATAATATAATTATTCTCTAATTTGTGGGGCACCCACCTAAGGGAATGGGATTCGATTATATTCCTGATTTGCTCTCCTACCAGTCTCTTTATGGTTCCATCTTTTTGTTTCTAGCTTTAGGGGATCTTTTCTGGTAGTCTTCAGTCTTTTTCAGTGATGATTGTCCTGTAGATTGTTGTGATTTTGGTATTCTTGTTAAAGGAGGTGAGTTTAGGGTTCTTCTACTCTGCCATCTTAGCTGCTCTGTCTTTGTCTTTTGAGAGTTTGATTATTATGTGTCTTAGTGTGGACTTCTTTAAGTTCTTTTTACCTGGAAGTCGTTGAGCTTCTTGATTGTATTTGTATTTCTCATCAAATTTGGAAAGTTGTCTGCCATTATTTTTTAAAATGTTCTCTCTGTCCCTTTCTATCTCTCCTCTCCCTCTGAGAGTCCCACAATATGTATGATCTGCTTGATCATGTCACACAAGTCCTTTAGGGACTGCTCATTTTTCTTCACTCTTTTTTCTTTCTGTTGCTCAGATTCAGTAACTTCCCCCATTCTATATTTATGTTCACTGATTCTTCTTTCTGCCTGCTCAAATTTTCTTTAAACCCCTCTACTGAATTTTTTATACCAGGTATTGTACTTTAAGCCCAGAATTCCTTCTTGATTTCTTCTTAGGTTATCTGTCTCCTCATGATGGGCTTCCTAGGTGGCACAGTGGTAAAGAATCTGCCTGTCAATGCAGGAGACACAAGAGATGAGGGTTGGATCCCTGGGTTGGGAAGATGCCCTGGAGTAGGAGATGACAATTGACTCTGGTGTTCTTGCCTGGAAAGTTTCATGGCAGAGCAGCCTGGTGAGCTGCAGTCCACGGGGTCACAAAGAGTCAGGCACAACTGAGCAGGCACACATGAGCATTCGCCTTGTGATTGTTCTGCTTTGCTCATACATCATTTTCTTGCTTTTCTGTACGTCTTTCTGTAGTTGTTCGAGCATATTTAAGATAGTCCTTATCTAATCTATCTGTCATCAGATGTTTTTCAGGAGCAGTTTCTGTTCATTTAATTTTATTTTTATTTTGAATGGGCCATACTTTCCTGTTTCTTTGTATGCCTGGTGATTTTTTGTGGAATACTGGACATTGAAATTTAATAATATGGTAACTTTGGAAGTCAGATTCTCCCCTTTCCCTGGACATTGCAGTTTTTGTTATTGTTTTTTGATTGCTGTAGGATATTTCTCTGCCAGCAATCAGCCTGAGTTGTAAACTGAAGGTCTTCTCAGGCCGTTTCTGAGTTTTTCCCTGAATATGCACACTTACTTTCTAAATTTCCCCTCATATGCAGTTGTTTTTGAATGTCTAATCTTTAATTATTGGCTTCTGAAGCATTAAAATGAAGTTGAAAGCAAAAATCAAATTGGAAGCGAATGGTGCTTGATCTTGAAATCCCATGTAATTCACTTCAGCCAACAAGGAAGGGGCTTGCAAGCATCAGAAGACATGACAACAATGGCTACCCACCATTTTCTGTGATCAGGAACAAAAGTCAGCAATCAGAGTACATATCGTTGGTTCTTGGAGGACAGTCCTTTCTGGGTACTCTGCCTCCTGCAATCTATGTGTGAGCCGCTCAGGAAAACATGCACAGCTGCCTTCTACACTGCTGAGAGGGGGAATGAGTAGCTGCTATTTTCCTAAGAGCTGAAATTAACTGAAATGGATGTGATTGGCCTGTCTGAGTTTTCCTCTGGAAGTTGAAATTCTTCAACAGACTCCAAAGTTCAAAAATAGTGACATCAGGCAGACTCTGCCATTGCAGTTTTTGTCTAGTTATGGAGACAGGTTCTTGGTGCCTCCAACTCTGCCACCTTCCCCAAGTCCTCTCCTAAAACACTACAATATACAAAAAAATGAGAGCAACTAGATGGAGAAGTCGATTAGAACCTTGTGCAAGCAGTTTCACTGATTATTTTTAAATTGATCAAGTAAAAATATTAGAATGTTCTGTCATAGATATAGAGAGCCTATTAGGCACTTTGAAAGGTTCCAAAAACTTAAAGCATAGACTCTTCTCAAAAAATAAAAAAAGTGAAACGCAATATATACTAGTATAATATATTAAAGCAAAATAGTAAATAAGGAGTGCCGAATACATACAATTATTTATGATTGTTACAATGAGAGTCCAGAGGGGAGGAGAGTGCACTGTGAATTTAAATTATCAGAAAAGATTAAGAGAAGATTGCATTAAGTAGCAGTCCTAAGCTGTTCCTAGGAAGATATTCTGATCTAAAGAATATTAAAAAGAGCTAAAACTTACCTAGTGCTCACTATGTGTCAGATGCTAACTTATTCTCAAAACAATCCCATGAGGTAGGTCCTATTGTGTCATTTACATAGATGAGGAAATGGAGCAAGAAAAACCATGAGAGACTTTCCCAAGCTCAAATAACAAGTCCATCATGCAACTAGAACTTGAATCTGGGCAGGCAAGCTCTAGAGCCTGGTCTCTCTTTCTCGGTTCTAACTGAGCACAGTGGTGGGAGCAAAAGCTTAGAAGTGAGAGTGTGATGCACTTGCCAGAGACAGCAAAGATGCCAGACTGACAGCGTAGCTGAGTCATGGAGACTTTTTGCTGTGGGCCAATGTGTGTTCACAGGCAATAACTCTTTATTTGATTAAAATTGCAGATTTGGTTAGCACTTTCATTTTTATCATGTCAGATAAGAAACGTCTCCCTCAAAGTACTATAGTATAGAAAAACAACCATATAAAAGTTTTCATTATTATGTGTGCCGTTAAAGAACCAGTAACCTTTTCGTTTTTCTATTTAGTTATTTCTTAAGAGGAAAACCTATTATAATTTGTAAACTTATTGGAGAGAATGTGTCTTGGAGTGATAAGATTCCACACTGTGAAAGTAAGTAAATTCTCACTTTAGAATTTAGATCAAGAATGTTCAAACTTTTTGGCTTCAGGATCTGTTTTCGCTTTTAACTCAGCAATGATCCCAAAGAGCTTTTCTTTATGTTCCTTGCTGTGCTAAGTTGCTTCAGTCGTGTCCAACTCTGCGATCCTAGGGACTGTAGCCCGCCCTGGGATTCTCCAGGCCAGAATACTGGAGTGGGTTACCATGCCGGCCTCCGTGGGGTCTTCCCCACCCAGAGAATGAACCCGCGTCTCTTATGTCTCCTGTATTGGGAGACGTGTTCTTACTACTAGTGCCACCTGGGAAACTGTTTCTTTATGTGTTTTATGTCTACTGGTGTTCATTTTATTGAAATTAGAATGAAAGTTTTTAAAATAGTTTTTTATTAAATCACTTTTAAGATGTATAAAGTCAATACATGTTAATATATACACCATATTTTTATGAAAAAAAATTTAAAAATTCCAAAACAGTGAGAATATTGGCATTGTTTTACATTTTTTGCAAATATCTGGCTTAAAGGAAGACATCTGGATTCAGTCTGTTTCAAATTCACACAATTTGTAGATTCTGGAAAATTTCACTATACAGTTACAAGGACGACTGTGAAATAAGCCAGTATTTTGGTATTATTGTGAACCACTGATGTAGTGAATGGATATGTTTATAAATTATAAAGCATGTCTTAGCTAGTGATGGATTTTATTATTATTTTTAAATTAATTTATTTTTTATTGAAGGATAATTGCTTTACAGAATTTTGTTGTTTTCTGTCAAACCTCAACATAAATCAGCCATAGGTATACATATATCCCCTCCCTTTGGAACCTCCCTCCCATCTCCCTCGCCATCCCACCCCTCTAGGTTGATACAGAGCCCCTGTTTGAGTTTCCTGGGCCATACAACAAATTTCCGTTGGCTATCTATTTTACATATGGTAATATAAGTTTCCATGTAATCACAAGCATATTTTCTCATTAAATTTTCATCTCTTATATGATGTCTAGAGCAAAACTTTGCATGTCCTTATAGATAATATAGGAATTTCATATAGATACTTTAATAGGTATTTAAGGAAGTGAGTTTGGTTCTTAAAAGTTAATTTCTATATGAGTTTGATTTGGGATAATACATTTTCTCATGGAAACTTTCCTCTAAATGGATGATGGATTCACAATTAACTTCTAGAAATCATAGGTTAAAGAGCTTATTGAAGGTAGTGCATAGGACTTTACTAATGCTGTCTTTACTCTTTCATCTTTCTTTTGCCTTCATTTTCTCTTTTTTTTCCCCTTTTAAGAGATTTATTGTGGACAACCTCCAAAAATAAAACATGGAAAACACACCAATAGCTACAGGAATATATTTGAATATAATGAATTAATAACTTATAGTTGTGATCCTTCAAATGGACCAGATGAATATTCACTTGTTGGACAGAACAAGCTTATTTGTATTGAACCTAACAAATGGAGTAGTGACCCTCCTCTGTGTAAAGGTAATCATATTTCGATTTATCTCCTTTATTTGTAAATTCTGTGGAATACTTTGTAAATAGTTTTGTTGTTGTTCGGTCACTTAGCCCTGTTCGACTCTTTGCAACCCCATGGACTGCAGCACGCCAGGCTTCTCTGTCCTTCACCATTTCCTGGAGCTTGCTCAAACTCACGTCCATTGAGTTTTACCTATAAGTAAATAATTTTGCCAATAAGTAAAACAATCATGCAAGTTTCCTCCTCTGTTTGCATTGACTTCTAATTTAATTTAGGCCAAATTGAATAGAAAATAGTTCTAGTTATGGGTTTCCCTCTCCTCACCCCAGACGTTATTGACATTCCAGTTTACACATTGTGAACTAATATGTGTGTGTGTGTGTGTATAAAAGTTAGGATTTTCTGTTTCAAAAACCAAAAAACTCAACACACGCTGCCTTAAAAATAAAGTTTTTCCTTATATTGCAAGATGTCTGAACATTCTGGCTACACATAATGGTAGGGTAGATTTTTAAAGGCTAACTCTCTCATTGATAATAATGATAAACTCTGGACAAAATATATTTTTAAAATAATGTTTAAGGCACTCGAGTGACATGAAGCAAGGAGATGCTGGAGGGGCTTTGACTGTTGGAAGGAAACAATCACTGAGTACAGGATAATATTTACTCTTTCCAACTGCACATGGAACATTTTCTAAGGGAGATCATATTCTAGGCAAGAAGATTATTTTTAGCACATTCCAAAGAATTAAAATCATTCTGAATACATTTTCTGATCAAAATGGATTAAATGTAGAAATTAAAACAGCTAATCTAGAAAATTCTCAAGTATTTGAAAATTATGAAAGATACTCATAAATAACCTATAGTTAAAGTAACAAGGAAAGTTAGAACATGTTCTGAATTGAATAAAAATGAAAAATATGATATATCAAGATAGCAAAAGTTGTGTGATACAGCAAAAGCATTGCATAGAGGGAAATTTATAGCATGAATTTGTGTTAGGAAAAAAAATGTCTCAAGTCAATAATTGAAGCTTCCACCATAAAAAACTAAAAAAGAAAGAGCAAACAAACTCAAAATAAGGAGACATAAGATAATCATAAATAGAGAAGGATCAATAAAATTGTGAAGAGAAAATAATACAGAAAACCAATGAAACCCCATGGTTCTTGCAGAAGATTGATAAAATAAATAAAGCTATAACTAGGCTGACAAAGAAAAAGATATTTAATAAATCAGACAGAGAAAGAAAAATATCATACAATTTCATTTATATATAGGATCTAAAAATACAACAAACTAGTACATATAACAAAAAAGAAACAGACTCACAGATATAGAGAACAAGCTACTGGTTATTAGCAGGGAGAGGAAAGAGAGGCAATATAGGGGCGGGGAGCATGGCTATAAGAGAGGCTACAAGAATGTATTGTATAACATAAGGAACATAGCCGCTATTTTGTAATAACTGTAAATGGAATGTACCCTTTAAAAGCTGTTTAAAAATTAAAAATAAATTTTTACAAAGAAGAAATTGCTAATATATTATACAGACATTTAAAGGGATGGTTAAAGTATATTATGATGATGATAGTTGTAATATCACAAATTTATGCTTATAAATTTGACAACAAATGAAGTTAACAAATTCCTTTGAAGAAAAATATACCAAAATATCTCCACACAAAGATGTAGGTAGCCTGAATAGTCTTATATCTATTATGGAAATATAATTTGTACTTAAAAACCCTCCCACAATGAGAATTAAATGAGAATCTCCCATTAATTATTGAGATGGTCAACACCAAAATCAGATTGATTATATTCTTTGCAGCCAAAGATGGAGAAGCTCTATACAGTCAGCAAAAACAAGACCGGGAGCAGACTGTGGCTCAGATCATGAACTGCTTATTGCCAAATTCAGACTTAAATTGAAGAAAGTAGGGAAAACCACTAGTCCATTCAGGTATGACCTAGATCAAATCCCTTATGAGTATACAGTAGAAGTGACAAATAGATTTAAGGGACTAGATCTGATAGACAGAGTGCCTGATGAACTATGGAGAGAGGTTTGTGACATTGTACAGGAGACAGGGATCAAGACCATCTCCATGGAAAAGAAATGCAAAAAAGCAAAATGGCTGTCTGAGGAGGTCTTACAGATAGCTGTGAAAAGAAGAGAAGCAAAAAGCAAAGGAGAAAAGGAAAGATATTCCCATCTGAATGCAGAGTTCCAAAGAATAGCAAGGAGAGATAAGAAAGCCTTCCTCAGGGATCAGTGCAAAGAAATAGAGGAAAACAAGATTGGGAAAGACTAGAGATCTCTTCAAGAAAATTAGAGATACCAAAGGAACATTTCATGCAAAGATAGGCTCGATAAAGGACAGAAATGGTATGGACCTAACAGAAGCAGAAGATATTAAGAAGAGGTGGCAAGAATACACAGAAGAACTGTACAAAAAAAGATCTTCACGACCCAGATAATCATGATGGTGTGATCACTCACCTAGAGCCAGACATTCTGGAATGTGAAGTCAAGTGGGCCTTAGAAAGCATCACTACGAACAAAGCTAGTGGAGGTGATGGAATTCCAGTTGAGCTATTTCAAAACCTGAAAGATGATGCTGTGAAAGTGCTGCACTGGATATGCCAGCAAATTTGGAAAACTCAGTAGTGGCCACAGGACTGGAAAAGATCAGTTTTCGTTCCAATCCCAAAGAAAGGCAATGCCAAAGAATGCTCAAACTACCACACAATTGCACTCATCTCACATGCTAGTAAAGTAATGCTCAAAATTCTCCAAGCCAGGCTTCAGCAATACGTGAACCGTGAACTTCCAGATGTTCAAGCTGGTTTTAGAAAAGGCAGAGGAACCAGAGATCAAATTGCCAACATCTGCTGGATCATTGAAAAAGCAAGAGAGTTCCAGAAAAACATCTATTTCTGCTTTATTGACTATGCCAAAGCCTTTGACTGTGTGGATCACAATAAACTGTGGAAAATTCCAAAAGAGATGGGAATACCAGACCATTTGACCTGTCTCTTGAGAAACCTGTATGCAGGTCAGGAAGCAACAGTTAGAACTGGACGTGGAACAACAGACTGGTTCCAAATAGGAAAAGGAGTACATCAAGGCTGTATATGGTCACCCTGCTTATTTAACTTATATGCAGAGTACATCGTGAGAAATACTGGGCTGGAAGAAACACAAGCTGGAATCAAGATTGCCAGGAGAAATATCAATAACCTCAGATATGCGGATGACACCACCCTTATGGCAGAAAGTGAAGAAGAACTAAAGAGCCTCTTGATGAAAGTGAAAGAGGAGAGTGAAAAAGTTGGCTTAAAACTCAGCATTCAGAAAACTAAGATCATGGCATCTGGTCCCATCACTTCATGGCAAATAGACGGGGAAACAATGGAAACGGTGTCAGACTTTATTTTTCTGGGCTCCAAAATCACTGCTGATGGTCATTGCAGCCATGAAATTAAAAGACGCTTACTCCTTGGAAGGAAGGTTATGGCCAACCTAGATGGCATATTTAAAAGCAGAGACATTACTTTGCCAATAAAAGTCCATTTAGTCAAGGCTATGGTTTTTCCAGTGGTCATGTATGGATGTGAGAGTTGGACGGTGAAGAAAGCTGAGTGCCACAGAATTGATGCTTTTGAACTGTGGTGTTGGAGAAGACTCTTGAGAGTCCCTTGGACTGCAAGGAGATCCAATCAATCCATCCTAACGGAGATCAGTCCTGGGTGTTCATTGGAAGGACTGATGTTGAAGCTGAAACTCCAATACTTTGGCCACCTGATGGGAAGAGTTGACTCATTGGAAAAGACCCTAATGCTGGGAAGGATTGGGGGCAGGAGGAGAAGGGGACGACAGAGGATGAGATGGTTGGATGGCATCACTGACTCGATGGACATGGGTTTGGGTAGCCTCCGTGAGTTTGTGATGGACAGAGAGGCCTGGCATGCTGCAATTCATGGGGTCGCAGAGTCGGACACGACTGAGCGACTAAACTGAACTGAACTGAACTGAATTAATTAATGAGAATCTCTCCTTAATCTGAGAGATGGCCTTCTTGGGGAATTCTACCATAACACTGCAAGAGTAAATAATAGCACCTGTAACACAAACTCTTCCAGAAATAGGAGAAACAAGTGCTTCTCAACTCACTTCATGGGGACTTTACCCTGATACCAAAGGCAGACAAAAAATTTGAAAGAAAATTATAAACAAGATCCTTACTGAATATAGAACTTCTCAACAAAGGGAAGTCTGGCATGCCATGGTTCATGGGTTCACAAAGAATCGGACACAACTGAACGACTGAACAACAACATTGGCAAGAAAGAAATAAAATAGTCTGTATTCATTTTCAACATGATTGTTTCAAAGACTGATGTTTTAGCAAGGTCGCAAAATATAGGATCAACACACAAAAAATGTAGAAAGCCAATCAACTATAATGACAGTTTCTTCTAAGTGGAAAAATGTTGTTTTTCTAAATCTGTTTTCCTGGAATTCAATGCACAAATGAAGTCTTTTTTTTTTTTTCCCCAAATAGCATCTTGCTTTTTATTCCTGGCCTCTTTCTTCCCACTTTGCACTCGTTTTTCTGGTCCTGTGTGAAAGCAGCTTTTTATTAATTCTGGAATTTTTCTATTTTTCAGTTGTCAAATGTGAACGTCCATTTCTCGAACATGGAATAATGGTGTCAGGAAGTAGAGAAAAATTTTCTTACCAATCAGTGGTGGTGTTTGAATGCCTCCAGGGTTATTACCTTAAAGGGAGCAGCCTAGTGTTCTGTGGCGGTAATGATACTTGGGAACCTGAGATGCCAACATGTATTAAAGGTACAAGTGTTTACAAGTGTTGTCTTTTTGCTTTTTCTAATTTTGTCTTTTAGTTTTTAAGACTAACTGAAAAAATTTATAATAATTGATAATAATTGAAAAAAATCTTAGTATTTAACTCTGTCTTGTATCCATTTCCGTGGCAGATGTATGTCAGAATTTACATAGAATTCTATTGTGATTTGGTATGTTTTTACAGAGTCTTAGCACATTCTGTTAGCAAATAACACAGGGAGTATTTATTTCTCTTGTTCAGTATTTTTATGTATGAAAATAAATGGGGAACCATCTTTCAAAGTAAACTGAAGCATGAGAATTTTTACCTATTTAAGTAAAGAAAAGAATGAGAGGCATAATTCATATAAATGAAATGAAAGCGGTAATCTCAACTGGTTGGCCCTACATTATTTCTTTTTCAGTGTGTATTTCTCTCAATACAAAGCTCACAGTTTTTAGCCATTCAGATTTAATATCTTCTTGCTTATATTTTACAAAAAATTCTTTAAATTCATACAGTTTACACTCATTCATCATTTTCAGTAATAAAAAGGGGAAGAACATATTTACAGCCATTTAGTTATACTTAGTGATTCTAAAAGTATTTGTTGAGGTCTGCAGATATCAACAGGTATGTAAACTTAGGCAAGTTATATTAACTTTGCATATGTTTACTTCCGTGTAAAGGTTTAGTGCTTTCCTCACTGGGTGAAAGCAAAGTTAAAATAGAGCCATTTAAAGCCCTGTAGCACAGTGCCTGGCATTTAGAAAGCTCTTAAAGGTAGCTTATATGACTTCCAGCATCACATTTAGAGAATATTTTCCAGATCCAAGACTATGTTTCATTTTCCAGACTGCAACCATCTCAGGTTCTTTTCATAAAACTGGGTAATTTCTGCTGTCACCAGAATAATACCAGTATTTCTACCACCTCCATCATTCCCACCTCACACAATTATTATTTTTCTGTTTACTGGGCATTTTTATTTGGCAACAGGAAGTAAATTTCATAACAATTGAAAAACAGGAAAAGTCCTTACTTACTGAAATGGTATGGAGGATTTCTGGCAGGGACTATTGGTCAGCTGCTCTTCCTAAAACTTGAGACTATTTTGATATGGTGGAAGAAATTGTCTTCCTAATTTCAGGGTTGCTTTCTCTGGCTGTTCTTTTTAGTGGCAGCAGAAGAAGAGACAAGAGGAGCACTCGGAAGAGGGTTAGCCTGGGCAGAATGCTCTCAGGGTCCTAGTGTGGCTCCACTCAGTCAAGTAACATCATTTCTGTGGGTTCTAGTTTCCTGTTGTCTGTTGACACAAACAAATGTCACTTACTGGCTTCTAATTTGTTTCCTATTGTCCAAATATTTTAAAGTATTGAGGGGCATTATTCATGTTAACATGGTAATTAGAACTCCTTTTTGTAATTCCCATAAACCTGGTACCCAGTAGCGTCTTTGAGTACTTTGGTGAGTGCTATGAAGTTTTGTGGGGAAAAGATGTTTTTCTGATGAATGATATATATATGTATATAATATATTTATTTATATATATATTTATATATATGTTTAATATATATATGATATATAAATTATAAAACGTTATATATAAATATATATTTATATGTTATATGTAAATATTTAATATATTTATATTATATATATATAAAGATTGCATATGAAATCTATACTCATTGTCCCATCCATGTTTACTCATATGGTTAGTGAGATTATGCACTGTGGTATACAATGTTTGTTGATATGCCTTTTTAAAAGTTGACCATAAACATTTCATAAGAAGAAAAAGAAATACAAGATGGCAAAGTGATTGTCTGAGGAGGCTTTACAAATAACCGAGAAAAGAAGAGAAGCTAAAGGCAAGGGAGAAAGGGAAAGATATATCCAATTGAATGCAGAGTTCCAGAGAATAGCAAGGAGAGATAAGAAGGCCTTCTTAAATGAACAATGCAAAGAAATAGAGGGAAACAATAGAATGGGAGAGACTAGAGATCTCTTCAAGAATATTGAAGATATCAAGGGAACATATTATGCAAGGATGCACATAATAAAGGACAGAAATGACAAGGACCTAACAGAAGCAGAAGCGATAAAGAAGAGGTAGCAAGAATATAGAGAACTGTACAAACAAAGGTCTTAATGACCTGAATAACCACAATGGTTGGTGACTCACCTAGAGCAGATATCCTGGGGTGTGAAGTCAAGTGGGCCTCAAGAAGCATTATATGAACAAAGCTAATGGAGGTGATGGAATTCCAACTGAGCTATTTAAAGTTCTAAAAGATGTGACTGTTAAAGTGCTGCACTCAATATGTCAGTAAATTTGGAAAACTGGACTTCCCTGCTGGCTCAGATGGTAAAGCATCTCCCTACAATGCAGGAGACCCGGGTTCAATCCCTGGGTTGGGAAGATTTCCTGGAGAAGAAAATGGCAACCCACTCCAGTATTCTTGCCTGGAAAATCCCATAGACAGTGGAACCTGGTAGGCTACAGTCCCTGGGGTCGCAAAGAGTTGGACACGTCTGAGCTATTTCACTTTCACTTTTCACTTTCATCAGTGGCCAGAGGACTGGCGAAGGTCAGTTTTTGTTTCAGTCCTAAAGAAGGACGATGCCATGAATGTTCAAACTATCATACAAGAGTGCTCATTTCACATGCTAGTAAGGTAATGCTCAAAGTCCTTGAAGCTAAGCTTCAGGAGTATGTGAAACGAAAACTTCCAGATGTACAAGCCAGGTTTAGAAAAGGCAGACAAACCAGAGATCAAATTGCCAACATCTGTTGGATCATACAGAGCAAGGGAATTCCAGAAAAGCATCTACTGGTTCACTGACTGTGCTAACGACTTTGATGTGTGGATCACAACAAACTGTGAAAAATTCTTAAAGAAATAGGAACACCAGACCACCTTACCTGCCTCCTGAGAAACCTGTATGCAGGTCAAGAAGCAACAGTTAGAACTGGACATGCAACAACAGACTGGTTCAAAATTGGGAAAGGAGTACATCAAGGCTATGTATTGTTGCCCTGCTTATTTAACTTCTGTGCAGATCACATCATGCAAAATGCTAGGCTGGATGAATCACAAGCTGAGATCAAGATTGCTGAGAAAAGTATCAACAACCTCAGATATGCAGATGATACCATTCTAATGGCAGAAAGTGAAGAGAAACTAAAGAGCCTCTTGATGAAATTGAAAGAGGAGAGTAATAAAGCTGGCTTAAAACTCAACATTCAAAAACTTAGATCATGTCATCTGGTCTCACCACTTCATGGCAAATAGAAGGGGTAAAAGTAGAAGCAGTGACAGAGTTTATTTTCTTCAGTTCCAAAATCACTGTGGACAGTGACTGCAGCCAGGAAATTAAGATGCTTGCTCCTTGGAAGAAAAGCTATGACAAGCCTAGACAGTGTATTAAAAATCAGAGACATCCCTTTGCCAATAAAGGTCCATATAGTCAAAATTATGGTTTTTCCAGTAGCTGTGTACACATATAAGAGTTGGACCATAAAGAAAGTTGAATGCTGAAGAATTGATGCTTTCAAATTGTGGTGCTGGGAGGACTCTTGGAGTCTCTTGGACAGCAAGGAGATCAAACTAGTCCATCCTAAAGGAAATCACCCCTGAATATTCATTGGGAGGACTGATGCTGTTGATGCTGAAGCTGAAACTCCAATACTTTGGCCACCTGATTTGAAGAGCTGACTCATTGGGAAAGACCCTGATGAAGGGAAGGATTGAAGGCAGTAGGAGAAGGGGATAACAGAGGATGAGATGGTCAGATGGCATCACCATCTCAATGAAATGAACATGAATCTGAGCAAACTCCAGGAGATAGTGAAGAACAGGGGGGCCTGAAATGCTGCTGTCCACAGAATAGCAAAGAATCAAACGTGACCAAAGCAACTGAACAATAATCAAGGATTTGTAAAACACTGATACAGTTTACTGTTTGAAGAAGAGGTGAATATTTTGTGAGACGAACCATATGAAAAGACTACAGGGATCTTTCCTTTTTTAATAAAAAATAAACTATCTTTATAGGATTGTCAGTCATTTTTTATCCTCAGTTAGAGAAGTGAAGTGAAGTCACTCAGTTGTGTCCGACTCTTTGCGACCCCATGGACTGTATGTAAGCTACCACGCTCCTCTGTCCATGGGATTTTCCAGGCAAGAGTACTGGAGTGGGTTGCCATTTCCTTCTCCAGAGGATCTTCCCAACCCAGGGATCAAACCCAGGTCTCCCGCATTGTAGGCAGACGCTTTACCATCTGAGCCACCAGGGAAGTCCTCAGTTAGAGAAAGACTCCAACAAAAGGATCACTAGCAATATATAATGGTGTTAAGTCAGATCTAAATGTGCTAATGTGAACAAATGTCCAAGAAATCCTTAGGGAAAAAGAAGAAGTATGGAATATGGTACTACCTGGATTTTTTAAAATAATACATAAATTTTAAGATTTATTATTTGTTAATTAACTACTAGGATGTTCATTATAAACTGCTCAGTTGTAGTGAACATTTTATACATACATCCTTACATACTTGTGCAAATATTTATTTAGGTTAAACCCAGAAAGAGAAGTGCAAAGTTCTGAGTCTATGTTATTATTTATTTTAAGAAATAATTTTTAAAGAATAAAAATGAAAATTAAATTCATAATTTTGTATTGATATGGTTGGTGAATAGTGTCAAATTTATTTTTCCAGGTTACAAGCCCACTCATCCAACGAAGACTCCACTTTCACAATATCCAGGTTCAGTAATTCTTTATCCTACTTCTAGTTAAGAGCTTTATAAGGTGCAAAAGTTCTTTATAAGGGTGCAAAATCATATGTTTTATTTTAATTTGCATTTCTTTAATTATCAGTGAGCCTGAGCTTTTTATTGTCTACATTTATTTATTCATGTTTTGTGTTCATTTTTCTATTAAGTTTCTAAAATATTTTTTCTTGTTAATTTGAACTTATAAAATCCTTTAATATGAAGTTTTTTCCGAGGGTTATTAGTTTATTTTTTCTTTTTTTTTTTTTGCTTTATTTTCACTAGTCACTAGTTTTATATATGAATATATGTTTGTAAATTTTCAAATATTACCAAAGTATACAGAGTAAAAGGTGAGTGCTTCTTATCTTTCTATAGCCTATTACTATTATCATTCTTAATAGTTTAGGGTGTCTTCATCATATAAAAGTAGACATTTCCAAATTTATTGGCTTTCTAAAGTATTTTTGATATTAATTTCTCATTTTGATATCAATTTCTCACTTAAATACTTTCTTCTCTGCAATTGCCTTCTGTGTTTTTTGTCTTAACTTCATTGAGGCTTTCAAATGGCTAAGGCAAAGATTTCTCTTGGTAAATGTCACATTGCACTTGAAACTATGCAGGTTATTTTCAAATTGATAATGATTTCTAGCATAATTCCACAATCATAAGAGAATAGACTCTGTATGATTTCAATACCTTTAAACCATGAAATTTTTGCACCTTGTTTTATGTCATTGGATATGTTCCAGTGTCTCCTGGTTTATAGTCTATGGGAACTTGAATAGAATTTGTATCCTGCCTTTAGGTGAAAATTGTATAAATCTTAATTATGTTGAATTGGTTCATAGTGCTTTTCAGGTCTACTATATCCTTCTACTTTTCTGTCTAATCATCCTATTAACTTTTGAGATTTTGATATTGAAACTCCAACTAAAAATCTTAATTTATCTACTTAAAAATCATTATAATATATAGTAGAATTATGTGTAATTTTGTTCTGTATTTTCCAAGTCTCCTGAAAATGTGTTATTATGCTTTCATAATTTTAAGAAAATTTTAAAAATTAAAAACAAACAAAAATAGTTTAAGGTGTCTTTGTGTCTATTTCTGTATATCAAAATCCTTACATGTGTAGCTACACATTTAATTTGGTGTCTGTTTTTTTCTTAAGCAAAAATGACATCATACTGTTTACATTTTTTGAAACTTGCATTTTTCCTCTTAATGTCTTGTATTGGGATTATAGTTTGAGGTATTCTTATCCTTTTAAATGATGACTTTAACATGCACCATTATATTTTATTTATCTATTCTCCTATCAGAGGTCATTTATATGTGCAAAAGTTGTATATTAATAGGTAGCTGGATGTATGGATCTTTTGTCTGATGGCTATGAGTGTTGTGTCTTTCTTATAAAAGCTTTAGGATTTCCCCATGGCAAAATTATATATAAACATATCAACCATGTATACTGATTGCATTCTTTGGTACATCTGAAATTCATTATGGTGTGGAATGAGATTGGATCCCTCTTCACTTCACCCAACCCCCATCCAATGGCAAAGTGACACCATTTGTTGAATAACTTGTCTTTTATCCAAGTGTTTTGAGATCAACATTTATTTTTTCTTACCACTTCAGCCAATTCAGTAGCATTAAATGTGTTCACATTGTTGTACAACTATCACTACTATCTCTAAAACTTTTTCACCACCACCTCAAACTAAACTTTATACCCATTATAAGCAGTAATGCTTCTTTCTCAACCATCATCCCAGCTTCAGTAACCTCTATTCTACTTTCTTTATCTATGAATTTAACTTACCTTAGATACCTCATTTAATTAGAATTTTACATGTGTCTTTTTGCGTCTGGGTTATTTCTCTTAGCGTAATGTCTTCAAAGCTCATCCACCTTGTATCAGAACTTTATTCCTTTTATGGCTGAAAATATTCCAGTGTATGTATATACCACATTTTATTTGTAATTTCATCTGTCAATAGATACTGGGTTGTTTTTACCTTTTTACCATTCTAAATGATGCCTCTCAGAATATTGGCATCTAAGTATCTATTTGGAGTCCCTGTTTTGAATTTTGGGGGTGGGTTATATACCATGGAGTGGTATTACTGGGTTATATGTTAATTCTTGTTTAATTTTCAGAGGAACTGAAAATACTGTCCTCCATTTAAAAAAAAAAAAAAGTTTTAAGTTGGTTGCACCATTTTCATTCCCACCAGTGAAAAGTTTCTAACTTCTTGCCCTCTTTTCCAATACATGTTAATTTCTGGTTTTTATATTAACTGGAATTATCTATGTTAGTTAACAGGTGTAAAGTAGTATCTCGTGGCTTTTGTTTGCATTTCCCTAATGATTAGCGATGTGAGCAGCTTTTCATGTGCTTCTTGGCCATTTATATATCTTCTTTGGAGAAATGTCTATTCATGTCTCTTGCCTATTTGTAAAATAGCTTTTTGTTGTTGTTGTTGAGTTTTAGAAGTGTATGATATATTTTGGATATTAATCCCTTATCAGGTTTATTATTTGCAGAAGTTTCTGCTCATTCTGTGAGTTGCTTTTCACTCTATTAATAGTGTCCTTTGATGCACAAAAGTTTTTAATTTTGATATAGTCTGATATATCTATTTTTCTCTCTGTTACATGTGCTTTTGATGTCACATCTAAGAAATCTTTTCCAGTTCAATATCATGAAATTGTCCTCTTTATTTTCTTCTAAGAGTTTTATATTTCTATGTCCTTTGTCTTTTGATTCATTTTTAATTACTTTTTGTATATGGTGTAACTGACCCTTTCCAGTCCTGTGGCCACTGCTGAGTTTTCCATATTTGCTGGCATATTGAGTGCAGCACTTTCAGGATCCCAAAGAAAGGGAATGCCAAAGAATGCTCAAACTACCGCACAGTTTCACTCTTCTCACACGCTAGTAGAGTAAAGCTTAAAATTCTCCAAGCCAGGCTTCCACAATATGTGAACCATGAACTTCCAGATGTTCAAGCTGGGTTTAGAAAAGGCAGAGGAACCAGAGATCAAATTGCCAACATCCGATGGATGATCGAAAAAGCAAGAAAGTACCAGAAAAAACACCTATTTCTGCTTTATTGACTATGCCAAAACCTTTGACTGTGTGGATCACAATAAACTGTAGAAAATTCTGAAAGAGATGGGAATACCAGACCACCTGACCTGCCTCTTGAGAAACCTGTATGCAGGTCAGGAAGCAACAGTTAGAACTGGACATGGAAAAACAGACTGGTTCCAAGTAGGAAAAGGAGTACGTCAAGGCTGTATATTGTCACCCTCTTATTTAACTTATATGCAGAGTACATCATGAGAAACGCTGGGCTGGAAGAAGCACAAGCTGGAATCAAGATTGCTGGGGGAAATATCAATAACCTCAGATATGCAGATGACACCACTCTTATGGCAGAAAGTGTAGAAGAACTAAAGAGCCTCTTGATGAAAGTGAAAGAGGAGAGTGAAAAAGTTGGCTTAAAGCTCAACATTCAGAAAACTAAGCTCATGGCATCCGGTCCCATCACTTCATGGCAGATAGATGGGGAAACAGTGGAAACAGTGGCTGACTTTATTTTTCTGGGCTCCAAAATCACTGCTGATGGTCATTACAGCCATGAAATTAAAAGACGCTTACTCCTTGGAAGGAAGGTTATGACCAACCTAGATAGCATATTTAAAAGCAGAGACATTACTTTGCCAACAGAAGTCCATCTAGTCAAGGCTATGGTTTTTCCAGTGGTCATGTATGGATGTGAGAGCTGGACGGTGAAGAAAGCTGAGTGCCGAAGAATTGATGCTTTTGAACTGTGGTGTTGGAGAAGACTCTTGAGAGTCCCTTGGACTGCAAGGAGATCCAACCAGTCCATCCTAAACGAGATCAGTCCTGGGTGTTCATTGGAAGGACTGATGTTGAAGCTGAAACTGCAATACTTTGGCCACCTCATGCGAAGAGCCGACTCATTGGAAAAGACCCTGATGCTGGGAAAGATTGAGGGCAAGAGGAGAAGGGGATGACAGAGGATGAGATGGCTGGATGGCATCGCCGACTTGATGGACATGGGTTTGGGTGGACTCAAGGAGTTGGTGATGGACAGGGAGGCCTGGCGTGCTGAGATTCATGGGGTCACAAAGAGTCGGACACGACTGAGCGACTGAACTGAACTGATGTGGTGTAACATAGATGTCAAATTTCATTCTTTGCATGTAGATACCCAGTTTTCTGAAAATCGTCTGTTGAAAAAAGCTGCCCTTTCCCCCTTGAATGCTCTTAGCACCCTTGTGAACAATCATTTGACCATATAAGCAAGGGTATATTTCTGGGCCCTATATTCTATACCATTGGTCTGTATGGCTGTCTGTATACCAGTATTGTCCTGATTATTGTAGCTTTTTAGTAAGTTTTGAAATCTTCATTTATTTAAATCTTCTTCACTTTCTTTTTTTTTTTTATTAATTTATTTATTTTAGTTGGGGGCTAATTACTTTACAATATTGTAGTGGTTTTTGCCATACATTGACATGAATCAGCCATGGGTTTACATGTGTTCCACATCCTGACCCCCCCCTTCCACCTCCCTCCCCATTCCATCCCTCTGGGTCATCCCATTGCAGGAGCCCTGAGCACTTGTCTCATGCATCGAACCTGGACTGGCATTCTGTTTCACATATGATAATATACATGTTTCAATGCTCTTCTCTCAGATCATCCCACCCTCACCTTCACTTTCTTTCAGCAATTTTTTTTTATAGTTTTCAACATACAAGTCTTTTATCATCTTGGTTAAACTTATTTGAGTATTTTATTGTTTTTGATGCCATTGTGAATTGAATTGTTTGCTTACCTTCCTTTTTGGATTGTTCATTGTTAGTGTATAGAAACACAACTGTGTTTTGTGTGTTGATTTTGTATCCTTCAACTTTGCAGAATTAATATACTAGTTCTAGCAGTTGTGTGCATTTGTGTGAATGTATGTGTGATCTTTAGAGAGCTTTCTATGTGAAAGATCATGTTATCTATAAATAGATCATTTTATTTTTTCCTTCCCATCTGGATATTTTTAATTTATTTTTTGCATAATGTCTGTGACCGAAACTTCCAAAATTATGTTGACTTGAAGTGGCACATGCAGGAATTCTGTCTTGTTCTTGACCTGAAGATAAAAAGTTTTAGTCATTCAACATTGAGTATGATGTTAGCTATGAGTATTGTATAAATGGCCTCTATTATGTTGAAGAGTCTACTCCAGGGCAATTTATAAATCACTTTTAAGCCCTCCTCTATCTAGAATCACGTTGAATTCAAGGCTGATTTTGAGACTATGATGATGATAAATTTGCTTGCTGTGCATAGTTAGTCACAGGCCTATCAACAGACCAGAAGAAAAATGCCACTGGCATTGAATATAATAATATAATATAAGGTAAAATAAAAGTTTATAATATTTCATGATGCAACTTTGAATGAGAAACATTAATATAATTTATAAGGAAAATTAAATAATAATTATGAATTATAAAAAGGCACAAAACCAACAGTAATGAATTTATAGGTCTTTAAGATTTATTTAGTCTTCCTTTTAACTTATTTCCAAGTTTTTCCCCTAGGATATCCCAATCCCAGAGAAGAAATACCATCACTTGAAGACTTTGAGGATTTAGGTATTATTTTGATTATTAATAACCCTGCATTATGAACCCTTAGATTTCTACATGGAAATGTCATGGTCCAATCATTTGTAGGTAGGGAAGAAACAATGTGTCACAAATAACTAGTAATAATTGTCGTTTGCAATGATTTTATTAATGCAGATAGCATGACACATGTTAAGTGGTGGTGTATATAGACACATGGAGGTAACATTCTCTAATCTAGTGAATCCTAATAGTCTTGCTGCGCTTGTGTGCTAAATCACTAAGTCATGTCCAACTTGTGACCGCATGGACTGTAAGCCTGCCAGAATACTGGAGTGGGTTGCCATTTCCTCCAGGGGATCTTCCCAACCCAGGGATTGAACCCCATCTCTTGCATGTCCTGCATTGGCAGACAGATTCTTTACCACTAAGCCACTTAGGAAGCCCCTAATAAGCTGTACTCAATAACCTGGTGTGGTAGCTATAGCACAACACAATGGAAAGTGAGTTTCCTGTTAAGAGTTTAACAAGATGGATCCTGTACCTGAAATCTATTTAAAAGGGTTCTGTGATCAAAATGACTTGGATGCACTCAGCAGTCATGCTCAAACTAGACTGATAAACATTTTTGCTGTAGTTCTTAGATGATCTGATCAAAATTAAAGTATAGCTGCTATCTGGGATCCATATGTGTTCCATATATTCAAAACTTTTAAAATTTTTTCTCAGATGCAGGAATCATTGCTCTGGCTGTTCTTACTGCAAGTAAGTATCTCAAATTTTAATACCACTTAAATAATGATGTAATATGAAGATGAGATGTGCATTATTTTTTCAATGATTTTCAGTTACTATAGTTTTTATAGTAGAACAGTCTAATAATACCTGACCTTTTCTCTGATATACTGCCTTATGTTGGTTGTATATTGTTTTATATTCTACATGTCCTCTTAGTAACAAACCTTTAAATAATACATGTTTTTCCAGTTGGTCATGGAAATGACCATGACCATTAGTCATGTGAGTCTACTTCCCAAATATGCTTTGGATAATTTTCTAAACTAAGTAAAGGCTCTAACTTACTGTGGACTGTTCAAGTGATTCCAGGGGGCTGGATTTAGATACTGAAAAATCAAGATGGAATGTAAATGTACACGGGCTTAAATACAGTAATCCTTTCTGATCATAGAAATGGTCAGAAATAAACATAACTAACATTGATTTCTTCTGCTCGGTTTGGAATCTTGGCAGTTAGTTTTCAGTGTCACATGCCATTTGTTTCCTGCTTTCTTGTAGTTGTTGCTGTTATAGTAGTTTGTACGTGCCTGTACAGATGTCTTTGCAGTGGGAAGAAGGAAGAGAAGGATATGAAAGAGAAGGCGGAGAAAATAAAAGAGATGGAAGAGAGGCATGTGAAAGAGAAGGAAGAGAAGGAAAAGAAGGAGAGGAAGGAGAAGGAGGAGAAGGAGAAAGAGAAGGAGGAGGAGAAGGAGGACAAGGAAGAGGAGGAGAAGAAGGAGGAGGAGGAGGAGAAGAAGGAGAAAGAGAAGGAGAGGAAGGAGAAGGAGGAGAAGGAGAAAGAGGAGAAGGAGGAGGAGAAGGAGGACAAGGAAGAGGAGGAGAGGGAGAAGGAGGAGAAGAAGGAGAAAGAGAAGGAGAGGAAGGAGAAGGAGATGAAGGAGAAGAAGGAGAAGGAGATGAAAGGGTAAATCAAAACACATTTCCTCTAACTTATTCTAGCCTTTTTACTTCTGACATGTTTTTGTGCAGTTTTTGTTTGTGTTCTATATTGCATGCTATATTTTTTATAAAGTGCCTGCATGAGTGCACTGTCTGAATTTCATTTCATTACTAGAAATGTTTTTAGCTGCTTTTAATATCACTGCAACAGGAGGAATTTGTGCAGAATTACAACTGTAAGAAAAATTTCTGTGGAGTTTGAGGTTTAAGTTCTACAGCAAATCATGGACTGTTAGGGGGTTTTCCCCACCCTAGGTATACCCTCCTCCCTAGATTGGACTAGTGTCCCAGATGAAATTTTAAATGGTTCACTGTAAAGACTTTGACATTTATATTTACCAGAATTTTTATGATGAAGATCTCCATTTATCTGTATAACTTAGGTCATTGTAAGAAGCTATGTAGCTAAAAATTGATTTCATTTAGAGTTGTTATTTATATGTGATACTGAAGAATTAAAAGCAGCATTATTTGATTTCCCCTTTATGTTTTCTTAATTTGCTAATTGGCAGTGAAACTGATGGGGTTAAAATTATTGAAAGGGGTAGGATTTACAAGGCATCTCATTAGTTTTGTCTTGATCTATAAAAATGAAAAAAGTCTGCTTAGGGGTACTGAGAATTTAAAAAGTGCACAAATTCATATTGTTTAAGGAAAATAGAGGTTTTAAACATAAAACTTAAATTTTAAGGAAATAATTCACAGTTTAATGAAATATTTAGAATAAGTCATGGCTAATAAACCTGATTAACATAGACACAAAAAATTCTTAACAAACAGAATTCAACAAAACATTAAATGGATCACACACTGTGATCAAGTAGAATTTGTAGCAGTGATGCAGGGACGGTTCAACATATGCAAAATAATCAAAGTGCTACACCACATTAACAAAATATAGAATAAAAGTTATCAATCTTATCAATAGATGCATTAAAAGCATTTGACAAAATTTAGCATCCATTTATGATAAAAACTCTGAGTTAGGTAGGTGCAAAAGGAACATACCTCAATATAATAAAGGCCATAAGTGACAGGTTCAAGCTAGTATCATAATCAATAGTTAAAAGCTTAAAACTTTTCCTCTAATATCAGGAACAAGACAAGCCATTTTATTCAACATCAACATTGCCATTTTATTCAACATAGAATTGGAACACCAGGCCACAGAAATCAGAGAAGAAAAACAATGTCATACAAAATCAAAAGGAACAAGTGAAACTGTCACTGTTTGCAGGTGACACGATATTGTATGTAGGAACCTCAAAGGCCAGAGACCTTTCAGAGCGAACAAACAAATCCAGTGAAGGTACAAAATACAAAATCAATACACAGGTATCTGTTGCATCTCTTACTGTAACAGCAAACGATCAGAAAGAGAAATTAATCGAACAGTCTCATTTACAATAACGTCAAAACAAAAAAAGTACCTGTATTTAACCAAGGAGCTGGAAGACCTGTATACAGAAAATTATCTCATTAATTAAAGAAATTGAAGAACACAAATAAATGGAAAGATATTTCATGTTCTTGGATCAGAATAATTAACACCGTTAACATGTGCAGACTAACCAAAGCAATCTACAGATTTAGTGTAATCTCTTATCAAAATTCCAATGGCATTTTTCACAGAAATAGAACAAACAATCCTAAAAACTTCATATAAGCCAAAAGACCATAAATGGCCAAAGCAATCTTAAGGAAAAAAAAAAAAAGCTGGAGACCATGCTCCCTGGTTTCAAACTGTATTATAATGCTCTAGAAATCTTATTTTTTTTTAGTTCATTATATTCAATTTAATTACCTCTGAAATACGTAGAAACATTTTACATATTTCCTTTGGTTCACATTTCTAAGAAACAAAGGGGTGGAAGAGAAGTTTAAAAGCTACAGGTGCTGGAGGGCAAGGACTGAGTGAAGCCTTGACAAGTAGACAGAGCTTCCCCAGGTTAATTCAGAAGCTTGGAGAGGACAGCATTCTCTGCACACACCTATGCAGTGTTACCCTAAAAGTAGTCACATAGATCAGTGGGACAGAATAGAGAGCCCTGAAATAAACCCACACACATATGGTCCATTATGGTGTCAGGAAAACTGAACAGCTATATGCAAAAGAATAAAACTGGACTACCATCTTACACCATCCGGGAAAATTAACTCAAAGTAGGTTCAAGACTTGAACATAAGACCTAAACTCATAAAGCTCCTAGAAGAAAACGTGAGCAGAAGCTGATTGATATCCATCTCAGCAATGATATTTTTTAAATTTGACACCAAAAGCAAAGGCAATAAAATAAAAATAAACAAGGGGCTACATCAAACTAGGGCTTCCCTGGTGACTCAGACAGTGAAGCGTCTGCCTGCGATGCAGGAGACCCAGGTTTGATCCCTGGGTTGGGAAGATCCCCTGGAGAAGGAAATGGCAACCCACTCCAGTATTCTTGCCTGGAAAATCCCACGGATGGAGGAGCCTGGTAGGTTACAATCTATGTGGTTGCAAGAAAGTCAGACATAACTGAGCGACTTCACATCAAACTACAAAAGCTTGTGTACAGCAAAGGAAATCATCAATAAAATGAAAGGGCAATCTACTGAATGGAAGAAAATAATTGCAAATAATATATTCCCAAAATAAATGAAGAACTCATACCACTCAGTAGTAAAACATCAAACAATGTGATTTATAATGGGGATAGAATCTGAATGGACATTTTCCAAAGAAGACATATAGATCACCAAAAGTTACATGAAAAGATGCTCAACATTACTAATCATCAGGGAAATGCAAATCAAAACCCCAAGTGTTATATCATCTCATAATTGAGGTTCCTCAAAATATAAAAAATAGAACTACCATACAATGCAGCAGTTCCACTGGGCATTTATCCAAAGGAAATGAAAACACTAACTTGAAGAGATATCTATACCCCAGTATTCATTGCAGCATTATTCATTAGCCTAGATACAGAAACAATGTAAGCGTCTATTGATGGATGAATGGATAAAGAAAACATGAGAGATAGGTAGATAGATAGATAATAGAATATTATTAAGCCATAACAAAGAATGAAATCTTGCCATTTGCAACAATATAGATGGACATGGACCTTGAGGGCATTTTTCTAAGTGAAATAAATCAGATAAAGAATGACAAATATTGTATGATCTCACTCATATGTGGAATTTTTCAAAAAAAGAAAGAAAGAAAGAAAAACTCATACATGGAAAAAACAGGTAGGGCCAGAGGCAGGAGCTGGGGGTTTGGCAAATTGGGTGAAAGGAGTCAAAAGTTACAAGCTTCCAGTTATAAGTCATGGGGATGATGTACTGCATGGTGACTCTAGTAATACTGTATTGCATATTTGAAAGTTCTAAAGAGAGTATAAAATGTTCTTATCACAAGAAAAAAATAGTCTGTACATATGTATGGTGTTAGATATCTACAAGACATTGTAATGTTCGTTTTGTAGTATTTTGCATAGTAAGTACACCTAAAGCTAAGACAGTGCTATATCTCAATTTTAAGAAAAAGCCCATATTTTACAACATAATATCTAAATTGTCTTTGTAAAGAAAACAAAATAATGCCACATTAAAATTGTAAAATATATTGGAGAGATATTATATCTGTAACCAATGAAACATAATTAATCATATATGCAGTAGCATAATTTAAGAAAAAATATTTTCAAAAAGTAATGTGGAAAGGGTAATTAATAATTGCCTTTGCTAAAATATAAAGTATGGTTTACTCTTCATTACACAGTGATTAGAGATGCAGTCGAAAATCCACATATAGTTTTACATTTATTCTCCCACCTCCACTGCCAACCCACGGTTCTGCATTTACAGATTCAACCAACTGCAGATGCCGCTGTACTGTAGTACATTTCTATTGAAAAAAGTCCAGTTGTAAGTGGACCTGCACAGTTCAAGCTCTTATTTTTTGAAGGTCAACTGTACATGCAAATACTTTTGGATATATGTTATCCACTTACGACAGGAACATGGGCAACTAGAAATTCAGTGTTATGGAACAGCTTAATTTTACATTCACTTCAAGACTTGAAGTCCTCTCTGACCCTTTTAAGTACTGTATAATTTTAATAGCTGAAGTGACTCTAATGTGGGGGAGGTATGCCTTTCTCTTTTAGAGTTTAGGACAGTGCTTCTCTTACTTTAATATCTACATCAGTCACAGAGCATATTGTTAAAATGCAGGTTCTTGTTCATTAGGTCTGGTGTACAGCCTGATGTCTTGCATCTCTAATGAGCTCCCAAGTAATGATGCTGCTGGGCCTGGACTTTGCTTTGAGAAACTAGGGTGTAGATCATTACTGATGTGCCCATATTCTTCAAATCTGAAGAGGCATCATCAATCTTATTGGCAGTTTTTTCTCCTCCTTAAGATAATCGGAGTTTTAAAAGACTCTTCATCTCTATATATGCTTTATAAAAGATTGTGAGTAGTACTAAGGTTTAAAAAAAAGGTTAACATTTTTATTATATTCTTTACGCTGTTGAATGTCCATAATCTTTCCCCATTCCCTAAATTGGTTGTTTTTGCCTTAGAAACTTCTTTTTAAGACTGCATCCTGTTTCTAGGAATAACTGTGGAAGCAGGATACTGAGCGCAGATAATCCCAAATGCTGTTAAACGTTGATAGAAAATGGATTTGATGTAATTTTGTATTTAGGATGATTTGGGAACACAGTTGCCTGCTGCAGCTTCTATCCCAAAGTACAAAAGCACTGTAGTAGTCACTTTTAAAGTCACTAAACATCATTTTAAATACCTGATGAAAAATGGTCCTAAAGGTTAAAATATTCTGCTATAGTTTTCTATTTCTTAGCTCTCAAATTTGAGAGTAGGATCCCATTTGGTCTCATGGGCTCTATGTCCAACCTCCTTCCTTTTCCTTTCTTTCCTTACAGTCTCCTTTCTCAACCAGTTCTTCTACCATATATTCCAGACTTGGAATCCACAGCCTTTGTCCTCTCCTTTACTATTGCTCAGTCCTGTTCTGAGTGACTGGACTGTGTGGTTTCAAAAAAACAAATGTTTTCACTAATTTGTAGTAATTTTCTTTTCATAAATGCATGGTTTTCTTTGCTCCAGTCATTCTTCAAATTCAAGAGCATGGAATATCTTTCCATTTCTTTTTAAATCATCTTCAGTTTCCCTTGTCAATGTTTTATAGTTCTCAGCATGTAAGTCTTTTACTTACTAGGTTAGGTTTATTTCTAAGTATTTTATTCTTTCTGATATAATTTTAAAAGGGACTTTTTTACTATTCCTTTCTCATATTTTGTTGTTAATGTAAAGAAATGTAACCCATTTCTGTATGCTAGCCTTGTACCCTGCTACCTTGCTAAATTTATCAGTTCTAGTAGCTTATGTGTGGTTTCTTTAGGGTTTTCTATATATAGTGTATATATATATATATATATACTATTATCTGCATATAATGACAATTTTATAGCTTCCAATTAGGATACATTTTTCTTCGTGTATGATTGCTGTAATGAGGACTTCCAATACTATATTGAATAGAAATGGTGATAGTGGGCATTGTTCCAGATATTAGTGGGAAGGCTTTCGATTTTTCACCATTGAGTATTATGTTGGCTGTAGGTTTGTCATAAGTACCTTTTATTATGTTGAGAGATGTTCCTTCTAGTCCCACTTTGGTAAGAGTTTTTATAATGATGTTGTATTTCATCGAATGCTTTTTGTGCATCTATTGAGATGATTATGTGTTGTTTTTTTTTTCCTTCACTTCTGTTGTCGATGTGGTATATCATACTAATTGAGTATGTTGGACCATTCTTGTGCTCCTGGGATGAATCTAACTTGGTCATGGTATATGACCCTTTTTATGTATTGCTGAATTTGGTTGCTAATATTTTGTTGAGAAGTTTTACATCTATATTCAAAGAGACACTGGCCTACAGTTTTCATTTTTGGTAGTGCCTTTTTCTGGTTTCGGTATCAGGGTGATGGAATGACTTTGGGAATGCTCCTTCCTCTTCAGCCTTTTGGAAGAATTTGAGAAGGATCTGTGTAAGCTCTTTGTACGTTTGGTAGAATTCCCCAATGAAGCCATAGGGTCCTGGACTTTTGTTTCAAGGGAGTTTTTAAGTTGCAAATTATATTTCACTTCTAGTGATAGGACTATTCAAATTATCTATTTCTTCTTGATTCAGCTTTCGTGAGCTCTGTGTTTCTAGAAATTTGTTCATTTCTTCTGGGTTGTCCAATTTGTTGACACGACTGTTCATAGTGTTCTCTCTTGGGCTTCCCTGGTGGCTCAGATGGTAAAGAATCTGCCTGCTGTGCAGGGGACCCAGGCTTGATAGTATTCTATTATGATTTTTTTGTGGAAGTTCTTTTGTGCTGGAATGTGTGTCTGCAGAGATGTGACAAGAAGATACGCCTCCCTCCACTGGTAATGCGAGGCACTACCCTAGATTATAATCACAAGTTTGGAAGCAGATTCTACAAAGGGTAATAAGAAGGGCAACTTCGTAGTAAAAGCACAGAGGTGTCTTTGATAACAGGGGCAGAGGGAAAGGCAAAACATACCAGCTAAAATGGCCATGTGGGCCTACCCAGCACTATGTATCTGCCGGATTCTCTAAGGATGCCTTTGGTGCTAAAGTCAACCAGGAAAATAGTTTTCAGACAGGCCATGAGCTTCAAGTGTCTGTAAATACTTGAAGTTAACAAATGCTAAAGGTAATATAACAAAGCTGTAATTAGTAATTCGCTTTTGCATTTTAATCATCTTCAAATATCTACATTGTTATGTCAAATAAATATTTAACTTTATATTAATGCTATTTATATTTTTCACATATTAGATTTCTATTTATAACTCTATTTTAAAAAAGGATTCCATCAGAAAAATATAGTGATCAGGCCTAACTATTGAATCTCTCTCCACAATAATCCTGAGGAAATGGCTATGGAACAGGTACTGTGCTGTGACAGTGCTGGTTCATAGTGATGCCTCTCCCCCCAAGGGAAATATTAAAGTCTCCAGCATTAACACAGTTTGCTCTTCCATGAGGTAGGCACCCCGAGGGTGTGCTGGGGCAGGCACACTGTAAATAGCCAGCGGGTCCACATTTGGTTCCCTTTGCAGGTCCCTGGTGGCTCAGTTGGTAAAGAATCCACCTGCACAGAAGATAGGATAAGTGAGGTGGAAGATAGAATGGTGGGAATAAATGAAGCAGAGAGGAAAAAAGAAAAAAGAATGAAAAGAAACGAGGACAACCTCAGAGACCTCTGGGACAATGTTAAACGCCCCAACATTCGAATCATAGGAGTCCCAGAAGAGGAAGACAAAAAGAAAGGCCATGAGAAAATACTTGAGGAGATAATAGTTGAAAAATTCCCTAAAATGGGGAAGCAAATAGCCACCCAAGTCCAAGAAACCCAGAGAGTCCCAAAGAGGATAAACCCAAGGTGAAACACCCCAAGACACATATTAATCAAATTAACAAAGATCAAACACAAAGAGCAAATATTAAAAGCAGCAAGGGAAAAGCAACAAATAACATACAAGGGGATCCCCATAAGGATAACAGCTGATCTTTCAATAGAAACTCTTCAGGCCAGAAGGGAATGGCAGGACATACTTAAAGTGATGAAAGGGAAAAACCTACAGCCCAGATTACTGTACCCAGCAAGGATCTCATTCAGATATGAAGGAGACATCAAAAGCTTTACAGACAAGCAAAAGCTGGGAGATTTCAGCACCACCAAACCAGCTCGTCAACAAATGCTTAAGGATCTTCTCTAGACAGGAAACACAGAAAAGGTTTGTCAACTCGAGCCCAAAACAACAAAGCAAATGGCAACAGGATCATACTTATCAATAATTACCTTAAATGTAAATGGGTTGAATACCCCAACCAAAAGACAAAGATTGGCTGAATGGATACAAAAACAAGACACCTATATATGCTGTTTACAAGGGACCCACCTCAAAACAAGGGACATGTACAGACTGAAAGTGAAGGGCTGGAAAAAGATATTTCATGCAAATGGAGACCAAAAGAAAGCAGGAGTAGCAATACTCATATCAGATAAAATAGACTTTGAAATAAAGGCCGTGAAAAGAGACAAAGAAGGACAGTACATAATGATCAAAGGATCAATCCAAGAAGAAGATATAACAATTATAAATATATATGCACCCAACAGAGGAGCACCACAATATGTAAGGCAAATGCTAAGAAGTATGAAAGGGGAAATTAACAGTAACACAATAATAGTGGGAAACTTTTATACCCCACTCACACCTATGGATAGATCAACTAAATAGAAAATTAGCAAGGAAACACAAACTTTAAATGATACAATGGACCAGTTAGACCTAATTGATGTTATAGGACATTTCACCCCAAAACAATGAATTTCACCTTTTTCTCAAGTGCACACACAACCTTCTCCAGGATAGATCACATCCTGGGCCATAAATCTAGCTTTGGTAAATTCAAAAAAATTGAAATCATTTCAAGCATCTTTTCTGATTACAATGCAGTAAGATTAGATGTCAACTAAAGGAAAAAAAACTATTAAAAATACAAACATATGGAGGCTAAACAACATGCTTCTGAATAACCAACAGATCACAGAAGAAATCAAAAAAGAAATCAAAATATGCATAGAAATGAATGAAAATGAAAACACGACAACCCAAAACCTATGGGATTCAGTAAAAGCAGTGCTAAGGGGAAGGTTCATAGCAATACAAGCTTACCTCAAGAAACAAGAGAAAAATCAAATAAATAACCTAACTCTACACCTAAAGCAACTAGAAAAAGAAGAAATTAAGAACCCCAGCGTTAGTAGAAGGAAAGAAATCATAAAAATTAGGGCAGAAATAAATGAAAAAGAAACAAACGAGACTATAGCAAAGATCAACAAAACTAAAAGCTGGTTCTTTGAGAAGAAACAATCCCATTCACCATTACAATGAAAAGAATAAAATACTTAGGAATAAATCACCTAAAGAAACAAAAGACCTAAATATAGAAAACTATAAAACACTGATGAAAGAAATCAAAGATGACACAAATAGATGGAGAAACATACCATGTTCATGGATTGGAAGGATCAATATAGTGAAAATGAGTATACTACCCAAAGCAATCTGTAGATTCAATGCAATCCCTATCAAGCTACCAACGGTATTTTTCAGAGAACTAGAACAAATAATTTCACAATTTTATGGAAATACAAAAAACCTTGAATAGCCAAAGCAATCTTGAGAAAGAAGAATGGAAATGGAGGAATCAACCTGCCTGACTTCAGACTATACTATAAAGCTACAGTCATCAAGACAGTATGGTACTGGCACAAAGACAGAAGTATAGATCCATGGAACAAAATAGAAAGCCCAGAGATAAATCCACACACCTATGGACACTTTATCTTTGACAAAGGAGGCAAGACTATACAATGGAGAAAAGACAATCTCTTTAACAAGTGGTACTGGGAAAACTGGTCAACCACTTGTAAAAGAATGAAACTAGAACACTTTCTAACATCATACACAAAAATAAACTCAAAGTGGATTAAAGATCTAAACGTAAGACCAGAAAATATAAAACTCCTAGAGGAAAACATAGGCAAAACACTCTCTGACATAAATCACAGCAGGATCCTCTATGACCCACCTCCCAGATGAATGGAAATAAAAGCAAAAATAAACAAATGGGACCTAATTAAACTTAAAAGCGTTTGCACAACGAAGGAAACTATAAGCAAGGTGAAAAGACAGCCTTCAGAATGGGAGAAAATAATAGTAAATGAAGCAACTGACAAAGAATTAATCTCAAAAATATACAAGCAGCTCTTTCAGCTCAATTCCAGAAAAATAAACGACCCAATCAAAAAATGGGCCAAAGAACTAAACAGACATTTCTCCAGAGAAGACATACATATGGCTAACAAACACATGAAAAGATGCTCAACATCACTCATTATCAGATAAATGCAAATCAAAACCACAATGAGGTACCATCTCACGCTGGTCAGAATGGTTGCTATCAAAAAATCTACAAACAATAAATGCTGGAGAGGGTGTGGAGAAAAGAGAACCCTCTTTCACTCTTGGTGGGAATGAAAACTAGTACAGCCACTGTGGAGAACAGTGTGGAGATTCCTTAAAAAACTGGAAATAGAACTGCCATCTGACGCAGCAATCCCACTGCTGGGCATACACACCAAGGCAACCAAAATTGAAAGGGACAACATGTACCCCAATGTTCATTGCAGCACTGTTTATAACAGCAAGGACATGGAAGCAACCTAGATGTCCATTGGCAGACAAATGGATAAGAAAGATGTGGTACATATACACAATGGAATATTATTCAGCTATTAAAAAGAATGCATTTAAATCAGTGCTAATGAGGTGGATGAAACTGGAGCCTATTATAGAGAGTGAAGTAAGTCAGAAAGAAAAACACCATATATTAATGCATATATATGGAATTTAGAAAGATGGTAATGATGACCCTATATGCGAGACTGCAAAAGAGACACAGATGTAAAGAACAGACTTTTGGACTCTGTGGGAGAAGGCGAGGGTGGGATGATTTGAGAGATTAGCATTGAAACATGTATATTACCATATGTGAAATAGATCGCCAGTCCAGGTTTGATGCATGAGACAGGGTGCTTGGGGATGGTGCACTGGGATGACCCTGAGGGATGGGATGGGGAGGGAGGCGGGACGGGGGCTCAGGATGGGGAACACATGTACACTCATGGCTGATTCATGTCAATGGATGGCAAAAACCACTACAATATTGTAAAGTAATTAGCCTCCAATTAAATAAATTAAAAAGAATCCGCCTGCAATACAGGAGACCTGAGTTTGATCCCTGGGTTGGGAAGATCCCCTGGGGAAGGGAACAGCTGCCCACTCCAGTATTCTGGCCTGGAGAAGTCCACGGACTGTACAGTCCGTGGGGTCGCAAAGAGTCAGACACGACTGAGCGGCTTTCACTGTTCACTTTGTCTGTTGTGGTCAGTTTCCTAAGCAGGGAGTGGAACTGCATTTTCCAGCTCCAGAGCCAGTGGCTGCCAAGGACATCAAAATTGTTTCATCCTATGTAAAATGAGCTTGAGTGCACAGTACACATCAGATTCAAAGACTTAATACAAAAAGTGTGCACTCCATGAATGCCGGATTAGGCAAGATATAATTAAAACTAATTTTCCTGCTTCTTTTTGTTTTTTAAATGTAGCTTCTAGAAAATTCAAAATTACCTATGTGACTTGCACTGTATTTCTTTGGACAATGATGGACTTGGATAATAGATGTTATTAATCTGTCTGTTGTTATCCAAAACAGTATGATGTGAGTTTTAGTTACTTAGGAGCCTCTCTAACCAGAACACGTGATTTCCTTACCGTGAGGGATAAATGAGGCATTACTGAACTTAAACATGCTCAATATCATTACCTCTGTAAAGGTTTCATCTCAGAGCCAGAATTAAGATTGCATTTTAGGGAAAATGCATGTTTCTCTCTAGCCTTTCCCACTGGTCCTAAACTAAAATAAGGAAATATTTACTAAGTATATGCAACTGCTCTATTTCTTGTTTTAGAGGGAATCAAAAGTATAATGCAGATATAGGAAGGGGATTTCTGGAGTGAGACTAATTGAACATTTGAAATTTCTTTAAAAGAATCATTTTAAAGAAACAAAATCATTTTTAAGAAAGAAATCATTTCCCATTCAGTGACTCTTAGTGTTGAAAATATATTTTTTTTCATTGTTTCCAAATGGGCTGCTAGAGTTTAATTTCTGTACTTAACTATGTTCACCTCTGATGCTGTCTTTTTGTCTTTCCTTGTAGGAAAACGAGAGTTGGTGCTGGACCCACCCCTCAGCAGAAACAGCCTACCAGTCCAGCAGTGCAGAAGCGCTAATTATTTTACACAAACCTATGTATCAATTTATATTTTGATTATACTAATATGTTAAGATCTACAGTAAATTCATACATCAACTATGGAAAACAGTATACAGGTTCCTCAAAAAATTAAAAGCACCACTATATGATTCCATAATTACACCACAGGTATATACCCAAAGGAAACAAAATCGCCATATGGAAAAGATAACTGCATCTCCCTGTGTATTGCAGAATAATTTATAATAATCGTGACATGAAAGAAATCTCAGTGTGCACTGCCAGATGAGTGGGTAAATAAAGTGTGAGACATATAGATTATATATATATATATATATCTGTATACACACATACATGTAAGTGTACATACATACACATATATACACATACAGGGGAATACCATTCAACATAAAAAATAAGGAAATCCTGTCATTTGCAGCAGCATTTCTATAACTAGGCATTACACGAAGTGAATCAGTCACACAGAAAGAGACAAATGCTGAATGACCTCACTGATAGATGGAATCCAAAAATCTACACTCACGGAAAAAGAAACCAGATTTCTGCTTGTCAGAGGCAGGGGCTAAGGATGGTGGAGGGACTGGATGGAGGGTGTCAAAAGGTACAAAATTCCGGTTATAAGATAAACAAGCACTGAGACACAGTGTACAGCATAGTGACCGTAATTAGTGATGCTACAGTGTGCAACAGTGGGGAGCCTGACACTCCCTCATTCCCAGATAAAGAGAGCTGCTGGTGCTGCGCCATATTATAGGACTCGCGCGTTCAGATTTTTATTTGCTGGAGAAGGAATGGGGGATCTGGAACCAATCTGCCTCAGATCCAAGGAATGACTGGCAAATTGCTAAGAGAGTAGATCTTAACATTTCTAATCATAAGAATGATTGGATGTTAAGAAATGTATTGTAACTATTTCACATGTATACATTATCAAATCATGCTATACACCATAAACTTGTACAGGCATACCTCATTATACAGGCATACCTCATTTTCCTGTTCTTTACTTTGTTGCACTTTGCAGATGCTGCATTTTTTTTTTTTTTTTTTTACAAATTAAAGGTTTATGGCAGCGCTGTATGAACAAGTTTATTGGTGCCATTTTTCCGATAGCATTTGATCATTTCATGTATCTGTTTCACATTTTGGTAATTCTTGCAATAATTCAAATTTTTTAAATTATTTTTCTGCTTGTGATGGTGATCTGTGTTCAGTTATCGTTCCTGTTACTGCTATGACTCACTGAAGGCTCAGATGGTGATTAGCAATCTTAGAGATAACTTATTTTTAGTTAAGACTTGTACTTTTTTGTTACATCATGAGAAATGCTAGGCTGGAAGAAACACAAGCTGGAATCAAGATTGCCAGGAGAAATATCAATAACCTCAGATATGCAGATGACACCACCCTTATGGCAGACAGTGAAGAAGAACTAAAGAGCCTCTTGATGAAAGTGAAAGAGGAGAGTGAAAAAGTTGGCTTAAAGCTCAATGTTCAGAAAACTAAGATCATGGCATCTGGTCCCATCACTTCATGGGAAATAGATGGGGAAACAGTGGAAACAGTGTCAGACTATTTTGGGGGGCTCCAAAATCACTGCTGATGGTGATTGCAGCCATGAAATTAAAAGACGCTTACTCCTTGGAAGGAAGGTTATGGCCAACCTAGATAGCATATTTAAAAGCAGAGACATTACTTTGCCAACAAAAGTCCGTCTAGTCAAGGCTATGGTTTTTCCAGTGGTCATGTATGGATGTGAGAGTTGGATGGTGAAGAAAGCTGAGCACCGAAGAATTGATGCTTTTGAACTGTGGTGTTGGAGAAGACTCTTGAGAGTCCCTTGGACTGCAAGGAGATCCAACCAGTCCATCCTAAAGGAGATCAGTCCTGGGTGTTCACTGGAAGGACTGATGTTGAAGCTGAAACTCCAATACTTTGGCCACCTCATGCGAAGGGTTGACTCATTGGAAAAGACCCTAATGCTGGGTAGGATTGGGGGCAGGAGGAGAAGGGGACGACAGAGGATGAGATGGTTGGATGGCATCACCGACTCGATGGACATGGGTTTGGGTGGACTCTGGGAGTTGGTGATGGACAGGGAGGCCTGGCGTGCTGCGGTTCATGGGGTCACAAAGAGTCGGACACGACTGAGCGACTGAACTGAACTTTTTTGTTAGACACAAACACTGCACACTTAATCGACTGAAGGACACTTTAAACATAAAACTGGGAAATGCAACAATCTATCCTACCTGCCTTATTGGGCCGCTCACGTCCACACAGCGGGCGAAAGCCAAGCCCACAGCACCTCCAAGCTATGCCTGTATGTCAGTTATGTCCCAGTGAAAACAGATGTGAAGAATAATCCACGAAGTTTATTCTCTCGTTTCTTTTTAGTCTCATGAATGCAACTGTTAAGTCGCAGTGCTAGTATTTTACTGTGGCTTGAACATACTCCCCATCCTTTACACTTTTCTGAAACATGCAGGAATTTGAAATTGAACATTGTGTTCAATTGAATCACAGTTGAAGAACAGTTGAATTTATAGAGCAAGTCAACACAGCATCCTTGGTTGTATTAGGTGAAGAAATTTTTTAAAAAATAAGATCTCCAAACTCAGAGAAATATAATTCAAAATGAAACTGCATTTTGTTTCTTAAAAAGTGATTTTGAAAGGATTTTTGTTCAAAGATGAATGCCGACTATTGAGTACTATTTAACACCCGCAAAATGTATTTTACATGTTTATCATAAAAAGCCTTTAGAAATATATGTACACTACTTCAGCCCTTAGACAGTAAAAAGAACAACACTGCAGATTTGGAATTTGAACAAGTTTGACTTCCTTAACTAAGCATATTGCTAGAAAATATGCTTACGAGTATTAGGGTAAAATTCTGTGTTTAAAAATTATTTGTAACTTCCTGGTGATTTAGAAAAGCAATAAAATTTTTGTCTGGCATTCATTCTTCACCTTTGTAATAACAATAAACCAGCCTAAGAAATCAAAAAGAATTCAGCATCAGTTTCAGGCTTCTGTAAACAGGGGGCTCCAACTCTGGTAGCAGGAATGCCAGCTCAGGCCAAAGTGAACACGGTGGGCTTGATGTTTTCTTAACAAAGAATTCCACTCTTTAAGAGGATTGGAATCCAGTCTAAATTCTGGTTATAGGTGGTTTTCTCTCCCCGCTTTAATAAAGGAGATGTCTTACTTTAAACATGTTACCTGAATGTCAGCAGTCTGCGGGGCTGCATCAGATAACCTCACGTTGCGTGAGAGTCTTTGCAGGCTCCTCACCTTATCTATGAAGGGCAGAGTGAAAATGAAGCCCCATATTTCAGAAAAGCAGACTTTGCGGATTTGCTGTAGGTCATACAACAGAATGTGGAGAAGGAAATGGCAATCCATTCCAGTATTCCTGCCTGGAGAATCCCAGGGACAGGGGAGCCTGGCGGGCTACAGTCCATGGCGTTGCAAGAGTCGGACACAACTGAGCTTGCAGTGGAATGACAAGAGAAAGCAGCTCAGGTGGCTGTGGACACTCAGGTGGACAGAGCCCAGCCCTCTTCTCTGTCCTCACACCAGCGGCCAAAGAGGAGGGACTCCGCTCTAACTCAGATTTAGGTGTTGTTTCAGACTTGTATAGGTAGTAGCATAAACTGGGCCAAAGAGATATTGCCTTGAGAAGGATGTAAATGAGAAATTAAAAGTGGACCAGAGTAAATATTGTTTTACTCCTTAAGGACATATTTGAGGTCCTTCCCTTTGTAATCTTTGGTGAGGAACTTTAGGTAGATAAGTTTGAGGAGAAATAAACAGGATTTCTGAAATAAATAACAGAGTTGAAGTTTCACTATAACCATTTTCACATCCTTTTCAAGAACGGAGCACTTGCTTAGAGGCAAGGGGTGACTGTATGATTTATCTTTTTAACCCTGACTGAGGAATTTTTCAAACAAAAGTTTTATGCTAATCAAAATAAATTGACTTTTATAGTTTTTTCTTTTATATGTGAGATTGATATATGTGTATAAATATAAATTATGTTCTATTTGTCAAATAATTTGTCAATTACCTAAATATATGGTGAAACTTTTTCTCTAGGAAAGTTTGTTTAAATGAGAAGGGAAACATGTATTTGAGTTCAAAGTGTCTTAAAACTGCAAGAATGTATCCCCTGTGGTCTGATGTCTGTATTGTTCATTTTTTTGAGAATTGGATCTTCAAGTCTATTTAAAAAATAAAATGTCATTTTGGAGAAGTTACATTTGGAATGGTGCATTGATTTCCAATGCGTTTTAACTGAAGTAAGAGTATGCTTCTAACGAGGCCCACCTTCTCTAAATATCCCACCCACCCCCCAGTCACCACTCCTGCCCCTCCAATCTCAGAGTCTGCAGTACATCCAGCCTTCTCTTCTCCGAGGCTGTCCTGTGCCTCCCCTGCTCAGAGGTGTCCAGTCCCACCGTGTTACCTGCAGCATGAAGTTCAAGCTTCTTTCGTGATACTCGAAGACTTTGAACCACTAAATCCCAGCTTTTCGCTTCCAAGCCTCCTCTTTCTGCTACACTTCAGATAACCTGCTCCCGGTCCAGCTAGACCATCTGCTCCCCACTCTCTGCGGTGATCCTAATTCTCTGTTGTTCGAAGCGCCTCGTCTCCTGTCTGATCCTGAGCATCTTTCAAGGCCCAGCTCCCAGAGCGCGCTCCATGCAGCACTTCCGGGATTCTACCCAGCTCTCACAGTCTTTGCGATCACCCGGCCTTGAGAGAACCACGTTTAAGTATCTTAAGTACATGTGTTTGGTAAAAGACCTATCTTCCATATCACGTTATTGCATGCTTATAGCTGAGTAAAATCGCAAGTTCCAACGATGAAAACATAACATGTTTCTGTATGGAGCTAATAATGGAATTTGTTTCAAATTATGCAAAAAAAAAAATGCTTTCTTGCCAGATTTGAATCTCATTGCTATACCATGCGATCCATCCTCAGTCTTTCTGAACCACAGCTGTGCACTAGAATATCCTGGGAATTTTTACTAATACCTGGATCCCACCCCTCAGAGATTTGTCATGTCCTTGACTTGGAGTGTGACCTAGGCATCATTATCCATTAAAGCTTCCCAAGTGATTATAATATGTAGCTAAGTGTGAGAATGTCTTCATTAGTAGTTTTCAAGCCCCAGAGTCCACTTCTGCATATGAACTTATAAAGACATACGGTAAATGATTATAATTACAAAACATAACCATGGTTTTGCAATTCAGCTTATTAAACATATAAAAAAACATCTGAAACTTGAATAAAATCCTGTTTCTTGCCTAACCAAAGGGGGCTATCTGTGGTTTAAAAAGCAAAACAAAACAGAAGCAATCTTTCTAATATCCACACTGGATGAACATTAGTTTGACTATAATTTTAAAATGTGTTTTATCAAATTTTTTCTTTAACTTGAGACTATAGTATATTTTTTAAGTTGGCATTAAATAAACAGGGAGTTCTTTTAAAGTAAATAATAAAAGTCCTGTACAAGAATTCTGAAGACAGCTGGGGTAGGCAGGAATTTAAATTAAAATTGTTGAAGAACATTCTAGGTCTAAGGAAAACAGGCAAATCTGGCATTCTAAAACTTTTTAATTCTTGGCAATACTGTAACCAAGAATGAATAATTTTGTATACTAAAAATGTATATATTTGTACTCAAGAGCAGAATTTAACACAGTATATTGACGTCCAGAAATATTGCAAAATTGAGTGAGTGCGCACAGATTTTTCCCTAAGCTGCCTTGCTTTCCTCATTCCCAGGCTTGTCCATTCAGAAAGCTTGCCCTGCAAAGGTCAGGCTTTATCCTCTTAGTGCTGCTGCCCTCCTGTGGACTGTTAAGGCATTTGACAGTCCCCTCCTTACATTGTTCAGATTTCAGTCACTGCGGATTCCCAGAAGCCATTTTTTATTTTGTTGTAATTAACTAGCTGTTTTCTACTTGCCTTCTGGAAATTGACTTTTGAAAAGGGGCTAACATCTGTGTGGTCAATCAACTGTTTTTCCTTCCCTCTGGCTTATAAAGCTAAAGAAAGTGACCAAATTGCCTTAAGTATGAACCACACTGAGAAAGGAACCGCCCTGATTCCTGACTTGCAACACCTCCCCCCCCAAAAAAAAACTTGTTTGGGGTAGTAAAACTCATATTAGCTGGGCAGCCATTAATGTTTGAAACATTCACCACCCTTATGCAGCTTTTAGAAAATTGAACTACTGTATGTCACAGCACCAAGCCTTAAGCGGAACCGTCAGAAACAAGGAAGACATCTGACATGCTGGTGCTTAGGGCTTGTGGCTTCGTTGAGAATTCTGCAGACTACTACCATCACTTTATTTAAGGACAGGACTTAATTTCTCTTCGTTCTGGAGACTAGGGAGTCCACTGAAATGGTTCCCCAATAAGGGCTCTCTTCCAGGGTTGCAGATGACCATCTTCTCACTGTATCTTCACATGGTGGAGAGAGAGCTCTGAGTGACTGTTTTCTTCTTATAAGGCCACTAATCCCATTGTGGGGGTCTGAAGACACCTGTCATTTAGACGAGCACTATTCAGGAAAATGATCAGAAGTCTCGGATCATCCACCACCACCAAAAAAGGGTCCAAGGGAAACTACTTCTTCCATCTGCATTTGATGAGAACTCAATCATTGGAGAATCATCGTGTGGGATTCCGTAGAACCGCACTTCTCAAACTTTTGTGTACTGGTGAATCAGATTAAAATGCAGACTGTTTAAATGCAGATTCTGAATCAGTCGGTCTCAGGTGGGGCCTGGGGCTCTGTATTTCCATGTGTTCCATACACTGCTGTTTGTGGAGGATGTCTAACAGCCTCCAGAGGTATCTGAGTCCTAATGGCTGCAAACTGGGAATGCTTTCTTATAAGTAAAAAAAAAAAAACAAAAAGTCTTTGAAGAAAAGATCTTGGATGGGGAGATTATCCACACACACCCCCGCCCCCAGGTGGGGCCCTAAATGTAACTACGTTTAATCCTCACAGGAAGAATGCAGAGGGAGACCTGACTACAGCAGAAAGGCGGTGAGACCCCTGATGCAGTGTGCCAGGGTGCTGGCTTGGAGGATGCAGGAGGGAGCCGCAAGCCAAAGCATGCAGCTCTGGAAGCTGAAAAACGCGAGGAAATGGATTCCCTACCAGTACATCTTGGGGGGAATGTGGCCCTGCCTGTAACCTGATCTCAGACTCTGACCTCCAGAACTCAAAGAACACAGATGCGTTGTTTTAAACAGTAATTGTGTGAATGTTTTTGTCACATCGATATTTCTGCTAAAATACTACTCCAGACGTGAGAGCATTAGCCAGTAGGGACCACTGGGAAGTGATTAGGTCATGAGGGCAGAGGCCTCATGACTGGGGTTAATGTCCTTACGAAAAAAGACCCAGTAAAATGTGCTCAGCCCGCTGCCCCAGGAAGTTACCGCTAGAGGGCACTGTCTGCAAACCAGAAAGCTGGTTCTCCCGAGACACCACATCCGCCAGGGCCTTGATCTTGGTCTTCCCAGATTCCAAACTGTGAGAAATAACTCTGTTGTTTACAGGCTGCCTCGTCTGGAGTGTTTGTTATAGCAGCCCGAAGCCACTAAGACAAACACCAGGTTTGCTGTATTTTGTGAAAGCAGCCCCAGAAAAGCTAATACAGAGGGGCTCTCGACCCTGACTGCAACCTGGGCAACTTGCAAATCAGAATTGTAGGGGTGGGACCTGAAAACCACTACTCTGACGGCCCCTTGGGTGATTGTGATGGGAAGGTGGGTAGAACAGAATCACACTAGAATAGACACAAAGCATAGCTTTCCTTGTGCTCAAGGAAAACTCTCAAACTGCCCCAAAATGTAGACACACTAGTCTGCTAGGCACTTCCATAAAACTATACACCAGCGTCTCAAAATGCAGGGTTGCCAACTGGTGGCTCAGAGGTTAAAGCGTCTGCCTGCAATGCGAGAGACCTGGGTTCGATCCCTGGGTCGAGAAGATCCCCTGGAGAAGGAAATGGCAACCCACTCCAGTATTCTTGCCTGGAGAATCCCATGGACAGAGGAGCCTGGTGGGTTACAGTCCACGGGGTCGCAAAGAGTCGGACACGACTGAGCGACTTCACTTTCACTTCTTTCTTTACATGAAGACTTACTAGGTTCGAGATTTAACACAGTCTTTTTACCCTAAGTTGGTCAAAGATTCGACTTCTCTCATGTTTATTAAGATTCACCAGCACTTAGTTCCGCAGCTGGAAATTCTTTGCCAGTGCAACGGGCAAGAGGCTGGGGACGCCTTCAGCCCAACGCACTCTCCCCTGATACGCTTACAGTAAATATGTGGTAAAACTCAGGTAAGTAGTACTCATGCCTGACAAAGAACTTTCTAGCCAGATAGAAATCATCGCTTGGAAAACCGGACTCAAGATATCTCCAAAAGAAACATTTTGCTTAGCAATTTATTAGGAAAAACCACTTGGAATGCTCATTTTAGGTAAAGAGCTGCTAGCCTGCAGATGACTAAAGCAAAATAAACCTAAATGAGGGTCACATTAGTTACTTGGGGCATGCATTTTGCTTTTCATGACCCAGCCTTGAGCACTGCTAAAAATTAAGCATTCATGAGAACTCCAGAAACTACTTTTATGGAAAAGATGTCCCAAGTCACTGTTTTTATGCTTTTATGTTCAACTCTGTCTTCTGGCACTTTCTCATCTGCGGACTGGAATCACAGCAACCGGCTGCCAGAATCCATGAGTTACTCATTTTATTGGCAATACCTAGCCTGGAGCCAGGGACACAGTAGATGAATCAGAAGTTGTTCAGTTTGTTACAACTGAACCAAAGCTGTCAGGCCCATAGGTCTGTTGTAGCTACCTCAGCAGAGAGGTGAAGAAAACAATCCAGGGTCTTAACTGTTCCCACATCCTGGGAACCAGAACCTGAATTCTCCAATCAACAGCCCCAAACAGCCCTGCAGCTACAGTGGGAGGTGCCCCCCACTCCCAGGGAACTTTTCCCAACAGAGGCTTCACCCACTTTACCCCACCCCACCGGGCAGGGCAGCCAGCTGGGGGGAGACTGGCAGGAACTGGACCTCAAAAGGCTTCCCAGGTGGTTGAGATGCCACCACGTATGGAGACCAGGTGTGAACTCAACGTCCCGCAGGTAGGTCAGGAAATGGCTCCCCACGCCCGTAGTCTTGCCTGGAGACTCCCATGGACAGAGGAGCCTGGCGGGCCACATCCATAGGGTCACAAAGGGTCGGACACGACGGAGCACAGCACAGAAAACAGAGTTTAAAATACCACAATTTTCAGTAAATTTCCGATCTTTCTGACCTACTTCTTCAGGTATCAATGTGAACTAATCTAAACCTGGCATTTCATAGTTGTACCATGTCAGAAATCTTATTTTCAACAGAAGGGAGTATTAATATTCATAGAAGTAGATACAGGAGAAGGTAAAGATATGGGAGAGGCATTTAGGGCTAAGATATAGGCAATTCAATTTTTTCTGAACAACAAAAGTAATCCAGGTCGTATCTTATTTTCTCCTAAACAGAAATAAATGTGCAAAGCCCTGTCTGTGTTGTCTGGATGACAGAGAACTTGCTTCTGTGCCACATGCCCCTCGAGTAACATGTTTTCCACTAACATCTGTGGAAACAAAATCCACGTTGCTTTTTAAGAATTTAGAATTAGTCATTCATTTTTTGAAACATTAAAGATCATCCAGCCTGATCACTCTCGGTGGGTCTTTGCATATGTTCTGAGAATGCTCAGCTGGTATAACAACAGGATATAAAGGCTTGAGATAAAAATGACAAAGCTTCCTATGAGAATACTTTTTCTAGTGTTATTTCAATAGTTTGGAAGGGAAATAGAACTATTTCTGTATTTACACAAACACATATATAAGGGAGCAGAAGGCCAATGAGGCAGGATATTTTACGATGAACCCAACAGAGAATATCGTGTTTTCAGGAATGCTTTAAGTTTTGCCTCCACGTCTCTTGGGCAATGCATTCCCTTTCCTTTACTATTAGGGTACTAGGATAGAAAAGTTATACAAAATGATTCATAGCCATATGTGCTACCACCAAATATTAACAGACTGATTCCAGACTATGAAAACATAGGTTGCCTTTGCAAGTTATTTAAAAAATATATTCCATAAGAATGCTCAAAATATCATTTGACTTGGCCTTATTCCTGCCAGGTTACCTGCCTAAAACACATTTCACCTTTCTTTCTATCTAAGTTGCATTAATATAGCTCAGAATTCACTCACCCATAAAGCTCTCCCAAACAATTCCAAAGTGATAACTTTCTTTGGAACTCATAGCATTTCCTCTCCATACTAGTTTTTACTTATTTTTAAACACTTAAAAACAAAAACATTTTCCTTGAATAATGTATGCTTATTATTGAACACACAGAAAATACAGAAAAATATAAAAATTATCTGTAATGGCCTCCTTCCAGTAGTAGCATTCTTAAGCTTCTTTGCATATTATTTTACATTTCCAAGTTTGTATCTTGAGATTATACTGACTATATAATACTGACACCTTTTTAAAAATTTTTACCAAATGACAACCATTTCACCCTTTACTCAAAATTATATATGAACACATCCCATAGTATTTGACAATCATGTCTTTTAATTGCGTCCTTTCAATTTCTCATTCATTCATTCTTCTAATGTTGAGTAGTCATTTTAATTTACCACAGATTGTGCTTATATGTTTTCTTTCCAATGCTAAATTAACATTTGTGTAAGGCTCACTTTTTTAACTTACATAATTTCTGAGTATAGATAATCAAATCAGAAGTGTAAATATTTGAGAATGAATTTATCAAAATTACAGTTATCCCCCAACCTTTGGAAAACATACTTTACAGCATCTCAAATTGTGCACATTGACTACTGAGCACCCTTCAAATAAAATGGTAGGAAGTCCTTAATGAATTTGTCTCAACTTTTTCTTTTAAAAGAGTTTTTTTGATAACAATGTTCCAAAGGAGCAAAGTTAATCATTTGCAGGAACATATGGTGGATAAGGATTGGATCAGAGTCCATATAATGTCTAACATCTGTGTACCCAGGACAGGTGCAGGGGCAGAGAGGGCAATAAAGGTAAAGAAGCAGACTCCAAAGACACAGCCTCATACTGGAGGCCATCAGAACGTGTTCTGGAATCAGGCTCTTTTGATTTAGTTGCTTACCTCTGAAAACTCTTTCCTTTGACAAAAGAAGGAAAGGTCAAAAGTAAAGACAAAAGTAAGGAAAGGTCAGGTTACTCAATACTCGCTCTCTTATCTACTCAGTGTCTTCATTTATGCCATGCTTTTTCTTGCACTCAACATAGGAACCACCACAGGGAGGAAGTAGACACTTCTTTTGAACTTATATTGATAATGTATGTGTAGTCCTTGCATCATGATTATCAGCATAAAAATTTTGGGTAATTCATAGGTCGATCATGCTCTCATCTAAATAAAAATCTGTTATTTCAGTGTCCTTCCTTGACAAAGTAATATAAAGCTGGAGAACACCTTTTATTAAAATGTTGATTGAAAGGGAGCCAATTCATGTCACCAGAGTAAGATCTGAGAGTTACAAAATGTAAGAAGTGACTTCACAGAGATGCGAACGCGTACACTTGAAGATGCTGAAGCTCTCCCAGCACGCAACGAAGGTCCTTCCTCTTCGTCTGGATTCTGATCACCCCTTCACCCTCTTCTGTTGTGCTGAAAGCAAACATTGTCTAGTCAGGAGAAACTAACTTGGGATTTATAAATAATCTCAATTACTTAAAAGAAAGATGTCACCTAGGATTTCTATTTACATGTTTGTCATCTTTCTTATCGGAGAAGGCACTGGCAACCCACTCCAGTGTTCTTGCCTGGAGAATCCCAGGGACGGCGGAGCCTGGTGGGCTGCCTTCTGTGGGGCCGAACAGAGTCGGACACAACTGAAGCGACTTAGCAGCAGCAGCATCTTTCTTATTTTTAAATGTTTATAATATAGAAGGGAGTTATCAAAGAGAATTTAGAAAATGCAGAAAGATAATATGTAACACATATCAGTTACATGTACTTATACTACTCAATGATAACCATTGTTAATACTTTAATTTTCTTGTAATCTTTATATGTTTCTTTATACACATATACCTTTCTTAAATAGCTATTATTTTTATACAGTTATTATTCTTAAAGTTATTATTCTTTTATAGATTTATAATATATTCCCTTTACAGACTGAAGTAATATATATAGTGTATCAGTTTTCACTTTCTTAAGGGAAAAAATATAATTGCAAGAGATCCATGATTTTTTTTAAACTTCAGTTATTTATGGAAATACTGTGTGTATTAACTATGGATAAAATACTATATTGCCTAACTTTACTTGTAGTGTTGAGCAACTCTGTTCACCTCTGGCCTTACATTTTTTTATCTGAAAAGTAGGAACTTCAACAATTGGTCTGGAAGCTCTTCCTAGTGACAGCATTCTAATTTTGTTTCATTTGCTTTTTGTATGGTTAAGCATTAGATGTTAAGTCAGTTAAAGTCTACCATGTTTAAATGTACTGTCTACACCATTATAAAGAGAGAGGAATAAAAGATACTATCTTTGCAAACCTACTCCTGGTATACGGTTTGTAACATATTTTCAGTGTGAACCTTCCAAAAGCCAAGGGGAAACAAAGTGAGGATGTGGTCCTTCTGAGAAATGCCCTCCTCTCTGTGCCTGGTTGGGTTCCGGATCCCTGGGTTGGGGCTGGCTCCACAGTAAAGCTCCTGAGGTCTGGCAGGTGCCTACCAGGTGCCAGCAGAGGTGGCAGGGCTCCCAGGACCAACATCAGAAAGGTGGCTTAACTATCCTTTGTGAAGCCATTCTCTTTCAGGTTTTCACAAATGCCTAACCTGTAGAGAGGGCCAAGCCCCTTCTGAGAGCACTCACAGGTCCCTACACACTGCTGTGCCCACTTCGGAAAAGCAGAATGTAAATATACCCACCGAGGAGGCAAAGGATCATCTAACATTGTTTCATTTAATGAAGTCCCCCTCATTCATTTATTTTTATTCTTTGGTTGCACTTTGTGGCATACAAGAGCTTAGTTAGTTCCCTGGCCAGGGATCGAACCCATGCCCCCTGAAGTGGAAGCACAGAGTGTTAACCACGGGGCCTCCAGGGAAGTCCCTGCAACTCCTCATTTAATGACATCCCCGGACACCTCCCTCTACCCTAGCATCATTCCTGAAGTTTGCAGGAGACCTACTGCAGAGCTCAAAGCCTATACTCTCCGTTCTCGCCTCATTTTCTCCTTGACACTTTCACAAAATCTCTAGGGGGAGTTGGAGGAACCACTAGTGTTTAAGGCCCTACTTCACTCAAAGGCTTGACTCTTAAGTTCTATTCCTTTCAGGACCTTAGGAAGTTCATAGTCAATACTCTCGCTTTGAACTCTGTCACTAAAATGATCTCAAGGCTAAGGGTTAGACAGTGAACAGATCCACTTCATAGGTCAGCTTGTCTGCCTGATTTAGGAAAGTTTTCTGTGCAGACACTTGCAGGTCATTCTTTTCAGAGGCAAATCGTGCTTTGTTCCCAGAATCTAACATTATTAAAATCTCTCATAACCTTCCCAAGATTTGGTAAATCCACACTGGCGGAGGAATAGCAGAGACATGTTATATGCATCTGACAGCAACACGCATTTATTTTATTCAGTATTTAATAGGTGTTTGCTATGCACCTAATATAGGTCTAGAACCGTCTCAGCATTAGCAATACAGCAAGAAAGCTATCTCTGCCCCATGGAACTTGTACAGAAAAAATAGAGAACAAGGTTCAAAACCTTGCAAACGGAACCTCCTTTTTGTCAAATCAAAATAAGCTGAAGAAATCCATGTGAAAGTCTTTAATTTAGAATGATTTGATGAATCCCAGGTGTAAAAATTTTAGTGATCATAAGAACTTTTCAGTAAAACCCAACCTTTAAATCTGATATACCAACTGAAACTAGGAAACCAAAAACTAGCCATATCTCTTTCCTACCTTTTAAAAATATGATGAGGAAACACACACACACACACAGACACACACACAGCTCACTTTCAGACCTAAAAATACACAGGAAACTTTTTCTCAGTTTTATTGAAACATAATTAAATGGATTCTCCTTTCACAAATAATTGCCAACAATAAACCACAGATTATTTCTGTTAATCACTCTGTCACAAACACAAGAATTAAAAGAAATTTCAGTTCTCTCTCATCGTGTTTCCTTTCATTGTCTTTATAATTGTAACTCCTTTAATTGCGTTATCATGGATGGAATGTCTGGATTTTATAACCCAAGACACTAAGGTATTTCTTTTCTACATCACACCCACACTTTGGGTTTTATATGCCCTTCTAAGAATTCAAAAAATTGTGTTGGTCTGGGAAGAAGAAGAAATTCCATGGTTTGTTTATCCCAGAATATTTTTAGCATATTTCCGATATAAAATTGCTTAAATGTGTATAAAGTGTTGTAATTCCAGCTGATGCTTTTTTTGACTTTTATAAGGAGAATTTCCATTTCCTCATCATCCTCTCACACCTTTACTCTGTGTGATACAGGCTCTGTCTCAGCCATTCTAAGAACAAAGTAACATTTGAAATGCAGGTGGCATGCAAATTTTCTTCTTTGCCTGCTTCGAACGTAACATAGGGTCAATACAGAAAGCTGAAAAGCACAAGGAAAATGAAATATCCATAATCCTATCAACTATTACTTAATTTTGGAATATTTCCAGCTAATCTCTTTATGTGTATCAAGTAGTACTTTTGTTTTAATAGAAGGAATGACAAAAGTTGTGAAGTGATTTGGAGTCTGCTTTGTCCACTTAAAATGTATCATAGTTTCCCACACTGATATTTTTTCAACTGCTGCACAGAATTCCATCCTTTAAATGACTTATTATAGCATCCTTAAGACTTCTGCTAAGTACATAGGACTTAAATTTTTTTTCCCCAATACTATAAATCTTTGCTCACGGATGATTCTTTGGGATAAACTCTAACTGGGACTGCTAAATGGTTAAGAGGTCAAGTCCATTTTAAAACTTGTGGCATACAAAAGTTACGTTAAATACAAAAATTTGAGAGTACTGGTCTCCCCAATATGTTCGCTCACTCATTGGTTGCCCTTTTTAGTTTTTCTCAGCAAAGAAGAAAACAACTCCTTTTGTTTGCTCTTTACTGCCAGCCATGTTACTTTTGTCTTTCTTCTACTAAGCATACGGTTTACTTACAACTTTACAAATAAATCGTGCTCTCTCTTGATTTTGCAGCGTCGTTTGCAAGATTGTTCCAACAGAAGAGTTCTCCCACTTGCCACTTCACCTAACCAATTCCTACCTCTCCCAACTCTAATGACATTCATTGCTTCCAAGAATTTTGCACTTAATGCATCCTTGTCCTCAAGTTTTCAATAAAAGTGTATTTCATCTTTAATAAAACATTTAGTCGTTCAATGACAAGGGTTCCTGAGAGTTGAAATCCATTATCCTAACGGCCCATGTTATTTAATAATTTACCTTTCCGGGGCACTCTGCAGGAAATATGTGGGAGACTGGCTGATCCCAGCAATTGGGAAAGCAATGGTCAAATCTTTTCTGATTCTGAAATCTATCAGGCCATGAGCGATTTCAGTGGCAGACGCTCAACCACAACCATAATATTTTCCTGAATTACCAGGTGTCCGGACAGTCTGGAATGCCCCAGGTCCAGACTGCAGTCCTGAGGGGTGTTTGGCCAGCCGTGACCCGCTGCCTGGGCTTAGGTTTTTATTCTCAGGTCGATGCACTTGATTCTTTAATCCAGACTTCCAGAAAAGGCACGATGATGACCGCGCCAGCCTTTGATTCCTTTCCACCCTTACTTCTTAGGGTGGTTAACAGTCTTTTTCACCAAGAGGCGGTGAACCAACTATTCCCGCCGAGTAGCCGCGGCTCTCCTTCAGGTCTGCAGGCAGAGGACCCAGGGACACTCCGCGTGCCGGCGGAGGAGCACTGACGTCTGCGCGCCCACGGGAATCCTCTGCAGCCGCCCCTCCAGCGCCGCGCCCCGTGCCCGCCAGGCGCAGGGACCGCCCCTCCAGGCTCGGGGACCGCCCCTCCGCGTGCACGGACCGCCCCTCCAGGTGCGGGGACCGCCCCTCCAGAGCAGGGACAGCCCCCCCAGCGCCAAGCCACGCCCCCCAGGCGCGGGGACCGCCCCTCCAGGCGCAGAGTCCGCCCCTCCAGGCGCGGGGACCGCCCCTCCAGAGCAGGGACAGCAGCCCCAGCGCCGCGCCCCGCCCTCAAGGCGCGGGGACCGCCCCTCCAGGCGCAGGGACCGCCCCCGCGCCGAGGCCCCGCCCATTGGCCCCGCTAGACCCTCACCCCGCCCCCGGCACGGCCCAGCCACGCCCCGCCCCGCGTTACCGCACCCAACACCTTGTGAGTATGGGGATTGTTGCGTCCGCCGGGCTGAGCTCAGCTTTCCCGCTGGCCTCCCCGAAAGTGACAGAGGCTTTCGTATCGCGCAAGCCCCCTCCTGGTCGCCCCGAGAGTCCCCTTTCTTCCGGTGCCTCGTAGGGATGCTTTTGGTGGTCCTCGTGCTCCTGCTGCCCACAGTCTCCGGTAGGAGCCTGCAGAGGGTGCGCCCTGGTGGGGAACCGGAGCGGCTCGCGGGGCTGAACCGAGGGTGGGGGGAGATTCGCTTTTTGTCTCTCGTGAGAGTCGTGGGGCTGGGTCCACTCCGGGGTCATAAGGAGTTGGGGTAGAAAGCGTGACCAGAGCTTCCGTGGGTCATGCTGCATGGAGATCTAGGGGAGTGGGGACCACGTAGCGCTGGAAGAGAAGTCTTGCTTGCGGTGGGCACTCAGAGGTGCGGGGTGATGGACGCAGCCGGGACTTACCCAGGGGCAAAGTGGGTCACTAGCAAAAGCTTGCAGGGACTGAGCCACTTGGGGACGGGTCCTCTGGCCTGTTGGTGGTGGTGATGGCTTGCTCTTGAGTTCCCAGATGCCTGGGGATACTGTTAGGCTGGTGCTGTGCCTGTGTGTGTGTGTGTGTGTGTGTGTGTGTGTGTGTGTAGGGAAGGAAGGGAGTGGGCGGGGAGGTTTGCTCTATGTACTCTGGGCAGGGTGATAACCTGAGTGGAGTATTTCTATCCTGCTCGGCTGCGCTGGGCTGGGGGAGGCTGCGCAGGGTATTCTCAAGTGTGACTTTTGTAGAAGTGGCCACCCAGCGGTGCCAAGTTGGGAAGCTCGTGTGGTGCATGTAACGGTCAGGTGGGAGAAGTCGCTGGGTACTCTGTCTACACCCCTACGTGCCCAGCCCCGCGTGGTGTTGGAGGTTGTGGCTCGGGAGCCAAGAGGCAGCATAAGAAGTCACCATCCTTGTGTCCCTGGTGCTCGTCCCATTGATACTGGCAGCAGCAAACCACCAGTGACCACAGAAGCATAAGAAGCGATAAGGTGGCCACTGGGCAACACCCCTGACAGAGGCGATGAAGGGTGAAAAGCGCCCACTTGCCTTGATTACCAGAGGCAGCGCTGGACTTTTCAGGTGGCTCAGTGGTAAAGAATCTGCCTGCCATACAGGAGACACCAGTCTATCCCTGAGTGGGGAAGAGCCCCTGGAGGAGGGCATGGCAACCGACTCCAATGTTCTCGCCTGGAGAATCCCATGGACAGAGCAGCCTGGCAGACTACAGCCCATAGCGTTGCAAAGAGTTGGACACGACTGAAGCGACCTCGCCCGCGTGCGCGTAACGTCAAACTGACTGTCATAGGTCACTCAGAGCCCCCAGCCACCCCAAGACCCAGTCTTGCCCACCAGAAGACTGAAGACACAGCCTTACCCAAGAGTGGGCCCACATTAACCCTAGGATCCCTGGCACCCAAAAACCAGGTGTAGAACAGGGTCTTGTCTGCCAGGAGGTCAGCATAGATCCCTGACCGGGCCTAATCCATGAAAAGATGGACACCAGCCCCAAGAGCCCCTGAGCCTCAGCCGACCCACCGTGTGTTAACACCAACTCCAGGACCCTGTCCCTGACAGCAGGGTGCCTGGGACCTGCTCCTGCCCACCTTGAGCCTGGTACTGCTCACCAGCACTAATGCCAAGACCCACGGGGCCCCAGCCCACCAGCAAGCTGACACAACCTCCAAGATACCTTGCGCCCCTCAGCCAGCCATGTCGGGATCTGATACCCATCAACTGATCAACACCAGCTATGGAACCCGCCTGTGCCATGACCCCAGCCACCAGCAGGCTGACACAAGTTCTGGGGTCCCTGACCCTGCAGCTGCCACCCTGAGACCAGGTTCTATCCGCTCCCCCCCCACACACACACATGTCTCCACATTCAGCCACTTTGTGACCTGGTCCTACCTACCAAGGGCTGGCTCCAGGACTGGGATTCCCCTGACCTTGCAGCCAATCATACTAAGATCCAGACCTACACACCAAAGACTAGCAGCCTCGACACAGAGCCTGGCGGTCATCCAGACCAGGGGCCCACTGTTCCTACAGTCACACACACAGTAGTAAGACCACCACAGCAGAGGTGTTCGGACAGCCCAACTGATGATTTCTGAAGACAAGATATGGCTTGGCATTCAGTACCTTTCCTTTACAATTGATGTGTCTGCAATCCAGTTTCATCTTCCCCACCAACTAGAATCTTCTTTATGTGGTGCTTTTTTCAATTTTGATAAGAAAAAAAAACGTGCAGTGTTGTAGGATATAGATGTTCTTGCTTACAAGCATTATATAGGCCTTTTAGAATGTTAATTTATACAAACATGGACTGTAGTTTCAGTGAAATTTATTTTGGTATTCATTTAAAAAAATAGTTTGTGCGGACAGTGAGAGAAGGGACAGAATGGTCAGGTTCCATTCAGGTCCCACTTTGATCAGAGATCATAATTATCCTGAAGTTACCATCTGGGCAGGGATCTGGGTTTGTGCTTGAGTATGAGAGTTATTTTTAAATTTTGTAAGCAGGTAGAGAGTGCTTGCCCAACTTTTGTAAGTGTACCGAAGGTGAACAGTTCTCTTGATACATATAGAGGCTGTTTCATCCTCCTGAAACTCATCTGAAAAATTAAAAAATTGGGGGATTTTCTGAATGCAATCTATCACATTCTATAATGGCATACTATATAATGCTTCTTGTAAAGGTATAGATAGCATTGCAGCCCAATAATAATTACACTGTAAACCATCTGGAAAAAAAATCTTAGTCAAGATATGTTTACTTTGAAAATCCTCATGGGAATAAAGAATCCAGTATTCTGAATAAGAGAAGAAATTATTCAGATACATAAAGCAAATCAAATACATAAAACAAACAACACTTACATAATTTAATTATGGGCATGCTATTAACTTGATTTCTTCCTTGGTTCCAGGAAACTCTGAATGATGTTATACATTTCTATCTAGAATGGAATTCTATAGCATTTCTAGTCCATTCCCCCCCCATTGTAAAATGAGAATGTACAGCTCAGAGTATTGAGTAAATTTAATGTTATTAGTAAAATCCAACTCTATACTGATCGTTAAACAGTGTTTTTAATAACTGCGTCCTTTTTTTTGTTTGTTTTTTGCTTTTGTTTTGGGCAGCTGATATAGGTGCATTCATATATTAAGATCAAAATACTGGAAATGTTGAAAACATTTTGCCAATAGGTGGATTTCAGCACATGGTGTAAATGAAATGTCAGACAGAGTATCAAAAGAGGAATCTTGAATTTAGAAAATGATGAAAAAAGGAGAATAATATTTCACTTGTTTAGAGTTCTCTCTTGACTAGTCTGTCAATCTGAAGACTTAGATCCAAGAAGTAATTACAGTAAAGATTCCTCAGGGATCAAAATAGATCTATCTCCCTTCTCCTTTAAGTCCTTAACCTTATAGGAGAGGCCTCTGCATTCTTTTAGCACTTTAGGATTTTAAATATCATAATATTTTACATCATTTCTAGCAGATTCATAAGATTTTCAAGAGCACAGATAATTAAAAGAAAGAGGACTTCCTGAAGCAGGAATAACGCAATTCTAGGGAAGAACCCCCCACAGAAAAAGGCCAGAGGTAAAAAATTCTAAAATCATAGCAATGTAGTTTACTGTCAGGATACATTGGATAAACAGCCCAAACAGTTACTGCAGGAAGCTTTTAAGGGCATGTACAATCCATTAATCAGTGAATAAAGATTAATTATGTTTACAGTAACATCCAAGAAACCTATTTTTTATGTAAGGTTATTCAAAGTAATAAAATTTGATATTTAAAAGGTATCCATTTATTTATAAAATGTTCAATTCACTAATCTAGACAGCGTATTAAAAAGCAGAGACATTACTTTGCTGACAGAGGTCTGTCTAGTCAAAGCTATGGTTTTTCCAGTAGTCATGTATGGATGTGAGAGTTGGACTATAAAGAAAGCTGAGCGCCGAAGAATTGATGCTTTTGAACTGTGGTGTTGAAGAAGATTCTTGAGAGTCCCTTGGACTGCAAGGAGATCCAACCAGTCCATCCTAAAGGAAATCAGTCCTGGATGTTCATTGGAAGGACTGATGCTGAAGCTGAAGCTCCAATATTTTGGCCACCTGATGTGGAGTGACTCATTAGAAATGATGCTGGGAAATATTGAAGGCAGGAAGTGAAGGGGACGACAGAGGATGTGATGGTTGGATGGTACCATCAGCTCAATGGACATGAGATTGAGCAAACTCGGCGAGTTGGTGGAGGACAGGGAAGCCTAGCATGCTGCAGTCCATGGGGTCACAAAGAGTCGGACATGAGCGACTGAACAACAATTCACTAATACAAAACAAATATAAAGAAGTTATATTTTTAAATATTTCAGTCCATATTTATTTTGACCTATGAAATTCACAGTGTTTATTTGATATTGCCTCTTACCCAGTGTGTACCGAGTGTAGTACAGAAAGAAGGTGTATGATCTCTGCCCTGTAGGACATTGCCTTCTGAGAGGGAACTGAGCCTAAACTATGGAAGCCTAAACTCTTCCATAGTATATAGCACTGATTAGAGTGCTGTATACTATACAAGACTTCTTAGGGAGAGGTGAGTTTTTAAATGATGAATTTAGAAAGAAGAGGGAAGGACATGTACCTATGAATATATTTTAAAACCCAAAACATAGGTGCTATCTTTTCAATTATGGTGAATGGAAGTTCACCTTATTCCTCAACAAACCAAAAAAGCTCATAGATGGTTATTTAAAGTAAGCAAGGCACATCCTTTGCTACTACTACACATGGGTAAAAACTTGGGCGTGTAATACGTGCTCAATTGTGTCCGATTCTTTTCGACCCCATGGACTATAGCCTGCCAGGCTCCTCTGTCTGTCGGAATTTTTCAGGCAAGTATACTGGAGTGGATTGCCATTTCCTCTTCCAGGGGATCTTCCTAACTGAGGGATGGAACCCAGATCTTCTGCATCTCCTGCATCCTCAGGGAATTCTTTACCACTTAGCCACCTGGGAAAGCGTGAAACAGTCATTGAATCTTTGTGTTTATCCTGTAGTGCCTGCCTGAGGCCAGGCCACAGTCCCTGGCTGATGAAAGAGATAAAGTACTTCATTTGCATGTTCTTATTCTCTGTGTTCCTAGAGGCTTGTGGTGATCCACCAAGATTTAAAACTATGAAGCTCCAGGGTGAGCCTAAACCCACTTATGGTCCTGGGGAATGTGTACAATATGAGTGTCGTCTAGGTTTCAAGCCCAAGCTTCCTGCTCTCCCCAGATCTGCTGTTTGTCAAGATAATAAAACATGGTCATCTCTCCAGGAGGCCTGTACAGGTAAATAAACAAACAAAAATGTTTTATAGCCCTGGATAGTCACACACATCTTAGTGGCCTATTCCACTGCTTCAGTGATTATCTTATCATGTGAATATAGGTTTTCAGATATCTGTGCATTTGTTCAGGCTTTGAAAAATCCCCAGGGAATCTTTTTCTTGGTAATTGTTTACCTGGGTAAATGTGAATCTTGTTTGGCCATATAATATGGAAAGAAAATAATAGTTAAATGAATAATAAGATTCCCATGAATTCAAACAAGCAATGTAGACTTTTGAATTTGATTTAAATCTTTTTGAAATTAGTATAAACCAACATATTTGAATATTTTCTTTTAGAAAAATCGTGTCCTAATCTAGGAGATCCTGTGAATGGCCAAATTAACTTAGTGAATGGAAGTGCTCTGTTTGGTTCACAGGCTCACTTTGCTTGTAATCCGGGGTGAGTAAGATTCTCCTTACAGAAAATAAGGTTTGGTATTACTAATTCCATTTTTGTTTTGCTCCTCTTTTTAAACATTCCTGTAAACTAGCTTTCATTTTGTTTTCTACGTGACAAGTTGTACTTGTAGCCAAACAATTACTGCACTATTTAAGAAGACCTGAAAAATGTGTAATTGGAAACAAGTTTAAGTTGAAGTAAAGCAAAACTGTATAACTTACTACATGTGTGTGTTCAGTCGCTCAGTCATGTCTGACTCTTTGAGACCCCATGGACTGCCAGGGGCTTGCCAGGCTCCTCTGTCCATGGAGTTTTCCAGGCAAGAATACCTGGGTGGGTTGCCACTTCCTACTCCAGGGGATCTTCCCAACGCAGGGATCGAGCCCACATCTTTTGTGTCTCCTGCGTTGACCGGGTATTCTTTAACACTAGCATCACTTGGGAAGCCTGTGTAACTTACTATATGTATTAATAAACCTATTGTATGCATTAAAAATGTAGTAATCATGGTAACTTTATTCTTGACAATAATTTAAAATTGCCAATTCTTAGAGTTGAAATGGGGCTTATGGAAGTAGAAAGTAGAATTGTCAACCAAACATACTCTTATATTGAGATAATCTGTAGTTTTAAGGACCTAAATTGATCTGCTTAGCCTGGATGATAATGTTGATCGTAATGTCTTAGTGGGGAAACCTTATTTTTGACGCTGCTGTGAAGGAGTTGCTGCTGCTGCTAAGTCACTTCGGTCGTGTCCGACTCTATGCGACCCCATAGATGGCAGCCCACCAGGCTCCCCCACCCCTGGGATTCTCCAGGCAAGAGTACTGGAGTGGGTTGCCATTTCCTTCTCCAAGGCATGAAAGTGAAAAGTGAAAGTGAAGTCGCTCAGTCGTGTCCGACTCCTAGTGACCCCATGGACTGCAGCCTACCAGGCTCCTCCGTCCATGGGATTTTCCAGGCAAGAGTACTGGAGTAGGTTGCCATTGCCTTCTGAAACATCTCAAAAAGAGGTACTGAGCATTTAATTTTTATTTTTCTACAGGGCTCCTTTAATAGTACATATTGGAGATATTGGGCATTTATTTTAAAATATGATTTTAGAATTTAAATGTAATACACTGTAAATGCAACAGGTTTTCTTAATATTAACTTTAATCATATTTTTCTGTAATAATTTAATAGTTCTAATATTTTTGTGTATGTGTGGAATCTTTAGAGATGTATACATATAAAATCATGCTACATGCAAACAGTGATAAATTTAGCTTCTTTCTTTCCAATTTGGATGCCTTTTATTTCTTTTTGTTGCTTAATTGCTCTGCCTAGACCTTTCAGTACTATTTTGAATACATGTGGTAAAAATAAGCATCTTTGCCTTTGTTCATCTTAGAGGAAAAGTGCTCAGTTTGTCCCCATTGAGTATGATATTGTGCTGTGTGTTTCTCGTGTATGCTATTTATTACCCTGAAGCAGTTTCCATCTGTTCCTAGACTGTTGAATATTTTTTATCATGAAAAATGTATTTTTTATCATGAAAAATTTTTATAAATGAAAAATTTTGTCAAATGCTTCTTCTTCATCAATTGAGATGATCATATGGGTTTTTCCCCTTCATTCTGCTGATGTGATATATTACATTGATTGATCTTCATGTTGAACCATCCTAGCATTCCAGGAATAATTTCTGCTTGGTCATGGTTTTTAACCCTTTCTTCATGCTGATGAATTGTTTGCTAGTATTACATTGAGGGTTTTTACATCGGTACTTATAAGAAATACTGTAGCTTGGTTACTTGTAATGTCTTCTTCTAGCTTTGGTGTCATTACACTGGCATCATAGAATAAATTCAGAAGACTGCCTTACTCTTCAATTTTTGTAAAACTTTAAGAAGGATTGGTATTACTTCTCTTTTAAATGTTTGGCAGAATTAAACAGTGAAGACATCAGATCCAGGACTTTTTTCGTTATTGGAAAATTTTTGATTACTGATTCAGTCTCCTCACTAGTTATAATCAATTCAGATTTTGTATTTTTTAATGAAGTCTTGGTAGAGTTTGTGTTTACATGAATTTGTCTTTTACATCTAGGCTATCCATTTGTTGTCATAAAATTATTTGTAGAAGTCTCATAATATTTTTTAATTCTGTGGAACTAAGGGAAATATCACCATTTTCATTTCTGATTTAGGTAATTTGGATCTTCCTTTTTGTCGTAGTCCATCTAGCTAAGGGGATATCAGTTTTCTTCCTCTTTTGGAAAACTAACTTTTGGATTCATTTGGTATTCTCTACTAATTTCTCTTCTGCTCTAATCTTTATTGTTTACTTCTTTCTGCCAGTTTTGTGTGTATATCTTTGTTCACTAGTTCCTTAAGTTGTAACATTAGGTTGATTATTTTAGAGCTCTCTTCTCACTTTTAATTAAAGACTAGTTTACCTACAAACTAAATTAGTCCAGATGCATCAGATAGGGATTTGATATTTCTATACATTTCAAAGTGATAAACATGATAAGTCTAGATACAATTTATCACCACACAAAGTTATTACACTTTATTGACTATTTTCCCCATTATATCCTTGTAACTTATTTCCTTTGTAACTAGAAATCTGTACCTCTTAATATCACTCATTTAATTAATTTCTCCCTTCACCCCTTCCCAGGGCAAACACTTTTTTGTTTTTTGTAACTGGAGTCTTTTCCTACTGTTCATGGGGGGAGGCCTGGCATGCTGTAGTCCATGGGGTTGCAAAGAGTCAGACACGACTGAGCGACTGAACGGAAGTGAACTGAACTGAAGTCTGTTTCTATTTTTGTTTCTTCATTTGCTTTGTATTTAAATTTCAAATATAAATGATATCATGCAATATTCTATTTTTCTGTCTGACTTGTCTCACTTAGCATAATATTCTATAGGCCAATCCATGTTGTCACTAATGACAAGATTTCCCAGTTTTTATGGCTGACTTATAGTCCATTGTGTGTGTGTGTGTGTATATATATATGTTCTTAATCCAGTTAGTCTATTGACTAATTTTATATTAGTTCAGTTCAGTTCAGTTCAGTCACTCAGTCATGTCCGACTCCTTTCAACCCCATGGACGGCTGCTGTCCATAGGGTCGCACAGAGTCGGATACAACTGAAGCGACTTAGCATGTGTGCATGCATTGGAGAAGGAAATAGCAACCCACTACAGTATTCTTGCCTAGAGAATCCCAGGGACAGAGGAGCCTGGTGGGCTGCCGTCTATGGGGTCACACAGGGTCTGACACGACTGAAGCGATTTAGAAGCAGCAGCAGCAGCAAAGGATTTCCCAAGCTCACGTCAGTCATGAAGCTGGAACTTGAATCCAGGCAGGCAAGTTCTAGAGCCCTGATCTCTCAGTCCTTACTGAGCAAAATGATGTGAGCAAAGAGTAGAAGTCAGTGTATAATACACTTGCCAGAGGGAGCAGAGAGGCTACACTGACAAGTGTGACAGTAATTTACACATTTTACTGTAGGCCAAAGTGGGTCCACATGCAGAAACTCTTCGTTTGATTGAGTTGCAGATTTAGGATATCCATTATATTAAGAAGTTTCTCACTCAAATTACTATAGTACAGAAAAACCATCATATAAAACATTTTTGATTATTATATACATCTTGTAATTGCTTAAAGGACATGCTAACTTTTTTCTCTCATTTAGTTTTTATATTATTGGAGCAAAAATTCTATATTGTGAAATTTCTGGAAATAATGTGGACTGGAGTGATAATCCCCCAATTTGTGAAAGTAAGTATGTCTTCTCTTTAGAATATAGAGCAGCAGTTCTCAAACTTTATGACCTCTTTATGCTTTTAAGTTAACCTAGACACGAAAGAACTTCTCTTCATATGGGTTATGTCTATTGATATTTACTATATTGCAATTAAAAATGAAGTTTTAAAAATAATTATTAATTCATTTTTAAGAAGTGTTAGCTGCAATACATATAAATATATGCAACATATTTTTATGAAAAATCAAAATTTTCCAAAACAAATAGTGAGAATTGTATCATTGTTTTATATTTTTGCAAATTACTTCAATATCTGGTTTAAAAGAACACATTTGGATCTAGTCTACTAGAAAATCAAACAGCTGCAGCCTATGAAAAATTTAACCATACATCATAGGAATGAAAGTAAAAAATGACAGTAATACTCAGCATTAATGTGAACAACCAATTTGTGAATGGAGATATTTATAAATCATAAAGTATTTTTCAACTAGCACTGAGTTACCTTTTTAATCACAAGTATATTTTAGCATGAAATTGTCAGCATCTTTCATGATGATAAGAGCAAAACTTAGCATGGCCTTGCAGGTAAATATGTATTTCATATTTCAGAAAATAAGTATTTTCTAAAAGTTAATTTCTACATTAATGGCTTGAATTTGGGACAATACATATTCACTTAGAGGCTTTCGTCTAAACGGATATGGAATTCACAACTGAATTATGTTAATCACATGCTGATGAATTATATGAAGACAGTTCATAGGACTTTGCTAATGCTGTCTTAATATTTTACTTTTACTTCATGTCCTTTTTCCTCCCTTTTTAAGTAATTGTGTGTGCAACACCTGGAAATATAACAAATGGAAGATTCACCAATTATAAGGAAGTATATCAATATAGTGAAGTAGTAATATATAGGTGTAATCCTTCAGATGGACCAGATGAATATTCTCTTGTTGGAGAAACCACCCTTATTTGTGTTGATCATGACAAATGGAGCAGTGACCCACCAGAGTGTAAAGGTAATAATATTTCCATGTATTTCCTCCTGAATCTAAATACTGTAGAAACACTTCAAAAATATTCTTATCTACAAGTAAACAAAAGATTCCTATGTACTTGCTCCTGCTGCTAAATTGACATATAATTTCATTTAATATTGCTCCAATAAAATTAAAAGACAGTTCTAATTGTATGTAGAGTTACCCACCAGTCACTCAACATCTTCAACTCATACATCATGAACGACCGTGTATATGCATGAGCTAGAACTTTTGGATCTTTTCTTTTTTGTTATTGTTGTTTGTTTGAAAGCATCAGAAAACTCAACACACCGTGGCTTAAGAAATAAGAAAGTTTTGTATTGTAATATAAGACCTCTGAGAGTTCGGGCTACAGGAACATTAAAAGGCTAACCTCACTGATAAGCTTGTTAAACTCTGGACAAAGCTTATTTAAACAACCATGATTGATGACTTCAGGTTGATTGATGACTTAGGTTAACTAAAAGTGGGGAGACACTGGAGGGGATGCGACTCTTGAAGAAGGATCCACTGAATGAAACCAAAATATTTATTTTCTCCCAACCTTTGCCTGTGTGGATCATAACAAACTGGGGAAAATTCTGAAAGAGATGGGAATACCAGACCACCTGACCTGCCTCTGGAGAAACCTGTATGCAGGTCAGGAAGCAACAGTTAGAACTGGACATGGAACAGCAGACTGGTTCCCAATAAGAAAAGGAGTACGTCAAGGCTGTATATTGTCACCCTGCTTATTTAACTTATATGCAGAGTACATCATGAGAAACGCTGGGCTGGAAGAAACACAAGCTGGAATCAAGATTGCTGGGAGAAATATCAATAACCTCAGATATGCAGATGACACCACCCTTATGGCAGAAAGTGAAGAAGAACTAAAGAGCCTCTTGATGAAGGTGAAAGAGGAGAGTGAAAAAGTTGGCTTAAAGCTCGACATTCAGAAAACTAAGATCATGGCATCTGGTCCCATTACTTCATGACAAATAGATGGGGAAACAGTGGAAATAGTGGTTGACTTTATTGTTGGGGGCTCCAAAATCAGCAGATGGTGATTGCAGCCATGAAATGAAAAGATGCTTACTCCTTGGAAGGAAAGATATGACCAACCTAGACAGCATATTAAAAGCAAAGACATTACTTTGTCAACAAAGGTCTGTCTAGTCAAGGCTATGGTTTTTCCAGTAGTCATGTATGGATGTGAGAGTTGGACTATAAAGAAAGTTGAGTGCAGAAGAATTGATGCTTTTGAACTGTGGTGTTGGAGAAGACTCTTGAGGGTCCCTTGAACTGCAAGGAAATCCAACCAGTCCATCCTAAAGGAAATCAGTCCTGGGTGTTCATTGGAAGGACTGATGTTGAAGCTGAAACTCCAATACTTTGGCCACTTGATGCAAAGAGCTGACTCATTTGAAAAGACCCTGATGCTATGAAAGATTGAAGGCGCGAGGAGAAGGGGACGACAGAGGATGAGATGGTTGGATGGCCTCACCGACTCAATGGACATGAGTTTGGGTAAACTCCGGGCGTTGGTGATGGACAGGGAGACCTGGCGTGCTGCACTTCATGGGGTCGCAAAGAGTCGGACACGACTGAGCGACTGAACTGAGCTGAACTGAGTGTACATGGGGCATTCTCTAATATCATTTTTAGGTAATATTTTTGACATATTTACTTCCAAAATATTGAAACTAGTACCAGTACATTAACCTGATCACAATGGGATGAATGTAGAAATAAAACCAAATACTTGAAAAGTGTGCACGATGCTTTTAAGTAAACCATGAGTCAAAGAAGCAGTCACAAGGGAAATAGAAACTGTTTTAATTGATTAAAAGTGAAAACACAGCATATTAATATACCAAAATTTGTGGGATACAGCAAAAGTTTTGCTCAGAGGATATTTATAATGTGAAATACTTATGTTGGAAAAACAGAAAACTCTCAAATCTGTCATCTATGCTTCTACCATTAGAAATTTTAAAAGAAGAGCAAATTAAATCTAAAACAAGAAAACAGAATAAGTAATAAAATTGGAGAGCCATGAAATTGAAGAGAGAAACAAAACATAGATAATCAAAGAAATCAGCCCGGTTTTTGGAAAATATGGATAAAATAGATAAATCCATAGACAGTCTGACAGGAAAACAAAGATAAAATTACCAATATCAAGATTGAAAAGGAGAACATCATAAAATATCCTATAGATGTTTAAACAATAATAAGGAAAAAAACAAACCACTGTGTGCCCATAAATTTCACAACTTAAACCTTCTCACCAAGAGTACTGCAAACCGTGCAGCCTTACTGGTGAACCCCACCAAGCATTTAAGCAATAAATAATGGCGGCTCTGCACAAAGCCTTGGGCCTCCCCAGTGGCTCAGCGGTAAAGAATCTGCCTGCAATGCAGAAGCACCAGGGTCCATGGGTTCCATCCCCGGGTTGGGAAAATCCCCTTGAGGAGGACATGGCAACTCACTCTAGTATTCTTGCCTGAAGAATCCTATGGACAGAGGAGCCTAAGGGGCTATAGTCCATACGGTCACAAAGAATTGGACACGACTGAAATGACTTAGCATGCACACACACACACAAACACAAAGCCTTAAAAAAATACGAGAGGAGAGAATCTTTCACAATTCATTTCAAGGACAGCATTGCCCGGATGCAAAAACCAGGTATAGGACACATTGATTCCACATTTACATACATAACAAGATGATCACCTTGATGTCTAGTTCCCATCTGTCACCAATTAAAATAAGTACAGAATTGTTGACTGTGTTGTCTATTTTGTGTATCATAACCTCATAACTTATTTATTTTATAACTAGAAGATTTTGCATTTTAATCCACTTATTTTCCTCATCTTTCCAGTCACCTCCTCTCTGCCAATCACTAGTTGTCTGTATTCATGAATCGGTTTCCTTTTTGTTTTATTAGTCTATTTGTTATATTTTGTAGATGCCACATAAAACTGAAATCACATGGTGTTTCTCTGGCTGACTTATTTCATGTTGCATAATTCCCACTATGTCCATCAACGCTGTCACAAATGGCAAGATTCCATTCTTTTTATGACTAGGTAATGGTCCATTTTATATGTACCACATCTTCTTTATTCATTACTCTATCAGGACATTTAGGTTGCTTTCATATCTTAGGTACTGCAAAAAAAAAAAAATACGCTAATGAAAAAAGGGCTGCACAAATCTTTTCAAATTAGTGTTTTGTTTTCTTTGGGTTAATACCCAGAAGTAAAATTGCTGGATCATATGGTATTCCCTATTTCCCTCAGTCTATGGCTCATTTTATTTCTCCCTATACAGTATCTTTTGGAGCAAAATTTAACTATTCTTTAAATGTGTAATAGAATTCATCTGCGAACCCATGGAGTCCTAGATTTTGTTTGCTGGAGATTATTTACTAATTCAGTTTCGTTACTAGTAATTGCTCTATCCCCATTTTCTATTTCTTCTTGACTCAGCATTGGCAGATAATATGTTTTTAGGAATTTATCCATGTCCAGGTTTTCCAATTTTGAATATATAATTATTCATAGTATTCTTTTATGATCCTTTGTATTTCTGTGGTATTGATAGTAACTTCTCTTTTATTTTTTATTTATTGGGATCCTTTCTTTTGTTTCTTGATGAGTATGGCTATATGTTTGTCAATTTTATCTTTTCAATGAGACAGCTCTGATTTCCAGTCTCAATTTCAATTATTTCCACTCTTTTCTTTATTATTTTAACCTTCCACAAACTTGCAGAGAGGGTTGTTCTATTTTTTATATATAAGTGTAAATTTAGATTGTTTACTTGACATTATTCTTCTTCTTAAGGTAGGCCTGTATGGCTACAAACTTCTGTCTTACCACTGTTTTTCCTGTGTTACATAGATTTGAAATGGATTGTTTCTATTTTCGTTAGTCTTAAGATATCTTCTATTTCCTTTTTAATTTCTTCAGTGAACTACTGATCATTTAGTAACATGTTCTTTTTGTCTCCATATGTTTTTTAGCCATTTTTCTTCTGGTAGTTGATTTTGTTGGACCATGGATTCAAATGTAAAATCTAAACTGTAAGACTTATGAGAAGACAGAAAATATTTGTGAGTTAGCAGAGATTTCTTCAAAAACCTTAAAAGCATTATTCTTTAAAGAAAAAAAAATACTGGGCTTCTTAAAAACTGAGAACTTCTCTCAGACACACTGTTTGAAGAAAGAAAAAAATTTGTCATAGACTGGGAGAAAATATTTGTCAGGAACATTTCTGAATGGACTTCTAGCTATGATGTATAAAGAACTCTCAAGACACAATAAGAAGAAAGCAGCCCAGTTTACCAAAAAAGGGGTAACATATTTGGATAGAATTTTTCCCACTGAAGAAGAATGTGGATGCTAAAAAAGGTACAGGAAACATTGCTCAATATCGTTAGTAATAACAGAAATGTAGTTTAACACCGTGATGAGAAACCACTAAAAACTTATTAGAATGCATGAAATTAAAAAGAAAAAATTAACAATTCCATGTTTTGGTAAGGGTTTGTTATATTTGGGACTCTGATGACACTGCTGATAAGAATGCAAGTGGTATGACCATTTGGAACACAATTTAGCAACTTCTCATACAATTAAACATACACTAAGGTACAATTCAGCTACCCAGGGTAAAATGAAAACATGTACACATAAAATCTGCACGAGAATATTCATAGTATCCTTAGTCATAATCATCCTAATACTGGAAACAACTCATATGTCCTTGAACTGGTAAATGGAGGAACATCACCGGTACATACATATAATTATAATACCCTGCAGGAAAGGGTGATGAGCTTTTAATTAAGACAACAGGAATGAGTCTCAAATGCATGGTCCCAAGTAGGGTAAGTCAAACTCAGAGGATGTGATTCCATATGACATTCTGGAGAAGCAACACTTCTGCTGTCACTCAGTTGTGTCCGACTCTGGGAGACCCCATGACTGCGGCACGCTTGGCTTCCCTGTCCTTCACCATCTTCCGGAGCTTGCTCACACGCATGTCCGTTGAATCAGTGATGCCATTGAATCATCTTGTCCTCTGTCGTCTGTCCCCTACTCCTCCTGTCATCAGTCTTTCTGAGCATCAGGGTTATTTCCAATTAGTCGGCGCTTTGCATCAGGTGGCCAAAGTATGGAAGCTTCAGCTTCAGCATCATTCCTTCTAATGAATATTCAGGATTGAGTTCTTTTAGGATGACTGGTTTGATCTCTTTGCAGTCCTAGGGACTCTCAAAAGACTATTCCAACACCATACAGTTCAAAAGCATAATTCTTTGGTGCTCAGCCTTCTTTATGGTCCAACTCTCACATCCATACAGGACTACTGGAAAAACCATACCTTTGACTAGATGGACCTTTGTTGGCAAAGTAATGTGTCTGCTTTTTAATACATGGTCTAGGTTTGTCATGGCTTACCTTCCAAGGAGGAACATTGTTTAATTTCATGGCTGCAGTCACTATCTGCAGTGATTTTGGAGCCCAAGAAGATAAACCCCATCACTGTTTCCATTGTTTCCCCATCCATTTGCCCTGAAGTGATGGGACCAGATGCCATGATGTTCATTTTATAGTGTTGAGTTTTAAGCCATTTTTTTCACTCTCCTCTTCATCAAGAGGCTCTCTTGATTGGTTCCTCTTCACTTTCTGCCTTAAGGGTGATGTCATCTGTATATATGAGGTTATTGATATTTCTCCCGGAAATCTTGATTCCAGCTTGTGCTTCATTTAGCCCAGCATTTCTCATGATGTCCTCTGCATATAAGTTAAATAAGCATGCTGATAATATACAGCCTTGACGTACTCCTTTTCCTATTTGGAACCAGTCCGTTCTTCCATGTCCAGTTCTAACTGTTCCTCCTTGACATGCATACAGGTTTCTCAGGAGGCAGGTAAGGTGGTCTGGTATTCCCATCTGTTTAAGAATTTTTCACAGTTTGTTGTGATCCACACAGTCAAAGGCTTTGGTGTAGACAATAAAGCAGAAGTGGATGTTTTTCTGGAACTCTTGTCCTTTTTCGATGATCCAGTGGATCTTGGCAATTTGATCACTGCTTTCTTTGCCTTTTCTAAATCCAGCTTGAACATCTGGAAGTTCTCGGTTCATGTTGAAGGCTCGCTTGGAGAATAATGAGCATTACTTTGTTAGCCTGTGAAATGAGTGCAATTGTGCATTAATTTCAACATTCTTTGGCGTTTCCCTTCTTTGAGATTGGAATGAATACTGACCTTTTCCAGTCCTGTGGCCACTGCTGAGTTTTCCAAATTTGTTGGCATATTGAGTGCAGCACTTAACAGCATCATCTTTTAGGATTTGAAATGGCACCCGGTCCCATCACTTCATGGCAGAGAGATGGGGAAACAGTGGAAATAGTGGCTGACTTCATTTTTGGGGGCCCCAAAATCACTGCAGATGGTGATTGCAGCCATGAAATTAAAAGATGCTTACTCATTGAAAGGAAAGTTATGACCAACGGAGACAGTATATTAAAAAGCAGAGACATTACTTTGTCAACAAAGGTCCATCTAGTCAAGGCTATGGTTTTTCCAGTGGTCATGTATGGATGTGAGAGTTGGACTATAAAGAAGGCTGAGTGCAGAAAAATTGATACTTTTGAACTGTGTTGTTGGAGAAGACTCTTGAGAGTCCCTTGAACAGCAAGGAAATCCAACCAGTCCATCCTAAAGGAAATCAGTCCTGAATATTCATTGGAAAGACTGATGCTGAAGCTGAAACTCCAATATTTTGGCCACCTGATGTGAAGAACTGACTCATTGGAAAAGAACCTGATGCTGGGAAAGATTGAAGGCGGGAGGAGAAGGGGATGATAGAGGATGAGATGGTTGGATGGCATCACCGACTCAATGGATATGAGTTAGTTTGAGTAAGCTCTGGGAGTTGGTGATGGACAGGGAAGTCTGGCATGCTGCAGTCCTAGGAGTCACAATGAGTCAGACACAACTGAGTGACTGAACTGAACTGAAACTTAACTTAAAGAAAATCATTAGCACAAATATCAGCAGTGTAGCACAACAGAGAAAAGATCAGTGAACCTGAAATCAATACAATACAAATGTAACATGATTTCAAAAGAAATATTAAATGAGAGAGAGAGAGAAACTTATACACCTGTGGAAGAGTAGCAACCAGTAAGCGTACATGTAACTGGAGTTTCATAGAAAAAGAACAGTAGAGACAATTATTTGTCTGTTTGTTTTACATTGGAGTATAGTCTCTTTACAATGTTGTGTTAGTTTGTACTAGATGGCAATGTGAATCAGATGTGTATAGCTGCGTGTGTGTATAGACATATATACACACACATATATATCCACTGTTTTTTGGATATTCTTCCCATTTGCATCACCCAGAGCATTGAGTAGAGTTCCCTTTGTTATACAGGAGTTTCTCATTGGTTATCTATTGTATACATAGTAGAGTATATATGTTAATCCCAATTTCCCAATTTGTCCCATCCCTGTTTTCCCTTTGGTACCCATAAGTTTGTTCTCTATTTATTTTTTATTCTCTATTTATTTTAGTCTCTATTATTTGAATTTGATCCACAACATTCACCCCGCAGATCCACCCCAGGGAATTCATTGACCCTAGCAGGATAAATAAATTCTGAAAATTTACCAAAGAATCCCCATTAGACTAAAACGAAAAGAAAAAACTGCCAGTAAGAGGGGAAAAGAGCATATTACATTCTTCCTGCCTCACCTCAAAGAAAGAGTAACAGCTGACTTCTCTCAAGAAACTGAAGAACAGAAGACAATAATTTCTGCTAATGTGCTGAAAGAAAGATAAAGCGCTTATCCTGGAATTCCCTCTCAAGGAGAAATCTTTCAAAACTGAAGTTGAAATAAATGAAAACAATTTCAGATAAAGAAGGGCCAAGAGAATTTGTCATTAGACAACCTGAACTAAAAGAATTGATAAGTTCTCCTGGCTGAACAAAAATTATACCTAATGAAAATTCAGATCCACAGCAAAGGAGAAAACATCTTTCTGGCTTAAAAGGCTTTATTTCTGGCCCTCGTCTGTTGCTCAGATTAATCTCATAAAATGTTCTCTTCTACTCACTGCCCTGCCCAGTGTTTTTTCGGATTTGTCTTGTTTCCAAATTCTGCAAAACCCATTAGTAGATCTGAAGTCACTCTAGAGGGCCCTGACCTTTAATTCACTTCTGGAGAGGTCGAGTAGAATGGAATTTACCACAGCACACTGCTGTGAGCGCTAAATATTAATTCCAGCATTATCTCAGGCATATGTGCTTGCATACTGGTTTAACACTTAAAACATGTTTTAAAACTTAAAACGTGTTGATCTCTGGGTTTACAATCCAAAATGTTTGGAAAACACTGCCCTAACTCCGCTGACCTTTGTGTTTCTTGAACATCCTAGTTCCTGTATGTTGTTGCCACCTGAGAACTTTCTATTTCCTTTTTTTTTTAATGGCTAGCTGCTTTTCAACTTTTAAATTTGTACTCAAGTATTACCTTCTCAAAACAGTCTTTACTATCTTTCTAAATGAACACGGTACTGTAATTAGTGTCAGCATGGCCTGAAGAACATCCTAGAGCTGAAGAGCATCAAAAGTCGTTTCTGAACTTACCCTGAGTTTGTATCTGGTAGTCAGACCTTTCTCAACACACGTCAGTACTGGAAAAAAGTGTAGGAAAGCCAAAAACTGTTATGATAGACTGTTTTGGTAGAAAAACGTTAATAGATTTCTCTACATCTGTTTCCCTGGAATTCAAATGCACAGAGTCTTGTGTTGTTTTATTTTATTTTTTTTCAATTAGCATCTTGCCTTTCATTTCTCCTTTCTTCCTTTCTACTGGAAGTCATTATTTACACTAGATATTTGGTCTTATATGAAAGCAGGCTTTCAGTAATTATGGAATTTCTCCACTTTTCAGTGGTCAAATGTGACTATCCAGCCGTCGAACATGGAACAATAGTATCAGGATTTAGAAGAAAGTATTACTACAACATGCAAGTTGTATTTCAGTGTCTTGATGGTTTTTACCTTCATGGGAGCGGCACAGTTGTCTGTGGTGCAAACAGTACCTGGGAGCCCAAGCTACCAACGTGTACTAAAGGTATGTGGGTGTCTGTTTCCTTTTTCCTTTTTAAAAAATTTCATTTTTTCCACAATAGATTTCAATGACACAGAGCAATTGGAAAGGAACAGTTTTAGTACTTACATCTGTCTTGTATTCATTTCCATGTTACATGTTTGACTTCTAATTCACAAAGAAGCTTGTTTTGATTTTCCTTTTATAGATTCTTAGCCTGTTGCATACATCACACAGGTGCATAAATTTCTCTTGTTGAACATCTTTACATGTAAATGGATAGCAAACATTTTTTAGTGTAAATTAGAGTGTTAGTAGCTCAGTTGTGTCCAACTCTTTGCAACCCCATGATGGACTATAGCCCACCAGGCTCCTCTGTCCATGGAATACTCCAAGTAAGAATACAGGAGTGGGTTGCCATTCCCTTCTCCAGGGGATCTTTGTGATCCAGAGATTGAACCTGTGTTTGCATTGCAGGCAGATTCTTTACCATCTGAGCCACCAGGGAAGCCCGAATTAAAACATGTACATTTTTACCTAAATGAGTATGAAAAGCATAATTCATATAACTGAATGTTAGTAGAAAGCAATAAATCCCGAGTAATTAAATGAGTTTATATATTTTTTGTTTGTTTGTCTTCCAGAAGCAGTTACTAACGCTACAGTGTCTACAGCTTCCGGCGCCTCAGGTTTCATAAAATCCTGCTTGTATTTGTCGATATCCTTTAAATTCCTCGTGATATTTTAAAATCCTTTAAACGTCTGGTGATTTACACTCACTGGAACTTTTAGTAATAAAAGGAGGAAGAATGCATTTATAGCCATTTTTGCTATTATACCTAGTGAATCTAAAATTGTAGGTCATAGTCCACAGATACAAACAGGTTTGTAAACTTAGGTAATTTATGTAAACTTGTTTACGTACATGTATAATGATGGAATGCCTTCCTCACTGTGTGATATTAATGTTGACGGTGGGATGCATTTAAAGCACTTAGCACAGTGCCTGGTGTCTAGAAAGCTCTTAAAGGGAGCTCACCTAATTTACAGTTTCATTGGAATCAATATTAATGTAGACATTAATATTAATTAAGGTCCACAGCTTCTGTTTTTTAATATGTTATGTTTTCTGTGTCATCAACATTGATAATTTATTCATTTTAAAAGGGATCTGATGACACCTGTACAGGATATCATCCGGGTTCAGGAATTGTGTTTCATTTTCCTGCCAACAAGCAGTTGGGTTCTTTCTATAGAATACAATTTTAACTGGGAAATTTCTTTCTGCTGTCTCCAGAACAAGATTTGTATTTCTACTGCCCATCCCAGCCTAACCACCTCATACAATTATTTTTTTCTCTTTACTGGCTTTTATTTTTTTGGCAACAGGAAGGGAATTGTATAACAATGGAAGGGCAGCAAAAGTCCTTATTTGTGGAAATGAAATGGAGGATCTCTGGCAGGGTCTACTGAGCTGCCTAAGACTTGAGAGACTATTTTGATATGGTGAAAGGAATTATCTTCCTGAGTCCAGGCTGTTATCTTTGGCTTCTTCTTTTTGGATGCAACAGAAGCAAGAGACCAGTGGCAAGAGCCTTAGGCTCAGCAGACCGCTCTGTTTACTCACGTAACATCATTTCTGTGGTTTCTAGTTTCTCACTGTTGAATGACTCAAACAAATGTCAATCACTGGCTTCCAATTTGTTTACTTCCTATTGTCATATAATTTTAAGGATTGAGGGGAATTATTCATATTAGCATGGTAATTAGAACACCTTTTTATAATTCCTGTAAACCTGGAACTCCGTAACCTCCTCAAGTACCTTGAGAGGAGGTGCTGTGAAGTTCTGTGGAGAAAGCAATGTCTATGGATGATACATAAAGGTTGCACACGAAATCTACACGCATTGACTCACCCGTGTTTACTCACATGGTCCTAGTGGGAACAAGCACTGTAGGATGTTATGCTTATTGATACACTCTTTTGAGAGTTGACCATAAGCATCTCATAAAGAATTTCTAAAACATGTATTCAGTTTAGCATTGGAAATGACAGGAGAATTGTGAGGACAAGTTTATAGAGATGATAAACTATAGGGATTTTGTTTTAAATATCATAAATCAAAGTTCCTTGTGAGGTTTTCAATCATTTTTTATCCGCAAGAGGGTATGAAGAGCATCGTTAGTGATCTATAATGTTGATAAGATAGATCTAATTACATGAATGTGAAAAAATTGGGGCAAAGACCAAGTGACAGACTAAGAATGCAAACTATGTAATATGATACAGTGTGGATGGCGTTTTTTTAAGATTTGTAAACTTATTCTGAACACATAATTTCTATGATTTATTATTTGTTAATTTCCAGGGTTTCTTCTATGTAATGCAGAGCCATAGTGCATATTCTTATGCATACATTCTAACGTACTTGCATAAATATATATTTAGGTCAACTTCCCAGAAATAGAATAGCATAGTTGGGAAAGTATGTATATTTTCATTCTGAGAAGTAATTCATTTTGAGAAATAATTTTCTTCAAAAATGAAAATAATCAAAGTTAATGCTACAATTTTGTATTGATAAGACTGGTGAATTGAATCAAATTTAATTTTTCCAGGTCCTCAAACAGCTCCAGCTCCAGAGTCAAGTCCTACAGGTTCAGTGCCTCTTTATCTTACTAACATTGTTTAGAACTTAATAAGATGATGGGTGATAAGTAATGTCATGTACTAATTTGTATATTGAAATTATCAGTAAAGCTGAAATTTTTTGGTTTACACTCACTTATATTGGTCTTTTGTTCACTTTTCTATGTGATTTCTGGAATATTTTTCATGTTGATTTAACAAAGCTCATTATAAGTTAAAATCCTTTCAACAGGAAGCAGAGGTTTCCTCTAGTTTGTCGTTATTAAAAGTCAGTTTTCTTTGATGATTTTATACTATTTAAAACTGATTGCTTGCTGTACCTTTTAACTATATTAGTATACTAATCTGAGGGGCTTCCCAGGTGGCTCCCAGTGGTAAAGAATTTACCTGCCCCTGCAGGAGATGTGAATTCAATCCCTGGGTTGGGAAGATCCCCTGGAAGAGGAAATGGCAAGCCACACCAGCATTCTTGCCTGGAGAATCCCATGGACGGAGGAAGCTGGCGGGCTACGGTCTATAGTGTAACAAAGAGTTATATACAACTGAGTGACCGAACATGCACACATACTAATGGGCATTTTTAAAATTTCAGATATTACAAAAGCATACAGAGTGAAAAGATTGGTTCTCCACTTCTTTCTCTCGTCTAATTACTAAAGTTAACATCTTTATAGTTTAGGGAGTCTTTTTAATCTACTTCTACACATAAACATTCTTATTTGTGTAGGTTTACATATTTGGCTTTATTCTTATCCAAAAATGTCATCATGCTGTTCATATTTTTCTGAAACTTGCACTTTTTCCACTTAGTGTCTTGACATGGAGCTGCAGCTAGGTTTATCCCCATCTTTTTATATGATTTTAATATGTACCATAGTTCTCTTGACTTTTCTATCAGTGGTCATTTAAATGTACAGAATATTTATATTAATAGGAAGTTGGATGTGTTGATGTTTTCCCTAATGGCTAAGAGTGTTGTGTTTTTCTTATAAAAGCTTCAGGTCTTCTCCATGCTGAAATTATATAAGCATTGCCATCACAGTGCTTGTGAGATTGCATCAAATCGTTGATTCATCTCACTTTCTTTAGGGTATCTGAAATGAGATTGGGTTTCTCTTTACTCCACTCCCTTTCATCCAGTACGAAGTAGCAGCATTTGTTCAGTAAGTCCTTTTCTTTCCAGCTTTGTTGAAGTACCAGTTTCTATCACACATTAAATTCATACATGATCTGACCTTTCTGTTCCCTTGAATTCTGCCCATTCCTGCCCCAGCACCAAATCAGTGCTTTGATTACAGAATGATGATAGGTTTAGTATCTGGCAGAACCCTTCCTTTCCAGATGCTCAGGCTACTCTCTGTGCTAATTCTTCTAGACCAGCTTCTATTTTTATTTTACTGACAATTTTAGCTAATTTAATTGTACATTTCAGTGGCATTAAGTATATTCACATTTTTGTGCAACCATTACTACCATCTATATCTGAAACCTTTAATCACCTGACAATGAAGCCTTATACCTATGAAACAATAACTCTCCATTCGGCCTCCTCCCAGTGGTGTTAACCACAACCTATTTTCTATGTTGATTAATTTGGCTGTTCTACATACTGCATAGACTTGGAATCACTTCTGGATTATTTCACTTAGCATAATGTTTTCAAGGTTCATCCACCTTGTAACATGTATCAGAACTTTATTTCTTTTATGACTTGGTAATATTTCTTCATATATACCACAATTCCTTAATTCATTCATTTGTTGGATGACCCTTTGTTTGACTAAGCCAAGGCCTTTGACTGTGTGGATCACAACAAACTGTGGAAAATTCTTCAAGAGATGGGAATACCAGACCACCTGACCTGCCTCCTGAGAAACCTGTATGCAGGTCAGGAAGCAACAGTTAGAACTGGACATAGAACAACAGACTGGTTCCAAATAGGAAAAGGAGTACGTCAAGACTGCATATTGTCACCCTGCTTATTTAACTTATATGCAGAGTACATCATGAGAAATGCTGGGCTGGAAGAAACACAAGCTGGAATCAAGATTGCTGGGAGAAATATCAATAGCCTCAGATATGCAGATGACACCACTTATAACAGAAAATGAAGAACTAAAGAGCATCTTGGTGCAATTGAAAGAGGAGAGTGAGAAAGTTGGCTTAAAGCTCAACATTCAGAAAACTAAGATCATGGCATCCGGTCCCATCACTTCATGGCAAATAGATGGGGAAACAGTAGAAGTAGTAGCTGACTATATTTTGGGGGGCTCCAAAATCACTGCAAATAATGACTGCAGCCATGAAATTAAAAGACGCTCCTTGGAAGAAAAGTCATGACCTACCTAGATAGCATATTAAAAAGCAGAGACATTACCTTGTCAACAAAGGTCCGTCTAGTCAAGGCTATGGTTTTTCCAGTAGTCATGTATGGGTGTGAGAGTTGGACTATAAAGAAAGCTGAGCACCGAAGAATTGATGCTTTTGAACTGTGGTGTTGGAGAAAACTCTTGAGAGTCCCTTGGACTGCAAGGAGATCCAACCAGTCCATCCTAAAGGAGATCAGTCCTGAATATTCATTGGAAGAACTGATGCTGAAGCTGAAACTCCAGTACGTTGCGAAGATTCGAAGAACTGACTCATTGGAAAGAACCTGATGCTGGGAAAGATTGAAGGTGGGAGAAGGGGTGACAGAGGATGAGCTGGCTGGATGACATCACCGACTCAACGGACATGAGTTTGAGTAAACTCCGGGGGTTAGTGTTGGACAGGGAGGCCTGGCGTGCTCTATCTAGTCCATGTGCTCGCAAAGAGTCGGACATGACTGAGCAACTGAACTGAACTGAACTGAATATTTCTTCACATATACCACAATTCCTTAATTCACTCATTTGTTGAAAGACCCTTTGTTTGTTTCCACCTTTTGGCTATTCTGAATAATGCTACCCTGAACATTGGCATTCAGGTATCTGAGTCCCTATTTTTAATTTTGGTGGTTATATACCTAGGAATAGAAGTGCTGTGTTATATAATAGTACGTTGGGCTTCTCTGATGGCTTAGATGGTAGAGAGGCTGCCTGCAATGTAGGAGACCCAGGTTTGATCCCTGGGTCAGGAAGATCCCCTAAAGTAGGGAATGGCTACCCACTCCAGTATTCTTGCCTGGAGAATTCCGTGGACAGAGGAGTCTTGTGGGCTACCATCCAGGGATGGCAAAAAGTCTGACCTGACTGAGTAAATAACACTTTCACTTGTTTTTTCACAGTATTACTATGTTTATTTATTTTTTTGAGGAACAACCAGAGAATCTGCTGCAGTGGCTACACGATGTTGCCCTCCCTCCAGTGATGCACAGAAATTTCACTTTCTCCACCTCTTTGCCAGCACTTGTGGTGTTTCATTTTTTCTTTTATTTGATAAAAGCCATACCAGTATATGTGAAGTACTATCTCGTGGTTTTTCTTTGCATTTCTATAATTATTAGTGATTGATCATCTCTTCATGTGCATATTGTTGGTCTTTTGTATATCTTCTTTGGAGAAATATCCATTCAAGTCCTTTGCCCATTTTTTAATTGAATTTTTTCAATTTTTATAAGTTCATAATATATTTTGAAGGTTAATCCCTTATCAGATAAATAATGCAGTTGTTTCCCCCCAGTCTGTGGACTGCTTTCTCTCTCATGACAGTGTCCCTTTTTAAACAGCAGTGTTTGGTTTTGATGAAACCCAGTGTATCTGTTTGTGCTTTTGGTGTCACATCCAAGAGATCACTGCCAGACCCAACATCCTGAAGCTGTCCTCCATGTTCTCTTTAATAGTTTCGTAATTTTAGCTCTTAAATTTATGGTTCATTTTTGTTCCTTTCTTCTTTTCCTCTCTTCACTTGTGATTTAATGACTATGTTTAATGTTATGTTGGATTCCTTACTCTTTCTTGTATGTCTATTTTAGAGTTTTGTCCTTCTTATGAGGTTTATACGTAGCTATACACACACACACACACAATTATTTTAAGTCGCTAATCTCTTTATTTTGTATGCATTCTAACAACCCAGCACTTTTACTGCATACCACCACATTTAATGTTTGTAGCATCATATTTTACAACTTTTTGTTCTTTTCATCCTTTAGCTACTTATTGTGGTTATAGATGTGTACTACTAGGATGGCTAGTACTGACCAACTAGTTGGTAGAGCTGGGTCCTGGGGAAGCCAGCTGTGGTCTCAGAGCAAGTGTTGGCCTACAGGTACATGGGGCTTTGGCTTGAGGGATCCTAAGGCTGGTGTCACCCTGCTGGCAGGCAAGGTCATTTCCTGACTTGGCTGATTATAGTGTCCAGGGGGTCCTGGAGGTGGTGTTGGCCCACGGGTGGATGGGGTCTGCCCTTGGGGAGGCTGGTTGAGGGGCCTGTTGTTCCTGGAGCGGAAATCTGACTGCTGGGCTTGGGTGGATGGGTTTCTGGGGCTGATGTTGGCCCACTGGTGAGCAGAGCCAGGCGCTGGGGTCTGGTGGCAGTATACTGGGCCCTCTAGTAGACAGGGATATGTCCAGGCAGCTGGAGGATGAGGGGATCTAAGGCGGTCAGCCTGCTTGTGGGTAAGGCTCTGTCCCCGCTCCAATAACTGCTGGGCCTGGGGTGTCCCAGAACTTGTGCCCGCCTGCTGGGGGGCAAGGTCATATCACGGTGCTAAGAAGCTAGAGGGAGGATTCCAAAGTGCTGCTTGCCAGCCCCAGACGCGTTTTGGTAAACACTCCCAACAGCAGCTCCTGCCGGAATCTCTGGCCGCAGAGTGAGTCCACTTTGTCCTCCGCCTCCCCAAGATGAGCAGGTGGATCTGACCAAAACTCCTTTCAAATTACTGCTTCAGCACTGGGTCTCGAGAGCGTGTGACATTTTGTTCGTGCCCCTTGAGCAGAGTGTTTTTCCTACAGCCCCTTGGATCTCCTAAACATATTAAATGTTGGCTTTCAAAGCCCAGCATTCCAGGAGCTTGTCTCCTGGTGCAGGACCCCTGCGCTGGGGAATCTGATGTGAATCTCAGACCCCTCCTTCCTTGGGGAGAACTTGTGCGATTGTGATGATCCTCCTAGTTTGTGGGTCACCTACCTGGTGTTATGGGTCTTGTTTGCGCCATGTCTCTGGTCTTCTTTCCTGTCTCGTGTTGGTTCCTTCTTTATATCTACAGCTGTAGAAGATCACTTATGCTACTTTTCAGGTCATTCTCATCCATTGTTGTTCTGTAAATAGTGGTAATGTTCATGTGCCCGAGGAAGGATGCAAACTCAGAGTCTTTCTGCTCCACTGACTTAGCAACTTCCCTAGGCCTTAAGGTTAGTTCCTGATCTTTTAAATTAATTTTTGTGTATGGTGTAAGGTAGATGTCAAAATTCATTCTTTTGCATATGGATATCCAACTTTCCAAAAATCATTTGTTGAAAAGGTTGTCCATTCCCCATTAAATGTTCTTAGAACCCTTGTGAACAATCATTTGACCATGTAAGTGAAAGTTTATTTCTGGTCTCTCTGTTCTTTTATTTTTTTTAATAGAAATATAGTTGTTTTACAATATTATATTATTTCTGAACATAGAGATTCAACATTTTTAAAGTTTAACTCCAGGTAAAGCTATTATAAAATAATAATTATATTTCCCTGTGGTGTACAGTATATCTTTATTGTAGCTTTTTAGTAAGTTTTGGAATTGGGAAATGTGAGTCCTCTCAACTTTCCATTTCTTTATTAAGATTACTCCTTTCAGGTTTAATTTGTCTATTTTGCAAAACACATTTTCAATATAGTCAAAGGGCTGCATTTAATCTGCAGATTGCTTTGTGTGGTACTGACATCGTAACAATATTATCTTCCAATCCATGAATGCAGAATGTCCTTTCATTTTCTTATGTCTTCTTCAATTTCTTAATGCAGTGCTTTGTGGTTTTCAGGGAACAAGTCTTTCACTTCCTTAGTTAATGTTTATTTCCTAAGTACTTTATCCTCTTTGCTGCTACTGTGTGTGGAGTTGGTTTTTTAAATTTTCTGTTTAGACTGTTCATCGGTAGGATATAGAAATGCACCTGATCTTTGTTGATTTTGTAACCTCTGACTTTGTTGAATTAATTCATTAGTTCTATTTAATAGGTTTCTGTAGGTGTGTGTGTGTGTGTGTCTGTGTGTCTGTGTGTGTTTGTGTGTTGGTGTGTGAGCATGCATAATCTTTGGAGTTTTCCACTTAAAAGATTATATAATCTGGAACAGAGAGAGTTTTATTTCTTCTTTCTCAGTTTGGATGGTTTTTATTTTTTTCTCTTACCACTGCTCTCACTAGGCAAGAAAAATAAGTTACAATATATTTGTTGTATTGATTGAAGTGACAAATATGAATATCCAGTATTGCTCCTGACTTAAGGAAAATAAATTCAGTCTTTCACTATTGAGTATGATGTTATCTATGTTTTTTTTTTTTAATAAATGGCCTTTATTATGTTGAATTTTGTTCTATTGCAGATCAGCTCTTAAACGGTTTTAGGCCAGTGTATGTCTTTTGTTTTTCAGTCTTGTTTTTATGTTTTGATTAGAGGGAAAATTGCCTTATAATGTTTTATTGGTTTCTGCCATAGTGAAGTTGCTTAGTCATGTCCGACTCTTTGAGACCCCACGGACTGTAGCCCACCAGGCTCCTCTGTCCATGGGATTTTCCAGGCAAGAATACTGGAGTGGGTTGCCATTTCCTTCTCCAGGGGATCTTCCGGACCCAGGGATCGAAGCCAGGTCTCCCGCTTTGCAGACAGACGCTTTACTGTCTGAACCACCAGAGAAGGTTTCTGCCATATAACAACATAAATCAGCCATAATTATGCACGTATCCGCTACCTCTTGAGCCTCCCTCCCCTCTCCCCACCCCACCCCTCTAGGTCATCACAGAGCACCAGGCTGGGCTCCCTGTGCCATCCAGCAGCTTCTCACCAGCTAGATATTTTAGTCATGGTAGTGTTCTTAGGTCTACACTATTTTCTCCCTTCCTTCCACTCTCTCATTCCTTCCCCTACTATGTCCACAATTGCATTCTCTATATATGCATCTGCATTCCTTCCCTGAAAATAGGTTCATCAGTAACATTTTTATGGATTCCATATATATGCATTAATATATTTGCCTTTCTCTTTCTGACTTTCTTCACTCTGTGTAACAGGCTCTAGGTTCATCCACCTCACTGGAATCCATTCATTTTTATGGCTGAGTAATATTCCATTGTATATATGTAATTTAAAAAAAAACAAAACTAAACTGTATGTAATTTTAAAAAAATTTTAAATATGTAATTAAAAAAAAAAAAACTAAAGGAATAGTAGAGAACCACATTAGAACAATACAAAAAATATATATATATAGAGAGAGAGAGACTGGTAGTATGAAGAATGTCCTCCTGAGTCCTCCATTGTCCAATCCACACAGTGAGCACCAGCAGTCTACCTACTCAGACGGCCGTGCAATATTTCTAGGAAGGTCTCTGGACCTGCTGTGGGCTCTGTGGGGTCAGCTCTGACTCAAATCTGGCCTCACTCCAGCTTGTACTTGCCCCCAAAGTCCACAGTCCCAGGCTCATTACGGGGATTTTGTCCGCTGCCCCTGCAGCTGCCCCTGGCGCTCGGCTCTGCTTTGGGGCCTCTGTTTGTAGGCCTCCCTCCAGCGTCTGTTTCCCACCCAGACCAGGGCAGGCAATAGTAGTGACTTATTAGGGTCCACTTGCTCAGTTGGCCTGGGGAGAGGAAGGGGTATGGAGTTGGGGTGTTTGGGGAGTGCCTGCTGCAGCTGAGGCCCGAGGGAAGTTGCTACAGTCTGAGGTGGGCCGTGCACTCTCCCAGGCGGATTGGGCACAGGTCTCGTGTCCCTTGGCAAAGCCAAGCTGCACAGGCTCCCAGGAAGGTATGAGCCATAACCTGGATCTGTTGTTGGCTTGCTGACAGCTGCAACCTCTGGGGTCGGCATTTTGTTCCCTGCCTCAGGCGCTCACCCTTGCTTTTTATGACACTACTTTTAAAAAGATGCATTGAGATAATGCATGTAGGGAAAGTGAAAGTATCAGGGGTTTTGTACAAAGACAAAAAAGAAAAAATCAAAACCCATAAATTTATAGGTCTTTAAGCTTTATTATTTTCTTCTTCTACCTTTTATTCTTATTTCCATTTTTTTCTTTTTTCAGCATATCCCAATCCGAGTGATGATATACAGCCTGAAGGTTTCGAAGATTTACATATGATTTTGGTTATAAATAGCCCTGCATTATGAAACTCTAGAGTTCTACATGGAACTATTGCAATAATATATAATTAGAGAAGAAATAACATATCACAAATTGGTGTTAATTGGCAATGATGTTATTTTAATAGTGCAGATCCCATGACAAATTTAAGTGGTGGTGTGTAAAGTGAAAAGTGTTAGTTGCTCAGTCGTGTCCGACTCTTTGTGACCCCATGGACTGCAGCGCACGAGGCTTCTCTGTCCATGGGATTCTCCAGGCAAGAATACTGGAGTGGGTTGCCATTTCCTTCTTCAGTATAGATTTGTAACTAACACAATTTTCAAGAAATGCCCCTACTTAGGGTTCCCAGTGGAGTGAGGTAACTTTCTTAAATACTTTGGTCACGTGCAGGTTAAAATATATAAAATGTAACTTGTTTATCATGTGGTAGTGTTCTTTTATGATGGAGGTTTGTAGATAAATTTTCTTTCTGCTGGTATGTTGTATACACAAGCCTTATGTACTATATGTTGGGATAGTTTTTCTATAACAGGCAGAGGTAGTACTCTTCCGGTTGTCTCCCATAGTTCACACGATATATGTTAAAGCACATGGTGAAGTATAGTTGTGAAGTCAGCTGGAATATAAAGATTTCTTGATAAGAAAATGAAGAAGAGATCTATTACTTTTCTTTACGTTGGAGTGAGGTAGTCAAGTCTATCTTTTCATAAAATGCACTTCAGGCTTGTTATGTTTCCTTCTGAAAACTGTGGTCAAGTTGCCAATGTGCCAGGTGAACCCAGGGCCATTTTTTTTTGGTAAAGCTGCTTGAGATTTTCTTCTTTCAAATGTATTTGTGTATTTTTATTTTTGGTTGCACTGGGTCTTCATTGCTGCGTGTAGACTTTCTTTACTTGCAGTGAGCGGGCATTCCTCCGTTGCGGTGGCCTCTCTTGTCGAGGGGCGCAGGCTCTGGGCACAGGCTCTGGGCACACGGGCTCAGTAGCAGCACACGGGCTCAGTAGCTGTGGCTCGCAGGCTGAGTAGGTGAGGTTCATGGGCTCTAGAGCTCAGTAGGTGTGGCACCCAGGCTTAGTTCCCCTACGACATGTGGAATCTTCCCAGACCAGGGCTCAAACCTGTGTCCCCTGCATTGGCAGGCGGATTCTTATCCACTATACCACCAGGGAAGTCCTAGTGTCATCGTAAGATGGTTACAGTTAACATTTATGAAATAAAAAGAACAGAGCTGCCATGACATTTTAGACTCTTGAGTTAAAGGTAGAAGCAGAGGTACTACTGACAAACATCTATAAAAACATTTGTTAGTATTATTTCTTGCTCTCTGGATTGTCAAAAATGCATGTTTACATTTTTGCACATAATTTTTATTCATGTGCCCTGATGTTTCATTAACATTATTAGACAAAAACCTTCTTGTAATTAGGGGACAGGGAAATAAGAAGGGTTGATGGTAAGTTAAAGCATTGTTTGTGAAGACTGCAAATAACATTTGTGTGATAAGAGTTATAGAGCTTTATTGTCATTTATTAAAAAATCACACTATTGGAATAGTGTGTTAAATTCTTAATAAAATCATAAGGACTAGATTGAATACCAAACTATAATAGGATAATATATTTTAAAACAATTTTCTTCTAGTGAATTCTAATTGTTTCAGCTACCTTAGTAAATAACCTGGTGTGGTCGCTACAGCACACAGTGTGAAAAGTAAGGTTCCTGTTAAGAATTTCATGAGATAGATCCTAACCCCGGAACGTACTTTGAAGTGTTCTATGGTCAAAATGACCTGGATGCACTAGCAGTCATACTAAAATTATATTGATAATTTTTTCTTTGCTGTAGTTATAGCTGATCTATGATCAGATCATTAAAATGCAGTAGCTATTTGAAGACAGCTGTGTGTTTAATTATCATCAAAACTTTTTTTTTTTTTTTTTATTTTTCCCAGATGTAGCACTCATTACTGCAATTGTTCTTTCTGTAGGTAAGTATTCCAAACTTTGATACCACTTAAATCAAGATATTACTGTGAAGTACATTATCTTTTTTAATGTTTTTTCAGTTTCTTTAATTTTAATGGTTTGAAATTAAGTAAACCAGTTTATGAAAAATAGCGTTTTATATAATATACTACTTTCTGTCTGTGATTGTATATTCTTTTATATTCTATATGTCCACCTACTAACAACCAATAAATAATGCATGTTGTTTCAAGATGCATAGCCATATGAGTTTGCATCCCAAATATGCTTTGGGTAATTTTCTAAATTAGTCAAGGACTGCTCTGACTTACTGTGAACTGTTTTAAGTGATTCCAGGGAACTGGATTCAAACAGTGACGAGATCAGACAGAATGAAAATGTATATGTGGTGAAATAAAATATCATTTTCTGACCACGATCTAACCGACCTTTTTTCCTTATGTTAGATTTTGAATTTTAAGCAGTGATTTTTCAGTGACATGCCATTTGTTTCCTGGTTTCTTATAGTTGGTGCTGTTGCAATAGCTACTGCCTGTCTGCACCGATTTTCCACACGGAGGACAGAGAGGGTACATTAAAGCATTTTTCTTTAATTTATTGGTCCTTCTCACTCTTTTTTTTTTTTTTCCTTTTTTTTTTCCTTCTCACTCTTAACATAATTTTATGCAGTTTTGTTTGTACTCTGTTTTATATGCCAACTTAAAAAAAAAAAAGTGCTTGCATGTGTATGCTGTTCGGGTTGCATTTCTTTACTAAAAATATTTTTAGCTGCTTTTAATGTCAATTCAAGAAGATAATCCATGCTGGTCACTTCAGCTATTATGATGCAAGAAAACTTTCTCTGGGATTTGAGGTTTAAGTGCTGCAGCAAGTCAAGGACTGTCCTTCCCTAGATGTACCCTACTGCCTAGATTGGACTGGTATCCAAGATGAAATCTGAAACAGTTCACTGTGGACTTAAAAACTCTAGTCCCTGATATTTTTATGGTAAAAGTTTTATTTGCCTGTGTAACTTAGGTAGTTGTAAGAAGGTACGTAGCTGTCAAATTCAAATACCTTGTTTTACTTTTATTCATTTAGAGTTGTAATTTATACAAGTTAAACTAGGGAATTAAAAGCAACACTATTTGATTTCTCTCTTATGTTCTTTTCATTTGCTGGGTTGTAGTAAAGCTGAAGGGGTTAAACTAAGTTGCTGAGTGGGATAAGATTTACACATCACCTCATTAATATTGTCTATCTTTTTATCTATATAAGTGAACAAAAAGGAAGGGCCCTTAGATTTTTTTTTAAGTACAAATGCATATATTCTAAGCAGAAAAGGGTTTTTTAATCAAGCTTATATTATAATGAAGTAATTTACAATTCAATGAAAAACCTAGAATAAATCGTGAGGCATAGACTAAGATTAGGTGCTTTGAAGTTTATGATTTTTAATGATTTTTTCCCCTTTAATGCTTTGGAAATAGTTTTGAAATCAAACTAATAATTTTAAGACTTTTGCAACTCATGGTTTACTTGTGATTTTAATATATAATTTTTATATTAATGGGTTTATTTGTGGTTTTAATATTATAATTTTTATATTTATGACTGGGCTTGGACTAAGTATAAAAATATCTTCTTCACTCATACGGAGCTCAAATTTTTTCAGTGTTGCTTGGTTATCTTTTTAAAATGCCCACAGTGCCTTGATTTGAAGTGTAAACCTTATATTTATAGAATTCATGACGGGCATATTTGATTTCTCTGTCGGCACGTATTTTTAAAATACGCAAGTACAGCAGTCTGGATGGAAAAGTCCATCGGTGAACTGTTCCCTTTTCCTGACTGTGCTGGGTCCTTGTTGTGGCTGTGGGCTCTTCACGGTGCCATGTGCGCCTTCTCTCGTTACTTGCAGGCTTCTCGTGTCGCAGATCATGGCTCTAGAGCATCCAGGCTCCGTAGCTGTGGCACACAGGATTAGCTGCCCTGAGGCCTGTGGGATCTTGGTTCTCCAAACGGAGACTGAACCTTCATCCCCTGCAGTAGAAGTTGGATGCTGAATCACTGGGCCACCAAGGAAGTCCTAGGTGAAATATTTTTAAAGGTCCAAAAGATATGTGTAGAAATAACCTCTAAAGAAACAAAACAAAATAGCTTTCTGCTCCTCACTCTCCATCTTTTTTTAAAAACATCACCGCACCAAAATACTTAAAAGTTCTCAAACAAATATTAACCAAGCTCTCTCCAGCTGTAACAAGTCTTTTAAAGCCAAACAATTATCTGAGCATCATACTCCCAGGATAAAGTACCAGTAGCATTAGAGTTCTGAGATCCCATTTCTAATGAGTTCCCAAGTGATGCTGCTGCTGGGCCTGGACGACACTGAGAGAAACCAGGGTGTAGACCGTTACTAATGTGCCCACGCTCCTTAGCTTTGAAAAATCACCAAGCTTATTGGGAAATGGTTCACCTGTTCAAGATAACTGGATTTTTTAAAGACTGCTCAGTTATGTGTGCTCTCCAAAGCACACACATAGGGGTAACAACCTAGCTTTAGTTTGCTTTCCTTTTAAGAGGTGAATATTTTTATTACGTTATTTGCACTGTTGAATGCCCACTTTCTCTCCAAAACTGCATTTGTTGTCCATTTAAATTATGATGAAAAATGGCCACAAGGTTAAAGCATTCTGCTGTAGCTTTCTGCTTCTTCACTCTCAACTAAGAATAGAATAGGATCCCAGTTGGTCTGATGGGCTCCATCTACACCCTTTTCCCTCCCAGTCTCCTTTCTTAACCACCTCTTCTAACACACTTTCCAGACTTGAGAATCACAACCTTTGCCATCTCTTTTGCCACTGCCTGAGACCTATCTTGCAAGTCCTGACTGTGTGGTTCCCAAAACAAGATACCCTTTGTTTATATAATGTTTTCACTTATGTGTAGTGATTTTTCTTTCATAAATGAATGATTTCACTTACTCCAATTAAATCACCACAGGATAAATAAGAGTTTGCTGAGTTCATTAGAATTATGCCATAATTTATGTATGTTATAAAGTAGGACAAAAATTTTTCCATTAAGGAGATTTATTATTTGTTATAAATTAATTTATTTTATTGAAGTGTAGCTGGTTTACAATGTTGTGTTAATTTCTGCTGCCCAGAAAAGTGATTCAGTTATACATATAAATATATGTATAATATAATTATTTTCATATTATTTTCTGTTATGGTTTATTACAGGATATTGAATACAGTTCCCTGAGCAATACAGTAGGATCTTATTTATTCATCCTATACATAATAGTTTGCATGTGCTAATCCCAAACTCACAAACTATCCCACCTCCACCCCCTTGCCCTTGGCAACTACAAGTTTGTTCTCAGTGTCTTCCAATACACTGATTCTTTGCTTTGCTTTGAGTCCCTTGTTGTACTTTTCAGATCAGTCACTGTGTTCTTTAGCTCTGTGGCTTCTCTCTTTACTTGCTTGTATTTTCCATCTCCTACCTGATGTTCTCACTAGGTTCATCCACCTTCTCACCAGTTGGGTGAGCATCTTTATGACCGTTACTTTAAATTCTTTATTAGGTAAATAATTTCCCACAATTTCATTAAGGTATTTCCTGAGGCTTTATCTCATCCATTCATTTGAAGATATCCCTCGATTTCTTCATCCTTTAAGACTCTTTGTCTTTCAGTTCATTTCAGTTCAGTCACTCAGTTGTGTCCGACTCGTTGCGACCCCATGGACTGCAGCATGCCAGGCTTCCCTGTCCATCTCCAACTCCCAGAGTTTGCTCAAACTCATGTTTGACAAAAACAAATGATGTGTGACAATGTGTCACTCAGCCATGTCTTCACATGATTTAAGACGAGATTGTTCATACGTAGCTATAGACTCAAGTGTGTCCATGGGAGGATGTGAGTGCAAGACTTTCTATGCTTCCATTCTGAAATAGAACATATTTTTAATTCATTTGTAATACCTTGCATATGGTTAAGATAGAGACTCAGATGTGTTCTGATGCCATGAGCACACACCAGTTGGGCTGTGAATGGAGGCAGCTACGATTTGAGTCAAAATTTGCTCTACAAAGGCACTTCCCAGGTGGTGCTAATGGTAAAGAACCCGCCTGCCAATGCTGGAGATATAAGAGAGGAGGGTTTGATCCTGGGTCAGGAAGATCCCCTGGAGGAGGGGATGGCAACCCTCTCCAGTAGTCTTGCCTGGAGAATCCCATGGACAGTGGAGCCTGGTGGGCTACAGTCCACAGGGTGACAGAGAGTCAGACACGACTGACGTGACTGAGCACACACACATGCTCTATTCGATATATCCTCAAAGTGGGTAGCTTTTTTCTTTTATGGAGATTTTGTTCTTGATGGCTTCTCTTGCCTTCTTGTGCTGAAATGACTGACTTAGCTGTGGAATGGGAAGAATACAGGCTGACATATACAGACCAGGCAGAGGCTTACAGTTCTGGAGGAGAAGCTAGGAGTAAAGATGAAGGGGGATGCAGGGCTGACTGTACAATAAGCTAGATGAGGGGTCTGTTCAATGACACTTGGGCAAAGGTGTCCCCTGTTGACACCAGAAAGGCTAGCTTTCTAGAAAGTGTAAGAGTGGAACAACCCACCAGCACTCAGCTCTGTCCTGCATTGCCAGTCCTGGAACGCAAAGGAAACGTTCTGCTTGTAGTCTTCAGAATGTTTCAGTAGAAAGCAACACAGACAAGGTGTTGGAGAATCATTCATACTCACAGCTCTGCCCGTGGCTTTAGTTTGCATATCAGTAAAGCATGGGTATTGAACTAGCAGATCTTTGAGATCTACATTCTATAATCGGATCTTTAAGCTCCCTGGTAAGCACAGGGCTTCCCTGATAGCTCAGTTGGTAAAGAACCCACCTGCAATGCAGGAGACCCTGGTTCGATTCCTGGGTCGGGAAGATCTGCTGGGGAAGGAATAGGCTACCCACTCCAGTGTTCTTGGGCTTCCCTGGTGGCTCAGCTGGTAAAGCATCCACCTGAAATGTGGGAGACCTAGTTCCGATCCCTGGGTTGGGAAGATCCCCTGGAGAAGGGAAAGGCTACCCACTCGAGTATTCTGGCCTGGAGAATTCCATGGGCTGTTAGTCCATGGGGTCGCAAAGAGTCGGACGTGACTGAGCGACTTTCACTTTCACTTTAAGCGCAGGATACAGCAGAAACTTCCGCACAATTGACAGGTACTTTGCTGCTCTTTCTTCGCTATGTCAGCCACCTCCAGAAATCCTGTATGGTCAGCACATCCTAAGACACAAGGCTGAATTTTGTCCTGGGCAGGAAGTATTTCACTGCTGTGAGCCTGGCTGTGGTCTCAGGGAGGATGCTTCTCTGCACTGTTCCTCCCAGTGAGGATGGAGCCCGGCAGCCCCAGAGGTACAGGAGCCTCTATGCTCATCTGGTTTGAGGATCAGCCTGTCTCTCCCTCGTGTGGGTGTGTCTCGCTCCTGTGTTATTTTTCCCTAGTGAAAGCATGTGTTGACTTCCTGGACCCACTCCTGAATGGACACATGCTCTTTCCACTTCACTTCCAACTTGCCATAAAAGCATCCTTCTTTTGTGATGAGGGAATCCTAGAACGGAGACCAGACTCTGTGATGAATAGTGACTCTCTTGGGTTCTGGGGTTGGTCCACAGAGGGATGCTGACCTATGGAATAGAAGTATCCAGACTGACTAACTACTCAGCAGTTTTGAAAGAAAGGGCGCACCACTATTAAGGACATAAAGAAATTGCCACGTGTAATTCAATGTCGAATACAACCATAAATATAGACACTGAGTTTGAATTCATGGTCAGAACTTGAAGTAAATGGGGAGATAGTAGTTTGAAGGCAGGAGCATGTACCTTTCCGGGAAATCTGCTATATATATAGGACATATATTGGCCATATAGGACAGAAATTGTTTGAAATGTGATAAATCAGGCAAAGGTTGTTTCAGGAAAATAAAAACCAATCAAAAGTGGAATTTGTAACAGTGTGTGGGTAAGAATTCAGTCAGTCACATGTTTGCATCAGCACTGTGTTGGATTTGGGGATTATAACGGCCAATGTTATTGTTTCAGGTAGCAGTAGGAGTATTAGTTGTTTCTCTGGATCTAGTCCCTTCAGTAGAGTGCAGTCTGTGGGAGCTAATGCCATTGGCCACTATAGTGGTTATTTAAACAATTTCCAAGGAATCTTGATGTTTACAAAGTCTGCCACCCAATAATAATGAGCAGATTTCATAAGAACAATAGGATGCAATAATAATCTGGGCGTTTCAGGGTGGCAGAGACCTCTGTGAGCCTCTTTCGGCCGTTACAGCCATAGTGGTAAGAACAGTGCTGGTTCTTACCAGGTGTTCTCTGCTTTGCTTCCCCGAACAGGGGCCATTCTTGCTCAGGACCCACTAATAAAGATGAGAGGGATGTCAGAGGTCTGTCACTGAGACGCAGGGGGAGGGTCTCAGGCTCAGGGAGAATCTAGTCTGAGTTCAGAAACTCCTGAAGTGGCACTGGGGTATGATGTCTGTTTGACTATTAAGTGTACACATTCTGATTGCTTTGTCTGTCACAGGACACCGTGATACTTTAGCATAATTTGGCTTCTGAATTTCTGGCAGCTACCGAATTCAGGTCCCTAATGAACTGAGACTTCCAACTTGTTCTGAGCCTAAGAACCAAATGATATTTAGGCTGAAGTGAGAAAGCTGAGCACCCTGGTACCCAAGGCAGAAGCAATCATTTGAAATGATCCTGGGTCGACCTACCTGCCAAGTTTAGACAGTCTCACAGAGGCAGGATGCAACTGTAGCTCACCTTGGGAACATAGGCCCTGGTGGCAGTCATTTGGGGGAGCTTGTCCTATCACGAAGACGCTGGCAGTGGAACTCTTCCCTCTAGCTTATGAGCTTCTGGACCCAACCCCCCTCACCAGCCTGTCAGCGCCAGTGATGGGATGCCTCAGGCCAAGCAGCAAGCAAGGCAGGGACACAGCCTCAGCCACCAGCAGGCTGGCTGCCTTAAGATCCCTTGAGCCCTGAACTGCCCAGGACATAGCCAAGAACAAGCCCTAAGACACCAGACACTCTGCAACCAGAGACTCTGAGGAGAAACTTCCCTCACCAGTAGGCCAGTACTAGCCCCGATACCAGCCTCACCTGCCAGCGGAGGTGTGTTGGAGCTGTTGTTCTTTTTCAGTCGTTTCTGACTGCGATCCCATGAACTGAAGCACACCAGTCTTGTGTCCTTCACTGTCTCCCGGAGTTTGCAATCACATGAGCAAGTCACAGACAGCAGTAAAAATCATAGCTCAGTTTTTGTTCCAGCAAAATAAGTAATTACTAACTTGGTTAATGCAGTTATTTTATGATTTGGGTGATCAAACACAAAAAATTTGTAATTGACATAATTACCATTTAGATAATAAAAGCTCTTTGATGAATACAATTAAACCTATGCCAGTTATTCTCCTGGAGTTTGCTCAAACTCATGTCCATTGAGTCAGTGATACCATCCAACTGTCTCATCCTCTGTTGCCTCCTTCTCCTCCTGCCCGCAATCTTTCCCAGCATCAAGGTCTTTTCCAATGAGTCAGTTCTTCGCATCAGGTGGCCAAAGTATTGAAGCTTCATCTTCAGCATCAGTCCTTCCAGTGAATATTCAAGGCTGAATTTCTTTAGGAACACTAACAGTAAAGATAGTCATCCAACACTAACACTAACAGTAAAGATAGTCATCCAATCACAGGGGAGGAGGAAAAATATAAAATAGAACTTAAAAAAAAAACCCAAAATAATAAAATAGCAACAATTACATACCTATCAATGGTTACTTTTTATGTAAATGGACTAAATAATTGAAAGACATAGAGTGACTGAATAGATATAAAATAAGACCCATATATATTCTGCCTACAGCAGATTCAGTTCTGATCCAAAGACACACACACACACAGAAAGCAAGAGGATAGAAAATGGTATTCCATGCAAATGGAGATCAAAATAAAGCCACGGTAGCAATACTTATATCAGTCAAAAGAGACTTTAACACAAGACTGTAAGAAGAAACAAAGAAAGCCGTAAGATTAAGGGATCAATCCAAGTTGAAAATATAGCAATTGTAAATATATATATATATATCAAATTGGCCACCTAAACACATAAATCAAATATTAACAGATAAAAGAAGAAATGGACAGCAATAAAATAATAACAGGGACTTAATACCCCACTTACATCAATGGAAAGATCATCCACACACACACATATGTGTGTATATATTCTATATATTATACATATATATATATAGAGAGAGAGAATACTACTTAGTCAGAAAAAATATGGAATCTTGACAATTGCAACGACATGGGTGAACTTTGAGGGTATTATAAGTGACATAAGTCAGATGGAGAAAGATAAATGCATATGATTTAGTCACATGTGGAATATAAAAAATAGCAAAATAAAAAAAAGAATCCAAGCAAAAAGAAACAGGTAGATACAGAGACTGAGGAGCTGTTAGCAGAGGGGAAGAGCAGAAGGGAGAGGGAAATGGGCAAAGGGATCATCTGTGTGATGAGAGATGGAAACTAAATTTTTGATGGTGAGCACGCTTTAGATGTACAGAGCTAGGAATAAAATGTTGTACATATGAAATTTATATAATGTTAAATGTTACCTAAATTTACATGTTTTTCTTTAAAAAAATTGAGAAATCAAAAATTTACAAATAAAGTAATGACATAATGTCAGTGATTATTTTAAAAATAAATCTGATAGGGAAAGTGGAGTGTCTGGATAGAATATGATTATCCATATGCCGACTCTTGTTGAATTGGAGTGATGGGGACACCGGGTTCATTACGTTCTCTCTCGGCTTTTGTATATGTTCAGAATTTAATTGAGAGCTAAGAAACAGAAAGCTACAGCAGAATGCTTTAACCTTGTGGCCATTTTTCATCATAATTTAAATGGACAACAAATGCAATTTTGGAGAGAAAGTGGGCATTCAACAGTGCAAATAACGTAATAAAAATATTCACCTTTTTAAAAGGAATGCAAACTAAAGCTAGGTTGTTACCCCTATGTGTGTGCTTTGGAGAGCACACACATAGCTGAGCAGTCTTTAAAAAATCCAGTTATCTTGAACAGGTGAACCATCTCCCAATAAGCTTGGTGATTTTTCAAAGCTAAGGAGCGTGGGCACATCAGTAACAGTCTACACCCTGGTTTCTCTCAGTGTCGTCCAGGCCCAGCAGCAGCATCACTTGGGAACTCATTAGAAATGGGATCTCAGAACTCTAATGCTACTGGCACGAGGAATCACATTGTGTGATATACGTGCCCTGTGTGTGTTCTGGATTGAGGCTCTCTTTATTTAGTTGCTCCACTCTAAGGAACACTTTGTTGCTGACAAAAGGAGCCTCGCCGAGAAGTCAAGTTCCTCTTGCTCTTTTCTACCCAGTGCTCAGTTTCTGCCAAACTTCCGTGCATTCCACATGGAAGCCACAGCGCACGTGTGTTGGGTCACTTCACTCCTGTCCGACGCTCTGTGACCCTACAGACTGCAGCCCGCCAGCCTCCTCTGTCCATGGCATTCTCCAGGCGAGAATATTGGCGTGGGTTGCCATTTCCTTCTCCAGGGGCTCTTCCTGACCCAGGGATGGAACCCCTGTCTCTTACATCTCCTGTGTTGGCAGGCAGGATCTTTACCACTAGAGCCACCTACGAAGCCCAGAAGCCACAGTAGAGGGCAACAAATACTTCTTTTGAAATGGCAATTTACGTGTAATGTTTGCATCATAATTATTAGTCTATTAATTCTAGGTAGTTCAGTTGATGACCATGTTTTCATCTGAATAAAAATCTGTTACTTCGGCGTCCTTCCTTGACAAAGTACTACAAAGCTGGAAAACACCTCAAATTAAAATATTGATTGTAAAGGAGCCAATTCATGTCACCAGAGTGAAATCTGAGAGTCATAAAACGTTTGAAGTGACTTCACAGAGATGCGAACAGGTACCTTCGAAGATGCTGAGGCTCTCCCAGCATGCAACGGAGCTCCCTCCTCTTAGTCTGGATTCTGGTCACCCCTTCACCCTCTTCTCTTGTGCTGAAAACATAGATTATCTAGTCAGAGAAAACCACACTTAGGATTTATAAGTAGTTACAAAGACCAACCTAGACAGCATATTAAAAAGCAGAGACATTACTTTGCCAGCAAAGGTCCATCTAGTCAAAGCTGTGGTTTTTCCAGGATTCATGTATGGATGTGAGAGTTGGACTATAAAGAAAGCTGATTGCTGAAGAATTGATGCTTTTGAACTGTGGTGTTGGAGAAGACTCTTCAGAGTCCCTTGGACTGCAAGGAGATCCAACCAGTCCATCCTAAAGGAGATCAGTCCTGGGTGTTCATTGGAAGGACTGATGGTGAAGCTGAAGCTCCAGTCCTTTGGCCACCTGATGCGAAGAACTGACTCATTGGAAAAGACCCTGAGGCTGGGAAAGACTGAAGGCAGGAGGAAAAGGGACAACAGAAGATGAGATGGTTGGATGGCATCACCAACTCAATGGACATGAGCTTGAGTAAGCTCCGGGAGTTAGTGATGGACAGGGAGGCCTGGCATGCTGTAGTCCATGGGGTCTCAAAGAATCAGACACGACTGAGCGACTGAACTGGACTGAACTGAACAATGACTTAAAGATGTCATCCAGGATTTCTGTTTTCATGTTTGTAATTTTTCTAGTGAAAGTCAAAGTCACTCAGTCATGTCTGACTCTTTGTGACCCCATGGACTATACAGTCCCTGTAATTCTCCAGGCCAGAATACTGGAGTGGGTAGCCTTTCCCTTCTCCAGGGGATCGTCCCAACCCAGGGATCAAACCCAGGTCTCCCGCATTGCAGGCAGATTCTTTCCGAGCTGAGCCACCAGGGAAGCCCAGTCATTTTTCTTGCTTATTGTCAAATATTTTAATTAATATTTTTAATATAGAAGGGTAATTGATGAGATTTGGAAAATGCATGAGGAAGACATGTCAAACTAGTCAGCTGTGTGTAATTATACTACCTAGTGATAACCACTGTTAATAAATATTTTAATTCTTTTTCTGATAATCTTTCTTCATATGTTTCCTAATACACATACCTTTGTTAAACAGTTATTTTTAAATAAGTATTATTCTTTTAAGATCAGAATATATTTCTCCAGACAGAGTAACACATGCTGTGTCAATAATATGCTGTCACAATAATCTGCTGTGTTAGTTCACACTTTGTCAAGGGAAAAAATGTAATTTCTAGAGACACATAATTTTTTTAACTTCAGTTATCTATAGGAAATATTTTATATACTAACTACGGGTAAAATACTATTTTCCCTAACCTTACTTGTATTATTGAGAGGTTCTGCTTACCTCTGGCATTACATTTTCATCTGAAAAGCAGGAATTGGAGCAATGGGTCTTGAAGTTATTCCTAGTGACAGCATTCTAATTTTCTCTGTTTCATTTGCCTTTTTGTACAGTTAAGTGTGAGTTGTAAGTTAAAGTCTATAATGTTTAAATGTACTGTCTCCACCATTATAATGAGAAAGGAAATGAAAGATACTATCTTTGCAAACCTACTCCTGGTATATATACGGTTTGTAACATATTTACAGTGTGAACCTTCCAAAAGCCAAGGGGAAACTAAGTGAGGATGTGGTCTTTCTGAGAAATGCCCTCCTCTCTGTGCCTGGCTGGGTTCCGGATCCCTGGGTTGGGGCTGGCTCCACAGTAAAGCTCCTGAGGTCTGGCAGGCACCTACCAGGTACAGCAGAGGTGGCAGGGCTCCCAGGACCAATGTCAGAAAGGTGGCTTAACTATCCTTTGTGAAGCCATTCTCTTTCAGGTTTTCACAAATGCCTAACCTGCAGAGAGGGCCAAGCCCCTTCTGAGAGCACTCACAGGCCCCTTCATGCTGCTGTGCCCACTTCGGAAAAGCAGAATGTAAATATACCCACTGAGGAGGCAAAGGATCATCTAACATCATTTAATTTAATGAACGTCCCCAGACACCTCCCTCTACCTTACCACCATTCCTAAAGCTTGCAGGAGAGCTTCTGCATGGTTCAAAACCTGGTCTACAAACAATCATGTTCTCCATTCTCTCCTCATTTTTCTGTTGGAGAGACCACTAGTGTTTAAGCCCCTACTTCACTCAAAGCCTAGACTCTTGAGTTCTGTTCCTCTTAGGACCTTAGGAAGTTCACAGTCAATACCCTCCCTTTGAACTCTGTCACTAAAATGATCTCCAGGCTGAGTGTTAAACGGGGAACAGATTTACTTCACAGGTCAGCTTGTCTGCCTGATTTAGGAAAGTTTTCTGTGCAGACACTTGCAGGTCATTCCTTTCAGAGACAAATCCTGCTTTGTTTTCAGTGCCTAACGTTACTAAAATCAAAATTTCTCCGAATTTCCCAGAATTTGGTAAATACAGGCAAGTGGAGGATCGACAGACACATGATAAATGCATTTGATGGCAACACTCACTTATTTCATTCAGTATCTAGTGGGCACTTTTACGCGCTTAGCATACGTCTAGAACTGTCTCAGCACTGGAGATACAGCAAGAACACTACATCTTTACCTCGTGGAACTTGCTCAGAAAAATAGGGAACAAGGCCCAAAATCTTTCAAATGGAACCTCTGTTGGGTCAAAAATAATTTCAGAAATCAATGTGAAGTCTTCAATTATACTTAGAATAATTTGATGGATCCTAGGTGTAGAAATTTCACTGGTCATAAAGTTTCAATAAACACAACCTTTGAATCTAATCTATCACCTGTAAATAGAAAACCATGCTAAATTAAAAAGAAACTTACTCTCAAGCCTAAAAATAAAACAGAAGTTATTTCAGCTTTATGAGATATACTTTAGATGGGATATTGTGTACAGATGGTTTCAGTGAACACTAAAAGGATTCCCTCTTCTCACAAAGTATTGCCAACACTGAGCCACAAAACATTTCCTTTATATCACTCTTTCACACCCGTAAGAATGAAATGACAATGCCCTCTTATTATGCTTTCTTTCATTGTCTCCTTATTTATATCTCATTTAATTGTGTTATCATAGAAAGTCTGGATTTTTTAACCCAAGATACTAAGGGATGGTCTTCCCTGGTTGTCCGTGGCTAAGAATCCACTTTCCAATGCAGGAGACGCAGGCTTGATCCCTACTCTTGGGATCTAAGATCCCACGTGCCCATGGGGCAGCTAAGCCTGTGCTTCACAACTACCGGCCCTGCACATCCTAGATTCTCCATGCCACAATTACAGAAGCCCATAGGGCACAGAAACAAGATACTAAGATGTTTTTTTATCACACCCACACTTTGAGTATTATATGCTCTTCCAAGAATTAAAAAAACTGTGCTGTTCTGGGAGGAAGACGAAATCCCATGGTTTGTTTCTCCCAGAATATCTTTAGCATATTTCAGATATAAAGTTGCATAAATGTATGTAAAGTATTGTAGCTCCAGCTGATGCATTTGACTTTTACGGGGAGACTTTGCATTTCCTCACCGTCCTCTCATTGCTTTATTCTGTGTGATGCAGGCTCTGTCCCCACCGCTCTATGAACATTTGAAATACAGGTCACATGTAAATTTTTTTTTTTCTTTACCTGATTAGATGTAACACAGGGTCAATACAGAAAGCTGAAAAGCACAAAGAAAATGAAATATCCATAATCCTATCAACTATTAGTTAATTTTGAAATATTTCCAGCTAGTCCCTTTATGTGTATCAAGTAGTACTTTTGTTTTTAATAGAAGGAATGACAAAAGTTATGTAGTGATTTGGAGCCTTCTTTTTCCACTTAAAATATATCATAGTTTCTCACATTCATATTTTTTTACACTGCTGCACAGAATTCCATGCTGTAAACTACCGATCATAAAATCCTTAAGACTTCTGCTAAACACATAGGGTTTAAATTTTTCCCAAAACTATAATCTTTGCTCACAGCTCTGATGATTTCTTTGGAATAAATTCTCAATGGGACTGGTGATTTAAAAGTCAGGTCCATATTAAAACTTTTAACATACAAAAATGTTATGTTAAAAACTAAAAGTTTGGGGTAATGGTTCCCTCAACATGTTTACTCACACTGGTTGACCTTTTTATTCTTTGCCAAGTAGTAAGAAAATGGCAGCTCCTTTTGTTTGTTCCTTAATGCCAGTCATGTTACTTTCATTTTTCTTCTACTAGTCATACAGGTTTACTTACAACTTTACACATAAATTGTGCTCACTCTTAATTTTCCAGCATTGTTTGCAAGAGTGTTTCAACAGAAAATTTTTCCCCTTTATCCATTTCACCTAACCAGTTCCTACTCCTCTCAACTATAATGACATTCATTGCTTCCAAGAAGTTGGCCCTTAATCCACCTTCCTCTTTACCTTTTTCATGCATGTATATTTCATCTTCCATAAAACATTTAGTACCTCGATAGCAAGGGTTCCATAGAGTTGAGGCCCATTATGCTAACGGCCCGGGGTTGTTTAACCATTTACTTTCCCAGGGATGCTCTCCTGGGAACACAGGGTAGAACAAATTGATTTTAGCAGTTGGGAGAGCGACGGCCAAACGTTTCGTGATTTTTGAAATCTATTCGGCCATGAGAGGCTTCAGTAGCAGAGGCTCAGCCACGGAAATCTCAAATACTGTCGTGAATGATACCTGACTAATGGCAAAGACCTAGTAAGGGCCCAGGTGTCCTGATAATCTGGAGGGCCCCACTACAAAGTCATGCAAGGAGATCCAACCAGTCCATCCTAAAGGAGATCAGTCCTGGGTGAGTCATGACGGGTTGTCTGTCTCACAGTGAACCCACTGCCTAAGCTCTAGATTTGTATTTTCAGGTCGTTACGCTTGATTTTCCCGGAAAAGGGACAATGATGACCACGCCAGCTCTTGATTCCTTTCCACCCTTCCTGCGTAGGGTGGTTAACAGTCTTTTCACCAAGAAGCAGTGAACCAACTATTCCCGCCGAGTCGCCACGGCTCTCTTTCAGGTCTGCAGGCAGAGGACCCAGGGACACTCCGTGTGCCGGCGGAGGCGCACTGACGTCTGCGCGCCCACGGGAATCCTCTGCAGCGCCGCGCCCCGTGCCCGCCAGCGCAGGGCCCGCCCCTTCAGGCACACGGCCCGCCCCTCCGGGCGCACGGCCCGCCAGCGCAGGGCCCGCCCCTCCGGGCGCACGGCCCGCCCCTCCGGGCGCACGGCCCGCCAGCGCAGGGCCCGCCCCTCCGGGCACACGGACCGCCCCTCCGGGCGCAGGGACCGCCCCTCCAGGCCCAAGGACCGCCCCCGGCGCCGAGGCCCCCCCCTTGCAGCCCGCCCATTGGTCCCACTAGACCCTCACCCCGCCCCCGGCACGGTCCAGCCACGACCCCGCCCCTCCACGTTACCGCCCCCGACACCTTTGTGAGTCTGGGGATTGTTGCGTCCGCCGGGCTGGGCTCAGCTTTCCCGCTGGCCTCCCCAAAAGTGACAGGGGCTTTCGTATCGCGCAAGCCCCCTCCTGGTCGCCCCGAGAGTCTCCTTTCTTCCGGTGCCTCGTAGGGATGCTTTTGGTGGTCCTCGTGCTCCTGCTGCCCACAGTCTCCGGTAGGAGCCTGCAGAGGGTGCGCCCTGGTGGGGAACCGGAGCGGCTCGCGGGGCTGAACCGAGGGTGTGGGGAGATTCGCTTTTTGTCTCTCGTGAGAGTCGTGGGGCTGGGTCCACTCCGGGGTCATAAGGAGTTGGGGTAGAAAGCGTGACCAGAGCTTCCGTGGGTCATGCTGCGTGGAGATCTAGGGGAGTAGGGACCACATAGCGCTGGAAGAGAAGTCTTGCTTGCGGTGGGCACTCAGAGGTGCGGGGTGACGGTCGAAACAGCCTTACCAAGGGCCAGGCTGGTGTTGTTCAGTCTCTAGTCGTATCTGACTCTTTGCAACCCCATGGACTGTAGCAAACCAGGCTTCCCTGTCCTTCACCATCTCCTGGAGTTTGCTCAGACTCATGTCCATTGAATCGGTGATGCCATTCAACCATCTCGTCCTCTGCCGTCCCCCTCTCTTCCTGCCTTCAGTCTTTCCCAGCATCAGGGTCTTTTCCAATGAGTCAGTTCTCATCAGGTAACCAAAAGAACCACAGGACTGCTAATCTGGTGCTGGTGATGACGGTTTGCTCGTGTGTTCCCAGGAGCCTGGGGATGTAGTTGGGTTGCTGTTGTGCCTGTGGGGAGGGTTTGCCCTACACTCTCTGGGCAGTTTGAAAACTTGAGAGTAGGAGTGTTTGTACCCTTGGGGCTTGGCTGGGCTAGGGGAGCCCACACAGAGTGTTCCCTAGTGTGTACTTTGTAGAAGTGGCCACCCAGTGGTGCCAAGTGTGGGCCCAGGAAGCTACTGCTTGCTTTGTGTGGGGCTGGGAAGTTCATTTGGAGGTCAGGTAAGAACAGGCGCTGAGTAGGGCCCCACCCAGTCCCCCCACCCTCCCAGTTCCTCTTTGGTCCTGGAGGCTGTAACTCAGGATCCTGGAGGCAGCAGGAGTCACCATCCTTGTGCCCCATGTGGTGATGCCATTGACGCTGGCAGCAGCAAGGCACCAACACCCAAGAGGTATAAAAAGTAATAAGGTGGCCACTGGGCAAGACCTGTGAAAGAGGCAGTGGAGGGTGAAAAGTGCCCACTTGCAAATATTGCCAGAGGCAGCACAGAAGAGAGAAACCAAAGATTTGTGCTGTAGTGCCACCTGCTGGGAAAAAAATCTTTTACTTTCTAGCAGGTTGAATCATTAGAATCAAATAGATGTTCACTCTTTTAGAGGCACTAGGCAGAGGAACCATGAAGCATCAAAGCCCATTAAGCACCAGAAGAACCACACTAACACTTTAGCCCAAAAAGAAAATGACAACTCCTAGAAACCAAACTTAAAGTCACAGAATACTGTGATCTGATAGAGGATTCAAAATAGCCCTCATGAGGAAACTCAGTGACTATAAGAAAATTCAGAAGGCAGTTCAATGAACTGAGGAATAAAATTGATCAGCAGAAGGAATACTTTACCAAAGAGATTAAAACGCGAAAAAAGACTCAAGTTCTAGGATTGAAGAACTCAATAAATGAGATGAAGAATGCATTGGCGAGCAGTGGAGGTGGAGGAAACCGAATGGAATAGAGCGTTAGTGAACTCAAAGACAGACATCTAAAATGGCACAAGTAGGACAGGGAAAAAATTAATAAGAAATTTTAAAACATTTTAATGAGTTATTAAATGAGAAAATCCTATGAAAACTATGCAACTTTTTTAGGTACAGCAACATTATTGTCATGGGTATTCCAGATCAGAGGGCAAGGGGAGCAGTTAATTTACTTAAAGGAACAATAGCCGAGAACTTCCCAAACCTAGAAAGGAACTGGATATATAATTTTGAGAACAGCTAATTAACTCCAGTCAAAAAGACTTTCTCCAAGACCACATTAACATTGTCAAAAGTCAGTGACAGAGTTTCAAAAGTAGCCAGGGAAAAAAGGATGGTGACCTATAAAACACAACCCCCCATTAGACTATCAGCACGTTTCTCAGCAGAAACTCTTCAGGTCAGTAAGGAGTAGAATGGCGTTCTCAAAAATATTGAATGATAAAGACTGTCACCCAGTTATCATTCTAATATGAAGGAAAATTGAAGACTTTCTCAGACAAACAAAAGCTGAGGGATTCATCAACACTAGACCTGCCTTACAAGAAATATTGAAAGGAGTTCTTCTACCAGAAACAAAATACTTTAAATATTGATTGGCATAGGTAGTGCTTAAATTTTCTGTTTCTAATATGATTAATACCATCCTTATTTTGTAAAGAAATAAGTTTTGAAATACTTTAGTGCCATATTTTAGAAAAAAATAAAACTCACAATATTTGGAGTTCACCTTTGACGTGTTGCTTCCCTGATAGCTCAGTTGGTAAAGAATCACCTGCAATGCAGGAGACCCCAGTTCGATTCCTGGGTCGGAAAGACCCTCTGACAAAGGGATAGGCTACCCACTCCAGTATTCTTGGGTTTCCCTTGTGGCTCAGCTGGTAAAGAATCCGCCCGCAATCCAGGAGACCTGGCTTCGATTCCTGGGTTGGGAAGATCCCCTGGAGAAGGGCAAGGCTACCCACTCCAGTATTCATGCCTGGAGAATTCCATCGACTGTATCGTCCATGGGGTTGTAAAAGTCAGACACGACTAAGCGACTTTCACTTTTACTTTGGTGTGTTAAAATACAATTTCTTATCATAGTGATAACGGAGAATTGGCTCATAAAATAATAGAACATAAGTATTTTAACATGAAACAGATTACACACCATAATAAAAGAAATTGTCTATTACTAAACTGATGGGGGGGAAATGTGAAGACAGGTGTAAAAACAGCAAAGAAAAAGTGATCATTTGCAGATATCTCTGAAACAGGTTGGGTGAACAGTATAAAGAATTTGAGATTTGTTCCAAGAGTGAATAGAACTGATAACAGTGCTCCTTCAGCTCTGGCACCAGGAGCTAAAAGTGTCGTGAAGAATGAGACATGGTCCTCAAGAAGGTTACAGTCTCCTAGGGAGTATAAAGAATGGATAATTACAGTATGAAAAGTGCTATGAAAGAAGTAAATTGGGGCACCATGAGGACATTCGATCCAATTTTTTGAGTGAGAGTTGTTAAGAGCCTCAAGGAAGAAGTGGCATCTAAGATGAGACTCAAATGGGTGGGAAGAATGGCAAGGTCTCTGGTCAAAGCTGAAGGAAAATGATGCCTGGAGGTCCAGACTACTACAGGAAGCTCAGTGATTTAATGGGCACTACTAGTGAAGTTGAATGTGGCTTAGAAGAGTGTGTGAGAGTGAGCAAATATGAAAGCTCTCTTAGTGTGTCAAGGAACCCTAGACATTACCGCGAGGGCATCAGGGAGCCATTGAAAGCTGTCAGGACGAGGGAAAGGCCAAGATGGGAGCGTGGCGAGACGCCAAGCTCACCTCCTCCCACAGGCACACCAGAATTACAGCTGTTCACCAGGTAATTATTGATGAGAACAACCTGAAGCCTAGCAGGAAAGATCCTCCACAACTGGAGACAGAAAAAAGGAACCAAAAAGAGATAGGTAGGAGGGGCATACAGGTGGTTTAGTCAAGACACTTACTCCTGGGTGGGAAGCCCATAAATGGCAGTTGTATTTGCAGTTGTCATAATTACAACTGCAGGTTCTCCCCAAGGAGAAAGGTGTCTGTGACCCACATCAGGCTCCCCAACCAAGGGGTCCTACACCAGGAAGAGGAGCCCCCAAAACATTTGGCTTTTATAGCCAGAGGGGCCTATTTCTGGGAGAGCCAGGAGGTTCTAGGAAATAGAGGATTCATTCTTTAAGGATGAACACGTGCTCCCAGACCCAGAACAGAAGCAATAACTTGAAAACAGCTGGGTCAGACCCACTGGCTGATCTTGGAGAGCTTTACAAAGAGGTAGGAAGCGGTGGGGATACAGGTACTTGGAGCAACCATTTGGGGAGCATAACTCAGTACAAGGACACCCGTGGGATCCCAGAGACCCTGGGACCTGGTCCTGCCCACCAGAGCCAGCACCAGTGCCAAGACCCACAGGGCTCCAGCCCACCAACAAGCTGAACAAGACGCCTTGAGCCCCTTAGCCAGCCACGTCAGGATCTGAACCCACCCATCAACCAACCAACACTAGCTGTGAAGTCTGCCTGGGCCGGGGCCCCGCTCACCAGCAAGCTAACACTAGTTCTGGGTCCCCTGGATCTGCAACTTGCCACCCTGAGCCCAGGGCTCCACATCCAGACACTGTGTAGCCTGATCCCACCTAGCAAAGGGCTTGCGGAGGTTTGGGATTCCCCTGATCATGCAGCCAGCCATGCCAGGACCCAGACCTACACACCAGTGGCTGGCAGCTTCAACACAATGAGAGCCTGGCAGTTGACCATACCAGGAACCAGCCATTCCAACAAGCATGCACACACCTGTCAGTCTGCCACTGCAGAAGTACCCACACAGCCTACCTAGAAGGCGCTGCTAGAGCATGGAAGTCTGGTGACCAGAGAGTGCTGAGCTACTGGGTCCCGTACAATGTCTCCTACATAAAGTCACTTTTCCAAGGCTGGAAAACAAAACAGCCAAGTGTTTCGAAATAAAAACAACAAATCAGGCAAAATCAAACAACAGAGGAATACATTCCAAACAAACAGAGAAAAATAAGATAAAACTCCCAGAAGAGCTAAGTGAAGGGGAGATAAGCAGCCTACTTGATAACAAGTTTCAGATAATGACAATGAAAGTGCTCAAGAAACTTGGGAGAAGAAAGGATGACAGAGTAAGACGTTTTTGACAAAGAGAAAACATAACCAAACAAAGATGAAGAATATAATTACTGAAAGAAAAAGGAAACAGGTCCAGGAAGCACAGGTCCCGAAAATGATCAACCCCAGAGGACCAAAACAAGACACGTTGTACTTAAAGTGGCAAAATTAGAGAATAAAAGCAGTATGGGAAAAGGAACAAGTTACAGATGAGGAAACTCCCATAAGGCTGACAGCTGATTCCTTAGTAGAAATTCTGCAGGCCCGAAGGGAGTGGCAGGATATATTTTAGAGTGATGATGGGGGAAAAATCTACAACCAAGATTAGTCCAGTTATAGATAAATCTACAACCAATGATAGCCTCCTGGCAAGGCTATCATTCATATTTGAAAGAGAGATCAAAAGTTTTATGGACAAATAAAAGCTTAAAAATGTCAGCATCACAAAATCAGCTTTATAATAAATGTTAAAGAGATTCTTCTCACCAGAAAAGAACACAAGTAGAACAGAAAAAATATGAAAGGAAATATCTCTTTGATAAAGTCAAATATACAGTAAATATAGTAAATCAACCACTTATAAAGCTAGTAGGAATGTTAAAAGTCAAAAAGGGTAAAAACATCTATATTCATAATAATAGATAAGATACAAAAAGTGAAAGGATGTCAAAAATAGAACATACGAGGGGGGAATAAATTTGCACCAAACTTAAGAAATCAGCAAGTTAAAATAATCATATACATATGATTATATATGTAATCATATTTATATATATAATGAAATGTTAATCATAAAAAATACTGAAATCTTGCCATTAGCACATGATGGATGGGATTATTTTGCTAAGTGAAAAAAGTCAGAGAAAACAAATAATGTGTATTTTCACTTCTTTGTGGTTCTGAAAGTAATAAAACAAACTTAAAAAAAAAAACAGAAATGAGTCAAAGAGAGAAATCAGATTGTTGGTTTTCAGAGGGAAGGGGGTGGGGGGAAGAGAGAAATAGGTGAGGAAGGTTAAGAGATATCAACTTTCAGTTGCAAAATAAATGAGTCACAGATGTGAAATGTACGGTGTGGATGTCTTTGTATAGTGACAATTTATGCACTGTCTTTATATAGTGACAGATCCTAGCTACACTTTTTGTGTTGGTCACTTTGAAAGGTAAGGAAATATCAACTCACCATGTTGTGTAACAGAAAATAGCACAGCGTTATTGGTCAGTTATACTTTAAAAACAACCGACTTGGAATAGACATCAGTTTTGTGGTTATCAGATGGAGGTAGGGGGAGAGAACTGGATGAAGGCAGTCAAAAAGTACAAGCTTCCAGTTACAAGATAAGTAAGTACTAGGGTAGTAATGTATAACATGATAAATAGAATTAGTGATCTGTACATTATATATAAAATCTGTCAAGAGAGTAAGTCCTACCTAACAGTTCTCATCACAAGGAAATGATTTTAAAATTATTTATTTAATTTTGTATCTATACAAGGTGACGAGTGTTCACTACAATGATTATCTATTGTGGTGATCATTTAATGATGTATGTAAGTCAAATCGTTGTGTTATACACCTTAAACTTACACAGTGCTATGTGTCGATTATATCTCAATGAAACTGGACTGTTTTTGGAATGGTATCCCACTAGAGCCTTGATCATAAGTATTTTCATGTCAGTATTACTCTGGTAGAAATTTGGAAGTGATCTGAGTGAAAGGTGGCAAGACCAGTAAGGAGGCCTGTTCAGAAACTGGTATATGGCTTATACCTGAATAGGGATGGAGAAATAAAATCAATAGGTTAGACGCAAGAGTCTGCAACAACTACTAAGAACTGTTGTCTTAGCAGACCCAACTCTGAGCATTCAAACTCTTTGGTATGTATTTTCATTCTCTTCCTGCTTTATTGCACCTAGTTACCCTCATACTTTTTATGCGTGTTAAAGTTCCAAAGAAGTAAGTTAACCATGTATAGGCGTGCATTCTAACTAATCAAAATGCTGTACGTGGTGTTTTACAAAAACATTAAGCCTTTTATACCCCAGCCTGCCTGCTGGGGGCCTACCTGCAAAGGAAGGCAAACAGAAAGTAAAAAATAGTCATGAATTGTTTCTGAAGACTTGGATTCAGTATCTTTTCTTTACAACTGAAGATGCATCTACCATCCAGCTTCATCTTCCCCACCGACTGGAATCATGATTTTGTAGCACATTTTCCAAGTTTGATAAAAAGGTGTGCAGTGTTATAGATTGTAGATGTTCTTGCTTACAAGCATTGTACCAGCCTTCTAAAAAGTTCATTAATCAAGCATGAACGTTAATTTCAATAAACTTCTGTTTTTTATATTCATTTTAAAAAGTAGTTTGTGCAGACAGGGAGAGAAGGGGCAGGAGGGTCAGGTTTCAGTGAGATTTCACTTTGATCGGAGACCAGAATTTTCCTGAAGGTACTACCTGGGCAGGGATCTCATTTTGTGCTTGCGTACCCGAGTAATGTTTAAATTTAGCAAGCAGATAGAGAGTCTCTGCACAACTTTTGTAAGTGTACAGAAGGTGAACAGTTCTCTTGATATGTAGTAGAGACTGTTTCATCTTCCTGAAACTCATCTGGAAAACTAGGGAATTTTATGAATGCAGCATATCATAGTATATAATGGCATCTATTGTTAATGTATAGCATTGCAACCCAATAATTATTATATTGTAAATTATCTAGAAAAAAAACTTAGTCACAATACTATTTTTCTGAAACTAGAAATGTTTGGTTTGAAAATCCTCACAGGAGTAAAGAATTCGGTATTCTGAGTAAGAGAAGAAATTTGGTAATTAAAAAGCATGATATTGACTCAATCATTACAGTATTTAAACCTTGTATTCAACTGGTTGCCAAAGCATACATTCCAAACTGTATATAGTTGAAAGTGTGCCTTTCATGATGCTTGTTAGTGGGAAGAAATACTCATTAGCTGAATGGATTAAACTATCCCATTGACACTTCTTTTCTTTTCATATTAGAAATTCTTTCTTCATGATATGGTTTCGAGATAGGTAGTAAAATCAAATACATAAACAAATGACACCTGTATAATTTAATTATGGACATGCTGTTAACCTGATTTCTCTCTGGTTCCAGGAACCTCAGAATGATGTTATATATTTGTATCTATTAATAGGAATTATATTGCATTTTTAATCCATTTTTTTCCTATTGTAAAATGACGATGTATGGCTCAGAGTATTCAGTATATTTAATGTTATTAATAAAATTCAATGCTATATTGATCTTTTTGTTCAGTCACTAAGTCTTGTCTGTCTCTTTGCAATCCCATAAACTGCAGCAAACCAGGCTTCCCTGTCCTTCTCTGTCTCCCAGAGCTTGCTCAAATTTATGTCCATTGAGTTGGTAATGCTACCTAACCATCTCATTCTCTGCCCCCCGTTCTCCTTTTGCCTTCAATCCTTCCCAGCATCAGGGTCTTTTCCAATGAGTTGGCTCTTCGCATCAGGTGGCCAAAGTTTTGGAGTTTCAGCTTCAGCACCAGTCCTTCCAATGAATATTAGGATTGACTGGTTTGATCTCCTTGCTGTTCAAGGGACTTGCAAGAGTCTTCTCCAGCACCACAGTTCCAAAGCATTAATTTTTTGGCACTCAGCTTTCTTTATGGTCCAATTCTCATATCCGTACATGACTACTGGGAAAACCATAGCTTTGACTATACATACGTGTATCAGCAAAGTGAAGTCTTTACTTTTTAACACGGTGTTTAGGTTTGTCATAGCTTTCCTTCCAAGGAGCAAGCATCTTTTGATTTCACGGCTGCAGTCACTGTCCACAGTGATTTTGGAGCCCAAGAAAATAAAATCTGTCACTGCTTCTACTTTTTCCACATCTATTTGCCATGAAATGATGGGACCTGATGCCATGATCTCGGTTTTTTGAATGCTGAGTTTCAAGCAAGCTTTTTCACTCTCCTCTTTCGCCTTCAAGAGGCTCTTTAGTACTGATTTTTAAACAATGTTTTTAATAACTACTTCCTTTTTTGTTTTGTTTGTTGCTTTTGTTTTTGGCAGTTGATTGAGGAGAATTCATATATTAAGACTAGAATAGTGGAAATGTTGAAAACATTTTGCCAAAAGTGGATTTCAGCACATGGTGTAGTGAAATGTTGGACAGAATGTCAAGAGAGGAATTTAGAATTTAGAAAATGATGAAAAAGAAGGATAACATTTCACTTGTTCAGAGTTCTATCTTGACTAGTCTTTCAATCTAAAGACCTAGACCCAAAGAATAAGAAAGAAAAGTTCCCTCAGGGATCAAAATAGTCTATCTCCCATCTCCTTAGGTCCTATAACCTCTAAGGAGAGGCCTCTGCATCCTTTTAGCACTTTAGGACTTTAACCAATGTGTCTCCACCATAATACTTTACATTACTTTCTAACGAATTTATAAGATTTTCAAGAGCACACATAATTAAAAGGAAGAGGACTTGCTGAAGTAGGAACAACACTGTTCTAGGGAAGAACTCCCACAAAAAAAGAACAGAGGAAAAAAAAATTCTAAAAGCATAGCAATATAACAGCTTTACTGTCTGAATGCATTGGATAAACAGCCCAAAGAGCTACTGCAGGGAGCTTCTAAGGGAATGCACAATCCATTAATCAGTGAAAGAAGATTAAGTTATTACTACCGGAACATCCAAGAAACAAATTTTTACTAAGGCTATTCAAAGTAATAAAATTTGATATATCAAGGGTTTCCATTTATTTACAAAATGCTCAATTCACTAATACAAAACACATAAAAGGAAGTCATGATTTTAAATATTTTAGTCAATATTTATTTTGATCTATGATATCCACAAGGCTTATTTGATATTTACCTCTTGCCATAGCATGTCTTGAGCATCCAGTGTGCACAGAGTATAGTACAAAAAGAAGGTATATGCTCTCTGCCCTCTAGGACCTTGCCTTCCGAGAAGAAACTGAGCCCAAAGTGATAGGTGATCATATGTTTGTCTTTCAAACTATGGAAGCATAATCTGAGCGGAGCGCTATATACATAGAAGACCTCTTAGAGGAGAGGCGAATGTCAAAATAATGAATTTAGAACCAAGTGGGGAAGGACACATGCCATAAACATATTTTAAAACCAAAAACATTGATGCTATCTCTTCAATTTAGTGTTGAATGAAATTTCACCTTAATCCTCAACAAACCAGAAGCTCATAGATTATCATTTAAAATAAGCAAGACGCATCCTTTGCTACAATTACCACTTGGGTAAAAGCAAGAACAGTCATTTAAAATCTTACCAAAATCTTTCTATTTATTCTGTACTACCTACCTGATGCCAAGCCACAGTCCCTGCCTGATGAAAGAAATAAACTACTTTATTTTCATGTTGTTATGCTCTTCATCCCTAGATGCCTGTGGTGATCCACCAAGATTTGAAACTATGAGGCTCCGGGGTGCGCCTAAACCCAGCTATCGTCCGGGGGAACGTATAGAATATGACTGTCGCCTAGGTTTCAAGCCCATAATTCCTCTTCGTTCCAGATCTGCTGTTTGTGAGGATGACAATACATGGTCAGCTCTCGAGGAGGCCTGTACAAGTAAGTAAACTTTTTTTGTTTGTTTGTTCTGGACAGTTTCACACGTTTTAGTGCACATATCCATCTACTGCAATAATGGTTTTCTCATGTGAATGTAGGTTTCAGATGGCAATGCATTTTTTCAGGCTTAAAAAATCCCCAGAGAATCTTTTTCTTGGCAATTGGTTACCTGGGTAGATAGGAATCATGTTTGGCCATATAATATGGAAAGAAAACAATAATTAAATGAATAATAAGATCCCCATGAATTCAAGCAAGAATTGTAGAATTTTCAATTTGATTTAAATCTATTTTGAAATTGCTGTAAACCAACAAATTTTAATATTTTCTCTTAGGAAAATCATGTCCTAATCTAGGAGATCCAGTGAATGGTCAAGTTTACTTTGTCAATGGAAGTACTCTGTTTGGTTCACAGGCTCACTTTGTTTGTAATCAGGGGTAAGTAAGATGCTACTTACAGAAAATAAGGTTAAATGTTACTAATTGTATTTTGGTTTTGCTCTTCTTCTTAAGCATTCCTATAAACTTGATTTCATCTTGCTTTCTATGTGACAAGTTATACTTGTAGTCAAACAACTTTTGCACTTTTTATGAAGATTTTAAAGATGTGCAATTAGAAAGACATTTAAATTGAAGTAAAGCAAAATTATATAATTTATGATATGTAATAATAAATCTGTTGTATGCATTAAAAGTGTAGTAATCATGGTAACTTTATTTTTTGACAATAAAGTGTACCCTATTTAAAATTGCCAATTCTCTAAGTTGAAATGAGGCTTTTAGAAATAGGAGGTAGAATTGTCAACCGAACTCTGGCTTAAAATTCAGCATTCAAAAACCTAAGATCATGGCATCCGGTGCCATCACTTCATAACAATAGTTGGGGAAACAATGGAAACAGTGACAGACTTTATTTTCTTGGGCTCTAGAATCACTGCAGCCATGAAATTAAAAGACACTTGCTCCTTGGAAGGAAAGCTATGTCCAATCTAGACAGCATATTAGAAAACAGAGACATTGCGTTGCAGACAAAAGTCCGTCTAGTCAAGGCTATGGTTTTTCAAGTAGTCATGTATAGATGTGAGAGTTGTACTAGACAGAAAGCTGAGCGCCAAAGAATCGATGCTTTTGAATTGTGGTGTTGGAGAAGACTCCTGATAGTCCCTTGGACTGCAAGGAGATCCAACCAGTCCATCCTAAAGGAAATCAGTCCTGAATATTCATTGGAATATTCATATGCTGAAGCTCCAATACTTTGGCCACCTGATGTGAAGAACTGACTCATTAGAAAAGACCCTTATGCTGGGAAAGATTGAGGGCAGGAGGAGAAGGGGCCGACAGAGGATGAGATGGTTGTCTGGCATCACCAACTTGATGGACATGAGTTTGAGCAAGCTCTGGAAATTGGTGATGGACAGGGCAGTCTGGTGTGCTGCAGACCATGGGGTCGCAAAGAGTCAGACGTGACTGAGCGACTGAACTGAATTGCTTTACCACGTCATATTGGTTTCTACCATACAGCAAGGCAAATCAGTCATAATTATATATTTATTCCCTCCCTCTTGAGCCTCCCTTGTTCCTGTCATCCCACTCCTCTAGGGTTTCACAGAGCACCAGGCTGGGCTCCTTGTGATATATAGCAGCTTCCCACTAGTTATCTGTTTTACATATGATAGGGTATATATGTCAATGCTACTCTCTCAATTCATCTTACCCTCTTCTTACCCCACGGTGGCCAAAAGGCCATTCTCTAAGTCAGGGTCTCCACTCCTTCACTGCAAATAGATCCACCAGTACTATTTTTCTAGATTCCAGATATATGTGTATAATATGAGATTTTTTTTCTGACTTACTTCACTCTGTGTAACAAGTTATAGGTTCATCCACCTCACTAGAATTGACTCACATTTTTCCTTTTTATGGGCTGAGTAATATTCTATTGTGTGTATGTTCTACATCTTCTTTATCCATTTATCTCTTGATAGACATCTAGGTTGCTTCCATGTCCTGGCTAATGTAACTAGTGCTGCTATGAACATTGAGTACATGTGTCTTTTGAATTGTGGTTTTCTCAGGGCATGTGCCCAGTAGTGAGATTGCTGGGTCGTATGGAAGATTTATTCCTAATTTGTTAAAGAATCTTCATACTGTTCTCCGTAGTCGCTGTATCATTTACATACTCGCCAACAGTCCAAGAGGGTTCCCTTTTCTCCACATCCTGCCCAGCATTTATTGTTTGTAGTTGTTTTGATGATGGCCATTTTGATTGTTGTGAGGTGATACCTCATCGTAACTTTGGTTTGCATTTCTCTAATAATAAGTGATGTTGAGCATCTTTTCTTCTATTTATTGGCAATCTGTTTGTCTTCTTTGGAGAAATGTCTATTTAGGTTTTGTGCCCGTTTTTTGATTAGGCTTTTTGTTTTTCTAAAATTGAGCTATATGACCTGTTTATATATTTTGGAGATTAATCCTTTGTCAGGTGTTTCATTTGCAATTATTTTCTCTCATTCTGACTGTTGTCTTTTCATCCTGCTTATTATTTCCTTATCTGTGCAAAAAAGCTTTTTCTTTTAGTTAGGTCCCATTTGTTTGTTTTTGTTTTTATTTCCATTGCTCTAGGAGGTGGGTCGAAGAGGATCTTGCTATGATTTATGTCAAAGAGTATATTGCCTATATTTTCCTCAAACAGATTACAGTTTCTGGACTTACATTTAAGTCTTTAATCCATTGTGAGCTTATTTTTTGTATGGTGTTAGGAAGTGTTCTAATTTCATTCTTTTACATGTAGCTGTCCATTTTTCCCAGCACCACTTAACGAAGAGACTGTCTTTTCTCCATCGTATATTCTTGCCACCTTTGTCAAAGATAAGGTACCCATGGCTGTGTGGGTTTATTTCTGGACTTTCTATCTTGTTCTGTTTGTTTATATTTTTGTGCCAGTACCATATACTGTCTTGATGACCATAGCTTTGTAACTTTGTAGCATAGTCTGAAGTCAGGAAGGTTGATTCCTCCAGTTCTATTTTTCTTTCTCAAGATTTCTTTGGCTATTTGGGATCTTTTGTGCTTCCATAGAAATAGTGAAATTTTTGTTCTGCTTCTGTGAAAAATGCTATTGTTAGTTTGATATGAATTGCATTGACTGTAGATTGCTTTGAGTAGTATAGTCATTTTGAAAATATTGATTCTTCCAATTCAAGAACATGGTATATCTCTCCATCTATTACTGTCATCATGGATTTCTTTCTTGTAGTTTTCTGCATACAGATATTTTGACTCTCTAGGTAGGTTAATTCCTTATTTTGTAGCTTTTGTTGCAGTGGAGAATGGGATTGTTTCCTTAATTTCTCTTTCTGATTTTTCATTGTTAGTGTATAGGAATGCAAGGGATTTCTGTCTATTGATTTTTTACCCTGGAACTTTACTAAACTCATTGATTAGCTCTAGTAATTTCACGGTGGTATCTTTGGGGTTTTTTGTGTGGGATCATGTCCTCTGCAAACAGTGCATGTTTTCTTCTTTTCCAATTCTGGGTTCAGTATTTTTTTTTCTTCTCTGATTGCCATGGCTAGGATTTCCAAAACTATATTGAATAATAATGGTGAGAGTGTGCACCATTGTCTTCCTCCTGATCTTAGAGGAAATGCTTTCAATTTTTCACAACTGAGAATAGTGTTTGCTGTGAGTTTCTCATATATGGCCTTTATCATGTTGAGGTTGGTTCCCTCTATGACCACTTTCTGGAAAGTTTTTGTAAATGGGTGTTGAATTCTGTCAAACCTCTTTCTGCATATATTGAGGTGATCATATGGATTTTATTCTTTAATTTGTTCACATGGTGTATCACACCAATTGATTTGTGGATATTGAAAAATCCTTGCATTCCTGGGACAAAGCCCACTTGATAATGGTGGAGGTACATTTTAATGTATTGTTGAATTTGAATTGCTAGTATTTTGTTGAGGATTTTTGCATCTATGTTCTTCAGTAATAGTGCCTATAATTTTCTTTTATGTGGTATCTTTGTCTGGCTTTTTTATCAGCACGATGGTGCCCTCATAGAATGAGTTTAGGAGTGTTCCTCCCTCTGTAATTTTTGAAATAGTTTGAGAATGTTAACTCATCTCTAAATGTTTAATAGAATTCACCTGTGAAGCCATCTAGTCCTGGACTTTTATTTGTTGGGAGTTTTTTTAATCAACTTTCAATTTTAGTACTTGTAATTGGTCTGTTCATATTTTCTCTCTTTTGCTGGTTCAGTCTTAGGAGATTGTACCTTTCAAAAAATTTTTGCATTCCTTCCAGGTTGTCCATTTTATCAGCATATAGTTGCTTATAGTATTCTCTTTATGGTCCTTTGTATTTCTGCATCTTCTGTTGTAACTCCTCCTTTTTCATTTCTAATTTTATTGATTTGAATCTTCTTTTTTTCCTTGATGAATCTAGCTAATGGTTTGTCAATTTTGTTTATCTTCTTAAAGAACCAATTTTTAGTTTTATTAATCTTTTTTATTGTTTCCTTCATTTCTTTTTCATTTATATCTGCTCTGCTCTTTATGATTTCTTTCTTTATACTAATTTTTGGGGGGTTTTTCCTTCTTTTTCTAGTTACTTTACATGTAAGGTTAGGCTGTTTATTTGACGTTTCTCTTGTTTCTTGAGGTGGGCTTACATTGCTATAAGCTTCTCTCTTAGCACTGTTTTTACTGCATCCCATAGGTTTTCAGTTTTTGTGTTTTCATTGTCATTTGTTTCTATATATTCTTTGAGTTCTTCAGTGACCTCTCGGTTATTTAGAAGCATATTGTTTAATCTCCATGTATTTGTGTTTCTGACATTTTTTTTTCCTGCAGTTGGTAAATAATCTTATACCACTATGGTCACAAAAAATACCTGATGCAATTTCAGTTTTCTTAAATTTACCAAACCTTGATTTCTGACCCAAGATGTGACGTATCCTGGAGAATATTTCATTTGCATTTGAGAAAAAAGTATTCTACTGCTTTTGGATGGAATGTCTGTAGATATCAGTTAGCTCCATTTGGTTCAATGTGTGGTTTAAGGCTCATATTTCCTTATTCGTTTTAATTTTTTGTCTAGATGACCTGTCCATTGGTGTGAGTGCATTGTTAAAGACTCCCATTATTGTGTTACCATCGGTTTCCCCTTTCATGGTTGTTAGCATTTGCCTTATGTATTGAGGTGCTCCTATGATCGGTGCATATATATTTGTAATTGTTATATCTTCTTGGACTGATCCCTTGGTCATTCTGTAGTATTCTTCCTTGTCTCTTGTAGCAGTCTTTACTTTGGTCTAGTTTATCTGATATGGGTGTTACTACTCCAACTTTCTTTTGATTTCTATTTGCCTGGAACATCTTTTTCCAGCCCCTCACTTTCAGTCTATATTTGTCCCTAGGTCTAGAGTGAGTCTCTTATAGATAGCAGATATAAGGGTATTGTTTTTGTATCCATTCAGCCAATCTCTATCTTTTGGTTGGAGCATTTAATCCACTTACATTTAGGTAATTATTGATAAGTATGAGCCTATTACCATTTACTTTATTGCTTGGCCTTTTTTTAGGTCTTATCTTTATATTTTGTTTCATGTCTAGAAAAGTTCCTTTAACATTTGTTATAAAGGAAGTTTTGTGGTTCTGAATTCTCTTCATTTTCACTCATCTGTAAAGCTTCTGATTTCTCCATTGAATCTGAATGAGATCCTTGCTGAGCAGAGTAACTTTGGTTGTAGGTTTTTCCTTTTCATCACTTTAAGCATATCCTGCCACCCTTTTCTGGCCTGAAGAGTTTCTCCTGAAAGATCCAGGTGTTCATTTCATGGAGATTCCCTTGTATGTTATCTGTTGCTTTTCCCTTGCTGCTTTCAATATTTGTTCTTCATGTTTAATTTTTGTTAGCTTGAGTAATATGTGTCTTGGCGTGTTTCTCTTTGGGTTTATCCCATATGGGACTCTCTGGGCTTCCTGGACTTGGGTGGCTATTTCCTTTTCCATGTTAGAGAAGGTTTCAATTGTAATCTCCTCAAATATTTTCTCATAATTTTATTTTTCTCATTCTCTTCTGGGACCCCTGTAATTGGAATGTTTGTTTGCATAATGTCTTCCCAGAGATCTCTGAGACTGTCCTCACTTATTTTCATTCTTTTCTATTCTTGCTTCAGTTATTTCTACCATTCTATCTCCCTGCTCACTTACCATTCTCTTGCCTCAGTTATTTTGCTGTTGGCTCCCTCTAGTGTACTTTTTGTTTCACTTATTGCCTTGCTTGTTGCTGATTGACAATTCCTTATTTCTTCCAAGTCCTTGTTAAACATTTCTTGTATCTTCTCTGTCCATGCCTCCATCCTATCTATCTGTGCCTCCATTTTATTTCTGAGAGTTTGGGTCATCTTGACTATCATTACTCTAAACTTTGTCAGGTAGGCTGTGTATTTTCTCTTCCTTTATTTGGTCCTGTGAGTTCTTACCAGGCTCTTTCATGTGCTGCATGTTCCTTTGTCTTTTTAGTTGGTTTAATTTAGTGTGCTTGGGTCTACTTTTCACAGGCTGCAAGGATGTAGTTCCTCTTACTTGTGGGTTCTGTCTCCCATGGGTGGGGTTGTTTTCCTGGTAGGGAGTGCTAGTGCCTGCTATGGTGGTTGGAGGTGGATCTTGTCTCTAAAGGGCAGTACTATACATCCAGTAGTGTATTTTGAGATGTCTGTGAACTTGGTATGGCTTTGAGCAGACTGTCTGCTAGTGGGTAGGGTTCTATTCCTGTTTTGCTAATAGTTTGGCATGAAGTGTCCAGCACGGGAACTTGCTGGCCTTTGTGTCAGGCCAGGTCTTATCATTGAGATGGAGGCCTTTTGGAGAGTTCTTGCCAATTAATATTCCATGAGGCTGGAAGTTCTCTGGTGGTCTAACATCATGGATCAGGTCTCCTATCTCAGAGCTTCAGGCCTGACCCCGTTGCTGGAGCGCCAAGATTCCACAAGCCATATGGCGCAGAAGAAAAAAGAGAAAGAAAAAGACAGAAGAAAAGAAAAATTCAAACAAACAAATAATGGACAAAGGCCCAAGACAAATATTAAAAGCAGCTCTTAACATGTAATAGCATACTATCAAACTCAGAAACTCAAAAAAATATTTTTTTTAAAGAATGAAAATGGGAACAAAAATATGAAGAGAGCAATTAAATCGTAAACAGACCCATAAATGAAAACAAACAGTAGAAACTAGACTAGCAAAAATACAAAATCAAAAACATGGGAAAACTGTAATATAATGAGAAAGGACTGTGGAAACAGGAAAACCATTTGTAAAAATTTATTTAAAAGCAAAAAGCATTAAGTAAAGGAAAAATAAAAGCAATTGTAAAGAACAACAATAAAACAATACAAAAAGGAAAAACGAAAAAAAACGGAGAAAGATTGGTAGTAAGAAGAATATTTTCCTGTGGCTTTCAGTTATCCATGTCCATGTCACACAGAGAACTCCAGCAAGTCTGCCTACTCAGGAAGGCCTCCAAAAATTCTAGGAAGGTCTCTGGAACTGCTGTGGGCACTGTGGGGTCAACTCAAATTCCGATCTGGTTTTACTCCAGCTTTTACTTGCTTGCGAAGTCTACAGTTGCCCTCAAAGTCCACAGCCTTAAGCTAATTGTGGGGATTTAGTCTGCTGCTCCTGTGGCTACACAAGGGAATTCCCTTCCTGAGTCTCCGGTGCTGTTCTGGTTTTGGCCCCATCTCTTTTTATAGACCATCATCTGTGTGCGTTCCCCACCCAGACAGTGGAGGCCAAAGCTGCGGCTTATTAGGGCTCACTTGCTTAGTCAGTCTGGGCAGAGGGAACGATATGGCAGACACAGCTTGGATGTGCAAGGAAAACCCGTGGCAGCAGAGACCTGCAGAGTTCCTATAGCTTCAGGCAGGTCATCTGTGAACTGGCCCCAGGTCAAGGGTCCCTTGGCAGTGCCAAGCAGCACAGCTACGGGCAGTGACTTTTACCTGCTGACAACTTGGTGGGAGCTGCGGTGGACGTCATGCCAACCTCTGGGGCGGGGGGTCTGCCGTGGCACTTTGCCCCCTATCTCTGTCACTTGCTTTGGCGGCAGCCAGCCTGCTTGCCCACTTCTGGGACCACAGACCGCAGCCCATCTCACCTCTGGCATTCACGAAGGCAGTGTCCTGCCGTCTGCAAGCGCACAGAGTTGGAAGGTCCCCACAGCAATGATCTCTTACCTCCCTGGCTGGCACAGGCTTTTCCCTGGAATCTCTCAGCTGTGTTGCACCAGGCCCTTCAGACTTTCATCATGGCAGTCAACCCCAGTCCTCTCCCTCTGGTCCAATCTCCAAAGCTCGAGCCTCAACACCCAGCCACCACTCCCCACGGCAGGTGCGCAAACAAACGTCTCAGCCTGGGAAGTGCTGTCAGCACTGACGTCTGTGGTGAAGTCTTTTCACTTCTTTTCCAAGTATCTGTTGCTGTGCTCCCCTCTGAGGTTCTGAAGCTCACCCCTATCCCGCCATTAGGGGATTTCCTAGTGTGTGGAAACTTTCCCTCCTTCACAGCTCCCTCCCAGAGGCACAGGGCATGTCCCCATACCTTTGTCTCCTTTTTTTATTTCTTTTGCCCTACCCTGTTATGTGGAAATCAGCTTGCCTTTTTGGAAGTCTGGGGTCTCTGCTAGCATTCCGTAGATATTCTATAGGACTTGTTCCACATGCAGATTTATTCTGGTGTATTTGTGGGGAGAAAGAAGGTCTCTATGTTTTACTTCTCAGCCATTTTGAAATCCCCCTTCTTGTAGAAGGATTGGTATAACTTCTCTTTTAAACATTTGGCAGAATTAAAGAGTGGAAAACATCAGATTCAAGACTTTTTCTTTAATGGAAGATTTTTGGTTACTGATTCAATCTACTCACTTGTCATATTCAATTCAAATTTTGTAATTTTTTAATGAAGTCTTGGTAGATACTGTGTTCACATGGATTTGTTCATTGTATCTAGGTTATCATTTACTGGCATAAAATTATTCATAGAGGGATCATACTATTTGTAATTCTGTAGAACTAAATGATAATATCCCCATTTAATTTCTGATTTGGGTAATTTAGTTTTTTCTGTTTTTCTTAGTCCATCTAGCTAAGGGTTTGTCAGTGTTTTTGCTCTTTCAGAAAACCAACTTTTGGTTTCATTGACATTCTCTACTAAGTTCTCTTCTCTATTTTACTGCTTTAATCTTTATTATTTACTTCCTTCTGGTAGTTTTGGGTTGATAACTTCTTTCTCTAGTTCCTTAAGTTGTAACATTAGGTTTCTTACTTTAATTGAAGAATAATTTACCTACAAACTAAATTACCTTAGGTATGTCACATAGGGATTGATATTTCTATATATTTAAAAGTGATTACCATGATGTCTAGTTATCATGTCACCATACAAGGTTATTTCACAATTACTGGTTTCCTACTTTCATCCTCATAACCTCTTTCTTTCATAACTGGAAATTTGTGCCTCCTAATTTCACTCACCTAATTCATTTCTCCCTCCACCCCCTTCCTCTGGCAACCACTTTTTTGTTCTCTGTGGCTGGAGTGTGTTTCTGTTTTGCTGTTTCTCATTTGCTTTGTGTTTAATTGCACTTATAGATGAAATCATGCAATATTTATGTTTCTTTTTCTTACTTTTCTCACTTTGCATAATATTCTCTAGGCCCATCCCATGTTGTTGCTAATGGCAAGATTTCCCTGTTTTTATGGCTGAGCTATAGTCCATTGTGTTTTTTTATACATATGTTCTTAATCCCTTTAGTCTCCTGAAAGGCATATAGTTAGCTACTGTATCATGTCTACTTTATGCAGCAATGAACGTAGGGGTGCTGGGAAAAGTTGAAGGCAAGAGGAGAAGGGAGCGGCAGGGGATGAGATGGTTGGATGGCATCACTGACTCAATGGACATGAATTTGAGCAAACTCCAGGAGATAGTAAAGAAGAGGGGAGCCTGATATGCTGCAGTCTATGAGGGTCGCAAAGAGTAGGACATGACTTAGCGATGGAACAACTTTTTAACTCCAGAATTTCCTTTAGGCTTCTTTCTAGCTTTTCTGTCTCCTGTTTGAGATTTCCATGTTTTACACATATTTTCTTGATTTTCTAGATTTCTTCCTTTAGTTTTTTAAGCATCATTAAGGCAGCCATTTTTTTTTTCTGTCAAATTTTATTGAGGGCCCAGGACCTGGGGTTTAGGCAAGAGACCTCCCTGCTGGCGAAGAGGCACCAAGGTAGGGGAATCATTTAATGTTCTTCTGGAGGTGCAGGTTGTTGGTGTGGACACATTTCTTCTGTGGCAGTTGGCAGCATTGAGATTGAAGTAAGCAAACACTTGTGAGAGATCGTCTAGTAGCGGTGTATTTGGGGCAAACCTGTGGAAGGAAGGCTCGGCGATGCCACCCCACAGGCAAAGCGCCAAATGCACGTTGAATCCTCTCCTAAATTTGTGGTCTGAGAGTGTGTGGTCGACCGCCAGCTATTTGCCCAAAAAATTCAAAACTGTTAGGCAAACAGGATGTCTTCCTTTTTTTGGACTTTAGCTTTGATATTCTCAATGGTGACATTGAATGTGACCCTGAGAGTGATGGTCTTCCTTGAAGGGTGCTCATAAAGATCTACAGCTCTGGGTCCCCCACTTAGCCCCCTCACTGAAGAAAACTCAGACAGCAGAACTGACATTAATTGATTTACCACTGCAAATGCCTTCATAAGAAAGCTATTTTAAAGTCTTTGTCCGGTTCATCTGCCATCAGTTCTCTTTCAAACACAATTTCTTTTGATTTATTTCTTTCTTTGAATGGCTCGTACTCTTGTTTCTTTGTATGTGTTGTGATTTTCATAGTGAACAAAAACCACTGGAATCTAATAATTTGGTAATTCTGAAAATTAGATTCCCCTCTTACCTGAGCTTCCTCTTTTGTGTTAATGTTCTTTGTATCTCTGTGATGAAGGTCAGCCCGATGTATAAACTGAAGATTGTCTCAGGTCTTTCCTGAGCCTTTCCCTGGGCATACACTATCACTTACTTATTTCCCCTGCATATGCAGTTGCTTTTGAATGCCCTAATGTTGATTGTCTGCCTCCTGAAAGGGGAAAAAGCAAAAAATGAAAGGGGGAACAAAGGTCACTAAATATTTAAGCCCCTTAAAGTTACTTCATCCAGAGTAGAAGGGGCTTGCAAGAATGGGGCAAGGTGTGACAAAAATGGAAGTCCATCTCTTTGATTATCTGTGATCAGAAGCAGCAGTCAGTGATAAGAACACAGATCCTCATATTGGGAGGATAGGGTCCTTTTTGACCACGTTGGCTCTCACAAGCAACTTGTAAGCTGCTCTGATGCAGAGATCATGCAGAGACCCCTGCCACACTGCTGTGGGTGAGGATGGGTAGATGCGGAGATCATGCAGAGACCCCTGCCACACTGCTGTGGGTGAGGATGGGTAGATGCGGAGATCATGCAGAGACCCCTGCCACACTGCTGTGGGTGAGGATGGGTAGATGCGGAGATCATGCAGAGACCCCTGCCACACTGCTGTGGGTGAGGATGGGTAGATGCAGAGATCATGCAGAGATCCCTGCCACACTGCTGTGGGTGAGGGTGGGTAGCTACCACTGTGCTAAAGAAGAGTTGAATTGACCAAAACAAGTCAATTTACCTGTCTACATCTTCACCTGGAAACTGTAAACTATCAACAGAAGGCAGAGCTCCAAAATAGTGACATCAGGCAGATTGTACCAGTGCAATTGTTATCAAGGTGGGGAGACAGATTCCTGATGCCTCTTAAATTGCTGTCACCCCAGAAATACACATTACAATCTAAAGTCAATGAGTAAACCTTGTGAGAAAAGTCAGCTGGAAGCAGATAGGGTATTTTTAACGTAGTCAATTAAAAATAATGGAACATTCAGTGAATATTTATATAGAGAGACTCTGCTAGATACTTTGAGGGATGCCAAAACTTTAATACATAGATTTTTCCTAAGGATGTTGTATCCTTTCTTCTTGAGAAATGCAACATATACAGAGAGGCGTCAAAGCATAATAGTAAATGAGAAGAAGAATCACTCACAATCGTTACAGTGAACTTCCAGAAGGAGGAGAGTGTGTATTGTGAATTTAAATCATCAGAGAAGATTTCATCAAGTAGGAGTATTCCTGAGCTACTCCTAAGAAGTCAAGTGACTGAGTCATGTCCAACTCTTTGCAACCCTATAAACTGTAGCCCACTGGGCTCCTTTGTCCATGGGCTTCTCTAGGGAAGAAAACTGGAGTGGGCTGCCATTTCCTACTCCAAGGGATCTTCCCAACCCAGGGATTGAACCTGGGTCTCCCACATTGCAGGTAGATTCTTTATCCTTGAGCCACCAGGGAAGCCCATAATCCTAGGAAGGTAAAGACATACCTTGGAGATGTTGCAGGTTCAGTTCCAGATCACTGCAATAGAGCAAGTCAAATGAATTTTTTACATGTGTTTACAACAACAACAGCAACAACATATACCATAGTCTACTAAGGGTGTATTAGCTGCTGCTGCTGCTAAGTCGCTTCAGTCGTGTCCGACTCTGTGAGACCCCATAGATGGCAGCCCACCAGGCTCCACCGTCCGTGAGATTCTCCAGGCAAGAACACTGGAGTGGGTTGCCGTTTCCTTCTCCAATGCATGAAAGTGAAAAGTGAAAGTGAAGTCGCTCAGTCGTGTCCGACTCTCCGCGACCCCCTGGATCGTAGCCTACCAGGCTCCTCCATCCATGGGATTTTCCAGGCAATTAGAATTATATCTAAAAAATGTACATACATTAACTTTAAAATAGCATATTGCCAAATCTAAGCCTGCAGTAAGTCATACTAGTTACATTCAATAGCATTGATCACAGATGACCACAACAAGTATAATAATAGTAATAATGTTTGAAATATGTGATATTTACCAAAATGTGACAAGAGAAACAAAGTGAGCAAACGCTGTTGGGGAAATGGCGCAAATAAACTTGCTCAATGCAGGGTTGCCACACACCTTCAGTTTGTTAAAATCTCAAAAAGTTAAGAGCAATAAAATAATGTGGGTGTGTATTCTGATCTAAAAAATATTAGTAAGAGTTAAAACTTGCCAAGTACTCACTATTGGAGAAGGCAATGGCACCCCACTCCAGTACTCTTGCTTGGAAAATCCCATGGACGGAAGAGCCTGGTGGGCTGCAGTCCATGGGGTCGCTAAGAGTCGGACACGACTGAGCAACTTCACTTTCACTTTTCACTTTCATGCATTGGAGAAGGAAATGGCAACCCACTCCAGTGTTCCTGCCTGGAGAATCCCAGGGACGGTGGAGCCTGGTGGGCTGCCGTCTATGGGGTCGCACAGAGTCGGACACGACTGAAGTGACTTAGCAGCAGCAGCAGCAGCACTCACTATGTGCCAGAGGCTAACTCATCCAATCCTCAGAACAATCTCATGAGTTATGTAGGGGAAGCATTAAAGAAGCATTAAGGGATTTCTCAAGCTCAAGGCAGTCGTGGAGCTGGAACTTGAATCCAGGCAGGCAAGTTCTAGGGCCCTGATCTCTCTGCTTAGTCCTTACTAAGCAAAATGGTGTGAGCAAAGAGTAGAAGTCAGTGTGTAATACACTTGCCAGAGGGAGCGGAGAGGCTACACTGACAAGTGTGACGGTAATTTACACATTTTACTGTAGGCCAAAGTGGGTCCACATGCAGAAACTCTTTATTCAGTTGAGTTCCAGATTTAGCATATCCATGATATTTTAAGAAACTTCTTCCTCAATTTACTATAGTGTAGAAAGACAACCATATAAACATTTTTTTCATTTTTATCCATATCTTCTAATTGCTAAAGAACATAGTAACTTTTCTTTTCTCATTTAGTTTTTATATGATTGGAGCAAGAATTCTACATTGTGAAATTTCTGACAATAATGTGAACTGGAGTGATGATTCCCCAATGTGTGTAAGTAAGTATATCCTCTCTTTAGAACGCAGAGCAGCTGCTGCTGCTGCTAAGTCGCTCCAGTCGTGTCCGACTCTGTGCGACCCCATAGACGGCAGCCCACCAGGCTCCACCGTCCCTGGGATTCTCCAGGCAAGAATACTGAGCAGCGGTTCTCAAACTTCTTGATGTGATGAGTGTGAGTGAGGGAAAGGCGTTCAGTCGTGTCTGACTCTGCGACCCCATGGACTATACAGTCGATGGAATTCTCCAGGCCAGAATATGGAGTGGGTAGCCTTTTCCTTCTCCAGGGGATCTTCCCAGCCCAGGGACTGAACCGCGTCACCGGCAGATTCTTTACCAACTGAACCTCAAGGGAGGCCCTTTTGAAGCAGGGACCCCTTTATTCTTTTCAACTAAAGTAGACACCCAAGAGCTTTTCTTTATATGGGTTATGTCTATTGATATTTATTATATTGGGATTAAAGCTGAAAAAAATTTAAAATAATTATTAATTCATTTTTTAAGAAGAGTAAGCTCAATATATGTAAATATATGCAACAAATTTTTATGAAAAATCAAAAAATTTTAAAACAAATAGTGAGAATTGTGGTACTGTTTTACCTTTTTCCATATTACTTAATTTTTTTCTAGATTCTATGCACACTTTTTAATTTTTTAAAGTTAATTAATTTATTTTTGGTTATGCTAGGTCTTTGTTACTATGCGCAGGCGTTCTCTAGTTACTGTGAGCAAGCGGCTACTCTTTTTTATTTAATTTAATTAATTAATTTATTTTTACACCAAAATCATTTTGTATTAGAGTACAGTTGATTGATAAATTTTGTGATAGTTTCAGTGAACAGTGAAGGAATTCAGCTGTACAAATACATGCATCTATTCTTCCCCAAAGCCCCCTCTCCAGGTTGGCACGTAACATTGAGCAGAGTTCCATGTGCTATACAATAGGTTTTTGTTGGTTATCCATTTTAAATATAGCAGTGTGTACATGACCTTTTCAAAGTCCTTAACTATCCCTTCCCCTCGGCAACCATGAGTTCATTTTCTAAGTCTGTGAGTCTCTTTCTGTTTTCTAAGTAAGTTCATTTGTATCATTTCTTTTTAGTTTCCACATACAAGGGATGTCAAATGATGTTTCTCCTTCTCTGCCTGACTTACTTCACTCAAGATCACACTCTCTAGGTCCATCTGTATTTTGCTGCAAATGGCCTTATTTCATTCTTTTTAATGGCTGTATATATATATATATATAGTGTGTGTGTGTGTGTGTGTGTGTGTGTGTGTGTGTGTGTGTGTATATATGCCACCTCTTCTTTATCCATTCCTCTGTCAATAAACATGGTTGTTTCCATGTCTTGGCCATCATAGACAGTGTTGCAATGAACATTGGGGTGCATCTCTCTTTTCGAGCCATAGATACATGCCCAATGGTGGGACTGCAGGGTCATATGGGAGCTCTATTTTTGTTTTTTTAAGGAACCTCTATACTGTTCTCCATAGTGGCTGCACCAGTTTACATTCCTGCCAACAGTGCCGGAGGGTTTCCTTCTCCCCACACCCTCTCCAGCATTTGTTGTTTGTGGGTTTTTTTGGTGATAACCATTCTGACCACTGTGAGGTGATATCTCATTGCCATTTTGATTTGAATTTCTGTAATAGCTAGCGATTTTGCACATGTTTTCATGTGAGGCTGATCTTCCTTTCAGTGCACAGGCCTCTCATTGTGGTGACTTCTCTTGTTGTGGAGCACAGGCCCTGGATGCAGGGCTTCAGCAGGCGCACACAGGCGCTCATTAGTTGTGGTTTGCAGGCCCTGGAACGCTCTGGCTTCAGGAGTTGTGGCCCACAAGCTTTAGCTTCCCACAGCATGTGGAATCTTCCCAGACCAGGGATCAAACCTATGTCCTCTGCGTTGACACATGGATTCCAATCCACTGTACCACCAAGGAAGTCTGCCAATTACTTTAATATCTGGCTTAAAGGAAGACATTTGGATTTAGCCTATTGCCAAATCACACAGTTTGTAGCCTCTGAAAAATTTAACCATATTCTCATAGGGATGAAATTGAAAAATGACAGTAATACTCAGTATTAATGTTAACAATCAATTTGTTAGTGGAGATATTTATAAATCATAAAGGATTTTCTTAGCACAGAGTTTTATTTTTAATCACAAGTACATTCTAGCATTAAATTGTCAGCCTCTTTTATGATGATGAAACAAAACTTAGAATGGCCTTGCAGATAAATATATGTATGTCATATTTCAGGAAATAAGCTTTATTTTAAAAGTTAATTTCTAAATTAATGGTTTGAATTTGAGATAATACATTTTGACATAGAGACTTTCTTCTAATTGGATATTGCATTTACAGCTAGCTTATATTAATCATATGTTATGAATTATTTGAAGGAAATTCATAGGACTTTGCTAATGCTGTCTTACTATTTTATCTTTGCTTCATGTCCTTTTCCCCTCCTTTAAAGTGATTTTGTGTTCAACACCTGGAAATATAAACAATGGAAGATTTGCCACTTACAAGGATGAATATGGATATAATGAAATAGTAACTTATACGTGTGACCCTTCAAATGGACCAGATGAATATTCTCTTGTTGGAGAGAGCAGGCTTGTTTGTGTTGATCGTGACAAATGGAGCAGTGACCCTCCGGAGTGTAAAGGTAATAATACTTCCCTTTATTTCCTCCTGAGTCTGCAAATACCATGGAAGCACTTCATAAATAGTTTTACCTACAAGTAAACAAAACAGTCATAAATAGTTACTCCTCTTGCTAAACTGACTTCTAATTTAATTTAATATTGGTCAAATCAAATTAAAAGATAATTCTAGTTGTAGAGCTCCCCACCAGTCACCCACATGTCCTCGGCATTCCAATTTATACATCATGAGCTACTGTGTATGTGCACGAGCTAGAACTTTTTGGTTTTCTTGTTTGTTTGAAAGCATCAGAAAACTCAACACACCCTGGCTTAAGAAATAAGCAAATTTTATCTTGTATTATAAGATCTCTGAGAGTTCTGGCTACAGGAATATTAAAAGACTAACCTACTAAATCTCTATCAATATATGAATGGGTAAAGAAGATGTGGTGTGATGTGGTGTGTTCTAGTGTACGTGTGTAATGGAATATTACTCAGCCATAAAAAAGTGAAATCTCACCATTTGTGGCAATACTATAGACATAGAAGGTGCAATGCTAAGTGAACTAAGTTAGAGAAAAGCAAATACCATATGATTTCATTTATATGTGGAATCTAAGAAACAAAACAAAGGAACAAACCAAACAGAAACAGACTCATAAAGACAGAGAACAAACTGATAGTTGCCAGAGGGGAGGGACATGGAAGGAGAGACAGATAGTGAAGGGAATTAACAAGGTGCAAACCTCCAGTTATAAATAAGTCACAGGAATATCATATCTACACAGGAAATAGGGTCAATAATATTTTAACAATTTTCCATGGTGGCAGATGGTAACTAGCATAATGAATAAAAAGTATCAAATCACTGTGTCTAATATAATATAATGAAACTAATATAATATTGTATGTGAATTACAATAATAAACAATACTGAATCACACACAAAAAAAGAATGACTGACCCACTCACTGATAACACTGTTAACTTCTGGACAAACTTGATTTAAACAACAGTGATTGATGACTTCACGTTAATGGAAAGCAGGGAGACATGGGAGGACGTGTGACTCTTGAAGGAGAAGCTGAGTGACAGCAAAATATTTATTCTTTCCAAATGTCATGGGACATTCTCTAATATCACACTTTACTGTTTAACACATTTATTTCTAAAATATTGAAACTTTTACCTATATAGTACCTGATCACAATATAATGAATGCAGAAATCACAGCAAGTTATATGTATAATTCCCGAATATTCGAAAAGTATGCAAGACACTACTAAGGAACCCGTGAGTCAAAGAAGCGGTCAAAAGGACAAAGAGAAAGTGTTTTGAATCAAATAAAAATTAGAACACAGCAGATCAACATATCAAAAGATGTGGGATACAGCAAAAGTGTTGCTCAGAAAGATATGTTTAGTGTGAAATACTTATGTTAGAAAAACAGAAAAGTCTCAGATCAATCATCTAAGTTCTACCATAAGAAACTATAAAAGAAGAGCAAATTAAACCCAAAGCAAGAAAACACATGAAATCCATGAAAGTGAAAAGAGACACAAAACAGGGATAATCAAAGAAATCAGCCTGGTTCTTAGAGAAAATAGATGAAATAGATAAACTTATAGACAATCTGACAGGAAAAAAGATGCAAGTTACCAATAACAAGAGTGAAAAGGAGAACATCACAAAATATCCTACAGACATTTGAAGAATAATAAGGAAGAAAACAAACCACTGTATGCCTATAAATTTGGCAACTTAAACCTTCTCACAAAGAGTACTATAAACCCTGTGCCCTCACTGGGGAATTCTACCAAACATTTAAGGAATAAATGATAGCAGTTCTACACAAAGCCTTAAGAAAATACAAGAGGAGGGAATCCTCAACTCATTTCATGAGGACAGCATTGCTCTGATGCCAAAACAATATAGCGAGTTGACATTGACAAGATCAAAGCGGGTTGATCACCATGATGTCCTGTTCCCATCTGTCACCATTCAGAGCAAATAAAGAATTACTGCCTATATTGTCTACTGTGTATATCATAACCTCATGGCTGCCTTATTTGATAACTAGAAGTTTGTGCCTTTTAATCCACTTCTTTTATTTTGCACATCCTCCCAACCACCTCCTCTCAGTCAATCACTTGTTCTCTGTATCCATGAATCTATTTCTGTTTTGGTTTATTAGTCCATTTGTTTTATTTTGTAGATCCCACATATAAATTAAATCATATGGTATTTGTCTTTCTCTGACTGACATTTTACTTTGCATAACACCCTCTAGGTCCATCAATGCTGTCATGATGGAAAGATTTCATTCCTTTTATGACTGGGTAATATTCCATTGTATACATACCACATCTTTTTCACTCGTTACTACCCTTAGGTGGCTTCCACATCTTGTTGTTCAGTCACTAAGTCGTGTCCAACTCTTTGCAACCCCATGAACTCCAGCACAGCAGGATTTCCTGTCCTTCACCAACTCCCAGAGCTCGCTCAGACTCATGTCCATCGAGTCGATGATGCCATCCTACCATTTCACCCTCTGTCATCCCCTTCTCCTCCTGCCTTCAGTCTTTCTCAGCATCAGGGTCTTTTCCAGTGAGTTGGCTCTTCGCATCAGGTGGCCAAAGCATTGGAGTTTCAGCTTCAACATCAGTCCTTCCAATGAACACCCAGGACTGATCTCCTTTAGGATGGACTGGTTGGATCTCCTTGCTGTTCAAGGGACTCTCAAGAGTCTTCTCCAACACCACAGTTCAAAAGCCTCAATTCTTTGGCACTCAGCCTTCTTTATGGTCCAGTTCTCACATCCATACATGACTACTAGAAAAATCATAGTTTTGACTAGAAGGACATTTGTTGGTAAAGTGATGTGTCTGCTTTTTAATACGCTATCTAGGTTTGTCATACCTTTTCTTCTAAGGAGCAATCGTCTTTTAATTTCATAGCTGCAACCACCATCCACAGTAATTTTGGAGCCCAAAGGAAATAAAGTCTGTCAGTGTTTCTATTTTTTCCCTATCTATTTGCCATGAGCTGATGGGACCAGATGCCATGATCTTCTTGTTTTGAATGTTGAGTTTTAAGCCAACTTTTTCACTCTCCTCTTTCACCTTCATCAAGAGGCTCGTTAGTTCCTCTTAGCTTTCTGCCATTAGGTGGTGTCATCTGCATATCTGAGGTTATTGATATTTCTCCTGGCAATATTGATTCCAGACTGAGCTTCATCCAGCCCAGTATTATTGATATTTCTCCTGGCAATATTGATTCCAGACTGAGCTTCATCCAGCCCAGTATTTCACATGATGTAGTCTGCATATAAGTTAAATAATCAGGGAGACAATATACAGCCTGGATATACTCTGTTCCCAATTTTGAACCAGGCCATTGTTCCTTATCTGGTGCTGTTGCTTCTTGAACTGCATACAAGTTTCTCAGGAGACAGATAAGGTGGTCTGGTATTCCCATCTCCTTAAGAATTTTCCACAGTTTGTTGTGATCCACACAGTCAAAGGCTCTAGAGTAAGTAGTCGATGAAACAGAAGTAGATGTTTTTCTGTAATTCTCTTGCTTTTTCTCTGATCCAACAGATGTTGGCAATTTGATCTCTGGTTCCTCTGCCTTTTCTAAATCCAGCTTGCACATCTGGAATTTCTTGGTTCACGTACTGTTGAAGTCTACCTGGGAGGATTTTGAGCATTACCTTGCTAGCTATTGTCAAAAAATGCTGTAATGAAAAAAGTGCTGCATAAATCTTCTTGAATTAGTGTTTTGTTTTCTTTGGATTAATACCCAGAAGTAAAAATGCTAGATCATATGGTAGTTCTATTTTGCCCTAGTCTATGGCTTGCTTTACTCATTTCTATACACTGTCTTTTGAAGTAGAAGTTAACTGTTCTTTAAATGTTTATTGCAATTCACCTGTGAACCCGCGTAATCCTTATTTGGTTTGTTGGGAGTTATTTGATTACTGATTCAATTTCATTACTAGTAGTCAGTATATTCACATTTTCTATTTCTTCTGGACTCAATGTTGGGAGAGTGAATGTTTCTGAGAATTTATCCATTTATTCTAGGTTTTCCAACTTTGGATGTATAACTGTTCATAGCATTCTCTATGATCCTTTGTATTTTTGTGGTATCGGTTGTAACCTCTATTTTTTATTTCGTTTACTTGGACCTTTTCTTTTGTTTCTTGATGAGTGTGGCTATATGTTTGTCAGTTTTATCTTCAAAGAACCATCACTTATCTTCATTGTTTCTAAGCTCAATTTCCTTTATTTCTACTCTGTTCTTTATTATTTTCTTCCTTGTACAAATTTTGTGGGGAGGGTTGTTCTTTTATTGCTATGGGTGTAAGTTTAGATTGTTTACTTGAGACTTTTCTTGTTCCTGAGATAAACTTGTGTGGCTATAATCTTCTCTCTTAGACTGCTTTTCCTGTGTTGCACAGATTTGAGACATACCATTTTCGTTTTCATTCATCTTAAAAATACTTTTGTATTCTTTTCAATTTCTTCAGTGAATGATTGATTGTTTAGTAACATGTGTTTTGGTTTCCATGTGGCATTTTTTTCCAGTTTTCTTCTGTGGTTGATTTGTGATTGGAAAAGATATTTGATCATAGATTCAAGTGTAAGACCTAAACTCTAAGACTTTATGGGAAGAGACAGAAAATATTTATGAGTAACCAAAGATTTCTTTGAAAACCTTAAAAGCATTATCCTTTAAAGAAAAATAAATAAACCAGACTTCTTAAAATCTCAGGACTGCTGCTCTCAAACACATTGAAGAAAGAAAAAAGAGCCATAGACTGGGATAAAATGTTTGCCAAGGACATTTCTAAATGGACTTCAAACTATGATAAATAAAGAACTCTAAAACACAATATGAAGAAAGCAACCCAATTTACAAAAAAAGGGGGAACATATTTGAATGGAATTTTTTCACCAAAAAAGAAATGTGAATGCCAATGAAGTGTATGAAATGTTGTTCAATATCATCAGTAATAACAGAAATTTAATTTAACACCATGATGAGAAACCACTAAAAACCTATTAGAATGCCTGAAATTAAAAAGAGTAACTAACAACTCCATGTTTTGGTAAGGATATGATGTATTTGAAACTCCAACACATTACTGTTAAGAATGCAAAGTGGTATGACCATTTTGAAACACAATTTAGCACTATTTTATAAAGTTAAGCATCCACTTAAGGTGGATCCCTGGGCCAGGAAGATCTGCTAGAGAAGGGCATGTCAACTCACTCCAGTATTCCTGCCTGGAGAATCCCATAGACAGAGGTGCCTGGTAGGCTACGTTTCATAGGGTCGCAAAGAGTTGGACATGACTGAGGAACTAACACTTCAAGGTACAACTCGGCAATCCAAGTTAAATGAAAACATGTACAGATGGAAACCTCCATGAGAATGTTCATAGCATCCTTAGTCATAATCATCCCGCGCTGGAAACAGGCAAGAATTTCCTGTCAGTTGGAACCTGTCGGGTGACAGTCCGTAGGGTCTCAGAGAGTCGGACAAGGCTGAGTGACTATCACTTTCTCTTTTTCACTTGCATCTATTGCAGATTTAATCTCATAAAATATTCCCTTGAAGTCACTGCCCAGTCCAGCACTTTTTGGTTTTGCTTTGTTTCCAAGTTCTGCAAAACCTATTCGTAGATCCCGAAGTCAAGCTAGAGTGTCATGGTCTGTAACTTACTTCTGGAGAAGTAGAGTAGAATGGGAAAGAGCAGGGCACACTGGTGTGGGGGCTAAGTATTAACTTGAAACCTTATCTTGGGCCTGCATGCTTGTATACTGCTTTACAACTTAAAAATTATTTCTTGATCTCTGGATTGTAGTCCAAAATGTTTGGAAAACACTGTCCTAATTACATTGGCCTTTGAATTTCTTGAACATCCCAATTCTGTGTGTTTTTGCCATCTGAAAACTATTTTTTTTTTTATATTTTTTTCATGACTGGCTTATTTTAAACTTTTGAATTTGAGCCCAACTGTTACTGTCTCCAAAAAGTCTTTACTATCTTTCTAAAAGAACAAGGTACGTAATTAGTTTCAGCATGAGCTGAAAAAAATCCTAGAGCTAAAGAATATCAAAAGTCACTTTTGAACTTACCCTGAATTTGTATCTGATAGTCAGACCTTTTCAAAACTTGTCAGCACTGGAGAAAAAAAAAATGTATAAAAGCCAATAAACTATAATGATAGTCTGTTCCTAGTAGAAAAACATTATTAGATTCCTCTAAATCTGTTTCCCTGGAAGTCAAATGCACAAATAAAGTCTTTTTTTTTTTTTTTTCCAGTTAACATCCTGCCTTCCATTCTTTGTTTCTTGCTTCCCACTGGTAATTATTACTTTGCACTAGATTTTTGCCCCTATGTGAAGCAGATTTCCATTAATTTTGTAATTTCTGCACTTTTCAGTGGTCAAATGTGACTATCCAGTTGTTGAACATGGAATGATGGAATCAGGATTTAGAAGAAAATTTTACTACCAAGCGCAAGTTGTCTTTAAATGTAACCAGGGTTTTTCCCTTCATGGCAGCAGCACAATTGTCTGTAATGCAAACAGTACTTGGGAGCCTGAGATACCAACATGTGCTAAAGGTATGAAGGTGTCTTTCTCCTTATTGGTTTTTTTTTTTCCAGGTTTGTTTTTTGACAATAAATTTCAATGATACAGAATAACAGAAAAGAAACAATCTTAGTACCCATATCTGTCTTGTAGCCATTTCCATGTTACATGCATGACAGCTAATTCACAAAGAAAGCTGCTGTTTTGATTTTTCTGTCCTTTTATAGGCTCTTAAAATGTGATGTTATGTACATCACAGATGCATAAATTTCTCTTGTTCAGCATCTTTACACGTGAAATGGCTAGGAAACATTTGTCAGTATAAATTAAAGCAATTGCATTTTTACATAAATAAGTATGAAAAGCATAATTCATGTAAATGAACAGAAAGTGATGAATTCCAAGTATTTCAATGAGTTTATATTTTTGTTTTCCAGTGCCAGTTGCTGCTACTACTAAGCCTTCAACTACCAGTGTCTCAGGTTTCATAAAGTCCTGCTCATATTTGTCAATATCCTTTAAATTCTTTGTGAAGTTTCAAAATCCTTTAAATGTCTGGTAATTTACACTCACTGTAATTTTTAGTCATAGAAGGAGGGAGAATGCATTTACAGCCATTTTTGTACTTCGTCTAAAATTATTTACTATAGTCCACAGACATAAACAGATGTGTAAACTTAGGTAATGTGCGTAAACTTGTTTAGGTACATGTGTAATGACTGAATGTCTTCCTCACTGTGTGATCGTCAAGGTACAATGGGACGCGTTTAAAGCACTTAGCACAGTGCCTGGTGTCTAGAAAGCTCTTAAAGGGAGCTCACCTGATGCCCAGTTTCACTGGAATCAGTATTAGTGTAGAGGAAGATCCACAGCTTCTGTTTTTTAACATATATGTTTTCTGTGTCATCAACATGGATAATTTATTCATTTTAAAAGTGATTTGTTGACACCTGTACAGGGTATCATCTGGGTCCAGGAATGTGTTTCATTTTCCTGCCAATAAGGAATTTGGTTCTTTTTAAATAGTGTAATTTTAACTGAGAAATTTCTGCTGGTGTTTCTACTCCTCACCCCCACCACTGCCGATTCATGCAATTATTATTTTTCTCTTTTCTGGGCTTTTTGTGTGCGTGTGGCAGCAGAAACCAAGTTTATAACAACTGAAGGGCAGAGAAAGTCCCTGCTTATTGAAATGAAATAGAGACTTTCTGGCAGGGAAAGCTACTCTCCCTAAGACTTGAGCGACTATTTTGATATTTCCTGACTTCAGGGCTGCTGTCTCTTCTCTTTGGTTGCAGCAGAAGCAAGAGACAAGGGAAAGAGTGGGAAGAGAGGATTTTTATGATTTATTATTTGTTACCTTCTACATAATACATAGCAATAGTGAACATTCTTACGCGTACAATTTTATGTACTTGTATACATACATATTTAGGTTAATTTCCCAGAAGTAGAATAACAGAGTTTGGAAAGTATATATATTTTTCATTTTGAGAAATAATCTTTTAAAAAATTAAAAATCAAAATCAATTCTATAATTTTGTACTGATGAGACTGATGAGTTGAATTATTTTTCCAGGTCCTCGTCCAACGACAACTACAGTGTCAAGTTCAACAGGTTCAGTACCTCTTTATCCCATCTACATAGTTTAGAACTTAATAAGACGACAGGTGAAAAATGATATCTTGTGCTAATTTTGCATTTTTACTTATCAATGAAGCTGAGTTTTTTTATCTACTTTCACTGATTTTTGGACCTCTGTTCATTTTTTCTGTGTGGTTTCAGAAGTATTTTCTTGTTAACTTATCAGAACTCATTATAAGTTAAAGCCCTTTTAACATGAAGTGGAATTTTCTTTTAGGTTTTTTGTCTTTTTTACTAGTTGTATAAAATTTGTATAAATTTTGTTTACTAGTTGTATAAAATTGTAAGATTTTATACTATTGAATATAGATTGCTTTTTATAACTTTTAATTACATACGTAGTATACTAACGTACACTTGTAAGATTTGTCCTTATTTATTGAAATGAAATGGAGGCTTTCTGGCAGGGACTACAGATCAGCTACTCTTCCTAAGACTTAAGAGACTATTTTGATATGGTGGAAGGAATTGTCTTCTTGACTTCAGAGCTGCTATCTCTATCTTCTTTTCTTTGGTTGCAGCAGAAGCAAGAACAGGAGAAAGAGTGGGAAGACAGGATTTTTATAATTTATTATTTGTTACCTTTTACATAATACATAGCAATAGTGAACATTCTTATGCATACAATTTTATGTACTTATATAAATGTATATTTAGGTTAACTTCCCAGAAGTAGAATAACAGAGTTTGGAAAGTACATTCGTTTTTCATTTTGAGAAATAATTTTTTTTAAATGGAAAAACCAAAATTAATTCTATAATTTTGTACTGATGAGACTGATGAATTGAGTTAAATTTATTTTTCCAGGTCCTCGTCCAACTACAACTACAGTGTCAAGTTCGACAGGTTCAGTACCTCTTTATCCTATCTACATAGTTAGGACTTAATAAGGCGATGGGTGGAAACTGATATCATGTGCTAATTTTGCTTTTTTAATTATCAATGAAGCTGAATTTTTTATCTACTTTCACTGATTTTTGCACCTCTGTTCATTTACCTATGTGGTTTCAGAAGTAATTATCTTGTTGACTTATCAGAACTCATTATACACATTAAAACCATTTTAACATTAAGTGGAATTTTCTTCTAGGTTTTTTCTTTGCCTTATTTTTACTAGTCAGTTGTATGAAATTGTAAGATTTAATACTATTGAATATAGATTGCTTTTTATCACTTTGAATTACATAAGTAGTATACTAACATACATTTGTAAGATTTGCCCTTATTTATTGAAATGAAATGGAGATTTTCTGGCAGGGACAGGAACTGATCAGTTACTCTTGCCTAAGACTTGAGACACTACTTTGATGTGGTGGAAGGAATTGTCTTCCTGATTTCAGGGCTGCTATCTCTGGCTTCTCTTAGGTTTCAGCAGAAGCAAGAGACAAGAACAGTAGAAACAGCGTTAGCCTGGGCAGACCTCACTCAGGGTCCTGGTGTGGCTTGGCTCACAAGTAACATCATTTCTATAGATTCCAGTTCCCCATTGTTTAATGACTCAAACAAATGTCAGTTACTGCCTTCTTGTTTGTTCGTTTTTTTCCTTCTGCCCTAATGTTTTGAGGAACTGAGGAGCATTATGCACGTTAACATGGTAATTGGAACATCTTTTTATAATTCCTATAAACCTGGTACCCTCACTGAGTAGACTCATTGAATACCTTGGTGAGTGCTGTGAAGTTTTGTGGGGAAAGAGATTTTTTTTTTTGGTGGATAATATATAAAGATTGCATATATTTACTCATTGACCCACCAATGTTTAATCACGGTCCTAGTGGGAATATGCACTGTGGTAACAATGTTGATATGCTCTTTTGAAAGAGTTGACTGTAAGCATTTCATAAAGCACTTATGAAACACTGATCCAGTTTAGTGTTTAAAAGAAGACAGAATTGTGAGGACAAGTTTATAAAGAAGATAAATTACAGGGACCTTTTTAAAATATAAAAATCAAAATTTCTCATGAGACTGTCTTTTTTTATCATGTTGGAAAAAGACTATGAAAAGGATCATTAGTGAAATATAATGGTATAAAGTAGATGTGATTGTGTGTGTGTGTGCTCAGTCGTGTCTGACTCTTTGTGACCCCATTAACTGCAGCCTGCCGGGCTCCTCTGTCCATGGAATTTTCCAGGCAAGAATGCCAAAGTGGGTTGCCATTTCCTTCTCGAGGGGATCTTCCCAACCCAGGGAAACCTGCGTCTCTTTTGTCTCTTGTATTAGGAGATGGATTCTTTACCATTGTGCTACCTGGGAACTTTATACCCTTCCAGGAAGATGTGATTATGTGTATATGAAAAAATGTGGGCAAAATATGAGGTGAAAAAGAAAGTATACAAAATATGTAGTATGATACTATGTGGATGGTATTTTTAAAACATTGTATATTTATTCTGAATACATGATCTTTATGATTTATTATTTGTTAATTTCTAGGATTTCCATTATGTAATACAAAGCTATAGTAAGCATTTTTGTGTATACATTCTTATGTACTTATGTTAATATACATTTAGATTAACTTTCCAGAAGTAGAATAGCATAGTTTAGAAAGGATGTGTATTTTCCATTCTGAGAAGTAATTCATTTTGTGCAATAATCTTAAAGAATGAAACATCAAAATTAAATCTATAATTTTGTATTGATAAAATGGGTGAATTGAATCAAATTAATTTTTCCAGGTCCTCGTCCAGCTATAACTACAACATCAAGTCATACAGGTTCAGTATCTCTTTATCTTACTAACATTGATTAGAATTTAATAGTGATGAGTGAAAATGATGTAATATACTAATTTACATTTTTAAATTATCAATAAAGCTGATTTTTTTGTCTACTGTCATATATTTTGGTACTTTGTTCATTTTTCTATGTGGTTTCTGAAATATTTTTTTGGTCAACTTATTATTTAAGCTCTTTTAACATGAAGTGGAATTTTCTTCTAGGGTTTTTCTTTGCCTTATTTTACTAGTCAGTTTTCTTTTAAGATTTTATTATATTTCCTATAGGTTGCTTTCTGCAACTTTTAATTATATAAGTAGATACTAATACAAATTTATAAAGTTGCAAACATTGCAAAAGCATACAGAGTAAAAGATTAGTTCTCCACCTCTTTCTCTGATCTATTATCTAAGCTAATATCTTTAGAGTTTTAGGGTGTCTTTTTAGTCTATTTCTACACATCAGCATTCTTATTTGTGTAGGTTTACATATTGTAGCATTTTTTCTTTTTTATCCAAAAATGTCATTATGCTGTTCATATTTTTCTGACATTTGCACTTTTTCCGCTTGAATTGGAGCTGTAGTTAGATTTATTCCCATCTTTTTGAATGATGCTTTTAATATGTACCATATTTCACTCAACTGTTATATCAGTGGTAATCTACTAGTGCAGAATTTTTACATTAATAGGAAGTTGGATGCGTTGATCTTTTCCCTAATGACTGTGAGTGTTGTGTCTTTCTTAAAAAAAGTTTCAGATCTTCTCCATGCTAAATTATGTGGTTTAGTCACATGTAACAATGTGACTGTGTGGTTGCGTTAAATCACTGATTCATCTCACATTCTTTATGGCATGGGAAATGAGATTGGGCTCCTCCTCATTCCACCTACCTTCATCCAGTTGTAGGGAATGTGCTATGCACAGGCTTGTACTATAATGAACAGGGCCTCTTTGAAAAATAAAAATGACTTTCTCATCACTCCCAGATGAGGGCTGGCAGCAGTAAAAAGTACATCGTGGAAAGACATCTTGAAAACAAGATGTTGAAGTAGTGATGTGACTGATGGAAAACCCTTAGTGACTGTTCCCGTAACCAGAGCCTTGAGGGAGTTGCTGAGAAAGGGCGTCACTAGCTGAACAAAGTCATGAAAGGCCTGAAGGTTTGACATTGAGGACTGTGCATTGTATATCTTTATCCCCGATCTGAGATTCTAAAGAACAGATATCTCTAGAGCAGGAATAAGGAAGTAGAAGCTAACAATAAAAGGCATGCAAGGATTAGGATCTGGGCCTTTGGCTGCAAATGGCATCAGCCCCCTGATCCCCACTTTATTTCTGAGTCTTATTTTTCCTTATTCTTCTGCGGCACTGCTCCCTTGGGTCAGTTCGTTGTTGGGCTGGTCTCAACACCAATGAGAAGCAGCACCATTTGTTGAGTAAGTCGTCTCCTTTCCAGCTTGTGAAAGTGCCAGTTTTTATCTCCTGTTACATTCATACATCTGAGAAGGCAATGGCACCCCACTCCAGTACTGTTGCCTGGAGAATCCCATGGACGGAGGAGCCTGGTAGGCTACAGTCCATGGGGTCGCTAAGAGTCGGACATGAATGAGCGACTTCACTTTCACTTTTCCCTTTCATGCACTAGAGAAGGAAATGGCAACCCACTCCAGTGTTCTTGCCTGGAGAATCCCAGGGACGGTGGAGCCTGGTGGGCTGCCATCTATGGGGTTGCACAGAGTCAGACACGACTGAAGAGACTTAGCAGCAGCAGCAGCAGCAGCAGCAGCAGCAGCAGCAGCAGCACATTCACACGTGATCTGATCTTTCTATTCCCTTGAGTTCTGCCCATTCCTCCCCCAGCACCAAATTGATGCTTTGATTACAGCACAATGATATGCTTAGTATCTGGCAGAACAGTTCCTTTTCAGATGCTCAGGCTATCTCTGTGTTATTTTCTAGACCAACTTCTATTTTATTTAGTGGCATTTTTAACTAGTTATGTGTACATTTCAGTGGCATTAAGTATATTCTGTTGTGCGGCCATTACTACTATCTATCTCCAAATGTTTTCCATCATCTCAAAATGAAACATTAAGCCTATGAAACAATAACTCTCCATTCTCCCTCCTCCAACCCTGTTAACCATTGCCTATTCTCTATGTCTATGAATTTCACTGTTCTAGGTGCCTCACAGATTTGGAATCACTTCTGGTTTATTTCACTTAGCATAATGTTTTCAAGGTTCATCTACCTTGTAACATGTATCAGAACTTTATTACTTTTGTAACTTAATAATATTCCATTGTATAAACCACATTTCCTTAAATTCATTCATTTGTTGAAAGACTCTTGGTTTGTTTCCTCCTGTTGGATATTCTGAATAATGCTGCTCTGAACATTGGCATTCAAGTACCTGAGTCCCTGTTTTTAATTTTGGTGGTTATATACCTAGGAATAAAATTGCTGGGTTATATAGCAGTCCTGTGTTTATTTTTTTGAGGAACAGCCATAGCGTCTTCCACAGCAGCTGCACTATTTTATGTTCCCTGCAGTGATGCATAAACATTCTGATTTCTCCACTGTTTTGCCAGCACTTGTTGTTTCCTATTTTTTAATAAAATCCATATCAATATACTGGATCATCAAAAAAGCAAGAGAGTTCCAGAAAAACATCTATTTCTGCTTTATTGACTATGCCAAAGCCTTTGACTGTATGGATCACAATAAACTGTGGAAAATTCTGAAAGAGATGGGAATACCAGACCACCTGACCTGCCTCTTGAGAAACCTGCATGCAGGTCAGGAAGCAACAGTTTGAGCTGGACATGGAACAATAGACTGGTTCCCTATTTGGAACATTCAGAAAACTAAGATCATAGCATCCAGTCCCATCAATTCATGACAAATAGATGGGGAAATAGTGGCTGACTTTATTTTTCTGGGCTCCAAAATCACTGCAGATGGTGATTGCAGCCATGAAATTAAAAGATGCTTACTCCTTGGAAGGAAAGTTATGACCAACCTAAACAGCATATTTAAAAGCAGAGACATTACTTTGCCAACAAAGATCCGTCTAGTCAAGGCTATGGTTTTTCCAGTGGTCATGTATGGATGTGAGAGTTGGACTATAAAGAAAGCTGAGTGCCGAAGAATTGATGCTGTTGAACTGTGGTGTTGGAGAAGACTCTTGAGAGTCCCTTGGACTGCAAGGAGATCCAACCAGTCCATCCTAAAGGAGATTAGTCCTGGGTGTTCACTGGAAGGACTGATGTTGAAGCTGAAACTCCAATACTTTGGCCACCTCATGCGAAGAGCTGACTCATTTGAAAAGACCCTGATGCTGGGAAAGATTGAGGGCAGGAGGAGAAGGGGATGACAGAGGATGAGATGGCTGGATGGCATCACCAACTCAATGGACATGGGTTTGGGTGGACTGTGGGAGTTGGTGATGGACAGGGAGGCCTGGCGTGCTGTGGTTCATGGGGTCGTAAAGAGTTGGACACAAATGAGTGACTGAATTGAACTGATACCAATGTACGAGAAGTAGTATCTCACTGTGGTTTTTCTTTGCATTTCTATAATTATTAGTGATTGATCATCTCTTCATGTGCATATTGTTGGTCTTTTGTATATCTTCTTTGGAGAAATATCCATTCAAATCCTTTGCCCATTTTTTAATTGAATTTTTTTCAATTTTTATAAGTTCATAATATATTTTGAAGGTTAATCCCTTATCAGATAAATAATGCAGTTGTTTCCCCCCAGTCTGTGGACTGCTTTCTCTCTGATGACAGTGTCCCTTTTTAAACAGCAGTGTTTGGTTTTGATGAAACCCAGAGTATCTGTTTGTGCTTTTGGTGTCACATCCAAGAAATCACTGCCAGACCCAACATCCTGAAGCTGTCCTCCATGTTCTCTTTAAGAGTTTTGTAATTTTAGCTCTTAAGATTATGGTTAATTTTTGTTCCCTTCTTCTTTTCCTCTCTTCACTTGTGCCCCTAAGACTATATTTAGTGTTATGTTGGATTCCTTACTCTTTCTTATGGGTGTATCTATTATAGAGTTTTGTTTTGTGACTCTCATGAGATTTACAAATAGCCAGCATATGGTTATTTTAGTTGCTAAACTCGTAATTTCGAACTAATTCTAACAACCCTGCATTTTTACTCCATCCTATCATGTTTAATGTTTGTCCCATCGTGTTTTACATATTTTTGTTTGCTCATCTTTTAACTATTTATGGCGGATATAGATGATTTTACTGTAGTAGGGCTAGTACTGGCTGACTCGTTGGTAGAGCTGGAGAAACAGGCTGTGGGCCTCAGAGCAGGCGTCAGCCTTCTGGTCCACAGGGCTGTGTCTGGTGGGCTGGGTCATTTCCTGACGTGGCTGACTGTAGTGTCAGGGTGTCCTGGAGCTGTTGTTGTCCTGCGGGTGGATGGGGTCTGACCTTGGGGAAGCTGGCTGAGGGGCTGACAGTTCCTGGAGCTGGTTTCAGGCTGCAGTTGATGGGGCTGCTGCCCATGAGGTTCCAGGACTTGTGCCTGCCCACTGGTGAGGAGAGCCAGGGACTAGGGTCTGATTGCTGCGTGCTGGGTCAGGTCCTGGACCCTCTGGAGGGCAAGGATGGGTCCCGGAGGATACAGGGTGACACCTTCCTGCTTGTGGGTAGGGTCGTGTTACCACCCAATAACTGCTCAGTCTGCAGTGTTGAGAACATTGTGCCCACCTTCCCAGTAGGAAGGGTCATATCACAATCTTGGTGTTAATAAGATAGAGTGAGGATTTCAAAATGATGCTCGCCAGCACCAGAGTCTCTGTGGTATGTGTTCCTGACAGTGGCTGCTGCCAACCTCTGGTCCCCAGAGTGAGTCCTCGTTATCCTTGCCTCTCCAAGATCAGCAAGTAGATCCAAGCCAAGATCTTTTCAAGTTGCTGCTTTGGCCCTGGGTCTCAAGAATGTATGACATTTTGTTTGTACCCTTCAGAGTGGAGTCTCTATTTCCTAAAACTCCCTGGATCTCCCAAAAGTATGCCATGCTGGCCTTCAAAGCCAAACAATCTGGGGGAAGACAAGCCAAACAAGCTTGTCTTCTTGATGCAGGACCCCTAGGCTGGGGAATCCCATATGAAACTCAGACCCCTTCTTCCTTGGGGAGAGCTTCTGCAATTGTAATGATTGCCACGATTTCTGGGTCAGCTCCCCAGAGTTATAGGTCTTGTTTATACTATGTCTCTGGTCCTCTTTCCTTTCTCACATTGGTTCCTTCTTTATATCTTTAGTTGTAAAGATCATTTATGCTAGTTTTCAGGTCATTCTCATCCATTGGTTGTTGTTCAGTCGCTAAGTCATGTCTGACTCTTTGCAGCCCCATGGACAGCAGGATGCCAGGCCTCCCGGTCCTTCACCATCTCCTGGAGCTTGCTCAAATTCATGTCTGTTGAGTCGGTGATGCCATACAACCATCTCATCCTCTGCTGCCCTCTTTTCCTCCTGCCCTCAGTCTTAACCAGCATCAGGGTCTTTTCCAATGAGTCAGCTCTTCACATCAGGTGGCCAAAGTACTAGAGCTTCATTTTCAACATCAGTCTTTCCAACGAATATTCAAGGTTTGTTTCCTTTAGGATTGACTGGTCTGCTCTCCTTGCGATCTAAGGGACTCTCAAGAGTCTTACCACAATTTGAAAGCATCAGTTCATAGGTGCTCAACCTTTTGGGCCTTCTCTGTTGGCTCAGACTGTAAAGAATCTGCCTGCTGGAGATTAACACTTTAACTTTCACTTCATGGCCTTCTTTGCGGTCAACTCTCACATCCATACAGGACTACTGGCAAAGTTTTGACTATACAGACTTTTGTTGGCAAAGTGATGTCTCTGCTTTTTAATATACTGTCTAGGTTTGTCATATCTTTCCTTCCAAGGAGCAAGCGTTTTTAATTTCATGGCTGCAATCACTATCCGCACTGATTTTGGAGCCCAAGAAAATAAAATCTGCCACTGTTTCCACTTTTTCCCCATCTATTTGCCATGAAGAGGTGGGACCAGATGCCATGATCTTAGTTTTCTGAATGTTGAGTTTTAAACCAGCTTTTTCACTCTCCTCTTTCACACTTTATCAAGAGGCTCTTTAGTTCCTCTTCACTTTCTGCCATCAGAGTGGTGTCATCTGCACATCTGAGATTGTTGCTATTTCTCCCAGCAATCTTGATTACAACTTGTGATTCATCCAGCCAGACATTTCTCATGATGTACTCTGCATAGAAATTAAGTAAACAGTGTGATGAGTCTTTCCCATTCTATTGCTTTCCTCTATTTCTTTACATTGTTTACTTATGAAAACTTTCTCATTTCTCCTTGCTATTCTCTGGAACTCTGCATTCAGATGGGTGTATCTTTCCATTTCTTCTTTGTCTTTTGCTACTCTTCTTTTCTCAGCTATTTGTAAAACCTCCTCAGACAATCACTTTGCCTTCTTGCATTTCTTTTGCTTTGGGATGGTTTTGGTCACCACCTCCTATACAATGTTTGGAACCTCCTTCCATACCTCTTCAGGACTCTGTGTACCAGATCTAACTCTTTAATCAAAAATGACAGGATGATCTTAGTTCGTTTCCAAGGCAAACCATTCAACATCATGGTAATACAAGTCTATGCCCCAACCACTAATGCTGAAGAAGTTGAACAATTCTATGAAGACCTACAAGACCTTCTAGAACAAACACCAAAAAAACCCAGATGTCTTTGATTGGAATGCAAAAGTAGGAAGCCAAAAGACACCTAGAGTAAAAGGCAAGTTTAGCCTTGGAGTACAAAATGAAGCAGTGCAAAGGCTAACAGAGTTTTGTCAAAAGAACACACTGCTCATAGCAAATACCCTCTTCCAACAACACAAGAGAGGATTTACACATGGACATCACCAGATGGTCAATACTGAAATCAGGCTTCCCTGGTGGCACAGCTGGTGAAGAATCCGCTTGCAATGTGGGAGACCTGGGTTCGATCCCTATGTCAGGAAGATCCCCTGAGAAAAGAATGGCAAAACACTCCAGTGTTCTTGAGTGGAGAATCCCAAGGACAGAGGAGCTTGGTGGGCTATAGTCCATTGGGTTGCAAAGAGTTGGACATGACTGAGCGACTAACACACAGCCAGTTTTCCAAGGACCATTTTTTAAAAGATTGCCCTTTCACCATTAAATTTTCTTAGTACCCTTGTGAACAGTCATTTGACCATATAAGTGAAAGTTTATTTCTGGGCTCTCTGTTATTTTTTTTTTTAATTGAAATGTAGTGTTTTACAGTATTATATTATTTTCAGGTGTACAACATAGTGATTTTTTTATTTTTAAAGATCATACTCCGTTTAAAGTTATTACAAAATAATAGCTATATTTCCCTGTGCTGTACAATATATCCTGTTGTGTCTGGGCTCTCTATTCTGTTGTATTGGTCTGTGTGTTTTTCCTCTATGATTATACCAGTTTGTTTTGATTATTGTAGTTTTTTAAGTAAAATCTGAAATTAGAAAAAGTGAGTCTTTTCAACTTTGCATTTCCTTATCAAGAGACTTTCTTGTCTATTCTACTACCTTGAGATTCCATATAAATTATAGGTTTAATTTGTCTATTTATGCAAAATGCATTTTCAGTAGGGTCAAAGGGTTGCATTTAACCTGTATATTGCTTTGTATGGTATTAACGTCTTAAGAATATTGCCTTCCAACCCATGAATGCAGGATTTGCTTTCATATTTTTATGTCTTCTTCAATTTCTTAAAGCAATGCTTTATATAAAGTTCAGTGTCCAAGTCTTTCACCTCTTTGGTTACTTTTATTCCTAAGTATTTTATTCTTTTTGATGCTACTTTATTGGATTTTTTTTTTTCTTTTTGATTGTTGTGGCTCAGCTGGCAAAGAATCCACCTGCAATTTAGGAGACCTGGGTTTGATCTCTGGATTGGCAAGATCCTCTGGAGAAGGGAAAGGCTACTCACTCCAGTATCCTGGTCTAGAGAATTCCATGGACTGGGGTCGCAAAGAGTCGGACTCGACTGAGCGACTTACACTTTCACTTTTAGATTGTTCATTGGTAGTGTATAGAAATGCAACTGATTTTTATTTGTTGATTTTGTAGCTTTCAACTTTGTTGAATTAATTTTTCTAATAGGTTTGTGTGTATTTGTGCATTTGTATATATGTATAATCTTTAGAGTTTTCCACTTAAGAGATTATTTAATGTGGAACAAGATCATCTTATTTCTTCTTCCCCAGTTTGGATGCTTTTTATCGCCTTTTCTTGCCTAATTGCTCTGGTTAGGCAAGAGAAAGAAATTAAAATATCATTTTATGTTGATAGAAATGGCAAACGTGGGCATCCTGTATTGTGACTTTAAGAAAAAGAATCAGTCTTTAACTATTGAGTATGGGTCTTCCCAGGTGGCTCAGAGGTAAAGAATGCAGGAGACACGGGTTTAATCCCTGGGTTGGAAAGATCCCCTGGAGTAGGAAATGGCAACCCACTCCAGTATTCTTGCCTGGAAAATTTCATGGACAGAGGAACCTGGTGGGCAACAGTCTGTGGGGTCTCAAAGAGTCAGACATGACTGAGTGAGCACAAAAGCACTATTGAGTATGTCATTAGCTATGGGTTTTTCATAAATGATCTTTATTATGTTGAATTTCATTCTATTGCAGATAAACTTTTAAATGATGTTTGGGCCATCTTATGTCTTTTAATTTTAAGTAAAATCACATTGAATTCATAGCTAATTTGACATTATACTAAAGATAAATTTGTTTTATGTGCAACAAAATATTATCCTAGGAAATGTTAATGGACAGGAAGAAGAATGCTTTGACATTGAATATAAATTTATGATTTTATAACACTAGCTTTAAAGAGAAGCATTAATATAATTCATGTAGGGAAAAATGAAATTATCAGGGATTTAATTTAAAAACAAATCAAACCCCTTAAATGTATAGATCTTTTAAGCTTTATTATTTTCATCTTCTACCTTTTTTTTCTTATACCCACTTTTTTTTTCTTTTTTCAGAGCATTTCCCTCCAACTACTGACTTAAAGCCTGAATATTTTGAGGACCTCGGTATTATTTTGGTTATAAATAACCTTGTATTGTGAAACTCTAGTGTTCTACATGAAGCTATTTCAATGATCTATAATTAGAAAAGAAACATCATGTCACAAATTGGTGGTTATTGACATATATTGTTATTTTAATAGTGCAGATCCCATTGACCAATGTAAGTAGCGTTATGTGTAAGACATGCAGATAACACCGTTTTCAAGAAATGTCCCAATCCCAATTTAGGATTTCCAATGGGATGATGTAATTTTCTTAAATGCTATGGTCACGTGTACATTAAAATATATTGCTTGCCATTTGATAGAGTTATTTTGTGATGGAGATTTGTAGATAAATTTTCTTTCTGTTGCTACATTGTATACACAAGCTTTATGTACTATTAGTAGAAATAGTTTTTCTATAACAGGTAGGAGTTGCACCCTTTATCTTTTCTCACATAATTTACACAGTGTATGTTTAAGAGCTTGGTGAAGTATAGTGGTGACAGTTAAATGAAATGTAAATATTTCTCAGTAAGGAAATGAAGAGAAATAGCTATTATTTTTCTTTACATTAGACTAGTTTCATTAGGTTAATCTTTTTATAAAATGCGCTTGAGGCTTGTTATGTTTTCCCCTCTAAAAACTGTGGTCAAACTGCCACTGTGCCAAGTAAATTCAGCGTCATCTTCAGAGGCTACTGTCGCTGTTGTTCAGTTGCTCAGTCATGTCCAACTCTTTGTGACCTCATGGACTGCAGCACGCCAGGCTTCCCTGTCCTTCATCATCTCCCGGAGTTTGCTTAAACTCACGTCCATTGAGTCAGTGATGCTATTCAACTGTCTCATCCTCTGTCGTCCCCTTCTGTTCCTGCCTTCAATCTTTCCCAGCATCAGGGTCTTTTCCAGTGAGTTGGCTCTTTTCATCAGGTGGCCAAAGTATTAAGTTTCAGCTTCAGCATCAGTCCTTCCAATGAATATTCAGGGTTGATTTCTTTTGGATGGACTGGTTGGATCTCCTTGCAGTCCAAGGGACTCTTAAGAGTTTTCTCCAGCACCACAGTTTGAAGGCATCAAACTTAGACACTCAGCCTTTTTTATTGTCTGGCTCTCACATCCATACATGACTACTGGAAAAACCATAGCTTTGACTAGATGGACCTTTGTAGGCAAAGTAACGCCTCTGCTTTTTAATATGCTGTCTACGTTTGTCATTGTCTTACTTTCAAAGAGCAAGCGTCTTTAACTTCATGGCTGCAGTCACTGTCCACAGTGATTTTGGAGCAAAAGAAAAAAAAGTCTGTCACTGTTTCCATTGTTTCCCCATCTATTTACCACGAAATGATGGGAACAGATGCCATGATCTTCATTCTTTGAATACTGAATTTTAAGCCAGCTTTTTTCTCTCTCCTCTTTCACCTTCATCAAAAGGCTCTTTAGTTCCCCTTTGTTTTCTGCCATAAGGATGGTGTCATCTGCATATCTGAGGTTGTTGATATTTCTCCCCACAATCTTGATTCCAGCTTCTGCTTCATCCAGCCCGGCATTTCACATGATGTACTCTGCATGTAAGTTAAATAAGCAGGGTGACAAGATACAGCCTTGACGTACTGCTTTCCCAATTTTGAACTAGTCCACTGTTGCATGTCTGGTTCTAACTGTTGCTTCTTGACCTGCATACAGGTTTTGCAGGAGGCAGGTAAGGTGGTCTGGTATTCCCATCTCTTGAAGAATTTTCCATGATTTGTTGTGATCCACAGTCAAAGGCTTTAGAGTAGTCAATGAAGCAGAAGTAGATGTTTTTTCCTATGCTTTTTCTATGATCCAATGGATATTGGCAATTTGATCTCTGGTTCCTCTGCCTTTTTCAAATCCAGCTTGTGCATCTGGAAGTTCTCAATTCACATACTGTTGAAACCTGACTTGAAGGATTTTGAGCATTACTTTGCTAGTGTGTGAAATGAGGACAATTGTGCGGTAGTTTGAGCATTCTTTGGCATTGCATTTCTTTGGGATTGGAGTGAAAACACCTTTTTCAGTCCTATGGCCACTGCTGACTTTTCCAAATTTGCTGGCATATTGAGTGCAGCACTTTAACAGCATCATCTTGTAGGATTTGAAATAGCTTAACTGGAATTCCATCACCTCCACTAGCTTTGTTTGTAGTGATACTTCCTAAGGCCCACTTGACTCCAGGATGTCTGGCTCTAGGTGAGTGATCACACCACTGTAGCTTTCCAGATCATTACTTCTGTGTATTCTTGCCATCTCTTCATATCTTCTGTTTCAGATGCTAGTACTTCATAATATTTATGGAATGAAAAGAGCAGAACCTAACATGACATTTTATGGTCTGAGTTTTAGATAATACAAATAATGGTAGTTTAGACGCAGAGGTGCTACCGACAGACATTTCTGAGAATTAGCACTTGGTAGCATATTTATTGTTCTCTGGATAGTTAAAAAAAAAATGCATGTTTACATTTCTATGTATAATTTTTATCCATGTGCCCTGATGTTTCATCTGCATTATTAGAGAAAATCTCCTTATAATTAGGACTGTACCGTAATTTGGGGGACAGGGAAATAAAGAGGGGTGATGATAAGATAAAGCTATCGTTTGTGAAGATGGCAAATAGCATATGTTTGATAGATTTATAGAACTTCATTATGGTTTATTAAACAGTCACACTTTTGGGGGAAAAGTATGTAGAATTCTTAACAAAATCATAATGAATAGACTTAATACTGAACTATAATTGGATAAAATGTTTTAAAACAATTTTCTTCTAATCTACTAAATTCTAATTGTTCCAGATACCTCACTAAATAACCTAGGATGATAGTTACAGCACACAATACTAAAATGTAAGGTTCTTGTTAAGAATTTCAAAAGGAATCTGTTTTGAAAGGTTTTGTGGTCAGAATGACATGGATGCACTCGCAGTCATGCTAAAACTAGATTGATAATTTTTTCTTTGCTGTAATTATAGCTGATCTACACATTAAGATGCAACAGCTATTTGGAGACACCTAAGTGCTCAATTATCATCAAAGTGTTTTTGTTTTTCCCAGATGCAGCAGTCATTGCTGTGATTATTCTTTCTATACGTAAGTATTCCAAACTTTGATACCACTTAAATCAAGATATCACTCTGAAGAAGTGCATTAATTTTGTAGTGATTTTTCAGTTTCTTTAGTTTTAGTAGTGTGAAATTAAGTAAACCAGTTTAGGAAAACATAAACTTTCATGTAATATACTATCTTGTATTGTGTATATTCTTTTATATTCTATATGTCCACTTACTAACAAACCCTAAATAATATATGTTGTTGCAAGATGCATAGCCATATGAGTTTATACCCCAAATATGCTATGGGTCATTTTTGAAATTAATCAAGGACTTCTCTGACTTACTGTGAACTATGTAAGTGATTCCAGAGAATTGGATTCAGATAGTGAAGAGACAAAACAGAATAAAAATGTGTACATGCTTAAATAAAATATCATTTTTTTGACCATGGAAATCTAACCAACATTTATTTCTTCTGCTAGATGTTGAATCTTGGCAGTGATTTTTCAATTACGTGTCCCTTGTTTCCTGGTTTCTTGTAGTTATTGCCGTTGGACTAGTTACTGCCTGCCTGTACAAATATTCCGCAGAGCGTACAGAGAGGGTACATTAAAGCATGTTTCTTTAATTTACTGGTCCTTCTCACTCTTAATATACTTCTGTGAAGTTTTGTTTGTACTCTATTTTATATGCTGATTAAAAAATATATATATGTGTGTGCATGTGTATGCCATTTGGGTAGAATTTCTTCACTAAAAATATCTTTATCTGCTGTTAATATCAACTCAAGAAGAGTAACCGTGATGGTCGCTTCAGCTATTATGATATAAGAAACATTTCTATGGGATTAGAGGTTTAAGTGCTGCAGCAAGTCATGGGCTATTGTGGGACCTTCCCTCCCTAGATGTACCCTACTGCCTAGATTGGACAAATAGCCAAAATTAAATTTAAAATGGTTAGTTGTGGAGACTTGAAAACTGTAGTCACTGAAATTGTTATAGTAAAAGTTTCATTTGTCTGTATAAGTTAGGTAGTTTTAAGAAGCTGCATAGGTGTCTAATTCAAATACCCTGTTTGATTTCTTTTCATTTAGAGTTGTTATTTATCCAGGCTAAACTGGGGGTTAAAAGCAACACTATTTGATTTCCCTCTTATGTTGTTTTAATTTACTAGGTAGCAGTAAAACTGATGGGGTTAAACTAAGTTGCTGAGTGGGTTAAGATTTACAAGGCATCTCATTAATATTGTCTATCTTTTTTGTATATAAATTTAAAAAAGGAAGGGGGACTTAGATTTTTTTAAAAAAAAATATATAAATGCATATCTTCTGAGGAGAATAGGGTTTTTTAATCAAGCTTAAATTGTAATGAAATAATTTACAACTTAACGAAAGACAGAAAAAATCATGGAGCATAGACTAAGATAAGGTGTTTTGAAATTCATGACTTTTAGTAATTTCCCATATAATGCTTTGGAAATAGTTTTCAAATCAAACTAATAATTTTAAGGCTTTTTGCAACTCATAGTTTACTTGTGGTTTTAGTATACATGTTTTTATATTAATGAGTGAGCTTGGACTATATAATAAAAGTAACTTCTTCACTCATTTAGAGCTCAAATTTTTAAAATGTTGTTTGGTAATCTTTTTAAAATACCCAAAATGCCTTGATTTGACCCTTAAATCTTATATTAACAGAACGCATGATAGGCACATTTGATTTCTCTATCAGCAGTACTTTTTAATTACGTATACACAGATGTCTAAGAGATGGTAAAGAATCTGCCTACAATGCAGGAGGCCCAGGTTCGACCCCTGGTTTGGGAAGATCCCCTTGAGAAGGCAATGGCTACCCACTCCAGAATTCTTTCCTGGAGAATTCCATGGACAGAGGAGCCTGGTGGGCTACAGTCCATGGGGTCCCAAAGAGTTGGACACAACTAAGTGACTAACCCACACATGCAAACACACACACATCTTATGTTTAAGTCTTTGTAATTAATTCTTAGCTCAATTAACTAACTCTTGCTGCCTTTAGTATCCTCTCTTTATCTTTAATTTTGCCATTTTAATTGTAACATGGCTTGTTATAGAATTGTTGGGATTCATCTTGCTTGGGACACTCTGTGCCTTGTATACCAGGATATGCTTCTTTCTATAGGTATGGGAAGTTTTTAGCCATAATTTCTTCAAATATATTTTCAATACCCTTTTCTTTTCCCTCTTATGCAATCCCTATTGTGCATAAATTGGCAACTTTGTATTATCCCATTGGTGTTTTATATTGCTTTCATTTTTTCACTTGACTTTGCTCTTCTGATTGGGTGATTTTCATTTTTCTATCTTTCAGATCACTTATTCATTCTTCTGCATTATTCAATCTGCTATTTACTGGCTTTAGGTCAGTTTTTGTCTCAGCAAATGAGTTCTCTAATTTTTGTGGGCTCCTCTTGTCTGTCTGGGCTCTGTCTGTCTCATTGTCAGTTATTTCTGGTCAATTCTTTTGCTCTTTTAATTGGGAGCAGTTCCTCTGCTTCCTCATTTTGCTTGAATTCTCTTTCTCTATGAATTTGGCAGAAACAATTATCTACTGTGGTCCTGGAGGACTATTTTTACATGGATGCATCCCTGTCAACCCCTGCGTGGGTTTAATATTTTTGGTGGAAGGACTGTTTTTATTATGGATGACTGCTACCTCTTTCCTTAGTGTGTGCTGGCCATTATCCTCTAGAAAGAGTGTGTGACTGGCATAGTGATGGCCAGAGCCTCTGCTAGATATTGAGCAGGACCTTGTCCTTGTTCTGTGGTTGTTACAGCCAGAAAGGGGACAGGGTCTGCTCCTTAGCTGCTGGACCAGAAGGCCCCAAATATGTTTCTGAGCTGTGGTGTGAAACAGGCAGGGTTGGGGCACGCCCACTGGGAGAGGAGCCGCCCAGTACTCCTCCCCTGACTCTGCCCACAGGGGTGTACACTCTGTGACATCACCTGTCACCTGTTGTGTGGGCTCACCAAGTACACTGTCTTTGGCACTGCCCTCAGCCCCACATCAACCATGGGTATGATGCCAGCAATCAGTCTTGTCGTCCCTCAGGCATGGTTTTCACAAGACCATCAGTGCAGATCGCTAAGTGTCTGTGCCCTGAAATCAGGTATGAGTGCCACTTCTGTGCAAATGGATGCACATTGGGAGCTATGGAAGCAACCCAGGCCCTGGCCTGGCCCAGTCTCCATATGCACACACTCACTGGATTCTAAGGCTACACCCTTCCCAGCTGTGAGAGCACCTGTTGTCCACTCGGAGGTTCCACAGGTGCTCAGATGACATATATACAGTGGAATGTTATTCAGCCATAAAAAAGAATGAAATAATGCCATTTGTAATGACATGGATGAACCTAGAGATTGTCTTACAGGGTAGAGTCAGACAGAGAAAGACAAATATCATATGATATCACTTATATGTGGAATCTAAAAAATGGTACAACTGAATTTATTTATAGTAGAGTCACAGATGTAGAAAACATACTTATGGTTACCAGGAGGGAAAGTGGAGGTGGGAGGGGAGAGATAAACTGGGAGATTGGGATTGACATATACACATTACTTCATATAAAATAGATAACTAATAAGAACCTACTATTATAGCATGGGGAACTCTACTCAATACTCTGTAATAACCTATATGGGAATCGAATCTAAAAATGAATGGATATATGTATAACTGATTCACTCTGCTGTACAGCTGAAACTAACATAACATTGTAAATCAACTATACTCCAATAAAAGTGAATTTTTACAGTACGTCAAAAAAAAAAAAAAAGCAGGTATCAGTGGCTTAAATCAGTGAATAGCACAGCCGTGGGCAGAGGGCTCAGACTTCAGCTCTGTTCTCAAAGCGCATCCCCTGCGGATCAGCGCTGATCCCATCCCCGCCTCTGCCTGCGGGCACCTCCCTGCGGCTCGCATTCTTGAAATCTCCTAGAGGCGGTCCAGAGGCAGCTGGGAGCTCACTGGGACAGAGGCTGCTGTGGCGGGCCCTTCCCTTCCCTGTGCTTGTGCTCACGAGCAGTGGGCTTTCGGTGGTGTCACCACACCCACGCTGAGCACACCAAAAGTCAGGCTGTTATTTTCAGACCCTGACCCTCCACTCCAGTGACCCTTAGGACGGCGCCTCACTTCTAGGGGGAGGCCCACGTTTCTTCCAGATACACCTGCCGGTGGCCGCCATGCTACACTCCAGGCCCTTCGGAACGTCTGCAGCCAAGCCTCGTCCTCTCCCTGCGTCTGTCCTCCGGAGTTTCAGGGCCCAAGGCCCGCGTGCATCAGTGGATGCCGTCTCAGGCTGGGGAGCTCAGGGCGACGGCATAGACCGTCAGTGCAGGTCTGTTTTGCCTGCTGAAAACTGCCCGGCACGCTCTCCGTTGGCCCCCCTTTTTTTTTAAGGTGTTATATATGTTTTAACTCTAATTTTTTACATTCTATTTTTTTTTCTAATTTTTTAATTCTAATTTTATTTTTTTATTTTTTATTTTTTCAATTTTATTTTATTTTTTTAATTAGTTTATTTATCTATTTTTTAACTTTACAATATTGCATTTGTTTTGCCATACATTGACATGAATCCGCTGACTCTTGGAAGCTCTCTTTCTGTCCCAGCCAGTGAAGGGACTTCGCAGGGTGCAGGAACCTTCCCTCTTACAGCGCCCTCCCATGCATGCAGGCAGTTTCCTTTCTGCCTCCTTTTTATTTTGTTTTTTTCATGCCACCCAGTCAGGTGGAGACCTTTGTTGTACTTTTAGGTATCTGAGATTTTCTGTCAGCATTTTAAGAGGCATTCTGTGAGGACTGTTCCACATGGAGATACATTTTTGATGTATCTGAGGGAGGAGGTGGGCTATACGTCCTACTTCACCATTTTGATTGGAGTCCCTTATTCGTTATGACTTAAAATTATTTTAATGTTATATAAGTAACGACTCATCCAGAAACTTTGTAGTTTTTAAGCTGTCTGCTTAAATGAGCTTTCCTAAAGTTTTTTGGATTCAATAAATCCAATTCAAGCAGTGGGGGAGTGTAAGCTATGCAGCACAAACTTGAAGGATCAAATTAATTGGAACTTTTTTCTACTTGGCTCACTCTTCTTGAGCAGTCAAAAAACTTTTCAAAAAAAATTTAAACAGAAACTAATAACAGGGATTTTTTGATTAGTTGAGAGAGCACATGTACAAAATTTAGATCCATTTCAGGAAAAGGAAAGGTTATATAATAAGCTGTATAGGAGGAAACAACTATGGCACAGGAAGAAACTGTCTTCAATGCAAAAGATCCATCTCAAAATGTGTGACATCATAAAAGTCGATTTCAGAGACAATATTGCATGAAATTAATACCTGTTCTGTGCGTTGCCTCAAAATCTAAGGTGATAGAGGCCAGGACCATTTCTCCTCATACTGCCTCATTCTGAGAAAAAGAGTTTACATTACTCACTTGAGACCAAGCGGTTTCACGGGTAAACAGATTGCACACGGATTTGCAATCCATGTATCTGCTGAATGATCTATAAGACTTTGAGGATAAAGTAGTTTCTTGCACCAGATTCCTGTTTCACGTTTCTAATGAGAGTCAGGAGAGCCATAATTTATAAACTTAATTGTCAGTTTACTTCCCTTCTCCTCCATCATTGATTTTATCCCTTTTTTATGCCACTCTTGCTTCCTTTCTGTTTGACATCACTATTTCATTCAGCACTCTCCCCTTCTGTTCAGCACATATCCAACTGGTGAGAGCTACAGACAAGGAAATTTTATTTCTCTCTGAGAAGAGATGAGAGAAAGGTTTGCTTTTACCATTGAAAAGTATCTCTTTTCTGTTGTATTTTTTTCAGAGATGTTCAGTGACTATTTAGCTGTTGATACTAAGCTAATTTGGCAGTGGACATCCAAGGGATGCCTGGGTTCCTGTTCCCTTTGCTAGATTATTGATGTTTTCTCCTACCTTCCCTCTTTTAGTGTAAGATAACATGCACTCACACGTTTTGCTTTGACTTAGGAGCCTTGTAGCTCGGTCAGTAAAGAATCTGCCTGCGCTGCAGGAGACCCGGGTTCGATCCCTAGGTTGGAAAGATCCCCTGGAGAAGGAAATGTCAATCCACTCCAGTATCCTTGCCTGGAAAATCTCATGGACAGAGGAGCCTGGTGGGCTGCAGTCCATGGGGTCGCAAAGAGTCGGGCACGACTGAGCGACTAATATTTACTTACTTACTTAGAGTAACTGTTGACAACTGAGTTAGCCATCAGACTAACTCCTCTACCTTCTAGGAGCTGTGAGTCCAAAACATGGGGGAATTTTTTAGCCCAATGAGAAATAATAACAGAATCTGTTCATTTTATATTCACTTTGGGGTTTGTTTTTTTTTTTTGATAGAAATCACAATACATTTTACTTAATTTTGTAAAGAAATTCGCTTTCAACTTGTAAATATTAATTCTGTGAAGGCATTCCTTGACCAGAATATTTTTAGCATATAATAAAATCTACCACCAACAAAAAGCCATCAATTTGGGAAAATCATGAAATGCATCACCTTTAAATGTGTCACCCCCTCTACTTTCTGTCTCTAAATGAAATGAATTAGAAGTTCTTGCGGGGGGGACCAGAATGTGTGTCCACATAGCTGGGAAGAGAGGAGGTGAGTTTTACATAACCTGTAATTTGTGGTGCTACCTTAGGTTACAGTCACAACTTGGGAGCAGATTCTACAAAGGCTAGTAAGAAGGACAGCTTCTTAGTAAAAGCACAGTGGTGTCTTTCACCATCACAGTGGAAAAGGTGAAGACAAAGCATTCCACCTAGAATTGCAGTGTGGGCTTACCTCACCCTATGTTTCTGCCTGGTTCTCTAAGGATTCCTTCGAGGCTAAAGCCAACCAGGAAAGAGTTTTCAGACAGCCCATGAGCTTCAAGTGTCTGTAAACACTTGAAGTTGACTTAAGGAATACTAAAGGTAATTTAACATAACTAATTAGCTCACATTTTAATCATCTTCTTTGTTTTAATCAGGTTCTTTGTTATATCAAATGAGCTGTTTAAGTTTATATTAATACTTATTTATCTTTGTCAAGGGCTTCCCGAGTGGTGCTAGTTGTTAAAGAACCTTCCTGCTGATGCAGGAGATGTAAGAGATGTGGATTCAATCCCTGGGCCAGGAAGATCCCCTGGAGGAGGGCATGGCCACCCACTCCAGTGTTCTTGCCCGGAGAATCCCATGGACAGAGGAGCCTGGTGGGCTCCAGTCCACGGGACTGCAAACAGTTGGACATGAATGAAGCAGCTTAGCATGCACTCATGCATCTTTGCCAAACATTAGATTTCTATTTAAAATTCTACTTAAAGAGAAGCATTTCCTTATAACAGAAAAAAAGTATTGCTTCAAAAAATAGAAAAATACAGTCATCTTCGAGGATTCATCGAGAGGTCTGACTGTTGAAGCGCTCGCCACAGTAGCCCTGAGGAAACGGCCGTGTAACAGGTACCGTGCCATGACAGCGCTGGTTCATAGTGAAGCCTCTCCCACCGAGAGAGATAGTAAAGTCTCCAGCACTAACACGGTTAGCTCTTCCATGGGGCAGGCACCCTGTAAACAACCGCCGGGGCCACGTTTGGTGGCAGTCTGTCTGTTGTGGTCAGTTTCCTAAGCAGGGAGTGGAACTGTGTTTTCCAGCTCCAGAGTCAGTGGTCCTGAGTGGCCACTGCGAAGGTCAAAGCTGGCTCCTCCTGTGTGAAATGAGCTTGAGGGCACACGGGCTAAGTAAAATATATGAAAACTAATTTTCCTGCTTCTTTTCATTTTTTTTTTTAATGTGGCTTCTAGAAAATTCAAAACTACCTGTGTAACTTGCATTATATTTCTTGGGACAATGCTGGAATTGAATAATAAATTTTAGAAAGCTGTCTGTTGTCAACAAAAAATGTGATGTGAGTTTTAGTTACTTAGGAGACCCTCACCAGAACACATGATTTCCTTCAAGTGAGGGGTAAACGAGGCATTCCTGAAATTGAACACTCAGAATCATTAAAGGTTCCATCTCAGAGCAACATTTTAAATTGCGATATTAGAAAAATGTGTGTTTTTAACAGACTCCTTTGTTTCATAGTTCAGTGACTTACTGAAAAATGCAGTTGTTTTTTAATTGTCCATTTTCTAACTGGACTGCTGGAATTTAATTTATGTACTTAATTCTGTTCATCTCTGATGCTGTCTTTTTACCTTACCTTGTAGGGAAACAGAGTTTAGCAACTCCATCCACCACTTATTAGAATAATTTGACCACTCCTGTAGTACAGACACACTGAATAGTTTCCATAAATCCATGCATCCCTTTACCTCTTGATTCTTTTAAAATGTTGAGATCTACAGTAAACTCATACAGATACTATGAGAAACAGCGTGGATTTTCCTCAAAAAATTAAAACAGAACCACAATATAATCCAGCAGTTCTATCTGGATATATACTTGAAGTCTTCCAAGCACCACTTGGAAGATAAAACCACGCCTTTCTGTTTACTTCAGAATTATTTGCAGTAACAAAGACATGGAAACAACTTAAGTGTCCATTGAGGGATGGACGAAGAAGATATGGTTTATACATACAATGCAATACTCTTCAGCCACGAGAAATAAGGAAATCCTGCCATTTGCGACAACACAACGACCTTGAAGGAATTGTGCTAAGTCAGTAAGCCACACAGAAAGAAACAAATACTGTATGATCTCATGTATGTGTGAAATCCAGACGTCCACAGTCACAGAAAAAGAAGTCAGATGTTCAGTTGCAAGAAGTGGGGACTGAGAGGTGGTGGGTGAAATGGGTGAAAAGGTACAAAATTCCAGATATAAGATAAACAAGTACAAAGATATAATGTACGTGGCGGTGGTGGTGGTTTAGTCGCTAAGTTGTGTCCAACTCTTGTAACCCCATGGACTGTAGCCCGCCAGGCTCCTGTGTCCGTGGGATTTCCTAGTTAAGAATACTGAAATGGGTTTCCATTTCCTCCTCCAGGGGATCTTCTCAACCCAGGGATTGAACCCAGGTCTCCTTCATTGCAGGCAGATTCTTTATGGCTGAGCCACCAGGGAAGCCCTATGTATACAGCATGGTAACTATAATTAGTAACGCTGTATTGTATACAGTTGACACTCTAGATCCAATGCTTCTGCATCAGCATCCTTGAATACAGAGGGCCAGCAATGCTATGCTCTATTATATGAGTCTTGAGCATTCAGATTTTTAATTGCAGGGGAAGGGGGTGGGGATCTGGAACCAGTCCACTTTGGATATCAAGGGGTGATACCTTGGCAAGTGGCTAAAGAAGAAGGTCTTGAATGTTCTGATCACAAGGAAAAGAATTTGGTGAGTATGTGAGTTAATAGCTGTTAAAAAAAAAAAACTGTGGCAATCATTTCACAATGTATCATTATCAAATCATGCTGAGCATCTTAAACCTATACAGTGTTACACAAGCGAACCTTGTTAACTTGTTCTCTGATTTGTTACCCTTTGCAGATATTGCATTTTTTTGTGTACAAATGAAGGTTTGTGGCAATCCTGCATCAGGCAATTCTATCAGTGCCATTTTTCAAATAGCATTTGCTCATTGCAGGTCTCTGTATCACACTGTGGTAATTCTTACAATAATTCAAACTTTTAAAGTCATTATTCTGTTTGTTATGGTGATCTGTGTTCGGTTGTCTTGGATGTCACTGCTACAGCTCACTGATGGCACAGGTGATGTTTAACATTTTTAGCAATAAGGTAACCTTTAATTTAGCTATGTACATTGTTGTTCAGACACACTGCCCCTGCACTCTTAATAGACCACAGGGTAGTATAAATAGAACTTCTATATGCACTGGGAAAACCAAACAATTCCTGTGACTCAGTTTATTGTGAAAAATCACTTTAATGAGCTACTCCAGAATCAAACCCATGGATGTCTCCAAGGCATGCCTGTGTATCAATGATGTCTCCATGAAAACAGAAGGAAAAAAAGCAATCTACAAAAGTTATTCTCTGGTTTGTTTCACTCTCATGAACACAACTACGTCACAATGCTAACATTTTACTGTGGGCTCGAATGTGGTCACCATCCTTCACATTTCTCTAAACATGTAGGAATTTGGAATTGAACACCTTGCCTGTTTTCACTTCAATAACACTTGTATTTATAGGGCAAGTCAAGACAGTCCCCAGCAGTATCTAGGTGAGAAAATGTGGTTTTTAAATAAAATCTCCAAACTTAGAGAAATATGCTTCAAAATGAAATTAATTAGATTTCATTTGTAAAGAAAGTGATTTTTAAATCATTTCTATTCAAAGATTAAAGCCAACTCTTAATATTCATTGTTCAATCATTGCAATATCTTTTTTATATATTGTTTATTTAAAAAGCATTTACAAATATGTGGGCACTACTTCAGACCTTAGACGGTAAAAACACCGAATATTGGGAATTTGAACAAATTTGACTTTCTTAACTAAGAATGTTACCAGAAAACACTCTTACAGTTAATAGGTTGAAATATCATTTAAAAAAATTTGTAACCTCATGGTGATTTAGAGAAGCTATGAAGTTTATGTCTGGCATTTGTTCTTCACCCCTTTTAAGAACAATGAGGCAGTCTAAGAACTCAAGAATAATTCAGAATCAGGCTTCTGTATGAGGTGAGGCTCCTCACCTCATCTGTAAAGGGCAGAGTGAAAATGAAGCCCTGTGTTTCAGAAAAGCAAACTCAACTCTGTGGATTAGCTGTAGGTCATGCAGAGGGAAGGAAAGAGGAAACAGCTCAGGTGGCTCTGGATACGAAGGTGGGACAGAGCCCAGCCCTCTTCTCTGTCCTCACACTGGCGGCCAAAGAGGAGGGACTCTCCTCTAACTCAAATTACAGGCTTCTGTAAAATAACTTCCAAAACAGGACAAAGTAAACCCCGTGGGCTTGATGTTATCTTAAAAAAGAATTCTACTCTCTAAGAGAATTAGAATCCACTCTGAAGTCTGGCTCTAGGGGGTTTTCTTTCTCCACCTGGATAAAGGTATGTCTTACTTTACACATGTCATCAGAATGTAAGCAGTTTTGTAGGGAATAAATTCATCAGATAACCTCAGGTTGTATCAGAATCTTAAGTCTTTGTGGGCTCCTCACCTCATCTGTAAAGGGCAGAGTGAAAATGAAGCCCTGTATTTGAGAAAAGCAAACTCAATTCTGTGGATTAGCTGTAGGTCATGCAGAGGGAAGGAGAGAGGAAAACAGCTCAGATGGCTCTGGACACTCAGGTGGGACAGATCCCAGCCCTCTTCTCTGTCCTCACACCAGCGGCCAAAGAGGAGGGACTCTGCTTTAACTCAAATTATGTTTTCACAGGTTTTGCTGTACACCTTTGAGAAAAAAATTTTTTTTAATTTTTTGACTGCACCTCAGCATACAGAACTTCCCAGACTGGGATCAAACCCACGCCCCCCGAGGTGGAAGCGTGGACACCCAACCACTGGAGCACCACGGAGGCCCTCACACTTCATAGTTAGTAGCACAAGTTGGACCAAAGGAACATGGCCTTGAGAAGGATGTGAGTGAGGAATCAAGAGTGCACCAGTGTAAATATTGTTTTTACTCCCAAAGGACATGTTTATAAGGCTCTGTAAATGGTTCTTCCCTTGGTAATCCCTAGTGAGGCACTTCAGGAATATAAGCCTGAACAGAATAAATTCAGGAATTCTTAAACAATTATACAGTTGAAGTTTTGCTGTACTTGCTTTCACATGCTTTTCAAGAATACAGCACTTGCTTAGAACCAAGGGGGTGGCTCTAAGCACTCATACTTTAAAAGCCCCCAGGAGGTATTTTTTCAACCAATGATTTTTATGCTTACCAAAATAAATTGACTTTCATGGTAGTTTCCACTTCAAATTTAGTTCTTCCAATTTTATATATTTATAAGTGATTGAAATATATGTGCAAATATAAATTATTTTGTCTAGCAAATGATTTATCAATTACTTAAATATATGGGGAAACCATTTTTCTCTAGAAATGTCTGTTTGAATGAGAGGGAAAGGTGTATTTGAACTTCAACTTAAAACTGCAAGAGTGAATCCCCAGTGGAATGAGAAGTCTCATATCTGTATTGTTTGTTTTTTGAGAATTGATTGGATCTTTAAAACTATTAAAAAATGAAATGTCATTTTGGAGAAATTTTGTTTGTGATAATGCGTTTATTTCCATTGTGTTTTATCTCAAATGAGAATACGCTTCTAATCAGGCCCACCTTCTGGAAGCATTGCCCTCCCACAGTCACCCCTTCTAACCCTCCAGTCTCCGAGCCTGAAGTCTGTCCAAGCTTCTCCCCTCCCAGCCTGTCACATGCCTCCCCTGCTCACAGGCGTTCAGCCCTACCTTGTTATCCACAGCAAGAATACCGGAGTGAGTTGCCATGCCCTCCTCCAGGGGATCTTCTAGACCCAGGGATCGAACCCAAGTATCTTACGTCTCCTGCATTGGCAGGCAGACTCTTTATCACTACTGCCACTGAGAAGCTCTAAAGACCAGAGTCAGTGCTTATATTTATGATAAAATTGTTAAAGAAGTCAGAAAATGACTAAGACTCAAATTAAGATATTGATGTCTGGCTAATCAAAGGAAGCCATCCGTAGTTTAAGGAAAAAAAAAAGAAGAAGAAGCAATCTTTCTAACACCAACACTAGGTAAAAATTAGATTGACTATAAAGAAAGAAAACATTTTGTCAAATTTTACTTTCCTATAACCTGAGACTACTGTATCTTTTTTAATTGTCTTAAAATATACAGGGATAGCTTTTAATGTGATCATAAAAGTCTTCTGCAAGAATGCTGAAGAGAACTGAGGTAGGTAGGAAGTTGAACTTTGATTGATAAAGTACATTGTAGGATTTAATAAAATAGGCAACTCTGGTGCTGCATTCTAAAAGTTGTAATGCCTGACAGCATTTTATCCAAAAATCAACTTTTATGCCTATTTTTAAAAACTTGCATATTTGTATTAAAGAGCAACATTTAACATAGTCTACAGACTTCCAGAAATGAGTCAAACTTGATACTCACAGAAAGAGGTGGAGGTTCTTTTGTTTTTCTTCCTAAGCTGCATTGCTTTCATCATTTCCAGGCTCTTCTAGAAAATACCACCCTGGAATGTAGTGGGCAGACTTTATAGAGTCATAGCACTGCTGCTTTCCTGTGGACTATGAGGGCATTTGACAAGCCCCTTGCTTGGTTGAGTTGGATGACATCACCGACTCGATGGACAGGAGTTTAACCAAGCTCCGGGAGTTGGTGATGGACAGGGAAGCTGGTGTGCTGCAGTCCACAGGGTCAAAAAGAGTAGGACATGACTGACTGAACTGAACTTGCTTAGTTGTTCAAACTTTGCATTATTCAGAGGTTTCAGTCACTGCTGTGATACCTAGAAGCCATTTTCAATTTTATTTTAATTAACTACCTCTTTTCTACTTACCTCTAAGAAATTAACTTCTTAAAAGAGACAAACTTCTTTCCCTTTTGGCTTATGTATGAGTGACGTAGGCTATAGGGGTCCGTGGTTAATAAACTATTTTCTTTCTCTCTGGTGTATATACCAGCAGAAGGTGACCAAATCCCTTTAAGGATGGATCACATTGAGAAAGTTACTCACCTTAATTTGTTATTTGGTAGCCCGAGAAAACCTGTATGGGGTGATAAACGTGGTAAAACTTAGGTAAGGAGGACCATGCCTGGCAAAGAATTTTCTATGTATATGGAAAGCATGGTCACAAAAAAGACGAACTCAAGATGTCTCTGAAAGAAACATTCTGCTTAGCAATTTTTTTTTTTAGCAGAAACCACTTTGGAATGCCAATTTTAGGTAATGAGCCCAACCTCCAGATGAATAAAGAAAAATAATCCTCCACGAGTGCCCTTTCAGTTAGAAGTAACAGGTTTCTTATGTACTTTGCTTCTCATGGCACAGCCATGAGCACTGTTTAAAATTAAGCATTCATGGGAACACCAGAAACTACTTTTATGGAAAAGATGTCCCAAGTCATTGCAATTTTGCTTTCATATTAAAATCAGTCATCCTCATTTGAGAACTGGAAGGCCAGCAACTTGCTGGCAGAATCAATGAGTTACTTGTTTTATTTGGAATACACAGGCTGGAGCTAATGAAGCAGTAGGTGAATCAGAAGTTGTTCAGTTTGTTACAATTGACCCAAAGCTTTTATGCCCATAGGTCTGTTGTAGCTACCTCAGCAGAGAGGTAAAGAAAACAACCCAGGGTCTTAACTGTTCCCACCACATCCTGGGAACCAGAACCCGAATTCTCCAGTCAACAGCCCCAAACAGCCCTGCAGCTACAGTGGGAGGTGCCCCCCACTCCCAGGGAACTTTTCCCAACAGATGCTTCACCCACCTCACCCCACCCCACCCCACCGGGCAGGGCAGCCAGCTGGGGGGAGACTGGCAGGAACTGGACCTAGAAAGGCTTCCCAGGTGGTTGAGATGCCACCACGTATGGAGACCAGGTGTGAACTCAAAAGTCCCACAGGTAGGTCAGACCTGGCATTGCACTTACTGTGCAGAAAGGTCAATCAAGGGGACACAGCCCTCCAACCTGAAGACTCCCAAGAGAAACCCCCCGTGAAGTCAAATCTGGCTCATCTCTGAGCACCCTTACAGAACTGGGTCACTCTGTCTTCAAGGGTTGATAGAAACTAAGAACAAAAGTAGAGAATGCCTGCATCTCTCCTAATATCGCTGAATTCATCAGCGCACCTCCCTCTAAGGGCCACATGAGTACAGGCTCAGTTCAGCTAACGTTCCTGAGAGAACACTGACTGCAGAGGCTCCGGGGCTGCAGCTTATTTGGGACTGAGGTTAGTTTCCCCTTCAAGCAATAGCATCCTTCATTCCAGGCCTGCAACGCTTCTCTCTTCTGTGATTTTTTTCTCATTTTATTTCTTGCCTCAGAGAATTTCATTCTTGTCTTAATGGACATTTTAAAATATGTCTGATTTAACAGACTTCAAATTGTTTATGAAGAAGGTAAGATATGCACATAAAATTAACTTTGGGGGGATCCCATTCTCATCACCATAGAATTATGAGTGGAAAATAAAAGATGGAAAACAAAGATATGATCAATGTACCAAAACATTTATTAATGTTTCAGGATGCATTAAGAGATTTCTCTTAACAGAAAGGTAATTTCACCTTTATAGAGTTGATAGCACTACCACATTTCAGCAAACTGAGGACACTGGATAAATTGTAGTGATTTGTTTTTAAAAATACATTAAATGCAACAATGTGCAGAAAGTATTGTAGATGTAGTTAAAGAAGTCAGTAAGAAAATGTGTAACCTTCCTCCCCTTCTCTCTGTCCATCCATCTTCCAGGAAACCACAGGCTGTTGCTGACCAGGCTTGTCATGACATCTCGAGGCTGCTGCTTTTCCCCCTACATCATAACCGATTTCAAATGGTGCTAGACAAAAACAGACTCTGAACACCAGGAGAAATCGGTCAGCCTGTGTAAGAGATGGGTCTGCCGGTGCTCAGTGGGGTCCACACCTTGACGGTGCAGGTGGCAAGTCTGATTTCACCTACTCAGCAACTGCAGCTGATTGTTCCATGGCGTGTAGGAGCAGGTGGACGGTGCTGGTGATGAGAGAGTCCTTCCGGTCCACGGCCCTCCAGCTGCCGACTGTGATCAAGTTCCCAACCCAGCGCTGCCCGATCACATGCTCAGAGGCCTCACCAACAGGTTACTGCTGGTGGCTGCTGCTACCTGTCCGTGGGAAGACTATCACAAACCCTGGCTCTGCTCAAGCCTCTTGAGTTTCTACTGAACACCACCCCACCCCTGCACTGTCCCCCTTTCCCAACCCAACATGTTCAAGAGTATACTTTTCTTTTCAAGGTCTTCCTTTCTTCAACCAGCTCAGGTGGCAGGAGGAGGGGAGCTGGTCCCAGGGCAGCAGCTCCTCTGCAGGTGGCCTTTGACTATGCTGCAATTCTTACTCCTAAAACATTGATTTCAAATGATGCTAGATACAAAGATGGAAAAATTTAAGCCACCATGTGAAACCAGCTTCCAGAAGAAGAGGATCTCACTGCAGAAACGAGGAAGATGTGATCAGAAGACCCAAACTTTGCCTGAGCAAAAGATGTCTTATTACAGTTATACTTGTGACAGGACATAATATGAGGGTCCATTCGAAAGGCAGAGTTACAGAGAAGAGTTTTGTAATAGAGAAGAGTTACAAAGTGATGCTCAAAGAACATGAAAGTCAAAGCTGATAATTTACAATCACAATACAAAGTCATGAATTCTAGGCTAGTTTATTTAGTTCCATAACCAGTCCCTACATAATATATGACAAAATAAAATAGCCAAAACTGTTATTAAAAAAAAACTGTGTTAATAGTTACATTAGCATTTCTCTGCTTTGTAAAATATTTCACAGTATGCAAAGCATTTTCTGATGTTATCTCACTTCTTCAGGGAACAGGCAGCCTATTTGCCTGGGAGGATCTAGCCACTCTACAAAGGCAAGTGTCACCTGAGCCAGGAGTCCAACTCTTCCAAGTGTCCTGGGCAGGAAAACCATGGGCTCTTCCTCTGCAGCCACAGGTGAGTGGTCAGGACATTCAAATAAGACCCCGATAACTGCGAATCCTATCTATCTCTAATATGACAGGAAAAAAATTAGTGTTCTGTAACTGTGTTAAGTAGACAATTCTCTAATACAAGAATGGAGTTTTGTTTTGTCCTGTTTTCAAATTCTGCCTGAAAATAAGACTCCCAAATGGTATTCAAGTGAGATTCTCCATCTTCTGGTTGTACTGTTGTTTTTGGTTGTTTGAAGCTAAGAAAATATGACTGTACTTCCTCTGATACCATAACCAAGAAAAATAAGAGACACACGATTTTTATGTCTCAATTCCCTATCAATTATTTAGGACTGTAGATAAAGCCTTATGTTTTTTCTGCCTCCTGGAAATAACATCACGTGCTGTTCTAGGGACAAGAAGGGAATAAAATGCGAACACCAAGTTGTGCTCTTCAGTTCTCACAACAGTCTGGAGAAGCAGGGATTATTCCCATTTTTGCAGGAGAAGAAACTGATCCTCACTGTAGTTCAAAAACTTGTCTACAATCACATGGCTAGTGAATTATGTCGATCCCAGGTCTGACTCCAAAGTCTGTGTTCCTGCCCCTCTGCCCACTCTTGCCTGCTTTGTAGTCTGACTATTGTCTTATTCTGTTCTTAAACTTGATTATGAGCAAGATTCAGGGTGGGGACAGTCCTAGGCAACACTTCTGCAAGGAAGGGGGGTGTTACTGACTGTATAACACATTAAACTTGGGTGGAGATGGGAGCATGCCTGGTTCTGCAGGGGACTGGGTGCTTCAATACTTGCTCCGTTCTCCAGCACACCGGTGCCTCCGTGGTCTCCCCTGCAGGGCTGCAGGAGCGGGAAGATGCCGGGGATGAACTGCCCCACAGCATCTGTGCTAGATGCCCGAGCAATTCTGATACCAGCACTAGACTCTGCACCCCATGGGAGGAGAAAACACTTCTTTAGTCGGGGATGAGTTTTGCTGGGAGATGCAGCACAGTCTTTCTCAAAGCGTGCTCTGTATCTGCCTGATTCTAAGGTTGTATAGTGTTTTTTCAAAGGGGTCAATTCTGTGGAACAATCAGAAGCATACAGGCCACTCAGTATGTTACACTCCAGGCTGAATCTTAAATACAAAAGGATTTTGAATTCTACACTTAGTCCTGAATTCTGCTTGTTTCATAAGAAAAGTGAAAGTGAGAGTCTCTCAGTCGTGCCCAGCTCTTTGTGACCCCATGGACTGTGCAGTCCATAGAATCCTTCAGGCCGGGATACTGGAGTGGGTTGCCTTTCCCTTCTCCAGGGGATCTTCCCAACCCATGGATTGAACCCAGGTCTCCCGCATTGCAGGCAGATTCTTTACCAGCTGAGCCACAAGGGAAGCCCAAGAATACTGGAGTGGGTAGCCTGTCCCTTGTCCACTGGATCTTCCCAACCCAGGAATTGAGCCGGGGTCTCCTGCATTGTAGGCGGATTCTTTACCAGCTGAGCTATAAGGGAAGAAAATCATGTGTAAGACCTCCAGAACGTCTCTGTGACATGGCACAAATAAACACAGATGCCCAGCTTGAATTAGCAGTTAAAAATTCTTGTAATGAAGTGTGAGTTGGGCGCACTGTCTTTGGAATGGGAGTTCCAGAACACCAATGCCAACCTCTAATCCAGCCATAGATATGGAAACCAGACTAACGGCATCTGTACTTCAAAAAGTAAGCGAGAGGACTTCTGGGTTGAGACAGTAGCTTGAGGATAAAGCATATGACCAAGGAATATAAAATGAAGGAGCAGTCTATAGCTGTATAATAAACTACAGGAGCGCACCAGGCTCCTGCTGAAGGTAGTACGTAGGAAACCTAGCAAGATATTCACTGAATGAAAGGACCAGCCTGCCAAATAAATGAAAGGAAGAATGCTGGTTAAACCATGCAAACATCTTTGAGATCAGTGGGCACTTAGCTGACTAGAGAAGGAAATGGCAACCCACTCCAGTGTTCTTGCCTGGAGAATCCCAGGGACGGCGGAGCCTGGTGGGCTGCCGTCTGTGGAGTCGCACAGAGTCGGACATGACTGAAGCGACTTAGCAGCAGCAGCAGCAGCAGCAGCTGACTAGAGACCCTGGAGCAGGACTTGGGAGGGTAATCTCAAATGTTACGGCACCTCTGTGGAATATAAGTGTTAAAGTGCGCACCCAGTGGGGACCTTCACAGAGTTGCTGACTTTTCCCTGAGACTGGCAGCCATGCTCGGAGCCATTACCTTGACTTAGAAAGAGCAATTAAAGAATGTGTACTAATTTGCAGCTGTTGCAAATCAATTCAGATATAAAACTATATCAAAGCTTCCTGCAAAAAGTCCTGTTAGTCATGGTCTTATCTTATTCTACCCAAGTTATTGTACCTGTGATCCAGCGAGTTTAAACTAATATAAATCAATGTTAGCCCCTTCTCACTTTTCCTGAGCCTGCAAGATTACCACATTACCTTATCACCAATCCCTTCTCACCTCCTATTGTGAATAAGCCTTTAGGCTTAGTAACTCTCCATGGTGCAAACAAAACATTATCAAACATAAAGGAAGATACTGCAATTGAAAATAAGAGAGACTAATCCAGGAAATTTGAGATAGTACTCTTCTACAAATCAATGTACTAAAATACACAAGGGAACAGCAAGTCCAAAACAGAATATTAAAAATTGCTCATGTTTTTGTAACACAGAATTCATGAAATGATAGGAGGCATTTGTAAGATTAACGACTTGATATCAAAAATTTTACATATGAATAAAACATGAGGAAGTCTGAAAAGCAGCAATAATGAGGAGATTGAATCCAGAAAAAAAACACCAAAGAGATCATGCGAAAATAGGCTTCAATTCTCCATAATTAACTATGGTGCTGTGCTTAGTTGCTCAGTCGTGTCTGACTCTTTGTGACCCTACGGACTTGCAGGCTCCTCAATCCATGGAATTCTCCAGGCAAGAATACTGGAGCGGGAAGTCTATCCCTTCTCCAGAGGACCTTCCTGATCCAGGAATCAAACTGGCGTCTCCTGCATTGGAGGCGGATTCTTTACCAGCTGAGCCACCAGGGACACCCCAATTAACTATGGACCAAGCTGTAAATTATACATACATTCAGACACTTGGGCTCACATGTGTGTACACACATCTAGATATGAGAAAAATAAAAGAAATCAGGAAGAGGTGAAGGATGAATTAGCAAATAAATATGCTTCATTTCTCAGATCAAGAGGAGAAAGACTCCGTTAGTTGACTCATTAAGGCTCACTAAACAAATGCCAATTTAATGATAAGTGACCCTGCCCTACATGGAGAAAATTAATGAAATTCATATGTTGAAAAAATACTGTAACTATCTAGAGATAAAATAAACAGAAAAAGTTCATATTGGTATCAAATGTGTCTTTCATAACTAAACACCAGAAATTAGTGCTTTGAGAGAAAATGTGGCATAAAATTTCTGTACTCACTCAAGCTATCGTGTATCTACAAGGCACACATAAATAGTCTTACATAAGCAAGAACCCAAACTACACACCAATTATTAATAGATACTCTTCCCATGAAAAGAAAAATTCTCACAAACACATGGGGAATTTTAAAGAAGAAATCAAAAAAATAGTAATGAGGCACAAACTAGTTAAATAGTGTCACCAAATTTTTTTTTAATATGGATCTGAAACTAGATATAATGGTATGAAAAATCTTGAACGATAACTCATGGACAATGAAAAGACAAATAATAAACTTGATATAAAACAATAGATTTTGTCAATACAACTAGGAAGTTGAGAACGAAGTAAAGGAAAAAAACTATACTTAACTTGTAATACACATGGAATAAGTAAAACAGGATATACCTATTCTTGACATGATAAAGAGAAAGTGATATTCAACACTAATATAAAATGGAAAAATGCAACTTTCAAAACACAAAGATAATCAAAACAGCAAAACCGCTTGGTCCATGTAACAAAAGAGGAATGAGGAAAGGAAGAATGGGGACACTTTCTATATCTCTTGCTGAAAACAGCATCGGCAGACCAAGAGTGAAGTTGGTCTTGTACAGTGCTGAATTCAGTCCTTGGAACTGTTAAATAAATAAAAAGGAAAGAACTCTACAAGCATGATTAAACATATAAATATATCAGGTATGAAAGTATATGTGAATGAATGTCTTACATTTCCCTTTTGAAGGACTATACTTTTTAAATATATGAATAAAAAACTTCAAACTACATGATATTTGGAAACACATTCCGAAACTAAAATGACATAGAAAAATTCCACTTATAATACCATCAAAAAAATAACACCGTAGACATATATTTGACCAAGGAAATACAGACATACAATGAAAACCATAAACTGTCATTGAAAGAAATTAAAGAAGATGGACATAAATAAATATCCATATTCAGGGATTGCAAGACTTAATATTTTTAAGATGAAAACACTGTCTATATACAATATACAGCCTTGATGTACTCCTTTCCCAATTTTGAACCACTCCATTGTTCCATGTCTGGTTCTAACTGTTGCTTCTTGACTTGTATACAGGTTTCTCAGGATACAGGTGAAGTGGTCTGGTAGATTCCCATCTCTTTAAGAATTTTCCACAGTTTGTTGTGATCCACATAGTCAAAGGCTTTAGCTTAGTCAATGAAACAGAAGTAGATGTTTTTCTGAAATTCCCTTGATTTTTCTGTGATCCAGCGGCTGGTGGCAATTTGATCTCTGGTTCCTCTGCCTTTTCTAAATCCAGCAGCTTGGTTCACGTATCGCTGAAGCCTAGCTTGAAGGATTTTGAGCATTATCTTGCTAACATATGAAATGAATGTAATTATATGGTAATTTGAACATTCTTTGGCAGTACAGTAGAGATTGGAAAGAAAACTGACTTTTTCCAGTCTGTGGCCAGTGCTGAGTTTTCCAAAACTGCTGACATATTGAGTGAAGCACTTTCACAGCATCATCTTTTAAGATTTGAAATAGCTCATCTGGAATTCCATTACCTCCACTAGCTTTTTTCATAGTAATGCTTCCTAAGGCCCACTTGATGTCACACTCCAGGATGTCTGGCTCTAGGTGAGTGATCGCACCATCATTGTTATCCAGGTCCTTAAGACCTTTTTTGTGTAGTTCTTGTGATTTCTTGCCACTTCTTAATTTCTTTTGCTTCTGTTAAGTCTCTGCAGTTTCTCTCCTTTATTGTGCCCATCTTTGCATGAAATGTTCCCTTGGTATCTCCAATTTTCTTGAAGAGATCTCTAGTCTTTCCCATTCGGTTGTTTTCCTCTATTTCTTTGAAATTCTTCATTTAAGATGGCTTTCTTATCTCTCCTTGCTATTCTGAAACTCTGCATTCGGTTGGGTATGTCTTTCCCTTTCTCCTTTGCATTTTGCTTCTCTTCTTTAATCAGCTATTTGTAAGCCTCGTCAGACAATTACTCTGCCTTATTGTATTTCTTTTTCTTTGCAATGGTTTTGGTCACTGTCTCCGGTACAATATTATGAACCTCTGTTCATAGTTCTACAGGCACTCCATCAGATCTAATCTCTTGAATCTATTCATCACTTCCACTGTATAATCACAAGGGATTTGATTTAGGTCATACCTGAATGGTCTAGTGGTTTTCCCTACTTTCTTCAATTTAAGTCTGAATTTGGCAATAAGAATTTCATGATCTGAGCCACAGTCAGCTCCTGGTCTTGTTTTTGCTGACTGTATAGAGCTCCTCCATCTTTGGCTGCAAAGAATATAATCAATCTAAACAAACAATATATCAAACAAACAAAGAATATAATCAATCAATATAATCAATCAAAGACTATAATCAATTTCAGTATTGACCATCTGGTGATATCCATGTGTAGAACCGTCTCTTGTGTTGTTGGAAGAAGGTGTTTGCCATGACCAGTGTGTTTTCTTGACAAAACTCTACTGGTCTTTGTCTTGCTTCATTTTGTATTCCAAGGCCAACTTGCCTGTTACTCCAAGTATCTCTTGACTTCCTACATCTGCATTCCCATCCCCTATGATGAAAAGGACATTTTTTTTTTCAGTGTTAGTTCTAAAGGGTCTTGTAGGTCTTCACAGAGCTGTTCAATTCAGCTTCTTTGGCATTAGAGGTTGGGGCACAGACTTGGATTACTGTGACGTTGAATTGCCTTTAAAATGGGTCGAGATCATTGTGTCATTTTCGAGACTGAACTCAGGTATTGCATTTCAGACTCTTGCTGACTATGAGGGCTGTTCCATTTCTTCTAAGGGATTCTTGCCCACATAGTAGGTAGAATGGTCATCTAAATTAAATTTGCCCCTTCCCATCCATTTTTGTTCACTATTTCTTAAAATGTCAGTGTTCACTCTTGCCATCTCCTGCTTGACCAAAATAGTTATCAGACTTAATTGGAGATATTAGTTGGTGTGTAGTAAAAAGGTAAATATTCATGAATTAGTTACTTTCTTTATCTGAGTAACCACCAAGTGAAATATAGTGGGGGAAAGTTCCATTCACAATAGCAACAAGTCATCTAGAAACAAATTAGAACATTTAAACACTTTGGGGGAGAATACAACAAAATGCTTGAAAAAATAAATAATGAAATTTTTATTTAAAAGAGGGTTTAATATTGTGGAGATGTTAATTATCTCTGAATTTTTATTTAAGAGATGATTTAACATTGTGGAGATGTTAATTATCTCTGAATTAGAAGGAAAATTTAATGTAATTTCAATCAGAGTTTCAATGGTATTCTTTTTTTAATTTGATGAAATAATTATAAATGTCATGAGACTGATCAACAGAACTTATTGAAATAGTAAAAGAAGGGTGCTCAACTCCAGAACAAAATATAAGTGATATTAAAAATTATTTAAAAGAATAAAATAATTGATATGATAAAGGATAAGGATAAGGAAAAAGACATAGATTCATAAACTAAACACAGAGCCCTTGAAATAGTACAAGTTTTTGTAAGAATTTGACAGTAATTAACATGGTATTTCAAGACATGGAAAACTGGAATTATTAATAAGGGAACTATCTGAAAATATAAGTTAGATTCCTGCCTCATGTCATTCACCAGAGCAAAGTCCATATGGATTAAATATTAAATGTTAAAAATAAAACCATAACAGAACTACATGAAAATATAGGCAAATGTCTTTCTGATATGAGAGGTCTGGAGATGTATATTAAGGGAAAATTCTACCACAGACAAGATTAAAAAAAAGAATACAAAATAAAACTTTGTACATACAAAAATAAGGTAATAGACAAATGGGAAAATTAAAAAAATCCAAGTATAAAAATGGTAACAAATTAAGAACAAATAATTTACAAAAGGAAAGTTGAAGTAGTAAAAAAACATATGGAAAAGGTTTAGCTTCACTTGTAACATGAGAAATAACGCACTTTAGAAATGGAATACCTTATTTGCCTAAGAGATTGGGAGACTGACAAAACCTAGTAGTAATAAAAGCTCAGAAAAAGAGACACTGCTTTGACTTACTAGTCTAGTCTAAGTCTAAGTCGCTTCAGTCGTTTCCGACTCTGTGTGACCCCATAGACGGCAGCCCACCAGGCTCCGCCGTCCCTGGGATTCTCCAGGCAAGAATACTGGAGTGGGTTGCCATTTCCTTCTCCAGTGCATGAGAGTGAAAAGTGAAAGTGAAGTCACTCAGTCATGTCCGACTCTTAGTCCGACTCTTAGCGACCCCATGGACCGTACCCTACCAGGCTCCTCCGTCCATGGGATTTTCCAGGCAAGAGTACTGGAGTGGGGTGCCATTGCCCTCTCCGTGACTTACTAGTAAGTGTGGTCAAAACTTTGTGGAGGGTAGTTTGGAAATAGGCACCTAAAATCTTAAAGCAAGGCATAGCCTTTCACTCAAATCTACAACTCTCCTCTCTTCAATTCAGTCAGTCAGTTGTGTCTGACTCTTTGTGACCTCATGGACTGCAGCATGCCAGGCTTCCCTGTCCATCACCAACTCCTGGGGCTTGCTCAAACCCATGTCCATTGAGTCGGTGATGCCATCCAACCTTCTCTCTTCGGTAACCCTTAAGATCTGAATCCTCAAGCTTTCTCTGATGTCAGTCAAGTTTCCACCTCATTTCTTTTCATATCTACAAGAATGTGTGTTGTGGTGCTTATTCTAATGATCAAAATAAAAAAGTAGTTCATTTCCAAGAATAGGTAATTAGATAACTGATGATGGACCATCCAAGAAATAACAGTAAACCACTACAGATGATGCTGTGGAGTAATATATAACAATGAGGAAAATTTTCACAATATAGTTAATAAAGATAAAGAAGGTTATAAGACTGTATAAGGTATGAGTTCAAACATTTTGGCTTAAATAATGACTATACATAAAGGTTTAAAGAAACTAAAATTATACTCATCATTTTTAGGAAAGGAATTGCACTTGTTTAGAAAATACTCAAAGAAAAAGAGGAGCCTAAATATGGGGAGACAATTCTGTGAAAGATACATATGAGATATTTATTATCTCAGAGAAGGAGGCTTAGGAAAAGAGAAGCCAAAAAGATGGATAGAGGTGCTGTTCAAGTGAATCTCCTCCAAACCCCCAATAAACATAATACAGTCATAAAATAATTGAATTTGAGTCACTTTTTTACAAAAGTTCACAGAGGCTTTGGCTTTGCAAGTAAGTATTGCAGGTAGAACCATTAGCCAGCAGACATGGACACAGAGGTAAAGAAACGGAGAAAGCACGAGAAAGTAACCCCCGAGGCAGCTGAGAACTCGTGTTTGGGGTGGGTGGTCAGGGCAGGTGGGAGTCTTTACAAATGTGGCGTTGCTGCCTGTGTCCAGCTTAACCAGTTCTTGCTGTTAAGGTAGCTGAGCCCAGTTGATATCTGGGTTAACGTGTATTTTCAGATAAACAGGCTAGAAGAAGTCACAGCAAAATGTTAACTATAATGAGTGGTAGAATTACGGATGGTGGTTTATTTGATCTTTGGGTTATTCATGACTTCCAAAATGTCTACAATGAATATACATCAACTTTTATAATCCAATAAAGTTCTAAGTTTCCTTTAAAAAAAAAAAAAAAGTCCTTCCACGGAATCATTTCTGTGAACTATCTTTAATAATTTGCAACTCATTTAATGTCTTTGTCGATTTCTTCTACTAGAAAATATTCCAAAATGTATAAACAAAAGGAAAAGATAAAAGTGACTCCATCCTAGCCCTCGATTCTCGCATCTTCCTTAAAGGGCTCTCCAAAGCTTCAGTATGATTCACCATAGTGTGTGATGTGTACAGGTAAAGGAATCTCATTTCTTAGTGCTCATTTCGTACCTTACTTGGCTTACTGTGACTGATACTGAGTGGAATTTGGTCCTCTCCCTTATGCTTCCCCTATCAGAAGAGCTGCTATCCTCTAGGGAAGAATAACAGAATGCTGAAGAGCACAGGTATTTCAGAAGAGGAGAGTATATAGGCTTCATTGGAACAGAAAAGGGGCTTCCCTGGTAGCTTAGCTGGTAAAGAACCCACCTGCAATGCAGGAGACCCAAGTTCGATTCCTGGGTCGGAAAGATCTGCTGAAGAATGGATAGGCTACCCACACCAGTATTCTTGGGCTTCCCTCCTGGCTCAGCTGGGAAAGAATCTGCCTGCAATGTGTGAGACCTGGGTTCGATGCCTGAGTTGGGAAGATCCCCTGGAGAAGGGAAAAACTACCCACTCCGGTATTCTGGTCTGGAGAATTTTGTGGGCTGTATAGCCCATAGGGTTGCAAAGAGTCAGACACGACTGAGAAGAGAAATAATAGAAGAGATGGATCAAGCATTCAGAGTTAGATATCATCCTGAAAGAAATAGGGATGATATTAGCAACTTGAAACAAGAATAAGCGGAGGCTGAGAGAACCAAGCAGAAATAGCTGGCTTAAAAAATACAAAAGCTGAAATTAAAAAAAAAAAAAAGAAATCACATCAGGTAGATGAAATAACAGAATGGATACAGTTGAATGAATTAGAATTCTAGATTGAAGAAATCTCCCAGAACAAAGGAGAAAAAGACAAAGCAAAAAATATATAAGTGAAAGCTAAAAGATAAGGAGAATAGATATAGCGGTACTCACATATGAATAATAGGAATCTTCAGTGCAGTCGCTCAGTTGTGTCCAACTCTTTGTGACCCCATGGACTGCAGCACACCAGGCTTCCCTGTCCATCACCAACTCCCAGAGCTTACTCAAACTCATGTCCATTGAGTCAGTGACGCCATCCAACCATCTCATCCTCTGTCATCCCCTTCTCCTCCCGCCTTCACTCTTTCAGCATCAGGGTCTCTTCCAATAAATCAGTTCTCCGCATCAGGTGGCCAATGTATTGGAGCTTCAGCTTCAGCATCAGTCCTTCCAATGAATATACAGGACCAATTTCCTTTAGGATAGACTGGTTTGATCTCCTTGCAGTCTAAGGGACTTTCAAGAGTCTTCTCCAACACCACAGAAATAAAAAATGAAAAGGAGGAAGTATTGAAGAAATAATGAAAAAATAGTCCACTTTTAGAATTAAAAAGGAAAAAGAAAGTGCCTAGATGGAAAGGTTTCTTGGAGTGTTAAAAATGAGAGGTCTGGAAAAACTCACTTGTTGGGCTTCCCAGGTGGCTCGGTGATAAAAAGAATCTGCCTGTAATGCAAGACATGTGGGTTTGATCCCTGGGTTGGGAAGGTTGCCTGGAGGAGGGCATGGCAACCCACTCCAGTATTCTTACCTGGGAAATCCCATGGACAGAGTGAGTAGCCTGATGGGCCACAGCCATGGGGTCGTAAAGAGTCGGACACGACTTAGCGAGTAAATGACAACAACGAGGGGAATCTCATGACTCTTCTCGAACAACAGTTTAGATTCACAGCTACCGAGATTTCTAATACTCTGGGGAGCTGTGTGGCTTCAATACAAGTATTTCACAGAGATGGGGAATCAGGTCGGGAAAAATTACCATATAATCACTGCTATAGTATATTAATGGTTTACAATACATTCAAAACTATTCACTGTTTTTTACAGTCATACAGAGGCTGGAACTTGCTTCATATTTTTATTCCAAAGCTCTAGCTTAGTCACAATGAGAACATTAAGAGCAACCTTTATTACATCAAAAGTCTGAGGGCACCCATGACCCTGTGCTCCTAAGGCAAGGTTTAAATGTATGACAGGAGACCAGCAGAAGGAAACACACAGGTAGCGCAAGGATTATTCTTTGTTACTTAAGTGGTTCTCAAGATAACTATTTGCAGAAATTCTGAAGATCAAATATTTGCTGGCACACTTAAAAGATTTTACAAGATAGCCGATAAAAAGGAAGTTAATACTAAGCAACATTCAATCACTACCTAAATACAAAATTGACTCACTCTGTCTACAAAAATATTCACCGTCATGGCTACACTCACATGGTTCCCATCATCTTTATACATCACTGTTCCAGGAAGTACTGGTATATCTGTTAAGATTAGACTAAGCCATAAAAGACAGGGGGAAAAAAATACCAGTTTACTTCTCTCTCTGGTTAAGAACCATCAGCAGCCCAGGGTTCATATGGTGGCTCCAAGAACCACAGAAAGCTGGGACCTTCCATTACAGCGACCATCTCAACTCATGGTCCAAACGCCATTCAGCAAAGCGGAAGAATGGAGGGAGGAAGCACTGGTCCCTCTAAAGACACTTTCAAGACACCCCACTTGCATGTCTCTAGATGGAACATAGTCACATGGCAATAAGGAAAGCTGAGAAATGAAGCCTTTAGGGAGGTGGCCAAGGATGCAGTTAAAAATACAGGGTCCTGTTACTAATGAAGAAGAGGAAAGCAAATACTGGAGATTTCAGCAGTCTCTGCAACAAATGGGTACTGCCCTGATCCGTGTCTTAGATAATCAAGAGGCAAAGTTCTCAGCTGTTCCCGTAACTACCTCACGGTTATATAACATTGCATTGTGTCCCTTACCTTGTACTTTATCAGCTTTAGCTCTGTTGTACATTGGAACACATGAAGAGCTTGGCTGAGTATCTTCCCTGACATTTCTCATAGCACTGAGAGATTATAAAAAATGATGGAAAATTAAATAATGAAATGTTCCAAATTTGGGGGCCTGCTCTAAATGATTTTATGGCACCTTTGCCTTTTATACTGGGCTTTCCCTGATGGCTCAGGGTAAAGAGTCTGCCAGCAAGGCAGGTGACACAGGAAACTCAGGTTTAATCCCTGGTCAGGAAAATCCCCTGGAGGAGAAAATGGCAACCCACTTCAGTATTCTTGCCTGGAAAATCCCATGGACAGAGGAGCCTGGAGGGCTACAGTCCATAGGGGTTGCAAAGAGTTAGGATGGTTAGTTATTTCCTCTGAGTCTTACTGAGTCTTCAGGGCAAAGGCATCATTCTTTTATTAAATCAACAAATATTTTTTTGAGCACCCTAAGCTTAACCGTCTTTAGGCTAAGTATTGGAGAGTGCACATGTTTCAGTTAGACATCTTCCCTGTTATCAAGGAGTTTATAATTCCCCAGATAGAAATACACACAAATAACTCTGTGAAGTTCCTTAAAGACAAGTAAAAAAATGTCTCAAGATGAATCAGGAAAGTACTGCATTAAGTTGTGCAGAGACCAGGAATGAAGATGAATTAAAGAGGTAAGAATTTAAACCTGTCCTTCGAAATAAAGGACATACTGCAGATGGAGATGGGCTTTCTTCTTTGTGGTTTCCCACGCATAATTAGTCATTTGTAACATCCTCCTGCTATTATTTTCTCGTGGTGATTTAAGCGGGAAATATGTGTAGAGTGAGATCATTTTTCATTCTTAGCTTCTACGTATCAACTTCTGCTGCTTGTCCCGTCTCAGGCAGTGAGGGCAGCTGGGATAAGAAGGTACCTATCTGTGAGTCAGTAAGTTTTCCCACAACTTCCTCCACATGATCTTGATTTGTTTCCGGAGTTAGAAAGAAAAATTCTAATTCTTCTTCCACAGAGTAATCTCTCAGATATTTGAAAATCGCAGTAATGTACTGCATGGTCCTTCTAGGTTTTTTTTTTCCTTAAGGAGGAAATTTATTTGAAACCGTGAGTTTAAACAGGTAAAATTGCTCTGCTCTGATAGTAAATTCTTTCCAGTATAAAGATCGTTCTCCTTAGTGACTAAATTAAAAGATGTTAGAGAAAATTAAATCTGTTTGTGTTACTTCTTAAAATAGCAATACAATCCCAGGAATTATACTACTCACTTCCTCATTATTCTTCTCCAGACAATGAAATAATTTCCCCAAGCCTCTGGTCATTCTTCATTTTTCATCTTTCTTCACATTTTTATTTGGGCGTATAAAGGCTCATTCTCTTAGCTGCATTTGTTGTACAATAGTAGACAGTCCCTCTCTAGTTTTTACTGAAGTATATTAACTTATGATATTACTAGTTTCAGGTGTACAGCATAGCAATTATACTGTACACATTATTTTTAGAATTTATAAATTATATACACTGTGAAATAATGAACATGTCTAGTTATCATGTCATCATACAGATTCATTACAATATTACTATGTTCCCTATGTTGTACATTGCATCACCATGACCCATTTGTAAGTGAAAGTGTGTAACTCCTAATCCCCTTCACCTATTTTTGCCCACCTCCTCCACTCCCTTCCCTCTGGCAACCCTGAGTTTTCCCCTGGATCTATGAGTCTGTTCCTGTTTCGTTTTGTTTGTTCACTTGTTTTGTTTTGTAGATCCCACACATGCATGAAGTCAGAGTCCATGTGTCTTTCTCTAATATTTCACTTTGCATAGGTCCATACATGTTGTCATAAACAGCAATATTTCATTTTTTATGGCTGAGTAATATTCGATTATATACCTATACCAATTCCATTCATCTGTTGATGGACATTTGGGCTTCCCTAATAGCTCAGTTGGTAAAGAATTTGCCTGGTTCAATTCCTGGGTCAGGAGGATTCACTGGAGAAGGGATAGGCTACCCACTCCAGTCTTCTTGGGCTTCCCTTGTTCAGCTGATAAAGAATCTGCCTGCAATGCGGGAGACCTGGGTTCGATCCCTGGGTTGGGAAGATCCCCTGGAGAAGGGAAAGGCTACCCACGCCAGTATTCTGGCCTGGAGAATTCCACGGACTGTATTGTCCATGGGGTCGCAAAGAGTGGGACACAACTGAGTGACTTTCATTTTTTTCTTTCACTAGGTTGCTTAAAGACTAGATCAAATAATGCTGCAATGAACACAAGGTGCATGCACCTTTTCTAGGATTCTTAACTTTTTCTAGTAAATACCCAAAAGTGGGATTGCTGGATCATATGGTAGTTCTATTTTTAATTTTCTGAGGAACATCCCTACTGTTTTCCATGGTGGCTACACCAATTTATAATCCCGTTAACAGTGAATGAGGTATCATTTTTCTTCACATCCTCACCAATCACATTTTTTTTTGTCTTTTTGATAACAGCCATTCTGAAACATATGAAGTGATATCTCATAGTGGTTTTGATTTGCATTTCCATGATGATTAGTGATATGGACCATTTTTCATGCTGGCCATCTCTTTATCTTCTTTGGAAGATTGTTCAGGTTCTCTGCCCATGCTATAATCAGATTGTTTGTTCTTGGATATTAAGTTGTATGCCTTCTTTATGTAATCTGGATATTAAGCCCTTATTGAATATACATGATTTGCGACTTAGCAACGGAACAGCAACAACAAACATTTAACTGAGTCAATATTGATTATATACATTTATGGAAACATATATGTAACCAATTGTGCCAATATTTTAAATTTATTAGGAGAAAACAGTTTTCATTATCATTTTATTACCCCTGATTCTGTGATTATCATTTCTCTTGGCTTCTCTTTTATTATATTTTTCTTTTCTCTGTTTTCTTCATGAGTAGTATCAGAGGCAGTATATATATCCTGCTGTTACTTCACTAATCAATAAAAAATTAAAAACCAATCCAGCAGTAAGAAAATAATAATGACAGAGATTATCCACTTAAAATCCCAAATCTGTAAATCATACTGATACATAGATATTTTTACACAGAATAATTAAGTACAGAACTCAATCACACACAAAATTTCAATGATGTTAACATGTCTGAATACTATCAAATATTAGAAGAACAGTATCTTAATTATTTAGGCAGTCATTTGATTCATTTTATTTGTTATTTTAATTAATAGTAAAATCATTCATAGTTAAAAAAATTTATTCTAGAATTTGGAGACAATAAAAACATCAGTAGTTGCCAGTGCTTGGGTCAGAGGAGGGACCAATGGGCAGAGCACTGAGAAATTTTAGGGAGACAAAAATACTCTGTATGATACCATAATGATGGATGCATGTTACCTATTTGTCGAAATTGATAAAATCTGCAAACCAATAGTGAACCTTCATGTAAACTGTAACTTTTGGTGATTATGATGTGTCAGTGTAGGTTCATCAATAACAACAAATGTAACTCTGGTAAGGGGTGCTGATAATGAAACTATGCTTTTACTGGGGCTGTAGGTGTATGAGAAATCTCTGAACATTCCCTTCAATTTTGTCCTGAGCCTAAAATGCTCTAAAACAGTTAATTTTAAAAAAATTTAAACTAAGATATTGCTTACTACTCTCTCTCTTATCCCTTATACATCTTCTTTTGTGGTTTGATGACTTTCTTTTATGGTATGCTTAAGTTTCCTCTCTCTTTATCTTTTGTGTATTTACTGTGGGTGTTTGCTTTTTGGATATCTGATGCTTACGTACAGCAGCTTACACATAACAGTCTATTTTAAGTTGATAACAACTTAAGTTTGATTCCATTGTAAAAATCAGCATTTTTACTCTATCATCTCATATTTATGTTTTAATATTGCATATTACATCTGTTTATTCTGAGTATCCTTTGAGTAATTATTGTAATCATAGTTGCTTTTACTAATTTTGTCTCTTAAAATTCATACAAGATTTATAAGTGATTAACTCACAGCCTTTACTGTATATTTACCTTTCTAATGAGATGTATCCTTTCACGTATGTTCTTTTTACTAATTAGCTCCCTTTCGTTTAGCATAAGGAAGTCCCTTTGACATTTCTTGTATGGCTGATCTAGTGGCTTTTGCTTGCCTGGGAAACTCTACATCTCTCTTTCATTTCTGAGTGGTAACACTGCTGGGTAGAGTAGTCTTGGTTGGGAGTTTTTTCCTTTATCACTTTGAATCACTTTGTATTGTGCTGTTCCTTTCTGGTCGGCAAAATTTCTGCTGAAAAGCCAGCTTTAGTTTTATGGGGCTCTCTTGTATGTAATGAGGTGTTCTACACCTCTGGCCGCTATAATATTTTCTTATCCTTAACTTTTGACATTTTAATTGTGATGTGTATTGGTGTGAGTATCTTTGGGTTCCCCTTATTTGGAACTCTCTCAGTACCATGGAACTGGATGTTGGTTTCCATCCCCAGGGCAAGGATGTTTTCAGTCATTATTTCTCAAATAAGATTTCTGCCCCTTTTTCTTTTTCTTCTTCTCCTGGGATCCCTATGATATGAATGTTAGTCTTCTTGATATGGTCTATGGGTTCCTTAGGTATACTCACTTTTTAATTTTTCTTTCTTTTTGCTGCTCTTCTTGGGTGAGTCCCACTGCCCAGTCTTCCAACACACTGATTCTTTGTCTCCTTCATCTGGTCTGCTGTGAGTCCCTCTATTGTATCTTTCAGATCAGTTATTCTTCAGCTCTGTGACTCCTATCTTTACTCTCTTCTATTTTCCAAATCTTTATTGATGTTCTCACTACATTCATCCATTCTTCTCCCCAGTTTGGTGAGCATCTTTATGACCATTACTTTGAATTCTTTATCATGTAAATAAGTCACATCAATTTCATTATTTCCTGAGGTTTTATTTTGTTCATTCATTTGAAGATATTTCTTTGTTTATTCATTTTGTTTGGCTCTCTGTGTTGGTTATTTACAGTAGATGAAATAAACACTTCTCTCAGTATTGAAGGAATAGTTTCATGTAGGAAATAAACCTTGTTCAACTCTCTGCCTCAGCTCCCTCACTTTCTCTCAAACCTCTCTCCTTGTCCAAGCTGCCTATTATATTTTTAATGCCTCCTGTGATTTAAGGCTGTGCCTAGACATGCCCGTGACCTAAAGGGAACGATCTTCTCCTTTTCAACTATTTTATCCTCATCCTCACACCTTGCTCATTAACTGGAGGGTCAAATTCCCAAGTCTAACTGTTGACTTGTTTCACCCAGGTAATTTAAGATCATATGCTTGTATTAGTCATCCACAAGCATAAACAAGATTTGATAACCATTTCATAAAAGCACTTCTTTAGAAATTATTATCTTATAATCTTATTAAACAATCTTAGATCACATACCATTTCTTCACGTATTTCATCTCTTAAAACCTGCCTGCTGTTTTTTTCAGGTTCTATAATCATGTAACATCCATGGAGGAGCATTGTCTCTCTGACAAATGGCAACCAGGAATGTGGCTGGGAAATAGATCATAGTCTTCTTTGATCTTAAAGGTCAGAGAGTAAACCTCCCAAACGTGTAAGCATCTCATAATGAAACCTATTATGTGTAATTATGAAAATTTCAAAACATTGTAAAAACATTTATTTTTGGCTTGCTTCACTTTTTGGGATAACAAGCAATTCAGAATGAGACCCATTAGATTTTATTTATGAAAATTTCAAAATATTAAAAAAATATTTTTGGTTTGATTCACTTCTTGAGATAACAAAATGTCATTTATTTTCATCTTAGAAATAATGCATGACTTAAAGTAGAGAAGGACATTCTAAGGCTAAATAATCAGAATGCAGAAGTTTCTTCTCTGCCTAGAAGGAGTTTCTGTTCTAGTGGAGGAAGACACTAGAAACAAGACGCTTAATTAATGAATTATATTACAGGGGATGCGTGTGTGTGCATGCTGAGTTGCTCAGTCATGTCTGACCCTTTGTGAACCTATGGACTCTAGCGTGCCAGGCTCCTCTGTCCATGGGATTATTCTGGCAAGAATACTGGAGAGGGTTGCCGTTTCCTTCTCCAGGGGATCTTCCCGACCCAGGGATAGAAGCTGGGTCTCTTGTGGCTCCTGCATTGGCAGGTGGATTCTTTACCACTGAGCCACCTGGAACACCCATATTACAGGGGATAAATGCTGTGAATAAAAGAGCAGAGGAAGAGAGGTCAGGAACACGGGTATGGGGGACATGCAATCTTTAACACAACGGTTAGGGTAGACCTCACTGAGATCTTTCTGGGTGTGTGTGTCTATATTCTTTTTATTTTCTCTCATTTTAATTTCTTAGTAAAACATCGAATTGCTTGTGCTTTTTTTCCTTTTAAAGGAGATACTTTTTCATGCCCTGTTTGGAGAGGAAACTAGGCATGAAGCAGCCAGACAGCGATGTGAGCAGGGAAACACCAGCTACAAACACTGGTCACTAGGCTCAGGTGTGTTCAGTATCCAGAGGAGAGCAGTGTGGTGATCAACTAGCAATACCTTCTAAGGGTTTTGTGGTGCCCTGAGAATGAACGGTTTTGATGGATGAAACTGCCACTCCTCTCCCTCAGGAAATGTTGCCACAACTTGCTACCATGTTAAACAGTGCACCTCCAACTTGTCCTAAACTCACCCCAGGTTTCACTGTTTCACTCTACCAACACTGAGCTGAGTGAGCAAAATTTGTTTTAGATACATCACATTATTGATGATTTCACATGCCTCCTCAATCCTCAGCTTTCCCAGATTCAGGATATCTACTTACCCTGTGTATTTCCCACCCCCTGCTTTGGTCTTTCCCACACTCATAAAATCCTCTTGTCCCTTTGGTCACCACCAAACTCCTTACTCCGAGCCCTACTCCTCAGGGCAATGGTGGAAAAAAATACTGTTATCAGCACATTTGATATTTCACTCTGTATTTACTATATCAATAATTTGTGACAAGTGTTAAACAAGATAAGTCATGCAGTGATTACTGAGAGGTAATGTTAGACTGCTCCACAGAGCCTGTTCATCTCTGCCCCTGTTTCTGCCTCTAATTCACTCTCATTTCTATAGAAAACACTATCTTGTCCACAGTCAGATAAAGCCATAAGTCTTCATTAGTATTATGTGTAGAATTCAAAGCTATTAAGGCTGTTCTCTGGAAAGGCTTTCTGTATTGCCCTATATTCACATTCAGTTGAATCATTCAGTCGTGTCCGACTCTTTGTGACCCCATGGAAGCAGCATGCCAGGCTTCCCTGCGCATCACCAACTCCTGGAGCTTGCTCAAACTCATGTCTATCGAGTCAGTGATGCCATCCAACCATCTCATCCTCTGTCGTCCCCTTCTCCTCCCACCTTTAATCTTTTCCAGCATCAGGGTCTTTTCCAATGAGTCAGTTTTTCGCATCAGGTGACCAAAGTATTGAGCTTCAGCTTCAGCACTAGTCCTTCCAATGAATATTCAGGACTGATTTCCTTTAGGATGGACTGGTTGGATCTCCCTGCAGTCCAAGGGGCTCTCAAGAGTCTTCTCCAACGCCACAGTTCAAAAGCATCAGTTCTTTGGCACTCAGCTTTCTTTATAGTCCAACTCTCACATCCATACATGACTACTGGAAAAAAAAATCCACATTAGCCACCATCAACCACCTGCTCAGCCATTCTTTGAACACATACTCACTACGGTTGTATCTTCTCATACTCTGCACACCTCCCAGCATCCAAGACCACTTTTGTGCCATCACTTGCCTAACCACATAGTCACTGCTCCTTGGAAGCCCAACCCCATGGGTGTCCAGCCCTCTGGGCTCCCTCATGCCTAATCTCAAGTTGACCTTCCTCATCCTGTGGAAACCTTGCTCCTGACTCACAGTCTCTGCTTTCATTTCAAGTGATGCCATCATCTAACTTCCATGGGAGGGAAAGAGTAACTGAGTAATGAGGAAGTATTTGGAAGCAGTGGGGTGAGGGAACTTTCTGTGCTTCTATTCTTAAATCTCTCACACCAACCCAGACTTGAAGTCGAAAGGTACTGGTAATGCATGATTCATCATTTCATTTATGTAAAATGAAGTGCTTATTAAATGACCCAAAAAGAGGCAGAGGAGTATATGAGGTAAGAAACTGGGCCTTGCAATCGCTAAGACCCGTGTTCACACCCACCGACTCACTATGAGGCCCTCATCAAGATACTTATCCTACCTAAACTCTCATTTCCTTGCTTATAAAATATGGAAAATTGAAGTTTCTACTTCATGTAACCCAGGGTCTCAGATGGATGTCAGAAAAATTACTGACATTTAAGAGTGTGATTAAATATAGTACTTCTGTTTGCTGTCAGTTCTCATATACCTTCATGACAACTACTGCTGCTCTCCTAACTGTGGGTATTAACTGTACAGAAAACAGAACTTGTATCTTCACTACAGGGGAAGAAGGAAGCCTTGTAAGATTGCAGTGCAACGACATTCACATTGTGAAGCCTGCATGTCACAATGTTGTGGTGAATAATATTTAGTAATCACATTACTTTGGTAATAGTGAAATGTATTGTTTTAAGGCATGGGCTCTGGTCTAATAGGCAATTTAGATTCTTCTAACATAGTGGATTGCTTTTCTTTAGTGCTAAGTCATGTCCAACTCTTTCAAGACCCCGTAGACTCTAGCCCGCCAGCCTCCTCTGTCCATGCAATTTCCCAGGGAAGAATACTGGAGTGGGATCCTGAACCAGGGATCCAGCCCATGTCTTCTGCATTGGCAGGTGGATTCTTTACCACTGAGCCAGCAGGGAAGCCCACACACAGTGGATGTGGTTTTATTATTATTTCCTAATAAGTGTTTATTTAGTCTTGAAAGTTGGGATTTAGTTACGTTTTTCCTTTTAGACACCACAAACATTTTTAAAACTTGAGGCAAATTATGCTCTAAATTTAAAAATGAAAGCTGATGTCTAATTTCTTTTAAGTTGTTAGTTCACTCAGTCACATCTGACTCTTTGTGACCCCTGCCAAGCTTTGTAGCCTGCCAAGCTCCTCTGTCCATGGGATTCTCCAGGCAAGAACACTGGAGTGGGATGCCGTTTCCTTCTCCAATAATTTCTTTTAAGAAATTGTAAGAAACATATAATTGAGAAACTTTTCTTATTTTTGTATCCATCACCAATCAGCAATAACAGATGAAAAATCTAAAAAAGTGATTATCCAATTACCTTTCAAAGAAGGCAGTAGTGTTCATCCTCAAACTCTGCAAATCAAGAAAATAGCAAGTACCTAATACACACACTGAACTAAAATGTTTTTCAACAATTCAAATATTGAAAATGGAAACACGATTTGAATATGATACTTCATTACTTGGATCACTGGTAACAAAGCATTGTTGTTGTTGTTGTTTTCTTGGGTTCTTGTTTTTTTCCAGTGATGAGGGATGATGACTCTGTCAGGGCTGTGCACAGGCACTGTTTGCTTTTTTTTTCCCAAAGCATTCCTATACTTTGCATTTATGCTATGAACTTGGAGAAATAGTAAGCTTTTCTTTCTCTTGTGGAATCTAAGCATTGACTCCTTGGGTGAGACTCCAAGTCCTCTAACTCCCTTAAACATGCAGGACCTCTTAAGGGTCCTGTGTAGACTCTGGCCTCACCTCCTCCCCTGCTCTGACGTCCACTGAATTCTTGACCTCTCCTGGCCTCCAGTGACTGCTGTCTCCTTTCTGTCCTCCTCTACTTGGGCTTGTACCAGACCTTATCCATCATCCCACCTATTGAAAGTAGCCTTACTAGAAGCTGTTGTAATAAACATGTTCCTGTTTGCTTAGGGTTTGGGGTGGAAAGGGCAATTAGGCTACAACCAAAAGTGGCACAGACCTGAGACTGAATAGCAGAAATCCCTGAACTAAACATCACTGTTTGTAAATATCTATCTTGGAACACAGGCAAACACATTCCTTCCCAATGTCTATGGCTCGTTCACATCACAACAGCAGAACTGAGCGCATGCCTCAGAGACCCAGAGACTGCATGATACACAAAGCCAAATCTTTACTTCTGGCCCATAAGAGGACAAGTGTGTCAACCCTTGAACTATATCGTATTAGCCTATCAAGATTTTCTCGAGACTGGTCCTCCTTTAAGCCCTGACTTTTCACCCTTTTCTCAAGAAGGCCTTTCTCCCAATAGACACTCATCCCCTCAAATCTTTTCTATAATCACAGAGTATCTCATTGCAACTCTTGGTTTTCTTGTAAATGCAAAACTTCAGTTGTCTTTATCATATAGAGTAATTCACCAGGTCCTGGCTTACTCCAGCTATGGCCAGGAGTCCTAAAATTTCCTATCCATAAGATCCTTAGGGCATTTTCAGAAACCACACCAAAAGCACAAGAAAGGGATTAGGCCATTCCTGTAGAAGCAGAAACAAAATCATCACATTTTAAAGTAAATTTCCTTTCTTTATGACCTACCGGTTTCCCCTATCAGTGTGCATTAATCTAAATCTGGCATTTTACATCCACATACATGTCTGAAGTTATAAATTTAACAGAGAACAGTAGAAGGGGCCACAGGAAAAGATAAGGAAATGGGAGAGGCATTTTACAGTTAAGTTACACGAAATTCAAATTTTTCTAAACAATAATGTACAGGATGAGGTCAATTTCCTCCTAAATAGAAATGAATTTGGAAAGGCCTATGTAATAGCTACTTCTGCTTCATCAACTATGCTAAAGCCTTTGACTGTGTGGATCACAACAAACTGTGGAAAATTCTTCAAGAGATGGGAATACCAGACCACCTTACTTGCCTCTTGAGAAACCTGTATGCAGGTCAAGAAGCAATAGTTAGAACTGGACATTGAACAACAGACTGGTTCCAAATTGGGAAAGGAGAACGTCAAGGCTGTATATTGTCACCCTGCTTATTTAACTTATATGCAGAGTACATCGTGTGAAATGCCAGGCTGAAGCACAAGCTGGAATCAAGATTGCTAGGAGAAATATCAATAACCTCAGATATGCACATGACACCACCCTTATGGCAGAAAGCAAAGAGGAACTAAAGAGCCTCTTGATGAAAGTGACAGAGTAGAGTGAAAAAGTCGGCTTAAAACTCAACATTCAGAAAACTAAGATCATGGCATCTGGTCCCATCACTTCATGGCAAATAGATGAGGAAACAATGGAAATAGTAACAGATTTTATTTTCTTGGGCTCCAAAATCACTGCAGATGGTGACTGCAGCCATGAAGGTAAAAGACACCTGCTCCTTGGAAGAAAAGCTATGACCAACCTGGACAGCATATTAAAAAGCAGAGACATTACTTTGCCACCTAAGGTCCGTCTAGTCAAAACTATGGTTTTTCCAGTAGTCATGTATGGATGTGAGAGTTGGACCATAAAGAAAGCAGAGCACCAAAGAATTGATGCTTTTGAAGTGTGGTGTTGGAGAAGACTCTTGAGAGTCCCTTGGACTGCAAGGAGATTAAACCAGTCAGTCCTAAAGGACATCAACCCTGAATATTCATTGGGAAGACTGATGCTGAAGCTTTGGCCACCTGATGCGAAGAGCCAACTCACTAGAAAAGATTGATGCTGGGAAAGATTGAAGGCAGGAGGAGAAGGGGACAGCAGAGGATGAGATGGTTGGATGGCATCACTGACTTAATGGACATGAATTTGATCAAACTACGGGAGATGTTGATGGACAGGGAATCCTGGCGTGCTGCAGCCCACGGGGTCACAAAGAGTCAGACACAACTGAGTGACTGAACAACAACACGTTTACTTTCTGGTTGCTAGTCAGTTTGTTTCTGTCAAGCAGCTTGTTTTTCATGACTGTTAATAGAAAGAATGAAATATGCATTGTTTTTTAAAAATTCAGAATTGGTAATTTATTTTTTGAAGCTTTAACGATGCTTTTCTAAGAGTGTTTGCATATATCCTGGGGGTGCTTGGCTGCTATACAATTAGGATATAGAAATAATGCAATAAAAATGGCAAGGCTTCCTGGGAGAATATTTTTTCTAATGTTATTCCAGTAGTTTAAATGGAAAACAGCATTATTTCTATATTAAAACAAATATATAATAAGGGAGCAGAAGACAAATAAGCCAGGATATTCTAGATGAATAAGAGAGAGAATACTGTACTTCAAGAGATGCTTTAAGGCCTCTAAGGCTCAGGGGTGATGCATTCCTTTCCCTTTGCTATCGGGATCAGTTCAGTTCAGTCGCTCAATCATGGTCTGGTGGTCTGGTATTCCCATCTCTTGAAGAATTTTCCAGTCTGTTGTGATCCACACAGTCAAAGGCTTTGGCATAGTCAAAAAAGCAGAAATAGATGTTTTTCTGGAACTCTCTTGCTTTTTCAATGACCCAATGGATGCTCGTAATTTGATCTCTGGTTCCTCTGCCTGTTCTAAAATCAGCTTGAACATCTGGAAGTTCACAGTTCACATACTGTTGAAGCCTGGCTTGGAGAATTTTGAGCATTACTTTGCTAGCATGTGAGATGAGTGCAATTGTGTGGTAGTTTGAACATTCTTTGACATTGCCTTTCTTTGGGATTGGAGTGAAAACTGACCTTTTCCAGTCCTGTGGCCACTGCTGAGTTTTCCAAATTTGCTGGCATATTGCGTGCAGCACTTTCACAGCATCATCTTTTAGGATTTGAAATAGCTCAACTGGAATTCCATCACCTCCACTAGCTTTGTTTCTAGTGATGCTTCCTAAGGCCCACTTGACTTCGCATTCTAGGACGTCTGGCTCTAGGTGAGTGATCACACCATTGTGGTTATCTGGGTCATGAAGATTTTTTTTGCATAGTTCCTCTGTGTATTCTTGCCACCTCTTTTTAATATCTTCTGCCTCTGTTAGGTCCATACCATTTCTGTCCTTTATTGTGCCTATCTTTGCATGAAATGTTCCCTTGGTATCTCTAATTTTCTTGAAGAGATCTCTAGTCTTTCCTATTTCATTGTTTTCCTCTATTTCTTTGCATTGATCGCTGAGGAAGCCTTTCTTATCTGTCCTTGCTATTCTTTGGAACTCTGCTTTCAGATGGGTGTATCTTTCCTCTTCTCCTTTGCCTTTTGCTTCTCTTCTTTTCTCAGCTATTTGTAAGTCCTCTTCAGACAGCCATTTGCCTTTTTGCATTTCTTTTTCTTGGGGATGGTTTTAATCCCTGCCTCTTGTATGATGTCATGAACATCCATCCATAGTTCTTCAGGCACTCTTGTCTATCAGATCTGATCCCTTGAATCTATTTGTCACTTCCACTGTATAATCGTAAGCAATTTCATTTAGGTCATACCTGAATGGTCTAGTAGTTTCCCCTACTTTCTTTAATATAAGTCTGAATTTTGCAATAAGGAGTTCATGATCTGAGACACAGTCAGTTCCTGGTCTTGTTTTTGCTGCCTGTGTAGAGCTTCTCCGTCTTTGGCTGCAAAGAATATAATTAATCTGATTTCGGTGTTGACCATCTGGTGATGCCCGTGTGTAGAGTCGTCTCTTGTGTTGCTGGAAGAGGGGATTTGCCATGACCAGCACATTCTCTTGACAAAACTCTGTTAGCCTTTGCCCTACTTCATTTTGTACTCCAAGGCCAAATTTGCCTGTTACTCCAGGTATCTCTTGACTTCCTATTTTTGCATTCCAGTCTCCTATAATGAAAATGACATCTTTTTTGGGTGTTAGTTCTAGAAGATTCTGTAGGTCTCCACAGACTTCATTGAAGTCTTCAACTTCAGCTTCTTCAGCATTAGTGGTTGGGGCATAGACTTGGATTACTCTGATATTGAATGGTTTGCCTTGGAAATGAAAAGAGATCATTCTGTCATTTTTGAGATTGCACCCAAGTACTGCATTTCGAACTCTTGTTGACTATGAGAGCTACTCCATTTCTTCTAAAGGATTCTTGATATTGAGATGCTAGGATGGAAAAGTTGTGCAAAACTGTTCCATAGGCACCCATGTTGTCACCAAATATAAATGGAGCAGACCCAGAAGCAATATTGTCTTTTCAAGAGTTCAATGAAAAAAATATTCCATAGGTGATCTAAAAACATCATTGGATTTGGTCTCATTCCTGCCAGGTTGCCTGTCTAAAACACATTTCACCTTTCTTCTATCTAAATTGCATAACCAGCTCATAATTCACTTACCCTCCCAAACAACTCCAGTGCGAAGAAATGTCTTCTTTGGAACTCGAAGCACTTACTTTCTATACCATTTTAAAATAACCTGTTTTCTTTAAAAGTAATATGCACTCATTAACAAAAGCACATAAATACATAAAATATGAAGAATATTAAAATTGCCTGTAAGAGCCTCCACCCAGTAGTTAGTATTTTTAAGCTTCTTTTATATTTTATATTTGCAAGGTTATAACTTGAGATTATATTGACTGTATATTTTTTTTGACCAAATGAAAAACATTTCCCCATCATTTCCCCTAACATTTATCTAAACATATATCATAATATTTGATATTTCATGTCTTTTTTACCTAGTAATGGTATTACATTCATTTGCTTGCTCATGAGTCATTCTTTACTTAGTAGTTAACTATAATGTACCAAACTTTGTGCTTATGTATTTCCTTTCCCATACTAAATTAACTTATGAGTAAGGACCGCTTTTTTAATTGTCCACACATTTCTGAGTACAGACTTAATCAAACGAGAGTATACGGTAAGTATTTGAAAATAAACTTACCAAAATTTCACTTATCCTCAACATTTTGAAAACATTCTTTTATACCAAGGTGCATCTCAAATTGTGCATGTTGACTACTTTTAATAAAAATTTTCTCAAAATGTTTCCTTTAAACTTGCAGTCTTGGTCACAGTCTTCCAAAGGAGCAAGGTTAATGATTTGTGGTAACATATTGTAGACATGAAGTCAGAGTCTGTACCAAGCTCAACACCTGTGCACCCAGGCCAGGCAGAGGGGCAGAGACGGCAATACATTGAGGAAGCAGACTCCAAAGACACAGCTGGGTTTTGAAGGCCATGAGAATATTCAGTGATGATGCAGGTAACACACGATGCTGGAAAGAGAACAATGACGAGCAATCAGTAGTAACTGGGGGTGTCAGATAAACTGACAGGCCTCATCATGGGTGTCTGTTGGTAGAAGGACAGTGTTCCTGGCCTTACAAAACCGGAGCCAGGCACCAGCACGGCCAAGAGAGCATTCTGATATCTCGGATTATGCAACAACTTCTTCCAGTCCTGACTGGGAGCGGGAAAGGAGGACATGCTAGCTGAAGTTGACCCTCCTCCAAACTACCAGTTCCTGTTTATTTCCTCTAAGAAAACCATCATCCAGAAAAAGAAACAAGAAAATACATTTCGTGTTAATAGGGACCTGTATGTGGAGAAGGAAATGGCAACCCACTCCAGTGTTCTTGCCTGGAGAATCCCAGGGACGGTGGAGCCTGGTGGGCTGCCGTCTACAGGGTCGCACAGAGTCAGACACAACTGAAGCGACTTAGCAGCAGCAGCAGCAGGGACCTGTATGTGTTCTAGAATGAGGCTCTTTTTAGTTACTCAACTTGGAGGACACTTTGCTTTGACAAATAAAGCAAGAGGAAAGGTCAAGTTACTTTTTACTCTCACTTATCTCCTGGTATTATGCAATACTTTCTTGTTCCCAGCATAGCAACCATAGAGGGCAATAAACACTTCCTTTGAACTTATTATTTATGATGCTTACATCATGATTATCAGCATATAAATTCTGGGGTAGTTCAGTTGTCGACCATGCTGCCAGCTAAATAAAGGGACTTGGGATTTCAGGGTCCTTCCTTGACAAAGCACTATAAAGTTGAGAACATCTCGAAATAAAACCTTGACAAGGAGCCAGTTATTCTCAACAGAATAAGAACTGAGATTCATAAAACCTTAGAAGTGACCACACAGAGATAACACCAGGGGAAGCTGAGGACGCGGAAGCCCTCCCAGCGTGTCCTGAAGCTCCCTCCTCTCAGTTTGGTCTTGGGTCACTCCTCCCCGCGCTTCTCTTGTGATGAAAGCACACAGGGTCTAGTCCCTCTGGATATATAAGCAGTCTCAATTACTTAAAGAAAGGAGATGTCACTGAGGATTGCTGTTTACATGTTTGTCATTTTTCTTTCTTGTATTTAAATGTGTATAGCATGGAACAGGCTCATGGAAGAGAATTTGGAAAACGCAGGAGGAAGATATGAAAATCTGATTAGTTATCTATAAATATATTACCTAGTGATAACCACTGTTAATATTTTAATTCATTTTCTGCTAATCTTTCTTCAGATATATCTCTTTATAAACACAGGTGTCTTTCTTTTTAAATACTTTCTTTTTCTTTTATAGAGGAGAACCCAATCCATATAGATAGATTGGAGTAAGGTTTATGCTATGCCAGTTTTCACTTTCTCTAGGAAAAAATTAATTTCTGTTTAGGAAAAAAGCATTAAATGATTACAGAGAGGGGGTCAAGGGAAATATCTGAAAGAAAATGAGGAAATTAATATTTTCTAAACTCTAGCTCAAAAGTACTTTGTATTATGTTCTATATAAAAAAACACTAATATTTAAATAAAAGAATAATTTTTATCATAAAATTAGCTAGTTTACTTTTAAAGCATTCAGAGTAAACTAAATAAGAAAGCATGACTTTTAAGAATTTATCAAATTAATAAACATGTATTGATACTTTCTAAATAAGTGGCCCTGGAGTCTTAATTGGTCCACATTTTTCTAGATCTAAAATTTATATGGAATGATATTGTGAGACTTGCTAATGACCTCTAGAAAATGTCAGGATATTTCTGAATATTTAACAATAGATCCATGTATGACTACTGCTAACTTCTGTGTAATTCTGGACTTTAACAGTTATTTTTAGAATATACTTCTGCCATATTTACCTTGATAAATATAAAGATTGAACTGGACACCAACTTGAATTTCAATTTGAAATTATGCAACATAGAAAAAAAACTAGCATAAGCAAAGTCAACTGACAAACTGTGACCAAAAAACCTTGAAATTATATTACAAATAAAGGGTAACTGGCTTCTTTAAAGAATTATTCAAAGACCAACCCTTCCCCAACCTCCTAAAGTATGGGTAAATGACATGCAAGCAGGTAACTCAAAAAAGAAAGGCAAGTAGCCCATAAATCCATGAAAAGATGCTCAAAGGTTCTACTTAGTTGAAACTTTAGTAATCTTTGTTTATTCTTGGGTTTCTGAAGAAGTAACATTTAAAGGACCTGGAAATTAAATGCATGGAAATACAACTTTCTTAGAATGAAAATTCTATATCACAAGAAAAAAAAGTTCTGTTCCCCCCCACCCCCCATAATGGAGTAGGTCGGTGAGCAATTAGATTAACAAATATCTGACACTTGAGACTTGTAACTGCAGGAATCTGTGAGTTTTTTTTCTATTACATCAGCAATCTCTGGTAAATACTGTATATATTAACGATGTCTAAAATATTATATAGCCTAACTTGCATTACTGAGCAATTCCTTTCAACCCTGGCCTTACATTTTTCATCTGAAAAGCAGAGGCTGGTACAACTGGTCTTGAAAGCTATTCCTAATGCTAGCATTCTAATTTTGTTTTGTTTTGCTTGACTTTTTGTACAGTTAACTGTGAGCTGTAAGTTAGTTTAAGTCTATGATGTTTAAGTGTACTGTCTCCACCATTATAATGAGAAAGGAATAAAAGATTTTATCTTTGCAAACCTACTTGCGGAATATGGTTTGTAATATTTACAGTGTGACGCTTCCAAAAGCCAAGAGGACACAGAGTGAGTATGTGGTCCTTCTGAGAAATGCCCTTCTCTGCGTGCCTGGCTGGGTTCCGGATCCCTGGGTTGGGGCTGGCTCCACAGTAAAGCTCCTGAGGTAACAGACACGTAAGAAGGGCACTTGACTGGCAGGCGCCCACCAGGTGCCAGCAGAGGGGGCAGAGCTCCCAGGACCAACACCAGAAAAGGGGGTTTAGTTATTATCTCCTAATGGTGGTTAGTTATTATTCTCTCTGAAGGTTTCACAAATACAAAGAAGAACTATACAAAAAAGATCTTGATGATCTCGGTAACCACGATGGGGTGGTCACTCACCTATAGCCATACATCCTAGAGTGTGAAGTCAAGGGGGCCTTAGAAAGCATTTCTATGAACAAAGCTAGTGGAGGTAATGGAATTCCAGCTGAGCTATTTAAAATCCTAAAAGATGATGCTGTGAAAGTGCTGCACTCAGTATGTCAGCAACTTTGGAAAAATCAGCAGTGGCCACAGGACTGGAAAAGGTTAGTTTTCATTCCAATCCCAAAGAAGGGGAATGTCAAAGAACATTTCACACTACCGCACAATTGCACTCATTTCACATGCTAGCGGCATAATGCTCAAAATCTTTCAAGTTATGCTTCAGCAGTATGTGAATCAAGGATTTCCAGATGTACAAGTTGGATTTAGCAAAGGCAGAGGAACCAGAGATCAAATTGCCAACATCCATTTGATCACAGAGAAAGTAAAGGAATTTCAGGAAAACATCTACTTTTGTTTCATTGATTATGCTAAAGTCTGTGACTCTGGGATCACAACAAACTGTGGAATATTCTTAAAGAAGTGGGAATCTACCAGACCACTTCACCCGTGTCCTGAAAAACCTGTATGTGGGTCAAAAAGCAATGGTTAGAACCGGACAAGGAAAAATGTACTGGTTCAAAGTTGGGAAGGAGTATGACAAGGCTGTATATGGTCACCCTGTTTGAAGGTGAAAGTGAAAGTCGCTCAGTTGTGTCCAACTCTTTGGGACCCCATTGACTATACAATCCATGGAATTCTCCAGGCCAGAATACTAGCCTGTCCCTTCTCCAGTGGATCTTCCCAACCCAGGGATCGAACCGAGGTCTCCCGCATTGCAGGCAGATTCTTTACCAGCTGAGCCACAAGGGAAGCCCATGAATACTGGAGTGAGTAGCCTGTCCCTTCTCCAGGGAATCTTCCCAAGCCAGGAATTGAACTGTGATCTCCTGCTTGTAGGTGGACTCTTTACCAACTGAGCCATATTTAACGTATATGCAGAGTACATCGTCCAAAGTGCCAGGCTGGATATTATCACAAGCTGGAATCAAGACTGCTGGAAGAAACATCAATAACCTCAGATATGCAGATGATACCATGCTAATGGCAGAAAGTGAAAAGGAACTAAAGAGCCTCTTGTTGAGAGTGAAAAAGCTGGCTTAAAACTCAACATTCAAAAACTAAGATGATGGCATCTGGTTCCATCACTTCATGGCAAGTACATGGGGAAAAAATGGAAACAGTGACAGACTTCATTTTGGTGGGCTCCAAATGGGCTCCAAAACCACTGCAGATGGTGACTGCAGCCATGAAATTAAAAGATGCTTGCTCCTTGAAAGTAAACTTATGACAAACTTAGACAGTATATTAAAAAGCAGAGATACCACTTTGCTGACAAAGTCCATATAGTCAAAGCTATGGTTTTTCCTGCAGTTACATACAGATGTGAGAGTTGTACCATAAAGAAGGCTGAGCACTGAAGAACTGATGCTTTCAGATTTTGGTGCTGGAGAAGACTCTTGAGAGTCCCTTGGACAGCAAGGAGATCAAAGCAGTCAATCCTAAAGAAAATCAACCCTGAATAGTCATTGAAAGGAGTGATGCTGAAGCTGAAGCTCCAATACTTTGGCCACCTGATGGGAAGAGCCAACTCACTGGAAAGATTGAAGGCAAAACGAGAAGAGTGCATCAGAGGAGGGGCTGGTTAGAGAGTATCACTAACTCTGTCAACTACAAATCGGCACTTGCCAAGAGCATTTGCCAGCGACTGAGCAACAAGGGCGTTTTCCATCTGCCTCTGCAGAGACTGAACCCTCTGTTGCTGCAGCTGCAGACCTTCAACACCCGCTGAGGGGAATGCAGGGTAGAGAGTGGGGCACCCTGTACTCCAGGAAACTGGGGGAACATTTCTTTTGGTAGCTAGATATTTTCAGGAACTGATTTCATGATCCCAATCCTTGCATCTCTTCATGGCTAGAAAATCACTAAATCCCTTCATGGTGACATCAGCTCCTCGTGACTAGCAGAAAACCTTTTGTAAAATAAGTGTTTCATTTCATTGAATTCCCCCTTCACCAAAATCTTACACTGAGCTTCTCCCACTGCCTCTTTGGAGCACGTCTCTCAGAGCTATCTGAGGTACTGTCTCCTGGGTTGAAGTTTTCATTTTGCCCCAAATAAAATTTAACTCACAGCTCTCCTGTTGTGTATCTTTTTAGTCGACAGACATGAATCTGAGCCAACTCTGGCAGATAGTGAAAGACAGCGGAGCCTGGCATGCTGCAGTCCACGGGCTCGCAGAGAGAAGAGGATAGGACTTAGCGCCTGAACACCGCCAACGAAAAAAAAGAGGGGAAAGCCTCTTCCGAGAGCATTTGCCGGCCCCTTCACACTGTTACCCCGCCTCCGAAAAACAAAACGTAAATAAACCAACTGAGGAGGAAAAGGATTATCTAACTTTGTTTTATGTACTGACACCCCCAGACACCTCCCTCCATCTTACCGCCATTCCTAAAGCTTGCAGGAGAGCTACTGCAGAGCTCGAAACCTGGTCTACAAGCGATCATATTTTCCATTCTCTCCTCATTTTCTTGTTGGCAGTTTGACAACACCTTTGGGGAATTTGGAGGAAGCATTAGTGTTTAAGTCCCTACTTCACTCAAAGCCTGACTCTGAAGTTCTATGCCTCTCAGAACCTTAGGAAGTACACAGTCAATACTCTCCCTTTGAACTCTGTCACTAATATGATCTCAAGGCTAAGTGTTAAACAGTGGATCCACTTCAGAAGTCAGCTCGCCATTCCTGATTCAGGAAAGTTTTCTGTGTAGACACGTAGCTCATTCCTTTCAGAGACAAACCCTGCTTTGTTCCCAGTGCCTAACATTATTAAAATCAAAATTTCTCAGAATTTTTCCAGCATTTGGTAAATCCTCACTAGAGGAGAACCAGCAGCAATATGTTAAAAGCACTTGACACCAACATCCATTTATTTCATGCAGTATTTAATGCGCATTTGTTAAGCACCTAGTATAGGTCTAGAACTGGAGAAGGCAATGGCACCCCACTCCAGTACTCTTGCCTGGAGAATCCCATGGATGGAGGAGCCTGGTGGGCTACAGTCCATGGGGTCGCAAAGAGTCGGACATGACTGAGCGAATTCACTTCACTATTGGTCTAGAACTGTCTCAACACGGGAAATACAGCAAGAAAACTATCTCTGCCCCATGGAGCTTGCTCAGAAAAATAGGGAACAAGGCTCAAAAAAGTTTCAAATGGAGCATCCACTGAGTCAAGTCAAAATAAGTTAAGAAATCTAAGTAAAACGCTTCATTTATATTAAGAATGACTTGATGAACCCCAGAAATATCACTGACTGAAACAAAATTCCAGCAAAACCCAATTCTTGGATCTAATATAGCACTTGTAACTAGGAAACCAAACAGTAGTCATATTTTTCTCCTTTTAAATTTTCTCATGAGAAAAGAACTTACTTCTAAGACTAGAAATAGATTGGAAGTGTTTTTCAATTTTATTCAGCTATAACTGACATATAACATTATATACTGATAGCTGCAGAGAACAATGAATAGATCCGTTTTCTTAAGTGCCAACACTGAGCCACAAAACATTTCTGTTGTATCACTGTTTTACAGCTATAAGAAAAAACAAAAATGACGATTCCCCTTCATTGAGTTTCCTATTCCCTGTCTCCTTAATTGTACCTCCTTTAATTGTCATCATGGAGTGTCTGGATTTTATAACCCAAGATAGTAAGGTGTTCATTTTATACATCACCTTCACAGTTAGGATCTCGTTATGCTCTGCCAAGAATCCAAACATTGTGTTGATCTGGGAGGAAGCAGAAATTCCAAAGTTTGCTGAGCCCAGAAAATCTTTAATATATCTCAGATATAAAATTGTTTAAAATATATACAAAGTTCTATAATTACAGAAGATACATTTGAGGTTTACATGAAGAGCTTTCTTTCCTCACCATCCTCTCATACATTAACCCTATGTGATATAGGTTCTATTTCCACCATTCTGTGAACAAAAGAGTAGTTGATACACAGGTTGGATTTAAAAAAAATTTTTTTTTACCTGATTCCAAATGTAATAAAGGGTCAGTGCAGAAAACTAAAACACACACAAAAATGAAATATACATAAGCCTATCAACTGTTAATTTTGATTTATTTTCAAGTAACCTCTTTTTAAAAGTGTGTTAACATACTATTTTAATAAAAGGAATGCCAAAAAGCACACATTGATTTGGAGTTTGCTTTTTCAACTTATGAATATGTCATAGTTTCTCACTTTTTTACACTTCTTGCTGTACAAAATTTCATTTCAAAAATATACCTATCAAAAAATCTTATACTTCTGCCAAATATTTGAGAGTTTATATTTTCTCCAAAATTATACATCTTTGTTCACAACTCTGATGATTTCTTTGGGGTAAACTCTAAATAGAACTAGTGGTTTCAAAGTCATGTCCATTTAAAATTTTAAACCAAGAAAAAGTGATGTTAAAAACTAAAAGTTTGAGGGTACTGGTCCCCCCGGCCCACAATGTTTACACATTGGTTGACATTTTTATTTTTTACCAACTATTACCAAGAAAACGTCAACTCCTTTGTCTGCTGTTTAATACTGGTCACGTTACTTTTCTTTCCTATTACTAGTCATACAGGTTTACTCACAACTCTACAAATAAATTTTACTCATTCTTCATTTTCCAGCATTGAGAGATTGGTTCATCAGAAAAGTTCTTACTCATTAATTCCTACCCATCCCAACTCGAATGACATTCATTGCTTCCGGAAATATGGCACTTAAGGCACCCTTTATCCTTGCCTTTTTCATGCATGTGTATTTCATCTTCAATAAAACATTTAGTTATTCAAAGGCAAGGCCATAGAGTTGAGGCCCCATATGCTAACGGCCCGGTGTTAGGTGTTATTTAATAATTTACCTTCCCAGGGTCCTCTCCTGGGAATTATATGAGAGACTATTCAACTTTTGGCGAGCTGCAGTCCATGGGGTAGCAAAGGGTCAGACACCACTGAGTGACTGAACTGAACTGACTTTAGCAGCTGGGAGAGCAATGGCCAATCCTTTCGTGATTTTGACATCTACCAGGCCAGGAGAAACTTTCAGTAGCAGACGTTCAGCCATGGAAATCTCAATTATTGTCCCAAATTATGACTGATGTCGACTAAAAGAAGATGTACAACTTGAGAGTCCTGAGTTAAGTTTTATTTGGGGCAACATGAGGACTGCGGCCCGGGAGGCAGCACCTCAGCTCTGAAAGACTGCTCCAAAGCGGCAGTGGAGAAAAGTCAATATATAAAGTTTTGGTGAAGGCAGAGTTCAATGCCATGAAGCACTCATCTCACAAAAGGTTATTTGTTAGTCATGAGTATATGATGTCACCATGAAGGCATTTAGTGCTTCTCTGGATATGAGGAGATTCAAGGATTGAGATCATAAAATCTGTTCCTAAAAACATCCAACTATCCAAAGACCTGTCCTACCAGATTCTCTGGAGCACAGAGAGCCTCACCCTACCCTGAACTCCCTCAGGGGTTGCTGAAGGTCAACAGTTTTAGCAGCATGGGGTTAGGGTTACGGTTAGTGCCTTTGATGTTCAGTTGTCAGGAGGGGCTCTTGGTAAGTGCCAATTTATAGTTGACACTGACTCATGCCAAAGTCTGATTAAGGGCAGAGGTGTCCTGACACTCTGGATTCCAGGGCCAAACTGGGGTCTTGAGGGGGTGTCTGCTCCCCTTGCCCGAGCTCTAGGGTTCTATTTTTACGTCTCTGCCCTTTATTCTTTAATCCAGCCTTCCGGAAAACAGACACCGATGACATCGCCACCTCGAGTTTCCGTCCCACCCTTCCTGCACAGGGCGTTAACAGTCCGGTTTAACAACGCCCATCCCGGGGGAAGCCGCAGCGGCTTCCGGGTAGGCCCGCAGGGGCGGAGCTAGAGGCCGTCGGGGGCGGAGCTAGAGGCCGTCGGGGGCGGGGCTAGAGGCCCTCAGGGTCCCCGCGGGACGCGCGGCACGCCCCGCGCAGGGGCGGGGCGAGACCACGCCCCGCCCCTGCGGGCCTGCGCGGGGGGCCGCCGGCCCGTCGGCGTGTCACTTCCGCCCTGGGCGAGCCAGGGGGCTCAGGCCGCCGGCGCCGCCGCTGCGTCCGGCTCTTGTGTCGCGGGCAGCTGAGACTCAGCAAGGTCTCTGCGGAGCAGTCTCGGGTGTCCCGCTGGTCTCCCCGAAAATGAGGGCGTCTTGCGCACCGCGCAGGGCGCTTCCCCGCCGCCCCGAAAGACTGGCTTCTTCTGGGATCTTCGTCTGGGTGCTTCTGGCGCCGCTGCTCCTGCTGCCCACGTCCTCAGGTAGCGTGTGCGCCCTGGCCGGGGAGGGGGCCGGAGCGGGCCCCGGGGGCGCTGGGGCCGGCCGGCCGGACGCTGCTGGGAGCCTCGGTGGCTCGGGCCGCAGGCGCGGGGCCGGGTCCCCCCGCGGTCGTCAGGGGTTGGGGTGGAAGGCGTGCCGGGGGGTGGGTGGGTGGGGTGGGGACCACTGAGACGGCTTTCCTTGGTGGTGTGGCTCGGGGGTTTACCTGGGGCCGGGTTCTGACCCCCGCGGAAGCTTCCAGAGTGGTTCCGGGACTGATCCAGTCGATAAGGCGAGAGCCGGCCTGCAGGGTGGTGACGGTGTCTGGGGTTGTTGCTAGGCTGCTGCTGTGTCCCTGGGGAGAGTTTGCCCTGTGTTTTTTTTCGGGGCGGGGTGATGCCTCGTGCCCGGCGGGGCCTTTCTAGGATGAGGGGAGCCTGGGCCAGGTGTGCCCAGGTTTGTGCTTTGAGCAAGTGGCCAGTCCAGCTGGGCCGAATGCGGAGCAAGGAAGCGTCCTGCCTTAAAAGTGGGGGCCTGCGGAGCCCATGAGGTGCCCCTTGTCTCTGCTGAGAGCAGGCCCTGGCTAGGGTTAGAAGGTTTGCAAGGGGGAAAGGGCACTTTTTGTAATTCAGGTTAACAGGCAACTTGGTACCCAGTATATACATGTAGCAAGGAAAGAGAGCTTTATCAGGCATGAGGGAGCTGAGAGAATGATCAATAGCTCCAGATGGTACAAGCAGGTTAACTCGAATTACTGAGGGACAGAGGATGAGGCTGAATTTACCTAGAAGGAGGCTGGCTATTTGCTTGAACCTTGTAGATGGTTGTTTTTTTTTTTTTTTTTTAAGGTCTAGAAATGAGCAGAATGTGAGGAATAAAATGGATAGGTATAGATGTTAAAGCCTCCGTTTCGAGGAAGCAAAGGAAGTTTAAAAAATAGGTTGTGTAGACAGAAAAGGGAAAGAGTCTTCAGGTTTCACTGAAGTTCTAGTTTTGGTCAGAGACCGTGATTATCCAAAGGTACCACCTGGGCAGGGATGTGGGCCTATGCTTGATTCAGAGAGTTATTTTTATAACTTTGGCAAGCAAGTAGGGAGTGCTTGCACAACTTTTGTAAGTGTACAGAAGTGGGCAGTTCTCTTGACCCATAGTAGAGACTATTTCACCTTTCTGAAACTCATCTGGAAAACTGGAGAATTTTCTGAATGCAGCCTATCGAATTATATAATGGCACCTGTTAACATATAGCACTGTGTGTGTGTACTCAGTGTTGTCCAGCTCTTTTGCGACCCCATGGACTATAACTCATCAGGCAAAGTATAGCATTGTAGCCCGGTAATGTTTATATTGTAAATTCTCTAGGAAAAACTGAGTCAAGATACTATTTTTTGATGCTGGCAGTGTTTGAAAATCCTTATAGGAAAAAGAATTCAGTATTCTGAGAAAGAGAGGAAATTTGATTTTAAAACAAATATGGTATTGGACCCAGTCATTACAGTACATGAAGCTTATAATCCACTGATTGCCAAAGCAAACGTTCTAAATTGTGTGTTGTTGAAAGCGTGTTTTTCATGATGCGTGTTATTGGGAAGAGATACTTGAAGTTAGTTGGATGGATTGAAAAAACCAATTGACATTTGGTTTTCCATACACAGCACTGCATTTGAGAGTCATATCAGAAATTCTTCCTTCTTTTTATGCTTTCAAGATAGTTACTGAAATTGAATGCATAAAGCAAAGAACACATATATAGTTTAATCATATGCATGGTCACTTGAGTTCTTTCTTGGTGCTTCCAGGATATTCTCGAATGATGATGTGTGTTTTTATCTAAAATGGAATTATATAACATTTCTAGCCCATATTCTTTTCTGTTATAAAAAATAGAAGGTGTGCCTGAGAGTATTCAGTAAATTTAACGTTAATACCTGTGACTTTTTGATTTTGGTTTGTTATGGGCAATTGAGGAAAATTCATGTGTCAGGATCAGCAAAGTAGAAATGTTGAAAACCCTTGATAAATGTTGAAACAATTAACTTTACATGATATAAGACATGTTATAAGTGACATGTTGGATGAATATTGAGAGAGAAGTTCAGAATTTAGAATATGATGGGAAAGAAGGGTGATATTTCACTTGTTTAGAATTCTCTCAATCTGAAGTAAGACCTAGATCCAGGGAGTAACTAAGTAAATGTTCCTCAGGGATCAAAATAGGTCTGTCTCTGTTTTCCTTGTAAGCCAGGGCTCTGCATTCCTTTAGCCCTTTAGGACTTGATGTGTCTCCATCACATTATTTTATATAATTTTTCTAACAGATCTGTTAGGTTGTCAAGTGCCCAGATAATTAAAAGGAAGAGGACTTGCTGAAATAGAAATGACATTATTCTAGGGAGAAAAAATTTCCCCCAGCATTCCCTGCAAAAACCCTAGAAGTAAAAAACTCTAAAAGCGTGTCAGGATAGTAGCTTTACAACAGGATATATTGGATAAACAACCCAGCTACTTTAGGGAGCTTCTGAGGGATTGATCTGTGAAGGAAAATGAAATTATATTTAATATCCAGGAAAGCAAGTTTTTTTCATGTAATGCTATCCAAATATTATATTTTGATATTTACACAGTGTCTATATATATATCACTTAAAAAATGTTCAATTCACTAATAGAAAGCAAATGAAGTATTTTGAAATACTTTGGTCCCTATTTATTTTGATTTATTAATCCCCCAGTGCGTATTTTATATTCACCTCTTATCACAGCATGTCTTGAGTTACAACTTAGTATACAGCGTAGTAGAAAAAGAAGGCATATGATTCCTGCCCTCTGGGCCCTGGTCTTCTGAGAGAAAACAGCCTCATATGTTTGTGTTTCAAACTCGGGAAGAATAATCCGAGCACAGTGCTATAGGAGACTTCTTAGAAGAGAGGTGAGTTTTGAAATGATGGATTTAGAAAGAAGTGGGGAAGGATACGGACCTATAAACATACTTACATTTCAGAACCATGCACATTGATGCTGTCTCTTCCATTTGCTGTTGAATTAAAATTCATCTTATTCTCCAACAAGCCAGAAGCTCATAGGTTGTTATTTAAAGTAAGCAAGGCACATATAAAATCTTGCTAAGAACTTTTCCATTTGTTCTGTACTACCTGTTTGTTGCCAGGCCACAGTCTCTGTCTGGTGAATAAGATAAAATGCTTTATTTTTATGCTCTTATTCTCTCTATTCCTAGATGCCTGTGGTGAGCCACCAAGATTTGAAACTATGAAGCCCCAGGGTGCCCTTAAACCCAGTTATAGTCCTGGGGCTAATATATCGTATGAATGTCGTTTGGGTTTCCAGTCAATAACTCCTGGTCAAGTCCTCTTGCTTGTTTGTCAGGATAATAATACATGGTCGTCTCTCCAGGAGGCCTGTAAAAGTAAGTAAATTTTTTTTTAATTCAAAAAACTTTTTATTGCTCTAGAGATTTTCACACATTTTAGAGTACGTATTTTACTACTGAAATGATCGTTTTCTCGTGTGAATGTAGGTTTTTAGATAGCCGTGCATTAAGGCTTTGAAAAATCTCCAGGGAATCGTTTTCATCACAATTGGTTGCCTGGGTAATTATGAATCTTATATGGCATTATAATAGTTAAAGCAAGAAAACAATAATAAAAGAAATAATATTCCCATGAGTTCAAACAAGCCATATAGAATTTTGAATTTGATTCAGATCTATTTTGAAATGAGTGTAAAACAAGTTTGGTCTTTTGCTTTTAGGAAGACGGTGTTCTACCCTAGGTGATCCCATAAATGGCCAAGTTATCTTTGCAAATGGAAGTACTGAGTTTGGTTCACAGGCTCACTATGTTTGTAATAAGGGGTAAGTAGGCTGCTCCTTAGAGGAAATAAAGTTATGTGTGACTAAGTCCATTTTCATTTTGCCTCTCTTCTTAAGCATTGCCATAAAGTTGATTTCATTTTGTTTTATATGTAAGTCATACTGTAGCCAAATAACCTTGGGGTTTTTATGAAGATTGGAAAGATGAGTAACTAGTAGAAATTTAAATTGAAGGAAAGTGAAATAGTGTAAAATTCAGTATATGTATTAATAAACCTATCATAAGCATTGAAAAATCATGGTGACTATATCCTTGACAACACAGTGCCCTCTATTTGTCAATAAAATGTCCAATTCTGAGATTTGAAATAGGGTTTATGGAACTGGGAAGTGGAATAGCCAACTATAGTTGTTCTTATATCAAAGTAATCTGTAAGATGTTACCAGACCAAAGTTGACCTGGCTAGCTTAGACAGTAATCTTCATCAGGATCTTATAGTTGGAAAACCTTATTGTTGAAACTGCTACAAAGGAGTGAAGCATCTCAAAGAGGTACTAAGTATTTAATAACAGCCTTTGTTCTACAGGGCCCTCTTAATAGTATATATTAAGGATCCATAAAAAAATGCTCAATTTTTTAAAAAAATGTGAATTTAAAGGATAAGTGTGATATCTATGGAAAGGCAACTGGTTTTTTATTATTGTCTATGTATCCTGGTACTTTACTGAGTTTATTAGTTCCCACATTTGTATTTGTGTGTATGTGTGTGTGTGTGCGTAATCTTTAGGGTTTTCTATGTAGTAGAAATATATATATATTTTTTCTTGCTTAATTGCTCTAGCTAGAACTTCCAGTACCATGTTGAATAAAAGTGGTAAAAGTAGTTGTCCATGCCTGTTCCGATCAAATTTTGTCAAGTTTTTTTCTGCCTCAGTTGAGGCGATCATGTGCTTTTTTTCTCTTTCATTCTTTTGATATGGCTTATTACAGTGACTGATTTTTTTATGTGTTGAGCCATCCCTTGCATTCTCGGGATAACTCTCACTTGCTCATGATGTTTAATCCTTTTAAGATGCTGTTGAGTTCTTTACTAGTATTGTGTTGAGGCTGTTTGCATTGGTGTTTTTAAAGGCTGTTGATCTAACTTTCATTGTGTCCTTGTCAAATTTTGCTATCATGGTAATGTTCATCTCATAGAATGAGCTCAGAAGACTTCCCTTCCCTTTAGTTTTTTGGAAAAGTTTGGGAAAGGTTGGTGTTACTTCTTTAAATGTTTGCTAGATTCACCAGTGAAACCATCAGATCCAGAATTTTTTTTTATTGAGAGATTTTTGGTTACTGATTCTATCTCCCTACTGCTGCTGCTGTTAAGTCGCTTCGGTCGTGTCCGACTCTGTGAGACCCCATAGACGGCAGCCCACCAGGCTCCCCTGTCCCTGAGATTCTCCAGGCAAGAACACTGGAGTGGGTTGCCATTTCCTTCTCCAGTGCATGCATGCATGCATGCATGCTAAGTCGGTTCAGTCATGTCTGACTCTCTGCGACCCTGTGGACAGCAGCCCACCAGGCTCCCCTGTCCCTGGGATTCTCCAGGAAAGAACACTGGAGTGGGTGCCATTTCCTTCTCCAGTGCATGCATGCTAAGTCGGTTCAGTCGTGTCTGACTCTGTGCGACCCTGTGGACAGCAGCCCACCAGGCTCCCCTGTCCCTGGGATTCTCCAGGCAAGAACACTGGAGTGGATGCCATTTCCTTCTCCCATCTCCTTACTAGTTAAGGTTTATTCAGATTATCTGTTTGGGTGATTAAGTCGTGGTAGGTTTTGTGTTTCTAGGAGTTTGTCTGTTTTATCTAGTGCTTCCATTTGTGGCATAAAATTGTTCATGGTACTCTTATAGTATTTTTTATTTCTGTCAAATCAGTAGTGGTGTTACTACTTTTGTTTCTGAGTTAGTAATTTGAGTCTAATCACTTTTAGTCTATTTAAAGGTTTTTCAACTCTTGCACTTTTTGAAGAACCTACTTTTGATTTCTTTGATTGTTCTCTATTATTCTGCCCTTTTTTTGTTTGTTATCTCTGTTCTAATATGGCAACTAAACCATAATAAATCTTTATTATTTACTTCCTTCTGCTGGCCTTGGATTTATTTCTTTTTCTGGTTCCTTAACGTGTAAACTTAGTTTGAACTTTCAGAGGTAACATTTCTTAATGTAAACATTTACAGGTGTAAATTTCCCCTTTGGCACTAAATCCCATAAGTTTTGATATGTTATATTTTCATTTCCATTTGTCAAGGTATGTTTAAATCACTCTGATTTCTGCTTTGAACCATTGGTTGATTTAAAACAGACTGTTTACTTTTCTAGGGAAAACCACTAGACCATTCAGGTATGACCTAGATCAAATCCCTTATGAGTATACCGTGGAAGTGACAAATAGATTTAAGGGTCTAGACCTGATAGACAGAGTGCCTGATGAACTATGGACAGAGGTTCGTGACATTGTACAGGAGACAGGGATCAAGAAAATCCCCATGGAAAAGAAATGCAAAAAAGCAAAATGGCTGTCTGAGGAGGCCTTACAGATAGCTGGGAAGAGAAGAGAAGCGAAAAGCAAAGGAGAAAAGGAAAGATATTCCCATCTGAATGCAGAGTTCCAAAGAATAGCAAGGAGAGATAAAGCCTTCCTCAGCGATCAGTGCAAAGAAATAGAGGAAAACAACAGATTGGGAAAGACTAGAGATCTCTTCAAGAAAATTAGAGATACCAAAGGAACATTTCATGCAAAGATAGGCTCGATAAAGGACAGAAATGGTATGGACCTAACAGAAGCAGAAGATATTAAGAAGAGGTGGCAAGAATACACAGAAGAACTGTACAAAAAAGATCTTCACGACCCAGATAATCACGATGGTGTGATCACTCACCTAGAGCCAGACATCCTGGAATGTGAAGTCAAGTGGGCCTTAGAAAGCATCACTACGAACAAAGCTAGTGGAGGTGATGGAATTCCAGTTGAGCTATTTCAAATCCTCAAAGGTGATGCTGTGAAAGTGCTGCACTTGATATGCCAGCAAATTTGGAAAACTCAGCAGTGGCCACAGGACTGGAAGAGGTCAGTTTTCGTTCCAATCCCAAAGAAAGGCAATGCCAAAGAATGCTCAAACTACCGCACAATTGCACTCATCTCACATGCTAGTAAAGTAATGCTCAAAATTCTCCAAGCCAGGCTTCAGCAATACGTGAACCGTGAACTTCCAGATGTTCAAGCTGGTTTTAGAAAAGGCAGAGGAACCAGAGATCAAATTGCCAATATCCGCTGGATCATCGAAAAAGCAAGAGAGTTCCAGAAAAACATCTATTTCTGCTTTATTGACTATGCCAAAGCCTTTGACTGTGTGGATCACAATAAACTGTGGAAAATTCTGAAAGAGATGGGAATACCAGACCATCTGACCTGTCTCTTGAGAAACCTGTATGCAGGTCAGGAAGCAAGTTAGAACTGGACATGGAACAACAGACTGGTTCCAAATAGGAAAAGGAGTCCGTCAAGGCTGTATATTGTCACCCTGCTTATTTAACTTCTATGCAGAGTACATCATGAGAAACGCTGGGCTGGAAGAAACACAAGCTGGAATCAAGATTCCCGGGAGAAATATCAATAACCTCAGATATGCGGATGACACCACCCTTATGGCAGAGAGTGAAGAAGAACTAAAGAGCCTCTTGATGAAGGTGAAAGAGGAGAGTGAAAAAGTTGACTTAAAGCTCAACGTTCAGAAAACTAAGATCATGGCATCTGGTCCCATCACTCCATGGGAAATAGATGGGGAAACAGTGGAAACAGTGTCAGACTTTATTTTTTTGGGCTCCAGAATCACTGCTGATGGTGATTGCAGCCATGAAATTAAAAGACGCTTACTCCTTGGAAGGAAGGTTATGGCCAACCTAGATAGCATATTTAAAAGCAGAGACATTACTTTGCCAACAAAAGTCCGTCTGGTCAAGGCTATGGTTTTTCCAGTGATCATGTATGGATGTGAGAGTTGAACGGTGAAGAAATCTGAGTGCCAAAGAATTGATGCTTTTGAACTGTGGTGTTGGAGAAGACTCTTGAGAGTCCCTTGGACTGCAAGGAGATCCAATCAATCCATCCTAAAAGAGGTCAATCCTGGGTGTTCATTGGAAGGTCTGATGTTGAAGCTGAAACTCCAATATTTTGGCCACCTCATGCGAAGGGTTGACTCATTGGAAAAGACCCTAATGCTGGGTAGGATTGGAGGCGGGAGGAGAGGGGGACGACAGAGAATGAGATGGTTGGATGGCATCACCGACTTGATGGACATGGGTTTGGGTAGACTCCGGGAGTTGGTGATGGACAGAGAGGCCTGGCGTGCTGCAATTCATGGGGTCGCAAAGAGTCAGACATGACTGAGCGACTGAACTGAACTGTTTACTTTTCACAATTTCATGAATTTTCAGTTTTCCTTTTGGTAATGATTTTTAACTTCTTCCTAGTGTGGTCAAAGAATATACTTTGTATAATATCTACCTTTTAACATCTATTACTTAAAATTAATTTGTAGCATAAAATAAACATAGTATTATTTGTTAATTAATTAATTATGTTTTAATAACATTGTTCCCTTGTTTATAGCCTAGCATATGGTCTGTCCTGGCAAATACCCCATGTGCTGTTGGAAAGACTATCTGTTTTTGTTGCCTAGAGTGCTTTGTATATAGCTGTGAGATCAGGTTGTTTTCTTGTTAAGGTCCTCTGTTTATCTTCTGTGTAGTTGTTCTGTCCATTATTGTGAGTGAGGTATCATAGTCTCCAACTTATATTGGAGAAATGCTTATTATGTAGGAATGTTTTTTATCCCTTCAGTTCTGTCATTTCTTGCTTCATAGATTTTGATGGCCTGTCATTAGGTGCATAAATGTTTATAACTGTTACATCTTCTTGCAGTATTGAACCCTTGTTAATGTAAAATTTCCTTCTTTGTCTCTTGCAACCTTTTTTCTTTATTTAAAGTCTCTTTTGTCAGATTTTAGTATAGCTACTCAGCTGTGTTTTGGTTACTAATGTCTTTTTCCAGGCTTCCATTTTCACTCCATTTATGACTTCTGTTGTCAAGTGAGTCTCTTGTAGACAGGATTTGGTTGGAGCAACGAGGGACCTGTCTCTATGATTTGTTTTCTATATGTGCTATTTGTTTTCTATATGCTTTATAGCTTTTTTCCTAGTCCCTCATTTCCTGCATTACTGTCTTCTTTTTTGTGTAGTTGATATTTGTAGTGAAATATTTAAATTCCTGTCTCATTTCCTTTTATGTATATCCTATGGCTGTATTGTTTGTTGTTACTCTTGGAAATTACATTTAACACTGTACGTGGAAATTCCCTGGTAGTCCAGGGGTTCGGACTCTTCACCCCCACTGCAGAGGGCACAGGCTTGATCCCTGATTGGGGAGCTAAGATCCAAGCTGTGAATCCAGTAAGATTCACAGCATGACCAAAACAAAGCAAAACAAAAAAACACTGTATAGTTACAAGACTCCAGGTTGAATTTATACCAACTTAAATTCAATAAATTGCAAAATCAATCCTTTACCGCCCCAGACTCACCCTTTTTTATTGTTGATATCATACTGCTGTCTATACAAATAATTGTAATACTAGTTTCTATTTTAATAATCTATTTATTTATTTTATAATTTAGTCTTTTAAATCACATAGGAAACAAAATTTGTAGTTGCAAACCACTGTTTCAGTAATGCTGGCTTTTATAATTGCTTTTATATTTACCTTTGCTGAGTTTGTTTTTTTTATATACGTAAGACTTTGAGACCCTTCATTCCCTTTTCAGTACTCCCTTCTTCACGTTTCTTCTTGAGTGTATAGTGGTCACAAACTCCTTAAGTTTTTAAGTCTGGAATGTCTTAAATTCTCCCTCATTTTTGATGATCAGTTTTGTTGGATAGAGGGTTTTTGGTAGAGTTTTTTTTTTTTTTTTTTAATTATATCAATAACTTTCTTCTGGACTCTGAGTTTCTACTGACAAAATCTGCTGATAATCTTAGTTACGATGCTTGACATACGATATTTCTCTTCTCTCTTGCAGTTTTCAATATTCTTTGTCTTTGTTTTTTGAAAGTTTGATCATTATGGCTTTGTGCAAGTCTCTTTGTATTCATCTTACTTAGAATTTTGAGCTTTTGACATGTTTATATTGATGTCTTTTATGGAATTTGGGAAGTTCTCAGCTGTTATTTCTATAAGAATTCTCTCTGTCCCTTTGCTGAGCATCCCATAGGGTGTGTGCTGGTCTCCTTATTGGTGTCCCACAGAGTCCTTAGGCTTTATCCACTTTTCTTCAATCGTTTTTCTTTCTCAGAGTCAGTAATTTCTGTTCCCCTATATCAGTTCTACTAATTCTTCTCAAATAAGCCTTCAAGGCTTCTGGTGACTTTTTCCTTTCGATTAATGTAATTTGCAACTCATGAATTTACTTTTGGATTCTTTTTAGGTTTTCTGTCTCTAATTGATACTTTCACTGTGTTCACATATTCTCTAGACTTTCTACATTTCTTCCTTTAGTTCTTTGTCCATCTTAGTGACTGTTATTTCTTCCCAGTTTCACTGAGGCTCCAGGTCCACGGGGCCAAGGTAGGGGGCCGCCCTGTGGGGCAGAGACGAGCCAGTGAAAAGGATGTATTTGACTGGTGTTCTTGGGGCACAGGTTGTTGGTCTGGCCTCGCTTCTTGTGGCAGGTGACAGCATGTGAGCACAGCACTTGCAGCAGATTGTTTTGTCACAGTCATACTTCTGGGAAAAGCTGGCAGAGGAAAGGGTTGATGCTGCCACCCCATGGTTGGTGCACCAAGGGCAGGGTGGGTCCTTTCTGGATATTATCGTCTGAGGGAGTTCGGCCCCTCAGCTATTTGCCTGCAAAAGTCAAACTGTTGGTGAGGCAGGATGCCGGGTGTCTTTGATTCTGACTTTAACCTTCTTCATGGTGACACTTAGCTTGACCTCAGGAGTGATGCTCTTGTCCATCAGGGTCTTCACAAGGATCTGCATCTGTGGGTCTGCTGTCTGGCCGCTTTGTTGACAAAAAATGGGGTGGCAGAACCGGCACCCATCTATTTCCAGAGGGAGTGACTTCACAAGACACAACTTTTAAAGTCTTTGTTTAATAGATCTGTCATAAGGTCTCCTTCAGAAAAAAAGTTCTTTTCATTTATCTTTCCATTATATGAGCCATAGATTCTTTTTCTGTTTCTTTGTATGCCTTGTGACTTTTTTGTGGAATCGATATGTGGAATCTAACAATGTGGTAACTGAAAAATCTGATTCTCTGCCTCTTTTATTTTGATTTTGGTTTTTTGATTATTGTATGGTGTCTCAGTGCTGATTCAGGTCTTTTCTGAGACTTTCTCTGGGTGTGCACAGTCATTTTCTAATTTTTTTTTCCACATGGCAATTATTGTGGAATATCCTAGTATTTAATGTCCAGCTTCTGCTAGTGGCTCCCCTGATAGCTCAGCTGGTAAAGAATCCACCTGCAATGCAGGAAACCTTGGTTCAATTCCTGTATTGGGAAGATCTGCTGGAGAAGGGATAGGCTACCCACTCCGGTATTCTTGGGCTTTCCTGATGGCTCAGCTGGTAAAGAATCTGCCTGCAGTGTGGGAGACCTGGGTTAGGAAGATCCCCTGGAGAAGGGAAACGCTACCCACTCCAGTATTCGGGCCTGGAGAATTCCATGGACTGTATAGTCCATGGGGTTGCAAAGACTCAGACACGACTGAGCCACTTTCGCTCACACTTCTGCTAGTGGGGGGAAAAAAGTGAAAGAGGGAGCAAGGGGTGCTGGGTTTCAAATCTCTTGGAAATTGTTTGGCCAGTGTTGAAGGAGCTTGAAAAAGCTGGAGGAGGTGTGACGACAGTGGCTGCCCATCTCTTTTTTGCTCCTCTGGGATGGGAAGCAGCAGTGATAAGAGCATAAATCCCTGCTCCTTGGAGGGTAGGCCCCTTTTTGCCCGCCCTAGCTCCCACAGGCTACTTATAAGCTGCTCCAGCCCTGTGTGCACAGACGGCTGCTCAGGTGGGGGTGGGGAGCTGCCACTGTGTTGAGAGCTCAAATTGACCGAAATTAAATTAACTTACCCGTCCAAGTCTTCTCCTCTGAATTGCAAGCCATGAAGAGATTCTAGATTTCCAAAACTGTGGAAATGAGGCAGATTCTATCAGTGAATCTGTCATCAAGGCGGGGAGACAGATTCCCATTCCCATTGCCACCTGTTTTGCCATCATCCTAGAGTCCTTTACTTAACGCATTATAATCTAGAATCAGTGCATTAACCCTTGTGGAAAAGTCATCTGGAAGTGGGTACAGGCAGATACACTGGGTATTTTTTAACTTGATCAAGTAAAAATAACGGGAGATCCAGTGAATAGAGAGAAAGAGGCTGCTAGGTACCAGGAGACTCAGGGAAGTTGTAGCCTTCTTGAGAAACACAATATATAGAGAGGTGTCAAACAAAATAGTAAACGAGAAGCACCAAATAGACCCTTCTCGTGATCTTGACCACGAGAGTCCAGTGGAAGAGTGTAGTGTGCATTTAAATGATCAGAGAAGATTTCATTGAGCAGTGTTCCTAAACTACTTTACTGCTAGAGAGATACAGGCATATCTTGGAGATAACCACAGGTTCACTTCCAGGCCACTGCAGTAAAGCAGATCAAATGAGTTTTTTACATGTGTTTACACTATATTATAGTCTGTTAATTGTACAATAGCATTATGTCTGAAAAAATGTACATACCTTAATTTCAGAATGCTGTGTTACCAAAAAGTGCTAATCATAATCTGAGCCGCAGAGAGTCGTAGTAGTAACAAGAAAGACACTCATCATAGGTCGCCATAACAAAATAATAATAGTGATAAAGTTTGAAATCTGAGATTTACCAAAATGACACAGAGACATGAAGTGAACAAATACTGTTGGAAAAATGAACACAAGCAGATTTTTTGGTGCAGGGTTGCCACACACCTTCAGTTTGTTAAAAACCCGATAAAGTGAACAGCAGTGAAATGAGATATGCCTGTATGTTGAATATTAATACTCTTAAAGACTATTAATCAGCGAACTAAGATGGACTGGAATGGGTGAATTTAACTCAGATGACCATTATATCTACTACTGTGGGCAAGAATCCCTTAGAAGAAATGGAGTAGCCATCATGGTCAACAAAAGAGTCCGAAATGCAGTACTTGGATGCAATCTCAAAAACGATAGAATGATCTCTGTTCGTTTCCAAGGCAAACCATTCAATATCACGGTAATCCAAGTCTATGCCCCAACCAGAAATGCCGAAGAAGCTGAAGTTGAACAATTCTATGAAGACCTACAAGACCTTTTAGAGCTAACACCCAAAAAAGATGTCCTTTTCATTATAGGGGACTGGAATGCAAAAGTAGGAAGTCAGGAAACACCTGGCATAACAGGCAAGTTTGGCCTTGGAGTACAGAATGAAGCAGGGCAAAGGCTAATAGAGTTTTGCAACAAGAACGCACTGGTAATAGCAAACACCCTATTCCAACAACACAAGAGAAGACTCTACCAGATGGTCAACACCAAAATCAGATTGATTATATTCTTTGCAGCCAAAGATGGAGAAGCTCTATACAGTCAGCAAAAACAAGACCGGGAGCAGACTGTGGCTCGGATCATGAACTGCTTATTGCCAAATTCAGACTTAAATTGAAGAAAGTAGGGAAAACCACTAGACCATTCAGGTATGACCTAGATCAAATCCCTTATGAGTATATCGTGGAAGTGACAGATAGATTTAAGGGTCTAGACCTGATAGACAGAGTGCCTGATGAACTATGGACAGAGGTTCGTGACATTGTACAGGAGACAGGGATCAAGAAAATCCCCATGGAAAAGAAATGCAAAAAAGCAAAATGGCTGTCTGAGGAGGCCTTACAGATAGCTGGGAAGAGAAGAGAAGCAAAGGAGAAAAGGAAAGATATTCCCATCTCAATGCAGAGTTCCAAAGAACAGCAAGGAGAGATAAGAAAGCCTTCCTCAGCGATCAGTGCAAAGAAATAGAGGAAAACAACAGATTGGGAAAGACTAGAGATCTCTTCAAGAAAATTAGAGATACCAAAGGAACATTTCATGCAAAGATAGGCTCGATAAAGGACAGAAATGGTATGGACCTAACAGAAGCAGAAGATATTAAGAAGAGGTGGCAAGAATACACAGAAGAACTGTACAAAAAAGATCTTCACGACCCAGATAATCACGATGGTGTGATCACTCACCTAGAGCCAGACATCCTGGAATGTGAAGTCAAGTGGGCCTTGAAAAGCATCACTACGAACAAAGCTAGTGGAGGTGATGGAATTCCAGTTGAGCTATTTCAAATCCTCAAAGATGATGCTGTGAAAGTGCTGCACTTGATATGCCAGCAAATTTGGAAAACTCAGCAGTGGCCACAGGACTGGAAGAGGTCAGTTTTCGTTCCAATCCCAAAGAAAGGCAATGCCAAAGAATGCTCAAACTACCGCACAATTGCATTCATCTCACATGCTAGTAAAGTAATGCTCAAAATTCTCCAAGCCAGGCTTCAGCAATACGTGAACCGTGAACTTCCAGATGTTCAAGCTGGTTTTAGAAAAGGCAGAGGAACCAGAGATCAAATTGCCAATATCCGCTGGATCATCGAAAAAGCAAGAGAGTTCCAGAAAAACATCTATTTCTGCTTTATTGACTATGCCAAAGCCTTTGACTGTGTGGATCACAATAAACTGTGGAAAATTCTGAAAGAGATGGGAATACCAGACCATCTGACCTGTCTCTTGAGAAACCTGTATGCAGGTCAGGAAGCAACAGTTAGAACTGGACATGGAACAACAGACTGGTTCCAAATAGGAAAAGGAGTCCGTCAAGGCTGTATATTGTCACCCTGCTTATTTAACTTCTATGCAGAGTACATCATGAGAAACGCTGGGCTGGAAGAAACACAAGCTGGAATCAAGATTGCCAGGAGAAATATCAATAACCTCAGATATGCGGATGACACCACCCTTATGGCAGAGAGTGAAGAAGAACTAAAGAGCCTCTTGATGAAGGTGAAAGAGGAGAGTGAAAAAGTTGGCTTAAAGCTCAACGTTCAGAAAACTAAGATCATGGCATCTGGTCCCATCACTTCATGGGAAATAGATGGGGAAACAGTGGAAACAGTGTCAGACTTTATTTTTTTGGGCTCCAGAATCACTGCTGATGGTGATTGCAGCCATGAAATTAAAAGACGCTTACTCCTTGGAAGGAAGGTTATGGCCAACCTAGATAGCATATTTAAAAGCAGAGACGTTACTTTGCCAACAAAAGTCCGTCTAGTCAACGCTATGGTTTTTCCAGTGGTCATGTATGGATGTGAGAGTTGGACGGTGAAGAAAGCTGAGCGCTGCAGAATTGATGCTTTTGAACTGTGGTGTTGGAGAAGACTCTTGAGAGTCCCTTGGACTGCAAGGAGATCCAATCAATCCATCCTAAAAGAGATCAATCCTGGGTGTTCACTGGAAGGTCTGATGTTGAAGCTGAAACTCCAATATTTTGGCCACCTCATGCGAAGTGTTGACTCATTGGAAAAGACCCTAATGCTGGGTAGGATTGGGGGTGGGAGGAGAAGGGGACGACAGAGGATGAGATGGTTGGATGGCATCACCGACTCGATGAACATGGGTTTGGGTAGACTCCGGGAGTTGGTGATGGACAGAGAGGCCTGGCGTGCTGCAATTCATGGGGTCGCAAAGAGTCGGGCACGACTGAGCGACTGAACTGAAAGACTATTAATAAGAACTAAAACTTACCTAGTACTCACTGTGCCAGATGCTAAAGCATACAATCCTTAACACAGTCTCATGAGATAATGTACTATTGTCTCCCTTTTCATATATGAGGAAACTGAAGAGGAGAATTTTAATGGACTTTTCCAAGCCCAGGTAACAAGTCATTCTTGGGGCTGGAACTTGAATCCAGGCAGGCGTCTGTGCGCTTGCCGCTAGAGCAGCTTATAAGCAGCCTGTGGAGCCAGGGCGGGCGGAACCCGAGCTCGAGGGCCTTATCTCTGTTCAGTTCTTATGAGTGGAAAGGTGTGAACAAAAGCGTGGATGTGAATGTGTGACGCATTTGCCAGACATGGCAAAGATGCCAGATAGCATGACAGAGTAATTTAGACATTTTGCTGTGGGCCAATGTGTATTCATTCAGATGCAGAAACTTTTATTTGATTAAGTTGCAGATTTAGTAAGCATTTCCATTATATTTTGTTTAAGGAACTTCTCTCTCCAACTACTCTAATGCAGAAAAACAGTCATGTAAAATTGTTTTCATTATTATGTTCACCTTGTAACTACTAAAGAACATACTAACTTTTCTTTTCTCATTTAGTTATTACTTAGCTGGGACAAGTATTTCTTATTGTGATGTTTCTGGAAATGGTGTGGACTGGAGTGATAATCCTCCAACATGTGAAAGTAAGTATGTTGTTGGAATGTAGAGCAGCAATTCTCAAACTTTTGGCCTCAGGACTCCTTTATACTTTCAAATCAACATAGACACCAGTGAGTTTTTGTTTATATGGGTTATGTCTATTGTCATAACAATGTGTATAGACATAACCCATATAATGTTATGGGTTATGCTATGTCAATTCTATTATATTGAATTAATCCTGAAAAGTTTTCAAAATAATTATTTATTAATTCATTTTTAAGGAGAATAAATGTTTACCTATTAGTATATAACACATATTTAATGAAAAAATAAAAACATTCTAACTAATGATTTTGTTTTACATTTTTGCAAATTTCTTCAATGTTTGGCTTTAAGGAAAGCATCAGGATTTAGTCACTTGAAAAATCACACAGTTTATAGCCTCTGGAAAATTTCACAATACACTTGTAAGGATGAAAGTGAAAATGAAGTAATAATTGGTATTAATGTGAAGAACTGACTTAGCAAACAGATACATTTACAAATTATGAAGCATTTCTCAACTCGCACTGAGTTCTGTTTTTAATCATGATCATATCATATCTTTAAATTGTCAGCATCTCATGATGAGAACAAAACTTAGTTTGGCCTTACGGGTAAATATATGTATCTCATGTAGATATTTCATGACTTTAAGAAAATGAGTTTTATGAATTCATTTGTAGATGAACAGCTTGAGTTTAGGATAATATATTTTCTCATAAAAAGCTTCTTCTGAATGGATAGTGGATTCACAAGTAGCATATAGCAATCATATGGTAATGAATTTATTGAAGGCAATTCATCGGACTTTACTAATGCTGTTTAATCCTTTACCCTTCCCTTTTGCCTTTCATGTTCTCTTTTTTTTTCTTTTTAAGAGATTATGTGTAAACCACCTAAAGAAATTGAAAATGGAAAATACACCAATAGCCACAAGGAAGTATTTGAATACAATGAGGTAGTAACTTATAGTTGTGATCCTTCAAATGGACCAGATGAATATTCACTTATTGGAGAGAGCAAGCTTACTTGTATTGGAAATGAAGAATGGAGTAGTCAGCCTCCTCAGTGTAAAGGTAATAATATTTCTATTTATTTCCTTCTTAATTTGTAAATACTGTAGAAACTTTGTAAATAGTTTTACCTATAAGTAAAAGTAAAAACAGTCATATGTGCTTGAGTCTCCTGTTAAGTTGGTTTCTAATTTGATTTAATATCAGTCAAACCAAATAAAAACTACTTCTAGTTGTAGAGTTTCCAGCCTCTCACCCGGCAGGTTCTTGGCATTCCAATTGATACATTACAAACTACTGTGTATTTGTGTAAGTTAAGACTGTTTTCCATGAAACCATCAAAAATTCAACACACTTTTTCTTAAGTGTTGTCTTGTATTACAAGAAGTATGACAGTGTGGCTGTAGGAAATGGTAGTGTAAATTGTAAGAGATGTGAATTGTCTCATAGATATGATTGATAAATGCTTGGGAAAATCTTTTTTAAAAAGAATATTTAAGGTGTTAGAGCATGATCAAAAAGCAGGGAGACACTGCAGGGATTTTTACTCTTGAAAGAAAGGATCCACTGAATAATACCAAAAGATTTTCTCAAGTGAAGAGGGGCCATTCTTATGACCATATTCTAGGCAATAAGAAAATTTTTACAAATCTTGAAGAATTGAAATCATTTGGAATACATTATCTGATCAAAAATGGGGTGAATGTGTAAATCAAAACATAATCTAGAATATCCCCAAATATTTGAAAATTATGCAAGACACTTAAAATTAATAAATCAAAGACAAAATAACAAAGGAAATTAGAATTTCTTTAAACATAGTAAAAATAAGACACAAAATATCAGAACTTGTTGGATACAACAGAAACATTGCTTCGAAGGATATTTAAAGCATGAAGAACTTATGTTGGAAAATGAGAAAAGTCTCAGATCAATAAACTAAACTTCCACCGTAAAAAACTGAAAAAGAGCAAATAAACCAAATATAGGAAAAAATGAAGACAGAGAAAAAGCAATGAAATTGAAAAGAGAAATAATATAGAGACAGTCAAGAAATCAACACCTGCTTCTTGTCAGTTCAGTTCAGTTCAGTCGCTCAGTCGTGTCCGACTCTTTGCGACCCCATGAATTGCAGCACACCAGGCCTCTCTGTCCATCACCAACTCCCGGAGTCTACCCAAACCCATGTTCATCGAGTTGGTGATGCCATCAAACCATCTCATCCTCTGTCGTCCCCTTCTCCTCCCGCCCCCAATCCTACCCAGCATTAGGGTCTTTTCCAATGAGTCAACCCTTCACATGAGGTGGCCAAAGTATTGGAGTTTCAGCTTCAACATCAGACCTTCCAGTGAACACCCAGGATTGATCTCTTTTAGGATGGATTGATTGGATCTCCTTGCAGTCCAAGGGACTCTCAAGAGTCTTCTCCAAAACCACAGCTCAAAAGCATCAGTTCTGCGGCACTCAGCTTTCTTCACCGTCCAACTCTCACATCCATACATGATCACTGGAAAAACCATAGCCTTGACTAGACGGACTTTTGTTGGCAAAGTAATGTCTCTGCTTTTAAATATGCTATCTAGGTTGGCCATAACCTTCCTTCCAAGGAGTAAGCGTCTCTTAATTTCATGGCTGCAGTCACCATCAGCAGTGATTCTGGAGCCCAAAAAAATAAAGTCTGACACTGTTTCCACTGTTTCCCCATCTATTTCCCATGGAGTGATGGGACCAGATGCCATGATCTTAGTTTTCTGAACGTTGAGCTTTAAGCCAACTTTTTCACTCTCCTCTTTCACCTTCATCAAGAGGCTCTTTAGTTCTTCTTCACTCTCTGCCATAAGGGTGGTGTCATCCGCATATCTGAGGTTATTGATATTTCTCCTGGCAATCTTGATTCCAGCTTGTGTTTCTTCCAGCCCAGCGTTTCTCATGATGTACTCTGCATAGAAGTTAAATAAGCAGGGTGACAATATACAGCCTTGACATACTCTTTTCCTATTTGGAACCAGTCTGTTGTTCCATGTCCAGTTCTAACTGTTGCTTCCTGACCTGCATACAGGTTTCTCAAGAGACAGGTCAGATGGTCAGGTATTCCCATCTCTTTCAGAATTTTCCACAGTTTATTGTGATCCACACAGTCAAAGGCTTTGGCATAGTCAATAAAGCAGAAATAGATGTTTTTCTGGAACTCTCTTGCTTTTTCGATGATCCAGCGGATATTGGCAATTTGATCTCTGGTTCCTCTGCCTTTTCTAAAACCAGCTTGAACATCTGGAAGTTCACGGTTCACGTATTGCTGAAGCCTGGCTTGGAGAATTTTGAGCATTACTTTACTAGCATGTGAGATGAGTGCAATTGTGCGGTAGTTTGAGCATTCTTTGGCATTGCCTTTTCTTTGGGATTGGAACGAAAACTGACCTCTTCCAGTCCTGTGGCCACTGCTGAGTTTTCCAAATTTGCTGGCATATCAAGTGCAGCACTTTCACAGCATCACCTTTGAGGATTTGAAATAGCTCAACTGGAATTCCATCACCTCCACTAGCTTTGTTCGTAGTGATGCTTTCTAAGGCCCACTTGACTTCACATTCCAGGATGTCTGGCTCTAGGTGAGTGATCACACCATCGTGATTATCTGGGTCGTGAAGATCTTCTTTGTACAGTTCTTCTGTGTATTCTTGCCACCTCTTCTTAATATCTTCTGCTTCTGTTAGGTCCATACCATTTCTGTCCTTTATCAAGCCCATCTTTGCATGAAATGTTCCTTTGGTATCTCTAATTTTCTTGAAGAGATCTCTAGTCTTTCCCAATCTGTTGTTTTCCTCTATTTCTTTGCACTGATCGCTGAGGAAGGCTTTCTTATCTCTCCTTGCTATTCTTTGGAACTCTGCATTGAGATGGGAATATCTTTCCTTTTCTCCTTTGCTTTTTGCTTCTCTTCTCTTCCCAGCTATCTGTAAGGCCTCCTCAGACAGCCATTTTGCTTTTTTGCATTTCTTTTCCATGGGGATTTTCTTGATCCCTGTCTCCTGTACAATGTCACGAACCTCTGTCCATAGTTCATCAGGCACTCTGTCTATCAGGTCTAGTCCCTTAAATCTATTTGTCACTTCCACGGTATACTCATAAGGGATTTGATCTAGGTCATACCTGAATGGTCTAGTGGTTTTCCCTACTTTCTTCAATTTAAGTCTGAATTTGGCAATAAGCATTTCTTGTAGATCAGTAGAATTGATAAACCTACATGCAGTTTGACAGAAAACAGAAGATACAGATTACCAGTATCACAAATGAAAGAGATGTCACAAAATATGCTGTAGACATTTAAATGACAATAGAGGGATAAAACAAACAACTTTATGCCTGTAAATATAACAGGTTAAACCTTTCTTTTATGCAGATTTTGTCTTTTGTTATTATGGTATATCACATTGACTGATTTGCTTATGTTGAACCATCTTGGTTCAGAAGGAAATTTAGTCAAATGAGTCAACATCCATTCATGATAAAAACTCACCAAGTTGAGTATAGCAGGAACATATCTCAACATAATAAAGGTCATTTACAACAAGCCCACAGACAACATAATACTCAAAGGTGAAAAGCTGAAAGCCTTCCTGAAATTCAGGAGCAAGACAAAGATGCCCACTCTCACCATTTCTATTCAACATAGTATTGGAAGTCCTAGCCACAGCAGTCAGAAAAGAAAAAGAAATACATTTATCCAAAATAGGAAGGAATAAGTAAAACTATTTACAGATGACATCATACTCTATATGGAGAATGGTAAAGTCTTCATAAAAGCTCTAGTTCAGTCGCTCAGTCGTGGTCCAACTCTTTGCAACCCCATGGACTGCAGCATGCCAGGCTTCCCTGTTCATCACCATCTCCTGGAGCTTGCTCAAGCTCGTGTCCATCAAGCTGGTGATGCCTTCAAACCATCTCATCCTCTGTCGTCCCCTTCTCCTCCTGCCTTCAGTCTTTCCCAACATCAGGGTCTTTTCCAGTGAGTCAGTTCTTTGCATCAGGTGGCCAAAGTATAGAGTTTCAGCTTCAGCATCAGTCCTTCCAATGAATATTCAGGACTGATTTCCTTTAGGATTGACTGGTTTGATCTCCTTGCAGTCCACAGGACACTCAAGAGTCTTCTCCAACACTACAGTTCAAAAGCATCAATTCTTCAGCACTCAGCTTTCTTTATAGTCCAGCTCTCACATCCATACATGACTACTGGAAAAACCATAACTTTGACTAGACGGACCTTTGTTGGCATTAATGTCTCTGCTTTTTCATATGCTGTCTAGGTTGGTCATAAAAGCTACTGGAAGAACTTAAGATATGAATTCAGCAAGGTAGGAGGATACAAGATGAACATGGAGAGATCGGTTGTGTTTCTTCACCCAAATAATGAAATGTCAGACTAAGTTAAAAAAAAAAAAGAATTCCATTTAAAATTGTATCCAAAATAAATAAAAAGCACCTGAAATTGACTTTGCCAAGGAAGTGGAAGACCTATATACTGAAAACTATAAAATATCAGTAAAGGAATCTGAACAATTTTCAAAGAAATGAAGAAATATACTGTGCTCTTGAATCTTGGATTGGAAGAATTAATATTGCTAAAATGACCATATTACCTAAAGCAATCTACAGATTTAATGCAATTGCTCTCAAAATACCTATGACATTTTTCGTAGAACTAGAACAAATGATCCTAAAATTTATACGGAAAAGACCCAGAATTGCCAAAGCAATCCTGAGAAAAAGGAACAAAGCTCTAGGTATAGCCTTTCCTTAACTTCAGGTTGTCCTGCAAAGCTGCAATAATCAAGCAGTATGATACTTGGCACAAAAACAGACATATAGATCAATGAACAGAATAGAGGGCCCAGAAATAAATCCATACAGCTATGAGCAATTAACCTATGACAAAGAAGAAGGCAAGAATATACAATGGAGAAAAGACAGTCTCTTCAACAAGTGGTGCTTCCGAAGCTGGACAGGTACATGTCATACAATGAAATTAGATAGAACCATATACAAAAATAAATTGCACAAACAAAACAGACTCAAATGGTGTAACAACCTAAATGTAAAACATGACACCATAAAACACTCTGACAGAATTGTAGCAATATTTTCTTTGTCTGTTTGCCAAGGCAAAAAAAAAAGGAGGAGGGGGAATAAATGGCACATAATCAAATTTTAAAGCTTTAACACAACATGGAAAACCATCAACAAAACCAAAAGACAACCTATGGAATCAGAGAAAATATTTGCAAATGGTGCAAATGACAAGAGGTTAATATCCAGAATTCACAAACACCTCATGTAAGTCAGTATTGAAAAAACAACACAATTGAAAAATGGGCAGACCTGAATCAGCATTTCTCCAAAAGAGACATACAGATGGCCTACATGGACATGAAAAGATGCTCAGCATCATAAGTTATTAGAGAAAATGCAAATCAAAACCACAGCAAAGTGTCACCACTCTTCAGAGTAGCTGTCATCAAAAAATCTATAAATAATAAATGTTATGGGGGGTGTGGAGAAAAGGGAACCCTCCTAAACTGTTGGTGGGAATGTAAAGTGGTACAGCTAGTAAAGAAAGCAGTCTGGAGGTTCCTTAAAAAACTCGAAATAGAACTGTGACCTGTAGCCCCACTCCTGGGTATACATGTGAAAAAACAGTCTCTAATTCAAAAAGGTACATTTACCCCAGTGTTCATAGCATCACTGTTTACAATAGCCAAGACAGAAATAACTCAAGTGCCCATCAGCAGGTGATTGGATTAAAATGTTTTGTGTTTTTGTGTGTCTATATTAGCATATTACTTGGTTTTTAAAAAAGAATAAAATACTTACATTTCAGCAACATGGATGGACTTAGAGAATATTAGTGAAATAAGTGAGACAAAAAAACCACAAATATTCTATGATATCACTTGAATGTGGAATCTAAAAAATAATACAAATGATTCTACATATAAAACAAAAACAGACTCAGATGTAGAAGACAGACTTATAGTTACCAGTGGAAAGAGGGGAAGGGGCAGCCAATTAGAAGCATGGGAAGATTGACAGATACAAACTGCTACACCTGAAATAAAGAAGTAACAACTATTGAGCAACATGGATGGACTTAGAGAATATCATGCTTAGTGAATTAAGTCAGACATAGACAAATACTGTGGGATGTCACTTGAATGTGGAGTAAAAAAAATATGATTGATACTACATACAAAACAAAAACAGACTCAGATGAAGTAGATAAATTTATAGTTAACCAAAGGGATTAGGCAGGGACAACAGATTAGGAAGTTTCATGGGAAATGGATGGGGAAACAGTGTCAGACTTTATTTTTTTGGGCTCCAAAATCACTGCAGATGGTGATTGCAGCCATGAAATTAAAAGACACTTACTCCTTGGAAAGTTATAACCAACCTAGATAGCATATTAAAAAGCAGAGACATACCTTGCCAGCAAAGGTCCGTCTAGTCAAGGCTATGGTTTTTCCAATAGTCATGTATGGATGTGAGAGTTGGACTGTGAAGAAAGCTGAATGCCAAAGAATTGATGCTTTTGAACTGTGGTGTTGGAGAAGACTCTTGAGAGTCCCTTGGACTGCAAGGAGATCCAACCAGTCCATCCTAGAGGAAATCAGTCCTGGGTGTTCATTGGAAGGACTGATGTTGAAGCTGAAATTCCAATACTTTGGCCACCTCATGCGACGAGTTGACTCATTGGAAAAGACCCTGATGCTGGGAAGGATTGGGGGCAGGAGCAGAAGGGGACACAGAGGATGAGATGGTTGGATGGCATCACCGACTTGATGGACATGAGTTTGGGTAAACTCCGGGAGTTGGTGATAGACAGGGAGGCCTGGTGTGCTGCGATTCATGGGGTGGCAAAGAGTCAGACACGACTGAGCGACTGAACTGAACTGAACAAATTAGGAGCATTAACAGGATTAACAGATACAAACTACTACACCTAAAATAAGCAACAAGTATTTTACCATACGGAGAAAGCAATGACAATCCACTCCACTCTTGCCTGAATAATCCCATGGACAGAGGAGCCTGGTAGGCTGCGGTCCATGGGGTCGCTAAGAGTCAGACACGACTGAGCGTCTTCACTGTCACTTTCACTGTGAGGACTGTAATCAAGACAGTGTGGTATTGGTGAAAGGACAGCCATGTAGAGCATGGAACAGAATAGTGTCCAGAAATACAACCTTTCAGAAAAAGCAAAAACAACCCTCAACACTATGTTAGCACCATTTGCAAATATTTACTCACAGTGAACCAAAGACTTAAATGTGAAATCTAAAACGAAAATTTTTGCTTTAGCACATAGAAAATATTTGTGCCTTAGCCAAAGATTTCTCAAATACAACTCTAAAACCATGATTCTTTAAAGACATGTTAATATATTGGACTTACTAAAACTCAAAACTTCTACTTCAAATATACTGTTAAAAGAAGGGATAAAGTGAGCCATAAACTGGGAGGAAAGATTTGCAAAGTGCATGTCTGCTCATGGACTTGTATCTACAGTATATAAATGACTCTAAAAACACAGTCAGAAAACAACCAGTGTTTTAAAATAGGCAACATGAATAGACCTGTTGCACCAAAGAAGATATATGGATCCCAGAATACATGGAATGTTTCTCAGTGTCATAGTAAATTACAGAATGGAATTTAAAACTACAATAAGATGTCAGTAAACAGCTATTAGACTAGCTGAACAAAAAACCCCAAAACTAAAGACTAACAATACGATTAATAGGCAAGAATATACAGCAGTTGGAATGCTTAATACACTGCTGGTAAGAATACAGAGGACATGAATATTACGGAAGACAGTTTGGCAATCCCTTATAAGGTGAAATATACACTTACCATACAACTTAGCAATGTAAGTAAAAAGATGTATGTTTATATAGAAACCTGAATGAGAATATTCAAAGCAGCATTAGTCATAATCATTCCACACTGGAATTAACTCACACTACCTTCAGCTGGTAATGGATGAACAGCCTAATCTGTATCCATGCAATGGAATAATACTCTACAATAAAAAGAAATGAGTTCCTGAATCATGCAACAAAGAATCTCCAATGCATTATGCTAAGTAAAATAGCCATGCTCAGAGGCTATGATTCCATTAGGACACTCTGGGAAAGCAACACTATGAGGCAGGAAACAGATGAGGGGCTGGCTGGGTCTGGAAGGTGGTTGAGAACTGGAGGGTTGATACAAAGTGATAGGAAGTACTTGGAGATAGTGGAATTTTTGATATTGTGTTGGTAATTACATGATTATTTTAATTTATGAAAACTAATACAGTTGTACAGCTTAGAAAAGGGTGAGATTTACTGTATGCCCTTTGAATCTACTAAACCTAACTTACAAGAAAATCATTAGATGCAATTAAGAGCATATTGGCCCAAGCGTGAAAAAAATCAGGGACCCTGAAGACAGGGCAATAGAAATCTAGCATGGTTTGAAAAGAAAGATTAAAACAAGAGAGAGACAGAAACCTTTGGGAGAAAAAGCAAACAGTTGAACATACATCTAATTGGAGTTTCAGAAGAGAGAACAACGTAGGAAATCATTTCAGTAAATACTGGTCGAAAATTATGTAAATTTGATCCCAAACAACAACCCCACATGTCTAGGAAATTCACTGACCTTAGCAGAATAAGTTTTAGAAAGTTACCAAGAAACCCCCAATTAAGCTAAGCACAGCATGTTAGAACTACAGGAAACAAAAGCAGCAGCAGCCAATGAGAAGGAAAAGCAGACCAGGAACATTGTATCCTTTTTCTCCTGCCCCAAGGTAGGAGTGACAGCTGACTTTTCTTATGGGACTATTGAAACTAAAAGACAATTTCTGCTAATATGCTGAAAGAAAAACAAAAGCAAAGAAATCACTTAATGTAGAATGCTGTGTGAAGAATTTGTCATTAGTCAACCTGGGTTTTCCTGGAGGAGGGAAAGGCTACTCACTCCAGTATTCTGGCCTGGAGAATTCCATGGACTGTATAGACCATGGTGTCCTGAAGAGTCAGACTGGACTGAGCAACTTTAACAACCTGGATTATAAGAATTGATGAGGAAGTTCTTCTGGCTGAAGAGAGATGATACCTGATGGAAATTCAGACCCAAAGGGAAGGAGAAAGAACACTCTTCTGGTTTAAAAGGCTGTATATAATCTGCCCCCTATCTGTCGTGCAGATTTAATCTCATAAGATGTTCTCTTGAGCTCACTACTCAGGCAATGTTTTCTTTATTTTTTCCCCCAATTCTGCCAAACCCATTAATGGATACTAAAGTCAACTAAGAGAGTCAGGATGAGTACTTTTTATGAGTGGAGTAGAATGGGAAGTACCACAGCACACTAGGGTGAAGGCTGAATATTACTTCTAAGATTATCTCAGCCCTGTTGGTTTATATACTGGTTGACAGCATAAAATGTGTTTCTTGATCTCTGGTTACAGCCCAGAATGTTTGGAAAACACTGCCCTAACCCCACTGACCTTTATTTCCTGAACATCCCAGCTTCTCTGTGCTGTTGCCACCTGGAAACTTTCTTTTTCGTGTCTTGGCATGGCTAGATGCTTTTCAACTTAAATCTGAGCTCGAACGTTACCTTCTCAGAAAAGCCTTTGCTACCTTTCTGAAAGAGCAGGGTATGTAATTAGCGTCAGAATGATCTTAAAACAATCCTCGAACCGAAGAAAATTACTTTTGACCTTACCCTGAGTTTGTATCTGGTAGTCAGACAGTTCTCAAAACTTGTCAGTAATAGAAAGAAAATGTAGAAAAGCAAATGAACTATGACAGTCTGTTCTAGGTTTAAAAAAAAAAAAAAAAATTACTAGATTTCTCTAGATCTCTTTACCTGGAATTCAGATGCACAAAGGTTTCTTTTTCTTTTTTTCCCCAATTAGTGTCTTTTCATTTCTTTTCTGTTTCGCCCCCCTGGAATAACTTTGCACTAGTTTTTCTGGTCCTGTGTGGAAGCGGCTTTCCATTAATTGTGGAATTTCTCGACTTTTCAGTGGTCAAATGTCTATATCCAGTCGTTGAACATGGAATGATAGTCTCGGGATTTGGACCAAAATATTACTACAAAGCGATGGTTGTGTTTAAATGCAGTGAGGGTTTTAACCTTCATGGTGACAATACAGTTGTCTGTGGCGTGAACAGTACTTGGGAGCCTGAGCTACCAAAGTGTATTAAAGGTAAAAATACTGTCTTCCTTTTGTTTTTGTTCTTTATTTCTTTCACATTAAATATCAATGATGCAAGAATAATTGAAGAGAAACAGTTTTCATATTTAACTGTGTTGTATTCATTTCTATGATAGTTGTATGACTGCAAATTCACAAGAAATCTGCTGCAGCGATTTTCTGTCTTTGTAGGGCCTTAGCATTTCATGTACATAACACAGGTATATAAATTTCTCTTGCTAGGCATTCATAAATGTAAAAATGGATAGCAGTCATTTTTCAGAGGAAATTGAAGTGTAGGAAGTTGTACCTAAATAAGTCAAGAATGAAAGGCATAATTCATGTGAATGAAAAGACAGTATTAATGCCCAGGTTTTTGATTCGGTCTACATTGTTTTGTTTTCTAGTGTCGACTCCTCCCAGCACCCACCCTCCAATTCCCAGTGTCTCAGGTTTAGTAACTTCCTACATATATTTTTTCAAAAATCTTTTAAATTCCTGGTAAATACCAGCAGTAACTCCCAAATGTTTGATCCTATCTGCATTTTTTCTATTTTGTTTTCCAGTGTCGACTCCTCCCAGCACCCAACATCCAATTCCCAGTGTCTCAGGTTTAGTAACTTCCTGCTTATCTATTTCAAAATCCTGTACATTTGTTGTGATTAGTTTTTCAAAATCTTTTAAATTCCAATGATTTATATTCATTTATCAATTTTAGTAATGAAATATTAACAGCCTTTTTAGTTCTTAGATCGAGTGATTCCAAAATTATTTGCAGTCTGCAGATATAAGCAGATAGCAAGTTAAGTAAACTTTAAATATGTTTACTTATCTGTAAAATGGTTTCAAACCTTCCTTACTTCAGTTCAGTTCAATTCAGTTGCTCAGTCGTGTCCGACTCTTTGTGACCCCATGGACTGTAGCACACCAGGTTTCCCTGTCCATCACCAACTCCCAGAGTTTACTCAAACTCATGTCCATTGAGTCGGTGATGCCATCCAACCACCATCCTCTGTCATCCTCTTCTCCTGCCCTCAGTCTTTCACAGAATCAGGGTCTTTTCCAGTGAGTCAGTTCTTTGCATCAGGTGGCCAAAGTATTGGAGTTTCAGCTTCAACATCAGTCCTTCCAATGAACACCCAGGACTGATCTCCTCTGGGATGGACTGGTTGGATCTCCTTGCAGTCCAAGGGACTCTCAAGAGTCTTCTCCAACACCACGGTTCAAAAGCATCAATTCTTCGGCTTCCTTACTTAGTGATAGTGAATTTAAAATGGGATTCATTTAAAGCACTTAGCATAGCCCCTGGTATCTAGAAAGCTCTTAAAAAGGAGCTTGTACCAATGACATCAGATTAATAGTAACGTAGAGGAAGGTCCACAGGTTCTGTTTTTTAGCATGTATGTTTTCTGTGTCATCAGCATGGATAATGTATTCATTTTAAAAGCGATCTCTTGCCACCTGTACAGGGTGTCTTCTGGGTCCAGGACTGGTTCATTTCCCAGGCTGACCAGCTTGGTTCTTTTTTATAAACTGGGAAATTTCTATTGTCTCTAGAATGAGACAATACTAGAATGAGACTAGTATTTCTACCACCTCCGTCACTCCCCCACTCCTAACAATTATTGTTTTTCTCTCTACTGGGCTTTTTTTGTTTGTTTTGGATGTTTTGGTTTTGTTTTTGTTTTTCTGAGGGGGAACGGGGAGTTGGCAACAGAAAGGAAGTGGTATAACAACTAAAAGGCAGAAAAAGCCCTTGCTTATTGGAATGAAATGGAGGAATTCTAGCAGAGACTGCTGATCAGCTCCTCTGCCTAAGACTTGAATGAGTATTTTGATATGTTGGAAGGAATTGTTTTCCTAAGTTCAGGGCTGCTATCTCTGGCTTGTATTTAGTTGGGGCAGAAGCAAAAGACCAGAGGAAGGGTGGGAAGAGTATCAGTCTGGGCAGACTTTTAAAGAGTTGACATATGCATTTCATAAAGGATTTATAAAGCACTGATACAGTTTAGTGTTTGAAAGAAGAATTCTGAGGGCAGATGTACAATGAAGATAAAACTATGGGGATTATTTTAAAATATCAAAAATCAAAATTCCTCATGAGACTGTCAATCATTTTCTGTCATCAGTTAGAGAGTATGAAAAAGATCATTAACAGCATATAATGGTGATCAAGTAGATCTGATTATGCAAATATGAAAACTGTAGGCAAAATACTAACTGGAGAAGGATACAAGTTACACAATAGGAAACTATATGGATGGTATTTTTTTAAAGAGCCATATGTTTATTCTGAGCACATTATTTTTATGGTTTATTATTAGTTAACTTCTAGGATTTCCATTATATAATACAGGATTTCCACTATATACAAAGGCATAATGAACATTCCTGTGCATACATTCTTGTGTACTTGGGTACATACGTGTTTAGGTTAACTTTACAGAAGTAGAATTGCAAAATTTAGGGAGTACGTGTATTTTTCATTTTGAGAAATAATTCATTTTGAGAATCTTTTAAAAAAATCAAATATCAAATTTAAATCCATAATTTTGTATGGATAAGGCTGGAGAATTGAATCAGATTTTCCATTCCAGATTCCAAGCCCACTTCTCCAACCACGACTCCAGGACTAAGTCATCCAGGTTCAGTGGCTGAGCTTTTTTTCGTCTGCACTTATTTATTATCCATGTCCTCCTTTAAAGGGCCCTACGCAGCTTCTGAAAGTGCTTCAGCGTTTGCGGGTTGCACCTTCTTTTTCTCATTCTGATTTTGTTAATTTGGGCCAACTTTTTTCTTGATGAGTGTGGCTAAAGATATATCAATTTTGTTCATCTTTTCAAAAAATCAGCTCTTTTTTTATTTTTAAAAAATTTCTGTTTCCTTTCTTTCTTCTCTGATCTCCATGATTCCCTTCCTTGTACTAACTTTGCCCTTTTTTGTGTGCTGCTTTTTCTGATCGGTCCGGTAGAAGGTTAGAGTATTTGAGACTGTCCTTTCGTGACGCAGCTTATGTTGCGGTAAAGCTTCCCTCTCAGAACTACTTTTTGCTGCATCCCGATTTTGGGTTTGTTTTCTTGTTTTCGTTCTCTCCAGATATTTAAAAAAATTTCTTCTTTGATTACATCGGTGATCCATTGCTTGTTTAGTAGCATTTTGTTTTAGCCTCCACAAATGTGCTTTTCTGTTTTAGTTTTAAGTATAATCACATCGAATCCATAGGGTTATTCTGACACCACACTAATGATAAATTCGCTTGCTGTACCACAGAATATTGTCCTAGGAAATGTTACTGGACAAGAAGTAGAATGCTTTGGTATTGAATATAAATTGATACTATTTTGATACTACTTTTAATGACAAACATTAATGTAGTTTATATAAGGAGAATGAAATTATGAGTTTTTGTACAAAGTGAAAAAAATCAAAACCCAAGAACTTAGAAGACATTAAGCTCTATTGTTTTTTCTCCTTTTTTTTTTTTAACTTGCATTTTTTCCTTTTTTCTAGGATATCCTGGTCCTACTGATGCATTACCCCCTGATGACACTGAGGGTTTAGGTATTATTTTGTTACTGATATAACCCTGTGTCATAAGGCCCTAGTTTTCTGTGTGGAAACATTACCATTATCTATAATTAGAGAAGAAACAACATGTAAAAATTGGTGATAATTGTTCAATTTGTAGTTGTAAAATTGTACATTTTAAGGAATTTTAAAGGTGCAGATCCCATGACACATTTAAGTGGTACTGTTAGACACATGTAGATAATATAGATTTTAGGAGGTTGCTCAATTTAGGATACCTAATAATAAATTTACTTTTTAAAATATTAATAATATGGCTATATGTAGTCTAATATATATAAAATTTAAGTTATTTTTCATGTAATAGTTTTACTTTGTAATGGCTGTTTGTAGATGAATTTTCTTTCCTTTGGTACCTTGTAAACACAAGCCTTAAAGTACTATTCATTGGGTTAGTCTTTCTATACAAGGGTGCGGTAACACACTTAATGTTGGCACACATAGTTCACACAGTATGTGTTAAAGAACTTGATGGAAGTATAGTTGTGACAGTTAAATGAAATATAAAGATTTACTGATAAGGAAATGAAGAAAAATAGCTCACTTTTCTTTACATTAGACTAGTTTAGTTAGTCTTTTTATAAAATGCACTTTAGGCTTGTTATATTTTCCCTGTGAAAACTGTGGTCAAACTGGCGCTATGCCAAGCGAATCCAGTGCCATCTCAGGATGTTTACATTCAGTAGTATTTATGAAGTAAAGAAAGAGCAGAGCTGTACATGACGTTGTATGCTATGTTATATGCTATATATTATAGATAATAAACGTAATGTCAGTTTAGAAGCAGAGGTACTACTGACCAACATTTCTAAGAATTAAGATTTGGTAGTATATTCAGTGCCCTCTGGATAGTCAAAAATGTATGTTTACGCTTCTGTGCATAGTGTTACCCATGTGCCCTGGTGTTCCCTTTACATTCTTAATTTGCATCACATTCGGCAAGTCTCCCTGGGGAGTTAGGGCCACGTCTTCATCTGGGGAGAAAGTGGGGTAGGAGCTGTGGTGATACGATGAAGTCTTGTTTGTGAAGACTCTTCATGGGTTCAGAGCACACTTTATGATTTATTCCACAGACTTCAGGGAAAAATAGACGTTAAATGTCTAATAGAGTCATAAGTAATGAAAGACTGAATGTCGAACTAAACCAACCGTAGTTGGATACTCACGTTTTAAAAATGATTTTTCTCTAAAGTAGTGAATTCTAATTGTTAACCTTCACTAAATAGCCTGGCGTGGTAGCCAGAGCAAACAGCGGTGAAAAGTGAGATTCCTTTTTAAGAGTGTCACAAAGGGATGTCCTAACTCTGGAATCTGATTAGAAGGGTTCTGTGATTGAAATAACCTGGAAGCACGAGCAGGCGTGCTAAAACTAGATTGATGGTTTTTTTCTTTGTAGTTGACAGATGATCTGATGAAATTAAAATGCAGCCGCTTCTAGGAGATCCCAGATGCTTACTTATCTCCTGAACTGTTTTCATTTTTCTCAGGTGCGGGATTCATCGTGCTCATTATTGCTGCTATACGTAAGTGTCAAAAAGTTTGAAATCAAGACATTGCTTTGAAGAAGTGTTTTTTTTTTTTTTTAAGGTTTTTCAATATTTATAGCTTTATAGCTTGAAATTAAGTAAAACAGGAAAACCTGACTTTTTGCATAATATACTACCTTGTATTAGTATTACTCTGTTCCTTTCTAGTCTGCATGTCCATGTACTAACAGACTGTAAATAATGTATGTTGTTTCAAATGTGAGTTTTCATCATATGAGTTTTCATCCCAAATATGCTTTGGGTAATTTTGTAAATTAATCAAGAATTTCTCTGACTTACTGTATACTGATTAATCCAAAGAATACAAGATACTGAAGAGTCCAAATGGAATAGAAATGTATATGTGCTTAAATTAGATACTGTTTTCTGGCCATGGGTATCTGAAAGCGTGAAAACGAAAGTGTTAGTCACTCAGTCGTCGAGTCTGACTCTGCGACCCCCAGCAGGCTCCCCTGTCTGTGGACTTCTCCAGGATACTGGAGAATGAGTGGATTGCCATTCCCTTCTCCAGGGGATGTTCCCAACCCAGGTCTCCTGCATTGCAGGTGGATTCTTTACCATCTGAGCCTCCAGGGAACCTTTGATCAGCATTCATTTTTTTCTGCTAGATTTTGAAACTTGGCAGTGATTTTTCTTGGTCATGTGACGTTTGTCTCCTGATTTCTTGTAGTGATTGGCATTGGATTGTTGTTCTTCCTGTACTTCCGTTTTTGCAGACCAAGGAAGATAGGGTAAAGTACAGCATGTTTTTTTAATTTATTGCTCCTTCTCACTGTTGACATTCTTTTGTGCAGTTTTTGTTTGTACCCTGTATTATGTGTTTTTTAAAAATTGTGCCTGCTTGAGTGTGCTGTGTGAATTGCATTTCTTTGCTAAAAATGTTTTCACCTGCTTTTAATATCACTGCTATAAGAGTAATCTGTGCAGGTTGCGTCAACTAATTATGATGTAAGAAAAATTTCTGTGGGATTTGAAGCGTAAGTGCTGAAATAAATCATGGACCACTTTGGGGTCTTCTCTACCCTAGGCATACCCAACTTCCTAGATTGGACTAATGGCCAAGATTACATATAAAATGATTCCCTGTGGAGACTTTGATAGCTGTAGTCACTACAATTTTGAAGGTGAAAGTTTTCAGTTGTCTGTATAATTTAGGTAGGTAGTTGTAAGAAGCTACATAGATGTCTCCTTCAGATACCAAATTTGTTTTTTTTTCTTTTAGATTTGTTATACAGTTAAACTGGAGAATTTAAAGCAACATTATTTCACTCTTATGTTCTTTTAATTTACTAGGTTGAAGTAAAACTGATGGGGTTAAACTAAAAGTTGCTGAGAGGGTAAGATTTATAAGGAACCTCATGAACTTTGTCTTTTTATCTATAAAAATGAAATAACGGAGAGAGTTAAAATTGCAAAAAGGTACAAATATATAATTTCTGAAGAGAATAGAGCTTTTAAACATCATCTTAAATTTTAATAAAGTAATTTAAAATCTAATGAAAGATTTAGAATTAAACTGGAGCATAGACCAAGATTAGATGCTTTGATATTTCTGATTTTTAGTGATTTTTTTCCCTATTGCTTTGTAAATCAAACTAGTAATTAAAAATGACTGGTATTAATGTCTTTATGATATTTATATTCCTTTTATTTTAATCACTGCATTTGGACTATGTAATAAAAGTACATTCTTCACTCATAAAGAGCTAAATTTTTTTTTTTAATTTCTTGGTCATCTTTTAAAAATATCCACAGTGCCTTCATTTGAACCTTAAATCTTATATTTATAGAACATATAATATGCACGTTTGATTTCTCTATCAGGAGTGTATTTTTAAAATACATATACACAGGCAGTATAACAAGGAAATACTATCAGTGAAATATTTGACAAGTCTAAAATTGGTTAACTAGAAGTAACCTCTAAAGAAAGCAGAACAAAATAGCTTTCTGCTCCTTACTATCCTTCATTGTGTAAAACATCATTACATGAAAATACAGTTTCTTAACAAATATTAACCAAACTCTGTCTGCCAGTGAATGAGATACTAAACAAGTATCTGAGCATCACAGCCCCAGGTTAAAGTACCAGTAGCATTCGAGTTCTGAGACCCCATTTCTAAAGAGTTCCTCAGGGAGGCTGCTGCTGGGCCTGGAGGAGACTGAGAGAAAGCAGGGTGTAGACTGTTACTGATGTGCCCACGCTCTTTAGCTTTGAAGAAACACCATCAAGCTTATTGAGAAGTGGTTCAGCTGTTCAAGACAATCAAGTGGATTGTTTAAAGACTCCACATTTTTGTGCATGCCTTTTTAAAAGAATGTGAAATAATACCTAGCTTTAGTTTGCTTTTCTTTTAAAAAGGTAATTATTTTTATTATGGATATATTTTCTGCACTATTTAATGCCCATTCTCCCCCACCCCAAATGACTTTCATTGCTTTGGAAACTCCCTTACAAGAGTGTAAACTATATGCAGTTGCTTCTCTATTTGTAGGGATAACTTTGGAAGCAGGATACCAGGCGCAAAAATTGCTGTTAATGGGAATTCCCTGGTAGTCCAGTGGTTAGAACTCACACTTTCACTGCCTTGGGCAGGAGTGCAGTCCCTGGTTGGGGAACTAAGATCCTACAAGCCTCAAAACAAATCAAAAAACACCAATTTGCTGTTAAAACTTGATACAAAATGGATTTGATATGAACTTGTATTTTGATAATTTGGGAATACAATTACCCTCCTACAGGATTTATACCAAAGCATGAAAATAAGTAGTTGTTTTGCAGGGGGGATCTTAGGTCCTCAACCAAGGGTGTGGTTTTTTTTTTAAGATCATTAAATTATGAAAAGTGGCCACAAGGTTAAAGCATCTGCTGCAGTTTTCTGTGTCTTAGCTCTCAACTGAGAATAGAATAGGCCCCAGGTGAGCTGACAGGCTCCATCTGCACACTCCTTCCTTTTCCCGCATAGCTTCCTTTCCTAACCAGCTCTTCTGCCACACTTTCCAGACTTGGAGCCACAGCCCTTTGCTCTCTCCTTTGCTCCTTCCTGCCTGAGTCCTGTTTGCATGTCCTGACTATGTGGTTCCAAACACCAGATGTCTCTTGTTTACATGAATGTTTTCAATTATTTGTGGTGAATTTTTTTTTTTTTTCATAAATGTATCATTTTTCTCTGCTCCAGTTAAATCATCACGGGATAAGTGAGAGTTTGCTAAATTCAGTAGAATTATTGAAGTAATTTATGTCTTTTAGTAATAGTAACTAAATACCTTTTTTCTTTTTTTCCATTAAGGATATTTATTACTTGTGCAATTGGAAACTACTTTAATGTTATCTTAATAAAGATTGATTGAGAAATGTTGTAATTTTTTAAGTTGTCCGCTTAAATGCATCTTACTGAAGCTTTTTGGGATATACTGTAAATGGTAAATCCAGTTTAGGTGGTGGTGACTGTAATGACATGGTCCAAAACCTGAATGGTCAAATTAACTTGAATATTTTTCTACCTGGTTCTCAAATTCTTAACCATTCAACAAAGGCTTTAAAAATTTTAAACAAGAACTAGTAAATAACAAGATTTTGTAATTAGTTGAGAGAGCATATTCATAAAATTTAGATCCATCCTAGAAAAATGGGAAGTCATATAATGCTTTATAGAGGTCTTCCCTCAGGTGAAAACAGTTGTGCTACAGGAAGAAACTGTCCTTGATGCAAAAGATGCATCTGAAAATGAAGGATGTCAGAAAATCAATTTCTGAGACTATATTACATGGGGTTAATACATGCTCCATGTATTGCCTCAAAAGCTGTGGTCCTGGAGACCAGGACCATGTCTCATACACTTTCATCCTGAGAAAACGAGTTTACATTATTCACTTGAGACTAGGTGGTTTCAGAAGTAAACAGATTATATGCAAATTTAGACTGTTTTATCTGCTATATGATCTATAAGACTTCAAGGGTAAAGTTGCTTCTTGCACCAAATTCTTGGTTCAACTTCCTAATGAGAATCAGAAGAGACATAGTTTATGAACCTAATTGTCAGCTTTACTTCCCTTCTCCCTCATTGATTTTATCCCATTTTTATGCCACTCTTGCTTCCTTTTGGTGTGACCTCACTATTTTATTAAACACTTTTCCCTTCCTCTGTTCAGCACATACCTAACTAGTGAAAGCCACAGACAAGAAATTTTATTTCTCTCTGAGAAGAGATGAGAGAAACGTTTGCTTTTATCATTAAAAGGTATCTGCTTTCTGTTGTGTTTCTTTTCAGAGATGTCCTTTCTTCTGTAAAATATTTGATGAATATTTAGATGTCAATATCCTGAGCTGAGCTAAGTGGACAGTAGACATCCAAGAGAACATTTGAATTCTGGTTCCCCTTTGCAAGATTATTGATATTTATATTTTCTCCTTCCCTGTTTTAATGTAAAACAACATGCACTGACAGGCTTTTGCTTTGACATAGGCGCCAACAGAGCAATGACCCCTTGACCTTTGGTCGGACCGTGACAAGTATGTTATACAGCCATTTCTTCAGGACTGTTGTGGAGAGCAATTGAATAGTTAGTCATATCGGTGAAGCCTCAAAGATCACTGTATTCTTCTATTTGAAGTGAATAAATACACTTTTTTTTTTCTAGTAGTAGTGGAACGCTTATTTTCTTAAATAGAATTTTAAATAGAAATGCAATATATGAGAAGGATAAATAAGCATTTATATAAACCTAAAGAAACAACTCAGCTGTACATTCTAGCAGCTGTGACTCCAAATCTGGGGGAATTTTTTTAGTCTGATGGGAAATAATCAGATAGTCGGTCCACTTGAAGTTCACTTTTAGTTTTTTTGACAAACCAAACTATATTTTATGTAATTTTGGTAAATAATTTCAGTTTCAGCTTGTAAATATTAGTTCTGTAAAGGCATTTAACTGTTTCCCTCAGCCAGTATATTTTTAGCATATAAAAGAACCAGCACCAACAAAAATCTTCAATTTTTCTGTGAAATGCATTCCCTTTAGCCATTTAATCCCCTCCATCTCTGTCTCTGAATGAAATGAACTGGTAGTTCTTATTCTGCCAGAATGTCTCTACATAGCTAGGAAGAGAGGAGATAGATTTCCACACTCACGTGCAAGGCTCTACCCTAGGTTACAGTCATGAACCTGAGAGCAGCTGGCACAAACACCAGTAAGACGGGCAGTTTCTTAGTAAAAGCAGAGCGATGTCTTTGATCACAGGGGCAGAGAGGAAGACAAAAATATACCAACTACCCTGCCCTATTTATCTGCTCAGTTCTCTAAGGAGTCCTTTGAGGCTACAACCAGCCAGGAAAGTGGTTTTCAGACAGGCCGTGAGCTTCAAATTGCCTGTAAACACTTGAAGTTACCTTAGTGAATGCTGAAGGTAATATAACTGTAATTAGTAACTCACTTTCACATTTCAATCATCTTTAAATAGCTTGTTGTTATATCCAATGAGTTGTTTTTTCAACTTTATATAAATGCTTATTTATCCTTCCCATATATTGGATTTCTGTTTAAAATTCTATTTAAGAAAATTAAGTGTTCCATTACTACTAGAGAAAAAAAAAGTGTATTCACTTCAGCAAATAGAAGAATACAGTGGTGTTGGAGGGTTTAGTGAGAGGCCTGACTGTTGAAGCGCTCCCCACAGTAGCCCTGAGGAAACGGCCATGTAACAGGTACCGTGCCATGACAGCACTGGTTCATAGTGAAGCCTCTCCCACCGAGGGAGATAGTAAAGTCTCCAGCACTAACACGGTTAGCTCTTCCATGGGGCAGGCACCCTGTAAATAACCGCCGGGGCCACGTTTGGTTGCAGTCTGTCTGTCGTGGTCGGTTTCCTAAGCAGGGAATGGAACTGTGTTTTCCAGCTCCAGAGTCAGTGGTCCTGAGTGGCTGCTGCAGATGTCAAAACTGGCTCCTCCTATGTGAAGTGAGCTTGAGTGCATGGTACACATCAGGGTCAAAGACTTCATGGGGAAAAATGTACAACCCATGGATGCTGGGTTACGTAAACTATATGGAAATTAATTTTATTTTCCCTTTTTTAACGTGGCTTCTAGAAAATTCAAAATTCCTTGTGTGACTTGCATTATATTTCTTTGGAAACCGCTGGACTTGAATAACGGGGTTTAGAAAGGTGTTCCTTCTTACCAAAAAAAACAAAACTGTGATGTGAGTTTTAGTTACTTAGGAGACTCTCTAACCAGAACATGTGATTTCCTTGACAGTGAGGGGTAAATGAAGCATTACTGAACGTGAACACTCAGAATCATTACCTTTGTAAAAGTTTCATCTCAGAGCTGGATTTTAAATTGGAATATTAGGAAAATGTGTTTCTCTCTAGTCTCTCCCATTGGTCCTAAATTAAGATAGGGGGATATTTACTAAGTATATGCAACTACTCTATTTCTTGTCTTGGAGGAAATCCAAACTACAATACCGAATTAGAAAAAAGAGTTTGTAGAGTGAGCCTGGTTGAACACTGGAATAACTTTAAAAAATCATTTATTTCCTAATTCAGTGACTCTTACTAGTATATAGTTTGTTTTAGTCATCCCTATTCTAAATGGGCTTCTGGAATTAATGTATGTTACTTATTATGTTCATCTCTGATGGTGTTTTCTTACCTTGCTCCTTAGGAAACCAGAATGTCACGGTACATACTGTTCTGTTCCCTTATAGGAAACCAGAAGGTAGCGCTACATACAGCACTTATCAGGATAAAGCAGCCACTTCAACAGAACAGATAAACTGAACAGTTTCCAGAAAAGCATGTATCATTCAGCCATGAAAATGAAGCAAATCTTGCCATTTGCAACAATACAGATGGACCTTGAGGGCATTTTGCTGGGTAATATAAGTCATATAAAGAAAGACACGTGTACTGTCTGATCTCACTTATATGTGGAGTCGAAAAAAACAAGCTTTCAGAAAACGAAAATCAGATTTGTTGATGTCAGCGGTGGGGGGGGTGGGTTTGAGTAAAGGTGGTCGGAAAATACAAACTTTCAGTTATAGCGTGAGAAAGTACTGGGATGTAATTACAGCACATTGGCTACTGTGCTGTATTTATATTGGCAAGTTGCTAAGAAAGTGGATCTTAAAAAGTTACAATCACATGGAAGAAAAACGTTTTTTGTAGGTATTGACATTATTGAATCATGCTGTACACCTTAAACTTACGCAATGCTATCTCTGTTTTATCTCAATACTGAAGGAAAAATATAAAAATTATTTGCTGCTTTCTTACACTGTCAGAAATAAAACTGCTAAGCAATAGCCATAGGAACATTAAAACATTTTAATGTGGCTGAAGTATAGTCACTATTCTAATGCTTCTTTGAAACATGTATGAATTTAGTTTTGAACATCTTGCCTGTTTTTCCTTAAATAACACTTGATTTATGGGGCAGGTCAACGTGGTATTCCCGGTACTGTTAAGGTAGGAAAATGTTTTTTTTTCTATAAGATCTCCCAACTCAGAGAAATATATTGCAAAATGACATTACATTTCATTTGCAAAGAAAGTGATTTTGAAGTCTTTTTTTGTTCAGAGGTGATTACCAATTCTTAAGGTTCATTCTTTGAGTTTCTTAACTAAGAATATTACTGGAAAATACTCTCACATTTAGTAGATTAAAAAGCTATTTTTAAAAATTTGTAACCTCGTGGTAATTTAGAGATGCTATTAAGTTTATGTCCGGCATTTGTTCTTCACCCCTTTTGTTTATAATAAGCCAGTCTGAGAAACCAAGAATTCAGCATCAGTTTCAGGCTTCTGTACAAAGTTAGAGTACTCTTAGCACCCATGGCAATAATGCCAGCTCAGGACAAATTGAACGCTGTGGCCTTACAGTTTTCTTAAGAAGAATTCCACTTTATAACTATTATTATTATTGTACTATAGTTGTTTTTTTACAGTGTTGTGTCTGTTTCTGCTGAAGAGGGCCACTCTTAGAATCCACTCTAAAGTCTGGCTCTAGGGGGTTTTCTCTCCCCACCTGGATAAAGGTATGTCTTACTTTACACATGTCATCAGAATGTAAGCAGTTTTGTAGGGAATAAATTCATCAGATAACCTCAGGTTGTATCAGAATCTTAAGTCTTTGTGGGCTCCTCACCTCATCTGTAAAGGGCAGAGTGAAAATGAAGCCCTGTATTTGAGAAAAGCAAACTCAACTCCGTGGATTAGCTGTAGGTCATGCAGAGGGAAGGAGAGAGGAAACAGCTCAGGTGGCTCTGGACACTCAGGTGGGACAGATCCCAGCCCTCTTCTCTGTCCTCACACCAGCGGCCAAAGAGGAGGGACTCCGCTCTAACTCAAGTTTGTACAGGTTTTGTTTTACACCTTTAAAAAATGTTTTTTCTTTTTAAAATTTTTTGGCCATACCTTGACATGCAGAGCTATCCAAACTGAGATCAGATCTCTGCCCCCTGCAGTGGAAGCACGGAAACCCAACCACTGGAGCACCAGGAAGGCCCTCCCAGTTCATAGTTAGTAGCACAAACTGGGCCAAAGAACAGTTGCCTTAGAAAGGTATGAATGAGGACTCAAGGGTGAACAGGAGCAAATTCTATTTTTCTCCCTAAGGACATGCTTGTAAGTGGTCCTTCCCTTTGTAATCTTGGGTAAGGCACTTGGAAGATAAGTTTGAACAGAAGAAATTTAGAAATGCTGAGAGAAATCCAGAGTTGAAGTTTTGCTGTACCCTTTTATCACATACTCTTCAAGAATTTCACACTTTCTCAGAAGCAAGGGGGTGGCTGTAGTACATATTTCTTAAAACCTCAAGGAAATGTTTCAACCAAAGTTTATTGTGCTTACCGAACTAGACTTTCACAATAGTTTCCACTTCAAATTTAGTTTTTCCAGGGTAACATAGTTATATGTAAGATTGAAATATGTGTGTACATATAAATTGTGTTCTGTTTGCAAATAACTTGTCAATTACTTAAATATATGGAGAAACCATTTTTTTCTAGAAATGTCTGTCTGAATGAGAGGGAAAAGTGTATTTGAATTTAAACTTAAAACTGCAAGAGTGAATCCCAGTGGAATGAGAAGTTTCATGTCTGTGTTGTTTGTTTTCTGAGAATTGAACCTTTGAATCTATTATAAAATAAAATGTCATTATGGAGAAGTTTCATTTGTGATGATGCATTTCTTTCCAGTGTGTTTGATCTCAAATGAGAGTACGCTTCTAATCAGGCCCACCTTCTGGAAGCATTGCCCTCCCACAGTCACCCCTTCTAACCCTCCAATCTCCGAGCCTGACGTCTGTCCAAGCTTCTCCCAGCCTGTCTCGTGCCTTCCCTGCTCACTGGTGTTCAGTCCCACCTTGTTACCCGCAGCATAAAGTCCATTTCATGATACTTGAAAACTTTCTACAGTTAATGCCCAGCTTTTCTCCGCCTGCAGCACTTCGGATAACCTGCTCTCAGCCCAGCCAGACCATCCGTCCTGTGCTCTCTGCTGATTCCTGGTTCACTGTTGCCTGAAGGCCTCTGGTCCTGTTTGATCTCTCAGGCCCAGTTCACAGAGCCCATCATGTGCAACCCTGATGCAATCCTGATTCCTGCCTAGCTGTCAGCCTTCATGATTTCCTGGCCTTGAGGGACCTACATTCGAGTATCTATGTCTATGTGTGGTAGAAGACGTATCTTCTGCATCACTTTTGTGCATAGCTGTTGCTGAGTAAAAACCCAGGTCCCAACCATGAGCACATAGCATGTTTCTGAACCAAGGCTGCACATTGGAATCCCCTGGGGATTTTTACTAATGCCTTGGCACCCCCACGCCCTCCCCTAGATACTTGTCACGTTATTGACCTGGGGTATGCCCGGACATTAGACATCTGAAGCTTCCTAAGTGATTCTAATACACAGCTAAGGGAGAACCTCTGCGTTTGTGGTTCTTCAGCCTCAGAGTCCACATCTGCATGTGAACTTGCACATATAAGCTTGTAGCAACAAAGGTTAAGTGCTTATATTTGCAAGAGAAAATTGTAATTCAGCCTGTTAAGTCAGAAAATGACTAAGACTTGAATTAAGATCTTGTCACTCAGCTAATCAAAGGAAGCTATCTGGTGAAAAAGAAAGGAAGCAATCTTTATAATACCAACACTGTGGGAATTAGGTTAGCTATAAAGAAAAAACATTTTGCCAAATTTTATTTACCTGTAACCTAAGATCCAACCAGTCCATCTTAGAGGAGATCAGTCCTGGGTGTTCATTGGAAGGACTGATGTTGAAGCTGAAACTCGGATACCTTGGCCACTTCATGCGAAGAGTTGACTCATTGAAAAAGACCCTTATGCTGGGAAAGATTGAGGGTGGGAGGAGAAGGGGATGACAGAGGATGAGATGGCTGGATGGCATCATCGACTCAATGGACATGGGTTTGGGTGGACTCCGGGAGTTGGTGATGGACAGGGAGGCCTGGTGTGCTGCGGTCCACGGGGTCGCAAAGAGTTGGACATGACTGAGCGACTGAACTGAACCGAACCTGAGACTCCTGTACTGCGATTTTTGGCTGGGCTGGGTCTTCTTGCTGCACAGGGCTCTCTCTAGTTGCAGAGAGCAGGGGCTACTCTCTGGTTGTGGTAGACAGGCTTCTGTTGCAGGGCGTGTGCTCTAGGGTGCGCGGGCATCATTAGTTCTGTCACATGGTCTTAGTAGTTGCAGCGAATTAGCTTAGTTGCCATGTGACATGTGGACTCTTAGCAGACCAGGGATAGAACCCTGCACGGGAGGGCAGATTTTTAACCAGCAGTCCTCCAGGGAACTGCTGTATTTTATTTTATTTTTTTTCATGTAAGATATACCGGGAGAGCTTTTACAGTGATAATGACAGGTCTTCGTCTTCCAGAAATGACACAAAACCAAAGTGTGTTAGTCGCTCATTCTTCTCTGACTCTGCGAGTCCATGGACTGTACCCCACCAGACTTCTGTCCATAGAATTTTCCAGGCAAGAATACTGGAGTGGATTGCCATTTGATCTTAACACAAATTTGCGGGGCGGGGTGGGGATGGTGTTTGTTTTCCCCAATCTGCGTTGCTTTCATCATTTCCAGGCTCAGCTAGAGAGCGCTACCCTGCAAAGTGGTGGCAGGCTTTGCAATCACAGCACTGCTGCCCTCCTGTGGGCTGTGAGGGCATTTGACAAGTTCATTGCTTGGTTCAAACTCATTCAGAGGTTTTAGTCACTGCTGTGATACCTAGAAGTCATTTTCAATTTTATCTTAATTAACTAGCTCTATCCTACTTACCTTCTAAAGAATTACCTTTAAAAATGGCTAACCTCAGTCCCTTATGGCTTATATATGGGGAAAGCATAATATAGGGATCTGTGGTCAATAAACTGTTTTCCTTCCCGCGGTGTACACACCAGCAGAAAGTGACACAATCGATCCAAGTCTGGATGACACTGAGCAAGTTACCCACCCTGATTCTTCACTTGCTGGTTCGAGAAAACCTGTAGAGCGTGATAACACGTGGTGGTGGTGGAGGAGTCTCGAGTCATGTCTGACTTGCAGCCCCAGGGACTGTAGCCTGTCAGGCTCCTCTGTCCATGGGATTTCCCAGGCAAGAATACTGAAATGGGTTGCCCTTTCCTTCTCCCAGGGGGTCTTCTCAACCCAGGGATCAAACCCAGGTCTCCTGCATTGCAGGCAAATTCTTCACTGAGCCACCCAGAAAGCCATAAACGTGGTAAAACTTAGGTAGACCCATGCCTGGCAAAGCATTTTCTAAGTTGAAAGCATGGTCACAAAAGCAGACTCAAGACATCTTCAAAATAAACACTGCTCAGCAATCTATTAGCACAAACCACCTTGGGATGCTAATTTTAGCTAAAAAGCTGTCAACCTTCAGATGAATAAAGAAAAATAATCCTTTATGAGTGGCCCTTCAGTTACAACTAAGGAGCTTTCATTTTGCTTATGACACAGCCATGAGCACTTGTTTAAAATTAAGCATTCATGAGAACTCCAGAAACTACTTTCATGGAAAAGATGTCCCAAGTCATTGTTTTTATGCTTTCATGTTAAACCCAGATCTTCTGGCACTTTCTCATTTGGGGACTGGAATCACAGCAACCTGCTGGCAGAATCCATGGGTTACTTGCTTTATTGGCAATACTTAGCCTGGAGCCAGGGACACAGTAGGTGAATCAGAAGCTGTCTAGTTTGTTACAATTGACCCAAAGCTTTTTACACCCATAGATCTATTGTAGCTACCTCAACAGAGAGGTGAAGAAAACAATCCAGGGTCTTAACTGTTCCCACCACATCCTGGGAACCAGAACCTGAATTCTCCAGTCAACAGCCCCAAACAGCCCTGCAGCTACAGTGGGAGGTGCCCCCCACTCCCAGGGAAGTTTTCCCAACAGATTCTTCACCCCCCTCACCCCACCCCACGGGCAGGGCAGCCAGCTGGGGGGAGACTGGCAGGAACTGGACCTAGAAAGGCTTCCCAGGTGGTTGAGATGCCACCACGTATGGAGAACAGGTGTGAACTCAAAGTCCCACAGGTAGGTCAGGGCTGGCCTTGCACTTTCTGTGCAAAAAGGTCAATCAAGGGGGAACAGCCCTGCAAGCTGAAGATTCCCGAGAGAAACCCCCCCCGTGAAGTCAAATCTGGCTCATCTCCGAGCACCCTTACAGAACTGGGTCACTCTGTCTTCAAGGGTTGATAAAAACCAAGAACAAAAGTCGAGAATGCCTGCATCTCTCCTAATGTAGCTGAATTCATCAGAGCACCTCCCTCTAAGGGCCACGTGGGTACAGGCTCAGTTCAGCTAACGTTCCTGAGAGGACACTGACTGCAGAGGCTCCGGGGCTGCAGCCTATTTGGGACTGAGTTCAGTTTCCCCTTCAACTCAGGTCTGCAACACTTCTCTCTTGTATCATTTTTTCTCATTTTATTTCTTGGCTCATAGAATTTCATTCTTGTCTTAATCAGCTACATTTTTAATATCTGTTTGCCATAACCGACTTTGAACCCTTTATGAAGTGGCTAACATTTGCATATAGCAAATTAATTTTTCAGGACCCCACTTATCATCATAGAATTATGAATGGAAAATAATCGATGAAAAACAAACACATGATAAATTGAATACAGTAAAACATTTATTAAGGTCAGGATGCATGAACAGAAAGATAATTTAACAGCAACCAATTAAGAGTTTATAGCACTATCACATTTTAGCAAACTGAGGACATTAGGCACACTACGGTGATTTGTTTCTAAAAATCTACTAAATGATCTATTACCTGTACATAAAGTATTGTAGATGTAGTTAAAGCAGTCAGTAAGAAAAGGTGTAACCTTCCCCACCTCTCTCTGCCCATCCATCTTCCAGGAAGCCACAGACTGTTGCTGACCAGACTTGGCATGAGACCTCGAGGCTGCTGCTTTTCCCCCTACATCATAACCGATTTCAAATGGTGCTAGACAAAAACAGACTCTGAACACCAGGAGAAATCGGTCAGCCTGTGTAAGAGATGGGTCTGGCGGTGCTCAGTGGGGTCCACACCTTGACGGTGCAGGTGGCAAGTCTGATTTCACCTACTCAGCAACTGCAGCTGATTGTTCCATGGCGTGTAGGAGCAGGTGGACGGTGCTGGTGATGAGAGAGTCCTTCCGGTCCACGGCCCTCCAGCTGCCCACTGTGATCAAGTTCCCAACCCAGCGCTGCCCGATCACATGCTCAGAGGCCTCACCAACAGGTTACTGCTGGTGGCTGCTGCTACCTGTCCGTGGGAAGACTATCACAAACCCTGGCTCTGCTCAAGCCTCTTGAGTTTCTACTGAACACCACCCCACCCCTGCACTGCCCCCCTTCCACAACCCAATACACTCAAGAGTGAACTTTGCTTCTCAAGTTCTTCTTTTCTTGAATCAGCTCAGGTGGCAGGAGGAGGGGAGCTGGCCCCAGGGCAGCAGCTCCTCTGCAGGTGGCCTTTTGCTGTGCTGCAATTCTTACTCCTAAAACACTGATTTCAAATGGTGCTAGATACAAAGATGGAAAAATCTAAGCCACCATGTGAAACCAGCTTCCAGAAGAAGAGGATCTCACTGAAGAAAGGAGGGAGATGCGATCGGAAGACCCAGCCTTTGCCTGAGCAAAGCATGTCTATTGCAGTTATATTTGTGACGGGACATAACATAAGGCTCCATTCGAAAGGCACAGAGAAGAGTTACAAAGTGATGCTCAAAGAACATGAAAGTCAAAGCTGATAAGTCACATAGACAATAGCAATACAAAAGTCATGAATTCTAGGCTAATTTATTCAATTCCACAGCCAGTTCCTACATATTATTATATATATGATGAAATAAAATAGTGAAAGTTATCACTGAACTGTGTGAACATTTACATTATTTTTGCCCTGTTTCGTAAACAATTTCACAGTCTGCAAAGCATATTCTAATGTTATCTCACTGTATCAGGAAACAAGCACCCTTTCTGCCTGGGAGGCTCTAACCACTAGACATAGGTGGGTTTCACCTGGGCCAGGGCGACTCGCCCACGAACCCTAGTGAGGAAGATCGCGGGCTCCCCCTTCCCCATCACAGATGAGTGGTCAGGACATTCAAGTATGACCCCGTGAGCCACCAATCTTATTCTCTACTGTGACATAGAGAACTGGTGTCCTAAAACTGTATTGTGTAGGCAATTCTCTAATACAAGAATGGAGTTTTGTTTTGTGTTGTTTTCAAATTCGACCTGAAAATAAGATGTGCAAACAGTGTTCAAATCATACATCTCCTATGGGTGAAGCTAAGAAAGTATGTCTGTATTTCCTCTGATACCATAACCAAGAGAAAGAAGAGACATAAAGTCTTTACCTCTGAGGTTCCCTACCAATTCTTCAGGACTCCAGATAAAAGCGCTGTTTTTTCTGCCTCCTGGAAATAACATTATGTGCTGTTCTAGGGAAGAGAAGGAAAATAAAATGCGAACACCAAGTTGTGCTCTTCAATTCTCACCACAGTCTGGCGAACCAGGGATTATGCCTGTTTTTGCAGAAGAAAGTGATCCTCAGTGTGGTTTGAAAACCTGTCCACAATCACGTGACTAGTGAGCTGGGTCCAACCCAGGTCTGACTCCAGCGTCTGCGATCCTGCCGCCCGCCCCCCCGCCCACTGCTGCCTGCTTTGTAGTTTGCTGACTGTCTCCCTCTGCCCTTGCCCTTGATTATGAGCAAGACTGGGGGTAGGTGGGAATCCTAGGCAGTATTCTGCATAGATGGCGGGGTGTTGCTGACTGTACGGCATGTTAAACTTGGGTGGAGATGGGCGCACACCTCGTTCTGCATAGCACCCGTTCTCCCTCACGCCGTGCCTGGGCAGTCTCCACTGTGCAGCTGCGGCAGTGGGGAAGAGGCTGGGATGAAGGGCCCTGCAGCATCTGCGCCGGACGCCTCTGCAAGGCCTCAGTCACAGACGGGGGAGTATGGGCCGGGCGGGGATCGGCACTGCCTGCAAGGAAGGGCTCTAAGTATGGGCCCCTGTGGTCAGCAGCAGTGGTGGGGTCAGTGGGGTTGGGGTGGGAATCAGGCCATCGCCAAGGCTTTAAGGTCAAGACTGAGCGTGAGTCATCATTACAGGACACCAATAAAATATGAAAGGAGGGGTTGAAGGAGAGCTGCACTCGGCAGTTCCCAGCTTTGCTGCTTTCTCCTGCAGCCAAACTCTTGCTTCCGTAGTAACTTCCAGCTGCCACTATCCACCCCCTTTCCGAAGGTATCACAGGAGTCCTTCTGTGACCCAGAATGTCTCTCCCCCCGCAGAAGGCCTCTCTGCACATGCCGCTCCCTCTTTCTGGAATATTCTGCATCTACTGTCCTGTACCTCCCAGCCCTGAACCACCCGCTTCCGCCCGCATGGCAAGCCTGGTGGTCTCAAGTCCTCCTTCAGGTCTCAACGGGGCTACCCTGTCCTCAGAAAAGCGCCCCAGCCTAGCCTGGCTTTTAGTTAAGCTCCCCTCACACTCCACCCCACTCTGATCCTTCAGAACACACTTAGGCCGTCGGGTCACGAGGGTGACTAATCCACAGCTCCCCGGCTCCCCGGGAAGCGTCAGCTCTGAGCGCAGAGCATGGGCAGTGCATGGCAGACAGGCACCTGCTGCCCAGGGAACTAGGGGCCACAAACCCGAGTGTGGGCTCCCAACTCCGGAGCTCTGAAACACTCTCAGCGCCCTGGAGAGAGAAACAAGATATCATCAGCAATGCACTGCTGTAGCACACTCTAAAAGGAGATGGGGGGAGTTACCTTAGGACCCAAAGCTTTTGCCCTCCCAAGCCCACCAGATAAAAGGATCTGTTGAGGTCTCAGACCTCCCGACAGAACCAAGCTTCTCTCTCCAAGTCAGTCGAGCAGGGAGCGACTCGCTTACCTGAAACCAGCCGCTGGTTCTGTCCCCAAGCTGCACGCAGCCAGGTGATCCGAGGCGGCTGGAAGCGGTGTGCTCTCCCTGGCACCCAGCCCGGAGGCCTCCTGGATCTGGAGGAAGGTGGCCTGGGAAAGCCCCAGCATGCCGAAGCCTCCAGGTCCTCCCACTGCAACCGAGTGGCCCCAGGCAAGCCCATCAGTGGACAGGGGCTTAGCGGGCTGCCCAGGTAGGAGAACCAGCCCTGGAGGAGTGGGGCCATCAGCCCTGGAGGTACCACCTCGCAACAGGCTTTGGGGGCCTCACAGCTGCTCCAGTCCACTTACTTGCCCACAGACAGAAGGTTTGGAGGTTTTTTTTTTCCACTCCCTCATGCCTATGAAAACTCCTCTGCCTGGGCAGGGACCCAAGGGTGGAGGAAAGGTCACCGCACAGTGCATCAGAACACAGCGGCTTTAATTTCTGCTCGGCCCAGGTTCTGAGGACGGGGGCCTGCACTTTTCTGGAACGGGCCTCAGGGTGCTCATCTGAAAAGAGAGGGGCAGGGGCAGACTGGTCACTGCACCTTCAAATGTGAGGAGGAGTCAGGCAGGAAACAAGACAAGGGAAGCAGCGACAGTGTGCAGTAGAAGTACGATGACCCTGTTCAGTCTGAAGGCACGCAGAATCAGATATAGTTAAACAAAAAATAAGATACAAAACACTCTGTGCAGGTCAAAACCAAACATCTGAGGGATAAATACAACCCATGGGCCTTCGCTTCAAGAACAGTCTGGAGATGGCAAAGAGAGTGGCTAACTGCATTCTATAAATGATGCTGTCTGTGTCATTTAAAGTCCTAAGAATCCTATGCCCAGTATGGTGCCCCCTCCCACAAAAAAGTAATAGAGGAAAACAGGAAGGAGAAGAACCCTTGTTTATGAGATTGGTAAGCAGAGACACAGAACACACAGGAGCCCAGGGCTACTGGCCGTGATCTGCGCCACCGCGGCATGTTCAGATCCAGAGCCGGGAAGGTTCCTGGGAGGCGGCAGCCTCCCCCTCCCTCCGACCCGCTGGGTGCTGAGTCACAGCTACTTACACGACTGACGCAAGTTCCAGCCAGAGCGGGGGAGGAGAGCCGGAAGTGGAGGCCAGCTCATCCATCTTCCTGCCACTGGGAATGCTGGTTTCGGGGCTCCCGGTAGTGAGGAAGAGTCATCTTGGGGAGACACGGGCCCCCAGAAGGCCCTTCTGGAGAACAGGCAGAGGTCTGCCCTTGAGGCACTCCTGGACCACTGTCCGTCTGAACACAGAGGCCCAGCCCAGCTTCCTGTCACCCTCAGCTCCAGCCCCGGCCCAGTGTCCCGAACATTTTGTCTCGAGCGGTCAGGGTGGGGCCTGTGGCCAAGTAGCTTGAGGTTAATGAATCAGAGGAAAGGGAGATAAAACGACAGGTAGAGGTACAGGGGGCCGGGGAGCACGAGGACATGGAGCCAGCTCGCTCTCTTCGGGCAGCTTGGCCACAAGGAGGGATCGGCTTCCGAGAACCACCACACTTTGCCGGCCCTGGATCCCAGAGTGGGGGTGGCGCACGTGGACCCACTAACCATCACCCCTCCCCACCGCGCGCGCACATCACCCTTGAGATAACAACGCCAGAAATCACTGCCTTCTCAGCTGGGGTGGGCCCAGCACCTGCACTGCCAGAATCTCCTGGGCCGGGGTACGGGGGCCTACATTCTCAGGCTTCCATCCCCTCCTCGACACCACCAGCCAAGACTTGGGTCTGAAAAACTCACCACCTCCCGGACTCAGGACAGGGCATTGAGGCCCCGGGCCGGGAGGAAGCACACGGCTATCCTGCCCCACGGATGCCGCGGGGCCGGGGGAGCAGCGAGAGACGGTGGGCGGCAGGGGGGTGTGGGTGAAGACAGGGCGGAGGATGACTCCCTGTTGCCCAGAGAGTGGCTCCGCCTGGGTGGGGCGTGGGCACAGTGCTGGACTGCCTTCATGGAAGCTGGTGCTTTCCACCAGCGGGAAGAGGGGGTATGCGGACGGTCTGTCACACGCACGATGCCCACCGTAGTTCGCAGCTCTGAGCCAGAGCAGGTCCCCAGGAGAAGCAACCACCACCACTCCTCCCTTGCCCCACCAACATCATTTACTTGAGCCAGCGAGGATGGGCTCAGAGGTGAACCTTCAGGCTCTGGGGAATCTAACCCTGGAAGTTGGGGGAAGAGACATCCAGAGGCCAGCGTCCCTGCCTCCCGAGGCAGAGCAGGGCTGCCCCCTCCTTCAGCCGCTGCCGGGAGTGAACCGGAGGCGCAGGGTCCCCCCGGGAGCCCCATTCATGGGCCGCATGCCTGCCTGTGGGGAGAAACACTGGTCCACAGGCATGCCCGGCCTCTGCGGCGCTGCCCGACTCCTCCTGGAAGGAGAGCGGGGCCTCTCCTGGAGGTGGACATCCTCCCGGGAGCACAGCCCCCGTGGGCACCAGGAAGCCCGGGGAGCATCCACAGACCTCTGAGTGGCAATTCTACCCAGTGCCCGGGGCCATACCTGGCGGAGCACGTGGACCTGGGCACGCCCCTGACCTGGTCACGCCCCTGACCTGGTCCCACTTCCCTAGGTGGGGGGTAGGGAGGCCAGGCAGGCAGGGAGTGGGCCTGCAGTGCCAGGCCAGCCCCGAGCACCCGTCTCTCCTGCCTCCTCTGCAGCTGGCCCAGCAGGCAGCTGTGTCGAAACTGCTTCTGCCAGCCTCGTTCTGTTATCAGGACCCGGGTCTGCCAGTCCGGGACCTGCAACAGAGAGTGGTGGGAGGAGGGAGGGGGAGGAGGGCAGGGAGGAGGAAGTTTCACAGTCTAGTGCATTCCCATCAGATGGGAGAGGGGAACGCAGACTACTTCCCCTTTTCAAGCGCTTCTGGGCCCCCACTTGCGTTTCAGTTCCTTCCCCTCTGGACCGGCGATGGCACGGCTGGTGGGCCGGCTTGGGTGGGCGCCCAGGTGCCCAGCCAACTGGGCCCTCGCCTGGCTCCATCTCAGGCCTGGCAGGCTCCCTGGCAGTTACCCGGCATGCCCTTCCCCTTGTCAGGGAGGCCTCGCCCTCTTGTTTTCCAAGTTTTATAACAGTATTGTTTGTTGTCCGGCAGATTAAATTCTTCTGGAGGCGGGGGAGGGAGATGAGGGAGAGAGAGGAGGGAAGAGAGAGAGAGGGAGAAAAAACACAAATAGGGCCATTAGGGCCAAAAGATTAGATGAGTTCCTTTCTGAACACAGAGCTCACCTGTCTCAGAGGGAGGTGTGTGGCCAGGAGCCCATGTTCACTTCCTCTCTGACCCGCTCTGCCTGCATTCTCAACCTAGCAGGAGGACGGGGTCTCAGGCTTTCAAGGCCGCTACTCAGGGCTCAAGCTAAAAAGAAGCAACCGCTAGGATGGCTGGGGGATTCATGCCTGAGCAACTCCCACCCCAGACAGGAAGCCTGATGCGGGGGGCCCCAAGCTGGCCCCCGTGTGGGTACCCTTGATCCCATCTCCTCAGGGATCTAGACGACCCTCCCCCAGGACCAGGCAGGGAGCTGCCCCATCTCAGAAATGGTTCACCTCTGCAGCAAGCCTGCACCGTGTTCACATGTGAAATGAAGGGAACATCATTTAAGATGTCAGAGACACTGGAAGAACAGGTCCCCGAGGAAATGATACCACGGGCGCACGGACAGATATTCCTGTATGCCTGAGGAGTGAGGGTGGGAGGCCGAAAACTGACATAAAGAAGGATGAGCTACAAACAGTGGTGGCAGGGGGTGGGGGGGGGCAGTGGAAGGTTCCTGACTTGTCGGGTCTTTCGATGATAAACACGCAGGCGGTAGTAATACTAAATGATATACGATTCTCTGTATCTAACACAACCCTCATTTAGACACGAACTGGCTGATTTTTGGACTTTGGTCACTTCTAAATAGTACGTTAGGTGTGCTTCAACACACCCCCACACCTTTAAAAGAGCCAGCAATGCCGGTGGTCCCAGAGCTGTGGACCTGCCCTGAGAGCTCCTTTTCCCTCTGCTGCCTTTCTCCAGCCAACAAATGTATGGCCCTGCCACGCGTGCTGCATTCACACACACACACACACACGGTCTCTCTCTCTCCCACACACAAAATTCACATATACACATCTCTCCCCCCACACACAGTTCACATTCACTCTCACACACAGACACACAAAATTCACATACACACTCACACACACACACTCTCTCACACAATGCATCTCTGATGCCTATTGGCCATCCCTAGAGTGCAGAGAAGCCAGCCGGCAGGATGGCGTGGTGCTGATACAAATCAGGATCAGAGCAGCTCAGCGCTCTCCCGGCAGGGATGAGGGGCGACCTGCCTTTCTCCCTTTTTATTTGCAAATACGATCAGTCCTACAGGGTCGGTGCCAGAAGTTCTCTCCGCAAAGGGAAACGATGTTCATGTTCGCGTGTCCCCCATCCTGGGCTCAGGGGTGCCTCAGAGGCAGAAAGGACTAGCGGAGCCGGCACGGGATCCTGGCACCCACACCTCGTGCTGCTCCCAGCGTCCACAGACGCAGGCCCAAAGGACCCTCCCAAGGACCACCAGGCTCCCCCTCTCAGATAAAGAAGCCTCGTCTCTCCTCGGGAGCCATCGGGACGCCACGGTGGTCCTCCCCAGAGTGTAGCCTAAACCCGTCCCTGAGGTGGTTCAGACATCCTCCGCTCCATCCTCCAGACAGACGGGGTCCAGAATGACAAACGTTCACACGTCAACTCCCTGAAGTCTGCAGCCACCAAAACAACTCCCAGGTGCCTTCCCCATCAAAGGGTTTCTCTCCAAGCCGGGGCTGCATTCAGGGGATACGGACGGACAGGTGGTGCGGACGTGTTAAGTGTGTTGCCCCCCACCCAGCCCCACACCTTCCTCAAACACCCCCAAGATGAAGCCTAAGTCACCCTGGTTAAACACGCTATAAACGAACTCTCCTTTCCCCCTTCCTAACCAAATGCAGATCACACGGAGGGCCACGTGGCCAAGGAGTCGTGCAGCCCATGCTCTGCTTCAGAAGCCCCTATGAAGGGTGGGGGCTGGGCTCAGTATTCAGAAAACACGGCTGCCCAAGAATTCTCTGAGCACCTTCTTCTCCACGGGAAAGGCCTATTTCTTCAAATCAGTCATCATGCAAACAAACAGAGCTGAAGCGAGCGTTTCCATCGCACATCAGCCAGCTCTTCCAGCAGGTGATGCACATTAAGTAGCGAGCAAACAGGTAACGAGCAGCTAGGCAGAGCTCCATAAGCAATGCTTACAAGTCCGATGGAAAAAAGTCTCAGAGACCCCACTGTGAGACCTCATTTCTGAGAGAGCTACTTGGCAGAAGCAGACCATATGCGCAAGCGTGAAGTGCTGTACAGACGTGTCAGAATGGTCGGAAGCACAGCATATTCCAGAAGCTTCCAAATGTAAGAAACCTCACCAGAAACGCATGGTGCATGGCTGGCTTCCCAGCCACAGAGCGCACGCCAGTGTTCACGAGAGCTCCGAGAGACTTGAAAAAACAGAGAACCCAGATATTCTGAGGTTTCCTGTCCCCTTCAACATATAAAGAAAAGACCCAAGACCTAGAATGGCCAAGTCAACTGCCCAAGACCCACCCCCGTCCCCGCCCCGCCCCGTGGGTCCCCTGGCTAGAACACCCAGAGTCAGGGGAACTGGATGCACGGTGTCCCGAATTACGCAGATACAAGCAGGATTCTCTTCAGTTCAGGGTCATCAGCCAAGGGGCTCATACCACCCACCCGCCCTCACAGGGCGTGTGAGGTCAGAAGAGCCGGCAAACGTGAACAGAACCGTGAAACATCATTATGATGCAGGTGAGACCACGGTTACCAGTCAGTTCTTCTCCTGCCTGCGTCTGAGCCCCAATCCCCGGCCCCACAACCATTCTGGGAGTCTAGGAGGCTGGGTTCATAGTGACGAACCCCAGATAAAGTGTCCTGGAGAATGGCGAGCAGATAGCATCTTGGGAGAAACGCAGCTATTTTTAAAGCTCTGCATTCTGTCTAGCGGGTTGCACAGCGTGTACCTCTGCCTCGGGGCTCCTGCCCACGCAGCCCAGGAGACGTAGTGGACGTCAGGGACTGAGGCCACCGTGGAGCAGGGAGCCTGGGGCCCTGCTACGCCTGGCCGCAGCCTGGCTCTGCACACAAGTCCAAAAGGGCTTGGCCGTACATGTATTTCATTTTTGCTGTTTTTTAAGGAGGGACTCAAGACTAAAAAGCCAAAATGGAACTGGTTGCTCTGAGATATTTCTGTTTTCTTTGCTCCTGTGTTTTTGTTTTTTTTAAATGAAAAGGCTTAAACAATCACATGAAAAAAGAAGGCTAAATATAAAGGGAAACTTCCTGACAGCAACAGGGGCACAGACCCTGAGAAGTTTCAGGGAAGGCAGAGGACACAAGGACCCTGCAGACCTATCTCCTCTCCAGGATTTAGGGCCAAAAAGGAAGGCAAATCTCTCCAGGAGCACGGCGTCTCAGGTCACCCCCCTGTAGCCCTGTCAGCCCCCAGCATTTCCCACAAGGCCCGCCTCCACACGAGCTCTTAGCAGGAGCTGGAGTCCATGTCCTTGGTCACCTGGAGGGTCCTCAGCAGACACTTTCAGTCTTCACCTTTCGCATTTACTTCTAGGGTATTTCGAAAAGTGCCTCCACCCGCCCACCCTAATTCACTCCAACAATGTCCCTTCAGAAAACATGGTTACCGCTGCAGGCAGACAGGGCTCTGAGGTCCCTCCCCTCTCCTGTAACACAGGTCCCGAGTTTCTGGCTAAGAAACACCTCCACAGGGCCTCCCTGGTGGTCCAGTGCTTGAGAATCTGCCTGCCAATGCAGCAGGGGAACATGGGTTAGATCTCTGGTCCAGAAGGATCCCCGCACAGGGAACTGAGCCCACGTGCTGCGACTCCTGAAGCTGAGTGCCCTGGAGCCTGTGCTCTAGGACAGGACAAGCCACCAAAATGAGAAGCCCCAGCAGGGCGATGAAGACCAGCCCCCACTCTCTGCCGCTGTAGACAGCCTGCACGCAGCAACGAAGACCCAGCACAGCCAAAAATGAATAAATAATTAAAAAAAATAAACACCTCCACAAACATCCAGGGAGCCGCTGTATCACAGCTGACAGGAACCTCCGAAAAGATTCTGGTTCAACCCCTCTCGTTTTATAGATAATGAAACTGAGGCCCACAGAGGTAAAGCGAGGGAGCATGTTTTTACCAAGGGAGCCAGAACCCAGGCCCGCTGACTCGTCTACAGGTTCCGTGAGCCCCCACAGGCACGCACCACCGAGGCCCACACTCGGTCCTGGTGCAACCCCGGCCCCCTGGCAGCAGGTGGCAGCCGCCACGGCCAGGGTGGGCCAGGCCACTAGGACTGTGGTGCCAGAGCGGGAGAGTCACATGGCCTGACTCACCCTGGGCCCGGCAGCCACGGCACTCCTACCGTGTAAACAAGCCCTGAGTCCCGGAGCTGCACACAGGAAACGTGACCACCCCCATCCCCAGCTACCGACCTGCCTCAACCTCTCAGGACACAAAGCTCCTCTGAGCATCTGATACCGAGGGAGTCCCCTCCCTTCCCTTCCCTATTGTGAGGATCTTGGAACCACGTGTGCTGGCACAGGAGAGGCTCCGCGGAGCTCTGCCTCCTGTGCGCACACGTTCTACCAGTGACTCGGCAAACACTGACCCCGAGTGTCCCCCGGCGGCTGCGTGGACAAGAGAGGGATGTGGTGACCAGGCCCTGGGGGAGATGCCAGCTGGCATCTGGTAAGGGTGGGAGAGACAGAAGGTCAGGAATAGCCGTGGCTAGTGGGAAAAAACCCCTAGCCTGCTGGTGACCAAAGGTTTGACAGCTACGGCCACCCTGATTCCTGACCCACTGCAAGTTTCTGTGAGCTTCTGTGGGCTGCGGGTGGATTTTCCAGCTGGTGGGAAACAAGAAGGGTCAGAATGCGTGCCAATTCTCTCTGCAGGGTCAATCAACACGGCTTCCCCGGGGACCGAGGTCCTTGTCTCCCCAGTTCCCTCCCTGACCAACATCTGGATCCCGCTTCTGCAGAAGGAAGAGGGTCTTTCTTTTCCTTCTATGTCTATATTTAAATCCTGTTTACTAGCATTAATGGTATCTCCCCCACGCGAGGATATACACCCCCCAAGGGCAGAAACTTGGTTTTGTTGAGTCCAGCAACCCCAGCACTGAGCACTGCCCTTGGCACATATACAGCAGGGGCTGAAAACACCTTGTGGAAGGAATCCATCTGCCTGCCCGTGCACGGGTATCACAGGGTATCTGGCCTTGCCCTCTGGGTCACATTGGCTGCTGATCCTCTGAGGGTCTCAGCTCAGACTTCAGTCTAAGAGCGTGAAGAAAACGTGCAGGCTTCGGACTCAGAGGTGCCTGAGTTTAAATCTCAGGAGTGCCACCCACCAGGCCTGTGACCTTGCTTAAGTCACTTAACCAAATCACTGTGTCTTCAATCATAAAAGGATTGTTCTGAGCATGAAATCAGATAAGCAAAAGGGGGCCTAACAAAGGCCGGCTTCCCTGGAGTGCATGCTAAGACCAAGGACTCCGAAGCCTGCCTCAGGCCTTCAGGCCTCGTTACAGACCCCAATCGGGGCTCCACGCACACGTTACAGACCCCAATCCAGACTCCATGTCTGCTCAGGCTGCCATAGGCAGCCCGGGCTGAATGCTGGATGCCTCCTCCCACCCGCCCTGGCCTTGATCCTGCAGTCACATGCTGCACAACTGCTCCCCCATTCCCGTCCCCCCCACCCCGCATGGCTCTCTCCATCCCTGCCCCCCTTGCTCTTCCCCCACCCGGGACTGCATCAGGCCGCGCACAGGCCCAGGGGGGCTGGAGGCGTTCTCTGGCCTCATCTGCCCACGAGCAGCTCCCGTGGAGGGAGCTAGCAAGGAACCAAACCGCGTCTATGCTTTCCTGACAGACACTCCAAGTCCCAGAAAAGAAACGCAAGATGAGCAGGGCCTCCCACAGACAGCCGGCGAGTGGAAAAGGCGCTCTCGCATATTTCGGAGGTGGGGGGGGGTGGCGGCAACAACATACCCAACAAAGTGACCAGCACGAAGTACAGATGCTCACTGAAGCCCTGCTGGAGCCCCGGGGGCACTCGTGCCAGGGGACAGAGCCAAGCTGTGCATTAAACAGTGTGTGGTCCTGAGCAGACCAGGAGTCGATGGAGAGGAAGGTGCTGACCAACCAGGCCCCCCGCAAGGCCCCTCCTGCATGCCTCCCTGCCAAGCCGCACCAGCCCGGCTCCAGGGCCAGTAGCCCTGTTAACCTCGGCCGGACCCAAGCTGGAGAGGCCCCCGCGCCGCCTCCCGGCTCCCAGATCGCGGGGACTCAAAGGTAAACAGAGAAGCGCTGGCTCTGCCTGGTCCCCTTCTCGGAGCGGGGAGGCCAAGTGCTCTGCCAGCCTGGCTTCTGACACAACGCTCCACGTCACGTCTGGAGCTGCCAGGCTGGGGAGCAGGAAGGAAGGAAGGCACAAGATGAGGGAGAAAGCTGGGCAAGTCGGCAGGGGAGCACCAACCCCCAATCAGGGGGGATACTGGAGGCCCCAGAGACAACGGGGTCTCAGGGAGCAAGACCAGCCTCCGCACCCTGGTGACCCCTGACGACGAGCCAGGGGCAGGGCTGTGAACGCGGGCAGTGGTCACCCAGAGCCAGGCCCGGGGACGCGCTGAGCACAGGGAGCTGCGGCTCCCCAGCACGGCCAGCGGCTCCATCTGGCTCCAGCCCGGCAGCCAGCGCTGGCCAGACTCTAGCCGGCACATCTTGAGGGACTTGGCTGGCTCCCGCTTCATCTCCCCAGCTGCACCAAAGCTGATCTGTCTGCTTTATTCGTGTTCCAGGTCCAACACCCCTAGCCATCCCTCACTCCGTTCCTGCCAGAGGGGCTGAGGCTTCAGATTCCTTGAAGGAAGAGACATCGGGCTCTTCCAAATCCGCTCAGCAAGGATCCCAGGCTGCTCACGGCCAACTCAGAGCCTCTTCTCAGATAGGAAGAGGCGAAGATGAAACACCGGGAGGCAACATGCAGCAGACTTCCCGCGGCGAGGGGTGGGCGGGGGAGTGGGGGCAGAAACACCACCGCATACATGAGGTACAAGCGGAGAGCTGGGAGCCCCCAGGGGCCTCGTGATAGCGTCCGAGAACATCATAAATTGCCCGGCACCATCCCTTTGGTCTTGAGACCCCAGACGATCGGCTGTCAGCTCACTCCATCCGGCCCTACTGGCCCAGACGTGGCAGGAATCGACTCGACAGGAGAGAGATCCCCTGAGGATGTGCGCAGCCCCTCAGTCTGCACCATCTCCATCAAATGACAGACCTCCCAGTTGCGTAGGCCTCATCCTTTTTAATCACCATCGCTATTATTGTGACCACTATCTAGTGCGGCAGTGAAAAAAACATTCCTACCTCAACTGCCTGGAGATGCTTTGCAATGGCTCACTGGGCCAGGATTTTTTCTTTTTAAGTAAAGGCAACGAGGCCCTAGAGGAAAAAAGTAACTCACTCAAAAAAAAAAAAAACAACTTAAGGTAGGGAAAGAACCTCAAAGTTCACTGTCCAGCCCACAGTCCATAAAGTCCAGACCATGGGCCTAGACTAAGGCCCAGTGAGGCTAAAGGTGCCCCGGTGTTCAGGTAAGAGAGGACACGGAGAAAAGAAGGCCCAGCTCCCAGGCAGGCTCCCAGCCCCTCTGAGGACTCAGCACCCAGAACCTAGCGCTGGACGCAGGGGTCTGGGGAGGGCAGCGACCGCGGGAAGCCAGACTGTTGTTCTGCCAGCTGCCACCCCCACCGTCGCCGGCATCCAATCACTTAGGCTGGCCGCCCGGCCCCCAAGCCTTCACTGGTTACTAACCCCATTCACAGAAAAGCCAGGAGGAGGAGAATGGAAAGAAGAGAGCAATTGTCCAGGAGGTTCTGAATGGAGAAGTCTGAGGCTTCTCCACTGAATAAGGAGAACGCCCTCCGTGGACAGAAAGGGGCTGGGGGAGGGCCAGACCGCGCTGCCCACACCTGACTTACCTGGGGGGCAGGGAGGTGGCAGGATCCTATCTTCCTTCCTGCATCTGGTTTCCGATTAGCAGCATGGCGGTGGCTCACTGGCAAGCCCGGGGTCGCGTCATGTCCATCAGCACTTCCGGTCACAGAACCACACAAACTGTGGGCTCAACAGCATCTCTGAGAGGAAGGAGGCGGAGACCCAGGCCACGCTGCCCCATGCCTCCCAGCATGACACGCTTGTTCACCACCCAGCTCCTCTGCGGACGACTGATCCCTTCTACCAGTCAAGCCAGACTTCCAGAAACCCCAAACGAGGGTGAGGGCGGGGCACAGACAAGCTCCCGGATGCCCAGAGCTGGGGCTGCCTCATCGATCCCAAAGAAACTCAGAGGAAGGATGAGGCAGGGCTGGAGGAAGGCAGGGAAGGCAGGAGGTTCCAAAGAAGGAAAGGAGAGGTCAAAAGACATGCTTGGGCAAAGCAGGGCAAACCGGAAGCTGTTAAGACACAGCGGAGGCCACACGGTGCTCTCAGCCACACTGGGTGCCAGCCTCTCCTCCAAACAAATCCAGGATCCTTCGAGAACCACCAGCCCCCCCCGCCCCTCAGCCTACGTCATCGGCACCCGCAAGGCCCTGAAGCTGATAGCATCTGAAACAGGGGGAAGGCAAGAAAGCTTGGCAGCCCTGAACCAGACGACCAGACGCAGACGCGTGTACACAGACACACAGATGCATGTGCATGCGTGTGCGCGCACACACACACAAACACACACACACCCACACCCCTTCCCAGAATAAAAGGCCCCGTGGAGGTGGCTCATTCTCTCCAGGTTCTGGTTTTCTGATAGAAGCTCTCCTCCCCGTGGGGGTGGGGGGACAGACAGGTCCGATAAGAATTGCTTAGCACAACACTATATATAGTCTAGGTTCCTAGCGGCCTAGCGATCTGGAGCTAGAACTTGGCAGAGAACCATGCTAGATGCTGGCAAGGCACATCCCCTCCCTCGCCACGCCGCCGCCTCCCTGCCCCCAGCCAGGCAACTGAGAGTCACCTCCCTGCTGGGGGCAGTGAGCACAGGCAGAGCCCTTCCATTAGCCCCTGAACACTCAGTTCCGGGAGACCCGGCCTCTCGGCTCCATTTTAGGGAGAATCGACTTCTCCTGAACCCAAGGGGGATGCACGGGGGCGGAACACTGAGTGCTAGGCTCTCTACAGCTCTCCAGCAGCATGGGGAAACGGATCCAGTGCCCGCTTCTGGAGGACCGAGGGCGGGGCTGTGCAGGAAAGAACCGAGAAGGCGCAAGAGCCGGCTGGGTTCAGCACCGCATCCGTCCGCTTCCGACATTCGAAGGGATAAAAGAATGCAGATACTTACTGCGGAGAGCCAGGCTGCCAGGCAGCTCCTTTTTTGTGTGTTCCAAATAAGACACGCAAACGGGCAACACGTTTACCCCACAGGATGACGACTATCTTCTGAACGCCAGCACCGTCATCAGTGGAGTCTCCAGCAGGCTGTCACCTACTCCTGGAGCCCAACTCCCCTGAGTTCTCTGTGGGGAAGAAGAGAAAGGTGGGCTCAGTTCCTAGGGACCACCAGGCAAGGCACAACGCACAGGCCCCAATCATCGGGGTCTCTTCTGGGCCCCCGGACGCGGCCCTCCACTGTGGCGCCCTGTCCACCGACAAGCAGGGCCACCGCCGGGCCCAGCGTACTGGAGAAAGGCCAGTCGCAGCGGGCACGGGGGCTCGTCGAGGAGGACCCATCCACCACACTGCTGCAAAAACAAACCCGAAGGACAACAGCTTCCTGAAGCACAGAACCTGGGCTCTCGGCACAGCGCAGCTTCCGGACAAAGATCCGCAGATGTTACAACACCCACATAGAGACACAAATTTTTTCAGGTCAAGTTGCTCTCTACTTAGGCTGGAAAAGACATGACTGCAAAAAAGGGGTGGTGGTGGTGATGGGGCTGCCTTTGAACTTGGGTGGGGTCGGCCAGCTCCTACCCCCTTGCCTGTCTCTTCAGCTCTCCGTTGTGACCTGGGCCGGGTCCCCCTGCTCCTTCTGGGCTCCTGAGACCCCAGATCCCAACGAGGTACACGCGGGGGTCCTCGGGGGAAGAGCAGGTGCGCGGCGACAAAGGTCAGAGCGGGCATCGTCCACAGGAGCGCGGGAGGCTGAGAAAAATGGCACCCGGGCTGAAGAGGCCAGAGAGCTCGGCCAGGCTGTCTGTCCCTCCATCGTCCCCTCCCACAAGTTGTTTGCTCCTCTGCCCCAGACGCTGGCCGACAGCGGGGGAGGAGAGAAGAGAAGCCAGATGCTGGGGATGATGGTGGTTTGGCCGAGATTCTGCGGCGAAAGAACGGAGGGCCCGTCTCCTCCCTGGGTCTCAGGGACAGGCCGGGCGGCGGGGCGGAGCCTGGGCGGCGGGGCGGGGCCGCGGGGGCGTCACGCGCACAAAGCGCATTGCTGCAGACGAGAGAAAAGCCTAGAACCCCGAGCCGCCATGATGACACCACACACCGCACAGACACACAGACGCGGAGGTCAAGGCCCACCACGGCACCTGAGGAGGAAGCGAGGAAGACGGTGAAGGAGAAGAAAAGCTTGGGATTTGGGATAAGGAAAGGGGACGCTGAAGCAAGGCTGCCCGAGAGAGCTGGTCTTCGGCTTGAGGCTGGTGCCGTGGGAGCCACCATCTTCGCGTGACGCCGGCAGAGGAGACCCCCAAGACACCACATCGCCGCAGCAGGCACTAGGGCTGCCAGGCCTCACCCTTGCTCCTCCCGCAAAAGGGACCTGCCCTCCATCCAAGGCCATGAGCCACACTGAGAATTCCCCAAGGGGGTTTTCTGGACCCAAGAAGATGTCTCTTTGTCGGGGACGAATGCGAGGAGCTCAAGAAGCGATCCTGGTTGCCAAGCTCATCTAGTAACACAACGGCTGCGTTTTCTTTTCAGGGTCTAAAATTCAAGGGTCTACAGAGCCCTGTTAAGTTACCTGGTATCACCCCTGCCAACCCAGTACGTGGCGGCCGCCTTTCCTTTGCCAAGCCCTTCCTGAAAATGACCCCAGCCCAGGGTCAGCTCTGAGCCCCGACAAGCTGTTTTTGCTGCTTTCATGTTGACAGAACGTCCTGGCCACTCGGCTGAGTGCTCCATCTCCCGGCTCCCGACACACTGAGTCATCATCCGAAGAGGAAAAAAACAACAAAGCAGCCGTCACCAGGGTCCCCGCTGCCGTCGGCTGACGACTCATGAGCTGTCGTCACTCCCTGCTCTGCAGCCCCGGAACTGGTGACGAGGGGCTTTAGGGTGTCCAACTCCCCTCCCACGGGATGCGATAGCGTCAGGAAGCGGGCAGCCACCGCTGCATTCGGAAAGAAGGGAAACTAACCTGGCATCAAAAGGATCCCAGGGAGGCTCATTGGTTAACCCTCACTCTGCCACCACATGGCTCATCTACGTTTCCATGGTGCTTTCCTGATTCAGAAGGTTCTAATGCAAGAGCGGGTATTTAGCCCAGGTTGGGAAAGGCACGACCTCGCAGGCTTCAGGTGCCTACTGCCTGGTTACCTCCTCCCTGCCCCTGCCTATGATACCACTGAAGACACGTAAGCTTCCTTCTCCCCCATTTCTTCTCGAGCTACCTCATATATTCCTTTCTTAAGTCCCCAGCAGACAACTGGGCATCAATTTCTCTTAGGAGCCTACCTGTCTGACAATATATTAGGCATTTCTGTGTAGTAGGTATAGTGGCTTCATTTCACTGACCAGGGACATTAAGACTTAGGGAAATCAAGTACACATGTCTCAAACCACCCAGATGAGTGAGGCAGAGTCAAGATGTAGACCTACCTCTGCCCAAGTTCCCCATCTCTGCTTCTCTGGTCTCTACGGATCTCTGGATTCCGGGGGTTATTCTGTCTGCCCTGAAGGTAATGCAACCCCTCCACCTCCGCCTCCTCTTCCAAGAGGAAAACTGAGGTTTGGTAGTCCATTAATTTCAGCTACAAAAATAAAACAAACTCATCCTCTTTCGTGAACCTATCCTCAAAGCAAGAAGAGAAAGTTAATGAGGCCGCAGGGAGGGTGGCACGGAAGAGCTAAGTGACCCAGACCCTGGGTTCAGGAAGATGAGCCACCCAAACTCCCACAAAGCATCAGGGACTCACAGAACTCCTTAAATAGACACGTTTTGGGGATCTACCTAAGAGGCATTTTATAGACACTAAAGACTGAGAGACGAAAAATGCAAAGACTGTGAGACACCAGGGTTCTCATCATGAGCAGAACACTTACCAGCCACTCCTTGCAGGGCTGCAGTGAGGAATAAATGAAATAAGTGCCGTCAATGAGCTGGCTGTGGTACCTGCCAAACAGAAAACGCCATATAGGTACATGTTTCCTTTCTTTCCCCCAGCTTCCTGGGGCTCACAATCTAATAGGTGATATAAGACTTAAACCCAAAGAACCCCAGCACATCTAAAGTAGCATAAGAGAGGCATGAAGATATGGGAGTTTGGTCGAAGTGGGCAGGGGTGGGTATGAGGATTGCTTCTCGTGAAAGTAATCAGGAAAGGTCCTTGGGAGATAGTGGGACTGCCGCAGGTGGGTGCAGTGGAGGCGGCATGGAAAATAACAGCAGTGAGAACAGAAAAGGCAAGAAAAAGTAAGTTGCCTGGTTTTGCTGGAATACTTGGTCCACTTAGGCAAACTCGGAAAGGTGAGACTGTATACGAGAGCTAAGACAAGACTAGTCATAGACAGCCTCCAGCATCCCGCTAAAGGGAAGGGATCTCACTCTGGAGACGAAGAGAAACCATTTTAAATTTCTGAGCAAGAAAGACAAGATGGCCGCTGCACGCAGAAGGGCCTGGAAAGGAGAGGGACGGGAGGCAGGGAGCCTCACTGGAGGACTACAGCTGGAACCATGGCCCTGGCAGGGGACGTGCGGAGGAACACAGAGGGGAAAAAATGGGGAAAGGGCAGAGCCATCCAAACAGATCATCAAAGGTGCCATGGACCCCACCCCCTGTCCCCATGGGGAGACTGCCAGAGACAGAACCTATTTGGGGAGCACAAACCACAGGTCCAACTCGTCAGAGATGAGCTGCCATATCTCTGCTTTTACCCTCCCCCTCAAAAACATGGTTTTCCCTCCCCCTGGACTGCTCTAAGCCTCAGGCTGAAGAAGGCATGGGAGACCCAGACCTTCGGTGAGCAGTGCCCACGTTCGGGCAGAGCCGGGGCCCCAGCTGGTGGAACCCCCCACCCAGGGTTGTGTCCGACGGTAGCACTGGGCAGTCCTGCCCGTGGGGCCACCTTCACTGCGGCAGCCACCGCTGTGCCCGCCTCTGCTGCGCTTTTGCCCCCCCTCCCCTCCTCCGTCACAGCCCCCGCCCCCCGCCCACTCTGCGGAACTGGCACAGCAGGACCAGAAAAACCAACGCCACCATGTCCGAGACCAGCAGAAATGCCTCCAAAATGGCAGCCTTATGATAAAAAGGAGTCCCCAAATGCCATCAACCCACCCAGGGAAAGGGAAGCTAAAGACAAGGGGAGGGGAACTGTCAACCACCTCCCAACAGGCCCCGCAAAGTCTTCCTTACTCTCCCAATGGTCACATCTTTCCCTTCAGAAACTTCCTCTGAGAAAGCATAAGAGAGAAAAAAGGGCACTGCCTCCCCCCACCCCCGAGAGGTCCTAGGGGCCCATAGGTGACACAGGGCATTCAGAAGGACGTTCTGCATTTCATACCCCGAGACAGGGGTCCGCAGTCCATTTCTGTCTTCAAACCCAGCCCCTCTCACTGACTGGACAAGAGCAAGCCCCCCAAGGGAGTCAAGTCTTCTCACTTCTCCCCCACCAGACCCTCCCCAGTTCTGTGGGCCCTGGGGAGCCAGGAGGTAGGGTTGCAAGGAAGGGCCGAGAAAGCACAGCCGTGCCCTCCGTTATGTAATAAGAAGGGCGGTGCTGTCCTAGGCCGGAGACCCGAAGCGCATTGCGCTCCCGGATGCGCAGTCATGGGTGGGGGCCACTGCGCAAGATGCGGGGCTCGGAAACCCCCTCCCCACGGACATGGGGGTTGCAATGAGGGCTGGATGGGGAGCTGGGACCCTGATTTTTCCAAGTCCTCCTCCCCCAACCAGAGGCGAGCAGCCTGCTGCCCTAGTTTTGCTCTCACTCTCCTCACTCCCCAGGATGACAAACCCTTCTAACCTGGGACCTCCAAGTCTCTTGTGGCCCCGTGGCTTTCCCAGAAATCCCACCAAATAAATACGCAGTTTCTGAGCCGTATCCCGGGCTCAGTCCCCATCCTCACCTTTCCAAGCACCAGGGAGCAGCAGCTTCCAGAAGGCAGGTCCTTCCCATAATGGGCTCATCTCTGGACAGCCCGGGACGTCAATGCAAATCTTTCGTCCCCAGGGAGTGGCCCAGAGTCAGCAGGAAGCCCAGGGTGGTGGCAACAGCAGCAGTAGCAGCTGTGCCCTACCTTGCCCGTGCGTTTCCAGGGGAGCCAAGAATTATTTTGCCGCAACGCTGAGGTGTGGCTGATCGGAAAATTCCCACTAAAGAACAAATATTCTCTTCCAGTTTGGTCAACCCTCTGCGCACCCATCTCCCCAGCCCTTGCTCCTCCAAAAAAAAAGTTTGGGGGAGCCCTTAGCTCCTCTTCCTTATAGTGCATGAAATTAAAAAAGCACAGGAAGAGGCTTCAACTGGTCAGTCAAAATCAAGCAGAGACACAGGAGCATACGCACACCCCTAAACAGATTTTAGAAAGCTGCTGGGCTTCTCCCCCCTCCCCTTTAAGCAAGTGAAATGCAAATTCAGATTTGATACCCTGCCCTCAACCAATCAAAAAAAGGTTTTCACCTGCCATTGGCCCACCCACCAATCAGAGGAAGTGTCTGGAGTGAGAGCCCTCCCCTGGCCAATGGAAGGCCAGCTCAGTCACTTAGTTAATGATGCAGCAGTACAAGGAAGGCCATCACATGTGAACTGGAAGGGTGCCAACATGGAGACACAGAGAGCGCAAGGTAAACAACTTTCCAACGCCAAAAGGATGACATTTAATCTCTAAATGCTAGCTTCCCTTCTCAGCTCATCCTCAACCCCTCTCAGCTGGCCCTACAGATCCCAGGAGCCTCACTACCTGTACCCCCAGAGCCCCCAACAAGACCCAACAGTGACTGCGTCACCATTCCCCACTTTCCCCAACTACGCAGTGACAAACGTACCGGCTTTACCCCACTTCTCCCAGCCCACGCCCCATCCTGCCCACCTGCTCCCCCACCAGCCCCGGGTTCCTAGGGATGAATGTTTCAAACTAGGCAACCCCTGGAAAGCTGCCCCTCTCGCCTTCCTCAAAGCGTTCCTCCTCCTCACTCCTTACCTTCCACCTGAGGACCTTATGGATGGACGGACAGACACTGACACCCAAACAACTTGGGAAACCTGTCTGTCTGTCTGTCTGCCAGATAGAAGGAAATGGGGGTAAAGGCTGGGAGGTCAGGTGGGACGCCGGGGACGGCTTGCTACTCTTTCCTCTACCCTGGTCAGGCTTGAGCAGCTGACACTAAGGGAAAAGAAATTAAAGTGGGAAAAAACCCTCCCTCAGAGGAAAAAAAAAAAAGCAAAAAGCGAGAAAGAAGGTGAGAAAGACAGAGCACCCACATATGCAGAGACATCGCCTCGGATCCCAGCAAATACGTACGTGGGGGAAGAAGGGGGTTACGCCATCAAGTCCTGAAGCCCATCGGACCACCCATCGTCGCCTGCGCAGACCCAAATCTCGGTCGGCCGTAAGGTGCCGCAGTCCCGAATGTTCCAGAAACTGGTCCCAGCAAACCTTCCGCCATCGCCCCGAAACCTCTTGCTCCCGACCCTGCCCCCCACCGCCACCCCACCTCCTCCCCGCGGGAACCGCCCGTGCCACCTTGCGTGTCATCTCCCTAGCCCAGGCTACCCAGAGGCCTCCGGCCCCCGACAGATTTCTGAACGCTTGGCAAGTGAGCTGGCAGAACCTGGTGCCCGGTGTTGCTATGACTTGTTTCTTGATTTCTCTCTCTCTCTCTGCTGCAGCACGGCTGTTGCTAGCAGACCTATCGACGGAGCGCTCGCTCTCTCTCTCTCCTCTCTCTCTCTCTCTCAGAGCTCTGTGACGCAGATCTAAATTCTCCAGTCTGCTCCTTGTGTTGCAAGAGCAGAACTGCAGCTTTTCCCCTGGAGAGCCGGAGGGCAGTGCCAAGGCTGGTCAAACAAGGCAAAAAAAAGTTGGGCCTACACTCCGCTTCTCTGGCCGCACTTCTCCGGGCCCTTTTAGCCCAGACCTCGCTGCTCTGGGGCATAGGGGGCCTAGTGCCCACAGGCTCACGCCTTCTCTGAGGGCTCCGTGGCCATAAGACTAGCTTAACTCTTTGAGTGACAATGCCTGGAGCCCAGACAGGGCTGTCCCACACTAAATGTGGCGTCATTGTTTCTTGAACCATAGGAGCTTCTCCTGGATCCCAAAAAATAATGGTCCTCACCCTGAGACCACTGTTCTATTAACTCTTTTTGCCAGAGACAAGTCTAGTATTACAGCCGGAGCTGATTTTTGTTATTTTCTGCTTTTTGGGGGCATAAACCAGAACCTTTTTTCTCCCTGTAATTTCCTAAGGACAAAATGCTTAATTAAAACATTGCCTGCTTACCCCATGAGTTGAGAGTCTTCTATTGGGGCAGGAGCGAGAGAAACCAAATTCAATGGCAGCTTGACGAATCTAGAAGATTTCCACTCTTCCGGGGCTCAGAATTTTAGGGCCTAGGTGGATGCGTCCAATCACTTCTCAAAGGCAGTTAGGCCACTCAGTCCCAGAGATTCAGGTTGCTGAGTCATTTGTTCCCAAGAAGATCCTCTGACAACATGAAAAGCAGCAAACCAGAGTGGCAGCCAAGCCTGAACCCCGAGCAGCCAATGAGTGGCTTTAATGAGACAAGCATCCACCAGCTCCCCCCCCCCCACTGCTCCTGCCATGGTAATACCTGGGCATTCACACCTGGAATCGCTCACAAGGCAGGGGTTTCCCACCAATGCTCTGGAGACTGACCGGGCTTGTTTTTGGATACTGACAGGTCTCCATTGCAGCAGAGCACACAGCTCCAACTCCCAACATTTTCCTGCCCTCCGACCCAGAAATAGTTCCCGAACAGCTCAGATGCTAACTCACTGAGCCACACACACCTAGACAGATTCAGGGTGTCTTGGGTTCCCACATGGCCACATCCAAAGGCAGACCTGCCAAGGTTTCTGACGACCAGTTGTAGCACAAGAGCCTAGCCCTGATGGGAAGTGAAAGATGTATTCAGGCTCATTCAGGTTCAGGGGCAGCTGCCTCAAAGTATATCATATGGAGATCCTTACAACTTCCAGATGGCTAGAGAATGAGAGGCCAGGCAGACACCTTATCCCGTACCTCGACTCCCAAGCAGGCTTCTTCAAGCAACTACTCTGGGCCAAGGTTTCACCCAGCAGAAAGACCACTTGGAAGACAACCATGACACTCCACAGCTTTAAAAGAAGTCCAGAGCATCTGTGCCAAGCTCTCAGCAGGGGAGAAAGTGGTTCAAATTCACACCTTCTGGGCTCCAGGGTAGAGAATGCCAATAAAGAAGTCACCTACTGGTCTGATGACCAAAGGAATGTGGCCTTGATGGCACCAAAGCAAGTCCCCCGGAATGGTCCTCTGCCTACTTAAATACCATTTGCCATAGTTTCCTTTTCCATGGAAGAAAAACATGCCTAAGTTCATGTCAGGACATTCCTGATTTATCCAAGAGCCCAGGATCAAATAAACAAAGGGCTTTGAGCTCTGCCAGGGAGCCTCCTGCTTCAGGAGGGAGAACTAGAAGGAAGTAGGGCTCAGCACAGAGTTGGCCCATCACCCTGTGAACCTGGTGAATGACGTGGCTGCTCACTGCCATGGCGATGGAGATGTCATGGGTGGGTGGAAGTGAGAGAGAAGAGGCAAATAAGTCACGAGAGATGGGGCAAGAGCAACTTGGGGTCAGCGGGACCCTACGCAGCCACAGAGCCTACAGACAGAGGCCGATTGTGGTTCAACCACAGAACGAGAGCTCGAGCCCATGCAAAGGAAGGTCCCCACATCGGGCGCTTGGCGGGAACCGGCTCTGACTTGCAAAACCTTATGATAGCATGATGTTTGGGAAGTTCTGTTTCATTTCACTTTTCATCTAAGTCTTCTCTTTTTCTTCCCACGACCCCATTTCTCTCCTTACAGTTTTACTAAGATTGAAACAGTCATTTCAGGTGCCTCTGCCCCATTCTAGGTCTTCCTCCTATTAACCTGATTCTACATGGCGTCTAGAACAGAAAAACCCAAGTGGGATGACCAGGAAGCAGAAAGGGGATTCAGGTCCAAAAACATGGGAGGATGTTTACTTAGCAAGGACGCCGGAGCCTACCAGGAAGCAGTTTTACAGGGGCTGTACGCAGTGTTTGATTTCAGGGGGTAAAGATAACTTTTGGAGGGAGGGGAAGGTGGCACGCTCCTTCTGTCCGCCCCGTGAGGTCTGGGGAGGCTGGGACAGGGCGCACTTGAAAAGACAGGGCTTCAACTCAAGCCCAGCAGGTCACTAGCTCTCTCCAGCTTCTCTGCAGCTTCAGGCCTCGGGAACTAAACACTCTCTCCAGACATCGCGAGCTCTCGTGGCCTCTGACTGATCTGGGTCAAAACTCTGAAATGTCAAAGAGGAAGAATTTTTTTTTTCTTTAAAGGGAATGAGCTGAACTTTTACCCAGCCCTTGCCCTGCGTTCGGAATGTAAGCAGTCTGTAATTGCCACAAACTCCAGGTTGGCAGGCATCAGCCGAGAGCGAAGGCCTGGCGCGGGCCTCTCTGTGCTCCCATCCCCTCCTGAAGACCTCCTGAATGGGGCAGGCTCTTTCATCAAGAAAGAAGTCACTTCTCTCAACACAGGCAGCTGTGCAGGGAACCTGTCCCAAACTCTACATGAGCATCGAGGGCTCGAGTGGGTGTTCTAGATAATAAATCAGGCAGCAGTCTGGTCTCGGGCAGAACTGACAGGTTCGGGTCCTCAGGGAGAAGGTGCTTCTGTTCACCACCTGGAAAGGGGCAGGCAGAGGGCACTCAGTGATCTCAGGAGGTAAATCATTCATCTGGTACCTTTGTCGTTATTGTTGAGTCGCTAAGTTGTGTCCGACTTTTTGCCAGCCCATGGACTGCAGCCCTCTAGGCTCCTCTGTCCATGGGATTTCCCAGGCAAGAATACTGGAGTGGGTTGCCATTTCCTTCTCCAGGGGATCTTCCTGATCCAGGGACTGAACCCAGGTCTCCTTCATTGCAGGCGGATTCTTTACCACTGAGCCACCAGGGAAGCCCCCCTCATTAGGACACCCTCTACTAGCGGCTGAGGCCACAGTTGGCATAGGAGAAGTCCAGGACACAGCCCCTCACCGCAGGACATGTAGGTTCTAACTGAGGACCCTACAAGCATTCCTGAATTGGCATTTTTGACATTTCCAAAATCTGCTCTTTAAAAGCTGAATTCATTTTCTTACAATACTAAATGTACTGGTTGGGATCCCAGGCTAGCCCAGGAAAGCCTATTTTACTACTTGAGGAAGTCAGGAGGTTCAATGCCTTGCGGGGCTCAGCAGGTAATAAAGGCTGGGGTGGGGGTGGGAGGTGTGAGGGGAAGGAGCAAGCTCCTCCCCAGCTCCGGGGGTGGAAACCCCCAAGGGCCCAGATGGTCCAGTATTTCAGGAGAAGGTAAAAATCTAAATGCATTATACTAAACTCGTGATTTTTAAACATCGTCCCCTACTTTTTAAAAGCCAGAATATACCTGCAGAGCCACTATTGTGTTTTCTCTGTGGCGATATATCCAAAATATAGGAACCTGCGCTGCCCAAATGAGGATTTAAAGAAAGAGACAAAGAAGGTAAGACTGAAAAGATTCACCACACAGATGCTGTTATTGAAGGAAAGAATGGCACAGAAGAAAATAAGGGAAATCCTACCCTCGGGTCAATAGTTGTCCACCAGCCCCACGTTGAGGGCTGCGGGTGGAGGGGTGCTTCAGAGTTATTTTTAACTTGACACATGATACCCTTAAAGTGCTAGTATTTGTGCCCCATCCCAATCCCAGAAGGACAAAAGAATCATTTCAGTTTACAGGCCCTCTCTCCCAGATGAGAGTCGCTGCTCGGGACATCCTCAGAGGCTCTGTTTGGGGCTGTGCTGATAAGACAGGAAGGGATTATCCTAATCCAGCTGCCCATCCAAGGCATAGGGCCCTCCGTAAACAACACTGTGACCAAGGCACTGTCCAGCCTCTGCTTCACTCCATAACCCCCAGCCCGCTTTTAGGGAACTCAGACAGTGGAACATCACTTAAGATGACATCTCTCTCGAGGTAACTAATTACCAGCTTCACTTCTCTCTGCCTCTGGAGCCCATAGAACAAGCCTCCTCCTTCAAAGGCTTTCAGATATTTTAGGATAACTTTTACAAGTCTTTAGGCTAAACAAGGAGGAACAAAAAGGGAAATGAAAAAGGGGTGGGGGTGGGGGGGCAGGAGGGATGATGGGGGAGAAGAAGCCAGAGAGGAATCTTCTTAAAATAGCCGGTCAAAAGTCGACAAGCCAGAGGGAAAGAGGAAGAGACCTATGTTATTACGTACTCATGGGAAAGGGGGCGCTAGTGGCAGAAAAACAGCTGAGTGACGTAGGACATGCAAAAGGAAGAGTCCACAGTCCAGACAGAGAAAGATACCAAGATGGGCCAGGGGCTTAGACAGTTCTCAAGGCCAGCCAGCAGGCTGTGCCAGTGACCCAGGACAAACTGGTTAAAACCTGAGACTGGGAGAAGAAACCAGTATAACTCAGTTTATAAGCATGGAATATCCTTTTGCCTTTTTTTTTAGGGGGGAGGGGCCTTTTTCTTATGTATTTGTTGGTTCGTTACACATCCTGGATACAAATTCACTTGCCAGTGGTAGGTATTACATGTATCCTCTCCACTCTGCTTGCCTTTTCTCTTTTATTGATGTCTTTTGATAATAGAAGTTCCTCATTTTAATGTCATCCAGCTTATCAATCTTGTCCTTTATTTTTCGCATTCTCGGTGTCTTCTTTAAGAAAATGTATGGCCACCTCAAGGTTATGAAAATATGCTAAGTGATCTGGTAGATGAAGTTTTATTTTGTCTTAACTTTCACATTGAGATTGATGACCTCGCTGGAGTTTATTTTTGTGTATGACGTGAGGTAGCAGTCAAGATTCATTTCTTTCCTTGTGGACATCCAACTGAGCCAGCACTGCTTATTATTAAAATGACCGTCCATCCCCTACTGCCCAGCAGTGCCCCCTCTGTCATCAGTCAGGTGTCCAGATACACAGGGGCTTGCTACCAGGCTCTCTGTTCCATTCCTTCGGGCAGATATAAGATAGACAAATAGTTCTACTAGTATAGTATGGAGCGCTAATCTTAAATCAGGTAATTTTTAACATTAAGATAGGTCTGCAAGTAAAGTTTAAGAAAATAGAAATCCAGGAGCTAACTTTGCAAAGTTCAATGTGGACAGACATAGTCTGAGCCCAGCCTGGGCCTCTCAGAAAGAACAGGATGAAAGGAAACAGACACAGAAAAAGCACCCCGAGCTAAGGAAGGCAGCAGCAAGAAGAAAGGGGCAGAGGAAGAAATTAATCCTGTCTCCATAAACAATAACACAGTGATCAAGAGAAGAGACTTATACTGTTCAAGAGATAACTGGCATTGAAATCCCAACTACATACTTTTTGCTGTGTGATCTTGAGCAAGTTAACTCAGTCTTTCTGAGCCTCAGTTTCCTAATCTGCAAATGGGGGAAAGCTTCCTTATTGAGCTGTGCAGATTATATAGCTCAATCTGGTGTGTATCAGTTACATCCTTTTATTACAGAGCCTAGCAATCTAAGTATTAAAAAATATTGGGGACTTTCATCATGGTGAGTGGTATTTCAGAGACCAGCCAGACTGTGGGAGCAATCTTGCCATTCAACAAATCTTTCCCGAGTACGTATAACTAAAAGATAATACAGATTGTGGTAAAAAAAAAAAAGAAAATTCATACTCTAAAATGAGACAGGATTGAATGTGTATCTTTGTATAGTCTCTACTAGTTATAGAGACTTGAATAACTTGTTTGACCTCCTTAAGTTTCTAGTTTGAACTTCATCTGTACTTCCTATGGATTTTCTTGGTGAGGATGGTATGAGACATTTAGCATTTAGCACAATGCCCAACACAAAGTTAATGTTCAACAGATAACCAGTATTGGTATGATGATGACAATGATGACGGACAATGATGATGTTTTGGTTGGTACCATGCCAAGCACTGGAAGAAAAGGCCTAGTAACACCTTAAAAGACCTATAGCACCTGGCAATCAGGGTCTTCCAACCAAGTACTAACCAGGCATAGCCACAACTTGATTCATACTGACAAGACCGAGGAGACAAGATTGAGTGTGTGCCGGTGATAGGCTTAAGACAGAGGAGGGGCTTGGAGGAAAAAGGATGAGATGCCAGGTAAAGGCCAAACGTGCTGGGACAATTAAATACCTGGTAAGGAAATTCTAATCTCAAGGAATTTTAAGAACAAATAAAAACACAAGAGTCTATGAATATATATAATTGGGAAAAGTCTGAAAATGTGCTGAATCGAATGGGGGAGGGTGGGTTATGTGTGTCAGATTAGAAGATTATTGTAGATTAGAAGTCTGATGGTAGCCGTGGGGAGAAGGTTCCTGAAAGAACAGGGCCGTTAACAGTTTCGATCAACAATAATGACCATGACGTGGTCAGTGTCACAGCCTTAAAGACCGAGTCTCGTCAGTCTCCAGGAACAAGGACCCCAGAACCACGGCGGGGTTTTTCCCATTAAATTCCCCACCCGGGGGGACCGTGGCACTTCTGCCCAAACTGCTGAGCTGAAGCAAAACAAGGCCCCAGCAGTGACCACAAACACTCCAAGGACACAACGCCGCACCACGTGCCAAGTGAGAATCCGAGAGACAAGGGCTGGGGACAGCCTGTGCTGGAGGGCAGGTCCTGACAGAGGTGACATGAAGATGCAGACTCGGATGCCGCCGCGGTCGTGCAGCTGGAGCCAGGCAGCAGACGGTCGGTGGCCTGGCAGACGCCGGCCCTGGGAACATGGGACTCCCCTGACTGCAGGGTGAAAGGAGAGGAGTGTCGGCCAAGTCAGGGCCTTAACAGACAGAAGTGAGTCCCAGCGCCAACAGAGCCGTCCACCTGGAAAACACCAAGGGCAGGAGAGCGATGGGCCACGTCTGTTTAGGGGGACGGTCAGGCCTAGGGTGGCAGGTACTATGACCAGTATGCCCTGTTTGTAAGTAGATGCTTTCTCCTGGGCAGACTGAGTCAGTCCACCTCTCGGGCCAAAAATCCAGGCTCCAAAGTGTCCTGCCCAAGCTGGCTCCCATCACCTCCTGGGAAAATGAAAGAGGCCAAAATGTCTGTCTTCCCCTAGGCCACCGATCTTTAAGTTACTGCCCCCGAGGGCTCACGGCTCGGCCTCATGCAAAACCCAGGCTGGCGACGCGATGGGCACCTGCTATTCTGATGATGGGCTGGGGCTCAGTAAACATGGTCATTCCACTAGTCAGAACCTCCAGACCAGGGGCTTCTAGGGCTGCTCAAAATGCAGGGGGCAAAGTCTTTCCTGGGACTCAAGAGAGTAACCTAACTCAACTCTTGGCTGGCTGCTCTTGAAACCCTGGCCCTGTCACCAGATGGAAATAATTTCCAGAGATGGAGTGTGGCCGGTCCATGTGAGTTGGACTGAAGGAAGCTCTACTACCTCCCTACACGGTGGAACTGGTGGTCTGTGCCATGGGCCAGGTGTGGCTGGGAAATGAGAGTGTCTTGGCCAGGGGCCCTCTAGACATAGGCTGGGACCCTTAGATGTTACTGACATGCCTGGGGTTCTTGATTGAAGAGGGAGGCTCTGAGCAGGAGGAGACCTCTCTAGGGTACAGAGAATCTGGGCAACTGATGATTCATGGGGCTGGACTGACCTCTGCATGACCACATGAGCTTAGCACCATGTGTCTCAAAAGTGGAATTTCTTTCTTGCCCTGGAACCAGCTTTGCTTAGCTGACTCAGAACTAGACAGAAGTTGTCACAAATTACCAGTAGGATGGGAGTTCCCCAAGCAACTCAGATTTGAGCTTTAATTTCCATACTGCCTTCTCCCCCATCCAGGGGCATGCCCCTGCCCTTGGCTGCAGCCTCAGTAGGAAAGGAATGACCCCAGGACCATCGTGCACACCAGGGCGTGAGTCCTGACTTGCAGCAAAACACTGGCCTTGTCAGGAGCTGGAGCAGAGCCAAGGCTCTCATCTGACTGGTGAGGCGAAAACATAATCTTTAATGTCATATTCGGGGCCATACTGAGGATGCATTTTATATGATTTTCATAATATTAAGCCTTAACCAAAGTAAGGTCCCACAAAATTTCTGAGTACATCTTCTGCATACAGAGAGCTCAAGAGTGGGGAGAGGCTGATGACCAGAGCTGTTAGGTGGGAGGAGGCCCTGTGGGTGTCTTCCTTGCGGAGGGATGGTGTTGGAACAACACTGAGAGTTCTGCTCCCTGAAGGCCTCTGGGACTGGCGGGAAGCAGTTATTCTCAGGGTAGGATTCACTCAGGTGGGAAGGTCAGGGTCTCCCCCACCAAAACAGACCAGTAGTGACAGCCTTAAAACACAAAGGATGACTCGGAGAACTCTCTCCCAGTACCCGCCATGTAACGTGGAGTGAGACGACTGGTCCACCACCCTCTACCACCCTCCCTCTAACATCTCCAACCCTGCCGGGGCCCAGGGTGAACGCTGAGAAGGTAGGGAGTTCTACATCTTTTCTATCCCCCAGAAAAGTGTCTGGGACGGACCGTGGGTCAGGCTTGGTGCTGGGCCCTCTTCAAGTGACCCTGCCCATGGAAGCAGGGCCCCTGCCGGCTGCCAGAGGCTGGAGAACAAGGACATCAAGACAGTAAGAGGACAGCTGGCTTCATAACCCCACTCTGGCCCCTGCAGATAAGGCAGGTCGAGGCCCTGGATGTTGCTCTGTGTGGTGACGGAGCTAACGGGAGGGACAGAGCTAACGTGGGTGGTGGGACGCCTGCAGGCTGAGTGTGCTAGTGACGCGGTCAGGAAGCTTCTGGGGAAACTGACCCACAAGAGGACCACCGGTGCTTCCGAGAGCCTAGTGTCACCAGAGGGCTAGAGTTCATGGACTGGAGGAGTGGAGATGCTGAATAAGTCTATGGATGCCTCAGCCACTTCCCCTGCAAGGCCAGTTCCTAACAGCCAATGGCACAACGCCTGCTGACCTCCCAGTCTCCTTGAAGTCACGGGGAGAGCAGGAACCATGACTTCTGCCCTAGACCCAAGACAGCCGCCCGACCCCATCCAAATGGCTGGGATGACCCACCAGACTTAGCAGACTTAGAAACCTGGGATTATGAAGCATCCTATGAGTCATGCAGCCTCACACTTCACCAATACGTGAAGACTGGTCTTGGGCTGGAGGCCAACGTGTGGGACCTTTGGTAGTTTACTTCAGATCTCAGGCTAAGTTTCTCATCTTAAAGTAGGGCTAATGGGCTACTGACACGCCCAGTGTTGCAGGAGATTAAATGAGTTTAAATGAGATTAAATGAGTCCATACAGTAAAACACTTGGTAGCACTGCTTGACGGTCACATCAGTTGTGTCCGACTCTTTGAGACCCCATGGACTGTAGCCTGCCAGGCTCCTCTGTCCATGGGATTCACCAGGCAAGAATACTGGAGTGGAGTGCCGTCTCCTCCACTGCCCAGTGCTATAGGAGTCCATACAAGTAAAAGAATTGGTAGCACTGCTTGGTACACAACAAGGTGCTGGAAGTGGCAGCCTTTCTTATTAGCATCCTTTCGTGGTGGCCATGCAACTTACCTGTAAACAGCAGAACCCGCCCCCCACCGCCACCAACCAACCCCCGCTGAAGGAGCTCACTGCTTCACAGTCACCCGTCTTCCCTCGCTCACATCCTTCCCAGCTCCAAGGGAGGGACAATAACCCAGTCCCCTGCATCAGCAATGGCCCCCCGCCCTGGTCACTGTCACTCAGCGGCCCCAGCCTGTCGTCTGGAGTGCCCCAGAGTAAGCGAGCCCAGCACCCACATCACGTGACGGTCCTTTCCATGCACAAAACTGCGCCCAGCAAACCCATCCTGCCCACATCTCCCCCTTGCTGGTGTAAACACGCCCACGCTCTAACCATTCCTCACCGGCCAGCAGCCCTGCTCTGCCCTGCTTCTCCCTGGACATGTTCTCTCCTCGCTAGGAACAAGAACGGAACAAACGCTCCAAAACTGGCCCGAGCAGGAGGGCCGGCAGACCGGTCTCCAGCATAGCCTTCTTCCGGCAGAAGCTCTCACTCCCTCTGGCTTGCCTTCTCCACCAGGGTGTCTACCGTTCCCCCCACACCCATCCTCACCCCGCCAACACCTTGTTTAAACCTTGCTGTGGTATCTTCCTTGGGAAACTCTCAGTCGTGATCCTAGGAACGTATCAACCAAGTTCTGTTGAGTTATTGCTCCATTGAAAAACACTCAACCAGAGGCTTTCACATATACTACGTCCACTCATCTACTTAACTCCCCTGATCTGGGAACTGAAGCCTGTTCCCTCACCCAGAGCTCTGTGTCCTGAGCAGCTCCCTGGATGGGTCCTTTCCACTGGCTAAGCTCCTGCAAGGAGAAGGCGGGCTGATGGGCACAAGGACCAGAGACCCACCGTCTCTACCAGACGAGGCAGGAGATCGACCTTTGTTCTCCAGCCTTTCCCAGGCAGGAGAGATGGCCACACCTGCCCTCCCTTCTCCAAATGCCAGCAGCACGTGGAGCCCTGTGTTACAGTCCAGAGCCTCCAATTCGAGTCTGAACTTTTCAAAGACAAGGCCTGGGCCAGGTTTAAGAACTCCCATTCCATCCGATGTGAAACTCCCAGAGGCACCCCAGTCTATACTTGTTGATTGGTGACTGGCTCATGAGGCTAGACTTGGCCCCCCTGTCAACATCACCACCCAAGTCCCTGTCAAACACGAAATGGGCTTACTTGGTCATGGTCCCTTCCCTGGGCACACTGGTCCCGTGAGGCCCCTGCTGCTCTCTCCTTCCCTGATCTAGACTCGTCAAACATGAAGTTAATCCTCTTTACTCCAGCTTCTGGAAGGATCCCCAAGCAGATGTCAAAGGGACACCCGACCTGTGCTTTCACTAACACCCCCTGGCCGGAGGATGCTAAGGGTGGTTTGCTGTGAGCTGAACACAGTGCATCATCAACTCTAGACCTTGGGATCAGCCATGAGGTTTTCTTTCTGGCGTGGCCCCGTGTAAGGCTGAGGACGGAGGAGACCGCTCATCTCAGACGTGGGCAGGCACTGTCAAACCCACCCTCTCCCAGAGAAAGGCCAGAGACCTTACCAGCTCCACACAGCTTCTGACTGTAGATATGGGCCAAGCAAAGAGCAGAACAACATCCTCACCAGATACAGGAGCAGATGAACAGAAAGGGGCAAAGAAGCGCCATCGCAGACCTCGGGGGTAGGCAGAAATACGGATCCTCTCCTATCTTCAGGTGGCCTCGGGGGTGGGCTGGAATTCTTACTGTTACAAACACTCACCAACCAAGGAAAAGGGGGGCAAAGCCTCTCTGCCTTGACGCCCAGCTCTAGGCAGCTCACAAATACTGATGGGCTGCAGACAGCAGCTCAGGGTCCTCTGAGACACGGAAGTGGTGGCTGTACAAAGAACCAAGTCCTCGGGAGGCTGTTCTAGGCACAGGCTCCAGTTTGTTAACGTGTTCCTACCAAGGAGCTCTGATTCTTCTAAATATTTCTAACACCTAAGATAACGCCAGGCACGCAGTGTTTGTGGATGAGGCTACTGAATCCAGGGCAGGAGGAGAAAGAGAATCAAAATTAAATATAAGATACGGTTCATAACCAAAGGAGTTCCTAAAATAGATTCCAGAGCTAACATGATTTGGGAACAGTTATAAAACAGCCTGACGGCAAGGAAGCTTCCTGTGGCCCTGGACTGTGTCTCACAGGCCCTCACGCCACCACGGATGGTGCACCCGTTTCCGGTGAACACAGGAGTGGAAACACAGTACGACTTCTCTGGGGTCTACTTCTAAGACAGTAAAGAATCTGCCTGCAATGCAGGTGACCTGGGTTCAATCCCCGGGGCAGGAAGATTCCCCTGGAGAAGGACATGGCAACCCACTCCAGTATTCTTGCTGGGAAAATCCCGTGGACAGAGGAGCCTGACGGGCTACAATTCATGGGGTCGTAGAGAGTCAGACACGACTGAGCGACTAACACTTTCACTTTTCTAAATATCCTAAATATCAACGTTTACCTCTCACTTTTGAAATCATAAAAGGCCCAGATACTGACTGACCACTGAGTACCTCTGGGCTACACCCAGAGTTTTTGCATCACCTTCGTGCAAGAAAGAGAAAACAGGACCCCACGAGCTACTGCCAACATTAATCTCCCCCTCACCCCCACCTCAAGTCTTACCTCCCCGTTTGCTCCGGCCCAAGTTGGAACCCGGCACACTGACCTTTTAAGACACAGCCATCTCCCTGCCACCTGCAGGAGGACTCGCAGCCCTGACCCTCACCGACCCCCACCCCCCACCCCCACCAGCTTTGGGAGAAGCAGAGCCTCCATTTGGCTTAGCATCCTTAATGAGGGTCTAGCCTCCCCCTCCGCCCCGTGGCCGAGGCCCTCATTCCCAAAAGACACGGATATTCCTGGTCCCCCTTTGAGAAAAACTTCAAATAAGGATAAGCCCCCAGATCAGGACACCCCTTCCCTCTTACTTGCCCAAATAGTCTTCTCATCACGAACGTGGATCCCAACATCCATTGAGCCTGGTGCCAGCCCCACGCCTGTATCCCGGCTCAGTCCTCATGACAGGGCTCAGAAGCCGGGATGACCACCACCTCTAACCGCAGGTTAGGAGCCGAGGACCCTGTGCGGGGACATGCAGCTAGCACTAGACTCACAACCACTGTGCTAGGCAAGCTAGCGACATCCCTCTCTCTCGGACAACATCTGTCCATCCCTGATGAACTCCTCCTCATTTTCGTGCCTGACAACTGCAGGGACAAAGGTGGGACCAACCACATTTTCTTTAAAAAAAAAAAAAAAAAGGGCACATCTCCCTGTGCCTTTTTTGTAAGTAATTTTTTAAGATAAGTTTTTACTATTGACTCATTTAAGTGGGGTGTCGTGTATGTATAACTCGTTGTAGTGCACAAAGAAGTTATATGACAAATTATCCCATTTCACCCCCTCGCTCGAAGCCTTGTGAAGTATACGAAGTTATTCACATTTTACAGATGAGCAGATGAGAAAAGTGAGGGGAGCTGGCCGAGACCATCCAGCCAGTAAAGGAACTGCTGCTAAGTCACTTCAGTCGTGTCCGACTCTGTGTGACCCCATAGACGGCAGCCCACCAGGCTCCGCCGTCCCTGGGATTCTCCAGGCAAGAATACTGGAGTGGGTTGCCATTTCCTTCTCCGGTGCAAGAAAGGGAAAAGTGAAAGTGAAGTCGCTCAGTCATGTCTGACTCTTAGCGACCCCATGGACTGTAGCCTACCAGGCCCCTCCGTTCATGGGATTTTCCAGGCAAGAGTACTGGAGTGGGGTGCCATTGCCTTCTCCGAGTAAAGGAACAGCCAAGCAATAAACCGTCCCCAGGTCTTCCCAGTGATAAGCCCTGAGTTCTGGGTGCCCCCGCATGGGCATCAGGACTGACTCCGGGGGCTCTGAGTCAGGGAGACTGGCTGTACAACGCAGGGCAAGTTAACTAACCTCCTCCTGTCTCATATTCTTCATCCATAAAACAGTGCTAATGACAACTGTGACATGTGGTTACCCTGAGGATTAAATGAGACACTGTGCTCAGCACATGGGCCGAGATGTAGCCAACGCTCATGAAATGGTGGGGACTGCCACCGCACTCCATGCCCCAGCAGGCCCGCGGGGTGCCCTGGCTCCCCAGATGGCAATTAGAGAGGAGACCAGGTCCCACACTGTATGTCACAGGTGCTTGTTAACACAGGTGGGCTATAAGCTCCTTCTTACATCAGCCAGGCACCTCCCGAGAGTCTGAGGCCCAGATTCAAGGGCACGGGCAACAAGGAGAAGCCAGTGTCCTCAACGGCGGGGCCCTGTGCCCTCCTGCCAGCCGGGGGGGTGGTGACCCGGGCCCACCACGGTGGCTCTGAGCAGCAGTGTCTGCCCCGAGGGGCCTGTTCCGGGACCAGGCAGCAAGGAGGTACAGGCTCCCATCGCAGGACCATGTGGCCAAACGGTCCAAGCCCCCCGCCCCGCGCCCCCAGCGCCCCCAGGCAAGGCCTCCACGCTCTGCCGACGGCCCGTCCCACACTCCGGGTCCTGCTCCTGGGCTTAGGAAACAGGCTTGTCCTGGGCAAGAAGAGCCAATAAAAGCACGTGGCCTGTTTTCCAGCAGCCTTGCTGTCTCTCACTTTAAGATGAAAATAATAAACACCAACACCCAGAGGCTGGAGAGGGAGGGGGAAATCAAGTGGCCTCGGAGGAGCCGGGGCGCTAGGACTTGTACGGCGCATGCTGCCCTAACTGGGCAACCTGGGCAAGGTGCGTCAGAGCCAGGAGGCTGCAAACAGACAGGCGCCGGGGCTGGAGCTGCCAGGCCCGGACGGGGAGGGTCACCGCGGGCTGGCCTGGTTCCTGGTTCCTGATGGCACCGGGGCCCGAGGGGGCAGAGCGGTGAGCAGGGCGCACGCTGCCCGCCTGCATGGCTTGTGACTCTCAGCAGTGTGTCCCCAGCACCTGCGAGCTCCAGGCCCTCTCTTCTCCAGTGCAGTCTAGAGACTTCGAACAGGATCTTCCCTGAAGTCCTGGACCCGCCTGTCCTGCTCTTTCTCTAAAATCTTCCACTGTTTCCCGGTGCCCGCCCCTCCCCCACCCCGGGCTTTCTCCTGGCCGTTCCAGGCGCTCTGACACATGGTCCTGATCCACCCCCAGAGCTTGATCCACTCCAAGATCAGGTCACACTGATCCCAGGGTGACTGCGTGTTCCCATTCTCCCACCCCGCACCCACTCTGACGCTGCTGAACCGCCCCTCCACGCACCTCCCTCCTAGGTGCCTCCCCACGTGCGGAGTCTGCCCCACCCCCTGGCCCAGATCGAGAGGTTGCTGTTCTCCTGACACAGATCTGCTGAGTGCCTACCACATGCCAGGCCCTGGTGCGCCAGGCATCGAGATCACAGGGCCACACAAGCCACGTCCTGCCCACGGTAAGCCCGTGTTCACAGGGCCGAGCAAACAAGCCCACTGCCGCTACACGATGTGGTCACCAATCCAGGATCGACAGACAGAGCCCTTACTATGAACCAGACACTGTTGTAAGCACTTCACAGGCTCACTGAATCCTTTCAATAACTGTGAGCTAAAGTGAGTGAAGTGAGTCACTCAGTCGTGTCTAACTCTTTGCGACCCCATGGACTATACAGTCCATGGAATTCTCCAGGCCAGAATACTGGAGTGGGTAGCCTTTCCCTTCTCCAGGGGATCTTCCCAACCCAGGGATCGAACCCAGGTCTCCCGCACTGCAGGCGGATTCTTAACCAGCTAAGCCACCAGGGAAGCCCAAGGGCAATGATTAATATTACAAGCCCCATTTTACAGATGAGGAAACTAAAGCGTAGCAAAGGCCAAGAAAACTTACTCAGCGTCACCCTGTGGCCAGCAGAGAGGCTGGAGGTGGGGCTCTGAGGCCCAGCAGGGCAGCCAGAGGTGACCACGGCCACAGACGGAACCTAAGGCGAGGATGGCCACAGCACGGCCCCCTCTCTGCTCTCCAAAGAGGTAACGCTAGAGATGAACATGCCCCACACAGAAAAGAGACGCACGGATGGGGCAGGTAAACCATCACCCAAGGCTGCCCTCCCTGATTCTAGACAGAAAGTAGAAAGCAGGAAGGGATGCATGTATGAACAATAGCCCACGATCACAGCGTGAAGCAAGGAAGAGCCCAAATCCACAGCAAATCCACTCAGCATCTCCCTTTACCACTGGGCCACCAGTGGGGGAACTTGACCCCCGAGCTGTCGGGGGCTCAGCGACTCCAGAGTCCTGCCTCTGGCACAAGATGGGGTGTGGATCTCTGGGGTCTGTCAAACGGCCTCTTCTTTCAGGGGCCCTGTGTGGCCGGGAAGACTCCATGCGCCCCTGCCAGCCAGGCTGCCTCTGCACTGGTGCGAGCCTTCCCCAGCAGCGGGTGGGCCAGGGCGGGGAAGCTGGCACAACTTCGAGGCACAGGTAGGCACGGGGCTCTGGGGTGCAGCCCTCAGACCGGGGTACCTCCACTGGTGCTGCTCTCCTCCCCACGGGGCCTGTGTGTGTGCGGGGGGTGCAGCCTCCGGGTCCGGCACAGACGATGCCTGGGGAGGAGGAGAGAGACACGCTGCCCTCCAGGACTCCCCAAGGGTCCCTTCCTCCTCCTCCTCTTCTCTCACGCTGGAAACCCCACCCTGGCAGTCTCAGCGCTCTGTGCAGTCCACCGGGGCTGCCTCCATCCTGCCGCAGTCCCACCCAGGCTGGGGTTCCAGCCCCGAGCAACCAGAAGGGACCGTTTCTTCCTCTTCTCCCAGCAACTCTGGAGGGGTGGGGTGGGGGCGCCTCCTGAAACCGGCTGGAGTGTAAGCTCCATGAGGACAGGGACTTCTGTCTGCTTTGTAAAGTGCTAAACCCCTGGAGTCGAGAAGAGTGCCTGGAATACAGTAAGCACTCAGTAAATGCTTGTGGAAGGCAAGCATTACCATCCCTCACCCTACAAACAGGAAGTCTGAGAGTATTTCCAAATGTTATTCAGCTGGTCTACGGCAGAAGCAAGACTCACAGCCAGTACTTCCCAGGTGCGACACAGCATATCACGCAATCATTTCAGACACTAGTATTTACTGAGTACGTGACATGGGCTAGAGGCTCTGGAGGACACAGAAATGATTCCTGCAACCGAAACTTGACCATGGGCTTATTATTTACCAGGTGCCGAGAGACGTTAAGGCATGACCTTTCTTTACAGGCTGCGTGTGTGCAAACACACATGGATATGCACATATGAAGTGAAAGTCTTAGTCGGTCAATCCCGTCCGACTTTTTGTGACCCCCAAGGACTGTAGCCCACCAGGCTCCTCTGTCTGTGGGATTCTCCAGACAAGAATACTGGAGGGGTTGCCATTTCCTCCTCCAGAGGATCTTCCTGATCCCAGGGGTCTGACCTAGGTCTCCCGCATTGCAGGCAGATTCTTTACCATCTGAGCCACATATATATTTCATATACATATATATGTACATGCATGTATGTATATACACATATATAAATATGTATCCAAATAAATTCGGCTTGCATATATAAAATATGCAAATTTATTATACACATAAATTCTTTGAAGCCACCACTAGGCAGTATGGGAGAGCCCAAAGATTAAAACAGCTAATAAATGCAATGGGAACCTGGAGGGGGCAGGATTCACGGGAGGCAGAGGCTCCACAGAGGAGGTGGAAGCTGAAGGGGCCTCTGAGGAATCCAAACCTTCCAATAACAATGGAAGGAGCAAAGGCAAGCCAAGGGGCAAGGAATGATGTGCAGAACAGCCTGGACACAGAACCAGTCAGGCTCAGGGAACAATCTGCAGAGAATTCTGACTAGCCTAAGGTTTTTTTCCCTGCCTGTTTATTTTTTGGAAATTTACACCTCTGCTTTAAACTGGCTCATTGTCTGCGCCTATCCAAAGTTGTCTTATTGGAAGAACATGTTCCTCTGCAATTAAAAAAAAAATTTTTTTTTTTTTTTTGAAAACCACTGCTCAAACCCAGTTTCATCACACTGCAGATGGAAACCGAGATTGCCGGGACCCAGAGCTAGCTCCTGGCAGGACAGGACACCAGCAAATCTCACTCGGCGTGAAGGGGAGCAGAGAAGGAAGGCAACTGGCAGAGACTGAGCGCCCGGTGGGCTGGGGTCTCGGGGCAATGACTTGTCAAGCCTGGGGTCTTGGGTCCCCCCCGGCACACGCCTACAGCTGGGATGCAACCTGGGGCATTTCAGCCTCCGCAGCAGAGATCTCCCTCTTGCCCGAGAGGCTGCAGAGCTTTTCCTGCTGGAAATCATGTGCTGTTTGTTGATTTTTTTTTCCCTGCTTGGCTTGTTTTGACACGAGGAAGAGAGCGGCTAATCCGCCCGGCAAACACGGGTAATACAGCAGGGTGGCTGGCCCTTCCCCGAAGCAGCAGGGGCAGCCGCTCGGACGAGGAGAAACCGGATCTCAGAGCCTGACTGGTCAGCAGCTGACCTCTCCGCTCCCTCCTCGGGTGGCTCCTACACACCCCACAGGGGCCAATTTCCCTGAAGAGTACTGGCTCTGCGGGCAGATGGCTTCAGTTTCCAACTCCACCTGTCACTAGCTGAGGGATTTCAGGAAAGAGACCATGCCTCTCGGTGACTCGGTTTCCTCATCTGTCAAACAGAGCAATAATCCCGTGGAGTCACCGTAAGGTTTAAATAAGCTAGTAACGCAGCAATAAGAAACGGGCATCTGGACACAGTAAAGGCTTGAAAAATTTGGCTGTCGTTATTATTTTACTCTTTCTATCAATGTATGAAAGTGAAAGTGAAGTTGCTCAGTCGTGCTGACTCTGTGCGACCCCACGGACAGCAGCCCACCAGGCTCCTCTGTCCACGGAATTCTCTAGGCAAGAGTACTGGAGTGGGTTGCCATTTCCTCCTCCAGGATCAATGTATAAGGCTCCCTAAAACCCATGCCAGGCAGATGAGGCTGGATGCTAAGGGAATCTGCTGTGGAGTGAACAGTGGTGTCAAGAGAAAACATAGGACGAGCCTGCAGAGATTCAAAGCCTCCCGGTAGCGTCCTAGCTTCCCTTTCAGCATCTCAGTTCGATTCCTGGGTCAGGAAGATCCGCTGGAAAAGGGATAGGCTACCCACTCCAGTATTCTTGGGCTTCCCTTGTGGCTCAGCTGGTAGAGAATCTGCCTGCAGTGTGGGAGACCTGGGCTCGAACTCTGGGTTGGGAAGATCCCCTGGAGAAGGGAAAGGCTACCCACTCCAGTATTCTGGCCTGGAGAATTCCATGGAGTGTATAATCCCTGGGGTCGCAAGGAGTTGGACATGACTGAGCGACTTTTACTTTCACATATGAGACAGCAGGCTTTTGCCTGGCCCCAGGGTACAGCAGTGAGCACTTGTGTGGAAGCTGCTGAAGACTGAGGTGGTGGCATGTGGGGCATTGACTGTCTCAGTCTCCAGCCCAACATCTCGTCCACGAAAAGTCTTGAAGATGCAGGTGAGTCCCGCGACAGTCCCGTTTCAAGTCTGACTTTTTATCTCTCAGCCGTTTCGCCTTGACCTCCGAGCCTCTAGCACCAGGCCTGGCTCTTGGTGGGAGCTCACTGCACAGCAGTTACACTGAATAGGGGCTCGGATTCTCTAGCACGAAACCCAGAAACAGCCGCACTCACCTTTGAGCCAGGTGTGTCTGTCACACGCACCCAGGTCTTGACAGCTACCAGTGTCCATGATAAAATATTCTATTATACTTACAGGGTAACCAGGTTGTCCTGGGGATTAGTGTCCAGGAATTGTAAGTGGGACTGCTAAGTTATGCTAGATGAGGCGTTTTAATGTAGATCACTCAAGCTTCCCCATCGTCACCTCCTAATCAACGTCAAAAGCAAAGAACAGAAGGGCCAAGATATTTCCCACTTCTCCCCACGTATCCTCTGCCTCATAGATCTGGCTTCCCTGTGGTCCCCAGGCACGCCCCCACTCTCTCCACCAAGCTCTTCTCGGTGCTTATGTACCTGGGGCTGCCGTCTCTCTCCTCCTTACTGCGCAGAGCCCAACAGTAGTCCAAGGCCACACTCAGGTTCGAGACTTGCATGAAGCTCTGGAGTGGTCCGAGCATCATGCGTCTTTGCTGCTGCGTCACCTGCTGCGAGGCCTGGCGCCTTCCAGCGCTCAGCGTTCAATGGCTCTGGCACCCCCACCGCCACCCCACACGCCTTTCTTTCCGAGGTCAACAATGACGTCAGAGTCAAGTTCACCTTGGCTCCACCCCCATTTGCCAACTCATGTTCCTTCCTCAGACCTCACCCCTCTTGACTTGGATGTACTCAGCACTCCCTCCTAAAAACCTCTTTCATGTGAAGCACATGGCACTTCCTTGAGACCACCTTTTCTGCATCCTTCGTGCCTCTGCTCTTATCCGTGCTGAGCCCAGGCCCTGCTCCCATCTCGGCTCCCTGCGCCCTGAGAGCACCTGCTCACGGCTGGCCTCATCCCTACCTCACCTTCCATCCTCAGTCATCTGGGAACACCTGCTGGACAGCCCACAGAAGTAGCCTACCATCAGTTCATGTTCAGTCTAACTAAAATTCATTCATTCATTATTTGATGAACACATACTAAGGCCAGGACCTACTCCATCCATTGGTAAGCAAACCATATAGAAGTTCTTGCCCTGAGTTCCCATCCACAGATGAATGCGTAAATGAAATGCAGTTTATCCATACAATGAGATATTATTCAGCTTTAAAGGGAAGCAGATACTGACACGTGCTATAGCACAGATAAACTTAAAGACATGATGTTAAGTGAAATAAGGCAGTCCCCCCAAAAAGGCAAATACTGTATGATTCTACTTTTATAAGGTGCCTAGAGTAGTAGAACGGAGAAAGCAATGGCACCCCACTCCAGTCCTCTTGCCTGGAAAATCCCATGGACGGAGGAGCCTGGTAGGCTGCAGTCCATGGGGTCGAGAAGAGTTGGACACGACTGAGCGACTTCACTTCCACTTTTCCCTTTCATGCACTGGAGAAGGAAATGGCAACCCACTCCAGTATTCTTGCCTGGAGAATCCCAGGGACGGGGGAGCCTGGTGGGCTGCCGTCTATGGGGTCACACAGAGTCGGACACGACTGAAGCGACTTAGCAGCAGCAGCAGAGTAGTAGAAAGTAGGTGGGTTTGTTTGTCAGGGGTTGTGGGGAGGGGGATGCGGAGTTAATATTCAATGTGTGCTGTGCTTAGTCGCTCAGTCGTGCCCAACTCTCTGTGATCCCACGGACTGTAGCCCCCCAGGCTCCTCTGCCCGTGGGGATTCTCCAGGCAAGAATACTGGAGTGGGTGGCCATGCCCTCCTCCAGGGGATCTGCCCCAGCCAGGGATCGAACCCAGGTCTCTTGCCCTGCAGGCAGATTCTTGACCGTCTGAGCCACGAGGGAAGCCCAAGTATTTAATGGGTACTGTTTCAATTCTGAAAGATGAAAAGAATTCTGGAGTGGGTGGTGGCGATGGTTGTACAAGAATATGAATGTACAGAGTATCAATGAACTGTATACTCAAAATGGTATGATGGTAAACTTTATACGTGTTTATCACAATAAAAAAAAACAGAATAAAAAGGTCCTCGCTCTCTGTGTACTTTTCTGTACGTTATGCTTCAATAATGATGAAAAAGGCTCTGTCTTCCTGGAACTTGTATACTCTCCGCTTGTGGCTGTGTTCATCATCCGGCAGCTTCCTACCCACTCTCCATCACTGGAGCCTCCCTCCTCCCAGGCTCTGAGCTGCAGTCACATGACTTCTCCTTCTCCCCCCACATCCGAGGACTCTCCATGGTTCTTCTCTAAGGCTTTCACCTAGTCCTTCCTCCTTCCAGGATTGCAATTCCCGCCACCTCTGTTTTTGATGGAAAACACGAGGAAGCGGGAAACACTCTGCAGTACATGGTCCCTGGGCTGGCTCTTCCCTGGCTCTGAGTAACGTCACACTTAAGCTTTCATTTCCTCGCCTGCTAAGTGAGGAGTCTGACCAGACATTCACGATGGCTTCTTCTGGCTCCAGCGCAGGCTGGTCTCTGGGTCGCCCGGCCCGGCCCGGCCCGAGGTCTGCTGTATTCCTCGCAGGCCCTCAGCAGCCTGAGAAGAAAGGCCTCATTCAGGAGGGAGGCCGGCCGGCTGGCCTGGGGAAACGGCTCCCTGCAAGCGCTCCTTGGCTCGCTTTCCTGCCTGCCTGAACTTTTACTGCTTGCAACCTTGTGACTCTGGATTACCTGACCTTGGAGCCTGCCAGCCCCGCACCGCTGCCGGGACCTCTTCTGACCCGACAGCCTGTAACTGGGACAGGCCTGCCTGCTGACACTGGCCACTGGCCTGCTTCCGCGAACTGGGCTGCCCTGCGGCTGGACAGCCAGGAGGCTGTGAGCTGGACTCTGAATTCTCCCAGGGCCCTGATCACAGCCCCTCCTGATATGCCTGTCTGGGCCCCGGGGCCCTCCCTGAAGCATCCTCTGAATGCACCCCTTCCCATTCTGCGAAGCAGGATTTACAGCCTATCTGTAACCGAGTCATTCACTCCAGAAACGTCCACCGCGATGCCTACTCCTGACGGGCACTGCTCTAGGCAAGGGGTACATCAGGATGGAACACGGCATACGCTACTGGCAGCCAACCTCCCTACCGGACAAAGCCGTCATCCAACCCACCACTGTCAATCCTGTCACTTGACAGATATTTACTGAGCACTTATTATGTGCCACACACTGTGCCAGCCATCCTAATAAAACATCGACTGTAGGAACTGCAGTTTCCTATGCAGTACAACTGATTACAGGGTATGAGCTCTGCATCGAAACTCCCAGTTACGTGACCTTCAGTAATTATAAGACCTCGCGGAGCCTCAGTTTCCTCACTTGAAAATGGGGGTAAGAGTGATAAATAACCCGCCTGCCAATGAAGGAGACACAGGTTCGATCCCTGGGTGGGAAAGATCTCCTGGAGAAGGAAATGGCTGCCCACTCAGTATTCTTGCCTGGGAAATCCCATGGACAGAAGAGCCTGATAGGCTACCATCCATGTGGTCACAAAGAGTCGGACACGACTGAGCACACACACACACCATTAGACACTAATAATAGTGGCTGCTGCTGCTGCTGTTGCGTCAGTCGTGTCCGACTCTGTGCGACCCCACAGACGGCAGCCCACCAGGCTCCCCTGTCCCTGGGATTTTCCAGGCAAGAACACTGGAGTGGGTTGCCATTTCCTTCTCCATATAATAGTGGCTAGTGGGGGTAATAACGAGCATATATGAGGAATAAGTGAGACTGTCCCTGTAAAAGCTTAGAAGATGATATGGCACAGCAAGCACTTGGATGTGAACAATTTTTACTTCAATATGATCTCAAAGATGCCGACACCTGCATACACCAAGGACTTCAAGAGTCCCTGTCCCACCCTACACAACCAATATCACGATACTACCTCTGTAGACAAGTACTGGCAGAATGTAGCCCCAATGTCAACATCATTAACAAAGAGTAAAAGATCCCCATGCAAAGTACTATATATAATCCAAAGGTTTCCTGAGGGTTTACCTCAGGAATAACACTGAAGGAATGGATATCAAAAGCTAGGCAAGGGAGGAAGTATGTGTGATGCATATATTCAACAATATACACAGAGCTTTCAACAAACCAACATGAAAGACAGGTAATTCAATAGAAGAAAGAGGAAACAATGCCAACAGGCACTTCACAAAAATGAGGATACTAAAATGGCCAATCACGGAAAGGCAAATTCAGACCGCAGTCCAATATTACTTCAGACCCACTAGAATGAGTACAGTGAAGAAAGAGGATGACAGAAAATCCTAGTAAGGGCATGGAACAACCAGAACTTTTCTACTTTGCTAGTGGAAGTATAACTGTACCACTGTTTGGCACTCTCTACGATGGTTTTTCCAGTAGTCATGTACAGATGTGAGAGTTGGGCCATAAATAAGGCTGAGCACCAAAGAACTGATGCTTTTGAGAGTCCCTTGAACAGCAAGATCAAAACAGTCAATCCTAAAGGAAATCCACCATGAATATTTATTGGAAGGACTGGGGCTGAAGCTGAAGCTCCAATACTTTGACCACCTAATGTGATAAGAGCTGACTCACTGGAAAAGACCCTGATGCCATCAAAGATTGAGGACAGGAGGAGAGGAGGGGTGACAGAGGATGAGATAGTTGGATGGCATCACCGACTCAATGGACATGAGTTTGAGCAAACTCCAGGAGATAGTGAAGGACAGGGAAGCCTGGCGTGCATGGGGTTGCAAAGAGCTGGACACAACTTAGCGACTGAACAACAAGAACTAAAACTATGATCCATCAGTTCCATTCCTAGGTATGTACTCAACAGAAACACACACATAAATTATGCATACATACACAGAGACATGTGTACATGCATACATTCATTCACCAAAAGACATATTCAAACATATTCATAGGAGCACTGTTTCAAACAGCCAAGCTCTACACACAGCCCAAATACTCATCAACCATAGAACAAATAACAAACTGTGTTCTATTAATAAAATGGAATACTACTCAGCCACAAGAGCAGGAAACTAAAACAGCACACAGCATGGGTGAACGTCACAGACAAAAGGATGAATGAAAGCGGCTGGACACAAGAGAGAACACACTGCGTGACTGCTGTTGTCATTCAGTCGCTAAGCCGTGTCCGATTCTTTGCGACCCTGTGGACTGAAGCACGCCAGGCTTCTCTGTCCTTCACTACCTCCCTGAGTTTGCTCAAACTCATGTCCACTGAGTCAGTGATGCCATCCAACCGTTTCATCCTCTGTCACCCACTTCTCCTGCCTTCAGTCTTTCCCGGCATCAGGATCTTTTCCAATGAGTCAGCTCTTTGCATCAGGTGGCCAAAATGCGTGATTACATTTATATAAAGCTGAAAAGCAGGCAAAACTAATCTGTCATTTTAGCAGTCAAAATAGTGGTTACCCTTGGAAGGGCGGTCAGGAGCTGGAAAGAAGCCCAAGGCATGTTCTGGAACGAGGTCTGGTATGTTCTGTTCCTTGGCTTGACGTGGGTGCTGGTTACAGGCTGTGAGCACTTTGTGCCCAATACTTACGATTTGCTCATTTTTCTGTGTGTATTATATGTCGGTTACAAAGTTTCCTTTAAAAAAAAAATAGCTAATGAGAAAAAAATGAAGAACAATGGACTTTTATCCAAACGGGTTGTCCCAACATCAACAGATTTCAGGGCGTACCGTCTCTGCTCATGAGACATAAAGAGACATACACATTTGTGATTGCTTTCCTATTGCCTTTTAATAAATGGCAGAAATATTACTCTACAACACTTCAAAGCTATATTAAATAAACATGTGTTTTAAAAACTCCCAATTAGTTTGCCAAGCTTGTTCTGAGACACAGTTTGAAAATGCATTTGGGTTTTTGAGATGCATGGTGAACTATGGAGTAATTCTTATGAGAAACAAGGTGTTTTTTTTTTTTTAACGAGACAGAAGTGGTAGAGGTCAGGGGCTGAAGAGAGTAAAGACCAAGACGACTGAGGAGACAACCCAGCTCCAAACCATCAACCCAGGGCTTCCACATCCAGTGGCCGGCAGGGCATTGAAGTAGCTGTGGACCCAGAAGCCAGGAAGTCCACGCAGAAGGCAGAGATTCGAAGGCATGTCCAGGACTTGGAGCAAGATGGGAGCTAAGCGGAAGGAGGCTTAGGGCCCGAGGCCAAAGAATGCTGGTAGATGACGATAAGCTACCAAAGAAGTTCTGTGGAGAATGAGCTACATACACACCCTGGCCCAGGGCAGGAAATAGTGGTTGGGTGTGGGCAGCCCTGGGTACAGAAGGAAGTGACCTCAGCCGACCATGGAATAAGAGGATGTGACCCTGGGTGTGCTCAGACCTGTGGCTGGGATGAGCAAGCCAGGCTCACCCAGAGGTTCTTTCTCTGCCAGGTGTGACTCTCTAAATATACACCCAGCCATCCCTTGGATCCATTCAGATGTTTACCACCACTGAACAGGACTCCGGAGGCTTTTGGTTTCCACTGTCAGGGTTGCTGGCTTAGACGGGTCTAGAACCTGGTCTAGGAGCCCAAAGCCATCATCCTAGTCCTTCACATGAAGATAAGGATAAGTTCAATGAATCTGAATTCCAGGAATACCAGGGCTTGTCAGATAATCCATTCCCCAGGTGACTTCTATCAACAAAAGGAGACAGAAAGCTCAAAACAAACAAAAAAACCACTGCCAAAACGAGGTAACTCGAACCTCGCTGGTACTGGCTACATAGCATTACGTCCCTCCCTGTTTGGCTTGGGCCCATCCCAAAATATGCTGGTCTCCCTTGAACTGGTGGAAATTGAGTAACTGTATCAGGGGCAGGGGAACAACACTGAGAAGTGACCTGAGGCAAGAATGTCAAAGGCGTGCAGGAGAGCTTCTGAACATCTCCGTGGCAGCATGGCCGTCTCTCCACATCAGCCCTCCCCACCTCCTCGGCCAGCACCCCCTCCGCCACTTCCTCCCCGCATCCATGTCACACCTTCACTCTCTGGCATCACAAATGAAGAGTCAAGGCAGTGAAGTCACATGGGAAGAATCTTGAGGCTTGGCCCGCAATGTAAAAAGCCGGCGGATTCTAGAATCCACCCACCGCTGCCTTCCCCACACCACGCAGAGCGAGCTAAGGTCCTCACTCTGGGGGGACGTCTTTGTTTCCCCATTCTAGCCTTAAGGCAGTCGTGCCAGCTGCAGGAACACGGTATTGGCAGACAAGCCATCGCAGGGCTGCTGAGGTATGCTGTCAGGTTGGAAGCAACCTGGGAAGCAACATCATGTTCTCCAGGGCAATGCGTCGGTGCTTCCTGATCTAAGAGAACTTGAGCAAGCGGAACTCGGTTCTGCAAGGCAGAGCAAGCCCCTCAGCCACCGGAGAGCAAGGGAAAACAGCTCACTCCCACGTGACGTCTGCACGGAACGGCTTCCCCGGCATGCTTCAAGTTTATCTCGGAGCTTGTGCAAGCGCACCAGGGACATGGCTGCACCAAGCTGCCCAGATGACCACCTGGCGCCCATGGGTGCTTACTGGGGGGATTCTACGGGAAACCGGGCCATATGAGGTTGAAGCAACTCCCTGGAAACAAATTCCTAAACACAATTATTAGAGGGCACTGTACGTGCTGAGAAGCTTGGAAGTCAGGGTACAAAGGGCAAAGGCGATGGTATATAGCTCCTCCTTCTCAAGAAGCAGGGATCTGGGTAAAATTACCCGGTAGGGCCATTTCTACAAGACTGTCCCCCCAGACCAGGGCTTCTCAACCTCAGCACTGTCGTCGATTCGGACTGGATGATTCTTTGTTGTGGGGTGGGCTGTCCTGCTCAGTGTACAGTACTTTGCTGTATCCCTGGCCTCTACCCACTGGACGCCAAAAATAAACACCCCACTGCTCCTCAGCTTCTCCGAGGAAGACAGTTCTGACAGTTTTGACAATCAAAACTGTCTCCGAACACGGCCAAGTGTCCCCTAGAGGCAAAGTTGCCCCTAGTTGAGAACCACTGCCTTGTACTGACAAATCACGTCACCAGGGCAAGACGCCAGCCCCGGTCAAAGTGTCATCGTCCACCTTGGAGAAGGCTGAGAAACGGACCCTGGTCACTATATCTTAGGGCATTAAGACAGCAGAGTCTCCGCCAGACAGACCATCACTGTCAGATCTGAGAGTGGCAGGGAGGAGACGGCCCAGGACCAGATGGTATTGCCACCAGCAGACTTCCATCTTCAATTACACAAAACCCACTTCCTCTCAGAGAAGGTCCACATCAGGGCAGAAGACCAAGTCAACCAAAGACAGCCCCAAGGACCAAAGAGTCTCGAAGCCCACCCACGGCCACCCCACATCATAATTCACTCTGGTGCCAGGGACTTGGCTGAGCTCCTGGTAGGGAGAAACAGACCATCTTGGTCCCTCTCAGCCTTGTTCGACTAACCATCCCGGCTCTTCCCTTACCTCCACTCAACAATCTGGACCAAAAAGTGTCCTAAGATGGCCAGATGCCCTCTGAAAAATTGACCAAAGGCTGAGTGCCAAAGAATGGATGCTTTCGAACCATGGTGCTGGAGAAGACACTTGAGAGTCCCTTGGACTGCAAGGAGATCAACCAGTCAATCCTAAAGGAGATCAACCCTGAATACTCATTGGAAGGACTGATGCTAAAGCTGAAGCTCCAATCCTTTGGCCACCTGATGTGAAGAGCTGACTCATTGAAAAAGACCCTGATGCTGGGAAAGATGGAAGGCAGGAGAAGGGGAGGACCGAGGATGAGATGGTTGCATGGCATCACCGACTCAATGGACATGAGTTTGAGTAAACTCCGGGAGTTGGCGATGGACAGGGAGGCCTGGCGTGCTGCAGTCCACGGGGTTGCAAAGAGTCGGACACAACGGAGCGACAAAACAACAACAAACAGGCCCTGCTCTCCAGGGCCTTGGAATGAAGGCTGGCGCCACTGGCCAAGAGGCCTAGGAAGACTGTGCAGGCCAAGGCAAAGGTGCTGGAGGAGGAACTCCAGACACATGAGGCGCGGACGGACAGAAGGCCAACCCCGAGGAGTGGTGACGGTGGAGCCAAGTGTCACAGGGCAGAGCCAGGGGAGCCTGCAGGACGCCAGACAAGAGATCAGGCCTTAGGGATGGAAAGATCCCGTGTAACCACAGGCTTGCCCAAGCACAGATGACGCTAGTTGGGCTGCTGACTATAAATCTAGTCCACTTGGGGCTGGGTTTGCTCACTACAGGCCGGCCCCCCACCAGCTACAGTTTTGCTAAATTTAGTGCTGTTCCCAGCACCCAAAGGACTTTGCGCTTCGTGTCCATTTCAGGTTCACCCGGGGACAGACGGGAGAGGAGCAAGACTTGTCTCGAAGAGATGTGCCCTCATGTGACCCTCTCCCTTCCCCGATGAAGTCAGGGGCCCAGGGGAGCAGAAGACGTGAGAAGCCATGGTTGAAGGTCTCCGGGGCTCTGCAAGCAGCCTCTGCCCGAGAGTGGCGCTCAGAGGGGGGAAGCGGGCACTGATGCCAAGCGACCAGCCTGCCTTCTGCCCACTCCAGCCCACCCAGGCTTCCCTCCTGGGGAGTCCCAGCTGCGGTGGTGACATGGGTCCTGCTCCCTCAGACAGGAAGCTGGAGTTAATCACTAGGGGACGGTGGGTGATAGAGGCCTGGGGGAAGATGAAAATGTATTTAATCAAATACTCACAGGCCCTAAAACTCAGAGGTTTCAGATAGTGGTTTCTAAACCTGGCACATTGAAATCACCTGGGAAACTTCAAAAGCTACTCATGCCAGAGTCCCACCCTCCAGAGACTGTGATGTAATTGGTCTTCATGTAACGTAATTGGCCCGGGCTTTGGAAATTTTAAAAGATCCCCCGGTGATTTCACTGTTCAGATAAGTTTGGGAACCAGGGGGTTAAGAGTCTGGCCTCTGCTTTCAGGTTGTCTCAGGTGGACTTCTGGCGAGTCACTTAACCTTTCTCTGCCTCAGTTTGGGCAAAATGCACATAATAACAACGATCTCAGCATATTGCTGGGAAGACTTAGTGAGACCATCTACGGAAAGCACAACAGTGGTGTGTAGGAAGCGCTCAATAAATTCAAGAATCATTATTGTTATTATGATGATAAACAGGAGGAGAAAAAGGTGGGAACCTGAGGTCTATCTCTACGTTATCAAGGGGTAAGAGTCTGTAGGCCCAAAACTGGGGCAATTTGGAGACTTGGTTGGGGAGGCAGAAGCTCTGGTGACCTGCAGTTAGTTGGGGGACCACCCTCTTTCCCGGCCTCTGTTTGTGGGGTTCCTCCCTCCCCCCATCCTCCCCACTCCACATCCTGCTGAACCCCACCACTCACAGCCAGCTCTCACCCCCCCAGAGCCCTCTCCCTTCCCGGGCTTCCCACAGAACCCCCTCCACCCCACCACCACCACTACGCCTATGACTTTGGAACTTTATAATTTGCCGCGGTAAACAGCTACCAGCCACACACACGTGTGTCTGTGGGAAGAGCAATACGTGCCGGCAAGGTCTCCTCAAAAAGACGAGACATTTGGGGGAGGCCCCAAGTCTCCTGCTCCCGTGTGCCCCACGGCACCCAGCACATCCTGGACAGTCAGCTCTTGGTTAACAGGCATCTGGGAGATGGAAACGCAAACAGAGCTAACCGCGTGTCAGGAGGAGCCGGGCTCGGCTCCCGGAGGAGGGAGCACCAGCACCCACTCCATCATTCCAAGGACAGACCGCCACCCCGTCCCCTCCCCAGAGGCGGCGCCCGGCCGCTCCCAGGGACTGTGTGAGTGCAGACGGCAGAAGGCATGCTGGGCAAGCAACTCTGCCCCCCTGGACTCTGGCTGCTCCCAGGCCTTCATGAGTGAGGCCACAAGCCGGGTCACTCCTGCAAGGAAGCCACCAGGATTCCCACCCCCATGGTTCCCTCGACCCAACAAGAGCCAGGCAAAGCCCAGCTCTGCCCACAGGGCAGTCCAGAGCAGCTGGCCAGCCGGCAGGCTGTAAGCCTCTTACAGATTAAAGGTCCTAATTTAAACCTCTATTTGAGGTACCACAAGTGGGTCAGCGCCCTGCAGGCCGGTCAGCACAGCTGATGGAAGGAGAAGCAAGATCCGAGAAAGGCTCCTTGCCTTTGCAGGAAAGATGGAGCCAGAGAATTACAGAGCTAAGTGGTCGTTCTGAACCGGGGAGCTGGCTCAATCCAGTCTCCGTGGAATCCCTTCCCTAGGTCCGAGCCTGAACTTGAACCTCCCCTCCTGTGAAGTAGACAAAACAGGGCAAAGTACCAGCTGGGGGTGGCCTTCCTCTCCCAGGCCTGACCTTGGTATGGAAACAGCTAATCAAGTCAGGAGGCCAGAAAAGCGGCGTGGGGCTGAAGATGCTGCTCCCCAGGGGGTCACACCTGGCGACAGACGGAGGGAGGCGGCCTCTGCTCCCACCCTGCAAGGTCTGCGGGCCTCTCTCCCCAGCTGGCCACAGCAGGAAACACCGGGCACGCGGGGGCAGGAGTGGGTGAGCAGCCGCAGACAGACCTCAGATCACGCTGTGAGAGCCTGACTCTGCGGCTCTTAAGAAAAAAAAGAAAAAACAGCCCTCTCGCCACATCTGTCTCCATAGCGATGGCCTCTGGGGAAGCAGCCGGAACCTGCTGTCTCCCCGGAGAGCAAAGAAATCCTTCCCGCACTTGTTTCTCAAACTTGGTGGGCCCTGACCCGCCATAGGAAGGTTGACAGGGCGGCCTGGTGCACGCACACACTCGTATGTATGTGCACTTGTGTGTTGCTGCTGTTCAGTCGCTAAGTCATGTCCAGCGCTTTGCGACCCATGGACTGCAGCACGTCAGGCTTCCCTGTCCTTCACTATCTCCCTGAGCTTGCTCCAACTCATGTCCATGGAGTCAGTGATGCCATCCAACCATCTCATCTGCCGCCCCCTCATCGCACTTGTGTACATATAGATACACACATCCGTAGATACAGACACAGATAGATATCTACATCTACATACACCACTGAAATAACTATCATGAAATCATACTCATCTTTACTACATACTATGCCATCTAATACTTCCTATTACATTCTTTTTTTTTTCCTTCAAATCGGTCCAACCCACCAAATTGATTTCACCACCCATTAAGGTGTCTGGACTTGCTGTCTGAAGACCACTCGTGGGAAAACAGGAGGGGCTCTTCCCTTTGAAAGAACTTTTCAAACTCCGTCCAGACCAACTTCTCCGCAAGCAAAATCCCACAGGTGGGGGACGTGATCAGAGGGGAGGAAGAGCCGACTTCGTCAAGCCCCTTTCCTGCCATGCACTTCGGGCAGGGGCTTCTGCAAGACCCCCGTGTCTGTCCCTGGCTGTGCTCAGGGGCAGACCAAGAGCTCCCCCTTCCACTCCAGCAGTGCCTGCCAGTGCTGACCAGTCTCTAAGCCAGCCTGGGGCAGGGCCAATGTTCAATCAACATTGTTCCCTGAGACAAAGCGTGGCCACAATGCCCCTGAACCTCGCTCCTCCATGAGTGAGCTCACCTATGACACACACAGGTCAGCACTGTGCTGCCCACACTGGTTTGTTTTTTTTTTTAACTCTCCAGACTGTCTATCTGTACAGCAGATACACTACAAACTTCTAGAGGACAAGAAACTTGTTTTGTAACTTATTATTTAATTGAAGGTACACAGATACTCTTGATAAGAACTTTTATGATAACAGGAACAAATGTTTCCAAGATGGCCTGTGAAATCCTGCCACACTCTCCCTCTAGGCAGCCTTCCATGATGGGTCAGGATTGCTAAGGAGTTCTCTTAACCTGATAGCTGGGTGATAAGAAACTCTAATGATTCCCTTCCATACTCACAGACCCAAGAACTGCAAAACATTGCCTATGTCTGTAATTACTGCTTAGCTGGGTATCTGGGCTGGAAACCATGTCACAGGTTAAAAAAAAAACTAGCATAAGCATTCCATATTCTGAATTAGTAACTTAAAAAAAATTTCTTTGGCCGTGATATAGGGCATGTGGGATCTTAGTTCCCTGACCAGAGAGCAAACCCACACCCCTGCACTGGAAGTGTGGAGTCTTAACACTGGTCTGTCTGGGAAGTCCCTGAATAAGTTCTAAAAGTTAATTTTTTTTTTATCTTCTCTCAGGTAAATTTTTTTGTCCCCTGCTCCATGGAGCAAACACGGAAACACTGAATCTCTCCACGTGGGTACACAGAGCCCCCCATCCCTCAATTCTCCATTGCTTCCTCAAACTCATCGGGACCACTATTAAGCCTGTCACTTAACAAGGCCTTCAAAACCCAGAACACCTACATGTTACCCACTCAACCGAGTCAACTCCGAAGACTCCAGGAGGAAAAAAAAGGGGGTCTTACCCCTTTAAAGAGCTCAGAAGGACTGACGGCTCTCCAGACTATGGCAGGAGTTTATAACTTGGGGTCTGTGAGTCCTCTGATGGTACACGTCAAATCATGTGTTGTGACTCTTCTTTCCTCCTGGAGAAAGAAACTATAGTGTCCAGGCAATTCCTAATGAGAACTGGAATATAAAGAGGTTAAGAACCACCAAAACCAAATTCCTGGAAAGCTGGTCCAGGCCCTGGCATGGCTGGCCCATCTGGTTCATGGCCCCCCTTCTGGTACACGGCTCCTCTCCTGGTACACGGACCCCTCCTGGTACACGGCCCCCCTTCTGATACACGGCCCCCCTTCTGGTACACGGCCCCCTCCTGGTACATGGCCCCCCTTCTGGTACATGGCCACCCTCCCGGTACACGGCCCCCCTCCTGGTACACAGCCCCTCTCCTGCTGCACCAGCCACCTCCTCCCAATACGATGTTTCCTCCTTCGTCCCTGGTGGTAAAGCCCCACTCCTTCAACACCCGTGCATGCTAAGTCGCTTCAGTCGTGTCCAGCTCTGTGTGACCCCATGGACTGTAGCCTGCCAAGCTCCCTTGTCCATGGAATTCTCCAGGCAAGAATACTGGAGTGGGTGGCCATTCCCTTCCTCAGGGGAATCTTCCCGACCCAGGGATCAAACCCGGGTCTCCCGCACTGCAGGCAGATTCTTTACCATCTGAGCCCCCAGGGAAGCCCATCCCAACCTCTGACAAATACACATTTACTGAGCACCTGATGGGGATGCAGTGCGGAGCTGGGCTCTGAGGATTCAGCCACGAATAAGATGGATGAGACCCCCTGCTCCTGTTCCTCACCACTCCTTCAATCCCCAACCCCTTCTGATTAACCGAACCCTTTCTCACACTCCATCCACATCCCTTTGACGCTTTGTCTTGTGTTCAGCGTTGGTGTCTGCCCCCCTCAGTAAGCATCAGCCCCCTGAGGACGGAGCCGAGCTTGCGTTCATGTTGGCACGCTCCTTCCTTCCCCATGCCCACCCCACTCCATCTGGAGACGCAGAGCCTTTCCCACAGGAGGCCCTGTACAAACGTATGTCAAGAACAGAAGCTAATGGGCTGGCTGATGGTCTAAGTAGTGAAGACCAGCCCACTGGGGACAAGCCCTGCTCGTTGATGCAGGCCCAGGGCACGTGGGAGACAGTCTCTACTGCAGCAGAAGGTAACCAGGGTGTCTGTGCCCGGCTGGAGCTGCGGTTCTCTGTCCAGATGCTCATCTTTTAAACTGTGATTCTGGTCACAGTAGTTGGAAAAACAGCTCCAAGCACACGTATCCAGTTGACATTCCTCCTACACTCAAAATGGATGGAAAGCGAGCTTGCACGAGCATTTTCCACGAACAGGTGAACGGATGGAAGATACGGCACCGTGCTTCAAAGATGTACCACCTCTCTCTCTAAGAAGACAGCGGGCGCTATTCACAACAGCCAAGGCGCGGAAACAACCTGAACGTCCATTGACAGATGAACCAATAAAGAAGATGCAGTACATATACACGATGGAATATTTCTCAACCATAAAAAGGAACGAAACAATGCCATTTGCAGTAACATCTTTACCATCTGAGCCACACTTGAGTATAGTTTACCTGTGCCCGGTTAAGTAAATGTAAGGATATCCTCTTCAATTCAATAAATGGCAGTCCTTTGCAATGAGTGGGTGGGACCCTCAAAGTACAGGACCACACTGCCATGACTATCTCACGGCGGAGGCCCTGAAAGAGCAGCTCATCTGAAGCAGAAGTGATGTTTCTTTTTAAACTGGAAAACAAGGTTCCAGGACTTGCTGACCTCTTCAGTAATGAGTCAGGAGAATGTCGATTAACGGGTATCGTTAATTCAAACAAATATTTAAACTGTCCCTTTAAGGTACAGTGACATCTTAAAAGTAGGTAAGAAAGCATTTCCTTTTTGAAAGAGACTTACGTCACGGAAAAACCATTTTGGAAATCACTTCCACCATTACATGATGATGTTACCAAATTTGATGGAAGGAAGTTGTCTCTGAAACCAAAGATCTATGCACACCCATAAAAAAGAATATCCCAACTTGTTTTTAAATCTCTCAATGAAGTGAATGAAATACAGTGTCTCAGGGGTCTTGAATCCATTTAAATTATAAGTTGAACACATAATAACATCATTATAGAGAGGACTCTTTCAAAATATTGTGAACTGTTTGAAGGACTGGTTCAACTGTCATGCAAAATATGACACCAAGATATTTTGAAACAATAATACTCAACTGCATGGTTCTTACTAAAAAAAAAAAGAATCATTCTTAATACATTTAATTCCTCAACAATATCCATCTACTTCTTATATGTGCCCAGCACTGTTTCATGCCTTTGAAATATAGCAGGGAATGATACAAACAAAAATCTCTGCCCTCACAGAGCTCAGATTCTAGTGGGGAGAGAGAAAATCTAACAGAAGTACACAGTATGTTAAATGGTAATAGTACTATGGAGAAAGGGCTTCCCTGCTGGCGCTAGTGGTACAGAACCCGCCTGCCAAGGCAGGAGATGTAAGAGATGCAGGTTCAATCCCTGGGTCAGGAAGATCCCCTGGAAGAGGGAATGACCACCCACTCCAGTATTCTTGCCTGGGGAAATCCCATGGACGGAGGAGCCTGGTGGGCTACAGTCCATGGGGTCACAAAGAGTCGGACAAGACCCAAGCAACTTAGGATGCATGCACGCCCTATGGAGGAAAACTACTGCAGGGAAGAGATGCAGGAAATGCTAGCAAGGGTGTGGGAGCAGGCGGGGCGCTGGAAGGTAGAGCAGATAGGAGCACAGACCCAAAGGAAGGGAGAGCCAGCTGTGCAGCTATCTGGGGAAAAGCATTCCAGACAGAGGGAGCAGGAGGTGCAAAGGCCCTGAAACAGGAAATGCTTAGTTTATTCGAGGAACAGCGAGGAGGCCGGTGTGGCTGGAGCAAAGTGAGAGAAGAGAAGAATGGTAGGAGGGAACCACACAGAAGCAAAGACCATGCAGGCCTACAGCTGTACTATGGCGGCCGCCAGGCACGTGAGGACACCGAGCGCGTGAAACGCAGCTGGTCCAAACTGCATGTGCCAGGGGGGTGATGTAGCACAAAAAAAGAACAGCGAAATAGACATCAGAGATGAAAACAGTGCTGACATACTGGGTTAAATTATCAAAATTAATTCCACCTTTTTCCTTTTAAATTTAGCTACCAGCAAGTGTTAAATTATGAATGTGGCACTCCTGTGTAACTCGTTGTATTTCTACTGGACACTGTTCATAAGCTACGGAGCCTTGCAGGCCACTCCGGGGACCGTGGGTTTCACCGAATGTAAAGGAAGCCGCAGCAGGTCTTTGAGCACAGCAGGCATGCTGTGACCTACACATCGTGGGATCCTCCCGACCACGGTGAGGACTCTAGCCTGTACAGGGCAGAGGAGAAGCAGGTGAGCGATGATGCTGGCCTGGACCGGGCTGATGGCAGTGGAGGCAGCTCTGACTAATCATACCCTACGTACGAATATATGTTACAGGCAGAGTGATCGAGATTCGCCGGTGGACTGGATGAAGGACGTGAAAGAGAGAAGTGAAGCAAGACCACAGGCATTATGGCTGAGTAAAACCAAGACAGGAGGCTGGGAGAAGAATATATTTATGTGGAAAAATCAGGAGCTCAGTGTTGGGCGTGTTAAGTATGAAATGTCTATTAACATTCAAGTTGAAACGTTAAGTGGACAGACAGACACACAGAACTGTACTTCAGGAGGCTGGGCTTGAGACAAAGAATTGGGCATGGGGGGTGGTCATCGGCATGTAGATTTTTTTTTTTTCATTATGGAAAATTCCAACATAGACAAAACTAGAGATAATCGTATGATAAATCTCCAGGTACCTACCACCCACCTTCAATCATTATCAATTCATGGTCAGTCTTGTTTATCTCACAGAATTCCTCTGATGTGAATTCCAGGTGGCATCCATCCAGGTGGTATATAAAGCAAAGAGTCAGGACAGGAGATGCCCCAGGCCTTCTAACATTACGAAGTCAGGGAGCCGAGATGCTGAAAAGGGACGGCCGATAAGACAGGTAGGAAACCAGAAACACATTGCCTGGAAGCCAAGTGAAGAAAGAGCTCCAAGGAAAAGGGTATGACCAGCTGCACCAACACGGCTGGAGCTGCCAATACGAGGATGAAGACCAAGAAGGGACCACTACGCGTGGTAGCACGGAGGTCACCGCTGGCTGTTGTCCAGAGTGGTTCGGACAAGCCTGATTGGAGAGAAGAGAGAGGGCACGTGAAGAAAGCAAGGACTGACAGCTCCTTGGGGCAGTAGCTGGAAGAGATGGATGGGGTCAAAGAAGGATTTTTTTTTTAAGATGGGAAAAATAGCAGCATATCGAAATGATCCAGTTAAGAGAGGAGAAATGGTGATGCCAGGAGGAGAACGAGGTGCTGAAAGAGCGTCCTGAATACGTCTCAGAATGAAATTCAGAGCAAAGAAGGGCGGCTGTCCTTCGACAGAGCTGTAAGTAGTTCACGCGGGAACACAAGACACCCAATCATTTTTACTTTTTATTTCATAAGGTATATGATGTCTTATTAGCACAGCCATGCTGTATATGAACACGCACACAAACACAACACACAAGGAAATTTGCTTAAAAGTTTTAGCCAATACTGGAGCATAATCAAAATAAAGATTAATTAGAAGAAAATAAAACTGCATCACCAAAGTCTACACTATGCAGCCTTCAGAGATACATATCATGGCATAGTCATATAATTGGTATTATCTTAAGTGCACAATAAAAGATCTAGAGAAGGTGAAAGTCTTTGTATCTGAGAATACATTAATTTTTATGAACGAAGTTTTTTTTTTTTTAAAGGCTCAGACACTATAATTCAGGAACTGCAATATACCTGCATTTGAACTCGAAAACTGCCACAAGAATCATGGGTCATTCTCAAAATCAAACGTCACAGTGTCCCCAAAAGTCTGACTATTTATCCACAGAGAAATGCAAATCAGTGAAAAGGTATTAGCAAGACAGGCCTGAACAGTGCTACTGAGACAACACAGCCACCCAGTGCTGTGCGGCTTGGCAAAGACCAGGGGGTTGAGAAAGTGGGGCACTAGGCAGGTAGCCTAGTGGTTAAGGGCCAAAGCCGCAAGGCCCCCAGAAATCCAGAGGCGCAGAAGCATCGGACCTGCTCGAGGAACACTTCCGCACCGCGGTGTGCGCTGAGCCTGCACCGCTCCGAGCACCGTCCACATGTTTTCACTCACCCCTCTACAAGCCACCAGCTAAGCCAGCGCCCCGCGTTCACTGGCTCAGCGACAAAGGCTTCAGGCCCAAGCGTGTCTTGCGGACACACGCAGAGTCAGCTGGTGACACTGTCAGAACCCCCGGCCACGACCACGGAACGTGGACCTGCCACAGCTGCCACGCCCGGGGACACCGCTGATGAACCACGAGAAAGGACCGCACGAGAACACCAACCCCAAGCCGGAGGAGGCGGTGGATCCTTCGGATCAGCAGTGACGCCTGTGGTTGAACTGGGTAGGGGACAACCAGCAGGCCCTCGACAGCGCCCACGCGGTCAGACTAGAAGCTCCTGGACAGCAAAGCCGGCCTGTCTTTTCATTGCAGTGTGGCTGCCACAGTGTCTGGCACTGAGCAGACACGCGAGAAATACTCATCGAAGGAAGGAAAAAACGACTAGTTACGTTATACCACAAAGACAAGAGGAATAATGAAGAATGCTCAAAAATCACCAAATGGTTCACAAAACTTAGGAGAGCTGTTAACGGTAGCCGACTGGAGATGGGGGCGGGGCAGCTAAGTAAATCTGAACGGCAGGACTGCACAGCATCGAGCTTTCCCGAAAGAGCATCCTCTTTCCTAACAGAGATGGGATGGGGACCTTGTGTGGAGCTTGATTCAAACAAAATACCAACTGTGTGAAAAAAAAAAAATTGAGACAAGCAAGGGAAACATAACTGAATGGATAATTGGTGACATTAAGAATGAGGGGTTATGTTTTTTAAAATCATACTTTTTTAAAGATTAATCCTGGATGAAATATGATATCTGGCATCTGCTGTAAAATCATCCAGAAGGGGAGTAAGGGATAAGGTTGATGAATGTACAAATGAAACAGACAGTGCCATGTGTTGATTACAAGATAAAACTGCGTGAGAAGAACACCGAAGTCTCTTATGCTCTCTTTACCTTTGCAGATACATGAAAACTTCCATGGTAACTATAACCTCAAACTGCAGTTACTTTCCCTATGCCTGCCCAGTGCAGAGAAACGTGGCACTCTGGGTCATATCTGGTCATGGTCGTATCATTGGGAGGAGGCCCGCCAGTCAGGGCGGACAGCCACTGCCAGCATCTTCCCCTGGAACTTCCCTGCTTCAGCTCCGTGTCCACCCTGGGCCCGAGATGCCTCCAGGCTCCCTCCCAGTCTGGTTTCTCCTCTCCTGACTCCATCTTACCTTCCCTGCCACCAGCTGGTTCTTTTTTCTTCCTTAGCCCCCCTGGCTTAACCTGGTCACAGGGGGCTGGTGACCCACCTCTTTGTCCCAGGTCATTCTCCTCCTTTCTCATGGTCCGAAGGTCAAAGGTCCCTCCTTCCCACAGGGTCAACCTGTCTGCATCCTTTCTCCTTAATGGCACTCACATAACCGGTCTGTCCGGTTATTATTAAAGAGCCCATCTTTGCCCAGGTTTGCCACGGGGGCTGCTGCGAGCTCTTGTATTGCTCCACTTACCTCCTCAGGTCCCTCCTGCTTTCCAGGACAGACACCAAACAGGGCTGGGTGAGTCAGTTACAGGGACATGGGAGCCTGCACGGATGGGTCAGCCAGTTTCAGGGATGTACACGCCTGCCAAGTGCCGAGCATGGTACCCCACACTGGGCCACTGCAATGAACGCGACAGACACAAATGTGCTCGCCTAAAGCTTATGATCTGGGGCAGTTCAGTTCAGTCGCTCAGTCGTGTCTGACTTTGCGACCCCCTGGACTGCAGCACGTCAGGCTTCCCTGTCCATCACCAACTCCCGGAGTTTACTCAAACTCACGTCCATTGAGTCAGTGATGCCATCCAACCATCTCATCCTCTGTTGTCCCTTTTTCCTCCCACCTTCAATCTTTCCCAACATCAGGGTCTTTTCAAATGATCTGGGGCAGGTCCTATTAAAATCGGTTCAACTGCCCACATGCCTTCCAGACTACACTATGAATCCTCTAGATATCTGTATCCCCAGCAAGCTTCGCACAACGCCCAACCCAGAACAGATCCTTAATAAATCTGTAGAAAATGAATGTTCCTCCAAGTCAGTGCACTAGTCTGAACATTAGTGTAAATCTGCGTAGTGTGGGGTCACTCTGGAGTGAAAGGTATTTAGAGAGGATTTTTGATGAAGACCTTTTTTCTTTTTTCTTCAATGAGAAGAAAATGTCCCCAGGGCCTCTGGGGAAAATGTGTGTAGAGGAGGTGAGAAGTGAGACTTCTAGAGCCAGGCTTACCATCGCCTGCTAAAAGCAGGTCTGGGTGTGCTTAGCTTCTGTCTTCTCTGCTATTCTGGGTCGTTGGCTCCCGCCTCCCCTGGCCAGCCTCCTCCCTTCCAGCTGCAATGGGAATAAACCTCAGTCACCGCCCGCCTGCCCCCCTCCTGCACGGCTCTGCGCACCGCACACCATTTCCTCTCGCCACCAAAGTGTCTCACTTCCTACCTCAGCCCTGAGAAGAAGCAACCCGACTGCCCTGCTGCTGCTGTTTTGTAAAAGGAAGAATTTGAAATTCATCCTGTTCCTCGCCAGGAGTTCCCCTGAGACTCCAGTTTGAGGACTGAGTCAAAAAAAGGGGGAAACCAGGAGCTGAGAGGACCCGGTACGGTTGGCTGCAAGAACCCCGAACACTGGGATTCCAGCCTCAAGCCACCCAGGCACACACCCCACCAACCCCAGGCGGCGGGGCCAGGCTCCAGCAGACAGACCCCGCTGGGTTGCAGACCCTCTCTGCAGAGGCATCTCCAGGGCTTCCGGACAAAAGCGGGGCACAGTGAGGCCAGAAGTGGCAAGGCAAAGGTATCAAGAGAAACACGCCACGGGACTTGTCAGAACCAACGAGCCTCTCCTTCTCCTCACCAGACACCCGTTGGTCCACTCTCCTCTGCAGGGGCCTGAGAAATGAGAGGGGAGGTAGCTTGTCATGCCAGGGCTCCAAGCCATCCCTGACAAGGAATTCAGGCCTCTGGGCTCAAAGAAGTGTATGTGTGGGGGCTGGGGGGCTGGGGGCTGGGGACAGATACCCTTCAGGCTTCAGGAAAAGGGATGTAAACACAAGGGGTTTCCCAGACACGGGAGCCCCATCTTGGGGCTGACTCTAAGAACCTACCACCTCAACTGCCGCCTCATCCTCTCACAGAATCACCAAGGAAGGCCCAAGGCACAATCTTTAAGAACCCCAGGAATCTGGCCATTGTAAGCACCCTCAGTGGTGACCCAAAGCCCTTTTCTGGTGTTCTAGGACAGAGGCGAACACTTTTTTCTCCAGGGCCAGAGAGTAAAGACTTTAGGCTTGCAGATCATACAGGCTCTGTTGCGACAACTCAGCTGTACCAATGAGGCATGAAAACAGCCATAGACATAAACAGCGGGCCTGTGTGCCAATAAAACTTTATTTACAAAAGCAGGCATCAGCCCACAGGCCATAGTTGGCCCACTCCAGGTCACTAGGGAAAAACTACCCTTCTAGTATTTCCACACTCCCAAGAAGAACAGGGGCCACCAGCTACTTGCAGGGCTCTCGCCCACTCTGGAGACAGGGGCCTGCTCTAGGAACCAGGGCTCCATTTCTCCTGTGCCGCCTCCCACAAGGCACCAAAGAAATCTGGGCTGCTGGTTTCAAACGCCTGGTCTTCAACAGAAATCTGGGCAAACGCAGGGAAAAAAACTGGACGCCCTATTTGAAGGCTTCAGAACTGGAAGAAACTCGACCCTTAGACAAGGCCTTAGCCTGGAAAAGGAAATGACGTGCTCACGATCATGTTGCCGGCAAAGGCCTCTGTCGAGAGCTCTTATTCCTGCAGTGGTGACTGGAAAGGAGCCAGAAGGAACAGCCTTGCTGGCGGAGGCTGAAGGCATATGGCGCATCTCTGTAGCACGGGCCAGGGCCTCTCAGGAGTTTATAAGTGAATGGTAGAGCAAAGGTCAAGGAGAGAGCTTGGCGAGGTAAGTGTACGTATCTGTCTTTCCAGAACATATCCTCCTGGACATAGTTACCAGGGAGAAGAAAACTCAAACAGAAACCTGAACTTCAAAAAGGGGTGTGGTTTGGTAGGAGACGTGGGCGTTCATTAGCAGAAATCTGGTCCAGCAGTCTGGGCAGGCCCTGGTAATAAACAAGTACCAGGCTCAGAGCCTCACCCAGCCCGAGGCCCATGTCCCAGGCCCTGGGATCGCTCTCTCCACACCTCAGCAACCTCACACCTTCAAAGCTTCATAATACAGTTTCCTCTAAATCTCCTCCTAGGACGGACTTCCATTGCAAATTCTGCCTGACCATAAATATTTCTGCTCAGACACCCTGCTGTTGTCTTGGGCAGTACGTCCAAAGGCAAATCAAACATGACTCCCCAAGCAAGTTTAAACCTTGATTTTGCTACTTCTGTCAATCACGAAGGTTCAAAATATCAGCACCTTCTCTTGCCCGTGTCCTGTCCCCAAGCCGAGAGGGCTTTGCAAACTACCTCTTCCTCCAAGTTCTCGAAGGCTCCACCTTAATCTATCACTTCCAGTCTGGAATATTGCCAGTCTCCTGCCTGGAGCCCCAGAGTCTAGGCTTGTAACCATGCCAGCTGATCTTCCCCCATACACATATACTAGTCTCATCTACCATGATCTCTTCAAGGTCAAAGTCCAGTCCTACTGACCTGTGTCTTCCTAGTTCCCAGAACCTTACCTCACATGGGAGGCACCCAAAAAGTGCTGAATGAATGAGTTTGAGCTTTCCTTAGGAGCCATGGCCACCCCAGAAACCTCAGGGCCTCCCCATTTCCTACCACCACTGAGCACCCAGACCGCCACGCTCTCCGGCCTTCCATCATTGCCCCCACCCTCCCGTCCCCAGCTCCTACCATCCCAGGCACGAGCTCCATCCAGCTAATCAATGCCTGACCCTCCTTGTGTGCCAGTCATTCCTGCATCCCCATCTCTGCCCACGCGCTCTGCTCACCCTGCCCTGCAATGACGTCCATGCCCTTCCCCCTCCATCCAGTCCAACTCCTCCGCAACTGCCAATTACTGAGCTCTGGGAGAGATGGGGAACACAGGAAGGGGAAAGATGACCAAAAATGGGGAAGGAGGGGGCCTGATATGAACATGCTGGGGTCTCTGATCCCTGGAGCCATCACTCTTCCAATAGGCTGCACACGATTAGAGAAGGAAGAGGCGGGAGGAGGAGCCAGATTTTTCCACTGAACGAAAGGCATGATTTTCATCACTGCTTCCGTTGCCCTGGTAACCAGGGACAGCCCAGTGGAGAGTACAGTAAAAGAACACCATGTTTATCTTTGCTGTCTGATCCACTTCCCTGTACACCCTTCCCTGACCATCCTCTAGCCCCAAGGCCAGCTCCAAATTTCTTAGAAGGCCACCATCATCCCATCCTTCTAGCCACTCTTGGTCAAAACCTCAATTTCTCGCTTTCTTTATCCAACCCTATGTACGATATATTCTTCCACTGCAGCATGCTGGGGGGTCATCTCCCCATACCCATCTGCCATGCCAAGGGACCCCAAGAACAAAAAGTGGCCTCAGGGTGCAAGAATTGAACCCACTCCACCAGAAGGTCCACTGGGCAAGGGGGACATGGGAGGGACCAGAACGGGAGGAAGGCCATCCAGCCAACCCCTCTGGGTCAGCTCCAGACAGCTGGAGTGGGCTCTCCCGGGTCCCCTCCTACAGCCGGGATGAGCAGAGGGAGCCAGGCTGAGGATGAGGGTGTCGATCCACCCACGAGCTTCCACAGATCCGGACTCCCACACGGACACAGCGTCTGTGTGACCTGAGAGCTGAGACGCAGCACTCGCCCCAGGAGATTATATAAGCGTTATATAACATGGTGGCACCAATCAGCACGTCGACGACGCAGCTGTCAAGTGCCAGGGACAGGCCGAGAGCAGAACCAAACCCAAGGGGCTGGAGGCACAGCCCTCTGGCCCTGATGCCAGAGCAAGGCCGGGCGCTGGCCGCCCCAGCCCTGTCTCTACCTGCTCCTTCCACCCCAGAGGACACAGAGGGAGACTTGCCTGGCTCCGTGTTCTTCCCACGCCGGGCAGCAGGGAGGGGCGGCTGCACCATAGCAGCCTGGCCCAGGGCAGCCTCTGTCCAGCTGCCCTTCACACCGGGGAGCAGCGAGGGGGCCCCTGGGCAGGGGAGGCGCGTGGGCCAGCCACCCCCTCCTCTCTGTCTTTGCACCACAATGTGTGTGGGGAACCGGTGCTGCAGCGGCTCCGGGATTGGCTGGGCCAGCCTTCCCTCTGCTCTGTCATTTGCCGTTCCTCTAAAAAACAAAACAAACCGAAAGGGAAAGAGGAAAAAAAAAATTAAGCACATTTGGCAAATGCCGAATCCCAAATTTTGGTCTATGGCTACAGACAAAGCTGGAAGGGGGTGTGGGTAGGGGTCCTAAGGACATTACCTTCTTTTCCTATAGCTCCCACCTCCCACCATCTCCCGCCCCACCCACCACCTAGGAACTTAGTCTGCAGGCCTGGAGACGGCCTTCCCCTCCGGACACCGCCCCCACCCCCACGTCCTTCTCCCAGCCCCCAACTACGGAGCTGTCCCCGTGGCTGAAGCTTCCAGGAGGATGAGAGGGCATGGCCACCCGCCGCCCCCACCCCCAGCCGCTGCAGAGCGCTCAGTGCATGCGGCTCCCAGACATGCAGCGGGGAACCTGGCCGCCGGCCGCGGTCAGTTCCGGGCAGTTCTGGGCCCGGTCTTCATCCAACTCCTCTACCTGCACCGTCACACCCACTTCATTAATTTGGGGGGCGGCGGGCACTGAACAGGGAGATTTGCCCAGTGGCATCTCCAGCTGCGCCTGCCTCTCCCGAGCCTAAAGCCTCTGGGCCTTCCCGCCTCCTCCTCCACGAGCACCTCCGCGCCCCCCCATCCCCGAAGAAGGGGGGAGAGAGAAATACGCATTAAGATCACAAGCCTTCCCGCACCATCGCTCGCCCCCTCAACCACCTGTCTCTGCGTTCTCCTCCCCCACGGCCTTCCTCAACTCCGGGGCGCCCCCCTCTGCAGCAGAGGGGGGCACCACGCCCACTGCGGAGCTCAGAAGCGGAAGGTGAGGAGTGGGCAGGGGCTCCCGGGCCTGGCCCTGGGGTGGGGGGAGCGCTGATCATCCACCTCCCCCGCCCTGCTGGCCCCGGCCTCCAGAGCCCGGGGTGCGGGGGTGCTGGCCAGGGCAGAACCCGGCCCTAGTCTGCTCCCTCCCACGCGGCCAGGGAAGCTGCGTCGGGAGGCCGGCGCCGCAGCGGGGGGGTGGGGGCGACCCGATCGCAGTGGGCCCAGAGCATCGGCCCCCCCAAAGCTGGGGAGGGGAGCCCCCCCAGCCTTTCCCGGGGCTCCTGGAGACCGGCCGCAGGCCTGGCCGCCGCGCCGCTCCCACCCGATCGGCGGCCCGGCTCTTACCTCCAGCGGCCGCCCCCTCCCCGCCAGGGGCGGCACGGCCGCCTCGCCGCGCCCCGCGCGCCCCGCGGCAGGCGCGAGCTGCGCAGCGGCTCCGCACTCGGGCCCGGCGGCGGCCGCCGCTGCCCGGGCGTGAGCGAGCCCGGCCCGCCCGCGCGCCCGCGCTTCCCACGCTCCGCGCGCCGCCCCGCGCCGCCCAGCGGCCGCCGCCGGCACCGCAGCCCCGCGGCCCGAGGGCGCTGCCGCAGCCCGGCCGGCCGCCCCGGCCGGCCCAGAACCTGCCGTGGGTTCGCACGGGGCGGGGGGACCCCCGCAGGCCGACCTCGCCGGCCGCGGCTTCAGCGCAGAGCGGCTCCCGCCCACCGCGTCTCTGAAGATGCCGGAGCCTCTGCGTGAGTCCCCGATTCTCCCCGTCTGGCGCTCTGACCTTGGCTCCCGTTTGATCTCAGGGCGGTGGAGACGGGTGAGCGTGGTGACCACTCCTAGAATGGAGGTGGGGCGGGGGCCAAGGGTGGGCAAAGGGACGGAAGCCCGTGTGAGCTAGCGTTTCAGGGCCTTGTTGGGCCTGTCTAGGACCGGAGGGGTGCACTGGACCGTTCTTGAAGGAGGTTTCTTTTTTAAAACAAACATAAAGATGCCTCAGTTCAGTTCAGTTCAGTCGCTCAGTCGTGTCCAACTCTTTGCGACCCCAAGGACGGCAGCACGCCAGGCCTCCCTGTCCATCACCAGCTCCCGGAGTTTACTCAAACTCATGTCCATCGAGTCCGTGATGCCATCCAACCATCTCATCCTCTGTCGTCCCCTTCTCCTCCTGCCTTCAATCTTTCCCAGCATCAGAGTCTCTTCTAATGAGTCAGTTCTTGGCATCCAGTGGCCAAGGTATTGGAGCTTCAGCTTCAGCATCATTCCTTCCAATGAATATTCAGGACTGATTTCCTTTAGAATTGACTGGTTTGATTTCCTTGCAGTCCAAGGGACTCTCAAGAGTCTTCTCCAACACCACAGTTCAAAAGCATCAGTTCTTTAGTACTCAGCCTTCATTATGGTCCAACTCTCACATCTGTACTTGACTACTGGAAAAACCATAGTTTTCACTATATGGACCTTTGTCAGCAAAATAGTGTCTCTGCTTTTTAATACGCTGTCTAGGTTTGTCATAGTTTTTCTTCCAAGGAGCAAGCGTCTTTTAATTTCACGGCTGCAGTCACCATTCGCAGCGATTTTGGAGCCCAAGAAAATAAAGTCTATCACTGTTTCCATTGTTTGCCCATCTATTTGCCATGAAGTGATGGGACTGGATGCCATGATCTTCATTTTCTGAATGTTGAGTTTTAAGCCAGCTTTTTCACTGTCCTCTTTCACTTGCGTCAAGAGGCTCTTTAGTTTTTCTTCACTTTCTGCCATAAGGGTGGTGTCATCTGCATATCTGAGGCTATTGATATTGATACCATTGTGCCTTTTTACATTCCTTTTTATTGGGGATGGTTTTGATCACTGCCTCCTGTACAATGTTATGAACCTCCATCCATAGTTCTTCAGGCATTCTCAAATTAGCAGGATCTTGTCATCCATTGTTTCTCCTCTGAGCAAGACAGACATAATTTACAGGTCCCTGGATGAATTTGGGGTGCAGCGTCATGCAGGATACACCTGACAAATAGCAAATATTCTGCCCCAAATGCCCCTTTGTCAAATAAGGGACGTCTCCACTCACCAGTTGCACATGCCAGATACAAGCTGGTATCATGCTTGATTCCCCCGCCCCATTCACATCCCCCATCAGTCACCATGCCCTCAATCTGTTTCAGAGATTGCCCTTCTCTCCATCTCCATGGCCCCGTCCCAAGCTCAGACCACCGTTATTTCTTGCTTCAATTCCTGCATCTGTCTCCATCCTAGCTGGCCTACCTGCCTCCAGTCTCACCAGGCTGAGATCCAGTATCCACATCCCAGCCAGAAGATCTTCCAAAAATATCATCCACTTCCCTGCTGAAAACACTCAGGCAGCTCTGCGTTGAGTAAGGACGAGGTCCAAAGTCCTTCACCCAGCTCTCTCAGCCTCCAGGCTCTGGCCCTCGATAACCCTCTGGCCTCCTTTCTCTCCGCTTCCCTCTCACCCTTTGGGCTTCACGGGTACCAAATACCAAGCTCTTCCCCACGTTGAAGTGAGAACCCCCTTCCCTGGTTTGTGAGGCTGTGTCCTCCTCATTAGGGCTTCCCAGGTGGTGCTAGTGATAAAGAACCCACCGGCCAATGCAGGGGATGTAAGAGACGTGGGTTCGATCCCTGGGTGGGGAAGATCCCCTGGAGGAGGAGATGGCAGCCCACTCCAGTACTCTTGCCCGGAGAATCCCACGGACAGAGGAGCCTGGCAGCTACAGCCCATCACACGAGCGAAGCAGTTGAGCGCACACACGTGTCCTCCGCATCCTTGCGAGTTTCCCTCCTGTGTCTGTCTCCACCTATGTCAGCTTGCCCTTCCCACCTGGAAACATGCGTCACAGAGACTGTTCCTCACTTAGCTGACACCCACTCTCTCTGCCCCGCTAGGAGCGCTGCAGTAGAGTACTCAGTGCTGGGCGCGGTACCTGCTGCCAGACAGGAGCGCAGACCTTTACTGCCCACCTGGTGAATGAAAGCTGGGAAGGTGAGACCCAGCCCAGACAGGCGACACTTTGGGGCTGCAGGACCTGAAAGTCAGGCGTGGTGGGGCCAGGCCCACTGCTTTTGAGCAATCGCACCACTCACTGTTTGCCAGTGAGTTCCAATCTTTCTGAGTCTTGGATTTTTCTCTCAACTGAAAAATGGGGATAATAACACTCTGGGTTGCTCTGAGGGTTGCCAGGTGTCTATGTAGAAGCCCTTTGTAATTTTGAATTCTCTCTATATAATAGTAATATTGGATTACTTTGCTTAATCCTCCCAGTAACATTTTGACAGAGGCGACTGACATTTCCCGCTTTGCATATGAGGAAACTGAAGGTGGACAATGGAAATAATTGGCCTGAGGGCACCTGGCTGGTTACCAGGAACAGAAGCTTGTCCCTAGGTTCCAAGTCCAGGCTCTCTCCGCCACTTTACCGCTGCCCCTCCCTTCTAATGTGTTGACATCCTGAGCGTCCTACAGCTAACATATGTCCACTTGACCATTTCTAAAAGGGGTTTTTTGGGGAGTGGGGCCCAAGTTGGGGGGAGGTGTGATGAGTTGTTGGCCGAAAGTGGATTATATAACAACAGGTATCCAGCAGAATTGCGTTCAGAAGGAGCTGACCTTGGAGCTCACCCTGTATTCCCCATCTCTGCCCCTTCTCCCATCCTGGAGGGGTAGCCTCAATTGACAGTTCCCTTTTATCACATAGTTGGAACCCCTCCAGGACCTAAAGTTCCCAGAAGCTGGTTAGCTTCTCTTGCCTTCGTATTTTCAATTTTGCATGTTAGCAACTATTTACTGAGCTCATTTGAGTGCTTCGTCACTGCCTGTGGAGTCCTGGACAAATGACTAACTCTCCGAGCGACAGTTTCCCCATTTTGCAAAATAGGATGGCTAATGGTCTGTCAACGGCTGTTATGAGGGCTACAATGAGACGGTATCCTCACCCCTGCTGGTGGGCTGTTGCTGATGGAGACCCCTGCCTCCAGCCCCCTCTCTGTGTCCACTCACCTCCATTCCAGTGCACGGGCGTGTGTGTTCGGTAACTAGGGGAGGGCAGAGGGCGGTGGAAGGGCTGGAAAGGAGAGGAAAGGAATCCGAAGGCTGCGGTGCCCCTAGGAGCGTGGAGAGAGCTGCAGGACTCGGAGTCTATCTGAGCCGCTCAAGGATGACTTGTAAGTCCTTGGGCCCTTTGAGTTTGCTTGACAAACTCATGGTCCGCCACTGCGATGAGAGGCTTCTCTGAGCTCTTGGTGGGCAGGGGGCGTGGACCAGAGAGAGCCAGAACAGGAGGGGGGGCGCTGAGCGGCCCTGCTGTGTGCCCACGGCTGTCAGGGCTCATAGGAGACGCCTTTCTGGGGAACTCCCAGAAATACACTGGGCTCCCCGGGTAGCGCAGCGGTAAAGAATCCTCCTGCCAATGCAGGAGACACAAGAGATGTGGGTTCAGTCCCTGGGTGGGGAAGATCCCCTGCAGGAGGAAATGGCAACCCACTCCAGTATTCTTGCCTGGAGAATCCCCGTGGACAGAGGGTCACAAAGAGTCGGACATGCCTGAGCAACTGAGTGCACAAAAGCAACTCTAGGGCCCTCGAAGAATGTCAGTGACGTCATCAGAACATGATGTTACAGACACAGAGAACGGAGGTGGTGCCTGGCACGTAGTAGGAGCTCAGTGTGTCTGAGTTCCCTAAGAAGCGCACGCGTCAGCATCAGGGTAGAGTCCCCTTGCTCCAGAGTCTTCTGATAATTCTACCTTTGCCGTAAGCACGTTTGTTTCTCACTGTGTCTGGTGCCCCAGGGAACACCCGGTGGATCTGCCCTTCACAGATCCCTGTGTGTGGTGATGGTGGTTTTTCTCTTGAAAGATGAAATCATTTTTTTTCCCTTTCTGTTCAACAAAGACAACAGCCTTTTGGTTTTTGATAAACGTTCCCTTCATACTAGCAGGTGGATTTGCCCCGGGCACTAAGTGCTGTGCTTTTAAAACACACACAGGCCCAGCTGTTTGAATCTGCTGCGCACTCGAGTCTTACTTCTCTTATCTTCTGCCCCCGGGGTTTGAGTTTTCTCTGCCTTGGCAGGCTGATAACATGTGGAAGGAGGAGAACAGTTTTAATTAATAGACTAATTAAGTGGTACAAGCCTTTAATAGCTGATTATAGGAAAGTCGTTCCCCACCCCACCCCCCAAGTGATTGATTTATTTATTGTTCTTGTGCTGCATTATGGCAAAAGAGTCAGCTTCTCATTATCTTTTGGTTGCTTCAATGGGTCTTTTCCTTCTCTCCCTCTTCATGTGTCCGTTTGCTAACGGTGGGCACAGGCAGGATGGGAGACCTTAAGCCAGGGGATAAGCAGAAGCAAGGGTCAGAATGCTGGTGCCACCCGTATCTTGACAGCGACAGTTTGAAGGGGGATGGGAGGTAGGAGGGAAAAGATCACAAGAAAACCCTAGCCATAATTGTAGGCTTATCTCCCCAAGACCCTCCCCTCATGATCCCCACCTGTAGGCCATAACTCACACGTGTCAGTTGCATTAAAAAACAGTGCAGTGAGCAGTTTTAAAGAAGGCACTGAAATCCGACTGCCTGAGTCCAAACCTGGCCCCTCCCACTGGCTAGCTGTGTGGTCTGGGCAAGTCCCTTAACCTCACCGTGCCTCAGCCTGCTCATTTATAAAGTAGGAATATAACCATTCCTCCCTAGGATTGGGCATCTTTAGTGGCTCAGATGGTAAAGAATCCACCTACAACTGCAGGTGACCTGGGTTCAATCCCTGGGTCGGGAAGATTTTCTGGAGAAGGAAATAGCTACCAACTCCAGTATTCTTGCCTGGAAAACTCCATAGACAGAGAAGCCTGGCAGGCTACTGTTCATGGGGTCGAAAAGAGTCAGACATGACTGAGCGACTAACACTTTCAATTTTCCCTAGGACTGTCATGAGAATTAAATTAAACAAGCCAGGTAAAGCACTTACTATAGCACTTAGCACATACTAAGCCCAAGGAGATGAGCTATGACCATCACTACTGCCTGAAATTATTTAAATTGACTGCTACCTAGGAGGGAGTTGATAAATGTTTGTAGAATAAATGAATGACTGCATCATAATTTTCAAGTAGATTGTGAGTCCTTGAAGTTCAAAAGGGTGAAGAAAAGAGGAAATTGCCCATTAAATCATAATAAGAAGCTACCTTTAGTTGAGTGCTGATCACGGGTTGGGCTCTGAGCTAATTGGTTTCTGTACATTCTCTCATTTAACTTTATGTAATGTGATTTTTACCAGCCTTCTTAGAACATGTTTTCCTTAAAGAGCCCAAGCCCCCAAATTCTGTGGGCTGTCCATGTCCTCCCCAAGATTTCCAAGGATTCTTGGGGGATGGGCTGACATTTTCATGATCCTGCTTTCTTATGAATTCCTGCTCAAGCTGAATTCAAGGTTATTTTCCTGCATCCTCTTAGTCTCATAGCAAGTTGAACTCTTCCTTCTGTCCCTAAAGCCCCCAGAGCACAGGGCCATTGTGAGTGGAAGACTTTTACTGAAGTCAAGAGGCCAGACAGGACTGTTAGAGCGCCACCTGGAGCAAGCACGTGTCCGTGTCTCTACTGTTTTCCACCTTTCCCTGAAAATATCGGCTTCCTGTTACTTTATCACACAAATAAATTTAGCTCTTTGAACAAATGTCTCCAGTCCGGGCTGTTCTCAGTCCTGGGTCAGAGGAGCTAAGGAGATGGCAGTGTATAAAGCGGCTCAGCTGCTTGTCTCAGCCACGAAAGTTCACCAAAGTGTCCTCCTCAACAAATGAGCCATGCGCCTCTGAGATGGCTCCTGCCCCACTTAGAGTGAAGAAGAATGGCAGTCCTATTTTTGCAAATTTTTTTCTTCCTGTTACACTTGTGGTCGTGTTGCAGGAAGGGGAACCCCTTCTAGGATCCGACTGTGGGCTCTTGTCTATTCAGTCAGTTCAGTCGCTCAGTCGTGTCTGACTCTTTGCGACCCCATGAATCGCAGCACGCCAGGCCTCCCTGTCCATCACCAACGCCTGGAGTTTACCCAAACCCATGTCCATCAAGTCGGTGATGCCATCCAGCCATCTCATCCTCTGTCGTCCCCTTCTCCTCCTGCCTCCAATCCTTCCCAGCATCAGGGTCTTTTCCAATGAGTCAACTCTTCGCATGAGGTGGCCAAAGTATTGGAGTTTCAGCTTCAACATCAGTCCTTCCAATGAACACCCAGGATTGATCTCCTTTAGGATGGACTGGTTGGATCTCCTTGCAGTCCAAGGGACTCTCAAGAGTCTTCTTCAACACCACAGTTCAAAAGCATCAATTCTTCAGCACTCAGCTTTCTTCACCGTCCAACTCTCACATCCATACATGACTGCTGGCAGAACCATAGCCTTGACTAGACGGACCTTTGTTGGCAGAGTAATGTCTCTGCTTTTTGATATGCTCTCTAGGTTGGTCATGACTTTCCTTCCAAGGAGTAAGCGTCATTTAATTTCATGGCTGCGGTCACCATCTTGTCTGTTACTCAGAGACAAACTGTCTGAGAAGACACATGCTGACGGAGCAGGAGACTGTGCTGGGAAGGCGAGCCAGGGTGGAGAGCGCGGGAGCTGAGGGAGCCCAGGAGGACCACTCTGCCCCGTGGCTCACAGGCTTGGGTTTTATGGTTGTGGGGTTAGTTTCCAGGTTTTCTCTGGCTAATCATTCTGACTCGGTCCTTCCTAGTGGTGTGTGCGTGGCTCAGCCAAGATGGACTCCAGCAAAGAGGATTCTGGGAGGTTGGTAGGACACATGGACTGTCATCTCCTTTTGACCTTCCCCAATTTCTTCCGGTTGGTGGTGGCTTGTTAGGTAGTACCACATTCCTTTCCGGGACCTCCTGTCAAAATAACTCATGCAAATAAATGGTTACTGGCCAGAGTGGGTGGCGTCAGTCAGTGTTTCCCCTAATAGTCATGGTAGGAGGTAGATAATATTATTTCCATTTTTTCCAGATGAGGAACCTGGAAGTGAAAGATGTAAAAAAAAAAAAAAAAAAGTGACCCACTCAAAGTCACACAGCTCGTTCAGTGCTGGGCTCCCAGGGCGGGCCTGTCTTACCCCAAAGCCAGGGAGGCGGACCGTGGCGCCGTGAGGTCACTTAATGTGGCTCAGGCTGGTCTGAAGTGGTTCTACTTCTAGGGCGAAACTTTCTCAGGAAACCTTTCTGTGAGGGAAGCAATGTGGGCCATAGGAAGGTGAATTGATTGACTGCAGACCCAAGACGTTAAAACAGATTCAGAGCTAGAAATAGCTACGTATCTATAGCTTCATGTATGAGACCCAAGAGTTGTTGCTATTAATCACTGCTGAATGATTACTCTGATTGCTTCAATTTTGTTGATGCTGCAGTTGCTGAATCTACTGTGCTTTATTCAACCTTGGGTAGGGCCTCTTCTCCAGGAAGATAAAGAAGGTTTTCTTTTGCTTGTGGAGTTCTGGCTTCATATGTAAGACATCACTTTGGGAGCCCCTTCTCATCTGTGAAGGCTGGCCGATAGCTGCGGCTCTTATAAAGAGCCCAATAAATACCTATGGAATGAATGAAAGAAAGGCTCTTCACTATCTTTAATTTGTCAGTTCTCTTCCCAAGGCAGGAGTTAGGCAGGAACAGACAAAGGAAGATCCATCCCTGCTGGGCAGCTGGCAGGAGCACCAAAATTGTTCTGATTCAAGAACATCACTGGAAATGGGATGAGGCTACAGAAACGGAATTTATCCCATCTCTTCCCAGAAAGAGTAATGAATGCAGTTAGAAACAATTCTTTAACAAGCTTCTGGGGCAGAGGCATCCAGATTTTACCACATAGTAGCAATATGACCCTGGCTTTCTCATCCCTAAAATGGGGGTTTGGTACTTATCATAAGGGGTTTCCCCCCTCAATTAAGTGTGATAATGGAAAAATTCTAGCTTTTATCCTTACTTACTCTTCAGTCTACTATAATCCGGTTTCTGCCCTCCCACACCCCACTGATTGCTTTCGCCGAGGTTACCAATCACCCCTTTGTTGAAAATTCCACTTCTCCATCACTTGGTGGCATTTGACACAGAATAACAGAACTTCCTTGAGAAATAATCTCTTTCCTGGTTCCTTATGACCTGAGGGCCTCCTGTCATAAAATAATTTATGCAAATGGTTACCAGCTAGAGTGGGCAGTGTCAGGCTTAAAATTTGCATGTCTCCTTGACCATCCTTTTAAGTCTCCATTTGAGGCATCCTTGTTAGTTGTTTGTTGCTGCATAATAAATTACCTCCAAATTTAGCAGCTTAGAACAGCATCGTTTCTGAGGGTTAGGAATTTGGGAGCAGTTTAACTGAGCTGTTTTGACTTCAGCCTTCTCTTGATATGCAGTCTCACTCATTATTCATTCATGAAGATTCTCTTCCAAGCTCTTCAAGCTCCCTTGCATGGCTCTCAGCAGGAGGTCGCAGTTCTTCACACATGGACCTCTGCACAGGACTGCTTGTGACGTGGAGGTGGCGTCCCCAGAGAGAGTGATCCAAGAAGAATGAGCACATGTGGCCAGGATCTCAGGGGTGCCATACCATCACTTCCGCCCTTGTCACACTGCCCAACCTTGGTACAACGTCAGGGAGGACCCCACACCAGGATAAAGATCGGAAATGGCACTGGGGCCCATCCTAGAAGCTGGCTACCATGGCAGCCTCCTTGGCTGACTCTGAAAACAGTGCTCCCCAGAGTTCCATCCCGACACCCGCCTCCTCCCAGTCTCCACACACACCCTTGACAGCGTGGAGCTCCCCTTCAGTTACATCGAAGTTTTAAAGTCATCCAAGTCTGTATCTCTAGCCAAACTCCCTCTCAGAAACTTCAGGTTGTACATTCTCTGCATGTGTGCATGCATACTTAGTTGCTCAGTCATGTCCGACTCTCTGCGACCCTATGGACCGAAGCCCACCAGGCTCCTCTGTCCATGGGATTCTCCAGGCAAGGATACTGGAGTGGGTTGCCATGCCCTCCTCCAGGGGATCCTCCCGACCCAGGGGTCGCACCCATGTCTCCTGTCTCCTACATTGCAGGCTGACTCCTACCCACTGAGTCACTGAGGAAGCCCCTCATATACTCTCTGCTGGAGCCCAGAGGCACCTCAAGAGTCCACAGATCTGGGCTGAGCTCACCCTCAGCCCACGGGTTCGTTTCTCCTCCTGTGTTTCAGTCTCAAGAATGACAGCACGGTCCACGCTGCTGTCCTACAAGAAACAGAATCGTCTGTCATTGCCTTTTCCCGTTTCTCTCATATCCAATCACCACGTTATGGTTCTTTGTTTTTTCGTTATTTTCCCCATCTTTTTGCTTTGAAAAATGTCAAAATATAGAAAAGTTAAAAGACGAGTAGAACGATCCCCTACTGACCGGATGAATTCTTGGTTCACGATTGCAGATATTTCGTGTCGTATTTGCTTTCTCTCCCTGCCCTTCTGCTGTTAGGTTTATGTCTTTTCATAATAATATTCACATGCTGTTTGCCACTCTCTCACAGATGTACAGTGTGTGTGTGTGTGTGTGTGTGTGTGTGTGTCTGTGTCTGTGTGTAAAGTTTCTACGTAAATACAGTGGATTCGAAAGTAAATTACAGGGAAAGAATCTGAAAAACAGTGGGTATATGAGTATATTCTTTGTTGCATACCTAAAACTAACACAACATTGTAAATTAACTAGACTCCAATATAAAAATTAAATTAAAAATAAATAAAATGTATTGATAGACAATAAAGAAAGTTGCAGATATTATGACACTTCATCCCTAAAGAGTTCTGCATATGTTTCCTAAAATGTTTAGCCTTCCTGGGGGCTCAGTGGTAAGAATTCCACCGGCCATGTGTGAGACGCAGGTTTGATCCCTGGGTCAAACCCTGAAGTGGGAAACGGCAAGCCACTCCTGTATTATTGCCTGGAAAATCCAACGGACAGAGGAGCCTGGCGGGCTACAGTCCATGGGGTTACAAGGGAGTCGGACACAACCAAGTGACTAAACAACAAAACAGCTCCTAAGAACAAGGATGCTGTTCCCCTGTGCAACCGCAGTGCCGCTGTTCCTCCCAAGAGCACTCTCCCCGCCCTGGCTCCTGCCCTATCGTCGCTACTGCAGCCATCTCCTAACTAGCTGCTCCTCTGATCCATGGCCCATACTTCTGCCAGGGTGAGCTTCCTAAAATACACATCTGATCATGTCACTTCCCTTCTCTGGACCTGTCAATAGCTCTATATTACCTTCAAAATAAAGACAGACTTCACATGGCATATGAGCTTTCATCATCTAGATTCATTTAGAGCCGTATCACCTAGGACTAGAAATGTAATATGAGCTACATAAGTAACTATTCACAGAAAATTTACCTATTTGTTTATTTTTGGCCTTGCCGGATCTCCACAGCTGTGCAGAGGCCTCAGTAATCACGGCTTACTGGCCCAGAGCTCGGGCTCAGCAGTCATGGTGCTGGGGCTTAGTTGCCCCGGGGCATGTGGAATCTCCCCCGACCAGGGATCGAACCTGTGTCCCCTGCATTGCCAGCTGGACTCTTCACCGCTGGGCCAGAAGACAAGTCTGGTAACTTTACATTTTAAATGTAGCCACATTTTTTAAAGTTTTTAAAAAACAGGTTAAATGAATTTTAAAAATATGTTTTATATAATCCGATATATTCAAAATCTTATCATAGCAACATAAGCCCAATATAAGAACTGTTAATGAGATGACTTACTTTTTTTCCTAAGTCTTCAAAATCTAACCTTTATTTTGTATGTACAGCATACCTCAATTCAGATGCTCACTTTCCAAGGGTAAGCTAAAAATGAATTCCTACCAAAATAACAAGATTATATTTAACAAAAAAATTTATATTGTTCCAGCTGACTTAATTAAAATTAAATAAAATGGGAAGCTCTATTCTTCCTTCACACTGGCTATATCTCAAGTGTTTAGTAGCCACAGGGGTTAGTGGATCCTGAAAAAGGGAATTCTTGAGCAGCAGTTCTCAAAGTGTGATCCAGGGTCTCCCTGGGTGTCCTCAAGACCCTTTCCAAGGGGTCACTAAGGTCAGAATTATTTTTATGATAATTAAAGGTTATTTGCCTTCTTTCACTTTTTTTTTTTCCATCAGTGTAGTACAGTGGAATGTTCCAGAGGCCATAACATGTAATGTGGCCACAGATTGAATATAGAAACATTTAAGAGAATCAGCAGTTCATATTAAGCAGATACTGAAGAAATTCACCAAATTGTGAAACAAGGCCTCTCCTCTCCTTACTTGTTTTTGTTTTGGGAAGTATAATTATTTTCCATTAAAATGTGTATATTTATGTACTCAATGAGATGATTATTTTTAAATGAATTAATGAAAAGATTGAAACGTTCTCAGTTTTACTTTCTGATACAGTAATTATCGATAGTGACAGCTCTCACTTCTCTGTGGTGTAAGAGGGCTTTGAGAAGAGCTGGTCTCCAGCAGCCTGACTCTCCAGCTTCATGGCTAGTGATTCCCTCTCCTCCCTCATATTTTTCACATGAACATCCAGCTTCAGACAAGATGAAGCAGATCCACTTTCTTCCTCTTCCTCTGGTTAAATGCTTCCTAGAATCCTGAACATCACAGATGCAACAAACATCTGAAAGGTAAAGCAAAGGCTAGGGACCTCAGGACTCAAGGAGTGACATGTCACCAAGGTGGTATCAGCAGAGACCTAGAGGTTGCTGAATATCTGCTCTGGTCCAGCAATAATGAGACGCCTGCCACTCCGCAAGTGTCAACGGCTGAATGGAGACCCTGGACTTTTATCCCCACCTGGGTAACCAGGAGGTCACCCTCCACCCCGCCCCACTCGCCCCGGCAGAGCAGTAAGGAAAGGGGCCCTGCTGAGACACATCAGTCTCACAACACAATACCTGAAGTGTCCAAGATGCAATTTAAAATCACTCATGATGGCAAGAATCAGGAAAATCTCAACTTGAATGAGAAAAGATAATTAGCAGATGCCAACACGGAGATGACAGAGATGTTGGAATTATCTGACAAGGATTTAAAAACAACCATCATAAACATGCTTCATTGAGCAATGTTATCATTGCTCAATAACTTAAAGGAACAAAATAGAAAGTCTCAGCACAGAAATAAAAGATAGAAAGAAGGATCATATCCTTTCCTTGGGCCTTAAAAGTACCACTTGTGTTTCTGGGATGACCAGCCTCACTTTGTGCCTGGGCTAAGGCGTCTGCCTCTTCTTAGAACACCCAGCTCTCCTTTTTAAATCCTGCTTGTCCCTTAGGGGCAGCTGAGATGTCACCTCCTCTGTGAAGCCTTCCTTGACTTCCATGCCCCTTCCCCCTGAAAGCTCCCTACACCATAGCACTCACACTCAGCCCCAATTATTCTGTCATCTCTCCCTCCACACCTACCCAGTGTAAAAACTTGCCAGAGGGACTGTGTCTTATCCCAGGTGCCTGGCATAGTACCTGGCTTAAAATAAGCACTCAGAAAACGGTTGAATAAATGAATAAATCTGTGAATAAATGGAAACTCTGCAGTGACTCTTTTATTGAATAAATCTAATTAATGCCTGTGGTCAGGCATTAAATGCCCTACACAAACTGGGATACACATCTTTCTGGTATTTGGCTCCCCTTCATACCTCCTACTCCTTTGCCACACTGGAAAACACAGTGTTTTGTTTGGTTTTCCTGGAACTTCAAAGCACTTTTTATTTGTCACATACAATGGTTAATTTCTTTCTTTTAAAAAAAATTTTTTTTTATTGGAGTAAAGTTGATTTACAGTGTTGTTTCAGATGTACAGCCAGATGAATCAGTTATACATATACATATATCCACTCTTTTTTACAAGATTATTTTCCCCCGTAGGTCATTACGGAGTATTGAGTAGCGTTCCCTATTGAATAGGTCCCTAATGAGGACCTATTGGGCTTCCCTGATGGCTCAGATGGTAAAGAATCTGCCTGCAGTATGGCAGACTCAGATTCGATCCTTGGTTCGGGACGATCCCCTGGAGAAGGGAATGGTTACCCACTCCAGTATTCTTGCCTGGAAAATTCCATGGACAGAGGAGCCTGTTGAGCTATAGTCCATGGGGGTGCAGAGAGTCGTACACGACTGAGTGACTAACACTTTCACTTCATTGTACACGGACTTACTAGTCATCTATTTTATACAAGTAATGTGTATATGTCAATCTCAGTCTCCCAGTTTACCCCTCCCCCCTTCTTTCCCCTCTGGTAACCATAAGATTGAAAATACAGTGTTTTGTTTTTTTTTTTCTCTTTTGGCAGCACCATGGGGCTTGTGAGATACTAGTTCCCTAACCAGGGATAGACTCCACAGACCCTGCAGTGGTCAAGCACAGACCGCGAGGGAAGGCCCAGAAAACTGTTTTGAAAGGACCTTTTACCTCCCTAAATCCCCATCTCCACATACATGTATGTATGCGTTTCTATCAGCCTCAAATATTCTCACCCATTTTTACGGCCCCGCTCAGACATCGCCTCGCCGTGACCAGCCAGCCCCTGCTCTCCCCTGCTGGAAGGGGTCCCGCCCGCCTCTGGACACGGCACTTGATTTAATCTTTTCTCGTGTTACTTCTCACTTTCTGCCGTACGTTTGTTTATTTTGGCTGTGCTGGGTCTTCATTGCTACATGCGGACTCCGTCTAGTTGCAGCGAGCAGGGGCCACTCCTTGTTCTGGTGCCAGGGCTTTTCGTTGAGGTGGCTTCTCGTGTTGCAGAGCCCAAGGCTTCAGTGGTTGCAGCCTGGGTGCTCAGCAGCTGAGGCTCACGGACTCTAGAGCCCGGACTTAGTAGTTTTGGCGCCTGGGCTTAGCTGCCCTGTGCCATGAGGAATTTTCCTGGGTCGGGGATTGAAACCATGTCCCCCTGCATGCTGCTGCTACTGCGCCGCGTCAGTCGTGTCCAACTCTATGTGACCCCATGGACGGCAGCCCACCAGGCCCCCCATCCCTGGGATTCTCCAGGCAAGAACACTGGAGTGGGTTGCCATTTCCTTCTCTAGTGCATGAAAGTGAAAAGTGAAAGTGAAGTCGCTCAGTCGTGTCTGACTCTTCGCGACCCCATGGACTGCAGCCTACCAGGCTCCTCCGTCCATGGGATTTTCCAGGCAAGAGTACTGGAGTGGGGTGCCACTGCCTTCTCCTGTCCCCCTGCATTGGCAGGCAGATTCTTAATCACCGGACCGCTAGGGAAGTTCTGTCTTTTGTTTTTATTTGTTTGTTTGAATGCACTTGTATTCACCCCAAGATTTAAAACTCTGTGGGTTTGGGACTCCCTGGCAGTCCAGCTGTTAAGACTCCATGCTTCCACTGCAGGCTGGGGTGCGCGGGTTTGATCCTGGGTGGGGGACTAGGATCCCGCCAGTAGGCGGCACTGCTTGGCCAAGGAAGATCCATGAGTTCAAAGTCACATCTTGTTCATCTTTGCCTCTGCCACCGAGTCCCTAGCATAGTCCCTTGTTACTCTGAGGGAGTTTCCATTTCTTTTTCTGAGATCATGGTACCTACTTCATAGGGGTTCTGTGGCTACTAAACCAAAAACACACTATTTAAATTTTGATACAGTCAGTATTCAATAAATGTTAGCCATGATTATGGTTATTATCATTTGAAGGAATAAATGATGGAGCAAGTCCTACCTACTCTACCTTCAAAACGTCCTTTTGAATTCCACTTCGTCTCCCTACCGCCACTATTATCGCCCTGCTCCCAGCTGTGACCATTTTTGATCCCATCACTGCAGTCCAATGGGCCCCAACCTTTCCGGTTTTGTGGAAGACAATTTTTCCACAGGCTGAGGAAGAGTAATGGTTTGGGGATGGTTCAAGCACATTACCTTTATTGTGCAGTTTATTTCTATATGTAATTGTTGTGCCTTATTATAAAGCGTTTTCAAGGGGAAAACCAGGGGGCCACTCTGTCACCAACACATATATCCAGACTTAGGGGACAGTCCTCTTTATCCACAAAATGAAAATCTAGCAGAAGATACGTCTAGGTCCATTTTCAACAGTGAATTATGTAACAGTCCAGGGTTAATTCTCCAGGGTTGACTGCAGGCAGAGCAGAGGGAACCAAGGCCCCAGGAATTGCTTGGCTGCTCAGACCTGGGAGAGCGCCCCTGAGGAAAAGCCCCAGACCTATCCTGACCCTGCCCTCACCAGCTTCAGGACATCCAACTGCAGGAACCCTGAGGTCCCAGCAGAAGAGTGGGGACAACTTTGGATCCAGGGCTTCTGAATTCCAGGTGATTCGGGCAAGCTACCTCCCCTCTCAGGACCTGAGTTTGTAACTATGCCATAGGTTGTCGACTTGAAAACATCTTTCAAGTGCCCTCCAGTCATCGCCGTCTATAATTAAAGGAGCCTCAGGTGTGGAATCGTCTGGACTAGGCTGTTTGAAGGGCCGGGCTGCGGGCGAAAGAAACCCAACATGGAGGCAATTGAACCAAACTGAGCGGTAGGAGCTCAGCACGGCCAGCAGGTGGAGCCATTGCCACACCAAGATGCTCAAACCAAAGTAGGGGAAAATTCTCATTTCTCTAGAAAGCAATGAGTCTCTCGGGGCAAGCTGTCCAGCATCAAGAAGAACTAGTTGCCACCCCACGCTGTCCCCTAAACATACACACACACACACAAACACATACACACACATGGCTTGCTCCCAAAGCCTACATATTCTGACAAACTCAGGGTAATGTACTGTTACAGGTTGCTGAGCCTGAGGCGGACAGCATATTGAAAAGCAGAAACATTACTTTGCCAACAAAGTTCATCTCGTCAAAGCTGTGATTTTTCCAGCAGTCATGTATGGATGTGAGAGCTGGACTATAAAGAAAGCTGAGCGCCGAAGAATTGATTCTCTTGAACTGTGGTGTTGAAGAAGACTCTTGAGAGTCCCTTGGACTTCAAGGAGATCCAACCAGTCCATCCTAAAGGAAATCAGTCCTGAATATTCACTGGAAGGACTGATGTTGAAGCTGAAGCTCCAATACTTTGGCCACCTGATGTGAAGAGCTGACTCATTGGCAAAGACCCTGATGCTGGGGAAGATTGAGGGCAGGAGGAGAAGGGGACGACAGAGGATGTTGGATGGCATCACCGACTCAGTGGACATGGGTTTGGGTGGACTCCGGGAGTTGGTGATGGACAGGGAGGCCTGGCATGCTGTGGTTCATGGGGTCGCGAAGAGTCGGACACGACTGAGCGACTGAACTGAGCCTGACGCTGAAGGGGTTTCAAAGGCCCAGCTGCCTTTTCTCCTCTGGTGCCCCGGCAATCTGTACCCTGTACCACCGGTCTTACCTGGCCAGACTCTCCTCCAGTCCCTCTCAGGGCAGGCTGTGTGACCAGACAGAGGCCAGGCTGACTTTTTTGATTAACCATCTTCCCTTTCTCTAACCCCCAGCCGTCACCTTCTAGGCAAACCTCAAGACTTCCTTTGCCTTCCGCAAGTCCTGGGGAGGACCGTCTGGTTAGAGCAGTGGGAGAAAAGCAAGGGGGAAGTTGGGGGGGTGGGTGCTGAGGGGAAAGGTCTGGCCTGGGCCAGATAAGCCTGGAAGGATCCTTTGTTTGGCCTCAACTGCTGCTGCCATTGTTGACACACTTGGGAGCCTTTCCCGAAGGTCCTGATTGTCTGACAGCTCCCCTTCCCCCACTTCCTATGGGCTTGGGTGGAGTTGGGGGTGTCTGGGCTCTGCGGGTGGGGGTGGGGGGCTTACGGAGAGTTTTGCAGTTAGACCGCTGTCTTAATGCAGAGGTGGAAACCACCCCCTCCGGGGGCTGGCAGCCAGATCTCTTAGAGAGATGTTCCCACACTGTCCCTCACTGTCCTGCCTGCAGCTGCGGGCAGGGATGGTGTGACAGCTGAGGGTTCGCAGGTCCTGGTTCCTCCCCGTGGTCTGGCATCTTTTGCATATGTGCCTCTTCTCAGAAGGTGTTCACGAAGGGCGCGGCTCCTAAGTCTTCAGCATTCTCTCTGCTTTTCTTTCTGCAACTAGGAGCATCAGCTTCCCTGAGAGCATTCCTGTCTCCCCCCCAGAGAGGGGAGCAGTCAGTAGGCCCAGAAGAAAGGCAGCATCCTGGTTGGTACCCTGAGATGGCCAGCCCCTCTCCCATGTCCCCGCGTGGTCCCCCTAAGTCTCGTGGGGAGACCTCTGCTCTGGTCTTCAGACACACTCAGCTGGCACAGAACACAGAACAGATGTGTTTCAGCATCACTTTAATTACATTATTTACACACACCATTTTTTATTCAGAAAAAAAAAAACCCCAAAAAATCCACCCCATCTTCCTATCTCTGGAAAGTTCTATTTCCAATCGTCATTGAAATCAGGATCCCTTTTCACCCTTCTGGAAAAAGAAAAAAAAAAAAAAACCGAGGACCTGGGTCACCTGCAGAAAAAGTGGCTTGTGGTGAGGGTCCTCTGGAGATGTCCTAGGGCCCTGACCACACAGGGTGCAGAGCAGTGAAAGGGTCCAGGGTTGGGGAGACAGAGATAGAAAGGAGTCTGCTGGGAGACTGAGGCCACAGCTCAACCCAGGAGTCAGGGAGAGGAGGGAGGAGGCCATGGAGACAGAGGTGAAGGTGAGAACCTAGCCTCAGAGCAAAAGGCTTCCTTCGAAGTGCACGGGTCAAGAGGCCTGGCTCAGAGATCTGGTCCCACGGTCCTGTCCACTCTGACCCGGTGGCAGAAACAGCAGCCCCAGCAGAGGCTCTGCGTGGCCCTCCAGAGACTGGGACCAAGCTGTGTTCCTTCACCCCTCTGCCCTTTGAGTGGGAACCCATGTGTCCACATGTATCCCTACCAGGTCCTCCAAACACACAGACTCCGGACGTTGTTCTAAAACTTGGGAGTCCAGTTCTAGGCTCAGCCAGAAAAGCTGCACAGGCCTCGGTCTACAGCGGTGGTGGTGGTGCGGGGGTGGTTTACCTGTGGAGCTCAGGGAACTTAGAGAGCAGGAGGGGAGCTGGTGAGCAAAGGCTCAGTGCCTCAGAGGGGGAATAAAGGAGATGGGTTAAGATGGCATGATTCTCTGGCTGTATCATTACAAAGGGGCAAGTGCGAGGGATTGCTTTGGTGTTCCTAAAGCAGAGAAAGAAAAATACAAGGAAGAAACAGGAAAAGGTAAAGCCTCCTGGGATGAAATCACAGCCCAGAAAAGCCCCTGCTTTCCCCTGGGAGTTCCTATAATGACGCAGAGAGGAGGGGGAGGAAAGGGGCCCCCGCGTGGAAGCTGCAAGACCCTCTGCCCCCCGCCCCCACCCCCCGAGGAGCTTCTCAGCATCTTGGCTGTGCCCATCACACCCTTCCTCAGAGCAGCCCGGAGGGGGTGCAGGGAGCTGAATGCATCGAGGGCAGGAGGGCACAGGGCGGGGCTCCGGGGGACGGGCTCTGTGGGTGTGTGCGGTGGGGAGGCTGGCCGGCGAGGCGGGCCGCTCCAGCACAGAGGCTGCGGCGAACGCTCAGACCCAGGGAGGGGCTCCTCCCCCGGATCCCACCCGGCCTCACCCCTCCCCAGCCACGTCACAGTTCGGTATCAGCCACCACACGTTGTCTTGCTGAATGGCCGTTTCTGGAGGTGGCCTGGCCGGTGCCATTCTCCTGAGCCCCTCGATTCACAATGGCCTTTCCCTGAGCCTCGGGGGAGGCCTCAGGGCCTGAGCTATAGCCCTGGCCTCCACTGTTCTCCACGTAATAAGGGTCTTCGCCCTGGATGGTATATAAATAAAGGAGCATTATCTCGCAAGCAGGGGAGGAGGATGAGGGCTAGGGGGCAGGGGAGCGGCGGGGAGGGGGAGGGGGCTGCAGCTGCCTGTGCAGGCTCCTTTCTTCCTGAAGAGCGCTCAGGGTTCCAGCTCCTAGAGGAGAAAGGACAGAGGAGAGGCACCACACCTTGCCACGGCAGCTCGAGAGCCAACTCGCGCCAGAAACTGGGCTGTCCCCAGGGTGGGGTAACCTCCCCAGAGGGGGTAAGGGGCCAGAGACCAACAGTCAAACCCTGGCCGTGTCCTGCCTCTTCTAGACCACTTCAAGAGTGGAGTCTCCTTCCACACGCCCCCTTCTTGTGAGACACTGGGTACCCATGGGCCTTTAATACGCTTGCAAGGAAGTGGCTGCTTTAGCCGCCTGTTCTGGCTTGTACCCAGCTAAACTATCCCAGGGAAAATAATAAATAGATGACACAAACCATCTGTTACCATGGGGGGGCGGGGCAGGGCCCCAGTTCATGTCCCCCTTCCCAGTCTACTATATATTGTTTTGACTCGTCCATGGATACAGTAATGTGCATGCACACACATTCCTGTGTGAGGCCACAGAAGTACCTCTTCTGGTATTTCTCCTACCCTTCTGTGACATTTATGGACCTCCCCAGGAGACCTAGCTTCCTCAATTTCTTTGCCCTGGACCCCAGAACTGACCAGCCTTTCTCCTGTTGGGCTCCAGCTGCGGCGGTTCATCAGGAAATAGCACGTGGTGACCAAGATGGCCAGCAGGATCCCCGAGGTGACCAGTGCAATCAAGGTCTTCCGGGAATAGCTCTGGTGGCTGCTGACATCTTCTTCAGAGATGTCCTGGATGCCCATCTTGAAGAGAAGACATAGAAAAAGACAGCCTTTCACTTGTGGAACGTGGGTTCTAGAAGAGGAGCCCAGCCCATGCTAGACGCCTGTGTGGGACTCAACACTGAATACACCCAAGAAGACATAGACCTCAGGGATTTTCTAAATAGGACTTAAGACTGATCTCTCTTCATCAAGCCAAACTGTAAAATTTTGTTTCAAAGATAGAAGGACGAAGACTGTTGGAGAAGGGTGGAGAGGTAGGGAGGGTAGGTCTGGAGAACAAGACTACTTTCTCCCCCGAGACCCCTCATCTCTGAGCAGTTACCTCTCTCAGGTCAGACTGGTGCCTTTTCAGAAGTTTGATCTTGCTGGAACATTCTGGAATGAGAAATGGAGTTTGCTGAATCTAGAAGCTGGAACAGCTCATCTTGTTCTAGAAGATGCTCTGACAGTGAGGGTAGCTCTCAGGAGGGTCTTTCCCAGACTCAGCACAGCCTTGCTCCCCCGCACCTGTGCCCCCTGAGCTAAGATGCCTGGTTTCCACCCAGCATCCTCTAACCTCAGCCCCTCTCCCTCTCTAGACCTCAGCACAGACCTGTCCCTTACCTGTACTGTTGGCCAGGACCAGTAGCAGGCACTGAGGCTTCACCTCAGACTGGGTCAGGAGCAAGGAGCACACCTCGGCCTGTTCCTCCTGACACAGGACTTGGATCAGCTTCTCTTCGTTGTTCTTCTTAAACTCCTCCTGGGACAACAGAGAAAAGTGGTGAGCAGAACATGAGGTTGCTGGTATCCTCTGCACTGTATCCGGAGTCTCAGGCAATAATTCGGATTAAAGTCTCACTGTTACCCTCAAAACAAAAAGAATCCCTTTTTTCCCCCCTAAAATTCCAAGTGAAAAAAAAAATCTTGCAAACTTCAAATGTGCAAAAACACAATAAGGAAAAAAAAAAAAAAACTCCAAAATTTTCCAAGACCAAAAGGTGGTCTTAGCTGGCGCTCTACCATGTCAGGGAACAAATTGAGGAACCATTACCTTATTGAAGGATTGCCCATGTAAACATACACTATCCAAATTAAGTTCAAAAGAAATCACCGATAACACAAAATATTAACAGTGCAATACAAATGAAGGTAATATCCTTTGTTTCAAGGTTATAAGAGTCCCAAATATTGACGGAAAACCCAAAGGAGGTGAGGAGTAGAGAAGAAATTTATGACTATAGATGCAATGGGATCCTCCGTCCCTGCCCTCTTACTCTCCAAGGGGTCTCACAGACAGCATGGCTCAAATTCAAGTGGGGCTCTTGTCTAGTCTTCCGTTCCCTGTCCCATGAGAGACATGGAACCCAGTTCTACACGAGGTGGACAGACAGGTGGCTCCAGGCTGCGGACTGATCGGCCCACGGGAGTCAGGCGCTCAGACTCAGAAGACAGACTGACAATTCTTCAACAGTCAAGTCCCAGAAAAGGGACGAATTAGAAGCCCTGGCTGTTCCCCCTCCTCGGTCTTCTAGGATTTATTCCAGCAGCCTGCTAAGGGAGTGGCCTGCTCTACCCAGAAAAGGAAGACTCTCTCTCTCAAAACCAAGACTCTCTCCTTTGTCCGGATGGCAGATGGCGGAGGAGGAAATGCCTGAGCAGCTCTGACAGCTTTCCTGTGAGGGGAAAACTGCTGGGGCGTGTGAGGGGCATCAGAGCTGAGCCTCCGTGGAGGAGAAAGCTTCCTGTTTGCGGAGCGGCGCTGCTCCGGGGGCAAGGCCACAGGGCACTGCCGGCTTGGCAGGCAGCCTGGGTATTTTCCTATTGCTGTGGCCCAAGGCAGTAAAACCCAGGCTCCTTTGCTCCTGCACAAGGCAAGGTCAAGATTGGCCTCACGTCCCAGCTTTCTTCTGCCAGCTGGAATTCGAGGCTTTGGGGAGGCCAGACAGCAGGGCGAGCTAACCTCCAGATCACAGGAGAGAGGAGTCCGGCGGGAACCTCAGAAGGTCCCCAAGAGCCAAGGTTACAGAGAGGTGAGTCCTCAGGCCACGGCTGCTTCTCCCTTGGGAGAAGGACAGATGAGGCAGGTCTCCAGGGAAGTCCCAGGATAGGAGCACCTCACAGCAGCATTCACTGTGGGGAGTCTGGACACCGCACTGGATGTGATCAGCAGTCTCCTTCCTCTCCAGGCTCATGTCCCTTTGGACTTGCCTTGCTGCCCCGTGAGCACCTTCTGGATGAGGAGGAGGGAATTCCCTGGCTGGATGACTCTGGGCATCTAAGCTGTCTCTGGCTGACATGTGTCTCGTTCCCGAGAGAGGCAGAGGGATGGGCTCCTGCACAATCTAAACAAGCCGAACAAGGAGGCACCTCCTCAGTGTGCTGGTCCTAAGAAGCTCCACGTCGGTCAGACTCAGCTGTTCCGATGGTGATCAGGACTGCGTGAACCTCTCTGTGCGTGCATCGTGTGTGTGCTGTGTCTGTGGAGGGGGGCTAGCAATGGTCAGAGCTGTTGGTGTGTACACACGGCCATGGAGACAGACACCGCTTCCTGTGTCTCAGGCACTGGCTCTAAGTGCTTTCTGCATGTTGACTCATTTAGGTTTCACACAACTCTATGAGACAGATACTGTTATTCTCCCCATTTTATAGATGAAGAAACTGAGGCACAAAGAGACTTCAGAGTTGACAGAGCTAGTCACGTGGTAAGAACCCTAAAAGAGGCGCAATAAGTACCGTGGACATTTAAAGGAGAGCGAGCACACACCTGCTTCGGGGTTATCAGAAACATCTCAAAAGAGGCCTCAAAGAATGGACAGAATGTATGCAGGGGAAGCTGGGGAAGGGCCTTGGGAGTGTGGGTGCCACCACGAGGAAGCCCAGGCGTGTATGAGCCTGCAGCCTTCACGACACGGGTTGCCTGGGGAATGAAGCACATGGCCTTGGCCCTTGGAGTTTCATCCTTCAAAACAAAATTCCATCTCACCTCCTCAAAGAAGCCAGTCCCTGTCTTCCAGCAGACTGGCTATCAGTCCTTGCTCTGCTATTTACTAGATTTTTTGCAAGTCATACAACTCATCTGAGTATGAGGGTCCTCAGCTGCAGACTCAGTAGGGGTGGTGACTGAAGAGCTGCTCTGTGAAGACTGTCTGACAAGGCGATTGGGATCAAGTGGGCACTGGATAAATGGCAGCTGTTCTGAAGCAATACCTCCTAGACCATATCGTCTAGAATCCACACGTCAATGTTTAATCACATTCTGCCTTACTGCTATTATCATTTCTCTGTGACTAGATTGTTAGGCTTCTAAGTAGGGGGAGGGAAGTGGGTGGACATTAAATAATTTTGAACCCAAACTGCACAAAGCATAGCACCAGACAAACAAGAACCCAGTGAATTGTTGTTCATCTTAACGTCCCAAGTGGTTTGACTTCCAGACAGGGGCACTCCACCCCTTGTTTAGTTTCTTGGACTCAATTCAGGGGAATAACAGTGGCCAGCCAGCCTCCCTCCTACTCTGGAATCCAACAGCATCAGTGAATTGTGTTTGGGCCTGGACAGAAGCAGGTGGATCCTGAACAAAGCACAATGTGCCTCCGGATGCTTGAAATAAACATCCTCCCCCAAGAGAGGCTGCAGGCAGGCATCATGGGAGAGTGGGCAGGAGGAAGCCACAGCCTCGCCATTTTGCTCGTGGGAATCAGACTGGTGGACCCCTAACTGCATCGGCTAGCACATGATATTTTATAAAAACAAATTATCATCATCATAACAAAACCACCTAAGTTTTCTAAAGCAGTGTTCTCAAACTTTGCAAAGACTCCCAGCATGTTAAAGAAGTACATTAAATATTGGAGTAGGGGGAGAGAGGGACAGGTATTTTTCTAAACTTTAAGATATTACTCGATGTTAAGACTCTAGGATCAGTCACCTCTCTCTCTCCCTTCCTCCCTCTCTCTCAGTATTTTATCGACTTTGGTGTGAGCTTGACAATGCAGCTAAAACCCCTCTTTTCATAAAGAGACTGGAATAATTAAGGGACCCGTTACAAGTCACACAAGTGGGCAGCTGACCAAAAGTTAGGGTGTCCCACATCTCAGGTTCTTTCCAGAAGACACACTGTCTTCATCAGTCCTCCATCTGCAAGTTATTTTTTCTGCATGGAAACTGACCTTTAGTGTTTGAGCGAAGGGCAAGGAAGACACCGGCTGGGGGACATTATCTGAAGGCAGCCTGCCTCCGACGAAGCAATGTGACACAGCAAGGGGGATGGGAGCTAGCTGAGCGAATATCACCTCCGCTTATAAACATATGTGGTTCTAAAGAAAGGCAGTCTGAAAGACAAATTGGAGGGCAAAGGACTTGAATAGTGTATCCAGAGAAGATACACAAATGGTTAGTAAGCACATGAAACGATGCTCAACATCATTAATCATTAGGAAATGGCGATCAAATGCGCCTCACATCCAATCAGATGGCTACTATCGAAAAATCGAAAATAATGAGTGTTGATGAGGACGAGGAGAGACTGGAACTTCTGTGTCCCGTTGGTGAGAACATAAAATGGTGCAGCTCTTACGGAAACCAGTATGGTGATTCCTCAAAATATTAAAAATAGAGTTAACATGTGATCCAGCAATTCCATTTCTGGACATATACCAAAAGAAGTGAAATAAGAGTGTTGAGATATCTGAGCAAACATGTTCATAACAGCATTATTAACAATAAGCCAAAAGGGGGAAGCAACCCAAGTGTTCACAGGTGAATGAATGAATAAAATTGGATATGAACATACAATGGAATGTTATTCAGCCTTAAAACAGAAAATTCTGACACATGCTACATCATGGATGAACCTTGAGGACATTAGACTAACTGATTATATTTCAGTCACAAAAAAATAAATACTATATGATTCCACTAATACGAGGTACCTAGAATAATCAAATTCAAAGAGATAGAAAGAATAGTAGTTATCAGGGAGAAGGAGGAGGGGGAGGAAGGCAAGTTGCTTAATGAGTGGAGGGTTTCAGTTCTGGAAGATGAAAAGAGTTCTAAACATTGATCATACAACAGGGTGAATGTACTCAACAGTACTGAACTACACACTTAAAATGGTAAATTTCATGTTATGTATATTTTACCACCATTAAAATGATTCCTTGGTAGATTCCCCTGGATCAATAGATATGAAATAAGAGAATAAGGGCTTCCCTGGTAGCTCAGCTGGTAAAGAGTCTATCTGCAATGTGAGAGACCTAGGTTTGGTCCCTGGGTAGGGAAGATCCCCTTGGAGAAGGGAATGTCAACCCACTCCAGTATTCTTGCCTGGAAAATCCCATGGACCGAGGAGCCTGGCAGCCCCCAGTCTATGGGGTCGCAAAGAGTCAGATATGACTGAGCAACTCACACACACACACACAAGAGAATAAAGTAAGCTTACATTCTGGAAACTATGTGGGAAACCACGACCACAAAAAAGTAAATTAACCTGACGTTGCAGCAGAGAGAATGAATGTCAGACGTGGGTGACACGTTCTGCTAACGAGGCTTCTGAGATGTAGTAACAGCTGCTTGACAAGAGTATGGGATTACCATTCTCCCTCAGGAGCAAAAGGAGAGGAGCTGGGATAGGAATGTCTACAGAAGGCATGTACAGAAGACAGGCCCAGATAATCCCCACAGCCAGAGCTAGCAGACTGGGTCCTGACTGTCTACCAGTGTGAAATGAGTGTCTGGAGAGCTGAGGACAATGAATGCCTGTTTCTGTTATGGGAGCATATTAGATGGAAGAGCGTGACAGCGGTACATAAGGACTCGAGGGTGTGATGTTAGGTCCTTCATGCTTCTCATTAGGCCTGAGTTGCCCTGCGATGAGAAGAACCAGGGCCATAAGGCCCTCTGACACCCAAGGTATGAAAGCAACCTAAGGAAAATTAGGAGGTGCACCCCACTTTGGGGGAGAGGCTGATTATCAGAGAAGCATGCAGTAGCCCTCATGGAAAAGGAATCTGGGAAACAGGAGCTGGGGCTCAAAACTCTGGGAGAAGGACTGCTGACTGAGGAAAACAGGAGGCAATGCTGCCTGAGGGCTGGGGAAGAGGAGCCCCCAGGAAGACAGAGGGACCAACAGTGGTGGAAGGAAAAGAAAAAAAAAAAAAAACAGCGCGGCATAGGTGCTGCTATCACGTTGATTCATCACAGGCAGCGCATAAGCCTTCTTTAGGATATTGGAGGAATTATTATCTTTCCACATCCCTACTCGCAGATTCTCCCCAAATTACAGTAGAGTGCTGATCTTTTCAGCTGTAGCGCAAAGTAGATTAGACAGTAAAGGCCTCAGAGAGAGAGGGAGAGACTGCAGCGCAGTGAAAGCAGTTATTTCTGGAGTAGCAGTAAGTTTCTGGCACTTATCTTGTATGATGACCCTCGTTAAACGTGAACTTTGAAGAGCAGTGGACAGACATTTAGAATAAATCCTCTGCGATTAGCTCTAAATCGTTTGTACGAAGAATTAGTATTCTGGCACAGACCACTGCGATGCATAGGAAAATAAGTGCTCAGCCAAGATAATACAGAGAGAGAGAGAGATGATCATTTTTCTTGGCTATAATTAGCAAACTGTTGGGCAAAAAAAAAAATGTTTTTTAAATGAGTAGAGTTGAAAATCAGCATCAGAAACACACAAAATCTTAACGTGTACACACTGTATATTCATGCTTAACTATTTTATAAGAACTTAGCTATTCACATTGTGTGAATCTATGTCTTCCAAATGTCTGTTGTTTTTTAAAACTGTAAATTAAATAATTTTCTTAGGTATTATTTTAGAAGACCTGTGAGTCAGAATGACCCAACTGATAATCACAAGATACCAATAGTCAAAATGGACAAAAGTAAGTAACGTAACACCCTCTACAGACTACAGTATTTATCCAGACTCTTTCCAATACATGCATGTCACACGTCAAATATACGGTTCCCTTAAATGGATTCCCAACATGTAAGAAAACTCTTTTTTCTGTAAGTAAATATCACTCTTCCTATTATCCCATCTTTCATCCAGGAAATTGTTACTGTCAGGAAACTGGATTTACTGAAACAAAGCAAGGAGATCTGCTATCATCATTAAAAATTAATATAGTGCTGTATAGTTTGCCATGCAATAAGACATGAAACTGAAAGAAGAGGCATAACTACTAAAAAGAAAGAGAAAACCAACCTATTATGAGAAGTGACATGATGGTTTACCTTAAAAATGAAAAACAGTCATCTAAAAAACTCCTGAAATTTATAAGCATGTTAAAGAAAATGGCTAGACCCAAGATAAATATGAAAAACTCAATGAACTTTCTAATATACAAGAAACAATCAACTGGAATTTATAGTGGAAAATCTATATAATAAACAAATCGTAAGAAATCCATAAAACCTATAGGAAAAAATATTTTAAAAATTAAAAAGATAAAAAGACACAGAACAATACCAGAGGAAAATCAGAAAAAAATGGTGAAATTTTAGAGTGGTTCCAATTAAAATTTTAATGGTTTGGTGTTTTTTGTTTTATTTTTTTGACTTGATGTTTCTAAAACTTTTCTAAAAAATAGATGAAAAGTGCTTGACTAGATATTGAAAGTGTTGATGTATAAAAGTATAAGGGCTTCCCTGGTAGCTCAGCTGGTAAAGAATCCACCTCCAGTGCAGGAGACCCCGGTTCAATCCTGGGTCGGGAAGATCCCCTGGAGAAGGGATAGGCTACCCACTCCAGTATTCTTAGGCTTCCATGGTCGTTCAGACGGTAAAGAATCCGCCTGCAATGTGGGAGACCTGGGTTCGATCCCTGGGTCGGGAAGATGCCCTGGAAGAGGGCATGGCAACCCACTCCAGTATTCTTGCCTGGAGAATCCCCATGGACAGAGGAGCCTGGCGGGCTACAGTCCACGGGGCTGCAGAGAGTCGGACACGATTGAGCGATTAAGCACAGCACAGCACAGGGCACATAAAAACTTCATACAAACTAAAGGAAGAATTCCAGTCAGTAAAGGAGAGAATCACTGAATAAATAATGCTAGGGGAACTGGTTATATGGAGAATGAAGCATTTACAGCAAAAAATTCTCTCTATATTAAAGAGGTATATGAAAATGATAATAAATAAATTGATTTTTTAGGTGACTAGTTTATATTTCCTGAAGGACTTTCTTAACATAAAAGCAAACCTAAATCGGACTATATATTGCAATATGCATGTGTGCGTGCTCAGTCATATCCAACTATTTGCAACTCTATGGACTGTAGCCCGCCAGGGTCCTCTGTCCATGGGATTTTCCAGGCAAGCATACTGGAGTGGGCTGCCATTTCCTCCTCCAGGGGAATCTTCCCGACTCAGGGATGGAACCCATGTCAGCTGCATTGGCAGGCAGATTCTTAACCACTGAGTCACCTGAGAAGCCTATATAGTACAATAGAGGAGGGGGAAAAGTAAATCTAAATAAAACCATCTTTGCCTTCTTTGTCCACCAGATGGGGCCTCTTACTCCTTAAATCCAAAGCTCAATATTCAAAGCAGCCTGTCCATGTTAAACTGCCCCTGCCTCCACCCAAGACTCACCTTAAGGAGGTTCATAAGCAATTTCCGGAGGAGAGGGAGGGGGAATGGGCAGGGGGGTTGACTTACACAGCTGGAGGTCTCATTTAGCTTCAGGCAGATGCTGTAGGTCAATTTCACTTCTTTGACTCTGGAACATTTTATTTCATACTGTATTAAAAAAAAAAAAAAGTAAATAAGTCAGCATCATTTCTTCCCCACCTCTTTTCTGGTTTGATTTCTATGAGCTACTTTTTAAAGAGGCTTTAAAAAAAGGAAATTTAAACATGCTGTTAGGAGACTAGAAAGTTATAAGGCATACTCTTCTTTCACCTCGCTTCTTAACACATCTGATAGTCAAAACTTTAGTTACTAGCCTGGGCTTGCAGGCAAGTGGCTATTTGCAACCTTGGTAAACATTGGCTTGCATGGTGCAGAAATGGAAGAGGGTAGGATCTTTCCCCTTGGAGCTGTTTTTCCCTCCAGTGAATTACACACTCGCAGGGGAACAGATAATGAGGTGGACAGGCAAACTGGTGACACTCATTTTCCTCTCGGGCCTTGGGACTCTCCAGATTTCTATTCCGGCTCCCTTAAAAACAGAAACCAGGCCTATGCCTGGTTTCTGCCTGCTGGCAGGCTCCACGCCCACATTTTCTACTCTTCCTGTTGAAAGCTGTTGACAGCCACAAGCCCCAAGACTGAGCAAGGCAGGTTGAGCTCAACACCCCTAGTCTTCTTAGCTCCTCACTGCCTCTCTACACCTGGCATACCACCAAACCCTCTCACAGAGAGGAAATAGTATTTGCCCTAAACATTTTGGGAAAAGCAGCACCATTAAGTGCAAGATAGTTTCCAAATATGCCCAAAGGCGAGTGGTACCTTGGTCCAAGACTAGACCAAGAGGTATAAGAAAGAACCACCGAGGGCTGGATGGATTTCTGAGAATCCTCTTCACTCTCTACTTTCTAGAAACACTACACCCATGGCACAGATCAGTCTTGCCACCAAACCCTACCCTTTTCCTCTCCTTTCTTTCCCTTTCAGCAATATTTAAGCTGTATATTTCTCATGTGAACTCCTACATGATTCAAATTCATTGGTTTGGATAAGCAGAGGTTAATGGGAGGGGAGAGAGCTTGCATACATATGAAGTGAGGGGGCAATCTGTCATTTTTAACCCAATTCACCCACCTTGATGATGCTTTGGGTAGGAGAAAATGATGGAGAGGTTTTAATGGAAGAAGTCACGGGGCTGGTACTATTGTATAGGGAATCCGAAATATTTTCAGGAAACGTGCTGGGCTGCAAAGTCGTCCTTGAAGTTGCAAAGCTGATGAGGGTAGAAGGCACTGTGGTGGCTAAAGAGGTCTGTGATTGGACAGAAGAGTTCACGGTTGCAGAGACTGGGAGGGTCTCGGAGGTAGACGTGAAATTGACTGTAGACACTGGAACTGACCAATACACAAGTGTGAATACATGCACAATGGCACAAACACACAGACAAACACACAAACACATCTCAGTCCATTCACATAGGCTTGGACTTCAATCCAGAAAAGGGAATCTGGGGAGTTAAAAATTACTTCATGTCCTAACCCTTGGCAACTCATTTCCAGCCAGCTTTTGGAACCATAGGTATAATCTAGAATGTGTTGGAAATGCCCTCCAAGACGCTGAAACTGAACTGGAAACTGGTCTACCTTAGAGACACTAAAGACCCCCAATTTGAATCTGTACACGGTTTGCTTCACTTAGAAAAGATCATAGATTCTTCTTTTATCACTAAGCTGGATTCAGGAGTACAAGGAGAATTACTGATCAGAACGAGCAGCCCAGACATTGACAGGAGAAAGCTGTCACTACAGGAAGAATTGTCTAGAACATACTTCAAGGTTCCCTAAGCATGATACTCAAGCCATTATTAAAAGGAGCTTGTATGTTTCCATCTGTGGAGGGACATAAGAGGACAGAGGTGGTTTGCAAATATCCTAATGCTTTACCCAAGTGCCAGCAGCATCCTTCTGGGGGCTTGAGACGAGAAATCTTTACCTAAGGTGACTGCTGTGGTCCCATTGCTGTCCTGAGAGACATTGTAGAGGCTGGTGTTTCTAAAAGTACTTGAGTTCATGCTTCTCCAGTTGGACGTAGTTGTAGGGACAGGTGAAGATATTCCTGGTCTGAGTGGCACTGTGGCTTTAGTAGTCGCATCCATATTTGTGAGTTCCATAGAAGCTATAGAGAAACAGAGAAGAAATATCAGAGCCCAGATCATCCTGAAGACTCATGGCATCACCTGATTCAGGTTCTTGACATTAGGGAGAATCCATCTAGAACATCCCCTGGCAACAGAGCAGAACAAAGACACCCTCCTGGACAGTAGACTAATTTGCCACTAGATTTTTTCCCAAGGAAAGACAGAAAGAGAAGTTCACATGCACCAAGCATCTAGCGTAGCATTATTTATAGGAGGGAAAAGTTGCAAGCAACTAAATGAATTACAATAGGGTAGATGTTATATGCACTCAGCATACCATAATCACTACAAACAAAAGTATGACACAATTATAAAGCAGCACGAGAATATGAGGCAATGCTCATAATAGGCTAAGTAAAATATAAAAATTTCAAATTACACCTGAATAAATATTGCCAAGATTTAAAACGTGGAAAAGTATGCACCTCTGTTTCCTTTTGAATGCATCCTTCTCTCCATTCAATTTATTAACTCAGAAAAACCACTAGATTCACACCATCTCTATGCAATCCTTCAAAAAATCTTTCCTTCCTAGATTGCCCCATTACCCAAATCCTTTCATTCTCTCCCTCAGGGCCTTAAAACCTATTCTTTTTTTTTTTTTTAATTGAAGAACTGTGGCTCACAAGCCCAAGATTTCTTTTGGGAAACTCTGACCTAGGAATCTAGCCGATGGACTAGAGAGCATATGACTTGGTTTCTCATCAAACGCTGTGGGGACAGAGAGTTGGGTTCTGGCTCTGCCCAGAATTCTATAATTCAATGTGTGTGTACTAATTTTTAAACGAGGGTCTTTTCTTACTTGGGTTGTTGGGGAAATCAGTGAGATAACAAATGCTATAGTATAATGTTTCTAGAACTAGTTATTTTTTGAAACTTTTCCTGCAGGTTCTTAACCCTCTCATGTCTCCTGTGGTACCCAGCAGTGCAATCTTTAGGTCCAGGAAGGAAAAGCTACCTGCATGGACCCTGTGCTTAAGAGCCTACACACTGTTCCTTCTCCTGCCCTCCCTGTTCCCAAAACGTGAGGAGTCCATGGGGCCAACAGAGGGGTACCCTCTCTTCTAGATCGTGTGTTGGGACCAGAAGTCCTAGAACTTCTTGCCCAAATGGCTCTTTGCTTACTGGAGGACCCGCATGGGCCTCGTCTCCTGGTCCAACCTTCCAAGGGTGAATTGCAGCTCCAGGGAATGTTCTCCAAGCTCAAGGGTGACCAGTGAGCAGGGAAAGGTTAGAGCTCAAGCGTGTGGGTGGGGTGTCCCTTGCCTGCACGCACAGTCCCTTACAGTATGAACCAGAGCCCTGGGTAAGGAGAAGAGAAGAGGGTGGGCAAAGGCTGAGGACCATCTCTTCCTGCTAAGCCCCCCTGTGACACTGAACCCCAAGGCTCTGAGAGTCTTAAATTCAAATCTGCCTTTCCAGGTGGCCATGAAGGTACATTTTTGAGAAGATAGAAGATATTTTATTTACCAGCTCATTGGCCTGATTTATAACGAAGTATTTAGACATAATGTATGGGATATGGGCCTCTACTGTAGTCTCGGCTTGAGCCCTAGAAACAATTAGAGGTAGACTTGGTATCCAGAGCTCACATCCAGCAATACCATCCTCAAAGAAAGGCCTCTAGGAGTCCCAGGCCACCCTAAAGCTTGTCTCTAACTTTTCTGATTGAGATCTGAGTCTGTGTTCAGAGGTTTCCAGGTAAATGCAGTGCAGAAGAACACCTCTTCTTTTGCGCAGCCTCAAGGCAGAAGTCAGGCAATGGTTTCAAGGCAATGAATTTTCCCCCAAATGTGGGTCAGGTCTCACTCTCCATCATCCACCTCTCTTCCCAGCCTGCTGCAGGTAGGCTGGTACTCATGCTGAGTACAAAGCACCTATCTGAAAATGATGGGGTACGAGAGGAGGAGGAACACGTGGTATTACTATTTCCATTTCAGAGATAAGAACCTGGATCACCGAGGTTTCAGCCAAGGGGGAACACTGTCATTCATTCAGGGCAGGGAGCCATGGGGCCCTCGAGGTTTAGCTGACCCTTGAGTAGAAGAAGCAAGAAGGTCAGAGGGTCCAAACTGCTAAGGATTAGGATGTATTTTCCACACTTCGGAGAGGAAAGGATGGGCTTCTGGCTGGCTGGGGTGGGGGTGGGAGGAATGAATCTCTCAAAATAAAATAGATGGGGAAGTAGACCCAGTTTTTGTCCTTAAATCAGTCCCCCTAGTCCTCTGTCATCCCCTTCTTCTGCTGCTTTTTATCTTTCCCAGGGGACCACAGAGGACGAGACAGTTGGATGGCATCCCCGACTCAATGGACATGAGTGAGTAAGCTCCAGGAGATGGTGAAGGACAGGGAGGCCTGGCGTGCTGCAGTCCACGGGGTCCCAAAGAGTCGGCCACGCCTGAGCAACTGAACAACAACAAGTCTCTCCCAGCAATCTGACCCGAAGGTCTAAGTTCAGTGTAGGGGGCAGGCGGTGGGAACATTTGGACACTGAACTGAAGGACCATCCTCCCAAGGTTATCATTCCAAGGTGCCACTGGAGTTCCCCCTCGACATCCCTCCTCCTGCCCACCCTGGTTTCCGTCTTCCCTCCAGGACACCGATTCTCGGGAATCCAATCTAGCCCAGCCTGGCCCAGCCCTCTCCTCTCCCCAACGAAATCTGGGCCTGGCTGAGGTTACATCATGCTTTTGAACCCCCTCCCCCGGGGCCTCCTTCACCCAGACAAACAGTTCTGAACTTTTCCAGATGTGAAGAGAGACCCACTGCCCGTTCTGAGCGCAGAGGTGGCTGTTCCAGAGGAGTGAAGCAACCCTGCACTCTGGCCAGCTCCTGAGCCACTGGGGTCAGGCTCCTGGCTGGGGCTGCCTCCTCCCACCCCCCACCTCCTCCACCAAGAACAGAGGAACAGGTTGCGGGATCTGTCTGCAAATGAGGAGGGAACCCCAACTGCAGATTCACATCCCCAAGCCCAGGCGGAGTGGGGAATCCCGTGAGAGCCTTGAGAGATCGGACAAAGAGGGAAGGCAGGAAGGCAAGGCTGAGCAATGGGGTATGTATGAACTGGTGCAGGGCAAGGCGACACCTTGGCAGAGCCCTGGGGCCAATCCTGACCTAGGCGTTGTGGCCTGGAGACTGTCGGTGAGGGGGGCTCTTGTTTTCACAGTCTCTAGGTCTCCCTTTCTAGTGTTCCCATGAAGAGATGGGTCTTGGAGGAATGCAATGAAAAGAATCAAGACTGACCACAGGTCTGTATTTATCCTGTCTTCCCTGACATGCCCCTGGCATTAGACTATCCAAGGCGGATCCTTCTTTATCCGAGCTTCTCATCCCCAACTGTGTATGGAAGTCATAGCAGCCTCCCAGCCAGATCTAAGACACGGTCAATGAAGCCTCCACCCTGATTCACTCTAGAAACTGGAGGAATGGCCCTTACCCAACCCAACAGAGCATTATGCCACAAGTTAAACTTGAACAAACGCCTATCTTCTGCTGTTCACCTCTCACTCCATCTGTATTAACTGTGTCTCCTGAAGCACCCTATTTGCCCCTACCTACCCTACTTGATCTCAGTCCATGAACTCGGGATAAAAGGAGACAAGATATTGGGCAGTTAGAGAAATGAGGATTCCAAGAAGCCAAAGAGATGTCACGAAATTCTTGTTGTAAAAGTCATGCATTTAACATACAGGTACTTATTTCAGAGGCAATTAGTCTTGTTTGATACAGAATTCTAACAAATGTCTTCATCTGCTATCCTAGTCAAAGCTAAAAATTAGTAACAGACTACTAGAAGCAAACAACAAGGCAAAGCAACAGCTGAAAATGAATAAACAGCAATAAATTAAAACCAGACACGAGTATTAAAACCCACACTAGTCTGGAACCATTTGTGGTCAGAGTAAATAAAAAATACACACTTTCATAAGTATTCACACTCAATGGACATGAATCTGAGCAAACTCCAGGAGATAGTGAAGGACAGGGAAGCCTGGCGTGCTGCAGTCCATGGGGTCACAAAGAGTCGGACATGACTTATCGACTGAACAACAAGAATTAACAATGCCACTGAGTTGCACCATAACCAAATTGTTTTCCTAATACATCTAAGTCTGAAGGTTAAAGCCCCCTTTTCCCTAATACACTCAGAAAGTAGAAATGTATGTAATAGGTTTTTAAAAGATTTCTACCTACAATTAATATATTGAAAATTCTTTTAAACTTTAAAGGGCGTTTACAAATCTTCAGAGATCCAGAAAGCTCTGCTACCTAAATTACCAAATTCCTGCACTTTAGGCGATGTTTTTTCCCCATTATTTGGTCTTGTTTTTCACAGGCCCTCTGAGCTGTAGTGGTGCTGGTTTGTTTTTTGCTGGTCTGTTTTCTGACCTCCTAGCCAGCCAGCCCCATTCTGCCTCCTGATCTCCTAGCCAGCCAGCCCCATTCTGCCTCCTGATCTCCTAGCCAGCCAGCCCCATTCTGCCTCCTGATCTCCTGGCCAGCCAGCCCCATTCTGCTCATCCTTCCAGGTTCTTGCACCTGGCCTGAGAGAAGTCTCCTCGAGGAGGTCTTGGATATCTTACATGCAGTACTGGGAAGAAGGAACAAGCTGGCCTCTGCTGGGAGCCCACTGCCTGCGTTGATGGTTGATGAGAAGACAGAAGAGCCTCAGAACAGAGAGCTTCAACTCTGTAACTGGACTGTGTTTAAAGGTTCCTCTACCAAGTCCTACCTTCATGACCATGGGAAGCTTCTTCCCCTTTCTACACCTCCTCTGTAAAATGGAGATAAAAATAGCCCCTTCCTCCTCGGAGGAATAAAGGAGATAGGAGGTGTAAAGCAGTTGCCTGTCTGCTAAGTGCTCTAGGAACAGTGATTCTCTTTAGGACACAGGACAGGTCCCTTGTCTCCTGCTTCTAGGAGATGTTAAGACATATGTCTGCACGACTTATCGGGCAGAGATCATATACACTGTTTCCTGAGTGTAGGTCTTGTCACCTCAGTTACATCGCAGATTTCCTGAGTACTGGAACCCTCTCTTAGTCTTGTTTATTTTTAACTCAAGGCGCTGAACACAATCCTTTCTGAGTTCACAATATGCACTTGGGTTGAACAGCAACTTCATCAGGCATGTTTACACTGTCCACTTCTCTGTATTGATAGAACCGTCTCATTCAATGCTATATTATAAGAGGAAATTTACTTAATTAAGGGAATGCCCATGAGAGGATAATCAGAATTAGGAAACTTCTAGAAACCAACTCATATGGTTGAGGGCTTAGTGTTATTTCATCTAGATCAATGGTTGGTGCTTGGTGCTGGTGGACCAAATCTGACCCGCGGGTTGTGTGTTGTTTGGCCAGTGAGTTAAGAATGGCTTCTACAGGTTTAGAGTGTTGTAAAATAAAACAATGTAGAATATGTGTCAGAGACCACATATGGACTCCAGAGCCTAAAATATTTACTATCTGGCCCTTTACAGAAAAAAAAAAAAAATTCACTGATCTTTGATTCAGACAGGAAGAATTTGAGGAGAGAGAATAAAGAACCTTCTTCAAGATTCATTTCAGTTATTCATTCATTCTTAATTTTCCGAAGCACCAGTGATGTGGAGAGGACCAGACTGAGCACTGTGGGGAGTACAGATTAACACCTTTCTACTGTTAGGTGTTATTGTCACTAAAATTTAAATAAATCCCTGTCCTCAAGAAATTTGTAATCTCCTGGGGCAGACTAGAAAGGTTGTTAAGGATTGTCCTGAAGAAAGATCAGATTGAATTCTATGAGAGTTCAAGGAAGAGAATTACAATCAATGACTAGAAGTTACAGAAAGGCTAATTGCACTGCAATACCAAAAAAAAAAAAAAAAGCTAATAATCATAAGATTTTTCTTTAATAGAGTAAACTACTCTGGGAGATAACAAGCTACCCATGTTCCTGGGAGCATTCAGGAAGCCTCCATGCTATGGGTCTCGGTGGGTTTGTGTCATATGGGACTAGATCAAAGTTCTAGGCTGATGTCTTCCTATGCTACAGAGGCTAAGTTGAGGTGTGAGCGTAACCTGAGAGTCTGTGGCCTGAGTGTTCCCAGGGTTCTGAGGTTCCCCTTTAATATTCAAATAGCACGTCTTGGACCCCCATCCACTTCCTGGGGAACCCTAATATCTTGAGCTCTCTCGGGGCCTACGTTTCCCCCGGTCACCTCTTCCTCCATTTCCATCATTTCCAGGAACCCCTGTTTTATAGCTCTGCCCTCAGACTGCAGGAGTTCTCGTTCTACACTGCTGTACCATGGGCTTGCCAAACACCCATTCCTTTATTCCCCTTACCCAGAGCAACACTAACAGTGCAACAAGGCCAGTGTGAATTGACTGAAGATTTAAGATCATGCCGGGAGATTACAGCACAATCCAAAGAGACAACAGCATGATCTTGAAATACTAGACATTCCTGTGCTAAACAGCCGGGCTACACCGTAAGGAATTTTCCCAGCCAGGTCTTTTCCACCCTCCACTCGCTACCGTTCCCCTATTGCTCCAAGCGCTTCCCTCCTCGCTCTATGCCATCCTAGGCTCGGAGTTCTTTGGCCTTTTGTCTCTTGGGTTCATCAAATACAAAGTTCCACTTTATTTTATCACGCTCAGCAATTCAACTTCCTGTCTGCCACTGCCCATCAAAGGTTTGTGCGAGGGTCCAGGTTTTCTCGACCAAAGACTCATTAAGGCATTTTCTTAAACAATGGAGCTGGCTACCTAGAGATGGTGCCCTCCTGGAAGGGAGCAGGCGTGGATTCTTTGCGGCTTTTTCCCTCTTAAATCAGGAGCAGACTTCTCAATGAAGCCAGAGGCCTTTTCCTTTACGTCCAAAGGGAAGTGATTCATTCTAGCAGGTTCCAGGGTATATGTCCTGGGACGCACACCCTGGTATATATCCCTCCTCATTTCTACCACATTCTCTCAAGATGCGTGCATCTTTCTCCTTAGCAAAGTCGAGGGCCCTTGAGACTAAAAATCATAGACACTGTGTTTTTGCTTCTTAGCTGAGGAAGGAAGAGAATGTTCTCATTAGGAAAGTCAAAGCCCAGAAAAATATGGAAATTCTGCCCTGGCAACTCTGAGCATTTTCTTTGGGAGGATGGTGTTTTATTCCTTTTCCATACCTTTCAGATTTTCAGCTCCCCACACTCGGGGCCATTTAGTGACATCCAGCAAAGGCAATGGGAGAGGGAGACCCAGGCCCCCTCAGGGTGGAGCCCAGTAACCACCCAGCCATGAACGCAGGCCTGCGCCCTCCTGCCCGAGGAGCTAAAGGAAATCGGGTAGCGAGGTAGTAAGAAGTGGAATTGTTGCTCCTTTGATTTGCTTTTATAAGAACGCTAAGTCTGAATTTATCTGCTGCAGTGTGGTCCTTCTTGCCCTGAGCTTTGGAAGACAAAGACTCTTCCAAAGGAGATGAGAACTGGTGAACGCAGAGGCCCAGGAGGTGGAGCCAAAGGGATAAGAAAAAGATGCCCAGGCTCCTTTTATCAGTCAAACAGGAATGCTGAGGGAAACCTGCCTTTGCAAAGGCAGTGCCAGCTGGGCCGGCCCTAGGAGGGGGAACGCTGGGGACCACGGAATTAGTCAGAGGTCCCAAGGCTGCTCCTTCTTGGTCGCCATGTGGCAGCGAGTCAAGGGTGTAGTCTCTCCCCTCCGGAAAATATCTGATAAAATTCTTTTCCCTTTTCTTTTTTCCCCTCTTACACACAGCCCCAGACAGGATATGGGTGTGGGGTCAGCAGGCGCGAAGGACCCAGAGGAAGAAGAGGAATGTGAAGGGGTGGGACGTGCTGGACAAAGAGGAAGGACGGGCCGGGAGGGCTTGGAGGAAGCAGATACCCTGGGCCTGACAAATGGGCTTCCCTGATCACCTGCAAGGCTTCTCTCCCCAGCTGGAGGTGTGACTCCGGTCACACACACTCAGGTCAGACCCCACCCTGCCTCTGGTCACCCCGCAGAGTGACCCCGTCTCCAACAGAGAAAGTCCGCTTCTGGTTCGCTGCTGTACCCAAGCCCGGGACAGCATCTCACAGGGACCGAAAACTGACCTTCCCAGAACAAAGCTCCGGGAGAGGAGAAAACTCCAGGACTCCCTTCTGTGGTGCCCTAAAGTTCACAGTAACCATACCGCAGAATTTCTGCAATGTCCCTTCGTTAGCATTTCAAGGTGTAGTCACTCATTTCATCTACCCCACAAAATATCAGAAAATGACTCCTGGCATTAAATAAAAACAAACCCCAGAAAGCTCTTGGGGAAGGCATAAAGCTACAAAGTGGCCTGAGCAGTAGGGCAAGACTGAGCGGAGGGACCCAGGCCCTGCTGCTCATCCCCGAAGCGGACACGCTGAAATTCTCCATGTGTCTGCCCAGGGTTCTGCAGAGGTTAAATCGCTTTCCCGTCCCCTCCGCTGCAGGCCAAGGCGAGACTGAGACTGGCCAGCTGAGGAAATAAGAAAAGGGTGGGCCTCACTCGGCCCGGGACCAGGTCATCATGAGCTGTGAAGCCAAAGGAGCGTGGAGCATTGGATAGGAATCCGAGCTGCTGGTCAACTCAGCCCGTTGTGAGGTGCAGACAGCCCCCAAGGCCGTTCTCCATTCTAGGGCTTCAACATCTTAGCGACAGCTTTTTTCCCGCCCCAAACAGCATGTCTGGGTTGCCAAACAAGTCAACCCAGAGCCTAAGAGAGCCTCCCCCAGCCTGCAGTCTCTCTCCAACTGGGTGGGCCCAAAGGGAGACAGCATAAGAGGCCTCACTGGCTGACCCAGGTCACTCACAGGGGGCCGTGGTGGGTGGCAATAACTTATAATATTTAAATCCATGTAAGCTCCATGAGATGAGACGGAGAGTGTTATCCCCAAATGAAAGTAATTATGAATAAATATTTATTGCATGCCTACCAATTTTTTCTTTTCAACAGAAGTGACAGCAAGAGCTTAAGAAGTACCCAGGCCCGCCTGGATAAGCGAAGGAGTGCCCTCCAGTCTGCAGGTCTGTCCACTAGCTAGAACTTGGAGAACAGGGCAGGGAAAGAAAACCCCCCAAATGCAACGAGCGTGAATTTGTGCCAGGGTGAGCGGTTGTGGTGGGGAGAGGAAGGCAGAGGAGCACAGAACAAAGTCCATTCACCGGTCCCTTCTCTCCAGGGAAATAGGTGTGGATGCCCAGAGAAGGAGTCGTAACCTAGCTTTCCCAACTTAAATGCACTCGCACGGACTCTTCTTCACTACGAACGCCCCGTGTCACCTAACTCCGCCCGCCTCCCGGGCCTCTGGACTCGGACCCGGGGCCTTGTCCCGGGCGGGGTTCGCTCCCATTGGCTGAAGGTCCAGTCCTGGCTCCCCGTGTCCCGGTGGTCGGTGGGCGCCAGCGCTCCCTTCCCAGCAACCGGCTCCGGCCGCCGCTTTCCGAATCTACCATCAGGTACAAACTTTCCCTTTCCTTTCCTTTTCTTCTCTGCTCCCCTCTCCCCCCGTTCTGGCTCCAGCTCTGCGCTCCGCGCACCTTTGGCATCCCCGGAGCGCTTTATTTCAGAGAAGAGTCTCCCGGCCTGATTCCGGGAGGCCTGGGGCGCGCCGCCCGGTTTACACCTGGGCTACACTCAGGGGGTTCCCTTCCCGTCGCGTCCCACCTCCACCGACTCCCAGGTGAGAGGCCGGTCCCCACTGGGCTCTGTTGGAGCGGCCTCAGTCCCACCAAGCCAGGAGCTGCGGCCGTGGGCGTGGGGGCGGGGGTTGGGGCGGGGGGTCCCCCGGGCGGGGGTCCCCCTGGTTCCGCGGTCCCCTCGATCCAGCGCGCTCTGCCCCCGGGAGAGCGTCGACCTTCCCCGCCGCCCAGCAGGGCGGGCCGGGCGCGCGGCCCGTACTCACGCAGCAGACTCAGCAGGCAGAGCGCGGTCCAGCCCCGCGCCATCCCGCGCCCCGCGCGCGCGCCCCTGCGGCCCAGCATCGTTCCCGCGGCGACACCAGAGAGATGCGCAGAGCGCGAGACACTGCCTGGCCCGGCTGGGACGCGCGGCTCCCCGCCCCTCCGCCCGAGCGTGGGGTGGGCGAAACTCGCTTTTTCCCCTCCCCTCCCTCTTCGGTCCTGGCACGGCCAGCCCCTCTCCTTGGCTGCCACTAACGTGAGCTTCCCGCTTAGTCCCAAAGGCGGAGGACGTTAGGAGGGAGGCCGGGGTTGCGGCTGTCGAGGCCAAAAAAGGTTTTGTAAGGGGCCCCAGACGCCTTGTTCAACTTGATAGAGCCACCCCAGCTTCTTCAAGCTCGACTGCCACTGAACTTTTAACCCCTTGGTGTCAGCCTTACAGGTATCCAGGGTAGGTTTCTCTGATTTTTTTTCTTCTTTTTTCTCATTTCCTTTCCTTTTTGTTTTTCTTGGTTTTTAAGTTTTAAGCTGAGAACAGTCTTGCAGAAGGAATCTACCGGTAAGGACCCGAGTTTACAAGTGTGAGCATTTTTGCTAATCAGGTAAAAAGAGGGAAGCCAGGTAAAACGTACCCCGTGTTAAACCTGATGCAGACTGCGATGTGTGATAACGATGCCGAAAGCCTGAGCGGGACACGGAAATGGCGGTAATTGTTCATTTTTTTTCCCCCTTACAAGATCTGCTTATTTTAATTTGGAGGGTTTTTATTTTTCTCCCTGTGACCGGCCCTATTTTCTCACAGTTTGATCCTGTCACCAGCATCATAAAGACAAAGGACTCCACTAGCATCTGGGATGCTTTTCCCCCAGTCACCCCTGTCTCCAGTCCCCGGGGCTGAGACTCTAGGGGCTCCATCCTGATCTTCTATCAGAAAAAAAACACTTCTCCTGACTCCACCCCCTTTTACCTAGTTGATCCTGGAGCTGCATACTCCTCAGGAGTTGTTCCGGATTTTGGTAAACTGAATTACAGAAACTGGGAGCTGGGCGGTCAGCCTAGGACTGGATTGTGGAGGTGGAGACTGGAGGGAAAGAGGAGCCAGGGGGAGCAGATGATGGCACCCGGAGCGGGGAAGAGAAGGCACGGTCTTGGAGACCATGCTCTGAGATCCTGCGTGGGCTCGCAGGATTACAGATGTCCAGTCCAGTCTCTTCCACGATGACCGCGGCACTGAGCCAAAGGGGCAGAAAGCTCAGCACCCTCGGCTCCTCTCTGATTTCCTTCTCTGCAGAGACCCCCTGGCATTATGAGAGTGGAAGTGTGTCCAGGTCTACAAGCAAAACCCAGAACTTCCACTGTGGTCTTATTGCCTCATTTTCCTTTACAGAGGAAATGAGGCCTTGCATCACAGAAGGAAACCAAAGCCTTCTGAAGCAGACCTGGTAGCACACCGTGGGCTATGCTGTGACTCTGATGGAAAGTGCAGACGGGGATTCACGTCTGACCACACTGTGATCTCAAGGGCCTGCAGATGGGGACAGAAAGCCTTACAAGACACATTTGCAAAATCAGGCTTTTGTCCTTGGAACTTCCAAGTGGACAGAGAAAAAGAGTTGCCCTCCCCCACCCCGACTCTCTCAGCTCCAGGAAATGGGTCTGCTTTACCCCCAGTGAGAGATGGTGAACAGAATGGGAGGTTGCAAACCCCATATGAAAACCAAGTTGTCTCTCTTGGCTCTTCCTTCGTCCTCAGTAAATTCTTCTGGTTACTTTAAATGCCCTTTGTCTGCCCTAGCTGGAGCACAGGAAACAGGAAAGCACTTGTCCCTAGCACCTGAATTTCTTAATTCGTTTTGGGGCGGAGGAGAGAATGACCCTGTGGAGCAGAGCTGCCCGAAGCATGGTGCACACACAATCAAGGGTAAGGTCTGCAGCTCCACACTTTTAACAGGCACTCTCTTTTATACGTGCTCAAGTTTAGGAAGCCCTGGTATAGAACAAAGTCAGGCTACGTACAAAGTGGATGACAGACTTCAGGGAGGGAGATAGGAGTAGGGGGCATTGGAGGCTGACAGATCACTTACTCTGGGAAACCAGAGCTGTTCTTCTCTGGCTTAAAGGACTATGGATGACACCAGAGCCATGACACTAGGGGATAACTGACCACTCTTTCTATTTTCCAGGGTCCCTGAGACTCATGACTCCGAGCAGACACAGCCTTACCCTGATCACCCGCAAACTCAGGTTCTGGCCACTGGCCACACGTCCACCCTGGGACCACAGCCTCATGTTCCATCACAGGCCCCAGAGTTGAGCTAGTAAGTGGCTTCAAAGCTCTAGCCTATCTTGGCTGCTCCTTAATGTCTCTGCTCCCCAACTTTGTCACAGGAGCTGTTGCTGAAAGAGGATGTTAACTACACCACACACCGTGGAGGATGCAACAGTCATCTGTACCAGAGGCTCTGTTGGACCTTTATAGACCACTTGGTCATGGCTACTCTTACCAATGAACATCCACCACCCCAGGCCCCAAACACATACATGTCATATCAATCCATTTAGAATAGACCCTCATCCTGTGTTAAATGTAACTTCTTTGATGTAAAAAAAGTAAGGAAAATTATTTTTAAAAATTTTGAGTTTTATGGTATATTCTTCATTTTGTTCTTGTGATTCAAACTTTAGTACATTTATCAGTTTACTAGCTCAGTTGTGTCCAACTCTTTGCGACCCCATGCACCGCAGCACACCAGGCTTCCCTGTCCATCACCAACTCCCCGAGTTTGCTCAGACTCATGTCCATCAAGTTGGTGATGCTATCCAACCATCTCATCAAAAGAGTGAGTTGCATTTTATAAGTTGGTTAAGTTTACCTTTAGGAGGCACTTAATAAAACATTTGTTCATTTTGATTTACCATTTTCATATTTTGGAACCAAGACTTTTTCCCCCCATATTGCTTTCTTATCTTGTATCTTTGAAAGTTTTCAGGATTTGGAGTCCAGTTTGGCAAGGAGGGATCCTTGGTGGTGGAAGTGTCCAGATATTAATATTAGAAGGAGGCGATGAGAACCTGCAGTCAGATGTGAGCCCATTCTTTCCTCTTCCCACCTGCCAATCTCTCCAGTACTTCCTCTTGGCAGAACATAACCAGAAACCAGCTGACAGAGGAGTCTGGAAAATATGGCATGTAGTGTCTTTTGGGAGATTGGTTCCATGCAGTGGAAACCTCCAAGTGTGTTTGAGGCAGGCTATAGAGGCCCCAGACCAAGAAGGCTCAAACCAAATTATGGTGATCAAATCACAAAAGTTATGTATTTAGAGGCTATCTATTTAAACCATACAGCTAGAACCAATAGGAAAGAATCAGATAGGTTAACACACTTGGGGGCTTCCCTGGTAGCTCAGCTGGTAAAGAAATCTGCCCGCAATGTGGGAGACCTGGGTTTGATTCCTGGATTGGGAAGATCCCCTGGAGAAGGGATAGGCTACTCACTCCAGTATTCTTGGGCTTCCCTGGTGGCTCAGATGGTAAAGAATCCGCCTGCAATGCAGGAGACTTGCAGGAAATCTGGGTTCAATCCCTGGGTGAGAAGGTCCCCTGGAGGAGAGCATGGCAACTCACTCCAGTATTCTTGCCTGGAGAATCCCCATGAACAGAGGAGCCTGGTGGGCTACAGTCCATGGGGTCACAAAGAGTCAGACATGACTAAGCAACTAAGCACAGCACAGCACCCACTTGGGATGGGGCACAGCAGTGTGCAAGGACGGAGCTCTCTGAGTCTTGTGTTTTGCTCGGCTGCAAGTATCAGAATTGAGGTTAAGGAATCAGTAGGTGGAAGATGGTTGGAACTAACGTACACTTACTCTACTGGGAGACGCAAGGGCAACCAGGTCTGGCATCAGGTTTATTCATACAGCTCATACGTTCTAGGCTGCTGCTGCTAAGTCACTTCAGTCGTGTCCGACTCTGTGCGACCCCATGGACAGCAGCCCACCAGGCTCCTCTGTCTACGGGATTCTCTAGGCAAGAATACTGGAGTGGGTTGCTATTTCCTACTCCCTACATTCTGGGCAGCCACCCCTTTTGTCAGTGTTTTCTGCAGCAGAGCATACAGGGGCCAGACTGATGCTACCAACAGGAAGAGAGCTTAAGGACGACCCGGCTGTCAGCCCTGAGGGGGCATGCTCTACACTTGCTGACTTATGACTTGATTTTTCTATTCCTTTCTACATGTAAGTAACACTCTTGTTTGTTCCCTTCTTTTTTATATAATGCTGCTGCTACTGCTGCTGCTAAGTCGCATCAGTTGTGTCCGACTCTGTGCGACCCCATAGACGGCAGCCCACCAGGCTCCCCCGTCCCTGGGATTCTCCAGGCAAGAGTACTGGAGTGGGTTGCCATTTCCTTCTCCAGATTTATATATAATACATTCAGATTTTATATAGTACATTCCATTTATTCTATTTTTTTCATGTCTTACAGATTACAAGCTTGCTCCTATTTTTAGTCATCTGAATTCTGCTTATGTCTCACAAACTACTTGCTTACTTATCATCTATAGTTAATACTGATGATTTTCACCTATCCTGTCTGCTTTCCTTGTCCTCTATAGAAGTGAATATTCTCACATAATAGAGCAAACATACATTATACTCTGCATTATAGAGAACATTACAGAAGTGTGGGGTTGGGACTGAGAGGTGCAGGGTGAATACTTGGCACTAATCCAGGTTCATGTAATTTTTATACAGAGAAACACTTGCCCAGCTCTGTTTACTGTGTGGTCTCTCCTTTCCCTACTTGTCTGAAATGCCGTTTCTGTTCCGTATCTACACTTCACGTGTATGTGGGCCTCTTTCTGGGCTCCCTATCCATTGGTCACCACGTGTGCAGCTTCGGATAAGTCCTGATGCGGTTAGGTCCAATGAAGACTCAATTTTTTTCTCAGAAAAGTGACCTGGCTATTCTAGGCTCTTTGAAAAGTGAAAGTTAAAGTTGCTCAGGGGTATCCAACTTTGCCACCTCATGGCCCATACAGGAATTCTCCAGGCCAAAATATTGGAGTGGGTAGCCTTTCCTTTCTCCAGGAGATCTTCCCAACCCAGGGATCCAACCCAGTTCTCCCATATTGCTAACGGATTCTTTACCAGCTGAGCCACAAGGGAAGCCCAAGAATACTGGTATGGGTAGCCTATCCCTTTGCCAGTAGATCTTCCCCACCCAGGAATCGAACCAGGGTCTCCTGCATTGCAGGTGGATTCTTTACCAACTGAGCTATCAGGGACTCTCCCATATAGATCAGAATTCACTTATCAGATTCCTCCCCAAAATAACCTTTTGGATTTTGATCAAAATTTCCCTGTAGATTAATTTGAAGAGAATAGAATCTTCCATTCAGTGAAGCTGGCATAGCTTGGGTCTTCTTTAAAGTTTATGTTTTTTCCTGTAGTGGTTTTAATTCATCTTTTGTTAGATTTATTCCTAGGTAATTGATGTTCTCTAATACTGCTGTAAATAGTATCTTCTATTTAATTATTTTTGTTTCTGGTGTATGAAATGACAGCTCATTGTTTTATATTAATCCTCCATTGAGCTACCTTGTTAAATTCTATTATTTATAAGAATTTGTAGATTCTTTTGGGTTTTCTATGTAAATGATCATATCAACCGCAAACAGTGATAATTTTAGTTTTTCATTCCAGTCCTCCCTTTGAATTCTTTTTTTTTTTTCAAGTTAATGTACTTGGAGAACATCTGCAACAAGAATGAAAGATGGGTGATCTTATACATTCTTGACTCATTTCAGATTTTAAAGGGTAACGTTCTAATGTTTCCCCGCTTAGGATGACATTTGCTTAATTTTTTAAATGTGTTTTTTATATCATGCTAAAGAAATTCTCTTCTATTTTATTAAAAGATTTATTTAATAGTGAATGTATGATGATTTTTAAAAAATATCTGTATCTATTGAAGAGATAGTTTTTTCTCTTTTAATATGGGAGTGTAGTGAATTACATTTATAGACTTTCTAGCATTAAACCGACTTTGCATTAAACCCAAACTTGTCATGGTTTACTATCTTTTTTATACACTGTAGAATTTAATTTGCTAATGCAGTCTTCTATTTATGGCTTGTATTTCTATATTTATAAATGAAATGGGTCTATATTGTCTGTTTGATATTGGGATTATGAAGTCCTTATAAACTGACTTGGAGAATTTTTTTTTTTAATAATCCCAGGAAGAGTTTTCATAAGATTGTGATGACCACTTTTTTAAAGATTTGTTAGAACTTTCCTGATATTTAGTGTGGGACTATTTAAAAATACTATTTTCCATTTGTTTATGAGTTCTCAGTTTTAAAACATTTCCTCTTGAGTAAATTTTGTTATTTTTCTAGGAAATCGTTTATTTATGAAAGTTTTCAATGATTTTTGGTAAAATTCCTTTTATCTTATTTATCTATATTTTTCATAGAAGATATCTTCATTTTCACCCATATTATTATTTGCTTGTGAATAACTTGTGTCTTAATTTGTTATAAATATTTAAGTTACAAAAGTGTTCAAGTTGCATGTATATGTTATGTTGGGACAATATCCCTCTCTTGCACTTGAGTTGGGGTGGGGAGGAGTATATTCCTTAGAAGGGAGTGAGCTTGAGCCAATCATCCAGGGCAGGTGCCCACGATAATATGTTAGCATCTTTCATAGGCCCCTTGGGATATCCTTAAAGCCAACAAATGTAATGATGTTCAGAAAAAAGGCATCAAATGCAATGCTTCATTTCTCCCTCCCTTCAATATTGGCTCAGATCTGCCGTCTGAGCTTTGCTTCCTAAGGGACAGGTTTCTCAGTAAGAGAGAAGGACGTGGCGTTTCAGCTGGACTTGCATGTAATCCACAGCTTTTCTGTGCATGGCTATAGCTACAGCTATTAAGAGCTAGTGATAAGACACATATGTGGGAAGAAAGCACATTGCGGTGTGGTGATATTTTGCGGTGGGAAGGGAGAAAAGGTCAGCGTGTGAACGGCTGTAACCTGCATCACGTGGTCATCTCTGGCTGGCAGAGTCAGGGGCAAATGCTGCCTTCTTCTTCACTTCTGTGTACAGCATCGGCCTTTTTTATTTTATGTTTTACGATAATGATGCGTTACTTTTACAAACAAAAATGACAAATAAAACTATTTGCACCATAAAAAGGAAAACAAAGTGTGCTGATTGTTATTGTAGTCCTTAAGATTTCTTAGGCCCTAGGTTGTCTGAGGGAGCAGCCATGTGATAACCGAAAACTTGGCTTAAGAGCGAATATGTCAGCGATGAGGGCACTTGGCTAAAACATTTCTAAGCCATGGGAAGCAGCCCTCTGAGAATGGCTCAGAAGCCCGTGGCCTGTGAATGTGGGTGTGTCCGTACCTCTGCTCTTGGCTCTGCTTATTTCCCTTGTGTCTCTACTAGGTTTCCAATAAATCTTCCTACCAGGGCAGGCCTATCTCAGCATCCCTCATGAGTGCGACCAGATAACACTTGTATTTCCAGTAAAGCCAGAGTACGAGATGGGGTCAAGGCTACCCTGGGGGCTGGAGTGTAACGGATTCAAGGAAATGCCAACATGAAGGATTTATTTGGAGTAACGGAAGTGGAGCTACTTGGCAAACTGTGCTTCCTCACTTGGAAACTCTGTAGTGCGACCTAAAGGTAGGAGCAGGGAAGTGATGTCAAGGAGCCAAGAATCACCTCAGGGGGCTAGAGTCATCTTGCACCCAATACTACATCTAGTGCTTGGGCCAACAGGCTAGAAAATCCAGGAACCCGTCAGTCTTTGTCTCTAGAAACCCGAATGGACAACTTTAGTGACATACATTTGATTGAAGCCAAAGCAGAGAGGGTAGTTATTTTTAGCTTGGGGCAGGAAAAGGTGGCTGGAAAGGAAACATCTGTCCCAAACTGTTGACTGTTTTGCTTTACATGGAGATCTTTTCTTTCTTGAAACCATCACATAAAATAAGGTGGTTGGTTGGGGCCTGGCTCTGGGAACATTCCTCCCTTCGCCCCTCTCCTACTGCTTATCTTCTGAGTCAGGGCTACGCCTAAAAGAGACCACCTCAGAGGCAGAGGGTGGGGGGAATGGGTCAAAGACAGCCCAATTCCTATGAATTTTTCGGACCCCTCCTAGTTTACCATCTTCATCTAAGACGGCCCCACCCTTTAGGGTACGAATTTTGCAGACTCCCCAGCTGGGAATCACCAGAGGCCTCAGGCTGTAAGAATCAGACCTCTGAGAGCCCGAACACTCTCCTCAGCTGTGCTGGTGTCTGACCTCTGAGCAGAGAAGTTGTTCTTTCTTCCATGGCAGCAAGAAACTTCCCTTTCCTTCAAAACATGGCGGCCTCCTATGTGTCCTTCTGAGGAAGGAAAGGGGCAGGTATGCCCGCAAGGAGGCAGGGCACTCTTTTCGCCTCAGCAGAAGCATTTTCCATTTCTGAGCACACAGAGCAAGGCTGAATGTAGCCACAGAGGCTCAGGATGGATAACGTGAAGGAAGTAGAGAGACCGTTGGGCTCGGGCTGAGCACAGCCGGGACTCAGCAGCTCTGTTCCTGTGGACGACGGCACGAAAATGGCTCCTCAGGAAGTGGCCGCAGTGCAGAAGGGGAGGAGCAAGACCAAGTGTGTCGTTGGTTGAGGGGTTTCCAGCCTTTTGTCTTGGAAAACTAACCAGAATAGTGCTGCTGTGTTCTTTCTTTCCCTCCTTTCTCTCTCTCTCTCTCAATTCCTTCCTGTTTTCGGCCTAAGACTGGACGCGGAGAGAAACAATCACCTTCCAGATTGAGCAGACTGTTGCCGGGAGCAATGACAAGGGAAGAACAAGAATAAAAGAGCCTCCATGGGTCCACTTCTTTCCTCTCCCGGGGCAGTCCCAGCAGAGCAGTGTCAGAGCAGGAGGGCTTGGAGGGTGTGAAACGGGGTTGCTAAATTGCCTGAGTCTCTAAAAAGATCCATATGTCTGGGCGGCATCAGGCTTCTGGGCTCAGGGAGGGGCCGATAACGTCATCTGCTGGACGGGCATCCGGTTCTCTTCCTTTGGGGAGGATTCAACGTCAGTGTGACTAGAAGTTGTTAGACTTCGTGATGACCCAGGTTGGGAACTCAGGGTGCGAGTGTTTAGGGTGTGGAGGAAGGGAGAGGGACAGAGAGTAAATGGGGGTAAATAAATAGGAAAGGTGAAGTTTCTAAGCTCAGGTCTGTGAAACATTTAGCAGGGAAAGAGTTTGGAAACCCCAGCACACTGATTTTTTTCTTTGAAATTTTTTCTCATGCCAGGAGAGTTTTGGGGGGAGCCACTGTGCAGTTGGATGTTGGGCCATTTGCCTACTTCGTGGGAAGTCTAGATGCTTGTTCCCATAACTAGCCCTCCAAAGCCAAGGAAGAGTCACTCTCTTCCCCCTCACATCTTTAACCTCCAAACTGCAGCTTCCTTTGGGGTAGGGGGTGGCAGATGGTACACAGCTGTGGGATGCATCTGGTCTTGCAGGGATCAGAGGAAGGCGCAAAGGCCAGTTGGAGTCCCAGTGGCTACCCTGGAGGCATGGCTCCGAAGATTTGGGGTGGTACCCCTGACACTCTACTCAGATCCCATCTTGGAAAGATTTTCTGCTTTTCCTTAGTCCTCCATGCCTCTTCTCCACTCCGACTTCAACTGGATCAGACAGAGAAGATTTTGTGACAGTGGCCAGGCAGCTGCTTCCCAGATGTGTGTCTTCTCCAGAAATGGCCATATCCAAACACGGGGGCTTTGAGAAGATTGGTTGGGGACAGTAGGGATGGGACTCGGGAGGTTCCTCTGAGGATGTCCTGACCTAGGAGAGTTAGCACGGCAGTCGTCTGAAGACCCCAGAGTGAGGCCAGAGGACCGGAATTGGAGAAAGAATGGCAAGGCCCTGGAGTGTTCTCAGCTCGTCTCTCCAAAACTCTGTGTCCAAACATATGACTTTAGTACATTTGCCAGATAATCTGACTCACTGTGTGTTTGTGTGTTTGCTTCCCAAGTAGAACACAGCCTTCTCCAAGGAGGTCTTGAGCCTGCCACACAACTTCTCAGTAACCCCACTGCTCCCGCACTTCTCGCTTGGAACACGAGTGGCTTCTCGTCTGGTCTCCTGATAACCATTTTGTTGTTGTTCTTCTGTTGTTTGTTCTTCTCTTTATTCGAACAGCAGGCAGAGACAATGTAGGAAGAATGAAACTGAGGCATTTCTTTCTCTTGTTGAAAACTCTTCAGTGATTGCCCTTGGCTCTAAAATAAGATCCAAACTCCTCACCATGATCAGGAGACCTGGCCGGGCTGGACTCTTACTTGTCTCTCAATCTCCTCTCTTAGTCTCACCTCCTTGCCCGATCTCCCCACCATTCTGGTGGTTTGGGGTTCCTAAAACCTCCCAAGGTCTTTTCCCACCTTAACTCTTGACCCAAGCTGTTTCTTTGTCTGAGTGCTCCTCTTTCTGTAACCTGGCTCATCTTCCCATCTTCCCTGACCACCCAATGGAAAATCAGCACCCCCACCCCCAGTCACGTCTCTTCTCTCACAGCCAATCCCACCTTGAAACATGCATTCATGCTGCATATCACAGTCTACAACCACACATTCACTTGTTGGTTCCTTGTCTTTCTCTTTGGACTATACGCAACACAGCAGCAGAAACCGTGTGTATTTTGTGCCCTGGTACAGTGCAGGTGGATAACACCCTCTCAGTGTTTACAGGGTGAATGAAGCCACTACCTCTTCATTTTCCTTTGAGTAGTCTCCACTTGCCCAGACATCAGTAAAAGAAAACGCTTTAACGCTAGGGACAAACATAGGATTATCATACGCTATTATCGCTGTTTCAGAAAAACAAGGTCATTTTTACAACCTCAAGGCTGAGTGGAGCGTAAATTCAAAAGAAAGTCCTTTCTACAAAGACACAGTTGGTGATCTTATCATAATTTCTTCAGGTTCCTGTGAAAATGTTGTCACAGATAAGCCCACCTCTTCTGACTGCGTTTGGAAACCTCAGCACGATCTCACAGTTCCTACAACCCATGACGCCGCCAACCCAACGCCGGTTGGGTGTTCAGACTCTGAACATCCGGGTGGACTTGAATGAATCCTTGCCCCTCTGTGGGGCCCAGTCCCGGCATCTGCCGTGTGATAGGGCTCACAGAGATGGTTGCCAAGGCAACTCCGGCTCCAACCGGCTCCAACGGTACCCACTGGCTTCCCTCTAAGAGGCAGGCCGAGCCATGCCTGCTGCCGAGGGGACTGAGCGGGGTGGGCGGCCGGTGTCTGAGCCGTAAGCTGCTGCCGACGGGGGAGTGTGGGGGTCGTCTCCTTCTGTGCCGGGCTGCCCAGGGCGAGAGGGGAAGCAGCCAGAGTGGGTGGCCAGTTCCTGTCTCTGACCCTTGGGGCAGTGCCTGCAGCTCCTGCCAGGCTCCCACACCTTGGCTAAGAATAGCTCAGCTCCTTCCTGCTGGCCTGCAGGCCTCCGGAGCCCAGAGGAAAGAGAGCCGGACTATATAACCTCAGGCTGGACTGACCCTTCCGGCGATTCTCTCCTCCGCCCTGCAGATCAAAGAGCTACCGGGATTGTAGCTCTAGTTTCTGACGCTACCGCCTAATAATAGTGTTCTGCAGTCGGTGGAGGGGTGCGGGAAGGGAGGTGGTAGTCAGGCCACTGCTGAAGGCTGGGGGGAAGCAGGAGGTCTGGAAACTGAAAAATAACAACTCTGGGTACCCAGGGTTGGGAGGATGTGTGCTTGAGAGAGAAGCAGGTTGCCAGGGGGCTTCAAGGTGAGCTGAGGTTATAGCAGAGAGCATCAGACTAAGGCCTTGTGGGGAAAGGAGCTCCTGGTTCCAAGTGACAAGGACCAGAGTAGGTCTTGGGCACCCGGATGGGCACACAGCTCTAAAGCTGGCTGAAGCAGTTGGCCTGAAGACCACACTTTGAGAAAAAACCAACAATGGATGGCTTAGCCGTCCAGAAAGCACTTCCCTGAGTGAGGGGCTGGCCCTATTCTGGACCAAGGCCAGGAGGGTAACTTTGGGTCCATCACTAGGCTCCAGTGACTAGGGGGATCATTCATTTGGACAGTGAATGAGGATGTTATTAATAGCTATGCCAGGAGAGCAAGCATCATGGAAACTATCCTGGAAAGCCAGACATCTGGTTGTTCTAACCACCAAACATTGCTGCACCTCCCTGCTCTCCTTTCCCTCGATTTCTCAATAGGAAGAGATGAGATGGAATACATAAAATAGAGCGTTAGAAATTGAGGGGCCACAGAAATCTGGGGCTTATGATCAAGCTTCTCTGTGCTTCACAGGTCCTGTCCTTCATAAATCAAGTGGAAGTTAATTATAGCCACAAGGAGGCTGGAAAAGAAAGGAGAACTTTCTCAGGAAGTCCATTGCTTGGCTGGGGTGGGGGACTGCCTGGACCGAGAGATAAGCTTCATTGACAAGCCAAGGGCAGCAGCTTTATGCAGCTGAAATCCTGGGCTGTAGCAAACCCGGGAGAGAACCCCTACATCCTCTTTTACAGCAAAATAACCTCAGCTCCCCAGTTAACTGTCCACAATCTATACAGTTCACTTGAATAGACAGTCTATTGTTGATTCATTAATGAGCACGTAAGGGACAGATCATGTTACATGCCAGCTTCTCTGTTAGTTTCTAGAGATGTGAAAACAAACAGATTCGTCCCATCTCTTAAGGAACTCTCAATCTAGCCGGGGAAACGGGGCTAAATAATTTGCAGAGTGGTGGAGCAATACTGCTTTGGTGGAGAAACCTGTTTCCAGAGTCCCTTTCTCAGAATCACTGAGGACTTTCGCAGTCTTTCTTTAGACAGATAGCAAAATCCTTGCTAATATGATGATGAAATTTACTTCGGGGTGTTTCAGAGCATTTGTGAGGAGGATAGGCTTTGGAGCTGATTAAATCTAGATTTGGATTCTGCTAACTCACAAATTACACACTCTTCAGCAAGGTTCTCCAGGCAGATAGCAGTGCTACTTTGTCAAGCAGTGGATCTAAAATTTTAACATGTACACAGATCACCTGGGGGATGTGTTAAATGCACATTCACATTCAAGAGGTCTGGGCTAGGGCCTGAGAGTCCACATTTTTAATAAGCTCCCAGGTGAGATTAATGCTGCTCATCTGAGGACCACACTGTGAGTGGCAAGGGCATGGAATGCTAAAAGATCAAATGAGTGCTGAGCACGGTGCTGACAAGTGGAAAGTGTTCAGGAAATGTGCCTTGAAAATAAAAGTCACTCAGTCGTGTCCAACTCTTTGTGACCCCATGGACCATATAGTCCATGGAATTCTCCAGGTCAGAATATTGGAGTGGGTAGCCTTTCCCTTCTCCAGGGGATCTTCCCAACCCAGGGATTGAACCCAGGTCTCCCGCATTGCAGGTGGATTCTTTACCAGCTGAGCCACAAGGGAAGCCCAAGAATACTGCAGTGGGTAGCCTATCCCTTCTCCAGGGGATCTTCCTGACCCAGGAATTGAACTGGGGTCTCCTGCATTGCAGGCGAATTCTTTGCCAACTGAGCTATTAGGGAAGCCTGAAATGTGCCTTACTACTATTCAAATGAAATACTAAAATGTTCATTGATCTTCATCTAGATCTTTCTCCATATATTACTTATTATCATAGTCTAAAAGCAAATTTCTTAAGTCAAGGAAACACTCCCTGTTCCATCTCTTGGGACCCACACGAGGCCAGTCCTTTACACAGCCCATGGCAATGGGGTAATTCCAGAAGAGAGGAGTGGAAGATTGGGAATTTGTTTCTAATATCCCCCCAGATCCTCATGATGGAAGGAGCAACAGGAACTCTTGCTGGGCTGTCATCTTTCCTGCAGAGTGTATCTACCTGTGGGTACTGAGAAGGCGTCACTCTCAGACCCAGTACTAACAGGAAAGAGGGAAGCAAGCATGCGGATAGGAAAAACACGATTAAAGTCTAGAAAGTTTTATAAATGGTGGTGGTTTTAAGGTATGGCTCCACATGTGTTGACACTCCTACCATTGAGAGGCAGGCTGTATGTCCTCTCCTCTTAAAGCTGAGCTTGCTCGCGACTCCTTCCACTGGGAGAGCACGATGGAAGGGCTGCTGCATGACTTCTGAGACTGGATGGGAAAGGGCCCTGCAGCCTCCTCCTGCTTCTCTGGGATGATTGCTCTCCTGACATGCTGCCTCTTTTGGAAGCTAGGTGCTGCAGGCCACAAGGAGAGACCCCATCTAGGCTCTCTGGTTGACAGCTTCAGTGGGGTCCCGTCACTCCAGTCTTCTGCTGAGGCCCTAGACCTCCTGGTGAAGCCGAGTCAACACCTTCTGGCTGGGACCTGACCCACAGAATTCACGAATATAATAACACACTTGTTTTATGTTGACACATTCCCGGAGCAATAAATAATTTAAACCATATTTTTATTTAGAATGAGAAAGTATAGATATGGTAGCTAAAAATGAAAGCTGATGTTAAACCCTTATTTACAGGTAGTAAACATTGTTTTCTATGAAGTTAATAATTCATTAGATTTTTAGAAAGTAAACATCAGCTCTCTAGCAAATTAAATTTAAATTCCATGATTAAGTATTATGTCATTAGAAGAGGAGTAGTAAATAGTGAAAAAAAAAATCATACTTTGGAATCTAGGTTGGAATTCCAAATTTAAAACTTGCCAGTTGCGTGAAAGTCAGGTAGGTTTACTTTTCTATGTCTCATGTTAATAATATATTAAATATTTATATCACTTCATGATATAGTAAATGGGATAGTAATAAAATGAGAAGCTAAGCAAACTGTGTGGAGGAAGAGAAAAAGGGTTCTGATGAAACTGCTCTCTAAGTGAACCTTTAAAATGAGTGGGAATAGCAGGGTTAGATATTCTCAGATCGTAGAATTTCCCCCAAAATTTAGGGTAGATTTAGGTGGGGGAAGCCTTCAAAAAAAGCAATTTTCTAAAATATGTATAAAAATTTGAAGAGCCAATAATAACCAAGCCAGCCAAACAAGCTGAATATCTTAGTTAGTCTAGATCAAGATGGATTATAAAGATATAGTAATGAAGATAGCATGGTTTCGGAACAAGGATGGACAAACCGATGGATGGAACAGATAGTTCAGATATACGCCCACATGCATTTGGTCTGATTTACAACAAAGGTGACAGCTCAGAGGTTGTGAAGAATACAGCTGCAGGACAGAGAGATGTGAGAACCAGGAAAGTAGAGCATCCCCGAATCAAGGGAGGAAAGAGCTTCAGGGAGGAGAAAGAGGACAGAGCCAAGGACAGCAGAGGTCTATTAAACTGGGAAGCTCTTCTGAATTTGACTTTCCAGCAGTTGTTAAGACCAAAGTGTGAGCTCTTCCACCAATGTGGACAGGAACCAGACTGTAGTGGTTTGCAGAGTGAGTGGAAGTGATGGGTTAAAGAAAGAAAGTACAGGCTGCTCTTCCAAGAACTCTGGTAAGAGGAGAGGGGAGGAACTCACAGCAGGTATCCATGATAGGAATTCTTTTTTAGGTTTATTAAGGATAGTGCAGGCTTGAGGGTGTTTATAAGTTGAGATGGTGAAAGTTGAGAGAAAAAGTAGAACATATATCCCACTGAATATATATTGATAGAGGAAATTCAGTGTATTTCTGGGGAGAAAAGAAGATTAAGAGTTAAGAATAACACATGGATAAACTATATTTTATGAGTCTTTAAATGTCTCCAGAAACATTTCAGTTTAAAATAGCCCAATTCTCAGACATCCTCAGTTACATCTCAAAGGCCTTTTAGTGGCTTAAAAATGCATTTTGAAATATATAAGACATAAAAAAATCTATAAAGAGTACTGCAAGGAACTTGTGAGCCCTCACTCACCTTAGAAAATAGAACATTATTAATACAATTTAAGACCACTTTTTGCACCATTTGTGTATGTGTATGTGTGAATGTAACTGTGAGCTTTTGTTTGCTATCATTTTTCCTCAGATAAAGAAATGTCAAAAGTTAAAGAATGAAGAAAAGTCTTGCACCTCTGCTTAGCGACAGGTTGCATGTGTGCATGCTAAGTCTCTTCGGTCATGTTCCCCTCTTTGTGACCCCACGGACTGTAGCCTGCCAGGTTCCTTTGTCCCTGGGATTCTCCAGGCAAGAACACTGGAGTGGGTTGCCATGCCCTCCTCGGAAATAGCTTAATATGTTATTATTATTTCTCTTACTGTCCTAGTATACTTTTGCTTTCAGTTCAGTTCAGTTCAGTCACTCAGTTGTGTCTGACTCTTTGCAACCCCATGACTGCAGCACACCAGGCTTCCCTGTCCATCACCAATTCCCGGAGCCTACTCAAACTCATGTCCATTGAGTCGGTGATGCCATCTAACCATCTCATTCTTTGTTGCCCCCTTCTCTTCCCACCTTCAATCTTTCCCAGCATCACGGTCTTTTCCAATGAGTTTTGTATCAGGTGGCCGAAGTATTGGAGTTTCAGCATCAGTCCTTCCAATGAATATTCAGGACTGACCTCCTTTAGGACGGACTGGTTGGATTGGATCTCCTTGCAGTCCAAGGGACTCTCAAGAGTCTTCTCCAACACCACAGTTCAAAAGCATCAATTCTTCGGCGCTCAGCTTTCCTTATAGTCCAACTCTCATATCCATACATGACTACTGGAAAAACCATAGCCTTGACTAGACAGACTTTTGTCGGTAAAGTAGTGTCTCTGCTTTTTAATATGCTGTCTGGGTTTGTAATAACTTTTCTTCCAAGAAGCAAGTGTCTTTTAATTTCATGGCTGCAGTCACCATCTGCAGTGATTTTGGAGCTCCCCAAAATAAAGTCTGACACTGTTTCCACTGTTTACCCATCTATTTGCCATGAAGTGATGGGACCAGATGCCATGATCTTCGTTTTCTGAATGTTGAGTTTTAAGCCAACTTTTTCACTCTCCTCTTTCACTTTCATCAAGAAGCTCTTTAGTTCTTCTTTGCTTTCTGCCATATGGGTGGTGTCATCTGCATACCTGAGGTTATTCATATGTCTCCCGGCAGTCTTGATTCCAGCTTGTGCTTCATCCAGTCTGGCATTTCACATGATGCACTTTGCATATAAGTTAAATAGACAGGGTGACAATATACAGACTTGACATACTCCTTTCCCGATTTGGAACCAGTCTGTTTTTCCATGTCCAGTTCTAACTGTTGCTCCTTGACCTTTTGCTTTAAAGTTTGTTAAAAATATATAGTAAGTTGGTGACTACTGTTGCCTCTTTATTATGGGGAAATGTTTGTATAAAATCAGAATTATTTGCTTCTTGACTGTTTTATAGAACTCACTTCTAAAATATCTGAGTGAGACTGAGTATGTGTGAGAGTGTGGTGTCAATTTTTAATGATTCATTCAGTTCACTTAACTTATATGCACTTTTTCTGTTTCTTTTTGAGTCAGTTTAGGTATATAATGTTTTCCTTTTCATCTGTTTTTTAACTTAAAGGAATATAATTGTTCATATTATTCTTAATATTTTAATTATCTCTTACATCTATAGTTATGAATTATCTAAAAATCCTAATATTATTTTCCTTCTTTCTTTTTTAAAACTCAATCTACTCAAAGGATATCAATTTTAAGGTTTTTAAAGTTATCAACTTTTGGCTTTGTGTGCATTCTGCTGTTTTTTGTAATTTTTTAAGACTCATCTCACTAATTTCCATTCTTTCTTACTTTCTAAACAAACATGAAAATTTGTAAAATTCCCACTAATAACAACTCTTCTCCTTACATATATCTTGATGTGTGCTATTTTATTATCCTTTGAATTTATGCATTTTCCTGTTTATACCTTGGTTTGTTCTTTGATCCAAGGAATTTTTAGAAGCTTGTTTTAGAATTTTTCAAACATATTGAGTTTGTTACGTTATTTAAAAAAAAAACCAAACACTTAAGTCCATTTTGGTCAGAAAATGTAGTGTCAATGATATGACCGCTTTCCCACTTACAGAGACTTGCTTACCAGCTTATTGATCAAGTTTCATTTTCGTAAGTGTCCCACGTGCGCTTGACCATAATGTGTATTTGCCAATTGTTGGATTCAGAGTTCTATATACAGCCTTTGGCATAAATGTGTTTATTGTGTCTATGAATTCTTTTACTTCTAGCTAATTTTCTTACTGCTTGATTTGTTATTTTTGGAGGGAATTTTACTAAAATTTCTGAGCAGGTGAATTTTGCTCTTTAGGTCGTTCTACCCTTTCTTGCTGTGTATATTTGAAACTATATCATTAGATATAGAAAAGAAGAGAATTTTTATATTTTCATGGTGAATGAAACATTTAATCTAGTTAACCTTTAGATTAAAGGTTAATCTAGGCTTTCTTTTTATAGGCTTTCTTTTTATTAATATTTGCCAGAAAGATTTTTCTTCATCCTTTTATTTTTGACATTTCTGTGTCCTCACTTCAAGATGTGTCTTTTGTAAACAGTATAAAGTTGAATTTTCCCAGGACCATTTTAATAATCTCTGCCCTTTAGCTGGTAAATTTTCAGTCCACTTACATTTATTATCATTACTTATCCACTTAGATTTATTTCTACCATCTTACTTTATGTTTTCTATTTGTCCTACTTTTTATTTTTCCTGTTTATTTTCTCATCTTTTTATATTGGTCATTTTTTAACTCAATTTTTTTAACATTCTATTTCAATTGTTTTAGAAATTAAACTTTTATTAATAACAAACATATTAATTTTAATGAAGTCTACATACAAGGATTTCCCCTTTTGTGTTACAGGATATTGTATTCCAGTAATTCAATTCTTTTTTCATACATTATCAATTCATTCAGCAAATATGTATGGAGTGCTTGCTGTGTGCCAACACTGTGCTAGTAGCGTGGGGTACATAAGGAAGCAAAATTTTCCAAAATAAAAATTCTTACTCCATTTCCTAATGAGGGCAGGCCTATAGTTGAGTTCTAAGGACATATTTTTGTTCCCCTACCCCAACAAGACCCAAAAACCAGATAGAAATTTTAAAAATTTCCTTGTGATTTATCTTTGTATATAAGCTGGTAGAGGTAGAAGTTGAAATAGATCAATTAAAAAAAAAAAAAAAGAAATAGATCAATTAGCTGCACACACATACACACATTTATATATGCATATATGACAGATTTTATCAATCTCTGCATATATAGGGTAAAGATTCTTGTTATTTCATAGGACTTATTGCCAAAAAAACCCCAAAAAAACAAAAACACAACCGAAAAAGGATGCCTTTTCTCTTATTTCCCAACTTTAGATCAGTCCACTTTACTCTCTTTTACCTAATTCTATTGTATTTACCTCCATATCTCTAAATAATGTGTTTACATTGCTACTTCCAGATTTTTCATTTAATCATTACTCATATTCCCTATGTTGGCAGATGAGGTTTACCTGTCTTTCACTTTACCTCCTCTATTATCCCATTTGCTCTTCTTATCCCCACTAAGTTAATTCCAGGAAGGATAATAAGTGCTTCATTTTGCAAAGTTATAGTGACCTATATGATCTGCATTCTGTGTATACTATTTTATTATTCTATAAGCTCTCCTTACAAGTAAGCCAAGCAACTATTAATTTTTTTTATTTCCTGAATTATTTTTTAATCTTCCCTGGAAATAACTGTAGTGTGGAATTTTCCCTTTTATTTCATCAATTAAATCATAACCCTGCCACTAGTGTTGACCCCTCCTCTCAAGACATTCAAATGCACCAGGCATTCTATCAATGTCATCTTTCTAAAGAAATATTTCTTAGAGCCTTTGAATATGCTCCAGTCTAGGCTGGCTGCCCCCACTGCCTGAAGCACAGCTCTCATTCTAGGCTCTCCTTTACCTTCATTCCAAGAATTCTCTTTTCCTCTCTTTTGTTGGATTCCCTGTTTCTCGTTTTCCATTTCCCTCTTTCTTAATTTATTCCCTCTTTATTAACAAGCACATTCTTTACCAGCTTTCTGAAAATCGATGTACTAGAGGCAAACTTTTTCATATCTTATGTGTTTGAAATTGTCTTTATTCCACTCTCACAGTTAGTCTAGCAACAAATGGAATTATTGATTGTAAATTGGTTTCTTTTATAATTTTGAAGGCCCTGCTCCTTCATTATTTAGGTCCCATGTTGCTGTTAAGAAATTCAAAGCTATTCCTGAAATTCAAAGCCAATTCATGATATTTGGATGTGACATATTCTCTTCCTGGAAATTGTAGGATGTTTTCTTTATTCGTTAGTGTTCTGAGAAACCTTAATGTACCTTTTGTGGACTATATTCAGCTATAATGTTGGGTTCTCAATAAGTCCTTTATCTCTGGAAACATGTAACATTCATTTGGGGAAAATATCTTGAAGTACTTTGTTCTTTCAATGTTTCAATTTGAAACAAGTCCTCTCACTTTATCTTTTCAATAATATTTTCCATCTTGTGTTTTTTACTCTATTCTAGATTTTCACCACTTTTATTACATTTTTAATTTCTACCAGAATGTTTTCATTTCTAGAGTACTTTATTTTCTATATGTTGTTTCTTTTCTTTTTTTTTTTTATTCTATTTTTGTTTTATGGACACTATGTCTTTTCTTACTTCTCTGAGGATATTGGTGATAGTTCTTTCCCTTTTTTCAAAAAAAATTCTACTTCCTGCATGGTCTCCATTTCCTCCAGGTTGCTTTTTATCTTCCTGTTTGTTTATTTGCTTTTTTCTTTGGTCTGTGTCAATCTTTGATATTTGATGACGCTTGAAGTTTATGAGTGGGGCACCAGCAAGCTGACTGTGAGCTCTGAGAGAAAGTTTGGTTTGTCAAGTGTGGTCTCTACTATAGGAGTGTTCTGGCTAGGATGTATCTTTGGGAAAATCCCTGGCATCAGTAGCTTCAGATCTTTTCTCTTGTGTTTGCCAGAGGCCCCAGAAGATTTTCAATTCTTCTGCCTAGAGTGTTTATTCCTAGCTGCCTGCAACCTGGAAACTAGTGGGAGAAGTGAGCTGGATGGGCAGCATTCAATTCGTGCCCCTATTTTCAGAATGATGCACTTGTCCTAAACAAGGGCTATTTTCTGACGGTCCAGAGACTTTCTGTTTTATATTCTTCAGTCACCAAATCTCCAGACATCTTGCTGTAGTTTACAAGGGGCAGTATCTCATGGTATGGTAGGATGGGACAAAGGGGAGCAGAGTGGAAATTTGGGAATCTTCAAATTTGAGTTTCTGCTTCAACCAAATTGATCTTCAACCTATCATTACATTTTTAAAAACTGTATGTTATGCATGAAAGTGAAAAAATTGTTAGTTGCTCAGTCATGTCTGACTCTTTGCGACCCTATGGACTGTAGTTCACCAGACCCCTCTGTCCATGGAATTCTCCAGGCAAGAATACTGGAGTGGGTAACCATTCCCTCCTCCAGGGTATTTTCCTGACCCAGGGATCGAACCCAGGTCTCCTGCAGTACAGGCAGACTCTTTACCATCTGAGCCACCAGGGAGCCCATTTTATGTACAGTAGTTTGTATCTGTTAATCCCATACCCCTAATTTGTCCCTCCCCCCTCACTCTCCCCGTTGGGAACCATGAGTTTGTTTTCTGCGTCTGTGAGTCTATTTTGTATATACATTCATTTGTATTATTTTTATAGTCCATATATGAGTGATATCATATAAAATTTGTCTTTCTTTGTCTGACTTATTTCACTAAGCATAATATTCTTTACGTCCATCCACATTGCTTCAAATGGAAAAATTCAATATTTTTAATGGCTAAAGACTATTCCATTGTGTATATATACATATAAGACATCTTCTCAATCCAGTCATCTGTTGAAGAGCATTTGAGCTGCTTCCATGTCTTGGCCATTGTAAACAGTGCTGCTATGAACACTGGGGCATGTATCTTTCGAATTAGAGATTCCACTTTTTCCAAAAATACACACAGGAGTGAGATTGCTGGATACTATGGTAGTTCTATTTTTAGTTTTCTAAAGGAAACCTAAATACTGTTTTCTGTAGTGGCTACACCAACTTGAATTCCCACCAGCAGTGTGTAAGAGTTCCTTTTTTCCACATCTTTTCCACCTTTTGTTATTTGTAGACTTTTTGATGACAGTCGTTCCGTGAGATGTGAGGTGACGCTTCACTGTGGCTTTGATTTGTGTTTCTCTAATGATTAACCATGTTGAACATCTTTACATGTGCCTGTAGGTCATCTACCTGTCTCCTTAAGGAAAAGAAGGGAGTGTCTGCCAACCCCAAAAGGAATGAAAGAGCCACAAAAGAGGGCTAATGGAGTGATGGAGACTTGGTAACATGGTGGGAACTTGATGACTGGAAAGAGACATTTCAATCTGATAGGAAAAGAAATGGGAAGTTGATGTTTCCTCAACCAGAAGCTATTATGATTAGTGTTTTGCCAGAAAAATCTGAGGGCTTTGTGCTGACTCCTGGGACATGGAGGACAGAGATAATTAAACATGAAGAAACCAGCTAGAACAGCCACGGCTGTCATAGACCAGCTATGGCTTCCACAATCAATTTTTTTTTTTTTTTTTTAAGGAGAGAAGAGTTTATAAAGTTATCAAAAATTTCAAATGTAGTTGGGATTTTAAAATTTTATTTAGGATTCCAACTTTATTTCAACATCACAGGACGGCTTTGAAGTTCTGTTTGGAAATCATCTAGAGTCATCTATTTGCCAAATATCTGTAAGTAACATAAAGATGTTAAGTTCTTTGCACTTTATAAGACTGTTCTAGGCATGAGAACTATAATACAGATTTGTTCGTGACACCACCTGATTCTGTTTTCACTTTGTGACCTCAGGCATCCTGTGTTATAAAAACCCAATTTATTCCTGAAAATATCTTGGATATTAAAATTTCAAATAGCTTGGGCTCATATTTCATGATTTTAAGTGAGAAAAATAAGAAAGCATTTCTTAAAACCCCAGCCAATTCCACCAGCCCCCCATTTATCATTAAAACCCTCTTAGAAATCTCTGTAATAACCCATGGAGGATTTCTGAACTATAAAGATAGAGGATTTAAAATGACGACTGCATTTCATGAGCTCATTAGCGAGTATAGATAAATGCTCTGCAGCCATGTTGTTCAATAGCCAATACACGTAATGTTATCATTTCTACCTGCTTACTTTCTATCCGTTGTCTTCTCTCAAAATGCTTTTTCACTCTCAACTATCTTTTTAGTGATTTGAGTTTTTCTAGGTCTCTTTGGTTCGTGTACTTGGTTCACAGGCTTTTCCACTTTCTTAGAAGGCATTTTCACTGAACAATGTGGGGAAGATGACAGCGATAACACACAAGTTTAAACAATGCAATCAACAGCGCGAGCAGCAGAGAAGCCGTCTTGCCGGGGAAATAGCTAAGACAGACTGCAGGGCATCCTGTGTCCTCTTGTCCAGACTTGCGTTCAAATGATGAGTTTTTACTGGCCCCAGCATGCAAATACTTTACAGCAGGTTTTCAATTAGGGTAATGTGTGTGGGGTAAAAATGGTTCCAAGTCATACAGGGAATATTTGCAGAGTGAGGATTCAGGTAGTAAAAGCAGTATCTGTACTGTATCCTGTGTACCCATTGCCTTTTCTTAAAAAAAAAAAAACAAAACCAAAAAAACCCACAGTAAAAAGGTTTTTGTAATTAACAAAACAAATTCAAACACAGTACAAAAATACACAAAAATAAAAACGACTGTATTTGTTTAATTTTTCATGGTTTGCATTCTGTCTTCTGATTAGGCAACAAAACTCTTGGTGGAAATGATCTCATTTTTATAATTCAATCCAGCAAATGATGCTGGCCGCCTACATGGTGGCAGGCACTGTGCCAGGCAGAAAGCTGGTTATGACACAGACAGAACACCATGGCTGAGTGTGCAAGCTTGTTCAGTAAGCGTTCATTTCCTCCCAGTTTCCATGTTCAAGTTCTATGTATCTGCCACCAGGTAAATGGTTATTTCTCCATTGCACCCTACCTCTCCAAACAAACTAACCATGCCAGAGTACCAAACAATCTGATCATTTATACTGATATTCTTCCAAAATATGATTGTTAAAACAAGAGTATGAATTATTAGGTCATAACTAATCATTGTGTATGATTCTTGTATACTTTAGGGAAATCCAGAAAGAAAGAAAAAGTACACAAAGGCAAATTAAATATCCTTCTCCCATTAAACTTCGATTTTAGCCCTAATCACTTCTTCACCTAACCCCACTTTTCTTATTTTGCAAAAACAACCTTTTAACTTCTTAGATGAAATTTCCAGTGTTAAAAGGTCTTAGCTCTTCCAATGTTCTGAGAAGCTCACAGTTCCTCCGTTTTTCTGCTTTTGGGCTTCCGATAGATCTGGGCTCGAAAATCCTGTAGTTATTTTCTTACATTTACTAGAGAAAGGGCATTCTGTTTCACGCCTTGGTTCTCTGAATAGACTCTGACATATTTAAACTGGCCAGCTGGATTTCCAGAGGAAATCTGGCTTTAAGCTTCTAGAAGCGACCTTCCTCTTTCTTTTCTTTTGTGGTTAGAAGAAGAAAGAGCAGAAAGACAATGGCAAGCACTGACAAACGTTATATACCCACCAGGGCAACAAATTCTCCCAGTTGTCAAGGGACCTGTCATTTGTCCAGGCTGCTGCCTCCCCTCCTTGTTCTTTGAGGCAACTCAGTGCTGTCTTTACTGAGGAGACAATTTGCAGACTCCCCCAGACCAGCAGTGTCTGATAGAAATATATTATAAGCCACATATGCAATTTAAAACTTTCTTATAGCCATATTAAAAAGGTAAAAATAAATAAGCAAATTAATTTAATAGTATACTTTACATAACACAATATATTCAATCATATAATCAATATAAAACATATTGAGATATTTTAGGCTGTTTTAGTCTTACTAAGTGTACTTTAGACTTACAGCACGCCATATTTGGATGCTCAGTTTTTATGAGGAATAGGTGAAGTATTTGTAATTTTATGTAATTAACGATTGGATAAGTATATTTACATACTTAAGAGAGCTGACTGTGGCTCGGATCATGAACCCCTTATTCCCAAATTCAGACTGAAATGGAAGAAAGTGGAGAAAACCACTAGACCATTCAGGTATGACCTAAATCAAATCCCTTATGACTACACAGTGGAAGTGAGAAATAGAATTAAGGGACTAGATCTGATAGACAGAGTGCCTGATGAACTATGGATGGAGGTTCGTGACATTGTACAGAAGACAGAAACCGAGACCATCCCCAAGAAAAAGAAATGCAAAAAAGCAAACTAGCTGTCTGAGGAGGCCTTACAAATAGCTGTGAAAAGATGGGAAGCAAAAAGCAAAGGAGAAAAGGAAAGATATACCCATTTGAATGCAGAGTTCCAAAGAATAGCAAGGAGAGATAAGAAAGCCTTCCTCGGGAATCAATGCAAAGAAATAGAGGAAAACAATAGGATGGGAAAGACTAGAGATCTCTTCAAGAAAATTAGAGATACCAAGGGAACATTTCATGCAAAGATGGGGTCAAAAAAGGACAGAAATGGTATGGACCTAACAGAAGCAGAAGATATTAAGAAGAGGTGGCAAGAATACACAGAAGAACTGTACAAAAAAGATCTTCACGACCCAGATAATCATGATAGTGTGATCACTCACCTAGAGCCAGACATCTTGGAATGTGAAGTCAAGTGGGCCTTAGGAAGCATCACTATGAACAAAGCTAGTGGAGGTGATGGAATTCCAGTTGAGCTATTTCAAATCCTGAAAGATGATGCTGTGAAAGTGCTGCCCTCAATATGCCAGCAAATCTGGAAAACTCAGCAGTGGCCACAGGACTGGAAAAGGTCAGTTTTCATTCCAATCCCAAAGAAACACAATGCTGAAGAATGCTCAAACTACCTCACAGGCTTCAGCAATATGTGAACTTCCAGATGTTCAAGCTGGTTTTAGGAAAGGCAAATTGCCAACATCCACTGGATCATTGAAAAAGCAAGAGAGTTCCAGAAAAACATCTACCTCTGCTTTATTGACTATGCTAAAAAGCCTTTGACTGTGTGGATCACAATAAACTGTGGAAAATTCTTCAAGAGATGGGCATACCAGACCACCTGACCTGCCTCTTGAGAAACCTGTATGCAGATCAGGAAGCAACAGTTAGAATTGGACATGGAACAGACTGGTTCCAAATAGGAAAAGGAGTACTTCAAGGCTGTATATTGTCACCCTGCTTATTTAACTTATATGCAGAGTACATCATCAGAAATGCTGGGCTGGAGGAAGCACAAGCTGGAATCAAGATTGCTGGGAGAAATATCAATAACCTCAGATATGCAGATGACACCACCCTTATGGCAGAAAGTGAAGAACTAAAGAGCCTCTTGATGAAAGTGAAAGAGGAGAGTGAAAAAGTTGGCTTAAAGTTCAACATTCAGAAAACTAAGATCATGGCATCTGGTCCCATCACTTCATGGCAGATAGATGAGGAAACAGTGGAAACAGTGGCTGACTTTATTTTTTTGGGCTCCAAAATCACTGCAGTTGGTGATTGCAGCCATGAAATTAAAAGACGCTTACTCCTTGGAAGGAAGGTTATGACCAACCTAGACAGCATATTAAAAGGCAGAGACATTACTTTGCCAACAAAGGTCCGTGTAGTTGAGGCTATGGTTTTTCCAGTGGTCTTGTATGGATGTGAGAGTTGGACGGTGAAGAAAGCTGAGCGCCGAAGAATTGATGCTTTTGAACTGTGGTGTTGGAGAAGACTCTTGAGAGTCCCTTGGACTGCAAGGAGGTCCAACCAGTCCATCCTAAAGGAGATCAGTCCTGGGTGTTCATTGGAGGGACTGATGTTGAAGCTGAAACTCCAATACTCTGGCCACCTGATGCGAAGCGCTGACTCAGTGGAAAAGACCCTGATGCTGGGTAGGATTGGGGGCAGGAGGAGAAGGGGACGACAGAGGATGAGATGGTTGGATGGCATCATAGCCTTGATGGACATGGATTCAGGTGGACTCCGGGAGTTGGTGGTGGACAGGGAGGCCTGGTGTACTGCGGTTCATGGGGTTGCAAAGAGTCGGACACGACTGAGCAACTGAACTGAACTGAACTGAAGGTGTTCTAAACATATTTACATTTTCCCCATAACTGAAAAATCATTCTCCTTTAATACTGCATCCACATGGACAAGACTGGTTTATCTTTTAAAAAATAATTGCTTTGACTTCAAAGCCAAAGATACCAATTTCAGATTCATGTCTAAGCTAAGTAAATTCATTAACTCTTTTGTTAGTAATATAAACACTGAACTCAAAATGGTATTGACAGATTGAAAAGCAATTCTTTATCACTGTTGAGTTCTTCATATTTTTCTTGTAGCTTTTACAGTCAGTTTACCTAAATGCTATCAATCACAATGAAAATTGTTTTCATATTCTCTCATATAAGAAAACTGTAAAATCATTATTAATTGATCATATAATAAAAAGTTTCAATTTCAACTTAAAATCTTGTGTCTCTCTAGCTAGGTCACAGATAAGCTTTACCTTTTCTTATGCCTTCAAATTTAGCTCATTCATATGCAGTCTGAAAATGTAAATCACATTGCCATATTTTGTTTTTGATTTTTGGCTATTTGGCAAATATTCTTTTATTTTCAAGAAAATCTTAAATTAGAGTTAAGGGTAGAGCAAATCCTTGTAAAACTCTCACAACTCAGCTGAAGAGCATTGGCAAAGAAGTCATGAGGCCATTAAACTCTCCATCTTTTCTTTCTTTCAACAGTTCTATTCACTTGCAATGGTTCATTGGATTAGCATACAAACACTGAATGATTTTAAAAACTATATCCATGACAAATTTCATGTGTCTGCTTCAACTAAATATTTGTAAGATGTATCATACAGGGAAACAAAAACTTAAAGGAAACATCAGTTCTTTTTAAAAAATTCCAATAAACTGGGTTTTTTTTGGGATAATATGGCTGAAAACTGTTGTGTTAGAAACTAATTTTTTAATATCTAGCCAATATTCTTCTTTGACAGATGTAAAATATTTTAAAAATATCTATACCACGAGTTTGCTATTTTAGGTCCATGAATGGAAAATATTTCTTTGTAAAGTAAGAAATCTTTGGAGACAAAACATACCCAAAGTACTAATTGTACAGTGTCTTTTATATCTTGTGACTCATTTAAAGGCAACCCAAGAAAAGGAAAAGCTTATCTGTGACTTAGATAGACAGGTACAAATTTTTTTACAATCTTTCAGATTTTGAATCAGTTGATCTTTGGTATTGTTAAGAAGATCTTGTATTTTATAAACAATAGTTGTGGTGCCTTAATTGAAGTTCTTACTTTTGTGAAATATTTTCTTTAGTGTTGTTCTCAATTTTGTAACAAAAATTTCTGTAACTTAGATAATAGTTTCTTTTACCATCTCTCCATCTAAAAAATGTGAAAATGAAAGCAATTTTGTATCTGGCCAAAATGACAAGCTCAAATCTTATTAAAAGTCTTAAGAATTTGGGATGACATGGATAGATCTGGAAGACACTATGCTAAGTAAGTGAGTCATAGAAGGGCAAATACTGCATGATTCTACTTATATGAGCTATCTAAACTAATCAAACTTACAGAAGTAGAAAATAGAATGTTGGTTGCCAGTGGGTGGAGGGAGAGAAAAATGGGCAGTTGCTATTCAACTTGTACAAATTTACAGTCATAGAAGACAGATAAGTTGTAGAAATATGCTATACAACATACCTGTAGTTAACACTATGGTATTGTGCACTTAAAATTTTATTAAGAAGGTAGATCTCATGTGAAGTGTCCACACACACACACACAAACACACACACACACAAAGGGACACAAAGAAACTTTTGGAGGCAATAGACGTGTTTATTACCTTTAATGTGGTGATGGTATCACAGGTATATATAATGTATGTAAAAACTCAACAAATTGAATACATTAAATATGTGCAGGTTTTTGTATTTCAATTATATCTCAAAGCTGTGAAAGAGAAAGTGAAGATAAATTGTCTACAAAACAAGAAAAACTTAGATGTTTAATCCTGACTTCAGGTAACTAATTTCAATTCTTTTGCAAACACTGGAGCAAACATATCAAATTCAGTATGTGTTTCCTGAAAAGTCTCTTAACATTGTGTACTTTATTATCTCTAAAGATTTTTATACAACAATCTTTCTCATTTTGCTCCATGTCAGCAAATTATAGTTGTCATTCATTGTGAAATTTACAACATACCTTTACCAATCATTATTTTAGTGTTCTCACCAGCTTTTGCACCTGTATGCAATTCTGCATCAGTACGATGCCTTCACTTTGAATTAAAAAACTTGTCCATTCTTATTTTTTAAATAGAAAAATAATTTAATTGTATTACAATTAAAATAATACTTTATATAATTTATTATTTATAAATTATACCAATTATAATTCATAAAGGTATCATTGGAACTTGTGCTGTCTGTATAAAACATTCAAATAAACACATTATAATGTTACATTGGTGTATAGGGAAAAAAATCAGTGAAATTGAAGTCAGTGTGTAGACATCAACTCGGTCAGTACAGTGTTTACATGTAATATTAGAAATAGTGTATATAATACAGTAATGTGAGAGTAAAACTTCACAGTGAAGGTTAAATGTTGTCCTACCAAAATAATCAAGTCATATTGTTAGAAAAATATTTTATACTCTTTCAGTTTTTAAATGTAAATTATCAGTTCAGTTCAGTCCCTCAGTCATGTCTGACTCTGCGACCCCATGGACTGCAGCACGCCAGGCCTCCCTGTCCGTCACCAACTCCCAGAGCTTGCTCAACTCATGTCCATCGAGTCGGTGATGCCATCCAACCATCTCATCCTCTGTCATACCCTTCTCCTCCTGCCTTCAATCTTTCCCAGCATCAGGGTCTTTTCCAGTGAGTCAGTTCTTCTCATCAGGTGGCCAAAGTATTGGAGTTTCAGCTTCAGCATCAGTCCTTCCAATGAACACCCAGGACTGATTTCTTTTAGGATGGACTGGTTGGATCTCCTTGGAGTCCAAGGGACTCTCAAGAGTCTTCTCCAACACCACAGTTCAAAAGCATCTATTCTTTGGTGCTCAGCTTTCTTTATGGTCCAACTCTCACATCCATACATGACCACTGGAAAATGTAAAGTATCACAATTAAGTACAATGAAACAGTGACATATTTCAAGGGTGTGGCTGGTGATTACGGTGCTGACTGACACGATCTCAGATTATCACTAATGAGAACTGACAGATACCTACCTGAATCTAAAAATCCCCAATAAAGGGATTTTGATTCCATTTCAATAGATCAATATTTAAAAACACACATGAATACTGGAGTGGATAGCCATCCCCTTCTCCAGAGGATCTTCCCGATCCAGGGATTGAACTTTGGCCTCCTGCGTTGCAGGTAGATTCTTTACCATCTCAGCCACACAGGTAAACCATGAATAGGTGCTTTAAAAAGTATGCTTATGCTATAATTCATTGTGATTCCTCTAAATAAGGATGTAATGAAATAACAGTATACATTAGGAATAAAAAAAAATATCAATTTTCAGAAATCTAGCTTTCATGCATTTCACATTTTTGTTTTACATATTCTATTAGATAGTCCATGTAAACCATTTAACACAATGTCTGGAGCATAATAAAGTGACACATTTATTTGTTTTCTCTCCTTGGTCATCTGATTGCTGATGCTTTTGAGCCCAAAGAGTTTGGTGCTGTTGTCCGTCTGCTGCTGCTGCTGGGAGCAGGGCAGAGCCCAAGGCTGATGGTTGAGAGCTGAAGCTGGGCTTCTGAGATAGCAGTTGTCCTTGTCACCATCTTTCTCCCCAACCCATGACCCGATCCCTTAACTGCCAGGGTCTGGAGCTTGCTCACCATGTGCGGTCATCATCTCAAGTGGGCATCTTGCTAGACTCCATCCTCTCTGACCACAGGGAAAGCTGGCCGCTGAGTGAAGACTTTACTCATGAGTGAGCTTGGAGGAAACATATATCAAGACTTCCTTCAGCTCTTGTTTGGGAAACAAGGAAAAAGATCTTGTTTCTGCCACCTTTTCCTTTGTATCCCTCATGTCCGGTGGTGGGGAGGCGGGGGTCAAGGAAGAGGGGCTGCATGGCTCCCTGACCCTGTAAGTTACTAAGTCTTGATCCTTCCCCTCCATGATCACAGCTGCTCCTGCCTGCCCAGATGGGTCTTTAAAGATTTTCGTATGTTCTAAATCACCGGAGCTTCAGTGAGGCAACATCTACAGGAAGCAAAACAAAGGACTTGCTAATCTTTAGCATTTGGGGAAGATACGTCATCCTGCCTAAAAAGATGTAAGCCTAGTGTTCAACTTCTGAATACAGCGTGCTTTTAAACATTGTCAGGATATGTTGTTAGAAGCATTGTTACAAATTAGAAAAAGAGAGTTGAAAGAGTAAAAGCTAAAAGTTTTCATTGAGAGCTCACTATATCCTAAGTATCTCATTAATCCTCAAAGCAGCATTAGTTGTGACTGTTTTTATCTACAGTTTTGAGATGATGAATCCGAAGAAATGAGATGATACATGACCGGTCCAAGAACATAAAGCTGGCAAAAGTAGACATGACTGAAGTGACTTAGCGCGCGCGCGTGTGCACACACACACACACACACACACACACATACGCGTATATGTGTGCATGCTAAGTGATGCATGCATGCTAAGTCGCTTCAGTTGTGTCTAACTCTTTGCAACCCCAAGGATTGTAGCCTGCCAGGCTCCTCTATCCATGGGATTCTCTAGGCAAGAATACTGGAGTGGGTTGCCATTTCCTCCTCCAGGGGATCTTCCTGACCCAGGGGAACCCATGTCTCTTATGTCTCTTGCTTTGGCAGGCAGGTTCTTTACCACTAGCGCCACCTGGGAAGCTATATCAGTTCAGTTCAGTCACTCAGTCGTGTCCGACTCTCTGCGACCCCATGAATTGCAGCAGGCCAGGCCTCTCTGTCCATCACCAACTCCCGGAGTCCACCCAAACCCATGTCCATCGAGTCGGTGATGCCATCCAACCATCTCATCCTCTGTCGTCCCCTTCTCCTCCTGCCCCCAATCCTACCCAGCATTAGGGTCTTTTCCAATGAGTAAACCCTTCACATGAGGTGGCCAAAGTATTGGAGTTTCAGCTTCAACATAAGACCTTCCAATGAACACCCAGGACTGATCTCCTTTAGGATGGATTGATTGGATCTCCTTGCAGTCCAAGGGACTCTCGAGTCTTCTCCAACACCACAGTTCAAAAGCATCAATTCTTCGGCGCTCAGCTTTCTTCACAGTCCAACTCTCACATCCATACATGACCACTGGAAAAACCATAGCCTTGACTAGACGGACTTTTGTTGGCAAAGTAATGTCTCTGCTTTTAAATATGCTATCTAGGTTGGCCATAACCTTCCTTCCAAGGAGTAAGCGTCTTTTAATTTCATGGCTGCAGTCACCATCAGCAGTGATTCTGGAGCCCCCAAAAATAAAGTCTGACACTGTTTCCACTGTTTCCCCATCTATTTCCCATGCAGTGATGGGACCAGATGCCATGATCTTGGTTTTCTGAACATTGAGCTTTAAGCCAACTTTTTCACTCTCCTCTTTCACCTTCACCAAGAGGCTCTTTAGTTCTTCTTCACTTTCTGCCATATATATATATATATATATATATATATATATATATAATGGTTGTTGCTGTTCAGTCATTAAGTCATGTCCGACTCTTTGCAACCCCATGGACTGCAGCACGCCAGGCCTCCCTGTCCATCACCAACTCCCAGAGTTTGCTCACACTCATGTCCATTGAGTTGGTGATACCATCCAACCATCTCATTCTCTGTTGCCCCCTTCTCCTCCTGGGTTCAATTTTTTCCAGCATTAGGGCCTTTTCCAATATGTCAGCTCTTCGCATATAATATATATATGTATATATGTATGTGTGTGTATATATATATATATATATATATGTATGTATAAAACATTCCTAGTTTTTAATCACTTCTATTTGATCCTTCTGAACAGATATGTCAAATATATCTATACAGTGATTTACTCATATTTGCTTATAATACTTACACAGTATTTTTGCTGTTATTCCTACTGTTGAATTGAATGAACTACCAAATTTTTAAAATTTAGGGATGCATATTTTACTGCCTCTTATTTTAGAAAGTACTCGATTAAAATTTGGCTCAAACAGTAATTTTGGTTTTTTTTAGCATAGAAGAAGTTTATTAAATGTTGCTCTTCATTTGAACACATGGAGAAGGGGTGGATAGAAAGAAGGATTCAGCAGAAGGGGAATTTGGATTACCCATGGTTTTACAAAGACCTCACCAGACTTCACAGGAATCTCTGAAGCTGAGATGATCCCTTACTGTAGTTTTGAGTTGGATCAAGGGGGCAGAGGCATTCCTGAGTAGGATGCCAGTCATTGAATGCAGACTGTTCTAGGGATGGGCTGTACCCTCAGGCAAAGTGCTTCTCTTTAGGCAAGACTTGAAGACTGATTGCTGAGTGTTTGCAGTAGGGGGTGAAAAGTACTTCACCCCTGAAAAGGTGTCTGGGTGACACAGGACTCTGTCCACTATACCCAAGGTGGAAGCTCCTTCATCTGAAAACTGGGAGAGTGGAGACTGCACACTGCTGATGGAGGAGTTTAGGGCAGGGATGTGGGAGACGCCTCTCTCTCTCTCTGCTCTGCCCGTCTCCTGCCTGCAATGCAGCAGACCAGGGTTGGATCCTGGGTCAGGAAGATCGCCTAGAGGAAGGCATGGCAACCCACTCCAGTATTCTTGCCTGGAGAACCCCATGGACAGAGGAGCCTGGCAGGCTACAGTTCATAGGGTCGCAAAGAGTCGGACGTGACTGAGCGACTAACGCTTTCAAGACTGAAACACAATCCAAAATAAGATAATTCATAGTAAAGCCCTGCAGAGCACAGCTGAAGGATGCAAGGAGAGTGGACAATTAAGCAGTTACATCGGACCAACTGGCACAGGGGCCAGCAGCTGGCTCTAAGCCTTCTGGCAGCGAGGGCAAGAGCTACACACATTAGATTGAATCGTTTTCAACTCCTGACAGTAAGAAGAATACGATTCAGCTGCAGATAACTCAAGTAGGAATTAACGTATGAGCCTTCAAATAAAAGGGATTAAACAACATGGAAAATATCTAACCCTGGTTTTACGAGACACAGAAGAATCATTCAGATAGCTGGTTGTCATGTTGTTCTTAAGTAAGAGTGCATGCCCTTACATACTAACCTGCTACTTGTGAAAACATCTCCAAATGCTGAAAAAACATGATGCTGCGCTTCCTTCAGGGCTAGAATTCCATGATTAGAACTTGGAGACTCTCTGATGGGTGATTTAGATGCTTTGACCCTCTCCAGTACCAGACGCCTAAACCATTTCTGGGCATGCGCCAAATAGTTATAAATAATGACCAAATCCTCTAAACAATACAGATTTTTCCAAATTGTGTATTAAAATGAGAACTAGATGCGAGATGGGAAGAGAGAGAAATGAGTCATGCTCTGTTAGAACGTTAAAAGCTAGACAGGCTTTACTCAGACAGGCTGCTCAAGAGAGGCTGCTCACTTCAGGGGAGGCATGAGACGTCCAGGCTCGGGCAGGGGGACAACTCGGGCTAGTAGGCAGCTGACTGAGGTGCTGGGTACTGTTCCAGAAAAGTTGATAGGGAGATGTTACTATTCTCTACATCCTTCGGATAAGGAAACGGAAGCTCAGAGAAATCCGAGGCCGTATATAAACCTCCCTGACCGCAGAGTGCAGTAATGAGCCAAGAGATGTGAGTCTCGTCCAAACTACTTGGGAAAACAAGACTTCAGCTTGACAAGTGATTGGGCTGGATGTTACCACCCGTCTACACCTCTCAAAGCAAACATCTCTATTATCCTGTACTTTTTTCTGAAGAAGTTGTCTGTTGGATGCCACTGATAAGTGATAGTGCAAAAAAGTCACTTAAATAGCAGGAAGATTCAATCTAAGCAGCAAGAGAAGACTGTATAAAATTGCTCTTTGAAATTTTAATTTTTTTAATAAAAGCTTAATTATTTCTATGATTTAATAGTGGTATAATCAATATTAATTAGCAGTCCTTTTGGCAGTGGCTAAACTACAAATTCAACCACTGCTTAAGACCTATTTATTTATTTATTACCAATTTTTAAAAAACTGAAGTCTAGTTTTTTTAAACTAGGCATTTATTATAATTACCGAATTCTCCATTCTAATGATTATATATTGCCTAAAATTTGTAAAACTGTAGTGTAATTAATTTACAATATTGTGTTAGTTCCAGGTGTACAGCAAAGTGATTCAGTTGTATATACACACACTCATATATATATATATATATTATATATATATATACTCTTTTTCAAAGACCTCTTTATTGTCAAAGACAATAAAACAAGGCTACTGTTTCAAAGGAGAAAGGCCAGCCTTCCCACTTCCTATTACAGAGGAACATGTCCCTAATTTTCCTAGTTTTATAAAGATTAAAAAATGAGCAGTGCTAAGTTCATTGTCCCACTTGATATCATTTAAAACTGGTTGTGTATGTGCCATGATATCTATTTCAAACGTGTTGCTTTTCTGAGGCACTAGAGAAGCAGAGGCTAGCCTGAAGTCTGTGATACATATTGAATGATGTTAAGTTACCTGAGGGCCCTTGATGCTTTCACAATGTGGAGGAAAACTTATTCTTTAATTGAGCTTTGTTCTTATACAAAGCCAGTTTTAGTAGTAATGAAAAGGAAAAGTTAAAATTTTACATAACCTCCTTTTCCTTCTCCCTCTGTAACTCATCTTGCCCCTTGCAAAGTCTAGATCACGTAGGTCACGTAGTCTCAGAAAGTGGGGACTTGCAATACTAGGTACTGGAGTTTATCTCCCTCACCCTTGTCCTGCTCTTTGCAATCACCCGGCCCCTGCAAACCTGCTTAATCACGCCTGTCCAGGCCAGGCATCCCTCTCCGTACCTTGACTGCTGTTCCCGCACGTGCGAAACCCCTTAGTTTAAACCAGCCAATTAACAGCTAGTGTTGCCCACTACAGTCTGTCTATAAAACCTTCGCTATGTTGGGGGCTCAGAGCTTGGAGTGTTAACTCCTCTGGGCCGGACGGTGTAATAAACCCGAGTTCTCCACCTCTCAGTGTGGTGCTTGGTTTCTCCAGTACTGGTTTCCGCAACAGTAATAGTAGGAATAGGAAAGTGGGTGTAGATGGGAGGTCAAATTAGTGGACTGAGGGACTGCAGAAACTTGAAGTGATATGAGAGTCAAAGACAACACGAATTTTAAATTTTAGTAGCTCAGATGATGGTGCTACCATCACCGGAAGTGGGAGAATTAAGAACCAGGTAGGTTTGGGTGGTAGAGGGACAGGGATCATGTGTAGGAATCTATTTGAAGGTAGACAGTGAAGGTTGTAAAAAACAGTCATTCTACCTCCCTTATTTGAGACCTGTGCTGTGACTATTCCCCATCATTACTGATACAATGTCAAGGGTCCATAACCATCTGGTTCAGTTCAGTTTAGCTGCTCAGTTGTGTCCGACTCTTTGCGACCCCATGGACTGCAGCACGCCAAGCTTCCCTGTCCATCACCAACTCCTGGAGTTTGCTCAAACTCATGTCCATCGAGTCGGTGATGCCATCCAACCATCTCATCCTCTGTCATCCCCTTCTCTCTTGCCTTCAATCTTTCCCTGCATCAGGGTCTTTTCCAGTGAGTCAGTTCTTCACATCAGATGGCCAAAATATTGGAGTTTCAGCTTCAGCATCAGTCCTTCCAATGAATATTCAGGACTGATCTCCTTTAGGACTGACTGGTTGGATCTCCTTGCAGTCCAAGGGACTCTCAAGAGTCTTCTCCAACACCACAGTCCAAAAGCATCAATTCTTCAGAGCTTAGCTTTCTTTATAGTCCAACTCGCACATCTATACGACTACTGGAAAAACCATCTGGTAAAGGTCTGAAAAAACTGATGACACCATCTCACAACCTGATGCAATTTACAGAACCATCTAGTCTTTCAACTTGAGTGAACGCAAGTTCACTCATCTGTTTATCTAGCATGTGTTTCTACGAGTCAGGTCCTGTGCTAGGTACTGGGGGTGAAATGGTTAATGGCACAAGGAGCTTATGATCTCACTGGAAAGATGATAAGAAAACAGGCAGTAACAACAGAGTGAGTGCGCAGTGGTAGTAATCAGAGACAGAACATTAAGCCAGCTCACGGCAGAAGCATGTGATTCGGCCTCCGTGAGTCAGAGAAGCCCTCCTGGGAGGTACGAAGTCCAAGTGCAGGGAGGAGAGAGCCAAGTGAAGTGGTGAGGTAGGGAGCCTTCCAGATGGCGCTGTGAGCATCAACACAGTTGAAGCACAAAGGATGAGAGGAGGTGTGGTGAGAGTTGAGAAGGGAGAAGTAAATGGACCCAGTCGGGAGGTGCCTTGTCAGTCTTATTCAAGGCTTTGGACAGGATTCCAAGAGCAGTGAGGTGCTATTACTGAAGGGTTTAGAATTCTCTCTCCGCCTATAGTGGGAAGGATGAAGTGGGCTTGAAGCAGAGCTTTAAGGAGTAACGTTGTCTCCAGTCACCTGAGGGTGAGAGCCCAGGGCAGAGAGCCCTTCAGTTCCCATCTCACTGGAAGCATCTTGGAAAATCAGAATCAAGGGTGGCAAGAGCTTTCACTACCCACCTATCCCACACCCCACCCTCTGATGCTCCCTGCCTTCTGCCACCGCTTTAGTGAAGCTTCCCAAGGAGTGATGAGCACCTACACTCTGCAGTCATAATGTAAGGACTTCACAGCTTCCTCATAACAACCTTATGAGGTGGGGATAATGTTACCTCCATTTTACTGAAGAGGAAACCGAAGTTCCAAAACTGAGTACCTTGCCCCCAGTGGCACAGCTAGTAACAGAGGGAGGATCTAACCCAAACAAACTGACTCAAGAGGCCTCATTTACAATTGCAGGGAATATGAAAGCTGCTAGTAGCAATCATTTCTCTACTTTGGAGAGTCTGAAAGGTTGAATCACACTTTTTGGTGAGAAAATTATTAATATAACATAAAACATGCCATTTAACCACATTTAAGTGTACAGTTAAGGGGCATCAGTTACATTTGTATATAGAGCAGCCACTGCCACAGAGCTTCCAGAACCATCTCTCTCATCTCAAATAGAAACCCGATACCCATTAAGCAATAACTTCCCCTTCTCCCTTCCACAGTCCATGGTAATCTTTACTTTCTGTCTCTACGAAAAGTCCTATTCTATATATCTCATATAAATGGAATCATAGAATATTTGTCCTCTGTCCCTGGCTTATTTCACCCAGCAGAAAGTCATCAAGGTCTGCCCATGTCATAGCATGTAACAGAGCTTTATTCTTTCTGACGGCTGAATAACTGAATAATATCCCACTGTATATGGGTCCCACATTTTGTTGAGCCGTTCATCTGCTGATGGACACTAGGTTCTCTCCATCTTTCGGCTACTGTAAATCATGCTGTAATGAACACTGCTGGCCTAGCATTTGTTTAAGTCCCCACTCTCAATTCATTTGAGTATTATATAACTAGGAGTAGAATTACTGGGTGGTATGATGCTTCTATGTTTAGCTTTTTGAGGAACTGCCAAACTATTTTCCACAGCCAGTGCACCATTTTACTTCCCCACCAACAATATACAAGGGTAGAACCATAAGACTTGAAAGGCAGAAAAGATCCTGCGGTGTATTTAGTTAGCTCCCTTACTTTACAGCTGGGGAGACAATAGTAGTTTAAAGATTAGTCACCATTTTTGATCACTGACTATAAGCCAGCCATTTTATATACATTATTCCACCTTGTCCTCTCCAAACCCCTGTAAAGTGTTTATTATCTCAGTTTTACAGAGGCTAATTAACATGCTCTGCATCTCACAGAAGACAAATGGTAAAATTGAGCTCTGAACTCAATTTAGTCTTAAATTAACTCAGGATCCTACAAATGGATCTTCTCTGTGGCCCAGGATTATCTGCTCGTCCTTCCTGGAATTGGTTCTCAGTTGATTCCATCTCTAAAATGAGTTTAAGATTTTGTAGGCTTGTGAAAGCTTTTGATTACTTTTGTAAATTGATCTGGAATTTATGTTTTTCATATTACCTGGGGTCACATCTTAAAAATGCAGTTTCATTGTCAGTGAACAATGGAACAGGCAGGAAACAAAACACTTTGTTGTTATTGTTGGGTAAATATAGCCTCCCTGCTGGTTTTCCTTTTCTGAATTTTCTCCAAAGTGTTTCTCTGTAAAGCTACTGTAATCTGATCCTTAAAAAGCATTCTGCTAATTCGGATGCCCTTAGTAGCTGTAGAACTCCTCCGTCTGTCTTTCTGTTCTTCTTGGGTGCTTATCACCCATCTCTTGCCTGGTTTTCTTGGTTGTGGATTGAATTTCCATATGCTGCTACACAGTCCTGTAGCCTTTCTCTCCAACGATCTCTTTCCTGTGTAAGACGTTTTGCTCGCCATTGTTAAGCACAGGCATATGACAACATTTCCTCCAAGAAATTTCCTTCTGCTTCTCCTCTGCTTTGTAGGTGTTTGACTTCATTCATTTGTTCTCTTTAATATCCTCATTGCATAAAGTATTATACTGTGGCCTCCTTTTTTCTTCCTTCCTTCTCTAAGTAATTTAGTTGGCCATTTTAGGGCTCATACTACTTTTTGTCACACTTAGGATTTGAAGTCTGGGTATCGGGGACCCTGAGAATTAACTCGGCCTGCTTCTCAGTCCACGCGTCTTATCTGAGTGATGAAAGCGCACTTGAGAGAAGAAATAGCCATTGTAGCTGCTTCCCAGCCCCTTCTGTAAAGGGGTTCTTTATTTTTTCTTTTCTATTAGAATTCTAGATTTTGTAGCTAGATTTTCACCGCCATTGGCTCACCTAGTTGCCCCCAAGCATCCTGCTGGCTACTCTGGCTTCGTTAAAATAGTAGCTTACCTTACCTTCGTTGTGGTTGTTCAGTTGCTCAGTCGTGTCTGACTCTTTGCAACACAGCTCCATATTTTACAAAGTGCATTGGACTACATTATGTGACTCAAGTCTGACTTAATTGCAGTAAGTAAACCTTATAATCCTTATTTTATAGATGAGAAACCAAGATTTAGGAAAGTTAAGAAGTTTTCTCAAAGCCGCACCGAGTGGCAGAAGTAAAATTCAGACTTCATATTTTTCTTATATTGTCTTATATCTTGTCAGCACTTAGTGTGTTAGTTGCTCAGTAGTGTCTGACTCTTTGGGACCCCATGGACTGTAGTCCACCAGGCTCCTCTGTCCATGGGATTCTCCAGGCAAGAATCCTGGAGTGGGTAGCCATTCCCTTCTCCAAGGGATCTTCCTTATCCAGAGATTGAACCTGGGTCTCCTGCACTGCAGGCAGCTTCTTTACCATCTGAACCACCAGAGAAGCCTTTAGATAGAGTCAAATTCTTTCTGGTTCTTAGTAATCAGTTTGAGACTTTAATTTTTTATTTTATTTTTTAATTGGTGACTTTAAATAAAGCTAACGGAAAATAAAAAGGAAATAAAGGTAGGAAGAACCAGAATATATAGAAGATGAAGATGGGCACATTTCTAAGTCCTAGGTCTGGACCACATATTTCTTCACTGATCAGCATAGAACTCATCACAAACTTAGAGGCTTAAGAAGTGCTTGCGTGCTAAGTCACTTCAGTGGGGTGTAACTCTGTGGGACCGACCCTATGGAGGGTAACCTGCCAGGCCCCTCCGTCCATGGGATTCTCCAGGCAAGAATAGTGGATTGGATTCCCATGCTCTCCTCCAGGGGATCTTCCCGACCCAGGAATAGAACACATGTCTCTTTACATCTCCTGCACTGCCAGGCATGTTCTTTACCTAGAACCACCTGGGAAGCCCAGAGGCTCATGACATACCTACTTATTATCTCATAATTCAGATTTTGAAAGTAGTATGCCACGGTTGGGCTCCTGCTGAGGGTATCAGAAGGCTAACACCAAGGTGTTGACCAGGCTGGACTCTCATCTGGAGACTCTCAGAACTTGTGAGTCCTCGCTGAGGCCTGCTAGACCTTCCCTGACTCTACTCCCAAGGATTTCCAAATACCTTTCACCACTGCCCTACAGGTCTGTTGGCTCCCCAGTCCTGAGAATCCCGTTCCCACCACTGCCCGTGTCTCAGTGCTGGGCGGCTTGTCCCAGCACCATCCAGTGATGGTCACCATGGTCCCTGCTCCCTGGGAACTTGAGCCTCTTCCCCAGGGACCCAGCCAGCATCCCACCTGGCTCCCACTCCTTTCCCCACATGGCATGAGACGATGAGTTACACCTGGGCTCAGCTCTGGATGCTCCTGCGGCTTCCTCTCCATTTCCTGGGCAGAGTCACATGAATGAAGGTGTCTCCTTCCCAATATCTCACCACCCACTTGGCACCATCTAGCCATTCTCATTTCTGATCGGATGACCACACTGAATCTCAAGCTCATTTGCTGAGCCGGGTGACAGACATCACAGGACCCAGTCAATACTACAGACGATGATTCTCTCAAAAGAATCCCATAGTCCACTTGCCCCAGGAAAGGGGTCTTTTAGAATGACACCTTTAAAATGTTATAATAGTAAGTGCTCGACATTTTCTTAGATGCCAGTCTGTATATAAAGATCTTGGCGATCCTACAAGTGAAGTATCATTAGACACATTTTACCTAGGAAGACTTTGAGGCTCAGAAAGTTCAAACAATTTGCCTCAGGATACAGCGCCAATGAGTGACAGAAACATCTCAGTTTGCACCTCTTCCACGCCTGTGATTACTTGTTCTTAAGGGGAAAATAACACACATACTATCAGAATGCCACAAACACAGTGGAAGCAGTGTCACATCCTCACACGTGGGCTCCCAGGTGCTCAAATCACATTTATGCATTTTTAACGCTTTGGTTCAGGAAACGTTCTGCCACTGGGGGAGCCCTCGCTTCTGCTCGTGGTCCATCAGTGCCGCTGTCATTCACACATCTCAACACACTGTTTCACCGTGACTGAAGCGGCAAAACAACTCCAGCAACAGTTGCCATACAGCGCCATATGGAAAAGTCACGCGTGGTGTGTGCGTCTTGGACAACAGCCGTGTGTGTGCGTCTTGGACAACAGCCGTGTGTCTGCTTCCTGTGAGGATGCCCGGGTGGGTGCACGTGGGGTGGGGATGTTTTTTGAGCGGTATGACTGTGTGTTTGGGATAGATTGAGGATCTGGGCAGGCCTTTTGACTGGGAGCCCCTTACTCTCAAGTATAAAACAGATTTATAGCAGAGAAGGCTTGCGGTGGGAATAGCTTCTTTTGCTCTGACCCTGTCGGCTCAGCACTGCCATTTTACAGCTCCCCATGAAGAGTGCTGGCAAGTCAGTCCTGGTACCCGCCAAGAGGACTGTGTCCTTCCAAGGGAACCTTCCCAGCCTACGGCCTTAGCCTCACACTAAGTTGGGCTGGCCAGGTTCTGCATCCACCCTCCTTTCCATGGTGGATTAGACGGGATTTGGATTCAAGGACAGTCAACCCACACACACCAGCAGCTGATGAAGTGACCAGGCAGGAAGTGCTCTGAAGAAATGGTAGATAAAGAGGCCAACCAGGGTCTCATTCTTGGAAATTTGAACTGGAAATTGGAGTTCAGTTCAGTTCAGTTCAATCGCTCAGTCGTGTCCAACTCTTTGTGACCCCATCAATCGCAGCATGCCAGGCCTCCCTGTCCATCACCAGTTCCTGGAGTCTACCCAAACTCATGTCCATCGAGTCGGTGATGCCATTCAGCCATCTCATCCTCTGTCGTCCCCTTCTCCTCCTGCCCCCAATCCTACCCAGCATTAGGGTCTTTTCCAATGAGTCAACTCTTCGCATGAGGTGGCCAAAGTATTGGAGCTTCAGCTTCAACATCAGTCCTTCCAATGAACACCCAGGATTGATCTCTTCTGGATGGATTGATTGGATCTCCTTGCAGTCCAAGGGACTCTCAAGAGTCTTCCCCAGCACCACAGCTCAAAAGCATCAATTCTTTGGCGCTCAGCTTTCTTCACAGTCCAACTCTCACATCCATACATGACCACTGGAAAAACCACAGCCTTGAGTAGACGGACCTTTGTTGGCAAAGTAATGTCTCTGCTTTTAAATATGCTATCTAGGTTGGCCATAGCCTTCCTTCCAAGGAGTAAGCGTCTTTTAATTTCATGGCTACAGTCACCATCTGTGGTGATTTTGGAGCCCCCCAAAATAAACTCTGACACTGTTTCCACTGTTTCCCCATCTATTTCCCATGAAGTGTTGGGACAAGATGCCATGATCTTAGTTTTCTGAACGTTGAGCTTTAAGCCAACTTTTTCACTCTCCTCTCTCACTTTCATCAAGAGGCTCTTTAGTTCTTCTTCGCTTTCTGCCATAAGTGTGGTATCACCTGCATATCCGAGGTTACTGATATTTCTCCTGGAAATTGGAGAGTATCAGCCAATTGGTAGAAAGAGAAAACAGGAGACAGAAAGCAGGCAGAGGGCAAGAGAGTGACGGACCCCCACCGGTGGGGCCACAGGGGACTCCCAAAGCAGATGTGGGCGAGAAGACAGTTCAATGCCTCGGGGTCCCAAAAGTCTCCACGACCTCCTCACAGCTCCCTCTGATGCCCTATTGGACTTTCTCTTTCTGCTTGTGTATTCCAGTGCAATCTTAATCACATTAATTGTATTGGGATGACAGGCAGCAAGTAACAGAAAACCCAACTAAAAATGGTCTAAATAAGAAAAATGATCTTTTTTTCTCACTTAAAATCCCAAGGGTTCACCCCACTTTCTCATCTCAACCCCTCACCCTAGCCACCACCTAAGGTCAGTTCATTTAGTGGTTCAAAAGTGTTGTGAAGACTCCAGGTGTTTCCTGACTTTCTCCCATCACCCCAATATGCTGCTTGTCCTTCTAGGCTAACTTCTTCCTTTGTCCAGGAAGATGGTGGTGGTTCCAGGCAATGACATCCAGAGACAAAAAATGATGCACTTGTCCTATGTCCATCAACTCTTCATCACCTCCCCAATCTTCCATCATGTCTCCTTGGCCAGAATCATGCCTGATGCCCACTCCCAAGTCATTCCCTGGGGCCAGCAGGGAGGAACTCAGCCTCCCCTGACTGGCACCACACTTTAACCCAGATAGTGCCACCTTTCAGCTGGCCCAGGGATGGACACAGCATGGTCTGCTCCACTTTGTACCTTGGGCACCTAACAATGAAGTTCCATTTCATGAAATGAATTGGTTGCCTTTCTTTCCAACTCTAAGAGTCAGCTAACACTGAGCTCATCTTTAGCAGGTACATGTGGGGAGTTCAGTGAGTTTGTAAATACAGTTTTGTATGGGGTCCTAAAGTCTCCGTTCCTTCCAGTGTTTTATGGGCAGGCACACGCACACACACACACACACACACACACACACACACACACACACACACACACACACACACACACACACACACACGGAGTTAAGAGACTCTGAGGAATGACCTTTCACACTGCAGCTAACCACTGAACTTCTCAGTTCACTTCTCACCTTCTCCAGCCCCTCAGCAGAGTAGCAGTCAGCCTTTTGGAGGCAGGGCCTGTCTCTAGCCTATAGGGAAGCTTTTCTGGACCAGAGGTTTTCCATATTTCAGAGTGCATCACAGGATGGGCTGGAGAGCCCCTTAAAGCAAAGCTTGCTGGCCTCCACCTTCATACCATCTGATTCAGTAGGTCTGGGACCATGTGCCCTTCTGACAAGTTCCTAGACGATGCTCCTGCTGCCAGTCTGCGGATAAGACTTTGAGAATCACTGCTCTAGGGCCAGGAGTGCCCATGTTCCTTCCATCTAGAAGGGAAGTATCTAAGGAGGCCACTTGGCCACTCACATCGTTTCTTCTGCAATGAGGGGAACCTGCGTCCCTGTCACTTGCTGTCAGGCCCTCTCCAGGCCGTAGTGACTCCACGGCCTAACTCTCAGAGAAACAGAGGCCATTGTGTCCAGGAATGTCAGAGGGTGGAAACCTGGCCCCCTGCCACGGGAGGAAAAGGAGAAGGAACTTACACATTTGTTGGATCCTAGCTGGGGACAGCGGCCCAGAACCTCAGGCCTTTCCCCGCCCTGGGGTCACCCCGCTGTGAAATGGCCTGTCCAGTCCGCTACATCCGGTTGCTGTGAGCATAAAGAGGAAAGAGGGGTTTGAAACTGCCCAGCCAAATGCAAAGCTCTTTATGATCTGCAGTCTTATTAACCACATAAAGGTAAGTCAGGGCTGTGTAAAGGCTCCTGGGGAAGAGGGGCCGCCCGGGTCAGTTTCTGGGTCCCCGTGCCTGTCACCCTGGCCAAGCAGGGGTTCACCCTCCAGAAGGCTTCACCCCACACCCCGCACCCCCAAGCGTGTGCACTGGGCCGGGGACATCCTCCAGGCCCCCCTGACCCGCGCCTGCGCGCGTGGATTGCACAACAGATTGAAGACCAGGCCTCCGTTTGCCGTCCTTCCCCAGCCTGCTCCGGGATCCCAGCTGCGCGCCAGGGCCGTGGAGACCCGAGGAGACGAGCGTTTCCCTCCCGCCCTCCGGGGTCAAGAGCGGGCTGGCGATTGGGCCGCCGCCGGAGGACCCGGTGCAGGCCGCTTGGCAGAGCCGTCTATAGGGAGGGCCTCTCCAGCGCGGCTCCGCGGAGCCCTGGGGGCCGCGCCGGCTCGTCCCAACATTATTCAGCACCCCGCGTCAGCCTTGGCCGCGGCCCCTGGCGCGCGCCGGCCGCTTTTGGCCGCCTTGGCCCCATCTGAACCCTGCGGGCCGCGGGCCAGGGCGGGCCGAGCGCCGCCGCGCCGGGCCCCTCTCCTGACGCCTCCCGGCCGCCCAGGGCGGCTTCTCCCGGCCTCCCTGGCCCGCCCCGGGCTTCCCCCCACCACGGTTCACGGGTGCAAAACACCCCCGGGGGCTGGGCTAACAGGTTTGCGGGCGTGTGCGCGCCCGGAGCTCCCTGCTCGCGCCGCCGCTCCCTTTAGGGACGCGCGCAGGGGGCTGCCCTACCGAGCCGGTGCCTGGAGCCCGGGAGTCCACCCTGACCTTGGGCTCAGCGCTCCTGGGCGCGCGGGCGGGAGCCGAAGGGCCGCGGCAGGGCGGAGGAGAGGCCTGTGGCCGCTCTGATGTCTCCGAGCGCACAGGTTTTGGAGGTCCCTGCGCGCCCCTCGGGGCTCCAGCCGGGCGGGGTTCCAGATGTGTGCAGCTGTGCAGTGCGCGGGCTTCCAGCAAGTTCTGGGTGGGGGCCGAGTCAGAAGGCCCCTGTCGCTCTTTGTGTGAACCGGGTGGGGAGCTTTGCCTGGGAGGGCCGGCGCATGGCCATCGAATGTTCTGGGGGAGTGAAGGGCCTTTGGATGAGAAGTTGAAGGCTTGGGTTGAAAATGGGGTCTTGGTGCCACTACTTATTTACCAGCTGCCCAACCTTGAGAAATACAATGTCCCCCATCTTCTTGATTGTCAGTAATATAGCTATCATGGGAGTACTTCTTATTTTCCGTACATTATTCTTTTGTCTTTCCAACAACACACAGAGTCGGTGTTACACACGTTTTGCAGATGAAGTGGGATCCATCCACACCTGCCAAGGTTATACCAGGGCTGAGTGGGGACCTGTGACTTGAAATTAACTCTGATTCCAGAGACTGGACTGTGAGGATGTTGATGGGATTCCGAGAATTTTTTAAATATAAAAGAGTGATAAATACCATTCTCTTCTGACTGCCCTCAGTGCCTGAAGCCCCACCCGCAGGCACGACCCTTCCTCCTCCCTAACTCCACAGCAACACTTCCTTAGGATAGCTGGTGAAGAGGAAGGGGTTCAGGGAGGGGACTCCTGACAGTAAGCCTGGCCTGAAGCCAGAAACAGAGGGGGCCTCGCCCTTTCCCATGCACACCCTTCGCTGTTCTTGAAAAACGAGATTCTCTGCTGTGGGGTTTCCTGTCTAGCTTCAGTTGGGCAAAGGTATTTTCTCTTGTGTTTAGAGGGAGGGAGTGGCCCAAGGTGGTCCACACAGTCATTCTGGACCCTCCCACCCCCCCCAACAGAGCCCACCCACCATCAGGACCCTTGGGTGTCTGAAAGTGCCTCAACTTCCTCATCTGTGCTCCAGCGTTCACTTTGCTGAGAAAATGGTCGGAATGCTGGAGAGAAAAGGGCCTGGGTGCCAGAGAAATCTGGGTGCTAGTCCTTGGTAAAACAAAAACTTCTAGCAATACTACAACCGGTCTTGCCTGACCCCAGGAGAGTTGTGGTGAGACTCAAAATGGATACTGGCCACACCAGGGCTTTGGGAAGTGTGAAATGCCTCACACATTCACACAAGGCACTGGGAACAACGGGAATATAAAAATGAATGCCATCTGGGAATCTTCCCGGCCAGCAGGGGAAATAAAAATGGCTATACACACAGTCAGAACATAAGACTGCGTGCCAGTGCTAGAGCGTATACCCCTGCGATACTTATCCCCTTTCTGGAATGACAGTACATCTGCATCCGGCTAACCAGGAACATTCCTCCCCCAGCTGCAGGAGCGGAGCACCCTGTCCCCACCATAGCTCTAGCCCGGTCATCCCCGTCTCCAGCGAAGCCCCTTCTTCCCATTAACGTGGGTCTACGGCAGGGATATTTTTCCTCTTTCGGGGGGGAGGGGAATCACTTTCCTTTTGCTGCTGTAACAGAGCACTACAAATGTAGTGGCTTAGCACGTATCTCACAGTTCTGAAGGCCCGAAGTGCAAAGTCGGTCTCACTGGGGTTAAAATCAAGGTGTCAGCAGGATTGTGTTCCTTCTAGAAGTGCTAAGGGAGAACCCGTTTCCTGCCCTTTTCTGCCTTTTGGAGGGCACCTGCCTTCTGTAACTTGTGTCCCTTCCTCCATCTTCAAAGCCATCAGTGTTGCGCAGGGTCTTCCTCACCTCAAATTGGCTCCAAGCTCTGCTTCCACTGGGCTTCCCTGGTGGCTCAGAGGTTAAAGCGTCTGCCTCCAATGCGGGAGACCTGGGTTGGATCCCTGGGTCGGGAAGATCCCCTGGAGAAGGAAATGGCAAACCACTCCAGTATTCTTGCCTGGAGAATCCCATGGACGAAGGAGCCTGGTAGGCTACAGTCCACGGGGTCGCAAAGAGTGGGACACGACTGAGCGACTTCCCTTTCTGCTTCCACTGACACACCTTCTGACTCTGACACTCCTCCCCACTCCTTGTAAGGCCTCTTCCGATTACACTGGGCCCACGTGGCTAATCCAGGATAATCTCTTTAAGATTCTTAACATAATCACATCAGTAAAGTTCCTCTTGCCTCGAACACATTCACTAGCTCCACAGACTAGGTCCTGAGCATCTTTGGAGGGAGACCACTTGGCAAGGGCTGGGGGCGGAACTGGGGCCTCAAACCACAGCAAAAACTTTTTTCTAAGGAGAAGTATCAATCGTTCAACTCTCTTCTTAAATCAAGAAGTGGGAATTTTCCGTGTGACACCGGGAGCTCAACTCAGTGCTCTGTGACAACCTAGAGGGGTGGGATGGGGTGGGATGTTCAGGAGGGAGCGGATATACATATGCCTATGGCTGATTCATGGTGATGTATGGCAGAAACCAACACAATATTGTAAAGCAATTATCCTCCAGTTAAAAAAAAAAGAAGTAACATAGCAACTCCTATAAATGTGACAAAGTTTGAAAGAAAATATGCCTCTGCCTTCCTTTCTGTATCCATTTAACATCAGATTCCCTGCTATGAGGGAAGAAGAAATAATGAAGAGCCACAAACATAGACTCCACATAAAAGAACGGGGGGCAAGCTCAGTAAGTTGGGAAATTGTAGCATGTGCTTCCCTGGAAATGAAAGTTACAGGCCTTTGAAATGATTAGCTGTTAACCATTGTTCACAGCTCTTCAGCCGCTCTACTCTGCAATCTTTTGGCGCCATTCATTTCTAAATATTCTTAAAGCATCAATAGAAACCTTGGCTCCTTTTCTTTTCCACAAGAACTACCTGGAAAATAAAAAAATAAAATAAAAATGGTGCTGCTCTGATTGAAGTGGGCGCATGGAGCCCCTCAAACATTCCGTCAGACTCTAGGAACATGGTTTGAAATCTGTTTTGTGAGGTCGTTTCTCTGAGTGAAATAACAAAAATAAGTTAGAAATTACTGTTCAGAGCACTAGGGGAAACATCATGTTGAAAATTACTTCTTAGAAGCAAAAGCAAGAAACACAGTATTCTTTCAAGAACTGGCTCTTGTTCTGAGACTTGATTTCCCCAGCTTTGCCATAATAACATAGGTGCTTCCATGCCATAAGCCTTTAGTTACAAGAGTAAAAGGATCAGTGTGCAATATGTTGAAAAGTACATAGGTCCAGAAACCAGATGGGAGGAGCTCTGACCCATTCATTCATTCATCCCGTATTTATAGAGTGCCTATCAAGGGCTTCCCTGACGGCTCGGGCAGTAAAGCGTCTGCCCGCACTGCGGGAGGCCTGGGTTCGATCCCTGGGTGGGGAAGATCCCCTGGCGAAGGAAATGGCAACCCACTCCAGTACTCTTGCCTGGAAAATCCCATCCATGGATGGAGGAGCCTGGTAGGCTACAGTCCATAGGGGTCGAAAAGACTCGGACATGACTGAGTGACTTCTCTTTCACTTTATCATGGGCCCAGGAGAGTCTGGGGGTAGAAGGGAACTCCGGGTAAACAAGCAGGGAAGTTTGGCATGGGCTGTCTGACCACGCTGTTGGGCAGGGCTCTATGTGCCAGGCGAAGGGGAAGGCCTGGATCGCTTTCCAGAGGAAATGGTGTGTGAACCTGGAACAAGAAGACAGGAGGAGGCAGCCTGCAGAGACTGGGGGCTGCAGGATGCTGGGCCCACTGAAACTGGCAAAGCCCAGAGATGAAGAGAGGTGAAGTGAGGGGCTCTGTTGCCCAGTAAGCAGGGGCTGATGATGCCACAGGGCCTTGAGGCCCTTTCAAGGAGCTCGAACTTCCTCCCAAGAGCTAGGGGAACCATTACAGGGTCCCAAGAACTGATTCACTGGGAAAGACCATGATGCTGGGAAAGATTGAAGGCGGGAGGAGAAGGGGACGACAGAGGATGAGATGGTTGGATGGCCTCACCGACGCGATGGACATGAGTTTGGGTAAACTCCGGAGCTGGTGATGGACAGGGAGGCCTGGCGTGCTGCAGTCCACGGGGTCGGAAAGAGTCGGACACGACTGAGCGACTGAACTGAACTGAAAGTAAGGGCTCACACGGTAAGGTTTGCTCCTTGCCAGCAAACTCGGCGACCTTGGACAACGTGCTCCCCCAGTTCTCCCATCGGTGTCTGGCTGATCCCTGGCGTCGTTCCCGTTCTGACCTTGGGACTTGGTGAGCAGTAAGTCCAACTGGCCCGCCGGCCCCTCCGTTCCTGCGGCCAGGCCTCCCCGGGGTCGGTGCGACTTCTGAGACTTCTGAAAATCGGGGCGGCCTTGCTCAGCTTGGAGCAGACAGGAGGTCGGTGGACCCGAGGCCGGAACGTCGCGAGGCCAGCCGGGCGGCCAGAGGCCGCGGAGAAGAGCGGCTCTTGGATTTAAGGCGCGGCGGCTGCTTCCTAAATTTAGGAAGAATTTAGGAATTCTTCCTAAAAGCCCCCCCCCCCCGCCGCTCCACTGCGGACCGCCGCCTCTGATCGCGCCCCTGGGGGCTTGGAACACGGCCTCCGGGGGTCCGCAGGGCAGACACCGGCCCCCTGTCCCCGCGCGCAGACCTCAGAGCCGGCCCTCCTGGGCGGGCGGGCGGCCCGGGGTAACCTCCACCGCCCAGGCCGCCGAAAGCGCGGCTCTCGGGCGCGGGGCCCGGGGCGGCCTCGGGTGTGCGCAGGCGCGGGCTGGGCCCGCCCGGGAGACGGGGCGCGAGCGGCCGGCGCTCCCGCGGCCCGCAGGCGCCCCCCGGTGGAAGCCGGGCGCCAGGGCACCCGCGTCCGTCCACGTGCGGCCGGCGCTGGTCCCGAGCGGACCGGCAGGCAAGCCCCAGGCTGGGAGCCCAGCCAACCGCTGTGTTTTTCCAGGTCTGCGGGGGCACCGGCGGAGACTGCGTGTTTATTCGGTGGGAATAGTTTACTGGAAAACTAGGCGGAAGGTACCCTGCAGGTCGGCATGGACTGTATTGTTTGGGAGTCAACAGCCTGTAAAGTACATGTCAGGTGACCGCAGTGCTGGGAACCACCGCTCCCTCCTCCCTGACCTTGAGTGAGGCTCTGCGGCTGTGGGGGAGGCAGCGGGGTGCGGAGGGGCGGGTCAAGACTTAGAAGAGACTAGCCTGTTGTTGTTCAGTTGCTTAGTCATGTCTGACTCTTTGCGACCCCATGGACTGCAGCACGCCAGGCCTCCCTGTCCTTCACTATCTCTCGGTGTTTGCTCAAACTCATGTTCATGGAGTCAGTGATGCCATCCAACCATCTCATCCTCTATCATCCCGTTCTCCTCCTGCCTCTGTTTTTCCCAGCATCAGGGTCTTTTCCAATGAGTCAGTTCTTCGCATCAAGTGGCCGAAGTATTGGAGTTTCAGCTTCAGCATCAGTCCTTCCAATGAATATTCAGGACTGATCTCCTTTAGGATGGACTGGTTGGATCTCCTTGCAGTCCAAGGGACTCTCAAGAGTCTTCTCCAGCACCACAGTTCAAAAGCATCAATTCTTCGGCGCTCAGCCTTCTTTATGGTCTAACTCTCACATTCCTACATGACTACTGGAAAAACCCTGGCCAGCTCTCAAATTCCCACCCCCTGGTTCTGTGAACTAGGGCTGAAGCCCTCCTCTTTGCCCATGCCACAAAGACATAATGCATGTGGACTAATAACAATTCCAGAGAGGCAAGATTTCTGCAAGGTGGGAGTGAAGATGGCGGGGTTGCTGGGGACTTGTCCAGTCATAATGATGTCTGAAGGACACCCCACAATAGGGGGCTTAGCTGTGGAGAGTGGACTCCCACAGGCCAGTGATCGTTGTGTGCCCTGGTCCACTTAGGGAACCACGCTGCACACAGTTCTCTTGAAGTTCATCGCTGCTAGCTAGCTGGGCGGGCCACGTCCTCCCTAAGCCTGAGTTGTCCTTAGTCTTCTATGGTCCCACCTTGTGCTTTTCTCCAGCAGTCAGTTTGGAATGTGTTTTCTCTCCTTGAAGATTCCAAGATTAATCACAAAAAGCGTCACTGGCCTCTGCCCATGCTCAGTTCCACCTGTGTTTCTAGACTATGTGCTGGGAAACGGCTTCCTAAGGGCTTCCCTCACTTTTCACGTTCTTACCGCTGCCAAGTCTGTGCCATTGACGGACATCTTCCAGAGGGGCTTTTAGTGCCTGGAGTTGATGAGGGGAAAGCAGCTTCAGACATGGAGGTACAAACTTGCAAAGGTTTTGTCACTTTGGGGGAAGTCATGCATTCCAGGCTAGGGCATTTCTTTTATCTAGTTTCTGAACATTCATCCTGGCTGCAGGTATCTGTGGTTTACGATGTAACCCCATCACACCTGCTTCCCCATAGCTTATCAGAGCCCTGGTGATGGAGGCGCCCATAAAGATGCGAGGGACCGAACATGAGGCTGGATGAGTCACTGCGTGACTCTGTATGGTGATGCCCGTGTTTCATCTTCCTCAAGAAATGTCTAGACTGGATGACCTCACTGGAGATCTTCTGGCACAAAGCCCTCAGTACAGAGAGGGACAAACTGAGACCCAGAGAGGGGAAGTGACTGGCCCAGGTTACTCAGCAAACTGGCGGCTGACCTGGAAATAGGTCTCGGGTCTGACACCCCATTTATTCATTTATTTTACACATTGGTTGAACGCCCACTATGAGCTGGGCATGGTTCTGAGTGCTAAGGACGCAGCTGTGACCAAAAGGAAATGACTCCCTAGACCTTATACCGTCTGGTGCGCATGTGTGGTGACTGGGTAGACAGCGGACTTGTCCCATCACGGTGTGCGGCTGGAAGTGCTGCGAAGCTCTGTGCTCCTTCTCCTTGGAGAGGACGGTCTTGAGGGCTGGGAGGAGAAGCCCACTTGTGGGTTCACTTGTTAAATAAATACTGGTGGTGTCTCACTGTGTGTTGGCTGCTCTGGGGACACCCACACCTACGAGCAAGAGCCGCCTTCTGAAGCTGCCCGATCAGCTGCGCAGAGACGTGTCTTTAGCATCTCTACCTGCACTTCTATGGTTTTTATGCTTATTGCTTTCCTCTCCAGCTCTCCTCCTAAAAATGAGGCTTCTCGAAAACTCTGATTCTGAAATGGTGCCAACCCTTGCCCCAGAAGACATCTCACATCCAGTCGCTGTTACTGTCTTATTGATGGACATCGTCCAGTGGCCTTGGGGAGGTGGTGGGCAGTCCCACCACAGCCTGTAATGAGGAGAGACAACCCAGCATCCACCCTGCAGTGAATAATAGAACAAAAAGCTCCCGATGCCTGCAGGATCAAAGCGCAGGAGCCCCAGTGTCTCAGGGGTAAGTAGATCAGCAGAGGGCCTGGGGCAGGCAGGGGACACCTTGGACTTTCTGGGAGGGAGGTCTGGGTTGTGGAGGAAACTTCAGCTGGAGAAGGGGTTTCTGTGCTTTATGGAATGTTCTTTTGTGGCTCTCTGCACCTTCCCTCCACCCTCCCTCTCTACCACCCCCTCCAGGCCTAAAGAGATGGAGTGGGTGAGGAGGAAAGAAGACTGGATGTACCAGGAGTCAGAAGACACTGGATCGCTGCGCTTAGACAGCACTGAATTCCTTCCCTGCCCTCGGTCTTCCTGTCTGTACAATGAGGAGGCTGGAATATGATCTTGAACTTTCTTCTTGCTTTTGTAAGCTGTGTTTCTCTATAAAGAGGTAGAGAGAATCCATTGTTAAGGCTCCTTGTCCAGTTACTTGTAGGCCAGGCAGAGGGGTTGTCAGATCTTTCCTGGGTCCCTCCTCAAACTCAGTCTCCGAACCCCTCTTTCTCAGGGGCAGCCAGCAGGAGGTCAGGCAGGAGAACTGTATTATTTACTCCCTCACCCCGTCTATGCTCATGTGCCGGTGGAGAAACCAGCAGCAATCTTAGAGTAACTTTTTTTAGGAGGGTGAATAATTATTTGTATTTTTAATCTTGAAGGAATGTTTAAAAATGTTGATACTAATGTTCGTGCCTGAAAATACATATGCAGTTCTAGAGTGGAAGATCCTGACGGTGCGAGGTGCTCCAGGGAGCTGTACAGATGTTTATCTCAGGCAGGAAGAGCCCCAGGGTCCTCCACACGCACTTGCTTTGCGTACCACGCCCTATCCGCTCCTTGTGAGAGTGTGTGCGCGCGCGTGTGCCTGTGCACCGAGTCAGCCTGAGTCCTGACCCGTTTATCTCTCCTCCTCAGTAAGCTGGTAGAGGAGGTAAGTACATAATTAGAGGAGGAAATATGTCAGTCAGGAAATAACTCATTTGACTAGTGGAAAGTCATTAAAAGCCCTTCCTTTTGTTTGTGAGCGCCGGGACCTCTGGGCAGGTAAGGAGGCGCAGAATAGAGCTGGGGGTGGGGGGAGGGAACGAGACTGCTCTTCCAGACAGAAAATGCCGTGTTTGATAGACACCCGAGACTCGAACATGGAACCCAGTGCGTGGGTCCACTCAGCCAGAGCCGGGAAGTGCACACACACGCTTGCACAGCCATGCTGGGCACTGCCCAGACCTGTGTGACGACAGGTCCGGACACACGTGTCCCCTCGGCATCTTCACACAGACACTCCGTGTGGAGTGGAGACCCAGCGTCCCTCAGAAAGCTACGCTCCCAGCCTGACCCTGTGTGAATGTGACTTTATTGGCAAAAGAAGTCTCTGCCGTGTAAGCTGGTGAAGATGAGATCACAGAGCGGGCTTGGACCCAGTGTGACTGGCGTCCTCATACAGAGGAGAGTGAGGATGCCGACAGAGACAGAGAGGGACGATGGGCACATGAAGATGGAGGCAGACACTCGAGTGATGCTGCTCTGGGCCAACGGAAGCTGGACCTCCAGGACCTGAAATAAGTGAGGAAGCACTCTCTCCTAGCGACTCGGGAGGGCGTGCGGCCCTGCGACTCCTTCATCCTAGCCCTCTAGCCTCAAGACTGTGAGAAAAGAAACTTCTGTTGCTTTAAGTTGTGGTGCCTTGTTTTGCTGGCCCTAGGAAATGAGAGTCCAAGGTACGAAGAGTCCGTGGGGCGTGCCCACAGCAGGCATGCCCGGCGCCTCTGGCACAGACAGCACGGGATGGTCACTTGGGTCCCTCCGCAGCCACGCCCTCCATGTGGCCTTAGGCCCCCGCTATCCCGAGAGCCGCCAACAATTGTTGTGTGGTCCTCTTTGCTGACCTCTCTTCTACACCCTTGAGGTCTATGAATTGATTCTTTTAAAATTTTTTTGTTGTTTTAATTTTTACAATGTTGTATTGGTTTCTGCCATATGACAACCCGAATCAGCCGTAATCATATGTGTATCTCTTCCTTCCCTCCCCTTCCTCCCCAGCACCCCCTTATCCCTCCAGGTCATCACAGAGCACCCTCTGCCACACAACAGCTTCTCAGCAGCTGTCCGTCTTGCACATGAGAGTGTATGTATGTTGATGCTGCTTCCTCCATCCGTCCTATTCCCTGCCTCTCCCACTGTGTCCACAAGTCCATTCCCTACATTTGCGTCTCCATTCCTTCCCTGCCAATAGGTTCATCAGTACCTTTTTTCTAGATTCCTCATCTATCTGTTCATATATGATGTTTGTTATTAACTGAATCTTAACAAGTGCAGGAGTTTTTCCCATTCACAGATGAGGAAATGGTGGAACCCAGAGGTTGAAGAACTTGCCCAGGTTCTCAGGGGGCAGAGAGCTTGGAGGCGGGTGTCGATCCTGCTTGTGTCTGCGGCACCTGGCCAAGAAGTAAGAGTGTGACGGGGCAGTGTGAGCTGAGAGCTTGCACCACTCGGCTCCTCGTATGCGTTTTGATTCAAGAATACTTCATTCACTGAGGAATATTTTGCATACCATATTATACACACAGTGAGCGTGTAAGAGTTGATGAGATTTGACAAATAGATCTAGTCACGTAACCACTGCTCCAATTAAGGAATGACCACTTCCATCACCGCAGAAGGCTCCTTGTACACTTTTATAATCAAAACCCCATCTCAATCCCGTTTCTAACACCAGAGATTAATTTTGCCTTTTTTCCAACTTCACAGACATGGAAATACAGAATATGTGTTTTTTGCATGTCTGATTCCTTTTACCCAGTGTAATTATTTTTGAGATTTATGCATGTGGTTATATACACCAATAGTTCATTCTTTTTTGTTCTGTTATTCCTGAGTAGTGTTCTGTTGTACATTCTTTGCCGATGCCCAATGGACATGAATCTGAGCAAACTCTGGGAGATATAGGTGAAGGACAGGGAAGCTTGTCATGCAGCAGTCCACAGGGTCACAAAGAGTCGGACATGGCTTAGCGACTGAACAACAAGTATTCCATTGTTTGAAGGTACCACATTTGCTTATCCATTCAACTGTCGATAGACATTTAGGTTGTTTACAGTTTTGTTAGTTGTGTTAGTTGCTTAGTCATGTCTGGGACCCTATGAATTATAGCCCACCAGGCTCCTCTGTCCATGAGATTCTCCAGGCAAGAATACGAGAGTGGGTAGCCATTTCCTTCTCCAGGGCATCTTCCCAAGTTAAGGATGGAACCTGGGTCTCCTGCATTGCAGGCAGGAGCTGGTTCTTTACGATCTGAGCCACCAAAACAAACTATTACAAATAAAATTGCTAAGAACATTTATATGTTTCTTTGTGTGAACATGGGTTTTCATTTCTCTTGGGTAAATGCCTAAAAGTTAGAGGACTGATGTATGTTTAACTTTTTTAAGAAATTGCAAAATTGTTTTCCCAAGAGGTTGTGCTATTTAACACTCCCACCAGCAGTACAGGAGCGTTCTAGTTGTTCCAAATCATCACCAGCACTTGTATTGACTATTTTTTAAAATATTTTAGTGGTTCTGTTGGGTATGAAGTGGTATTTCACTGTGGTTTTAATTTGTATTTCCCTGAAAATTATAGATGTTGGCAATCTTTTAATGTGCTTATTGGATATTTCTTCTTATTGTTTGTCTTTTGCCAAGTTTAATTTTTTTTTATTATTGAGTTGTAAGACTTCATGATAAATTCTGGACATGAGTCATGTCAGACATACAAATTTTGAATATTCTCTGCCAGTCTGTGGCTTGCTTTTTCATTTTTAAACACAATTCTTTTAAGTTCGTTGTCAGGAAGTGTGTCGATGTCCGCTTCCTCAGGGCAGGTTCCTGCAGCTTTGGTTTTCTTTTTGTGGTGTCACATTTCCCGGATTCCTCATGATCCTTGTAGCCTTGCATTAGGGTCTGCACATCTGAAGATTCAGCAACCTCTTCCAGGCTTTACAGATTGCCTTCAGCAGGAAAAGCCCTTCACTAGTAGGCCAGCCAGAGACTGGGTAGGACAGTTAGTGAGGACCACAGCCAGTGGGATGAGGCTGCTCCTGGGGTCCCCAAGTGGGTCTGGTGCCAGGGCTGGACACACAGTTAAGGAAGCAAACACTACATTTCTGTTATCATTGTCTGTATCTCAAGAATCATAGTTGTAAGTTCTCTTGGTCCTATTTTGGTAGAAGATGGGGTCTGTATAAATGATAACATAAAGCCAGCTCAAATTACTGAACAGAACCTCTGACTCTGAAAACCCAAGGGGTCGTGTTTGCTCTGCTCTTTATTCTGTCTCGCTGCCCCCGTGCTTTTTGGCAGTCCCTCCAGCTTTATTCTCACGCATCCCCAGGGATACATTCCTATACCCGCAAACAGGCAGATACCCTCAAGCCATCAGGCTCCATATCAGACAGTTGAGAACCTTGGACTAGAAATTGGTGGAGACAAGAAGACCTAGAAGTGATTGATCTCCCTGTCCCTAGGGAGCCTGTGATTATTGATGAAGACAAAGGTCATTAGGAAGAGAGTAGGAGAAACTTTATAAACCAATAAGGAGAAGCCCATCTGTCAGCGCACACAGGAATGATACGAGGGAAGAGGGCCTATAATAGAAGAGGACCTTCTGGGAACGGGAAGGGTCCCGCGAAGATGTACAGCCTGACTCCTGTTAAGAAGCAGATCACCCCGCTCCCAGCCCTTCCTTGACAAACACCTCGGCTTTGTGAGACGAAGCTTGAAGATGGGGGAGGAGGTGCTAATTGCAGCCTATATTCATGAGGTTTTGTATGACAGTAACACAACTCATACTATCAAGTAAAAAAAAAGGAATATTTTGACTCATGTAACTGAAAAGTCTAGAGGATATGTCTGGTTAGACAAGGATTTCCACAATATCATCAAGCATGGGGCTGCCAATAGCCAAAGGCTCACATCCCACCAGATTAGCAACTTGGAAAGAATAAAGCTTCTTCCCCAAAACCTTTGGCAGAAAAGCGCTGCGAAAGGACGTGATTGTCTGGGTTTGGGTCACATGGCCACCCTCGATTCAATTAGTTTGGCCAAAGGCACAAAGTATCCTGATTGGTCAGAACAAAGTCTCCTGCACATCAGTGAAGATTGGGCAGCGACGGTCCCATCCAAACCACTTGGAATAGATTCTCCAGAGAAAAAGGAATTCTTTTACCGGAAGAACTAGGGAGGTTGGTTATGGACAGGGAACACAATAGTAGCCCACTACGCCGTCCACATCCTAGCTCCATGTATGATTACATGAAGTAAAGAAGAGAATAAATTCTTGTGGATGTAGGTCTTTCACATGGATGACATGCAGGCGTAAGATCAGGAATGCAGCTTGAGATGTGAGGGGGTGTGTATTCTACCCAAGTGTCGCCCATGGCACAGACGTCTTCCCTGTGGGAAGCCTCAGAGAGGGCACTCCAGAGCCTCTTTATCCTGGTAAACAGCTGAACTAACAGAGAACCGGCCTTTGGAAGACAACGGCACAGAGATGGGCAGAAAGCGCAGGCGGGGAGTATTCTAGTCCCTCCCCTCTCCTCCCACCACCTGGACTCCCGGGACCGCGTGGCTGGACCTCATGCTTGGACCCCGGAACACAGGAAGGGTGTCAGGCAGGTGGGCCGTGGGGACACACACCGTGTGGCCTTCCTTCCCCCAACCCCCTGCACCTCAGCACAAGCAGCAAGTAAGCTACAGAAGCCACGGAAGGCAGCGTTCGGAAATTTAAAAGATAAACGTGCACGGGGTAATTGAATAGCATTCTGCTGAGAAACGAGCTCTCAGAGCTGATAATCAAGACTATGCTTCACCCGAGGGGCTCTGTCTGCCTTGCTGTGCAGACGCGACAGCTGGAAACTTGGGGAGGGCTCTGTGGGGGGTTGGCGGGGGGCAGTCCTTGGCTTTGGGTCAGGTTGAAGGCATGAGCCACCCAGCAGTGGGCAGGGAGCTCCTTGTCCTCAGCAAGGTTGCAAGGGGATGGATGGTGGGGGCTGAACCCCGAGATGGCTGAGGGGCCTCTAGGTGCCAAGATTCGGATTCTACTGTCATGATTTTTTCAGATCCAACCATCAGGTGTCTATCGAGAGTGTACTGTACTATCTGGACCAGGCTCAAACCTGAGGGATAAAAACACAAAGGAATAATAAAAATGCAAATCGTTTATACAGTACTTAGTATGCACCAAGCATCATTTTAAAGTGATTTCCATATAGGACTAATTTGATCTCAGCAGCAACCGTGGGAGGTAAGTATTACCACTGGCCCGGTTGTACCCTTGAAGAGACTGAGGCACAGAGTTTAATTTACTCAAGTTCACAGAGCCAGTAAAGAGAGCATGGGTTCACACCCAGGTGACAGGAGAAAGAATATGAGATCTTATTGATAACAGAGTCCCCACTCACGTGACTTCACTGTCCTGTTGAGGCGAGCAGAGAGTCTGAGGATTTGAAAAGGCAGGGGGATGGAGGAGACCAGGAGCTGAAGGGCTCTCTGGGACCTTTTGGGCAACCCCGCTGTGAGGCCTGGCCTCCCGCCTCGGAGGGAGCCGTGGGTGGATTCTGTCCTCTGGGACCCTTCCTCCCAGGTATGCTAGCAACCGCCTCCCCTCCAAACCCACCTCTCTCTCTCCTTTTCCCCCCTTTCTCTGGTTATCCTAATTATTCGGGAATTTACAGAATAATCCGTCACCAAGTCCTCCAGAACAAATTGAATGTCAGGTTTATAAAACAACCTAATAAAGCAGATGGCATTACCCACTGGTAAATCTCTCCCCCACTTCCTGCCCCACCCCCTCCCCACTTTACTGTCTCGGAAGCTGACAGATTATCCATTTACAGGCAGATTAATCCTGAACAGTACAAACATGGGGAGAAAATTACACTTTCTTGTCTCTATAATTGATACGAAGGACGCATTAATCTGTAAAGCCCAGAGGAAAGGCCCATCTGTCTGCCCATGCAGACGCGGGGGCGTCTGGGAAAGAAGGCACCCCGTCCATCTCTGTCTGTCCGTCTGCCTTTTTATCAGAAGCCACTTTCCCGGGGGGTCTCTCGCTCTCTCCCTGGCCCTGGAAGCTGGGCACCTGCAACCTTAGACAAACCCCCATCCCCGTCCGCGAGGCAGGCAGGGTTCGAGGTCCGACATTTCAGGGCTCCAGGCCAAGGGCCAAGGCTCTGCCGCCAGCCTTCCTTCTCCTTCTTTCCGGAAGCTTTGACCACTGAGAAGTCTGTCAGCCTTGCTCTGTGGTGATGCCACGTCTGCCTCAGTGTCCACTCTCGGGGTGGCCCTTGAGGGAATGCCAAGAGGTGTTTCTTCAGTAAGATTTGGGTTCAGTGCCCACCTCCCACTCTCTACCACCGCTGTAAAACTTTCTGCAGATTGACGCACTTCTCTTTCCCCCCTGACCCCATTTCCTCCTTTTCCGGCACTTTCTCTGGTAGAGGCAGGTGTGAGGCATTAATTGTCTCCTTGAGGCCTGTCAGAGCTGGCAGGAAATGTCACATCGCCGGTTCCTCTCTCTGCGGAGGGAGCGGGTGGAGGCTGGATTCTGAGGAGACTCTGCTCCAGAAACGAATCTCTCCACCCCTCCCATCCCTAACTCAGGAGACTGACGGAGACATCGTGGACGACAAAGATCCCCACCCTCCCTGGCCCACCCCATCTGAAGAATTTAGGGCAGGCTCCCTCCCTCACTGTGTCTGGGGATGAGGGGAGTGCGGTAGGTTGGGTGGATTTATCTAGAGTGGGAGAGAGGGTCCACGGCTAGTCCTGGCAGATCCCCATCTGACAGAATGACCCGGTAGAACCTCGATGAGAGAGGGAGGAGACAGAAATGAGGATGAGAGGGAGAGAGACAGAGGAGACAGTCAGAAAGCACCAAGTGGCCAGGAGAAAGAGAAACTGGAATTCACATGGAGTAAAGGAGAAGTAGAGAAGTCCAGGACGAGAGGTCATCGTTTCTGCTTTCCGGATGGTGGGCATCTCTCAGGATCTGAGAGCCTCTGTTTCCTTAGGTGCTGGCCCCCAGATACATGAGCACATTCCCAGCACACCCCCAGTTTTGTCTGGAGGGGTTCCAGGTGCCCAGAGTCCCGACGCATAGCAGGAATCTCTCACCAGTGCTGTGTGCTGAACAGAACACTTCGCTCCCACCGGCTGGACTGCAGACTAGCTTTGGCCAGGCCTCTCCAAAGAGGTGGCCTGTGGGAGAGGGTGCCACGCACTGAATCGCCGTCACCCGGGGCCACTTCTCTTGCTGAGAATTGATGGATGCAGAAGGGCTCTGCACAAGTGCTCCAGTCTTTGTCTTTGGACTTCAAGCTCTTTGCACAAATATTACCCGGTACTCCTGGAGGATATTTGAGGGTGGCTGTAATCAGCGTTTCTCAGAATATGTCCCTGGGAGCACTATTGCTGCTTGAGCTATTTTCAGGGCTCCACAGTCAAACAAATTTGAATGGTTCTGGGCTAGCAAAATTAAATAATGTCATTTCCTCTGTTTCACCTTTGGTATTTTTTTGCCCCCTTCTCTTCTCTGCTCTAGTTGATTTTTTTCCATCTCTGTCTGTGCTTTTTTCTCACCCTCTATATTATAAAGCATTGATTGTAGGTTTGATACTCCCAGTGAAGTGATAAATACCAGCTCATTTTGATTTCATGCTTTCCCTTTTAAAATGAATGATTAAATTCTACAGTAGATGTATTTTTAAAATTGACTATTATAATTTTAAAAGAGAAAAAAATTAGTGACTCTGACCTTAGGGTCCTGAAATCTTGAAGGTAATGTCATTCCATTTTCATTTACTAGTTTTAATAAGATTCACTGCAACATAAATTGTAGAGTAATGATATGTAAATTATCTAGAGAAACCAACAAAGCACTTAATTTTATCCCCTTAAATGTCATAATTAACGCTGGTTGAACATCTAAGGTTTGGAGGGCTAGTTTTATTAGTTAAAAGTTTGGGTGATAAAATGAAATTTTTTACTTATTATGTTTCTAAGAGCCTCAAAGTTTTTCAACCAATTAACTTGTTAGTGTCTAAAGAGGCAGAATTTTTTTTGCCTTTTTAATAGGGGAAACAGTTTCCTCATTCTGGCACTGTGTCTTTATAAAGTGACAAACCAGAATCAGTCCTCCACATACTATCCAAAGATCAGGGCCATTTTTTTTTTTTTTTAATTTGTAAAGTCCGATGTTAGACATCCTCAGAAGGTACAGGGCAAAGAGGGAAATGCTACTCTTGCCCTTAAAAAGAAAAGACGGTATGAGAAAATGTGTCCCTCCTAAAGATGTCATTGAGAACTTCACAGACAAAACCAGCTGGTTTAGAAAATAGAAAGTGAAGTGAAAGAGCGCTGGAGAATGAAGAGCAGAGTTCTCTAGGTGTCGGATCTCGTGTTTGCTTACAATGTTCCCTGTGCCTAGACTGTCTCCTCACACTCTGTATACCCGCTCACGTCCGTTTCTGTTATCTCCTTCCCTTTACCAACTTGGTAGAATTGACTCCTCCTCTTCCGGGCCTTCACTGTATGTGTTCCATATTTCTATTAACATTTTATTGAATTTTAATTTTATTTCATGTTGCAAGATTCAAGAGTCAAGAAGCTTAATAAACTCTAAATAGGATAAACTCAAAGAAGACCACACCAAGACTCATCATAATAAAAATGGTGAAAATTAAAGCAAAGAAAAACTTTTGAAAGCATTTAGAGGGAAAAATGACACTTTACATACAGGGGAACAAAAGTTCTAATTACTGGAGGTTTCTCATTAGAAACTCTGAAGGTCAGAAAACAGTGGTACCTCATCTTTCAAGGGCTGAAAAAAAAGAACAGTCAACCCAGGACTCTATATGCAGCAAAAGTATACTTTAAGTAGGAAGTCAAAATTAAGCTATTCTCAGATGGAGGAAAGCAAAAGAGAAGTTGTCACTAGATTACCTGTTCTGTGAGAAGTGTTAAAGAAAATATATCAGGTTGCATAAAGATGACAACAAAAGAAAATCTGGTCTTGAGGAATGAAGAGAGCAAAACATAAATGGTAACTATCTGGGTAGATAGAAGAGACCATATTTCCCCCTAGTTCTTTAGAACACACATGAGTATCGAAAGAAGAGGTTATAACACCACCTGGTAGAATGTTCAGTGTATGAAGATATAATACAAATAACAATGATAACATAAAGGTTTGTTGAGGGGAATAGTAAAAGAGTTTATATGATTGCAAAGCTTCTACATTTTACTTGAATATGGAAGTATATGTATTGTAATCTCTAGAGGAAGCACTACAAAATAATACAAAGGGATTTATAAGAATGACAATAGAAAATAAAAATAGAATATTAAAAATTAATTAATCCCAAGGGGGACTGGAAAGTGGAGATATGGCTATAAATATAAAGGGGAAAAAACAGAAAACAAATGGTAGAATTGCAGAACTAAATTCAACAATATTAATAATTACATTAAATGCTACTGGCCTGTCTGTATGTTAGTTGCTCAGTTGTGTCCAACTCTTTGTGACCCCATGGACTGTAGCCCGCCAGATTCCTCTGTTCATGGAATTTTGCAGGCAAGAATACTGCCGTGGGTAGCCATTCCCTTCTCCAGGGGATCTTCCCGACCCAGGGACCAAACACAGGTCTCTCGCACTGCAGGCAGATTCTTTACTGTCTGAGCCACCAGAGAAGCTAATGGCCTAAACCTGTCAATTAAGAGCTAGAGTTTGACAAAATGAATAAAAAAAAAAACCCAAGTCTCTAATTTGTTTCCTTCAACTGACATTCTCTAAGTACAAAAATACAGTCTTAAAGTAAATAGATAGCATTCAAGTAATAAGCAAAAGAAGGCTAGAATGGTTATTTTAAAAATCAGACAAAATAGTCTTCCAAATAAAGAGTATCACTCTTTTACTTTTCAAGATAAAGGTGGACAATTCAAATGACAGTTCATCAGAAAGACATAACAATATAAATTTTAATGAACTTAATAACGAAGCCATTCCAATTTTAGAAATAAAAATAACAAAAATAAATATACAACATTGACAAAGCTCAAATTACTGTACTTAGTGAAAGAAGCCAGGCAAAAAAGTACACACCGTATCCTCTTATTTATGTAAAATTCCAGAAAATGCGCACTAACATATAATGAGAGGAAAGAGGTGGAGGGTGGAGGAAGAAGGAGGGATGGATGTTAAGATCACAAAGAGAACTTCTGGGAACAATGGAAATGTTTGCGATCTTTATTGTAGTGATGTTTTATTTGTAAGGACATTTGTCAAAACCGAACAAATTGCATAGTTTATATATGTGTGGCTTCATGTACTTCAGTTTTATCTCAATAAAGTTGAAGAAAAGTGAATGCTTAAAAAATCATGTATTAATATCTCTAACTCCAATCCAATACTACAAGATTCTTCCCCTCATTTTCCTATTTTTTATTTGTATCTCATTCCTCCACAATGATTCTCTCCAACAGATTCTCCCTTGTTCTCAACAACATCAATATATTTGCTCATTGCTGTAACACGTGCAAATAATTTTGAAAGTACTGTACTCATACCACTACCAAAACAGTACTGTTATAAAAGGTTCAAAATTACTTTGCATTTACTTTTAGAATATGTCTAACTGAGGAGTTATAGACATAGACATCCAAGTACTATGATCAAAAGTTGTATTAATTTTTCCTTTTGTATAGTTATCTTACCAATTTAATACTCAGATAGGCTTATTTCTGTTTACATTCAGTTCTAAGGTCTTACAAAATATAGCATACTATCTGTGTTTTCTATTTAGAAATACCATGGAAATCATTTCAATTTACAGAGATATTTCTCATTTTTATAGCTGCATATTATGCCATTGTATGGATATACTGAGTGCCAAAGAATTGATACTTTTGAACTGTGGTATTGGAGAAGACTCTTGAGAGTCCCTTGGAGATCCGACTGCAAGGAGATCCAACCAGTCCATCTTAAAGGAAATCATTCCTGAATATTCATTGGAAGGACTGATGTTGACACTGAAACTACAATACTTTGGCCACCTGATGGGAAGAAATGACTCGTTTGAAAAGACCCTTATGCTGGGAAAGATTGAAGGCGGGAGGAGAAGAGGACGACAGAGGATGAGATGGTTGGATGGCATCACCGTCTTGATGGACATGAGTTTGAGTAAACTCTGGGAGTTGGTGATGGACAGGGAGGCCTGGTGTGCTGCAGTCCATGGGGTCACAGAGTTGGACACAACTGAGTGACTGAACTGAACTGAGTTGAATTGAACTGTATGGATATATAATGACTCATTCTACCAATCTGCTCTGCATATATGCATGTAGATTGTTCTTAATATTTTGTTACTATGAATAATACTACAGCGAATAACTGTGTGCATATTTTGTTTCATATTTTTGAAGATGGATTATTTATACGCATGTTCACACGCATATGCAGTTGTGTGAGATACCGCCGATCCCTCTTATAGGCGGGATTGGCATTCTACATTCTACAGTCCCACTGGCACTGATTTCAAGTGACTACTTCCTCATATCTTTGTCAACAGAATGCTTTATGAAGCTTTTGAAATTCTGCATATTTTGTAGTTTCAAAATGGTGTCAGTGTAGTTCCAATTGGCATTTATCTTATCCTAAGTATCTTTTTTGATACCTTTTCTCTCTTTTTTTTTCTGTTAGTTTTTGTGATTTTTCTATTAGTCTCTTGATTTTGTAAGCTTTTTACGTAAGAGATATGAGCTCTTTTCCTGTGATACTCATTGCAAATATTTTCCCAATATATTTAATACAATGTGCATTTGATTTTGCTTATGCTAATTTTAGCCATGCAAAAATTGTTTTATTTAGTTGAATTATTTTTTATTGATTTTAGATTTTGAGTCATAATGAGAAAGTCTTTTACCGATCCCACATTATCAGATAAATCACCTGTTTTCCTCTAATACTGTGTGGGTTCCTTGAGGTATCTTACATCTCTTAGGCACTTGCAGTTTATTCCTGGGTAGGGTGAGAAGTCTGATTCCAATTTTATCTTTTTCCAAATGGCTATTCAGTTATCTCAGCACCATTTATTTAAAATTCTATCTTTTCTTCAGTGATTTGAGATGTTGCCTTTATCGTATAAAATTTTTCATTATGCACTTGGGCCTATTTCTATACCTACTAATTTATTTTAATTGTCTCCTACTAGTGCAGCAATACCATACAGTTTTAATTTTAGAGTGAGCCTCAGTGTTTTAATTGGTAAGCTAAATCCCCTCATGTACTGTAATACTACTAAATAAGGAGTTATTTCTGCCATATTATTTCATATTTTTCATTTACTCTACATTCCCTTTGTTTTTTATTTGGTCTCATTTTCATTGCATAGATAAATCATCTTATGCTATTTAAAAGTTTTATTTTCTATTTTTATTATTATTGTGGTCGTCTTTAAGACCTATGCTACATTTATTTGCTTGACAATGTCTAAAATCTTAGTTTTGAGAGTTATAAATATGTTTTTCTTTTTTAAATCTTTTGTTTGATCCTTGCTTTTTCAGACAACAACAAGCTTTATTAAAGTATTTGATCATTCTTCCATCGAATTTCTCTTGCAGCACTTTCCTGGATTTATTTCTCTTTATATTTGAGTGCTCTTCCAAGAGTTATCAAAATGGAATTCTGTATTACAAACCTCATATGTCTGGAAATATCTTGATAACACTTGCAATAAATGACGATTTGTCTATATGTAAAATTCTAGGTTCAGTGTTTTTTTCCTTTAATACTTTAAAAATATTTCTTTGTTTTCCTTTACCCAATGTACTGTTAAGAAGTCTGATGAGATCAGTCTTAACCTCTTTAAATCATCTGTTTTTCTTTTGGAAGCTTTTAGAAGTTTTCTGCATCTTTGATTTCTGAATTTCACTAAAATATGTCTAGATATGGGTTTTTCTTTATTGTTCTACTTGGGACTCTATAAATCTTTTCAATCTCAGGTCTTTCATCTTTTGTTTAAGCTTCTTCAACTGTTTCTTTCCCTCTGTTTTTTCCTTTCTTGCTTGGAATTCCATCATTTGAATATAAGTATCTCTGTTTACTTACAACATTCTTAGTCTTTCTTTAAGAATTTCTATCTTCTTTTGATGACTTCTAGAAGAATTCTTCAACATGATCTTCTGGTTTATATATTCTGTCTTCAGGGTTATCCTTCCAGCAATTCATCTCTTTTATTTATTTCAACTATTATTCTAATACAAGATTTTTGCTTATTTGCATGACTTATTCATATTCAGTGCTTTTGTTGAGAGTATTTCTTATGCTTATTTAAAAATCTTGGTCCATCTGTTCCAATTATCTTGCTTCATGGGATGCATGGTGTTCAGTTTGTTCTCTCTCTTTTACAGTGGTTTCATTTCTCAAGGTCAAATGATTTTGGCCTGTAAACTTACGTTCCTTTGGGAATACAGTGACTCTGTCTATAATGTGTAGTGGGGGAGGTTCTAAAATCTGGTGAGTTAAGTGAATCCTCTTGGTGAATTTAAAGGAGAGGGTAAGGATGAGCTCCAAGGCAGAGAAACTTTGCTTCTACAGAAACTCTCTTAATTTGTCCCAGGAACCGGCTGCCCTTTGCCAATTTAGGGTCCCTTTAGGTCCTGTTTCTTTACTGTGTACTCCTCTCTGTCTGGCATTTTCCTTTGAAGGAAGCTGAACTTGAAAGGTAGCCAGATCCTTAGTAGATAAACCAGCCTTGAGTGTTGGGGGCTGGGGAAGAGTGCTGGACGGACGAGTGGACACCCAAACGCCACTGGAAGCACTCTTCTGGCCGCATTAGCTCTCATCTCAGCAGGGTTCTAGGATTGCTCAGAATCTCTTGGAATTCTGGAGGTCTGGTTGTGATGCTGCTTGCTCTGCATAGACAGTGGTCATCTCACGGTAGCTGAGCGTGTGTTTGTGTGTGTGTTGGGGGAGAGGAGGGCAGTACAAGACCAGAGCTTCAGAGCCAACCCAATCTCCCACTGGGGCTCCTCCCCCTCTACTCCCACTCAGCCACCCCCCACCCCCTTGCAAAAACACAACTATTCTCAGTTTTCAGGAGCTTTCTGTCTCCCAGGAGTTCTCACAGTTTTATGTTTAGATCTTCAAATCCATGACTTGTTTTCTCTCCTGTAGTTTCTCCAGAATTAATCTGGGGGGAAAGTGCTAGCAGCTTAGGTTAGTTTGCCATCTTGTCAGAAACTGAAGACATTCTTTTTGGCTAAATGCTCAGTCTTGGAGATATCTTCTCCTTCTCGCTTGTCCCCTTCACTGTGGTAGAAAGCATGTAAGACCTTGTGCTGCTGTGGGGAGAAGGCTATTTTGGATTCACATAACATCATTTCAAGTTGCCTGATCTCTCCTGCAGAATGACCAGTCTGGGCTGGTGCCCGACCTGGCGACCCCTGAGGTCTCATCTGGCTGTTTGGAGCATCACACTGCCGCCCGCCTGCAGCATCGATGGTCTAGTTCTGGGATTTTGATTGGAAAGCACCTGCAGCCTTTGCATCAGACCCTGAGACTCTTCTGCCCTCTCTAGGCAGCTCTGGTTTCTTCACCAGGGTACAGGAGGTCCTATGTCATCCCCAGAGTCCATCAGCAGATAAAGCAGAGACCCAAGGGCAGGACCTCACTGACGTAGTGAGCACCCTTCACAATGGCTGCTCTGTGCTCTGTGCCCCGTTGGCTGCCTGCATGTCGAGCATCTCTTCAGCTGAGGCTTCCAGCCTCCCGAACCCTATTTCCTGAGAGGGTACCACTGCCCTTCTAGTGGTCTTGATCACCTCTCATCTATTCAGATGTTTCCGTAGTGCTTCCATTAACCACACTAGAGAATTTTGTATAAACCTGTTATGACCTCTTTCCCTTTACATCATAATTATTTGTGTTTCTGTCTCCCTCGTGAGAGTGTGAGCTCCTCTAGGGCAGGTACTACCTAAAATTTTTCCTTGTGCTGCTTGTTGTCTGCCGTAGGGCGCGGCATAAAAAAAAGCACTGGGTAAATGTGTGTTGAATCAAATTGAATGATACCAATTAAAAGGAAATAAGTGCTTGAAAAGAGGTATTTGGGCAAGAAGGACATTCTTTATCACTGGGGGATATGGGAGGATTTCTTAAGAAGGTGACATCTAAGGGTTCTAGCTGATGGAAAGAGAAGAATGCTTGGAGTGCAGGGAACGCCAGGAGGAAAGGCACGAAGATGGAAAAGCATGGGGTGTCTGTTCCTTTTCTTGAGTTTCTTTGTGAATCCCTTGTGCACTGCCTTAAACATAAGCAGTGCTGAGAATAAACTGCATTGAGTGGACTTAAATCTCTGTCCCTTCTTGCCCCAGTAGGAGGGTGAGCCATGAGCTGGCGATGCCTAATGGTCACAGAGGACTTTGGGTCAGAAGGAAAAGAACTGTTTTTGGCGCAGATACATCTAAGTGTCCAGTGTTTCACATGCTGCATCGATCAAAGTCCTGCAGAAACTAAATGGCACACCCAGACAATATGATGGAAGGAGAATTTAAAGGAAGAGTTAGAGCTGGGTGAAACCAGCAGGGGGGTGGTCAGTTTCCTCAGGGCCAACAAAGACCGTTCTGAGGCCTGAATGACAAAGGAAGGATGATGTGTCCTGTGTGAAGGGCCATCCAACAGCAGATCCGTCTCCTCTGCTGCCCGATCCTGGGGTGTACGTGTGTACATGTCAGAAGGTGCAAGCCCTCTGACCACCTTCTCCTCCTGCCCTCCGAGTCCTCCACCAGTGCTTCCCCTTGGCCAAATCCAACTGGAAGCCTCCAGGGCCATAGAGCAGGTGGGGGAAGGTGAGGGTAGGTCTCCAGATGGGGAATATCTAGTTTGTCTCACTTAATTCTCACGACAACCTCACTTGGTTGTTCAGCTGTTAAATTGTATCTGACTCTTTGTGACCCCAGGGAGTGCAGCATGCCAGGCTTCCACGTTCTTCACTATCTTCCAGAGTTTGCTCAAACTGATGTCCATTGAGTCAATGAAGCCATCCAACCATCTCATCCTCTGTCGCCTCAGTCCCCTCCTGCCTCCAATCTTTCCCAGCATCAGGGTTTTTTCGAATGAGTCAGCTCTCCATATCAGCTGGCCAAAGTATTGGAGCTTCAGCTTCAGCATCAGTTCTTTCATGAATATTCAGGGTTGATGTCCTTTAGGATTGACTGGTTTGATCTCCCTGGTGTCCGAGGGACTCTCAAGAGTCCTCTGCAGCACCACAGTTTGAAAGCATCAATTCTTCAGTGCTCAGCCTTCTTCATGGTCCAACTCTCACATCTGTACATGACTACTGGAAAAACCATAGCTTTGACTATATGGGCCTTTGTTGGCCTTTGTCTAGGTTTGTCATAGCTTTTCTTCCAAGAAGCAAGCGTCTTTTAATTTCATGGCTGAAATCACCATCGGCAGTGATTTTGGAGTGAAGAAAATGAAGTCTGTCACTGCTTCCATTGTTTCCCCAAGTATTTGCCATGAAGTGATGGAACTGGATGCCATGATCTTAGTTTTTTCAATGTTTTTAAACCAGTTTTTTCACTCACCTCTTTCATCTTCATCAAGAGACTCTTTAGTTCCTCTTCACTTCTGCCATTAGGGAGGTATCATCTGCATATCTGAGGTTACTGATATTTCTCCCGGCAGTCTTGAGTCTAGCTTGTGCTTGATTCAGCTCAGTATTTCTCATGCTCTGCATATAAGTAAAACAAGCAGAGTGGCAATATATAGCCTTGATACAGTCCTTTCCCAATTAGGGACCAGTCCATGGTTCCGTGTCCAGTTCTAACTGCTGCTTCTTGACCTGCATACAGGTTTCTCAGGAGGCAGGTCAGGTGGTCTGCTATTCCCATCTCTTTAAGAATTTTCCACAGTTTGTTGTGATCCACACACAGTCAAAGACTTTATCGTAGTCAGTGAAGCAAAAGTAAATGTTTTTCTGGAATTCCCTTGCTTTTTCTACGATCCAATGGATGTTGGCAATTTGATCTCTAGTTCCTCTGCCTTATCTAAATACAGCTTGTACATCTGGAAGTTCTCAGTTCATGTATTGTTGAAGCCTGGCTTGAAGGATTCTGAGATTTTTCTTCTGAGCGTGTGAAATGAGTGCACTTGTGCAATAGTTTGAGGATTCTTTGGCATTGCCCTTCTTTGGGATTGGAATGAAAACTGACTTTTTGTAGTCCTGTGGCCACTACTGAGTTTTCCAAATTTGCTGGCATATTGAGTGCAGCACTTTCACAGGATCATCTTTTAGGATTTGAAAGAGCATCTGGCTCTAGATGAGTGACCACACCATTGTGGTTACCCAGGTCATTAAGATAGTTTTTGTACAGTTCCTCTGTGTAGTCTTGCTACTTTTCTTAATCTCCTCTGCTTCTGTTAGGTCCTTACCTAACAGTTAGGTCCTTATCATTTTTGTCCCCTATTGTGCCCATGTTTACATGAAATGTTCCCTTGGTATCTCTAATTTTTTTGAAGAGATCTCTAGTCTTTCCCATTCTGTTGTTTTCCTCTATTTCTTTGCATTGATCACTGAGGAAGGCTTTCTTTTCTCTCCTTGCTATTCTCTGTAACTCTGCATTCAGTTGGGTATATCTTTCCTTTTCTCCTTTGCCTTTAGCTTTTCTTCTTTTCTCAGTTATTTGTAAGGCCTCCTCAGACAACCATTTTGCCTTTTTGCATTTCTTTTTCCTGGAGATGGTCTTAATCATTGCCTCTTATACAATGTCACATACCTGTGTCCATTGTTCTTCAGGCACTCTGTCTATCAGATCTAATCCCTTGAATCTATTTGTCACTTCCACTGTATAATTGTAAGGGATTTGATTTAGGTCATACCTGAATGGTCCAGTGGTTTTCCCTACTTTCTCCAATTTAAGTCTGAATTTGGTAATAAGGAGTTCATGATCTGAGCCACAGTCAGCTCCTGGTCTTGTTTTTACTGACTGTGTAGAGCTTCTCCATCTTTGGCTACAAAGAATATAATCAATCTGATTTTGGTATTTGACCGTCTAGTGATGTCCATGTGTAGAACTATCTCTTGTGTTGTTGGAAGAGGGTGTTTGCTATGACCAGTGAGTTCTCTTGGAAAAATTCTGTTAGCCTTTGCCTCACTTCAGTTTGTACTCAAAGGCCAAACTTGCCTGTTATTCCAAGTATCTCTTGACTTCCTACTTTTGCATTCCAATACCCTATGATGAAAAGGACATCTTTTTTTGGTGTTAGTTCTAGAAAGTATTGTAGGTATTCATGGAACTATTCAACTTCAGTTTCTTCAACATTAATGGTTGGGGCATAGTCATGGATTACTGTGATGTTGAATGGTTTACCTTGGACATGAACCAAGATCATCTTGCCGTTTTTGAGATTGCACCTAAGTACTCCATTTTGGACTCTTTTGTTGACTATGAGGGCTATTCCATTCCTTCTAAGGGATTCTAGACCACAGAGATAGATATATTGGTCATCTGATTTCACCCATTCCAGTCCATTTTAGTTCACAGATTCCTAAGTTGTCAGTGTTCACTCTTGCCATCTCCTGTTTGACCACTTCCAATTTGCCTTGATTCATGGACCTAACATTCCAGGTTCCTATGCAATATCGTTCTTACAGCACTGGACTTTTCTTTCACCATCAGACACATCCACAGCTGAGCATCATTTCCTCTTTGGCTCAGCCTCTTTATTCTTTCTGGAGCTATTTCTCTGCTCTTCCCCAGTACCATACTGGACACCTGCTGACCTGGGGGCTCATCTATCATGTCATATCTTTTTGCCTTTTCATACTGTTCATGGGGTTCTTGATGCAAGAATCCTGAAGTGGTTTGCCATTCCCTTCTCCAGTGGACCACATTTTTTCCAAACTCTCAAACATGACCTGTCCATCTTGGATGGCCCTGCCCAGCCTGACTCATAGTTTCATTGAGTTATACAAGACCGTGATCCATGTGATCATTCTGGTTAGTTTTCTGTGATTGTGTTTTTTGTTCTGGAGACCATTGGATTGAAGTTCTTGCTTCTTCTTTCTGCCCTCTGAAGGATGAGGATAAGAGGCTTGTGCCAACCCCACTAGGATGGCTTTAACTATTAACATCTGTGTATTATTGTTGAGGAAAACAAAGCCTGGGAGGTTGACTTTTCCAGGATCAAAAAGCTGCTACAAGAAAGTCTTGGGTCTTTACTGTCCATAGGAGCAATTGTTGTGTGTGCATGAGGGAAAGAGAGAGCAGGGGTAGGTGCTGAGCACAGGGATCCCATGGCAGCATGGAGCCCTGAAAGGGAACCCTCGAAAGTTCTAGGGAAGCATTATGGATCTGTGGTTGACATTATAATTCAGGAGCTAAACCTTGGGTCATGGATGCAGGAGGAACACCTGGGCCCCAGGCCCAGAGAAAGCTGACATGGTGATGGGGACAGTGAGCTAGACAGGGATTCTCAAACCTTGTGGTCTCCGGAGTCTTTACACTATTCTAACAATTATTGAGAATGCCAAAGATCATTTGTTTATGTGAGCTGTATTTCTGATACACTAGCTCCCATATTAGACACTAAAACAGAATTTCAAAAATTCTTATTTTCAATTTATTTAAAAATAACAGAAAAAATAAAAATAAAAATAGTAGAGTTATTCCATGTTACCCTGGAGAAGGAAATGGCAGCCCACTCCAGTATTCCTGCCTGAGAAATCCCATGGACAGGGGAACCTGGCAGGTTACAGTCCATGGGGTCGCAAAGAGTTGGACACGACTTAGGAACTAAACCACCACCACCACCATTCCATGTTAGTATAAATAACATGTTTTTATGAAAAATATTTTTCAAAACAAAAAGATTTGTGAGAAAAGTGGCATTGTTTTCCATTAAAAAAATATTTTTCATGTATGACTGGATCCCATCTGCTTCTGCATCAATCTGTTGGGATTTGCTGTTTTGGTTGAAATATGTGGAGAAAATCTGGCCTCATCCAAATATGTAGCTAGAAAAGGTAGGAGTTTTTCATAGTTTCTTTAGATAATTGTGGCAATTCATCTTTGATCCTAAACTAAAACTCCAAACGTGACAGTTTCTTATAGATTATTTGCAATTGAGAGTTTGAAACCATATCAGTAAATATTTCATACCCTATTGCATGTATTGCATGAAAATACATGGGTGATTCTTCTACTAGCAACGAATCTTTTATCCAGGCATGCCTGGACATTTGGAAAACATTATTTCACTAAGTTTTGTAGATTTGCAAATGTTGACACACCACATTATACAAGATTAAAAAAAAAAAGCAGATTTGTTGCTGTTGTCACTGACCTCATCAGGAAAGATTTTAAGTATTGGGAAGCTATCAGTTCATGAAATTTTCCAACCTTTCCACACAAAAGTCCAATTTTATCATTGGCCACATATAGGTCAAGTGTTTTCCTTAAAGTGACAGGTTCACTTTGCTCATTTTCGAGAAAATTCTAACCAAAAACATAAGTCTAAATTACCATAGCTTGTCAAATGTTCTTTCAAATAAAAATGGTGTTTCGTGAAAGGAGTAGCTCATTCAGTTAACAGCTCAGTCGTTCAAGTGCTGTCTCGTTTGGGACAAAGACCAGGTTTCAGCATCTGAAGAAATGCTCTGCATGTACTTCTCATTTACTCACACGGAAACTTAAAAGATGTGACTTAGGGTCAAGATTTAATAAAATTAACAATTTCTACTGCTTCATGAAGAACATTCATAAAACTGCGAGTATGAGATGAGGAAAACATAAAATGACTGTTAGTTCAATTTGGCGTCGTTACTGTGGTTCATGTGGGTGTCAGCTGTTTTACCCACTGTTGCCTTTGCCCCATCGTGCTAATGTCAACACAGTGAAAGAGATAAATAATGTCTTAATATCATCATAAAAATATTTTGACTCTTCTGACCCCTGAAAGTGTCTTGGGAACCCCAGGACTCCGTGGACCACACTTTGAAAAGTGCTGAGCTAGAGAACCAGGTATAGGCGGTACTCAGAAAGGGGAAGGCATGGCCCTACCTGTTGCAGGAGCTGCTTCAGCCCCTTCCTCACTCTCTTCACAGGGGCTGGGCCTCGGCTACCCACACAGATCATGGCAGCCAAGGGTGGGGGATGTATATGCCTGGGGCGAGGCCACCCCAATCTGAAGCTTAAGTTGCTTTTCCTGCTTACACAATGCAACCTTCAGAGAGTGGGGGCTGAAAGTTAAGCAGAGGTTGCGTAGGCAGCAGCTGCTAAAACAGGAAGACCCAGCAGGCCCACGGGTGGGCTCTCCTTTTAGAACACACTCTGGGGAGACAGCTGGTTAGAGGTGCTGAGATGGCTCTGGGCTCTGGTGCTGGTCCTTAGCCACCCAGCCCCTTTGCCCCACAACCTCTCGGAGCCTTTTCAACTCAAAGTTCTTCCTCCTTGCATAGAAGGAGAGAGTGTCCAAATGGAGGGGAAAAAAATGAAAAAAACTCCCAATCTAGGCTCACAGATCTGAAGAGGAGTCGGGAATTTGAGGATCTGGATTTAGTTCTATTTTAACTTAAAATCCTACATATGTCTTACTTGTATATTAAGCAAAATCCTCTTATGTGCAATCCTAACTGATTCTTAAGTCCGATGACTCACAGTTGCCACTTCCAAACCTAAGTTTGGTCCACGCCTTTCTGCCTCCCACCAGAAATCCCCAACGCCCTCCTCTTCCACCCCCATGTCAATCCGCTTCCCTCCTCTGCTTTAAACTTGGCTTGAGATTCACCTCCTTCAGAAGCTTCTCTCTATCGCTCCTGCCCTCCTCTGTGGAAGTGTCACTGGGATTCCATTCTTATTCCCTCAGTGCTAAGAGTGCTAAGAGGTGAAGCCCATGTGTGCCAGGCACAGCACCGAGAGGCTTGCCATTTCTCACTCTTGTTACAGGAGTTACTCTCTTCTCTCCTATCCTTCTTCTGGTTCTAACGTCTAATCTATCAGCAAGTCCTGTGAATTTCACCTCTAGCACATAACTTGAGTCCAGTCTCTTCTCTCGACCTCCACACCACCGCCCAATCCAAGGCTCTGTCTTCTCCTGGCCATGTTACAGCAGAGCTTCCTCCTGGTCTCCATCCCAGAGCCCATCCCACCAGAACATAAGCTCCTTGAGGGCAGACACTGTGTACCACGTTCAACACTGTGTCTCCAGTGTCAAGCACAATGCCTGACTCGGACTCTCTGTTCAAGATTTACTTCTGAATAAATAGGTGTAAGAGTGAATACATGAAGAAATAGTAGCCATTTATTACGGATGATATGGAGGCTTTTAAAAGGAACGTGCCCATGGAACGTGCCCATGATCTCACGATCTCACCAAGAGAAGGTGAGATGCCAGCCCTGTGTCTGGGTCCCTAAGATTTGTCCTCTCTCTATTTTCCCACTGGCCTTGCTACAAACTCATTTCACATTTGTGTCAGATATGCATGACCCTTTTTATCAACATCTTGTTTTTGATGAGCTTAAATTGATTGTAAAGTCCTTGGGGGAAGGGAAGGATAGCAAACGGTCTCAGAAGTCCCCACACCTGGGAATTGCTCCTGTTTTGAGTTAGGAGGCTCAAGTTCCTCAATAGGATCCTTCAATATCAGTTTTGCAGTTCTTTTAATGAGTAATTCCACCACACGGGAGCTAGTTTCCTGATCGGCATCTTGTGGACAAAATTGTTTCTATGACTTAGTGAAGCCACAGGAAAGCAGTGGGCCACGGTTGGACTGGGGTGGCGGCAAAGCACTGGGGGAGAAGCGAGTGGGATGGAGATTCGCACTGGAGGGGAATCGGTAAGGCCCCGGCAGCTCCAGGGAGGGGGATTCCCTTTCTCGAGGTGGGGCCTGGACTGAGCTGCAGCGCCCCTCCCCTCAGCCGCCCTCCTCCCCCCGCAAGCAGGCTCCGCCCCCCTCCCCATTCAGGCGGGCTCCGCCCCCCTCCCCATGGCAGGCTCCGCCCTCCTCCTCACGGCAGGCTCCGCCCCCCTCCCCACGGCAGGCTCCGCCCTCCTCCCCAGGCAGACAGGCTCCGCCCTCCTCCCCACGGCAGGCGGGCTCCGCCCTCTCCCCATGGCAGGCTCCGCCCTCCTCCTCACGGCAGGCTCCGCCCCCCTCCCCACGCTAGCAGGCTCCGCCCTCCTCCCCAGGCGGGCAGGCTCCGCCCCCCTCCCCACGCTGGCGGGCTCCGCCCCCCTCCCCAGGCAGGAAGGCTCCGCCCCCCCCCCAGCAGGCAGGCTCCGCTCCCCTCCCCACGCTGGCGGGCTCCGCCCCCCTCCCCACGGCAGGCAGGCAGGCTCCGCCCCCCCTCCCCACGCAGGCAGGCTCCGCCCTCCTCCTCGAGGACATTAGGGCCCCTGACGCTGCCTCTTTTCCCTCAGGAGAGCCTGAAGTCACCTTCCATCTACCTGTCTGTTCTCCCATTCAGTCTCTTCCCCAAGGGCAGTGGCTTCTTCCTGGGTGAGGCTCTGCTTTCTCTCATTTTCTAGCTCTGACTGTACCTCTGACCATCTTCACCTCCACCTCTGAACAACCCTTTCCAGCCCGGGGGTCTCCCCCACCCCTGCCACTCTCTGCTCAGCCCTCCCAAGTCTCCCCGATGCCTGTGGATGTTCAAACCCCCCAGCGTGGCCTGAGGCCCCATGTCCGAATGTCCTAGCTGGTCCAGGGGCCTCTTTTCTCCTCAGGCCCCTACACTTCAGCCGGACTCACTTCCCACGTCCTTCTGCACAAAGGCTTTGTTGTCCTTGGAAACCTTAGAGTCTTCACTCTGGAATCCAGAGCCCTAAATGACATCTGATCCAACCTGTCACTCAGGTATCCCTTCTAGAATCATCTCTATTACAATGGTTTCCTCTGGATTGAAATGGTCTCCACAGGTGCCCTCCTCCAGGAAGGCACCAGTTCTCCATGTGCATTTTGTTTGGTGTTTTGCCGACCTTCACACCCTAAGCCCTGCTATTCAAGTCCTCACCCTTCTTCCAGGCCCCATTCAAATCTCACCTCTCCACATACTCACTCAGGCCACTAAGCCCGCAGTGATCTTTCTTCCTTCTCTACTCCCTTGGCATGGTACACAACAATGCCGGTCGGTTTTATATTTTAAATTGTGGTAAAAACACATAGTATAGAATTTACCATCATAGCCATCTCTGAGTTTATAGTTGAGCAGCATTAATCCTTTCCCATTGCTGTACAACCATCACCACTATCCATCTCCAGCAGCTTTTTATCTTCTCCCGCTGAAACTCCACGCTCAGTAAACATGGATTCCCCGGCTTCTCCCAGCCCCGGACAACCCTCAGTTTGCTTTCTGTCTCTGTGAATTTGACTTCTCTAGGTCACTCATGTAAGAATCACACAGTGTGTTTTTGTGAATGGCTTATTTCACTCCACCTAATGTCCTCGAGGCTTATCCATGTTGTGCGTCAGAAGTGTCTTCCTTTTCAAGGCTGACTAGTATTCCATCGTATAGATGTACTCCGTTACCTTTATCCATTCATCTGTGAACACATTCAACTGTGACACTTGGGTGGCTTTAACCTTTAGGCAATTGTGAATGGGTCACCTGAATTAGGCATCAGACAGAAGAGCTTAGATCGCAGCTTTGTTAACTTTCTAACCCTAACCTCCGGGAATCTCAGATTTCCTATATGTGAGATGCAGGGGTGTTCTGTGTCTGTCATGATTTTTATAGGCAGTGAGTGATGTAAGGGATGTGAAGTGACTGTGAGAGAACCCAATGACTAGCGAGTCCTCAGAACAGGTGAGGAAGACACCCCTGTCTGTCAGGTATCACTTACCAGACAGAGCTTTGTAGTGACCTTTTCTTTTCTTTTTTTTTTAAGTCACAGTAATTTTATCTCCGTCACTGAGGCTAGAATCTCAGAGGGGCAGGAACCTGAACATAATAAATAGTCACTAACTTTTTGCTGATTGTTTGCCTTGGGAATGGTTGTGTGTGTGTAGGTGCATAAAAGCATGGATATGAGTGAGTGTGTGTGTGTGTCCATGTGTGGGCTCCCTGGGGAGCACCAGAGAGGGTGTGAAGATGCGGGCTTGGGGTGGGCAGGGTTGGCAGAGGAAACAATGCCCCTGCAGGCAGTGTATGAACCCGTGGGCCTGGCGGCGGGCACAGGTGCATGTTTTGTGCCCACGTGTGGAGCTGCCCGCCCCTCCTTGCATGCCACCCTCTAGGTGCGGAGGTGGTGTGTGTGAGCCGGGAGGTGGGGGCCAGAGCTGGAGAGCTGCTGAAGAGCGGATGCAACGACTTTGTTCTGGCAGATTCTTTGTTCTGTCCAATGATCCTCCAACCACCTCCGCCCCCCACCCCCCCACTGCCACCCACGCCAGAAAGAGTTGTTTTCTGCGCCAGCCCGCCCTGCCCATCCCCGCAGCCCAACAGAAGGACGGTCCCCACTTGGCTTTTGCACACCCTGGCCTGGTGACAAGGCGCTCGCTTCCCCAGCGCCCCCCCCTCCCCTGGCCACTTCGCGCTGGCAGGTGTGAAATATTAATTGCCTCGCTGGGGACCGGGCTCTCTCTGTCTGTCGCGTCTGACCAGAATATCATTCTCTCCTGCAAACATAATTACGGGGAGGGGGAGGGGCTCCAAGGGGGAGGGGGCGGAGAGGGGCTGCGGGCCTTTTTTTTTTTCCTTAATCGCCTCTCGCCTGTCTGTTAATTAGGAACCGTGCTTCGCGACACGCTGAGATATTTTGGTTAATTATGAAAGAGAAAAGGACAAATTTGTCACGTCTTTTGTTTTCGTTCCCCCACGTCTGGTGGTGACAGCGGTGTGAAGGCTGACGGACTGCTCAGGAGACGGGCGCCAGATGCTCCGTCCGCCTCCAGAAGCGGGAGGGGGGCCCGGGGCCGCCAGCGGGGCGGGCAGGGGGCGACCAGGCAGACCTGGGCTCGGGGCCTGGCTAGGGGGCATCCTCGGGCAGCAAGTGGACAGATGCACGTTCTGGGAGGTGAACGCGGCCAAGTGGACGCCAGGAGCCAGTGTTTCCGCAGGAGCCCGGTCCCCCGGGGGAGGGGAAGAGGGGAGACTCACTCCAGAGCCGTTGGGTCTGGGCTCTTGGCCTTAGGTGAACACCCACCTGGACCAAGGCTGAACGTGCCCTCGGCAACCAGAGTAGACGGAAGGCTTGCTGCGCCTCCGAGGGCCTGAGGAATGGGCCGGGGGCAGGTTGGAGGGTGGGGGTGCACAAGTGTGTGTCAGTCGCTCAGTCCTCTCTGCCTCCTTGCCAGGCTCTGTACTGGACTGTAGCCTGCCAGGCTCCTCTGTCCCTGGGGTTTTTCGGGCAAAAATACTGGAGTGGGTTGCCATTTCCTTCCCCAAGGAATCTTTCTGACCCAGGGATGGATCCCCTGGGTGGGATCTTTACCTTCCGAGCCACAGGGAAGCCCCGCGGGTGTGCAAGCGATGTGTGAAAGTTGCTCAGTCATGTCTGACTCTTTGCAACCCCATGGACTATACAGTCCGTGGAATTCTCCAGGCCAGAATATGGAGAGGGTAGCCTTTCCCTTCCCCAGGGGATCTTCCCAACCCAGGGATCGAACCCAGGTCTCCTGCATTGCAGGCGGATTCTTTACCTTCCAAGACACGAGGGAAGCCCAAGGGTGCACAAAGTACAGTGTAATACTCTGAGCCTGTCATGGAACAGACCACCCAGGGGATGTGGAGGGGAGTGCTGGCTCTGTCTGCCTGGCGAAGCCCTATTTCAGGTCTCAGCTTTACCTTACTCCCTTAGACCAGGGTAGGAACACCATCTATGGAGTCTAGGCTCACTGAGCTTTTCCAGTGTGATGGTTGATTCTGTGTGTTAACTCAGCAAGGTTATGGAGGCCAGTTGTTTGCTCAAACGCCAGTCTAGATGTTGCTGCAAAGATACATTTTAGATGTTCTCAACATGAACAATGCGCAGACTTTGAGTGAAGTGGATTGCCCACCATAATTGTGTGTGTGTGAGTGTGTGTGTGCTCATCCAGACCCCTGAAGGCCTGTTTTCTGAATAAGAGGAAATTGACCTCAAGGCTGAAACACAGAGTCCTCCTCCAGTTTCTTGTCTTCTAGCTGCCCTACAAACTTCAGACTCAGACTGTATCAACTTTCACCTGAATTTCAGGCCTGCCAGCTTGCTTTACAGATTTCAAACTTGCCAGCCCCTACAATTCCTTAAAATAAATCTCTCTTTTAATATATATATATGCAGTTGGTCACTAAATCATGTCTGACTCCTTGTGACCCTTTGGACCGTAGCCCCCCAGGCTCCTCTGTCCATGGGGTTTTTCAGGCAAGAATATTGGAGTGAGTTGCCGTTTCCTTCTCCAGGGGATCTTGTCAACCCAGGGATCGAACCCGCGTCTCCTGTGTCTCCTGCATTGCAGGCGGGTTCTTTACCCACTGAGTCATCGGGAGGCCTATGTGTATATAACCTCCTATTGGCTCCGTTTGTCTGGTGAACTTCAACTAATATAAACCCCCATCGCAGCCTGGCCTTGGACTTGCCCGCTCACCCGTCTGTCTCCTGTGAGGGCAGATAACTAAACTGGGCCCTGTAGCATCCCCTGGGTCTGGCGGACGGCTTGCCTGTAATAGGCCTTAATTTGTATTTGTTGCATATTGAATGAGTTCATTTGGAAAACAAGAAAGACCTATATCCCCCAAACCAATCAAACAACCATTCACGGCAGCCCAGGCAGTTCCTGACTTATAAATGGGTTGAGTTCCAAAAATTCATTTGAGTTAGTTTTCTGAAGCTTTTTCCCACAACGACAAGGATATCAGTGCTGGCAAGGCTCCCGGGCGGGCTGCCAAAAACCTATTTAACCCAGAGTATAGATTAAGTGCTGTGCATTTGCCATGAAAAATAGTAGAAAACAATACTCTTGTAAAGCTAGTAATTAAAAGAGACATATGATAGTATTGAGTAAAATAGGTAAACATTTTTTATTTTGAATATTGGAGTCTGAGGAAAAAATGATTAGAAAAGGATGAGAAAGTAGAGGGAGATATGGAAAAACCTAAATGGAATTTCAGAGTATTTCCAAGGGTTTTAGAAGTCGATGAGACTGAGATTTTATTTCGTCTAATTTCTGTGCAGAATTCAGAGTTGTCTCTCTCCTTCCCTGGTTGCTACATAATGAGGCCAGCTCTTATTGGTCTCAATGAGGGTCATTGGTTTGTTCACAAATGTAACAAAAAGAGGGAGTGAAGGAATCCTGGGGGGCTTTGGCAAGAGTTAGGGCTTCCCTTGTGGCTCAGCTGGTAAAGAGTCTGCCTGCAATGCGGGAGACCTGGGTTTGAGAGAAAGAAAGGGAAAAATCCCAGCATAGAACCGGAAAAGGGTGTGTGCCTATGTGGGGAACCGGGTCACTTGTGCTGAAGTTCACCGAGTCTTGAGATGAAAGAGAAAGAAGGTGGGATGGAGCAGGATCTGAAGAGCTGTAGGGATGGGAGAAGGCAATGGCAGCCCACTCCAGTGTTCTTGCCTGGAGAATCCCAGGGACAGAAGAGCCTGGTGGGCGGCCGTCTATGGGGTCACACAGAGTCAGACACGCTGAAGCGACTTAGCAGCAGCAGCAGGGATGGGGAGATGCGCAGTTCCTTATCCTCATCACCAGGAGGTGTTGTTGTCCTGTTCTCCAGAGGCTTGGAGGGGCGGATGTGTCAGCCTAAAGGAGTTGGTGGGGAAAGCCGAAGGGTGGGAGTGTGGTGGATATTTCCAAGCTGAGTGTTACTCCCGCAAAGCCATCTCTGCTTATAAGGATGGAGATGAGTGATGTGCACAAGCGCCCTGAGAGCCAAAGGAGGGCCTGTGGCAGTGGGCGGGCCACAGGGAGGATGAGCTTGGGACTGGCCCTTCAAGGCTGGTGTGGTGGGACCAGCAGGAAGGCAACATGAGCAAAACTCATGAGGCAAAAGGATGCCTGGTGTGCTCAGGAGAGGGAAATAACCCCAAGGTGTTGACTTTGTGACACCCAGCAACACAAGCGGGCATGTTAGGGTGGAGCGGTTTTGGGAGGGAGGGAAAAAGAGCAAGGCAATTAGTTCTTTTCTTAGAAAAATTAAGGCTTTTAAATTTGAAATAGTTTCAGATTTATAGAAGAGATGCGAAGAGAGTCCAGAGTTCTGTGTACCCTCTACCCAGCTCCTGCTGCTGTTAACATCATACATAATCATCATACGTTTCTCAAAATCAAGACATGAGCATTGAAACAAGACTAGTAAGTAAACAATAGACTTGATTCTAATTTCTCCAGTGTTCCCACTAATGCTCACTTGCTGTTCCAGGATGCCATTTGGATACTCCATTGGAGTCATCCTTCACTCCAGTCTGTGACAGTTTCTCAAACTTCCCCTTATTTTTCATGCCCAGGGCAGTTCTGATAAGTACCTGTTAGGTGTTTTGTAGATTGTCCTCCAGTTTGATTTTGTCTGATATGTTCTTATGATTTGAGTGAGGTTATGGGCTTCCGGAGAAGGAAATGGCAACCCACTCCAGCATTCTTGTGTGGAGAATCCCATGGACAGAGGAGACTGGCGGACTATAGTCCATGGGGTCACAAAGAGTTGGACATGACTAAGCGACTTGGCACAAGCATGCATGGGCTTTCAGGAAGAATACCACTGAGGCAGAGTGCCCATCTCATGCAGTGATATCAGAAGGTTCATGGTCTCAACGTGACAAACCGTGGATGTGAGCCCTTCCGGGCACTCTCTGAAAGTGCAGCATCAGCCTAATTTTCCAGAATAATCTAGTAGTCCTGCCTACGTGTATCTTACTAGAAAAAGCTTCAGTGTTAGTCGTGCAGTTGTGCTTGACTCTTTGCAACTCCATGGACTGCAGCTCACCAGGCCCCTCTGTCCATGGAATTCTCCAGGCAAGAATACTGGAGTGGGTTGCCATTCCCTTATCCAGGGGATCTCCCCTACCCAGGGTTCAAACACTAGTCTTCTGCATTGCAGGCAGATTCTTTATTGTCTGAGCCACCAAGGAAGTTCATCCCCTGGGTAATTCCTCATCAGTGTTCCCTACTAAAAAGTCACTATTTTTCCCTTCCCATACTCTGTTTGTTAGAAGGGACTCACCAAGTCCAGACCACAATCAAGGGGATGGAATTAAGCTCCACTTTCTGGGGGGAAGTGGCAAAAAATTTGTGGAGATGTGTTAAAGCCACCAGGTAGTCACTGAAGGGCAATGCTTTGAAGCTAAGCAGATATCCTGTTTCCGTGAGTTCATTACTGGGTTAGTTGATTTCACCAAAACTACAGTGCAGAGGACACAGGAGGGAAATAGAGACACAGGATGAAAGATCCGCGGGTCCCTTGGACTGGGGGTTGGTTTCTGAGAGCCAGAGAGATTCCTTTTTTTGCCTGTGGTCAGTCCCCCTGCAGCCTGTTGCCGGGACCGGGACTGGTTGAGTGTTCAGAACCTGGCCGGGGCCTCTGTCACGGTGGCGACAAAAGTGTGCGGGTGCAGGTGTGAGGGGAGAAAGGTGCACTTTGCATGGGTTCCTAGAGATGAATTCTTGGCCATCTTTTGCAGGAAAGGCGTCAAGGACTCAGCTGTAAGAATTCAGTCTGTCTTATCCCCTGACCCTCCCTGCTGGGGGCTCTGAGACGGGCAGAAGTGGAGGAGATGCCCTCCAGCTTCTTTGAGGCTCTTACATCTGAGCTGTGATTGGAGCCTACTCCTGAGCCCACTCAGGAACTGTCGGCAGCCTCCTCTGTGGGGTGGCAGCCTGGCACTGTGCTGACCCACTGGTTGGTGGTCTGCTCTTAAGACCCTCCTCCACCCCTCCTCCTCCGTAGGCCTGGGGAGTCAGTCTACAGCTGGGACTCACTTGAGCTCTGCTGGTGTGTGAGTAGCTGTGATGCACCATCAGAGGAACCAACGTCCCAGCATCGGGGCCCTCGAGGTCTTGCCCCTTCTCTTTCTCCCTCCACATCCCTTTAAAGGCCGGTGCCCAAACTGGGAGCCGTCTGTTTCTGCAGAGCTGGGGATTGGATCAGTTGCAGGGGTGCTTAGTTCCTCCTTCCCGTCCTCATCTCTGCCACTGTCCAGCCTTTGAGAGACAGACTGAGTTGGAGGATGCAAAGGGCATTATCCCAAGATATCTCCTAGCTCTTGACATCCTGGCTTGAATCACAGCTGGTCCTCACTGTGTGTCCCAAGTGCCTTAAATACACCGTGCATTGTCCCTTTCAGCACCTTTGGCCTGTCTTTGATTTACTTGATTCCACTGATCCGTGACCTGGCTCCATCTTGTTTCTTCCGAAAAGCCTCCCTGGATTTACTTTATTTATGTCAACTAAATTTTACTGCGGCTGACTTAACCTCAGCCCTACGCTGTCTGTGTTATTGAATAGTTTCAAAGTGAACATTCAGGCTCCCCATCCAGAGTATAAGCTCGTTGAGGGGATCTCCTGCCTCTCCAAGTCTGTGTCATTGGTGGACAGGCTGAAGGATGGAGGCTGAAGCTTTTTGTCTTATATGGTCCCTAGTGACTCAATTTATCCTTCGGTGTAACTGAAGATCTGGCTCAAACTTTCAAGAGTCAGGGGACGTCCCGCCTACGTGTGTGTGTGAGTTGGGTGGGGAATGTTGCTTCTTATTCTAACCATGTGGTCAGGTCTCAGTAGGCAACTCCTCTATTTCTTCAAAAATTAGAAGGAGGCAGAATTATTCTTTCTCCAAGTGATTCAAAGACTCCTCACTTCCCTGAGGCCACACCCGCCCACTCCCCAGTCCCCGCAGAGGGAAAGCTGGGTACCTAGACTAATGATACCCTGGACAGACATCTTCCAGCTGTCAGGAGGGGGGAACTCAGCTGCCCTGGGTTCTACCCAGGGCTTTTATTTTTTTTTCCTTGCCTCCTTATTTGCATTCCGTAAGGGAGTGACACTTTCTAGAACATAACCTCCCTTTTCCATTCCAGGAATCTAATTGTTATTTCTGTGTTTGTGAAAGATAAAGGATTAGCAAGAATGCTTTGCATCAAGTCGCCATTTGTAAATGCTTTATAATTATTTATGAAATTATCCTGCATTTTGTAGCATGGGAGATAATAACTTAAATTGATGTATTAAACATGCATAATCATTATTTTAACCATATTAAATGCACCTCTGTAGAATAATTATTTCACAAATACGAAGAAAGCCTGCAGAAGTGGCACCTTAATTTAAGACATTACAGGATTTGTGACGCTGAAATCCACAGCCCTTTTTTCTCGATGACAGATGGAGTTTCTTATCTGGCTGCAGTGTTCTTCTTTCCTGAAGTGAAAATGAATTCTTAAATTAAAAAAAATATATTACCGAGGTAATTTTGGCAGTGTGGTGAAGCAATGGGAGACGAGATAAGGAGCAGAATTTCCAGGGGCCAGAGCAAAATTGGACAGACCTGATCTTTCCTTGTCTCGGTCCTCCCTACGCCCAGGGTACCGGGAGAGTCATCTGGTCTTCCGCTGGGCCCTGGGGAGGCGTTGAGAACTGACTGGTGGTGCAGGCTGGCACATTATTCTCCTGTAATGCCAGGGCTTTGGGGCTGTTTTGATCAAAGGCAACCCCAAAATAGAAGATCAATTGCACACAGCAGGGGGTCTCTGTAAGGGGGAGGCTGGGGGAAATGTAAAATTCGGCAAAAAGGGGTAAGGAGAAAGAGGAGAGAGGAAAAACATAATGCCAGCTTATTATTTATGTGAAGCCAGTTTATTTTACTTATTTGTGTTTTTTTTCCTTTTCCAGATTAGTGGATCCAAGGCCAGCCTCCCTAGCAGTGCCACAGCACTTTCTCTGCTGGTGGTGCCCTCTGCTGGTCACTGTCAGAATTTCAACGCTGTTCAAAGAGCGTTCAACATCTCTTGGGGCTTCCCAGGCGGCATTAGAGGTAAAGAACCTGCCTGCCAGTGCAGGAGATGTAAGAGATGTGGGTTTGATCCCTGGGTCAGGAAGGTCCCCTGGAGGAGGGCATGGCAACCCACTCCAGTATTCTTGCCTGGAGAATCCCATGGATAGAGGGGGCTGGCGGGCTGCAGTCCACAGGGTCACAAAGAGTCAGAGACAACTGAAGTGAGTTAGCCCTTGTTATGTATTTTATGAACATAATCTTATTCAATTCTCACAACAATCATTAGATGAAGAAAACGGAACCTCAGACAGTTTAAATGCAGATCCAGTCTTTTAGATGCAGGACTGCACTGAGGCAGCCCCAGTCCTAGGGATGGATGCAAATCTGTTCTGCATTAAAGACCATACTCCAGAGTCTAAATGATTCTATTTGGGAGTGCAGTTTAGTTTCTAACTTAAATTCATCAATATCTCAAGTGCATGTTTTTCTAGGGTAGAGTGAGCCTTTGAAATACATGCATTATTTATTCTATGGTCTAGTGATGGGCCCTGCGCATGTAAATATTGGCAGTCACGCTGTTCTTCTTTGCTCTAACACCTCATACCCAATCTCCATCAGGAAAATCTATCAGCTTCATCTTCAAAATATACCCAGGATCCAGCTGCTGTTCACCAGGTCCGCTAATTACCATCTTGGTCTAAGGCACAGTCATTACTTATTTGCGTTACTACGCCAGTCTCCTAACTGGTCTTCCATGGTCTTCCACAGTGGTCAGAGAGCCAGTCCATGAGAACATAAACTGGATCATGTCCTTTTGTCCATCTCCTCCAGGTACAAGCCAAATGGTCTCATCAAGGTCTGTAGAATCCTACAAAATCTGGCCTCTGGTCACGCTTGCCATTTCTCTCCTTCCCTTTTCCCTTTGTTCACACTGCTCCAGCCCAAAGGGCCTCCATGGGATTCCTTGAATACACACGCCAAACTCTGCCTCTGAACTTTGCACTGACTGATCCTTCTGTCTGGAATGCCCTTCCCTCAAATATCCTCATAACCTGCCTCACCACCTTTAAACTTCTGCTCAGATGGCACCTTCTTAATGAAGCCTACCCCAATCAACCTACTTAAAAGTATACCACTCTATCCCTTATTGTCACTCTTCCTTCCCTATTTTATTTTTCTGACCTGACATTGGTGCTGAAAGTCCAGCATCTTGGAAAACCTTTTAATCCTGGAAAACTGAGATAGATGGTCCCTGAGTGGCAGGCAAGGAGGGCACTGTGAAGCGGGGACAGCCGGCCCCAGGAGCTCCCGAGACCCCCAGCCTGGGAGTCTGGGGCAGGTGACAGTCTTTATGTTGCCGAAGGATGGAGAGTGGCTCCATCTCAGAAAAAGCCTTTTGAGTTATTGAAATTGCTGCTTATTATGAAGAAGAAAGTGAGTTTCTATTTCCCAGTAAGTGGTGCAAGAGTAGAAAAATGATAGTGTAATGATGTTCCAGTGGAACAATTATTTTCCTGAGATGGAACAACATAAAGTATCACTTTGATTACACTCTGCCTACTTATTCCACCCCCTCCAGCTGCGTTTAGTGGCCAATAAATCTTCCAGGAGCCTCCCTGACCCGGGGCTGCTGCCTCCGCAGGGACTCGCTGGCTAGCTGGGTCCTCCTCTGCCAGGCCGAGCCTGCTTCTCCCGGCTGCCCCTTGAGATGATTCATCCAGGCCAGAGCCAGAGGCAGAGGTGAAAGGGAGACTGAGGCAGGGAGGGAGGGGCCGCTTGGAGACCTGGGGTGTGACCTTGAACCAGAGATGAAGGCCTGCCCTGGGGCTGGGTGGAGAGGCCGTTGGTGCACGGATGGAGGAGGAGAGGGGACCCAGGAAGAGACTTTAAAGGCAGTTTCGGAAGGGCTGTTTGCACAGGAAGGGAGAAGGGGTCACTCAGAAGGTGAGGAGGGGTCTGAACCAGCAGAAACCATTGGCGGCGTTCATTTGTGCTGCCAGCTAAGGGGAAACGTGGACACTTTTTTTTGCTCTCTTTGATTAAATCTCTGGACGTACTCAGGTTGTTTGGTCCCTGAGTCTGTCTTAGTCTGCTTGTTGCTGTTCTTGTACAGTCACTCAGTCGTGTGCAACTCTTTGCGACCCCACGGACTGCAGCATGCCAGGCTTCCCCGTCCTTCACTGTCTCTGGGAGTTTGCTCAGATTCATGTCCATTGAGTCAGTGATGTCATCCAACCATCTCATCCTCTGTCATCCCCTTCTCCTCCCGCCCTCAATCTTTCCCAGCATCAGTGTCTTTTCAAATGAGTCGGCTCTTTGCATCAGGTGGCCAAAGTATTGGAGCTTCAGCTTCAGCATCAGTCCTTCCAATGAATATTCAGGGTTAGGCTGCCAAAATAAAGCACCACCGGCTGAAAGTAAGTGAAAATGAAAGTCGCTCAGCCGTGTCCGACTCTTCAAAACCGCATGGACTATACAGTCCATGGAATTCTCCAGGCCAGAATACTGGAGTGGGTAGCCTTTCCCTTCTCCAGAGGATCTCGAGTGGCTGAAATAAGAGAACTTTGTTTCTGACAGTTCTGGAGGCATAGATCAAGGTGCTGGATGATATGGTTTCCGGTGAGACCTCTCATCCTGGCTTCTACAACCTTCTACACATGTCCTCACAATGAAGGAGAGAGAAAGGCTCTGGTGTCTCTCCCTTTTCTTATAAAGGCACCAGGTCTCTCAGATTGAAGTCCCTCCTCTGACCTCATTTACCCTTTATCACTTGCTCGCAGGCCCTGTTTCCAAATACATCGGGCTTTGACCTGTGAATTTGGAAGGGGCAACACAAGCATCCATCCTGTCACGTTGCCTAATTAGAATTGATGCTTCCTCTTGGGCCCTGGCTTCGCCCCAGAGATGCAGTCTGGGAAAAGCTCACCTCCAGCCAGAGGATTACATCCTGTTCCCAGATATTTAAATCAGTTCAGTTCAGTCGCTCAGTCGTGTCCGACTCTTTGCGATCCCATGAATTGCAGCACGCCAGGCCTCTCTGTCCATCACCAACTCCCAGAGTCTACCCAAACCCATGTCCATCGAGTCAGTGATGCCATCCAACCATCTCATCCTCTGTCATCCCCTTCTCCTCCCGCCCCCAATCCTACCCAGCATTAGGGTCTTTTCCAATGAGTCACTTCCTCACATCAGGTGGCCAAAGTATTGGAGTTTCAGCTTCAACATCAGTCCTTCCAATGAACACCCAGGACTGATCTCCTCTAGGATGGACTGGTTGGGTCTCCTTGCAGTCCAAGGGGCTCTCAAGAGTCTTCTCCAACACCACAGTTCAAAAGCATCTATTCTTCGGCACTCAGCCCTCTTCACCGTCCAACTCTCACATCCATACATGACCACTGGAAAAACCATAGCCTTGACTAGATGGACTTTTGTTGGCAAAGTAATGTCTCTGCTTTTGAATATGCTATCTAGGTTGGCAGTGGCTCTCAAAGTGTGGTCCCTGGACCCGCAGCATCAGCATCACCTCAGAACTAGTCAGAAATGCCCCTTCTCAGGCTGTCCACCTCAGCCCCCCAAGTCAGGGACTCCAGCAATCTGCGTTCTAAGAAACCTTCCAGACAATTTCAGCATGAGACTGAATTTGAAAACAGCTGTGAATAAATGAATGTCTCCCCTGAGAGGGCTTCCCTGGTGGCGATAATAGTCAAGAACCTGCCCGCCAATTCAGGAGATGTAACTGAAGCGGGTTCGATCCCTGGATTGGCAAGGTGCCCTGGAAGAGGGCATGGCAACCCACTCCAGTATTCTTGCCTGGAGAATCCCATGGACAGAGGAGCCTGGCAGGCTGTATAGTCCATGGGGTCGCAAAGAGTCGGACATGACCGAAGCAACTTCGCATGCATGCACGCCCTCCCCTGAGAACTGTACCTAGAGATTTTCAACCTTTAGAATCAGAATCACCCAGGGAGCTTATAAAGATATAGATGGTCCAGCCCCACCGTCTGAGTCTTTGATACAGGGGCCTAAGGTGAGGCTGGAGAATGTAGATTTCTAGCAGGTTCCCAGAGAGGCTGATGCTGCTGGTCTTGGGACTTCAGGGAGCTCTTCTGGGCACTTTCCTGGGAAGGTGCTCACCATGGACCAAGTTCCAGATATTCTCCGCCCCTTCACTCCAGACTGGCTGGCCCTTGCTTCCCACGGTCACGTGCTCCTGGGCGGCTGCCCCGTCTCGCGTGGTCTGGTGTTGGGGTCTGGGTGCCTGACACTCTCAGGCCAGAGCTCCCCCGGGGGACCTGTCAGTTCAGGCTCAAACCGGAGGTGGGGAATAGGTCCACCTCGCCGATGCCCACGAGCTGGTCCTTGTCTCCGACCCGACATCTTTTGCCACTTCTGTTTCAGGGCTAAGTGGGACCCTGGTCAGGACGTCTGAGTTCAGCATCTGCTCAGGGCCTTGTTTCCTCCCGGCTGGTGGAGCCGGGCCTTAACCGTGCTTTGATCTCCTTCCCTAACACCCAGCTTGCACACATCAGCGCATCCTAGTTTCAATTTCTGCTCCTGAACCTGGCCCTGACGCTGGAGCCAGGGCCCTCCTACTAACTGCCAGACCCGACCGATCTTCTCCTGCTTCCCCAGTTTTCTGAATTTGGCCTCCTGGGAGGTGATTCTCAGCCTCTGAGTTGTCCACTCGAGCGTCCTGAGGGCCCAGGCCACCCACTGCTGCTGTTCCAGCCACAAATCCCCGGGTCCACACCAATGCTAACAGCAGCAGCGGCAGTTCTCAGAGGGCCAGTCCACCCCTGTGGGAAGTCCTGGCCTGAAGTCCTCCATGGTCTAGCCTGTCCACCCAGCTGTCCATGTCCTGGACCATGTCCGGGGACGTGACAGGTCCCAGGTGCCATGTGCCAGGACACGGTCCAACCTGGAGGAAGTGACACTGGCCCTTGGAGATGCTGTATCATTAAACCCCGTGTTGCTGTGGCCATAGAGGGATGCGCTGTGCTGTTGGCTGGGCTCCCGGGTCCTTAGGATTAAGGACAGGTGGTGGGTTTCTATTGCACTGTGATCAATTACAGGGGTCCTTTAGCAATTGCTGGCTGGGAAGGAGAGGAATGAAGAAGGCTATGGTTTTTGTCCTAATTTGTTTGGTTTGGGGCTGGACCCCAAGCTCTGGAACCACAGTAATTAGCCCAGCTGCAGAATTGGGCAGACGCAGCACATGGCTGTCACTGCTCCAAGGGGCCGGGCTGGCACCAGAGCCTTTGGATCTAAGGAGGGGGCTGCTGTTGGCTGGGGGAGGGGTGTGAGTGCAGCAGCAGATGCGGGGGGCGGGGTGGGGGGCTTTTAGTTCCCAGCCTCTCCTCCCTTCTCCCTTTCTCTCCTCTTTTGGCTTTTAGAGCTGCCCCGTTGCTGAGTCTGGGGGTGGAGGTTGGGGAGGGAAGGAGCCCCTGGGATTAGGAGGGCAGAGGCGAGGGAGGGGCACAGCGTCTGAGTGGCATGAAGGCCCGTTTGATGGGCAGGCTGGGATCTGGTGCTCACCAGGCAGGGACAGCAGAGGGGAGCACGTGGAAGCTGTGCAGAGGCCCCGAGCTCCGGGGACAGAGCAGCTGCCGTTTGCCAAGCCAACCAGAAAATTAAAAAGATGGCTCACCATGCACGCCGGCACTCTGGGTGGGAGAAGGCTAGGCACGAGTCAGAGCTGTGAGAGGGCACCGGCTACCCCGAAGGGCTCTGCGGACCCAACGACAGGGACTGGGCTGGGAGCATCTTTGCATGTGGGACTTGTCGGTTTCCCCCGGGAGGGCATTCCAAGTCCCATCACTGGACTTACAAGCTGTGCCAGGGGTAGGCACTGTGGGTGTACACCCCCCAGCCTTCGGGCGAGGGCTCCATGGCCTCTGAAGGAGGCTTCCCCACTCTGGCTTTCCGTTCATCCTTCTCAAGCCCTAATTGAGACGCCCAGTTCCCAGCGTACCCGTGTGAACAGTTAAGCCGCTTCAGGCGCTTGACCTCTGTGTGCAACAGGGGTGTCCAGAATTTGTGGCATTTTGCTGACTCTAGGTCTCTGCTCTTGACTGTAGAAAGAAATCATGGCAGGAGAGATTTAGGGCAGACATTTGGGAAGGAACTCATAAAAGGAGGTGAGGAATGGGGACGAAAAAAGAGCTGAGGGTTGTCTCAACAATCCACTTCAGTACTCCGAGTAGAAAGTCAAGTGGGGTGAAGCTGACCTCCTACCCTGGAGGCTGGAGAGGAATTCACTGACCAGAGACACTGAGGGCTCTCAGAGTAGGCTGGGACCAGATGTGCACCTTGGAGCTAATGTCGCGCCAGCTGCTGTTTTCTTCCATAGCTGAGTTGTCTTCCCCGCTGTGTGCCCAGAGGATCAGCTGTCTTGATACCACAGGGACACAGGGCCATTCAGAGATGAGCGAGCAGCGTTCGAGGGAGGCCTCTGCCCTCAGGGGTCTGTTGGACTCACTTCCTTCCTCTTCCTGTCAGCAGGACTGGAGAACGTGCTCTTTCCCAAACCCCTGGCAAATGGCAGCCGTTGGCTTTTCCTCTTGTCCTTCCTACTCCTAACAAGTCTGAATGGCCAGAGCTTGAAGAGACAGTGAATGAAGTGAAAGTCATGCCTGACTCTTTGTGACCCCATAGGCTATACAGCCCATGGAATTCTCCAGGCCAGAATACTGGAGTGGGTAGCCTTTCTCTTCTCCAGGAGATCTTCCCAACCCAGGGATTGAACCCAGGTCTCCTGCATTGCAGATGGATTCTTTACCAGCTGAGCCACCAGGGAAACCCTTGAAGAGGCAAGGAAAGGATGAAAAAAACACAAAAAAACCCCAGATCCAGAGAGATGGTCAAACCGGTGAGAGACCGAGACAGAAGTAAATGTAAGAACTGAACACCGGGCTCTTGGGCTGAGGTTTGGAGAAAGGAAGGTGAGGAGGGTCATTTCCCTCAGGCTGAGTCCAAACTGGAAGGACACAGACTCTGCTGGGCTGGGGGTTGGGCAGTGGGGACGGGGAAGGGACCACAGCATCTGTGGAGGTGACGGCTCATTCTCATGACCCGCCGTCTCCCCCACGAGCCTCTCTGCCTGCGCCATTTCCGCTCCCCTCTACAGGGAACTCTGGTTGAACAGCACCAATGCCTGTTTTGTTCATCCTGTGTCCTCTGGGCTCCGTGAGAACTCGCTAGAGTTGGTGAAAGGAGTTTAGGAAGAGGGCGGCATGGCTGCTGGCGCCCGAGCCGGGCACGGGAGCCTCCTGCCATTTTCACCGTGGGCTCTTCCATCTAGTTTCTTTCGCTTCTCCGGCCACTTCCTTTCTCCACATTCTACTACCATCCTTCTTTCTCTCCTCATTTTTCCTGTTTCCTCTCCACAGACCTGGCCTGGTCCCTGGTTGTTCTGACCCACACAGAAAGATGCATTTGTAGTGTGCTTTCTCAAGGGGTCCTCCACAAACACCCAGTCCCAGCATAAACATATGCAGCCAGGGTCCCACTGTGTACTCCCTTCCTGGACCTTCATGGACTCCACCTGTTCACACATCTCTCTGGGCATCTGAAAGGATGGAGCCAGGCTGCATCCAGGCAGGGGGAACAGGCCCCAGATGCAATATATTGTGTCCCTCTGACTACACATCACCCTGTGTTCTCACTCACCTCCTGGTGTGTGCGTGCTGTCACTTCCGTCGTGTCCCACTCTGTGCGACCCTACGGACCGCAGCCCACCAGGCTCCTCTGTCCATGGGATCCTCCAGGCAAGAATACTGGAGTGGGTTGCCATGCCCTTCTCCAGGGGATCTTCCCCACCCAGGAATCGAACCTGTGTCTCTTACGTCTCCTGCATTGGCAGGCGGGTTCTTTACCACTAGCGCCACCTGAGAAGCCCATCCTGATGCTTGACACCCCCTTTAAAAAAGCAGAGGCCTTTCAAGCACCTTGACAAGAGAGAAATCGCATTTTTCTGATGTGACTGGCTGGATATTGGAGCACTGCTCCCAGAAGATTCATCAGTCAAAGTAGCATTGTGAGAAAATGTAGATACTTAGAGCTGGGTGCCTTTTATTTGAGACTAATTTGTAACACAGACAATAATTGTAGAGGAATTTTTGAGAGAGAGGGATCAACGGGAGGACAGGTACAAACGTCAGGATGTCATCAGTGATTTGGTCAAAAAGTCAGCTTGTAGAAAATACCTGAAAATCAGTACACAGTTATCCGAGCTGTCTAAGGCTTCCATTTCATCAACTGCTGTCATGGAAAATAACAACCCAGGAAGATAATGAATGAGCCAGAAATTCTGCAAGATTCTCACCCGTCAAAGAAGTTGTTTATCCACATACTGGTTTCCAGCCCTTTAAATGAACCTGGCTTGCCCATACACGCGGTCCCACCTTTGGAGACAAAAACGAACCTCAGTGTGGGAGGTCAGCTTTTAAGGCGGCTTCTGGTGATCCCTGCCTGTCGGTAGTCACTCACTTGTGTAATCCCTTCCCCTTTAGTCTGGGCTGGACTCACTTAGTTGTTTCTAAATGAATAAAATATGATGGAAGCGATGACATGTCACTTCTAAGACTGGGTTATAAAAAGATGGTGGCTTCCATCTTGAGTGCTACTTCCTCTCAATTTCTCCCTCACTTCCTGTTCTTGTTTCTCTCTCTTTCTCCAGTTACCGGCCGTCATGTTGTGAGGACGTTTAGATAGCCTGGGAAGAGGCCCACAAGAGGCCAGCAATGACAAGAGTATACTTAGAAGTGGATCCTTCTTCCTGCCCTACCCTCGAGTCAGCCCTTTAGAGGAGGCCTCAGCCTTGGCCTTCAGCTTGACTTCAGCCTCACGAGAGGCTGAACCAGAGGCATCAGGCTGAGATACGCTCAGATTCTTGATCCATAGGCATTGTGAGATAGCACATGTATGTTTTAGGCCACTAAGTTTTGGGATAATTTGTTACACAGCAACAGATACACCTAGACTAATTATTGGTCTCTAGGACTCCCTTAGACCCCTTTATTCACCATTGTCCCTGCTTACTGTTCTCTAGCTTCCCAGTCCTATCTCCCAGCTCCTAACCTCTTGCTTTGACTCCATCTTTAGCTCCCCCTCCAGTTGCTTGGGTTGGTGGTCAGGTCTTGGCCTTACCATGTGGCTTTGACCTTGGTACCTCTCCAGATACAATGTTAGAGGTCTGCCTTCTGATAGAACACTTTATAATCTTGTGTAAGACACCGCTTACCTCCTGAACCCTATGCTGGCCAGACCTGCCTCCCACCTGCCCCAGATCCACCCAAAAGCAGGATCAGAAAGTCAGCTGACTCACTAGAGCAGGAAAGCCTAACCAGACACTCTGGAAAGATTTTCAGTGAAAGCTGAAACAACCTTCTTATCTTGAGAAAATCCCTTGCCTCCGTAGCCCTTCGCCATTCTCTTAGCGTTTCTATCAATCTGGACTTTCCTGCATTTGTTAGCTGATGGATGGCAAGTGGTTAGCCCATTACTTTGTAAAAACAAGATGTTGTTTTCAGATATTTTTCTTTCCTCCCTCTTCCCCCTACTCCTGCCTCACTTAAAAGCTTTCATTCTTAAAGTCTAGTCAGTATTTCATTCATTGTTGTCATTATTTTTGGAATTTAGACACTAAAATGATCGAGTCTGGGTTTAATTATGGGGCTCTGGTGACTTAGGATAAATATTCTCTGAGACTGAGAGAGTATTTGGCTACTTTTTCTCAGTCACTCTGGTCTCATGATAGTTCTGGCTTCACAGTAAACCTGAGGCCAACTGAAGGTGGGGCACAGAATTCGAATTCGATTCATGGTCACTGGATTGCCCACAGATTCTGATGACTCAACTAAAACTCTAACATTTCTGTGGGTCTGGGGGGGACTGGACATGATGCTCCTCATCTCTTGTCACCAAAACATAATATCCTAATAGGAGAGATGCTTGATGACAAGAGAAGGGTGCCTTGCCTATAGGAGACACACGCTAAGTGTTTTAAGTATCTGCTGTGAAGGTGAACAAGATTGTGGAGGCCCACCCACCTGCTCCCCCCAGATGACGTCATCTGTGGTCACCCTGGAGTCGCTGATCTGTGACCAGCTCAGTCCCTAAGCATTGTCTCTCTTGAGCTCCAGACCCCTGGCCCTGCAGCTCACCAGGCAATGCCCTTGAATGTCCCTCAAGAACGGAAAGCTCTTCATACCCCAGGTTGAACTTCTTATCTTTCACCCAAAGCTGCCCCTCACCCATTCTCTCTTTCCCCTCTTCTGGGATCCCTTCGTTTTGTTCCAGCTAGAAAGCTGGGGCCGGATGCGACTCCTGTGTCTCCCTCACATGTGCTTGTGGCCACTCACTGAGTTGGGTGGATTTTATGTTTTGTATGTTTGGTTTTTCTTTCTTAAAGTATAGATTTTATTAATGTAGAGTTCACTTACAATCTTTCAGGTGCACAGCAAGGTGATTCAGTTATACATATAAACATATTATTTTTGAAATTATTTTCCATTATAGATTATTATAAGATATCGACTATAGTTCCCTGTGCTCGACCATAAACCTTTGTCGCTTGTTGCATATCTATATTTTTAAATTAGAAATCTAGTATTCTATTCATACGAGTCAAACAAGCAGAATCAAAATGTCATAAATTGTTTAGTTGGGCAAAAACTCAAAAGTTTTATAAAATATATGTACATTATACATATTATTTACATATATTGTACAAAAGCTTTTCTACTATGCTTGATAAAGGCTTGAGAAAGAACATCGATAAACAAGGAAAGAAGAGATGGAGAAATTGAAAAGTATGAACTAAATGAAATGGGAGCGCTGAATATGAGGTAGACAAAGTTAAGCAAACTGTTACTGTTCAGTCACTCAGTCGCGTCCAACCCTTTGCGGCCCCATGGACTGCAGCACACTAGGCTTCCCTGTCCTTCATCTCCCAGAGCTTGCTCAAACGCATGTCCTTCGAGTCAGTGATGCCATCCAACCATCTCTCACCCCTTTCTCCTCCTGCCCTCAATCTTTCCCAGCATCAGGGTCTTTTCCAAAGAGTCAAACTGGATAAAAGTAGAAGATCATCATATAGTCCAGATGTTTTTAAACATGGCTTCTCACTAGAAACATATCCGGAGCTCTGGAGAAAAGAAAGTGTCTCGTATGTTTCTGGAGTGGCCCCTTCCCTCCACTTCCGCTGCCCCCCTCATGTCTCTTCTGCATTATTTCTAACTGGCTCTTTGCTTCCAGGAGCCAGCTCATCCCCACATTCCTGCCAGAGAGACCAGACCTTTAAGACCATTCGAAGACTTTCTATCACCCTTGGGTAAGCTGCCCAAACTGTGACTGTAGTGGCAAGCCCTTACCTGATGTGATCAGGCCCGACTTCCTTCTGCAGCCTTATCATTTTCTCTGAATGCACCTTGATTTTGATGTTTCAGGCACAGTGAACACTGTCCAGCTACTCTCTTAAGCCTTTACATACAAGGTTTCCTTGCCTGGGAATCTCCTCCCACCCTGTTGGCTCACCACTGCACCTGGGTTTCTTCTCTTTTTCCTTCCAAACTCAGCTTAGCCGCCACCTCCCCTGACAAGTTGTCCCTCTCCCCAGGCCTGCGTTGGCTATTAATATTTCTCAGTGGGCTCTGAGGTGCCCTGGGCTTGTTCTGCCACTGTAAATACCTGCTTGCCCCAAGAGCGGGGATGACCATGTGTCTGGTGCCTCAGACACTGCCTGGCCCACAGGAGGAGACTTGAAATAATGTACCAGGAAACAAAGGAATGTGCCAAATACACTGAAGGTGAGTTTTCCAATTTCTGGGAACCAATATGTACTAAAAACCTCCCCCTGCCCCCTCACCCAGCAAGGGAACTTTAGCTAGTATAATGTGATAATATTATAATATATAATACAATTATATTTTATATATGTATATATGTAGGGCTTACCTGGTGGCTCACAAGGTAAAGAATCTGCCTGCAATGTGGGAGACTTGAGTTCCATCCCTGGGTCAGGAAGATCCCCTGGAGAAGGAAATGGCTACTCACTCCAGTATTCTTGCCTGGGAAATTATACATAATACATAAAATATATACATACATGTAATACATAATGTATTATAAATATATGTTATATATAAATATATGTAATATATAATGTTGCATATATATATAATAGTATAATGAGTCCTAGACTCAGGGTCCTTTGCCTCTTATCAGGAGAAGTTACCGAACATGGGCTCCAAAATCACTGCAGATGGTGACTGCAGCCATGAAATTAAAAGACGCTTGCTCCTTGGAAGAAAAGCTATGACCAACCTAGACAGCATATTAAAAAGCAGAGAGATTACTTTGCCAACAAAAGTCCGTCTAGTCAAAGCTATGGTTTTTCCAGTAGTCATGTATGAATGTGAGAGTTGGACTATAAAGAAAGCTGAGCACCGAAGAATTGATGCTTTTGAACTGTGGTGTTGGAGAAGACTCTTGAGAGTCCCTTGGACAACAAGGAGATCCAACCAGTCAATCCTAAAGTAAATCAGTCCTGAATATTCATTGAAAGGACTGAGGCTAAAGCTGAAGCTCCAGTACTTTGGCTACCTGATGCGAAGAACTGACTCCTTGGAAAAGACACTGATGCTGGGAAAGATTGAGGGCTGGAGGAGAAGGGGACAACAGAGGATGAGATGGTTGGATGGCATCACCAACTCGATGGACATGAGTTTGAGCAAACTCCGGGAGTTGATGCTGGACAGGGAGGCTTGGCGTGTTGCAGTCCATGGGGTTACAAAGTGTCGGACACGATTGAGTGACTGAACTGAACTGAACTGAACGTGGAAGCCTTAGCTTCTACTACTTGTGAAGCAGGAACCATCTCACCTTCCAGACAATATGAGGAAAAGGCAAGGTAGCGGAGGCCAAGGTGTCCATCTCTGTAAACTCCAGGCTAGAAGGGAGTTGTTCTGTCTGCTCCCATAGAAGCCTGGACCCAGGGCAACGAACTTGTGCTTTCAAGAGCAAAGCTGACAGAGCAGACTTGATAAGGGTCTTGGTTGTCGGATATGATAATAATAGTCTCATTTATTAATATAAAGGCCCGCTAATAGAGGCGGTACTTTTAATTAGCCAACACGGCCACAATATTAATTTTTATCCAGAGTTATTTAAGTCCAAGAGCCTTCCTCCTCTCTTCTGTTAGCACTTAGCTGGAGGGCGATTGAGAGCATTTGTAATTGGATTTCTGTGCAGGACTTAATTATAAGGAGACAATAAAGCCCTGAAATGCGGCAGGTTCTACCCTGCTAACTATTATTTTCCAGAGACTCTCTCAGACCAATGAATGTGCAGATTTATCTAAATTATAATTTTTAAACTTAACAAAGCTTTCCCTCCCCTTCCCCCCCCCCCCAGGACTGAGAGGACTCTGCCGGGAGTGCAGCTTTGCAGGGAGGCGGGCATGGAGGCGGCATGCTTCATTCCTGTAATCAAGTCTGTCGCTCCACGGGCCACCGAGCGGCTTCCCCAGGCCTCTGGGGGTCTGGGAAGAGTATTTTCTTCCCTTGGCCAAATGGCTTATTAATAGAATCGGCTTATTTATATCTCACCCAGAAAATCCCAAAGTGACACAGCAACGGGGAGATATCGAGCCAATTAGTTGTTGGGCTTGGTGTCGTGGGGGGAAAGCTAGTTATTAATTTACTGCCCTTCACCAGTGGCAGAATCGATTCAGAGGAAACCAAAAGGAAAACAAGAAGAGGAAAGCCACGTGTTTCAGACCGTCTGGGAAAACTCAAAGAGACAAGGCTAAGCCATGCATACCTTCAGCAAAGCTGTCTAACCATAGGAGAGCAGGGAGACCAAGGCCCCCATCGGTGGTCAGCTGGGTGTGGCATGGGTACCAGCATTCATCCAGCGTCTACGAGGGGCCCGTGTGCTCACATCATTGCATTCAGTTCTCACAACACTCTGTCAAGTGGGTGTATTTCATCCATTTCACAGAAGAAATGTTTATTCATTCATTCATTCAATATTTGTTGAATTCGCTTTGGAGAGACAGTTGTGGCCACAACAGAACCTTCACTCTTACAGCATATTTGGCTCACATGGAGAGCTTCCCACGATCGTTAGGCAGCATCATACGTGAACCCAAGTAGACTGTGCCAACGCCAAAGCCTGAGAATCACTGTTCCTTCTCCCTGGGTGCTGGGTCCTGTGGGTGGGGTGGCCACTACACTGCATGCTATGTGAGGGCCCATCTGCTTCCTAACTTGGCAAACTCAGGGGAGTGAACGGGTCACCAGTGAGGACAGTTGAGTTAGGGCTGGAAAGAAGGGGGTCTGCTGAGACAAGGGATGAGAGAGTTCTTTGTCTGCCCACAAGAGTGATTGTGGAAGAGAAGCTCAAGCGTATAGCATTTTTTAAATTACAGCCATTACATTTGTAGAAGTTGGTGGCTGGGATGGGAAACACTGGAGAAGGAAATGGCAACCCACTCTAGTATTCTTGCCTGGAGGATCCCATGGACAGAGGAGCCTGGTGGGCTCCTGTTCATGGGGTCACAAAGAGTCAGACAGGACTGAGTGACGAAGTACACGTGGGAAACAGAATAAGCAAGAAATAAAATTCACCCACAATCTCACTGTCTCATTCAGATCATTCTATAACAGATTGTGAGTGGTTTTCCAAATCATGAAAGATTCTCTGAGAGCATAATTTTAAGTGATAGTATAATATTCCATCTTGTGGATGAACTATAATGTACTGAACTTTTCAAAACTTGGTGGATATTCAAAAACTTGGGGCATGTTTGTTTCTACCTATCATTATAAATAAAAGAGATGAACGTTTATGTTTGTCCATATTTTTACTTGTTCAAAATCAAAGTGGAATTATGGCAACAAAGAGAATGAATATTTTAAAGGCTCTGGAGGCTTATTGCCATGTTGTATTCTAGAAATATTGTACACATTTCTACTATGCCAGCAGTGTGTGAGAAGCCCATCATTGCGTCATACCTTCATTAATACTCTGCATTGACTTTTACAAGAGTTTGCTAATTTGATAGGGCAAAAAATGCATTTCATGACTGTGTTTTCTTCTCATATATTGATTGCTAGTGAGGTTTAACAGCCCTTTGTATATTTAAACAGTTATTAATATTTGTATTTCTTCTGCCAATAGCCTATTCTTGTTCTTTGCGCATTTTTCTTTTGTGTTTAGTGGTTTCCGTTATGTATAAATGCTATTTTATATTTTCAGAGCATTAATTTTTTTGATGTTTTTGTTGCAGACATTTTTCTCAGGTTGATTTTGCTGTTTATTTTTACTTTCTATGCTTTTTTATAGACATGGTTTGAAATTTTATGCAGCCAAATAGATCTATTTTTTCTTTGTGATTTTTCCAATTGCTTTTATACTTAGAAACTCCATCTCCACACTGAGATAGAAATAGTAATCTGTATTTTATTACAAGTATTTTATGGTTTCTTGTTTTACATTTAACTCTTTAATTCATCTGGAATTTAGTTTGTCCTCTCTTGTGTGATAAGGATTTAAATAGATTTTCCCTCTAAATAGTTAACATGTATCCCAGCATCATGTATTAAAGAATGTTTTCTTTCCTCGTTGACTTGAATGCCACCTTTATCACACGGGAAGTTTTTTAGATACAGCAGGGTGTTCTGAGCTGCTGTATCTTGTTCAGTTAGCTCTTCTATTATAATCACACTGTTTTAATGATTGTATCTTTATACAGTCACATATTTTCAAATATGACATATTTGTATATGAAATGGAGCATTTGGTTATCTGGTAGAACAAATCGCCCACAATTACCCTGTTTTACAAAAAAAAAATTGGCTATTCCTGCTCATTTTCCAGATGAATTTTAGAATCGTGCTGTTTAGTTCCAGAAAAAAAAAACCAATCCCATTTGGGACTTTGAAAGGGATTGGATTCAACATATATCTTAATTCATGAGCCATTTGCATCTTTATACTGTTCAGTCTTACCATGTGGAAAAATGACATGTTCTGATTTCCCTCCCCCTCCGCTTCCTTTGTTTTGACAGGTTTAACCCTTTGAGTCAAGTGAAATTTTAGTGTAGGCTGTGAGATGAGGATCAAAATTGATTCATTTTCAAATAACCAGTTTTCCTTGATTCCAGTTTTTGCATAATTCACACCTTCTCCAATAATGAATGACGTTTCTTTTTATCATTTATCGAGTCCTTACATATATATTAGGGTCTGTTTCAAGGCTGTCTAGTCTCACTGGTCTGTCTATTCTTGTGCTAATGCCACACTGCTGTGATCAACGCCTTGTCTTTCCCAGCACTAGTTGGAAACACCATCCCTTCCAGATGGCTCTTTGGAGTCACTGCCTATTTTCTCCCAAGCTGGGATTCATTTCCTGAACAGAGTCAACCCTTTGGCCAGAACCTCCGGTCAGAGCTTTTCACTGACTCAGGGGACTCAGATGGAGCAGCCGGATGCCAGGTTTCAGTTTCCGGTTAAGAAAGCACCGAGGTGGCTGGAGACTGAGGGCCGACCTGGGCCCTCCCCTGCTCTCAGCATCTCAGGACAGCTGAATGGGGCAGCTCCAGACTCCAGACTAGGGGAGAGTGTGGGAGAAGAGGGGCTAGAATATTTCAGGGAGGTGGTGTGAGATACTAACGTAGACAAGAAACCTCCTCACTTCTCAAGTGACTGGTAAGCATGCGCCACACCTGGGCTGAGGACATCACATTCGTCTAAATTCCCCCAGAGCCATCTGAGCCAATACCACAATTTACAGATTAGAAGTCCTGCTCAGATGGCGTGTGTGCATGCTAAGTGGCTTCAGTTGTGTCCGACTCTGTGCGACCCCATGGACTGCAGCCCACCAGGCCCCCCTGTCCAGGGGATTCTCCAGGCAAGAATACTGGAGTGGGTTGCCACTCCCTCCTCCAGCAGATCTTCCCGACCCAGGGATCGAACCCACGTCTCTTGCGTCTTTCTGCACTGGCAGGTGGGTTCTTTCCCACTAGTACTGCCCGGGAAGCCCCAGAGGGAATAAGAAGCAACTAATATCACCCGGCTACTAAGCGGCAGAACCTGTCTTTCACTCCGGTTGCCTCCAATCCTCAGGCCCAGGATTATCACTGCTGTCCTTGGGAGGCTCAGACAGAACCAGAACTGCAGCCCCTCCCCCAGGCTCTTCTGAGCTGGGAATTTGTCATCTAGAGAAAATATTTTCACCTCCTTGAGCTTTGAGGGTTCTCTGGCTCAGCTCTCACGGTAGTAGAATCTGGTGATGTGAGCTCCAGGGGTTTGAAGCTGGTCTCCTGAGCCAGGGCTTAGAGGTCTCCTCTCCACCCAGGTTAGTGGGGTCACCTGAGGGTCCTCACTGTCCTTAGCCATGATGGGAGCTCTGCCTGCAGGCCCTGCTCCCCACGTCCACCAGCCTGCTGCTGCCCTGGCTTCCCAGCCAGCCAGGCAAGTGGGCCATCTAGTTGCTGACTCCCAAGGTTGGGTGTGTGTAGGGTGAGCCTGTGTGCCTGGTGAGGGTTGGAGCTAGGGCCTGGGGCCTGCAGGAAGAAGGAGGAGGGGGAAGCCCATCACTTGAAAAAGGAATCTGTGGACCTGGTCACATGCTGGCCAAGGCAGTGGCTGAGATGGCTAAGACAGCCAGAATTTAAAAATATTAAGCACTTGTTTATTTAATCTGGGCATATATCCAGAGAAAACTGTGATTCAAACATACATGCACCCTGGTGTTCACAGCAGTACTATTTACAATAGCCAAGACATGGAAGTAACCTAAGTGTCCATCAATAGATGAGTGGATAAATAAGAGGTAACATATATATATACATACAGGATAGTATTCAGTCATAAACAGAATGAAATATTACCATTTGCAGCAGCATGGATAGACTTAGAGATTATCAAACTAAGTGAATAAGTCAGAGAAAGACAGGTATCATATGATATTACTTACACATAGAATCTAAAATATGATACAAATGAATTTATCTGCAAAACAGAAACAGACTCGCAGACTTAGAAAACAAACTTACGGTTACCAAAGGGGAGAGGGTGTAAGGGAGGGATAAATAAGGAGTTTGGGACTAACCGATACAAACCACCATATATAAAATAAACAAGGTCCTATCACGTATCACAGGGAACTACATTCAACATCCTACAATAAATTCTAACAGAAAGGAAATGAAAAAGTACATGTAACTGAGTCATGTTGCTGTACACCAGAAGCTAACACAACGTTGTAAATCAACTATACTTCAGTAAAAAAAATTAAAAAAGAAGACAATCTAAATTTGCCTCTAATCTTGGTCAATAAACAATGAGCACCTGGTCCCTTTCCCACCAGTTTAATCGATGTGTACTTGTCCCTGTGGTGTCCTCCTCCTTTCCACGAGAAGTTAGTCCTTATTCACATATCCGCATATTGACATAGTTCCCACATTTAGTTTTTCATGGTCTATAGCATTCCATCCTGTCAATAATCCATAATTAAAGAAAATGCATTTTGAAAGCTATCTGGGAAGGGCCATGCATGGCGAGACTGATAACAGAGAAATTGGTCGTGGGAAGATAAAAAATACATTTGCTTGGGGGGGGCATATTATTTTTGGGAGCGAGAAGCATAGAAAATGTAACAGTGCAAACTGTTACGCTGAAGATCTTCCTTTGGCTCAGGCAGAGCCCTGGGCTGGCAATCTAGACACCTGGATTCTGAGCTTCGCTTTTTGTTTTATTTACTGTCTGTGTTTTTATAAGATACTTTCTTCCTCTGGTTCTCAGACTTTTCTCTTTTTTGTTCTGATAGTCATAGTCCGTAACACTCCAGAGATGGAGGGATATTAGAGTTTACTTCATTTAACCCTCTTGTTTTATAGAGGAGAAAAAAGTGAGCCCTGGAGGTCAAATGACCAGCCCAAGGTCATGAAGTCAGCCATGATTTTGCAGATGGCACCTCCACCAGCCTCATGGTTGTGGAAATCATGTCAGAGATGGAGGGTTTGGCACTCCCCTGAAGAAAGGTGCAGCCAGACCTTTCATTATTATTCACGCCAGCCCAGCTTTGAACCCTTAGAGTGGAGTGTTTTTCCATCTGAGCTGTTGACATACCCCTCCTGGATTCCTGCCTTTCCTTCTGGATGCCGGATGGGCTGGTTTAACCAGGCTCTGTAGAAAGAAGGCGACAAGGGCTGCACGGTTTCCACCTGAGCCTGGCGACCACCTTGTTTCTTTCCTGGATCCCTGTCCCCTGTCTCCTGTCTTCCCCATCTGTGTGAGCTGTCTTTCACATTGCCCTTGGAACAAGCCAGAGCACCACAGTGCTGTTCTGCGTTGGCAGAGTCTGTGCCCTGTTTGGCTTGTCATACGCATCTCACCATCTTGCTGTATTTCTGTCTCAGTTCCCAGAAGGCTCAAAGTGAACAAAGACATAGGCACAGGGGCTAGGATGACGGGGGCTGGGTGGGGCTTTGTGCCCCCCGGGAATCTGGTCTGATCAGAGAAGCTGCAGCCAGGAAGTCCAGGTTCCGATGGAGCCTCCTTCAGGGAAACCATCCGACTGTGCGGTACAGACTGGAATGAGGCCCTGGGAGCAGATTTTGTCCATTTAATGTTACAGAATGGTAAAACACCAGCGATGTCAGTGACACAGAGAGGGAGGAGATTCAGAAAGTGATAAGATCAGCTCAAGGGTGAGGGGGAGGGACGTATGGCCATCTGAGGTATTAGAGTCCCTGTCCTTGCTTCCCTGCAAGGTCTAGGGGAAGGGGCCTTGAAAGGAGAGGTGGGCAACCTAGGCAGAGTGGGACAGAGCACAGAGGAAAGGGAGGATCACATCACACGTTTCCAAGTTCAGAATTTTCTAAAGACCAAGATCAGAGAAGATCAGAGGAAGGTTCCTCAAAGCTAGTGTTGTAGACTGAGGCTCTCTGAGTGATGTGCTTTGGCCAATGTCCCCCTAACTGTTTTTTGTGTGTCTCTGATAAAAGACAGCTTTAATTCAGTGCAAAGGAGCACAGAAGGAGGAGGGAAATGGCAATGGGAGTGTGGGAATAGGGAGTGTCCAGGCTGGGCGGGTGGAGGGACTGGCCTAATAATTAGTCTAATATTAGTGTAATATAATTAGACTAATAATTAGTTTAATATTAGACTTCAGACTAATATCTGAAGTCTAGTCCTGTGTTCTGAGTCCCTCCTGCCCAGGCTTTCGTGAGACAGGGAAGCGGAATCATTGCCCATGGTAGTTTCTCATGACCTGAGTGGGCAGAGCGGTGGAAGGGGTAAAAAGAAAAATGGAAACAGGCCAAACTTAGTCCCTATGTCCACGTGCTGTCTCCCAGAGGGCCTGCGTGTCTCTTTCCCTTTCTGTCTCCTCTTTGTCTTAGAGCAGGGGGTTGGCCTACTCACCTCTCTTCTCCTCGGCTGTCCTGGGTCCCAGTCAGCTCTGAAATGGGAGCCTGGTTATGAGTTAGCACAACCCGTTTCCATTTCTAGTGAAAGTGAAAGTCACTCAGTCGTGTCTGACTCCTTGCGACCCCATGGAGTATACAGTCCAGGAATTCTCCAGGCCAGAATACTGGAGTGGGGAGCCTTTCCCTTCTCCAGGGCATCTTCCCAACCCAGGGATTCCATTTCTAAGACACTCTCAACTCTTCACATGAAAACAGTTTACAAAATAACCAACGCTGGGGCAGGCAAAGGCTAAGTAAATCTCAAGACCATACGCACTGAGTAACCTTGTTGTTCATTCAAGTACCGAAGTGTGAGGTCTGCCAGTCCATGTGGCTTCTCTCCCTCTCCCTCCTCGGGGCCACCCCAGCTCCCTCCTGCTTCACTCTTTCATCTTTTATCCTGGGGCTGGGCTCCTCGATCCTCCCAACCCCTGCACATGCAGGACTGCCTCTCCCTGGTTCTATCTCCTAGTCGAGCAGAAGTCCTATTGGTTCTCTGTAGGTAGAAACACAAGGACCTCAAGACTCGGGTGACCTTTGCTATGTTCTTTGGGAATGCTTCAGAAACTCTGCCCCCCAGGCTCTGAGGATCACGTCTTGATATGGGGAACTTAGAGAAAAGAGCTGTGGCTGGGTCTGGGGGAGTGGGTGTTTGCCCCTTTAAGTGGGTGGACCCCTAAAGGAACCCAGAGTGCCCCCTCCTGTGAGCTGGACCTCTATAAAGCGGCTGCCTTCTTCACTCTCAAGTTTGGAATTGCTCAGGCTCCTGTACTGTTGCTCTCTGCTACTCCAAATTTACCCTGTCTGATTTCTTAATCCTTTTGTTGGCTCCATATTTGGCCCTTGCTGTTTCCATAGTTCCTTGAATCTGAAGCTGTAATTTTTTTCTTAAGTGGGGCTGATACAAGGGTCTCATTAAACCATCCAATGGGTAGTAGTGATGGGTGGTTTGTACAGAGGGCAGGGACTTAGTTCAAGCTTATGACCCTAGGGTTTCTTGGTGTTTGCCAGGGGCTGTGTTGGGGAGGGGAAAAGGGGGAGTTATCGTTTAATGGGTATAGAGGTTCAGTTTTCCAAGATGAAAAGAGTTATGTGGATGGTTGCATAACAATGTGCATGTATTAAATAGCACTAAATGGTACACTTAAAAATGGTTAAGATGGTAAATTTTATGTTATGTGTATTTTACCACAGGAAAAAAAAACAAACAAAAAGAACTCATCAAAGTGGATGGATTTATAGATCATTTGCACTGAGTTTAGCGTCAGTGTTTGATAGTAGGTGATCTGTCTTTTCCTCACTGTGATGGTGAATTTTTTTGTGTCAATTTAGTTAGGCTGTGGTGCCCAGTTGTTTGGTCAAACACCATTCTAGGCATTGCTGCAAAGTTATGGTTTAGATGTGGTTGATATGCAGCTGGATGGCATCATCAATGCAATGAACGTGAACTTGGGTAAACATTGGGAGATGGTGAGGGACAGGGTGGCCTGGCATGCTGTAGTCCATGGGGTTGCAAGGAGTTGGACATGACTGGGTGACTGAACAACAACAACAACAACAGCATTTACAGTCGCAGACTTTGAGAAAGCAGCCTATCCTCCATGGTATGGGTGGGCCTCACCTAACGGTTGAAGGCCTTAAGAGCAGCACTGGGTTTTCTCAAAGAAGAAGAAATTCTTCCTCTGCCTTTGGACCTGAGACCATGCATCAACTCTTGCAGAAGTTGCTAGCCTGCCAGCTTGGCCTGCAGATTTCAGACTTGGCAGCTTCTACAATCATGTGAGCTGATTCCTTAAAATTCCTCTGTCTCTGTCTACCTCCCTATCCACACACATACACACTCAGTTAGACACACACACTTCCTATTGGTCTGTTGGTTCTGGTTCTCTGAAAACCTTGCATAACACACTAACCTGAACCAGCTGGGGATGGAGGTGCTCAGGTATCCAGAGGGGAAATAGAGGGACACTCCTCCCAGGTCTGCTGAGAGCTATGTTCCCTCTCCTCCTCTGCTTCCTCTGGGACTTGGTCCCCTGGGGTAAATGCCCTCTGCTTCCAGCCTGCTTGCCCTTCTCTATTACCCCTGCCTTGGGCTTGGGAGTTGTCCTGCCCCTCGGCTGTCTAGGTGGAGTGTCTTTCCTATGAGGTCCCTGACACTTTTGGACCCTGGTCCCAGTGAGGCTTTCCGGAAGCCATCTGCCGACTTTGTGGGAACGCAGGCTCCATCTGTGGATTTTGCACGTGCGGATTTGGCTTGATCCATTCCCTTCTTTCCCTCTGCATTTACCTGGAGCTTATTTACCAGCTGGCTCCTAAGTGGTTCTGCCTTTGGGTAAAGCCTTAATTCATCTCCTGTTTTCCTTGGTCAGCATCCATGCTAGTTTCCTAAGGGCTTTACTCTCAGGCACCAACTTTTATTGCTGATATCTATGAGCATTAATTATGCTTCTTCCCACAGCCAGATAGAGACCCTCATAGCCTCCGGTAGGTCCTGCTAGACTGCTTGTAAAAGGAGGGTGGATGGTTAATTCTCTTTCTTTCCTTCTTGTTTACTTATTACAGTATTTATGGAGTCATTATATATGTTATCTTATTTCACCTTTGCAAAACCCTTATTTAATATAGACAATCCCCATTTTATAGATTTGAAAACTGATATACAGCAAGGTTATGTGACTTGTCCCGGGCCATGCATCTTGGGAATGGAATTTAACCTGAGGCAATCTGAATGCAAGGGCTGTGCTCTTAGCCAGGGATACATGAAAACTTGCTGTTAGAAAAGAAGGGGGAGTGAGGAATAAAAGAATTAGAGGCATAAAGTGAAGCAAGAAATAAGATAAATATTATAATAGGATGCAGAAGATCCTGCCCATGTACTACCTGTGGACCACGGATTTAGCTCCCAGTTCCTGGCAGCCACCACTCACAGAGCAGGGAGGTTTGGCAACACATGGTGTCACCCTGATCAAGCACAGACCACCAGCAGTGCCCACTTCCCTAAAATCTTGTGAACAGCTTATCATGAAGGTTCCCCCCAAACCGAAGGACCCAGCTCTCTGAGAATCCTAGGGCTGCAGCTGACACCATTATTTTGCACTTGTGGTAAAAATAAGATCTAATTCCCACTAAGAAAAAGGATGAGTCTTTCTCTTTTAGAACAGTGATGAGTGTTTATTAGATTGCAAAATCTGAGAAAGGTTGCAACCTTAAGACTTAGTTTTGTTTCCCTTTGTTTGTCTAATAGAGCCTGGTTTAGGGTTCTCACTACAAGTAATGGATAGACAGTGATTGTATCGAGCAATTGTGGACAGTAATGGATGCTGAAGAGTGCTCTCTTAGCCCTTGCCTGTTACAAGGTCAAGGATCAAGGCCTGGGAAGCCTTTCAAGTATTAAATGGTTCTAGAGCAAATGGAAGGCAGTGTTGTGCAGTGGAAAGAGCAGAGTAGCTGTGTGACCTTAAACAAATCCCTTAACCTCTCTGCTCCTCAGACTATAAAAAAAAAAATGGAATCTGCCTATCACATGAGACTGAGTGACCCTGAAAGAGAGGATGTTTCAGTGTCTGTGATAAGGAGGTGGTTCACAGCACCCTCTCATTTAATCATTCATTCGTTCAGAACTTTCTGATCGGGCATCTGCTATCGGCCCATCTGGTGTGCCCTGTGCTCCGTTCTGGGATGACAGTCATGAGTGGGACAGACAGATGCCTGGTGGATTCCCTCCTCCATGATTTCCTCCTTCCCGGACGATAGTAGTTCCTGCAGCAGATATTTAATAACAGCAGTGCCTCAAGTTCAAGTTGCTGAGGGGAGACATGGTGGGGGGTGGTGGTGAAAAGAATATTGGAGAAAGTCTGGGGTACAAGACTCCATGCAGAGAAACAGCCCCCTCCATCCAGCCCATATGGGCCTGTGTCCCAGCCCAGCAGACCCCAGGGTCCCAGCCGGCAGTGGCGGAGGCTGACCCTCCAGGAGCTGGCTGGGGCCACACTATTGCTTCTGCTGAGGAACGATTATAGCTTTGTCAATGCGGTAGAATAGAGTGCTTCCAGTGCTCAAGGTCTGCATTTAGAAGAGAAGCGGAGGATGGTTTAACCTTAGCCAAACAACCTGCTGCACTCACAACAAAACCCTGCGTGCAACTGAAAGCGATGCACTAATTACACACAGGCCTGGACACAGGCCTGGGCAACGTGATCTCCTTCCGTCTCTCCAGGGTGTTGTGCTTGCATTTCCTCACCCTCAGGACCAGCACTGGCATCTCTCCACTCTCTTCAGGAGCGACTGTGTGTGTGTGTGTACACACAACACCCTAAATAAACTCAGAGGCTGCAGAATAGGCAGTGAAATATCTTCATAGGAATTGTCTCTGAATCCATAATAATCCCACCAATCTAGAGTGCCCTAGATTTATCAACATGCATTTGTTGATACGATTTTGTTTTTCAAAATCATTTTGAAATCATTTCAAAAAAATGTTTGAAATAAAAATTTCCTGGGCCCCATTCGTACATGCGTGGTCTGTCCATATAAAACTGGGCTGTCCCCGAGATCAGGGTCTGTGTCTCCTCTGTCTGGCTGGAGTCACCCTGAAGGCAGGGGCTATCTCTGCCATCAGCTTGGAGACTCTCTGAAGGCTGTGTCTTATCCTTAAGGATCCTCCCCTTTTGGTGCTGGGAGCGAGGCTGTGGGCCCAGACACAGTTCTGATCTCGTGGCGGGGGAGAGCGGTGGTTTCCTGGCACGCTCAGTTGAAATGTCAAATTGACGAGTTATCCTCATCTGCTCCTTTTAGCAGCTGAATGGAAGTGTCACCCACACACTCTGGGACGTGAGAAAGCAAAATGGGGAAAGAGACGTGGATGGGACACGGCACCCTCAGGCCAAACCTCAGCTCCCTACCTGGAGGCCTCTTTGCCTCTGGACTCCACGTCAGCCTGAACTGCTTTAAGCCCAGGCCTCTCCCCTGGGCTGGATCTAAAAGCACACGCTGTCTGGCCTCTTTCTCTTAATTCACCCTTAATCCTGCAACTGAGAATGAAAAAAAAAAACACAAAAAAAACAGCCCATAAAATTCCTCCATGGCACTGCTGAGACACTCCTTTTTCGGAATCCTTATGATTCTCACACCCTGAAAGGCTGATGAAGGCAAAGGTTATGTCTTTCTCATTTAGTGTTTCATCCCCCAGCACTCACCACAATGCTGGGCTACGGTAGGTGCTTAAAATGTTTAATACAAAGAAATGAATGCAATTTTCAGGAAGGACTGTGGGTGGATTTCCTCCTTTGGAGACCTCTTTCACCCCTAGGAAAGTACCTCAATCTCAAGTCTGCACTGTCAGCCTCCTGTTGGAGAAAAGCAATGTTTTGGGTCTTGGGGCTAGGGGGCAGTGTTCACCTATGGGTACAAGCCAGAGTGTGTGTGTGTGTGTGTGTGTGTGTGTGTGCGCGCAAGCCAGAGTGTGTGTGTGTGTGTGTGTGTGTGTGTGTGTGTGTGTGTGTCTGTGTCTGTGTCTGTGTTGACACTGATAGCTGGACATTAATAAGCTCCAGCTCCAGAGAAAATTCTAGGAGTCCCTCAAAACAACTTAGCTCATCTTCCCATGAGTACCCTGCTTCTTAAATATGCCCATGAAACGTTATTCTGCAAATGTGCTACCGAACAACCAGGTTTCTTTGAAGATATAAGGTTTTTTATCCAGTAAACTTTATTTATATATAACAACAGTACAAATTGTGTCCTTGGCTTGCAAAATAGGAGTGTTTCATATTTACAATAGGTACACAATAATATATTAGAATAACAAAAAAATCCCATTTTATTGGAACATTTTAAATACGTAATTTTCTTACAGCTTTTATTCCACAACACCTGTAAAAACAACAAAACCAGACAGCTATCATTCTATTTTCTTAAAAATATATATATATATATAGTACAGATTCCAGTGTGTCAAGAAGAGTGAGTTTGGGAAGGAAAAGTTGAGGGGAGAGGCAGGCGGGCTCAGGTCCCTAGGCTCATGGTCTAAAGAGCTTGTCCCTCCCTCCCTGACACACCTGGCAACATCTGCTCTGCAGGGGGAACCACATTCCAGCACGTTCTCCTGCCGTAATGCCGACATGGAGAGCACAGGAGGCCAGGGTCGTCGGGGCTGTGACCGAAATCTGGGCAGGGCCTCCCCTGTCCCCTGAGGCCTCAGCACAGAAAGGTCGGAGGGGAGAGGCCTTCTGGGCGAGGGGAGTGCCGTGAGCGTGTCCACAAAGACTCTCCAGTTTGCTGACGGGGCTGAGGCCCTGTCTCCTGGGACCTCCCTAATACCAGGGGTGAAACTTCATCTCTCATCCGTGATATCGTGAGCCCCAGAGGCTATACCTTCACTCTTGGGGAAATCGGCAGAAAGGGAAGAGATGGGGGAAGAGAGGCGGGTTGACAAAGAGGATGCTGCCACCTTCTCAAAGCTTCTTCCTGAGAGGAGGCGCAAGAAGGCCCTGAACCCACAGGGTCCGCTTCCACCGCCCCGGGTCCGCCAAACTCCTCTGCGTCCTCTCACCCACAGAGCCCCCACCCCCGAGTCTCAGTTCTTTCCTGTCCACGGCCAGGCCCCAGGAGCCCGAGTCAGGACACAGCATGGCAAGGAACAGCAGGCCCCCCTCTGGGGCAGCTGCCGGCTCAGTATTTGCCGCAGGTTAATAGATTGAAGGCGGGAGGAGAAGGGGACAACAGAGGATGAGACGGTTGGATGGCATCACTGACTCGATGGACATGAGTCTGAGCAAGCTCCAGGAGTTGGTGATGGACAGGGAGGCCTGGCGTACTGCAGTCCATGGGGTCACAAAGAGTCAGACATGACTGAGTGACTGAACTGAACTGAGTGGGGGCAGGTGTGGCAACTGGGATGCGCCTGGATGCTAATCAGCCAAAGGCTTCTAGAAACATTCCTTATTTGTGCTGCCCAGACCATCACAGGCCAGCCCACCCCGTCTATCGCTTCTGCTTCATGCTCAGCAGGGCCAGGAGCCTCCACTGATATTTCTTGTCCTCTTTTGGCAGAAATGAAGGAAGGTCAGGAGCTCAAGCAGCAGGTGGAGGGGCACCAGAAGAGACGGCGGCGGCGGGGACAGGAAAGGCCCTTGTGGCTGGAGGACCGTCCCTGGAAGGAGGTAAGGCAGCTGGGTCGGTCGGCTTTCTTCCAACCTTCCTGCTCCCCTTTCCTCCAAAACGTGTGCCCTCTGCAGGTCCAGGAGGAGCGCTAAGATGATGACAGGAACCAGCAACCGGAAGAATGTCCGTGTGCTAGAAAGAGGCCTTTCTCAGTCTCGCTCATTCCTCAGTACCTGGAGCAGGGCCTGGGGAACAGCCTTAGCTCAGGAACGCTCCCTGAATGAATGAATACGTGCAGGAAACAGCTCCATCTCGTGAGCGAAGCTCCCAGGGGCTCCTTGCTTTCAGTGACTGAACTTTCCAAGGATGGGGAGCACTCTGCCAGAAGTGGGTCAGAGACAGTTCTGAGCTGGGCTGGAGCGGGGTGACAGGAGTGGGGGGTAGGCCCTGAAGCCCCGGAGCCTCTGCGGAGGTTGGGAGGAGGCAGCAGGCCAGCTGGAGGGGCTCAGGCCAGCTCACCCATCTCGGGCGTGGACACCCTCTGTCTTGCCAAGCGCATTTTCTGGGGTGCTTTCCCTTTTCTGGTGAACTGCCTCTTGTCCACTTCGGTGAAACAAGATGGATCTGGATCAAACTTTCAGAGAGAGCAGTCTCTCTCGGCTTCCCTCCAAGATGGATGGCTTCATGTGGGGGCAGAGGCTGTGACTTGAACACTTATTCCTTACGCGAGGTTAGGGTATCTCCACATTGGATGACGGTGAGGAGGGAGGCCCTCTCCGCCCATCCCGCAGGGCGTGGACTCTTGGTGACCCAAAGCCAAGCAAGGTTCTCCACCATTTCACCCTCACGGCCTGACTTGAGTCCTGTGTAGTTTTCCTTGATCTTCTTTCCTTCTTTAGGGATGCCCCGTGCCACCTCCTTCGCCAGCCCACCTGCCCCAGTCCTCCTGAGGAATCCTGAGAAAGGTGGTGGAGCCTCTCATATGAGCTCTGTTGACTCTCCTGTCCACTCTCTGAGCGGTCACCCTCTTACCATTCTCCCACTACCCCCCAAACCATCAAGGACGCAGCCCCAGGGGTGGTGAGTGGTCACCAAAAGTCGCTGCTGGGAAACAGCGGGCAGACGCACGGAGGTCAGGGTTGGTCATGACGCAGCTGAGATGTCTAGCTTTTACTTCTTGGTGGAGTAAAGCCCGAGGTGCCCATCTAAGCAGTGGTGTGACCAGACCACCTTCATTCGGAGCTCAGAAGAAAAATGAGGGGAGGGGCTTCACTCTTCTGTGGGCACCACCGCTCACACTCCCCTTGCCAGTATCGCCTCGCCTTTCATCTCCATACATCGTGGGCTCTGAGCTGATAAGCTTTGGGTGCTACGAAGGGCAAACACTTTGGCTTAGTGCAGAAGGCCAGTCATTAGGATTTCTTTCAGGCTATTAGCAGGGCCCAGAGAAACTTCTAGCAGAAGTCGATTATCAGAAGGAAGCGGTCTGGGCATGGCTGGTTGTGAATTATAATGAAAACAGCGCGTTTCCTGAGTATTTTGCTGAATGCTTTTCTCTCCCCATTTGTCAGCCGCATTCAGGCAAGAAACCGGAGCTGAGGCGACCCGGTGATGTCTGCCGTGCGGTGAGCACAGCGATCCAGAGCCACACACCAGCCATGGAAGCCAGCCCTCAGCGCGCCCCCTCCCCCAGCCCCTTCCTAGCAATCCAGTGTGGTCAGCAGAGTCTCTGGAAACTGGAAGGGCTTGGAGGTAAATCCGGGCCCAGAGGAGCTGGGGCCCAGAGTTAATCACAGAGGAAGTGACCCTGGTCTGGTCTCTCCGAGGATGGCTGGTCCCACTTCCCGGCACCGCAGCCCCTCGCAGAGCAGGGCAGATGGGACCTCTCCAGCAGCCTCCGTTCCCATCCCTCTCCTTCCTCTCATCCTTCCCACTCTCTCTGTGGCTGCCTGCAGAGAACTTGGAGCTGGCTGCTTGTATCCATGCCAAGGTGAGAGGCCTGGAAGCTGGTGGCTGTCCAGTCACCAGTGCCCTGCACCGGGGGGAGTGGGGTCCTTTCCCAGGATGCCCCCACCGCCTTCCACAGGGCCTCCGGATCAGGGCATGGAGCTTTGGTCTCTTTACCTGGAAACTACACTCAGGACAGCTGGGCATCCATGGATTTAGGTGTCAGCAGGAAAGGCAGAAGCCCAGTGAGAAGCCACCTACTTGTCCTTCGAATTCATGAGGATGCAAGAGGAAGAGAGAGAGAGAGGCAGAAGACGGAACCTGGGGATGCTACAGTCCTCTCTGCTGCGGCCAGTGCTCAGACCACCAGGAGCGTCCGCATACGAGCGAAGGGTCATCTCCCCTCTCTAGGCACGAGAGAATAAAACAAAGAAAGCACAACAATAAATACTGCAGCTTCTTGAACCTATGCTCTTCAAGTATTGCTTGCTGTAAACAGTGTTTGATTTTTCTGTTTAATTGTAAGAAACCACGGGCGGACTGGAGCAGAGTCCGAACACCCATGTCCCCCCGTCAGCTCCCGAACGGAACTTCCCAGAGGCCTGGCCCGCACACCTCCAGGGCCCTGCCCCCGGGGAGCCTGGTTCACCACGGGGATGGATATAAGGCAGAGCTGCTCAGCGTCCTTTGGGAGACCAGGCGTCCACTCTGGGAGAGGCCCAGCTCTCACGTCTGGTAGTCACTGTAGGGAAACCCGAAGGAAAAGTACCAAAATCAGCTCCTCACTTGTTGAGGTTTAGGTTTAAAGAAAACCACCAAACAGTAGCAGAAAGCGTCGGTGCTCTTGAGACACACAGGTCCGCTGGAGAAGAGGACGCACGGATGTGCAGATATAAAGCTCAGCTTGCCCTCAGCAGGGTGGAGCCCGACGGCTCTGCCGTGTGTGCAAAGTCCCGCCTTCCCCACCTCTTCTGGTTTCACTGGCCTGTCTTCCTTCGGAGCGTTTGGTGCCAACTTGTGCTCATTCTTCTCCCCCTCACTTCTTAGACAAAGAAGATTTCAAGGGCAAGGAAAGAATCATTTTCTCTCAGCATCTCTTTGTAGACTTTTTTCCAGCTGTTGGGAACCAGGAGTTGTGCGAGGAAGGAGGGACGGGGGCAGAAGAAGGAAGGGGGACAGAAAGCAGAATTAAACAAAAGTTGGACGGGATGAACAGGGAGGCTTTTTGTTTTATTTCTGGTTTTCCTTTTTCTTAAAAAAAAAAATTAAATAAAGTTCTCATTATTTCCCCAATATACATCAAATGAGTTTTCATGCAAAGCAGCAGTCACAGAGGCAGAACCGTGCCCAGCTGCGCCTCTCAGCTTGAAGAACCACCTTCTCCAGGCCCCTGCGTCCCTCTCGGCGTGGGTGGCTGTGATGCCGCTGGTCTCTCCCTGCAGGGGCCGGCTGGGACGAAACTTGGCTGGCGTAGGGAGAGGGGCCCTCCCCTCTCCCCGGGGTTAGGGTCTCAGGGGACAGCAAGCTCTGGGGCCTGACCCCCTTCACTTGTCCTTCCTCCTGAGACGCCCCGTGTGACAGCTCTCACGGGTCCCTCTTCCCAGGAATGGGAGGCTCCGTCTCTCAGCTCTCAATGGACATGGCGTTGATGAGCTGCTCCACCTTGTACGCCAGCCGCTGACGCCGCGCCTGCTCGTCCTGCTCCAACGCCCCGATGAGCTGAGGGGCGGAAACAAAGGTGGGGCAGGCTCAGCACGCAGCATGCGAGACGGCTTCCCCCAAACCCTTCATCCTTCCATCTGCCTTTCCATCCTGCCCAACGAACACAGCTCTAAATAATGCAGATGATTACCTGAACAGCTACATGATATACGTATGTGTGTGTATGCATGTATTTATCTAAAGCTTTAGAAACATTTGGCATACAGGAAGTGCTGTCTAAGTGTTAGCTATTACTATGACTGCCACTGCTACTACTGTGCTCAGGTACGATGCTGATGCACGACTTGTTGTCCTGATGTTGTCCTCTTCAGGATCTAGCCATGTCCACCTGTCTGTCTGAAAGGTAACTGACAGCATCTGCCCAACTGCAAAGAATAGTCTGATTTACTGTTTCAGAAGGGATGAAATTCATCATCTACTTTGAACTGGGCAACAATGACAATATTCAATAGAAGTGTTATGGATCACATTAACAATGAAGACAAGACAATATAAGGTGTAAGAAGGCACAGGATGAATCAGGAGAGGATAGGTTGGCTTCCAAAGAAAGAGCGGGTGACTTTTTGACTCCATGAATGTTTCTGGAATTACCACCCTTGGCTGTGTTTAAGGATGGAGCCCAGCTTTCTGGTTAACCTGCCTGGTCCTCTGGGTGTGGGTTTCCGTCTCACCTCTTCGCTGTACTTGCTGACATACGAGTAGATCTCATTGAGGGCACTCAGCATGTTGAACTCCACGGCATGCAGGCGGGACTGCTCGGCGAGGTAGGCGTTCATGTCCTGGTCACTGATGGCGGGGAGCTTGGCGATGTCTGCATAGTATCTGCCAGAGAGAGGACAGGCTCCTTGGTGGGAGACTCAGCAAAGACTTGCCTATACGTACCCTGGCCCCAGGACCCCAGAGAGGATGGGTGTACCCCAGCTGCTTCCCTGTTTCTCCTCTAACGAAGCTTGCTCTGGCCTCGGCTCTTAAGCTGAGTTTGGGGCCTGGATACTTGTTCTCCCTCAGCCCAGAGTCCACAGTGCTGTGACCAGACTCTCAGTATTCACATTCCAGTTCAGCGCCCTGCTAGCTGTGTGTCCTTGGGTAAGACACTTGGCATCTCTGTGCTTCAGGGGGCCTCCTTAGTAAAAAGGGGATGATAATAAGACCTACTTCTCAGCTCTGTTGGGTATTTTAGTGAGACGATACATACAACATCTTCATCAACATGCTGGGTGCTTAGCATGTGCTCAGTAAAGGGTGATCAGAATGCTAAATCTGACTTACAGGGTGCAAAGCTCCCGTTTCCTCCCCCAGCAGGAACTCTGGGCAAGGGAGAAAAAGATGAGCTTGAGGTCTGGAAGGGACCACAAGCATGGCTTTGAGTCCTTGGTCAGTGACACCCAGAGGAGGGAATGAAGCAGGCACTGGGGTCTGGGCAGGTCCTCAGGATGCTACTGACCTCTCCACCCAGCTCTTGTAGCTGGGGATGTCCTTGGCGTAGAGCAGCTTGTTGGAAGGGGAGTCCTTGCCCAGACGGTGCTCTGAGGTCGAGCAAGAGTCCATGAAGGTCTGGGCCACCACAGAGAGGCAGGCATCCGTGATGCTACCCTTGTGGATGTCAAACACAAACTGGGGGTTCTTGATCACGTTCACCCAGAAGCGCAGAGGGAGGCTGGAGGAGAGGGCAGAGGGGTCTCTGAGGGTTGCGTCCGGGCCCGGCCCCATGCCACCCACTAACATTCTTCCCTCCCCCGCTAAAGCAAAATTCTCTCTGAAGGGTGAGAGAATGGAATCACAGAAAACTGGTCCAGCCAGGGCTGCTAATTTAGCCTACGCTTTGACTGACGCTGGAAGGATGAAGCCCCATTGTGCCCTAACGGGGCACAGACCTCGTCCTTCAACAGCTCGGAAGTGGGCGTGGGTGGCTTTGCTCCCTCCTGGAGGTCTTTTCCAAAGATCCCTGTGCCCCCAGGGAAGCCCAAGTCTCGAGGGCCTGCACCGCTTTCTCAGAGCCTCAGACAAAGCCCCCAGGCTCTCAGAGGCCCCTTCCTGGTGCCCGTGGCCATTGTCTGGAAGGACGGGGCAGCAGCCCCAGCCTCGAAGCGGGCACAAAGGCCCCACCTGGGTTCCCCGCCCAGCCGGGCCGGCCGGCTGCTTCCCAGGGCTAGCCCCGCTGGCCCTGGGCGGAGGGATGGGCTCCCCTGGGGGCAGCTCTTTCAGAGCTCTCCCCAGGGCGTTCTCGGCTCCGGGCAGGGGCAGGGGCAGAGGCAGAAGAGGAGGCCATTGTTGGCACGCTGGGAATGACTCGCTGGGGCTCCGCGTTTTTCCCACCCCAAGAGCAACTGATCAGTCGTTAGGAGAATTCTTTCTGCGAGTTGGGGAATTTATAATCGGAGGAGAATGCGTTTTCTCTGCTCCTTTGGCCGTGAGGAGGATAAGCCCATTTATTCCCCTTCAAAATCAGAACAGCTGCTGTTTCTGTGGCCTTTTCCAACTTGGCCCTCCTCTCCAGCCGCCCGCCGGCCCTTAACTCTTTGGGCTCCTCTGCGCAGTGAGCTCTGTCCTCCAGCTTGTCCTCTGGGCCGACCTCCCCTCTCTCCTGCCTTGTCTTTTGACTCTCCTGGACCCCAGACCTTCCCAGATGTCTCCGCACCCCATGCCAAGTGTTGGGAAAGATCAGCTTTGCCCAGATCCAAGGCCTTCCATTAGGATTTCCGCCTATCTTTGCATTTAACCTGGAGGAGGTGGCCAGGGCAGAGAGGTGGCTCCTCTGGTCCACCCTCCCTTCCCCTGGCAGCTCTGGAAACTTCCAGCGTTCTCTCCTTGGACATTAGGTATCTGAGGTCTGGCTAAGTGGACTCTCCCCCCCACAACTCCAGGGGAAGGCGTTTCTATGACTTGGCCAGAAACAGAAGCTGCAGAGAGGAGGATGATCCAGAACTTTATCTTGATTTCCTTGCAATCACGCTGGTCCGGGCTGGGGGTGGTGGGGGGAGCTCCAAAGCCATGGAACAGCCATGGCCCTGGCCCTGGGTATGCGGACGAAAGGCCGGTCTCAGGGACCTGCCCTGGGGGGCTCCACGCCCCAAGACCACCAGAGCCTCTTCGATTCGCTCCACTGGGATCAAAAGCTGCGGCCTCTGGAGGGCTTGGCAGCCACAACACCCTGGAAAGGGAGGGATAGATGGGGTCTGGGGCTGGGTTTCCCCCCAGTGTTTTGCTGGTTGCTAGGACTTTTGATTCCTAAATAACAGCCGGGGCCCATCTGTGCCGGCTCTGTTTTCTGAGGAGAGGGCTGACTCCAGACAGCTGTGTGGGCGGCCTGCCCAACCCCAGGGCCTGAACCTCCTCTCTCCCCTCTCCCTGCTCCTTCCTGAGGGAAGGTCTGTGCTCGGCCTCTTGGCCAGGCCTGAGGGACCTGAGGGCCCGTCTTTAGCTTGGTGTGTGATCCAGGTTCAAAATCCAGCAGAGAGAAGTCTCGTGCAAAGGGCCCCGGGGGAGCCATCTCTCCCACTGCTGGGTCTGCCCGCGGAGGGCCCCTTAGGGGACGGAGTCTGCCCGCAGGACCTCCTGCCCGTGGCTTCCTGAGAGCCGTGGCACTGGGGCAATCACTCGGCCTTAAGGGGTTGCATGTGCAACGGCCTCCTCTCGTTGGTGGGCTCAAGTCCACGGCAGGTGCAAGCTCTCCCACAGCACTGGCCAGGCTCCCCCGGGGTCTGAGTTTAATGCAGCACTTTCCCCATGTCAGGAAGTGCCCAAGACTCTGCTGTGCTCGGGAGGCCTGCGCAGCCTGGCCCGCTCTGTTGGTCTTGGATGTGGCTCTTTGTGTGGGTTCCCCCGGCTGCCTTTCCCGAGAACCACAAGTCAGAGGAGGAGGTGCGGCCTGGGGGAGGGTCTCGGCCTGAAAGGGCAGGAGGTCAAGTGTGCATGTGTCCTGGTGCTGGGCCCTACGCTGGGCGGGCTCTGCCTGGCGCCTGGGGACCACGTCGGCTCTGCAGAGCGCATGTTTGTCCTAGGAGCCTTGGATTGCCCAGCCACGGCCGAGAACAGGTTCCCGCCCCCATCACCCTGGTCCCTGCTGGGCCCTACTCCATGCCCCCGCCCCCCCGGGTCCTGGCCTCACCAGGCTGCAGCCCGCCCTGGGCTGCCCGAGGGGTTTACCAGTTGCTCTTCCAGGTGTGCCGCACATCTGTGTCATGGATGTTGTGTCTGTCTGCCTGCTCATCCAGGAAATCAAACATGTACTTGATGGCCAGGGGGAGCGCGCTGCCCCGGTGCACAGTGCTGAACAAGGTCTCAAACAAGTCGTCCACGAACTTCTGCAGGGTGCCCTGGGGGAGGGGCGGTGGGAGAGGGTGAGGTGGGGGGGAGGGGGGCCGGCTGCAGACGCACAGGCCAGATGGTGCCTTGCTTGGACAGATCCTGCCTCAAAAATCTGTCTGTGATGCCAGGCTGTGCAGACAGGGCGGTAGAGGTGGGGCGGGGGAGGGTCCTGTTGGGGTGTCAGGGAGGTGGGAAGGACTGATGGGCTGCAGATTACTGGGAAGAATCTCCTCCAACCGGGAGCCACGTGCACATTTATGCTTGTGTCCATGCCAGGTGGGTGTGGGCAGGGGGAGTTTGATGGAAGACAGCAAATGCTCTGAGCTCAGGCTTCCCACAGGGGATGAGGGGCACGGGCTGGTATGAGAGGGCACCTAAAGAACCAGCCAGAGGACTGGGACTCTCCCAGCAGGAGCAGGGGAGGACAGCAGAGGGTCTGGCAGGAAGGTGTGAAAGGGCTCACCGTGTGAGCAGCCTGGGATAAGTGGGGTCTGGAGTGAGGACTGGGCGAAGGGTACAGATCCAAGAACACGCAGGCACAGCCCTGATCACAGGGCCTTGGAGGGTATCGGGGGGCAGGGCCAAGGCTGGGCCTGGGGCCCACAGTTCGCAGGTTCAAGAAACATCTCTGAAGGTCAGTAAATGTCCAGCCTTTTGGTATCTCTTTGTAAGCATGCAGTTGCTAAGTTGTGTCTAACTCTTTGCAACCCCATGGACTATAACCCACCGGGCTCCTCTGTCTGCGGGATTTCCCAGGCAAAATTACTGGAGCGGATTGCCATGCCCTCCTCCTGGGGATCTTCCCGACCCAGGGATAGAATCCACATCTCCTGCATCTCCTGATCTGGCAGATGGATTCTTTACCACTGAGCCACTTGGGAAGTCTGGTCTCTTATCAGTATATTATTCGAAGCAAAATTTGAGACACATTCTCTGATGGTGTATTTCTGTGACACTTCAGGGAACAAGTCTGAGATGCCATTGTATTAGAATTTCAGCAGCATTTCTGTGGGATCAGTGGAGGAGAGTCCTGTCAAAACAAGCTATATGTGGTTGCAACGCTTATAGGTATACTGTTCTCTGCTAGGGAGGCTGGAAAACTACTTTAGATCTCAGCTTCTGTCAGCATTTGGGGGGTAGAAGAGATGGCTTCCCAAGTGGCTAGTGGTAAAGAACTCACCTGCCAATGCAAGAGACTCAAGAGACATGGGTTTGATCCCTGGGTCAGGAAGACCCCCAAGAGGAGGAAATGGCAACCCACTCCAGTATTCTTGCCTGGAGAATCCTATGGGCAGAGGAGCCTGGAGAGCTACAACCCGTGGAGTCGCAAAGAGTTGGACTTGACGGAAGCGACTTAGCACCCACACACGCAATGGAATGGGCAAGGGTAAGCTTTCTCTTAGATTACCAGAAGGACCGGGCCTTCATGCTTTTCCTCCCAGTGTGGGCAGAGAAGGCACTGATGGAGGAAGACAACATATCCGCCCATCTCATATTTACCAATAAAAACCCCAGTATCTTCCTGAGGGGTATGGGGACCCAGAAGCACCAGTCCTCTGAGGAGTAATGGGGGGCCTATGGAGTGAGCCGGGCAGACAGGACCATTGTGATTTTTGCTGCAGGGTAGAGAACAGTAGCGGCCTGATCTCCAGGGAAGCGCGCCCCAGGACGAGGCCCTCCTTGTCCAGGTGGGTCCCCATGAGGGGCAGAGCCCGCAGCATCCTCCCTACGCCATGGGCCGGGTAGGGGCTGGGGCAGGACACATCTCTGAGGTACCCTCCCTGGGCGGGGCAGAGCAGGGACTGTTACCTTGGTGGCCAGCAGCCGGGTCAGGTAGATCTCAGACACCATCTTGCTGCCCCGGTCCCCCTCCTTCTGGTCCCCGTGGTCGTGGTTCTTCACCAGGTGCCACACCTTGACCCCACTCTCCAGGTCCGGGGTGATCATGGGGGCCCGAGACCGCAGGCTGTCGGGGCTGCCTGTGTACCTGAAGGAGGAGTCTGAGGAGAAGGGGGCGGCGGAGGCCCGTGAGTGACTCATTTCCTCATCCTTGCTTGTAGAATCCTTCTAGAATCCCTGCCCACCTGCTGCCTTCACTAAGAACAAGCCGGTTTCGATCGGAAGGGAGCCCTTGGGGTTTCATATTTGGTGGGTTATTTTAGGGATCCTTGGCTGGCGTGCGGACAGCTTGAAATCTTTTTGCAAAAAGAGGATCTAGAAATTCTGTGAGCCAGAGCGGCCCTGGGGAATTCAGGAATACCTCCTTCCCTGGATGCTTCCAGCCAAGAACAATCAATAGGTAGAATGTCAACCAGATGTTCTCACAGGGGCTTTGATCGAAGTGTGGACACTGAGGGTCTGTGAATGGAAAAGCTGCCTCTCAGGAGTTAAGGCTCCTTCTTACTGAGGGGCCCAGAATACAGAACTGCCTGAGCCTCTCCTGCAGCTGCTGGCTTCAGGCCTGAGGGTCCTTTGGCTGGACGGCTCGAAGCCTAGCGCCACCCAGAACTGGAGGAAACAGAGAAAGAGAAACTGGAACACCTCAACCTCATTCCCAGAGGGCACAGGGCGCCCAGCACTCAGGTGCCCACATCGGGATACTAGTGAGAGCCAAAGGGAAAGGGAAGCGAAAGTGTTAGCCGCTCAGTCGTGTCCGACTCTCTGCGACCCCATCGACTGCAGCCTGCCAGGCTCCTCTGTCTATGGGGATTCCCCAGGCAAGAATACTGGAGTGGGCTGCCATGCCCTCCTCCAGGGGATCTTCCCGACCCAGGGAATCGAACCCAGGTCTCCCACATTGCGGGCAGATTCTTTACCATCTGCGCCACCAGGGAAGTTATTTGGTCCGTATCACCGAGAGCTAAAGGGGGGACGTTGTTAATGATTCGGTCAGGACAGTAAGCATACACTGGGACTGGGTTCTGTGGACGTCCCATCCAGGGGCCTCCTTGGTTCTGGGCCCTTCAGACTCCTCCATCAGACCTGGGCTAGCGAAGGAAAGGCGCACGGGGCCGCCTGGTGCCACAGCCCTGAGGAGACGGGCCGTTCCGGCCTCCTTTGACTGCAGGCCAGCAGCAGCAGCGGCACAGGCCTCCCACTGTCAGCAGGGTGGAGAGCAGCCCCTGGAGTCACAGAAGACGCCGCTGGCCGCCCACGCTGCCTCTGCGGTCCTCACCGTATCTGCTGATGGACGTCCGGGAGATGCTGGCGGAGGCGGGGATGTTGTAGGAGGAGGTCTGCTTGGGGACCAGGGCCACCACCGATCTGTCTGACACCTGAGGAGGACATGAGAGAGACACTTCAGGTGAATGTCGGTACCTTGGGAAGTGGGACTGTCGATATTTCTAGAAGCTGATGGAATAGGTAAGGTAGAGGGTGAGGAGGTGAGGAATGCTAGGGATAATCACCGCTGCTATTTAGTATGGTAGCTACTTGCCACCTGTAGCTGCTGGGCTCTTAGAATCTGCCTAGACCAAAGGGAGATGCCCTGTGAGTGTTCGCGCTCAGGTATGCTGTCAAGGTACAAGACACACTGAATTTCAATGACTGAGCCTGCATAAAGGTCTGTCTCATTAATAATGTTTATATGAACTGAAATGCAATACCAACTGTCTCATTAATAATGTTTACGTTGATTACGTGTTTAAATGACAATTATTTTAGATCAGTGGTGTTAGAGACAACATTGTTAACATTACGTTCATCCGTTCATCTTTACTTTTTAAATGTGACTAGTAAAAAAATGGAAAGTTATCCACATGGTCTGCCTTGTGTTTCTGTTAGAGGGAGGTGGGGTAGCCTAGCCGGCCTTCAGTTCTGTGAGTTACGTACGACTGTCCCCATTTTACAGAGGAGGAACCAAAGCCCTGAGCGGCTGAGCCACCGCCTTCAAGGTCACATGCTTCACATACGATAGAGCCAAATCTGGTCACCAGGCTGTTGGGCTCCAGAGCACATGTTCTCTCATCGCATCCTAATTCGGGATTTTATTCCAAGACATCCTGGTCTGGAGCCCATTTTTCCCTTTTGGCTCTGATTTCTTTCTGGCCTGGGCCATATAACGGTTCAGCCACCTTGCGGAGGTTCCCCAGAGGGCAGCCGCTCCTGGGGACTCAAGAGAGAAAGAAGGTGTCTCGCCCGTCCTCTATGAGGGTGCCGAGGCTCAGCACCCAGCCTGCAGGGCGGCGGCTGATAAATGAGGCGCCATATTGAAGACATTTGGGGCCATTTTGATTTAAGATTACCCTCCATCCAATAAAAACGGAGAATCCCCAGAATTGTGGCGATCCAATTAAACCCCTAACGCAGAGGGAATAAAACAGCTATAATAATGTTATGGGCCATAAAACATTCCTATTAAACCATTTTTTATTTTAACAATTTTTATGAACTTTATAAGTTTGATTTATAGCTGCACCAGTCGTAAAACCATCTTTCTGGGTCTTAAATTGTCAGTCCCTCTCTCCCACCAAAAAAGAATTAAATGTTGGGAAGTCAAACTATAAATGAACATTAGTGCTAACGAGATTCCCTGATAGCCAGTTTTAGCGGTGGTGTTTAATTTCACCCTCCCTATAAATCTGGAGCCCAGGAAGTTTTTAAAAATCTCTTTGTTAATTAAGGTTATGCAGATTTTTCTCCTGTAGGGGCTCTGAGGACCTTTAACTCCTGGGAGGGTAACAAGAGGGCAATGCTTTGACTTGATGGCATAAAGCTGCAGGGTCTAGGGCTCTTCACAGTGCCTGGAAAGTGCCAAGGCAGAGTTACTTCCCAGCGGGGGCAGCTCTGTGGACTGTGGGCAGCTTGCCCCAGCAGCACCAGGTCTGACACGGAGCAGTAACTCCCCACCTCAGACTTTCAGGAACTCTGCAACTAGCATCCTAGAAATGATACTTGAATGCCTGGCAGGGGCCAGGGTTTATTCTTCCAGGGAGAATGGATTGTGTAATCATTTATGGCTTGTTGTCACCTAAAGAGAGATTCACAAGGTGACTGGAATGACCACAGTTCAACTCAGTTCCTGGTCTTATCACTAAATCTCTCTTGTCCTTAGTCTCCAGTTTTTCTCTTGACCAACACACGATGTAAAGCTGTGGTCAGGATGCCTGGCTGGGTCTGACCTTGCCCCTGCACTTACTGGTGTCATGGCTTCGGGAAAGTCACTTGAGCTCTCTGTGCTCAACTGTCTCATTTGTCAAAGGGGATAACTGTGTCTAGGTTTGTTGTGAAGATTAAAGGCGTTAGAGCAAGTAAAGGCGGAGAGCAGTGCCTGGTGCCCAGTGAGACTCAGTAAATGCTGGGGTTACTGTTGTTATTATCACCATCATCACCACCATCACCACCATCATCATCACTATCACCACCCTCATCAACACTATCACCACCATCATCATCACATCATCACCACCACCATCACCACCACCATCACCATCATCATCACATCATCACCACCATCATCATCACATCATCACCACCACCACCATCATCATCACTATCACCACCATCATCACATCATCTTCACCACCATCATCACATCACCATCACCATCATCATCATCACTATCACCACCACTATCATCACATCATCTTCACCATCATCATCACATCAGCACCATCATCATCATCATCATCACATCAGCACCATCACCATCATCATCATCACATCACCATCATCACCATCATCATCATCATATTACCACCATCACCATCATCATCACATCACCACTATCACATCACCATCACCACCATCATCACCACCAACAATCACCACCATCACCACCATCTTCACCATCACTATCACCACCCTCATCATCACTATCACCACCATCATCATCACATCATCACCATCACATCACCACCATCATTACATCATTACCATCACATCACCATCACCACCATCATTACATCATCATCACCATCACATCACCACCACCATCACCACCACCATCATCACTATCACCACCATCATCACATCATCTTCACCACCATCATCACATCACCATCACCATCATCATCATCACTATCACCACCACTATCATCACATCATCTTCACCATCATCATCACATCAGCACCATCATCATCATCATCATCACATCAGCACCATCACCATCATCATCATCACATCACCATCATCACCATCATCATCATCATATTACCACCATCACCATCATCATCACATCACCACCATCACATCACCATCACCACCATCATCACCACCAACAATCACCACCATCACCACCATCTTCACCATCACTATCACCACCCTCATCATCACTATCACCACCATCATCATCACATCATCACCATCACATCACCACCATCACCACCACCATCACCATCATCATCACCATCATCATCACATCATCACCATCACATCACCACCACCATCACCACCATCATCACCACCATCATCACATCATCATCACCATCACATCACCACCATCATCACCACCATCACCACCATCATCACCACCATCACCACCATCATCACATCATCACCATCACATCAACACCACCATAATCACCATCACATCATCATCACCACCACCATCACCACCATCATCACATCATCATCACCATCACATCACCACCATCACCACCATCATCACATCATCACCATCACATCAACACCACCATAATCACCATCACATCATCATCACCACCACCATCACCACCATCACCATTATCATCTTCACCATCATCATCACATCACCACATCAACTTCACTACCATCATCACCATCATCACCATTATCATCACCACCATCATCACCATCATCTTCACCATCACCATCATCATCACCACCATCAACATCACTACCATCACCACCATGCTCATCACATCATCATCATCATCTTCACCATCATCACCATCACCACCATCATCATCATCTCTCAAAGGGAAGAATAATCCCTGTTGTTCCCTGTCACCCAGGGCTAGCATGTGGGAAGTGCCTCGCACAAAGTAAATCTCAGTAAATATTTGAGGAATGAATGAATACATGAATGATAAATGACATCGGGGAACTGAAAGTGCTCTGTGTGATGAACACCGTAAGTAAAGAATATTCCATTGTTTTGGTTGGGAGTTGTAGCACAGACAGCCCACTAATAAGCATTAGGGCTCCAAAGACAGAAGGGCAGCCCACTGCTGCCCTCGAGAAACATACACTGGGGGGCATAACGCTCTTCTCTTTTGCCCTTTCTTCTTTGGTTCTAATTGGTTCATTACAACTGTGCGACAGGATGCATTCAGCACAGTGTGAAGCGGGGGTGGGGTGGGACCAACAGCGTGATTATAGCTGCTATGGAGAGGTGCACACATCCTGGTATACTCCACCTGTGGTTTCTAACACTCCCAACCACATTCACAATTTGGGACTGCGTCTCCATTTACTCATGAGGAGTTCAGGGAGATGAAAGTCACATCGCCAGTGAGTGGGGAAGCAGGGGTTTAAATAGTGCTCACAAATCCTTTTCTCTTCCTACTATACCACACACTTTCCATTTAGGGTTGGGGGTCCAGGCCAAACGTCAGCATGGCGAATACAAGTCAGTTAGGAGGATGGAGCCTGGAAGGGAATGTTTTGGGGTTTTTGCCCCCCAGCTTTCTGTGTGCGCCGAGAGGCTCCCAGCCAGGTCCTGCTGGCCTTTAGGACTCACAGCCTCCTGGCCCTTGGCACCTCAGTGTGTGAGAGCCCAGCATGCCAGCCCCTGCACACCATCCCCGTGTGAGGCAGGGACAGAGGGTGATGTTATTAATCAAGTAGTCCCACAGGGTCCTGCAGCCCGAGGCGCTTCCTCTGGTTGTTTGAATTTCCCTTGCTGACTCTCATGTCCAGCTTCTATTTTGGCATTTTTTTCGAATCCCAATCAGCCTACCTGGGCTTAATCTTACAGAGACCCCAGCTGTGAGCGGTTACCCTGCGAAGCAAGCAGAGTGCGAGTTGATACCTCTTGGATCTTTTGTTCTTTTGCTGGGATTTTTCTTTTTTGACTGTTCTTTTAGCGTGTCTGCCGGCGCGCTTAACACTCTACCTACTATATTCAGTCTATTCTTCTCGACTTCATGTGGCAGGGATCACCATTAACTCCATTTTACAGATGAGGAGAGCGAGAGCTTAAGCAGCTTCCCCAAGGACACCAGCTGGTAAGCGGCAGAAACTAAGACTCAATTCCCTGCTTCGTTGCAGGCGCGAAGCGGAAGGAAAGCCGCATTAGTCAGAAGTCAGAGAAAGCGGCAGACGCCTCTGAATCTGTCCTTGAAAGATGTGATTTTTCTGCATGAGAAGAGCTACACTCTGTATAGGATGGGACGATCCCACTGGACCCCAGGCCAGTTAAATCAGTTTCTCCGGATGAGTCTGGACACTTGCGTTTTTACACCCCCCAGTAATTCTCATCAGCAGCCGGGGCTGAGAATCACTGCTCTGGCCCCAGGGAGGAGTTAGACAGGGGAGATGTGCTGGGCTGTGTTTAGTCATTCAGTCGTGTCCGACTTTTTGTGACCCCATGGGCTGTAGGGGCTCCTATACTCCATGGGATTCTCCAGGCAAGAATACGGGAGACAGTAGCTGTTCCTTTCTCTGGGAGATCTTTCTGACCCAGGGATTGAACCCAGATCTCCTGCATAGAGGGTTGATTCTTTACCAGCTGAGCCACCAGGGAAGCCCAAGAATACTAGAGTGGGTAGCCCATCCCTTCTCCAAGGGATCTTCCCGACCCAGGAATTGAACCAGGGTCCCCCACATGGCAGGTGGATTCTTTACCAGCTAAGCTACCAGGGATTCCCTGGTAGATAGGGGCGACGGCTGCTGTTGCTAAGTCGCTTCAGTCGTGTCCGACTCTGTGCGACCCCACAGACGGCAGCCCACCAGGTTCCGCCGTCCCTGGGGTTCTCCAGGCAAGAACACTGGAGTGGGTTGCCATTTCCTTCTCCAGTGCATGAAAGGGAAAAGTGAAAGCAAGGACACTCAGTCGTGTCCGACTCTTAGCGACTCCATGGACTGCTGCCTACCAGGCTCCTCCGTCCATGGGATTTTCCAGGCAAGAGTACTGGAGTGGGTTGCCATTGCTTTCTCCGAGATAGGGGGTCAGGAAAACTCTTTTAGGGCTTGAGGGCCTTAGCGCAAACTTTAGAGGGAGGGGGCATTTTGGGAGGACCCGGGTCCCTGGCGCAAAGCCCCCTCACCTGATAATGCATGAGTGTGTTCAGCCTCTTCCAGTCGCCCTCGATCTTGGTCGTGATGTCCTCGTCCTGTAGCACGACCCTGGCGATCCGGCCTTGTCGCCACTCTGGGAGGAGGGGTGGGGGAGCAGTGTGAGGGGCGGGGGCCAGGACTGCCCCGTCGGGCATTCTCTAGGGGCCTGGGAACCCTGGCTCCCGCAAGCGGGGACAATGACAGCACTTAAGACGTCCAGGGGTCCATAGGGGCAAGGCTGGGAGGAGCCTCCTGAGAGGCAGCTGCGTCTGAGCAGGCAGTGCCCTGGGAGAAGTGTTTCACCCGGCCCCCCACCTGGGAGGGGGCACCCAGTCAAGCCCCCAGGAGGGGCCATCCACTGGGCAGGGCGTCCCGTCTTCCCAGCCCGCCCCCCAGCCCCAGTGCCCTCAGGAGGCTGCCCCGGCACCGCCAAGGCCAGGGCTCCTACCCAAGTCCATGTCCACAGCCCTGGGCCTCTGGGAGTAGGGCACGTTCTTGTAGACGGCATCGAGGATCTTCTCCTTGACCTGCGTGATGGTGTCACAGTTTAACACCTTCACTGGGATCTCTGGGCTGTTCTCGTTGTCAGGGTTGACGCAGTTCAGAATCTGCAGGTGGTGATTGGGGTGGGCAGGGAGATGTGAGGCGAAGACGTCATTCGAGGGTGGGGAGTGCAGCCCCGGAACCTTCTCTTGCCCAGGCTCCTCCTCCTCATGGGAGAAACGAGCATCTGTCTGCCTCTCAGTTTCCCCACCCTCCAGCCATCTGCCGATGGCAACCTGAGTCCTCTGCCCACTCCTCTACTTCTCAAAGAACCAGGACTCCACCCTGCAGCCCCAGATGGCTTAGGGGAGGATGCCATCCCGGGTCCAGGTGTCCTAAGGGTTTAGGGGTGGCTGCAGGTGAGCTGACCTCCCGCCTCCCTGAAGTCTCTACATTAGAAATCAGCAGACTTCTTCCCCGTAATGCCAACTTCCCTATGCCTGATGCTGGGCGACCTAGCGTAAACTGAGGCAATCTGAGCTCTTTGGGTCCACTCAATGAGATGGGGGAAGAGGAGCCCAGGCTGGCGTGCCCACCCTTGGGACCCTGGGCATGGACTGGGCCCCAGGCGGGTCTCCCAGCCTCGCTGTTGACCCTCAGGCTGGCTTTGCGGCCAGAGGCTGGGGCAGGGCTCAGAAGCAGGAGGTCCGCGCTGTCCCCCGGGGCTCCCCGCGTCCTCACCAGGGTCTTGTAGTCGATCTGCTGCCGGATGAGCTTGTCCTCGCTCAGCGAGTAGCGAGCCTCGCCCGTGATGGCGTCGATGGGGCCCTTCTCCATCTGCTGCTTGATGGCGCAGTAGAGCATGAACAGCGGCTCCCCGGCACACTCCTGCGGGCACGGGCGGGTGTGGGTGGTGGGGCCCCAGCCTCCCCACCCCCGCCCCCGCCCCGCCCCTGCTCTCCTGCGGCGGGCACAGGCAGGCATGGGTGGCGGGGCCCCAACCTGCCTCCCCCCCCCTCCCTCTCCTGACCCTGCTCCTAGGCCCGTGCGGTTTGGGGGCACCTGGCCAGGTAGGTTCCTGCTCCCAATGGGGGGACAGGCGGGCATCTGTGCAGCCCTGGTGGCCAGGCTCAGAGGGCAGCTCCCCCATCCCGCTCTCACCTCCCAGTCCCTGCCCGGCTTCCATCCTCACCTTCAGGAACTTGTGCAGGAGGAAGGCAAACCAATTGGTCAGCATCTTCTCCGCCACAGACTCTGTCCTGGGGAGGCAGAAGGGATGAGCGGCAGTCCTTCATGGAGGGCTTGCCAAGAGGGTGCCTGGCTCTTTGGGTGGACTATGGCCCAAGAGAACCCAGGGCTGGGAGCCAGGATGCTGCGTCCTGTCCCGACTTCACCCCGGTAGCAAGACGTGAGCCCTTGGGCCAGAAGCTTCTGCTTTCTGAGGCTCAATTTCCTGGGAAAATGGAGTGGCGCTCTGGGTCTCCAGACGCAGGTGCCAAGGACACCATCCTCCAGCCCTCTTCTGGCCTCAGGGGGATAAATGCAGTTTCTCTGTCCCTCTGAGGTTTCCTGCCTGGTCTGAATACTTTCTATGCATGTCTAGAAGGCCCCTGACACCTGCCCCTCCAAACACTCAGAATCAGACTGTCGAGTTCAAATCTCGACTCTGCCGTGGACTGGCTGTGCGATCTTGAGTAAGTCGTTCCCCTTTCTCTGGATTCAGTTTCCCCACTTCTAAATGGGGAATTAATCATAATAATAACCACCACAGTTAATAATGATAACCACCACCACCGGCGTCATCGTGTGCCCCACAGGGCTGCTGTCAAGGTTGAATGAGTCAACGTACAAAAACCGCTAAGAAGAGTGCCTACCCTGGGAAGCTGTCACCACCACTGACACAGGGGGTCTGGATCCGGCCCCTCACATAGAGAGCCGTGTGCATAAGCGTTTAGCTAATGGGGGATCTGCTTCTGCAAGCCTTGCCCCTTTGCTTTGCCACCCCCCACCCCCCACCCCCATCCCAGGCCGCAGCTCTGGGGACCTGGGAAGGAACAAAGCGGCTCTGACAGACCCTCAGTGATGAGGACGCTGGAGGAGGACTTTAACTCTCTGCACTTGGTGCAAATTATACCCTCTGGTTGCAGTAAATCCCAGGCATTTGCCAGGGCGGCTCAGAAACCCCGGGCCTGGGAGAGAGTGACAAAGGCAGAAGAAATTGTAGTTTTCTCCCCAGGCTCCTCCCAGCACCCTCTCCCTGCATTGTGCCTGCGATTAGCTCTAATTTAAATACAACAGTTCTTAATGAGAGTTTCTAATGCTCAGATTGGCAGAATGGGGGCTCTGTATTCATAATACAAAGCTACTCTTCCTCCCCCCTCACCCAACGTGGGGTCTAGAAGCCTGAGACCTTGCTAGGAGAAGGCTATGGAGGAGGTGGTGACGTGGAGGTGCTTCCAAAGCTGTTCTGGATCCCTGGGGCCTCCAGAGATGGTGGGCTCGGGGGATGGACGTCAAGGTCTCTGACCCTCTTCCCCACCAGGAAAATGGCAGCTGGGGAGGGGCTGGTGGTAGGTGCTGGTGATTCAGATCCTGGAAGCTGGGCATTGAAGGCACAGGCCGCACCAAATCCTTAGCTGGGTGCTGAAGGGAGAACTCCTCCAGTGATGGGAACAGCCTCTGCCTGCGTTTCCAACGTGGTGGCCACTTGTGGGGACCGAGCCCTGGGGATGTGGCTAGTGCAACGGAGTGACTGAGTCTCACATTTTATCTCATTTTAACTAATGGCCACATGTGCTACGGCGTTGGACAGTGACACTCGAGATACAGGGGGAGGGAGAGAGACTTGGAGATGAGTGTCATTTTGTTCATGAGGGAGCTGAACAGCAGAGACACCGCATCACTGGCCCCAGGTCTCATGACACACCAGTGGCCGTGCCGGTACTCAAGCTGGGATGCACTGGACACCCAGCACCTGCGGACCCGGCCCGGCCGCCTGGGGAAGGGAAGGGGAGACTGCACTGGGGGCTGCAGGGACACAGGCTTTCCCGGGGAGGGGCGCCGCCCCCACCACGACCCTGTTCCAACGCCGGCTGCCTCCCTAGCCCCGGGGAGCAGGTCTGACCTCCGGAGCAGCAGCTTGGGGTGGTTCTTGTTCTCCAGGTTCTTGTCGATGAGGTCGGACAGCAGCTGCTTGAGCACATCGGTGGCGTACTCCAGGCGGCCCTGCAGGCCCGTCATGATGAGCGAGGCCACGTTGCCACGGTCCCGCATGGAGAAGCTACGCTGCAGCTCCAGGGTGCGGATGAAGGTCAGCAGGAACACCTTGTTGTTGATGAGCTGCGCGAAGAGCTTCAGGGCCTTCTCCACGTGCTGCTGCCCATTGCCCTGCACCTGGGGGGCGGGGGGGGGGGATGGCAGGTGTGGCCTCAGAGGACCGGCTTCCTGCTCTCCTCGGGGGTGGGGTGGGGTCTCAGCTGATGACAACACCAGCTCTAGGACCCTCTCCATGACACCGATAGCCACCCCACCCTGGGGAGGTAGGAATGGCTGGTCTCTGAGGTCTGCGGTCTGCTCTGACCTCCCGGTGGGTGGAGAGGGTTGGTCTCCAGAGAGGATGCTATACATCTGATTGTGCCAAGGATCCAACACAACAGGAGCTACCCCATCAGACTAGCTGGGTTTAGTCCCTTCCCCTCGATCTCTGCCCTGATGTACTATCTTTTGCAAAACAAACTGAGAAATGAACGAGCAAACCTCACAGAATCATAGGTCTTTCCTTAAGCCACCTCAAATCCATTTGGAAGTGAGGCCAAATCTCAATTAATTCAGTTATTAATTAAAGAACGACAGTCAGCCTTCCCCTGGGATCATCCCAAAGAACCTGGGTGCCCCCTTGGCTATGATTTTCCTGTTCGGAAATGTCCCCGTGGTGCGGATGCTTCTACAGGCGGTTTCTCCTCTTCACTCCTGACCCTCCTCAGCTGCTAGGTGTTTCCTAGGAAACCCAGGCCCCGGGTCCCCAGTGGGCAGCTGGGTGAGGGAGGCAGGTGTTACCTCCAGCTCACGCAGGACGGGATGGTCCTCGATGCCCGGGAACAGGACTCGCATAGCATAGGTCCGATAGTCCAGGTAGGGGATTCCTGAGCGGTCCAGGTCACTGGTCAGCTCGTTGATGTCTGTCTGGAGCTCAGCAAAAGCTGGGAAGGTACAGGGGAGACAGGGAGACTCAGGAGGGGAGCCCAGACAGGGGAGGGGAGAGGCAGAGATGTTTGTGAAGGAAGAGGGAAGGGCTGGGGTGCAGAGATGGTACGTGTGTGGGGTTACATGAGTGCACCCCCAGAGGGAGTGAGATAGCTCCAGACTGCCTTTCTTAGGTGGTGGAAATACGGGTGATTTCTGTACTATTTCCTCCTTTATGTGTGTATGTCTTTAGTTGCAAAGTCATGTCTGACTCTTTTGCAACCCCACGGACTATAGGCCACCAGGCTCCTCTGTCCATAGGTTTTCCCAGTCAAGAATACTTGAGTGGATAGCCATCCTCTTCTCCAGGGGAATCTTCTCAACCCGGAAACTGAACCTGCATCTCCTGCATTGCAGGTGGATTCTTTACTGCTGAGCCACCAGGGAAGCCCACTTCTTCCTCTATGCTTATCTATAATTTTGAATTTTCTTTCTATGTATTACACGTGCTGTTAAAACAAAGGAAGCACGCATGACTTGGGTCATACAGGTGATACAGATGCTAGAGATAGGTGAGAGACTGGTTGAGCGGATCAAACAAAGACCAGAATAGGCAGCTTTGCTCCCCTTTTCCCAGCAAAAGAAAAAATCAAGATGCAAAGACCTTGGGGGAAAATGAAAATCAAAACCACTAGGAGATACCACTTCATACCCATTAGCATGCATGCGTGCAAAGTCACTTCAGTTGTGTCTGACTCTTTGTGACCCTATGGATTGTAGCCCGCCAGACCCTGCTGTTCATAGGATTTCCCAGGCATGAAGACTGGAGTGGGTTGCTGTGCCCTTCTCCAAGGGATCTTCCCAACCCAGGGATTGAAACTGCATCTCTTACGTCTCCTGCGTTGGTAGCCAGGTTCTTTAAGACTAGTGTCACCAGGGAAGCTCCACCCATTAGCATGACTAATGTAAATAATGGAAAATAACAAGTGTTGACAAGGACGTGGAAAAACTCAAACCTTCGTATCTTGTTGGAGGGAAAGTAAACTGGCACCGCTGCTCTGGAAAGCAATTTGATGATTCCTCAAAAAATTAAACATAGTACTACCCTATGACCCAGCAATTCCTCTCCGACATATATGCCCACAAGAGCTGAAAGCAGGGACTTGAATACATACTTGTACACTCACGTTCATAGCAGCATCATTCATGACACCAAAGGTGGGAACAACCCATATGTCCATTGACAGACAACCTGGTAGACAAAATGTGGTTTATACACCTAACGAACAATTATTCAACCCTGAAAAGGAATGAAATTCTGTCATGTGCTCCAATATGGATGAACCTTGAACACATGATGCCAAGTGAAATAAACTAGACAAAAGGACAAATTCTGTATGATGCCATTTATGTGCGGTTCCTAGAGTAGTCAGAGTCCTGGAGACAGAAAGTAGGAGGGCCAAAGGGAGAGGAGGGTGAGGAATGATTGTTTCATGAGTACAGAGTTTCAGCTGGGGAAAATGAGGGCGGTCTGGAGATGGATGGTGGGTATGGTCGCACAATATTTTGAACATACTTAATACCTCTGAGGAGTTCCCTAGGTGGTACTAGTGGTAAAGAACTCGCCTGCCAATGCAGGAGACATAAAAGATGTGTGTTCCACCCCTGGGTTGGGAAGATCCCCTGGAGGAGGAAATCACAACCCCCTCCAGTATTTTTGCCTGGAGAATCCCATGAACAGAGGAGCCTGGTGGGCTGCATTCCACGGGGTCTCAAAGAGTTAGACACACTTGAAGTGACTGAGCATGCACACTTGCTTGCACACACACATGCACGCAATGCCTCTGAACTGGAGGGGAGAGCACTGGGGTATAGGGATTAAAAAGTTAAATGGTAAATTGTATGCTATATATATTTTCACACACACACACACACACACACACACACACACACACACACACCCCTGAGAATGCCACCCAACCCAGCCTTAGGGTGCCCTGCCTGCCAGGCCCTTGGCCAACAGGGGCTTCCTCTTGATGGCAAGCGTACCCCCTCCTCTCTCTGCCCCACCCCCGGCAGAGGGAGGAGCCAGGGTCCACTTTCCCAGCCCATCTCCTCACTTTCATCCCACAGGGGGCTTGTTCCGATCTTGAAGTTTGCAGTAAAAGGAGAAGTGTTTTGATTCCTAATTGAGATGTTTACCCAGAAAGTCTGCCGGGTCCTCAGCCCGAGGGGGCACCAGGTATACTAGTCACCTGGCAGTGGCGTTTCTGGGGAGATGGAGGAAGCACAGCCTCCACCATCACAGTCTGAGATGCCCTGCAGGTGGCCTTCAGAGGCTCAGCCTGCAGCACGGGTGACAACGCCCTGGGGGAGGGGACGGGGCAGGAGGCGGGGGACGTGCTCTCCTGCCCTTTCTGCTGCTCCAAGGCCGGCCAAGCGGAAGGAGCCATCCCCACGTGGGGATCTAGAGTCGGAGGCCACGGTGCCCAGGAAGCTGTGGCCGTGGGGAGACTGAGCGCCACCCCTTGCTCCAGGAAAGAGAGGAAGGCGGCCAGATTGTGGGATGAGTCAGGGCACAGTGGGGCAGAATAGTGTGATCAGACCTGGGGATTCACTGCACGCATTTCAGCAGGACTTCTCTGGCCCTGAGAGCAAAGGAAGTTCAAAGGAAAACAGAGGTCAAAATGGAGCTTGACGGCTTGGGGTGGAAGAGATGGCAGTAAAGATGAGAGCTGTCTCAGAGAAGGGAGGTAATAAGGCTGGTGAGCAAAGCGGTTCCGGAAGTGAAGGAACGGCCCCGCTTACCTTCCTTACACTCCAGGGCCACACGGGACTCCAGGTTGTCCATCTGCATCTGGAGCCGCTTGAGAGTGAGGTCGTTCTCGCGAGACTTGCGCTTGTAGGCGATGAGCACGATGATGACGATGATGAGCAGGAGGCTGCCTCCCGCCGCGATGCTCACGATAGCGGGCAGCGTCAGCAAGCTGTCTGAGATGACACTCACGGAGCCGGGCGAGAACACCATCCCGCCCACGTGGACCTGCACGTGACACACGCACACGGACGCTGTCGGGCCGTCCAGTCCTTCTTGTTTCAGAAGGGAGAAGCCACAACCACACAGTGTGGTCTGAATACCAAACCACTTCCTGCTGATCGCCTGCCTTTCTTTTCCTGTGCTCTCTGCTCCTATCCATTTTAATATAGAACCTTGAGATGAGGAGATGTGGAAGAGGTCCAAAACCCTTTTGCTACGATAGATCATACATGCAAGGGGAGGAGGGAAGGAAGAGTAAGAAGCGGGTTCACTCACCATGACCTTGTGCTGCCCCGTGAGGTTGGGAGGCTCACAGAGGAGCTGCGTCTCGGACACGGTGACAGCACACGGGGTCTCTCCAACCAGCACCGTGTAGTTGAGTTTGGCACCTCCAGAGGCAGGGGGGCAAAGATTTTTGCCCTGCAGATAACAGCAATCTTATTAGGAATAACTGACACATGCACACAGAAGTTAATTGCCTGTTTAAGAAGAGATTAAAGAGAGAGGGTGAGGGCAGCAGTGCAAAAACCCAAGAGTGAGTCCACTGGAGAGGACGCCCAATGGCCACAATTTAGAGAGGAAAAGAGAAAGGGAGGAGAGAATGAAAGGCAAGGAGAGAGTGGTAAAGAGAGAGGAAGGAGAGGGCAAACAGCAAACCAGGGAAACGTTCCAGGGGAGGCTGCAGGGGCGAGAAATGAAAGTGGTGGAGTAACACATCCCTGGGCAGATGGCACCCGGGGACCGTGACCTCGGCCACAGATGAGGTCAATACAGGACATGGTTGTTTCCAACGCACTGCAAGACTTTTTGGTCCCAACATCCACAAGAACACAGAAATACTCTCCAGGGTTCTTTGAGAGTCCCAAGCTCAAGGTATATCACTCCATGGGTCTGTATCTATTCCTGAGCTCCCTTCACAGGGCGCTGACAGTGATGCAAGCCTGTGTGCATTGAAGGGAGGCGAGTCCGGGACAGGAGAGGGGTGGTCTGTCCACCTCGTGCTCCTACCTTCAGAATGATGGGGGATCCTGGCTTCTGGTCCAAGACTCCAGTAGGGCTGAGCAGTTCAAAGGTCGGGTTGGGGTAGTAGATGAACTTGGTGTCGTTGTAAATTAGCAAGGACTGGACGTTGTTAAAGACAAATCCAAACTCATCTGGCCGCTCCACAGTGTCCAGGCCGGGCCGATAGTCCGTGGTCAGTGAGGGTGCCAGGCAGGTCAGGGTGGTGGTGTTCACAACTTTGCACACCTAAGGGGCCCAGAGCACAGTGTTCCAACACCCAGCTGGTGACACTGCGGGGTCACACTGCCGTTGTCCCACCCTCTGCTTTGTTTGGCCCGTCTCCAGCGAGCTACTTGCTTCAGAAAAAGAGCTGTGAAATTGTATTTTTTGTTGTCGTTGGTTTTGTTTGTGTGTTTGTGTGTGTAGGAGGAGGGGTGTATTTTAACTTCATTTCTTCATTCGCCCACACTGAGCGAGCACCTACATTGTGCCAGGCGCTGTGCCCAGGTAGTGAAACAGCCCCAGTCCAGGGCAGAGACAAGGATCCAACCAGCATCACAGTGCGGTCCCAACAGAGGGCCTGGGGCACAGGAGCAGCCACGGCACTGCTAAAGGCACGGATGGAGTGAGAAATGCCCGGATGGGGCGTCGTGGCACTCCAGGGGTGCGTGTGTGTGTGTGTGTGTGTGTGCATGGCTTGAGGCAGGGTGAGGGTGACTCACGGGAGCTTTCCTTTGGAAAAAATGAATGAAATTTAACCTGGAGAATGTGTGGGACTTGCCCAGACAGGCGGGGGGTGGTGGTAAAGGATCAAGTTCCAGGCAGAGAAAAACAGTAGCATAGGCCTGGGAATAAGGGAGCATGAACGTCTGAGGGAAAGATAACAACAGAAGCCGTGTCCTGCGTGTGTGTGTGTATATGTGTGTGTGTGTGTGTGTGTGTGTGTGTATGTATGTGTGTATGTGTGTATATGATGGGAGGCGGGAAGCTGTGTGAGATGAGTACATAGTAGGTGTTCAGTTAATGTTTACTGAACGTAGTGATGGATGAAAAAGACCCTTCACCTCCTTAAATGTCCTAGTCAAGGTCTCTCTCTTCTTCGAGGGCCCCTTCACCGTCCACGGAGGTGTGACCGTGGTATCGCCCCTGAGTTCATAATGTCCTTTCCTCCTGGGTGGGCCCTGGTCTCCAGCTAACGGATCGCCGGGCTGGACCTCCTCTGCTGGCTGGTCTGGGGGCTGTCCAGGCAGCAGCTTGACTGAAGACCCTGCCCCGGGGCCCATGCACGGTCTGGACCCCTGCCCGCTCCTCCCGTCGCGCCCTCTGCAGCTGCTGGGGCTGCGGGAGGCATGGTGTCCCAGCAACCGCCAGGGGCATGTGTGGGAACCCTGCTCAAGTACGCGCTGTCCTGGCAGCTCCACACATGTTGTGTGTCCGGCCAACATACACACACCCGGGCTTCATGTTCGGAAAACAAGACGGTGTGTGAGACTGCAGAAAAAGCGGACACTTGCGTGGGGATGATGTCAGCGCTCCAAGCCTTAACCCTCCCTTTCCAGGGGGATTGAAGAGTTCGAACCAAACAGCTCAGGAGGGCTCCGTGGTGTCCTCGGGGAGCAGTACCCATCTCGCCTTTCTCAGGTCCCCTCGGCAGCCCCTTATGAACCCACTGTCCCTTTCATGCCAGCTGGGGCCATCTTGGCAGGAGGGAAACAGAGGTGCTGTCAAACAGGCGCAGCTGAGCTGGGGGGGTCCCAGCCTGGGCTCCACGGGACAGACCCCCAGCCTGAGTGCCGCTGCCCTGCCCGTTCCGTCTCCTCTCTGCTCGCTCCGGTGCCCCTGGATGAGGCTCCCCTGAGAATGAGCAAATCACCCCCAGACAAACAGCCTGTGTTTGCTCCCTGCACGGCGCTGCATCGGCACTTTGCCTGCCAAACATTCCTTTGGGTTTGGCAGCCTGCGCTCTGGCCCTTCCCCCGGGGCTGCTTCCAAACCCAGAGGCGGCGGGTAGCGCCGGGGCCTGAGGGTGAGGTGGGCTCCAGGCAGGGCCGAGGGGACACACGGTTCTCTCCCAGCACCCCTGAAGGGGAACGCACTGGGCAGAGGGGACAAGCTTTCCATCCCGGGCCCAGCCTGCTGGAGACAGGCACCCCCAGGCCCTTCCTCTAGGCTGTAGCCCGCAGACGCCAGGCAGGTCACTGCTGGCACTCAGGGCCCCCGACTCTCCAGAGGGAGGGGCTGCTTCTTAACTCCTTGAAGCACTGAGGTCCTGGGGGGTGGGTGAGGGGAACTGCTGGGGAGATTCCTGCCAGCGCGTCCTGGGGAGGGCAGCCAAGACCCAAGCATTCTCAGAAGGATGCCAGCTGTGGGGGGGCCCTTCCCAGCTCCGTCTTGCCTTCAAATAGCTTCCTGGGGACTAACCATGCAGCCTTGAAAGTTGACCTTCTCAGTCATGTACTCATCCTACAACATTCCCTCTGTACTAGACGAACTGTGTCTTTTATTTTCTGTATTCTGATGCTTTGACCTCTGGGGTCTTGCGGACCCTGGAGGGACTGTGCCGCCTCTCCAGGCTAGCCAGTTCCTAGAGACAGCAAACAGGTGGAGGTAGGCTGTGACCTCAGTCTGGAAGTGGAGGGGGACACAGTCTCTTTTGCTCAGGTATCAAGCTCTCCACTGGGAGAGTCACGTGCTCACCTAGCCCACGGAGCTGTTACCATGATGGGCGCTGGAGGGGACACACTGGTGTTCCATCTCTGGCATGATGGAACGTCAAGCCCACCAGCATCTCACATAGACTAGTTACGAAGAGTCAGATGTTTGGGACTGAGCTTGGCCCTACCACCTGCCACCTTCCTGTCTGGGGGCAAGTCATTACTCCCTTCTGGCCCTATTTTCTGAGCTGCACAAGGAGAAGTTTGGACCAGATGATCTCTGAGACCTTTCCAGATCTAGCCTTCTGGCAGTCTGTCATTTTGTGTATTTCTGTGTTTCCCAGGGAAGCCTCAAGCATGCTGGGAATGCGTCAGGAAAAAGAGGGTCGATCCAACACCACTTTCTCCATCTCCACCTCAGCCTCGTCAATCTCCAGAAGGTCAAAGCAGTAATAATAGTAACTCATGTGAAAAATGATGGCCATAATAGCATCTCCTGGACTATAATTATGAATACAATAATGTTTCAGAGAATATTGACTAAAAAGAGAAAGATGGAGGCAGTAGAACAAACTAAAAAAATTATAACAACATAGCAGACATTCTGCTCTTACGGTAGAGAACTTTTTTAACATCACAAAAATCCACAGTGGGGAAAACAAAATTAAATTACATGGCTCTGCCCAGGAGAGTGAAGTGAAATGTTCAGCTTGATCATCTTAGCAACCAGGATGGAATTATCTGCATGCAGTGACTAACGTTTATCAAGTGCCAGCCTCGTTGCAAGTTACAAATCCACGAGGAGAGTCTTATCATCGGCATTTCTAGCCAGGGAAGGGAGGACCAGAGAGGTTAAACGACTTTATCATGGGTGTACAGCTAGTAGATGGCAGCATCCTATTTCCAATTCGAAAACATCTAAATCTGCAGCCAGAATGTCTTCACCCTCTCATACTCCTCTTATCAGACCTTGAAGGGAACATGGCAGAAAACAGGAGCCCTTTGGCATCATATCCGAGGCTCAGAAGCCATGCTGGGATAAGGAGCCACATGCCCTTGTAGCCCACAGAGCCGTGACCTTCTGACGAGAAACGGTTATATTGTAATTATAAAACCACTGCAAGGCCCTGGCGTTTGGGGCCATGATCGCGGACTCTGCTCTGGAAGTTGAAGGTCCCAGTGCTAACACAGACCCCATCACCTTGCCAGACACACCCACAGCCGCGTTTCCTGAGGGCCAGGTGGACGCGCCGTTACTCACGTTGACAGATTCTTTGCCGTTAAACTTGACGCGGATCCTCGGCTCCTGAATGACATCCAGGTTGAAGCCCGTGATGGTCAGGGGTGTGTGGCCACTGGGAACAAGCAGAGGCCGGGTGAGGGAGGAGACCCTCTCCAGCCGCCCCCACGCTCCCCGAGGACTCGGGGGGCCGCGCTGGGGTGGAAGGGGCTCGGGCGCGGCGGCTGGGCGCCTCCCCCGCCTCACCTGGCGATGCTCCACTCGGGTTCAATGCGCTGCACCCGGGGGTCGTCTATGTACTCGAACTGCAGGTTGTTATCCACTCGGGCTCGGTCGACACTCACGGAGACGGGGACGGGCCCCAGCCCGTTGGACGACGGGGGTGAGACACACACGATCTCGTTCATGGACCGCCTGCAGGCAGACCGAAGGAGGGTTAGGAGCCGGGGCAAGTGGAGCGGCCTCTGGCCTGAGAAGGGGTTTTCCCCGAGTCCAAGGGTGTGTTCCTCAGTCCTGTTCTACTCCAGGCTAGAACGTCCCTTAGCACTGTGTATCAGCGTCTCTTTCTATCCGAGTTAGGGTTAGGGAGGCAGCCCACTGGAGAAGGGGGTTCGAGGAGGCGGGGCAGGGCTCCTTGGGCTTTGGGGGAACTCCTGTCTTTCTGGATTTTTCTAAAACATGACTATTTAGCCAGCGCTTGGAGTCTGGTCGGTCAGTTGATACATGGAGTATCTTACTCTGCAGATAAGTAAACCCAGAGAACACGCAGTCCTGGGCCCCAGGCAGTGTATAGTCCAAGCAGGAGGGTTATTGAGCAAGTTGGGTTCCCATCTAGGGATCCTTTCAGAATTCTCCCTGGATTCTCTACATCCCCAGAGTCTCATTGGAACACCTGCCAAATAGTAGGTTTCAATTTTTACACCCGTGAAACACCCTGAGGAGGCGTCTGTGAGTGCTGCGGGAACAGAGGCCATGCTTCTGGAGTCACCACAGCGGGGACCTAATGAACGCTCGATCCTGACGGTGACGGAGTGCTCCTGGGAACCCTCCTCAGGAGCGGGTCTCACGGTCCTCACTTCCAAGTGTTTGTAGGACTTTTTAGCCCTTATGATACGATACAAACCGACTACTGGCAGGCATTTCTCACAGCGACTAGAACAGGGTTTGGGGCTAGGATGTGATGCATAACATGGAGATGGTGGGGCAGGCATATATGTAAACACAGAACACGCACGGGAACCCGTGTGCACAGCCCTCACACGTAGTCTCTGAGTGCCCCTCCAAGCCCCTCTCACCCGTAGAACTCGCAGGTCTGGTTGCCCAGATACACGGCCACACTGCTTCCAGAGCCGAGATAGTGGCCCGTGATGGTCACCATGGTGCCTCCAGACTCAGGCCCTCGGATGGGGCTGAGTGACAGCACGGAAGGGTTCTTTGGGAGGAAGCAGACACATGATCACAGCTCAGGCTTTGCCCAAAGGGAGAAACCCAGGCTAGACTTAAAGACACAAGGGGAACTCCAAACACACTCTGCCTACCCTGGAGCTGAGACCCTTTCTAAGAAGAGGCTCCGAGCATATCCAGGGAAGGCAGAAAGGCCACGCTTTGCAAGTAATTAACTCCCTGGGGAGTCTTCTGCTCATAACACTGATGGGAAGGCAGAGATGACACTGACTAATCTATCAATTAGTTTACAAATTGAGAACAATTGAGAATGCTTCTCTATCTGGAGCTTGTACTGATTTTTTTTGGCACAAAATCGATAGGGCTGAATAAAGCATCCCTGCCTGGACTGGGCCACCAAGAGTCTCCGTTAATGGTCCAGGCTCACAGTCCTTCCAGCCCTCCCTCAGCCCGAGAGGGGCACAGCAGGGCGCCTGGTGCAGGCACTCGTCAGTAATGTTGGCTTCCCTGACCTTCACCAGGAGGATGGCCCATCGTTGGTTGGGATGTTCTGCTAAGCTCATTAAATTGTAACAATCACCCTGAAGCCTAAAAGAAATGTCATTGGCCTAGAATGCATCAGAAAGAAATTGTTTCTGCCTAGTGGGCAGCAGAGTGGAGTGGAAAGTGCGTTGAACTGAGCAACCACTCAATATGAACTCTAGTCTGCATTAGCCACTCACTAGCGACACAATGCAAGCAAGTTCTACTCACTCCTGGAGCAAGTTTTTGCACCAGTCTGGGCTGGCAATCAGTCTTGCTTGCTATTCTGTTAAGAGAGGAGGGCGACGTGATCTCTGAAGCCCTCGCTGCTCGTCACTCTACCACTCTCTCTCCATCTGGTCTTTCTGAGTTTCCTTCTCACACAAGACCCTCTTAGATAGTGGAGGTGGGCTGCAGATATAGGCCATGCATGTGTGTATGCGTGCGTGCGTGCTAAGTCACTTCAGTCATGTCTGACTCTTTACAACCCCATGGACTGTAGCCCACCAGGCTCCTCTGTCCATGGGATTCTCCAGGCAAGAATACTGGAGGGGGTTGCCATTTCATTTTTCAGGGGATCTTCCCGACCCAGGCATTGAACCCACATCTCTCTGTCTTCTGCATTGGCAGGCCAGTTCTTTACCACTAGCACCAGCTGGGAGGCCCGTGGTACCCTCCAATCCAAGAGAAGACTGGTATAAGGAAAAGGTGGAGATGCTGAGATAACAAAGCAGAGACTGGAAACCCTAAAATAAGCAGTAAAATGCTTTAGACAGAAGAGAATTTTGTGATCTAATAATTTTTCAATACTCTGAGCAAGGCTGGTTTGACCCCCTCTGCAGGGTGTTAACTTTTTAAGGAAGAACTTGATAAAGAAATGTTGGTTAGGTGTCAGAAAAGGGAATTCTGGGCCCCAGAAGAGGGTTTTTCAGTAGGAGTAAAGAAAGCCTTTGTGATTCCACCTGTTGCCTGGGTGTGAAGAAGTGTTTTCAGGGCTGTGTATGTGTGTACGTGCATGCAACACACCAATACACAGAGCAGCTCACTCTTATATCCCTCTCCGTGGTCGCACACACAGACACATGTCCCTGCAGGATTTCAAATGGCGCCTCTAAACTCCCTCTTACATCTCCCTGGCAGAAAAAAAGCATGTGGATAAATATAGACCCTTTTAATTAGGTCCCTCAGGCTATCTGCCCTCATTAGGCTGGAATTAGACAAAGATATCAGGTTGGCGGGACAAAGGGTAGCCCCTCCCCACCCTGCATTAAGGATCTACTTTCTAAGAAAGGTCTCATGTTGCTTATTCAGAACCCTGACCTGTGGCTCCCTGGGACTCCCAAGTGTCCGAAACACTGTTGGTCATGAACTCAACTCACCCGGGAAAGACAGGCCTTCCTTTTTCTGGTCTCCTACTCGGCCTGCAAGAACCCTGGAGGCACTGGCTTGGGAAGGGGAGGGTGGGACTTTCCTGGGAGAAGTCTGAAGCAGAAATGTGCCCTTTCTGGGAGCCTGTAGCCCAGCAACTGCCCAGGTGGCGCTAGTGGTAAAGAACCCACCTACCTGCCAATGCAGGAGACAGAAGAGATGTGGGTTCGATCCCTGGGTTGGGAAGATCCCCTGGAGCAGGGCCTGGCAACCCACTCGAGTATTCGTGCCTGGAGAATCCCACGGGCAGAGGAGCCTGATGGGCTACAGCCCAGAGGGTCGCGAAGAGTCGGACACAACTGAGCGACTCAGCAGCAGCACAGCCCAGTACTCACCACAAAGGTGTACTGTTGGTGGGACTTGGTCATGAACTCTGGCTGACACTCGCCAATGCACAGGCGCACAGGCCCAGAGGTGGTTCCCACGAGGGCATGGCCCATCTCACAGACGATCCTGAGGAGAGAGCAAACCTTCCCATCAGAGACTTGGGGACCGCTGGCCTTCCTGCCCCTGTTTGCTCACCCCACCACAGTCACAGTGAATAACTCAACACAGTCTCACACCAGGGCTGGACCAAGACAGCTTGCTCAACCGTGTGGCTGTTGTGACCTCAGGTCAAGGACTGTCCCTCTCTGGGCTTTAGTCTCCCATGCATACAGGGAGAGGGTGGGTGAGCGCATCTCTAAAGACCTGGGTCCGTTCAAAACGCTACGCTGCCTATTTCTATGAACAAGCCTGCAGGCCCCAGTGCCTACTGCAGGGCTTAGCACTGAGTCTTGTCCCAATATTTGTGGGATAAACCTGATGCCCTGCAGAGAGACCGAGGGGCAGGGCAGTTGGCAGGGCAGGGGAAGTGACAGGCCAACACTTCAACACTCCCGAGAAGAAGGACTGACGACAGGCTGGGCAAGCTCATTCACGTGTGGTTTGTTTCTCTCCCTGTGGTCTGCAGGGAAGGAACAGATAATCCAGCCAGACGGTGAGTTCCCCCAACCGGAGCTCCCGGCTGGGTGAGAGCAGCGGCGACCAGCGGCGACCAGCGTCAGCAGGCAACGGGGTGGCAGGTGGATGAGTTCATTAGGATGGCAGTCGACACTGGACTCGCACTTAATCAAGGGCTGAACGCAGGAAGCTGGTGGGCTATGCGGCGAACCAGCCCCGGGGTTGGAAGTCGTGTCTCACGTCAACAGGAGAGCTGGAGGGAAGAGGGGGCGGGGCACTCCCTCTGCTGCTGTGCAAAATCAATGCCCCCTCGTGGGGGCTTCCCTGGTACCTGAGATAAGTCACAACAAGCACATTTACAGGCCGGTTGCCTTAGCCACAGCCACCTCTAGGAGTGGGCAGCAGCTGGAGCATATGGGAGGAAGGGAAGAAATTAGATTTTGGGGGGGACCTCTTGCCCGGAATCCTAAGGCCCGGTGGGTGGGAAAGGGCCCCACCAGGCTCCGTAAAGAGAAACCCTCCCCCCAATGCCATTTAAGAGTTCAGAGCAGTCTGGTGCCCTTGGTAGGCTGGCTTAATGGGAAGCCAGCAAAACAGACCCCTCTCCAGTAATCCTCAGCATTATCCAGGCACGGTGGGGAAGATCCGTGTTTAACCGAGCGATGCTTATCTCAACAGCTTCTCTAGGAAGGAAGGTAACTAAACAGAGATTTCATTTCGATGTAATAAAACTTGCATTAAACAAATACACGGCGCGCTCGTGCACACGGCATGCCACCGATCTCCATCTCCTTCATAACAGTTAATCCCAAATAAGTACTTTCACTCCTGGTGAATATTTACTTAACATGCAATAACTGTCTTATTGCGTTTAGCATATTAAGTTCGACAAGACAGTACCGGGTGCACGTCAAAGGCTGTTCTCCCCTCCTTTTCGCCAAGAATAAATAAATTAATTATGCACCCACAGTAAAGATGATAGTGATGATCAATTAGTATTTTACACGTAACTGTCTCCTTAAACCTCATTAGCAGAGCATTTGAGAAGCTTCATTTAAGGTACCGCATGGGGTTATTTCCATGCTGCTTCCTGCTTGGAGTAACAACCCTCCTATCAGGTTTCCTGGGCCCCAGTGCCTGCTCCTGTCTGGGGTCCCTGCCATCCTGTCCTGCTGCCCTGCACTCTCCAGCAGCATCAGCGGATTATCTCTGCTCTCTGCTGGAAGTGGGGGGGAGGGGAGGGCCAAGACGAGGAGGGAGCAGGCGAGTCTCTTTCCTTTCTCATCAGCACTTTCTTGTCCCTCACTCACCCCACCTTGGTCACTGTGCTGGAACCACCCTCGAGAAGAAAAAGCAGGAGGAAATCATGGTGGGCTTGAAGTCTGGGAAAGAGGAAACGTGAAAACACATGAAGGTCATGGGCATCTTTGTTCCTCCTGGGACCTGTCTAGGAGAGGAGAAGGCCTAGGATGGCCTGTTCTGCTGTCCCTGTAGGGGGTGAACAATAGGGCTGGGGCCTCTTGGCACACTGTCTTTTCTAGAACATATTCTTCCTCAGGGTTCATGGCCCAAAAGGTGAGCTTTGCGTGTCAAGCGCCTGTGAGAAGGGGGGCGGAGGGGAGAGGGAGCTGCCTCAGGGTCCAAGGCTGAGTGCCTGCAGCTGGCTCTGAGTGTCCCTCCTGGAAGAGCGTGACGAGGGGCCCAGGGACTGGTCTGCAGGAGGGCCTGTAGCTGAGTCCTCTCCCTGCTGGTCGAGGGGGCTGCTACTTCATCCTTCCCTCTCTTGAGTTGACAGGGCCAGCAATGGGCTGCAGAAGGGTCTGTCTGGTAAGTCTAAGAACTGGGTGAGAGTGTTAAGGACTCAGACCATGTTGTAGAGAACTCTGATGACCCATCACTCTTCTTTTCCTTTTCATTCCTGGGACCCAGTGCTTGCAGTGAAGGATGGAGAGGCCCCCTTGACTGAGTGGATCTGTTACTGTTACTGGCATTTGATCCCTGAGCTCGAGGGCAGTTGTAGGGAGTGCAGAGGGTTATACTGAGGATGAGGCTCAAGCCAAAGTGGAGTCTCTCAATAGTAACAAGAGCTACAGCTTACTGAGCTGCATGTGGCAGGCACTGTACCAGACAGGATCTCATGTCAGCCTCAGACATCCTATAGGGTGGGTCTCACTGTCTCTATTTTTACAGACAAGGAAACCAAGGCTCGGAGGTGCTAAGTGACTCATCTATGGCCACCGAGCTGGGAAGTGGCAGAGCCGTGATTCAAATCCAGGTTCAGCCTGACTCCAAAGCTCATGCCTTTGATGCTCCTGCACTCTATTGCCCTGAAGTCAGCGGAATGCCCTCTGTGTGTTTTGTGGAAGGGACAGAGTGGACATGGTGGCTGTCCTGGGATGGAGCTGAGGTTGCTGGTGGAGGTGGAGGATGGGGAGGTAGGGAAGACCTGGCTGGGTTCCTAAGGCTTTGAGACTTAACCCGCTGCACCCACTCCCTCCCTGGCAGGAGATAACCACAGGCAGTGGTGTGGGCACCACCTCCTCCTTCAGGCCTTACAGGTCAGCAAAGTTCCTGTGGTTAGACTTTTGGGGGCCTCCTACCTCCCTGTCTCCCTATCTCCTCCCAGCATCCCTGATAGCTTCAGTCTACCTGTGTATTACCAGGAGACAAGAGCTGGGGAGGTTTAAAGTTTCTCCTTATAAAATGAGAAATTAGACATAACCCTTTACCAGTTAGCTTCCACATTCGAAGGCTTGATTCCTCCTGGTACATAGTGGGCTTCTGGATTCACATTAGTGCCACTGATAACGCTTTCTAATGATGGGAGTTGTAGATCCCATGAGGCCTAGAGGTTATTGTTTCTGACATCCTAGGGACTGTAAAAGTGATTGCAGAGATGTGTTTCTACATACCCACTTTCCAGGTGAGACATTTGAGGACCATGGAGCAAAGGGACTTACCCAAAGTCACAGAGCTCATCAATAGCTGAGCTCCTGGCACCCAGCCCAGTGCCCCCACCCCACCCTGCACCACCTCCCACAGACTGGCATGGGTGGGGCTTTTCTCCTCATGAGCATGCATCCTTGGGGTGGGGAGCACATGCAATCTAACATCCATCAAGTCATGGCTGAGCTCATAGGTACAGCGGATGAGAGAGACCGGGGGCCGGTCTCTCATCCTAAGCTGAGTCTGTCTCATACAGAGCCCCTGTTTCAGGAAGGGCTGAGCTGCAGCTTCAACCTGCATCTCATCACCCAGGAAACGTCCTGTGATGGAGTCATCCGGCCCTTCACAGACCTGTGGGGTGCTGATTGCAGGACTAAGCACGACCCTTTAACCAACATTAACCTAATTGCTGAGTGATAGATGGCGTGGCACAAGCATATGGTGAGTCATTACCGTGCCCGCTAATTCTGCCCGTGCCCGGGACTCTGCACTGGGCCCATTTAGCCAAATTCATCTCTCTCAGACATCTGTAATGATTGTGCCTGCTGCTCCCTGCCCGGGATGGAGGCTTTAATGATGTTAACAAACTCTGAAACCTCGAGAGCAGTAATGAGCCTGGCACGGCTGGAAACCAGGGCTGCGTGTAGCCGAGGTGCGGAATGCGCCTGCCGCCTCCTGCCTGCCCCACGCCTGAGGAGACGATGGGGGTGGTTTTCTAGGGTGACTACTGGCCTTGGCAGGGACCCCTGGCAACCATTCACCTTCCCAGGCTCCTTTCGTAGCCTCACTTTCAGTTATTTTTGAGAACTTTCTTCCCTGGGGACCTGGGTGAGTGTAATGCATTTGATTTCAAAGATGGAACAATCTTTCCTGATGTTCCCAAGGCACGTTACGGGCTCCTTGTTTTCATCTTACTGAATTCTGCCCCGAAACCCATGTGGTAAGAATCGTGGTTTCCATTAGGCCAGTGAAGGTTGGAGAGACAGAGTAGTTTACTAAGGTCTCAGGGCTGCCTGGAGTAGATGAGGCAGGACTTAGAAGAGTTTTGAATCCCAGATCCCAGGCTATTTCCATGTTCAGCTGCCCAAGACTCAGCACCTCTCAGGTCAAAGCCTTACCCTTTCGTCTCCTGCAAACCCTTTCCTTTGTGGTCCTGTGGCATCTCACCAAGTTGGAGACTTGGCCTGTGTTCAGAGGCCTAAGGCACGTCCGTGAGGCCAAGGTGGATTTGGGCTCAGTGTGACTGAGTGTCTAGCTGGGTCTGGCCGGGCGCTGGGCTCTATAGAGACCGTCTGACCATGAGGACCTCTGCAGGCTCCTGGTTCCTGCCCGCGAGCTTTCCCCTCCTCTCCGGGCTCAGAATCGCTACTTAAAACTATTTCCCCATTCGCCTCTTCTTCATCTCTTTCCTGTAGACCCAGCCAGTCTTTCCTCCATGATTCACTCCTTGAAGGGACAAGGCTGACAGTGAAGGGTCTGGTCTGCAGGATCTGAAGGTCCGAAGGATCAGACGGCTCCTCCTTCCCCTGCCGGGAGTCCCCAGAGTCAGGGAACTCACCCTCCTGACTCTGACCCTGCCCTGGCCATCCTGGAATCACAGCCTCTGACCCGGAAAACCACATGCTGACGGATCATGGGATTTTCAGGCCACTCTTATCCAGGAGTCTGCCCTGGCTGTTAGGGAACACAAAGAGGCCTGAACCAAAACTTAGGAGACCTGACTTCCAACTCTGCTATGGCCACTTATGCCCTGAGTGAATGGGGCGGTGGGGGATGTCACTTCACTTCCGCGTCTTTTGCTCTTAAAATGGTGCTAACAATGTCTGCCTCTCAGCTGCTGCTGCTGCTAAGTCGCTTCAGTCGTGTCCAACTCTGTGGGACCCCATAGACGGCTGCCCACCAGGCTCCTCTGTCCCTGGGATTCTCCAGGCAAGAACATTGGAGTGGGGTGCCATTTCCTTCTCCAGGGTCCTTACCAATTAGAAGTGAGAGAACGGATGAGAAAGTGTGAGTGCTGATGAAAGACACACTGTCACTTTTTACGGTTGCCAGTGCCACTTTTCTGGTTGTTACTCAGGGCTGGCTTGAGGGAGGCTGCAAGGGGTGGCGTTTAAGGGGAGAACCCGGCTCCCAAACCTGGCTCCCAAGCCCTGCTCATGGTCAGGCTCCCAGTGGCCCCGGCAGAGATGCGAGCCCACTGAAGCCAGGGTGACTTGGCCCAGCTCCCCCCGAGAAATCATGCAGGAGACCCTGGCTGCCTCCTCCCTTTCTCGCTAGTGGGGGAAACATCACTCCCGCTGCCCTCCCACCCCCAGCAGCCCCCCAGCCTCCTGCCCACCTCCTGTCCACTGACTCCACAGCGGCCGCCACTGCCAAATGAGCACCCCAAATTGGAACATATGTCACTCCGGGAGCCCTGTTCGCCCGTCCACTGCTACATGCCTATTTTCTAATTTCCAGCTGACATTTCCCTTAGTGAAATAAATGAATTTGCTCCGGCGGAGGCCCTGTTCGGATTAAGCTGCTGTCAGAGCCCCACGAGCCAAACAAATTGTTGCCCACAGCCCACCGAGCGGGATGCCTTCCAACAGGGGGCCAGAGGAGAAGGGGCAGGGGAGGCCGAGGAGGAGAACCGACAGGCTGGGCAGGCGGAGACCAACCACAGGGCAGCCTGGCACTGAGAGCCCTGATGCCAGAGGAGCCAAGGAATTGGAAATCACACAGAACAGAACGCTCTAGGAGTGGGGGTGGGCTAGGAGAGGGCGCCAGGGGGGCTTCAGGGATGGAGTCCATGGCAAGAGGGAGACAGGGCGTGGATCCTGGCGCTGTCCCAGAGGAGACAGAGAGGGGTGAGTCTTCCCCAAGCTTTGGGGGCGGGGGGGAGAGGGTGGGCCCGAGCGGACTGGACTCACTGCTCAGCGATGATGTAATCCCCCGGCAGGGGCGTGCAGGGCACCCCTGCCACCTGCACGTGCTGGGCGATCTCTGAGAAGTCCAGGCCCAGGTTCACGCCGTGGATGGTCACTCGAGTGCCCCCTTCAGGAGGTCCGGACACCGTCAGAATCTGCGGGAGGGAAGCGGGAGGGGCAAGCCTGGTCGGTCACGGCAGGAGGGGCAGGGGCACCCGTTTCCCTCCCCGCAGGGAGGCTTTGGGACACCTGGAGTCTGGGGGGAAACCGTGTTTCTGCCACTTTTCAACTTGTCTAGAATCCCAACGTCATCATCCCGACAATGAGGCTGTGCCTTCTTCATTGGTTCTTTAGGACCTCCATCCAGTGATGCCTTCATTCATCCATCCACTTACGAAAAAGAAATTACGAGGAAGTACTGGGCTCAAGGCAGTGCTTGAATTCTCTAGTTGCCTGACTGTAATCAAGTCTCAGAATCTCCCTGAACCTCAGTTCTCTTTAGTTGGGAAGGAGGATAATCCTCTCTAACCAAGCTCACCCCGGAAGCTCCCAACATGGAGGGTGCTGGGAACATTCTGTCAACTCCCAAGGGCTCTGTAATTGTGACGACAGAGGATGGCATTTGGATGGCATCACTGACTTGATGGATATGTGTTTGAGCAGGTTCCAGGAGTTGGTGATGGACAGGGAAGCATGGCACGCTGCAGTCCATGGGGTCGCAGAGAGTTAGACACGACTGAGGACTGAACTGAACTGAACTGTGACATGCTATGACTGCCACCCCTGTGTGCTAGCCTCTGTTGAGTTTACAATGATGAACAGAACAGGGAATTTGCCCTCAAGGAACTTAGTGGTCAAGGAGGAGGAGATAAGGAGGCCATAAGTAATGCTGATGCAGGGTACACAGTGATAAGGTCAATTTGAAGGAAAAGCCCTGGGAGCCACTGCAGGGGATGACCACAGATGGAAAGTATATTGGACACTACTCAACACACACACACACAAAAGAAAAATCCTATAACTCGATCGTGCTAGTATCAAAGAGAAATAGCTTCCTGATTTTCCAAAGTTTGCTGGCTTACCAGTAGCAAGGATCATTTATTTACTCATTTCTTAATTCAGTCACCAAATGCTGACTGTTTGATTTTATTTTGATGCAACAGGAAAATAAACTTGCAGAATCAGGCTCTCCTAACGTGTAAATTTCCATCTGAGAATGAATCAGGCTCCAGGAAAAACGCAGCTCTTTGGGATCCAACAGATACCAGGGAATAAGTTCCCACTTAGAAGTCCACAGTTATCCAAAGTAGGAGGAAGCGAGACACAAACCCAACCTCAGGCAGAAGCACAGAATTTCAGAACTGGAAGGAGAGCCAGGGTGTCTTATTCTAAGATCATACAACCTGTATACGTGGACCAAAAAAAACCCAAAACTGTTGAGGGCTCTTTTCACTTCACATTAGAGAGACAAGACAGTAAGGGCGGAAGAGAGGCAAGGAGGGCGGGACACAGCCAGGAGTCCACTGGAGACCTCCAGATGGGGCCTCTGGGCAGTGGTGAGCGGTGAGCACAGGTGAAAATGCGATCGAAGGCCCTGGAGACTCTTCCTCCCGCCTGTCTTTCTCAAGGGGGCACTGCTCTCTGCCAGTGATGTGAGCACCATGCATGAGGCCTCCAGCTTGGCCGTGAGTGCCCAGGTGAGAGCTGCAGGGAGGAGATGATGGTGCGGGGATGAGGCTGAGGGCCAGGCCCCCTCCCTCAGCGCCCACTGACCCCTGGGCTCTCGCATGCTGGCTCTGTAGCCAGGTCAGACTCCCACCGCCTTCGCAGACCTTAGATGGCAAAGCCTCCTGCCTCCCTCCTGGCCCAGGCCGGGCACTCTCTCATCTCGGGGCTCATTTTACCCAGGTCACCCTGTCTGTGGTTCTGACTCCATTCTCTGGGAGTAAAATATCCCACCTTATGGCCAATCCTCTGGCCACCTGATGTGAAGAACTGACTCACTGGAAAAGACCCTGATGCTGGGAAGGATTGGGGGCAGGAGGAGAAGGGGAGGACAGAGGATGAGATGGTTGGATGGCATCACCGACTCGTGGACATGAGTTTGGGTAGACTCCGGGAGTTGGTGATGGACAGGGAGGCCTGGTGTGCTGTGGTTCATGGGGTCGCAAAGAGTTGGACACAACTGAGCGACTGAACTGAACTGATGAATAAAAATAAATAAAATTCATGACATAAATTCCTGAGGGAGGGAAGGGGGTGCCCAGAGGCATCTCTGGGAACGGGGTGTGGGGTTGGAGGTGGGGGAGTCAGGGCGATTTGGAAAGAAAGGAGCTGGCAGGAGGAACCTGTAGCCCCATGGCTTCCTGTCTCTGGGGATTCTAAAAATAACCAACACGAGATCTCGGTTGGTCCGGCCTCCCCTGGTGCCACCTCCTCAGGTCCCTGGGCCTCCTGGGCTCTGGGAGATGGACACCTGTAAGGAGGAACAGGAAAGCGTGGCCTCCACGGCCCTACAGGAGAGTGTCAGGAGGAAGGAAGTACCACCGAGCAAATCTGAGTGGGCGCTCTCCCCAGATCGCTTGGAATGAGCATCACTGGTCCGCCCTCCCCTCCTTCAACAACCTGGATGCCAGGAACCTACTGAAAACCCTGACAGAACCAGGATGATTGGCTTGCTCTCTTTCCTCCACTTTTAGTTTTAAAAATACATTCTCTTGCTCACAGTGGTTAATTACAACCTTTCAGAAACACTGCGAAATGAAATCTTTCTGGAAAGCCTAAAAATATTTCCGTCTTGCAGGTAGCACATGGGGGTGGTATTGTGGCTATTCTGTGGTGTTGGCAGGTCCATGGGGTAGTGTCCTCCTGCTGGGAATTCACCGCAGTGACCTTCAAGGGCCTGGGGCGGAGGTGTGGTCACTTGGGGACTGTAGGGTCCATTTGTGAGCACAGAGCTGCTCAGAAGCATAAGCCAGCTTATGCTGTTCAGAGATGGGAGACTTAACAACGTATTAGCAAGTATTATCATCTTGGCATGAATACACATCAAAGAGATGGATAGTTAGGGGGGTGGAGACCCAAATCTGAGCCCTTCTAACCCAGCTAAGAGCTCCTAGAATCCAGACAGGGATCATCCTCACAGGTTAGGGGCAAGTGGCTGGGGAGTGTTGGGTCCCTGTGGGTCTTCCCCACACAGTACACACTATATCCTGTGCCTCCAGCACCTGGGGAGGTGGTGAAGGAGTTTAAGGGTCAGAACACTCAGCAGTCACTGTGCCCTGGGGCTTACATGGGGTGTAGCTTCCCTTTTTTTGCTTAAGACAAAACTGATGAACAAAAATCTGGATTTCCAAAACACAGATGAGGTGGTGAGCACTTGATTTGCAAGAGGATTCCCAAGGCCTCCATTACCGATGCTTTCCAAATCTATATTGTTGGCTCAGACCTCTCTCCTGAGCTCCATATCCATATATCCAATTGCTACTGGACATCTCGACTTCCACATGCATGTCCCTCAGGCACCTCAAATTTCACCATGTCTAAAAATGAACTCTTAATTTTCCCTCCTTCCACCCCCAACCTGATTATCCTCCCAGATCCTCTTTCAAGGTTGATGGGATCACCGTGCACCCAGCTGGGGATCTTGCAAGCACCTCTGTTTCCTTTGCCTCCCCTACTGTGTGTAATACACACAGGGGCCGTTGGTGCTGGCTCCCAGGGGTCTTCTGAATCCGTGCCTCGCTCTGGCGTCAGAGGAGTTGATAAGTGGATCTGTGTCGTCTCTCAACCACACTATCCTCTGACTTCCTCCCATGGCCAGGTGGCCTCCGTGGATACAGACGTGATCTGGGGACTAGTTGCTTGCTCTTGAAACCTTCAACAGCTCTGGCCACTGTCCAGGCAAAGTCCCTGACTCCCAGTCTGGTCCTTCACTTTCTGATCCTAGTGACTTCAGCCACATCAGCCATCTCACTCTGTGTCCTCCAAGTGCTACCCACAGCCCAGGGGCTCCTATACACACAGTGCACTTTAAAACTCTCTGTGCCTTTGCCTGTGTCATTTGCTCTCCCCTTGGCTTGAAACTCAGAGAGAGACAGGGTGGGGGTCTGGGCTCAGTGGAACAGAGACAGGAGTCCCGTGAAACTCACCACCTGCCACCTGAGGGCTTCCGGGTGACTCTGAGAACGAGGGTCAGGGTCTACCAAAGCTCTGTCTGCGTGGTGGCAATATCCCGGCCACCCTGCTCTCATTGCTCCCCAGGAGCACACCTGGAGGAGAGGCTCTGGAGGGGAGGCTTGGAGGAAAAGAATGGATTCTCCAGACAGGGCGTGAACAGGAGTCTTCAGGACACTGGCCCAGGCCCAGCAGTGCTCCACCCTGGAGACTGCCTCCAAGACTCTCTCTTCAAATACAGTAGGGTTAGACGGCAGGGCACCCAGCAGGGCATCCAGCGGGGCATCCAGGAAGCTTGGTCCTCTTGGGAGCCACGTCTGGCCTCTCCGTGTGGGTCTACAAGGAGGTAAGTTGGTGGAGTCCCAGACTATTCTTGTAGAGCTCCCAGGAAGGCCTTCCAGATCTGGGAGGAGTTGTGAGGCCACAGGGGAGGGAGCACTAACCTCCCGCAGAGGTGAGGCGAAGAGAGTCCCCCACGGTCAGAGGGGAACCGAGAGACGGCCAGGGGAGCAGCCAGATCCATACACCTCATCTTCTAGTTTCGGGGCGGGGCCCTGGGCTGCCGGCTGCTCAGCGGTGTGGAAGGGGGACCTGACGCTCGGGCAGTGTCTGCGGCGGGAAGAGAGTGAGCTCGGGAGGGGAACAGACTCTGAATTCCAGCTCTGATACTTAAAGCTAGGTAACCTTCACTCTCAGTATTCTCATCAGAAAACAGAAAACAGTGCTTGCCTCGCAGGGATGCTGTGAAGGTGAAATAAGACAACACTCGGAAAGTCCCTCATATGATGATGGTTGCGAGAACAGGTCATGGTAGTTGGCAGTTTCCTTCCTAGCATTCTCCCCACACCTGTGTCTTCCAAGACCACAAAAACATGGGATGGTGGTGGTGGAGGGGGCCTAGAGGTGGGAGGCATCTTCTATTTACCTGGAAAGGGGACACACGGTCCAGGGGACGCATAACTTAGACAGTGCTTGGCGGGCTGACCCAGGGCGGATTGGAGAAAGCCTGAGCTTGGTCGGGGCGTGGCCATGCTGCCCAGGGCGGGGCCTTGGCGTTGGCGGGTTCGGAGCGCCCCGCAGAAGCATGTTTCGAGCCAGACATCACCCTTTCACCCAGAATAAATTTGGGAGGACGCTGGCCCTGTCTAAAATGGCCTTCATTCTCCCCTCTCTCTCTTCTCGACACTTCTTTGCCCCTGGCTATTGGCCATTCTGAGGTCGATGGGGCATTGCATTATGAACTCAATGGATTCTTTCAGGAAAGTAATTCTGAGACACCCACGCATACAAACGGTTTGACAGTTTGGGATGGATGTGTGTGTGTGTAGCGGGGCTGTGGAGAGAGGGGGGAGGGAGCTGAAATCCTGTGAAACCAGCTGGGAAGATCTTTATACATGGACTAATTTCAGCTCCATGCTTTTCAGCACATACCGTGGACCAGGGATCGCTGTCCACTCTGCTCTGTGGACCCCAGAAGGGAGAGCCAGAAGCAGGGGAGGAGGGGGGAGGCACAGCAGCTGCTGAGTGGGGGTGCAGGGGCGACCGAGGGTCTCCCCCATGTGTGTGCCGGCTCTCACTGTGTGCTCCCCCTTGACCCCTCCCTAAGCGCTGGTTCCACTCTCCGTACTACGCAGCTTCCCTGGGGGAGGTGGGGGCGCCCACGGCTACAAAGCCTGTGTGCCTTTGACCCACGGTTCCCTCTGTCTGTCAAGCGTGATGCTAACACACGCTTACCCATCACATGAGGCTCTGCTAATGATACCTCCTCCGAAAGTCTTTGTCTAACCATCTCGGGCAGATTTAGGAGCCCCTTTGCCTACACCCCCACTGCCATGAGTGAACACCCCCGACAGCAAGGGTCACCCTGGACTCGGTGTCTTTTCTCAATATGACAGTAACTATCTCAGGACAGGGACTTGCTCCGTTTTTCCTAATAACCTGACGCATAGCACACTGCCTGGGACAGAGCAGCTGTCAAGACCTGTCCCCAGGTCTCTCTTCCTGGGAAACACTGGGCTCAGGCAGATTCCAGGACAACCTGTGTTCTCGAATGACCGCTGCAAGGATGGAGGTGGGTGCCCACGTGTTGCTTGGAAGTGGGGCAGTCTTTTCACGTCAGAAGCATCAGGTTCTCCCTGCAATCTTGCTGACTTTAGTTCAAGTCAGTTTCTGCTGAGATTTCTCCTCGAATGGAGGACTGAACAGCTGCCTCCTCATCAAACCTCTTTCAGATACTGAAGACAGCAATTAAGTCAGCCCTGGCCAGCGCTTCTGCAATTCTGTCAGCCTTGCATTGGAAGCTCTTGTTTTCCAGGCCCTTTGATTATTTCGGATGCTTTTCTTTGGACCCTCGGATATCCATGCATCCTCTGAGAGTGTAAGAAAGAAATGCCAAGCAGGCTTGCAGCTTGAGCAAAGGCCTGCCGATTTGCTGCAAGGGAGGCCTGTGCCAACAACGACTTCCCCTAGTGCAGGCTCACACACGACCGGCCAGGCAGGCCCTGGGCAAACTGGAGGGGGAGGTAAGCCCTTCTCTTTCCCATATGCTGATTTTACTCCCTGGATTTCTTTCCCCATTTTAGCCACCCCTCACCCCGCCTGTCCCTCTTCCCTGAAGAACCTTTCACGTGTATGCGCTCTGTTGCTCAGTTGTATCTGACTCTTCGCAACCCCGTGGACTGTGGCTGCCAGGCTCCTCTGTCCATGGGGATTCTCCAGGCAACAACACTGGAGTGGGTTGCCATGCCCTCCTCCAGGGGATCTTCCCGACCCAGGGATAGAACCCAGGTCTCCTGCATTGCAGGCAGATTCTTTACCATCTGAGCCACCAGGCAAGAACTGAAGAACCTTTCATTTGCATTTTACTGAGACTTAAAGTTGTGTTATTACCTTGTCTTAAGAGTGCTGGCTTTTTTAACTGGTTGTAGAATTAAGTTTGTCTACTTGCAGGATTCAGAAGGAGAATGCGGGAAATACATTAAGGCAGAGAGAGGGCTCAGTCCAGCACCCCCTCAGCCCTGTCCCAGAAGCAATCACAGATCATGCCAGGATCATGGTGTCTGGCCCCAGCCTGGGCCATGCCCCTCATCTGCCCACCTTAGGCCCCAATAAGCAGGCCGGTAAGATATGGGATGAGGCTGGCATGAATGATGGGGGGCGGTGGGCAAATCAGGAGACTCCTGTCTCCTGCGGGTCCTCTTAAAGTTGCCAGGAATCCCTGACTTGGGGACCCACTTCCCCACATCTTCAGACCTCACCTGCCAGCAGCCCAACCAAGCCCACTGCACGCCTGGGCACCCCGGCCAGATCTGTATTCCTGCCAGACTGTGTCATGTTTGTTTTCCACCGAGGGTGCCGTGACCTGGAAAACAGCCGCCGTGATGCTGCACTCGCCCTGATTCTTGCAGCCGCTAATTGAACAGTTCGGAGGGAACTGTGCCACAAAGCCGCCCAAGGGCGAGAACAGATGCAGCCGATTAATTACAGCTGGGGAGCTCCATGGGGCTGCACCAGGGAGCAGAGGGAGGTGCTGGAGGCCCAGGGCCTGGGGAGCCTCGGCTGGGCCACTCCTGGACTTGGGCAGAGCCTTGGAGGCTGGAGTTGGGGCAGATGTATGGGTAGATGGTTAAGGGGTCACAGGAGAACCCCTGCATGGTGGGGCCTCACAATGGCTCCCATCCTAGAGACCCTGTCTTCTCTGTTTATAGCTCCTGCCTGATAGACGCAATGGGAGATGAGACAGAAGAGGGCATCAGCTCCAGGTTACTGAAGATTCTGATAATGGTGCCTACTTACCATTTGTTTCATTTATTAAATACTTATCATGAGTCGGGAATGGTACCGAGGGTCTTATATACTGGGTTTCCCCTGGTGGCTCAGATGGTAAACAATCCGCCTGCAAGGTCGGAGATCTGGGTTTGATTCCTGGGTTGGGAAGATGCCCTGGAGAAGGGAGTGGCTACCCACTCCAGTATTCTGGCCTGGAGAATCCCATGGATAGAGGAGCCTGGCAGGCTACAGTCCATGGGGTCACAAAGAGTTGGACACAACTTTGAGACTAACACTTTCACTTTCTTATATATTACATCTCATTTAGAGCTCACGACAAACTGAAGGAGCTGCTACCATTATTTTCATTTTACACATGTGGAATAGTGTTCTGGATAGGTGAAGGAACCGGCTCAGGGTTACAGGGTGAATGGCAAAGCCCAGCCAGGTCCACCTATCCGGTGCCTCCAGCTTCCCCACCACGCTGCCTGAGTCTCCAGCGTCCTGCACGGGCACAGCGCCAAGGTCATCAGCTATGAGAACTCGTGCCCCAGCCTCGGGAACCCCTCTGTGCAGGCCCCCATGGCTAAGGCCACACTTGCTGCTCTCCAAGGAGCTCTGGAGTTGGCTAGCCACCATTTCTCTGAACTTCTCAGCTCCCACCCTCCCTGCTCTCCGGCCCTGACCCTGTGAGTGCCCACACTCCCCGCAGCCCTGACCCAGTGTCATATCTCCCTGTGGGTTCGAGTCTCCTCAAATGATGCTCTGGGTGGGGACCACTGGCTTGCTTCCCGTCTCTGTAGCAGGTTTGATGACGGGCGTGGTGCCCACTCCATTCCCTCCCCCAGCCCAGCGGACTGATAGTTCTATTTGTCTAAGTGAGCCCAGGAAGGAGATGAAGGATGCTATATGGTCAAACATGGGAGTTCTCGAGTCAAGTAGCTAGGATTAACTCCTAGTTCTAAAGCTCACTAGCACTGTGACATTAAGAAAGGTATCACACTTCATAGTACCTTGGTTTCCTCATCTGTAAAGTGGGGCTCATGATAATTGCTTCCACCTCATAGAAGTTGTTATAAGGTCTAAATGAGATAATTATACAGACAGTGATAAGTTAGCACTGCTAGGTCCCAGGTGAGCATTTGATGAGTGCTAGCTATCATTTTTCTCATTACTATTTTATGATTAAGAAATCTCGGCAGAAGCCAGGCCAATTGACTTCCGAAAAAATTCAGTTCACTTCAGTCGCTTAGTTGTGTCTGACTCTTTGTGATCCCACGGACTGCAGCACGCCAGACCTCCCTGTCCATCACCAACTCCTGGAGTTTACTCAAACTCATGTCCATTGAGTCGGTGATGCCATCCAATCATCTCATCTTCTATCGTCCCCTTCTCCTCCTGTGTTCAATCTTTCCCAGCATTAGAGTCTTTTCAAATGAGTCAGTTCTTCGCCATCAGGTGGCCAAAGGATTGGAGTTTCAGCTTCAGCATCAGTCCTTCCAATGACTATTTAGGACTGATCTCCTTTAGGATGGACTGGTTGGATCTCCTTGCGTTCCAAGGGACTCTCAAGAGTCTTCTCCAACACCACAGTTCAAAAGCATCAATTCTTCAGTGCACAGCTTTCTTCATAGTCCAACTCTCACATCCATACATGACCGCTGGAAAAACCATAGCTTTGACTAGATGTGCCTTCATCAGCAAAGTAATGTTTCTGCTTTTTAGTATAATGTCTAGGTTTTTCATAGCTTTTATTCCAAGAAGCAAGTGTCTTTTAATTTCATGGCTGCAGTCACCATCTGCAGTGATTTTGGAGCCCTAGAAAATAAAGTCTGTCACTGTTTCCATTGTTTCCTCGTCTATTTGTCATGAAGTGATGGGATCAGATGCCATGATCTTCATTTTTTGAATGTTGAGTTTTAAGACAGCTTTTTTCACTCTCCTCTTTCACTTTCATCAAGTGGCTCTTTAGTTCCTCTTTGCTTTTTGCCATAAGAGTGGTGTCATCTGCATATCTGAGATTATCGATATTTCTCCCAAAGTGGCTTCATGTTTATAAGTGTCCCATGCAAGTGGAGCCTCTGGGTATTGTTCTTGGCGGGGCTCAGGGCAGGGGCAGAGAGCCAAGCTGTGGCAGGGAAAAGCCAGGTGTGGAGACTGCCCAGCATGGCGTTGGCTGCCTCTCTGACGGACCTGTGTGGCTCTTGCCATGTCTGCAGCAGGCTGTCAGCACCCTAGACTGTGTTCTTAAGAGCAGATGGGAGAGACGACATTAGAGCCTCCCAACACAGCCAAGAGTGCGGGTCCCAGGGGAGTCACCCAGGGTGGAGCTCCCCCAGTGGACAGTTACACTTTGTATCAAAAGCTCCTGTGTCTGAGGTTGGGATCAGGAGGGCTCTGCCCCCTCATTAGGACAGGCCAGGGAGGACACTTGTGGGTACGGAGACAGTTAATCCTCTCCTGACTAACCCACTTACTCCTTTCCTGTTGCTTAGAGTTTTCCTGGCTTTAGAGGGCAGTGATGCCAACATTGTGTCCGCAAATTTTGATCCCAGCCTGGCTCCCCAAGGCACCTGGATGCTGAATCCAAGATAGCAGACTGTCATGTCCTTTTCCACCTTCGCATGTCTGTGTGGGTGTGGACGTGGGCGTGTGTGTGCTCGAGCAAGCGTGAGCATGCTCTTCACGCCAGAGCCCAGCTGACGGGCTCTGCAGGCATCCATAGCATCAGCGACACCAGCTCTCTACCTGGCATGAATCCTTGCCAGTTCTGTCTTAGCTGATAGTACATTCAAAACCTAATCGTTATCTCAGCAGAGTAACTCCATTATTCATCCTGACACCAACCCCCGTTAGCTGTTTGTTGCAGTGATGTTATATTAATGAGGCCTGCAAATAAATGAATGGGAGATCAGAGGGCTGACTTGTTTCTCAGGAAAGCTGGCTGACTTATTTATTTGTTGGGAACTTTGCAGCGAGTCGCTCTTGCCCTGGGCAGGTGGCTCTTGTCTTTTCCCGTGGAAATTCGCTATGGCCTTCTAGATAAATACTTCCAAGTATCCAGCTTGTCACACAGTTTCACACAAGCATTTGCAACTGAGAGAATCCAGGAAAAAGATCTGCTTTAAAATATTAGGGCAAACGGAGAGCAGGAGGAATGAAGAGCAATGAATCATCTCAAACTTCTAGCGCATCAAGAATTATTTACGCCTGGTTTTGGAGGGCAGTGTTGGCAGTTTTCTACAACTGGTTTTCTTTCCCAGTTACATGTACCTAAGATAACGTTAAACAGAATTGGTATTCCCTAACAGTGGGCTAGTGAGGCGTGGGGAGTTACTGAAGTTGACAACTTTGTACGGAAAAGCTACAAAGTGGTGAACGGGGAGACAACTGCAAAACCAGTTCTCCTAGGACCTGGCATCAGGGTGACCTTGCTGGACAGTGTGCCAGGGGACTTCAGAGGCACAGGCGTGTCTCTTGGGACCCAAATGGTGTAGGTTCCTGGTCACTCTCTGAGGACCCCAACACTGGGGATTTGTCCCTTGCATCCCAAGCCCGCTTTGCCTTTATTTCACCACCCTGATCTCCATTCTCACCTGCAGACATGAGCTGCCTGGGCCCCAGCCTGCGAGCTCTCCCCTCAGCTGAGATGCTTGTGAGAGCAACTTTCACTGTGACCATCATCTCATTTATAGATACGACCAGAAACCAACCCAACAGTCCGATAGCTTTAAGAACCACATGTAATTAAAGTAACACCTCCCCTGGATATACAAGAAGTGGTCGCCCTACGCTTAAAAGTGCCCCCAAATGTTCTACCATTTTTCTCCCCCACTCATAGAAATAAGTGTGGACTTAATTATCTTTAGGAAGACAGGGGAAGGTTATTGTAAGACTTAAAAGAGTAGCCAATGTCCCCAGTTTGTCCGTATCTCCTGACATCGACCAAGGGGACTCGGATCCTGGGCTCAGATGTTTTGGGGGTGGGGTGAAGTGGGAAAGTGCATAGCCAGGAAATACTTCTCTGTCCCTCTGGCCGAGAGAAGGAGCATCAAAAGGTGGGGCATGTCTGCATTCTGGAGTCAAGAAGCACTTGAATTTGTCTTGCCACTAACCAGATATGTGACTTTGGGCAAATTATTTACTCCCCTAAGCACTGTTTCCCTGGCTCTTAAATGGAGATAACTACAGTCCTCTTGCAGGATTGTAATAAGAAGCGGCAGGTATGTGGAATCTATGGGTTCTGGCACATAGTAGTGTCTTGTTAAAGAAAAGCTATTATTAGTAAGACTCTCGGAACTGCGAGTATGACTCATCTGTTCAGGTCCTTGGCCTGACTGGTGTTCTTGTTAGGTGTGGAGGTCTAGGTCCCTGTTGCAGTCCTCTCTCCTAATAGGAGACAGATGCAAAGTGTTACAAATTACAAATCTCTGTCTGAAGCCCTTTGGGAGAAGTAGAGCAGCCTGCAGGGTAAGCAGGTTCCAGCCTCTTCCAGGTGGCCAATGTTCAGGGATAGGCTGGCTGCATCCCCAGGCCACCCGACTCAGAACTAATTTATACACATGATAACTTCTAACCTTAGCATGCCTGAATCATTCCTTAGAACCATGGCATCTCCTCTTTTTTGTTCAGAATATTCTGTTGTGGGAATTTGTGTTGAATTTTATCCCCCACAAATTCACATGTTGAATCCCTAACTCCCATCACCTCAGAATAAGACCTTATTTGGAGACAGGGTCTTTACAGAGATAATCACGTTAAAAATGAGGTCATCAGTGTGGGCCCTAATCAAATATGACTGGGATTCTTATTTTAAAAATTGGAGACAGACATGCACAGAGGGAGAGCACCTTGTTGATATGAAGGCTGAGGTCAGGGAGCTGCTTCCACAAGCCAAGGAATGCCAAATACTGCCCCAAACCAGCAGAAACCAAGAGAAAGGCTCTGAATACATCCTCCTCACAGCCCTCAGCATGAACCAACCCACTGTAAGCCGGATGTCAGACTTTGGCCTCCAGAACTGAGAAGGCAAATTTCTGTTTTTTACCTTAAACTCCCCAGTGGAGTTTGATAACTGCAGACCAATATGCGCACTTGGAGTGGAGACCTCTCTCACAGGCGCTCCGATGCCTCTTGGGCCTTCCTAAAGTTCTCTCCCCAAGAAGCTCTTCCATTGCTTGGCCCTTTCTGCTGGATGCTGCCCACTCACAGCTTCTCTGGGCTTTGCTTTCTCTCTAGGGGACGGCTCCTAACATCCTCCACTTTGATGTCCCGGCGGGTCCCTGAGGCACACGCTGGGGAAGAACAGGAGCGTGGCTGCCCGGCATCTCACAGGTTTTCCAAACCTCCGCACGTCATCTCCTGTTCTGGGGCCCGAACAGGTGACACGTGTGCAGACGCCCGGGATGACAGCTGCAGTGGGAACAGCCTGGGATGCCTCCCGCAGGGGACGGCATCATTATCACACCAAGGACTGGCTGAGAGGGAGCAGACGGTGAGTCCTGAGGGGGTCCTAACCTGAAGTCGAGGCAAACTGGGAAATGCAATCGGCTGGAAGACGTGTCCTACATGGAGCTGCCACAAGAGATGGGTCTCTAGGGGAGGGCTTGGTTGCCATGGAGACAGCTGGGTTAGGAGGGGTTAAGGAAGAACACAGCTGTTCATCCCACTAAGCTTCAGCTCACTCCTTCTCCTAAAGTAGAATTCCTTTGAGGTCAGCTCACTGATCGCCCTGCCCCCGCAGGCAAGACAGCCCCCTATTCCAGTCCCCACTGGTTTCCAGCAGTGGACATTCTGCTGCTCCCAGGAACCACCACAGGCCATCAGAGAACCTTCTCTTCTCCTTCAGGAAGGATCTTTGTGGTCAATGGCTCCGATTTACACATGGGCACGTCCTGAGGGGCTATACATTTCTGAAGATAAGGGAGGGTCAGAGACAAGAGGGAGGTATGTAGAAAAGGGCAGAGCTCATAGAATTCTGATTGTTTAAAAAAAAAGAGAGAGAGATCTAGGCCAACATCAAGGAAATTAGCCAAGAAAGCCGAGGTAAAGGAAATGAGTTGATTCTTCTAAAAAGTTAGTTTTAACAAATCACACGTCCTTGGTAACAAATGCCACCAAAATGAGGGTGGGCTCTTCTCGGCTCAGCCTACAGGGAGGCCCCCAAGGTTGATTCTTCCCATTACTGGTGATGTTAACTTTGATCACTTGGTTAAGATACCTTAACCCCTTAACCACTGTCCACCAGGCTTCTTCACTGTAAAACGTATACGAAAGTACTCTGCACCATTTTTCTTGTTTTAAGAACACATGCCGTGTGGGGAGAGAGCTTGAGGCTCTGTCAGTATCCCATTTCTCATCATTCTTTCATTTGCTAATTTTAGCATTTATTGGACATTCCTGCCTGAAACAATGATTACTGTGAACTTTGCTAAGTGGTGATATTTCTGTTTCCCTAAGTCCTTCTATTTTTAGGACTTGGAATTCTAGTATAAAGAGGAGCTTTCTCTCTCCCACATTGTTTATTTATATCAATAAGGACCACACATTCTTATACTATTTTCTTGCATTAAGTACATTAGGATGATTATTTATTTTCTTGCTCACATTGCCCCAGATTTGGCCTCTGGGGCTAAATCAAGTTGGCTCCTGTGCCCTTTTGACACGTATCCTACCGTTGTTTTAGTGTTCCTTGCTAAAGGAAATGGCAACCCACTCCAGTGTTCTTGCCTGGAGAATCCCAGGGATGGCGGAGCCTGGTGGGCTGCTGTCTACGGGGTCGCATAGAGTCAGACACGACTAAAGCGACTTAGCAGCAGCAGCAGCTAAAATATATATGTCACTTGAATTGAATCATGAGGAAACATCAGACAAATCCTGACTGAAAGATATTCTACAAAATAATGGTCCTGAAGGATAAAGGTCATGAAAGACAAAGACTGGGGATTCAAGCACTTAGGAGTCGTGATGATGAATGCCACATGTGATCTGGATTGGAGTCTGGACCAGAAAAAGGACATCAGTGGGACGACTGGCAAATGTGAAGAAGACCCTGTATATTGGACGGCATTATTCCATCACTGTTAATTTCCTGATTCTCATCATTGTAATGTGGTTATATAAGATGCTAATTTTGGAGAATCTGGGTGAAGGGTATATGAAAGTTCTTTGTACTATTTTTGCACCTTTTTATCAGTCTGAAATTATCTCAAACATGCAAAGTTTAAAAAGTGAAAAATGGCTTTTGTAAGGAGAGGAGGCTTGGTTGGGGGTAGGAGGTGCAGGCTGAAAGCGGGTAGAACATTCCTGCTAAGGCTTCTCCCACCCACGTGTCCTGTCCAGAGTGCCTGCCGTCCCTGGAGTGGCTGGAGACACTGTGTGGGTTTGTCTCTCTCCCCTGATGCTCTTTCTTTGTCCATAGCCTCTACTCGAAAAACACCAATGGGAGAGACCCCACTGTTCAGGGCCTCCAACTCCTGCTGTTGTCTTCACTGGGAAAATCAATTACTGCCTAATTACCTCAGGGGGTTAATTAGCATCCCGTAGTCTGGGTGTCCTCGGGAACAGAGCAGCCTGTCAGTCCCCGGTCAGTGAGCAGGGGCCAGGGGGCAGAGGTTTCTCCGGAGAAGCCCGCCTTCGGGCGGGGCTGGGGCGGCAGTCAGGGTTGGCAAGGGTGAGAGGGGCTGATGGAAATGGGTCCTTCCTGCCTGATTCAAGCGCCCCTGGACCGCAGGTGCAGAAGCAGAGACGAACCACAGCCACAGCAAGAAGAATTACAGAACGGAGCAAGTTCTCAGGGCAACTGCTACTGGAAATCACGAGAATCAGGGAGAAGGCACGGAACCCTGAGCGGCTCAGGGAGCTAGCCGTCTGGGGGCAGAGGCCGGGGCACCACCAGCAGTCCCAGTGAGATGAGGACACAGGAGAGACTCAGTAGGCACCACCAGCGGGAACGGCCAAGAGAAGAATGGGATCGTAGAAGCCTGGTCTCTGAAGGGCAGTGTCTGCACCCTCATAGCACCTTCCTACAGGGACGGATGAGAACCTGGACGAAGGACACACGCTCCTCCAGCAGCTCGCTGTCCCTGGGACTCACAGCCCTGTGGATGGACGGCATGTGGCCTGTACCCCCTAGGGAGGCTGGATGTCAGGGACGGGGAAGGCCACTTCTTTTTTACTTTACCATCATACAAAAAAGGATTTTATTTTGGGAGATCGATTCCTAATTTATGGCAGGTTTTACTTCCAGAAATAAAACCCCAAGACAACACAATCTCATTCGATCTTAAAGGCTGGCACGCTGAGCAAGGACTGTTGTTTACACTGTTAGGTACCGGGGCTCTGCCTTTTGGGGTGCTTTCAGCCACCAAGTCATCAACAGTAACATGTTCTAGTCCTTTTTCTTTGATTACCTCTAGTGCAAAAGCAAAAAGCAAATCATTGAAAGTCATGATCTTTACAGTGTACCTTCCGCTGATCCTTCCAGCCACATTCAATCAATTTAGCTCTCGGCAACTCTTTGAGGCATTCTCTCTCTCCACTTTCTATCAACTTTTGGTCAATCAGTGCTTTCTACCTGCGCATCTTTGCTCATCTTGCTAACCACGCTCTTCGGCTGCCTGGACCTAGATCTTCAGTCGAAGCCCACTTCTTGTTTAATATTACTTGGGCAAATCATAGACACTTTAAAAAATGTTCTTACAATTAAATATATCTGAGCTGAAATATAAGCTCTGCCATTGTGAACTTGGACCGTTCCATCACTCAGAGCTTCGTTTTCTTCCTCTGTGAAACGGAGTTGAGAATTTTGGCTTCTCATGGAGGTTATGAGGACTAAATAAAACAGTGCCAAAGCACACCAAACAAATATTTGCTCCCTCTTTGAATACCTCACGGTAGGTTAACAACACTCATTTGATCTTGAGACGTCTTCTTTCTTTCTTTCTTTTTTTTAAACTGATCTGAAGCTGCAAAGTAGTCACAGGGATGCTCCATTAGTTTCCCAATACTCTGTGACACAGGTGAGAGCCAGACTTGGCTTGCTTTGGCCAGCAGCGAAAATGAGGCAGGAAAAGGGACGATGCAGCTGCTCAGGAAGAGGCAGAAAGGGAGCAGCCCCTCCTGCCTTCTTTTTTCTTTTCTTTTTAAAAAATTTTTTGCCAAACTGCACGGCTTGTGCGACCTTAGTTCCCTGACCAGAGATAGAACCCGGCCCATGGCAGCGAAAGCCTGAGTGTAACCCACTGGACCAGCAAAGAATTCCCTGCTCTTGCCGATATTCCTAGTCATCATAAGGAATGTGTAATTAGTTTCAAAGCACCAGCAACAGTCGGTGAAGTGGGAGCAGTAAGAGTGATGAGCTCATAAGGCAACCAAAGTTAAATGCAACTATTCCTCTCCCTGGCCATTCAAACCCCAAGCAGCTGTGTGTTCATTCACATCATCTATTCATCTCCCTTTGCAACTGACTATTCAGGAAACATCATCCCCTCCCCCCCCAGGATAATTAATTACCTATTTCTTTCCACTAAAATACACAAACAAACTCAGACAGAAAGGAAACCCGGGGAAATGGCGCAGTGGCTAATGCAGTGCCTGCCTTCACTTTCTCCTTCCATTTTCAACTTTGCAACTCTGAGCTAATTGCAGCCCCTGACTTTACATTTCTGCTGAGAAAGGCTGAGCCTGTTTTTCTGAAATGTTCACCCACCATGCAGCCAATTTCTCATCCCCACCTGGCAAAGCTGGCCTGGCAGGGAGGCTGGGCTGGCTCTGCCTCCTTGGTGCATACATGCACACTGAGGCACACACATGGTTGTGCACATGCGTGAGGACACACTTCCACACGCTTGTCGCTTATGCCTGGACACGGGCCATCGGGACCATGAGGGGCTTTACCAGCCCTCGCATTAACCTCACTGTACATCAAGCATTCTTCCATAAAGGCTCAGTTCCCAGTGCCCTGGGGGGTCAGTTCCCGGACATCCTGTCCTGCTCTGGGAACTTGGGGGGCTTACCTCAGTGATCTGGGGGTTGGAGCACTTGACGTTGTGGCTGGACCAGTCGAGCCAGGGGCTGGAGGAGCTGCTGCAGTGCTGCTGGAGGGTGCATCTGCGCTCGCCGCTGCACCAGCCACACTCAAACTTCCGGTCGGCCTTGAGGCAGAGGCCGCAGCTCTCTCGCTGGGCTGCACACTTGTAGAGGTGGACTGCAGAGAGAGGGCCGGGTCGGTCACACAGGGAGCTGGAGAGGACTCCTCACCACTTACCCACTTTTTGTGAGCGTGACAGAAACCACCCCGTCCATGGATAACACCAATGACTGTCATTATCCTTGCAAGAATAATTGACGGGGAATTAATAATAAATTGAGGCACTTAGCAGTCTTTTAAAGGCACAAAAGAAAATATTGTTATTTAAGATTTCTGGCTCTAGATTAAATTGGATCAGGGCTTTCCTTGTGGCTTCAGCACTTCTTAACAATGTGACAAAGAATTTAACTTCTTTGAGCCTTCAGTATCTAGTCTGTAACATGGGGATCAATTAGACAGTTCAGTTCAGTCGCTCAGTCGTGTCTGACTCTTTGAGACCCCATGTACTGCAGCACACCAGGCCTCCCTGTCCATCACCAACTCCTGGCGTATACTCAGACTCATGTCCGTTGAGTCAATGATGCCATCCAACCACCTCGGCCTCTCTCGTCCCCTTCTCCTCCTGCCTTCAATCTTTCCCAGCATCAGGGTCTTTTCTAATGAGTCAGTTCCTTGCATCAGGTGGCCAAAATATTGGAGTTTCAGCTTCAACATCAGTCCTTCCAATGAACACCCAGGACTGATCTCCTTTAGGATGGACTCGATGGATCTCCTTGCAGTCCAAGGAACTCTCAAGAATCTTCTCCAACACCACAGTTCAAAAGCATCAATTCTTCAGTGCTCAGCTTTCTTTATAGTCCAACTCTCACATCCATACATGACTACTGGAAAAACCATAGCCTTGACTAGACATACCTTTGTTGGCAAAGTAATGTCTCAGCTTTTTAATATGCTGTCTAGGTTGGTCATAACTTTTATTCCAAGGAGCAGGCGTCTTTTAATTTCAAGGCTGCAGCCACCATCTGTAGTGATTTTGGAGCCCCCTAAAATAAAGTCTGTCACTGTTTCCCCATCTATTTGCCAAGAAGAGATGGGACCAGATGCCATGATCTTAGTTTTCTGAATGTTGAGTTTAAAGGCAACTTTTTCACTCTCCTCTTTCACTTTCATCAAGAGGCTCTTTAGTTCTTCTTCGCCTTCTGCCATAAGTGTGGTGTCATCTGAATATCTGAGGTTATGGATGTTTCTCCTGGGAATCTTGATTCTAGCTTGTGCTTCCTCCAGTCCAGCAATTCTCATGATGTACTCTGCATATAAGTTAAATAAGCAGGGTGACGATATACAGTCTTGACGTACTCCTTTCCCGGTTTGGAACCAGTCTGCTGTTCCATGTCCAGTTCTAACTGTGCTTCTTGACCTGGATAAAGATTTCTCAGGAGGCAGGTGAGGTGGTCTGGAATTCTCTTCTCTTTAAGAATTTTCCAGTTTGTTGTGATCCACACAGTAATCATTGTTTTTCGTGAGGTTTGAATGAGATGTGGTATATTCAGCAATTAACACAGTGTCTGCAACATAGCCTATGTTCTATACATGCTTATTATCTTTTCTTTCAACTCAAGCTACATTCTTACACTGCTGCCTCTATTTCTGGCACATATGGACCTCGTTGAAAGAGGGAAGGACTGATTTCCCCATTTCAGGCAAAAATGAAGCTCAAAGAGAGAGGTGGGGACTCTCAGAGTTTAAAGGTTAGTGCCCCAAGCTGGAGAACACTTGCTGCGCTGCTCACATGCAGGTCCCGAGAGGAAAGGGGCAGACCGGGGACCTGGTGGGTCTGGGAGAGACGTCGGCTGGGCTTTCAAGAAAGGCCACGTGCCTGGCGGCATAGAGACAGAGCTAGCCCAAAAGGAAAGAGGGTTGCCGCAGTCTTGTGGATGGAGAGAACATTCCGAAAGAGGACAAACTGGCTACTTTTGGAGTCTGCAGATGCTTTTGGTTCTGTCTCTTACTGACTTAGAAGCCCTAGATAGGCCAGTTGGCAGAACTCTTTTGTGAGCGCGAGGCTTGGTTGTTGTCTGCTGGTGTTTTGAATTCAGAGTCCCAGGAGGAATTCTCTAGAAGTGGGATACTTGGAAAGTCCTTTCTCAGCTCTTCTGGTCAAGCACACATGAGCTCACAGGCCCCTGGGTGGTGTGCATCTGGAGGCCAGGGACACGTCCCAGGGGAGGGGCATTTCTTCATTCTTCCATGGGTTTATTCTTTCCTTTTATTCTCATCCTGTTCCTCTGCTCTGCCAAGCATTCCTCAATCCTGGCTACAGAGACTACATTGAAACATCCTGATCCTATGGTTTTTAATGGTAGAGGGCAGGAAATGGGAATCTTAAAATGAACAGGTCCACACTGTGCATTTATGAACATGTGTGAATGGTCCACGTCTAATTCCTCATTTAATCTTCATGATGGCCCCTCACTGCCCAGATAGTGAACTTGGGATGTAGAGAGGAGCAGTAATTAGTGTGAGTTCACCTAGCTATCAGTCAAAGAGGCAGAATTCGAACCCTAGTTTGTTGGATTATGGAACCCTAGTCCTTAAGCACCGTGAGTTTCTCCACCCAACACAGTGCCTCAGCTTCCAGGGACAGCGAGGCTCTGGGTGGGAGGTGAGTGTGAAGACACCATGGCCCGTGCATTTAAGGAGCTGTTTAAAAGTTGTTGGGTGCCACAAGGGAGGGTTCTGATGCAACAGCTTGGATGTGGCCATTTTTATTTTTTCTCTAAACTTCCAGGTGCAAAGGCAACCTCTGGGAACTAAGCCCAGATTCTCAGCAGGCAAAATGTCTATCTCTTAGCACTGAGAAAATTTGGCCTGGGTATGAGGAGAAATAGAAGGAGAATCTTCCAGCCTAAGCTCTGATTTTGATGGCAACATCCACCACAGGGACAGCAGCATCTGAAGAGATGCTGAAGCACTTATAGGTCCCCCTGTGGCCTTGGTCCCTCTCTCTGTGCCCCTGGGGTGACCTCAGCCTGAAGGACAGGATTGTGAAAACCTGAGATAACTGAAATGTGACATGTGGCTTATGGCCTGGGGTCAGGGGACAGGGTTCTGGGGGAGGAAGTTTCACATCTCACAGAGGCCTGAGCCATGCGAGGAAGGGCAGTGATGTGGTTAAACATGTGAGCTCCAAAATGAGACGGTCTGGGTTCAAATCCTGGCTCTTATTATTTGACTCTTGGTCCATTTCTTTCTTTTTTCAACTTCATTGAGGTGTAACTGACAAAAAAAATTGTACAATATTTAAAGTGATAATTTGATATACTACAGAGCGAAAAGATTCCTCCCATCTAGTTAATTAATGGATGTTAAGAACACACAAATGTTAAGAACATTTAAGTTCAACTCTCAGCAAACTTCAGTTCCATAACACAGTGATATCAACTGTAGTCACCATGCTATAATTACATTCTTATTTATCTCAGAGCTGGAAGTTTGTACCCTTTTACCAAGTTCTCCCTATTTCTCCAATCATCCAACCACTTTTCTACTCTGTTTCTGATGGGTTGGGGCTTTTTTCCCCCAGATTCCACATATAAGTTATCCCACACAGTCTTTGTCTTAAAAACACGGAACGCCTTGGGAGCTTGCATCACTCTGTGCAGGGGTCAGGCTGGTCTCTGCCTTGTTCCAATTTTAGTGTCCGTGTTGCCAAAGGCAGCAGTCTTGGTCCCTCTCTTAGCTTCTTTGAGTCTTAGTTCCCTTATTTGTCAAATGGAGATAATGCTAGGGCATCCTTCTCATGTTACGATGATTAGGAAAAAAAAAAAATCCTAAACAAATCACTCAGTGAGTGCCTAGCCAGAGTGCTCATCAAACTGGAGTCACGTTAGTCCCGTGAGTGCCTAGCCAGAGTGCTCATCAAACTGGAGTCACGTTAGTCCCTCTGGAGAGCTGGGAGGAATGCTGTGCTGAGGGCAGCCGACCTGGCACCCGGGAGGACCTCCACGTGGGTGTGCAGGACCAGAATGAGGCCACCTCATGGAACGCCCCCTCCTGCATCAGCCCAGCTCCTTCGTGAGGCTTCCTGCAACAGCTGTGCCCTGGAGTCAGCCAGCTGGACCCTCCCACCCACCTCAGGACCAGGGGAGCAGACTGACAAACCTTCTTTGTACAGCGACTGAGGCCAAAGACAGGGGAACCAGGACCTTATTGGGAATAGTATCTCCATTTCCAGGGAAACCGGCAGGACGTTCCTGCCTGCTGTTCTCCTGGTCAGGTTCCACAGACACTTCAAAGTCTCCAGGAGCCAAAGGAACAGGCGATGAGCCGCCAGCCGCCCGGCGGATGCTCTGGTTGTAATAAAACAGAGTTCCCAACAGGACTCCTTTGATGGTGCCAAATGTTGCTTTAGGTGCCTCTGAAGAGTTTCGCGGACAGGGGGAGTGTATTATTCATGGCACCGTGGCCCGCCAGCTCTGATCCCTCCAGCCCCGGTCTTTCCTGGGGTCGCAGAAAGATCAAAACTCGACCCGGAAGTAGCTGCATACCTTTCAGGTCCTGAGGATTGTCAATGATGAAATTGCCGTTCCACACCACGGCGAAGTCCACGGCCAGGTTGCTGATGTCCATCCCATCGTACTGGTACTGCGGGGAGAGGGGCAGGGGCACACGTTCACGAGGATTTCTATCCCAGGGGGTCAGGGTGCTGCTGGCATCTCAGAGGGCCAGGAAACAAACCAGGGACTCTGGTTTCTTCTGGGCTGAGAGAGGAGCAGATGGAGAGACAGGAGCCCCAGGTACCGTTCACATCATCCCTACGGTGCCTTCCTCGAAATCCCAGTCACTGATGCTAACAGGATCCCGCTCAGACCCTTTTGCTGGCATTCAATACCTCCTATGACCCAATCCAGGCTTAGTTCTCCAACCTTCGCGTCCACTGCTTTCCTCCAGAAACCTCTGGAGCCCCTGTATTCGAGCAAACTCTCCTAAGTCCCTCGCTGCACCTGCTTGGTTCACATCTCCCAAGGAAAGCCTCCCCTCTCCCGACAGCCTCCAGCCTTCAGCACCTTGCCTCTTCTAGCCTGGCTCAGACGCACCTTCCCCCAGGGGTCTTCTCTGCCCTCCCTCCCAACCCACCGCATGCTCCCCGTCCCCTGGTGTTTGGTCTTGAACCCGGCACTTCCTGGGATCTGCACTGCATTTTTACCCATGGAAGTCTCTTTAGGAAGTCCACACACCGCTCAGGACATCCCACAAAGCCCTGACACAGCACGTGCATAACAAACGGCAGTGCCTTGGTGGTTGATCGGCCGGATCCCCCAGGGGCCCTTTCTTTCTGCGTGTGAGCTTTACTGCGGTCAACAGTCCACTAGGGACCATGCCCAGAGCTTTGCGGGCACACCTCTGAGCGGCCCAACCGCTGAAGGCCGCCAAGCTGCAGCCAGGAGTGGACTTCCTCCCGTGCTGATCCCACCCGGGGCCCTCAAGCCCTCAGACACATCAGAACCCACCCCTCTGGTGGTCCAGCTCCTGAGCCTCAGCGGAGACCCCCCCGGGACTCCCCGCCGCGGAAGCTGCTCGGCCTGGCCATGCGGCTCCCAGAGCCCGTCACTGTCGGCCCCCAGCCCCGGCTTCCTGCAGCCTTCCTCCCTTTGCTGTGCTCCGTGGCTTTCCCATCTCTCACCTTCGCCAGGTGCTGGGCCGTCTCCCACCAATTACAAATTCTATCAAGCACCGTGACCTGGGAACCTGACAGCTCCCTGATAAGAGGCCCAAGATTCTCTTTATCGCTTGCAGGCGCTTTACCTTCCCTCAGCACCTTTGTCACATTCCTCCCCCCACCCCCCACTCCCGCCATCTCCCAGCTGACCCCCCATGGGCGGAGACAGGGAGCTGGCAGATGAAAAGATCTTCTCTGGACTAGCAGGATGATGAAACACCTCGTGGGGCTCTCTATCTGGCATTCGGGATCCGTTTAACCCTTGCTGCTCTTGAGGTTCACTGTGTCCTCCTCCTCCTTCCCCCTCCCCACGGCCATCCTACCTCCCCTGGTCTCTTCCACAGCTTTCCTCCTGCCTGGTACCCTCCCTGTATCCACTCCCCGAACCGGGGCAGGCTCTGGGGTCACGTTGACTGGCGCTGAAAAGGTTTCACCAAAGGCTAAGAGGTACTCTTTCAACTTGGCAAGGGCGCAAAGCTCTCAACTTAAGCCACGAGGGTCCTTGCAGCCCTCCACTCCCTCCATCACCTGCCCTGCTCTGCTGAGGAACCCCACATGTCTGTACAGTCCCCTGTCTCTGCGGATGTGGGTCACCTGTGGACGCAGAAGGTTCTAGAAGCTGGGGGGAGGCTAGGCTGAGGCCCTGGCTCAGGTGCGAGAGAAAGGCTGGCTCTGGCCAGCCTGGGCCCCGGTCCTCTTACCGAACTGTTCTGGCACTGGACACTGGAGCTGTTGAAGCGCAGGGCGGGGACCCGGTAGACAGCCCCCTGGATGTTGAGGACGCATTCATAGCCCCGCTGGCCGGACTGAGGCTGGGGCAGGTTTCGGGCCTTGAGGGTGATTGGCTTCACTTCCCCGACCGGTATCAGGATCTCCTCTGTGGGGATCAGCTGGGGGCAGTCCTGGGGAGCAAGCAGAGGGCCTCCGTCTGGTCTGTCCTGGCTCACACCTCCCTACTCCCCAAGCTCGGGCGGGGGGACAGGCCCTCGATGCCAGGCCAGATGCCCCTGCCTCCAGGCGGGCTGCCCTCGAGGACGCTCGTCGTTTACCAGGCACGTGGAGTCAGCAGGGAACGTGAGACCTATCTCTTAGCTCCAGGGCTTTGAGATCGTCATCCCCAGCTCACGAGTTGTCCTGAATCTGGTGTGCATGTTACAATGGAGGAATTAAATTTTCAAGCCTTGATGTTGCAGGTTGTGTATTTTTTAATCTCCTGAGACACAGGATAAACGAGGCTCCACACTCGCCTGTCCCCAGCCTGCACTCCCCCACTGCTGATGTTTCATGTCCCCATCGGGCTCCAGCTCCCCACCCCCTTACACTGTCTGTGCCAGAGGCCATCTGTTATCGGTAGCCTCAGCTCCCAGCTCCAACTGAGCAGTCTTTCCAGGAGGTGGATCAAGCCCCCACCGCACCCTGCCCCCCTCAACTATCAATGCTCTAAATGCTTGCTCTGGCTTTTCATCTCAGGTCATTACCAGGCCCGGCATGAAGACCAGGTTGCTTTGGAAAACAAAACAGAAAAAAGAAAGTCTTGGTGGGCCTGGGCCACGGGAGGGACCGTGAGAGAGGGAGGACGGGAGGAGGAGAGTCACGTCCCTCAGCTCTTCTTCCAGCGGCTGTTTCTCCGCCAGAGGTCAGATGGCTGCCTCCCCACCGCTCCATACCCTGCCCACTCTCTCTCTCTCTGGGAGGACATTGCCCAGTGGCCTATGGCAGTGAGGACACGCAGCCTCCTCCACGTGCAACCGTGTCTTGTCTCCAAGGATCAGCTGGGGCAAGTCTTGAAGGAGCTGCCATTTCCTTGTCCCCTAGCGCTCTGTGGTGGTCGTGGTGGTGGTTCTTTAGGGACGGTGTAGGGTTGTTCTATTGCTCTCCTGCAGAGGGTGCTACTGGCATTTAGATGGGGGTCGGGGTGTGGGGGCAGGATGGTGAACTTCCTCAAGGTGTGGGACAGTTCAGTTCAGTTGCTCAGTCATGTCCGACTCTTTGCAATCCCATGGACTGCAGCACACCAGGCCTCCCTGTCCTTCACCAACTCCTGGAGCTTACTCAAACTCATGTCCATCGAGTCGGTGATGCCATCCAACCATCTCATCCTCTGTCGTCCCCTTCTCCTCCCGCCTTCAATCTTTCCCAGCATCAGGGTCTTTTCCAATGAGTCAGTTCTTCGCATCAGATAACCAAAGTATTGCAGTTTCAGCTTCAACATTAGTCCTTCCAGTGAATATTCAGGACTGACTTCCTTTAGGATGCACTGATTGGATCTCTTTGCAGTCCAAGGGACTCTTCAAGAGTCTCCTCCGACACCACAGTTCAAAAGCATCAAGGTGTGGGACGGTCTAGAACAATAAGTGGTCCTTCTCCACTGCCCAAGGCATCCCAGGAAAGAGTATGGCAGGAATGTTGAACAATGTACGGCCTGGGGTGGCGGGGTGGAGGTGGGGGACGGTGGGCAGAGGCGGGGGCTTTGGACTCAATGTGGGCTTCAGCAGTGGGCCTCAGAAGGAAGCCCTTCACCATCTGGCCCCTGCGTCCCTATTACTCTGAGATTCCTGTGCATCAAGGTCCAGCCATACCACAGAGGAATTTAAGATTAGACCTGAGGAGTCATCGCCCTCACTCATCAACCTCTGGGCCTTTGAAGATGCATTTCTCTCTACCGGAAACACTCCCCCTCCACCCCTCATCTTCCTCCTGGCCCCGACTCAGCCCTCTTTAGTTGATTACCTCGTAATTAGCCTTCAAACTCAGCTCTGCAGCTCCTTCTCTGTAAAGCAGCCCCTGACCCTGTCCCTGTACTGGCAGGTCACAGATACTTCCCCACCCCCTGGGCCCACTGCCAGCAGCACTCGGCCCTCAGAATTGCAGTTTCTTGTTGACTTGTCTTTCTCACTGGCCTGTGAGCCTTGAGGATTAGGCAGCATCTTACTCACCTCCGTATCCCCAGGCTTTATCCCCATTCCCGACATGTGGTGGACAACTGCTCATGGCTTGTGGGAAGGTAAGTGGAGATCAAGAAAGTAAAGCAACAGACAAAACTATCTCAGACTTTCCTTTCGGCTCCAGCTTCCCAGATTCTTCAGAGATGAGGGTAAATCCTTGTCTTGCAGATATCTAGAGACTCAGGCGGGAGTTTGATTCCCAAAGCTGGGATTGATGTGAAATGGTCACTGTTTCTGGAGTCACAGGATTGCTAAATTGTTATGTCTGTGTCTATGGAGGAATCCTGAGGATTTACGAAAAGCTGGGCCCAGGAGAAGTCTGCCACAGAAACCTGTCTAGGAGGGTCCGGCGGAAGCTCTGGGGCCACAGAGCCTCCCTCGGTGACTGCCTGTGAGGGCCTGAAGCAGGCTTGGTTCCCACAGGAGACAGGATCACGAGGCAGCCCCGAACAGATGCGGCCCTGTTTAGAAGCCAGTCACTCAAGCTGCCAACTCAAAAACTTGCTCTTTGCTGCACTTTTACTTTCATTCCCTGAGGGCACTCTCGACAGAGTCTTTCATATATTTATAGCCAAGGGAAAAAAAAAAGTGAACACCGCTTTAGGAAAACCCAGGCATCCCATGGAAAAGCAGATACTATTTCCTGTTAGTGACTAAAAATCCTCATTGAGTCTAATAAATCAGAATTTTAATTTAGACTGGAAATAAGGCTGAGGTACAGCAAGGGGTGTGCGCGCGCGCACACATGTGTGTGTGTGTGTGTGTGTATGTGTGTGTGTGTGTGTGTGTGTATACTTGTAAGGCAGAGAGAGAAAGAATAGATTTTCAGAATCAGAACTAGTTGATATATTGTAAAGGATGACCCATTGTTTTTCACCTCTAATGAGCTCAGAGAACAAGTTCAAATTTCATGAGCAGAGTCTTTAAGACATACTTTTGGGAGTATGATGTCTTAGGTTAGTGAACAAGATGGTAGAATCCTATTAACCATGACAAAAATATATGTATGCATGTGTACATGCACAAATACACACCTACATACCCCCACACACCCTCATCTTTCAGGCTGGGTTGGCTGATTCAGCCTGAAAGTTGAAGAATCATAAGTAGACTTTATGAGTACTTCTATGCTTTTTTTTAAAGAGATTCTAAAATTTTATTAAAAAAAAAATTCCCGTGGTCTGCTGTTTCAGACTCTCTGGGACTAAGCTGAAGGGTGATGGTTAGAGGCTTCCAAATGCCTAAAGAGGGTTCTGAGATTGCCCCTGGAGAAAAGAATCTCAGGCTTTGCTTGTTTTTTTGGCTATCTCTCTCGGGCCAGACAGAATTGCATTCTTCCTTCCATTCTCCAGGGCAAAGGAAGGAAGTGGCTGGTGCCCAGGTGTCCTCTCTTCTCCTAGGAAATAGGGGATACACAGACTCCTTGGGTTATGAGATGGTTCTGCTGACTGACTGGAGGGAGCAGTGAGTCTCGGGTGGAAAAGGCAGTGGTGGGGGTTGAAGGTGCGGGAGAGCTGGCAGCCCAGAGCATCGCCAAGTTGCTGGAAAGTCACTTCCTCTGGGGCTTCTGAAGGTGATGTTATGCTGTGCTGGCTTAGTCGCTTGGTCGTGTCTGACTCTCTGTGACCCCATGGACTGTAGCCCGCCAGGCTCTTCTGCCCACGGGGATTCTCCAGGCAAGAATACAGGAGTGAGTTGCCATGCTCTCCTCCAGGGAATCTTCCCGGCCCAGGAATCGAACTGGGGTCTCCCGCATAGTGGGCGGATTCTTTACCATCTGAGCCACCAGGGAAGCCCAAGAATACCACAGTGGGTAGCCTGTCTCTTCTCCAGGGGAATCTTTCTGACCCAGGAATTGAATTGGGGTCTCCTGCATTGCAGGTGGATTCTTTACCAGCTGAGCTACCAGGGAAGCCTGTGGAAGGTGATAGGTTTCATCAAATATAGAAGGCCATTTCCAACCTGTTTGCTCCTGGGAGTACACACACACACACACACACACACACACACACACACACACACGCCCTTCACGCAGAGTGTGAGGACTGCTGTGAACACTGCTGAAAGACGCTGCTCCTGCAGACCTCCAGTCTCCCGAGTGACTTCTGAAGGCCATTCTACTCTTCCCTCTGCCTCTAGGTCAATGGGCATTAGGATCCCGCTCCTTAGCAGCAAGCTGAGCTTCTATCAAGAGGAGCAGATGTCCTGTTTGGGAGCATCCCAGGGGAGGGGTGGGCTGAGGAGGAGAAGACGTGACTGGGGGAGGGCAGGACCCTGGCGCTGCAGCCCAATGGACGAACCTCTGGGCCGCGTGGTCTCCTCTGTTCTAGCTGTGCTTCACTGGCTCTCAGCGCTGGGGACCCTTCCTTCAGCCCTCAGAAACGACTGCTCCCACGTGCAAATGACATTATCTTCACCCAGTGGACTTCAAAGAGAGAGAGCAGCCCGCATCCGGGTAAGCTAATCGGATTTATGTGGTTCTATCTTTCCCCTGGGACAGGGCGTAAAGGAGATATTTATGTATCTACATCTCACTAGGCCTGGTTTAGCCATGGAGGGAGATGAGCTTTTCAAGCTGAAAGCCATACATACTCCTGCGCACATCTGCTTGCAAACACCATGTCACTGCTTAACCTGGCCCAGGGGGGCCCAGATTTCTGGGACCCTATCAGAGACCAGCTGGGCTCTGAGTGGGGGAAAGGTCTGGCTCATGAACTTAAAAGCATTCAAGAGATGGCTGAACTGAAATTCAACTTCCTCATCTACAAAATGGGCTTCCCAGGTGGAGCTAGTAGTAAAGAGCCTGCCTGCCAATGTAGGAGACATAAGAGATGTGATTTCGATCTCTGGGTTGGGAAGATCCTCTGGAGAAGGCAATGGCAACCCACTCCAGTATTCTTGCCTGGAGAATCCCATGGACAGAGGAGCCTGGTGGGCTACAGTCCATAGCGTTGCAGAGTCAAACATGACTGAAGGGACTTACCACGCAGGCATCTATAAAATGGGACCAGTAATACTTGACAACTCTATATTGTAGGCAAGAGGGACATGAAGGTCTGTCATCAGTGGTAATAAACAGGATTAACCATGTTAATATTATCACTGCATATTTCTCGCGTGAACACAGGATCAGAGGACTTCAACTTATTCAGCGCCAGCTTGGGAACACTGAATCCTGACTTCTGAATTTACATGAGGATCATAGGAAAACTGTTTAAACTTATCAGTTTATTCATCTAGGATAGAATTTACTTCATGGAATAGTTACAACTGAGATTAAAAATATATATGTATAATGTTGCATATATAATAGACTCTCAACAAATGCAAACTACCAATATGTTTATTTTGAATTGCATTCACTCTAGGACTTCCCTGGTAGCTCAGATGGTAGAGTCTGCCCTCAATGCGGGAGACCCAGGTTCGATCCTTGCGTTGGGAAGATCCCCTAGAGAAGGAAATGGCAATCCGCTCCAGTATTCTTGCCTAGAAGAGCCCATGGATGGAGAAGCCTGAAGGGCTACAGTCCATGGGGCCGCAAAGAGCTGGACACGACTGAGTGACTAACGCTCTCACTTGGCACAGTGGTTCTTCGGTCCATCAGCCCTTTGGAAAGAAGTGGGCAGAGGTACCTCATGTACTGGCCACCTTTGCATCTGGACGTGGTACTACTGACCATGGGCAGTTTCTCCATCTGTGCAAATGGATTTGTGTGGGTCCCTCCACACTGTGGGGCTTCCCAGATGGCACTAGTGGTAAAGAACCCACCTACCAATGCAGGAAATGTAAGAGATATGGCTTGGATCCCTGGGTCAGGAAGACCCCCTGGAGGAGGGCATGGCAACCCACTCCCGTATCCTTGCCTGGAGAATCCCATGGACAGAGGAGCTTGGTGGGCTGCAGTTCATGGGGTCACAAAGAGGTGGACATGACTGAGCGGCTGAACACCACAGATACGCACTCCACACCCTGAACCCTCATGACCAACAGCACAGGGCCTGGTTGAGATCAGGCCTGCAAGTGTAGCTGTGACCATGAAAACAGACACGCGAACGGGTCCTGATTTTCTGGAGAAACCATCCTGTACTCTGCCTTTTTGGATGCCTGAGTTGTCTGTAGCCTTAGGCCAAAAAAAAAAAAACAAAATTTTTAGCATCTTGGTTACTACATCTGTCAAATATGAATTATGTGAAACTGCAGGTCTGTTGTGAGAATCAATTGAGATGCCATATGTCAGTGGTTCTCAATCTTCAGCTTACTCTGGGATGGGGCCCAAGAATTTGAATTTCTAACAAGTTCCCAAGTGGTGCTGAGGCGGCTGTTCCCCCTCCCCCACCCTCCTGTCACATGTGAGAGAAATGCAAATGCGTGATGTCTTAGCCTTGCTATAGAAATCAATGGAGCTAATCAGTTATGTATTGTTTCTAAGAAGTAGATAGATGTAAAATTTTGGTTCAAATTGCGGGGGGGGGTGCTTACTGGAAGCATAAAAGATGCTCTAGGAACCCCTAAGGGACAGCTAAGGGATCTCCAGTTCCCAGAAGGACCTGAGGATGCCAGGAAAGATGCCCGACCGAATGAAGGAACCTCGCTCAAGCTGACCACGTGGACCTCTGTGGTTCCCCCCATTTTCCAGATTGGGGCTTCCCCCGAAAGCAAGCTTTGGACAGCAGGCAGCAGGGTCTGGGGGCTGTCTGTGGGGAAGGGATGTGTGAGGGGTGGCGGCCCTGCCATCTCCTGGGGTCCTGCCTCCCACTTCCCTTCCTAAGCTAAGTCAGGAGCCTGGGGGGCCCCGCGGCCGCCCCTCCGGAACCCATCACTGGGGTGGGGCCTGGTGCCTGTCAGCAGGTTGAGGAGGAGGAGGTGATGAGACTAAGGCATTTCTCTCACCTCGAGGAACAGACGTTAAGGAGAGGAAATGAAAAAGGAGCCAGGAAGCCTCTGGCGTTCCCCCCAGGGCTCTTTCGGTATTAGTTTAATCCTGACTTGGGATGGCAACCGCCTCTCCCAGGCCCGGCTCTCTGGAATTCTTGAGTCACCTGTGGCTGAGAGGGAGCTGTGTTCCAGGGACTTCTAGAGCGCATGAGGGAGGCGGCATGATCCAGTTAGCCCTCCAGGCCGCAGCCCCCTGGCCCCACACGGGGCAGTTACTGTCTTGCTGGGTCTCGCGGCTGCCGCTTCCTGTCCAGATGTCCACGTCATCCCTCTCTCTCTCTCTCGGCATTCTGTGGGCCTCCTCGACTTATTTCATTAGCCAAGTTAGGAGGTTAAGGGCTTCCCTTGTAGCTCAGTCTGTAAAGAATCTGCCTGCAGTGCTGGAGACCCGGGTTCGATCCCTGGGTCTGGAAGATCCCCTGGAGAAGGAAATGGCAACCGATTCCAATATCCTTGCCTGGAATATCTCATGGACAGAGGAGCCTGGTGGGCTGCAGTCCATGGGGTTGCAAAGAGCTAGGCATGACTGAGTGACTAACACTAACTTAAGTTAGGAGGTTAGAAGTATGAAGGTCAGTTTCTGAGGCTCTTCACTACCCAGACTTCGCCTCAGCATCACCCTGCCCCTGGCATCTGGCCTCCCCTGGCCATTGTCCTGTGGACGCCCAGGCTGGGTTCCCCCCTCTCTCCCACCATTTCCTCGGCTCGTGAGTCCTTTCCTATGGGTGAGAAGATGGGCCTGAAAGTGGTCTCAGCCTCCTGCAGGATCCCAGGGCTGGGATTAATTTCCAATGCCCACTAAGACCAGTATGGCGCTTTCTGGTGAGCTACTTCAAAGCATACCGACTGGCTGGAGGAAGAGCCTTCCCTGAAAGGTTCTCAGGGCCTGAGATAACTGGCTCCATCCCGCAGAGGCACCTGTGGTTGGGTCTGCCTTAAATACCGCCTGTGGGCACCATCTGTGTGTCTCTCTTTCAAGACAGGCAGATTTCATTTTTTTTTTCTAGCTGAATATAACACATATTGTTTCAAGAAGCTAAGAAGAATTCAAGACCACGTGTGTGTGTGTGTGTGTGTGTGTGTGTGCGCGCGCGCATGCATTTGGGAAATCTTTCAAGGCTTACTTTCTTCTTAAATTAAAAGTTAAAAAAATAGCCTTATTGAGGTATAACTAGGCTTCCCAGGTGGCTCAGTGGTAAAGAACCTGCCTGCCAATACAGGAGACATGAGTTTGATCCCTGGGTTGGGAAGATCCCTTGGGGAAGGAAATGGGAACCCATTCCAGTATTCTTTTCTGGGAAATGCCATGGACCGAGGAGCCTGGTGAGTTACAGTACATGGGGTTGCAAAACAGTCAGATCTGACTTAGTGACTAAACAACAATTGACAAATAAAATTGTAAGGTATTTAATCCTGATGAGCCTATCCACAGGGCAGGAATAGAGACGCAGACACAGAGCACGGACTTGTGGACACATCGGGAGAAGGACAGGGTGGGACGGATTGAGGGAGTAGCACTGAAATATTTAGGCTACCGTGTGTAAGATGGGTAGCTAGTGGGAAGCTGCTGTCTGACACAGGGAGCTCAGCCTGGTGCTCTGTGATACCTAGAGGGGTGGGATGGGGGTGGAGTGGGAAGGAGGCTCAAGGGGAGGGGATATAAGGACACTTAACTGGGATGGAATTTCCAGTTGAGCTATCTCAAATCCTAAAAGATGATGCTGTGAAAGTGCTGTACTCAATACGCCACCAAATTTGGAAAGCTCAGCAGTGGCCACGGGACTGGAAAAGGTCAGCTTTCAGTCCAATCCCAAAGAAAGGCAATGCCAAAGAATGCTCAAACTACCGCACAATTGCACTCATCTCACATACTAGCAAAGTAATGCTCAAAATTCTCCAAACCAGGCTTCAACAGTATGTGAACCGTGAACTTCCAGATGCTCAAGCTGGATTTTAAAAAGGCAGAGGAACCAGAGATCAAATTGCAAACATCCGATGGATCATCGAAAAAGCAAGAGAATTTCAGAAACACATCTACTTCTGCTTTATTGACTACGCCAAAGCCTTTGACTGTGTGGATCACGACAAACTGTGGAAAATTCTGAAAGAGATGGGAATACCAGACCACCTGACCTGCCTCTTGAGAAACCTGTATGCAGGTCAGGAAGCAACAGTTAGAACTGGACATGGAACAATAGACTGGTTCCAAATAGGAAAAGGAGTACGTCAAGGCTGTATATTGTCACCCTGCTTATTTAACTTATATGCAGAGTACATCATGAGAAACACTGGGCTGAATTAAGCATAAGCTGGAATCAAGATTGCCGGGAGAAATATCAATAACCTCACATATGCAGATGACACCACCCTTATGGCAGAAAGTGAAAAAGAACTAAAGAGTCTCTTGATGAAAGTGAAAGAGGAGAGTGAAAAAGTTGGCTTAAAGCTCAACATTCAGGAAACTAAGATCATGGCATCTGGTCCCATCACTGCATGGCAAATAAATGGCAAAACAATGGAAACAGTGAGAGACTTTATTTTTGGTGGCTCCAAAATCACTGCAGATGGTGACTGCAGCCATGAAATTAAAAGATGCTTACTCCTTGGAAGAAAAGTTATGACCAACCTAGACAGCATATTAAAAAGTAGAGACATTACTTTGCCAAGAAAGGTACGTCTAGTCAAAGCTATGGTTTTTCCAATAGTCATGTATGGATGTGAGAGTCGGACTATAAAGAAAGCTGAGCACCAAAGAATTGATGCTTTTGAACTGTGGTGTTGGAGAAGATTCTTGAGAGTTCCTTGGACAGCAAGGAGATCCCACCAGTTCATCTTAAAGGAGATCAGTACTTAATATTCATTGGAAGGACTGATGCTGAAGCTGAAGCTCCAATCCTTTGGCTACCTGATGCAAAGAACTGACTCATTGGAAAAGACCCCGATGCTGGAAAAGATTGAAGGCGGGAGGAGAAGGGATGACAGAGGATGAGATGGTTGGATGGCATCACTGACTCAATGGACATGAGTTAGAGTAAACTCCAGGAGTTGGTGATGGACAGGGAGACCTGGCGTGCTGTAGTCTGTGGGGCTGCAAAGAGTTGGACACGACTGAGCGACTGAACTGAACTGAACTGAATGGCTAATTCACATTCTTCTACAGCAGAAACCAACACAACATTGTAAAGCAATTATCCTCCAATTAAAAAAAAATTAAGTGTACAACATGATGACATGTTGATCAAGGTGCGCTTTCTTAAGCAACTTGTACTTCTACCTCGATTAGGAGAGACAAGAGACTCTTTCTTGATATCTTAGACAAGGAGCTCCAAGGAACACTTCCTATCAATGACATTTGGTTAAAGTGGTCATTGGTTCCTCTTTGCTTTCACGCATGCATGCTACAGACTTTCACTGAAAAAGGCCCTGAGGATTTAATGATAAGATGTAACTCCTGCCTTTAAGGAGGTTGTAGTCTAGTGCAAGAGGGAGACAGATAAAGGTGACAGCAATATTTGTACATGCTACACAGTCACTTATTTACATTTATGGATTTCCTAAAAGGTAGAACGAGATGGGGATGTATATTCACGCACATGTGCGTTTGTGGGAATATGTAAGGTCTCTGCTAAGCTGCTAAGTCACTTCAGTCGTGCCCGACTCTGTGCGACCCCATAGACAGCAGCTCACCAGGCTCCGCCGTCCCTGGGATTCTCCAGGCAAGAATACTGGAGTGGGTTGCCGTTTCCTTCTCCAGTGCATGAAAGGGAAAAGTGAAAGTGAAGTCGCTCAGTCATCCGACTCTTAGTGACCCCATGGACTGCAGCCTACCAGGCTCCTCCGTCCATGGGATTTTCCAGGCAAGAGTATTGGAGTGGGGTGCCATTGCCTTCTCCTGTAAGGTCTCTACAGTTGTTCAAACCCAACTACTGGTCACCCTGGGGCATGAAAAACATTAGATATGAGAAAAGGACATTGACCCAGCAGATTTCGTTGTCCTAAGGCCTGCTGTGAGCTTGTAAGAAAGTGAACCTCACTGGGAAACATCACTGGGTGCGATATTTATTGGAAAGATAAGCAATTTAATATCTCCCTGTATTGATAACAAAGGAGGAACCGGTCTTAGGGATGGCACATCGACTGTATCATAAAATGTGACTTTTAGCAAGCCTGGGTTCTTTTCACCAGTGGACTGCCTGTCTCTTCTATAAGGCCATCTACTCGGTTGTACAAAAGAGTGAAAGAATCGCTGAATTTTAGCCTAGGAAGAGAGGCTGGCATGAAAGAGTGGTTGAGAGTGAATGTGCTATTGAACTAGACTATGTCTGCAGCCAAGCAGAGGGCTTAAAACTCAGAGAACAAATGCCATTCTCTACACTCTTCCAGACCGTGGAGTCTGTTTGGTTGGATATGTTTCCTCTAAGCTTTCAGTCTCAGCCCTCAGCGCCCCTCAAACTTTTGAATGAATACAATCCTAGGAGTCTAGCAAACACAGCACACTTCTCCTTCTCGGGAGTATTTGCTGCCATTTTTTTTTTTTTTTTTTTGACTTTATAATTCTAGGGCTTTCTAACATCTCTGGAAGAAGCCCAACATGGACCAGGGCAAGGAGATGGCCAAGCTGTCAGACTGACCATCTGAAAACAAAAGTCTGCTCAGATTCACTGAGGATGTTGCTGCACCAGGGTGAGCCCTGCTTACCTCTGAAATGTTGATCCGGCCCTCCTGGAAGGAGCAGGTGGTGGGGTCATGAGTACAGAGGTTTCGGTATTTGCACCAATGGCAGCGGAAGGCGCTGTTGACACAGGACAGGCACCTGCAAAGACAGAGACAGTAAGAGGCGAAGAGAGGAGAGCACACAGGGAAGGGGAGGGTGCCAGGGAGCCCACGTGCCATGATGGAAGTCTGTTATCCCGTCTCACTCTCAGGGGGGTGGACTGAAAATTGTGGCTTCTCCCTCTAAGATGCTCAGGGGACCAGAAAATTGAGGGAGCAATGTGTCCAGAGTGGGAATAATGTATCAGAAAGCAGTGGAGTGCTAGAGCTGGTCTGTATCAGCTCATGACAGCCAATTATTCATATTCTCAGGAATGTTGCAAGCAGGTCAACGCCATGATAGCAGCTTGAAACGAGCCACAGAGGGAGTATTTATGCCATAGAAATTGGAAAATGCCACCTAATAAGCTTTTCCCCCTGATTTCTGATAGCTAAACATTTGCTATCAAATAGCCCAAGGAGAGCAAGGGCAGAAACTAGGCTGACTTGGTGTCCGTTTTGCCTCTGCCCCTGCCGCTAGAGCGGCCCCGAGCAAGTCACTTCACCATCCGAATCGCAATTTCGTCATCCGTCTGTATTGAAACTTTTCTGTCCACTCCACGGGGTTGTTTTGTGTCAAACGAGATAACGTGTCGGATGTGGTTTTGAAAAATACAATGCTAGATATATTATTTTTAAGGGTTTGACTTACCTGTTACTTCAAGCTCTTAAATCATGTTTGAGTGTTCACAGTTGGTTCATATCACCTGTGTTTTCGAGTTTGAGCGGAGTGAATGGTATCAAATGATAACTCTGCCGCCCTCTCCAAGTAGCCAGACACGGTAGCGGCAGGCTGTGTGTGGCTCCTGTCTTTGTCGCCAGGCAGAGCGCCTCTTGGCCTCTGGTTTCCCCTGCATTCTATGTGTATCATCTAGGTCCCCTGTGTGCGGTCGGACCACCGTCAGGGAAGTAGGTTTGGCCGGTGGAGTTGTTCCACTCGCCTCTTGCCAGATCCCTAAGTCGTCTTGTCTCCACTAGACCAACCTGGAAGGCACATGGCCAGGTCTGCAAACTGGCGCCACCTGCTGGGCTCTAATGGCGTTCGGGCGGATGGGGCTTGATCCAGGGGTCACTGGGTTATAAGCCACGCGGACTGGGCACGTTAGCCCATCTACACTTCTTCCCCATGCCAAATATTTTTATCCCCCTCTAGATGTGCCCATAGTTATTTCGTTCCTGAACTTAGGCCAGATGGATTGGGTCTTGCTCACATCTTAGGATTCAGCAAGTAAATCACAAAAATGGAACAAGGATGATGAGATCAGGGTTCTTCGAGAACAGGCTTGTCCACTTGCTAACTTGGTGACCTCTAATGGAGCACTTATGCCCTCTGGGCCTTAGTTTACCATAGTAAAACGAGAGGCTTGAACTCAATCCTGTGATTTGTAACTGGACGGATAAGATAAGAGAGGGTTTGGCAATAACATGTCAAAGATAACTTGCTTTTCTTTCTGCTAAAACTTGCTGCCTGTGACAGCATCTCCACTGCCGCGGCAATCCATGGTTGAAAGTGGTGACATCACACTGGGTTGTCAGATGAGGGCGTTCTCACAAGCAACGCATTCCATCACCACTGTGCTAGAGCGTGAGAGGGAGGTTGGGGAGTTCCCGCTCCAAGATATTCACATTTCCCAAAACAGGGTTAGCTGGGATTGGAATGCAGGGCTTACGCGGCGATTTTATCCGTTTCAGCTTCTGCCACATACCGCCTTGCCTTGGCTTCTCCCAGGCCACTTTTTATACTTGTTCTGTCTTTCTCAGCACATCTATTGGGTCCAAGTCACGTCTCCTTCCTTAGCTACTCTGGAGACCTGAGAACTCCAGCAGATGATTCCCATCATGAAAATTCAGATCAGAAAAGGGGAGAGGAACAAATCTTACTTGTCTATTTTAATGGCTTAAAGGTTCCTTTAGGGCTTAGCTGCTAACAGACCCTTTCTCCACATGGATTGCTGGGCCCCTCGTACGCATAGCCTGGACCCGCAGACTTGACGCCACTGGAGTCCTCGGGTGGATCCTGTCCTGGACAACAGGAAGGGTGGGTCCACAGAACATTCCCAGGTAATTCTCCCTCTGGCCTGGAGCTCTGGCTTGGCCTCTGCTCTTGCCTATGACCAGGGTCACATGGCCCTTACGTGGCCCTATTATAGAGACTTCGGGCCGGTTGCTCTTTTTCTAAATCAAACAGCGCATGAGTTTCCAGATGACATGGAAAGAGTCTCAGTTTCACTTCAAGAGAAGACTGGCAGAAACTAAGTATGAATCCCTCTCCTTCACTCCTGGCCCTGATTTTTACTTATGAAGTGCGCCCAGCTTCTTGCACAGCTGTGAGAATTCACAGCCATGGCACTCAGCTGCTGGATGTGGCTGGTGAAGTCAGATGGGCGGCACCTAAGCCCCTCTGGGGACCGATGGTTGGATCTGGTTTTTGCTTCCTCCTTGAAAAATTGAAGGCTCAGGGTGGACCACGATAGAGTTGGAAGCCTCCTCGCCCTGCCCCAGCCCGGGTCCTTTATTTGGGCGCTGGGTGAGGCCATTTCCCCAGCCTTGCCCCTTGCTCTGAGGCTGTCATCTCTGAGTCCCTCTTCACGTGCCCTTGGATGATGTGGTTAAGTTCCACTGGCTGTCGATCTCCACATTCAAAGCCGCCACCAGCTGGCATAAAAAGGAGGACTTGTCTTCGGGCTCCTGGGCCGTGACTTCTGGTTCACTTCAAACCCTTTTTAACTCTTAGCTTGAGAGTTGAGGGTAGGGTGTGTTGCAAGGGAGACTGCATGAGATCAGAGGCTGTGGACAGTGAATGCCATTCAGTTTGGTATAACTGAATAAACTGAATATAACTGAAATATTTATGGGGCACTTTACGCTGTTCTAGACAAAGTGCCACGTCTGATCAGGAGACTGTGTGGTGAATGTCAGACAATTCTTGTCCTATGGGAACTTAGAAAAATCCCCCACACATATCCAGGCCCAGGGCAAGCTGGCTTCTGGCCTGGCCCTGCCATGACCCAGTTGTTCACCAGTCTCCTCTGAGCTCATTGCTAAAGAAGGGTGCTGGTCTAGGTGACCTTCTGACCTCATTGCTAAAGAAGGGTGCTGGTCTAGGTGACCTTCTGACCTCATCACTAAAGAAGGGTGCTGGTCTAGGTGACCTTCCCGCTCTGATACTGAACAACTGCAAGTGTTGCAAGGGGCGTGCTTACAGTTGGTGGGCGCTGCAGTTGTAGAACTTGAACTCAGTGCTGACGAATATCTTCCCTGTCTCCTTCGATCTCAGCTGCAGCTCTAGCCCAAACCAGTCTGGAAAAAAAGGAGAGAGTTACAAGCTGGGAGCCCAGTGGAGAGGCTGAGGGTAAATCATTCAGCCACCCCGGGCCTCCCATGGGGCAGTGATGGCAGATGGAGCCTTCCTGAGTCCTCTTCCGAGAGAGTCCCTTTCATCCTTCTGATGACCAGCCCATCGCTGAGACCCAGACACCCCAGGGCCCCTTCTTAGGGAGGAGGTGACGGATCAGATCCTATAGAGTCCCCTGCCTAGGTTGAATATGTTCAGTTACTGAAAGACTGTCAGAAATATCAGGTCACCAATACAAAAATTAGATTTAAAAAATGTATATATATCAGGTCAAAACCCCTAAAAGTCCACAGCTCTATGGAGAGAACCTACTAAAAACCACTGACATTCCTCGAAGGGAAGGGGAGTCTGTAAAAACTCTTATGCACACTGTGCAGGCTTAACCCAAATGAGAGACAGGGACCTCCCTGAAATTTCTTTGGGACATGCCAGTTTGCTTTCAAACTTAAATGCATTTATAAGTCAAATTAGAGTCTGGTGTAAGAAGACCCAGTCAGGCAGCTGTCAGTCAGTCTGTGCTGGCACATGCCACCCTGTCCCCTGGGTCCCCTACTCTGGCCACCCTGATTGAGCAGCCCCGAGCGTACGACTCTCACTGCAGATGCTTCTTACCCTGATCCAGAGGGATGACAGGGACTTCCTTGGGTCCCGGTGAGATGCAGATGACCTGGCTCCCAGATACTTGTCCCTCTACCTCTGTCAGGTTCCCAAAGGCACAGGAGATGCCCACAGACAGATCGGGGGCATCGCTCACAACCAGGCTGAGCTGTGGGAGGAGCAGAGAGACGATGCTGTGGGAAGACCCCGCAGGGCTCAGGAGACCTGGGCTCCAGGCCTGGCCGTGCCGATGTCCACTTGCTCACGCCTCTCCCCAGACCTCATCTATGAAGAGGATGTCGGTCCAGGACACCTTCTAGCTTTGGCCCAGAGCCATTACAGTAGCTCTGAGGGGTGTTGCAGGGTCAGTGGTCTTTATTATTAATATTACTTTTCAGTCTTGTCCAGAATCATAAAGCACTGAGGGGAGAGGAAGGGATGCTAGGGGTGGCAGAAGGTCCCAAAACCCATCTCAGCCCGAGCTCGTTTTGACATGAAACCATGCGAACTTGAAAACCAGTCATGAGTGGAACCCGTCACAAATCAGCGTTAGCTCCGGTTCATAGGAGAACACGTGTCACCAGCCTGGAGGTTTGTAAGGAGTTTACCATTTGGCTGGCTCCCCACCCTGGCTGTCATTCAGGGGCTGCCTACCAAGGTGGTGGGCTTCTATTCTCTGTCGGCCTCTGGCTCTCTGCCCCCTGAGAGCTCCCCGAGAGCAGGGCAGTTACCTCACAAGGCGCTTAGGGGATCAGAGAAAGGCAGGAAGTGGACACCAAGGCCCTGGATGATGTCTGCGGTTCCCTAGGCTTCCAGGGAGGCAGGCCAGTGGTCTCCAGGCTTTTCGAGTTTGAATATCCTCCTCTGAATGGTAAAACTATCACAGACTGTCCGAAGAACGCGCTGATCGAGAAACCATTTAATAGCAAAACACCGCTCTGCATTCCGTGCCCTCGGAAACGGGTTTGTGCTAAAGGACGACAATATGATATCTAAGCGGTGTTGCAAACGAGAGGTGAGAAACTTGACTCCCAGTGGGGAGTGCCCACGGGGGTTCCCAGTAGGGAGTGCCCACGGGGGTTCGCGGGGCCAACACCCTGTGTCCTGCAAGCGTCAAGTCCTGAGGGAGGGAGGTCTCGCTTTGTCCTCCCATGATGCCTGGAGGGCTTTCTCAGCCCCAGTGGCCATCACCTAGCCTTTCCATACACTTGTCTGCCGCTGAATCTCTGCCCCAGTTTCGTTTCCATGGGGCCGAGAGACTGAGGTACAAACTCTGCTGTTTGTTCTCTCAGCTCTGTGGGAGCCAACACCTCCCGGTGGGGATGAATGAACGCAAGTGTTGGAAGGTTCATTAACTAATTAACATTCGTGAATGCCCGTAAAACCTCCAGAAGGAAATAACCGTGCGGGGCCCCAGGACACGGAGTCTCGGGGGCTGTACCTCGACAGGTGGGGAAGGACTGCTGTATTCTCGTTGTTAATATTCTCTTTCAGCACACCCTGTGAATTAAGCCTCAGTCTCTCTGCGTCTGTCTGTCCATCCGTCTGTCTGCCTCTCTCTCACATACACAATACAAAGGCAACTCCAAGTTCCTGTGAGCGACTGAACCAGGGGGTCACTTGAAATCTACATCATACCCCACAGGACACGATCGGATTGAATGATGTTGCAGAGGCTTGTTACTAAATGCAAAATGTAGATTTGCAAAACAGATCAGTGGGTGATGAATCTGCCAGGAGTAGGGCGAATGACTCGGTCCTGGGTAACAACACGAGTTACCATAGTTTTCCTACAAAATATCCTCAGAGCGCGTGAAGTCTGATCCATTTACACTGTGCTGGAGTTAAAGGAACACACCCACGCTTGTGCCCGCGCTGTGCCCCGCCCCCAGGCCCTGCACGGGCTCACTCACCAGCCGGCTGTGCTCAGACACCGAGATGCTGCTGGGGTGAACCTCGAGCCTCATGCACTGGCTGATGCTGGCGGCAAATCGGTTAGGCTCCCAGGCCCGCTGGCACCGGTCCCTGCGGGAGCACCTGCCACAGACACAGACGCACAGGGGTGAGTCGGGGGCTCTGCTGCTCTGAGGCCCGTGTCCGTCTTCTCAGGACAAGCTTCACTTCTTCCAGAGGGCTTGGTGACTCCCAGATGGCCTCTACTGCAGTTAAAGACAGACTGAGGGAGGGTTCTCGGGTGGCTCAGTGGGAAAGAATCTGTTAGGGGAAGCACACTGACTGAAACTGCTCACCCGGGCCAGGCACCGTAGTCACCATTTGCATGAGTTGTTTTACGACACGCGGTCCTGGTGAGGAACACAGAACTGATAAGCCACCACCAACCGCAAGAGTTCGGGAAAGGTCAAAAGGAGACACCACACGTCCGACCGCCTCCCAGAATCCTCCTCTCTGGCATCCATCTTGGCTGAACAAGGCGTGCACCACCAGGAAGGACTCTGAGTCAGAATGATTGGCTAAAGACAACCTGGAAACTAACCCCATCACCATAAAACCTGCGAGCCATGTGGCAGAGCAGTTCTCCTGGGTTCCCTTACCCTCCTGCTCTCTGCCCAGCGGCCTTTCCAATAAAGTCTCTTGCTTTGTCAGCACATGTGTCTCCTCGGACAATTCACTTCTGAGTGTTAGACAAGAGCCCAGTTTGGGGCCCTGGAAGGGGTCCCCCTTCCTTCCTGCAACAAATCTGCTTGCCAATGCAGGAGACACAGGTTCAACCCCTGATCTGGGAAGACCCCACATGCTGGGGAGCAACTAAGCCCTTGCACCACAACTCCCGAGCCTGTGTCCTAGAGCCGGGAGCTGCAACTACTGAGGCCCATGCACCCCAGAGCCTGTGCTCTGAAACAGGAGAGGCCACTGCCACGAGACGCCCGAGCGCTGCAACTAGAGAAAAGCCCGCGCAGCCACGGAGACCCAGGACAGCCAAAAACAATACAAAACAAATTAGAAAAGTATTTAAAAAGAGGACAGACCAAGAGGAGTGGGATCAACGCCCCCCGCCCCCCAACATGAGAGCCGCAGTTCAGACATAAAGAGTAGCTCTTATAGACAGCATCTCAGGGAGTGAGAGATGGAAGACTGGGGAACAGAAGTCTCAGGCAAGAGGCGAAGAATGTGAGCTCTGGAGCCATACTGGACTCTGCCTGGGTTCCTACCCAGATCTACAGCCTACCAGCTGTGGCCCCATTGGGCAAGTTTCTGGAAGACCCCACGTCTCAGTCCCCCCAGCTGTAAAATGCTGGGCCCAATGATAATACTGTATCTCACAGGCCTGGTGTAAGTATTAAACGGATTAGTGTTTAGAAGATGGCGTGTTCTTGGCCCTACTAAGAAAAATATTAATGATGATGGCTATGGATATTATTATTATTCGCCCCCAGGGACATGTAAAACCCTGGACAGGGTCTTAACTGTGTGGGATAGCGTGCGTGTGACCTTGTGGCTGGATTCACAGCTCTTTGAAGGCAGGGGCCATGTTTTATTCATTGAGATATTCCACCTGTCACATGGTATATTTTCAATAAATGTTTGTGAAACACAGAGACAGACAGGGAGGCGCGGGCAGGGTTGCCTCTGTCAGGAAGCGCTCATGGCGGCTTCGTCTCACACCTTCCTCTCTGGTCCTTGGCTGCGCAGGCCACAGCAGCAGGTGGGCCCTGTGACCCCTGCACGCGGGGGCGTGTGGTGGCCACTGGTAACACGCTCCGGGGCTGGCACTTCTCCGACCAAAGAGCCCCCTTTGGGGACTCAACAAGGGTCCAGCACCCAGTGGAGATTCCCATCAAACTCCCCCCAAAGTACCCCCCACCCTTCCTTGCCAGGCACATAATGGATCTAAATATGAATGCTGTCAAAGAAAAGAATTATGGAGGTTTAAGTGAATCCTTAAGATAGCTCTAAAGTGAGCTCTTGACTGGAGCCTTTATCTCATTGACTCACTGAAATGGCTCTTTTTTATCATACTATTTATGGCAACAGCCCCAACAGAGATAAATCGCCTCCGAGACAATAACACAGTTGCAAGAGCAAGGCATACAGAAGAGACAGGAGGGTTTCAGATCCACTCCGCCCCCCACCCCTGGACCTGGAGGCTCTTGGGCAACCTCCTTCAGCCCTCTGCCTCCGCTCACATCCAGCGCATGCTCCTGGCTGCTGGAGGTGGTCCCTCCACTAGGCCCTGTCACCCAGGCAAGGGGTGGACGGGTGGGAAGGCACTGCCCGAGGGGCTGAAGATGAGCCGGGCCAGGAGAAGAGAAAAGTCCGGGTGAAGCTGGGGAAAAGCTTGATCCCTATGTGCTGCAAGAGGCAAGCCGAACTGTTGGAAGGAGCGGCACCCCTGGGAGGTAATGACGGGGAAGGGGCTCAGAGCGCAGAGGAAACCTGAGACCCTTCCTGAGGCGGTGCAGTCATTCTAAGCCAGCCCGATGACCTGGCCCAGGAGGAGGACGGGGGTCTGGGGCCTCTGGGAGACTCGGACATCGTGGCTAGGTTGGCAGGGAGGAGCAGGGAGTGGGTGGGATGGCTGGACCTGTCCACCGCCCAGTGAGGGGGCCAGGTGACCCAGGCCACTGTGAGGAGCTGGGAGTGGCTGTCGGGTTCCGTGGAGGAAGAAACCCTTGTGAGGAAAGAGAGCCTGTTGCCTGTCGGGCCAGCCTCACAGATGGGAACCCAATTGTACCCACCTCTCAATGCTGGAGACCCAGGTTCGATCCCTGGGTCGGAAAGATCCCCTGGAGAAGGAAATGGCAACCCACTCCAGTATTTTTGCCTGGACAATCCCAGGGACAGAGGAGCCTGGTAGGCTACGGTCCATGGGGTCACAAAGAGCCGGACACGAACCGAGTGACTTCACTTTTCATTTTCCGGCATTCCTGGGGCCCAGCGGGGGCACCGTCAGTATCTTTGCCACTTGTCTGACCCACCTGGCGCCGCTCTGTCCGGGTTCTGGTGAGGGCATTTCTGGCAAAAACTATTTTGAGGAGCCCCTTACCTTCGAGTCTAAGCAGGGAACCCAGTATGTGTGGGCGCCAATCCAGTCCAGATTTTGCATCTGCGAGGCGCCTGCTTCACTCCCTCCCTGCATAGCCCTTCCAACACCTGCTGTGGAGGCTGGAAGCCAAGAGCAATTGTGCAGGACCCTGAACTCTGGCCCTCTGCCTCCGCCCCCACCCTAAACCGGCACTTCTCGTGGGGGTGCTCTGCTGGCTGGCGCGGAGCCCTGGAGTTTCCGAGTCTGCTGGGGAGCAGAATTCCTAGCCAGCCCCCACCCCCCTTCCCTGCCTTTGGAGTTTCTTCCCTCTGGGGCTCTTGGAGTTAGGAAGTTTAAGTGTGATTTTGCATTTCTATTGAGCTGGTATTCAGTGGCAGGGGGTGTATCTGAATAGGGATGTGAGGTCAGTTGAAGTGAGATGTAGGCTTCTTGAAATCAGGGACTGACGAGGCCAGAAGGGTCCTCCCAAGGGTTCCGAGTCCATGATCATCATTTTGACTCGTGTAGCTTATCCTGAGCTTCCTTACTGCCAAAGCATTTATTGTTTCATTTAATCCTCAGGGCTCACCTGTGAGGTTGGCATTATCCCTTTTTAGCCATGGGGAAAAGGAGGCCCAAGGTTGTCAGTGGACCATCCTGGGTCGCACGGCCACTCACTGGAGTCCAAACTCCAGGAAGGAGGTGCCTCGTTCAGGCTACAACCTAGAGACGCTTCAACTTCCCTTGCAAGTTCTTCCTACACCACTAGCCTTCCCTGTAGCAAAGGTACAGACTTCAGAGCAGCTGGCCAGGGATGGAGGGAGTAGGGGTTGGGTTTTGGAGGTGAGACCACAGAGGCACTGCCCTTGGAAAGAAGGTCACTCACGGCCTCTCTTCCTCTTTCTGCTCTCAGCACTCTGACCGCTATTAGAATTACTGCTCAGCAGAGGGAAATTCCTCTCTCCCTACAAACTGAGATCACATCCCTCATCAACACTCCCAGGAAAGTACCTGGTCTTCCGCATTCCAAGTTTTTTTTTTCCCCAGAATATGCCAAACTTACATGTTGTGCAGGGCACACCAGCCGCAGTGAGGGTCCCCCGAGCTCAGGCACTCCCCGCAAGTCGTGTACTGCTCACAGGATTCCACGGGGACCCTGGTGATCTGGCCAAGAAGGCAAAGACAGCAGGTTAGATCAGGGAGTGATGCCTCCGGATGGTGTGTTCAGACTCAATTACACTAACCACCGTAGCTCAAATGGGAAAGAATCTGCCTGCAGTGCAGGAGACCAGTGTTCAATCCCTGGGTCAGGAAAATCCTCTGGAGAAGGGAATGGGAAGCCACTCCAGTGTTCTTGCCTGGAGAATCCCATGGACAGAAGAGCCTGGTGGGCTACAGTTCATGGGGTCGCAAAGAGTCGGACACCACTGAGCGACTCACACGCACGCACGCACGCACACACGCACGTGCGCACATTTGCACTGCCACCACCCCTAGAGAGGTGACAACAGGGGTGAATCGGTCCTTTAGCATTCTCATTGGTTTCCCCTGCACGAAGCAGGCACAGCTAACAGCCCTCAGGCTTCTGGCCTCCACCAGAGGTGGAAGCAAGCCCTCCAGCATCTCTCTGCCTGCACTAAAGTCCTCGGGAGGGCTGGGCCTAATCCCGGCAGATGCTGGAAATGGTTAAGTCTGCTGAAAGGCCATTGAGTGCCACCAACTAGTCTCTGAAGAGCTTTCAGCTGGGCTCGGGCTGAGTGCAAAGAAAACACTGATAAATAAAAAGAGAGAGAAGGAGAAACTTTTCCTATCAAATAATATTCACTGAGTGGCACAGTCTTTTTACAGCCAACCAAACGTACCACCTGGATCCAATTATCCCATTCTCTGATGTCTGTATTCAGTTTTCTCTAGTAAATCTCCCGTCCTTTGAAAAGTCTGGCTAAACGGGAACAGAGATGAGCTGCCTGTCTGATGCTGTCTTGCTGGGCAAAGGGGGAGTGTGTAGATCAGGCCCGTGACCCCCCAGAGCAGGCAGCCTTCTCCTCCTGGCTTCTGGGTGGGGCTGTGCGGGGACAGAAACCAGGCCTGTGTGCTCATTACTCACCCCTACCTACCCAGCGGGTGTAACATTAAGGCCAGGCAAAGGGTTAGAAGATTGAAGTCTTGCATTCGGTATGTCCCAGGTATCTGTCGATGGCTGAGCCCGCAGGCTGCTGGGCTGCAAAAACATTTGCTAGGCTGGGAATGGGATCTCATTTGTTAGGGCAGAGAGGTCCCCCACCTACTGGATGTGTGAAGTCAAGCGGAAACACAACCTGTGGTCCAGCAGCCCAGCGTTCCGCCTCTGGCAGAGGGATGAAGGGTCTGATGGAGACGCCTTCACAGCATCCTCCCGAGAGGCTTGGGATGGAGTGTAACATGGCTCACCCAGCAACCGTTTATCAGATGTCAAGACTCCAGTGCTGTGTGCTAGAGAAACTGCAGCGAACCGGACACAGATCTGCCTCCCCACAGAGCACGCAGCCCGCGGGACTTGGTAATTACAAACTGAGATCTACGCTACCTTGTGGCGAACATCCATCGCAGGCGATGGGTATATGCCCTGGGGGCCTTGGCAGCTTAAAGGAGGGGCCACTCAGTACAATCTGTCTGGAAAACGGACCAGCAGCTGAGTATGGGTGAGTCAGGGTAAGAGTGGGCCTGCTGCAGATGCCTGGAAGGGCCTTCCTAGCTGAGAGATCACCACGCTCGAAAGTAATCATGGCTATTGGTGCATGTGAACTCAGTCCTGTCCGACTCTTTTGCAACCACGTGGACTGTAGCCTGTCAGGCTCCTCTGTCCATGGGATTTCTCAGGCAAGAATACTGGAGTGGGTTGCCATTTCCTTCTTCACGGGATCTTCCGCCCCAGGGATCAAACCCACATCTCTTGTGTCTCCTGCATTGGCAGGCGGATTCTTTATCACTGAGCCACCTGGGAATCATGGCTAAGTTCAGCCTAACTCAAGTGTGTTGTGTACACTGGATGGGACGAGCTGAGAGATGAGACTGATGGGTGTAACCAGGGGTCAGATAATGAAAGGTTTTGGGTACCAACCCCAGAAACCTTCCTTCTCTCTATTGGGTGACCCCCCACCGACTCATTCTCCCCACATCTTAACACTTAACATTCTGAATTACAAAGCTTTTCCCTCTGAGTGACATGATCAGCTTTAAGCATTCCTAAGTTGCCTTTAATAATAAAATAAATGAAATGCAGAAAGTGTAAGTGTAAAATCTGGAAATTCAGTTTAAAAAAGTGGATATTCTAAGTGGAGGTTGGAGGATACCTGGTTTGAAATAGCTCATTCATGACAAGTCTGTGGGTTTAAATGGACTCTCAACTCAGAGGTCCAATCAGACCTGATGGGGTGATGGCACGGCTCTGGGGGCTAACTGGGCCATGGGCCGCATTAATGGATGTGGTGTCAGGACGGAGGTGCCCCACCCTGGGGAGTTCCCAGTTCAGGTCTGGGCAGCCTGCCCCTGAAGAAGCGCGGCCCCACCAGAGAGACTTCTCCACTTCCCAGAAGGGTGGTCACGATGGGGTGGGACCCAGCGCTGGCATCTGAGATACAGCTTGAGAGACCTGGATGTTTAGCTCAGAGAAGATGAATCTCAAGGTGGACACAGAAGTGGTTTGCCGCGGTTTCAAGGGCAGCGCTGATGGAGACCCAGGGGTGAAGAGTTCCAGGACAGCTCGACAGAAGAACGTCAAGGCTGTCCAATAACGCAGCAGACCAGGGTTCCAGCAGGAACTCCCTTCTGTGGGAGGCGTGAGCTGAGTCAAGGGGACGTGTGTCTGGGAGGCTGTGGCAGGTATACTTCTGACCCAGGGGAAGGCCGCCTGAGTCATTCCAGCTCTGACTTTCAGGATGCTCCTAACTCCTCCCTGAGAATGCTGAATGACGTGGAGGGTTCAAAGGTAACATCCAGCCATACCACCGGCCGATGAGAGCACCCTGCCTTAAGGAGCCCCCACTGACCCCTGCCTCGCGGCCTACGATTCCTGCCAGAAACACCTTTCCAGCATGTGCCTGCAAGATGCCCTCCCCACGGGCCCTTCCTTGTGCCTGGGGACCCTCAGCCCTTCAGGGTATCTGTGACTCCAGTTGCCCAGGGGGGCTTCCGGAGCGCCCTCTCCCTCCCAACCTGCCCTCGGAGGCCTGAGAGCCTCGGTAGCCTGGCCTCCCTTTCCTGGGTTTTGGGCTCCGTGTGAGTGATGTCTGCATCTGGCTGGAAATTAAAACAACTGTCTGCATTGCATTCGGCCCGTCTGTCAAAACACAGCCCTGCTCTCAGCAGCTGGGGAACGGGGCCCTGAATGGGAGCAGTGTCTCCGGCAACAAAGCCCACTTTCATGCCAAGTGCCGTGGAGATAGTGAGAAGCCTGTTCTTCTCCAAACATGAAACCAACTGCACAACTATTTTCCTGTTTCCTGGGCCCTCCTGGTGGGAATTTTTTTTTTAATACACAGAGTTGAAGAGCAAAGTGAAACAGGAAACTTTTATGGGAGTGGGGATCCTAAAACTTGAATTGATTCTCTTCTCGGAGATCTAACAGCCATATACAAACCAGAGGGAAGAAATGTCACAAGGGTCTGGAGGGAGGCGCTCAAAGTCAGGTGTTTCCACGGGTGCTCTGTCTTTCCTATAATCACTTGCTTCCATATTCATTCATCAACTCATAGTCATTGATCACATCGTACAGAAAGGTCAGTGCTGGGCACTTTAGGGCAATAAAATCAACAGCAGCATTAAAACACAGCCATCACCTTCAAGTTGCAAGCAGACTAGCAATAAAAACAAGACAAGTGATGTGTGTTCTAAGAGAGGTATTGAAAGAGGGCTGAGGGAATTCAGAGCAAAGAAAATACTACTTCTATATCTATGCCATCCAACACATGGGCCCGTGTGGCTCCCAGCATCTGGAAGGCACTAGTTCTAATTGAGACATGCTCTAAAGACAACCGGATGTAGAAGACTGAGCATGAAAAACCGGAATGTAAAATAGCACATTAGTAATTCTTATTGACAAGTGTTGAGAAAAGCTAGTAAATTTTGGGTTAAATAAAACCTAACTATTGATTTCAGCTGCATCTTCTTACTTTTTAAAATATGGCTGCTAGAGAAGTTAAAAAGACACACGTTGCTGGGTGCCTGGCATTTTGTTCTCGTGGGGGAGCGTGGCTCTGGACAGGTGTCCCAGGGAGGCTTTGTGAGGGATGTGGCCTGGGTCTGGGTCTTCAAGGTTGAATAGTATTTACACAGATGAAGAGCGTCCCGGGTGGAAGGACCCACATGAGCAAATAGAGGGAAAGCAGGGCTTGAGGGTAAAGAGTGATGAGTATATATAAATCTGGAGAGCAGGTCTGGGTTGACTTGGGAAGGACCGAGAAGGCCCCCCAGCTGGAATACACAATGTCAGCTCTCCAGTCCATCACTCCTTGGCCAAAAGAGTGTCCTCCATGAAGAGGCGTCCTGGATCCTCAAACCAACACCCTTGGCATGACCTGTGAGTTTAAGTTTCATCAAAATCCAGAGTCCAACTGAGTCAGAAATTTTGGCATGAGGCAGGCCTGAGAAATGGTTCCAACAAGCTCTCCAGCTGATTTTTTATGAGAACCACTGCTAAACATGACCTCACGTCCTGGGAAATCTTTTTAAATGTCAGGCTCTGCCTGGGGCCAAGAAGAAATAGAATCAAACTCTGCCTCGGGGCTGCAGAAGGAACTAGACTGACTCTTGGGGAGGAGAGCTGGAGATTGGTCTGGGGACCGCTCCACAGCCCAGGGAGGAATTGATTCCAATATCTCTGAGTCTGTGGAGGACCTGAAGGAACTGAGTTCAAACTTCTAGGGTCAGGGGCCACTCAGTCGGCATCAGGCGACAGGTGGGCACTTGCTGCGGGGCCTGGTGGGTGGAGGAGGACGGGCAGGGGATGGGTGCTCTCTCGGAAATCTCGAGAAGGAAAGGGAGCTCACCCTGGACAGCGTCCACCGCGTCAGGCGGGGCTTTGTCAGGGCTGACTCAGAGTCTAATGGGACACTCCATGATGACACTTTAATTAGTGTTTGTTTATTACGATTGCGCTTTCATTATGCCGGAGGCTCCGTCGCCCCCTCCTCTGAGTGCGGGGATCTGGGTGGCTGGGTGGGCACGCGGGTGTGGCGGGGAGAACACCCCTCCCCTGCCCCCCTCCACTGCCCTCTCCCCTGCACCGAGGGGGTCACTTCACACTGGAGTCCACCCACCGCTCACCCGGCATTCATCTCTACTTGATCTTAGGTCTTACAATTACGCCTCTAATGAATGTAACTGCCCTATTAAGTCATTTACTTAAGAAATGCTCTTCATTAAAGGTGACTCATACTGTGTTCTTGGCTCCTCCAGCTCTGGGGCCCCACGTCTCCAGCGCCTCCCCCCTTGGCCTGAGTCCTGGGGGCTCGTGTAACACGGTTGGGGCTCAGCAGGGCGCAGAGTTTGGAGTGGTCCCTGCTCCCCACCCGCTCCTCTGTCGGCCCACGGGGTGAGGTGTCTAGCTCAACAAGGGATGTGACAGCAGATTATTATTGGCTTTGGAGACAAGTCACCAAGGGAAGGGCTAGAAGCAGCCTCCTTCCTAAAGGTCTCGAAGGACGCGCCACACCTGCAGGGCTTGGACCATCCGGGAAGGCCCCGGAGACCGCTGTGACCCTGGTGGTTACCATCAGCCGGGAGAGTTACTCCATCAGCTGCCAAGCCGTCCCTCTTCAGAGAAGAGCTTCCCAATGGTGGAGTGAGGGACGGCAGACCTTTGGCGGGTAAACCTGGGGGAAGAGAATCAAGCCCACATCTCTGCCACCCTGTGTGGACACCTAGACGGAGCTACCGGGTTCTGAGAATCCGGGGGTGTCTATGGGAGAGACACCTGAGTTGGAAGGAAACCAACGTAGAGAATTCTGATCATGGGCTGGGCCTGGGTCCCCTGTGACTTTTCAGTATTTACAGAGCATTTATATTGTGGGCTTCCTTGGTGGCTCAGAAGGTAAAGAATCTGCCCGCAATGTGGGAAACCCAAGTTTGATCCCTGAATTTGGAAGATCCCCTGGAGAAGGCCATGGCAACCCACTCCAGTATCCTTGCCTGGAAAATCCCAAGGACAGAGGAGACTCTCGAGCTGTAGTCCATAGGACCGCAAAGAGTCAGACTCGACTTAGCATGCAAGCTCTCCACTAGGCATCAGGCCGCATTCTCTGCTCTCTGGAGCCCGTGGTTTGGTTGAGGACAAAACCAAGGCAACTGGATCATCTTAACATGGTAGAACAGATGCACGATGGAGGGACATCTGGGACATCAAGCAAGGGACAGCTGTGGCTCAAAGGACAGTGCAGAGGCCCTCCTCGGGGGCCTTCCACATGGGCACACTGCTCCAGAGGGGGCAGGAGTCCTTGGCAATTGGGCAAGAGAGAGGCGGAGAGAGGGAGGAATAAGGGAAAGCCGCTCCCCAGGCCACAGGGGCCTGGGGACTGCGCGTTTCACCCCCTGCTTCCCCGGAAACTGCTCCCCCCTCCAGATGTCCCCACCTGTCCACACACATGTCCCCTGCCTCCTGACGCAAGGAGAGAAACAGCGGCCTTCTCAGTGGCTGAGAGCCAGGTGGCGAGGCTGGGAGGGCACACACACAGCCTGCGTGGGAGCATGCAGTTGGCCTGAGCTACAGCCTCAGGGTTCCTGGGGCCCCGGAGCAAAGCGCACAGCAGCTGAGACACAGCTGGCTCCCGGAACCGCCCTCCTTTCTTGTGTCCCTTCTCTTGATGGTCCCTCGCCACCAGCCCACCCTCTCTTCCCCTGGAGTCTGTAGGGTCTCAGACCTACTTTCTGCTTTTTTTCCCAAACCAGATGTTTTTTTCAAGAAGCAGCCTGATGCTCATCTACGGTCACAAGCTGAGGGCAGACTGAAGGGAGCCCCGGCCAGGGCTGCTGTGCGGGCTGGGCTCCGTGGCAGACTCGCAGCCAGGCCGGGAGAGGGTGTGAGCACGCTCTGCGTGCTTATCTCATTCGGTGTGCACAGCTCCTGCAGGCAGGGAGGCTGCGGATTGTTATGTAGTGGGAGATCCATTTGCTCCACCAGGAAATAGAGGTGCCCAAGGTGGCTCAGACGGTAAAGAATCTGCCTGCATGGTGGGAGACCCGGGTTCGTCCCCTGGGTGGGGAAGATCCCCTGGAGAAGGAAATGGCAACCCACTGTAGCGCGCTTCCCCAGAGAATCCCATGGACGGAGGAGCCTGGCAGGTTACAGTCCATGGGGTTGCAAAGAGTTGGACATGACTGAGCGACTAATACACACAGAGGGTTGGCTTGAACCCTGGGGCCCGTCTCAGGGAGTGGAGAAGGTCAGCTGGAGGGGAAGAGGTCCTCCATGGCCGCAGTGGTGACATGCCATAAGGGATCCTTTTGAGAAAAAGAGGAACAGGAGGTTCAGGGGTCAGTCCTGGGAGGTGGAGGCTGAGGTCAGAGCAGGATTCAAGAGGCGGGAGGCAACCAGAGGCAGGTTGGGCTTTCGTGGTTTTGACTCCACTGCTCTTGGGAGCTGGCTGGCGCCTGGCAGTTGTTACCGGCTGCCATCGATGGGCGGGAGGAGTCTCTCTTCACAGGCTTAGCCAAATCTTGTCAGCCCCGTGGTGAACAGGTAGAACCGGGCTGAGAGCTTAGGGCTTTGCCTTCCCTGTACGTCCGAGGGGGCCAGAGTTCAGCGTTCTCACAGGAAGAGAAATGGGCAGACGGTCAGGGAGGCCTCGTCTAGCCCCCAGGCCTGGCCAGACTCTCTCAGGCACCCAAGCCAAAGCGGACCCTCCAGGAACAGGCCGGCCTCCCTGGGGTCCTAACACACCTCGTACGATAAGTAGCCCTTTGGCTCAGCAAGACTTCATGAACTAATACCTTTGTTCTCAGCAAAGAGCTGATTGTCAACCGGATGCCTGAAGTGGCATTTTAATCTCGTTCTCCTCTGCCGGGTATGGCTAGGGGCAGCTGTGAGACCCCCTCTTTGTATCTGAGGGGGGCCTAGGCCTCTGCTGAGGGTGCCCTGGGTCCACATCGCCTTCCTCTGAGCGGGCAGTTGGCTGAGCTTTGTCCAAGGAAGGGGATGAGGTGGCAGGAACAATAGTACAGCGGCCATTCATCTGCACCTGCTGCACATTGTTCTCCGTTCCCTCACCTGATCTCACACCAGCCTCGCAGGTGAGGGATTAGACCCACCTTGTTTGTTAGAAAGCTGCTGCTGCTGCTGCTAAGTCACATCAGTCGTGTCTGACTCTGTGCAACCCCACAGACGGCAGCCCACCAGGCTCCTCTGTCCCTGGGATTCTCCAGGCAAGAATTCTGGAGTGGGTTTGCCTGAGTCTTGGGTTCAACAACCTGCCCGAGTTGCATGCCTTGCAGGTGGTGGAAATGGAACTGCAGTCCAGGTGTGCCCGACTGCCAGGTGGGGCTGGTGAGGGCGGCGCAGGGGCAGCAGGAAGGGAAGGCCCCTCGCCTGGGGCTGCCCCGAGGGCTGGCTGTCAGGATCACCTTTCTTCCTTCTCGACACAGGGGCCGGCCCCTGAAACGACGCTTCCCCTCCTGACCACTGCTGGCCGTGCGCTCAGTTTTCTATGTTTGCTGATGGAGAGTCAGCTGGTGGATATGGAGCCAGACGATACAAGCAGTGACGTGAGAGGGTGAGGCGGAGGAAAGGCTGGTGCGGGTGAGGATGCCCTGCGGGATGTCTTAAAAACCTGCCAGGACCACAGCAGTGATGGAAACGACTCTGAACGGGTCCTACACCCTCTACTCTGAGCCACGAGCCCTCAGCCAGCCCTGCCTGGAGGTGGAGGGTGGCAGGGGCTTCCTGTCCTGGTCTTGCTAGTTGTTTGCTGTGAGACCTCAGGAAAGCAGCTTAACCTCTTCAAGCCTCCCTCCCTTATTTTTCAAACGAGCCCACCATACCCATCTCACTTCATCCTGCCCGCTCATCAGGGAGCAGGGCCCTTCTGAGCTCCTATTTTCAGCTTCGGCCTTTCCAACAAATCAACTTCCCAATAATTAATGTGAAGAAGTCATTGTTTGTTCCCAGGGTTAGGTCCAGTTCTTTAAAAATCAATAGTGATGTGTGAGAGTCCCTTAAATCCTCATAAAGTAAACACCAATCCAGCCCCCTGCCTGTCCTCTGAGCTGAGAAAGTCACATGATCAATAGCATCAAGAACAAGGAGGCATGAGCCCCCCAGAAAACCAGCTGGAGTTTCTGGACCCTGTGATTGCCACCAAAGCAACATGCAACCTTCTGACCAGAAGCTGACCCTGGGGCTGTCTCCTAAGAACTCCTGACTATCTGGAGACCCGAGGGTGGAGTGGAGTTCAAACAGAAAAATCTATTTTTAATGACTTGGGGGAGAAGAGTGGAGTGGCTGAGTAATCCCGAGTAATTAAAGCTATCTATCACTCTGAGAATGGGAGCCAAAGTTGGTTGAACTTTTCAATGCTATTTTTTTTCCCTTCTCATTCATAAAACCTAGCAGAGGGTCATGCAGGAGTCAAAGGGGAAAGGATGATGGGGAAAGCAATTTCTGGCCCCAAACAGTGGAATTCATGCTATTGATGAACACTTGGGTAAGGACGGCCCCTCCCGAATCCTTGTGGTAGAGGCCTTATTTACTTTGTCCTGGTTAAGAAGTGGGGCTTTGAAGGAGACTGTCCTCAGTTTCAAATCCAGCTGCTATGATGACCAAGTAAGAAAGGGTCCTCATTGTCCTCCTTGTGCCTCAGTTTCCTCCTCTGTAACATGCTGACAATAATGATATTAACTTCACAAGGCTGTTTTGAGTTTGAGTGACATTTGTACACGGAGAGCCTTGCACACAGTTGGTGCTTAATAGCAGTAGTTACTGTGCTGTCTCTTGGTGCAGACCCACTGAAGGTGGCAGTGTTTGCAAGGGAAGCTGCAGGCTCTGCACTCCGTGTGGGGTGATCTAGAGCAAGCCACCTCACCTCTCTGCGCTGAGACTGCTGATCTATCATCTGGGGAGAATTACGTCTGCACAGTCCCTCAAACTCTTATCCTTATTTGTAACATAGGCTGAAGAACACAGGACCCTGAGGCTAGGGTCTTAGCTTCAGGACCCTCGGCTGAAAAGAGTCAAACCGGGCTTAGTCTCCTAAGAAGGTGGAACTTGGGCAAGAGGAAGGACAGAGGGAGGAAAGTGAACAAGTGAACGGGCAAAGCAGAAACATCCAAATACCGCACCACACTTTCTCAGACAGGACTCCTGTGCCAGACATACTAAGGAGGTACAAGGAGGGCCCTTTCTAGTTCTGTTTTCCGGAAGGATCTACAAAGCAGCAGAGATGCTGATACTATGTTGTCTCCATGACAACCATGGATTTATTCAGTGAGGGAAAGCAGGTGGGGTAGGAAATAGGGGATGAGAGGATTTGGGAAATAGGGCCTAAGAAATAGCTAAAACAGATCTCTCACCTGGAAACCAGATGGCCAGGATTAGAGAGGGCCCACAAAGCTCCCTACAGGGCCAACATCAACTCGTCTACCCCAGAGGGGGAGAGTGATGATGGCAAGGGGATGGAGTGATGAAGCAAGGATGCCCTTCACCAGCCCATTGCCATTCATTCATTCACTCTCCTGTGCGTTCGGACTTTTCCACAGGCCCCTGGATGCAGAGGGCCCGCGGGCAGCCTTGCCACATGGAGCCTGATTCATCTGAGAGTGGGACATCTGCCCAACACACCCTGGTTTCTGGGCCCCACCCCTTCAACTTCTGGCTCACCCACCTTCCCATCACCTGGAGAGCAAGACAGCAGGGCGTGGCCCTGCTGTTAATGCCAAGTTCTCTTTGAAGGGTCTGCTGCCCATAAGCTCTAAAAGGTGAGGTTTGAGGAGAGAATCATCAGGGTGGCGGAGAGGCTGCTCAGAGACGTGGGGTAAGAACACCTTCGCTGTTGCCTGGGTAGGAGGTGTGGCTCCTTCAGTGTTGTCTGAGAAGGGGACCCAGGGACTCCTCTAAGACAGCAAGTGGGGCCTTCAGGACACCCTTACTCCCCAAGGGGATCATACCAAGCCCCATTTAGCAGAGTTGCTGGCATTGTCTCCTGACCAGGCTCCAGTTTCTGCTTCCTGGTGCCCGACTGCACTTCCGCCTCGGATGCTGGCACTCAGGGTTATTGAGACAAGCTGGTGGGGTCTCGGGACCTTGATACCTTCCCTGGAGTACACTTCCGGGATATTGAAGGGACCCCGGGTTGAAGTTCCCAGGTTATCTTGATGTAGGGAATGCAATCCTACCAGACAGTAAAAGCTGGACTCAGATCTGGATAAGCCAAACCTCCCAGGCCCCTTGTCAGCCCACCCCCAGCAGCAGCTGTGCACATAAAAAAGGAACAGAGCTGTCTCAGCTCTGCCCACAGGTGCTGGGCTGGAGACGGGCCCCCCTCTCTGCCTAAGCTTCCATACAACTCTGAGTGGACCGGAAGCGACCGTGAAACAGAACGCTGGTCTCCAGTAGACCCAGGGAGTGCGTCTTTTCCGTCATCTCTCAACGTGTCTTTCTAACTATCTGACACGACGACATCTTGCCCTCCTTAACACATTTGATGTGAAAACGCTCTGATTTTTCTTCGTATGCTGAGTGACTAGCTCCTCTAGAAAGGACAGAGCGGTTTCTTGTGATTCACAGCTTTCTAGGACAAGTCAGTAGGTGGCAGATAAGTGTGTGTCTGCATGCCCATGTGTGCAAATGTGTGTAAGAGACAGAGGTGGAGGATACGATTGTATGTTACAAAAGTCTCCTCACTTATATTAAGATTTTTAACTTGCTTTCAGTATGCCTGCGTGCGTGCTAAGTCGCTTCAGTCGTTTCTGACTCTTTGAGACCCCACGGACTGTAGCCCGCCAGGCTCCTCTGCCCACGGGATTCTCCAGGCAAGAATACTGGAGTGGATTGCCATGCCTTCCCCAAGGGGATCTTCTCAACCCAGGGATCAAACCGGCATCTCTTATGTTTCCTGCACTGGCAAGTGAGTTCTTTACTACTGAGCCGCCTGGGAAGCCCAGCTTTCAATCTAGAGCTCACTTATTCATTCATGCACTCATTCATTTCCCTGGAGAGGGGCATGGCAACCCACTCCACTATTCTTGCCTGGAGAATTCCGTGGAGTGAGGAGGCTGGCGGGCTATAGTCCATGGGGTCACAAAGAGTCGGACACGACTGAGCGACTAATACACACGCATTCACTTAACCTTGACAAGGCGGTGTGAGGCTGAATCCCATGCCTCGGTGCTGCTTTGGGAAGCTGTAGAGACGGGCCAAGTGGATAAAGACCATCCCCTCTGGTGGAGAAGCCAGAAAGTGAAAGAGGAGAGGTTCGACGAGGAGTGGCCCCTCCGGGCTAAAGGGGCCAGCAAGGCCTTATGAGGGGCGGTATGCCTGGAAAACTTAGTGATATCTTCGGAGGCAGGAATGGAGGAAGGACACTGTGTGAGGAGAGAAACGTATGAGCAGAAAACAAACACGCGAAGGTGCAGGGAGAAGCCAAGGAACGGGCGTGGCCCGGGGTGAGATGGCCGGTCAGAAAGGTGATTCGAGGCCAAGGCATGGCGGGCCAGGGCGACGGAAGCGGAAACAGAACAGAAAGGAGGAAGAGGCGAAGCTGTGCGTTTCCGCTCTCATGACGTGCGTCAGGTCCGTCCCTGCCCGGGCGTTCCCGCGGCTTCGCTCTGCGGGGCCCGTCCTCACGGCAGGACGGAGGCTGATGGGCCACCGGTCTCCCTTCTCCGCCTCCCACACTGCATGCGTTCTGCACACCGTGGGCTCTCCTCCTCCTCAAAAAGGCGTAGTGCTTGAGGTCATGGGCCCTGCAGTCAAGCTGCCTGGTCCAGACCCCCTGCCCCTTTGCTTATCAGCCAGTGTGAACCGTGGCACGTTACTCAGCTCCGAGCCTCATTTGTGGCTTCCCTGGTGGCTCAGAGGGTAAAGCATCTGCCTGCAATGCAGGAGACTCGGGTTCGACCCCTGGGTCGGGAAGATCCCCTGGAGAAGGAAATGGCAACCCACTCCAGTACTCTTGCCTGGAGAATCCCATGGACGGAGGAGTCTGGTTAGGCTACAGTCCACGGGGTCACAAAGAGTCGGACATGACTGAGCGACTTCACAAAATGGTGACAGCTATAGCACATACCTGTGTAGGATTTGTCTCTGCAGATGGGTAAGAAACAGAGGCACAGAGAGGCTTAAGCGAATCTATTGATAGTCACACAGCCACAGGGGGCTTCCCTGGTGGCTCAGACGGGAAAGAATCTGCCTGCAATGTGGGAGACCCAGGTTCGATCCCTGGGTTGAGAAGATCCCCTGGAGGAGGAAATGGCAACCCACTCCAGTATTCTTGCCTGGAGAATCCCATGGACAGAGGAGCCTGGTGGGCTGCAGTTCATGGGGTCGCAGAGTTGGACACGACTGAGCGACTAACACTCCATTAAGTAAGTTGTAGTCAGTAAGTTGTACAGCTGGGATTCAAATCTTGGCAGGTTGGCTGCAGAACCTCCCCACTAAACTGCCTGTCAGGCATAAAGGGTTTCATGGGTTGGAAAACACTTAGCCCAGTGCTTGGGACGGAGAAGGCAATGGCACCCCACTCCAGTACTCTTGCCTGGAGAATCCCAGGGATGGGGGAGCCTGGTGGGCTGCCGTCTATGGGGTCTCACAGAGTCAAGCACGACTGAAGCGACTTAGCAGCAGCAGCAGTGCTTGGGATACAGCTGTTAAGTTATTATTAATACATGAAGGGCCGGCTATATATTCTGTGTAGGCATGGAGTTCAAAGATGAATAGACTTTGGGTCCTGATCCTGAAGCACTCATAGTGTTGTCAGGAAGACACATGGAATGCCAAATCATCACGAAACCGCACTATGACTGGGATGTGGCAAAACTACAAGAGCAAAAAGGAAGGGAAAATCACGGAAGGCTTCTCAGAGGCAGTGTTCTGTAATGACAGCCTCAGCTAAAATACAAACAAAAAACAATACCTTCCCCTCGCCAAAAAAAAAAAAAAGGAAAATAATTCAAAACCAAAAAGAAAAAACTGCTTCTTGGAGGAAGTTTATAATCCAAACATCTCAGCCCAGTGTTTCAGCATTTTAACCTCTGCTCCCCCCCCGCAGCTCACATTCCCACTCCAGACTCTTCTGTCAGCGTGAATCCCATGCCTTGCAGGCAGGCCGGCCTCCTCTCCTGCCCTGCATGGTCTTGCCTCCTTAACTTGCTTTGCTCACACGTTCCTGCTAATCAGAATGTCTTTCCCTCCTGCATACGCAAATCCCTGCTCCACGAAGCCCTCTTCTATCGACCTCTGTGACCCCTCTCTCTGAGTCTAGAATCCGATCCCCTGCCCAACTGGCAGGACTCTTAACATATTTTTTAAAGCCTTCTGAGGTCTCTATCTTTTTAGGTTATTCACAGGGCTCTACTTTCTATTTCTTCATATGAGATATCCCTGTATGTTCCAACTCCAGTTTCTTACATAAAATAGGTCTATAAATACCTGCTGAGAAGCTAATCACACTTACCGGGTGATCCAGGTTTTATTTTAAGCTCCTTAAGTAAATGTACTAAGAACTATGCAAAGACGCTCTAGGTGTGGCTGAGGCTCCTGGCATTCTGCTGGGATCCATTAGGTGACGCGAAGGCTTTTTTTTTTTTTTCTTTTAAATGGAGTTAATGTTTATAACCCAGCAGAGGTGCACAGTGTCATGGAAAGGACACGACTATTACCGTCAGAAGAACTTGGCTCAGCCACACCGTATGCTCAGCTGTGCTCTGTGAGTCAGTTAACCTCTCTGAGCTTCAGTTTCCACACTTGTAAATATCAGTGGATGTCAGAACGAAAGCATCCACCAAGGCGCTGAGATACGACTGCTGCCTGCTAAAGTAGGATGGCCGGCTCTCAGGCAAGATTTCAGAGTAGATTAAGATCCAAGTACATGAATCTTCTACCCTTTACTCTGCATCCCCTGACCCAGATTAATGCAATGAAGTAGTCAAAGGAATGACAAAAGGATTTTGTGGGATATTCGGAAGAAGGCCCTGGGATGCTGCAACCCAGCCACCCTTCATTGTGGGTTAGTTGCTCAGTGGTGTCTGACTCTGCGATCCCATGGAATGAAGCCCACCAGGCTCCTCTGTCCATCGGGATTCTCCAGGCAAGAATACTGGAGTGGGTTGCCATGCCCTTCTCCAGAGGATCTTCCCAACCCAGTGGTCGAACCCCGGTCTCCCACATTGCAGGCAGATTCTTCACCATTTGAGACACCAGGGAGGCCCATTCCTTATGACCTCTTAGGAAGCTTGAGATGCATTCTCAGGACTGTAGGGGTCAGAGTGCACAGGAAGAGCTGGGAAGCAGGAAATCTAGAGGGTAGGGTGGCGAGCTCTTGGGAGACACAGGGAAGGCAGAACTTTGGGAGGTCACTGAGCTCCCTGGCGACAGAGGTAGGCTAAGGATGTGCAAGGGGTCAGTAACCACAGCCTGAGTGGGGGAGAATAAGTGACAGAAAGAGAAGAAACGTGTCTCCCACCTCTGCAAGTGGGGAGCACGCAGCAGACCCACGGGGTTGGGGGGAGAAAGATCTGGGCGTCAGTGAAGTCCAGAGTTTTACTTCTAGTCTGGAACCAGGCATTATACTCCTGGCTGGAGACTGTGTGTGAGACCTGAAGGACTTTTTATTATCCAAGAGTGAGCTGATGAGCTAAGCAGCCTGCCCCAGACAGAGGTAAAGGGATGGTGGGAGAAAAAAATAAAGCTGAGATTTGGTTCTCTGACATACCGGTTGAGTGTGAGAATGCTAACAACTGCTGTTCCTACCTTTCTTGTTATCATGAGGGTCATGTGAAGCGAGAGCCAGAGCAGAGTGCTGTTCAGGATTGAGTTTACCGCACAAATGCAGGGGAGTTTATCGGTGTTATTTCTGGCGATAGACCAATAACTTATTGATCACATGATTTTTTTTTTGAAAGGAAACGTTGCATGTCAACTCTCAGATGACTCAGCAGACCATTCTTTCTGAAATTCTGGTGTCCTTGCAGTTAGCGAACAGGTGTGAGGTCTCTTTTTCAAACTCAAGTGCCTCACGGGTCAGAAGGGTTTGTGAACAGCCACAATGGGAAGGAAGCCTGTCAACCCACTTGCCTTTGTCCTCCTGGAGATGCAAGTGCGATCATTAAATAAGACATCCCAAGCTGGTCTAAGTTAGGAGACAAGGATGTGGTGAGGAACTGGTTCCTGGCTACAAACCCTCTCAGCCCATCCTCACTTCTTTCTGCTTGTGGCCTCCTTCGATGGGGGCCTCAAATATAACCAATGACATGGAGCCTCTGAGAATAGAAAGGGGTGGAGAGGGAGTTGGGGAGATGGAAGACAGACAAAAGATTCTTTATTAAAAAAAAAAAAAAAAGGTGCTTAAGAAATTAATTAGACCAAATAATCACCAAGTTGTCTGAGTCTCTATTTTACTTGGTGCATGCCGGGTCTGGTGGGAAAAAAAAGGGGGAATTTTAAATAATTTTGGAGTTATAACTGATGTAATTAGGTGCTCAGTGAACACTTAGCATCGAGCTGTGCTTATTAAAATTACTGTTTTAATCAGAACATTGGCGGAGAATCATTAATAATACAATGGCTTGATTCCCTGGAACTCTAATTAGACCTGGACTTTTAAGCACCTGAGTGTAATCTGGCTCCGTCTGGATATGCACGACAGGCTATGCATTATCATCTCGGGGCATGCGGGGTGGAGCATCAATACGGCTATTTAGTGACTGCCTGAGTGCTTTATTTCGGAGTGTGAGAGCGCGCTGAGGGGGAGCTAATGCTAAAAGACGGAGATGGAAGTGGAGGGGGTCAGCCGGGGGCCTGGGGTTGGAGGTCCTGAGGAAGAAAGGAAAACAGGTACTTCTCCCACTGCTGCAGGCTGGACACGCCTCATACACTGTCCTGCAGAGGCACAACCCACCGTGTCACAGAGCCAGGTAGTGGCCATTTCCTGGGATGCTCTGTCTCCAGGATGGCCCGTCCCTCATTCAAACCAGATGTGCATCTGGAGGGGTACAGCTTTAGTCCCTGCCGAGCTACCACACATCAGAGGTCTAACGGATGGTTTGTAATGCATGGGTGTGCGCTCAGTTGTGTCCAGCTCTTTGCGACCCCATGGACTGTAGCCCACCAGCCTCCTCTGTCCATGGAATTTTCCAGGCAAGAATACTGGAGCAGGTTGCCATTTGCTACTCCAGGGGCTTTTCCTGATCCAGGGATCAAACCCACATCTCTTGCACTGGCAGGCAGTTTCTTTAACACTGTGCCACCTGGAAAGCCTCAACTGATGGTTTGCTAAGTGATAATCAAAGGTTAATCTGGGGAAGGACTGGGGCCACTTCTTCATTTTCCTGTCCAGCATTTTGTGTCACCCTGGAGACAGATCAGGAGACGGGCTGAGTTTCTCCAGAACTTTCTAACTCTTAGGGACCAGAGAAGGAGCGAGGCTGAGTGGATGGGTTCTGTGCCCTGAGACACTCGGTTGAGCTAGCGTTTTGGGAGAGGGATCCATCAAGTCTTCGCAAACAGAGCTTTGGTTTTGTTACTCCTTCAGCTGGCGGCTCAGCATATCAACAACACTGACTTGGCCCCCAGCGGTGCTGAATCTTTGGACAGATGTCACAGGGGTGGTGGAAAGCAAAGGGTGGGCATGCTGTCCACCCTCCTAGACCTTGCTAACTATCTGGAAGGACATAACAAAGATGTGAAAAAAAGACTTAGGACACTTAAAAGGCAGATACTGAGAAGTGAAAATTAAGCTGGAGTCAGACAAGGGTTATGTGGAGTTAAGTGGTGATCGGAGTGAGATGGGAGGGGTCCAAGCCTCCTGCAGGAGGGCTTCGGAAGCCTGGCTTCATCTGCTGAGAACCAGGGAGGCAGCATCTCTGTGTCCCCAACTAGCATGCCTCTGGCTACAACTAGAGGCCTTGAGACAACAGGTTTGAGCCCTCTGAGGCTCCCTTCCCTGGCCACCTCTAGCCAATACAGCCCTTTTGTGCAATTTGGAAAAGGTGACCCCTCTAGGTGCATGGCTTGGTAAGATGAGTAAGGGCTTGGTTTTGGCTCCCTTTGGCCCTCAGCCGAAGAACTGACGCTTTTGAACTGTTGTGTTGGAGAAGAGTCTTGAGAGTCCCTTGGACTGCAAGGAGATCCCACCAGTCCATCCTAAAGGAGATCAGTCCTGAGTATTCATTGGAAGGACTGATGCTGAAGCTGAAACTCCAATACTTTGGCCAACAAATGCAAAGAACTGACTCATTGGAAAAGACCCTGAGGCTGGGAAAGACTGAAGGCAGGAGGAGAAGGGGACGACAGAGGATGAGATGGTTGGATGGCATCACCGACTTGATGGACATGAGTTTGAGTAAACTCTGGGAGTTGGTGATGGACAGAGAGGCCTGGAGTGCTGCTGTCCGTGGGGTCGCAAAGAGTCGGATACGACTGAGTGACTGAACTGAATTGGCCCTCAGCAAGATGCCTTTGTGCAACACCCAACCTGAACCATCATATCCAGTGGCCCTGATGCCCATATAGGGTGTGCTTGTGTGCTAAGTCACTTCAGTCGTGTCTGACCCTTTGTGACCCTAAGGACTGTAGCCCATCAGGCTCCTCTGTCCTTGAGATTTCCCAGGCAAGAACACTGGAGTGGGTTGCCATGCCTTCCTCCAGGGGATCTTCCCGACCTGGGGATCGAACCTGAATCTCTTATGTCTCCTGCATTGGCAAGTGGGTTCTTTACCATTAGTGCCACCTGGGAAGCCCAAACAGGGCATCTCTAGTGAAACAGGGAGCTGAAATGAATAGTGTGGCTTGACCAGAGTTTTACCCAGATGACCCACAGACAGAATATTTTTGGATTCTAAACACTGTGTCTCTTATAAACCTGTGGGGAGGCAGTCCAGAGAAGGTGGGAGTCAAGAGTGGGTTGAGGAGCAGAGAAGGCTCCGTGGAGGAGGGGGTTTTTGCGGAGGGGGAGGGTGAAGTATCCTGGGCAGATGCCAACAGACAGAAGGAGCTTTCCGTGTGCTCTGGGGACAGCAAAGGACAGGATAAAGCACATCCCCTTTGAATGTCTTTTCTTACTGATTCTTCAGGAGTAGCCATTTTGCATATGAATTAAACAAAGTAAAACAGCTCCAGGCCTCCCTCAAGGAAGATTAGTCCAAAGCAAGAATCTTTCTATGAACCAGCAATGCAGGGAGGAAGGGTGAACTCCATCCCTGGGACCTCAAAGCAGGAATTCAAGGTCCCTGATGAGTGAAAGTCTGGACTCAAGACCCCTCTCCAACTCCAAGCATGTCTTGGGGGAGGGAGCCTGGGAGGCTGTCATGGGGGAGGGGAGAGCAGCCCCTGTGCTTTGGAAATAAATGGCTAGGCCTTAATTCAAGAATCTGGGTGCTTCTGAAAATCAAAAGGATGCGGTGAATCATAGCCTCCCGACACACACATACCCCCTCACTCTACATACACATACTCTTCAGTACAAACACAAACACACATTCATACCCTTCAGTCACACGCCGCACCAGCACACGGACGGCACGCACACTTCACACGTCCTCCCATCACATGCACACACACACATTCACGTCACACACGCTCATGACACACAGACATCCCCATCACGCTTGTCGCCCCCACCCGCCTGGCTGCACACAATTGCGAGAAGAACAGGGCCATCCAGAGCTGCCTGCCTCCGGCTTGTAGTGAAGAAGGATCAGGGCACTCCGAAATTAAACAGAGCAGTTAAAAGTGACAAACAGACTTCTAAAACGGACGAGGCTCTTAATGAAAACCATAATGAATGGAATGAATGGAGGTGCCGCACAGATATCACCCATAAGTGGCCATAGATATCAGACCAACAGATGAGATCGTGGATACTGCAGTTTTGAACCTCGTCAAATGACTGCTATTAAAATTCATCAATAAATAACCCAGTCCATACTCATATTCAAGGTCCTCTCATGCTCTGGAGAATTGACTCTGAGGCCAGAGAGACCTGGCTTTTGAATTCTAGTTTTGCCCCTTGACGAGCTTCGGTGTGTTACTCTGCTCACTCGAGTCTCCGTTTCTTCATCTATGAAGTGTGGGTAATTATCCCCTTAATGGGGATGCTGTGCAGATTAGATGAAGTCCTAGGCAGCTATCATAATTTATCAATATAGTGAACGATTAATGTTCACGGTTATCTCTTGTTCCCTCCCCTTTCAGCTTCCTGGGGTCCAGGAAAGCCCGTTGGCTGGTGGGAGCAATAGGCAGAGAAGGAAAAAGAGGGGAAACAGAAGGAACAGGAGGAGCGGAGACCAAGGCAGGAGATGGGCTGGGCGGAGAAGGGAAGGAAGAGAGAGCGAGAAGGACAGCAGACGCCCTGGAGGCCACTCGCTGGCATCACCCATGGCGGGCATCACCCACGGCGGGCATCCATGCCTTCTCGGATGGTGGTGCCCGAGGACCGGTTGTGGAGTAGCCGCTAATTATGGCCCACCCTTCCTCTGAGTTTTCTCTAAGTCACAGCTTTATTGAGATATAGTTCACATACTGTAATATTCACGCACGTAAAGGGTACGAGTCAGTGGTTTTCAGTATATTCAGAGTTTTGCCTCCATGACCACAATCAATTTTACTACATTTTCCTCACCTTTCAAAGAAACCTTACACCCATTAGCAGTCACTCTCCATTTTGCCTGCGCCTGAACCTTTTGAACTGTGGTGTTGGAGAAGACTCTTGCAAGTCCCTTGGACTGCAAGGAGATCCAACCAGTCCATCCTAAAGGAGATTAGTCCTGGGTGTTCATTGGAAGGACTGATGTTGAAGCCGAAACTCCAATCCTTTGGCCACCTGATGTGAAGAGCTGATTCATTGGAAAAGACCCTGATGCTGGGAAAGATTGAGGGCAGGAGGAGAAGGGGACGACAGAGGATGAGGTGGTTGGATGGCATCACCGACTCAATGAACATGGGTTTGGGTAGACTCCGGGAGCTGGTGATGGACAGGGAGGCCTGGCCTGCTGAGGTTCATGGGGTCACGCAGAGTTAGATACAACTGAGCGACTGAACTGGACTGAACCTCTCCAGCCCTAGGGAAGTACCAGTTACCTCTCTGTCTCTAGGGACTTGCTATTCTGGACATTTCACATAAATGAAGCAAACAACAGGAGGTTTTCTGTGGCTGGCTTTTTTTCGTTTTCACTTAGTATTATGTTTTCAACGTTTGTCCCTGTTGTAGCATGTCTTAGTAACTTCCTAAATTTCTTCATTCAAGGCCAAGCAGGTGGAAGAGCAGAGCTTCATGCACACACACAGAAGCCAGTGTCATGATGGAAACTGTCCAATTATTCACCCCAGGAAATCTCACTGAATCAAGATTAGTTAGTAGTTACAGACTTAGAGGTTAGGCAGTTGGGGTCTATTTTTTACCATTCAGGAATAACAGTGTGGAGAAATGATACATTCTTTCGAGCGTGTGGTTTTTTTGCACACACTATACCCTTTATACAAAGAAAGGAAAACAAAAGAGGATCCAAATGTAAGAGTCTCTTGTCTGCGGTTTTATGATTTAGATTTAATGTTAAGAGGCAAATGAGCGTCTCTTGGTACTCTGCCCATATGTCTCTCTCTTACCTCTTAAAAGTGACAATTCCCAGCTCTATTTTTACAATGTAAAAGAATGACTCTCCTCTAATGGTTATCTGTCATTGTTTATGTTTCAAGTAATCTTAGAGGTTCAGACTGTAGCCTTAGGATGCACGAACGTGACACCTCTGGGCCAAAGGCCCCCCTGAAGGAGGAGGGGCCTATACGCTGGACTGAACGGACAAAGCTATTCACTGGACTCGGGAAACGTCAATCACCTTTGTTCTATGTGAGATACGTCCCTGAGGGGCAGGTCCTGAGAGATACAGGGTATCTATTCTGTCCACCTGGCTCCAGGGTGAAAATATTTCAAGACTAAATTGTGGGTGCAGCTTCAGTCTCTGTCCTGATGCCTACCATTAGGTCATGGCCACTAGATATTATTAGTCTAGGGCTACCGGTAAAAACAACAACAAAAAAATTGAGCTTAATGCAAAATAGAACCAGACATACCATGGACTAATATCTATGCTTCAGGAAAACCCACCCAAAGAGGGTTATGTGACGCCTTCTTGCTTTCCTATAAATTCCAGAATTGAGTTAGCTTGAGTTCCAGGGAGAGGAAATTGTCCACAGCCAGGCCAAGACAGAGGCACAAACTACAGTGGCCTCAGTTGCCAGACACGGTGGTCGTGGTAGCAGGGAAGAACTCAGAAATGAGGAGTGACTGTCAAGCTCAGGTACAATGGCTGGTCACTTCCTATCTGGGCTTTTCAGTGACCAGTATCGCTGGGGACCTCAGGGGGATACCTGTGTGAGTCGCAGAATCAAACTCATGTTTAGAACTACATCCATCGGAAAACAGCAATAAGGACACCAAATAGCCTGTTGTATAAGGCCCTATCTCAGGAAATAAAATGATACAATGTTGCTACTCTAAAAAGGTCAAGCGTTGTTTATTAACCATGCTCAAAAGAATCTCATTAAATCTGGGAGCATGAGAACAGTACCCACTGATATCGTACATGTGACGTGACTTGCGTGGTGATACGGACTGCCCTGGGGACAGATCCACAGTCTAGATCCTCGGAAACCCCGGGCTCCTTGGTAAGCTGCTGTCCAGTGCCTGGCATCTCTGTTCACTCCATGCAGCAGAGGGGAGGCACTGGTCACATTTACTCAGCCCTGGAGCTCCTTCTTGTCCTGGAATTTACTCCTCAGCCCATGCTTGGCAAACAAACAGGTGACCCCAGGTGAGGGAAATAGGACTCCAGAGAAAGTCAGGGGACTAGACTTTTCCCCATTAATCTGGGCATGCTCCAGTTTGCACTAAGAGCGTACATTTCCATGTTGGATTCTGGAGGCCCCAACTGTAAGAGTATTAGATAAAATGAAATTAATTACTGTAATCCTCTGTGATCACATTCAAACCCGATAGTCTCAGCTTGGCACACAGCATAGGTTTGCCTGCCCGCTTCCCTCCATGCTTTCCTATTAAAACTATTTTCTCAAATGCTGATTGAGTTCTGGCTGTATTATAGGCACTGGGAGGGTATGGGGTACCTCTGACCTATATCGGGTCCCCTGGTAGCTTAGATCCTAATGAGGGAGGCACCAAATAGATATTCCCTCCAGGTATGTAGCTTGCACCATAAAGTTGGAGAAACTCAGAGAACTAAATTCATTCTGCCTGGGGTCCACTGGGACAGTCTTGAGTTCTGATGGGGGCATGAAGGTCATAGACACAAGCAGCAAGCACATACTCTAGTCTTTCTACAAGTTCAAAATACCTGCCTGCATCTTTCGTCTATATTTTGTGTCCCCTCCTTCTAGGGAGGCTGTTGATGAAGGAGACAGCTCCTCGAGCAGAGATGGCTGGCGGCCCAGCCCAGCGGGCCGCTGATACTCAAGGAAGGCCCGTGGCTCTGGGTAATTGCTGGTTGGGCCTGAGACGGTGCGTGTGGTCAGGCCATGGCAGACAGCAGGATGCCAGCTTAGCCCGACTTCCTGCCGAAATCTGCCGGGCCTTGGCAAACAGTCTTGACATGGAGCCGTGGCTTGGTTGCTTCTGGCTTCTCCCTGAGCTGAGGCTTTCCCTGTGGCTCTGGAGATGGGATCAATCATAAAATATGGGGCCTTCCTTTTCTTGGAGAATCAGACTCCCCGCCTACCAGTCTTCAGCGGTTACTAGTTGATGAACTGCCCAACACGGCCAGGGCCCATTTAGGACGTTCAAGAGCTTTTTCAAAAGCTCCTGTTTGCTGGGTGCCAGGCACTGTGTTCAGTGCTGTGTGTATGTAGCCTTGTTTCACCCTGCAACATCTGATGGAGTAGAGTCTACCCTTACAGACAATTTATCTAAGAGGAAACGGAAGGTTTAGTAAGATGGGATCATTGGATGAGGGTCAATATAGTCAGGGGTGGGGCCAGGATTCCAGATGTGCTTAACATGGAGTCCACCCTGCCCCCACACAGCTCAGACTTTCAACCCCAAGAAGGTAGCGTGTCGTGTGCTCGGAGGTTCCGGCATCCATCTGCCTGCCTGGCCTTCCTGGGGCGTCACAGGCTCTGCTTTCACTCTCCCCTCTACTGCTCCCCTCCCTTCCCTACCACCAGCGTGCTCCTGGAAGGAAACTCAGGAGAAGGGAGGCAGGCACACCGCGTCCTGGGCCCAGGGACAGGTGACCTTTCCAATTCAGCACCTTTATAAATCTTACCTAATGAAGTTAAGGGGAAAAAAGAATTAATGAATAAATGAAGGTTAAATCACTCCCTGCAGAAAATTGATGCTGACAGCGAGGGCCAAGAAGAGAGCTTAGAAAGCAGGGAGCTGACTTGCCCAAGAGGTTTTTAAAATTCCTCTCCCCCCGCCCCTGTTCAAGGGAGCTGGAAGGCTGGCCAGTTCTGAGATGGGCACTGAAGGCTTTGGGAAGTCCAAGGCAGATGGCCTGAAGGTGATGGAGTAAGAAAGCCATACTCTACCTTGGACTGTTTTTTCCAGAAGCAAATTTGCATATGGTATAATATGGGTGCATGTGCGTACACACACACACACACACACACACAGAGGCATGCTGTATGCACAATTAACTCTTGCAAGACATAGACAGTTTGGGTCTGCCTGGCTCATTTCTGGCCTTCTGGGACCCCTGTCAGCACCCACTTCTTGGTCATCTTTATCCCCTCATCACCTCTACACTTGTCCCCATTCCCAACGACTAACCCCCAGGCCTGCCCATCTCAGCCCAACTGGCCCATGGGGGCTGTAGGTGAATGTGTAGCTGGCTTCAGGGATGAAGGAGAAAGAAAAGCTGAAAGGGCTGTAGACCACAAGCATCCACCCAGGCCAGGAGCTCACACACAGGGTGGCAGAAGTTGAAGGGAGATGGATTGAAAACAGTGAAAGTCGAAGGACAGATTCTGGCGTGAGGAACTGGGAGAGACTCGGCTCTTCTAGGCGGTGCTGCTGACTTACTGAGAACTCTGGGGCAGGTCACTCACTGGCTGAGATCTGATGGAGAAGGAGCCCTGCAGAAGAGAATCAGCAGCAGAAATCCTCCCTGGTGGGAGCCGAGAGCAGGAACCATCAATAATTCTGGTTCTCCTGCCTCTCTGTGCCTGCTCACAGGTTTTTAAGACTCCGATCATGAAGACAAGGTGGCTCAGAGGGCCCGGGGCAGCTCGCCCATCCTACGTGTGACGGGGCGTGGGAGGCAGGAAGCCAGCACTGGGTTGATGGAGGGGCAGGGATGCTAAAGGTGGGCTGGGGCTGCATGGTGGGTGGGTGGTGGGGCAGAGAGATGATATGGAGCCAAGAGCCGGCTAGATCAACTAGTAAATAAAAGGTCACAGTCATTTTTCTGGGCACCCAGGGAGAAGCAGACAGACAGCTCTGCTGACGGCAGGAGCTGACAATTGGCAAATGAGCCTCTGCAGTTATCTGTTCCCTTCCTTCTTCTTGTCTCATAAGACAGAGGCTAGAAATAGATGCAACTGGCAGATGACTGAAGGATGAAAAATGAGCAACATGTTAGCTGGAGTGGGGTTGGTGGTGGGGGGTGCTCAGGGGTACAGGAGCAGGAAGCTCATGAGTGAACCAGAGGGAAGGACAGGGCTTAGCTGGAGCCGCTTCCAGGGTTTGGCTCTTCCTCTGTCCCAGGCGTCCTGAAGGGATTAGTCACTGAATCTTCTTAGCACCCTTAGAAGGCAGGTCTTACTGTTCTCCCCATTTTTCAGAAGGTAAAACTGAGACTTTAGGGAGGATATGTGAGGCTCGACGGAAGAGTGGCAGAGCCAAGAATACAGGCCCACCTGCCTCCAAAGATGAGCTCTTCAGATTATCCCACAATGCCTCCAAACCCTCCCTTTTCTTGTCTTTTTCCTCTTCCTCTCTTCTAAGACTTCAGCAAGTGTTTACTGAGTGCCTAGTAAGGGCCAAACCCTGTAATATATGTCTTTGGGAGACAGAAGCCGCCTGGACAGGCAAGGTCCCTGCCGTCAAGGAATGCTGTTGGGATGACCAACTGAATGAACTGAACTGGCACACTCTCCTTTCCTTTCCCACGAACCTGAGTCGGGCAGACGTTTCCCTGCCGCACAGCGGGAGGGGGGACTGTCCCGAGGGATGGGGCGCTGGCCTGGCCACAGGGGGCTTCAGCAGTGGGATCTGCCTGTGGTGGGCATCTTCCTTCTCACCGCCCATCTTTTGACTTGCTGCTCAGCTCCGAGGCCTGGCCCCGCTGGTGGAGGAGGAACACAGACAGCTGGGCATGGGCTTGTTTCCTCTCGGGCACCGTGTTCCAGCGGCGGGGCTGGGGAACCATCAGTGCCTTCTCTCCAGGCTGAGGCTCCTTTCCTCTTGACAAGAGGAGGTGGGGAGCGTCCACCGGAAGGCTGCCTGCCTGTGAGCTGTGGCTATTCTGCAAGGACTGTTGCTCGAACCCTTGCCTTCAGCTCCAACAACACCAAATTTAGGGGAACGGTCCCTGAACATGGTGAATTCTTCCATGCTTCCATGCCTTCCCTCACTTGAGAAGTGTTCCTTTGCTTTTTTTTTCCAAAAAAATTGAAGAAGAGATGATTTACGATGTTGGGTTAGGAATCACGGGCTTCCCCCGCAGTGGCTCAGTGGTAAAGAATCTGCCTGCAATGTGGAAGAGGCAGGTTTGGTCCCTGGTTTGGGAAGATCCCCTGGAGGAGGGCATGGCAACCCACTCCAGTATTCTTGCCTGGAGAATCCCATGGACAGAGGAGCCTGGCGGGCTACAAGTCTGTAAGGTCGCAAAGAGCTGGACACGACTGAAGCGACTTAGCACTCATGCACGTTAGCAAACACAACAAAGTGATTTTTCAGAGTCTTTGGCTTTTTCTTGCACTCAGTGAACCCCTTTCCTTTTGTAATATACCTAGAACACCACCTCCTCCAGGAAGCCTTCTTTGACTCACTGGCTCTGTTGGGTAGCACCCTCTCACACATTCCCAGTGTTCTGCGCACTGTATTGTAAATTTGGGTGCATGCATGCATCCTGTGATTTTGTGAGGGTGAGCTCTGGGCGCACAAGAAGTCCTCAGAGGTTGTTGATGAGTTACCGGTGGGTGAATGGCTAACTAAGACACTGTTCTCAGCTCTGTCCATCTTCCCCTTTTCTAATCTTCCTTCTGCCTGGCTCTCCTCTCTGCCCGTCTCTCTCTTCCCATCATTAAACACCACTTGACGGACAGACTGAGCCCAGACTGCTTGGAAGCCACCAACAGCTGATGACATGGCCAGTTCTCCCTCCAGCTGGTGCAAATTTCAAACCCCAATCTGTAGGTGGTCTGCTAGGGAGTGGGGATAACCAGCAGCAGGAGAGAGGAAGGGAGCTCTGGGCAGAGTGGTGACGGCTCGGCTCGGGGAATTGAACTGTGTGGCATGCAAACTATGAAGGAAGACTGTGGCTGAGACGCTGGGTCCCTGAGCTGGGCAGGCTATGGCGAGATCAAAGGGCCAGCTGGAAACCTGCAGCAAAGCAGGGCTCTGAAAAAAGCAAGCCCACCTGGAGGAGAGGGGGCATGACCACTTCCCCCCCAGTGAGCACAACAGAGCTTCCCGCCCTGTTGCAGGAAAAAGTCCTGTTAGTGTAGAGACTTCTCCACAGCCCAGAACACAAAGCGATGCTATTTTCACCTCCCTTGTCTCTATGTACCCCTGTCTCACGCCGACCCGGGTCAGCCTCCAAGGGCTGTGCCCACAGCCACCGACTGAAATCTATTTACGGCTGCAGAAAACACCCAAATGTCATGGCCCCGGGGAGCATCCCAATACATTTTATTGATGGGGAAACTGAGGCTCCAGTTGGCCTTAACTCAGAGGCACTCGTGACAGTCTGTGATGAGCCACTGAAGGCAGGATCCTAACTTCCCACTCCCCCCGAAACCCTGCCACACTCACCCCTCTGCCGCCCCTCCACCTCCTCCACCCCCACCGACTCCCTGGCAGCTCAAAGTTGGCTTCTAAATGTTGTCCCTTGGACCAGGACCAGAGAGAAAACCTGTCTGACAGGCAGCACGTGTGAGCGGGCTGGGCAGAACTCACGGGCAGTGAGGAAACCCTCTCTCCAATATTTCTAGAAACCAGCCTGGGGGAGTCACTGCCGGCTGAGGAGCTCAGAAACTTTTCTTTGGAGAAATCCACTCGTGATCAGCTTCCCATGTCAGGGAAGGCCAGTGTTCGAAGAACCTCTGGATACAAGGCTGTCTCACAAGGGCAGCAGGACCGTGGTCCAGGCGGGAAGCGGCCTCAGGTTGCCAATGCCCAGCACCCACCTCCCCACGCTCCCTGAGGGACCCCATGGAGTATGGGCTGGGCTCTCAAAACCCTCACTGACTCCCCTCTCACCGGCGCCCCTTCCCTCACACCTGGTCAATCTCTTGACATCTCCAAAGCTGTATCTTCACATCCAGCAACTGTTCTAGCCGCCAGCGGGTGGAGATAACTTTGCACAAGGGCTCCTCTTGATGTGACTATCTTTTGTGTTAATCAGAACACCAAAACGAAATCAGTCTCTCAGCATCTGACTGAAGCCTAACTGGAAATCCAAAGCGACACTAAATGTTACGGTCTAAATAAAACGCACTTGGTTACAGAAACTCTACGCGGGGAGGGTGAGAGGGTGCTCTGGTAGGGAGCTGAAAAGCAGGTTGCAGGGTTCTGGGGCGTCGTGATGGGGCCCCCCGCATTTGGCTGAATGAGACAGACTCCAGATGGCAACACAGAAGGCTTTCGAGAACCCAAGAACCCCTGGGTAGGGCCAGCGAGGCAGCCGGTTGCCTGGTTCACACTCGGAATTGCACCTAAGACGCTCGATCAGCTTTGTGCAAAGTCTCTCACGTGTTTGCACCTGCCCTCCTCGCGAAGGTGTGCCTCTGCCAGACAGGCCGAGTGGTAGAGAGCGCAGGGCAGTCCTGGCCTCACCCACTGGGCACCTTGGTGGTGAGGGGATGGCAGGCAGGGCAGGAGCTAGCTTGGCAAGCACCTCTGCCCCAGCTCTGCCTCCTAGAAGTCCCGGGGGGACCAGCCTTGCTCTGGTCGCTGGACCCTGCCACCCCTGACTTCCCCCTGTGTCACACGGGGCTGAGAATACCTGTCTTTCAAGATTGCTGTAAGCGGCTGAGATGATGCTGGCGGGGGACCTGGCCTGCTGGACAAACAGCAGCCTCCTCCTTCTCCTTCCACACCTCTCTCCTTCCTCTCTGACCACCAGAGACATTTCCTGTGACTGGACACATCGGGCAGCAGGCCTTTATTGGTTTTTTTTTTTAAAACAAAACAGCGCCTGCCCCAGGGTCCTTGCGGGTGTCCAGGGAGAAGTCGTGAGTCTGGCCTGGTCTGGAGCCCTGAGAGCTGCAGGTGGCTGGGGAGCAGGCGGGGCGGGCCCGCTGCAGCCATGCGGCCACCAGGGGGCGCCATCCCAGGAGGACGCGGGACGAGGCTCGGGCTCCGCTCGAGTCTGTTCCAGGGTGGGGGAGCGGGGGGCCGTCCTAGCTCTGCCCGCTGGCCACCTCCGGGGCCCTGGGCAAATTACTTAGCCAGACTGAATTGCAGTTTTCTTATCTAGTAAAAAAAAAAAAAGCAAAAAGACAATACTATTTATCCCAGGAGATTGTTGTATTAGCTGAGGTCATGTTTGCAAACTATCAGAAGAAAAACACGACCTAAATGTTAGTTAGATTTCAAGGCGTCTTAAATTAGGTAGAGCTGAGAGGCAAGGCAGGGTGGCCAAGTTTCTTTTCGAGGTGTGGCTGTGAGGGGAGCTTGATTTGCAGAGCTTCACCTGGCGATTATGCATGGGGCCACCACTGTAAAAACATAATTACTGTTACTAACCTTTATTAAGCAGGTAATATGTGTCAGGTACTTTTCAGAGTGCTTTTTAATGTATGAATTCACTTCATTTAATCCTCAAGCAATGTCATAATTATCCCCATTTTTAGATGAGGCAGTGAAGCACAGAGAGGTAAAGCAATTGGCCTAAGGCCACACAGCAGTAAATGCTGGAACCAGTATTTGAACCCAGGAAGGTGGGCAGGCTGGTGGCCTCTAGAGCCCATGCTCTTCATGGTGGCCGGGAAACTGCCCATCATCAATCACTATCTACTTCTTTGCACTCTGGCTCGGTGGATACTCTGGTCTCAAGTTCTCAAGAGTTACTCTCCCCTTAGGTCCCCTGTTCTCACCTATAAAAGGAAGGACTGCTCTTCACCAGACAGTCCCTGAAGCTCCCCCAGCTCTGGACCTCTATGTCAGGGAGAGGGTCTGTCCTCTGAGTGAGCCCAAGTATGGAGGGACAAGGACAGGGCTTCCCATGGTTGGAATGAGTTACTTCAGTCACTGGGCATGCTATATATCTCTGCCACAGTACTGCTCACTTTATATCGTAATTTACCTATGCATCATTCTTCGCCACCAGAATGTAGCGTCCCTGAGGTCAGGGATTATATTTTATTTATCCCTATACAAAAAGCATGCTGAATGGTGCTGTTGTTGCATTGTAAAGAGCAGAAAGAAATCAAGAAGGTACCTATCTTCAGAAATCAAGATGGTACCTATTTATAAGACCTTTTGCTGGAATATGACTTAGAAAGATTGCCCTGTCTATATCTGCATATGCAAATAACTTGCCAGTGGACAGCTCTATGCATTATACATGGTAGACACTTAATGGTCTGTTGAATGGATGAGTCTGTGTATGCAAATGAGATGCAAATCTTTCCCTATTTTAATTTGACCCTTGGGAACATCTTCAGGGACTCCCTTGGGCTTGGGTAGTTTTAATGTTTTTTAATTGAAAGTCTTTTTTTTTTAAAACACAACTGGTTTTCGGTCTGGCCTGTGCTGAGTGAAGCTGTTGTCAAGTTGGGAAAAGAATGCCGGGCTGGACCAGGTGAATTAGGATTAATTCTGGCTCTTCTGGTAATTCAGGGGATGATCTAAGAAGTGATTCCCCTCTCCGGCATCGTTTTCCTCATCTTTAATATAAGGGGAGGAGTTCCTTCTGGGATTGAGGTATGGTGATTTCCCACCTCTCCATCCTAGGAACGTCATTCTGGGCAATCAGAGACTCAGCATCTGGCAGTCCTACCTGGTGAGAGACATCACGTCCCCGGCCAAGGATTAGAGGAAGAGTCTCCAGCCTCCCTGCCCATTTAGAGAAGTGAGCTTTTTTGGCGCCGGTTCTCCCAGCCTGGGCATTGTGTTCAATCATTTCTTTCCAAATCAAAGGATTTTAAAATAAGAGGCTGGAGTTTCCTTTCTTAAATACAAGCCAAGCGCCTGATTAATAGGGTGGGTTTGCAATTCCCTTCTTTCATGTGAAAATATTTATAAAAAATGCTCCAATGAGAATATTAATAGCCAGGGAATCAGCTCCATGTCAGCCTCTTTGTTCCCTGACATTTGAAATGGGGGGAGAGAAAGAGGGGCAAAAAAAATCAAACCCGGGTCTGGGGTGGTCACTGGTCCCTGCGCCTCATCCTCTGGGAGGCAGGATTCGCCCCTCCTTTGGGAAAGACGCTGAGATGTGTGCTTGGTTTCTGGGCCACACTGAGGCCCTTAACTAGAAACACGTGTGCATCAAAGGCCTGGACAGAAAGTGACACATTTGAAAACACAAGTATGGCAGAAATTTGCTTATCCTCACTTTCCTAATCCGCAAACTCTGTAATTCTCCCCCAAAGTCCCCCAGGCTCTGCTCCAGCCCCTGCCTCCTCAGATTCCCTCCTTCCCCGGGCTGCGGCCCAGGCCTCTCAGTCCGGGCAGAAGGGAGGTCTCCTGTTACTGGGACTCCAACCGCCTTGTAAAAATACACCTTGGCACGCTCTGCCTGCGCCCTGGGAAGCCTTATCGCCAGGACTAAACAAATGTGCCCAATCAAAATAATAGTCTGAGATGTCAAAATAAACGAGCAGGGGACATCTGGAAGGACGGCTGCACACATTCTTTTCCTCTCCTTCCCCAAGTCGTTAGATGCCTAGGGGCTTGGCCGTTCAGCGGCATTGGCACAGGTGAGAGACTCACTACCCTTACATCACAATAAGGCCCTTTGAAAATGCTTCTTATTTTTGGCCCTTGGTGCCAGTTTATAGTTGACAGGCCCTCCTCCAAACCAAGGAAACCAAAATTCATTCTCAGGTGAAGCTGGCTGGGGTGGCATGCTAGAGGCATCGGGGGGGGGTCCTCCCAGCCCTCTCGCCCCCATGCACAGGGTCTTAAACCAGTGCAAGGAGTTGAGGGGCAGGGGTCTCTCCTGCGCTTGAGACCTTCAGAGAAGGGCAGCTTCATAATCTTTCCAAATAATTTTAATTTCTAGTAACTCCAGGCCAGAGTTCTTCTTGCCCCAACTCTCTGAAATGACTTAAGGCAGAGGTGGTTCATCCACGGTGAAGTCCCATTGCCCTGCCCTGTGCGTGAAGGTGCGTCACCCAGGAGGAGGGTCTTCTGAGTGGGCTGATGCAACTCTGCACAGGGAGACCGACCAGGACAGCCCTTGAAAATCACATGCCGTCGCCTGGGCAATTTCCAGGCAGCGTGATCCTGTTCCTGATGGATTCCCTCAAAGGCTTCCCAGAAGCAGTTTCAAGAGCCACCTTTGATGTAGGTCTCCTTTAGGGCTCAACACAGCTTTCAGTCCATCAACAGCAAGCTTTAAAGCTACTGGCACTTCTCTGTGAGTTTAGGGAAACCAAACCAGTTCTGGTGACTCTGATCTTAGGTGTCGGTTGTACCACAGGCTGAAATGGAAGCTAGCCTGCTCCCTGCCCCATGGGCCTCATACTGGGGTCAGGATGGGTGAGCTTTGAAGTCCTTACCAGCTCGGATGCCCTGTGGGTTCATGACCCTGCACGACAGGAAACCATGTATTCATCTTCCTTGTACCTTGCTTCTCAAAGCGGGGTCATGGGCTACATGTGTCAGAATCAGGGGGAGACGGGCGGAAGAGACAACTGTATGACTTCTAAGGTTAAGTCATAAAGAAGGCAATAACATTCCCACCTTATCTGTGGGAATATTCACTCTTGGAGCCCTGAGCGGCCGTGCTCAGGAAATCTGAGCACCTTGAGGCCGCCATGCTGTGAGGAAGTCTGAGACGCAGGGGGAGGCCTCCTGGAAGCCACCGCGGCTGACGGCCTAGCTGAGTCCAGCTGCCATACATGTGGGAGGACGTAGCTCCATACCATGCTAGCCCTAGTCACTCCAGTCACCCCAGCCCATTCACGTCTTCCCAGCAGAGGCTCCAGTCTGGATGCTGCAGAGAAGAGGCAAGCGGCCTTTGGAGCACCCTACCTCAACACCTTAGTTTGTGAGCATGGGGGCTCCATCTATGGCAGTGAGCTGGAGATACAGTTGACTTCGTTGCAGAAGTCAGACACGGTAAGCCCCCGGGGCAGCCCCTTTCTAGCCCACTGTCCACACACGTGGCCAGACAGGAGCCTGAGTCTTGGGGGATGACCAGGGCTCAGGGTCCCCCTCCCTTCTCTTCACAGATGCCTGGAACACTGGCCTCCTGGGCCTCACACATGAGCCCAGAGCTGCCACTGCCTGTATGAAGGGGAGCAGGACTGTTTAGTCTGCTGGGCACATTCCTGGATTTTAAAAATAAATAGCAGATTATGAGTGACTCAGCCAGACGCTGTCGTTGACCAGGACAGAGGCTTCTGAGGCATCCCTTGGGAGGGAGCAGCAAGAATGTCAGGTTGGAGGTGTTTGCCCGAGACTGGGATCTATCTTAGCCATAATTTATAGTGGAGATGCTTCTGGCCCTCCCTGGGGTCTCAGAAATTCTAATAATACCACTAATAACAGTGCTGTTGTTCAGTTGCTCAGTTGTGTCTGACTCTTTGCAACCCCAGGGACTGCAGCACGTCAGGCCTCCCTGTCCTTCACCATCTCCCGGAGCTTGCTCAAACTCAAGTCCACTGAGTTGGTGATGCCAGCCAACCATCTCATCCTCTGTTGTCCCCTTCTCCTCCCGCCTTCAATCTTTCCCAGCATCGGGGTCTTGTGGTAATGATAATAATCATCGCGACTTATTGAAAGCACTGACTGTGTGTTAGAGACAATGCTAGGTAGTTTTTATACGGTCTCTTAATCCTCACAACAGTCACCAATATTAGGCCCGTTATACAGATGAAGAAAGTGAGGTGTAGAAAAGTGAAATAACTTCCTTAAAGCCATATGTCTGGTTAGTGGCGACAGATGACGTGCAAGGTGGTCTGACTGCCACGCTCCTGCTATTAACCACCATGCTATCCTGCCTCTCCAGGCCTGGAAATAGACAGTGGCATCCCATGCCCTCACCCACCCTAAACATGCACACATGCACACGCGTGCTCTCACACCCATCGCCAGCCTCTCTGCTGTTCCCAAGGCCTTTTCCAGCCTTCGCGGAGCCATTCTCCACTGTGACTCCCTTTTTCCATTTCACCCTTCGCTGGATCATTTTATGCCTCTATTCCCTCTGCTAATTCCAACTAATTAAAGTATAAAATAGAATAATTGCTTCCATCCCCGCACTTCTTTCCCATCCACCCTGCATACAGGGGAGCTTCCCTCTCGGAGAGTGGCCAGCCTGAAAAGTTGGGTGGAAACTGGGGCTATCGAGTTTCTTTCCGTCTCGTGACTTGGGTTTTCACTGGGCCCACTGCCTGATTTTCCCTGGACCCGCAGTCTGACTTCCATTAGATACTGACTATACGGTAGTGGCTTGTATCCCCTCCCATAACATCTGCCGGTCAACGCGCTGTCAAGGAAGCCGGGGCGGACTTTCTAAGGAAGGGCCGGGCATCCTATCAGTGGAGCATCTGGGCAATTAGTAGGATTGGGGAATCGGGTCCCAAATGTTCCCCTGGGAACAGCAGGCCTTGGATCTATTAACAGAACATTAACACCAACTTGTCAAAGGTCGTTAAGCAGTGGCACTAATGGCCCAACACTTCTTACTAGTCCTATTTCTTAATTACATTTAATTAACTAAGAGAGAGAGAGAGAGAGGAAGCTTGCCTGAACACATGAGCCTATACTGGATTGTTCTGACTCTGTGGGGAGGGCAGACTCTCTCCAGGCGGTACTGGAGGCCAGGCGCCTGGTTCTACTCTCTTGCGGCGTCAAGGATACAACAGGCACCGTGATTTGGGGGAGGGGGAGGGAAACAGGGAGACGAAAGCTAGGAACCCGGGGAAGGCAGAGATGAGAGTAGGCTGCCCAGAGACTTACTGTAAAGTGGGGTGATGGGAACCCCTATTCCCATCGTGTCTCATAAAGTCTCAGGTCTTTCAGGGAACTCCGAAGCCTTGAATCATGGCCACAGAATAGGAATCTGCTTATCCATGGTGGTGGTGGTGGTTTAGTCTCTTCAGTCGTATCTGACTCTTGCGACCCCATGGACTGTAGCCCTCCAGGCTCCTCCGGCCATGGGATTTCCCAGACAAGAATGCAGGAGTGGACTGCCATTTCCTTCTCCAGGGGATCTTCCCGACCCAGGGATCACACCCGGGTCTCCTGCATTGCAGGCGGATTCTTTACCCACTGAGCCACCAGAGGAGCCCAGAGCCACCGTTCTATCCTCACTGCAGTGTGCATCCTTGGGGAAAGAAGTTCATACGCGCGCACACGGCCTCCTAAAAACTCTCCTCCGGAAAGTTCTTTTGGTCTAAACTCAAGATTGCTTCCTGTGCTTCAGAGGCTGTCTTCTGGAGACAGAAAAGAGTCCCGATCCCCAGACCTTTAGACAAACTCTTTAAGAGCTGAAAGAGACTCTACGGCCCTGTTTATTCTCTCCATCTTTCAAGCTGAGGACACTGAGTCACCGAGGAGCCTAGGGTCTAGGTCACCCAGCTGGTAAAGGGGGGCCAGGAAGAGAACTCAAGTCTCCTGGCCTGGCCTGAGGCCTGCTGGCAGTGCCGACTGCCACTCAGCTTCCTCCTAATCACTACCCACGGTCGCCGCCCTCCTGCGTAATATCCTAAGGGCTGAGAGCTGGGAGGGGCCGTAAGGAATGAGTGTTCGTGGTGCGCAAAGTGATGCGACAGGAACTCCCTGCTTGCCACCTCAGCCAGTATCACATCGACCCCCGTGAGACGAGGTGGTGGGACTTGTCTGAGGCCACCTTGTTGAGAGCATCAGACCTCAGATGCAATCCTGTTATTGGACACAAATCCTCCATTTCCACCAGGATTCACTGGTGGCTCAGACGGTAAAGAGTTTGCCTATAATGCAGGAGACCCGAGTTTGATCCCTGGGTCGGGAAGACCCCCTGGAGAAGGAAACGGCAGCCCACTCCAGCATTCTCGCCCCGAGAATCCCCTGGACAGGGGAGCCTGGGGGAGCTACAGTCCATGGGGTCACAAAGAGTCAGACACGACTGAGTGACTTCACCTCTCTTCCTCCATTTCAGAAGGGAAGCAATAGAAGCTTTAAGGGGGTCACACACCCAGTATCAGAGCAAAGACTGAACCAGAACACACGCCATCCGACGTCATTACCGCTGACTGTTCTCTTGACGCACATTCAACTGCTTCCTTTGCCAGGTCCAGGCTGTCTCTGAAAACTCTGTACTCGCCGCCGCTCGCCTCAGACGGCCCTCCTGAGTGGTTCTTGGCCCCCTTCCCTGAGCCCGGCCCCTGGTGAGATCCCTGGGCTACCAACTGGCACATAGCCTGTGGCTCTCCAAGTGGCAGGACTCCGAGCTCCATCACCGATCGCCCCCCGACGCTGCCCACTGATCTGGGCTCCGCCTGGCACAGGGACCTCCCCAGCTCATAGCTCACCTGATTCAAGACAGCCACATGGCATTAAACCCAAACTCCTCCTATATCTGCTCAGTGTGACTGGTTACTACTGAGCATCTCTGCTTTGGTACCAACTGACAGGAACTGGGCAGCAGACCCAGAAGATGAGACTGAAGGCGGGTTATTTAGAAATAAGCTGCAGACGCTCAGTTTAGTCAGAGCTGATGCTCTCAGAGGCAACATCAGATATGGTTTTGAGAGGTCATTATATTCCCTGAAGGCCACTTATCAGCCTCCAGCCCTTTCCTTTGGTCACGTTTTCAATTCAATTTCAAAAAGCATCTCATTTGAGAGAAAGATATGAATCCCGTGGACAGAGGAGCCTGGCAGGCTACACAGTCCACAGGGCTGCAAAGGGTCGGACGGGACTGAAGCGACCGAGCCTTTAGCCCAGAGTCGAGTCTCGGCATCGTCTCAGCCCCACCGAGGTCTCACTGGTCACTTCTGTTGGCTCTTTCTGGTTTTCCACTTCATGGGGCTCCGAGAACCCAAGAAAGAATTTTTATCCAGAGTTGTCAGCTTGCTCCTCAGCCATACTTAACATCTTCTGAAAATATTAATATCATGTCAATGTGGGTCTATTTCAGGGGTCCCCAACCTCTGGGATCTAATGCCTGATGATGAGGTGGAGCTGGTGTAATCACAATAGAAATAAAGTGCACAATAAATGTAATGTGCTTGAGTCATCCTGAAACCAACCCCGCCTCCGTCTATGGAAAAATTGTCTTCCATGAAATTGGTTCCTGGTGTCAAAAAAGGTGGGGGACCACAGGTCTGTTTGATCCCTCTGACCATCCTTTTATGCACCTGCCTAGGGGACCATCTATCCACCCATCCTTCTAAATCTGTAGATAATTCTGCAGAAGCATCCAGGATGGTGTCATCAAATGATGACACGGTGTTACGTTTGGGGGCGTTTGGTTTGGAAACTTGTTATTTCCTTTTCTGCACATATTATTTGAATGTGTGTGGTGCCCATCTACCATTTTTAAGAAATAACTGTTTGTCTTATTAACAAAGAAAAACAGGAAGGAAAGGCAGAGCATTTATAGCCTCCAATCTGATGCAAAGATTTCCTTGTTAGATTCCAAGCAACTTAAGTTCCATTTATTTTGATGTTTTTCCAGAACGTTGTTCCCAATAAATCCATGCCCAGTCATTTTTTTCTTTTTTAGGGTTACAAGTTCCCATCTGGACCTGTTTATGCCTTGACCATGGGGGTTACATAAAGGAAGGTTAAAAAAAAAAAAGGTGGCTTCAAGAGGATGTGGTATAATTTGCCGACGATCAGCCTATGATTTGTGTCATTTCTTCTGAAGAAGGAATTTTCAAGTTAGAGTTGCACCCCTACTTCCCTTATGCCATCAGGTACCCGTTTACCCTGCCTCCCTCCCCGCCTCCCTTGTCCCCGATTCAGAATTCATACACAAACACGAAGGAGAGAAAGAGAACGCCGGGCCGGGTGACCCTGATGACAGACGCCTGGAATCTTTGCAGAGTATTCTGAGAATGATGCCTGAGCAGGGAGGCACCTTGAGAAAGCTCGCTAGTCCCCCAGCACAGGATCCTTATCCAGCCTAAGTCAGTGTCCTCAGCACCAAGACAGAGCCACAGTCCTGTCTGCTTCTTACGGCCTTGATCTTACCATGTGCAGATCAATGCCAAGACCGCCGCCACGCTGACCAACTGTTGACCCACTGACAATGAATGGAAAAGGAGCCAGCTTTTCCTAAGGTCTAAGCTTTGCTTCCTGCATCTCCACTGCTTTGGTGAATCCCTGTCTTCCCCTTCTCTTGTCCTTCACGTCGGCTCTCCTTGCATCTGCCTTCTCTCTGCTCCTACATAGTCAGATCAAATAAAACCCGAGGGAATAACGTTTCATCCAGGTGGGTGGGGAACCCACTCGGGGGTTACGCAGCAAAAGAGAGAGGTCCATTTCTCAGGGCTCCCCATCTCTGCAGGCAGAGCTGCAGCTCCTCAGAGCTGGCCAACTTCTATCCTGCATCCCTCTTAGACTCAGGCCAAGATTTTTTTCTTCTTTTTTTTATCTCCTTCTGGAGCCCTATCTTGGGTCTATCTCTCCCAGGACTGAGTCCAGCCTGGAGGCCTGGATTATTTACACCTCTTTGGCTCCCTTGAGCAGCAGACTCTGTGGGCCCGGGGCAGTAAATCTACCTTCTAATCACACCAAGCTGCTCTGCGCAGTCTGGCCTGTTCTTGTGGGGCTGTTCATCATGTGCTCAGACAGGGTCTGTGGCCTGCAGAGAAGCTCCGGGAAGTGACTGGCCCCGGTGGCTTCTCTCTGACTCCCTGCAGAAGCTTCCCGGGGCCTCTGAGCAGCAGGCCCAGGGGTCTCTCTTGTTCCGCGGTAAAGCTTCTGCACAAAGGTCATGGGTTATCTGCGCCTCCCGGGCTCTGGGAAGCAGGGGCGGGTGCCAGCACCTACCTGTCTCTCAGACATGATGTACAGGTAGCGCTGGTCGATGGAGAAGGCCATGTCCCGGAGGATAGGGCTCCCGTCTTTGAGCACGGAGACCATCTCATATTGGACCCCACCGTGGGGGGGACCATCGGCTCGAATCTGCGAAAGAAACAAAGGCATCCTCAGCATCTGTACTCAGCAGTCCTTGTGAATTCCCCGCCTGAGCCTAGAGCAGGTAGTTTATAGAAGATAATCCTCATGTCTGGCATCCAAGAGCTACCCTGAAGCAAGCTGGGTTACAGGGAAGACAGAGGTGCTTCTTAGTTCAAACAGCCCAGTTTCCACCAAGAGGGATCCTTTCCCAAGCAGTCTGAGACTTCTGCGGGTGGGTTTATTTGTGTGTGCCTACATGTCTTGAGGTGTGGTCTGAATATCCTTATGTGGCTATTCTTGTGTGTGTATGCACACGTTCACAGCACTGTGTGATGGGGTGTGTGAGTGCACACTTGTGCACACTTGTGTTCGGGGTAGGAGAATCAACATCACACACAATGGTTCTGCCTTGAGCAGGTAAGGGAGGATGGTGGGACCAGCACACAAACCATCAGAAAACTGGTCATCAAGAGATTTAGGATTTTAGGATCTCAGAAAGAGCTTTCTGCCCCCCTCCCCCACCCCACCACAAAAATATCCCCTGAATGATGTGTGCAAATCCACCAGGTGATTTTGGTGAGCCGGGAATCCCTGAGGACAGAAATCTGAGTGTCAGTCTCAGAGTCCATCCCAGGGTAAGAGATCAGGAAGAACCTAGAGGTCACCTAGTCTGGTGTTTCTCAGGCTGGATGTACGTTAGAATAATCTGGGGAGTTTTTAAAACACAAGGCTGGTTCCATTCATCAGAAACTCTGTGCATGGGGACCTGCCATTTTTTTTTGGGTTTCAAAGCTCCCTGGGTGACTCTAATGAGCAGCCAGGGTTTAAAAGCACTGATGTCACCCAGGGCTTTCAAACCAGCATGCCCTGAGAACTGCCCGAAGGGACTGGGGAAATTCAGCCCTGGGACTATCCCAGAGTTTCTGATTCAGCGGCAATTAGGCCTGAGAAGTTTCATTTCTAATAAATTCCCAGCTGATGTGGATACTCCTGGGCTGGGGGTTGGAGAAACAATCCCTTAGTCTAAGCAATACATGAAGTATCCTGGTAGCTCAGGCGGTAATGAGTCTGCCTGCAATGCCGAAGACTGGGGTTCGATCCCTGGGTTGGGAAGATCCTCTGGAGAAGAAAATGGCAACCCACTTCAGTATTCTTGCCTGGAAAATCCCAAGGACAGAGGAGCCTGGAGGGCTACAGTCCATGGGGTCGCAAAGAGTCGGACACGACTCAGTGACTAACACTCAAGCTCTACGTAGAATTTGGAAAGCCAGTGGAGAGAAGCCCCTGAGGACCATCAGTTCATACAGAAGCATGTTTGATGGGGAGTCCATGGTTTGAACACACTCCTCCTGCTAGGCTTCCTGCTTCCAACACAGAAGCTGACTGTTGACCAATATTGCCAACCCAGACCATCTCTTTGTTCTTTGTCCACCTAAACCCCCCTAGTTCAAGCCCACTTCCCCCATAACACCTTCTCCAATAGCTCTACCACACTAATTGTTCCTCACCCTGAGGGCTTTTTTTTTTCCCCACCAGACATTTTGTCCTGGGATTATAATCAATTGACTTGTTCATTGTATATATGTATTAGCTAATGCGTATTGACTACCTACTTAAATTGTTTTCTGATTGCCTCACATGTGCGTAAGTCCATCAGCATTTTGAAGGCAGGAATGCCTTCTATTTCTCTGAGGACCAGCCTCTGAGGACTAGAATGAAACTGGCGACACAGCTGGTGATGGGGAAAAGGGAGGAACGCTTACTGAAAGGGCTCGAACTACGATCCAGCTGATAAAGTATCGTGGGCTCTTTAGTGCTAAATCAAGGTTGAGATCAAAAGACGGTTTTCTCTGGATGATTTTAAGATGAAGTCTCTCCCTCCTATTCGCTCTGATTTCTCTCTTGGACTTCTAACCATCTCCGTCCCTCTGCCCATTTCTCCCACCCCACTGGGAGCAAGGAGTATGACTTATTCATCGTAAGGGCTAAGCGTGGAGCCCGATGCCACAGGAAACACGCAAGCATGGAGGAATGGATGCATTTTCAGCTTTTACTGGCCAAGTAGGGGAGGTCAGGAGCATTTATTTACTGCAGACTTGGGAAAGTTGGACTAGTGCTTCTATTCAAATTTTTCTAGCCTCCTAAGAGTTTGTGTACTTGAGGGGCCTGAGCCTGGGAATGGTCTGCGATTGTTGACTTGGGCTGGACTGGCGTGGGTAAGAAGTAGACCTGATCGCACTGTGGGGTGGGGAACAGCGGTTCTGGAGTTCCTAGTAGAGGGACCAGCAGGTTCCTGCCTGAGGCCCTGTTCCTGTATCCCAGGAGTGGGGACATTGGAGCAGGGCAAGAGTCCAGGGTACTGTGTTCTCCTTGTCTGTTTTGTGGGTGACTTTGGAGGGAGCTCTGGCCTTGAAGACAAGGAGGTGACCTCAGCGCAACCAAAGAAAGGCTGCTCTCAGCCTCTCGTACCCCAGAAACGCCCCTGCAGGGCGAACTCTTCTCCCCTAAGCTCCTCATTTGACCTTTTTCTTCCTAACTAGTGGCTTCCTACTGTTCCAAGCTGTTGCCTTGGCAACTGTCATTAAAGCCCCTCCTTCCAGGGAGGGGTAAGGGGGCTATTTAATTTATTCTTGTTGGGTGGAGGAAGACTCCGGGGGTCAGCAATGATGCGGTGGGGCTGAGGCTACTGACCTCCGCCCTGGAGCAAATCTCATGATGGATTCAAACAGAGCGAAGAACAAGGGTCTCAGTCTGGGAAAACGCCCCACAATTAAAATAGTCCCACTTAGCTTTCAGAGCAGCATTCTCTCTTAGCTGGAGAGACCCAAAATTTCCAAGAGATTCTTCTAGAAATGTAGTAGCTTTTAATCACAAATGTTCTCAGGTGGGACTTCCCTGGTGGCCCAGTGGTTAAGAATCTGCCTTGCAACACAGGGGACGTAGGTTCAATCCCTGGTCAGGGAACTAAGATCCCACATGCCATGGAGCCACTAAGCCTGCGCTCCGGAGACCACAAGCCACAACTAGAGAGAGTCCTTGAGTCTCAACGAAAGATCCCCCATGACACAGTGAAGACCCTGCATGCCACAACTAAGGCCAAATGGACTCAAATAAATACATAAATATTTTTTTAAAAGACTGTTAAAAAAAAAAGTTCTCAGGCTACTGCAGGAGGTAGGGGGAGATGTGATAGTCATGAGTTCTGATTGGCTTAACCTCAATATTCCATATCCGTAAAATGGGAGAGTTCAAGCTCTGCTTTCTCCTCTGAAAAGGAAATGTCCCAGTGCCGCTTACCACCCTCCCTATGACAGCTGCTGCTGCTGCTGCTGCTGCTGCTGCTGCTGCTGCTAAGTCGCTTCAGTCGTGTCCGACTCTGTGCGACCCCATAGACAGCAGCCCACCAGGCTCCTCCGTCCCTGGGATTCTCCAGGCAAGAATACCAGAGTGGGTTGCCATTTCCTTCTCCAGCACATGAAAGGGAAAAGTGAAAGTAAAGTCGCTCAGTCGTGTCTGACTCTTAGCGACCCCATGGACTGTAGCCTACCAGGCTCCTCCATCCATGGGATTTTTCCAGGCAAGAGTATGGAGTGGGGTGCCATTGCCTTCTCCACACTATGACAGCTGCTCCTCTCCAAAGATGTTTTAATTCTCCTTCAGGCACTGGCTCAGCCCCAAGAGCTACACAACTATCATCCCCCTTCAGGGCTGGCCAGCTCAGGATCTCCCCACCTGGGCAGGCTGGTTAACCCTCTGCCAGATAAATCAGCCTCCTCCCCAAGAGGCTGGGCACACACACTCAGAAGGAGGAACGCCACGTCCGGCCCTCCCTCCCTGGGCTCTGGGACTAGATGATACCCACGGCCAGGTTGGAGCGGAATCTTACCAAAGATAACTTATCATCACATACTCTGGTATGTCCCAGTTAGGACTAATCCCCATCCTTAACTTTTTTTTTCTGAATAAGAAGCCTAAATGGTTTTTTTTTCCTGTCTACAATCTCAATCTTTCAATAAACCAGTTGAAGCCAGAATCAAACCTACAAAACTCTCAAAACATCTGAGCTGAAATTAAACCAGAACAGAAAACGTTCTTGATACTGAACCTGAACTGAGCTATCCTATGTCATTCCCTCTAAATCCCTGGAGAGGGGAGCAGTCCTGCCCGAGAAGTCCGTGCTACCTGCCTTGAGCTGGTGCAGCCCTCCAAGATACCGATGAGAAGACAGAGAAGATGGAGAAGCTGGACAGGAGGCTGGGGTCCCAGGGATGAGGTGTGGGCGGGACTGGCAGGCTGAAGGCAGGACGGGCCAGCTGGGCAGCAGAGACCATTCCCTTCCCTGATTCCTCTCCCTCCCTGCGGACAGCCCACCAAAGCATGACACCAGGTTCTGGGGTTTCTGCTCTGACCGTGTTCTTGCTCTTGTCTGGGCTTGATTTCTGCCTAATGTACTTTTTCAGGTCAGTTACGTCATCTCCCCTCGCCTCAGTTTCCCTCTCTGAATAGGCGATCTGCTCCGTGCCTGTCACAGGAGAATCGCAGACTTAGGAAAACTGCTGGAGCTATGGGGTTTTGGAGCCCGTCTCATCCAAGCCCTTCCACTCGTGGACGCAGGCGGTCAGGGCTGGTCCTGGGGCTCCCACCAGCTCCATCCGGGGTGGTCCAGAGGAAAACACGGCTGGTGAAGCCACAGCTTGGGCCTGAGGAGGGACAAAGGTGGCCCTGCTGTAATTCAAGCCCACCGGTTTCCGTCTTTCTCTGCCTTGGAAGTTTTCCGTTTTGACGTTGTCCTCCATCCTCGCCAGACACAGGATGGTGGCGGTGGAGACCGTGGCAGAAACCCAGACAAAAGTAGATTTTAAAATGCAACAGCTTGCATCTGTCCTGTGGTGTCCACAATGTGAGTTCTCTTCAGCTTTGAAGCTTTCACCCCAGGGCCAGGATTCAATGACCACAAGGACAACAGGACGCTGAAATAGGCCAGGAATCCAATCCAAGAGAAGGGCGTTATCAGACCCAGCCGCACAGGCCCCAGCCAGGTAATCCAACCAGGCAGAGGAGGAGTGCGGAGACAGTGCAGGGCAGGGAGGTGACGCAGACCAGACGGGGAAAGCTGGTCACTTCAACCTGTCTTTCTAGTTGGGCTCCTCCTCTCCTGGGAGGGCGGGACCTCGGCGGACACGCAGTTAGTGGTGTCATTTTGCTTGGACATCGCTCAGAAGGTGGGTCAAGATGGACAGTGTACTACAGTGGAGGGTGACAGTCTCTACAGAGACGAGCAAAAGAAAAAGTGTGCCTAAACCATTGCACAAGGAGGTGGAGGCTAGGTCTAGTCAGAATTCCTCTTGAGAGGGGCCCCCGCTGAACAGTGGGTGACTGCAGGAGGCCATACCCTCCTTCTCAAGAGGGCTTTGAACACAGGATGGCTTCTTTGGTTCATGGTTAAATGAAGACCTGCCTCAAGGTAGGATGGACTTCGTGGATTTTTCAAAGGGCCCTGTTGGCCTAAAGAATTTAATAATAGCTACCATTTCTATTGGAGCTTCTTTGGTGGCTCAGCAGTAAAGAATCCACCTACAAGGCAGGAGATGCTAGTTTGGTCCCTGGGTGGGGAAAATTCCCCTGGGGAAGGAAATGGAAGCCCTCTCCAGTATTCATGGAAAATCCCATGGACAGAGGAGCCCGGTGGGCTATGGTTCATGGGGTCGCAGAGAGTTGGACACGACTTAGTGATTAAATACACAACACACACAACCACTTCTATAGCTTTTACAATGCGCTGACTGCTGTCGAAAGTGCTTAACAAAAATGAACTCATTTAATCCTTACGAGCCACCCCTGGAGGACATATTATTACTGTTCCCATTGTACAGATAGGAAATTGGAGTCGCGGAGAAGGACGTCACTTTCTCAAGACCACACAGATAAAGGGTGGCAGAACTGGGTTTCCCATACAGAGTCCAATTTCTCAGAGTCACTCTGTGACTCTCCTAAGAAATATTAGTGGGTGAACTCAGCCGTTCACTGCAGCTGAGAACAGAGGAGATGGGTAGATGACCATCCAAGTCCTGTCTTTAGCTGCTTTTCTTCTTTCAGACCCCAAGGCCACAGTGGGACAATCACCTGTCTCCTAGAGGTGGCAGTAAGCTCAGAGCCACATTTAGGAGGACTGTGCTGGGAGGCTAAAAGTCAGCTGATGAGGGCTGACTCTGGGGCACGAAGAGGTGAGCTGAAATCCACGGGAGATTTACTGTCTGGTCTTCCAGGTGGGAGGGGCCTCTTCAAAAGGAGAATGAAATAGTAATCCTATTAGCAGTCACTTGCCTTTAAATCACAGCTAGGTCTGCACAGAAATTAATGACAGCCTCTTTACTTGAATATCCAATTCAAATCAGCATATCCAATTAACTAGCTTACCTGCAGGCCCCTCCAAACGCTTTTTCTTATGCATCAACTTCTTCTCTAGTTAGTTCTAAATTATGGAGCTTTTGCTTGGGATCTGACACTCTAATATCACTTTATTAGTAGTAGTAGGGGTACTAGTAGTCGTAGTATTTTTGTAATAGCTGCTGAGGAGCAATAGAACCGGGGATCTTCTTGGGCGTCTCAGTAGGAAGCAGATTGGTTTGAGAGGCAGCACGCTGCAGAGGGAGGCGCTGGTTGGTGTCTGCAGGGCTGGGATCTAATCCCAGCTTTCTCATTAATTGGCTGTGTGACTTCAGGCAAGTCGCTTCACTTGTTTGTGTAATAGGTTCCGCAGCTGCCAAATAAGGGTGGTAACTTCTGTCCTCGGAGCTCAGGCAGGATGTTGTGAGGGTGAAATGACTTATTAGCCATGAATTTCAGGACTGTCCAATATTCATTCAGGACATGGCCTCCTGGGAGCTAGGCTTGTGTTGAGAGCTGGGGATGCTTTGAGAAAGGGTCCCCTTAGGAAGGCCCAGGAATGGGCAAGTGGACAATCCCATCAGTCCTCACATACCTGGGCTACCCCGTGTGACAGAGGTGTGTGTGGGGAAATCCAGGGAGGCTGGCAAGGAGGGGAGGGCTTCCTGGAGGAGCTGATACCGAAACTGAGAAGCAGGAGGGGAAGGAAATGCAAAGTCTTGGGAAACTTTATAAAGTGTGACATAAATATAGAAGTGCGATTGTTACATCTAGGCCCAGATTGCTTGGAAACCCGGTTTGTCAGACCTGAGTATTTGCAGAGGGTGAGGCTTTCGACATGTAGTCACTGAGGGCTCAACAATTTCAGCAGGTCTTACCACTGCGTGTTGTAAAATTCCCCTTGGAGGAGGTCTTTATTATTTGATTTTATTTCTGCCTCAGTACTCTGGGCTTGTGTGGTGTATAGTGTGTGTCTACATGCCTCTGCGCGCGCGCGCACGTGTGTGTGTGTTCGCACGCGTGCACTGAGTCTGTTAAAGAAGGTAGAGAAGTCTGGTGCTGCTCAGACTGAACTTGGGAGTGAGTTAATGAACATGTGTATCTGCAGCTGTGCATTTAGTGCTTCGAGGGTGAGGATTCGTGCTGAAGTTTATTTTTGTAGAGTTTCATGACCCAAATTATTTATAGATTGAAGTCTCTGGTAGATTCGGTCTCTGAGATTCTTCCTCCCTCTATCCGGCACTCACTACACGTGAATCCACAGACGGACACAGACACGCAGCAGCGACTGCCAGGGTGCCGGAAGGGGCTCAGGGCCCCTAGCTCAGCCCCCCGTCTGTGCCAGCGGTAACTAACCACCCGGGGTCACACACAGTCCAGTGGGCTGAGGCTCCCTGAAGCACAGCTGGGAGCCTGCCCCTGAACGCGCGGATCATTGCAGGGGACACAGGAGCCTGGAAAACCTGGCCTGTGAGCTGCACGGAGCCAGATGAGACGAGGAAGAGGGAAACTAAGGACCCGTCCTGGCCGCGAGGTGGAGGGAGGTCACTGAGGTGTACTAAACTTGGAGAACTCCAGTGACCCGCACCATTGTGCGCACGCACAGACACACACACACACATGCATCCTCCACACGCACATACGCATGAGCACACATGGGCACACACACACATACATCAATCCTCCACATGCACATACGCATGAGCACACATGGGCACACACACACATACATGCATCCTCCACATGCACATACACGTGAGCACACACACACACACATGCATCCTCCACACGCACATATGCATGAGCACACACGGGCACACACACACACATGCATCCTCCACACGCACATATGCATGAGCACACACGGGCACACACACACACACATGCATCCTCCACACGCACATATGCATGAGCGCACACACACACACATCCTCCACATGCACATGCGCATGTGCACACACGGGCACACACACATGCATCCTCCACATGCACATACGCATGAGCACACATGGGCACGCACACACACACACATGCATCCTCCACACACACATACGCATGAGCACACACACACATGCATCCTCCACACGCACATACGCATGAGCACACACGGGCACACACACACACATGCATCCTCCACACGCACATACGCATGAGCACACACGGGCACACACACACACATGCATCCTCCACACGCACATACGCATGAGCACACACGGGCACGCACACACACACACATCCTCCCACATACGTGTGGATGCTTCCAGCACTGGTCCCCAGTGAGCTGTCGGTCAATCCTGGGGCTTCGACCCTGGAGACTGACATTTCCAGGTTCAGTCATTTCTGTTTCTGTGCATGTTAGGAATCTGCCCTAGATATTAATCAGGGGGTGGACAGGCTAGCACACGGGCCACGGGGCTAGAGGCTCCTGGATTTCAGAAGGCCGGGTCAGGGAGGGTTTTCTCCTGGAGAGCCGGGAGGGGTTCTCAAGAGGAACCACTTGCCTCTGGACTTCTGCATCTTGGGACGGGCTGAGAATTCTGGCTTCTCAGGACAGGGATGTGGTGACTATTTACTGAGCATGGACTCTGACCTGGGGTTGGGGAGGTTAGCTGGGGTTCTCGTCTAAGTCACGGCTTCTCTGCTCCTTATCAGCTGGGGGTGGGTGGCCAAGCCATCACCATCCAGCAGCCCACAGAATGGCAAGGAGCAGCCTGTCTTCATGCCTTCCTGGGGCTGAGGACCGACTGCACTTCACAAGGGCACCAGCCCCTGTCTCAGGGCCTCGCCCTGTACTTCTTAGGGGAGAGCGACACCGAGGGCCAGAAGTACCAGAATCAGCGTCTTGGGTCTTGCTCTACCAGCGAGGGCTGGCAGGGGCTGGGGAAGGGACAAGAGAAACCAAGAGAGGGGAGTGGCGCAAGGCAGTTCCGGAGGATGGGGCTCTGACCCTAGACCAGCCCCGCCTTTCAAGGATGCTCCAGCTCAAGGCTTGGGCAGGTCAGGAGGCTCCGGGAACAAGCTGAAGCTGCTGGGGCAGAGGATGCACTTGATTGTTCTGGGAAACAATAAGATAAACACAGCGAGGGACGAGGGACGGAAGAAGCATTAAGCAGCCACAGATGAAATCAAATCACGCAGTGGCAAAGCAATAATTCACCAGGCGCGCACAGAGCTGGGGGGCGGGGAGCGTGGAGGGGTAGCAGGAGGAATTCATAAAGAATAATGAGTGTCTCCTGCTAAATTCAGAATCTCTGTTTACCCAAAGCTCTAGCAATGCTGGAGTCTCAGGATCTCCATTCAAGGCGTCACACCCAGGTGACTGGCCTGGGGAGGCCCTGGCCTTGTGGGGATACAATCTAACCGCTTACGCTTTTTGAACTGGGAAAGATTTAGAACCAACCTTTAGGTCCATGTGCAGCCTTCACCAAGCTCTGAAACAGCATGCAGTGAAGGCGAGGCATATGGACACATGCCCCCCAGGGTTAACTACTACCTTGGAAAGTTTCCAGGGGGGTGCTGGCGGAGCGGGGTGGGGGTGGGGCAAAGGAAAATAACACTTCCTGAGGCTGGATATACACAGGGCTTTTGAATGGCTTATCTCCCTTTATCAACTAGTTCAACATATTTACGGAACATCTATTGAGCGTGACAACCAGTGTGCAAGAATGCTGGAGATACAAACGGGAACGATCGTGAAAACACTATGCGGTGGGCCTTCCCATCTTGCAGCATTAGATACAAAGGATTGAGCGCAGGATCATGCTGCTAGGAGGCAGCGGAGCAGACCTCCAAGCAGAGGCTGCCTGACTGCAAAGCCTGTACTCAGTCTCTTTCACTCGGCCATCCCCCGGGGCCTCGGTTTTCCCTAAGTCAAACAAGAGGACAATGCCTACCCTGGGACTGAAAATTACATCTAGAAAGTGCTGGGTGTCCCTGGAGATAAGTCCCGGGGAACAAAATAGATCATATAGCTGTCTCCTCCAGGGTGACAAGGAAGGCCACCTGCAGCTGGAAAAAGAGCGAAAAAGGGCGGGTGCTGAAGAGGGTTACTACACTCTTTAATTAACTCGTTCTTTTCAAAGGCTGAAAATTGTCCCACATTTTATAATCTGGAACAATAATCTCTTGCTTTCATTAACACCGAAGACGGCATTTCAGGCTGGAAAGATAGGAAGGGAGGTCTAGGCTGTGAGCATGGCTTTCTGACACTCAGCTTGTGCCTGAGTGCAGGAGACTCCCTGAGACTTTAAAAGGAAAAGTCATTTTTTAAAAACGCATGGGGCATGTGTCTACCATGGTGCAGCAAATGCACGGTAACTGAGAGAAACCCATCCATGTCGCTGTATTTCTCTTCCCATTGCTAACGGGCTAGGTCTGAGTCTTTATTGCCTCTTATCTGTGTTACTGCAATAACCTGAGAAATCTCCCTGCCTCCAGCATATTCCTGCTCTAATCTGTTCCACCAAACACTGCCAGATTAATCTTCTTAGAACACTTATTTGATCCTGCCTTTTCTGTATGCAAAATCCTTAAATTTCAGGTGTTTGTAATTTTCTTTCTCTAGCTTATCTTGGTCTCCTATTTTTTAAAAATGATGAACATACACTACTTTTGGAAGATGAAATACAGGAAATCACTGCCTGCATCCATGCACACACACACACACACAAATTACCTGTAATTGTCCCAGTTGAAAATTTAGAAAAGTTCGCATGCCTCAATGTATCATTCAGGTAATTCGTCTAGCTCACATGACCTTCTCACCATTTTCCAATTGGGTCCCCAGGCTCTTGGTCTTTATACCTCTGCTTAAGAATTTATTTTACTTCCTAGATCCTAATCATCCTTCAAGGCCCAACCCAAACGCCACCTCCTCCATGAAGTCTATACCAGTCCCTCCTTTGAACTCCCACAGTACCTAGCGTGACTATTGGCACAGTTGCTTGTGAACATGTGCAGTTATCTTTCCTGAGATTGTTGTAAGTCCCTGGAAAGCAGACACTGTTCTGTGCAGCTCCATATGCCTTACTGTCCTGGATACTACTGTGTACTGAGTAGGACCGCAGGAACACACACTGATGGAGGGATAGATTCTTGCTGCTGAAACCAGGCAGGAGTGGAACACAAGTCATAGCCTACGTTTATTTAATCCCTTTTATTGTTAGACGGGGCTTCCCAGGTGGCTCAGTGGTAAAGAATCTGCCTGCCATTGTAGGAGATGCAAGTTCAATCCCTGGGTTGGGAAGCCCCCTGGAGAAGAAAATGGCAACCCACTCCAGTATTTTTGCCTGGGAAATTGCATGGACAGAGGAGCCTGGTGGGCTATAGTCCATGGGGTTGAAAAGAGTCGGACACGACTGAGCAACTAAACAACAACACATTGTTAGATATCATGCCAAGGGCTTTACACGTATCTCATGTAATCCTCACAAAGGCCTTATTATCCCATGTCATAGATGAGAAACTGAGGCACAGAGGCATGAATAACTTCCTCAAGGTCACAGCGCTGGTAGGCAGCAAGACAGAACTCAACTCTCTTGGGCCTCTGTTTTCCCATTTCTAGAAAAGAATGGGGAGAGAACAAGGCAATCATGTCCATATATCTACTCCATCCCCCACAACCAAATCTTCTGGAACCTGGCACACAAACACACTGCTCACATTAGTGTCTGTTGAAATGACCCTTTTTGGCTCCTGTGGGATTGGTAAGAGCCCTTAGCAGGAGGTGTTGGAGAAGACTCCTGAGAGTCCCCTGGACTGCAAGGAGATCAAACCAGTCTATCCTAAAGGAAATCAGCCCTGAATATTCATTGAAAGTACTGATGCTGAAACTACAATCCTTTGGCCACCTGATGCAAAGAGACAACTCACTGGAAAAGACCCTGATGCTGGGAAAGATTGAAGGCAGGAGGAGAAGGGGATGACAGAGGATGAGATGGTTGGATGGCATCACCAACTCAATGGAAATGAGTCTGAGTAAACTCCAGGAGATGATGATGGACAGGGAAGCCTGGCATGCTGCAGTCCACGGGGTCGCAAATAGTCAGACACGACTTAGTGACTGAACAGCAACACGTATATAAACATTCAAGGTGCTGCTCTGAAAAGAACCCCAGAACCACTAAGCTGGAGGCCTGCTGGCTCAACGACAGACGGAGAGTGAGGGTTAAGGTCACGATGATGGGGTCAGAGTTGAGGTCTGAGGAACAGGGCCCGAGAAGGGAAGGGAAGTGAGGACAGAAAGCCTCTACCGCCTGAAGTCCCAGGCGGCCGGAGCAGTTCAGGGCTGCCCTGTTGGCCCTGCTGTGTCTGACTTCCTGGCAGAGCCCAAGGGCAGAGCAGACAGCTGAGGACGGGTCCAGCTCTCTTAAAAGATTCTGTTTGAAGAGCCGTCGTCTTCACACCTTTCCCCGTCTCCCCTCCCAGGAGAGGGACTTTAATAATGAGCTGCTTCGTGACAACAGACCCCTAATTAATTCATTGCTATTCTTCGGGGGCCAGATCGTTCTAATCAAGGTGGGCTGGGGGTGGGGTGGGGTGAGGAGCAAGGACCGTGTCGTTTGCTTGATCCGCCATGGACTCTAGCCGCCGACCCTGGCCTCGCTGCTCAGAGACACTTCCCGGTCACCAGTTTTTCTCGGGCTGGACACCTGCTTCTCCTCGGTGCCCGCCCCCTCCTGTGCTGACACCCCACAGCTGCCGGGCACAGCACCAGCACGCAGCCCCTGCTGGCGCCTGGGTACCACACTGCCTGCATCAGGTGCCAGGGGCTCACAGAGGGGCTGGTGAAGGCGGGAAGCGGGCTTGGCCTTGTGCACAGCAAACCCCGTACCGCCTTTTCTCTGAACAGAACATCCCGTTGGGCTCGAGGGTCAGCCAGGCGCAGCCACTGCCCTTCTTTTCCGGCTTCCCATCCTCCCAACCCCTGAGAGGGTCCCACTGCCCAGAAGGCTATGAGCCCCTGGCCTCTGGGCAGCTACATGCCACAGCACCCAGGGGGTGGCTGTCTCTCTGCAGCTGATGGGGTTCTTCCCATGAGGATGTGAGCGGAGGACAGGGGTCAAGACAGCAGGGGACTGTCCTAGGGATACTGTGAAACAAAACATACAACTCCCCCTCAAGGCAGGTCACACTTGGAAAGAAAGAAGGAGAGAAAGAAAGTGAAGTTGCTCAGTTGTGTCTGACTCATTGTGACCCCCTGGATTGTAGCCTACCAGGATTCTCCATCCATGGGATTTTCCAGGCAAGAGCATTGGAGTGGGTTGCCATTTCCTTCTCCACACACTTGGAGATGACGGGAATTAAAGAGTGCCCGGGTCTCGTCTCTGTGAGGAGGGCAGCCTCTTCAGAGGGGTTTGCCATTCCCTTTCTGACACGTCAGTCTTCCCTCCTGACAGGTGTAGACTGTCCAGTCAGGGCTGACGTCTTAACTGGGTGAGGGTGGAGGCCACTCGGGGGCACTCAGTCAAGGGAGTTAATTTTCCACTTTCTTCATCTGCAAAAATGGTAAAAAACAACAAATGAAAAAATACAGCCAGCATGACAAGGCTACGGTGAGGACAAATTAGATAAGGAATGTGGAAACAAACGGGAATCTGGAAAGGGCTGCACGGAGGTGAAGACTTTCTGACTGATTTACTCTGATCCACAGACTTGGGTGGGACCAGATTGAGGAGGAAAACTGGGCCGGGAGGGACTTCTTCAGGGGCCCGTGGGGGCCACTGGCTCCCTGCCCCCCAACTCTCAGCCCTTTCCCAGGGGAACAGCTGGAGAAGGAGGCAGGGGCAGGCAGCGAGGGCAGGAGCGGCGGGCGCCCTTTGCTGGGCAGGAGGTTGCTGCCTGCTTTTGAAGGCGGCCTCTGAACGCAGAGGGGTGGTCTTGCCAGGGTCTCCCCAGGACTTGTGCTGGGGACGCTGAGGGCGGAGGCCACTGGGCTCCGAAAGGATGGCGGTGTTCCGCTGCAGACTCTTTCTGCTCTGTGAGCAAGAGGCGAGTGAGGGGGAGGCCCCCGGCTTTCCCCACAGAGAGAAGGCCGCTCGGGGCAAACCTCCCCACTTCTAATCTGCTCCTTAAAGAGAAAGAGCTAGAAGGAGCTGCAGCTTGGCTTTTGTGTAAAGTACTAAGGCGCCCCACCCCCCGTGCCCCTCCCACACCCCCCACCTCCCCCAAATCCTCTCTATTTTTTTCCTCTTAAAAGAGCGCTCCACCTCTCCAGGGACCGGAATCATTAACTGAACAGCACTTTGCCTCTCATAGCTTTTGACAATTTGGCAGTGAGCTGGAAAGTACCAGAGAAACCACGGAAAAAAAAAAGCAGAGCAGGAGAGGGTGGGCCAAAGGGGTGTGTCCCGAAGACCAGCCTGGTGTGAGCCCGGCCCCAGGCTGACCCCGCGATGATGCTCCGGATGGATCTGTCTCTCTCATCCCGCCCGCCGGCTCTGGGCGTCCGCCCTTCTCTCCGCCATCCCCCAGAAGCTGCCTGGGGCTGGCTGGCATCCAGTCTACACAAGGGCTGCCTCCAGGAGAATCAGGAAGGGATGTCCCTCACCCCACCTGACACCTGAACCTCACTGTGACTTGCAGAGGAGGGCCCCCTGAGGACAGAGGTCTGGAGAGAGACCACGGGGCTGGGCAGGAAAGGATGGGTCCTCCCTACAAGGAGAGACAGACCTTCCTTTGCTGAAAGGCCAAGTCCTGGACATCTCCAAAGAGGAAAGCAAACGGGCGAGAGAAAGGAGGGTCATGGATATCCCAGTCAAATGGTGATAAATGTAAAGCCGAGAGAGAGAACTTAGGTTGGATAGCTGCAGAACTGCTCTGGACCATCCCAATCGTTAGGGAGTGATGGCTTTGAGGGGACGTCTCAGAGGGGGACCACGGGCCTCCGGCCACCCTGGTGAGCCTCCTCGCCTTGTTCGGGCCTCCTCTCCCCATGCTGGGAAGGTCACCTTCTTCGGTAACCCTGGCATGGAGTGCAGCTGCCACTAACTGAGCACATACTATGTGCTGCCTGAGGCAACAGGCGCCTTATTCCAGGTACCTACTTTAATCCCCCGAGCCCATGTTACTGATGAAGACATGGGGCCTCGAGAGGTCAGGTTAGCTTTAGGTCACATAGCCAGTCAGTGGTAGAGAGAGACTGGAACCTGGGTCACTTTGATTACACAATCTTTGACTAAGCTGCGTGCCTCCCCATTGATGCTGGGAAAGATTGAAGACAAAAGGAGAAGGGGGCGGCAGATGATGAGATGGTTGGATGGCATCATCGACTCTATAGATATGAATTTGAGCAAACTCCAGGAGATAGTGAAGGACAGAGGAGCCTGGGGTGCTGCAGTTCATGGGGCCACAAAGAGTCAGACATAGTGACTGAACAACAATGCCTCCCCAAAATGCATTCATCTTTGTCTTGTATAGGATGTTAACATTTTACCATCTATCATTTTGAGGCTCTTATTCTGCTGTCTGAGCCCCAATAGAAGTGCCCACAAAAAAGATAAATTCCCAGAAGCTGAAGCCATTGAGTTCATTTTATTCAACTTTCAACAGAGTGCCAAGCACAAAGAGGGTGCTTAAAAAATTGCATTCTGTCCTTGAATTAAGTTAGAGCTCCAGAAAGCCACAAACCTGGGCCTCTAAAACTTAACCAGCAAGTATCACTTTCCTCAAAGACCTTATCCACTTGCCTTTTATTGTTGGTTACTCCCTGAGAGCAATTCACCGAATGATGGCTGCTACAAGGATATCACAGCCCTGACACTTCAGTGGAAGTTAATATAAGAAACTGCCATATATAAGATGCTTTTGATTTTGATGTCAAACCTTTTTTCCTGGTTTCTGTATAAAGGCTCACATGATAAATTACTTACAGAATGTAATGTCTGGAAATTGTCTCTCCTGAAAAATAAAAATCTCTTCTATTGGAGATTAAAAATTTCTAGTTCATCTCATTTCTCTTTTTGATTTGGCTGCCAGGATACTCAGGGCAAATTTGAGGCTGAGTGCTGGTGTCTATTTTGGCTTTATTCTTAGCATATTTATTTTTGCTCCTCTCATGACTTGGACTTTCTAGTTCAATGATGGTTTTCGTTATAAATGTTTGCCAATCTTTTGTGTCACCTAATTCTTTATTTGGAAAGAAGTGGGCTAGTACATATAAATGCATATAAATAATTATTTTCAAGTACTCTAACACTCTGCTCTGCACAGGTTTGCATTTTGCTGTTTGATGCCTTGATGTTGTCTCAGGTCTTTGCACAATGTGCTCATATCCTTTGCGGGCAGGAGCTGGCCAGGAGGTGTTTCTGGGCTATTTCCAGGATGGTTTTAGTGTATGTGAGAGGGAAAAAGTGAGGAGATTATCACTCATAACTTAGAGCCAGAAGTCAATTTCCCTTCTGTTGGGATAATGAAAATCCATACATCAATGATGGGTTTGGCCCCTAATACTGCTCCCTCAGATCAGTTCAGTTCAGTCATTCAGTGGTGTCTGACTCTTTGCGACCCCATGGACTGCAGCACGCCAGGCTTCCCTGTCCATCACCAACTCCTGGAGCTTGCTCAAACTCAGGCTCCCTAGCTATTTGTAAAACGGAAGAATGAATGAGTAAGTTAATGAGCGAATGTCTCCCTGAGCCAGGACCTTCTTCTCCTAGGAGAGGAGGCAAGGACTGGCAGGAAGCCCCATCTTCAGGCCACAGAAGGGACTCCAGATCACTAGGAGCCCAAAGGAGCCACGCTCTTCGTCCCAGCCTCGTCCCCCTGCCGGGGGAACCTGCGCTGTGGGTGGCAAAATGGGTCCGTGTGTTGGGCGCTAGAAGAGGGAGAGGAAAAGAAGGAAGGCCGAGGGGGCCTTTCTGCTCCCCCTCCCGCCTTGAAAGGGACCCAAAGGCCAGCCGGCAGGCGCTGTGGGGCGGGAGGCAGTCTCTGGGGTGTCTGCTGTCACCAGCAAGCCCCTTCCACCTCCTGCCTGCTCATCTCTTTCTGCCTCTCTTCCCTGTGTTTCTCCTGTCAATTCCAGTTTCTCTGCATGTCTGTTATCCCTCTTTGTCTTTCTCTGTGCTGTCTCTCTGCCTCTCTCCCCGTGTCTCCCCAACACACACACACACACACACACACACATCTCTCTCCCAGATCCCCAAGAGAGGAACTCTTGGAGCCCTCCTCCTCATCTCACAGACCCGAGATACGGCCAAAGGGCAGAAGACCCCAGGCTGGAGCACAGGGTGCTTGCGCCTTCCAACCTGACCTGCCTTCAAACCTGGACTTCCATTCTAATCCCAGTGGCTTTGCCCACATCAGTTGGGCTAATTTTTTCCTGTAATTAAATGGGAGCCTCCCCCCACCATTCCATTTCTAATCCCAGATAATTAGCTCTCTGATTGCCAGTGCTGGGCAGGAAACCTCATGTTTGGAGAGGGATTTTGGACAGACGGATTAGGCAAACACTATGCAGGAAGTTGCACTGGGAAAACAGGCTGTTCTCAAAGTTTGTTGTGAAAAGGGATTTGTGGTGGGCAAAGGGCCTGTTCCCTCCAGGTGGTCTGAGCTGCCTCTGACCCCGTCAGGTTCTCCAACAAAGGATAACTATACTCAGATTTCAGGATCCCTTTGGTAGGCTCTGTTTCCAGCCCACTAAGCTGAGGGTATTCCGGGGGTGGGGGGTACTCCTTCCTGCTGATGGACAGGAGAGAAAGGGGGAGAGTCCTACAGGTGTCCACCCCCCCATGCTGGCTGGGTGGCTGTTGTTCAGTTGCTCGGTTCTGTCCAACTCCTTGCGACCTCATGGACTGCAGCACGCCAGGCTTCACTGTCCTTCACCATCTCTCAGAGTTTACTCAAACTCATGTCCATTGAGTCAGTGATTCCATCCAACCATCTCATCCTCTGTCGTCCCCTTCTCCTCCTGCCCCCAACCTTTCCCAGCATCAGGGTCTTTTCTAATGAGTCAGCTCTTCGCGTCTGGTGGCCGAAGTATTGGAGCTTTAGCTTCAGTATCAGTCCGTTCAAAGAATATTCAGGACTAATTTCCTTTAGGATGTACTGGTTTAATCTCCTTGCAGTCCAAGGGACTCTCAAGAGTCTTCTCCAACACCACAGTTCAAAAGCATCAATCCTTTGGCGCTCAGCCTTCTTTATCGTTCAACTCTTGTATCTGTACATGACCACTGGAAAAACTATAGCTTTAACTAGACGGACCTCTGTCGACAAAGGGCTGTTTCTGCTTTTTAATACGATGTCTAGGTTTGGGGTGGTGATCAAAGGTTAATCAAATACGGTGGGTGATAACAAGGCACCATGACTCCTATTGACCCAGGGGTAGGGAAGGTGCCAGGAATATGGAGAAATAAATCCCACTCCAAGAGGCTTTGGGAGGACACTTCAGAGAGGGAGGGGACAAGGAGTCCTGGGGGTCAAAGTCTCCAGCTGAGGCTGGCACTTGCCACTTGCACTTGCCACTGCCACTGCCACTGGGTCATCAGCTGCTCTGCAGAGAGTATGGTCAGGGGGTGGCATTTCATTTTTTTTTTCTGCAATCCACATTTTCTTCTGTGATCCTCATGATCATTCCTGCAAGGAGGGTATCCTATTAGAGAATTGGAAACTGAGTCCCTGAGACAGCAAACGACTCCTTCAAGGTTAAAAGCAAACCACCACGGCAGAGCTGAGAAGCTAGTGCGAGGCTGCAGACAGCTGGTCATCTCTGCCCTGGGTGTAACGTGGGCTCTTCCAGCTCTGCAATCCTTTCCTTCATTGGGAGAGTTTGGGCATTTAGAATACTGGAGTGATGAGAGTTTTAGGACACCAGACATCCAAGGAGATTCAGGACTCAGACAGCCAAGGGCTGGGAGGATTCTGAAAGCCCAGGGCTACCTGGATGCCCTAAAGGAAATCAATCCTAAATATTCAGGAAATTAGTCCTGAATATTCATTGGAAGGACTGATGCTGAAGCTGAAGCTCCAGTACTTTGGCCACCTGATGTGAAGAACTGACTCATTGGAAAAGACCCTGATGCTGGGAAAGATTGAAGGCGGGAGGAGAAGGGGATGACAGAGGATGAGATGGTTGAATGGCATCACCAACTCGAGGGAAATGAGTTTGAGCAAGCTCTGGGAGATGGTGAAGGACAGGGAGGTCTGGCATGCTGCAGTCCGTGAGGTTGCAAAGAGTTGGACATGACTGAGCGACTGAACTGACTGACTGACCTGGACGCCCATCTGGATGTCTTCCTGACATGGATTGGGGCAGGCACTCTCTGGCCCCTGGAGTGACCACAGGATGGCTTGAACACTGACACACCTCCTTCTTTGGAGCTACCGGGAGCCTTGAGGCTGGCTCACTCTGATTCTGAGAGGAAGGGGCAGGAACCCATGCCGGGGGCTGGTGCAGAGTGGATCTGAGCTTTTAGAGCTGGGAGAGGGCGCACAGGCCAGTGGGCTGGCACCTGGAGGATTTGCCCAGCCTGCTGGTTAAGGCACCTGGCCCTGGGTTCCCACAGTGGCGGCTCCTCCAATGGGCTCAGGGCATGGGGGAGAAGGGAGGCAGGCCGGGGATAGATTTCAGATGGGCTATCAGGTTTGTCCATAGTCCGGCTCTGAGGCTCCTCTGGTCTCCCCAGCTCCCTCGGCTCTGATTCAGCTCCCTCAGCTCTGATTCAGCCGCAGGGCGAAAGCCCGCTCTGGAATGCCAGTGAAACCCTACCTGCTGCTCCCACCAGCCTCCCCCTCACCTCCTGGGCACTAGAGACAGCACTCTCCTTCTCTGCCCCTTCCCTCCTTCCTGGTGACAACCCCCCACCTAGTAAAGCAGGAACGGTTAGAGCTGGGAATAGCTCTGGATCTCTGACCTACTTCCTCCGGGGAAGAAGTAGCCATATATGGTCTTGGGTTCAAGTTCTGGATATTTGAGCATGAGGTGCCTGCATGGGGAATCAGGGGGTAGAGGGCAGAAATGGCTTGTGTCTCTCTGACTCTCAGATCTGTCTTGCTCGCTGTGACCCAGGCTTGGGAGGGAAGTAGGGAGAAGCCAGAAGCACGCAGAACAAGGCAGTCAGACATCACTGGGCTGCTGTCTGGCTCCCAGAACCCACAGCGGCTTCTTATTCAATCCACTCAACAGCCTGGAGGGAAGAGGAGCTCTCTCCATCTCCACGCCTTAGACTAACATCCTGAGGCTCTGGGAGACCTGGAGCAAAGATTTGACCACAAGCATTTCTGCAGATCCGCGTGCCAGTGAACCAACCAGTCCACCCTAAAGGAGATCAGTCCTGAATATTCATTGGAAGGACTGATGCTGAAGCTGAAACTCCAGTACTTTGGCCACCTGATGGGAAGAACTGACTCACTGGAAAAGACCCTGATGCTGGAAAAGATTGAAGGCGGGAGAAAAAGGGGAGGACAGTGGATGAGATGGTTGGATGGCATCACCGACAAAATGGACATGAGTTTGATTAAACTCCGGGAGTTGGTGATGGACAGGGAAGCCTGGTGTGCTGCAGTCTGTGCGGTCGCAAAGAGTCGGACACGACTGAGCGACTGAACTGAACTGACTGACGTGCCAGTGATAGTGCTTATGGCTTTGGGGATATGGAAACAAATGCAACAGCGATCACGCCATAGAAGCCAGGACTGTTTTCCTTATGTCACATAATTAATAAATTATTCTCATAGAGGGCCCACCGGGTCTCGTGATATAATACACTTTCACACACCCTCACCCACTCATTACTGTTTAAACATGATCCAGTTCATTTCTGTCCCACAGAGAGAGGAAGGCAATATTGTCAAAGTGGAATGAGGGGATCACGCAGCGACTTCCTGCCTGACTCAGTGTCCCTTCTGGTGCCAAGGTTCTGCTCTCTGGTGAGCTCATTTTAAAGTTTCTGGAACCTTCCAGCGTGGCCTCCTCCATCGGGGGCTGGTATTCCTGACTGCTCAGGTCTGCCTTGGGTCGTTTGTTAATGACGGGCAGGCTGGAGGTGATGCTACCTTGTCAGGGTTGATTAGCTGGGCAGAAATTTGCATTTTGCTTCTGAAAGCCAGCTTGGGGTTGGCTGGCAGAAAGCAGCAGGGCTCCAGCTTCCGTAGAGAAAGCCCCGGAGGCCAGGCATTTGAATTAACCACAGAAGCCTTTTCTTCCCTCTCCCTCTGCTTCCTCAAGCCCCTTCTTCACCTCTCCCCTCACACCACAAGGCTGGTTAACCGCAGCAAGGGTCTCTGAACGTGCTGGCAGAAGAAAAGGCCCCCATATTTTTTTTTCTTCTTCAAAGAAGACACAAACCTCCCTCCAGCCTCTCTGGAGAATCAGCGAGGGAACAGGCTGTCTCAAAATGCCATTAAAACATCTCTCAAATTAAAAACAGCCCTGGAAGGTGCAACCTCACGAGAGAGGTTCAGTGAGACGCAAAAGGTGTTCTTTCACTACAGGAGTGTAGACTCGTGTCAAAGGCGCTGGCCCAGGCTCGGGTCCCTGGCTCTGTCCTGGGACACATAGCTAGCCCGAGGCAAGACGGTTCACCTCCCTGAGCTCTGACCTCACCCTTATTAATGACACAAACACAACTGTTCTCTTTCTGCCCCCTCCTTAATTTCAGGGAAGCGACCCCGTTCCGTGCAGAGATAACCACCGTCTCGGTTCTCATCACATGCCATCTTCTGCGCCTCCCTCCCCTGCCCTCTCTCTCAGCCGTGGTGCTATTTTTAAGTTGAGGCTTCCAGCCAAAATCCGTACTTTATTAATTACGCGTCAACTACTCTCTGTAATGGTTAATGCGTTTTCCAGATTGTATCACATCCACAGTGAAGGGAGGAGTCTGAACGCGGCCCGGGTGCCTGGCAGGGAGGTGCCGGCAGGGGGTGGGATCGGGCTGGATCGTGTCTTCTGGACTTGGTTCCCCTCCCCTCTCCCCCAGCCCCCACTGGAGTCTCTGTTAAGGTCAAGTCCCGATCTGGACTTGACCACTCTTTACCTAAAGCACACGCAGCACCCCAACTGGAAGGTAGGAAAACCTGCCTCAGTAGGCAGGGGCCAAAGGGCTTAGGACAGTAGACATCCATTAGCAGGCGGGGTCCAGGGTTGAGCAGCCATCTCAAAGGGTGGTCACTGTTATGCCAAGAGAAGGCTGAGATGATGCTGACCATCTGTTCTCCAAAGAGCACACAGAAATAGCATTTGTGTTGGCTCGGGAAAGGCTGACGAGACCTGGATCTCACACCCTGACCGCAAGGTTCCTTCAGCTGTGTGATTCGAGCAGGTCCTTCAGATCATCTGGACCTCAGTTTGCCGACCAGGAAAACCAGCATTCACTCCAAATGACCTCTCTGGTCTTTCTAGCTTGAGCCTTTTGTGTTTCTTTCTAGACCACAGGAGAAGCGGAATCTCTTTGGAAGGATAAAAAGGTGAATTCTGTGTGTTCCCTGACCTCCAGGAATTCACAACCAGGCAAGAAGAGCAGACAGCAATCACATAGGAAATAAAAATAATAGCAAACAGGCCCCTTTCTGCGTGCTTTACCCATGGCAATGATTACATGCCCACAACAGCCTCACTGAGATAGATACCACTGTTCACCCAAATTGCTGATGAGAAAAATAAGACACAGGGAGCTTAAGTACTTGGCCAAAGACACACTAGCAAACAGACCAAGTTTTGAACCCGGACAGTCCCACCCCAAAGTCTGTGACACTGGTCACTGTGCACTCTGCCTTGGAGAGAGGAACATTAAATAACTCAAGCGGGAAACTGGCTTTGCTAAGTGCTGTCACCAATAGTAAGAACTCAACTGACTGAATGAGAAAATCAGGGGGGGCTTCACTGAGGAGGTGAAATCTAGATGGTGGACTGAGAACAGCACTGAGGAAAGAGCAAGAGGACTGGAGAAACTAGAACAAGGGGTGTGAGTGTGGCAGACGTGGGGAAGGCATGTGGGTGGAGGTGAGGTGTTTCTGGTGGCCAGACGCCGGGACCTTGCTCAGGGGTCTGAGCTACCTCCTAAAAGCTGTGGGGCGCTGTGAAAAGGGTTAGAGAATGTGGCCCCTAGAGACCCTGATGCTGGGAAAGACTGAGGGCAGGAGGAGAAGGGGACAACAGAGGATGAGATGGTTGGATGGCATCACTGACCTGATGGACATGAGTTTGAGCAAGCTCCAGGAGTTGGTGATGGACAGGGAAGCCTGTCGTGCTGCAGTCCATGAGGTCACAAAGAGTTGGACTCGACTGAGGGACTGAACTGAACTGAACTGATGCTGATGTTCTAATACTCTGACCACCTAATGCCAAGAGCTGACTCATTGGAAATAACCCTGATGCTGGGAAAGATTGAGGGTAAAAGGAGAAGAGGGCAACAGAGGATAAGATGGTTAGACAGAATTACCCACTCAACGGATACGAATTTGAGCAAGCTCCAGGAGCTGGTGATGGACAGGGAAGCCTGATGTGCTGCAGTCCATGGGGTCGCAAAGAGTCGGACACAATCGAGCGACTGAACTGAAATGACTGAACTTAAGGGAAGAGGTGTGGAGCTAGCACAGGTTCAGGAGCAGGCGAGCAAAGCCTCAGCTGGGCTGGGGCGGGGAGGCGAAGAGGAGGGCAGGAGGGGCACCTGGGGAAGACAGAGGGACCAGCTGCTCGTGGGCAGCTGGGGATTGGGGATGGCGGGGGTGAGGGCTCCAAACTGCAGACCCCAGGGCTGAAGCAGGAGGCTGGCGAGGCCTCCCCAATTCGGCTTACAGCTCCTTCCCCAGGGGAGCCTCTTCTGACCTCCCACCCCTAGGAGCTCTGGATCCCTAGGCACAGGCCCCCCCGCTTGCATATGGGGCCTCATGCATCCCTTTACCCCGGGCACCCCTGTACCAAACAGCAAGTCCTGCGGTTACTTGCTCGTATGTCCTTTTCCCCATCTGAACTGAGCTTTGTTCAGCCCTAGGTGGAACATAGCGTGGGGTACGGCGATGCTCAGTCAATACTAGCTCAGAGAACTGAGCTCCGCCTCTGGGCTGCATGCCCTTCTCCCACCCTTGGACATCAGCATCACGGTTTCTCATCACCTCTTCCCCAGGGTTTGAGCCTCCTGCCGAGCGCAGGGCGGGGGTTGCGTTCCCATGTTCACCTGTCCACTCTCCCCGCACTGATGGGTTCTGACACCTCCATAGTGCTGGCCGGGTGGCCATAATGAACAGTTTAGCATGGAAATTGGCCTCAGCAGGACGGGCTGGTGTGTGTGAGCAGTTACAGAGGACTTGGCCAGGGGACACCTTCAGCCCACGAGCAGGCTCCCGCTGAAGAGATCTTCCCTCCGCGGTCAGCCCCTCCCAGCCGATCCGCCCCTGCCCCCCGTCCGAGCTTCCCCAAGCTCCTCTGGGTCACCACTGCCAACCTGGACCTGAGGAGGGTCCTGGGGAGGGGCTGAGAGTCCCGCCTCGTGTTCCCTGAATCCTTCTCCACCCTCTGGAGTTGGGGTCTCGTTCCTCTGCCCCCTCCAAAGGTAAGGAGCATGTGGTTCTTCCTCCCCAGTCCCTCCTCCCGTGGGGAAACCCCTTGCTGGGGTCTTCCCTTGAGAGCCAGTTCCAGACTCTTCTAAGCAATGCTTTCTCCCCAAATTCCAGTGGGATTTTGAGAGGAAAAGGAAGACAAAGACGTCTGAACCTTACTCTTTATCTAATACACGCTCAGTCTCTTAGTCATTCGGACTCTTTTGAGACCTTTAGGGCTGTAGCCCACCAGGCTCCTCTGTCCATGGGATTTTTCATGCAAGAATACTGGAGTGGGTTGCCATTTCCTCTGCCAGGGGATCTTCCCGACCCTGGGATCGAACCCACGTCTTCTGTGTTTCCTGCATTGCAGGCGGATTCTTTACCTGCTGAGCCATAAGGGAAGCCCTGATCCTCACTCTTAGAAGTGGGATAACGTGGCTCCTCTACACACAAGGAAAGGGACCATCCCTGAAAACTCCTAAGAAGGAGGGACACAGACCCCTCTGGGGCCCCAGGGGAGCCTCCTTCGCCCGGGCCCGGAGGCAGCCTGCCTCGCCCTTGGTGTCCGTCATCCAGCAGGGGTGTCTGGCGAGGGCGCTCCGAGGACATACTTAGTAGGCACTGCCTGACACTAGCGGCACTAATGGATTCTGTTATCTCGCTGGGACCCTTGTCTGCAGATCGGCAAAGCGGAAGGAGGTGGCAGGTTAAAAATACTCTGTTAGCAGAGAGGCTTAGGTGGGGGCTGGCTATGGGAGTTCCAGGCAGGAGAGGTCTCCGGAACAGGAAGTCAGGAGTGGAATCAGATGTGCTGGACTCCAGCCACTCTTTCGCCTCCAACTCGAATTTGCAAAAGAGCTCGGAGATGGAGGGGTTCCCTTTTTGCCTCCTTTACGAGGTCTGGACAGTCCCTTATTGGTGGGTCTACTGCAGGCACCTGGCCCTCCCTGCGTCGAGTGATGGGTGCCTAGGCTCTGATTCATTTTATAGCGCTCGTTCTCTTACCCTGGAGAAGGAACCACGGCCTGGATGGGAGAGCATAATAACACCCTACCTTTATAGAATGTTTTTATTGCTTCTGAAGTATTTCCTCATACAATACCTCACTGCAGCCTCATGACATGCCTGCGAGGTGAGAATTATTATCCCAATTTTATATATGGGGAAACAAAGCTCTGCGGGTTTATGAGACTTGCCCAAGGTCACGTATCTAGGAAGTGGCAGAGCATGCACTCGGATGAGGGTTTTCCGGATCCTGCATCGTCTATTCTCTCAACAGTTTTGCTCCCATAATCCTCCTAGCAGGGAAATACCCACCCACCAGGCTCTCCCCATCAGCTCAGGACAAACGCTCATTTAATTTTACTGGATTTAAAAGGCCCACAGGCCCAGGTGCCTCTACTAGGCTTAAGGCCAGTCTAGCCCTAGGCTGGTCTTGGAGGATCTGTCTCACTCTTGTGGGACCCAGAGGCAAGCTTGTGGCCGGGGCCTCCCTCTTCCATCTCAGGACTTCAGAGCCCCAAGCATCCGGGTGGGACCTTGTCCTCTACGTGGACGAGGGCACCTGGGTCTCACTTTTTGACCAAAGATGACAAATGTCCCACAGTTTCCACCGACAAACTGATTTAGGGCTGACTATACTCCTCCCTCCAGCTCGGAAACATCCCCTGGAGGGTGCACTTCCTGCTACAGGCTGAGGGCTATTTATGCTGTACAGATAAACTGCGGGTCACCTCCCACGAGAAGGCAGGGCCCACCTCCAAAGGTCCAAGGAGACAGAACTCTGAAAAAGTACCCTGTCTCCACCAGCACAGGGAAGGGCAGGTTACCTTTCCTCACCTTTAACACATGGTGTGGAAAGAAATCAACCCCCAACAGCAAAATCTTGGAAGTGAGAGAAAAGAAATCTCAACTGATTGGGAACTTGTGTAGAAAGGCTGGCAGCTGGTCACCCGAGTGCCACCCCCTGTCACCCTTTATCTCAGTGAGGTCTCTGGCTTAGGTAGCTGCCCTAAGACCTGATACTAGGCTGATAAAGTGGGCAACTGGCCACCAGGCTCCGTCCACTGAGGTGGGAGCAGAAACTCCAAAGACAAAGGAAGACAGGCTCACAGACCTGCTGGGACATCCTGAAGACGTGATGGGGACAGATTGCATCCCTTCCAATACTGCTTGAATGCCTGCTGTGCAAAGCACGGTGCTAGGCACAGAGAGCTGGGCTCTGCACCCAGCAGCTCGCACTGGGAGGGAACCATACAGATAACTTTGAAACTTAACGACAAATGCAGGAGGAATCTTTGGAAACCATTCTGGAAGTTCAAAAGGACGAGAGATTGAGTCCATAGGGTAGGGGCAAGAAAAGGCAAAAGCAGCAAACACTCAAAGTGGGAGAATAATGACGTTTGCAAAGAAACAAAACAACTTCACGCGCTGACATCACACTTCACCAAAGGCAGGAAGGGGCACAGAGTTGGAGGAGGGTGAGGGATACACACTGGCAGGAACTTAGGACAAAGGCTCTCTCCCCTGCCGGTTACTAAGTGAATGGATTCATAACCTCTGGCTTCAGTTCCTAACACCTCACCTGGCTCACTCTCTGCGTTCCTCCTCCTCCTCGCCCCCAAAACCACTCAGTTCCCAGCGTGCTGGGATTCTGCGCAGCTCAGCACCTGAGTGAGTCTGCACCTGGGGCTACAGAACGGGAGAGGGAGTTCCCAAAATAGAGCGCAGAGCTCGGGGCTACGCTGGCATGTCAGCTCGCTGATTTCCCCGAGTCTCTAGGTCGCTGGGGACTGGCATCAGCTAGACAAAGGAAATCCACATGTCATTTCCAAGCTTTACTCACTTCAATCAGTGCCAAGTTTTAACCCTCTCTGCTCTCTAGCTCTTTGACCAGAGCTCCTGATGGAGGCTGTCCTGATGGTTGAGAATTTCCTAGAGCTCCTTGAAGAAAAGGGCTCAGAGGAGGAGAAGAAGGCACCAGGAAAAGAGCTGGTGGCCTCTCTCCCCTCACCCCACCCAACCACACCCACACCCACACATACACACACACATATACCAAAGTGAGTGGCTAATGCATTCATTAACGAAGTAGTTTTGAATGTACTCCGTTGCACCTCATTGTCTGCAACTGCCATTCCCTGGAGGAGCCGTAATAGACTCAGTGCACACTATATAATTAAATAGCAACACGTGTGTCCCCTGCCCAGCGCTGGGACACATATTTACTGGAGTTAATGAGAACCGGAATGGCCCTACTGATGAGGAGCCCGCAGAGGTAGGAGGGCAAGAGGCCCAAGTCCCCTTCTGGAGCTGAGGGGCATACGCCACCATCCTCCTGTCTTCTGGCTGCCCAACTACCTGACCCCCACACCCTGCCCCAGAAGGGCCTCCCAGGACCCCTGCTGGAAACTGCTCGCTAGACCACAGGCCAGAGTGCCATCAGCTTCCTGCTTCTCCAGTGTGAGCAAGCCACGGCATATGACTATGTTTTCACTTAATACAAATTGTGGTTATTTAGCAGCCCAAATGCCAATTCCCTGCTGAGACCCCTGTCACTGACACCCCACGCACAGACACAGACCAGGCAGATTCGAACACCAGCACCTGCGTGCTCTCTTGGGCCCCACCTGCCCCCTCAACCCATCACAGAATGACTCTCTGGCTTTGGGGACCCCGGGTAATTAGGACTGATTCAAGTGACAGCGTGAACTTGCCGTACGGATGCATTTTGGTGGAACCACAAGGGCAGGGCTTTTGAGTCGGAAGGCCTGGGTTTATATTCTGGTGTTGCTGTCCTTGAGCAAGTGATCTAACCCTTTGGGGCCTTGGTGTTTTAAAATGGACAGTGTGCACAGTGACACTACACACCGGGAGGATTAAAGGGTACAATTTATAAGAAATGTCAATGCTTGTCTCTTTCCTTTTCCCTCTTCATACATAGCTGTGTCTGCATGGGGTGTGGCTGCGTCTACCCAGAGGAGAGGAGTGGACCGCGGGGACGGACAGATGCCGTCCACTCAGGATGCTGATTTTAGAGCAGGTCACCAGAACCCAACAGGCTCTTTGCTCTTTCCTTCACTGAAGTATCCCTAACCCCTAGAACAGCAACCGACACACGGTAGGTACTCAGGAAATACTGAATAAATAAGCAAAGGACACTCTTTCTCTTATTTCATCCTCATAACAAACCCATGTGGATGATTATATTGTCATGATTTTGTGAAAGAATAAATAGGCTCAGAGAGGTTGAGTGCCTTGTCCAAGGCACAACAGCTAATTTGGAAAAAAAAAAAATTAGGTGCCTGATTCAAGTGTTCTTGCTGGTGCTTTCATCACGGGAGCTTTTCTAGTTTACGAAAAAGGGAACATAAAGGCAGAAGATATAAAGTATATGTGGTTTTAAAGAATAACAGGCACTGCTCCTGACAGGCTAATCCCCCCCTCACCACAGTTCTTAATTGGCCATCTTAAGTGGCCAGGTTATAGCATCTAAGTCCCAGTTTCAACCAGGACATGGGGCCATAAAGAGGCAGGACATCTGGGAAGCAGAAGGCTGGACCCCTCTAGGATCGTGGACTCTAGACTCCACCCCCATATTCATTCCAGAAGACACTCAGCCCCTTCAGCGGTTTCCTATTAGTCTGTGCTGATCATCAGCCCATCTTGCACGCTTTAGAGTGAACTCCCTGGAGAGGGTCCTGATCGTCCATGCTCGGGCCAAGTTATTAGACATGGAGCAGCTGGGCTGGGCCGAGGGCGGCCCCTCCCTGCACCGCGCTCCCCTCTGTGCTGTAGCCAGAGTCGGAGGAAAGAAGAGGCTGACCTCTGGGAGTCACGCGCAGATGGGAGTGACAGGCCACACGCTCCAGATCCAGACGTGACACACACTAAAAACCCAATAAACAAGTGCAGATTAATGGAGTGACGACAAGACACAGGGAGAGTTCAGATGGTTATATAGGATCAGCAAAAATCTTGAAGCGCCAGCCTTGTGTGCTGATAAAACTGAGACTCATCAGGCATAGTTCTCTGTCACCTACAGGAGACTGGATATTGCACAGCCCCAACCTGGGGCAGATCGGTGCTTCATCCAAAAGGATATTTTGGGTGCACCTGGCCCTGTCTGGAAATAAGCCAGAGCCCCTCTCCCAGAAAATTTGCTCTTGAGTGAACCCTGCCTTGCGGGCAAGAGGACAAGGGGCTTGGGCACCAAGGGGTTGGGAGCACCAAGGAGTCAGGCTTGGACTTGGATAGCATTGGGGTTCCCAGGGGCAGAATCTGGAGGGTGGGAGAGGAAGAAGAACAGAAAGAGCATGTTCAACAGGTGAGAACGCTGACTCGGGTCAGCAGAGGAGGGACCGAGACCCACAGTGGTGTGGAAGCTGGATGGAAACTGGATTCCAGTTCTGGCACTTGCTTTGAGCAAATCATTCCCCTTTCACACACTTGAGGTTTTTTTTAACCCCCCCCAAAATTGAAGGTCTAGGCTGGATGAACTTTAAAATCTTCACTATTTAAAAAAAAAATCAGAAATTCCAGACTTATTACTCCCTCCCCAAATATCTGGACTTTTCTGGTCATAGCCAGTCACGGCAACCAGGATGTGCAAAGGCTCCTCCGGCTGGGCGTGGGGTGCCCCGCGCCTCCCTTATTAGCTATTCACCACCTCTTCTCACTCCCTGGCCCCCTGCGTTTCCCCATATGCAGATGGCTTTGTTTTCCAAACCTGATAGATGCTGACAGGTATATTGTCTCAGCATCACCAGACTGCCAGAGGCTGCTTAAGTCAAATGATTTTCTTTCCCCTAATAACTTAGAGGAATTTTTTTTTTCCTCCTAAAAGACAAAAAAAAAAAAAGGTCTTTTTTAAAAAATGCCTCTTTTTTACCTTAAAGAGACAGAGTGTCATTTATCTTCCTCTTTAGCCCAAAGTCAAATGAAAGGAACGTTAAACAAAGACCAGCCTGCCTTGGAGCAGTCATTTGTGACTGGAGGCTGGGGAGAAGGAGGTTGGGCCTTGGGGACCATCTCCAGAGAGTGGTGATTGACAGGCTGGAGGGGAAGCGGGGTGGGGGGGGGGCCCTGCAGGGCTGGATGCCTGCCAGGTGAGGGTAAGGGGCTGGTGGGCAACAGCTGTCTGTGGGGGTACATCTCACCAGGCTAGCTGAGCCAAGGACCTGAAGATGGAATGATTCTGGCGTGGCCAAAGTCAAACAGGCTTCATGATAGGATTCCACGACCCCAAAGTTACTTTGGCCTTTGGGATAGGGCTAGATATTGACCAAAACTGTCTACAATCTGCATTGCTTTTAATAAACAATCAACCATGATTGGTGATCTGCCAACCAAGTCCTTTAAGCCCCTTCTGAGTGTTAAATATCCCACAATATGAAGCTTAAATAAAATGTGGTCCTTGCTTCTCAAGAATCCCAGGACCTAACGAAGAGGACGAGACAGGGAGCAAAGCCAGTGAGCAAAGGTCTGATGCCAGTGATGGTCATGCCAGGAGTTCAGGGATCAGTCAGGGCTGAGGAGGCAAGACTTCCTGGAGGGGGTGTCATTCCCAGGAATGCAGAAATGGATGGTACCATCTCAGTATGGGGCTCAATCTGACTGCCCGATGGAATAAGGGGACACATATTAAAGGTAAGTAGGTAAATTTTCTTCACACTTGACAAACTTGGAAAAAGGTCAGTTGTCCATATCAAAAAAGAGTGGTGATGGTGGTGGAAGTGGAGAGGCCGCCATGCGCTGGCATTGCTACCGTTTGACCCGAAAGGGCTATTAAGAATTAAGGATGCTGAGAATGGGGTGCTTTCAATGAGACTCACTTACTGGCAATCATAATCATAGCTTACTTTTACTGAACGCTTACTATGGCCAAACACTATTCCAATCTTTAAAAGTTTTATTGGAGTATGTAGTGTTCACAATGTTGTCTTTGTTTCTGCTGCACAGCAAAGTGAATCAGCTATATGCTTACATATTCTCGTTTTTTAGTCTCCAAGTCGTGTTCAACTCTTTTGTAACCACATGGACTGTAGTCCGCCAGGTTCCTCTGTCCATGGGGCTTCCCAGGCAAGAATACTGGAGTGGGTTGCCATTTCCTTTTCCAGGGGATCTTCCCAGGATTGAACAATTTGCATTGCTTTTAATGAACAATCAACCATGACTGGTGATGCACCAACCAAGTTCTTTAAGCCCCTTCTGAGTGTTAAATATCCTGCAGTATGAAGCTTAAATAAAATATGGTCCCTGATCCCTGATCCCTGAACTCCTGGCACGACTATCACTGGCATCAGACATTTGCTCACTGGCGTTGTTCCCTGTTTCTCTCCCTGTCTCGTCCTCTTCGTTAGATCCTGGGATTCTTGAGAGCAAGGGCTATAGTTTATGATCTCTCAGGCCTCCCGCATTGGCAGGCGGGATCTTTACCCTAGCTAAGTGCTTGCAACTTAAGGCTGCCCCTCTTTCCTATTTCTGATGCCACTGCCGGCTGGATGCCCATGACACCGCCTACATCTGCAGCTGACACTGGAGCTCACAAGGGTCTGATCTCAGCCTGGGCAGGCTGAACAGAGCACATGCCCTGACACTTATCTCACCGCTGGGGAGCAAGGGTACTGAGTTCTTGGGTGGCAACCATCCCAAGGAAGCCACCTTGTGTTTCTAAAAGATCCCAGAGAGCAGAGGGTGCTGAGCACATCGTGTCCCCAGGGAGTACTGAGTGCACTGCCTCTTTGCACAGAAGGGAAGGCTGAACTTCTGCCTTGCCTGGAGTTCCCTCAGGACCTGCACAAAGGGGCTCTCTGTCTTCAGGGGACATTTCCTCCAGTAGCAGAGAAGGGGCTAACTGAGTCACACGGGGCTGTCTGGCTGGAGAAGATGGGTCCCTCCAGCACCTTCTAAAAAAATGTGGCCAGGGCTTCCCCGGTGGTTCAGTGGTGAAGGATCCACTTGCCAATGCAGGAGACATGGGTTTGATCCTTGGTCTGGAAAGATCCCACTTGCCTCTAAAAAACTAAGCCCTTGAGTCACAACCACTGAGCGTGCATTCGCTGGAACCTGTGCAATGAGAGGACGTGGCGATGAGAAGCCCTCCACTGCAAAGAAGAGGAGCCCTCACTCAGCACAACCAGAGAAAAGCCTGTGCAGCAACGAAGATCCAGCACGGCCAAAAAGAGACACGTAAAATTATTTTCTAAAAAATACATAAAATAATGTGGCCAATTAGCCCGTGGACAGAGAGTCCAGGCCTAGGAGGGAGAAGGCTACCAGCTGGGTGGCCTGGAGCCAGTCCCTGCCCTCTCTGGGCTGGAGCTGCCTGGCTCAGTGGAGGGTGGAGGGCTGTGGTTGAGAGGGAAGCACGGAGCCCTTCTCACTCGGTTGGACTCCAGGCTGAACCACGACGGGGCTGCGTGACGTGGGGCAAGGTACTTCCCTTTGGCGAGCTGAATTTCCTCATTCGTAAGGTGGGCGGGTGCGGGACTGTGGCTCATACACACGGAGCACTCAGAAGGTGAGCTGGCAGGGGAAACGCAGGGGGTTCACTCGGACCGCTACTGTCCTTACAGCTGCACCGAGGCTCCTGGATGCATGAGCCTTTCCAAGGGCTCTAAAACGTTTGTGGCTCTCTTTCCCTGCCGTGTGTACCATTTCAATTCCGACTTCACTAGCATTTACTGAGCGCTGACTACATGCGAACACATTATCGTACTTAATCCTCACAACAAGTCCTGTGAGTCCTGTGTTACTATGCTCATTAAGGAAGGAGAAAAGCTAACTTCAGAGAACTTCAGCTACGTCCTCAAGGTCACGCAGCTAGCTCAGGCTGTCAGGATTCACGTGCGGCCCCACCCAGGCCTCCGTGCGCCCCCGTCCATCTGCAGGGGGACAAAGGGCCCACGCTGCGGTCCCCAGCTGTCGCATCTGGCCGAGAGAGGAGGCCCGCGCTCCGGTTCCAGGCAGATCCAGTTCTGGGCCTGAGTGTATTTGGTGAACCCGTCTCCAGGGTGAGTCGGGGATTTGCCAATGAAAATGCTACAGCTGAACCAGCATTTACCAGCCATGCTGGGGCTGAGATTGAGGGGGACGAAAACTAATCCTCTCATTACAGGCCTGGCCTATGGAGGGATGGGCAGCACTGGGCCAGGAAGAGCTCTCAGCAACATCTGCTCTGCAATCTCCACTTCCACGTCTGCTGTGCCGCCTGGGATGCTGCGCGGGGATGTGCTGGGATGCCAGGGTGTGAGGTGTGTACAGACACACACACACCGTGTACGGACACACACACGTACGGACACACACACGCTGTGTACAGACACACACGCGTGTATGGATGTACACACACACACCGTGTATGGACACACACACAGTGTACAGACACACGCACATACACTGTGTACAGACACACACATGCTGTGTATGGACACACACACACGCTGTGTACAGACAGACACACACACATGCTGTGTATGGACACACACACACGCTGTGTACAGACAGACACACACACACCGTGTATGGACACACACACATACACAGTGTACAGATACACGCACACACATGCTTTGTACAGACACACACACGCTGTGTATAGACAGACACACACACTGTGTATGGACATATACATGCAGGCACAAACCACACCAGGGGCAGAATTAGGAGCCCAGGAGGAGATCCTTGGAGAGAGGAACACTGAAGTGAAAGTGAAAGTCGCTCAGTCCTGTCCGACTCTTTGCAACCCTATGGAATATACAGTCCACAGAATTCTCCAAGCCCAAATACTGGAGTTTGTAGTCTTTTCCCTTATCCAGGCTCCCTTTCCCACCGAGGGATAGAACCTAGGTCTCTGGCTTCTGCCAAACCCTCTTTGAGGACGGTATTGGGGTCAGAGGTCAGTCTCTGCAAATGAGTCCAGGGTCTGCCTGGTGATGGAGGGGCCCCGTCCACAGACTGGCCTCAGCTCCTGTGAGAGGGGCTTCTGAATGTAGGAAGGAGGGGAGCAGGGACTCCTGGTAAGACCTAGGGTTGTGTGAGGGGCTGAGAGCTAGGGAGAGAAGGGCTGACTCCTCGGAGAGCCTGCATTCCTGCTCCGTTCTTGCAGGGCACCTGAGGGAGGCAGGCAGGAGCACAGAAGGCAGAGTCATAAGGAGACTCCATGGGTGGGGGTGGGAGGAGGCGAGGGCTCCCAGGGAGAGCAGAGGCACTGCCTGACTCTCCTGCTGGTCATCGGCCAGATGTGGGGCCAGATGGAGGAGATGGGCTGAGCAGGGTAGAGGAGGCGGGTGAGGGAGGCAGCTCCCCTAGATCGGCCCACTCAGCGATGCCACCAGAGTGGGGGGGGGTGGTTGCTGCCATGTCTCCTGCTAAGCCAGTTAGTGTGCCAGGGCCATACCATTGCCAGCCAGCCTGGTGGAGGCTCTGGCGGCTTCCTCTGCATTAAGTCTCCACCAGGACTGGAAGCCCACAGGACACTCCTGACTCAGCACCAGCCCCTAGTCCTCCCCTCCTGTTTCACATCCTCGGGGTCACTGCTGCAGTGACAGACAGCACTGCCAGGACTGCAGTGGTGGGCCCAGGAGAGACGTGCTCCAGGAAATGAGCTGGTGCTTCCCCATCTCCTTCAACACCCCTGGAACACCAAGGAGATGGGACTTGGTCCCCTTGATCTGACACCTCCCCGACGCTGGAACTCTCTGGCCTGGCCTGGCCTGACCTGGCAGATTGATGCTCTCGGGGAGCCAGCTGTGGCTGGAACTTTGTGCGCTGGCAACTCTGTGGGTGCTGCTCCCAGATGCTTCATAAAACAGAAGTCAACAGCACCTCCACCGGGCCTCCAGCAGTGAGCAGCCTGGCTGATGCTGCAGAAATCTTTGGAAGGAGGCATATGATGGGAGAAGGGAACACCTGGAGACCCTGGACCTGAAGATGACTCGGAAACTAGACTGAGGGATGACGGGAAAGAAGGCTAAGGGGAGACCGTGGGGGTGGGTAGGACGGGATGTGCTAGGCTGAGAACAAATGTGGATGTTCCAGCAGGTCCACTCATCCCAGAGCAGCATCTGATGGTGAGTGCGGACTCAATTATGGAATACGGTCAATTGCTGGGGGGTGGAGCCATTCCTTCTCACGGGAAGTGCCTCCTTCCCCCACCACTGCACACCCCCAGGGCTGGTATGGCTGCCACCCCAGAATTCTCTGAATGGGAGATACAAAGGCTTCAGCATCCGAGTAGGAAAGGATAGAGGCCACCTGGCCCAAAGGATGAGCAAGAGGTAAGTTTATCTCTTAAAGACCCTATCAGGGTGGACAAGGCCCAGCTTTGCCTGTGTCCTTCAAGTTCTCGGCAGCCTGGTGAGGACTTCATCCGCCTGCTTGAGTCTGTTCTCTGCTGGGAGGTCTGGGACCAGCTGGCTCCCACCCAGTAGTCACTGCTCTCCCAGGAAATGGGCTCTCCCAGGAAATGGACTGGAAAGCTGGAAGGGTTATCCACAGTCCCAGCGGGGGATGGGAGCTACAACTGGAAGCCCTGGGGAGCAGAGGTCAGGCTGCATAAACAATATAAGAAAGGCAGTCTTCCTAAGACAGAGCCTAAGAAAACTGACAGCTTGAGATAGAGGGCCCTACAAGATAGTTAAAAGGTACCTAGGGACTCATTGGGACAGTTAAAAAGCTGGACATGGGTTTGCCTCCCATTGCGTGGTATCTTGGGGTTTCGTTTGAAGCAAATTGATGGATGGCTCCATTCTGTTCCTATCTGAAGCAACCAGCCTTATGCATCCTCCTTTATCTCCTATTCCTCTGGTGCTTTACAGTTTACAAAATGTTTCCAAATCCAAGTTTGATTTCAGATCATAAAACTCTGTTGAATAAGTGGGTAAGGAATTATTGCCATTTCACAGGTGAGAAAAGGAAGGTCAAAGGATGCTGCCTCTGGTATTCGTTCCAACAGCATTTCCAATCAGATGATAAGAGCCAGTTTAGACAGACCTCACAAAGCCTGTTAAATGCACTGGAGGTAAGCACTGCAGAGGGAATCCAAATGGCTTGCAATTAACTCTGGGACCCATCCATTTCCATGGGAGTGAGCAGGAGGCAGGGCTACAACCCCTGTAATCCTTGAATTATGTATATATCCAAGGGTACCCTTACTTGCCCATGCCAGAGCCTTGATCTACCTAAGCACGGACTTTGTGGCTATACAACAGCATGACTTGGGGTCATGGAGAGTAAGATTCAATGACCATGAGTGACAAGGTCAGAATTAGGTTGATACCAGTTGGAAAAGCCTCAAGAAGAATGGGAAAGAGAACTAGAAAAAGTCCTGAACTGCAAAATAGACACAGGATGTTGTTCAGACAGTAGAAAGTGCAAGGGAAAGTGATTTTGTTCAGGAAAATGTGACAGAGGGGGCAGGGGGAAGTTAGCCCACGGTGGACCCAAGGCTGAACCTTTCACAGTAACACCTCTGGGTTATGCCCCTGACTTGCTCAAAGACCTCAAACGGCTCCCCCGTCATTCCAGACTCCAAGGCCCTGAGCATGTCATTCAAGATGGCGCACCGCCTGGCCCAGCCTGCTTCTGCGGCAGCTCTCTCTCCCTCGCCTTCCTCCTCCAGCCCCTTGAGCACGGAGCCACTCTCAGCCTCTGGACTGCTGTGTTCGTGTGCGCACTGCCTTTGCTGGTGACCTTTCAGCCTTTTCTCCAGCTCGAAAACTCCTTCTTAGTTCGTAAGCTGAGCTTAATGCCCACTCTTCTTTGACACCTTTCCCAGGCCAAGCCATTCATTCCCTCTGCTTTAGGTGCTCAGCGCTTGGTACGTATTTCTGTCTTGGTACTACCCTCTGGCATTCCTTCCAACCGTTAATACAAGGCAAAATGTGGCATCCATCTTTGTATTCCCCCTACCTAACCCATTCAGAATCCAGTACGGTGCCTACCTTTCAACAGATACTCAGGAGCTGAGCACTGGTTAGGAGTCCCCGTTCTAGAACCACTGCCTACTTCACTCTGCCTCTGGTGAACCTTAGCTCAACTCATAACCTGAACTTCCCTGTGCCTCAGTTACCCACTAGTCTAATGGAGATAACGATTCCAGATACCTCACAGGACCATTTATGGGGATGAAAAGAGATAATATATGCAAAGCTCTAGGACAGTGGCACTTAGTAAGCACTATGTAAGCATTTGCTATGATGATTATTATCTTTTGAATGAATGAAGAAACAGCTTGGAATCAGCAAGCTGGTCACATTTCTCCTCAGTGACCTCAGAAGAACTCAGAAAGACTATAATCTAATGTAGGGGGTGGAATAAAGTTCTGATGAAGAGAAACACGGAATTACAGTCAGCAAAAGATCCAGGGGACTGCGGAACTGGACCTGTGCTACTTCAAGCGTGGTCCCCATGCCAGTGGCATCAGCCCCACCTGGAACTTGTTAGAAAGAGAAATCTCAGGCCCCACATTGGACCGGAGCTTCTCAATCAGAGCCCCTCGGGGCGGGGAGCGGGGGACACAGCTGCGTATGTTTTAACAAGCTTTCAGGGGATTCTGCTGCCGGCTTGAGTTTCAGAACCATTGGGCTAGACTCTGCCCACTTCTTATAATCCAGGTATAGTGTGTGCCCTGAGATTTCAAACCTGTTGTTGCAAAACTAGTTTGGGGCCTGTGGCTGATTCATGTTGTTGTATGGCAAAAACCATCATAATATTATAATTATCCTCCAATTAAAATAAATAAATAAATTAAAAAAAAAGTTTGGGGCCTTCCCCAGAGGACCAGAGCAAGTATCAGGGGAGCAAACACTCCTGCTGGTGGGAGACCACGAGCAGTGCATCTAGCCCGGTCTCTGCCAGACAGGAGCAGGCCACCGAGTGTCAGCTCCGGCCCGCCTCCCTCCTCTTCCTCCAGAGGCGTGGTGTAGAGCAGAGAAAGAGAAACAGCCCTGTTCCCAGGACGCAGCTTCTGGAGGATCCCTGAGCTCCGCAGTGGGCGGGGGTGCGCGGGTGGCTACGGCACAGGCTTGCAGGAGCCTCGCTTTGAGAACGTGTGTGCAGACAGTGGGCACCCCGGGGGGCCCGTTTCTCCTGGGCGTGGGGACAGTGGGCACAGAGAGCCTGTCACCCTCTGAGGAGCCCAGAGCTCAGCTAGAGGAACAGGTGGGCAAGAAGGAGGGAGGAGGGCTTGGCTGAGGCCCAGCATTCCCAACAAAGGTTTACACAGTGAGTCAGGCTGGCCTCAGCCTCCCCCGGAGGAAGGCTCGCCGAAATGCCAGCTGAAGGCATAAATCTTCAGGGAGTGAGGAGGGTGTGTCGCCTGCCTCTGCCCTCTCTCCAAGGGGTACCGAGGCGGGGGGGCTAGCAGTGCTCCCCACCTCCTGCGGCACCTGGGCCCTCAGCCCCCTGGCTGGGAACCCGATTTTGAGGCCATTGAATGAGGCACAGTGTAAACACCCGTCTCCAGGAGGATGGGAAGAGAAAAGAGTGCAAGCGACACTCAACCCTTTCATACTCAGGTGAGGATGCTTTAGGGCCGTGGTTTGCAAAGTGCGGTCCATACAAGAGCATCAGCATCATCTGGGGACTTGGCAAAAATCAGCATCTGGGAAAGACACGTTCTCAGGCCCCCTGCCCGCCCCCAACCATGAAATCTGAAAGTCTGTGGATAGGGCCTAGCAATCTGCAGTCCAGCCAGCTCTCCAGGTGACCCTGAGGCACATCCAAGCCTGAGAACCACTGGCTTAGGGCCTGGATTGAATCTTGTTCTTGTCTGGAAGGAGGGGGACATACGCCACCTCCCAGCAAAGAGGCCTCCCCGTTTGCCCGGGGAACCTAACCTCACCATGCGGTGTCCCCACACAAGGATACAGGTGCTGGACCGGGGCCAGGGAGTCTCAGGTGACGGGGCAGGGAAGAGGCCCTGTGGGTGGTAAGGATGAGCAGAGGGGTGGGGAGGCTGCCACAACTCATATTCTCGGGACACAAAAGCCCAGAGGAGGCCTGGGCCTCCCTGCCACTGAAACTGGTTAATTACAGGATGATGATGGTGATATTACCAATAATGATGATAATAGCACCAATAATGTGAGGGCAGATGGGCAGGTTCCCGTCCTCGGACAAGGGGTAAGGTTGCCGTCTGGGCTCCTTTGCTTCTGATTTAGAGGAAAACCTGTATTCTGGCCAGCTCCGTTTCCACGCCTGGGGGTGCAGCGAGGCTCCCAGCCCCGTGGCTTCTCTGCCTTCTGCGGGATCCTCCCTCCTGCCAATCAGCTCCTGCTCCGGGCCCCATGTGGGTAGAATGCAGGGCTCGGGACACAACCAAGAGGCAGGTGGTGCCTGCCTTCCACCCCCTAGCAGACCATCCCCTGGGTGTTCATTCACAGACAAGGTGCCAGCCCTGGGGGCCAGGGGACAGCCCTGAGGATGGCAGGGGGACAGGGTCATCCTGGATGCTGCCTGCACTGGGAACATGAGGGCCCTGGGCTCTGTGGGCCTCCGTGTCTCTCTCTCTCTCAGGCAAACCACAGAGAAGCTGGAGGTAGAAACCATGCATGTTGGTTGGGATAGCAGGCTTCAGCAGATCCATAAATACTTTGAGCTGGTGTCTCCCCTTAGAGACTGTCTCCTCCCTCCCCAGCCCAGAGAAACAAGACAGCAGAGATTCAGACTCTCAAGGAGAGAAAAGGTCATCTGGTAGCAATCTCCCTTCATCATAGTCCCCAACACCCACCCAGCCTATCTTTCTTCTTCTTCAGATTTCTCAGGGTGAAATATTTCCCTAAATGCTACAGCATTTCTAGGAGGATCAAAGGGAACAACCGAATGCCCAGGCCCTCCATCTCCTCCCTGCCTCCCTGCTCTGGCTTCAAACACAGGAGGAAATCGGCGCGCGGACCCCTGTCATCGCCGGCGGTGACTTGTGGACATGTGCTTGGGTTATTTCTCCTCCACTACAAGGGGTCTGGGCAGCTCACAGGGGGCTTGTATTTTTTTTTTCAGAACTGTGTGTATGTTAAAGTCATTAAGGCTTGGAAAGGGGGTGGTGGGTAGGGGAGTAAAGGCCATTATATGGGAAGAGAAGAAAAATGGCCTGTCTTCAGACTGTCAGTGGAGGAAACGCCTCTGCTTCAGGGAGGGGGAGAGGGGCTTGGTCCAGAAGGTCTAAGTGGGCACCTCCTTGCCTGGAAGGCTACAAGTGGAATGATGGGGCAGAGTTAAGGGGCCACTGCTCAGTCCACTCCTTGGCATGGCAGTGGTCATGGCTACCTGGGGGGTGAATGGTCACCATGTATGTGTTCCCGAGTCCCCTACAAAGAAGAGAGCTGGGAGGCAAGACAGAACTGGAAGAGTTGACACCGATCCGCCCTGTGCTCTCTGCATCTGCTTTCACAGGGTGGCCACGTGCACGCCAGGGGGCACGAGCGATATCCCCGTTTCACGGAGGAGGACTCTCGAGTCACAGCGACCAAGGACCTTGCCCAAAGTCACGCAGCGAGCAAGCGGTGGACGAAGCAATGAAGGCAGAGATCATGTGATACCACGGCCTGGTCTTTGGAGACTTGGTTCCAGTTAAGACCAGCTCGTGCTGGGGAGGTCCTTCCCCTTTAGGAGGATTTGCCGCTACCACCCTGAATGCTGAAGCAGCCAAGGGGAGCTGGGGTAGAAGACATTTAAGCCGGGGGAAGAGTCCTACTGGCTATGGTCATGGCCAAGTCAAGTTTTTGGTGTCTTCCCACTCCCCGGGTTTGAGGGGGGCTGGTGGGGGCTGCTTCTTCTGGACTCCCAAACTCCCAGCCTTCCAAGTTGTCCCAGCACTGACCTTGGGCTTCCCTCATGGCTCAGATGGTAAAGAATCTGCCTACAACGTGAGAGACCCAGTTGAGATCCCCGGGCTGGGAAGATCTCTCGGAGAAGGGAACAGCTGGCTACCCACTCCAGTATTCTCGCCTGGAGAATCCCATGGACACAGGAGCTATGGGATCACAAAGAGCTGGGCACGACTGAGTGAGGAACACGAGCTAACTAACCAGGCCCGAGCTCACCGCCACCTCTTCTTTCCTTTCAGACCTGATTTTGCCCGCACAGGAGACAGACTCGCAGGGCGGCTCTCTGGAGCCGCAATGCGATGCTGAAAGCTATCAGAGTGCTGCGGAAGCTGTGTCCTGGCTGGACCCTGAGGGTCCCCACCAGCCACCCGCTTGACTGAGCCTCTGTGGTCCCCGCTGTGGCCTTCCCAGGCACTTCCGTCACCTCCCCGGGCTGAGGAGCCTGGGGGCGAGAGGGGTGCAGGGGAGGCCGTGACCGTTATCTAATCCTTCCCCCAGGTCACGGGCCCTGAAGGCTGAGCCTGGGTTCCCCAGAGCACATGCTCCAAATCAGGGCTCCAGTGACAGCCTTTGTTTGCCTTGGGAGGGAAGTTCTGGAAGGATGAAAGTCCGATCCCACTGGTTGCTCCACGGGCCTCCTTTGCCAAAACATACTGTGAAACGACCCCTGACCTTCCCCTCATACTTTCTCTGCTCTACCTCCCATCAGCCCTGTTTGCCTCCCTCCTCCCAAGAGAGGCTTAGACAGCTCAGTAATTTAGGGGTCGCTAGCAAGAAAGGTGCAGAGGTCAGAAGTCAGTGAGGGGCTGGGAGGGGGATTTCACCCCTGGTTTCTGCCAGACCCTCCCCCCTTCTCCCAGAGCTACCTCCTCCCCCCATCTGTAGACCAGCCCCCACGGATGGCGGGAAGAGACAGGGTCTGGGCATCGGAGGAGGTAGTGGTGTACCAGTAGGGAGGAGGAGAATGTGTATTTTTAAATCACGTCCTGAAAAACAACTTTCAAGATGCAAATGTACCCCTCCAACTTTCTTATTTGGAAACTCAGCTAGGAAAGGAAATGCTGAAATGCTCCATTCCCAGGAGTGCATACCGATTTAGGAAGTTCTATTACCTCACTCCGGCTCCTCCCTGCTCTCACCGCTACACAAACAACCTCCGCGAATTGACTAATATCTGTTCTCTGTCCCCCACCACGGCCTGTTCAATCTAGCTCAGCTAACTGGGGAGGCAGTGAGTGACTCCAACTCAAACCAAGAGCTGGCTGGCTCCTCTCTCTTCCTTGAGAAATCAGAGCTGTCAAAAGAACCGCAAGAGACTGTTGCTGCCCTTCCACAGGGATTAAAAGCCCCTTGCTTGGCCCACAGAAGTGGAGTTTGTTTTTTTTTTTTTTGGAATGACATTCATGGAAGGTCAGCTTAAGAAGGGCCTTCCCGTGCAGTCTCCTTATTTTGCAGAGAAGGAAACCGAGGGCTATCTGCCATTATTCTGCTGGTTGGCAGCAAAACAAGGACTTTTCATCTGTCCCTGCAGGTGGGGCAAAGGAAAGGCGCTTGCAGAGCTGCCTCCCAGCTGAGAGGAGTTGTGCAGGGTCTGCATTCTGGACTCCTGGGGTGCCGCCCACCCTGGGAGGGACAGTAGCCTCTGCTCAAGGAGGCTCCATCCTCTGCTGGGCGATGAATGAACGCAGCTTCACAGGGTGGTCGGCTCTCCAGCTGCAGGAGCCGGCAGAGGATGCCCTTCTGGGATCCGAAGGAGGAAGACTTCCCTCCCGCCAGGCTTTCTCCTCCTGTGGGATCCAGCCGGGACTGCCAACCTCTGGCCCAGAAAGAGGGCTTTCCCCCTCTTCCTGTTGTGTCCCTGGAGGAACTGGAAAGGTTGAGGGCCGGGAGGAAGGTGGAATTCATCCAATCTGGGGTAGGGAGCGAAAGCTCTTCTGGGGCTTCCTCCCCTTCTGGGAGTGAGGTCCGGAGAATAATGGTCACAGATGGACAGGCCACATGTGTTCTTGTGTGCGTGGGAGGGAGGGAGAGTGTACGGGCTCGAGGGTCTGATGGCTCAAGACAGGGAAGAAGTCGCCGACGGCTCAGAGACCAGACGAGGTTCATCCCGGACCGGGAGGGAGGGCAGTGTGGGGGCCCAGGAAGTCACTGCCTTGAAGGTCGCTAGCATTTCATTTCATCCTTGCTCTGCCTCCCTGTCTCCCTCTTAAGCTCCCGCAGCGGGGGATGGGGAGCAGAGGAGACCAGGAAAGAGGGCTGCAGGGCCTCTTTGACTCTGCTGACCGTCCGCAGCCAGGCGCTGCTGCTGACCAGAAAGAAACGAAGGGGCAGAGATGGAGGGCAAGCAGCTCTCTGCGGCTGCAGCCCCGCTCTGCGTGGTGCCCCCAGCCCCGCCGCTTCCGAGGGTCCCAGGCCACGGACGGGGAGCCGGGCCAGGTGCAGGGAGGGCCCGGGTGGCTCTCGGGGCGAGGGGTGGGCAGGGCTGGGCCCCTCCTGTTTGTTCCCGCCCTCAGTGTCTTTCGCCTGGGGAACAGATCATAGAAAGAAGCAGATCGCGTGCTGTAGGCTGAAAAAACAGCTCACTCTGGGGGCTGATGGAAAATAAACTCCACTGTGACATCTGACAAAACTCCTCCCCCCCGCCCCCAACTTTTAAATTGGAACTGAGAGACGGAGGATTCTCTTTTAGGCTTGAAAGGTGTCCTGAGCTTTTTGGGTTGTTTCTACTGCATATTCCCAAACTGCAGCATCCAATAGACTAGTCACTAGCCACGTGGAGCTACTTACATTGCAATTAAAATTCAGGAAAATCAGGAAATCCAGTTTTTCAGGTGCACTAATGTGTCTCAGTCTCTCAGCAGGCACTTGTGGCTACAGAACTGGCTGAAAGAGTCATAAACATTTCCCTTATCATGGAAAGTTCTTTGGGACAGTGATACTCTAGAAAGTTTCTGACATGAGCCTGACTTTCATTCCTGATTTCTCCAGATGTTCACATGCTGGCCTACGCTGTAGGAATGAGGAATGACTGGCCTTAAGGATGGGTGTGGGGTGGGGTGAGATGAGCAGGAGGATAGGAAGGTGTAAGACTGTCACAACTATCATGTTCTTTGCTGCCACCCTGGACGCCTTCCTTAGACCCTGCATCTCTTTGCTGGTACTAAGCTATTCGGTTTGCCGGGGGAGGAGCGGCCTGGGGTGTCTGCAGTGGAGAAGGAAGACAGGTGACAGCTCCAGCCAAACGGGTTTGGCAATAAGATCCTGCCTCCCATCCTCACCCGCGGCTGCAGAAGCATGTCAAAGGAGGTGTATACCAAGGGCAATCCTACACGAGGTGGGTGTAGTGTCATTAGCCCGACTTACTCATCACACCCCTGGGCCTCTAATGGGCGGGTATAGGCAGGGATGGGGAGAGGGGGGGCACACAGGCTGGGGGTGAGGCAAGTGGTTATGCTTCAGTCAATTTTGAAAGCTGTTGACGTGATGGAAATGGGGTGAGAGACGCAGAGTCAGATACTGGGCTCACCCAGCTAACCCTCCCACCCAAAGCATTCAGGGCCCTGGCTGCCTCACCCACCCCAGGAGGGACCTTGATAGAGAGAAGTTGGGAAGAGCACATGCACACACACACACACACACACACACACACACACACACGCCAAACACTCACACATCTCCCACACACCACACAGGCGTGCATACTCACATGCACACATACACACACACCACACACCAATCACACATGCACACACACAGAGACACACAGACACACGCACGTCTATAAACCTGTGTACATGCACAAACACATGCATATACACACTCACACATACATGTATACCACACACACGTCATGTAATTCCAGGGAGATTCTGGAAAGAATCTTGAGCCCAGCTTCTCAGTAAGTCGCGGTTGTTCCCCCAGACTCCCAGGGGGAGATGCCGGGACCAGCAGATGGTCCCAGCCAAGCAAGCAAACTTCCCAATGCCTCTAAAATCAGGGTCTGGGCCCCTCCAAGACCAAAAGTCCAATTAAGCTTTGTTCTCACATGTGGGAAGCGAATGCGGAGCATTCCTCCCCTTCTCTGGGTCATCAGCCCTCAGGCGTCCCCGCCCCCCCAGCAACCCTGTGCTTTCCCATATGGTCCCCTTGCCTCTCACACTCCGCTCTGAAGATTAGGTCACAGAGCCCAGAAAGACCTCCTTCCAAGGTGTCCTCTAGATGGCAGGGACTTGCCAGAATAGTTAAAGGAAAATTCTGGGCTCAGAGGCTTGGCCTCCATCCGGGAGCCTCTCTTGGTCTAGGAGGTGGGCCCCTGGGGATTAAGCCCAAAGACCCCAGTATCTCCCATGATGCTTGTTTTCCCTTCTCCTAGAGCCTGGGAGAGCTGCAGGGAGATCCTTGTGCTCTCCTCTTTCCAGAGGCACCTCCTCCTCCTTGCAGAGATAATTGGCATGACTGGCATAAATAGATCCGTATATCTCTCTATAAATACACCCATCTTTAGCTATATATATATATATATATTTTTTTCTTTTTCTAAAGACTTGGCAAGAATTCCCTTGGAGCCCTTTCCATGACACAATAGAAAACCAGCGGAGTCATCAAGTTTGATCGTTCCCACAAATACAGCTTTGGGTTGACCTTTGCAAGGCTCCCTTGAACCCTGCTTCCAGTAACTCAGCCCCTGCAGCCCTCACAGCCCGCATACCCCTGGCAACCACAAGATACAACTCAGTTTCCTGAAGCTGCCACTTTCTTCCTCATTGGCCTCTGTCTGAAAGCAAAAAAAAAAAAGAATCCACTGCTTTTGACCTATCATTTTAAAATAAATCATAGGCTTTGTATGTGAGCTCCAGCTGGCAGCAGGAAGAAATGAGCCAGGCAGCAGGCTCCCTCGGCACTCAGGGACACTGTAATGAAGAGCGGGGTGTGGGTGGCTTCCGAGTGGCTAGACCTCTGTGTGCAGGACCATGCCACCCGGTGAGCGGGCTTAACAGCCACCCGGGCAGTAAGCAGAGATGTGGTGGGTCTCCCTATGATGGCTCCTGGGATAAACAGGAGGAACTCCAGGGCGGGAGCACAGAGCGGGAAAAGCCACCCAGGTAATGCCTTTCGAGGGATTTATCATTAGGCACAGACTCTAAGAACCGTCTCTCCATCACCTTGCATCAGCATTGCTGGAAACAGGCGGAGCGGGGAGGATGGATCAGCTGGCTCCTCTGTCTTTTCCTCCCTCCGCTGCTAAAGGCTTTGGAGACTGGAGGGAGCCCCAGTGACTTTCATGTGAGGTATTAAGAGCCTAGTCACATGTTGACACCACATTTCATCCCGAAACAGGTTTCCTTTTCTTGATTTTCCAAGTAGGAGTTGGAGGAGTGGATTTATAAGTGGGAAGCAGAAAATACCCAAGAATAGGAGAATCAACAGAGAAATGCAGAAAAGGTAATTTGGCAAAAAAAAGCTCCGAACTTACGACTACAACTCCTACAGCCTTTCTTATTCGGTATTCTTTCTTTCTAAAGTTGGGTTGTTATCCTTGCACCAGAGAATGCCAGCAGGTGTTGCTGGCAGCTGTTTAATGACAGTGTCAAGAATGTCTTTCAGGAAGGTAGGCTTGGAGGCAGGAGGCAGTGATGGAGAAAATGGGATGGGTAGGGGGAGGAGTAGGTGGCCCCACATCTGTGGAGAGGGAGCTAAGCGATGGAATGCTGCTCTGGGAATTGCAATGTTATTTTGTACGAAAGTCTTCCTGTAGGAAGTAAGGGGGAGGGACAAGAGACATATTTTAGAGTTTTGCGGACTTAAGAATTCGGAGCTGGAATTACGAGCAACTCACTATGTCTCTGGGCAAATACTTTAGCTCCTCTCCTCCGCATCCCCCACTTGCTCCTTTATGGTTACTGACTCCCCTGAGGATCAAGTAGAAGGACCTGGAGTCCCTGGGAGAGCGATCCCAGAAGCCCCCAGGGGTGACGAGCCCTGCAAATTATCCCGCATCTGGAAAAGGTGATGGCTCCCATCCTGGCAGTGGCAAGTCACAGACCAGCAAGAGGGAGATGTTTTGGTTACCTAGCTGATCTCAGCTCTGCAGGAAGCCAGAGAGACCAGGAGGGGCTGGCTTTAGGAGGAGGGGGGCAGCAGCCTTCACAGGGAGTGCATTCCTTGTGAGCGCCTGAGATCTGAAATGCTTTTCTGCTCTGTGCTCAAGCTTAGTTCCCTACAACTGATCTCAGGAAGGCAACTCTGAAAACCTCTCTGGTCAAAAATCTTCCTTGGAGAGACTATGACACCTAGAGTTGTAGGAAGATAGACGTCCTCAGGGCACCTGGCCCTTCCTGAACTGTTGATCTCCTTCCTGCTGGGACAGTGACCAAGACCTGGTGGAAATTTCTGGCGTTTTGCTCTCCACCTGCAGGGCATCACTGGGTCACATATTCCTGGAGTCTGCCCTGCACATGTCCGCTTCTCTTTCCAGGGCCTTGGTCATTCTATTATTTTAATGGGGAGGGGTGTTATTTAACCTACCATCACACATGTAAACATGTGCAATTGAGGGGGAGGAGGGCAAGGCTTGGGGCAGCAGTTAAAGCCTGGAACTGTAATTGCCTGGGTCACGAGACACATGGTCAGGCTACAATGGTGACCTAGCGATAGAAATGTCTCAGAGTGTCTGAGGCGCCTAATACGATGTGGCGGGGTGGGGAGGGGGAAAGAGTGAGAGTGCTGACCCTAACATTTGCTTTCCAAATGCTTTCACACATATTATTTCACTCCTTCTCCCCCTTAGTCCTTAGAACTAGGAACCAGAATTATCAAGGGCTCCATTTTAGATGCTTCCCTGGTGGCCCAGATGGTAAAGCATCTGACTGCAATGTGGGAGACCCAGGTTCAATCCCTGGGTCAGAAAGATCCCCTGGAGAAGGAAATGGCATCCCACTCCAATACCCTTGCCTGGAAAATCCCATGGATGGAGGAGCCTGGTAGGCTCGCAAAGACCCATGGGGTCGCAAAGAGTTGGACACGACTGAGCAACTTCACTTTACACTTGCCTTTTCCATTTTAGATATAAGGGAACAGGATAACTTCCCCAAGGTCATTGGTTACAGAGCAACGGCTGGAGCCCAGGCTCCTTGATGTCTGGGCTCCTATTCCCCTGTTCCATACCCACCCCTGCCTGGGCGGCACTGCCAGAACCTCTGTGAGAGGCCCCACAGCATCCTGTCTTCAGAGAAAGCGAGAAGCAGGCACACATGTCCCATGCCTTCAAATAGACTGCAGGTACCCAAGGAAAGGACCCTTGCTGCATTGTCCTTTAAATCTCCCGTGGCCCATCGCCTACAGTGTTCCGAGAACATTTTTTAAATGGTGACTTAAGTAGGATATAAGAAAGAATCCAGCAAGGGAGGTGAGGCATCGTGAGGATTGTGATCTTTGAACCAGGAAAGGAGAACTTCTGTCAAGGCTCCAGGGCGCAGGGACTGAATCATCTACTGGGAGCTGTTTACCCCACCTTCCAAACGGAGATAAGGAGATCCACCTCTCAAGCCGCTACCTGAACTGAACCAGACAGGGAGTGAGAAAGGACACTGCATGCTGTAATGACTAACGCTGGATCTTCCTGACCCTGCGGTCACCCAAGGTAAGATAGCAGAGAGGAGAGGGAGCTCCTCTTCTGAGGGTCCTTAGAGCAGAGCTCATGCCCTCCTGCTCCGGGTGGGTTGGGTGTAGGGCAGCCAGGAGGGGAGGGTGGGCTACGTCCAGGGGGCAAAAGGTCTAAGTGCTCAGTAGGTGCTCAATGAATGAGTTTCCCTTCTGTCTCCATCCATTCTAGTAAAGCCGCTTTTGTGAGAAGCTGGAGGAGAAGGACAAAAGGACAATGGTGAGGATAATCATTAGTCCAAGGCATCTGGAAGATGGCTCCTAGCCCCAGCATCTGAAATGACGTCAGATACATCTTTAAAAAGCAGTGTGCCACTGCTCACTCTTCCATGGCATTCTTCGGGCCTCTACTGGGTTGAGGGCTAAACGGGAAATATGGGTGACTCTCACGTGTTGTGCCGGGGAGGTGGCGGCTTTGGTCTAAGTCACCCAGCTAACCGCAGAGGCAGGGCAAGATGGCAGTCTTGTGGTCAATTTGGGGGCCTAGGCTGACCCATGCACACAGGCCACGGAGAAGACCCAGAGCAGGTAGGTAGGCCCACCAGGAGGATGCACGGACTACACCTCCCTCTCTATGAGCCCCTGGGAAGAGCCAACCTGGTGCTGAAGTGGGTGATCGGGATATTGGCTTGCATTTCCCGAGAACCCACTCTTCACCGAGCACCATGCTAAAAGCTGAACATGCCTGACCTCATTTAATTACGAAAAGCACCCTTCAAAGTTTATCTCATCATTCTCATTTCACAGATGACGAAATCAGAGCTCAATAAGGCTAATTTTCCCAATACTGTCTACCAAGTAGGTGGGCAAAGATTTGAACCATGATAGTCTGATTCCGAAGTCCACATTCTTCCCACGACACATGCGGGCCCTGTCCAGACAGCCCACCAGGCAGGAGCTACAGATAAAATACCACACCTCCTCTAGCACACACTAAATCAGCACAAGGAGAAGCTGGAGGCTGGCAGAGAGCAGATCTTTATCAAGACACTTCAGGAACAGGAGGAGAAATATTTCCGCCCTTCTCCCAGCCAAAGGGTTGGCTGTGTTTATAAGATGAGACACGTTTTGAAGGGAGGGGAGTAAGGGTGCAATCTCAAGCGAAAATCACCACCCACACCAAAATAAACCTGAGGGCAAACTGGGGCCTCAAGGATTTGGTTCCATTGCTTATGTGTGTGTCTGGGAGCGTGCGTGTCCGTGTGGGGGAGAAGGGCAGGAGGGGGCAGGTAAGAAAAAGCAGTATCTTTGTCATCATACCCAGTGGCATTTATCAGCTCTGCTTTCCTCCCCAAACTCGCGCCTCTCCCATACTTGCTTATTTCCTGTTTTCTTTCACCTGCTCTGGAGCAGAGAGCTAGCATGGTTTAATGGATGAGCACAGACCGTGGGGCCCGCAGACCTGGTTTTGCTCTCCAAATCCACCACCTTACTGAGTTGTCCAATAAATACATGCGACATGAATGAATGGGGAAATAATTCCACCTCCCTGCGACTTGGTTTTCTCATCTGGAAAGATACATAGTCCTGGTCCCTGTGCGGCAGAGCCACTGGGAGGATTAAATAAAGCCAGTGCTTGGCACAGTTGGCTGGCACAGAGTTGATGACCAATAAATGTACGTTGCTTTGCTCAGTTTCTCAGCTATGGCACTACAGCATTTGGGGCGGGATCATTCCTTGCTGTGGGGGCTGCTCTGTGCCTCCTAGGATGTTCAGCAGTATCCCTGGCCTCCACCCAGCAGATGCTAGTAGCCCCTCCTGCCCCAGACATAACAACCAAATGTCTCCAGACCTTGCCAAACATTCACAGAATTGCCTCAGTTGAGGGATACTGCCTTAATGTAATTAATGATGATCAGCATTAATATCAAGTAAAAGTAATATATTTGAAAGCACATAGTAGGCACTGATAAGCAATGCTCACATTTCTTTTGAATGAGCAAATGTATGAATGAACATGTGAAGTAATCATGGATACAGTTCTGCACCTTCAAACCCTTGGTGGCAGGAGGCATACAGTCTACTAAGTTCTGGACTCCAGAAGGTTGATGGAATCACAGAGAGGGCTGGGCAGGACATCTTGGTGTCTCTGCTGCCAGCTGTCTTTTGGTGCAGACCTGGTACCTAGTGGGCTTCTCTGGTGGCTCAGAGGGTAAAGAATCTGCCTGCAATGCAGGAGACCTAGGTTTGATCCCTAGGTCAGGAAGATCCCTTGGAGAAGGAAATGGTTACCTACTCCAATATTCCTGCCTGGAGAATTCTCTGGACAGAGGAACCTGGTGGGCTACGGTCCATGAGGTCGCAAAGAGTTGGACACGACTGAGCAACTAACATACTGGCGCCTAGTGGGATTTGCAGACGGAGAAGTGACAGGTGAGTGAGGCTGTGAGTGAAATGAGGCTGAAGGAATTTTCCCTTCTGGGAAAGGGTAGTCCCAAAGGAATCTGCCTGCAGCAGTTGATGGCTTGAATTCCTGTGTATGAGATGTGATGGCTTGACTCACATGCACTCCTCAAAGAAGCCCATCTTTTGCTCTTGGCCAGGCATAGACATTGCTGGGAATTCCTCAATGCTCCCTTACACGGAGGAGGACACCCCTGCAAGCCCTTTCTGACTCCCACCAAGAAGATGCCTTACGACAGGGGCAGAGAGATGACTTCTGTTCTAGGAGTTCTTCCTCCTACCCCTCACTTTCCCCAGCTCCTTTCCTTTTAGACATGTACTGAAAGACTGCTGTATTATTTGGTCCTACGGACACAGAGGTGACAAATGCAACCACAATCCCAAAACTGCTGAGTGTACGGAAGGGCAGGGACAAGAAACAGGATGAAGACAAAACGTATAATGATCATAGGTAACATTTACTGAGCCCTGATCCTTTAGACACAGATCCATGTGCTTTACCCGTATTGGCTCACTTACATGTAGCTCACAACAAGCCTGTGAGGTAGAAACTTTCATTATTTCTAGCTTGTAGATGAAGCAACAGGCATAGAGAGGAGGAAGTGATTTCTACAATGTCACCCAGGTACTCAGGGGCAGAGTCAGGAGTGGAACCAGGACACCTTGGCTGTCAGGCTTGGACTCTGCTTAACCACTGTGCTCTCTGCTCTGAGAGCCATGTGACGGGGCTGCACAGAGCACACAAAGGAGGGGGCGGCTTCCTGGAGGAGGTGACATCAAAGCATCTTGATAATAAGAAGGTGTTAGGTGGGCAAGGGGAAGGAAGTGCTGCTGGTATGAGAGAACAACGCGCAAAGTCCCAAGGTGAGAAGGCCATGGAGACACAGCAAGGCTCTAGGAGTAATTCACGCCCTCCCCATGCGCACCCCTGTCCCTGGCCTCAGGCTCGCTTGGAACCATGAACTCAACGGTCAGGACTCCTGCCTCTGGCCTGGGCTAGTTCTCTGGACACTCACATGGAGCTGCCCATTTCTCCTGTCCTAGCCTGTGCTGTCTGATTCGGCTTTACAGCCAGGACCGGGACCGGCACTCTGCCTCCTGCCTATGTGGTTCTCAACGGTCCACGCCTCCCACAGGCCTGACCTAGTCTCCATGCCTCGGCTCTCACCCACCTCTTGGCCTTGATCTGGGTTCCTTCCGTCTCGCCTTGTTCTGTTGCCACGCACACCAGGCTGGGAATGGGAGCTGTTGTTGTTGTTGTGTGTGTGAGAATATGCACTTGTACACGTGTTCATGTGTGCGTACATATGTGTCTAATACGTGCATGTGTGCATGGTAGGTGGTGAGTATGGTATAGGCATGCCTTTTACAAGAGGTACATACCACTCGATGGTCAGGTAGCGCCAACATTTCATCATCTGTCATTTGAACTTACTTTTTAAACAACAAAGGAATCATACTGGTAACCCTGGCATATATAAAATAGGTGAGAGCAAGATGCTTTGATTGAAGGAGGTTGGAATTGGGGGACTGGAGTCATCACCCTGGAGCTCAAAGGGACACTGCCTAAAAACCACGAGGGGAAAATTGAGAGAATGACACTGATGTATAAAATAGCTAGTGGGAAGCTGCCGTGTAACACAGGGAGCTCAGCTCGGTGCTCTGTGATGACCTAGATGTGTGGGACTGGGGGTTGGGAGGGAGGCTGCAGAAGGAGGGGATATATGTACACCTATTGCCAACTCGCATTGTTGTACAGCAGGAACTAACACAACATTGTAAAGCACTCACCTTCCAATTAAAACTGTATATATTAAAAAATTACAGTCAACATTGTAGGGTCATAGACTGCCCTGAGAATCTGATGAAAGCAATGGGCCCTCTATACACACATTATGGACATACAGATGTTTGCAGAACATTTTCGGGGGCAGATCGAACTCCCCTGAATCCCAGAATGTTGGTGAAAAATCCCATGCATTCAGCTCCTGCCACATCCTCCTAGCAGGTGTCCCTGCCTCTCTGGCTTTGCGAGGGAGAGTTATAAGATGCTGGCGGCTGCAGCACAGTGAATGATGAAACCCAGACAAGTCCTGGCACTGCTTCATTTGCTCAAGGAGAGGAGAGACCCAGGCTCTGGAAAGAATAGTCTTCTTGTCACATTCTTGGGACAAAGGCATGGCTGTTAACATGGCTCCCACACAGCCAGCCCTGGGCAGCTTGGGTGTCAGAGATGGTTGCTGCCTCAGTTTCCACACTAGGTTAACACCCATGAGCTCCCCTATCTTGAATGGATAAAGGATCGGCAGCCAGGGTCTGATCACAGTGCTATCGCTGGGTGATGTTGGGCAAATCACTTGAGTCCGCTGGGCCAGCTTCCTCATCTGTAAGATCACAGCCTGTGGGGTTGTTAGGATTACTAGATGAGCTTAAAATGGGTGCTGTATACATGAAAGCTCTTTCTACCTCAAACCATTAAGTGAGTTCAAGGGGGTTCTTAGTATCTTGGCATTCAGACTGACCAAGAGATTTACACCGAGTGAGCTGCCTTCTGGACTGGAGCCAGGGAGGAGAGCGGAGACCACTTTGACTTGAAGGGGGCAAACTGACGCCCAAGGGGCAAGGGTTCATCCAGGGTCATCTCTCGGCAAGTTGGGGTAAGGAGCGCTTGGTAAGGAGCCCTCACAACTTAGGGATTTAGCTCCAGACGATCCCAACAACATCCAGGGGTCCTGGGCTCATCTGCCCTCTTTAAGGGCTCCCATCCTTCAGCCTCTGGGACAGTCCCTTGCCACCGCACCCTTGGCCCTTTGTGCTCAGGTGAGGGCTCTCAGCTACTACATAAGATGCAAATCAACTTCCAAGTTCAGAGTCAGGGAAAAATGAGAAGGTTCTTCACTGGGTCTTCCTGCTGTTAATGAGCCGATCTGGGGGGAAGGATCGAGTGAAAATGAAGACTCACTACCCAGAGTCACCAGAGCGCTCCGCACAGCCGGGCCGATGTCTGCGTTTTATGCAGCGCTCAGCCTGCCGGCGCCCGGGGCCCGCAGGCGGGTTTATGAGATTAAAGTCCAATGCCCAATAAATAATTTAGCAGCTGACTGCAAAAAACATACACGCAGGATAATAGCTACTATCTCCAGCAGCCTGATGTGTACAGACATTTTAAATGCACACCACTTTCATCTGCTTGTTTCCATTTGATGTGGGGTCTGAACCCAAAGGAGGAGGAGAAAAACAGCATCACCTCCACCCTCTGTCCACGTCCTGCCGCGACGACAGGGTTGAGGAGGAAGAAAACTCTTCCACGCGCTCATTATTCAGGGTTTTGCTGGCAGTCCTTCCCCACCAACCACCTCCTTCTATCTCTGCTCCGTTCTTTGCTTGCGGTGGCTGTTTGTGTGTGCAGAAAGAATCTGAAAGCTCCACCAGACCAATTATTCATTCAGAATTTGGTTTTCTTTTCCCAGGGGTGCCCTTTACGGAGCAAAGCAGGCTCCAGGTGTTGGCTCCTGCGGCGTCACAAGCGACTTGCTTGTGGGTGCTGCTTCAAGCTGAAATAAATAAATATCACCTCCAGGACCACCAGAGTCCTGGCTGAAGTTTTAATGAGGCAGAAGTTGGCAGTGATTGATTGGTAAGACTGAGTCTTGGGCGTAAGGGAAGGTAAGAGGACTGGAGGGGGAGAGGGGAGAAGGGAGGGGCTGCAGTGGGCGCCCCAGGGACACGGGGTGGTGGAAGGCAGAGACACTGGCAGGCAGTTGCTCCAAGATCCAGCAGCATCAATGGGACAGGAGTGGCACTGAGTCATCTCTGTAGCAACACGAACTGGCAGCGGAAAATGATGCCAAAGGGAACCATCCTCTCCTTATTGGAAAGTTTACCGGTTCTGATCACAGTTCAGGGACAAGGGACTTCCATAGGAATGAGGGAGCGTGGTAGGATTTCCCTCTGGCTTTTGCAGAAATCTGGGACCATAGCATCTGCTTTTGCATCAGTCCCTTGCTTCTCCTTCTGTGGGTGGCAGCTACTCCAGACCCACTGGCCACTGGGTGTGTAGAGACACCACCAAGCCTACCCCAGCCCCTACTTTTTGTGTCTCCTTGGCCTTGGACGCATTTACTGCCAGTGGCTGTGGTTTATCTCCCATTGTTTATGGCCTGGGACAGGCTGCCTACAAATAGCTCCCCAAAGAGTGGGGAAATGCAGGCATCTGCCATTCTGTGAAGCTCTTTCCAGAAATGAAAAGGACAGTCATAAAATGTTGCAATGGGGGGGGTGGGGGTGGAGGGTAGGTAACATGCATCATAAAAAGCGTAATGGACTAATGCTAATACACAGACTGGCTGCAGCCCAGGGGTGTCTGGTGAGCTCAGACATAAATATTGGGGAGGCACCAAGGAGACAGATTTTTTATTTCTTTGATTTGATGGTGGGGGGAGGTTGGGCATATTTTTTCCTCTGTTTCTCTGACTGTGGCCATTCCTCTGGGGAGACCAGCAATCTGTCTGAGACTGAAGCTACTCCGTGTTTTATGGATTCCAGAGCAGTTAGACTCTTGGAAAGACTGGAGGTTCAGCAGCATTTGTGGGAGCATCGCCTCACTGGGTGAGCCCATGGGGGTTTCACTTGCATCATTCAAGATCTTGCAAGTGACAAGAGACCATAATGGGATGAGTGTTAACTGTGCCGGCTGTGCTTGAATGCATACATGAGTAACTAGGTGCTTGCCCAACAACAAGCTAATTTAAAGAATTAGAGGGACTGATTTATGCTCTCTGCTTGGTGGGAACCAAAAGAACAGTGACCCCCCAACAATACCCCAACACGAATCTCTACCCCTCTCAACTTCAGGCATAAAGAGTAAAATAGTTGTTTGCTAATTTGTGACAAATTTTGGTACTTGAGGACTGAATCAAGCACACTGTTTTCCAGGCTTTTCTATCAATACATTCTCTGGCTAACGTTGGCCACTGGCCCCTGCTGTCTGTCCACACATTTGCCTTGCCATATGCCCGCACACAGAATGGGTAAGTGTACTGTGGAGGTGTGGGCTGAAGGCAGAAGTGCGTAGGATTCCTATATAAAAAAGAGCTTCCATTCCAGGTGATGCTAAGGTGCTCTTGCCCCTTTCTGCCTCGAAGCTCTCAGCATTGAGGAGCCGTGCTGGAACTCAGAGCCCCTGAATACTCAAGGATGTGTTCAGTCCACCTAAGACCCTGGGTTACCTGAGAATAAAGAGAAACAGCAGAAACTTGGGTGTCTGTGGTGGGGTGAGGAACCCCTGTTCAGCCTTCTTGTGTGTAGTGAGAAAAAGATCAAAGGCATTTGGAATTGATGCTGCAGCTCACCGTTCGTTTGGAAGAATCAATTTTCCATGTGCTGTCCTTGAGAATAGGTGGGAAATAGAGTGGCATTCTCCCCAATGCCGTGGGTACCAAGAGCTACTGCCTTTCATCCTGTGCATCCGAGTATGTACGTGAGAAAGGGGAAGGGGAGCGGGGACTCTCATTAGGTACAGAAGCTCCGTGATAAGCAATTCAGACACTTCTTTAAAATCATTATGATCCTTATGAAGTAGATATTACTATCCCTGCTTTAAAGATGTGAACTTGCAACTCCAAGTTTCCAAGAGGTTATGTAACTTAGCTAAGATCACACATTTAATAAATGGGAAGGTTAGGACTTGAACCCAAACCATTGTCTTCTCATAATGACTTAAAAACATGAAAGGGAAAAAAATCAATAAATGATGATATGGAGGAAAAATTATTTTCAGGCTAAAGGTCAAAGGAGCAGGGACTAATGCATCCCTTATGCTGACTGGTGCACATTGCTATTCCCAGGGACCAGGGCACGTCACCACACGTATTGTTGCTGGAAAAGGATTAGAGCACCCTTGTGTGCACCATGACACATGATTACTCAGAGGCTGAATGGGGGCATCAAGTCTCGAGTGCTGACCTGGGGACCTCATGATAATAAAAGACTGGGCTCCTCAGTAAATGAACCTGCTGCAGGTTTACCCGGGAAGGCATCTCATCACGCTGGATAGCCCGTCCTTTCCCACCAGGTTAGCAGTGGGCTCTTTCAGGTGTGAGGTTCCCTGGTGCTCTCTGGATGGGAGCCCTTGGAATCAGTTATGAGTTGGGGGGTCATGCTTACTCATCGCCCTAGAGATGAGGCCAACTGGGACTATCAATAAGGGTTTGGCTCAGCCCCTTCCAGCCAAGCTTGGGGCACACCAAGACACTCCTCTTCCCTCGGTTGGTTCATATCCCCGTCAAAGTCTGAGAACAAAATCACCAGAGTACCTAGTCTCTTAGCCTAAGCTAACTAGAACTAGGTTAAACTTAAGGAAGATCTTCCTGAATCTCCACTGTCTGCGGCTGGACCATGAGCAACCAAGTTGGCTCTGGAATATCCTTTCCTAAAGACTTGGAAGTGCGAGAGAGATACCTAGTTGCTGACCACAGCACAGGGCAGGGGAGAAGCTTCCCTCTAGCCTCACCTTTGCTCGCTTGCATTTTAGTAAAGGCCCAGTACAAATATAGAATGTATAATTTTCGCATCATTCTTGGCAAATCCCAGGTGTGCCCCATTAGCAGAGTTCCAAGGATGCCATTTTCTATCAAGAAAAAGACATGCCGCATCGTTGTGCTTAGCTCAGGGCCCTATTAATAGCAATCCTAATTATATGGCTGCAAATTTAATTCATAGCAATGATTAGTGTCAGAATCAAAGGCATCAGGCATCAATATTGATGGAATTGCATAAGCTCCATAAACAGAGAACAAGCATTCCGACCCATCCACCCACCTGCCCCCCACCCCTCTGCCGCCAGCAGCGGTTTGCTGTTAACTATTGCATTAAACGTCTCTTCCAATTTCGCCAGATCAAAATGACTCCATTGCTCAGTGTCTCCCTCCCCACCGCCAAAAACCTCTGCCCGGCCAGCTCCGAATGGGTATGACTGGAACACAAAAGACCCCAGACAGCGTCTCTGAAGGGGAGCTGGGGGCTCCAAGGGAGGCCCGGGTGATGGGCTTGACATCAGCCTGATGCCCCACGCTTGACACAGTGGCTCTCGGCCTCGTCAGGAACACTGCTTTGTGTGCCCTTCAGAAAGCTCATGGCAAACAATGACGCCTGGAGAAAGGGGGGTCAGCTGGGGACTGTGTGTGGCACAAAGGCAGCCACCGCATCCTCTGTGGTCTGGGCTGCTGTGGGCGGGAAGGGGAGGAGGAGGCCTGCGGGGAGTGACACCAGGCAGCGTGTGCTGAGGGGACAGCTGCCGTGTCCCGGGCCTCCCGAGCACCTTGGCTGGAAAGAGGGCAAACTCAGTCCCCCGACCTTCCTCTCCTGCAGCTTCTTACAGCTCCCTTGGGCAGGTGGTGGGTCACAGAGGAGCCAGCCGAACCTTAGAGAAGGGTGGCTGAGGGCCCAGCGCTAGCAGTTCACAAAGCCCAGTCTGGAGACAGACAGATTCAGATTCCAATCCCAGCTTTCCACCTAGTAGCAATGGGGCTCTGGCAAGCTACCTAACTCTGCTGAGCCTCTCTTTGCTCACATGGAAAATGGACATAATATTAATCCTTACAGGGGTACGGTGAGGCTTAACTAAAAAGCCACTTAGTGCAGGGCTTAGCACGTGTGTGTGTGTGTGTGTGTGTGTGTGTGTGTGTGTGTATGCTCGCTCAGTCATGTCCGACTCTTTGCAACCCCATGGACTGTAGCCCACCAGGCTCCTCCTCTGTCCACGGGATTTTTCAGGCAAGAATACTGGAGTGGGTTGTCATCCCCTCTTCCAGGGGATAGTGAGTGCTTAATTTATAATGGGCCGACTCCTCGCCAAAAATAAAAAATAAAGCAGCATGCCTAGAAAAAGGACTCATACGTAAGACCTGAGGTCCCCAATTCAGTGTTTTTCTGACTTGTCAGAACTTCTGGGCCCAAGGGAAGCATTTTGTGGGTAAGCAGGTCTCCGAGCTGGACAGGCTCTAGGAAGCGCCTCAAGTCACGTATGGTGAGGGCTCAAGGATGCTGGCCACCCCAGAGGAAGGCTGCGTGGCCAGCCCCGGGACAGGAAGCTCAGCTAGACTCAGCTAGAATGATCCCTGGACTAAGTTTGGGTTCTGCTTGGGGTGCTTAGAGCCCAGAGAGAGGCACAGGTGAGCCTGAGGTTTCGTGCAGAGGGAATGTTCTTCCATATGATACAGAAAGAAGGGTCCCCGAATTGAAATCTAAAAACCTAGATTTTAGTCTTGCCTTTGTCACTAAGAACCTGGGTGACCCTGTGCTGATCACTTAACCTGCCTAGGCCTCAGCCGTCTTACTCACAAACGAGAACAATAAACTTCTCATCTGCCCAAAGTCTGTTGGCTGGACTAGTTTCTGAGATCCTTTCCAGTTATAAGATCAGGGGAACATTCCTGACCTTGTGTGATAGAGGGTCTGACCCCTTTGCAGGGTCCAGACTCCACAACCTCTCCTCTTTCCTTGGCTGCACTTTCATCCACTCTGAACAGACAAGGGTGAGAACTCTTGATGTGTTACTAAAGCAAGTGGATGCCATCGCCCCTTCCAGGTTGGGGTGGGGGATATCCACCCAGCTGGTCGCAGTAGCCTTTGAAATCCAATGAGGTACTGGAGCGTGATGAGATACTGGGACAATCCAAGAGGCACTGGCTCCTAAGAGCCTGGAAACCTTTCTGGAGGCTGAGGCCAGGGAGGGACAGAATCCCAGGAAGAAACTCAAAGGACAGAAACTCAGGGTGATCTTCACCACCTTGCATCTCCATACATTTCTGGTTTCTCTGGATGGAAGGACACACGATAACAGGAAGGAAAGGAAGTTCAAGTAGCTGCAAGCTTTCAGCTTCATCATTGCTAGGAGCATACAGGTGATCAGACGTGTGATGCACCATGTCCACCTGAAATATGTGACAGCTCTCCTTCCAGTCTTCCCTTGATTTACCCTGTGGCCCTGAGCAATCCATAATACCTGTGTACTACCATCTGCAACAGAGCAGAGAAATGTCTATTTTTCCTTGTCATGCAGGCTCATTCGTGTCTGACTGTAGAGACCCCATGGACTGTAGCCTGCCAGGCTCCTCTGTCCACGGGATTCTCCAGTCAGGAATACCGGAGTGGGTTGTCATTTCCTTCTCCAGGGGATCTTCCCGATGCAGGGATCGAACTCGAGTCTCCTGTGGATTCTTTAGCACTGCTCCACCTGGGAAGCACCCTACTTATCCTAAAATAAAGATTCATGAGCTAATAGAAACCAAGAGAATCTGGGTCTTTGGAAGAAAAGCATGGTACAAAAGTGGTAGCAATAATACTAGTGAGGATCAAGCTTGTAGTAACAGTGATAATAGCAACAACAGCTGCCATTTATTGAATACCTACTATTTCAGATGTTCAAACTGGTTTTAGAAAAGGCAGAAGAAGCAGAGATCAAATTGCCAATATCCGCTGGATCATCGAAAAAGCAAGAGAGTTCCAGAAAAACATCTATTTCTGCTTTATTAACTGAGCCTTATGCCAAAAGGCTTATGTTTTATGCCACAGCCCTTGACTGTGTGGATCACAATAAACTGTGGAAAATTATTCAAGAGATGGGAATACCAGACCATCTGACCTGTCTCTTGAGAAACCTGTATGCAGGTCAGGAAGCAACAGTTAGAACTGGACATGGAACAACAGACTGGTTCCAAATAGGAAAAGGAGTACGTCAAGGCTGTATATTGTTACCCTGCTTATTTAACTTATATGCAAAGTACATCATGAGAAACGCTGGGCTGGAAGAAACACAAGCTGGAATCAAGATTGCCAGGAGAAATATCAATAATCTCAGATAGGCAGATGACACCACCCTTATGGCAGAAAGTGAAGAAGAACTAAAGAGCCTCTTGATGAAAGTGAAAGAGGAGAGTGAAAAAGTTGGCTTTTAAGCTCATCATTCAGAAAACTAAGATCATGGCATCTGGTCCCATCACTTCATGGGAAATAGATGGGGAAACAGTGGAAACAGTGGCAGATTTGATTTTTTTGGGCTCCAGAATCACTGCTGATGGTGATTGCAGCCATGAAATTAAAAGATGCTTACTCCTTGGAAGGAAGGTTATGGCCAACCTTGATAGCATATTTAAAAGCAGAGACATTACTTTGCCAAAAAGGTCCTTCTAGTCAAGGCTGTGGTTTTTCCAGTGGTCATGTATGGATGTGAGAGTTGGACGGTGAAGAAAGCTGAGCACTGAAGAACTGATGCTTTTGAACTGTGGTGTTGGAGAAGACTCTTGAGAGTCCCTTGGACTGCAAGAAGATCCAATCAATCCATCCTAAAGGAGATCAGTCCTGGGTTTCATTGGAAGGACTGATGTTGAAGCTGAAACTCCAATACTTTGGCCACCTCATGCGAAGAGTTGCCTCATTGGAAAAGACCCTAATGCTGGATAGGATTGGGGGCAGAAGGAGAAGGGGACGACAGAGGATGAGATGGTTGGATGGCATCACTGACTCCATGGACATGGGTTTGGGTAAACTCCGGGAGTTGGTGATGGACAGAGAGACCTGGTGTGCTGCGATTCATGGGGTCACAAAGAGTCAGACACAACTGAGTGACTGAACTGAACTGAGCTATGCACCAGGCTCTATAGTAAGTACTTTACAGCCCCTGTGTCTGAGGTGCATAGCCATCTTGCAAGGTAGCATCAGTGGGTCATTTGAGGAAACTGAGGTCTGCTCAAGATCACACAGTTCATCTAAGGCAGAGCTGTGCAACCCTAGGATATTAAGGTGGGCTTGAGAGCATGCAAAGCACAGCAATGGTTCCATTTGAGTTGATACTGCCAAGCTGTAAGAGCGGGACCACTGCCTCCCCCAGCCCCGCCTTGAGGAGGGATTGGTACATACCGTTGGATGATATGGGACTCGGAAAGCTCTCCCTGATGACTAAGGCAGCTGGATGGCAGCGTCCAGCAGGGTTAGATTAGTTCGGCTCGGCTGGTCTAGTCTCCTAAGTATTTTCTTTCCCATGATTAGGGCTGGGGGCAGGGAGCAGGATTCTCTTCCTCCATCTGACCTTGCACACATGTAACTAAAAAGGAGGCTGATCTGACAGCTCCACTCCCCCAGGGACTCATAGCAGAAGTGGGCTTTGGGGGGCAGCCTCAAAGATGCTGGTAATAATAATGGAAGCACTTTTGTTGCCAAACACCAGAGCAAGCACTTTTCATACAAGATTTCACTGCGTCCTCCCAACAACCATGCAAAGTGTTTATTACTACTACCATTCCACACACATACACAAAAGTGAGGTTCACAAGTTAAGTAACAATAGTAGCCGTACTTAAAGGCATATAAGCTCAGTACCCCGCTTTCCATAAATTATTTTATTACGCTCTATTTTTTCGTTATCACTTGTTATCTTCTAAATATACTGTATATTGTGCTTTCTCATTGTTTTCTCATCTGTCTTTCCATATTAAGGTATAATCTTCACTAGGGCAGCCAATGTTGACTTTTCACTTCTGTATATCCAGGAAATGGTGCATAGTAGGCATTCAGTACATTTTTGTCCAAAAGCGAATGATTTCATTTAATTCTCATTACAGTTTCATGAAGCAGGTATTATAACTGTCTTCATTTTACACACGAGGAAACTAAAGCTCACAGGTCAAACAGTTAATAGTTGGAGTCAGGACTGCATTCTAGAAGCTCATATGCTCTCTGTTATGCAAACAGGTTCCTATCTGAGGGCAGGAGGACAGGACCAGCTGGTCTTCGGAGGTCTCGCCCAACTTTGAGCTGTTTGCCCATGCTCTGTATCCACAAGCAGGCAAGGCTCAATGATCCAAAAGGATGTACATCTATGTGGTTTGTATTTTCCTAAAGATGCTCTGCAAACATTAGCGCTGTGGCCTCTGAAAAACTCTCCAGAGCCTATTTGGGCCACTTGGGTTCTGAGAGCTTGAATCATGACCCTCGGGCTTCACCTGCTCTGAGACACAGCCCGGACTCCAAAGGGTTCCTCTCGGGGTGTGGTAAGCACCCAGCTGGGCACGCAGCCTGGCGCCTCATGCAGGGCCTGCCTGAGACTGAAGCACACGAGGAGGCACACAAAAGGTGCAAAAAATAAACAAATCTTTACAGTCTCCCTTTCAGAATGGCTCTGGGAGACCAGGGCCTCTTCCCTGGAGCTCAACTGGGGCTCCAGATAGAAATCCACACCCCTCTCCCCGCTTGTCATAGTCAAATAGGGGAGATGTTGTGGCTGGGGGCAAGGGTTTAGGGGGATTCTGTAAATATGCCCCCTTCCCTGTGCCAACCAAATGCTGCCTTTCCCAGTTTTCAGAAGACCAGTTCTCGGGACCCAAGAGGCCGATAAAACAACAAAACAAACAGCGAATTTGGCGGCAGGAGCCTGGGCAGGGAGCCAAACTCATTACTAGGGATGTGATGGTGAGCTCCAACCACCACCCCAACCTCCTCCGCGCGGGCTCTAGGGCAGGAGGAGGGGATGTCTGCTTCCCACTCCCCCAACCCCTGGAGCTGCTGCTGAGATGTCTCGGGGAGCCAGAGCATCGGCTCAGCAGTCCCAGATCCCGGGACAGCCGCTGGGTCTCCTTCAACGAGAGCCGTGACCCTGGCTGTTTACTTGATCCAGGGTTCACACCGAGAGACGAGTGAATCATTTCCACTCTGAGGAATGAGGAATAAGTGGCTATTGTTCGGTGGCGTTGGCTCACAGAGAGGGGCATGTTTCTCAGCTTTGCATCCAACTTGGCTTTCCGTCCATGAGACAACCCCACCCCACAAGGGAGCCAAGTCACAGGTTAGGAACGTCTATGTGGGAGGAAGCATAAATGCCAAGGTTTCCTTGTTGCCAACGGCGGGGCCATGTAACCTTGGGCAAGATATTGAACATCCTGGGGGCTCAGTTTTCCACATTTGGAAGATGGAGCAGAGATGCAGGGAACAGTCACCACCCTTAGTTGGAGTATTTGTGGAGGATGCAAAGAACCGTGGAAAGATATCTTGTAAATAATCAGTGTTATCAAGTAACTGAGCCATCAGCCCCAGGGCCCCGGAGACTTAATCCTTCTGTGCTCCTGATGGAGCCTTTCCAGCTCTTAAGCTCCTCCTGCAAGAAGCTTGCAGTTTTCCTGACTTGGCTCAGTAAATCGTCTGTGAGCTTACAAAGAGAAGAATAGGAATGGGAAGGGACGTCAGATGGGTTTCCTGTGGGCTGCGGACTGGAGGCCTTGCGCAGCTAGGTCCCATGGGGAAGGCAGAAAGAATTTTCCTCAAGAATTTCACAGGCATTCTGGTGGCTGCCTTAGCCATTGGAAAAGAAGGTGGAGCTAAAGGAGGCCACGGCCCTCCCCAGACCTTGAAAAGGCTGAGTCTCTGTGGATTTGCCAAAATGTCCAGGAGTTCATCCAATAAACAGAGGGCTGGTGGGGGTGGGGGTGGGGGTGCTGGGGGGGGACGTCACCTGGGCCTTTGTACCTGCCTCCCTGCTGGAGGCAAGCCTGCCCGTGATGCAGGCAAGGCAGATGGCTGGCCCTGCTCTCCTGGGAATACGCAGGCAACAGTGTCAACCCAGCTCCCTTCTCCCAGCTTTGTCTACATTTCTGAGAGCTCTGCTCCACCCTCTTCCAAGCGCTGTTCACCAGCAAACAAACTCTCTTCCTGTCCCAGCGGTTCTCTTGTTCCCTAGACTCCTCACCCCCTGCTGCCCCCTCTGCCCAGACCTGCCCACAGCATCCCAACTTCCTTCCTCTGCAAACCAGCCACGTCAACAGGAGTCACTCTTGGTGTCTGGCTCTATACCACCTCGTGCAAATGCATGTCTGGCCTGGAGGAGGTATACTCAGTACATCTGAGACAAATTTCATGAGCACCTGAGGGGTGAGAGACAAGGGATCTGACTGCAGGGATGGTTGACATCTATGGAAAAGAGGGTCGCAAGGTTCTCTAGGATGGTGACTCTCAAGAGGAGGGGACACGTTAGCAGCTGCTCCCGTGTTTGTCGGAGCAAAGCGGTGGGGAATCTGAGGAGGGCTTTACGGGCTAGGTGAGGACGGGTCACAGGCCTTGAGAAGCAGGAGGGGTGTCGGGGTGGAGGAACAAGAAGAAGAACCAGGCCCCCCGATGTTGAGACCCTGGGGTTGAGGGGGCCAGAGGAGGCCGAAGAAAGGGGAAGTCAGGCCTTGAGGCAGCGGTTTTGGCAGCTGCGAATGAAGGAGAGGAACCAGCAGGTCTTTGCCCCAAGCCCTGCGAGTCCCACCTCCTGCTCCTGGTGTCTCTTGCCGTCTCGGCTCAGCCCCTTCCCTCCTGCAGTCTGCGGCCTGCCTCTCGGACTGCACGCGCCAACCTGGGACGTGGTAGGAAACGAGCTCGCGGTCCCTGTGGCCACACTCTTCCCTGTCTGCTCCGGGGGTCCCCACGGCCCGCCCGCAGCCAGGAGGGGTGTCAGGAGTCCGCCGCGCCCAGGTCCGGGGGGGCCCTGTTCTCCCTGCCCCGCCCCACGTCCCGGGCCAGCCCGCCTTGGTCATCGTCTGCGCCCCGTCTCACCCTCTCTCTGGGCCAAGTGCCTCCCTGCTACACACCGAGGGTCAGCACAAACCCAGCGGGGACTTCAGACCCCACACAGCCCAGGGGCCTTGGCCTCCCCGGCTCTGGACGCCTCCTCTGGCCCCCCTTACCCCCTACTCCTGCTGAAGGAGGCAGAGCAGGAGCGGTGGAGTGAACGGGAAGTCACGAGCGTGGTGCAGGCGCCCTCCACAGCTTCCCTGATCGGGGGCCACCCAGGCTCTGCCTCAACGTTTCCACTGACTGGGAGATCATTTCCTCTTGAGTCAACCCTTTCTACGATGGGACAGTTTGGCTGCAAGAAGCTCCTTCCTTATATTAAGCGGAAAGCTATTTTACTGGAACCCCCACCTGGTGGCCCTCTTGTGCCCTTTGGGGCCACACGAGTAAGTCTAATTCATCTGGCACCGCTTAGCGGAGAAGCCTGAAGCTTGTGAAACCAGGTGATCCAGGTTCAAACCCCGGCTCTGCCACTTACTTTGCCGTGTGGCCTTGGACACATTTCTTTACCTTTCTGGGCCTCCATTTCCTCATCAGTAAAATGGTGGGCATCACAGCACTTACCCCATCAAGTGATATAAAGCTTAGACGAGTTAGGAGATAAAAGCTCTATGAACACCCCTTAGTAAGTGCTCAGTAAATCACTGTGCATGAAGAAAGCTGTTGGGTCTCCTTTACTCTTCTTCCCTTGGGCTAGCATCCTTTCAAACATATTCTCCAGAGAGCAAGACTCCCATATCCTTCCAGCCCTTGCTGAGCACATACTTTTTAGTTGACTTAGCCCTCTTACAATGTTATCTCCAGTGGAAAGTGCAGCCACCACTTCTCATGACTTAGAATTTGCTCTTTTGTTCGTGTGGTGAAGACTAATTAACTGTGCCGGATCAGACAGTTGGCTCACAAGGTCAGTGAAAATCCCAAGGTCCTTTTCACTTGATCGTCTTAGGGCCTGAAGCCTCGAGACACTCTGCCTCTTGGCTTCCATCTCACTGAGTCCTCCAAGCCCCGCCGGGCACCCTAGACCTTCCTGACACATGCTTTGTATCTTCTCAACGTGGCAGCGGAGGTCTACAGGGTCCCTTTCTCCCACCCTCAACTCATCACTTTATCTGTTTCATTCAGTCTTGGAGCAAAGCCTAGTAAGCTTCCTCTTCCAGGAAGCCCTCCAGGTTAATCACCCGGTTGCAGCTGATATCTCTGGAACTGTTCCATCTCTGTGGGGAAATCTGGCCTGTCCTCTTATCGCCTCTACTGCACTGGTCCTTAGGCTCTGCAAGTATTACAACTCTTAGTTCTGAGGTCTCGTCCTTATTCTGTTCGTTTCCTCTGGGTGTTCACGGCTCAGCAGGCAGTGGCCTGTCTGCACTGCTCTCCGCGTGTCTAGCAGAGGGCTGGGTATGAGCGCGAATGTGACACAGCACAGAGTAGCCCTTCGCAGTCCTGCCACTTCTAGTGAGTCTCTGCTTCCTCTAGCCGTTCCCACTCAGGACATCCTGTTCCCATGGGCTGCCACGGATGAAGTCCACACGGCCTGACAGACGCCTGGCCAGGCAGGGAAGAAATGAGTGGTTCTGACGCACCCAGCTTCCCTCCCGTCTCCAAACTCTTGGCTAATTTTTTTTCTTCTTTATTTTCCTTCCTGTGTTGAAAGAGCTATGGGGCCTGGACCATGGTAGGGTTTCCTGGGGACATTCCACAAATTCCTCATGGGCCATTTCTCTGGGTAAATGGGAGGCTGGTGGGAGCCTGGCATTAGTATCAGGTGCCTCCAAGGCGTGTGGGTGGAAAGGAAGGGTGAGTCGCCCAAGGAGAAAGAGGGGTATTATGAGCTCATAGAAACAAGCAGAGGACAGCGAAGCCAAGAGAGAGAAGGAGGAGCCAGCCTGCAGGTTGGAACAAGCTGTGGGCAGCCACACCCCTAGCCTCGTCCTTGAACCCTGCAACTTGCCGCCTTAGTGACCTGTCTGCTGGGGTTCCTACAGGGCTAAGAGAACTCGGCTACCTGGAGAGCCTGGCTTGGAAATGTGCTCCAAGCAGCCCCCTATCCGTGGGCAAAAGACTCAACAGAGACAATGGGAAGCTTAGCACAGGGCCCTTTGGGCCTAGCTGGGGGGTTCTGCCTTCACTCAGCCCTCATCCATCTGTTCAGAAAACATTAATTCCCTAACTCGGATCCAGAGTCCAGCAGAGTGAAGGTGCTAGCCCCTGGCTGAACCCTGTAGCAAGACTGAACCCAGAGACTGTTCTCAGCCTCCACCCTGAGGCTCTGTGGCTGCCTCTTTATGTAAAAAGGGTGCCAACTTGGGTGTCAGGGCAAGAGGCAACTTGTCCTCATCTCTAAGCTTGGATGAGTCACTTTCCCTCTCTGGACCTCAATTTTCCTGTCAAATAACACTAGTATTGGGCTAGATGGTCTCTAAGATGTCTCAGAAAAGGGTTCTATTTTTCAAGATAGTTTTGGGGCCCATCCCAGGAGGGACCATTTGATGAAAGGATGAGGCAGGAAGAAGGAAATCAATGTGAATGAAGCATGACTCCCACCTTTAATAGAACTTTTAAGAGAACAGACACAGGGTCACAGGAATGATCCAGAAGAGTGACTGAAGGTTCCAGAAGGACAGGAAAAGATGCTGAACACCAGTCTAGCTGTGGCTACTGCTGGCCTTAGAAAGCCTTTGTGCAACTGAGAAGGCGGTGGTCTCTATGGGCAGATGAAACAGTAAGAGGACCCCTCTGGGGGTATGTTTATACCCTAGGGCACTTGACAAGGAAAGTTCAGGCTAGATTTCAACTCCCATAGACCCCTTGGCCCAAAGTCCCTGGGCAAAATCTACTCGACTGGATAGATAACCCTGCAGAAAGGCAGCCAGCCTCAGAGTGTCCACGCTGAACCCTGTGGATAGAGTATCTGCTGTGCTCAGTCATTCAGTTCGTGTCTGACTCTTTGCGACTCCATGGACGGTAGCCCTCCCAGCTCCTCTGTCCATGGAATTCTCCGGGCAAGTACTAGAGTCCGTTGCCCTTTCCTCCTCCATGGGGTCTTTCTGATTCTACACCACTTTTTAGAAATCAAAGTATAGTTGATTTACAATGTTGTGTTAGGCTCGTGTGTGTGTGTGTGTGTTCATCGCTCAGTCGTGTCTGACTCTTTGCGGTTCCATGAACTGTCCCCTGCCAGGCCCTCTGTCCACGGAATTCTCCAATCACGAATACTGGAGTGGGGTTGCCATTTCTTTCTCCAGGGGATCTTCCCAACCAAGGGGTCAAACCCGGGTCTCCCCCACTGCAGGCAGATTCTTTACCATCTGAGCCACACCAAAGTGATTCAGATTTAAATATACACTTTTATTTTCAGCTTCTTTCCCAGAATATACCACTTTTAAATCCTAGCGGAATCTCAGAAGGCCAACCCCTTCCCTCTCCACTTCTGGAAAAGCAAACACAGGGGCCACACATATCCTGGAGTCTCCTGGGCCTGAAACCAAGCCGAGACCCGCAGTCCCAGGCCGAGCAGAGGGCGCAGGGCTGGAAGAGGCAGGAAGTTCTGCTTGGAGTGAGGAAAGGCTTAAGGGGCTCTGGTCTGTTGGGTTCAGCACCTCCACATCAACCTGGACCAGTTTTTCTCACCTCCTTTGGCAGCAACTCAGAACAAGCAGAACATGCAACTTCCTCCTCAGGCTCCTTCCTTGCCACCCTCCTTCCCAAACAACACCTCTCCCGAGGCTCTAAATGGATTAGGAGGGAACGGCTACAGGGTTGATGTCAACATCAAAGGTGAGATGCAGAGAGGTCTGGCCAGTGCCTTGATCCACAGGTGGGGGGACGGGGAAAGGGGGCAGGAGGGAGGGGTGGGCTTGGGAAAAAGGGATTAGCAAGGACCGGAAAGAATGCGGAGGCTGTAATCCCACGTAGTAATGAACCAGACTGCGCTCCATCGTCTCCATGCCCGGAGCGCTAGACAAGCAGGTACAAGCTGTCAGCCTCAGCCTGCCACACAGGAGGCTTCCCGCGCTGCCAGCCCCAGAGGGCCCATGCCCTCCTGTAAGCAGAAGTGCCCAGGGCAGGCATGCACACACACACACACACACACACCCCCCAAGGGATAAGATGTCTACTTCCTCCTGGGTCCTGGGGGTGGGGACGGAGGGACAGGGAAGGGTCTGTCATTACAGGTAAAGGAAAGACAGGGGAATGGCCTCTAAGCCAGCTACGTATACCATCCCAGAGCTGCACTCCATTTGCTGAGAATTGGGACCCATCATCTGCTTCAAGCAGCTGCTTGGGACTCAACAAAGACTTCTGCTCACCTCTATAAGCTGTGGGGAGGGATTTGTGCTGTGGGTCGGGATTTGTGCTGTGGGTCGGGATTTGTGCTGTGGGTCATTCATAATATAGATAATCAGAAAATCAGTTCTACTTGATTTGAAGATAACGTTTTTTTGTTCTCCTTTAGACAGACACATGTTCTCACTTCCTTGGTGTTTCAACAATATTGAAATATGTTTATATTCCCAAGACACTCATTGACCAATGGCTAGAGGAAGCAGCTAGAAGGTAAACCACCAATTAACCCCTAGTGCCATCCCCATTTTAACTGCCCCCACCCCAAGAAAACCGAGTTGCCTCTAGTTACAGCATCACAGCATCCAGGTTCAGATCCTTACCTTTTTCAGCTTGCCGCTTTTTGTCCCCACGAACACCACGCTGTAGCCATTGTAAACGTAGGAGGCCACAGAGGTCATGCGGTCCCGGCTGGTGGTGTACAGGGTCAGGCCCTCCACTGGAACCGAGCCTCCAAGTGGCTGGTTGATGTCCAGTCCACAGAAGTTGTCATCGATGGGCACCGGCTGGAGAGAAGGGGAGGGACCCGGGGTGAGTATCAGCGGAGGCAGGGCCGAGTCACCCCACACCAGCCCAGCCACTGCGGCCACCAGCCCAGGACACTGGGCCTCGGAGAAGTATAGGCATGGGAACTAACACATGCTGCGTGCACAGACCTGCACACCCAACCCATGAACCCACACTGGCTCCAGCGAATCCAGAGAGAGGACCCAGCAGCTTTCTTCCTCCTTCACCTGCTGCCACCCAGACATCACCAGCGGCAATTTGCAAAACTGATTGCTGGAACTCATTTCCTTGTCATTGATACTCCCTGTGGCCCATGCCATTGGTGGGGCTCTTTCTGTTTAGACAGTGAAGATTCGGTCTGGAGGCAACATCACAAGATTCTTACCAGCCTGGAGGGGGCTCCTTATTTGTTTCCTGGACTGCAAAGTCCTGCCTCTGGGCATAAGGAATTTTCAGTCATTCCACATCCCATACTGGGGATAGACTGAAAACAGTTGTCGTAATATTGAACAGTGCCTTATACTTTGGAAAAGTTACTTCACCTATGTGAATCTCAGTTTCTTCATGTGTCATGCTACCTGCCCACCTGCAGGAGAGAATCGCTGGGAAGGAAAGGAAATAATACTCGCAAAGACAGGTTAATAGTACAGTGATTTTCAGGCTCCCCCCATGGTTCAGTGGGTAAAGAATCCACCTGCATGCAGTGCAGGAGACACAGGTTCTGCCTGGGTAGGGCAGATCCTCTGGAGGAAGACATGGCAACCCACTCCAGTATTCTTGCCTGGAGAATCCCATGGACAGAGGAGCCTGGTGGGCTACAGTCCATGGGGTCGCAAGTGTTGGGCATGACTGAGCGACTCAGCACAAGCACACAGCGATTTTCACCATCGTGTGTTAGAGGTCTGCGATGGAGTTTGGGTATACTCTGAGGATGAAGACATTCCTGTTAGCAGCCTTTTGCAGGGTATGCTTGGGTAAAGAATATCTATCAGGAGAGACTGGGGCACTCTGAAAGGAGATGGCCTTGAGTAAGTGGAAAAATAGCTGGAGAGAAAGATTTCAACCCTCTGCTCTACCTCTGTGTGGCTCTGTGAACTTGAACTAGTAACATCCTCTTTAGGATGTTAATTTAAAAGCTCTTTAGGAGCTTTTAAATTATTTCCAAGATCTCAGGCCAGGGCCTGCTAAGGAGCTTGCATTCTCTGCATACTGTTTGGCCTGGGGCTGGGCCATGACAGGTCCTCTGAAATGGCCTGGCTGATTATACAACAGGGAATCCTTTGGGCAAAAGTTGCAGACTCTGGGCCTGAAAGAGCACTGAGCCCTGTTGCAGCTGTTCCTTCTGGGTCTGGAAAGGCATCCCGGGGAGGAAGGAAATGATGGTCACAGGAAGCATGGAAGGCATGGTGGAAAGACGTGTTCCCATCACGCTCCTCCTTTCAGCCACACCAGGGAAGAGCAGGCTGACTTATGGCCCCCTGACAGCCTCATTTCCTAGGAAGAACAGGAGTATCAGTGTTTTTTTTTTTTTTTTTTCCTTTTGGTAAAACAGGGACTTCCCTTCCATTCCCTGTTCAGATCCAAAGGGAACAGAGCTTGCATCCTTCTGATTCCTTGGTGTTTTGTAGCGATCTGCTGCTCCAACAAGTGAATCATGGCACTACCCTTGTGTGTGGTTGTGTGTGTGTGTGTGTGTTTATTCTTTAGGAAAGGAAACTTAAGTCTTAGGTTAAGGATTGCCTTGAACTCTGGATTTCATGCAGCTCTGCACAACAGGAGGGATAAGTTTCTCAGGAAGGTAGTGAAGCAATGACCTGCTCCAGCCAGCTCATGAGGGATGCCCATATATCTATCTCTGCATTTAGTGGCATCACATCAGTGGCTTGAAATCATTCACAGTGGGAGTATTTACACCAAGGACATTGGCAGATGCTTCTGATCAAGATCCCCCAGCCCCATCTCTTCCCTACCACTGTCACTTCCTGCATATAGCCATCTGTTTAAGACTCACCAGCACGTCCCTGGAGCCAATTATGGAAATTTCAGGCTCCCTAGAAAGGCAGCTTAGAGGACTCAGCTACCACTTTTTACATTTTCTACTTCTCTTTCTCATCCCTAAGCTGTAGGCACAAGTGCCCCGATAAAGAATCAGGAAATCTAGATTGCAGTCCTGCCTCTACCACTAGCCAGCCATGTGATCTTGATTATCACACACCCTCTTTGAGTCTGAATGTTCTCAACTGTAAAGGAAAAGGATTGGACCAGGCAATCGTCAAGCTGCCTTTTGGCTCTGAAAGTTCTTGATTTCATGGCCTTGCTTTCTTTCCCATTCTCTCCAGGGACCACTAAGGTTGCAGAGCCTGGACTCAGGCATAACCCAAACCAGCTTCTGAGAAATGATGACAGAAGCCAAACACTTGTCGGTGATTTTGTCTATATCCCTCCTGAGTCTAGAATCCCCAGACTGAGAGGAATGACTTGTTCTGAGCCTAAGCTGCCAGGATTGGCCGGCATTTCTTTCTCTTCTCTAAGTTGTCAGATATTCCCAGACACCTGCTGCCCATTTACTTTTGTCCAGAAAGGGAGAGCCTGAAACATGGCTTTCCTTAGTAGCATCACGGCTAAATGCAAAGCGCTTGGATTCAGAAATCCTATGGGCTAAACTGCATCCAAACCCCTGCTGTGTCATTTATGGTTGTATTGATGTTAACGATTGAGTTTTTGGGATCTTTACTTTTCTATCTGTCAAACATCCTTGCTTTATACGGTCATATTAAGGATCAAGTGAGATAACTCTTAAGTTGGCCAGCACAGCCTTTAGGACAGAGCTGCTATTCAGTGAGTGAGGGTAGCCTTCCTCATTTCTTTTCTGGGAAAAGAGCTCAAAATCTTTTATCTGAGAGTTTCATGTGAGTCCAGAGAGCATGTTAAAATTAAGCCCTGGGACCTCTGCTTCTCTCACTCACCCTTAACCTCCTCTGAGGCCACCGGAATGTCTCTGGGTGCCCAGGTCTGGGACTATAAGGAGGGTAAGGGGCCCTTCCTGTTGCACACCGCCCCCCACCCCTGCTATCCAGGCAGCCCCAGCGGAGTCTGACGCTCAGGGTGGGCGTGGGGAGTGTGGGGCTCTTCTCTCTGAGGCCTGACCCCACCTGCTGTCCCCCGCCTTTGCAGCCCTTTGGTTACTAGCCCGGGCTTGTCTCTCTGCAGACAGGGGAGCCCCGCAAGGGTGTGGGCTCTTCCTCCTTCCTCTGGCTCAGGAGCAGGCAGGAATCAGCAGTTTCCTCCTGACAAGGCCCCCTCTGGGCAGTGGGAACAGGGACGGGCTCTGCAAGGCATTAACCCTTTCATTTCCTCTCCTCCTCGCTCTGTTTTTAAGTGCTTGAGGGAATTTTATTTATTCATTTAACAAACCTGTGATGGGCAGCCTGCTGTGCTGACTGAAGGCCATTTCTTCTTCTTCTTTTTATTTTTGGTTGTCAATCTGTATTTTTGTTTTATTATTTTTTAATTTATTTTTAATCGGAGGACAATTGCTTTCAGTACTGGGTTGATGTCTGCTGTACAACAATGTGAATCAGCCCCAAGTATACATATATATACCCGGCCTCAGGAGCATCTCTCCCCACATCCAGGTCATTGCAGAGCACTGGGCTGAGCTCCCTGTGTTATACAGCACCTTCTCACTAGCTGTCTGTTTTACACATGGCAATGTATATATTTCAGTGCTACTCTCTCAATTCATTGGGGCCATAGGTTATAGACTTTCAGGGCTGTAAAGAACTTTAGAAACCATCTAGCTCAACCTCCTCATTGTATAAAGGTAAAATAACAAGAAATGACTGGTTCTTTGATTAATATATAGCTGTCATTTATTAGACGCTATGTGTCAAGTATTGTGCTAATGCATACTTTTTTATATTTAATCTTCATAAAGACCATAAAAAGAGACTTCTTTCTATTGTTAAAATAAAAATACAACTCAGATCAGGTACGTAACTTGCCCAAAGTCACGCAAGTGGTAGGACTGACTTTTAAATACAAATCGGTTGGAATTTCAAGCCTATGGCCTTAACTACTGTCCTATTGTACCAAGAAACTGACAGTAGGAACAGAAACATAGCCTAGGTGGGATTTTTTTTCTTCTTGCTTTAAGAAGTGGCTTTTGGTCCCAGTAGCAGACACCCCCTCTTTAGGGGATTCAAAAGGCAGCCATATGGGTCACTTGGTGTCAGATTGTTCCCCAGGCTGCAGATCTAGGGTCCACAGGATTTTGCACAGAAATCCATCTTAGAATTTGTCACACTGCATAACAGTTAACTAATAATGGCCAACCTAACACGCCAGGCATGGTGTTAATCTTGCCACATCTGATCTCGTCTGATCATCCCATGAAGTAGGCATTATGAGCCCCACTTCACAGATGATGATGTAGACACACTAAGCCATTTCTGAAGCCGGGAAGTAGCACAGATGGAATCTAAACTCTGAATCCCAAACTCTTTGGCATTACATGACGCCGCCTGCTATTTTTCTCTCTCACTCTCTTGCCCATTGGATTACGATACATTGGAGAGTCACGACTGTGTCTTTTTCATGTCTGCATTCCCAGTGCCCAGTACGGTGCCAGGCACTCGAGAGGTCTTCGATACCCTCTTGCTGAATGGATGGACGGAGGGAGGGATGAAGGGACGAATGGAGGGGTGGGTAGATGGATGGCGTGATGGATGGATGGACAGACTGATGGATCGTGGTGACCAAGAGATGGTGGCATCTGACCCTCTCACAGGACGGGGCTCACCACTGACTTCCTCGTCTCTGCCACCCTCAGTTCTGGCCTCTGAACTCCCCTTCCTCTCCTCCTGTCCCTCTCCCAGGATGCCTGGTTCTTCTTCCCTAGTTTTCAGTCTATCAGTCATGCTTGACTCCCTTCACCCTCCTCCAGTCTACATACCTGCCTGCCTCCTTTACCCTTCACAGTGGCCGGCAGGGCCCTGTGCGGGCAGGACGTGGTCCCTGTTACCCCGACCGGCCTCCTCTCCGGCCACAATTTCTGCCACATGCTGTGATCCAGCTGCAGTGGCCTCCTCACTCTTCCTCACACTCTCCAGGCATGCCCGGCATTCTCTGTACTGCTGCTCCTGCCTGCTCTCGAACGCTCTCCCCAGATACCCACACGGCTGGCTCTTCCTCATTCTTTGCTCAGATGCTGCTTTCTCAATGAACCAATCCTCCTGGGTCCTGCCTCTCCCCATTCCCTGCTTTATTTTCTCTCTTTAGCAGCTGTCATCACTGGAGAGACTACCTGTTTTATGTATGTCTTGCCTCACTCACTAACAAAGTGAGTGAGGGGCTTTCCCTGGTGGCTCAGACGTTAAAGAAACTGCCAGCAGTGCGTGGGGGGACCCAGGTTCAATCCCTGGGTCGGGAAGGTCCCCTGGAGGAGGGTATGGTAACCCCCTCCAGGATTCTTGCCTGGAGAATCCCATGGACAGAGGAGCCTGGAGGGCTACCACCCACGGGTTTGCAGAGTCGGAGACGACTGAGCGACTAAGCGCGCGCACACACACACACACACACACACACACAAGCTCCATGACGGCAGGTTGTGATGTGGTAGGGTTCACCGCTGAAGCCGGCAGTGCTTACAATAGTGGCTGGTGGGGTGGAGACACTGGATTAGATATATGTGGAATGACTCTGCAGGGTCAACAAACGTAGCTCAAGTGCATGAGCTAGCCACCTCTCTCATTGCAGGCTGCGGTGGTCTGGGTTGTTCAGTAGCAAAGTCATGTCTGACTCTCTGCTATCCCATGGACAGTAGCCCTCCAGGCTCCTCAGTCCATGGGGTTTTCCGGGCAAGAATACTGGAGCGGGTTGCCATTTCCTCCCCCAGGGGATCTGGGGGCAGATGTGTACTGAGCGGGGTGTGCGCCGGGGGGCGTCCTCCTTACCGCCTTGGTGCACTGCACGTCCTTCCCCAGCAGCCAGTTGAGCTCCAGGTTGCCCTCGCCCTGGTAGCAGGACTGCAGGCGCTCCTTGATCTGCAGGTTGACGGCGCGGATGGGGAAGGCACAGAGGGCGGAGTCGTCTGGCGGGTGGTGATACTGCTTCTGCCCTTTGGAGAAGATGGCGAAGAGCACGTCGTCCTGGCCGCTGATGTTGAAGGCCCGCGCCAGGGCGTCCCCGGGCTTGGCGAGGTAGGCGGCCTGCAGGAGGCGGTATTCCACCCCGGCCCGCGTGCAGCCGAAGGGCAGGGACACGTAGGAGTGGAACTTGGGGTCATCCTTGCAGAGCCGCACGATGCGCGAGGTGTAGAAGAGGTCCCCGGCCGAGTTGATGGCCACGCCCTCGGGGGTCTCGGGCTGGACCGTCAGGAAGTAGACGAAGCCCCCGCTGGCGAAGCCGTAGATGTAGAAGATGTCGAAGTGGGCCACCAGGGCCAGGGTGTCGGAGGGGATCTTAATGAGCGAGGAGACGAAGTCGCTATGCAGCTCGTAGTCGAGCATGGCGGAGGACTCGGGGTCGCGCGGCAGCTTGCGGCTGGACAGCGTGGGGAAGTAGTCCTGCTTGCCGTCCACCGCCGTGCCGATGAAGAGCTTGCCGTCCTCGCCCTCGGAGCGCACGATCACGCCGTACATCGTGCCCGTCTTGTTGACGCTGGACAGGTAGTGCTCCTTCTTGTGGGACGGCTCCACCAGGATGAAGAGGTCGTCCAGCCGCAGCAGCTTGCACACGCCCTGGTACAGGCTGCCGCAGGCCAGCAGCCGGTTCTCCGAGTAGTCGATGATGAGCAGCTTGTTGACGTTGTTGGTCAGCGTGAGCACCTCGCCGCAGGGCTGCACGATCAGCGGCGGGTAGCAGGACTTGTTGTCCTCTTCTGGCCCCGTCTTGTGAGCCACCTGGATGGTCAGGTTGCCCGTCAGCTTGTACACGCGGTTGATGGCCCCCACGTACACTGCCCCGGTCCCACGGTGCACCGTCAGGTGGTTGAAGGTCCAGTCCCGGTTCTCCGAGTGGAAGGTGCTGAACTGGGGCACGCCGGCCGCCCGGGGGGCCAGCAGCACACAGACGGCCGAGAGCAGGACCACAGGCCAGCCGTCCCCGTCTGCTGCCCGCGGCCAGGGCCTCTTCTGTTCCATTCTGAGCCGGCCGAGGGCCAGGAGACTGGGCCTCCGATCTCTCGCGAACTCCGCCTCCCCGGCTTGGCCCTCACATGGTTCTGCAAAACACAAGGCAGAGAGGTCAGACGGAAAACAAATCCCCGGAGAACGGGCTTGCTTGACCCAGGTCCCAGCGCCTACTAGCTCTGTGAGCCTCTTCCTCCTGTATTTGGGTTTTTCTATTTTTAACATACATTCTCCCTCTTCGGGATGTTCAGGGAATCCTATTATCTATTTTGGTCTCCAGCTTTGACACTGTAAAATGCTTTTTTTTTTTTAAACTTTACAAAGCATCTCTATTTTGGTCCTCTTCAGATACGGTTTTTACCTCTCAGAGAGGTTAACAGACTGAGTCCCCGCAGCCAGCTGATCCCAGCGTGGGGACTAAGGCCAGTCTTCCCACCCAGTTGCCAGGTTCCTCCTGCTTGCTCCCAGTCCGGTGGAAAACGCTCCAGCCTGTGAAATACCAGTGGTTAGGGAGGCCCTCTCCCAGGCTCTCCCTTCCGAATCTGGTGTCACAAATAAAATTCCTTCTTATTTCAGCCGTCCACCCCCTCGCACTGCTGGTTTCCTCTTTCACTCTCCGTCCCCCACAGGGAAGGCAGGAGGGGAGCTGGTCATCCTAACATTGCCTCTCACTGCCCTTCAGCCTGGTCCTCTCTAGAGAGAATCCCGCAGTGTTAGCATGGAAAACTTGTTCTGAGAGTGAGCTAGGCCTGGGGCCCCCACGGGTGCTATTCAGGAGCCTGAAGAGTCCCCGGGCAAAGGACAGACAACCATCCACCCCTCCTCTTTGGGATGGGAGGACGTCAGCTGCTGCCTCCCCAGTGAGCAGGGACCATGTTGCCGCCTTTGCAGGTAGAGTCCAGCAGGGAGCCGGCCTCCTTACTCATGGGGACTGGCGGGCTGAGTCCAGCCTCAGCCACCCGGGCGAGAGTTCTGGGTTTGGGAGACGTGCGGAGGGGCAAAGGGAGGTGAGTTGAAGGCCAGTCTCATGGCAGCCACCGCTGGGGCCCTGTGATGGTTTAAGGCTCCACGCGGTCAACCTCAGGTGCACGCCGCAGCTGGCCAGTCCCCTGCCCTGAGTTCTCTGCTCCCTCCCTGCCCTCCCAACTCCCAGGTTCTACAGCTTTTCCTGCTATTCCAGGGAAGCTTGCCCAAAGGGGCAAGGTGGGGCTCCCGCAGGCCTTCAGAGACTCCTGGGCAGGGCATAGACGGTGTAGCCTTCCCACCGCTCTGCCTACTCCTGACTTTTATGGGGGAGGCAGGGACAGCAGTGGCTCTAGCAGAGAAATCTTTTCTCCCGGCTGGACAGACTGGCCGGCAACTTTCTTGGACAAGTCCAGACAGAAGTCTGGGCGATGAGGCAGCAGGGGTGGAAAGGCTCAAGCCCAGGATGGAGCACGTGCTCCAGGGTGGCCTAGGAGAGTCCAGTTCAGTTCAGTCGCTCAGTCCTGTCCGACTCTTTGCGACTCCATGGAGTGCAACACACCAGGCCTCCCTGTCCATCACCAACTCCCAGAGTTTACTCAAACTCATGTCCGTTGAGTCGGTGATGCCATCCAACCAGCTCATCCTCTGTCATCCCCTTTTCCTCCTGCCTTCAATCCCTCCCAGCATCAGGGTCCTGGGTCCCTTTATTCATCCCCCACCTGGCTACATGGGGCTGGAATCTGGGATCAAATAGATGCCCCTGTGGCATCCACGTGCTCTCTGCTCTGTGTCTTTGGAAACTCCCCCTGTCCTCCGCAACTGTGCCTCCCATGCCTGACAGCTCCCACGGTGCCAGAGGCAGGCCCCACCTGACCGCTCTCCTCCAAGGAGGCTCCCCCGGGCTGCTGTTCGGGGGTGATTCATCAGGCCCTGGGCTTCCTTGGAAAGAGGAAGGCGCAGCGGCATGAGGCCCGGGCTGACCTCAGTGGCTCTGACACAGCCCTTCCGGCCCCACGCGCTCACCGGCAAAGCCTCCCTAAGGACAGAGCTTTCGGTTTGAAAATCGGAGGTTATTTTTAGCTACGTACGTCCTGGGGCCGGTAGCCGGACGTGAATTCCTCAAGAGGAGCTGCGGAAAGGAAATAACAGAATCCTCACATTCTCCATCTGGGTAGGGAGCTGCAGGAGGCTGGGATGTGCGTGCCTCTTCCCTGGGTAGGAGAGCTCCTTTGCCTACAGGTGGAGGACAGTGTGTCCCCCTCCGCCTCCCACCGTGAGGATTACAGTTGCCATCATGATGTGCTTGGGATTTGGCCTTTTAGGCAGGGCTCTCTGAGACGCTCTGGCATTGAGTACGTGGGCAGAGAACCCCTGCCTCTCCCACAACTTACAGGCACAGACATGCTTAGCCCATGGCAGGAGGGAGACGGTCCCAGGAGCAGAGGTGACACCAGAGGACACCAAGTGAGGTTAAGATGAACTATCTCACCTCCCTGCCAGGTATCCTCCACAGACACGGTTGGAACAGTGAGTGGCTTCTTTTGTCAGGCAGAATCTGGGAAGAAATTTGCGACCTTGGGCAAGTCCAGGCTCATCCTCCTTTCTGGTAGGATGGGATAATGACAGTACCTACCCCTCAGGTTGTCATCAGAGTAAATGAGATAATGCGGGGAAGCCTCTTAGCATGGGAGCTGGCACTCAGTGAATGCTTAACTCATACTAGTTATTATTATCATGGAAGCCTCCCCAAGAGACTGCACTTTAGGAATCCTACCAGACCTCCTGACTTCTCTTTTTGCTCATATTCTTCCTTTCCATGGGAATGAACACTGTAGGCAGACCATTGAGACCCAGCCCTCCCTGACCTGGTGAAGGCGTGCATCAGAGAAAATGGAATAGAATGAAGGTGATCGTCTCCAGCACACTACTGCACAAGTCCCAGCACGGCTCTCTGCAGCCTGCAGGGAGCCTGGTGGAGGTATAGGATCCGAAGAGCTGAAGTGTGAGTGGGAAAACTGGGCTGGTGGCTGGAAGGCATGGAGTCATAGGGCAGGGGGCAGAGTGGGGAACTCAGAGAGACCTGCCTTCAAATCCTGCCTGTGCCACCATGAGTTCTGTGGCTTTGGGCTGCTCCAGCGTCAACCTGAGCCTAGTTCTTGATCTTAAAATAAGGGATGTTATTTGATCTTAAAGAATGCTATTAAACTAAAGGATGTCATAACCAGTTGGTAAGATTTCTTCCTTCAGACAAAATGATACCTTGAGATTTGCTTCTTTCATCTTCTAGAGTCAATAATTGCAATAACAGCTGAGGTCCTTCTGTCCTGCCTGGCAGGGCTGGTTAAATCTAGAGGTCTCAACAGACCAATAATTGTACTGCTTTCCCCTTCCCTCTCATTCAGGCATCTACTCTGGGACAGACTGCTCCTGGGGACCAGCCACACAGATTTCTTCTATGGGGCTCAAGGGTGGTCCAGGTGGGAGCCGCAGGCACTGGGGCCTCAGGGTCAAGAGGAGACAGGGTCTCCTGCAGTGCAGGGGTGGAGGGATGCCTGCATCCCACCTTGGAATTCACAAGGACAAACTGGCTTCAAGAGTGAGTTGAGAGCCCCTGTCTTTCAATGCCAAGGCTGATATTATCAGGTAGCTCTTCCAAAGCAGGGTTTGGTTGGCAAGGATCAAACCTCCTGTCTGAGTTCAGAGTGAGGGAGAAGGGTACCCACCTCTGTGCCCCTGATGAGAGGCCATGTAGTATAATGGTGAGACTCATAAGCTCTGGATTTAGATGCTTGGATTCAAACAGGCGATAGCTGTGTAAGCTTGGTCGAGGTGCATAGTTGTTCTCTGATGCTATCTCACTAGATGTAATGAGATTGGCACTAGCATCTACCTCACAGGGTTATGATGGTGAAGTCACTTAATACACATAAAGCACTTAGAACAATGCTTGGCCGGTTATAAATGTTCGAGATACCTTAGCCTTTATTAGTAGTAATTTATTTGTCAATATTGCCAGCTTTTCATCTCTGTCCATCTCATGGTCTTAGAATAAATTTTCCATCCTTAATTTGGTAGAAGCCAGTGAACATGTGCATATGATTTTGTAGATCTAGCATTTCCTCCTCACCCCAAGTGTCACCTTCAGGCATTTTCTCCATGATGCCTCCTTCCTGTCTCTTTTCCTCTCTCTGTCTAGTTTGTGAAGTCACTGTGCCACATGCGTTCTCAAGAGCCACACTTGCTGAGTGGCTGTTCTACTAGCTTCCCTCTTCCTCATCCCAAGTCTCAAATGAGGACATGCTGCCCTGGGATGCCAGCTCTACCTGCAAAGCACTCAGGTGCCAAGGGAAGGCCACACTTGCCTCTTTGGGAAGCAAGAGTCACTAAATATTCCATTTGGAGGCCTGGTGACACCATCTCCCCGATGAGGCCTCGGGAGGCAGGTGACAGCTAGAGAAGGCATTTAATACCTTCCTGATCAGATGCTGCAGGCATCAGGGGCAAAGCAGGGAGGAGACAACAATCGGGCATTTCCAGCTCAGCTCAGCAAAGGATTCTCTCCTCCCCACAACCCGCTCTGTTGCCTGTTTCAGGATATCTGGGAGCACAAGCGTCTATGCTTATTGCCTCCCCCCACCTTATTGCAAAAGGAAAGAAGAGGAGGCAGGAAGAGGAGTTAGTGTTAGCAAATAAGACAGTTTTGCTAAACTGAGTGAAAGTGAGTGAAAGTTCTTGATGCTGGAGCTCCCACCCTTGGGCCCATCTGTGGCTCCTCCATTGTTCTATCATCACCGCTACTGGCACCGTCATCACCAACATCATCCAGGCTATGATATTTTTCATCACAATAACAGTAAAGGTGTCTATTATTATAACTGCACCAACTAGGTGGCTCACACAGCCAGAATCCTAAGAAACTAGAATCCAGACAGTAAGTATGAGAACGAGGGCTGTGCAATATTTACAACAGGCAAGTCATGGAAGCAACTACAGTGTCCATCCACAGAGGAATGGATCAAGAAGCTATGGTACATATATACAATGGAATATTACTCAGTCATAAAAAAACTGAAATATTGCCATTTGCAGCAATGTGGGTGGACCTAGAGAATATCATACTAAGTGAAGTAAGACAGAGAAAGACAAATGTTATAATGATATAACATGTGTGGAATCTAAAAAATAATACAAATGAATCCACATACAAAACAGATACAGACTCCGACATAGAAAGCAAATTTACGGCTACTAAAGGGAAAAATAAGGGAGGCAGGGATAATTTAGGGGTATAGGATTAGCAGATACTACAATATATAAAATAAGATTTACTGTAAAACACAGGGTACAATATTCAATGTCTTATAATAACCTCTAATGGAAAAGAATCTGAAAAAAGTATATATAACTGAATCACTTTGCTGTACACCTGAAACTAACACAATATCAGCTATAATAAAATCAACTATACTTCAATAAAACAAACAAAATGGACAGGAAAGCCTGGCATGCTGCAGCAGTCCATGGGGTCGCAAAGAGTTGGACACAACTGAGCGACTGAACTGAAAACAAACAGAAAACAAGGCCTGTGAAGTCAGAAGAGTTAGCTAGCAGCTGTTCCTGGGCTTCACCCAAAGCCCTTTCCTCTCCTGGGGCAGGGAGAAGCCCGTCCTCTCCTCAGCAGCCCCTTCTAATGAGTGGTGCCTTTAAAGCAGGGCCAGCACTGAAGCCGACTATAAGATGACTCCAACCCACGTCTCTTTTTTCAAATGAAGAAGCCAAAACACATGGAAAGGAAACAAGTCATCAAAGGTGAGTCAGCGTGACTCGGAGGCAGGTGCCAGCAGAACCCAGACCTTGTGACCAAAGGCCCGTTGCTTCCTCTGCTGTGGGTGAAGCGGTCCTGGGGGTCCGTTACGTTTAGCCTAGAGGCTGCCCTGTTTGGGGGGCAGAGAAGATGCCTTTTGATGGTGGAGGCCCAGTGATGGCAGGAAGTGAGTTTGGCACTGGGCCTGGACAGGGAGGTGGTAACGCAGGGCAGACTCGAGGGGTGCAGACTAAGGGGCAGGGGAGAAAGGGGCACAGAATGGCTCCCCTCTGTGTCAGGGGAGCGACCTCCTCCAGGCCCAGGCAGGCCCAGGTGGTCATCACACCCGAGAAGGGCGCCTCTACTGTGACTGGTTTTCCCAGTGGTCATGTATGGATGTGAGAGCTGGACTATAAAGAAAGCTGAGCGCCGAAGAATTGATGCTTTTGAACTGTGGTGTTGGAGAAGACTCTTGAGAGTCCCTTGGAAAGCAAGGAGATCCAACCAGTCCATCCTAAAGGAGATCCGTCCTGGGTGTTCATTGGAAGGACTGATGCTGAAGCTGAAACTCCAATACTATGAAGAGACTCATTTGAAAAGACCCTGATGCTGGAACGATTGAAGGCAGGAGGAGAAGGGGACGGCAGAGGATGAGATGGTTGGATGGCATCACCGACTCAATGGACATGAGTTTGGGTAAACTCCGGAATGGTAATGGACAGGGAGGCCTGGCGTGCTGAGGTTCATGGGGTTGCAGGGAGTCAGACACGACTGAGCGACTGAACTGAACTGACCTGTGACTGGGGAGCTATTGCAGTGTCCTGTACCGTCTTCCTGGGGCTTGCAGACAACCTCACAGACGGGACACATGTGTCCCAGCACAGGCCGCATCTTTCTTTTTCTCAAAGAGTCAGAAATAGAGCAGAAGGGACAGGAGTGAGCTATACAGCAGGCATCCTATCCAGAGAGGATCCCGGGGCATCCTGCCAAGGAAATTATGGAATTTTCTGACAGTGAGTTTTCCTGACAGCTGTTTAGGAATACGCTTACCCAGAGGCAGGGGACTGGTTCCAATGACCCGAGAAGGCGGCCTTTGGGATAGGATTTCTACGAATCAAAATCTACGAGGGTAAAATGTTCTCACGGCACAATTTGGGGGGTCCTGGCTTATCTCTTGTGGATGGACTGCTCCCGAAGGACCCGCACTCATGTCATCTGCGTGGCTGTACAGGCCCAGACCCTGAGTGTCACTCTGTTGAGCAGTGACCTCGGAGGTAGTCCAGGCACGTCGGGGAGCACAAGGTGAGCGCCAGAGCGTGAGCAGAGGCCCCGGGCGACTCCGACAGCTGAAAGGCCTCAATTAGAGTGAAAGGAGTTATCTGGTATTTAAATAATTATTAGATGGAAGGAGTAATCATGGGTTTGAGCTGATTTTTTCCCCCACTGTCACCCTGATGGCGTCTATAATATTATTATTCAAATGCCCCTGATTCTCATTGAGAAGAGACCAGGAGATAGTGGGGGGAGGGGGAGGGGGGCAGGGAGGGGGTGGGGAAAAGACTCATTTAATCTCCATGTGACGGGGCTGCAGGAGGTACGATTAGTCTTTTTCTTATTTCAGCTGTCACTCAGGCACAGACACCCAAGATTGTTATTAGCGTATTTTATGCACGCGATTTAAAGGGAAAAGGGGAGGGGGTGGGGTGGGGAGAGGCAGAATTTCCTACAGAAAATAACAGGACCAAAGGAACAATTTAGATGTCACTGCTGTACCAGCTGCGTTTGCTTCATTAATCGAGTGTCATTTTTATCCCCCAGACTCTGGGCTGTTCTGTGAAGCTAAGTGGCTACACCTTGCCCCAGAGCGAGAGAGAAAGGAGGCAAGGGGAGACAGAGGGGGAAAATGGGCCTCTGCCTACATGGCCTCTGGGCCTCTTTTCTGAGAAAGTAAAATAGAGGACATTGTGCCCTCACCCCCCCACCCCCCAGGATGTCAAGGCAACTTTCCGTAGCATCTACACGGTCACTCCTCTCACTGTGAGAAGGAAGATACCCTGCTTATCCTTCATGCCATTCTTTGCCACAGGTGGATAAATCCGATCCAATTTCAAATAGCCAAGGAGTAGTGAAGGAATTGCAGGGCGTACCTAACACTGATCAGCAGTTAGGGAAGCACCCAGATTCCAGATGGTGAGGGGGCCAGGCGCCTTGCATCCCCCATGAGTGCATGGCAGGGGCGGGTTCTCTGCCCCCCAGATGGCACCGTGGGCAAGGCAGGGGGCAGGGGAGGTCCAGGGCTGGGCCCTGGCATGAAAGGCAGGAGTCTCAGGTGTGCCCCTGCTCTCACGCATCCCCAAATTCATTGGGCAAAGCCTTAGTCCCCACGACCTCAAAACAGGACTGCGTTTGTTGTCAGGGTCTTTATAGAGGTAACTGAATTAAAATTAGATAATTAGGGTGGTGCATGTGCATTATAAGTCACTTCTGTCGTGTCCAACTCTTTGCAGCCCCATGGACTGTAGCCCGCCAGGCCCCTCTGTCCATGGGATTCTCCAGCCCAGAATACAGGAGTGGGTTGCCATGCCCTCCTCCAGGGGATCTTCCCGACCTGACCCAGGGATCGAACCCACCTCTCTTATGTCTTAAATGCACCAGTGTCTGTACAAAAAGGGGGCATTCGGACACAAAAACAGGTAGGCTTTGAGGGAAGACGTGTGAAGAGACATGAGACAACGGCCACCTGCAAGCAAGGAGAGAGGCCGGGGCAGCGTCTTCCCTCACAGCCCTGCCCACACCCTGACTCCGGGCCTCCAGGCGGTGAGGCCCGTGGTGGTCGGGGTTGGGGGGTGGAAACCACCACGGGGCCAGCACACCTGGAGATGAAGACCCCTTCACGCCTCTGTGAGAACCCAAGGTGGCAAGAGGAGCTTCCCTTCTCACCCTGGCAAACACAGGGCCCCTGAGCCCGCTTTGGCCCGGGCGGGAGGAGAACCTCTCACCTCTCCCGCTGGTCCTGCAGAGAGTTGCAGTCCATCTCGCCTCCCCCGCCCTCTTCTGCTCCGGCCCAGAAGAGTCCACGTGTCGCCTGTCCACCCCAAGGACACTCGGGTATAGTCTGTGACCCCCCGGGAGCCACATCGCTGCATTACCACCCTGGCTCATCCTCTGGCCTGTCCTGGGAGCCCTGCCTCTTCGCCCTGGAGGGGTTTTCAACTAGGTCTTCACCCCGGGGAGGGTTTTCTGTTGTTGTTTTTTTTCTTCTCCCAGGTCTCCCAGTGGGCTTTCCTCAAGCCCTGGAAACCGCACCAGCTCCCCCAGGGCCTTAGCAAAAAACATGCAGCGTTTCTCCTCTCCGCTCACAGGCTATCAAAGTTTGGAATTGTCTCCCTGCATTATGAAGGGTTCCAAAGACAGGCGCTGATTTGAAGGGCTGCAGAGAGGAGGGGCTGGGCTCCTTTCTGGGGCACTAGCTGGGCTGGCTGGGCCAAGTCAAAACTAGATTCATTACCCCAGGGGCGGGAGCAGGGAGATACACTGCCTGACCCTGCAGACCTGCCCCATATGTCACGGGGCCTGTCAGAAATCTCCCAGAATTCCCTTTATTATCTAAAGGTCGCCCCCCGGGCAGCACGGAGAGGGGCCCACGGTATAAACTAAACTACAAGAGCAATCAATTTCAAGCAGCTGCCAGCCCGCCACCCCTCCCTGTCCCCCTTCCTTGGGCTCTGCCCTCTTCAACTCCCTCTGGGGGATGGCGCGGCCCAGCCTGGCTGTGACCACCTCACCCCCGGGACAGAAAGAATTTCAGTGACTTAGCGGGGTGCTGAGCCTCCAAGCTGCGCCCTGGGGGTGTGTCTTCCCTCTGCATAATGGGGCCCCTAGAAAGGTTACCCCACTGGTCCCTGGACTCCAGCCGGATTGTATCCAAACCACCCCAGTGCTGGGGTTGCTCTGCGGGTAGGCCTTTTGAAATGAAAGGACAGGAAGAGTAATTTTCAGGCTCCTTCCCAAGTTTGGCAAAGGAATAAAAGTGGGAATCTAACTTTGCTAAGTCAAATCCAAATTCATGTTTGAAGACCTCATAACTGAAGGGCCATGAATAGTGGTAGGACGATAAAAATTTCCATGACGGCAAAAATAATAAAGAGGAACAGCTATCATCATTATTATTTATTAACCATCTGCTATGGGGCACACTGCTAGATTCTTGGCGTACGCAATGGGTAATTTTGTGATTATTCTGCAAGATAGGTATTATTCTCCCCATTTCACAGATGAAAAAAATGGAACCTTCTCAGGAAGTCTGAGTAACTAGCATCATTCTGCTAGGAAGCAGAACTTACTGACACCCATGCTTTCCTCACCCTTTCACATCACTTAGATATTTACAAGTAATTTTTCAACCAAACTCTCTTGTCCCTGGTCTGGGAAGACTCGTGAGGATGTTAAACAAGACTTGGCAAGTAGTTTAAAGGTCAAGACTTGAGATTCCCATTTTATGTGGGTAATGGAGCTCGGCTGAGGGTGGGGTGGCCGGGACTGAGTTATCCGTTACAAGGTGGAGGCCGGGGGTGCTTTGTGGCAAGAGGTTTGCTGGCTGGCAGTCACCTTTCAGAGAAATTCCAAGTGATCTTTTCAAGAAGCCTGGAAGGGTGTCTCCTGCCTTCTCACCTGTGCTTACTGTACAAGGGAGAGCCAGGAACTCCAAGACAGAGGAACTCCAAGATAGAAATGGGGCAAGACAGCTGAACACAGGGCAGAAGGAGCCCAACTAAGGGGTTAAATATTAATAAATTACAGTTACTCCACATAATGGCATATTATGCTGCCATTACTTGCCATATTTTCAAAGAATAGTGCCAGAGCTCCAGTTCTCAGCAGTGGAGAGGGGGAAGTTGGAGGAGGCAAAAGAGAGAAGAAAGTAAAAACACAAAGCCCTAGACATTCATCTCAGCTCAGGCAGGGGACTGGCCCTACACGCCGCTTACTCTCTGGGAAGCTGACCTGTCTGTCTCCTCTTGAAGAAGAATTTTAACAGCCCCCAGGAGACCCTGGGTGAGAGCACTTGCTGTTTCTCTTATAGACCTTCCTGCTTTCTGCCCCATGGCAGCACTGAGAGGCTCCAGGGCCTAGGGGTACTCCCCATTGCTGCTTCCTTGTCCTGGCATCAGGGAAAGTGGCCATTAGTGCCAGATCAAGGTGCATTTTTTAAAAAATGCTGTTTCCAGAAGCGGGGGTTCCCCAAAGTTCAAAAGAGTGGTCCTCTTCACCAGCAACCCTGCTCTGTCTCCCTGAAAATGTGCATGTAAGACAGTCACCATCCAGGCTTCCCACCCTGATGGACCGCCCCCCCCCCCATCCCCAGCTATGGTGAACTGGCATCAAAGATTCTGCCAACGTTTTCCGGCAAGGTGTGCCTTGTCCTGCTTCATTTCTTGTGCGTCAGAAGACTACTGTTGACTGACTTTGCCAGGCATATGGCCAAAGTATGATATCCACCCATGGAAACACCCTCCTTGGCTCCCTGCTGTTGCCCAGACAGACTTGGGACTGCTGAGCGCCCAAGTTCAAGTCCTCCCAAGCTGGCTCTTCCATCTTTCTCTGGCTTTCCTTCCTGCCTCTTCCAGAGTGACTCCACTTCTAACAAACTTGTTCATTTGCCGAGTCCTCAAAACACCTTGCACAGCTTTATCTCTGGAATGTCCATCTCCACTTTCTTCTTTGCCTATCCAAACCCTGTCCATCCTTCAAAATTTCAGGAAGCCTCTAGACACTCACCTGTCCCTCCTCCGAAGTCAATTAGAAATTGCTGTTTCTAGCAAACATTGCATTGTAGTGTTGGCCCTCTTTTTCATGTGACTGTGTCCCACCTCCCCATTGAAATAGAGGTGTTTGACATCTGTGCAGGGTTAGCATGAGGCCTTTTACTCAGGACTGCACTCAGTCTGAGTTGTGGAGAGCAGGGCAAAAGGGAGGGGATTGTATATGTGCTTCTCTCACCTGCTAGGCTGCTGTAAGCCATGGTGGAACTAACACACTTGGCTCAATTATTTGTCATAATTGGTCACAGGGCAGCAGTGAAGAAGAGAATGAACCATTTGGGAAGGATCCAGGCTGCCGTTCATCCTGGGCCCACTGGGTGATGAGCAAATGTCATTAGCCGGGTGGATGAGGTGGGGAGAAGGATGGAGAAGAGTGGGAAGATGCCAGTTCTCCTTTGAAGAATGCCCCCTACAGACAGGGCTGGTGCAGGAAAAGCTTTGGCAAGAGAGCGCCAAAGCCATGCATCATATACTATCATCAATCACATTAAAAAGTACACACTCGTAAGTGGCCAGCAGACAGCATAAAGTGATCAGGAGCAGAGGGGGTGGGGTGGGACTCCCCCTAGGAAGGTCTCAGAGCAGGACTCTCCTATGAGGAAGTCAAACTCACTGTGTCACGTGGCAGAGGGAAGGCTATGGGTTTTGGAGGTAGGATGTGCGCGTGCGCTAAGTCACGTCAGTCCTGTCTGACTCTCTGTGACCGTATGGACTATAGCCCGCCGGGCTCCTCTGTCTGTGGGATTCTCCAAGCAAGAATACTGGAGTGGGTTGCCATGCCCTCCTCCAGGGGATCTTCCCGACCCAGGGTTCAAACCTGTGGCTCCTGTATCAGCAAGCAGATTCTTTACCGCTGAGCCACCCGGAAAAGCCCTTTGGAGGTGGACCTGAGTACAAGTCTTGCTCTACCACTTACTAGTTCAGTGACCTTGAACATGTTATTTAACCTTTTGGAGTCTTAGTTTCCTCAACTGTAAAAGGATACCTCACAGGGTTGTGGTGAGAATCAATGAGGAAAATAGACGAGAAGGTGTTTTGCAAACGCTACAGTTTTGAATAAACACCAATTACTCTTGTTTCTGTTTTTGGAGAAACACTGTGCAAGGGCATCATCTCCTTGGCAACAATGGTTGCCCTGGGTGGCGATGATGACAAGGAAGCCTTGGCCTCACTGAGGCGATGGGGTGGAGCTTGGGGACCCAGGCCTCTGGGGATGACCTGGGTACTGCTGTTCCCTAGTAGCCATCACGCCAGTCCCTTGGGCCCCACGCTGCCCTGGGCCTCAGCCCCTCCTCTCAGGGCCCTGAGAGACATTTAAGGGCCCCTTCTGGGCTCTGGGTGATTCACCCAGGTGCCCTTGGCAGGAAAGAAGAAGGAAAGGGGGAGAGAGGACAGCTGGTCTACAGGAGGAGGGAGAGATGCTGAGGGCTGCTTGCCCGGGCTGAGCTCCACATTCTGGGGGGGCTCTTCCCATGCTGGGGTCTGGTCAGCACAATGGATGCAACTCCCCTCTAGTATCTTCTCCGCCTCCCGTTCTTTCCCGGGCTTTTCTGAACCGACAGCCTGCCTTTGAATAAAAAGCTGTAACTCCTTTTATGAGGAAGCTTCTTAAGCAGGCTGTGTCCCCACCTTGTCCCTCCCCACCTTCAGCTTCTATTATTTTTCTCTCTTTGTCTGAGGCTCCGAGCTCTCGGCAGAAAAGATCCCGAGCTGTCAAGCAGCTTCTCTTAAGTAACAGGCGCACTCAGGCTCACACGGAGCAGGGGAACCGCGGCGGCGCTGGATAAAGCAGACGCGTGGACACGGCGTGGCCAGGGGCACTCTGGGCAGAGATGTGCCCACTTACGGGGCTTGTGTGTGCCAGAACGCACTCGGCCTGGAGGACCTGAGCACCTGGGTGAGCGGGGAGGGGAGAGGAGGCTTCTGAGGCCCTACAGCGGTGAGCGAAAGTGAAGGGCACAGTTATGGGGGGGAGCCGGACACGGCCTGGGAGAAGAATGTGCCGGAGGGGAGACAGGGAAACACAGGCCGGGCAGCACGGGGCCACCTGGGCGGGAGATGAGAGGGCTTTTCCAGGGAGGGTCTGGCCCCCGATGATGAATGGGGTGTGAGAGAGGAGCCTGGAAAAGGGTAAACAGCCAGGAGGGAAGCGAGAGGGAGGGAGGCGGGAGGAGAAAGAATGTTGAGGTCAAAGAGCAAAGAAAATGCTCTTGGAGTGATTAATTCAAGATCTAGCAGGCTGCCCTGCCCCTCAGGAGCACTTGTGCTCAGGACACGCTAGGCCCCGCCTCCCCGCCCGTGGCCCCGCCTCCCCGCCTTGGCCCCGCCTCCTCGTGGCCCTGCCTCCCTGCCCGTGGGCCCGCCTCCCTGCCCGTGGTCCCGCCCAGGTGCGCGCAAGTCTGCTTTCCCCAGACCCACTCCACGCCCTCTGGCAAACCATCCTTTCCATTTGTCCTGAGTCTCCAAGGGACCCCACTGTAGCATAAACTAGCATTTGTGCAGCGATCTTATAGTTAACTATAAGAAGAATTTCACCTACACTGTGCCAAAGAATTGATGCTTTCGAATTCTGGTACTGGAGAAGGCTCTTGAGAGTCCCTTGGACTGCAAGGAGATCAAACCAGTCCATCCTAAAGGAAATCAACCCTGAATTTTCATTGGAAGGGCTGATGCTGAAGCTGAAGCTCCAGTACTTTGGCTGATGGGAAGAGACGAGTCATTGGAAAAGACCCTGATGCTGGGAAAGATTGAAGGTGGGAGAAGGAGGGGGTGACAGAGGATGAGATGGTTGGATGGCACCACTGGCTCAATGGACATGAGTCTGAGCAAGCTCCAGGAGATAGTGAAGGACAGGGAATCGTGGGGTTGCAAAAAGTTGGACACGACTGAGTGACTGAACAACAACATCCCGTTAATGCACCGCTCATGCGAGTCTGTGAAGGAGAGGAGCGTCAGCATAACCACTTCACAGACGTAGGTAGACTTGAGGTGAAATATTTTGGAGAAAGCACTGATCTGGAAGTGGGCCTTGGATGTGATCCTGGAGTTACATACCTCTCTCTGCTGCTCTGGTGCCGGGAGTGACAGGTGCCACCAAGGGATACCAGCAAGGACAGACCCCCGACTCTGGAGGTCAGTCTCCTTGCACCAGGCAGGCTCTGGCCACACCCAGCATACACTGTCTCCACTCTTCCGGAATGGGGGTGCAGTGTAAGGAGCTCAAGTCAGACCTGAGTTCTTGGGGACACCTTGTGAGAGAGGAAGAGGCCTGGCTAGGAGCCCTCCACCCAATGCTGCTTGGCTCCCCCAGCCCCGGGGAGGGGCTGAGGACTGGAGATGGCTCAAGGGCTAGGACAGGTGCTGGCAGGCGAAAAGAATCCAGAAACAGGACTTTGCAGGCAGAGAGGCAGGGGTGCCAAAGTCCCCTCCCCACCCGACCTGCTCTTATCTGCGGGGGAGAAAACCTGTACTTGCCATCTCCCCATCTGAGACCCTTGCTTCCGCAGTCCCAGCAGCCGGCCCGAGATCGCAGGCAGCTCCTACCTGCCTCTGACTGCCCTGTCTTCTCCAGTTCTCTACCCGGGCTTCGCGGCGCTTGGAGTCCCAGCCCTGGCAGATCACTGATTAATTCAGGGCTGTTTAATAACCCTTCTATTTTGATGAAACAAGCTGTCTCGTTTTCTTTATTTTTAACATCGACTTTCGTTTCTTTGCTAAGCATCTTACTGTCATTTAAATTTCTCTGTCTCCAACCAAGCTGATAATAGACTGGAGCGAGCAGCTGCTTCTGTCCTGTTTATGACAGTGATTAGAAGTTAGAGCTGTGCAGGCAGAGAGCTGACCATGGACGCGGCTCTGCCCCTGCTTGTAGACAGAGGGCTCACTTGGACACGATGAGGACAATTCTGGCTCCAGGAGAGGCCAGGGCTTATCCTGGTCCTCCAGCCTTCCTGGCACCCCGCTCCGAGGGGAGTCGTGGTGGGGGGCGAAGGTGTGAGAACCGGCTCTGTTTACTGTGGAATTTAGGCCAGCAGCTGCGGGTCATTCTCACAGACCTGACACTCAGCCTCACTTCTCAAAGGAGCCTTTTCCTGCATTGAATTCCCCGAGCAGCAAATAGAAAGATGCACGGTGAGAGCGCTGGGGTGTGGGTGAGGACTTCGGCCATCACCTCTTCCACCTTCCTGCTCCACAGGAGACCTGGTCATCACCTTCCAACCTCTGCTTGAATCCCCCACGTGGATGCCGAGTTCCTTTCCTCCCTGGATCCCATGACTGGCTGATTTCTCTCTCCTGTGTTCGCACAACACTTAATTTGTATGATCATTATTTGCGCGTGTTCCCTTTTCCCTTGCCATACCGGGAACTCCTCAAGAGCCAAGACAGCGCCTTGCCTCCCTCGCATGATACCCGCCACATAGAAGATATTCGATAAACATTTGTTCAAAGTAAATCACATTGTGCCAACTTCAGCCTCCTTGCAAATAATGCAAAAAAAAACCCCCCAAAACCAAAAACCCTGCTTCTGCCTGGGCAGGCTCCTGGGGAGGTGGCCTGTCTGTCTCTCCCTGGACAAGTGTTCTCCGCTTCCTGTCCTCAGGCCACAGGGGACTGCTTCTTCAGAAGACACGGTCTTGCTTCTCCCACTAGGCCCAGAGTGACCACACAGCTGGTGGAGACCTTGGCCCAGGAGGCTGGGGGCTCGTGGCGGGAGTGAATCAGGTGGTCTGGGCCAGGTCCGCCGGATCCCAGCCCCACCTCCCGCGGCCTTCGAGTCCCCCACGGCTGCCTGAGAAAGCTTGCAGGTGCGAGCTGGGCAAACCCGGCTGGCCCCAGCTCCCGCTTCCCGCCTCCTGATCCGGCAGTCTCCCAGCCAGCTCCGTCTGCAGACAGCTGCTTGGGTCATTGTCTCAGCCTCTCCAAGCTGTGAATGCCGAGTCTATAGAGACCACCACGCAAACAGGGCCCACACTGCCTCTGGGGAGGGAGGGGAGAGCTGGGCTTTGCCAGGGCCATTGACTCTGCAAATAGCAAGGCCTGCTGTGGATGGAGGAAAGCTTGTTGGAATCTTTAACGGGGGGGGAGCAGTTTCTGCACACACTGCCCTGTGCCACGGAGAAGGACGGGGGTGCCCGAGAGCTGGCGGACTGGCAGGGCAGGGGAGACGTCCGGCCTTAGGGACACCTGTCCAAACCCAAGAAAGAGAGAGAGGGACTTGGCGGGCACAGGGTCAGGGAATGAGAGACTGGAAAGAGAAGTTCGCACACGGGCTGGCGGAGGCGGTGTGCTGGGCCCGGCGGGGGCAAACAGACCTCCTCACTCTCTCCACAGCTCGATGGGCTGCGTGCTGGGGGACAACCCACTCCCCCAGGCTGGACACAGCTTCTGCATCTATTATGTGGACCCGGGGAAATGTTGCCATCAAATACTCAGAGACGTTTCTCAAGTGGCCGATGTATAACACCTATTCTCTTGCAATGCAAACATTCTAGAAAAAAATAACCCAAGGCACCTTGTCACACTCATTTTCCACCTCTGGCTCTTGGGCAGTGCTGTCGAAGGCACGGGGCTCCCTCTGCTCGCATCCACCCTCCCATGCTCCGTGCTTCCAACGGGGGGCCAGGCTCTGTGCTGAAGCGGGGAGGGCTGGGCAAGGAAGGAGCTTCTTGGGCTAGTCAAGATAGCTTCTCCCCTGACATCCTGCTACGTTCTGCCCAGGGACCAGCTCTGCCCAGGGATCAAATTCCTGAGCCCCAGGGTCTAGTTTGGGCCCTGGGCCCCAGTGTCTGCAGGTTGCTTTTCATGCTGTGTCCATCCCATTCATATCCACGCTTCTAGGAGCTCTCTCTGCAGACAAATGTAAGCTGATTGCAGGCAGGCAGCTAGGAGCCCAAGAACTCTGCCCCTTGCCCTTCACTGGAGGCTGACTCCCAGAAAAATGCCAACGTGTCAGTTCTGTGACAGTACCCTAAGTCTCTACTCTTAGATGTGAAGACATCAGAGCCCCAAAGGTAGCAAATTCGGAATTCAAACTCCATCCTCACGGCCTAGTCCTAACCCAGGGCCACACATATGACCTGGGTGCCAGGATCACCATGGGTTTTGATCTCAGTTTCCAGTCTCCACTGAGTCTTAAGTCCTTCATCTATTTCTATATATAAAAATCTTTAGCACACCGATTTTCTTTAAATAAAATCTTATTTTTATCAGAAAATTCCAAACAAATTTCAGAGAGAGAGAGGGAAGGGGGAAAAAAACCATCTCTAGCTTGGCTGTATTCCTGCTCTAACTTGTAGAATTATTTTGCACGTTGCAACGATTGTTGTTTTTCCAAATCCCTTAACATTGTCTTCCCATGCCCAGCTCCAGAAACAAAGGCAAGTGAGGGTGCTTGGAGAGTCATGGAAAGAATTCATCCCCACTATACAGATGAAGAAACGGAGGGGCTGCGTGAGGGGCAGAAGGCCATTCTCCCCGAGTGTCTTGGGGCTCCCTCGTATCTCCCTCTTCGACCTAGGAGCAAATGGAGGATGAGCACTAATCAACAGGTGAGAAAGCTTTTAGGAAGATGGAGGAGCCACAAGTGTGAAGGAAGGCCCTTTGTTCTCATGCATTAGGACCCTAACCTGACACTGGCCTCTTCCTGACCATCTGTTCCGACCCCTCTTAGCTGCTCTCAGCATCTTGAAGATGCGTGCCAGGTGTGACTTCCCAGTTTCACAAGTGGTTCAGATGGTTTTCTCGAAGCCTCTCACAGCTAGGTTCTTGGGCCCAGAACCTGCAGGGCTTCACATCATGGGGGTCACTCAGAATGGGGCGTTAGACTTGAATTCTGTTAACTTCTGGATGAACCTCAGGGGGTGTTTGCCTGGCCGAAACCCTAGTGGTTGTGGGTTTTAATTTCACAGAGAGTCAAGGGACTTGCCAGGAAAGTCTGGGTGACTGGGGTGAGAGTAGGGGGCAAGTCCTTCCAGGGGATTATGAAACCCTGACTACCTCTCTCCTGGAAAACATCGCCAGCCTCCAGCGTGGAGCAGGGGCTCAGACCCACCAGTGCTGGCTGACCCGGGCTCCCAGGGCCGGGCGCAGGAGTGGAGCCTGGTCCTCCAGCCTGGCTTTGGCCAAGGGCTTCCGCTGAGAACCCCAAGTTCAGAAAACAGCCTCTTCTCCCTCAGGTATCTTTGTAGCTTAGGGAAAAAAAAAAGGAAGCTGCAGTGGGGGAGGTGGGGGGCAGTCAGGGGAGGTGGGAGGTCAGAGGCCAACGTAATATTTACCCAGCCCAGCTGAGGCCTTTCGCTTTCATGAAGCAGGAAACCGCTTCAAAGCAGCAATGTCCCCTGTTGTCACTTCTGTCTGCCCGCTGGCCCTCCTGCCTCCACGGGGCACGCAGGGCTTTCTCACGCAGCCCTTCCTCACGTCCTGAACCTTCCACCCTCGGCCCCTTCAAGGCAGGAGCCCTCCACCCTGCCTCCTGCCCAGAGAGGTGCCATGACTTGTCCATGGTTGCACAGCGATTACCACACGTGGGCGCCCAGCCTTGGACCTTGGACCTCTCGTCTTTCCTCTGAGTCAGTCATCTGTCACTTGGGGATGCGGGGATGGCACTGGGGTTACAATTCCTCACCCGAAGCCTCTATTCCTTCCACCACCAGAGCACTAAGTGAAAATGAGGCCAAGTAAGGTCCTGGAGAGTAGAGTTTAGCGGTTCTTTACTTTGGGAGGGAGGTACTTACAAATTCCTTCTCTTCAGAAATACAGGCACACACATGCACACACATACACGTATTTCTCAAAAGAATAGACTTTTAAAGGTTTCAAAGGCCTCCTAAAGTCCAAGCATGCCCCCTGGTTCGGTCCAAACCCAGTGCCAGGCCTCCCCCAACCCCAAATCTAATCTGAACACAACAAGATACAAGCAGAACACTACCTCCATTACAGGATTAGAGAAAGTTTTCAAGTTGAGGAGAGATGCGCTTTCTTGTAACTTCCCTCCCTTAATCCTCCTGGCCTGCTCTGTGGACAGAACCTTTAAAGGAGTGTCCTTCTCCAGGAGGCAGACAGAAGGCAGAGATGGCTCTTGGAGGGGGATTTCCTGCTCAGTCAAGGTGAGGGGGGGAAAATCCAAATATATTTTCTCTGGGTTCCCTTTAATGGGTTCCTTCAGATAAAAGTGCGTGTGCTAACAGCAGGATTCTGGACACTTCAACGTGAATACAGATGAGTAACAACATTTCCTGATGAAGCACAGTGGAGTCCAAGCTGCCAGCTCCAGGGGACCGGAAAGGGATGCAATTTACATAGAATGCTCGGTGCAAACCCCCCGGGAGGGTGCTACAGGGAGATCTTGCTCTAGGATGTTGACTAACAGAAAACAACTCCAGTGGTGTCAGTTTAAAATCCATGGAGGGGCCTGAGGGAAAAAAAAAAAAAAAAGCCTGAGGTAGCTCTGAGAGGCTGAGGAATGGGAGAGGGTGAGACAGTCCCTCTTGACGGGGACTGTGAGGTTTTCCGGCATAGGAGTCTCCCTCCCGGAAAACCTGCGCCTTCCACTGATGAGAGCAAAAGGGAAACTTCTGTACCTCCACTCCCTCTGATCCCGCAACATACTGTTAACTCCATTCTGCCTTTACTTTTATATTGAAATTCTGGGAGGGGACGTTCATTCACCTTCCCCCCAGCATGCTGTAAGTATCTTGAAGGTAGGATCAGTTAGATTTTCATCTTGGTACTGAGTATTACACATTCCTGGCGCTGCCTAAATGATCAATTTCTACTTGATTAAACCTAAGTGGGTTCCGATTCCAGGTTTCATTGTCTTTCTGTTTTGGTTCAGTACAGGGGCAACGATTCTCACTCGAAGATTACCCTTGGAGTTTGTTGAGCTGTTCTACACCTCTTTCTGCTATCCCTCCCTATCCCTCCACAGGCAAACAAGAAACCAAGGTGGGAAGGCAGGCTTGTAAAAGCAAAAATACAAAAAGTTTAACTCCCCAGACAGCGTGGAGAAGAAAAGAAGGTCCTTAGTCAGGGCCTCCGCCCTCTCTCTCAAAGCTGCAGAGAGAACACATGTTTTGGGGGGGCAGGCAGAGCAGAGGGGATAATCCACTGGTCCTGGGAGCTCTCCCCTACTTCCTTCTCGAAGACAAGCTGAACTCTGCAAGGGTGACTCCAATGCCTTTTATCTTGCATACCGAAAGTAATTTTAGCCAAGGGAAAGCAGGATTAAACTTTCATAACATGATACATTTATCTTATTTTTCTTTCTTCCTTGCTCTCTCCTCCCTCCCCTCCCTCTTTGACCCCAGGTAAATGTGAGCCAAAGGGGAGCCAAGATTAAATATCAGAGGACGGTCTCGGATCTGAAGAGATGCTCCTTTCCGGCTCGCTGCCGTCCCCAAACTTTTAAATCTCCCCCACCCCTGTCAGACGGTTACTGTCTGCTCAGATGAGAAAAGCCTCTGGACCCTGTTCTCTCCATATTGTCCTCTGCTGAAATGAAAAGGGGAATTATAATTCAGAGAAAGGCTCCCACAGAGAGTATGAAGACAAAGATGAAATCAGTGATACGACGCTGACATGCGTTCAGTTCCTGAAAGGTCTCTTTGAAAATATCTCCTCGGGAGCAGTCTCGCCACCACCTGAGACTGTTTGGAAAATGCGCGTTTAGGGGGGCTGGGAGAAGAGGAAGGCCCGTGAAGGCACCTTGGGGTCGGGCCAAAAACTTGCATCACTATTAAAGAGAGGCGAGAGCCTCTCAGTGGCGGGGCCAGCTGGCGGCCAGGACTGCTTGAGAACGCCTGCCCCCCACCCCCCCGCCCCCAGACGCATCCTGCCAGCCGGGCAGGCCCCTCCCAGAGCAGCTTCCCCACCCTGGCCCCCCTCTTAATGCTGCAGGCGCCCTGTCCTGCTCCCCTGCGACCAGACGGGGCCCAGACGTCCCACCGGCAACGGGACCCTACCCGTTGTGGTCTCAGAGGAGTGACAGCTGGGAGTTTCTAATAGATCTTAACTATATTTTTCCTTCTCCTAAAACAAAACAAGCAAACAAAAAATCAGAAAACACACATACACAAAACCCCTCCACAAAAGCTACTGTTTAGGGCCAAGCCTGGTTTTCAAGCGCTCCCTCTAGTGGAGATAACCTGCTGCTTCCGTTTCCCAGTTCAGCCCCCTTAGGGCCTGGGAGGACCTGAAGGGTTGCTCTGCCCGCGTCCTTCCCACAGGCTGTGCCTGAGTTTTCTCTCAGCCCTTCCCGCCCGGCTGTCACCGTCAGGCTCTGTCTTTATCTCTGTCCTCTGTCACCCCGCCTCCCACAGCCTATCTGGGACTGCTCCTGCATCTTGACTTGGGCCTCGCCACGTGCGCCTTGCATGCCTGTATCTTGGTCTGCATCTCTGGTCCGTCTGCTGGGTTCCCCTCATCCCCCGCCCTGAAGTTCAGGGCTCCAGGTATGGGGAGAGGGAAATGCTTTGACCAAGCCTTGGAGCAAATGGCCTGTCTCCGAGAGCCAAAGCAGGGACTCCTCACCCAACTCAGGCGTTCCCAGAGGGGAGGGAATGCCAGCCTCACGCCTGCTCCCTAGCAAACCTGGCACCCCCACGGGCTGATGTGCAGGTCTGAAGCAGTCTGTAGCCCGAGCTGGGAGCTCCGGCTCTGGAGGCCTGCGTGAACCCAGCGTGTCCGCTCCGTCCACTCTCCCCACCATCCCGCCAGCCTCCCCGTGGGGCAGCCTGCTGCCACGCAAACAGCTGGCAGAACCCCAGGGAGTGGGCAGCCGGCAGGGGTTGGGAGGAGGATGCCGGTGCCAGCGGAGGCGGGCAGAGACAAGGGTCAGTGGGGGCCCGGGCTGAGCTGGGGGCCGAGGGGAGACAGGGCGGACGGCCTGCGGTGAGGGGAGGGGGCAAGGGGAACACCCCCACCCGGCAGGAGACAGGACCAGGCCAGTGCGGGGCCAGCGCTGAGCCCAGGCGGGAGCGCGTGCTGCTGGGGCCTTTCCTTTCCTCTCTCCCCACCTGCTCTCTTCCTCTCCCTTTACACTTTCCCAGTAGGGACCCTGCTCCCCAACAAAGAACTTTCTGGCCTCTGTGTCTGCCCTTGAATCCCAGATAGAAGAGTAGAGGCTCCCTATGCCCCAAAGGCCAGGAAACGGGGCCCTGGAGAGGCGGAGGGCTAGGCCCAGGGAGAAAGGGGATGTCCGGCTCTTACCTTCATCCCTCCGGGCCCTTGGGACCAGCTGTTTGGCCCCCTCCCCCCCATCCCGGGGAAGAACCGCCTTTCTCTGTCTCCACAGGGCTCATCTTTAGAAACAATCAGACAAGAAGAGAACACCCCCCCCATCCCTCATTTACTCTAATCAGGCATGAAATCTTTGTAACTAAGTGGAAAAAAAAACACAAAAAACTGTTTCCCATAAGGGAATCGGTTCCATTCATTATTGTTGGAGCTGAGCATCTGTGAAGGGGAGAAAGATACTCTTAGAATGAATTGATAACAGACTGGCCCTGGGCGAGGGCGGCAGTGCTGGGGGGTGGCTGGGACCACAAGCTCTAAAACTGCAGCACCTCGTAGCCCGCTCCTGCCAGTTTCCCTGTTGACCATCCTGACTGATTTGTAGTTCACGGACTCCACTAACACGATGCTCCGGTCTCTTTATGATCAGAACGGGGGTGGGCTGGGGGCTTGGCTTGGGGTGTCTCTCTTCCCCTCGGCTGATATGGACACAGATGATACTGGAACCCCCCCCCTGCCGCCCTCACCCCCGTCTGTGTGTGTGGAGACAGCTGTGTGGCAATGCAGGGAGACAGCTGGGGTGGGGGTGGGCGGCAGGGTGGAGGATATGGCTCATGGAGGCAGAAATCGCCTCCCCCTGCACCAAACCCCATAGCTTGGAGAGGCAGCCATAACAGAGGAGGCAGGACAGAGGCTAGAAAACCCCCCAACAGTGACAACTCCAGCACCATAAATATTTCATGGCACCTGAACTGGCGAGTTGAGGCTGCTGCCAGCTGCTGCCTTGTATATTTAACTGTGTCACTGGCCTGCCCTCCTGCGCGCGTTTCCTTGTTACATGCCCATGAAATAAAGATGAATAAAATTGCCAGAAGGATCTGGAACTGGGAAAGGAGCCTGGTAGAGAAGTGACTGTTCTTCAAGCGGTGTCTCTGGAACCTCATGTTAAGCTCAGGCTCCACTACAACAGCTGGAGAACTTTTGCATCCGACACGCCTGCGGCTCTGATGGTCTAGAGGCTGGAGGGGGCGAATGTTCCCTGGCGCTCTGGGGACAAGGGTGGGTGTTCAAGGCAGCTCTGAAAACAGGGCCACCAACCTTGTAATCGCATCGTTTCTTTGGGGTGATGGGACACTACTATTTACTCTTCATTTAGACTAGGGCTGCAAGGCCAACCAGTCCCCCTGCCCGACACCAGGCTATGAGTGACCCTGGTCCTTACATCCTGTCAAAGAGAAGGGCCAGGTGGGATCCCCTTGCCAGACTCGCAGTCCTGGGCGGAGGGGCCCTTCCCGCTCTCCATCACTTCCCACCTTGACGCTCCTCGGCTGTGTCTCCACTGCACAGCGCTCTACATGCCATTTCCACTTAACCACTCTGCAAGCCAATCTGCCCCATCCTAATACAATTTGCTGAGGACAGTGAGGGAGCAGAGAGGGCAGCCCGGCCTGTCCTGCCATTATCAGCTGTCCCCGAAGAGGGTTGGCTGGAGGGCTGGGTGGCCCTGCTCTTTCAGGGGACGCCGGCAGCCAGCGAGGACAGGTTCTGGGATGAGGAAGGGTCGGTGGAAGCAGCGGTGCCGGGTGGAAGAAGGGAAAAGCAAAACCTCACTAGAGCATCTTGGCAGATGGCTCTCAGTTTCCCTACCTTTCCTCTGGACCCCCTTCCCCCAGGCCAAGGAGGGGAGAGTCTAGGTAATTACTTCAAAAGCTACTAGATGGGGTGAAGGGAAAGTTAATGAATTCTTCTCTTCTTGCCAGGAGGTCACGGGAGAGACAGCTGCTAGCAACTCCTGGAGCGTTCTGGGGTGACTGCACAAAAGTTGTGCATTTCAGCTGGGAATAGCTGAATTCTTCCAGCCAGAGCTATCTCTTCCCTGGGCTCTGCTGCTCTGTGGAAGGCCCCAGAACCCAAAGCCTGCCCAGAGGGAAGAGTGAAGTTTCAAGGTCTGGGAAAGAAGCCCAGCAAGACAGGAGCCTGCTATTGTGTGGGGCTGGGGTGGGGGTGGGGGCTGAGCTGGACCTGACTCCAGCTCCCAGAATGTCCAGCCCTGCCCAACCCAGATACTTATCTTCATCTGCTGCTCATAACCTTGTCCCCTGTGCTCAGGGATAGAAGGAAGGGGGGTGAGTGGGTTCCCACATCTCTGTAGGTTCCTCCAAGCTGCTGGGTCCCCAAGCCACCATCTCGAGCTGGTCCTGTCTTACGTCCCATGTATACCCACTGCTAGGATATGCCACGGTTCGGTTGCCTTAGGATCTTAGATTCTTACAGGAGACCGATGATATTTCCACTACCCACTTTATAGGGCTCTCATTTCTAGAAACAACTGACTCCCTCCAACTCCATCCCTCTAAGATGGGTTTGAGTAGGTAACTCTTTCCTAGAGCAAGGGTCATGCCAAACAGGTGGACATTCGTCAGGGACCTGGGGTGACAGTTTCGGGATGACTCTCTCTCTCTGACCATCCAGACCATGATTAACGTATGTATAGACTACCTGTGGGATGGAGAAACAAGGCTAGAATTTTCTAAGATCCGTACATCACTTGTGGGGTGGGGCAAGAAGAAGCCTAAAGGAGGAAATATCCTAAAGTGGCTTATAAGGGGGCCCCTGAGACCCGAAATAAGCTCATCCTTCAGCCCCCAACCCTCTCCTGCAGCTCAGACCTGGGGGTGGCGGTGATGGGCGCTTCACCGCCAGGGCGCACAGAAGGGGGCACGAAGCACTTGTCTCATTTCGTGCCTTGGACTCCTTCCCTGAGCCTCCGGAAGCTGAGCATAGGATTCCCGAGTCCCCTGCTCCGAAGAACCGCCAGCGGCCTCCAGGGTCTCAGAGCACCAGAGTGAACGTCCCTCCCCGCCCCCTCTACTCCGCCCCAGTCGAGCGGCGGCCACCGTGGCCCCGGCGCTCCTGCGGGTGCGGTGCCCGGGTAGGCCCGCTTGGGGTTGCAGCTCTTGGGACAGCCCCGCCACCCCCGCGCTGCCCGGAGCCGCAGCTCGCCGGCAGGTGCGCCGTGGAGGCGCGCGGAGGAGCGCCGCCCGCCAGCAGCCCGGCGGGGAAGCCGGGGCGGGAGGCGGCCGCACCGAGTGAAGCCCGCACACGCGCGCGCGCGCGGGCTCCGCGCTCCGGCCCGCGAAAGTGGCCGGCCGGGCGCGGGGACTCGCCGGCTGCAGCCGAGCCCCGGAGCTCGGGGCTGGGACCCCGCGGAGGCGGGGCGCTGGGGAAGCCGCCGTGGGGTGAGCGCGCTTCGGGAGGACCGGGTGGCGGGCGAGGGCCGCGGACTCCGAGCGCCCGGCCTGGGGCGCCGCTTACCCAGCTCGGAGATGTTGGTCTGTCCTTCCGTCCCCGGTCCGACCGCTTCGGCCGCCGGCTACCGAGGCCGGCGCGCTGCCTGCTCCTCCGGCTGCCCACAGCTCGCGATCACGCGGACGACCGCGTCCACATGGAGTCCAAATTCATTAAAATCCACGTCAAGCCACCAGCCACTTATCTGTATTCTTGAAGTGGCCCCTCGGTCTCCGGCCCGCGAGCCCCTCCGTCCTCCGCCGCCCGGTGGCAGCCCCGCCGGGAGCGGTGGCCGGCTCGCGGGGAGAACCGGGAGGCGCCGAGGGGGCGTGGGGGGTGGCGGCGGCGGCGGCGGCGGTGGTGGTGGCGGCTGGCAGTGGTCTCTCCTTGGGAAGCGGCAGAGCCCCGGCTGTCTTCAGATTTTTTCCAGCGCGACTTTCCGGGCTCCTCTGACATCAGCAATCGCGGCGCTTCCTTCCCTTCTCGCTCCCCGGGTTGGTTCACAGTCCCATTTCCTCCGGGAACCTGGCTCTCCGGATCTATTTCGAGGTTGGCTCCGTTCGCTCCGGCGGCCCCCGGGCTCCCCACGGCTCCCGAGCTCGCGAGGGGTCTCTGTCTCGATCGCGGGGTCCCTGGATCGCGGGGTCCCTCTCTGGATCGCGGGGTCCCTGTGTCTGGATCGCGGGGTCCCTGTGTCTGGATCACGGGGTCTCTGTCTGGATCGCCTGCCCTCTCTGCTGAAAAATTCCCAGCAACTGCGTTCGGCCGCGCTCCCGCTCCAGTCTGGCGCGGACGGCGCTGCGCCCGGCGGCTCGGCTCCCGCGGCGGCGGCGGCAGCGGGGCCCTGAGCGCCGGCCCTCCTATATTACCAGGCGGCTCATTATCATAGAGGCCGCGCGCCTTAACCCCCTCCCTGCCGGCCGCGCCCGCCCGGACGGGGGCCGCGCCCGCCGCTGGCACCGCCCTCTGCAGCCAGCCCCCTGCCCCCGTCCCCCCCACCCCCGCCCCAGACCTCCTCCTCCGCCAGCTGTCAACAAAGGACAACCAGCTTGGGCCGGGGGAGGCCGCCCCGCTGTCCTCGGCGCCCAACTCCAGCCCGGACCCGCCAGCCACCTTAAGTGGCCAAAGCGGGATTGCGAGGGGCGGGGGCACGCCAATCGTGCTGGGGCCTGGGAATTCTGGTTGGGGCCTGGCCGAGCGCCGGGGGGCGTGGGGAGCTCAGGACTGAAGCGAAGTGGGTGGGTGAGGTCAGTGGGAACGTGGGCACCACCTACCCCCCGCATCACCTGTCACCGCAAGCATCCTGCACAGCCCCTCTTCGTCTTTAATTTGAGAGGTGCGTGGGGGAAGGAACCGGCCTTTGACTGATGAGGTTAAGAAGGGGGCTCTCGGAATTTGTGTAAGCAGATTCCGCCTGCTCTTGAATCTCGGAAAGCCAACAAGCTGTCAAATGAGGTTTGAAGTTGTTTTTTTATTAATTACCTTTTTTATTATGTGAAGACGAGCCTTGCTCTGAATTGCAAGTTTCCGACTCTGGTTAGAGACTCTGGGCATCTGGCAAGTGAGGGAGGCGGAGACCAGCGGGGAGCTTTCTATGTCCAGACCCAGGAAGCCTCCCTGGCAGGGGAATCAGAGAGGTAGCGGTACAATAACTTGGGTTAATACACTAAGGTGAGAGGTGCCTGGATTCCGAATGGCAATGCTTCGGTGCCTTAACTTGCTTGTTTCCACGTCCTGTAGAATCTCGGTTCCCCTGCAGCCTCTGCACGCGGCTTTGCGAAACAGGCCTGCGAGCTGGACCCCAGCGACTTCGCAGGATCTGCCTAGATCTGTTGGCGATCAGAGCACACGCGAGTTGACTCAATACGTCCAAGTATTCCGATAAGCTTCGTCTACTGCCCTCTCGTGGCCACAGGCCTCAGTGGTATAAAGAAAAGAGAAAAAAAATATTTATATATAATATGTTTTTATATATATTATAGAATATAATACATAATAGTATATATATTATATATACATAAGTAATAATACATAATAGTATATATATTATATATACATAAGTATATACATAAGTATATATATATATATATCCCAAGAAACCCTAAAAGGTATCGCACGTAATTCTCAGGGCAGCAGGGGCCTTAAAGAAAAAAAAAAGGAGAAACAAACGTAGACTCAGCAGTTGTCTTGTGGAATCAGCCCTTTAATTCAGTAAAGTATTGTGGGGGAAATGTAAGATTTACTTCATCCACAGAAATCAGATCATTTCTCAAAAGTTCTTTCCTCACTGTTAATTAGCTGAAATTTGTCTTCTTGTGACTTTCACTGGTTATTCTTTGTAGTGCCCTGTGCAGCCACAAAGAATTTGTCTAAGCTGTCTTTCCTGATCCATACCTGCTCTTTTCTTTGAACTTCTTTAGTATTTGTTGTTGGCAGTCCTCCAGGCAATTATCATAAGTTACTCTATATTATTGTTTATTTCTCTTTATAAGTTGATCTTGTCTCTCCATCCAGACAGCCTTGCCTACCGTCCTAACTTTGGTTAGACTGAATATAAACCACAATTTATTAAGGAATATGATTTGAAGAAGATGCTAGAAGAATTTGGAAAATTTCTTTTATTTGTTTGATACATGGAGCATGGGTCTGGTTAGCTTAACCCGGGACAGGCAGTGGTGGGCTTGGAAATACCTAACTGATAAAGCTTGAAGCTGAAAATTAGGACTTTCTGGTTCTCAAATCAAGTGCTGCGTGACTGTGGAAGAGGTTACATCTCTTTTGTTGTTGTTGCTCAGTCGCTCAGTCGTGTCCGACTCTCTTCAACCCCATGGACTGCCGCACGCCAGGTTTCCCTGTCCTTCACCATCTCCCAGAGCTTGCTGAAACTCATGTCCATTGAGTCGATGATGCCATCCAACCATCTCATCCTCTGTCGTCCCCTTCTCCTGCCTTCAATATTTCCCAGCATCAGGGTCTTTTCTAATGAGTCGGCTTTTTGCATCAGGTGACCAAAGTATTGGAGCTTCAGTTTCAGCATCAGTCCTTCCAATGAATATTCAGGGTTGATTTCCTGTAGGATGGACTGGTTTGATCTCCTTCTTATGCCTCAATTTAATTACGTCTTGGGACGATTTTGATTTTGATAGCAATTTAAATAACTTTCTAATCCTACCTCCTGTGGTCCAGAAATCAACCCTAGAAGGAAGAATAAGGAAGGTAAAATCAAACAAGCTTCTCCACTCACTGCATCCTTCACCCCAGTCTCCCCTCTCCCTTTCAAATACATAGTGAAGAGAGGGAGGGAGAGAGAGAAGACAGGCAGGAAAACCTGTTGCAGGCAGCATGACACAATGTCACCCAGTTTGCACATTGCTACGGAACATAGCCTGAGGTCTGAGTCCTGTGACATTATGGGAGTGCCTGTGGTCAGCACAGCAATGGCAAGAACACTACCAGGTCTACTCAGAGGCACCAGTTAAGTACCCTTAACTTCTCTGGGCCTTGGTTTGTCCATCTGTAAAATGGGAATTTCTACTTTCAATCCTCAGAGAGTTGTGGGAGCTAAAAAAGGAGTATATAGAAATGTTAGAAGATTTTAATAGTATCATTAAAATGGAAAGATTTGTTCATATTTTTAGTCCTAATAGGCTAAAACAAATATAGATCTTATTAGTTAAGCACATTATTACGACAGTATATCTTGGGAATAAAAAAAGAACAACTCGGATTCATGCTGTATATTTAGATATAACATCCTCTGAGGCAATGGCAATATAGATGAGCTTTTGATCTTCAAAGGTGCTCCAATAATCATATCCTTTTGATCACTGGGTATCCATTCATTCATTCATTCCACAAACATTATTTATTAAGTGACTTTATTAAATTTCTTAAATGGAATGGTATATAGTGCATGATTATCTCTTCCACACACATCTTTTTAAGAGAAATTATGCTGATAATCATGCTAATAGGTTCCATGCCCTCAGACCCATCTATGTCTTTCTGGGACCCGAGTTTCCTGGTAGCTGTCTGGGCTTTGATGTCCTCTTTCTCATCCTGTTCAGCTGATATGAAACTCATGGCCCCTGGGGACTCATCAAGCCTCTGCCAGCCCCTTCCAGTCCCTCCTCATGTCCATCAGGAGAAATGGCCACAGCCCAGCACAGCTCTGGGCAAGTGGTGGTTGTTTAATAAATATCTATCAGATGAATAGAGGGGTGAGTGAGCAGATGTTTGCCTTATGCCAAATCCTCATCTTTGGAAAACTGTAGCAAGCTCAACGGGGTTTTGCTCCCCCCAACCACCCACCGCCACAGGTCACGGTGCTCCTGGCTCCTCAGTCCTGCAAAATCACCGGTGGCTGCTGCATTGCCATCCCAGGCCCCAGGCCTCTTCTTTGCTGGTCACAAGATGGGTGGCTTGGGGAAGAGGATCAGAGGAGTGGGAGAGAACAGGGCAAAGGCACAGTCCGGAATGGAGCCGAACTTTCCCTGGGAGAAAGAAGCATTGCTCCTGCAGAGGCAGGTCTGGCTGAGCAGGCCTCCACAGGCCTTTGCAAGCAAGTCTGAGACTTTGGGGGAGAATAGGCCCAAATGGGCAACCAGCCCATCCCCAGGGGAAGTCCTCTCTGTCACAGTAGCAGCTCCAGCCCCACAAATAGATGCCCGTCCGGTAGCCCCTCGGATCGCGGGAGGTATTTTTGGTGCTGGAAGGCAGCCATACTTTGGCAGGCTTTCAGCATCCAGTCTGCTCTCTCTCAGAGGTTGGGAGGGTGGCAAGCAGTCAGTGTTGAGCATGGGAACGCTGCCTGCGAGTGTGCCTGTGCATACATTTAGGGGGCCTTGAGTGGCACGGGGGCTAGGCTGAGGGGCTGTGTGCTTGGAGCTGTGGTCAGGAGGCCAGGGTCAGCGGTGACCTTTGGGTGGAGCGTGGTCTCTTACCAGGCTTGCCTGTAGCTCCCAAAGCTGAGACCGCGGGTGCCACCGCCAGCGCCATCTCCCTTGGCTCTAAGAGGCCTGTCCCCTTTCGTTTGCCCCACCCGTCCTGAACCTCCCCCATTTCACGGCAGGGACACGTTCCCCGGTGGGTGGGCCCTTCGGTCTCCCACCCCCCACCTCACCTTTGCCAGGGGATGCTGCAGGCGGGCGCAGTGCAGAAGCAGCCGCCCGCTCCGCCCCCCACGTGGGCCGGGACAAAGGGCCTGGTCTGATGGGCCAGACTGGAGTGTGTGGTCCAAGCCCCATCAATGGAGAGTGGTGGGCCACTGGCTGGGCACTGGGGACAGCGGTCCAGGATGCGGCCACCCGGCACCTGCTCCAGGATCCTCAGCGCCATTCATAAAGATGTCAGCCGCCTCTCTCCTCCCCTCTCGGCCCTTCACAAAGGCCATGTTCCTGTGTACTCTAAACAGTAGCTAGCCTGTTAAGGCTCCAAATCAAACAAGGCGGGATTTCACTCCTTTCTCCCTAAACCTCCCACAGGAGGAGCTGGTGTGCCTGTATCCTCAGCCTCTCTCCCTAACCCTCCCTCCCTCTCTCCATCCATCAAGAATGTTGCTCTGGGAGGAGAATATTCTCTGGGAGGCTCAGCCAACTGTGGCCCTAAACCTGTGTGAACGGGTCTCTGGATCCATCTAAGACTCCTGTGTGTCCTGGGTGAGAAGGTTGCAGGAGGCAAGGGGTGAGTGTGGACCGCCGGGCTTCAGACGTGGGAGGTGAGGACTGGGCAAAGGGCTCAGCTCCGGGGTATGACTTTTGCTGCTGTTCTGTGCAGGGCACTGAAGGCCCGAGAAAGGGTCTTCTTTGCTTATTTTATTTTATTTTTTTCCCTAAGAGATTCCCCCCAAAGGAGACATACTACCCGTTTGGCTGTGTAATCCCTGGCTAAGCCTCTCAGTGCCCCCATTTCCTCATCTGTAAGGTGGAAATGATATCCTTGGCCTGCATGCTCTGCTTCACAAGAATCAGACACGCCGCTAGCTGTGACTTGGAAAGCACGACGCATTTGTCCATTGGGGACGCTATCTTAAAGTTCTAAAGGTCCTTTTGAGAGCCAGATCTTCTCAACTGCTGTATCTACAGTCCAACCTCTTGTTCAGTTTTTGAGAGAAAGAGTTGGGCTCCTTAGAGACACCCCTCTGCTTTTGGAGTGGCTACATTGTCTCCCCATCATGTTGGGGGCCCTTCTTCTCTCCCACGCATCCACGGGAAAGTGCTGCAGACCGCGATTCCGCCCCATTCCCTTCCTGTGTGGAACCACGAGGCCCTTCCCTGCTGGAGTTGGTCCTCACTGCAGGCCCGTCCCCATCCACCCGCTTCTTCAGACAGGTGGGGGAGGACCGGAAGAGCTGAGATGCCTCGGAGGACACTCCCGATTGTACAGGAATGAGAAAGGCATGGACCCCCATTGCCTGCGATACAGTATGAAGACGCTCTTTTGAGGTCCTTCTCTGCTTAGCCGCCTTCACCAGCCACAAACTCCATGTTAACCTCCCTGGCACCGATGGCCCAGCCTGGCTCAGAGGACAGTCACTCTCCGAACTCCAGCTGGGGCAGGGCTGCCTGGCTTTCTGAGGATGCAGTGTCTCGTGGGCAGACACAGACAGGGCCTTCCGGAGTGGGAGTAAGACAGAGAGGACAGAGCCAGTTTATTCCTCTGAGATCAGAACCTATAGGGAGCACCTGCTTTTCCAGGTTTCTTCATTGAGATAAAGTGATACCTTCCCTTCAGTTGCTCATCATTGTCATCATAAAGTGGTACGTGCTGAGACGTATTGGGTGCCCACCTTGCTGCTTCCATGACTGCAGTTGGCGGTGTGCCTACCTGATGCCAATCCTCACAGTCTGGTCTTCGTAGGTGTTACCACCCCACTTTTCAGATGCAGAAACGGATGACCAGAAAGCCAAGCAACTGTCCCAAGATCGCCCAGATAGTCCGAGTTTGAACCTGGTTTCTCTGAATCCCTTTTCTCTAGTTTTATTCTCTTCTGAGGAGGAAAAAGGGATGAAAGTACGGGAATCTGTTCTTCACGTGCCAGGACACGGGGCGCACTGGGCCTCAATCCCCGTTCTCAGCGTTGAGCTGGCCAGTGAGCCAGAGCCCCTGTATCAAGAGGGCTCCTCCGGAGTCTTCATCACAAGTCAGCAGGGCATCCTGGAGCTCAGCTCCGCTTCCGCTGACGGTCAGCAGTGTCATTTTCTCTTACACAGGAGAGCGTGTTGCCATTGTTATGGTGATTGTTATAAACAATCACACTGATGAGCTCAACTCTCCCCTCCTTTGCAGGGTGTATGTGTTTAACCGTGAGACTTGGTCCAGAGGAAAGAAGTTGCCCACACGTGCAGATCCCCACTAGCTTCTGTCAAACTTGGCCCCGCACAACAGCACAGGATAATGGGGTGAAGGGCTGGAGCCCCGGCCCTTAGAGAGGGCATGCCAGTCGGTCATCATGGGAGCCAAGCACTAGAGTCTGCCTTCTCCTTGGTTGCATCTGGGCTCTGAAAATCCCAATAGAACTGAACTTACATCTCCTCCCAATTAGGGGAGAAAGGAAGACAAGAATGATAGCGGAAGAATTTCCTCCTGCCTCTGACGGCAGGCTCTTCAGGGACAGAACATTAAGCTCTTTCTCTCTCTGCCCCCAGCCTTCTCTCTCCTGTCTGATACCTGGAGGGCCTAACGCAGTGCCAGGCCCTCCCTGGGACCAGAGCCTGTGTGTGATTTGAGTGATGACCGGGGGCTGGCTGGAAAAGCTAGACCCCATCGGGGGGCTTGTCTGGGGTCTACTGGTCTGCTGGGAGGCAGTGCAGAGCAGGGGCTGGCGGGGAGGGGGCCTGGGATGCCTCCAGCTCAATGCCTGACAGCTGATCCCGGGCCCTTCGGAGGGGGTGGGGGTGGGGGGATGGGGCCTTGCCCAGAGGAGGCTGGTGGAGAGTAAAGTCCACTGCCCTCACTGCCTAAATAACTCAGATGTCCTGCCGTCTAGATGCCAACCCCAGTGCTTGCTTCAATGCTGTAAATTTAGGGCAGGATGTGAACTACTAGTGTCTTAAAGGAAACAGTCAGAAATGGTGCAAGTCTTGGCAGGCAGGAATCAACAGTGTCATCACCAACATCATGAAACAGTTAATAGCCACCAGGAAAGAAATAAACAAAGCACTTTAAGCTCATTTGCTGAATTCTGAATTTTGAATTCTTAGAAATTCTTAGAAAGTAAGGTCCATACATTCCCCTCATAGTCAGTTTAATAAGTCCGTTTTTATCCCTTTTGTGAAATACATTCTTGCCAGTTATTCTAGTATCCTTGCCTGGAGAATACCAGGCAAGATAGAGGAGACTGCTGGGCTACAGTCTATGGGGTTGCAAAGAGTCAGACACGACTGAAGCGACTTAGCCCATACGAGGTGGAAAGCAAAGATCAAGAGCGAGAGTGATTCTGGTTCTGTCCTTTTCTGACTCACCTCGTCTTTCTCTCTGGGGTCAAAGCGCTGATTTTTGTTTGTTCGTTTTTGTGTATGTGTTTTATTTTTTTTTTCCTTTGTGAAATGGCTTCTATGCCCTCGGTATCCGAATGACAAGAGGACTATTTCCATCAATAAATGGAGGTCAGACCCCCTCCTCTCTGGGTGTCGGGTGACCTGGGTGCTAACCCTGCCTCCACTCTTGCCTGGCCTGGCAGGAGTCCCTTCCCTGCTTTTGGCTCTGGTTTCTGCATCTGTAAGAAGCAGGCATTCGGCTCCTCACGCCCCTCTCTGCCTGTCCTCACTCCAACTCTCTCCTTGGAGGACGGAAGAAGGGCCTTGGACGCTAGACAGCTTGCTGGTCATGACTAAGAGGGCCCAGTGCCCAGGACACCACCGGGGGTGTACAATGCAGTAACAGCTGCGAAAGAGGATTTTGCCTTGAATTGTCTGGAGTTGGATATTTCTGTCTCTGTCTGCCTTTGATAAACTCTCCTGTCCAGGGCTCTGCTGTTATGAAGCTTCCTGAGTCATGGGTGGCTCCAGCCCCTTCGATCCGTCCAGCTGATAATATTTACTGATGTTTCCAAGGCGAGTATGGGATGATCAGGCAGGGTGGCTCTGCTTCACTTCCTCTCCTCATCCTCCGACCCCTCCCACCCGGCTCTCCTGACCCCTCTCCTCCCTGTGGAATTTCTGTCTTATGCTGTCCCACAAGATCCTGCTGTGCTGTGCTAAGTCGCTCAGGCGTGTCCCACTCTGCGACCCCATGGACTGCAGCCTGCCAGGCTCCTCTGTCCATGGGACTCTCCAGGCAAGAATACTGGAGTGGGTTGCTGTGCCCTCCTCCAAGGGATCTTCCCGACCCAGGGATCGAACCCAGGTCTCCCGCCTTGCAGGCAGATTCTTTACCGTCTGAGCCACAAATTCCAGCCCTGGCTACCCACCCAGCCCCCCGGAGAAGAAGCTGGAGATGCCAAAGCCCTTCTGTGGTCTCTCGGGGACGTTGCCCCCCCTGGTGGAATGCCGGGGAACTTTTCTGGCATGGGGAAAGCTGGGCGGCCTGGCAGCGGTAGCTCTCTGCTCTGCAGTTTTTCCGTGTGGCTAATAATTATTACCCTGTGTTAATCACGACAATGGAAGAATTGCAGGCCTTTATTTCGAAATGATCGGCTCCAGTCAATGACTACTTATGACAGCAAAGGGGAAACATCAGCTCCGGGGAGCCCCCATGTAAATGGGGAGTTGAATGAAAGATCAGAAATAATGGAACATGTATTTAGTTCCATTTTCCTCCCTAAAAGGGCCCTGTCAGAGTAATTTCCCCTTCTGTGCACCATACCTCGCCATTATTTACAATATCTTCTTGGGAGAATAAAGCTACACCGGCCCCCTCCTCCTCACCCCCCCCTCCCCGCCCCCCCTTCCACCCCCCATCAATTGTGTCTCTTTCTGGAGTTTGGCAAACACAGCGACTTCTTCCTGCTGTGCTTTCAGTGGAGCTGAAATGAATGTGGCTCTGGTTATTTTTTTTTCCCCTTAATCATTCTTTTTCTTTTCTTTTTTTTTTTGCTGGAGAGCATTTTCACAAAGCACAATCACAGAGGAACAGAATGTCCTGATGTTTGGGTGAGCAGCATGAATTGCTTTGCTTTTTCCTCCCCTTGAATAAAAATAACACCCCATAATCATAATATCAGAGGACGTATAGGCCGTCTTTCGAGGTTCTTCATTACCTTGCCCACTCTCTATGTTCAGTCTTATTTCTAAAAACCTGTGTCCACCCACCGAAGCTACTGGTCCCCTCTGGGTTCCCTGAAATTGTTAAGCCCGTTTTGTCTCCATACTTCTGCCCATGTTCTGGAATGTATTGTTCCCTTCCTCACTTCTCAGAACCTGAACAATCTTTAGGATCTCAAGGCCTTTTTTTTTTTTTTTCCCAATAGTCCTACCAGTTTATTGATACCAACCCATCTCCCTCTACCCTCGTGTACACGTGCTCAGTCTTGTAACCCCACGGACTGCAGCCCACCAGGCTCCTCTGTCCATGGACTTTTCCAGGCAAGGATACTGGAGTGGGTTGCCATTTCCAAGACCTGTGTTTTTAAAGATATCATTTCCAACGTCTGCTCAGGGCACTTGTTGCTCATAAAGGCTTAATAATTTGTAAACTTGTTTCTATCCATAGTGAGCTTGGCTTAGAGAATTCACTAGATTCATGTTTGCCGAATTACTTTCACCAGTGGTTTTTGCTCTTTATATCCGTTTCCCAGAAGGTAACAGTAAGGACGTTCAGAAAGCTTAAGCCGCTTGTAGATCACCTGTCCAGTTATGTGGCAGAGAAGATACTGGGACCTGGATGTTTTCACTCTGAGTCCAGGGTCCTTTCCTTTCTCTGCTGCATTCCTGCTACATCTCCTCTGACCTCTCCTGTTGCTCACTAGTGTGCTTGGCTTCAGCATTTCATTTTTTTCATCAGGTTGCAAAGTCCTTTTGGGCAGGGGCCAGGCCTTACGTTTGTCTTCTACCTTACCTTGGAAGTGAAAAATTTTAATCAATCTGCTGTAACCACTTCACCCTAGCTTTCCTCCAGTCTGTCAAAACTGGCTAAATACACATCTCGGAGCCAAACTTTGGAAGGTCTTGGTTCCTACGCTGGGGTCTTCTGCAGACCTAGATTGGCACACACCATGAACTGTGTTCCTCCACTCAGCCCTGCTCCACTGATCTGGGTCTCCCTTTCCTGCATGGGATGTGATGACACAGGACTACCAGGAGGCTGAATGTTTTCTCATTTGAGACATTCGAGATGCTTTCAGATTCACTGTTACTGGTTCTTCCAGTAGGGACAGTCACCAACACCTCTGGCTTTGTTTTCAGAAAGTGCTATCCTCTCTACCCTATTGACTGATGAGCTCAGGAAAGATCCTTTGACAGAAGAACATGCCAAATTGCTTTGCAGTTTCTACAGCCACCTCATCCCAGGACCTGTGACTCACCTCTGTTCTTTTGATGAGCTTCAAAGTCAAACTAATGCTCACTTGTCTTAATGCAATAATATATAAAAGTTACAATTAATAATTAATGTAATAATGTGTGTAGCAAGCATTGGCAAAGTTTTCAAGTACATTAGAAGCAGGTGGACATATGCTAGAAAGCTGGCTGGGTCCAAGTGCACGTGCTCAGAGCACAGACTTCAGAGCAGATTTGGTCCCTGGCTTTGCCACTGACTCCTTTTGGTCTCCGCAGTTACTTAACCTCTCGCTGACTTCAATCCTCTCAATAGGAAAATAGGGAAAGAATGTGGACATCATAGAGTTGTTATGAGAATTAAATGAGTCTTGTAAACCGCAGTGTCTGGCTCAAGAAAGCCTGCTACTTACAGGGCAGTTACTCCGTGTCAGCCCCTGTCTGTCACTAACTGGCAGTGTGGCCTTGGGGAAGTCAGGTAGCCTTGTTCTCCTCCTCTGTAAAGTGAGAAGCGTCGGGTCCTGATACATTTTGGTCTTCAGAACAACATAGAAAGATAGCAATGAAGTGAAGTAACATCACTGTTTTCCAACGAGGCCACTGAAGTTAAGGAGATCAAACACTTCGTTCAAGGGAGGCAGCTGATAAATGGAGAAGGCAAGATCAAAGCAACATTTCTGAGTCCAGCTCCGTGCACTCTTCATGGAGATGTGTGGGCTCCCCTACAAGTCTCTGGAAGGTGTCCTGTCCCTGGAAGCATGTGCCATCTTTACTTTTGACCACGATTCCTCAGAGGAGGACACTGGTGTCAGCCTCTAAGAACTTTGGCCTTGCCTCTGAGCCATCTGTCCCAAGTAACTCAGACTGGGAGGTCACAGTGACCTCGAGACTGAGCCCACTGTCTGTCTTTGCCCCTTCTCCTCCTCCTCCCACTGCCTGGGAAGATTCTGCCTCTAAAGGCATTAGTGGCAATGTGAATTGGATTATCTTAATTGTTGGGGATTGAATGTGCTCCTGAGTCAGGAATCCCACTTGGCAGCTCTGGGTGCTAGGGTCTGATTTCCGTCCCCAAGAGCCAGCACAAGGTATGCAGCTGATATTTACATGAAGGGCAGGAAGAGAGCACATGTGTGAGAGAATTTCACAGCACAGTGAAGTCTAACGGGGTCTTCCCCACCCAAGGATGGAACCCACGTCTCTTGTGCCTCCTGCACTGGCAGGTGGATTCTTTACCACTGTGCCACCTGGGCAGCCCATTGGCTTCCTAAAGGACCACACACTGGATGGTTTAAAACCACAGATTATCCTCTCGTGGTGGCTGGAGTCCAGAAGTTGAAAGTCGAGGTGTCAGCAGGGCCATGGCTCTCTCTGAAAGCTCTAGTGACAACCCTTCCTTGCTTCTTCCAGCTTCTGGCTGTCATCCACAGCCTTTGGCATTCCTTAGTCTGTAGTTACATCACTCGACTTCCTGCCCCTGTCTTCACATGGTCATCTTTCCTGCCCATGTGTGTGTTCCTATGGCCTTCTTATAAGGATATCAATCATTGGATTTGGGCCCACCCTAATCCAGAATTGATGCTTTTGAACTGTGGTGTTGTAGAAGACTCTTGAGAGTTCCTTGGGCTGCAAGGAGATCCAGCCAGTCCATCCTAAAGGAGATCAGTCCTGAATATTCATTGGAAGGACTGATGCTGAAGCTGATGCCGAAACTGAAGCTGAAACTCCAATACTTTGGCCACCTGATGCAAAGAGCTGACTCATTTGAAAAGACCCTGATACTGGGAAAGATTGAGGGCAGGAGGAGAAGGGGACAACAGAGGATGAGATGGCTGGATGGCATCACCGACACAATGGGCATGAGTTTGAGTAAGCTCCAGGAGTTGGTGATAGACAGGAAGGCCTGGCGTGCTGCAGTCCATGAGGTTGCAAAGAGTCCTACACGACTGAGTGACTGAACTGAACTGAACTGAACTAATCCAATATGACTTCCTCTTAACTTGAATACATCTGCAAAGACTCTATATCTAGATAAGGTCACATATAGAGGTACTGGGGTTAGAAATTGAACATATACTTTTAGTAGACACAAACTTGAACATATATTTTGGGGGGATACCCTCTATAAAAATTATTGCCTGCATCAACTCAGTAAGTGGTCATTCTTTATCTCTTTGTATCCATCCAATGATAAAGCATTTACTATCTGATAACCTTTAGGAGACCTAGAATATATTAGTAAAACTCTTGGTACTTGTTATAGTTTTTACAGCACTTTTAGCCTGGAAGATTCTCAAATTCTAGCCTAAAATTTCCTTTTGAACTTTAATCCGGTGAAAGCAGTGATTTTTCTGAAAACCTTGGGCAGAAGGCTTTTTTCTACCACTGACCTCTGTTCCAAAGGAGCCACAGGGAACAGCTGGGAGGCTCCCATCCCACAGTACAGTTTTGTGTGCATCCCAGTGAGAGAGAGAGACCCAGAATTATCCCAGTGAGATTCTCAAGATTAGCGTCCCTACAGCACAAGCACTCTTGCCTTCAAAGCCCCCTTCCCTGGCACACATCCAAGTTCACCAGCATGCTTGTGCCCGGCCCCTCCCCCCCGACCCCGGTCTCCTTCATCCCTCGTAACCTCAGCCTTGTGACCTGAATAGATTTCTCTTTTTTTTTTTTGCCTTTCTTCACAGTGTGGAAGATGGGGAGGCCAGAATGAGTCCTGGAGGGTACACCGAGACTGTGTGTGTGTGTGCACGCATGTGTGTGTATGTATATGCTGCCTGTGATTGAAAAGGATCTGTTGGGTTTAACTGATGCATTCGATTACTGTGATGACTTCCTCCCTGGAGTTTTCCAAAATAGCCAGATGTACCCAAGTGGACCACCTCCAGGTTTTGCCTTTGGTTCAAACTGGGGGTGGGGGATAGAGAATGGTGAGGATTATGGAGCCTGGCACAATGGAAGAAAAACCCAAGCCCTGTTTCTATAGAGCTCAGCCACCATCTCTTTCCACCAGGATACCAATTAGACTATCTCTGGCTTACAGAGCCCTGGGGCTAGACGTGAAAAGGCAGACTTGGAGGAAGCCGACTGCGCTGCTACTTCTGGGGGCCCCCTGCCCCAGCCATCCCACCCACTCCCTGCCCCTTTTCACTGCTAGATGATCAAGGAAAATCAAATGAGAGAGCTCATCTAAAGCTATTGTAAAAGGAGGAGATAATCCTTTCTCCACCAGCTCCCCGTCTCAGCTCACGTTGGGTGTGGCTTCCTGGACACTGGTCTGGGAATGGCTTTGTCACTAAAGCTGAGACAGGTGGAGTGGGATCTGAGTCTTGCCTTCTACATAGCTGCAGAAATCTGACTTCGGCTCATTTGGCTGAGACTAGATGTCAGCAACCCTAACTCAGCTTTCTTCGCACCACAAAGCATGGATGCAGCGACTGTTAACTTGATGGCATAGGAAAGGGCAATACTGTGGAGGCATCAAGGAAAGTAAAAAGCCTGACTAACCCGGAAGGCCAGAGCCTGGGCTTCTAGTCTGAGCGCTGCGTTTCACTGACTCAGGACAGGGCTTTCTCACCGTAGGGACTGGATCAGATCCCTGAAATCCCTTCTGGATTCTGCCTGGGGATGGAAGTGCCTGCCCTTGGAGAGACGAGAAGACGTGTGTCATCTCTGCTCTTGGACAATCCTGGGCTTGGTAAAGGGAAGCAACTGTTTTGCTAATGATGACAGAGCTCTTGGCCAGGAGACCATGAAGCCAGTTTCATCCTTGGTGTTGACAAACTGTGTGACCTTCAAAAGTAATTAACCTTTGTATGCAACCATTCTCTTTCAAAGGCATAAGCCCACCCTCCACAGTTCTTTAGGTTTTCTCTGGAGGAAATTCTCTGCTGCTGCTGCTAAGTCACTTCAGTCGTGTCTGACTCTGTGCGACCCCATAGACGGCAGCCCACCAGGCTCTGCCGTCCCTGCGATTCTCCAGGCAAGAACACTGGAAGAACACTGGAGTGGGTTGCCGTTTCCTTCTCCAGTGCATAAAAGGGAAAAGTGAAAGTGAAGTTGCTCAGTCGTCCGACTCTTAGCGACCCCGTGGACTGTAGCCTACCAGGCTCCTCCGTCCATGGGATTTTCCAGGCAAGAGTACTGGAGTGGGGTGCCATTGCCTTCTCCGGGAGGAAATTCTCAGGGTAAATGAAATTGCTAGCGAAGTTTTCCTCTTGGTTTTACTGACACAGAACTGCCCATCTTAAACAGTGGAGGGGAGACTCTATTAAGAAACACCCACTGAAGTTGCCTGCATGTGCTCCATAGGGGCCTTTATGTGGAGTGGCTTTTGGTCAAAGGCTCTCAAACTGGCTGTGTAATAGAATCATGCTTTATTATTTAATTCAGATTCTTGGTGAACACATTTGGAGATTGTGGGTCTTGGGTAGAACTTGGCAACCTGTACTTATTGAAAAAGCTGGAAAAGCAATATGGGTAATTTGGATGCTTATCCAGGGCTAAGAGGCACTGATTTATATGCTTTCAATTCAATGAATTTTCATTAAGGGTTGCTATATGGAATATAAAAAAAAGATATAAGGGCTGGCCTGGTCTGGACTTTCTAGGAAATCCGAGCAGCTTTTGCTCCCAAGAGAGGCAGATGCAAATGCAACGAACTGTCATCAGGGAAAACTTGGGCACCAACCAGTTAGAACAGAAAACTGAACCATAAGAATGGAGGTTAGTTGTAAACAGTGTGGCCATACGAGTATATTGTTAGGCAGGTGATACTTCTAACTGTAATCTATTTGGTGAGTACTCAGCTCTTGGTGGTGAGGCCTCAGAGGAGTAATTTTGGAGCTGAGCCTTGAAGAGTGAGGAGGATACAGGTATGTCTTTGTATTTGCTTCAGTTCAGTTCAGTTGCTCAGTCGTGTCTGACTGTTTGCGACCCCATGAACTGCAGCACGCCAGGCCTCCCTGTCCATTACCAACTCCCGGAGTTTACCCAAACTCATGTCCATCGAGTTGGCGATGCCATCCAGCCATCTCATCCTCTGTCGTCCCCTTCTCCTCCTGCCCCTAATCCTTCCCAGCATCAGGGTCTTTTTCTGAATGTATTTGCTTAGATTAAAGTAATTATAGAAGTGTAAACCAATGAAGGATAAATTGTGAAAATAGCATGTTTACCTTTAGGAGGAAGAAAAGAGTAGAGGAGATCAGAATAAGCACTAGATTTCTTTGAATGTTTTATAAAGTTGTCTTTGGGACTATATAAATGCTTTTACATCATATAAAAATGCAACATAAAAGAGCAATTCCTATAGATTTAAAGTAAAATGAAATTTTAAAAAGAGAACTTAAATGTACATCCAGTTGGAACATCAGTTCAGTTCAGTTGCTCAGTCATGTCTGACGCTTTGCTTCCCCATGGACTGCAGCACGCCAGGCCTCCCTGTCCACCACCAACTCCTGGAGTTTACCCAAACTCACGTCCCTGGAGTTGGTGATGCCATTCAACCATCTCATCCTCTGTCATCCCCTTCTCCTCCTGCCCTCAATCTTTCCCAGCATCAGGGTCTTTTCCAATGAGTCAGTTCTTTGCATCAGGTGGCCAAAATATTGGAGCTGGAGCTTCAGCTTCACCATTGGTCCTTCCAATGAATATTCAGGACTAATTTCCTTTATGATGGACTGGTTTGATCTCCTTGCAGTCCAACGGACTCAAGAGTCTTCTCCAACAACACAGGTCAAAAGCATCAATTTTTTGGCCCTCAGCTTTCTTTTTGGTCCAACCCTCACATCCATACATGACTACTGGAAAAACCATAGCTTTGACTAGACAGACCTTTGTCAGCAAAGTAATGTCTCTGCTTATATAAAAAATAAATATACAAAAAGTACATATTTTTTATTTCCCTAGTGGTATATGCCCTAAGAATAAAAATAACTATACAAAATGAAACAGAACCTTAAGTTATGTTTACCAAGCATATTGCTGGTGGCAGCACTGGTATTTTTGCTATTCCAAAGTTGTGGTGTAATTGACGTTGTATATTGTGTGTATACATTGTTTTATGTGTATGTGTTGTATGTGAGTAATTAAACAAATGTCATTGACAATAGAGATTTTTATCATGGGAGAAGAGAGATACAGCTGTGAGATCAATGAAGCAAAGAAAAACATGTGGTTTTGCATCACTATTGAAAACATTACAAATTTATGAACTTCATTATCTTTGAAAAAGATACATGTTTACTGGCTCTCTCTACTGAAAAGACCTACAAATAATGAACAGTTCAGTAGCATGGAACTCTTGTAGCTCCCTGATTATGTTTTCTAAGTACCATTTTCTCTTAAAGGGAAATAGGGTTTCTTAAAGAAATGCCTGATTTAAGATCCAGGGCTGGAGATACACATGATGAGCCTAGAAAATCTGGTCATGCTAGAATGCAAACTAAATATTAAACTACTGGTGTCATGTCAAAAGGACTCAGGAGCCTACTAGAATAGATTTTCACTGACCAGAGATGGGATAGTTCAAGCATCAGAAAAGATAATAACTGCAAAGAGTTGAAATTTACAACAAATGTATTCACATCTGTGAGTTCATGAGGCTACCCCTCTTGATTATTAGAGGATGTATCTTATTATTTTTTGATTGACAAGTAAAAGAAAAAAAGTCAAGTATCTCTTCTGCTTCTCATATGTGATATATATATATCAATGAAGGGAAGTGTATGTTTAGAAAAATAAGACTAACAAATAAAAAAGGAATCATAGAATTAGAAAGTCACCATTTTGCAGTCCCTTATTAGGGTTGCCAGATTTAGCAAATAAAAACATTGAACCCCACTTAACTATAAGTTTCAGATAAAAAGCAATTAATTACTTAGTACAAGTGTATTTGAAATAAACTGACACTAAAAATTGTTCATTGTTTACCTGAAATTCAAATGTAACTGGACATCCTGCATTTTGGCTGCCAATCTGACCATGAATTAATAAATCTAGACAGTGATCACTGATACTGCTAACATCCTCACAAAAGAACCAACCAGACGTTGTGAACCTCCTGACAGAAATACATACCACTGCTCATGAAGTAGGTTTGTCAAATTATTGAACCTCAATTATTAAAGTAGATTTATCAAATTAGTAAAGCCTGCAGATCTAATTATTGATATACAAGAAATACAAAGGGACAGAGAAACATGTTAAATGATATGTAATCAGCAGAATCCAGACTGTCAGAAACTCTATACAACAAATGGTCTAATCTTATGACAAAAATGTTGCAAGGAGAAAATTAGTAAAAAAATAAAATTGAAGGAGGAAACTATAGATTAAGGGAGACTAAAGAGACATACCTGGCTTCCTTGCAGGTGTGAAGAATCTACCTGCAATGCAGGAGACCTGGTTCCGATCCCTGGGTTGGGAAGATCCCCTGGATGAGGGTATAGCAATACCCACTCCAGTATTTTTGCCTGGAGAAATCCCCATGAACAGAGGAGCCTGGTGGGCTACGGTCCGTGGGGTCACAAAGAATTGGACACGACTGAGCGACTGACCACAGCAAGAGACATACCAACAAATTTCAATGTGTGGACATTTTTTCATATCATTTTGAACAGAGATGGAAGATATTTGATATTATAGAATCATTTTATATTTTGGGAGGAGTGTGATAATGTTATTATGGTTATTAATTTTTTTAAAGTGTCCCCCTTTTTAAAGATGCATACTGAAATCTTTCAGGATTAAGTAGGATTTGCTTTGAAATAATCGGGGCTGGGAATGAAGAGGGTGGAGTGCAGTTAACAGCTAGATGGGTCACTCATGATACTATTTTGTTGTATGAGGGCTCGTTATACCGATATTGATGCTTTTGTATACATAGTATGTATAGTTATTTATAGTAAGCGTTTTTAAAATGAGGATCTCTGTTGGCTGACGTGATGGGATAAGCGTTTCCAGGTGCTTTACTCATGTAGACTCATTTTAACCTCACACATATCAAATGAGGTAGGTATTATCATGACCCCTATTTTACAGATGAAGGACCAAGGCTCCTACAGGTCAAATGAGTTGCCCAGAGTCACCTAGGAGTAAACAGTGGGGCCAGGGTTTGAGCTCAGGGAGTCTAATTCCGGGCAGTCTCAGCCCATGATCTTAAGCAGCACTTATCCCCTAAACTGGTAAGGTTGGTTCATCTGTCTCCGTATCTGGTTACCACAGCGATGATGCACCCTGTGTGGTCCTGCCCCTCGAGCATGTGGAGGACAGCAACTGTCTGGCCAATGGACGTTCCTGTGTTGGGAGGCATTCTAGCATGAGATGGGCCAGGTGACTAAATGGACTTTAAAGTCATGTCTGATTATGAGATTTTATAATTCTAAGTAGCTTTCTCTCCCCCTAGGGTGACTGTCCTGAGAGTGTGATGTGATAACACTTTGTCTCCAGGAGCTGTGAAGGCCACTAGGGGAGCAATCAGTAACCTGGGATGAGGCAGAACAGGAGGAAGCTCACAGAGCCTGGAATTTCTCAGGAAGGCCCCTTCTCCTTCTCCCTCAACCCCTGCCCGGGGGAAGGCTGTCAGGAGGTCGCATACCTTCTGTTTTCTCGGTCAGATGGTTGGCTTGAATATTTGCAAATGTTTTCTCCAGCTTCTGGGTATAAATCTGGTTTCCATCATGAAGACCCACTCTACTCCTGAAGGAAACAGACAGTGCCTGCAAATGCCCTTTTTTCCAACACTGAAGTTCCTCCAAGTTGGACCAAACCTTCCTCAAGTTGTAATCTTGCCAGGAGATGTAATTTGAATGCCTCTCCTTGAAGAATACAACTATGTTTCTCTGCATCCTATATCTTCTCTTTCTTTAAAACACTTCTTGCTCTTTTGCCTTACAAACTTCTTTGGTAAAAGGATTGGGGGGGTTCACATCCAGGGGAGCTGAACAGGTGGCTTCAAAGGACTCTGAACTTTGCAGGTGCACCGGATTTATCAGCTATAGGAAGAAGAGATGAGTTCATGTGTAAGATTGCCTTTTTTTCTTTTTTTTTTTTCCAAATTGGGGACAATCTCATAGATTCGCTGACACATATGTTCTATTTTTCATAACTCAGAACTATCTCTGGAGCTGCCAAGAGTCAATTCCAGCTCTCTGTTTGGATAAGATGGAAGTTTCAAAGCAAAGTTTTCCTTGGCAAAATTTATGCCTTGGCTGGAACAGTCCCATGATGAAAATACCCAAGACCAAAGGCGAGGTAGGGCTGCATCCAATTACTGGAGTTGAGTTCTTTGGGGAGAGGCCTCGTGACAGGCCTTGGATCGGGAGCAGACAGTGTTTCGATTGGCAAGCCAGGGGAAAAAGAAAGAGATCATGTCTCTGCTATTTGGTGGACTTTCCCAATGATGGAAAGGTAATTCAAGTCTTTGGTGATTTTGGAAGTCTTTCCACTGGAAAATTCCCCTTGAGTTTTGGTATTTGATTTCTTCTGTAGCATTGAGAGTGGTCTGGAGGGAGCAAGTCTAAGTTGTCCGGGGGCTTGAGATGAATTCACCGGCAAGTAAGGCAGAAAGGTGGGCTGGGACTTGCCCTGATGCCTCTGAAGCAGGCTCTGGCTTTTCATGGGAATTAAACTCATTGCACACCAAAGAAGAGAAACCTGGGCTGCTGGCAGAGAGCGAGTGAGAAATCCTTCAAGGCAGAAAACCTAAAGAAGCTGAAGTCAAGTCAATAAGAAAGGAACTCAGAGGTGGGGGTGCTGGGGGAGGAGCAGTGTTTCTCCTTTTCTGAGTTGGAAGGTGGGACAGGAGGAACAACTATTTTGAGCTGCTGCCTGGCATTTTGCAGGATGACAACCCTGCTTACTCCGAGTCTGGACACGTAGACAAGGATGGAGCTTAGGAGTCCTGACCCAAGTTCCCACTTGGCTCTTCCTGGGTCACCTTTTGAAATAACCGCTCGGAGTTGAGCTCATGAAACGTTAGTGATCTCCACCCCAACCACCTTATAGTAACAGGTGCTCACTACCCTGCTCTCTATTTTCTGCCCTCCTGCCTGTGATCTTTGATCTGTGACCTGGGAAGCAGGGATGAAGGACTGTCCCTGCCTTGGCTCATTTTGTGCATCCTTCCCATTTATGGGGTCTGTGAGAAGCAAATTCACTTTCTTTCCTTTGTGTGGGCTTATTGAAACTGTGTGCTGTGCGTGCTAATTCGCTCAGTTGTGTCCGATTCTTTGTGGCCCCGTGGACTCTAGCCCACCAGGCTCCTCTGTCCATGGGATTCTCCAGGCAAGAATACTGGAATGGGTTACCATGCCCTCCTCCAGGGGATCTCCCTGACCCAGGTATCGAACCCACATCATTTATGTCTCCTGCATTGGCAGGTGGGTTCTTTATCACTAGCGCCACCTGGGAAGCCCTGTATCAGTCAAAAGGACCGCAGAGTTTTCACTCCCCCAAAATGGGAGCTCTGATGCTGAGGAAGTTAGTTGGTGACCACATGTATGTGGCTTGTGCCTCCTCCTTCAGTAGGTCATATGTGCCCTTACTTAATTTTATTATTGAGGTAGGACTGGTTTATAACATTATATAAGTTTCTTGAGTACAGCATTATACTTTGACTTCTGTACACCCTACAGAGTGCTGCTGCTGCTGCTGCTAAGTTGCTTCAGTCGTGTCTGACTCTGTGAGACCCCACAGACGGCAGCCCACCAGGCTCCTCTGTCCCTGGGATTCTCCAGGCAGGAACACTGGAGTGGGTTGCCATTTCTTCTCCACCCCTACAGGGTACTTACTATCAAAGGTTTACTCTCCATCTGTCACCACACAATTGACCCTCTTCGTCCATTTCATCTTCCCTCCACCCCCCTTTCCCCTCTTGTAACTGTCAGTCTGTTCTCTATATCTATGTGTTTTTATTTTGTCTTATTTGTTTGCTTGTTTACTATTCCACATATGGGTAAAATCATATAGTATTAGTCCTTCTCCATCTGATTTTTTCACCTAGAATAATACCCTCAGTGTTCATCCGTGTTGTCATGAATAGCCAGATTTCACCTTTTTTATGACTGAGTAGTATTCCATATATATATATATATATATATATATATATATAGAGAGAGAGAGAGAGAGAGAGAGAGAGAGACCGTATTTTCTTCATCCATTCATCCATTGAATGGATGAATGGTACTTAGGCTATTTCCATATCTTGGCTATTGTTAATAATGCTGCAGCTAACATATGGGTACATATTTATTTTTGAATTGATATTTTCATATTCTTAATATAAATCCCCAGAAATATCACTGCTGGATCATGTGCTGATTCTATTCTTAATTTTTTGAGAAACCTTGATACGGTTTCCACTGTGCACCAACTTACATTCTCACCAACAGTGCCTCAGTTTCCCTTTTTTCATGTCCTTGCCAACACTTGTTATTTGCTGTCTTTATGATCATAGCCATTCTAACAGTTGTGAAATGATAAAGCATCCTGGTTTTGATTGCATTGCCCTGATGATTCATGATGCTGACCATTTTTTCATGTGTCTGTTGGCCATTTGTATGTCTTCTTTGGAAAAATGTCTATTCAGATCCTCTGCCCAGTTATTAATTGGTTTGTTTGTTTTCTTTTGTTGTTGAGTTGTATATTCTTAATTCAATACACCAGCTGCAGTTTTTGAACGCACCAACTCAAGAAGTTCTTTTCCTTTGCTGATGATCCTCAGTCACTGATAAGCGAGCTTGAAGCACTCTGCCTAGACAACTCATGCCATGAAAGCCAAAGGGGGTGGACCTTGCCCTTTGATCCTTGACACCACCCTGTGCGCCTTTCTGAACTTCATACTTGCTGAGATATTTGAGTGGAGAGGAGATGAGAAAACTTGGGCTAAAATAAGTGGTTCCCATTTTCAAAGTTTCATTTCTTCTTTTAATCTGAAAACAGCTGCATGTGGCCAACCAGCTGCACACGGTCTCCCACCCAGACCCCCAACCTCCTTCAAAAGCCACAGACCTCCCACACTGTCTAGACCTGTGGGTCTTCTAATTACCATCTGTCTCACCCTGGACAGGTCTCAGCTGTCTCAGCCATCATGAAGGAGGCAAAACTTTCATGTTTTGGAGCTCTCTTCCCAGTACTGAATGAACACATGAGTGGTCACCCTTAGTGAAATCTAAGATATAAAATCTAAGGAGATCAAACCAGTCAATCCTAAAGGAAATCAAACTTGAATATTCACTGGAAGGACTGATGCTGAAGCTGAAGCTCCAATACTTTGGCCACCTGACTCATAAGAAAAGACCCTGATGCTGGGAAAGATTGAAGGCAGGAAGAGAAGGGGATGACAGAGGATGAGATGATTGAATGGCAGCATCGACCCAATGGACATGAGTTTGAGCCAACTCCGGGAGATGGTGAAGGACAGGGAAGCCTGGTGTGCTGCAGTCCATGGGGTGGAAAAGAGTCAGACACGACTGAGCCACTGAACACCACCACCAAGATACACGTTTGGTAGATACAATACATATTAGAACATAATTCCCTTGGCCTCCTTGCACATGGAAGCTGTCCAGGTGAGCTGTCCTGACCATTTCCACATGGGCCATGAATGGCTTGGTTATCAGTGGGATCACACTTCCCAGTCCTGCCCTTGGTACAGTGGCTACTTAGTCAACATTCTCCATGGAGATTCATTCCAACCTCTGCTGCTGAGATGAGAAAAGCGACCTTCTGTCTGCCCCTTTCCACACACAGACCAGACTTTTTTACAGTGGGAGGGGTAGGAGGGCAGAGAATCACCGATGCAGAGTTGCTGGAATCCATCTTACACGACATCCCCACCCACAACACTCTCTCCCTGGCCTACCTTCCCCGCACCCGCCTCAGGCTTTCTGTGGTGGGAGGGGGAGAGTGTCTGGGAGGGATCAAACACTAGCAGGGTTGAGCAACTTCAAATTTAATTTCCTGGTGCTGTGCTGTGGTGACAAAGCACTCCTGTGAAAGATCCCGAGGTCTTTTTGATACAGGTGGGAGGTGAGAGGGCAGCATGTCAGGCCTTTCTCACCTGGTGGGAAGAGCCCAACCACCCCGACAGCACTGTCCCCTCCTATCTGTCAGCCCTCTTCCCAGATGAGGGCTCAGATGCCAAAGGTATCTTCCATGCCGTTTGATCTGTCTCTTTACTCTTCTTCTCTAAGATGCAGTCACCTGCATTTGAACACGCTTGAATGGGAGGTGCTCACTCCCACTTGGGAAGCTTAGCAAGGTTGATTTCCACGTTTGGAATGTCCCTGCCATTCCATTTTGGCAAAGCACGCCCTTTCCCTGTTCTAAAAATCTCGATCTATTTCATTTGCTTCTGGAGCTCAGACCACTCTTTCATCTTTTACATCCACATTAGGGATTGATTTGTTACAGCATCATAAAAAAAAAAAAATCAGAGCCCATGGTGGCCTTGGAGATTCTCCAACACGCTCCTTTGGGGAAGCTGAGCCCCACAGAGAGGAAGGAACTTGTATAACATGTGACGGGGGAGGGGAAGAGCCATACTTACAGCTCAGGGTTTGCATCTCCTGGTCCAGGACTCTTTCTTCTGTGTGAACTTGCCTTGTTTCTCCTCTTCATATATTTGATCATCTTCCTCGTCAAGCTCTAAGCTCTGGGGACAGTGGTCTCTCTTTCTGCTTTTCCAGGTTTCCCAGTGCCTACCACAACCAGCAGCGTACACTTTGGGCACATTATATGTTTCTGTACCTATCTGGGTTATTTCACTTCATCCTCGTAAAGACACTCTCCAACAGCTTCAGAGACAGAATGGATCTCCTTTAACAGATGATGAAACTTGGATGCAGACAATTCAATGGCTTGTTCAAAGACACCTAAGTACACCAGGCGAGGAGACCCCACTAGTCCATCCTAAAGGAAAGCAGTCTGAATATTCACTGGGAAGAATGATGCTGAGGCTGAAGCTCCAATACTTTGGGCACCTGATGTGAAGAAATGACTCATTTGAAAAGACCCTGATACTGGAAAAGATTGAGGATGGGAGGAGAAGGGGATGACAGAGGATGAGATGGTTGGATGGCATCACCGACTGGATGGACATGAGTTTGAGCGAATTCCGGGAGTTGGTGATGGACAGGGAAGCCTGGCGCGCTGCAGTCCATGGGGCCGCAAAGAGTCGGACACGACTGAGCAACTGAACTGAACTGAAGTACGCCAGCTCCTGTGGGACAGCAGAAGGCCCTGGCACAAAATAACAATGCCGGCAGTGACACAGATTGTTACTTACATGACCTGTAGTCAAGGGGAACTCGGACACTCAGAAAAGATGATGCAGGTCTCATGGATCAGTGCACGGTCCAGGATTTCCCCATGGTTCTCCACTGGCTAGATGCCTGATTCTGTTGTGCCCTGCTTTAAGAGTGGCAGTGCTCAGAGACGTGGCCGAATCAGGAAGAGGGGCCTTGCCATTAGCACTGACTATGTAACCAACCCTGACTCTTCCCTCCCAGCACTCCCACGCTCACCCCACACCACTGCGTGCCTCGTGCAGACTTCCCGAGGATCCCTAGGGGAATATGTGATCCCAGATGGCTGGGGTCTTCTCTGCCCACCCCTCTCCCCCATGGGCACGTGTGTGCGGGGGAAATGGACTCGCACCATTTGCATTTATCATGGAGAATATACCGCCTTGTCTGTAGCGTTTAGTCTGACGGAATTGCTTTTCTGCTTCATGAGACACATAGCGCGACAGCCCAGGCTCCCCTCTCCTCACTTCACCGGCGTCGGCCGTAACCCGCTTTGCTCTCCCTCGCATTTATCATATTGATCGTATAAGAAATAGATCATAAGCAGAATGAAATTACCGAATGCAATGATCTGGGGCATCCTATGGACCAGATCAATCTTGGGGCAGCCAGGGAAAAAACGTCCCTCGCTGTGACGTTTTTTATCCAAAGTTGATTTTCATTGCAAATAGAAATTTCCATCAGCTGAGGCACCCTGGAGGGGAAAGTCTGCTGTGCTGACAAGGGGAGTGTGTGTGTGTGTGTCTGTGTCTGTGTGTGTGTGTGTTTGAGAAAATGAGAAAGAGGGAAAAAGAAAGACAGAGAAAATAGAAGTTTGATAAGCCTCATAAGGCTCGTTCATTAGGAAGGAGACTTCCTTAGCTAGAACTCATTTGAGATGGATATTTGAAGCTCTGGTTGTAACGATATCCATCTTCTCTTGCCTACTCCTAACTGCTTTTCTTGTGTGTGTGTGCGTGTGTGTGTGTGTGTGTGTGTGTGTGTTTGGGGCAGTGAGGGAGGTGGGTATGGATAAAGATAGAACTCTTCATGTTCAGAAGACCATCAAGGACACTTTCTAATCTCCCGTGAACGTCTGGGTTGAGAGCCGCCTGTCTTTGTCACCCTGGCCCCAGTGTGTGAATTCACAGGGCCAGTGGGTGGCTGGAGTTTTAGTGGCCTGGCTTACATAGGACAGTGAGAGGTGTGTTTATAAACTGCTCCTTGAAAACATGAGCTTGAAGCTTCCCCCCGCCCCTCCACCCCGACCTGAGGCTCCAGACGTGACCTCTGCCATAACAAGAACTTTCTCCCTGTCTGGAGACAAGGTTGGTGAGTTCAGCTGGGACTGCAAGTCCACGGGAACAGGGTCCCTGGCAGCCTGCCACCAGCTCAGACTGAAGCCGAAACCCACAGTGGGAATGTGGTCTGAGGCCCCGGTCATCACCCCCTTCCCACTGTGAAATCCATCCCCAGACACTGAGACTCACCGCTCTTGGCTTTGGCAACATTCGTCATGCCAATAAACTCATTGAAATTGAAGAACCCAGTGGGGAGAAGGAGAGCGGGGCATAGATGGGGGTGGAGGAGGGAGAGAGGCAGGAGGGTGTGGGGAGGAGGGTGTGGGGAGGAGGATGTGGGGAGGACGGCCCCCAGCTCTGCTGTGAGCTTGATGGCAGAGACATCACGGATGCCAAGCAGCTGAGTTCACGGAGAAGCCACGGCTCAGCCGTGAACAGACCCTCTCCCAACCCCCGAGCCATCTCCCTCTAGCTCTTTATCCCTGCTCAAGCTTCCACTCTCATGGAAATATCTCTGGAAACCTTCCCATGGGGCAAATGGCCAAGAAAATGCACATGTGTGCATGCGCGCGTGCACACACACACACACACACACACACACACACAACACTTCTATCATTGAGATGATGAACAAGAAAACACCACAAAGTATACCCACCAGGACTATGGAGAAATACCCTCAGCACACGCTGAAGCCGGAGGAGACCCTGGCTGGGTTGAAGGGCATGAACATTGGACACAGCCAGACTCCCACAGCAGCCCCCTCCCCTAGCTGGAATCTGCTCGGGTGCTGCACCCTGCCCTGGCAAGAGCCCCTTGGACATTTTCATAGTTTCCTAGAGTTACAGAAACTTCTAAGAATCCACCCGGGCTAGCTCAGCGTTATTTTCTTCTCAGATAGAAGACTGCCTCTCCTGATCCTGAAGACCCCGGAAATGGTAAAAACCATTTCACAGCCCTCACCAGAAGAGAAGTCCCCTCACTAGCTGATATTGTAGCCTCGGGTATTTCCTCGTCTCTCCCCAGACTGTGCACAACCATGCAGCCCCAGCACAGGGCCCTGCAGGTTCTTGATGAGGGCAGACTGCCAGGCTGCACTCTGGCACCTCTGGACAGAACAGTTCCTACCTCCCTAGCCTCCTCCCCAGCCTGCCAGTTTCGAAGACTGCCTTCCCGTCCCAGTGGCCCTATACTATTCTGGCTCTTTCCTTGCTTCTTACTTGAGATATTTTTCCAAGGCCAGAGAGACCTGGCCTGTCTGTTCCTTAAGCCTGTCTTATTCCCTCAGCTGCCTTCCTCTCTGTCCTAGAGACCAAATATGCAGAAAGATAAGAGCATCTGCTAGGTAAGGAGGCAGGGGGGACTGCCAGAGGAGATTCAGGCTGATTTTAAGTTAGCCAAAGTGAGGGCGTGGTAGGATGGCAGAGAGGGAGACCGCACAGAGCTCTGACTGCAGCTTTCGGTTGGTAATCCAAGAATGTTGGAAGCTTCCAAGACCTTGGCGTTTTTTGAAGGCTGAGTTAGGGTTGGTTGGATCAGATATGTAGAAGAGGGTATTAGCATAGGTAAGAACCATAATTTGAATTTAGGAAGGGGCATTTGCTTTTCAAAAAGAAATTATTTCTACATCACAGATTATTCTATTGATGCCTCATCAGCGATGTCATTCCTTTGGCTGCTTGTCCCAAGGTGGGTCAAAAGTGTGGGTTTCTCAGTGCAAACCCATCCTGGCTCTTGCCATGCATGAAAAACCAGTGCCTTCTTGGCCAGGGGAGGATTCTTGGTTATCTGCTGGCAAACGCCATCATGTTACGGGGGCGAGAGCAGCATCTTACGCAGGGATTTGGAGAACATGTGTCATGTATAAGCAGACAACTGTATGTAGTATTTGCTGAGTCTGAGCCAGCTGAGCAAAACTATGTGGACTCAGAGACTAAATGGCATGAAGGGCCAGGGGTGGTGGGGTGCAAGAATGTTCCCCAGGGACTCCACAGGAAACTTTTTGATCAGCTGGGGGTTAATTTGAGACAAAAGACTGGTATAGTGAGCATGGGATTCCCGCCCTGTCTTGGGCCTGATGGATCCATTCCCTTAATGAAATGCACACAGTTTATTTTACCAACTCTAATTACTTGAAGAATGAGTGTCAGATTTCTTTATCCTTCTGCCGGCCCTGAATCCAGGCCAACCTCAGAGCCTTACGTGCAGTGAGGCTAATGGAGCTTTTATTCCAATGAGTTGAGAGCCAGCCCACCTTTGTAGAGAGAAGAATATTTAAAAAAAAAAAAAAGAAGAAGAAAGAAATACTTAATGTTCGTCTGGTGGATGAAAAATTTCACAAGATAAATTAAAGTGTTTTCTGGCTGAATGGAGAAACGGGGCAGGATGGTGGAGATAATTTTCCCAGGACTCAGAATGATTTATCTTATCTCTGTGTTCTTTAGACGAGAGGTTCCATTTATTTAGTCATTTATTTTATTAGTTTTGTGAAGTTATCCTTCCCTGCCCCCACCACCAACACAAAGACCCAGCGCTTGGTGCAGGGAGCTCGAGCCTGGGAAGGAGACCGGGTCCAGCCTGCCGTTCATCCAGGCGTTGACCCCTCCCTTTGACGCCTGTGCCAGGCACCAGGCCATGGGCTGGAGAGACAGCAGGGCTCAGATGGAGATGATGCCTGTCCTCACTGAAATGCAGTCTAGTGGGAAACATCGCCTCACAAGCAAGCAAATATCATTCTCTGCGATTAATGCGATGCTATCAGAACGCTCTCTGCCACCTACATACCCCAATAAGGGGCTTTGAAGAGACTTTGTGAGACTCTCTAGTTCAGTGTTTTTCCGAAGAGGTGAAGCTGCCCTCCTCCCCAATCCCGAGAGACATTTGACAATGTCTGAAGATACTTCTGGCTGTCTTGCTGAGGAGTGGGATGTCTGGGATGTAATGAATTGAGGCCAAGGATGCTCTAAACACCCACCCCGCAGAGAAAACCTCCCTATGGCAAAGAGGCATCCAGCCCAAAATGTCAAGAGGGCCACCACTGATAAACCCTGCCCTCGAGCGTCCTCTGGCCTTGGCAGTCCTGCGCTGACTGTCCACACCAGAAACCCTGCTGCTTCTCTCACGCCTCCCTGCTTTGTGCGGCTGGTCTCACTCAGGCCTGGAAGAGGGCATTTCCCTCTGCTCTGGCCTCATAACTGAAGTGAGAAGTCGATTTTACAAATAGCACCGAGGAGTAAGATTATTTGTTTGAGGTGGTCTCAATAGAAAAAGCTCTAGGAGAGCCTCGCAACCCCAGTGTGAGGTAGATGGAAAAGGACAATCCTGCCTGGATGCTTCCCATGCCTTTGTTGGGGGACTTTCTACCGCACACTCAGAACTCCTCACTGGTGGAGTTCTTGGCGGTAGAAATAATTTGGGATGCGGTTGGGTCCTTAAATAGTTTCTCTTTTGCATGCCCCAACCATTATCTGAATGTTTGTAAGAAGACTGCCAAGGCTTTCTTTTCGGATCTTGATGTAACTGTATGTTACGTACCATGGAGTTATTTTTGAGCAATTAAGGCTCCCTATGCCAGGCTTTCTCTTCATCTACCAAAGGCAGAGAGGAGGGGGGCAGGGCTTGTGTCTGGCTTTCCTGGGGAAGCAGATGGCACTTGGAGTACTGGCAGGAGACAGGTGTGAAGTTTCAGGGGCCGGAGGGCTTGTCTGGCATCCTATGCAAATCTGGCTCCTTTTTGCATCCCTCCCAAGAGCTACAACCAAATGGAGCCTGCTCTTACATGTGTGTATGTGTGTGTGCCTGTGTGTGTCTGCGTGCGTGTGTGTGCGTGTGAGAGAGAGGGGGGTGGATTGTGTTGGAGGTGTGTCTACATGTGTATAGGGGCGATTGAGACCAACTGTGCATTTTATGGATGAGAACAAAATAATTCTTAGGTAGTGAGGAAAGCTGTTCCTTCATCCTGATGGGAACTGTACACAAACGAGATGGAGAAACCCCACTGAGAAAGCTCCCTGGGAGGACAGCGTGTAACCCCCCTTTAACTTGATCAGCTTCGGAGTCTGCGCCCAGGGGCTGCACTGGCCAGAGCCGTCCTGTGTCCTCACACAGAGATGGAGGTTCCCTCAGCTGCAGGACGCGGAGGCCTGTGAGTCACTGGCTGAGCTGCTGAGAGTCACACAGAGGCTGAGCAGCGCTATGAGTTCTTATACCCAGATCACAGGTTAACCAGAGTTGCGATTAGTGGTTTGTGTTAATTGGTTTATCCTGAATTACACGTGCTGTATTCCTCTTTAAGTGAGGGCACTGTGTGAAGGAGCTCACATGTCAAAGCTTGTTCAGGAACAGTCCATATTTTCAATGTTTTTTTTTTCTCCTATATTTTCCACACTTGTCAAACCATATGTCCAATTTTTATATTAAAAATATGTTCCCTGTAATTATCTGATTATCTCTTTTGCCATGGAAACACTCCTTAGTCCCCGATAACCCAGAAGCCACAGGAACGAAGGCTTACTTCTTCTGACTTCACAGTTTCTGCTCCAGCTCCGCCCAAGCCCGCTAATCCAGAGATGTCAGGATGCGGGGGAACGTGAGTATAATTAGCGAGGTAACATCAACTTGCATTTCCTCTGTTCAAAGAGCAAGGCTGGCCACACCACCCTTCCTTCTTGCCTCTAATGATTCGAGTTTACCTGCTTTCATGTGAATGCCCTTCCATGGCAAGGATGGGTTGCTCACAGCCCCCTACTAGCTAACACACATTGTCATCTGGGCTAGACAAGGGAGAATGTGTTGCTCAGTGGTAACCCATTCGCGTGGGTTGGCCAATAACATATATTTATAATGAAAATGGCTGCATGTCACTGAGTAGCAATGCATTCTCCTTGGGAAGCCTTCAGGGAAGATAGAGAATATGTGTTGTGAACAAAAGGAGTACCGTATTTGCCATCTGGGCACCCGAATGCGGTTAGGCAGAAGGCACTGCACACATAGGCCTGTTGGTCCTCTCACCAGGGGATGAGATGCCGCATCCGTGCTCACCTGTCCGTGTTCAACATCTAGTGGAGTACTTGGCATTGAAGGCCCTCAGAGATAACTGCACAGAGACCGACCTCCAGGAGCTCAGACAGCCCACAGAGGCAACAAACACCTTCCTCGTCTTTTAAGAATAGAATGAACACTACGTTCCTTGCAGGGTGATTACTTCCTGGAGTGAGGACACAGGTCTCAGGAAAGCCAGCCGAGACCTGACCAGATCAGTTCACTCCTTAGAAGCCTTCAGTGGTCTGCCCTGCCGGCACCATCCCATTGGAAGTCCTTGGCTTGGCAGTTTATAGACCCACATGCTCTGATCCCCAAGTCCTCTGGCCACACTGTTTCCCACTATCCTCACCTATTAAGCAGTGTGGGAATATTCTCCATTCCCCGAGAGGCCCCACATGCCACCATTCCTATGGAACACTGCCCCGATTCACAACTTCTTATTGAAGTTCACGTGTTTAGATTTGATACCAAGACCGAGGGCAGGGGCTCCCACTGGGGATCAAGTTTGAAAGTAAATATTAAAGAGTGTAAGATGGTTCTGGTAAAAAAAAAAAATAAGGTGTGACAGGTTGGTATCGTCTAGGCCTGTTCTAAGCATTCGATATTCATGTTCTCATTTTATATCTTAAGTTTTCAGTTACCGACTGAACAAGCTTTGTTCCAGGCTTACTTTGGTGGACAGGTAACTTCCCCAGTTCCAAAAAAGAAAGAACCCAAACCTGCGTATATTGCTCTGGGGCTTCCTGATTGACTTTTACTGCTCATGAGAGAACATACTACTTCTGTCTGAGCTGTTCCCTGGGGTGGAGATCACGGAGTGACAGGGATTCTACATAGAGATCTAGGTATGCACATGTGTGCAAAGTCGCTTCAGCCGTGTCTGACTCTTTGTGACCCCGTGGACTGTAGCCTGCCAGGCTCCTCTGTCCATGGGATTCTCCAGGCAAGAATACTGGGGTGGGTTGCTGTGCCCTCCTCCAGGGGATCCTTCTGACCCAGGGATTGAACCCGAATCTCCTGAGCCTGCTGCCCTGCAGGCAGATTATTTACAGCTGAGCCACCAGGGAATCCCCAGAGGGCTAGGTGCTCAGCCCCAAACTGGCCCTAATTGCAGCCTCCCAAACCCTGCTCAACTCAAACCTACTGCACCAGGGGTTCTGATTCTCTTTAAGTGGAAGGGATCCTTCTCTTCGCTAATCCCACAGCGTTTCTAGTGCTTGTTACAGCTTCTTTAACTTCTATAGGGGCTTCCCTGGTGGCTCAGACGGAAAAGAGCTGCCTACAGTGCAGGAGACCCGGGTTTGATCCCTGGGTGAGGAAGATCTCGAGAAGGAAATGGTAACCCATTCTAATATTCTTGCCTGGAGAATTCCATAGACAGAGGAGCCTGGCGAGCTACAGTCCACTCGGTCACAAACAGTTGGACACAACTGAGTGACTAACACTACTTTCTGTATGAGTTCATCTGATTTAATTGAGAGCTCTATGTGGGCAGGAGCCGTGCTTACTCAGGTTTGTATGCCCCGAACTGTGCTGGATACATAGGCGGCCTTAGCACATTAGTTCCATTTAACTGACTTGCACAGACAGCTGAGAAGACTCTAGATCCCATCACTGTGGTAGACATGTGAACTTGGTCCTAGGAATGTGTGTGTGTGTGTGTGCACGCGTGTGTATTTAGGAGGGAGGCCCCAACTGGAAGAGGGGTTTGGAGTGAAGATTATGGAGATAAAACCAAGTACAGCTGGGCCAGCTTTCAGGGAGCTTGAGATTTTGCTTATAGAGAGTGTAATTCCAGACTAACATGAAAGCCTTTTCTTGACTCAGCCATGGCCCTCCTGGTAGGGGCCTTAGAGCTGGAACACTCTTAGTTCTGAGACTTCTGAGGCCCTGCCACATCAGGGTTAGGACTGGAGATGTAGTGGGTGCTCCTCCCAGCACCCCCTGACCCTCCTCTGCCCTCTTGAGAGCTTCACTCTCCTCTATTCGTGTGGCTGCCAACTCCAGCAACTCTTTGCTTCTCTGAGCTTTCTCCAAGGCTCTTGGAGCAGCGATACTGTGGGGTCCTGGGACTTTAGATCCCGAAGTGAGTTGTAGCTGTTCAGGAGGCCCCTGGCTGAGCAGCTCTGGAGAGGACTGTGTAGCTGGAGTAGTGCAGGTGAGCCCAGGATGGAGTTTGGACCTGGACCAGAAAGGATGCTCCCTCTTCTCCTGGGCACGACTGTCACTCATTTGACCTCTCAAAGACTGCCTATCTTGACTCCAAACTTTTGTACCAAATGTTGTGCTTAAGTCTGGGGCAATAGAGCTGAGTGAGACACGGTCTCTGTCCTGGAGGAGCCCTTTAGAGGAGAGTGACGCACAAGGAAGTAACTTCAAAGCAAGAAGTGCAATAGTCAAGGTGTGGATCAAGAGCACAGAGGAGGCAGGGAGCTGGAGCAGAGACACCTGTGGGTGCCTGAACCTGAAACAGATGCCTTGCACATCCACCAATGGGACAGTATGGGTACGAAGTTGGGATGAGGAAAAGAGCATTTTGCAGCATAAAAAGAGACGTATTTACCCGCAGAAGTATTGACTGGGACCAGTCCATCCTAAAGGAAATCAGTCTTGAATATTCATTGTAAGGACTGATGCTGAAGTCGAAACTACAATCCTTTGGCCACCTGATGGGAAGAACTGACTCATTGGAAAAGACCCTGATGCTGGGAAAGATTGAAGGTGGGAGAAGAAGGGGACGACAGAGGATGAGATGGTTGGATGGCATCACCAACTCGATGGACATGAGTTTGAGCAAGCTCCGGGTGTTGGTAATGGACAGGGAGGCCTAGCGTGCTGCAGTCCATGGGGTCGAAAAGAGTCAGACATGACTGAGCAACTGAACTGAACTGGTTGACTGGGAGCTGAAGAGTGCTGAGGGACTGAGTCAGACAACACAGATGAGAAGGCTGAATCCTGGCTGTGGGATCTGGGGCCTGGGTTCAAACCTAACCTCTCTATCCCGGCTGTGAGCCTTGCACAGTCCCTTGTATTTTAGTTAGTACTGCTTGTGTATAACATGTGAACAGTAATGCCTGCTCTACAGGGTGGATGTGGGGGTAAAATTAGGCGATGCATGTAGAGGTACTCGTAATCTATGAAGTGATATGCACATTGTAGGTGCTATTTTTATATTGTGAGGAGGGAGGACAGAGAATGAAGCTATGGGGTTTAAGACAGGTAGGTCCTGCAGCGTGAGGAATGGTGGGTTTGAGTGGGAGGAGTTTGTGATTAATGTAGACGCTGAAGTTTCACAGATGTAATGAGCCTGCAGAGCACAGCACACGTCCACGGCAGCCTCTCCTCAGTCTGGAGCGTTCAAAGTTTCCATCCCATAAAGTTGGCAGGGTGGCCGATGACAGTGTAAAAAATGGCTGCCCCCAGCTTTGAGATTGAGCAGCTGTTGAAAAGTAAAGTATCATTTGATTTTTTGCTGTCAGAAAGAGTTAGACTAGGAGAAATTTTCTGTAAAACACATGTGCAATTCAGGGACAATTTGTCATTGTGGCTTCAGATTTGTACGTGTTTTGCTGTTGTCATATTGATGTACAAATTCAAGGTTAGTCCTGACATCCAGAACAAAAGGAGGCATGCTTGTGCGTCATCTGCTTTACTAAACTTGTTTCCTGATGGAACAGAGAGCTTGTTACTATTGATTTGAATGTGTTCGGGTACCACTGACAATAGTAAGTGAAGATCTGTTCAAGAACATGACTTTATTCCAGGGTCCCAGTTTCCCCAGGAGAGCCTCTCCAAGCCAAGTGGGGTGTGTGGGGTGGCTCTTGTCCAGCAGAGGAACTCAGTGTCCAAGCAGAACCGGGTGGCAGGCAGAACCAGCCAGAGGGAAGAAGAGCCTGAACTGCAGGCAAGTAAAGCAGCAACCCTAGAGGCTGTGGGCGGGCACTGTAAATCTATAGTGAGAAATGAATCAGGAAGTCAAAAGGTGGGAGGATGAACTTTGCCTTTGGTTGCAGAGTATGAAATGAAAAGGAATGTGAAAGGAGAATAGATTGAAGGGGACTAAGGATTTAAGGCTGTGAGGACCAGAAGAAATATGGGAGCCTGCCCTTCTTTGGAGAGTTGGGGTGAACCTGACTGCCTGGAATACAGGTAGAGGGTGAATATCTGGTTCTAGAGAGTATTTGGAATCTCTCCATCAGAGGTGTATTCCCTGCAGTCAGCACTCATTTGGCCAACATTTCTTGAGCATCTATTATGTGGCAGGGATTACCATAGATATTTTGGGATACATCCGTGATGAAAAAAAAAAACAAAACTCGAAAACCCCTGCTCTAATAGAGTTTGTATTCTAGTAGGATATGCAGATAAAGGAGAATAAATAGTGTAAACAATAAACCGGTCAAGTATGCAGTATGCTATGAAATGACAGTGCAACCGAAGAGGAGAGCGCAGCCCAGGGCAGAGTGGGTTCGTGGGGACAGCGGGCCTGAGGAGGGGGCCAGGGCAGCTGGGATGCACTGGGGCTTAGGGAGGAGAGGAGGCTCCTTTGAAAGGTGGTATTTGAGCAAAGACTTGATGTGATAAGGGAATGATCAGAGGAGACTTCTGGGGAAATACGATTCTAGTCAAAAAGCACAGCCAGGGCAAGGACCATTAAATCGGAGATTCAGCAAGGAGACCATTTGCTGGAGGGGAGCGAGAGGGCAGTTATTAAGGAATGAGGGCAGACAGGCTGGGCATGGAGGGTGCGTTGCAAAGGTGCCTGTGGGACACTGTTTCAGGGACTTTGGCTTTTCCTCTGAGGTTAAACACTGACCAGCTTGATCATCTATTCTTAAGGGCGGGACAAAATCACCAATAGCCGATTACTAAAGCATTTGTCAGATAGCATACAGCTTTGTGGATAGGATGGAACTAGAATATTTAGGGCTTCCTGCCTGTGCCAGAAAGAGAGAGGGCACAGAAAGTCAGCCGTGGGATCCCCAAGCCTGTATTCATCTAGCTCACCTGCCTTTACATCTCTGGATGAGAATGTGTTAAAACGCTGTTTCACTTTCTTTTCATTCTTGATTTGCACACGGCAGGCTGGTTGGATGGCATCACCGACTCGATGGACATGAGTTTTGAGCAAACTCCGGAAGTTGGTGATGGACAGGGAGGCCTGGCGCGCTGCAGTCCATGGGGTCGCAAAGAGTCGGACACGACTGAGCGACTGAACTGAACTGAACTGAGGCTCCTGATGGATGGAACGTCCTGTGGAGGCTGTGGCCTTCCTTCTTCTCCCTTTCTGGCAGGGCAGCCTCCGGAGGACTCGGGAAGGGAAGGGGGAGAGGGAGAGGGAGGGAATATCCGTGGAGGAAGCTGGCATCCTAGCTTCTGCCTGCCCCGGGGCGGAGGCGGGCGGCTCTAGTTGTACCCTCCTTGACGGAGACGAGCTTGTCTGCACAGCAGGAGAGGAGAGGCATGGACAAATGAAGGCCCTTGGGTCTGCTGCTTGCTTTCAAGGGGTTGTGTTTGGTAGCCTATCAGGAAATGATTTCTTCCATATAGATCCTATAGAATCTGATCCTATAGAACTCCGGTTCAGCTGAGCGACTGCACTGAACTGATAGGTTGGCCCAGAAGGACAGAAAGTTAACTTGGGTTGAGAGACCTGGAAGCCTGGAGGAAGGCGACAGTTGAATTTCCAAATGTTATCGCCTGGACAGCACATTCTTAAGCCAAGTCTGGGGAAATATTTTTCTTTTCAAAGAATGTGTTGGAAGTCTCTCGTTTTGCTTATCTGATGTTGTTTTAAGGACAGAAAAAGTCAACTGTATGTCTTCAGGAGGTCCTGGGAAATCAAATGAAATATTCTGAGCCAAAGTTAAATGTTCCAATTTAGAACAAGAGTTTTCCTGGGAAATCACCTTAGATTCATCTCTTTGACCAGGTAGGACTGAACTTCTCCAGGCTGGGGAGTGAGAGCTGAGTGTGTGTGTGTGTGTGTGTGTGTGTGTGTGTTCATGTGTATGTTGCAGTCATCCATCATACTCGTACAATCTCCCTCTCTGGGAAGTCTTTCCTATATCCACGTAAAATTTCTCTTGGTTATAACCCTAATGAACACAATTTCTATTGAGATAAATACAAAACAGTTTCAATCTCCCTTGAGATGGGTCTGGCTTCATTACATAGAGTTGTGAGAGATACACACCATTATTTGAGACACCCTTGACCCCATGAATTTTCTCTGTGACCTATTACAGTGCCCCAAATAGCATTACAAGCAACTCATTTCTTTGCTCATTGAAGCCTCATTAAAAGATAGGCTATTAAAATGTAAATATCTCCAAGAAAGGGAGCTTCAGGTAATGCTTTTTGATTCTACTATGACAGCTAGTTGAGGTTGACAAGATCCTTTAGGAATAAGGGTTTGATATCTTCCCAACCTGGGTTTGAATCCTGGCTCCACCATTTAAGAGCTGTAAGATCTTGGCAACTTCTTTAACATCTCCATTCTATCTTCTGATAAAAAGGGAAGAAATTGGGAAGAAAACTGGGAGGAAATACCAGTTTTCAGCTTTGCCTAAGAATTAAATGAGAAAAGGAGTAGAAAACATTTTATTCAATGCTTGGACCATAATAAACATCAACATATGAGTATTATTATGATTAGTAAATGCTCTGGGGACAGAATTTAGGATGACTGGGGCACAAATACCGGGAACAGTTAAAAAGAAAAAAAAAGCTCTCAAGGGAGAGAGGCCTCCAGAATCCTTTCTTCTACTTATTCAGTTGGCTCTCCCAGGACCCCTCTGCAGGAAAATGAAGGAGCAGAGAAAGAAGTCCTCAAAGTTTTGTTTCCTCTAAGCCCCCTCCACCCCTTTGCCCTGTCCCTTTTCTTTTTCATCTCTCTCCACTTATCATGAATTTCTTTATCTACTACCCAAGGCGCATTAAAGAGAGAAACTTGGCTCTCAGCACCAGGCTCCCATCACGTGGGCAGTAGGGCAACCAGATGCCATCCCAAGTGCTGCATCAGAGCGGGTGAGACTCGGGCATCATGGCCCTGGCACAGCCCAGACTCCATTGTGCCAAGGCTCATACTGCGTGATCACGCCGCTTCCTCTTCTGAAGTCTGCTGCATCCACAGATTTAGGAACCAGCTTGATGGAAGGGAGTGGGCACTGGTGAGTTTTGGAGCATCAATCCGTGCATGCCATCTGTGGCTAGCTTTATATAGTGCAGGGGAAAGGGACAGATCAGGATGGAATGGTTGGCGTTGTTGACTTCGATGGGAGGGAGGGGGATAAGAGGAGTGAGGATGCTAAAATTGCCTGGAAGAAGGTGATGGCAGTACTTTTCTCCCACTACTTTGCGACAGATTAACCTGTAGTTTCTCTGGAGGGCAAAGTAGAGACAGGCCCATCTGGTGATGTGATGGTCACAGGAGATAAAGATGCCAGCTTGAACATGTGGATTCTGAAACAATAGAAAACATTGCTATTATCGCTGGGTAAGACAGAAAGATAAAGAGGCAGATGCTACTATCAGAGGTGATCAGTTTGGCCTCTGTCTCCACAGATACAAAACAAATCCAGATAGGTGGAGAACCCTGAGAGCAGGGCTAGCTTTCTCTAGTGTTGGAAAAGGGCTGCAATCTACACAGATGCCTTTCAAGGGGATATATTTTCTCTTTAATCTTAGGACCATTGAATCTCAGCTCTACGAATGAAAGTGTTAATTCTCTGCCACACAGGAGATAACTACTCTACCTTTTTGGTGAAGAGGTAGCTCAGGACGGGGTTCTAGATACAAACTTGGGATCCAGTGGATGGAACTGACCATCCAAAGGATGGAACTTACATCCATCCTTAGAGCTCAGCTCTTCAGTCTCCTTTTCCTTATGCTGTTTTTCCACCACAGAGAACACTAACCACATTTCTCTCATCTTCAGGCCTGCCTGCATGCTTTTATCACTGAACATGGTACTCTGATTTGTGCCTATTTTTAAAAAATTAATTTATTTACTTGGCTGCACTGGTCTTAGTTGTGGCTTGTGGGATCTAGTTCCCTGACCAAGGATCAAACCCTGGTCCCCTGCATTGAGAGCACGGAGTCTTAGCCACTAGACCACCAGGAAAGTTCCCTGTGCCTATTTCTATATGTGTCTTCCCTACTAGGCTGCAAGATCTTTGAGGGCAAAGCTTATCTTATTCATCTTTGCATTCTTTGCATCTAGTTCTGTGCCTGAATGAAGGCAAGCAGTCATCATCCCAAGACTTTCCTGGGATTGGGTGGTACTCAGTAAAGAAACAGCCTCCATTAAAGTTTGGAGCACCTATTATTAATGACATCCCAGTCTTTCAGAAACATTCTCTCTTCAAATAGAACTCGGATTTCAGGCTTGTTGTTGGTAAATGATCCAGTGATGGCACTTCTGGAGGACCATCCTAAAATTGGAGGGTTCTCTTGGTCTCTACAATAAAACCCTCACCAGGACCCAGCATGGAGGAAAGCTGACCTGGATTGGAAAAATTCAAAGTTTAATTTATTCTCAAAGGATGACCAGTTTATTCTGGCAACCTCCCAAACCTACTTTGAGAAAGAGAAGGGCATCATATTAAAACTTGATGGAAGTGGTTCCCACGCTCTGTCATTGTTTCTAGGGAGGAAGTTACTTTTCTTTGGAAGACTGTCTTCCTGACATTTCTCTCCTTTCCAGGAAGATTAGTGAATCTCTGAGCTCTGGCATGTGCCTCCTGTTTTAGCAGGCTTCCAGAGGAGATAATTAGACTCAAAGTACAGCCCCATATCTAGATGAGTATAGGTAAAACTGTTCTCTTCCTTCCCAAACTTGCTCCTTCTGGGACCATCAATTTCCATGCCTGGCTGTGAGGAGACTTGTGGTTCTATCCAGAAAGAATAAATTACATCAGCTTGCAATGACTCCCGTTGGGCCTTTCAGTATGGGGTGGTAACTCAGCCTGTATGGAATAAGAAGCTGGTGTTAGTGAGAGGAAAATATGTCCAAATCTCAGTACCTTCACCTACTCCCCAGGTGATGTTGGGCGAACCCCTTAATTTCTCCAGACCTCAATTTCATTTCTGCAAAACAGCAGAAGCAACTGCTATACCCCCTTGCGGTGATGTTAGGGGGCTAAATTTGGTGCTTCCTATGAAACTGGTATGTGCTCTGATGAACAGAGAGGAGGTACTTGGTGTTATCTTGGAGGCAGTGTGCTCCAGGGTACTGTATGTGGGTTTTGGATCCAGTCATCCATTCAAAACCCAGCTCTCCCCTGCTTATTAGCTTGAGATGCCAAGGGTCTTCCCTATGCTTCACTTTCTTTGGCTTTGAAATGGGAATGAACAACACATACCTCTATGAATTGGCATGAAGCTTAATTATGACAGTACGTGCCTTCAACATTGCTATTTCACGTACCATCCCATTTGCACCTGTCAGTTGGACTTGAATTTCACTAACTCCTTAGATTATACCTCACTCTGTTTAGTGCAGAATATGCACAGCTTCAGTTTTTAGAGATAATTTTCAACAATCTTCAAGGCATTTGATGGAATCTTCCTGTATTCTTTTAGAAAACACGTTTTCTTGGACTCACCCTTCCATAATCTAAATTCACAAGCTTTATGAATCACAGGGATCTCAAACACAAATGCTCATAGAGGCTAGGCAATAATAAAATGTGTGAATTAGCCCATGTATAAGACAGTAGGGAATAGTGAGCACTGTAGTAGACAAAACTGTCTGTTCATCCAAAGCTTTTCGAAGTCAGATTAAACTCAATAAACAAATAACTGGTGGCTCAAACTGTGGTGTTGGAGAAGACTCTTGAGAGTCCCTTGGACTGCAAGGAGATCCAATCAATCCATCCTAAAGGAGATCAATCCTGGCTGTTCATTGGAAGGAGTGATGTTGAAGCTGAAACTCCAATACTTTGGCCACCTCATGCGAAGAGTTGACTCATTGGAAAAGACCCTAATGCTGGGTAGGATTGAGGGCAGGAGGAGAAGGGGACGACAGAGGATGAGATGGTTGGATGGCATCACTGACTCGATGGACATGGGTTTGGGTAGACTCCGGGAGTTGGTGATGGACAGAGAGGCCTGGCGTGCTGCAATTCATGGGGTCACAAAGAGTTGGACACGACTGAGTGACTGAACTGAGTTAAACATTGGTAAAGAATCTGTCTGCCAATGTAGGAAACACAGGTTTGATCCCTGGATCCAGAAGACTTCTTGGAGATAGAGATGGCAACCCACTCTGTATTCTTGCCTGGGAAATCCCATGGACAGTGGAGCCTGGCTAGCTACAGTCTGTGGGGTCGCAACAGAATCAGACACGACTTAGCGACTAAACAACAAAGAAAATAACTAGTAAAATACTTTGCAAGACAGGTAGCCTCATTTGGCTCAAAGGAGACTGGCTTGAGGCTCATGTTTTATCACTCTCTGTTATTTGGGTCAGCCTCATTGTTGGAGGGGATCCGGACTGATGGGGGCGCCTACACTCGGGTGGTGCTCAGGCAATTTGGTACAATCACTTCATAAAACAATCTAACATTATTCTGGTAACTTTAACATTTACTTACTCTATTTCCTTCCAATTGCACTGCTGATAAATACCCAAGAGATACCTCTGCACATGTGTACAAGGATACACGCATAAGAATATCCATAACAGCACCATTCAATAGCAAAACAACTTGTAAACAACTCAAGCACTCACTGAGGAAGAAGCTGTATAATGTATAGTTAGTTATACACTGGAATATTATCTGGCACACAAAAAGAACATACAACAGCAAGACTGAAATCTAGCAATACAGCATTAAGTTAAAAAAATCACTCAGAAAGATATTATGTCACGTGATGCCCACTTCAAGCTTTATATTAGAAAAATTAAAATAAAAAGATGCTTTTTAGAAATGCATATAAAGGAAAGAGATGGCTTCCTTTAGCGTGGTGCTACAGGGTGTGGGGTAAGGGAGAAGCGGGGTGGGAAAAGACTGCAACACTGTCAAGTACCGAAAGTACAGGTCTGCAGTAAGGTTCTAATTTTTGCTTTGTTGGTGGTACATGGCTGCTTGCTACATTATTTAGAGATAAAACAAGACAAGATAAAATATGCTTCATACCTTTCAGAATGTTGTCAGAAACAAATGAGTAATGTGAAAGTGCTTTGTAAACTCTAGCATGCAACAGGAACTTAAGGGGTTATTATGACAAAGGGATCATGAACACTGATAGCTTTTTGCTAAATTCCTGGGGTATTGTGAGTTATCCCTCTGGTGGATTGTATACCTTTGGGTAATTTGTAGTACCAGGCTCATTTCCTCCAACTCCTTGTTATTTTCTCCCCTTCATTCTCTAACATGTATGCAATCAGCAAAATAAAGGTCAAGTTATAAAAGCAAACCTCACAGACAATTGCACATGCCACATTCCTCTTCACAAATGTGTGTATGTGTGCACACAGGCAGGTGCACACACACACATTTATACCATAGAGGCATGCACACTAGCTAGAAATGGCTTCTAGGGCATCTGTTGATTTGAGCTATTGATACCATTCTTTTTGTCTGATAAAGCTGGTGGTAATCATTTTCAGAGTAATTAACTATCGATTCTGTTCCCTTGTTTTTTCCTTGGTTGAGATAAAATGGCCTTGCAAATAAATATATGTAAAAATATTAAAACTAAAGGGGCAGACTTTAGGTGAGAGAGAGGCATTTGTTAACTATCTATTAGGCATCTACCATGTGCCAGATACTGTTTTAGGAACTGGGGAGACGGACATGGATATTCCCAGCCTCTGCCCTAGGGCAGCTCGTATGTAAAGGGGTCACTAGCTCAAAAGGTGGTGACGCACCCTAGCTAAGGGAACTCCTCGTGTCTTGCAAAAGCACTGACAGGGGAACCTCATTCAGCCTGATGGTCAGGGAAGGCATCCTGGAAGAGGTGGTATCTGACTACGGAGGAACTGAAGTTGGAAAGTTGAAAAGGATGGACAAGCAGTGTGAGATATATACTGTATCTTGGAGAAAAGAGAAAGCATAGCTATTGAGGTCAAATGGGGAGCTTCTGATGGATGGAATGTAGTGTGTGTGTGTGTGTGTGTGTGTGTGTGTGCGCGCGCGCGCGCACGCGTGCGTGCGTGTGTTGGGGTAGAGGAAGGGATGACGTTGGTGAGAGAGGCAGGAGCCAATTCATGAACGGGTCTCATTACAAGGCCTTTGGATTTTATCCTAAAGTCAATGAGGAGTCATTTAAGGATTTAACCAGGAGAGTAACATAAGCAGATTTAAGTTTTAGAAAAATCACTCTGGGACAGTATTGCATTTCAGGGGAAGGGACCAGAGGCACTGAGACCATTGGGGGATGATTTCCCTCTTCTTTCCAAACGTTACTGCTTCTTTGGGTCATGCAAGGTGAGTAACCAGGAGATTCCGTGGGAAGGCATCTTTTTCTCCCTTGCTTAAACTATAAGGTATGAGGCTGCCTGAGTAGCTGGGTGTCGAACAACGGAGTTCAACTTCAAATCTCTCACTGCTTTGCAAACTTGGGTAAGTTCTTCTTCCGTGGACCTCAGTTTTCTCTTCTGTTAAATAAGGAAAGGCATTTGCAATTCTGCTCCCTTCTTCTGGAGTGGATAAGATGACAGTTGCTCCTGACGGTCTCTGGGTTTGTTAGAGAATGGACTCACCCACATGCCATTTATTATTCATATTTTAGAGCAGCATTCAACATCATGGTAAGGAGAGGAAGACTTCTGGGGATGCTTTGCCTCCCAAGCCGGGTCACAGAGTCACCATTCTCGGCCTGCCTTTCCCGACAGTCTCTGCTCCTGGCTCTGAGAACTGTGGGTCCCCGGTGCTTTGTGAAGTTGTGTCTCTTCTTTTTAATGAGATTGATGATTAATTAATGAATCTTTGGCCTTACTAAGTAAAACAGGGACTTCCCTGGTGGCTCAGACAGTGAAGCATCTGCCTAGAGTACGGGAGACCCAGGTTCGATCCCTGGGTCAGGAAGATCCTCTGGAGAAGGAAATGGCAACCCACTTTAGTACTCTTGCCTGGAAAATCCCATGGACGGAGGAGCGTGGTAGGCTACAGTAAAACAAGTTTGGGATAAGATTATTCTGTTTCACGAGTCCCTGGAACATTGACCCAGGGATAAGAGCTTGAGCTGGCTCTTTAAGTGACTTTATGCTATCGGACGGCTACCCCTCACTGTGATCTTTTGCTCAAATGCCTGATTTTGTGAGGTTGGCCTCATTTATGGTGGCTGTGGTACCCACCAGATTTCCTAGTCAGAGGAGACTTCCTGGTCATATCCAGGCTCACCAGATGTGATGGTAGCCATGGAAACCAGACACCTCGGGGCACTCCCCCAAATTCTATTCTGTGGCACAAGCTCCCATCTCTCTGGGATAGTTTAGACGAAGTTTCCATGGAAGCAGGAAAACAGACAGGATGAGGCCAGATCATCATGGTAGCCTAAGGATCTTGTATTTGAATTCTTTGGAGCCAAAATAATTGAGTGATTGGTATACAGGAGACTGGTTTTCAGAGAAAACACATCTAATATTTATGGAGCAATAAGCAGGCTCTGTTCTAAGCAGTTTACTTATGTTAACTCATTCAGTCCTTACAGCAACCCTGTTATGGTCTGTGCTTTGCAAGTTAAGAAATTAAGGGACAGAGAAGTCATGACTTGATGTCCAAGGCTACTCGGCCAGGATAAGAAACAGCTGGGTGTAAGCGATTTCTCCTCTGCGTTCTTTGCCACTGCACGCTTCTGCCTCTTGTATACTGTTGTAGTTTTCACACCTTGCAAAGACCTCGAGAGGTCATTTGGCTCAGTCCCCTGTCTCCAGACAATTAACGTTTCATGGTGTGTTTTCCCTTTCCCTTGAAAGTCACTCAGTTGTGTCCGACTTTGTGATTCCATGGACTGTCCATGGAATTCTCCAGGCCAGGACATGGGAGTGGGTAGCCTTTCCCTTCTCCAGAGGATCTTCTCAACCCAGGGGTCGAACCCAGGTCTCCCACATTGCAGGCGGATTCTTTACCAGCTGAGCCACCAGGGAAGCCCTACAAAGTAACAAAGGCCTACAAGATTAAGTAATTTGTCAAAACTCGTAGTATGAAATGTGTGGATGGAAGGGAGAGCCCCTTTCTAAAGGCTCAGCAGACCCCCACTCCATCCGTCTGGTGCTCCCCCTTTTATCACGGGCCAAACCAAACGTATCTTTGGGTTCTGTCTTCAATGAGTCCGGTTTTCCTCCCACCTGAGATTCCCCTTCGTTTTCTTTGATTTTTGAAGGTGGATCACTCAGGCCCAGCTCTGGCTTTTTATTTTGCTTTCAAGAAAAGTTTTCAAAGACCTACTCTTCCCCCTTTATGGATAATTGGCTTTGACTAGGTCATGAAGGGGCAGTGTATCCGCGATTCCCTCTGGCTCACGACCTGGTCTCTGGGAGGCGGCCGCCCGCCGTCCCGCCGGAGGGCCCTGCCTGGAGAGGGGACGAGTGGTACTGCGGAGGGAGGGAGGCTAAGGACGGGGAGATTTCACCTCCTGCCCTCTTGCTGCAAATCACAGACAGAGTCCCAAGAGTCCAGAGACATCCAGGAGTGGACGGAGTTATTTTTCTTTCTGTTAATTCAAGGCAGCTGAGGAGGACCCTTTCCATAGATAATTGCAAGCCTGCCTCTGCTTGCCGTGGTTTTCTCAAATTTAACCTCGATTTTCCCACACACACACACACGCTCATCCTGATCTACTCCTCATTCCTCACTGATGGCATAAGGCAGAGATGAAACCATTGGCAGAGCCATCTTCCAATGTTCTGTGTCCAGCACAGTATCACTGGCTTCCCCCAGGTGATTCCAGCCCAGGAGTCTGGAGGCTAACGGTGCTGGGAGGCTGCAGATTCAGGGGGCGGGTCATCCATGTCCTTAGCTCTCTCTCCTCTCCATGGTGGTCGGCCCTGGGTCACGGTCAGCAGCACAAAAGAGAAGAGCACGGGATGCCCACACTGGTAAACTGTGCCTTGCACACAGGGGCATCTCTGTTTTATGAAAGTGAAGTCGCTCAGTCGTGTCCAACTCTTTGTGACCCCATGGACTGTAGCCCACCAGGCTCCTCCATCCATGGAATTTCCCAGGCAAGAATACTGGAGTGGGTTGCCATTTCCTTCTTCCTGGGGATCTTCCTGACCCAGGGATCAAACCTGGGTCTCCCATATTCGTATTGAAGGCAGATGCTTTTACCGCATGAGCCACCAGGGAAGCCCTGTTTTATGAAGCTGAACAGAATTCACCAAGAAGAGCTTCGAGTAAAGAAAGACTGTGATGCTAGGGCACAAATATGCCCTCTTCCTCATCCCCACACCTAACCCATTAGCAAGTACTATAGGTTTCAGCTCCAGAATAGCTCTTAGATCCATCCACTTTTCCCCCACCTCCTCTGCCCCACCATCATCTCCCACGTGGGTGACTGTGATAGCCTTCTCACTCGTCTCCCTGCCAGCATTCTGGAACCCCCTTGAGTTCGTTCTCCACACTGGAGCAAAGTGACCTTTGGCATAAAGCAAAGCAAGTCGCTCCCCTGCTTACCAAGCTACCTTTGCTCTTAGACTAGAACAGACCTGCTCGGTGAGGCACCCACAGCCCCGTGTCCCCTGCCCTGTCCTGGCTTCTGCTCTCAAAGACCTGACCTGGTGGGCTCCTCCCATTACTCTGCGGCCACGTGGCCTCGGGTGACGTCCCTGAACAGGCCACGCTAGCTCCTGCTCCGGAGGCCTTGAACCTGCCCTTCCTGCTTCTGGGCCCTCTCTTCCCTTTGCTTGTCACACGGGTTTCCTTTCACCCTTCAGGTCTCAGATCCAGTGTCTCTCATGATGTAGATCTTCCCTGACCACCGTGTCTAAGATCGTCCCATCTCCAGCCCCTCCCTTTCAATCAGATCATCTCTGTGCCCTTCATAACATTTATCACCATCTCAAATTGTCTAACTTAACTACTATGGGTTTATCTGTAGTTATCAGGCTCTCTGAGTGTTTTCTGTAACTAGAAATAAGCTTGAGAAAGCCAGGGTCCATTTCTGTTTGTCAAATCTCTTAGGCTTGGAGCTTAGCTGACAGACATTCACTGAATACTTGTTGAATGAAGGAATGAATGAACGACTTTGACTCTGGACAAGTTAAAATTTTCAAGTTTGGGGACATCCATTAAATTCTGTTATGTCTTATAAAAGCCAAAAGATTGCACATGGTCTGTGAGGACTTTTTTCTTTTGTATGAAGTTTTGTAAAATCTGGAGAGGCACTTACTCCAGTGTCTGCCTGGCTGCCTCTGCCGTTTCCCTTGGGCACCTCACTGCCTCCCTCACCTGGGGACTTGATTTCCTGCTTGGTAACACTTCTCACAGGGAAAATGAATTTGTTTCTGACTCCAGCAATGAGCGTGACTCATGCGCTCTCCTCTCTCTCAGTGTGTGACCTCCATTTAAATCCTTTCCTGTCCAACTCGATCTGGAAAGCTTGCATTCTGGATCTCTGCTGAAACAAATCCCTGCACGCACAGTCAGTTATTCCTTGCACCGTGAGGTCTCCAGCTGAGTGGAGCATCAGTACCGGGTCTGGGTCCACGTGATGAAACCAGCAGCCACAGAGAGGAGAGCTGACTTGGCTCTGCACTGCCTTCGCCCACAGACCACAAATGGATTCCTTCCCTGTCACAACATGCCCTACCCCTTGAACTCTGTTAGCGCACATAGCCGGTTCGGATACAGAAATATCTGCATCATGAAATACATGAGATTCACGGAACTTTTAGGAAGGCAGTGGATCATTGCAGTGAAATGTGATCTCAGAGATTTAGTCCAGTCTCCTAATTTGCCATGGTGCTGTATTTCAGTCTAGAGTTAGGCTGCCTGAGTTTAAATCCCAGGTGAGGCCCCTTGGGAAATTTATTTAGCTTCTCTGAACCTTAGTTTCCTCATCTGTGAAATGGGAATGATAATAGTAATTACCTCATATGGTTATTGCAAGGATTGAATAAGACAATATGTCTGAACAGTTCTTCACACTTTTATCTACGATTGTCATGGCTAAAGAAGGGGAAACAGAATAAGAAGTCACCAGAAATCATTCTGTTAATTGGAGACATGACTGTTAGAAATAAGCTCCCTTAGAGAAGAAATAATCTGTCCTGTTACTTCTCCACCTCAGTTTCAACATCTGAAAATTGAACATAAAAGCATTACTTACCTCAATAGATTGTTCTCATATCTAAAAAGTTAGTTGCTCAGTCATGTCCGACTCTTTGTGAACTCATGGACTGCAGCCCACCAGGCTCCTCTGTCCATCGGATTCTTCAGGCAAGGATACTGCAAGGATACTGGGGGTTGGGGGTAGCCATTCCCTTCTCTAGGGGATTTTCCTGACCCAGGGATCAAACCCGGGTCTCCTGCAGTGCAGGCGGGTTCTTTATCATCTGAGCCACCAGGGAAGCCTCTAATAAGGTTAAAGTACTTAACAAATATGAATTACTTAGGATAGCACTCAACACAAATCAGTCACTTCAAATTTTATTACTAACGTTATTGTATTACTTTTGTTATTTTTTTTATTATTTCAATTGCTATGTTAAGTTTTCCAAAACTTAGCATAGGGCTTGGAGTCTGGCAGGCTCCCAGTGAATTTGTAATGAGTGAAAAAATGAACCCGACAGACAAGCCAGGTCTCCTGACCCCCAGTTCCAAGTCTTCCCTCCACATCGCATGGCCCTGTGCCTTCCAATATTGTGCTGCCCCATGGCTAAGTTAGCTTCACTCAGGGTTAAAATATTACTTAGCCACCCTGGGCCTCTCAGGCATTTCCTCTGCTTCTATTTTCTAGCTGAAAACAAAACCTTTGCCTTTAAAATATACCCCATCAGCTTCTACTAGAAAAGCTAAACTGGGGGCCCTCTTCTTTACTACTTGCCTCCTGCCCTCTGGATCCTTCTCAGAAATCCCATTTGCTTTCCATTCTCTTTTGTGCATTTGGTTGGAGGCTGTTGGTTGTTTCTGATCCATAATTGTTAAAATCCTGTCTCCTTTTTCTCCTTTTTTTTTTGACTCCCTCTAGCTGATCCCATCCAGGATGCTCAATGCTCCATCTCTCCTTCAAGTCCATCTAGGCTGTTCTAGAAGCTTTGGCCAAGCTCCAGTTTTCTCAAACACTCACCTGAATCCTCACTGGCTTCAAGATCTCTCCCCATGGCATCACTCACTGTCCCACTCCAAGCTCTCTCTCTCCGCACTTCCCCAAGCCTAAATATCACTGTCTCCTCAAACTCACAGTATGCCACATGTATGGAGAAAAAGGCAATTCCCATCTGGCTCTTGGAATGTTTCAGAGATTTTCACTCAAAATATTTAAATGACTTAAAATCCTATTATTCACAGTCACTTTGGGTAGAGGGAAAATTTTACTATTCGGTTCTTTCATCCTTTCTTACCTTCTCCTCTTGGTATTCAAAGTATGTTCTGAGGACCAGCAACAGTGACATCATCTGGGAGCTTGCAGAATCTTGACCAAACTCCAGACCTACTGTGTCAGAATCTGCATTCTAACAAGACCTCAGAACTCGTGTGGGTATAACTGAATCACGTGGCTGTACACCTTAACTAACACATCATTGAGAATCAACTAAAAAGAAAAAAAAAGAAGATAAAAAAAAGAATAGGCAAAACCAAGAAGACGACCTTAGTGGAGTCATATGCATGTTAACGTTTCTGAAGTGCTCCACCCAGGTCCCTCATACTTCAATCTAGATGAGACTCCCAGTGGTTCTTGAACTAAAAAAGGGGACCTGAAGGGGCCATCTTAGTACTCTGGCTGCTAGTTGAGTAAGTTAATCTTCTATGTCTTGATTAATGAGGGAAACCACTGCAGCTTCCCTGAGATCTTTATTAAACATCTATTTTTTGTGTGGGGTCAGTGTTCTGCTGAGTTCTGTTTTCTGCGAGGTAGGTACAGGCATACCTCATTTTACTGTGCTTTGCCGTTACTGCACTTTTTACAGATTGAAGTTCTGTGGCAACTCTGCATTGTCAGATGATGGTCGGCAATTTTTAGTAATAAATATTGTTAATCAAGGTATACATATTTTTTTAGACACAGTGCTATTGCATACTTAATCGACCACGGTTTGGTATAAACATAACTTTTATATGCACTGGGGAATTAAAAAAATGCATGACTCTCTATATGTGATATTTGCTTTATTGTGGTGATCTGGAACCGAATTGGCAATGTCTCAGAAGTATGCCTGTAATATCAAATAATCTGACAAACTCCTTACCTTTTTTTTCTTTTTTTCTTGAAAGCCAGCCACGCAGCTTGGAGATATGAAGGAGTTTCTATTTCCAGATTTTTTAATTTGGCTGCCATAGTCTAGCTTCCCGGGATCCCTTTCTCCTGGTATTTACACCTTAATGTAATTCCCTTACCTTGAGTGTGGGTGAGACATGCAAATTCCTTCTACTAGAGTACAGCAAAAGTGATGGGATGTCCCCTTTTATAATCACAAAGCACATAGCGTGATTGTATTACATTGTGTAAGATTCCATCTTGATATCAGACACAAATACTCTCCTTGCTGACATGATGAATAAGTGTGCACGCTGAGGAAGCCTAGGGAGCAAGGAACTGCTGGTAGACTTTAGGATCAGCAGCCAACAGCCAACAAAAAACAGCTGCGAGGAACGGAATGCTGCCCAAACCGTGGGAGCAGATCCTTCCACAGCTGAGCCTCCAGGTGAGAACACAGCCCTGGCTGACGTCTTGTAAGACCCTAAGGATAGAACCCAGCTGAGTCATGCTCAGACTTCTGGTCTGCAGAAACGATGAGACAATAAATGTGTGGTGCTTAAGCTGATGTTAGTGAAAACTGCTTTAATTAGTTGTCCAACCATAGGTAACTAACACTCTTGTAATGGCTACAAAGTTGGCCTGTAAGGAGGCAGTTCCATCAGCTGGCCGAGCAGAAAATGGCAACCAGTGAGAGTGAGGGGGCCAGAACTGATATCAACTGTACATGGTTTGTCATCTCCACAGTGGTTCCCATGGGACCAGTGAAACCGGTGTGGCCAGTGTAGAGGCGACAGTTCCCTTAACTTCCTCACTGACTTGGTTCTCATGAGATGGTGTCGCCAGCAAAGAGGTCCCCTTAACTTCCTCAGGACTGTTTCATCCGCCTTCCACACTGCCTCAGTTTCTCTGTCTCTCACAGCAGTCAGACCCGAGCTTTCCACTTGGGTTAATAGAGCCAAGGTGACAAGTCATGCATGACAACATTTAATTAATACCCATAACCTGTTTAGAGACTGGGATAAAAACTGCTATATAAGTGAAAAACATTTTATTCAATTAATTTTTTTTCACGTGGCACACATCATTTCTCTAAGCCTGTCAGATGTGTTAGCTTTCTTCTGAAATCTGCTGATTCAGGCTCTCTCGGAAAACCCAACAAAAGGAGATACACAGAGATGTAAACACATTTCCCAACCACCAAACAGATGGAGTTTAGAGCAAAGAGGTTATCTTTCTTAACCCTGTGAAGACCGCACAAGATGCAATCTCCCTCTGGCTGGGAATGCCTGACACTTGAGCGCACGCACGCGCGCGCGTGTGTGTGTGTGTGTGAAAGAAAGCTTGATCAATAATTCATTCTGAAATGCTTCCTCTTTCTTGGCACTACTCCCCTTGCCCATCCTTTCTAGAACACTTTAGTCACTGTGGTATGTATATTTAATAGGTTCCAAGACAAAACTTGGTCACCTTGAAGGCAAGTGGCTTTCAGGAGAGAAGGTCAGAGGATGAGGGACAGTGTGGCATCTGTCTTTAGCTCTGCCTCGATTCACCAGAATGGAAGGAAGGATGCTGCCCATGGATGGATGCTTCCTCTCTGCTAGGGCTGTGGAGCTATGACCTGGCTTGACAGTAACTACACCTAGAATCTGGTTTTCAGTTGGAAAAGGTTAAGTGACGGTGTAACGCCAGGCAAAAGGCTTTGTGATAGATGTTTTAGGCGGGCGCAAACATGCTCCTCTCCAGTCTTTTGTTAGCATCTCCCTAGTTGATGAGGAAGCCTGAGCAGGTCCCCGCCTCCTTCTCGCAATCCCCTAGAATGTTCTGCAATGAGGAGAGCAGACAACTTAAAATTCAAGATTTCCATAGATAGTTTTATGGCTGCCAAAGTTACCTTAGGACTTCAGGTTGGCATTTTACATCACGAGTAAAATTTTAATGATGCACAGGCACATAGGCTGGTAGATGTGGGGCAGGAGGAGCCGCTGACACACTCTGGCACATTCTCACGCGCCTGAGGCAGGTTCTCCAGTTGCAGCCATCACCCATTTCCGGTCCCGTCTCTGAAGGCAAAGCCAACTCCACATTCTGACAGTGTCCACAACCGCACACTGCAGAATCCCCTTCCTCGCCATCAGACTCAGAGTTTCGACTGAGACGGAGCAAATATAAAGGCATCACAAAGCAGCCACTCCTCACAGACCTCGGGCGGATTCCTGCCTGTGTCTCTGCTGGAGTCCTTGAGGCTGCAGTCACATCCCGAACGCTCTGGGTGGCAAGGCTCTTGTAAGACTCTGGGTGGAATGAGACAGAAGGGGACGGCAGGGAAAAGGGGAGAGAGCCTCTTGGCCTGAGGATGTCCTGTCCAAACTGTACAGTCGGTCAGTGCAGTTGCTGCATTTTGTTCCCCCCAAATAACACAGCTCAGATAAGAAGGAATGGCCCTGTGTCACGGAGTCTTTCCCTTTATACCTTTTGGATTAGAAAACTAAGCCTCGTTTTCCCCGCCTTTACATGTTTCCCTCTATAATATAAGAACGTGTGCACCTTGAGAAGTTTTGCAAATTTTCTCAAAGAGTAATCATCAAGCAGGTATTTATCGAGCACGAATCGCTTATTCCAAATTGGGCAAGGTGTTTTGTAGAAGAGAAACACACGGTTCGGTCCATACCATGGAATCCAATTCCCTCCCTGCAGGAGCTGGGAGTGCTGGGGAAACAGGACTCACACGAGGTGCATTAGGATGGGGAATGAGACAGATTGCAGACGAGTAAGATGCGGTATTTTCTGACTCTAGATACTTCAGTGGCTCCAGGAGGGAAAGAGGAAGCGCGCCAGCAGCGTTAGGGAAGCCTGTGGACCAGGGAGAACAGGAAGGTACACAAGGGCTCATCGCACCCCCCTCCCTGGGGCCATCGTTTTTCTTTGTTCTCCATCCCCATTTTGGGTCTGCTGCTCTCATTCTCTGCTTCCAAACACGCCTGGACCTGTAGCTGCTAGTAATTTTAGACCAGTCACGGCCACTGTCTGGGCAGTCTGGTCCATCCATAAAAGCAAGTGGATTGGCTGATCCTCCAGTTCTAACAGTCTACAAGTCTCCAGAAAGCAGAACCAGGTCAAGAAAAATATGAGCAATCTGGAAACTCTGGAACGTCTGCTTCCCCTAAGCACTGGCTGGATCCCCTCCGCTCCGTCCCCTCCCCACCTGCCTCCTCCTCCTCCTCGCTCTCTGAGTGGTGAGCACCGGTGACTTAAAGCTTGACTGGACTTTGAAATGTGAGGAGAGGTGTGGTAAGTCCAGGGATATTAAAAAAACAACAACTCAGGACCAAGAATCACAGCGTCTCTACCTGAGTTTGTCTCTGTCACTAACTAGCTCTGTGGCCCTGGGCAAGTCACTTCCTGACACCTCTGGACTCTGTTTCTCCTGGAATGCAGATGGCCCTGAGTTCTCCAGCCTTCAGAGGTTACCCAGCCTCCCCTTATTCACAATCAGCACCAGCCTCCTTTTGCACCCAACTATAGTACAGTAAGCCTTCGGCCAGCTTCCCCTACCCGCAGCTTTGAAGGGGGATTATCCGAGGAATGGCTGCGTGGTCCACAAACACATCCTGCGTGACCCTCATCATTTCCATGCTGGTTTTGCGCTGCATCTCTGCTATGGTGATACTCCTTACCATCTTTCAACTGTTTTGCTTTTCCAGACTGCTCTCTCTCAGGCTGACACACTGAACGAAAGTGAGGTTTGAGGGTAGCAGAAGGAAACTATAACTGAGACTAGAAATGTTTCAAACAGAGCTACTAAGCAGCTTGGCTTCTATTGTTTACAGCGTAGGACTCTCTGCCTCTTCTGTCTCTCTGTCCCTCTCTGTCTCTCTGTCCCTCTCTGTCTCCCTCTCTGTCTCTCTCTGTCTCTGTGTCTCTGTCTTCCATCACGTCACCAGAGCCAGGTGCCAGCCCACCACACAAGTGCCTTTGTCTATATTCTACACTGAGATCCTATCCCCTCAGGCTTCTTGGAGGCTTCAAGGGAAAATAAACAAGAAATTGATTTCCCCATCTTCTCCACAACACCCCAGGAAACATCATAGTAATTTCCAGAAATATGAATCTGCCTACAGTGAAGGCAGAACTTGACATGATTTGCAGAACAGATGAAGTTTTCCTCATTCCAAGCGTCTCCACGGGCTTCTTCTCTAGGTAAGCAAGAGTTTAGTGTCCACTTCCTACCATCAAGAAGATCTCAGCCCCCAAACGTAATATGTAAATATCTAATGTTTGTCTAATACGAACAATTTCTTACAGCTTTGGAATATGAATTTCCTCTGCTTCTAGTCATCAGCAGTTCATAAATATTGGGGTCCTTTCACAGAGCACGCTCTCACTTGGTGCTGTACATCACCCTCCGGGGATCTTTCCAGCTATGACAGCCTATAACCTCTTGGTTTCTGTGAGGTTCTCTCTCTGGAAGAGTCTTCCTTTCAGTTGTTATCAGGTGAGCTTCTTTTCCTACGGCGTGGAGAGGATTGACAGAGGATGCTTACTCGTGAGGTAGTACTAGTTACGTGTCCAGGATCAGCCTAAATGAGATGTAAATGTCCAGGGGGTCCCTGGTGACCACCCATTCCTGGTTATGGAGGTGGAGTGGTCGTACAGAGGCCTTGGAACCTCTCTTCCCTGTCACTTGCCTGTGCTCATTTTCTTTACATCTTCACCTATTCTGGGAGCAGTCAATCTTAGCCTGTATTTGCAGCCCCAGCAGGGAGCCCATTTCCATCGAAGAGAGGACTCCTTTAATAAATCTAGCTCATTTGTGCAAGAGTACTGCAGCCATTGATTAGAGGACTGATTGGAGCTGTGACTTTCCTTAGGAAGAAAATTAAGAAAACAGATTAAAGGCAAATGATGGGCAGCTTTGTCTTCTTGGGAAGCGTGGGGCGGGGGTGGTGGGGGTGGTGGTGGTGATTCTCCTTATATTCTGCCTCACCTATGCTGACTCAGGTTTCAAATATTTTGAGATGAATTAACTCCTTCAGGTTAACTGTATGTGGCAAAGAATCACGGAATCTCAGAGCTGAAATGGATGTGGACCATTACTTGCTTCGTTCCTTTATGTTGTAGATTATGCCACCAGAGACCAGGTGGAGTGCAGGAAGTGAGTGGGCTTGGTAAGGGTGGTCCTCCGAGCCGTGGGTGGCGCTCCCAGCACGTTTCCATTCTCACCTCCGTCCTGAAACTTTCCCTGGTGTTCTTTACTCCACCATCTTTGTGGTCCTCACTCACCCACACGCTGGTTCATCCTCTCTTTTGGCTCAGGCGGTGAGAGCGCCTTTTATTTTTCAGCGCATTTTGTAGACACTTAGGAGCCTCAAGAAGCCTCTAGGGTTGCTCTGCAGCTGTAGCGTGTTCATAGCAGAGTTAACTCTAAGGTAATAAGATAAATGAAAAGTAAATGTTAGATGTCTAGTCACATTGTTTTGTGAACTTTTAGAGGGAAAGGGGCTATATGCTTTTGATTGGTATCACCTGAGTCTACCAGATCTTGGCACTTCTAGGTGCTCCAAGGACATTTGTCAACTTGCGGACTAAATGAATGAACTGTGTAGATATGAGTTTGGCCATTTAAGGTTGTGTTATCAGGAGCTTTACAATGATGGTAATTATTCTTGGCTCCCAATATAATGACTTTAAAGTTCCATTATAAGAACTGCCTTCAGATTTAATTTACTAATCACTCCACATCTTTTATATTTAAAAAAAACTGCTTTAAAATTTACATTTGGATTTTATAGCCTAAGGAACACTTTTACATATACCATTATCTTTTGGTTCTCATAAAAACCCTATGAAGGAATTGTTATCCTTCCTGTTTTATAGATGAAGACACTGAGGCTGAGAGAGTTTATGGACTTGCCTAAAGCTACAGGACTGGCAGGTGTCTGAGCAGAGTGCAATCCAGGTCTTCTGACATGGAATCCTGAGCCCTTTTTTCTACACTGCCCCGCCTCCCCACACTCAAACCTAATGTCCCAGGCTTGCGTCCCAGCTGTATTCTCCAGAGCTAAGAAAGAGGTCTGGTTATAACCGAAGATCAAATCGATTCACACTTAGAGAATGAAGAGTTGCTACTGTCAAAGCTATCCTGAATTTACTAGAGCCCCCGATATCATTCTGAGGAATGAGTTAGTTCTGAAAAAGCGTCTTTTGCATAATGGCAGCTCTATCATTATCAAAGTGTAACTTTCCAACTACATGTATTATTTTTATTTTTCATAGGTGTATGTGTATATGAAAGACAGTGTGTGTGTTCTCTTTGGTTAGTTTGGTGAATCTGAGGAGCAGAGAATAGGGACTTTGCTAATTATCAGATTTCAGACCTTTATTTTCTATTAACCTATTTAATCCTTACATCACTGCAAATAAGTAAACAGATTCAGGGGTCTATGAGAGAACCCAGATCTCCCAACTCCCAGTCCACAGCTCTTCTGTGACATACCTCATGAAGAACCATCCAGTCTTTATTTCCACCAGAGAGTCAGTGGGAAAACAGAAGGAAGGCAGAAGTTCTAAATGCATCTCCCTGGTAGGACTGGAGGTAAACAGTGTTCCCCAGTTTGGCTGGGGTGCCTGAGTTCTATTTGCCTTCTACTAATGATACTGAGGGTGGCACAGAGCCTGTGTGTGTGAGGGAGACAGGAGTAAGAGGGAACAAGTTACCCTGATTCTGTTTATATCGGATAAAAGCTTCGATGCTTGAGAGTAATCTGTATCTCAGCTCTATTTACTTTGCAAATAGAATAAAAGCGTCCTTGCATGTGCATCAGTGAGATGGGAACCACTGAGGGAGGAAAAGGCTTGGGGAAGTAGTGGGTGGAGAGTACTTTTATACAGGCAGAAAGGTCCATGAGTCTTGGATTCTAGCCTCGCTTCTGTCACTATTTATGTGTGGCCTTGTGCAGACCACTTTCCCTCTCTGGGCTAGTTTCACTGTCTGTAAAATTTTAGACTAGAACCATGACTCTCATATTGGCAGCCATTTGGCAGAATTGAGCCTAAGGATATATTTTTTTTAAGCAGTGTTTTTAAAAAATCAGGACTTTCCTGGTGGTCCAGTGCTTAAAACTGCATTTTTCAGTGCCAGGGGCATGGGTTCGATCCCTGGTTGGGGAACAAAGATCCCACAAGTTGTGCAGCATGGACAATGAATAAATAAAGGAGTGTTTTTTTTTAAATGAATTTAGGTCTTTTTCATATTCCCAAGTTCACAGGCCATACTATCCTTGCTAGATGTCATTTGCCCATTTATACAGGCATTTGAGATAGACAATTGGACTAGTTCCTTATAGAAGGCTCTGATGTTATTTGGGAGAGATTGAAGGGAAAGATTGAAGGCAGGAGGAGAAGGGGATGACAGAGGATGAGTTGGTTGGATGGCATCACTGACTCGATGGACATGAGTTTGAGCAAGCTCTGGGAGTTGGTGATGGACAGGGAGGCCTGGCGTGCTGCAGTCCATGGGGTTGCAAAGAGTCGGACACAACTGAGTGACTAAACTGAACTGAATGTTATTTGACTCTATCCATATACTCAGCTTGCTCATAATAGAATCTCTTTCTCCTCTTTAAAAATTTTTTTTAATTTAGTTTCTATTTTATATTGGGTTATAGTTGATTTTGGAGAAGGGGTAGGCTACCCACTTCAGTATTCTTGGACTTCTCTGGTGACTCAGATGGTAAAGAATTCACCTACAATGTGGGAGACCTGGGTTTGATTCCTGGGTTGGGAAGATCCCCTAGAGGAGGGCATGGCAACCCACTCCAGTATTCTTGCCTGGAGAATCCCCATGAACAGAGACCCCTACAGTCCTTGGGGTCACAAAGAGTCAGACATGAATAAATGATTAAGCACAGCATAGCACATAATTGATTTACAATGCCGTGTTAGTTTCAAGTATACAGCAAAGTGATTGAATTATACATGTATTTATTCTTTTGTGGACTCTTTTCCCTTATAAGTTATTGCAAAGTATTGAATAGAGTTTGCTATAAGTAAGTCCTTGTTGATTGTGTTATTGCTGTTCAGCTGCTAAGTCATGTCTGACTCTCTGTGACTCCATGGACTGTAGCCCACCAGGCTCCTCTGTCCATGGGATTTCACAGCAAGAATACTAGAGTGGGTTGTCATTTCCTTCTCCAGGGAATCTTCCCAACCCAGGGATCAAACTCATCTTCTGTATTGGCAGGCAGATTCTTTACCACTGAGCCACCAGGGAAGCCCTTGCTGATTATCTATTTTATATATAGTCATGTGTATATGTTAATTTCATAACAGAATCTTGATGAACATAAATGTGAGAAGTAGCATCGTGTGTTGACTAAGTGTTTGGGCTCCACAGCCAGTCTTCCTGTCTTTGAATCCCTGCTGTGCCACTTGCCAGCATATCACTGATCTGCTCTGTTGCCTCCATTCCCTCATCTGCGTAATGGACACAATCCTGTGAAGAATAAATAAATCAGTCTTTCTAAAGTGCTCAGAATACTGCCAGATACATCCTAAGTGGTCAGTGGTAGTTAGCCGTCACTCTGATTATTATTAGGCCTTTTTATGAAATATTCATACAATCTTGAGTAGCAAATCATCTTAAAATGTTTGGCTAAAATTTCCAGGATAAGACTAAGTGCCTGATAGTATGAAATGTGTGTTACTAAAAACACAAGGGTCAGACACAGAGGACCATTTCCAAAAGGCTCTCCAAGCCAGTCATGTAAATAAATATGAAACCAATTGGTTTCTGGGATTCTTTTCATCTACAAACTTTCATTTGCCCCATAACTCACTCAACCCCTGAGATGCTGGGAAAGGCTGAGTCTATGGCACTTTTCTGGGTCTGCTGGCTGACTTCCTGAGTGCCCGGTTCTTATTTCCATGAAGATCTGGGGCCCCTGTTTCTTCTGGTCCTTGGATGTGGGTTTTGTCTCTGTGGCTGGCCTGGCCTGGGCTAAGTGATTCTGAGAATTCTGGTGTCATGTTCACTGGAACAGCAGGTGGAGGAGAAGACTTACAGAGAAAACTCATCAAACGTAGCAAGTAGCTTCCCATCCATTTTTCATGTAGCGTGAAATAAAAGTAGATCAGATTAGGAAATGAAGGTGAAAATGATGTGTGTGAACCCTCTCTGTGAGTCAGTGTGGCCCTCTTGGGGCTTCAATAATAAGCGTGCCTGCTCGAGTAGTTTGTTGATCATCAATTCTAAACTTCAGGCATGTTTATAACCTTGTTAATATGGCCAGACCCTGTAATGTGTGCAGAATTAGATGACCGAGCCACAGTTCTGGGAATACTTGCATAAAGGCCAAAGCCGAGGCAACAGTGGCCTTTTTTGAAAGCAGGAAAGTAGCAAGGGGGTGCGTGTGTGATTCTGGCATTTGTAAAAATTCTCCCTTGAAAACCTTTGGTCCTTAAGCAGAGGGGGCTGACATGGACAGTCCTGGGAACCATGACAGGCAAGTAATTAGCCTCCCAGAGAAGGATAGCAGTCCTTAAGAAAAGGGAAAGAGAAACGGGAAGGAAGAAAGGGAGGTGAGGACTCCCGGGTAGGTGGCTGCAACTTTCCTCAGAAACGACCGGCCGCGGACCGCGTTGCCGCCTGTGCACGTGCTTTCCCCCGGGAAAGGCCACGGGCCCCGACTTTCGCCCTCCTGGAGCCCAGCGCTCAATGAAGCTCTCGGAATGATGCCTTGCTCTCCAAGGGTCTGTGTCTCCTGGGTTTTCCAAGCTTGGGAAACTGGTGTTGCCCCTCCTTGATTCACTTTGCTGAGTGTCTTGTGCTTTGCAATCTATAAGTGATGGATAATGCGTGTGCTGGAGGGTGGAAGTGGGCTTCCAGCTCCTTGCCTCCTGTTTCCTCATACAAGAACTTCTGCTTCCCCTGGGGTGCTGGTGGTATTTTGGGTGGGACCGTTCTCGGTGAAAGGCACTGTCCGGGGCATTAGGGGTGGTTTAGCCCTACTCCTGCCTGCTGAGCTCCTGCAAATCCCTTCACATTTTCCAAAGCCTCCCACCTTCCTGGGGCATTTAGTGATGATTGAAAAGAAAGCCCCAGATAGAGGTAACACTTCTCTACCCCGCCCTCTCTCCTCTCCAGGGCGGGGAGCAGTGACTTCTTCCATTAGAGAATCTAAGTGGGAGAAACGGAGCCTGCCTCTTGCTTGCTTGCTCTGCGGCCTGGCCTGTCTGATGCATTCCTGTCTCCTCTCTCCTGAGCGGGAAACCTCATGGGAGGCCAGAGGTTGTCCAGCGTGGCCTCTTACAGGGTCAGTAAGTCGTGAAGTTCAGGGATGAAGTGTTAGCAGACCTTTTGGGGAAGATCTTGTTTTCTTGCCACTTAACAAAGAGGAAGGTGACGTTTTGTTATCCATCTGTTTATTCTTTCTTCTATACAGAGGGAGAGTAAGGACTGTTACTTCCCAAGCACCTCAAAACTCAATAAATGTACATTGGGTGTTGGTCAGCATCTTCTTTCCCAGTTCTCTGCCTGAGTCTTGCTGATCACCTGGCTTGTAGGAGGATGGCCAGAGGAACACCTGTTCATGGAGAAGGAGTGGTCACTCTCCTTGTCCCTGCTGCTCTTGAGGGGGGACTTGTTAAGAGAGGTGTCAGGACAGTTTAGTGTTGGGTACCAGTGATTCAGTGAGCTTGGCTTCAATCCCACGCAGACTTGAAACCTCTGCTTTTCCCTGTGGACTCTCCCTGAGTCCAGGAACAGGAGCAGCTGGGGCTGAGTCAGGTCAAAGTCTCATTTCCTAAATCTGAAGGTGAATGCAAGAGTGGGCTCTTCACAGACCTGGGGAAATGAGGGAAGCCAGCCTCCTCCTGAGTCCTCGGTAGGTTGTTGCCAGCCCGGATGGAACACAGGTCACATCACTCCACTCACGGGGCACGTAACTGGGTGGGACAGGGTGGCCTGAGTGGGGCTGGAGAGCTATTGAGTGTTTCCTAGGCAACAGCTCCAGAGGAGCTTGGTCCAGCCAGAGGCAAGAAACCGATGCCACTGGGGGTGTTCCCTAGTGCATGAGTGCTAAGGCTCTTCAGTCCTGTCTGACTCTTTGTGACCCTATGGGCCACAGCCTGCCAGGCTCCTTAGTCCTTGGGATTCTCCAGGCAAGAATACTGGAGTGGGTTGCCATACACTTTTCTACAGGACCTTTCTGACCAAGGGATTGAACCTGCATCTTTTACATCTCTTGCTTTGGCAGGAGGTTTCTTTTTACCATTAGTGCCACCTGGGAAGCCCTAGATCTCAACAAAGCTGGGAAAAAAATATCTGGCAGAGACTAAAATGGGGATACTTGTTCAAACAATTTTTTCCCAGCTTCACTGAGCTATAATTGACATATAACATGCTTAAGTTCAAGGTGTACAAAGTGTTAATTAGATATGCTTATATATTGCAATATAATTACCACGGTGGTGTTAGCTAACACCTCCATCACATCACGTAATTATCATCTCTTTCTTGCAGTGAGAACATTTAAGATCTCCTCTGCTAGCAACTTTCAAGGCTACAGTACAGTATTGTTATCTATAATCACAGTGCTATGCACTAGATCTCCAGAATTTATTCATCTTCTAACTGGAAGTTTGTACTTTGTGACCAATGTTTCCCTTTTTCCCTACTCCTCTAGGTCTTGGTAACCACCATTCTATTTCATGCTTCCATAAATTCAACTTTCCTGGATTCTGAGTGTGAGAACATACAGTATTTGTCTTTCTCTGTCTGGCTTATTTCACTTAGCATAATGTCTTCAAGGTTCATCCATGTTGTTGCAAATGGCGGGATATCCTTCTTTCTCATGGCCGAATAATATTCCATTGTATATGTTTCTTTGTGTGTGCTCAGTCACTCAGGCATGTTGGACTCTTTCCAATACCATGGATTGTAGACCACAAGGCTCCACTGTCCATGGGATTTCCAGGCAAGAATACTCAAGTGGGCTGTCATTTCCTTCTCCAGCAGATCTTCCAGACCCATGGATCAAACCCGGGTCTCCCACATTGCAGGCAGATTCTTTTACTGTCTGAGCCACCAGGGAAGCCATTGCACATATACATCTCAATTTTGGGGAAAGTGCTCTTGGGGGAAGGAGAGTGAGAAGAACAGGATAGGACAGAGGGAAAGGTTAAGGAGAACATATTTTCTGGACACTTGCTTTGGTTCTCATCATCAGGGAAGCTTTGAAGCACAAATTGCATATAAAACATGATCCTCCTGAGCAAGGCTCTGGAGGTGGTGGGATATGGTAGTTATGGCTTAACCAAAGGCAATTCTACAGAGAAGGGAGCTGTGAGCTGATATCTAGCCAGTGCACAGCAACTAGGACACTTATACCTACAGGTAAAACATCTGGGTGAATGAAAATTACATCTACTTTATAGGGGTCATATGACTATTAACAGTTGTGACTTAGCCCAGAGCAAGTCTTTATATCAGGCAGTCCCAGGAAGAGGGACTGTAAACTGGATATAGTTATGTCTCTTATCAAGAGTGGCCAGGCATTCATTCCTAAGCAACACATACACATGTAAGCCATCAGTGCTTTCTATATCTCTGTAAAACTGTATCTCTAAAAACCTCTCTCTCACACTTGTCATTCAGACATTGCACTTACCCTGAAACTCAAATCATGGCACTTACAAATAAATCTTATGCTCTTGTTTATAAATTAAAGCTCACAGACTTTTACCCAACAGAGAGATGGCTGATGACTCCCAAGAGAAGAATCTTAAAATCTAGCCTGGAGAATGCAGATTCCACAAGGTAGATCTTCCCTAGAACCCTCACTAATACGAGCAGACCCATCTCACAATAAACTGTGGAAAATTCTGAGAGAGACGGGAATACCAGACCATCTGACCTGTCTCTTGAGAAACCAGTATGCAGGTCAGGAAGCAACAGTTAGAACTGGACATGGAACAACAGACTGGTTCCAAATAGGAAAAGGAGTCCATCAAGGCTGTATATTGTCACCCTTCTTATTTAACTTATATGCAGAGTACATCATGAGAAATGCTGGGCTGGAAGAAACACAAGCTGGAATCAAGATTGCCAGGAGAAGTATCAATAACCTCAGATATGCAGATGACACCACCCTTATGGCAGAAAGTGAAGAAGAACTAAAGAGCCTCTTGATGAAGGTGAAAGAGGAGAGTGAAAATGTTGGCTTAAAGCTCAACATTCAGAAAACTAAGATCGTGGCATCCGGTCCCATCACTTCATGGCAGATAGATGGGGAAACAGTGGAAACAGTGGCTGACTTTATTTTTCTGGGCTCCAAAATCACTCCAGATGGTGACTGCAGCCATGAAATTAAAACATGCTTACTCCTTGGAAGGAAAGTTATGACCAACCTAGATAGCATATTAAAAAGCAGAGACATTACTTTGCCAACAAAGGTCCTTCTAGTCAAGGCTATGGTTTTTCCAGTGGTCATGTATGGATGTGAAAGTTGGACAGCGAAGAAAGCTGAGCACTGAAGAACTGGTGCTTTTGAACTGTGGTGTTGGAGAAGACTCTTGAGAGTCTCTTGGACTGCAAGGAGATTCAACCAGTCCATCCTAAAGGAGATCAGTCCTGGGTGTTCATTGGAAGGACTGATGTTGAAGCTGAAACTCCAATACTTTGGCCACCTCATGCGAAGAGTTGACTCACTGGAAAAGACCCTAATGCTGGATAGGATTGGGGGCAGGAGGAGAAGGGGACGACAGAGGATGAGATGGCTGGATGGCATCACCGATTCGATGGACATGGGTTTGTGTAGACTCCGAGAGTTGGTGATGGACAGGGAGGCCTTGTGTGCTGTGATTCATGGGTTCGCAAAGAGTCAGGCACGACTGAGTGACTGGACTGAACTGAACCAACACAGATGCTGCACTTAAATTGTATGAGAAACCCAGTTAATTGTGTCTGCTGTGCTAGATCCATGATACTTCATAGGTATCCTCTGTGTATGCAACCCAATCAGATTCACTGATTGAGCTAGGTCTTCTGTGACCAATATTATTTTCTATAAGGATCACATTGCAATTATCTTTCTCTACATCTCTTTTACTTTTAGAGATAAGTCAAAGGTAATGCTTGGAGAAGGCAATGGCTACCCACTCCAGTATTCTTGCCTGGTAAATCCCATGGACACAGGATCCTGGCAGACTGTAGTCCATGGGGTCATAAAGAGTCAGACCCGATTGAGCAACTAACACACACACACACACATACACATACACACACACACAATGGTAATGGTATTTTTTGGACCAGACTAAATGGAAACTTGAAGCTCACTCTTCATTTTGTCAAACGGTGTACTCACCACCTCACTTGGCTCCCTTCTCTCTTTCAATGCATTAGGGCTCCCTGAGTCCTTTCCCTGTTTCCATTTTACCTCTACCTTCAGTAGCCAAGTTGCCCTCTCATCCATTAGCTACCTTTTGCAAGATTTCCACTTATCCTATCAAAGCTGCTCTGTGTTCTGTCCTATTCCCTTAGGGTCTTACTTACTGTTAACCTGGTAATATTTGGCATGGTACTTGCATTTGTTCAGCAGAAAAGAATCTGCATGCAACTCAGGAGATGCAGGAGACACGGGTTCAATCCCTGGGTCGGGAAGATCCCCTGGAGAAGGAAATGGCACCCACTTTAGCATTCTTGCCTGGAAAATCCCAAGGACAGAGGAGTATTGGTCTGACGGGTATTGGTCTATGGGGTAGCAAAGAGCTGGATACCACTGAAGCGACTGAGTATGCATGCATGCACATTTGCACAAGACCAGCTCCCAAAGAAAATTCTCCCTTAGTCCCATGGTCAGGACTCTTGCCTTCGTTCACATTCTGTGAAATGTGGCTGTGGACAAGAGATAGGCAAGTGATGTGCTTTGCAAATGTAAATCAAATAAACATACATCTAAACATAAATTTATATTGCTCAAGAAAGGAAAAAGGAAAACAAGATGACTTTTTGGGTGATGGGTGGGAGAGGAAGCTATGGCACCCCGGGTCCGGATGGAGAAGTCTGAGGGGGAAACTCTCACAAGAACAATGAAGAACAGGAGACTCAGACACAAGATGAGAGAAGGTTTCCTGGACAAACCAGGAGGGTTTGGGGTCATGGATATCATGCAGAGAAAGGAAAAAGCATGACTCAGGAATTGAAAAAAATAGGCATGATATAGTCAGTTTACTACATAGTAGCTAATGTGATCTTGGACAAATTATTTAACTTCTCTGTGTCTCTGTGTGTTATCTTGTATACTAAAGGGATACTGATAATCATGTCATGGGTTGTTAGGCAATTGGATCAGATGATGCATGTGAATCACTTAGAAGAATGCCTGGCACACGGAAAGGACTAACTAAATGCTGCTTTTCTCCTCTCCCTTAGTTAAGTTCAAGAGTCACAATGACCTTAGTTTTTTCTTTCTTTCTTTCTTTTTTTTGTTTTTTGTTTTTTGTTTTTTTTTTTACAAAAAGGAGTTATAGATCTAGTAAAAAGCATGCTGGATGTCAGAACCAGAGAGAAGACTCATCCATCCATAGTACTAGAGTGTTGAGGGAAAACTAACTCCTGCCTGAGATTGGAGTTGTTTGGGGGAACTACCATTAAGGTGTTGCTCCTGCGTGGAGTCTTAGCCACTGGCCCACCAGGGAAGTTACTTCCTTCCTCTTAGATACTGGTTTCAAGCTCACTTTTCACAGCTACTAACAAGTAATGGAACATTTTTAGTTTCATGACCTCTCTCCCTGCAGTTGAGATGGATCATCCAATAAAGCAAAATCTTTTGGACAACAAAGTCAAAAGGAAAGGAAATTTTCAGAGGTAGTCATTATGTTGAAAATCTAGTCCCTGAAAAATAAAAGAATATATTTCTGAGTATTAGGGCTCACTATCCAGAAAAAGGGCTTCCCAGGTGGCTCAGTGGTAAAGAATTCACTTGCAATGCAAGAGACGCAAGCGGGTTAAATTCCTGGTTCAGGAAGATCCCTTGGAAGAGGGCATGGCAGCCCACTTCAATATTCTTGCCTGGAAAATCCTATGGGCAGAGGATCTTGGTCACAAAGAGTTGGACACTACTTAGTGACTAAACAAGCAATCTAAGAAAAGAGCTTAGGTGGATTAACAAGGAAGCAGAGAGGAGCTAAGGTCAAATGAGAGTTAACTGACAAAGCTGGTGCCTGTAGCTGAGAAAGACAGTGAACTCCAGAGATTAGGTGTATGAATGTTGAAATTAAACCAGGTTTGTTTCAGATCTCCATTTGGCAATTAGCTGATGTTATGGCTTCATTCCTAATCTGTGCCTCAGTTTGCTCATCTGCAAAATGGGGACAGTTGATGTTCCTATCCTGTAAGACTGTTGTGAAGGATAAATGAGACAATATACATGTACTCACATATTGCGTAGCACACTCCAAATGATAAAATATTATTTGCAATATACTTGTGCATTGATGACCCTGTCTAACTCCTTCCTTGGTGCAGCATCTGGCCATAGAAAGATTTATTCATCACAACTGCTGGCTGAGTGTAGGGCCTGCTGAAGAATCATTAAAAAGAAAGAGCTCTAGGCTTGAGGGTCTGGAGTGGCAGTGAAGATTAGAAAACATGGGTATTAGAAAAGTAGATGAGTCATGAGTTCCACTTTGGACAGCCAATGTCTAATCTATTCATCTATTTATGCTCTGATTCAACAAATGTTATTGCATCCATATTTGTGTGAGGTGCTGGGGATGTACCCCTTAAGAAAGTTGTGATCCTGACAGAGAAAGAAAAAGTAAAATTTTGATCAGGACCATAAGGGGTATGAAGGAAAAATCAGGGTGATGTTAGAATTAAAGATGAGGAAAATCTGTCTTTAGAGGAGACATAAACAGACCTGAAAGATAAACAGGAGTTAGGCAGGCAAAGTCTGAGGGAAGAGCAAACATTATATAGGGACTCAGAGGCAGGAAAGACCCTAGTGGGACTGGAGGGAATTGGGACCAACTTGCACGGAGCAGAGAGAAGGAGGGAGGGAGATGAGTGAAAATACAGCTGGTGAGGCAAGCATGGCCTGATTCTACTGGTCCTGCAGACAACATCAATGATTTTAGATTTATTTCTAAGAATCCCAAGAAGCTAATGAAAGGTTTACGGAACATATAATGCTTTCTGTAATTTTCTTCAGCCAGTATTTTGAGTGTAGTTGCAGGTCCAGCCAGCTAAGATGTTGTAGAAGGGGCAGAGAGCAAGGTCTTCACCATTGATTCCCACTGACACCAGGCCTTGGACATCATGGGCAGTGTGGTCAATGAGACAGTGGGTGGGAGATTCTCATCCTCAGAAATAGATGTGGATGGTCCCCTATGACAGATGTAGGGCTCAGACAAGGATCAGGGAGCAGGTGGAACTTGATCTGAGTTGGGTTGTCCTCACGTCTCTATACATAATGGTCTAAAATCAGCCGGAGAGTATTTTGAATCCATGCAGAGAATGCATCAACAGGATAGCCAGCAATTGCTAAAAATCTTTCTCTATTTCCATAATTTGATTTTGAATGACCACCCATAGTAAGAGGCATATTATTCAATAACAGATTTAAAAGTCACTTTTATTCAACCATTTCTTTTGACAGATAGTAATAACAACCCTAATTTTTTTTGAATGATTACTATATCCCAGACATTATAGGAACTGCTTTATATACATCATTTTATTTAAACTTCACAGCAATCTTGCAAATTAATTGTTATTAAGCCCTTTCATAGATGAGAAAACTAAGGACTAAATTAAGAAGAAATAGCTCATAAATGGTAAAGCTAGACTTAAACTCAGGTTTACCTGAGTTTCATTTCCATTTCATGACTAACTAAAATAAATAAATAAAACTTGATGGAGCAAAATATCCTACCATTGATTACCTAATTTTATCCTAATATTGATTGCCTCATCCTGCCATAATGCTTCCCAGATAAAGAAAAGGAGATCAAGAGGTTAAGGAACTTAGAAGAAATGGAAACTTGACCTTAGGCCACATTAAAAAGAACTAAGAGAGACAAGTGAAATTAATTTTATTTTTGTATTTTGACCCAGTATTTCTAATGTATCATTTCAATGTAGAAAGAGTATAATAATTATCCACACAATATTTTACATTCACTTTTCATACTTACTCTTCACTTTTCATACCTATTCATTGCCCATTTGTATACTTACAACACATAAAACAGTCGTTACATTTCAAGAGCTTGGCACATGGTAGCCCCTTTGTAAGTTCTCTCTCATTCCTAACTTTCAGTCACAAAATATGGAGGATATCTACTTCAAAATCTCCACATTAAATTCAGGAGACTATTTCCAGTTTGCTTTGTTATGCATTACATAGTCAAGGGGAACTTATTTTCTTATCTAATTACATTCCATAGATCATAGTTCAGAGAATTTTCCTTTTCTGAGTCATGGACAGAGGAGACCATAAGCATCCTGAATGGCAGGCTGACTCAAGCCTTGCTTCCTCATGGACGCCAAGAGGTGATGGCACATTTACCAACGAGGGCAGATGAGCACTGAGGTCTGTGTGTGCAAGAGGAGAGCTCATTGGTTTTATGGATCTTATTGTCAGAACGATTGGGAAGAAGCAGCTGATTTATTTGGAAGGGAGATCTGGTTCCAAGTGGAAGATAGAATGAATAGTTAATGTCACTTTTATTAGGTGATTAGCTTGTTTTTAGCTTTTAAAATTAGAGCCGAAAATCAAGACAGGAGTTGGCTTAGATTAGAAACTGAACTTGAAAATGTTACTTTGGTCTTTCTGCCCAAATTTCTCTGGGCAGGACTGCTCAGCACCCTTCATTCCCTCGTTCTTTAATTTCCCTCCTTTTGGAGCCACCTCCTCTTCATCTGCGAGCTGATTTCATGATGGGGCAGAAATGTCAATCAATCGTTTGGCCATCAGTAGGAGAGTATCCCCAATCTACATTAGGCGGCTGGGCTGGTTTCCAGGGCATCGTCTCCTACACATGAATTATTACCGAAACATTACTGCTGTCAGCACATTCCGTGCTATACAACTTCCTATTATTATTTTTTTGGTGGACAACTTTGACATTTTAAACAGTTCAATCTTGCTTAAGTAATGTGAATTTGGTGGCTCTAAAGAAGCAACTTTTGCCTCATCAGTGAGAATCCACCCACAACAGTGGGTGGGCTTAAATGCAGGCAGGGAGTGGGGTCTCGTACAAATGGAAACCCAGAGGCAGCTTTGATTTGTTTTCCCTTTTCAGATTTCACCCACTTACCACCACTACTTCTCTTTCCCTTTATTGTCAATGGCAAAATGAGGCTTCTTGTCTCCTGAGGTTTGGGTAACGGAGTAGAAGTGGAAGGAGCTGTGGATAAATCAGCTTGACATCAGCAGGGTCATGTAGTGTAGTTCAGGTCTTCTCTCACTGAAGAACTTGTGTGCCCAGGACCGCTGAGTGCAGCCAGCTGTCTCTGTGATTCATCTGGACTCTACATGATCATGGGGGTAACAGATCTAGCTTGGAAATTCACAAACAGAATGAGATGGTTTTTGCCTCTTTTAAAACTCCGACAAAATGGGTCATTTATCATTCTGGAGTGTGTGTGTGTGAGTGTGTGTGCATGCACATGTCCATGCGTTTATGTGTGTGTTTAATAGAGACTTTGGGGAGCATGGGGCCACAGTTGGAATTCAGTTGCTAATATTGGGTAGGGGAAGTCTGTTAAATCAGGTGGATCAGCCAAAGTCCAGTTTTACCTGAGCAGGGAGACTAGGGTTGGCTGGTGGCCAAGTGCATTTATATGGAAAAGAACTAATATCCCGAAGGTACCAAAAAAGAGAAAGAGAGAAAATTTCAAATCCTAGGCCAAACATCAGAAACCAGTGGAGGTACGAAAACTCAGAAATGGAACCAGGAAGCAAAAATGGGGACATGATGAGTGTGGTGCCAGAAATGAGGACTTTGGCTGCTGAGGCAATCCTTGGCCTTGATACTGGGCTCTTCATATCCTTCCTGTGTGGGCGGGAGCTAGGGTTAGCTAGCTTAGGACACAGAGGAAAATGCGGTGAGTGTAACCGCCTCAGGCAAACTGAGGAGGTGGAAAGAGAAATGACTCCTGTGGCTGGTATTTGCTTCCCTTTGCATTCTGCTGAGGAGTGTAATGTTAGACACAGCTCTGGGCACCATGGCCCGTCTGCCTGATTTCTCTCTCTGGAATCTCACATGTGTAGTTTTTTTTTTTTCTTACCATGAGTGTGCTTAGAGAAGTGTTCGGATTATAGAAACACTTTCTCATAGGGTCCTGTGATCTCACAACATACATCTTGTCTAAGTGTCTCAATCCCTGTTCCTCCCTAGTGAAGGGTCTTACTTTTGACTGCAGGTCACTCCATTCCTGAGCCAAATTCAGGAATGTAGGTAGGACCCATGCAAAAATCCTTTACCTTGCATTGAGTTGGGAGAAGAATCAATCCACTTTGTGAGACCTTCGATCAAGCAATTTAGCTACATAGACTCCTGGTTTTCCATGAGTTCTATCTTTCTCCTAGGTGGACCGTGGATCCCATGACCTATTCCTGGGGACTTAAGTAAGCCTTCAAATTATGGAGCTTCTCACTGTTTTCCAGTGTAGGGCTGGTCCACAGGGCACTCTGCTAAGGTCTTGGACTTTTCTAAAACCAGTCACCTCTGGGGCTGTCCTCAGGGGAAAAGCCTTCTTGATCTTGAACTGAGCTTTTTCTCTGGTTGTTTTCACTGGGAGTGTCGGGGAAGGAGTGTGGGGTGGGCCCTGCCCTCTAGATTGGCCCCTACTTTAACCCTCAAGTCCTAGGCAAACTGTGGCTGGCTAGGTCACCTCTGATGATTGTTCAGATTCCAATTATGGATATTTATGTTTTCTGTTCAAAAGCATAAGAACACTCCATGCCAGTTTATCTTGATAAAACTTTAATCTTTGTTTAGTTCCCTGGAAAACAGAGCCTGAGGCATAACTTATGGCACATGCTTTATGGTGTGTTAGTGGAAGAGGTAATCCCGGAGAAGCAGGATGGAGGTGAAAAAGAACTGACACAGGAAGGAAGGAAATCAAGTACAAGGCAGCACATGGTCAAACCGGCCACGGCTACACCAGAAAATACGGCCATGTGTGACAGCCCAGATCCTAGAAGTTAGAGTCAGGTGTTAGTTAGTTACTCAGTGATGTCTGATTCTTTTGCAACCTTATGGATTATAGCCCACCAGGCTCCTCTGTCCATGGGATTTCTCAGGCAAGAATACTAGAGTAGGTAGCCATTCCATTCTCCAGGGGATCTTCCTAACCCAGGGATTGAACCTGGGCCTCCTGTATCGCAGACAGATTCTTTACCATCTGAGCCACTGGGGCTAGGTATATTTGCCTAAAAGAGTTGACATTTATGAATGTTTACCTTAAAGGAAAAACCAATTTCTTATATATATTAACTCATTTGTTCTTAACAGTAATGCTATTAGTATCACTGTTTCATGGCAGAGGAAATGAATGTACAGAGATGATTGGAGGTAGTTGAAACAACATTTGAACCCAAAGAGTTTGGTTGTAGAGCCCATGTGCCCAACCATACCATCGTATTTCATATTGACTTTCAGTACAATGAACTGTTTTTGTATGTTAAATATTCCTTGGTATAAATGTAGCAGCAGCCATGGTAAAGGGATTCAGGACTCCTATAAAACCTGCTGGAGGTTTGAAGCAAAGATTTACAAAATTAACATGTTTATGAATGAACTTCCACAAGGAGAGTAAGTCTAAATTTTGGCTTGGGCATGCATAGGTTGGAAAGTTCCTATAGGTGATTCTTATCAGCCATGAGGATTGAGAACCCTGTTTACATCTTTCCACCTAGATCTAAGCTAGGAAGTAAAGCTGGGAGAGATAGCCTAACATTCTTCATAATGGAATAGAGGAGGTTTTCCCTAGCTCATTGAGCCAAGTTCTACATCCTCTTTCTTAATTTCCGCTTTGCCAGCAGCCTCTTGGTGGTGCTGGTACTGTGTGTGTGTGTGTGTGTGTGTGTGTGCGCGCGCGCGCATATGTCTTTCTGGCCTCTCTGTATTTTGCTTACTGCAGTTCTGTTTGGATAAATATATATGCCCTGAAATGTTTCAAGGAGCATAAATAGGATATGTTGAATTTGACAGAATATCACAAAATATTTCTGTTCACACCGGGTTTTGTTATTCTCCTTAGAAATACATATGTGTTGACACACACAAACCCTCTAGCCTTACTTGTGTGTGAAGTTATTTGACATTCTAACATTTAATAAATGTTATCTAGATCCAGGGCTGTTCTTTAGCAACATAGTACAAAGAATGTCTTAAAAGGCATTAGTAATACATTCTTGACAGATGATGCTGTAACAAGCTGTTCCTAGAACAGATTCATTATAACACAGAGATAATGTTAGAACAATGGATTTTATTCTCAACAAATGCACATATCGGAAAGAAAAACAGTTAATGACTATAGAGTCTGACGTGTGTGAGCATGTGTGTATGTGTATATGTTTGTGCACGTTTATACCCAGAAGGCAAATGAAAATGTCATTGCTATTTAAACCCTCCAGAAAAAAGTTGAGAAGTCAGGTCTTGGTATGTAAATCTAGTCACCTGTATGGTCACCCTTAGTAACTAAGCTGGTAAGTCACTAAAACCTAAAAGTAGAGTATATTTCATCATTTTACAGGTGAGGAAACTGGAACCAGTAGAAACTAATTGCTAGCTAGAGATAAAGCTAGGATTTCACCTTTAGGTTAGATCTTCTAGCAGCTTCTCAGGCCTAGATGGTAAATTTTTAAGGTGCTCGGAGAACTCTTTAAGGCAAGGCCTTTGTGGCTCTCTCTCTCACTGGCTAAGAAATATGTTTTTATAATACAGATTCCCCAATTCTTTGGACTCTGAATTGAATATCTGATTATATAGTCCTGGGCAGTCTTGATCTTATCTTCTGCAATCATGAGGAATTGGATTAATAGGCAAATGTTGTCCTCAGTTTCACAAAAGAGGAAATGTGAATTATAAAAACTATAGGCCAGTGATCTTGATGTTCACTCTTAGAAAAACCCTAGAGTGTATTATTAAGCAGATGGTCTGTGAACACACAAAATATAAAGAGATGACTATTAGAAGCATCCATGATTTCCTAAAAGAAAGCCATGCTGAACATCCTTAGCTCCTTTTTTGATATCTTGATTAGTCTGGTAGACAGGAATGGTGGCGGGGGGGTGAGTGGTAGAGAAACAGAATAACAGTGTAGTTAAACTCTGAGAGTTTCTCCTGGTATCCTCTGGATGACCTGGAAAATACAGGCTGTGTGTGGATTTAAGACTGGTAGTGCAACACCATTTAAAAGAGAGTTGATCTCCGGAATGATATCTAAGGGGAGGAGGCCTCTGCTACTGCTGCTAAGTCGCTTCAGTCATGTCCGACTCTGTGCGACCCCATAGACAGTAGCCCACCAGGCTCCCCCGTCCCTGGGATTCTCCAGGCAAGAACACTGGAGTGGGTTGCCATTTCCTTCTCCAATGCATGAAAGTGAAAAGTGAAAGTGAAGTCGCTCAGTCATGTCCGACCCTTAGCGACCCCATGGACTGCAGCCTACCAGGCTCCTCCATCCATGGGAGTTACCCGGCAAGAGTACTGGGGTGGGTTGCCATTTCCTTCTCCGAGAAGGCCTCTAGGAGCATCTTAAAGGTTTTTGCCTGTCTCTGTCATGTTTCAAGAATTTATCAATGACTCAGATGAAACACTGACCCTGTGCTTGTCGAATCTGTGATGACATGAAGCAGAGGTCAGCTAATATGACAAATGATATAAACAAGTTTCAGAAGATCTTGATATCTGGAAAGATATGTTGAAATCAACAAGATACATTTTACAAGGATAAAAGTAGAGCCTTAGTTTTCAGGTTTGAAAGGCAGCTTGATTTCGCAAATAGAGGATAAGGAAGAAGTGGTTGAATATAGTTTGTAAAAGAAATATTTGGGTGAGTTTCAGATGACCATAGACTTTACCAGGATATACACGTATATTTCTCTACCCTGTTATTTATATGTATATGAATAACATGAGGAGCCTGCCCTCTTTCTCCTGGTTGGAGTCGCTTAGAGCCCTCTAGTCAGTTCTGGGCTCCATACTTGGGAAGGACATGGACAAACAGAAGAATGGGGACCAGAATGCCGAGAAAAGTCTGGGTATCTTGTCAACAAAAGATGGATTGTGTTGGCAATGAATTTAGAAAGAGAACACTTCAGGAAGCAATAACAGCTGGCTTTAGGTATTTGAAAGTGTCCCATGGAGAAGATGAATTGGATTATTCAGTTGTATTCCAGAGGACTTAACTAGGGTCTGTGAATGGTAGGAAAGGGAAATGGATATTGACTCAACATACAGAAGATTAAAAATAATAGCTGGCAGTATCTAGATGTGGGCAAGGCAGACTTCCAAGTCAGCCAGCTCCTGATCACTGATAGGTTAGGTGACCAGCTGAGGACCAGATGCTGCTGCTAAGATTCTCACACAGAATGGGTGGGTGGGCTAGGGGATCTCCCTGATGGCTCCCAACTCTAGGATTACAGTTTGTTCTCTGAGTCAAGCCACCTCTACTGACCCCTAAAGGATGCTTGACCCTGATTATGGAAGCCCCTGTCACATTGTCCACCCCCTACTCTGTAGCTCTATAGGAGAAGATGGAAAAAGGGAAAATAAATAGCTTTAGGGAGAATTGGGGTTGTCAGAAAGTTTGTTCCAGGGTCTCGGCTGTGAGCTTTACAGAGAGCAGCTGCCCCTCCAGACAGCCCGGATTCCAGAGGAGATTCCTGTACTTCAGATGAAAAGGAGAACAGCCACTTCTTTGAAGTACATGTATCAAAGCTTTAATAAGAGCTAATAAAACTGTTATGTTGGGTTCACATCTCCTGAGAATAACAAGTCAAAGCCTCCCTGAGGAAAGAAACTGTTATATAACTGTTCTTATGATTTCCATTTTCCCCACATGAATCCTTAATTAAAAGACCGCAATAATTATTTTGTATTCATTGTAGAATATTAATTAAATCTTAATTGATCTGTCCAGATATTTTTTTTTTTTTTTTTGCAGCAATGAAGTGGCTAAAAACTGAACACAAGGTTAAGCCGCCTGCGTGAACACCTGGGCAGGGGGCTCCTGGGAATCTTTGTTGCCCCACAGCTTCTAACAGCGTGGCAGTGAATTCATCCATGAAGGGTTCAAATTTCCAGAACGATTTTGCCCAGACAAGGACAGGTCACTTCTCGGAGCTCCAGGTGCACTGACTACTAGTCTTTGGAAGAAGGGACTGTCTGTGGGCATAAAGAGGAAAGAGGGAGGCTTGTACCTCGAATACCCAGAACCAGAGACAGTCCAGGTAACCAGTATCTGGTTGACCAGGAGAGGTTTTTGTGGAAAGGAAGGAAAACCTAGGAAAACCGATGGCTTCTGTGCCAGTCACATGCTAGGAAGTGGGTGTTATGATCTTGAATACCCAGCTAAAGAATCCAAAGAAAAAATTCCCATCCCATGGTTGTTCAAGGTCACATATATTTTCAATGGCAGTGCTGGGATTTGAATGTCAGCCAGCCTAATCGGTTCTCACTACCCCACATAGACTCTAAGTGTATATATTTTTCAGTCCATGAAGAGTGGCCAGTGGGATGCTTTCCAGAGTGGGGCATATGAACTCACCTGTAAAGAGGTCTCAAACACCAAGCTGCCACCTGTCATTCTGGTTCCCCAGGGATCAAAAGAGCCGTGTGCAGCCAGGCAAAAGAGGGGTTCAAGCCAGAGGGTCCTGGGGACGGTGAGCACTCACAGTGACAGAAGGATGCAACACCCCTCCCCCCCAGCCTAGAGTTTTGGAGGAACCTCAGGCTGGAGGGCAGTGCGGGGGAGTGCAAGGCCAGAAGGGACTGGAATCTAAGAGCCAGCTGGAGAAATGGAGACCGGGAGGACCCCTTCCCGGTCAGAGCCAGTTGACCAAACCCTCAGGGATGGAAGAGACCCATTCTCGTGATGAGCCAGCAACTGTTCTGAGTCAAGGAATTGGAGAGAAAGAAGAGGGACGTGTGGGGCAGGCAGAGCTGAAGGGGGTGGTTGTGAGAAAGCAAGGGGCACCCTAGGTCCTGCTCTTTCTGTGAGGGAAAGGAGCCACTCCTGATGTCATTTTTGATTCGTGGGACAAGTTGCAGTTTCTCTCACTTGTCTGCCTTTGGTGCCTAAGAATTTAAATATTGCTCTGTTTGGGGGATAAAACAGAAATGCGGGTTTTACTATTGCACAGTAATTGGGCACTCGTAATCAGGACAGAGGAGAAGAGGGTTTTGATGAGAAAATTCTAGGGAACTTGAATCCTCATTCGTCCACCTCCTTTCCCCTGACCAGGATGGAAGATACTAGCCCAGCTGGAGGTGCATCAAGGTCTGGGAGGAGGTCCCGCATTGTCAACCCTCTCCCAGGTGCTTCTGGACCATGTTCTGAGCAAGCAGGTTGTCCATCAGTGCTGAAGGGAGGCGGCTTGGGATCCAAAATCTCGGTGCGTTCACACTCACGACATCTGTCTATCTGACCAAAGTGCCCTGTGGGACATCCTGCAATTTGCTTTTCTTTCTGCTCACAGCAAAGGGGCAAAATAGCCGAACCCTTTCTTCATATTAACCCTTTGAATCTTTCAAATTTCCCAAGTTCTCAGAGTCAGTTGGGAAGCAGGGGGTGATACAATCCTGGAGAATCTGGAAGCGTTGACTCTGGAGCTTCCCTGCAAGCCTGGCCTGATTCTACTCTCAGTGACTGATCGCAAGGACTGAGGTAACCATCACAGCTTTTCAAGACCAACAGGGATGGAAAAAATGATGAGAGGAAAGAGTTTGGGAAAAGCGTCCGGTCAGGTCAGGTGTTTGGCAATTTACGCTTCTTCTGTGGGTTCCGTTTTGTCTCCCCAGGGCCAATGCCTGGGTTCCCACGGGTGCCCGGGAACAACTGTGCACGTGTGTTTCCTAGGCTGTTCTTTGTGCTCAGCCCCCTGCAAGTCAACACAGCTTCTTCTCAGGCAGATCCCGTGGGGCTCGTGTGCAGTGTGCACTTTCTGAAAGGAGAGCCCCCAGTTGGCTCCAGTGCTGCCAGGTGGGGTGGGAATGAAGGGCCCACCTGCCCAGGTGGAACCCTTTCTGAGCTAATTTAGGGCAGAGACTGAGCCTGCAGCACAGTCTTTGCTCCCCAAGCCTCTTGGGAGCCATGCATCAGGGTCCTCCTGATGCCCTGGGGTCTGCCCCTCACCCCCTAACCCCAGGTCATGGGGATTTTCCTCTTCAACTCGCTAAAACTAGGTATCTCCTCTCAAATCTCTGCTGGCCCCCTTCGGCAACTGGCGTATGTGAATGCGATGGATTCTGCCAAGAAGAAAGGCATGGTAGGCTAAGATCTCTTGGATGATACCCCTGCAGTCTGGGCAGACCACAAAAACCCTGACAGCCTGCAGGGCTGTGAACGCTTGGGTAGTTACCAAGCAATGGTCCCTTCTTCTCTCGGGGTGCCCCTCCCAGAGCTTTGAAATTTGTTCTGGGGTGGGGAGCTACTCACAGTTTATCTTTGATGTCTTTGAACCTCTAAACCTTAACCCTAAGAGGTGACTGGAAGGAGGACTTGTGACTCAGGAAAGAGCCACAGAGGCAAAGATTCTAGACCAGACTGTGATGTCTTAGGTAAAGCATGCTATTTTATTCTTTATGAGTCAGTTTTACTTCCTCTAAATTTGAAAGCATGTGACTCATTCATTTATTCATTCTCCTTAATATATGCTAATTTATATCCAGTGCTGTGTGGGGCTCTGTAGCAAATACAAAGGGAAGGAAAAACAACATTTTAAATCATTCACTCAAAATATGTCTTTCTACACAAAATATGCTGAGTACCAGCAGTACTGGCATCACTCGGAAGCCTGTTAGAAGTGCTTGAGTTCCACTCCAGACTGTGAATCAGAAACTGCATTTTGACAGGATCCTCTCGCTAATTTGTGTGCCCATTAAAGTGTGAGAAGTACTGACGACGTGGATAACACTGTGGCTCTGCTTTAGTACACGTCATCTGAGGATACACGGTCCTCTCCATAAGGAGCTCGTAATCAAGGATGAGAGAAATGGATTCTGACAGATCCGCACTCGACAGTGTAGTGAACATCTTTACAGAGAATGGAATAGGATACAATGGGAATTCAGAGGAGTAAATGATAGCTTGTGCCATTCTTTCAGTCATTCATTCTAAAAAGACTTGAACACTTGCTACAAGCCAGGTACTTGACTGCCTGCTGCGAAATGCAAATAATTCTGCAACTATTCTATTTTTATGGAGCTTAACTTCTAGTGGGCAAAGACAGGTAATAAACAAGTATTTTATATATATATATATTAAATTCCACATAATGATGAGCGCCATGAAGGCAATAAACAAGGTAATATGATAGTGACTAGGGTGAGGGAGTGGAAGCTGCCTTCTGGCTTGGTCCAGATATGCCTCTTTGAGGAGCTGAAATCTACATATGATGAGGAGACCATCGTGGGAAGATCTGAGCTGTGGGGTTCAGGAGAAGAAGGTGACAGGGAGGGTGCACAGAAAAAGGAAGGCTTCATGGAGCAGAAGAGTCTGACCTTATCCTGGTGCAGCAGGAAGGGAGCTTGGTAAGAGGTGAAGTATAGGAGCTGTCAGGAGCCAGCTTTTGTAGGGCTATGTGGGCCGTGGTGAGGGTTAGAGTGAAATTTCCTCTGAGTGCAATGGTAATAATACACATTGATATATAATTAAAACACAGAATTTGGCTGTTATGTGAAGACTAGACCATGGGTGAGGCTGTCAGCAGGCAGACCAGGTAGGAGGCTCTGGCATAAGTGCAGGCAAGTGATAATAGCGACCTGGACCAAAATGGTAGGACATAGAGAAGGGTGGATGGATTGGGGGTGCATGTTGGGAGGAGCATCAAAAGCACCTGGGAAATACCTTTCAGGAGAGGTTATAAGGTAATGGGATTGGCTTTGAAGAATATGTAGGGATTCTCTAGGCAGACTTTCAAATTCTAAGCTTAGAAGACAAAAAGTCTGGAGTCTCGTACTTTGGAGGAACAAGTGTCATTCACGGCATTCTTCTTAAAAAAAATAACAAGGGAAAATACTCTAAAGTACATATTTCTCATGGCTGTGCAGTTATTTCCATTCACAATGACAGCCCTCAAATGTGGGGTAACTTTCCTCATTTCTGAGCAAGGCTCTCTGAACCCCTCTACCAAGCTCCATATTTCAAAGACCTCACTAAACACTTGGGAGAGAAGAAAGGTCTCTCTTTTTTCCTTCCAGTAGATCAGTGGTTGGTCCTAGATCTGCTTATGTATACCTTCTCTTAGAAGAGACTATTTTGGTCTTGTGAGCAGTGTGTTTTCAGTTCTAAACTCCAGAGCTGCCCCAGAAACCACTCAATCCAACCAGGAAAATAAATGTGAATATCACTAACTCAGCAGCCTGGCAGCCGCAGACGATCCCATTATGTCAATCACCATCAGCAGTTCACTGTAATATGTTGGCTGTCATTCTCCTGGAGATTAATTGCTAGGAACCTGTGGTATATATTAATAGATCATTTATTCAGATTGATCTTTCACCCATTGATCTTCAATCTCTGCACATGGCCAGGTAGCTATCATCCTGCGATCTGACTTCTGGGGCCAATCTTTACTCTAAAAGACCCTCTTGGGATTTCTTAGCAAGCAGAGTAGCCCCACGAAGGCTCCAGGTCCACAGACCACAGCTGCCGTCAATCTCCTTCCATCTCCAGGGAGCCACGGTGTGCAGCACCTTCCTGCCTTTCTGCAATTTGATGTTTCATATCTTAAGCTCCAAATCTGCAATCAAAACACTGCTGCCAGGGTGTGATCTGAATCACCCCTTGAATAGCTCTACACCTTCCTTCTTATAAACGTGAGCTCTTTCCTCATCCCCCTTCTTTCTGTGCCACTCTCATCATTGGACCAGACAGAGAACCCGAGGTTCACCCTAATCTTCAGCTGGCTAACTGTTATCCATCTGTCATGTTATTGTTCAGTTGCTTAGCTGTGTCTGACTCTTTGCGACCCCATGGACTGCAGCACACCAGGCTTTCCTGTCCTTCACTATCTCCTGGAGTTTGCTCAAACTCATGTCCATCGAGACGGTGATGCCATCCAACCATCTCATCCTGTGTTGTCCCCTTCTTCTCCTGCCTTCAATCTTTCCCAGCACCAGCGTCTTTTCTGATAAGTTGGCTCATCGCATCAGGTGGCCAAAGTATTGGAGCTTCAGCTTTAGCAATCTGTTATGGGCTGTATTCATATGTTGAAGTTTTAACTCCAGTATCTCATAATGTGCTGTATTTGGAGATAGGGCCTTTAAAGAGATAATTCTGGTGAAACGAGGTGGGCCCTAATCCAACTGGACTGGTGTAAGGATAAGAGCAGATTAGCATACGGATGTGTGTACACGTGGCAGAAGGAGCATGTGAGGACGCAGCGAGTAGGCAGTCGTCTGCAAGGCAAGGAGAGAAACTCAGAACAAAACCAACTCTCCTGACACCCTGATCTTGGACTTCCAGTTCTAAACCTGAGAATAAGTGGATTTCTGTTGTTTGAGTCATCTAGCCCGTGGTACTCTGTTATGGCAGCCAGAGCTGAATTAGCATACCATCTTTCAAGTCTCACTATAATTGCACCTTTTCTAAAGAATTTCTTGAACTCTCTGATTAGCGTAGGTCATCCTCCTGTCTGCTTCCACGTCTCTGTCTTTTTACTGCTCTAACATTCATCATGTTACATTATAATTACTAACTTAATTGTTCATTTTTAACAGTCTGTCAGCTCCACAAGGCCAGGGTCAAGTCAATCTTGTTTATTCCTTTTCTAGGTATGAAAAATAACCCTAATTGTTGTAGCAGATAAACCTACACATCTCAGCAACTCAGCACAAAAGTCCATTTCTCATTCACCAGTCTAACCTGGTCCCAAGATTCAAGGACTCAAGTCTCCATCTGTGACTGCATGTTCCTCTGGATCCCTGAAGGGCTTCTGATTCACCTGGTAGATGTGGAATGAAAAAGTAATCATTGGTGGGAAGTTTCTATGAGTCAGAGTTGAAAGTGGAGTGCCTCACTTCTGCTCACATTCCATTGGCCAGAACTCAAGCCACATGGCTTCATGTAACTGCAAGGGGAGCTGGGAAATGTAGTCCAGTTGGATGCTCAGGAAGCAAAGGAAAGCATGGGTGCTGGTAAACGGTAGAAATTTTTGTCATCTATCTCTAGCACCAATCATAGTGTCCGAGTCATAGTAGTACTTTAGCAATGTTTTAATTAATTAACTCATTAGCCTCCGCAGGTCATGCACTGGGCCTTAGATGAAACTTGGATAGGATGGTTTAGAATCACAGGCTCAATTTCTCTATTTGTGGCATGCATGCATGTTTAGTCGCTCAGTCATATCCGATTCTTTTGCGACCTCATGGACTGTAGCCCACCAGGCTCCTCTCAAAAATCCCCATAAAAGAAGCAATCCAAATAAAGGACATTATGTCATTTCTAACCTCTTGGCAAAAACAGGCAGCTTAGTATGTGTTTTTGCCATTTTGCTACAGCTATTTGACTCTGAGTTATTATCCTCTAAATTCCTGGAGAGTAACATGTTAGCCGTCTGGGTAGACAGCTTCAAGCCCAGTGTCTGATACATCTTCAAGTTCCTTTTAGTCAACATTTATTGAACATTTACTGTATGCTTTGCTAAGTGCTTTACATCTATTAACTCATTAAATTGTCCCATGAAGTAGCCACAATGACTGTCTGCTTTTCAATATCATGAGACTCAGTGCTCAAAGAGCTGAAGATATCTTGCCCAGCATCCCAGAACTAAGTAAGTAGTCAAAGTAGGTTGCAGAGTCAAGTACCTAAGATTTCAAAGCTCCAGCTCTTCAAGCTGCCTTTCCTGCTCATTGAGAGGACGCTGGTCATGGACATCAGAAACTAAGTTTGCTGATCTTGTGAGAGGGCAAATACTGTACTGCTTGGCCATTGTCTTAATTTTAAGAGTGTGTATCTCCTTGCTTCCTTGAGAATGGGCTGCCTTTAATACCTCTTAGAACACCTAGCACAGAGCCCTCTGCACAGAAGATTCTCAATGTCTGTCTCTATTCTCTACAAGGTTTTTGAACCAGGGCCTAAGAAAGGGAAGGAGCAGCCAGCCTGCCTCTGCTGACGTGTGAGTGTCTCCTTCCCCAAGCACCTGCTCACATTCTGCCTTCACCCCTGCTCAGCCACTCCACCCAGAGCTCTTCTCGGAGGACTTTCTTTCTCTTTCTATAAACAACAGGGACAGATGGTGGCTCCTAGAATACTTTGCGAGCAAAGGACACTTCTTCCCATTTCTGAGATTGATGTTGATGGTACAGGGAGGGAGCCAGAGGTTTCTGATGGAATTTTTACCTTGAGATTCAGACAGAAAAGAAGAAAAATTCACAGTAAATCAGGTCCTCTCAGGAAACACGACATATGTATCTGTCTTCCTGGTCATCCTCCTCCATTCTTCTGAACCCAGTTCTATCCCAGAGTCCACGGCCCTTTTCTTGCAGTCGGTGAAGCCCAGAAGTAGCAGTGCTCAGTTACCACTGCCACAGTTACAGCTCCTGGGAAGTAGAGACTGAGGACTATCTGAATCCTTTCTCAAATTCATCCTGTAATAAAAAAAAAAAGAGAGAGAGAAATTAAAAAATATATATTTGGATGCATTTTGCCCAGGATATTTTGTTAGTGGGCTTTCCTGGCAGATAATTTACCAAAAAGAAGGTAAATAAATTACTGTTCTTTTTGCGTCATTTGGCACAAGCGAAGCCCCCTCCTGTGTGAGCACTTGGTTGGCTTATTTCTCCTGACTGGCTTTCCTGTCCCCACAGTGAGGAAGGCTGCAGGCCTCAGCTGGTAACTGTAGGGAGGTCAGGCTCTGTTGTCAGAGATGCCCGGGGCTCTCTCTTCTCCTTCAGGTAGAGGGGCTAGAACATGCATAATAAATAAGGGAGGGGCGAGTCAGGCAACGTGGTAGGTGCTTGCACAGATTTCTCTTTTTGGTGAGGTGAGAAGAAGGAGGATTTTCAGCAGCTCCAAGGGGATCCTGAATTGGTCGATGGCTCCTCCATGTATAAGGAGAGTTCAGAAAAGTTTTCAGTGCTACATGAATTCAAGCTTTAGCTTGGCAGGAGCCCCTTGGGGATAGCAGGTATAGAGGGGGCTGAAGAAAGACGTTCTCCAGTCACCCCAAGTTCATTTCCACTTCAGGCTGAGGGCCGAGGGGAAGCTCTGTCTCATCTGATTTGGTTTAAATCGAGGTCATCCATCCCAGATGAACTGCACTGCAGCCCTTTTCCTTGCTGATGTCAGAAGGCTGAATGTGGACTTCAGGAAGGCCTGAGGGCTGTCTTGCCTGCTAACACTGATTTTATGATATGCTAAACATAACATTCAATAGCTATTACTTCCACTGTCAGAGAAACAACTTGAGCCATCTATCTTCCTCCTCAGACTATATTACATTTCTCCCTACAAATGACAATGCATTATAATATCTTTCATTATACTATTACTTATTTATCGCCAAAGGTTTTCCAGCATTAATGCTGAGGGCTCTCATCCTTTATCTGCTTTTTGGTTTGTTTGTTATGAATGTTACATTTTATTTATCAAGATGGGCTCTGTTCAGAATTTGTGGAGACGGACTCACTCTGATTTACTTCTTATGCAAACCTGAACTTTTATCCCATTAGATTTCTCAGCATGCTAGGAGAACAGGATGGACAAGGTATTCTGCTTTCTTGCTTTATCAAGGGATCCAGAAAGGAAGCACCAGGATTTAGGGTTATAGCGCTTGAGCCTGGAAGAGAGCTCTTCAGGTCTTTTGTGTCAGGGCCCCTCTCTTTAGGCAGGACTGCAATCTGGAGCATTCCATTTAAGCAGACTTCTGCAGAAGGAGCTCCCAAAATTATTCTTGATGACTTCTTCCAAATTATAGCAGCCTCCCTAAGAAGCTCTCCTCCTCCCACACCCCAAATTAAACCTACTTTCTTAATTCAGTTAAAAAAAAAAAAAAAAGATGTGACATTTTTCTGAGATCTTATTTCTCTAAGAAGGGTACTAGAAAGCCCAATGTAGAAAACAGTTTAAATGGCATATACATTTGGAGGCGGTTACTATTTGTTTTATAAGGAAGAAAAAAGCTCCAACTTGCTTCCTTGAAGAATGAGTCCTCTAGTTCTCTTGAGTGACTGTGTATACATCATTAATGACTAGACAGAAAAGCTTTTTTTTCCCAGTTGGGGGTCGGTAAATACGCAGGCAGAGAAGATAACATTTAAGTGCCAACAAACTAACATCTTCTGAAAGTCTGACAGAATTGCTGATACAGTCCTTGTGTAAAAAAAAGAGAAGTGTTTCTATTGATACGTTGATATAAAAGCGTCAATCCCCATGCCACTTTGTTAGAAGGAAAGGTGGTTCAGTTGTGCTTGAGACTGAACCTTTGCCCTGTATTTCTCTCGAAATTTCTTTAGCACTAAAATCTAGTGGCGACTGAGCCTGGGGTCAAGACCGGCCTTGAACAAATGGCCAAGCGAGGGATATAGCTGTTGCTGTTTACCTCTGTCTCCCCACCTCCAATACTAATGCTCCTTTTCTATCACAACATAAGACTCGTCCTGTGCCTTAGCATCTTTCCTCACCTGGGCACCCAGTACCTAAATAACCCTAGCTTTTGGTCCTGTTCCACACGTCTCAGATTTGTTAGGTGGAAACCTGAGAGATTAGTGGCTGATGAAAGCCTGAAACCAAAATCCTTCTTGTACTAGTTTATGTCTTTATATCAGACTGTTGGAGAACAATAGTATTACTCAAAGAGTGATGCTATTATGGTGGAAATTCAGACATCACAGAGAACTGATCAGGATGTCCTTTTGACTTGGTTTGACAGCAAAGAGAAGTCGGGAAGTTCTTCAAATCACGCCAGGTAAGGACTCATACACTTCCGCCTGTGAGACCAGATCAAAGTATCCAGTTGGGCAGCCTTTCCCTGCCCCATGCCCTGGAACCCTCCTTTCCTTGGCAACATGCCGAGCACAGGACAAAGGCGATGCTGTGACATCTTGACCGTGCAGAGTGGTGTGTTTAACATCCACACAAAACACAACTGTGTGTACTTCCAGCCGTTCCCCCTGAAACAGGTGATGAGATGGAAGGTCTGTGTCTGAGTGGGACGACGCCTGGGAAGGCTTACAGCTGCCAGTCTTGCACCTATGCTTGCCCACCATCTTCAAAAGAACAGAAAGTGGTGTCGCTAAGAAGTCCTGGCTCATCAGATAGGATTTCAAAGCAACACTGTCATGGATAGGCTTAGAGGAGGGGCTGGGATGTGTAACAGCATGCCTTGGCTGACTGGGCGAGGACTTGGGTGTTGCTGGAAACTCATGTGGATCCCATCTCAGGGTTCCACACTCGCCGCTGAGGCCTTGAGCTAGTAGCCAGTCCCTGGGGACTTGAGAAGGCTCTGTGAATTACTCACAAGACCGAGGGACCCTTCCTAAAGCAGTGTAGACCTGATTCCCAACGCAAGTGTAGGTTGGGAAAGTGGAGAAAGGAATGTTGAGACTCTACAGTTTATTAGACCTGTCTGCCTGTCCTTCAGCATTGTTTTTCTCCAAACAAACACTTCCCCAAAATGATGAGTTGAAATGAATGGCGTTTCCTTGAATTTTCTCTCATTTTTCAATAGTCCGGCTGCTACCCTTTCCCCTCCTAGTTGTTATAAGTTCAGTTGGTTTCGGGTAGACTTGTTGCCTCAAAGCAGCTGACTCTCCTTGCGGGTCCAGGAGGTAGGAGAACAGATATACTTGTCTTTTTTCCCAGTGGGACTTGGCCATCTCTTGCAGCGACTGTGGCCCTGAGGTGTGGGCTCCTGTTTGCTGCTGCCGTGGTCTCATTAATGGGCTGAGTTCAGGATGTTTTGGAAAAAGCGCAGTGCTGAGGCCTAGTCGTACGTTGTTTAAGACAAAAACCTCATCGTTTATAGGCTATGTTTGGGAAGTGCTGCAATAACTCTGCTGCATTTTGCTTTTGGCAGCACTTAGACCCAAGTTCTGGGAAGCGATTGGTAAGCTCTGTGGGGATGGAGAGAAAGATCCCCCCAAGTGCCTCATCCTTTCAGTATCAGAATCTTCTCTGGGTACACACCACCTAACTCTTAAGAATTGTTTCAACCACGCACGATGTTCACTGCTGTTATTTATTTGAGGGGCCTCTGGGTGATGCTGAATTGGTCTCTTCGACACCATACACTTGATAACTTCTAGGGGAATGAGGTTGATAGGGTACAGGGGACAGCATCACCCATCAGCTTTACCATCCAAGCGTCATGGTTCTCAGCAAACCTTTTTTAATAGTAGGGACCAAGGAAGAAACTAAATAAGATGGTGTCCTACTCTGGTCCAAAGGGCTCTAGAGCCCATCTCTCTTCCTTCCCAAGTAACTACTTTCCCTTCATAGCTGATTAGGGTTATATCAATGCCCACCTCTTCCTCAGCTCCCTAGATTCAGTATTTTTCCTAAGATTATTATAAGAAACCCCTGACTGCTCCCCACCTCTGCCTCCAGTCCTGGACTTTTTCAGTCCATCTTCATAACTTAATTGCAATGGTTGTTTTAAAATGTGAATCTATCTCCATGTGCTATACAGTATGTCCTTGCTATTTATTTTGCATACAGTAGTGTGTGTATCTGTCAATCCTCAATTCCCAATTTACCTCTCCATCCATATTTCTCCTTTCATAACCGTAAGTCTGTTTTCTATGTCTGCAAGTATAATTCTGTTTTATAAACAAGTTGCATTTGTACCATTTTTTTTAGATTCCACATATAAATGATATCATATGATATTTGTGTTTGTCTGACTTACTTCAATGTGTATGTATAATCGAATCACTTTTGTGTACATTTGAAACATTGTAAATCTACTACACTTCAATAAAAAATTAAATTAAAAAAAAACTGAATCTGACCATTTTGGCTCCTGGCTTAAAATTACCTTCATTAATCTCAGGATAAAATACAAATTCTTTTGCAAACCCACCCCAAAGCCCTTTATAAACTGTTCTTTTCAGTCTCACCTTTTATCACAATCCCCATCCTAATTTCCTACTGTCTTACTTACAGCACCTCTTCGTTACCTGGGAATTCTTCAAATGTACTCCATCCTCCTTGGAATATTCTCCCTCAAACTGCTTTCCCCTTTTTGGTTAGCTTCTACTTACGCTGTAGGACATATTCAGAGATTCCTTTCGCAGTTGATGTGCATAGTTGATTGCCATGGATCAAGTTTGAGATAGCTGTTTGTTCTTGGTGTGCCTGTGATGTTTGGACTTGCTTCTGACACAGCGGTATCTCTCTGATTTTATGTTTTCTCTTTACTTGCCTGTTTGCCTACAAGAAATTAAGTTCTTGAGGCAAAGACTGTGTCTTAGTCATCTTTGTAACTTTAGTACTTGATCAATAGAGTAGCTTCTTAGCAAATGGTAGATGAATAAATGTCTGACCTATGCCAGTATAAGCTAATCACTCATAAGAAAGCTGTCTCCTTTCCTCCTTCTTTCCTTCCTTCCACTCTCTTTCTATTCTTTCTTTACTTCTTTATTTCTCTCCTAGTTTGGGAGGGTCTTTTGGTTTTTTTCTTGGTGCTACATATGGAACTTCACTGGGCTTATCAGGCCATCACTTTCTGGATGGATATCATTTCCACAGTCTCGCCCAGGTCAATCTGTTGAGAGATTCCCAGCCTCTCCCCAGTTCCCTCCCAGATTTTCTACTCTTATCGCCAACCAGATATGTATACGATGATCTATGTGATATCTATATCTACCTAGAGACCATGGCATGGCCAAGATAGCCCTCTTCTCTCTCACATTCTCTAAGTATTCCAGTAGAAAGTTGGAAGATTCTGCTTCTCCTCTCCTGAAAACAACAACATCAGAAGCCTTTATTAAGTTCCAGTGGAGTGGAGCAATTGTGCGAACGGGGGATGGAGGCTTGGGAGTGAACCCAGGGTGCTGCTTTCACTGGGTAGAATCTGGTAGGGAACCACTGTATCCTCTCTCCATCCCCCTTCCTCTGGTGGCTAGGGAATCCACAGAATCTTTGGTAGTCACTAGTGTTGTCCATTAAGTTCTTCCCAGACTTACGGCAGAATTTCATGTACTTGCCCGAACAGAAATGGAGGGTGACTTCCAGACAGAGGCTCCTGGAACTGAGACGTGACCCATCCCTCTCAGACCCTGGCTGCTCCCCCAGCCTGATCTGAGAGAGGACAGTGACACTCAGATGCATCCTTCACTGGCTGTGCACTAGTTGCAAGGGGTAAAGCTGCGTGTTAAGTGCTGAGATCTGCAGGCTCTGGGTTCCCACAGGGAAGCCTGGTCTCCTCCACTGGCTGATACAGTCACTTAAATAAAATGGTCTCTTCACTACAAGTCTTCTGCTGGGGATTCCGTGGGAAGAGGGGGCTCAGTGTCGTGGACGTTGACACCTCTGCAGCTCTCCCTGATCTGACCCCCATCATCCTTACCTGATCTTCCCATGGCGCTCCCGTTAGATGGGCCTTGAGCTATTGTTTTGCCGCAGTTGACATCTCTTGTTTAATTTCTGCACCATCTGCCCCACCCTTCTGCTAAGATCAATTCCCACTTCCTTTTGGGAGCTGCTCCAGACCCATCTTACAATGGGCTACCGATCACGGCATTGGGTACCCCTGACCGCAGTAACTGGCACAAGACCTATTCGTCCTGACCATTCATCCTTCCACAAGTGATTGGTTCAAGAGGTGGAAATATGACCCATATTGATCTAATCGGAAAACTTCTCTGCTACATTCAAGTGCTCACGTAAGAGGCCTCTCTCTCCTTTAGATTCTGAGAGGGTGGCGTGAGTGCAGAGCACGCTTCCTGCTGCAGAGTGTTCAGCTGCAACACCTGCAGACAAGAGCATTGTCAGCACACAGAAGCAGAGACGAGAGCTATAGACAGAGAAACCCTCCAGTTTTGTGAGCTAACAAATCCCCTCCTTGTTCTCCCACTAATCCAAGTTGCTTATCTGACATTCTTAACAGAAAAAATTCTTACAGATTCACCCAGCAACATTCAGTCTCCTCTTTATGAGTGATCCATGTGTTGTGCGTGTCCCTTCCCTCCACACTCTGGTGGTAAATATATAAGTGACCTCAGGTCCTCGGTCCTGGTCTTTCTGGTAAGCAGGCACTCCGCTCTGAGAGCCTCGGGGCTCTGCAATCATTAACCTTGTTTAGCCAGAGGTCAGATGGACATCCTCTCCAACTTCCTGAACCCTGCTGGAAACAGACCTCTGAGCTGATGAACATAACTCACCCTCAGCCTTGTGAATATTATTCCTGGGACCATCTATTCAGAAACTCTCAGAGGTGATTTCTTCTCATTGTACTTAGAATTATGACCTTCTCAATTTTCTTCTACCTTAGAATACTAGTAGTACATCATCAGAAAGGCTGAGGGAGGTGGTGCTTTGTGTCCTATTGGCAGGAAGTGACATTGGATAGTCAATTCAAAGAGAAGCTTGAAACACAATAAACAGCAAGAAAAGTGCCTCGAGCTTGGGGCCATCAAAGGTCAGGACACAGAGTGTTTCACGGGAGCGGAGCCCAGAGCACATCACTATGTCTGGATGCTCTATCTTCACTGCCCCTAGAGCTTCCTGTGAAAGCAGATGCTCCTAATGGAGACCTTGAAAAGGCAATGATAAACTATGTTTGAGTTCCTTGGTTTACTAAGGCAGGGTCGTGTAAGATTCATTAAAATAGTACTAGGATTAATTGTCTCGAATACTTGGCATTCAAAGAGTTAAGTTCCAGTTTGTTTTTTTTTTCCTAGCAAATGTATTTATGTAGAACAGCCCTTTCTCTGATCTGGGTCGATAAGGTGTGCTGTATTGTTTATCAATATAAATAATCTGCAGTGTGGATATCTTCGTTTTGTTTATATGCACATTCTTTAGTATGTGATAATGTTGGTGAAAGCATTTTGTAAACAGTAAAATGCATGAAATTGTTCTTTATCACCGTGCTTCATGGGCAGTCCTGAAGGGCACTATTTCTGGCTTCTCCCTGGAAATTCCTACACTAGAGCCATTCTTGAAGTTTAGTGCACATCAAGCTCTTCTGGGAATCTGTTAAAAGTGCAGATTCCTAGGGCCCATTCTCAGATAATTCTGACTTAATGGCTCTAATGTAGAACCCAGAAACCTGCATTTTAATGAAAGGGCTTCCCATTGTCCCCCAGTGACTCTCACACAAGTAATAAACCCTTTAAAACTAATGCTCTCTGCTTCTCTGGAGCCTCCAAGTGCCCTGAAATGCTCTCATTCCATTTCAGTGGGTCTGAGAAGACATTTCTTCTGTGCTGTATCTGAAGTCAGACCCAGACCTGAATCACTGAACAGAGGCTGGAATCATAAAATAAAAGAGGATCTGATTGAGGTGACTGAAATAAGTTACAGAAAAAAATAAAGACTTCCTAAGTCAAGTTTTAGATGGTGGTATAATTAGAATTATTATCCATTATTTATGTGGCAGATGATGTTCATGAGATGCTTGATGACTCTGTGTTAATAGGCAGTGTCTTTGCTGAAGGAGAACGTGACATTGGTCTATCTTTTCTCTCTCCTGCCTCCCTCCCACTGTATCTCTGCTTCTGCTGAGCCCCAGCTGGTTCTAACGGCATTTCAGGCTTGCCACCTGGTAGGAATTTGTGATAAAGAAGCAAGGCCATGGCTAAGAGCCTGATATGGAAACTGGACATCTTCCTACAGAGTGTCAGTTGTTTGATAACAGCCACAGTGCTGCTATCATTCCTTTCCCACCCTCCATGTGCTGGACGTTTGTCACAATTGATCTCATCAAATTCTCATAACAGCCTTGCAAGTAGATATTGTCTCTTTAAAAATGAAGAAGCTAAGGTTCAAAGAGATTAAATGACCAACTCGTGACAGCACAACCAGTGAAGAGTGGAACGAGGTGACCCTGAGTGCGACTCCCAGGGCTTTTTCACTATTTATCAGGGCGTCAGGGCTCCCAACGGCCCTCAGAGGGAAGAGGGCTGCACAGCTCTTTGGTTTGGTAGTTTCTCTGCGTCTGTTTAGTGTTCTGCCCTCACTACGGTCAACAGCGATCTTTGCCAGGTCTTGTTGACTTTAATTAATCTTCCTTGGGTTCTTCCAGCATCAAAGCCTGGACTACTTACTATTTCCTAAGAGAGCACTTTTGGTAGAACGGGATCGATCTCAACCTGAAGGGTTCTGAGAATACAAAGTACTTGGTACATGTGATCCAAGCTCTGCAGATAAACTGCATTTGTGCCACAATTGCCTTTGCTGTGCCAAATTACTGTTTCTCCTTCCTTCACTTGGATATTGCATTTCAAGAAGTCAAGACCTATCACATGAAGCTGTATGTCCTAGGGGCAAGGGGAGATGCAAAGTTAAGCACAGTCTGTCAAGACAAGGGGCAATTGGGCTTGAAAAACTCCTGCTCTTCAGTGTCAGTGATACCCTGCTTTATTGGAATGAAAGCTCTTGTGCCCAGCGTCCTCTGACAATCTGACTTTAATGGGGTTACTATAGCTGGGGTGAAGCATTTTATATGGAACCAGGTTTACATTATCCTACTCTTTAGAGATCTTGCTTGCAATGCTGTTCAAATCCTTTAATCCATAAATAGGATTCCAGACAGTGCTGGGCTTCCTTCCAAAACTGTAATCTTCCAGTATATGAATTATTACCAAAAGATTAGGGTGTTTCTAGTAATAACATTTCAAATAAATCAGCTTTCATGGAGGAACAACAAACTAATATTGGAAATAACAACATAAAGACATTTATATAGCCACTTGCTAGAATAACTTCCCTAACCAGGGGCTTCTTTTCTCATTTACATTCATTCTGTTTGAAAAGTCTTTTTTCATTTATCATTAGCTACTGGCTTTAGCCTTAAAGCATGCTACATGTTTCCAGGTCCTGGACTTCCTCAGTCCCTTCTTTGAAGCCTATGAAAGGACCAGATCTGTTAACCCAGGAATGGTCAGAGGTGTTGACTACTGTCCCTAGAAGCCCCAGATCCCTTTGGCTTTTTTCTCTGGCTCTGAGCCAGGGTGTAGGAGGGAGGTATAAGTAAATTTCAAGCTGAGAAATACTCTTGAGGGGCTCGTATCAAAGTTCACGAATGAAACCGTGGACTAGAAGAGAGGGTTCCTTGAAGGGTCTTAGAAATCGAGTCTTTTTTTGGTGACACAAAGATCTCTGCTGACCCCACATGCATGCACCATGGTGATGATTCCAGGCCTGTGTGAGATGAGGTAAGAGCACCTGGTTTATACCCGGATGAATTCTGGCTTCATCATCATCAAGTTTGGAATCTTAGACAAATTCTGTTACCTTTCCGTTCCTTCATTTTCTCATCTCCTAAATGGGGATATTTACTACCCCATGGGATTATTGAGAGGATTAAATGAGCTATCAGTGGTACCATTAGCTCAAATATGAGTTCTTTCTATTGTTCTTTTTACCCATTTGAATTCATGGCAAGTTGGCTGATGAGAAGCGTTCCCCTCTCTTAGCCACAAATGGCTGTTTTGAGAAATACCTCCAGGCTAGAAGCTGGGATACCTGGTTCAACTTCCGTTTCTGTGGCTAAGCCACTGCGACCTTGAGTGAGCTGTCATACGGAAGGTCCCTTTTTATTTTCTATTAGAGGAAAAGTGTCTGGCTTCTCACTACCTTGTAGGGTGAGAAAGTACTAAAGCCAATATACTTATATGAGATCACTTTTAAAGGAGACATTTAATAGTCATAGAACTTTAATGTTAGAAGGGGTTATCTATCTAGGAAGGGAGGGAATTAACATTCATTAAAAGTACTCACCATATTCAAAGTGCTTTATATGCAGTGGCATATTTAATCCTAACAACCCCATTAGAGAGGTGGATTATGCCCAATTTACAGAAGTAGAAGCTGAGACTCAAGGAGTCACATTTAGGTGACTTAAACCCCTGGTGAACACAGATAAAATGTGGCAGAGGCAGAACTCAAACCCAGATCTGTAGGACTCCAAAGGCCATTGTGTCCCCACTGAACCATGTTTTCCCATCTGTACTTCTCATTTTACAGGTGAAAGAACTGGGAGTCAGTCGATGTTAAATCATTCATCTATGGACTTAGCTGGTTAGTGAAAAATTCAAGACCAGAACCCAATTTTCCTGATTGCTATTCTTGAGACCTCCCCTGCCCCCTGCAAAGTGATATGAATCATCAAACCTAAGCCTCTATCTTTCATTATTATTTCAAAGATGTTTTGTTTTCATTTCTGATAGATTTTCAACAGACAGAGACTCCTAACATTTTAGCTCTCAGAACTCCCTTCTTATATGAAAAGGTTGGAATAGTTGATTTCTTTGGTTCCTTCTAGCTCAAAAATTCTATTATTCTTATGACCCTCCATTCCCCATAGCAGTTAATGATCTGTAAAGAAACACTTAAATGCACAGGTTTACTACCCTCTCACTCTGTGAGCTAGAGGGAAGTCAGCTATTATTTTTCTTCTTCAAAAGGGAGATCTGAGACCCACATTGCTTGAGCAACTAACTCAAGGACATAGCTGATCACTGGACTGAGCCAGGCCTGCAATGCTTGAGGGAGATTCATATTTTCTTCACCTTTTAACCTTGATCTTTAGCAGAGGGTCTTGACATAGTTTGTGTTGGTTTAGAGAACAAATAAACTCATGCTTTAATGGGTAAGTTTAACCCAGGCTTCCCTACTCCCAGTGTAGATTTTTAGCAGCTCCCATTTACCCAGAAAAGCTTTTGTAATAGGGAAAATTTGCCTATTTTCTGAGTGTTTCATATAGTGGGCTTTCCTGAAGCAGGGTAGACCTGATGGAGCAGGAGGAGGATTTCAACAGGAGGATGTCTTACTTGTGGGTCCCAAGCGGCGGGTCTGAACACTGACCTGGGAGGGTGTATGGGCAAATTTGCACACTGCACCCCAGTCTACTCCGACTCAATTTAAGGCTGCATTAGCATCCTCTTAATGGAGCGCGAAAGGGGAATGCCTGGGGAAGAGATGTTTGTGAATTGTCTCCTCAGATTAAAGGGCCTTTGGAATAGAAAGCATTAGCCCTTTGATTAACTGAACCCTGCATTTTATATTTTTGGACTTTTAAATGAACAGGGAAAAGAAAAGAGGAAAAACACCACTGTGTTTTTGGAAGCTCGCGTCATTTTTTTCTCTCTTTCTCGCCCTCCGTTTAGCTGCCCTCAAAGGCAATGATGAATGGCGTGCACTACAAAGGGGAGCTGCTGGGCACACATGGGCCGGGTCCTGTTTCCATCAGGGCCGCTCAAAGGGAAGTCTGCACCACACGCCGCGTCCCTCTTTCCTCCCTAAACAAATGTTGTTTTACTGAAGTGGTGATGGCCTGATTTAATTACAGGGAGAAAGAGAAAGTTCATTCTTTTCTGTGGATGGTGTGGGTAGGTTGGGAACCAGAATTCACCAGTCTCCAGGGCCCCCTGCTCAATGACACATTCTACCTCTGTTTCCCCATCTGTTTAAAAGGGAACAGAGCTTTCCTAGCTGTCTCAAGGGGAGGGAAAGGACTGTTGTTTACAAGTTGATCTGATGACCAAAAGTATGGGAAAGAGGAGAAAAGGGCAGGGGAGGGGCTATGAACACATGACTTCATACACTTGCTTCCTGTTAGCAGGAGAGGTGGAGATGGGGCCGAATAAAGGAGATGGTTGGGACATATTTCTCCTTGGGGAGTTTTTGGAATATACTGGCTGCCTCCTTCCACTTCCTCTAACATTTGCATAGATATTTTTGTTGAGATGATATTCAAAATCCTGAAAGCAGCGGGGTGGACTCCTTGACCTACAGAAGACCATTTCAAACCATGATTCTGGGACACTGATCTTTGCTTTGGAAATTGAAGACAATGCATCTTCACTGAAAGGCTCTTGTCCTCCCAGCCCACGGCACAGGGATGGTTCCACTCATTAGAGGGCAGGCCTGTTTCTCAGGGGCCGGCCCGCTCTTCTTAAACAACTATTGTCTCCTTTCCTATTCAGCTGTCAGCTCTTTTCCCATGATGCTGCTGATTTTCAGTCTGAAAAGAGCCCTCTCCCTGCTGGGCAGTGAGGCAAGTTTCATCCAAGAGCACTGTGAACCCCTCTACCCCCACCCGCACTGTGGACCATGGCGAAAGAGCAAGCTTCCTTCTAATATCACACAGTGATCTTAGCTGGCCCCAGTCTTGTGAAAATAAGGAGATGGGAGGATGAGTAAATGAATAACTCTTATCTCTATTTCTAGACATTCTTAGTACTGGGCAAAGAGATTATGTGGAGTCAAAATATATTCAGCCTAGGAACTGAAAAAAAGAAAAAGAAAAAAAAAAGATGAGAATTTGACTTAGGATAAATTAGACCGTACGTTTATTTTTAGAAATTAGGCAAAACCCCAAAGATATCGCGTAACATCACCTGGGGGAAGTGCTAGGACCAGAAGTCCACATATTCAGGTTCTGGTTTCAACTCTGGAGCTAACAAATTAGCTTATCTGAATCCAACATGCTGCAAGGCTAGTGAATGACAGTGAATCAGTTGACCAGAGGGTGAGCTTAGCTGACTCTCTGTATCTGTCTGAAAACAGATCTGCTCATAGGCATGGAGCATTCGATGGTACATAAAATAGCAGTAGCCTTACATGTGGAAGACTAGATGTTTCCCACATTCTCTAGACACGTCCATAACAAGTGTAAACATCTTTACACAAAGGTTTGCCTTTTGGAACTAAGTCAAATTTATTATCTAATTTATTTCTAAACAGATTTAAAACAGAGACGAAGGAGAAAGAAAATTGTTTAATTCTGTACACATTAGCATTTTAGTTATTATTATTAAAGAAATACTCCTCAAATATGAAATATGATACACTGGAACCCCTTACCCAACACCAGTCACTCTTTCCCCTTACTCCCGGGGTGTCTTAGCGTGAATCTCATTTGGAAAGTTCCAGAAAGGACAAGCTAGCACAGAATTGCTGTGGCACCTGTCCCGGGGTTGCTGGCGGTGGAGACAAGTAGAAATTCAGCTTTGGAAAAAAATGGAAAGGTGAAAAGTTCATGAGATGTTTGAAGCTAAAAAATGAAAATCGTATATCCATTAGAGGAAAGAAAAGAGGGAGTTTCTAAAATTGCTAATGGGACTAATTTGCCCGTGTTCCCTTGAGAGGCTGGTTCATCCCACACTTTAGGATGTTATGGATCTCTTGCATTTTCCTGCTGTCTTATGAATTTTTTTGTCGTGTGACTTCCCCTTTCTCCTTTGCTTTGTTCTTTGGCATCCTTTCCCTTCACCTCGGGCTTCCAGATAATCAGCCCCATGATGCCAGGTGTCTTGCTCCCGTTCAGCATAATTGAGTTTTCACTTTCACTTGAAATTTGGGCCCCTTTGGAGCCGGCCAAGCCTGGTAATTAAAATGTCCCCTTCATCTCTAATTGCTTCATTTAGCATCTAGTGCAATGGTTTAGAAACACGTGTGCCCTCCACGGCGATCGGCTGTGCCCTGGATAACTGACAAGCAGTACCTCTTGCCCTGGCTACGGAAGGTTGGTCTATTCTGGGGCTGGGCAGTTTTGAATCCCACCCTTCTCCTTTGACCCACTGTGCTCTCTTCACTTGTTGGAAAACATATTTTTAATATCTCTGCCTTCTTGGGTGTCAAGAGGGGCCAGTCCCTGCCCTCTTCAGAGACAGGCTATTACATCTCCCAGCAAACCTTATCGCAGAGGCCACACGTTCCCACCGGAGCCAGGTAAGGAGGTGGGGAGGAGCTCTGGGCTGGGAGGGGCAAAGTCAGAGCTTGAGTCCCAGCTCTAAAGGCCCTGGTCTATCAGTGTCTCATCGCGACCTTGGGGCAGTCTCTCGATTGAGCCACACGATGGCTGTGGCAGTGGAATGAGGGAAGTTTTGGGATGTCTCAAACGATAAAGAATTTATGTTATGATTGTGACCCAGAGGACACCTGGGGCCTTGAGTATGTCACGCAGACACTACCTCTCACTTGCAGCCTCTGAACATGGCTGCGGGGGAGGTGGCCGCATCCCCCTAGACATGAGTTGTATCGGGCAGGAGGCGGCGATGATGGTTATGTGGTTTGGGAGTGGGGAACACTGCCGCAAGAAGCACCGAGGCTATGATTCTTTACCTCTCTTCTCTATATTGATCTTCCCAAAGGAAGTGTGGTTGGGAGGCAGGGGTAGGTACTTCCCACCAGAGAGATGCTGTGATGTCACCGCTGTCCCGCTCAGGAAGGGTGGGTAGCAGGAGCTTTTGCTCATAATTGGAAGAATTGGCCAAAGTAGCAGGTTCCAGTTAGATTTGCTGAAAACCCTTTCAGGTGTTGGGTGAAGTCTAGTAAAGTGGTCTTTCCCTCTCAATGCTGGTGATATTAAGACTTCTCTCCACTGAAAGCGAAGGAAAAAGGTCAAAGCATTGCCATTTCCACCTACATTTTTTCAGCGAGCTTAACAATGCTTTAAATCTAGTAACTGCTAACTCGTGAGCATCACAAAGTAATAGGACTTCCTTCTGTAGGATGTATGTGTGTGTGGATGTGTGTTTCTGTCCTTACATATGTGTGCCTGTGCACTTGTGGGTAGATGCAGTATGGAGTGGAGGGAAGTCATCATCTTCTCATGGGGTGAGAAGACGATCCCAGAACTGGACATCTGAAACTGGTTATTTGGGGGAAAGCATATCCTTGTCGATTGACAGCTTTAGCAAATAAAAATACATGATGCTCAGTTAAATTCAAATTCCAGATAAACAATGAATTTTTTCTTTTTTTTAGTATATATATGTACAATGCACTATTTGGGACACACATTATAAACAATTATCTGTTGTTTATCTACGATTCAGATTTAGCTGGGCATCATGCATTTAATCTGGCAATTCTACTTGTGGTGGTGTGGTAGGCGGTATCAGAGTCTCCTTGGGTTATGAAGAAAGCACGCAGCTGTTATTGTTTTTCCAAGCTTTACAGTGCTTATGAGAGTCAGAAACTTGTGGGAGGAAGTTAAAGACTTTGTACCAAATCAAGTGTTGGGAAACTTCTGCTGTGTAGCTTAAAACAATAGAGGAGCTGAGAAAATCACCCAGTTAGCTATTCAACATCGGGTCTCAGGACTCTGTGTATATTCAGGATTAATCTTTTTTATCCTTTCATTTGAAAACCACTTTTTGAGCACCTACTGTGTTCCAGATACCGTGTTCTTGAGTAACCACAATGGAAAACTAATATAATACTGTGTTGTTGGACTACTACTTGGATTTCAAGGGAAAAGAACAGACATATTCAAGAAAGCTCAAAAAAATTGAAGAGTAAGTTTTTCTATCAAACACTGCGTGTTTATCTCAGATTTTCTCTAAGTTTCTGTTCTGTTCTCCATTTTACCAACCAGCTTTTTCTACTTACTAATTCTCCATATGCTACCAAATGGCTACCCTGCCACCTAAAATTATATATCCTTTCAGTTCCCAAACTGCTTCCCTGGTGGCTCAGACGGTAAAATGTCTGCCCGTAATGCGGGGGACCTGGGTTCAATCCCTGGGTCAGGAAGATCCCCTGGAGAAGGAAATGGCAACCCACTCCAGCACTCTTGCCTGGAAAATCCCATGGATAAAGGAACCTGGTGGGCTACAGTCCATGGGGTTGCAAAGAGTTGGACATAAATGAGTGACTTTCACTTTCACAGTGGTGAAGAGTCTATAGTCTGGAATCAGACAGATGGAGTTTGAATCTTGGCCCTACCATTTCAGTTTTATTATGTCCTCAAGACAGTCACTTAAAATTTTCTATTTCTTAGTGTTTCACCTCATAGAGCTGCTATGGATGAGAAGCCGAGCATTTAATGCATGCGTGCTCAGTCGCTTCAGTCAAGTCTGACTCTGAGACCCCATGAATTTTAGCCCGCCAGGCTCCTCTCTCCATGTGATTCTCCAGGCAAGAATGCTGGAGTGGGTTGCTGTGCCCTCCTTCAGGGGATCTTCCTGACCCAGGGATTGGCTCCGAGTCACTTCTATCTCCTGCATTGGCAGGCGGGTTCTTTACCACTAGCACCACCTGGAAAACCTGAGCATTTAATAAATGGTAGCTGTGATTGTCGGAGAAGGCTATGGCACCCCACTCCAGTACACTCGCCTGGAAAATCCCATGGACGGAGGAGCCTGGTAGGCTGCAGTCCATGGGGTCGCTAAGAGTCGGACACGACTGAGCGACTTCACTTTCACTTTTCCCTTTCAGGCACTGGAGAAGGAAATGGCAACCCACTCCAGTATTCTTGCCTGGAGAATCCCAGGGACAGTGGAGCCTGGTGGGCTGCCGTCTATGGGGTCGCACAGAGCCAGACACGACTGAAGAGACTTAGCAGCAGCAGCAGCAGCAGCAGCAGCAGCAGCTGTGATTGTTAGTATCGTCACACATGCAGACACACATACTCAGCCTCCTCCCTTTAGAAGGCAATATGATGTCATGACCCACTATTGCATCCAGAGTTGATGTCAAAAGAGCCACCTTAAATGCTAGTTACAGTTTCCTGGTCACATCTGTTTCTCCTATGGTTATATTCCAGTAGACTTAAATAGAAAACTTAATATAAAGTAGACATAAAAAACCAGAAAATTATGATAAAAATAAATGAAATATAATGCAAGTTATAATGATGATTCCTACTCAAAATAGGAAGAAGAGGAACTTTATAGAACATGCAGCCTATCTTATAGGGAATCCCTTTAGCTATTTAACATGGGGTGCCCTTCCTAATCCTTTTCTAAGTATAGCCATTTATATTTGTAGGTGATAAAATATTGGAGGAAGCCTGAGTAGTCTATGCCTCTTTCTAAGACCCATTAAGTTTGTGTATGAAAATTATAGCATCTCTTAAAATGGGCCTAAGCCCTTTAAAAATAGCCTGGTACCTTTAACAAAAACAGCCACTTGTCTGTGAACACAGGCACAAAAAACTGCTCCGTCCTACAAAGGTTAAGTCTCCTGTGACCCACATTTACCAAAGTACAGACGTGTGACACCTCTGCCCCTGTTGCATAGAAGCATCTCCAGCCTCTCCATGTGTTACTTTGATTTCTAAATGTCTTCTGTGCCTATCTCAAGGTGGGGAAAAGAGGGCTTATTGACTTCTGTTGTAATGGAATAAATACTTATCCAGGTGGGACTGCTTGAGAGTCTATGATTCCAAGACTTTTGGAGGGTCCTTGCCCTTGGTTTGGTACTGATGGGAAATGGCGTTTATGTCCTGTCTGAGACAGAGGAGATGGTTACATTTCTGTGGCAGTGGGAAAGGAAATGGCAGAGCCAAGGCTGGACATCAGGAAAAGGGAAGAGAGTTCCCATGGTACTTCTTGGCCTTTCCGAGTCCCCTCTATCCCTGGGGCAAGGGGACATGAGAATACAGTATCTTCCAAAGTCCTAGGGTTCAATAGTAGACATAGTGGGAAGTAACCATAGCCACAGGGATATGATCTAATATTTACCTTTGGGTCAACTAACTTGTATTGAAGTCTACCACATGTTTGGTTTCCCTGGTGGCTCAGTGCTTAAGAATCTGCCTGCCAATGCAGGAGACATGGGTTCGATCCCTGGGTCAGAAAGATCTTTTGGAGAAGGGAATGATTATCCACTCTAGTATTCTTACCTGGAAAATCCTATGGACAGAGGAGCCTGGTGGGCTATAGTTCATGGGGTCGCAAAGAGCTGGACATGCCTGAGCGACTAAACAACAGCACAACCACGTGTTTAAGGAGTTCTCCAGCCTCACCCTCAAGAAACTGTGGTTCCCATCAGAGCAGCATACTTGCACATATACCCCCTCCCCCCCCCCCCGCAACATGCATGTACTAAGAACATGAACCAGATTTCCAAAGCAGGAGCACTTCAGAGAAGAGTTAATGCTGGTTTTGCCAAAGCCATCACAGAAGGTTTAATGAAAGTGACATCACTGCAGCGCTGCATTAAATGCTTGGTGGCTTTTAAATAATTTGGGAGAAGAAAATGAGCGTTACAGGCTGGGGGTGGGGACAATTTGGAGAGAGAGAGAGAGCAAAACCATAACTTGTTAAGTTACAGAGGAGAGAATGAACAAAATGTGTGCGTGTGTGTGCGTGTGTGTATTTGGTGAAGGGGCAGTAATGGAGGAGGTGTGCAAAGATACCGGATAGAAACATGCGTATTTTTCCCCTCGTTATAAAAGAAAGGCTTTTCATGCCTCTCCTATCTGACCTGTCCTGGGTATCTGTGATGCTTGTAATCAAATTTCCATACTTAGGGAGAACATACATTCCGCAAATGCCTTTTCTTTGTACAGGCAGACTCTCCACACAAATTCCCAACCACAGAAAATGTTGCATTAATTTGATTCAGGAGCACCTTTCATGATAACATCTTTCCAAAACACACAGACAGGCTCCGTCTCCTCTTTCTCCCTTTGATGTATCAGCCCTGTGGGACTTCTGGGAAAGCAGACCCTTCCACAGGCTCAAGGGCCCCTTTCCACTCCTCTGCCTCCTTGCCACTTAACGCCTTCCTTACCTTCTCCAACTGGCCATTTCAACTCCCTTCCCCCTGTGAGAAATACATCAGTTTGTCCTCATCTGCAGAAGGGAGGTCCCTACAGCAGACGTTCAAGGAGGCTGCACACCCTCTGCCTTGCCCCACCTCCTCCTGACATAGAGTCACCGGTACTAGGCAGGCCTCTATATCAGTCTTACAGCTGCTGCTGCTGCTGCTAAGTTGTGTCAGTTGTGTCCGACTCTGTGCGACCCCAGAGATGGCAGCCCACCAGGCTCCCCTGTTCCTGGGATTCTCCAGGCAAGAACACTGGAGTGGGTTGCCATTTCCTTCTCCCATGCGTGAAAGTGAAAAGAGTCTCTGTGATTCTGGGCTCTGCTCTCGAGAAGAACACTGCCTAATGGAATGCTGGACTCTGTGATAGTGATGGTAAATGAAAATAGATTTCGGAGAAAGGAGAGACCAGGGTGGGATGAAGTAGCCAAGGAAAGTGACATGGGGGAAGTGGGGTCTGAATTGCCTTTTGCAGGCTGAGGAGAATTTGGGTTAGTTAGAGAGGAATAAAGGACTTCCCTGATGGTACAGTAGTTAAGACTCAGTGCTTCCAATACAGGGAATGCAGGTTCAATCCCTGGTCAGGGAAGTAAGATCCCACCCATGAGGATAAACAAAGAAACACACCAAGCTAAGCATTAAAAATTTAAAAAAAATATGTAGGAACACTGAGCTACATTTTTTTAAAATAGAGGAGAATGGAAGGCATGATGGAAACTTTGATAGTGTCCTGGCCATTGATGATACAACACTAGACAAGATCAGTATAGATTAGGAGTGCATTTCCCTACAAAGTCCTTGGCTTGGATGCATTGAGTTTGAAGGGCATCCTAGGCATGTTTCTGCCTCTCATTACCCATTCCCTACTGGACTAGCCATATTACCAACACCAAGCTATAAAGAGATTTCTTTCAGCAAGGAGAACTCTTTCCTAATTCCAGCCTTTTCTGAAAGGTCTGATCAGCTTCCCCTCTTCTCTCCTCCCCAGGGCTTTTTTTTTTTCTCTCCAGGTTGATGGATTCCCCTGATATAACAGGGAGAGGGAACTGCTAAAGAGTTGTTTGCCGTATATTGCTGTATATCTTCATCAATGTCTGGGCAGGCGAAAAGTGAGAGGCTGACTCAATTAAGTGGAACAGCGATGGGGGAGGGGGCGTGGTGGGTAGGGTGTTAGGAGAGGATGGTGCTAAATCAAGCACATAATTTCCAAAGCGCCACCAATCAAAATCAGCTCTCAACAAATCTGTGGTCGATTTTTAAAAGGACATTTTAATGATGAAATGACCATCTTTGAGACTATTTTGCGAGTAATTGAGTAAAATTCCGTAGTGAAAAATGTTTGGCATCAAGTTCTTGAAAATGCTTCCTCTTCTTTGCTCGCTAATGGACAGAAGCAGAACCAATCTCTAATCACATGAAACACAGCTCTCCTTTCCAGCCTGTGATTATGGAGGGGTCCCAGAGAGATGCTAGTTAAGGACTGTCAACTTGTCCATTAAAAGAGCTGGAGTTATGTGGGAGTTGTGTGTGTTTTCTTTCTTTCATTTTCCTTTATTATTATTATTGTTATCATTTTTTTCTTTCCCCTGAAAGATTTCAGATCATAACTGTTTCCAGTGAGCTGAAGCTTTGACATAGATTGTCAGCAGGGGAGGAAATTATCCTCCACCAACTTTGCACTTAAAAAACAAAATGAATGCCTCTTTGATTGGAGGGGACCAATTGGTTCTCTGACCTTACTATGTTCCAATATTCCTGCTGATTTGGAGCCTGGGTTCAGGCTTGCTTTAGAGTTGCCAGGAAAAACAGAGGCACTTGGCGTCTTGCTTTGAGGTGACAGAGAAACAGACTCCAGTGTTTCACGCCTGACTATAGAGTTAATTTGTCCCCACCCCCTTTCTTCCCTTCGCTTCTAGCTCTCCTATTGGTTACCGACAGTCCTCAACTTGGGGACAATGCCAAGTTTACAACTGAAACGTTCCTCAGTTGAGGAAAAACTGAATGCCAAGGATTATTATTCAGAAGCATTTCTCCTTCTGTTCTTTTCCATTGGAACTGCTTCTGTTCTAGACCCAAATGGGAAACGTGGGCTCTTTAAGGAGAGAAGGATGGATGTAATGGCTAGAAAGGGCTTCGGAAACAGGCTAATCCATGGTCACTCTGTGTCAAGTGTTACCAGATCAGGAAGGCAAAACCCGAGGGTAAAGGTAAAACCCTGAAATTCTTTTAATACGGAAAAGAATTAGATCACTTATGATGAAATGGACGCAGAGCCAGCTTGGGTCTTGTGGATTATGTGTTGTCCGATTTGTTCCCCTCCCCCAGATGGGAAGTCACCCCAGGTGCACTGAGTAAAGGAGAAGCTGGTGGGACTGAGGACATCAGAGGGCAGGGTGCCACCTGCCTTTCCAGTGTCACTTGCTCCCACTGCCCTCGTCACACCCACCCCGGTGATGCTCATCCCCCAGGTTTCCTGGCCCAGTCTGGCCACCTCCATGTCCTGTCCATGCCCCTCTGCTGACTCTGGATGCTTTTGTCTCTCGACCCTACTTCACCGCCTTGGGGATTAGGTTTTCAATGTATGAACTTTGGGGAGACACAAACGTTCAGTTCATAGCAGATGGGTTAACAGACTTTGATGACTGAATGTAACGAGATGGAAGGGAGTAGAATCTCAAGGTTTCAAGCTTGGAGAGCAACTTAGAAGCTGGTTCAGAAATCTGTGTTTTCCTAAGGGATACCATCTCATTCCCTAAGACTCAGAGATTATGAGTTGGTCTCCATGAGGAAATAAAACCCACCTAAATACCATCCTGCTGCTGCTGCTAAGTCGCTTCAGTCGTGTCCAACTCTGTGCGACCCCATAGACAGCAGCCCACCACGCTCTGCCATCCCTGGGATTCTCCAGGCAAGAACACTGGAGTGGGTTGCCATTTCCCTCTCCAGTGCATGAAAGGGAAAAGTGGAAGTGAAGTCGCTCAGTCGTGTCTGACTCCTAGCGACCCCATGGACTGTAGCCTACCAGGCTCCTCCGTCCATGGGATTTTCCAGGCAAGAGTACTGGAGTGGGGTGCCATTGCCCTCTCCAAATACCATCCTAGTGTTTATCAAGTACCCTCTCCCTCACGTACGCTCTCCTGATCTGACCAACTCTAGCCTCCCTCCCTCCTCTGAAGGCCTCCAGGTCTTTCTTCACAGGCAAGGTGTATACTTGTGTATTTGCCATACTTCCTTCCTATACTGCGGGGTTCGACTTACATTTGTGATTACAAGACTTCACCTGATATTTTAGTGTGGGAGGTCAGTTCTTTTTCGGCTCAGTTTGAGGAGTGTTCTGATTTCTTTTCACTTTCAGTGGGGTTTCCGTTGTAATGGAGGATCAGTTCTAATGGAACACCCCTGAGAAGTAGGGAGAACAAACTGCCTCCTTCTTTGTCCATTTTCAGGATTCAAATGAATCTCTTCCAGAGGAAAATCTTTCCATTCTTTTTCTGGTATTTTGAAATTTCTGGACCAGAGAATCAGGCTTCTGGTTCCCCAGTGAGAGGCACAGCTTACATACAAATACAACTAGGAGAGAGATTAGAGGTGATTTTGATTCCTGCTAAGGGTAAATTACTGTTACAAATTACATGTTAAAAACATGTTTTGATGGCAACCGTGGCTCTGGAGAGGTCTACAAATGAGAAGAAAGTGCTGGTATGAAAGCAGGTGCAGAATTTGGGGGTGACTGGACTGAGTACTACAGAAGCCTATGAGCTGCTTTGCAGAAAACGGCCTCTGATAATCTACCTCCTGCATCGCTCAGTTGCTGGGAGGCTTTGATCTATATTCAAATGAAAATGCCTTAATTGTTTTAACCTTAGTGAAAATAAAAAAGCAGTACTTTTTCTGGAAAGAGGTTAAAAAGTGGGGAAACTCTAAGGTTGTTAGGCTCAGAGGAAGAGAGGAAAGAAAACCTCATTTTGCCTTGGGCTGGGTGAATCCCTCCCCTCCCCCACCCCTCAATAATCCCATATCCCCCAGTACGGCAGCGCCACTGTTTGTCTGTCTTGTAGCCCTCATTGGCTATGCTTCCTTCCTTCTGTCAAGTTCCCACTCCCAATTCAATTTCAAATTAAACTCCCTCCCACTTTCTCTTATTCTAACCCAGAGGAGTTGGAGAACAGCTGGTCACCATCTTCCTTATGATAACCCTTCATATGGTGTAATTTTATTTCCTTAAATTAATGACAGTGTGTTGGGTGTCTTCCATCCCAGACACATTTTAATAGATGCTTTTAACATACGGAGAGCCGAGGGACAGAAAACAATGCTTCTGTCGTGTTTGGGCACATCCTAGATTTGAACATGGCTGACTCTCAACAAAGCTAGTGCCTTCTGATTTGGAGACAGAATTTAGAGATGTGTACACATCCAAGAATCCCTATGAATGGTCAGAAAGGCATAACCCTGTTTGATGTGCCCTTGGGTAAGGTGTGATAGGCTGTATAACTCCAAAGCCTCCTTATTCATCTGAGATCAATTATTTACCAACTTGACAATATTGTTGCTGTGGTAGATGAGCCCCACAGTGAAAGCAATCATTCCCCACTTCCCCTTTGCCAGCATTGTTTTCTCACAAGTCAGGGGAAAACGGCAATGGGTGCATTTTGGTCTCTTATGGAGACCTGCTCATAATCTGGGGAAAGGGATGGTAGGCTTAGGAAAACGCAGATTTTTAAACTGTTTCCTGTTTTCTCTAGGCTTGAAATCTCAGAATTCTACTCCCCTCCATCTCGTTCCATTCAATAATCAAGGCCTGTAAGTCATCTGCTATGGACTAAATGTTTCTGTTCCCCCTGGATTCATTGGTTGAAACCTATTTCCCAAGGTGATGGTAATGGGAGGTGGGGCCTTCGGGAGGTGATTAGGTCATGACAGCGGAGGTCTCATGGATAGGACTGTGTGTGTGCATACTCAGTCATGTCTGACTTTTTGCGACTCCATGAACTGTAGCCCTCCAGGCTCCTCTGTCCGTGGGATTTTCCCAGACAAGAACTCTGGAATGGGTTGCCATTTCCTTCTCCAGGGGTCTTCCTGAAGCAGGGATTGAATCTGTGTCTCTTGCATCTCCTACATTGCAGGGAGGTGCTTTCCCAGTCGGGCCCCCAGGGAAGCCTGTGTGTAGCATTAGAGCTCTTATAAGAGAGAGCTGTGAGGACACAGTGAGAAGACAGTGGTCTGTGAGGCAGGGCGTGGGTTCTCTCCAGAACCCAACTGTGCTGGTCCCCTCATCTTAGGCTTGCAGCCTCCAGAATTGTGAGAAACAAATTTCTGCTGCTCCTAAGCCACCTGGACTTACACTATGTTACAGCAGCTCAAATAGACTGACACATCACCTTTCTAGACTTTCCCATTTCTTCCTACCCCTGCAGTTACCACTTTTGACCAGGCTTTAACTATTTTGCTTCAGACTTCTGTAGTGGCTTCCTAAATGGTCTCCCATTCTCTGGGAATTTCGATTTTTGCTTTCAATTCATTCTCTCTCTCTTTTTCTTCCCAGCCCATCATTTTTTCTCATTTTTCTTGTCCTCCGTCTCTTTTGCTTTACGCCGTTTCTAGTACGCCATTTCCTTGCCAAAGCGTGGCTTGCAGGATTTGTATCCCAGCCCTGCCAGTTACTAAGTGATCGTGAATGAATTAGTGAATCTCTCTTTGCCTGGATTTTCTCATTTGTACAATGAAGCTGAGGATTGACCCTCTAAGGAAAGTCATAATTCTGATTTTTTTGAGAATAATTTTTTTTTGCACAATCCTTGCCTCCTGAAATCTTTCAGTTCTTCACGATCAAACTCAAATGTCACCTGTTTCCTTCAGGCTTTTCTAATGGATCAGTTAATGAAACCTTGCCCTTCTCTGAGTTGTGACATCATTCTTTAGTGGATATTTTCCAACTCTTTTCACTTTCTGTTTATATTATGTTCTATTTTCTTGAGGGGGAAGACTCTATATCTTGCCTGTTTTATTTATCCCTTCTCTCTATGCCTGGTCCCATGCTCTCCTTGTGGACACTCAAAATAGGATTGTTGATTTTCATGAATGGCAGACAATAACCATGGGGTTTTGGTGTAGACATTAGCAAGGGGAGACAAAGCTCATCAGTAGCACCTTCACTGGCCTGGGCCATAACCAGAGGCTCAGTACAGGGCTGGAGGGAATGAGACAGTGAGTTTAGTGGGAGAAACTTCAAAAGGCGCTTCTACCTGTACCAGCAAAATGCTTAACGCAGAAAATGTGCTCAAAAATGTCGCACGAGTGAATGCGGAAAGCAGAGATGCGCAGTGCCTAACATTCGTAATTTATTTATTGCTTTACATTTCCAAACACTCTTCAGTTTTGCTCTCATATTTGATCCCCAAATACCAAACTGGAACATATAATAGGACAGATATTATTACCCCTACCTTGTGGACTTGGACGTTGCATATCTCAGAAACTTGACCAAAGTGCTGTGTAGCAACAAGATGCTGGATACTGAGGGCAGAGAGACTAGACATAGTCTGGGCCATCTGTGAGCTCACGGCCTGGAGAGGCAGGAAGATGGAAAGGAAGATGAGAAGCAGTCATGACCTGGTAACATCTCACGATACCTGCTGTAATGGGAGTAGGCCAGGAGGACAGTCTGCATGGATGAAGAGAAGATTCCGAGAGGGGGAATGCTTAAGGGAAGTCTTAAAGAATGAGTAGAAGCCAAGAATAAGAACTCAGGAATCCTCAACTCCCAGCCTAGTTATCTTCCTTTTCGGGTAGAGAAAGGTCCAAGTTCAAAACTGTTTTCTAACTTGCAGCTGAGAGCCACCCTCCCAGCTGCACAAACCAGTAAGCCTCTTCTTCGTGTTATGGGAAAAGACAGTGCTGTGCAGAGAAATGTACAAACACACAGGTAGCATTTTCATGTAAAATTCATGGCAAAACTGCAGAGACAGAAAGGGCTCCCCGAGGCCTGTCCTCCTTTGTAACTCGGGCCGCCGTTGGCACTGCAGGATGGGGAGACAGCCGTGATAGGCTGGGCTCCAGCTGGTACATGTCTGTTTGCTGGGTCTGAGCTGCTGCAGGCTGGGCTGCTCAGACAAAGGGATGAATGGCCAAAGGTCTGCAAAGGTGGGAAAAGGGAGGCGGGCAGAGGAGGGGCTGGGTGGCGGGGTGACTGACTAATTGCTTTGTTTGGTGGCGGAGGCCTTTCAGCAACCACAACGGCTACTTGAGGCCCATTGCTTAAGTGCTTTTCATCATCATTACCTCCTGTCATTAGTCCCATAAGCTGCTGCCATCAGCTCATTGCTAGTCGGGGGCCATACGTGTCACAGACTCGCTCTTGTTTGCGGATCTCTTTCTGCCTTCATCCAGAGAGAGGCCCTGATCCTCCAAGGTCTCTCTCTCTCTCTGGCCGCTGGGTCCCAACCTGTTCCCCTGTTTCATGGGTCCATCTGTTAGGAGACCCGCTGATGGCTGTCCCTGGCCGTCTGTGCTTCGCCTGTTAGACTGAGGGCAGAGTTAGGTCTGTTGCTGCCCAGCACCAGCCCTGTGGCCCTCTCCTCAGCGGTAACTCTTATCCTGCTGGATGGCACTGAATCTCTACTGTCACAGGTCCCCGCCATGTCCTGGCCTCATGAGGACCCAGGAGGGTGCTGCTTTCTCTAGGGACCCCAGAGCGAGTTTTTCTCTCTTCAGTCTAAGTTTGTATACCTAGTCTCTATGAGGATTGCCACTGATTAGATGGGTCGTTAACTGAGGGCTGATACATACCAGAGGGCATGCTGGGAACTATCTGTCTATTGAACCCTCTAAGGACACGGGAGATGATGCTATCTCCATTTTACAGATGAGAAAACCAAGCCTCAGGGAGGCTGAGGAACTTAATCGAGATCACATTAGCATCACCCTGCTTTTTATGGCTTCAGAGTTGCGGTTTATTCCTTGATTAGCCCCGTGGAAAAATGCTATGAAGGTAAGATTTGGAATCAAACAGAGTTAAGTTAGGTTTCCGCTTCTGGCACATAATAGGTGCATAACTCTTGGCAGATCACTTAACCTTCTTGACTCTCAGTTTTCTTATCTAGAAAGTGGAGATTTGACTTCACCTTATTACCATTGTTAAAGGGATTAAATGAGATAATATATGAAAAATGTCTAGTACCGAGTCTTTGAAAAATGGCAGTATTATGTAGGCTGTAATTGCTAACAAGGATCACAATTAGGAAATACCACTGGGCATAGCAAAGTGTTTTACTTGAATTGTGGCTGTTCAATTCATGTTTCTTTATGCCTTGAACTTGTGGATTAGTCAGAATAAACTGTGTTATAACAAATGGCCCTTGGAGTTTCCTGGCTTACAACAGCAAAGGTTTATTTCTCCCTCACTGCTGTGCATCCCTATCTTGAGTTGTCTGGGGCTCTGTTCCATGTTATCTTTACTCCATGTTGTCTTCCTTCAGACCTCTGGCTAAAGGAGTATTCTCTGGCTAAGGTCGCTCAGTTGGTAAAGAATCCGCCTGCAATACAGGAGACCCCGGTTCAATTCTTGGGTCAGAAAGATCCCCTGGAGAAGGGATAGTGTACCCACTCCAGTATTCTTGGGCTTCCCTTGTGACTCAGCTGGTAAAGAATCTGCCTGCAATGTGGGAGACCTGGGTTTGATCCCTGGGTTGGGAAGGTCCCCTAGAGAAGGGAAAGGCTACCCACTCTAGTATTCTGGCCTGGAGAATCTCATGGACTGTAGAGTCCACGGGGTCACAAACAGTCGGACATGACTGAGCTACTTCCACTTTTTTTTTTTTTTTAATACTCTTGGTAGTGGTGGCAGAGGGAAAAGGACAGGGTGGAGCTCTGAGAGCCTCTGCCTAGAAGTGATGTCCATCATGTCTGCCTGTATTTCACTGGCCAAAGCAAGTCACGTGGTCGCTCAGGAATTGAACAGAGCTGGCATGTATCATCGTCTCACAGGGAGGGGCACTGTAGGGAGTTGAAACCAGAATATTTAGCAATGAGTAAGGCAATCGGCCACAAATGGGGCTGCAATTGATTTTGATAATCTCAGAACTTACATATTTTGGTCTTATTTTATGTACTACTCAGATGTGCCCAAGAGTATTTAGGTTTCTTTTTGTCAGTTTTGATGAACCAAGATATTGCCTGAAATAACAAAATACACTTAGACCTAGTACAAACATTTTCAATTGCTGAAATTTCTGGAGGAAAAATAACTATTATTGCACATCTAAAAGTGTCTAGCCTCAAATATCTTTTTCCTCCATTAGAATAATTTTTGTTATGCTATTTTTGATAATGTGGTATTTCTTAAGAATGCAATCATTATTTGATAGTAGGAAACAATACTTTTTTTTTCATTGTTCCTTAATTTTAGCTGTAATAACTTTTGGTTGCCCATGTTCCAGGAAAGGGAAGTTTAGAGGATGCATCAGACGGTGCTCCCCCCCCAAATACATAATTTTTCTTATTCACACATCTTTGCCTCTATCTCTCATGTAGCATTTATCCCGATTCTGCTTTATTCAGAGTCATTTATTTATATATCAATTAATCATAGTCTGCTACTCGATTGTCAGTTTCTGGAGGGTAGTGACTCTTTCTTTCTAGCTCTGTGTCCCTTCTGGTACCCGATCCTGCTTTCCATAGGGTTTCTTGAGTTGAACTGGGTGGGAGGCAAGAATTATTCTCAAACATAATTTAAAAGAATAGTCTATTCTTCTCTTCAGGTAAAAAGCTGTAAGATTGTTTTTTCTCCAGAGAAAATGAAGTCGGGTCTTGCTAACTATTTCTAAGGGTTACCTCTAATTGGCCTTAAATTGCTCTTTCTAAGCCCAGTGCCAACTATGCAAGTGAGATGCTAATAGTTTTTCTTCCCTTCTCACCCCATCTAATATTTGCTTATGCAGCCCACCTTTAGAGACATTCTAGCTATCTGTGCTCGGTGAGTGGGAGGGAGGAGGTCGGGAGGAGAAGGAGAAGGCAGGAGATTTGGAGCGAAGGCACAGGCAATTGTGAAACAAAGAAAGAATTGTACACCTTGCTGTTTGGGAAAAAAAAAAGATAAGAAGCATGAAGTCCTGATAGAGTCTGTTGTATTAAATTGAGAGGAAAAAATTCTTGCCTCTGACTTTTTTAGCTGAGACTTAGGGTCAGTAGAGCAGAATGCGATGTTGCTGGTAGCCGATTTAATATTCAACTTCTGCCTATAAATACAAAAGCAAGAGAGCAAGAGTAAAAGAGTGCTACACAGAACGATGCTGTTACCCATCTCTAAATAGCAGGATTTGAATAAGGAGATTCCATTTGCTTAATTGATAATGAGTTTGTGAAAGCTCCTTTAAGAGACACATCAACTGCCTTGTTTACCAAAGCGATGCTTGGAGTTCAGCACAGAATTCTAAGGACTAAGTCTTTTTGGGTGCGTGACCTGGGAGCTTGCTTACCTCTGCTGCTTGGGATTCCTGGGTTCTCCACCCATGTGTCCAGACTGCTACGCCCTGTTCATTGGACGCCCTGATTCCAGCCTTCTTGATACTTCCCACAGTCATGAACATATATTCACTCCTCCTTATATTCTTGGGTTCCTGGGCTAGATAAAGTTGACAAGAACTGCTTATAATTTTTTACATAATCTAAATACTTTTGGCAGCAAGAAGTGGGTGGGAAATAAGAAAGAAGCTCAGACGGGGGAAATGAGTTGGTCTTCTGTACCTTCCACTCACAAAGTATTTTGTAATTCCACAAAGACTTTGGACATTCATTTTATTGTGATGGTATGGCAGCATGTAATTCTGCAACATGATCCATAGACTGGAATCTCAGCCCTACTTCTGACTCTTCTAACTCATTTATTAAATATATTTTGAGTGCCTTCTCCACTCTGCAAAGCTCTGGGGGATACAAAGATGAAAAAGCCATCATCTCTGCCTTTGAGAGATGCACCATTTAGTAGAGAAGCTTGTAAACATGCAAAAAGTGTGATAAAAATACATCGTGGTAATGCATGTAAAAAGGGACAGTACATGGCTTTAGATATACGCCCAGAAAATGTGAGCAATTATCAGGACTATTGCTGTTATCATTATTAAGTGATAATGGTGGCATGTTCAATGTCTTACAGAATCATTAAGGAAAAATTATACCTGGGGTACTAAGTGGGAACACAGGGGAAGGCCTCACAGGAGAAATCACTTTTGATTCGAATCTTAAAGAAAGAATGGAAGATCATAACTGAGCAAGCTTGGGATGGGAAGCTGGGTGGGGGAGGGTAAGAGTAGGGAAAGGCAGTCCACGTGGAGAGAACCATCTGCCCAGTGCAGGAATGTAGGGGAGAGGGGCTATGTGGACGTGCGTGTGCAGTTTGGCTTGGCTAGAGTGTAACAGGGAGGCTGAGTGAGGAGAACGAAAGGTCTCCTCTTCTGGTTGAGGAATTAGATCTTATCTTCTGGGCTGCAGGAATGAAAAGTATTTCATAAGCTTCAATCAGATTTTCATTTCAGAAAACTAACTCTGCCCCTGGTTAATCATCTATACACACATTTGGGATTCACAAACAACATCTCTAGACCCCAGTTTTCTCATGGATCATGAGCATGATGGCTCATGACCCGCTCAACAGATAAACATGCTACTTGCATCAAAATGAGGAATAAGGAGGTGAAGGTCTCTTTGTTCATGACATTATCTTTAATGCACCCGACCATGCGCCTGATTACTTCTGGGTCTTTGCTTATATTTCCTACCTCTTCCTTTGCCCACAGCATAACTGCTTCCCACCCTCTTTAAACTTCTTCAAGTTGTCAGCATATTCTTCTGGGCTCCGCTCAAGTTATTTCTGGTCGAAAAAGCCTTCTGCTTTCATTTTCTATTGCTGCATTAAACATTCCCACAAACTTATTGGCTTAAAACAGCATTTACTCATTATTTCACATTCTCTGTAGATCAGGAGTCCAGGCACAGCTTAGATAAGTTTTCGGTTCAGGGCCTTACCAGACTGAAATCAAGGTTTCTTTCCAGAGCTCAGGTCCTCAGGCTCACAAGGTAGTTGGCATGATTCAGCTCCTTGTGGTTGTAGGATGGAGGTCCCTACTTTCTTGTGGGAGCCTCTTCTAGCTACTAAAGCCTGTCTGCCATTTCTTGCCGTGTGACCCCCTCTACTTACCTCTCTCTGCTTCCTCGAGGTAAAAAGGAGACCATCTGCTGCAACTTGAAATTGCTGACTTCTGCCTCTGACCTCTAGACTCTTCCAGAAAAGGATTCACTTGATTAGGTTAGGCACATCCACACTCAAGGACAAGGGATTAAACACCAGCTTTCACACCAGGGGATGAGGATCCTGGGGCCATGTTAGGAGTCCGCCTGCATACCTTCCCTTACCACCCTACAGAACAGTTCACCTTCTTGAAATTCTTAAACTTCCCAGGTGGTCTGTTACCATCCCCTCCATGTAAACAAACACTCAATTGTATTCTGCCTCTTATTACACTTGAGCTATTGCAGGACCAGTCCTTTCAATTGCCAGAGCCAGAAACATGCCTTTCTTTTTTTTTTTTTTTTTGCATCTATTTGCACCCTGGCTCATTGCTGGGGAGACTAGAAACTTAAAAGATGCTAGTATTTTTTGCTCATGTTTTTCCTCTTGTCTTAGACTTTGCCATGCATATGTTCTTCATTGGCATGCTAATAAGACACACGGCAATGACCTTGCTCAAGGCCTCAGGAGAACCCCCTGAAATTCCATGCCACTCAATATCTTTGTGCAGGCTGTCAGTGCAGTCCTGCACACTGGAGACCCTGAGTTTGGGAGTCTCATGGTAAATGGAGAAACAGCCTTATTTGTGAACAGAAGTAAGTTCTCTGCTTAAAAATAATTGCATTCACTTTTGGTTAATGTCCAGCAGAAGCTTAACTGAAGCTTAGGTTTGCTCTGATAGGAAATCTACCTTTGAACTCAGTCTCTGTTTCCACTTTGGAGACTGGGCTTTAAAGGAGAACAACTTGGTAAGCCCCAAATCAACCTCCAAACATTTTATCTCCTGGGATTAACCTTCCAAAGAACAGGTGTAGTGTGTTTGGAAAACAAATGCCTAGCAAATGCCGTTTGAAGCAATCCATGTCCACCCAACTAACTGAGCTTGACAGGTCCTAAGAGATGATAAAGCGTATGAACTACTTTCCACAGAGTCAGTAGAGCTTAGAGCTTTTTCTGTGGTTATCGCTACCTCTGGCTATTGCACAGCAAAATCGCTCAATAACTTTTGATGTAGAGTTTGGAGGAAAAAAAAATAAAGTCCTGTCCCTGTTTATTTTTTTCACATTTGCTGTAATGGCAGATTATCAAGACAGGACTATTAAATATGTATGGGTGCACGGCCTTGTCCTGGTCAGGTCCAAACTCAACCCACCCACATTGTACAGACAGACTGGTGTTTAAAGTTGGATGATGGCTGTGTATATCCAGGGCAGACAGATGTATTGTGTATATAGAGAAAATGTATACAACAGACTGCATTTCAATGTATACACAGAAATGGTGGCTGCTTGGAAGAGCAGAGCTGGGAGTGGGAGGACGAAGGACTCCGGCCTTTTTGAGCCCTAGTTACTACTCTGAGAGGCAGAAAACACTCGGCAGATGAAAACCTGTCAACAGTTCCTCCTAAACTTAATAGCTTCATTGTCTCCCTAGAGTCACTCACAAGCATCTAGATAATCTAGGACAGTTGTGACCTGTCCCTGGCTGGTCCTAGTAGTGATGCTGACTTAGTTCAGGGCCTCACACCCAGCGCCAGCCAGGCATGAGGTTGCACACTCTGAGTAAACATGTGGATGGATTGGTTGGCTAGGGAGAGAGAGGTTAGGCCATTGTTCTTTTCCCGTGACGATTTTATTAGAATTCAGAGGAAATTAAAACTGAAAGCAATTCTGGAGATCGCCTCACTAAACCTCTCATTTTGAAAATGAAAAAGCAACTGAGATTCAGAGAAACTGAAAATAGCTTGCGCAAAAGTCCAACCACCGAGTGGTCGCTAAGAAGAGCCTGGGACCCAGATCTTCCGGTTCCTCTTCACAGTAATAATCTTCCATGATCACTCACACAGAAAGACCTTAGAACCTTCACCTTCACGTCACCCTTACAGCACTCACTGGGCATTCACTGAGCAGCTGCTGGATGTGGGCTTCGTGCTCAGCATGTAGAAAGTAACAAACAGAAGACTCTTCTTGTTCAACGTAGTGAAGCAACTTTCATGGGCTTAAGGAAGTTTCCCCCACTTCTTGATGTTGCTAGAAATTCTGCCACAGTGCTCCATTCCTTAGCTGAAGACTTAGGCATCTACTGAAATGCAGTATCTCTTGAAAAGCCACCACCTTCACCCCACTCATTTACTCCCAGTTTGAATGACTTTATGAGACTCTGTTCTGATGTAGAAGGGAAGGTGGGGAATGTCTAAGAGCTGGAGAGAGAAGAGAGGCGTTTAAAAGAAGGCTGTTTACAAGAGTGGGGCTGAAGAACAAATTTCATCAGATCATAATTTTCCCAGGTCTCAACCTAATTGTGAAAACTGTATAATATGATGGGTTTGCCTAGGTGTGGGAGTAGGAAGGTAGATTGCAAAAATGGCCCCTAGTTTTCTTATCCTTCGAATCTGGGCTGGTTCTGTGACTTGATTTGGCCAGTGGAATGTGGCAGAAATGATATTCTGGTTTTGAACTCAAACCTGGAGAGGCCCTGCACTCTTTACCCTTCTCTCCTGGAATGCCTGTATTCACCGTCTTGTGGGCAAACTCAGGCTAGCCTTTCAGAGGACGAGACATCGTGTGGAACAGAGACAGTGAGGCCAGCTCATACTTCTTAGTCTATCTGGCTGGTTGCCGACTATAATGGGCTGAACCGTGTTCCACCCCAAATTTATACGTTGAAGTCTTGACCCCCAGGATCTCAGAATGTAACTGTATTTGGAGATGGGTCGTTAAAGACATAATTAGATTAGAATTCAGTCTTTAGATTGGGCCCAATCCTATATGACTAATGTCCTTATAAGAAGAGGAAATTTATACACAGATGTGTGTGCGCAGAGGAAAGACCATATGGAGATACAGGGAGAAGATGGCCATCTACAAAGCAAAGGGAGAGCCCTCAGGAGAAATCAAACCTGCTGATGCTTTGATATTGGACTTCTAGCTTCCAAAATTGTGAGAAAACACATTTCTGTTTTTTATCCCAATCTGTGGTACTTTGTTGTAGCAGCTCTGGTGAGCTAGTACATACCAGCCTGGCAGCTATCCATAGATGCAAGCACGCGTTTTAACAGTATCAGCCAAGCCCGGCTCAGGTTAGCAGAGCCCCCAGACTGATCCCAGCCAAAATTGCTCTTTATTGATTGAAGCCTACCTATCCTCTCATCCCAAGCACCGGCACCATCAGTAAGAAGAGCTGAGTTAATTACTGCTGGTCTCCTATTCTCTACCCTTTCTCAATTGTGTCCTCTGTTCCTTGGTGTAAAGAGCTTCTTAACCAAGAGTCAGACAACTTACTTGAGTTGCTCCAGAACAACTGTCAGAGGCCAGGTTATTATCCCGGAGTGAGACGGGGGAAGAGTGACCTGACATGGTGGTGTGAGGAAGGAAGGTCTTGCATATTGGCACTAAACACCTCTGGGCTGGATTTCTACATTGGCCAAATTATGCATCTGTTGGGAAGCTCTGCAAGCAGGTATTTCCTTATAGATACAGGGTGGATAATAGCATGTACTTACAGGGTTGTTATATAACATTAATTCACATAATTTCAGATAGCCCAGAATTCTGTATATAGTAGACAGTCAATACATGTGAATTTTATTTCTTCCCCATTGTACCGCTGTTAGGAGGCTCAGAGATTTTTGTTTAGTGCTTAGTGCCACATACTGATCTAGTGGTAAGCCAGACAGATAATGTCCTTGCTCTTGTGAAGACTATGTTCTGTTGGGAATATGAAGACGTTAAAATCTGTTTATCTGTCTATCTATCTATCTATCGATCGATCTATCAATTTATCGATCTATCTATCCTCTCTCTGTCTGCCTATCAATCCACCTATCTGCTAACTATTGATCAGTCTTGGAGAGATCACAGAGTATTCACTACTTTTCTTCCATTCCTTTATCTTTCATCAGAGCAGCTTCTATTTATTTTAGGAATTGAGCTTCTGAGTAAGATTTGGCTTGAAGAAAGGCTTATCTAGTTGGGAAAAGAAGTTTGGAAAAAAGCTCCATTGGTTCATTTGTCTTTAGGGAATTCCATGTTTTTCAATGATTTTAAAAGTTAACTCAAGCTTACTACTTTAACTTGGAAATCTTACAAGAGTATATAGATTATAAAAAGAAAATTTTGTAAATATGGTTCACCTCTCCCTGACAGAGTATGTTGAGGATAGAGTGTGTGGAACGTAGCACTCAGTTTTCTTAGTGGTTTCAAATACTCAGCCTCTTTGAAACATTGGACAACACTGACACCCCACTCTTCAAAAGATTCCTAGGTATTCATATACTGAATTTTTCAATTTTCTGCTTACTTTTTGGGGCCATTTTCTTCTCAGTTTCCTTAACCGACTCTTGTTATTTCTTCTACCCCTTAAATGTCACTGAAATGTTTCTCCTATTTTCATTCTTTCTCAAAATAATTATTTCCCTATGTTCCCAACAATCTTCTCCTTGCAGATGGCAAATGACCCCAATTTCATATTTCTAAGGCCATTTCTCTTCAGAGAGTAAAATATTTCAGCTTCTTCTGGGGCAGCATGGCCAACTAAGGTTCTAGGGGTTTTACAAACACAGGCCCAAATCCTGAATCATAGATTTCTTAAAAGCAGCTCCTACTTTTTTATCTTTCTGAGCTGTGGCATGACATTATCAAGTCTGTCAGCCACTGGCTTAGAACCTCAGAGTCTTCATTATCTAAAATTGCCCCTTCACCCTTAACCTCCAGTAATTTTTAAGATCTGTTGATTGAGTCCCACAAATTATGACTTCTTTTTATTACCTTGGTTCAGCACCCAATTTTCTCTTACTTGTAGTGTTGAAATTGTCTCCTAACTGGATTCCCTAACGTTATTATCTGGCTTTCAAAGTTATCTTTATCTATTGCTTTTAAAGTACTCTTCCTACAGCAGAGCTTTGATTATATCAGTTGCCTGTTGGAAATTTTTTATGACTTCCCACTGCATACAAAATAAATTCCAAATTTCTGAGTATATCACCCTCCTTGACCTGGATCTGAATTGCTTTCTTTATTATTGAAGTATATTTGATTTACAATATTGTATATGTCATTTTCACATGTATAACACAGTGATTCAGTATTTATATGAATTATATCCCACCTCAAGTTACTATAAAACAATGACTCCATTTCCTCGTGCTGTAGACTATCCGCTTGTTGCTCACTTATTTTACACATAGTAGTTTGTATCTCTTAATCCCACACCCTTATCTTGCCCCTCCCCCTTTCCCTCTCCCAACTGGCAACTATATCCCCACTATTCTCTCTATCTGTGAGACTATTTCTGTTTTGTTATATACATTTATTTTATTTTTAGATTCCACATATAAGTGACACATAGAGCTTTAGTCTTTCTCTGACTTATTTCAACCAGCATAATACTCTCTAGGTCCATCCTCATAGTTTCAAAAGGCAGAATTTCATTTTTTTAAAATCTATGGGTAATATTCCATTGCATGTATATATATATATATACATATGTATAGTGCACATGTTAAGTCGCTTCAGTCATGTCTGTCTCTTTGTGACCCTGTGAACTGTAGCCCACCCGGCTCCTCCGTCCATGGGATTCTCCAGGCAAGATTACTGGAGTGGGTTGCCATGCCCTCCTCCAGGGAATCTTCCTGACCCATGGTTTGAACCTGCATCTCTTATGTCTCCTTCATTGGCAGGCAGGTTCTTTACCACTTGCGCCACCTGGGAAGCCCATATGTATGTAGCACATCTTTATTCAATGCAGTAGATGGGGGTCCGATCCCTGGGTCGGGAAGGTCTCTTGCCTTCTCCTGGAGAAGGAAATGGCAAGCCAGGCAATTTTCCTTGCCTGGGAAATTCCATGGACAGAGGATCCTGGCAGGCTACTGTCTTTGGGGCTGCAAAAGAGTTGGACGTGATTTAGCGACTAGACAACAACAACAAAAAAGACCCATCACAACTAACGTATATTGAGAGAAACGGCTTTGTGGTTGCCTGGGGTGGCTGGCGCTAACTTCAAAGGGGCATGAGGGAACATTATGGGGTGCTGGAATGATTCTATCTTTTTCGGTTAGCACTTATAAGAAGATATACTTTTGTCAAAGCTCATTGGGTACATTATATTGTTTCTAAATTACACCTTAATAGAATTGATTAATAAGTTAAAACATTGTTATACTTTACTTCTGCCATTTACCAATAGAGAACACTTTAGGCCCTCCGGCTTCCCTGGTAGCTCGGCTGGTAGAGAATCTGCCTGCAATACAGGAGACCACAGTTGGATTCCTGGGTTGGGAAGATCCACTGGAGAAGGGATAAGCTACCCTATTCTTGGGCTTCCCTGGTGGCTTAGATGGTAAAGAATCTGCTTGCAAAAAACAACCTGGCAAGATAGGTATTATTAATTCCACTTCAAATATAAGGATGATAGCATCAGAGAGGTTAAATGACTTTCCCAAGGCCACACAGCTAGAGAGGCTGGATCTCAATGCTGTCTTAGGGCTTTGTAGCTTTATAGACCTATTTGCTTCTATGCTAACAAGCCTGATGTAGCTTTATTTTGTGTGTTCTTGAGTTTAATTTTTAAGTTTTGCTGTTTTCTTCTATTCTACTTTTTCATGCTAGACTTTTCTCATTATCCATGTACCTGAGAATCTAGAATCTAGCACTGCCCCCTCCCTATATATAATCACTTCCCTTTTTTGATAGCTGTTGAGGACCACAAAATTATATAAACGGCTTTGTTGTGAATTTTATCTACAATAAGAATAAATAGATTTGAGGGAAGGCAATAGGAGTTTTCTTATATATAAAATTTTGTAATTCTAGGGCAGGAACTTTTCTGAAAACTTTTTTGAGAATTGAGATATAACATAGCGCCAAGTGCACAAATCATAGGTGCATAGCTCCATGACTTTCTACAAAGTAAATACCATGTAACCACCACTTAAATCAAGTTGCAGATAATTGCCAACAGCCCAGAATCCCCCTTCATTTTGGGCAGGGATTTTTTGACAGATATTATGATTCAGTGTTCTTCTTTGCTTATGCCTCTGTTCTGGATGGTTGCACTTCTGAATAATAAGTTAATATTATTCACTCACTTTAATAGTCTTATGTTTCGACTGTACGGTATGCCTCTGAGGTACACAGACAATAGAACCATGGCTGGGCCTTCTCTCCGTTTTGGGAAGTGTACTGCACTGAGGTAGGGGTCGGGGGAAGGGGGCTAGGTGGGCCTGATGACCTCAGCACTCCCAGAATTGGCTCTTTTCTGTGGATCCAACTCACTCAGGTTGTCGTGACTCCAACCTCCACACTGGCTGAGCCTTGTTTGCGGATTTTTGCATCTCCCGAAGCTGGTTTCTGGCCATGCTGTTTCCTAGCCTCCAAAACACCTCTGAAAGCAGCTGGTCTTTCTGTGCGGATATCATATCACCTGCACCTGCCCTGTGACTGTGTTTCTCTCATGCTCACTATGTCCCTCTGATCTGCTAAAAGTGTCGTTCTGTAGACTTCTGATGAAGACAAAATTAAACCTGGGGACTAGGGCAGGGGAGGCTGGGGCCAGAGCAAGAATGGGTTGCCTGAGGCCTTGGCTGGCCTGTCTTCCAGCCACTTTGGAGAGGTAGCCCCAGGAAAGGACTGGCTGATGAGCACTGAGAAAACCCCAGCTCCCGGGGCTGCAGGACCGGACATCCGGACTGCATTTTGAAGATCAGCTACCAAAGCTGCAGGAACTGGGAGGGAGAGGAGCTAAGGAGGCCTCAGGGAGGCTTGACTCCCCTGCCCCACCTTCTGTAATTAATGGCCTTGATGCTTTTTCTCGTTTTTGTTTTCATCTGATGATTCAGCGGTGAAACTAGGAGGCCCTGGCAAATTCAATGTGTCTTAAGGAAACCGTGTCTATGAAAGTGTTAACTTCATGCAGAAGTCAACCGGACAGATGTAAGCAGAAAATTCTTTGTGAATTCAAACCTCGATCCAAGAAGATTAGCTCTGGAGAAGGAATCATTATGTGCGAAGGGCCACAGGTCAAGTACTACACACCTGGCCATACTTGGGGTTTTCTTGCTTTGAGATCTCCCAGACGTTGGTCTACTTGGCTGGCTTGCTCTGCCTTTCTTATTTGGCCCCAAATGTCCAAATGCCTTTGCTGGAAATCCTACCTCCTTACAGGCAAGATGAAACTTTAGCAAGGCTTTACAAAACACCAAGAGAGAATGAGAGTGAAAGAAGCCTGGGAAATACAGGCATATTTGTAATGTTCTGGCACTATTCTGTATGGATACCGCATGCTGCCTTAATCTGCCTGAGGGCTGCAGCTTCTAGCCTCTAGTACCAAAGTCCTTGCAAACCTCAGATGGCCCTTTGCCAGGAATTCTGATTTCTTAGATCTCAGTCTGCATCTGCACAGGTAGGGGAAATTTGCTGACCTTCCCAGCTGAGTGGTAAAGAACCCGCCTGCCAATGTGGAAGACTCGGGTTTGATCCCTGGGTCGGGAAGATCCCCTGGAGAATGTTCTTGCCTGAAGAATCCCATGGACAGAGGAGCCTGCTGAGCTACAGTCCATGGGGTTGCAAAGACTCAGACACAACTGAGTGACTGAGAATGCACGCAAGCACAGAGACTGAAACACTCATCTTTTGTTAATCTCTACTATGTGCCAGGCAGTTTGTAAAGATGTTTGCATACATCATTTCATTTTGTCTTTTCAACTGTTCTATATGATGTGCATTATTAAGCCCATTTTTCAGGTGAAGAAACTGAGGCTCAAACAGATTGACTAGCTCGAAGTCACACAAGCTAGTAAGTGGTGGAGTCAAGATTCAAATGCTGGTTTTGTAATGCATGAGTCAAGACATCTTTCTTAAACAAGGTAATGCTTTCATGATCAAACCTGAGAGAAGACTGTTCTATTGTCTCACAAGACTTTCTCCTCAGCTCCAGTCTCTAGACTGAGGACTCTTCTCCTGGTAATTGCCCCATGAAGGACATGGACCTGTGTCTCAGGTATATTATTTTCCATTTAGATGCCAACAGTATAGACCCATTACTATGTATTATCATACCCCAGCCTTCATAAAAGAATTGCATCAATTAATTAATCGGGGGTCACTACACCATTGAATGATTTTATGTTTTACAAAAGCCTTCAGCATTAGATTCTTTTATCGAGCAAACACAGCAATGCATTTCAAATATGGACTGATTTGCATTCAGTCACTCAGGAATATAATTATGCTGCAGGAATAATAATTATTATGTAAAAGCAGCTACAATTTATTGAATACCTACTACATACCGTGTGCTTTATATTTGTGAGTGTTTGTGTGCCAAGTCACTTCAGTCATGTCTGACTCTTGTGATCCTATGGACTGTAGTCTGCCAGGTCCCTCCATCCATGGGATTCTCCAGGGAAGAACACCAGAGTGGGTTGCCATGCCCTTCTCCAAGGGATCTTCCTGACCCAGGGATTGAACCCTGGTCTCTTACATCTCCTGCATTGGCAGGCTGGTTCTTTACCACTAGTGCAATCTGGGAAGCCCATGCTGTATATTCATACTTTATTTATTCATCAAAAGTTGGTAAGAAGGTATATCTTCCTCATTTTAGAAATGAAGTTACTGAGGCACTTTCCTACACTTAGAGAAGTGGAAAGGAGCAGGAATAGAAACCCACTGAAGACCCTGCTCCTCACCATTTCAGAAGGATGTGTTAATAAGAGTGTAAATCTATCCCAACAGCTCATCTCACCCTTCTATCATTAGCGCAGGTAACTTTTTCTTTCTTTTTTGAATGAGGAATTCAATTTCACTTGCTGTCCTGGGATAAAATCTCCTGTTACCTGAACTTGCTTCTTTCCACTTTTACTTTCTCTAAACTCTTCTCCAGAGTCACCAAGCCCGCTTCAAATCTCATTTTCTCTTTAATCTAGACCTCTTGGTACATCTTATCAATGACTCTCTTCCCCCTCAGTATTTTTGATCAAATAGTATTTTTGGTCAAATAGTGTGCACATGCGTGCTCGGTCCTGTCTGACTCTGCGATCCTGTGGACTGTAGCCCCCCAGACTCCTCTGTTCATGGGATTTTCAGGCAATATTATTGGAGTGCATTGCCATTTTCTCCTCCAGGGGATCTTCCAGACCCAGGGATTGAACCTGCATCTCCAGAGTCTCCTGTATTGCAGGCAGATTCTTTACTCCTGAGCCAACAGAGATGCCCCAGTCAAATAGTATATTTGTTCAAATAAATTCAATTGACACTTCATATAGTCCTTGATGGCTTAGTTTCTGCTGATCCCTCAGAATATAATGAGGGGGGAAAAGACTGCCCCGGGTCCTCAAGGATCTTATAATGAACTGGAATTGTCAGATGTTAAATAGTTAAACATATGATTATATATAAAATATAAATTGTGATAAATGCTACCATGGCAAAATGCAGTAAAAAATAGACATAACCTCAATCCATTTGGTATTTGTGGCTATTGGGAACTGTTCAGTGCACTTTAACTGATTTTATTTTCTCACTAATACTTTGGGCAAAGAGGCAATGTGTTCAAAGCCCTATAGCCAGTAAATGGTGGCCCCAGGCTTTGACTTCAAGAAATGAGGTTGCAGAGGTGGAATTATTCATCAAGGCACTGTAAGAAATACATACTGGGAGTACTGACCCAAGGAAGTGATGTTTCAAGGGACATGGGGATGGATGAAAGGCAAGGACAGAAGAAAAACAGGAGAGGACTTCTGGCCTCCGCTTGCACTCCTGACCTCTTCTCCCTCTCCGTTTTATAAGCTTTGCTGCACTGGTCTTCTCCCACTTGTACACAGTCCTCCTGCGGGATCCACGGGGAAGTGGTCCCAGAACCTCCTAGAATGTAAAAATCTGGGTGTGCTCAAGTCCCTTATGTAAAATGGCACAGTACTTGCTATAACCTACACACGTCCTCCCATATACTTTATTTTTTAATTAATTTATTTTTTATATTTATTTATTTGGCAGCCCCAGGTCTTAGCTAGGGGCAATCAGGGTCTTCGATCTTCACTGCGGCATACGGGATCTTTGCTTATGGCCTGTGACCTCTTTATTCTGTCACGTGGGCTCTAGTTTCCAGACCAGGGATGAAACCTGGGCCCCCTGCATGGGGACTAGGGAGTCTTAGCCACTTGACCACCAGCCACCTTCCCATAGACTTTAAATCATTTCTAGTTTCCTTATAATACCTAATGCAACCTAAATGCTATGTAAATAGTTGTAAATGTAGTGTAAACGCTATGTAAATAGTTTCCTGTGCACGGCAAATTCAAGTTGTGCTTTTTGGAACTTTCTGAAGCTGTTTTGAAAAATATTTTTTATCTCTGGTGGGTTAAATTTGCAGTTGCAGAAATCTTGGATACAGAGAGCCAACTGCATTTCCAAAACTGTCCAGTCTTCTCATCCATTTCCCAGTGACTCTGAAAATTCTTACGCATCTCAGCTCTTAAAAGCAAACAAACAAGGCAGAAGCAAGGCAGCATGGCCCTGCGTCTCTTTCCATGCCCTCTGCTTCCTGCTTCCTTCCCAGCCAACTTCTAGGAAGAATTCTCCACCCTCTCTTTCCACCTGCTCACCCCTTTCCTTCAGCCCTCAGTCTCCTACCCTATTCTCGCTTCGCACAAATCTCACCAGGGACCTCCCATTTCCAAACAACAGACTCTTCACCTCTCCACTTCTTAGACCTTTGTGTGCCAGGTGATGCCATCACCCCCTTTTCCCTGAATCCGTGCCCTCCCCTGGCCTTGGAGATGATATTTTTGTTGCGTTCCCTTCACTGTCTTGACTGTTTCTCCTGAATGGCGATTGTATGTTTGTTCTCTTCTTTCATCTACTTCTTAAACGTGGGTGTCTTAGGTTCTTACTTGATAGAAAATTACTTGCATTTTCAAGTTTCCACTTGCTTCCTCTGTCTTGGTTCCTAGCACATCTGTGTCTCCAGCCTGGGTCTTCATTCTGAGCAGTCCTGTGCACTAGACATAACACCTGGATGCCTCACGCGTCCCTCAAATCCATCGTATCCCAAACCAACCAAGTGATCTCTCCTCTTAAACTGCATTGTTCCTTTTTATTTCCCCTTTGAGTAAATCCCTCCACTATCTGTCCTTTGAGCTCAAAATCTAGGACTTACCCTCTCCTCTTTCTTTCTGTTACCGTGTCACTATCTGAATGGACACGAACTTCTAGAGACCCCATCCGCAGTCTAACTTATTTCTCTCTCTCTCCTCTCCTGACGTTTTAAGCAGTTCTTGCCCCAGCTCAGGCTGCTATTCTCCCTTATCTGGTCTCCTGCAACAGAGCCCTGATTGGTCTCCCTGCCTCTTATCTGGTCTTCTGCAATAGACCCCTGTTTGGTCTCTCTACCTCTGTCTTTCCCCTCCATCCATCACACGCCCAGCTGCTTCCATGCTGATTTTTCTGAAGGGCAAACTGTGTTGTTTCCTTGCTTAAAACTCCAGAAATGGCTGCTACAGAATGAGGTGCAAACTCCTCTGTCTGCCATCCATGGCCTTTTATACTCTGGTCCTTACTTACCCTCCCCATGGCCCCCTCACCTGAAGTCAACTCTTTGAAGTTCTCAGAATATGCTGGATTCTTTTATATCCTTGGATTGGCTCATACCATACCATTCTCTCTGCATGATGAGTAGCTCCTCAGTCTAGAGTCTGGTCTTCTCCTCCTTTCCTACGTGGGCTTCTGTGTTAGCACCTGTAACACTTTGTGTTTTGCACTTATTTGTTTATCAGCCTCCCTCAGCCCCATTCATTAGAGGAAGGTCCCCCCTCCAGCTTGCCCCACTTTCTTCTGCATGTGCCAATAAAATATATATTTATGAATGAATGAACACATCTTGCATGAATAGAGAAGACGTAATTTCATCATGTTACAACAGGCATTCTGATGTGGGAAGCAGGAGCCTGTGACTTTGGGTGGGTTAATGAACTTCTCTGAGGCCAGTTTCCTCATCAATAAAATGAATTTGTAGCAACTTCAAGACTCAGAGATGGGTTAGATAGTATTTTGAGGTCTTCCTCAGATGTAGGTTATTTTTAGTGTGCTCTTCACTAAAAGGGTTTAAACGCTGAGCAGTGTTCCCTGTTAAGGATATATTAGTTCTGATTTTCCTTCCTGCCTGCAAGTGCTTTTATGAAATGAATTTTAAGCATTATTGGAATTTATTGAGAGCCAGTTCTATTATGTGCTGGTCTATTCAGAACCTTATAAGGGTGAATGTTGTATTATCCTCACAAAAAAACTACCCGAGGGCATATTTTCATTACCCCATTCTGCAGATAAAGAGACTGAGACTCAGGGTCACTAGCTAGTAGGTGGTGAAGCCTGGATTCAAACTCAGTCACTTCTACTACGTTTAATCTATGATTTAACCCCTACCCTACACTAGCTCAGTTTTTGAAACCGTGGTTGGGGAGTCAAGCTTCATTTTGTTATCATATCAGCTACAAGTTAGAAGCTTTCGCTGTGAGGGGCTGGATGGTAAACACTTCACGCTTGGCTGCTGCCTAATCTTCACTTCATTGCAGTGGAGGGGCATCTTGATTTCGTTTTTCTTTAAAGATAATGTAAAAGCTCGTACAAAAACAAGTCAAATGACTGTCTTCAGTCAGGTTCGCCTTTTTTCTACCTGAGCGTACCAAGTCAGGACACTTTTTCTCTTAGACCATGGAAACAATACATAGAATTAACCAGTGTTTTAGTAATTCTTGTTAGATAAACATCAAGCCATGCAGTTCCACAGCAAACAGACTGACAGTCCCAGCCTCCCTTGCAACAGTCTGCAAAGATTCCAGTAAATGCTGACCAGCCAGACCAAAAATGTCAATTGTCTGCTCCGTGAACTCTCTGTTTTATAGAATGTCAGGCGCTCTAGGGAGTAAACAACTTAACTTGCCCATCTGGATCTCAATCATTAACATCAGGGCTCTCCCCCCAAAAATCTGCGATGAAGCAGAGGAGGGGACTTCGGTTCTTTGATGTCTGGCCTTAAATTTAAATCAGTCAAAAGTGAAGAGTTTATTCAACCTCTCCTCCCTATCACTAATGTTATATCTGGAGCAGAAGAGCAGAAGCTCCCTTGAGAAATTTTAAATGCTTAGCCTTTTGAGGATGAGGCACCCTTCTGGGTATCGAAAAATACCGTAGAACCTGCGCTCTCCTGAATGTCCAGGTGAACACACACAACAGTTGGCCTTCGTGTTCAGGGGATTCCTACTTATCCAGAACGCGATTTAAAATGTCCTGTTTTAACACCTGAAAAACGAAATGCCTAAGTGTGCGGTATGGATCGAAGAACCAGCTCTCTCCTGAGCCAGCCCGCCCACCTGCTCCTCGGTCAACACCATCGCTCGGGCACCAGCAGAAAAGATTCATTTCCTCTGCGCTGCTGCCTGTGTCATCCCGGCTGATGAGAGATGGAGCCCGGTGCCCCAGAGGCGCGCTCCCCTTCGTCCCCTGCTCCTTATCGCCACGTGTCATGTTTCCCAGCCGGCGCATCTAATGGGGGGTCACGGTTCCCTAGCTCGCGGCTCCCTCGGAGTATTTTGCTGCAAGTGGAGGACGGCCCTTTGGGAAGAGGGGAAGTGCAAGCTGTCACCTCAGACTTCTGCTCGGTGGAGCATCTGTTCAAAATAAATTTTATTCTCCCTTCCAAGTGTGACCTTTGGAATGCAACCACCTGACCCCTGGAGAGAGGGTGTCAGAAAGCTGGCAGAACGCAGCCGGGCATGAGAGGATCCTGGGGGCTGTCAGCGGTTATGCCCGGCGTCAAGGACGTGGCAGCAGAGACGGCCGCTGACGTGTGGCTCTTTGGTGTTTAGCCTCGTGGCTGCTGTAGTGGGTTGGATGGTGTTCTCTAAATCATCATGTCTACCTGGGACCTTAGAATCTGACCTGATTGGCAAATAGGGTCTTTATGGATGAAATCATCTTGAATTGGGGGTAGCCCCTAAATCCAGCGACTGGTGTCCTCATAAGAAGAGAAGCAGGCAGAGACAGAAGGAAGATTGCTGTGTGAGGACAGAGGCAGAGATTGGAGAGACGCTGCCGGAAGCCAGGAGCCACCTGGAGCCACCAGGAGATGGAAGGCACAAGGACGGATTCTTCTTTAGAGCCTTTGGAGGGGGGCCTGGCCCTGGTGACACCTTGATCTCCAGCATCTGTCCTCGAGGGCTGTGAAAGAAGACTTTAATGTTTTCCTAAGCCACCCCGTTTGCGGTACTTGACTATAGCAGCCTTAGGAAATGAATGTGGCTGACTTCTAACTGCTGTGAATGACTGATGGACCTCTTCATGGTTGGAAATCCTGATTCCTGGTGATTCCTGGTGATTCCTGGTGTACCCTGAATGATGTTCATGGAGAAATGACGGGAGCCTGAGACCCTGATTCGAGGGACCTACAGTTATTGGATGTGTGATTGATTATTATTGGATGTGTGATTGATTGAAAGATTCAGCAAATTGGATGACATTTCTGTGTGCTGTTTTCTGTAATTTAATATGGAACCAAATTTTCATTACTTCTGCCTTCCCACTTGAATTTCTACCAGAGCTTTAGAAATTCTGACAACTTTGTGAAAAGATTCACTGTCCACCCAAACATAACCCACTCCTTTCTTTCTTTTTTTCACTGTCTTTGCTTAAATTGCTTTTCCATCTGGGGTAATCCTTCTCATATTCATCATACCAAACGTTAAATCAATAAAAAGTTGAATACTCATTGGCGTGTCTTATCTCCTTTACGAGCCTATAAGTTACTTGAGATGGAGTCATTCATGCCTACTGGATAGCCAACCCTGTGTACAGCATTTGCTGAGTCCCCATTTGTAATTTGTGCCACATGCTATCCAATATAAGGGCTTCCCTGGTGGCCCAGACAGTAAAGAATCTGCCTCCAATGCAGGAGACCAGAGTTCGATCTCTGGGTTGGGAAGATCCCCTGGAGGAGGAAATGAACACCCATTCTAGTATTCTTGCTTGAAAAATTCCATGGACAGAGGAGCTTGGCAGGCTACAGTCCAAAGGATTTTAAAGATTCGGACACAGCTGAGCACACAGGCATGCCAAGGTCTTCTCGGTTAATTTGAGGTGATGTCAGGACTTGAATTCAGGCAGTCTGACGCTAGAGTCTAAGATCTTAATCAGTACATCTACTGCATTGAAGTTATTGAAATAAACAAGCAGAGAAACACATGGACCTCCTGAGTGGCCCACTTGGAACCCAAATCTGTTTCTTAAAAACTCTCACCAGTGGAAAAATCTTTATAGCTGACCTCACTGAGCCTTCTATTTTGATAATGAGAGCAGGGGCAAAAATAAAGTAATTTAGCAGTGGTCAAAATTCCATTTCCTTTAGGACTGCTCTAGAAAAACAGATAATCAAGAAACATGGTTTTGGTAACAAAACTGAGTTTGAAACCACTTACAAGCCCTAAAATTTGAAGCTGGATAGTTAGTGTTCCTCAGTCCCAATTTCCTTTCTGGGAAAAGCTCCTTACTGCAATGATTAACCGAGAAAATGTACATAAACTGCTTGGCAAAAGTAACACCTGATCTTTATCTTTTATACTGTTTTTAAACTAGTATAAAAGCTATCTATCCAGTGGTTTCTGGTCTGTTGTCATGGTATCCTGGTGTGCTGCAATCACTTGAGAAGTATATAATTCCTTTGAAATAATAATGAAAATGCCAATACTTGTAAATAACAAATCCATTATTTTCTATAGATTGAATTACTATAATTTAGGTGATCTCTGCATTAATGCCACACTTGCTTGCATTTTTACATGGCTTCCCGAGGAAAGAGAGAGAAAAGGGCAAAGTGAATTGGTGAGGAAGAAACTGTGTACCACCTAGGAATATGCAGGGAATTGTCAGATGTCAAGCGTAAGATGGTGGAAAAAAATTTTCAGATCACCATGCGTCTGACTCCCCACCTTGCTGTGCTGTGCTTAGTCTCTCAGGTGTGTCCGACTCTTTGCGACCCTAATGGACCGCAGCCCGCCAGGCTCCTCTGTCCATGGGATTCTCCAGGCAAGAATACTGGGGTGGGTTGCCATGCCCTCCTCCAGGGTACCTTCCCAACCCAGGGATCAAACCCAGGTCTCCCACATTGCAGGGGGATTCTTTACCATCTGAGCCACCAGGCAAGCCCACCTTAGGAGTAAAGAATCTACCTGTGAGCTATGGCTACATGGCGGAGGCAAAGATTAATCTAGATTCAATACGCTAAAAATTGTTTATTTGTTGCTGTTTAGTTGCTAAGTCACGTTCAACTCTTTATGACTCTGTAGACTGTAGCCCACCAGGCTCCTCTGTCCATGGGATTTCCCAGGCAAGAATACTAGAGTGGGTAGCCATTCCTTTCTCCAGGGGATCTTCCCAACCCAGGGATCAAACTCAGATCTCCTGCATTGCCAGCAGATTCTTTACCATCTGGGCCACCAGGGAAGGCCAATGCTATTGGGATTAATAAAGTAAAAGTCATTTAAAGACATAATAAAATTCATAGTGACTTCTTGTCACTCTGTATTTTTTAATCAGCAAAATGCTCAAGCACTATCATGTGGATGTTAATTTCAGATATTGAAAAAGGTGCAATACACTCAGAAAGACTGACAAGCCCCAACTCATTGATGAAAGTGTTTGCACGATGTCTTGCACGTTCAACAGCTCAACAGCCCTCTCCGCACGGTGGAGGAGCACGCTGTTGGTCTTGTCAGGAAAGGACAAGAGCAGAGACCACAGACCAGGAGGTAGAAGAATCAGAACTCTGGGTGGATCTAGGCTGGGTTAAACTCCAAACATGGGGACGTGGAATTGTAGAGTGGCCTTTAGGCAATATATATATATATATATATATATATATATATTGTATTTGAGATATTTACATTGTTTTTGAGAAGATCTATCCAAGTTTGTGTTGGGGCTGAAAAGTTAAGTCTGTCTTTAGGGAAACTGCTAAACTAAGGGGTCAAATTTTGGGGAAGCTGGGCTAAGAACTGAGCTTTGAGGGGTAGTTGGAAATGACATAAAGAAACAGTGACCAGCCACAAAGGCACTTTGGTGGTGTTTACACCTGGTAGGGGCAGTCAGAAGTGTTTGCACCTAGTAGGAGCAGTCAGAAGGGTTTGCACCTAGTAGGGGCAGTCAGAAGGCTACCGCCCAGTGCCCAGGGGATCCCTGACAGCAAAGTCTACACAGACACAGCGGACACCATTTACATAAGGAGTGGGCGACTACAGAATTCCAGAGTGGCTCTCTATTTCAGACACTAGTAGTGCTGGGTCTGCAGGAAGCAAGAGGTTATTCTCACAGCTGGGCAGATCAAAGGCAGTCAGAAAAAATGTATGATTTTCCCTCTCCCAACACCCTACATGGGTGGTCATCCAGGGTCTGCCTATACATCTTTAGTGATAGCAGTCTCTTCAGGGGAGAGGTGGGGTCACATTCCTCCTTGGGAGAAATAGACCTGTTTTCTATTGAAGAGGGAATCCTCCTGGGGTATTGTGAACTGTCCCAAATGGCTATTTGGAAAGAGGTAGCATGTCGAATTGCGACTTTGTGGCATTCCAAACTTTGGGCTAGTTATTTGTGCAGAATATTTCAATCGCATATTTGAATCTAAATAAAATTGTTATGAGGGGAGCAAGTATGTATTTCTGTGTGAGAGAAAGGAAGAAAGAGGCAGAGAGACAGAGACAGAAATAGACAGGTAGACTAGAGAGGAGAGAATTTTCTTCTCAAGTGTTAAAAAATACAGCATCCTTTCAAGAGGTAGAGAAGACAGTATAGAAGTTTCCTTTCAACTCCATACTTCATGAATTCTCTCAGACTTCACTCTTTGTTGATTTTACTGATTGTTTTAGCTGCTAATCATTGACACAGCAAGTACCCTGTGTCAGGTGCTGGGTTAAGTGATCTGTAGACTAGGACCTAATTGTTGCAGCAAAGGTGGTACCCCCTCATTTAAGGTGAGGAAAATGGGGCTCAAATTCATTAAGTGACTTTCTCAAGGTCACAGGTTCATAGGAGGCTGAGAAACAGTCAAGACATTTGTTGACTGAACTGCAAGCCCTCTTTGTGAAGCCTTTATACACTTCTACTGAGCTCCTCCTTCCCAAGTCTTACTTTCACTTACTGGAATTGTAGAAGCTAGAATTAGAATCTTAGAATTATTGTTCAAACCTTTCTCCCAAATTGTTTGTAATGGGATCACAAATTTAACTTCTATCCTAATGCAAATGTGCAAAAAGAATAAAGTCTGAAATTTTACTTTTGTCTGTAATTAACTTGGTCTTTCTCCTGAGCGCCCACTTAATAGGAAAATAAATTAATGCAATGTCCAGTCTAATATAACCTTAGTCAATTTTAAAAGTTAAAAAGTTTAATAATGCCTTGAGGTAATGTTCTATCTCTCTCTAGGAAAAAAAAAAGAAAAAGTATGCTATCTCATAGAACCTCTTTCTCTGGCCTTTGGCCATACATGAAGCGGTGTGTGGCTCAGCATTGGGCATATGTATTAGTCAGGATAAATAATGCTAGCTTCTATAACAAACAACCATCTAAAATCTCAGTGGCATAACATGGAAAAGGGTTATTTCTCTTTCATGTCATAGTGCCATGTAGGGAGTGTGGCTTTTTACTAAGTGATGACCTAAGAATCCAGGCTCCTTTCATCTATTTTTATCTTCAAGACATCTCTCTCTCTCTGTCAATCTCTCTCTCAATTTCTCAATGACAGTAGTGCTTTTCTGGGGAAGAGAATATATAAAGGAATTCTGCACGGTGGGCGTTGATACCATGCATGTTCCATTTACCAGAACCTAGTCACAGTGTTTCAGCCTAGCTGAAAGGGAGGCTAGTGAACACTATTTTCCCCATGTGCTCAAGAAGCAGAAATGAGACTGACAGGATCTAATCAAGGTCCACAGCAGTGAGGAATGGTTCCCCAGCCCTTCTGCGAGGTCCTCCTGCCGGTGCTGGCTGCCAGCCCCTCTGTCTGCCGAGTCACCGGGTTAACGTCCTTCATCTGCTTCCAGTGCTGAAGTGGGTGGCTGATGTCCCTACGGGGTCGTTTGTCTTGGCCTAGCCTCCACTTCCAACAGAGCTCCCACTGGCATGGTGCCACCGAGCTTCGTGCTGTGTCTCCAGCTGGCCTGCTGGACAGAAGTTTCACAGCCAAGGCCCATTGTGGGGTTATATTGTAATACCCTGGCAGACCCAGTGACTCTCAACCCAGCAGCCATACCACCCAGGAACATGCGGAGGTTTTGTCGACCTAATCATCAAGGCTGCCCTCTGCCCAACCACACTCCAGGAATTATCTCTGCTCAGGCCCGAGCTGGACTTCTCTGGTGATTCAGTGATACAGAATATGTGTGCCAATGCAGGAGATGTGGGTTCGATCCATGGGTCCAGAAGACCCCCTGAAGAAGGAAATAGCAACCCACTCCAGTATTCTTGCCTGGGAAATCCCATGGACAGAGGAGCCTGGAGGGCTACAGTCTATAGGGTCACAAAGAGTTGAGCACAACAAAAGACAACAAAAAGGCCCTGATTGGTGGGAGGCTGCCTGTTAGTGAGATTCTTCCAAGAGGCCCCTGGGGAGGGGGCTGGGACTTTTCTTCCTCCTTGTCTGCCATAGCTTCTCCTTCCCAGAACAGGCCCTCACACCTAGGGAAAACGCCTCTGTTGATTGAGACCCGCTGGCATGCTGGGGGGGATACAGAGATGCCATGGACCCTCCTTCCTCAAGACAATAACCTGGCTTGCCAGCTCTTGCAGAGCCCCAGCAATCTACATTTTGCCTTTTAAAGTTGATATTGCCTCAGCGGTTTTCCTTTACATTCATTCTACAGGAATTTCTAATCTTTCCCAGGCAGGCAGATGCCTAGGGTGGAGAGTGAGTAAAGGGAGGTATACTCAGACAAAAGAGAAACCCCATTTGATTGAGAATGCCTCCGTTTAATGAGGAACTTCTTAGGGTTATGAGCCAGGATGCATTCATTTAACAAATATTTATTGATTATGTCCTGAACAGTGTTCTGGGCCATAGGGATACATTTGCTTACCCAGTAAGCAAAGCTAACTGCCCTTGAGAAGCCTATGTTCTCGAGGTGTGCAGGATGCAGCAATAGATAACAAGTAAATGCTTGCATATATGATGCTTGGAAGTGGTAAGCGCTAAGCAGAAGAGGGGGTACGAGATGCCAGGTAACATCCCAGTGAAGACTTTACTGAGAGTGTGGCTTGTGAGTAAAGACCTGAAGGAAGAGAGCAAGTGAGCCATGTAAATTTTTGGATAAAGAATGTTCCAGGCAGAGGGGACTACAAGTGCGAAGATCCCAAGCAGAAGTCTTCCTGCTTCCTGGAAGAATTAAAGGAGGCTAGTGGCTGGAACAATAAGTGGGGAGAGCAGAAGGAAATGATATCAGAGAGTTGATGGGAGGGTATGGATGGTGTTGACCCTTCTTATCTTTTCCTCTAAGTGAGTCAAGGTTCTGAGCACAAAAGTGATTTGAGCTGACTTCAGTTGTAACAGAACTGCTCAGGGCCAGCTTTGTCATTAGGGTTAGAGTTCAAGTGGCTGTCTATCTCTGCTTGAATTCTCATCGTGGCAGGGAACGTGTTCCTTCATGTGAAAGTCCACAGCAGTCATACAGGCTTAACTGTCAGGGGAATCTTCTTTCTCATTCAGTCCCCACAGGGCAGAGATTGGCATACTACCGCCTACAAGCCAAGTCTGCATCCACCTATTTTTATAAGTGAAGATTAACTGAAACCCAGCCATGTTTGTTGATGTATTGTCTATGGCTACTTTTGTGTTATGATGGCGGAGCTGAGTAGCTGCCACAAAAATCATATGATCTGCCAAGTTTAAAACATTTACTAACTGGCTTTTTTGAGAAAACGTTTGCAGATCCCTGTTATGGGAAACAGAAACTAGAAAGACAACTAGAAAATAAAACCAAAGACATATGAGCTATAGAGATAAAACAGATGTCAAAACATGATGCAAGTTTATGTAAACCAAAAATATGCCATAAAATGTATAGGAAGTAGGAATTCAGTTAAGATATAGTTTCTTAGAGGTTTGGAGATTTGGGGAGGTCAAGAGTGAATGTAGTAAGGTTACTATATTGGTAATAGTGTTGTAGGAGAGTTTACCTATTGAACACCTGCTTTCTCCACTACGGAACCTAGTAGATCCTAAACTGGGCTGAAAAATTCCAGCATGGCTTTGACTGGACTTCCCTGGTGGCTCAGAGGTTAAAGCGTCTGCCTCCAATGCGGGAGACCTGGGTTCGATCCCTGGGTCGGGAAGATCCCCTGGAGAAGGAAATGGCAAACCACTCCAGTATTCTTGCCTGGAGAATCCCATGGATGGAGGAGCCTGGTAGGCTACAGTCCACGAGGTCGCAAAGAGTCGGACATGACTGAGCGACTTTCCTTCCTTCCTTTCCTTCCTTTGACTGTAGGCCTCTGCTTTTGACCTGATTTGCTAATTGCCTTTACTTTAAGTGTCTTGCCTAAGTATGTCCTGATTTAGTCTAAGAGATCATCAACCCTTTCCCATTATCAGCCTCTGTATATTAATGCCAGATAATAGTTAGCGATAGCCTTAGTACTCTTAGAAGTGTGATTAATTTTGTAAAAATGATGGGGGCTTTCTTCTTCTCTCAGCCCCTGTTCCATGCTTCATTCCCTTCTGCTTAGTGTTACTAGCTCGGCTCCAGGCAGCCTCAAGGAGAGGCCACTGCCTGTTAATGCAGGTACTGGGGCTGCAGATCTCAGGTCCTTTGTCACGTGAGCCCTCTGCAAAGCAGCTGCCTGGCCTCTTAAGCGCCTGGCTTCCCCAGTTTAATTGGTTCCACTCAATGCATGCACAGTCACCAAGACATTTTCCAAATTACTTACAATTAATACTCAAGTCATTGCCAGTGAGCTGTCTCAGGCCAACTCCAGTTTCCTATTCAATGGCCTGAGCAGGCAGCATAGTCAGAGCTGGGGTACCAGCCACCCTCAAGGAGGAAGCTATTGCCCAGAATCACATCTGTGGCTGCTAATAAAGTCATGTTGGTAAGTGGTTTGGTATGAAAGGCAGTTACTTAAGGTTATCTTCTGCAATTTTGCAGAGATGAGGACTCAACAAGATACTATTCACATTAGGGCCATTAACACTGTTCCAAAACTAGGTACTTCCACTGCCATAGCTCATACAACTATGCCCTAGAGTCTCTAGGCCTCTGGAAAGTTAACATCATCATCTATTCACCCACACACTTAGAGAGTGTCTATTCCCAGGGCTGGACCAGGTCCATGCTACTACTTCATAGAATTGTCTTAGCCTTGTGAAATTTGAAGACGCAGGGCCTATCGTTGGCCTTGACCTAATCAGTCTTGTGAAGCTTACAGTGATATAATTTAAGAATCCCCTGTCTAGAGCTGAAATGGATGAGGAACAGAGTGTATTTGCTTTCATTTTCTTCTTTTAGAGGCTTTGTGTTGGTGTCAGGGGAATAGGTTTCTTCTTCCCACTCTGCCCCTTGGTCTTACCTGGTCTATATCCCCACAGATTGGTTGAAGCTGGCATTCAAGAGGAGGCTCTAGGTCCTGGAGTATTTCTACACTTGGAACCCAGGGAAAATAGAAGGACATTTGCATCAGTTCAGTTCAGTTGCTCAGTCGTGTTAGACTCTCTATGACCCCATGGACTGCAGCATGCCAGGTCTCCCTGTCCATCACCAACTTCTGGAGTTTATTCAAACTCATTGTCCATTGAGTTGGTGATGCCATCCAACCATGTCATCCCCTTCTCCTTCTGCCTTCAATCTTTCCCAGTATCAGGGTCTTTTCAAATGAGTCAGCTCTTCACATCAGGTGGCCAAAGTATTGGAGTTTCATCTTCAACATCAGTCCTTCCAATGAACACCCAGGAATGATCTCCTTTAGGATGGACTGGTTGGATCTCCTTGCAGTCCAAGGGACTCTCAAGAGTCTTCTCCAACATTTGTGTACCTAAGACTAATAGACTAATCAGGCAGAGAGAAATACAGTCTTCAGGATTGCAATCTAGCTCACACAGCCCAGTGTGAGAGACTAAATCTGATCCAGAGCACCCCTAATCCTCAATACTGAAGCTGCCACTACAGCTTAATGGCATCCTATTGTACCACTGTGTTAATCACAGTGCTCAAGAAACAGAACCAAGAGGCTGTACATATAGATAGCTATGTAGCAAGAGATAGAGTGAGGGACTGGATCACATGATCAGGGAAGCTGAGAAGTTCCATAGTCTGCTGTCTGCAAGCTGGAGTCCCAGAAGAGCCAGTGGTGTAGTTCCAGTCCAAGCCTGAAGGCCTGAGAAGGAGAGTCTGTGGTGGAAGACTCAGTCTGAGTCTAAAGCCCTAAGAACCAAGAGCTCCGATGTCCAGTGGCAGGAAGAGATGGCTGTTCTAGCCCAAGAAGAGAATATTCATCGTTTCTCTGTTTTTTGTTCTATTTTGTCTTCGACAAATTGGATGATGCTCACCCACACTGGGGGGCCCGATTTTTATTCAGTCTACTGATTTAAATGCTAACCTCATCTGGAAACACCTTCAGGGCCACACCCAGAAATAATGTTTTACCCACTATCTAGGCATCCCTTTGCTCAGTCAAGCTGACACCTAAAATTAACTATCACCACCACCGGGATTGTGGCTCACTGGATGAACTTAAATAGATGTCGTTATAGTTACTAGGTGGGCTTTCCAGGTGGCTCAGTGGTAAAGAATCTGCCTGCAAACTCAGGAAATGAAGGAGACAGGGTTGTAATCCCTGGGTTGGGAAGATCCCCTGGAGTAGGAAATGGCAACCTGCTTCAGTATTCTTGCCTGAAAAATGTCATGGACTGAGGAACCTAGTGGGCTATAGTCCAGGGGTCGCAGAGTTGGACACACACACACGCACGTAATCAGCAGGTGGCATTTTGTCTGGTCTTTGAAAGATAAAGAACTGAGGAGGGCATTCCAGGAGGACATTCCAGGCCCAGGGAACAACTAGGGGAAAAGCAAAGACATATAAAAGTAAGAGAACTGCCCAAGAAATAGCTATAGGTAACTTGGTTGTAGTGGTAGGGTCATGAAAAGGAGATGTGAACGCTAGTTTTAAAACAGAGCCTATTGTGCGTCAGCCTCTTTCTGGGTGCTCTGAAAGACATCAATAGAGAAATGGGACAATATAAGATGAAAGAGACATGGCCCCTACTTTCAAAGGGCATACTCGTTGAAGAGAGCATCCATTTAGCACTGTGGCATCAGCGAGGGTTTGCTGAGGGGTAGTCTTGCACCCCTAGTGACATTCTAGAGGAGATGCTATGAGCACTGTAGCTAGGAGAGTTTTATGCCTCCAGGTCTTGGGATGCCCACCCGTGGTATACCCCATAGTAGGGGGGCTAGAAGGAGAGGGCTGTAACCTGTGATGTTAATTTTGTTTATCAAGTCGATTGGACCGTGGGCTGCCCAGACATTTGGTATTTATTGTGGGTGTCTGTCAGGGTGTTTGTGGGTGAAATTCACATTTGATTTGGCAGACTTAATAAAGCAGTTTGCCTTCCCTAATGTTGGGTGGGCTTCCTCTTATCAGCTGAACATCTGCATAGAACAAAAAGACTGAATAGGAGGGAATTTCTCCTGACTAGGAGCTGGGACATTGCTCTTTTTAGCTTTCAGACTCAAACTGAAACACTGGCTCTTCCTGGGTCTTGAGCTAGCTGGATTTTGAATTGGAATTTATACCATGAGCTCTCCTGGTTCTCAGGATTTCAGATCTAGACTGGAACTACACTGTCATCCTACACTCGCTATTCTAGGTGTCCAGCTCGCCAGCTGGAGATACTGGGGTGTCTCAGCCTCCATAGTTGTGGAAGCCAAGTTATTAAAGTCTCTCTCTCTCTCTCTCTCTCTCTATATATATATATATATATATATGCATGTGTGCATACATGCACACACACACACATCCTATTGATTTTTTTTTTTCCCAAAGACTCTAATGTGTAAGCTCTGCTGATGTTCAAGAAGGATCTTAGTCTCTGCTTTTAAAATTCCGTGGTGTGATGCATTCTGAGCTCTGCCAGTTCAGCGTGTGTCTCTTTTCAGCCTCTCTCTGGCCTGGCAGTTAGAAGAGGGGAAGGGGCGGGGTTCAGAGAACAGGAAGCTCCCCATCCTTGATTCCTCAACCACTTCAGGCCACCTCGTTGGAGGCTCCTTTCTTTAGGCTCCTGCCAGAGGAACTCTTTGGCTTCAATTCCCAGGGCACAGTGGATCGTCCGGAAAGTGAGGTTTTATTTCGTGGTGGTAAAGGTGGTGCACGTCCGTCTGAGAGCAGAACTAGTAAAGGGGAAGAATGACTGCCCTTCATTTTTTTTCTCTTCTTCTCTGTCTTCTCAAAAGTGTTTTTTACCATTAACTCAAAGATTTTCCTTAAAGATATTCACTTTGTGCCAACCACAGTGAATGAAGCTAAAGGAAAAGAAAACTCTGCAGGCAGCAGAGTATCATTGGTTACGCACACAGCTCTGGCTCTTTCTGCTGAGTCAAACTGGATTTGTTTGTTCTCAGCACCATCAATGCATGTACACAGGCGCACACAGAGGTGTGGAATCACAGCAAAGGATATTTTTATACAAGACCAAAAAGATGTGCTGTCTATCCGGGGCAACACAGAGATAAAAATCCTTTGTACTTATAATGCTTTCATCTTAGCCCAAAGTGCTGTCTTATATCCACTTTATCTTCTTTATCTACCTCCCAGCCCACGAAGTCAGAAGCAGTAAGGAAGATCCCCCTCATGTGGACTATGAAGACATTTAGGACTAGGTGGATTAAATAGTTTGCTGTCAGTTACATTGCAGAGTTTGAACTAGGAAGCTGGTTCTTTCCTCTCTCCCGTCTTCTTCTACCATCCCTCCTTCCTCCTTCCTTTCTTTCCTCCCTTCATTCCATTCTCCTGTCTTCCTCCCTTTCTTCTTTCATCAGATGTTGGTGAACCAAGAGGTACTCTTCTGGGTGCTGATGACGTGGAACACACAGCTCTTGCTGCTGAGGCTTTCTCAGGGCAACAGGAAACAGAGACACATCAACACACCAGTAGAATGCAACCCTGGGAGGTCAATGGACTCCCAGTAAGGCACTGGGGGACTTTGAGGTGGGGGAGGCTAGGTCCTCCTGGAAGATTTATAGTGAAGGTTCTCTGGAAGTAATATTTGAGTTAGGCATAAAAGGAAGTATAAGAATTTTATAGATGAAAGAAATGTGGGCAGAGGGAACAGCTTGGGCAAAAACAGAGCCTTGTGTAACGTCATCTTGTGGTCAGAGAATTGCAAAACTGTCAGTATTGTTGAAGTGTAGGCAGCTCTCCTCTGAACAACCCTTGCTGACTTCCAGCAAGAAATACAACCTCTCTAATCATAACTCGGCCCATTCCTGAGACTGCAAGAACAGAGTCTAGGAGATGCGTCGTAAACACTGCCTGACCAAGGTTAATCCTGCCTGTCCACTGCAGCCTCTGATGGCCGTTCCTCTTTCTTCAACAATGAGGAGAGCCGTGTCAGTCTAATAACTGTCATATTACCTCCCATTAACTTCATTAGTGGACACTAACTCTTTCCAGTAATAATTCTTTCACTGGCAATGACTCGATGTCTGATTCCTGGATAATTACTGTCACAAATGTGATCAGACGGATGCTCGGGGTAGCTTTCTCCATCTGGGATCAGGGCACGAATCGACTGAAAGCCCAGAGCTTGTAGCATTTTCCTGGAACGGACAGAGGAAACCGATCTCACGAGGGACAGGGAAGGAGATTTCCCCTGGGGAGTCTGGAAACCCGAAACAGGATTTTCCCCTCCCTTGGGCTTTTGGATAGCCATGGTGGGTCTGGGTATGTATATTTGTGTGCATGTGATCATATGCTCATGTGCAAAGTTATGGCTCACTGAAAACATCAAGTCCTTTTCTCACTGTGGGGACAGTAATTGATATCTTGCTAGAAGCTTCAGGCAGATTAAATTTTATAAGCCATGACACACAGAGGCCTTGACTCTAAATTACTCAAACCCCACTCTAATTATCCACATTTATTTGTGCGCAGAGATAGGCTGCTTATTTGGAAGTCCAAGAAAGGGGTTTCTCAAATTGCATGTGGTTGAGGGGAATGTTAGAAAAAGGAACAAAGTTGGCAGTAGAATTAATGAGCTAGGCTGATGCGAAATTCAAAGTGCAGAAAGAAGGAGGCAGAATGAAACTGGAGAACCAGAGAAGATGAGCAGAGGGCAGTGAGGAAAACTCGCCACGGGCCTCAGACCTCAGGTCTGCCTGCTTGGCTTTCCCACCAACACGGTTGGGTAAGACCACTTCTGATAGACGCAAACCTCTATTTCCTAAAGACTGAGAAGGTCAGGCCTGTCCAGCCACTGTTGTGCAGCTTGCCTCTTCCACGCAGAATTGCGGCTCACCTAAAACAGAGAGTATGCCCGAAATTTTCTGAACAAAGAGTTAGCAAGTGTTTCTTCCTGCAGAAGGCTTTTTGACCTCAGGTTCGCAGAATTGTGTCCAACAGCATCCTCAGTGCATGGCACAGTATTAAAATCAGTCCACATAGAAGCCTCTATTATTTGATCTTTAATTGTTACTGCTCTGTTCCCTCTCTTTACGTCTCTATCCTTCACTCTACAGGCTCCAGCTCTTGTGGATTTTATATATATTCTCAATGAATTAGTTTTCTATTACTGCCTTAACAAATTACACAAGCATAGGGTTTTAAATAACACAAGCTTTTTTAATTTATTTTCAAATTGAAAACAGTTTATTTCATATTGGAGTATAGTTGATTTGTAATGTGTCAGTTTCCGGTGTACAGCCAAGTGTTTCAGTTATAGATATACTTCTCCACCTTCTTTTTCAGATTCTTCTCCCATATAGAGTTCCCTGTGCTATACAGTAGGTCCTTGTTGATTTTCTAGTTTATATACAGTAGTGCACATATGTTGATCCCAAACTCCTAATTTATTCCCCTCTCCCTTCACCTTTCCCTTTTGGTAGCTTCAAGTTAACACAAACTTCTTATCTCAGTTTCTTTAGGTCAAAATCCAGCAGTCTTGGCTGGGTTCTCTGCTCAGGGTTTCACATGGTTGAAATCAAGGTATTGATTGGTCTTGGCTCTTATATGGGGGCTCCAAGGTGAGGGGAGATCTGTTTCTTAGCTCATTCGGGTTGTGGACTGCACAGGGTTCTCTGCTGGCTGTTGATGGGGTCATTCTCTGCATCTAGAAACCATCTGCCCTCCTTGGCTCATAGTCTCCTTGGTCTTCAGAGCTAGCAGTGGTGTGTTGAATCCTCCTTGTGCTTAGAATTTTTCTATTGGAATCTCTCCAACTTCCTCTTCCGCTTTTCCTTCTGCTTTTAGGGGTCATTGACCCACTCTAACCATGCAGGATAATCTCCTTATTTTAAGGTCAAATGCTTACTAACTACTTACACCTGTAAAATCCCTTTTGCCATGTAAATTAACATATTAGAAGATCTGGAGATTAGGGGGTAAAATTTTCCTGGAGGTCATACTTTTGCCTGGCATTGTGACCCAACTTTCATTTGCTTGTTTACGACCAATAGCCTTAAAAGTGTGTTGCTTGTGTATACTAAAAAGATTACATAAACAGTTTTGTGCTATAAATCTTACTTTTGCTTGCTTAAAATCATATTTTGAAATCTATCCTGCTCATTATTTCTGACCAAGATGGACCATTCTGTTATGCACTTATATTAAGTATATTACATGTATCTGTTTCCTTAGCTATGAATACCCACAAACAGCTGCAATGAACGTCTAAAATGTCTGTATCTCACGGTGGACCTGTGTGAAGATTTCTATGGGGTACACATCTAGAAGTAGAATTGCTAGGTGATAGGGTGAAGCATCCGTAACTCTACTATGCATTTCTAGGTTGCATTCTTAAATGTCTGCACCAACTTCATTCCCCATTAGCAGTGTGTAAATGTCCCATTTCCCCACATCCTTGCCAGTGTTTGGTATTCAGTCTTGGCTCTAACCCTTTTCTTGCTATGTCACCTATGGTTGTTAGTATTAGTTGCTCAGTCATGTCTGACTCTTTGCAAACCCTGTAGCCCTCCAGGCTCCTCTATCCATGGGATTTCCCAGGGAAGAATGCTGGAGTGAGTTGCCATTCCTTTCTCCAGGGAATCTTCCTGACCCAGAGATGATACACGGGTCTCCTGCATTGCAGGCAGATTCTTTCCCATCTGAGCCACCAGAGAAGCCCTAGTTATGGTTAAGAAACTTCAAATCTGTTTTCTTCAGTTTTCTTAACTGTAATTTTACAGTTTGGACAGAAACTAGCATCTGATTCATAAGGTATTGTGAGGATTACGACTTTTTCTCAGAATAGGGCTTAGCACATAGTAGGTGTTTTAATAATTATTCTGTTCTTTTCAAAAATTTACAATATAATAGACATAAAGTAGCATTTTTGGGGGGGAGGGGTTTGTTTTGCATTGTTTCATGAATAGGGAGGTCAAGTATGACTTCCTATATTTACCAGCTGTTCAGATTTTTCTTTCCTTTTTTTTGTGATTTGTCTTTCCTTTTTTTTGTGATTTGTCTTTTGTGTCTTTAATGAATAATATTTTGTAGGGTTTTATGCTTTATGTTCATTTCTACAATATTAAATCCAGGTGCCCTAATATGTCTAACATTTAAGCATGTCTACATGCTGATGATGAGTCTGCTCATGGAAGAGCGTTGCTGAGAAATAACAGTTCTTGTTACACACTGGGGGGCCCTGCAAGCACCCTTGTTACACACTGGCGGGCCCCACAAACATGCTTGTTACACACTGGGGGGCCCTGCAAGCACCCTTGTTACACACTGGCGGGCCCCGCAAACACGCTTGCCATGAAGTCATACCCCATCTAGGTCTAGTTTTGTTCATTGCCTGCCAGTGGTTAGCTCTACTGCTTAGAGAATATCACTTGTCATGGCTGTGGACTTGGTTCTAGTCTGGTATGTCCAGTTTCCCTCAATTTGTGCCTCAGGAAAGGCACAAGTCTACGGCTTCACTGTCTATTAGTCTCTAAAAGGGAGTTCCAGAGAGGTGAGGGTCTGTCTCCCTATCATTCCATCTCAATCACCAGAAAAACGATGGAAGGCGCGACTGAGCCACAGGAGTCGTTTTTGTATAGAGCAAGGACCATTATAGATGGGCTAGTCCATCTGCAAATTGGCAAATAGAACTTTTTTATATGTAGAGAAAGCAATGATTCATAACTTAACAACAAAAGGGATTTGATTTAGTAAATCATCTTAGGAATTTGGAAATCAGTGAACTCAAGCACCGTTAAAATAATGAAACAGCTTCACATTTTAACTCAGTTGGATTTTTACTCTTCATTTCTTAGTTTTTAACCTTGTTAATTATAAAGGTGGTTGAAACATCATTTTGAAAATTTGCAAATGGTCTGTTATCTCAGCATGATTTTCAAAATACCCAAAGGGCTGTGTACTGTGTTGTTGTTCAAACTTCTTTTTCTGTAAAGATCTTAAAGTTAATGTTTATTGCTTTAGAAATTTTTAATTAAAAATGATCACATGTCTTAAGAGAGAACCTCCCTAGAGGCTGGGCCCTGCAGGTAAGACTGGATGGTATTGGGGCAGGTGGCAGGATGTGGTCTTCTGGGATAGCAAGTCAGGTTTCATGGGCTGAAAGGCCAGAATAAAAATGATCTCTTGTGCTTGAGACCGAAGACAGCCCTGCCAGACAAATTGGTCTTTAAAGCCAGAGTTTTAGCTGGTTCTGGGTATTTGATAAACGGACTTCCTCCTTATTGAGTTTGGAGAGCACAACACTTTGCTTGGACTTTGAATGGCCTTCATGAAATAACCTGTGACTTGAAGTTAAAAAAAAAACAAAACAAAAAAAACAGAATTTTGCGGACTATTATTTTCTAAACCCATGATGTATAAAAAGAGTTTTCTTCCCAGACCACAGTAACTGGGGGAAAATACTGGCATCTATTGATATATGGACACATCTATAAATATAGTAGTAGGTAGTAACCAAGCGCCATGGAGTGGTGGATTTTCTCCCATGTCTCCCCAAAATGCCACAGTGAATTGTGAAAAGTTTGCAGTCAGCCCTTGAACAACTCAGGCTTGGACTGTGCAAGTCCACTTATACATGGAACTTTTTCCACAGTGTATACTCTAGTTCTACACACTCCGAGCTTGGTTCAATCCTTGGAATGGAGAACTGGGGTACGAGAGCTCTGTGGACTTATCCTCGGATTAACCCTGGAATTGTTCAGCTCTAGTTGCCTGTTTTAACCCAAACAAAGAGGAAAGACATCTGTCCCAGGGCCTGCCCCAGGATCCCCCTGAAGACTTCCACCTGTGAGTAGCTCGCTGGGCCGACAAGTTGTCTCAGCTCTTTCACACATATCTGGAATCTATAGGCGTGGACCTTATAATCTATGTAATGGATATTTTAGTTCATTGGGGCAACAGCTAGAAATCAGATGTTCTTGATCATTTCTGTTCTGATGAGGTATTTGTCTCACTACTTTGTCTTGAGGAATTTCATTATGTCATCATTGTACTAACATTTCCCAGAGATGTTCCTGTAACCGAATGTGCCAGAACATGGTAACAGGAAACTTCTGCCTTTATTTTCCATAATCCAATACTAGATACAAGAAATCCTAGAGTGAAATTACTGCCGTGCCATAGAAGTCTCCAGTTAAAAGGGCTGTGGGTGGGAGGGCGCAGTGCAACAAAGGGAGTGTCAATACATTATAAATGATAATAATAGCAGTTAACACTAAGAGTTACAGAAGTTTATGAACATTGTGCTAAATCCTTTAAACGCACTTTCTCACTCAATCCTCTCAATGACCCACTGCTGTTGTTTAGTCACTCAGTTGTGTCTGACTCTCTGCAACTCCAAGGTCTGTAGCAGCCAGGCTCCTCTGTCCATAGGATTTCTCAGGCGAGAATAATGGAATGGGTTGCCATTTCTTTCTCCACGATATCTTCCTGACTCAGAGATCGATCGCATGTCTCCTGCATTAGCAGTAGGATTCTTTACCACTGAGCCTGACCCTATGGAGGTAGATAGTATAATCATTATTTCTACTTTATAATGAAGAAATAGAAATATGGAGGGGACCACTAAACGTGCCCATGTTAGTGACTAGGTGTTGAGGTTGAACCCAGTTTTGTGATTCCTGAGCTCAAGCTATTAACCATCCAGAGATTAACTACTGTTTCAGCTGAGAGAATTTTGATTTTGATCACTTACTATGTATAAAATGCTGTGACGAATACAAGGAGGACAGCACATGTTTATAGCAAAGGCAAAGAGAGTGGTTCAGACCAGAAATACTCAGACTTTCCTTGGCAGAAGAAAAATCTTTGGGGGCAGAAGTTGTCAGGGGAGTCCTTATGGAGCAGGTGGATCTGGAAAAATGGGCCAAAGGATTCAGGTCTGCCTTTTAGAGAAGAGGATGCATTCTGGATAGTGAGGAAAACTAAATAGCCCCTCCCTCCCCAGATTTAATTGAAAACATAGAACAAAAATGAGAGAATCATGTGGTAGAATATCTTCTGACCTGTGGCTACAATAATGTTATGAAGTCCTATGACTACTCTTGCTTTTGCAAAACAAACAAAAAACTATTATTATTAACAGTTATTGAAGGAGACAGGGAAAGATCTATATCTGAAAGACTTGCCCCAAAGACCTCATTCTAAAGCCTGCTATAATGAAGCTAGTCAGATATCAAGGTTCTTATTACTTTCCAACACTTGGGAGGATCCCAAAATGGCAGCCGCTTTGACAGATCCATGAAGTGTTCACGGAACTTTCTCTAGCAGGGACACCAACTTAGGCATACCAACTTAGAAGCGAGGATAGAGGAGAACTTGGGCACTGATAGAAGCATAGCTTTCCCCTCCTGAATGAATACGCGTTATCACGGAGAGAGAGCTTTTCCTTTGATGGTATGTCCTCTGCTCCATGGCTGGTCTTCTCCACCCTGAATTATTGGGTGATGTAACGTGCACTCCTGCAGAACACATTATTATTATTCAGGAGCAAGTGACTTGAAATTGAAAGGCTCACACAGTTGTGAACTCCAACAGCGTTAAAAATAAATCCCTTTATCTGTTCTACATTCCTAGGTACTCTTTTCCATTGGAGCCCCCTTTAAAAGATGTGTGGACTGCACGTTGAACAAGATCGAATGTGACTTTGCAAAAATAGGATGCCTGGTCTCTCCTCTTTCCCTTTCCACTCGACAATGCAAGATAAATTCACTCCACGGGAACCTTTTGTGGGCTGTACTGCTCAGGCAATTTGCAGTTTGCTGGGGGAAAGGCAGCTCACGCTACATTTATCACCCCCTGCCGCCGGCTACAATTCAACCCACTTCGAACCACTGAGCAGAGGTGCTGATGGGGGCTCTGGCATTAGAATTTCACATCATAATAGAAGTGCAGGGAAGCAAAAGACAAATGTATCAGGGCCATTCCAGGTCTTCACTAAGGAAGAGGTCAAGAGTACGACATGGGGTGTTAGGGACCAAAGATGAGCATTCCGCAGTAATGAAAAATGTGGTTGCTTTTCTCGATTCTTTATATATTTCCTTCTGGTAATCTTAGCTTGAATAGTGAGTTTCCTATTGTTATCTGAATCATCAACTCATGTTGTGAAGAGTACTCTAAAATAACTGCACAAAGCAACATGGCCAAAACTAATAAATAATAAAAGGCATGACTTGCCTTCATTTCCTTCTGTTTTACCCAGAGGCTTGTTCTCAAAAAAAAAAAAAAAAGCAAACAAGAATAACAACATAAAATGATTATAGTGGGTAATTGGGTGGAGTTAATGTATCGGTCAAGACAGGCTAGATAATGCTATGAACAATCCCCAAATTTCCCAAAGCCAAAGTGTTACTTCTCATGAAAATCAGTGGAGGAGTCTGCTTCACAAGTTTACTCAGGGACCCAAGCTGATGGAACATGATATTGTTGCTATACTATCTCTAATTCTGGAAGAAGGCGAGTATGCTGAAGAGTCTTATCTGGCATTGAAATTCTGACTCAGGAGTGAAATGCATCCCTTCCACTCACAATCTATTGGCCAGAACCAGTCACGTGATCTGCCTGACTGTAATGGGCCAAGGAAATATAATCCTCTTGTGCAGCTAGAAGGAGAGGGTAGTTATTTATGGGTGAGAGCTGGGAGTCTCTACTACCATTGTATTATGTCTCGTCTATTGGTCAACTTCTCCTCTGGAGAAGGAAATAGCAAGGAATTGGCTTAGGTAATCTCCAGTATTCTTGCCTGGGGAATCCCATGGACAGAGGAGCCTGGAGGGCTACAGTTCATGGGGTCGCATAGAGTCAGACATGACTGAGCTACCAAGCATGCATTGGTTGTCTTAGTGAAGTAGGTCTGACTTGAATGGTAGTGGGTTTTGGTATTTAAATAAACCAGATACACTTGCCATTTCTTTTTGTTTCATGTACAGTGATGTTCACGAATGTCATAGCAGTGGTAAGAGGATTTTGGTGATAGAAAGACTCCAACAACTCCCTAATTGAAGGGATGAGAAAACTAGAGAGGCTGAAAAAGTTATCCATGATTTCCTCATTGTTGGCAGAGACAAGGTGCTTTCCAGATCAGTCCTCTTTCCTCTATGCAAGTTGCCTTTCCATTAGATCCCTTCCCTGGAGTCAAGAGAGAGTATGAGCTCAGAAGGTAATGTTGCGCAAGTCTGACCAACAAAGAAAATGAGTCAGTATGAGGATTAATATCACAGTGGACAGCATGTGATTTATTTTTAGTGTTAACACTCAAGGTATTCATTATTCTGTTTAGAATGGATGTGTTTTTACATTATTCATTCATTTCTCTACCTGTTAGTATTATTAATATTTTTGACTTCTTAATCATAGTACTAATGACAAATGTTTTCCTTTGAATTCACCCGAAGGTTCATATTTGATCCTAGGGCCATATGTTGATACATGGCAGTACTTCCTAATGATTTTATGCCATGACACACATAGAAAATGTTAATAGTACAGTGGGGTAAAACCACTGAGGCTGCTCAACCCCTGAGACAATTGTACGTGAATTTTAGCTGCTTCAGGACCCAGCCTGGCCACCCGATGAGCTAAGGATTGACCTTGGCACACCAGTACCCCAGTTATAAAGTACAGGTTGGGAAGCCCTGGCATTCACAGAGGAGCAGTGAGCTAGATGTTACTTTCTCTTTCAGACTGGTTTGGTTTGGGGTCAGAACTATGTCCCTATTTATCTGTGCTGACTTTGATACTTGTGTTGGTTAGAAGTGATTGTTAAGAGGAAAAAAAGGCACCTCATCTTGACCCTTCTTGATCAGGGAAGGCTTCTTGGAAGAATTAGATTTTTCAGCAATGTTTAGGGAGTGAGGATGAATACCCATAGAAATCACAGATAGGCTGGTAACCCTGCAGTGCTCTTTGGAGCCATTCTGACGGGGTAATGAAGTCATTTTAAATCAGGGATATTTTCAGCATAAAATGTTTAACAGATCAAATGCCGTCTAGGCTTCTGCAGGTTTCAGAAGAAACAGAATGGAAAGCCACACTGATGAAACACCGCTAACAGGCAAATGTTCTCTTTTTCCGTGAGGTAAGCAGCTCATGGGGTTTCATTTAGGTGAGAACTCTTTGGTGGCTGGCTTAGGTAATGAGCATCTGCTGGGAAGACCTTGTGAGCATTATTTGTGCCAGTGTCTGTGTGAAAAATATCTCTTCGCTTTATGGTGTGGATTTAAAAGAAAAATGGCATCCCATTGGAGGAAAAGGATTTGATCACTGTCGAGCCCTATCTTTTTGGTCCTTTATAATTCTTTTCTATGTCACTGCTTGATATCTATCATTAGAATGCTGCCAGACAATTTCCTCCCTCTCTTTTTACTGCATGGAGGTCTCTTTGTTAAAAACAAGGATGCTAATGTTGCTTCAACTGTTGAGTGCATGAGTGTGTGTGTGTGTGTGTGTGTGTGTGTGTGTATGTGGTGTGTTGAGTATAAACATACTTGTCTATGGGGCATGGATGGAAGGCTGGAATTTCATTCTAACATATTCACTGACTCTGCCCAGCAACCCAAATGCTGTGGAACAGACAGAAGTAGGTCAGGATGGGAATTGTCCTATCTCAGCATATTACAAGGTGGGTGTGACAAGTGAGTGAGCTGTCAGTTCAGAGACAGAAGTCGGGAAAACCAGAGATAGGTAGAGTAACCATATAATTCATCATCCACACCGTGATACTTGTGAGAATGAAAGGGGGTGCTATTAATAATTACGCTGGGACAACATGTGTAAATTGGGACTGCCCCAGGCAATGAGATGAATACTAAGCCTGAGGATGGGCTAAGTGTCAAGATGCCAGAAGAGGAACAGCTGCATAATAGAGCCTAGTCTTTCCATTGGAATGGAGTCAGGTGCATGGACAATTTTCCACATACTGGAATAACTTAATGAAAAATGCAAAAACTGAATGGGCAGGTGAGAGCACCATGGCACTTCATGGTTAACAAGAATAAGAATGATGCTTAGTGAGTGTGTGGACCTGTCATAATCCAAGGAAGTAGGTGGTTTGCTCCTTTTGAAGGCCAGCAGTTGCCTGTCTCCCGTTATGGAAATTGTTTCTGTCCGTCTAGAGGTGGAGTTCTTACACTTGACATCTGTCAGAAATGGGCATTTCACTTAGGTGGAAGCCTAAGTCAGGTCATGTGTAAGGCTGAAGGGCAAGACTGCAAGGGATTTCTGGTAGAGGATTGTCAGTAGTTGATGGGGGCATTCCATTGGGGGGAACCCCCTATATTTGCTTCTGCTTTGTATTCTACACATAAGACTGTCATTGGATGCAAAAAACTGAAGCATAAAAAAGACTGTCTCTACCTGGTAACTTTTTATTGAAAAAAAAAAAATACATTAGGTGTGGAGAAGGAAATGGCAACCCACTCCGGTGTTCTTGTTTGGGAAATCCCATGGACAGAGGAACCTGTCAGGCTACAGTCCATGGGGTTGCAAAGAGTCAGACACAACTTAGCGACTAAACAACATCCATTAGGTGAGGAAGGGTATGTTCAGAATCCTAGGATCAGGGAGCCTTCAGAGGAAAGCATGTGATGCTCGGCAGACCTCAGACCCCTTCTTTCCTTCCTTGCTTCCTTCTGTCACTTAATTTTTCATTAATTACCTCCTAATAGTTAAGCCCCATGCTTGGAACAAGAGCTACAGATAAATGAAACATAGTTCCTACCTTGGAGGAGCACTCGTTCTAGTAAGAATGGGTGTAATTCTAAGAAATTAAGCCTAAATAGTAAAGTAGTGAAATAGGAAGGGCTAATGTGTTAAGAAGGCCTCATGCTTAAGAAGTGTGATGGAGTATGGCAATTATATAAGGTGCGGAAAGAATTTCCAGGCAGAAAGAAAGTCAGATATTACAAGGACGTGGCGGGCTTGGGGAAGGGATAAACACTTACCTGCCCTAAAGGGCCCAGAGTAGGGAGGGAAAGAGTCAGTGGCAAAAATTTAAACCTGAATTGGGTTGGGCTCCTGGGCCCAGATGTTGATGTACAGTGGCAGCAGTGGAAGAGGAATTCTAGACCTGGGAGGAGGAAGGAAAGACACGGGAAATTGACAACCCAACAGAAAAAGCGAAAACACGTAGAAGAAACACAGAGACATAGTCCCTGACGGAGAGGAGCAAAATTCTCACAAGAACCCTTACCAGATCTAATAGACACATGCAGTCTGACTTCCCTTAACTGCCTTTCTGGGTCTGGGAGCTGCGGCTGAGACTCACGGTTATGGGACCACCGGGACTCAGCCCAGATGTTGGGTGATGACACTCAAAGCCTCCCCTAAAGGGACAAACCCAGTCTGCTTCTTGCCTCCAGGAAGGGTCTATGGGTAGACAAACAAGAGTGGGATTTTTGTTTGTTTGTTTGGTTGGTTTTGGTTGAAGCTCTTCTCGTCAAAGCAAAGAAGGGGATGCAATGCACGGGGAAGGGAAGCCGGGTTCTGTGGTCAGAGGCTCTGCCAGGAGCCCAAGACCCACCCCTTGGCAGATTCTGTGGCCAGCTCTTGAGGAGGCAGTGAAGGAAAATGCTAGCGCTTTACTTCAGTGCCAAGCCACCTGCTGGCACAGTTTAGCCTGAACTAAGGTTGCTTTTATGTCAGAAAAACGTGAGTCTGGAGACCCTGGGCTGTATGTTTAATAAGGGGCATTCATATACACTGTGGTTCTGCTTGCTAATTGTCCCACCAGGCTGGTTCTCAGGCAATCCAGATAGAGGGGAACTCGGCTCCGAAGCCTAGCTCACTTCCATCAACGTGGCAAAGAAATGCACAAAACCTGATCATCGAACAAACACACAGATACAGGGTGTATTTCTTATTTATTCATTTTGCAATTCTGCTTCTTCTGGGAAAGTGGAGGTTTATTACCCAATAGCACATGACTGTGCTGAAAAGCACAAGGAATATCAACCAGCTGTTTCATGCACGATTCTGGCCAGCAGGGGCTGAGAGTACAAGCAAGGAGGGTGGGGAGTGTGGAACCAGAACACTACAGCCCTTATTTTTGTCCAACTTTACCATAGAAACCTATCAGTTAAGAACGGAGATCCTGTTGGTCACAGTTGTATGACTCTCCTACCCAGAATTCTTGCACCTATCTTTAATTATGAGGTAGGGACAAATGTCCCAGTCATTGATTTAACAAATATTTATCAAATAATGATCTTGTGTCACAGACTGTACCAAGTGCTCTGGATACAGTAGCAAGGAAGATGGCCAAGGTCCACCTCAGGGTTCACATTCTAATGTGGGGTATAAGCTATGAATGAATGAACAAACCATAATTACAGATAGAGTTATAACACCTAACACTTCTATGTAGAGCTTACTATCCCACTTCTAAGTCCATACGTGTATACACATACATACACATACACATCTTCATTTCTGCTTCTCTACAGCTGGTCTCCTGTCTCTCTTCCTCTCTTCATCTTATCCGAAGTCCGCCCAGATTCTAAGACAGTATCCTAAAGCAAGGAATACTTAGGCCATCGCACCCCACCTTAAAGAATTTGGCGCTGAGCCAGTCTCCCTGTTGTTGTGGCTGAAGGTTTGGTGACCTGCACTGGACCCGGCTCTTCATTTCCCTCTTCTGTGTACCCTCTAATCCACGGCGCACTTGCTTGGAGAACAGACTCTTGCCTTTATCACGCGCCCAATTACAGTTCTGTGAAGCATATTTGAAAACAATAATCTCTTTGATCTTTATTTGAGCTTTTCTCCAGCCCTGCTTATAACCTTACTGAGTTGTTTTTTTTTTTTTCCATCAGGGATGGGAAGCCTGTTCTTGAATGGCTGTCCTGTGACTAAAAGACTGCTTTCTTGCAGATGGGGAGACGCGGCTACTAGGTATCACTTACCTGGAGCTCCTTTTCCAGCATCCATCTACTTGCTGGGATCTGAGGCTACTTACTCACATCATCTCCTCCCTCACTGTTCATTTGCTTGCATGGACTGCAATGAATAAGGGTGTTTGAAGCTGGCTAGAAATGGATCTCAGTGGAGAAGGTTTGGGGCTGGTCATGGACAAGGCCACAAATACCACAGTATCACAATGTTAGAAAGGTAAGTATTGTGATGACTGAGCATAGACCCTGGTGTCACACAGATCTAGGTGTGAATCCCACATGCCTCACTTAGGAGCTATGCAAACTTGACTGAGTAACTTCTCTGCCCTTCAAATGATCTTTCCATACAATAAGCAAAATTTCAGTACAGATTTAGTACTTATCGGGTAGTTGTGAGATCTAAAAGATAACACAATTAAAGACTCCTGCTTCTGGACAAGATGGAGTGATACAGATTGAATTTAGCATTCTGTCTGAAGCAGCCAAAGGAAAAATAAACAAAATGAAGCAATGGTTTTAAGGCCTTGGATGCTCATCTGGTCTTGCCTAACAAATCTTAGAAACAGAACACAAACAATCAAATTATTTTTTAAAATTAATTTAAGTGTGTATGATAACAAAGCCCAGGGATATGTCTAGGAATAAGAAAATACAGCAACCAACAAAGAAAAGTTCGTAATGCTTAGAATCCAATAAAAGGATTACTAGCATGCAAAGAAACAGGGAAGAATGACCTACGTATGGTGAGGAAAATAATTGAACATGATCAAGAACTGACATAAATGATTGACTTGATAAGGGTATTGGTTGCTTATGTGTGTGCTAAGTCACTTAGCTGTGTCCGACTGTGACCCCATGGTTCTGTAGCCTGCCAGGCTCCTCTGTCCATGGGAGTCTCAAGGCAAGAATACTAGAGTGGTTTGCCATTTCCTTCTCCAGGGGAACTTTCTGACCCAGGGATCAAACTCATGTCTCTTGCTTTACCACTGAGCTACCTGGAAAGCCCCTAAAAAGTTAAGTACAAACAAAGAAGTTATACAAAGGACCCAAAATAAACTTCTAGATTTAAAAAACACAATGTCTGACATGAAAAATATACCAGATGGGGTTAATGACGGATTAGTCATTGGGGAAGAAAAGATTTTTAAGTATGAAGATATAGAAATAGAAACTAATTAAAATAAAATACCTAGGGAAGAAAAAAGAATTAAAAAAAATGGAAGGAGCGAGGGGCAACCTCAAGACGCCTGATATATATGAGACTGAAGTCCCTGAAGAAAGAGGGGGTGGTCGGAAAGTATATTTGGAGACATGATGAACATTTTTTCCCCTAAAATTGCTAAAAACTATACAGTCACAGATCTGAAACATAAAATCAGCAAGGACAAATAGAGTTGAACTGGCTTGATTTACATTTACAGAACAACTCTATCAGATAACAGCAGGATATTTAGTTTTGATTGTACATAGATCAGTATCAAGTGTACCTTAGAGATGGAAGCCTGACCCAGATGCTGGTGCTGTGGCTGCTCTCTGCTTTCCATTATGTAGGTGGTTAAGACTATGTTCTGGGCCATGAAACAAGTCTCAACAAACTTAAAGGATTCAAGCTCCACAATAAAAGAATTAATTTAAAAATCAGTAACAGAAAGATATCTAGAAAATCTCTGGAGATTTAGAAGCTATATCATGCACTTCTTTTTTAAAAATTTAATGTTATATTGGAGTATGGTTGATTAACATTGTTGTGTTAGTTTCAGGTGTACAGCAAAGTGATTCAGTTATACATGTATATGCTTCTATTCTTTTCCAAATGTTTTTCCCATTTAGTTTATTACAGAGTGTTGAGCAGAGTTCCCTGTGTTATACAGTAGGTCCTTGTTGATGATTTATATTTAAACATAACAATGTATACATGTCAACACCAAATTTCCAATCTACACATAATCTACTACATAATGTACTTCTAAATAATTCATTAGTCAAAGGAGAAATCAGAAGTATTTTGAACCAAGTCAAATGAAAACACAGTGTTTTAGAATTTGTGGGATGCTCTATAGCTGTATTTAGGAGAAAATTATTGCACTAAACATCTGTATTAGGAAAAAATAGTCTTAAGTCACATGATCTCAACTTCCATAGCAAAAAATAGGGAAGGAAGTACAATTAAAACTAAAGTAAAAAGAAAGAAAATAAAGATCAAAGCAGAAATCCCCCAAATATAAAACAGTATGGCTAGGGTTTTCTCAATTTTCTTCATCTCTTAGAACCAGTCACATGGTCAGGAAACAAAGAAAGGCCACAAATTACCAATGTCAGAAATGAAAGGTGACATCATTGCAGTCTATAGACATTAAAATGATAATGAAGGAATATTGTGAACAATTTCATTCCTACAAATTTGACATCTAAAGATGACAAATTCCTTGAAAAGAACAAACTACTGATGCTCATTCAAGAAGAAACAGATAAGCTGAATAGCTATATATCAAATAAAGATATTGAATTTGTAGTTAAACATCTTCCTGCAAAGAAAACTGCAGGCTTAGATGGCTTCACTAGTGAATTCTTCAAAACACTTAAGGAAAAATAATACCAATTCTACATAAACTGCCCCAGAAAATTGAAAAGGAGAAAATACTTCTTAACACATTCTTTGAGGCTGCCTTGACACCAAAGCTAGACAAAGACATGACAGGTTAAAAGAATCAAAAACCAAAAAAGCTGCAGACTAATACATTTCTGATTATAGGTGCAATAATTCAAAATAAACTTTTATCAAATCCAGTCCAGCAATGTATTTAAAACAGAAGAATATATCTTGAACTAGTGGATTTATCCTAGGAAGTATATCATCATATTATCAAACCAATAAAGAAAAGCTATGTGATCATTTCAATAAATGAAAAAAATAAAGTGACAAAATATAATATTTATTCCTGAATACTCACTCAGCAAGCTAGGAATTGAAGGGAACTTTTTCAGCCTAATAAAGTCCATCTACAAAAAACCTATAGCCAACATCATACATAATAGTGAAAGACTAAATGCCTTACCATCAAACCAAGAACAAGACAAATATGTCTGTTTTCTTCATTTTTATCCCACATTGAAGATTTGACTAGCATAACCAGGTTTAAAAAAGTACAAATTATGCAGATAGTATAAGAGGAAATAAACTATCTTTACTTGCAGATGACATGCTTATCTATTTAGGACAGTTTTTTTTTTCAATCTCTGCCAGATATTCTGGGCTCAATAGTTCTTTGTTGTGTGTGTGTGTGGGGGGTGTTTCCTATGTGTTGTACAATGTTTAGCAGCAATCCTGGCATCTAACCATTAATTGCCAGTATCATTGTCTGTATCCATTTATCCCAAGGTATGGCAACCAAAAACGTCTCTGGACATTAGCACACGACCCCCAGGGGCTCAACTACTCCTAGCTGAGAATCACTGATAAAGAAAATCTGATGAAATTTATAAAAATCTACTAGAACTAAGTAAGTGTGTTTAGCAAGATTGTAGAATATGAGATCAATACATACAAATTAGCAATAGCTTTATATAATAACAATGAATACATGGAAATTAAAATTAAGTTACAGTACTATTTATAATTGCATCAAAAATATGAAATTGCTAGTGACACATCTGACAAAAGGGATGAAAAGCTTATACAATAATACTACAAAATATTGTTGTGAGAAGTTAAAGGCCTAAATAGAGATACATAATTAATTATGGTTGAAAGACTTAGTATTGTTAAGATGTCAATTAGCTTAAATTGATTTATAGATTTAGTACTGTGCTGTGTGCTTAGTCATTCAGTCGTGTCCGACTCTTTGCAACCCCATGGACTGTAAGCCTGCCAGGCTCTTCCATCTACGGGGATTCTCCAGGCAAGAATACTGTGGTGGGTTGCCATATCCTCCTCCAGGCGATCTTCCGAACGCAGGGATCAAATCCAGGTCTCCCGCATTGCAGGTGGATTCTTTGCTGTCTGACCCACCAGGGAAGCCAATCCCAATCAAAATCCCAGCAGATTTTTATTTTTTATTTTTGTAGAGGTTGATACTGCTGCTGCTAAGTTGCTTCAGTCTTGTCCGACTCTGTGCGACCCCATAGACGGCAGCCCGCCAGGCTCCCCCGTCCCTGGGATTCTCCAGGCAAGAACACTGGAGTGGGTTGCCATTTCCTTCTCCAATGCATGAAAGTGAAAAGTGAAAGTGAAGTCGCTCAGTCGTGTCCGACTCTTAGCGACCCCATGGACTGCAGCCCACCAGGCTCCTCCGTCCATGGGATTTTCCAGGAAAGAGTACTGGAGTGGGGTGCCATTGCCTTCTCTGAGAGGTTGATAAGCTGATTCTAAAATTTACTGGAAATGCAGAGCCTCTGGAAGAGCCAAATAACTTTAAAAAAGAACAAAGTTGGAGGAATAACATCATATGATTTCAAGGTTAAGAAAGCTGTAGAAAGCAAGATGGTAGAATTGGTATAAACATAGATGTTATGAAAATACAAGCCTATAAAGACCCATATGTATCTATACAACTGATTTGATAATGGTAAGAGGGTAATTCAGTGAAGAAGGGATGGTCTTTTCAACAGATGGTGCTGAACAGTTGAATATATTTAAAAAAGTGGAAGCTTTAATCCATACTTTGCACAATATAAAAAAAGTTAACTCAAATGCATCATAGGTCTAAATATAAAACCTAAACTATATAATTTCTAAAAGAAAATATAGTATGAAATATCTGTGATCTTGGATTAGGCAAAGTTTTCAGAGATAATATCTCAAAAAGAAAATCTATAAAAGAACATGTTGACCAATCTGACTTCATGAAAATTAAAACTGCTTTTCAAAAGATATTATTAACAGAAGGAAAAGACAAATTAAATTAGGAGAAAATATTTGGAAGATGTATAACTGATAAAGGATTATATATATATATATATGCATATGTCTACAATATGCATAGAACTCTTAAATCTCAATAATACATCTGTGTCTTAGTGGGAGAAGGTAGGGTGGGCTGATTTGAGGGAATAGTATTGAAATTTGTATATTACTGTATGTAAAATAGATGACCAGTGCAAGTTCAATGCATGAAGCAGGGCACCCAAAGCCAGTGCTCTGGGACAACCCAGAGGGATAGGGTGGGGAGGAAGGTGGGAAGAGGGTTCAGGATAGGGGGGACACATGTATATCTGTGGCTGATTCATGTTGATGTATGGCAAAAACCATCACAAAACTGTAAAGTAATTATCTTCCAATTAAAATAAATTAATAAAATATCTCAATAATAAGACATCAACAAAATTAAAACTCTTGTTGTCTGAAACACACCATTATAAAAGTGAAGACAACCTATGAAATGGAAGGAAAATTTTGCTATATATATGTATATATATCAGTTCAGTTCAGTTCAGTCGCTCAGTCGTGTCTGACTCTTTGCGACCCCATGAATTGCAGCACACCAGGCCTCTCCGTCCATCACCAACTCCCGGAGTCTACCCAAACCCATGTCCATCGAGTCAGTGATGCCATCCAACCATCTCATCCTCTGTCGTCCCCTTCTCCTCCCGCCCTCAATCCTACCCAGCATTAGGGTCTTTTCCAATGAGTCAACTCTTCCCATGAGGTGGCCAAAGTATTGGAGTTTCAGCTTCAACATCAGTCCTTCCAATGAATACCCAGGATTGATCTCCTTTAGGATGGATTGATTGGATCTCCTCGCAGTCCAAGGGACTCTCAAGAGTCTTCTCCAATACCACAGTTCAAAAGCATCAATTCTTCGGCGCTCAGCTTTCTTCACCGTCCAACTCTCACATCCATACATGACCACTGGAAAAACCATAGCCTTGACTAGACGGACTTTTGTTGGCAAAGTAATGTCTCTGCTTTTAAATATGCTATCTAGGTTGACCATAACCTTCCTTCCAAGGAGTAAGCGTCTTTTAATTTCATGGCTGCAATCACCATCAGCAGTGATTTTGGAGCCCAAAAAAATAAAGTCTGACACTGTTTCCACTGTTTCCCCATCTATTTCCCATGAAGTGATGGGACCAGATGCCATGATCTTAGTTTTCTGAACGTTGAGCTTTAAGCCAACTTTTTCACTCTCCTCCTTCACCTTCATCAAGAGGCTCTTTAGTTCTTCTTCACTTTCTGCCATAAGGGTGGTGTCATCCGCATATGTGAGGTTATTGATATTTCTCCTGGCAATCTTGATTCCAGCTTGTGTTTCTTCCAGCCCAGCGTTTCTCATGATGTACTCTGCATAGAAGTTAAATAAGCAGGGTGACAATATACAGCCTTGATGTACTCCTTTTCCTATTTGGAACCAGTCTGTTGTTCCATGTCCAGTTCTAACTGTTGCTTCCTGACCCGCATACAGGTTTCTCAAGAGGCAGGTGAGATGGTCTGGTATTCCCATCTCTTTCAGAATTTTCCACAGTTTATTGTGATCCACACAGTCAAAGGCTTTGGCATAGTCAATAAAGCAGAAATAGATGTTTTTCTGGAACTCGCTTGCTTTTTCGATGATCCAGCAATTTGATTGGCAATTTGATCTCTGGTTCCTCTGCCTTTTCTAAAACCAGGTTGAACATCTGGAAGTTCACGATTCACGTATTGCTGAAGCCTGGCTTGGAGAATTTTGAGCATTACTTTACTAGCGTGTGAGATGAGTGTAATTGTGCGGTAGTTTGAGCATTCTTTGGCATTTCCTTTCAACTTGGACTTAAAACATGTAAAAACACTAACAACTCAATAGTTAAAAAACAAATAACTCAATTAAAAATAAGTAAATGATTTTATAGACACCATCACAAAAAAGATACACCAATGGGCAATAAGTACATGGAAAGACGCTCAACATCGTTAGCCATCAAAAACATGCAAAGCGAAGCCACTATGAGTTGTCACTCAATACCTGCCGAGATAGTTATAATGAACGACAGATAATTATGTGTCTTTGCAGATGTGGGAACATCAGAATCCTTACACACTGCTGGTTGAAATGTAAAATGGTGCACTTCTTTGGAAAATGGTCTGTCAGTTTCTAGAAAAGCAAAACATAACTGTTTTGGTAAAATTCAGTCTTCCCTTCTACATCTCCTTTTACACAGAACACTTCACTGCTGACACTTTTGGTCACCAAATATGTGTGTAATATGTGTGTAAGTCAAGAAATTCTTCATGACACCAGTTGGGTGTTCTATAATCCAACTCAGTTCTGACTTCGTTTATCTGGAAATAGCATTGAACTCCACAGGTTAAGGGCTCAGCACCACACAACTGCCCTCCACTTCAGGTACTAATTGCAAGAAGCAGATCCCCAAGTTACTTGGTTACAAATTGGAAGTTCCCATGACCTCCTCTCTCTCAAAATCTGAGTAGTTTGCTAGAGTGGCTCACCCACTCTAGCAGGTGGGAATACTTGTTTACCAGTTTATTAAAGGGTATGTTAAAGAATATAGATGAATAGCCAGATGAAGAGATACACAGAGTGAGGTCTGGGAGGGTCCCAGATGTAGGAGCTTCAGTCCTCAGAGAGCTGGAGTGTGTCACCCGCCTGGTTTGTGGATGTGTCCGCCATCTGGAAGCTCATCATACCCCCTGGTACTGGGGTTTTATATAGGCATGATCAATTAATAGTTCCATTTCTAGCCCCTCTACACTTTGGAGAAGCTGGGGGCAGGAGGCTGAAAATCCCAAGGTAAGCATGGCTTGGTCTTCTGGAGAGCAGCCCCCATCCAGGAGCCCACCCAGAGTTGCCTCATGAGAACAAAAGATGTTCCTGATATTCTTTTCACTTAGGAAATTACAAAGGTTTTGGGAGCTCTGTGACAGGGACCAGGGGCAGAGACCAATATATATGTATAGATCTATTTAACTTATAATTTTCTATTATCTCAATAATCCATGCAAAAACTTGTACACCGATATTCATAGCAGCATAATAATAGCTGAAAAAATGACCAAATGTCTACCAATTGATAAATGGAGAAATAAAATGTGGTATAGCCATATGGTAATATCCAATAGAATATTCTTTAGCAGTAAAAAGAAATAAAATACTGACACATGTTACAAAGCGAATTGAACCATTATGCTACTTGAAAGAAACCAGTCAGAAAAAGCACTTATTACGATTTAATTTCTAGGAAGTGTTCAGAATAGGAAAACATACAGAGACAGAAAGTAGATTAGTGGTTTGGAAGTGGAAGAAAGGAAATGGGGCTTAGGGGGTGACTGCTAATAGGTATGAATTTTCTTTTTGAGGTGATGAAAATGATTATAGTAAGATTGTAAAATCTGTGAATATATTAAAAAACACTTGTACACTTTAAGTGGCTGATTTGTTTGGTATGTAAATTATATTTCAACAAAGTTGTTTAAAAAAGAGTAAAAGTTGGAAGAGTGGGATTGACCATCAAAAAAGGAGTCAGGACTTTGTAGATTTTACCTTGATTGTGATGGCAGATACGTGGATGTATAAGTTTTTCAAACCTCACTGAGATGTGTGTCTATTAATCCTCAATCAAATTGATCTGCACAACCTCAATAATAAGGACTAGCAAACCAGTTTTAAAAAATGGGCAAAATATTTGAACCAACACTCACAAAAAAAGATATACAAATGGCAAATAGGCATATGAAAATATATTCAACATTATAAGTCTTTAGGAAAATGCAAGTTAAAGTAACAATATTATCCCACTACCTATTAGAATGGTTAAAATTAAAATGATTGACTAAGTGTTGGCAAGAATGTGTCAGAACTTAAACTCTCAAATACTGCTGGTGCTAATGTAACATGGTATGAAGATTTTATAAAATGCTTGACAGTTACTTAAACATTCCACATACAGCTGCCACACCATCTAGCTATTCCACCACTAGGTATTTACCCAACAGAAATGAAAACACATGTCCGTACAAAGACTTGTATATAAATATTCATAGCAGTTTTATTTGTAATTGTGCAAAACTAGAAACAATCCAAATACGCATCAACAGGTGACTGGATAAACCAATTGTGGCATATCTCATTTACCAGTATAATAGGATGAACTATTGAATACTTATTGAATGAGTCTATTAAAAAATTAGAACATGCAAACAAATTTATAGCGACAGAAAGCAAGTCAGTCGTTGCCTGGGAGGAGGTTGGGGAGGGGCAGGATGGAGGGCACAAAGAAATCTCGGGGCATGACGGGTATGGTGTGCATGTGGTCTTCATTATGGTGATAATTTTATTGTTATATACATATATATATGCCAATGTCAAACCTTATTAAATTGTGTATTTTTAAATGTGTGCAGTTTATCACGTGTCAGTTATACCTTCAGTTCAGTTCAGTCACTCAGTCGTGTCCGACTCTTTGCGACCCCATGAATTGCAGCACGCCAGGCCTCTCTGTCCATCACCAACTCCCGGAGTCCACCCAAACCCATGTCCAACGAGCCAGTGATGCCATCCAACCATCTCATCCTCTGTCGTCCCCTTCTCCTCCCGCCTTCAATCCTACCCAGCATTAGGGTCTTTTCCAATGAGTCAACTCTTCGCATGAGGTGGCCAAAGTATTGGAGGTTCAGCTTCAACATCAGACCTTCCCAGGATTGATCTCTTTTAGGATGGATTGATTGGATCTCCTTGCAGTCCAAGGGACTCTCAAGAGTCTTCTCCAACACCACAGCTCAAAAGCATCAATTCTTCAGCGCTCAGCTTTCTTCACCGTCCAACTCTCACATCCATACATGACCACTGGAAAAACCATAGCCTGGACTAGATGGACTTTTGTTGGCAAAGTAATGTCTCTGCTTTTAAATATGCTATCTAGGTTGGCCATAACCTTCCTTCCAAGGAGTAAGCGTCTTTTAATTTCATTGCTGCAATCACCATCTGCAATGATTCTGGAGCCCAAAAAAATAAAGTCTAACACTGTTTCCACTGTTTCCCCATCTATTTCCCATGAAGTGATGGGACCAGATGCCATGATCTTAGTTTTCTGAACGTTGAGCTTTAAGCCAACTTTTTCACTCTCCTCTTTCACTTTCATCAAGAGGCTCTTTAGTTCTTCTTCACTCTCTGCCATAAGAGTGGTGTCATCCGCATATGTGAGGTTATTGATATTTCTCCTGGCAATCTTGATTCCAGCTTGTGTTTCTTCCAGCCCAGCGTTTCTCATGATGTACTCTGCATAGAAGTTAAATAAGCAGGGTGACAATATACAGCCTTGATGTACTCCTTTTCTTATTTGGAACCAGTCTGTTGTTCCATGTCCAGTTCTAACTGTTGCTTCCTGACCCGCATACAGGTTTCTCAAGAGACAGGTCAGATGGTCTGGTATTCCCATCTCTTTCAGAATTTTCCACAGTTTATTGTGATCCACACAGTCAAAGGCTTTGGCATAGTCAATAAAGCAGAAATAGATGTTTTTCTGGAACTCGCTTGCTTTTTCGATGATCCAGCGGATATTGGCAATTTGATCTCTGGTTCCTCTGCCTTTTCTAAATCCAGCTTGAACATCTGGAAGTTCATGATTCACGTATTGCTGAAGCCTGGCTTGGAGAATTTTGAGCATTACTTCACTAGCATGTGAGATGAGTGCAATTGTGCAGTAGTTTGAGCATTCTTTGGCATTGCCTTTCTTTGGGATTGGAACGAAGACTGACCTCTTCCAGTCCTGTGGCCACTGCTGAGTTTTCCAAATTTGTTGGCATATCGAGTGCAGCACTTTCACAGCATCATCTTTGAGGATTTGAAATAGTTCAACTGGAATTCCATCACCTCCACTAGCTTTGTTTGTAGTGATGCTTTTTAAGGCCCACTTGACTTCACATTCCAGGATGTCTGGCTCTAGGTGAGTGATCACACCATCGTGATTATCTGGGTCGTGAAGATCTTTTTTGTAACTTAATAAACCTGTAAAAACAAAGATACTCCACTTAAAGTTCTTGGCTTAAACAGTCTGTGTCCTCTTGTTGCTCGTTGACTCCATGTGCTGAAATTCTAGGCAGGAGAAATGTCCCCCGTGTCCTCGACAGGCCCCTGGGGTCCAGCTCCGCTCTCAGGTTGCCCAGGCTCCTCCCCAAAGTCACGTTCCAGAGGATGCCGGTCAGCCATGCATCTCTATGCTCTCCATGAAGGGCTGGCTGCTCCAGGCCACACAGTGTTCCTTTGCTCACACTAGGACCTCTTGGTGTGTTGGCTTTAATAATTATTTCTTTATTATTCATTTTGTTGTCAATTTTTTATGACCACCAACACAAGCAAAATCATTTAACTCAAAGTAATTCTCCTGATACTTTTTTTCAAAAGTGAGTATATGTAAGATACCTAACAAAGGTGTGTGTAAAAGAGCCTATGTCTGAAAAGACTTCATCGATAAGAGAAGTTTGAGGGCTAATGCGGGAACACTAGTGACTTACTGAGAGGTGGAGAGGGATTGGCATATGTGGCACCTGCAGATAAAGGGACACAGGGTTTGCTGAGATCTGAGTCTTCCTCTTTGAAGTTTCGTGAGCTCATCCTGAGACCCCGGAGTCCCTCTTTCTTCCACTACCAGGAAGGATGGAGATCCAGTCAGTGCAAGAAGGCAAAGTGTTTTCTTGCTTATTGCCTTGCTAGTCACCTGTGCCTAGAGCAATGGAAACTTGGGGGCTATCAGGTGACTTGGGGAGGTATTTTCTATCTTTACCTTTATTGAGGTACCACTCGCTACCACTCCAAGAGGTGCGCTAGCTGAGCTTGTGGATCTGATTTATGAAGTGGTTCTAAAGGCAACTTTCAGCTGTGTGTCCGTATGCAGCTCTGTATGGGCCACTCAGCAGGCATTCAGATTGACAGGGGGAAGCATATGCATCTCAGAAGGAAGCAGATGCTCCACAATCAACAGTAATTTAGAAGGAAAAGCAAAGGTGAAAAAGGACAGACCCCATATCTGACCTCACAAAGTTTTATACCACTGCTGTCTCCTTCCTGAGGCTCCTGAGTGCTTTATGTGTCTTGAGCCAATGCACCAAAGGCTACTGGCAACTCTGAAAGAAGTAGCCACCAGAAGACTGAGTTATGGGAGTATAGACACTACCAACTTCAGCCGTTGCCATGGAAGGGATGTTATTGTTAGGGGATGATGCAGAAGAGACCTTCCGAGAAGTGACCAAACTTGTAGCTGAGAATTGAACACAGTGTGGTGAAGGATGAAGATCAAGGCCTTTGGAGTTTGAGAACAACAAAGACCACTCAGATTGAGAATCAGCTCTACCACTTCCTGATCTTGGAAAAGTTATTTGCTTACTCACAGCAACATTCTATCAGCTGGAAAATAAGGATATTAATAATAATAATTCCTGTCTTCTCAGGATCATTTTAAGGACTAAGTGGAATGATACATGAAGTGATGAACTGGGGAGTTCTCACTTATGCCAAAAGATAGATTTTAGGTGGTTTTAAATACAGGAGGCATGGCGTTTGGTTGAAAAAGGACTCTTTAGCTGCCAAAGATGTTTTTTGGACCTGAGACTGATGGTCAAGTCAGCTGCTAAATGATCAAAGCAATGGCCATACCTACAATGAATGGGGCCATCTTTTCAGATTTAAACCACGGCCCAATGGCAGCACATCAGTGAAGGCTATTTCTTCTTCCTACTTCATCTTAGTGAAAATAAAATGTTTGCTGGCTTGGAAAAAAGGCCTTGACCTCAGGCAAAATAAAAAAAATTCACAACTTTCAGGTACACGAAATGACTTGTGTTCACCAGCTTTGTATGAACACTGAGATCTCTGGGTACCATGATGTGTTTAATCGGAAGCTGGTGAGGGGCATTAAGTAAATGTCACGGGAACATCATGCTGCTCCTGTTGGGCGGTAGAACACTTTTATTTCAGGGCCAGAGAAAATGTCTCTTTAGAGGATTCTGATGTTCCCATTAGTATGTCATGGCCCTCTGCACACATGCAGACAAGGGTTATTTTTAAATTATTCTCTTCCCACTCAAAGAATCATGACAACATTCAGTCTCCTAAAATCTCTACCTGGGTGAAAAAGAGGAAATCTCTCTGGTATCTCGTAAGCTGACTTCTCCAACTTCCCCTGAAGTTTCTGACAAGCCACCCTTGTCCCTTTGCCCATGGTTGCCATTCACTGCCAGTGCACCTGCCAGCCTCACGGCCATCTCTTGTCCTCTTCCTTGTCTATCAACTGCAGTGGGGTCATTTTCACCACCGCTGATAGTGCTCTTACTGGGGACTGCCTGGTCGGCTCCCCTTTTTGGACATACTTTTCTCATTGAAGGGCTTTCCTTGTGGCTCAGCTGGTAAAGAATCTGCCTGCAATATGGGAGATCTGGGTTCGATTCCTGGGTTGGGAAGATCCCCCGGAGAAGGGAATGGCCAGTATACCCACTCCAGTATTCTGGCCTGGAGAATTCCATGGACTGTACAGTCCATGGGGCCGCAAAGAGTCAGATATGACTGAGCAACTTTCACTTTCACTCACTTCTCATTGAAAATCCAGAGGCATAGAACCCATGGAAATGGTTAGGTAGCAGGGAAGGAGGGTTGCAGGCTTCTCTGTATGATAATGCTCATATTCATATTCACGTTCAGTTTGTGTTAATTAATGCATAAACCGTAAAGTGTCTAGGTTAGTACCTGGCCTGTACTAGGCATTGCATACATGCCATTATTATAACATAAAAACAGAACCATGGCACATGCATCACAACTTATGAAAGTAATTATGGACCATGCTGTTTCATGTTCTAGTGTTTCCCAAGCGCATCAGGTTTTTTTCTTAAGAGATAGAGAAACGCTCTACTGGACTATTGGGGTGGCATAGATGGGTGTGAGAGAACTGTCAGCTCTTCCATCCTTTCTAGACACAGTGCTTCTGAAAGTATCTTCAGAAACATTCCTAGCCTAGTACTGGCACACAGGAAGTACCTAATATATATACCTAACATATATTAGGTACTTTCTAATTTTTCCTCTGTATAAAAGAATTGTACTTAGAAATCTGGACCCAGGCCCCATTAAGCAGCCCTGCTCTGGAGCCCAGGGGAACGCCATTCACAGCCACACTGGTGCTTCTTATCTTTAGGCTCCTGCTCCTGGAGGAAGTGAGCTTGCACATGCGCTCAGTTGCTTGAGTCGTGTCTGACTCTTTGTGACCCTATAGACTCTAGCCCCCAGGCTCCTCTGTCCAAGGGATTTCCCAGGCAAGAATACTGGAGTGGGTTGCCATTTCCTTCTCCAAGGAATCTTCCTGACCCAGGGACCAAACCCACATCTTCTGCATTGCATGCAGATTCTTTACCGCTGAGCTATGTAGGAAGACGAAGTAAGCTTAGTTGCCCCCACATCAGCAAAGGACTATGCCTTTCTCCTCTAACTCCTTATCCTGTCCCAATCTAGGTGGTAGTTTTTTCTCTCCCTCAGCTGGCTTTCTCTCTGCTTGACAAGCAGTTCTTGTTAATATTCTTTTGTTTTACAGATAATGATGATGATGATAACAATCTTTCTCACTTGCACAGCGCTTTCTCGTTTTCATCACTTCCTCTGCCTTGCTCTTCTTTTCCCCTCAATCAACCGGATGAGTAAGTAGGTGAGTGCCTCCTGTCTTTCCCGTTTACAGACCAGGATATGACATTCACACATACTCCTGCTGTTCTAAGTTCACACAGCTAGGAACTGGCGGAAACGGAACTAGAATTTAAGGCCTTACCTTCAGGCCTTACCTTGGTGTTTTCGCTGTTGCAGATGATTTCCTGTGGACAAGTGACAGGTCTGGAAGCACAGAGCTGAAAATGAGCAATTCCTAAGATGATGAACGCTTCCCAGGTTGCAAAAAATCCACCTGCTAATGTAGGAGACCCGGGTTCGATCCCTAGGTCAGGAAGATCCCCTGGAGTAGGAAATAGCAACACAAGTATTCTTTTTTTTTTTTTAAGTCCATGAGTCTAGGGCATGAACCAGTCATGGGCACAGAGCAAAAGCCAAGCTAGGATAAACAAGGAGTTGTTTCGTCCCTCACTGACATGAGACAGGCGCCATCAACCAGGTGCCACTCTACCCAGATCAGGGACAACAACCCAATATTCTTGCCTGGAAAATTCCATGGACAGGGGAGCCTGGCAGGCTATAATCCACGGGGTCGCAAAAGCGTTGGACTGAGCCCACACACCATACACATGAACAACAGCAGGTGCTACTGTGGCCAAGAGAAAACCAGCACTGTCAGGCTTAAAACAGATCCAAAAAATGACAATTTCAATAGCCAAGAAGTATAGCAAACATTTCTGGTAGCAACTTAATTTGTTGAATGAATACAGGAATGAATAACATAAAAAAAGAAGTACATTCTCTAAAGATGCGCACACATCCTTATGATCAATTCAATCACCTCAGCTAGAGGAAAAGTGACCTCTTAGATTCTCAAAGAGCACTTTTGACCCTCAAAGGACATTGGACAGTGCCTGGATACATTTTTAATCATCATGACTGGGGATGGAGTGCTACTGGCCTCCAGTTAGTAAAGACAGTCAATGCCATTAAACATCCTACCAGGCACAAGCTAACCCCGACCATACCCCCACCCCCCAAAAAAATCATCTAGCCCAAATGTCAATAGTGCCAAGGTTGAGAAACTCTGCCCTAGAGGAATAAACATTTCCACACTTGTCCTACTTTCAGGATAGAGACAATCTTGGCATTAACCTTTTTTATGAGTCCGTACGTATGACTACTGGGTAATGGGAGTCCTTAAGGGAAGGAGAAGGGCTTCAAGAATTGTATTTGATTTTAAAACCAAACACTGGCTCAGCCCAATATTTTTTCCTCTCTACAAATTTAATACACTCTCCTTTGTGGATAATAAAGGAGTGGGGAAATAAGAGTCAAGTGATGTTCTACAGGGATGTGCTTCCATGAGTTGGCAAAGTAAGATCTGAAATATTGATAATTAATCTATACAGACCTTGAGAATGGAGAGCTCTGTTGAGAGTTGGAAAGGTCAAGAAAGAATTGACTGAAACAAAACAAAACAATGTGAAAGGATAAGAGCTCCACGAAGGTCAGGGCTGGAGGAAGGCTTAGAGATGATATCACTGCTCCTTTTCTACATGGGGAAACTGGAGTCCCATGCAGTGTGCCCTGATAATGCACAGTGAGGTCCAAACTCAAGCTTCAGAGTGGTTGAGGTGAAGCAATGTCTCTAAAGATTCTGCAATGTCATCCCAATCAGTACAGGGACAGTTCTGACGGAGTATTTCTCTGTTTACTAGGGCATTGTCAACTCTGACAGGGAGAGAGCTGAGAAATGCTATCCTGTGAAACTGGGTTCTTTAATACAAGGTTGACAAAATGATACTAATACTCCTAATGAAAATTTGCACATCACTTTTACCTTTTCTGGTTTATTTACATATGCTCTTTCCCACCTTCTCAATTCTCTGTACATGCCGTCTTCTTGTCTCTCCTTTTTCCAATCATCCTTTGGATAGTGACCCATCCCCCCTTCTATAAATCATTCCTGACACACCCTCTCTTCATATGCATGTGCACACATGCATGCATTCACACACACACACACACACACACACACCACATAAAATAAATCCCTCCCTACTGCGTTAATTCTATGCTTTATGCATCTTTCTGCAGTACAATAACCTGTGTCATGTTGGATTTTGTGAAAACCAATAAACAACACCCCCTTTATTCCTCAATTGAATTCAGAATCAATTGAGAAATAAGACACAGTTGTCAAACAGATGGATATAAAAATATAAACTTTATTGGTAAATTTTACTAGAGAACATGGCTTAGATATGCAGCCAAGTGTGCCTCCCTAATAATTTCCTCCAGAGTGAAACTCCTGCATCCAGTCCCAGGAGAAGCATCAGTGTGCTGTGGTGGGTGAGCAAGATGATGGAAAGAAAGAGGCCCCACACTTTCTCTTCCTGTAGCTCGGTAATTTTTTCCTTTCTTGGGGACCAAATATTTCAGAGCTGACATCAAAATATACAGTCTGTCTCCTCTCTTAGATTGTGGGCAACTTGGGGGCAGGGCTACCATATGGTCTATCTTTGTTTATTCAACTCCAGGTTTAGCGTCTGGTACATAGCAGGTCTGCTAAATGAACGATGTTAGACATACTTCATGTCTTTTTCTTCTGCCTCATTTCATTCTTTTCAAACGGAAATTGATGCTGCCGATCCTCCCCCAGCCAGCCAGGCTCCATCCCACCCCACACGTTACAGCAACCAATTTTCCAAAGTCCCTGTGGAGTCACGTCACTTCCTCTTTTGCCGAGGAGGGAAATAAAGCTCAGAGCTCTTTAGTGACCGGAGTATGAATGGAGCCGGCCGGCAAGCCAGCGGTAAAGGCAGGTCCAGTGTGCGGACCTCCTCAGGCTTCACGTGCCACGGGCTCCTCCTTGCTAGCTCAGACCTCACCTCTTTCTTCATCCTCTCACAAATTCTTAGCCAATCCTGACTAAGGCAGAAATTCGAGTCGACTTAATTTTTAATATGGGCTTCCCTCGTGGTTCAGTGGTAAAGAATCCACCTGCCAATGCAGGAGACATGGGTTTGATACCTGGGTTGGTAAGATCCCCTGGAGGAGGAAATGGCAACCCACTCCAGTAATTTGGCCTAGGAAATCCCGTGGACAAGGGAGCCTGATGGGCTACAGTTCATAGGGTTGCAAAAGAGTCAGACACGATTTAGGGACTAAACAGCAACAATTTTTAGTATAGTGAGTTTGTAGGCTTCAGACTTTGGTGGGGTTCAGTGGCCTAGTTACCACTAGAATCCCACCAGCTAAGATAAAAAGGGGTATCACTAAGCAGAGAGATTGCGAAGCTCTGTGCGGTCCCCCAGCCGGAGCCCACCTTTCCAAAGGGTTAGTCAACACCCCCTTTCACAGTTTTCACCCACCCAAGGCTCACCTTCAGAACACAGAGTCTACCCCGAATTCACTCCTTCTAGACAAACGTGTCAAGGACACACTGCTAAGTACTGACCACGTGTCTGGCTTCACCCATAATCCTGGCTCCTGTGTTCTGCCTACCCGGTCAGGATTTCATTGCCCACTCCTGGCAAACCTGCACACTCACCAAGGACATAGACTCTACTTCCAGCTTTTCCAGCTGTTGCCTCAGAGCTAGCCTCTGCTCTGCAGTGTCCTCCAGCTGATACCTGCCCGTCCCTGTGGGCAGGGCTCCGGTGAGGTCCCGGCCTGCTTTAGTCTCTTTCTTCCATCCTCTCCTCACACCAAAGGTAAAGCATCACGTCTTGGAACTAGGACCTATCATTTGTGAAACAGGTGGATGTGAGTAGATTGTATTAATTGTCCTCATTTTTAAAATGAAGATACTGAGATCTAAGGAGGCTTAGAAGCCCACCCCAGGTCACACAGGCATGATGACCTGAAGGAAATCAGGGCTTCAAACATGTTGATCTTTGCATTCCTGAATGCATAATTCTGTCTCTTCACAATACAGCCAGACTCACTCTCTCGGCCTCTATGAGCCCCTTCCTGCCTCTTCAATCAGAAGGATGTAAAATGAGAGGAAAGAGAGAATCAAGAGAAGGCAAAAATCGTTCACAATTCAACCTAGCTCTAATCTGACGTGACAAGGCCAAGTCCATCTCTTCCTGGTGCCAATTACTTAAAGGGCATTGATGCCATGGCACCATTAAAGTAACAGCCAAGACGAATTGTAGGACCTCGTGGATCAATGTGTTCAGTGTTGTTCAACTCGTTCAATGAAATAAAGTGGTAGATGATTAACCTTACCAATGTCAATGTGTTGTTGCCATCAAATTCAGCTAAATGAATGTCCATGGCCCTCATTATAGAGTGCACTCTGAGGTAACTAATGTATTAATACCTTATAGGCAGATTATAAAAGGAGAGAATCTCCAGGGCAGGGGAATGAGTCTGAACAGAAGCTAAGATTATTTGATATTCTTAGAGTGGGGAACAGTGACAGATAGAAATGCAGAGATGTGGACTGGGTCAGTAATTGAGAGGGAGATAGAAGGGAAAAAAAAAAAAGCAATGCCCAGAGCTAGTGAACGATTGCCACCTTGGTCGGTGGGTCTGCAGCACACAGACATTGATGGTGGACTTGAGAAGCAAACCACAACTTTCCCATTTTATTTTCTTTTGGGATAGCTGTCTAGCTGGAGAGGGGTTAACTCATCCTTTTAACCTTAACCCAGCTGAGGATTTTGAAGAAATGGGAGAGTGCCTACAAGGAAAGCAGTGAGTGGGCGCAGCATGCGTAGAAAGAGCTTAGGAAGCATTCGATTCCTCCTCTTGCCACCCTGCCCCACTGTTCTGGGGTGGTGAGAACCCCTGGAGGAACCTTGGCTCCTTGGCCAAGGCTGGCTTCTAGGCGCGGAGGCAAAGGGCAGTGGATTGCAATTCAAGAGACTGGAGTTATGCTTCTAGTTCTGCTGCCCTGGGCAAGAATTCTGCATGCCCATTCCGATCTCTGGGTCTCAGGTTCCTTCTTTGTGGCACAAGGGGCTTGGAGGACTGCAAGCAGACTTTTTCAGGGTCTTGGACACCTGTAGGGTGATTTAGGGGATCCCGAGGGAAAACATGAGTGGGCAGGGTAGCAGGAATCTGCTTCTTTCCCCACTTCTATCTATCCACAGCAGCTTGACATGCATACATTGTGTATCAGGCTTCTGCATAATATTTCATGGGAAAAATAGACCCCATTGCCAAGCAAGACAAAACAAACAAGCAAACAAGCAAATCTGAAACAAAAACCCTGGACCATGTAATCCCCAATATTTAATAATTTTTAACACTAAAATGTACTCTCTGAAAAGTGATAAATGCAGTCCATTATCTAGCCTTTGTAGCTACCAAATGCCATTCAGACTGATTTTTTTTTCTCCCCCCTAACAAATGCTCCGATTATCCTGGCACCATGTGGAAATAACTTCGTTGTGTTTTTACCATCAGTACACGCATTAATGCCTCATGGGCTGGTGATAAGCTTCCAGAGGAGGGCGAGAGCATTTGAAAGGAGGCCAAGCCCAGCAGGTGGAAAGGGGAGGAGTCCTCCAAGGGAAGAGGGTAATGGTAGATAGGAGGCAGAGATGCTGATGCAGAGAGCAGACATTGGGTCACCCATGTGGTGGCAATGCTTATTTTACAGCCAAAGAGGACTGCGATTGTCCAGTAATTTCTGAGAACTATCTGCTCGGCTACTCCAAGTTCTGCATTACTGGCTGAAGCTGGGGAAAATTTTTGCCTCCCTAATGTATACTAAGTGTCTCATCTATCATAAGCTTCTGCTGGGGTGACTGATTTTTGCTTTTACTCATTCTCCACACTATCTGCAAATGTTTCCCAGAACCCAAAGAAACTCTTTTCTGTTTATAAAAGCTTACATTTTCATTTCCTGAGCCTTGATCTGCCAAAGGTCCTCCAGTTGGGCCAACATTTTCTGTAGCTACTCTGGAGTCCTTTCCTTGGTTACCTGTCCCCATCTTGGGATTTCGAAGTCAGTCCCTACAAGAGATGCTTGTACCGAAATCACACAAATGAATGTCATGGACTAGACAGAACTCTAGTTTTTTTCATGTATGTTCTTAGAAAGTGACGACTGTCTCTTGAGTTAGGAATGCTTATTTTAAAGAATGTTTTTCATATATATTGCCATATGTAAAATAGATAGCCAGTGGGAATTTGCTAAATGATGCAGGGAGCCCAAATCTGGTGAGCTGTGACTACCTAGAGGGGTGGGATCAGGTGGGAGGTGAGAAGGAGGTTTAATATGGAGAGGACATATGTATACCTATAGCTGATTCATGTTGATGTTTGGCATAAACTAACACAATATTCTAATCTTAATCCTCCAATTACAAATAAATGATTTTAGAAAATTTTAAAAAGAATGCTTTTTCTCATCTAAATGTGTACTCATTGGTGGCAGAAGTCATTATTATTTATTTGTTTTATTTTAGTTATTATCACTATTATTGGTTGGCCAAAAAGTTCATTTGTTTTTTTCTGCAACGGTGGTAAAACCCAAATGAACTTTTTGGCCAGCGCATTATCATCTCAATCGGTGTCTCCTGATAATGATGGATGGTATGTATTCCTTGGGTTACTTGGAAAAAATACCTATTCTGAAGCCCCTCCCCTAGAGTTTAAGTCAGCAGATATAGAAGGCTTGTCCAGGAATCTGTAATTAAAAAAAAAAAAACATGATTCTCATGATAACAGAAGACTAGGAAACTCCGAGCTGTAGAATCCAATGCCTAGTCCAGTGCCTGGCACCAGCCGTTCTTAGCAAATGCTTGCAAAGAATAAAGACGCTCCAGGATGCAGGCCGAAGGACCCAAGCCTAGCCCAATGAGGAAGAGAGGGGTGCATGAGAAAAGCCCATGCAACGCTCTGTGTTTCCTGAGAGTCCAGCCCGGAGGGACTGTGTATATGTCATAGACTCTCAACACCCTAGCCTCCACCTACATTGCCAGACATGGAGCCTGTATCTGCACTAATAGTCAGGGTACTCAACAGGCAGACATCCAGACTTCTCATGTTTCCCCATAACTGTCCCCTTCAGAGAAGCAAGCTGCAGATCCCAAGGAGGCATCCAGACTGCTGTCCATTCTAGGCTGCTTTCTGGGGTCACTGCTGCCTCCCGCCCTCTATCTGCTTTGCGATACAAGTGGAGTCCCTTTCTGTCACCCCTTGGCCCATCATGGGCTTCTCTCTGATGAACATTTCTGCTTCATGAAGGAGCAAGACTGCCCGAGCCTGTGCTGGGCTTGTCTGCCAGGAACACCTCTTGGCGGAGACTTCCCTTCACTTTCTTAGGTGTCTACTTGTCCCAGATTGTTGACCAGTCATCTGGCCTGAGGTCTTCTGCAGATGTGTCCCCTTGACCTTGTCATGGCTTCCCAAATCTGGAAGATTTTGCATAATTTGGTGATGCCTCTTTGAGCCCTCTGCATGAGGCTGATGGCTGAGGGTGCAACGGGGAATAACATGCAACCTCTTTATCTTAGAATCACAGGAGACCTAAAAGGCCAGAAATCCAACCCTGGCTACCCTCTGAAAACTGCTATCTTAAGATTAAGCACAGATGACTATGCGGGCTCACAGAAAGGGCCTTGACCCTGAATGCTTCAGCAGGGAAGGTCTCCTGGAGGAGGTACTTCTTGATCCGCGTCTGAAAGAGTCAGTTGTCCAAGGATGAAAGCCAAGCCTGATGAGCATGCTAGGAGGAAGAAGCAGCATGTACAGAAACAGATGTTTTGGTACTTAGATTCCCTGCATTATTTGAATATCCTGGCCTTAGACTCAGTTCCATTTAGGGAAAAGAGTTCTAGGATCAAGAGTCAGAAAGTTGTATTTTAATTATTTTTCTTCTTTTCTTGTTAGTTGTATGATCCTGAAAGAGTCACTGCTTTTCTTAAAGTCTCAAGATTGTCTTCTCTGTAAGGGGTTTGGAGAGATTTATAATCCCTTCTAGTTTATTCTACTCCGAATCTTCCTGTAGTACATATGCTGTTACTTAGCATAATAAGTTGTTCTACTCTCCAGGTAATATTTGCATGTGTGAGTATTTGTAGGTGTACACAGGCATTCATGTATATTTGGGCTCATAAGACCCATCTAAGTATAGCTGCCTTTATTATGGAATTAAATTGTATGTTAGGGAGAAGGCATACATCTATTTTTTTTTTTTTTTTTTTGCTAGACTATCATACGGCGGAGCCTGGTGGGCTGCCATTTATGGGGTCGCACAGAGTCGGACACAACTGAAGCGACTTAGCAGCAGCAGCATACATTATATAACACACACACACAAACACATACACACACATACACAATCTCTTTGGAGTAGACCGCCCAAGAGAGGTGGGGGGTTGGAGAATGGGTGAAGGGGAGCAGAACATGGGGCTGTCACAGCCTGTAGCTTAAAAATGGCTTGAGCTGCAATTAAAAAAGGCAGAGGCCAAAGGTTACTCCCTGGCATTTCGCTTGGGGTGGATAATTTTAGAGGGTGATGTGTCTCAGCTTGTTGAGATATTCTGAGAGACTTGCAACAGCTTAAGTCTGGCCAGCCTAAAATAAAAATCAGAAAGGCCAACACATTCAAAGATACCAGAGAGAAGCAGCATATTTGTTGACGTTAAATGGAGAAAAAACTCAGCTTGATTGACGCTGCTCCTGGATCCTTATTTCTTGATTAATAGTAGAGATTGGATAATTTTAAAATTATTAATTATTTCCAGAGTGCATACACGGTATCAGCTAGTCTTAGGCAGTCCCGTCACTGGGAAGGTTAAATACTCTCTGTACTTGATAATTACCTAATCACCATTACTCTTTTATATTCATTCTGCCCTAGAATTCATTATGACTGGGTTGGGTTATTAAAGCTTGCATGGAAAGAAATAAAGCACCCTGTTGTTTGCACAGGATTTAGTAGCGAATAAAATACCCTACTCTACTAGGCTATTCCAGAACAGTCCGGAATAGATTCTCCTGCCAGTTTGTTAAATTTGCTCTCAGATTCACCTTTGTGTGTCCACTAGCATGAACTGCATAAGGAAATGCAAATGAGCCCCTACCTGGGGAAATCTCAGGCCAGAAGGGAAATAACGTGCAGGAGAGGAAGGTGATGGCAATTAAAGAAGGGATCGCCTCACTCCAGAATGTCCGAGGCACTTCGGAGAAACTGCTGTTTCCCCCAAACCTCTACATGGTCAGTTGCTAGCAGGTCTCCCCAGCGATCACATCCGTTAGCTTTGTCCTTTCGGCAAAACTGTTGAATCAATGTCAGCACAGCGAGTGAGGCCAGAAACCCCTCTCACCACCTTGGCCGAAGCAGGAATTCATGGGAGCTGCAAAGGGTTACAAATAAAATGCAGTCAGAAAGGTAAGCTTGGCTTTTACAAAAGCTGCCCTTGGCTGAGATTACCATGAATGATAGCCCCTAATGTGGGTAAGGCAGTGGGGGATAAGGGGAGCTCATACACAGCTAAGGGCTGTGTAAATTGATATAAGCTTTCTGGAGGGCGGTTTGGCAAACTGTATTAACAACCTTAATAAGGTGCATATCTTTGACTGGATTTTCCTACCTTTGGGAATGCATAAAGATATGTCTCTAAAATATTAATAAGAAGCCTACATGTTGAACCATAGGGAATTGATTAGGTTAAGCATACTTTTTAAAAATAATATACTTAAGAAAAGTCAAGCTATGAACTATTTATTGATAGTGGAAATGCCCCTTATCTATCTTTAAATTTTTTTTAAAAAAGGAGACTAAGAAAAAGTAAGATACAATACTTTTCCATTTGAAAAAAGCATATATAAATATGCACTACAAAAGTATGGAAAGATACAAGGCATGATTGTTAACAATAACTACAGGTGGTACATACTGGGTGTTTTTGTTTCTCTGAGTTTTTTTTTAAACTAATTTTATCGGTGTATCGTTGCTTTGCAATATTGTGTTAGTTTCTGCTGTACAACAAAGTGAGTCAGTTATATATATACATATACATACTCTTTTCTGGATTCCCTCCCCATTTAGGTCACACAGTGCATTGACTAGAGTTCTCTGTGCTGCAGAGTAGGTTCTCATTAGTCATCTAGTTGAGATACACCAGTGTATATATGTCAGTCCCAGTCTCCCAAAACATCCCACCTCCCTTTCTCCCCTTGGTAACCATGAGTGTGTTTTCTGCATCTGTGACTCTATTTCTATGGCACCATCTTTCTAGATTCCACATATAAGTGATATTATAGGATATTTGTCTTTCTCATTCTGACTTACTTCACTCAATAAAATAGGCTCTAGGTTCATCCACCTTATTAGAACTGATTCAAATGTGTTTCTTTTCATGGCTGAGTAATATTCCATTGTATATACATAAAGCAATCATCCTCCAATTAAAAATCAATTTTAAAAAAAGAGGTATTATACTCATCTTGGACCATGGACAGACAAGCTTTAGAGAAAATGCCAATAATCTGGAAAAATAGAAAGATAAATGAACCTGAAAATTTATGTCTCTGAGCAACTTTATTAGCTAATTCTGGAAATGCCTGCCTATAGACGTCTTAATATGTGGGCTAATAAACACCTATTTTTAGTGGAGTTTTTGATTACATAATGCCCAAAGCAAAGCATATTGGGCTTCCCTGGTGACTCAGATGTTAAAGTATCTCCAAGCAATGTAGGAGATCCAGGTTCAATCCCTGGGTCAGGAAGATCCCCTGGAGAAGGCAATGGCTACCCACTCCAGTATTCTTGCCTGGAGAATTCCTTGGACAGAAAAGCCTGGTGTGTCCATGGGGTCACAAAGAGTCAGACACAGCTGAGCAACTAACACTTTCACTTGCAAAGTGTCTTAGTCATCTTTTGCCTCTCTAATTATTTCTGTCTCACATAAAGAAGGCAGTTAGCTATGACCAACATATTTTAAAATGTTGCATGATAGAGTGCTAAAAAGCTACCAGGGATCAAAACACACTCTAGGGCTGCAGTATTTAAATGGTGTGGTACTGGTGCATAATAGGGAAAATAAAATTCAGATACAGACTCATATATATATGGGAATTTGATGCAAAGGGGATCTGATAGTGTAATGATTAAAAGTACACCCTGTGGAATTATATTGCCTGGCTTTAAATCCTGGCTCCAGACAATTATTAGCTATGGAAATGCAGGAAAGTTACTTAGCATTAGTCATTTTCTAAGTTTTAGTCATCTCAGCTATAAAACATGAATAGCAATGTCTATGACAATAGTGTTGGTATGAGAGTTAAATGGCATAATATATGTAAGGATCTTAGGATACCATAGAAAAATTCTAAATTTTTATGGTGCTTGGTACATAATAAAAGATATGCTGGCCCCACTTAGGCACCATTTCAGAATCTTCTTCATCCACATTTTATTCCAGTCCGATGACATCCTGTAAGTAGCCACTAGCCATAAATTTAAATGTAAATTAATTAAAGTTAACCAAAAATTAACAGTTCAGTTCCTCAGTTGCACAAGCCACGTTTTAACAGTCCAGAGCCATATAGGGATTAGTGACTACCACACTGGACAGTGCAGATATAGACCATTTCTCTCATTGTGGAAAGCACTATGCTACTAGCTGAGAGTTCAAGGGCTTTCTGTAAAAACTGGCTGCATGCATGTAAGGTGACCAGCTTCATGCAGGTGAGATCAGACAGTGCTTGTCTTTGGTTCTTACCACTTCTCTTTTACTTTTTGCTGTGGAACATCATGCAGAATGCAGGTGAGAATGTGTTTTGCACTCATAAAGGCCCAACCTAGAATTACAGCGGATATTCATGGGGCCACTCTTGACCAATGGCGAATTGGAGTCAAGGGATACATTCTTCTCCCTTACATTTGAAGTGTATTTAGTAAAAACCCCAGAATATTCAATAAAGTTAGCTTTTTAAAAATTTTTTCCAAAATATTTTGTTTATTTTTAATTCATTTTCTTCTTGTTTCATAAATATGTAATTGACCTACAGCACTGTATAAGTTTGGAGAAGGAAATGGCAACCCACGCCAGTATTCTTGCCTAGAGAATCCCATGGATGGAGGAGCCTGGCAGGTTATAGTCCATAGGGTAGCAAAGAGTCAGGCATGACTGAGTGACTTCACCTCACTTTTTTCACTGTATAAATTTAAGGTGTATCAGCCACCTAATTTTTAATATTTTGTTACAACAACCCTAAAACAAATGTATCCATGATCTATCACTGAGCAGAACATGGAGTCTCGGAGTCATAAGCATAGCATACATTTACTTTATTCATAAAACCTTGTTGTATTTATTCTCAAGTGCTTACATGTACCTACAAAGCATCTGGAAGAATATTCACAAGGCTGTTCAACAAGACTACCCCTGAGAAGGGAACTTGTTGGGTTAGGTCAATATGCCGATGTCTTGCTTTTTTCCTATTTTCTGTTTTCCTACAAATTGACTATTTCATTTTTTACCCCATTATTTTTGTAAAAAACATTTCTCCTCCCAAAATTCAACTCCCTTTTACAACCCAGGGCCTTTTTCTTCTGGAGGTGGAGAAAATAAACATGAGCTACAGGAGGAGAAGAAGGAACCTGCCGCAGGTCATGAAAAATGGGGGCTTCGAGCCTGCCCACCCGGGCCTCTGAACTAATGCCTAGTCAATGAAACATGCCCTATCTCTACAAACGCCCCAGTTTTGCTCCCTTTTAATATCCCATAGCATACATGTTGCACATCTTCTTACCCATTCCTATGCTGATGGACATTTAGGATGCTTCCACCTCCTGGCTGTTGTGAACAGTACTGGATGGACCTAGAGAGTGTCATACAGAGTGAAAGTTAAGTCAGAAAGAGAAAAGCAAACATCATATATTAACACAGATATGTGTAATCTCGAAAAATGGTGTAGGTGACCCTATTTGCAAAGCAGAAGTCGTGACAGAGATGGAGAGAACAACTATAGATACAAAGAGGGAAAGCGGGGGGATGGCTTGGGAGATTGAGATGGACACATTTGATTCTACGTATAAAATACATAGACTTGGTTCTATGTATAAAGTACACTGTTGATTCTATGCATAAAGTAGACAATGGATGAGAACATACTGCATAGCATAGGGAACGCTACTTAACGCTCTGCGGTGACCTGAATGGGAAGGAAGTCCAGGAGGGAAGGGGGTAGGTACATATGGGGCTGATTCACTTTGCTGTGCAGTGGAAACAGGCACAACATCGTAAAACAACTACACTCCAATAAAGTTGATTAAAAAAATAAAATGTGCCATTGACACAACTCTTAATGCCTTGGAGCTGCCAAGAGTGGGAAGCGAATCTCAGCATGAGGGGAGGGGGCTCCCTGTTCTTTTCCACTGGACGTGGGAGCCCCCTTTCTTAGACGCTTCGCTGGCAGCTTCCATCCACCCTGCCACTCTGCACCAAGCTGGGAGGATGCAGCGTCGGTGTCGGTCTTAGCCCTGGTTTGAAGTGTGTCCCAGGCTTATTTCTGAATATCTGGTCATCACAGCAGGGCCAGTGCTGGAGATGGTGGGCACAGATCACCTGAAATCCCGCCTCATCCCACCTCCTTCTCTCCCTTAGCTCTGAACGGGCCGCTCGGGGGTCAGGACACTCTGGAGCTGGTGGGGGGTGGAGAGGAGAAGGGCAGGGAGAGACGTGGGGGTTTCTGATGACGGAGGGGAAGGGGCACAGTTAGCGACACCAGAGAAGCGAATCTACTCCATCGAGGAAAGCCGCTCTCAGGCCTCTGAGCAACTCCGTCTTGGCCCCTTTCTCCTCTCCCTGCCCCTGGCTTCCTCACCTCTTGCTTCACAGCACTTAGCGCCTTCTTATTTCCTTTCCTCTTCCTTTCAAACCAGGACAGGGTTTGATCTCCCCAAGAGAGTGAGATAATCGCTGATCATCATTAGACAAGTAACCTCTTCTTCCTTTTTGCAGCAGAAAAATCTGGAATTAAACTTCAGATGGTGAAGGGCAGAAGACCTCAAATGGTGAAGGAGGATTTTCAGAGCTTTAAAAGCCTTCCCAGGAGTCTCTGACATAATATATCTAGCCCTCATTTGATGAGAATGAGGAAAAAAATAGGTGATACATAGATAAATACCCATATACTGCAGTCCTTCCTGCAACCTGCTGAGGTAGACTATTCCCCATTTTATGGAGGAGAGGCTGAGTCAAAACATTAAGTAACTTGTTCACGTGAGACAGAGTGAGGTTTTAACCGGGGACGTCTGGCTGTGGGTTTCAGTGCTTGTCAACCTATTATACTCTTTCTTGTAAGTGTGTATGGAGTGCTGATCTCTGGAAATCATCAGTGAACCTTGTGAACAAGTGACTTCAGGAGAGCCAAGGGATACGATGTGAATCAGAGAGACACTTGGTATAGACAGGATTTAAGCAGTTCCCTGGCAGGAGCACCCCATGGCAAAGGGCTCATCAGACTGTAGAATGTGCCATCATAATGCGGTAGAGACACAACTTGCTTGAGGGGAAGTGGAATCCCAACAGCACGTGGAATTGAATTAGGTCTCCAGGGACTAGGAGCAACCCTTCTCCCTTTTGACCCAGTTCCATGCTGAACGTGACATTTAGGAAAGCATCACTTGACACTACAGAGTCTGCACTCAAGCCTGCCTTCTGTTCCCTCTCCACTCTCCCAGCTCATTCTCAAGTTCACACTCCATAGGCTGGACAGGACAATGCCTGTGACCTTCATCCCTGTTTCCAGGACGTTATTGCCCTTGAGGATTCAGCCCACGGTCTCTGGTTATCATAGCATTCCAGGATTTTAAATGCCTCTTAAAAGTTGGTGGATGGAAAAACCACATCCACCATGGAGTTTTGCAAGTTAAATATTTTTAGTTTCCAACCCAATGGCAAGGAGATCAAACAGCACACTTGCAAAAGAAAGCTAAACAAGGCCATTCGATTCTAGAAGCTGCTGGCCGGTATTAAAATATTCCATTGTCCTCTGTCCTTTCCCCACCTTGCTCTCTTCTGGAATAAGAGCCTTTGACTCTCCAGGCAGCCTGAATGAGGTTTATGGATGAGACTCATATTTAAGACTCTGGCAAAGTATGACCTTCGGCTTCCCAATAAGCGTCAAGGACAAACAGCAGTGCTTGGGACTTGAGACTTTAATTCCCACCAATTGCTTCTCTCTAGTCTATTATGCATGAGAAATGCAACCGGCTCAGCCCTGGTAATCCGGGGGCACCTTTGAATCACAGACCCATAGAGTGTCAGAGCTGGCCTTGGAGATCATTGAGTGAGTCCAACCTCCAACCTCATTTTCTAGATGAAGAACCTTGCTTCAGATGTGTGTGCCTCTCAGGTTGGACTCTGCTCTGGCTCGCCTTTCCCAGAGACACAGAGCAGTCAGCGGGGTTATGAGGTTCTCAAGCTGGTTAATGTTGCTAATGTGCAGGCAACGTGGGAGGAGGAGAGTCAGCAGGCAAGGGCAGAAACCACACACCTGGGTTTCAATGAGGCTGAATGTGGACCAATTCCTTGCTGCTGCTGTGAAACTGAAGGAAAGGATGACATATGAGCCAGAATCTCGAGAAGGTTCTTTATAGAGGCAGGAAAGGAGGGTCTTTTTGTTTGTCCCATTTACCTCTTTACCTCTTTCTTCTTTGGCAGAGGAATTCTGAAGTTTTCCACATTCCTTCCAACCCAATGAGGCGGCTACTGTCTCTCTAGCTCTCTGATGTCCCCTGAGCATGATCCCGACAGCAAATCATTTTGTGCTTTGCATGTATCAGGCAGCGTTCTGAGGGCTTTGCATGTGTTCATTCACTGAAAGCTCACAAAACTCCCATGAGGCAGGTGTGTATATAAGCCTCATTTTATAGATGAGGAAACCAAATCAAAGAGAGATGAAGTAACTCATCCTGGGTCACACAGTGATACCATTAAAGTCTTGAGGAAGGAGAAATGCTTTGGCAAGAGGGGCTTCCAATCTGGGGTAAACTTCTTGAGGCAGTGGTGAGTTAAGCTTGACCAGGGGTCTCACTGAAGCAGAATACCCTTGTTGTAAACATGCATACTCCAGTTGAGACGTATTCTAGAAGAAAAGCAGACTTCAGAGCCTGGATAGTTTGCTTGGGATAATTCTTGCCAGCTCTATGACCTTGGGCAAGATACTTGATGTCTTCAAGCTTCCATGTTTATGTCTGTCAAACAGATGTAACAACGGTTTTGATGCTTGTAAGGGTGATAAGAATATGTACCTTGCAGAGTTGTTATTAAGGTAAAAGTCATCATGTAGGGTTTGATGTTGGTGGGCATTTAACAAAAAATGGTAACCCCTGTTAAGCAGCCACCTCCTTTCCTCTTGCCCCTTGTTTCCAGGTAGATGTGTTTCCGTTTCTATAATCTTCCTGAGTTCTCTCTTCTTTATTTACTCAGTAACTGAAGCACAGAAAAGTAAGTAACTTTCCCAAGGTCACCCAACTAGTAAGTGGGGAGCTATGATTTAAACCCAGACAGTCTGGCTTTAGAGCCCACATGTTTTGATGCTTCACCATACCAACTCCCCAGAAGACTGAGTATACATGGTATCAAATGTCTTCTCTCTCCCTGGCAGGAAGAAGGTTGAAACCACCAGCATTTTGGAAAAGGCAGCACGGGGAAGCAGACTCAGAGCTGATGACTCAAACCACTCATTCTCCAGTCTTATTTTATGTCCCCATTTCTTGTTAACCCGAGGAGTGGGGATCTTTGGGAGGTGGTGTCCACTCACCCCTGGTCCGCCCAGGCATCTTTGGTAACATCCATTTTTCTTATGTGATTGTCAAGGTCCTTCTTTTACTCTCAGAAGTACCTGAGTTTGGAGATACATTCGATGGTTGTTCTATGCAAAAGGCATACAAAATGCTTAGGCAAGTGAGAGGAGCAGATCATAGACAAGACTATTGGCATCTTCTCTAAGGCAGAAAAAAAAATTGGCCATATTCTTTTTTTGAGGGCTGAGTTAGTTGGCGCCCCAAGAAACTAAGACCACAAGACTTCTTGGAATGTAGGCTTCTTGAGCTTTGCCTTGGCAGGACTGTCTTTGTTCTGGCTCTTGAATGCGTCCCACTCATGCCTTCCCAGGGCCATCAGAGCCCTAAATGACAGCTTAACAGCAGGCAATCAAATTGCCTCATGCCTCTTTCAACATGGTCAGGAGCAGCCCTCAGGCAACCTGTTGCCAGGGACAAGGACAGGAAACCTGAAGCAAAGAATGACCTGCACAGCCTAAACCCTGGAGTTAAATTTACCGGCATAATTGCCAGATGTAATTTCCCTGCACCTCTTTCTGCTAAGTGCTCTCAAAGAGCAGAGCACTTAGTAAATCATAAGGAGGAACCAGCACAAAAGTGCTTACAAATAAGAATTATGGAAAATCAGAAGCCAAATGCTCACAACAGCATTTTTTTCTTTATTTAATCAGAAACAGAGTCAGAACCATACAGGAGGGATGAAGTCTCTCAGGCAAGCGATAACATACGCTGTTCATATACTTTAAGATCTAATCTATCATTTTAAAAATTATTTTATTACAGGGCAGTTTCATAAAAAAAAAGAAAAGAAAAAATAGAGTCTGTGTTCCATTATTCTACTGGGTATCCCAAGAGAAGCCCAATAAAGGGTAATGATAGAATGACTGGGAATGAAGTTTATGGCATAACTCACCAAGAGAACAAGCAAGAAGCAAAGACGGGTGGACAAGGGAATTCAGCTACCAAGCGGTCCACGCTGATTGGGTTTGGGAGCTGTTTCTACTGGCTTTCATTTCAGGAAAGGGAGTTTGTCACACAGAAGATGGCATCTGACCTCAGCTGCAACGATGGCAGAGAGAAACAAAGCCCAGGCTTTCTGGAATCTTAGGCAATCCCACAGGAAGACTTTGAGTTTCTTAAAAACAGAGCCTGGAGGAGCCAGGCATCTATCAAAGTGACTGTGCTTTTGCCGGATCCACATCAGTCACCTCCTGGGGGCAGATCATGAAGCACAATTGGGCACACGGTTTTTTTCACGTCTCCCCATCACAGCTGGAAATTGTAGCTCTGAGTTCATGGGAGGCTATGTTTGGGAGAACAGCAGATCGGGCATCTTTGAAAACCACAGATCACATATACAAACATGTCTAGTACAGTGTGTAGAATACAATAGGCACAAAAAAATGTGAGCCCGTTTTCCTCACCCTTTCCAGCCATGTTTCTAGAATAGCAAGATAATGGAAGAGGCCTGGAGATAAGGCTCTGAGGGGCTCTTGGGGACTCAATCCATCTCTCTGCCTCTACCTAAGTTCACAATGAACTCACACCACTTGGGAAGCTCACCTCTTCTCAGAATGAAATGTCTTCAAACTCCTTCTCTGCTTTCAGTGCCATCCACGAGTGCCTCTTAGGCCCCCGCTACTAAGGTCATGGCTACTAGCAAGCTGTAGGCTGATTTAAGATGGAACTGACCTGAGAGCCTTCTCTTTGACTCTTAGATGCCAAGAGCTTCCTTCTTAAAAAAAACAAAAACAAAAAACTTTCTGCCCTGATTAACTCTTTTGCTGTAAATCCAACAGGCAGCCCTGAGGAAGAAATGAGCCACGGAGAATAAACTAACGCTCTCAGTACCTAACAGGAATTCCTCTGTCGCCAATGGGAACTTCCTAAATGCAAGGCTTTAAAGTCAAGGTATCTCTTTTTTTTGCCAGTCAGAGATTCCTTTCCTGCGTTTATTCCCAAAGTCTCAACTGGTACTGAATGCTTCCAGCATCCTAAGTCACAAGAAGACTCACAACAGACAGTGTACAGGTTGTGCATTTGTAAAGTGTAGACCCAATAACCCTGAGATAGGCCGTCATGCTATTTCCAGAGGACACTGTGTGGCTGACCCCAGCTACCAGTGAGCTGGCTCTCCCCTGCTCCCATCCGCAGCAAGAAGCGCATTAAAAAGCACTGTGGCAGAGTTGATTCGGAGAGAATGCTATTTGCCTACCATCTCTTATCTCTACATCATCAAAATTGGTCAGTTTGATAACGCTTTATATCCTTTCCACATTGTCAGGTAAGATACATTGCAAATGTATACGGTTTAACAAATATATGGTAAATAAGCATTTTTTCCTGTCTTTTCTATTGATAAAAGATTCTATGGAAAGTTGGAGGAAAGAAAACCGCTTTGTAAAAATGATAGATATGGTATAAAACTCCATGGTTTAAACATCTAACTTGCTGAGTTTTAATGGGGTTGTCATCACCGGACTGTTAGCTTAACTTATGAAAATCAAGAAAATGCCTTTTTGTTGCTTCATAAATCCTGATGAACAATAGTCCGACAACAGAAAACAAGCTCTGATTTTGGAATGATTGCTCTCTGTGTATCGCCAGTAATGAAGTATGCAGGAAATCGAAGACTTATTGCTCACAGATATTAGCACAGACCCAGATGGCTCAATTTTTTTTTTACCATAATAGATAATTCTTGAATTATGTGCCTAACAAAGACAAATTCTAGAACCATCGGAAGGCATTTATTATATTAACAAGTGTGTTTTCAATTCCTTCAAAACAGAATGTAATTTAATCTCAGCTTCAGAGACAGATTGGAAACGTTAAATGTCTGCTTTTCAGAAGTGATTTCTGTAGGGAGAAAAGTATTCACCATCAGCTCGAGCTCTGGAACTGGGGAAAAGGATGTTTATCTTAACAGCACAGAAAGGGAGAAGTTGTGGAATTTTTTTTTTAATTTTCTTTTTCATTTTTTAAATGGAGAGCAGATTGTATATATCCTAGTCCTTCCCCAGGGCGACTTCTGCCTTGCTGCACATAACATATTACACTGTGAGAAAGAATAATTATCTGATAGTGATAGGGACCTTCTTAGTGTTCTGTGTGTATAAATGAAAACCTGGGACCTATATGTTACTCTAGGGACTCAGGTGGATCTGGCTGGGGTCAGGTTTGTGATTTTTCAGGGAAGTCCCTGTTAATAATCATCCCGGGAAGGATGGCTGGAGCTGTGGAAGCTTTGGAAATCACGCCATATGAAAAACAGCAGAAGGACTGAGGTTGTTGGAGTTAGAGAAGAGAGACACTCGTAGGTGGAATGTTTGCGGGAAAGGAGATGATTGTGTGGGCATGGTTTGTCCTTCATGGAGGGGCATGTTGCTCCATACTTGGACTAATGTCTACATTTCCTAAGAGAAAACACTCTCAGTTTAACTAACGTCTCAACTCACCTTTCAGAGAAAAGAGCATCCAGAGGGCTCTACCAAAACTTTAAGGACTTGAGTCTGGGTATGGAACGGGGAGGATGGAGTCAATGGAGGTGTGAAAGGCAGTGCCTGGGGAGAATCAGGAAGTGAAAGTCAGATAGTCTTAAGGAAGCCTCCATCTGAATGATGGAGATCTGACGCCAGGCGGTGGAGTGGAGACAGGAGGTGGTGGGGCTCAACTGACGACTTCAGAAAGAAATCAAGAAATGCCAAGGGGGACCACTCCCATCAGCATTGGGCACACCCACAGCGCTTGTCATAGAACATCTGTACCCTCCGTTGCGGGCAGGAAGGGAACGGTCAGTGTGCGGAGGAGCCAGTTTGGATGAGGAGGAACTTGCTAGCAGAACCGCCAAAGTGGCACATCAATGGGCTTGTGAAGAAATGGCATCTGGACACCTGCTCCCAGTCTTGCAGGAGCCAGTTGTGTCTGTGTCAGGAACGCTGCAGAGGGATGCCAGGCTTCAGTGGAGGCCCTTTCCGGGTGGCATCCGAGGCGCTACCAGTTCCAAGTCAGTGCCAAAATACATCATTTTGGTCACCATGATTCAGTCATTCAACATCTCTTTATGCGGTCCCTACTCTGTGCAAGGCAACGTGCTTGGCCCTGGGGACATGGGGGGGAGGTCAACACACAGGGGTGAACCCTGCTCCCAGGGACCTGCTCCCAAAGGACAGACAGGGAGTGAGCAGGAGTTACAGGGGTGCCGGTGATGAAGACGAAGGGCAGGTGTTGGGGCGGGTGCCCTAGGCAGATGGTCTGATAAGTGAGGGCAGACAGCGTGGAGGGAGTGATTGTAAGGCTGACCTATACTGCCAGTAGGAGTTACGTAGGAACAGGGAGGAGGAAAGAAAAAGAGAAGACCCCATGCAAAGAGAACCACATATTTCACAATATGGAGGGAAGAAAGGGAAGTCCCACCATGGGATCACTCTTTAGCTGGGCTGTTAGACCAAAGCAAACCATCAACCTGGTGGCTCTATCAGCTCAGCTTAATTAGTTACATTAAATTAAAAGTTGCAGTGGGGAGAACAGAGAAGGAACACATCCATTTTGGGGTGAATTAGTGTGATCTGGCAGGGATTAAAGAAATGGGGATTATTCCTTGAAGGCCAGGTTTGACTGAATAAAGCAGGAGAGGGAGTTTGGGCCACAGCTGGAGGAAGACGCCTGGGCTGTCCAGGGTGGTGAGAGGTCTTCAGAAGTGGCAAAGCGCTAGAAGCAGAAGTGCGGGGACGAATACCCGTTGGTGCTCTCACCCAGAAAGAAGATGCAAGACAAAGTCCTCCCCAGAGCATGACTCGCTCTGGAGCGTCTTTCAGGCATGGCAGCCCCTATCTGGCAACCCTGCCCTCCGGCTCGTATGTGGGGAGATCCTACAGTATAAGTAAATGGAGGATTTGAAGAAAGACAACTCCATGCAGTTTGCTTTCTTCCAATGCTTCATAGTTTGCATAGTGTAGCATCCATTTGAAGAGGATTGATCTTTGCTCTGCAGAGAGGACTTGAGATCCAGACATGGGAAATGACTTACCCAAGGTCATGGCTCGGTTCTTTGGTGGAACACTCTATTTCTGCTCTGCCGACTGGTTTTTACACCAAGCATTCCCATTGCAAGGGCATGAGAAACAATTGTGTCTTTCCAAAAAAAGAGCCCTTGACGGGGAAATCAGTCAGGTAAGCGAAGGGATGGTTCTGAGGGGGCTCCTCTTCCACGCAGCCATCTGTCCTTGAAAAGGGTGACAAGGGCTTTTCTGAGTGAAGGGAAAGAAAGGGCCCACCTACAACAATACCTGAAAATGGTTGATAAGCACTTGCTCTTCTATTCTGGGTCTTTCCCCCCCTTTTCTGCATTGCACCGCTGTGGCGTTGAAACTGGCTGAATCAGCATGGAATCGTTTAGCAGGAAATGATGAAAACTGTCATTCTTCTCTGTCTGCATGGTAACACTCAGTGGGGAGAGCTGATGAGGATGGAGGGGCCGTCTGACAGGGCCTCCGGCCTTAGATTGGAATGTGGGTGGCAAGAGCCCACGGTCTAATCAGTGGCCTTTCCCCGGGGTGGGCCCGGGACTGTGAATGTGAGGCTGTCCCTGCAGCAAGGACGCCTGCACCCACAGAACGGTCCTGGTGAGGGAGGAGGCAGAAAGACAACCTGGGGATCTCCCTCCAGGAAATAGAGCCCCTGGGGATGGGGTCACCAGGTGCTCATTGCAGCTACGGGAAAGGGTGCCGGGCAAGGGGCTCCGTGACAGGGAGGGGTTTCCCTTGGTTTCCAATAAGTAATAGGGAACCTTGCTGAAATACTACCCCCTAACCTCATTCAGGGGTCGATGTGAGTGCTTTTACCATGCTCTCAGGATTTTTCGTCACGGTTCCGTAATGTTACCATGCGACTTTGCCTTGTGAGCCTCAGTTTTCTCTTTTGCAAAATAGAGGTGTTAGGACCTAGAGCTGTAGCACTATTGGGCTGAATAATGACATAATGACTGTGATAGTGCTTTGAGCAGTGCACATCATTATATTATTCAGAATCCAGAGTCTCTGGGGCACGTTAGAACCCTTATTCTAACACTCATAAGTAGGCAAACAAGCAGCGTTCTCTCTCCCCTTCATCCCTAGCTTAATGGGTTTAATGCAACTTTGGACATAAACACTGACCTATATGTTACAATTTGAGAGGTGTGTGTGTGTGGTGTGGGGAGTTAATGAAAATGAGAAAGTCCCCAAAACCCAGAGTTGCTTCTGCTAGGAAGAAGGAGGCTAGGAGGCTCTATAGCAATGACCGTGCTTCACTCGATATCCAAAAGAAATGTGAGCAATGTTGTTAACCATTTGCATATTTCTAAAGTCCAGATTTTTGGCAGCATTCATATGACAATTTAGAAATAACGTTCCAGAAGTGAGGGAGGAGAAAGTAATGGAAAGCATGCTTGCTATTTGTGTTCAAAATTGAGCAGGCAGATGTATAGCCCAAGCAGCCCCTAAGAAGGGGTGGTGCAATGTTAGCACACGTGGCAGGGCCGGCAGAAACACTGAGTGCACAGCGGGCCATGATGCGATAGAAAGATTTGGCCGGATTGAAGTTACATTCACTTAGGATTATCATGCCACTAAGTTCTGCCCAACAATTGTTTCTGTGTATCAGTCAGCATTTAACAATGATTTATCCCATTTATACTATTTAAAAAATCTTTCTGGAAGGTCACTTTGGCCACTGTGTAGGGAATGAACTTCAAGGACATGCTCTCAGAACAGAAGCGAGGGCTAAGTGGGCAGCTACTCTAGATGAACTTGAATGGTGACTTGAGTCGGGGTAGTGGCCGTGGAAATAGAATGGATACACCAATTTGCCACTAACAAATTAATTAGTATGACTTGTCAACAGATGAAATATGGTTGATGAGAGAGAAAGAGAAAAAAAAAGGAACCAAAGATGGAACCCAGGTTTTGGCTTGGGCAAATGGGTAGATTGAGGTAACTTCATTTAGATGGAGGAAACCAGAGAGGGACTGATCTGGGTAGAAAAAGCAGAATCAAGAACTCTATTTTTTGGACATGCCTGGAAGCCATTCAATGGGAGACGCCAAGCATGAAATTGAGTATACAAGTTAGGAGCTCAGCTGAGAGAGACATCAAGGCTAGGAATACGGATGTGGAAGTAATCTTTTAGATATCTAAATCTTGGAAACTGAAAGAGATCACTTAGGGAATGAGTGCTTACGGAAGAAAGGGACCCGTCCCAATATTTAGAAGAGGGAAAGAGAAACAGAGACCAGAAAAGGAGTTGAGAAGACATGCCCAGTGAGGTGGGAAGGAAAACAAGATAGTCTGTTGTCCTGGAAAAGGAGGCTGCTGTATATAATTGCTAAGGTCCCTTTCATATATATGCAGAGTACATCATGTGAAATGCCAGGCTGAATGAAGCACAAGCTGGAATCAAGATTGCTGGGAGAAATATCAATAACCTCAGATATGCAGATGACACTACCCTTATGGCAGAAAGTAAGAGAACTAAAGTGCCTCTTGATGAAAATGAAAGAAGAGAGTGAAAAAGTTGACTTAAAACTCAACTTTCAAAAACTAAGATCATGGCATCCAGTTCCATCACTCCGTGGCAAACAGATGGGGAAAAAATGGAAACAGTGAAAGACTTCATTTTCTTGGGCTCCAGAATTACTGCAGGTGGTGACTACAGCCATGAAATTAAAAGATTTTCAATGAAAAGACACTTGCTTCTTGGAAGAAAAGCTATGGCTAACCTTGACAGCATATTTAAAAGCAGAGACATTACTTTGCCAACAAAGATCCATCTAGCTAAAGCTATAGTTTTTCCAGTAGTCATGTATGGATGTGAGAGTTGGACTATAAAGAAAGTTGAGCACTGAAGTATTGATGCTTTTAAACTGTGGTGTTGGAGAAGAATCTTGAGAGTCCCTTGGACTGCAAGGAGATCCAACTAGTCAATCCTAAAGGAAATCAGTCCTGAATATTCATTGGAAGGACTGATGCTGAGGCTGAAGCTCCAATACTTTGTCTACTTGATGTGAAGAACTGACTCATTTGAAAACACCTTGATGCTGGGAAAGATTGAAGGCAGAAGAAGGGGACAACAGAGGATAAGATGGGTGGATGGCATCACTGACTCCATGGACATGAGTTTGAGCAAGCTCCAGGAATTGGTGATAGACAGGGAAGCCTGGCATGCTACAGTACATGCGGTTGCAAAGAGTCAGACAAGACTGAGCAATTGAACTGAACTGAACTGAATTGAAAGGTCCCTTTCAGTGCAAACTGTCTATGATTCTTGCTGCTCTTTGCATTGCATCTTCTCTTGTTGACCGTACAGGTTGATAAGTCCAGGAACTTGGATTTCTGCTTGCCTCTGGAAAGGGACCTCAGGCTGTATGGGGTAACAAATTATCTGCTTATCACAACTGACACTACTACCATTATACTTTATCGTTTCTTGCTATTATTTTCTCTGACTTTTGGAAAGTTGACTGCAGCTTTTAATCTAGATGCTCAGGCTCCATCGCTAATCCACTACTTCCTCTGTCTACTTACCCCTGCTTTTCTGCCAGGAAAGCTTCACCTTCATCTCCACCCAATGAGCCTTTATCCACTTCATCTGGTTTATCTGCTGATAGTCCTCAAGGTTCAGTTGTTTCTCCACTGTTATTTGCAATTTATCTGATTCCACACCTGACATTATATCTTGCTGTGATATACAGTTGTCTGGCTATTGTTTATCTAGTCAAAGTGTATTTTTCTGCATCAACTTTTCTCTCTCTCTTGAAAGTTGAGGATTGTGTCTATAACATCGCACAATCTGATGTCTGCAAATCATCCACAAAACTGCAGAGTTAAGACCTAATTCATTACCATTCATGTTACCCTCACTTGGGGAGAATTTGGGTCAAATTGCTTTGCCCTTGGATGGCACTTTCTATTAATTTTAAGCACTCTTTATCCTACTCGCTCTCTCTCTTATTCCCACCACATCAATTTCTTCTCTGATTGGAAGACCATTTCTACTATGGTAGGCATAGTGTAAATATTTTATTTTGGTGATTTGTTCAGCGAGATCTATGCAGAGTGAAGACAAAATGCCAACTGAAGTCCCTGTGTGTGAAGAACATCGTGTTCAGCTTTTTACTCCCAAGGCAAATTATTTGCTTAAGTAAGGGTTTCTTCCTTGATTACAGCTCTTATTATTGAGATCATGTCTGAATTTCCCAGGTGTGTTTCGAATTTCACAATCTTGCACTGTACTCTCCAGAACTAGTCTCAGAAAATATATTTGCATGTGCTTTCAGAGACAGAGTTCTTACCTAGAGGAGTTGCCCTGGGAATAAAGAGCTGCACAGAAACACAGTATCTGGGCACGTTAATTATTTTTCCTGACTGAGGCTATTTGCTGGCTGTTAACTGTGATAGCGACATCTATTAAGTGTCATACTGTTTGTTTTAGGAAATTGCCACTCTTGATTTGCAAGATCTTAGAGGATAATGAAGTGAATAGGTGAACATGGAATAAGCTATATTTGATTCATTTATCTAAGAAATATACATTGAGTACCTATGGTATGCCAAGCAAAATGCTAGGCATGGGGACAAGAAAAGTAGTCAGTCTATAAGGGACTCCTTATAGAGTCCAGAAGAGAGACATTTAGGCAAGCAATTATAACATGTTGATAAGCCCTCTGACAAAATGCTATGGGAGCCTTGAAGATGGAGTTACAAATTGCCAAGGGGTGCTGGGGACAATGTGACAAAGAATGAGTTTTGTGAGTGACTGAGAGCATGTCAGAGAAAGTGGGCCACTGCACTCTAGAGACAGGCAGCTCTCAAGTGTGGAGCGATGACAAGCAGTGCAATGGAACCAGGCAGAATGTGGGTGAGGGTCAGAAGTAGTAAAGGGGGCATCTTGAAAAAGTACAAGGGCCTGACAGCTGATGGTGTCAGACCTCCTCCTGTGTGAGGGTCAGGTGTCTGATTCAGAGTGCCTCCTAGTGAGACAAGGGAAGGGGGAAATCATGGACCTTGTAAAGAGGCAGCAACAAAATTTAATGCATCCAAATAATTCAGCCACTCCTTACATAGGATTCTGATTTTCACTTGGAAAATTCTACAGCTGGTTCTTGAGCTCAGATTTCTCTTCTGGCTTTGCCTTTCCCATTTGGCTGCCACAGATCTGGGGACTTACCAATGGGTTTGGTTATTAACTTTGCTTCATAGCATCCCTTTTTCTGCTTAGGTGATCCTGGCTTGTATTTATCTCTATCTGTTATCTGTCTACCTATCTATCCATCCATTATCTATCTATCTATCTATCCATTCATCTATCTATCTCTGCTGATATATTCGTATCCTCTCATATAACCCTTTTTATTCAAGGCTATGTTTTAATTTTCCCATCTTAGCAGTGACTATGTATGGTAGAGCTCAGTACTATCCTTGGAACAGAGAATCAGAATGGGCAAAGAACTCTCTTAATAGGGCTTATTGATATCAATTCATAAAAGGAAATGGGTGGGGTTTATCTAACTTTGTCAAGAGTCATACTATTCTGGCATGAGGATAGATGGGAAGATGTAAAGGGATAATAGTAATGACATCTGAAAGGAAAGTTTTCCTTGCAATCCCAAAGAAGGGCAAAGCCAAAGAATGTTCAAACTACTGCACAATTGCACTCACTTCACATACTAGCAAGGTAATGATCAAAATCCTTCAAGCTAGGCTTCAACAGTATGTGAACTGAGAACTTCCAGATGTACAATCTGGATTTAGAAAAGACAGAGGAACCAGGGATGAAATTGTCAACATCTGATGGATCATAGAAAAAGCAAGGGAATTCCAGAAAAATATCTACTTCTGCTTCATTGACTACAAAGCCTTAGACTGTGTGGATCACAACAAACTGTGGAAAATTCTTAATGAGATGGGAATACCAGACCACCTGACCTGCCTCCTGAGAAATCTGCATGCACGTCAAGAAACAACACTTAGAACCGAACATGAAACAACTGACTGGTTCCAAATTGGGAAAGGAGTACATCAAGGCTGTATATCGTCACCCTGCTTATTTAGCTTATATGCAGAGTACATCATGTGAAATGCTGGGCTAGATGAAGCACAAGCTGGAATCAAGATTGCCAGGAGAAATATCAATAACCTCAGATATGCGGATGACACCTAATGGCAGAAAGCAAAAAGGATCTAAAGGTAAAAAAAAAAAAAAAGGAACTTGATGAAGATGAAAGAGGAGAGTGAAAAGGCTGGCTTAAAACTCCACATTCAAAAACCCAAGATTATGGCATCCAGTCCCATCACTTCATGGCAAATAGATGGGGAAACAATGGAAACAGTGACATACTTTATATTCTTGGACTCCAAAAATCACTGTGGATGGTGACTGTAGCCATGAAATTAAAAGACACTTGTCCCTTGGAAGAAAAGCTATGACAAACCTAGACAGTGTATTAAGAAGCAAAAACAACATTTTGCCAACAATGGTTCATATCGTCAAAGTTACAGTTTTTCCAGTAGTCATGCACGGATGAGAGAGTTGGACCATAAAGAAGGCTGAGAACCAGAAAATTGATGCTTTTGAACTGTGGTGCCGGAGAAAACTGTTGAGAGTCCCTTGGACAGCAAGGAGCTCAAACCAGTCCACCCTAAAGGAAATCAGTCCTGAATATCCATTGGAAGGACTGATGCTGAAGCTGAAGCTCCAATACTTTGGCCACCTGACACAAAGAGCTGACTCATTGGAAAAGACCCTGATGCTGGGAAAGAGGGCAGGAGGAGAAGCGGGCAACAGAGGATGAGACGGTTGAATGGCATCATTGACTCAATGGAAATCAGTTTCAGCAAATTCAGGGAGATAGTGAAGGACAGGGAAGCCTGGTGTGTTGCAGTCCACGGAGTCGCAAAGAATCGGACATGATTGAGTGACTGAACAACAACAACACTATCACTGGTAAATAGTAGAGAGATAGATTTTAGAGAGTAAGGGAGCTTTTCAGTGACTAGATATGAATGATATTGGGAGATTAAATGGAATCATTGTAAGTAGCATGAAAAAAGCAGAAGATAGGAAAATAATCGGTTTGGTAAGTTATGACGCTTAGATTGTTTCATTCCCTTCCTTCTACCTTCTCAGTCATATCAAGAGTATCATCAGAGCTAGGGTTCAGAATACAAAAAGAGAGCTGGGGGGAACGTCAATCTTACATTCACTATCTCTGGAACCCAAAGCATGCTAAAAATTTTAAGCCAGTGGTTAGCTCACAGAGACAGAAGCCAACTGTGGGGTGAAATTGCATCGGTAGGGGATGGAGGCTAGACTTGAGGAAATGGGGTTGCAAGGCACTAAAATAACACAGTGAGGGCATTAGATTTCTCTCCATGGAAATCTGTTAGCAGAGGGAAGAAAACCATCTGTCTGGAAAAGTGTAAATATAGTCATGCATATGCCCAGGGGATGGACTTGTTTTTTTCCTCTAAAACAATATTAACTAAAAGTTTTATGCAAAACCCTATCAATACTTACTTCCACATTGTTGCAACCGGAAAGTACTTTGTATTCTGCTTTATCTTCCTATTATTTCATTTACTTAACATTACAGCATTAGCATCTTTCATAATTCTACCTAGTCTTCAGAGTTTTTTAAATGGCTATGTAATACCCCAATATATTGTTGGATTGTTAATTTAATAATGTATCTCAGGTTAGCTTTGTAAATCTCTTTCTAGCTTCATATTGTGTATTTTATGGTCTTCTTAATTCCTCTATTCTATCCAAATTAGCCCACTTTTCCTTCTCGAATATTCTTATACTTCCTTCTACAACCATTCCACAACCACCAGCAGAATGTACACTAAACTTCATCTCTGCTGATCTGTAGGGAGGAAACAAGATACGATGGTAAAGCTTTTGGTGTCCCACCAGAAATCACAATTTCAGTTTTTGTCACTTACTAGTTGTGTGATCTTGGAAAGGTTTTTGCGAGGCTTTTTTTTTTTAATTTTGAAAATGCTTCAGGTATAACATATAATTATGTATACCTTGAAACTAAAAGTGAAAGTGTTAGTCGTTGGGTCCTGTCTTACTCTTTGGGACCCCATGGATTGCAGCCCACCAGACTCCTCCGTCCGTGGGATTCTCCAGGCAAAAATACTGGAGTGGGTTGCCATTTCCTCCTCCAGGGGATCTTCCTGACCCAGGGACAGAGCCCAGGTCTCCTGCATCTGGTCTGAGCCACCAGAGAAGCCTTATATTTACCATAAAGGATTATAATTATACATACTATATGTATCTTAAAGGGTTGTATAAGGGTTGAACACAATTTTTGAAAAGTGCTTGCTACAGGGTAGATGGCTAGAGACTCTGTTTGCTCAGGTCCCCGTGGCAAAATCTTTGTTTGAACTTACTGTCTATTCCATAGAGCACTTGCCACATCCTGCCTTGTATCCTAAGTTATCCTTTATGTGAGTAAGTTGAGTCTCCTTACATTCGGTTAAAAACACATTGAGAGCAGGGAACCTTATTCACCCTTGAATCCTCCAGTGGTCCATGGGGCTTTATACAATTCGTGCTTGTTCGTTAATGACGTAGATCTCTGCTGAATATATGACGTTACGACCATTGCTGTAGCCTTAGTCTATGATGACTGCGGAGGGGAAGACATTAGGGACGGGGCAGCGGGGGAGGCCAGGCTCGCAGGTGGTGCCTTTCCGGAGTCTTGAACTCTTCCGTCATGGCTACCAGGCTTCAAAATGGCGGCAGAGCACCACGCAGCATGCAGCTGCAGCTCCACCAATAGGAAAGGCGATTGGAGGAGGCAGCCACTGGCAGCTCTACGACGCAACTACCTGTTCTCAGCAGCAGTGTGGGCACCCGGCATGAATATTCAGTGCGTATTTCACACTGTGACAATTTTAGAGACCAGGTGCACCCAAGACGCAAGGGCAGATGAGAGCAAGAGAAGAGGGGGGAGGAGGGAACCTATCCACCAACAGACCCGAGTTCTCCGTTCCTCACAAAACATTTGCCTTTTACAGGCGCGCAGGTAAATCCCAGCAGAACAGGGAGTGCCAAGAGAGGGAAGCTGGCATTTGAAAGGCTTGCAGTATCAGCTAATTGGTCTCAAACCTAAATCATAAAAAGACCTGTAATTATGCTGCTCAGAATGAACACAGGAGGCTGTTGGGTGCGCGGTGCTGAGAGGAGGGGTGGTGATGGGGAAAAGAGTCCATTTTTTAAGTGAATTTATACTATTGTAAGACCTGTCGCGGGTGAGTAATAAAAATGGCGATGCTAAGTTAAGCCTTGTGTTATCCTGTTTGCTCAGATGCTGCTTATGCCAGCTGTAGCCAGCAGAAAGCACTTTTCAATTTATTTTTATGACTCTTCTCTAAAAGCATTCCATTAAAGGAATATTACCCTGTATGAAGTTTGGAGGCACCAGTGGCAGTTTATTTGCTTGTTGTGCTGGAAAGGAATAAACAGTTATCTGTGGTACCCATTATTTCACTTTTGTCTTTCTCTCTCTCCGGTAAAGGGTCAAACGTGGATTCTGCCTTCTACTCTTCTGTGGACCACCCCTGCTTCACAGAGTTTGCCTGAACCTCGGCCACATTTCAGTCCGGGCTGATTATCAGAACTGCTGAGTCTCAAGTTTGCAGCTTGCTCCGTTCATTTCCGTCATCCCATCGGTGAGCAGAAGCATCTGCAGCCATCCTTCATATTGGGAGGGATAAGCTGAAGGAGACAGGGAGATGTCTCCTAAGGTAGAGTCTTTCCCAGCTCTCATGGCTTCCAAACCTGCTTATCTGGTTCCTTTGGCAACACATTCCACAGAAGCTGTGATGTATAAGTATGGGGACTTCCCCTTTCTCTCTCACAAATAAAACAATTTCTGGAAGGAAAACAAAGCTAGTGGTTGTGAGTAATGGGTTTTGGAGTCAGATTGCCTAGGTTTGAAATCTCACCCTGCCACGAAGGACCTGTTTTCTTAGGTGAGTTACTTAACCTCTCTGCTCTTAGTTTCTTAACCTATAAAATGGGGATGTAATAGTTCTCATCTGATAGGTTTTTGTGAAGGTTGAGTGACATCACAGATGTAAAGGGTTTAAAGAAGTAATTGTCCCATAGTAAGAGCTAGAACTAGTAGTCAATTTTTTAAAAACTAATATTGTTACCGAGATCTCAATAAATCTAAGGGAAGACTAGTTTTCTGGCTCTGATTTCACTACTAACTTGCCACATCACCTTAAACTTGTCACTTCAGTTCTCTGGGATAGTCATTCAAGCCCCTTTCTCATTCATGGAAGGTTATGAAGACTAGCAAATGGCAAAAATCATGTTATGTGAATAGCCTTATGACTGTTTATGATGTTTTTATGACCCAGATGAAGATGGTGCTAACTCATGGTGTCAGCATGTTCTTTAAGCATACTTTGAAGGTCTAGCATTGGAATGTCAATTTCCTAGTGAAGTAGTTTTTTATTTAAGTAATAGAGTCAGTTGCAAGAGATCTGAGAAGCCATGAAGTTTTTATTTTTAGGCAGGAATTCTTTCAACGACTGCAATTTATGACTGTCCGCAGCCTATGCTCTAATCTGCCCTTGGATGGTGGATTCACTCTTGCAGGCTCATCTTTCCTAATTCTAAATGATAGAATGCCCTCCTTTACAGTGTCTGAAAGCTTCCTCTTGCTGTCACTTTCATACAGTTGTGTTGGTTCTGCCCCGTGAACCTTCACAGATGAGTCTAATTTTTTTCCGCATCACAGATCCTCAGATATTTGCAGACAGTAGTTCTTATGTCTTTTCTGTTCTTGGCAAAACTCCTCCAAACATTTCTTATATGCCATGATGTCCAGAGGTTTCATCACCTTAACTACCTCCAATGGATGGAGGGATCCTTTATTGTCAACATCCTTTATAAAATGTGCCTGAAACTGACCATGGAATTCTGATTGTTGTTGAGATTCCTTGATTGTGAAGTCATTCTGTGTGATCAAATCTATGTGATCCAAGGTGAAAGAAAGTGAAAGTTTAGTTGCTCAGTTGTGTTCAACTCTTTGCAACCCCGTGGACTGTAGCCAGACAGACTCCTCTGTCCATGGGATTCTCCAGGCAAGAATACTGGAGTGGGTTGACATTTCCTTCTCCAGGGGATCTTCCAAACCCAGGGATTGAACCCCTTTGCAGGCAGATTCTTTACTGTCTGAGTCACCAGGAAAGCTTGGTTCTCACTTTTTTTAAGTTGCAGCAGAACCTTGGTCAAGTCGTTTATGTCCTGTGACCATGTCCCCCTGCTAAAGTGGGAATAGTGAAACTTGCCTGCGCAGCCCTCATAGAGTTTGTGTGAACCTCAAAGATGAGCAGGTACATGAAGGGGTTTGAAAGAGCTCTGGGAGGAATATTTGGATGAAATTTTATGGCTGTTGAGTTTATGTGATCTGCTACAACTCTTGTGATCTCTCCCCCATAAGCACTGGTGTGAACCCATTTGTTACTCCACATTCATAACTGTGTAGATTCATCTTGTTAACTTTCCCTGTCATTTGGGTTTGTAGAATCATTTCAGAATCTTGCTTTTGCTAATCAGTTCACTGGCCATCGTGCCCTGCTCTGTGTTACCCACAAATTCAAGAAGCTTGTCTTTAGTAGCTTTACCTGAATGATGGATATAGATATTGAAAGTTTCCCTTCATGAGAACTTCTGTTAGGGTCTCTTTGCCCACAACATACACAACTAAAGTAACAACTGCTTCTTTCCTGTTTTCTCTCCTAGCACATAAACATTTCACTCACAGAAACAGTTTCTCTTGTCTTTGAGTAAGCACCTCCTCTTCGCCTGTAGACAGTAATACTCCTTGAGGACCGAGGATGTGCTGTGTTTACAGTTGTAGTGCCAAAGGCACTGATCTTACCTTGCATATAGAAGTTAACTTCAAGAATGTTGGACCACAAGCAGAGGCTTTCATATCCCCCAAAGAAAAATCAATCCTCGTGGTCAGTGATTTGATCTGTTATGCCTGTGCAATGAAACCACCATAAAAAGCCAAAAAGATGGACTTTGGAAAGATTCTCAGTTGGTGAACACATGGAAATTTGGCCAAATTGACACACTTTCAGAGAAAGTGATGTCCTTTCATAATAAACTAATAATCTAGTAAGTGAAAAGTGAATGTAAAAGTCACTCAGTTGTGTCTGACTCTGCAACCCCATGGACTAGGGAATTCTCCAGACCAGAATACTGGAGTGGATAGCCTTTCCCTTCTCCAGGGGATCTTCCCAACCCAGATATCAAACCTAGGTCTCCCACATTGCAGGAGGATTCTTTGCCAGCTGAGCCACAAGGGGAGCCCAAGAATACTGGAGTGGGTAGCCTATCCCTTCTCCAGCAGATCTTCCTGACTCAGGAATCGAACTGGGGTCTCCTGCATTGCAGGTGGTTTCTTTACCAGCTGAGTTATGAGGGAAGCCCCATAATCTAGCAAGGAAACATAATCTAGTAAGGAAAATGTTATTCTGACTCAGTAAGCCATTCTAGCAAATTAACCAAACCTGAGGAGGAGGGGGTGTCGGAACCTTCAATCTATAGCTGGTTGGTTACAAGCCTAGGTGACAAGTGGGACTTGTGATTGATGTCTAAGAGGGGAGGGGCAGTCTTGTAGGACTGATCCCTTAACCTGTGGAATCTGATGCTATGTCCAGATAGATAGTATCAGAATTGAGTTGAATTGTAGGACCCTCAGGCGGTCTCACAGAAAATTGTTTGGTGTGGGGACCTGCCCTCTGCTCCTTGATGGAACTGATTGCAGTTATCAATGGTCAAAATTTATTGTGTTCCAGTTTGAGGATAGCCTGTTCCTTTGTTTTACTTTGGTAGAGGTAAAGTATTTTCTTGGAGGGAATCATTGGCAGTAATTTTGAAGTCATCAAAAAATGATTTTGAGCCAGTGGGATAAATAAAGCAGTATATCAAGTTTAGTAGTATGAAAACATAGGTTAAAAAATAAGCTGATAACAATGTGTTGAAAATTATGATTGATCATTAGCTAATATTTTCAGGGGTTTACAAAATGGCTGTGAGAGTTACAAAAAAAAAAGGAAAGAGAGAGGAGAGGGGGAAAGAGAGAGAGAAAGAGAAAGAAAGAAAAAGGAAAGAAAAGAAAGGAAAAGGAAACCATCAAGCAACTCTTTGGTGAGTTCTTTGAAGTCTAGTACTTCTTTGGTTGTACAATTTATTGTGACAAAAATTTATTAAAAAAATCATAAGTGATATTATCACTTTGTAACAGTATATTGTAACATTTTCGAAGTCTCGCCCAACGTTGTGGGGAGTTTTTGTTTTTGTGTTGCTGTAGAAGAAGCTAAGAAACAGTTACTTGGTCCTCAGGAATATTGCAGTGTGATAGGGAAGATGAAAAGAAATAGATGTACAAAACAGAAAGATGCAACATACTACAGAATCTATGGGCTAAGAGAAGTTCATTGTGAAGAAACTGTCAGGGCTGCTTGCATATTTAATAGGAGAAAGTGCATAATTGAGGGCTGGAAAGTGTCCATGTGCTAGAGAATCTCATTCTAAGTTAGGCTCCTTTTCCATTTGCAAGAGAATGGAGGAGGACTTCCCTTTACCATGGTCATTAATTTTTCCAAAGTTCCAAGCTAGGTTAATGTTCTTAATTTTCTCTGGATCTTCATTTCCACACCCCAGAGCAAGCTATTGCTGAGACAGGGAGACTTGGGAAATTTGGTATGAGTTAAATGAAAGTTAAAATAAGCAGGGGTTGGGGTGATGAGAGGTTCGTGGGAGTCCAGAGTGAGCCCCAAGAGAAGGGAAACAGAAAGGAGGATGTGTCAGAGAACTGAAGGGATGACTTTCTTAGTCAATGTATGGTTTTTCTTTGTTCAAATCCAAGTAAAAGACTGTTATAGTAATTTTTGTCCAATAAAAGTTGAAAGCATAAAGCAAATTGTTTCTTCTCAGACCTTTGAAATCCTTGATGCCCAGATTAGGTGTTTTTTTTTTGCTTACATTTCAGTCACTGTATTTTCAGCTTTATAATTTCATGTGATTTCTGTTTCCCCGAAGCCTGACTCCCTTCTTCGATCACCAACTTTAGAAACCAGCACACACAATTGGGAGAGGAGTCTGGAGATTCATCCCCTCTGGACTGTAAAGATGACAAATCTCTCTCAAGTCTTTGGTTAGAAAATACAATTAAGTGGACTGGAGTGGGCTCTCTCCAAAGAAAATTGGCTGGATTGAGATGTGAGTATCCTAGAAGCTGAACCAATAAAAATCAATCATTCCCATCCCCTGTGGAAATGGCCCTAGGGGAAAAGTTTGCTTTGATAACTCTGTGCAGTGGACGAAACGTGTGTGATTCTTACCTAATCAATAGAAATCTCTAAAATGAAAGATTGAAGCCGTCAGGAGCTGTAACATCTCTGAGATGAGAAATGTTTGTGAGAATTGTCTCCACTAAATGCTGCCCGCTTTCCCTCACCCCATCTGAGTGTTCGCCCAGCTTGGGAGCTCTGTGCCTTGTCTTTTTGCTCAAGCTAGGAAGGCTTGAGGAATCTCCAAGTCTGTGTGAGACACTTTCCAGAAAACAACACGTGGCTAAACGACCTACCTACAGGGTCACGGGGCGGGGAAGGAGGCTTCTGAGTGATGGTGTCCATTCCCTGCTTTTACCTTAACCCAGAAGATCTGGTCCTATCCTGTGTCTAAATACTTCCAGGAAACTGGAGCTGGAATGCTGCCTGAGGCACACAGTGCCAAGATGAAAAACTCTCACTCTGAAGACATTCTTATTTTTAGTCTTCTATGTAATTCCTTAATCCCAATTATGATTAATTGAGATTCCCTCTGATGCCACCTTGGGTCCAGGGATGGCTATGACTGTACTTAAGGTGATGTTTCTTGGAGGGACTAAACGAATGAATTTGTCAACCAGATTCTTGAAATCGATTTGTTGATCCTAGTGCCTCTGTTTTATTTATTTTTATTTTTTTATATATTTTTATTTATTTATTTATTTACTTTACAGTATGGTTTTGCCATACATTGACATGAATCCGCCATGGGTGTACATCTCTGTTTTAATAAGATGGATCATAGCACAAAAATCAGCAACCGCACGCTGAACTTGTTTCCCTAATGCCGGCCACTTTAGGATGATTTGTTGGACTGTCCTTTGGGTGAACATATTAAATAGCTGGGTCTCTCCTGCCTCACAACACAGAGAGAGGAGAAACTGTTCATCTTCCAACTTTATGCTTGGCCAATTTCTTTTTTGTTAAATTGTGGTAAAATACACACACATGCACATACACACACACATACACGCATATATTATAAATTTACCACTTTAGCTGTTTAATTTTTTCCTTGTATTTATTATGTTGAAACTCAGAAACTCAGTAGTTGTTTCCTGTTCCCACTTTTAAGTTTGCAGTTCAGTGCATGCATGTTGCATGCTAAGTCGCTTCAGTCATGTTCAACTCTTTGAGACCCCATGGGCTGTAGCCCACCAGTCCATGGAATTCTCCAGGCAAGAATACTGGAGTGGGTTGCCATGCCGTTACAGTTCAGTAACATCAGATATATTCACATCATTGTGCAGCTCTCACCACCACCCAACTCCAGAACTTTTTCATTTTCCTAAACTCAAATTCTGTACCCGTTAAGGAATAACTGCCCATTCCCTCCTCCCCCAGTCTCTGGAAGCCACTCCTCTATTTTCTGTCTCTATGAATTTGGCTGTTCTTAGGTGCTTCACGTAAGTAGACTTACACATTATTTTATCTTTTTTATTTGACTTATTTCACATACATAGTATAAGGTCTTCAAGGTGCATCCATGTTGTAGAATGTGATAAAATTTCATTCTAAGGCTGAATAATATTCCATTGCATGTATGTACCATAGTTAGATTATTTATTCATTTCTTGATGAATATTTATGTTGTTTCACCTTTTGACTATGGTGAATGATGCTACTCTGAAACAAACATACAAATATTTTTGAGTCCTTGAGCTCAACTTTTTTTGGCAGGGGTTCAGATTGTTTTAATTATTAGTGTTTATTGGAGTATAGTTGCTTTACAATGTTTTATTAGTTTCTGCTGTACACCAGAGTGAATCAGCTACATGTATACGTAGATCTACACTTTTTTAGATATCCTTCCTATTTAGGTCACCACAGAGCATTGAGTTTCCTGTGTTATACAGTAGGTTCTCAACAGTTATCTGTTTTATACATGGTAGTGTATATATGTCAATCCCAGTCTCTCAATCCATCCCACCTTCCCCTTCCCCCCCCCTCGGTATCCATACATTTGTTCTCTACATCTGTGTCTCTTTTTCTGCTTTGCAAATAAGTTATCTGTACCATTTTCTAGATTCCACATATAAGCAATATTGTATTTGTTTTTCTATTTGACTTATTTCACTCTCTCTGACAGTCTCTAGGTCCATCCATATATCTGGAAATGGCACAGTTTCATTCCTTCTTATGGCTGAATAATACTACGTGGTATACATGTGCCACATTCTCTATCTATTCGTCCGCTGATGGACATTTAGGGGGTTCCATGTCCTGGCTGCTGTAAACAGTGCTGCCGTGAATATTGGGGTACATGTATCTTGCGGAGTTTAGTTCTCTCCAGGAATCTGCCCAGGAGTGGGATTGCTGGGTCATATGGGCATTCTGTTTTTAGCTTTTAAAGGAATATCCATACTATTCTCTCTAGTGGCTGCACCACTTTACATTCCCCACACCCTTTCCATCATTTCTTATTTGTAGACTTTTTGATAATGGCCATTCTGACTTGTGTGAGGTGATAACTTATTGCAGTTTTAATTTGCATTTCTCTAATAATCAGTGATGCTGAGCAACTTTTCATGTGTCTGTTGGCCATCTGTATATCTTCTTTAGAGAAATGTCTATGTAGGTCTTCTGCTCATTTATTGATTGGATTTTTTTTAATATTCAGCTACTTGAGCTGTTTGTATATTTTAGAGATTAATCCCTTATCAGTTGCTTCATTTGTAAATATTTTCTCCCATTCTGAGAATTCTCTTTTTTTGCACAGTTCTTCTGTGTATTCTTGCCACCTCTTCTTAGTCTCTTCTGCTTCTGTTAGTTTTTCGCCATTTTTGTCCTTTATGTGTCCATCTTTGCATGAAATGTTCCCTTGGTATCTCCAATTTTCTTAAAGAGATCTCTAGTCTTTCCCAGTCTATTGTTTTCCTCTATTTCTTTGCATTGTTCAGTTAAGAAGCCTTTCTTATCTCTCCTTGCTATTGTCTGGAACTCTGCATTCAGCTGGGTTTATCTTTCCCTTTCTTCTTTGCCTTTCATGTCTCTTCTTTTCTCAGCTATTTGTAAGCCCTCTTCAGACAACCACTTTGACTTCCTGCATTCCTTTTTCTTGGGGATGGTTTGGGTCACCACTTCCTGTACAGTGTTACAAACCTCCTTCTGTAGTTCTTCAGGCAGTCTATCTACCAGATCTAGTCCTTTGAATCTATTTGTCACCTCCACTGTAAAATCATAAGGGATTTGATTTGCATCTTACCTGAATGACCTAGTGGTTTTCCCGGCTTTCTTCGATTTGAGCCTGAATTTTGCAATAAGACCCTGATGAACTGAGCCACAGTCAGCTCTAGGTCTTGTTTTTGCTCAGGTGAGTACCTCTCCCAGTGATTATGAAGGCAGGGGCCAGGGGGTGGGGCAGGGGGTTACCATGGCAGTCCCCCCCAACCTGGTGCGTCACTCTGCAATGGCACCTTGCTTCTTTGCTGGCCCAGGCTTCTTCTGCCAGAAGTGATGGGAATTTCTTACTCCCGTCCATTCAGGCTGTCTCTTAATATCCAACAGCTGTCCCCTCCATTGGTCTGCTCTCCAAACTCCACTTTCCAGCACCCAGCTCCCTCTGCACAAAGAGCCACATGACTCAGGCTGGGGTGCACAGGGCTATGGCTGGCCCGTGAACCCGGCCCCCTCTCCACAGAGACACACGGTAGTCCCTTCCCATTTCACCTCTTCTTTCTTTCATCCTACCAAGTGGCGTGAGGATTTTTCTTGTCCTTTCAGATGTCTGAGGTCTTCCACCTGTGCTCAGCGGTCACTCTGTGAGAACTTTTTCATTTGCAGACGTATGCTTGATGTACTTGTGAGAAGAGAATTCCACATTTTCCTATTCTGCCATCTTGACTCCTCCCCCTGCCTTCAGTTCTTTAGGGGGGTGGTATATGCCAGAAATGGAATTCCTAGATCATAATTGCCTGCTTTTCTTTTTGAGAAACTGCTCTACTGCTTGCCACAGTGGCTGTATCATTTTACTTTCCCACTAACGATGCACTAAGATTCCAACTTCTTCACCTTCTCACCAGCACTTATTACTTTATTTTTTTTTTAAATAATGGCCATCTTATTGGCCAACTACTCTTTAATTTATGGGAGTACATAAAATTTTCTGGTCTTTTTTCCATCTTTTTTTTTTGGTATTTCTTTATTAGCCTTTTCTTGGGCAGAGCCATGAAAAATTCTGAATTTGTCTTTCCAGCCTCACACCCTCACTTTGGTATGCTGTTAAGAAGCCAGGAGTACTTGGTGGTACCTTGAGACAATAGAGTCATGCCAATACTACCTCTAGTTGATTTTCTTTCTATTTCAATTTCCAAATTGTATTTTAACATTTCTTTTGTGATGTTGTCTCACTCAACGTGCTTAAACTTGACTTCATTACCTGACACCATCACTTACACCTCTGTGACTTCTGGCAAATTATTTAAGGTAAGCTTCTGTTTCCTTGATTGTAAAAGAGAATAATTAACACTAAGGCACAGGGTATTTGTGGAGACTAAATTAGATAGGGTCTGTAGAGCATGTACTACAATGAGTAGCACACAGTGATATTTCAGTAAACAAAAGCCATTATTTTTTAACTTTTCTTCTAACTGGATATCTGTATCTTTTTTTTTTTTAGGGTCAATTTATGATACTAGTCTTCTTTAAGTATTGAGGCCTTATACCTCAGAACAAACCTTTCAATCCTGCTTTATATCCATTCCACTGGGTTGTTTTTTTTTTAATCAATCATCATTTTCAACATTTCTTGCATTATAATAAACTTTAAATGGACTGTCACTTTAGCAAACATTTGTTGAATCCCTGAAACACTGACTACAGCTTCTTCCTCCTTAGTGTGTCCGTACTTCACTAACAGATTCATCTCCCCAAACGGTATTTCAAGTGGTCATTCTTATTTTCAAAAACATGTGTTGATTTCTTCTAACCTTTGTTGCCTGGAAGTAACACACACATTCTGTCTTTCCAGTCACGAGTTAAATCCAGTTGCTCAGTCGTGTCTGACTCTTTGTGACCCCATGGACTGCAGCACGCCAGGCCTCCCTGTCCATCACCAACTCCCGGAGTTTGCTCAGACTCATGTCCATTGAGGCAGTGATGCCATCCAGCCATCTCATCTCCCGTCGTCCCCTTCTCCTTCTGCCCTCAATCTTTCCCAGCATCAGGGTCTTTTCCAATGAGTCAGTTCTTCCCATCAGGTGGCCAAAGTATTGGAGCTTCAGCTTCAACATCAGTCCTTCCAATGAATATTCAGGACTGATCTCCTTTAGGATGGACTGGTTGGATTGAATCTCCTTGCAGTCCAAGGGACTCTCAAGGGTCTTCTCTAACACCACAGTTCAAAAGCATCAATTTTTCGGCACTCAGCTTTCTTTATAGTCCAACTCTCATGTCTGTACATGACCACTGGAAAAACCAGAGCTTTGACTAGACGGGCCTTTTCTTTGGGGGAAGGGTGTGTGAGAATTCCCTATCTTATGAAAGGAGCATGATTCTCCAGTTCTCCCCCAGCCCCCACCCCATGTGCAGATTTAGTGAACTCTGAATTTATTTTTTTTTATTTGAGGCAGCCAATCATTCTCTTGGCTTTAATATATCATTTTTGCCCTTGTATCACCATAGCAAGGATGCCTGGGTTCCAAACTTAATTGACTGCTGAAGTAAACTCCAGTTATCTTTTGAAACCTAGCTTTCCTACAGTTGTCTTGTGGATCATATGTTCCCAAATTATTGACGAGAGTTCCTTGACCCTGAAGAACAAGAGGAAATGGCTTCCTTCCCATACCTGGGCTGCTGTCTCTTTCCAAGCAAGTCTTAAAGCAGTGGTGCCTTATTCTTTTCCTACAGAAACTATGATTTTGAAATGCAACAGGAGAGAGAAGTGATGTACCATCTTGTTTAGAGCACTGTCTCTGCAGTCAGATAGATCTAGGTTCTAATCCTGATTCTACTACTTATTGACTAAAAGATTTGGAAAATTACTTAATCTTTGTGTTCCTTAGAGTATCAGTGAAATAAGGGCAGGATATGAATAGAGTTATTGCCATAATATAAAAATATTAAATCATTCATTGATTATTTGGAATAGAATGTTCTTAAATAAATGGCAGTGTTGTTGTTATTGAATCATCATTTTGTAGGTTTCTCTTCCTAGGTCTTTGGTGTTGGTATGGTTGGGGAAGGCAAGAATAGCAATACAATGAGAATATCACAGACCTTGTTATGGCTGAAGTTGTTCTATCCTTCTAACTTCCCCTTTATGTTGCCTGCACCCAGTTTATGCCTGGAATGACTTGACAGAGGGAGTCCTCCAATACAAGAAGGCTTTGTTCTCATGGGGATGCTGGGTCTCACTTTTACCACCTTTCCTGTCGTCCCAGTCTTATTCTTAATGCAAAGCTGGAATACGAATATGCTCTTGTATGGTAAACCTCATTGAATGTTTGGTTTATTTATTTATTTATTTTATTGGAGTATAGCCAATTAACAATGCTGTGATAGCTTCAGGTGGACAGGAAAGGGACTCCACCGTACATATACATGTATCTATTCTCCCTCAAATTCCTCTCCCTTTCAGGCTGCCACCTAACATTGGGCAGAGTTCCCTGTCCTACACAATAGGTCCTTGTTGGTTGTCTATTTTAACTATAGCGGTGTGTGCCTGTCCATCTCAAACTCCCTTACTGTCCCTTTCCCGATCTTTCCCCTGCCAGCAACCATAAGTTCATTCTCTAGGTCTGTGAGTCTGTTTCTACTTCGTAACAAGTTCGTTTGTGTCATATCTTTTTAGGTTCTACATATAAGGATGTCATCCTATGTTTCTGTGTCTCTGTCTGACTTACTGAACTCAGTATAACAATCTCTAGGTCCATCCATGTTGCTGCAAATGACATTGTTTCATTCTTTTTGATACCTGAGTAATATTTCATTGTATACATGTACCACACTTCTTTACCTGCTCCTGTCGATGGGCATTTAGGTTGTTCCATGTCTTGGCCATTGTAAAGCACTGCAGTGAACACTGGGGAGAGTGCATGGGTCCTTTTGGACCATGTTTTGTCTCTGGATATATGCCCAGGAGTGGGATTGCATGGTCATAAGGTAGCTCTATTTTCAGGTTTTTTAAGGAACCTCCATATTGTTCATAGTGGCTGTACCATTTACATTCCCACCAACAGTGTAGGAGGGTTCACTTCTCTCCACACTCTCTCCAGCTTTTATTGTTTGTAGATTTTTGATGATAGCCATTTTGACTGGTGTGAGGTGATATCTCATAGTTTTGATTTGCATTTCCCTAATAATAAGCAGTGTTGAACATCTTTTCATGTGTTTGTTGGCCATCTGTATGTCTTCTTTGGAGAAATGTCTGTTTAGGTCTTCTGCCCATTTATTGATTGGGTTGTTTGTTTTGTTGATATTATGCTTCATGAGCTGCTTATAGATTTTGGAGACCAATCCCTTGTCAGCCACATCATTTGCAAATATTTTCTCCCAGTCTGTGGGTTGTCTTTTCATGTTGTTTATTATTTCCTTTGCTGTGAAAAAGCTTTGGAGTTTAAGTAGGTCCCATTTGTTTATTTTTGTTATTAGTTACGTTATTCTGGGAGATGCATCAAAAAAGATATTGCAGCCATTTATGTCAGAGAGTATTCTGCCTATGTTTTTCTCTAGGAGTTTTATAGTGTCCAGTCTCATATTTAGGTCTTTAATCCATTCTAAGCTTATTTTTGTGTATAGTATTAAAGAATGATCTAATTTCATTTTTGTTTACACGTACCTGTCCAGTTTCTGAGCACCATTTATTGAAGAGACTGTCTTTCCAACATTGTCTTGCCTTCTTTGTTGTAGATTAATTGACCATAGGTGCATGGATTTATTTTGGGGCCTTCTATCCTGTTCCATTTATCTATATTTTGAAATACTTTTGTGCCAACGCCATACTCTTTTGATAACTATAGGTTTGTAGTAGAGTCGGAAGTCAGGGAGCCTGATTCCTCTAGCTCCATTTTTCTTTCTCAAGATTCCTTTCACTATTCGAGGTCTTTTGCATCTCCAAACAAACTTTGGGATTTTTTTGTTCTAGTTCTGTGAAAGATGCCGTTGGTAATTTGATAGAGATTGCACCGAATCTGTATTGCCTTGGGTAGTAGCCTACTTGTTTGCTGATGGGTGAGGCTGCACTCCCTCCCTGGTAGTTGTTTGATCTGAACTGACCCAGCCTTGGAGTCTACAGGGTCTATGGAAGGGCTAATGGTGATGACTTCCAGGAGGGCTCATGCCAGTGGGTGCTTCCTAGAATAGCTGCTGCCAGGGTTCTTGTCCCCATGATGAGCCATTGCTGACCCATGCCTCTGCAAGGGACCCTCCAACGTTAGTAGGCAGGTCTGGTTCAGTCTCCTTGGGGTTACTGCTCCTTTCCCCAGGTCCCCATATACACCAGGTTTTATGTGTGCCCTCCACGAGTGGAGGTTCTGTTTCCCACAGTCCTGCAGAGTTCCTGCAGTCAAATCCTGCTAGCCTTCAAAGTCAGATTCCCTGGGGATTCCTAGTTCCTTTGCCACATCCCCAGGCTGGGAAGCCTCAGGTGGGGCTCAGAACCTGCACAACAGTGGGAGAACCTCTGTGGTATAATTGTTCTCCAGATTGTGGGTCACCCACCTGACAGGTATGGGGTTAGATTTTATCATGATTGTGCCCCTCCTGTGTCGCACTGCAGCTTCTCTTTTGCCTTTGGAGATGGGCTATCTTTTTGGTAGGTTCTAGCATCCTTCTGTCAATGGTTGTTCAGCAGTTAGTTGTGATTTTGGAGTTCTTGCAGCGGGGGCTGGGGGAGGGGGTAGGTGAGCACACATCTTTCTGCTCTGCATCTGTCACTGAATGTATTTTAACATTGCAGATCATTTATACTTTAGATGGGTTGATTGACATTTGCTTATGTTCTCCTTTGGATAAAATGAAGAGATTAATTGACTAGGAATAAAGCTGCTTGATTGAATATGTAAGGACATCATAGTCGCTCAAGGCTGCATGCTAAGCACTGGAGAATTAAGTATATATTCTACTTCATCTGGAATGTCATCCTATGTAATACTAGCCGATACTTACTTTTTTCTTTGCTAGGTTAAAGCTAGTACTTCACTGTTTACAGTAGCTCTTTGGGGCTTACTTGTGTAATTTGCACCATTGTCTATGTTTCTTATTAAATTATTTTTGCATGTAGGGCTCCAAATAATTATAACCTCACTGTAAGGGAGTCATACTCCTTTGTTCCTGAAAGACCCAGTGCAGTGTTAGACATTTAAGTTTCATTCATTTGAAATATACTGAGGGCTTGCTATACTAGAGGTTGAGGATACAGAGGCAAATGGTATAGAGAAACTTATATTTTAGCAAACACAAACTAATTCCTAAATTTATCATTGAGAAGGGGACAGTCAGCCACCCTTGCAGTAGGTTTGGGTAGCTAGGGAGTTCTCTAGCCCAGCTTTTGCAGCCTCAGCCTGAATTTGACTTTCTTTTCTTATAAATGGGCTTAGAGATTCTCTAGTGTTATATTTGAAAAGCTTTTCTCTCGCAGCTTCATCGTATTTCATAACTCGTAAAATATATGTGAAAATCAATGACATTAGATCACCATGTCTTACGTCTTAAGAGTCTTCTCTGTCTCTCTAATGATGTAGTGAATCAGAAAATAATTAAAAATCATTTAGGTTGCACCCTCCCTTTCTCCCCCTCTGTCTGACTCCCCCCTGTTTGTAAGGAACAGTGCAATTTATGTCTCTTCCTCCAACCTGATTGCTCTAGATAACTCAGGGACATTTCCTCAGATGGGAATGCTGCCAGAACTGGCAGTACACCCAGCTTTGCCTGGATTCTTCATGAGACAATGCATGGATGCATACTAGCTAGTGCTATGAATAAACTGCCACCTTTGAAACCGCTGCTTATTGTTCCTAACAGCAAGAAACAACCACAAAAAAGCTATAGATGACATTTTTCATAGCAGTTTACCATTTGCAGGATGCTTGCCCATCCATTATCTCATTTGATGCTCATGAAAGCTTTGTGACACAGATATTCTTATCCTGCTAAATATCAGCAAAGCATGGCTTAGATAAACCTGGGGACTTTTCCAAGGTCATTCTTCTTATGAGAGGTTGGAAATATAAATACAGTCCTTAGACATTCACTTTACTTTTCTACCCTGCCATAGAGAGAGGAGGGTGATGGGAGAAATGGATGTGAGGAAATATTAAGGGAGATAGAATGATTTTAGCCAAATTTGGTAGACCTGTCCCCATTTTTTGGACAATAGTAGGGTTTTACTGCATAATTTACTGCATTATATAGGGAGAAATATCAATACCCTCAGATATGCAGATGACACCACCCTTATGGCAGAAAGTGAAGAAGAACTAAAGAGCCTCTTGATGAAAGTGAAAGAGGAGGGTGAAAAAGTTGGCTTAAAGCTCAACATTCGGAAAACTAAGATCATGGCATCTGGTCCCATCACTTCATGGGAAATAGATGGGGAAACAGTGGAAACAGTGGCTGACTTTATTTTTGGGGGCTCCAAAATCACTGCAGATGGTGATTGCAGCAATGAAATTAAAAGACACTTACTCCTTGGAAGGAAGGTTATGGCCAACCTAGATAGCATATTAAAAAGCAGAGACATTACTTTGTCAACAAAGGTCCATCTAGTCAAGGCTATGGTTTTTCCAGTAGTCATGTATGGATGTGAGAGTTGGACTATAAAGAAAGCTGAGTGCTGAAGAATTGATGCTTTTGAGCTGTGGTGTTGGAGAAGACTCTTGAGAGTCCCTTGGACTGCAAGGAGATCCAACCAGTCCATCCTAAAGGAGATCAGTCCTGGATGTTCATTGGAAGGACTGATGTTGAAGCTGAAATTCCAATACTTTGGCCACCTCATGCGAAGAGTTGACTCATTGGAAAAGACCCTGATGCTGGGAAAGATTGAGGGCAGGAGGAGAAGGGGACGACAGAGGATGAGATGGTTGGATGGTAACACCGACTCAATGGACATGAGTTTGGGTAAACTCTAGGAGTTGGTGATGGACAGGAAGGCCTGGCATGCTGCAGTTCATGGGGTTGCAAAGAGTCGGACAAGACTGAGTGACTGAACTGAACTGCATTATTCAGTCCTTTGTTCTACATAAAGCAAGTGACAGTATGAGTTTAGACACCTTCATCCAAGTAAAGTTAGCTTAAGTAATAACAAATTTATTAGCTTACATATATCTATAAGACTATATACAGGAATATCTCTTTACATCCCATTGACTCATGTTAAGTGACATGTATATTCTTCCACTACCATTGGACAAGGGTGTGGGGCTTAGGACAACTCAGACCCTTACCTTGATCTAGAAGCGTGGTCAGCTTCTCTGGATCCCATGCATTTCAGGTGAGGGTAGATTTCTATACTAAATGTCCATCAAAACTATTCAACATAGAAGACTCGGTAATTACTGAATTTGCCCAAGAGCAGAGCTGTTCATCAGTATAGATCAATGATTCTCAGCCTTGGTGTACAAATAAATCATCTGAGGAAATTTAAAAGATAATGATGCATGGGCCTAAACTTAGTGATTACAACTTGACCGGTCTAGGGTGAGCATGGCATTGGAATTTTTAAAAGCATCCCAGATGATTCTAATGTGAGGTCAAGGTTAAACGCCATTTTTATAGGGCCTCACTACCCACAGTGGGATTCATGAGCCAGGAGCACTGACATCACTTGGGAGTTTATGAGACAAGAAACTCAGGCTTCATTCTGGACCTACTGAATCAGAATCTGCCTGTTAGCAAGCTTTTCGTGTGACTCATAGGTGCACTGAAGTTTGAGAAGCACTGGGATAGTTGATAATGTTCAAAGTTTTGCTCCAAAGTCATGCCTTTACTCTGATTCTCAAGTCCAGCTGTGAGTCTGTTTAGTGATTTTATTGGTGGGTAGTCCCCAAATATCTGCTCTACTGCCTAATTTTCCTCAAAGGGGACCTTGGATATCAGTGTTTATCAGTGATGTGTATGACTGAGAATCACTTGAGAATTTTATCCTAAATTTAGATACCTGGTTTCCACTGTAGAGCAAATTAAATAGAATCTCTGGCAATGAGTTTGAAGCATGTGTGTCCTGGGAAAAAACCATCTTTGGGTTCAGGTGGCTGTTGTAGTCTGGAGTATGAGAATGTGTTGTGTTTTCCCAAAATGAAAACCAGAGGGAAATAAGCTGATTGGAGATTTAATGATATAGCAAAGAATATTTTAATTGAACTCATCTCTGGGTGCTTCCTCTTTAGTCTGCCTGTAGACCTGACCATCCAAGGACCCCAGCAGAGAGGAGAGATCTGAGGCCCTGGCACCCTGAGGCTGAGCACAATTGGGGCTGTGGGATGACAGATGGGCAGCTGGTGCCATAGATAGATGCTGCCTCAGCGCATCCTGCAGTTTCCCAGAGTCATAAATCCTGGAGGAGACACCAATACATTCCTGATAGCAGAGAGAAGTCACTCTTTAATGTGGGCCTGATAATGTCACTGAGCTCAGTCTTCCTAAATTTAAATGATTAGCAATGACCAGGCTTGCTCCTGTTTGATGCATCACTTAACCTGGTAATCGGGAAATCTATTCCACTTGCCTACTTAGATTGATGATGTCATGTTACACTGAGGCTTGCTTTCCCCGCCTTAATGGGGGAAGAGCATGTTAGGATGCATTGGCCTTCAGCATTCTGGCCTCAGCCTCCCCTCATGAATTTGATTAATATCACAGGCTCCATGGGCACATCTCAGAACTGCTGAATCTGGCATCTCGGGGAGGACTATGTTTAGAGAGCATTGAGATGTTTCTAATGGAGTCTGCCATTGGATGATTCTATTCATGTCCTGACTTCTGGACTTCGTGAGAGCATTCTTTTCTAAGAAAGAAAAAACTGTATGGATTTTGGTTGAGCCCTACTGAGTAGGGAAAAAAAAACCCAGGACTCATTCTTTAAAGTAGAGCTGGCCACCTATGTCTACATATTGTGCTGAGTGAGGAGATCCCTGACCAGTGGCTGCAGGTCTCTTTATGGATCTGGGGGTATTTTCTGGTGAAGTTCAAAGCTGGTTTGTCACCAAAAGGTCCCTCATTCCCTATCCAGCTCCCTAGCCCATCAGTAAATAAATGTTATTATTTTTCTCCTCTCTAGTACTCTCCTGAGAGATTTTTGTTCCATATCCTTTCCTCTCTCTAGTTATTCCAAGGGATGTCAGACAACTGAAGGATAGCCTGTCTTCAAGAAATTCTGGGAGTTTTTTGTTAGGAAATATCCATGGGAGTCATTGGTAGACTCAAAACCAGGGCTGGAGAAGAGGGAAGGGAGCCAAGTGACAAACGGTAAGAGTGGAAGAAGAAATAGAAAAAAGAAGTGCCCTGAATGGGGAGTGGCAGAGGACCGGAAACAATAGTGTCAGAAATAAATACCCACACTACTAGGGTGGGCAGGGGAAGGAGACTGGAAATCAGAATGAAATGCCATTTAACAAGCCGAATTAGAGAATATTTGTTGATTACGTGGACTTCCCAAGTGGCGCTAGTGGTAAAGAACCCACATGCCAAAGCAGGAGACTCAAGAGACATGGGTTCAATCCCTGAGTTGGGAAGATTCCCTGGAGGAGGGCATGGCAACCCACTCCAATATTCTCGCATGGAGAATCCCATGGACAGAGGAGCCTGGTGGCCTACAGTCCATAGGGTTGCAAAGAGTTAGACATGACTGAAGCGACTTAACTCACAGACATACACACACAGTGATTCCATGCTATATGTCAGGCACATAGTGGCACTAGGTACTAACGATGCAGAGCTGAAGAAGTCTTCACCTTGCCTGCAAGGGCTCACGTTCTGATAGGAGATATATCCCTTAAGTGGCGTGACGTAAGCAACTGAGGTAGGTCCAGAACACAGAGCAGAGAGAAAAGCCTTCTTCAAGAATGTGGTGTTGGAGTTGAGTTCTGGAGTATCACCACTTTTCTAAGCAGATTGGTGGGCAGGGAATGAGAGACCATTGGACATTTACCTAAAGGAATGATTCTGCGAGTAAACATAACCCCTTTAAATTTGTTTCTCTCTCATAATCGCCAGAGAAGCAAGTGAATGGCTCCATGCCTCAATCCCAACTGATATTTCCCTCCAGACTCTGGGCCTTAGGCTAAGAGGCATCTCATCATGTTATTTATATAGTGCTGAAAGCTCAGTCCCACCTTGCTGCCTACTTTTATATTGAGGCATCAGCCCTGGGCTTACATTGAATTCTCTGACATACAAGTTAACCCATGTCCAGGGGGTCATAGCTGGGAGCCTCTTATATATCTCCATTCCCCAAATCTGCATGTGTTTATGGATAATAATTCTAGAGTCTGAAGCAACACAAAGCCCTCTAAGAGTATGGGCTAAGGTCTTTGTCTCTATATAGAAACAGGCTATCTCTTGGGACACTCGATCATCCACCCATCTCTCCTCATTCTTTCAAAAGTTACTGTGTACGAACTGTGGACATGACCAACTGCATGTGATACTGCTTCCCAGTGCTCAACTCACAGCCTCCTGTTGGGGTAGGGAAGGCCTTCCTCTAAAGAAGACATTGCTCAGCTCTTCAGGTGAGAAAAAGCATCAGTTAGGAGTTTGGAGCAGCAAAAGTCTCTGAGGATGGGCAACCCTGCAGAGATGTCAGCATATAGACTGAGTGTGCCATGCAATAATGGAAACCACTGAAAAATTCACAGAGGAAAGAAAAGGAGAGAAACATATATTCTTAGACTGGAGGAAGATCGAAGGGTCCAAACCCAGGAAAAACATCATTTTAGAGGGGAAGAGTTCTCTTGGCCCCATGAATAAATCACTGATCACACGGAGTCCCCTCCCTTTTTCTTTTTTAAGCCAGCAATTTGCCCCTAATTTAGAAAGGAAGCAAGAAGCGCTTTTATAGTGATGCCTGACTCATGCTGAAGACAATTGAGGCAGACGTTTTAACATTTCATGTAGGTGTTTATTAAGCTCCCACACTGTTCTGGTCTAATGTTTGTGGCAGGTCATTTTTTAATTTGTTCCCATGTAAAGCATGGAATCAAATCCCTTATGAGTATACAGTAGAAGTGACAAATAGATTTAAGGGACTAGATATGATAGAGTGCCTGATGAACTATGGACAGAGGTTCGTGACATTGTACAGGAGACAGGGATCAAGAAAATCCCCATGGAAAAGAAATGCAAAAAAGCAAAATGGCTGTCTGAGGAGGACTTACAGATAGCTGGGAAGAGAAGAGAAGCGAAAAGCAAAGGAGAAAGGGAAAGATATTCCCATCTGAATGCAGAGTTCCAAAGAATAGCAAGGAGAGATAAGAAAGCCTTCCTCAGTGATCAATGCAAAGAAATAGAGGACAACAACAGACTAGAAAGTTGTTCTAGTTGATCTCTAGGAAAGACTAGAGATCTCTTCAAGAAAATTAGAGATACCAAGGGAACATTTCATTCAAAGATAGGCTCGATAAAGGACAGAAATGGTATGGACCTAACAGAAGCAGAAAATATTAAGAAGAGGTGGCAAGAATACACAGAAGAACTGTACAAAAAAGATCTTCACGACCCAGATAATCACGATGGTGTGATCACTCACCTAGAGCCAGACATCCTGGAATGTGAAGTCAAATGGGCCTTAGAAAGCATCACTACCAACAAAGCTAGTGGAGGTGATGGAATTCCAGTTGAGCTATTTCAAATCCTAAAAGATGATGCTGTGAAAGTGCTACACTCGATATGCCAGCAAATTTGGAAAACTCAGCAGTGGCCACAGGACTGGAAAAGGTCAGTTTTCGTTCCAATCCCAAAGAAAGGCAATGCCAAAGAATGCTCAAACTACCGCACAATTGCACTCATCTCACATGCTAGTACAGTAATGCTCAAAATTCTCCAAGCCAGGCTTCAGCAATATGTGAACTGTGAACTTCCAGATGTTCAAGCTGGTTTTAGGAAAGGCAGAGGAGCCAGAGATCAAATTGCTAATATCCGCTGGATCATCGAAAAAGCAAGAGAGTTCCAGAAAAACACCTATTTCTGCTTTATTGAGAAGCCAAAGCCTTGACTGTGTGGATCACAATAAACTGTGGAAAATTCTGAAAGAGATGGGAATACCAGACCATCTGACCTGTCTCTTGAGAAACCTGTATGCAGGTCAGGAAGCAACAGTTAGAACTGGACATGGAACAACAGACTGGTTCCAAATAGGAAAAGGAGTACGTCAAAGCTGTATATTGTCACCCTGCTTATTTAACTTATATGCAGAGTACATCATGAGAAACGCTGGGCTGGAAGAAACACAAGCTAGAATCAAGATTGCTGAGAGAAATATCAATAACCTCAGATATGCGGATGACACCACCCTTATGGCAGAAAGTGAAGAAGATCTAAAGAGCCTCTTGATGAAAGTGAAAGAGGAGAGTGAAAAAGTTGGCTTAAAGCTCAACGTTCAGAAAACTAAGATCATGGTATCTGGTCCCATCACTTCATGGGAAATAGATGGGGAAGGGGAAACAGTGGAAACAGTGGCTGACTTTATTTTGGGGGGCTCCAAAATCACTGCAGATGGTGATTGTAGCCATGAAATTAAAAGACGCTTACTCCTTGGAAGGAAGGTTATGGCCAACCTAGATAGCATATTTAAAAGCAGAGACATTACTTTGTCAACAAAAGTCCATCTAGTCAAGGCTATGGTTTTTCCAGTGGTCATGGATGGATGTGAGAGTTGGACGGTGAAGAAAGCTGAGTGCCACAGAATTGATGCTTTTGAACTGTGGTGTTGGAGAAGACTCTTGAGAGTCCCTCGGAGTGCAAGGAGATCCAACCATTCCATCCTAAAAGAGGTCAGTCCTGGGTGTTCATTGGAAGGACTGATGTTGAAACTGAACCTCCAATACTTTGGCCACCTCATGCGAAGAGTTGACTCTGGAAAAGACCCTGATGCTGGGTAGAATTGGGGGCAGGAGAAGGGGATGACAGAGGATGAGATGGTTGGATGGCATCACTGACTCGATGGACATGGGTTTGGGTAGACTCTGGGAGTTGGTGATGGACAGAGAGGCCTGGTGTGCTGCAATTCATGGGGTCGCAAAGAGTTGGACATGACTGAGCGACTGAACTGAACTGAAAGCATGGAACAAGTCAGATAGAGTCATTGGTACTTTGACCACTCAGTTTTTATTTGCAGACGGACCAAGTCTTAATAGAGGAGACTGGTGTCTTACAGATTTTATTTTTCTTACATTCTGAAAACTATGTTTTAGGACAGCCCCTATGCAGATGAGTGTGTATTAAGGTCCTCATTAGTGACCCAGTGGACCAGAGACGGGTCATGCCCCATCACTTCCACCAAGGCCAGCGACAGCAGGGTCAGCTGAGAGCTCCAGTCTTCTTTTTCATCCCCTCCTTTAAGCAATGTCACTGTTTATCATCAAGAATGAAACTCTGTCTTTGGAGATTATGTAAACTGAAATATCATTTTAGTCAACAAAGGTTTATGATACATTTTTAATACTGTGTAACAAATGCGTTTGCATCCTCCTTTGTCTTTATATATCTGGCTTATTATTAAATATTTATGGGAATTACTGGTTACATATTTTCTAAGCCACTGAAATACAGCTCATCACATTCACTAACACATTCCCATATTTCTCTTCCTTGAAGATACTTACTGCAGCCATGTATTTATGTTCCTGTTGAGCTTCCAAGGAGAATAACCCTTTCTTGATTCAGGATGTTAGGAAAACTTCCTTCTGACAATTTTGGAAACTCCCTTTCTGTTCCTTCCCATGAGATCATATGTGCAGTTGGCTTCCTGCTCCAAGACCGGCCAATGTTGTCATTGTCTTTGAAGCCTCTGGGTTACTGGAGATGCACCTCTATACCCCGTGAAGGTTTATTGTATTAATCCAGGACAAAACATATAGCCCAACAATCAATCTTAAGTGGCAGCTCTTACAAACCTACCACAAAGAAAGCCACTAGAACTTACATATTTTTTTCTATGTAAAAAAAAATTCCATACTTGTTATACTTAGGCTAAATCACTACTAAAGTACAGTTTATTGGGTCCATGCTGATGCAGCTTTTGAGGTCATCTTGCTTTGTGGTCAACAAAGTGAGGGGAAAAATTCATTCTTTCTGGGTAGTGCTTACAATGCCAAAGAGCTATTTTTATAATAGATTTTGATGGAAGTTCTTTGGAAGGTCAAGAACAAGTGTGCTGGTCCATCTGAGTCAGTGGACTGGAACTAGACTGGGTTTGCTCTCTGTCCCTCGGGAACTTACTGAAATGAAGGATCATGGTGCATTACAACCAAGGCTGCTGGGTGTGGTTGAGCAGGTTGTGCACTCTGCAAGAGGTGCCTTTTATATAGTCTTGTTATAAATGATGCCTCCTGCTGTTGTATAATATACCACATGCATGACCATTCATGACAGTCCTCACTGGATGATATTTTCTTCCACAAATAAATGCAAATGGTATAACTCATTTCCTTCCCTTGTGGCTCAGTTAGTAAAGAATCTGCCTGGGTTCAATCTCTGGGTTGGGAAGATCCCCTGGAGGAGGGCATGGCAACCCACTCCATTATTCATGCCTGGAGAACCTCCATGGACAGAGGAGCCTGGCGGGCTGCAGTCCATGGGGTCGCAAAGAGTCGGACACAACTGAACAACTAAACACATGACTCATTCAGCCTCCTAGCAATACTTAGTCCTGTGACTTTCAGTACTGGGCTGGGCTATCCACTGTCATCGGATGCTTGTCAGAATGCCCCAATTGACAGACTCCTGGTTATATCCATTCCACAGAATTGTCTTACTTAGCCCACAAAAAGTTTTTTAAAAATAAAATAGCTATCAAGACTTTAAAATCAGGAGATTTTACATAAAAACTCTAGTTTCCAGCTGATTAAATAATCAAAGGAGGGGCAGCTATTCATTAAAGCTGAGGATCTTCTATTCCCTTAAAAAGAGCCCCTGCCCTCACCTCAGCATGCCCTGTTATCTCACTGCTGGCCTGGTTCACTAACTTATACCCTGTGCCTGTCTCCTGTAGCCATGTTCAGGAGATCATGGCTAAGATCATGGCATCTGGTCCCATCACTTCATGGCAAATAGATGGGGAAACAATGACACAGAGACTTCATTTTTTTGGGCTCCAAAATCACTGCAGATGGTGACTGCAGCCATGAAATTAAGACACTTGCTCCTTGGAAGAAAAGCTATGACCAACCTAGACAGCATATTAAAAAGCAGAGACATTACTTTGTCAATAAAGGTCTGTCTAGTCAAAGCTATGGTTTTTCCAGTAGTCAAGTGTGGATGTGAGAGATGAGCTATAAAGAAAGCTGAGCACAGAAGAATTGATGCTTTTGAACTGTGGTATTGGAGAAGACTCTTGAGAGTCCCTTGGACAGCAAGGAGATCCAACCCGTCCATCCTAAAGGAGATCAGTCCTGGGTTCATTGGAAGGACTGATGCTGAAGCTGAAACTCCAATATTTTGGCCACCTGATGTGAAGAGCTGACTCATTAGAAAATACCCTGATGCTGGGCAGGATTGAAGGCAGGAGGAGAAGGGAATAACAGAGGATGAGATCATTGGGTGGCATCACCGATTTGATGGACATGAGTTTGAACAAGCTCCGGGAGTTGGTGATGGACAGGGAAGCTTGGCGTGCTGCAGTCTGTGGAGTCACAAAGAGTCAGACACGACTAAGTGATTGAAATGAACTGAATTTTGTAGCCATATGGTCTGGGACTCCCGTGTGATTTACTCCAAAAGATGTCCTCAGCATTCTAGCCTCAGAACAATTCACTTCCATGGTTGGAAAGTGTTTGTGCTCTGTTTTTTGAGCAGTTTTCTCTGTCCTCAGGGTTCCCAGAATTCTTATTTGCATTCACACAGCCGTGATGGAAGCAATGGCCCAGATCCACTGGTAACCAGATTTCAGGAGGCAGAGCCTCTGCCCCCGAGGAGCCCTTCGGCCCCCTGTGTGCAGTGGCTGTCACATCTCAGCGCTGCTGCTGGCCTATAGAACAGCCTTCCTTGTGGCTCTCCTCTACCCCCAAAGCCTTTATTATCATCTGCTTCTATTTTGGGTGGGGTGAGGTTTTAGTCCCCAAAATGAGAGTGAGCAACACCCCCACAGAGAGTGGTGCTCTGAGGATAAAAACCAGCAATGCAGTACCTTCTGCTTTAATGAGTTTGTCTTTATTTCTCCTTTTCAGAAAATGAAATGCCCTTGCTCCCAATCCCTCCCAGTGTTGGCTTGGCAGGGCTCCTCTCCCCGTGTTCCAGGCTCATTAAATTAAGTTTTTGTTGATAACCTTTGGCCAGACCCATCTTCAGGAAGACTCTAATGCATGTTAATAAGCCAGACTTTAAAGGCAGCAAAGATCTCCAGGCCTGTGGTCCCTTTCATGCCTTAGCAGCTTCCATGGCAAAAGGATGACACGACTTTTATCAGGGCTTGGGCTACATTCATATCTCATGACATAGATTTTTTTTTTTAAAGCAGCATTTCAAAGGGCCTTCTTTATCACAATATCTTTAGTCTTCCTTAACAGTTCATAGGGATATTTTCTCAGAAGTTGTATAATCAAAGTCATAAAGTCATTTGTACATTTATACAATTTTTTTTTTTTTTTATCTTCAAGGGTTCACAGAGTTGGGAGAATGACGTCTTTAAAAGCAATTGCTGATATAAAGACTGACTTCAAATCAGCCCTGACCTTTTGTTCAACAGCTCCTCCTGTTATAGAACACATTCAAATAGCTATATGGGTATCGGCAGGGAGAAGAATCCATTGATCCCCTAGTTAGGGGGGTTGGTGGTTTCTGCAGAAAGGATTGGTGCTGAGTGGGGGTGGCACCCACTTTTTCTCTGACTGCAGTCTAAATGAGGTGCCAAACGTCATGCCTGTGGGATGGCACGGCCACTGCAGAGCCCTTTTGGTTTTCTCAGCTCCAGCTGAGGGGTGTGCCTAGAACAAAGTGCCCACGGGCGTATGACTGTGTCTGGGAGCCAGAAGAGGATGGTTTCAAGGGCTCATTAGGTCTGACATTGGCTGGGAAACAGGGAAGTGCATGCGAGTTCCCCAGTCCTCACGGGTCCAGGAGTTGGGCTCCCAGGCTGCCTTCCATACTCCTCCCACTCCCGGGGAAGCCCTCTGCTTATGCAGAATGCGTAATTCAGAGACCTGGTGATTGAGTTCTTGCTGTGGACCTGGCACCGTGATCTGCACGTTTACCTATATTATCTCATTTTGTGCCTTCCGCTTGGTGAACTCTTTCTCTGTTCCTTACGATAATGAACAAACCGAGAGTCCGAGTGGTGAAGAAATGTACCCACAATTGGTCAGCTTGGGAGTTGCAGACTAGTAGTTCTAACCAGGTCTCTTTCCACCAGATCACACTGCATCCTCTCGGGAAATGAACAGGTATTCTCTCAACCTCCATGGCCTACTGCCATGGATAGCATGCGCTCTGGACTAGTGGAATTCCTTAGGAACAGCTTCGCTCTGGCCTGCTCCTTGTCTGAAAATCCTGACTGACACATTTACCAATCAACAGTCTAAGAAGTCTTTATGAAGTGCCTACAGTAGCGTCTGGTTCCCAGTTGACACACCACAAAATAAACTTATTACCACAGTATCCTGGGTTTATTGCAGGCACTTCTACAGTTCCTTTAGCAATTTCAGACAAGCACTAGATACTATTGGCCCATGATCCTCTTTTTTTTTTTTTTTCCTGCTAGTTAAGTGTCAATGAGTTAAGTCTCATTGGTTAAACAAACCATTGCTCTACTTATGTTTTTCAGGCTATGTATTCTTTATATAGTTATTTTATTTAATACTAACATAACTTCTCACGAAAGCATTGCTTTCTCCATTTTACAGAGCAGAAAACTCAGAGAGGATAACTACCCAAAGTAAGAAGTGGCACTGGGGTTCTAACCCAAGCTTTATTCATTCTAAAGACCTTGCTTTTTCCAAAGACCACATCCCTCGATGGTCAGCAGCCTTGCTGGGGGTATTCTCCTCCCAGTTTCCAGGACTTAGTATGAATCAGAGCCTTTCATCTGCCTTAGACTTTGGGCTTGGGTCCTAGACCAATGATTCCAGATTTTGGTACATGTTAGAAACACTGAGGCAGGTGGAGCTTTAAAAAGTCTCCAGATGATATACCCTATATTAGTACATTCAGACTGCTATGACAAAAATACCATTAGACTGGGTGGTTTTAGCAATAGGAATTTTCTCTTCTTCAGAATCACAATCCTAGAGGCTGGGAAGTCCAAGATCAAGGGCTTGGCAGGCTTGGTGTCTGATTTGCAGCTGTGTTCTCCTTTACATGGCAGAACATGGAGAGAGAAGGCAAGCTCTCTCATGACTCTTCTTAAAAGGACACTAATCCCACCATGAGGACACCATTCTCATGGCTTGAAGACCCAAAAGATAGACCCCTCCCCCTATCTATCTTCCCAAAGTCTCATCTCCAAATACCATCCCTTTGAAAAGTAGCGTTCCACTCTGTGAGTTTTGGTGAGGATGCAAGCATTTAGTCCATAGCATACCCCACTTGGATTAAATGTCTGGGGGTGGGAGCCAGAAACTGCATGTTTAAAAGACCTCCAATTGATCCCTGTGTGCAGCAATCTTTGGAACCCCTTTCCCAGACTGTCAGGGTGCGCTGCTCTCTAGAATCCCAAGTTGGCTTGAACAGGTAATGGATCAGTGCACGCATCTTCAAAGGAGCTGGCCACCTGGTGCAGAAAGGACTGTGCTGAACCTGGGAGACGTCCTTGCAACTGGAGTGCCGGCCAATGAATTCCTCATAAGTTCGGGAGCACTTACTGTCTGTCAAAGCTTTGGCACTCGGTGGGAGGTGACTCTGACTGTCAGGCAGAGCCCAGAGGTGTAGTCTGCCAAACAAAACCACCCTCCAGTCTACATGGCAGAGCGGGTCTTTGGTGCCACAGGGGGCACATATATGACGAGGCATGTGCCTTCACACATTCTTCCCAGCCATCTGCCCTGCTCCCACCCATAAATTCCAAATTCTCCTTTCTTTTCCTAACTGTCACCATATGGCCCCTGCTAATGATTTATACATCATACTCTTCATTAACTGATGGGAAAGACACTCTTGGTAATTTCTTTTCATCAACTCTCATTCCTTGTAGGCTCCCAAATAATTTCGCAAAGTGTGGCCTTTTGGTTAAGTTGTTAATGAAGCAAGCTCTAATTAACATTAGGGGTGTCCTCCGTACACACTCCTAGAGAATGGCAAGATCTTAAAAAGCCCCATCGTCATTAAATTAGTAAATTATTATGGCAGCAGCCTATGTGTGCTCTAACTTTTGATTTAAAAATTATCGTAGTGGGTTGATATGTTGTGTTTATCTTCTGCTAATTGAACGTTACCTTGCATTTAATCACAGTAAATTGGCCTTCCCTCTAAATAGATCTAAGAGCTTTTAACACTCGTTAACTCTCAGTAGCGCTGAGAGTAATGGGGAAGAGCATGGAGGGGAGAAAGAAGCTCCGAAGAGGGGGGTGGGACTCAGTCTGCTACCATCAGTGCCCCTGCTCTGGGCTCATTTCAGAGCGTTCAGTTACAGTTCTTTTCAGATTTCAGAAATGCAGTCAAATGGTCAAGCATTTGGTTCTGGGTTGGATGCACCCAGGGAAGCCAGAAAAATGTAGTTAGTGAATGAATGAAACAAGTATGAATCCTTTGAAATAAAGAAATAAACAAGAGGGCCCAGGGAGCTGCCAGGCATGAGTTGTTCTTGCCGGTGTCTCCTCTGGGGCTCCCAGCCTGGAGGGCCCACAGTCACTTAGGCAGTGACAGGGACCTGCCAGGTAAGAGCCGGCTAGTGGCCACTACATTGTGTCCAGGGGGAGATGGTCGATTACCTCTGGAAGTGGAAATGGGATCACGGCGTTTTCCCAGGGGAGAGGAGTTGAGATAAATGTTAATCTTTGCCATGCCAAAAGAGACTTGACTTTTTTTCAACTGTAATGTTGAAATGTCTCTGGTTGCCTTGGCTGACTCCCGTCTTTCCCCACTGGCCACCTTTGCTGTCACTGTGGCCGTCCCTAACTGACCCAGTCCATTCCCTGGCCATTGCTCCTTGGTGTCTCCCCAGAGGCAAGGTTTGTTCCAATCAGCTGCTATGGACTCTGATCTTGTGTAACTCATACGATTTCATCTTCTTACAGAAATGGTCACTTTTCCTTTGGGTTCTAGACATTAGCCAATGATGGTGATGTAACAGTCCTATTTATTCAGTGCTTCTATGAGGCCAGGCCTGTGCTGTAAGCCTTGCACCTATCTTCTAGTTTAGTTCTTGCTACACACCTATGAGTTAGGTGTTATTGTCACTGTAATTTGGCCAAGGTCATTCAGAGAATGAGTTGAACAGCTGAATTCAGGCTGGCTGACGTGCAATAACCTGCATCGAGGACTATTTTATACTGACATTTTCTACTGAAGGAAGTAATTCCCCCTGCTCTGAATCTATCCTCTCCCCTAATAGATAATTCTTTCTTCCTTAACATCATTATCACCATCATCAAACATTTGCTGAGGGCTTTCTAAGGGAAGGGCAGGAGGCTATTCAACAGGGAGGTGCGAAAACCACTCAGTACCATCACAGAGGTCAGGAGGCTGGTGGTCATCAGGCAGAGTGGGTGGAACATGATTATTTATTAAAAAGTGTAAAAGCCACACTCTTTGACCCCACAATTCTACTTCTAGGAATCTATCCTAAAGAAACATTGAGTACTGGAGCCTGGATTTTATGTTCAAAGATAAAAAAATAAATAAATGAATAAATAAATAAAATAATAAAAGCGTGCTCAGTAGCTTCAGTCGTGTCCGACTCTGTGCAACACCGTTGACTGTAGTGCTCCAGGCTCCTCTGTCCAGGGGATTCTCCAGGCAAGAATACTGGAGTGGGTTGCCATGCTCTCTTCCAGGGGATCTTCCTGACCCAGGGATCAAACTTGAGTCTCTTATATCTCCTGCATTAGCAGGGGGGGTCTTTACCACTAGTGCCACCTGGGAATCCCACAAAGATCACTAGCTAAGCATTATTTATGATATTAGAAAACTGGAAACGATCTAAATGTCTTACAAAGGAATAAAGGTTAAACCAGTATTTTCTAAACTTTCATGGAACATGAATCCCATCAAATGCTTGTTTTAAAAAAAGAATTCATTATTAATACATTTGGGAATTACTATTTGCTAAAACTCCTTCTTGAAGAATCAAAACCTACGTTGCGATTCTTCAAAGACTTATAGAAGCCCGAAGGAAAAAAGAATTATGCTAACTTGATTTAATCTGTTACTAAGTCATTTATTGACATTCCATAGAATTATGCCTTCTCAGGTGGTGCAGTGGTTAAGAATCTGCCTGCCAATGCAGGAGACACAGGAGATGCAGGTTTGATCCATGTGTCAGGAAGATCCCTGAAGAAGGAAATGACAACCCGTTCCGATACTCTTGCTTGAAAAGTTCCATGGACAGCAGAGCCTGGTGGGCTAGAGTCTATGGAGTTGCATAGAGTTGGACACAACTGAGCACACACATGCACACATAGAATTACACTGAGGAAATACTAGGTATAATAAAATAGACTTGAATGTCCTTATGTTAGAATATTAGGCAGCCGTTCCCAACAATGTTTTCAAGAAATATTTAATGACGTGGGTTTGTACTCAAACCTGCAAAGTTAAAAATTAAGGTAGAAAATTGTAGGCAGTCTTATTTCACTTTTTAGGAAAAAAAAAAATATATATATATATATATATATATACACACATAGATGTATAGAAGAAAAATGTTTTGAGGATCAACCAAAATGCCAATTGTGGTATTTCCACATGGTAGATTTAGGAGTAACTTAATTTTTACCAATTTTCTATATTGTCCAAATTCCCTCCAATGAAAATGTTTCATAAAGAGAAAAATCTTTGCCGTCAGAAACATACTGATAGCAATTCAAAGAAATGAATAGGCCTCTGTGCTAAGTGTTCTAGTTGAGTTAACTCAGATCATAAAAATATAAGGAGTTCAAAGGAGGGGGAGAGCTGAAGACACACTAATGAGGTTTCAGCCGAGTCTCTCACATTTCTTCACAAACAAGCCAAGCTGTGTGCTACCTCTCATCCTGTTCATCGTCTTCACTGTCCTGTCCCACCTTTGTGCTCACACTCTTTTTTGCCTGCCTTCACTCTCCCATATCTCTCATCTCGTCTCTAGTTCCATCCGTGCTGAGAGACTTTGGAGAAAATACCGGTTTCTGGATAACCGATGCCCCCTCCCTTCTGTAGCACTCTTGTTGCTTTTTCATTTTACCTCTTACTATGGTTGCTGATGTCTTCCGCCTTATCTTGCTGCTCAACCTTAGAGCAGGAAGTTCCCGGGGGAACTTAAGAGCTCCCAGAGGGCAGGAACCATATGTTACATGTTGTCATAAACTTGAGGGCACAGAGCCTTCATCAGAGGGTATTCAATGCAGTTAATCTCACAAATTAATACACACTCAAATTTTAATAGAAGTGAGGTTTGAAGGAAGAGGAGGAGGACCTTGAAATAGGAATTGGCAAGTTGGACATGGGGAGTTGTGAGCACACACCTTGGGGTGGCCAGTGGTGTTCCTCATGGAGTAGAGGGAATTAATGTTGGAGGTGAAGAATAGAGGATGGGTTTTTTTCATGAAGGATCTTGAGTGGGCCATGGATGTGGATCCTTCTGTAACAAGACATCTCACACTTTGAATCACCTGCAGTGTTTTCTAGAAATGGAGAGCTTCAGGCCTCTCCCATGCAAATCGTGAGAACACAGTGAGAACACAGTGAGTGGGGAGAAGGGCTGAGCAGCTGCTTCAGTGACTGTGACTCCTTCCATCGGGGTCTGGGGCCACACGTGGAGAAGCATGGCTCTGTTTATTGGCAATGGGAGGAACAGGGGATTCTACAGAGGACAGTATCCTCAGAGGAAGGGCAGAGGGGATTCCAACAGGGAGAGATGGGCCGGGCAGTCAGCAGAGGGCTAGTGTAACACAGGACAGCAGGAGTGAGCCCAACAGTGCCAAGACTCCCTGCATTTTCTGGCTCTTGTTGTTCAGTAGCTCAGTTGTGTTTGACTCTTTGCAACTCCATGGACTGCAGCACGCCAGGCTTCCCTGTCCTCCATCTCCCAGAACTTGCTCTTTGGTTTAGGGAATATTATTCTCCCCACTGTGCAGACCAGGAAGTGGCAGTCAAGTCAATTAGACCTGCCCCAGTGCCTATAGCTAGGATTCCTTGCGTGGAGATCAGAGGTGGGGGGTGGGGGGTCGAAAAGGGAAAGAAATTAAGGAACACTTTAACCAGGATTCAATGATCTGCGGACACTGATTTCCATTTGGATCTATAATGAGGGCCTTATCCGAAAGGACTGGTCAGAGGTCAGATTTGCTCATCGTATGCACACCTGAATGGGGGTAGTCACAAAGGAGGGGCTGTGAGATACAACCATATGAGGGAAAGGTCTTTATAAATGAGTTTAGATACCTCAAGAATTTTATCCAATACAAGCTACTTGCCTCAAACTTACCTACTTGTGTAAAGGAATTGTTCTAGCTTTTCATCACGTTGTGTCCTGCCAGATTGAGCCTGCCAAGAACTGAGAGAACAGGACAAGCTCAAAACTGCAACAGTGTGGCCCCAGATGTCAGAGTCCTCAGCCCTTTAGGACTGAGGTTTATTTTCAGCCCTGTCTCTCATTTTTGAAGGTCCTTGCCTTCCGCTTCCCCTGAGATACACCTCATGGAGGAATGGGTGTAGGGGAATGCATTGAGGGTTCAGGGGAGGAGAAGAAAAGCTCTTTCCTTCCGGGATCCTGGCCCTCTTAGGCTGATGTTTGGTTACTTGAACTCCTGATTTCCTATCAACAGTACCCCTCTTTCCCTTATTTATCAAAAACCTGGTTAAGTAAACTCCAGGCACAGTGAAAGACACAACACAGGGATGGATGAAAGATACAGTTCTTGCCTCCCAAGGAGCTCCAAGCCCAGGGGGAAATCAGGCGAGTACGTAGCAGCAGGCAGCACCATAACGCTGTGATACTAGGGTTCTACAGGGACTCAGGAGGGAGCAGCTGGCCATGTTCAGGGGAGCTCGGACTCACAGGATGATGCCTTGGCTGGATATGGAATGACAGAGGGTAAAATTGACACAAAGAGAGCTTTCTGCAGAAGAAATGGCAGCTGCAGAGGTGAGGAGGTTCAGGGGAGCAGACATGTTTGAGAATAGCAAGAAGTGAGATGCATCTTTTAAAAATATTTTTCGTATGCAGAACTCTGGTTTGTTATCTTGGACATACCAGTTATCTAACACATAGCGGCTACTCTTAATGCTGTTGCTATGGGGCAGACATACAGCTAGCTGACCAAAGGCCCTGAAGGTCATTTAGAGATCGGCCCTTTTGATCCTACTCCGTTTTTTTTTTTTTTTTTGTAGAGAAAGTAAGGGTCATTGAATGTTTTTCCATGGGTTTCATGATTGCATTGGGGAGTTTCATGATTACATTTGCCTACTGGAAAACTCGGGCTTCAAAGCCAAGAATGACTTTTCAAGAGCAAGTCTGGCACAGGATGGCGGGTTGAGAGGCTATACCAACTCTTCAGAAAGGGGCAATGAGAGCTGAGAGGCAGAGGGCAGGGAGAGGGCGGGGCGGATCTGAGGACACTAGGACGCTGAGTTCATCTGACTTTGTGGCTGACTGGACAGGGAGTGAAGGAGCGAAGTCAAGGATGACTCTTGGGCCCTGTGGAAGTCGGGGCTCCCGTGACCTGAGCTGTGGAGGACAAAGTGTCCTGTTCTTGAGAGAGCCTTTCCTTGGGTAAGCAGCAGAGACACGCGCCCTGCATGCACAGCCTCTCCTGGCCGCAATGCTGTGTTTACACGTAAGAGCTCTTTGACACTCTCCACACCCTGGGTTTCAGCAAGAACACCCATGGGAGGGCTGGGCAAGCAGGGAGGGAGGCCGGGTTCACAGGAGGCAGAGGCCCACAGCGGCCACTTGTTTATGGCCCTGCCCGGGTCTGCATCTGAGGTGCTGCCTCTGTCTGCCCTGTGCCCCTGTGGCACCCGGACGGACATCCTCTCACGGTCACCACCTGCCTTCCCCTCAGAGCAGGCGGGGTCATCACCAACCTTCCCCCTCAGAGCGGGCGGGGGTCACCACCAACCTTCCCCCTCAGAGAGGGCAGGGGTCACCACCAGCCTTCCTCTCAGAGCGGGCGGGGGTCACCACCAGCCTTCCCTTCAAAGCAGGCAGGGGTCACCACCAGCCTTCCTCTCAGAGCGGGCGGGGGTCACCACCAGCCTTCCTCTCAGAGCAGGCAGGGGTCAGCACCAGCCTTCCTCTCAGAGTGGGCAGGGGTCACCACCAGCCTTCCCCTAGAGTGGGCGGGGGTCAGCACCAGCCTTCCCCTCAGGGGTCACCACCAGCCTTCCCCTAGAGTGGGCGGGGGTCAGCACCAGCCTTCCCCTCAGAGCAGGCAGGGGTCACCACCAGCCTTCCCCTCAGAGCAGGCAGGGGTCACCACCAGCCTTCCCCTCAGAGCAGGCAGGGGTCACCACCAGCCTTCCCCTAGAGTGGGTGGGGGTCAGCACCAGCCTTCCCCTCAGAGCAGGCGGGGGTCACCACCAGCCTTCTTCTCAGAGCAGGCGGGGGTCAGCACCAGCCTTCCCCTCAGAGCAGGCGGGGGTCAGCACCTGCCTTCCCCTCAGAGCAGGCGGGGGTCAGCACCAGCCTTCCCCTCAGGGGTCACCACCAGCCTTCCCCTAGAGTGGGCGGGGGTCAGCACCAGCCTTCCCCTCAGAGCAGGCAGGGGTCACCACCAGCCTTCCCCTCAGAGCAGGCAGGGGTCACCACCAGCCTTCCCCTCAGAGCAGGCAGGGATCACCACCAGCCTTCCTCTCAGAGTGGGCAGGGGTCACCACCAGCCTTCCCCTAGAGTGGGCGGGGGTCAGCACCAGCCTTCCCCTCAGAGCAGGCGGGGGTCACCACCAGCCTTCTTCTCAGAGCAGGCGGGGGTCAGCACCAGCCTTCCCCTCAGAGCAGGCGGGGGTCAGCACCTGCCTTCCCCTCAGAGCAGGCGGGGTCACCCCCTGCCTTTCCCTCAGAGCAGGCAGGGGTCAGCACCAGCCTTCCCCTCAGAGCAGGCAGGGGTACAGGGAGGAGCGAGGGTGAGAGTGAGGGTGATTTTGTGCCTCAGATGATGACCTGACATGAGTCATCTGGCCGCTGCCTTCCCAAGTGGACGCTGGGAGCCCACTTGAGGATGGAGGCCAGTTAACTATGACTGCTCACTGTCCTCCATCTGAGAGTGCATGACCGGCTGTCCGGAGAGCACGGCTCCACGGGGCCCTGGGGAAGCGGCCTGAGGCCTCGTCTTCCACAGGGGAAGCCCGGGGCCATGGGCTCCGCCTGGCACACGGGCCCTGGAACAGATGCGTGCCCACAGAGCCAGGAAGGAGATGGGCCTTGGGAAAGAGGGCGGGTGTTTTATTCTTGGAGCCTTTTGAGGAGAGGGGAGTCAGAGATGGAGGCGAGTGGGAAGCCCTGGGAGATGTGTCTGCCTGTGTCTGGATTATAACATCACTCGGACTTGTGGAGAGCTTAGAGAAAAGCTTTGTCCAGTTCCTTCATTCCACAGGGGTCACAAGTGACTATGCAAGGAAGCTAGGACACAAACCCAGGCTTTCTGACTCCTGTGCCCTTAGACTCCAAGGACTCTGTCTCCTACCCAGACGCAGGAAGTGGTGAGTTGAGCAAAAATCTGGGTGACTTTTTTTCAGAGTCAGTGTCCAACCCAAATAACAGCCTTGCGATGCCTCGAAGAAAATTATTTTCCTTTAATATATGACTCGTAGTCCTCTGCCTTCTGGACCTAGTTTCTCTGCTGGGAATCATTTAGAGGATATTCGTAATCAGAGGATCAAGCAAAAGAGTGTAAAAGGAGAGGCTTTTCTCTCAGCCATTCGTATTAATATATATGAATATATATTATATAATATATAATATATGTGTATAGTATATATTATATATGTGTATAGTATGTATTATATATGTGCATATTATATATTATATACATTTTATTATTTATGTTATATAATATATATTATATGAATAATAAATATATATTTATAACATATAATATATTCAGTTCAGTTCAGTCGCTCAGTCGTGTCCGACTCTTTGTGACCCCATGAATCGCAGCACACCAGGCCTCCCTGTCCATCACCAACTCTTGGAGTTTACCCAAACCCATGTCCATTGAGTCAGTGATGCCATCCAACCATCTCATCCTCTGTCGTCCCCTTCTCCTCCTGCCCCCAATCCTTCCCAGCATTAGGATCTTTTCCAGTGAGTCAACTCTTCGCATGAGGTGGCCAAAGTATTGGAGTTTCAGCTTCAACATCAGTCCTTCCAATGAACACCCAGGACTGATCTCCTCTAGGATGGACTGGTTGGATCTCCTTATAATAATTATATATAATATATTATATATATTAATTATATATTATAATTGATATGTAATACATAAATATACTTAGTTTCTCCTCACCAGGAGGAATTTCCCTGTCAAATGTCAGGGTCCTGAACAGGTCATGAACTCTCCACATCATTCCACCTCCGTGAACCACATTCATATCAGCATTACCTTTCAGGGTTTCCTTTCCTCAGAGGTAATTGTCACTGTGGAAAGAAAGTGATTGCTAGTATCTTCCAAGATTTTCATAATGAAAAATCATACCTTAATGCAATAACTTTCAAAAATTTTAAAACTAGTTTTTTTCAAAAATCAAAATGTGAAAAGCAACAGAAGAGTAATAGTGAAATATTAAATGTATACCCCAAACTCCAAGTCCAGATTTTTAAGTTGAAAGTTATGAGCTTTTCCTAAACTACTTTGTCCATATTTAAGTGTATAAATATACAGTTTGAACACATTTAGAACTAGTCCAAAACTTGCTACTGAAAGAGCGAAGAAGTACTCTCTTTTGCTACTTGACTTTCTCTCTTAATGAAGTATCCAACTGTTTCAACTTCAGATCATATGAGCCTATATTATCTTTTTAGTGGCCTCCTACATTTCATTGTATGGAAGCAGGATAATTTAGGAGGATGGACGTTTAAGATGTTTCCAGTTTTTTCCACTCTTATAACTTATTTTTGACATTTCAAAGGTAAAGCATCTTTTCTATAAATGTTCTTGCATGAAGCTCCTAAGCTTCTCAGAGGAAAAAAAACAAAAGCTCCTCTGGTTAAAGCTGATGAAACTGGTGGCCTAGAGGGGTTGGTGAGCCTTGTACCCTCTGATGGGTCCTGGGAAATGCTCAAGGGAACCTCAAGGGGTCCTGGGAATTCAGTTTGAAAAGTTTGCTGTAATTATTTACTTTGGCAATGGTACTTATTTACATTAGAAATAAGTTCTCTAAATAATGAATTGCTAATGGTAGAATAGGAGGCAATACATCAAGCTATTGCTGCAGATGACTTTGAGTGATGGAGCTTTTCCTTATGTTTTTCTTCAATCAAATTATCCACTAGACAGATTGGCCCAGATAATTCTCCAATTCCCAATTCCAAACTACATTAGGGACACTCAATTCACCAGTGGGGGACCAAATGAAAAGATCCTCAAGCTGGAAATTGGTACCACAGGGTTCATACGTTTGCCTCTTCATGCTTTTATTTCAAGCTTCTGTTTGAAGGTGTGTGAAATGGCCAGAAGATCCTTGACCCTCTACTGCTTATTGTAGCAAATATAGATGAACTTCTTGGTATTCTAGCCCCTGGTATATAGATATAAAAAAGCAGATTCTAATTTTCTTTTTTTATCTTTTGAATAACAAGAATTTAAGGGAGAAAGTTAATTTGGAGACAAAAAGATGCTGAATCAAGTTATTAGGAGGATGTTTAGGCATAGTTCTTAGATTCATGAGCAAGCTTGTAGTTGGAGCAACAGAATTTGGAATCATAATGCAGTCAATACATAAATGAATAAATGAATGAAGAGAGCAAGAGACAAACAACATCAAATCAAAGTAATCACTATTTTCCTTGAGCATAGAAAAACTTTTGCTATTTGATTCATTTTTTTTCTCTGAAACCTACTCTACCCTCTCCTGGGTGGCTTGATTCTCCTAATAGTCAAAAGGATGGAGGGGAGGGGGACTTGCCTTGTTTCCTGAGGCTCAGACTCCTAGCCCTACTGTTATGTTGACTGAATCCTTGGACCTGAATCTTCCTTTAATTAACTTTCTCGGTGACTTGGTTCCTCTAGTCTAGGGGCTGCTTTGCTGTTGTCTGTTTCCCTACATTCGAGTTTCTTCAAGAGTGGTCTTCAAACCATGACATGTGAATCATCTAAAGAACTCGTGCAAGTGAACCAGCTTGCTGTACACTGGAAACCAACATAACAATAAATCAACCATAGTCCAATGTAAAATAAAAATTAAAAAAAAGAACATGTTATAAAGATCCTGTTCCAGACTGCATGATTCAAAAACTGTAGATGATGACAGGGAATCTCCATTTACAGTTAGCATATCATGTAATTCTTACACACATTAGAATTTAAGAACGGCTATCTTCTACAATTAGGGATGGAAACCCTTGTCAATTTCTCAAAGCCAAGACTTCTAATCATCCCCTTGTTGCCTTTCTGTCTGCCTGTCTGCTTATTTAGATCTCCATGCACAGCGCAATGCTTGCTGGCTGTTGCCATAGTTTCTGTTTACACACTGCTATCCACTGCATTCGGCTTGCTGCTGAGACTCGTAGCTGAATGTACCCTTTCACCTGAGGCCAGTTGCACCTCAGGTACCTGATTCTTTTAGCTTCTAACCTTGTTCAGTTCACCTATCTCCAACCCTGCTGCTTCGGGACTTAAAAACAAAACAAAACAAAACATAATACTACAGTCAATATGTGTTAAGAGACTATTGGGCATCATAATCTCATGTAATCATCCCACCACACTAAATAGATATTATTATTTTGCTGCATTTGAATGTATCCTCAGAAGAATTAGCATGACTGCAAATTTGCTCCAAGATGTGACATGGTCATTTCTTTCTTGCCATATCCCCCTAACTGGTCCCATCTGAATCTCATCCATTTCTTCTTATCCAGAAATTCAGCTTAAAATTGATTTGTGATTAGCTCAATAAAAATGCTTGTGAAGGTTTTTTTTTCTTTTTTTCTTTTTTTTTGTAGATAGATAACCAGTGCTGGTCTGGGGAAGAGGCTGGTGTCTGTGAAATCTGAAGTGAGTTACGGATGTGTCCACATCAGGATGTGGAGCAAACCTAAGCAAACAGGTCAGGAGGCAGGCAGTAGGCAACGGGAAAGTGTCCTGGATTGTAGGGCTTCGAGCCCTGCCCCGGAATTCAGGAAGCCGATCCTATGGGTGGAAATAGAGGTCCCAGGCAGTGCAGATTCTCCCTTTTAGAGGAATTGAGTTAGCCAAACATTACTCTGGATAAGAGATCGCACCCTGGAGTATAGTTACCAGAATGGTAGTTCTTGGTTATGGAGCTTAAGAAATAAGCTTAAGTGATCAGACTTTAGGTTCAAGGATAGAGCCAAACTGGCACCAAGGGTTACTGAATGGGGAACCTTGGCCTGAGGGTCTGGAGTTCTTGATATCTCTACAAAAGTCAGCATCTGAAGGGTTGTGGGGTGGGGGTTGGGGGTGGTTGATAGCAGCCTCAGCTATGGGGGCAAGCATGAATATGGCTTCAAAGACCAGGACCCAGGAAGCCTAACTCAGAAGCTTTGCAGTTGCAGCCAAGCAGGATCCTTTGTGTTTTGGAAAAACCCACAGCAATTTCTTGACTTGCTCAGATTTAAAACCAAAATCAATTTGTATTAGATTAGCTGTATGTCAATGTAGGCCAGGCTTTCAGGCTCCACCAGTTTTAGGTAAATTGAATTGGCAATTCAGTATCCTTTTCAGGTCTGAGGGTCAGGCAGCTGACTCCAGGAAAAACAAAAAACACAAACAGAAAAACACACAGATTAGACAAGCAGGCAGTGGAGCCAGGGGGCCATGGCTTCGCTTCAGAGGTACAGACTGGTGGCTCCTTCAGGGGGAGTCCCCAGAGGCCATTCTGTCCAGCCATGTGCTTCCAGAAAAGACAGGCTCATAGAGGTCCAGGCGGCTGTGAGTTTAAACTGTGTTTACAGTTTTCCCAGGAAGAGGGCTGCGCCTGGATGCTGATTCGGAAACTTCTTGATATAATAACTATTGTCAACCCTTCCCAGGCACTTTCACTTGTGCAGTAGAGTTCTGTGCACCGTTACAGACGCTGCTTCACGTAAACACTGTGCGTGAAGTGACCAGTGTCACAGAAGAGGAAAGCAAGGTCAGAGAGGACGACCTTATAACTCAAGGTTACCCCACGGGTAAGAGGTGAAGCAGAATTTGAGAACAGTGTTTCTAAGGCCAACCGTTTAGCCATTTTACAGTGAAATTTGGAGATGGAAGCCTGATCTCCTTTTATATCTTTTGTAGAGACTTTTTTTTTTTTTGCCCTAAATCTATCTTTTCTTTTCTCATCCCATTATTGCAGAAATCTGGGTGGTTTTCTATTTGGTTGGTTTTCTTTTCTTTCTTTTTTGGTCCAGGAAATAGTATATTTTACTCAGTGTAAGATAATTTTAACTATGACAAGTAAGTATGTCCTAAACAGAATCTCTCTCTTAAACCGTTGCTGCATCGCAACCCCAAACACAGAGAAAACCAACTGAGCTAATTGGAGGCCTTTGAGCAGAAATTTCCATATAGTAATAAGAGCATGGGTACATAATCCAGGGTCTCTCTGGTGTCTTTTAGACCTTCTTAAATGCATGGGGAGGCAGGAATGCAGCCTCCGGTGAGTGCAGAGCCCTGTCCACCTCACACACAATTGACTGTGGGCCCATCACCCATCTACAGGGACATCTCTGCCTCTCTCATCAATTATTATTTCTCAGGCACCCACTGGGTGCTCAGCACATCAGAGAAAAAGACGAATTGACTCTGCTGTCAACCATCACCCTGCAAAGAGCCAAACAATTTTGATGTTCTTCAAACATATTATAATTAAAAAATTACATGCTGGGAGAAAAATTATAAGCATTTAATCAGAAGAGAGGGTCAAGCTGATGCAATTAGGGAGGGGAGATGTGCTGGCTTTTATCAACAGAGCCAATTTCATCACTTTCCTGGTGAAAGCAATTGGATTTGAGGCTAAGATGTTTCCATCAAGTTATTTTTGAATTGAGGAAATATAATTTCATTGTGTTTGTTCAGGAGTGTCTTTGACCTCAGTGCTGCTCTCTGAGGCCAGTCTCCTTTAACTATCCACGACCTGGCCATAGCTTGCTTCTCACGGTGGATCTCAGGCCAATTGTGGTCTAATACATAAATGCATTAAAAAAAAAAAACAAAAAAAAACAGCTAGCCCCAGCTAAAAACATCAGCTGAAAGATAGGAGAAAGCTCCCAGATGGCAACCACTGAAGTATTTGCCAGAAAGGGAATCTGTTGGTAAGCTAAAGTGCTTTTAAGAGAGTTGAATCATCAACCAAATCAGAAAATTGCCCAGGTCTTAAAGAGAGAGACCGTGGAAAGCCCAAAACAAGCAAACAAAAACCACACACACACACACACAAATTGAAAAAAAAGAAGCAAATGTGAATTTCCTTGCTGCCCTCTTTAACATATCTCAGGCTGGCTGTATAGCTACTGCTTTCTTTTCTCTTGCTCAAGCCAAATTCCCCTTCCGCAAGTCACTGAGATGGAGAGAAACTTAGTTTTCTGTTCTCCTTGGTAGAGGAAGTCCAGCTCCTCTCCCTGAGCAAGGAATGCTGAGTAGGAGTGGGAGGTGGCATTTTGACTACCCTGGCAGGAAGAGGCGCCTTCGGGCCCTCTACCAGGAGTAGGGAGCTGCTGGGGAGAAAGAAACCCTGGAATGGCCGCTTGAGAGACTTGAGTTCTGCTCATCCACAATTCATCCTCATTCCTAAAATTTGGAAACATATGTAATAGTAATACTTCAGTAACGACAATACTGATCCCTCTAGTTTTATAATGCTTCGTGATGGAGAAGGCAATGGCACCCCACTCCAGTACTCTTGCCTGGAATATCCCATGGATGGAGGAGCCTGGTAGGCTGCAGTCCATGGGGTCGCGAAGAGTCGGACACGACTGAGCGACTTCACTTTCACTTTTCACTTTTGTGCATTGGAGAAGGAAATGGCAACCCACTCCAGTGTTCTTGCCTGGAGAATCCCAGGGACAGGGGAGCCTGGTGGGCTGCTGTCTATGGGGTCGCACAGAGTCGGACACGACTGAAGCGACTTAGCAGCAGCAGCAGCAGCATGATGTAAAGAACTCTTTCATCTATACTATCTTATTTGAACCTTATCAAAATTGTGTGAAGTGGTTAGGCACACACTAGTGTGTGTGTGTGTGTGTGTGTGTGTGTATCTGTTCTAACTTTTAAAAAATAGGAGAGTGATAGGTATTACTTATTACTATGTAAGAAGTGGGAAAAAAAGAGGCTTGGGGTAGTAAGTGATTTGCTCATAGTCACACCAGCAGATGGGAAGAGCTAAAGCACAAATCAGACCCAACTGCTCTTTTCAAAACCCTGAAGTATTTTTAGAGGATAATACCTGCCCTAAATTACCCTTGTGAGACTCAAATAAAATAATGCTTTTGAAAATGCTTTGAAAAGTGAAAACTCGCCATATAGTTTTAAGTTCCTACAGTTTCTGATGGGTATGTGAACGTTCTGTTTCCCATGTACCTAGGTTCAGCAGGAACCAGTGGCATAAATTCATAGCTCCAGGAGGCATCCTGTTCTCTTTTCTGAAAGCAAATATTAAGGACAAGGCCTCACACAAGACGAATGCAGAGAGAAAAAAATACAATAAAAATGACAAATAGATATTGGGCAAAGACATAAAGTAAACATGGCAAGAAAGCAAATTGCTACTGCTCTCCTCTTAAAGGAGATGAAATGTTGAACAGCCACCAAAAAGGAGAGGCTGGAAGGATGAAGATAGTTACTAGAGCTGAGGACGGAGTCTCTGACAGCAGTCCAGATCTGCGCGGCCGGTATTAAACACGACACTTAGAGATGGTGAGATGAAAGTGTTAACAGCTGAAGGCAACCTCTCCAAGGAAAATGTTTGACAGCATGGAGAGGACTGGCCCAAGAATAAACATCAGAGGAACACAGGTAGCCTGGGCATCCGGCTATTGGTGTCTAGGTGTTTTTAATGTGTGTATGTATGAGTTGCTGCCTGACCCATTAATTTATCCACCCAGCTATTCCTATGTCTTCATTCATTCATCATTGCCTTCTATCCTGGGCATTGGTCCTGGGGATACAAACGTGAAAGACAGAGGTCCCTGTCCTCTGGAAGCTCATAGGGTAGTGATGGTGAAAAAAAGGAAACAAGTGATCAATCCACATTCAGGTGCTATGGGACAGAGAAGGGCAGAATGTAATCGAGGCTCAGATGAAGGTCACCAAGCCAGGCTTGAGGAGAGTAGAGCAGGAGAGGAAAGGGGAGGAAGAAAAAGCCCCCATGAGGAGCGCAGATTATATATGAGTTACTTGTAGCATCTAGGAGTTCCTCTCTGAATCCCTCCAACTAGGACCCAAGAATACAAATGGGGAAGTTTCTCCAACTCAGATTATACTGATGGCCTTTCAATTCAGTGCAGTTCAGTCGTTCAGTCATGTCTGACTCTTTGCGATCCTATGGACTGCAGCACACCAGGCCTCCCTGTCCATCACCAACTCCCGGAGTTTACTCAAACTCATGTCCATTGAGTTGGTGATGCCATCCAACCATCACATCCTCTGCCATCCCCTTCTCCTCCCACCTTCAATCTTTCCCAGCATCAGGGTCTTTTCAAATAAGTAAGTTCTTTGTATCAGGTGGCCAAAGTATTGGAGTTTCAGCTTCAATATCAGTCCTTACAATGAATATTCAGGACTGATTTCCTTTAGGATTGACTGGTTTGATCTCCTTGCTGTCCAAGGGACTCTCAAGAGTCTTCTCCAACACCACAGTTCAAAAGCATCAATTCTTCGGCGCTCAGCTTTCTTTATACTCCAACTCTCACATACCTGCATGACTACTGGAAAAACCATAGCTTTGACTAGACGGGCCTTTGTTGGCAAAGTAATGGCTCTGCTTTTTAATATGCTATCTAGGTTGGTCATAACTTTTCTTCCAAAGAGCAAGCATCTTTTAATTTCATGACTGCAGTCACTATCTCAGTGATTTTGGAGCCCCCCAAAATAAACCCTTTCACTGTTTCCACTGTTTCCCCATCTATTTGCCAGGAAGTGATGGGATCAGATGCCATGATCTTAGTTTTCTGAATGTTGAGTATTAAGCCAACTCTTTCACTCTCCTCTTTCACTTTCATCAAGACGCTCTTTAGTTCTTCTTCACTTTCTGTCATAAGGGTGGTGTCATCTGAATATCTGAGGTTATTGATATATCTCCCAGCAATCTTGATTCCAGCTTGTGCTTCATCCAGCCTGGCATTTCACATGATGTACTCTGCGTATAAGTTGAATAAGTAGGTTGACAATATACAGCCTTGACGTACTCCTTTCCCCATTTGGAACCAGCCTGTTGTTCCATGTCCAGTTCTAACTATTGTTTCCTGACCCACATACAGATTTCTCAGGAGGCAGGTCAGGTAGTCTGGTATTCCCATCTCTTTCAGAATTTTCCACACTTTTTTGTGATTCACACAAAGGCTTTGGCATAGTCAATAAAGCAGAAGTAGATATTTTTCTGGAACTCCCTTGCCTTTTTATGATCCAATGGATATTGGCAATTGCATCTCTGGTTCCTCTGCCTTTTCTAAATCCAGATTGAACATCTGGAAATTCACAATTCACATATTGTTGAAGCCTGGCTTGGAAAATTTTGAGCATCATTTTGCTAGCGTGTGAGATGAGTGCAATTGTGTGGTAGTTTGAGCATTCTTTGGCATTGCCTTTCTTTGGGGTTGGAATGAAAACTGACCTTTTTCCAGTCCTGTGTCCACTGCTGAGTTTTCCAAATTTGCTGGCATATTGAGTGCAGCACTTTCACAGCATCATCTTTTAGGATTTGAAATAGCTCAGCTGGAATCCCATCACCTCCACTAGCTTTGTTCATGGTGATGCTTCCTAAGGCCACTTGACTTCACATTCTAGGATGTCTGGCTCTAGGTGAGTGATCACACCATTGTGATTCTCTGGTTCGTGAAGATCTTTTTTGTATAGTTCTTCTGTGTATTCTTGCCACCTCCTCTTAATATCTTCTGCTTCTGTTAGATACATACCATTTCTGTCCTTTATTGTGCTCATCTTTGCATGAAAAATTCCCTTGGTATCTCTAATTTTCTTCAAGAGATTGCTAGGTTTTCCCATTCTATTGTTTTCCTCTATTTCTTTGCATTGATCACTGAGGAAGGCATTCTTATCTCTCTTTGCTATGCTTTGGAACTCTGCTTTAAATGGGTATACCTTTCCTTTTTTCCTTTTCCTTTCACTTATCTTCTTTTCTCAGCTTTTTATAAGGCCTCCTCAGACAACCATTTTGCTTTTCACATTTCTTTTTCTTGGGGATGGTCTTGATCACTGCCTCCTATAGAATGTCATGAACCCCCATCCATAGTTCTTCAGGCATTCTATCAGATCTAATCCCTTGAATCTATTTGTCACTTCCACTGTATAATTATAAGGGATATGATTTAGGTCATACCTGAATGGTCTAGTGGTTTTCCCTACTTTCTTCAATTTAAGTCTGAATTTGAAAATAAGGAGTTCATGATCTGAGCCACAGTCAGCTCCTGGTCTTGTTTTTGCTGACTGTATAGAGCTTCTCCATCTTTGGCTGCAAAGAATATAATCAATCTGATTTCAGTGTTGACCATCTGGTGATGTCCACGTGTAGCATCTTCTCTTGTGTTGTTGGAAGAGGGTGTTGGCTATGACCAGTGTGTTCTATTGGCTAAACTCTATTAGCCTTTGCCCTGCTTCACTCTGTACTCCAAGGCTAAATTTTGCCTGTTATTCCAGGTATTTCTTGACTTCCTACTTTTGCATTCCAGTCCCCTATAATGAAAAGGATATCTTTTTGGGGTGTTAGTTCTAGAAGGTCTTGTAGGTCTTCACAGAACCATTCAACTTCAGCTTCTTCAGTGTTACTGGTTGGGGCATAGACTTGGATTATTGTGATATTGAATGGCTTGCCTTGGAAATGAACAGAGATCATCCTGTTGTTTTTGAGATTGCATCCAAGTACTTCATTTTGGACTCTTTTGTTGACTATGATGGTTATTCTATTTCTTCTAAGGGATTTTTGCCCACAGTAGTAGATATAATGGTCATCTGTGTAAATTCACCTATTCCAGTCCATTTTAGTTTGCTGATTCCTAAAATGTCGACGTTCACTCTTGCCATCTCCTGTTTGACCACTTCCAATTTGCCTTGATTGATGGACCTAACATTCCAGGTTCCTATGCAATATTGCTCTTCACAGCATCATTCCTTACTTCTATCACCAGTCACATCCAGAACTGGGTGTTGTTTTTGCTTTGGCTCCATCTCTTCATTCTTTCTGTAGTTATTTCTCCACTGATCTCCAGTAGCATATTGGGCACATACCGACCTGGAGAGTTCATCTTTCGGTGTCCTATCTTTTTGCCTTTTCATAGTGTTCTTGGGGTTCTCAAGGCAAGAATACTGAAGTGGTTTGCCTTTATAGAGTAGAAATTTCTCCCTCCTCCTTGCTCTACAATACAGAAGTCTGCTTTAACAAAAAGTGAAAACAATAGGAATTATTTTATTATTAAGGATGATCTCAATAATCAAACGATTATCACAGTTTTCCCTAGGTACTCTCGTTTACCACCTCCATTAGCTCATCTTCTTTCAAGGCATTTGGGACATCAGGTTCACTGTCTCAGAGGCAGACTTATTCATTACATTATCAACATCAAATCTTTGCACTTTAGATGTCTCTTCTGGTCTGAGTGAGAAGAAAAGAGAGAAAAGACACCTTTCTGAGAGAAAAGGCACCTTTCTGAGAGAAAAGACACCTTTTCTGTTTGGGCTATTGGCCCCATTTTCAACTTTTAATAAAGCCATTCTGGGCTTCCCTGGTGGCTCAGATGGTAAAGAATCTGCCTGAAATGCAGGAGACCTGGGTTCAGTCCCTGGGATGGGAAGATCCCCTGGAGAAGGGAATGGCTACCACTCCAGGATTCTTGCCTGGAGAAGTCTATGGGCAGAGGAGCCTGGCAGGCTATAGTCCATGGGGTCGCAAAGAGTCTGACAGGGCTGAGCGACTAACATAGCAACACAAAGCCATTCTAAATTTGCAAGCACATTTCCTACCAAAATAGCTTAAAGTTTTTAGCTCTAGGACCTCTGGGCTTCCTCTGCCTCTGCTCTCTTATATCTGTTCTTTGCATCTCTTATCAATAATGTTCCCTTTCCTGCCTCTGTCTCCTATCGCTGCCCAGGGCATTCTGATAGGCTCTACCTCTACACTTGGGATTTTCTGACTTAGATCCTTGTAGCTTTCCTGTTATCCAATTATATATTCATCCTGAATTCTTCCATCCTTTAACCTGAACATGACATTTTCCCTCTTTATCCTCACTTCAATCAATGAAAAGTTTAAAATCTTTCCAAGTCTGCCTTTATCCACCTCATTTGAAGGACCCCTCTTCTCTCTGGCTTAGTGGTTTAATACCCTAGCTATCTACGTACTACTCATATACATCATATGTTGACCACAATTGCACATTAAAAAAAAAAAAAAACCACAAACTAAACCCCAATATTTGTAACTTAAGAAGATACTGATACCATCTTGTTGAAATGGAATGATAATCAATTTTCCAGAAAGCAGTTTGGCTGAAATCAGTGCTCTTGTTAATCAGCTTTTCGAGTTTGCCTAAAATTCAACTCATTTAAAAAAAAGGAAAAAAACCTCTTTATAGCTCTTTATGAATTTCATTTTACAAAAATGTATCTGCCACATATAGTAGTTTTTGAGGTAATTTTAACCAATTTCTCCCCCAAAAGTATTTCCAACTTAATTTCATATTTTTGATGAGTATGCATCATATTTGCATAATTTTATGAATGGTAGAATTATTTTGAATCCTTGAGTAGCTTTTTATACTGATTTTATTTTTAGATATCAGGAAGATTTTTAGCCAGATATTCTAAAGATCTTATTTTTCAAAGTTTCTTCTTACAATAAATATTTACTAAATCTATATAAAACTTAATTTACATAATTGTTTGTTACCAATAAGCAGCTGGGAAAGAACTCACTCCTCTCCATTTTACTATCATTTGGGGAAAGAGTATAATTTTCTCCAGGTGTTCCTTCTCAGCCCAGTTCATGTTCTCAGGTGTCCAGTTTGCCATGTGTTGCTTGGAAAATAGAAAAATAGAAAAAAAGAAAAATAGAGGTTCATTTCTGCCAGCCCATTTGTGGGATTTTGGTCAGGTGGACATAGACTAAATGCATAAGTCATTGAGGGCTTTGCAAAGCCTTGAGACCTGTTGAATCAAGTTGAGATAAAAAAGGAAAAAAAGATCTTTTCTAGAAAGAATATTTTTGGATGGATTTCTAAAGCAGGTGTACAAATTCTCAAGGCTAAACTGTCCTCCAAGTACATTTTAATGGGGTTATTTGTGTCCAACTTGACATTTGTTTTACTTACAGCTCTCTTTCATTGTGTTGCTCCTTCCATTGAGTCTCAGTTTCCCCTACAGCATTTTTCAGATTTAGCAGGTCCCCTGGGGCTGTGCACAGATGAGTCAGCTTTCCACAGTCTCTTATTTCTGTGTACAGGAAATCAAATATGGGGACTCATGAGGAACTTTCAGTATGAGTACATATGCTGACCATGGAAATTAACCTTCTTTCATCAGAACAGTGTTGAATTAATATACTTGAAGATATAGCTAAAGAAATGGGCACCATGGTTAACAGAGAGATAAAGGGATGAAAAATATGACCAAGAGATAGTAGGAATAACTCAGACAGTTCAAAATCTGTCCAACAAAATGCCCAGAAGAAAAGAATTGTGCAGATGCAATAATCAGGAAGAAATTTCCAGACTTGAATATGTATGACTACAGATTGCAGAAGAATTCAAAAACAAAAGTGACTATGTTAAACATCTTAACTTCCAAACATTGTAGGGAATTGCACAATGTTAAGAAAAAAGTCTCTTAAGACACGTCTATGTGTGGCTGAGTCGCTTCTCTGTTCACCTGAAGCTATCATAACATGCTTAACCAGCTGTCGTTTGTCCTGTGCTGGGTGTGTCTGATTCTCTGTGACCCCATGGACTGTAGCTCGCCAGGCTCCTCCATCCATGGGATTTCCCAGGCAAGAAGACTGGAGTGGATTGCCATTTCCTTCTCCTGAGGATCTTACTGACCCAGGAATCAAACTCTTGTCTGCTGCTTTAGCACTGAACCACGTGGGAAGCCTGGGTATTGATCACATTAACCTACTGACAACAAAGGGGGTTTCCCAGGGGGCACAGTGGTAAAGTATCTGCCTGCTGATGCAGGAGACACAGGCACAAGTGTCACGGGTTCCATCCCTGGGTGGGGACGGGCCCCTGGAGTAGGTAATGGCAACCCGCTCCGGCATTCTTGCCTGGAGAATCCCATGGATAGGGGAGCCTGGCGGGCTACAGTTCATGGGGTCACAAAGAGTCAGACACGACTGAGTGACTGAGTATACACTGACAACAAAAAGTACCTGACGACAATATAAGAATGCCTTCAAACTGCTGATTACCTACGGGTGGGGGAGGGCTGGCTGGGAGGCTGGGATTAACAGACGTAAACTATTATATTAATATATAGAATGGGTAAACAAGAAGGCCTTACTGTACAGATCAGAGAACTATATTCAATATCCTGTAATAAAGCAAAGTGAAAAAGGATATGAAAAGAATATAAAAAGGAATGGCTATCCACTCCAGTATTCCTGCCTGGAGAATTCTATGGACTGGGAGCTTGGCAGGCTACAGTCCAAGGGATTTCAAAGAGTCAGACACGGCTGAGCAACTAACATATAACTAATATATATATACATATATATATATATTTGTTATATATGTCTGTATATGTTTATATATGTTTATATACATATAACTAACATATATGGTTATATATATATATAAAAAAAACTGAATTACTCTGCTAAACACTAGAAACTAAGACAACATTGTAAATCAACATAAATATAAATTCTAAAAAAATTTTAAATGCTGATTATCTCATCTAATATAGAAAATTATCCACATGTATAGTAAAAATTCTAGAAAACTAGGGATGAAAGAGAAATTCTTAACTTGACTAAACTATAGTGAGCAAACATTATTATTTAGTGGAGAATTTTCAGAGAATACATTTCCTTTGAGATATGGTATTCTTAGATGACTGCTATTACTAATAGTCCTGGTGATTCCAGATGAAAAGAAAAATAGGACTTACAGAATTAGAAAGGAAGGGGTAAATTGTCATTACTCACAGACAGGCTGATTGTCTGAAGAAAATGCACAAAAGTAACAGACAAAATTTTGTATTTAGCCTGTTTATAATGCAAGATCATTGGATAAAATATCACAGAAAATATTAAAAATAAAATTCCATTCACGAGAGAGACAAAACAATGAAATATCAAAGAATTAAGAGTTCATAAACTTTTGATGTGGAAAATAAAACTATATTAAAGGACATAGAGAAAGATCCAAAAAATGCAGAAATCTTTCATCCTCTTGAATGTGGCATGATGAAATATTATAAGGATTCTGATTCTAACTTAATTTAGAATTCAGCTAAATGCCAATGAAAATTCCAGCTGCATTTTAAAAGAATTCTCTATAATATATTTGGAAATTTATGTGAATGAAGTTTCCAAAATAGCTAAGCCAGCTTTCAAAAACAGCAAAGAAAAGAAATTTACCTTACAAGATATCTTGCAAGTGTATGTTTTCCTAATCCGCCTGATGGGGAAAGAAACCGCCCAGTGTGAATTTTGCTCACTGTTCTCCCAGACTCTTTCTGGGTGTATCTTCCCCATCTCAGATATTTTTCCCCCATGCCTGTGTTTACCAGTAGCCAGTTGAATAGTCAAGAGGAACCTGGTAAGATTGGTGGAATTCTCTTTTCCATGTCCCTTCTCTCCAGTACTCTATCTTGTGAATTCTAGCTACCTTATCCCTCTGATTTGTGACTGTTTCTTTTACTCACAGAGTCTGCCAAACTCTACCTGAGTTGTTTTTTTTTTTTTTCCCTTGCACTGCACCCTGAAAACTCTGAAGTCAGTAAGCTAGACTGATTTCTCACTTCATTTTCTTCCCCATTTATCAGGGAGCACTATTCTACATTACCTGCTGTCTACTGACTCGAAAATTATTGCTTTTTTTCTTTGTTTGTTTTTCAGAAAGGAAGGTAAATCTAGTAAATGTTACTTCATCTGGGTTAGAAATGGCAGCCCTAGTGTAGTATTATTAATGAAAGAAAGAATTGACTCTAAGAAAAATAAGTTCATTAAATAAAAATTTAAAAAGCAATTCATGAAGAAATAAAAAAAATGATATCAAGTAATTGCTGTCACAGACTTTAATTCCACAATGAAATAAATTTAAAAATTATCAACAAAGATACAGCCTCACAGAAGCACCTAAAATGGTGATATATGACCCAGACAATTGGGATTAGAGTTAGATGCTTAAGGAAAAAAGAATTAATATTAAGAAAGTATAAAGAATTTGTATAAATTGGTATTTAAACTATATAGAAAAATAGGCACAGGATTTAACAGGCATTTCATAAGAGAAGAAACGTGAATAACTAATAGATGTGAAAATATGCTCAGTTTCACATTAACTAGGAAAATGAAAATTTGAGCAACCGTGATTCTGTGGTGTATCTGGTACATTTGACACCTGGAGTACATAACATTTTACACCACCTGCTGTATACAACAAAGTTATTTCTAGTGACAACCATGAGCTGAAGCTTTGTGTGATGTTAAAGGCACTACATGTTTCAAAATAGATGTAGATGCTGATTCACTGTCTCTGATGGATTTTTTTTAGTTTCCTGTTGAGCTTCTTTTGGAGAAGGAAATGGCAACCCACTCCAGTATTCTTGCCTGGAAAATCCCATGGACAGAAGAACCTGGTGGGCTGCAGTCCATGGGGTTGCAAAGAGTTGGTCACAACTGAGTGACTAAAGCATTTGAGCTTCTTTAGGTCAATGTCTCTTTGCATTGATTCTCCACTTCAAATCTTTTTCCAAATTCAGAGTAATTATTAATATAAATGAATACCATCATTACTTTTTTCTGCCATGTTTTCTTCTGGATAAAGTGGATAGGTGCAACTATTTAATCTACACTTTTACGTCGGACACGACTGAGCGACTGAACTGAACTGAACTGAATAGTTTGACCTTTGATCCTTTGAAAATTGTCTGATATAATGATATTTATTGTACATGACTGTCCAATAAATTAACTTTAATATAACCTAATTTTCTTAATTCATATTTTTGTTTTAAAACAATTAAGAATTAAGATGAATACATTTCAATCCTAGAGATATTGCTCAAATTCAGTAAGATATTTCATGTGTGAGCTAAGATTTGCACTTGCCAGGAAAAATATTAGACCTCACAGTTTATACTGCTTCATTGTTTTAAATATTAAACACAAACAAATAATCCAAATGGACACATAGAATAACAACACTGAAATTACTCAAGTTCTCTTTCTTTGTTTTCTCAGTCATTGTGCTATCCCAGTTTACTTCAAATCTGATGTTTAAACATGAGACTATGTAGTGCCACAGGGGTTGGAGATACGGTTTGTGCAGAAGCCAGAACAAACATTCAGGCCATTATAAACTCACTCTTAAAATGAAGGTGAGTAGTTGAATGCATGTGTATTCAGAACTGACTGTATAACTCAGAGTTCTTCAATTTAACTTCCATGTAAAATGTATTTATTAAAAGACAAGGAATAAAAATGTTCAAATTTGAAGCTTACAGAATATATTATTTAATTTCAACAATAACTGTCACAGGATAGGTTTCCTCACCTGGAGAAGTAGGGTGGATTTTGGAAACTCACTGGAAATGATCGAAACCCAATGCCTTGAAAGTCTGTGGATACCAGGAGTTGCGTAAAAAGGGAAATTCCATAGGCAAAAGAGACACGCATGGCTTGGTCGTAGGGCAGAGATATCAGCAAGCAGCCACAGCCGTGGCTCAGATGAGAGAATGAATGAGACAGCTGGGGCAGAGATGGCTGTAAAGTAATTAGTGCGTCTGAAAAGCCATTTAGACATCTAGTTACGTGACATCTCCAGATGGGGAGAGCATCATGTTGACTTTAAAGGACACATATTTAAAATGGATTTAGAAAGGAAATTCTTTTAAATGTAAGAAGGTATAATTAACCCAAGCACCCTGGCTAAGACAAGATATTGTTGAAGAAAAGGACTTAGAGAAACTCAAAGAAGATTAGGCCTATGGCTGAAAAAGCAGGGCAGCCCCATCTCCATGGGAGTAGCGCTCTGTGAATAGATTTCAGCTCGTGGGGCAACCAAGCATTGTGGAGGCAACACCCAAGGCAGGTGTGTGCTCTTTCAGATGATGACTTAATGAAAGGACCCATACGTGAGTACACATAGGAAATGGCTATTTCTTTTTCATCTATTGACTACTCTGTGGGTTTACTCTACCACTTTCATGTCGTCATGGTGCTTATCATCGCCTGATCTGTGACTTTTCTCTCCTTATTTATGTAACCAATAGGGCAGGGTTTAGGGCGGTATTTTGCCAGTTTTGTTTACTTTTACATCCCCAACATCTGATTAAAGATTGCTTGGCATTTGTTGAGTGAATACACGAACATGTATTGTACCGACTGGCGATTTCCCACAGCTTAGCTGAGGTGGAGGCTGACCTGCTAGTTATGAAATCCTTGCCAATCTAATTCTATCAATAAATTTGTGGTGTGGATTCAGCCCATTTCCTTACAAATTCAGGTGAGAATTGCATAGAGGGGGTTTGGGGGACTGAGCCAGCTTCTCTATGCTGCTCATTTTTCTTTTTGGAGATCTTTCTCCAGAATAAAAACTTGGTTTAATGTCAAGAAATGTTTATTTTTCTTTTAGGGCTTTTGACGTGTAAGTGCCCTTGGAAGATAGATTCTGTGAAAAGACAAATCATTAGTTGGTTATAGGGACAACAATTAGATCCAAACTAAAATCTCATTTCATTTATTGGTCTATAAATTCATTGCAATAACAGAGAGTTTGTTCTAAAAATATATATATTGTTAAAGAGATGGAAATACCTCCATCAAATATAATTCACTCCTACTTTCTATCCTTACCCTCAAATAACAGCAATGATGTCTAGGGCTGGAAATACTATTTTTGTTCCTGTGGTTACTCCAGTCATGTTTTGTGATGAGACCAGGTCACTCTAGATAAAACATGAAAGGCTCTTCCAAAAATTGTAGTAGGCATGTTTAATAGAAATCTAAAACCTGAGAGTTATTTCTATTTTGCATGTCAGATGTGGGTACTTTGTTTATTTGTTGTTGCTGTTGTTTTTCCCTTCTCTGTATTCCTGATAAAATTGTCTCAAATCAGGATGCAAAGAGGCAAAATAAACCATTACAAGTTTAAGAAGTGGTGGAGAGATGAGTCTTATTCCCTGGACTGGGCAAGGCATGCAGCATGGTGCATGAAATGGTAACGCAATATTTAGAATCAGCAAGGCATAAACCCACGTCTCAGCTCAGCCCACTCAACAGTGGTGACCTCAGGGAAGTCACAAAGGCCCTCAGCATTTCAGTTTTTTCATTTGTTAATTTAACATTTTGCTGCAGTTGCCCTGTAAGGTCATCTCTGTCCCCAGGGAAGGGAATGTTGTCTTGCATATAAGCCCTATTTTCCTGGAGGGAAATTGGATGCTAATTTAAAGGTAGTAAGAATCAGAGGAGAATTAGATGTGAAGACCCAACTCCTTGGAAAAGGCCCTGATGCTGGGAAAGATTGAAGCCAGGAGAAGGGGACAACAGAAGATGAGATGATTGGATGGCATCACCGACTCAATGGATGTGAGTTTGAGCAAACTCTGGGAAACAGTGAAGGACAGGGAAGCCTGGCATGCTGCAGTCCATGGTATCGCAAAGAGTGAGACACGACTGAGTGACTGAACAACAAAGAATCAGAGCAAAGAGGTAAGCTTTGGAGTCCTAAGACCTGGATTAAAATTCTGATTCTGCTTCTTTCTGACTGGGTCATCTATATCCCTAAATTGGGGGTAACAATATTACCAAAGTCATATAGAGTTGCCAGGACCAACTGAAATCCAATGCACTGTCAGGATTAAAAGTCCTTAGCACAGGGCTTGACATAATGAAAAGGCTTAACAGATAGATGAGGCCCATTAAGGAGATGGGAAGCTATGTCTGCACTGGCCCGCAGAGAAGAATGAACATGCTATGACTGTTGCTTCCAGGTCAGTGACTGGCTTTGCTGGCCGAGTTCAGGGTATCCACCTGACATGTCAAGGCAGAGAAGGTATCCTTCAGAGAGTCTCCTTTGAGACTCCTGGCCAGGAATTGTCCAGAGCTCATAAGAAGGAATTTTAAAGTGTTGAAATTTCAGTTCAATCTTTAAATAATTTCTCAGCATGTAAGAAAGTGTTCTGGGAAGAAAAAGTAGTAGGGGAAGAGAGGTCAAGGTGAAGAGGAGGAAACAGAAAACGCATCTTGGAAATCACATTGAATAAACAAGGAGGAGATTCAGAGGAGTAAATTTCTATCAAAAACCATTTGAGAAACATGATGTGAATTGGCCGTGTCTTGTTTTGTTTCTTGTTCAATCGAAAAGTTGATCAGATCACTGCTTCTGTCTAATCAAAAACAAGATGTACACCTGAGAAAAATGAACAGCCTGCTGGTGAGTGAAATGTTTTAAAATAGGGGTTTGATTTTGATTAGTTTGTCTCACAGTGCTTCAGAGTGAGCGTATGCCTTCTCCCTACAATGGCCAAGGCTCCTCTTGGCTACCCGGGCATGATTAATATTTGAGGTCACAGTGTGGCCTGCAGAATTCTAACCCAGTTTCACATTAGCATTTTTAAGACTTGCAGGCGGTTGAATACTCATGTGCACGCAGGGGTTAGATATGCACATGAGTGCTGCAGGAATGAAGGGAATGCCACGTGGAAGGATTGATGTTTGTAACCTCAAAGTCAAGGGAATTCAAAGCTAAGCCCCAAAGAGTCGTGGTGAGTCACCAGGCTTGCACAGGATTAAGATACATGAGATAGCCCCTCACCCAGGAATACAGAGTAGCATTTTCAGCCTAGGGAAAAAAAAAAAAATGCTGAGACAAGACGTTCCCAGCTGATTCTCTTCAAACATCCCAACAAATAGATGTGATGTTTTCACCCAAGTAGAGACTTGCTCTGGCAGGAGCATGTAGCCAGACATGAGAAGTTGCCTACAGAGACTATTTTGCAGCCTCATAATTCAGGATATCGGCAAAAGTGGACAGCAGTGTTTTCCTTCTCTTTCCTAGGCATGCTTTCTTTTTTAAACAAAGCCTCTATTAATCAGAACTTCAGATCACATATGGCGATCAATTGAGGCTGTTTTGGCATTTACAGTAATTGATCTGCTACAAGTTCTTCACAAGTGGATTGCGCTGTACACACACATGTACTTTTCAAAGAATTCAAAAGCCATTAGGATGTTCTCAACTCCTATTTGATAGTCTGAGGGCCATTGACTGGATGTGTTCATCAGAAACTAGCTGGGCCAGCAACAGGGGGTATTTTGATTAGAAAGGAGAGAGGGCTGTGAATTCAGGAAACGGTGGATGAAGAAGGCAGAGCTAACTTCACCATCATAATCACGAAAACTGCCACAGGGTGCCAGGTATTTCATGTACAGTAAATGGTATTTTTGTACCATTTAATGGTCATGAAACCAAGTAAAGTTTTTAATATTCCTCACTCTGGGTTTGAGAAACTGAGTCTAAAAGTTATGCACTTTACTCAGGATGGCATAATAGGGGCCAGAATTGTGATCTGAATCCAAATCTAAGTCTCAAACCTATGTGCTCCCACCCTCACCCCCAAAGCCATTTTGCCTCACATCTAAATAGTGGGATATCCATTTTCCAGGAGATTTTAGGATAGGCCTGCCTGGAGACTGGGCCCACCCCTACAAACATAGATATGTTTGATCATATCGAGCTCTGAGTTTGTAAGTCTCCCTTTTTAGATAATGATATGGCTTCGTTTGTTGGAAGAAAGATGTCCAGACAAAAGCTGGCAGGTGCTGTTTGAAGATAAAGGGCAGAGAGATGGAGAGACTGGGAAGATGGGGAGCTGATACGGCAGGGACACCTCTAAATGAGGAAGTGTGTTTGAGCAGTAAGAAGAGCGCAAGGTACCCAACGGTTCAGATGAACTCAGATCCAAGGAAAGCAGTGAGAGCCCATGCAGAAACATGACCACGTGCAATGTGGGACATGCAAGGATCTTGATCTTATACCATCATTGGTTTTTCCAGTATTGAATGACGAACCACTCTGACCACCTTTCCTGGATAGTTTAGAATGGGTTCCCAGCTAAAAGTTCTTATCTTCCTCACTTGGAATTAATCTTTATGATAGAGCTCGAATGTTAAGAGTTCTAGTTCTAATCTTAGCTTTGTTAATTAATAATTCATTTAAATGAAGATCAGAAAGTAAAAGTAATCACCCTATGCTATAACTTAGGATATGAAAAACTTTTTCAGACTCAAAGCATCTGATGTTAGAGCCTAAGATTTAACCGCTATATTATGATAGGAGCTACCTAAGACCAATTTTCTACAGGGGTTAGGTCAAATCTCTCCTTTTGCCTTTGGCTTCTCTAGCTTTTAAAGAAAATTAATTTAAAAAGAAAAAAAATGAAACTTAAAATGGACCTTTGGCTTAAATATATAATTTTAAACTATAAAACTTCTATAGAAAACACATGAGAAAATCTGTGTGACCTTGGGTTAAACAAAGATTCCTTAGATATGGTACGAAAAGCATAATCTATGAAAGAAAACATTGATAAGTTGGACCTTATAAAAATGAAAACTTCTGTTCTTCAATAAACAGTGTTAAAAGAATGAAAAGATAAGCCACAGGATAGGAAAAAATACTTTCAAATCACAAAGGCTTCAAATCCAGAATACATAAGAACCTTCCAATTCAATAATGAGAAAACAAACTACCCAGCAAAAAATGGGTAAAAGATTGAAAAAAAAAGACGCATTACCATAAATCTACACAGATGGCAAACAAGCAAATAAAATACTTAACATTATTAGGAAAAGGCAGATTAAAACCACAACTGAGATAATTGCTATAGAGCTACAGAATAATTGAAACATAAAACGAGGTGAAGACTGACAATTCCAAGTGCTAGTGAGGACGCAGAACAACCAGAACTCAAGTGCATTGCTGTCAGGAATGCAAAATGATACAGCTATTGTGGAATAGTTTTGAAACTTTTTGTAAAAGTAAATGTACACATATCATATGATCCAGCAATCCCTTTCTTAGGTGTGATCTAAGATAAATGAAAACTTAACACAAAACCTGTATGTGGAAGTTTAGGTTTATTCATGGTCACTTCAAACTTGAAATAAGCCAAACGTGAAACTGGGAAATATATACTCTGATATGTCTATACTACAGACTATCATTCATCATGAAAAGGGGCAGACTGCTGAGACACATAGCAACATGGATGAATCTCAAGTGCATTGTGTTATGAGGAAGAAGTCACAATGGAAAAGCTACATGCTGTGTAATTCTAATTACTTGACATTCTGGAAAAGATACGCTTATAAGGACAGAAAACAGATCAGTGGTTGGTGTGTCTAGGGTGGGAAAGGGGTTAACTACAAAAAGGCATGGGGAAACATTTCGGTTTTATGGAAATATTCACTATCTTGATTGTGGTAGTGGTTACACGTCGTCAAACTAGAATACTGTAGCAAAATTATACCTCAATCAGAGAAGGGAAAAAAATGAGAAAGATCAGTAGCAGCAGCATAAAACCAAATAGGGCTCTGAAGCAAAATGACACCATCACTGCAAGGGAGATTTAGAGATGATCCAGGTGGTGGCTGAGCCAGCATTCCCACCACGCATGAGGCAGGCTCCTCATTCTCACCAGGATTTTCTTTTGTCTCTCCCCCAGAGTCTTAATATATTTAGGTTGTCGATAAAGGGAATTTGGGAGAAAATGCAGACAGAAGCCAACAACTATTTCAAGGCATTAGCACATCACTACTTGCATTAATGTCTGGTCATGGAGGGGAGAGCTACAGCTTCCCTGACATTTGCTTTATAGATAGAACTGAGGCTTCTAGAACCTGCATTGGCAACAGGGAGAAATAAATGTCCACAGGCCTAGCCTAAAAGATTCCCAATAACTTAAAGCCACGGCCTCTAAATGATCCATCTTCCATGCTAAGCAAATGCCATTTCTTGTTCTTCCATAGCTTTGGACTTTTCTGTTTAAAGGACATTTGATATTCCTTCATTCCCAGTTACATGTGAGGAGGGGACTGAGGAAGGCGATAAATTTCAGTGTTGCTGATGGGTGAGGTGACCAAGATGAAGAGACAGTTTGCAGCCGCTGGAAAGGGTGCAGACTCACAGGAAACAAACGGTTAAAAAGGCTGGTTAAGGAAAAACGTGTGTGGGGGCTTTGGAGCTAGAAAAGAAAGTGGTCCCAGATCTGTGATAACATGGACTGAGGACCATGGGTTTGTTCTAGTTCTCTGGGGTAAAATTCCTGAGTATTCCTGCCCAGTAGGCCACTGGGTATCCTTAGGGGAAAAATCGGATTTCACAGAGGCACCTAAAGTTAGCTGAAAGTTGGGTCCCTGCACTCAGAAAGCTGAGTTCGGGTCCTGGCCTGCCTACTCCCACACTGTGTAACCGCTCTGAGCCCTGGCTTCACTGTTTGGTGGAGACACTGTAGTATGTACATTGTGGTGCTGTTGGGGGATAGAATTTATGAATATTAAGATCCTAGTGCAGTACCAGGCACACAGCCAGGCTCAACAGCTTTTTAAAATATTGTTAAGGCCTAATGCAAAAAAGCAAAATGGCTGTCTGAGGAGGCCTTGCAAATAGCTGTGAAAAGAAGAGAAGTGAAAAGCAAAGGAGAAAAGGAAAGATATACCCATTTGAATGCAGAGTTCCAAGAATAGCAAGGAGAGATAAGAAACCCTTCCTCAACTATCAATGCAAAGAAATAGAGGAAAACAATAGAATGGGAAAGACTAGAGATCTCTTCAAGAAAATTAGAGATACCAAGGGAACATTTTATGCAAAGATGGGCTCAATAAAGGACAGAAATGGTATGGACCTAACAGAAGCAGAAAATATTAAGAAGAGGTGGCAAGAATACACAGAAGAACTGTACAAAAAAGATCTTCATGACCCAGATAATCACAATGGTGTGATCACTCACCTAGAGCCAGAAATCCTGGAATGTGAAGTCAAGTCGGCCTTAGGAAGCATTACTAGGAACAAAGCTAGTGGAGGTGATGGAATTCCAGTTGAGCTATTTGAAATCCTAAAAGATGATGCTGTGAAAGTGCTGCACTCGATATGCCAGCAAATTTGGAAAACTCAGCAGTGGCCACAGGACTGGAAAAGGTCAGTTTTCCTTCCAATTCCAAAGAAAGGCAATGCCAAAGAATGCTCAAACTACCACACAGTTGCACTCATCTCACACGCTAGTAAAGTAATGCTTAAAATTCTCCAAGCCAGGCTTCAGCAATATGTGAACCGTGAACTTCCAGATGTTCAAGCTGGTTTTAGAAAAGGCAGAGGAACCAGAGATCAGATTGCCAACGTCCGCTGGATCATCAAAAAAGCAAGAGAGTTCCAGAAAAACATCTATTTCTGCTTTATTGACTAGGCCAAAGCCTTTGACTGTGTGGATCACAATAAACTGTGGAAAATTCTGAAAAGATGGGAATACCAGACCACCTGATCTGCCTCTTGAGAAATCTGTATGCAGGTCAGGAAGCAACAGTTAGAACCAGACATGGAACAACAGACTGGTTCCAAATAGGAAAAGGAGTCAAGGCTGTATATTGTCACCCTGCTTATTTAACTTCTATGCAGAGTACATCATGAGAAACGCTGGGCTGGAAGAAACACAAGCTGGAATCAAGATTGCCAGAAGAAATATCAATAACCTCAGATATGCGGATGACACCATCCTTATGGCAGAAAGTGAAGAAGAACTAAAGAGCCTCTTGATGAAAATGAAAGAGGAGAGTGAAAAAGTTGGCTTAAAGCTCACCGTTCAGAAAACTAAGATCATGGCATCCAGTCCCATCACTTCATGGGAAATAGATGGGGAAACAGTGGAAACAGTGTCAGATTTTATTTTTTTGGACTCCAAAATCACTGCAGATGGTGACTGCAGCCATGAAATTAAAAGACGCTTGCTCCTTGGAAGGAAAGTTATGACCAACCTAGATAGCATATTTAAAAGAGACATTACTTTGCCAACAAAGTTCCATCTAGTCAAGGCTATGGTTTTTCCAGTGGTCATGTATGGATGTGAGAGTTGGAGTATAAAGGAAGCTGAGTGCCAAAGAACTGATGCTTTTGAACTGTTGTGTTGGAGAAGACTCTTGGGAGTTCTTGGACAGCAAGGAGATCCAACCAGTCCATCCTAAAGGAGATCAGTCCTGGGTGTTCATTGGAAGGACTGATGTTGAAGCTGAAACTCCAATACTTTGGCCACCTCATGCGAAGAGCTGACTCATTGGAAAAGACCCTGATGCTGGGAAAGATTGAGGGCAGGAGAAGAAGGGACAACAGAGGATGAGATGGTTGGACAGCATCACCCACTCAGTGAACATGGGTTTGTGTGTATTCTGGGAGTTGGTGATGGACAGGGAGGCCTGGAGTCCTGTGGTTCATGGGGTAGCAAAGAGTCGGACACTACTGAGTCACTGAACTGAACTGAACTGAATTTTATCTTGACTGTGTCTATCCCACGCATGAAATGTGAGGCTGCAAAATTATCCACCTAACTATCCAGATCATGTTCACAGCAACCTGTTTGTACATGTGTGCTAAGTCGCTTCAGTTGTGTCTGACTCTTTGTGACCCCATGGACTGCAGCCTGCCAGGCTCCTCTGTCCAGGGAGTGATGGGATTCTCCAGGCAACAATACTGGAATGGGTTGCCATGCCCTTCTCCAGGGGGTCTTCTCAACCCAGGGATCCAACCTGCGTCTCGTGTGTCTCCTGCTTTGTCAGGCAGATTCTTTACCACTAGTGCCACCTGGGAAGCCCCAGCAACCTGTTTAACTTACTCCCAAACCTCCTTTCGGAGAAGGCAATGGCACCCCACTCCACTACTGTTGCCTGGAAAATCCCATGGATGGAGGAGCCTGGTAGGCTACAGTCCATGGGGTGGCTAAGAGTCAGACACGACTGAGCAACTTCACTTTCACTTTTCCCTTTCATGCACTGGAGAAGGAAATGGCAACCCACTGCAGTATTCTTGCCTGGAGAATCCCAAGGATGGCGGAGCCTGGTGGGCAGCCGTCTATGGGGTCACACAGAGTCGGACACGACTGAAGCAACTTAGCAGCAGCAGCAGCAGCAGCAGCATGTTTGGGATCTAACCTATCTGTGTGCACATTTGGGAAACACAATGTCTGCACTGCCAAAGTACAGGCTCTCCTCTGGTTTGATGTTTTAGGATCTGGACAATGAAAGGAGATGTGGAAAGCTCTAGCCCCACAAACCTGATTGTCCTAAGAAACTTTTTGAAATGCAAAGTTCACTAGTTCCTTGAAGTCCTCTGACAGGTCAGGGTGACTAGGGTACAGTGAGCTGCCCACTGAGATTCTCTGAGACTTCAAGGAGCAGGAAGTTTAGATGAAAGTTTAAGAAGTAAGACTGAAGTGTCCATTTCCCACGCTCTGTGCCCAGGTACCCTAGGGTACCTGAGTAAACTCACAGAGATGCCATAGTACTATATTTCTAGGCAAATACAATGATGCTCAACATCTATCCGAGACTGTAACATGATAGCTTGAGGTACTCTGCAGTACCAACATTTTTCATTCATTTAGTTCACAATTAGTAGCTAAGTACTTAATAAATAGGTTTCTTTTGACCTATGGGTACTGTGAAAAAAGACTTACTAATACTCCAAGGGTGCCATGAATGGTAAAAGTTTGTGAACCTCTGCCACAGAGTATCTTAAAGATGATGCTATATACATTGATTGAGGGTTGTGCCTGGCCCCATGCCTAGGAAGCTAACATGAGTAATCTAGAGAACCATGACATCTTAGAGGTGGAAGAAATCTTTCAAATCATCTCGGTCAACACCCTCCTTTTACAAGTAGTCACTCTGAGACCTTGGGGTGACTTGCTCAATCCTATTTTTCTTGTATGTAGGTCACAGGGGATGGAGTCAGGAAGAGGAGATATGTGTGTGAAGGGGGCGATGGTGGAGAGCTCTGATCCCCAGGGAAGGAACAAGAAGAGGCCACGGTGACCCATGAAAAGCAAACCCCAGCTTCCCTCCCCCACCTCTGAGTGGGTAGGTAATAGATCAAAGGGAGCTAGAGGGCACCCTCAGGGTGCGTAGCACAGACACTCACAGGTGTTGAGCAAGGTGACAGCAGCCTTGTGGCATGATGTGGGGACGATGCGTTGTGTTCCAGCGTCTGGCTCCGAGAGCCTCTTGCCTTGTTCGTTCCTCAAGGGTAGACTGGGACATCCATATCGCAAGACATCATCTCTATCTAAATTAAATCTCCCCCAGCCTCAAAAAGGCAGGGCCAGGATCTGCCAGGGGAGTAGTTTGGGCTCTGTGTTCTTGCATGCTTAGCATTAAGTCAGCTGGCCTGAGTTGCATCCCTGAGCAGAAGTGTGGGGATCTCTATTTGAAAAAGGGAATTTGGCGTGGGGAGGGATGCAGTGTCTAGTGAGAAAGGCAAAGGCTTCAGAGCCCTGGGGCAGGTTGTGGAGGTCAGGTGTGCAGGCGCTGCAATTTACCTAAATGTTAGAAGATGGGCTACCCGTCAGATAATGCAAACTCAATTATATCTGAAGGGATTCCAGAGGTCAACTGAGCTCGGCTGGTTATCTGTTTGCAAGATACAAAGCAACATCCTGATAAATTGCTAATGAAAGGGAGCGATGTAGCACTCTGCCGGGCCACCCAGAGTACACGGAAGAGAAGCAGTTAGGGAAGATGAGGGCTTAAAGGAGGCAGCCTGGTGTGGCGGAAATCACGCCGGATTAGGACTTGGGCCTTCTTGCCGTTAGTCCTGTCCAGTGGCTAATTAGCTGTGTGACCTCTGGTAACATTTTGCTTTTCTAGATGTCAGGTCCCCATTCACCCATGCACAGGGCTGCTCAGAGGCCAGGGTGACATAATAAACGCAACCATTTATCAAATGCTTCTTAAGTGCCAAGAGCTGTTTTAAGCCCACACATGCTTTATCTTGTTTAACCCTCACGGCCCTGAACTGAGGTGGAGACTAACAGGACCTGTAATCAAAGGTGGGTTTTCCCAGGTGGTGCTAGTGGTAAAGAACACGCCTGCCAATGTAGGAGAAGAAAGAGGCACAGGTTCGATCCTTGGTTTGGGAAGATCCCCTAGAGAAAGGCATGGCAACCCACTCCAGTATTCTTGCCTGGAGAATCCCATGGACAGAGGAGCCTGGCAGGCTACAGTCCATGGGGTCACACAGAGTCAGGCACGACTGAAGTGACTTAGTTGCACGACATGTGATCAAAGGTATAGACAAGAAGACTGAGGTCCAGTTGGTGAAGCCTGTGTGTTCATCTCTGTGGGTGGATTCAAAGTATGGCCTTCTATCCACCACGCAGGGCTGGGAGCTTTAAGTGTTCATACGATTCTGATTTAGCAGAGCTGGGACAGGTTTAATAAGTCCTGGGTTGATATGGTTGGTTCATGAACTTGAGTTTGCAGAATACTTCTCTGAACCCCAGTGGTCCTTTCCACACCAGAGATGATTAGGTGATACACATGTATGGGGGGAGATGCTGATGGGAGGGCACCTCAGGGATCAGAGAGAGACAGATGCAAGCTGTGAGAAGAACATCCAGGAATATGTGGGCTCCCAAGTCCAGGACACAGCCCCAAACTGACACTTCTGGCACCCGCAGAAGTATAAACTGGCAGCTTGTTGGTTGGGCAATTCTGCTCAGGAAGGGAAGGAGGAGGCTGTGTTGGGTGAAGATTGGGTCCTTACCTTTATGATATGCCAGATTCCCATGAGACCTGGTACCACTTCACCATTATGCCATCACACATGCACACAGTATTCTAGAATTTTCTCTTGCTCTATCTTATTTAATTCTTTCACAGAAACTTTATAAAATGCATATGGTTTTCCTTTTTTTGTGTGTATAAGAAAACTGAAGCTCATAGACATCACATGCCCAACCACAAAGTTCTCAAAACTAGTAAGTGGTGGGTATGGACTGGAAGCCTGGTCTCCTTTCATTAAATCAAGTGCTCTTTTTGGTACCCAAGGCTGTGTACCAGTAACCCAGAAGGTACTCAATACCTTCCTAGGCACAGTGGGACAACAGAAGGAAGGAAAACAGCATCTTTGACCTTGAATACATTATAATTTTATTGGATGACAAAGAGGAGTGGTGTCGCTGAACCCTAAAGAGACCAAAGACCGAGCTCAGCCCAAACTTTGTACAGCGGGCCTATGTCTGTGATTCAGAAACTACACACAAGTTAGGGCTTAGAGTCAGACACAAGGTAGGGACTAAAGAGCAACAATCATATCCAAAGGCAACACTTCCTTAGGCCAGCTGTGATTTGACCCTTCTCTGCCTGGGATCCTTCCATGGTCTGCCCGCCTGCTCCTAGGATAAAGTCCAGAACTCACCTCTCTCTGCAGCCTCATCTCTGGCCATACTTCCCTTCCCTCTGCTCTTGAATCCCTGGAATATTTATGCCCTGCCAAACACCCACCATTGCCATCTTTCTCTCAATGGAAAGCTCTTACCCATTTTCTTAGGTCTAAATTTAACCATCTTTCCTTGGAGAGTCCTTTTTTGCCTCCTTACCCTATTGGACACTCACATAGCATCTTGAGCTTTCCTTTGAAGCTCATTGCAAATCTATTTGATATTTGTCTTCCCTACTATAAGCTCCATGGGTCAGATATTGTGCCTATTACTCACCACTAAATCTCCAGTACCAGTGATGGCACATAGTAGGGATTTAAATAACTGTTGCACAAATTAATGAACTGATAAGTCTATGGACAGGCAGATAGCTTAAAGATCGAGTGAGTGATAGGAACTATGAGATCTGTATTTCATGGTTGCAAGCCAGTATATTTGGCTTATTTCAGTTCAGTGGCTATTTGGGCAAAGGCAAGGAAGACTCTTGAGAGTCCCTTGGACTGCAAGGAGATCCAACCAGTCACTCCTACAGGAAATCAGTCCTGAATATTCATTGGAAGAATTGATGCTGAAGCTGAAACTCCAATACTTTGGCCATGTGAGCTGACTCATTAGAAAAGACCCTGATCTGGGAAAGATTAAAGGTGGGAGGAGAAGGGGACAACAGAGTATGAGATGGTTGGATGGCATCACCAATGCAATGGACACTAGTTTGAGTAAGCTCCGGGAGTTGGTGATGGACAGGGCAGCCTGGTGTGCTGCAGTCCACAGGGTTGCAAAGAGTCAGACACAACTGAGCGACTGAACTGAACGGAAGGAACAAAAAGATAAATAAGATTTAGCTCCTTACAGTCATGCCAATAAAAGGGAGAGGTTAAAAAAAAGACAGGAAGATACATGGCTTCCTTTTGGAAAATTGGCGTATTTCATTCTCCCATAGGTTGCAGCCCAGAACCATGTCCCCACAGTTAAAGGTTCTTTCCCAACAGCCTGCCCTGTGTCCCTTCAGGATATAAGAGAAAATGAAGATAAGGCCCTAAGAGAAGGTATTTAGAGGGTGGCAAAGCCTCCAAAGCCCTAGGTAATTCCCATGATATCTGGCACCTAAAAATCTTGGACCAGCAGCCTCTACACCACCTGGGAACTTGTTGGAGGTACAAATTCTCAGACCTGCCGAATCAAGCAGATGGGGCCCGACTAGTGGTGCTTAAGCTGGTCAGTATAGGCTCTGGAGAGCATATTGTGCATCTCTTCCCAATTTCAAGGTAGCTTGAAATTGACTATCGTGGGGATGTTTACACCACAGAAATGGGCAGTTGCAAATCACATCTTTTCCTCCAAAAGGAGCAGGTTGTTAAACATTTACAAGGATGCCATTGATCCAGAAATCTGTGTTTTAATAAACCCTCGGAAGGATTCGGAGTCCTTCTCGGTTCTCCTCCCCAGTGCTAAAGGTATCCAAAATTCAGGTTTGTGCCCATTTTATGAACCTGAGCATGGATGGCAGCAAGGATTGTTTGTCCCTGGTTGTGATAAGAGTATCAGCAAGGGAACAACTGTTCTTCCTCCAGGGATCTCACGCCTCCCACCTTCTGTAGAGAGTGGAGACAGAGGGTGACAAGTGACTCTAGAATTGCTATTTTGGTCCCCACACACAGCATTGTTGAAAAGAGGCCTGAGTTGCAAACAAAGATTTCAGAGCTGTGAATCTTGACAAGCTAAAAACAGCCCTGTTCTGACTACAGAGCAAATTGAGGTGTTTTTTTTTTTTTTGACAGAGTTCAGAATCACTCTGGACAGCAGGGAGTCTCTGATAAAGTTAAATCCAGACTTCCACCTGTATCAGCACAGTATGTAGTATTAATACACGCCTGCATATGGTCCCTCAGGTTACAGTCACACAAACTTAAGGAGTAAGGAGAACAGAAGTGAACAAAGTTGCTCTGAGCAGTAATATCTCTGCTACTATAGGAGGTGGAGGTGGGAGTGGAAAGGGGTCTATTTTTTTTTAAAGAAATAATGCTTTACTTGTTTAATCAGATGTGTTATCCACTGAGCCAGGTATTATCAGCTAATGAACTAGGTAGTTCTCCTAATGAGTCCAGGAGATCACCTGCTGAAAACATTTCTAAGACATTCATTTCTCAGCTCTATGCCATCTTCAGGGGATTTAACCTGGGCTCTGGCTCCACCCCCAAGCAAAGCTTACAGGTTTTGTGGCCAATGTAGAGCAGAAATGAAAAACTTACCCCATGCAGGACAAAGGACAAGGAATTTGGTTGACTGCTTGTAAAAAACTTCTTATTCACTTGCTGCCATAAAGAATAGTTTGTTACAGAAAGTAGAAAAGGAGGTCAGTTTCATTAATCTTGTGATCTCATAATACCTGGTACTTAGTTGATTCTTGATGAAGATTTGTTCAATAAATGAATAGGAAAGGTGGATGAATGAATGAGTGAATTGGCAAAAGTTTTAAAAGTATGAACTTACAGATCTTACTCTGACAAAATCTTTGGCTTCCACCATCCTCCTTGATATGCCTAAAATATCCCCATATCTCATAGGAAGTTGGGAGAACAGGAACTACACTGAGCACATATCCTATGCCAAATATTATGGGATTCACATAAAATTGGCTCATTTAATTATTCCAATAACCTTGTGAAATAAGGATTATTGACCCATTTTACAAAGGAATAAATGGGTTAAGTAATGTGTGGGAGACCACATAGTTCAGTAATGGAGACCTGGTATCTGAAGTAGTCTAGCTTCACGTACTCTCTGCTTTTGCAAATTGCTTTTTGGCTTTTGACAATTTTAATTGTAGCAAAAAAAAAAAAAAAACCTAAAAGATATAGATGTGTATGTGTGTATGTGACAAAACAAAACTTGAATACTTTGTTAGGAATTAAAAAAAAAAGTCACTGATACCTAAGTGACAAAGAGGAGGTGTTGCTATGGCTTTGCTCACAAAGGGCACCAATTTCCAAATTCGTGAATACCTGCTGATAGGCGGAAGATCCAACCCACACTCAGCTTTCCTCTTTGTCTAATACTGACTACGAGCAATTTTTCTAGTTACCTGAAATGACTGCAAATCCCGCTATAAGTACTGTTACTAGTGGCTAACATTTATTGAGTACTTACTTGTGTCAACTCTGCTTCAACTTTCTTTTGATTGTGTTTTCATTGTGTATCTTTTACCATCCTTTCACTTTTAGCCTATCTTTGTTGTTGTATGAATGTGTGTTTCTTGTATTGAAGCATGCTTCATTTTCAACATTGTGTTAATGTTTGCTGTACACACACACACAAGTTATCATCTTTCCTAGTCTTCTCTAATCTGTGAAAGTTCCTGAGTATTTTCTTGTCTTTTATGGTCTTGACATTGTGTCTTAGAGTTTTTGATCGAATAGCAGGCATTATGGATAAAATACAGTAGTGTTAGTTGCTCAGTTGTGTCTGACTCTTTGTGACCCCATGGACTTTATCCCACCAGGCTCCTCTGCCCATGGAATTCTCCAAGCAAGAATACTGGAGTGGATAGCTATTTCCTTCTCCAGGGAAACTTCCCCATCCAGGGACTGAACTCAGATTTCCTGCGTTGTAGGCAGATTCTTCACCATCTGAGCCACAAATATACAGTAGAATCTGGAGTCAATAACATTTACTTAGGAACAAGATGTCCTCTTTTTCTATCCGGCTTCTGGCTTGTGGGGTTGAGTCAATCTAGTTTGCATTTAGGCTAATTCAGGGCTTGGTTGTTAATTTCATTAGATTCAGTTTATTAGCGTCTTCAAATGATTGAAGGGCAGGATTCGAAACATCCTTACAGTATGGCTTGATGTCTGAATTCCTGGAGGGTTTGTCTCAGTTATTCTGCTCACTAGGCTTCAGAAGTTTCCACTACTGTGCATTTCAAGAAGACTTTTGCAGCTCTCTTGCCCTTACCCCTGATATTCTGCATGAGCAGTTAATGAAAGTCAACGGAAATGAGCTAGTGAGTGGGTTCACAATCTTTATTTCTAGAGATCCGATGGATTCTAAACCATCATTTCTATCCAATTTTGATCTTTACAAGTTCATTAAGATTTTATCTGCTTTCTTCTTACACATGTCTGTGGTGGCTTCCTTCTTCCCTACTATTCTGTAGTGATGAAAACCATCATGGGTCTCTTCTCTCCTAGGAGGGCTGCATTATTTTGTGAATCTTACTTTCCTGGGTTTGTGTGTTCATCTTTGGCTCTTTAACTGGCTTGAAATTTATGATCTGTAGGTCATCCAGCTTGTTGTTCTTCTCAAGGTGATGTCAGCATTTTCTTATGATTTTTTACTTTTCATATAGAAGTGGAAGTCAACTTTTGTTTTTCAAAGCTTCATTTTTTTTAAGCCATAGAATTACCTAGAATATTTTGACTGGTTCATTGGATGTTTATACTTTTTGGCTGTGTATGCCTCAACACTTCCATCCATGAATCTAACTCCTACTTTACATCCCATTAACAAAAATCTATGATTTTTCTGGCTTTTGTAAGAAGTCAACCCACACTGAAATTTCAGTTGTTGTTCAGTCATTAAGTCCTGTCTGACTCTTTGCAATCCCATGGACTGCAGCATACCAGGTTTCCCTGTCCTTCACTATCTCCTGGAGTTTGATCAAACTCATGTCCATTGAGTCGGTGATGCCATCCAACCATCTCATCCTCTGTCGTCCCCTTCTCTTCCTGCCCTCAATCTTTCCCAGCATCAGGGTCTTTTCCAATGAGTTGGCTGTTTGCATCAGTGGCACCTGATTAGTATTTTAAGTGGTCATTGGGAAGAGACTCACCTTATAGGACTTTGCCTCTCTCCTGTCTCTCCTTCTCCGTTCTCCTTTTTGCTTCTCGGTTCTTAACCTCGTCCCTCCTCATCTCACTGTTGTGGTGTCCTTATTTTCTTTCTCTGTTATGTTGCGCAATCAATCTTAGCTCCAATTCCTAGCTCAAACACCAGCATCCTAAGATAGTTAATAAAATTATATATAGTCCACATACCATGATATATCCTCTTAAAGGAAGTAGTCGAGTTTATAATTTCATAATCTTCTTTTATTATAAAAGAAACAGATTTCTATATGGCATAAGAGATTGGATTATATGACTCTTAAGACTTTTTCAACTCTGAGGGCCATAGAGAGACATAAAGACATAGTGAGAAAGAGAGAGTTGAGAAGAAAACCAATATTTTCTGTATGTCTGCTATATATTCCATGAAAAAATAATTATAGTAACATTCCTGAATATTTATGAAATGTTTCTTATCGTCTAGGCACTCTTCTTAGTATTTGCATGAATTACATTTTAATCCTACCTATGAGATAGATTCTGTTAAAAATCCCATTTTGTAGATGAGGAAACTGAGGATTGGAAAGGTTAGATCAGCTGCTCAAAATCATCAGGCTGGGAGTTAGTAGGTTGTGGAGAAAACACTGAAGTCTGGATAGTCTGACTCAAGAACTTAAGCACTTAATCACTGCACAAAATGCCAAGCACGTTTCGTATGCTCTTCCACAATTATTACTATGCTATAAGGTAGGTGTTTTTGCTGCCTCATTTTACAACTGAAAATGCTCAGCAATTGGAAAACTTATTTGCCCTTGGTCATACATCTAGTTAGCGGCAGGGAGCCTGGATGAGACCAATTTTGTGTTAGTCCCGAGGTTCTGCTCTTCTCCCGGGCACTCTAGCTAGGTGGTGCTTACGTAACAAGTGGTGACAATGCCTAGCCAGGAGGGAAAGCAGTTTACCCAGAAATTGTGCCACAGAGTGCGAAGAGCAGAGATGCTGAGCTAGAACCCCCATGGGGGCCTCCCAATCCCTGCAATTATAATTCCCCTCAAAGTGGCAGCATCCATCCCTCATCTCAGAGCTGTCTGGCAGTTCTCACTCCCCGTGACTCTCTGGGGACAGATCATTGACCCACGGCAGCTTTGGACAGCAAGGAGCAGGAAGCACATGAGCATTTGACTCAGTCGATAGCAGACATGTTCAGGCTAATGTCACCCTGAACGAGACCAACAACTGCGGAGTCAGTGGCTGAGTCTGCAGAGATGGTAGGTGGAGAAACAGATGTACCTTGACTAGAGTCAGCGCAACATCTGGTAAACCTGGCCCATTGCTTGATAATTAATTTTGGTGTTGAATCTAATGACACGATGGGAGGGAGAAATTAGGTGATTTGATTGGACACATTTTGATAGTTTAATTTTCAATAACACATGGTCCGAGCTTGTTCACATAATTACTAAATAGATTAATATGCCAATATCTCTGACCAGCTGGAAGGGAAAGATTTAGGCCTTCAAAGATCTTCGACGGACCTTTAAATTAAAGTTGATGGTCTGGAGAAAATGGGAGTGCAGTCCTCCTGGGGATATGAAGTCAAATCAGAGCCAGTGATGAAGGCCTTGGAAACAGTGATTTTATCATTACCCTTAAAAATAAATCCCTGGCTGCCTGCAGAATGTCAATTTGTCTGCAGAGACACTGTACTATGAGTTACAGGACAATTGGGAAACCTGTCTTCCTTTCCTGAGGTGCTTGAATTCACTACAACTATGCTCATGATAGAGGTCAAGAAAACCCACATAAATGAGTCAACAAGGGCCATGGAGCCTGATGTGGTGCCAATTGTCCCCTGAGCCTTGTGGCCTCTTCTTTCAGGATGACTGTTTCAAGACACAATCCAGTTGTAGTGTCTACAAGAACAGAAAGGAGAAAGCTAAGTGTCTCCACATCTATAATCTTCAGTGTGTGATCAGTTGCACACAGGAGTCAGGAAGGTGATTATTATTTTCCTCGTGGAAAGAAGAGGTCGCATGTTTGTCTCTGAAGGGGTGGGAACCAGACCAATGTGGGTTCAGTGAGACAGAAAAGCACAAAAGAGGACTGTGCAGCAAGGTGGCCTAAGTGTATAATCAAGGAGGATTAGTTACTCAATCATGATAAGCCTCAGTTTTCTTATCTATAAAATAGGATACTTACAGTGGCTGCATCATAGGTAAGAGACATAACGTACTTAGTAACCACAAGGGGCACACCATTCCCTTCTCCAGGGCATCTTCCCAACCCAGGGATCAAACCCAGGTCTCCCGCATTGCAGGTGGATCCTCAGCCAGCTGAACCACCAGGGAAGCCCAAGGGACACACAGTAAACTTTAAAAAGTATTAAGCAGGGTAAAGAGACATGATCCAGGAGAACTGTGGACTATTTTGGGTTAGGGGCAAGGGGAAGGTAGTCGGGGTGATGCAATTTTGTGGGGAGGTAAAGTGGTGGTGGTAGGTGTACGTTCGTGCTCAGGGATTCATTTCAGAGAGGGCTGGGAGAATTTTGCTTATTTTCCCTTGTTTGAGGTTGTGTAATTGACCCTCAAGTCCCTTCAACTTGAGTTGGAGCATCTGCTCATTCAGTTCTGGTCCATGAATCTGACAAAAGTAAGGTGGGATGAGGACTCTTTGAGAATGGGGCTGGGTCTTATTCCTGTAAACAGTGGTGAGGACATAGCCTGAAAGCAGTGGCTTTGGTGGCATGAATGAAATTTTCTAGCTGTCTCTCACTCCCTGGTGACTCAGACGGTAAAGAATCTGCCTGCAACGTGGGAGACCTGAGTTCGATTCCTGGGTTGGGAAGATCCCCTGGGGGAGGGCATGACAACCCACTCCAGTATTCTTGCCTGGGGAATCCCGTGGACAGAGGAGCCTAGCGGGCTATAGCCCATACAGTTGCAAAGAGTTGGACACGACTGAATGACTAAGCACAGGACAGCACTCATTCCCTGGCTTTATTCCCCTTTCCTTTTCATTGAAAGGAGAAACCAGCCCCAGCCATTGCCTGATGAATGACCATCCACTGTTTAGACAAACAGTCTGTCTGATATCACTATCAAGCATGAGCTATAGGCTTAGACTCTACCCACCTCCCTGCAGCCTGAGCATGAATACCCCAGCTCCAAGGAAGAAGGGTCTTGCTTTGGCTGGATGGCACCTCCTTGAATCAGAGTTCAGAGTGAGGGTGCCCCAGAGCACTGTGGCCTTCCTGGGAGTCCATGAGAAGTGCAGGAAACAGTCCTCTCCACCCACGTCAAGCTGTCAGTAGAAGGTAGGACTGGTTTCCTTTCTGCCCTTTTCCTCTTGGCCCTCTGGCTAGAACCTCTCAGCACTCAGAGAGCTGTGGACACTTGAAAGAGCTTTCAGAGGAAAATGACGAGAAAGTGGAAACAAAATTAGAGGCAGCATGGTGCTACCCCAGAGAAAGATACTCGCTGCACCATCCACTCCTGCCTGTAGCCTCCCTGCACCCTCCCACCGGCCTCCCCTCTTCTCCACTTTCTCACGTGTGCTTTGGAAATCAGAGACTGTCATCACGGCCATTAGCGACATCTATTCTGGGGATGTACAGTACAAAGCTTAGACCTGGTATTTACCGCTGACTGACAGGGGGAACGCTTTAGCTGTTGCTCGGTGCGGATGTGACAGAGAGGCTGGGGAAAGTCAGCTCCTGTTCTTCCATTTGTTAATTAGAAAAAAAAAATGTTTTAAGTGAATTTGGTGCTTGGGTAAAGGGGTGTGATTGGCAGCCCCTGGCGGGGGGGGGTCCCCTATAGAGATGGTGCTAAAGCGGAGGCTGCCTCTTAAGAACCACTTATTGTCTGCCAGGTCTTTCATTTCTGCATCACCTGTTCAAGCCCTTGGCAGCCGTATAATAATAATAACAGTAATGATTGGGAGGGTGATAGCCCTTGTGTTTGCCTCTGAGGAGGTCGGGCTGCACCGGTTATCTACCCCTGGGGGAAGGATTTATTTCGTGAATTTTCATCTGTCTATGAGAACAGGGTAAAGTCATTTTCTTCTCCTGGCAGGAAATTCACTTCAACAAATATTTATTGATTTATTGAGCACCTACTATGTGAGAGGCTGTCCCCCACGCTAAGTCAATGGAGGACTCATGCCAAGCTGCAGAGATGTGATTCAAAGCCTCAAAAATATGTGGGGAACAGGGCAGGGAGAGAGATGCGGTGAGCTGCAGTGTAGGGTAGTGTTAAGACCACGGAGTCAAGACAGCCCTGGATTTGAATACCAGCTTTGCCACTTCCCAGCTATGTCATGTGGGGCACGTTACTCCCTCTAAGCCCCAGGCTCCTTAACTAGGAAGTGGGCACAGTGACAGCTCCTTGGTAGAGCTAATATATGTAACGTGTCTGCAAAGAGCCATTATTCAGTAAATGTAGTGCTGTTATCACGTATGTCATATGCCAGGTACCAACTCACCCTAGAAAAGTTAGCTGGAATCCAGCCTTCCGCACACAGACATGTCCCTCTCCGGCAGCTTTTGAGGGCTCTGAGTGTTGCCACCGCACACGTGGGTGACTGACCCCATCTCTGAGTCCACCTCCACTGCTCCATGAAATATTCAGAGTCGATGTTATCCGCTGACAGAGTCATTAGCTCTGCCGCACGTTCCTCTTGCCACAGAGAGGTGGTGATTCATTAATATTTATTCATCTTGATTTGCTTTGTTTTTCTTTTTTTAAAAACTCATTTCAGGATTTATGGGATCATTTTGTACAATGCATAACTCATGCTCCCTCACAGCCTACGTTGCCCCGAGCTCAATCTTGCCAGGGGTGCTGTGGGTCAGCCTTATTACGCATCTCTGTTTAATCAAATTTCTGCACAAAGGCATTTAAGAAAGGCTTTGGTCCCTTGGCATCGTGAGCCTCCATGTTCTTTAGCTGTTCCTATCCCCGTATTCTCCCAAAGCTTTTTTCCTGGGCACCAGAGGCCCTGACCCAGAGCCTCAGTAGGTCCTTTACTCATAGGAGACACGTGCAGCCTTCTTCGGCCCTTCTCGGAGCTAAAGCATCTCGGAGCTAAAGGCAGTTGTGCCAGAAACAGAGTCTGGACCTGCAAGGGACCAGTTCCTGTCTCACGCTGTGTGCAAACAGCATCCATGACCCAGATGGGCAAGTGTGTAAGGAGATTGGGATCTAAAGCCCTGAGACAACAGAGCTTTCCTCCCTCCTTGGGCGGGGCAAAAGCTCAAGAGCTCTGCCTGGGAGCTGAACCTTCCCGGATGGCCAGGCCAAGCCCCAGGCGTGTAAGAGGTTTGCTTTTCCAGGGGCTGGTCAGAGAGCCTGCGGGCTCCAAACCTAGCTGGGCCGCCTTCTTCTCCCAGAGCTGCCTTCCCGCTCTTGGCGCTGCCACGCAGTCGGCATCGCGCCTGCCTCTGACGCCAAAGCTGCATCTTAAGTCAGATGAAGAGTCGGATCCCTGGGCGCCAGCGTGTGCTGTAGCCAGCACGGAGTAGGGAACATTACTATGAAGTCTGTCGGCACCTACAAAAGGATCGAAGGGGATTTGGTGTTTCTATAGCAATTATTGGGGAGGGGGGATATTGCTGACAAAATAAAACCTGAAAATGTGCCCCCTGCCATGGGACTGGTTTATACTCTGCTTTCAGATAGGAAAGGGAGAGAGTCCGCTGTTGTATGCAGGTTTTTTTTTTTTTTTTAAAGAGAGGCAAACTGACAGACACGCAGAGACAGACACAAGGAGATACAGAAGGAGACTTGAAGATCAGGAAGAGGAAAGGATGACGAACCAGCAACAATCCAGAGGCTAAGGAACTCTTCTTTTTCCTTTTTAAAATTTACTTGTTGCAGGGAGTTTGCAGCCTAGCACTCCACTGCCAGTTCTACTTTACCGGAGCATCAGGTGGGAGGTGTGTCTGGCTGTAGATGGACCAGTGTCTCCTGGCTTGGCTGGCCTTCTTTTTTAACCAATAAAGTCAAAGGCGGTCAAAAAAGGATCTCGAAAGCTGGTGCCCCTGAGGACGGTGCTCAGAGCTGTCGCCCATGATGAAGCCTGAAAAGGGAGTCAGATGGGAACCAGGTGAAGATGGAAGTAGGGGTCCTTCTCATCCTGGCTGGTGCTCTCAGAGCTGGCTGGCTCACAGGAGGGGGATCCTAGTTTCCCTTTTAAATACTCCAGATTCCATCAACAAATTCTGATGAAGATTTCCCATTCTGTGCTGGGGACCCTGGAAGCATCACAGAAGTGCAATGTGTATTTCTTACCTTTAGAGGATTTTCAAGCTCCTAGCGATAACAGTATATGAAAGAGTCTCTAAATGGGCTTTCCTGGTGGCTCAGCTGGTAAAGAATCTGCCTGCAATGAAGGAGACCCTGGTTCAATTCCTGGGTCGGGAAGATCCCTGGAGAAGAGATAGGCTACCCACTCCAGTATTCTTGGGCTTCTCAGGTGGCTCAGATGGTAAAGAATCTGCCTGCAGTGGAGGAGACCTAGGTTCGAACCCTGGCTGGGAAGATCCCCTGGAGGAGGGTGTGGCAACTCACTCCAGTATTCTTGTCTGGAGAATCCCATGGACAGAGGAGCCTGGCGGGCTACAGTCCATGGGGTCACAAAGAGTCGGACACAAATGAGTGGCTAAGCACAGCACACACAAATAAGATTACAGGTGGGGTAAGAGTTGAGAGGAGCAGAAGACGGAGAAGATTGGAATGTTCAAGCAAGTCTTTGAGGAGAGAGAGGGCTTGATGGGCCTCAATGGGTAGACAGAACGAAGGGAAGAAAACACCACCAAGGAAAAGCGCAGCATGTGCTGAAGCACCAAGGCAGAAACGACAGGAGAGTTGGTGGGACAGGAAGACCGCGCTGCCTGGAGGAGGAGGGGTGGTGGCAGAGTATATAACTGTGGGGGGAAATGATGGCAGGTAATAGGTGGCACAGAGAGACATTTCCTGAGCGCTTTCAGGGATCTCTAGCCAGGCAAGGTGCACAGTGAGGGGGAAGATGGATTCCATGTTTGAATCTCGAATCCTCTTTCTGAGAGTCCCATCAGTGCTATGAAAAGCCCTGCCATAAAGAAATCCTTTCATTGAAGTTAATCTAGAATTTTTTTAAAGCACACATCTTCACAGATATATATATATATTTTTTTAAATATCCATTAGTAAACTTTGGAACTAGTTTTCCAAGACTCACACACTGGGAGACGCAGGCACAGAAAGCCAACATCTTGGGCTTTGGGGTCAGATCAGTTCTGTTCCCAGATGTGTACTTGCTCGCTGGTGACAAGGGTCAAATCGCATCATCAATCTATCCCATTCCGTGGAGGGTTGTGAAAATAAAGCACAAAGGGTGAGAGGGGCAGACACAGTCTTACTGGAGTCAGCACTGAATGAGGGTTGGCTGCGCCGGCCACCGTGGCCTTCAGGAACAAGCGGAGTGGCTTCAACTTGAAGCAGTGGGAAATGGGGGCGACCCCAAACGTAGCCGCCTAAGGACAGCAGAGCTGACAGATGCGTCTGGACAGAGGGGCAGGATGTGTTAGCGGGCAGGCGTGAGAGCGCTCATGAAGACTAGAGCCCAGCCGAGGGGTTATCAAAGCAGCCCCTTTCTTTGCACTCCTTCCACGCTTGCTCAGGGTCCCAGCTGAGCAGACTAGTTGGGGACTCAATGCTACAGGCAGAGGCTGTAGGATCCAGCCACACGTATGCTCTGACCTCCCCAAAGCGAAGGTAGGAGGGGCCGATGACCTGGATTCACCTCCCCATCCCCAGAAGGCCAGGCAATCATGCAGCAGCTGCGCCTCCTGTCCCGTGACTCTGACGTGGTGACAGCCTGGCTCCCCAGGGGCTGGTGCCTTAAGATCCAGCACAGATGATGGGTGCTGTCTCGCTCTCACACGCTTCTGCACGTCATCAACACGGGGAGCGATTGACAGGGACTAAAAGGCAGGCAGGTCTGCCTGTCTTGCTGTGCCTGGCCATGCCTTGTGGCCCCCATCCCCTTCCTCTCTTGCCCCCAGCAACCCCATTCATGAGGCCGCAGCCCAACTCACCCAACCATGTGTTCACAGGTACTCGTGCCACCGACATAGAGATGGTGTGTGTCCCTTTTATCTGGGACTCCTGCATGCTGTTTTTTCTCTCTCTCTCTCCTTTTATCTTACTGACTTTTAAATGCAAAAACAACAAACATTTACTGAGCACTTGCTTGAGACCCATCACCTTGTCCTGCGTTTCACTGTATTTATTTAGCAAACACTCATGTAACATTTACAATATGCCGGAAACTATTCTAAATAATTTCCAAATATTAACTCAATGGAACATACAATGAAAGGATGAAAGTGATGAAAGTGAAAGTCTCTCAGTCGTGTCCGACTCTTTGTGACCCCATGGACTATACAGTTCATGGAATTCTCCAGGCCAGAATACTGGAGTGGGTAGCGGTTCCCTTCTCCAGGGGATCTTCCCAACCCAGGGATCGAACCCAGGTCTCCTGCATTGCAGGCGAATCCTTTACCAGCTGAGCCACCAGGGAAGCCCAAGGAAAGTTAGCAGAGGATACAATGCTTAAGGTATTACTCCTACTACTCTTTTTTTATTTTTATTTTTTCAGATAAAGAAACTGAGGTGCAGAGATGTTAACTAACTTGCCCAATTGTCACTCAGCAGTTAAGTAGAGAGTCTATCCCAGGGACCTAGTTTTGCAGCCTATGCTTTTTAGCCATTCTGTTTTCTTGTATCCTTTGCATCTTAGCACATGAATTTTTATAATTAGCAAAACTGAGCCTCAGAAAAATGGCGGCCTGTTTGAGGTCACACAGCAGTGATTCACATATTTTGGCTTAGGTTTTCCCACTTCAGGTCCAAGACTCATTCCCTCCATGAGGCTGACTGTCTTCTCCACAGCCCCCTTCTCTTGCAGTCCTGTATCTGAGAGGCACACAGTGTGTGTGGGCAGGAGATGCGCGGGCCCCAGAAAGGACCGTTTCCTGAACAGAAGCACACTCGCAAGCTAGGGGGAAGGTGTGAGATGGGGCCCGCTGGGGAAAGGCAGGGCCGGGAGCTCTGGGTGAAGTGAGTGCTCGCGATTAACACTGACAACTCCTGGCACGGTTCTTGCCCCGGACGGCTCTCACCACCCTGCTGGGCAGGCAGAGCAGACAAGCCTGGAGCCCGGGGAGGGATAGGGAGGCCTCTTCGGTGTTCAGACTTGAATACGCTTGTGAATCTCCTGGCTCTGTCACCTGCAGGTCTGGTTCAGTAGGTCGGGAGTGGGGCCTGAGGTTTCACAGCTCCAACAAGCTCACAGATGCTGTGGGCACTGCTGATCCGAGGACCACAATGATCATCGACCTGTCCCAGGGGTGTACTCTCTGTGGGTTTCAGGCCCATATTTGTGGAAGGCCAGCAGCTGCAGTTGGCAGAGGTCTTGATGGATGCTACCTTTTGCCAGTGCTGAGAGAGAAGGGAGGAAGCAGAGAGATTCGGTCTGAGAAGAAGCAAAGGCTTCGCTCTGCCAATTTTCTTGGACACCTTTGCCCTTCTGCTCCATTCAAAGCCTCAGTCCTTTGCAAGCCTAGACTGAGATCCCCCCTCCTCCAAGCCCTTTCTGACCTGGTCAAGCCCCCAAGCATTTCTCCATAGCAACACTTTGCTTTTTAATCTCTTGCCATCTCCCCTTGCTTCAAATTGCCTTAGATTGTTGCTGTAATGGCCTCATATGCATATTTCCTCCCTCTGCAGCCAGACTTCAGGAGAGCTTCCCATTCCTCTGCCCTCAGGTCAAGTACCTTGCCGGAACCTAGGATGTGCTCCAAAATGTTAAATAAATGAATTAACCGAATGAAGTGACTCATCTTTCAAAACTTTACTTTCTAATGAGGCTCCCTCAGAGGAATGTTTAACAATCCCTTCAAGTGTTAGGTAAATATTTTTAATCTGTTCACATTTCCGAGGTCTTTCTCAATGGTCTGTGTTTGAGGGTGGGGAAAGAAAGCAGAGAGGGCTGGCTGGAGAAACTTCACAGGGCGCAGAGAGCGGCCAAAGAAGCTTGTGAATTGACTCACTTATTCAGGACGATGCAAGGTCTGAATCCTGTGGCTGGGAAGTGATCCTCGGCCAGGCCCACAGCCGACAGCTCCCCTTCTCCTTGACGTTTCACAGGTCATATTTCAGCCTCAGTAAATTCCATAATCTCCTGCTCAGATTCCCTTTATATGCCAAGACTGTGATCGCAGATTCCCAAGAGGGTTTATCAGATCCAGGAAAATGTGCCCCTCTCTCCCCTGAGGGGGAGATTTCCTAGGGGAAAATTGGGGGCCCTAATAAGCTTTCTTGCTGTCTAATCAGCTGCCTGAGGCAAACCCCAGCAGCCCTGGGCTCTCAGGTAGTGTGTGATAGATGCCGCCCCGGAGCCCAGCTCTGCAGAGCCAGTGCTGCGAATGCAAGGGGAACACCGCGTGTTTGCTTGCTCTCCCTCGGCAGTGTCTCTCCAGGACTCCCCGGGGACTGAGGTGGCTCTGTACCCATCAGGGAGGCTCAGACCTCATAAGTATTATTTTTTCTTCAAAGACCACCCATCTGGGGCCTAGGCTGCTTTAGAACCTCCTTCTTTCCCTGTTTTCTCTTCTCTTTCCATAAGAGCGGAAGTGGGGACATCAGTAAGAATGTTGGACGTTCTGCATGTTAGTCAGATTTTCAGCTTCTGTATTGGCCAAGGGGTCTGTCTGTGCTGTGATGGACACTGAGAAAATCTGGAGTCTCATTAGTGAAGCGGTTTGGGGAGCAATTGCTCCTAACTAGGCTGATATTTCATTGCAAGAAATGCTCAAGACCCTGTTCTAAAGCACAGAGTGAGTGAAGTCGCTCAGTCATGGCCGACTCTTTGTGACCCCATGGATGGTGGCTACAAGGCTCCCCCATCCATGAGATTTTCCAGGCAAAAGTACTGGAGTGGATTGCCATTTTTTTTCTCCACTAAAGCACAGAAGTTGGGGCTAAAGAATACACTGCCTGCCCTTGACCTTCCTTCTCACCTCAGGGACCCCAACCGCACTCCCCTGAGCCCTGCAGTCAGCCAGCCTCCCCACTGTCAACCCTTGGTAAATCCCTCTTTTGCAGGTACTTCTGAGCTCACGGATGGCTTTTGAACAGCTTCCTTGTGTTCATCTCCTTCCAGATTTCCAGCGTGATGAAGGCTCAGATGAAGAGTTCCAAGAACAGATGGGAGGCTGTCATTACAAGTTACTGATACACAGAGCTGCTTCAGCCTCACGCATGCCAGCGTGCTCAACCACACTCGTAATTCTTCCTCTGTTCCCCAGCCCGAGCCAGGAGCTCAGCCAGTTTTGGCAAGATGTGAAAGTGAGAGCTTTCTAGGGGCATTTATATAAAACATGCTGGGATTGATGATGAACTAGGGAACAAAACCTTTCTTTTTCTACTAGGGGAGAAAATACTGTTAATCCAATTCCCTTGCGAGAACCGAAATCAGAGAAGTAAAAAATATGCTTGCCCAACTTGGGTGTCATCGTGATTGGGTAATGCGGGAACCTTCTGGAGAGAGGTTTCTTTGTCTGGTCCAAGAGCATCCCGATGGCTACAGGATGTCCTTGGGAAAGAATGTTCTAGCAGCCCCACAAGGTCATGTCTCAGTAAGGATGAAAGAGCCACAGGGACCTTCCATTTCAACTTTCTGTAATTGACAGAGGAACATACACATTGGACAGAGGTGAGAAATGACTACTCAGTGACTCATTAGTGGAGAAACTGAGACCTGAAGTCAGGTTTAGGTCACTGCTTTTTCAGGAAAGGACAAAGACCCTAGGTTGGAGAGTAAGGATTTTTTTTTTTTTCCTAGCAGAAAGGGAGTGGCTTCTTTGTAAAATTTTATTAGAAAAGTCCAGAATTTTGCCTTATGCATAGTACCAGGACCCAGGGGGAAGGAGCAGTGACCCCATAAAGACTAAACCAGATCTGCCTGTGGCTGTTTGAGGGTCTCCCACAGAGGCATGGGTCGGCAGTGGCCTGTCATACGGACTTGGGACTTGCGTGCTGGGCCTAAATCCTCTTGGAGCTTGCCATTAGCCCTACCAAAGAGCCTATAGACTCCAGGACTGGGTTGTCTCAGGTCAAACAACTAACAGGGAGGGATCACAGCCCCACCTATCAGCAGACAATTGGACTCAAGATTTACTGACCATGGCCCTGCCCACCAGAGTTTTCTCAATAGCCAGTCCCTCTCAAGGGACTTGTACAAGAAGCTTCTACACGTCTCTTATCCTCATCCATCAGAGGGCAGGCAGAAGAAGCAAGAACTGTAATTCTACAGCCTCCAGAATGAAAATAACAATCACAGAAAGCTAAACAAAATGATTACATGGATCACAGCCTTGTGTAACTCAATGAAGCTATGAGCCATGCCATGCAGGGCCGTCCAAGATGGATGGGTCACGGTGGAGAGTTCTGACAAAATGTGGTCCGCTGGAGAAGGGAATGGCACAACACTCCTGTATTGCTGCCTTGAGAACCACATGAACAGTATGAAAAGGCAAAATGATATGACACCAGAAGATGAGCCCTCCAGGTCTGTAGGTGTCCAATATGCTACTGGGGAAGAGCAGAGAAATAGCTCCAGAAAGAATGACAAGGCTGAGCCAAAGCAGAAATGATGGTCAGTGGTGGATGTGTTTGATGGTGAAAGTAAAGTCTGATGCTTAAAGAACAATATTGCATAGAAACCTGGAACCATAAATCAAGGTAAACTGGATGTGGTCAAGCAAGAAAAAACATTGACATCTTAGGAATCAGTGAACTAAAATGGATGGGAATGGGTGAATTTAATTCAGATGACTGTTATATCTATTCCTGTGGGCAGAAATCCATTAGAAGAAATGGAGTAGGCCTCACAGTCAACAAAAGAGTCTGAAATGCAGTACTTGGGTGCAATCTCAAAATGACAGAATGATCTCAGTTCATTTCATTTCCAAGGTAAACCATTCAACATCACAGTAATCCAGGTCTATGCATCAACCACTGATGCTGGAGAAGGTGAAGTTGACCAGTTCTATGAAGACCTACAAGGCCTTCTAGAACTAACACACAAAAAACAGTGTCCTTTTCATCATAGGAAATTGGAATGCAAAAGTGGAAAGTCAAGAGAAACCTGGAGTAACAGGCAAGTTTGTCTTTGAGTACAAAATGAAGTAAGGCCAAGGTTAACATAGTTTTCCCAAGTGAAGACACTAGTCACAGCAAGCATCCTCTTCCAACAATGCGAGCAATGACTCTACACATGGACATCATGAGATGATCAATACTGAAATCAGATTGACTATATTCTTTGCAGCTGAAGAAGGAAAAGCTCTATACATGATCTGATTGTGGCTCAGATCACAAGCTCCTTACTGCACAATTCAGGTTTAAATTGAAGAAAGTAGGGAAAACCACTAGACCATTCAGGTATGACCTATATCAAATCCCTTATGATTATACAGTGGAGGTGATGAATCAATTCAATGGATTAGATCTGGTAGACAGAGTGCCTGAAGAACCATGGACAGAAGTTCATAACATTGTACAGGAGGTGGTGATCAAAACCATCCCCATGAAAAAAAATGCAAGAAGGCAAAGTGGTTGCCTGAGGAGGCCTTACAAATAACGAAGAAAAGAAAGAGAAGAAAAAAGCAAAAGACAAAGGGAAAGAGATACCCAAAGGAATGCAAAGTTCCAGAGCATGGCAAGGGGAGATAAGAAAATCTTAAGTGAACAATGCAAAGAAATAGAGGAAAAGAATAGAATGGGAAAGACTAGAGATCTCTTCAAGGTAATTTGAGATACCAAGGGAACATTTCATGCAAAGATGGGGACAGTAAAGGACAGAAATGGCAAGGACCTAAATCAAGCAAAAGAGATTAAGAAGAGGTGGCAAGAATACACAGAAGAACAGCACACAAAAAAGCTTTTAATGACCTGGATAACCGTGATGGTATGGTCACTCACCTCAAGTCAGACATCCTGGAGTATGAAGTCAAGTGGGTCGTAGGAAGCATTACTACCCGCAAAGCTAGTGGAGGTGATGGAATTCCAGCTGAGCTAGTTCAAATCCTAAAAGATAATGCTATTAAAGTGTTGTACTCAATATGCTGACAAATTTGGAAAACTCAGCAGTGGCCACAGGATTGGAAAACATTAGTTTTCATTCCAATCCCAAAGAAAGACAATGCCAAAGAATGTTCAACTACCACACAATTACATTCATTTCATATCTAGTAAAGTGAAAGTTACTCAGTCATGTCAGACTCTTTGCGACCCATGGACTATACAGTCCATGGAATTCTCCAGGCTAGAATACTGGAGTGGGTAGACTTTCCCTTCTCCAGGGATTCTCTGCAACTCAGGAATTGAACCCAGGTCTCCCACATGGCAGGAGGATTCTTTACCAGCTGAGCCACCAGGGAAGTCTCTGCTAGCAAGGTCATGCTCAAAATCGTTAAAGCCAGGTTTCAACAGTACATGAACTGAAAACTTCCAAATGTACAAGCTGGATTTAGAAAAGGCAGAGGAACCAGAGATCAAATTGTCAACATTTATTGGATCATAGACAAAGCAAGGCAATTCCAGAAAAATATCTACTGCTGCTTTATTGACTATGCTAAAACCTTTGACTGTGTACATCACAACAGTCTGTGGAAAATTCTCAAAGAGAATGGAATACCAGACCACCTGACCTGCCTCCTGAGAAATCTGTATGCATGTCAAGAAGTAACAGTTAGAACTGGACGTGGAACAAGTGAATAGTTCCAAATCAGGAAAGGAGTATGACAAAGCTGTATATTGTCACCCTGCTTATTTAACTTATATGCAGAGTACATCATGGGGTGATGCTGGACTAGATGAATCGTAAGGTAGAATCAAGATCGCTGGGAGAAATACCAACAACCTCAGATATGCAGATGATAGCACTATAATTGCAGAAAGCGAGGAGGAACTAAAGAGCCTCTTGATGAGGGTGAAAGAGGAGAGTGAAAAAGCTAACTTAAAACTCAATATTCAAAAACTAAGATCATGGCATCCCATCCCATCACTTCATGGCAAATAGATGGGGAAAAAGTGGAAACAGTGACAGATCTTATTTTCTTGCATTCCAAAATCACTGCAGACGATGACTGCCTCCATAAAATTAAAAGACGCTTGCTCTTTGAAAGAAAAGCTATGGCAAAACTAGACAGCATCTTAAAAAGCAGAGACATCACTTTGCTGACAAAGGTCCGTATAATCAAAGTTATGTTTTTTTTGTAGTCGTGTACAGATGTGAGAGTTGAACCATAAAGAAAACTGAGCACTGAAGAATTGATGTGGTGCTGGAGAAGACTCTTGAGAGTCCCTTGGGCTGCAAGGAGATCAAACCACTTAGTCCTAAAGGAAATCCACCCTATATATTCATCAGAAGGATTGATGCTTAAGCTGAAGCTCCAATACTTTGGCCACCTGATGCAAAGAGCCAACTCATTGGAAAAGACCCTGATGCTGGGAAAGATTGAAGGCAAAAGGAGAAGTGGGCAGCAGAGGATCAGATCATAGGATGGCATCACTGACTCGATGGACATGACTTTGAGCAAACTCTGGGAGACAGTGAAGGACAGAGAAGCCTGGTGTGCTGTAGTCCATGGGCTTGCGAAGAGTCAGACATGACTTAGCTATTGAACAAAACACTAGTTTAAGAATTTCCATTAGAAGAGGGCATTATTTATCTCCTGGATAATCTAATACTTTTAGTTAAAAAAAAATCACTTTGTCCCTCTTCAAATGGTTTGAAGAGAGAGAAAACAAAATAGTTTTCCTTGAGCTTATTTCTTTATGAAACTTGGTCCTAAGCCCTTTGAAGCCTTGATAGAAATAGTGAAGTTTGAAATAGTAAAGCTTGAACATGAAAGCTGGCCCAGAGTCTGGATTTTCCCTTTTCCTGTCCTGTGGGAATTGGAGCCCACATACATGTTTGATGCAGTGTTCTTGGAGACACACCATGGGCTACAGACATTTGAAACCAAGTGCTAACCTGCCAGGGAGGTGACGGAGAAGTGTTTGCTCAGAGGAGCTCCAGTGTTGTCCCTGAGTCAGTAAGAGATTTGTGTGTGTGGTTAGCACGGCTTCGTCTCCTCAGACCCTTTCCTGAGGTAATGTTTCTCTTCTAAGTATGAGTTTAGACTGACCTGTGCCCACAGACCACCGCTAGTTCTCCTGTTACGTCTATGTTCTTGTTTGAAGTGGTGCTCCCATTGGATGACGAGCTCAGGCCTGGGAGACAACAGGGAGGAGCCACCAATCTAACCTCACCTCACGCTGGAGACGCGCCCACCACAGGAAGTGATTCAGAGTCAGAAAACTCAGCCTGCACTCTTGTGGTTTATCCACCATCACATGACAGGAAGTTGAACACCCTCCACGTTAAGAAAGATGGAGAATAAGGGCAGTGGGCGAAGAGATAAAGAGCTGTGGCAGATTTTCAGGTCTTCGGTGAGAAAGGCCTGGGACGGGCAGGACTGAGTGTGAAAGATGATTATGGGGAAGAATAGAACGGATTTGGAGACAGGCAACATCTAGGGGATTAAGGAAAGGGGATAATTGATACCACCTCCAAGAGTTCTGCAGTGACCTTAACTGAATAAAGGAATTTGGGAGAGGGGATCATTGGAGGTCTGCCTCTGCTCTCAGCTGTGACAGAACCATCCCCCAACCTCACAACACAATAGCCACCCTAGCCAATGGCCATGCCCTCCCCCAAGCACACAGAGGCCGGTATGAACGGATTTGCTGCCTCCTGATCTTTATTATTTTTCTGTGGGTTGGCCTTTGATTTCCTGGGGAATTGTACATTTATTGAAAAGTGGTCATGCAGAGACGAGGTAGACAGACCAGTGTGCAGGGAAAACAATGCAGTGAGAAGATGCTAGTTGACAGCCGCTGTGCCAAAAACAAGAGAAAGAAGCCTCCCTCTCTTCATGAGGCTGATATCTTCTTGACACATTTACATAAACTGATCTTTTAAAGTTTGAAACCCTCCTCCCCATTATTCTTACTTTCCTCTCAAATCAATGAGTGCATCTCCGTTTGATTTTCTATAATCAGTGGCTTGCCATGAGCGTGTCTATCCTACAGTTTCGAGACCAGAGTGTAAACTCTTGAGTGCACCCAAGGGAACAGTTGCTCAAAGGTGTTGTTTGCTGGTGTACATAACCCCCACTCGCTGTATCCGTCTGCAGGCTTCCAGTTTCACATAGCCACGTCTTCCTAACGAGAGGTATTCCTGAAGTCAAGGATCCTTCTGGAAAGCCCCATCAGCCCCAGGCTCAGGTGCACAGCTGGGCTAGGCTTTGTCTCTGGGGTCCTTTGACAGCAATGAGCTCCCTTCTCACTGGGCGCTGACCAGCCTCTGGGAACAGTGGACGCACCCCACCAGCCTGCCTCAGGAGTCACTGAGTTCTCCTTTTGACCTTACCTTTCAGAAGCTTATCCTTATGAACCATCAGGATGGGGTGGGGAGCACTTGAGACAACTCACAGCAGCAAGTTGACCCCTGAGTTGTGTTTGCTCCGAGACGAGATAACCCCGGAGCTTCAGGGCTGTGAGGGTACTGATTTAACAAATCATATGTTTAAACAACGTGATGGCACACTGCTGTTTGAGGGGTTTTGAAGCACATTTCAAAATAATGGGGGAAAATAATGAACACCTCTCACAAGTGCATTTAAGTGACACATGCATTAGGAGGTGATGGGGGCAGGGCGCTGGTATTCCTGCATAATGAATGTTTGCTTCTTTTTCCCTATTCCTTCATACTGCTTTCACTTCATGTTTCAGAAACGGTCACTGAGTGAGCAGAACTCTGAGCACTTTGTGAACAGAAGGAAAAAAGGCAGCCGATGGCCCCTCACCAGGCTCACAGAGAGGCTCAAACTGATGTTCTGATGCAGGGAGGGATGCAGTGGGTAGCCCAGCACCCTCCTGCTCCCAGATCTCATCCTTCACCTGCCTTGAGAAACATTCTCTTATATAAAGCAGGACTGTAGCTCTAGAGGAAGTAGTGTAGAAAGCTTCTTGTGGGCAGGAGCATTTTGGCACACACAGGCAGGCCTCAGAGAGATTACCGGTTCTGTTCCAGGCCACTTCAATAAAACCAATATCACAGGATTGGTCATGTGACTTATGGGGTTTCTTAGTGCCTATAAAAGTCTTCCTTAGTGACTTAAACAGTAAAGAATCCATCTGCAATGGGGAGACCCAAGTTTGATTCCTGGGTTGGGAAGATCCCCTGGAGGGGGGCATGGCAACCCACTCCAGTATTCTTACCTGGAGAATCCCATGGACAGAGGAGCCTGACAGGATGCAGGCCATGGAGTCACAAAGAGTTGGACACAACTGAGTGGCTAAGCACAGCATAGTGCATATAAAAGTAATGCTTACACTATAACATAGTCTATTAAGTGTATATACCTTGATTAAAAACTATTGCTAAAAAGGCTAACCATTATCTGAGCCTTTAGCAACTCACAGTAGTCACATCAAAGATCCCTGATCACAGATCATCATAACAAATACAGTAATCATGCAAAAGCGTAAAGTATTGTGAGAATTTCCCAAATGTGACAGAGACACACAGTGAGCAAACGATGTTGGAAAAATGGCACCCATAGACTCGCCCGCTGTGAGCTTCCCTGGTGGCTCAGACGGTGAAGAATCTGCCTGCAATGCAGGAGACCCAAGTTCAATCCCTGGGTCAGGAAGATCCCCTGGAGAGGGAAATGACAACCCACTCCAGTATTCTTGCCTGGAGAATTCCATGGACAGAGAAGCCTGGCGGGCTCCCCAGTCATGGGGTCGCAGAGAGTCAGACACGACTGAGTGGCTAACACTTTCACTTTCATAGAGTCGCTGGGTGCAGTTGTGGCAAACTTGCAATTTTTAAAGAATGTAATCTCCGCAAAACACTGTAAAATGAAATATACTTGTCTTTGTTGCCCAGATTATGTTCTAAGGAGACTATTGGCAGGGAGGGAATGAGGCACAGGATTGGTGAGTTTTGATCCAGTGCAATGGGTTAAGTGAGGGGGTGGAAGGGAACAGGCTCACAGGACATTACAGGTTGTTAAGACAGTGGCTGAGGCTCGCACCTGCATCCCTACTTTCTTCTTTACCTAATCTCTCCCTGCTGCCTGAATCCAACTTGTCCCCTAACATCACTCTGTCCCTGGTGTTTCAGGCTTGCTTGTAATGGCTCCCCTACTAGCAAGTTCCCTCCCTCTTCCCACGTTTCTAGATGCCTTCTCCTCTGCCCTGCCGTTTCCTGATCTGGGCAGAATCATAGTTTGACTTCGGGAAGCCCTGTGCTGTGTTGTGCTGAGTCACTCAGTCGTGTCTGACTCTTTGTGACCCCATGGACTGTAGCCCGCCAGACTCCTCTGTCCATGGGCTTCTCCAGGCAAGAATACTGGAGTGGGTTGCCATGCCCTCCTCCAGGGGATCTGACCAACCCAGGGATTGGACCTAGGTCTCCCATATTGCAGGTGGATTCTTTACTGACTGAGCCACCAGGGAAGCCCATGAATACTGGAGTGGGAGCCTATCCCTTCTCCAGGGGATCTTTCTGAGCCAGGAATCAAACAGGGGTCTCCTGCCTTGCAGGTGGGTTCTTAGGCAATATCATTGCTATGAACCTCTCTTCTAAAAAATGTAATTGAGAATCATATTTTGCAACCGCATTAGTATACAAGGCTGAATTTATTATATAATCATTGTACTTCTATTCATTTTTTCTTTCTGGTTTTAAAAACACTTAAAATTAAAAATAAATTATCACAGGCTCTTAAAAGCATTGTGGGTCCTGGGCTTGTGCCTTGTGGGCCTAATGGATAAGGCGGCTCTGCATCTAATGGGCCTTCCCTGCCTCTCCGGCTGGCTGGGCAGCCCTTCTGGGCTGTTTCCATAAATTTCTGTCTGGTATTGCACTTGCTACACCACTAAACCAGGTGCTTCTTGAGAAGAAAGAACTGTGCTTTATTCTCACGGTGGAACCCAGAACAAAATCCAGGGATGGCCCACAAGCAGCCTCCTCCATATGTTCATGAAGAGCTGGATGGTTGAGGAGGACAGAGCTGGTGGATGCTGGCCTCAGGGTTTGGTTACAGCCAAGCAGGCACAGGTCAGCCGGGGGTTGCTGATGGGGTGAGTGGATGGGAGAGTTTTGTAGACTTGCCTTGCCTGTCTCCTCCTTTTGCTCAGGGTCTGATCTGCCTACAGGCAGGGACAGAGCAGTGGCAGCAGCCAAAGTGGCCTGTGGGTCCAAGAGGGAAAGCTCAGCCAACGTAGCCTTGTAGTGTCCCTGCCTTAGAGGAGGCCACCTTCCATAGTACAGCAAAGCTGCTCTGCCTGCGAGGAGGCTCTGTGCGCCTCCAGAAAAATGCAATAACAAAACCAGAACAATACTTAAACTTGAGCCATTTCATAAGTACAGTTTGGGGTCAGTTTGGCCGGAGGGGAGAATTTAATTGCAAAGCTCCTATGTCTCAACTGCCTGAGGCTAGAAATTGGAGACGGAAGATGGGGAGACTTGGATGTTGAATGTTGATGATAAGCAGGAATAAAGGTTGAGGATGGAGCAAGGCCTGTTGAGGACTGAGGTTAAAATGCTGCTAGAGTCACTTCTGGTGAGGGCTTTGGGTTTATGTTTCTGCTTCCAGTGACCCTGGACTGAGGAGAGGGATGATCAGCATCGCATTTCAGAATTTGTCCCTTAAAAAATTAAAAGCCTAGGAGGGTATCAGGCCAACAATCTACTACAATACTGTTGGGCATAAAAGAAAAAGAAGTTTAAGTTAGGGTCCTGACTGTCAAATAACTTGGAGTCCAATCTGAACAAAACAGATCATGTGTTTTGTTCTTGAAAGAAAGGTTAGAGCAGAGTCGGAAACCAGGTAGACCTGGTAAGGGGCAAGAGGCAGGTGAACAGAGAAGTGAAAGAATCCAGCCTCTTTCTCCACCCGATAGCTCTAAGGGTGCAGGACTAGAACGGTCCTAAATCTGCATCTCTAGACCTAAACTCCGGGCGTTGGTGATGGACAGGGAGACCTGACGTGCTGCAGTCCATGGGGTCGCAAAGAGTTGGACACTACTGAGCGACTGAACTGAACTGAACTGAGATCTCATCTCATCCCTGAGCCCCGAGTGCAATTCTATCAGTCTGTGGGATATACTTTTCATAAAAGATCTCAAATTTTGTCACCTAAACAGACCTCACCCTTTCCCTCCCTCTTCTGCTGATATCCCTTATGCATTAATGGCACCATCACTCTCCAATCAGATCAAAGTTTCAGGATCTTCCAAGACACCATTCTTCCCCTTGTACTCTGGTTTAATTGGTACCATGGCCTCACAGGTTCTTTCGTCAGTCACACGTGGGTCAATTCTTGTCTTGCCTTTTCTATTCATAGGCCAAGCCCTTAATTTCATCCCATCTCACCTTCTTTGGGATCCTTGAAGTGTTCTCCTAATTGTTTCTTCTTAGCGTGATTTCAGCCTTTGTACTGGCATTCAAATCATTTTACCTACAGTGTTCTACCCCGATGTCTCCAATAGCTTTTCATTGCCTCCTAAAAAGGAGTCTTCACTCAGGCATTCTAGAAAAGTGGTTAAGAAGAAAGGGCTCTGGTGTCATACAGACCTAGTTTGAGCTCTGGTTCTATCATTTATTAACTGCATGACATTTTCTGAGTGAACCACGGTAATCCTGGTTGTTAAAATTTAGATTAGAATTGTATCTACATCATGGTATTTATGAAAAGATACTAAATGCAAGCACTTAACACAATGCCTGACAAAAATAAGTGCTGATTAAAGGAACTATTATTACTAGCAATTAGGATTTTTTGTTTCTTATCAGTCTCACTACATATATCATTAAAAAAACATAGCTGGTGGTAATTCCCCTACACTTACCTTATGTATGCTTAACACATGCGATTCTTCACTTGCCTCCTATAGGGTAGGCTCTGAAATTTCTTCTGCTGCCGCAGGCCTGGTATCCAGGACATTGGGGGAAGGACTCAGTACCAACTGCTCCCTGAACCCAATCTGCCCATGTCCACTCACATTTCCCAAGCCATGGGTTCAAGATGCTTCTTCAGCCTTGGATTAGCTCTGATCCTTCCTTCAGCACCTACAGCCTTCCCTGAATCCCCATCAGATGAGTTGCCTTGAAAACCTGTGTTATCCTTGCCAATCTGGCATCTTCATCCCTGGTGTGGGATTTTCTCTTATCCCAACAGGAAGGACCATGAAGCATTGTCATCTGCCTGATTCTGAGGATGAGGCAGCATACCAGAGTGGTTAAGGCCCTGGTGGCCGGAATCAGATAAACTTCCTTTTGATTTTTGACTCCAATGTGACCTTGGACAATTGATTCAATGTTTTCCTTATTCATTGGTAAAATAGAGATAGTCACATCATCTTACCTTGTATTTCCCTAAACACAATGTCTGCTAAATACACAGCGAGTTTGTTTAGGAATGTGATCCCAGGCAGAAGGAACACAAGACATGAAAAGTGAATCAGGGTAAAGGGGATGGACAAGGCCATAGGAGAAGTCATGATGGAGTTGGATACTGCACAGAAGCCTGGCCCAGGATCCCACTGGAATTTCAAATCAGAACTAGCTGTTCAGGGGAACAAAAGCAGAAGCATTTAGCCATCGCTTTCTGTTACTCTTTGGTCAAGGGTGACCTCCACTGGGTGTTAACAGCTGTCCCTTCCAGATCAGATTCCTGAATGCCAAGGTGGAAACCAGAGAAGCTCTGGGGCAGAAGTGAGTGATGCTTGGTGAGGAGCTAAGGTACAATGCTGTCAGGCTGTGCTTGAGCAAAGCTGGTGAAGGCCCTTGTGGCACTAGTCCTGCAGAAGCTGTGGCATAAGAGGTGGAGCTTAGGGAAGCCCATACACATCCCTATGTCCCAGACAAATGACGTAGGGTTAAGTGCCCTCAGGCACATGATAAATGTTTCTTTCCCCCAAATCTTCCCATTGTTTTCCATCAAATTAGAACAAAATTCAAAGTCCCTGACCCTGGCCACCAAGCATGTACCCGATCTGGACTTGAGCAATTTCATAGGCTTCATTTCCACACTCTCCCCTTGGGTCACTCCTCTCTGTCTCCATCCTGCAGGCTGGACCTCGTGCTCACCACGTGCTACTATGCACATTCTGAAACTAACACAATCTGAGCTTGCTTTGGCCAAGCTTTGCAGGGCCTTTGTACTTTCTACTGCCTTTGCCTAGAATGTTCTTTCCTCGGATACTTGCATGGCTTCTCCTTCCCTTCATTCTGTTCAAATATCACCCCCGTAACCCCCCAAGAAGCCTTGACCACTTCATCTAAAATAATATCCCTAGTGCTATGGTTATCCTCTATTTCCTTATCATGTCCCTCATACCATTTACTATTCATGATGTGATAATAGGAGAAATTTATTTGTCATCTATATTTTCTTTTAGAATATAAGCTCTATAAAGAACTTTGTCTATTTTGTTCCCTGCTCTATTTCCAATACCTAGAATAATGTCTGGTACATAATGAGTGCCCACCACATGATTCTTACATGAATGAATGAATGATATGTACTGTCATCACCTCATTCCCTTTAGATACTGACATGTGGACAAATGGTCATCATCTCTTGCCCCTGTCGGGGCTGGCTGGTTCCATCCTCCCACTTCAGACCTTGCTCTGACCAGATTTCCTCCCCTTCCCTGCCTCCCTGTGCTCTTGAAAACTCACAGTATCTTTCATCAGATTTGTCTGGATTATAACAGATGATTCAGAGAGAAACCATTTTCCATCTTGCTGTGTCACACATACAAGTTTTCCTTTAGAGACAAGGTTAATTTGAAACAGTACATCCCTTCATGCTTCTGGGCAAAAGTGACTATTACTCAATTTGTATGTGAAAATATGTAATAACCTAAGCATAACCAAATGGTGCTACAGGCATCCTGAAGCTCAGTGGTCCTCTCACATGCTCCAGTGAATGTGTGCATATCGGTACATGTGCACATGCTTACACAGGCACGTACCTGCTCAGCTCTCCACAACCAGCCGCCTTCACTCCTACCCACCCTTTTCCTTTGTCTCTACTGCCTGTAAGTATACAATAGCTTTTTAAGTGAACACCTCATAAGATATTGGATGATATGACACTGGATTCATGGAGTGGTCTAGTTCTTAGAAAGTTGATGAACCCTTGACTACCTGGGGCAGTGTTCCTTCCAAGGTCAGTCTTCCCATTCAGCCCAGGTGCTGAGGGGGCATATATTCCGAATATTTGTATCCCTCTAAAAACTATATATTGAAATATTAATCGCCAAAGAAGTTGGTATTAGTAGGTGTGGAACTTGGGAGGTGATTAGGTCATGAGGGTGGAGTCCCCATGAATGGCATTAGTGCCCTTATGAGAGATCTCTAGCGAGATCCCTAGCTCCTCTGACCAGGCAAGAACACAGCAGAAAGGCACTGACTATAAAGCAGAAATCATGCTGGTGTCTTGATCCTGGACTTCTCAGATTCTAGAACTATGGGAAACAGACTTACATTGTTTATAAGCTACCTAGTCTGTGGTGTCTTGTTACTTGAAAGGAGCAAGTCAGGAGCCTTCCTCTTCATGCTACTGACCAGCTACCCCCAATCCCACCTATTCTGAGCCATGGACATGGAAAGTTCTGCTTATTTTTGATACCTGAAGTACAGTCCCCTAGGGGATGTGTTCTAATTTTCTCTGTCCCTGTACTCTCCCTCCATTTGATTTTCCATAGAGGACTTGTCCACCCTGTTTGGCTGATGACGGTGGAGAGGAAAAGGGCCACCATATAGTGGTCATAATGGAGCCAGTGATGAATAGGAAGATGCAGGTGAGGTGATGGTCAGTGGTGGTGGTGGAGGAGGTAGAGGTGTTGCAGATGGTGTTGGAAGTGGTGGAGTTGATAGTGGTGGTGGAGGTGGAGGTAGAGTTGGTGTTGGAAGCAGTCGTAGAGGTGATATTGGTTGTTGATGGAGGTGCAGGTGGTGGTGATGGAGGCAGAGATGTGGAGACGATGGTGGAAATGATGGAGTTGGTGGTGGTAGAGTGGAGGTGCAAGCAGGGATGATGGAGGTGGAAGTACTGGTTGAGGTAATGTTGGTTGTTGTGGAGATGGAGATAATGGTGATGATGGTAGCTATGGAGATGAACATGGTTATTATGTCATTCAAAGGATGGGATTAGCAACATACACAAAATGAAAACATCCAAAATTTTCTCTTACCTGGTCTGAGGAATAGCCGCCCCTTCTGTAACAGCTGGAAATTTCCTCAATATCAAAATTTTATTCTCCCAGTTATCATTCAGTCTCTCCACTCTATCACTTGCCTACTCATTCCTCCTATGATGTAATATTTTAAAAAATACTGTTAGAAAATGTGATATTTTGATAAACAATTGAGGTTCTAATAAGGCATATGTTTTCTGTTTATGTTATAAGCAATGTAGGATTATTTTAGAAAATGTGAAGAAATGGAAGATGCTAAAGATGAAAATGAATTAAAAAATACTAAGAACCAAATACCCAAGATAACCTCCAATTTGCATATTGCTGCATTTTCCCTCATTAATCCATCTGTCTCCTCCCTCCCTACCCCCCTTCTTTTCTTTATTTTCTTCCTTCTTTCCTTCTCATCATCTGTTTATCTTTATGTTGTTACACTGAAATTACTTATTATAGTTACATAAAAATTATATATATAAAGCAAGTTTATATGCTGAGATTCTCTCACCACTAAAAGTTCCTTCAAAAATGTTCTTAAGGTATGAATAATATTACATTACAAGAATATATATATATATTCATAATGTATTTATAGGGTTGAGCACTGAGGTTATTTCCAATTTATTTTTCTCATGGAAAGGTCAGCTTCCCTGAGGCCAGGGGAGAGTTCTACTTTAGGCAGCTCAAAGAATCTCTGGAGCCGGTCCTCTGCACACAGTTATGCATATGCGATCAGAGGGGTTGCAAATGGAAAGCGGAATCGCTGCCTTTGGGGAATTTTCATCTAGTTGGAGAGAGAGATTGAAATGAAGTCACAACATTTATAAACTAACATATCGTCCAGTGAGAATTACTGCACAGTGGAGCCCCAGTATAAAGCCGGTACCTGGGAAAGAGATCAAACTCAGTGGCTCACTCTGGGCATCTAGGAGGGATTTCAGGGATCACAATTTATCCCTCAAACATCCAAGTCCAGTCACAAGCTGAGGTGCAATTTACTGCTACAGTATATATGTCTTGGAGGGCTTCCCAAGTGACTCAGTGGTAAGGAATCCACCCGCCAATGCCGGAGACATGGGTTTGATCCCTGGGTCAGGAAGATTCCCTGGAGAAGGAAATGGCAACCACTCAAGTACTCTTGCCTGAGAAATCCCATGGACAGAGGAGCCTGGTGGGCTATGATCTATAGGGTCACAAAAGAGTCGGACATGACTTAGTGACTCAACAACAACCACATACATCTGTGAAGGTGTCATTTTGAAATAAACTTTGAAGAGCAATCATGATCATGTATTCGCAGAGAGGAAGGGGTAGGCCATTTCAGATCAGGGAACGGTAGGTAAACGTTTATGAAAGAAAATCATATTCAGGGCTTGGGAAGCCAATAAGCTTGATTGCAGTAGAGGAGGCTGTGTAGAAGGGCAGGGAATGGGATTGGTGAGGTGGGAAGCAGGAGGGAGCCAGAGACACTGGAGGCCCTGGAGACTGGGGGATGATGTGAAAAAACACTGCCTAAGGAAGACGATCTTGGCAGCTGTGCTGAACGTACTGGAGTCGGCAGACCCTGGAGACAGGGACATCTGCGTGGAAGGTGCTGAATTAAATCAGGCATGAGCTGACAAGGGCTGGCTGGAGAATGGTGGCAGTGGAATGAAAATAGAAAGGGAAGGCAAGAGAAACATTTTAGCAGCAGAGAAGTTTCCGCATGTAAAGGGCAGATTAGGTAATGGGAAGTGAAAGAAAGAAAACTTACGATGGGTTTTGTTGGGTTGAGCTGATGGGACAGATCACCTTTGGCTGGAGAAGGGGAGTAGACTGCTTCCTTGGCCTGGCCTTTCTGCTGCTTAAATTCCTCTCCATCTCACAGGTCCCACAATGCTGTGATGGAGGAGGTGGCATGGCTCTGAAGCCACCATTAGTGGCTGCTGAAAGACCCTCCCAGGGACCGCCAGATATGTAAATTCATCAGGCACATGTGTTCTTATTCTAACACGCTCTCTCCTCTTCGTGAAGGGCTTCCCTGATAGCTCAGTTGGTAAAGAATCCACCTGCAATGCAGGATACTCTGGTTCGATTCCTGGGTCAGGAAGATCCCCTGCAGAAGGGATAGGCTACCCACTCCAGTATTCTTGGGCTTCCCTTGTGGCTCAGCTGGTAAAGAATCTGCCTGCAATGTGGGAAACCTGGGTTCGATCCCTGGGTTGGGAAGATCTCCTGGAGAAGGGAAAAGCTACCCACTCCAGTATCCTGGCCTGCAGAATTACATGGGCTATAGTCCATGGGGTTGCAAAGAGTCAGGCATGACTGAGTGACTTTCACTTCACTCCTCTTCCTAGGACAGGAACTAGAAACTCGGTTTTTATTCTGTTGACTCTGGCTGCTCGTGTTCCTGATCTTAACATTTTTTTCATCTGTTGTTCCCTGGTCTCACTCCTGGTTTCTCCCACTGCTAGATGATTCATCTGGCGCTCCTGAGCCGGGATTGTGGCTGAAGTGGAATTTATGTGTTCATAAGAAGGGCTCAAAACTGCTCCTCTGATGATGTTGATGATGATTTTTGTATTATTATTATTGAATAGTTTTATTCCAGGCTGTTACATGCATTAATTTTCATCTTTAATGTTAGGCTTATTCTTTCCATTTTACTGAAAGGAAACAGCAATTCAAGGGAGCTATGTATACTTATCTAAGGTCATCCATTCATCTACGTGGGGTCCGGGAATCCACAATAAACCAGATAACAGCCTCTGCTTTTATTTATTTATTTTTATATGTTATCACAAGGCCTTTAAGTCAGTTATGTCTATACAGAAAAAAGTACCAAGGATCAGCAGGATATTGTTACCTTCCATATGGATCTTGAGTTCATCTCTGAAACACTGTTCTCTGCTGTCTCATTCATAAGTCCTGGAATGGAGAGGCATTATAAAATCAGGCTAAAAACTTTAGAATCCATCTCTTCCCTTTTCTCTCTGTCAGAACCAGGAACCAGTAATGGATCTCCAAATCTAAATGGCTTAGCATTTTTATAATGGCTTTCCTTTTGTTCCTTTTTGTTGTACTTAATTGCTGTAGGAAATCTTGGCAAAATCCTGTGTTTTCACCATCTATAGTGTTCATCTCCGGAGAAGGCGATGGCACCCCACTCCAGTACTCTTCCCTGGAAAATCCCACGGATGGAGGAGCCTGGTAGGCTGCAGTCCATGGGGTCGTGAAGAGTCGGACATGACTGAGCGACTTCACTTTCACTTTTCACTTTCATGCATTGGAGAAGGAAATGGCAACCCACTCCATTGTTCTTGCCTGGAGAATCCCAGGGACAGTGGAGCCTGGTGGGCTGCTGTCTATGGAGTCGCACAGAGTCGGACACGACTGAAGCATCTTAGAAGCAGCAGCAGCAGTGTTTATCTGTTATGTAAAACTGAGATCACTTGGAATCTTCAAAGCACAGTGTCTAGAATCAGAATGGTTTCGTGGCATGCCAACGCAGGAGGTGAGTGCTGAGAGGGGCCAAACACCAGAAGCTTTCCCTTAGGTCTCCATTATTAATGAAATGTGTGTTGTCATGGTGATGGGAGAGAAAGTGGGGTTGGGAGAAAACTTGAGAAAATATTGTAACACCGGGAGCTATAAAATCTATGTGACGGTGTGCTTCCTGTGATAAGCTTGAGACATCACATCGTTCTCTCCCATGACATATCTCAGACATTATGAGGTCAATATCATGTCCTAGAATTAGTCAAGCCAGATAGCTCCCTGCCTCCCTTTAGTTAGCTTGAACCCTAAGAGGCCACAGACAGGGCAACAGGTTCTGATAGCTATTATTTGTGATAACCAAAGCCTATGTAAATTATCTACAGAACCCAACTAGGAGGTACATTGAGAAGTCCTAGGTGAGGAGATCTGTGTCAATAAAGCCTTTGTTTCTGTGCTTTTATACAAAGTACTCTTGTTTGCTCCCCGACCTACAGAGAAATAAGAAAAATGTAGACTTGTTAAGTGTATATAGACCCAATTCCTGAGATCTAGTTGGGTGACCATATATTCTGGTTGGCCCAAGATAGGGAGTTTTTAAACCTGTTGTCTTGGTATAATTGTTAAACCTGACTCCTTTCAGTAAAACAAGTGTCTAGACTTGACTGATACAGGGTTATCCATTATTGGACTCATGTTGCGGTCATGAGATGTGTCTGGGAAGGCTTGATATGTCAGCATGGAAGGGTACTGGAAGTGACCATAGCCACCTGAAAAACTGCATACAATTTCAAAAGATGGTAATGTTACCAGGGGGTGAGGGTGAGAAAAAGGGCACTCCCTGTAGAAGGAATAACATAGGCCAATACACAACAGTTAGAAAGTTTGGGAAAAAATCAGTGTCCAGTTAGTTGGTCTCTAGAATAGGATGTAAATAAAGGAGGTACTAGGAATATACATTGAGAAATGCATACTATGGCCAGAGAATAGAGGACTATGAAATAAAGGAAAGAATTTGAAACTTATTTCAGTACCTGGTGAGGAACAATATAAAATATTTTAAGGAGAGGGAGGGTGAGAGTTGCATCTTTGGATGATTAATCAAGAGAGGAAGATACAGACAGTGACTCATTGATCCTTGAAAAATGATCCTTGACTCAAGAGATAGTAAGATCGAGAAACAGCCTTAAAGGCTTAAATTTTTTTTTTTTTTTTTATTAAACAGGGGACTTCTCTAGTGGCTCAGATGGTAAAGAATCTGCCTGCGATGTGGGAGATGCGGGTTTAGTCCCTGGGTCAGGAAGATCGCCTGGAGAAGGAAATGGCAATCCACTTCAATACTCTTGCTTGGGAAATCTCATGGACAGACAGCCTGGAGGGCTACAGTCCAGGGGGTTGCAAAGAGTCTGACATGACTGAGCGATTAACACACACACACATTATTAAACAGAAAATCAGCAACACCAAAAATAAACAAATTAAGCAACAGACTCAATAGATTAGCAACAAATCTAACTGAAAAGAGAAAAAAAAAACACAAGTAAAAGGAGAAATCAATTAAAAAAATAAAGAGTAAATTTATTAATGTATTCAGGAGGTAGTTCTTTGAGAAAAATAGATTTTAAAATCTTTTGACATTTCAAAGTAAGAAATAAAAATTACAAATATACAACATTTGCAATGATAAGAAGGATATAAGGTCAGTGTAAAGGACATTTTAAAATCCATAAACCAGATTATCCTGATCTAAGATAATAAATTTGAAGTTCTTAATGAAATTGATGATATGCTAGAGAAAGTATACACGTAAAATTTGATTTAAAAAAAAGAAAGAAAAAGAAACATAATAACTCACCTTAAGAATTAGTTCCTCCCAGAAAATCAGTTGCAGAGTATTTTATAGTTGTCTTCTGTCCATTTTTTAAACAACAGTGTGTAATTGATTAGTCTGCATAGAAAAGAATAGAAATCTTCTTAATTCATTTTAAAAAGCAAGCATTATCATGATACTAAAACTTGACAGAGTGCCACCTCCACAGAACAAAGCCAGACAAAACAGAGCGGAGTGCTGGCAGGACGATCTGAGTTATAAATATTGATGCAGCTCCGAAACAAAAGATCAGTAAATCACATTCGTAAGTGTATTAAAAGGACTATGGTATCATATTTACTAAGTACAGTTTATTCCAAGATTGCAACACAATAAATATAACAAGTAAAGGGCTTAAGCCTTAACAGAACTCATTGGAATTCATAAGAAAGCTTCTAAAATCCCAACAGAAAAATGAGCAGGATATGAATGGACAATTCACATAAAACATAAAAAATGGCTAATAAGCATATGAAAAAGTATTAACCCTATTAGTTATCAAGGAAATGTAAATGAGGCATCACTTTTTGTAAATCAAATTAGCAAATCTTAAAAATAAATAATACTAACACAAATGCCAATGAACGTATGAAAATATGCTCAACCTCATTAAGTCAGGAAAATGCAAATTAAAGCCACAATGAAATGTCATTTTACACCCACTAGCTTGGCAAAAATGGAAAACTGGCAATCCTCAGAGTCTGGGAGAATGTTCAGCAGTTAGGAACTCTCTAGTTCTGATAGGGTTAGACAACTTGAAATACAGAGTGACATTACCTAGAAATATTGAAGATGTGCACACCATTGATACAATTCTACTCCTGAGTATACATCGAACAGAGGGTGTCAAATGTTTTCCCCTGGGCACCCCCTAAAAGAATTCTGAAAAACTATGCACTGCTTGCATAATTTTAAGTTGTCACAAACTTTTCATTGAAGATTTTAATTCAGGCAACAAATATAATTCCCTGTGTATTGACTTTAAATAAAATTAACTGGGATTAAGTTATTTTATACTTTGAGTTTAATTACTTTATTTCTTAGACCTGTTTTTTTTTTTTAATTCCAAGTCTCTCTAAATAATTTTATCCAAATTTAATATAGTTTTAAGCTTCAAAGTATTTAATTGATTACCTTACCACCCATCTTTAGAACTGATTTCCCAGGTGGCACTTGTGGTAAAGAACCTGTCTGCTAATGCAGGAGACGTAAGAGACACATGTTTGATCCCTGGCTTGGGAAGATCCCCTAGAAAAGGCGTGGCAATCCACTCCAGTATTCTTGCCTGGAGAATCCCATGGACAGAGGACCCTGGCAGGCTACAGTCCATGGGGTTGCAAAGAGTCAGACGCGACTAAAGTGACTGAGCACACACATCTTTAGAGCGAGAATATGTGCAGTCATTGAATTTTTCAAAGATTTTCATTATGATAATAAGGACCTAAGTAACAAAATGTTCTTATAGATTGAGTTATTATAGTTATTAGTAATAAATAATTGATTCAAATAATATGGATAAACAACAACCTTGTTACATAATTGTTAGTTATGAAAACCAAAACCTTATTGGACATGTATATTTTATTGGAAAAGAATTTTGTTAATTGGTTTTGTGTGTTTAAGGACAAATATCATTTATGGCTAGAATGAGACAGAATAAAGCATCAATTTTATTTCTGTGTATTGTTTTTACAGATATAAGTGCTAAGAATCCCTGTTCTTATAAATAGAGAGGAATAGAAGTAGCTGTGTTTAGCACTGTCACCCAGTTCTTCGAATTCATTGCTAACTCTATGCCAAACATCACCTACTGATTTATGATTGACGATTTTATCATTGGAAATTATTTTAAATAATCTAGTAGCTGAAAGCTTGGTTTTGTGGACAACAAGGAATTGAAATGCATCTGAATTGCAAAATGATTTGTTATCCATTCATTAAAGTTATTCGTTTTCTCAATATCATCATAAAGTTTTAAAATGTCCCTTTGTTTGTCATCCTGAAGTCTTTTATACTTCGATTTAACGCACCATAACAAGAATCTGGATGAGTGAGAAGGATCCCTCACTTTTGTGAAGTGGAAAAAGAGCTATTAAATAGGAGAGGTTAGAAAGAATTGGTTTAAGGAAAATATATGGATAGAAATAAAAATATCTGGAAACATTCCCCAAAGTCTATCTATTCCCATGTGCCTTTGGAGAGCCTCATTTCTCCCTGGGGCCATGCACTCTCCAGATTATGTCATTGCCCAGGAAAAACTCTCACCCAAGGATACCACCAGGAGATAAAGAAGAATCTTCACAGCAGCGTTGCCCATAAATAGACCCAAACTAGGGACAACCCAAATATCCATCGACAAGAGCGAGGATAAACCATGATACATTCATATGATGAAATTCATATATAGCAGTGAAGTATATGAGTAAAAAAAAAGTTGCTTAAAAATGCATACAGTATCATATTTACAAAGTTTGAACATAAGCTAAATTAAATTGCAAATTATTTAGGTTATATACATATATAGGAAAGTTATGAAGGAAGTAACTAACAAATTCAATGTTATGTTGATTTCTTGGTGGCAGGGAGGATTAGGATATGTTGGGGAAAAGCACATAAACAGATTACACTCTTGATTATATTTTCTTACTTAACCTGTGTGGCAGGTTTTAATATGTCTACATGCTTTAAAACTTTCATATATTAGTTTTAAATTGTATGCATATTTTACACTGCAAATAAAATAAGACTAAATATATGATTATATATTTCTTTGTATATATGAAATAATATACAATTATAAATGGAAGAAAGTACGTGTAGCATTCCATGTTTAGATGGTTTTAGTGAAACCAATACTTTTTTTCACTACTTCTGGGAATAAAAATGGGTACTATGTTGCTGGAAAGTGATTTAGAACTATTTATAAAGACTTAAACTGCTCATAGTTGGGGATTCAATAATACTACTTCTAGGAATATGTCTTATAAATCATTAGCAATGCTATCAAAGATTAACATTAAAGGGTGTTTAGCACAATACTATTTGCAATGGAGAAAAAAATGGAAATAACATAAACAGGCAATCATAGGAGATTTTTTACATATATTGTGGTAAAGCAATATGATAGATCATTCAGCTGTTAAGTCATATTTTTAAATAATATTTAATTAGCAGCATAGCCAGAAAGCTAATGTTTTATTAAGGGAATAAAACTAGAAAACTGTGTGTACGTCAGGATTCTAATTGTTATTGTGCGTGTGTGTGTTTGAGTGTGTAGTTAGTATGCTTTTATACTATACAACAATTGGAATGGCACTCTTCCTTATCTTTCTGAGTCTGTTGCCTCTTCACCTACCTGAGCTGAGAAGCAATCCACTCTCAACTGGATTCTCTCTTTGATCCTTTCTGGCCTGCTACCTCCCTGGTCGCTGAGCCTGAGTTACTTGGAGCCTGATTTACATGCAAAGCTCATATGCATACAAGATGCCACAGTGCAGGTGGTATATACCAGAGACTCAGACCATTTGAAACCAGGTCCTCGCTGTCTGAATGTCCCAGTCACCCTTAATAGATAATGAATCTTCTCTTTGCCTGCAATGATTTCCCTTGCTTACTGACATCCAAATCCTCAAGTTTCCGGGTCTATTAGCTCCTCTGTTAACCTATTCTTACTTCATCTCATGACCCCCTCCCCACTCACTCAAAATGCCCTCCCTGCTCATATCAGCAGCCCTAAGGCTCCATACCACACAATTTATACTTATACTTGTTATACTAGTGGTCACAAATCACTTTCGTTTTGTCAGTACTAATCGTTCTTTTTTCATTTAAGTTTCTGGTTGCCCAAGTACTTAGTATAGGGTTGGGAACCCAGGTAATGCCCACTACTTAGTGGTGAACTAGTTAATTGATTGAAAAATAAGAAGTTAAGCCTAGCTTTCAAATGACTTTTGGTATTAGATCTAAAATCCAGATTCTTAAACATCAGTTTTCACTTTCCCCTCTAACACGGCACCACCTTTTCAATCTGAGGTTTGGTTAAAGATAGTTCCGATACTGAGAAGGAAAAATGGAAAGGCAGGGGAATGAGGTCCTTTGATGTGCTTGTTACACAGAGAACTAAAGAAAAATGCAAATGATTCCCTTCAACTAAGAGAAGCTTATCAATATTAAGAAGTACACGGAAAAGAAGAAAGAGGAAAGAAAAAATATATAACACTTAACAAGAGGATAATTTAGCTTGTTGGCAAGCACTTAGGAGTCTGATTCATGAAAAATTACTCACACAATTGCATAGCGGGTTTTTCTGGGCTTTGCGTGTGAATCATGGTATTGATTTCATGCAAATAACTTCATTTTGTTGGGTGTTGGGCTGTAGAAAGATGGGGTGGAGAGGGAAGGGCAGTTCAGAGAAAATCAAAGAGGGTGGAGAAAGAGAAGCCTGTTGCTCTCCCAGCCTTGCTGCAATGACCAGAGCGGGATGCCACACACATTGAAAATTAAAAGGTGGAAGCCTCTTTCTCCTACCTCCTTCTTTCAAGGGTTCCTCTAGAGAGATGCTTGCCAAATAAAGACTTTTATTCTCCTGTTTTGGTTGGAATGAAATTATTGGAAGGGAGAAGAAAGGAAGATTATGGCTGTACCTTAGGGAGAAAAATAGAGTTAATTTTTGTTGAAAAAACACAACCCATATCCACAGCCCCGGTAGAATGTGATAGGAAGTTTTTTGGCTGAGAAAAATCCACTAGTTTTTGCCAGTTGGCCTATTGGTGCATCTCTCAAAATGACTTTTTTTTTTCTTTTTTAATTAAAAAATAATAAGAAGAATTAGTTTGTTAATAGAAGCATCTGGGAGAGTTCATGTTGGGGTAATGAGGTGACAGTAACAAAAACATTTAATATTTATTGGGTGTTCACTATTTGCCACACACTGTTTTACAAGTATTTTTCATATTTTTATTTCCTTAATCTTCATACCAATTGTATGAGGTAGGGAGTTTACTGATGAGGAAATAATATCCCGGCCTTATGAAGCATGGAGGTCCAGAGTTCACTTCTGTTCATGTATGTCTCTTGGGTCCAGAAGGGGCCCATGGTTCTAATTATCAATGTGTGTGCCCAGTCACTTTAGTCATGTTCGACTCTTTGTGACCCTATGTACTGTAGCCCGCCAGGCTCCCCTGTCCATGGGATTCTCCAGGCAAGAATACTGGAGTGGGTTGCCATGCCCTTGTCCAAGGGATCTTCCCAACCCGGGGATCGAACCTGCATCTCTTATATCTCCTGCATTGGCAGGAGGATTCTTTACCACTAGTGCCACATGGAAAATTGAATTACAGGTGAGATGGCAGGAAAGATACAGAAGGGTAAAGACTGTTGAGGGATGGACATGAAGAAGTAAGGATGGTACTTAAGAGTGAAATCCCCCTGAAGAACCAAAGACAGTAAGAAGCATTGCATCCAAAATTATGGCCCAGGAGAATCCAGTCCCACCAGTTAAGTGAACATCCATTGAAACAGAGCCCAACACAGCAGTGGGTGAAGCCCAGCAGTGAGCAAATGGAGCCCTGGAAGGATACTATGGCCCCGACCCTGAGAACCAGACGCGATGCTGCCTCATCACTCATCAGTCTGCCCACCTACACTGAATGATCTCAACAGAAGTCAATCTGTGGAATCACACCTGTCAGCTCCTAACTGGATTCCAAGTCAAGTTAGCTCAGGGGGAGCAAAAACATAACATAACAAAGAACATGTTTCTCAAGTCTGCTGGTTGTCAGTGCAGGCAGGGCGGGACTCTGCTTGTCTGAGTGGGGATTATTGCTCAGAACAGAGAAACAATTCTGTTTCTCTTTACTTGAGAATCACTGCAGCATGGCTACAGGCTCTTCTGTTTCATTTGGGGATAAGCTGACAAAATCAGGGATAAGCTCTTCTCTTTAGTATGAGAAGTCACTGTCTGCTTCCTGGTGTCATTAAGGAGACCCATGTGAAATCATGGGGTTAGTTTTCACTAAGAGAGCAAAGACTATGAACTGGAGACAAGAAAACTGAAATGTGGTTAACGGGCCAATTTAGTGACCCAATCAGGAACCCAGACATTTTGCCACCCGCCAAGCTCTCTTGAATTAGTATAATACAGAAATTGACAGAGAGAAGACTTAGAGAACTCCGTGAGAAGAATCAATGAATTTGTTCATTCTGTTAAGGAGAAAAAGAAAAAGGCATAGGAAAGAAAGAAGCATCTATTTCTTTCAAAATCAATTCCTCAACTTCACAGGCATAAGAATTACATTGCACTATTTTTTGTGCAGAAATCTGGAAAGTGTCCCAGCAGGGAAAGGTCAAGTTTTATGTAAGGAAATTTGAACTGATAATCAGCCTTTCGCCTCAGTGATGTCTGTTGTATTAAAAACTTAATAAATATTAATTACATGGTAAGGCTATCCCCCCGCCTTTTTTTTTTTTAACAGATCTAACTCACCTGAGCCTTTTTTAAATCTGCAAAGAAAGGATTTTTTTAAAATAAGAAATCCTGTAGTATAACTTGACTTTCAATTTATTTCATGTTTTCTATCTAATTCTGGGGTTACAACAAAATTTGACTACATTTTAGTATCTAACTGAATTGGTTTCTTTATGCTATGGAAAATGAATGAAGGCAGATTTGATAGGGAAGCAGAACCCTTAAGGAGAATAGAATTCTACCCAGAGCCAATATCTTCTTTCACTTAATGAGAGTAGGTAAAATTACTTATTAACTAGTGGTTAATCTTCAATTTGGAGTAGGAAATGGCAACCCACTCCAGGATTCTTGCCTGGAGAATCCCGTGGACAGAGGAACCTGGCAGGTTACAGTCCATGAGGTCTCAAGAATTGGACACGACTTAGTGACTAAACCATCAATCTTTGATTGTCCACCCTTGAACCCAATTCCCCCTTTCCAGGGTACTCAGCCTTATCATACAGTGACAAGGGGAGAATTATCACCTATAATGAGAATTTGTTGCTTTTACCTATCTAGCATCTTTCTTCTCCTTTCTTCTGACAGCAAAACCATGATTGGCTTGAGGAAAACCCTTTCCTCATCCTTACATCCTGCCAGTTGAGTCGTGGCATCAGGAGTAGCAAATGACCCAGGCTTGTCCAGGCTGAACATCAAATGCCCTCACCTGATCAGTGGACTCAGGGATGGATGCACGAACCAGCCCTGGCTAATCAGCACAATTCCCAGTTTGTAGTCCATGATGAACAGTTTACAGATGGGCACACAACTAGGTTAGTTCAATAAAACTTAATTCCAGGCTGATTATTTCAAAGAGAATTTTTTTCTTTCTGATAGGATGGAAGATGTAACGTCATAAGCCTGGAGATGGTGTGGATCACTCACAGAGAGGTCCTGCCTGAGAGCAAGACCAACACAAAGGACAACAGAGTCAGAGTCACGGGTGAAAGTTGGTAGCCTAGCTCTGTTGAGCCCCTAGTCCAACTCTGTCGTGGATCATCTTTACCTCTGGACCTGTCTTATATGTTAGACAATAAACTCCCCATTTATTAATACTTAAGTCAGTTTGAGTTGAATTTTTGTCACTTGCAGATATTAATGCAGCACTTTATTCCAAAATATGACCAGTACATTCAATAATCATTAGTAGTTGTTGTTCTTTAATTTTTTAAATTGGAATATGATTGATTAACAATGCTGTGTTAGTTTCTGGTGTACAGAAAAGTGATTTAGTTATATATACATATATATATATATGTATATATATACACATATATATACATATATATATATATGTATGTATATATATATACACATATGTGTGTGTGTACCAAGGGAACATTCCATGCAAGGATGGACAAAATAAAGGACAGAAATGGTACAGACCTAACAGAAGCAGAAGATATTAAGAAGAGGTGGCAAGAATACACAGAAGAACTATACAAAAAAGATCTTCACAACCCAGATAACCATGATGGTACGATCACTCACCTAGAACCAGACATCCTGCAATGGAAAGTCAAGTGGGCCTTAGGAAGCATCACTACGAACAAAGTTAGTGGAGGTGATGGAATTCCAGTTGAGTTATTTCAAATCCTAAAAGATGATGCTGTTAAGGTGCTACACTCAATATGTCAGCAAATTTGGAAAACTCAGCAGTGGCCACAGGACTGGAAATGGTCAGTTGTCACTCCATCCCAAAGAAAGGCAATGCCAAAGAATGTTCAAACTACCACACAATTGCACTCATCTCACATGCTAGCAAAGTAATGCTCAAAATTCTCCAAGTAAGGCTTCAACAGTACGTGAACCGTGAACTTCCAGATGTTCAAGCTGGTTTTAGAAAAGGAAAAGGAACCAGAGATCAAATTGGCAACATCCACTGGATCAAAAAAGCAAGAGAGTTCCAGAAAAACATCTGCTTCTGCTTCATTGCCTACACCAAAGCCTTTGACAGTGTGGATTACAACAAACTGTGGAAAATTCTTCAAGAGATGGGAATACCAGGCCAACTGATCTGCCTCCTGTGAAATCTGCCTACAGGTCAGGAAGCAACAGTTAGAACTGGACATGAAACAGCAGACTGGTTCCAAATCAGGAAGGAGTACGTCAAGGCTGTATATTGTCACCCTGCTTATTTAATTTATATGCAGAGTACATCATGCAAAATGCTGGGCTGGATGAGGCACAAGCTGGAATCTAGATTGCTGGGAGACATATCAATAACCTTAGATATGCAGATGACATCACCCTTATGGCAGAAAGTGAAGAAGAACTCAAGAGCCTCTTGATGAAAGTGAAAGAGGAGAGTGAAAAGTTGGTTTAAAGCTCAACATTCAGAAAACTAAGGTCATGGCATCCGGTCCCATCACTTCATGGCAAATAGGTGGGGAAACAGTGGAAATAGTGGCTGACTTTATTTTGGGGGGCTCCAAAATCACTGCTGATGGTGACTGCAGCCATGAAATTAAAAGACACTTGCTCCTTGGAAGAAAAGTTATGACCAACCTAGACAGCATATTAAAAAGCACAGACATTACTTTGCCAACAAGGGTCATCTAATCAAAGCTATGGTTTTTCCAGTAGTCATGTATGGATGTGAGAGTTGGATTATAAAGAAAGCTGAACACCGAAGAATTGATGCTTTTGAACTGTGGTATTGGAGAAGACTCTTGAGAGTTCCTTGGATTGCAAGGAGATCCAACCAGTCTATCCTAAAGGAAATCAGTTCTGAATATTCACTGGAAGGACTGGTGCTGAAGCTGAAACTCTAATACTTTGGCCACTGGATGCAAAGAACTGACTCATTTGAAAAGACCCTGATGCTGGGAAAGATTGAAGGCGGGAGGAGAAGGGTACAACAGAGGATGAAATGGTTGGATGGCCTCACTGACTCGATGGACATGAGTTTGCGCAAGCTCCAGGAATTGGTGATGGACAGGGGAGCCTGGTGTGCTGCAGTCCATGGGGTCACAAAGAGTCAGACCCAACTGAGCAACTGAACTGTACTGATAATATATGTGTGTGTGTGTGTATATATATACATATATATGTATACTTTTCAGATTTATTTCCATTATTATTAGGTTATTAGAAGATATTGAGTATAGTTCCATGTGCTGTACCATACATTCTTATTGTTTATGTATTTTATATACAGTGGTGTGTGTAAATTAATCTCAGACTCCTAGTTTTCCCCTTTCCCAGTTGGTGCTAGTAGTAAAGAACTTGTCTGGCCAATGCAGGAGAGCTAAGAGACACAGGTTTGATCCCTGTTTTAGGAAGATCTTCTGGAGGACCACACAACAACCCACTGCAGTGTTCTTGCCTGGAGAACACTATGGATGGAGGGGCCTGACAGACCACAGCCCACAGAGTCACAAAGAGTCGAACACAATGGAAGCAACTTCGCATGCACACACTTTCCCCTTTGATAACTATAAGTTTGTTTACTATGACTGTGAGTCTATTTCTGTTCTGTAAATAAGTTCATTTGTATCATTTATTTTTTGGATTTCATATATAAATAATATCATATGACATTTGTCTTTGACTTACTTCACTTAATATGATAATTTGTACGTCCATCCTTGTTGATGCAAATAGCATTGTTTTATTTTTTATGGCTGAGTAAGATTCCATTGTATGTCATAGCCACTATGGAAAACAGTATGGAGGTTCCTTAAAGGATTAACAATAGAGTTATCACATGATCCAGAAATCCCACCCCTGGGCACATCTCCGGAGAAAATTCTAATTCAAAAGCATGCGTGTCCTTCAATGCTCATAGCAGTTCTGTTTATACCTGCCAAGACATGGAAGCAACCTGTGTCCATCGGCAGATGAATGGATAAAGAAGATGTGGTATACAATTATTCATGTTTATATATCTTATTTTCAAGGTATTATACTTGACTCTGGGGATGTTAACAAGGTCTGATTTAGTAAGTTGCTAAATACGCATTTAAGGAAATAAGAGATGAGGCAACTGGAAAAAAACCCAAAAACTTAAGGCATAAATGGATGAGTATGTGTCCCAATAAACATGTTAGGAGAATGCTAACTCATTGCACTGAAGGAAAGACATGATCTGGGAAAGCTTCATCTGGGCAGAGAGGTTTGAATTAATCCCATTAGGAAATGAGGGATTTGGATTGGTGAGTAAGAGAAGCTTATTCTAAGGAAGTCGCTAGTGGATACCTGAGAAGTGAGACGGCATGGTGAGTGGCCAAAGCATGACAAGGAAATGAAGGTAACTGTCAGGGTAAAGGATGAGGCCGGGCCAGGAAGGAGAGAGCTTCGAGTTTGTATGTGACCCAATGGTGAAGAGGAATGAAGCAAGGATTCAGATGCTGAAATGACATTTTGCAGAAAATTTTGTCAGTAATATAGTGTTTGGAGTGGAAGATAGGAGACGATGGGGCAGAGGGAAAAACAAAGCCTCTGTTACATAAATCTAGGCAGGTACTGATAAGGACAGTTGAGTGGGATTGGTGAGCAAGAGGAAGGATTATTGGTGAGTGAAGTCAGTCCTCAGGGACTGCTGAGAATTTTGGAAGAGATGAGTAAAATAGTGATGTCGTGGTTTTAATAAATTTAGAATGTGATACATAAAGGATGAAAACAGGTTGGAAGAAAAACCTATTAGGCTTGATTTTAGACAGTACTTTGGGGGAAAATTTCAGTTAAAAAAATCCTGCGTGTTGATCAAAAGGTGGACGTAAACCACAGATGAAAGGTCAAGCTTAAGGTTAGAATGGAGATCTCAGAATCATTGTCATGCTGTCTTTGGCCAAAGTCCTCAAGGATAAAGATTCTCTGAGGAAATGATGACAGGCGGAAAGGGAGCCAGGGTAAGCCTGAATTTCAGGGGTACACACAGGCGGCAGCAAGGAGAAGAAAGAGGAAATGGTGCTCAGCTTCGAGTTTCAGAGAAGGAAGATTAGGTATTGCAGTATTTCTAAAAGTTGCAGTGAAGGTTTTTTCAAGACAGAAAAGACTAAGGTGTGATTACACACCAAAGAGATTATATGTGTGAGAGACAGTGAGCAAGTAAAACCTGTGAGTTGGGATTAACTTACTGTGAAAAACGCCTTTCCCTGGGAAAAGGGCCACACATGTACATAATCAAGAACTTACATGGGCAGGAAGAAAAAAAAAAGAAACTCAAATCTGTTTGATTTTAAAATACATTTTTCCCCAATGAACTTATATATATGTATACACACACTTATAATTTTGTAGTTTGTTGACATGTATAGATACACAGACACAAATGCTTTAGGAGGATGTCTGGGTAGTCTGTGTGGTGAGTGGAGGGAAAGCGATGCTATAAAAACAATCCGGACAGAATTACTCTGCGTAAATGACAGCATGTGTGGCTTGTTGCCACCGGCAGCACAATGTGTGTTGCAAACCAAATCAAATTTTTGTTTCAGTTCTTCTTTTTTTTTTTTTTTTGAATCTCTGATCTAACAAGAAACACACTGAAAAACTTGCAATCCCTCTTCAAACACCCGGAGACATTCACTGAGACTTCTAAGGAGAAGCAGAATGTGTCTGAGCTTAGACCCTCAAAGTCAGCACTGTGGTTTCTGAGGAGGCAGATCTAAAGCCTAAAGGTTGATCCTATACATTAGTTGAGAGATGACTTCACAGAATTTAAGAAGGATAAAAACATCTAGACACATATCCACATCCACGGCCTACTCCTACACACATGGAGACAGTCAACTTTAATAAGAACCAGACTGATTTGACTTTAAAAATATATCTGTGCTTTTAAAATAATCCATGCTGGCTTCAGTTCAACCCTTCAAATAGTAACTAAAGTCAGCCCATCTTCTATAGGCATCTGTTTTGCGTCCCTGAAATAGAGTCCTTCAGTCTCCAGGATAGAAGGGTCTGAGAAGCTAAAGCTAGGAGATGCAGATTCCCCACATCTTGGGAAAAATTATCCTGTTAGAAAGTGGAGGAGTTCCCTGTCTCCTGCAGTGTGGCCTGTCCCAGCAGCCCTGTCTTAAGGAGGCCAGTTAAAGGGAGACATGTCTGCCCATTGATTTAGCTGATTCCCTGGACCAAGACCGGAGTAGATATGACTCTTAGACCCTGGGATGGGCCAAGAGGACTTTTGGATTCCAGCCCATGATTTAAAAGAAAGAATCTTAATGCTTTTGGGGGCCCTCTTTCTGCCAAGTTCTAGCTAAACAAAAAAAGGACTCAAAGAAATAAACCAGAAGAAGAAAAAGAGACAGGCAAGGGAGACAATTGAGAAAAAGGAGAAAAGGAAGAAGGGGAGAAAGCAGAGGGATAGAAAGAAGGCAAGTAAAAAGGGGAGAAGGGGGGGAGGGGAGGAAAGAAGCCAAGGAGAAGGGATGGGTTTTCACGAGGAAAGCAGAGACAGCCTGAAACACAGGGTGATGGAGAAAGTGAGGCAGAGGTTGTCTGGAGCAGCTGATCTGAACAAAATCAGACTTCTCACGGGCAGCCGCGGGGATGGCCCAATCCGTCATTCACTTCTCAAGCTCCCAGGATCAATGGGAAAGTCAGTCATTTGACCATCCATGTCACATCAGAATCATTAGGAAGTGAGCACCAGAGACCAGCCTGTCGAACTCCTCTGTCTGCACCAGAGGTAAGCAATGCTGAACACACAGGCTCCATACACTGCATTCTGGTAGATGTGTGCTTGGTTTGGGACTGGGTCGATTTTCTTCTGCTCTAAAAAAGTCCTAAAGTAAAGTGAAGCCACTCAGTCGTATCTGACTCTTTGTGACCCCATGGACTGTAGCCTACCAGGCTCCTCTGTCCGTGGGATTCTCCAGGTGAGAATACTTGAGTGGGTTGCCATTTCCTTCTCCAGGGGATCTTCCCAACCCAAGGATTGAACCTGGGTCTTCCGCATTGCAGGCTGACAGTTTACCATCTGAGCCACCAGGGAAGCCCCACCCAAAAAAGTCCTGAGACTAATCAAATTCTTAAGAGATGACTCTCATCTAGACATTCCTGGGCTGAAAGGGAGTAACCGCGATGACTTTGCATGGTACAGAAAGTCAAACCCAGAACCTACATCAGGACATCACCGTGTCCCTTCCTCTGTTCCCAGGCACCTCTGGATTGCTCAGTCCAGTAGGTAATTTTCAGGTCCTCTCTCTCTTGTATCTGATGCCACCAGTCAGTCTCTCCTCTGTGGAACTTTGCTTCCTTCAGCTTTGGGAAGCCACGTACTGCTGATCATCTTCATTATAAAGTGACCAACCATCCTGGTTTTCCAAGAGCTGAGGGGTTTCTGGCACTGGGGACATTTAGTACTAAGGTGGGAAAGTGCCAGACCAGCTGGTACACATTGGTCACCCTATCATGCCTACTAATCTTCTCTGTGCAGCCGCCAACACGTGCTCCTCTTTACCGTCCATCCTTAGGAAGCAGACTTGTAGTCTCGTCTCCCAAGTCTACACATTTCCCGTGTGCCTGACTCATTGGGTGCTGAACTCTTGCACTGCGTTGACAAGGGCAGAAGCACCTCTAATTCAACAGGTCCCTCCCAGCATCGGATCTGCGGTGATATGTTCACATATTCTGTTCTCCCAGTGGGTTTCTCAATTGTTCTTTTTACCTTCATGGGTTTTACTCAAGTTTCATCTCCTCCATATCGTTTCGCCTGATTTCCTGACCCATTTCTGGTTTCTCAGCCTTTCTTTAATAGAGACTACATTATGTACCCTATCACTTAATTAATCTGCATCCTAGCATGTTATCTAATTTTGTACATCAATAAGCCTTTGAAATTATAGTGTCAGAGACAAATAGATCTGGGTCTTAAGTTCCAGGTCTACCAATAATTTCCTAATGCTTATTGAATGCTTGTTCTGGGGAGCCAATATTTCAACTGCTTTACATCATCTCATTTATACTTTGCTATTCTTACTGTAAATAGTGACAGATTTTATTTTCTTGGGCTCCAAAATCACTCTGGACAGTGACTGCAGCCATGAAATTAAAAGATGCTTACTCTTTGGAAGAAAAGCTATGACAAACCTAGATAGAGTATTAAAAAGCACAGATATCACTTTGCTGATAAAGGTCCATCTAGTCAAAGCTATGGTTTTTCCAGTAGTCATGTACCTATGTGAAAGCTGGACCATGAAGAAGGCTGAGCACTGAAAAATTGATACTTTCAAAATATGGTGCTGGAGAAGACTCTTGAGAGTCCCTTGGACAGCAAGGAGACCAAACCAGTCAATTGTAAAGGAAATCAACCCTGAATATTCATTGGAAGGACTGATGCTGAAGCTGAAGCTCCAACAAGTTGACCACCTGATGCAAAGAGCCAACTCATTGGAAAAGACCCTGTTGCTGGGAAAAATTGAGGGCAGGAGGAGAAGGGGGTGACAGAGGATGAGATGGTTGGATGGCATCACTGACTCAATGGACATGAGTTTGAGCAAACTCCAGGAGATAGTGAAGGGCAGGGAAGCCTAGCGTGCTGCAGTCCATGGGGTCACAAAGAGTTGGACACGACTTAGCAACAGCAACGTTTATACTTTACAACTTCAAGAGGAATCCTTTTATGGATGAAGAAAAAAAAAAATGTAACTCAGAGATGCTAATGAACATGCCTGTGGAAACACAGTAGGTAGGGTTACACTATTTAGCTGACTGAACCCAGAACTAGGTTCTTAGCTATAAACTATTGGGTTTTAATAAATTCAAGATTAAATGTACTATGACTATTTCCAAGAAAATCTCTTATTACTCTAAAGATTATACTACTAGTGACCAAATCTTTCCATAAATTCTCCTCTAATTCTCTGCTAATCTGCCCAGAAATTCTGAAGAGAAACCCCTTTGGCCCTCAGAGCCTGCAGACCCATTAGCGCTTGATGCTAATATATCCTATGGCACTCTTGCCCTGTACCACACCCCCACGTTCCTGCTTGGTGTAACCACTGTAAATGCTCCCCCCTCCCTGCTTTCAGTAAATATATTATCTTTCACAAGCAGCTGGAAGGAGAGAGGTGCGCTAGCAGCAGGCTCGGTCAATCCTGCTTAAATATTGATCACAAACATCGTTAAAATAAAAGTCTATCGACTCAGCTGGTGACTTTGCAGCTTCAACACTTTGCAGAAGGCAATTTTCCATGTGCGGTGACTCCAAGCGACTTGCTTGAGTTATGATGTTAATAAGCGAGGCACCTCCTTTGGGGGAGCTCTAGTATCCTGAGGCAGCTGCAGAGAGGAACCAGTCCTTTGCTTTGTGGTGATTCCAAAGTCCTTCCTCCAGCCTTGTTAGCCCTACGGGCCTGCGTTCCCGATGCTAGCATCTCACCTCTGGAAGCCAAGCCGAGCTGGCATGCTTCCAGGAGTTGGGAGTGTGTGCCTTCGGTGGCCTTGAAAATGTTTAAGGGTAAAGTGATGGGAAGGGGGATGGTTATGGCTTCTGGCAAAGGGGTTAAGTCCATTCCTCTGCAGCAGTTTTCAAAGTTTAGCAACTGTCAGAATTATGAGGGACTCCCTAACCCCCGGGGCTTCTGATTCACTCAATCTGAGACCTGGCTCAGGAATTTGCATTTCTATCAAGTTTCCAGGTGACCAGAGCTGCTGGCTAAGGGGCCCCACTTTGAGAACATTCAGTTCAGTTCAGTTCAGTCGCTCAATCGTGTCCGACTCTCTGCGACCCCATGAATTGCAGCACGCCAGGCCTCTCTGTCCATCACCAACTCCCGGAGTCTACCCAAACCCATGTTCATCGAGTCGGTGATGCCATCCAACCATCTCATCCTCTGTCGTCCCCTTCTCCTCCTGCCCCCAATCCTACCCAGCATTAGGGTCTTTTCCAATGAGTCAGCTCTTTGCATGAGGTGGCCAAAGTATTGGAGTTTCAGCTTCAACATCAGTCCTTCCAGTGAACACCCAGGATTGATCACCTTTAGGATGGACTGGTTGGATCTCCTTGCAGTCCAAGGAACTCTCAAGAGTCTTCTCCAACACCACAGTTCAAAAGCATCAATTCTGCGGCGCTCAGCTTTCTTCACCATCCAACTCTCACATCCATGCATGACCACTGGAAAAACCATAGCCTTGACTAGACGGACTTTTGTTGGCAAAGTAATGTCTCTGCTTTTAAACATGCTCTCTAGGTTGGCCATAACCTTCCTTCCAAGGAGTAAGCGTCTTTTAATTTCATGGCTGCAGTCACCATCAGCAGTGATTCTGGAGACCAAAAAAGTAAAGTCTGACACTGTTTCCACTGTTTCCCCATCTATTTCCCATGGAGTGATGGGACCAGATGCCATGATCTTAGTTTTCTGAACGTTGAGCTTTAAGCCAACTTTTTCACTCTCCTCCTTCACCTTCATCAAGAGGCTCTTTAGTTCTTCTTCACTTTCTGCCATAAGGGTGGTGTCATCCGCATATCTGAGGTTACTGATATTTCTCCCAGCAATCTTGATTCCAGCTTGTGTTTCTTCCAGCCCAGCGTTTCTCATGATGTACTCTGCATAGAAGTTAAATAAGCACGGTGACAATATACAGCCTTGACGTATTCCTTTTCCTATTTGGAACCAGTCTGTTGTTCCATGTCCAGTTCTAACTGTTGCTTCCTGACCTGCATACAGGTTTCTCAAGAGGCAGGTCAGATGGTCTGGTATTCCCATCTCTTTCAGAATTTTCCACAGTTTATTGTGATCCAAACAGTCAAAGGCTTTGGCATAGTCAATAAAGCAGAAATAGATGTTTTCCTGGAACTCTCTTGCTTTTTCGATGATCCAGCAGATATTGGCAATTTGATCTCTGGTTCCTCTGCCTTTTCTAAAACCAACTTGAACATCTGGAAGTTCACGGTTCACGTATTGCTGAAGCCTGGCTTGGAGAATTTTGAGCATTACTTTACTAGCATGTGAGATGAGTGCAATTGTGCGGTCGTTTGAGCATTCTTTGGCATTGCCTTTCTTTGGGATTGGAATGAATACTGACCTTTTCCAGTCCTGTGGCCACTGCTGAGTTTTCCAGATTTGCTGGCATATCGAGTGCAGCACTTTCACAGCATCACCTTTGAGGATTTGAAATAGCTCAACTGGAATTCCATCACCTCCACTAGCTTTGTTCGTAGTGATGCTTTCTAAGGCCCACTTGACTTCACATTCCAGGATGTCTGGCTCTAGGTGAGTGATCACACCATCGTGACTATCTGGGTCGTGAAGATCTTTTTTGTACAGTTCTTCTGTGTATTCTTGCCACCTCTTCTTAATATCTTCTGCTTCTGTTAGGTCCATACCATTTCTGTCCTTTATCGAGCCTATCTTTGCATGAAATATTCCTTTGGTATCTCTAATTTTCTTGAAGAGGTCTCTAGTCTTTCCCAATCTGTTGTTTTCCCCTATTTGTTTGCACTGATCGCTGAGGAAGGCTTTCTTATCTCTCCTTGCTATTCTTTGGAACTCTGCATTCAGATGAGAATATCTTTCCTTTTCTCCTTTGCTTTTTGCTTCTCTTCTCTTCCCAGCTATCTGTAAGGCCTCCTCAGACAGCCATTTTGCTTTTTTGCATTTCTTTTCCATGGGGATTTTCTTGATCCCTGTCTCCTGTACAGTGTCACGAACCTCTGTCCATAGTTCCTCAGGCACTCTGTCTATCAGGTCTAGTCCCTTAAATCTATTTGTCACTTCCACTGTATACTCATATGGGATTTGATCTAGGTCATACCTGAATGGTCTAGTGAGAACATTACCATTACCTATACCTGTACTTCCCTAGTAGCGTGGTTGGTAAAGAGTCTGCCTACAATACAGGAGACCCAGGTTTGATTCCTGGGTCAGGAAGTACCCTGGAGAAGGAAATGGCAACCCACTCCAGTACTCCTGCCTGGAGAATCCCATAAACAGAGGAGGCTGGCGGGCTACAGTCCATGGGGTCCCAAAGAGTCGGACATGACTGTGCGACTAAATTTCTTTCTTTCCATCTGTACTAAGACAGCAACTTGTCCTGAAATCAGTTTGTCCTCAGAGTCCTCTTAGGTGCTGCCTCCTCACGTTTTGCAGCTTAGCCCTTATCTAGCCCAGTGGTTTTCAAACTCTTAATGAAAATCCTCAGAGATATTAACAAAATCCCAGTGGAGGTCCATGATTAAGGGTGATAAACAGCTCATCCTGGCTGAAGTGAGAGCAGAAGGCCCTGGGCTCCCCGGCAGAGCCCTGTGGCTCCAAGGATTTTCTCCAAACGCCCTTCTTTTACAAATGAGACGACTGAGAGGCCAGATGAAGACATGACTCATCCGTGGGAAGCCAGGAGCTGAGCCCAAATTCCCCCTTTTCCCAGAACAGCTACTATATCTAAGTTAATGGATACTTGATCACTCCTAGTTGAAAGGTGACAGTGGATGAACATATCTTTAGGGAAAATTCATCCAGCCATCACTTGTGAGCGAATCTGTGTCTTCCACACCTGGGTGGAAGAAAGGGCGTTCAGGACCTGAGTTCCTGAGAGCTCTTCTGAGTGGTCTGAATGTAGCAATTCAGTCTGCTTCAAGAGTGTGTTCAGATGGCCTACGTCTCTGCCTCTCTATATTAACAGAGATAATGGCCAAAGAGGGTAAGAGGATGGAAGAGAAAAGGGGCATTAGTAAGAAGGTGTAGCCCAGGGAGTGTTTCGCTCAAGGATCAGAGAGCCGTAATTCACAGAAATTTGACGATGGGCAAATTCTAACAAAAAGAAAATTATGAGTTGGTCAGCTTTTCAAATCTTTTCGTGTGGACATGTAAGTCACTGCATTGATTGGCTGGGGGTGGCAATAAGGGCTAAGTACAGAACCAGAGCAATTCACCAGAAGCCAGCCAAGAGGTGAGATCAATTCCTCTATCTCCTTTCCTCCCTCTGGTCTGATCCCCCTTCCTGCTATCACTCAGAGCCACGGCAGATGCAGGGACTCTGAGTCAGCACATCCAGCGTTGCCTTCTGGGCTCCCCAAAGACAAGCTAAATAGAATCTCATATGCGCAACCATTTTCCCTCTAAAATGGAACATGAAGAAAATAGGAGGGTCCCCGTTAACTAACTGAACATTAAACAGTGACAAGGACGCTATTTTCATTCCTCTGGTGCCAAATGGCACTAAGCTGGTGACTTGGGTGGCAGACAAAAGCAAGGGGAGCTCAAACTCCATTTTCTCTGGGAAGCAAATGTAGCTGTTTATAAAGCTCTCAACCCCATACACAGAGAGGATTGGGCCACGCAAGTGGATTTCATTGTCTGGTTTGGATCGGCGTCTACAGAGAAAAACAACTATAAAGCAAGTATATGTCCTTTCCCCCCACATCCAGCAAAACCAATCCATTTTGTTCCCTTCCAACTCTCAGTTCTCCAGCCAACTCTTTCTCTGCTGGTAACTTTTCAGGGTGCGGATGAAGCACTCTGTGGCTTCTTCTACCCCAGCAGTTATAGGACCAAGCACTTCATCTCACTTTACTCTGAAGATAAACAGGGAGCCTTGAGGTCTCAGGCAGGCTGATTGGAATAACCAATCCCAAATGCTCTTTCAGAGTTCAGGAAGCCTTATTTGAAACAGCTGATGTCCTGAACTCAGCCAGCTTTGACTGGAAATTTCACTCCACTTGAATGCAAAGTTTATACGGTTGCTGTATTACCCACAGTGAATGAATAAATGATAATTAAAAGATTGCACCTCTGTTAGGAAGACAGAAAATGCTGGAAAGGATCCTGAGAAAGAATTTAATCTGAACAGGGGCAGGTCTAAGTTGTGTTGTTTTTCAAACATGCAAAGTATACTCTTGCCTCAGGGCCTTTGCACTTATTTTCAGTATGGAATTGAAATCCAAATATATCCAGAAATTCATATCTCCTTTCCTTCATTAAAGTGTCTGTTCAAATGGCAATGCCTCCGAAATTCCCTCCCTAACCATCTTTTCTAAAATGGCATCTCTATAGTGTCAGCACTATTATCCTGTTTTATTTTCCTCACAGCACCTCGAATGCTATTTTCAAGTTTTTAAATTCTTCCGGGACGGTCTCTCAGGGGTACGTAAGTTTCACAAAGATGACTTATGCTTACCACCTTCTATACTATATCCTGAGGGCCTTTTGCACATGGTGGGTGCTCGGGGAAGATTTGTTTGTTAAGTGAATGAATTCTAGAGCTGTCACTGCCAAGTCCATTCATGTTGCCTCTGGGGATGGAGCAATGTGACTCTCGTATACTGTAAACTGCCACATAGGTGTATAACATTGTTAACGTATCAGTCTTTATTTTAAGCCCTCTCTATTGAAAAGTAGTTTCCTTTCACTTAAAGTCTTCCACTGCAAATTAAATAATTGAGGGAAATCAAGAGTGGCTTTTAGCCACCATTTTCAAAGAAAACAAATACTGATTTTGTTACAAGAGTTGGCATATTTGGTAGCACGAACCTCAGTATACAGGGCAAGAGAAAAGAGTCCTATTTGCCTAACTGTCTTAGAATTACCAGTCGTGGAAACAGTCTAGTCCCGTTGTGTCTAATTGCCATTGAGATCCGATGCGTCCCATTTTCCATTGTGCTCCAGAACTACCAGTCATGGAAATGTTCTCATTCCATTTGTGTATTAACAAGGGATCCTATTTTCTCAGAATTTTCTAGGGAGCATTTCATGTAAACTTCTCAACCACCCCTAGAGTGAGACTGTCATAGTCATTTTTTACTGGAGGACAAAGCAGATTCCAACAGCTGAAGTGAGATCCCCAATGTCAGAGCACCTGGGAAACAAATCAGTTACTGGAAAGAAGTAGCCTTCAAATTCAGACATTCAGGCCCCAAGCCCAATATTCTTTCTTCCTAACCAGACTGCGTCTTCAGGATATGTGATTTCCAGGGAAGGTAGAGTCAGCTTGGCATTTCCCACCTGGGCATTCATCTAATACATTCCTATGCCTTTTTCTAGCTGCCCTTGGGGTGAGGAATCATGTACAGATTTTGTCTCCTCACACTAGCCTCTGCAGCTGAGTTCCAACAGTCCAGAAGGGAAAAAGCATCCAGAAATCAATCAGAGAGCATTAACAGACTGTGCTTGTTAATAATCTAACAACAAACAGTAAATCCTCCTCTTAGCCTAGGCTCTCCATGCTGGACCAGCAGGGTTGTTTCCTGGGCGGGGGGAAGAGGAAGCAGAAAATAGTGTTCCTGAGAATAAAGCCAGGCACAGCCTCGGAGAACCCAATGGCAATAAGGATGCTCCCCACCAAAAGCGCCCTTCTAGCCCGGTGTGCTTCCTGCAGGAAGAGTAGTAATTAACTGGATGAGAAGCGGAGGCTCTATCCCAGCTCTACTGGGGAGGAAGCTGCTGTGCGGCTGATAACCTGTCTCAGGGCTCGCGGCCAAGGAGGAGGTCAGGCGCCCCAGGCCCTCTTTAGCTGAAGAGCACAGTTACCACAGGCAGCCACTGCTTTCCTGGTGGGTGACATTCCTCTTAGGAAAGGGTTTATCTGGTGATACCCCAAACAGTCAGTGTGGGGCTATTATTCTGCTCCTGATCACCAGTGTGAATCACACAGGTAGAGCTGGGTGGTGGCTCAAACCCTCGAACCCACTCCAGTATTCTTGCCTGGAGAATTCCATGGACAGAGGAGCCTGGCGGGCTAAGATCCGTGGGGTCACAAAGAGTCGGACACGACTGAGTGTCTGAGCAACCAGTTTCCAAAAGGGGGCAGGCTAATTTACGGAGGAGATCATGGTCTTCTGAATATATAGAATTAACAAAGTGAAAAGGAAGTGACCGCCAAGGCTTTTGAATGAGAATCAGGAAGCTAAGTCCTTCTGAAGACCTGCCGTGTGTCCAGGAGAATGGGCTACCATGATGGGAAATGCCAATAAGGATGTAAGGTGGCTCTTGCCTGCAGGAAGTTTGAAGACCAGGTGGAGAGAGAGATGAAAACAGGCACCACACGTGAACAAAATAGGATGGAACTGGGCGCTAAGTGGGAGTGAGTGATAAGTGTCAAGGTGACATTTGATAAACAGGCATTTGGCACATTAAATAAGGGCAAGGAGGACTCCACGAATGACTGAGGAAGGAATGTTTGCCAGTGCAAGGTCCTGAGCTGTGTAGCTGGAATCATGGTTGAAGTCTGACTAGAAGCTGGGAGGTGGAGGGCCTTCAAAGCGTGAAAAGACAAACTAAGACAACAGCAAGCAAGCCAACGATGACCTTAATAAATGTGTCTATGGCTCTGCATGGTTTGCAATCTATTTTTATATATTTAGCTCTCATAACTAAACTTGCGACAGGCTGGTTTAATCAGATGAGAAGTCTAAGACTCAGAATATTTAGCAAAAATACCTAATATTACTCAGTCATTAGGTATCAGAGCTGGAGCAAGAATCCAGCTCCATGCGTTTTCCTTTCTAAGCCACGGGATTTTGAAATCTTTTTGACTCTAACTTATAGCAAGAAAGACATTTTACATTATGAACTGGTACACACATGATATTGTTCTATAATACAGCACTCACCTTTACTGAGTGACGTGTTTCCTAATCTATTCTATTCTAGTCTATTTCTTTACCAGACAGTTTTGGTTGTATGATGGACCCAAAACTGAATGGCTTAAAACACCAACAGTGTAATTCACTCATGATTTTGTTGGTTTTTTTTTTCCTAGGCCAGTAGATCTCAACTGGGAATGATTTTGCCTTTTGGGGGGCACATGGTTGTGTCAAGATATTTTTGATTTTTATCACTGTGGTGGTAGATGCTACTGGCATTTAGAGGGTAGAGGCCAGAAATGCTGCTAAACATCCCATACTGTGCAGAACAGCCCCAAAACAAAGAATTATCTGGCCTCATATGTCAGTAGCACCGAGGTTGAAAAACCCTCTTCTGCACTGGGCAAAGCTCAGCTGATCTCAGCTGGGCCCGCTCATGCATCTGTGGTCAGCTGGTGGGTTGGCTAGGGGAGGCGAGAGGCTGGTTGGTTCCGGATGGGCTTTGCTCACACATCAGGTAGTTGGTTTGCAGTCTGGGAACAGGAAACTGAGGCATGTATTTTGGTTCTTGCATAGGCTGATCCATGTTCATTCACACGGTGATCATCTCAGAGTTCCCAATGGCAGCAGGAGAGGGCAAGTAAGTCGTTGTTTACGTCATGCTTGCTATTGTTCCACTGGCCAATGAGTCACATAGAGGCAGGAAAAAATGGAGGGCCATGACTGTAGCAATCTACCATCATTTCATTAAAAGAAGATTCTGTTCACAGCCTATTAAATGTATTTCATGACCTACAAATGGATCAGTACTTGTAGACTGAAAGATGCTACTTTGTATCAGACCCTTTACAAGCTATTCAACAGGATTTATCTCTTTTATTTTCCTTTTATTTCAGGAATATTGGACAATGTCATATGTGTAGTAGGGTCTCAATACATATTTTATGAATGGACATGAGACATTGGAGATGCCCATAAAGAAACTTGCCTGACTTAGGACGGATACTTGGTAAGAAAAGTTGGCTGGTTGAAGCTGAGCCAGAGCATGGCACTTTGAAAATGCCAAACAAGGGAATATCTTTATTTTTATTTTTGTTTATTTTATTTTATTTTATTTTTTGACTGCACCACCCAGCATGTGGGATCTTATTTCCCTGACTGGGGATCAAACCTGTGGCCCCTGCAGTGGAAGCTCAGAGCCTGAAGCCTTGGACTGCCAGGGGAGTCCCAGGGAAACATTTTTAAACAAGCTATCTGGATGAAGACTGAAGTACCAGATTCCTAGTCAGGCCTACTTCTCTGGATCTGTAGGGTCTCTCATACCTACCTTTCTCCTCTCATTGCATCATCCATTATTAACTAAGTTAAAATGTCTAGGCCTTCTGTACCTAATCAGAACATATGATAAAAAGAAGATTGTATCTTATAGTCCTGACAGATAGTTGGGGGGTAGGTGGAACTTACGGGAATTCAAGAAATTGTGAGCCTGTTAATTTTCTCAGAGGAAAGTTTTGCTTCTTTGGGAGAAAACAGGAAACCACTTGGGCATACAATCAAAGAATGCTTTTTGTTACAAGTCCAGAAAACCTGGTTTGAGGAATTAAGCAAGCTGTACTTTGTTTGCTGTTGAGAACTCAAGAGATTCTTGGAAGGTGAGAGATGGGGAAATATAAGTCTGCTGTATTCTAAGATCTGCTGTGTGTTGTTGGACAGGCCACTGTCCCTCTCTGGGCGTTGGCTTCCTCTTGTGTAGAGGGAGGTGATGAGATTGAATGAGCACAGAGGTCCCTTCCAGCAGGCAGGTTCTGACAGCCTGTGTGTCTCCGTGTTTCTTCTGGCTGGAGGAAGTTCCGAGCCCGTCTCCCCTCTTGGCTCATTCTTCCAGACGCCACCCTGCCTTGCAAGGAGAGTGAGCTCTTGGTGTCAATCACGGGGAACAGAATGAGAGTCTTCCTGTCTGTCCCCTGTGGGGAAATTGCAGGCAGGCAATTAATCCAGCTCTTTACATCAGACCCCCCTCCACACAGCATCTGATGGGGAAGGCCTCTCACTTCCCTTCTGGCTCCCGCATGTCACCGAACCTGTTGCCACATGATTCAGTCTTCCATTGCCATTAAAGTTAACCATCCCCGGGAAAATGAATGCACAGTTAACAAAGTGATAAGTTGATGCTTAAACTTTAAGCAGATTGCTTCCAGCTAATCTCATTTAAGTGGCAGACAGAATTACAGGCACTCTCAGCTCTGCACAAGCCCCAGCACCCAAGAAAATGAGTGGGCTCCCAAGGGGAAAACCTCGCCATGCTTCTCCTCCCAGAAGCTGAAATGGAGTGGGTATGCGATGGGGGCCAGGGAGATGGAAAACTGAAAGTGATGTCCTGCTACCCTGAGGACCAAGTTAGTGGGCTAGCCTCAGGAGCACCGCTTAACCACTCTGGGAGTCCATTTCCCTATTCAGCAAAATGGGCACAGTGGTATCTCTGAGGATATAACCCTTGGTAAGAAGTAGAGGGTGTATGAGTAGAGTGATTTATCCAGCCCTGGCACATCGGAGGCTCCCAATAACAAGGGCGGGGGTGGGGGTGGGCTCTGGGAGCTCCCTGGGAAGTCCCTTATTGCCAGCCCTAGGAGGAGACCCCTCCCTTCCAAACTCTCTTCCCCTCTGCTGCTGTTAAAGATCTTTTTACATAGATATTAACACAAAAAGGAGGCAGAGACTTGCTTACACTTTGGGAGAAGAGGAGTGATGGCCGAATTTTGTACTTGTCCAAAGATACCTTTTAAATGCAGGAATTCTCATCTTTTTGTGCCCCAAAGAAAGAAAAGCTCCTCCCTTCTGTCCCCTTCAGATTCCCAGAAGAGCACTTTTTTTCCTCAGTCTCTGGTATGAGAGTACTAAGAACCTTAAAGGTCTGGAGTGGGCTCGGTAACCCACCCCAGTATTCTTGCTGGAGAATTCCATGGACAGAAGAGCCTGGTGGGCTACAGTCCTTCGGGTGGCAGAGAGTCGGACACGACTGCAGCGACTTAGCATGCACCAGTGTGAGAGTACTAACAGCCAGAAAGGAGAGAGAAGGAGATACTAAGAAAGAGAAAAAGAGGAGAGAAGAAAAAAAAAAGCCTTCAGATGAATGAGGAATAGAGTGAGCTCATAGCAACATAGTCAGTCGCTTTCCTTTATCTCTGCTTCAGTTGTATGAATCTTGACATTTCTTGGGAATGAGGAACTCCTAAAGTTAATTGAGCAGCTGCTATATTCCAGGAACTGTGTCAGGCCACTGAGGAGCCAGTGGAAGGAAGGATGGGTGTAGTGCCTGCCCTCAAAGAGCTTATAGGCTGGAGAGGAAGACATCATACAACAGCCGCAAAGAAGTGATCCCAGCTGCTTAGTCTAGGACATCAGGGCAGGCTTCCCAAGGACCGGGACAGGTAGGGGATGAGAGAATAAGCAGGGATTTCTTAGGTCAACAGAGGGGCCGTTGGGGACAAGTTTTTAGGTAGGAGGCGGAGCATGGGGAAAGGCTTAGAGAGGGAAGTTGAGGTTGAGTTCAGAATGGAGAGAAGCTGAAGACAATAGGAGTGGAGAGGGTCAGGGAGATGAAGGTGGTGAGCGCTGTGGGGAGGGAGGCTTGCCTGCCTGACTCCACTGGGCAGGATCTACGTCACCATTTTGAGGATTTCCACAAAAGCGCAGTAGGAAAGCCCTGCTTTTTCTGAGTTCCTTGAATGGTATTAATATACAGAACTTAACTTGGTGATTTACTATAGCTTTTATTTGGTAACAATATTAGCTTTTCTTTGGTAACAATATAGTTTGAGATTTTGTAAAGCATTTTGGAAAGGATTATCTTCATTGACGGAGGGAGCTCTGGGTGAGAGTGGTAGTTGTATTAATAGCACAGAGCTAGTCAGGGGCAGAACAGCTTTGTGGCTTCCTTCCACGCCCTTTTGTCTATAACTGCCCAGAAGCAGAAAGGATACATGTTAAGGTAGAGAACCTGACCTATATAAATGTCTGTAAAAGCTTGTCAAGGCACCCTCAGAATATTGCCCCAAACTCACAGGGGTAAAGGCCCAAACTCACTCACTGAATATTTTAAATTTTTGAGGAAAATGTAATGCAACTCAGCATGGTCAGACACTAGGCAAACTGTCAGCCCCAGGTTTGCTTATGCTTCAACATTCGACAGTACTGCATTTCTTTTGATGGCATCGTTTTTTTTCTTTTTTTTTTCAGTAAAATGTACATAAAATTTACATTTTAACCATTTTTAAGTGTACGGTTCAGTGGAATTAAGTACAGTAAGGTTTTTGTGCAAATATGCCCACTATCCATCTTGAGAACGTTCTCATCATCCCAAACGAACTCTGTACCCATTAAACATCAGTTCCCCTTTCTCCCCTCCCTTCAGCTCCTGGCAACCAACACTCTACTATCTGTCTCTGTGAATCTGACTCCTGTTGGTACCTCATGGGGCTTCCCATGGCTCAGCTGGCAAGCGGAATCATGCAACCGTTGTTCTTTTGTGTCTGATTTATTTCACTTACAACATTGTCTTCAAGGTTCGTCCATGTTGCTGTGTGCATCAGAGTTTCTTTTCTCTCTGGGGTCAATAATATTCTCTCTCTCTCTCTCTCGCTGTATATAGTATACACACACATACACATACACACACACATATGTATATGCACCACATTTTCTTGACTCATTTGTCAATGAGACTGAGGTTGTTTCCACCTTTTGGCTGTTGTGAATAATGCTGTTTTGAACGTTGGTGTATACATTACTGTTCGAATCCCTGCTTTCAATTCTTCTGAGCAGATACCCCAAAGCAGAATCACTGGATCACATGGCAATAATTCTAGGTTTCATTTTTTTGAGCAACCACCACGTTGTTTTCCACAGCGGCCATCCCATTTTACGTTCCCATCAGCAAGGCACCATCATATCTTTGTGAAGTTGTGTTTGTGTTTATGATAGCTGTTATGATAAAAGGTAAGTATTATGTTAAAATCGATGCAGATCAAGAGGTAAGAGTGGTGATATTTAATCTGACTCCAAGGTTTGAGAATTCTGCACAGGTCTCCTTTGCAAGTAATTGCAGTTATCTAAGAATAAAGTGCAAATAATTTTTATTTCAATTAATGTGCATTATTTTTCAAATGGCTACTATGTTATTAGGACATTAAATATCATTATGTATTTAACCTAACTTTAGTTAGGTATGTATTTAATCTAACTGCTTAATAAATGGAACAGTTAGCTATTTCCTCTGGCTTAGGGATGCCATGAAAGCAATTACTGAGACACTAAGGAGGCCATAAACTGAGTCTGGAAACCTCTGGCCTAGAGGGTGAGCATGAAAGAAAGAGAGCTAGGAAAGCTGGGGCTTCCCCTCTCCTTTCTCCGTGGTCAATAACAAGGTGCTGTTGCCGGAATCATCCAAAAGAGATACGATTTCTTGTTTCTTTCACTTTTCCAATGATACAGAGTTGAGTGAAACCAGCAAGGCACTGAGCTTCCTCAATTTTGCATCTAGTAATTTGGTTATATGAGTTAATAGTTATGATGAAATTAGTTAATAATGCAGGCAAGTGCATCTTAAAAATATATCATCGCCAGATTCCTTCTGGGTTGGTAGCACTAGCTTTGAATCTCCTAATGGTTCTGAAATAACTTGATCAGAAATTACATTTGTCTCCCCCAAATCAGGCTCAGATTAAGCTGATAAGAATATATTTCAGAAGTCACTTCCTTCTGACATTGTTCCATATTCTCCCAGCAGAGATGCTGTTTATTTCACTTGGTCCCATGCGTTTTGCTTATACTTCTTTCAGTTAAGACATTTTCCCAAGTGGATTTTGTTTATTTGTCTATCTTTATTTATTTTTCCTCTAGAAAGTCAGTTCCTGAGGACAACAACTTTAATTCATTTAACTCTAAGCCCTTATTTCCAGCAAGTATTAGTTTAGTTATATGAGGGGAAAAACAGTAAAAATAATAGTACTTTAGACCTAAGAATTCCACTTGTGTAATTTAAGAATATTTGTTTCACTTGTGTAATTGTATCACAAGGATGTAAGAGTAAATATGTAAAAACTTTATGGACAAGGATGTTCTTAGTTGCATCATTTCCAATCCAAACAAATAGTACAGGACTTTAAGCATTGAACAATAAGAAAAAGTTTAATTACGTTATCACATATCCATTCAATGATCAGGTGGCCATTAAAAATAATGCTTACAAATATTTTATAATAAGAAAATGCTTATGATAGTATACAAGTTAAAGAAAAGTATGGTTCAAAATTGTGCATATGGTCTAATCTCAGTTTTGAAAAATAACACAAAAACTTGGCATTTAAAAGGAAAAAAAACTGGGAGAAAATAGATTAAGACTATTTAGCACTTACTGTCTCTGAATAATTAATAGCTTTCTACTTAGTACTCTTGTTACATTTTGCGTGATTTGCCTGAGCATGATCCTTAGTTTATGCTATCTCCCCCTCTGGGAATGCCTTTCCTTTTTCTTTGTATGTTGGAACCAGTTTGCTCAGACCAACTTAAATACTAGCTCTTCCCTGATGAAATTTTCTATCTACTTGTCTGGCCTCCTATAGCTTTCATATAGTACATCTTTCAGCTAAAAATGATGTTATGTTTTAAGATTTCCCTTTAATATCTTACAGTCCGTAGAAATGGAAAGTAGTCTGGATCAGGAAGCAGACTGCCCAAAGCTGAATCTTATCCCTACACTTATTCCCTAAGTGACCTTGCCCAGGTTATTTATTCTTTCAAGGCCTCATTTTCATTATCTGTAAAATAGAGTTATATCTTATATCTAGATATAAACTTCTCTGAGGCATAGAGACCTTGTCTTTATAGCCAGTGATTTACTCTAAGGCTTTGCTACATAGAAAGTGAAAACCTATTTTAGTTAATTACATGCAGTTGACATAGGGAACCCCATGGTGTTAGTAGTAGGCATATTCACGGGCACAAAGTACTTTGCAATAAAGTAGATCAGTAGCAACTGTGACCAGTTATACCAGGTATGGCCTTATATTTTAAAGGCTATTGACAGACATGAGTTTGAACAAGCTCCGGGAGCTGATGATGGATAGGGAAGCCTGGCGTGCTGCAGTCCATGGGGTCACAAAAAGTGGGACACGACTGAGCGACTGAATTGAACTGGCCTTTTTATTTAGCTATTATATCTCATATAATTCCAGGAAGGTTCTCATTTGTTCATTTCCTGGGAAAACTTTCTATTGAATTCACATTATGTGATAGTTACTGTTCTAGGTTCTGGGGACAGAAGTGATACAAGGAAAGGAACTTAAAATTTAGTGTTCATGGTGATGGTAAGTAGAGACAAGGTAACATGCAGTTACACGCAGGGGCAACAGCTCTAGTAGGAACATGAAAAAGATACATCGGAGGCACACAGGCCAGAAGCTGCAACTCTTAAAGGGAAATAAGAAATAACAAAACCTTTGCAGAGCAAGAGATGCTTGTGCTGAGGCTCAGAGAATGAAGAATTATCTAGGTGAACTGGGTTTGAAAATGCCCTTCAAGGAAAAGAAATCAGCAAGTCCGAAGGCCTGAAGTTTATTTTTCTTCTGACCCTTGATTTTGGGGAGACACTGTTGTTTCTGGCTGAGTCAGCTGTTGAGATAGTTAATGGTAGTAATACTGACCCTGAAGAAGGAGGCTCAGAGATTTTGTATATTTAGGATAGTGTCTCATCGTGAACTTGGAGGTGATTCAAAAATATCTGGGACACAAATTATATGTCTAAAACAAAGTGAAACTGAGCCTGCAGAGGTGTGAATGTGTGCAGCCTGAAGCTGGAGAGGTGAGCCTGAGTCCTGAGCTAAGAGACCTGATGCCGTGGAGGTGAACATGTGACCCACCTGGAGGTCCTGAGGCTGGGGAGGTGAGCTTGGGTACCACGCTAAAGGAGCTTAAATCCATCCTCACAAAGAGACCAAGCCCGGAAGGATTCTTAATAGTGAGCGACATTATTAATTTTTTAAAGAATAAACTTAATGGAAGGCAAACTTATTAGGAGGCAATATGGTGACCTAGGGAGACCTGAATAAAGATAGATGCAGCGCATAAACTGATTTGAGAAACAGTCAAATTCAACAGGATAGCAATGGAGTGAGTGTGGGTAGTTAAAAAGCAAAGCAGGACATAACTGGAACTGGTGATGACAATCACCAAGACAGAAAAGCAGAATGTACTCTCTGTTTTAGAAGGAAAAATAGAAGCATGAGTTTGAATGTAGTCTTAAGCTTGAGTTTCTGTGAGATATCCAGGCTGGACAGATATATGTCCTAGAAAGCTGGATATTTGATATTTGGAGCTCAGAAAAGAGATTTAAGACTAACTTCAGAGAGCTAATGATAAAATAAGGCATTAAAATAGAAGTGGAAGATAAAAATCATGCTGCTAATGATAAAATGAGGCATTTGACATTGAAACAAAATAAAAATCATGAACTCAAAAAAAAATCATGAACTCAAAAAAAACTCAAAAAAAAAATAAAAACTTAACAATTGTTGATATTGAACATTTAATTTAGCTTGGAGCTTTCTAGAAATCTGGACAAAACAGAAGGTGCTATTCTGTCCACAGTATGTTTTCCCTTGCCAGAGTTTATGAAAAAAGTGTTTTCTCATAATAATACATCAGAAAATTTGGGGAAATGGCAGAGTGCTAATGACCCTCCCTGAAAGCCAGAAAATGCAATTTAAAGACTCAGCATTTACACTATTGGCACAGAAAACATTCCCATTAGAGGGAAAATATTTGACCCTGTCAGAAGTCATAGAGAAATGTATCAACATGTTTAAATATTTGCAAGGATTGGTATCTTAGGAAAAAGCAATTTCTTAAAAATGTCTTGTCAAATGGCACTTTGACTAACCCTTTTAATTCTTAGAAGACTGATTGGTTAAAATTAATTGAAGTTTTATATAAAACTCAGTGATAAGCTAGTCAGGCCCAGACTGAAGACCGTGTTTTCTTCTTTCTTTTCAGACATGCATTCCATGCCAGATCCTGGCCACCATAATCACATTTTACGTCTCGACCCCGCAGAGCAGTCCTGCTGAGCAAACACTTGGCTCTCATCTCCGCCAAGGCTTGGTCCGATATATTTGTTGAAGAGATCTGACTGTCTCAACTACTGCTAATGCCCACCATCCCGTTTACCCTCCTCTGAATGAATACAAGTGTTTCCCAAAGAAGACAGCTCATCTTTGAGTTTCTTAGTTTTCCAAACATGGTTTGCTTTGAGCTCAAGGGGGAAAATAAAAGCCTCAGGAATTTCAGCAGGTCTTATTGTAATTTTATTAAATAGAGCCCAGCTTGAACATCATCTGTATTCTGAGTTCCAGCTCTTTGTCAGGCCCTTGTAAATGTTGATGCATGGTTGGCAGGTTCTTTAGGTGTGGTGTATTAGTTTCCTAAAGCTGCCATGTCAAAGTGCAACAAACTGGGTGGCTTAAACAACAGAAATGCATTGTCTCACAGTTCAGTAGGCCAGAAGTCCCAGATCAAGGTGTCAGCAGGGTTGGCTGCTCCTGAAAGTTGCGAGGAAGAGTCAGTCCCATACCTCTTCCCTAGCTTCCGGTGATTCGCTGGTGATCTTTGGCTTGTATTTGCATCTCCCTGATCTCTGTCTTCATCTTCCCGTGCCACGTTACCAAGTGCCCGTCTCCTGATGCCTGCCTCTGTGTTTAAATTTCCCCCTTTTTATAAGGATTAGGGCCATTTTGGATCAGGGCCCCTTCTAAGGACTCCATTTTAACTTAATTACTTCTACCAAGCCCTCTGTTTTGAAACAGGGTCACATGTGAAGTACCGGCAGTTAGACATTCAACGTTCCTCTGGGGGACACAATTCCACCCAGAACGTGTGGTCTGCACTTCCTAAGAAAGTGAGGGGTTCTCGAACTTTGAAACACGTTAGACGCACTCGAGGAGCAACAAGTCCTCAGGCCCCTTTCTCTCTCTGCCAGGGTGCCCTGATCGCTCCCCTCTGCACAGCCCTGTCGCTGATGTGACGGCCAAGGAGAGAGGGAACATTCCTTATATCTCTACAGGGAAACATTTCCCAAAGCTCGCTCTGCAACATGAGTCATGCGAAACACTCAGCAGTAAAAGATCCCAGGCAGTTGAGTTCTGGAAAGACATTCCCAAACCTCACAATTAAAACAGGAGCCGTTTAACCTGATGGCTGTTTTTTGTTTGTTTTGTTTTGTGACTTGAGGATCTTACTACCCTCCCATGGAATTAATGTTCGATAGAGAACATTATGGGAAAGGCTGGTTTAATGTTTACTGTTTACAGAACGTATTCACAGTTCTCTCATTTGATTCTCAGAATGGGTTCTGGTGGACGCAGAGTATTTATTATGGGTTTGTGGTGGAGAAACCACAGTTTACAGAGGTCCATCACTGGCCAGGATGAGGTGGCCAAAAGTGACGGTGATAGAACTTGCATCTAAGCCTTTTGATTACACATCCAGTACTTTCCCCCTCCTTCGGCACAGAGTTTCTCAAGATTGGAACTCTGTTACATAATCTCTCTCTCCCTTTTTCTTTGCTACCGTAATTGCATTCAGGACAATTCCTCAACCTTTTCTGAGAAGCGACAGCATCATTTCTGGGTGAGGATGAGAAGGACAAACCAGAGGGTAGGGAGCAACTACACACCCATGATGCTCTGCCTCGGGCTGCCTGCCTCCTCCTCTCCCCAAATTCTCACTTTTATTTAGCAGTTGGGCTGTTCTTTTTCTCTTATTTGCTGCTGCTAAGTCACTTCAGTCGTGTCCGACTCTGTGAGACCCCATAGACGGCAGCCCACCAGGCTCCCCTGTCCCTGGGATTCTCCAGGCAAGAACGCTGGAGTGGGTTGCCATTTCCTTCTCCAATGCATGAAAGTGAAAAGTGAAAGTGAAGTCGCTCAGTTGTGTCCGACCCTTAGCGAACCCATGGACTGCAGCCTACCAGGCTCCTCTGTCCATAGGATTTTCCAGGCAAGAGTACTGGAGTGGAGAAACTCTACAGGCTTTATAAATCATCTGACTTCAAACTCACTACACATTCTCTCCATTCCAATATCATCTCTCCCTCCCTGTCCCTCATCTTCAAGCGTCCCTACTTTATTGGTTCCTGAAATGCTTGTGGCTTTCAGGACACAGCTTTCATCTCTTGGATGCTGTCTGTTGCCGTAGACATTTGTCTGAAGGGAGTCTGGGTTCCAGACCTGCAGGGATTGCCAAAGCTCTCAGACCCTGTTGGGGCTGGTTAGTCCCTGCGCCGTTGTCCTCTGACTCACGAACACGAAAACCCTCCATCATTCCATCACTTCACCCACTGCCCAGGGTGGGCTGTTTCTCAAAGGCAGGGTCAGGGACAGAAGTTCCTTGTCTTAGGAGGAAAGCTGATTTAATTTAAAGAACATCTCTGGGTGTTTCATCACTTAGGGTGAAAGAGGGAAGTTTCTCAAGCATTTGGGGAGTAGGAGTTTATGTAGCAGGAATTGTTGGAATAGATTCTGTTCTACTGGACTGTGGGATTGCTCTATGAAGTTGGCCTTACACTCTTTCTGGGGTAGAGCTCTGATCTGACTATGATGTGAAAGGCATGGCTGACCTTCTGACCTCCTTGGTAACAGCCTCCCAGCATCATCTGTGGACTGGTGCTGCACTGATACAGACTCAGCAGTAGTCATCCTGGGGAAGGACGGGGAGCTGGCACTGAGCCTGACTTCAGGCAGTGAGATGCCCAGCTGTCAGTCACTCCTGCGAGGAGAAGTGAAGCTACAGTATTTAGTATCTACAGGGGTCTGTGAATTCCAGCCCCTGTGGAGCCATGCTGGTCTGAAGCATGTCCAGGGAAGTGAGGTCTGTAGGGAGTAGGATGGTAGACAGGGAGCAAGACCAAAGGTCAGGATTGTAGCTCCCGGTGGTCCATCTAACCGAAGCCCTCCACGCATTGCCTGGGGCCACTGGGACAGGGGTCAGGGTGAGGAGGGACAGGAAAGGGATGGGGTGATCAGGGAAGGCAGACCCCCACACTAAGGAAACGCTTTGCTCTACGTTGCACATCCCTTCCTGTCCCCCTACTCTGCTCTGTGATTGGCATTTGGTGCCTTCTTTTCATTCCAGGTCTCTCAACCAGAATGATGTCACTGTTGACAGTTTGGGCTGGATGACTCTTTGCTGCATGAATTATCCTGGGCAATGTAAGGCGTTTGGTGGCATCCTTGACCTTGGCCCACTAGATACCAGGAGCACCCCACAAATTGTAACCATGAAAAAAATGTCTCCAGACATTGTTCAGGGTTACCTGGGGGTGAAAAATTACATTTGCCCCCTTGACTGAGAACCACTGCTCTAGAGAAAAGAACTTTAGGGGTGTCGGGAAGCTAGGCCCTGAACAAAGAGTGTCAACTATTTGCTAAGGGCTGAGCTTCAGTCCTGCCTGGGATATAGACCATCCAAGAGAAGCTGGGGTTCTTACAGCTTCATTATATAAATACAAGCCATTCAGTAGGGATTCCTGGGACACTGGGACAGGCACAGCTGTTACACAGGGCTCGGTCACAAGGAGCACGTCATACACCGCGCACACAGCCTCAAGGTCAACTCCAGACATCACCTGCTGGCAGGACAGAGCATCCGTGAACTTGGTCAGTCTTGGTTGAAACTGTTCACGAACTGAGGAATGCAGGTAGGTCTCCATCAGCTGCAGCAGAATAGGTGTAAGAAAAGTGACAGGGAAAACCGTGGTGATGATGATGATGAAGACAAATGTTTTTATAAGACTTACCACATGTGACACTAGTCTAAAACTTTGTCCTTTTTTTTTCCTATCTGGATATAAATCTGGCTCATTTCCTAACTGTCTTCAGGTCACTGTGTAAATTTTACTATATCAGAGATGCTTTCCCTGGACATCTTGCAAAAAATAGCAAGCACTTCCCCTTCACTCGCAATCCCTTTTACCCTGCGTTATGTATTCCCAGGCAGCGCTAGTGGTAAAGAGCCTGCCTGTGCAGGAGACAGAAGAGATGAAAGTTCAATCCCTGGGTAGGGAACATCCCCTGGAGAAGGAAATGGCAACCCACTCTAGTATTCTTGCCTGGAGAATCCCATGGACAGAGGAGCCTGGCGGGCTACAGTCCCTGGGGTCGCAAAGAGTCAGACACGACTTGGCAACTAAACAACAATGTTCTTCATAGCACCTATCACTATCTGACATGTTGCATACTTACTTTTTGATAATCTATCTCCTTGCTCATGATAGTAAGCTCTACAAGAATGGAAACTTTTTTTTTTCCACTTCTATACACCACCAGTTATTTAATTTAAGGGGTTGTTATGGGCTGAGTTGTGTCCCCTCTAAAAGCCTATTACCCTTAGAACCTCAGAATGTGATTGTATTTGAAGGTAGGACCTTTAAAGAGGTGATTCCATTAAAACGAGGTCATTGGGGAGGAGCCCTAATCCAATCCAACTTTAATCCTTGTAAGAAAAGGAAATTTAGATACAGAAAGAGACTCTCGCCTCCTGCTGTGTGGCCTGGTTCCTAACATGGACCAGGACCAGTCCATGGCCTGAGGGTTTGGGACCCCTGCATGGTCCATGGCCCAGAGGTTAGGGACCCCTACTTTAAAGCTCAGATCTTATAGCTCAGTGTGTGCTAAGGCTGATCCAAGTCCTACCCGCTGGCTTGTATCTGTTACACTCTTTCCAGCAGTGGAAATCGCACTGAACATGGAGTGAAGGACGCAACCCCACCTCCTTGTCTGTGTTGTCTTATATTCCTCACTTTCCTTCTCTAGGCCGCCCTTTCCCAAATACAGTGGGGGCACATTAGACTGGATAATTTCCTAGGGCCCTTCCAGTCCTAATTTTCTATATGTCCATTCCCTTTCTTAAAACACTCCCCTGTCTTTCCAGCTGTATCCTCAATGGTACGTGTGGCTTGCTTGGTTTTCTCTGTCTCAATTTTGTGTTGGCTGGCCAAAGAGTGCTTCTGGTTTGGGTAGCATTGCACTCCTGATCTGGCCCATAAAATAGAGAGCAAAACAAACAGATGGGCTCGTTCTCCTCTTGGGATGTAGCTGATGGGTTTGCCTCTGGAATTACTGGCCTTCCGCTTGCTGACTGCCTTCATTCTGAAAGGTCATTAGCGGCTTTGTCCTCAGTTCAGAAGATCTGTTTCCCATTTTCTTCCCAATCTCCCTGCCAGTCCACCCCTCGCTGACTCCATCTCCCAGTGTCGGTAATCCTATGTAAGCACCGTCCTCCTGGGGCCCCGATCTCCCAAATCCCACGGGTTCCTCCTCTGAATCTGACAAAGGAGATGCTAAGGGGTGGATACCCCAAGAGTGGGGCCTAGTTGAAGACTTTATCTACTCCTTGCAGCTGCATCTTTTGTGAGTTGCATTCTCTGGCTCGTCAATACCATTTCCCATTAAATTAAATAGCTTATTGACTGGTGTGCCACATGGCAATGGGGTTGATGGGATTCACAGAGACTCCTCACTGCTCCCGCCCTCCCCCCAACAATCACAGGTCACTGCTCAGTAAATCAGCTGGTAATGGAGTTTGAACTCTCAGAATCAGCTCTGTGTACCCTTTTTATTTGTTTTTAATTTGTATCAATGGTAATTCTGTCTGTATCAATTTATGTGAAGGTACAGGCTGCAGAGCTAAGGAAGTGCCCTTTTTTATCCCATTAACCGCAGAGAGGGACAATCACCTTTTCTGGCTTCTCTCTGGCGCCTGGTCCAGTGGCCGAGGAGCATCCCCTTTCACGGAAGGGCACCCAATGTCAGGACTCGCCAAAGTGCCTCCTAATCTCCACCAGACCCAGGGTGCAGCACTGGATTTGTTTGCCCCAGGTCATCCTTCCTCGCACCTTGTTGTTCAGACGAGCTATAAAATGAACATAGGATGGAAGTGTCTGGAGGGAGGAGCTTGCCCCTCGTGACCTTCAGGATCGCCTGGCTGGCAGGCTCCTTTCTGCCAAGCTGGTTCTTAAGCATTCTGCAGATCCCTTCTGCTAGAATTCGGTCTGCTTCCTTAGTCTAGCTCCGCCAGGTTATTCATCTACAGGTGAATGCTATTTACAATTCATCAGTGTTGGGCCTGGACTGTAAAGCAGAGACAGTTTCCTGCAGTGCCCTTTACCTTCCTCTCAGGGTCCTCTTTTTTCCCCTCTGGCCCTGTAAAAAAAAAGAAAAATGGAGATACAGAATGGAAATAAAACTCATACAAGAATGGTTGAATGTAAATCCACTTGGGATTCCCCAGGATAGGCATGGCCAAGGTGGAAACAGTCTGGGGCGACAGAAGTCACCCCTGGAGAGAAGCAGATGGGTCTACATCCCATAGGATGAACCTCGTACTGATTCCAAGAAGGAAGGGCATGAGGGGGTTAGTGGTGAGAGAAAGTCGGACAGAAAGTAGGAGCCACTCTAAGCTGTAATCTCACGTCCACCTCCTATATGATTCGATACACTGTCAAAGAAGGGCTAAAAAAAAAGAGGATAACACTGAGCTCCAAGCAAGAGACCAAACCCAGAGGCTGCTCAGAATGCAGAGGGCCAGGTGGAATTCAATCTTGGGCGTGGAGGATTCCAGACATAATTCCCTAAAGCTTTAAGGAGACTACGAACCCAGCTGGCATTGGCATCACTTTGCCAGCTTACAGAGAGTGTGTTTCTGCTCCCACAAGAGCCTCTGTGGCCTCTGGTCTTATGAGGACCTCTGCTAAGCCCTGCAGGGCAGCCCCACCTCTGTGTCCTCAGGTTGGGTTTCTTCATTTGTTCCTATCTCGGGATCTTCACTCTCTGTCTGTCTCACCTCCCAAGTCCTGGAAGCTGGTTAAAAAAAGCCCATGCTGTGCAGGGCACAGAGGGTATAAGGGAACTCTCTGTACCTTGCTGTCAATTTTCCTGTGAACTGCTCTAAAAAGAATAAAGTCTTCTGAAGAAAGTCTATGTTGTCCCAGCTGAGGACAAACTGTCAATTTTTTTATTTAATTTTTTTAACTTTTAAATTTTGTGTTAGAGTATAGTTGATTAACAATGCTGTGATGATTTCACATGGACCGCAAAGGGATTCAGCTGTACATATACACGTATCCATTCTCCCCCAAATTCTCCTACCATCCAGTCTACCATATAACATTATATATTGCTATATTTAAAATGGATGACAAATAAGAACCTACTGTATAGCACAGGGAACTCTATTCAATGTTGTGTCAACTGCTTACTTTTAAAATTCAAGCCCTCTCCTAACCTCTCAAAGTTCTGGACTTCTTACTATCTTCTTGTGTAAGCGGCACCTCTAGTAAAATTCATTTGCTAGTTTGTATTTAAGTGAAACCCCATTAATCCTGAAATTTAATTATTTGGTTAGATCGAATTCTTTGACTCCCAAGTTACTGGTTCCTCCCACCTCTGGTCAGTTTATGAAATTGGACTCAGGGGGCCAGACTCCTATAACAGACCCATTTCACAGATCAAATGCCAATCAGATGGATGATCTGATGATGATCTGATGATCAGATCAGACTGATGGGCTTTAGGGATTAAGTTTGAGGGAGATGGAAAAATGATTTTGAACAGAGGAAACTTCCCACTGAAATATCTCAGTTAATGAAAAGCAATATATGGAGAGTGCTTACTAAATGCTGGGCTTTTCACAAGCACTATTTTCTTTACTCCTCCTATAATACTATGAGGCTAGCTTGATGAAAATAACCCCTTCCCTCACCTGAAAATTGTTATAATAATAATTTACCTTACTGGGTGCTTTTGAAGATCAAATAAAATATAGTATATGCCATAAGAGTTTGTCAACCTCATACATTTTGCAAATGTTAGTTGATGCTGTTACTATGTCTCAAATCAAACCTCACAGGCAAGTGGTAATTTCAGGTGTAATTTCAGGTCTCTGTGTAGTTGGCTGCCTCCCTCAGATCTAAACTACTCAGCTCTGTAGCTGGAGTTGTGAATTTGATTACATCTCATTGCTTTGCTCTTAGGCACCCATTTTTTATTTTTTATTTTTTCTGCTTTAAAGAAGAGTTGTAATAAGGCAAGAGTTCCTCTCTTAGCTCAGGACCTGGAGTCTAAGTTAGCTTCAAAGGGAACTGTTTCACAATCCCTTAGCCAGCTGGCCGGATGACCTGCAGGGTGGGCTGATAAGGTTGGCCGTGCTGGAAGCGGCTCAGGTTTGTCCACTGGATGCTCTTGCATCTGACTCCTGGAAGCCTCTAGCCGCTTAATGGCTTCATTTAAGTGATAATATGAGCAGATCGTATGTCAGGTTGTTAAAATGGTGATAACATATTGCACTAGGAGAGCATTATCTATGGTAACTGCATTATAATGGCGAGGGAATGTCGACAGAACTACACATGATATTCCCATAAACACCAAATGAATTCAGAGCGACGAGGCTATTCATTCCAAGAGCGGCCAAGGCAGGAAGAGGTAACACTTCATTTTCCAGGACCTCATTTCCAAACATCACAAAAGGAGACTCATGCAGGCAGGTGTTGACCCATCAAAGTCAAACAGATCCACACGCTTCTCTGATTCATAATCGCTCTGGACACCCACTTACCCATCTTCGAAGCAGTGTGCAAGCACACACAACTTTCTCCTGAGCCATAAGTACCGTATGTCCAAGCTTCACTTCACTCTCCTAGGGAATTATGGAGGTAGGACTGCACAGAAAAGCATCCAGGCAGTCTTGTCCCCCACCTCCCCACTCCCTACACCCTGAGGCCACCCCCGAAACAGTAACGTCAGAGAATCTCACTTTGTCATCCCCAGCCCCCAGGTTTCAATCCCCTGGGCAATTTGAGAAGAACTCCTCAATACCCAACCCGAACGCCTTCTGCTTTGGTGTGCCAGTCTTAAAGTACTGTCTGGCCCAGGGCATTCACATCTTAAAAGAAGACTCTAAAAGAGAAGAGGGCTTCTTCAGAAAATGCAGGTGTAACCAACCTTAAGCTGGCAATCATAATAGTTACCTCCTGTGTAATGCTTATTACAAGCCAAACAATGTATTTCCTTTATCTGTAAATCTCAGAAACTTCTCCAAGGCTGGGTTTACAATTCCCATTGTAGAGATGAAATAACTGTTAAATCACAAGCAAGAAGGGATAGAACTAGCATTTAAATACAGTTCTGCAAAGCCTTTGTTTTGGATCGTCTTGCCCAGTAAATTGCCTGACATCTTTGAGTCTGTTTTCCTATTCACTAAGTTCTACATCAAGTTCTGAAACTGTGTCCCTGCCTTACAAGGCTATTATGAAGGTGACTTAGACAATACAATATATATATGCCCTTGTGAAACTACAAATCACGAAACACGTGTCTATAATCTCTCGTGGAAAGTGTAAAGTCCTGGGTGTAGAGTAACAAAAGCTGAGTTCAAGTGCCTTATTGGATAGGGTTCTTCAGTCCATCACGGTCTACCCTTGTGGGATTAAGCCCTGCCTTCTTCCTGTAAAACGGGCAGTGAGCCCTTTGGCACTGGCGGTGGGCAGGCTCTTCGTTGCCTGCCTACTAGTATCCTCCACGTGCTGGCCTAGGAGCTTCTGCTCTAGTAGCTGATAGTCTAAAGGGGCGAATAGACTGTGTAAACAAATAGCAAGAATAAAAGTTCCTAAGTGCTGTAATAGAGGTAAGTGTAAAGTGTTTTGGGAGCATCAATGAGGCAAAGCACCTCGTCCTCAACAACCTCATTACAAGGAAACAGATGGATCGTGCTCTATCAAAACTAATAGAATGAAAGATATTGCAAAGGCAATATGCGCTCAAGTGCTTGGGAAACTAAAGCGTTACATACAAGAAGGAGAGCTTATGATTCGCCCCAAGGAAAGAATTGCTATCTGAGGGATTCCCATGCCAGTGGGGAAATATTTTTAGGGGAATATGTTCCTGGTGGTTCCTACATGACACATTCAGGAGGCTTTCTGGTCCCTTGGCTCTGCTATAAGCCCTGTTTCTCAGCGCCAGCCTGAGTCCCTCTTTACTATAATCTCCTTCTATTTCAAAAGGTGAAGGATTGTGACCTGAAAGCTTGTAGGCCTGAGGCTTTCCCATCACCTGAGCAGTGAGCCCCAGGGAATCCCCCGGGGCCAGAAGGAATGGCCTTCATCCTTTCGGAAAGCGATGAGACAGGAAGCTCTGAAGCACTGATTCCCTGGCCCCGGGGAAGCCCTGAGGCCAGGGGAGATTTCTGGCAGCCCCTCTAACACTGCAATTCTCTCAGCTTACCTGGCTGTGATTTGGGATCAGGGCTGTTGTTTTTCACTGCTTAATAAGAGAGATGCTAGCAAGAGAACAATGCATTCCTGTTGAAATATTTTGGCATCAAAATCCATATAGGGTACGGTTGCATTTATGTGAAGTGTCCAGAGTAGCCAAACCCAGAAAGAAAGAAGGCAGATTAGTCGTTGCCTAGGGTTGGGCGCTGAGAAGGGTGGGGGCTGGGAAAGGATGGGGAGTGAATGCCAGCGGGCAGAGGGGTCCTTTCTGGGGCAACGGGAATGTCCTCAAGTTGACGGGGGTGATGGTTGCAAACTCCATAAATAAGCTAAAAACACTGAATTGTATAGTTTAAATTGGTGAAATGTATTTTAAGTGAACTATATCTCAATAAAGCTGTTAAAATGTAAAACATAGACATACCAAGTGTTCGTCTCAGAGGCACTCCAAGAAGTCTCCCGGTGGAAAGAGAAAACTGTCCCAGAAGCTGGCTCTGACCCTCCGAGTTTCAGTTCCCTCCTAAGGTTCTGTCGCCCTCTCCACCTGCCATGATGCAGAACCCCAGGAAAAGCTGATGGTCACCAGGGACAGAAGCCTGGCTGGGCCTCTTCTCCTCTGCCGAGTGCCTCATGGGCCTTAGCTCAAGGCAGATCTTTTTCTCTAAGCCATAAACTCTGTTACATCCAAGTTAAAAATGCTATTAGATAGTATGAAGGGGGAAATGGGGAGTAATTGTTTAATGAGTAGAGCTTCCATTTTGCAGGATGAAAGAGTTCTGGAGATGGAGGGCATAACCATCTTGTGATGGTTGCATAACAATGAATGTACTTACTACCTCTCAACTGTAAAATAAAAAATGGCTAAAATGATAAATTTTATGTTGTGTGTATTTTAACACAACTGAAAAAAAGAAAATTATCATATAATTGAGGTGGTCTCCAAAACATTGTTAGAATGAGTAAGAGCAATGATGGACTTCCCTCGTGGCTTAGTGGTAAACAATCCACCTGCCAGTTTGATCCCTGGGTGGGGAAGATTTCCTGGAGAAGGAAACGGCTACCCGCTGCAGTATTCGTGCTTGGGAAATCCCATGGACAGAGGAGCCCGGTGGGCTACAGTCCGTGGGGTTGCGAAAGAGTCAGACACGACTTAGTGACCCGACAACGATAACTACAAGAGAGTAATGGAAAGGGGAATGCCCTACAGGAAATTAAGCAACTGGTCAGAGACTAGTCAGTATGACAATGCTGCCTACTCAGGGAATCCTGAAACTGTATCCCTACAAATGAAAATGGTGTTTCTTCTTTTCCAATGTCCTTGATCCAGGAGAAGCTCTGTGTGACGTTGTACTATTAGAGAGTTAAGAGAAACCTAACCTATGCTAGGTGCTTTCAAAAATCATTATTAGATATCGATCACAGAGCAAAAGGAGTTTGGCTTTGCAGCGTTATGTCTTACTCATCTCACTTTCCCAACCTGACACACCGCTCTCACCTGGCCAAGGTACTTTTTATTTCTCAGATTAAAATTATGCTCACCATCCACCCTAAACTCCTCTAGTATTCCCAAGTTCATCCACCCCGTTGCTCAAGCTAGAAACCTCAAAGGGATCTTTGGCATCTCCATTGCCTTCCGATCAATCATTAGAAGCTTCTTAATTTAAGTCCAAATTATCTCATGGGTATGTCTGCTCACTTCAAACCACACTGCCTCCTCCCAGGTCTAAGCTGCTGGTCTCATTAGTCTACACTCCTACAGTAGCTTGTGAAGTGACCCCCTCCCTTCAGACCCAGTTTCCCTACACCTATCCCCAACCTCATTCTTGAAGTAGCAGCCGGAGTGACCCCTTTAGAGTTTAAATCAGATGAAGTTCCTCCTGGGCCAAAGCTTCACAGGCTAGCCGCCCCAGCCAGAAGAGCCTTCCTGTGGCCTGCGGTGCTCCGCACGGCCCAGCACCTGCTGACCTCTGTCCTTCACGCCACCTTCTTCCCTGTTCACAGGGTTTCATAGCCTTTCCCATCACTTTAAAGGCCCCAAGCACTCTTCTTGGCTAAATCTTATTCCTCCTTCAATTCTTGGCTTAAATATCACTTATGAGGAGAAGCCATTAATTAATTCATTTACTACTTATTCATTCATTCAGTAAATATAGTACTTAACATATCTTGTCATTATGAATTGATTATTTACTCTTTAAAAATGTCTTTCTTTAATGCAGGAAGGTCTTTAGGGGTGGAGACTATTTAATTCACCAATGTATTACTTTCACAAACAATAGCTGTTTAATAAATATTTGCTGAATAAATGAGTGAATCTTTAAATGAAGGTCATATTTCTTTCTGATAGCATGTGGCATATGGAAGGTTTATTGCTTTTTTCTCTTTCTGACTTTCTCCACATCATAAAATAACAGCATGTGAGGCTGAAGGCGATGGGAAATAGGTTCGCCAGTTTCCTAATGGAAATCAGCATCGGTTAATAAAAGATAATAATAATGACTAGCATTTGTATGGTGTTTTACAATTTGCAAAACATTTTCAACATGCATTATCTTATGCAATTTAATAAACACAATCTAGCCCTTGGCTGCTCTATAAAAACTGAGTTAAAAAAGAAAAATCTTGATGACAAAAGAGATGAGGCTGTTGTAATACTTAAAGTTCACAATTAAACAAGGGTGTGTTAGAAAAAGAGGGCTGCTCCTTTCAAATCCTGGGGGCACCCTGTGGGTTTGCAGAAACAAAGGTACATCCTCCAAGTCCTTTGGTATCTGTACCCTGTCAGAGCTCTGGGCTGCTCACCATTTGGCTTAGATCCCAAGATGCGGTGTGTACAACCTGATGGATTCCACCCGTTTCCCATCAGCAGGAAGAGTCCTCTCTAAAGTTCAAGGACAAGCAGCATCTCTGCAAATAGAATCTGGAGTCCAGGATCCACGGGCTGTTACTTGTAAGGTGAGGGAGCTTTCCCTGTATTGAAGCTCCATCCCTACAAAAGCAGCCACACTTGGGGGTTTCTTAAGTTAAACTATCCCTTCTCTTTCTCTCCCTTCCTTCCTATTTTCTTCTAAGAGTCGTTTCTTTTTACCTGTATGTATGTAGCAATAGAATGAGACTTTCAGAGCACAAGTACCCACAATACTCATCAGAAGCAGATTTAAGAAGTTGACTAGGGTATCTACACAAATGGTAATTCACAGGCTTAAGTGGAGGATACCTGTGAATACATATCCATTTACAGTTTCACAACTGTCTTACTCTACAGAGTAAAAGTCCAAAGGCCTTTAATCTGGGCAGTCAAATCCTGATCAGTTTACCTTCATCAAAGGGGAATGGCACCTTCAAGGATTTTGCCTGGCACTTTCAATCTTCTTCTCTTGGTATTGATTCTCTGGTGTCATGATCAGCAAGAGGCCAGCCTGAAGGGTTAGATGGCCCTGAGAAGAAGAGGAGTGTGAAGTGACAGAAAAGATAGATCTATCACCAAGTCCTAGAATTCATCGCACACTCCAGCTCAGTCAGTCTTGGAGCTGGTCAGGGTCAGGCCTGTCTAATGCTTGAATGGGAGACCAGCTTGGAATGGAATACCAGGTGCTGCAGGCTGGGAGGCCAGACGCTACAGGGGAGTGGGCACTGGCATGCCTCCACCAGCTGGAGCCATGCGTTTCAGCAAGTGATTCTCCCCCTCCCCTCCAAACTGAGTGATGTTTATCTGATGGTCTCTAGGTTTCTATTTGCTATAACATTCTGTTGTTGTTTAGTCACTAAGTCATGTCCACCTCTTTTGCAACCCCATGGACAATAGCCAGCCACGCTTCTCTGTTCAGGGGATTTTCCAGGTAAAACTACCAGAGTGGGTTGCCATTTCCTTCATCCTCCTGAACCAAGGGTCAAACCCATGTCTCCTGCACTGGCAGACAGGTTCTTTACTAAGCCACCAGAAAGTCTCAACATTCTAACATTATGGTTTTAAATTTCCTTTACCAGCTGAGCCACCAGGGAAGCCCTTACTCATTCTACAAGTCCTAAAAAAAAAAAAAAAGGATGTTGTCAAAGTTGTCAAAGACTGAAGAGAGGATAAAATAAAAAATGAAGCGTGTCCACCGATTTTGGCACTTGGTGAATGGGTTGGCTGGGGTGGAAGAACATGCTGAATTGAAGAATGAAGAGAAAGTAAGTGGAAATAGATTGCCAAGGAGAAAAAGGCACAGAGCAGTAGCCAGAGCTAAGAGTCTGATGAAAGTAGGGGAAAGAAACAATACAAATATGAGACACCTCGTTAGAAGATTTGTAAAAGCAATCAAAGTGGTTCTATGCTATTCAGCTTATAGGAGACTTTCCAGTGTTTAGAAAAATATCCACCAATGTGGAGTGGAAATGTGATTCCTGAGTGTCTCACTTTTTGTTTTAGGAAGATGGTGAGAAGAAGACAGTGCTCTGGAAATGGTAGCAAGGTGAATTGTGCCCAACAGAAAGATGAGAGGCTCCTCTTATTCCATGAAGTCCTAGAATTCAAGAAATGGGAAGTTTCTGGACATTTGGACATCGCACATGTGAAGATACAGGTGAAAGAACATGGCTTTAGAGTGTGGTGGACCTGAGTCCAACCAGTCTAATGGACAGAGTCTTCTGGGCATCCAGACAGGCTTATGACTTGACCTCTTTTCAGTCTAGTATCTTAAAATCATGTGTCCAACACCTATTTAGGGAGAAAGGTGATGAAGGGGAGGACAAATTCCTGGTGGCCATGGCCCAACACTGTCCCCACAAGTAGCTAGGGCAGACGTGCACTCAGAATTTATCTCCATAAAAGGCAGTTTAGCAAGTCCTTTAGAGGTCTTACTTCCTAACTCAAAGGATTCTTAAAAGTCTTCTGTTCTAGTAGTCTCCCTGAGATTAAATATGTGTGTACATAAATATATATATGTGTGTGTGTTTATATGTCTGTACATGTGTGCATATATATGTCTTGTACACCTATAATTTTACCTGGAAGTGAAAAAAAAAGTACAGTTGATTCTCTTTATTCACAGTAGTTTTGTTCTATAAACTTGCCATAAACCCTGAGTTAGTGAATACTGAACATTGCTCTTAGGGGCAATATAGGGTCAGGTTCCTATGAGCCTCTGATCATGACATTTTCATCAACTGATAAAGATGTAACCTTTATTACGTGCATTTCTGTTGAAAAACACTGCATTTATTGCACGTTATTGATTCAGTAACATTGAACTCATAGCCAGCAGAACCATAACTCACACCTGAGGAAAGCTTATCTAATACACATATCCTCTCTACAGGCACATCACAGACTTTTTGTGCTTAGGGAGAGTAGACAGAACATCAGCATTGTGCTTGGGGCAATTTTAAACAGTGAATGCATCAACAAAAAGTACAAACAAGTAAAAAAAAGACAGCACTAAATAGACAATAAAAAGAACATTTGTTTATAACGTCAGAGCTGAAAGGCAGAGGGTCACGTCATTTGACCTCGTCTGAAGGCGTACATGTCAGGTGACTGAATTTTTTGTTTTTTTAAATCACTCTGTACATGTTTTCAAATGACCATGAAAACACCGTGAGTATTGATTTGAGGTTACAAATAAATTTTAGCTCATAGGTGAAGTCACAAATACAGAATCCACGAATACTTTGCAAGGATGTATCTATTCATATTGGGCAAGTCCTCTGATCTCTTGAAGCTTGACTATAAAATAAGATTCATGATGCTTCCTTATTGCACTATGTGAGGATTAAATGAAATAATCTACATGAAGCGTTTGCGGAATAGCCAGCACGCCTCCCGAGACACAGAGGGAAGCCACCACTCCATCCCAGTCGCTCGTCGTTCCCTCCATCTGGCAGCCTCGTTTTCCCACCAGACCATCCAGGGTAAAGAGCCCCAACTTTTAATCTGGCTAGAACGTTTTCCCCTTGTGTTAAAATTGTCTTGGGAAACCATCAGGCTGATTTTTAATCATCACAGCTCATACGCCTCCTATTGCAAATGCTAAGTATTCAGTGCTTGCTTCAGTTTCTCAGATCTTCTTTCTCACATTTTGTACTTGAAGGTAAATCCATGCCTAATAAAAGAGCCCTTTTGTACCCAGCCCAGCTGCATCTGAGACTTGAATGCCTTTGCTTGCTCTCCTGTTTTTATTTTCTGTTTTGCTTCTCTTCTCTGCCTGATCAATACCTTCCCATCTGAAGAAGCAAAACATTCTCGCTGTTCTCTTCCCCTTGCTGCTGATTCTGACTCAAGGGGATAGGGGTGGGCGTGGGGCAAAGAGAGACAGAGTCTATATATAACCACAAAGATAATTCCTTCTCCTTGACATGTCCGGCAACTCCAGAGAGAATTTGACATTTGAGGGAACTGAGGAGCAAAAGTAATTCTTATTTATCTGGCTATTGGCACAGAAGGGATGCGGTGCAGCAAGGGAGCTGCAGGGGTGAGAATGAGTCAGGGATTTCAGGGAGGGAATATATTGCAGGTAAGGAAGAAATGATTCACCAACAGCAGTGAAAGGACGGAGAGCAAGATGCCTGAAGCAGATTTCTTAAGTCCACAACCCTGCCTCTAGGAGGACTGTAGCACTTTGGATTGGGACACGTGGTACAGGTGGGGAAATGATGGTGGTCCCAGGTGCTTACCTACTCTGCGTCCTAGATCAGCACTCCTCAGACTTTGATGTGCACACAAATCAACTCTCTCTAGGTGTATGTTCAGTCTTTCAGTTGTGTCTACCTCTTTGTGACCTTATGGACTGTAGCCCAGCAAGCTCCTCTGTTCATGGGATTTTCTAGACAAGAATGCTGGAGTGGGTTGCCATTTCCTCCTCCAGGGGATCTTCCCAACCCGGAGATCCAACCTGTGTCTCTCTTGCGTCTCCTGCATGGGCAGGCAGATTACCACTGAGCCACACAATCGACTCTAGGTCTTGTTAAAATGCAGCTTCTAGTTCAGTAGGTCTGGGGTAGACCCCAAGATTCTGTATTTCTAGCAAGTTTCCAAATGAAGCTGATGCCACTGGTCCTTGTATCATGCTCTGAGAAAGAAGATTCTAATAAAGTGCTTTTGGGAGAACCTAGGCAAAGAAGATGAAAGGAAGGTTGTTGGACAGCCACCTCCTCTTTCCCCCTGCCTATCTGTAGCCCTCTGTTTCCAAAACCTCATTTTGTATTTGTTTCCTTACTCATCCTTCCTACTCTACAGTCCCTTGGAGAGCAGAGACTGAGTGTTGTTGACCATTACATATAGGGCTTTGCCCAGAGGAGACATTTCATAAATATTAAAATTGTAGTTAAAAACATCCCTCTTCCTCCATGAAGTTTTGCCAGATCATTCCAGTTCTATAGCACTTATTATTTGTATCATTCATTTGGCAATTAATCTTATGAAGACCTACAACAGTTTTTGTATTGTTGTACTAGACTGTTATATATCTTTTGAATTACTATTTATTTTTTAGACCCTTTGCGTATTGACTCTGCAGCTAGATTGCAAATAAAGTTTTTGAGTTGAGGGACTGTATTTTCATTTATTCATCCATCATTTAGTTTGTACATACCTTGTACAAGGCAATGATGTAGGATCTTGATACACAAGATAAATAAGTTGGGATCACTGAAGGGCAGTGTAGTGAGAAAGGTTCAGTTCTCAATATCAGAGAGAACTAGACTTGGATCCTACATCTGCCACTTTTCAGCTGTGTGACCATAGACAAAGACTTAACACACCCCACCTTGGCCTGTCCAGCTGTAAACTGGGTTGAGGCATCAACTTTGTAAAACCGTGGTAAGTTTGGTTGAGATGATATACAGATTGTCCTGGTGATGAGCGCCTGGTGAACATTCAGAAAGAAACACTTCCTTGTTCTCTGGAAAGTTATCACCAAATGGTTTAGAAAAAACAGTGAGTTACGCAAATAGCCAAACCACCAGAGAGACTATGTTAGTGGAGTCATCCTTTGTAATTGCCACAGTCTAGCAGGCAAGGGCTTAATAAATGCTTATTGTTGATTGGAGGCAACAGTAGTACCTCTACTACAAAGGTGTTTAAGAGAGTTTAGTGGGTTCAATCCACTTTATTTATTTTTATATTTTTAACTTTTGAAGCATAGTTGACTTACCATAAGTAAGTAGTTTCAGGTATACAACATTTTTATAGATGACACACTATACGAAGTTATTATAGTATTATTGATTATCTTCCCTGTGCTACACATTACCCAATTTATTAATTTCAATGCAACTTACTTTTTTGACTCTTCCTATGTAATTATATATATACATATGTATATATAATTAAAGGATGTATGACAGATGCCAGAACTGGAAGTAGAAATTAAAAATAAACTTAGGATAGCAAAGAACTATCCATTCTGCTGATGGTGGTACCAAGGAGGAGGCGGAGTAAGCGTCAGTGCAGACGAGAGAGGACCTGTTAGGAAGCTTGGGAAGAAGATTTGGCAGAAGACAGCCCACAGGTATTCCTGTTACCGTGACAGCAAACACGATCACCACACTGCCAGAGGGCCCTCCTCACAAGGGCCTCGTTTACTCGGACATCTTCGCTGTGAAGGCTCATCTCTCATGTGGTCCAGGTGAGGACCCGGAAGCAGCATCCAGCACCAGCATCTCTCTGGTGGCCCACAGAGACAGGATGTATGAGCATCCAGTGTCCTGACTGCCGGCCTGGAGATGGGGCTGGGTCCACAGCCTCCTCCACATCGAAGTCACTGAAAGGTAGAAGATGAGGACGGAAGAGCATTCGGTTCCTTCTGGCTTCTCGGTCAGATTAGTTCCCCTCGTCGTCTACCAGGACCAGAGCCAAATATTCCTTCCACCCTAGTCTTCATGTCTTTCTGAGAAAGCGCTGAAAACCTGAATTGACTGTGCCCTCTGCTTGCACGCTCAGTCACTCAGTCCTGTCTGACTGTTTGCCACCCAGTGGACTGTAGCCCGCCAGGCTCCTCTGTCCGTGGGATTCTCTGGGCACGAGTACAGGAGTGGGTTGCCATGTCCTCCTCCAGGGGATCTTCCCGACCCAGGGATCAAACCCATGTTATTGTGTGTCTCCTGCAATGTGGGTGGGTTCCTTACCCGCTGAGCCATCTGGGAAGCCTGATTATGGCCTCTAGTTTTGGCCAATCCAGGAATTTCTGATAGTGGTTGCCACAAGAGGTAATGACCTAATGATGTTGAAAATGTGTCTGACCCCATTATGGTGCTCAATTCTTAGCCTCTAACTGAACTCCACTGCTTTAACACTGCCTTCAGAATCCATTAAAATAAACTTGGACCTGACGTATGGTCAGATTCCTGCCACAATGCATAGGGATGTCACCCAGAAGTGATTCTTGATATTTCCTGGTGCCAGCTTATATGAGCTCCACACTAAATGGTGCTTCCTGTCTTGAAGAAGCTTTGCAGAATATTCTTCAATCCAGAAAGGCCATTCAGAGGGAGTTTGCTTGATCTAACCCGAATGAGAAACACTTTCTTGAGCTCTGCAGGTTTCTCCAAACACTCCTAGAAGCTAACAGATTTCATGCTCACTTCTGTCACCCAAGCAAACAAGCGTACACCACCAAACCATAAATCAGCAGGTAACAGATTTTCATTTATGTGCTTTGACCTTGAGTATAGTTTTTAATTTGCTTTTAATTTGTATTGATTTCCCCTTTGATTCTTTAACCTTCCAGCACCTTCAGGTTAAAGGATGTGGCCATGACATCATGATCTTGGGTGCTCTAGGGGGAGGAAGGATGCAACTGGATGGCAGAGTCCGGGAAGAGGGAAAAGCGTTTGTGTTTAGACCTGGGGGGGAGGGCGTGGCAGACTGAGGGCAGGCTGGGTCTCCTGAAAATTCAGCCCAGGAGAAGCCTGGCCTGCAGTTCATATGATATCAGCCTCTAGAGAAGAAGAACGGGTAAGTGGTGAAAACACACACATTGGAGCTGCGGAAGCCTTCTGATTAAAATGGGCAGCCAGGTGACCTGAACGTGGCATCAACTGAAAAAATTCATCTCCAGTACCAGGCCTATTAAAGACCAAGGGTGGAAATTAACCTCGCTTAGCACAGTGATTAAGCTGCTGTCAATTGAGCCCTTTTCCTCTAGTGCTGAAAACTTACTGGTTTTTCTTTTCTTTAATTGGATTAAAATGAAGGAAACTCAAGACCTCAGGGGGAAAGAAAGCTGAGCAGAAACCGCACTCTCTAAGGGCTCCAGAGTCTGGCAACTGTGCTGCTCCTACTGTGAGAGTGCTTTTTCCCCTTTGATGCCTGGACTCAGCAAGCTACGTATCTGACTTTCTGGAAAGAAGCAGCTAGGATGGGACCTGAAATGGACTTACTTCAGATGCCACTGACCACTAGAGCTGGAAAGAAAAGTTAAGGGTGGCCTTCCGCACCCCCACCCCTGGTGGTGGTAATCTGTTGACCTCTTAGGACATTAGGAACCTCTGGCTAATGATTGGCACCTGACTACATTTGTCTTCCCACTGAATTCAGGGCCTTGTGTTATGCCTCTTTTATTTCTGCTAAAACATAAAAAGTCTGTCCTTTCTCTCATTAGCCTGAGGCGAGTAAGAAGGATAACCAAACTCTGAGGATGATGAATGCCTTGGGTGTTGGTCCTGAAGAAGACTTCTAGGGCTAACACAAGCACATAGCGTGTGTCTGGATGAATCAGAAAAAGGCGGTCTTCTGGAAGGACATTGATGCTCATCCTACTGCTCAAAGACCAAGTACATGCGTTCAAAGAAAAAAGTGGTCTTTCATAGGAGTGAAGGTGAGGAATGAGGACTCAGACACGGGTCTGATGGCACACAGCTTGATAAGCAGAATGCAGGCTGACTTTCAGCCATCCCCCCGTCTCAGTTAGGTGCACAGAGGGGAGGGTACAACCTGCAGAACCATAAGCGGTGGCCCCGTGTGACAATCTGGGAAGCAAGGAAGAAGCATGAGATGCTTTAAGGTGAAAGTGAAAGTCGCTCAGTTGTGTCCGACTCTTTGCGAGCCCATCGACTATACGGTCCATGGAATTCTCCAGGCCAGAATACCGGAGTGGGAAGCTTTTCCCTTCTCCAGGGGATCTTCTCAACCCAGGGATCGAACCCAGGTCTCCCGCATTGCAGGCAGATTCTCTACCAACTGAGTTATCAGGGAAGCCCCATACTTTAAGGTACTGGCGGCATAAGCAGAGGAGGAGAGACCCTTTACCTACTTTCTTTCTTTCTTAGTAGAGTCTATAGGACTCTGGCTGGCTGGCTCTGGGCTCCGCTAAACAAAGATGGGTTAATTATGAATGCACGACTCTTAGACTAACTAAAGCGAAGCTGAAGCCACAGACCCAGAAGGGGTGCTAAGGGAAAGACATACTGTCTGCTTTCCCAGATATATGCCCTGATCAGCACAGATTCATCTCTCTCTGTGGTCTCCCGCCTCATCCAGATTTTCCCACAGTCCCTGGGATTGTATGTTCAGAGAGACAAAGCCTGGTACTGTATATTCAGAGAGACAAAGTCCCTCCCACCTTTGCCACAGACAGCATCGGGACACACTCTTCCACACTGGTGAGAGTGCACACCCAGATCCACGAGGCACATGCTGCCTTCTTCTGAGGCTGTGCACCTCTTTTATGTCTCAGTTCCCAGCCTCAATAGGGGTTCGAGAGGAAGATGTGGGAAGAAAAATGATTTCAACCAATGACGTGAGCTGAGAGGAATTTCAGAGCCAGACAGTGATTATGGTGCAAGAAAAAAATATGAAGGGGTGATCAGAAAGTGATTGGACATCTACATCTCTGCATGTCTAGATATAATACATACATAGCTTTCTGCCCTCCTCTCTCTCTCTCAGACAATAGTTCTGTTTCAGGAATAGAAACAGTTTTCTTCTTCCTAAGTACGGTTGCTTCCTGAATCCTGCCTCTCTTTAATACCCTAAAAAAGCATTACCATGTGAATAGGTTTCAGCCAGCACAATCAGTAGCCTTTTCTGGGGTTTGCCAGATGCTTACAACAAATGCTATACTCAGGAGCCCCACTTAAAAATGTAACGCTGTTGTTCATCCACTCCACCCCCATCCATCTGCATGCCTCCTTTCTTCTGTGAGAATACAAGTTTTATCATGGGATCCAGATTCTGTGAGTCCCTCCTGAATCTTCCTTGGTGCCTTTTTGAGCAGAGCCAGCCTATATCACAGCTTCCCAGATGGCTCAGTTGTAAAGAACCCACCTGCCAAAGCAGGAGACACAAATTCGATCCCTGGCTCAGGAAGATCCCCCGGAGAAGTAAATGGCAACTCACTCCAGTATTCTTGTCTGGGAAATCCCATGGACAGAGGAGCCTGATGGGCTACAGTCCATAGGGTCTCAGAAGAGTCAGACACGACTGAGCAACTAAACAGCTGCAGCAGCACTCTATATCATCAGCTGGAATGGGTTTGCTTTGCATTCTTCCATCCCCGTGTATTTGAGGACACAGGCTTAGGGGTCTGTTCAACTCTGACAATATCCCCTTGGCTAATGTGGGTTCTGAGAGACTACAGCCCATGGGTCAAATCTGGCTGGCTGCCTGTTTTTTATGACCAGTGAGTTACAAATGTTTTTTACTTTTTAAAATGGTTGAATAGAAACTAAAAGGAAAATACCATATCATGACACATGAACGTGATATGAAATTAAAATTTGGCAGAGTGGAGTAGTTGCAAAAGAGTTGGTATGATCAACAAAATTCAGATTATTTATGCTCTAACCCATCACAGAAAATGATTGTCCACCCTGTACTAACTAACTGAGCTCTAGGTCATGGGTCCAGGCTTGTTTCCTAGGCTAAGTGAGCCCATAGAAGTCAATGAACCAGAAATAAGCAAAAACCAGAAACCAGAAGACTAGAATTGGGAATTTGGATTGAAATGAGCATGAGATTTCTACACACAGACTTTTGGAAAAGCATTGTTGATATGCACAGAATATGTGCAATTTTCCTCCACACAATATTCAGGGTGTTCCATTCATGGGACTGTGATTGCATTAGATGTCTTGTCCTTAGGTCAGGTTATCAAAGGGGACTTAGACATGCCAACGGCAACTTGTCTGGATAAATGGCTCTGTTATTGATTAACTCATTCCTGATAACTGTGAAATATTCAAGAACTATTTGCTCTTAAAAGTGAAATGAAATCCACAAGGGAAGTAATTAGTAATTGCCGTCTAATACTGGTGCCTCTAAGCTGAAAGAGGCAGCCTCTCTTCTTATATCTGCTGCATCTCTATCTAACTTCAAATGCAGTCTCTTCTCTGGCTGAACATGTGGGAGGAAATGAGCTCTGGATAGCTGGGTGTGTTCAATGCCTGACTCCTGTGTGTCTTAATCCCGACATGTAACACTTTTGTTTCCAGAACTCAAAACAATCAGATGTCTAGTCCTTACTGAAGAGATTCTGGTTGAATGAAAGTTGTTGAAAGGCACAAACCTCCAGTTATAAGATAAGTAAGTACTAGGGATGCAATGTACAACATGATAAATATAACTGACACTGCTGTAAGTTATATATGGAATTAGTTAAGTGTGTATCCTAAGAGTTCTCATCACAAGGAAAATATATGCATATTTTTTCTTTCATTTTTTATCTATATGAGATGATGAAAGGCAATCCCAAAGAATGCTCAAACTATCGCACAATTGCACTCATCTCACACGCAAGTAAAGTAATGCTCAAAATTGTCTAAGCCAGGCTTCAGCAATATGTGAACCGTGAACTTCCAGATGTTCAAGCTGGTTTTAGAAAAGGCAGAGGAACCAGAGATCAAATTGCCAACATCCGATGGATCATTGAAAAAGCAAGAGAGTACCAGAAAAACATCTATTTCTACTTTATTGACTATGCCAAAGCCTTTGACTGTGTGGATCACAATAAACTGTGGAAAATTCCGAAAGAGATGGGAACACCAGACCACCTGACCTGCCTCTTGAGAAACCTGTATGCAGGTCAGGAAGCAACAGCTAGAACTGGACATGCAACAACAGACTGGTTCCAAATAGGAAAAGGAGTACGTCAAGGCTGTATATTGTCACTCTGTTTATTTAAGTCATATGCAGAGGACATCATGAGAAACGCTGGGCTGGATGAAGCACAAGTTGGAATCAAGATTGCCTGGAGAAATATCAATAACCTCAGATATGCGGAGGACACCACCCTTATGGCAGAAAGCGAAGAAGAACTAAAGGGCCTCTTGATGAAAGTGAAAGAGGAGAGTGAAAAAGTTGGCTTAAAGCTCAACATTCAGAAAACTAAGATCATGGCATCCAGTCCCACCACTTCATGGCAGATAGATGGGGAAACAGTGGAAACAATGGCTGACTTTATTTTCCTGGGCTCCAAAATCACTGCAGATGGTGACTGCAGCCGTGAAATTAAAAGATGCTTACTCCTTGGAAGGAAAGTTATGACCAACCTAGGCAGCATATTAAAAAGCACAGACATTACTTTGCCAACAAAGTTCTGTCTAGTCAAGGCTATGGTTTTTCCAGTGGTCATGTATGGATGTGAGAGTTGGACTAGAAAGAAAACTGAGCACGGAAGAATTGATGCTTTTGAACTGTGGTGTTGGAGAAGACTCTTGAGAGTCCCTTGGACTGCAAGGAGATCCAATCAGTCCATCCTAAAGGAGATCAGACCTGGGTGTTCATTGGAAGGACTGATGTTGAAGCTGAAACTTCAATACTTTGGCCACCTGATGCGAAGAGCTGACTCATTGGAAAAGACCCTGATGCTGGGAAAGATTGAGGGCAGGAGGAGAAGGGGATGACAGAGGATGAGATGGCTCGATGGCATCACCGACTCAATGGACATGGGTTTGGGTGGATTCAGGGAGTTGGTGATGGACAGGGAGGCCTGGCGTGCTGAGGTTCATGGGGTTCCAAAGAGTTGGACATGACTGAGTGACTGAACTGAACTGAACTGAGATGATGCTTGTTCACTAAACTCAGTGATAATCAATTCATGATGTGTGTACGTCAAATCACTTTCCTGTATACCTTAGACTTATACAAGAGCTGTACATCAATTACATCTCAATAAAACTGGAAGAAAATAGAGAGAGTGCTGATTCTGTGGGTCCCCATGGAGACAGGTCATTTGAATTTTAAAAGCTTCCCAAGAAATGCTGACCAAAGACAGAACCATCTTTCTTAGGAATGTTTATACCTGAAAAAGCTTCAAAGGAAATTCTCCTGTTCCTCCCCTTCCTCTGGTATCCTTCAGTTCTACTGGGTTGGTTTTTTTGAGTGTGTATTGAGAACTTACTGTAAGCCAGGCACTGCACTAGGGCATGTGGGTACCAAGGTGAACAAGACCCGGTGCCCACCTCCAGAAGCCCATGGCCAGGGTGGGAGTGAGGATGGGGCACAGCACACTAGTGTGCCTCCACCCTGTGAGTGTTGTCGTGGGTCCTACTGATGGCACAGTGGGGTGCTGGATCAGGGTGGCTGGACTGCTGTGAAAAACTCACAGAAGAGGCCGGGTGCCTTCATTTTAACCCACATTCACCCGGTCGGGCTCTCGACTCCCACATAGCTGGGCCGCCACCCTGCCCTTCTGCCAGGACCGTCAGCTCTCTCCCGGCCAGGCTCACAGGGCACCCACAATTCCAGGGGAGATAGGGGCTGTGGGAGGCTCTCCCGCTCTTCTCTGAACTGGGAGAATCTTCCTTCCCTTGCTGGGCTCCACATCCCACGCAGCTGAGGGGAACAGTGGTGTTTGCATTCAGCTAATGAGGCAGGGGGCTGGGAACGGGGCAGCGCTGCAGTCTCCCATAGACGGTTATGTTGGCTCCACGGAGCTCAGCGTGGAGATAATAAAAACTTTCTTCTTTTCTCTTCTCTCTTTGTCATCAGTAAACGAAGCAGATCCACTGCCGGGGTGACGCCGAGTGGGACGAGATGTGCGCTGACAAGGTGCCTGAATATGTATTTTTCTGAACTATGATGAATTTTTTTTTTCAACTGAGTCAGTATTCTGACCAGTGTCCCACGTTGACACTTTTATTATCTGTAGCTCAATTTCATGGAGCAGATTTGGTTTTCTTTTCCAATCGTAAGATTCTTTTCAAAACAAATCAGCCTCACTCTCTGGTGTGCCTTTGTTTTGTCCTTCTTCCTAGGAAGACATTTCTTGAGGATTAAATTCATGTAGCTCTGTGTAGAATAAAATCACTCATTTTTCTCCAAGAAGCCTCTCGTTTCACCCCACTTGTTTCCAAAGAAACGGGCCTTCTTTTTTGTGATGAGAATAGTACCAAAAATAAAATATTTATTGAATGCTAACGGTAGAGGATTGGAGAAGGGAATGGCAATATACTCCAGTATTCTTGTCTGGAGAATTCCATGGACAGAGGAGCCTGGCAGGCTACAGTCCGTGGGGTTGCAAAGAGTTGGACACAACCGAGCAACTAATGCATACAGCAGTAGAGGACACCTTCCATTGGGCCCTGTATTTGTAATTACTTTTATTCATCATGGTAGCCTTATGAGGTAAATTTTCATATTATCCTCAGATTATAGAAAAAGAGATGCAAACAGAGATGCAAAAAAGAGCTATAGGAGGCAATTTGCCCCAGATCATTAGTTTACAAGCTGCAGAGTCGGGATTTGAACTCAAGGCCTTCTGGCTATAGTCTGGGTTAAACACCAGCACATAGCATTAATGTTTTGGGCACAGCTTCAGTTCTTACATTCCACTTTAGGTGAGAGTCCTCAGTCTCCTGGACAACGACACAGAAGCGGGCAGAAGGGAAGTTGTTCCTATGGCCTGCTTATCTCTTCGCTTTCCTCAGAGTTAGTGCTGGAGGAAATTATGGTTGAACATGGGGATGAATGCACACCACACAGCTGAGGATCAAGGTACTGAGGCTCACGCCCCAAAGACCCAGGGATCCCTTCCTCCTTCTCACTGCTTGGGTTTTATTAGGGGAGGGGAAGATATGTTACAGTTACAACCTCACTGCCGGCAGCCCATCTAGTTAAGATGAAGACATGAATTTGATAAACTCTTAAGTGGCTCTATTGACTCTGCATTCTTGGAGATGGCTTATCAAAAGAAAGAAGCTTTTATCAACACAACGATATTCAGCTTCATCAAATCTGTGTCAGTGATCAGTCCATTATGAGCTTTCACCTGGAATTAAAAACAGTGAATTATCAAGGCAAGAGCTCAAATGAAGATACAGGAGAGCACCTCTGAGATTCCAATAAATATCCAAGAATATTTCATCAGTTTCTTCAGGGAGAACTTTCCCTTCCCTAGCTTGGCCCTCTTAGCTTTGCTTACTCACATTCTATCAAGTAACAGCATGGAAATTGCTTTCCTGTCTCTGTTACATAAGCTTATTACAGGAGATGCTAAGCTGCCTGGGACCAGTTACCCCATAATCTGCTGTGGAGTTTGGTCAATGGTTAATTATAGAATTGAGGAAAAGAAGAGGTTCAAACCTAACTACATTCTCTTCACGGCTTGGCAACAACCTTTCAGAGGCAGAAACTCAATACTTTCATATGCTCATTTTATTCCAGTATCTGGCAGCCCAGTGCTTTAGGAGTCCTTCCCCGGGTCCTGGAGGTGAATGCTGATTTAAGCCAATTGCATTTCCCATTGCCATTGGTCAGTCAAGGCTGGGCAAGTGATACTCTCCTGACCAATGGAGGGAAGTCTACTGAGGCTTCTGGAAATGTTTGTCTCACTTGTAAGAAAAAAAAGAAAATCACAGATAGAGACATGCCTCTTTTCACCTTTGAACTTTGTGTGAGGTAGCAATGCTTAGAGCTTCTGGAACCATCTTTCATATACAATAAGGGAGGCCATGAAAATTACAGAGAAGCTCATACAGAGCCCTGACATCAGTGAGCTGCTAAATATGCCTACCTGGATCCACTCACTCAAAATAGGAGATAATACATGATCTTATTATTAAACATTTTTTTTTTGTTACTTTCAGCCTATAGAACCCACTTGACAGAGCAGGTGTGAGAAACCACTGCATATACTCTCCACCCCTAACTGCTTTTACTCTTACACTTCCTGCTACCATAGACGCCTGCCTACTAACTCCATCTGTTAAAGTCCTACACACTCTATGAGATCCACTTCAAATGCCACCTTCCTGCACTCAAACCAGTATGACTTCCATCCCATATGACTTCTTGCCAATTTTAGAAGGCAGTGATAACATTCTTCCTTGCATCATGATTATTTCTGTGTTTATCTGATTTCTACTACTAGACTGAACATCCCTTATGGGTGAAGATCATGTCTTATACTTCTTTGCAACTTTGAAGTGCTTCCCTTGTGTCTGACCTTAGTGGGTACCCAGTAAATGCTTGATGAATTGAATGGAATGGAATGAAATGAAGGCCTGGGGAGACATGAAATATAATCGAAGGAGAAGCAGCAAACTAGTGAAATATGAAGTTGAAGGGAGACCCGGCTCAATGGAGAAAGCCTAAGGCCTGGGAACCTCTCATATGAGGGCATGGGGAATTGCCAACTTTGAAAATATATATTAGGGCTGATAGGTCCATGCTGGGTAAGAGTTGACTGTTAAAGATGAGGGTCTCAGAAGCTAAAAACTAGTAAGCACAGAGATAAATGTATACCTATAAACTCACAATTCATCTCAAATAATGTGTTTGCAACTTAGTAATGTAGGAAAGAGAGCCTGACTTGGAAATCAGGCATGGTCATTGTGACATGTACCTAACAGGTGAGATTGCTGGGTAATAGATGGATTTCTTATTGTTGAGTTGCTCTCAGCCAAGTCTTGGGAGCTATGACGACACCACACAACAGTTGCCTGGCCCTCAGAGAGGCCCCTTTCTCGTTGATGCTTGAGTGGCTTCAGAAATCCAAGAATGTGTGGGAGCTGCAAAGAAAGTGGTAAAAAATCTGAGCAAATTTCAGAGCTTCGTGTGACATTCAAGGCTGCAGGGGATGTGGGCTAGACATGCCACAAGGGGAGGTGTGGAAGATGCTGCTTCTAAGATTTGAGCTGAAAGTGAAAAGATGAAGAAGTGAGAAGATTGAGCTTTACTTGGGGTAGAGAAATGAGAAAGCAAAACTTCTTGTTCTAGGGGTGGAAATGTAGGAGACTCCAGGGTGTTGTACTGAGAAACTTTTATCTAGTGGACTGGATTGGACCCTGTTTGTTTGTAAGACCAGCGAGTTCATTTACATCCTCCTTCTTTTGCCATTTTATCCTCCATTTTTCTTCTTTCTCTCTCCTCTTTCCCTTCTCTACCTTCCTGAGAAGCATGGCTCCTGTATCTGTGCAGTAACTTCCAAATAATGAATTATTGGCCCAGTCAATTCATGTCTGTATCCATTGATAAGAAAGTAGCAACTCAGTTTGTGTGTAGAGCCAGCTTGGAACTGTGGAAGTGGGCTAGAAGTGTCCATTTCTAAGGTGAAAACTAAAATCTGACCTCTCACAGTACTGATCACTTAGAATGGCCCTTTCCATGATGTGTTTGGCTGTTTATGGCATATTTCTATATCTCTGATGGACATTCAGATAGACAGGACTCGATGGAAGACCATAGAAAGTATGGTTAAGTGAAATGTGTCACATGGATATTAATGACTTTGTGCTCTTTAAAAATAATTGGATGATAGCCCTCCCCATTTAAAAAAAAAGACTACAGAACTTAAACTCAAGACAGTCAAGCTCTAGCCTAACTGCTCATGTGTAGTCCAATACTGAGCATGCTTCTTCTTCTTCTTTGACTTCATCATCTTGACCTTTAGAGTGAAGGCACTGGACTGAATGGTCCTAAAATCACTTTCAGACATTTCACCATGTGTTTCTGCAGTTCTTGACTGGGCACTTCTAGGCTTGCAAAGTAAGATGGGTGCAGGCAACATTAAAGCCCTCAGAGCCATGCATGTTTCCTCCAGGGAGCCTGGGTACGTGGTGATGTAGGAAGAGTCCTCAGATTCTAGATATTCCGGATCACAGAGAAAGGCTCTGCTGTCCCTTGACTGGGTTGAGGTCAAAGTATGGGTTTTCAGAAAACTGAAAGTTTCATCTGACAGGCACGTATCAAGTGTGAGTAGTTCTAATTGAGTGCTGATTCCCTGCAGCCACTTGGAAAGATCATGAGTCGAATATGAGTCATATATCAAAACATTTCACAATCCTTAAGATGCACATTTTTATGCCATGTTTAGAAAATTGGCCCTTACCCCTCCAAACACTTCCTCCCATCTGTTACTTTCGCCTCAATAACTGTCAAGAGGATGCCCGTTTCGTGGTTCCACTCAAGCTCTTCTCCCTTTCCACAGCAAACCCCACCCCTCTCTTTTACTCAAATCTTCATCCTACCAAGTTCCATGGAAATGAATCTAAAAGCCACCGATTCAGCTCACTCTAGGGCTCATTAGACCTGCTGTCTGGTTTCATAATGTTCTCGATTTGTGAGCCAGCGCTGTTTTATAACTATAGCTTGTTTAAGTTTTTTTAAACCTTTTTCTGAATGAAAAAAATTTAGATTCTATGGTGCTTTGCAATTTTCAAAAGTTTCACACACATGTCTTCATATAATCCCATAATAAGACTTTAAAAAATTTCCTACCCCATCTTGCCCTTTCCCCTTTTCGTCTCCCCACTGGTAACCAATAGTTTGTTCTCTATATCTGTGAGTCTGCTTCTTTTTTTGTTTTTATTCACTAGTCGCATTCTTAAATTCCACATATAAGTGATATCATACAGTATTTCTTTATCAATCCAACATTTCGCTAGCTGAATGTACTCCAAGTCCATCCATGTTGTTGCAAATGGCAAAATGCGTTCATTTTTATGGCTGAATAATATTCCATTGTGTGTGTATATACATACACACACACACATATATCACAGCTTTATCCATTCATCCATTGATGGATACTTAGGCTGCTTCCATACCCTGACAATTGTAAATATCAGCAATCATTTTTTGTATTCATCTCCCTAAAGCAAAGGAAACAAAAGCAAAAATAAGCAAATGGGACTGTTTGAGTTTGATATGGAACGCACACACACATACGCGCATACATATGCATAAACATCAGGCCATTCACATTATGCTAAAGTACCAGCGCAAACCCACAACTAAATACCTACAGTTGCCTTAAGCCTGAACCATGCCTACTAACCCAGTTCCACAGTGTGTTCAGGAAGGGGTCTGCCTCTGCCTTCATTCTCTGGGACAGTCCTCTCCCTCCAGTGTTCAGAGCCCAGAAACCCATGAGTACCCACTGCCATCCTGGCCCGGGAGGGGAGAACACTTATCTAGGCCTACTTATATGAGAACAAAATGCACCAGACTTCGCTGCAATATTTGTCCAAGGGCCGAGAAAAGCAAAGAGGAACAAATTAGCACTGTGTCTGCTGCCTGTGTACATCACTCTGTGAGTCTACCGTTTGCAAAGCACTTACACGTGGGTTGTCTCTGGGAAACATTACTTCCACCCTGTGTGGATATACATACTGTATCTATTGGGAGGTGAAGAAATAGAGGCCCAGAGTGTAACTTATTTTTCCAAGCTTTTGTATTTATTGAATGGTAAATTCAGAATTTAAGCCTGTAATTGCCTCCTACAGAGTCTATGGAATTTCTGTGGGATGAATATGATGTCCACTGAGAAATGTGGGCTTCAGCAGAGACTGATAAATATTTCCACTGGATTTATTAAACTAAATAATAGTATTCCTTAGAGTTTGTGATTCTAAGAAGTCTACTATGGTTGATAACTACAGGCCATGGAATTTACTTTTCTATTCATTCATTCAACAAATATTTTAAAAATTTATTGAGCTCAAGGTGTCTTGCCATTGTTTTTCTGTGTACACACACACATACACACACACACATACACACACATGCACACTGGCATCCTCCAACACATTTGTGTGTGCAACCGCCCACTTGCCATTGTTCATTCTCCATTCCCAATGAGCCTATATCATGGCCAACACCCTTGAATGCTGGTCTTCATAAAACCGTTCCAAGTTAGTGCCAAGACATACCAGGAAGTGGCTTGAGGAACTTTCAAGACCCCTGAAAAGTGAAAGTGAAAGTGTTAGTCGCTCAGTCATGTCTGACTCTTTGCAACCCTGTGGACTATAGCCCACCAGGCTCCTCTGTCCATGGGATTCTCCAGGCAAGAATACAGAGTGGGTTGCCATTCCCTTCTCCAGGGGATCTTCCCGACCCAGGGATCGAACCCAGGTCACCTGCATTGCAGACCGATTCTCTACCCTCTGAGCCACCAAGGAAACCTCAAGAACCCTGAGTAAAGTCAATTCAAAGGAGACTCAGAGAGCCAGTGGTGCCCCCAGCTTCCTAGCATCCCTTAGCATTTCTCCTGGCCTCTCCCTGGAACCACTGCTCTTAGCTTACATTATCTACAAATAAGGGTGATTTATTTCCTCCTCCAACTGTTCCATACATTCAAAGCTGCTCTATGAGTCTGCAATAGTAGTTGGTGGATTAAACTCCAATCTAGACTGTCAAACTGCTAGTCAGCACTGGGTCTCAGGGGGAACGGAGAAAAGACAGCAGGTAGCCAGGGAGCAGGGATGTTAGGGAGGAGGCAGGTGGGGGCAGGGGGAACTTCACTGTCCTGTCCTGCTGTGTGCATCATGAAAGGTAGCCAGCAAGGCCATCGTGTTTGTTCAATGGCTTTGCTTTGGTTTTATCTTTTTCCCAAATGTCTGACAACACGTGGGCATGGGGCACACTTCATTGTTTGGGTTCTCTCTTCTCTGTGTTGTCAACAGCACCCATCTACAAAGAGACATACAAGGAATAGTTTGTTTGTTAAAAAAAAAAAAAAGGAAGAAGAAGATGATTCTTTTGTTTCCTGTCTGGCTCTCTGCAGCTAGGAAACAGTCCTCACAGACAAGAAATTTTTAAAGAAATGCTGCTGCTGCTGCTGCTGCTAAGTCGCTTCAGTCGTGTCCGACTCTGTGCAACCCCATAGACGGCAGCCCACCAGGCTCCGCCGTCCCTGGGATTCTCCAGGCAAGAACACTGGAGTGGGTTGCCATTTCTTTCTTCAATGCATGAAAGTGAAAAGTGAAAGTGAAGTCGCTCAGTCGTGTCCGACTCTTCGCGACCCCATGGACTGCAGCCTACCAGGCTCCTCCCTCCATGGGATTTTCCAGGCAAGAGTACTGGAGTGGGTTGCCAGTGCCTTCTCCGAAAGAAATGCTACATAACTCAAAGATAGGTCAATCTATCTCTGGCCTCATCAGCTTTATGATCTAGATTTCTTTCCAGTGCAACCTGCCCACCGCCAAGGAGACCCACCTAAAACACGAGTTCTAGAAAAATCATAGGTAGACTGCTCATAAGATGGGCTGCTGCCTGGCACCACCATAATTCACTTATTGATTACAGTGGGTAGAGACTTGGATTGTTTACAGCAAAGTTTTCTGAGCTTTTATTGATGCTGCTGCTAAGTCTTGGCAGCCAGAAGGGAGAGTTGGCAGGTTCGGTAATCCAAAGAGAGGCGCTCTGAAGACCTAGCCTCAGAATAGCACCAAAGAAGCAAATGATTTGTGATACCCAGATGCAGTTGTGAATATTCAACTAGTTGAGAGTTTAAGTTGAGGTTATTTCACAAACAAATCATTATAGAAGAAAAGCTCAAAGAGAGAGAGGGTAGGAAATTTAAAAAAAAGCTGGTGCTGAACAGTGTTTACCCCAGGCCCTAGGTCTGGCTGAGTGTATGCAATCCTGAGAAAGCATAATGGGTAATCTTAGATGAGTATAGGTCAAAAAGTTGGCTTAAAACTCAACATTCAAAAAGCTAAGATCATGACATCCAGTCCCATCATCTCATGGCAAATAGATGGAGGAAAGTGGAAACAGTGACGGACTTTATTTTCTTGGGCTCAAAAATCACTGCAGATGGTGACTGCAGCCACAAAATTAAAAAGATGCTTACTTCTTGGACGAAAAGCTATGACAAAGCGAGACAGCATATTAAAAAGCAGAGACATCACTTAGCTGACAAAAATTTGTATAGTGAAAGCTATGCTTTTTCCAGTAGTCATGTACAGATGTGAGAGCTGGACCATAAGGAAGCTTAAGTGCCAAAGAATTGAAGCTTTTGAATTGTGGTGCTGGAGAAGACTCTTGAGAATCCCTTGGACAGCGAGGAGATCAAAACAGTCAATCCAAAAGAAAATCAACCCTGACTATTCATTGGAAGGACTGGTGCTGAAGCTGAAGCTCCAAAACTTGGGCCACCTGATATGAAGAGATGATTGTTGGAAAAAGCCCCTGATACTGGGAAAGACTGAGGGCAAGAGGAGAAGGGGGCAGAAGAGAATGAGATGGTTGGATGGCATCACCAATTCAATGGACAGGAGTTTGAACAAATGCAGGAAGATAGTGAAGGGTAGGGAATCCTGGTGTGCTATAGTCCATGGGGTCACAAAGTACAGAGCATGACTGAGCGAATGAACAGCAATAGGTCAATTAAAACAGAGGAAATTTTGCAATTTGGAAGTCACATCAGATTGACCATGTACATTTGCTGTCACTCACTAAATGGCATTTTAAACTTAAAAAACTAAGAAATAAATTATTGACATAGACTCTGATACACTGTTAGTAGCAACCATCCAAGCCAGCATGTTGGCGGTTGCAGCTATCAGGTATTGAACTGTAACACCTGCTGGTGAAGTTTGGGATTACATCTCATCACAAAACATCATTCTTTCATGTAGTTTATACAGTCCTTCAAAATTTATTAAACAACTATTATGTGCCAGCGTTATTCTAGGCACTGGGGATATAATGATAAACAACATTTTGGAGAGGAAATTTATTGAAGAAAGATAATAAAGTGAACGAGTATGTTTATTTCAGACAGTAGTAAGTTCTATGGATATAACATAACTTGGTAATGTAATGGAAAAACCTGTTGAGTCAAGTGTAAAACTTCTTATCTTGGGCTGTTAGAAAAGGCCTGACATTTGAACTGAGACCAGAATGAGAAAAGATGGACCATACAGACACCAATAAGAACAATATTTCAGGTACAAAGGCCCATCGAGGGGGATTCATATTATGTGATTAAGAAACAGAAAGGAAGTTGGCAAAACTGAAAAGCAGAGATCCTGGGTAGACTGGTGTAAGACGAGATCAAATCAGGATAGGTTTAGATTTTAAGTGTCCTGGGACCCCATTAGATGATTTGAAGAAAATAGTCAGATACTATTTCAGGCTATCACTCAGGCTACTATATGGAACATACAATCCAGGAAGACCAGCCAGGAGGCTGAGCAACTGTCCAGGCAGAGATGAAGGTGGCAGAGGTGGAAGTGGAAGAAGTCATACTTGAGAGAGCTAAAAGGACTGTTTTAAGGATTTCTAAATATAGAATTCCAACAGTTGGTATTGCTTTAATACATTTGATTAGGAAATTAGAACTAAGTAGTTTATTAATAGTAAATATTTAGTGTTAGACTCAACTATCGCATGAATATTCCCCAGACCCATCCCAACTATTCTAAAAGGTAGGTATGTTTTAACAATAGCATAGCGATTAAGAGTTTAAACTCAAAAACCAAATGGGCCTGTTTTCAAATTCTGCTTATGTCCTGAGATGTTTGGCAAATCATTAAACTTCCAGATCTTCAATTTTATTAATTGAATCTTAGATAATAAAATTACCAGCCTCACAACTGTCGTGGGCCTGAGATAATATATGCACATTACCCAGTTGCAGATTCATAACAAGTTTTCAAGGCATATTAACTAATATTCTTAATACTTCTAGGTGGTGGTAGATGCGTTATCTTGCTGGTCCAAACTGCAAGACACATCAATGTCTTGCCTGACTTATATTCACAGAGCAATCTTGAACTTTTCAAAAATGTAGCTTCTGATTTTCTTCTCATTTAAATTGAGGTATAACTGACATATAATACATTATAATGTTTAATTTTTTGACGATAGTTCTGATGTAAGCATATGGTTATAAAACCATCATCACAATCAAGATCATGAATAAATCTACTGTCTTTAAAAATTCCCTCTTATTCCCTTATGCCACCTCCCTGACCCTTCCTGCACCCTACCCCAGTCCACGGGAAACCACTAACCTGCTTCTGTTACTATAGATTGGTTTGCATTTTCTAGAATTTGATATAGTAAGTGGACTCATACATTCTAACATTCTACATTTTTGTTGTTCTGGTTCCTTTCACTCAACACAATTATCTTGAAATTCAAGCATGATGTTGTATGTATCAATAGTTTGCTCCTTTTAATAGCTAAGGTGTATCCTTTGTATCCATAGCTGCTGATGAAAATTCGGGTTGTTTCTAGATTTGTCTGTCTACAAATAAAGCTGTCGTGAGCATTTTTGTTCACGTCTTTGTTTAGGTGTATGCTTATCACTTCTCTTGGGTGAACACACCAATGTGGGATGGCTGGATTTCATGTTCAGTGTATGATTAACTTTTTAAAGTAACTGCAAAGCTGTTTCCCAAAGTGTTTACATCATTTTGTACCAGTGTTTGAAAGAAACTTCAGTTGTTCCACCACTGGGTATGGCGAACAGTCCAAATTTTAACCATTCGAACAGGTGGGTAATGGTTTCTCCCTGTGATTTTAACTTGCAGTTTTATAATGACTAATATTTTAATTCAGATAGCCCTTTGTGTGCTTACCTCCTCTTTCTCTGAAATCTTGAAATGATTAGTTGCCTGTAAGAATTCATTAGGTTTTCAATAAATAAATAAATAAGATAGATGACAGATAGGTAGACAGAGAACAAACAGATCTGAGTGCTTATCATGTTCCAGGCATAATTTTCCAAACTAAGAATAGAGCACTTGAGTAAGAAACTCGCTACCCTTGTGGGGTTTCCAGTCAGTGAGACAGACAACAAACAATGTATTGCATTGTTAGGTTTGCACAGGCCTTGTCAAGTAAGGAAAGACAGCATATGGTGACATAGTGAGGGGACAGGACCGCAGTGGAGCATTTTAAGGGGACCTCAGATTGCCACATGTACTACCGCCACAACATTGCTAGGTCCTGAGGGCCCTTGAAGCACTTCCCCTCTGTAGGATTTTGCACCGTGGCTTGTGCTTAATACCTATTTGTTACCTATTTCTTCTTATTCTCATGACCCATTCCACAAGGCTGAGGGTCCTTCCATTTGTCTGTCTTGTTCACTGATGGATTTCCCAGACAAAACTCAGGGCCAAGAACACAGTTGGCATGCAACTGATAATTATTAATCAGACAAGTGAATGGAGGAAGGGAAGAACGGGTGCTCTAAAGGAAGACTGTGATGTCCAGAGATAACTTAGCGCCAAGACCGAGGCAGGAATCCAGGTCTACGGCTGCAGCCAGCTGGGACCTCTCCTGATGGCTCCCTTCTCTTGGCCAACACCTCTGCCCTGTGCACCCGGACTTCTGTTTCCACCCTGTTTGGCTCTGATGGGAGGCGGGTGGTCTCCAGGCTATTCTTATCTCCACCATAGAATGACCTGGTTCCAGTAAAATCTTGTGGCCTTACTATGTCATATACCACACAATTAGTGATGCGAGAGTCTTCCTCCTTCTCCAGACTGAGAGCTTCTGTTGGAGGAAGCCAGCCTTGTCACCTCTGTGACCCTCCCGCCCCATTTCAGAATCAGGTACACGGGAACTCAGCAAATATTTATTATATGAAATTGAATCCTCAGTCCCTCTAAATGATTCAAGATGTCACTGAAATATCCTTCATCTCTTCCAGAAGGTAGAACAAGAGGAAATAGCCCATGTTCCTAAAGCGTGAGTGATTAAGTTTAGACCTAGGACAACTTATTTTTGGTCTTCTAAGTTGTTCGAATAAGTCCACATACGTAATTTTACCCTTGGTAGGTTTTGAAAACAGAAGTTTTCAGTCTGAAATGGTTTTGAATTGGTTTAAAGAAGAGGCATTGGCATGGATGAGATGACCTTTTAAAGTTGTTGAAACGTGTTCAAATGTGTCACTTGGTCTTATCTGTAGGCAATATCCTCTAGGAGCTCAAGTTCCAACCCCGCAGAGTTGTTCAGGCAACTGGAGTCCTCTGAGGCTCCCCCGGAGAACTGCAGGCACTGCCTCCCGGTCCCAAAGTTTAGAGCTTCTACAGAGCTCAGGAAGGGAGGCCCCTTGCTTGGCAGGGAGAACAGGCAGAGCTGCAAACCACAGTTCCCTTGAGAATCCCAAGTAAATCCACCATCCAAGGCATGTTGCTGCCATTACAACCTGTGCGGTGCAGTGTGGAGGAGGTTTACGGTGGCCTTGCCCCGAGCTGTAAAGTTTATTCCTGCACATTAACCCATCCACTGTCCCTGCCCCTGCTGCCTCTTTCATCTTCCTTGGTAGACCTGTCAGGATCCCCTTTCAAGCACAGACCCCGCTGGGTGGCCTGGCACAGCTGGGGGAAGGAGCTGCTCTAACAGCACCTTAATAAAGGCACTGATGTGACACCCACTGCACTCGGGCAGGTCTTGTATTACTCAGTATCTGTTGCTCTATGAGAACCTAAATAATCTCGGCATCCTCGTCTGTGCAATGACTCTGAGGTTTCTATAAACCAACAATAAGCAAGACAATTGTAGACAAAAGGAAGCATCTTGGCATTGGAAGACAAGTTGAAGGAATAAGGGATTGTGTCTGTGTTCAGTTTTACTTCTAGGAGGACCTGTGTTCCTTTCCAGGTCGTGATTCCTGACTCCATGAGGGAAATATTTAAAATCAGAACGGGAATAAAATAGAGGAAAAAAATATGGTGGCAATATTCTCATCCATGAGGTGGGGATAATAATACCATCTTCTTCATATTTTTTTTTTTTGAAGGTTACAGGAGAAAATGCATGTAAAGAGTTCAACACAGAGACTGGCACTTAGAAAGCGCACAGCAAAGGTTACATTGAATTATTAGCTGCTGTAACTGTTAGAGCCAACTTTCTGGGAAGTCAGTTGGGCATGTCAGAGGGAGAGGGGGATAAAAAGGTGGAAGTCAAAATAAGACAAGTGGGCGCTTCGTTCTTGCTGAGAGTCAGCGAACAGCAGCAAAGGAAGTGCCAACGCTGAGGACCAGACAAGCCTGGTTTGTCACGGGAATGAAAGGTATGTCTGGAGTCCCCCACAGAGGAGATGCACAATGCATGTTGGCTCTCTTCTCTTTCTTCCTTCTTTTTACCTCACGGACTTGTTTCTCAACAGGAAATTCTTTCTGTCCAAGAGTAGTTCGCAATTCATTCATAACTAGGCTCAAATTCCACCATTAGAGATTCTTTTTAAAATCGTGACTGCCCTGGTTTCCAACCTCCGTTGTGCTGTTTTTAAGCATATGGCCTTGGGTATATGTGACTTAACCATAGGGAGGCTTAGAAACTCCTCTTCTAATGAAGTGGAGACGTTAATATCCATAGCAAAGGATGGTTAGGACGATCGTGTGAGCTAACACAGAAGGATGCTCAGCATACAGTGGCGCTCAGCAAGTCGTTTTATGGATAGGTGCCCATAAACATAGCTGGATTGCAGGGGTGACTGCTAAAACAACTCTATGGGTTCAAATTTCTGCAGTTTTTAGTAACAAAGAGAAAACTATATTGCTTCTTCCAAAATGTTGACGCATTAGCTACAGAGGAAAGAAGTTGTATACTCCCCCAAGGAGGAGTACCGGGGGTGGGACACATTCAACTGTTCTGTCTCGCTTCCTGAAAGCCGTTCATTGACTCTTCTGATGAAATGAAAAGCATCCCAACTAGACGACAGTACAATGCTGCACTCCTCGCTGGCTTGCCTGTTGCTTCTTACTGAATTCTTGGGGAGATACCGTACATGGAACCCTCTTGGCTTATTCTGTCCTTTCCTCATCAATATCAACCACACACAGGAGTGGCTTACGGCAGACATGTACTTCTTCTGAGATGTGTTGACCTCAGGCTCTATCTGACTGGTGCTTACTACAATGCCTCTATTTTATAGATTGAAAAACCTGAAACTCGCAGAATAGGAATGAGTAGGTCAAAGCTCTAATAGGGAAATAACACCGAAAGACAGTGAATTTCAGTCTATTTTCAAACTGCAGTGGACTTTGTGTTTTTCTCAAGTTATGAAAGCAGTTTGTGTTTATTGTTCTAAGGTAAGTGACAGAGTTCAATAGAGGGGTAGCTGGAGAGGTCAGCACTGGTGCAGAATGCACATGTCAACTACCAGCACTCACACAGCTGGTCTTACCTTGAAGATTCAATATAATTGCAGAAATTATCTCTACTGTGTGCCTGCTGAACTCAAGGTTTTAACTACTCTATCTCTTACAAGTAAAATTTGCATGATACTCTGGTTTTCATAGGTGCAGACCAAAAAGGCTTCTTAAAACCTCAACAGAAGGCAAACAGTTCTGTCTAGGATCAGTTATTAAACCCGCTTTGCTCTTACAGAACCCCAGGCTCCGATCTGCCCTGTGCTTGGCTCCAATGTCTCCACTTAAACCTCCATTGTTTCTGTTGGTATAGTCTGTCTTTGCTTTTGCCCATATCCCTGCCAGCTGTCTGCCAGCCTGGACTACTGCTCTGGCTTCCATACCTTGTCTGCTTCCTCTTGGCTGACTTCACATTACTAAAGTCTGAACTCGGTTCTCTCTGGTTTCAGGGCAGCTGTGTGCCCTTTCTGTTTTACTGATTGCTCTCCTGATTCTGGGGCTTCCCCAGTGGCTCAGTGGTAAAGAATCCTCCTGCAATGCAGGGGACACAGAAGACCTGGGTTTGATCCCGGGGTTGGGAAGATGCTCTGGAAGAGAAAATGGCAACCCGCTTCAGTATTCTTGCCTGGAGAATCCCATGGACAGAGGAGCCTGGTGGGCTACAGCCCATGGGGTCACAAGGAGCTGGACACATCCGAGCACACGCTCGCCGCTCCCAGTTCGGACCTCACCTGTGCCCAGGTCCCCTCCTGCTCTGGCTCTGGCCCCTGCCCTCCCTGAGTGTCCCTGCTCTCCTGTGCCAACCCAGCGCTGCCTGTGTTGGATACTCTTATACTCCCGTCAGAGCAGCTCAAAGGTTTTGTTATCTTTTATGCCCTGAAATTACCCAGAAGAAGTGACCACAAGGAGGTAAGAAAATATGAAAAGAGCATCATCTCCATTTTGCAGAGCACTAGATTAAATTCCAAAGTGATGAGGCAGCTAGGCCAATCAAATCAAGACCCACTTCAAGACAGTGTTCATGCTCCCTGACACTCATCCTGCTCTCCTGCCTGCCAACATTCTCACGATGTGAGAGAATGATCTTTATATAACACAGGAGGTGAGATGCAAAGCAAAGAAAGCCACCTGCCAACTTTCTGCCCATTGTGGGCCCTCTGATATGACCTCAAAGGAAAAGAGACAGATCTGTTTCTAAGTAACCAAGGCCAATAAGGGGAGACTCACTGTGTTACACTGCCTAGGGCCAACGATAACAAAGTGCCACAAACTAGGGAGCTTAGAACAACTGAAATGTATTGTCTCTCAATTCTAATGGCTTAAAGTCTGAAATCAAGATGTCGGAAGGATGGTATTCCCTCAGAAGCTTGGAGGAAAATCCTCCCTTGCCCCTTCCTAGCTTCTGGTATTACCTTCAATGTTTGATGATTATTGACTTACGATACATCAGTCCAATTCACATGTTATTCTTTCCATGTCTCTGTCTTCAAAAACACCTCTTGGGATGGCTTAGGGCCTGTCCTACTCCAATACGGCCTCATCTTAACTAATTACATCTGCAACTGCTCTATATCCAAATAAAGCTGCATTTTGAGTTGTGAGGATGTAGGACTTAAATATCTCTCTTTTGAGGGGTAGGAGGAAGAGCAGAAGATGGAAAAATTCACCATGTGAAAATCATTCATGTTAAAATAAGTTGAATTCCCTGGCAGGAGGAGGAGAGATGACAAAAGGTGTGGTGACAACCAAACATGGAAATATAAACTCTCTAAATATGCCTATGAAGTTTGCATCAAATCTTCTGGATCTCCTCCTCACATAGAGCAGAGGACCACTGGTATCAGCTTCCTCCTGGGGTCCTGGTAGGCAGACTCTGCTGACAGTGAGTTCTCCCCATCATGTAGCACAGAGTGGGATGTGATGCATTTCATTTGTTCTTTTCAGTTCAGTTGAGTCACTCCTCCAGGTCTGACTCTTTGCGACCCCATGGACTGCAGCACGCTAGACTTCCTTGTCCAACACCAACTCCCGGAGATTATTCAAACTCATGTGCACTGAGTCAGTGATGCCATCCAACCATCTCATCCTCTGTCATTCCCTTCTCCTCCTGCCCTCAATCTTTCCCAGTATCAGGGTCTTTTCCAATGAGTCAGCTCTTCACATCAGGTGGCCAAAGTATTGGAGTTTCAGCTTCATATCAGTCCTTCCAATGAATATTCAGGACTGATCTCCTTTAGGATGGACTGGTTGGATCTCCTTGCAGTCCAAGGGACTCTCAAGAGTCTTCTCCAACACCACAGTTCAAAAGCATCAATTCTTCGGCGTTCAGCTTTCTTTATAGTCCAACTCTCACATCCATACATGACTACTGGAAAAACCATAGCTTTGACTAGACAGACCTTTGTTGGCAAAGTAATGTCTCTGCTTTTTAATATGCTGTCTAGGTTGGTCATAACTTTTCTTCCAAGGAGTGAGTGTCTTTTAATTTCATGGCTGCAGTCACCATCAGCAGTGATTTTGGAGCCCCTCCAAAATAAAGTCCGTCACTGTTTCCATTGTTTCCCCATCTTTTTGTTCTTTTGCTTTGGGGCAAAATTCTAGATTCTAGATGCAAGTTTGTCCTGATGCCTAACTCACTCCTGTGCTCAAAATTTCCAAGGGCTAGAGACCAAGGCTGGGGTTCAATTCTTGGGCCTCCAACTACTTCAGAATATAACTTTGAGCATGCCAACAACTCATAGAATCTGAGAGCTGAAAAGGAACTTGAGGTAATGTCACCTTTTTTCTTCCTCAGGACAGGAAATATTTTTATTGCATTCCTGACAGTGGTCTTCTAACTACTATTTGATCTCTTCAAAGATAGAGCAAGCGCTACATCACAGAGTACCCCATGTCCTGATAGGTCAGCTTTAATTACAGGAGAATTCTTTTTGATGCTGAGTCAAATTCTAACCTCTGATTTCAGCTTGTCTCTGGTTAATCTTGGCTCTTGCCTCCAGGGGATGTTTTCCAAAGGGTTCTCTTCAGTTCTAGAGTGTCTGGGGAGCCCCTCACAGATGTCTGTGACAGGTCAGAGAGGTCAAACATTCCTGCTTCAATCTGAGCATCACTCTCTCTTTTTTCCTGCTCCATTTATGTTAGGTTTTTGTTGGAATTTCCTGAAGAAAGAAAAAAATAACATATAAGAACTATTTTGTTTACTTAAAACAAGGTTCTTCAAGTTTTTGAAAGTAGCCATTATTTCCATTTCTCGATCCCTTATTCTCCAGGATAAATTATCCTGACTCCTTCAATTTGAACTATATTCTGATTTCAATCCTTCAGATTTTTCTGGTCTATATAAACATCCTCATCTGGATGTCTGTTCTCAGTGTAATAAATATGATGACCCTTGAACATGAAGGTAGCATTGAAAGCACATAATTGATGTTCTCATTTGCTTGTGCTTCTGAAATGGAGCTTGTGACATCTTCAGGCCATTTTTTGCCTAAAAAAATTCTATGATGTTGAATCCCAATCATCTAAGAAGCAATTACAGGAAAGTATTTAATGGTTATGAAGGTTTTCCTTAATTTGATCCTTATCTCATCTCATCTATCATAGGGTTGCCAGGAGCAATCTTTTTCATTGATCTCCAATGTGCTTCTTTACTCTTGTCAACCTGCCCCAGAAATGCGTCGTGCTCATTTTTTTTTTAATGTATTTTATTTGGGAGGGAGGTATAGTTGCTTTACAATGTTGTGTTCATTTCTGCTGTACAATGAAGTGAACTGGTAACCCACCAGGCTCCTCGGTCCATGGGATTTCTCAGGCAAGAACACTGGAGTGGGTTGCCATGCCCTCCTCCAGGGGATCTCCCTGATCCAGGGATCAAACTCATGTCTCTTAGGTCACCTGCATTGGCAGGCAGGCTCTTTACCACTAGCACCACCTGGGAAACCCTCCATAAGTATAACACACCTTATTCCTCAACTTGTCCTACTGTAACCGGCACTGAAGGCAAGGACTCTATAACCACATGTCCTAGCACAAGAGCCCAGGGACTGGGGCTCTGGCTGCAGCAGACCTGGGAGGTGGGGCATGTGTCAAAGGAATTCGTGCACTGTTGCAAAAGTTCTAGGCCCCACAACAGATTTCCCAACCTGGGAATCTGAAAAAGGAACTGAGAACCCCCAGGGAATTTGACTTTGGAGGCCAGTGGGATTTGATTACAGAACTTCCACAGGACTTTGGAAACAGATTCTTGGAGGGCACAAACAAAATTTTTGGACACCAGGACCCAGGAGAAAGGAGCAGTGACCCCACAAGAGACTGGGCCAGACTTGCCTGTGACTGTCCGGGAGGCCTCAGCGGAGGTGTGGGTCAACAGAGGCCTGCCATGGGGTCAGAGACACTGAATACATGAGTTCTGGCATAAGTCCTTTTGCAGGAGATCTCAATGACCTCTATTGCCCCTACCATAATCTGGCCTCAGGCCAAACTACAAGGAGGGAACATAGCCCCACCCATCAGCCCAAAATTGGATTAAAGATTTACTAAGCATGGCCCTGCCCATCAGAGGAAGACCCAGATTCCCCCACAACAAGTCCCTCCCACCAGGAAGCTTCCACAAGCCTCTCACCCTTCTCCATTAGAGGGCAGACAGAAGGGAAACCACAATTACAGAAAACTAACCAAACAGATCACATGGACCACAGCCTTGCCTAACTCAATGAAACTAAGAGTCATGCCGTGTAGGGCCACCAAAGGTAGGTCATGGTGGAGAGTTCTGACAAAACGTGGTCCACTGAAGAAGGGAATGGCAAACCACTCAGTATTCTTTCCTTGAGAGCCCCATGAACAGTATGAAAAGGCAAAACGATAGGACACTGAAAGATGAACTCCCCAGGTCAGTAGATGCCCAGTATGCTACTGGAGATCAGTGGAGAAATAACTCCAGAAAGAATGAAGAGATGGAGCCAAAGCAAAACAACACCCAGCTGTGGATGTGACTGGTGATAGAAGCAAGGAACCATGCTGTGAAGAGTAATATTCCATAGGAACCTGGATGTCTCTGCTTTTTAATATGCTATCTAGGTTGGTCATAACTTTCCTTCCAAGGAGTAAGCATCTTTTAATTTCATTGCTGCAATCACCATCTGCAGTGATTTTGGAGCCCAGGAAAATAAAGTCAGCCACTGTTTCCACTGTTTCCCCATCTATCTGCCATGAAGTGATGGGACGGGATGCCATGATCTTAGTTTTCTGAACGTTGAGCTTTAAGCCAACTTTTTCACTCTCCTCTTTCACCTTCATCAAGAGGCTCTTTAGTTCTTCTTCACTTTCTGCCATAAGGGTGGTGTCATCAGCACATCTGAGGTTATTGATATTTCTCTCAGCAATCTTGATTCCAGCTTGTGCTTCTTCCAGCCCAGTGTTTCTCATGATGTACTCTGCATAGAAGTTAAATAAGCAAGGTGACAATATACAGCCTTGATGGACTCCTTTTCCTATTTGGAACCAGTCTGTTTTTCCATGTCCAGTTCTAACTGTTGCTTCCTGACCTGCATACAGGTTTCTCAAGAGGCAGGTCAGGTGGTCTGGTATTCCCATCTCTTTCAGAATTTTCCACAGTTTATTGTGATCCACACAGTCAAAGGCTTTGGCATAGTCAATAAAGTAGAAATAGATGTTTTTCTGGTACTCTCTTGCTTTTTCAATGATCCATCGGATGTTGGCAATTTGATCTCTGGTTCCTCTGCCTTTTCTAAAGCCAGCTGGAACATCTGGAAGTTCACGGTTCATGTATTACTGAAGCCTGGCTTGGAGAATTTTGAGTATTACTTTTTTAGCGTGTGCGATGAGTGCAATTGTGTGGTAGTTTGAACATTCTTTGGCATTGCCTTTCTTTGGGATTGGAATGAAAACTGCCCTTTTCCAGTCCTGTGGCCACTGATGAGTTTTCCATATTTGCTGGCATATTGAGTGCAGCATTTTCACAGCATCATCTTTTAGGATTTGAAATAGCTCAACTGGAATTCCATCACCTCCACTAACTTTGTTTGTAGTAATTCTTCCCAAGGCCCACTTGACTTCACATTCCAGGATGTCTGGCTCTAGGTGAGTGATCACACCATCGTGACTGTCTGGGTCATGAAGAACTTTTTTGTAGAATTCTTCTGTGTATTCTTGCCACCTCTTCTTAATATCTTCTGCTTCTGTTAGGTCCCTACCATTTCTGTCCTTTATTGAGTCCATCTTTGCATGAAATGTTCCCTTGGTATCTCTAATTTTCTTGAAGAGATCTCTGGTCTTTTCCATTCTATTGTTTTCCTCTATTTCTCTGCATTGATCACTGAGGAAGGCTTTCTTATCTCTCCTTGCTATTCTCTGGAACACTGCATTCAAATGGGAATATCTTTCCTTTTCTCCTTTGCTTTTTGCTTCCCGTCTAGAACTAACACCAAAAAACAACGTCCTTTTCACCATAGAGGACTGGAGTGCAAAAGTAGGAAATCAAGAGACACCTGGAGTAACAGGCAAGTTGGCCTTGGAGTACAAAAAGAAGCAGGGAAAAGGCTAACAGAGTTTTGCCAAGAGAACGCACTGGTCATAGCAAACACCCTCTTCCAATGACACAAGAGAAGACTCTACACATGGACATCACCAAATGGTCAATACTGAAATCATATTGATTATATTCTTTGCAGCCAAAGATGGAGAAGCTCTATATGGTCAGCAAAAACAAGACCAGGAGCTGACTGTGAACTCCTTATTAAAATTCAGAATTAAATTGAAGAAAGTAGGGAAAACCACAAGACCATACAGATATGACCTACATCAAGCCCCTTATGATTATACAGTGGAAGTGAGAAATAGATTCAAGGGATTAGATCTGATAGATAGAGTGCCTGAAGAACAATGAACGGAGGTCCGTGACATTGCATAGGAGGCAGGGATCAAAACCGTCTCCAAGAAGAAGAAATGCAAAAAGGAAAAATGGTTGTCTGAGGGCTCCTTACAAATAGCTGCGGAAAGAAGAGAAGAGAAAAGCAAAGGAGAAAAGGAAAGATCTATCCATCTAAATAGAGAGTTCCAAAGAATATCAAGGAGAGATAAGAAAGCCTTCCTCAGTGATCACTGCAAAGAAATAGAGGAAAACAGTAGAATGGGAAAGACTCTTCCAGAAAATTAGAGATACCAAGGGAACATATCATGAAAGAATGGGCACAATAAAGGACAGAAATAGTATGGACCTGACAGAAGCAGAATATACTAAGAAGATGTGGCAAGAATACACAGAAGAACTATACAAAAAAGATGTTCATGACCCAGATAACCACGATGGTTTGATCACTCACCTAGAGGCAGACACCTTGGAGTATGAAGTCAAGTGAGCCTTAGGAAGCATCACTATGAACAAAGCTAGTGGAGGTGATGGAATTCCAGTTGAGCTATTTCAAATCCTAAAAGATGATACTGTGAAAGTGCTACAACCAATATGCCAGCAAATTTGGAAAACTCACCAATGGCCACAGGACTGTAAAATGTCAGTTTCCATTCCAATCCCAAAGAAAGGCAATGCCAAAGAATGTTCAAACTACTGCACAATTGGACTCATCTCACACACTAGCAAAGTAATGCTCAAAATTGCCCATTGAGGCTTCAACAGTACATGTACTGAGAACTTTCAGATGTTCAAGCTGGATTTAGAAAAGGCAAAGGAACCAGAGATCAAATTGCCAACATCTGTTGGATCATAGAAAAAACAAGAGAGTTCCAGAAAAATATTTATTTCTGCTTCATTGACTATGTTAAAGCCTTTGACTGTGTGGATCACAACAAACTGTGGAAAATTCTTAAAGAAATGGGAATACTAGACCACCTTACCTGCCTCCTAAGAAATCTTTATGTAGCTCAAAAAGCAACTGTTAGAACCGGACATGGAACAATGGACTGGTTCAAAATTGGGAAATATACCTCAAGGCTGTATATTGTCATCCTGCTTATTTAACTTATATGCAGAGTACATTATGGGAAATGCCAAACTGGATGAATCATAAACTGGAATCAAGATTGCCGGGAGAAATGTCAATAACCTCAGATATGCAGATGACACCATCCTTATGGCAGAAAGTGAAGAAGAACTAAAGGGCCTCTTGATGAAAGTGAAAGACGAGAGTGAAACAACTGGCTTAAAATGTAACATTTGAAAAACTAAGATCATGGCATCCATTCCCATCACTTCATGGCAAATAGATTGGGAAACAATAGAAACAGTGAGAGACTTTATTTTCTTGGGCTCCATAATCACTGCAGATGCTGACTGCAGCCATGAAATTAAAAGCAGCTTGCTCCTTGGAAGAAAAGCTAGGACAAACCTAGATACATATTAAAAAGCAGAGACATTACTTTACTAACAAAGGTTTACACAGTCAAAGCTATGAGATGGTTGGATGGCATCACCGACTCAATGAACATAAGTTTGAACAGGAAAGCCTGTTGTGCTGCAGTCATGGGATCACAAAGAGTCGGATACGACTGAGCAATAGAACTGAACTGAGCACAATGCTTACCTCTACAGTAGGTAGTCTAAAATGTGGTTGGGACAATGAATGATACATTTTCCTACTTTGTTTCATTTGTGCTATTCCTGGCTTCTTCTCTATCTCCCCCTTCCAAATCGGATCATAAGCAACCTGGAGTGAGATCTGAGGCTCTCCATGAGGCTGAAATAGCAGAGCTCTTTGGGAATCCTGATCCCTGAAGAGTAACAGAAAAGAAGCAGTTGATTGATGATCAAAGAGTGAGTCCTGCATCCATTTCATCGACATGTTCTTTTTTTTCTACTCATTTTTTAAACTAAGGTTTTGACTCACTGTGGTACCTTGATCCAGCTCCTTCTAGCTCAACCCCTCAGTCCATGCACAGATCATAGAAATCCTTCACGTAGTCTCAACAGCATACACATCCTTGATGAGCTCAGTGAGTTGGGTTGCACCTTGAAAAAGTGAAGATTTGCCTAATGATTTTTAATTAATTTTAATTACTTACATTTTGAATGGTAGCTTAGCATTCTGATTCCCATCCCCTCAGATCACTCTGGGATGCCTGCCAATTTCCTTTTTACACATTTGCTCCCATGTTTGATAATGAAAGGCTTTAAAGAAAACCCCCCAAAATTCAATATGTAATGGGGAGCCCCTGGGAGACAGGAGTGGATTACAGTGTGGGGTATGGATAATATAAGATCATTGCACTTAAGTTTATGAAAAGATATTTTCACTTAGGGAGCATCTTACTCTTAGCAATGAAGAAGAATCGCTCCCCTTTTAAATCTTACCCATACACATCAGTGTTCTAACCCCAGTGCAACCTTAATCGATGCCTGTAACATTGCAAAGATAGAAGCAATGGTCCCAAAAGAATTAGATGATATTTCCCCAAAAGGTTGAGATGTCACTTAAGTTGTAAAGATGCATTGAAGACAAATCAGAGGAGAATAAGAAATGGGAGATATTCGCCCTGTAACAGGAAGGATTTAGACAAGACACAAGGAAGCACTTTTTGGTTTTAGATGGTAAGACAAGCATGACACAGGCTTTCAACCACAGCTGAGAACTCTCTTGGGGAAGAGGTCGCAGCATTTTGGAAGGCGTGTGGACATTACACAAGAATAGTCAAATTCCAAACACGAACTTTCTAAGCTGTGGGATCAGGGCAAGTCATTTGATTCCAGAAATTCACTTTCCATTTCTACAGTCATTCCTGTCTCACTGGTCAGTTGAATATTTTATATAGTATTTGGTGCATATAGGATGCTCAGAAATATTAATCTGCTCTGTCTTAATCTCTCAGGGCTATAAGAAAGCAACTATAGACTGGATGGCTTCTAAGTGACAGAAATGTATTCCTTGTAACTCAGGAGGCTGGGAAGTTCAAGATCACGGCACCAGCACATTCAGAGTCTGGTGAGAGCCTGCTTCTGAGTTCACAGATGGCTGTTTTCTTGCTGGGTCTTCACACAGCAGAGAGGTGAATGAACTCTCTGAGGTCTCTTTATTTGAGGCACTAGTCCCATTCATGAGGGCTCCAGCTTCATGATACAATCACTTCCCTCAGGCACCACCCGCAAATACCATCACACTGGGGAAAGGTCATACTCCATATCTTTTTATTATTTCGTTTCAATTTATGTAGTTGATTTTGCATATCTTTAACAGTGAATTTTAAAAATTGAAGTATAGTTGATTTGGGCTCCCCTTGTGGCTCAGTGATGAAGAATCCACCTGCCAATGCAGGAGATGTGTGTTTGACCCAGGGATCCAGAAGATCCACTGGAGAAGGAAATGATAACCCACTTCAGTATCCTTGTCTGGGAAATCCCATGGACAGAGGAGCCTGGCGGGCTACAGTCCGTGGAGTCACAAAGGAGTCAGACATGACTTAGCAACCAAACAAAAACAATGATAAAGTAACAGGCACTGTTTCTGCCCCCACTCTGACACTAGTTACAGAGAAATGCAATAGAGGAAAACGTTATATCTGCTGGAAATAGTCTAACAAACTCAGTCCCATAGATGATAACCTGAAGACCTGGATCCTGAGAACATGAATAAATCATGTTCAGAGTGCTAGTGCCAGTGACTAGCCTGAACTGGCTACTTAGTCTTGGACTCATCAGGCTTGTGCAAGACGGAGAAGATTCAGGACTGTATGTAACTTCTGGTTGCTGTGGAGATACTCAGCTTCATGTCAGATGTGAAATGAGAGAGGGGGCCAGATTACAGCCTCTTGTGGAAGATACAGCTCACAGGGAAGTAGTGTGTGTCTGAGATAGAACTGCTCACGTTTATTCAAGGAGTTTAGTAACACTATCTTTGAGGCAGCAGCTGAATTTTACTTTGAATCCAGATGTTTATCAAAGATATTTATTGGTCATCAGCTATGACATTTCCATTTCTCTCTCTTTCTCTGCCCACGTTTTCTTAAATGGCCACTTTCCCCTGTTTTCCATACTTTCCCCCCCTCTTGGTTAACAACTGGAGTTTGCAATCTGAAGTCCTGATCAAGAGTTTTGAAGGGGAAATTCGTTTAGGTGACTTGAAATTAGTATCAAGGAAAAGAAATTTTTAAGAATTATATGAGTTCACCAAAGTCAAGGATGTTCGATCTTCACAGCCCTCTTTTCCTGGACCAACTCTTTTTTAATAGATTCAAGTAGATGCGATGGAGGCTGCCACCCAGGGATCTTGGAAGTTAAGGCGAAATTGGCAGAGGGGAATCAAGTGGAAAGTCGCCTATCTCTTTCTGTCCACAGTCTCTGTACAATTCATACCGCAGAGATTATATACAATGTCTTATTCATGAACTTTGAAGACAGACCGGTTATTCCTGTTAGCCCATTGTTCAGAGATGACTCCCTTTATGTTCTTCCCTCTCTCTCCCAGAATAAAGGCCAAAATGAGAGGCACGGACATTCTCAGATCCTTAAAAAGAAAGCCATCAATTCCTTCAATGTCCTTAATTTTGAACCCTTGCTAGGTTGTTGCTGTGTCCACTTGGAAAACACTTTTTTTTTTTTGATCCCAGAATAGATTCTACTGTCAGCAGATATTGATGCCAAGTGTCACTCCTGGAGTATGAGGACTGAAGGAGGAAGGTGTGGAGAGAGGGAGAAACGATATACTGGCAAGAAGAGAAGGATACAATTGAGGGAGCGAAGTCTGTTTTCTCCCGAAACAACAACAAAAAATGGGTGGGTTGCCTGGTGGGGAGGGCGGAGGTTGGTTCCCACAGTAAGTTTCAATTCTCTTCCTTCCTCTCAGTTGCCCTTCTACTACGTCCCCATCCGTGTCAGAAGATGGCCCAAGTGTCTAGAATCGTTGAGAAGAACCATGACTGGTACTTGAAGTGAGGGCCTAGAGTACCACTGAGTGCTTTTGTGTTTCCCAGGCAGCCAGAATGAGGGAGGGAGGAGTTGCAGACGGGAGGGTTAGTCAGAAAAGTGGGGCGCCAGCCTGGTGAGGTGGGGGGGACTTCCGCCTGAGAGCTGGGGGTATTGTCATCCACGGTTCCACACAGTCTTGAGGGAACAGCCCTGGCGCTGCTGACCTCCCTTCTTTTCCCCAAGGTTTAGGAAGTCAGCGCAATCCGTGGTAGCCTGGATGAAATTTAGTCCCGTGCAGAGTCCCAGGCCTGATGGAGTTTCTTTGTGCCCAAGGCTTTGAAGGAAAAGCGAAAAAGACGCAGTTCCTGCCATTCCAGCTTAGCAAAATTTTATGGGCGCTTTATCTCTGACAGCCATTCCGTACTTTTCTTCCTAGAGCTTGGGAGGCAGCCGAAGCTAGTTCTCAACACCTTTGAGAGGAGAATGCGCTTCTCTGCAACGGGAAGCTTGTTCCTCCGCGACTGGATGTGAGGCGCTGCGTCGTGTCTGCGCTTTGTTTCTTCATCTACTGAGTTTGTTCTCTCTTTTCTTTTACTTAAATAAAAATATACATAGCAAAAGGCATTTTAAATGAGCGAGGCAGTAAGGTGCCAGAGTGTGGTTTCTATACCTCAGTGAGTAATGATGAGATTAAAAAAAAAAAAATCATATGTTCCATTCAGGGAGCTGAGCTCCCCAGGCACCCAGGGGAGAAAGCAATAGAAACCGGAGACCACAGGGGAAGACGATGCGGAGGCCTGTGCGTAGAATCCCCGTCACATTTCTTTCTTCCCTGCCTATCCAGCTCCCCAGGGACTGAAGGAGCTGGTATGAAAGAGCCTTTCATGGACTGAAAATCCAAGAGAGCTACACAGTTGCAAGTGTCTTGGAGGTGACTGCAAAAGGAGTGTGGCACTCAGCTAATTAAGTGATGAAGGCAGCAGAACCATTCCTGACTCTGTTGCCCTGGTGTCTTGGCAAGCAGGCTTGGAGTTCAAGCCCTCCTCATCCCAACAACTTTGCTGTCCATCCCCGCTGCAGAGCTGTCAGTGGGCACTTCCAGGGTGTATCCTGACTCTGCCTTGAGGCAGTGAAGAAGAATCACTGCCGGTTCACCCGCCTCTAAAGTAGAAGTTCTCATTCAAGGATCTTCCCTTGCCCTGTAGTGAAGGGTGGTGTGTAGCAATAGCCCTGAAATTCGGGTCAGGAGTTCCAGATACTAGTCCTGGCTCAACTTATTTCCAGCTGTTGCTTGTTTTTTCCTCCATGAGATGAATTAACAGTAATTCTTACTCTTACTGACCCTTGAAGGCAACAAGTGACATAAATCTATGTGTTATATGAACTGTACAAGGTCTCATCATTCCACTGTAACTATTCCTAACCAGGCTGTAAACTTTCAGAAAACGTCAGATTAAAGCTATTGAGAAAGAGAGAGCCAAATGTAAGGGAGTGAACGGACAATAACAAAATGAAGTCTTTTTTTTTGTTCTCTTACTTGTAATATGATCCAGCCACAAGTTAGTGATAATATCTTAAAAGTAAATCATTTTTCTTTCCTGTCTCATCATCCTTTCTGTTTACATTCTTTTCTTCTAATATTACCCTACTCAGCTTGCTAGAATAATTAAATCACAAGAGAAGAATCCCTGTACAGTGATGTTGAACAGCAGTGGGCATTCAGATGTGCATGGATTAACCAGAAAGTCTAGTGGGCAAAGAAGGAGACTCTATTGGATGATTCCTGAGGCATTCTCCTCCCTACTGATGCCCTGTTTATCCTTGCCTGGAAGGTGGCCTGCCCCTCAGGGACTCTTGAGTGTCTCCTATGACCCCTGGGTTTACTGGCTCTAGCTTGGCAAATGGACTTTACCAGTTGAGTTGTTGGATTTGTCCTAACAATCTGAGTTCAGTCTCTCGGAGTCTTTGCTCATAGAGGTTGTATCTGCTTCTCCCCACAACCTCAAGTCTCTTCTCATCTCAACATGTCTACCCCAGGCTAATGCATCCATCCTTCCTCCTGATTGTTCTTGACTTTATTTGGTGATATTGACACCATTAACCTTGTCAGAGCTGTTCAGCAGGAAAGTCTCATATTTCTTTCCTTGACAGACTCTGAAAGTCTTTATTTATTTCTCTCCACAGGTGTGAACTTTCTCACAGTCTCAGAGGTGTCCTGTTATTTACAAAATAATCCAAGAAAATCCATCCAAGACTAATGTGGAAGTAAAGCATCAGGATTTCCAGTCCTACTCAAATATCCGATGATCCTTATGAAGAAAGGATGAATGGCAAGGAAAAGAGCTGATATTCTTCCTGGGTTGTACCTGAATCTTGAAGAGGCAGGGGAGGTATGCTGATTTAAATAGCATCCTTCACTGGGAGCTCAACCCTGGCTCAAACTAAACATATGAACTGACTATTGGGGTTATTTCTTAAATACAGAACTAGAGTCACCATTTCATGGCTTCCATCATCAGTTCTGGAAACATAGTTATGCTGTATCTTCTGGTTATAACTTGACTTCAGCTTTGTTCCCCAAACCAGAGTAAAAACTTGTACCCTTGGTCTAGTACCATGTTCCGCAGAGCATCAGTAGTTTTTGGGTTCAACTCTACTGGGTTGAATAATATCTCTCTTCACACTCCTCCTCCCCATTCCAAATTTCACGTCTATCCAGAACCTCAAATTTGACTTAAAACAATAGGATCTTCGCAGGTGTAGTAAGTTAAATTAAATGAAGTTGTATTGGATTGGAGTGGACCCTCATCTGATGACTTGTGTCTGTGTAAGAAGAGAAAACAGAGACACAGAGATACACAGGGAGAGTACCACGTGATGACAGAGGCAGTTCAGCTCAGTTCAGTTGCTCAGTCGTGTCCGACTCTTTGCGACCCCATGGACTGCAGCACACCAGGCCTCCCCATCCATCACCAACTCCCGGAGTTTACTCAAACTCATGTCCATCGAGTCAGTGATGCCATCCAACCATCTCATCCTCTGTCGTCCCCTTCTCCTCCTGCCTTCAATCTTTCCCAGCATCAGGGAAGTTGATGTCCCGAAGAATTGATCCTTTTGAACTGTGGTGTTGGAGAAGACTCTTGAGAGTCCCTTGGACTGCAAGGAGATCCAACCAGTCAATCCTAAAGGAAATCAGTGCTGAGTGTTCATTGGAAGAACTGATGCTGAAGCTGAAGCTCCAATACTTTGGCCACCTGATGTGAAGATCTGACTCATTTGAAAAGACCCTGATGCTGGGAAAGACAGAAGCAGAGATTAGAGTAATACAGCTCCAAGTCAAGGAACTCCAAGAACTGTGGGCAACTACCAGAAACTAGGAAAGCCATAGGACAGGATCGCCCCCTGAGCCTTCAAAAGGAGCTAGGTTTCAGACTTCTAGCGTTAAGAATGATAAGATAATAAATTTCCATTGTTTTTAAGCCACTCAGTGTATATTACTTTATTGTGGCAGCCCCAGGAAACTAGTGACATGCTCAACAGTGACCTCCTGACCTCCCTCTCATTCACTCCTCTTCTACTCTCTGTGGCTCCCTGGGACAGAAGTGCAGATTTCCAAACATACCCTACGACTGAGACCTGACTTCTAGTTTCAGCGATGTGACCAAGGCCCTCCGACTCTCATACCCTACCGCCTGTCTTCTCTGCCGACAAAATGACATCAGCCTCAATATCATAATCACGCTTGCCCTAAACTCTCCACTGTTATGTCCTGTAATACACAGTCAAAGCCTTCTTGTTCCCTTCACTGGTGCCATCCGATAGTCTGGACTCCCACCTGCTGCCTGGTGTCATGTCCTCTGGCTGCCAAGCACTGTCTCCCTGGCTATAGCAGGATGTATCCTCACAGTATCTGTCCTCCCGCTTCTTGGGTTGCGGAAGGATCTGTTCTCGGTCTCCTTCCAGTCCATTCTACCCCGTTTCGGTTAGATAAGCTTTTGTGCCTACCTGTGCTACCAGAGGAGGCAAGGAAGTCCGGGCGTGAATTCTCTAAGCCCGATCCCTCCCTTACTCAGAAAGAGCGGTTTGCCTCGTGCCCCCTGCTCCCTTCTGCGTTATTCACTATGCAGTAAGCAGAGCCCCTCTATCTGCTTGACACTTGGCACCATTTAGTTTCCTAAACGTGCTGGCAGAAGATTCTGTCTTTCTATGGGGAGCTTCTTTTGTTCTTTCATCCTTTGACTTTCTTCTTTCCTCCCTTTTCTCTCTTCTAGGACAAAAACAGAGGAATTTCAAATGAGCCAATTCATGGCTTACAAAAATGGTCTTATCCCTATCTTGGTGAGTAATTAGTAGCATCAGACATCCTGCCTGAGTACATTTTTTGCCTCTCATCTAACCCCTAACCTCTACATCCTAAAAGCTGTAATCTTCAAAATCAGAGTAGGAAGGGACTTCAGCTGTTTTTCAATGCACAGAAAATAAGAGGGAGAGGAGAGAGAGGGAGGAAGATGGAAAGAGAGAGGGACACACACACACACACACACACACACACACACACACACTAATCAATCACAGTTAGGAGAAAAATGCAACACAGGCAGCTACAAGAAGCTAGTCTGGGGAGTACCAATATATATCTGCAAAATATAGACACAGGAAACAAAGATACACTATCTGTAACACTGTTTCAGTGAGGCAGGAAAATACTTAACATTGGGGATGTATGACTGTGGAGAATGTGGCTTAGAATTGATGGAGTGTTCATCTTGCATTAGTGGTATGTCAAACCATAATGTGTTAGAGTGCGAGGGCCTCTCCCTTCCAGGATGAGAGAATGGAGTCCAGAGAGGTTATCTACTCTATAAGCCACAAGCAACAGACTATGGCTACTCACATCAGGAAACATATTTTCAGTGCTGAATCTGAGTCATGAATTCCTGGAATGAAAGGACCATCCATAATGTTGCTTATTGATCAACAGCAATAGGTGGGTCTTAAAGATTTCTGACCATTTAAGTCTCCCACTAACTGGATTTCAGGTTCCCTAATGACATGTTGCATTTGCAGAGTCTGCCCTGGTCCCACTGCCTGGTGTGCTATGGATGAATGCCTCATTTCCCCCTTGTCTTTCTTTGTCTTTTCAGATAATATTTATTTATCAGTTCAGTTCAGTCGGTCAGTCCTGTCCGACTCTTTGCAACCCCATGAATCGCAGCATGCCAGGCCTCCCTGTCCATCACCAACTCCCGGAGTCTACCCAAACCCATGTCCATTGAGTCGGTGATGCCATCCAACCATCTCATCCTCTGTCGTCCCCTTCTCCTCCTGCCCCCAATCCTACCCAGCATTAGAGTCTTTTCCAATGAGTCAGCTCTTTGCATGAGGTGGCCAAAGTATTGGAGTTTCAGCTTCAACATCAGTCCTTCCAGTGAACACCCAGGACTGATCTCCTTTAGGATGGACTGGTTGGATCTCCTTGCAGTCCAAAGGACTCTCAAGAGTCTTCTCCAACACCACAGTTCAAAAGCATCAATTTTTCGGCACTCAGCTTTCTTCACCGTCCAACTCTCACATCCATACATGACTAATATTTATTTATACACTGTAGATAATAAAGAGAGATTTTACTGAAAAGTTAGGATTGTGAGAAACCATGCTAAGGCTTTTTCATGATTTAGCAGATAATGTAAAGTGCTTCCTGTATCCCCTTGGATCCCTTTGCCATTTATCAATTTTGTGCAAACAATTTTGAGTAAGTTTCCATTGGCAAAATCAGTCCCTGAATTTTTATCAAAGGGCTGCCCTAGGGTTCCAGAACCTCCTTTAATTGTGTGTACAGAGAACCAGAAGTGCTTGAGAATTTACATTCCTGAGGGGACAGCCCTTAATGACAAATGGGCTTGAGGCTATAAATAACCCAGTGACCCCAGTCCCATTTGGGGTAAAATCTGTGTTTGCAACTTACTCTATCTGCAGTGCTTCCTTGTGGGACTGAGCTACAGTTACTCTAGCGGGACTCTGCTTAATAGCACAGCCATACTTGACTGCCTGCCTTTCCTAGGTCCCGTTTCCCCATTCCCCTACTGGTTTTGCCTGGGGCACTGTGTAATAAAGTGCTTTCACACAAATTATCATCTCAGGGTCTGTTTCTAAGGACTAGATATAAAACACATGGACTTTCTTATTTAATGCTTCCAACAAGCCCATGAGATAACTTTTCACAGACAAGAAAAAACCCTCAGAGTGATAGAGCAAAATTCCCAGTCCAGTTTCTCTGGTCCAGTGCTCTCAGCCCCTACACCATACTGAGCTTAGCCCTCCAGTTCTCCCGCTTCCCTGGCTCAGGTCGTGTGTGTGGCCAATCTTGCTAAGATACCCTTCTGCCTGGGAATCTGGGGACAAGATCCCTTGTCAAACTTTTTGGCAAATAATCCCAGCATGTCTACTAGGGCAGCAGTCACCACACTTTTTGGCACTGGGACAGGTTTCATGGAAGACAATTTATCCATGGAGCTGGGGTAGGGGAATGGTTTGGGAATGATTCAAATACATTACATTTATTATGCGCTTTATTTTTATTATTGTTACGTTGTGATATATAACGAAATAATTATACAGTTCACCATAATGCAGAATCAGATCATCAGGCATTAGATTCTCATGAGTGTACAACCCAGATCCCTCACATGTGGAGTTCACAGTAGCGTTTCAGCTCCTATGGGAATCTGATGCTGCCGCTGATCTCCCAGCGGGTGCAGTAAGGCGAGCAATGGGGAGCAACTGCAATGCAGATGAAGCTTCGCTCCCCCGCTGCCCAGTTCCTATCAGGCCATGGACTGGTACCGGTTTGGGACCCCTGCATTAGGGAGCCTACTCTGTTTTTGCCCAGTTCTTTGTAGCTCCTTTCCTGAGTCTGCACTCTTTCTGAAAGCCCCAACAACATCACCCCTCATGAGTACTGATGGATGATTTAGACTCCAAATGGATATAGATAACCCATGGTATCTTCAAATCTTGAACTCGCACATTCATGGACCCTAAAGTTAGATCCTCATGCCCTTGGTGATCAACGTGTGGCCCATGGACCAGTGGCACTGGCATCACTCAAGAGTGTGTTAGGATTTCAGAATCTCAGGCCGCACCCTCACCTAGTGATACAGAATCTGCACTTTAACAGTATCCCTTGGGAATTCCTTAATGTTAGGCATTGAGCCCACACTTCCATGAACTTGGCAATCTGGCTTCTAGGCCGGTCCCTCAGCTCACCACGCTTCCTGACATGAGCCCCCAGCATTCCATTTAACCAGAACCATGCTGTTTGTGTCCTTTTATTTGATTTGTTAATTTCTGTCATAGCTAAGAAATTCTGTCTGTCTTCTCACATCCATCTCCTTCTGAGTCAACTTAAAGTGATTATTCCTAGACAGCATGGATTCTCACCTTGGGTGGGAACATAATGGCTATTTGCCTGAAAGATAGATAAACTACCTGTACTGTTAATACTGAGGATACAGTCTGCAGACTAAAGTGGAAGGCTTATAATTAGTCCTGACTTCCAGCTTGAGTGAAAAATACCTGGTGCCTTGGCTAGAGGTGTGTATTCTGAGGAAGAAGCTAAAACCTTAAGCACTTCAATGTCACATCATTGGTGAAACGTGGCTTCTTGAAGTTCCACTACAGACTGTGTTTAGCTGTTCTCCAGAAGAGCTCTCAAGAGGCACCTGCTTGGAAACATAAACCTTCTCTGTAGAAAAGGGCGAGGACTTTGTGGAAAAACAGAAGGAAGTAGTGAAGAGATTGCTCCAAAGGTTTATTTTGTGATCTTTATAGATACTTTTATTAAAACACCTTCCAGCCATAATAGGGCTGGAGTGATATTTGTCGAGTAAGGATACATTTGGTAGATTGCTGTTTCACCGTGCAGGGTCTGAGCTATTGCAGCTACCAGGAAGTCTGAAGGTATGGGGCTTACTCCAGGTTTTTCTAATGGAAAAATATCAATGAGCATAGCTTCTTTCCATAGTCGGTAGTTCGTTTTAACACCACTAGAAATTTAGCAAGGCTGTGATTATCTGGGTTTCCTTCCTACTCATTCATGTTTCCTCAGTTCATAAGATGTTCTTTGTAATGCTTTCTTATCTGTCCCAAAGCTGGCAACAGGGAGAGATTTCTATGTAAATCAAAGAAAAGATTTTTAAAAAGCTAGAAAAATTATTGCGTGGGAAGTTTGACTAATTTCCACTGTACCTTGTCTACTTTTTGAGGCTGTTGTCTAGAGCAAGACTCAGCAGAGCCTACAAAGGCCCAGAACATGAACAGCTTAGATTTTGTGGGCCGTACAGTCTTTGTCATAACTCTTCATCTCACCCAAAAATAGCCTTGGGTGATAATAAAATGAGTGAGGGTATTTGTGTTCCAATAATCCTTTCTTTTTGAAGACAGGTGTGGGGGTGTGAATTTTATCCCAGCCTTAGTCTAATGAGATGCCATGATCCTTCCCATCGTCATGTCCACCTTGGTCCAGGACACCTTTATCCCTTGGGAATGTGAAAGTAGTTTTCTAATTAGTCTCCTTTTTCTTCCATTCTTGCCACCCTAGAATCCATTCTCTCCACAACAGAGTGAACTTTAAAACATAAGGCAGAACTCTTCTCTTGCCTATTAAAATCCTTTAGTAGGTTTCCACTTCACAAAGCTCGTGTATTCTGCTATCGCCTCAGACCCACCCGCCATTCCCTATCTTCATCTCTTGTGGCTACACAATTCGTGTCTCTGTCACATTGCCTTTCTTTTGGTCCCTCAAACACCCACTTCTTTTCTACCTGAGGGTTTTCGCTATGTGGTATTCTGCTTGAAATCCTGTTCTTACTCTCTGGACAGCCCTGCTCCTCCTTTAGGTTCTAGAGTTGATGTCGTGTCCCCAGACTAACTCCAGTCTTAGCTATGTCCTCCTGTTATTCTCTCTCATGGCAGTCTTTTTTTTCCCCCAATATACTTTGTGCACTTTTTAATAAGTACGCTTGAATGTATTTGTTTCCTGTCTGTCTCATGGGCAAGCGTGAACTCTGGGATAGAAGAGCCTTGTGGCCACTGTGGACCAGGTGCCTAGAACGGATCTACACAGAACAGGCACAGACATTAGATTTGTGGCAGATGAATAATTGGGTGAATGTGTCCATTGAATGATCATCTGTGGTGATAAAGAGGTTCTCTGGGTGGAAGTAGAGTAGTGTACAAGGACAACACCAGAACAACCCTGGGTGTTTTTTGTTTTTTGTTTTTTTTTGAAGAATGGACCAGCAAGAAGAAACAAGCAAAAGAGTGAGATAAGACCCAGGTGAGAACAAAGGAGTTAGCAAAGAGCAAGTGTAACTGAGGAATGGAAGACCCTTCAAGTCAGACGTTTAGACTTCCCTGGTGGCTCAGATGGTAAAGCGTCTGCCTACAATGTGGGAGATCCAGGTTTGATCCCTGGGTCAGGAAGATCCTCTGGAGAAGGAAATGGCAACCCACTCCAGTACTCTTGCCTGGAAAATCCCATGAACGGAGGAGCATGGTAGGCTACAGTCCGTGGGGTCACAAAGAGTCGGACACGACTGAGCGACTTCACTTCACTTCACTTCAAGTCAGAAACTAGATTTCTCTATTTTTGTATCAGTCCAAGATGGGTTACTTTACATGTCCCAATATCAACTCATCAAATGAAAAGGTGGTTGATGAAAGAGCAGAAGGTTATAGAGGGCGTTGAGGGTTCCTGTACAGTTTTAAGATTCAAAGACTCAAATTAAGTCTGAGGACGTCCTACTTGGTTAAGGACTAAGAAGACTAGAAAATCAGAGGGGAAAAGAATGTAGCTGATACTTCAGTATGCAGGATAGTAGAAGGTTTTGGTTGGCAGGAGTGTGGGAAAGAATGGTGTGGAAGAGAGAGCTAATTGTATCCCTATATTCCTTTTCCTTTTTTTTTCTTTTAGTGACAGAATCACAGTTTTACTTGGGCATATGAATTTCCTGCTAGAACCTACATTTTTCTGCTTCCCTTGCAGCTAGATAGGACCATGTTACTAAGTTTTGACCAATATAATGCAAGTGTAAATGATGTGTATAGCACCAGATCCAGGATTTTATAATGTAACAATGTTTCCTGCATTCTTGGACCTGAACACAGAAGCCACACTTTGAAGATGGAAGTACTGAGTAGCCAGCCTGGGTCTCTGCATAACTTCATGGGGCAGAGTTTCTTGTTCACCTGTATCTCTTCTTTACTTAATCCCATTTTTAAAATTAGAACATTTTTAAATTTAGAGCAGATTATCCTATTATATAATTAAAGTAGCATGGTAGAACCAGAAAAAAAGAAGCATACTTTTCAGGAACCAAGTAATGAAACATCCTGGGCTGGGAAGGACTGCGTTGGTGGTACTAAGTCTGTGAAGTCTTTACACAGTTATATGTATATCTGTCAAACTTGACAATGTAGTTGTGCTTTAGGGATGTGAATAGCAGACATAAATTAGCAGACCTCTGGACAGTAGGTTCCTGTACTCTAAATATCTAACTCAAATTGATTCACCTAATGGATGATTCAATCCTTAGATGGATGTGAAAGTGTTGGGAGTCCTGGATATGGAAGGACTGGGCTGAGGATGTGAAAAGATAGCAAAAAGAAGATAGTGTCTGCAGTAACTGTGGCCACGAACTGCACGATATTTCTAGATTACCTTGTAATGTGTATGTTATCTGTTTATCAGAATGATGACTTTCTTGAAGGAGTATTAATTAGGTCATGTCTATCTTTATGTCTTTCATGCATGGAAATCCAGTGTTCTGCACATGATAAGCCTTCAGCCAAACATTGATCAAATGATTAGCCTCAAGTTATTTACTTCTGTTGTGCTTTGTTTACCCTTGTGTCCTGTGTTAACCCCACCTGTGTTCTAGCCAAGCTGTCCTTACATGTTAACCTCCAAAATAGCAAAGGCAGACAGGCAGCTCTGGAATTTCCCTGCAAGCTAAGAGCCAAACTATTGGGCTGGCCAAAATGTTCATTCAGATTTTTCTATATGAAAGCCCAAATGAACTTTTTGGCCAACCCAATAGACTGTGGGTATGCATCTGAAAACTGAGTACTTCCAAGCTTTCAGAAATAGAAAGGGATGACATTCATCTCAGTCTCTTTCCTACTTAGTCTTCTTTGGAGAGGGAGGAAAGGATGTCAGAGCAGGTGAGTGAGACCCACAGGTCAAGACACATACAGAGACATAGGGGCGGGCAAAGCAGCAGCATAGTCCAATTCCCTGAGCTGTCAATCTTATACCTTTCACCCCACATCAAATTCTTTCCAATTTTTCCTCTTAAATTGCAATCCAAAACACACTGCAGATGTGATATCATTTTCCCTGATAACTGGACCCTCCGAGTTAATGACTTTCCTTCCTTCTAGCGGGGAAACAATTTTGTTTTGCTTAATGTAATAATCTATTATAGTCCTTTCTGTTCACCACTCTGACCCGAGGCCCAGTTTCAGAGGAGCTCAGCCTCTCCCACCCAGCTGCACGGGGGAGCATTATTGTTGGTGTTATTCTGCTTTGTGAATTGTGGAGTGACGGTCCACCCCAGCCTACCTGATGATCTCCCAGGGACATAATTTTTAATACCAAGGGACTGCCAGGAGACAAAGCTAAAACAGTGAGAAAGAAAGAGATATATGACTGAGGGAGAAATAGAGAGACTGTAGCATGTTTAAATGCAGCCTACCCAGAAGTTCCCTGGTCTAGGGGCAGGGTCTGGGAAATGTGAATACCTTGGTTCTGGCTACCTTTACCTGAGTCGCACGTGTGCTCTGGGACCCTCTTTTCCTTCAGTGAACCATACTTCTACCCAGAGGAAATTTAAAGCACTTGTGGACTAGCAGTGATGGGCCCTGACTGCCTTGAAACTATGTGAACAGACTCCTGAGTAAGTGGGAAGAGCAGTTCTGGGAAAGGCAGGTGGGGTGCCTCTGAGAGAGATTTCCTGAAACCAGAAGCAGCCTTGGGCTCCCCCACTGCTGACTCAGACGGAGGCGTAGTGCCTTCACCAGCGCAGTTGACAAATGGGAGCGGGGCTAATTTGGTGTCGTTTGTTTCCCATTTCCAAGCCCTCATTAAAATAATCTGCTCTGATTGTCTGGGGAAGTTATTTTTTGCACTTCCTTTCACTTTGCTGTATCGGTACAATTTCAGACACAGCAGATTTCTGAGTGGAGGGGTCCAGACAGCTCTGGGGAGAGATGCGGGGTGGGGGGGATGGGTGGGAGGGGGCTTCAGGAATCGCTGGGAGCCGAGCCAGGCCTCTTGGCAGCCAGTGAGGTGGGAATCCCGGACCCTCCACTATCCCCTGGACTGGGTCTCTGAAGAGCATCCCGATTCTGGTGTTGAGGGAGCCTGGAAAATTCCTTTGATCAGAAAGTGAAAATGAAGGGAAATCTTCATTCTGGGTAGTATCATTGGGAAAGGATTCTCCAGGAAGGGAATGAAGAAGCCCAAAATAGACTTCAGGATTTTGATTCTCTTAGTCACTCATATACAAGATGGTTTAGCCCACAGAAATAATGATTAAAAAGATAGCCGTTCATTTAATTAGCTTTTGCTAAGGACCTACTATGTGACAGACAGTATATAATGTGATGGGGATACAAAAATGAGTGGAGTATGGGTTCTAGCTCCTTTTCTGTGTCTGTTTTCTCTCTCATCTGTTTTCAGGATGAGAGAGAAAACTCAGGATGCTTGTCTCTGCAGGCAGGCCTCTTTGCCATCTGAGGTACTTTACACCATCTTGGTTGGATTTTGGTTTGCCAGTAGAATCTGTCTTCATGCGTGTCTCTGGTCCTCTTCATCTCCTAGAGTCTTGGACAGAGATTCATTAGCTTAGATTTTGCTCTTCTTAATCCAATCTCTGATGTCTGCCTGATGGCTCGTGCCGTCAGGCCAGCCTCACCCCCAGCCCACTTGAGTGAGACCCTTGAATACCAGTCCTAGAAAGGATTAGATTTGGGTAGAGAAAGAGAGCATCCACCTGTGCATGGATCAGTGAAGCTGGCAGGACAACACGTGGCAGAAGTCCGGCGTGGGCCTCCCTGCTCTCCTTGGTTCACTCCTCACCACCCAAACCTAGTCACAGATGGCAGAGCCAACGAGGTGATCCTGCCCCAACCAGAATCCCCAGGACCATAGCAGCCATCTCCTTCCCTGGCTCTCATCTAAGCCCTGCATCATGTTGTGTCTCTGACTTCTGTAATAGAACAAGACTATTTTGTATTTTTTCCTATTGCTGCAGTCCATGGGATTGCAAAGAATCAGACATGAATTGGTGACTGAACAGCAAACATTATGATGATGATAGTTAAACTATTTTTCATTACTATACATTGCCACCTACTGTGTGCCAAGCAGTGTTCTAAGCAGTAAAAATATAAAAGTCATCAAGATACAGTCACTGCCTTTGGAAGGAATCTACCAAAAAAAAAAAATATATATATATATATGATAAATAGCTCCTTGAGTTTCTGACTACACTGGAGGAGATCTTTACATACAGGGTAGAGATTAATGAAATGTCTTCTTCTCCCAACATCCTTCATCTTCATCCTGGTGTCTGCCCTGCACTGATGTGCCCTTTCCTTTTCCTCATAATCTGTTCCTGCCAGCTCCCTCCTGTCCCAAAGCAGAGATGCTGCGTGCATTCAAGTCTATCTGTAAGGTCTTCAGGCACTTCGTGTTTTCACAATCAACAAATTTTAAAATCTTGGAAAGGGTTTTTAATTGGCTGAAATGCTGATTGCCATAACAACTGGCTAATGAACCATCTGGTGGCACATGTAATATTTATTTATGAATTAAATTGTCATGCACTATGAAGTCTAGTTTTCTCTCAAGGACAGTTTGGTGGCCATCTTTGGTGAATGCAAATTCCCTGCAGGGGGCTGCTTAATGGATCTCCAAAAAGGACAAGAGAGAGGTCAAAGTGGGAAATGACTCTCCACTTCAGAGTAGCTATGAATTTGTGTCAAGTGGAGAAAAAAGTGATCATAGGCAATGGAGAGGGAAATCCAGACAGGAGAAGATGGAACAGGGTTCAAGGTCTGGGCATTGACCCTCCCTGTACTCTGCAATTTAATATACTAAACAGAACTCTTGATGATAATTTACAGACCACAGGAATGTGTTCTTCTTGAATTTAAGTAGACTTTCCAGTTTCTTTTTGTGATTATCAGAACAGAATTTGAAGACACTGAAATTGTGGGGAGGCAGTAATAGTGACTTAGGGTAGGAATCTATCCTCAGATCTTGAAGTTTTTATTTCCAAGTTGGTACCAATCACTGACTTTCCAATCCAGGGGCTAAGGTGAGATGATCAGACACCCTCTGAGTATCTGACTAGAGTTATAGATATTTCCTAGAAAAAAATATATATATGCATATTCACACAAAATTTAATTATTCATACCCATTTGCCTGTATCCCAATTCCAGATTTTGAAAATTCCAGGTTCAGACTCCTGAGTCATCCTAATGAGTGCTTTTAGGATCCACAGTCAACTGAATGATAAGATCAGCACCTTTTTTCATAACCACTATGTGCCATATCCCAAGATGAAGCTAGCAAATGTGAGTCTAGCACCACGACTGGGTCAGAGGATGCTCTCAACTCATTGATGGCTGAGGGGCTACAATAGATAATGCTTTTTTCTTCACCTGATTTTTCAACCAAGTAAAGGGCAGATTTAAAGACAGGTAAATGGAGACCAAAATGTCAGCTTTATTATTTATGATAGAGTTGTTAGAAAATGTGACTTAGCCTCTCTAATATGGAACCCTAGAATTAAATCACTTATTTTCTTAGACATAGACTATTCTTAAGAGAGATTGGTCTTCCCTACAGGGGAGGACTCTGTAATGAACACTTTACAGTCAGGTAGATCCCAAAGAGCTAGATAGAGAAGGAAGCCGAGGAGAGATATGCTCATGGATATCACTCCGAGTGGAGAGGAGCATCGGAATGGAGAGCAGCTATTGTCTCCTTGTAGTCAACTTCTTTTCTCTAGCTTCCCTTTCAGGAGAAATCAAAAGCAGTTTCTTCTTGCAGAAAGATCAGGAATTTCTCCTTTAAACTTACTCAAGACCTAGAATCTGGGAAGCCATGGGTTCGTTGGGAGGAGACTGGACTTTGGAGGCAGACAGACCTGAATTGCAGACTTCTGCTTCTTACTAGCACTGTGGCCTTGAATAATTGACTTCTTTCAGCCTTGGCAGCCCTGAGCAAAATCTTATGCAGACAAAATCTGTGAATATTTCCATATATGGCAGGAACGATGACGGCCACTTCTATCCCCATTCAAGATGAGTTTGTGTGTGTGCAGTAGTGATGGGGTGGGGAGGGGGTAAAAGCAAAGCATGAGAAAGGAGGAAAAACCGTCTTAAAGAGTGGAGGCCATGTCAGGAGGAACCAAAACCCGTAACAGGATCAGGGCATGAGGAGAATGCTGCAGCAAGAGATTTGGAAGCTGACCAGAGATTCTCAGCACCAAAACCTTAGGAAAATGACTGAGTTTTTGAAACAAGAGAAGAAAAAAAGCATGCGCATATACAAAAACACAACACAACAGAAATCAGTGCACTGAGAGATGGCAGCAAACCAGATGGGCCATCAGGACCTTTCCCTTTTGTGCTGAGGTGGTTTTTGACTGTGTGTGGGTTTTAGAGTTTGTTGGTTCATTGGTTTCTAGTTCTGTTTGCTCTAGGCAACACTTGAAAAGGATATAAACAAAAAAGGGGTGGGGGAGTCCCTCTGCGTGCCGTCTGCCTTCAGATTATCCTGTAGGCCTCCACCAAACCGACAGGAAGGGGTGCTCCTTTCCTTAGACTTTCCTTTCTCTCTCTCCATCAGTCCCTCCCCCTCTTCTGACTTTCTTTCTCTCATTTTCTCTGTCCCTACACACACACACACACACACACACACACCACACACCACACACACACACACACACCACACACCACACACACACACATGCACACACACACACCCACACACACACCACACACCACACACACACACATGCACACACCCACACACACCCACACACACACCACACACCACACACACACACATGCACACACCCACACATACCCACACACACACACCACACACCACACACACACACACCATGCACCACACACACACACATGCACACACACACACACACCACACACACACACCACACACACACACATGCACACACACCACACACGCACACACACCACACACCACACACACACACCACACACCACACACACACACACCACACACCACACACACACACATGCAAACACACACACCACACACACACATGCACACACACACACACACACCACACACCACACACACACACACACCACACACCACACACACACACATGCACACACACGCACACACACCACACACACACACATGCACACACACACACACCACACACACACACACACCACACACACACACATGCACACACACACACACACACACCACACACATATGCACACACACATCCTAGCAAAAATGAAAAAGAAGAAAGAGGGAGATAAGATGTCCTCTCTCTGTCTCAGGGGGCCAGGCTCTTGCCTTGGTCATCTCGCTCTTTGCTGCCATCAGAAGTTGTCCTCAGCCTCTGGAGAATCCCCACCTCCTCTGTCAGCTTACGGCAGAGGCAATAAAGATGTACACTTTCTTATAGAGAATCCTGGGCATTTGTTTGCACCAGTCGGCAGAGAGAACCCCCTCCACGAATTGAAGGGGATGAGGCTTCAGTTGGATGGGAATCAGATATATTTTTAGTTTGTGGTGGGGGAAGGGTGCAGAAAAGGGTAACCAGAAAAGAATGGAGAAAGCCCAACCCCATTTCATTAAATCCCCATGAATATGCAAAAGAGGGCTAATTGCCCTCTTCAAAAACTAATCATTCTAAATTTTACAAGCGGAATTATAAAACCTGACACACTTATTTTTCTCTTTTATTATATTTGTAAGCATCACTCCTTCTGCAAAGAAAATCAGATCCTATTTTATCAGTTGCCGCCATCTCCCCTTCTTTTGCTCCCGACCCTGTTTTTCCCTCCCCTTTTGCTGAACACTGCAGCATTGCCATGTGTATTAATTGCCCTGTGAAATGCACTTGAAGTCATTAGAATTCCCCATTCAAAACTATTATCTTGTGCCATTATGCCTTTGCATTATATTTATTTAAATGTGCCTCTTCTGAATTAGCTCATTTTTAACAGCTAGCCATGCCTGAAATATTATTCCCATCCAAGCTGCTCTCATATCATTTTTCTCTCCTCTTTGGAAGAAATGTCTGCACTCCAGCCTCCCATCCTGACAGGGGCAGCTTTGTAAGAAGGCAGAGGCTGATTTTCTGTAACAGGCTTCCTTGAGAGTGTATCTCAGGCATAGGCTGCTTTTGCAGAGGGAATCCAGGGTCTGGATAGGTAAAGCCTCCCAGGAGCAGCTTGCCTGCTGCTTGTTATACCTGTTCTTCACCTATGTCTAGGGCATTGGCTGAAGAAAGAAAGAGATCAAACCCGAGTTTCTAGTGTCTTCTTTGCCTTTTTCTCAGAACAGTTCAACAGTGATGCCAGTTGTCACTGGCAGCTACCCAGGAGCCATCCAATGCCCATGTGGCCGTCCTGCCCTGGGCCAGACAAATGAATTAGATAGCCACTCAAGTCCTCTTCCAGACCTGAATTTCTTGAAGTGGCTAAGGAATTTCTGATATCACCTGACACTGAAATTTCTCTTTCTCTGCGAAAACTAACCTGATGCTCATGTCCCTACTCTTGAGGTGGCCCTTTCAATCACCTACTAGAGACTTGGCTTCCATTCTTATCTTGTTTCCATTCAGAGAAAATATATAAATATATTTAACATATATATTTATCTCAGTGGGGCTTCCCAGGTGCCTCAGTGGTAAATAATCCACCTACCAATGCAAGAGAATGCAGGTTGGACCCCTGGTCCAAGGAAGATCCCCTGGAGAAGGAAATGCTAACCCACTCCAGTATTCTTACCTGCAAAAACGCTATGGACAGAGGAGCCTGGTGGGCTACAGTCCATGGGGTCGCAGAGGTCAGACGTGACTTAGTGACTGAACAACAATAACAAATTTATCTCAATAGCTGAGCTTAGAATGTATTACTCCCATAAATTCATTCTGCTAGATCCCTTTTGCTGCTAAGCTCTCTATGCCACAACTGCAGGAAACACAATCCACTTAGCACTTCCCTAAGCATGGCATCATAGACATCTTATTCTTATCGTACCATTTTGAGGTAGGAGATGTACAGGCCCCAGGCTGAGCAGCTGCAGCTGGTCTCCTGCTGACACTTGGAGATGGGATGCCAGCGGGAGCATTGACACTGGACACATTCTTGGGGATTTCCTGGCTAGACACACGCACAGAGAAGACCCTCAGTCTAGAAGAAGGGCAAAAGGAAAGAGAAGATGCCAGCTGGAATCCATCTTGGCTGAGAGGTGTGGCCACACCAGGACCAAATATGAAGGTGATTGGCCAGAGACAACCCGGAAAACTGCCCCTAAATGAGCAGCCTAACCTGCCCCTGTTGTGGGCAGTTCACTCTGAGCTCGCCTATGTGCTCTTCCACACATATTCTGTTTTTTCCACACGTAATTTGCTTCTAATAAACACTTGTAACTTTTTCATGATCCTGATCTCTTTGCTGAATTCTTTCTTCAAAGACAAGACCGAGGTCCTTCTTGCAGCTTTTCACTGCCAGAATCAATTTTACTTATGAGTAAATTGGAATAGTTGGCTAAGGCTGCCTAGCTAGTGAGTGGTGGAGAGTGGATTCGAGCTTAGGTTTCTTCTGGATCTTTTGTTTTTCCAACAACACCAAGTTGCCTACAGTGTAAATAAGATCAATGTGTTGGCATAAATATTGACAGAGACAACCAAGAAAGACATTATGAGCTAGACTGGCCAGAAATTTGACCTGGGTGTGAGGAGAACTGCCAGTGATAAAAGGAGCACAACAAATAAGCCCTTCATCAGTAGAAACAAGAAATTCAGATGTCAGACTCTTGCAAAGCTTCAATAGGCAAATGGGCAAAAGCCTTCATGAACTATAATGAAAGCTTCATGAGCACGGGGATGTTTACTGCTTTGTTGCCTGATAAATAAATTCTAAGTATTCAGAAAGATGCCAAACACATAATACATTCTTTAAACTTTTTAAAACATCTTGCGTTGACTGAGTGTGTGGCATTAATTGTTAATGGTCTTGGAGGTGCCCTAGCTGCTCTTGTGATTAGCAAAGCGCTGGACACATGAGCTGAGGCAGGGAATGTCTCAAATCTGAGAGTCTAGTCTATCCACCAACACTGTCTGTGAGATGACCCTGAACACCCCTCCCCTAAGAGCAATGGAGAGATTATTCAGCAGAGGAAAGGGCTCTGAAGTCACTCTGGGGTATCTAAGACTAAGGAGGAGGCAAGATCCATACAACAAAGAGATGAAGAAATCGTTACATCTTTATTAACCCCTAAGAGGTCCTGCTTCATTCTGTTTGCCTAGACCATGGAGATCTACACCAGACTTCCTAAATTCTGAGAAGCAGGGGAAGTGACTGTGATATAGGCAAGGAATTGACTGAAATTCCCTCGTGAGGAAAAGGCTAAACATATATGTGAGTTTTGAGATGCAGGCTCCGGGTTAGTGAGCAGGCTCCAGAGGAGGCTCTCTGCCTGCCCTAATGGGGTTAGAAGCAGCTGAGAAGTAGGAAAATGGGGTTGAGGGCAAGCTGCATATTACAGCCAGTTTCCTTATAACCCCAACACTAACAAACACTACATATCTAGCTTAGTTCTACCCCTGGCTTGGATTTCTTTGCTTTTGTTAAAGGATGACACAGAAAGGAAGGCAGACTCTTCAGAGGTTATATTCAGCTTAAATTCCTCTTACGGATGCCTCGGACACTAGCGCAGCCTCTTCCTTGAGGGAGGGAAGGTCCCTTCCCAAGCTTCAGGCGGGAAGCCCATGGGTGCCCACTGCGAGGTGTTCAGAATAGGAGCCTTGCTGATGCAATCTTCTCTGGCTTGAATCTCAGAAACCTTCCTGTCTGGCTTGATCCCTTAGGAGCAGGAGATGAGTTTTTCCCTCATAAGTTTATTTTTCTCTAACAAGTAACGGCCAGGAAAAGCAAACACATCCCTAGCTGGCTATTTCAGCCCACAAGTCAAGACCTCCATTAACAATGCCTTGTTTCTCAAACAACCAAGCTGCATGAGATTGCTTGTCTTTCAGAGAATGGCCTGTGACTGCACAGGCTGCTAAGAGCTGCTGTCCTTGAATGCCCAGGTATCAAGAGACATAACAGGGTGGGATGAAAAGTTCTTGGGGCCAGGGTGACAGGAGATGGGGGGCGGTAGGTAAGCCTAGACATATTCCCCTCCCTGGGAGGGGTTGAGCAAGCAGATGGGATAGAATGCTTTCTTTTTTTTTCTTTTACTTTTCAAACATTGTTTTTTTTCATTCTCCTGTCAGATGACCCTATTCATTAATTCATTTTCTCCCTGACGACTATTGAATATTTAAACCAGGGACCTGAGATGTACCCAGTGATTCGATAGTGAGGTTATATCCGGCTTAATTTCCTCTTACAAGACTCTTCTGACACAGCCAGCAGCCTCTTCTGCATTCTAGGACGGCTCCATCGGTCACTGCCACATGGACACCACAGCCCCCTCTCCGCTACCACTGGTCCTTGTCAATTTGGCCTCATTCCTGTTGGCCAAGACTGTTTGATTTGTTTATTTCTTGTGGGAAAATTTGGAGATGAAATTGCAGGTGGCAGAAACTCTCCTAACTCAAATATTTTAATGGAAAATTGGTTCCAAACACTGACCCAATCAGCACTTGTGCAAGGGCTGGGGTGTAAGACTGGAGATGAACATGTCTCTTTTCAGTCTTCAAGTCCCTGTAAGGGCGGTTGGTAAATGGGTGATTCCAAGTGGGAAGCTCTGTGCTGAAAGCCTGGGTTCAAGTTCCTCATTAATTTCTCACTCCTTGAGTGCTTTTAAGAAACTTAAATTAAGACTGATCATCTCATCTTTAAAATAGAGATAATGATTATATCAAAATTCACGTGGCTGATGTGAGAATTAAATGTGATAATATTTGTAAAAAGTGTCTTATACAACATTATACGGGTAAGACGTATTATTGGTGCTGATGGGAGGCAGATATCCTGATAGGAAATCTCTGGAACATAAACATACTGATTCTTCTGGCCGTTGAGTCAAGAGTTGAGACAAATGGCTGCAGCTGCTGTCCTTAGCGACCAGCCTCTTTTGCTGCTGGCTGCTGATCATCACAGAGGCCACTAGGTGGCACCTCCTTTTAAAATCTCTCACCACTTTCCTAGATGAATCTGGATCTTTTCAAAAGGACAAGGCATGAAAGCCGGCATTAGTCAACACAGGGGGAATCTGGAGTACTGCCTCCTCCATGGTGACAAAGCCTTTTGTGAGGACTGAAAGGACTCCTGAATTAAGAAAATTCATAACACCACCCTTTCTTGCTTGTTCCCAGTTGACTCTCCATCATAAGAACATGAGTGGATTTTCATCCCTGTCCATTGCAATCTGTCCCGGAAACCCAGTTGAACCATTCTGAGAGGGTCTGCGAGGGAAAGCTAGCAGCTGTTTTCTGAACTCCTCAGGAAAGCGAGCAAAGACCCTTTTTTCCACCTACAACTGAAAATGTGTCTAATCTCATGGTCAGCACCCTCTGTATCAGAAAGCTCCTTCTGAGATTTCCTCACGTCGTGCAGCTAGCCTGAGCCCAGAACAAATGATTTTGTAAAAAGACCACTGAGCTGTGGACATTTTCACTCAGACAGAAGGAGAATTTCAGGAGGCTCCAGAAGCACTGTGAGTGGACAGTGCAGTTGCTGAGGCTGCAGTCCAGGCCGTCTGTACACCGGCTGTGTGATCCTGGCTAAAACCACCTGCCCTCTCTACATCCATTTTCTTACCTATCAAATAAAGATTGAATTAAGGAGATCGTTGATATTCCCATCAGAGGTCCAAACTGTCTGAAATCATGTAGTTACGTGGGAAGGTTATGTATCCGATACCTACCATTGACATGAGTCTGCTTCTTCCCTGGTCAGAGATTTGACAAGGACTTCTGTCAATAATTTAAGAAGCGTGCATCCATTTATTTCGTAAAGTATGCTCTTCCCAAGATGTTCACACACAGCTACCAATGTTATCCTCCGGGACCTCTGAGAATGGTTCAGTGGCTTTTCTGGGCAGATGACAGCGAATAGTGTTGAAAATCCACTCAACTGCTTAGTATTATTGCAAGGTAATTAGGAACAAGCAAGAAGTGGTGGTGTGTTTCACTTAGGCATGTTCCTAAAATCTAGGGGGCCTCCACTGCCCTGACAGTCCAGTGGTTAAGACTTCACACTTCTAATGTAGGAGACACAAGTTCAAACCCTGGTCGGGGAAGTAAGATCCCACAGGCCACGTGGCACAGCCAAAACTAAATAAATAAATCCGGGTGACCTCTGTGCCTGTTAGTCTTTTCACACACATGCAGACTCCTTGAAGGCAGAGGAAACAACTTCCATCTGCCCTTCCTTCTTTCTCAGCGTCCATGCAGACACCCACACACGGTCTGTGCTCCGTGGTTAGTTCATAGTAAATACAGCTGACTGACTGACAACAATTAGGAAAAAAAAGGATTCATCGAGATAAAAGTTCCGGGATACTCATATTTAGCGTAACATTAAAGACAATAAATAAAAAGAGCAGCTAAGCTTTATTAAGCATTAGGAGGTAAACAACATAAGGACAGAGGTTTTTGTCTGCTTGCCAAATGTTATATCCCAGAGCCTCAGATTAATGTTTGGGACATAGAAGGCACTCAATAAATATTTGTTTTATAAATGAATGAAAGAATACTCACCATGGGCTCTGTTTTACAGACTATCCAAAGCATTACTATTATTTTCATCCATGTTAGGCTTGGGAGAATGGAAGCTAAGAAAACATAAATAACTTGCAAAGTTTTCACAACTAGCCTGGGCAATATTGAACTTCATGCTAGTTTGTCTGGTTCTGAAATCTCCCTTAAGCTTAAAGCTAAATAGTCACTGAAAACACTTCATTATTTCCTTTGATTACTCATCTGAGTCAAGAATATGTACTGTTATTTATCATCCGTTAGTAGATTTTTTTTATTTTCTATCAAGAGAAAAGAACAGGGAAGGATGCTCCTCCAGGTCCGTTGGATATGCTTAGCGAAGAGGTCAAACCTATTTCTCAGAAAAGGAAGACTCAGTACAAGTCAGTTTGCAAGTCTGTACACTAGGTGGCGAAAAACAGGTTAGCATATGTTTCATGAAGGATGTGTACTAGGATTAAGCCTGGATCAAATGCTTAGTAGGTGTGGACTGAAGGATGGTGAAGGGACTGCTGGAGACATACATAAGAGAAAGAATTTTGACCTAAGAGAAGAGGACTGGACTGAGACCATGAATGGGAGGACCCACAAATGATTAGTTTTCTCTCCACAATTTGTATATTTGCTTCCAGGGACTTTTGTAGAATATCTACTTCGTGTTATCCGCTATTCTCAGAGCTGATGATACAGCCGTGAACAAGACAATATCTCGAGCTTATTAGGGAATTTTGGTGCTGCTGGGGCACCGTGCATCTGAGCAAACTCACCTATTTCTCTTAGCCCTGCTAACAAAGGTTGAGGGCAGTCTACGGAAGGGTTTGCTGAGATCTTCCCAAGCCCGAAAATGAAAAAAGCATGAATTGGCTTCTGTCCTATTTACAATACTTTAAAATAATTACCAGAAATTGTATGCACTCCCTTTTCCTTTTCTCATCTTTCAGAGGATGGAGAAAATAGGCCCAGTGAAGCACAGATGCTCAAACCAAGTCGCATATTCTTAGGCTCTTTTATTAGAGTTCGCTTGCACAAAAGGAGAGTCATCGTGTGCTCACTGCCAACGCTTGTCCAAAAACTGTAAACCTGACGTTGAAAGAGACCTTAGAGATGATGGATTTTAACTTTCCTATTTTACAAATGAGTCTCCTGAAGCCTAGAGAAGAAAGAAGAGTACTTAATCAAGGTCACAGAGACAGTTTGAGTAATAGCCCCTGATCTTTGGTCTCCTATTACCTAATCCACTATGACACAATTGCAAGACTCCCGGTGGAGACACAAAGACCAGCAAGAAACTTTACGGGAAGAAATCAGGGTAAATGTTCTCAAGGACACTGGGTGCTAACTGTATGATTTCTACAGCTTGAACCGATCTTGCCATGAAAATAGTCAGCAGGTTCGTGGACTCTCTTTCCAGAGATCTCTGCTTCACCCAGGAGCACTGTCAGACCCCAGATATACCGGTAGGTACTTTCTGTCCTCATGATGTGCCTGAGCCTTTAGCATCATCTCCAGGAGGGTCTTAAAGCCTCCAGCTTTGTCATACTTGGAATAAATCAATCCCCAAAGCCCACAGTCTAGCCATTCCCCTCTTTATACCTATAAAGTCATTATTCTGTGTCTCAGATTAAACCCAGTCTTTAGATTCTGACATCAAAGGACTGGCTCAGAGCTTCCCTGGTGGTTCAGTGGTAAAGAATCTGCCTGCCATGGCAGGAGACACGGGTTTGACCCCAATTGGGGAAGATCCCACGTGCCTCCGAGCAACTAATAGCAACTCACAAACATTGAGCCTGTGCTTTAGAGCCTGGGAGTCACACTGAAGCCTTCATGCCCTGGAGCTGGTGTTCCACAAAAAGGGAAGCCACTGCTATGAGAAGCCCTTGCCCCAGAACTAGAGAATAGCCCAGCTGCCGTCTGCAACTGGAGAAAGCCAGAGGACCAACAAAGATCCAGCGCAGCCAAAAATCGATCAATCAATCAATCATTTGTTTAAAAAAAGTCCTGGCTCAGTGAAGAAGCCATTGTTTACTCACTTTCTGTCAGGCACCAGACACTCTCCTTCATATTACACAGATATTTTTAATTTGCCCCTGAGTCCTATGAGGTCACTGTAATAGTTAATGGTGCTAAAGACCTTAGAGATGATGGGAGTTTACATTTTTGCAAAGTGTTTCCAATTCTTCTCCTACTGTATCTAATTCTTCTCCTTCTGAACACAGTGTAAGATTGTACTTTCCTGAACCCCTTGAAGTAAAGCATGCCCAATTTGAGAGGAAGTCACAGGGTATCCCCAGGATAGGCATGAAGCAGAAAAGGAAAATAGACGTTTTCTAAGAGATTCAAGGGATTGTTTATTATTGCAGCATTACCTAGCCTGTGCTGACTGATCCATCTGCTTTTATTAACCTCTTTTTATACAGCAGGACACTGAGCTCAGAAAGGTACTGTAATTTGCACAAGTTTTTACATATGATAATTAACAGAGCAAGGAGTTCAATCTTGCTGTCCAACCCTGAATATTCATTGGAAGGACTGATGCTGAAGCTGAAGCTCCAATAGTTTGGCTACCTGATGCAAAGAGCTGACTCACTGGAAAAGACCCTGATGCTGGGAAAGATTGAAGGCAGGAGGAGAAGAGGGTGACAGAGGATGAGATGGTTGGATGGCATCACCGACTCAGTGGTCATGAGGTTGACCAAACTGCAGGGGATGGTGAAGGACAGGGAAGCCTGATGTGCTTCAGTCCATGGAGTCACAAAGAGTCAAACATGACTTAGCAACTGAACAACAACTCAACTTCAATCTCTGGTGTCTGACTTGATATCTTGTGATCTTTCCACTGCAAAGTGATGTCTACCCATCTGGCCTGGGCTTCACAAGTGACCCTTCTGCCTTCAGTCCCTTATGTCTTCCAATATTCTTTACTTAAATGTTTATTGTTTGTCTTTTCTTAGTATTACTGTGCCCATGTTTTTTACTGACTCAAAATCTCTCTATTGCCTCTAGAATTAGTGAAAGAAAACAATAGAAAGTATTAAACGAGGTTCCTTCTCTCAAACAATGGCTTATTGCTTCCACTGCCAGGACTCTGACATCATATATACGGTGCTCTGATCAGGATGAGCCAAAAAAGGGATAGGACAGAACTGTAGATTTTTCCTTGTCTTCTGGCTCCAGGGAGTCTGTGGATGAAACAGATCTTTAGGAGTCACTTTTATTTTCTGTACCCAAACTCACTCCTCAGAGTGTATCAGGAGAAGCCATTTCCGCCTCATTGTAAAGGAGATAATTCTAGAACTCTCTCAAACACCTATAAGTGTCTCCTTTCTATTTCCCAGGGGTCCAGCTCCCACCTGCAAAGGAGTTCCAAAAAGGCAGACCAAATCCACTTGGCAATATCCCACCGCTTACCTTAGGTTAGGTTCTGATTTCCCATGGCACCCATGTGCTCCCTCGAAATATTTCTTGGCATTGATATTTACAGAAAAATAACAAACAAAATCCACATTGGCACACATATTGATCCCCAGATTTCACTGACATTTACGAATAAATGATGGATTGCCTTTTTTGTGAGGCTGGCTGAGCTGACCTGCGTGGCCCGTACATAATTTACTTTTGATTAAAGGAGTGCTTCAACATCAAGATTCTGTTTGGGAGCACTGGGTAGGATCGATACGTTTATGACACAAACTTTCAAACAATGTACTCTGAGCAAGAAGTCTCTGCAGTCAATTCATCTCAGATTTGGTGGGGGTCGGGGGTGAGGGGAGAGGAAAGGCCTAGAATTTCTGAGAGTTTGGCACGGAGCACTGTTAGCGTCTGAACAGAGTGGTTCTGCTTTTTGTAGCTTTGGACCTGTGCCATTATCAAGGGAAGCTGTTGTCAGAAATTTTGAGGGCTCAAGATCTCTCACAAACACCCCTAGAGGAAAAGAAAGAAAAAGTGACAACAGTTGATTAGAAAAAGAAGCCTTCTGAGAGAAATGGGGTTTTTTTCTTAGCCAATTTTCGCATATTTTTACCCATCCTACAGAGGCAGAATGTATCCTGCAGACTATAGTATTTGTTTTCAAACACTTGAAGTTGAACGCTTTTAGATGCCTTCTGTAGTTTGTCACATTCTGCACCACCCCTTACTGCTTCAGATCTGGTCTATTTTAGGAACTTTTGCTCCTGCCTCTTCCCTGGAGGCATTTCATGTTAGCGTGCTTGCTTAACCTATACTGCTTTGGTGATGCCGTTCCTGAATGCCTGGTCCAAAAGGAAGTCTCCATTCTCCTCATGGTTATTTCAGTGATTAGCTGGAGAATGATAATAATCAGTTCAGTTCAGTTCATTTCAGTCGCTCAGTCGTGTCCGACTCTTTGCAACTCCATGAATCGCAGCACACCAGGCCTCCCTGTCCATCACCAACTCCCGGAGTCCACCCAAACTCATGTCCATCGAGTCAGTGATGCCATCCAGCCATCTCATCCTCTGTCGTCCCCTTCTCCTCCTGCCCCCAATCTTTCCCAGCATTAGGGTCTTTTCCAATGAGTCAACCCTTCACATGAGGTGGCCAAAGTATTAGAGTTTCACCTTCAACATCAGTCCTTCCAATGAACACCCAGGTCTGATCTCCTTTAGGATGGAGTGGTTGGATCTCCTTGCAGTCCAAGGAACTCTCAAGAGTCTTCTCCAACACCACAGTTCAAAAGCATCAATTCTTTGGTGCTCAGCTAATGATAATAATAATAATGCCCCAAATATATGAGATGCATAGCTCATTCAGGCTGCCAGAGAAAAAAATGCCATAGACTGAGCGGTTTATCAACAACAGACATGTATTTCTCATAGTTCTAGATGCTGGGAAGTCCAACTTCACAGCACCAGCAGATTTGGTGTCTTTTGGTTCCTGAACTGGCCTCTCTACATAGAGGGCAAGGCAAGACCAAAGGAAGAGGCAGACCTTTCTAGATCGGTAGGTGGCAGTTTTAACGAGCAGGGAAATTTACATACAAGGCTTGTCTTGGGCATCTGCAAAACAAGTAGAACTCAGCACTTGCCCATCAGAATCTTATGGTTTATACAGAAGCCTTAACTAGACTCAATCACTTAACACCAACCACAGGGTCCCAACAGCACTCTACTCTCTTAAGGCTTTGTCTTTGGAACAGCTCCCGTTGTGGGAACAGTGGACAGAACATATATTCCAAGGGCAGGGGAGGATGTGAGGAGCTTCTGATTGCCAGGGTCCAGCTTGCAGGTGGTCACGTCCTCTCAACTACATCCTCCTCTGTGTCTGGGCAAGGCCCTCTGCAAGGCTGCAGATGCTGACTTCTTTGTGTCCTCACTTGGTGGAAGAAGCTAGAGAACCCTGCGAGATCTCTTTATAAATGTACTAGTCCAATTCATTCATGAAGATTACACCTTTATGATCTAAGTGCATTCCAAATGTCATCTCTTCCAATACCAATCACAATCGGCATTGGATTTCAACATATAAAATGGGAAAGGGATGCAAATATTTAGGCTGTAGCACATTCCTGCATTCCATGTAATGCTTACAGCAAACCTCTGGGGGAGGTAATGGCATTATCCCAATTATCCAGATGAGCGAATGGAGGCTTAGAAAGGTGGGATCACTTGCTCAAAGCAGCATAGCTGGTGATTGACAGGTGCCGCGTTCAAAGGCAGCGAATCCCACTCATTCAGACCATTGTAACAAAATGCCCTGGACTGAGTGGCTTATAAACACACAATTATTTCCTTTTTATTCTCATTTTGCTCAACCATTTTGCCTGTTGCCACTTCCTTAGAATTAATTCCATGAGGACAGGGATCATGTTTTACCCACTACAATAGCCCCAGTACTTACACATTGTAAATACATTGTTAATAAATGTGTGCTGCTGTAACTGAGGAGAAGGCAATGGCACCCTACTCCAGTACTCTTGCCTGGAAAATCCCATGGATGGAGGAGCCTGGTGGGCTGCAGTCCATGGGGTCGCTAAGAGTCGGACACGACTGAGAGGCTTCACTTTCACTTTTCCCTTTCATGCACTGAAGAAGGAAATGGCAACCCACTCCAGTGTTCTTGCCTGGACAATCCCAGGGACGGCGGAGCCTGGTGGGCTGCCGTCTATAGGGTCGCATAGAGTCAGACACGACTGACGTGACTTAGCAGCAGCAGCTGTAACTGAAGTTCAGGGGAGCCCTACTCCACCAAGTATAACTGCATTTGATTATATATCATACCTGGTGGAGGGGGTAGTAGGAGGAAGATTTGGGAGAAGGCTAAAACCCAGTTCACACTCCACCCGCCAGATAGAGCCCCTAGTCTGTGGCTATATCCATGTGTAAGAAGAGGCACTTTTTACAAATGTGTACAAAGATGTCGTACAGGCTAATGATGGCTTTGATGGAACTTCAGGTGATTCAGACAGTTGGAAGTCCCAAAGTTAACACAGTGGCAGTAACTAGACAGATCAAAGTGCCAACTTGCCATTGAAGGATGGATGGAGGGGAAAGCTGAAGGCAAGCAATAATAGTGACTTCAGTTCAGTTCAGTCGCTCAGTCATGTCCGAATCTTTGCGACCCCATGAATTGCAACATGCCAGGCCTCTCTGTCCATCACCTACTCCCGGAGTCTACCCAAACCCATGTTCATCGAGTCAGTGATGCCATCCAACCATCTCATCCTCTGTCGTCCCCTTCTCCTCCTGCCCCCAATCCTACCCAGGATTAGGGTCTTTTCCAATGAGTCAACCCTTCGCATGAGGTGGCAAAAGTATTGGAGCTTCAGCTTCAACATCAGACCTTCCAATGAACACCCAGGATTGATCTCTTTTAGGATGGATTGATTGGATCTCTTTGCAGTCCAAGGGACTCTCAAGAGTCTTCTCCAACACCACAGTTCAAAAGCATCAATTCTGCGGCGCTCAGCTTTCTTCACCGTCCAACTCTCACATCCATACATGACCACTGGAAAAACCATAGCCTTGACTAGACGGACTTTTGTTGGCAAAGTAATGTCTCTGCTTTTAAATATGCTATCTAGGTTGGCCATAACCTTCCTTCCAAGGAGTAAGCGTCTTTTAATTTCATGGCTACGTCACCATCAGCAGTGATTCTGGAGCCCAAAAAAATGAAGTCTGACACTGTTTCCACTGTTTCCCCATCTATTTCCCATGGAGTGATGGGACCAGATGCCATGATCTTAGTTTTCTGAACGTTGAGCTTTAAGCCAACTTTTTCACTCTCCTCCTTCACCTTCATCAAGAGGCTCTTTAGGTCTTCTTCACTTTCTGCCATAAGGGTGGTGTCATCTGCATATCTGAGGTTATTGATATTTCTTCTGGCAATCTTGATTCCAGCTTGTGTTTCTTCCAGCCCAGCATTTCTCATGATGTACTCTGCATAGAAGTTAAATAAGCAGGGTGATAATATACAGCCTTGACGGACTCTTTTTCCTATTTGGAACCAGTCTGTTGTTCCATGTCCAGTTCTAACTGTTGCTTCCTGACCTGCATACAGGTTTCTCAAGAGACAGGTCAGATGGTCTGGTATTCCCATCTCTTTCAGAACTTTCCACAGTTTATTGTGATCCACACAGTCAAAGGCTTTGGCATAGTCAATAAAGCAGAAATAGATGTTTTTCTGGAACTCTCTTGCTTTTTCGATGATCCAGCAGATATTGGCAATTTGATCTCTGGTTCCTCTGCCTTTTCTAAAACCAGCTTTAACATCTGGAAGTTCACGGTTCACGTATTGCTGAAGCCTGGCTTGGAGAATTTGAGCATTACTTTACTAGCATGTGAGATGAGTGCAATTGTGCGGTCGTTTGAGCATTCTTTGGCATTGCCTTTCTTTGGGATTAGAATGAAAACTGACCTTTTCCAGTCCTGTGGCCACTGCTGAGTTTTCCAAATTTGCTGGCATATCGAGTGCAGCACTTTCACAGCATCACCTTTGAGGATTTGAAATAGCTCAACTGGAATTCCATCACCTCCACTAGCTTTGTTCGTAGTGATGCTTTCTAAGGCCCACTTGACTTCACATTCCAGGATGTCTGGCTCTAGGTGAGTGATCACACCATCGTGATTATCTGGGTCGTGAAGATCTTTTTTGTACAGTTCTTCTGTGTATTCTTGCCACCTCTTCTTAATATCTTCTGCTTCTGTTAGGTCCATACCATTTCTGTCCTTTATCGACGTTGTAAAGAAATAAAGCACTTCCCTGATGATTCAGTGGTAAAGAAGGCACCTGCCAATTCAGGGGTAGAAAGAGACATGGGTTCATTTCCTCAGTTCAGAAGATCCATCCCCTGGAAAAGGAAATGGCAATCAACGCACTCCAGTATACTTGCCAGGGAAATCCCATGGAGAGAGGAGCCTGGTGGGCTACAGTCCATTTCCCGTATGTAGTTCCCCATATCATCTGATTTTTCTCTTTGTGATCTACATGGTAGAACACATACCTATATCATCTATCTCCTCTTGAACTTTTCTTCCATCATTTCTACTGTCAACAGATGCCTATCATGTCTCTGTTATGTACCAGGCAGTATAATAACACAAGGTGCGCTCCGCCCGCACGCACGGGCGCACGCAAACACACACACACACACACACACACACACAGACACACATACACAAAGACTGAAAAGATAGATCTGGTCTCTGCCTTTGAGGAGCTTGCAATCTAATTGTTGGGGAGAGACATGAAATTATACAATTAATTGTAATCAAATATGCTTTTCAAAATAATAACAAATACTGATAGTTACCATTTATTGAGGGATTACCATACATAAGGAATTTTGGTGAGTATCTTTAATGAATCTTCTCATTAGTCTTGATAAAACACAGTGAATTATGCATTATCTCCTTTCTTTAAGTACTTTGGTCCAGAAATCTCATGAGAGGTAGTTCAGACTTCTTTCCTTCCCACTCACAGTCACTTGGAAGTTTCATACATTTCTTTGTATCTGCTGGAATTTTAATGCCAACATATTTCCTTAGTTCTTTTCTATCTCCAAAGAAGAGCCTGATAAACTTCAGTTTCCAAGACACTTTAATTTCCAAAAGTCACGATTTTTTAATTTCATGGCTCTGTTCTGCTTCTCCCAGCTTTTTCCCTTTGGTGCTGGAGGCATTGTTGATCCTTCTCCTCAGTGCTGAGCTCCAGCCCCACACAACTCCTCACTGTGTGTGACTCATGTAGGACGTAGGAAATAACCACAGCCCCTGCTCTCTAAAACAGCCATACTTCCTTGGCATTCTGTAATTAATGATGAAGATATAGCTGTCATTAAAGTAGAATTTACACTTTCATTAGCATGATTGATGACTTTATATCTTGTAACTTCCATATGGAAATATCATTCCTTTGGGCTAAACAAGAAAATGGAGACTAGCAGAAGCTGTATTCAAATATAACATGTGAACATAAAGCAGAAACCATTGTTATTTACATGTTATTGTCACTGTAATGCTCCATTGTCCATCTTAAGGGAAGAACTGGCATAGGTTACTCTGGTATATGAGAGTGCAGGAAGATTCTCACCTGAACAAGGTCCTAAGGGAGGTAGGAGGAGAATTAGAGAAAGAATACTACTGAACTGTGTAACATGTGTCAGTCAGTTCAGTTGCTCAGTCGTGTCTGAATATTTGTGACTCCATGAATCGCAGCACGCCAGGCCTCCCTGTCCATCACCAACTCCCGGAGTCTACCCAAACCCACGTCCATCGAGTCAGTGATGCCATCCAACCATCTCATCCTCTGTCGTCCCCTTCTCCTCCTGCCCCCAATCCTACCCAGCATTAGGGTCTTTTCCAGTGAGGCAACTTTTCGCATGAGGTTGCGAAAGTATTGGAGTTTCACCTTCAACATCAGTCCCTCCAATGAACACTCAGGACTGATCTCCTTTAGGATGGACTGGTTGGATCTCCTTGCAGTTCAAGGGACTCTCAAGAGTCTTCTCCAACACCACAGTTCAAAAGCATCAATTCTTTGGCGCTCAGCTTTCTTTATAGTCCAACACTCACATCCATATATGACCACTGGAAAAACCATAGCCTTGACTAGACAGAACTTTGTTGGCAAAGTAATGTCTCTGCTTTTTAATATGCTGTCTAGGTTGGTCATAACTTTCTTCCCAAGGAGTAAGCATCTTTTAATTTCATGGCTGCAATCACCATCTGCAGTGATTTTGGAGCCCAGAAAAATAAAGTCTGACACTGTTTCCACTGTTTCCCCATCTATTTGCCATGAAGTAATGGGAACAGCTGCCATTTTAGTTTTCTGAATGTTGAGCTTTAAGCCAACTTTTTCACTCTCTTCTCTCACTTACATCAAGATTCCCTTTAGTCCTTTTTCACTTTCTGCAATAAGGGTGGTATCATCTGCATATCTGAGGTTATTGATATTTCTCCCGGCAATCTTGATTCCAGCTTGTGCTTCATCCAGCCCAGCATGATGTACTCTGCATATAAGTTAAATAAGCAGGGTGACAATATACAGCCTTGACGGACTCCTTTTCCTATTTGGAACCAGTCTGTTGTTCCATGTCCAGTTTTAACTGTTGCTTCCTGACCTGCATACAGGTTTCTCAAGAGGCAGGTCAGGTGGTCCGGTATGCTCATCTCTTTCTGAATTTTCCACAGTTTATTGTGATCCACACAGTCAAAGGCTTTGGCATAGTCAATAAAACAGAAACACATGTTTTCCTGGAACTCTCTTCCTTTTTCAATGATCCAGCAGATGTTGTCAATTTGATCTGTGGTTCCTCTGCCTTTTCTAAAACCAGCTTGAATATCTGGAAGTTCACGGTTCACGTATTGCTGAAGCCTGGCTTGGAGAATTTTGAGCATTACTTTACTAGCATGTGAGATGAGTGCTATTGTGCGATAGTTTGAGCATTCTTTGGCATTACCTTTCTTTGAGATTGGAGTGAAAACTGACCTTTTCCAGTCCTGTGGCCACTGCTGAGTTTTCCAGATTTGCTGGCATATTGAGTGCACCACTTTCACAGCATCATCTTTGAGGATTTGAAATAGCTCAACTGGAATTTCATCACCTCCACTAGCTTTGTTCGTAGTGATGCTTCCTAAGGCCCACTTGACTTCACATTCCAGGATTTCTGGCTCTAGGTGAGTGATCACATCATCGTGATTATCTGGTTCTTGAAGATCTTTTTTATACAGTTCTTCTGTGTATTCTTGCCACCTCTTCTTAATATCTTCTGCTTTTGTTAGGTCCATATCATTTCTGTCCTTTATCGAGCCTATCGTTGCATGAAATGTTCTCTTTGTATCTCTAATTTTCTTGAAGAGATCTTTAGTCTTTCCCATTCTGTTGTTTTTCTCTATTTCTTTGCATTGATCACTGAGGAAGGCTTTCTTATCTCTCCTTGATATTCTTTGGAACTGCATTGAAATGGGAATATCTTTCTTTTTCTCCCTTGCTTTTTGCTTCTCTTCTTTTCACAGCTATTTTTAAGGCCTCCTCAGACAGCCATTTTGCTTTTTTGCATTTCTTTTCCATGGGGATGATCTTGTTCCCTGTCTCCTGTACAATATCATGAACCTCTGTCCACAGTTCATCAGGCTCTCTGTCTATCAGATATAGGTTTGAGCATTCTTTGGCATTGCCTTTCTTTGGGATTGGAACGAAAACTGACCTTTTCCAGTCCTGTGGCCACTGCTGAGTTTTCCAAATTTGCTGGCATATCGAGTGCAGCACTTTCACAGCATCACCTTTGAGGATTTGAAATAGCTCAACATCATTACCTTGAACTTTGTCAAGTAGGTTTCTGATCTCCGTTTTGTTTGGTTCTTCTAGGATTTATCTTGTTATTTCATATGAAACATATTACTCTGCACCCACCTTTTCCTAATTCCTGTATTTACTTTTTATGTATTAGGTAGGTTGGTTATGTTCCTGATCTGGAAAAGTCATCTTATGTTGCAGACATCCTATGGGGTCCAACAGCACATTCCTCTTTGGTCACCAGAGCCATATGCTGGGTGTCCCCTATGTTGACTGCATGGACCCTTCTGTTGCAATGCAGTGGTCCCCTATGATGGGTGTGTTGATAGATGAACCTGGCACCCAGCCAGGTTGGCTACCAGTTCCTGCCTTATGTAGAGGCTACCAGACCACTGTTGACCAAGGCTGTGTCCAGCACAGCTGGCTGCACAGACCATGGAGTCTGGGGCTGGTGCCAGCCCTCTGGTGAGTGTGTAAGCTATGGTTCTTGACATTTATTCTGATAAAGCAGAGACTGAAGTAGACGGTAACTGTGGAGTGAAGGATAGTGACTTCCATGTTACAAGTCAGGAAATTCAGAGAGGAGGGGGCTTAAGAAAAATTAGAAAATTAAGATTCTTAGACTCAGAAAAAATTATTATGATTCATTGCCCAGTTGTTTTCCTTTAAATTATCTTTTAAATGCTAGCTTCATCCTTCCCCTAAAGAGATTAAAGGGAAAAATAGTTGCCTACCTTTGGGCTAGGTGTTGATGATAAGGTTAAGATTCCTGAGGTCCTTGCTGGAGGGTATTTGGCTGAATAAGAAGGAAAACCACTTAGGATTCTGCTTCTTTTAACACAGAGGCTTTTCTCACTAGTGTTTCTCTTTTCAAATTGTGTTTTCATGATGAATGTGTGTGTGTGTGTGTGTGTATTATTTTGCATGGTCAGCTCATGGAAGTGTTTGTTTTATTTTCACAATAGACTCTATTCTTTAGAAGTTAATCTGAAGTTAGGAAAGTTAATCTGGATCATTGATGGAACAAGGATGAAGACCCAGGCAAGGCAACTTTAAAGAATTTGGGAACCTGATTTACCTTATATCCATCTATGTGAGCAAGTCCACCTATACTTAATAAGCAAACATATTAAAATCATCAAATGCAATCTTGAATTCAGAAATACACACACACACACACACACACACACACACACACACAGTTCCCTCCTTCTTCCTGTAATACTTTCACAGAGAGACACATAGATGTAAGGAGATGTGTAATATCTTAGAGGATTGGGCAGCCTGTCCCTGAGCTGTCCTCTGGAGACTTTGTACCAGATAATCTTTCTAAAGATACAGTTGAAATTTTATCAATCATTCCTCAGAAATCTTTAATGGTTCCACTACCTGCATAAAAAGTTTTAAACATTCAATATGACACACAGCTGCACACCCTGAATAACCTGCTTCTTGATACTACCCTATGCTAAAACCACACAGGAGGCCTGGCGGTCCATTTCTCAGGAACCCCAGGCTTTGCCCATGTTGTCCTCAGCCTTTAGCTTCTGCTTGTCTTTCCTCTTCTTTCAGCTGAAATGCTTTTCATTTGTCAGGGCTTATCTGAAATACCGTTTCTGTGGTGTGGTTCCTTTGCTAATCCCTCTGGTAGAGTGAATGGCTCTACTAATCCGTTCCCACCAGTTTTGTTTTATTTAACTCCAGTTTCCCCTTTTAGGTGGGCAGGTCATTAAATCTGCCTGATACTCAAGTTTGCTCATTTGCAATATTTGTGTTATTCCTACTTCAGAGTGTTGTTCAGATTGAGATAATATATGTCATGAAGCTAACACAGTAACTAAACTTTCCTTTTTTCCCCCTTTCTGTCCCTCTATCATACTTTTCCACACTAGCCATTAGTTGGATAAATTCTTGGCCTGGCTATCATCTCTTCAAAACTGAGATTATCTTATTCATCTTTATTCCCCAAAATGCATTGCCCAGGACCTAGCATTTAGACTGGTATTCAAGAGATGCTCCCTGAATATGTATTTACGTGAACTCTAAATCAACCTTCACACCCATTAATGGTGACTTTCTTTGCTCACTTGCTGAGTTACTACATTGCCTCAGAAGAGTTTCCCCAGCAACGCGAAGTAGAGTTAGGATATCACCCTGTGGTTGACTGCAACGTTCATACTTTCTGCTCTCTCCCCATGAGTGTATATTACACATCTCCATCTTCACTATGACTCCCTATTTTGTTGATAGACTCAGGCTACGACTTGTTTTGGATAGTGGATAGAGAGTGAATATGAAGCACACACTCCTTAGGAGAAGAGGCAAACACTCCTGAGTCACTGGTCTCAGGCTCTTCCACCATGACACTGAGTGGTCTCTCCTTCAACCTGGCTTCTGAATGAACAGCTGGGTGAAGCTGAGCCCAGCCAACTCATAGCCATGCACAGCCTGCATGGAACATGAAAATGGAAGGAATCTCACTGCCATCAGCCTCTTCAAAGCTGGGATTTTTGCTGCAGCAAATGCTAACTAGTTCACACTCCCAAATTCCCATCTGCAGGGTTGGCTGTGGTCCCAGCCATTCAGATTGGCTAGGCCCTTGCCCCTGAATTCTCTTCTCTCTGAGGTTTGCTTTTATAAAGCTCTACACCTAAATGGCAGCATGTACTGTAACTAAATGTGACCATAAAGAGGGAAAAGTTATAATGTTGTTTCAGAAAATTGTTGTTCTCATTACCTACCTTATTGCCATATGTTCTAATCTACAGCACTGCGATATGGGGAATTATGGTGACACAAAGATGGAGTGATGTTCTAGCTAACGAAACCCCCAAATATTTATTCCTGTTCCTTCCCCAGTGGTACCCACATGCATAATTGATGCCAGCTTCCTCAATTAGAAGTCCAAGGCATAAAGAAAATGAGAACGAGGCTGTTTGCATTTCTGAAGCCTGACAAGGAAAGATGAAAATCCTTTATGAGTTCTCCCCCATCATCTGTGGGATGTGGCACTCCCATATTTCATTTCTCAGGAAAAATATTGTTTGTATTATTTGGAGAAAATCATTACGAATGCAACGAGTCAGCAGCCGTGGAGGGCCCTGTTACATTACCATTTCTGAGTTATGTTTTGCACTTGGCTTTCTCTGCATACTCTTTCATTTTTTTTAGAGTTTGTACAGAAGGGAAGGGATAAAATGCAGCTGCTCGAGCACTGTGTGCGCAACAGACCCAGTGACTTGGAGAAGCATGTCTTTCAAAGTGGAAATGGCTGGTAAGTGCAGCCTGGGGCCTCCTGGAGTGAAAGCACAGCTATCAGTATGTTCACTAAATCTAAGTCGAATCCCCTCACCCTCTTTTCCCAGATCCCCTCTCACTCCTAATCTGAGAAAACTCTCAGGGCAAAGAAGTTAAACCTAAATTGGCCTTTCAAATGGTCTGGTCCTATGATACTGAGGGGAAAAAAATGCCTTTTAGTGACGTCTGTGTCATGGTGCTAGGAAGCAAGCATTAAGTCTGTCATCAAAGAGAAAACGTGGCACTAATGTGTGATGAGCCACACAGAACTGCCTTCAATCCCAGTTCTTCCACTAGTGGCTGAGTAACCTGTAGAAAGCTGTAGTGTTTCCATACCTCAGTTACAGCATGTGTAAAATGGAGCAACAACTGAAAGACAAAAAAGGAAACTACAACTACTTGTAAATATTAATGAGTGTATGTAACTTACTAGGAACAATAAACATCCAGTAAGTGTTATTCTGAGTTACTTTATAATATTACCTTATAATAAAGGGATTTTTGTTTTGTTGTTGTTGCTGTTGAATGAAGAAAACCACTCTATAATCTCAGAGGAGTCTGGGCTAACTTCAGTCTTGGCACTGATCACATAATAATATAAGTATAAGCCTATTTGCCCCTTATTTCAACGGTGATTTCCCAGAAGGCAGAAGCAGTATTATTATACACCAGTGTAGCTTTAGGGCCCACTTAGCAGTGTCTGTAACATAGCAGTCACTCAGTAAATGATTGGTGAATGAATGAATGGATTGTCCCAATGTACAATCCAAGGTAGTATTGGGGGTGAAGTGGCCTGATGACAATTCTATATTCTGTCAGATACAGCTCCTTGTTTCTGTCTTTCATTGCAAAGCTCTTGTGTGAAGGAGGGGCCACGTGGCATGTCCAAAAGGCATTGGGTCTATTTCCTGCTTCAAGTGGTTAAGCCTGCTGTTCTCAAAGATCACCAAGAACTCAGGCATGTTACCAATTTTGAGCTGGCTAGTTCTTGCTTCATCAGTTCTTGAGCACCCATGAGGCAACATGATAGAAGTTATCTTTAGTTTCCTCCTTTTAAATCTAAGTCCTCTTAGTCCAAGTGGGATTCAGAGATGTTCTGCTTTCCCCAGATCACGTATAAGCTGTGATTCAAGTTCGAAGAGACCCTCTCTAAATTTTGCACTCTTTTTATCACACTGTGGGGAGACTATTAGGTAGAGACCACTTTGTATAGGTAGGAAATCACGAAGAATTTGGAAAATAACTCATATTTCATCTGACTCAACTGTTTCATTCTGCAGACTTGGAAATATATACCCAGGAATGGAAAGGAAGTTATCCAGCTTCTCAAAGCTATGACTCTTGGTATAAGGAGCTTTCTGCTATATATGAACTCATTTCCTGACCGGGTATCCTGAGCATCTTCCTCCTCAAATTCAAGATGGTTTTTTAATCTGTTCCTTACTGAAACCAGTAGCCTCTAGCATCTTCTGTAGAAGACGGACAGGTAACCCTTCTTTACCTGCTGACAATCCTTAGCATTTAAATAATAGTCTATAAAATTTGCATACCTGGATTCAACAAAATCAGTCCTACACTTAGCCACAGGCAAAAGGCAAATATTTATCACTTCCTCATCATGTTTTGCAAATAAGAGCAAAGAGAACTTGACATAATTTCTCCTTGTGCTTTGAAAACAGACCCACATACCTGCACGCTCCTCAGAGTTCACTCTTGGCTATCTGTCTGTGTTCCCTGCTCTCCCTTTTTGCCAGGAGCTCAGCTCCTTTCCTGGGCTCAAGCTTCAGCTCCTAGCTCAGTGACTGGCTGTTTATAACAAAATCTCAGCAGATATTGTTGTCAGTGAATAAATGGATGGATGCAGGATTCTTGTGTTCCACTTGTGTATCCCAGAAGCCCTGTATCAGGTTTTACCCTTTCGCTCTTCAGTGTCAGTGTCACCAAAGTCATTGAAGGTGTTGCAGTCAGGCTTTTGCTGCTAATTTGGGTTTTAGTGCAGGACTCTGTAGAACTTTCAGGTTATCTATTCTAGCACCAGTGCAGAGCCTGCTGGACTGATGGGCACAAACTCACTTTGTTCCAGGAAAGGTCCGCATCTGAAACTGCTGAAAGAAGAAGCCTTAATGGGATGGAAAAGCCATCCATTTGCAGACCTGTGATAGATGTTTTAAAGACTCTAAGCATGTGAGTTTCAGTAGTTCTAACTTAGAGAAAGTATAACCCAGAATTGCTGCAATGTCTCCTGGCCAGACCCGAGTCACCCTGGATATAATTTATACACACACACTGGGCTGCCTGTGCCAAGCATTGGCATGTCTGGTTTATGTGCTCCAGTCGTGAGGACCTCAATACATTTTTAATTAAAAAACAATTGATAGCACTGAAGCTATAAATTCCTTTTTGCTCAAGGAAAAACTTACTGAGAGTTTCAATGTTGTAAATGAGATGTAGAAAGCATTCTTGGCTGATGAGCAATCATTTTCTTATTCATTTATCTCTGTATAACTTTTCCTAGGCTTTATGGCTGTTTTCTCTAAAGGTGATATTGATAACTTACTGCCAAGTCTGGCCCTATGTGATTCGACAACAAACAGCTTCTTCAACTGGGTAGTTTTCTTACTAGGTTGAAGAATTGCTTAGAATATGATGGAAGGGAAGAAAACTCATGTGGAAATCTGAAGACAGGAATCCTATGAAAAACTGAGGCTCTGAAATCGCTCGTGCCCTCTCTTTATGAGAATTTCATATCCACATCTTGGGCCATATGACTTGGAAAGAATTTCCACTAGAATGAATGGAGAATATTTTTCATAGCCATTGATTTTGGAGCTTAACCCATGTAACCAGATTTAGGTGATGGAATTGGGGCAGAAGTTAAGTGTTCCAGTTCTGGGATGAAGTCTCAAGAAGCATAACCTTATGTGCTTGACCTCCTCCGACCCCACCCTGCACTGCCCCACATACATGTGCTCCATTCTAAGAATAACATCCCTCTAGCAGTTACTGATACAAGGGTGAGAGCCCTGTGGAATAGACCTGGACCCACCCAGAAGCTTGGAGGCAAGCCCAGCAGAAGCCAGCCTAAATCAACCTGGTCACAACTGACCTGCAGGCTTGTAAGCAAAAGATACTTTTTTAGCAACTGAGTTTTGGAGTGGATTGTTACACAGCAGAAACTGACTAATAGACCTTATCCCAATCTTTCCCATCTCCAGGGGATCTTCCCAACCCAGGGATTGAAACCAGGTCTCCTGCATTGCAGGCGGATTCTTTACCAGCTGAGCCACAAAGGAAGCCCCATCCCAATCTTACCAACAGACAATTTATCCCAGCTAAGTCACTTCTGCCCTATGCCTCAGTTCTCTGCTAGGTAATACGTGAAAGTTAAGTCAGATGACTTCTGAAGTCTCTTAAAGATTTCTTCAAATTCTAGAACTTGCTGTCTACAATGGATGGTGTGAATTCCTTGCATAAGTGGATGTTGTTATTTAATAACAAGAATGTAAACAGAGAATGTTTTTGTTTAGTTTTGTCTTTTGTTCTTCCTCTAAGAGCAGATTAAATTAAATATGAAAATAAAAATGCTACAGTTTATAACATGATAATTAATGTGTATTTCACTAACTCACAATAGGAATGAATGTATCTTCCAAGTTAGTTAATTCTTCCTCAGCAAATTGCTATACTTAAAAGAAATATTGCTTTCTACAAGTAGAAATTTATAAACTATGAAGTGCTTATGTTTAAAAGAATTCATCAAGTTTGACCAAAATTTAAAAAAAAAAAATTATTCCTGCTTATGAAGACAATAGTAATTCACATTTTGAGCTCTTGCTTAGAATGGGAAAATGTTCTAAACAATTATATGTGTTATATTATTTAATTCCTGAATAATTTTTTAAAGACAGCATCATTTTTATAGATGAGATAACTGATGCTCCCAAAGTTTAAATGTCTTGTCTCAAATTACCTGTTGTAAAAATTAGATGCAGAGATTTGAGGTCTGACTTTAGACCTGAAGCCTGGGTTTCAGGTCGTGTTGGGCCTGCTTCAGAAACCTCAGCCCACGGTTAGGTGCTACACAGTGACCTCTTTCAGGCAACCAGCCAACCACATGTGACTAACTTCTGCCACACATTCCCTTTGAGGCATCTGACCATCTCTTCAAATATCTGTAATGGGTAAAAATTTCATGTCACAAACTCAAGTGTGAAAAAATAAAATGTTCTTTCTTTGAGCTGATCCTAATTTATACATTGAGTCTCATTTCCACCTGATTAAAAGAAAAAAAAAGAAACACAATCTGAACATTTTGATATGATCTCACAAAATTAGAACAAAACATTTTGGATACAAACTGAGATATATTAAGAATTCATCCCCCTATCTCTCATTCTACTTAGATACCGTCTAATATTTGGTAAAAAAAAAAAAAAAAAAGCAGGGCTTAGGGGCATGCTTATGCCATCAAAGGGATGAAGAAGTCAGAATGAGGCGGAAACATCAGATTTATCACTCCCTGCTTTCTACTCTCTGCTGGTACCTGATGCCGCTTGGTCTCTGGCCATTAGCTTTGCTTCCCAGCACATCTGCTGCTATCGTCGATGGTCCTGCAGTGACCTCTCATTACAGAGCTCACGGTCACTTCTCATCTGAATCCTGACTATCAAGCCCCTTTAAGTCCACCAGGCACCCTTCAAGCATTTCCACTCCTCCTGGGAATTCAGGAAATTCTGTAAGCTTCATTTTGCTACTTCTAATGAAACTTGGAAAGCTATTTCAGATCCAGCTTTGACAGACGTGCCACACCGCCTTTCTACTTTAGGACGGTGGCTCTGAGCTGGCAGGAGGCAGTTCTCCCCCAGCTTCTTGGCTTTCACCAGCGTGAGGAAGCTTCTCTCTTCTCCAGTCAGAAACCCCCTGGTCTTTCAGGGCACAGCCCAGTGAGGAGCTGCATGAACTCTGGACCGCTGTCAACTATCATCTAGTATCTAGTCCTCTCTCATCCTTGCCTCCATCTGCCGCTCCTCCCTTCCTTTTCCTTCTCACCCTGTCCTACCGACAACTTTCATCTTTATTTTGTCCCCATGATGGGACAAAATGATTCTTCTTCTATTCTTTCTCCACACACTTTATGCCATAATTCCTTCATGGCTTTAGCTATGATACTCAAAAGGGCCTGCGAATAATTTTAAAAATCCATTTAGAAACTCAAAAAGTCCAAAACTTATTGTTACTTTTTTCTCTTTGTATTACCGCTCTAATAATCTTAATCTTCCCTAGGGCAAACAATGCCACTGCTGTGATGGAGGGGGAGCCCCAGAGTGCTTTCTTAGGGGAGGGGTGCGCAGGAGGTGGGGAGACTGTTAAGTAATATCTCAAAATAGTCCTAGACTATAAAGGGAGGCAGATGATAGGGAAAGCCACAAGCACTCGATTTCTGAAGCATTTCATTCATTGATTCAATAAATATTTGTTAAACACTTACTACATGCTGTCCTAAGAACTGCACAAACAGCAATATACAAGGCAGATAGGGTCACTGCTTGCATAAAAATTTTGCATTCTAGTTGGAGGAGACAATGAACAAGGAAAAAAGTGTATACAATGATAATTACCATAAGAAAACAACACATTGTTGTTATGTAGGGAGAAGGGCAAGAGGTAGGGCAGCTGCTTTGGCTTGGTTGGGTAGAGAGGGTACCTCTTGGTGTTAATATTTGAGCTGAAACCTGAATGATGACAAGGAGCCATTGGTGCAAAGTCTGGAGTCAAACACTCTAGGGAGAAGGCACAGCAAGTCCATAAACCCACAGCTGGGGACGAGTTTGGGCTAGGAGGAATATCAGAAATGTGTCTGGGGCACTGCGAGTGAGAAGAAAGGTGATGGTGGGTAGGAGAGGGAGTCAGGGGCCCCAGAGGGAGTCAGGGGCCCACCCAAAGTCTTGCTGGCCACGGTGAAGAGTTGGAGTTGTATTCTAAAACTGAGTCATTTTAAGATTATAAACAAAGAGCAGCACGGTCTGACTCATTTTTTTAAAATGCTCTGCCAACTGAGTAGAAAATAGACTATACAAAGGCAGGAATGGAAGCAGGATGACTGTACTAAGGATTGTTCACGGCAAAGCCCACCTACATGACTAGCTCTCAAGGCCGATAATGTTCCATATTTTATCACATACAAAGGACGTCTAACTCTCCTCCTCAAATAACCTTCCAACGAATGGTCCCTAGGGTGTAGATAACTGAACTTCAGCAGCTTTTCTTGCTTCTCTTTTCTTTCCAACTGAAGCCCTTTCAAGGGAACCCAGGGAATGTGTTTTCTGCAGATTGTGGTTGGTGACCACTGAAAATCTTAATGATGGTCTCTTATCTAAACTGGAGCTTTCCAAGGTTGCTGGGGGATGTGGGAACTCTCCTCTCCCTGTCTCACTGTTCTCCTGACTGCTTTTATCCTCATGCTAGGCACATACTGGGGCATCAAAAAACATTTGTTGATTGAGGGATTGATTGATTCTGAGGGACTTGAGTACATTTGTAAATATCCTTTGAGACTCTTGCATCCCCTTGGAATAAAAGACCTCATGTTTTATTCAGTTCTTTCCCAATATGCAAATGCACAGGTGCCCTGATGGCATATAGATAACATCATTACACACACACACTCACACTTGCACACGAAAGAAATGACTGCTCACATAGAAGACACAGAGGAAGATTGTGTTTGAGAAATCTCTTGGGGTTTAATATAAGAATGATTGGATGTGTTCCTCAGACACTGGCGGCCTGCTTCTGCAGGGCAGACTTCCCTGCAGTCTCCACAAACAAAATGTGTAAATGAGGCAGCCTGATTCAGAACAATGAAGACTCATCGAGGAACCAGCCCTTCAGCAAGTCCCTTAAGTTAAACAAATTTCAGCTCCTGATCCGTAAAAATGAAACAAATATTTGCCTTGAATAACCTCTACAATGAGAAGGAAGCATCAAGATCATGCCAATAGAAGCGGCTCACAAACTATAAATTGGAACGTGTGAGTGAGTTTCAAGCTGGTTTCCCTACAGTCCCAGTCAAATTCTAAAAGCCCATCTCTGCGGAGCTGGGAAAAAATATGTCAGAGTTTTTAAAACTGTGGAATCAGATCACTGGGTCCATTTCAAATTTCCATAAAAAGCACATAATTAACTCTCAGTATTTTACATTCCTTGACTATTCAGCAACAGCTGTTTCCTTAGTTCTTCTGAGATATTTGCGTTTTCCTCTTATTTTATGCTTTTTTTTTTTCCCAATAATTGGATGTCCCCATTGCCATCATCTAAGAACATGTTGATACTTTTTGATACTCTTTATGAAGATGTAAGAAGTCACTCCTGTTCCTTATTCACATTTTCCTATATTTTGTATGTATTAGTCAATCTTTTTAATTTATTTTATTCTTTTAAAATATCAAGATTCTACATAGCTGTCCCAGACACAGATATCAATATATAACATCTCTTTGTCATCTGTTTAGTTTAAAAATTAAAGATTTTAAACAAAACCATATCTATCACCTATCACTCCCATATTATAAAAGTAAGACCCTTTGCAATAATCTGAACATTGAACAAATTTGGCTTTATTGAAAATTCCTTTTTTTGATGCTTAACTTTGTTCCAATATTTTGAATTTTATTTTTATAAAACACTACATTTAACATGGTTTAACATTTAAAACATAAAAAAAGAGCATATAGTCAAAATTCTCACCACTTTTGTTCCTCAGCTATTTAGTTTCCATTCCCATAAGCAATTATTATCAGTTTCTTGTAAACATTTCTGGAGATTTTACATACACAAACATACACTTGCATGCCTTTATGTGTGTTAGCCTTATGACATAAATGGTAGCAAAAATTATATACTATCCTCTTTCACTTCACTTTTCTCACTTAACCAATTTTAGAGATTTCTCCACATCAGCCTATAAGAAGAGATGGTTATGTGGTATTCCACTGTATGGACACCTCCTAATTTGTTTAACCAGTTTCCTACTGATAGACTTGTAAGATGTTACCGTTTATTCACTATTCAAAACAATCATCAATGAATTATCATATGTAGTTCACTATTTTACTCATACACAAGTATATATTTAGATTAAGTCTCTAGGAATGTCATTCCTTAGCGTAAAAGTATGCTCAATACTGTTCAAATACCCTTCATAGATGTAGCTCCAACTTGCACTTTGCCCAAAAGCATCCATTATTTTTTGAAATGTTGGGTATATTTGTTATTGATTTATATTAATTATTCATATATTAGGAGATTGGCCTTCTGTCTCTGATAAGATTTGAAAGTATTTTTTCAAAGTTTAATCATAAAGTTTTTGATTATGTGTGATGTTTTTGTCATAAATAAACTTTTTTCTAATTTACTGTAACAAAATATCGATCTTTCCTTTTAGTCCTGAGATTTGTGACATGGTTATAAAGGCCTTTTGCACTCTGAGACTATAAAATAACTTTTTCTTTGGTTTCTTTTAGAAATTCCATGGTTTTGAATTTTATCCTTAAATCTCATATTTATTTTCAATTTATCCTGGTAAAATACTTAAAGTATGTGAAAGTCACTCAGTCAGGTCTGACTCTTTGTGACCCTATGGACTGTACAGTCCATGGAATTCTCCAAGCCACAGTACTGGAGTGGGTAGCCTTTCCCTTCTCCAGGAGATCTTCCCAACCCAGGAATCAAACCCAGGTCTTCCACATTGCAGGTGGATTATTTACCAGCTGAGCCACAAGGGAAGCCTAATAATACTGGAGTGGGTAGCCTATCTCTTCTCCAGCGGATCTTCCTGACCCAGGAATCAAACTGAGGTCTCCTGCATTGCAGGTAGATTCTTTACCAACTGAGCTATCAGGGAAGCCCAAATACAACTTAATTTTTTTTTCCAGATAGTGACCCAGCTTTCCAACAAAATTTATTGAATAATCCGTCTTTTCCCCACTGATTTGAAATGGAAATTTATCATATACTAAAGTCATATAAATCTTTTGGTCTACTTCTAGATTTCCAATTTTGTCCTTTGACTGGCCATTTATTCATGTAGCTGAACTAAAAATTTAATTATTGCAGCTTGGAAATATATTTTAATATCTGGTAATGCTAGTCTTTTTCCTTTTTGTAAATTTTTTGCCAATTTTCTTCCTTTCTTTATTTTTCCATTTGAATTCAGCTTGTCTGCTTCCAAAAACAAAACTTTTAATGTTTTAACAAGTGAAACTATGTGAAATAAATAAACTGGGCTGAGGAATAGTTGACAGTCTGACGTTGTTGGGGCCTTCTGTCCAAACACATTGGTGTGTCTATCGCTTCGTATGAGTCGCCATATATCCTCAGTAGGATATCTTACAGACATTCACATATGAACATTCGTGTACTTTTTATTAACTTTATTACTAGGCATTTTGTATTTTTTCAAATCAACTCTAAATGAGTCTGAACATGAAAATGTTAGTCACTCCGTCATGTCCGATCCTTTGAGAGCCCATGGACTGTAGCCCTCCAAGTTCCTCTGTCCATGGAATTATCCAGACAAGAATACTGGAGTGGGTTGCCATTCTCTTTCTCCAGGGGATCTTCCTGGCCCAGGGATCAGACCCGGGTCTACTGAATTTAAAGGCAGATCATTTACTGTTTGAGCCACCAAAGAAGCCCTAGTTTCTATAGCTGAGTCTATTGGGATTATAAAAGTTGTTTTTACATAAGGAAACTATTGATTTTGTTCCCATTCATCTCACTGAATTCTCTTATTTGTAATAGGTCTTAGTTACATTACATGCAAATAATGATAACTTTATAAATTCCTTTCTAAGTTGTATGCCTCTTGTATGATGGTTTTTGCTAATACTTCTGGATAATGTTGAAAAGCAATGGTGATGCCAACATTCTTATTTTATTTGTGACTCTGATGCTTTCTGTTAATGTTCCCAGTATTTCCTTATTAAGCATTATCTTTGTAGCTGAGATATATTTCAGCACATTAAAGAAATTCCACCTATTTTTATTTTATCAACTCTTTCTTTTACTTTCCTTCCTTTTCAAAAAGTAAATCTAGAATGTAAAGTGCCTTTTTTCCCCAGTATTTATGGAGAAGTCTATTCTCCTTTATTTCATAAAAATAGTGAGATATATTTTCAAAGAACCATTTTTCTCTTCCTAAAATAAAGTTCATTCTGTCTGAGTGGTTTATATTCTTAACTTATTTAGGACTTTTGCATCTATATTTGCATATGGTATTCATCTATAGTTTTATTTTTCTGAACAATCTTCATCAGGTTTTGATGTAAAGTATCATAAAAACATTATCCTCAGTATTTAGAAGCCTTTCTCCTTGCCATCCCCTCAACTCTACTCACACTCTGGAATGGTTTAAACAAGTTAAAGTCTGTTCTTCAAATTTTTACTAGAATTTCTGAAGCTGGATTTTATGCCTTTGGCATATGGGAGAGGAAAAATGCTAACCAGTCTGTTTAATATTTCTAGTATATTTTCCATTCTAGCATTCTAGTACAGCTTCCACATCACTTATGTTCTCAAGTTTCTTTGTATAAAATTGATCTGAGTAATTTCTTTCAATTTCTTTTCTTTTTCTAGTGGTTTTTAGCTATTGAAGTATATATTGTGTTAGTTTCGAGTGTACAGCATAGTGATTCAGGTATTCATACATGTCTATTCTTTTTCAGATTCTTTTCCATTATAGGTTATTATAAGATACTGAGTAGAGTTCTTTGTGCTATACAATATGTATTTATTGTTTACCTATTTTATACACAGTAGTGTGTATATATTAATCCAAAACTACAAATTAAGAGTAATTATTTTTCATTTCTTCTATATGTTTATTGCTACTTTTTATCATTTCTTGTTTTGTGTATTTATAATTTCCCCCTTGTTTTCCTGTTTAAATTAGCCAACAGCTTAAATATTTTATTTTATTGAATTTATTTACTTATTTCCAAGTTTCAATTTCCTTGCTCTGATTGTTTTTCCCCATCATTTTTTATTGTGTTTATCTAGACAGTGTTTCAACTCCTCCTATTATCCTGAGGTCTTATACTAATTTTTTGTTTGTTTGTTTCAGAGATGATTCCTTTAAGGTTATCTGTTCGTTTTTTATTATTTGGGCAAAATATTTGACTGTAACTTCCAAATCCTCTAGCAATTCCTTTTGGATTATTCAATATCGAAAGAGATTTTTTCCCCAAACTGGCTGTGTCTTGAAAGTTTATGTTGGGAGAAGTCAGGGCCATGTTCCATGCTAGCCAGAATTTGCCTTGTTACTCAGGCCTTATATATGAATTCTTTATCTTCAATTTCTCCCCAGCCAAATGATAAACAAAGATGTGCCTGTGTCCCTAATTCAAAGACTGATCTGCTACCAAACTGTTAGGAAGTAGTTGCTTGGTGTTTGTGGTTTCTTGAAACCTCATTGCCTCTCCTTGGGGCAGATCTATATCCTTTATTACTCTTTATTTGGTGTCTAGACCAACACTTGGCTTGCAGTCCTTCAATACACAGGTACTGAATTAACAAATGTAGGCTATAAGTGATAGCCAACTATAGCCTCAAACCCAGGATTGAATACTGGTGAAAATATGGCCTGCACACGTGCTATTTGGCCAGAATAGTGTTCATTAGGCAGGTGTGCACTCTGCAGTTTGCCCTAGTCTTTCCTTACACTCTGTTATCTTTGCCTGGATGCTTTACTCACACACTTTATCTCCGTGACCTCTGAAGTCATTTGAAAATGGGACGTCTGCAAATATTTAACTACATATGTCAAATCATATTATCTGGACGTTCTTACTTTTTAAAAAGTGTTATAATACACACAATCTATAGGTTAGCAAAGTTAGAGCTGGCCTGCAGTAAAAATTGGAAGCAAGCTTGAGAGGTTATTTAACCCATCCACACCTTCTGGGGAAGGCAGTGATTCATTAATTTGAGGCTTCTGCCTTCGGGACCAAATATTGCACCTTGTATAGAATCCAAGAGGAGCAAATAGTATCAAGTGGTGCCCAAAGGCTCAGCATCTAATCAGTTTCTCACCTTTCTGGGGACGATCCTGTACCATCTATCCAAGAGCACATTCAGAGGATGAAGGGCTCCACGTGTCCCTGGAGGGCCCCACGTTCCTAATCAATGATCTGTATCTTACCTTTCTCCAGGAAGCTCAGCCCAATGGTCTGGGCTGTACTGGACGGTGTGATGTAATGGTTTAGAAGTTTCCTTTGTAGTAGCTCCCAGAGGAAAATTTCCTGAGCCAAAGAGAAATATCCCTGCAGCCTGGGCCGGTGAGCTCAACATTTATCCTAGTGAGGTGACTGCATCCCAGAAAACCAGCCGCATCACCAGCTGACTGGGTGCCTTCGGAGAGGTGAGAAGGCAGGAGGACTGCATAGGATGATTACCTGAATTATACAGTCTGATAATGTTATCTGGATCTTTGCATCTTCTGAGACCAGATGAGATGCACTAAGTTGAATTTCAATTTCCATTCCTTTGCTTCTGACCCTACAAGAATCTTTTTCTCTTCTCCTTCAGCAAGTATGAGGCAAAGATGGTCCAATGAGGCTGAAATAAAGAAACACCCTAGAAAAAAACTTCCTCAGGGCAATCATGAAGTCAGAGACTGGCAGAAACCTCTGCTAAAGGCAGGCCAGCAGGTGTTTTTAGCCCTTGGTTTGGTGACTCAGACAGTAAGAATCTGCCTGCCATGCAGGAGAGCCAGATTTGATCCCTTGGTCGGGAAGATCCCCTGGAGAAGGAAATGGCAACCCACTCCAGTGTTCTTGCCTGGAGAATCCTATGGACAGAGGAGCCTGGCGGGCTACAGTCCTTGGGGTCACAAAGAGTCAGACAGGACTGAACGACTAACGCTTCTCACTTCTCCTCTTCTTAAGAATTGTTCAGTCTTCCAGCCTCTGTGAAATTAAAAGAAAGAAAGAAAGAAAGAAAATGAGAACTTTAGAACTCTAAAGGATCTGAAAAATCATCTATTCCAATCTCCATGTTTATGCCCAGAGAGTAAAACTCCAGCGAGGAAATGTTGCCTGAGATCACTGATCAAGTGTTCCTCCCAAGCTACCACCCTGCCTAACTTTACCAATTTCACCAGCATTTATTGTACACATATTGTGTGCCACATAGGATTAAGGGTTGTGATACGCAGGAAAAGAAGACAAATTCCTGCTTCTGAGAACTTTAAGGGTAGTAGAACAGAGAAATAATTTTGATTCAATGTTTCTTTGTTTCAGTTGGTACAAAATCTAGGGATGTATTTTCTTTTTAGGATAGAGTGTGTTCTTAATCTTTTGATCCCAAAGAGACAAAAAGTAATTCAAGGGGCTTCATTCTCATTGTCCTGCTCATTAAATACAATGACAAAAAATACACAGCTATTGTCTGTGTTGCCAACAGTCCCCGATGGTGTGGACAATGATGCATCCCTGGGTCTGGGTTTTTTCCTAAAGCCCATAGCCTCGAGTCTGTAAGGACAACTGGGTGACTATTGCAACAATCCGGTAGGGGAGGGCATTCTGACTCCTGGGACACAGTGAGAGTCCATTGTAATGTCAAATCACAAATAATTTTCATTTTATTAGGGAAATACAGGACAAAGATTTCCCAGGTTGTGTATAGAAACTAATGGAAAAGAACAAAGAATTTCACACTGTGACCCTTTAAACAGGAATTTGTCAAGCATTCATTATTCTTAAATACAGAATCCTGACCTTTTTAGAAGTGCTCTCAAAATAGCAAATCAACAATTTGTTCAAACCATTTGCTTCCCTTAAGAAGAAAAACAACCTTCACCTGATGCTGAAAAAAAAATTTAATCTGTCTCGCTCTTGGAGATTTTCACAAATGGTCCTAAAACCAAATAGAAATGCACATAAGAAAGTGTCAGTATAAGTAGAATGCTGAACTCCACGAGAGCCATCCAGGTGATTTCTGATCTGGACCCTATAAAGAGAAAGACCCTGTGCCTTGAAGATGGGTAGAAAGGTGGACTTTCAGAGAAAAGAGCGTGAAAAAAGAAAGACATCAAAGAGAGTGGTATGTGGGAGGCTAGAAATCAACAACCTCATTTTAAAGATGTGGAAAGTGAGACATGAGAAAATATTCACAAAATGTCTGAGATCGGTGGCCAGTGAGTAGCAAGGTGAATGGAGAGCCCAGATCTCTCACTTCCTGGCCTATCATGCTTCTTCTTACCATGCCTGCCTCTGAGTTCACAGCCTTTTAGGCTGAGGCACTGGGCCTTGGGGAGATCGCCAAGAAACAAGGGAGACAGATGCTCATAAGGACGTATCTACAATATTCTTCTATGTTTTGCAATACTTTACTGGTGTCTAAAACAACCTTTTTACAGAAAGCAGACTTGTTTTGTTTTTTGAAGGTTTTTTTTTTTTTTTTTGACAAGTTTGATTACAGCAAGAGAAAATGCTGAATTTCCAATATGCAAATGAAATTAAAGGCCACCCGGGGATGAAAGAGCCCTACAGAAATGTTTTATTGACTGCTGCAAATTTACCCAAATAGCAACTATTTTTAAAAATATATTTAAATAAATTGACTTGCAACCTCCTTTGTTCTTCCCCTTAGGAGTCACATGTTTTTCACCTCTAATTTCATATTATTGTCACGTGGTGCATTGCACATTATTTATAGATGGAATATCAAATGAACGTGGCTACACTAAGAAACAAAGATTAATCACAAAATATATGGGTATTAGCCATTTGCCCTTAAAGTGCTTATTTTTGGTGGGTGTAAACAGGGAGCAGAATTTAATTTTCTTGGACACTGTTAGCAGAAAATATCTAAAATATTCGATGTCCTTGCCACAGTTTATCCTGGAATGTTTGTGCAATTATAGCCTTTCTCCCCACAAGGAAATCTAAAGTAATGAGAGCTTCTGGGACATGCACTGGCATTAGGGAGATTGTATTTTTAAAGGACAGGAAATTAGGTGGCTTAGAACTATTTTTCTAGCATTGTGGTCCTAGCTTGACTAGATTAGAAATCTCTAAATAAGTAACAGATTTATAAAGTCCCCTTGCATGTTATCTAAAATGGGCTGAAGTCATTTCCATGTAAATTTAAAAATTTTAATCCAATTAAGATCTGATTAGCTCCAGTAGTGGTTGGTATCATGAATTCATGGGTCTCCCAGACCCCTTTTCTTGCTCAAAATGCAAAGTTGTGACATTTGATCAAGGAAACTGGCTTTGTCCATGAAGTTCAAAGATCAACAAGAGAGCAACTTCAGCATCCCAATGGGACTTAAGGGAAAAAAGATGTCAGGGTCCCGATATCACTTCATATCCCCCTTTCAGTCCCCACGTATTGGTCTATCTCCAAAAGTCCTGGGCAAACTCCCCAAGACAAGGCTGTGTATAGGAAGCTGTCAGCATAGCTGTTGTGAATCTGAGCTTTGGAATCAAGCAAATGTGTGTCTGATACTTGGCTTGATCTTTGCAAGCCACAGGAAATAGTATGAGGAGCTTGAAAATGCCTCAGTGTTATCATCTGTAAAATGAAGAGAATATTGCCTACCTCCCAGTCTCCTTGAAAGGATTACGTGATACTATAAAGTTTTGAACACATAGCAATTGTTCAATTATAGATGGTTTTCTTACAAAGCATGAGAATGCAAAATAAGTCAGGTTTTTGGAATGTTTCTATGTGCCATGGGCCATGCTGAATGACTTAAAAGTTTTAACACTGTGACCCCTAGACTATATACTCAGTGCTGAAGCCAGGATTCAGACTAAAGAAGTCTGGCTTCTGAATGTGAGCACTTAACCACGAAGCTCTGCAGTGGACTCTCGACCAAGTAGGTGATCAAGTACAATGATCCAGAAGATTCTGTGCCTCCATTTTCCCATTAACAAAAATGAGAACTTAAGAAAGGCCAGCTTGTCCCAAAGCCCCTGTGCTCCCCTTACACTTCTAGATGGAACTGCCATGGAAATAAGCTGACTGACAATAGTCTTTCACATCTCCCCTTAGGGCCTGTTACCAACCTGCCAGATATTTGTGGAATTCTAATCAGCATCTTGAGAAAAAGAGAGGTAAAACTGCAGTCACTGTCTGTATCTGAACAATTTCTAAGCCAAACAGTAAGTGCTCATGACTAAATGAAATGCAGTAACAGTTAATGCTATTCTTTCCTAATTTGAAGATAATGTGAAATCAGGTCAGTAAGACCAAAGTATAGATGTATAAGTGAATGAATTCATACAAATTGCTACCATTGAGATAACAGTCTCTGAAACTCATTTAAACCTCTAGACTTCCTCTTCCAATTCTTCTGACTAAGGTGGGAGCTTAGGCTGACAAGTCTTATTGTCAATCTTTAAGGGATATCTTGAATCAGTTAATTTCTCAACAGAGATTTCAACAACTCTACTCTCTAAACTGGAGGTCAGCAAGTTCTCTCTGGAAAGGGCCAGAGAGTCAATATTGTAGGCTCTGAAGGCATTACAGTCTATACAGCAACATTCAACTCTGCCATGTAAAACAAAAAGAGCCATGGACAACATGTAAACAAATGAATGTGACTCTGTCTCAATAAAGCTTTATTTTCGATAAATGAGTGATGGGCTAGATTTGGCCCACAGTTCATAGTCTGCCAACCCCTGGTGTAAACCACCATCAGCTTTCATCTTTTTCAGGTACTGCACTCATTTCTTCTCTCTGAGCCTTTTCCAATTCATTCTAAATAAGTATGCTGCTTCCTTGCTTAAAATACTCCAGTGCATTCCTACTGCACTTGGATCAGAAACTAAATTTCTTGGCATGGTGTTTGAGGCCCACAGTTCAGGAGCAACCTCCCCATTGAGTGTTATTTCTTGCTCACTTCAGTTCACTGCCTTTGTTTCTGTTACTTTTTAACATGCTACCTCAGGGCCTTTGCACATGCTCTTCCCTTCTCTTCTGAGTTCTCTTCCCCATTCTGCTCCCCTGAGCTCCTAACCCAAATTAGATCATTTCCCATATTTCTCATAGTAAATCTATACTCTTCTTTCAGAGCAGCTAATTAATTAATAATTAAATATAGATTTATGTGAAAATATGCTTAATAGCTATCTGCCTACCAGACTTAGGGCCACAAGGGAAGGGATCAGTCATATTTGTTTTCTTTATTTCATTCTCCTGATGTACAGTGGGTACTCAAGATTTGCATGCCAACTCAATGAACACATTGTTTACTTCTTAGTGTTCAAAGAACTTTATGAAATTCAATTGTCTTTCCTCTTTGGAAGAGTAAAAATAGTCTGGGGCAGTAGGATTGTTTTTTCCTATATTATTACAAATGGAGAAACAAGCCCAGCTATGATCATGCAAGTCATCAGGAGGTGTTTGATTATAAGTCCAAGAATGCTTTCTCAGCTTAGTAATTTCCAAAGACACTTAGAAGTCCCATGAGTTCATGTTTGAGGAATGACCATGTAATTTCAACCTTGCCCTTGCTCATGTCTTTGGAAACCATCCAGTAAATTTTCAAAGGCCACTACCCTTTGTGCTGAGCTGATGCTTATTCTGGGAGCCCCTCTGATGCCCTAACTACCTTCATCTGCAGTGTTGACCCAGCACAAGACTCGCACATTTACTGTGTGCTAATTTTTAAAAGTTTACAGAGCTGGGCTCCTCTACAGATTTTCAAGAAGACATTTATGGTTCTAAGCACCTTCCCTAGAATCATTAGGCAACAAATTTGCTTGAAAATTTCTTTCATTGTGTCTCAGTGGAGATGAAATATGGTCACTTGCTGGGGAGAAAAACAACAATAAAAGGAGAGTGAAATCTCCCTAAGTGCTCCCTAAAAACAAGAAAATCTGATATGCAGCCTGTGTGCTGATACAATTATGAGGCTTCTGGCTCTGAGCTGTAACAGATGGGAGTTTTTCTCTCTTTGGTGATAAGGTGAATGGTTTCCCCCAGGGATGTGTGGGGAAAGCTGCTGAGTTGGCAGTGTTGGCACCAAGCAGCTGGCTGCTGACAGGATTATAGGCTGAGATTGGCATTAGGGGTAAGGGGATCCATAATATGGAGATGAGAGGAGTAGAAAGCAAAAACTGCCCCCTCTCCCTTATCCATCCATAAAGTTGGGACTTGAATCAGTTCATTCTGAATAGAATGGAGCTTCTAAGAGATGCCAAAGAAGAGTATCAGTTCATTCATTCATTTATCCATCCATTCATTCAACAGCCATTGATTGAGTACCTGATTTGTGGCAGCTATTGTGATGGCTGCCAAGATATGAAGACAAGGAGAAATTCATTGTTTCTGCCCTCAGGAAGTTCTCAGCTAAGCGAGGGAGGAAAACACTGAAGAAATAAGCTTGATGAAGGGTTATTGTGAGAAAGATTTCATAGCAGTAGTGACAAGACAAATATTTGGAAAATTAGTGTTTCCTATGAGGACATAAGGACTGGAAAAAGAAAGTAAGTAGGATTTAGTTAGAGAATGCAGCAAGGAGACCCTCTCTAGTCTCTTTTCACCCTCCACTGGACCCCGGCTAAACTCATACCCCTCTGCATCACTGGCTCCTGTTTCTGGCCTTTGCACACGGTGCTCCTTCAGCCTGCAGCTGCCTTCCTTCTCCTGTGAGTGGAGAATTTCTAGAGTGCATGGACCAATTTGAACCTTATCTTGAAGGCTCTGAAAAACATTACAGGATTTTAAGCAGAACAGTTACATGATCACATGTGCTTTTCAGGAGGTTCACTTTGCTGTTTTGTTCAAAGTGCCCTTAGGAGACAGATGAAGTGACCCGCCCAGAGGTACTGAGGACTTGAACTACAGCAGAAATTGTTGTCAAGGAGAGAAGAGCCGGGGGGTGAAAGATGTTAAGGGGATGAAGGCAAAGCTAGTCCCTGATTGGCTGAGAAGGGTTTTCCTTTTCCTGTGAGCCTTTTGGTTGGTCACGTAAAATGGGTGTAAGAGCATAGCATTGCAGAGAGCGAGGGGAGAGGCGGGGCTTGGAGAAAGGTTATTGACTGGCTTTGGGCTGGTGATGTTGGCCCGGGCTTCCGTGTTAGAGGTGCACAACTGACCTCCTCGTGGGCATGTTAGGGTGTGGTATACAGATTTGGAGCTCAAGAGACAGAGGTAAGGATGTTTCTGTCAGGATGAACTAGGTTATGAAGTGTTAAAATTAAAAATCTTTCTTTTTTCACTGTGCCATGGCTTGTGGGATCTTAGTTCCCCAACCAGGGATGGAACCTGGACCCTGAGAATGAGAGCACCAACTCCTAACCAACCGGCCACTAGGGAGCTCCCGACAAAGGCTGCTTTCTTCCTCATTCAGACACTATTGCAGGTCTGTGGCCAGTCCTTGGCTCATTGTAGCCACTCGTGGCCCCAGGCTAAAAGGGAAGCCGCCGTTTCAAAAGTTGTTGGCTATTAAGCCTGAGAGAACAGAGAGGCCTTAAGGGTCTTGCCCTGGCACTTCAATGCTTGCCTGGGAAGTGACATGTGACACTTTTGGAAAGAAGTAGTCAGTGGCTGCACCCACATACTGGAAGTCAGGAGTGCATTCCTTTGGAAGGAGGGAGAGCTGGAAATAGTTGGCAAGAGCAGTAATGACTATTACAGGGCCAAATGTGAAGATTTGAGGATGATCCGCACGTAGATGGCAGTAAAGTCGTGACAGTGGATAATGCAGGGAAAACTACATTCAGTTTGAAAAGAAGGGGGCCACATACGGGTCCTGGGAAAGTACCTACATTTAGAGTATGTAATATAGAGGAGATAAAATCACAAAGAGAGGACATGTAGATGTCAAAAACTGTCAGGAAAACCAGAGTGGCATTTCAAAAGAGAAAGAGGGTAACATTTCAACAAAGGAGTGAAAACCCAGGAAGCATTTCAGTAGTGACTGACTGAATCTCTCTTTTAGGCAGTAGCTGGGCTGTCTTAATATGGTGATAGATGCATATCCTTTTCCTTTATTAGAAAAAATTGACATATTAAGTAAGAGTCATCAAGTCTCAGAGCCGACAGAGTCCTCAGAGGTCATCCAGTTCACCCTCCCATCAAATGTTGAAACTTTCACAATGATACATTACAAAGCTCTATCTTAACCTGCGATCTTTCTCTTTGTAACATGTCCATGGCCCTGGGCTTCCCAGGGGGCACACTGGTAAAGAATGTGTCTGCCAGTGCAGGAGACGCAAGAGACACGGGTTCAGTCCTTGGGTTTGGAGGATCCCCTAGAGAAGGAAATGGCAACCCCCTCCAGCATTCTTGCCTGGAGAATCCCATGGACAGAGGAGTCCGGCGGGCTACATCCCAGGAAGTCACAAAGTGTCAGACATGACTGAGCACACATACACACACACCACACCAAGGCCCTACTTCTGACCCCCCAAGTCAGACAAGGGCAAGCTTTTCTTTCCTTTCACCACTCAAACTGACAGTATCATTAAATAGTAGCTTGGATTGGCGACTGATTTTTTATGGCACACTTTGCATAAGAAGCAACTGGTAAAAGGACCAAGACAGTCAGAATTTAGGTGTTCAAATTTCCAGTTGGAAAGTAAGTCCAAACCACATTTTCCTTTTTGATTTAGTATGAAAGATGAGGAGTAGGGCATGAGAGTCAAAGTGAGATGATATAGTTTATAAAACATTTAAAGATCGCTAATGTAGAAGAATGCATACTGTATTCGACTTCTAACTCTGTGACCTTGGTAAGTCACTTAACCTCTCTGAGCAAGAATTTCTGTGTCAATGAAATGGATGCCTGAGGTGTATACCCCACAGGGTTCGCTGAAGTGCAATGTACATCTTAAACACAGGAAACTGGAAAAGGTAGAATAGGGAAGATGATTTATAAGCTTCAGCACAGGCGGACATCAACTGCACAGCCTAAGAAACAATTTGAACTTGAAGGTTAATAGCTGTGATTCAAGGAAACTCCCCTGTATTTATTGCTACAGTAATGTTGCACAACAACAGCCACAGAACTCCCAAGTGTACAGTGACAGACATTTATTTTAGCTCAATAAGCTAGGAATCCGATGAGGGTTCTTATGGTCTGGTTAGCCTAATTTTAGCTTGACTTAATCAGGTGTGTGCAGTCCGCTGGCAGGTCAACTGGGGAAGGGCTAGTCTGGGATGGCCTCGTGTGGGACAATTATCTTCTGTGTGGTCTCTCATCCTCTAGCAGGCTAGCCTGGGCTTATTCTGAGGTGTTCACAGGTGCCCAAGAGAAGGCCTCCTGAAGCTTGGGTGCATATTGGCACATCCATCACTTTTGCTGTATTGTTTTGTCCAGAGCAAATAATAAGGCCCAGCCCAGGAGAAAGAAAACTTGACTTCAATTATTAATGGGAAATACTCAGGGAGGCGTGGAGCACTTGGTCCATTTTTGTAACCAGCACATCATAATTTTTCTCTAGTAACCAATAAGCAGGATGAGGAAGTTGGTCAAGCTGATAAGGAAGGGTATAGGAATGAAGGTAAGTAAGGTAAGGCCTGAGAGCAAATGCAAGGGTCATGAAGAACAATAGACTGGGGGAGCCACTTCTAAGCAGCGGAACTGGGACAGGATCAAGGACCTCTCGCCACTTCCAGACTGAGGGGACCTACAGATACTTGCTCTGCAGGATTTCAGAGCCGTGGTGACCACTGCCTGGCTGGGTGCCTCTGTCATTTCCCTTTTCCAGTGGAGCTATTTGTTACAGCCACCCTATTCTTATTCACAATTGTATCTTTGGTTTTTGGAGAAGTGATTTGTTTATTTTGTTTGTTTGTTTTAACTTCACTGTTGTTGCTGTTGTTTTAATTCTGTGGGCTCTGGACTATAGGGAACCACATTCAGATTGTGGGGAGGATATAAATAAAAGACTAAAAATTTAATTAAAAGACAGACTGTGGACGGTAGGTTGCAAAACTAGCTGCAATTCTTTATCCCTCCTTGAATTCATGTCCTCAGCAATGTGACCTTCAAAGTTCTTTCAATCAACAAGTGGAATCAATTTCTCTACAGTTTCAGTCTGGACTGTTTTTTGTGTTTTTTTTGCTTTGGTCAATTGTATACACAAAGGAGATGTTGAATGAGTTCTTGGCCTAGACCTCAAGAGGTCTTGCCTAATTCCACTTTCTTTTGGGTTTCCTGCTTATACCACACAAACAAGCCTCACTGGAATGCTTGATAATGAAAAACATGTGGTTCAGTCATTCCCAGCATTTCATCTGACAGCCGGATGTGTTACAGGTCATCCTAGACTAGCTAGTCCACAGTTTATACCTACCAGGTGACCAAAGAGGCATGTGTAAGCCCAGCAGAGATAAGCAAGCCTGCAACAAATTTAGCAAAACCATTCAGCTGACATGGAAACCCATGAGAAGTAATAAACACTTAACTGTCTAAGCTACTGAGTTGTACAAGTGTGTGTTTGTTACTCAGCAATGTCTAACCGATACACCTTCAGTTTATTTCCCATCATGTGGAAAATGTTTCTTTCCAGGAGCAGAGCATCACATCTGAAGAGTAAGAAGACAGAGAAAAGAAAAAAAAAAAATTCTGGCCTTGTCCCCTCTGTTGTCTCCACACATTATTTGTGGTTGTCTCTTTTTGAAATAGGGCCTTCCCTGGTGGCTCAGTGGTAAAGAATTCACCTGCTAATGCAGGAGATGCAGGTTCAGTCCCTGGGCTGGGAAGATCCCTTGGAGAAGGAAATGACAACCCATTCCAGTATTCTTACCTGGAAAATCCCATGGACAGAGGAGCCTGGTGGGCTATAGTCCATGGGATTGCAAAAGCGTCAGACACAGTTTAGTGACTAAACAACCACTTTTGAAATAGGCCTAAGCGTACATCATTCTTTCAAGCCACTGTTTTGTATACCACTGACCTCTTTCTCTCTGTATCTCTTCGTGTCTCTGAATTTCTCCATATCTGTCTCTCCCAATCACTGACTGTCCTTCTCCCATCAGTGCTAGAGATGTGTCTAATAGAGTGAGAAAACAAATAGAAAACTGTCAGCTTTTACAATGGGGACATATGATCTTTCTGTCACTTTCTCTTCTTTTGCTAGACAGAGAGTGACAAACCACTGTCTGGAGAATTCCGAGGAAACTGAAGCACCAGAGCGCCACGCAAGACGGCTCTAGTTGATCAAAACGTGGATTATTTTGCCGTTTTGGTGCTTGAAATAGCTATATTTGGCCGCAATGGGACGCCGTAGCGGTGCACGGGATTTATTACCCCGTAGCGGTGCACGGGATTTATTACCCCGTGCGAGATCTTCTGTTGTGGGATGTGGACTCCCTAGTCGTGGCGTGCGGGCTCAGTCGTTGCGGTGAGCAAGCTCCAGAGCTCGCACGTGGACTTCAGTAGCTGAGTCATTCAGTCTCAGTTCCTCCACTGCGTGCAGGACCTCAGTGCCCCGACCAGGAATCAAACCCACGTCCCCTGCGCTGCGAGGCAGAGTCCCAACTACTGGACTGCCAGGGAAGTCCCTTGGTACTTGTTCTTCAAGAAAAAGCCAAAAAAAGAACTTGTAAAAGCTCTGACACAGTGCGCAGAAGCAAATGTTCTTTATTCTCAGTGCTGACAATTCAGTGTTTGGAGTGTAAAGGTTTGGATATAGAGAGAAAACAATGGTGATATATACCTACAGAAATTAAGAAATTGAGCAAGGCTGTGTAAAGGAAGAGGCACATAGGTTGGTGGAATCAGAATTACTAGCTTCAACTTGTCTTCCATGGCATGACCTCTCTGCACTTTCTTTGGTTGTGTAATTGTGGCCTTGTTACTGCTCCTCAATGTCCTAATCATAAAATAGACACAGTTCAGACAGTTAAGAAAGGGAAATGTGTTGTTTAAATGACACAACATAGGTGAAATGTCATAACAAACAGGTTCTCTTCCTGCCTTAACTCTCTGAGGTAGCCAGTACCTGGAATTCAGGCTTTGGGTTACCTGTATAATTTCAAAACAAGGCTTTACTTAGTCTGGATCAAAATAAATGCAGGCATCACTAGAGAAAGCTGACGTGGTTTGTGTCTTATTTTCATCAATAAGCTTGGGCTCAAGATCTGTGCTCAGCACAACTGCCATGTAGAAGAATAGATGCTCTTGTTCTCAAAAAAATAATTTGTTAAGGGCCAAGATATGTGTGTGTGTGTGTGTGTGTTTAGTCGCTCAGTTGTGTATGACTTCTTTGCAACACCATGAACTGTGGCCCACAAGGCTCCTCTGTCCATGGAATTTTCCAGGCAAGAATACTGGAGTGGGTTGCCATTTCTTTCTCTAAGGAATCTTCCCAACCCAGAGATTGAACCCACATCTCCTGTATCTCCTGCTTTGGCAGGCGGATTCTTTATCACCAAGCCACCTGGGAAGTCCTAAGAGCCAAGCTAGGAGGTCATTATGTAGCCAGTGTCATTAAGTAGTCAGTTTGTTCATATGAGGTACACATGCTGCAGATATTCAAAGGAGGAGGAGACCAGAGCCCAGCAGGTCAGTCAGGAAGGTTATAGGAATTGAATCTATAGCTCGTTCTTGAAGGATGACAAGGCCAGGGGAGGGCACACAGGGTACCAGTGGGATAAGGATGTGTTAGACATGGCACTATGTGATTTAAATGTATACCATGCCTCATTTAGTACTCACAACCTAAGAAGATGTATTATTTTCCTTGTTTTAAAGACCTGAAAACAAAGGTTCAAAGAGGTTTGGACACTGACCCACAGTCACACAGTAAATAATTATCAGATGGGACACCAAATCTCTTTGACACCAGAGATCATGTACTTCTCACTGAACCCTACTTCCTACCCAGTGGCAAAAATGAACATGCTGCATTATGCACCAGTGAGACAACATCCAAATGCACAGAGAATGTGTGTAGGGGATCCCAAGAGGTAATACCGAACAGGGAAGGTGATGCGATCATGGTTTCGGTGGTCTGGAAAGGACCAGAGCATTTAAGAATGATTCGTTTGGAATAAGGAGCCATTAGTGATTTTTATCAACTTGACGCTAGCGTTAAAGATGGTTAAATTCGTTTTCCTAAGGGAAGGCCCTCATTTTGCCAGCCCCCGGGGTGGAGGGAAACTATTAAGAAAGCTTTAATAGCACATATTTTGCCCCCTGCCTGAGTTTTTCTCACTATAATACAGCCAAGATGAATCAGGTTTCTAGAAAAATCCCTGAGCCCATCAGTGGACCTAAACACAGATGTAAATGTACTCTTCCCTTTTAGTTTTCTTTGCGTGGGCTCCTACAGAAGAATAAAAGGAAGGCAAACAGGGAAATAGAGTGATATTTTTGTTTAGTCTGTCAGACTGCGTTCTAAAAGCTCTTTCCACTTTATCCTCTTGGAGCATATGCATGAAACTCCCTCTCATGAATATTTGAATGATCTTTACTTTTTTCTGTCATTTTTTGAGTCTCAACTACAATGGGGAGCAGAATGTGACCTTCCCAAGGCAGATACTTCTGGGAGCCTCTGTCAAAATGTGTGCATGGGACCGAGATGCTGAAAAATCATGGTAACCATTGGGACTTCTTGTCCTTTATTTTCAGCCCTGAGAAGTCCATTTGATGCTGATTCCAGAGGAGTATCTTTATGGAAAAGAGAGATGTGACTGGAGGAGGTCAGATGGAGAATGTGTCTGTTTTAGCTGTTCTAATATTTCTGTACCAGTGGAAAATGCAGGGATGTAGGCAATGAGATTAAAAACCCCAGGTAAGGGGGCTATGGCTTGTTTATTTTCTCAGAGACAAACTGGTATAGTTCCATTAAGTTTCTTCATGCTTAGGGCTTGATTATCTAAGAGTTTGATTATGTATCTGTCATTCTTATCCCATTATCTTGATTTCTTCTTCTTTATAACACTTATCGTTACATGACATTCCACTTTACATTTACTTGTTCATCTATTGAACGGATGTCTCATTAAAATATGTCTAACGATGGCAAGGGCTTCACTTGTTATATTTACTATTAAATTCTTAGTACCTGGAAACAGTACCTGATAGGAAATAGGTGCTCAAATATCTGTTAAACAAATGAAAGTGATCATTGTATTCATCATTTAATTCATACTTATGGACTTACTACCATGGGTAGGCCCTGTGTCAGAAATAAAATAGAGCTGCTAGCCCAGTAATGAGATATAGACACATGATCAGATACAGTCCAAGGTGCAGGGACAGAGGAATACGTAGGAAACTGTGGGAATACTGAGAATGGAGTCCCTAACCAGAGGAACTACTTGATCCAAACTTTTAAGAATGAATAGAATATTTATTTGATTAGAAATCAATGAACTGCTGCTGCTGTATTTCCCTAATTCCTTAGTGGGATTGAAGGCCTCAGGGACTAGTGTAGTAGCAGCCGGAAGTATCAGAAAACCAAAAACACATATTTTTCTTTAAAAAAATAGAAATTCAGTTAGTTTTTTTTTTATATATAAAGCTACTTTATGGACCACTAAATGAATATGCCAGAAGCAGATATTAAAGACAGGATGGGATCAAAGGAATCCAGACTGATGAGCATAAGAACAAGACCAAGAGGTGGAGGGAAGGAAAAATAGGCGGGGCTACAGGATAGCTGTGTAGACCAGGCCCAGCTGAGTCGTTTCTCTTCTCCTTAATGGACCAGCCCTACCTCCAGATTGCCTTCTAAGCAAGCCCTAACATTAATGTCTGTTCTACACAGTTTGCTACTTTCGTTCCCTGTGGATGTAAGAATTAATGTGAGGGAAGACAAGACAGAATAGGAGAAACAAAGGAAGAATAAGATGCCTACAAAGGATAGGAAAGAGAGAGGAAGAAGAATCTTTACAAAAGAGCAGAAGGAAATGGAAAGTTGAAAATGAAAGAAGGAAAGGAACTTTCCAACCCTTATTAGGTTTGAGTGCTGGTGGTTATTTCAAGTGATCTCTTTGGATAGGTAGTCACGGTGAACATTTCACTTCTGGTTTGTTTATATTTATAAACCATAAAGTCAAGCTCAGATTTCTGCTAGAAAAGCACTTTTAGAAGGCAGTGAGATCTTATCTTTCATTTTCTATAGATCAGTTTTGCAGCTTCTTGAAGTATTTATAGTTTTAATACATAACCATAAATGCCCCCTAAACAAGGAATATTGCACCTTTCGATTACTATTATTGCTTTATTGCTTATCACAGCCATAAATTAGTGACATCCTCCAGCATTGCTGACAGAGCCTTGAACTAGGTTACAGTATGAGCACACAAGAACCTACTAAAGCTCTGCTGTTTCTTGAAAGTCTTCATGGTTTTCAAGCACGCTCCAGAAGTGTTTCAATTACAGAACCCCTTGCATGTTCAGTAATAGCCCTCTTGTTTGAGATGGGATAGTAGTATCAGAAAAGAAAAGCAAAATTACAAGAAGGGAAATTAGAAAACATTAAAAATGAAATGTCTAAACAAATAAGAGCGGGGGTTTAAATTATGCAGATTAAAGTCATTTAAATTGTTTATTTGATGCAAGTTGATGTTTATATATATATCTTATATATGTATCGTCTATTGGTAAGCTTATGTCTAGGTCTGTGTTTGCAAATTTTGTTCTGCTAATGAGTTTTTAGTGCCATCTATGATATTTCTAATAATTGGTCATGTGGGCAAGCATTCTATTAAAGATATCAAAGATGGCATGAAAAACTCTTTGGGAGAACAAAGACGTTGACCTAGATGAAAGCTTGATATCTAAGAGATGCAGACAACAGTGATAGTGATACACTAGCATTTTGGAGGTAACTATCACATTCATATAATTAGGATTACAACTCAAATACAATAGAGGAGAAAAAAATTAGAGCCAAGAGATCTACCTTAGGTCTAATAGAATAGATCTTTGTAAATAATCTCACCTTTCAGTTCTGGATTCCTTGGCCACCAATGAGTTGATAAAATTAGATAATGTGAGGTGTTCATTTTAAATATATCCTGATTAGCTGCTAGGCATTGTGGCAAATTTTTAAAAATTAATCATATTGCTTACCCTCAAAGAGAATACAGATTATTTTAGATAGAAAAATATACTTTGGACATTTATCTATTTATTTATTTTTCATTTAATATTTATTTATCTTTAACCATTTTAATTGAATATAGTTAATTTAAAATGATACGTTAGTTTCATGTGTACAGCAAAGTGATTCAGTTCCATATATATACATGAATATATATATTCTTTGTCATGATAGATTTTTATGATATTGAATATATTTTTCTGTGCTACATAGTAGGTCTTTGGAGTTTATCTATTTTATATATAGTTGTTTATATATGGGCTTCCTAGGTGGCACCAGTGGTAAGGAAATACCTACCAATGCTGGAGACTCTGAAGAATTCATGCTTTTGAACTGTGGTGTTGGAGAAGACTCTTGAGACTCCCTTGGACAGCCAGATGAAACCAGTCAATCCTAAAGGAAATCAATTCTGAATATTCATTGGAAGGACTGGTACTGAATCTCCAACATTTTGGCCACCTAATGCAAAGAGCTGACTCACTGGAAAAGACCCTGATGCTGGGAAAGATTGAAGGCAAGAGGAGAAGATGGCGACAGAGGATGAGATGGCTGGATGGCATCACCGACTCAGTGGACATGGGTTTGAGCAAAGCACTGGGAGACAGGGAGTGACAGGTAAGCCTTATGTGCTGCAGTTCATGGCTTCGCAAAGAGTCTGTCACAACTTAGTGACTGAATAACAACAACAACGATTGTAGTGAAGTTTTATTCTAATTTCATTTTCAGATTATTCCTTCCTAGTGTATGGAAATACAATTAATTTTTATAGGTTGATCTTATATTCTGAGCTTGATTATTAAGTTCTAAGAGTTTTTTGTATGGATTCCTTAGAATTTCTGTATACAATATAATGTCATCTGCAAATAGAGATAGAATTTAACTCTTTTCAATCTGAATGTCTTCCTTCCTTCTTCCCTCCATCCTTCTCTTCCTTCTTTCCTTCCTTCCTGATTTCCTTCTTCCTTCTTTTCTTTCTTTCTTTCTCTACTTTTCTCATTGTTTAGGTGGAGATACCAGTACTACATTGAATAGAAGTGGCAAGAGTGGACATATTTGACTTGTTCCTGATTTTAGGGAGGAAAGCATTCAATATTTTACCCTTAAGTGTGATGTTATAGTTATGGATTTTTTTGTAGATGCCTTTTATCAGGTTGATAAACCATTCCTAGCTTATTGAGCTCCTTTCATTTTATGCTATCCCCATGTTTTTGTAGTTTAATGTTATTACAGTTTATTACATCAACAAAAGTCATAGCCATAACATTTTTTGAGATAATGCATTTTTCCTTGAGTTTCTGGTAAGGCTGTTGTGAGACAATACCCTTAAGATTCCTAGAAGCTTTCTATTTTGATAGAAATTATCTGTGAGGCATGACCTTAAGATTATTGGAGCAATGTATTTTGGGGGTTTGAGATAACACCTTAACTATTTCTGAAGTTTTAACGTAAATCTTTCTAGTCACAATATTGGTTTCTTCTTCATATGAAGCTCTGTATTTGACCTTTCTGATGCAACTCTAGATTTCACCTTTGCCTGGAAACCATTTCTTAAGTTTACCATCATTTTCCATTTGGGGAGATGAGTAATGAGAAACGGCTTTAGTTTTCAAATCTAGCAAATCCTGGTTCTTTTATATTTAACAGCTCTTCAGCTTATTACTTTCCTATTGTATATAAGCATCTAGAAGAATCTGAGTGAAACCTTTAACACCCTACCTGGAAGCCTCCTTGGCTAGAGCATGCAATTCATTGGGTGAAATATATGTTTCCCTGTGTTATCATCCGTAATAATGTTACTGTTTTCTATCACTTCATAATAAAGGTGACCTTTCCTCAAGCTTCAAGTAGCATTTTCCTCAATATTTTAAAACCCTCAGAGACAGCCTCCTTAGGACCATCCAGTCTCAGCTAACAGATTCATCAAAGACAGTTCAGATTCTTCCCTCTCTTTGGTCCCAAAGCCTCTTTAGGTCTTTGTTACAACAGGTCTCCACTTCTGATACCATATCCACTCTAGATATTATGATTGCACCACAAGCTACTCTGCATCTTAGGAGCTTAAACAATGACAGAGTTTGTTTTACTCATGAATCTGCAGTTGGAGATTCTGCTCAGCACAATAGCTCGTCTGCACCTCACAGCAGCTGAACACCTTGAACAGCGAGAACCATTGTCATCTGAGGGCTTGTTCACTCACGTGTTTGAAGTTGATGTTGATGCTCAGCTGGAATCTTAGCTGAGCATGTTAACCAGAACACATCCAGGCCTCTCTCAATGTGGCTTGGGCTTCCTCACAGCCTGATGGCTTGGCTCCAAGGGCAAGCACATGAAGGGGGCGGGGAGAGAAAGCAAGGCAAGGAGCCCTGGCACCTGTTCTAAGGTAGCTTTAGAAGTCACACAATGTCATTTCTACCACATTCCATCCAAGTGTGCCCAGGGTAAAGGGAAGGGAGAGAGTCTTTACCTTGTGATGGAGGGCGGCAAGGTCTGCAAGAGCATATTGGATGGAAATATTGCTGCGAACACTTTTGATAATTACAATTGCCCACAGGAATCAACTTGTCTTCTTTATGGAAATGTTCTATCACAATTATCCTTGAAAACAGTAGAGCTGATAGGAATTCATGGGTAAGGTAAAATGTGTATTTATCGTATGTATTTAACAATATTTTTTCCTCCTTTTAATACTCAGGTCACTTATTAGAACCTGGGCTGGGCCGAGTTGCTTTACCTTAAATTTCTTTTCATTTATCCACAACTTGCCTCTCATTTCTGTTTTTGTGTCATTTTTATAGATCTCTCATACAGAAGCAATAAATTGGACAGAAGTAATTCACTGAATCAATCAGAAATTGTCGAGGTTTGGGGTACTGAATATCATTGTTCAGGGCTTTATGGTTTTTGTTTTTTTTAACTAGAGATACAGGCCTTTGAACACATGCTCTTGCTTCCACAGGGAGCTAAGAATGAGCCGCGCATGTCTCTATAGACAAAGGACGGAGCTATGCCTCTATTTCTTCAGTTCGACTTAACCCCCAAAATCAGGAGTCATCAGCACACATCTGCATTATGCTGTCTGCCCACGATCGGTGTCTCAAGAACTAAGTGCCAGTAGGAAGAAAAGCAGCATGCAGTAACCGGTGGGAATTAATCAAGGTTGCTCTGGGCTGCCTCCAGTGGAACACATGTCTAATGGTCACACAGAGAGAAGAGAGTAGAAATCATTCTGGTTGATGCTATTCTGGCCTCTGTCAAGGGATGAAGAGATGGACTCACCGTGCTTCGAAATGTAATGCAACCTTAGAAACCAGGATGATAGACAGAATAAAAGAGAGAGGCTACTGTTTCCTTCCTTCCAAACTCCCTAAAATAGCCAACTTCCCATTCAGCAGACCAGGTCAACAAAGTTGTATTTTTGGTTGTTTTTCTTTTCATAATGACATCATCAGCATTAATGCTACCATCCCCATCGGAAAGTGAAAGGCATCCCTTGGCACTAGTCCTGTGGCATCATGATTCTTGATCATTGAAGTTGGCACCAGCCAGAGTGGAGAAACAGGAAGCCTAGGAGTCATCACTCCAAAGAACGCTAAAGAAGTCTCCAGATGTCAGTTACACAGGTAACAAAGGAAAAGGAGGAAAGTTCAAAATCAGCCATGGACAAAGGCCAAACGGCTCCAGGTTGGGTGTCCAAGCTCTTGAGGAAAGAAAAGCTCAGAGTCTGGCCAAGGGAACAGACCTCATCCTACTTGGATTAGCAGAATGATGTGGGTGGCTGGATGGGAAGGGAGAAGATTAAACTGGGAATTAGGAAACTTGGTTTCTACTCACGACTCCCCTGCTAATTTGAGATCTCGTTTGTGCCTGTGTCAAATGGGGAGGTTGTTTCTTATGCTCTTTGAATTACTCTCCAGCTCTGATATTCCCTCCTCCCACTTAATGCATTTCTCTCATATGTCCTTGCTCATAGAGAGTGAGTGCTAGCCGTTACCCAGGCTTACTAGCTAAAGCAAGACAGTCCAAGGATTTGCATCATGTGCTAAACAGTTTCTTTAGGGTTCTTTAGGGATTCTGATCTTACCACCAGAAACAGACTTCTTGCAAACCTTTCTGCAAGCAGGCTAATGTTAGCATCGTGCCTGTGTGCCAAGTCGCTTCAGTCCTGTCCGAATCTTTGTGACCCCATAGACTGTAGTCCACCAGGCCCCTCTGTCCACAGGATTCTCCAGGCAAGAACACTCAAGTGGGTTGCTTGTAACTAATTCACAGGCACCCCTAGACAGACAGAGGACAGCTTGGTTTTTCATAGCACAATGCCTCATGGAGAGTGCTTGCTAAAGAAGTTGCTGGATGAAGGGTTTGGGAACTGGGGTATGCCTGCCATGGAAGAGATAGGAATGTTTTGGAAAAGCAACACATTTGGTGTAAGGATTTGGAGATTTTACCTCCCCTCCAGTGCTTGCGTATCCTTTTCATTGAGTTCCTTCCCATCCTCAGTGAATGAAATGTGTGAAATCATAGAGGAAATAATAGGTCCATTCTTCCCTATGCCCAGTTTTGGTCCAAGCCAGTAAGTTATCTTGAGCATGTCACCCACCACTGTGCATCTAACAAGTTCATCTGTAAAATGGGACTGTCTTCCTCACATAGTGAGGTATCAATTTTATTCAATAAATCTTACATGTGATATTCTTTGCAAATAAATACTGTAAAACATGTTTTAAAGTACTGTTACTGCAGGATTATCAGACTTCCTGGAAACTTCTGCAGTAGTTTGGATTAACTTTGGGGGTTTTTGTTTTTCAAGTACAGATGAAGAGATTCAAAGTCAGAGATTTTTGGCTTCCAAAGCAACCAAGCACTTAGGTCTGAGCTGTAGGAAGTGGCACCATAGAGGGAACCGCAAAGGTAGGAACAACCCACAGAGTCTAGCCTTTTCAGAGGAAATAATGAGCCATTCAGTTACCGTTCTGTGAACTTAAAAAAAAAAAATTTGGAAAATGTTAGTTCAGCCACTGCTACCTAAAACTGCTCACTGCTCAACTTGCCTGCTGCAAATTAAGCCACCAAATAATGGAGAGGTGCTGCAAATGTTGGAATCAAGAATGTTTTAAAGATCATCAGCCTCCTTGGCATCTAATCACATTTTAAAATAAAAGCGAAGCTTCTAACTCTGCCCAGAACACTGAGCCTTTCTTTCTTCAAGGGCTTGGACACCCAACCTGGAGCCGTTTGGCCTCTGTCCATGGCTGATTTTGAACTTTCCTCCTTTTCCTTTGGTCCTTATATCCCAGCAGGTGAAAAGTGGTGGATTTGGCTAGCTTGGGTTTTAATAAGTCTCCCCAAATGCACTGAGCATGGGAACAACTTAATGATCAAAGACAGAAATTGGATTCAGTGAGCATTTAGGAAGAGTTTACTGAGTACTTAGTCTCCTCCCAGCACTGTGCTGAGTTAGTGAGGATACCCAAGAAGGTGCTGTGACTTTTGTTACAAAAACGTATGAGTTTTTAAGAGTAGGATAATGAATTTCTCAAAAGTCCCCGGCAAGAAGTCTTGAACTCAGACATCTGTGTCTCTGGCTATGCCGACCTGCTTTCCTATTTTTGTTCACCTTTGAAAATTGTACTTGCATTATCGATATTTTGTCTCTATGACTTCTGTGCCTGATTCAGACTCCCCGTTTCCCTTTCCCTCTTTAGCCCCTTACTTCCCAGCAGTTTAATTCTTGCTTTGCTTCTCCATAGCATTCTGATTTCATCACTGATTGACTCTCTTCACACTTCTTTTTGATGCTTCTGACCAGGGGCTGTGTTCCATCATCTGTCCAGCTCTATCTCATTGTCCACAGGACAGGGGGCTTCTTTACTACTGATTTCTTTGGTATCAGCTCCATCCTGGTAGGCTGGTCCATGGTGAATGGAATAATATCTGATACCGTGGCAGGAAGTTAAACCTTGATTCATAACTATCTAGTCATGAGATTTTCTTTTAAGAAAGTAGTTTAGCACTATATATTGATACCTCAAAATGGCCAAACCCTTGACCCTAGAAATTTCTCATGTAAGAATCCACTTTAATACATTGTTTCTTAAACTAGGTAACTATTTACTAGTAAAAATTTGTTGGTGAAAATATTCAAGTATGGTGAGATAAACTTTTTAAAATACAATTTAGATTGTAATAATTTACTCCACAAATGTTTGCTTAATAAAGAATAACATCAAAGCTTAAAAGAGATTAGATGTCCATACCTGATTTTGTACTTTCCAGTCTTCTATTGAAACATCTTTTTAAGAGGCAGAAAACAGTCAGAACACCAGAAACCAATTAAATTATTCAACGATGCTATTCAATCTAATGTGAATTTCTTGGAGGAAATATTCCTGACTCTGGTGTGTCTGGGCAAGACAAAAAGTCTGTTCAGATACATGAAATGAAATGATCCATCAAAAGCAAATGAGAATAGATTTATAGCTATTCACGCATTTACCCTTACATGCAAGATATGGAGTCTGAACCACAACCAAACAATTTGGTAGTCTTTCTTCCACTATAGAGCTTCCCTGGTGGCTCAGGCAGTAAAGAATCTGAGACCTGAGTTTGATTCAGGGGTTGGGAGATCCCCTGGAGAAGGGGATGGCTACCCACTCCATTATTCTTGCCTCTTTCATGGACAGAGGAGAAGTGACTTCTGAGATTCATAATAATACTGCCTCCATTGAAACCCTTTCTCCCATCAGCACTTACTTTGCTTCTGAAGCTATTTGGAAGTCTCCAACTTCCAGCAGTACAAAATGGCTGGAGATAGAAGAGGGGTTTATGAACTGTGGCAGCCAAAATATATTCTCATATATGTAATCAGATGTGGGAACCCATGAAAGAGGTTAGAGGATAAAAGAATTGCAAGTACCATGAAGTTAGCTGAAATATTAACGTAATTTTTTTTTTTAACAAACATAAGTGTCAAAGTAAAAGCTATCTAGAGAGAATAAGGTATAACAAAAATAATATCTAGTTTTGTAACTTCATGTTATGTTATAAAGGTTGTGTAATATTGAGTTGAAGGAAATAAAGTTATATTGAATTTCTTATTTTACATTAAGATGAATTCATTTTTTTGGTCAATAACGCATTAAGAGGAATTATAATTTTGGAAGATTATAATGATAAAGTGACAAAAAATTTGGCAATTCAAAAATATGAGAAGAGATACAGATTTTAAATAATATAATTAACTTTTTTAAATTAGGAACTTTAATGACTGTAAACCAGACCTTAAAATTAATACAAATTTCCAAATATCCATGGAGCATTACCAAAGTTGACCGTAGCTACGTTAAAGAGAAGGCTAATAAATTCCAAGGGGCTATTACCGAAAGTTCTTCCAGCATTTTTTTTCCCTCTTTTCAGTCCCCATAGCCAAACTACTGAAATAAAATCACATCTACTGATGGTGTATTAAAGCTCAGTGTATGTATATCATCTCATTTTAACACCCATTTTGATTCCCAGCATCAGTGGTTTTAGAGTTTGGGGCATGAACCCAGCTTTGCTAAATAGACTGGATCTAAATATCAAGATTCCACTTAGGTAGCAGAAAGCAGGAAAGAGTCTTGACCCCAACCTAACACAAGAAAAACATGAATAATTTACAAAAATGACAAGCTTTCTTGAACCCAAATAAGAGTTCAGGTTGCAGAATAACCAACTAATCTGAAATACAAGGAAAGAAAAGACATTTCTCAGCAGATACAAGAGGTAAGCACTGGCTAACTTGGACCAGAGCAGGGGGTAAGTTGGTTCTACCATGCAAGCAAAAAAATTTCAGCTAAAAGGTTTAACAAATTGGTAAAAGGAGTAAAAGTGTAGAGCCATAGTCACACAGGAAGTTTGAAACCATTTCAAGCCTCTTCTTCATCAGTTTTATTTTACAAATATCGGGAGTCAGATTATAAGGCCCCAGAAAGAACCCTTAGGTAGCAGCCTTACGGGAGGGAAATAATCTTTGCTAAGGTGGGCATGAAGCCCTGTTCAGGTTCTTGTCTCTTCAGTTCAGTACAGTTCAGTCGTTCAGTCGTATCTGACTCTTTGCGACCCCATGAATTGCAGTACGCCAGGCCTCTCTGTCCATCATCAACTCCCGGAGTCTACCCAAACCCATGTCCATCAAGTCAGTGATGCCATCCAACCATCTCATCCTCAGTCGTCCCCTTCTCCTCCTGCCCCCACTCCTACCCAGCATTAGGGTCTTGTCCAATCAGTCAACTCTTCGCATGAGGTGGCCAAAGTATTGGAGTTTCAGCTTCAACATCAGTCCTTCCAATGAACACCCAGGATTGATCTCCTTTAGGATGGATGGATTGGCTCTCCTTGCAGTCCAAGGGACTCTAAAGAGTCTTCTCCAACACCACAGTTCAAAAGCATCAATTCTGCGGCGCTCAGCTTTCTTCACCATCTAACTCTCACATTCATTCATGACCACTGAAAAAACCATCAGTTCAGTTCAGTTGCTCAGTCATGTCCGACTCTTTGCAACCCCATGAATTGCAGCACACCAGGCCTCTCTGTCCATCACCAACTCCCGGAGTCAAAAAACCATAGCCTTGACTAGACGGACGTTTGTTGGCAAAGTAATGTCTCTGCTTTTAAATACGCTAGCTAGGTTGGCCATAACCTTCCTTCCAAGGAGTAAGCGTCTTTTAACTTCACAGCTGCAGTCACCATCTGCAGTGATTTTGGAGCCCCAAAAAATAAAGTCTGACACTGTTTCCACTGTTTCCCCATCTATTTCCCATGGAGTGATGGGACCAGATGCCATGATCTAAGTTTTCTGAACGTTGAGCTTTAAGCTAACTTTTTCACTCTCCTCCTTCACCTTCATCCAGAGGCTCTTTAGTTCTTCTTCACTCTCTGCCGTAAGGGTGGTGTCATCTGCATATCTGAGGTTATTGATATTTCTCCTGGCAATCTTGATTCCAGTTTGTGTTTCCTCCAGCCCAGCGTTTCTCATGATGTACTCTGCATATAAGTTAAATAAGCAGGGTGACAATATACAGCCTTGACGTACTCCTTTTCCTATTTGGAACCAGTCTGTTGTTCCATGTTCAGTTCTAACTGTTGCTTCCTGACCTGCATACAGGTTTCTCAAGAAGCAGGTCAGATGGTCTGGTATTCCCATCTCTTTCAGAATTTTCCACAGTTGATTGTGATCCACACAGTCAAAGGCTTTGGCATAGTCAATAAAGCAGAAATAGATGTTTTTCTGGAACTCTCTTGCTTTTTCGATGATCCAGCAGATATTGGCAATTTGACCTGTGGTTCCTCTGCCTTTTCTAAAACCAGCTGGAACATCTGGAAATTCACGGTTCACGTATTGCTGAAGCCTGGCTTGGAGAATTTTGAGCATTACTTTACTAGCATGTGAGATGAGCGCAATTGTGCGGTCATTTGAGCATTCTTTGGCATTGCCTTTCTTTGGAATTGGAATGAAAACTGACCTCTCCAGTCCTGTGGCCACTGCTGAGTTTTCCAAATTTGCTGGCATATCGAGTGCAGCACTTTCACAGCACCATCTTTGAGGATTTGAAATAGCTCAACTGGAATTCCATCACCTCCATCATCACTAGCTTTGTTCGTAGTGATGCTTTCCAAGGCCCACTTGATTTCACATTCCAGGATGTCTGGCTCTAGGTGAGTGATCACACCATCGTGATTATCTGGGTCGTGAAGATCTTTTTTGTACAGTTCTTCTGTGTATTCTTGCCACCTCTTCTTAATAATATCTTTTGCTTCTGTTAGGTCCATACCATTTTTGTCCTTTATCGAGCCTATCTTTGCATGAAATGTTCCTTTGGTATCTCTAATTTTCTTGAAGAGATCTCTAGTCTTTCCCAATCTGTTGTTTTCCTCTATTTCTTTGCATTGATCGCTGAGGAAGGCTTTCTTACCTCTCCTTGCTATTCTTTGGAACTCTGCATTCAGATGGGAATATCTTTCCCTTTCTCCTTTGCTTTTTGCTTCTCTTCTCTTCCCAGCTGTCTGTAAGGCCTCCTCAGACAGCCATTTTACTTTTTTGCATTTCTTTTCCATGGGGATGGTCTTGATCCCTGTCTCCTGTACAATGTCACGAACCTCTGTCCATAGTTCATCAGGCACTCTGTCTATCAGATCTAGTCCCTTAAATCTATTTGTCACTTCTATTGTATACTCTAAGGGATTTAATCTAGGTCATACCTGAATGGACTAGTGGTTTTCCCTACTTTTTCCAATTTAAATCTGAATTTGGCAATAAGCAGTTCATGATCTGAGCCACAGTCTGCTCCCGGTCTTGTTTTTGCTGACTGTATAGAGCTTCTCCATCTTTGGCTGCAAAGAATATAATCAATCTGATTTCAGTGTTGACCATCTGGTGATGTCCACCTCTAGAGTCTTCTCTTGTGTTGTTGGAAGAGGGCGTCTGCTATGACCAGTGTGTTCTCCTGGCATAACTCTATTAGCCATTGCCCTGCTTCATTCTGTACTCCAAGGCCAAATTTGCCTGTTATGCCAGGTGTTTCTTGACTTCCTACTTGTCTCTTACAGATACTTAATACTTAGAGAAGGTGGCAAATAATACTGAATATTAAGAGAGGGTGACAAATTGTAGCTTCTTCAAAGCCCAAGTGAATACGCATTTTGTCGAAGAGAAGAAAACAGAAAAAGCCCTCTACCTCTATGCGAAAGGTAGGAAAACATTCTAGGTCCACATCATTACAGATCTAACCCCGCAGTAGAGAAATATCACCTAGGAAGTCCACCCATGGGACCCAGGAACTCTGGGTTTGCCCAAGACTGAAGCTGAATCAGGACCACAAAGAAATTCCCTCTGGCCCCTACAGTCAGACTGGTAAGCATCATATAATTACAAGTAACAGCAGTTTGCTGCTTGGGATCAAAAGCAGGAAGAAGTACTTCTCTGAGGTACAAATTCACAGGGAAAACATAGTTGAATGTGATAAAGAATCATTAAAAAAAAAATCATCAACAAAGACCACTCCCTAAGCAAAAGGTAAATGGCAGATGAACTTGAACTCAGTGTTTTATTGACGGTAACTTCACAACAAAATCCAAATCTTAACTAGCTCAGCACTTGACCACCTTGACTCAACACCTCACACTAAAAGTCTAACAGAAAATTATGCCCATTTCCAGATATAAATACTATTTACTTGAATCTCAACTCTCTTGTATTCCATGTTTGACTTTTAACCTCAAATTATAAGAAACACAGAAAGGAACACTCACAATACTGTCAAGAATCAGAGCAATCAACAAAATCACATACAGATATGACCTATATGAAGGATATGTCAGACAAAGGACTTAAAGATAATTCTAAATAATAAGTTAATGCATATAGCGGAAATGGGGACAACATGTATAATATAAAAAGATCAGAGGATGTTAGTAGAGATATGAAAACTAAGAGAGTCAATTGAAAATGCTGAAAATAATTATAGGAAAACACATGATGATAAATAAGGAATAACTGCTACAGGCTTATTAGTACTCTTGGCACAGCTGGAAAAATATCAACCTAAAGACAGACCAATAAAAATTACCCAAACTGAAACATAAAGACACACACACACACGAAGCATGAAAAGCTGTGGAACAGTATCCAACAGTCTGACATACGTGCAGTTTAGTTTCTAGAAGGAAAAGAGAGAGAGAGAGAGAGAAGTAACAGGAGATAGAAGATATATTTCAAAATATAATGGCTGAGAATTTTCCAAAAATAATGACAGACATCAAGCCATAGCACCTTTAGTGCAGAGTGGGGGAAAGAACATTTTACATATAGAGGAACACGGATGAGAATTACAGCAGACATCTCATTAGATCACATAGTTGAGCAGCATCTTTAAAACACTGCATGTAGGAGGGGACTGTCAACACAGGATTCTATAGCTGGTAAAAAATATCTTTTAAAATTGAAAGGGGAAAATTTTTTTTTTCAGGCAAACAAAAAATAAGAAAACGAATTACCAGTAGATGTGTATTATAAGAAATGCTAGATGAATTCTTTCAGATAGACAGAATAAAATATCAGCAATCTACACAAAGAAATGAAGATTACTAGAAATTGTGAAAATGAAGCTAGTGAAATTTATTACATGTGAATTATATCTCAGTGTAAAGAAATACATCATTATTGGTGATATCAATTATTGCTGATTCTTGCCTAAAAGATTTTTTTGTGGCAGCTGCCAAATGGTAATTTCTGGTATTTTGTAATTTATCCTGTATTTATTAGTTGGAATTTCCTGCAAGGAAGAGATTGACTTCCTCCCTGCCTGCCCTTTCTCCGCCCTCTCGTCTTTTATTCCTCCCCTCTTTCTCTCCTTCCTTTTCTTGTTTATTTTAGTATGAACTCATGGATTCATGTTTTATTCTGTGAGATATAACCTATTTTCATCATTTTAACTTAATTGCTTAATTCACCAAATTTGACCAGTTAGAGAGCTTTCAAGCTGGCTGCTTCTTTTGTTGTGTGCCTGTCATCCTTCCATATTAGTCAGGGTTCTCCAGAGAAACAGACTGATAGCATGTGTGTGCTTGTATGTGTATGCACGTGTGTGTGCGTGTGCGTAAGAGTGAACGTCGACATTCTAGGGATCAGCAAACTGAGATGGACTAGAACGGGTAAATTTAACTCAAATGACCATTATATCTGCTATCGTGGGCAGGAATCCCTTAGAAGAAGTGGAGTAGCCATCATGGTCAACAAAAGAGTCTGGAATGCAGTACTTGGATGCAATCTCAAAAATGACAGAATGATCTCTGTTCATTTCCAAGGCAAACCATTCAATTATGGTAATCCAGTGTATGCTCCGACCAGTAATGCTGAAGAAGCTGAAGTTGAACGGTTCTATGAAGACCTACAAGACTTTCTGGAACTAACACCCAAAAAAGATGTCCTTCTCATTATAGGGGACTGGAATGCAAAAGTGGAAGTCAAGAAACACCTGTAGTAACAGGCAAATTTGGCCTTGGAGAACAGAATGAAGCAGGGCAAAGCCTAATAGAGTTTTGCCAAGAGAATGCACTGGTCATAGCAAACACCCTCTTCCAAAAACACAACACAAGAGAAGACTCTACACATGCACATCACCATATCGTCGACACTGAAATCAGATTGATCATATTCTTTGCAGCCAAAGATGGAGAAGCTCTATACAGTCAGCAAAAACAAGACCGGGAGCAGACTGTGGCTCAGATCATGAACTGCTTATTGCCAAATTCAGACTTAAATTGAAAAAAGTAGGGAAAACCACTAGTCCATTCAGGTATGACCTAGATTAAATCCTTTAGAGTATACAATAGAAGTGACAAATAGATTTAAGGGACTAGATCTGGTAGACAGAGTGCCTGATGAATGGACAGAGGTTCGTGACATTGTACGGGAGACAGGGATCAAGACCATCCCCATGGAAAAGAAATGCAAAAAAGCAAAATGACTGTCTGAGGAGGCCTTACAGACAGCTGGGAAGAGAAGAGAAGCGAAAGCAAAGGAGAAAGGGAAAGATATTCCCATCTGAATGCAGAGTTCCAAAGAATAGCAAGGAGAGATAAGAAAGCCTTCCTCAGCGATCAATGCAAAGAAATAGAGGAAAACAACAGATTGGGAAAGACTAGAGATCTCTTCAAGAAAATTAGAGATACCAAAGGAACATTTCATGCAAAGATAGGCTCGATAAAGGACAGAAATGGTATGGACCTAACAGAAGCAGAAGATATTAAGAAGAGGTGGCAAGAATACACAGAAGAATTGTACAAAAAAGATCTTCACGACCCAGATAATCACGATGGTGTGATCACTCACCTAGAGCCAGACATCCTGGAATGTGAAATCAAGTGGGCCTTGGAAAGCATCACTATGAACAAAGCTAGTGGAGGTGATGGAATTCCAGTTGAGCTATTTCAAATCCTCAAAGATGGTGCTGTGAAAGTGCTGCACTCGATATGCCAGCAAATTTGGAAAACTCAGCAGTGGCCACAGGACTGGAGAAGGTCAGTTTTCATTCCAATTCCAAAGAAAGGCAATGCCAAAGAATGCTCAAACGACCGCACAATTGCGCTCATCTCACATGCTAGTAAAGTAATGCTCAAAATTCTCCAAGCCAGGCTTCAGCAATACGTGAACCGTGAACTTCCAGATGTTCAAGCTGGTTTTAGAAAAGGCAGAGGAACCAGAGATCAAATTGCCGATATCTGCTGGATCATCGAAAAAGCAAGAGAGTTCCAGAAAAACATCTATTTCTGCTTTATTGACTATGCCAAAGCCTTTGACTGTGTGGATCACAATCAACTGTGGAAAATTCTGAAAGAGATGGGAATACCAGACCATCTGACCTGCTTCTTGAGAAACCTGTATGCAGGTCAGGAAGCAACAGTTAGAACTGAACATGGAACAACAGACTGGTTCCAAATAGGAAAAGGAGTACGTCAAGGCTGTGTATTGTCACCCTGCTTATTTAGCTTCTATGCAGAGTACATCATGAGAAATGCTGGGCTGGAAGAAACACAAGCTGGAATCAAGATTGCCGGGAGAAATATCAATAACCTCAGATATGCGGATGACACCACCCTTATGGCAGAAAGTGAAGAAGAACTAAAGAGCCTCTTGATGAAGGTGAAGGAGGAGAGTGAAAAAGTTGGCTTAAAGCTCAACGTTCAGAAAACTAAGATCATGGCATCTGGTCCCATCACTCCATGGGAAATAGATGGGGAAACAGTGGGAACAGTGTCAGACTTTATTTTTTGGGCTCCAGAATCACTGCTGATGGTGACTGCAACCATGAAATTAAAAGACGCTTACTCCTTGGAACGAAGGTTATGGCCAACCTAGATAGCATGTTTAAAAGCAGAGACATTACTTTGCCAGCAAAAGTCCGTCTAGTCAAGGCTATGGTTTTTCCAGTGGTCATGTATGGATGTGAGAGTTGGACGGTGAAGATAGCTGAGCGCCGCAGAATTGATGCTTTTGAACTGTGGTGTTGGAGAAGACTCTTGAGAGTCCCTTGGACTGCAAGGAGATCCAATCAATCCGTCCTAAAAGAGATCAATCCTGGGTGTTCATTGGAGGGTATGATGTTGAAGCTGAAGCTCCAATACTTTGGCCACCTCATGTGAAGGGTTGACTCATTGGAAAAGACCCTGATGCTGGGTAGGATTGGGGGCGGGAGGAGAAGGGGACGACAGAGGATGAGATGGTTGGATGGCATCACCGACTCAATGAACATGGGGTTGGGTAGACTCCGGGAGTTGGTGATGGACAGGGAGGCCTGGCGTGCTGCAATTCATGGGGTCGCAGAGAGTCGGACACGACTCAGCGACTGAACTGAACTGAACTCCTTGGAAGGAAAGTTATGACCAACCTCGACAGCATATTTAAAAGCACAGACATTACTTTGCCAACAAAGGTCCATCTAGTCAAGGCTATGTTTTTTCCAGTGGTTATGTATGGATGTGAGAGTTGGACTATCAAGAAAGCTGAGCACAGAAGAATTGATGCTCTTGAACTGTGGTGTTGGAAAAGTCTCTTGAGAGTCCCTTGGACAGCAAGGAGATCCAACCAGTCCATCCTAAAGGAGCTCAGTCCTGAGTGTTCATTGGAAGGACTGATGTTGAAGCTGAAACTCCAATACTTTGGCCACCTGATCTGAAGAGCTGACTCATTGGAAAAGACCCTGATGCTGGGAAGGATTGAGGGCAGGAGGAGAAGGGGATGACAGAGGATGAGATGGCTGGATGGCATCATCAGCTCAATGGACATGTGTTTGTGTGTACTCCAGGAGTTGGTGATGAACAGGGAGGCTTGGCATGCTGCGGTTCATGGGGTCGCAAAAAGTCAGATACGACTGAGCGACTGAACTGAATTGAACTGATATATATATCTGTGTCTGTGTATTTTTATATATGTGTGTGTGTGTGTAGACACACTCAGAGCAAGTGTGTAAATGAGCACACTAGAGTCAGCAAGATTCATTTAAGGAATTGGCTTACATGTTTACAGATTCTGCTAAGTCCAAAATCTGCATGGCAGGTCAGCTGACTGGGGCCTCAGAGAAGAGTTGACCCTGCAGTTCAAGCTCAAACATTGTCCACTGCAGAATCTCTTCTTCCAGAGAGGTCAGTCTGTTTCTACTGAGACCTTTATCTGGCTGGATGAGACCTGTCCATGTTATGGAGGGTAATTTGCTTCACTCAAAGGTTACTGATTTAAGTGTTAATCTCATCTAAAAATTGTCTTCACAAAAATATCTAGAATAATGTATGACCAAACACCTGTGTATTGCAGCCTAGCTAAGCTGACTAATAAAGTCGGCCATCACATATTCGTTGACTGTTCTAGCACTTTTTGACGCAAGAAGTTCTGGGTTTATACTTCCCTGCCTGTTCCCTGTTATTAGCCATTTCTCCAAGCACAGCCCTGTTTCATTTTACTGTAGAATAGTATTTAGATCAAGATTTCAGTGCTAGATGTGTCCATTGGCGCTAGGTGTCATTGCTTGTAGTCCCTCTGAGCAGAAAGAGTTAGTAAATATTTATGTGTATACAAAAATACACAAACATACAGAGGAAGCCCATGTACACAGGCATACCCATAAAATGATGAAGCAATTGTAATACAGTTTACAGTGAGGGAATCTGGGTAAAGTATGGACTAAAATATCTGGAATTTTTTTAAACTTCAAATTTAGAAGTTAAAAATTTTCAATTAGAAGTTAAAAAATAAAATACGAATACCTAAATGACGCCCTCTGCTCTTCTTTTCTGTATGGCAAGGCAGTGATGTGGCATATTTCCCTTCTCACTCTGATACAGTATGCCGTCCACATCAGATCAATCTCAGTATCCATCTCCTTTCCTTCCCACTTTCCCATGGACCACTAGAGAAACAGAAGTCAGTGATTTTAAATGGCTTTACAAACTCATGCCAGGCCACTCCAACAGTCCAGACCTAAATGTACATAGCATCCTGACAAGTCTCTCTGTTTTCAGCTGCTCCATCTTCTTCTAAAACATTCATTCTCAGCTTTGCTGGATGCTACCTAGAAGGGTTTTTAAGAAATACTGATGCTCAATCCAATCTCCATATTTAAAACTGGATTGTCAGAATAGACCCCAGTCACTGCTGTTTTGTAAAAGCTCTACCTGGGATTCATTTGTGCACCCAGCGTTGTCTACTATTCCTGTGAAACATCATAAAAATTACACATCACCAAAGCCTCCTGGATTATTCATCATCCCCCCAAACCACAAGCCATACTACACTATACTTCTCACAATGTGATCAGTCTCCTATCTCTCTCTCTGCCTTCCCAAGATTTCTAATGTGCCTTGTGAAACTGATACCTTTATTGACTGTCTTTTCTATATCCCTTACCTCTTTGGTTTCTTCATCTTGCAAACTTCATCAAAAAAAACAAAACAGAAATGCTCATGGAACAACTGTGTTCTTGTTCTCCAGTATTTCAAAAAATTTCTTCCTCCTTCGAATTTCAGGTCATCAGGCCTCACTACCTGCCACTCTTCCTTGGTACTGACATTCCATATTCCTTGAGGTTTTCAGTAATCAATCCTGTTTTTCCTTTTCATCTTGCCCCTACTACCATTGTATCAGTATCTATGCTGGGTCTGTGTACTCTGTCATTTTTATTCTCACCTTCTACCACCCATGTTAGACTTTAATTCTATTTTCATGCTTAAAGCCATGTCCTAGTATCCAGTGGGCTTTGGAAGTGTAACCCTTGTGCAACAGTGGAAGACGAACTTTGTATATCAATGTTTCTTGCTTGTGCCAGCTTTCTACCATCAGTGTACTGCAAACAAAAACCCTGTTCCCCCCTAAAGCCACATTCAAGGAAGATTAAGATTAAGACAGCTTGCACCACATTCCAGCTAGGAAGATATTCAGCCCTTATTAGGAAAAAATTTCCTGCCCCGAGGGGCCTTTGTATCTGTAAGCACTTGTCAGGGTAAATACATTTACCTGGCTTCATATTGTTCCTTTCTCTACTGAAAACAGACCTGGTATTCTCCAAAGCTCATCTATATATTTTTCTGCACTTTCAGATTTAGATTCAGAATGTTCCATTCTCTTTCCATCTCCCCAGCATTTATCTTATACTGCTGTTTGCTATCATTTTAGCCTCTCCTTTATCAGGAAACATTTGCTAAACACAGCCATTTATTCTAGCGAGAAATAAGCTAAGATTTCTTGTATGATATGTGTATCATTTCTCATTTTTTTTCCACTGAGAATGGGATAAGAGTGATGCAGTCTTCAACTTCCTCAGATTAAAAGAAAAATTATATTTGGGAAATAAGAAGGATGTACAATCAAAATTGTGAGGCTGTAATATATTCACAATGGGATATATTACAGTTAATGAAGTATTTACAATCAGAATTGAATCAGGAGTCAAATATTTGAACTCCACCTTAACTTCACCATTAATTAATTATGTGATCTTGGGCAAACCATTAGGCAAGCTTCAGTTTCCTATCTGAAAAACAGGAAAAGTCATAGCTCTTCTTATTTTCTTGTAAAATATGGGAGGGAAGGAAATGTTCTTGCAGAGATCTGATTAAATAATGCCTGACACAGTGGTTGGAAAACGGTTATGTGTTATTCAAATAGAGGGTCTTACAGGTGCTTTTGTTGGCATTGTTTCTTTAAAGGGAAACCTGGGGTCTCATTGGTGGATAACGCTGCTCAGAGTGGTAGCATGGGTCCAGGTTTTGTTGTGTTTTCCTTTGTCTCCTCTGATACCAGGATTCCAGAGGACATAAGAACACAGGATCTAAGAGGCCCTCCTTCCTCCTGTTTGCTTGGTGACGACCCACAGCCTCCAGATCACACACTAATGCTGCGAGAGTGTTCTGTCCCCAGGAAAACCACAGAGCCTTAGGGGTCCCATCCTCAGCTTCCTGAAGCCTAGCCCACTTTTGTGTAAACGATCTTCCTCTCTGACTATTAAACCTAATATCACAAACAAACCAAATCTGGAACTGATTTAAAGGATAAAAACCTTCAACCAACCAACTAGCTGTCTTCACAGTACCTAAAGATATTCCAGATTAAAATGATTTATATTACAGTTCCCCCACTCAATTAGCACTGTTAGGTTGTAGTTACCACCTAATAAAAGTCAAAAGCAAGGGATTTCCTAATGCTATTTTCACTTTCAGCCCAGCAGGAAAAGACATCTTTTAGGCAGGAAGCTACAGTTCTGTAGTAGCTGCTTTAGGTAATGTTACGCTAACATATTTTAACTCAGAGAGGTTAGCTATCTTATGTTAAAAAAAATGTTATAAGAAGATATTTAAGAAATCCATAAATTAGTGTTCATTGTGGCACTAAAGATGCTAATTTTTAAGAAGAAAATAACGTGTGGCATTCTGCTAGAATTCTATATGACCATTTTACTGCAACAGAGTGGCGGAGATAAAAAGAGCTGTTGCTTTCATTGACTCTAACTCTCTTTTATGAAGGAAAATACGCTCGCATGTCTTTTACCAGAGGAGATGTAATTGTTATTCATGTTGAGAAAGAGGTTTATTAGCAATTTCATCATGGAGATTCAGATAGAAATAAAGACATTTGGGTTATTACAAGGTATTAATTATGAACGTCAGCCAACAGCAGTAGTGAGTTTCTTTATAGCATAAGGTACAAAATTACCTGCTGATTTGGTGGATGCCTATAAGCTCAGCAGTTTTGGTCTGAATTCACAACTTTCATCACTTGAATAAATACCCATAGCACGTTCAGATTATGCTGGTGTTTTCTAAGTAACTTTTTTCTTGAGGGATCCATAACCAAGTTTCTCTATTTGTAACCTATTTTATGAAGTTTGTCGTTGTGCTTTTGTTTTCCTCCTAAGTGACAAAAGAATTTTTGAGTGTCTATTCATATTTATTCACTCAGTCAGCATTTACTGAGGGACTCCTCTGTGTGAGGAAAGTGAAAGTCGCTCAGTTGTGTCCAACTCTTTGTGACCCCATGGAATTATACAGTCCATGGAATTTTCCAGACCAGAATACTGGAGTGGGTAGCCTTTCCCTTCTCCAGGGGATCTTCCCAACCCAGGGATTGAACCCAGGTCTCCCGCATTGCGGGCAGATTCTTTACCAGCTGAGCCACAAGGGAAGCCCATGTTAGGCTGTGCTTAAATGTGCCCGTGTTAGGGAAGCCTGTGTTAGGGACTGTGCTTAAATCTAGGGATAAATTTACAAATAAGAGACACCCAATTTTTGTTCCCATAGGGCAGGAAAGACAGACAAGGTATTTGTTACACACTGTGTTGCTTAAGATCTGGACATGCAGAACTTCAAGGAGCATTAGAAAGGACATCAGGCACAGGTTTAGGGGATCAGAAAAGGTTTTGAGGGGAATCTACATCTAAGCTGACTCATAAAGGATAAGTGACACTTGGCCTGGTAAGAGGGAGAGAGAAAACTATTCTAGGTAGGCATAAAAATGTGAAAGAAAGTCTGGCAGCCAGAGCAGACTAGGCAGAGGGTAACTTAGGAACTAAAGTTCAGTGTGGTTGAAATGTCAGTTTTGAACCTGGGGGTGGGAAGAAAAGAGGCTGATAGAAGCAGGAGTTGCGCTTGTAAGGGAGTGCCCATCCTATTTGGTGTTTATGCTTCCTCTTAGGAGTTGGAGGATTTCACAAGGAAATGAAATGATCAGTTTAGCTGCAGTGTGGTACATAGTTTGGAATGTGTTCAAACTGGAAGTAGTCAGGAGGTTATTGCAACAGCCCAGATGCAAGTGGTAAAAGGTAAAAGCTGATGGTTTTTATTTTTGAGTTGAGGAGAGAGTAGCTGAGAACAAGATAAAAGGAGAGATAACGTTCAAAGACTTGAGAACTGTAGAGAAAAATCCTGACTAGGGAAACAGGATGTCTGTTTTGCAGCAAGGATGGGCCCGTTGGTGATGAAGGATATAAATTTATAGTAGTGCCATCCGCATGGCTGCGTGATTTTCCCCATGGTACTCCAAAGCACGTGTGTGACACATTGCTGGCTGGCAGCTGAAGTGGTCTGTCAAAACACTGGATGAAGAATCAACAGTGGCATCTAAACTGGGTAAGAAAGTAAGAAAATACAAAAGGGGGTTAAATGATAAGAAGGAAACAGTGAGGTCTAAGGAGGCAAGACCTTAGATCAAACATCATAGGATCAAAAGGAGGGTCAGCCAAAGGGCAGAAAGATGCACAAGGCATCGTTCTATCAAAAGAGTAGCATATTGTTGGAGAAGGAAACGGCACCCGCTCCAGGATTCTTGCCTGGAGAATCCATGGACAGAGGAGCCTGGTGGGCTACAGTCCATGGGGTCGCAAAGAGTCGGCCATGGCCAAGCACATCAGCACAAGACATTATTGGTGAAGAAAATATTACTAGAAATAAACTAGATGGGGAAATTTCTAAATTTCATATCTTCTCAGCAATAATTCTGTATATGTTTTTTGTTTGTTTGTTTGTTTGTTTTTGTATATGTTTTAAACCTAGTATAAGTGAAAAGTCTTCAGAATGAAAAGGATGTGATCCACTTTTATATATACATTTCCTTTTTCTCTGTCTTGTATTTCTGTCTCGACTCTCTTAAACACTAAAGTTTATGACCTCTCCAGGGGCAGGGTTGGTAGTAGAAAGAAAGACCAGGAAACAGGAAAAGCCTTACCAGACTGGTACTATGGAAGGATGGCATCTGGCCTTTCTAGGCTTGGAAAATATATATATTTACTGACTGATTTCTTCCACAGAGTACTCTGAAAGTGTGTCATATATCTCCTCCTGCTCCCAACAACACTTAGACTCTCTCATTCAACATCGTCAAATGCCTTTCTTCTTTTGTTAGTTAGGATTTCCCTCTCAGAGCATGAGCACCCAGAAGCACTCTTTCAGCCTTTTATTGTAGGGATCTTGTTACACCTTTGGGCATCTCCTGGGCAGTCTTGCATATCACTTATGTGGCCATGTCTAGTTTGTAAATAATACACAATTTGGGCTCACTATGATGGCCGATAAAATGTTCCTCTCAAATCTCTCTTTAGAAAAACCACTGTGCGGAGAACAGCTGAACTGATGCAACTCTGGATCAGTTAACACATTTAATCCTAGGGCACATTCTCCGAGCTGCTTCTCCCCAGTAACTGAGCATGTGAGAGTACTAGGAAACAGTCAGTATTGCCTGCTGCAGGGTTCTTCAAACAGGCAACTTTAGCTCAAGGACTCTCCATCAGTCTACCTGAGACTTCCTCAGAACTAAGCAGCAGCCTGAGGCTCTTCCTACTTAATTCTTCCTTCTCTCTCATGTCACAGGTATTAGACCTCCCGACATCATGGTGGAAGGTTCTTCTCTGCCTTCTCTCGACCCCTTTTCCTTTCCCCTTCACAGGAGTTCCCCCAATAACTGTCTTACACGTTTGATCCCACCATGCCACCTGGTTTTTCAAAAACCAGAGGGACATAGTTACCTACCGAGGCCCCCTCATCCAGCCTCTTACCTTTTAGAATTCACAGGTGTGAGTTCAGTCCATCATGGGAACACATGCCTTAGTAAGCTTCCAAATGGTCTTCTGTCTTGACCGTAACTGAGATTTGTTTTAATCAGGTATGGAAAGACATGGAAACATGAAAATGACTGTCATGAAAGAAGAAATTGGTTATATTCATAGATTGCTATACCGGAGACACAGCATGCCAGGCAGTGCCACGTGGAAAGCACCAAGGCCAGTGAGCAGGCAGAAGGAGTGGCGGAGGAAGAAAGGGACTAGAGTCTTTTCTGTGACTTCTGCTGGAATGAATGATCCAGGCTGAGCAAGCAGGCTTTGGATCAGCTAGTTTGAAGAGGGTAAGTGGGTTCTGGGCTAGAAGGGATTCCCCCTAGCTATCTGCCACCTGCCCTGGAGTGATTAGGGGAGAGGAATGGTGGCCCAGAATGTGAGAGCCGGGTCAAGGAGGTGGTTGAGCTTATGAGCTCTAGATTATTTGGTTTATATACGAAAGGCACATTGCTAGGTGAGTTATTATCAGTGGGAATTAGCTAACCCTGAGAGGGCCAGTCCCGCTAGTGTCAGCAAGAAGCAAACATGTCAAAGAATCAAAATAAGAAAGTAAGAAGACATAATAAATAGATCTTCTTTGAAGTTCTCGTTTGTCTGGAGGTAAGGAATAGGTACTTCCCCACACCTACTCCATTGTGAAAGGGGTGCGGAGTGGGGAGAGCCCTTCAGCTGATTCTCTCAATCTCTTTCGTAGACAGAAGGTGTGGTAATAAAATTTATTACTTGAAAATATGTTGTTGTTTTTTTTCATGAAACTGACTTTTGGCTAGCTTCTATGCAAATCCTATATAGGTGGTCTAGAACCTCTCTTTAGTCTTGAGACAAACTTCATAGAGTTCCGTTTTTATATCCTGTTACCATGGATTTACTGATGGGTTCCTTAGATCAGAAAAGCCATTTTCCATTCCTTCATGTGAAAATTTTGCTTATTTTCAAACTTAAACTAAAATATCATCAAAATATCCTCACACTTGCAGAGTTTCCTTTGCCCACCAGATAGTTTCACCCCTCTGTGAGTCTTCAGAAATCTTTACTTCTAATGTTCAAGTTGACATCATCTTCTCTTTGAACACTTATCTTTTACTTGCTTGATTTGTATTTTGACTTTCTACTAAATCAAAATACTTACTATAATATAATTGCAACAAGCCACCTGCTGGAAGCTTAAAGAACATGTTTGTCATGGAAATTCAGGGCATAATCACAAGGAGTTAGAATCCCATGGTGGCCTTTTGATGTCTTGGGAGAAATAACACAGGGATCTTTGGATATGGAGATCAAAATCCAAGACAAGATTCAGGTTCTGGCAAAAAGTTTAAAGATATACACTATTTTGACTGATAAAAAGAAAATGATCAAGAATGAAATAAAGGCAAAAAATAAAGATTTGATGACAAGTATTCCAAAGCAGAGATAACACAACAGAAAAACAAACAAACAAACAGTTATTGTCTTAAGTTAAAGTGAGAAGAATAACAGAGCATCCATAAAGCCAAAATTACAGTTATAGACTTATCCTAAAAGAGTATAAAACATTGATTTATAAATATTAATACAAATTAAGATTATATGGTATAGGCATAGTGATGGAAAGCATCCATCAATGCAATAGAATTAGGACCCCAGAAAGAGGTCTAAATCTATCTGTGACCTTGTCATGTGATTGGAGATGTATCCAAAATTAGTTAGAATCAAAATAATGTTGAAACAATTATGGTTTCATATGGAAAAGAAAACAAAATTGTACTTACACACCAAACAAAGTCAAAAACACTTCAAATGGCTAAAAGACCTAAATATGAAAAAGAATTCTTCCAAAATTGTTAGAACACAATATAGAAAAAAAAAATTGAATCTCGAAGTAGGAAAGCATTTTTTTGTAAACTATTAAAAAAAAGGAAATCTTTAATGTGTAAAATTCCTGTAGAACAGAAGGCACCATAAACAAAATTAAGATATACCACATACTGGGAGAAGAGATTTACAGCAAATATAACAGGCCCAATATTAATATCCAAACTATAAAGGAATTCTTAAAAATCAATTTAGAAAAGACAAACAGAAAAATAAATGAAAGATGCAAAAAGACAATTCACAGAAGATGAAATGCATGGTGACAACAAATATGAAAAAATACTCTACTTCAATTTAATCAGGAAAATGCAAATAACAACGAGATACTCTTTAACCCCATAATAGATCCTGAAGTCAGACAGTGTCAACCTTTGGCAGGAAAGAGGTGACATGAGAATGCTTGCACACTGCTGGTGAGTAAATAAATTGGCATAACTATTTTGAAGAACAATTTGGCAATATCTAGTAAAATTGTATGACCTGTATAACCTATGACCTGGCAATTCCACTTCCAAAAACATGCCCTAGAGAAATTCTCCCTCATATGCAAATATCTTCCAAGATATTCAGAGAAGCATTGTTGGCTACAGACACCAAAAACTGTAGGGGAATCAAATCCATTAGGTGAAGAAAGGATAAATAAAGCTCTCTGTGACATATTTCCCAGTAACTAAAAGAGGTAAAATGGAACCGTGTGTAACAATACAGATCTGGCAGTCATAACACTGGCAGAAAAAACAAGCTTCAGAGGGACATTTACAATATGATGCAATTTTTGTGAAATAAAAACATACGCTATGATATTTTTATTGATAAATGCACATATGGTTATGGTTGCAAATATGGATTTAATACCTACATACTATATTCATGATACTGTGAACATCTGTAGAGAAAGGGAAGACGTTGGGACATGAAGGAAAACAAGGAACTTTTTTTAAAGATTTTTTTTAATGCGGACCACTTTAAAGTCTTTATTGCATTTCTTATAATATTATTTCTATCTTATGTTTTAGTTTTTTGCCTATGCAGAATGTAGGATCTTAGCCCCCTGACCAGGGACCAAACCTTCACCCCCTGCATTGGAAGGCAAAGTCTCAACCACTGGACCCCCAGGGAAGTCCCTGAGGGAAATTTATTAGTAACATGTATAATGCATTTCTCAATCAAGTGGGAAAAAAATATTTTCTTTAAGTGGTAAGCACATGGTCAGTACAGTATCATCTGCAGTTTTCTATATTTAAGTTTTAAAAAGAAAGAAAGAAAGAAAGTGAAGTAGCTCAGTCGTGTCTGACTCTTTGCAACCCCATGGACTATAGCCTACCAGACTCCTCTGTTTATGGAATTTTCCAGGCAAGAATTCTGAAATGGGTTGGCATTTCCTTCTCCAGGGGATCTTCCCGACCCAGGGATCGAACCCGGGTCTCCCTCATTGTAGGCAGATGCTTTACTATCTGAGCCACCAGGGAAGCAGATTCTTTACCAACTGAGCTACTAGGGAAGTACTAAATTTTAAAAACAATAACTTAAAAAGCTACTGAGGGAAGAAAAACTAAAATAACCTCCAAAGAGAATTGCAGAAAAAGAGAGGAAAGAAAAAGAAATGGACTAAGGTTCAGCATCTAAATAATAAAAGTAGATGAGGTTTCAAGGACCAAAGTCACTGAAGTCTTGCTCCAGCTCTTGCTTATTTTCAAGTGTAGTTGGTTACTGGTGGGCACGTCTAGACTTCTGCTTCCTAAGGGTACAGTGTATCCCAACATACCTAGCACCCCTGGTGCCCAGCACAATGCCTGACTGGAAAAAGTGACCCCAAAAAGCACGGGGACTGAATCAAATCAATGACCTTCTCATCAGATTTCACAAAGGGGAAAAGAAGCGATAATTTTCTCAGTCACTCAGAGGGTTGGTTGCCCTTTTTCCAAAGGAGAAAGATGAACCAGGAGAGCAACCCAGAATCGTGGGAATTTGCCCAGAAGGCCTGAGGAGTGCCCTCCTGCACACAGGACATCTGGTCACACAATAGATCTCGCAGACAAATAAAGAAAATTAGCACACGGTTAACGGGGCAAATCCGCTCCAGTGAAAGGAGGCCATAAAGATGTCCTCATCTGACTCCTCCTGGTGCGCATCGGTAACAGAATCTTATCTTTGAATCACGCAAGGCTGGGTAGGGAATGCCAATCAACATCCATTTGGTACTATGAATGTCCTGGCAGGAGGGACAGGAGGCTATCCCGCTAAATCATATTTAAATTAGCCAAGGTGGGCAGCTGCCTCACAGATAGTGCTGGTGGAAGACAATGCAAGACAGATGATTTACCAATTAAACGAAGCAGGCTTCCTGAACACTGATGGCCGAGGGCTGGGGTGCCATGTGTGTCTGCCAGACGCAGATCTGTTTCCATAACCAAATTAGGCTTCAAGTTTAGAACTCATATGTCTAACCCTCCCTACTTGGTCTCTCGCCCCCTTACATACATACAAAGAGGGCTGCATGTTAATGAACAAAGCTCAGACTTTCTCCCTTTCTCCACTTGTCAAAATCTCTTTTACCTTCACGACCAACAGTAAATCATGGGTTCTGCTTGAACAGACACTCGGACAAAACCCCCAGCAAATGGCTGCCATAGGAAAGAGGCCTTCGTCAGAACACAGGCCTTGTGCTTCAAAAGGGCAACATAGCCCAAGTGTAAACACGGAAGCTTGTTCAGACCATTGTTTTATAATGCAGCGTCTGGTGCAAACTAGAATCCAGAAATGGATTCAAGCACCAATTTCCAAGGGACTGCCAAGCCAATGAGAAGGCCAGAGGGTTGGATTATAAGAATAATAACCATCATTTGGGTAGGCATATTTGCAGTGTGCTTCTTACTACTGCTTGTGGAGTCTTTAGGAAAATGTTTATTACTTTTACGATAAACTTCCTATTATAGATGGAGAATCGGAGAAGGTAGGATTATTTCTGAAGTCTTGCAATCTGAGACGTAGGATTAAAAAGATTTGTTGCTCTTTCTCTTATAACATACATCTCTAAAATGCCTTCTAATTCAGAAAATCTGTGAGTACATATCTAAAAAAGCAAGAAGCCATGAAAAGGCAATTTGACACCATTCAGGGTTGTATTACCAGAAAGAGAGAGAAGGGGAGAGAGAGGAAGAAAACAAAAACACAAAAGAAAAAAGAGTAAAAACAATGTATAGAAGAATTATGACAGAGACATTTTCTTCACTCTGGCTTTTGCTCAAAAAACTAGCCACGTTCCAATTTATCTTTTTCTGTAGCAAGGTAGAGGCACACAATGAAATTGTAATAAATGTTGCAGATAAAGTAAAGATCTCAGACTAGCAAATGTTTTCAAAGATGAATAGCGGATGTGAAACTGTAAGCCAATGTAGATTTTATGATTTTTTAAAATTTCATAGCTGTTTTTACTGAAGTATTGTTGATGTACAATATTTTGTTACAGTGTACAATGCAGTGATTCACAAATTTTAAATATGATACTCTGTTTATAGTTATTATAAAATATTGGCTCTATTCCCTGTGTTGTACAATATATTCTTGTAACTTATTTTATGTAATAGTTTGTACCTCTCATCCCTTGCCTCTATGCTGCCCTCCTCCCCTTCCCTCTCCCCAGCGGTGACCACTAGTTTGCTCTCTATATCTGTGATTCAGTTTTGTTTACATTATATTCAGTAGTTTGTTGTATTTTTTAGATTTCACATACAAGTGATATCACATAGTATTTATCTTTCTCTGTCTGACTTATTTCACTTAGCATAATGCCCTCCAAGTTCATCCATGTCTTTGCCAATGGCAAAATTTCATTCTTTTTAAAGGCTGAGTAGTGTTCTATTGTGTGTATCTGTGTATGTGTGTGTATATCACATTTTCTTTTATCCATTCATCTGTTGATGGACATTTAAGTTGCTTCCATATCTTAACAGTAGTAAATAAAGCTGCAGTGAGCACTGGGGTGCATCTTTTCCAATTATCATTTTTGTTCTCTTGGTATATATATGCAGAAGTGGGAAAAGCTCATAAAAACTCAACATCCAAAAAAAAAAAAAAACCCAAATAACCAGATTAAAAAATTCGGCAAAGATCTGAATAGACATTTTTCTAAAGGAGCCATGCAGATGGCCAAACGGCATATGAAAAGATGCTCAGCATCGATAATCATTAAGGAAATACAAATCAAAACCACAGCGAGATATCACCCCACACTTGTCAGAATGGTTATCATCAAAAAGAACACAAATAACAAATGTCAGCCAGGATGTGGATGAAAGATAACCCTTCTAGAGTGTCGGTAGGAGTCTAAATTGATGCGGCCACTGTGGAAAACAGTATGGACATTTCTCAAAGAAACAGAGATAGAACTACAGATGACCCAGCAATTTCACTCTTGGGTATGTATCTGTAAGAAACAAAAACCCTAACTAAAAAGTTTTAGAATCTTTGAAAAATTATTTTAGTAGAAGCCTTTGAGGAAGTTGATTGCAAACACCTGATTTTACAAACAAGCAAATGGAGAAGAAAGAAGAAATGACCTCTTAGTGCAAGTGGAGAACCAGAACTAGGTCCCAAGTCCTTGGCTTTCCTGTCCATCATGGCGTTAAAGTCATCCACCCATTGCTTGAGTTTAAGGAAAAGACACCCATCCTCTCTTGGCACCACCGTGTGCCAGGCACTGTGCCAAACAGTTTTTAGGGCACTCCAGAGCAGCCCATGTAATGCTCACCTTAGTCTCTTTGAATAAAAAAGTAAACACTACCTATTATAGTCCTGAAAAAGGAAATTATATCTCACATAGCTACTGGAGCTGTTTGATGAACTTGGTAAACACTGTGAACATGGAAAGCCAATGGATATAAACTTTATAAAAACTCCTGAAGTCTTTTGTCAATTTTCTAAAGGAAAGCTCCTTAAGCATGGAAAGAATACAGGAAAAGACTTCATGAATCTTTTTTTTTAAGTATTGGTAAAACACAAGAAATAAATCTTATGTAAAAGAAATGCTTTTCATATATGTTATGGCAACAACAACAACAAGAAAAAATCTCTAGAATATTGATACTGGAATGTATCTTATATTATTTTCAGAAGAATTATTTTGAAAATGGTGCGAAGTTTGCACATGGAACTAAACCTTTCCGTGTAGTAACACGCCAAGCCAAGGTGAGTAAATTACAGGTTGTGAGACCAAGCAGATATCTAGCTTGTAAGTTTCAGTGTGACCTTGTGTGAGAAATGCATTTAGAGAAAAAAATAAAAACAGATGATTTTTATATGATTATGGGTTCACTACCTGTTACAGTTCAGAGTAGGAATGTTGGAACCCTTGCATCCATTGCCTTAAATATCTATTCCATGTGCTGCTGTTGCTGCCAAAAGACCAGCAATTTTCTGGGCATGATCTGAAAAGATGCTGGGAATGCACAGACAATAATATCATCTTGTGTACAAAATCATGATTTGGCTGCAGCTGGAATACTGTTTATAACCTTAGTGCACTCAGCAAGAGATATATGTATGACAGAGCTGAAGGAAGTCCAGAGGAAAACCTGAAAACAATCATGGGAAAGAAAAGGAATTAGCATGAGGATAAACTAAAATAACAGTTTGTCTATAAATATGAAGGTGATGATAATGTAACATATGCAATGAGATAAAGACAAACATTGAAATTCAAAGGTAGGTCTCCTCTCTCACACTAAGCTGGGAACTTGAATGAGAACATGTCAAGGAAATAAAGGTATTGAAGAAACCATAATTCAAAAAGATCCACGCACTCCAATGTTCATAACAGCACTACTTACAATAGCCAAGATATCGAAGCAACAGTGTCCACTGACAGATGAATGAGTGAAAATGATGTGGTATATAAACACCACGAAATAGCATGTGGTCATGAAAAATAATGCCACTTGCATTAGCATGGATGGACCTAGAAATGATCATACTAAGTGAAGTAAGTTATAGAAAGGCAAATATATGTGGAATCAAATTTAAAAAGGTGAAATGAACTTATTTAAAACAAAGATAGACTCAAGGACATAGAAAACAAACACAAACGTGGTTACCACAGGAGAAGGGGAGGAGGGATAGTACAGGAGCTTGAGATTAAAATATACACAGTTATATTTAAAATAGGTAACCAACAAAGACCTACCGCATAGCACAGGAACTACACTCAAAACCTTGTAACAACCTATAATGGAAGACAACATTTTAAAAGGACATATATATTTTTATATATGTATAACAGACTCACTTTGCTATACATCTGAAACTAACACAGTATTTTAAATCAATTATATTTCAACAAAAATTTTTAAAATAATTTTTTTAAAAAAGGAAATAAAAGCATTAGTTTTGGCTCTGGTAATAACTAGCTATTTGACCTTGAGTAGTTTCTTTACTCTTTCTGGACATCATTCTATTCATCTCTAAACTTCATATAGGGATTAAGAAAGATTAACTCCAATCTCATGAAACAAGTGTTTATGGAGAAACTACTATGAACAGTCTGAGAGCCTGAAAGCTATAGGGTCCTAGATCTGCACCATTAAAAAACGTACAGTCTAGTCATAGGAATAATATTTGTTGTAATTGTTCTTTGTTTTTGTTTAAATACAGATTGTGGTCTGTATTTACCACAGAGGAGCAACATGCTGAGATGAAAGCTTTGAATAAAATGTATTATTTGCTCAGTCATATCTGACTCTTTGCAACTCCTTGGAATGCAGTCTGCCAGGCTCCTCTGTCATGGGTTTCTCCAGGCAGGAATACTGGAGTGGGTTGCCATTTCCTCTTCGAGGGGATCTTTCCGATCCAGAAACTGAACCCAGATCTCCTGCATCGCAGGCAGATTCTTTAGCATCTAAGCCACCAGGGAAGCCCATTCTACTTAAGAAAGCAATCCCTAAATTCAGGGGCCATGAAGAGCAAACAAGTCTTTGTTTCTGTTTGCAATATCAAATTCAGTGACTTCCACTTAGAAGGAACCTACTAAATAACTGAAATATAATTTGAAAGATGAGTAGAATTGTTTTTCTGTCAAAAATGGACTTGGAGAAATCATTTATGCTTGAGGGATTTGCTCAAGCCAATGTGTAGAAGCGAGGAAGTGTAATCTCATAGAAGGAAGAATGGCATGGTTTGGCTGTTGTATAAGACATTGTGTGTGAGAGTTGATAGACTGGGAACACGGTAGGAGGTGCTTGAATTCCCATTGCATGAATATATATAGGGAGCCATTTAATGTTTATAATCATAAGGTTAAAGTTGATTACATGATCACTTCATGGCAAATAGATGGGGAAAAAATGGAAACAGTGACATACTTTATTTTCTCAGGCTCCAAAATGACAGTGGACAGTGATTGCAGCCATGAAAGTAAAAGATGCTTGGCACTTGGAAGAAAAGCTATGACAAACCTAGACAGCATATTAAAAAAGCAGAGACATCACTTTGCAGCCAAAGGTCTGTATAGTCAAAGTTATGGTTTTCCCAGTAGTCATGTATGGATGTGAGAGCTGGATCATAAAGAAGGCTGAGCACCAAAGAATTAATATTTTCGAACTGTGGTGCTGGAGTTTATTTCAATAGCAAAGTTAAGGCTTATGAACCCCCCCAAATTAGAATTGTGACATTTATTTATTCAATTTATTCACTCATTAATTCACCTGGGGAACATGTTAATACTAGGGAGGTTCTTGAACACCCTCCTCCTAACCTCAGGGATTCTGATTTAGAAGAATTGGGGTGGGGGAAGCTTAGGATCTGCCTTTATAATAAGCACTAGTGATGATTTTCATGCAGAAAAAATATAGCCCACAGTTTTAGAAGCACTAGGTGAGTATGATTTTCATTTATAAGATAAAAAAAAATGAAATTACCTAATTCAGGGACCATTTCAATGACCAAATCAAATCTATAGCCTGGTTGATCTGATCAACTGTGCAGAAACTGGCCATTACCATGGCAAAGGGGAGGAGAACATTCAATAAAAAATGATTGATTCATTGTTCATATAGAAGATGAATGCAGACATGGGTTTTGTTTCAACTGATTTGGATGGAAACTAAAAGCTCTCTAAGCTCCAAGGAAATGTATGTTTTTATTTCTTTGGATAATTCAATTTCCATTACTGTTTTAATAAAATGGATATAAAACATAGAACCGATATTCTATCTCTGTTTCTCAGTATAATCTTGCCATAGCTCTGGTCTCACTGTTCCCCCCCATTCAGTAAAGTTGGAGAGAGATTGATTAATTCCTTGTTTTCTCTGTGGCCACACTCCCCTGCACTTCTTGATTGCTGCTGGGACTGGAACTAAGGAAATGACACCAGGCTGAACGCTGCTGTGGCGTCTCCAATCCATTGGAACTGGGAAGTATTTGAAATCTCGCCAGACAGTCCTCCAGAGACAGTAACTAACTCCCTTTCTCATTTAATAAAAATGACTCTTTTTTTTAAAGTTTATTCAGAGGCATCATGTTTTCAGTATTTGGTATTTAAAAATGAATCACTGAGATGAAGTTTTTCAGGTATTCAGATTATCTTGGAGTACCTCATTAAACAGAAGAATACTTCTACGTACTCAGAAACTAGAAAGTTTTAGGTTCTAGACCCAGCTCTGCACTAAATATAAGCAATCTAGAACAGAGTTTTAACCCTTGAGGGATCACAGGAGATTCTACATTAAGAATATTACTGCTGGATAGAAACCGAGAGATTATTTGGTCCAACATCTGAAGAATTTCATGCACAGAGGAGCCTAGTGGGCTACAGTCCATGGGGTCGCAAAGAGCTGGACATGACTGAGCAACCAACACACACACACACACTTTGGCGTACAGATGAGGCAACTAAGGGACTGACCATGGAAATTACGTCCTCAAGGTCACTTGGTTAATCGTGACTTTTGCTGGGACAAAGACTCAGGCATCTTGACTCTTCAATCCTGTCCTATTTTCACTGCACCTCACAACTTTAGGGGATCAATTAGGAAGCACAGCATTTCCCATTTTAAAAATGAAGAAGCAACGTCTCAAAGAAATGAACAATTTTCCTAGCAACACATATCTCATACTAATATTAATGCAAAGGTAAACACGAATACCCTGCCGATGGAACAGTTCCCATGTGTCAGGAACACTGCCAAGCACTTGATGTCTATTCCCTAATATTCCTAGTCTGGTGGTCTTTGTTATTTACCACTCAGTGCATACGAAATAAATCTACCATCTTCTGTGAATGACATCTTTAATAGTCTCAAGTTTCTTGGTTCTTGATAAAACAAGAACTCAAATGAACATCTTTTAATATCTAGACTTGTGCTTAATTCACAATAACGCAATATATACTTTCTGAAATGATTTAACCAAGAAGAGGCTTTGGTTTGTGGTGGAGGTTTCACCTCATGGAGTCTGCCCCTTGTCTCCACCCTCTCTTACCGTCTCTACACAGGAAGCCTTTAGGAATGATCAATGAAAAACCTTTTTTTTTTTTGTCATGCTGCATGTGGGATCTTAGCTTTCCCACCAGGGATCAAACCCGTGGCCCCTGCAGTGGAAGCCCAGAGTCTTAACCACTGGACCACAAGAGAAGTTCTCCCCACCCCCTCTTTTTTTAATCCAAAGCATTTTCTTTCTCATGCTGAGTCCTTTGGGCTGTGTGTTATTTCTTCTAGAAACAAAGTTTTCCGAGAAAGACTGTCCCTCCATATTCTTTAAAAATGTCCACTCAGGGCTGCATCTATGCGGACACATTAGTACTAAGAACAGCTAGGGGATCTGTAGAGGATTTGCAGATGCATCCAGAACACCTAGAAACTTTATTAGGATACCAAGTGGAGCCTATCGACCAAAGCAGGAAAAGAAGGGATGCATGTGCACTGGGATTCAGAAACCACTAGAGCTAAGAAGCCTCTGCCTATTAATTTTCCCCCGTGGTTCAGCTTCAGTGTGTGAAGGGACTTAAATGAAGGATTAAACGGCAGGACACTTAGCGTAATCCTCAGGAAAATTATTGGGAAATGTGGGATATTTTGTTACCATCATCAGTGAAGCTTGGGAGGCATTTTTGAAAGTCTCCTGAATTACCTACAGCAGTGATTGTCAAACCTCTTGCCCCCAGGACCTCTTTGTTAATCCCAAACAACAAAAACAAAAAAACAAGTTAAAATAGTCGCACTGTTTTACATCTTTGAAATATCTTTAATCTCCGGCAGCTATAGTTTCAAATACACTTCTGCAATCAGTCTTATTTGTAATACGTTATTCTGGTTGAAGGATATGAGAAAAAAGCTGGACTAATTCAGATATGTAGTTAGAAAAGAGAGGAGTATTTTAAAAACCGTTTCATACAATTGAGAATATTTGTCTTTGATATTACTTTATTTGTTGCAGTGTGGAATCTGGAACCATATCAGTAAACTTTTCATATTTTGCTACATCAAAATACATCACGGTTACATTGGTCTCTTTTGTACTTCCAGGGGATTTTTCACCCACACAGGATTGTGAAACAACAGGCATTAGTCATTTAAGAAAATATCCGTTCCTTGAATAATGCAGATCTTCCAAATGTTGATATATTTCATTATCCAATATTAAAAATAACTCATTCATTAATATCACTACCAATTTCATCAAGATAGTCATTAAATATTGGAAAGCTGTCAAGGATACTGTAGCAGATACAAGTTTTCCAGAATTCTATTCTTTTTGTTTGAAAGCACAAATATTATTGGCAAAAATTACTGTCAGTTGTTTTCTCAGAAGTGACAGGCTTACTTCTTTCATTTTCAAAGAAATGTCTGCTAGATATCCAAGCTTCAATGACCGTTACTTGTTGGTCAGTAGTTCATTCTAGTATAAATGACGTTTCATGAAAGGAGTGATGAATTCAGTTTGCAACTGAAATCGCTTTGCCTTGAGACAACTGTCGTATTTTGGTATGCATTTACATGATTTTCATGAACTTTTTATTTGTCACACTTACAATTTAAAAATATATGCTCCAGGGTTGAGATTTAGTATTTTTAGTAATTTATATAAGTAGAATTTTTACTGCTTCATCAAGAATATTCTTAAACTGGTTTCCCCCCTTTATCCCCCTCCTCCTTTTTCCTCTTGGTTTTTTCTTCCTTTGTTATTTCCCTCCTTTCTCCTTCTTCCCTACCATCCCTCCATTCCTTTCTCTCTTTCTTTTATAAGTGTGAGGTAGGGAAGAATAATGATTACTGGTCCAGTTTGGTGGCATTGCCTTGCTTTATACTAAAGCACCAATAGCTGGCCCAGCGTTTCTTGTGTACCATCACTGGAAATGTAAAGACAGTAAAAAATAATGCTTTATTGTTACGATGAAAATAGTTTGAACCTTATAGACTCTCTAAAAGTGCCCAGAGACTAGAGGTTTCCTTAGACCACAATTTTTTTTTCATTATGTAAAAAAGAAAATCGTGGGTAAATACAATAGGATTTATCCATGTTGCAGCATGTATTAGAAGTTTCTTCCTTTTTAAGGCACAATAAAATTCCATTATATGTATATACCATATTTTACTTATTCAATCTGAAGTTGGATTCAGCCTCTGTACCTTGACACAGAGTTAAATCTAAGACAGAGTTTTAGGTGATGTAGCAAAGAATCCAGACAAAGGTCCTTAGTCAAAGCTATGGTTTTTCCAGTAGTCATGTACGGATGTGAGAGTTGGACCATAAAGAAGGCTGAGCACTGAAGAACTGATGCTTTCAAACTGTGGTGCTGGAGGATACTCTTGAGAGTCCCTTAGACTGCCAAGAGATCAAACCAGTCAACCCTAAAGGAAATCAATTCTGAATATTCATTGGAAGGACAGACGCTGAAGCTGAAGCTCCAATACTTTGGGCACCTGATGCGAAGAGCCGGCTCTTTGGAAAAGACCCTGATGCTGGGAAAGATTGGGGGCAGAAGAAGAAGCAGGATGACAGAGGATGGGATGGTTGGATGGCGTCACTGACTCAATGGACGTGAATTTGAGCAAGCTCCAGGAGACAGTGCAGGACAGAGGAGCCTGGTTGACTGCAGTCCATGGGGTCACAAAAAGTCAGACAAGACTTAGCAACTGAATGATAACAACCACAAAGAATAGCTTTATTGCTTTGTCAGGCAAAAGGGGCCACAGTGGGCTAATGACCTCAAAACTGTATGACCCAGCTTGGAGAGGGTAGTGAGAAATTTTATAGTAGTGGTTCAAAGAGGGTGTGATCACGTCATGGACATTCTTCTGATTGGTTGGTGGTGAGGTTAAGTGGGAGTCGGCATCATCAACCTTCTGGTTCCAACCAGTCTGGAGCCTATGCACTTGTAGGCAGCATACATCATTAACTGTTAACTTTTCCCATCTGGTGGGGGTTTCAGTATCTGCAAAACAACTCAAAGATATTGTCAAGCATATCCCTGGATGGGGAACCAGGACCTTGCCCCAGGGCTGCACTATAGTTACTCTATTTGTTTCTCCCTTGTATCATATCCCCTCCCTTCCCTAACTAACAATTGCTTGAGTTGGACCTTCAGTTCAGTTCAGTCAGTCAGTTGTGTCAGACTCTTTGAGACCCCATGGACTGCAGCATGCTAGGCTTCTCAGTCCATCTCTAACTCTTGGAGTTTACTCAAACTCATGTCCATCATGTCGGTGATGCCATCCAACCATCTCATCCTCTATCATCTCCTTCTCCTCCTGCCTTCAATCTTTTCTAGCATCAGGGTCTTTTCCAAGAAGTCAGTTCTTCGCATCAGGTGGCCAAATTATTGAAATTTCAGCTTCAGCATCAGTCCTCCCAATGAATATTCAGGACTGATTTCCTTTAAGATTGACTGGTTTGATCTTGCAGTCTAAGGGACTCTCAAGAGTCTTCTCTGACGCCACAGTTCAAAAGCATCAATTCTTCAGCACTCAGCTTTCTTTAGAGTCCAACTCTCACGTCCATACATGACTGCTGGAAAAATCATAGCTTTGACTATATAGAACCTTTGTTGGCAAAGTAGTATCTCTGCTTTTTAATATGCTGTCTAGGTTGGTCATGACTTTTCTTCAAAGGAGTAAGCGTCTTTTAATTTCATGGCTGCAGTAACCATCTGCAGTGATTTTAGAGCCCCTCCAAATAAAGTCTCTCACTGTTTCCACTGTTCCCCATCTATTTGCATGAAGTGATGGCACCGGATGCCATGATCTTAGTTTTCTGAATGCTGAGTTTTAAGTCAACTTTTTCACTCTCATCTTTCACTTTCATCAAGAGGCTCTTTAGTTCTTCTTCACTTCCTGCCATAAGTGTGCTGTCATCTGTATATCTGAGGTTATTGATATTTCTCCGAGCAATCTTGATTCCAGCTTGTTTCATCCAGCCCGGCATTTCACATGATGTACTCTGCATATAAGTTAAATAAGCAGTTGGACCTTAGAGAAGATCATAGAGGCTGCATGAAGCCTATATCCTGTAATCAAAGACATGGGGAACACAGGAAGGCTTTCACACCCAGGAACCTCATAGGGCCCTGCTTCACATCAAACCCATTCATCCACTGATTGACACCTGGGTTGCTTCCACATTTTAGCTATTGTGAATGCTGCTGCAAAGTCGCTTCAGTCACGTCTGACTCTGTGACCCTATGGGCTGTAGCTCACCAGACCCCTCTGTCTGTGGGATTCTCTAGGTAAGGATACTGGAGTGTTGCCATGCCCTCCTCCAAGGGATCTTCCCGATCCAGGGTTTGAACCCTTGTCTCTTATGTCTCCTGCATTGGCAGGCAGGTTCTTTAATCACTAGTGCCACCTGGGAAGCCCCAGCTATTGTGAATGATGCTACTATAAACATACATGCAAATTCTTTTTAGGATTCTGCTTTTAATTATTTTGGTATATACCCAGAAGCGAAATTTCTGGGTAATATGGTAATACTATTTTCAATTTTTGGAGGAACTTTCATACAACAGCAGACATATTATTTTTTCATTCCTACCAATAGTGCAAAAGCATTCCAATTTATCCACATCAGTGTCAATACTTGCTATTTTCTCATTTGTTGGTAGTAGCCATCCTAATGGGTGTGAGGTAGTATCTCATTGTAGCTTTGATTTTCACTTCCTTAGTGATTAGTCATGTAGAGCACCTTTTTATGTGCTTGGTAACTATTTGTTTTTCTTCTGAAAAAAGTCTATTCAAGTCTTTCATTCATTTTTAGATCAGGCTGGTTTTTGTTATTGAGTTTTAGGATGTCTCCAAATATTCTAAATATTAACCCTTTATCATATATGTGATTTGCAAATATCCCCTCCCATTTTGTGGTTTCCTTTTTATTTTATTTATATTGTTTTTGATGCATGATTTTTTAATTTTTTTGTAAAGTCCAAACTGCCTATTTTTATTGTTGCTGCCTGTACCTTTGGTGTCATACCCAAGAAACCATTGCCAAGTGTCATGAAGCTTTTGTCCTATGCTTTCTTTTAAGATATTTACAGTTTAAACATTTAGGTCTTTTATTTATTTTGAGTTATTTTTTATATAAGATATACAGATTTAATTTCATTTTTTGTGTCTGGATATCCAGTATTCCCAGTACTATTTGTTGAAAAGACTGTCCTTTCTCCAGTGACTCCTCAGACCATACTTTAACAGTTGCTTAAGTACACTATCTATTCCTAAAATGTCTTCTTGGCAAATGCATTATAATCACTTATTAACATTCTTCTTTTAATTATAACAACTATCCCTAACATGGATTAATCATAATAGTGCTTTCATTCTAGCATGAATTAGTTCCTAAGAGATCACTACTTTACCACTTGTAGTAGTAAGTCCACAGGGGTTCTCCTTCCCACCTTGCCATTATTCAGCTATAAAAAAATGACTGTCCATTTTCCCTCCCTGAACCTCAGTTTTCTCTTTTGCAAAATAAAAACTTGACAAGAACAATGATTTTCAAATGTTTCTCAAACGGCAGAACACCATATTAAATTGACAAAAATACAGGTGCTTTGATTAACAAAAGAGTGTAGCACCCAGCCCCTCTCTATCACGCAGTTGTTGAGAGATGTTTGTGAAATCTGAAGAGTCCTAAGAACACAGTTTAAAAAACCAAAGGAGAGACATGAGCCCAATTCCCTTCTGGACAAAAGATATCATGGGTCTGCGATGTCAAGTACATTCCGCAAAAGCACTGAGAATTTTAGAATAAGTGTAGAAATTTTGGTATATCAGGATATTGGGAGGTAGAATCTGTTTGGATGGAAGGAAATGGGAAAATCTGAGAAGCTAAAAGAGAAAATGTGATGCAACTAATTGTAAGCATAAGGGAGCAAAAAATAAATAACTGAGGGGGCAAAGCCTGAAACAGGAGGGAAGTGGGCAGGGCTCAGCCGTTAAGGAATAACCTATCTGTCTGGATGGACATAAACTAGTTAGAACCAACTAGGTCCAAGGTGGTGGAAGATTTGACTTCAGTAGACCTTAAACCTTATTATACGCTTATGGTAATATATTATCGTTTAAATGACAGGTGCCGTGGCAAATTGCAAGACTAACCACAAACAGCCAAAAAGTGGACAGTGGGCTAATTCCTGGAAATCTGTGCCTCCTCTCCAAAATAGTTCAAAAATAATCCTCTTGCTCATTAGCCTATGGAATTACCCAGCCTATGAAAACTAACCACCCCATATTTCAGGGCCTCTCACCTTCTGAGATGGCCCACACTCTGTCTGTGGAGTGCTTCCCCCATGACCACTCTCACTTTCCAGATGACCCCATACCCTGAGGATGCTCTCATCTTTTGAGACTGACTGCATTTTGTCTGTGCAATGTATATCTCTCAAAATAAATCCATTTCTTACTTATCCCTTTGTCTCTCACTGTATTCTTTCTGTGACAAGACATAAAGAACCTGAACTTCAGCAAGTACTGAGGACAGGTGTGCAATCTCAATTAGGACAGTGGGTTCAAGTGTCAATTTGAGTTTTCCTTCAGTTCAAGTCCCAATCTGAGTTGTAAGTTTCAAGATGCCTGAAGCAAGAAGGGAGGCAGATTGTGGACAATGACATCTGCTTCATGGACTTGCCCGGGGCCACCTGATCTGGGAAGATATCCTTGGTAAGTCAAGTAGAGGATGTCATGGGGTCGTGGTGCTTTTCACATAGGGGGAATCCCAAACCTAACTGAGGCTAATTTGAACTTTAACCCTTAGCCAAAAAGTCTGAGGTTGGGTTAATCACACCTCTATTCAGCACCTGATCACACCCTGCCTCCCTTCCATCATTTAATTCTTGCGCGCAGACAGCCTGGCTCTATCCTTAGCTTCTGTTCTCAACTCCACTTTCCTATGCCCTCTGCGCACAGTCCATGTGCAAACACAGATTTCTGTCTTTCTTTTTTCTTCCCACATCATGTAATCTACAAAGGAGATGGGCGTATATGGATTTTAAAAAAGAGATTTGCTCAACTTTGAAGGCACTAACAAGAACCAGGGTAACATGTATGGAATAATTAAAGCTGCTATGATCTTTTGCGTTTCAAAAGCCTTTTAAATTCGTGTCATCTTTGGTCAACAGCTTTACAGTTCTAACAAGCAATTTTCACAAAGCGCTATTAAGGGCCGTAAACTTTATTTTCTTCTCTCTATTTCTCCTTAAAACATTGTTTTGGGTTGCACTGTGCTGAGGAAGTATGAAGACAGTGTATCTTTAAATAATAAAGAAACCATTTTAATATTCTCATAAAATCATCCCCTCTGCTCAACGCTACAAACTTTAACAGCCCAGCAACCAGAGAAGCAAGCAGGGCAAACAATACAAGAGTCATTATTGTAACTAAATTAGACCGTTTGTTTTCTATCCCTCAAATCAAATTGTGTAGGAGCTGCTTTATTGCAAAACAGACATTAAAATTCCAGCAAGACCTCAGAGAGAAAGTAATTTCTATTTTATCAGTGCTGTAAAGCTGTCTTTATGTTCTGAAGCAGGAAATATTGCAAGGATATTTATAGCTTCGGCTCCAAAGCCAGTTTGAATAGAAATGTTACCGCGGTCGCTGGAGCTGTCATACTGCTCGCTGGAGCAGGGAATTTTAGTGAATTTGTGAATTACTGTTTCAGTCTTGACAAGTCTCTCAGTGAGGCTGGTGTGTGTCTGGCGCTGTTTGGTGGTTTGGGAGATAATGATTAAAGACTTGGATTTGCTTTAAGAGAAGATTTAAATGATATTCTACAGCTAATCAGTTTTGCTCGTCAGGTCCTTCCAGCATAAAGACAAGGCTTTCAAACTTTGCCATCCTCAGCCTTGGGTGGCCCAGCAGTGAACGTTCCCTACCCCCTCCACCTCCTTCCTCCCCCTCTCGCCCCTTCCCCCACTTGTCCTTGACCTGCCCATAAGATGTCCCTGCCCCTGTCTGTCTGAGCAGTTTACCAAGATTTGACAGTTATTTACCATCCAGCTTCTCCCCTAGGGTCCGCTGAAATGATTCATCATGGTATCTTGCGTTTATCTTAAATCTTACTGTGAAATGTGCCAGGATTCCAGGAACATGATCCTCACCATCAAAGTGGAAGGGGCTTTAGCTGTTTTACAGGAGGATGCATTGAAGTCTAGACACGAGGAGTCCTCTGGCTAAGGTCACATGGTGCTCCAGAGAACAGATGGGCTGAGCAGCGCTCAGTTCTCTCATTTTAGCTCCAGTATTTCGCCACTGCCACTTCCATCTCACACCAGTAAAAAGCAGTTTCGTGACTGCGGTCTAAATAGACCACCGTTTGAACAATTTCATCTAAAAGTGGGGCAATGAATAGAGACTTTTAATAGCTCTGGGGCCACCCCAGGTTAGGATGCAAGGCAAAGCTCTGCTGTGCCGGAGTATATTGTTACTCTAAAAGCCAATGGCAAGGGGGATGGGGAACTCATGACTTACCAGGGTCTTGGGAATGAAACATACCATGGAAGTGTGCAGTGTTCTTCTAATAAAGCTGTGCAAAAAGTAATCATAAGGGCTTATGCTTTTGGTTTGTGGGTCAAAGATTTGATTTACACCACTGGGATCAATAGCAAAGTTAATTCCAAGTTAAGCCATCCCTCAGGGAGTTTTTTTTTTTTTTTTCCCTAGAACCATATCCTAGAGAATCCCTTTGCTCTGTGCTGCAAAAACTATACACTCTGCTCAGAACCTGCCATTTTGGTGAGAGCTGAAGATGCTTTTTTAGTCTTCCTAAATTGAGATGGAAATAGTAGACTTGCCTTGGGGACTGTCCCAGCTTCAGAGAGTTGGCCATTCTCATCCAGTTTTTCGATGCACCCACATCCTTGAGTTGCCATTGACTCAGAGAACAAGAGGGCTGCAAAACGACTCTAGAGACCATCTGATACAATCCATCACTTAAGATCAATTAGAAGACAAATCTTTTTATTCAGACCTTGTGATCTTCCATCTGAACTTGCAGTGTCCAAAATAGTAGACAATAGCCACATGTGGCTATTCAGCATTTGAATGAGGCCATTCCAAATTGAAATGTGTTGTAAGCGTGTAGAAAATAAACCATATTTCAAGACCTGGTAGAAAGAAAAAAGAATCTAAAATATTTTATTACATTGATTTCAAATTTTTATACTGATTTCATGTTAAAATGATAATGTATATTGGCTAAGACACATTAACATCTTTTTCTCCTATTTCCTTTCCGAATGTGGCTACTAGAAAATTTTAAAGTACATATATGGACCACGTTATATTTCTATTGGGTGATGCTGTGCATCTTTCCATCTTGAGTATAGGCTCACGATTAAAGCAATATGAGTACCTAGACATTCAAACTCTTCCGTGAAGATTCAACTTGATTCTGGTCAGGCTTTCTTCATATCAGCTGTTTGTCCCCACGTGCTTAAAAGCCCAAAGAATAAAATCCTGCCCTATAGCCTAGTGCCATGCAGAGTTATCATCTTCCTGTCAAAGCTCAGAGGGGTGGTTTGGTGTTAAATGTATCCCCTTTGACCTGTACTTCAGATTCTCAGTGCACGGGTGTTAAGTCACTTCAGTCGTGTCTGACTCTTTGTGACCCCATGGACTGTAGCCCACTAGGTTCCTCTGTTCATGGGATTCTCCAGGCAAGAATACTGGAGTGGGTTGTCCTGCCCTCCTCAAGGGGATCTTCCAGACCCAGGGATAGAACCCATGTCTCTTATGTCTCCTGCCTTGGCAGGTGGGTTCTTTACTATTAGTGCCACCTAAGAAGCCCTCAAATTCTCAGTAGGATATCCCAAACTAGAAAGAATAATTACTTTTTTCATATCTAATTCTAGATTTTTCTAATTTTCCACTCCTGATTGTTGGGATAAGCTTAATAAAAGATGTATTTAAACATAGATTCTGCAATTACTCAGTTTTAAAAGGAGATCTCTACCATCAACCGAAGCCTATTTTCTATTAATATTTCCTTCTATTTCCCTTCAGATAGAACTCTTGTAATGGTTAAGTTGGTACCCACACATAGCATGCATATAATTTAGATTTCCCTTTTTCCTTTCAAACTAAATTCTTTCTCCTTTTATAATTTAGATACATTTGTTATTGAACTACTGCTAGATAGAGATATAATCCTTCCCCTTTCAAAATTGGCTATTTGGCTTTTATGACACCAGACTTTGTAGATAATTTGGCAAGGACACTGGCTTGAGCAATACATCTGGCTCTACGAAATTAGAAATACACTTTTATTCAGACAGACTCATATATGGGCCCATGGAAGTGATTCACAGACTTGTCTGTACTTAGAATCACCTGATGATGTTTCAAAGAGTCCAAAGTCCGGACCGTATCCAGACCAATCACATCAGCCTCTGGTGGACAGAACATAAGCATCAAAAACTTCTCAGGTAATTCCAATGTGCAGACAAGTTTAGAAAGTCCAGGCTCATCAGACAGCCCAAACACCAAATATCTGTCAGAGTGCACACCCATTTAAATTGGATTAAGATTTTCTCCCCAGAGGGTCACTATGCCTCCTTTCTTAATAAGCCCACATCACTTATTTTTGTTGTTGTTATAACAATGAACAGAGTCTGAACTGGGAAAAATAGAGTAGATAATGTATGTGAATTAAGAGCACAACTTTTATCCACTACTCGCCAAGAGGTGCTGTCTCCCATGGTATCGGGAGATATAAACTGAGAATTTTAAAAAGAAGATGGAGTATGAAAATGTCATTATTTTTTATATGTGTGTGCTAAGTTGCTTCAGTCATGTCCAACTCTGCGACCTCACGGGCTGTAGCCCACCAGGCTCCTCTGTCCATGGAATTCTCCGGGCAAGAATACTGGAGTGAGTTGCCATTTCTTTCTCCAGGGGATCTTCCCTACCCTGGATCGAACCAATATCTCTTATGTCTCCTGTGTTGCCAGATGGGTTCTTTACCACTAGGCAACATGGGAAGCCCTATTTTTTATATACAAGTTTCAAATTTCATTCCTTTGAGTTGGATTTCAAGTCACATTGCTTACCCCGATGGTACCTATGAACATCAAAAGTTGAGATAAATTCCTTGAGATTCTCTTGGCCACATTTGTCTTCATTCTTCCTGAGGTGTTCTGAGGCCTCGGCTGGCATTCCAGAGGCAGCCGTAATGCTGGAGTCAGGAGCAGCTGAAAAGAACCACTTTCTGGAGATTTCCACCAGAAAGGACCTCTGTGCACAGGGAAGGGTTGATGGGACGACCACCTTGAGAATATCATACCAGCACATGTACCAGAACCACTTGTCAAGGTCAGTAAGCCTGGTGGGGTTCTTGATTCCCACTTGTTTTTTAGCTTCCATTGAAATTGTCGGTACAAAGAAAAAGAGAAACTGGATGACAATTAGAAATTATCTGCAATACATGTGTTAAATGAATGTGTTAGACCTCCCAACATACTCCAAAATAGTTCCTGTTGGTATATCTGTGTTTTCTCAGGACATATATCCCTGTTAGTTAAATACCTATGGGAAGAGGTGAGTCTAATGCTACACTAGGCTATCAGTCTCTGCTTTTCTGTCAGTCCCTGTTCTTCTTAAAAAGAAAGACTGAATCTTTTAATGAGAATGCACTAAATGCCAGTCAAGCATATAAATGTATGTATGCATCTAACATGCATTGTACAATATATGTATTTACATTATATGCATTAAATGATACCTTATATATTACACACAATATAATCATATATACATATGTAATCGGCTCTAGTGTAGAAACCTACACTCTACTCTTCCTGTGCTTCTTCCTTACTCTAACACAGTTACCACACACACACCTCTGATACCAGTTGTATGAGGTTTTTTCCCACACCATGCCACTCTCTGCAACACCAGCAAGGTCTACAATTTAATTCAGTTGTACCTGGAGATAGCATCAGATTCCACCAGATAAGAGGCTCAGTCCCACAAAACTGCCTCCCCCATTTCAGATGCCACACAAATCCAGATTGTTATCTGTGCCTCTGACCTTCATGCATGCTTGGTCATTCAGTTGTGTCACACTCTTGGTGACCCCATGGACGGTGGCCTGCCAGGCTCCTCCATCCATGGGATTATCCCAGCAAAAATACTGGAGTGGGTTGCCATTTCCTCCTCCAGGGGATCATTCTGACCCAGGGATCAAAGTTGTGTCTCTTGTGGCTCCTGCATGGCAGGCAGATTCTTTACCACACAAGGAAAGCCCCGTGCTTCTTTCTGATCTACCAGCTGTTAATCAGAGGTTCCCATGCCTCTTCCTCCTCAGGTCCAATTAATGTGCTAGAAAAGTTCACCGAGTCTGGGAAAAGAGCTTACTTACATTTACCAGTTTATTATAAAAGGATAGGATTAAAGATCCAGGTGACCATCCAGACGGAAGAGAGGCATAAGGGGATGTGTGGGAAGAGGTGGTATTTCTATGCTTTCTTAGGCGGCGCCACTAGCCAAGTACCTCCAGGTGTTCACTGACCCAGAAGCTCTCCAATTCCCCTACTTTGGGGATTGTACAGAGATCGTCATGTAAGCATCATTGATTATTAACTCCTTTTGATCCCCTCAAACTCTCTCTGAAGGATGTGAGGGGATGCTGAACATTCCAAGTTTCTATTCATGGCATATGTTTTTCTGGCAACCAGCCTCCATGAAAGAGCCTACTCTCAGAACAAAAGACGCTACTGCCACTCAGGAAGGTTCAAGGCAGTTTGAAACTCTGTATCAGGAACTGGGGTCAAAGGCCAAATATTAGAACAAGAGATGTTTCTGGTGCTATTAATGATCACTTAGGGAATTATAAAGGTTTTAGAAGTTCTGTGCCAGGAACTAGGGACAGAGATCAATATGTATATTTTCCATTATCTCACAGCACTTAATGCCAATCAAATTTTAAGGAGCATGCATTAAGTGCCAATAAACTATACATATTTGATATGATATATAGAATATATACAATATTAAATTCCAGTCAAATATACAGTATATCATTATATATTATCTATAATTTATATATAACTTGCACACTTCCCAAGTGGCTCAGCAGTAAAGAATTCGCCTGCATTGCAGGAGCCGCAGGAGACACGGGTTGGATCCCTGGATCAGGAAGATCCCCTGGAGGAGGGCATGGTAACCTACTCCAGTGTTTTTGCCTGGGCAATCTCATGGAGAGAGGAGCCTGGAGGGCTATAGTCCACGGGGTCGAAAAGAGTTGGACACGACTCAAGCGACTTAAGCGTGCACGCACACATATGTACCTTGTATATAATATTACATATAATTTGGTCTTCATAATTACCCTATAAAGTGTATTTTATCTTTCTTCTTTTACAAATAAGCTTTGAGGCTCGAAAGGATCAAGAAAATTAAGTTTCTGTGATTAGCAAGGCATACAGGCAGAGTAAGAAGCCAAGTCTTGCTGATTCCTGTACTCATGCGCTTTTCACTAGGTTGTGCTATCTACCAAAAATGAAGAGCAGCTTAATGGGGCAGAATTGTGTGGATGGAGGCAAGACACAATAACAGCGTAGTAATGGGGCTTTCCATGAAAAGATACTCAATGTCATTTTTTTTTAATTTTCCATTTTTGGTTTGCAATTGTGCACCATCACAAAAGAGATAGAATCAGGATTTCTGTTAGCTATTTACACAGCTTTTTACAAGTGCTCTCAAGGCTCATGATCTATCAGGCCTCTGAAAATTAATGTATTTTCTCCTGAGGCATAGGAGCATCATGTTGGGACAGTGCAGGAAATGTTTTGAAAACTGGAAATGTTTTGAAAACTGGAAATGTTAGGTTGCACGTTGATGCACATACTGAAACTGCTTAGGCTGTTGCCTGCCTATCAGGGGTTGCATCATACCCCATGCCCCTTCCAGATGGCTAAATTTTTATGGCTCCCTCCTGCCCATTCATTCAATCAATGTGTGTGTGTGTGTGTGTGTGTGTGTGTGTGTGTGTGTTTAGTCACAAACTCATGTCGAACTTTTTTGCAACCCTGTGGACTATAGCTCGCCAGGCTCCTCTGTTGATGGGATTTCCCAGGTAAAAATATCGAAGTGGGTTGCCATTTCCTTCTCCAGGGGTTCTTTTCTATCCAGGGATCAAACCCACATATCCTGCATTGCAGGCCGATTCTTTACCACTGACCCAGCAGGGAAGTTTTATATATATATATATATATATACACACATGCATATGTATTTTTAAATTTCTCCCATATGCCAGGTATTTCTCTTTTGTGCCATTCCCTTCTCTAGGGATGCAATGGTAAACAAAATGGTAAAAACTCCTTGTCTTTTCCATTTTTGGTGTTAACATTTAATAAGGGGAGAAGGGCCAATTGAAAAAGCATCTAAGTGCAATAAAGACTATGCCGGACAGTGATAGGTGTTGTGGAGAAAAATAGAGGGATATAAGGAGTTGCATGTGTGAAGATAGTGTACAGTTGAGCTAAAATGTGAAAGTGAAAGTGTCAGTCACTTTGTGCTGCTCTTGGTGACTCAGTCGTGTTTGAATCTTTGCATCCCCATGCACTGTAGCCCACCAGACTCCTCTGTCCCTGGAATTTTCCAAGCAAGAATACTGGAGTGGATAGCCATTCTCTTCTCCAGGGGATCTTCCCAACCCAGGGATCAAACCCAGATCTCCCGCATTTTCAGGAGGATTCTTTGCTATCTGAGCCACCAGGGAAGTCCTTTGCTACCTAAGGATGACCTAAAAACGATGAAGGAGCAAATGGTCAGATGTTTGGGGAAGTATGTTCCAGGCAGAGGTAATAATACAAGTTAAGTCTTCAAAGTGGAAGTTTTAGGTATAATGAAGCCAGATCACGTAGAGTCTTAAATACCATTAGAAGGACTCCACCTTTTATTCTAAGTAAATAGGTTGTGATCGGAAGAGTCTCATGATTTACTACATATGAGGTTACTTTGGCTGTTATATGAAGAATAGGCTCAACTCAGTTCAGTACAGTTCAGTCGCTCAGTCGTGTCTGACTCTTTGTGACCCCACGGACTGCAGCACGCCAGGCTTCCCTGTCCATCAGCAATTCCTAGAGTTTACTCAAACTCATGTCCATTGAGTCAGTGATGCCATTCAACCATCTCATCCTCTGTTGTCCCCTTCTCCTCCCACCTTCAATCTTTCCCAGCATCAGGGTCTTTTCAAATGAGTCAGCTCTTCGCATCAGGTGGCCAGAGTATTGGTTTCAGCTTCAACATCAGTCCTTCCAGTGAATATTCAGGACTGATTTCCTTTAGGATGGACTGGTTGGATCTCCTTGCAGTTCAAGGGACTCTCAAGAGTCTTCTCCAACACCACAGTTCAAAAGCATCAATTCTTCGGTGCTCAGCTTTCTTTATAGTCCAATTCTCACATCCATACGTGACTATTGGAAAAAGCATAGCCTTGACTAGATGGACCTTGTTGGCAAAGTAACGTCTCTGCTTTTTAATATACTGTCTAAGTTGGTCAGAACTTTTCTCCCGAGGAGTAAGCGTCTTCTAATTTCATGGCTGCAGTCACCATCTGCAGTGATTTTGGAGCCCCCCCAAAATAAAGTCTGTCGCTGTTTCTACTGTTTCTCCATCTATCTGCCATGAAGTGATGGGACTGGATGCCATGGTCTTAGTTTTCTGAATGTTGAGCTTTAAGCCAACTTTTTCACTCTCCTCTTCACTTTCATCAAGAGGCTAAGGAAGAATAGGCTAAAGATGGGCAAATTCAGACTAGGAAAAGCTTTTGCAATAGTCCAAAAGTGTTGGCAGTGAATTGGGTTAAGAAGATAGCTGTGGGAGCAGCAAGACATAGTCAATCATTTTCTGAAGACATAACCAACAGGATTGGCTGACAGATTGGTCGTGGACAAAGTGAGAGAGTATTAAAGATAATTCTGTGGTTTGAGCCTTGAGCAACTGGAAGGGTCAAGTTGTTATTAACTAAGATAGAAGACACAGCAAATGCAACCAAGTTTGGGAAATATCAGGAGAGCAGTATTGAAAAGTTGCAATTTGTTGTGCTTTTTTGGACATCAGAGAGCTGTAGAGAGCTGAGGCAAGAGTTCTGATAGAGATTTAAAATTTGGAGTTGTCCTGATGGCACTGAAAGCCATGATACCAGATAAACACATCAAGAAAGTGAACAAGAAAGAGAAAAGTTACAAAGACTGAACTGTGGACACTCTGATGTTTGGAAATCTTTGAATGAGTAGGAACTGACAGAGGCAACTGAGGAGGTTTGTTGATATAAGTCAAAGGAAAACAAGAGGGAGTACTGTCTTGGAAATCAGGTGACGCTAGATGTTGACTGGTCAAGTAAGATGCCTGCTGAAAATGGACCCTGCTGGTTATGTTAATGACATTGAAGTGAGTCTGGAGACCTGGATTCAAACACTGCTTCACTATTTATTAGTTTGTGACCTTGGGAAAGTCACACCCTCAGGAAGCTCAATTTCCCCAACTATGAAAAATGATTATAAAGGTGAAATAAGAAAGCTAAAAATGTGTAGAAGAATTAGAACCTAGCACATAGCAATTACACAGTAAATATCAGTTGCTTCTGAATTGAATCTTTTATTTATAGTTCAATTATTTGCTTATTTTTTTAACTAACTTATTTCTTATGCTTTAAACCTGGTCTCCACAATCAAGTCATTGCTATCTGACTCCTGTTCCCCATCCATTTTGAACTCCTAAGCACTTCTTCTAGGTTTAGCTCTGATACCACATTGTTCCCTCATTCTGTTGTAGCTAAGTTGATTGCTCTGAATTTTCAAGTCACTCATTCAATAATATTTTTGACCACCTAGAATGAGCCCCTGTGCTAAACATTGGCCATGACCCCTTGCAGCTCCAACCTTCCCAAGTCACCCATGAGTTCTCTCTGATAATGTCAGACTCCCATTCCTGGTTTCCAGAGGTTCAAATAAATCCCTGATTACCACTTACTAACCCTGAAATATTAAAGAAATTACTTAGTTTCTTGAGATTCAGTTACCTTCTCGAAGAAGTATGAATATAAATTGCTATGCTGAGAGATAGGTATTGTTCACATTGTGAAAAAATGATACCAAATATGTGAATGGTCTTAGTCTTTGTCAGTTAATAGTCAGTTACATAGTAGTAATACGAATATTAATTCCATCCTTCTGCCCACTCCATGCTGATGCCTCCCAAGACATGGTGTTAAGTTTCTGCAGTTATCCAGATGAAACTCAGACAGTGAAAAATGGTGCACAACAAATTCTAACACACTGTTTGAGACTTACACTGTTGGATTAGCTACCCAGCATTAGTTGCTCAGTCGTGTCCAACTCTTTTTGACCCCATGGACTATAGCCCACCAGGCTCCTCTGTGCATGGGATTTTCTAAGCCAGAATACTGGAGTGGGTCTCCATTTCCTTCTCAAGGGGATCTTTCCAACCCAGGGATCAACCTGAGTCTCCCACATTTCAGGCAGACCCTTTACCATCTGAGCCATGAGGAAAGCCTGGATTAGCTATATCCATTGAGAAACAAATCCTCACTTAATAGTTGTCTTAGTTATGAAAATAGCCTGTGTGCATGTGCAAACACACACACACACACACATAAAAACAGGCAAGCATCAATTCTGGTTGGTATATTGGGAAAAAATTTAGAAGAAAAATCAGCTAATAATTCAAATAAGTTTTCACTAGGACTCAAGTAAAAAATCCTGAGGCAAAACCCATACTTCATGCATAGTTTAGCCCAGTGTTTTTCTATCTCTGTTTCTATTTTCTTTCTTTACTCTTGATCTTGGCCAAAGGAAGCCACAAAGCATATTTGTGGCTTCAGAAATCCAGACCTATGCCTGGTCCTTACCTACTATGTATACATGTCCTGAAGAGGACATAAAGATAGCTTCAGAGTAAAGTTATGGGACATCCAAAAGATATACAGAGGAGAAGATATTTTTATTATTTTTTTTGCAGTGATGAAAAGTCATAGTCTTGCCGCGAAAAGACCTCAAATTTTATTAGAGTATATTGATATAAAGACATTTTAAGGAACTAAAAATAGGTAATTTTTAAATAGCAAGAGTTCAATATTTTGAAAAATAAATCATGTTTTTTTTTTAAATGAATGATACTGCTGAGTTAATTCCTAATCAGGTTGACTACTTTTGATTGATTTGGTCTAAAAATGAACTTATGGAGACTTAATTACACTGTGCGATCAGGGTATGCTTATTGATTGTGCCTTTGATATGATTAGCTGCACTGGATTTTGATGTCCTCATCTCTCAAAGATCAAAACTAGGATTGGACTTTCTGTAAGGGCCATTAGTCATATGCTCATGGCACGTGCTCAATTTTTTTCATTATGTAATAGGTAGAGGAGACTATTAAAAAGGCATTAGCTTTATGCCACTCAGAAATCTATCTTAGAAATGTGTCTGATGGAAACAGACCATATCTCTCCTCCTAACCCAACAGATGCTTAATAGACATCGATAGAATTGAGAAGGGAGCATTTTTATGGAGCATTTCATTCCTTGCCATCCACCGTTGTACCACAGTGGGGCTGTAGCCCCTTCACAGGTATTCCTAAATCTCACATCACCGTCTTCGGTCTAAACGCCCTAGTCAGCCAGCCACTAAAGACAAGGGAAAATACAGCTGTGGTGTTTTCTGAGTCCAGGCTCCAGCCAGGCGGCAGGTCAAATCCCTGTGCCCCACAGCCAGCTGGGGACCCCGTCCATTCCGGTCAGCACAGCGTTGTTCGTACCGAGAAGAACACCTCAGAAAATATGAGAGCCGTGGCGGCAGTGACAAGGGGAATGAGATGCGGAGCAATGCATGCCGGGAACTCTTGGCCTTAATTAGAATGCGCGTGTACAGTATTTATCTTTCACTCAAACCTATAAATAAGGCCAGCGCTTTGGCCATTACTGATGTCTGCCGTCATTTCACAAGGCCTCTGTTTTGATGGAGCACCAGCTGCTGCAAAATAATATTTCTTTCTTCTCTCATCTGCATCTGCTTCTGATGGAAACCTCTCAAAGACTTTGAGAACTATGATTGGAGAGGAGGAAAGGGGTGGACATCAACTTCTGAGAATCTAAGTAAAAATTGCTCTTTGGGGACTCTTCGCTGTGGTAAGAGACAATAAGAAGTAGAAAGAAGCTTACAGGAAATAATCAACTCTGTCCCCGAAGAGGCCTTCATTCTCAGCAACCCTGAAGGTATTTTTTCCAACTCCTCCTTGAATTATTTTTAGGGATTAACCATTCACAGTCTCCAAAGGTAGTCAACTCCAATTTTGGACACACTAAAATCTTCTTTTTACTGTTGAATAAATCTGCCTCTGTGCCATTTATCCCTATTGATCTGAATATGAACTCCCAGATGGAAACGTCCTAAATGTTCCAGACACTTACTGAGTTCTCCTATGTGATCTATGTGAATAATTATAAAACCAAACATAATTGTTTGGTTTCCTCTCTGAAAGTAAATTGTTAATTCCTTAAGGGAAGAAGCTGTTTTTTTGTTAAATTCAGTGTTTGTTAGTACATGTACACGGTAGGTCTTCAGTAAGTAATTAATAATCATTAAATCACTTTATTTAATTGAGATAGAAAAGTTGGCTTGGAGCCTCACTTCCAAAGATTCATGTCTTCTCAAAATAAATACTTTTGTCCTCTAGTTTGGTTTTCTATAGGTGAGGATGTCAGGTAGGCATATGCCCACTATTACTTTTAATGAATAGTTATTCAGAAAGTTGTGGTTGGGGCCAAGCACTAAACCACCTCTCTACTTCCCATGCCTGAGGAGATAGCATTAATTTCTCCTTGAAATACACTGCCATTCATTTCTTGTCCAGCTAGGCTCCTGGACAATCATCGGCCATCCCTATCATACTCAAAAAGAAAATAAAAACTAGATCAAACCAAGGACAAGCTCTTACACCCAACCTCATTCCCAGTGGGGATTTCATTATCTGTCTCAGCGTTTCCCTTAACAAATTGATGTATCGTGAATGATAATCTGCCTGCTGTTAAACCCTAGAGGGTAAGAACCTTACCGGGCTGAGGGCTTAGATTTTCCTTTTCTCCTTTACCGCAGCCATGATAAAATGCATCTCTTTGCTCAGAGAGGTGGGAATATAAGTATATTTCCCAAAGGCTGGGGGAAAAGAATTATAGATTTCTCATGGAAAAACTACATATTTGACAAGGAAAGACAACTATTTATACAAAAAATAATTTATAGAAGAGAAAGCTGACATTAAATGCTTCAAGCTTTCAGATGATGTTACATGATTCTTCTGGGTGCTAAAATGCCAAACAAATGCACATAAGTTTTGGAAAGTCTTTCAAGGCAACTATGCAATACAAAGTCAGGAGTCCTTGATCTGGAACAAAGTCAGTATAATTATTTACTATCTATGTGCTCTTGAGCAAAAATCTGAACCTCTTTGACTGACACCTATCTCCTCAGTTGCAAAATGGGGCATTTAATCCTGATTCACAACAAATGAGTAGCAGCAAATTATGTCCTTACCTCCAGCAGTGTTCTAGCTGAGGTGTTGAGGCTGAGAAGATGAACCAACAGACAGATGTGGTTTTTCAGGAGGACGAGCAAGTCATACCATCATGGACATCACACAGTTTGAAGATGGGACTTTAAACTGAAGTATTGTGAGATGGTGCAGAAGTTCTGGATGAATGTGAGGTTATGGCATGGATGAGAAGAATAAAGAGTGATGCATCTTGCAAGGATAAGTCTCATAGCAAAAGGTACTTCTTAGAGCACAGTGAAGGAGTAATGGCTCAGAGAAGAGAAGACATCATTGAAAGGATGTTGAAAATCTCCAACAAAATAGGTACTGAAATGCATGGAGTGTAGGCAGTCTTACCTGGACTCACTAAACACTATTTTTTTTTCAAAGTCTTCCAATGTGCTAGACACTGTTCTAAATGTTTCATAATATACTAATTTTATCCTCACAATAATCCTAATGGAGTTTTTCCTTCTATTTACTGACATAAACTCTGAGGCTAAGAAGCTTTTGGTACCTTGCCCAGCGTGATATATTTGATGAGTGGGAGAGCTGGGATTTGAACCCAGAGCCAGAGCTCTTTATATCTATCCCGGACTCCAGTGTTCCTGAGTGATTGCCAGGATCCACCCAAAGCCAGAGAGAGAAGAAATGGGCTGTGGAGAAATTACTGATATAGAGGAGTTTATTTACTTTGAAACTGGGGTTCAAGACGGCATTTGGAAGAAAGGGGTAAGAAGAAAAAATATACAAAATTTCATAATGAAAAGACTAGAATGGAAAAGTAAATGACCAGTGAGGCTGGAAATGTGGTGGTAGTATTTAACAATAAGGATGTGAAAGGTGGTGAATTTGATTGGCACCAAAGCTTGGAATATACACAATAGCTTCAATGTAAAGTTAGTCTTCTATTGACTCTGGCTTATCTTTGGTCCTAGTTCCAAATTGAACTCTTTGCCAAGATGCTACAAAAAGATCCTTCCTGGATGCCTTAGAGAGAGGAACCCAGGGTCTTTGTAGCTGAGGAGGACTCGGGTCCTTTCTGATGGTCACGGAGGCCATCAGCTGAAGTCACTGGTGCTTAATATTTGTTATCATCTGTGATGTTGGACACAGAGAAAAAGATGGGATAGGAATTCAGAGAGATGGAAGAACCAGACAAATGAACTTGTGTGCTTTGCAGTCTGCTTGGCATCTTGAAGCAGCAGTTTTTGCTATGGCTTCATAGCAAATGATATCAGATAGAGCACAGAAGGCTACAGACTTTGGCTTTCCTCAAGGCAGGCTGATATTTTGAGGACAGATCACTCTATCCTGTGTATTTCACTGCATTCCATTGGGAAAAATGGGGGCCAAAGCAATGGAATAAAATGTGTGCATTCTGCCCTCCTTCTCCCCACTACAACATACAACACCTCTCCTACATATACATAGCCAGTAATACACAGATCCTTTTACTCCCTCTATATCTGTATAGATGAAATCAAAGCCATATTGGAGATGTTCCCATTTGTTGAACTTTGGATCATTTACTTTGGCATGGATGTATCCTACAGTGGGTAGTAAGTTGCAGAATTCTTATTTGTTTACTTGTTTATATTATTGATTACTTACTTTCTTGCTTGATTGCAATCCATTACAGGCTGAACATAGTTAGAAATTCAAAAGGCTACAGAGAAATTCATGGATGAAGCATTGATTATAAATTACCAAGATGATACAGGATATTTGAGTGAGGTCCTCTAAAGGTGATGGAAAAGTGGACCTTCCACAACCTGTGAAAGATATATCCAATCTGCTTCTCTTGTCGGGCGGGGGGCGTGGGAAGGGAAAGGGTCTCAAGGAGAATAGAGCCCCATCCAGAGTATCATTGGCCATAATAAGCCATTGAAACCAGCAGTGTTTGCAGTGAGTCTTAGGGTCAAGATGCAAAGGTCAGCAGGGATCAGAACTATGGGAGGTGCCAACATGAAGTACCAGGTCCGGGCCAGTGGGTTCCAGAGATAAGAGGTCCTGTCAGACATCAGGATCATTTAAAGACATCGAAAGTAAAATGTTCATAAATATTTTAGATAATTAATAAGACCCATATGGACAAATCCTTTATTTTTAAGGAGCTAAACCAAGTACTAAGCCCAGAAGGACAAGAACATCTCCAAAGGCATTAACCTGGAGTACCACACCATCACAAAAGGCTACTCTGTGTTTAAAAAAAAAAAACTAAGGAATTTAGCGGGCAATAAGATAAAACCTTTGTAGGAACTTGCTAGTTTACAAGGCATTTTCACACATAGTTTCTCCATGGACTAGCAGGAGCCAGCGTGATTTACAGGCCTGCTAGAATAAGAATGCGATGGGATAAAGAGGTAGAAGGCCCAAGTTCTCGTCCCAACCTTGCATCTATGTTGTTAGACCTATATTCTCCTTTTACTTCAGTCTCTTTTTTCTTCATTTCAACTAGGACTTCTCAATCCAGCACTACTGAAGGTTTGGACCAGATGATTCTTTGTTGTGCAAAGCAGAGCGTTTAGCAGTTTTTCTGTCCTCTACTTGCCAGAGGCCAAGAGCATACCTCCCCCTCCCCAGTCACGACAACCAAAAATGTCTGAACATTGTCAAATATCTCCTGAGGGCAAAATCACACTTGGTTGAAAACCACTGATATAAACAAACGAACAAAACAGAAACATCTTCTCTGCTTGTCCTTAATGATCCCTGGGCTCACTTCCATCTTTTGTGAGAACTCTCTGTAGATCATGCAGCATCTTATGACTGCACAGACTTTGGTTAGGGCACTCATTTCTTGCTAGATGCATAATCAAAGATAAGTCCCTTAATTTAGCTGAACCTCAGTTTCCTCATCTGTGAAAAGGGAAGAATAATAAGATCATCTCCAAGGTTGTAGTGAGAAGGTGATACGAGATAACGTGTAGAGGACTCAGAGAGACATGGGTATGGGACCATTTATCATTGTTAGGTATCCTTATTACTGTTACCTTTATATGAGACAGTGGTTGTCTTTGACTGTTTGCTATATCATCCTCTCTGCCTTGTAGGAATAGGAAAATGAAGATGACAATTGCTTTCCCCTCAGGAGTCTGCAGTCCATTAGGAAACAGAGGCCTGTCTATGAATCACTGTAACAGAGGGCATCAAAACGATTGCCAGCAATGAACTAGAAGTAGCTGCTGCTGGGTTGAAAGGCAGAGAAACAGATGCCAGGACCACACTGATATGTAGAACTGTGGTACAGTGTCACCTGGGAAACTCTCAGGAGTTCTGGATGCTGTATCTCAAGATCAAAGAGGTCTGGAGAGAGTCCAGGGAAGGGTACCAAAAATGATGGGAAGTGTTAGGACCCTGCTGTCTTAGTCTGGGGAGGTAAAAGCAGAAAGAGGTCAGGATTAAAATCTACCAAAGTATGAAAAGTGGCTATTTATATTCAATGCTCCTTTATATCATTAATAAAAAGTGTTGTTATATTGTGTGTTCTGTGGCTCAGTCATGTCCAGTTCTTTGCAGCCCCATGAACTGTAGCCCACCAGGCTCTTTCTGTTCATAAAATTTTCCAGGCAAGCATACAGGAGAGGATTGTCATTTCCTACCCCAGGGGATCTTCTCAACCCAGAATCGAACTGGAGTCTCTTGCATCTCCTGCATTGACAGGCAGATTCAATAAAACTGTGTAGAGCAGAAAAAAAAAAAAAAAATAGTACCGATGAATCTATTTGCAGGGCAGGAATAGAGATGCAGACATAAAGAATGCTCTTGTGTACACAGCAGGGAAGGGAAGGGCAGGGTGGGACAAGCTGGAAGAATGGCATTGATATGCATACACTTCCATGTGTAAAATAGGTAATGGGAAGCTGCAATACAGTATACTGAGCTCAGCCTGGTACTGTGATGACCTAGAGGGGAAGGATGGGGTTGTGGATGGGACGGACGCTCAAAAGGGAGGAGATATATGTATACTTATAGCTGATTCACATTGTTGTACAACAGAAACTAACATAACATTGTAAATCAATTATGCTTCAGTTAAAATAAATAATTTAAAAATGTATAGAGTATCTGCACAAATCCTGGCTCTGTGCTAGGGTTATAGAAATAAACAAGTGCAAATCTTGCCCTCAAGGAATTCCAATTTAGAGGGGGAAACAAGTCTGCAAGCAAGTATTTCCAAGATATCAGTGGAATATCTAATGGCCTTAGGAGCAAAATAGTGGGAAGTCAGAGGGAAGAGTGGAGGCCAGCGAAGCAAGCTTTACAGAGGACATGATACTTGGTTAGTGCCTTAAAGGGTGAGTGGCATTTCAATAGAGAAGGAAAGCATCCACGGGTGAGAGAAAGGGAATTCCAGTTGCATGAACTTTGTGGATATTGGAGCAGATGTCCTGGAAGCAGCCTGCTTGGACGCTTCCACAAGAGCAGGCTTCTCTTTCTCTGTCCTTTCCACTTTGGTGATGAGTTTTTGGTCACATCTTCTGCATTTGGCTCCTGGATTTTCTCGCATGAGCACCCTGCTCAGCCTGTGCCCAAGTGGATATCAGCAGTTCAGGAACAACCTGAGCCAACAGGAATATGTGGGTAACTGGTCACGCCTCCCTCTAGAGGATGGATATTTGCATGAGGCACTCTGCGTACTTCTGGAGTGAACCGCAGAGCCACGCCTCACCGCCAACAGCAGCAACGGAAACAACCCTCCGTCCCTGCCTCACTCTCCCCATCCCTCACATCCGCTTCCTTTGATATATCCCCAAATAAACGGCTGGCACCCAAGCTTTCATCTCTGACTCTCTATTTTGGAGCAGCTCAGACTAAGATAAGGTCAGAGTGTAACTAAGGAGAAACCATCATTTTTCACCACTTTTTGAATTTCTCAAATTATAACAACAGTATACCATGGAACACTTTTTGTCAGAGAGACTTTTCTTCAGAGAGAGCTGAGCTAATTACCAGCTTTGTGATTGGCTACTTAATCAGTATGAGCCTCAGTTTCTTCATCGACTTCTTATCTTCTAGAGTTGGGAAAATATGTGAGATGGTTATCTAATGTACTTAATCTAGATGGAACATGAGCATGAACATCCTCTTAAAAATCTATTATACCTATTATACTAAAGAAGTTTGATACCACCTTACACAGCAACTGATTTTTAACTTTAGCTTTGGCTTCATACAAACAGCAACTTAGAAAGTCCTCGATAGTTACCATACTACTTTGAATTTGGCCCAGCATTTGACGTGTTTGGCCAAAGGAAGGATATTTCCCCTTCATAGTAGGCCTTGTAAGTTGTCAGTGCTTGACTTCTTTCTGGAACTCATCTTTGGGCTCGACTCTCAGAGTTGATTTGCATGACAAACTGAGAAAACCATCTTATTAGTTTATGGTCACAGCTCATTTTTGATCTAAAAGGCACATAACCAGCTTGATCAAGCACATGAATCCCTCAGCTCAGCTCTTAATCATCTTTAACCGTTTCAAATCAAATTTGCTTTCAATGGAAAAAAAGTTTCAACTATTGAGGAAATTCAAAAGAACATATCATAATGGACAGAAGATAATTTCTAAAAGCCCCCCGAGATTTGGGACATAGAAGCCATAGAATCATAATTTTAGAGCTACCGGGAAATTGAGAGAGGACCAAGCCTCCTTCATTATAAATGAGAAAACAGAGAGTAGGATGGGGAAGTGATTTGAAAAGAGACACACTTTGTAATCAGTAGTTGACTCACAACTAGGAGCCTGATTACCTAGCTTTTAATCCAGCATTCTTCTAGCTACACCATGAATTAGTAGCATAACAGAAAGATGGCTAGCTTTTCAAAGTCAGTTCAGTTCAGTCGGTCAGTCATGTCCGACTCTCGGCGACCCCATGGACTGTAGCACGCCAAGCTTCCCTGTCCATCACCAACTCCCGGAGCCTACTCAAACTCATGTCCATCACATCAGTGATGCCATCCAACCATCTCATCCTCTCTCATCCTCTTCTCCTCCCGCCTTCAATCTTTCCCAGCATCAGGGACTTTTCTAATGAGTCAGTTGTTCACATCAGGTGGCCAAAGTATTGGAGTTTCAGCATCAGTCCTTCCAATGAATATTCGGGGTTGATTTCCTTTAGGATTGACTAGTTTGATCGCCTTGAGGTCCAAGGGACTCACAGGAATATTCTTCAACACCACAGTTCAAAAGCATCAATTCTTCGGTGCTCAACTTTCTTTATGGTCCAACTCTCACATCCATATATGACTACTGGAAAAACCATAGCTTTGGCTAGACAGACCTCTGTCAGCAAAGTAATGTCTCTGCTTTTTACTATGCTGTTTAGGTTGGTCATACTTTTCAGAGTAACTATGGTGAAATGGATAATGCCATTTAGAATACATAAGTTCATAAAGTATTATGTATGGTTCTAAGTTAGAAAGGGGTTGAAGAAGAACTTAAACACATTTGTCACTGATAAAACCATATCAAGCTGTGAACAAAAGAAATGAATGCCTTTGCTTTAGGGCTGGAATCATGGATGCTAACACTGTACGTGTCCCTAAGGATACAGATGGATAGTGGAATGTTGTGATAATTGCTTAAGGAATTATTGGAATATGGCAATTCCTTTTTTCTGTATCCTGGTATTTTTAACACACACATACCCCTTCTTCTCTTCCAGTTGTATGAAAGCAAAATTTTAGATTCTCACTCTCAGAAATAACTTCTTAAAGTTTAAACACATATATATACAAATGCATATTTTATCCAACCTCATTTAAAAAAAAAAAAACTCTGTCCTAACTGCAAAGGTATTGAGAAATAATTGATTGTTTTCATTGTGCTAATTTAAGGTTGGTGAATTTAAGGTTCAATGGATATGAACTTGGGCAAACCATGGGAGATGGTGAGGGACAGTGAGGCCTGGCGTTCTGCAGTCGGACATGACAACAAAATGTTGGTGATACACAAATCATAAAACAAATAGATGACTGTGTTATTTTTCATGGGGATTCTATAGGAAAATAAACACCCTGGTAAAAAGTGGAGTTAAATAAGATTAACTGCCAGCTAATGCTTTGGTGGTACAAATCTGGCCATCTCTATTTTACATTAATTGACCAGATTAAGTCAGTCATTATTTGATTTTCATACTTTCTTTGTTTCCATCACAGTCTTTTCTTTCAGGCCATAATTACTAGTTACCAAGGTCTCATTAAATTCAGTCCAAAATCACACCCACAGCTTAATTAAAAGCTGTATAGTTTTTTAAAAAATAATAATTATGTAATAATATAAAATGTTTCTGAAATAGTATAAATACACATTATAAAGTATACGATACTCATAACATGTTATAATATATATGTAACTATATATAAAATATTCTGATGCCAGACATCGTAATAAGTTTTCAGGAATATAAAAATTGAAATGTCACCATCTGAGCATCTGACCTGGTACTGTTTAACTACAGCCTATTGTGAAGGCTCAGGTATTCTGGAGAACAAGCTGTCATTGAGAAAGGATACACTTGCCTCCTCCAAAACTCCTCCTCCTCCTCCAACCACCCACTGTCTCTAAGCCATGAATTTCCGTGCCTAGTGGAGCCGTTTATGAAATAACTGTCTCTATTGATTTCTACATCCAATACAGGTATGCTTGCTCAGCTGCCCGTCTGTTTTCTGCCTCAGGCAGGACCATTGAAAAAACTAAAGAGGAGATGGGTGTGTGCATGTGTGTGTGTGCATGTCTGTGTGTGTGGAGGGGTGTACATGGAAGTGTATGTGCATAGAAGTGATATTAAAGTGATATTCCTCCAATAATTCCTCTTTGGTGGGAAAGATGCTAATATGAAGCATGGCTTGTGGCATTTCTCCAAAATGCCGAGTGTGAGCTTTGCTTCCTGTTTAGGGGTTGTCAGGGAGCAAAGTCCACTGGCCTTCTGATCAGAAGACCCTGCTCTCCCCCGGTGCCACTAGTTGCCAAAGCTGTGACCCTGGCAAAATTATCAGACCACTCATCATTATTTTCCTCATTTGTTAAAGTTAATGGCTCACCACCTCTCTTACTTTATAGGGAGATGCTCAGAGTCATGTAGGGGAGCTCCTTTGAGGGCTCCTCAGAAATTACAGAGCAATGCTTAATTAAAGGCTTAGGTGTATTAGAACATCTGAGATGGAGGCCATGGTCTGAGAAGGGGAACAAGGGAATCTCTACCTCCAGACTATCGAATCATCTGGTTCTCTGAGCTGTCTTTGACCTCTGGCATGAGTTCTCCTAGGGTTATCTCCCATCCTTTTAGGTGACTGACTCTTGCAGACTATTTATTTTACACTAGACTCTAGAAGCTCTCTACCTCTAGACGACTCCGCAGATGCTGTTTCTCCAAAGGCTTTGAAGAATGATCTATGAAGGACGCTACAAAACATCTCAAGATCAATTGCTGTAATTATCTTCTGAATAATTTTTTGCCATTATTCAGGCGGTACATATTGTACATGAAAGGCTATGTTCAGCCAAACCAGAAGCTTGCTGGATCTGGGATTTACAGCTTACTGTGTAAGAAGATTTAGAAGGCAACCCCTAGGAAATCCATCTGGAGATTGTTGAGAGGATAAAGGAAAATATAAGTACTTTTAATCTTAATATTCTTTATGCTCTGCTCATTATGATTAGATATATCTTCTAGTTAAGCCCTTAACAAAAATAGAACTGGCAATGAAAAGACTATTTATTTTCTTTTCTATTGCTAAGGGAAAATAGCATGCATAAAAATAATAATAACAATGTAAATGCTCCAATACTTAGCTATTTAGAGAACCATCCAACGTATCTCATTTACTAAGTTTAGAGAAAAAAGAAATCTCTCTCTAGACTAAACCTGAGTAATGAAAAAACACAAGTTGACTTATTGTCACTTCCCGTCTTTGGTAAGCATTCAAACACTCCCTTTCTTTTTAATATAAAAGAGAAAGAAAATCACTGAGTTTTCTGTGTCTGTCTCCTGCAAGCTCTAAGTGTGGGGGAAAAAAAAGTGTCTAAAAGAGGCAGGCACACAAGGCCTCTGAGAGAGATCATGAGAGCTTCTTTTCCCATTAAGATTATTACTGAGGCAGGTTAAAGGGGAGACTAAAATCCAATATATTTGCTGTTGCATTGGTCATTAATATAAACCAGCTTTGGCTCAGAGGAGACAGTAAACACAACTTTTCCAGACTTTCAGCACCTGGGTGATAAGCCATCAGTGGCTAGACAATAATGCATTTTAGCCGTAAATTTCTTCTGAGTCATGGTTGATGGTTCTCTCCCTGAAAGGGCTATATAGGATCATATCAAGGCAAGTTAGCACAAAACTAAGGTGCTCTCTGTTATTTTTGCAAAGATCCAGGAAAAACAAAACTCCAGGTTATAAAGGCAATAACAAGAAATGATAAGTTTCTGTAATAGTGCAATTCATTTCAAAGGTTCCATTAGTGTCCATAGGGGTTATTTAGTTGACAACACTGGTTTAGGCAAGGTTGCTAAAATGCCCTGAAATGAAGTGGTTTTGTTACAGGAGCTGAGGATCATCACTCTGTAGCCAGAGATATACGTTCCGGGTTTAAATTCAGGTGGGTACCCTGCTGTCACTAGAAGAATGAATAATCTGGCTCCTAGATGCATGGAATGATTGAAGGTTTAAAATGCACAATTTCAACCTTTTCTAGTCCCTTTTCCAGAATCACAATGGGTGAGATTAAGGATGATAATGGGGAAGGTTGAAAAATAAGGCAAAATGAAAGTCCATGATATGCCTACTGGTCTGAATAACCACTAACTTCAGCTGGATTCAAACATTTTGGTGTACTCGGCTTCCCAATATGTTCACTTTTGCTCCTTACTTCCTGGGGGACTTGGGAAGGGAAAAAGAAAAAAGAGAAAGAGTGGTTCATAGTAGAATCATAACATTGCCGAGTTTGAAAGAATCTTAGAAAAATCATTTAATTCAACCTGGTGAGACAACATTCTAGGTGGGCTGAGTCTTTCTTACACACTCACGTCTTTTGTTTAGCACAGGCCCAGTTTACAGTAGGAGCTTAAAACATATTGACTGATTGAAGAGGCTTTCTCATTTTGTAGGTATGTAAATTCAGTCCCATGAGGTTAAATCCCTTACCCAAAGTCACAAGGCTAGATAGCGGCAGGGTGGAGACAACAGCTCAGATCTCTTGGTTCTTTGCAGAAAGAGAACAGATCTTTAAAGGACCAAAGATTTTATATTGTTTCCACATGTCAGTCATAGTTGTCTACTATGCAGAATTATGTTTCTAGTTTAGGGTATGTAGCTAAATTCTAGTAAGAAATTTTATCATGAAACTGGGAGATTCATGACTTCAGCCAAAATGGATAGTTCTGGAAGTACTTCCAGATTCCCCCATCTGGACTGTGTGTGTGGTCTGTGTGTATATGTGTGTCTGTGTGAGCAAAATTGAGGAATTTCTGACAGTAAAACATTTCTTAGTAGATAGATGAACATCAGATAATTCCATTGCCATGTAGACTGTCATGCTTTCTTGATGTGAAAAGACTTGGGCATTTTGCTCAATCTTTCAAAGGGCTAGGGTGCTCAAAAGCATTAAATACATACCAATGCTACCAAAGTGAGGGAAAAAAGCCCTAAAATCTGTGCATAATTGCACACATCAAGCTAATTACCCAGAGCACTATTAGCTAATGAGATTAGCCAGGAGGCCCATCCAGCATGGATTAATCAAAGAATAATGCCAATGCACATGCAGCAAAAAGGCACCTGATCTCCAACAAAAGAAGAGTTTGTCCACGTTTGGAAATATGACTCTACACTTATTTTCTGTCATCTTTGTGTTTTCTTTTAAAACACAAATTTCCTTGAGTTAATGCTCCAAAGGGGGTTACGATGGACTATAAATCCCATAGCTCTGTCACTCTAGAAAGAAACACTCAGCTGATGATTCAATCTCTTGATTAAGGAATGGAAACACTCATAACCTATGCCCTCTAATTCATAAGATTGTGAAAAGGTATTTGTGGAGCTATATACAGCCTTAGCTCAAAGTAAAATCTTTGGTGCTTAAAATAGCAAAGTAGTCAAATGGCCCAATTATGAAATATCTAGCTGGCATTTCCCTTGTCTTTCATCAGGGAAAATGTTCACATCAAGGAGAACAGACATTTAGTGTACAAGATATAAATAACCCGCCTTAAAGAGAATGGCAAATAATTGAACAGGAAAAAATACAAATAACGTAAAAATATTTCACCTTACTCTCAAGGAACTGTAACTCAAAACAGGAAAAAATATCTCAAAACTGTTAATAGAAAAAGAATGTCATTCATTCAAATATTTGCCAGTCACCAATGTGCATTATGGGTTTCTGCAGTGGCTCAGACAGTAAAGAATCTGCCTGCAATGCAGGAAACCTGGGTGCAATCCCTGGATTGGGAAGATTCCATGGAGGAGGGCATGGCAACCCACTCCAGTATTCTTGCCTGGAGAATCTCCATGGGCAGAGGAGCCTGGTGGGCTACAGTCCATGGGGTCACAAAGAATCGGACATGACTGAGTGACTAAGAACAGCAATATGCACTATAAAGATGCAGTGGTCATTGGTTCTTTATGTCCCCAAGTCACTATGTAATTTAAAAATTCTTTTATGCAGAAAGTGAAGAAAAACTAAAGAGCTTCCTGATGAAAGTGAAAGAGGAGAGTAAAAAAGCTGGCTTCAAAGTCAACATTCCAAAAACTAAGATCATGGCATCTGGTACCATCACTTCATGGGAAATAGACGGGGAAACAGTGGAAACAGTGTCAGACTTTATTTTTCTGGGCTCCAAAATCACTGCAGAAGGTGACTGCAGCCATGAAATTAAAAGATGCTTACTCCTTGGAAGAAAAGCTATGGCCAACCTAGACAGCATATTAAAAAGCAGAGACATTACTTTGCCAACAAAGATCCATCTAGTCAAGGCTATGATTTTTTCAGTAGTCATGTATGGATGTGAGAGTTGGACTATAAAGAAAGCTGAGCGCCAAAGAATTGATGCTTTTGAAATGTGGTATTGGAGAAGACTCTTGAGAGTCCCTTGGACTGCAAGGAGAGCCACAGTCCATCCTAAAGGAAATCAGTCCTGAATATTCTTTGTAAGGACTGATGCTGAAGCTGAAACTCCAATACTTTGGCCACCTGATATGAAGAACTGACTCCTTGGCAAAGACCCTGATGCTGGGAAAGATTGAAGGCAGGAGGAGAAGGGGATGACAGAGGATGAGATGGTTGGATGGCCTCACTGACTCAACGGACATGAGTTTGAGTAAACTCCGGGGGTTGGTGATGGACAAGGAGGCCTGGCGTGCTGCAGTCCCTGGGGTCACAAAGAGTTGGACACGACTGAGCAACAGAACAACAACAATAAGTCATCTATTCGTTCAACACATATTTACTAAGTGGGAAGTGTGAATCAGCCTCTGTTCTCAGCGCTGGGGATTCGGCAATGAAAAAGGAGGCCAGACATCACTGTGTTTATGGAGTTTCTGTTTCAGTGAAGAGACGGATGTGGACACTATCCTCCACGGAGAGCAGTATAGCTGAGAGAGGAGGCTCATTGTTGGGGTCGTGCGCTGTGAAGAACCAAAATATCCTCCTGTCAGTCTTTGTTTAGGGTTTAAGAAAAGGAAAGCTTGGAAGTCTAGAGGGATCAGAACAAATTTATACTGAAAGGAAGTGGTCAAATAGAAAGACAAGAGCAGCCAGCCAGTAATACCCCGAAGAAATGTGTGAGCCATCAAACTCTTGTCTCTCCTGCAGGTGTCTTTATGTCTGGTCATCCTCCTTAAGTTATAGACAACTTCATCCACTGGACCTGCGAACTGCTTCTTTCCCCACTGGTATCTGTGCACACAGCCTCCCTGGCTCAGCGTGTAACATGTCTCCCCCACGATGCTATTCCTCACGGACAGAATTGCTGATCCCAGGCTAACTCCCATACTAATGCAGCATGTTCTTGGATTCCATTTTTGGCAGGTTCCATCATACCAGGAATGACATCAGCCTCCTCCTGGGAAATAGGTAATGTTCATCTACTTTTTCTTAGATGTGGAAATCAGTCATGAAGTTTAAGCATGCAATCGGATGGTGCCAGAGTCCATATCAAAATACTAGTTATTTTTTAGTCAAAATGAATGCTCTCCTCATCACACTATACAATTTTACCAGGAACTTAGAGGGGCATCAGATACACTGATTATGCAGAAAAGAAGACGGGAAAGTGGAAGAATCCTAAAGACAAACTTGGTTGATTTATATTTATGCCAAAGGCTAGACTTCTGTGAATTTTTCTGCCTCCCTTCCACTTTGCCACCATAGGACATTCAATGATTTTCATAATCCTGTAACTTTATTCATTCCCTCTAATGAATAAATCCTTAACTCATCCCAGTGAAATAAATGAAATAGTTACTGTCAGCTTACTTGATGGTCCTTATTTGTAATACAATATCTTTTCTTAAAAGAAAAGTTCTTGAACTAATACATTTATGTCAGGGACTTTTTCAAACTAAATAAGATGAACTCATAGATTGCACAGCCCTTCTGTGCAGAATCTAAGTTTTGAGACAATCAGTGATGACAATTGCAAACATAAAACAAAGGTATTTTTTATTATTTACTTTATTCTTTGAGTCTCTTCAGATATTTTACAAGGAAGAAACTGGCATGTGTTTATTTTCAATCAGTCTCTCAACCTCATTGCGTGTCTCTGACATCTGCATTTACTGTACTCTGTACTCGAAGAAGAGGTTAAGAGATCAGAAATGTGGAAATTAACCTGCCAAGAATGTAAGGTAAATACAATCAGTGCTGGAATAAGAAAACAAAACAAAACAAAGTCAAACAACGAATGAGAAAAGAACAGAGCTTACTAAGGCTTTGTTTCTGCCTTGAAAAATTTGGAATTGCAGTTTGCAAATGTCTTCAACAAGGGCAATAAAAACTTGTCAGAAATGTAAAACACCAGCCCTCTCCCCATAGCTGCTTTTAAAAATTGCTCTTTGATTGAATCCACAGGGAACAGCGAAGCCAAGGCAATGGGCCTTACACAACGAAATACTTAAATACAATTGAGGAAGGTCTAGCTTTTGAGGCTCTTGTAGAGAAGAGTTTATTCACAGTGTTTTAAAAGGTGGATAAAGAGGTGAGCCGGTAGAGGAGGGGGAAGGGAAGGGGAGGGAAGGTGGGGTTGGGATACACAAGAGCAAAGAATGGACAAAAACATTTTCAAAATAAAATAAAATACCCTCAAGTAAGATTCTTTTATATAAACCTTTGGGGACCCAATAAGAAGCTGGGACTAAATGAAAGTGTTACCAAAGCAGATGGAGAATGACATCAGAAAATCAAATGACACATTTGAAAGGGCAAAACATCAATATTACCTAAAGAACTGATCAAATGTGTCATTTTGAAATGCACACCAAAGCAACAAAATCATGAAATGCATTAAAACGATGAACTGGGGAATGGAGAGTGGGCGCTTGGTTGGCTCCTGCCATGCAGAAAATCCGACATTGTGTGCCGGAATACATGAATATAAAGGGAGCCAGGTTGTTTCCATACACATTTAGAAATTGTAAAAAAAAAAAGAAAAAAAAATGATGGGCCATGCTTAAGAGATGCATTTGTTCCAGCCTAGGAGACTACGGCAGGTTTCCTGGACAGACGTCCTGATGCTGCCTTAGCAGGTATTCTCTGCCTCTGAGCTCCGGTAACTCCTTAGAGGCAGCTTCACAGGTGGGAGAACCCCAGGTTAAATCCATGAGCTCAGGACCAAGACTATGATTTTTTTCTTTTTTTTTTAGTCATGGAAGCCATTTGATGACTAACTTATCTATAGATGTCACCTAGCCCTACTAAACTTGTCTGCGGTAAACGTCTAATCATATTAACCAAAAGAACTGGTTTGGAATAGCTAAATGCAAGCTCTGTATTGTCTAGATTAGGAAAATGCTTGTATGTTACATCAACAGGCCAGCCATGTATCATTAAGTACACATGTTCTCTGAGAATTTTGAAAATGTTGCCAGAAATCTCCAATTTTAAGACCATCTGTGATGACAACCACAAACATAAAACATAAGGTTTTGGGGTTTTTCTTCATTTACGTGACCCTATCCTTCAGTAATCAGGAAAATTTAGAAAAGTCTTCGTTGGATTCAGGCTGGGAAGAACTGGGAACAGGTCTCCAGTATGCACTTCTTATGATATGGTGTGCTCTGTCCTCTGACCATAGTATGTGGTAGATAAAGGGAAGAACTTTAGCATTAAATTGATAGGGAGTTAATCCTGACTTAGTCACTTATAAGCTATGAGAATGTAAGCAATTTACTAAATCCCCCTGAGCCTCAGTTTCCTCATCTCTAAAACAGAGATAATGATGATAACTATCTCATGGAGGTTGTTGGAAGGATTAAGTAAAATAAAACATGTAAAGGATTTAATAAGTGTCTGACATAAACACTAAGTAGATGTAAGTTGTTAAATTAGATCATAAGCTGAGGAACTAAAAGGGATATATTCATTTATTCTGAATCTCTTTATAACGAATTAGTAAAAGCAGGTCCAGAAAGCTGAAATGACTTGCAGAGCAACCCTGCTGTGATGAACTGGAGCTTTCAATGCCTGCCACTTCCCTTTTTTATATGTTCACCTTCCACATTCATTTTTTGCCTTCGCACAATTGCTGGGAGGTGGAAGATATTTTTCCACACAATTCATTAGCTCGACCTTGAATTTCTTCCTTTTTCTTTTAAAAGTGTGCTCTTATTTAGTAAGAAGAAACCAATATTTTTTAAGAAGCTAATGGCTGATACTGGTGTTAAAAAACCCATATGCATCCCTTCCAGGGATATTTCTGCTTCAGAAGACTCAGAATTCTGATGGAGAGGATCTCAAGCACTTACTGGGCATGGAAGGAAGGGAGACGTTTGCTTGCATGTGGAAGACTTTCCTGCACCCTCTTTAAATGAAGCTATAGTGTCACCACAGACCTCAGCTTCAAGGGACACCACTAACTTTTCTGTGAATAATGCCTTGATAGATGTGAAATGCAAAGCCCATGAGTAGCCCACACATAGGTCATGCAGGAGATATTGAGACACTACCTCTCTGTCACTAGCTTTCAAGTTATAGAAGAGTGAAGCAGTTGCCTTCAGAAATATTGAAATGAATTCAAGTTCCTAAGGTAGATCAGTGGAACAGAAGGGAACAATTTCACTACCTCAATATAAAGTAGAAATATGTTTCAGAAGATTTCGTTAAAATTCAGCACAGAAATTTGAATGTTTCTGATTTTCTGATAATAGAAAATTGCGGAAAGAAAGAGAAGAAAGAAAAATAACTGGAAACCCTAAAAGAAAACAATAGTTCCTGTAGAAAGGAAGCGACTGACCTATATCTTTCAAATTGAAAGCCTCCATACATCAGAAGTTGGTTGAGACACCAGAAGGCCAAGGATTCCATGGTCATTTTCATGAGGTTCCCTAGGACATCTGATCTGTAACTCAGGATGCTCCAGATTCATCCAGATTGACTAAGGTTGTCTTGATTAAGAAATCAAGACCAGAAGTCCAACAACATCTGAGACTGTGTTGGGCCAGGATGACCAGGAGGCTGTACTTAAAAGGAAATGGGGCTACAAGTGATGGAAACAGCATTCCTCTTGTAGTGTGTTAGCTTTGTGCAAAAAAATGCTTCCCTGCAGAACTTGCTCCTTCCCTTCTTTCAGATCCCTGACTTGATCAGCATTTCAGCAAGATCTTTCCTGACACTGCATCTAAAACAGTAATCCCACCCCAGGCCACCCCAAGACCCTTGTCACCCTCCCCTTTTCTTTCCCTCAATACCATCTGACATATTATACATCTACTTGTCTATCAGTTACCTATTGCTCTGTGGTAGCTGGAAAGACGTCTTCCCCAAAGATAGTCACATCCTAACCCCTGGAATCTTCAACTATATCTTACATGGAAAAAAATATCTTCGTAGATGTGGTTAAATTAGGATTGTCAGGTTGGGAAGATTATCCTGATTTGTCTGAATGAATCCTAAATAAAATAACATGAATAAAATGGAGGTAGAAGGAGAATCTGATACACACAGAGCAGCTGAAGACACTGCAAAAAGAGATTTGAAGATGGTGGCCTTGAAGATTAGAATGATATGGCTACAAGCCAAGGAATGCCAGCAGCCCCCAAATCCTGGAAGAGGTGAGGAAGGGGTTCTCTCGTAGGACCTGTGAATGCACAGTATATGACCCTCCAGCACCTTAACTTTGGACTTCTAGCTTCCAGAACTATGAGAGAATAAGTTTGTATTGTTATTAAACCACTGGTTTGTAATCATTTCTTTTATTAATAGCAACCATAGGAAACAATATTGTCTTCTTCATTGGATTGTAATCCCCAAGAGGAAAAGGACTCTTTTCTCTTTGTTCTCTATTCCATCCTCTCTGCCTAAAACTGGGGCCTGGTACATACTAATTGCTGAGCATTTACCTTGGACAGTGGGCTTCCCTGGTGGCTCAGATGGTGAAGAATCTGCTCACAATGTGGGAGACCCAGATTCAATCCTTGGGTTGGGAGGATCCCCTAGAGAAGGAAATGGCTACCCACTCCAGTATTCTTACCTGGAGAATTTCATGGACAGAGGAGCCTGGCGGGCTGCAGTCAGAGTTGGACATGGCTGAGCAATTAACACACACTTTACATTCGATGAATGAACAAATGAATGAATGAGAAAAAAGTATCTGTATCTCATTTGGATCCTAAGTTTCAATCTTTTTGCCCCTCGAAAATAAAACAGTTTTGAACAGTTGGCATTTAAGAGCCCAGTAACCACTTCATAACTCAACAACTCACTCATGACATAACTAGGCCTACTTGAAAGAATCATTTCAGAAAGATTTTGCCCAATTAGTAAGTGGGACAGCTGGGTCTAGAAACCAGGACTTCGGCCCTCAGCCTAAGAGTCTCTCCAACCTGGCTCTGAGAGCCTCATTTAGACACAGGTTCTTCTGGCGAAATTCACAGGGCTGGGACTGAAACAAGACAGTTTTCCACAGGTAACACACACTAACCAGTCTCGCCTCTTCATCTATCATATCTCTAACAAATTTCTACGGTAATAGTCAAGGCCAGCTGCTACCACCCAAGGCTGGTTCTACCAATAATAGATTATTATAATATATGTAGCTAATAGGGCTTTTTCTGTCCTAATATGGCAGGACTAGATGGATCTCTGTAATAAAAACTAAGAATCTCTTGCATTTATATATTGCTTTTTCTTTCTAAGTGCATCCACATCTGTTATGTCATTTTCGCATTCTGATACCCTTGGGAGAGACAGATCGGTTTGGGGTAAAGCTCCTTTTATTCAGATATAGAAAAACTGGCAAGAGGATGATGGAGTGTTTCCAATGATCCTCCCTGGCAAGTGGGCATAGTCTTGTCTTCCTAAGTCATAGGACCTTGTTAGGATCAAATATGTAAGGCTGCTGCTGCTAAGTCGCTTCAGTCGTGTCCAACTCTGTGCGACCCCATAGACGGCAGCCCAGCAGGCTCCCCCGTCCCTGGGATTCTCCAGGCAAGAACGCTGGCGTGGGTTGCCATTGCCTTCTCCAAAGCGTGAAAGTGAAAAGTGACAGTGAAGTCGCTCACTCGTATCTGACTCTTCGAGACCCCATGGACTGTCGCCTACCAGGCTCTTCCGTCCATGGGATTTTCCAGGCAAGAGTACTGGAGTGGGGTGCCATTGCCTTCTCCGATATGTAAGGCAGGGTCCTAGAAAAGGATAGAGGCTTACACATACAATGGGTTACTCTTCTGAACCAGCTCTTGGTTTAGAAGAAAAAATTAAATTCTGGGACTCTTGTCTGGCAAATTATAATGACCTTTCCCCAAGCTCTATGGGTGTCTCTCTTCTCTTCTTGGCGTGTAAACTTTATGTTTCCACCAAAATCAGGAAGTTAATTTATTAAGCTCATGTGAAAAATATCAGTGTACTCTAGCTGCCAAACCACCATTAAAATGAGAAGAAGAACAAAAATCTCACTTTCATGAGCTGTGCGTACGTGCTAAGTCACTTCAGTTGTGTCTGACTCTTTGCGATTCTAAGGACTGTAGCCAGCCAGTCTCCTCTGTCCATGGGATTTTTCCAGGCAAGAATACTGGAGTGGGTTGCCATTTCCTCCTCCAGGGGATCTTCCTGGCCCAGGTTTTCAATCCATGTCTCTTGTGTCTTTTGTGTTGTAGGTGGATTCTTTACCTCTGAGCTGAAGCAATCATAAAGATAAAAATTAATATACACTCAATCATCTAGTGTTTTCTCCATGTCTTCCATAATCTGCTCAGAGGAAGAAAAGTACATGATGACAACCCAAGGTGGTTGATTATCTTGGCCCAAGATAATCAAAGCCAGATTTGAGGGAGATGGTTCATCCTATTTTTAAATAGTTCCTGAAACACATTGATATTGTTTGGAGAAAATGTGGGAACCACGTCAATGGGAAAATCTTGGTTACCAAACTTATTCAGTGCAATTATTCCAAAATTATATTCCTTACTTCTTTTCTAGCACAAACTGAGCAACTTTAAAAAGGAACACAGAACATTTACACCTTTTTAGAACAAAATAAGATGCTGCTCTTATAAACCATTTATTTCTAATTGTATAATTACTTTATCATGTAGCACTTGCTGAGAAAAGACTATAAGGCAAAGAATAGACTGATTTAAGGATTTTTATTTCCCTCCTCTGGAAAAAAAAACAAAACACTAGCAATCCAATTTCTTTTCTCTCTGGAATTCAAAAATGTTAAAGCATAGCAAGTGTTCCTCATTTCTGGATAATAAAATAATGGTGTAATTAACAATTGGTTAGCGTGACATCACAAGAAATAGTTGAATCTACTTGTGAATAGAAGCAAAAGCCACACTATTTTAAGGAATTTTGGAATGGGAGTTAATTGCTATCTAGCCTAAAAATGGGAATAGAATTCTTCCAAAGTGCATACTAATCTTAGAGGGCTCTTTTGGTGCTTAAAATTGCTACTCTGACTCTGGGACTGACAATGCTGTGCATGGAGCCCGTTAAGTCTTGGAAACTCTTCTTTCAGGGTCCAGGACTTCGCTTCTACTCTCAGGGACCTGTAACACCGCTCCTGCTGGCTCCTCCAGGCCACTGTCTGCAGGCCGTGCAGTCAGAAGAACTGAAGAGTGACCAATCTAACTACAGGCCAGAGATCACAGACTGGGTTGGAGAGGACTGGGGTCCATCTCTTCTGCATAATTGTCTGTGAAACCGCATCCTTCCCCAGATGGGACTCAAACCCAGCCAAACCTCAGTTTGGGACTTAAATCTCAACACCTAATCCCTGACTTAGGAGGGGACTCGAACCCACTGCCTTTTAACTGAAACCGCTCACTGGGGTCAGAACTTACTGAAACTCAGGTTCTTTTATCTTGTTGCAGAAAGAATTCAGTGTGAGACAAAGTGATAAGCAAAGAGTGAGCTTATTAGCATAGGATGCTTGTGGAGACACAAGTAGCAAGGGAGTGCAGCTCCGTGAAAAAAGGGAGAAAAAGTGGGTTTGGGAGAAGACGACCCTTTTCCCTCATTTTTAGACAGAGGTCAAGGTTTATATCATTAGTTCCTGCTTTGACACTATATGGTCTAACAGGAATAGTCATGGTGCTATTTAAAGCATTTTTATATTAGCAAAAGGGGTGTGATATACACTGCAGTATGGTAATCTGTTTCAGGGTTTTAGTACAATGTCCCTTTTCACCTAGTTTTTTTTTTCCCCTTTCACCTATATTCCTATCTTGGCCACATGCAGAAACCACTCACTACTCTTCAAGGACCGTTAATTCCCTGACTTTGTATAAGATTCAGATTCTACATCTGTTGTTTTATGTTTTAACTCTCAGGATTTGTGGCTTGAGTGTGCCTAGCACTTGAATGCACCTGGTCTTCCTTCAAGCTACTGTAGCTTGCAGTTCGTTATTGGATTCCTCTCTTGAGTCGTCATTAGCTTACATCAGTGGCTCAAACTGCCTTTTAAATCCCCTCTCTGTCCCTAATGGGATTTCTAAACTAACTGTTTAATTATCCTACTTTATTCTTATAATCTGGAGCCATCCCTCACCTGGACTGTTGAACTAGCCCCTTGAATGGTCTCCTTATCTCCACTCAAGTCTCCTTTCTGCAGGTCCTTCCCACAGCAACTAAACAGGTCCTTCTAACATGCAAACCTGATTGCTTCTAGATTGCATGCACATGTGCTCAGTTGCTCAGTTGTGTCCAGCTCTTTGCGAGCCCATGGGTTGCAGCCCACCAAGCTCCTCTGCCCATGGAATTTTCCAGGCAAGAATACTGGAGTGGGTTGCCATTTCCTCCTTCGGGGCATCTATCTGACCCAGGGATTGAACCCTTGTCTCCTGAGTCTCCTGCATTGGCAGGCGGATTCTTTACCATGAGGCCACCTTTACCATGGAAAGGCCATTCTTTACCACGGAAGCCCCTTGCTTCTTGATTAAAATCACTTAAAAAGTTCACCTTTTCCTTAGGATAACATCCAAATGCCAGAGGATAGACATTCAAGAATTTTCTCCATTTTACCCTAACCTGTCTTTCCAGATCCCCTGCTTCCATTCCTCACTGTTCATTCCTAGCTATTGCTCAAGCCACACAAATGACAGATTTGCATGCCTCTAATCTTTCTGCCTGGGAACAGCTTCTTCCATGAGTTATCCTGGCAAAGCCCCCTCATTCTTCAACTCAGTGTAACCTTGGATTCTAAGTCGCCAAAAGGGTAGGTGCTACATCGTCCATCTTCGTGAACATCGCAGCATGTAACTTGCTTGGCTCACCAGATACATTGTAACTAATTGTGGGAAGAAAAGAACTTGCATTTCTTACAAGAGGAGCCATCCTCCTTTATTTACTCCTATTGCTCTTTTACTCGATTTCCTATCCCTTGAGGGGTTTTTTTTACCCTTTTCTTTTTCTGTTTTCTTTAGCTGGGGTGGGGGTGGGGGAGGATGGGAAGAGATTTGTAGTTGGTGAGCCTGTGGCGCAACCAGTTGCTGTATCTGCCTCTACTGGAATTTCTTCTTCATGCCCTATTGAGTGCATCTGTCTCGGAGGCCTGGGTTGTGACAGCTGTTTAATAAACCACATCAACAGCACACAAAGCTTAAGATGGGAGGCGAGTGAGAACCTCATATTGCATTTCAACTCTGGCGATAACTTCTGAATTCCATTATCTACCATTTTCATACAACCTTTATTATTTCTCCCATCTCCCCCCACCCCCACCCTCCGAGTTTCCTTCTTGCCTTTGGTGTCGTCAAATGGCCTTTTGCTCTAGGGTTGGTGGTTTCGTATAGTCAGCCTCTATTCATATGCATGAGCTTACAGCTGCTCGAACACTTCAGAAATCTGATCAGTCTCCCTTTCTCTTGTCCCATCCCTTCTCCATGCTTTGTAAAATCTTCCCTTGGCAGAGAAAAGGCCACATCTCTTAGCGGCTTCTACCCTGCCTCTCCCCATTCAATTATGGAGATGCATTATAGTGGAGTGTGGAGGTGGTTATCCTTTCAAGGGCTTACATATTCCCATTCATCGGAAAGAGAGGTGGGGGGGTGGGGGGGTGCGGCGAGGAAAGAGAAAGGGGTGGTGCCTGCCATGATTACACGTTCTGGAAAGCCAGCTTCTGACATAGACCTTGCTTCCAGCTACACTATCTTCCAGGCAGTAAGAAACACATCTTCACATTTACAGTAGAAGAGATGGATAGCAAATCTCCAGGCATAGCATTACCCCCAAGAAAAGTTCCATTTTCCCCAGGCACGTAAAGGCAATCTTGCTGTCTCTCCTGGGGTGGGGCCGACAAAGCTGAATCCCACGAGCAAAGAACGTGTGCAGGAGCACGTGCAGTTTGAGGAAACACCTGTTTCAGCCGCCCCACGTGAACCCTCGGTCATTCATCATTTTCTGCAGCTCACAGGGGAACCAGCCAGGACAGAGTGCCAGATTGCTGGTGGAGGCCCAGCTCCAGTCAAGCGCTGGCATCCCATCCAAACAGGTTGAAATGAGGTTTCAAAACTACCTGTGAGCAAGAAAGATGAGGTGGAAAGTCGCTGATGCAAGCAAAAATACCACAGTGATAGCTGATCGGGGAAGGGAGCGCGGGCAGACAGAGCTGTTTAAAACATTTAAAACGTGCTCCTCTTGAAGCCTGTGGCTCCCTTGTCTCCCTCAACTCTCTCTTTTATTAACTTCGCCTCTTTTATGAGTAGTTTAATAAAACTATTTTCTAGTCTGTGCGGGGAAGATCATAAACACTCGTGCTTTAGAAAAATAATAACAAGATTCCTAGGATATCCAGAAGAGAGTGAGTAGTCGGGATGGGGGGGATGAACAGTAAATGGTACCACCTAAGGGCTCCTGTCATCTGGAGGCCTGTGTAAGCCAGGCACCAAGGTCCCTTCTGAAAATTCTACTGACATGGTATGAAAGAAGACATACCTTTTTAGGCCTGGGAAGGAAGATAATCCTTTATGACTCCTAATTTAATGTGTTTATATCCAGAGACTTATCATCTAATCCCTGGGCTTTGCCTGAGGTCACAAGAGCCCCATCTTATTCCATGTGCAGAATGACGTTGAACAGGGAGAGACAGCCTGGTCTGAAAGCCCACTCTGCTCTGAACTGGCGGGCCACCCAGAGACCCTAAGACCCCTTGAGAGAGTTGATGAAGCAGTTGTTCTCGCTCCCTGACACCCAATATCTAGTTCATCAGCAAATCCTGTTGGCTCACTTTTAAATATATTCCAAATCAAATCACTTTTATTATCTCTTCTGTTATCACTCCAGTGTGTGTTAGTCGCTCATTCATGTCTGACTCTTTGCGACCCCATGGACTGTAGCCCACCAAGCTCCTCTGTCCACGGGATTCTCCAGGCAAGAATACTGGAGTGAGTTACCATGCCCTCCTCCAAGGGATCTTCCCAGCCCAGGGACTGAACCTGGGTCTCCTGCATTGTAGGCGGATTCTTTATCTTTTGAGCCACCAGGGAAGCCCCAGGTATGGTCCAAACCACACTTATCTTTCATCCATACTGTAATAGGAAAGAACAAATTTAACCCCCCCGCCCCCTGCATTGGACGTATTTCTTTTACTTTTAACATTTGTATTCTATTGCTTTTGCTTCCAGTTAAGAATATTGCCTATAGCCTGAAAGATATAGGGTAGCCCATTCTCAAGGCTCTGACCTTTAAGGGTATAATGCTTTTCTATTCATATAGAGATAAAAAGTCATAGAACAGGGAATAACATTTGCCTTGTTGGAAGTTTACAGGAACATCATGTCCCGACCTATGTGGACAAGCTGCAAGAACAAAGGATTCTGACACCAAGAAGTTTGCAAAGACCAACCACACCTCCTTCCCTTTTCAGTCTAAAAGAAGGCCGATTTCTGACTTGGGTAAGATGGTTCTTTGGGACGTGAGTTCACCTCTTCTCTGCTGGCTGCCTTTCTAAATAGTCACTATTTCTTGCCCCAACAATTTGTCTCTTGATTTATCAGCCTATTGTGCAGCTAGCCGTACCAGCTTGGACTTAGTGACAGTTTACTACAGGAGCCACAACCTGATCTTTCTGCTTCCACTTGCGCTCCCACCTCCCACTCCACCTTTCTGTTTATGCTCCACAACAGAGCCCAAGACATCTCATGAGGTCTCCCACAGCCATCACTGGATCCCCAGGTCTCTCCTTTGCTTCCTGCATTTTCTACATATGCCCTCTCACTCACTGTGAGTCAGCTGTCTTGGCCTCTTGGAGAGGTCTCTGGGGGCATGGTAGGAGTGCCCCACCTTGGGGCTTTTGCCATCATCCACACCTAAGCCTAGAACACTCCCCAGACATCCTCATCGTTTACTTCCTTCAAGTCTATCTGAGTCTCACCTCCTTGGCAATACTTTTCTTGATCACCCAGCTTTAACTTGCAGTGACCATGGTGACCTCCTTGATCATCCAGCTGTGATGTGCGGTGACCATGGTGACCATGCAAGCATTCTCTATCTACTGTATCTACTTTATTTTCTCTGTTGCATTTATCACAACCTAACACATAATATATTTAACCCATTCCCTGATCTGTATATTGCATAAAGGCAGGATTTTTATCTGTTTAGTTCATTGTTGCATCCTCAATGTCTAAAACACTGCCTAGCAAATAATATGCGGTTTAATATGTATTTTTGAGAGGAATGGTTATCATGTCTATTCTTTGGTTAAAATTCTGAAAAGTTGGGGGTAAAGGTTACTTCTGCATGCACTGATGGTGCGGGGCGCACAGATTTCCTGGGACTCCAGAAACTGGCTTTCCCTGTGATGTGGGTGTGCGGTGATTGGGTCAGAGAGCTTTTCTGATCTCTCAGGAGTATGGGTCAACTGCTGACCCAGACCTTGGGAAGCGGGTTTTCAAGTTTAAAAGAAGAAAATAAAAAATGTACCTACTGTAGTCCAATCATTCATGCTTAATGAAAGAATACCTCTCAATAATTGGGGAGAAACCTTCATTTAACTCTGTGGCACCATTCTGGAACAAAAAGCAGCTAACCAGCAAGAAACAGCATCACCACCCCGGCTTCTCCACTCTCATTTTTACTACTGTGATTTTGTCACTACAGGGATCCTCAGGGTGGCTTTGCAGAGAGCAGTGAGGACAGAATCAGCTGCTGAAAGATATATGTGAAGCCGTTCAGAAGGAAATTTTATAGCATGGATTCCCATGGCTTTAGTGGGAAAGCTCAGGAGTCAAAGATTTTGCATTAATTGTCCTGTCTTGGCTGCTTTTCCCTAATACTCACACGGCCTAGATGAAATGTCTAATCTCTTATTCTACCTTGTTGACCCAGTGATGAGCATCACAGCTCAAAGTCTAGAACCTGGACTTACACAACAGCTTCTCCACTTGCTGCTCTTTAAAATTGAAATTGAAGAGTAGAATTGACCAAACTCTTTCCACACCAATACAAGATCTCAGCATCTGTTTCAACCTGGAGTTCCAGAGTCTACAGAGGACACAGGAATGGTATGTGTCCTGGTATGGACAGATAATGGTATGGTATTAAGGGAAATGATTAGAAGTAAGAGCCGTCCAAACTGACAGCATCTAGAGGTGGCTATGGTAACCAAAGAGAAGGTCTAGATGTAAATGGTCTAGAGGTGACAGCTGAGCGATAGAAAATAAAAATATGCATCAGGTCTTGAAGGGTGACCAAAGAAAAGAGAAACCTGGAGCCTCAATCTCCTGCATCCTCTCTCTTGGAAGATAAGGGATCTGTTAAAGGAACCAAGTGTATTCAGACAGGAATAGGCAGCACTTAACTAAATTTGGAACAAATTTAATGAGTGATATAGGGTCATCATTGCTTAAAATTCTGAGAAAGCTACATGTGGGTAAGAAGCAACAGTTAGAACCTTATATGGAACAACAGACTGGTTCAACATTGGGAAAGGAGTATGTCAAGGCTGTATATTGTCACCTTGCTTTTTTAACTTATATACAGAGTACATCACGCAACATGCCAGGCAGAATGAAGCACAAGCCAGAATCAAGATTGCCAGGAGAAATATCAACAACCTCTGAGATGCAGATGGTACCACTCTAATGGCAGAAAGTGAAGAGGAACTAGAGAGCCTTTTGATGAGGGTGAACTGCTGCTGCTGCTAAGTCGCTTCAGTCGTGTCCAACTCTGTGCGACCCCATAGATGGCAGCCCACCAGGCTCTCCCGTCCCTGGGATTCTCCAGGCAAGAACACTGGAGTGGGTTGCCATTTCCTTCTCCAATGCATGAAAGTGAAAAGTCAAAGTGAAGTTGCTCAGTCATGTCCGACTCTTCGTGACCCCATGGACTGCAGCCTACCAGGCTCCTCTGTCCATGGGATTTTCCAGGCAAGAGTGCTGGTGTGGGGTGCCATTGCCTTCTCTGATGAGGGTGAAAGAGGAGAGTGAAAAGCTGGCTTAAAATTCAACATTAAAAAAGCTAAGATCATGGCATCTGGTCCCATCACTTCATGGCAAATAGATGGGAAAAAAAGTGGAAGCAGTGACAGATTTTATTTTCTTAGACTCCAAAATCAATGTGGACAGTGATTGCAGCCATGAAATCAAAAGACGATTGCTCCCTGGAAGGAAAGCTATGACAAACCTAGACAACGTGTTAAAAAGCAGAGACATCACTTTGCCAACTAAGGTCTGTACAGTCAAAGCTATGGTTTTTCCAGTAGTCACATATAGATGTGAGAGTTGGACCATAAAGAAGACTGAGTGTCAAAGAATTGATGCTTTTGAATTGTGGCCCTGGAGAAGACTCTTGAGAGTCCCTTGGACTGCAAGGAGATCAAACCAGTCAATCCTAAAGGAAATTAGTCTTCAATATTCATTGGAAGGACTGGTGTTGAAGCTGAAGCTCCAATACTTTGGCTACCTGATGAGAAGAGCCAACTCATTGGAAAAGACCCTGATGCTAGAAAAGATTGAGGGCAAAAACAGAAGGGGGTGGCAGAGGATGAGATGATTAGATAGTGTCACTGACTCAGTGGACATGAGTTTGAGCAAACAGGTAAATAAATAAATAATCATGCTTAGCAATCATGTGGTGGACAAAGATTGGAATGAATGCATTTGGACAGTGGAGCTAACAGAATTTTAAAGCTACCACATTTTGCTATCATCCCTACTTTAACAACTGACTACTCTGTTAGTCTCATCAGATTTCACTCTGTGCTCTCAGCGCCTTAGTGTTTACAAAACACCATTATATACATCATTTCATCTTGTCCTTGTCCCTCTGGTTACTGATGGGGCAAAAGAAAGGAATTATTTCAGTTGAATCCCAAAACATGACCTACTGGTCCCCATTCTATCTGTTTATGGCTTGAATTAAATATTTTTAGTGCAAATAAACAGATTCCCTGATTTGCAAAACACTCAGCCATAACTTCTGGCCATAGGATAGAATTCTTCTGTTAAACAGCAAATTCCTGGGGGCAGGAGGCTGAAGCCTGTGACAAGGACATCCTGTTTATCCCCGTAACTCCAACTCTGCCTTCTCCTTCCCTGCCTGCAAACTGTGTGCTGATACTTAGGGAGGATACCCCCAGGCTGTTCTCATCTTTCCTCTTTGTAGAAGAGGAAGCTAACGAAGGCTCCCTTGATTGAATTTTGTGTGTAAATTTCCCCAGGTGAGACTATAAGGAAAGAAAACATGAGTGGGATGAAATAATAGTCTCAGGTGCATGTGCCATGATTGGAAGAGCTCTTAGAGGCTTTTCAGGCTCTTTGTCTATAGTCACGTGATGTTACATCCGCTTCCTGCATTCCCCCCTCCTGTTCCCAGCCCACATCAAGACTTCCTGAAATGTCTCCTGCTCACCACCACACGTGGCAGGAGAGTGTGACTCAGATCTCCGCCTGCCTCCCAGCCTTGTAGATGCACACAGAGCGCCGCAGGAGAGCAGACGTGTTTGTCTGGCAGGAGCAGACTTCCTCATCCCTGCAACCACTGCGCAGCGGTCCTAGGGCTCTTCTGCTCTTGCTTTCCCAGCACCCCTTGTCAAGGTCCTCATCTTTGCAGGCTGCTTCACTGCTGTTCCAGATGTGGATGCCCACTGTGAAATGCCAGCCTCTGTGTCAGAGGCTGCTTCCCCAAGCAAGACTGAGCACTGCAGGAATCATGAGCACTGCAGGAATCATGAGAGTCCCTCTCTCCTCCATTGACTATCATCCTTTCTCAGCTGGGAATGTGGAGAGTGCTTCTTGTCCTTCCTCTCTGAGAATCAGAGCTCATATCCCATAGTTTTGTTGTGTGTTCGGTGGCTCAGTCATGTCCAACTCTTTGTGACCCTATAGACTGTAGCCCGCCAGGCTCCTCTGTCTGTGAGATTCTCCAGGCAAGAATACTGGAGTGGGTTGTCATTTCCTCCTCCAGGGAATCTTCCTGATCCAGGGATCGAACCTGTATCTCTTGCATCTCCTGTATTGACAGGCGGATTCTTTACCAGCTGAGCCACCTGGGAAGCCCAACCAATTGTCTATCTGGACTCAAACACAGCCCAAGGCACTGGGTGGAAGGAACACACCAGCTATCACATTTCCCACACCCCTCATCTCTGACGCTGGAAACAGCTTTCTCCTTAACAGGTAAGGAGGAGCAGAAGTTGCTACCCCAAAATGTCTCTTTGGTAGAATTATCTTGAACTGATTATTTTTAAGAAATTGCAGATACAGGAAAAAACCTGAAAACTGGTTAGAAATTACTCTTTTGTAAGACATGTATGTTCATAAAGGAAATTCTTCTATAAGGATGTCTCTTTTTCTGTATCAGAAGTGGAGAATGCTTCTAACCTTCTAGAGACTTTTACCCATGGAGAAGGCAGTGACTTAAATCTGCAAAACAACCTTATCCTGTTCACCATGCTGACATGGGTCATTTTGGGGAGTTACTCAGTTTTCCTGGGGATCTCCCAGGTACATAGGAGGAACACATGACATTTAACTTCTCTTTGTTTTTCTGTTTATCTGTCTTTTATTACAGGGAGGTCTTAGCCATGACCCTAAGAGGGAGAAGGGAAAATTATTTTTCTATGTGACACAGGCCTCTCCCTTCTCGTTGAATCACTCACTGAAACTACTGTCTGAGGAGTGACCAGCTCCATAAACCCAACCAAAGAACCAGTTGGCTGCAACATCCTCTCAGGCTTCTGACAGTGACTCATAGCCCTTCAAGCTGCAAAGCATTCATCCTCTCCTACCCACCCCACCCCACTTGTACGATCTGCAAGACTACTGAGGACCTGTCTTTAGACAGATGATAGATGAAGCAGAGCCCCCCCACCTCTAACCCCCATGATTCATAAGTCATGGACTTTCAGATGCAGCCACCAGTTCTCCTGAACTTCCGTTGCTTTCCTTAGGCATTCGCAGAGTTTTGTCAGTAACCTAAACAACTGGCCTCCAGGCTTGCCCCTTTCTGAAACAATCAATCCAAGGCTATTCTAAAACCAAACTTGCTTAGAATAGAAAGTTCCACCTCCTGGAATTAGCCGCTCTGAATGAAAAGATAAGCTCATGTATTTTCAGTTCTGGTATATGACCTCCTGTCTTGCTTAAGGCTATCTTGAGAATCTTCCATGAATCCTGACCCATTTCATTTTCAAAGTTTTCCAAGATTTTGAGAATTAATCATTTTTGGTGTGCAAAGGTGCACAGAAAACACTAAGGACAGGCTAAGCAAGTGCTCTGATTCCCCAAAGGGAAATTGTGGAAAAACCTTACCAAAGTACTGGCTTCCTCTGTCAAAACACAGACCTCCCATCCACAAGATGTCAGCAGGGTAATTTGCAATAATGATGTTATTCGAGTCCAAGAGGAAACAAATGGGCCAACAGTGAACTGGACAACTAAGGGAGATGCCTTCTTCATGGTCCTGCTACCGAGTTGGTCAACTATACCTCCACCAGTATCCTAGACCAAGCTGAGACCCGCTGTCTCAGCCAGGGAGGTTCTATTTCTGATTGGATTCCTGCAGTCAATAACAAAACCAATTCTGAGACTGGAACAGTGCAACCTTTATTCAATGGTCAAAGGATGAAGAAGCAGGAACCTAGTTTGCAAATCAGCTTCTCAACCCGATTCAGGTGGAGACACCAAATATATAGGAGGGTGAGGGGAAAGAGAGGGAACTGGAAAGAGTGGGAGGAACACTCATGAATTATCCAAGAACAGGGGCATGGTTTGGACCCAGAAATGATGCAATTCTCCTTTTCAGCCATTGCATGGGGTTTTTCAGATGTTGTCACGGCAATCATCAACTATCAGGGCACTGGTTGGTATGTTCAGTTCAGTTCAGTTCAGTCCCTCAGTCGTGTCCAACTCTGCAACCCCATGGACTGCAGCACACCAGACCTCCCTGTCCATCACCAGCTCCTGGAGTTTACTCAAACTCATGTCCAGTGAGTCAGTGATGCCATCAAACCATCTCATCCTCTGTTGTCCCCTTCTCCTCCTGCCTTCAAGCTTTCCCAGCATCAGAGTCTTTTCAGATGAGTCAGTTCTTCACATCAGGTGGCCAAAGTATTGGAGTTTCAGCTTCAGCATCAGTCCTTCCAATGAATATTCAGGACTGATTTCCTTTAGGATGGACTGGCTGGATCTCCTTGCAGTCCAAAGGACTCTCAAGAGTCTTCTCCAGCACCACAGTTCAAAAGCATCAATTTTTGGGCGCTCAGCTTTCTTTATAGTCCAATTCTCACATCCATACATGACTACTAGAAAAACCATAGTCTTGACTAGACAGATCTTTGTTGGCAAAGTAATGTCTCTGCTTCCTAATATGCTGTCTAGATGGTCATAACTTTCCTTCCAAGGAGTAAGTGTCCTTTAATTTCATGGCTGCGGTCACCATCTCAGTGATTTTGGAGCCCCCCAAAATTTAGATGCTAATGCATTACAGTGAGCGTATAATGAGGCACAAGGTACACCGGAAGTCAAATCTTCCACCATCTTGGACCTAGTTGGTTCTAACCAGTCCTTATTTTTTCTCTTTGCAGCTTTCTCCTGAAACTTGGATAAGAGTAATTGGTTCCCACTTGAGGGAGAGGCAGGGGTAAGATTCTGGGGCAAACAGCCTTAATAACATTCCTTCAGAGATATGTATTTCTGCTTGGCTGTGGCCTGTCCACATAGATTCCTTGTTACCTGGAAAACAGATGAGAGAATGAATAGCATCATTCAATGAAGTGGAAAAAAGAAATCAACAGATCAGCCGTTGTCCTATTGCATTTCTGCCTTTTACTTCCCTAAGAAAGCAACAGAAAAATGGCATTCCTTATTCCTTCCTGTAAGTCCTAGAACAGGTAGTCCTCACTTCCCAAACAGAGCTCCTGTACTTAAGTCCAGTGTGGAAGTCACTTAAGAACACTCTGTCCTTGATTCTGATCTTTCCTCCTGTCAAAGTGATGGTGACATTAACAAGTGCGCACAGAGGGGGGCTTTGTGCCAATTAACAATTTCTCATTAGCTTAATTAGGGGACACATGTTTTTAATCACAGCTAAGAAAGTGGAATGATTGAAGAATTGATTCTGAGCTTTTGAAAACATCCCTGGCAGTGCCTGGAATTTAATTCTGCAGATGTGCTTGAAAAGAGACAGAGGTAGAAAAGAGACAGCCTTAAATGGCATGGCCTCGCTGAACATAATAGGAGAATACCAGATAAACAGAGTAAGTGTTTCCGTTTTGGATCTGAGACAATCTTTTTCAGGCTCTCTGAAGAATGAAAGGCCTTGCCCTCTCAGTTATGTTATATGAGATATCCGTGTAGGACAATTTTCTTTTCGTTTCCACTAACTCTTTATCCTTATGTTGCAAGTAAACAGGTCTGATGCTTGTGGAGATGTTCAGATAGTATGGGTAGTTTAGATGCAGCTGAGGGGAGCTGATAGTTGCTCTAGTTGAATTGAGTGTAAAATTTGGACTTCATGGATTACTTGGGAAGTCTGAATTTGCAGAACCTCTTTACATCAGAAAATAGTTTGACTTATGCTTTTTCATGCTTGTAACCTGAAGATGGGTAACTGTCATGGTCTATATATCACCCAAAAGACCAGTCATTCAGACCATGCAATCCGTGGGCTCTTGAAAGAATTTGTACTACACACAACATTGATTTAAGCATCTATCTTGTTTTTTGCTCTACACAAGACAGTAAAGTCATGACCCTTATCATTTAAAAATGTAGTAGGCTAAAGCTTCACTAGTTATACTTTAATAAAGTATGCAAACGGATTCCTTCTTTGTAAAATGCAGTCTTTACTAGTATAATCCTTTTGAAAATAATCTTTTCTGATTTCAAAAAGAAATGTATTTTAATTGCATACAAATTGGAAAAGTCAATAAAAAACAAAGATGAATAAAGTTACATAACCCCACCTACCCAGATGTAAGTGCTATTTACATTTTAGTGAACAGCCTATTTTACACTATATATTTTCTAATAAAGTGGAATTATGTTGCACTTATGGCTTTAAAACATGCTTTTTCACTTAGTATATCATCATTATCTCCCCACATCATTAAATATTCTTGTACAGCATGATTTTTAATGACTGCATAGTATTCCAGCTCATGAATTTGTTATATTTATGATCAGACTTAGTGGATATTTCCATTTTTGTTATTATAAGCAATGATAAAATGGCTGTGCTTGAATGTAAATCTTTTCAAGCAGCTATGATCATCTCATTTGAATAAATTTCTAGAGGTGGAATTGCTGAGTCAAAAATTATGTGCATTTTAAACACTTTGGAACATATTGTCAAGTTTTTCCTCAGAAAAGATTCCCAGAACCAATAATTCACATCCCTAGAACCAACAGTATGGGAAAAATAAGTACAATTTTTAACAAATAGAGTACAAAAAATGATATCTCACCATTATTTTTACTTGTAATTCTGACTTCTAGTGAGATCAGATATTTTCTCTTGTGTATTGAATGTGTTTCTTTTTGTGAACTGGTAAATCATACCCTTCTCTGAGTTTGTTCCTGGGATTCTCATCTTTTGAATGTTCACCTGTAGGAGTTATTACCTACTGAACCATTTTCACGTATCCTTCGCAGTATCTTTCTTCCAGCTTGCTACTTGCTCCCCCCACCCCCACAGATGGTGTGTTTTGTTGTTGTTACTTACATAAAATTTTAATGTTACCTAAATTAAATTCATTATTCTATGATTGCTCTTTCTTTGCTTTAGTGCTTGGAAAATGTTTCCCATTCTGAGATTTTGTAATCATTATAGTTTATATTTTCATTTTTTTTTCTTTTAAAAATTCATCTGTAATTTAGTTTTGTATGCAGCATAGGTAGTGTTCTTTCTATTTTATTTTTTCTCTGAAAACTGCCAATTATCTCAGCAGTATTTATGAAATTATTCAGGATTTCCCTAAATATGTTCCAGGGAACACTATTACCGTATGATTTTGAAATAGAAAAAAAGTTCAGATACTTATATATTTGAGATACGCTGAATAATCCTCTTCATTAAGATTCACATAGCATATTTCCATTTAAAGGTTTCCAAAAGTGCTGCAGAATAAAATACCTATTTTATCTTGCTCTACCTAGAATTATACATTTAGCTATGCAATCCTTGTACCAATAGCATCTGTTATCATCAAAGAAATTGATGTTCCATAGAAGACAAAATGAGTGTATAACTTGGAAGGTCAAGTAGCCACCTTTATCAAGTGCTAGTGTTAGAAGAGGTCCAGCACGCATATAGTACCCTTGGGTTCTAAATAACTTGAGAGTGAGGATCAGTAGGGCAGACGGGTGTCAACATATTACCTTTATTATTGGGAATAGGCATATTAGAGGATGTAACTCTGTTGGGAGAGCCAAATGGGCTCTACTAACTGAGCATCAAAATTCAAGGTAGTTGCTTAGTCCTCTCTCCAAGGACTGCCTTCCCAGCTAGGACTTAAAGACTGGAGGCTGTAGCTGTGCCCAAGAGTAAAAAACGAGAGTGCTGAATCTAGCAAGCCTGTTTCATCCTTTTGAATTCTACTGATTAAGTCAGTTACTCTCTTTTCCTTTGGTGTAAAGAATGAGATGCTAGAGCAAATCCCTTCACAAAGGATCCAGGGAGTGGGAAAAAAAGACATTCCTCATTCACATTGCTCTACATCCATTGGGTTTCACTGTATGGAGTAAAGCATGTGGCTGTCTCCCCAGGGAGGAGATCTGTCAGGAGAACTCTGTGTCTACCTGCCTTAGGCTGTTATCTCCAACACTGGCCACTACTCTTTTGAGCATCTTATCTGGAGAGAGTTAGATTTAGTTTCCAGAAAGCTCTGCAATGGATCAAAACAGCACATGAATTGAATCAATTTCAAGCCCTCCCTCCATGTTGAAAACTCCCTATTTTATTTCCCATTCTAAATTATATCTAACTGCATTGTCTCATATACATTATCAGAGATTCTGCTGGGAGACTAAATACAGCATGAAGCTGCTCCAACAATAAGATAAATAAAAGGCTCTGATAATGAAACACCAACAACATTGAGGTGATCTGAATTTGACGCAAAGCCTTCTCCTATTTTCAGACTTCCAAGGAGTTAAATCTTCTGGCAAATGAAAATCCAAAAATGTTAGAACATGAATTCAGGATAAAACATATTTTTATGCCATTTTTTTTTGCTGTTTACCTATTAAGTTTTATAATAAGTTTAGCTATCAGCTAGTATAAACTTACCATATTCTTCTTCAAAATTATCTTAGCTACAATTCTATAGGCTCTTCTAGAAAAATGTTAAGATCATTTTATCTAGTCAAAAGTACAAGTAGCTTGTATTTATTTCATAAAGTTAATTTTATTTATTTCTTAAGTTAATCTGAGAAGGAATGACTGTATTGGATTTTTCTATGCAGAAACATGAACTAGCTCTTGGTAGAAAAATGTTCAACTGTCATTAGATGCTCTGTTCATTCAAATAAATGTGTTAATTACAAAAATCATTCCCAAGCCTAATTTCTTAACTTTATTTTTTTTTTTATAGATAATGTCAGCAAGCATAAAAGGAAGCAAGTAGGTAGGAAAAGTAAGATAGCAAAAGTTAAATTTGATGCAATGTAGAACCAAAATAGTGACAACTTAGGAAGGCCTTAGCTATATAAGACAAAAATCAAATCAAAGGTGCTTGAATAGTGTGTCCCAATTATTAGATTTTCTTTAATTTTTAATTAAACTTAATTCCATTTATATAGGAGAAATGAGTTAATTGGATGAAATGAAAGCAGTGGCATATGGTATCTAAAGAAAGAGGTGACTAAAGCAATAGGTTATAGGTTCCTTGATCTGTTTATCTGCCTAGGGGCGTGTGGCCAGGCCTGTGCAACCATCTGTTTGACAGACCTGTCAGTCCTGTACCCTTGTGGATATCTACAATATGAAGAGCTGAACTAGATGACATCAAATTGGTTTCACTCTCTTTTGCTGATGCCATACAAGTTATATGCATGCAGAGTATAGTAAGAGCTTGGGTTCTAAACTGTGATATTCTTGGTTTTATCTCAGCACTATCACTTGTTAATTATAGGATCTGGTGAAATTCACTTAGCCTCTCTGTGCCTCAGTTTCTAAACCTGTATAACTAGATAGGAAGGTGAAACAGTACCTACTTCAAAGATTGTTGTGACAACTAAATGGATCAGTAGATGCAGTATTCTTACTTAGAATAGCATCAGGCACAGAATACATGCTCAAGAAATGTTAGTTGTTATTTTTATTTTTCTAATTGTTCCAACTCCCAATGAGGGGAAAGCTTTTCCTGCAATTCAGCAGCTCCTGAATTTTTATATTTTTTTCCATGTCTTATTAACACTTATGGTCTTTTTCCACACTGCCTCCAAACAAAGGTGACCACCTTTTTATGCATCAGCGACCTGCACGGGATGATAGCTGTGTGGTAAGTTTAGGACAGGGTTTATTTATTTTGGCTCCAGAATCACTGCAGATGGTGACTGCAGCCATGAAATTAAAAGATGCTTGCTCCTTAGAAGAAAAGTTATGACCAACCTTGACAGCATATTAAAAAGCAGAGATATTACTTTGTCAACAAAGGTCCATCTAGTCAAAGCTGTGATTTTTCTAGTAGTCATGTATGGATGTGAGAGTTGGGCTATAAAGAAAGCTGAGCGCAGAAGAATTGATGCTTTTGAACTGTGGTATTGGAGAAGACTCTTGAGAGTCCCTTGGACTTCAAGGACATCCAACCAGTCCATCCTAAAGGAAATCAGTCCTGAATATTCATTGGAAGGACTGATGTTGAAGCTGAAACTCCAGTACTTTGGCCACCTGATGCGAAGAACTGATTCATTGGAAAAGACCCTGATGCTGGGAAAGATTGAAGACAGGAGGAGAAGGGGACGACAGAGGATGAGACGGTTGGATGGCATCACCGACTGGATGAGCATGAGCTTAAGTAAGCTCCAGGAGGCCTGGTGTGCTGCAGTCCATGGAGTCTCAAAAAGTCAGACATGACTGTGCGACTGAACTGAACTGGACTAAAGTATAGGACAGCATCTAGAATAGTTACTCAGTTTCTTCCAATTGATTCCTCAATGGAGGAGTTGGAAAAAACTTCTATATTAAATGCAACGTTCTGATACCCATCTTTTGCATTAATTTTGTGTGTGATGATTGCTGTCAGACAAGTGTAGACCATGAAAAAATCTGTGATGGTTTCATAACTTTTGAGTGGCTTGGCATTAGCATTCCTCAGAAGAATTTATGTCATCATCTCTGTCAGGAAGTCTGATGTAAAGCTCAGGATTTTGAAAATTGCTGGAAATTATAATGAGTTGGGGGACGATTGTGTATAATATTCTTAAATACTTTAGCTAGATCAAAGATCTCAGCCTCAGCTGCATGCTAGAATTACTGGAGGATATTTTTTAAAATGTCCATGCCGGGCCTAACCTAGACCAATTAAGTCAACTCCCTGTGGGGCGAGGTAGATGCATGACTTTTAAATAATCTTTGACTCCATGGGACATACCCTTGCTAATATCTTTGATAGTTCTTTTCGATGTATTTTCCCCCCAAATCCAGAATCTTTTCTCTCTCCCATGTTACCCTTAGAATTCTCTAAGGCTCTTAGAGTTAAAAGACTCTAAAAGTTCAGTGTTTCTCAGCCTCTGCCCAGTATTTCACCTTCTGAAAGAACCTGATCTACATATTCCTTGGCAGATGGACATCACTAAATGATTGAATGCCTTGAGTGACTGAGGACTTACCACCTCTTGAGCTAGACCATTGTATTATGGATGGGGTCAGTTGCTCAAATGTATCTTCTTATGTTGTTATAAAATATGTCCCTGGAACTAAAATGCAGCTAGTCCTAGACTTCTCTCTAAAAACTAATGAAATAGACCTAATCTCTTCCACTGACAGCCCTATAAAAGCTTAAAGGAATCAGTCATGTCCTTCCTAAGTTGGTTCTTTGCCCTTAGCAAAATCAGACTCTACCACTGCTCCTAGAATGATAAGATTTGTAGACCTCTCCTAACCCAGTTTAACTTCCTATGAACATCCTATAGTTGGCCAAATCTTTAAATGCAATACCTTAAATTGAAGAAAGCATTCTAAGGGTTATCTGAGAAACCTCATACACATGTAATATTCACCCTAAACTAAGTGGAACATCCTTAGATGAAAGTCTTAAGGGTTTGAAATCTTAAGGTTGTAAAGTATATAAAGATTTTAATGGGCCTTAAAGACTCTCAAATGCATGTGTCAAAAGATTTACATCTGGGAAAGTAATGTGTTTATCCATAAAGTGAAGGTCGCTCAGTTGTGTGCAACTCTATGACCCCATGGACTGTAGTCTTTCAGGCTCCTCTGTCCGTGGGATTCTCCAGGCAAGAACATTGGGGTGGGCAGCCATTCCCTTCTCCAGGGATCAAACCTGGGTGTCCTGCCTTGTAGGTGGATTCTTTACCATCTGAGTCGCCAAGGAGGCCCATAAAGGCAGGGGGAGAAAATGAAAAGTTTAGACTACTTAAAAAGGACCAATTTAAATATAGATTTATTTAAAATATACATGATTATTTTAATTTGCTAGAGCTGCCATCACAAAATGTCACAGACCGAGCGGCTTATAGCCCAGATCTCCCGGTTCTGGATGCTAGCAGTCCAAGATCAAAGGATGGGCTGGTTTGGTTTCACCTGTGGTCTCTGTCCTTGCCGTGCGGGTGGCCTCCTTCTGCTTGTGTCTTCACTTGGTTTTTCCTCTGGGAGTCTGTCCAATTTCCTCTTCTTATAAGGACACCAGTCAAATTAGATTAAGGCCCAGCCTTAACAGCCTCATTTTAACTTAATCACCTGCTTCAAGGCTCCAACTCCAAATATAGTTACATTCTGAAGTCCTGGGGGTTAGGGCTTGAATATATGAATTTAGGGATATGCAGTTGAGCCCATAACAATGACCATTTTTGTTGTTGTTGTTCAATCACTAAGTCGTGTCCAACTCTTTGTGACCCCATGAACTGTAGCACACCTGGCTCTTCTGATCTCCTCTATATCCCAGAGTTTGCTCACATTCATATCCATTGAGTCGGTGATTACATCCAACGATATCACCCTCTGCCACCTCCTTCTCCTTTTGCTTTCAATCTTTCCCAGTGTCAGGGTCTTTTCCAATGAGTCAGCTCTTCGCGTCAGGTGGCCAAAGTATTGGAGCTTTGGCATCAGTTCTTCCAATGAATAAGCATGACTATAGGTATATTTTATATATATATATATATGTATGTTATATGTTATAGCTTTTTATATATGTCATCTGTTATTGTTTTTTATATATATGTCATATCTTATTGCTTTTATTATGTTTTTAAAACATATATTTTTATTATGCTTAATATTATTGTTTTATACATATATATATGTTACTGTTTTTATTATGATTTAGATCTATATTGTAGTATTATATTAGAATATATAATATATTCTATAATATAATACTATTATGATTTAGCGGAGAAGGCAATGGTACCCCACTCCAGTACTCTTGCCTGGAAAATCCCATGGACAGAAGAGCCTGGTAGGCTGCAGTCCAGGGGGTCGCGAAGAGTCGGACATGATTGAGCGACTGAGCGACTTCACTTTTCACTTTCAGGCATTGGAGAAGGAAACGGCAACTCACTCCAGTGTTCTTGCCTGGAGAATCCCAGGGACGGGAGAGCCTGGTGGGCTGCCGTCTGTGGGGTCGCACAGAGTCGGACATGACTGAAGCGACTTAGCAGCAGCAGCAGCATTATGATTTAGATCACTATTATAGCATTATATTATTAGAATATATACATATATAGTATTATGTATAATACTATCTATATTGAAATATTATATATATTATATATACAATATTATAGCAGTATTATATTAGACTATATAATATATTAATATAACATTATAATATTATAATATAGATGTAATATCATATAATATAGATATATAGTGAATGTATATATATACATATATATTTAACATACTCTTTTGGTTTAGATTGTCATGAGCTACACTTAAGGAAAGCTCAGGGCCATTCCCCAGACTTAGAACAATTCTTGGTGCTTTCATTATTCTCTATGTTATGGTCACAGGATCTTGATCTGGTTTCCCATCCTCTTTAAGGCTTTCCTCCTAAGATTGATAGAAGATTAGGATTCATTTTTGTAGCTTTCTTAAAAAACAAACACAAAAGAGCTTTACACTTTTGTTTAATTTTTTTTTAAATTTTGAAATAACAATTTTAGACTCTAATAAAAGTTGCAAAAAGTGTATAAAAAATGACTCTATATCCTTCACTCATCTTTCCCTAATGTTGACATCTTACATAACCATACTACAAGAATTAACACCAAACAATTAACATTGATACAATAACAACCAAACGACCGTTCCTAGAATCCTGCTATTTTCTTCACTAGTGAAACTTCTCTGTTACAGGATCTTATCTCTTGTCCCACATCACTTTGAGTTGTCTCCTTCAATCTGAGACAGTCACTCAGACTTTCCTTATCTCATATAACCTTGATAGTTTTGAAGAGTATCACTATTTTATAGACTGTCCTTCAGTTGGATTTGTTTAATAATGTTTTCTCATGAAAAGCTACAACAGAATGAAGTTATCCATTTTTGGCCAGAACATCATAGAAGTGACATCGTGTGCTTCTCGGTGCATCATATCAGAGGGTGGATGATGTTGTTAACCCTGACTGAGTGGCTGTGTTAACGCAGATCACTTGGTTAAAGTGGTGTTTGCCAGGGATTTAAACTGTGTTTTCTTCCTAGTCACCGGAATACATAGCTAGTGAGAAATTCAGAAAAACTTAGAATAGTCAGAAAGCTTAAGAAATCTTATGAGCTCATTTAAGAATCTAAAAAGAGTGAATATGTGTATTTATGTATAATTGATTCACTAACAAAGTTTCTGTGTGTGTTTGTTGAGATGAAACCTTCCACCCTGCAATCACTGCATTTAATCTTTGTAGAATAACAGCTGTTGAATGATAGCATTCCACTCTGATAGGCAATTTATCTTCCAGGCTGATAATTTTGGAGTGGGCTTTAGCTTCTAACATAATATCTATCAATCACTAACATCCCCTTCCAAATAAGTATGTACTCCAAAACTGGTGTGTTCCTTATACTAACACAACTTCAAATACAGTCCTTGGGGCAACTGCCCTCTTTTCTCTAAGCAGATTTCTCTTAGCCCCTCTTTATATCTGCATACAATTGCATTCATTTCACATGCTAGCAAGGTAATGCTCAAAATCCTACAAACTAGGCTTCAACAGTATGTGAACTGAGAACTTCCAGATGTACAGGCTGGATTTAGAAAAGGCAAAGAAACCAGAGAGCAAATTGCCAACATCCATCGCGTTATAGATAAAGCAAGAGAATTCCAGAAAAACATCTACTTCTGCTTCATTGACTACACTAGAGCCTTTGACTGTGTGGATCACAGCAAACTGTGAAAAATTCTTAAAGAGATGGGAATACCAAACCACCTGACAGGTCTCCTGAGAAATCTGGATGCAGGTCAAGAAGCAAAAGTTAGAACCAGACATGGAACAATGGGCTGGTTCAAAACTGGGGAAAGAGTACATTAAGGCTGTATATTGTCACTCTGCTTATTTAACTTATATGCAGAGTACATCATGCGAAATGCCAGGCTGGATGAATCATAAGCTGGAATCAAGATTGCCGGAGAAATATCAATAACCTCAGATATGCAGATGATACCACTCTCATGGAAGAAAGCAAAGGGTAACTAAAGAGCCTCTTAATGAAGGTGAAAGAGGAAAGTGAAAAAACTGGCTTAAAATTCAACATTCAAAAAACTAAAATGGGATCCAGTCCCATCACCTCATGGGGATAAATGGAAACAGTAACAGACTTTATTTTCTTGGGCTCTAAAATCACTGTAGATGGTGACTACATCCATGAATTAAAAGACACTTGCTCCTTGGAAGAAAACCTGTGATAAACCTAGACAGTGTACTAAAAAGCAGAGACACCATTTTGCTGACAAAGGTCCTTATAGTCAAAACTATGGTTTTGCCAGTAGTTATGTATGGATTTGAGAGTTGGACCATAAAGAAGGTTGAGTCCTGAAGAATCGATGCTTTCGGACTGTGGTGTTGGAGAAGACTCTCGAGAGTCCCTTGGACTGCAAGGAGATCCAACCAGTCCATCCTAAAGGAAATTAGTCCTGAATATTCATTGGAAGGACTGATGCTGAAGTTGAAGCTCCAATACTTTAGACATCTAATATGAAGAGCCAACTCATTGAAAAGACCCTGATACTGGGAAAGATTGAAGTCAGGAGGAGAAGGGGGCGACAGAGGATGAGATGGTTGGATGGCATCACTGATTCGATGGACATGAGTTTGAGTAAACTCCGGGAGATGGTGGAGGACAGGGAAGCCTGGCATGCCGCAGCCCATGAGGTGGCAAAAAGTCGGATGTGACTTAGCAACTGAACACAACAATATCTACTTAGAGGAGACTACCACTTCCCCGGTCTAACAGATTTCTATTACTAGACTTCTCTCCAGATGGAACAGACCCTTGAGGATTTTACACACACACACACACGCACACAATTTCTATTAGATTTTCTTTCAGTGTTTTTGTTTGTTTTTCCCCTCCTCAAGAAGAGAGAAGATTACATTAAGGAAACTGATAAATTTCCTTGGGCAACATAAAAAAAAGATCTTACTCTTTAAATCTTCTGTCCAGAGTCAGAAATTTCTTTGAAAAACCGGGTACCACTTAACAGCTCCTCCCTCGTTTCTGAATCTCGAGGTATCAGTATTAGACAAAGATAGAACTTGTCTAATAGTTCCATGTCTTTAATAGGAAAGATGAATCCCGGGTGGGCTCTGCCTAATGTCTGACAGAATACCTCATTTTAAGATGCAACGCTTCCTTCAGACACAGGAATGAAAAGTCATCTCTTTGCTATAGAACAGGGCTTTGCAAGCTCTATAATGTATTAGAATCTCTTCACATCTTTTTAAAATGCAGAATTAGATGCAGTAGGTTTGGATGGGGCTTGCAATTCTGTATTTTTAACATCCCAGGTGACGCTGATGCTGCTGGTCTGTGGACCACAGTAAGACTGTGGAGGCTATGGGAGATTCCTGGTCAGGAGAGGGGAGAGGCATGAGAGCAGCCTTTAGAAATGATAACTTCCTGGCTGTGATGGTAACAGTTGTGATGGGAGCATAATGTTGAATTACCTGCCATACCTTTGGACAAAACTGTCTATTATCAAAAAAAACCACCCTCCCTCCCCCCAAGAAAACAAAACAAACAAACAAACAAAAAATCTTTTCATTGTATTTTCTCAAGAGAAATTCAGTGAAATGGAATAACTTTAGAGTAAACCACCACCTCTGAAATCGGTTACCTAATGTGATATAAAAGAAATTCCCATTTAGAAATTGTGTGATAAATTTGGAGTGAAGGTTGAAGTTACAACACATCATTCAAAGGAACCGTGTATATTGGATACTGTTTAGTTTCACTGAATTCGAGTAGGAACAGGGGTAGTGGTAGAGATGGAGAAGGTTGAGAACAGAAAGACTAGTCAGGAATGACACAGATAAAATGCAGATTTTAAATGACTGTTTAGGATGGACTAGAGTATATGAATACTTTATACATATAAACCCCCTGATTATGAAGAAGTGATTCTCATTGTCCTATTACAGATGAGTAGTAAAGTTGAGGGAAGTTAACATACCAAGGAATTCAGAGATTGTAAGTGATGGAGCCAAGATTCAAACTAAGGTTTTCTGATTCTAGAACATTCTAGCTTAACCCCGGTACCATGGCACCACCTCTGAGCTGGACTCACAAAGGACTGAAATATTAGAACAAAGACACCTTAACCAGGCTTCAGCAACCCACCTCTCTAACCAAAACTTGCAAAACACCTGTTCCAACATCTTCCTTTCTGATCATCATTCCTGTGTTTCCATTGTTCTCATTTTATTACTTAAACTCATGCTTTTAGACCTCACCAAGACCACCAGTTCTTCAAATTCATATTTCTTCCCTTTCATAAGCACCTTCCTGGTTTTAATTCTTTGACTGCCTGAATAAGTTCTATCATCTTCACCACTTTAACCTTTGCTCTCAGGGGTTCTTGTTCTTCTGCCTTCCCCTACTCTGTAAAACCCTAGCCTCAGAAGAAATGTGGTCAGAAGTGAGATATACCTCTTTTAAGCCTGGCACCTAAGAATATCTAGTAAAACCCTTCTTACTCACGCCCCCTGTATGAGCCACCTGGATGTCCATGACCATGGCACGGTTGGAAACAAGATGGCAAAGATCCTGAATGACAGTAGGCTGGAATCCCACATGCACCCCCACTTGGAATTTATGATGAAAGAAGATAAACACCCATTAAATCATTAAGATTTCAAGTTTGCCTGATATCTTAACAAATAGAGAAATTGTTATCAGAATTGGGGTACCATCAGATAAAAAATCTAAAATACGTGGTACTGACTTGGCAGTGGGGGAGACAGAACCAAGAAACTGATATGGGAGGCCGGACAAGTGAACTTGTTATTTAGAAGCAAAATTTTTATCAAAATATCTGATAAAACATGGAAATAAGATTATATGCCTGCTGAGCCAGTGATGCTAAGGAAAATGGCTAAAAGAATCAGAAAGAAACAGTTATGATGGTTCATCATTGAAAAGCTATTATAAGAAAGACACCATCTCAGGGTACAATTGACTGATTTTCAATTAGAATGAAAAGAAGTAAAGAAATACCAGCAGTTTCTGGAATCTCAAAAGGTTGGAAAAACTCTGCACATATAAACTCAAACTTTAAAAAGATGTAATTTGAAAAATATACTTAGTAGCAAATGGTTTATGAAACACCAGTTAAAGAAAATGACTCTTCCCTGTGGCAAAGATGAGATTACAGATGTCACCTTTCCATGAATTTTTCCAGGCTGAAAGTAAACCAATATTAAGTTAAGAAAGAGAGACGTAAGGTAAGAAAGTAAAGAAATAAAACAGATTGAGAATTGTGTCTAGAAAATAAGTTTGGGCTGGGTTTCTGGTACAAGGAGCTGATCAGAAGCAAATAGAATCAGAAGCCTCCTAAGACTTCAGGACAATTGTATTGGATATTGAACCAAAGGTACCGTAAGTCCAGACTAAAAACTCTTCACCTGTGTGAAACTAAAAAGAGCTCTTCAACTCCTTAATATCACTAGCCAAAAACAAAAAGTATACTGTACAAGTTAGACAGCCCTCAAGGACCTTTAGATTTAGAGAACAGTAGACAAAGAAGGGCCACTCGGAGGGGGTGTCATCAGGGCCCACAGGGCCCATAGGGGCCCCTATGTGCAAGGTAACTCTTCATGCAGAGAACAGTTAGAAAGCAGCCAAGGAAATCTGTACGACTCCAGGCTAGGGGTCTGCACAGGACCTGCCCCGCAGGATTCCATCACCAAAGGGAACCAGCGACTGCTATTTGTTTTCTGTTCTTTTTTATTTCTGAAATGGTTCTATCCCTACATCACCATTATTTGTGATGACAGTTCATTTCTCTTCTTAGTTCAGATTTTGGGAAATAAACGTGGCAGCTGATGGAGAGGATTGACTATCACCCGAAGATCCTGGACTTTGAGCTCGATGAAGGGGCCACACAGGAACCTGGGTTGCCTCGTGAGGATGAATGGAGGTGAGTGAGTGTGGTTTATTCTTGGGAAAAAGACTGGAATAGTTGTGTGGTGACCAGAAGGATTGACTGTGGTATAGACTGCTATATGTTCGCCAATTCTTTTCTTTTTCTTCCTAGGCACCCAGCGCTAGCTTTCCCGGTTTTCCTTGTAGGCAAGCAGAACCACATGACTGTGTCCTAGCCAATGGAAGGAAACCAAAGTGATGTAATCCCCTGCCAATCCTCCGTCCTTAAAGACCGGCTCAGTTCCCTACACTGGAGTTTTCTCTCTCTGCCGGCTTTGTGCCAGTGCTGAGGGCGACCTTGGAAACCATGTGTTGTACGTAGTAGAATCTATCACCCTGAGCTTCTGAATAACTGTGTGAAGCTAAGCTCCCAAGCTCCACTGACTGGACTTCGTGTAAGTTAGAAATAAACTTTTGTGTATGTGTCAACCCACTAAGATGTGGACCTTTCTTTCACAGAAACAAAAGTTATTAGTACACTGTGGGAAAAGCTCTTCAGACAGTGCAGAGAGCACGTAAATAACTATTTCCCCTGCTAGTCTGTGTTTCAAAATAGAAGAAACGTTTTTGTTCTTTGACCCTGCAGCCCAGAGTGGATACTACTGCCAATCTCTATAACCAGAAAAAAGCCCCAAAACAAAAGTTCAGTTATGGTTTTTCCTCCCATCCTGCAGAAGAGCTGGGTGTTTTTCTTTGTACTGATGTATTTTTCAGCAAGATCTGGGTTCTTATGCCACTCTCTGTCCCTTACCTGTAGGGTTATCTGGATCAATTTAAAATAATTCTCTGAGCTTCAGTTTTCTCATTTATAAAGCTTAGTATATTAATAAGGATAGGTCTTATAATGCTCTGTAACTAGCCCAGCCAGATCTAAGTAATTTAGCACAACAAAGGTTTATTCCTATGCAGAAATATCCACATGAGTCTAGGTGACCTTTCAGGGTCATTTTCCTTTATGTGATAACTTTAAAGCCCAGGCTGATAAAGACTTCATCCCTGTAGCTCCATCGTGTGGAACGTATTGTCTAACTGGTCAATGAATTTGGGAAGAGAGGCTAGATAATGATCTATGGTCATCTCGTCACCTCCCCAAGAATGAACCCATGTCATTTTCTCTAGCAGCCAATAGGTTTGAACTCATTTCCTGGCCTGACCTAAGAGCAAGGAGATGTTTCATGGGCTAGAAGGGCACTAGTAATGTCTACCTCACTTGGATAACAACAACTTCCCCATAAGAGCCTGGTGAAAAATCATGTAAGATGAACAAAAGAGAGTTTTTTTGTTTTTTTTTTTTTAATAAATTCTGAAAAGCTACATCCATCCTTTAAAGCTCTGGTTTCTTCATTCCCTACTGGAATATAGATATGGGAAATCTTAGAATATATTTGTTTTAGAGAATTGTTTTCAAATGACATTCTCTCATATTTATCAATTTTGGTTTTGAAACATATGCACACTAACCTTAATTCGATTCACTGAATACATATTAAATACCTACTATATTCAAAACAGGGGCTTTGCTGGTGGCTCAGTGCTGAAGAATCTACCTGCCAATGTAGGAGACATGGGTTCAATCCCTGGGTCAGGAAAATCCCCTGGAGAAGAAAATGGCAACCCACTCCAGTTCTCTTGCCTGGGAAACCCCGTGGACAAAGGAGCCTAGTAGGCTATAATCTAAGGGGTCGCAAAAGAGCCTGATACAGCTTAGTGACTAAACAACAATATGTTCAAGACACTTTTGACAGTTCAGTAGAGCCAGACCTGACTTTTGAACCTAATTAATGTTAATAACTGAAAGTGAAAGTGAAAGTCGCTCAGTCATGTCCAACTCTTTGTGAACCCATGGACTATACAGTCCATGGAATTCTCCAGGCCAGAATACTGGAGTGGCTAGCCTTTCCCTTCTCCAGGGTGTCTTCCCAACCCAGGGATCGAACCCAGGTCTCCCACATTGCAGGTGGATTCTTTACCAGCTGAGCCACAAGGGAAGCCCAAGAATACTGGAGTGGGCAGCCTATTCCATCTCCAGCAGATCTTCCCGACCCAGGAGTTGAACCGGGGTCTCCTGCATTGCAGGCAGATTCTTTACCAACTGAGCTATCAGGGAAACCATAATAACAAATGGATAAAGTTAAATCAGCCCTTCAAAGGGTGCACGTTGAGATCTGATCTTTGTTGGGTTCTGATAAAGTCCAGATGCCATATTTCTGCAGAGTCCTTCAAGCGCCATTCCCTAGTGTCACTGACATGCAGGGATGGTTGATTTTAATCCAGAAGCTTTGTTATTTATTTAACTAAGAATTTAAATAGGCTGGGGAAAATAATACTACTTTATCACCTCTCCTCTATTTTTTTTTCCAGTGCTTTACACTGTACAACACATGTTATCACTTCAATTTGCCCCATACATTCCCTTCAAGGATTGGTGATTATTTAATATCTTGGGGTTTTTAGTAGCTCAACTCACCATGGGCTGAAATTTTCTCTGTGAAGTTCAATGTTATCTTTGTGCTTCTATGTCTTTCTCTTTGTGTAGCTCAAACTTTTCTAAAAGGAAGTCAAATTGTCCTCTGTCTGCCTTATCCCCTTTACCCTAATCCATCTGTTATTATTCCCCTGGCATCTCTGAGCACTAAATGTCCCTAACTTAATTTTGTTGAAGCTAATGATATGGCGATAAGAAAAAAGACAGAGGGAGAAAATGGTAGGATGTAGATTGCCATTAGTCTATACATATATAATTGAAGATTTCACGTGGGGGCAAGTTTACTGCAGCGCTGTTAGAACTGCTCTTTAGGGTGCTATTGCCAGCCAGGTTTCAAAATTGCAGAGTGGGGAGAGCAGCCTGACATCAAGGAGGTGGGTAACAGGCTGCCGAGCCTCTTGCCAAGATTTAATAATTATGATGAAAATGCAGTAATCTCATTGAAAGAGGCAGAGGCTATTTAGAGCAACAGACTCCCCCTCCCCTGCCCCCACCTCAGCTCTGTCTTTGCTGATCATTGTTCTCTCACTGAATGTAACCAACAGATTCCCAAGTGCTTCTTAAGTTATCCCTCTGTCACTCTGCTTGCATCTTGTCTTTGGAAGATGGAACACAGCGCACAGCCAGAACACGCACCCATTGTGAAGGAGCAGGACACTTCAGACACTTGAACATGGACTAATAAGTGCTTTCAGGGTGGGATGTAGGTGGCAGGTTTATGAAAGTTCTCTAACCCCCAAGAGTTTGGATCAAAAAAGACACAGGTCAAAAGTCTACCACTGGAAATTATTTCTTTTCTTGGAGAGGTAAATGTTATTTTTAGAATCTTTAGACACAAGCTGCCTCTGTTTCTTTGTCTTCAGAAACCACCCTCACCCCCAATATTGCCCTTATCCTTCCAGAGCACATGGCCATTTACAAAGATCCGTCCCTCACAGCGTCTTTCTCTCCGATCTCAGTGTTGAAGGAACGAAGTAGCTATATACCGAACGGATTCTGAGGCCAGGGCCTGGGCTGGATACTTTATGATATTAGCGCCAAATATCTTTAAGGTATTTTATAAGAATGCATAAAATGTACAATGACCCAAAACAAAACTGAGACAAAACAAAGAGGAAAAGCAAAGGCAAAAATTTCAAATATAGTCAGGAATAATGCTGGAAATATTATACATTCTTGCCGTGAAAACCACTGGTTTGGTTTCCAAGTTTGACAGCAATCAACACAAAAAAAGAGGGAAAATTAATAACAAGCAATGAAGAAAGGAAATCAAATGATTGTGTAATTCATAATGTTCATCAGATAAAAGCAATCCAATGGCTTAGGAAAAACATCTCTATTCCCAAAAAAATAAGCAGAAATTCTCCTGGGTTTCTCATGAATAGACTACTCTGCACTGGATACAGAGTAATATCCTCAACAACACCCTTGAAGAAGAACCAGTTATAAGCAGAATCAGGTTTATCTTTGTTAAAATTATGCTAACACCACACATAAGAAGAAGGGAGAGATATGTGAGTATCTTTGGGTGCAAATTTAAGGAGGCAGTCATTCTCAGGATTGCACTAGAGTCTCTTGAAATTTTGTGTCCTAGACAACGCCCCTTCTCCCCTTGTCCCTTTAGTCCCGCCCCTGTATCACATCACCCAAGGCCATATCCGGTAGAAAGAATTATCTGAGGCAATGGCTCTCAATGGAGGGTGAATTTTCTTCCCAGGGTTCATTTGGCAGAGCTTGGAGACTTAGTTACTACTGGACAGGTGGTTCTTGCATGGAGTGGATAGAGGCCAAGGATGCTGCTGAACATTCTCTAGTGGACAGATCAGCCACTGCGATGGTCAATTTTATGTGCCAACTTGACAGGCCAAGAAGGGCCCAGATTAACTCTGAATGAGGTTAGCATTTGAATTGTGGACTCAGTAAAGCACATTGTCCTCTCCAGTGTGGCCTCCGTCATCCAATCTCTCCAGAGCTTGGGTAGAACAAAAGGAGGGAGGAGGATGAATCCGCCCCGTATTTTTCCGCTTCACTGGTTGAACTGGGACATCTCATCTCATCTTCTCTGGTGCTTGGACTGGGATTCTTAGCTTTTGCTCCCCAGGTTCTCAGGCCTTCAGACTCAGATGGGAACTTCACTTTGGCTCTCTTGGATCTCTATCCGGCAGACAGCAAATTATGATGATTTCTAGTGGCTGTGGGGTGGTGGCTGCGGTGTGTGGCAGCTTGAAGTGGGATATCAGTTCCCCGATTAGGAATTGAATCCAGGCCACGCCAGTGAAGGTGCTGAATCCTAGCCCCTAGACCACCGAAAACTAGTGGCCAAGAGTAGGGGCCTGGCTCTTGTCTGCTTTAAAGAAAAAATTCAGCCAAGAGACAGAAAGTAGTGAGGCAAGGAAAGTGTTTACTAGGAGAGGAGATACATGCAGAGAAAGCATGAGTGGTCTCAGAGAGAGAGAGAGGAAAGAGAGTGTGCTGCACACTTTTAGGGTAGTTTCTGCAAGGAGAACAAACCAGTCAATCCTAAAGGAAATCAGTTCTGAATATTCATTAGAAGAATTGATGCTGAAACTGAAGCTCTAATACTTTGGCCATTTGACACAAAGAACCAACTCATTAGACAAGACCTTGATGCTGGGAAAGATTGAAGGCAGAAGGAGAAGGGGACAACAGAGGATGAGATGGTTGGATGGCATCATCGACTCAATGGACATGAATTTGAGCAAGCTCCGGGAGTTGGTGAAGGACAGGGAAGCCTGGCATGATGCAGTCCATGGGGTTGCAAAGAGATGGACATGAATGAGCGACTTAACAACAAAAATCACTTATATGGGGACAAGTCTGTGGTTTTCTTCTGGCCAATCATCTTGCTTTCTTGGTCTCCCCACCCATATTTGTTCTGTCTCAGGGCGCTCCCTTGTATGGGTGCATTTTTTAGCCAAGATGGATTCCTGTGTGAAGGTCTCTGGGAAGTTAGCAGAACATAGTATGGTCCAGGGTCCCCTCCCTGGAGGATCCTTTCTGCACACCCATAACTTAGGGGAAGCATCTCCTTGACTTTAAGGAAGAAATATATGACCTCCTTATCTTTTACCTAAGCAGGGTTTAGCCCCTGTCTACTATTTCCATTAGCTTGGAGTCTAAGCAGGAGACAAAGCCCAGCCGCCTATCCTGTATCTGCTATGATTTTGTCTCAAAGCATAGAAAAGAGTATAGCTGTCAATGTCTAATTTGGGGTTCATCTATCTCCTGCCTCAGTGGGACTTCTCAGCCTCCTTCACATGAGCTAATTCCTCATACGTATGTTCTGTTTCTCTGGCAAATTTATTACAATCACTCACAAAAAAAAAGAAAAGAAAAGAAAAGAAAAAAATTATCTAGCCCCAAATGGGACTACTGTCTAGGTTGAGATATTCTGCTCTCAGAAGCACCATAGTCCTTACCTACATAACCCTCTGCTCTTATGGCTACTTGTTCTACTAGAAGATATCACTTTCTTAACCTCATGGTAAACTAATCAATGAGTCCTGTTGTTGTAACTGCCTAAATATCACCCAAAGCCTGCTATTTTCCATCGCCTACTTGGACCATGCTGCAGTCTCTGTGGCAGGCACTATTGATTGCCTCCCCAACAGAATTCCTGCAGCAACAGCTTCTCTGCTCAGAGAACTCATATTTGACCTTGGAATAAAAGGAAGAGTTATTTTGATTTAGATCAGTTTTGTTGGTCCCGATCCTCTTTGTCAGGGATTGACCTAAGTTTGAGCATTTACTCAATGAAAGATAAGGGAAGTCTTCTGTGGGGCTTCTAGGAAAGTTTTTAATTTCTGACAAAAGGAAAAGATAAAATCTAGCGTTACCCCCCTTTTCCCTTCTTTTGTGACTTGAATGTGAACTCAATATCTGGAGCTTGGGTGGCATCTTGCTACCAAGAGGTGATAAGGGAGGGGAAGGGAAAACAGGAAACAAGGAAAAGTGTGAGGAGGGGACATTTTTACTCTTGCTACACAGCAGTTTGCCTGCCGGTCCTTCTGTCTGGAACGTTTTTCTTTCCTTTTTCACAGGGTTAATTCCTAGTCATACTCGACATCTCAGCTTAAGATTCTCTCCTCAGGAGAGTCTCTCCTCAGGAGAGCCTCCCCTGACCTCTCTGACTCTGTCTGATCATGTTATAGGTTTACAATGTCTTACTGAGCAAGCCTCCTTCACAGCATTTGCCATAGGTGCGATTTTACCTTTGTTCGTGCTATGAGTTGATTGTTTTTTGTCTCCTGACTAGACTCAGTTACAGAATGACTAAAATCATCACAGTATCTCCAGTCCTTGACACTTAGATGCTTGATAGCAATTTCTTTTTCTTTCTTCTAAAAAAAGAAAAAGAAAGCATAAAATATTTGGAATAGAGAATATTTTTAATCTTTTATGCAATCCTCCTGGAAAAGTGTTCTGCTGAACAGAATGTTTGATGAATAGTATGTAGATGTGAGTTCAAGATTATACTTCCTGGAAAATGCTTAGAACCCAGACTTTCTGTGTGTCCAATTAGATATAAACCCAATCACATAAGAGATCTTGAGTTGGGGCAGGCAGAAATACATTCCTTTCTGAAAACTGAGAGGGATACAAGCAGAATGCTACAAAGGAGATCCTTCTTCCTGCCTTCAGAGGTAAGCTGAGGGAGGACTGGAACCAAAATTCTCAGCAGAATGTCATTTCAAATGCTTCAATAAATAAGCTAATGAAGTCATACAGTATACAGCTAAAGATCCAAGTGCTTTACATATACAATTCTTTTTAAGCTCCATAATAATATTGTAATAATATGAAGTAGCTATGATTATCTCCATTTTAAACTCTTCTGATACGATAAAGGGGCAACATTGGAACCCAGGTTTGTCTAACACTATAGTTAATATTCTTCTCTTTATACCCTGGATTTTTAAATTCAGCTCACATTGTGATCATCTGGTGAAATTTGGGTTCCCTTCTCAAAAATTCTGATTTAATTTTCAGGGATTTTATAAGCTCTACCTACTCAGGGTTGAGATTCACTACTCTATGTCATCTTAAAGCAGTCTAGTAGGCTTGTCATGGATCAAACAATAGCTCTTAAAAGGATATGTCCAAGTTCTAACTCCAAGAACTTGAGATAATTAAGTTAAGGCTATTGCAATGAAATCAACCTAGATTTAGGGTGGGCTTTTAGTCCAATGACAGGTGTCTTTGTAAGAATAAGGCAGAGGAAAATTTGAGACAAAGAGACACAAGGGAGAAGATAGCATGTGAAGATAGCAGCAGATACTGAATTTATATCCCCACAAGCCAAGTACATTTGGAGCCATCGGAAGCTAGAAAAGGTAAGCAAAGATTCTGCCCTAGAGCTTTCAGGAATAGTATGACCCTGCCAACACCTTGATTTCAGACTTCTGGCCTCCAGAATTATGAAATCGTACATCTTTGTTGTTTTAAGCTTCTAAGTTTGCAGTAATTTGTTAGAGAAAGCCTAGGAGAATAATACAAGGCCCTACGTTCAGAGTTTTGCAGTCAATAGTTTTTGGATGGGACCTAAAGATTTGTATTTCTGCATTTCTAATGAGTCATTAGGTGATGCTGATATTACTGGTCCAAGGACCATACTTGGCGAACTATCACTCTATACCTTGCAGCCCTAGCCCAGCTGCTAAGCTGCCACACCGTCTCTTTGGAGTCTTTCCAGAGAGGGATGTGAGGAATAATTAAAGAAAATAAGTTCGTAAACTCTCTATATTTCAATTATCATTATTACTAATTTCGAAAAGTGGACCAGGATTTAAATGTGAATATTTGCTTCTCCCTTTGTAACATTCAAAAGACTTATGTCAGTTTTGATTTAATACACAAAACACCAGGAGAAGCCCTTCAGTCTCCTGCTCCCCAAACCTCTGCACATGAGTTAACACTCACTCTCTCTGTCTCTTGGTTGGTTGCAGAGACTGAGGTGTCCCTTTTCCCAACCAGAGCTCTTATCTCCTGCTCTACTGAGGCTCCTACTGACTCTTACCATCTTCGAAGATGTTTTTCAATCCGTATTCAGTATCTAGTTTTCTGTGGCTTTTGCCCAGTTCCATTAACAGATACTCAAGACTTTAATCTCTTTTAAAAAGTCTTTCTTTCCCAAGTCCCTTTTCAGATTTGTCACCATAATATTTCTTTTTAGGCAAATTTAGAAATAAAGTATAATGCCTTTTTAATCACTTTTCAGTCCCAGTAGCTTTATACAACTTCTCTAGGTACTTTTTTTAGTCTGTTTTAAAGCTCATCTGGTTTTCCTACTCCTTAAATTTTGATGGTCCTCAGTTATCTTCTCTTGGCCTTCAACTATTCATGCAATTTTCTGTTCCTGGGTTATTCATCTACTTACAAGATTTCATGACCATCTCTTTGCTAAGGAATTCCTGATATTTGTATCTAGCTCAGATCTATCTCTTGAGCTCTAGACTTAGTTTTCCCTCTGATTAATTCTCTTGGACACTTTTAAGCCAACAAAGCCATACCTGAAATCCTCCTCTTCCTGTATTCCAATCTGATAATAAGACAAGAGACTTATAAATGACCCTTTTGTTAAAAGAGAAGAAAAGAAGTTGCAGTAGAGATTAGAAAAAAATTGGAACTAAATGATAAAAAATGATATCAAAATTTGTGAGACACAGCCAAAACCAATTTTAAAGGGAAATTAGTGTGTTAAATTCATATAGTAATAAAAAAGAAGAAAGGCTAGAAATTAACTAAGTACTTTCTCAGGAAATAGGACAAAACAACAATAAATTAATCTAAGGAAAGAAGATAGAAGGGAATGATAAGGATAAGAGTAGAATTTAATAAACTATAAAACAAATGTACAGTGAAGAAAATCAACAAAGTGAAAAGTTTCTTCTTTGATGAGTCAAAAAATATTTGGATATTTTGTGATAAAAACTGATTACAATTTTAAAAGCACAATTTACTAATAACAAGAAAGAGAAAAGAAATATCACTATCAATCCAACACATGATATTAAAAACATATGATATTACAAACATAAATATATGTGTAGGAAAAAAATGAATAGAATTGTAGAAAAGTATCTTGTCAACAGGTAACCCAAAAAGAAATAGAAAATCTGAAAAGTCCTATATTTATATGAGCAGTTGAACCCTGTCTAATTAAAACTGTCTTATTTAAGAAATATTTGTTGAGCCGAGAGAGATGAACCTTGCTGAATGGGAGGAACAAGACTTCAGATCTCTCAGAAATAAACTAGATAGATATTGAGGAACTAATCCATAGAGAGCTGAGGATGGTGGTCTGAGAAACATTGATTTGAACTGATAAGTAAGAGCATATCTCTGGGCTTTGTTGTTTAAGTAACTGAAGGAAAGCAGAATGTAAGACAAGTATTTTTGGAAGCTTCATATGGTACAGATTTGTTAGGCCAAGGAGTAGCAAATAGAGGTGCTCAGAGATGGTCACAGGGATTGAGACTTGAGATATCCTGGCCTGGCGTGGCATCACTGGGAACAGAGAAGAAAGTTTGAATCTGTGAGATTTTTCAAGAAGGAGAAAATAAGGCAATAGAGGAGATGGGGAAAGGGCGGGGGGGACCCTAGCCCCTGGGAACGAAAGTGGGTCCCCTGCAAACCCTAATGGTTCGTCTGTAGCCAATGGGCCATCCTAACATCACCTTGGATACTTCTATCCTATCCACACAGAGTGGGTGAAGGTCCCTCTCCCTGGATAAACGTCCCTCTTCTCTTTCTCTTCATGCCATCACTGCCATTCCAGCTAAAACACAAGATTTCAGCAGGGCATTCTGCTAAGTCTGCAGTGACCTTGTAATGGATGATATGCCTGAGTAGGTTTGGGACAGGTTTTCTAAAATGAAGCACAGTTCTGTGTATAATAAATGCATGCACAGAAATCTTTATTACTCTGTGAATTGTTTTTTTCCTAATCCAATAAATATTATGTAAAGGTCAGGGTCAGAGGGAGCTGGAGTCTCCTCGCCTGCAGAATGTAAACACCCACACAATGAAGTCAGAAAAGACAAAGGAGCTCTAAGGGTCTTCATCCTTTAAATCTGTGTTCCTTCACTAACACTCGCGTTTGGTAAAACTGAAGTTCAAGACAACTTTTTCAATTTATGAGCAATAAGGAGCAAATGGAGAAGATCATTCATGAAAAAGACAAAGTTTTCCAATTATCAGTGACATTCATCTTTAAACCCCCAAAGCATGGTTTTCCAGAAATGTTGCAGTCAATGTGAAAATGTAACTATTGATTTCACTTTTATGGCAGCATTGTAGGACAGAATCTTAGAGACTTAGCATCAGAAAAGTTTCCCCAATCCATTCATTTTTACAAATGATTCCCAGATGGCTTTGGTGACTTGCCCAAGGTCACCCAAGTAAGGTCACATATAAAAGTAGTATTATTAGCAAAGAATTGTTGTGTATTTACTATGTGGTAAGCATTGTTCTAGAAATTTACAAGTATTAACTTCTCTCATCCTATCTAACATTCTAACAATGCTAATATAACCTCCCCATTTGATAGATGAGAAAACTGAGGCAGAAGGAGGGGAAATCACCTGTCCAAGGTTACATTCCTAGCAAGAAGTACAGTCAGCACTCAGTACAAGTACTCTGACCTCAGAGCACAGGTTAGAGGCTTAAATATTCTTAAACATTCTGGGTGAGGGGACGGGAAGAGAAAGTCTTTTCCACGCCCCTGTTTAGGATAAAAATGTAATGGTGGCCACACAGAAGAAATGAGTTAAATGCAGATACACAAGTATTTCCAGTGGCATCCAAGAGAGGAAGATATTTCTAGTTCATTCTCTTGAGATGTTTATTACTAGCAGGAAGCATACATGTGACTCTACTTTCCTGAGCTGCTCCTTATACCAGAAAGAAAACCAAGAAGAAGCTGTTTAAATTATAATGATTATGTCAAAAAGTCTTTCTCCTCTTCACCATTTGAGAAAAAGAGAAAATCTAAATTAAGGTATAGACTACCAAAGAACTTCAGCTGTCTTTCTTCTTTTTCAGTTTTTGTGTAAATCGAGTGACACCTCTGAGTCTCAGGTCCCTCCTCTGTAAAAGGAAGAAGCAGGAATAGCTGGGGTCTAACCTCCCATCCATCTCAGATTCTACAATTTCCTCTTCCCTTTTGTTTCACTAAGAATATAGGAAAGCGCTTTGCCTGGAACAGCTAACTTTTGGCCCACGTAGGTGGGCTGTGGTGCGGCAGCTGTGGGTGATGCCTGGCGAGAGGCCTGGCCCACGGCCACGGGCAGTTTCCCTTTCTCCTTCACGTGGATCATGTGGTTTAAGACCGTGTATCAGCAATTCCCAGGTTATGCAAGATATTTTGTGTTGACTCACTGCCTCTCGAAGTCTTCTCGTGGGCTTTCTCTCCCCACAGCTAACCAGGGGGGCCACTTGGGGTAAATGTGACCACTCCCCAGGTGAGGGGCCATGTGAGAAGGTTGAAGAGTCTGGCCTTAGGATTTCACACTCTGAATTTGCTGACCTTTGTCCCCCATTATAATAATCGGGGAGTTACTTTGTTTCCAAAACCTGACCCATCTTACACGCAGATATTGTTTGTAACTAACTGACGGAGGAGCCTGGTAGGCTACAGTCCATGGGGTCAGACACGACTGAGCGACTTCCCTTTCATGCACTGGAGAAGGAAATGGCAACCCACTCCAGTGTTCTTGCCTGGAGAATCCCAGGGACGGCGGAGCCTGGTGGGCTACCATCTATGGGGTCGCACAGAGTCGGACACGACTGAAGCGACTTAGCAGCAGCAGCAGCAACTCATTCTATGTCTCTCTGCCGAAACCCAAAAATCCTTGTCTGACAACCAGCAGGACAGGCATCGCCCTCAGGACTATGCCTTGTGGCTCTCCCCCTCCACTCCCCTTCACCATCCTTGTAAACTGGAGTCTTTCCCCTTGAATCCCAGCTCTACGTCTGGGCTCTGAGACTGTGAAGACACTTTCCAGATGCACTGCCTGTTTTTATGGATCTTCCAGCACTTCCTAGAACTCCTCCCGGCCCGCTTTGTTCACCTGTCACCTGTTCAGCTTTCAGCTTCCATCTTCCTGATGGCCCTCTTGCTGGCTGCCAGCCTGAAGCTGCTTGATACCTCGGCCTCATCATATGTTCTCCGGGTCCCCTGTTCCTCCTGCCTCAATATTTCCTCCAATTCCTGAGCAGAAAGGATGAATTTCCTCCTTCTGTGTTGCTTCTTTTTTGTTCACACACACTGGGAATCACTTACAGATGGAGCCAGATTTTATTACCTTTTTAATATCTGGTGTATGGAGTTCTCCAGGCCAGAATACTGGAGTGGGTAGCTGTTCTATTCGCCAGGGGGTCTTCCCAACCCAGGGATCAAACCCAGGTCTCCCGCATTGCAGGAGAATTCTTTACCAGCTGAGCCACAAGGGAAGCCCAATATCTGGTGTTTAACCCAAGAATTGCCATGCAGGGCATGCTCGATAATCACTGGTAGAACAAATGAAGTTATGAACACAGGTAGAGTGATTGCGAGAGGGCATCAGAGGGCAGACACACTGAAACTAAATTTACAGAAAACTAGCTAATCTGATCACACGAACCACAGCCTTGTCTATCTCAATGAAACTAAGCCATGCCGTGTGGGGCCACCCAAGACGATTGGGTCATGGTGGAGAGGTCTGACAGAATGTGGTCCACTGGAGAAGGGCATGGTAAACCACTTGAGTATTCTTGCCTTGAGAACCCCATGAACAGTATAAAAAGGCAAAAAGATAGGACACTGAAAGATGAACTCCCCAGGTCAATAAGTGCCCAATATGCTACTGGAGATCAGTGGAGAAATAACTCCAGAAAGAATGATGGGATGGAGCCAAAGCAAAAACGATACCCAGCTGTGAATGTGCCTGGTGATAGAAGCAAAGTCCGATGTTGTAAAGAGCAATATTGCATAGCAACCTGGAATGTTAGGTCCATGAATCAAGGCAAATTGGAAGTGGTCAAACAGGAGATGGCAAGAGTGAATGTCGACATTCTAAGAATCAGCGAACTAAGATGGACTGGAATGGGTGAATTTAACTCAGACGACCATTATATCTACTACTATGGGCAAGAAACCCTTAGAAGAAATGGAGTAGCCATCATGGTCAACAAAAGAGTCTGAAATGCAGTACTTGGATGCAATCTCAAAAACGATAGAATGATCTCTGTTCGTTTCCAAGGAAAACCATTCAATATCATGGTAATCCAAGTCTATGCCCCAACCAGTAACGCCGAAGAAGCGGAAGTTGAACGGTTCTATGAAGACCTACAAGACCTTCTAGAACTAACACCAAAAAAAGATGTCCTTTTCATTATAGGGGACTGGAATGCAAAAGTAGGAAGTCAGGAAACACCTGGCATAACAGGCAAATTTGGCCTTGGAGTACAGAATGAAGCAGGGCAAAAGCTAATAGAGTTTTGCCAAGAGAACGCACTGGTAATAGCAAACACCCTCTTCCAACAACACAAGAGAAGACTCTACACGTGGGCATCACCAGATGGTCAACACTGAAATCAGATTGATCATATTCTTTGCAGCCAAAGATGGAGAAGATCTATACAGTCAGCAAAAACAAGACCGGGAGCTGACTGTGGCTCAGATCATGAACTGCTTATTGCCAAATTCAGACGTAAATTGAAGAAAGTAGGGAAAACCACTAGTCCATTCAGGTATGACCTAGATCAAATCCCTTATGAGTATACAGTAGAAGTGACAAATAGATTTAAGGGACTAGATCTGATAGACAGAGTGCCTGATGAACTATGGACAGAGATTCGTGACATGGTACAGGAGACAGGGATCAAGACCATCCCCATGGAAAAGAAATGCAAAAAAGCAAAATGGCTGTCCCAGGAGGGCTTACAGATAGCTGGGAAGAGAAAAGAAGTGAAAAGCAAAGGAGAAAGGGAAAGATATTACCATCTGAATGCAGAGTTCCAAAGAATAGCAAGGAGAAATAAGAAAGCCTTCCTCAGCAATCAATGCAAAGAAATAGAGGAAAACAACAGATTGGGAAAGACTAGAGATCTCTTCAAGAAAATTAGAGATACCAAAGGAACATTTCATGCAAAGATAGGCTCGATAAAGGACAGAAATGGTATGGACCTAACAGAAGCAGAAGATATTAAGAAGATGTGGCAAGAATACACAGAAGAACTGTACAAAAAAGATCTTCATGACCCAGATAATCACAATGGTGTGATCACTCACCTAGAGCCAGACATCCTGGAATGTGAAGTCAAGTGGGCCTTAGAAGGCATCACTATGAACAAAGCTAGTGGAGGTGATGGAATTCCAGTTGAGCTATTTCAAATCCTCAAAGATGATGCTGTGAAAGTGCTGCACTCGATATGCCAGCAAATTTGGAAAACTCAGCAGTGGCCACAGGACTGGAAGAGGTCAGTTTTAGTTCCAATCCCAAAGAAAGGCAATGCCAAAGAATGCTCAAACGACCGCACAATTGCACTCATCTCACACGCTAGTAAAGTAATGCTCAAAATTCTCCAAGCCAGGCTTCAGCAATACGTGAACCGTGAACTTCCAGATGTTCAAGCTGGTTTTAGAAAAGGCAGAGGAACCACAGGTCAAATTGCCAATATCCGATGGATCATCGAAAAAGCAAGAGAGTTCCAGAAAAACATCTATTTCTGTTTTATTGACTATGCCAAAGCCTTTGACTGTGTGGATCACAATAAACTGTGGAAAATTCTGAAAGAGTTGGGAATACTAGGCCATCTGACCTGTCTCTTGAGAAACCTGTATGCAGGTCAGGAAGCAACAGTTAGAACCAGACGTGGAACAATAGACTGGTTCCAAATAGGAAAAGGAGTACATCAAGGCTGTATATTGTCACCCTGCTTATTTAACTTCTATGCAGAGTACATCATGAGAAACACTGGGCTGAATTAAGCATAAGCTGGAATCAAGATTGCCGGGAGAAATATCAATAACCTCAGATATGCAGATGACACCACCCTTATGGCAGAAAGTGAAGAAGAACTAAAGAGCCTCTTGATGAAAGTTAAAGAGGAGAGTGAAAAAGTTGTCTTAAAGCTCAACGTTCAGAAAACTAAGATTGTGGCATCTGGCCCCATCATTTCATGGGAAATAGATGGCGAAACAGTGGAAACAGTGGCTGACTTTATTTTTTTGGGCTCCAAAATCACTGCTGATGGTGATTGCAGCCATGAAATTAAAAGACGCTTACTCCTTGGAAGGAAGGTTATGGCCAACCTAGATAGCATATTGAAAAGCAGAGACATTACTTTGCCAACAAAAGTCTGTCTAGTCAAGGCTATGTTTTTTCCCGTGGTCATGTATGGATGTGGGAGTTGGACGGTGAAGAAAGCTGAGCACCACAGAATTGATGCTTTTGAACTGTGGTGTTGGAGAAGACTCTTGAGAGTCCCTTGGACTGCAAGGAGATCCAATCAATCCTTCCTAAAGGAGATCAATCCTGGGTGTTCATTGGAAGGTCTGATGTTGAAGCTGAAACTCCAATACTTTGGCCACTTCATGTGAAGAGTTGACTCATTGGAAAAGACCCTAATGCTGGGTAGGATTGGGGGCAGGAGGAGAAGGGGATGACAGAGGATGAGATGGTTGGATGGCATCATTGACTCGATGGACATGGGTTTGGGTAGACTCTGGGAGTTGGTGATGGATAGAGAGGCCTGGCGTGCTGCAGTTCATGGGATCGCAAAGAGTCAGACACGACTGAGCGACTGAACTGAACTGAGAGTGAATGAAGCCATGTCCCAGCGCACACCGTTCTGCTCAGTGCACTGGAGTGAACACTGCTGTGCTGCTCACGTCCTAAGGTCGGCATCTCCTCCTTCCCTTCTGTGTTTCTGTTCACATCACTCACTCACTCAAAACCTTGATATCTCCACCGAGTCTCCTTCCAAAACTTCCCTTTTATCTTGCATGCTGAAACTTGTTTACCTCTCCAGAAATGGGCAGCTAGCCCTGTGGGAGCTTATCTTTCTCCAGCCAAGCCAAAGAAATACATAGGCAAAGCATAATCAGAACTAAATGAAGGAGACATCCCCACCCCGTGATGTTCCAGTGGTTAAGACTCTGTGCTCCCAATCCAGGGATCATGCATTTGATCCTTGGTCAGGAAACTAGACCCCACATGCCACAACTAAGACCCGGTACAGTCAAATAGATACATAAGCTTTAGAAAAGCTAAATGAAGAGAGAGATTTAAGTCAATCATCCTCTAGTGCATGAGACCTGAATAAATGGCATTGGTGTGGTTCAGGGAGAGAAAAGCTTTCTGTCACTGTAAACTTCCAAGGATGGCAATCATTATAAGTTCTTAATAGCACACAGCGCAAGAACAGCTGCATAAATAATGAATATTAAAAACATTGCCTTCCCCACCCTTCAACTAGAATTTATCAGAAGTGAAGTGGGCTAAGGGGGTAAAATAAAAATCTTCATTGCCAATCAGGCGGCACTTCACAGACATAATTTGATAATGAGAGTCAGATCCCAGCCCCCTCTATTCAAAGCCCTCTGATGCTTTCTTTTCTATCTTGCAGAGTAAAGGCACAGACTTGAGGGTGACCTGGCCCCTGTGCCCGGCCTTTCCCACCTCAACTTCTACTCCTTGTTCCCTGACTTGTCCCTCTCCAGGCATGCCGTCCTCTTGGCTGTTCCTCCCGTGTTCTGAAGCCCTCCTGGCCTCAGGGCCTTTACACGTGCTGTTTCTTCAGTCCAGACGCTCTTTGTATTAGCTTTCCAAGTCTGCCATAATAAAGCACCCATGACTGGGTGGCTTCAAACAACAGAAATATGTGCCTCACAGTGGTGGAGGCTGGAAGTCTGAAATCAAGGAGTCAGCGGGGCCATGCTCTGAGGGGTTAGGGTGTCCTCTCTGGCCCCTTCTAGCTTCTGGCGTTCACCAGCACTCCTTGGCTTTCTCTCACTTGTAGCTGCATCACTTCAGTCACATGGCCATTTTCTCCCTGTGTGTCTTCACATTGTCTTCCCTCTGTGCCCATCTGTCTCTCTGCCCAAGTTTCCTCTTGATATAAGGACACAGGTCATATTGGATTAGGACCCATCCTAAAGGGAAAGTGAAAGTTGCTCAGTCATGTCCGACTCTTTGCAACTGGTCCACGGAATTCTTCAGGCCAGAATACTGGAGTGGGTAGCCTGTCCCTTCTCCAGGGGATCTTCCCAACCCAGGGATCAAACCCAGGTCTCCCACATTGCAGGCAGATTCTTTACCAGCTGAGCCACAAGGGAAGCCCAAGAATACTGGAGTGAGTAGCCTGTCCCTTCTCCAGGGAAGGAATTGAACCAGGGTCTCCTGCATTGCAGGTGGATTCTTTACCAACAGAGCTGTGAGGGAAGCCCGCATACGACCTCCTTTTAAACTGATGACCTCTACAAAAACCTTATTTCCAAGCAAGTTCACCGTCTGAGTTACTCGGCTCTAGAACTTCAGCATGTCTTTCGGTGGGAGGCACACAGTTCATCCCGCAGCAGTATTCTCCCTGGTATCCCTGCAACCTACTCTTTCACCCCTGTATTTATCACCACGTGTCACTGAAGCCTTCTCTGACACCTCATCACAAATCCCACCTCTCTTCCCCACTGTCACTTCATGTCCCTCTTCCATGTTTTATGTTTCTCCCAGATTCCATGCCATCCATCTCACCTGCTATTTATCCTCCTTATTAATCTTGTTTTTGTCTGTCTCACTAAATACATCACCAGCTCCACCAAGGCATTGATTTCACCTACTTGAGTCACTGCTGTTTTCCTGGTGCCTGAAACAGCACCTGACACATGGTAAGCACTCAGGAAATGTTTGTTGAATACATCATCTTTAATCCTCATAGCAGTCTTGAAGTTATCAGAATGATGCTCACTCTCTATTTTGTAAATGAGGCAACTGATGCTTGAAAAGATTAGGTCCCTTGCTCAAGATAATATACCTAATGAGTTTTGGAACTGGTATCCAAACCAGGTCAAATTGACTCTAAAACTTATGCTCTAGCCATTACCCTGTGCTGCCCAGGGCAGAAGGAAAGACTTCCTGCAGATGAGTGGAGAATTCTGCAGCTGCTGAAATTATTGCTCTTTTTTTCCTCCAGATAAAACAGCGCTTGAAAAACATCATCAAAATGTAAATCTTCAAGTCTAGGTAAGTGGTCTGGCTCTGCTCACAATGTCACTCAGAAAACTGCGACATTAGAATACATTTGTGTATCTCCAGAATGAAAAAAAAAAAATCCAATTAAGCAAACTACTCTTTGGCTCAGGTGATGGTTTTATTTCTCTGGGCAGATTAGAAAACCAAGAAGCATATGCAATCTGAGCTCCCAGACATCTGGAAGATAGGTGTGTATTGCTGCTTTAAAATTTTAGGCACAGGGGCTTCCAAACCAGAGTGAAACTTGAATGTCAAATTAATAGATGCTGTGGTTATAGCCCCCCAAACCCTCACTTAACCAGCAAACACATGTACTGCCTTTCCACAGGCAAAGAAAGTTAAACACTGATCTCACTAAATCAAGCCCCAAACCTGCCAGTGAAGCAAAGGAAGTTGTTTCTATTTGAATTATCCAGATTGGCTGTCAGCATGGATCACGTCCACTGGATAATTGCTCATCTTTCCTCCTTGCTCTGCTTGCAAAGCCACAGTCTAGGAGTCACTGTTCAGTGGAAATCACCCACCGCTGACATGTTCCTGTCATGGCAATGATCCTGCAATCACTTAGGAACATTAACTGGAGCTGATGGTCACGTGAAGCTGTGTCCACCATCATCAAACATGGGGCTAATCACGGGTGCAGGGACAGAAAGAGATTGTCAAACTGGACACAGGACAAATTCACTATATAGAGGCTTATGGTATTTGGATAAGAAAAAGAAAAAAAAATTCAGGGGAACCCAAGTGGCAGAACTCAACATAATGATCCAACTAAGAAAAAAAAAAAATAGAATACCATTTCTAGCCTTTGGTTAAGAAAGATTTGGGCAACTGTAAACATAAATCCCTTAGGCTAGCTGAACGTGTTAATCAGTTTTTTTGGATAGTTATGCGAGTTTGGTTATTTGTTTGTTGCCTCTTTAAGCCTGGCTTCTTGGGGACATCCTTGGTGACAGCGAATTGCACATTGCAAACACTGCCTCATGGGAAAGAGTTGATTCTCGTACCCTAACCTACACCCCATGGAAAGGAAGATCCTTAGTATCTGCCGTGGAGACCTTTTAACCTACGGAAGTCCCAAGTCTCCAAGGACAGCTACAAATCTTGTTTTGCGCAGCAGATGGAATTTAAGAAAAGGGAAGACAGGCTGCTGCTGGGGAGACTTTGGGCCATTCTGATGTCAGCACTGACCTCTCATTGGTTCCACTAGAAACGGGCCATCACTTTTCTTCCTGACATGCTCCTCCTTAAGCTCCTCCAGGGACTCTGGCCTTGATATTAGTCATATTTCCCAATTCTGTGTGAAATTGGTCAGAGGCCAAAAATGACTTTTAGTGTGGCGGGTGTTAAATTTTGCTTTATAGCCCTCACTTTGCACCTCTCTAGCTTGGGTAGGCCTTAGAGATTACTGTACATTTTAGTTCAGTTTCATCATTCCCATATATTGCAGTTCCAGGGAATATTGCTTTCTTAAGCCTACAAACTTTTATTACTCTATCCAAAGATGAGGATAAAGTTTCAAAATTTATTGCCCAACCTGCTTCTGTGAAATACACCCACATCCACAAGCACGAAGCTGAACGCACCAATTTGCCCAGACAGGCACAAACCAGTCAATCACCACCTGTGAATATGCAAGCAATTGACGTGTCCCTGTCACGAAGACGCAGATGGTTGTGCGTGGATGCATATTACAACCTCCTTTTAACTGTTTTTGAGATAAGAACTGTGTCACAGATCAAACATTTGGACTTGCATTTCTATTCACAAAGGAGTTCCCTCCTGTTGCCTTTAATGGATAGAAATGCTTCAAGTCTCTCTTAAGATGCTGAAAACACTGGTAAGATAGAAACAAATAAAATATTACAGTTATAAAACTTGCAGCAATTTCTTCTATGTTCAAGGCATATGAAATCATATAGAAAAGACATGATATTCACTGAAATGTTTTGTTTGGAAAACACCTGTGTTGGATTTAGACCAACCCTCTCCCAGTCAACAAACAGGTTTTCCAGTGACTCACTCTGTAGACGAAAACACTATCTTCAAAGTAGACATCTTTTAAAGAAACATGCGAATTCCATTCAGAATGTTAAGGAGAGGACTTAACGATATGAAAGACACCCAAAATACTAGCTAAAATAGTATCCGATATAGCAGAAAACATCACTTATGGGAATGTGTTATGTGAACACATGTGAATGTGAATATGTGAACACACCACTCATGGGACTTCATAAGGATTTTATATTGTTTTAAAATGCATACTAGGTCAAAGCAACAGTTCTGTGTTAATACTCTAGAATACTCTTGCTTTCCAGGTGGCACTAGTGGTAAAGAACCTGCCTTCCAATGCAGGAAATGCAAGAGACATGGGTTCGATCCCTGGGTCGAGAAGATCCCCTGGAGGAGGGTATGGCAACCCATTCCAGTGTTCTTGCCTGGAGAATCTCATGGACAGAGGAGCCTGGAGGGCTGCACTCTGGAGGGTTGCACAGAACTGGACATGACTGAAGTGACTTAGCACAGCAGTGAATACACTTGACCCTCTAAAGACTGCAAGGAGTGAGGTAAGAGACTGAGAGTTACTCAGGGAAATGGGTGGGCTTGGGTAGCTTCTGCGGCTTTTCTACTTGGTTTCTTACCCCTGGAGTGGTGAGGAGGAGTCTGGTCGCATCTAAATAGATGTCTGGCCTTTGTCCTTGGCTCCTAACAAGAGTGTCTATTATTCATGGTGTCCCCTAGACACGTTCCTGATAGTTTATCTCACAAAATGACTCAGGGTGGGCTGGTCATCCCTGATACTCTCCAGTTGGGGACTGGCTATGCCAGAAAGGCTGACAGTATCATTAGAGGGTGGAGGCTTTTGGTCTTGAGGTATCAGTTTATCTAGAGATAGAGTTCAACCACATGGACAACCAATCAATCATGACTATGTAATGAAGCCTCAATAAAACTCTGTACACCAAGCTTGAGTGGACTTCATCCTGAGGATGATGGAAGAGCAGGTTTAGAATACTCCTAGACTCTATCCTATGAGTCTCTTCCTTTGGCTGATCCTAATTTGTATCCTTTTCCTATAATAAACATGGATCAGTTCAGTTCTGTCACTCAGTCATGTCTGACTCTTTTCGACCCCATGGACTGCAGCACGCCAGGCCTCCCTGTCCATCACCAACTCCCAGAGTCTACCCAAACCCATGTCCATTGAATCGGTGATGCCATCCAACTATCTCATCCTCTGTCTTCCCCTTGTCTTCCCATCTTCAATCTTTCCCAGCATCAGGATTTTTTCCAATGAGTCGGCTCTTGGCATCAGGTGCCCAAGTGTTGGAGTTTCAGCTTCAGCATCAGTCCTTCCAATGAATATTCAGGACTGATTTCCTTTAGGATGGACTGGTTCGATCTCCCTGCAGTCCAAGGGACTTTCAAGAGTCTTCTCTAACACAACAGTTCAAAAGCATCAATTCTTTGGTGTTCAGCTTTCTTTATAGCCCAACTCTCACATCCATATATGACTACTGGAAGAACCATAGCTTTGGCTAGATGGACCTTTGTTGCTAAAGTAATGTCTCTGCTTTTTAATATTCTGTCTAGGTTGGTCATAGCTTTTCTTCCAAGGAGCAAGCGTCTTTTAATTTCATGGCTGCAGTCACCATCTGTAGTGATTTTGGAGCCCCAAAAAGAAAGTCTGTCACTGTTTCCATTGTCTCCCCATTTATTTGCCATGAAGTGATGGGACTGGATGCCATGATCTTAGTTTTCTGAATTCTGAGTTTTTAGTCAACTTTTTCACTCATGTCTTTCACTTTCATCAAGAGATTCTTTAGTACTTCTTCATTTTCTGCCGTAAGGGTGGTGCCACCTGTGTATCTAAGGTTATTGATATCTCTGTTGGCAAACTTGATTCCAGCTTGTGCTTCATCCAGCCTGGTATTTTGCATGATGTATTCTGCATGTAAGTTAAATAAGCAGGGTGACAATATACAGCCTTGACGTACTCTTTTCCCAATTTGGAACCAGTCTGTTGTTCCATGTCCAGTTCTAACTGTTGCTTCTTTATATAATAGTTTTTAATGAATTCTGTGAGTCTTTCTAGTGAGTTTTTGAACTTAAGGGTATGTAAATAATTATTTTTATATATGTTTATCTGTTCCTAGTTCCTACTAACATTTGGCCTTTGATCTGAGCTTATGACACAGAACTCTTAAATCCCTTGGAGTTTCCTGGGTGACAGGACCTTCTTTTGTTCCAATGAACCAACTCTTGGTGGGCTTCTGGACGAGGGCTGGTCACTAGAAATGTGAAACCAGGTTTAGAAGCTTGGGACTTCTGGCCCAACTTCCCATTCTCTAGAGAGGAAAAGGAGGCTGAAAAACTAGTTAATAACCAATCATGGCTACATGCTGAAGGTGCCATAAAAAAAAAAAAAAAAAATCCATGAACTACAGAGTACAGAGAGTTTGGGAGTTGATGAACACTTCTGTGTGCCAGGTGGGTGTCTTAAGCTAACCCCACAGGGACAGAAGCTCCTATACTCAGGAGTTTTCCAGACCTTCCCCAATGTATCTGTTTATCAGACAATTCATTTGTATCTTTTAAAATATTCTTTTTAATAAATTGGCAGTAGTAGGTAAACTCCTTTCCTGGGTTCTGAGCAAAGCTTGAGCAAATTATTGACCCCAAGAAGGGGGTCATGGGAAACTTTGATTTGCAGCCCAGTCAGATGAAATGGTGGGTAACCTGGGGACCAGCTATTTGCAACTGACATCTAATACGGGGAGCAGTCTTGTGGGACTAAACCCCTAATGTATGGGGTAGAATTGAACTGAATTGTAGGGCATCTAACTAGTTTCAGAGACTTGATTAGTGTGGGAAAAAAAATTCTACAAATCTGGAAACAGAAGTGTTGAGTGTGAGAGTCAAGGAAACAGTGACTGTTTTCCTTGAGATGGTGGTTTGGGGAAACTCCTGAACCTGTAGATGGTGCCAGAAATTTGGAGTGGACCTGGCAGTCTACAAGACTGACACCTTAACTTCAGAGCTTGGTTATTTTCTGGACACCCCTCCAAATCTGATGTCCAGACCTCAGCCAGACTAGCAAGACCTTTTCAAGAGATGTTATTTGAGGACTGTGATGAAGGTCACTAACCTGAGGAATGACCCTCAGGTTCATAGATGACGTGCCCCTGCACTTGAATTTGGTGGGATAGAGCTAAAGAAAAATGCTCTTGTCTCTGCTGTTTTTTTTTTTCCTTACCTAAGGCCCAAGTAGTACAGGACTAGCCAAGCCCTGACTGTGTGAAAGGAGTAGGGAGGAGAAACACAGGAGGATGGAGTAGGTGGCAGAAAGGGAAAGACAAGAGGATGCAGAGGAAGGTGTATGGAGCCCTGCACGGGGTGATCCTTATGTTGCCAAAACATCCATCAGCCAGAGAGATTTCAGCTTCTCACAGCCTCACAATGCTCTCCACAATCCATGTGCTAAGACACCCACTAATTACACAACAGATGATTTATTTTTCATAATATTTTCACTAAAATATTTCAGAGGGCCATATTGACGGAAGTGGTTTTGAGCCTCTGCGTTGAAGGTAGAAACAGAAATTACATATTGCTTTGGGGGCAGATATGAATATGGAGTCTAGTAAAAATCAAATCACTTGTGGGCCTACTCTCCTTTTTGTACACAAGTTTTGGAGGATAAAGTACCAGCAGAAATTCCTCATCACTCGCAGCAAAAAATTCTAAGGAGAAGTGAGCAAATAGGAAATGAAATGATGTGAGGAAACCAATGAGGGGCAATGATGTTTTTTAAATTAAAAACTGAAATATATACCTGCTGAAAAGGGGAAATTAAACAAACACAGCATGATGGAGGGTAATATAAGAAAATATTTCACCAAGAAAAATTTTCAGGATTATATCAAAGGTTCCTCTGAAATTGATAAAAACCCTTTTCCTTCATTTCTTCTCTCTCCCTCGGAAACTTTACCTTTTCATTAGAAGTCAGCCATGTGAGGGAATTATTGATAGCTGCAATATTTCATCTTGTATTTTTTAATCAGTCACTGCAATGCATGTGCAGCTCATAAACGGTGTTGTGGTTTCTAGGACCGTTCTCGATGGCCTGGTGCTGCTGTTCCGTGGTTGGGCGCCAGCGGTGATGATGATCCTGGGGGAGCAAGGTGAATCGCTAACAGTTCGCTGGGTTGGTCAGCCACTGATGTTGAAGGGAAACCACAACTGTAGACATGGTTAGAGACTGTCTAAACATTTACCAAGATTGCTTCATTTTCACATTTTGTTTCCACAGTGAAAATTATGAACTATACTGTATAATTGTAAACTACACTCATAATCTCATAAGGCCTAATCCTTTAATATATTTGATGACACTTTTTTCCCCTGCTCAACTGATTGGTTGAAAACTCACATTGTAGATCAGGACATTCCGTCTTTGAGAGAGTGTCTAAATGGAACTCACCATGACCCTGGACTTGCAACTTGTACCCTAGTGTGTTGCAGTCCTTGGGGTCACAAAGAGAGGGACACAGTTGAGCAACTGAACAACAACAATAACAAATGGTCTTGTAAATGTATTTTCTCCTAGACATGTAACACTCTGTGCACTGATAATAAAAGCCAACATTTACTGGCAACATAGTAACTCCTGGGCTCTGTTATGAGTGCTTTTTGTATATTTGCTCACTTAATTTCCATAACAATCATGAGATAGGCAATAGCATTGTATCTGTGTTATTGAAGAGGAAACGGTAACGTAGGGAATGTGAGTATGTCACTCAAAATTGCAAAGCTAGGAACTGTCAGAGTGGGGATTTGAACAGACAGTCTGACTCCAGAACCTGTGCTGTCCTGCCCACACTCCTGTTCTATTGTGATAAAGGAGCACCGGGCAAACCAGGAGAGGCGCATGCAATGATCACAAGTAGATTCTTCTCCTGATCTGTGGAGTGGGAAAGAGAAGCGAGATTTGAATAAATAATTTCAAAACTACTTCAGGCTGTGGCATTTTATGACTATCCCACTCTCGATGGGCAAAGGCAGCATTTCTATCACTGGATAAATTTGTTTTAACCTCATCCCAGATTTTGTCATAATCTAGGTAAAAATGTCGGAGAAGGCAATGGCACCCCACTCCAGTACTCTTGCCTGAAAAATCCCATGGATGGAGGAGCCTGGTAGGCTGCAGTCCGTGGGGTTGCTAAGAGTTGGACACAACTGAGCAACTTCACTTTCACTTTTCACTTTCATACATTCGAGAAGGAACTGGCAACCCACTCCAGTGTTCTTGCCTGGAGAATCCCAGGGACGGGGGAGCCTGGTGGGCTGCCATCTGTGGGGCTGCACAGAGTCGGACACGACTAAAGCGACTTAGCAGCAGCAGCAGCAGCAGGTAAAAATGTAGGATACAAATTGATATACATGACCTTGTACCCAGTTGCTTCAGTCATGTCCGACTCTTTGTGACCCCAAGGACTGCAGCCCACCAGGCTTCTCTGTCTGCGGAATTTTCCCAGCAAGAATATTGGAGTGGGTCACTGTGCCCTCTTCCAGGGGATCTTCCCAAGCCTGGAATCAAACATTCATCTCCTGTGTCTCTTGCATGGCAGGCAGATTCTTTACTGCTAAGCCACTGGGAAAGCCCATACATGAACTTAGTTATCCATTAAATATATTTACATATATATGCATATGAATATAAGTGAATATTCTATATTCTATATATATATATATACATATATATGTATAACAAAAAGAAAGACAAAGCACAAACAGTGGCTAAATTTTGCTGTGGCATCACGCCCTCTCTTTATAACCCTAATTTTCAGATTTTCTTCTGTGTGAATGTGTTTTCAAATGAACTCCATTCTGAACCATGGAAAACAGTGCAGCCACATTAAGTCTGAGTCGTTTCAGCACCTCACATATGGCAGCTTGGGGCTCTGGCTCTTTGAATGTTATTTCCAACCCCTTCCTGAACTGAACGTGCTCAGCAAAGGAAGACATCTTCTATGCCCAAACCCTGCATCACCCCTCTCCGCACCAGGGTAACAGAGACTGTGGTTTCCAGAAGTCTGAAGCCAAGAGGCAGTGCATAGGACAATAGCCTGGTGGTGTGTGAAATTAAGCAGGTGCTTTAAAAGACAAATCAAGATGCCACTTTCACTGAAGATTTTCCTCCCTCAGTGACACTTTTGTAGAAAGGGATATTGAGAACTTTTAGCAGAAAAGTTATTGACATATGAAGACCAATTAACCACATGGATGTCCACCTCTGAGCTGTACAACATAAAGGTCTGTTCACTCAGTAATTTCTTCTCCCAGAAAAGAAAAAAGTCTGAGGTCACAACCTGAATTCAGGGCTCTTGTCTCAGCAGAGATGTCCTTTGCTAATTAAGCTTAAATCATCTGAAACAGCACCTCTCCAGTTAATAATTGTTACTTTAAAACTTAAAACGTCTGATATTTTCAGACCAACACACCTAGAAAAGCCATTCTTTGAAATAGACACACTGCCTCTACCCATTCAAATTTGTGATTACAGAATAGGTCAATGGACCCAAGTTATGCTTCGTTCATTCATTATTTAGTTTACCTACTCAACAAACATTTATTGACTATATATTATGTGTTCTGCCCTGAGCCAGGCATTGGGCACACAATGAAAATAATGTATCCCCTGATTCATGGAGCTGAGGGTCTAATGAGGGTCTGCTGCTGCTGCTGCTAAGTCGCTTCAGTCGTGTCCAACTCTGTGCGACCCCATAGACAGCAGCCCACCAGGCCCCTCTGTCCATGGGATTCTCCATGCAAAAATACTGGAGGGGTTGCCATTTCCTTCTCCAATGAGGGTCTACGGTCCAGTATATGGGTAATTGCTGTGCTGGATTTCTGAACCAATTTCTCAAGTATATACTAAATATTTCAAGGTATACCAGATTTTGCACAAAAGTACTTGTGTAGAAATACAGAGGAGTTTGCTTAAGTGAGTGCTGACCATTATGTAGACTAATTTATTTATCTTCCAAAATAAAGCACTTGGAAAAAAAATATTCTGCTTACAAGTGGTTAAATGTGCCACCTCTCTAATTGAGTAAACTAGAGCAGCAGATTCACATTCTGAACAATAGTGATTTTATTTGCAAAGCATCTTTTATCTTGTTAGCCCATAACATGCTTTACAGACTCAATAAGTGACCATAATAGATTTTTATAAACATTGGTTAAAACACTGACATCTTAATATATTTCATGTCATAAAGTAGATGCATTTTCTAAAAAAGCCCTCCAACAATAATTTTGTCAGTATTTACATTAAAAGTTGTCACTTGCCCTTCATAAAACGTGTTGATCAGACATAGGATGGTGGTTGTTTTCTCTCGATAGTGACGCAGGGTTTTTTTGATGATGTCTTAGGCGTGGGTCTTCCTGGGGGCTTTACCCTCCTTTTCTCTGACTTCATTTTAGAGAAATGAAAACGAAGAGATGATGAGAGTACAGGATAAGCAGAGGATCACCCTTCTGGGTGATAATCCTATTGTGATCTTGGTGTAATGTCAGTGAGCCCAAAATGAACGTGATGTTAATTTAGTGACTTGTGAATAAGCATCTGGAGTTGAATGTAGCAACGGTGACTATGCAAAAAACGCAATCATACTCAGTGCTCTGGATGACGCCCCAGCTGTTAGTCAGCACCTCGAGGGCATTCAAAGCCCAGCTGGAGAAAGGGGGTTCACAGGAAGTCCAAGGACACGTTCACTGATGCCTCCAGTCTGATCCTCTACTGTTTGGGTATGCATGATACAAAAACACTTTCAGGAAGAGAGGAAAGGACCACATCTTGGCTGGGGGGGGTGGGGGTGGGGGAGAGGAAAGGAGTAAAGAAGTTCTTTGTTTTGCTTTTCTCTTTTGTCATTTTGCATGTGTCTCATCTGATAGATCATAGAAAGTTAGTCTCTCAGTCATGTCAGACTCTTTGTGACCCCATGGGCTGTAGCCCGCCAGGCTTTTCTGTCCATGGGATTCTCCAGGCAAGAATACTGGAGTGGGTTGTCATTCCCTTCTCCAGAGGATTTTCCCGACCCAGGGACTGAACCTGGGTTTCCCACCTTGCAGGCAGATTCTTTACCGTCTGAGCCACCAGGGAAGCCCAGGATTTTCCATAGGATGCGTATTCACTCTGCATGGTGACATCACACTTAGAGATGCCATTGGACATCTGATAATGTAGAGGATCACACCTAGGAACAACAGTTGGAACTTGAAATCTGAAATGGTGGAATGAGTCCTGTTAATAATAATGATAACATATTTTTGATAAAAGAATATTGGAGTGAGTCGCGATGCCCTCTTTCAGGGGATCTTCTTAACCCAGAGATCGAACCCAGGTTTCCCACATTGCAGTGGATTCTTCACCATCTGAACCACGAGGAAAGCCTAAGAAAATGCTACTAAGGTGCTAAGTCATGGTCACTATTATGCTTCTTTGGTACTCCTGAATTAAGTTTACCTGGATCCTTATATCTTGGAAAATAGTTGGGTAAGGAGGAGACGGAAACATACATGAGTGTTCAGAGCTGTATTTTTCTTTCTTCAGAACACAGAGAGGCTGATGGAAACTGTTTGATCATTTGCTTGCTTAAGCTATGCTATGATATTTTGACACTGCTGCTTCGTTGATGATAAATAATTTAATGTCTAAAATGTGCATGTATTAGAATTCCCTGGAGCCAACGGCTGAACATATTGAAAATTTATATCATCAAAAGGATTTATTTGGTCTACTTTATTATAGTTATGCAAATAATAAGTTCATAAACTTCACAAACCACTCGACTGATTGTGGGAAGAAGATGGAAAGGGGTCCCTAACATTAGGGTCGGGGTAATTTTCACATGGTGCTTCCTTGATGGTTCAGTAGTAAAGAATCTACCTGCCAGTGCAGGAGACGCAGGTTCAATCTCTGGTCCAGAAAGATCCCCTGGGGAAGAAAATGGGTTACAGTCCATGGGATTGCAAAGAGTCAGACATGACGTAGTGACTGAACAAAAACAATATTCACATGTGTCTGCACCAAGTATTCTAATTAAACACACATATCTCCATTCTAGACCTCGCTCCATCTTCAAATTTCTTTGGTAACTTTACGCAAATGACTCTCATACTTTGCATGTCACTTTCCCATATGTAAACTGGGAACAGATAGTATCCACCTACCCTATACATATTTCTTTTTGCAAAGTTATAAATAGCACCAAAGGAGAAAATATATGCAAATTTATTGTGAAAAGTATAAGGAATTACAAACATTTAATAGTCTGTTGCTATTTGAAATGATTTGAGTATAGCTGTTCCCTGTCCTAATAATCTCTAAAGAATATGAAAGCTCTATAGAGGAGCTGCTTTCAGTGACTTTCTAGATAGGAAATAGACACCCTGGAAGGGACAAGCAGAAGTGTATGAATAAGTATGTGGTCAGAGTTGCCAGCAGCCAAAATAGATTTTACAGCAATTCATTGTCTCCCTGTAAACTCCAGGAGGGTAGGAGACAACCTGATTTCAATGCCTTCCTTTTAACCTTCCTTGATACACAATGACATTATTTCATCACATATAATAATATGCCTGCATGCAAGTGCTGATTTCCAGACTATTTTAAGTATCTCTCCCTACATACATAGTTATACATCATACAATTTGTCAGAATCCTGATTGCAACAAAAATTGATACCTGGTCAGATGTTCATTCTCATGTCCTCACACAGACCATATGTAATAGAAATATAGAAGAAGCAAGGTGAGCAAGAAGGAACATTAAAAGTTTTACTCTTGTTCCCTTCCATCCCCTTTCCACCCCTGTTCTCTGCCCATTAATGAAACAGTATAAGAAATAAGGGGCATTTAAAGTAGAAAGCTTCCCTGGTGGCTCAGACGGTAAAGAATCCGCCTGCAATGCAGGAGACCTGGGTTTGATCCCTGGGTTAATAAGATCCCCGGAGAAGGGCATGGCAACCCACTCCAATATTCTTGCCTGGAGAATCCCCACAGACAGAGGAGCCTGGCAGGCTACAGTCCAGGGAATTGCAAAGAGTCGGACACGACTGAGCTACTAAGCACATCACAAAGTAAAAAGGGGTTTGTCAGATTGCTTGCTATTGTCTCAGAAGTTCTTAAAGAAGGGAATCACAAGTCTCTTAAGGAAACAACATCTTCCCCTACCTAGGGATATGCTTCCTCAAAACCCAACTACACAGAGAGAGAACACCTTCTCTCTAGGAAGGAGTGATGGTTTATATCAAGCTGCCAATTAACTAGGGAAGGAACACAGGCTGTAACTACCAGCATTTGATACAGTTGACATAGAGAGGAAAATTGAGAACGTTGATGGAAGAATTTATACAAAACAAGGTGAAACTCCCAAACACTCTTGAAGGGTGTAGCAGAGGGGCTATAAATTCACCCACATGTGGTTCTCTTCCCTGTTAGACTCACTGCCATAGTCCATACTCCTCCATCTTTCCGGTGATACGTGCCGTCTCTGGGCCAATGTGGTGAAGAAGGGGTGTGCTTTCCCCTTACTCTCTTTTCCCACCCACCAGCTGAAGGGAGAGGACTCCAAGGACGTGAAGAAGGACAGAGATAGTATAAGATAGGACGCAGAAAAGGAATATACGTTCGTAAGAGTATAGCCTACCCTGATTGATAACAAAGGAAAGACACTTCCTCTCTACACCGAATTTGTAAGCTAATTCAGCTGATCGGGAAAGCACTGACTTGACGATGTGACCCAATGGGCACCTCGAGTCTGTACCAGTGTCCCTACAAGCTTTATCTCCAAGGCGCAGCAGCATTACCTGGGAACGTGTTACAGATGTTATAAACCCCAGACCTTCTGAATCAGAAACACCAATAGTGGAGCCCAACAACTTTAATGGGCTTCCCTGGTAGTTAGGATGGTAAAGAATCTACCTGCAATGCAGGAGACCTGAGTTTGATCCCTGGGTTGGGAAGATCCCCCGGAGGAAGGCATGGCAACCCACTCCAGTATTGTTGCCTGGAGAATCCCATGGACAGAGGAGCCTGGTGGGATACAGTCCATGGGGTCCCAAAGAGTCGGACACTACTGAAGCGACTGAGTATGCACACACAGAGGTTTTTCTGAGGCATATATCTAAGGAGCTGAGACATCCCCCAGATTCTCAAAGCTTAGAAAGTGAAAGTGAAAGTCGCTCAGTCATGTATGACTCTTTGCGACCCCATGGACTACACAGTCCATGGAATTCTCCAGGCCAGAATACTGGAGTGGGTAACCTTTCCCTTCTCCAGGGGATCTTCAAGCCAACCCAGGGATCAAACCCAGATCTCCCACATTGCAGGTGGATTCTTCACCAGCCGAGCCACAAGGGAAGCCCTTAGAAAGCCTTCTGTAATTTCCCAACAGCGTCTTGAGTGCTGAGAGGGAGGGGGTTCAGCACTGTGGTAGGTGGTCCTGATGGTGAGAGAGTCCAGAAACCTGCATCGTCAGCCTCTTGCTTGATCAAAAGCTTTCCTTTTACTCTTAAATCAAAAGAACTGTAAGGGATAAATGTTGTTCAGCCCGACTTTATCACGGGGTGTAGCAGAAGACCCTCATAAAAATGCTTAATCCCAGGACAGATTCCTACTTGGATGGAAACAGGCGAGGAAAAGCTACGCCATTGGAATTCTGCTGCCTGACTCTTCCAACAACACCATCCTGCACCCTGATGGGCAGCTTCATGAACAACCCCACCTCCAGGCTAGCCCTTATTCATATCCTATCAAAGCGAGCAAGACGAGATTTCATGGATCAGCTGGGGAGATTTGAAGGAAGGCCTAACCTTTAGGTCATGTAGATCTCGAATGTGTTTCCCTGCTTGCCTTTTGTTTCATGTTCAGTCCAAAGAAATTTTTACTTCTGCTTAAAATTGACTCTCGCTTCCTGTCCTCTGCAATGATCAATACCAGGTGGGTGGCCATTGTAGAGAAGATATGTCCTTTACAAGGGTCCACACAGACTAAGAAGAAAAAATAGGGTGACTAGAAGAAAACTGATTTCTGTGACAGCCAGGGCTGGGACTAAAGTAAGGCAAGAGAAGCCCATAATGCACTGCCTTGGGCACAAATTAAAGTGTTGTCAGAAGCTCAATAAGCAAGATAAATAACATTTTAATGTATTACGTTGAATAAAATCAAAATTAAAACAAAGAGACCCATGATGAACAAAAGATAAAATATTTAAACAAGTACAGTATCAGTATTACTGAGGTTTTTTTTTTTTTTGCTTCAGGCTCTGATGGGTCTACACGGCACCGTCTGTGACTATCAGCCAAACAGTGGAAATATGTTCAGCTCTGGGTAGAAAGAGACAGGTGGGTGATCAGTAAAAGCGAATCCTCTGAGGTCAGAATTCCCAGTGGTAAAAAAAAAGAAGGGCAAGAGAGAGACTGGGGGAAAAAGGGCAGCAGAATAAAAAAAGGGAAAAAAAAAAAGAAGAAAAGATTTATGGAGTGTTTATAAAGTATGAAACACTATATTGAACACATTACATGTATTAGTTCATTTAGTCCTCACAACATTATGAAATAAATACTACTATTATCACTGCTTCATAGATAAGGTTGCAGACACAGAGAGGTTAAATTAGTTTTCCACGATCACACAGCAAATAGCAGAGCTGGGGTATAAACTAAGGCTTGAGAGCTCTTGTATGAAGACAAGAGAAAAAGGAAGCAGGAAGGAAATCAGAGAGAGAAAGCAGTACCGAGTCTTCAGCCCTCTGTGGTCCCCAGTAGCAAAGAAGCACACGGAAATGGTGCCTGTTTGCTGGAGACCAGTTTAGCCTCTTTGAACAGGAGACAAAAGCATATTCCAGACACTTGCTGTCGTGCTGGCACAGAATATCTACTTAATGTTGGTTGTTTTCACATCCTGACATCCCCCAATTGACAAGGAAATGCTTAGCATACCATGAAATGAACAGGAGCCAGGGCTGAGCAGGAGGCAGTGGCCGCTGATGGCAAGGACTACAGCTTGTCTGTGGATCTGGCTCCCTCCCTGAGAAACAGGGCTCACTCTGCCTCCTTGTCTCTAAATCTTCCTCCACAAAACTCCGAAAATAACAATCTGAGATGACTATATATTATTTATTTACTTACTTATTTATAGGCTATATCTATGTGTATTGTGTAAGTATTTAAAACCCGGCTGGATCCAGAGCTGCAAGAATGATGTCTCAATTGCAGGAGGGAACACGTAGCGCAGGTGTAAGTATGATAGATGGGACGCCCTCCCTTGCTTAGCAAACTGCAGAGGAGAAAGAGAGAGAATAACCCCGAAATTAGAACGGGGAGGGCGGGGGAGGGCGGGGGAGGGCGGGGGACGGTCACGCGGGTGTCATATGACTGGAACAAGACGCAGAGAAAAGTAATTTACTCCGAAGTGACAGTCTGAAGGCGAGAAAATAAACTAACAGAGGGGGCAGTTTAGGCTCATTAGCAGCCTGCGCTCAATATTTCATTATTAATGATAATAATACAAAGGAGAAAGGAGGGAGAAAAGGCATATGAAGTGTGCGCCCCCCTCCTTCCAATTCCAACCCCCTCCCCAAACACACCCAGGGGACCCGCCCAGAGGCTCACAAGGGCACAGGCTCCAGGGCGCCACAGAAGAACCTCCAGGAGAAAGGAATCGCCAGGCAGGATGAAGAATGGGTTAGCTCTGGTTCTGCTCAGCTCTCGCCTAAATGCCTGAGCCAGTGGGGACCCTCTGCAGGATTCCGCCTGATTTATTAGAGCCTTTGCGGCAGGCGAGGAAGTACTCCCCCACCCCACCCTGCCCCCACCACTGATGCTCAGCAGTCCAGCCTGGGCCAGACACCATCAGCCAGGGGCCTGTGGCCAAGCTGCTCGTGGGATTTCTGGAGGTGCAGCCTCTGGGGAGCAGGCAATCCCTTCTTCTGGAGAGTCCATATTGTCTGCAGCTAGACAGGGATGCAAAAATGATACTGGGAATCAATACAAAAGAAAATGGGATATATCCTAGAGACTGTGACCAAAGCCTAAAAATAAAATTCAACAGTGAGCAACCGTAGACAGCATATTAAAAAGCACAGACGTTACTTTGCCAAAAAATGTCCATCTCCTCAAGGCTATGGTTTTTCCAGTAGTCATGAATGGATGTGAAAGTTGGACCATAAAGAAAGATGAGCGCCAAAGAATTGATCCTTTTGAACTGTGGTGTTGGAGAAGACTCTTGAGAGTCTCTTGGACTGCAGGAAGATCCAACCAGTCCATCCTAGAGGAGATCAGTCCTGAATATTCATTGGAAGGACTGATGCTAAAGCTGAAACTCCAATACTTGGGCCACCTGATACAAAGAATCGACTCATTGGAAAAGATCCTGATGCTGGGAAAGACTGAGGACAGGAGGGGAAGGGGACGACAGAGGATGAGATGGTTGAATGCCATCACCAACTCAATGGACATGAGTTTCAATAAGCTCCGGGAGTTGGTGATGGACAGGGAGGCCTGGTACGTGCTGCAGTCCATGGGGTCACAAAGAGTCGGACACGACTGAGCAACTGAACTGAATTGAAGCAACCATGCTGGATTCCATTTAACTTAAAATGACAAAGGGGCTGTCGGGTTCTGCCTATTGTCCAAATAGAATGTCCCTTGTCTTCTGTGCCACCAGGCTGCCTCTCCCAACAAATATTTTGCTCTGAATAACCGAAACATTTTCTTCTTGACGTTGACCTTCATAACCCAGCTAGCCTGACTTGGTCCACTTTTCTGCTTTCTTGGACCATTTCTGAATATTCAGAACATATGTGTTTGTATTAACGTTGATACTGTTGACTAAAACAGTACCTCCCTTCCTGGACTGCTCTTACCCAATGGCTTTGAGCAATTGAAAACATACTCAAGATCATTTTTCCTATCTTTTATGTCTTAATTTGTTAACATGACAGAATTATCCATTCATCCAACAGATAGATATATCAGGGTCTACTACTGTGCTGGTCATAGTTCTGGGATAAACTGCTTATAGAAGTAAACCAAATTTATGGTACCATTCTTTTGGTTGCTTTTAAACTATTGAGGGAGGTCAGTATGAAGCAGTAAATGCACAAATAAATATGTAATAACAAATTGTGTTAAGTGGCCTGAAAACAAAGATCAGGTGCTCTAATGAAACCTGGATGGTGGGAAAGCCATTTTCCAGAAGATGTTCTAATCAGCCTTCTCAGGGGAAGTGACGTTTGCTGAGACCTGAAGGAAGCACAGCCAGCTCGACAAATCAGAAGAGGAAGCGAATTCCAGCAAAGGGACCATGTGTGTAAAGGCTAAGTCAGAAAGAAGCGTTCCAGTTTGTGCTCAAGGAAGAAGAAAGTGAGTGTCTCTGGAACATGGTGCTGAACCAAGAGCAGTGCCCTGTGTGACGGGAGAGTGGGCAAAGAGTGCCAGGAAGTGCATCAAAGGCCACCGAAACACCAAAACAGGTAGGACCTTACGCTGAGGCTCAGCGGATGCTTCCAAGGTTGTTTAAATCGGAAAAGAGACGTGAGCAGATTTATCTTTGAAAAAGGTCTTCTGGCTGCAGTGTGCAGGATGAATCAAGGTTGGGACATGCCCAGAGGCCGGGAGAACTGCCAGGGGGCTACTGGGTGGGGCAGGAGGGCGGTGGGATGGAGAGAGAAGGAACGAGAAGGTCCAAAGTTGTTTTCAAGGAAGGAGACGGGGGTAGTAAGTGATCGTGTGTTGGGTGCAGGGAGCAGGAAGTGTCAGCAAGGCCCACGGATGTCAAGATATACCCTCTGAAGCTAACCTTTAGTGGAACGTTGAACTCTGCAGTCACTGCATCCAGACCCAGACACGCATTCTCTGTAAGCTGGGTAAAAATCTCCTTTCTGATTTGTCTTACTGTGGACAACTAGGTTCAAGACCCAGAGACCACCTTACTCTTTCCACTTGGCAGGCTGAGAAGCTGATGTTCTTTCTTCTGGTTGAGATTTCCCCCCCACCCTCTTGCACATTCCAAGGTCTTCTTTGTTTTTCTCATTTAAATCTAGAACCTTACGGTTTCTGGGCTTCCCAGGTTGCGCTAGTGGTAAAGAATCTGTGTGCCAATACAGAACCACAAGAGATGTGGATTTGATCCCTAGGTCCAGAAGATCCCCTGGCATAGCAAATGACAACCCATTCTAGTATTGTTGCTGGAGAATCCCATGGACAGAGGAGCCTGGCAGGCTACAGTCCATGGGGCTGCAAAGAGTTGGACATGGCTGAGCACACAGCAGGTACATATAATTTCTAAAGAGGGGTTGAGGAACTTGTAGAACAGTGGTTCTCCAAAGTGTGGTCTTGGGAGCAGCTGCAGCAACATCATCTGCAGATGGGAACTGGTTAGAAATGTAAATACTTGAGTCCCAACACAGATCCACTGAATCAGTAAGTCTGTCGGTGGACGATCAGCCGTCCATGTTTACAAGCCCTCCCAGGGATTCCGATCTGTGCTGAAGTCTGAGAACTCTACTCCGTCACCACCGTATATCTGCACTATCCAATAGGGCTATCACTCACCACATGTGCATTTGAATCCATGAAAGGTCTTCAGCCTGAACAGAGATGTGTAAGTATAAAATACACACCAGATTGCAAAGTGTTAGTTGCTCAGTCGTGTCTGACTCTGTGACCCTAGCCCATTAGGCTCCTCTGTCCATGGATTCTCCAGGCAAGAATACTGGAGTGGGTTGCCATTTCCTCCTCCAGGGGATCTTCCCCACCCAGGGATTGAACCTAGGTCTCTTGCATTACAGGCAGAATCTTTACCGTCTGAGCCACCAGGGAAGCCCCTTGCAAAGACTTAGTCCAAAAAAAGAAAAAAAGAATATAAAAACGTTTCACTAATCATTTTTTATTGACACATATTAAAATGATAATGTGTTCAATATTTGAGGTGAAATGTATTAATAAAAGTAAAATTAATTTTACTTGTTCCATTTTACCTTTTATTGACTCTACGAAAACTCCAAGTATGTATGTAATACATGCTATATTTTTATTGGGTAGAGCTGCTCTAAAGCATTGCTTTTCCAACTTCAGTGCGCAGAGGAACTGCCTGGAGACCCTATTAAAATGCAGATTCTGATTCAGTAGGTCTTGGATGAGGCCTGAAATACTGTATTCCTAGCAAGCTCCCAGGAGTTGCCCACACTGCTGGTCTGTGGACCATTCTGTGAGTAGCAGGGTACCAATACACGCTGGGGATGTTTCCAAAAGTCAGTCTGGTATCATTGAACAGCCACTAAATGTGAACTCATTACACCTGGCTTTAAGTCCCACCCCTATTTCTTATTGGCTCGATGTCTTCAGACAAATCTTGTGTTTTTTTTTTTTTTAATAGTTTATTTTCTATTTTTTAACTTTACAATATTGTATTTGTTTTGCTATACATTGACATGAATCCACCATGGGTGTACATGTTTTCCCCTTCCCAAATCTTGTGTTTTTAATGAAAAATGTATGTAAGAGAAGTAACCATACAGGATTATTGCAGGGTTTAAATAAAATAATCTTGATGGAATTGTTTCTATATTATCCCAGCTATATTAGTCTAAATAAGTATCTATACCAACACACACACAAGCACTGAACATATGGGAATGAATGATGCCAAGCCATTTTTCCAGTTTCTATGATAATTCAGGACTACAAACCTACAAACAGACATCATCATTACTTGGCTACTCCAAACTGCCTCGAAATGATTTCTGGCTGTGTTATCTGAATCACTGTGACCAGGGAGAAGTCGTCTGGGAAGGGCAATAGTAGTTGGCCAGCATTTCTCTCAGAAGCATTTGGTACTTGTGGTCAATGCTGACTTTGTTACTGTCCCAAAGGGTGAGGGAGGCATTATCTTAAATGCCCAGCTGAATACTCAGCTCTCAGATCTCAGAGAATCAGAGCATCCATACGGCTGGGGGCTCCATCAGATCAGACTTCATCTGTAATTAGCAAGCAACCAGACTCCTAGAAGGAGCCACTTCGTGACCTGAGGGAAAAGAGAATAGAACTGTCCCTGTGACTTTGTCATCATTAGGAAGGTGGAGAAAGATGTAAAAGGCAATAAGTCCCTTAAAGCGGAATTGTCATGCTGTGGTGGCAACATCCATATGGTCAAGATTAGCTTAGTTCTTCCAGGAGCAGAGTGCTGGGAATACAAGATGGCAGGAGAGGAAAGACGCTCAGAAACTGAACCTGTATTGTGCCGAGCCCTGAAGTGGAAATGTTGCAATTAGCTTTCACAGGGAAAGAAACTGTTCTGTTACCTACTAGGTCCAAACCCTCCATTATCTATAGACACACACACACACACACACACACACACAGAGGATTCAGTTTTTCCATCCCCCACCCAGACAGGAGGTTTTTGTAATACAGTTTCTGCTCTCATGAAAGTTACTGTTATGTCACTTGGAATTTCTGGAAAAGAAAGGGCAGAAAGCTCAAGGATTCAAGCTTTCTAAAGGTGTTTTTTTTCCAGAAGGGGAAAAGCTAGGCTGTTCAGAGCAAGATTCCTGTCCATTAATGTCCACTGCTGACCTCACTGGCGCACATCACACCTACAATGCAGAAAGCTATGTAGACCCAGAACAGAAGACCAAGGGCATCCCTAATCCATGGACAGAGGATAGATCACTTCCCTTCCCTGGGCCTTAGGTACAACATCTGTAAAATGGGAGGGTCTAATGAAATGGTCTGGAAGGTCCCCTCAAGCAATCATATCCTGCTATTCCAAAGGGTCGCTTTGCTTATACAAAGTGATCCCCATCCCCAGCAGGAGCCTCTTCGCTGAGCGGTGCATGTGGGTGCCCTGTGGAAAGCAGGCATCACTGCTGAAGGGCTGGGAGAACATAAACACCATAAACACAGCTCAAAGAGTCAGTATTTGAGAAGTCTGGAAGCAGGAGGGTCTCTGGGACCGCCGACGCATTGGTTCCCCACTCCTCTGCAGTAAGATCTTTTAGCACATGAGGAGGAAGAGTCCCTGGTGGGCTCCAGTGAACCAAGCAAGATCTAAGCAAATGTGAAGTTTGTTAGCAAAGCACCCCCCCCCCCAGTTTCCTTTCTTGTCCCTGGTGACCCCAATTCAAGGGCAGTGGGTCTCTACCATCTCTTCCCTTTCTTGTAATCAACTGTGCTGCCTAGGAAACATCCCACAATATTAATCTCAAGAAAAAAGAAGAAAATGTATATGTAGGAATGCTAGAAACCCAAGTAGAGGATCTCGCTTAACCTTTGCTACTAAGGCCAAGAGAAGGGTGAGGTGAGTAAGACACCCACTTGCTTGGACCTCAAAGCCTAACAAGGAGTTGGCTTCCATGGGCAGTGTATAGGGATTCTTCATGCACTACCCTGAGTGGGAGCCCCTCCTTCAGTTTGGTACCCAGGTATCTCCCTTGCCTCCACCTAATTCTAGACCTTTTGGCTTGATTCACACTTGTGTTCCCATGTCAGATACATGCAATCAGCCATGCATGTGTGCATGTTCAGTCACTCAGTCGTGTCTGACTCTGCAACCCCATGCACTATAGCCTGCCAAGCTCTTCTGTCCATGAGATTCTCCAGGTAAGAATACTGGAGTGGGTTGCCATTTCCTCCTCCAGGGGATCTTCCCAATCCAGGGACTGAATCCACGTCTCCTGGGTCTTCTGTGTTAGCAGGCAGATTCTTTACCCCTGAGCCACTTGGGAAGCATGAACTCAGCCATATAGAGGCCCAAAGTCACACAGCCCCAGGACTGACATTAAGACCCATCTGTTTGCTCTGATCTGGCAGCGTGGCAGTTAATGGCAAAGACCCTGGGTAGCCAAGAAGAGCTCTTAGTTTAGAATTCTGGCACCTACATTTGCTAATTGAGGCAAACATTCATGCTTGGGTGCCTGGGCCAATTTACTTAAATATTCTATTCCAGTTTCCTTATCTATGAAAAAGGGGATAATAGAGACACTGGCATCATAGCGCTATGATGAAGATCCGAGGAGTAATGCGCTGAACGTGTGTAAAAGGGTGATGATGTTGATGACCCCAGTGATGATGATCACATCTTTATGAGTATCGGTTCTTATTGCTATTATCCTATCACATTATTGATTTGCAGGGTTTAGGGTGTTATCCTTTCCATGTGGTCTTTGCATTTTAGCCTCTTACATACTGGATCTCCAATCATGAATTACTAGATATTATCAGTGACTTCTGGGAAATGACTAGGTATTATCACTGAATCCAAGCAAATTATCTTTTGCAGGAATTTATAGGAGGGGCATACAATCACACAGGGAATGTCCTTTCAGCTCTTAAGGCCAGCCTGTGAACCTATGGCTTTGCACATTAAGGAAACGACTCTCCCTTCAGAATGAGAAGCTTAATTCAACAAAGAGCTTTTGTCAGGCATTGCAATTCTGTGTTCACTCCAGCACCAGGCCAGCATTTCCTAAACTTCAGCCCCTGGGAGCCCGACGTGTGCCTCCTCCGCTGCTCAGGGACTGCTCATTCAAGAGGCAGTCTACTCCCTGGGGAGGCCCTGGCCCCAGGAATGTAAGGTTGGATGGTGGTCCCCACCACCCTCACTGGCCTCCTTTCACAGTCAATTACCCCTCCATTAATTGTTGTTGTTAATAATCCGCAAAGCACCTTTCACTAGCAGTGCCTAGTGCCAGGGGGAGGAAAAGCAGTGGCTGGCGTTATTTCATTGACCTCCCCATCAGCAGTGCTTGCGAGTGTGGTCCTGGAGCCAGGATCACGCATGTACCAACTGCTGGGCCTCCAGCACAGCTCCTAGCCGTCAGAATCAGCCCATCAAAGGGCGTTTTGCAGAGCTGCACAGAGGGTGAAAATGCTGGCAAAGCCGAACTGGGGCCCGGATGGTGACGTGTGAACTCGGCCTCCAGCCTTCTCCCTCGTCCCTAGGCTCTAAACCACCTTTCGGGAGGACAGACTTAAAGCAGGGGTGACAAATGAAAAGTGAAGGCTGAACCACTGTCCTTGGGGCGCAGAGCCTGGCACCCAGCGAGACTGCCCAGGACAGAGCGTGTGCTGTGGTCTCCCCTCCTCGGCTGGGGTCCCTGGTCACGGCCAGCGCGGAGCTGTCTGTCTCCACACTGACAGCTTGAATTTCATCAGCCCGAAGAGGCGCCCAAAGGGGAACCTGATGGATGTCACTCTGGATGTCACACTGGATGACGCCCAAGCACTCACCGAACCCCTGAACTGCAGGGAGCTTTGAAAAGATCTGACATGAGCCCACTTCCCTGGGGGGAGGACACTGAAGCCTTGGGTCTGCAGCACCATTACTAATGGGTTTCCCTTTCCAAACTCCTCCTCTGTTTCTCTCTGTTCTCTTTCTCTCTTCCTGTTTCTCCCCCCTTAGTTCTCTGCCTCATTTTTCACTCTGATGAATCGCACCACCCTCCATCTCGACACACACACATCCACTCCACCCTAAACCCAGGAAGACATGACCCCTCTATGACATTACGTTTATGGCACATGCCTGAAAGCAGGTGGAAGTGCAAATAATGCATCTAATTGTGACTCAGAGAAACAAGAGCCTCCTCCCTGTCTCTCTAAAAAGAGCTTCTCCTTTGTGGGAAGAACAAAGACAGTCCCTATGTGTTGGGCCTTTGGGAGCAAAGAGAACCGTTACAGAAAAGACTTGAGGAAGAAAGCGATGAAACCAGACTTCACTGCAACCAAAGGAAGGCACACTCAAAACAAAAGCAGAGAGAAGGAGACAGAGGACGTGGAGCCCAGTGGGGCCAGACCACGGGCTGCGATTTGAATTTAGGAAAAGCTACAGGCATTGCTTCCCGGTTAGCGTGTGTTCCCGTGTGCTTCTTACCATTGAGGGACACATTCTTCCCTAAGAAGAATCAGGAACTGTGGCTGCAGGCCACATGGCAGGCTGAAAGTTTTCCATGGCTAGATGCCTTTCCATAGAAAGGAGAGGGGCAGAGTTTAAAGAGACAGAGGCTAGATTTTTGACTTTCAGCAACTGAGTCCACAGGGGAATGTCCTTTGCACACCTGTAAATACAGAAAGATGGCAGGTGGACAAAATGGGCCATCTTATAATACTTGTGCTTTGCCCATTGTTATGATCTTTCCACTGATGCCTTCTACACCACCTCCATCCACACACACACATACCTATGTCTACCTGGGTACCTTTCTGTCCAGCAATAAGTGTCACCTGCGTGTCTGCAACATGTATGTGCTGAGAGGACAGACATTCAGGAGGATAAGATATTGCAGAGCAAACTCTTAAGTATCAAGGACTTGCCACGTCCACTCTCCTCCTCAGAAACCTGATCCTGTAAATGGACCACGGATCTCTGTTTGACCATCATGCTGTCAGGTGGCCTGGCTCAAGTGCTCTGTTCAGCAGGAATGATAAGGACTCATTGAACAGTGAGATCCTTTCTCAGAGAGTTTGTATGTGAACAGAGATAAAGAGGCAAAAAAGGAAAAACAGAAATAAGGAAAAGGGCCTCTGAGTAGCTCTAAACAGGGAAGACAATGTAGAAGTAAAACCTCTGCTGGACCGTTAGAGCTCCTCAGAACCTTTGCCCATGCTGATTCCTCTGCCTGGACTACTCTTGTTTTATTTGGCAATATTCCACCTTCCCCAGTGTGTGGTTTCCCAGGTGGCGATAGTGGTAAAGAACCTGCCTGCCAATGCAGAAGACATAAAAGATGAGGGTTCAGTCCCTGGGTTGCGAAGGTTCCCTGGAGGAGGACATGGCAACCCACTCCAGTATCCTTGCCTGGAGAGTCCCATGGACAGAGGAGCCTGATGTGCTACAGTTCCATCGGGTCGCAGAGAGTCAGACATGACTGAAGTGCCTTAGCACGCAACATGCATCATCTCCAAAACTTATGTAACCTGAGAAATCATGAGGGTTGCAGGAGGGAATACCTAGGGAACATTCAAGGGGTAAGAGGTGCCTGGAAAAGTGTGGAAGTTTAAAGAGAAAGAAATGCATGATCTGGAGATGTGAGAAATGTGAGCCCCTGTGCAGGGGCAGCGTGGTTTGGTCCCTTGAGCTTGCACTTAATTGCAGCTATGTCAGGAGGCTTTGCCTTGACACACCCTCTCCCAACGTCATGGTACAGTCACTGGTTTGCTGTCTTTGTTGCAGAAACAGCTGAGCTCCCATCTAAACAAACTTCAGTCTTATTTTTAGTCTCTTAACCAGGCAGACAAACCAGTTTCAGATAAGAAAGAAATAGCAGTAAAGTAGGAGGAAAACTGACTTAGATGTAACAGTCCATTAACAATTTTTTGCCAGACCTTCCCTTCGGAGACTCAGAGCTGAGATGAAAATATTTAGCTTTTTTTGCCAGACAAAGTTGACACCGAATCCATCCTCAGAAATTTACCAATGTGAAAACTTGGATAAGTATTTTAACCTATCTGAGGCCAATTTCCTCAGGTAAAATGCATATATTAATAGCTCTCTCATAGACATTTAAGGAGTAAATGTGATACTATGTGTAGAAAGCCTCAAGCATATTTGGTTGTAAATAAATGTTAGTTTTATGTACTAATGTATTAAGCTGTTAAATATGCCCCTGCTAGGTATATAGTTCTCTAGTTCCCCCTTGTGTATGCCCTTTCTCAGCTGATTATTATTCCTGAATTTCCTCAGTCAATTAATATTTACCAAGAACCTGTTACACAATAGGTGCCTAGAAGGTGCTGGCAGTACTGTAGCATATAAAATATACAAAGTATCATTTCCCTAGAGGAGAGACACTTATGACCAGCCTTCAAAAACAAAACAAATGAAAAATATAGTGGCTTTTACCTTCAAAAACCTAAATCTTTCTCTATCTGATTTACCTCACATAGTATGATAATCTCTAAGTCCATTCATGTTGCTGCAAATGACATTATTTCAATGCTTTTTATGATTGGATAATATTCCACTGAATAAATCACATGTTGTTTTTCTAGTCATCCACTGATCGACATTTAGGTTGCCTCCATGTCCTAGGTGTTGTGAATAGTGCAGCAGTGAACCTTGGGGTGCTGGTATCTTTTCAAATTATAGTTTTCTCTGGATATATGCCTAGAGGTTATCATACTAAGTGAAGTAGGCCAGATAGAGATAGACAAATATCGTATGAAATTGCTTATATGTGGAATAAGAAAAACAGATACAAATGAAATTATCTACAAAACAGAAAGAGAGTCACAGACATAGAGAACAAATTTATGGTTACCAAAGGGGAAAGGGACAGAGGAAGGGATAAATTAGAAGGTTGGGATTAACATATATACACATGTGTATAAAATAGATAACCGACAAGGACCTCTGTGTATAGCACAGGAAACTATACTCAGTATTTTGTAATAACTTATAAGGACAAATAATCTGAAAGAGGACATATATATATATATATGTATGTATGTATGTATCTGGAGAAGGGAATGGCAACCTACTCCAGTATTCTTGTGTTGTCTGGAGAATCCCATAGACAGAGGAACCTGGTGGGCTACAGTTCATGGGGTCACAAAGAGTCAGAAACGACTGAAGCGTGCGTGTGTGTGTGTGTATATACATATATATACAAGAATCACTTTGCTGTACACCTGAAGCTAATATGACTTTATAAATCAACTACATTTAAAGTTTTAAAATAGCCTAAGTCACCAATAGGAGAAAGGATTTGAGTCTAGACAAAGTTCTGGCAGGAGCAGTGGGGTAACCTTGGCTTCTAGACTGAAAAGAGACCGTGTGGTTGAGAAACCAGGGAAGCAGAGATGGATGGGGAGGTTGTGCAGTCTTCCTGGTTCCTGGGAGACAGCAGAACCCCAGAGAGACATGGCTACACAGCCCTTCTGGACAGTTTCCCAACATACCTATGGGTAGGTTTCGCTTTTCCTGAACTATTGGCCCATGTTTGGACTTAAAAAAAAGAATCACAGCTTGAAACACTTAAGAGGTCATTGGATTGACTTCTTATTTTATAGATGAGGAACTTGAGGGTGAAAATAGTTAAGCGACCTAGCCGATCCATAGAGTAACAGAGTAGGTCACTTTGTGTATGACCTGGATGCAGACAGTACTGACAATGGAGGCCAAGGTCAGAAAGACAGTCTAAACTGCCTGGGGTGGGGAGAATGGAAGCTTATTAAAATGCAGGTTCTCAGGCCCACTCTAAAGGGCTTATGATTTTAACGGGTCTGCCACAGGGAACTGCCTTTAATAGGCACCCCAAGGTGATTCTGATGTGGGTGGTCTGAGGACTAATTGCCACCTTTGCCTTCTCCAGTGCTAATTTACATGGAAACCCGCAACCTCTGAGATGTAATGAGGTGGTATCAGTTCCATAAAATCCCTGGCTAGTGCGGCTCCCTTCTATAGGTGTAAGCTGAACCTCTTCAGCTGAGTTATGGCGTGTATTTGCATAAATTACCATGCGAAACTTGTTAATATTTCCCAGATATGCTTTTTCATTGCTCCATTAGACAAGGCTTTGTGCTTTTGTTTGGAGCTGAATGTCAGCCAATCCGAATTCAGAGCCGTGCTGGCATAGAACCTGAGCTGGTAATTTATTCCCCTCGTGGAGCCCTAGTGTCACCTCTCTGTCCTAAGAAATGCGGTCTGAAATCAGTTGAATTTTATCATGCAAATTATGGGAAGTGTTATCATTACAAGCAGCAGGAGGTTCCTGATTTGCTATCATTTACACTTTAAATGAGTTCGACCTGCTAGATGCACGGGATGGGTTTAGGGAGAAGAGAGGCAGGGGTAAGGTGGGGAGGAGTTTCACCAGGATGCAGCCCCCAGGGCTTTGTGACTTCAGTAAAACCGGGCTTCAGAAAAATGCTTGGATGTGTTTGATATAGAAGAGTTTGGTTTTGGAGGAGAGTCATGCAGAAGAAGAGAAAGGACATGAGTTAGCTTCTCTGTGGTGATGCCAACAGCAAGTTATACCTGGACAGACTGGTCAAGTGGAATTGCAACGTTAGAGAATCTGGGTGTCAATGCAGTTGGAAAAATACAGTTGAGAAGTTGGGATAATCAAGTCAAATTGACTCATTTTACAGTTAAGAAGACTGAGGCCCCCAGTGGAGAAATCACATGTTCAAAGTCAAATAAGGATTTTGAGAGTAAAAACCGCATCTCCTATTGTCCAGTCCTGCAGTGTTCCACCCCCTCTTGCTTTCAGTCTCTGATTCTCCAAACCATTATCACAGCATTAGCGTTCTTGTGTTTACCTTGGTTCCTAGGGGGCCTAATCACAACCACATTCCTCTGAAAGCAAAATGGAAGTGTTAGTCACTCAGTTACGTCAGACTTCTTGAGACTCCATGGACTGTAGCCTGCCAGGCCTCTCTGTCAATGGAAATCTCCAAGCAAGAATACTGGAGTGGGTATCCATTCCTTTCTTCAGGGGGTCTTCCTGACCCAGAGATTGAACCCCAGTCTCCGGCACTGCAGGCAGATTCTTTACCTCCTGAGCCACCAAGGAAGCCCTACATTCCTCTAATCCAACTGGATTTCTTTGTTTTTTTCACCTGCCTTCTTTTCCATTGTTCTGTAATACCAAACTGAAGTTGGAAAATCCTTTCTTCCAATTGGTGTGGCTCCCCGCCCCCATCCACAGATTGTCCCTCCCGCAGCATCTCCTCTGTTCACCCCTTTCCGTATGCCCATCCCCATATATATTGTGTGCCTGCACTTCTAGATGGTTCTTCACCCTGCATTGTGGACTGGGCTGGGAAGTACTATGTTAGGCATTCTTCCTTGGATATGTTCTCTTCTCTGCAAATAAAAAAAAGTGAAAGGGAAATCATGATACTTTAACCTTTGAGATTGAAATCTCAGTCACAGTTGTAACAGTAACATGAGAATCATCCCTAGGAAGACTTGCTTCTTAATAACTTCCCTCAGGCTTCACTGGCAAGTAATAACAGAACTTATTTTCTATTTGCTTAATTCTATGTGCCTTCCTAAAGCTGACCGAACAATAGAGTAATAGTTGGGGTGGGTGGGTGGGTGCAGAAAGAGGTAACATGGTAGAAGAAGGTGTAGACATTATAGAGAGCAGGATGCATAAAGAGTGAGATGTCAGATCTTCAGGGAAATGAATAGAGGAAAACACGACAAGTTTAATCATGGAATTTGGAGTAGAATCATTGAAAAGGCTTAATAAGGATGATCTGTGATCTTGGAGTTATTTAATAGAACACATAGATTATAATTCCTGGTCAGACACAATAATCTGTTTGAATTTAGGCAATCCATTGCAACTCTCTGGCCTCTGTGGCCCATTCTATAACTAGGGTATAGAAGCGAATGACCTCTGTCATTATATATTTCAAAATGACCTTATGTCTGCAGGAGTCATTGGCAGTGAGCCTACACTAATGCCAGTGTTTCTGGAAGAGGCAGCACCTATGGTGGCTAAAGATTCAGGAAACTGGCCAAAGAAAGGAGAAGATCATTAATAACCAACAGCAAGCAGGGCGATGCTGGGTAGTCAGACGACAGGAACAGGAAGAGAACAGGTGATGAACGGATGTGCTGATTTCAAATCACAGTTTCTCTCGGAAGGGATCCACACCGTTGCTCAAGGACGTCACCTTCTGCCGGCCCAGCAAGTTGACAGAGCACACGGGGACAGGCCTCCCCAAAGAAAGGCCTAAATTGCAGTGATCAGGGTCCATCCGAACCAGGCCAGGCGCCTGGGTCTCCCGGGTCTGTCATCTCCTATCATTAGCTTTAACAACACTGATCAGAATTTCCCTTCAGAGGGTACATGTCTTCTCCTGAAGAATTTTGAGCCCAGTTGGCAAATGGAATGGGCATACTTACTCGGGGAGTACCATGGCCTACCAGGCCATGGGAGATTGGATTGGAAGAGGTGGTGGGATAGGAGAGAAGGGACGTAAATAACAGGAATTATGTCCTGCTCTCATCCCAAACCTGGAGGACACTCTCAACGTCAGCTCACTGGGCTGGTTAAAAATACATGTACAGTGGAATCCACAAAGGATGTAACAAGTCTTTTCCCCCGTCGAGCTCCATTTGTGACTGTGTCATAATGGAGGAATGTAAGGATGTCTATTTTTTTTTTCATTCTAAGCAGAGGAAATGCAGTCAAGACCTGTATTTTTCATTGAAGCCTTAATATTCCACATGAACGAAGACTTACAATTGAAAGTCAAGAGTTTATGAGAATAAGAATTTCTTCTGAATCTCACTTTTGAGCAGTAATATGTATGTATATAAAATATAAATTATATATTAAAATAATATTATATATATACACATATATTATATAATATATATAAATATATATTATATATAATATATTATATATATTTACATATTATATATATATATTACTGCTCAAAAGTATATATAATTACAACATATATATTTATAATATGATGCTGCTGCTGCTAAGTTGCTTCAGTCGTGTCTGACTCTGTGCGACCCCATAGACAGCAGCCCACCAGGCTCCCCCGTACCTGGGACTCTCCAGGCAAGAACACTGGAGTGGGTTGCCATTTCCTTCGATGCATGAAAGTGAAAAGTGAAAGTGAAGTTGCTCAGTCGTGTCGACTCTTAGCGACCCCATGGACTGCAGCCCACCAGGCTCTTCCGTCCACGGGATTCTCCAGGCAAGAGTACTGGAGTGGGAGTGGACATAATTATATATGTGTTATATATATATATATTATACATATATATACATATTTTATATCATATATATTATATACTATATATATATATTATATACTATATATACTATGTATATATAGTATATAATATACAATATAATATATATTATATAATTACTATATAATATTTAATGCATAATATATATTATATTATATTTTGTATGTATATAAAATAATATTAAGAAGTAATATGTATATATACACATAGTAATCCTACTTGAGAATTCGGTGGACTGATTCTTCCCTGACAGTGATCAAACCCCCTGCGTTCTGGTTCTGATGGTTCCAAAAGCTGCAGTCACTGGGTTACCTTCCTACTGCCTTGTTCACGTTTCCTGTCAGACATTTGGTTCAGGAAGTTTAGTCCCTGGACACAGAGGAGAGAGTGTCGTATGTCTACGAGGCCTCCAGCTGGGTTTTGAGGTTTTAACACATTTAATTACTGGCAAAACATCCCTCAGTAAAGGAGGCAAGGCAGATGGAGTCCTTTACCTCCTACCAACTCCTCCCTGGGCAGACAGACAGATATAAGGAGCTCAGAAAACCTGCAGGTGGACCTTGGTGCTTTGTATCCGTGACGCTCTTCACGCCTGGCAGGCATCGCTGCCTAGTCTCCATGCCCCTCCCCGGCTGCCATGTTTGACAGTGTCTCAGACACACATCCTGAGCATGGGCTGTCCCTGGAGAAGCCTCAGCACTGAATCCTGTCACTGTGAGCCATCCATGCACAGCCTGGCTACAGGCAGACCCGATGTTCTCAGGGAATGGCTGTCAGTCATCACCAGTCCTACAGCCAGCGAGATTACATGCTGAACCCAGAGGCCAATGGGCTTAAGCAGAAGCAGGAAAGGACTTGGATGGGCAAGAGTGCTGCCGACCCAGCCGGAGTGAGATTCTGCTGGGCGGTGAAGAGTTTCAGGTGGAAATGATTTCTGGGGTGATGTCCTTCCAGGCAGTTTGGTATGGTCACGCTTGGAAGGGGTTGCCCCCACGGACTCTGAGACATAACCTGCTATGGTTGATCAGGCCATCACTTTGAGGAAAACATCAGCGACTCCTTAAGGGAACCCATCATTCATCCATCCATTTATCTCCCATGTAATCTTTACTGAGCAACAGTTACACGTGCATCATGCAACAATGGGCCAAAGAAAGTTGACTTTGAAACAATGTGTCTCATCAAAGTTCAAAGTTAATATCTTCAGCCACCACAATAAAGACACCCCCTGTGTCTCTTTTTTCTCCCTCTTCCTACCTCTATCTTTGCCTCTAATTTCATTTCTTTGTCTCTGTTATTTTTGGTTTGGGTGGGTTACTATACAGGGTTTTGATAACTGTCCTGAAGCCATCACTCTGTTCTGCCTTTATTTTCTCTGGCTCACACCCTTCCTACAAGCTCCTTTCTCCTTGGACAATGGGATACCTAGATTAAAACAGCTATTTCCTGATATGCTGTAACATAGAATGTCTTAAAAATCCCAACGTGCCCACAGGTTTTGTGACCCCATGGACAGTAGCACACCAGGCTCCTCTGTCCATGGGATTTTTCCAGGCAAGAATACTGGAGTGTGTTGCCATTCCCTTCTCCAGGGAATCTTTCTGACCCAGGGCTCAAACCCCCATTTCCTGAGTCTCCTGCACAAGCAGATTCTTTACCACTGAGCCGCCTGGGAGGCCTGCTTTTGTAATATAATTAGCACTATTGAAAGATAAAGACTTTAAAATCACTGCAGATGGTGAGTGCAACCATGAAATTAAAAGGTGCTTGCTCCTTGGAAGAAAAGCTTTGACCAACCAGACAACATATTAAAAAGAAGAGATATTACTTTAGCGACAAAGATTCATATAGTCAAAGCTATGATTTTCCCAGTAGTCATATAGGGATGTGAGAGTTGGACTATAAAGAAAGCTGAGCGCCGAAGAATTGATGCTTTTGAACTGTGGTGTTGGAGAAGACTCTTGAAAGTCCCTTGGACTGCAAGTAGATCAAACCAGTCCACCCTAAAGGAAATCAGTCCTGAATATTCATTGGAAGGACTGATGCTGAGGCTGAAACTCCAATACTTTGGCCACCTGATGCAAAGAACTGACTCATTTGAGAAGACCTTGATGCTGGAAAAGATTGAAGGCAGGAGGAGAAGGGGATGACAGAGGATGAGCATCACCGACTCAATGGACATGAGTTTGAGTAAACTCCGGGAGTTGGTGATGGACAGGGAGGCCTGGCGTGCTGCAGTCCATGGGGCGGGCCGCAAGAGGCAGACATGATAGAGCGCCTGAACTGAACTGAAAGATAATGAATCTGCAAGGAAGTGAGTTTAAATGATAATGGCACATCTCCAACTTTAAAGCTCTGCACCTTCTGCCTCAGACTCCCGCACTGGAGTCCGCTTCCCACAACCCTGTGTGCCTGTAGGGCTCCCTGAGGTCTGTGGTCTCCAGCTGGATGAGTGACTCATGGGCTCAGCTGCTCAAGAGTCCCCAGGAGCAGCCTGACTTGGTGATTGTGTTCCCTGTCACAGAACTCAGTTCACACGAAGAAGGGGATTAAAGGCTCTTGATAAAATTTCTAACATCCTCAAACAGAGAACATGAATCCAAGTTTGTTGGCAGTTTCTTCGCAGGGACTTGTCTGCTTGCAAACTGGATGTCTTGAACTTATCAGGTGACAACAGGAAGGGACCCGAAAGTGACTTTGAACCACTCTTTGTGAAATGTGTATCCTGGAAACTGTCTAGGAGATAAAATCTCTCAAGGTCATCATGTCTGTTTTTCTTCTCTCTGTCACCTTTGATTCAAGATAGAGGGCATTTATGATGGCCTAACCTTTTGGTCTCCTGGGATTTGTGTTTGACATTTGACTGAAGGGGAAAAAAATGGGTTCATATATTTCCACAACCATGAACTTTTCACCAGGGTTTAGTCCCTGGCAGGATGGTGAAGTAGGGATGATTTACTTCCAGGCTCTCCTTCTGTGTTTTGCTGCTTTGGCCCTCCAAGTTTTTTACATTTCTTTCCCAACTGGTCTTTTTTTTTTTTTCAGCCCGACAGCAGTGATCTTACATTGGATCACCCCTCATACAGCCCCATCAACAGGTTCCTGGGCCTTTTTAAGTAGATTATGTAACACAGGAGTCAAGAGTATTTACATTTTAAAGAGTTTACCTAAGAATGTATAAATAAAGCTACTTACACCTAGTTGGGTAGGATATATCTTGTTGCTAAGAGAGTGCTGGGAAATTTTCCCCCTATTTCCTTCTCCACCTCCCACTCATCCTTAAGTTGACCAAGTAGGTTTGGGTGTGTGGATGGTCATGCTCTCCACTCCCAAGAACTATGTGAAAATACCCAAGGGTATGTTTTTATCTACTCAAGGATATCAGGATAAAGACTGTGTTGGAACAGCCCTGGTTTCATTACTGCCTGCAAGTCATCCAGGCTCTGCTCACATAGGCACTCACAGAAAAGAGTCTCTCTATTCATCCAATTCAACAATTGTTTTTTAGACGTCAACCTCCTCTAAGAAACATTAACTCATTCGTCATGTTGTTGAATGCTTTTCTAAGAAGCAGGGAAAGGCTGAAAGAAGTGGGGAATAATATTCTTAAGGAAAGCTGAGATTTATCCTAAACAAAAGATTCCTGAAGGGCTTAATGATGAGCTTTAAACATCAATATATGAAAGTGTATTATGTGACCATCTGCTCCCCATTTCTCTCTCATCTGAAATTCTCTAGCACATATTGTCCGTAACATTCTTCCGGTCATTTGTCATGTCTTGCTTCATGACATGTTTTCCATTGTTGTCTGGAAAAGCCATGCAACTTAATCACAAGCTTTTCTTTCTTCTTCCCAATTAGGACCATCACTCCTTGAGGGCAGGGACCAGTTCCTACTCATTTTTTCTATCTCTTTCCCTTTTGAGCACTAGACTTCACACAGAGTAAATCCTGAAAATTCATAATAAATGTTTTTTATTTGGTGATTGATACTGTGGGGAAAAAAGACACTCCTGTATGGAATCTAGGTTAGACACAAGACATAATATCTCGACTGGAATGAGCTCAGGAGGAGCATGATGGGAGAGAAAGGAAGTGCTTAAAAGAGTGGTGTACTTTGGTACTCTACAGTCTGAATATAGATTCAAAATTAATTATAAGGCCTTAGTCAAACATTAAACTTCTTAAACCTTAGTTTTCTGACCTATAACATAGCGATAATAATGCTCATTATGAAGAATGACTCAGCAGTTGAATGAGATTAGTGTGTACAAAGAAACAGTCCACAGTAGCCATGCAATCCCATGCTCAGTTTTCTGATAATAACACCTACTTTGCAGGATTGTGGTTCATGTTGAATGGGTTGATTCATGTAAAATGCTTAGCACAGTCTTTGGCACAACTTAGATGTTTAATAAATATTAGGTTCTTTTCATAGAAATTTCTCTTTTGCTCCAGGACAAAGCCTTAAAAAGAAGGGAATCCCATCTCTCTTTCATCTCTCTCTTTATTTCTATGGATATCTTTCTTTTGAAGAACAAGAGGATGGATGATTTTGCCTCTCAAAGTCCTTTCCAGATTGAGGTAAAGTAAATTCTAAGCTGCTATAAAGGTTCCTTCAAGTAGGTCATCAAAGAGACATCAGAGAATTCTGTTGCACAGCCAGAAGTAACTAAGAGTAAATCTAGGTCTGGCTGGCTGGTAAAATTTACTGGATTTTACTAGATTTTGCTAGAAAATCCAGTAAATTTTCTGTAACAGAATTTACAAGCTGATTACAGAGCATCTGCTCTATCCACCAGAATAGTCTCCATTTTGGATCATTAGTTTTATATGATGCTTCCTGTTTACATTCATCAAGGCGATGGAACTAAGAGCTTTGACTTGGGTTTCTCCTTTGACCTGGCGTAGTATCTTGAAAAATAGACATTAAATTATGATTTCATTAGAGTGTGAAGGATTATATAGTCTGTGGGACACAGTTGATCCTCCTTTCAAACAGATGCTTAGGCCAGATCATAGAGATAAGGAAGGTCCACAGAGAAAACACAGAAAGACCAAAAGTAAGGGAGACAAAGGACTGAAATCAAAGGTAAAGATATGGGGAGAAATAAAGAGACACACAGACAGTAAGTAGCTACCGCTTGTGTTTGAAAGTCCCCTTCTAAATGTAAGGGATTTATTTCTGGAAATTCATTTGTCTTCGTTCTTAATTGCTGAGATATTTTTAAGTAGTGCCATACCTGTGAGCTAGTTCCAATATATCACCGGCACATGCTCTCCTAAGAGAGAAAATAGGAACTTTCTGGTTACTTAAGAGTCTTTGCCTAAAGCCCATTAAAGTTATAATTACACTATAATCTTCTCAAAAGATGCAGAGTACCATTGTGCTGGCCTCCAAGGTCACAGTCCTCATTATAAACAAACCCATTATGACAATTGCTGAAATGCAATATCTCTCTCTCAAAGGCCCATCACTTCATTAATGAACCTGTAATCCCATGCGCACCTGTTTACCTGATTTATAGATGTTTCTGTCTTTTCAGCAGACTCATACATTTCCATGTCAGTCTCAGGAATATCTTACTTGCCTTACGGTAATAATGCTGAGAATGGCCCACCATTGTTCTCCAACTCCACACTGAAACTCACAACACCCTCTCTGGGGCACTGTCGTTTTCAAATGTTTCTTTCTTTTTTAATTAATCAATTTACTTTAATTGGAGGCCAATTACTTTACAATATTGTGGTGGTTTTTGCCATGCATTGGCATGTTTCTGAACCCTACAACCATTTCTGACAGTCCCAACCACCCTGAGAATCGGAGCAGTGCTCTCTGAGTAAAGTCACACTGAATCAAGATTCTATATTAAGCCTATAAGCTGCTTTATTCCAGGACCTGCAGAAATAAAGCATGTGCTTGGTGACCTTGGAGGCCAGATACGGCAGGTGGCATATTGAGAAGGTCATGGGGATCATCACCTAGGGGAGGAGTGACCAAGAAGAGCCCCTCAATTCACATCAAACTATGACATAAACAATAAATAAATATTTATTGTGTTAAGCCCATATTATTTGGGGATTTATTTGTTGCAGCTATTAACATTAATTACTTTGATCAATGTACCTATCCATCCTTTGGGTTAAAATCAAGTATTACCTCTATCAAGACACCTTTCTTTAAATGTATAACAATTTAACACATTTTTGTATTTATCTAACACCAACTCAGTCATTCTTTCAAATCTGTTTCAATAATGTACATTTTAGCTTTAAAATGAAGTTTTAAGTCCCTGGGAAAGTTTCTTTAAAGTCTGTTACCTACAAATGGTCTTTAGGGAGATGATAAAGAGAATGGAAGAACAGAAGGAAGGAAGGAAAGAAGGAAGAAAAGAGCTGATTATTTGATATGAAGAGTCCCTTGGACTTTAAGGAGATCAAACCAGTCAATCCTAAAGGAAAACAGTCCTGAATATTCATTGGAAGGACTGATGTTGAAGCTGAAACTCCAATACTTTGGCCACCTGATTTGAAGAGCTAACTCACTGGAAAAGACCCTGATGCTGGGAAAGATAGAAGGCGGGAGGAGATGGGGACAAAAGAGGATGAGATGGTTGGATGGCATCACTGACTCAATGGACATGAGTTTGAGCATGATCCGGGAGGTGGTGAAGGACAGGGAAGCCTGGCGTGATGTAGTCCATGAGGTCGCAAAGAGATGGACGTGACTGAGTGACTGAACTGAACTGAACTGAGCCAATCCATTCAGGATGGTGGCCCAGTGATAAAGAATCTGCCTGCAATGCAGGAGAGGAGGGTTCGATCCCTGGATTAGGAAGATCCCCTGGAGGAGGACATTGCAACCCACTCCAGCATTCTTGCTGGGAAAATCCCGTGGACAGAGGGAACCTGGCGGGCTACAGTCCATGGGGTTGCAAAGAGTCAGACACAACCGAAGCGACTGACTATCACCACCCCTAATCCATTCACATTGATCAACTGAGCAGCGGAAGGTAAGTGGTCACTGTTGGCTTAGCAAAATATGTGCAAAATAGAAATCAGCGGTAAAAAGTACCTGAGGGCAGGCCGAAGAAAGGAAAACATGGAAGATATAAATTTTGCAGTTTTCAAGAAATTTTGGTAATCTCCATTTCAGGAAAGGGCTTCCTAGGTGGCTCAGATGATAAAGTGTCTGCCTGCAATGCGGGAGACCGGGGTTCGATCCCTGGGTCGGGAAGATCCCCTGGAGACAGAAATGGAAACCCACTCCAGTACTCTTGCCTGGAAAATTCCATGGACAGGGGATCCTGGTAGGCTACAGTCCATGGGGTCGCATAGAGTCGGACACGACTGAGCGAGTTCACTTTCACTTTCACTTTCATTTCAGGAAATCTCTGTTTCGGGAAAATAGATTCAGTGGATATTTATTGACTATATACTTAATTCCAAGTGTTGCAATAAGATCTGTTGCATACATTAATCCTCATGGCCATACTTTAAATTATGTTTACTATGTGATTATATGGATGAGGAAATACAGTTGGAATATTCCAGAGACTTGCCTAAGATCACACAGCAATGACCTGTTTCTAAAACCAAACCAGGTTCTCATTCAATCATTTATTCAATAAATCTTTATTGAATACCTGATACATGTCAGGTGCTTTTCTAAGCATAGAGAACCCAGTAGACAAAATCCTTGCCCCTATGAAGCTTGCATTCTAGGAAAAAGTGTTGTAAAATAAATGCATGCATTTTAAAAAATAGCATGCCATATGTTGGTAAGTGCTATGGCAAAAATAAAGTTTGGAAGGGCATAAGGAATAGGAGGATGTGGGGGAACACAATTTTAACTTAAATAAGTTCATCAGGGAAAACCTGAAAAAATGAAATTGGAGAAACTTATTTAAGTAGGAAGGAACGAGCAACGTAGATATCAGCACGGACAAAAATGCTGAGGAGGGTGTCTGCCCGACCCATATGAAGTATGATGAGATCAGTGAGGCTGGAATGGAATGAGAAAGGAGTAGAGGAAGGGGAGATGACGAGATCATGGAGATAATGTGAGGCTTGACCCTGCCAAACCCTGTAGGTTTTTACTGAATGAGTTCTGAAATTGTCAGAGGGTTTCAAACAAAGTATAACTGATCTGACTCAAATCTTGAAAGAATCACTTTAGCTCTGATGTCAAAATTAAACATCACAGAAGGAAAACCAGAGGCAGAAGACCAGTTAAGGGGCTAAGATAATAATCCAAGCAGGACATAATAGCAGATTGGACCAGCCTGGTTATTGACACCTGTATATAGTCTGAGTGTTGGAGCTTATAAGATTTGCTGATGGATGTTATAATATGTGAGATAAAGATTGAGCATCGAGATGACTCTATAGTTTTTGGACTGAACATCTAGGAGAGTGGTGTTGCTGCTCACTAAGGTGGAAAGACTGAGGGAATAGCAGATTTAGATGAGAAGATCAGGTATTTGGGTTTGAGATTTGCTATGCCTTTTGGATATTCAAATAGAGCCATTAAAGCTGTATTAATCATATATACAACAAAGGGGTTGTATATATGATTTCAGAGATCTGGGAGAGGGTTATTGTCATTCAGTCGCTAGGTCATGTCTGACTCTTTGGGACCCCATGGACTGCAGCACACCAGCCTTCCCTGTCCTTCACTATCTCCTGGAGTCTGCTCAAACTCATATCCACTGAGTTAGTGATGCTATCCAACCTTCTCATCCTCTGTCTCTGCCTTTTCCTCCTGCACTGTCTTTCCCAGCATCAGGGTCTTTTCCAGTGAGTTGACACTTCACATCAGGTGGCCAAAGTATTGGAGCCTCAGCTTCAGTGTCAGTCCTTCCAATGAATATTCAGCGTTGATTTCCTTTAGGATTGACTCCTTTGGTCTCCTTGCAGGCCAAGGGACTCTCAAGAGTCTTCCCTAGCACCACAATTTGGAAGCATCAGTTCTCCAAGTGCTCAGCCTTCTTTATGGTCCAACTCTCACATCCATACATGACTACTGGAAAAACAATAGCTTTGACTATACAGATCTTTGTTGACAAAGTGATGTCTCTGCTTTTTAATATGCTGTCTACGTTTGTCATAGCTTTCCTTCCAAGGAGCAAGCATCTTGGAATTTCATGGCTGCAGTCACCATCCTCAGTGATTTGGAGCCCACGAAGAGAAAATCTGTCACTGTTTTCCTTTTTCCACTTCTATTTGCCATGAAGTGATAAGACTAGATCTGATGGGACTGCCATGATCTTAGTTTTTTGAATGTTGAGTTTCAAGCCAGCTTTTTCATTTTCCTCTTTCACCCTCATCAAGAGGCTCTTTTGTTCCTCTTTGCTTTCTGCCATTAGAGTGCTATCATCTGCATATCTGAGGTTGATGATATTTCTCCCAGCAATCTTGATTCTAGCTTGTGTTTCATCCAGCCCAGCATTTCGCATGATGAACTCTACATAGAAGTTAAATAAGTAGCGTGTTGATGTACAGCCTTGATGTACTCCTTTCCCTATTCTCTTCTTGTTAAGAATTTCCTGCAGTTTGTTGTGATCCACACAGCCAAAGGCTTCAGCATAGTCAATGAAGCAAAAGTAGATGTTTTTCTGGAATTCCCAGGGTTAGATTAAAGATATACATCTGAGCTTGCTAGGAAACATATGGTGCTTAAATCCAAGAGCTTGATTAAAGACCTGAGTATAGATAAAGAGTAGATTTTGGAATTGAGTATAAATAGAAAATAATGATGATGATGAATTAAACCCAAGCATTTCCAATCTGAGAATTTGTGGAGATAAGGCAGGAGAGTGAGATGGAAAGATCAATGTGAAAAGACGATAACCAGAAAGTCAAACTGCTCCTAAGCCAAGTGAGGAACATAGTTCAAGGAAAATAAAGCAATCAAGTGACTCAAATACATCTAAGAGTCAATTAAGGTGAGGGGGAGAATTAGCCATTCTATTTAGTAAGATACATTCTTCTGGTGCCATTTGCAAGAGAAGTGTTGATGGAGTGGTGGCAATGGAACCTGAACAGGCAGTGATTCGAGATAAGGAGGAAAACTGCAGGTAGTAAGTGTGGCTATTTGGGCAGGGTGGTTACTATAACAGAACAAAGAAAATAGGCATAAGTTAGAGGGGCATCTGGTCCCAAGATGGTATTTTTAAGATGGCAGAAATACTTACCATGTTTACATCCTGATAAAAGTGATGTAAAAGAGAAGGGTAAAAGTTGGTGATGCAGGAGAATGAACAAGGGATTGATTATGTTCTCAAGAAAGCAAGAGGGGATAAGATCTAGGACATAACTCAGTCCTTGAGACAGGACGTTAAGCTGCTTGTCCGGACCGACAGTAACAGAGGGACACTGATGCAGCTGGAAGATGGTCATGGTGGGAGCTTAGAAAGTTCTCTTCTGAATGATTCATTTTCTTGAAGAAATAGAGCATGATAATCAGCTGAATGTGAGCATGGAATGGATATGAGGGGTTTTAGAAGAAGAGAAGATAGAAGACAATATGAGTCCATGCCCAGAGATAACAGAAATTTGGATTTAACTAAGGAAAGGAGTTTTGCCAGGCTAGTTCAGTTCTTAAAGAGGCAAGTAAAGGAGTTGAAGAAATATGCAAAGGGAGTGATTATAATGATGGCGAAGAATAGACATGATGACTTTCAGGGGGTAAGTGACAGAGAAAGGGCAGTTGAATCAGTGTATTACAGGTTCCAGTGTGGTAGAAGACTTGTCATGTTGGCAGGTACCAAAGGGAATGAGAAAGACAGGAAGGAGCCAGAGGGTATGATATTATGGAAGTGTGCTGATATTACTGGCAAGAGGTGTCGGGGTTGAGGGGAAGACCACGTCGTCAGAGAAGAGGAAGTCAAGTTCTGAGAGTGCCGGGGAGCAGAAGATATGGACACACTTCTGTGTCCCTTTGGTCCATCCTGGAGGCTACCCTAGATAGTTCTCGGAATGTTGATGCTTTCCTGCACCTCCCTGCCTGGGTGTTCTCTGGACACAAGCATTTCCTTGGCTTTCTTGGGGTGGGGAGTCAATTGACTCTTAATCGATAGGGGGAGAGAATCAGTGGATAAATTCCTGAGTTGACTGGCTCTTTGACACACGCTTCTAAAGTTTGCCCTATAGTCTCTCTGACGGTCTTTAGTTGTATTGGGCCCCAGGCCCCAAACATGAAACCCACTCAGTAATCCACCTGTCATTGCCTTTCCCTCCTTTGTCTTGCTTCTCTACTGGGCTTCCTGGGATCACATCCCAGATAAATCACTTACACCCAAGTCCTCATCTCAGAATCTGTTTGGGGGAAATCCAGTTTAAGATAATGGCTTCCCTGATAGCTCAGCTAGTAAAGAATCTGCCTGCAATGCAGGAGACCCTGGTTCATTTCCTGGGTCAGGAAGATCCACTGGAGAAGGGATAGGCTACCCACTCTAGTATTTTTGGGCTTCCCTCATGGCTCAACTGGTAAAGAATCCTCCTGCAATGTGGGAGACCAGGTTCGATCCCTGGGCTGGGAAGATTCCCCTAGAGAAGGGAAAGGCTACCCACTCCAGTATTCTGGTCTGGGGAGTTCCATGGACTGTATAGTCCATGGGATCACAAAGAGACGGACACGACTGAGCAACTTTCACTTTTCAATTTAAGATAATTGGATTTGGAAAGGATAAGCTATGTGGACATTAAAGTCATCAATGAATAATTAGATAATCCTCAGTTGATATGTGATGATGCTAATATTTGCAGCTCTATTTTTAAGAGCAAAAATCTGATTTGTATGTGTGGACCTGGAGACAACCAATGGAGATTGGTTGAATAGAGCAGAGAACAGTTTTAAAATGAAACATCATGAAGCTTTTAAGAATAATTATAGGTATAGATGGGCTTCCCTGGCAGCTCAGCTGGTAAAGAATCCTCCTGAAATACAGGAGATTCCAGTTCGATCCCTGGGATGGGAAGATCCCCTGGAGAAGGGCATGGCAACCCACTCGAGTATTCTTGCTGGAGAATCCCATGGACAGAGGAGCCTGGAGAGTTACAATCCATTGGGTTGCAAAGAGTTGGACATGACTGATCGACTAAGCACAACATAGGGCATAGCTATAGATACAGAATAGTCCTGAAAAACACCTATGCTAAATTGCATGAAGACTGAAAATCAGATAACAAAGTGCTGTGTGTGTGTGTGTGTGTGTGTGTCGGCATGTGTGCATGCCTACAAACATGTCTACATGTGTGTATATACAAACACAAAAGTCCATAAATTCATATATATTAACATATATTTCATACAAAATGTTTATTAAATTATAAATATATAATTGTAGAATATACATTCTATAAATATGATATATATATTTATTGCTAGACAATATACATTTTTTATATCTGGATAATAGAATGATGCTTTTCATTTTCTTGAGCTTTAAATTTTGTCTCTACATTTTTAAAAAATGGTTTACTTATTTATTTCTGGCCGTGCTGGGTCTTCGCTGCTGCGCGGGATTTTCTCTATAGTTACCCAAAGCGGAGGCTACTCTCTAGATGCGGTGGTGTGCTGGCTTCTCCTCATGGTGGCTTCTCTGGTTGCAGAGCACAGGCCCTGGAGGGTGAAGGCGGCAGGAGCTGTGGCTCCCGGGCTCTGCAGCACAGGTTCAACAGCTGTGGTGCACACGGGCTTAGTTGCTTCGTGGCAGGTGGGATATTCCCTGATCAGGGATCAAACCCTTGTCTCCTGCACTGGCAGGCGAATTCTTTACCACTGAGCTACCAGGGAAGCCCTGGCTCTAAATTCTTTAGATTTTATTTTTAATTGGGATTAAAATCACTAACAAAAACCTTAACAAGTTAGGCAACCTAAAGTGTACAGTTCAATAATTTTAAGTCTGTTTACATTTACAGAACTTTTCATCTTGTAGAACTAGGGCTTGATAATCGATTAAGCATTTTCAATGTGTGTGTGTGTGTGTGTGTGTACTTTCTAGGTTTTTAGCAAATATGAATAATTTGTGTCGTATAAGTTTATAAACAACAACACTGGGAGAAACTATGGTGATCAATAATCCCAGTCAAACTGACATGGCCGGTCACACTACAAAATATTTACACTCTGTATTCCCTCCTTCCCAATAACTGGAAAAATGACAGACGGTCCTGGAGTCTTGGACAGAAAGACATGGCAGAAGCGAAAGACGACATTATTATTCAGGAAACGCACATTTTTTGACACAAAGATCCAGGGAGAAATCAGCATATTTGGTTGATAATCTCCTTCCCATGAGCATGCTAGTTTGGCTTTCATTTCCATCTGCAGGGAGCCTTTAACAGCTGTTACCATCAGGCCTTTGGTCTATGCTTCCAAAGCTTTCGGAGCCATACAATGACAGAAATATTCTGGGGATGATGTTGGATGAGCTTACGGATAAATAGCTCACCCGCGTTTTTCTCTAGAAACGAATACCTCTCTTTCCTTCCGTCTCAGCCTCTGACTGTCCTGGGTGCTATCCTGTATGTACCAGACACAGAACCTGGAATGGACATCAGTGGGCCTGCTTGGTACGTACACCACCGACAGGCCAGATAGCAGCCTCTCACTCTACTGGTCAGTAGTGCTCTCTGTTTAATAATGTATACTGTTATCTAATGGCACATCCCTGGAAGTATTACAAAGACAGGAGGGGAAAAAAGATCATCCCTTTTATACCAGAACTGGCATAAGCACACTCATCCAAAGATCTGAGACCTGTAACTACAGAAGCCTTGCTTACTTTTGTTTCATTTACTGAAATTATATATACTCTACTTCTGTCCTGAAAGAATTGAATTGTTCATATTTCCATCTGAAGAAGGTTCCCAGCTCCTCTCAAACGCATGTAATAGGAAGCCTAGATGCTAACCTCTGCCATGTGTAGAGAAACGCAATAGCAAGTAAGAAATAGTGGTGCTTCAGCCCTACCCTAGAAAAATTAAATGAAAGTCTCTGGATCATAGGCACTGGCATGTCTGAATATTTTACCAGATAGTAATGTGCAGTTTGTTCCAGTTTCCTCTCGTGAATCAGCTCATTGCTTCACGTACTCATTATTTCTTTCATTCATTAATAATTATGTATGAATATCCTCTAGGAGTCCAGCACTACGTAAGACAGAAAAGAAGAGGAAGGTATGATTCCAAACATCAGGAGAGTTACAAACCAGTGGAGGAAATAGAATGAATACACACATGAAGTGCCTCATTAAAGATGAAACTGATGTTGGTGAGGGGGATCAGAGGATGCTTGATTTAGGAGGTAGTGTTTAATTTAATATAAGAATTTAAGTCATAAAGCTAAGAGACTCTGGCTTGATCCCTAACTCCACCATACATAGCTCTGCAAGTCTATACACGTTATTTTCTTCTTTAAAACTTTTTTTTTTTTCTCATTTACAGATTTTTCTCCAACGTTCATTAAGATCAGCTTAAGTAATGCATGGGAACAAGATTTTATAAACTTTCAGGTACTACCAGATGTTTTAATTGTTAGTGATAGTATACTTAATATAAGGACATATTTTCTATAATCTTTCTCCAACTTGACTTTCAAAGTTCATATTCAAGTTTCTGCTTTATAACCTAAACCTCTCTTTGACTTGTGTATTCCTCTATGGCTGAGCTGCCTGGTTCATCTACTTTCCTAAAACCTCCCATGTTTGCTCCCATAATCACATCTTTGCTGAGGTCATTTCCTCCTGGAAATATCTCTTGCCTCCACCTCCCTAGTCCTTACTCAACTTTCCCTCCTCCATTTAGTAATCAACTTACATATCAGAGTGTTTTCTAACTATGCTGACTCACACTAATCTCTCTCTCCCAGGAATTTGTAACCATTAACATATTGCATCATAATATACCTCATCTTATTTTTCATATGTTAACACTTCATTCCACTGTTGTGTAAATTCCTTGAAGAACAGGTACCACAGGGGCTGCATTGTTTTCCTCAGCTATTACTATAAAGACCTGTGCAATTATAGGTTCAAATCATGCTTAAAGAAGGAAGGAGGGAGGAAGGAAGAGTTGACCGAAGACAAAAGGAGGGTTGGAAAGAAGAATTCTTTTTCATGTACTAAGATTCCTAAATTCTTAAAGCTTGACATAGTTGCTTTAGCATCCACACGGTTTTAGATGCTGAACTAAAAACCAGAAATGGCTACATGCTGCCCCTCACAAATATCCAGAACAGTCTCTTGCTCTAAATAAATGCACCTATTCTTTCCTAGGCTGAACTTGCTACCTCCTCTGGTTTGATATTTTAGGCATCAGTTATACAGGGATTAAATGAGGCTCATTTCCTCTACCTCTAACTTCTCTCCCTTAGTTTGAGAATGAGGAAGGGGAAATCTAGTGATAGTTTCCTAGCAAAACTATTTGAGATGCCTGCCCTTTGAGCAATGCTGTTCTCAGACCAGGCTGGGACCCTGCATTCAAGGTCCTATCTGTCATCTAACCACCACCTCCTTACCAGGCATCCCTGGTATCAGGATGTGTGCTCAGCTGGATCCCATGGGCCCTTCTAGATCAACATGCTCTTAAGATGCTAATTTGTTAACCAAGTGTCCTTGGGCCGACATGCAGAGCCTGTGTGTGCCTTGTCCTCGGGTTTATCTTCCCATTTTCAGCGTGCACCTCTACAAGAATGCCCCAAAGTTATTTATGAGCTATGTGGACGAACCTGGATATTAAAGTTGAGCTATCCATAAGATTATGTGAAACACAGGTAGGTAGAAAGACAACTTTCTAAAAGTCTATATAACAGTGTTCCAGAGTCTGAGGGCTCCAATAATATTGAATTCAGATTTGGGTTCCAGGTTGCAATCAATGTATTAGAGTAAAAATAGCAGGTTAAGAACATATTTTATGTAAGCTTTAGTATCTAGATATGATACTTCATAAGTCTTTAAGCATATAGGAACTTCTGTTTCTATTATATTCACAAGTCCCACAAATTAAGGGCAAGCTAAACTTGAGAATAAACTGGTTTTTTTTAGGCAACCCCACTCCTCGCTTTTTTCCTGTTAATTTAAAAATCAGCATTAGTGATATATAATTTAGCAACAATGAAATGCATCAATTTAAAGTGTACAGTTCAATGAGTTTTGACAAATGTATAGACCCGTGTAATCACCATGCCAATCAAGATACATCGTATTTCCATAGCTTCCAAAATTTCACTTGTTCCCTTTTGTTGTCAATGCCCCCTCATTCATGATGCAGTAAACCACTGATTTGCTTTCTGTCACTATAGATGCATTTTCCCTGTTCAAGAATTTCATCTAAATTGAATCACATGGTATTTATTCTTTTGTATATAACCTGTCTCTTTCAGTATAATGCTTTTAAAATTTGTCCAAGTTGTTCCATGTTCAACAGCTCATTCAGTTTTATTACTGATCCATACTCCATTGAATAAGCCTACTATAATCTGTTTATCTATTCACTTGTTAATTTTCAGTATTTGGCTATTATAAGTAAAGATTCTATGAATATTCTTTTATAAGATCTTGTGTGAACAAATGTTTCCATTTCTCTTGAATAAATGCCGCTTGTACAACTGATGAGTTATATAGTGAGTATATATTTAGTTTTATAAGAGATTGTTAAGTAGTTTTCAAAGAGGTTCAACAATTTTATACTCCTAAAATAATATGTAGGAGTTCAGTTATTCTAAATTCTTATAAAAACTTGTCCGTTTTTTCCAACTTTAGTAGGAATATAGTGGTAACCTTGTGGTTTTAACTTGTATTTGCCTGAGGTCAAATAATGTTGAGCATCTCTGTGTGTGTTTGCTGACCATTATTGTATCTTCCTTTGTGAAATGTTTGTTCAAGCATTTTGCCTATTTTAAAAATTTGTGCTTTTAAAATTATTATTGAGTTGTGAGAGTTTAATTTATTTTTTTATCCTGGAGATAAGTCCCTTGCCAAATATGCTATGAACCTGTTTTCCCTTTGTAAGGCTTGTCTCTGAATTTTATGAGTGGTTTCTATCAAGGAGATCAAAGAGCAGGAATTTAAAATTTTAATGAAATCCAAACTGCCATTTTTATGTTTCTAGTATTTTTGTGCCTTATCTAAAAAATATTTGCCTATCCACAAAGACAAATATTTTCTATGCATTTTTCCTATAGGTTTTATAGTTTTAGTATTTAGATTTATCCTTTCTTTCATTTCCAGTTCTATATCTATTATTTGATTTTTCTCTTAATTATGGGTCACATATAATTCCCTGGTGTGTTTGTTTATTTGTTTGTTTTTTCAATTGGATGATTGACATTGTAAATATTACATTTTTGAACACTGAATTTGGTTGCTTTCTTTTAAAGAATATTGAGTTTGGTTTGGGCAGGCAGTTAAATTATATGGAGTCCCCTTAAAACTATAAATGTTAAGGTATGCCTAGAATACCTTCAAGTCTATATCTATTTTATCCCTACTATTAAAGTGTGAACTTTCTGACTTCTCTCTAATCTGGCTGATTAGAACTTGAGTGTATCCAGTTCTCTCTGGGAATTATACAGCATGTAGCTCTTGGGTGTTTTTTTTTCTTTTTTAATGACATTTGTGCATTGCTCAGCCTTTTCATACCCAACAAGTGTAAAACTTAAAATTCAGCAACCTGTTCAAAGGAACTTCCATGCTGGTTTCTAAAGTCCTTAATCCATATAATCCCTCCTTTCAGGTGCTCTGTCCGACAAATTAAACCTGGTTATCCTCACCAAACTCTGATTGCTGGAGACCTAGCAAGGCAATCGTACTCTGAAGGTGTTCCCATCTCTGCATTGTGTTCCACAAATTGTTTTAGAGCTCACCTAGTTTGTTTTCCTTTCTGCATAGTCCTTTACTGCTTTTTATAGTTGTTTCATATATTTTTTGAGTTTTCCAGTTTCTTATGCCAGAAGGGCAAGTCCTCGACTAGTGACTGTCTCACGGATGGAAACAAAGTTAACTTCATTTGGGTTGTAACTCCTTGGCATTTCTGATGTTATTTACGGACTGACAGCTCATATGGCTTCTCCTTTGGAAATCTTTTCTGAAATTTCCTTACCAATTGTGCCAGAAAAAGAGATTAAATAGGGTTTACAATTATGCCAAAAAAAGAATAGGACACATTTTGACCAGAGTGATTGATAAACTTTAATTCCAAGAACTAGAAAATAGTACCCATAGTTTTAGGAATCCAGAGCAATATTTGAATGTAGGGAATAGAGAGTTACCAGCTCTGTATTAAATACAGAGTGTGTGTGTGTGTGTGTGTGTGTGTTATTCATGTCTGACTCTTTGTTACCCCATGGACTGCAGTCCACCAGGCTCCTCTGTCTATGGACTTCTCCAGGCAAGAATACTGGAGTGGGTTGCCATGCACTTCTCCAGGGGATCTTCCCGACCCAGGAGTTACATACACTAAAGTTTGGTAAAAACTACTATAGTCAACATCTTGGCTTTTCCAACACACCTCCACCTCTACATTAACTCAGAAGCCTAGTATTCTTTGACTCTTCTCATCCTTCTGGCTCAAGGTCTGCTATCCAGTAAATGTAAAATAAGTTTTTTCATTAAATTCTAATGACTCATACATGGAACAACTGACTGGTTCAAAATTGGGAAAGGATTATGACAAGGCTGTATATCGTCATCCTATTTATATAACTTATATGCAGAGTGCATCATGCGAAATGCCAGGCTGGATGAGTCACAAGCTGGAATCAAGATTTCTTGGAGAAATATCAACAACCTCAGATATGCAGATGATACCACTCTAATGACAGAAAGTGAAGAGGAACTAAAGACCCTCTGGATGAAGGTGAAAAAGGAGAGTGAAAAAGCTGGCTTAAAACTTGGCACTCAAAAATCTAAGATCATGGCATCTAGTCCCGTCACTTCATGGCAAATATATGGGGAGAAAGTGGAAGCAGTGACTGACTTTATTTTGGGGGGCTCCAAAATCACTGGAGACCATGACTGCAGTCAGGAAATTCAAAGATGCTTGCTCCTTGGAAGAAAAGCTATGACAAACCTAGACAGCATGCTAATAAGCAGACACGGACTCATGGTTTTTCCAGTAGTCATGTATAGATGTGAGAGCTGGATCAAAAAGAAGGCTGAGCACTGAAGAACTGATGACTCTGAATCATGGTACTGGAGAAGACTCTTGAGAATTCCTTGGACTGCAAGGAAATCAAACCAGTCAACCCTAAAGGAAATCAGTCCTGAATATTCACTGGAAGGACAGATGCTGAAGCTGAAGCTCCAATACTTTGGCCACCTGATGCAAAGAGCTGACTCACTGGAAAAGATGCTGATTCTGGGAAAGATTGCAGGCAAAAGGAAAAGGGAGTGGTCCAGGATGAAATAATTAGATAGCATCACTGACTCAGTGGACATGAATCTGAGCAAACTCCAGGAAATAGCAATGGACAGTGAAGCCTGACATTCTATAGTCCATGGGTTTGCAAAGAGTCGGACATGACTTAGCAACTGAACAACAATAACAAAATCGACTCATAAAATTCAATACACTATATTGTACTAAAAATTTTAGAAAACTTTAAATTGAAAGAATGAATGACTAATTCTGGAAGTTCAGGCCTCTGTCAAAGTTATAGAAAAGGATATGGGAAGATTAAATCTCTCCTAGCATATTTTATGGGCTTCCCTGGTGGCTCAAATAGTAAAGGGTCTGCTTGCAATGCAAGAGACCTGGTTTCTATCCCTGGGTTGGGAAGATCCCCTGGAAGACATAACAGCCCACTCTAGTATTCTTTCCTGGAGAATCCCATGGACAGAGGAGCCTGGCGGGCTACAGTCCATGGGATCACAAACAGTCAGACACTACTGAACCACTAAGCACAGTACAGTGTATCTTACATAGATTATGATGGAGTCCTCTCTTCCTACATTCTAGGATTGGAGAGACAAAAGTAAATATTCCACTAAGATCTAAGAAGAAGCAACAAGCACTCAGTATTTCACCTCTTCAATAACCCCAGTCTAAAAAGCATGGCCTAGCCTTGCAATAATCCCCACCCATCCCTCCCTCCCCTGCCCATTAGCTGGAGCCAGTGAATTATGGTGAAAGGCAGGAGCCCTCGAGCCTCTAGGGTGGAAATGACTTTAATCTCATCAGAGCCCTGGAGAAGAGACTATTAAAAGAGTTAATGGAACAAACTTCTGAATGGATGGGTCAGGCTGTGACAAACCAAAGTCTTTTTTTGATTTAAGAAGGAAAAGGGAAAAAGAAAGCTGGAGATACGGACCTTGTAGCTCTGATGGCCCCTGATTTCCCCATCAAATCAATCATAAATGTGGTAGAGTCCTGATAATTTAATGAAAAACTCTAGAGGGGATGTGGTGAATTTGGTCACAAAGTTGAAATGGGCAAGATGTATGGTATGCTATAGGGAGTGTCCACTCCACATTGTTATCTGAATTACAATGGGGGAAAATGAAGAATTACTCTATTTTAAAATGTTGACACCAGAATACAGGTTATTGGAGTTTAGAAGACCATAGTTAGAAAGTTCTCCTTAAAGTACAAATGTGTATAAGAGTAAACTTGAACTGTGGTTTAGCAATACAATAATTAGGGTAAATAAGAAGTGAGAGAGGGCTTAAAGGAAGGTGTCAGAGTTCACTTGGCAATAAAAATGTGCCCAGAGTGAATTTTCCCAGTCACTCCAGGAGAAACGGTGAAATTATCATATTGTGATGACTCAGACTTGCCAAACTCTCTGGGATATTTGTAGATTTAGTTTGTAGTCAGCAGAGATTTTTAAAAAGGGTACAGGTTGTTTTGGTGGTAATTTTTTTTTTTTTTGGCAATGGTTATTCTGAAAATAGCTATCAAAAGATACAGATTTAGGAGAACAGAAAAGTGATCCCAAATGTAGATCATCAAGATCTTCGATATCCTTGGAGACAATGACGCAAGTGGCCACATGTCCCTGGAGGTCTCTAAAATAATTCGTTAGGCAGAGTTACTCTACCTTAGGTAACTCTATGGGCCCTAGGTTTGAGAAACCTCATCTTTAGGAATACTTCAATTCCTCTTGAAGGAATGGCATCCAGACACCCTTTGTGGGTGAATTATGTTCTCATTCTAGGGAGATGGAAAACCACTAATATCTGGGCTTCTGACGCTTAAAAATCACTGGCTAGCATCAAAATACTAAAGCATTATGCAGCATCCTAAGTCAACTCCATCTACTGTGGACCATCGGATTGCCAATGAAGTAGGAAGGTGAGGATAAATACCATACAGAGTACCTTGCATTGCTCCTTCTAGAGAAGGTATTTTTGTTTAATGGTGACTAGAATTGATAATGCTTTTGGACAAGTCAAATTTGTGAAGAGAGTAGAACTTAAGTGCTCACACACGCACGCACACACACATACACACACAGACATGCACAGACATGCACTCAAAGTAAATATGTAAGGTGATGGACTTCTCTTGCAGCTCAGATGGTAAAGAATCTCCCTGCTATGTGGGAGATCCAGGTTTGATCCCTGGGTCAAGAAGATCCCCTGGAGAATGGAATGGCAACCCACTCCAGTACCCTTGCCTGGAGAATTCCATGGACAGAGGAGCCTGGTGGGCTACAGTCCATGGGATCCTAAAGAGGCAGGCATGACTAAGTGACTAATATTTAAGGTGATGGATGCATTATTTAATTCAATTATGAGAATTCTTTCTCAATGTACATGGGTATCACATCAACATATTGTACTTGTTAAACATTACAGTTTGTCAATTGCATGTCAAAAAAGCTGAGAAAATGACATTTTTATTTTAGAACACATGCATTAGTTTCCCCTTCCAATCATTTTCCTTCATTAGAATAGCACTTCCAGTGAAGAGGTATTAGAATACCTCATGCACACGTTGCTATGTTTAAAATAGATAACCCACAAGGACCTACTGTATAGTACGGGGAACTCTGCTCAATATTCTGTAGCAACCTAAATGGGAAAAGAATTTGGAAAAGAATAGATACATATATGTGTTTAACTGAAGCTCTTTGCTATACACCTGAAACTAACACATCTTTAATCACTGAAGCTCCAATATAAAATTTAAAAACAAACAAAAACAGAACTGTAACACATATGGAGCACCTATGTGATATAATTTCAGAGCATGAGGTACATATTATCTAATGTAGCAGTAATGAGAAGCAGAGGCCTGCCTTTCAGGTTCCCTCATTGTTCTAACAAGGATCCCAAGGAACTCTGTAAGTCAATATAAGCTGATACTCAAGGGCTGGTTTTCACCCTGTGTTGATTATGGGCTTGCTGTTTCAAACTTTCTGATTGAAAATTAAACACATAAATAAATGACCATGGCGATTTCCCTGGTGGTCCGATGGTTAAGACGCCACACTTCCAATGCAGGAGGCACAAGTTCAACCCCTGGTCAGGGGACTGAGACTTAACATGCTGTGTGCTGTGGCCAAAATGACAAGAACACCCCACTGAAGACAGTCCTGACAAGAAATTGTAATCAAAGGTTCTCCGCACTCCTGAGTAAGAAGTGACCTTGTGACTCAATCTAGACCAATTAGATGTTTCTTCTCTAATATTTTAAACAAGATCAGAGAGTCAGATAGTGGTAAAATTCTATTCAATTTTATTGCATACCACTGGACTAGAGTTCGGAGAAGGCAATGGCACCCCACTCCAGTACTCTTGCCTGAAAAATCCCATGGACAGAGGAGCCTGGTAGGCTACAGTCCATGGGGTCGCTAAGAGTCGGACACGACTGAGCGACTTCGCTTTCACTTTTCCCTTTCATGCGCTGGAGAAAGAAATGGCAACCCACTCCAGTATTCTTGCCTGGAGAATCCCAGGGACGGCGGAGCCTGGTGGGCTGCCGTCTATGGGGTCGCACAGAGTCGGACACGACTGACGTGACTCAGCAGCAGCAGCAGGACTAGAGTTGCTTAACAGCAACTATATAGCAAAACTATTTCTATCTTTGCTACTTCTGAGCCTCCAGAACTGAGTCAGTTCAACCCCATTCCCAAACCTGATTCTTCAGGTTCTCATGGATATCGTCAAGCCCCAACATCTTTCCAAAAACACTATTTTGCTCAGTTTACCCAAAGTTGATTTCTTTTGCTCAAAATAAACAGTCCTTAAGAATATACTGCCTCACATAACACACAATTCTAAGATATTATGATGATAACCATTTCATGCCCAGAATCCCACAGCTGGCAAGACTGACAGAGTGTGGACTCAGACCTGGGTGTATCTGACCCTGCCTCTCAAATTGTTAACCTGCATTATACCAATTTCCATCTGTAATTTTCAAACTACTTTCCCAAACAGCCTCAATGTTCCACATGCTGATCCAAGATTTTTCACAGCTGAAATTGAATAATGGCAGTCTCGCCAATTCAGAGGAAATAATAAGTTAATGGATAGAATGTTTTCAACTTTAAATTTTCGTTACATAAATTTTTCCTAAACCTTTGGTGGTTTCTACTGCTTGTCTGTGAGGCAGACAACAAAACAAATGAACAAGCAGCAAATGAATATTAATGGCAAAACTCTGAAACAACAGATTGTGCTTCCTTCAAGAGCTTGCTGTTTGCATGTGTGTGTACTGTGATTTTATGTTGCATACCTCTAATATCGTCATTTTCTGCTAGTAAAATTGTTCTTAGTCCAAATGTTAGAATGCATTCATATTTCATAGTATTATGCAAAGAGTACCATGATTTTCAAGCTACCTGCCACCTCGATGTGTTTTTTTTTTTTAAATTGCCTCAAGTAAGCCTGAGACAATGGTAGCCAAATATTTTGGGTAGTATAAGTCACGTAACTTTTAGGAAAATCAGCTCTTTATCCACATCCAAAGCCATCATATTTTGAGGATAAGGGCTCTGGCACTTACTGGATTCTACAAGAATAATGTCATTTGTCAGCCTAAATGCAAGACCCAGAATCAGTTTAAGGGGTTTGAAATCTCATTTTAGTTCTTGGCCTGGACACCAGCTAAAATGCCTTGGGCCTTGAGAAAGGCCAGGGTATGGTGTATTTATTGGCAGTGACTGCAAATCTGGTTAACTTGATGGGAATTTATAGGAAAGGGATGAAGCAAAGTCAGATTTGCTTATGGCTATAGATGCACCAGGTTAATAAGACACAGGATAGTAGCCTAGCTTTAAGTCAAAATAGCGTCCTGGGACAACTTTCCAGGGTTTAAGGACTGATAAAATAAGGGTGGAATTTGGACCCCTGAGCCTTCTTCCTAGCTTCTCCTATAGCAAGATCAGCTACCATTGCCCATTTTTACCATGTTCCCCTCAAGATATTTCTCTTCCCAAATTTACACTGCTTCTGAAATTTCTTGGTCTCCAAGAAGCCAGACCAAAATAAAATTATTTAAAATTTGCTTTAGGCCAGCACTTTTGCAGAAAGGATAAGATATATACTAGTGATCAAAACATAGGTGATCCTTCACATGTAAAGTTTACAGTTTAGCAAAATAAAACTTCCTGATTCCCCAGCAGAAGAGTTATCTATTATCCATCCTAGTCTGAATATAAAACATTGACCACTGGAAGTTGTGTCTTCTTTAGCATACAGGGTATAATATATAAATATTGTATTAGTCTGTTGAATCTGTATGCTAATTGGAGTCAACATGAGTTGGTATTGCCTTTCCAATGACCGTACAAGTAGAGTCACCAACTGAAATTTAGGTTGTAACATTGGATCTCATCAATTCAGATCAAGTTCACTTTCAAATAAATATATAGGTAGCAAAGCATCAGGGAGGAGCCTGGGTATCATGCTCCCTTGGTGAGCCGTTCCCTTAAAGAGGAAAAGCTGCTTCTCATCTCTTTGCATGAATCTATATCTTTTTCCATATGGTCTGAATGTTCCTCTCCTTTCCAGGCTCATACAACCCACAGAGTTTAAAAACTACTTCTGTGACATCTAGAGACAGCAGGGGAGCCATTCCATCTTTCATGGTTGATCTTTACTATCACATGTCTCCAGGCAGTGCACTGGGCTTGTTTTTTGACTTCCATCAGCTATTTATATTGAGATATAATCCTGGATCCTAAAAAAGAAGAACACTTTACATCCCAAGTGAGTGATTCACACTCTACACTATGTTGACATATTCTATGGGATGTAAAAATCTCTATTCTGGTGGTTTTAGCTCCATCAGCACAATTTTCATCCACATGGTACAGGTAAATCATAGTTAAACATGGAATCATTTATCAACCCATGCTTTGTAAGCCAGATCTCATAAAATCTCAGAAATAGATTGTGTTAACAAAGCAGCTAGCAACCAACTATGATTATCAAATTTTCCCTTCTACAATCTGTTCCTCATTTAGAGAGAAAAATGCTAGGAAAATTAAGAATTAGTAAACTTGATCCCCTTTATTGGTAGCAGCATAAAAATATAGTAGTTTTCTTCAGAATTAATATATTACTTGAGGGCTTTATAAGGAAAGGAAAAGTTTGAAATCTCTGTGCTTCTAGAAGACGAATTGTCATTCTCTGTGAAAGTAACACATTTCAGAAAGCATATCTTAGGTCCCCCATGCTTAAATTTAAATCCACAGGGAGAGCACATTGAATGAAAAAATAATTATGATTAGATGAAGGGGTTCAGTGACAACCAGGGAAGTCAAGCTTTAAGCATTCTAGTAAGGGAAAAAAGTGTCTAGATAGAGATGTTCCAGAGACAAATCTCTGTGCAATCAAATCTTACTTACTTCTAAAATGGTACCACCAATTGCTTTGCCAGGAAATGAGATGAAATCAAGAAGACGTTTTTTTAAAGGCCTTCAATTTGACTTGTTCATTGTTTGGTTCTGTATATTTACAAATAGGGCCACACAGAGAGAGTAATTCAAGAACAAAGATAATGGTTTCCTACCACCAGGCACCTCTGTCCATACTTGAGTGCCACACATCTGATTATGACAAAGAAGATCACAAACTTGAATCTACAGAGGGTGTAGAAAATGATGTGGAGAGATGACCTCGGTGCAAACTGAACAGAGCCTGAGTATGTAACTGGTTTGATGTGATTTTAAAAGATGAGATTAAGGAGCCTGAGTCTGTCACTCTGAACATTTCTTACTTCTTAGAAATGACATATTAAGTATCATTGTACAATGAAACAGTGATTCTTTCTATTTCAAAACACTGAATTCACTGTTATTTCAATGATTGGTGACCCAAAAAACAAGGTTGAATAAACACTCTCTCGTTGAGTACGTGAATGCCCAGCCCATACCTCCTTGCCTCTGGGGATCGTTTTAGAAAAAAAAAAAAAGCAAGCTGTTAATATACTCCTAAAATAAAATGTTTTTAGTCTTGGGTTGTCAGAGGGCATTAAACCAAACCCTAAGCTCTTTCTAAGATTAGGACAAGCTCCAGGCAAAACTAGGAAGTAAATGCTTGCTTGTCATGAGAGAAATTTGATTGCAGTCAGGCTAGGCCAGGCAACGTTTTCTGGGACCAGGAATCCAGGTAGAACCAGAGGGTCAGGGCAGGCTGGAGGCAACTCTGAGAGTATAGTCAAGGATCTGTTGTCTTTAGAAAATCAGACAGAAATGGGAGTCTAGAGAGTAGATTCCCCAAAGAGGTGATTTATTTGAGGCATGACAGAAAAAAATATGTAGGGAGAAAACACCAGGGTAATTCATTGAGTGAGGATGGAAGAGGCAAACCAGTTAGCTTCAAGCAGTCTAGAAATATGCACTGGGATGAGTAAGAGGATATTGGGAAAGGCAAGAATTTGCCTTTGGGGGACCAGGTCCTCTGTGCAACTTGGAGATACAGAGCATCAACCTACTTTCTGGGGAGTAAGGGGAGTACAATGACTGCATTGTTGGAACACCAAAAGTCACTGATGCCAACCCTGAGAGCAATTGAGGGAAGGTGCTTCATGCCAACAGCCTAGAGCTAGAATTTGTATCAGATTAAACCTATTTGTACAAGGTTGGACCCACAGGGGAGGATAAGTAAGGTGCACATATCAGGGTTGCAGAGAGAAAGTTTGGCAAAGCTAGCAGGCCAGCACAGGACTCCTTAGGTTACCAGGAAGACTCAGTGAAAAGAACACTGATTTTAGCATCCTAAGGCTTACTGTGAATATCAACTCTATTTCAGGCCAATATGTATACAAGTTAGCAGTGTAGTATCTGAAACCCATTGTGTGGATTCAAAGCCAGCTTGTTGCTCTGGATAAGTTCCTTCATCTTTCTTTGCTTCAGTTTTCTTGTTTATAAAGTGAAAGTGTCAGTCACTCGGTCATATCTGACTCTTTGCAACCCCATGGACTGTAGCCTGCTAGGCGCCTCTGTCCCTGGAATTCTCCAGTCAAGAATACTGGTGTGGGTTGCCATTCTCTTCTCCAGGGCATCTTCTCAACCCAGGGATGGAAACTGGGTCTCCTGCACTGCAAGCAGCTTCTCTACCATCTGAGCCACCAGGGAAGCCCTGTTCCTCATTTATCAAGTGGACTATAATTATAATATTTTCCTCAATATTCACTGGGAGGATTAAATGAATGTGTGCGTGTGAACATTTAGTTCTGTCTGAACTGACCAAGTATACAATCAGCGTTGATCATTATTATTATGAGGCATTGATCAAGGTCTTAAGCTCTTTTTATTTCTATTTTCTCATCTGAAATTAGGCACAATAGCATTCATTTCACAGAGTGATGATAATATTTAAATAAGATAAGGTGCAGAGACATGACCTCATGTTTGGCACAGAACAGGTGTGTTGATTTAGAGTGCCCTTGTGTCTCAGCAACAAAAAACCCCATTACCAATGACTTAAACCAAAAAAGAGTTTATTTCTGTCACAAAGCAAATAGTCTAGAGTTTGGATGTTTTATACATTTAGCCAGAGACTTCATGATGTCTGAGCTTTGAGTCAGCATCTCTGTGGTTACTTTGTCTTAGTCCTTGTTTAAGACAAGAAAGAGAGAGGACTCTGTGAGCTACACACAATGAAGATATACACCTGGATAAGGCTTCTAGGTAAAATACAGGATCCCCAGTTAAACTTGAGGTTCAGATAAACAATGAATACATTTTTAGGTTATTTCCTAAGCAATATCTGAGACACAACACCTTATACTAAATATCTGTGGTTTATCTGAACCTCAAACTTAGCTGGGCATCCTGGGTGTTATCTGTTAATCATGGCATCCCTATGACAGGAGTTCAGAGCAGATTGCCACTGCAACCCCATTCACCAGTCTCTGTGACCCTGTATCCAATACTGCAAAGGAGGCTGGGGAAGTATTTGACACTCTCGTTCTTTGTAGATGGCAAAGGACAAAGGGAGTAGGAGACAACCCTAGGTTGGTCAGCTAATGTCACTTCCCTTCGTAGGTGTTCAGTAAATGTGCATTTCCTCCTCTGACCCTCTTCTCTAGGGCCCAATGGTCCCTTTACACAGAATAAAATACACAATCACCTTCACTGCCTTCAAGTATTACATCATGAATGTCAACGTATGAAATCAGAAATTTGTATTAAATAAGAGATCTGAAATTTAGTTGGCAAATCCAAATGTAAACTACATGTAAGATACATGGGCTGGTTTTAGCTATTCGGTTATATTTGTGCTAGCAGGCTTTCCTGCCCTGTAGGGAAGTTTCTTTTCCATGTTTGAAAGTGGGGTTAGGACAAAAGTGAAGCGAAGCACCTGAGAGCAAATTTTTGGGAAACATTCACTCGCTTTTGTTTTTTGACCTTAAACTTTTTCATTTTGTGTTGGGTTATAGCTGACTAACAATCACTCACTCACTTTTGTGCAAACTCCTTAAATTATGCAACCTCAGGGCCCCTTGCCCTGTGCTGTTTCCAGGTGTGTTTTTGTTTGTATGTTTTTTGCTTAAACCAAAGGGTAACTCACTGATAGCCATTAGTTCCTGACTCCCAGCTATAGTCACAGATTAGAAGTCATCTACTACGTTGGTTATTTCTGTAGAGAACATTTCAGGTGACTTATGTTACCTCGTTTAGCTTAGTGAAGCTGGATTCTGCAGGCATGCCAGGGGTCTTCGTTACCTCTGCTCTCTTCCCAGTGCACAAAAATATTTATGGATTTAACTCCTCAGAAGAGAGCTCTATGTCAGGTTATGTGAGGACCCATCAACACTATGATTTGGTTGCAACATCTCTTCAATTATAGAGAGATCTCTGTTTTTTATCAGACAAGAGTATAGGCTCACGGTGTTTCCATTTTCCTAATCTGTTGTGAAGATTAAGAAAAAATATTACTGTAAAATTAATACTTTTTTAAGTTCTGTTTTTTCCCTTTCTCTTCGCAACCTCAACTTCCCTCTTTTATAATCATCACCAACAAGGAGATGACATGATTAACTGAGAGCATATCCCCCACCATGACCCTAAATCAGAGGAGAAATTTGGAGATCAGAGAACAACTATTTGGACTGGTATGCCTTTGACAACAGAGGCATTCTTAGTTAACAGAGGGACCATGTGAAATGGAAGTAAGTCTAAGAAGGGTGCAGTATGGTACTTTAGCAAAATACTGATGGGGGTTGTAATTTTATAGAAAGCAAAAACATTCCAATAGAAGAAATATGCACATCTAATGTGAGATTAGACTTAGAAGAAATTTTAGAAGAAAATTTATGCTTCTGGTGCTGAGAGTGTCTGGAATCAAGTTATTCTGGAGACATGTAACCAGAGCTATTTCTACCAGTGGACCAAACTCTGATTGAAAGAAACACTGTGTTTATCACAGATCCCTTCAGAGCAAAGCTCACTCAATTCTGTTTCTGACACCAGGGAAAGCCCTGGAAGAAAACGATCCCAACTGTCACCATCAATATCCAGATGAAGCCTTCAGTCACTGAGTGTTAGTAAAGCCTTCCAGAAGGGTCTGTTAGAGGAAGGCAGATAGCACTGGGTGAGATCAGCAGTTAGGAAAGAAAGCCTTGTTTCCCCGGGACAGCTCCCAAAGGCCTGCACCAGGAGGTGATCAAGCGGCTCCTTACACGGCAGGAGGAAACGTTAGCTGAATCAAGCTGCAAGTAACAGTCTTCTGACTTAACTTCCTTGAAACATTTACTTACACCTTTCATGCACAGGTCAGCTTATACCCTAACTGGAGTCCAGCATGTATTTAATTTCTGCATGAAGTGTCAAGCGATACGCAAAAAGGGGCAGGTTCTGCTTCCAGATCAACATACCCACCCTTCTGAAACAATGACAGACAGATGAATTCCCAGTGTGATAGATTATGGGCTGGTTTCCCTGTCTTCCTGACCTAGCTGACACCTTTCCCAAAGAAGAACAAGAGTCATTCTTGTGTAAGAAAGAAGGGCATGCATTAGTACACGCATTATTCTGCTAACTGAGACACAAAGAGAGGGAGGGAGACTTTGCAGTGGTAGTGGTATGGGGGAAATACCCTGAAGGCCATCAGACAGAAAATAGAATCCATCGGTAGTTATGAGGTCAACTTGATGAAGAGATAGCAAAACCAAGGGCTGCGAAAAAGCAAAGCTACATTGTCATTTCAGTATCAAATATTTTTGTCTTCTCTCTTTCTGTCTCCTCAGCAAATAAAATAATGTTTGGAGGAGAAATAGATTTACAAACAAACCATCCTTCTATTTGGATACATGGTCACAAAAAGGAAAGGTTTTGTTCTTCTAGTCATACACACACAAAAAAATCCTGTACAGAAAATGCATACAAATGATTGCAGCTGTCACTATCACAACTTGGAGGAAATGCAGATGGTATAAAATAATATTCACAAATGGCTAATAGAATTTGAATGGCTTCAAGAGAGAAGAGAAAATGAAAGCACTGAATCTATTTGGGATGTGAAGAGAATGAGAAGGTCCCGGGAAGAGTCCAGGGCAGAGAAACCCTTGATTTTTTCCCCCCGTTTAGAAATGGCACTCCCTGGTGCACTGATTTATATGAGGATTAGACAGCAATCATACTCTCTAGACTAGCCTGGAAGGCATGTGCATAAAGTATGATATTTGCAATATGCAAATGTCATGTAAGATGAATGGAAAGCTCAGTATGTCTCGAGGACACCCAGATGCTAACCAGCCACTGCTTCTATGTTACAAATTGGAAAGAAACTTGGAGTGAAGGTATCTTCCAACAGCTAATTTATTTATTTTTTTAATAACATGGTCTTTAACTCTAAATACCAGTCACTAAAACATAAGTCATTTTACCTATATTAGTTTTGGGAGACTATAGATACTTCTTAATAGCTATAACTGTCAAAACTGAGGATTAGGCTATGGAAAGCTAGGTCAATCTATGTACATACAGCACATAGGAGGCAAAGATGCAAGGTCAAATGAAGATAGGATTAAGGAAGGGGTAACAAGAGCTAAGTGTGGTAGTTGAAATAAAACTTGAAAACTGTTCTGCACAACAGGGGGTGAGTGGATCACAAGTGCACTCACCTAGAGGCTACAGTGATGCAGGATGGTTCTTAAGGAGAAAAAGGACAGTGAAAGATGGAGGTTTCGTAAAGACAAAAGATCAGCATCTAGATAGCTTGGTAGCAAGTACCGAAAGAAGACATGTTCAGAGCAACAACCCAGGCAGATATTATGTTACTGTGGAGAGAGGTTGGAATCTAGTCAAGGCAGACCTGGGAATTCATGGTAAGACCAAGAGTGGTATTGATTCAGGGTTGAACTGAAGGCAGCCTATAATCTTGGGGATTTTCTTTCTTCCAGTGCTAGAATGAATCTTAGGTTCTTTAGAACCTGAGACTGGCCTGCTTCCAACTGCACAAAATAAAGAGACACAGTGCACAGATTCTGGCTGATTGTCCACAGAGGCCCCCTGCCTAACACCTTACAGAGGCTCAGAATGGTTTGCTGAAGCACCAGCTGGCTTTCTTGTGTGTGAGACTGTCTTTCTTCTTACCACTGTTTGCCTTTATCTTTTCTGTCCCTACCTGATGAGAACTAAATGTGTCATTCCAGAAGACTGCCTGAAACTGAATGCAGGAGTCATGACAAGTGAGGAAACTTCTGAAGCTTGAAGGTAAGTGAGGGACCTTCTGGAATGCAACAGTGATATTCGTAAGGGGCTCGTGGATCTGGGGAGCCAGTAAGTGTGATGCAGTGAGGGCCAGTCCAACAGTCCCTGGGGCCAAGTCACTGAGCACTTGCCGTGAGTCTAGCCCAGGTGGAGGTGTGCTGTAAGTATGTGATATACATCAGATTTCCAAGGCTTAGCACAAAAAAATGATGCAAAATATCTTAACTTTTCATACTGATTAAATATTAGAATGCTAATATTTTGGAGATGTTGAGTGAAATAAAATACAATGTTAAGACTAATCTCATGTTTCTTTTTATTTTTATTAACGCAACTACTAAAAAGAAATAAGATTAGTATGTGACTTGGATTCTATTGGACCTTCTGCTCTACAGGGAAGATCAGAATTTGGTGATCTGCATCAGGCCTTTTCCAAGTACTATCTGTGGCATCAATCCATACCCCAATCCTTGTCAGTGAGGGGACACATGCAGAACTTGAGGGGAAGGATCTAGAAACTTTTATGTCAACTTGGCTTGGCCAGGACATCTGAGTGTGTAATTTAATGATTAGGACAAACTGGGAGAAAACTTGTTTCTTGTTTGTTTGGGTTGGGTTTTTACCAGAGGCAGCTGGAGGAACACTGAGGATTTATCACAAGATTGAGCTGATGTGGGTCAGAGAAAGCTGTCAGGGCTTTAGAAACTTGGGACAGTGGAAACAGCTGTCCGAGGCTTACTGAATAAGTTCCAGAGGAGGCGTGCTTCGGGAGCCACGCAAAGCGGGAAACGGGGAACAGCTTCCCATTACTTGCAGAAATTGGCAGTTCTGAGTCTCCGCATGGAATGCTAAACTGATTCCAAGACCAGGGAGGCTGAGAAGGCAAGATTTGTGATGTGGAGTGATACCATCCTTGGAGAATATAAGGCCCAGATGGCCCTAAAAAGTGAACATCTGCGCTGTAAGGCAGAATCTCACAATTTTATCCTTCACATGCCTGGTGTGGGTATATTTAGTCATTTGCCCATCTATTCAATAAACATTTATTGAGTAGTTTCGACATTCCAGGAACTCTACTAAATGTTGGAGCTATCGTATAAGTAAGAAACTGTGGCTACCTAGAAAGACTGCACAGCGCGGGAAGGGTGAGAACGGCACACCTTCTATGATCAGACACGACGTAAGAGCCTGGGGGAACAGCAGGTAGAATATGGCTGCCGTTAGTCAAAGGACTAAAGGAACTCCATTGACTCTTGGAAGAGAAACAGTTAGCACTGCCTACCTGAGCAGGTCCTAGTGGGAAGAGACAGCAAGGAATTTGAGAAAAAGACCAATGGTTTCAGATTCATTTCGAACTAATTCTGAATATTCATTGGAAGGACTGGTGCTGAAGCTAAAGCTCCAATACTTTGGCCACCTGATGTGAAGAGCTGACTCACTGGAAAAGACCCTGAGGCTGGGAAAGATTGAAGGCAGGAGGAGAAGGGGACGACAGAGAATGAAGTGGTTGGATGACATCACCAACTCAATGAACATGAGTTTGAGTAAACTCTGGGAGTGATGGACAGGGAAACCTGGCATGCTGCAATCCATGGGGTTGCAAAGAGTCAGACATGACTGAGCGACTGAATGGAACTAAACTGAGGTCTGAATGCTGTTTCTCTGCTTACAGGCATATGGCCTTGAACCTCAGTTTCCATTCCTCTAAAATGAAGCAGATACGCCCACAGAAGAGAATTTGCACATGTTAAATGAAACAATAGATGCTAAGTGCATTCTAAGTGCTCAGAAGAGTAAGTGAATGCATAAGCTTTACATTCAACATTCTCCATTCCCCGGGGACAAGATTGTTCTCCAAGTTCTCATAAGGCTGAAAGTACAGGTGGAGTTAAGTGGACCTCACTGTGAAGATTGGAGAATCACAAGGTCAGAAGGCCAGACAAACCAATGAAGAAACAGTAGGCTGAAGCTGCCTTCAGGCTAGACAACAGAAATTTATTTCAGCTGAATGTCAGGTAGATAAAAGGAAACATTTTCAGTCACTGAGGAGCTCAAGTGTGGGTCTTTGAGAAGTTACGAGGAATCTAAGTTTAGGTCACTAGCTAGTCAGAGAATTATACGTGAGTCGCAAAGACTAATGTTCATGGCAAACCACAGGAATGGATTAAATGAGATAATGAATCTGCAAATGTTCTGGGAAGTGGAAAAGACTAATCAAGTAGGATGTTATTATATTCATAAGTGCTATCTATCTAGAAAGGCTCAGGCTGGGAAAAATGGGTAACATGCAAGTTCAAAGATTTTGTCTTACAAAGAGCTAAACAAATGGGCGGTCCCTCCTGGAAGGAGCTGACACCTGATTAGTTGGGGAACCCTGTGCCCCAGTTCCGGGAGCCAATCCAGGTCCAGAGAGTGGACAGCTGCCAGCCCTGGCAGAGGAGCCAGCCGACTCCATGCAATGTTAGTCCTTTAGTGGCACAGATTGATGGTGAGCAAATGAGTTTCCTTTGCATCAATAGCTCCTGCTTAAGACAAAAACAGAATGAACTGTCTTGGCATCTTGCTTGCAGTTCTGTGCAATTAGCTGGGGGAGGTGGGAGCACACATTCAATCCCATTGACAACATTTTTAAAAACACACTCTCATGGGTCACCACCTCCTTATGCAAATGAGGGGGCAATCTCTGCAGCTCTAATTGATATGTATTTTGTGTGTGTGTGTGTGTGTGTGTGTGTGTGTGTGTGTGTGTGTGTGTGTACAGTCAACTGTGCCTAAAATAGCACTGTAACCATGAGGGTTTTTGGTTTTCATTTGATACAAGTACCATTCTTAGCTGGACTCATGGAAATTAAGATGAAAAAACTATATTATATGACTGAACTCTGTCACCGGGGACCTAAAATAAGAAGATGGCCTCTTAGCAGCTACACACTGACATCCTCGGTAACAACTGAGCCAACTCTCTTGACTAACAGTGATACACACTGAATAAAGGGTTTTTTTTCCTTAATCCTCCCAAATGTTTCATTCAATCAACCACAAATGTGATTAACATTGGATTTTTTTAAACTAATTTAACCAAATTTACATACTTAGTTGTGTGTAGGCATAGACTCACCCTTGACCTGATGTAGAAGTGTGTATATATGTATGAGAAATGGACAGGAACAAGTTGGGATTCTGGAGACATTGGGCTTTATTACTTGTATATTGAAAAGCACATTTAAGAGAGAAAAGTACAAAGTTTAAAAATATTTCTATGGAGAAGAATCAGATGTATGCATAGCTGCAAAATGTTTTTGGGAAAATTATATAGAAAGAAGTGTTTTTTTAGAATAAGTTTGGAATGAATATAATGCAGACCACACCATGTAGACAGAGCTGAAAACGCTAGGTTAAGTTGCGGTAGGACTGGCTTTTACGTTTTATTTCATTTCCTTAATTAGGAGGTCAAAAGTGGATCCCAGGCAGCCACATTTTTCACAGGCTCCCTAAGTGCACACCAAAGGTAGAGAAACACACACACAAACACACACATACATACCAATCATTATAAAAATAATGTAACTGCATTATAAAAAATTAGAATAATTGTAAAAGATAGTGATTACCCACAATATTACTCTCCTAACCCAACTACCATTCAGAAAACAAAGATCATGGCATCCGGTCCCATCACTTCATGGCAAATAGATGGAGAAACAGTGGAAACAGTGGCAGACTTTATTTTGGGGGGCTCCAAAATCACTGCAGATGGTGACTGCAACCATGAAATTAAAAGATGCTTACTCCTTGGAAGAAAAATTATGACCAACCTAGACAGCATATTAAAAAGCAGAAACATTACTTTGCCAATAAAGGTCTGTCTAGTCAAGGCTATGGTTTGTCCAGTAGTCATGTATGGATAGGAGAGTAGGACTATAAAGGAAGGTAAGCGCCAAAGCATTGATGCTTTTGAACTGTGGTTATTGGAGAAGACTCTTGAGAGTTCCTTGGACTGCAAGGAGATCCAACCAGTCCATCCTAAAGGAAATCAGTCCTGAATATTCATTGGAAGGACTGATGTTGAAGCTGAAACTCCAATGCTTTGGCCACCTGATTCTAAGAGCTGACTCATTCGAAAAAATCCTGATGCTGGGAAAGATTGAAGGCAGGAGGAGAAGGGGACGACAGAGGATGAGATGGTTGGATGGCATCACGGACTCAATGGACATGAGCTTGAGCAAGCTCTGGGAGTTGGTGATGGACAGGGAGGCCTGGCATGCTGTAGTCCATGGGGTCGCAGAGTTGGACACAACTGAGCAACTAAACTGAACTGAACTGAACCCAACTACCTATAGCATTTTGGGCTACTGACTTCAAATCTTCTCCCCAGTGTACATGGAGTGTTGTTCTTTGTAAGCCGACTTAAAGCCATCTGACTACTACCTCCCAGATTTTAAGTGAAACTTAGAAGTGGAGGTCTTAGTGACTTCTTTTGCAGGGCTGTCCCCTACTTCATACACCTGCCAACCAGAGGCATTTATTTCCTCCCTCGACACAGCCACCAAATCACCCTCCTCTGAGATTAAGCTCAGGGCGCCCGACTACCTTTGTGTTAATTCAGCTGTTTTCTTGGTGAGTGCCATCCCTTTGTCAGAAAGGCTTGAACTTCAAGTAGCAGCATGAGGAAGCAGGCGGAGATCTTAACCTAGATTCATCCATGTTCTCCACTGCGGTTTCTATGTTTATATATACGAGAATCCCTCACCACCCATGAGGTCATGAATCTCCTCCTTTCGCTTACACTGCAGGGATATTAAACACATTGTTCTGTTTTGATTGAAAGCCGGTAAAATTAAATCCCATCTTCCCATCTGCGGCACCACTCGGGGACTACTGTCTTATGGAAGAGAGGAGCATGGCTTGAACTGTCTGTCGTGAATGAGCCATTTTTTGCCAGACAAGAAGCAGGTCTCCTTTCCATGACACAAATCTCAACATCTGCTCTGTCTTAACCTCCCAGACACCCCGACAGGTGTGGCCGTCTTTAAAACATTGCTAGGAAGCAACATATGGGCTGTTGGCAGTGAATAAAGTATAAAACCATGTGTGTGGGGGGAGTAGGGCTCTGATTCTGATCTTTCAGCCTTATTATTATTATTTCACTTGGTTTTTAATTTTTCCAAGCTTTCCTGGGTGCCCATCTTTCACTGTCCCCTTGACATCTTGGCACAGAATCGTGAGTTTCATCCTCGCCTTTTCCAGCTGTTTCTCACCATTGAGCCCCTCCTTGTCTCTCCTCCCATTGCCCCCCACTTCCCAACCCCGCAGGGAGAGGAAAGTTAAATGATGTTAATCCGCCAAATATTTCTGATCATTAGGAAGCCACAAACATTAACATAACCATCAGAGGAAATTAATTGCCAGAAAGGCAAGGTTAGAGCAGGACAGTGAGGCCGGGGGAAGAGGGGTGTAGGCAGAAGGGCCCTTTGTTTCTCCTCTGTGGGTTTGAGAGAGGGGCTGCGGTTGGAGGAGGCTATGTGTAGGTCTGCATCCCCCACACTTAATTATAAGATCAGCCTCAGAATAGCAAGTGGTGCTAGTGATGAAAGACTGGGAGAGATATCCTTGATTCCTACATTTTTCTCCTCTGGCTCCTCTGGGGGAGATTTTTGGTTATTTTTAATTCCAGTTCAAAATAGAGGTTGGGGAGAGAGAAGCCTACTGCTGGCCTCCTGCAGGAAATACCATTAATAATTAATACCCAATAATAATCAAATCCATGGGAGACTCGTTACAGGTAACATCTTGACAGACCCACGGATGGATGCCCGTAGCTTTTCTTCTTCATCAGCTTGCAAGATGGGTTCAGCGGGGATTTGAGCACACATAAGCAGTGACAAAAAAAAGGATAAATAGCAGGTTTGTTCACAGAAAAGGCTTATTCATCCCTATAGGGTTTTTTTCATTTTAGGTTTATGGCTTAGTGGGGAATTTCGCTTTAATTGGGATTGCAATATAAGGATGGAACCTGTCGACATTTACAAGAGAGACAGAAGAGTAATTCTTCCTAACTTGTTTGTTGTTGTTATTACAACATTGGCTCCTTAGGAGGCTCTGTGCAAAGGAAGCAGACAATCAAGCTGATCAGAGACAAAGCTACTGAGAGAGAGGAGACAGACTGCCAGCCACAGGACCTATCTGCTGTTAGCAAACCCCTGGACTCGCAGACTGGAGAGTGTTTCATGAGAGGTTCATATACTTGGTAACTCTTTGCACATTCACTGTTTCATTTCATCTTGGGGCTTCCCTGCTGGCTCAGGCTACAAAGAACCTGCCTGCAGTTTAGGAGACCCCAGTTTGATCCCTGGTTTAGAAAGATGCCCTGGAGAAGGGAATGGCTAACCACTCCAGTATTCTTGCCTGGAGAATCCCGTGAACAGAGGAGCTTGGCGGGCTACAGTTCATGAGGTCGCAAAGAATCGGACACGACTGAGAGACTGACGCTTCCCCTTTCTTTTTAGAAGAGAGCAGAGAGGGTATTTCCCCAAGATCTCACAGCTAAGGGTTGGATTCAGTTAGGGTTGGATAAGCAACAGGGTTGGGATTCTGTTCCCGGGGAAGGCTGGCTACAGTGTAAGCTCTGACTAGGGTTTCTCTCCCGGCTTCATGTAAAGGTAAGGAAGGACTCTCCACAGACAGGAAGCGGGGTAGGAGGAGAGGCCCGCCTGCCTTGACACGAGGTCAGAGGTTCTGTGTGCGTGCTACCTCACTCCATTGTGTCCGACTCATTGCGACCCCACTGACTGTAGTCTGCCAGGCTCCTCTGTCCATGGGGTTCTGCAGGCAAGAATATTGGAGTGGGTTACCATGCTCTCCTCCAGGGGGTCTTCCCAACCCAGGATCGAACCCAGGTCTCCCACATTGCAGACAGATTCTTTACCGTCTGAGACACCAAAGAAGCGCCCCTGTGTTCTATAAATGTATGGAAGTATAGGGCTTCATTGTCCATCATCCTCGCGGAGGAAACAGGTGGGGTTACAGCAGGAAAACAAAAATGCACACGATGGTTCATCCAAAACTAATTTAATGCAGGGACTCTGTACAGAGGTGTGGACAAGCTGAAGAACCAAGAGCAGATGTAGGGAACCCAGAAACCAGCAGCAACAGCCGTGACCACCAACACCTAATCTAGGGCAAAGCGCCAACCTTCGGCTCCCTGGAAACCATACAACACCTCCCTCACCTCTAAGCAGAATCTCACCTGAAGCAGGCTGTATTTGCAGTTTGGAATTTTTGTATTTCTGTTTGGAATTTTATTATTTTACTTAAGAAAATGTTTGGAATGAATGAAGGAAACTGGAGATCATATAAGAAACCCAGTAAGTCCAACATCTAAATTTAACAAATGTTCACACATTAGTGTATTGGCCCCACATCTGTTTTATTTTCAGAGACATTGACTATAATCCATCTCAGTCACCTTCCCTTGCACTGAGGGCAAGCACCATTCTGGAGCTGATAGTGTATCAAGGGATGCTTTTCACACCTGTCCTAACTGTTGATGGACCTGCAATCATATATAGTATCATGTCGTGCAGTTTTAAATACATATAAAGTTTACTTATAGTCAATCATTTCGTATATAAACATCATGTATTTGTAAGCAACTTGCATTTTTCATTTAATGTATTTTACTTTTTAACAACTTTTTATTTTGCTTTAGGGTGTGGCCAATTAACAATGTGATAGTTTCAGGTGAGCAGCAAATGGACTCAGTCATCCATGTACATTCTCCCACAAGCTCCTCTCCCATCCAGGCTGCCACATAACGTTGAGCAGAGTTCTCAGTACAGATGCACTGAGCTTATTTCATTATCTGAATGGCATTTTATTCTATGACTACACTACAGTTTATCCCTCATTTGTTGAGATATTGAATGTTTTTTTTTTCCTCCATTAAAAAACAATGCTATAGTAAGCATTCTTGTATATCTACATGAGCACATAATGCAAGAAAGTCTGAGTAGAGTCACCGGATTATAAAGTATTCCTATCCTTGATTATACTAGATTGTGCCAAATCGCCTTCCAAAGTGCCAATTTTTATACTCACAAGCACTGAATGGTAGTTCACAATTCCCCACAACGTGGTTTTAATTTACACCTTCTGGTTCTAATTTATATTTCCTTTATTACAAATAAGGTTGAACTTCTTTTCATATGTTTACTGAGCATTCATGTTTCTGCATTATTATTCTACATTTCTGTCCAAATAATGTTTCCGTTTTTTTTTAATTGGATGATCTTTATCTTACTCTTTAAGGGAGTATTTACTATTTTAGTGACTAATCTCTATATGTATTACAGATAGTTTTTCTTTCATTTCCTTTATATTTTGAGTTGGGCAGAATATTTAATTTTAACATGGTCAAAGTTGTCAGGTTTTTTTTTTTAAGTTTAGTGTGTGTGTGTGTGTGTGTGTTTTCTTAGGAAATTCTTATTCTACAAGTTTGTAAAGATATTTTACTATGCTCTCTTCTAGAAATAGAATTTTGCTTTTTACATTTAGGTTTTAACTATATTAGGAATTAATTTTTTGTAAATGATGTGGAATAGAAATATTATGCTATTTTTGTGTACATATGTATATGCGCATGCATCTGCTAAGTCGCTTCAGTCATCTCAGACCCTTTTCGACACTGTGGACTATAGCCCGCGAGGCCCCTCTATCCATGGGATTCCCCAGGCAAGAATACTGGAATGGGTTGCCATGCCTCCTCCAGGGATCTTCCTGATCCAGGGGTCAAACCCACGTCTCATGTCTCCTGCATTGGCAGGTGGGTTCTTCACCACCAGCACCACCTGAGAAGCCCATATGTATATGTACACATTTTCAAAGATTGGAACATCTCTTCATTAAAGTATGCTTGCTCTACTAAATTTAAGGTATCACTCTATAATATGCTTTATATAGGTGAGAGTTTGTTTCATGGGTCCTTTTGACTAGTCTTATACCAGTATCTCACTGTCTTAATTCATAAATTTTTTGATAAGCACTAATAAACATGTCTTCGTCTTTGCTCTATCAGTTTTAGCATTAAACAACTTTTACGAAAATTTCTGTTATAATATTTATGGAATTGCCTTGAAATTTTCTTTTCATTTGGAGAGAATTGTCATCTTTCTATAATTGAGTATTTCCATTCACAGGTATACCATATCTCATTTATTTATATTTTATGTTATTCAAATATTACTTTCTCCATTACATGTCTTGCTATATTGCTTATATTGCTATATTGCATATAAAACATTTTTAACTTCCTAGTCAATCTCCCTTACTCCTAGTCCCAGTAAATCTGTCATTTTATCACTATTAGACTTTGTCTTTTCCAGAGTTTCATATAAGGTAAATCATATGTACATAGTCCAACAAATTGGTTTACTTTTTAATTCATATCAGAATGCCCTTTACTAATGTTTTCTTCTCTTACTGCTCCACTTCGTTGCCATTTCCTTCTCCAATGCATGAAAGTGAAAAGTGAAAGTGAAGTTGCTCAGTCGTGTCTGACCCTTAGTGGCCCCATGGACTGCAGCCTACCAGACTTCTCCGTCCATGGGATTTTCCAGGGAAGAGTACTGGAGTGGGGTGCCATTGCCTTCTCCCAAGATAAAAAAGGAAGTGGTAAAAGCAAACATTCTTACCTTGTTCTTAATTTTAGGGAGAAAGTGAAAGGAAAAGTCACTCAGTCGTGTCTGACTCTTTAAGACGTTATGGACTGTAGCCCACAAGGTTCCTCTGTCCATGGAATTCTCTAGACAAGAACACTGGAGTGGGTAGCCATTCCGTTCTCCAGAGGATCTTCCCAGCCCAAGTCTTGGGATCGAACCCAAGTGTCCTTCCTTGTCAGCAGATTCTTTACTGTCTGCCATTTACATTAATAAGTATATCGGAAGAAATTCTTTTGCAAGTAACAAAATATAAAAGAGCTTTTTTTGAAAGTATCATACTCTCTAAAGATTTATACAGCACTTGGTTATTGCTTTGAAAAAAGAAACTGAAGTTTTGTCAGTATACATTCATTCATATTGTGCTACTTCTATGGTTTCCTGCATATGTAATAATATTCTTTTAATGCAAAATCACAGTATTAATTTTTAAGTTCATTTTAAACTGCATTAAACCCAACATGTGTAGTACCATTAATCCAACAATTTCTATCGAATTAAGAAAATGTTAACAACAATGACTAAGTTCTCGCAGTGCAACCAAGGAAGACTTAAGTCAAGACCTAGGTGATGACAGCTGTTTTAGGATGTATCTTGTTTCAGAAACGTAAAAGGTGAAACAATTTGTGCCTTAGATTTGATAAAATGTGGCAACTATTTCCATCAGGGGAAAAATTGAGATCACAGAGTAAAAGGGTCAAAATAGCAGAGATCTGAGGTCTGAGTCCAGCAGGGCGTGTTCAGTTCCTCAGTTGTGTCCAACTCTTTGTGACTCAGTGGATTGTAGCCCTCCAGGCTCCCCTCTCCATGGAATTTTCCAGGCAAGAATACTGGAGTGGGTTGCTATTCCAGGAGAGCTTTCCAACCCAGGGGATCTTTCCGACCCAGGGATTGCATCTGTGTCTCCTGTGGTTCCTGCATCGAGAGGCGGATTCTTTACCACTGAGCCATGTCCAGCAGAGAAGACTAAAATGGAGCAGCCAACGAAGTAGGAGAAAAATAAGTAGAATATGGATTCAGTCAAGTCACAGAAGAGAAGGTTGTAAGAAAGTGGGAGTGATCTGCAACGTCAAATCCTGCCGAGGAAATGCAGAAGAGTCAAAATTGCTCACTGGCATTGCATGCAGTTGTTCAGTGATATCTTCTCAGCCCCTTGGACTGTAGCCTGCCCCTTGGACTGCTCCTGTCTCCATGGAATTTTCCAGGCAAGAATACTGGAATGGATTACTGTTTCATCCACCCCAGGGACTGAACCTGCCTCTTCTGAGTCTCCTGCACTGTAGGCAAATTCTTTACCTGCTGAGCCATTGGGAAATCAGGTATGATAGAGAGAATAAACTGATCAAAATGGGATTAAGAGGGAATGGGGAAATTCCCTGGTGACCCAGCATTTAGCATTCCGCACTTCCACTGCAGGGGACTTGGGTTCAAGCCTTGGTTGGGGCACTAGGACCCCACAGGCCGTGCCTCTGGAAATGAGACAGTAAAGAGAACCCCTCCAAGGCTTTTTACTTGTTTGTTTGTTTGATCTTGTTTTGTTGTCATTGTCTTATTTGTTGTTGTTGTTGTTTTTAAGTAGGAAAATAAGGGCAGTGGTTAGAAAGAGATAGATTAAAATATTATTTTATATTGAGAGATTTTTACAGTGCATTTATATGCTAGTGAGAATAATAGTAGAGAAAGAAAACTTGATCACACCGACGACAAAAGGAGCAATGCCCTTGCTTACACGTGGAGGGCTAGGATCCAATGTCATCCAAGCCTCAGTACTATTCCCTTGTTGTACTCAGTATAATTATTTATATGTGTCTAAATTTACTAGGCTGTGTGTGTGTGCGCGCGCGCCAGGTGGCGCTAGTGGTAAAGAACCCACCTGCCACTGGAGGAGACACAAAAGACCCAGGTTCGATCCCTGGGTCAGGAAGATCCCCTGGAGGAGGGCTTGGAAACCTACTACAGTATTCTCGCCTGGAGAATCCCATGGACAGAGGAGCCTGAGGGGTTACAGTCAGTCCATAGGGTCACAAAGAGTCGGACGCAACTGGAGCAACTTAGCACTCATGCGTACCCAGGCCAAGCAGAAGAGCACAGTGTTTGTTACCGAGGGTTTTGGACTCACACTGCCTGGATTTGGAAGCTGAGTGTTGAGAAGTTATGCGTTAAGTATTCAATGCCTCTGTTTCCTCATCTATACAATGAGGATAATATTACCTACCTGTTGTAACAATCAAATTCTGAATGCACATAAAGTGGTTAGAATTGTGTCTGACATTACAAACGCACAATAAATGTTCATTACACATTAAATTTGTTACAGAACTTAGCGCATTGTATGCATTCTGTGAATGAATGAATATTATTTCAAATATCTTTATAGTTGATGTTTTCTATATAGCCCTCTCCTGATCCCTGCTTTGAACTCTGTTCTTCCTGTAGCTAAAGTTATCTAACCATCACCTGCAGACTCAGCTCATGTTGGTCTCCTGAGATGAACTCTGACCTAAGAGAAGAAGGCTTTTAGAGGCCTTTGGCTGGATGTTTAGCCCTTACCCTGTGTACCATTTATGCAAACTAAGTGGACATCTGCCTGTTTTTTTTTTTCCTCCGACACTCAAAACTCACTTTTTCTTAGAAATTCTCGCCTCTCTGATCGATTCATCTTTTCTTGATTCCTTGTTTGACCCCATATAATCTGGACTATCCTTGTGTGCTTCCGAGATTGTAAGTCTCCTAGCTCTGTGCATGACTTTGGAATGGGCATTGAGCTCCCAAGGTTGCCCTATAATTGATGTTCATAATTAGTATAAATACACCAAAGAGGTTTGCAGCACAATACGCCACACGTGGACCTAATTGGGACCAAAGGACCAGGAGCCCCAATTCTGAGGCTTTTAGGATAAGGGAATTAGAGGCATCTAAAGGGTCTGAAGAAGGCTAATAAGGCACAGAGGATTAGGTAATTAAGGATCTAACGCTGTACTGGAAAGTGTTATAAAAAGACTTCTCACCAGTCCTGGTCTTCTGAAGACAAATTTCTTGATGGGAGTGGTTCTTCGTTCCTTTCCAGTGTCGAGGGGTTTCCCTCTAGGGAAATTTCTAGGGAGAGTGTAGCTTTGTTTGCCTTTCCTTATGCTTGTGGTCTGAAAAGATAATTAAAGTTTTATCAGCAGAGTGCCATGAAGGGGAGTACTGAAGCAGTTATCTGGATAATCCACACTGAGGGAGAAGGAAATCTTCATTTGGGGGCTTAGATTATCTTGTATGTCTTTATTTTTGTGCATCAGTAAGGCAACCATGCAGAGGGCGTAAGGCACAAAATAGGAATTTATTAAATATTCGCTGGATGGATGACTCTTTTATTCGAAATATCAATTAATACTAATAGTCCTTAATAGTTCTGGTTTGCACCTGAATATCATATTTAGATATGCTCTCATCTCTTAGCTTGGCAAACTAATGAACAGAGATATGAAGGTCAAGTTCTAGTCCCTAAATGGGCCTTAGTTTATTTACTCAGCTGTGGAAGAGAACTGGGCTTTACTGGATGGTTTCTTATAAAACATATATATAAATACACTTATATATATATATATATATATAACATTACACATATATAGCTTTAGCACACACACACACACACACATATATATATTATTTTTTAATGATTTACCATATAATGTTGTGCCTTTGTTCTCTTCTTAATCTGAGCAGTTTAAACCTGAGACCACGTTGGTCTTTGAATTTGGTGGGGAAAAAATTTGTTAGGCCACTAGTTTGCCTTTCTGCAGAATAATTAGTGAGTGTATTGATTGGCTTGTTTCACTTACCTAATAGTTTGTGAAGAATTATGTCCAAAGTTTTTATACCTTGGGGCAGTTCACGGGCTTACATGTTCTGTATCTTCCACATGTCCAGACATTGGTGACCTGTAAGTGTTTTCTGTCATCACAAGACCTTCAAAAATGTCCACAACTTGGAAGCTAGAGGCTTCCAAGCTAAGAGTAAAACATAAGGAAGAAGGAAAAAGGACCAAGGTTATAGACACAGAAGGGTCTGGATTTTGAGTTTACCTTTTTCTTTATTTCCTATTGTTCATGCAACAAAATGAGAAAAAGATTGAGGAAGCAGAATCCTAGGTTGATTCACTTTGATTTTGCATCATCCCCTTAACTACCCATGCCTTATTTTGTGCACCTGGAAAAAGGAAACGATTATATCGACTCACAGGATGTCAGTGAGAGTGACTTGAAGAGCATGTGAAAGATTTAAAAAACCACTAACCTGGGCTTCCTATGTGGCTGGGTGGATAAAGAATCCACCTGCAATGCAGGAGATGCAGGCAGATGCAGGTTCAGTCTCCGGGGTCGGGAAGAGCCTCTAGAGGAGGAAATGGCAACCCACTCCAGGATTCGTGCCTGGAGAATCCCATGGACACAGGAGCCTGGTGGGCTACAGTCAAAAATTCAGACACAACTGAGGTGACTGAGCACACACACAGGCATAACCTGTCTGTAAATATAAGTGCGATGCCAGAAATACCTATGCCGTGAAGACATTCTGATTTTCATGTTGTGGGGATAGCCCACAATCAGAACTTTGGAAAATTAAGACTGTCAGAGAACTTGCCGTGGAAATATCCATGTCCTAAGTCATAGATGAATAGCTAAGAAAGAAGACAGTATTCTGCCTTCGAATGAATTCTGTACCAATCAGGATCTGAAGACCTTGTCCTTGATTATCCTGTAGTGTAGGTAGCAAAGTAACACCAAATGCATTTTACAAAATTAACAGATTATTTCCCAACAGGTAAAGGATAACCTCCTCTCTCTTTTTCCCCCAATGTCACCTGCCAGAGCACTCCATGAATTCACGGAGCCTCGGCTTATGTTTCCTCCTCACAGGATGTAGATAAGGAGTCAGGAATTTGTTTTGACATTGTTTAGGACCATTCCCTCGATATACAGCTTAAATCTCTAGCCCATCCAATTTTTGCAAGGTTCTCTTCAGTAACAGAGAGAGTTTAGGTACTTCAAGAGAAGAAGACTGGTTGTAAGATATCAGCTCTGCTTCTGATTGGCTGTATGACCTTGAACAAATCATATAACCTTTCTAAATCTTATTTGCCTTAATTTTTGCATAATTTCCAGTAAGTGCAGAAAATAAAATATACCTCCTATGGTTGCTGGGGGGTATGTAGATCATTGTGGAGGTTTAATAAATGTTGGTTTCCTCCACAGTTTTCTCCCCTATTTGTTGGCTAAGGAGAGCCAAGTGAGTTAACCCTTCATACAACTACCCAATGTCTTCCCACTTCCCCCCTTTTCCTGTCTGAATGACAGAATTAGACAGCCAGTGCCTCCCAGTTATCTCACCACCTCAGCCCTTCTGAGTCTGTCCTCACTAAATACCAGACAGAATCATCATATTCCTGGACACTCTCTTGAGAGCTCAGTGACACTTCAATGACATCGCGTTCACACCAAACAAACGTAGAAAGAAGAGAGAGACCAAGAGAGAGAGACAGAGACCAAGAGACAGAGATCAAAAGCAGGTATGCCTTTGGTCTGTCTAGAAGGAGTTGGGAAGAAAGAGAAGCTGGGAAGGAAGCCTGGATTACAGAGAGGGTGGTGGGAGAGGCAGGAAAAAGTAATTGAGCTCGGTCTCTTTGCTCAAGCTAAGCCAACCAATATGAGGAAGTCCACAAACTCTCTCTGGGTTCTAGGGGCTGGAGTACAAAGATGAATGACGGGTTGATTCAATTCTGCCCAATAACATAGTCTATGATAATCAGTTCAGTTCATTCGCTCAGTCGTGTCCGACTCTTTGTGACCCTATGGACTGAAGCACGCCAGGCCTCCCTGTCCATCACCAACTCCTGGATCTTGCTCAAACTCATGTCCATTGAGTCAGTGATGCCATCCAACCATCTCATCCTCTGTCGCCTCCTTCTCCTCCTGACTTCAATCTTTCCCAGCATCAAGGTCTTCTCCAGTGAATCAGTTCTTCGCATCACGTGGCCAAAGTATTGAAATTTCAGCTTCAGCATCAGCCCTTCCAATGAGAACTCAAGACTAATTTCCTTTAGGAAATCTATGATAATGGACATGTGCTATTTTTCTTCTGTCCGTTATGGGAACTACTAGCTATTGTGGCCATCGAGCCCCTGAAATGTGGTTAGTGTGGCAGAAGAACTAAATCCTTAATTTAATTTAATTTTAAATGTAAATAGCTACATGAAGCTAGTGGTTATTGGTAATTTGTTGTTAATATTAAGAGTAATCTGTTGTTATAAGACACATGGATTTCTGAATGCTCGAATAGGTAACAGTAGATGATTTTAATCTACCTGCTCTGCCTTCTGGAACTAATATATTTACCTAAACTGTTGCTGTGGTGTAATTGTATTATGGAGAGTGGGGGAAGGGTGGAGACATGTTTGATGTATCCAAATTCTGCCAAATGGATAATACACCAAACGGACCTCCATTTGTAACAGCTCATCAAGGGAACTGGCTAGATTTTGTTCGAACATGGTATATCAGCTTCTGTCTTAAGGCTGGCTGTCCAGCTTGTGCCTACCATTTGTCACTTGAGAACTGGGTGTAGAGGAACTTCCTGCTGAAATTGTAGTAAAAACAGCCATATATCAGCCGCTGATCCTTAACCTTCTGCTCTTCATAAGAGGGTTCCTTGCACAGATCCAGGCTTTCAAAATCTTTTCTTAAATGGTCCCTTGAGACACAGCAACACCCATTTAACTCTGAGCCTGTCATTTCCTGAGCCCAAGAAAAGATAGTTCAGAATTAAAGGAAGATGGCCAAGACAACAAAGAGGTTTAACTGAGTGTGCACTTCGGTCTCACACTGACATTCACTGTTGTGTGGCACCTACTGAAGTGAGTTAAGGCTATACTCTACATGAAAGGTCTAGACACCTACATTCAGGAAAATAAATAAAATCAGCCCAGAGAGCTCTCCAGGCAGCTCTCACAAATGCCATGCAGGACTGCCGCCTTCAGTTCTATACCTAGAGTTTGCATCCTTGGTTTATGCCCCCACAGGTTCTGACCCTACCATCGATGACCAAAGCAGAGGCTTCTTGGGGAACTCGACTCCACCACAGGGTTGGATCTCAGATGAGTCTTATTGCCATGGATCTTGCACCCAGGGTGCCTGGTATCTGCTCCAGATAGCTCTGCATAATGGTGTTTGCTCACTTCCAATTGTACTGGCTTCTTCCATAAAAATGAATTTCAGTACTCTAGTTTATTTTTAGAACCCCAAATTCTTTGACCAGAAATCTTACATCTGACTGCTTAGTTCTTGTTCATCATTGTTTCTTTTCTTGCCAACTGAAAGCTGGGATTTTTCTCCAAGTCGAGCCACAGTGTTCCCATACATTGACTTAACATTTCCCCACGTCTAAACCATTTTCACTGGGAGTTTAGGTTGTGACAGCAGCTAATAAAGAGCCTGACATTGCCAGTCTCCTCCCCAACTTCCATTCTCCACCACTGCCCATGCCCTATATACCAGGGCTTAGAATTGGCCCCTTTTCCAAGAAGGGCTTCCCTTTTTTCCTACCAGCACTTACCACCTCAGTCCTAACCTCCCCTGAAGCAAACCAGGTGGACTCATGACCAACCCTACTGCCAAGTTTTCAGGGATTCTGAGAGCTCGCTTCAAGTCATGCTACTGCTTGACATGTGGTGGTTTGCAGTTGACTACAAAATCCCCAGTGTTTTATCCCACGGGCTGCCCATCACTAAATATTTCAGCACTTGGAGTGTCTGTGACATTGAATCGGTAAAGGTCACCAGCAGAGACAAAATGAATCTTCCCCATGCCTTTAAGACGCACTTTCCAGCTCATTATGATAAGATGCCTGTTAAAATTTCTGTCCTCCTCTGTAGAGATTAAGCCTCCTGTGTGTTATGTGCGCTAATGAATCACTTGCTCTCGTATCTTTTTTCTAGACGGTTTGTCACCACGGCTGTCCTGTCCTGTAAAGCCCCAGTGACAGTGAGTTGTTGACAGAGTATTAGAAAGAGCTCAGATCTTTAAAGCCAGGGATGTGACAGAATTTTTTTTTCATTTTCCCAGTCTCGGTGCTCTAACACGATTCCATTAAATCATAAAGATTAGAGCTTGTCAGGCCCTTAGCATCTTCTCTCTGATTTGCAAAAATGAGTGGGTGTTTTGTTATTAATTCTTGTTGTTGCAGCTACAGAATGGACACCGTTAACTGTAGCTAAGCCATTAACCTGATTGGTATTAATCAGAAGTGTCCCACGAGTCATATTGGTTGGAGAGGTCTGGATGTTTTTCAGTAAAGGGGCTTTGTGGAATCGAATGAGAATTGATTGATGATCCCAGAGTACACATATCCAAATGAAAAAACCAGCTACATTCTGGGTGTCTCACTTTAATGGAATCATTGTCCTCTCTGCATGCAAAGAAGGCAAGTTGATTTAACTGACTCATTGCAAAGACGGTCTGTGCTTTGAGTTACTTCTCTACAGTAGGACTGGAAAGAAAGAGATGTGAATGGGCCGAACTGATCCACAGAAGGCAAATAAGTGATAACTGGCATCCTGTAAACTCCCAAGTGGTATTCCTTGGGAGACATTGGCCCAGAGATGCTACTGAGCACCAGCTCTTACAGAGTATATCTCCAGTGGTTCCCGTAGACTACAGGGTGCACATGTTTGAGGCAGGCATCTTGGTACAGAGTCACGAGCTAAGGCCCAGAAACAAAGTCAAAGAATCCACTAGAAGGTTAAGCCCATGACCTTGGTGTCATCGGCACCATGCTCTAATTAACTGAGCTAACAAGACACAGATGCTCTGTACAGCTGAGCTAACTCTCCATAGAAAAATGTCAAAACAAAAAAGCATTCCTCACAGTTCTCAAATTCTATTATTTCCTAGGCAACCTTCTTAAACATTTTGGCAGAATGGCTGTCCTCACAAACTGTTATATTTATGCCATGAAAAGGATCTACATATTGGGACAACTACCCAGGTTATTAAGTAATATTTATATTGAGTAATATAAGGAATAGTTTTTAGTTGAAAAGAATGAAAATTATATAAGCGAAGGGCTTTCCAGTAACGTAATCCCAATTAATTTGTCATTTCCCATGCTGTCCAAATATAGACAACAAAGATCCGAAGGGGACCAAGGCAAAATGTGGTATAACTTTTTCTCTGGTCCTGCCTACCTACACTGAATCATCTCTCTTATGAACTCCACAAAACAAAAATGTAGTTTTTTCAGGTTTGTTATATCCTGTTCTAAAAAAGGACTTGGGGAAACTTACAGAAATATATAGTTTATGAAAATATACACTAGTACTGCAGTGTAAAGACATAAATAACTTTGGGAATTCAGCCATGTAGCAAACAAGAAAAGGAAAATAAAATAAAATCAGAAATAGAGTTAATGTGCATAACACAAACCAGGAGGTTCTGTGGAATTGCCAAAGGCGTTTTAAAATTTTGATTGGTCTGTTGAATTAAGAATCACGATATTCATAAAATACAAACACTCATTATCCAGAAGCTGCATAGTGGTTCCTGATAGCAAGACCTGAAATATAGGAATGCTGAGGATTTTACTAAAGAGAGCCGGCCCCTGGTTATAGAACAGGCAACATCTTTATCCTAGACATTTGGAGAGGAAGTATAATAATGAATGGAGATTCCCTGGTGGCTCAGACAGTAAAGAATCTGCCCACAATGCAGGAGAGATGCAGGTTCGATCCCTGGGTTGGGAAGATCCCCTGGAGAAGGGAATGGCAAACCGCTTCAGTATTCTTGCCTGGAGAATTCCATGGACAGAGAAGCCTGGTTGGCTACAGCCCATGGGGGCGCGAAGAGTCAGACACAACTGAGTGACTAACACACGCACGTGATAAGTGAATGCCTATGACCCTTGCTTTTAGTGTGGATGATACAGGTCTTAAAACACCTATTGTTTATTTCACTCACTGACATTCGACATGAGCTACTTAGACTGTAGATTAAGTTTTCTTGTGCCCAGGTCTTGACCTCTGTCTAAACTCTACCTCTCCTTAACACGAAGGTTAAATCCTATAGCTTTGCATTGCCTGAGACAGAACAGCATGGAGGAGGTTTCTAAAACAGTTTGATTCATCAAGATATTGACTGATAAAGTATGAGACATCTATCATTTTATCTATCACCTGAGATTTTATTCAATGCTTCTAAATCAATGCTCCCTTCCCCTATGCACGTGGTTACAACAGATAAAGCAGCCATGTACAAACACTGAAACACAAACCCTTGACCACGCCCAAAGATGTTCTGGGGGAGCGTACTAACTTAAGCTGTGCAAACCAGAATCTTTACCTTGAGGAATTTGGAATTGAGACTAAGCACGTCTGGTTAATCTTAATTCTTCAAAGATGAGTTGTAACATCTAGTACTCTTGATATTATTGAGAACATTGTTGCTCTCTGAAGATATGAAAACTTGGTCAATTCTGTGGAAACTTGTGAAGAAAGACTCACACATGCTGGGAAAAGGGAAGAAATGAGAGCCAGAGGGAGAAACTTTGCAGTGTTTACCCAGGGCTTCATTCTCTGAATAAAGTCCCTTGATTCTACTAGATATCTGTGTATCCATATGATAAATGTAATATTTTTATTTAAGCTAGTTTAGTGGGTCTCTGCTATTCTCAACCAAAGGTGTTAACCAGTACAATGAAACATAGTGATCTAATTGGCCAATCATATTTATTTGCTCATTCAATAAATATTTGGTAGATATCATGGCCAGGTACTATTTGAATTTAAGATGCATCATGAAACAAAACAAAGATTTCCAGCCTGTTACATATCATATTACCTGTCCCTATACTTTGCCAAAGAAATGGGTGGTGTTTATCAAAAAAATGGTATTCAGGTATATTAGGACAGTTACACTTGAAAGTTAAACAGATTTTTAAAAGGTACTTGACCTAAAGGAATGAGAGAGGGAGAAGATACCAAAAGTTTGATAGAAAAAAATACCATTCAAAGTTGTCTAAAGTAGTGCTTCTCAAAGTTTATTATCCACTGCAATCACATGTTCAGTTCAGTTCAGTCACTCAGTCATGTCTGACTCTTTGTGACCCACTGGACTGAAGCATGCCAGGCTTCCCTATCCATCACCAACTCCCAGAGCTTGCTCAAACTCATGTCCATCAAGTCAGTGATGCCATCTAACCATCTCATCCTCTGTCGTCCCCTTCTCCTGCCTTCAATCTTTCCCAGCATCAGTGTCTTTTCCAATGAGTCAGTTCTTTGCATCAGGTGGCCAAAGTATTGGAGTTTCAGCTTCAGCATCAGTCCTTGCAATGAATATTCAGAACTGGTTTCCTTTAGGATTGACTCCTTTGATGTCCTTGAACTCCAAGGGACTCTCAAGAGTTTTCTCCAACACCACAGTTCAAAAACATCAATTCTTCAGTGCTCAGTTTTCTTTACAGTCTAACTCTCACATCCATATGTGTCTACTGGCAAAACCATAGCTTTGACTAGATGGAACTTTGTTGGCAAAGTAATGTCTCTGCTTTTTAATATGCTGTCTAGGTTGGTCATAGCTTTTCTTCCAAGGAGCAAGTGTCTTTTAATTTCATGGCCACAGTTACCATCTGCAGTGATTTTGAAGACCAAGAAAATAAAGTCTGTCACTGTTTCCATTGTTTCTTCATGTATTTGCCATGAAGTGATGAGAATGGATGCCAGGATCTTAGTTTTTTGAATGTTGAGTTTTAAGCCAGCTTTTTCACTCTCCTCTTTCACTCTCATGAGGGGGCTCTTTAGTTCTTCTTTGCCTCCTGCCATAAGGGTGGTGTCATCTGAATATCTGAGGTTATTGAAATTTTCCCAGAAATCTTGATTCCAGCTTGTGCTTCATCCAGCCCAGCATTTTGCAAGATGTACTCTGCATATAAGTTAAATAAGTTAAATCACCTGTAGAAATTGTTAAAACACAGCCTGACCTACTCCCTGAGATTATCACTCAGTAGATCTGAAGTGAAGCTTAATAGCTTGCATTTATAACAATCTTGTAGGTGACGGCAGATGCTGCTGATCCACTCCTCAAACATCAATGGTCTAAAGAATTCATAAGCTTGACTTTACTGTGAATTATACTAAGAGTTTACAGAATTAATACCAATCCTCCACACATGATTCCAAAAAACAGAAAAGGAAAGAACATCCAGAGTGTGATCAATTACTAAATGAATAAACAAAAGGTGGCATATCCTTACAATGGAATATTATTCAGTCTTAAAAAAGAATGAAGTACTGATACATACTACAAGGTGGAAGAACCTTGAAAACATAATGCTAACTGAAAGGAGTCAGTCATACCAGGTCACATATTGTGTGAAACATCCAGAACAGGCAACTACAGAGAGAGAAAGCAGATTAGTGGTTGTCACAGTCTGGAAATAGTGAGGATTAGAGAGATACAACTAATGGGTTTATTTTGAAGCGGGAAAATGTCCTGAAATTTGACAATCATGATGGTTGCATCACTGTGAAAATATTAAAAAACACTGAATTGTATACTTTAAGAGCATATATCAATAAAGCTATTGTTAAAGTTAAAAAAAATAGAACGCTTGATCCACCTTGGGATTGATGATGGACTGGCATTTCTGGTAAACTTGCAGTTATTGAGTAGCCCAAACCTAGTTGGAGACGGATGTTCAAGAATGAGAACATCAACTAGAATCTTACCTTCTCAAGTCTCTTCTAGTCCGGAGTAAATAGACCAATAAAAAGATTTAGATTTTAAGATCATATTATCCTACATTATCATGTAGACTAGCACATACTATGTGGTTATCTCAGGAATTCTTCAGGGAACAGTGAATTATCACTGTGCTACTCTGCATGTTAGGCAATTCCTGACCTCCCTCACATGTGCAGGGTGAAAATCTAACTAATACTTTTATATTCATCCCGGTCAATGGAACATCTAATGTACCTTGTTGACTTCCGTGCCTCATGTGTAGATTGATACCTAGGAATCATAGAAACAGCAAATTCTGTATCTCAGAGAAGGGCTGATGTGAAGAAGACAGCACAGCTCACTGGCTAAGGTGATGTGCTCTGGAGCCAGACTCCTGATGCATTCAACCTGTCTCAGCCACCTCTTACTTGCTCTCTGATCTTTTCGATTCTCTTAATCTGTTAGTTCCTCAGATCTCTCACCTGCAAAATGGAAATAATAATAATACCCACCTACCTACAGTTGCGGCTTGTTATGATTATTAGATAACTGAGTATTTGTAAAGTTCTACATGAACAGATGCCTGACACACAGTAAGCACCATATAAGGATTTGCTAAATTAACCCCCGGAGTCCAATTTGGATAGTTTTTCCATGAGGATGTCTATTGGGAAAGAAGATACTGGTGAAAATGGGGTGATTCTTCTAAATTGTCCCCTTTTCTAGGATGATTTCCGTTTTCTTTTTAACCACAGTCTTAATTGCTAGTCTCCATTTAAGACTTAACAGAAAAGTGGAACTTCCAAATTTATTTCAATGCAAAGTAATATAATCAATGGTACATTAGTTTCAGTATAAAATATATTGAGCTCTGTGTTCTTTCTCTTAAAGAACCAATAAGGGTTATGAAAAATTTGTCTTTTCTATGATGTTACTCCAAAATTTTTCTCGCCATAAAAATGTGACTTAAGATTTATGTGTACTAAACTCTAACTCATTTAATCCTCAAATAGGCACTATAATCTCCATTTTACAGATGAGGAAGCCTGGTCTCAAAGGATTTAAGTGACTTCTGCCAGGCGACACAGCTAGCAAAGAAGAATAGAGATGGGACTTAAACCCAGGGCAGTATAACTTTAATACAAATGTTCTTTTCACTCTCCTCCATTCCCTACTGCACCTACAGTGACCTATCATACATACATTTTTGCCTTTTAAATTTATATGTTCATGCTGTACTACTTCTTGGTTGTGAGTTCCCTAAATGTAAAATATTTCATTGGTTTGCCTCCTTTATGCTACAGAAAGAGAACAAAACCATAGGAGAGCGGCTGAAAAGTCATGCCCTAGAATTAGCCACCCCAGTGTCCCAAGCAAATCGGTAATTCCCAGGGTTGTCTCCCAAAGCTTTTGCAAACCAACTGGCAAGAGCCCCTGCCTAAATGTCCACTTCTCTTGACTGCTTCTGAGGACCAGCTGGATCCTTGTCAAGCCTGAGTGATTGACCCCAGGTCATTCATCTGTCCCTCTTCAAGGATACAAGGCCCCTCTTGCCTTATCTAGAGACATTAAACAAGGCTGCTTGACGTTGGACATCAAATTGATTTCATGCCAAGATTTCACTCAACCACGGGTGACAACCATTGACAAGTCAAAGCCTTACAAGAAAAATAAACACGTCTGATGCAAAGAGTCCTTTGTTTTTGATGCCAGGTTGAATTATGCACCTTCTCTCAGATCTGACACTGGCTCTGACTGTTTGCTAGAAGGCTGAGTGGAGGCATGTAGGATCTCAAGCTGGAATGTCAGAGAAGGGATCACAACAGCTCACTCAAGGTGGCTGCAAACTTAGACCTGGAGGAGAATCCTTCTTTCTGTGCCCCTCATCTTCCTTCAATCCTATGGAATGGAACCTAGGGATCCCAACTCATCATTCTCTGGCTCCTGCTTTTGTTTATCAAAGCCATTTATTTGCTTGTCCTCCCCAGACAACAAGCTTGCTTCTCAGAAAAGGATTAAAACCATAGGAATATTCTCATCTTCAGTCATGCCTGCTCAAGGCGCCATATGTCTTAGGATAAGCATTTCTAGCAGGCTTCCCAGCTGCTTGGCTTGGCTAAAAGCGGGGGGCTGCCCACAGTGTGAGCCTGTGTCTGTGGCTATTTCTTCCCCTCCCACCTAGCCTGAGGGATTCATAATCACATCTCTAATGAGCTTCCTAGCTCCTGGCTTCCCTGAAATCTTTTCATCCAGCTGTGTTTACTCTTTTTTAATTTTTTGTATTCTGCCTGAAGAAGACTAGAATTTGCATAATTAAGAATGACCTGAGCAATCTCTGCTAATGCCTCCACTAAAACCTCTGACTATCCCTGTTAACTAATTACATCTATCATTGTGTCAGACAGGTAAAAGACTCCTTCAGTCTGTTGAGACAACATTATTCACCTGGGATTATCAAAGGTTTCAATTCTGGCCATTAGCTGAAATTGCTTGGGTCATTCATTATGGCAAATTCTGCATCCTTTACAGACAGAGCAAAGTAAATGCAGAATCAGGAATAGATTAAATAGCCATGCATCAGGAGCCTAATTCAGAACCTCAGCCCCTTCTTTTCCTTAGAGCTACCAGATGAAAAATGAACAGAAAAACCTTGTTGTTTCCTCTCCTTACAGCAGTGAAAATGCAAGTTCTTGCTCCAAAAGGTTGGGCTTGAAATATAGGCATCATTGTTATAGGGTTGAGTAGTTTTAGCAAAGCCAGGTGGTAAACTCAGTTCCTTCCGTGTATACTCTTCATTTATTGGAGATGTAGTTTCATCTGTCCTGTCCTTATACAGAATTCAACTTCCTTGTCACAAGTCAAAGAATATATTTTTTTCTATTGATTCACAGTCTATTATGCACAAAAATTTTGATGGGCTTGGTAAAAAAATATGCTAAGTAATATGTTAAAATATAAGTAGTTTATGTTCAGGGCTTCCTTGGTGGCTCGGTGGTAAAGAATCCACCTGCCAAGCAGAAGACATGAATTCGATCTCTGGGTTGTGTATATCCCCTGGGGAAAGAAATAGCAACTCATTCCAGTATTCTTGCCTGGTAAATTTCACGAACAGAGGTGGGCTACAGTTCATGGGGTCACAAAAGAGTTGGACATGACTTGGCGACTGAACAACAGTTTATGTTCACAATGGGAAGACAGGTCATACAAAAATAAAGACAGCTAGCAATTAAGGTTTGCTAACAGAACTTTTCATTAACCATATGATAGTAGGACTTCTTGAAGAAAACACACCATTTACTCAGAATGTCCAAATTATCGTTTTTAGACACATCTTCATTTAATGCACATGGGTACCACTCTCATTAAAGTGTGCTTGCCTGGCACCAAGAGTGAGCTAAGAGATCATAGATCAAATCATTAGAGAACCCAAAACATTGGTTAATGGAAACATCTATATAAGTGGCTAAAATCTATTTTCCCTTCAGTTTTTGGAAATCTGAAATAAGGTCTATTTTTTTTTCTATTTCTAAAAGAATTTTCTAGTCAGAAGGAGGATGGGAGAAGATGGAAATCCGAAGTGAGCAGGATGCTTTCATATAGTAATTCATTAGCAGATAAGTACTTGTTATGAATTCCTATTCCTAATAGGAATTTGAATTCTGATTTTGTATCAGGAGGTGTATAGCCGTTACAAATATATCAATGAATAAAGCAGACAGCAAAGCCTTAATGGAAGCTGCTTTGTATTGTGAAGAGAAAGACATCAAACCTCAAATGTAAGAAATAAAGAAGACAATATAGTGTATTAGAAAGTGATGAAATCTATGGAAGCAATAGAGGAGGGTTGTAGGACTTGAAGGAACTGGGAAGTACAAATAAACACAGTTGTGTAAAAAAGCCTCATTGAGATGATGGCATTTGGTGAAAGGCTTGAAGGAAAGTGAGGATGTGGACCATGTGGACAACTGTTCCCTCTGGCAGAGGGAACAACCAGGAACAAACGTCCTGAAGTAGGCATGTGTCTACCCTATTTAAAAACTGGCATGGAGTCTGTACAGACACAGAGAAAGGAGGGAGGAGAAGAGTTGCAGAAGGCAGAAAGTCAAGAGTGAACCAGGAGAGTCTGGTCACGAGGGTCCTTTCAAGCCATTGTAGAGCTCGGGGTTTTACTCTGAGCAAAATGTTGATACGTTGATAAGTTGATAACTTATGTTGATAAGTTCTGAGCAAAGAAATAAAAGGCACTGATTTTTATTGTTAAAGACTCACTCTGGCTATCTGCTGAGAGTGGCCTGTGTGGGAGGCTATGGAGAAGCAATAAAACTGAAAAGACCGCTGTGAAGGTTGTCTCAGAATTGCAGGTGAGGTGTGCCTGTGGTCTGAGATAAGAGATCATAGATCAAATCATTAGAGAACCCAAAACATTGGTTAATGGAAACATCTACATAATTGACTAAAATCTATTTTCCTTTCAGTTTTTGGAAATCTGAAATAAGGTCTATTTTTTTTTTCTATTTCTATCAAGGTGCTAGTAGAGCGGAAGGGGAAACAGCTGGATCACGGACACTTTCTGAAGGTGCTGCCAATAGGATTTGCTTACAGACTGAACAAGGAATAAGAGAAAGAGGTAAGCCATGTTGCTCTAAGACTTCTGTCTTGAGCAACATGGAAAGGTCATTAACAGAGGAAATAAAAGGCATGAGTGGAGCTGATTTGGAATAAAAATCAGAAGTTTGGTTTGGGATCTGTTAAACTTGAGGTTCAATTAGACATCCAGTTGAAGATGGGAAGTAGGCATTCGGATAGTCTAGTCTAAAGTTCTAGGCAGAAGAAGACAATAAATTTGGTAACTGTCACTGGATGGATGTTATTTAAAGTCAGCATACTAGATGAGAGAACAAAAGGAAATGAGTGTCAACAGAAAAGAGATGACGCCAAGAATTGAGGCCTTGGGTATTTCAACTTTAAGAGGCAAAGGAGAAGAAAAGAAATCAGAAAAAGAGACTGAGACATCTAATTTGTAGAGTGTTACAATAGTCCAAGGAGGGAGTGAGCAGCAAGGCAGAGTTTGGCAGGTAAGACAAAGCTGAGACTTGGACATGAGTGTAGCAATTGGAAGCAACTGATGACTGACCAGGAGCAATTTCAGTGGTGGGATCCAAAGCTTGATTTGAGTTAGTGTAAAAAAGAATGGGCGTAGTGGAATAAGAAAAAGATCTGAAACTTTTCACACAAAATAGAGATAGATAGAGAAAAATGGTACTGATGAACTTATTTGCAGGGCAGGAATAGAGATGCAGACATGGAGAATGAACTTGTGGACACAGCAGGGGAAGGAGGGAGTGGAACAAATTGAGAGAGTAGCACCAACATATATACACTACCATGTTTAAAACAGCTAGCTAGTGGGAAGCTGCTATATAGCACAGGAGGTCAGCTCGGTGCTCTGTGAGGACCTAGAGGGGGGGATGTGCGGGTGGGAGGGAGGTTTAGGAGGGAGGGGGAATATGTATACTTGTAGCTGATTCACATTGTTTGTGCAGCAGAAACAAATACAATATCGTAAAGCAGATTTTGTTTTTGTAAAGAATGTATTATAAAGAATATTTTGTAAAGAATATTGTAAAGGAGAATTGATGTTTGTGAATTGTGGTGTTGGAGAAGACCCTTGAGAGTCTCTTGGACTGCAAGGAGATCAAACCAGTCAACCCTAAAGGAAATCAGTCCTGAATATTCATTGCAAGGACTGCTACTGAAGCTGAAACTGCAATACTTTGGCCACCTGATGCGAAGAACTGACTCCTTGGAAAAGACTCTGATGATGGGAAAGATTGAAGGTAGGAGGAGAAGGGGGTGACAGAGGATGAGATGGTTGGATGGCATCACCGACTTGATGGACATGAGTTTGAGCAAGCTCTGGGAGTTGGTGATGAACAGGGAAGCCTGGCGTGCTGCAGTCCCTGAGGTCACAAAGAGTTGGACACAACTGAGCGATTGAACTGAACTAATCTGAGCTGAAAGCACTTATCCTCCAATTAAAACAAAAAAATAGAAGAGAAATCCAAAAACACAAATACTTGGCTAAATGAATCGTTATTAGGTGAACACACATTTTTTTTTAAGCTTATTGTGAATTTTAATATTTGACATTTTTAATTACAACAACTTCTCACTCAACAATACCTACTTTTTATTTTAAGTCAATATTTTTGCCTTTTTAAGATTGGTATTTTGTCTTTAATTTCTCTATTTTTTCAAATAGCTGATAAATGTTTTGTCTTTTTTTTTTTAATTTATTTATTTTAGTTGGGGGGTAATTAGTTTACAATATTGTAGTAGTTTTTGCCATACATTGACATGAATCACCTTTTAACCACAATCCAGAGCAAGAAATAGAGCTTCACCAGCTATTCCAGAAGCCTGTCCACGTGTTGTTGTTGTCGTTCAGTTGCCCAGTCATGTCTGAGTCTTTGCGACCCCATGGACTGCAGCACGCCAGGCCTCTTTGTCCCTCACCATCTCCCAAAGTTTGCCCAAGTTCATTTCTATTGCATCAGTGATGCCATCCAGCCATCTCATCCTCTGACACCCTCTTCTCCTTCTGCCCTCAATCTTTTGCAGAATCAGAGACTTTTCTAATAAGTCGGCTGTTCGTGTCAAGTGATCAAAATACTGGAGCTTCAAGATCAGTCCTTTCAATGAATAGTCAAGGTTGATTTCCTTTAATATTAACTCGTTTGACCTCCTTGCTGTCCAGGGGACTCTCAGGAGCCTTCTTCAGCACCACAATGTGGTGGTGTTAATTCTTTGGCACTCTGCCTTCTTTACAGTCCAGTTCTCCCAGTCCAGCATCCAGCCTCCTGACTTTATACTCATCACATCCTTATGTTTCTTCATGGTTTTATCACCTGGGAGATGACAGAAAATACATATGCTGATCTTTGTACCAGTTTCCCAGCACAGAATTCCTAAAACCCTTATAAAATCCTAAATGATGTAAGCACTAGGAACACCCTTGGTTCTACTGAGGCAACTCTGGGTGAGTTCTTGGATAACTCTTGGTGGCAGGGGTGGGGAGTGGTGATCACCAGAAAGATCAAAATCTAATAAACAGGAGCTTGAAATTTCATTACCCCAACCTGCTACTTCTCCAAAGAGGGCAGAGGGGCTGAAAATGGAGTTAATAATTGATCATGCCTACATAAAAGGAGCCTCTATACAATCAGGGGTACCTTATAACCTTTGTTGACAGCAAATTTCTTTCAGCCCCAATTCTCTCAGATCAGGTTTTCGTTGATCATCACCTCTTACCTGTCCCTTTTGCACATTAGAGCCCACAAAGCCATCAGCCCATTCTACTGAACATGTATTACTTAGGACTGGCTGTGGAGGTCTTCTACTGGGTCAAATTAGCTATCCTGAAACAACACTTCCCAGAATTCCCCTCCCTTATGAATTTTAGTTAATGTCAGCTATAAAGAATCATGAGATTTGGAAGACAGAAATGGGGGAGTGGTCATTTTCACTCCGAAGGTAGATGTAGAGTGTCAGGCAGTGTGCCTTGTAATTTGTTGCTGATCAGTTGGCCCCTCTTCTTACTTGGGGCCACTCCTTGACCCATGACTCCAGCAGCTAGATCTCCTTCTTTAGTTTCTCTAAGTCTGGAGTCAAGTGTGTACACATCTCCGTGCTGAAGGGTATCAGCATCTCTCCTCCTGCTTAGCTTGGACTTCAGGGCTGGAGGTTGGAAGAAATAGAGAGGAATCTGGTCTGTCCTGTGGGTTCCAACTCGTCTCTGTGGATTTCACCGTGTTCCTGCTTGCATCCATGTCAAGTTTTCCTTCCTGACTCCTAGTCTAGTGATCTATCTATAGCAACTTCAGGCTCGTCAACAGATTCAGGGCAGTAGGCCTCTCTGCTGGCTCCTATGACAGCATAAAATCTAATCCCCTTACTCTGTATCAGTCGGCAGTTTGGCTTTTCTTCTTAAGCCCTAACTGATGCATTGGGGGTTGTCTGTTCTTTCAAGTCTGCTCTCTTTGCAGTGGACCAAAACTGCTGGCCTCCAATAAAGTCATCCTGGCCCAAATGTTGAGGGTTCCTTGTTGCAGCCAGCAAAATGTGAGAGACAGCCGGTCTCCACGGGCCTCGCATTCTGCCACAGCACCAGGCCAGGGCCTTTGTCCCTGCAGATGTTTCTTTCCTCGGGTGAATCAAATGTGCAATTCTTAATATCAGAACAATGTGGTTGCCATGCTGGAGCCTGAGATGAAATGCTTTTTATAAGAGCTAATCAGATTCTACATTAATGAGAGAAATATGAAGCTAATCAACACCACAGAAGGTCTCTAGGCTCAGGCCTATTAAACTTCATAAAAAATTAATGACTGAAAGAGCCGACTCTTTTGTAAGGGGTCTCTTGTGGTTGGATAAGGGCCTGAAGTCCCATTCACCTCTCATTACATTGAATTAGCCTCACTTTCCAACCCAAAATATAATCCATCAAGTGGCATTTTCCACTGGGTGTTAGATGGGCAGTGTTTGAAAACACTCATAAAATATTTATTACTTTTCCTCCTTCTCTTTCTTCCCTTCATTCCCCTCCTCCTTCCCCTCTCAGCCGAGCTCCTCTCACCTCGCTCACTCTGGCTTTTCCCATTTTAATTAAAGAGATTTGTACTCTGAAAGCCTTCTGGGAAATGTCTTCAGTGACTGTGGTTTGTAGATGCCTCTGGAGCTGCTTGGCAGAAACCCCCTAGCCCCGTGCTCAAGCCATGCTCAACATCTGCCTGCAGAAGCCAAGGATGGTGAGGTGGGGATCTAGACCAACTGGGTTGAAAAATAATCCCAACACTCCCCTTTCTGAACTCAGGGGCACCATTTTTTTGTGGATGAATGTGGGCTGCAATTATTGAATAGATTCAGAATAAAAGACATTTATCTTCGAAGCTGGTGGCCTCCACTCCAATTAAATCTCAATTCCCACCACCCTTTCCAGCTACCTTTGCCCCAAACTATATTTCACCTTAGGTTGTTGCTGGAGGTTAGAGAACCAACTCCATTATTCACCCAGCAGGACACGACAAGTAGGACTTGGAGCTGGGTGTCAGGACATAGGAAATTATAGATAGTAGGTTGGAGCGGAGCTCCTATGTGGACTCAAATCAGAGGTGGACCATCAGAGTCGTTAATTAAATGCTAAAATGTTTCCCACCTGGAATGGAGCTACTATAAAAATGTCCCTGCCATTGGGGTACATCCCACCTTAAGGGGTTATTAGGTAATACAACGAGGTTCCATGGTGCTGTGCCTAAGTGCTAACTGAGGATAGGGTCTTAAAAGAAGTGGGTGACATTCTGGGAACCCTGGGAAGAAGTGCATTGACCAGGGACTCTGGAATGAGTAGAAGGGAAATCAAGGGAAAATGGAAGCAAATCAGAGAAAATCTCTCATGTTTTGGCTGGAAAGCCAATCCTGGCTCCAGAGCTTTCTGAAGTCCGCCTCCCTCCTCACCCACAAACCTCCAGGTCATATCAATGGACAAGGGCTCCCCAGCCCCCCAAAATGCTTTTCCACTATGTTTCCTCTTATGAAGTTTCTAAACTTGGATGCAGCTCTGGGGATTTTTACAGTACAAGCTATCAGCCGATCCCTGCACACATGCGCCAGTGAAAGAAAGTGAAAGCATTAGTCAGTTGTGTCCAACTCTTTGCAACCCCATGGATTGGGCCCCACTAGGCTCCTCTGTTCATGGAATTCTCCAGGCAAGAATACTGGAGTGGGCAGCCATTCCCTTCTCTAGGAGATCTTCCCCACCCAGGGATTAAACCCCAGTCTCCTGCATTGGTAGGGGGATTCTTTACCTTCTGAGCCTCCAGGGAAGCATGTGCCAACAAAGGTGCAAAAAAGGATAGGGGTGGTAGGTGGTGGTCAGGATACACTGGAGGAAGCTTTGTCAGGATGTGTGTTCTCTCATCATAGTGTTGGCTCATCTCTGTTTCTCTGCTGCCGTGTGCAGGGGCTCAGAAGCAAGAGGTCAACACGTGGGTTCATACCTGTGATTCAGGAAATACTGGCTTCCAATACAGTTCAGTTTGTTTCTCAAAGGGGCTCTGGGAATCCACTGACTATATTAATGTGTGGAATAGACAGCTTGGTATGGCATTTCCTAACACTGTGCTTAACTGTTCTGATGCCCTATACATTGTTTTTCAATCAAGGCTTATTCATGAAGTATGAAAATGCCCAATGGTCATTAGCCCAATGGTCAGCCTTTTAGGAATCAAAGTTATGCAAAATATAGCTGCTAAGCTGGATATAACAGTAAACAAAGGAAAAACTCATAAAGAGCATACACTTTGTGGAAGACACTTTGGGTTGCCTTCAGAGGACTAACTTAAAAATAATGTTATAAGCTTTTACAGTCTAATCTACTTCAACAATATTTAATTGCTTTTAAGCTATAGTCAACAATACATGTCAAGTAGTTAGGTATGGAAAGTAGGAAAAACCTAGAAACCAATATGTTATAAAATAGCATCTGAAATGAACAAGGCAGGCTCTGGAAGAATCACCAAGCTTTGAACGTACAAGTGAATGTGGGGGTGACTAAAGGAGAAGGTAAACTAAGCTCTCTGTCACTAAAACAATTCTAAGAGACCTCTGTACCAAGATATAGCACATTACCCTGTGTATGTGTTTATGACTTTCTCTCATCAAGAAAAGAAAATTATTTTCTGCCTACTCTATTTAGTAAAACAAGGAATTTTATTAGAATTATCTATAATTGCACATATGCACACACACACATACAGAGTGGCACTTGGAAATTATGTTGTTGCTCAGTCACCCAGTCATGTCCGATTCTTTGTGGCCCCATGGACTGCAGCACGCCAGGCCTCTTTGTGCCTCACCATGTCCTGAAGTTTGCCCAAGTTCATGTCCATTGCATTGGTGATGCCATCCATCTCATCCTCTGATGCTCTGTTCTCCTTCAGCCCTCAATCTTTCCCCACATCAGGGACTTTTCCAATGAGTCAGCTGTTTACATTAGATGACCAAAATATTGCAGTTTCAACTTCAGCATCAGTCCTTCTGATGCATATTCACTGTTGATTTCCCTTGAGATTGACTGGTTTGATCTCCTTGCTGTCCAAGGGACTCTCAGGAGTCTTCTACAGCACCACAGTTCAAAGACATCAATTCTTCGTCGCTCCATCTTCTTTATGGTCCAGCTCTCACAACCGTGCATGACCACTGGGAAGACCATAGCCTTGACTGTATGGACCTTTGTCAGGAAAGTAATGTCTCTGCTCTTCAGTACACTCTCTAGGTTTGTCATAGCTTTCCTGCCAAGAAGCAAACATCTTCTGATTTCATGGCTGCAGTCAACATTTGCAGTGATTTTAGAGCCCAAGAAGAGGAAATCTGTCACTACTTCCACATGGAAGTATATATATAATTGGAAATTATAGCCATGTGCATAATACTATCTTTCCATACTATGGAAACTCTACTCCACTATCAATAAAGTGTTTAATTGTTGTTTAACCCTTTTCATTGCCCAGTAATTTCTGGTGCAAAGTTCAACCTGACTTTACCCCTCTGATGTATGTCCATAATGATTGTAACCATGAGTAAGTGATGTGTACAAGCTTTACCACTTTTGAGTATAAAGTTAAGTTACATTTCAGTTACTAACCAAATTATTATAACTTAACAAAAATTTTGCTGTTTTTATCCAGGGATGCACACTGTCCTCACAGGTTGCCTGAGTTCAAAGGTCTTCCTTCTTCCTCTACTAACAGGATCGCCCTTGTCCAAAAATGATAGCCTGCCTTCTCTTTAGGAAAATTCTGATCATCACCCACAGAAATAGAATACTGGGTGCTCGCTTAAGAACACCGTGATCTCAAAACAGTGAATTTCTCAAAATGTAAGTCATTTACTTCCTATTTTATATCAACTGTCCATGCAAGATTGAATTTTGTGAACACAAAACTTCAGGTTATTTTTAAGATCCTTCTCTTTTAGCCTATATATTATAAACAGTACTTTTAAACTCTCATTTGTAGAGCATCTACAAAACGCCCATCACTGGGCAAAGTACTTGACACACATTATCTCATTTAATCCTTACAATAACCATATGAGCTCTATAGTTTGCATCATCTTTTTGTTTTTTGTTTTTAATTGGGATAATAACACTTCCAGGGATTAAGTGACTTATCCAAGGTCACACTTTTAACAGTAGTAGAGTTCTAAGATAAGCTCATCTTTTATTATTTTTCAAAATTGGACAATTAACCTTAATAACATCTTGAAGTTTATAGGCCAGTATAGCATCAAATCCATATAGAAAATTAAATGCTTTTTCGTTCTGGTTCTTTTTTCCTTCTTTTACCTTTTTAAATATTTAGATATTACTGACATATAAGGTTATATTATTTTCAAGTGTTTAACATAATGATTTAGCATTTGTGTGTATTCAAAGTGATCACAGTGGAAACAGTGGCTGACTTTATTTTGGGGGGCTCTAAAATCACTGCAGATGGTGACTGCAACCATGAAATTAAAAGATGCTTACTCCTTGGAAGGAAAGTTGTGACCAACCTAGACAGCATATTAAAAAGCAGAGACATTACTTTGCCAACAAAGGTCCATCTAGTCAAGGCTATGGTTTTTCCAGTAGTCATGTATGAATGTGAGAGTTGGACTATAAAGAAAGCTGAGCACCAAAGGATTGACGCTTTTGAACTGTGGTGTTGGAGAAGACTCTTGAGAGTCCCTTTGACAGCAAGGAGATCCAACCAGTCCATCCTAAAGGAGATCAGTCCTGGGAGTTCATTGGAAGGACTGATGTTGAAGCTGAAACTCCAATACTTTGGCCACCTCATGCAAAGAGTTGACTCATTGGAAAAGACCCTCATGCTGGGTAGGATTGGGGGCAGGAGGAGAAGGGGACGACAGAGGATGAGATGGCTGGATGGTATCACTGACTCGATGGACATGGGTTTGGGTAAACTCCGGCCATTGGTGATGGACAGGGAGGCCTGGCGTGCTGCAGTTCATGGGGTCACAAAGAGTTGGATACAACTGAGGGACTGGACTGAACTGAAAGTGATCACTGCGATAAATCTAGTTAACATCTAAATCCATGCTGAGTTATATATCTTTCTTGTGATAAGAACTTTTAAGACCTACTCTTTTGAGACTTTCAAATATCCAATACAGTATTGTTAACTACAGTCACCAGGCTATACATTGCATCCCCTGTCACTCTTTTTAAAGTAGCAATAGACATATCTCTGAGGATGGTATGAAAGAGGTTTTGTATCACTGTGGTAGTTATCCTCTAAAGATGCCCTAATGAGCCACACCCCTCATATCCAAGCCTTTGCATGGTTCCCTCTCCCACTGAAAGAAGGATGGTCCTTTGCTTCACTGTAGCCAATAGAATGAAGAGCCAGATCCCATGGAACCATTCCTGTGGAGCAGGGCTGGACTCTTAATCAGGAACTAGCATCAGGTGCCCAGTTGTGGACCAGAAACCACAAAGTGCTTCCTGCCTCTCCCTACTTTTTGATAGGGGGAGTCTCTTTTGGTCTTTGTCTCACCCTTGGATGTGGGGTGGAGGTGAAGGACAGGTAACTGGTTTCTTTAGTCTATAGGTCATAGACTAAAGGTTGACAGAAACCTTACTTGAGGAGGTTATAACCTCAACAACACTGTGACCTGATTTAGAGGATTTGATTCTAAAGCTCGAGCTTGGGCCTGATGCCTTGGAGGATATTGGAAAGGTAGATGAGCGTATTTGTATGTGGGAGGAATGTAAAGTATTGGGAGCCAGGGATCTTTCAACGTGACACCCAGTGAGCTACCAGGACCTCTTCTATTGGAAAGTGCTGGACTCTAATCTTCATCTCCTCTGCCCTGCTTGTCAGGCGGTTTCAGTGTGGCCTTTTTAGCATAAAGCCTTGCCTGGCTTCAAAATTTGAGAGCTGCCTGAGCAGGAACCTGGCTATATGTTTTAGGCCTCTCAAATCTCCAATTTAGTCCCTCACATCTCTGTATAACTACTGAAATATCTGCTTGTTTTCTGTTCCCCAGCAGTGGCTCTGTGCATGGGATAATATCAGTTACTTATCTATGCTAGGTTCACCCAAGCAGAAGCAGAGCCATCAGCTCATTTTCTACAGTTTTCCCCTCTCTGGAAATCTAGCCACTCTGGTCTGAAGGGCTCTGATATTTCTATGATGCAGTTACGCAGATGATTTTTATCTTTTGTCTGGTTAGATTTTTGTTAGTTAGTCCGTTTTTCCTCAGCTGGAGCATTGCTCTACTGTGAAGCACTCCATCCTGCCAGAAGCAGCGATATTCTTAATCATCCAATCTGAGGTAGCTGACTCCACCATCACTCTTTATGAACTATTATCTTCTTGGAACCTATGACTAACCTAAATGATCTTGCCTGATGTTTTTCTTGTTTTCTCATTTTTGCTTCTCTTCCCACTACAATGTAGCTCTCTTTCTATTTTATAGAAAAAAACATATTTTGCCTTTTTTGTTAACTTCTGAATATTTAGATAAAAAGAGAACCCAGCACATAATAGGTTCTCAAAAAATAGCTGCTGAGTGAATGAATGTTGAAGGGGAGACACAGAGTCCCTCAGATCAAGAACTCTGTTTTCCCATTGATTTGGTTCTACCCATGACCTAAAATTAAGTTCTGCATCCAAAGTGCTACAAAATTTGTTTCAAATAATTTGTTCCTGAAGGAATTATGAGATGAAAGTCACTCATTCGTGTCCGACACTTTGCAACCCCGTAGGCTGTAGCCCGCCAGGCTCCTCTGTCTATGGGCTTCTCCAGGCCAAAATACTGGAGTAGGTAGCAGTTCCCTTCTCCAAGGGATCGTCCCAACCCAGGGATCTCTCCCACATTGAAGGCAGATTCTTTACCATCTGAGCCACCAGGAATTATAAATGAGAGTATCTAGCAAGGATTAATTCTTCTTCATTTGATACCAAACTTATTTGACAATTTGTATAAGAGCCATTGTTTCATAGCTTATTTTTTAGATTTTCCTTCTGTTGTTGTTATGTGTGATCTTGTTCCCACTAATGTAAAGAAGCATTAGAAAGAAAGCCTTATCCGTGTTCAGCTCTGCCTAGTTCTAGCTCAGTTCTATTTTTACCTGAAAATTATGGAACTATAATGGCTTTTGTCTTGATTTATTAATTTTTAAATAAAAACAGTATATAAGGTATACAACATGGTATTTTGAAATGCACATACACAGTGAAGTGATTATTACAGTCCCAAGCTAATTGACTTGTCTTCTCATATTTAGTTACCTTTTCTTTTGATGATAATAACACCTGAAATCAACTTTCATAGCAAATTCCCAGTTTCAATACTGTTTTATTAATTGTTGTCAACATGCTGTGCGTTAGAGCTCTAGACTTGTTCATTCTACATAAATACAGGAAGCCTAATAATTCTGGAACTCTTCTATCTACATAGTTTCTCATTTCTGTTACCTGTGCTCACAGAATGCTCTGTTAGCCGGATCCAGCTTCATCCATCATAAGTAATATCCCCAACTGATCATCAATAATATTGTAAAGAGAAACCAGAATCACCAGTATGATGGATGAAATGATATCTGCAAACTGAAGTCACTATCAGTCAGCCCTCTGTCATTTTCCTGGTGACCAAAAAAGCTTCAAGGGCTAGAGGATGGTTTGCAAGACTTAGAGAGTCTTGATAACCATGCTTTTCTTTTTTCATTTAAAGATCAATAATCGACTTGCAATGAGGTCTGTCTTTCAATCCCAATTTCACATGACATTCAAGTTCAAGAACTGTCATTTGCTATGTTGAAAATAAAAGGGCTTGTTGCAGTCTGCTGGCCTCATGTTTCTTGGCTGTAATACAAAAACAATAAAACAACTCAAGGTATGATATTGCAGCATTTCTGCTGAGAAGTGCTTAATCTTTGCATCATCTACTTTGGCTTTTCCAAGAACAATCTCTTGGGGAAAGTCCATAGACCTAAGTCTGGCTCATTTAATATCCTACTGGGCCAGGACACTGAAGAGTGAGTATGGTATTTCACCTGTAACTCTTATTAAAAAATAATTTAATTAGTTGCTAAACAGGGGAGGCCAATTAACAGTTGTGCCTCCAGCCAGGTCCATATCATTTGAACTGAGAAACAGTTTCTTCTTTCTGTGTTTCTCCATAATCACCAATAGGAGCCATCCCCAGGGCCCAACATTCAAGACAAGGGACAGGTAAGAGTTGCGAAGATATCACTTGGAGACACAGACCGAGGGCCCCATTCTAGGCTCTGAAACAGGCTCTGCTGGCAAACAATGTCTTTAGCTTTCTCTCATGATTCAGTCCTGAAACCAGGAGCACTTTTGAAGTAATTCCATCAGACTGCAAAATGCTGCCCTTAATAGAAGGGCCAGGATGGGCTTTGGCATTAGGAATAAGTGGTTAGATCATTTCTAAAAGAAAAAAATGTTGGACTTTGCTGACCAAATGTCAGGATTTTTTAAAGTCGCTACATATTTCACTGGTATATGTCTCGCATTTCAAGAAGGTTGGACTTTCACCAATGAGATTGAAAGAGCTTGCGTATCCACCTCATTTCTCTAACAGAGTGCCAATACCTTGGTATTGGTATTGGTAATCCGTCTTTAGCTGGGGTACCAGTGGCCTAAAACATGAGCCTATATCCAAAGATAGAAATATTTATATTTAACTCCTGATGTTCTTGAGGATTATAGTAGAAGATCGTTGTGAATCCACAATCTAGCCAATATGGCAATATTTGGAGCTAGGACTGGCAGTGCTGGAATGATGGGCAGGAGAGTCAGCTGGACTTGGTCATAGCTGTAGTGACTTCGTCTCGCTCACCAGTCTGTAGCAGGGTACACATTGGTGACTTAGCAAAATTGAAAATCACTACATGAAATGGACCTTGGAGATAGTTTGCAGATGATCAAAACTGAGATTCAAAGTGTAGAAAGCCAAGCCTCTATGAGTTGCATATGCTAGGGAAAGCTAAGCTGTTAACTGGCATTATACAAAAAGACGGAGGGATTTAGATAAGTTTGGGAAATTCTGTATTAAACAAGTTCCAAGACTTCTTTAAGATATCTTGCATCTTTTTCTGAAATATCTTATGAACTTTCAACCTCATACAGAAAGTAACAAAATAAATATGTGTTGTTGATATAAGATGTATTTTATATATGTATATCTATATACTATATATATGACAATCTTAGTGAATTATGAATATGGCATTAATTATAGAAGAGTGGTAAGGCATTTCAAAAAAGTTTGGAATCCTAGAGAAGAATCATGTGTAAGAATTCCTAGAATGCATCTTTGAAATTTTGCAATTTCTTCTTTTCACATGTAAGATACCCTGAAGTTAAATGATTTATCCAAGACTTTCAGCTAGTTGGTAACACAGCTGGGCTGCATGCTTTCCTATATATTGATGTTTAAACTGCATTCAAATTTGGTTTAGTTTTTAGCATTTATTAAACAGCTAAGAGGTACCTAATAGGATATAATATTTAAAATACTTACAATCTCATGTTTAAAAGAAGACTGGTTCACATCAGCAATGAGTCTTGCAGAGTTTCAACAACTTGACTGTATATTTTCAAAGTCAGAATTCAAGGCCAGTCAGTTTTGGCCCCAAAGCCCACACTCATTTCATTATTCTACACTGAACTGCAAGTGATCAGGATTCTGCCTCATTTATCCATGCACTTGGAACAACTAGAACAGTAACAAGCACCTCATTAAAGCTCAGTTAGTATTTCAATGAATAAACACAGTGACTCTCAGACAGGGCTTTGGTAATAGCTAGAATGTGAGCAGAGGAAGAAGCAGGGAGACTATGCCACCCTTGGAAACGTGATTACTAAGTCCACTGGGGATCAGCGGGGCAGAAAAAAGGGCAAGAAGTACAAAGATTGACTCTGGATGAACTTCCCAGTTCTGTGTTTTTTCCAGGGCTTGGGAGCCTCTGCGTTCTCTGTGTCTCTCCTTCCAGAGCAGCCTCTCACCATCCACCTGTAGATAAAGAAAGAGGATATGGTAATGTTCTCGCCTTCCCCTCTAGGCACTTCCAAGTCCTCCCTTGGAGTCAGCGATCTGACAGTGAGTAGGGCATGGATGGACTGAGCCAGGGGTGGTGAGAACAGGCAGAGATTGGTGGTGATGAGCAGAGAGGGGTTAAGGCTATTTTAACACAACAGTTTCACTTGCTTTCCCTAATGCATTATTCGCTCTATCTTCTCACAGAGAGTGTACCTATGGCAAAAGGAATCATAAATTTTTTTCGAGAGATGAAAGATGCTGGAAAGAGATGAAGCACATTGCCTGATCTAGAAATTATCTGATTGCTGATGAGAATGCTTAGATTTGGGTGGGCAAAGCATACACAAACACACACACACACACAGAGACACACACACACACTCAAATGTTCAGATAGATGAACAGCTCAACTGGGCCATGAAAATAACACTGACCCTGAGTCTGGAAGGAATCAAGTTTCAAGTCTAAGAGAAATTGAATGGTTCCTTGCATTTCCTTTCTCTTGCATTTGTGTTTGGCTTCTGTGGGAAGCTACAAAAACGGATGCCGCAGGAAAATGATGTTTTTTTCCTTACTTAATCCAGCTCAGCTGAATTGGCTAAAAATGTTTATATTCCATATTATACAAAAGGAAATCACTGCTGCTTGTCCAAGAAGTAGCTGCCATGTCTGTATGATTGTTTCCAGTCAAACTAGATATTTAGGGAATTCCATATACCAGTGAATCTTTCCAGGTGGCGCTAATGGTAAACAACCCTCCTGCCATTGCAGGAGACATAATAAGAGACTTGGGTTCTATCCCTGGGTCAGGAAGTAGGGCAACCTACTCCAGTATTCTTGCCTGAAGAATCCCATGGATAGAGGAGCCTGGCGGGCTACAGTCCATGGGGTCACAAAGGGTCAGACATGACTGATGTGACTTTGCACCACACACACAACAGTGATTAATAGGTATATAAGTCATCTGAAAATCTTGTTGAAATGCAGATTCTGATTCAAAAGGCTTGGTGTGGGGTTGGAGATTCTGCATTTCTAATAAGATCTCAGGTGATGCTGAGGCTGCTATTTTACTGACCAGGATTTGAATAAAAAGAGTACCCAAGAGGCTCCTTGTGGACAAACATGTGTTATGGTATCTGCAGAGAGATCCAGAGAGAGTGGAATCATAGCTGTCAAATGGTTTCCAACATCTCCTAAAAAGATGGTTGAATAGGAATCAGTCGACTGGCTGGTGGTGGGGGACCTCTCTCATTTGCTATTTAGGGAGCCATTTTCTCTCAAGCTCTATAAAAGTCATCCTCACAAGGCCTCCTGGGAGGATTCCTCCATCCCTTCCCTTCCTCGGGTAGTGTGGGGGTATCTAATGGCAGCTTGTGCTTCATTATCCATTACCGACAGGCGGCGGTGAGCTTGTCACTGCCCAGAGTGACAACTGATCATTCCCTCCATTCAACCCTGCTATGAACAACCAGATTAAATTCATACACTCCTTCACCCTGGGGAGGGGTGTCCTGACATCCAGGGAAAATTGAGAGTAAGGAGGTCACCACCACTTTATTTGAGGCCCAAAGTCTTTTCCTGATGCTGTTTGACATTATCCCAGATACATTTTTAAATCTGTAGCAGGAGTGAAGAGTTGTAATTGGTTTAAGGTACCCAGAGACTTCTGAACAGTTAGGATCTAAGTCTTTGCCCCTGTAAATTACCAGCAGCTGAAGTATGGAGACTAGAAAATGAAGCTCTCCACACTGGCTTTAACAGAAACTCGGGCTCCAAGGCCAGGGACCCCCTTGCACAATCCTTGCAGACCAAGTCTGCCAGCACCCAACAGAGGCCATGTCCTCCTCTTTTAATCTTCGTGGGACACCCTGCCTTGCCAAAGGGAATAATGTGCAAAATCAACCTCTCAATCCTTCCCTTTTAGTAAAAGAATTTTCTCCTCTTCAGCACAAATATTCTAGAGCCCAAGCTAGGCTAAGTTCAGCAGATTTCAAGTCCATGTTGCACGTAAAGCTCAGCTTCTTCCCAGCCCAGCTGCCCTTCATCTTGAAAAGAATCTTTTCTCAGTGCTGTCAGTCACCCATAAACTAGCCATACCTTCTTTCCTCGGCATTTTTCTCACAACATTTTTCTTCTGGAAAATAAGAACTTTTGTGGGCTGCTTCCTTGGTACCAAGCAACAACACATCCAAAACCTTCCAAAGACTTCTTTTATTCTTCCATAATCCAGACCCCGAAATTTCTAGAATCTCTTCTGTAAGACTGCATTACATTGGTAGAGTGTCCTTCCCAGATCTTGTCTTTTCCTTAAAATACAAATTCCTTTCAGTTCTTAAGTATTTTCCTTCAGGTTTCTTCCTTCCTACCTCTGTCTCTCACTCTCTCCCTAACTCCCTTACACACACACACACACACACACACACACACACACACACACACACACCCATCCTTTCTTTACTCTGTTGCAGAAGAGAAAGCCTTTCCTTACTCTATTGCAGAAGAGAAAGATCCTATAAAGAAATCAAAGGATGATTTGAACTTGCCCTTAGGAGAATGGACATGTGCTATCTTGAACCCAGAAAGTGTATGAGCTGTGTGATCGGTAAAATGCATTACATGAATTGCTTTTGGCTTCCTTCATTCAACAAAAAAATCTGAACTCTGCAGCAGCTTGGACCCAGCTGTTGGTTTTTCAGCAAAGAGGTGGCAGTAGGTAGAAAAGAGCATTAGTTTTTAAGAGGGTGTAATCTCACAGTCCCCTCCATTGGCTGCTCCTTTACCTCTTTGGTCTGGTTTCTCTCCATCTACCCATGACCCATGAGGAATTAATTCTTAAAAGTACCTATAGTCACCATTAGTACACAGATGAGAATTCTTATGCGGAGTGAGAGAGAACAGAGCCTAGGTCAGGGCTGTTCCAGGGTCTCATACACGGATCATTTGAGTGTGGCCCTTTGCCATCTTTTTGTGATATGATCTTAGGCCAGTTGTTGTTGTTGTTCAGTTGCTTAGTCATGTTCGACTCTTTGCGACCCCATGGATTGCAGCACACCAGGCTTCCCTCAGGCTTCCCTGTCTCCCAAAGCTTCATGTCCATTGAGTCGGTGATACCATCCAACCCCAACCATCTCATCCTCTGTTGTCCCCTCTCCTCCTGCCTTCAATATTTCCTAGCATCAGGGTCTTTTCTATTGAGTCAGCTATTTGCATGAGGTGGCCAAAGTATTGGAGCTTCAGCTTCAGCATTGGTCCTTCAGAGCCACTTGTTTCAACCCTCTTGAAGCCACATTTGCTACACTTCTGATTTCTGACATGATATACATAAATCTCAGAACTGACATCCAGTTCCAAATTTCTAGATGCTACCTAGCTTCATCCTTTGATTATAATTTGCATTTTTCCTACAGATACCTGGTCTATACAGCCATTCATAGATAATCACCAGAATTGTTTAGGCTAGTCCTCATATAAGTTACTACCACTATATTTATCCTGTATATATTAATGGGAACTAGGCACATAGGGTTTGCATAGTTTGAGTGTTGTTAAACACATATTTTGATTTTTACAAATATAACCAAATTTATATACAGTGTAGTTTGTTTTCTAAATAATTTCTTTCTTACCTATGGTGATGTATTGCCCAAATCAGGTATCTTGCTCAATTTAGTTCTATGCTCTGGATGTTTTTACTGCCTCTTACCAGAACTGGCCTTTCAAGATCTATAGGGAGAGCCCAACGAGTATTTCTTCAAGGACACCGCTATGAAAGATGACACAAACGAAAGAGAGACAGAAAGAAAGAAAAAAGCAAAATCCCCCATGAGGAGTCAGTGCTTTTTAGCTGATGGCTTCATAGTCATATTTCCATTTAATTTTGAATTTCCTTAAAGATGCTGTAAGTGATTTGGACTTGCCTTTGAGAGAATGGACACATGGTGCCTTGAACCCGTGGAGTAAATGTGCTGTGCAATCAATAAAGCACATTAAATAAATTGCTTCTACTTCCCCCTGCCCTACCTCCTGAGAAAGTCTTGATTCCTTTTGCTGCACACTGCACAATCCCAGCTGTTGGTATTAAATGAGGGGAAATAGGGAGAGAAAAAATGGAATTGGTTACTGAAAGATTAACTCAGACCAGCTCTCCATTCATCAAGTTCTGCAAATGAGGGATGTTTCTTCCCTCTTTGAACAACGTAAGATGCCCTAAATGTGTGTGAATTGTATACCTCATGCTTGCTGAGTGCCCATCAAAAGTAACGATTAAACCCCCTTCTGTGGTTAAGCATCTTCTCCCCAAAGTGTAGCTATAAGCTGCCTATTTGCACAGGTCAGGAGTTAGAGCTTCCCTGGGTGGGTGGGAAGTGTTGGGAGGAGGGTTCCCCCAGTTGAAACACACTTTTCTAAAGAATTACCCAAGAACAGTGAGATCTCATAGGAGTCATGACAAAGTTGTGCAGAGGGACAAAGACTCAATGGAATGGGTAGAGATGAGCTGCTGCCAAACCAAGAGAGACAACCAGTATCACCAGTAGAAGAGGCACGCTGCAAATGCTGGTTAGTCAAAAGTAATGTTAAACACTGTCCTTTTAATATTAAAAGTTACTCTGTGTTAAACCCTACACTAGTTTGTATATATATTTCATTAACTAACATATATTATTTCATTAATCTTGTGATGATGGTGCTTTTATTTACCAGCCCCATTTAACAGATAAGAAAACAGAGGCAGAGAAAGTAGACTTCCCTCTGCCACATGGCTGACTCAGAGGCAAATAAAGATTCAGACCAAGGCAGCTGTCCTCATAGCCCAACTTCTTTTACCCTACATGGTGCCGGAACTAACAGAAAAGAGTGCCTTCCTTGCTTTTCTTTCTGCACTTTGATCTTTTTTCACATATGCTGATAAGCTGACCTGGTCAATTCCATGAATATCAAATGCCATAGACAGCTATTCTGTTTGCTGGGATTTCTGAAATGAGCACACATCCGGAAGAGACAGGAATCAAAACCAATAGAGCCAGGACAGGCTTTCAGACATTAGAGGAGTGTCAGAACCTGAGGGCACACCTTACCCCCGACCCCACAAAGGAAAATCAGGAGAGTTCTAAGTAAAAAGACTCCTTTAACTACCTTTGACATTGATGGAAATGTGACAATTAGTCTGGGACTGACATGTTGTTCTAAACAGAAGGCTCTGAAAATGCCATTAATGCAGGCGGGCAGGGGGTAGGGGGCAGGGAGAGGGGGTTGACTGCTAGAATTCCATAATAATTGTTCGGTATTTGGAGTGGTGTGACATGAAGTTTCCATTCAGCCCTCACTCTCTAGGGAGATATCATTGTTTAGAATTCATAGAGTGCAAGAGTTAGAGAACTGCAAAGATCATCTAGTTCACATCCCCCAATTAAGAGGTGAGGAAATGGAGACCCCACGAAGGGACCTGGCAAGCTCAAGGCCACGCAGCTAGTTAGTGGCAGAGCCAGGCCAGACCTCGGAATACCTGACTTCTCGTCCAGCACTCTTTGCATCCCACCTCTGTTACAGTATCACAGAAGAGAACTCCCCAGGAGCCTTATCACCAGCAATGCAGTTTCATGAAGGCAGTGGAGAGCGGAGAGGTCACAAGACTAAAAACAACATCCCACGCAATGATTTTAATGATGAAGAACTTCTAAACAACAGGAGGGTGAGGAAACCACCCGCTAAACCGAGATTAGAAGACTAGCCGTTGATTGGACTGCCGACTTGGGTATTTCACAGACCATTAATATTTTAAGACCATTGTCAGAATTGGAAGCTGTATTTTTGGACATTGTTGAACCTAGCCCTCTCGTGTATAGAGTATGAACCTGAGTCCCAGGGATGGAGCAATTATCCAAACAACTCAGCTCCTCAGTGGTAGACCTGGGGAAAGGTATTCAGGCCTCTGGCTCCCACTCAAGAGCCCTCTTACCCACAGCACAGTTTTTCCATGAATGTGCTGAGGGAGGCGCAGAGTTTGGGAGGTCCATGAGAAATTATCCAGTCCAGCCCCTAGCTTTCCTTTAAAGAATGACTTGAAATTGCCATTTCTTTGAGCAATTTTTGAAGGGTAAGGTCCAAGGTAAAAATTCCACACTTGAACTTAGACTTTCCAGTTGTGGCCTAAGAGACAGGGCAGAATGGATTTTATGTGAAATCTCCTGGGTGGGATCACCCTTTTGCATGGCAACCTAGAAATATTTCTAAGAGGAATGGAGAGATAGTCTATTTTGTTGAAGGCCGGTGAGCAAGGTATTGTGTTAAGTTTGTGGATACGAGAAGCCTTTAACAGCATCTCTGAGCTTCCTCAGTGGCTCAGTGGTAAAGAATCCACCTGAAATGCAAGAGCCACAGGAAATGCAGGTTCGATCCCTGGGTCAGGAAGATCCCCTGGAGGAGGGCATGGCAACCCACTCCAGTATTCTTACCTGGAGAATCTCCATGGACAGAGGAGCCTGGTGGGCTACAGTCCATGGGGTCACAAACAGTCGGACATGACTGAAGCGACTTATCATACACACACCAACAGCATCTCTGAAGCAGCTCTGCATCCATTTGGCCATAAAGAAGGTCTTTGAGAATGGAGTAATGGATTCAACCTGGGAGGTCGAGGGAAGAAGGCATGTGAAGAGGCATATTATTTGGACAAAGGTTTTTTAAATAGATTTGGGGAAAGGGACATTCCAGACAGAAGGAACACATAGGAGCACCAAAACAGTCCTAAATTCATGTCATGTTCAGAATTTTCTTCAATAAATCTACCTAGGAAGTAAAAAGACAAATTATCACCTGTTATTTGGACTAGGACAAAACAAAACAAAACAAAACAATTTCACAAAACTAGTCTTTGCGGTTGGCTCAGGGAGTGAAATCTATAACTTGCTTGCCTGACGGTGGATCTTTTCTGAAGATGCTCCTCAACTGCTTTGCAACCCAGATTGCTCTTTGTATCCTAGAAGGCTGTGGCTTAGTTTTGTAAATCCATCAGTCTGGGGGGAAATCCAAGTCTCAGAATGCCAATTCTTCAGTGCCAGGATCACGTTTTAATATTAGCTGTTCTACCAGCGTAAGACCCTGCCCCCTCCATTCCTGTCAAATGTAATGTGACTCTAGGGAGCTGCTGTTTAAAGAAATTAAGTAACATTTCTGAGTTCAAAATTAGTTTATGAATCACCCATGCTACCCTGACTGATCCTGGTGTCCCTAGCCCAGCCATGGCAGTGCTTTGATCTCTCTAGGGTCCTTGGCCTTCTCTGAGTCTGCTTAAAGTATGGCTATGCATATTTTAAATATGCAAAAATATGGCTGTTAGAGGAGTGTTTTCTTTCATTTTATTGTGTTGTATTATGATGAAACAGCCACTAACAGAAAAGGGATTGAAGCAAAGGAGTTACACTTTTTTCCCAGGCAGAAAGGAAAGGAATCTAATGAGGGACACATCTCATTTCCACATGAAACTGGCCATCTTTCACAGTGTGTGAATGTGTTGCAAGGTGCATAGCTCCAGAAAAGTTAGGAAAAAAGTAAAACAAAGAAGGAAAAAAAAAAAGAAAAGTTGAGTGAAGCCATGAAGAAAACCCTACCACAGGCCAATGGCCATCGCCATGTTTCAACTTTCTGCCTTCTCCTCCCGTGTCTTACTCCTACCTCCTTCCTGTGGCAAATCGAAGAGGATTTGCAAAAAGAAGGACTACCTGTGGCTCCTTAATGATTTCTTAGTATTCGATGATTGTCAACAGTTGTATCAGGGACAGAACCAAAAGCTGGAGTATCCAAATTGAGGGATCTGAAGTGGAAACGGGAATCAGAAAGTTACTGTTTGTTCTAGTCCCTAATTTTGGTCTCAGATATGAGCCTTCAGGCAAATTCTATTTCCTTTAATTTACCCAGATCAGAATGGGTTTCCAGCTGCCCTTTACAGCTGTGGGGTATTTCTCAGGCTAAAGAAAGATCTAAGAGAAAGCTAGAGAAATGCCAATTGCATCAAAGGACCAGCCTGGAGAAATATGGATTAGCTCAGACCCTGACACATCTGATGCCAACTTTGAAAAAGACAAGCAAAAATATGTGGGGGTCGATTTCATGGGTCATGTTTTCTGATCCAATGGGTAAAATATTTGGTAGGAGAAACAACACAATGCTGATGTTGACAAAAGATACAGTGACTTATTCACAAAGAGCATGTCTCTTGGAGGTGGAAATGGACCGAAACAGGAAGTCTCAGGACCATTTGGGTAAAGAGTCCCCAACGGGCATCTGCAACTTCTGTATTATATTTTTAGGATCAACGGGAAATAGCGGCAAAGTCAAAGGACTATATGGCTGATCATGTTGATGACAAGAAATGGAGAGATTTGTTAAGCATCTGATTTTTATAAAGGACACACAAATGAGAAGACAGTCCTACTTTAACCCCCGGAAACAGTTGCTAGGGTTTATTGCTTTTTCTACTGGAACACAGTTTGTTGAATAAAACTGGAAGGAGAGTAAAGTACACAGAGAGAATCATATGTACAGTATTTACAAACATTATCCTTCAGCATGTATGGGATGCTGAAGCGCCTGTATCTTCTCCTCCATCTCTTTCTGCACTTTCCTATCCCTGTTTCTCCCCTGAAATGTGTTCACCCAATGGAATTGAAATAAAAACTGTAAAGTGCATAACTATACCGTGACTTACAAAATGGATCAACTGTATTACACCAGAAAAGGAAGATTACTATGTAAACTCAAACTTTAAACACCAGCTCATTCTGACTCATAGGCTCTAAGTGACTACAAAAAAACTGACCACACAGTACCCTTCATAGATTCAGTTCTAAAGGTTAAATCACTGAGCAAGCAACTCTGTAATTGATGAATTCTAAGCAATCTCTGCCAAGACTACCCTATGATGACTTCACCACTCTCCTCACAATCTGTGAGAATCCTTCTTTAACTGCTCCCTTTGGAGGTACCCCACATTTCCCCAATAATATCCATCCTCTCTTGCTGCAAGCAGACCGATCAATTGAAAGTTGTCTACAGGCATTTCTGGTGGTCCAGCCAGCAGACATGAGCGCTTATGACTCTGTTAACTGACTTAAGGACTGCTCTTCACAGAGATGAACGGTCCCAATCTCTCCTCTTTTCCTTCCCATTCATTCTTCCGGGCTGCATGAGCAGCTGGACTGTGTCCCAGCAAGAGAAGTTCCTAGAAGAGAAGCAACTAATTTTCTTTGAACCAAGTTCTTCTGTTAATTATTCCTTAGCTGAAGTCAAGAAGGCTTTACTGACTACCTAATTCACATTTCCGTATCTTGGTTCTAATTCTGCTCTTTCTTTTCCTCTGTAAGAACTGTTGATATTTGCAAAAGAAAAGAAAACAGCACAGAACATCTGCTTGAAAGCTCTGAGCAGAAGCTTGGCTCTGAAACAGCCCACAGCCTGAGCCGGGTACTGTGTTCAAAAGGTGGACTGGGTCACATTTTTCAGAGCTCTGGGATACTGCTTTTATTGACTGACATAGGAAAACTATGATTCACAACCCTCATCACCCTGCCTGTTACCAGGGCTGTCATTTATTCAACAACTACATAAAAAGCTGAGTGAGGTCTATTAAAAGTAACTTTTGTTTCATCTTCAAAATAGGTATTATTGAATATTTCAAATATAAAGATATTGATATATTTAATATTTTAATAATTTAATAGTTGTATATTTATTAACATATATAATATTACATAATATAATTAATTGTATATGATTATAATTCTATTGGCTTCCCTGGTGGCTCAGATGGTAAAGACTCTGCCTGCAATGCAGGAGACATGGATTTGGGTCCGAAAAATCCCCTGGAGAAGGAAATGGCTGCCCACTTCAGTGTATTTGCCTGGGAAATCCCATGGACAGAGAAGTTTGGTGGGACTATGGTCCATGGGGTCAGAAAAGAGTATGACATGACTTAGCAACTAAACAACAAGCAATTATATACAAAATAATATAATTATATGCAATATAATATATAATATAATTATATATTAACATATATCATATATTTATATTAATATTTTAATAAAGATATGTTATATATAATTGTATATGAATATTTATATAGAATAAATATAAAATACAGCTGTATTCACCAAGAAAAGAAAAAAGAAATTTAAAATCTTATTATCAAGATATAGCCACTATTTATATTTTGATATATTAACTTTCTAAACATGTTTGTATGTAACTATACACATAAAGTTAGTTTTTAGATAAAAAATATAGTTATCTACAAGAGACAGTGAATCTAATCAAAACCTATGGTAAATGCCAGGTGGCTTTATCAGATTTTTAACTCTTCATTTACCTAGATATACTCTTATCATTGTTGATAACAAACATGTCTTATTGTACACATTTTTAACATCTTAAATTAATATATTTTATGACATCTGATTTTCTTGTCAACTATAAGAAATAGATAAGATATGAGGTATTATTCTGATTTATGCTATGTAAAAACAACAGCCAGGCAGCAAGATAAGGGTTGAATAGGAATAGGGTGTTGTTGCTTTGGAAAGAAAATGTGAGTGTCACATGGCAATCAAAAAACAAAAGCTAGAGAGGTCAGCAGCCTAGGGGGCCTGAGAGGTCCAACAAAGAGGCATTTGTCTTACCCCAAATTCACTGTCTCACATCCACAAGCTCCAAGTCCTTACCTTGTCAATATTTAATACTGGAGTGATCTAACTCAGGGGAAACGAGCTCATACAAAGTTCACCGAGAGTGATTACTAGAATCTCAGTTGTAATTCCCTTATGTATCATAAAAAAGTATAGTTAAGCTAGCTATGTGTTCATACTGATTCATCAATCCAACCATTCCCTATGAGCTAGATATATTAGAAGCCAAGTTTTTCTTCAAGTACCTCTTTACTATTAATTTTTTGAAGTATAGCTAATTTACAATGTTATGTTAGTTTCAAGTGTATGCAAATTGATTCGTTATTGATGCATATATATGTATTCTTTTTCAGATTATATTCTATTATAGATTATTGCATGATATTAGGTATAATATGCTATACCTATGCTGACAGTAGATCCTATGTATGCTATACAGTACATCCTTGCTGTTCCCTACGCTCTACAGTACATCTTTATTGCTTACCTGTTTTATAAACAGTAGTGTATATATGTTAATCCTAAACTCCTAATTTATCTCCTCAATTTCCTGCTATCCTCTTTTGTAACCATAAGTTTGTTTTCTATGTTTGTGAATCTATTTCTATTTTGTAAACAAGGCCATTTGTATTATTTATTTAAATTCCACATAGAAATGGTATCTATGATACTTGTCTTTCTCTGTCTGACTAACTTCACTAAATATGATAAAGATATTGAAGCAACTTAAATGGCCATTGACGAATGAATGGATAAAGAAGATGTGGTATGTATATACGATGGAATATTACTCAGCCATAAAAAGAACGCAACGATACGACTTGTAGCAACATGGGCAGACCTAGAGTTTAGCATATGAAGTGAAGCCCTCCCTGCCAAAATTATTTTGTTAGCTTGAAGAACATTGAGTAACAATGATGATTGTCAGTTATGTGATTCAAATGTTAACCATACACTTGCCATGACCTCTCAAGACACGTGGTATGTTTGTACCCTCCCCCACACCCACTAGTGCATAGAGGACCATTCTTACCCTTGCTTCCTTTAGCTGCCTTATTTTATCCTCTAGATTGATCTATTTCCTACTCTTACTGCCTTTCCCAAATAGGCTAAGATGGAATATGAAGTGTTAAGTGTTAGTTGTTCAGTCATATCTGACTCTTTGCAATCCTATGAACTCTAGCCTGCTAGGTTCCTCTGTCCATGCAATTCTCCAGGAGTGGATTGCCATTCCCTTCTCCAGGGGGTCTTTCAGACCTAGAGATGGAACCCAGGTCTCTCACATTGCAGGCAGATTCTTTACCGGCTGAGCCACCAGGAAACCCAAAACGGAATATACTTCACATCAGTTTGGGCTTCCCTGGTAGCTCAGCTAAAGACTCTGCCTGAAATGCAGGAGACCCTGGTTCTATCCCTGGGTTGGGAAGATCCCCTGGAGGAGGAAACAGCAACCCACTCCAGTATTCTTGGGGCTTCCCTTACTAACTTGTCATCATGTCCCTGCCTGCTTCCTTAAGATTATAGCTTGACTATATACAGAATATTTTCAAAATTATCAATCACATTTATACACAGTCTTCTGGTTTACTCCCACAAATAGTTCATCTTGTAGCTATTGTGTGGATTTTATTAGCTTAGACCAGTAATTCACACGTACTTTAGCACCGGTGTTTATCCTGAAACAGCCATACTCCACTTCTAGACCTTGCATTTGCTGTTCCCTCTGCTCAGAGACTCTTGCCCACCTCCTCCAGGCCTTTGTGTAATACCGTCTTCTCATAAGGGGACCCTTGGATACTCTGCAAATATTTTAATACCTCCCCTTGCATAAGGAATGTTTCCCTTGTTTCTTTGATTTTTCTTCTTAGCACTTTTCACAGACTTATATACCATGAATGCTATCGATTTATTTGTTTGTTGTCAGTCAAAACCTGCTAGCATATAAGCTCTATAAAGGCAGAGGTTTTTGTCTGATTTGTTCACTGCTATATCGCCAGCCTCTAGAATAAGGCCTAGCACATAGTAGGTAATGAGTACATATTTATGAAAGTAATGAATGATTTTTTCTCAGCCCTGGCTGCCTAACATCATCTGGGGGACTTTTGAAATATCTTGACTCCACCTTCCAGGGAGATTAATTTAACTGGTCTAAGTTGGGGCTCAGACACTGGCACTTTTAAAAACTCACTAGATGAATCTAATGTGCAACAGAGTTAAAAACCATTCATTTGAACTCAGAATACAAATTTATCTCTAATTTTTGCAGGAAGCACACGTCATTACCTCCATATACCAACGACAAGAACCACACCCCATATCTTCTGACTTCTCTCCATGCTGATCTAGCAAAGAACACAGAACAAAATTTGGGGAAAGTATACATTTTATTTCAGGAGTTACCTACTCACGTGATATAGCAGGGGCTTCCCTGGTGGCTCAGATGGTAAAGAATCTGCCTGCAATTCGGGAGACCAGGGTTCAACCCCGGGGTTGGAAAGATCCCCGCAGAGAAAGGAATGGCAACCTACTCCAGTACTCTTGCCTGGAGGATTCCATGGACAGAAGAGCCTGGCAGGCTACAGTCCACAGTGTTGCAAAGAATCAGATACGACTGGGTGACTAACACACACACACACACACACACACACACACACACATTTACACACACACGATATAATATAAAGAAGTGAAACCACAAAAAAGATGGAAATTTTTCAGAAATCTTTGATCCTGATAAGAATGACCAACATCTATACAGAGTATTTCAAAAAGAGGAAGTAAAATTCCCCCAGGGCTAGAAATGTTTCAGATTGCTGAGGCTCTAGGTGAAGATTCCTAGGTTCACAAAGTAAAATAATAAAGCTGCATTTGGAAGATGGATAAACAAATGAAATTTTATAACCTCTTGTTTCTGAAATGTAGGCCTCCTGCTAGTCCCCCCAGAGTACCCTCTTAGCAGTCCTAATTGACACAGAACTCATTTAGCCATAATTGCTGTGTAGCCTAGTGCTGGAAAAGGTGCTTGAATACACACCAAGAAGTCATTCTGATCTTCACCAGTGCTCCCCTCTGGAAGGAGAAAATCGTTTCTTGGCTACCCCACGCTGAGCAGAATCCATGAGCTAAAATTAAGGTTAAAGGAGCCAACATGTGGCGCCATGCTTTCACTCATCAGTTATTTGCTCTCTGCGATCTAACAATGTCATCTGAGCGATTTTTGTTCTTGGCACATTTAAGAGGCAAAAGGGAGCACGAGGGACTCCACCAAGGTGGTAATTTTCTAGGTAATCATCCTAATGTCTCTATCCTGAGTGCATTTGTATGAGTAAGTTAATTAGGGAAGTTAATTTTCACAAATGGCACAAAAATGCCATGTGTTGGCAGTACTGCCTTGTGCCAATGCCTGGCTCAAGGTAACCAGAAAAAAGAAGCTGATCCTCTATATCCATTAGTGAAGCCTAGCTTGGACCACAGAAAACCACATCTGCCAGCTTGGCACCTATGTCCAGGATTCGGAGTTTCCCAAAGGTTGAGAGAGGGAAATTCTAACTCCGCCACCAGCAGCTAAACAGTATGGTTGAACTTGTTTGGTGTGTGCCTCTGGCCAGCAGCCTCTAAGGTGTGGTCTGAGGGAAAGAGAGAAGTGGCTCCACATGGGTGTGACCCCAGTCAGGGAAGGACTGCTAAGCCTGGTCTGGCCTCCTAGATTCCTTGCTGAGAGGCGATTTTATCTCCTCGGTGCTCCAGGGCTGCAATGGTAGGAGCCCCACAATGGCAAACGGAATCCTTGGGAGGTCTGGCTCTTCACTCCTGCAGCTGGGAGACTCTACAATCAGACCAGATGGTGACAAAGCTCCCTTTTCTCTCCAGGAGAAACTGGCAACTACCTCTTGTGCAGAGGTAAATGAGAAAATGAAGACAGGGAAAAGCTCATTCTACATGGTTAGTGAACTGTGGGTGCAACTCAGCTTTCAGGAAGGAGAAGAAGCTGCTGAGGAGGTGTCCATTCTCAGGGGTGGTGAGAGGACAATTAGCTGCAGGAATGATTGACACCTGAAGTTCACACCTAACTTTAAATGTTTGTTTGACAGTTTTTCTGTGGATCTATCTGGTCCGTCCCATCCTGGAAGCGAGCACGATACAGGCAGAACTCGGGATACAGAAGGTTCGAATGCCAACAACAGCCGTAAAGCAAACACCACAACAGAGAGAGTCACACAAACTTTTAGTGTCCCAGTGCATATAAAAGTTACGGTTTACTATACCATAACTTAAATGTGCAATAGCATTATGTCTAAAAAAAATGCGCAGTCCTTAATTAAAAATGCTTTATTGCTAAAAAATGCTAGCCATCATCTGAGCCTCAGGGAGTGGTAGTAGTGATCCCAGTGATCACTGATCAGAGATCACCATAAGAAATATAATAAGGAGAAGTTTGAAATATTGTGAGAATTACCCAAATGTGACACAGAGACATAAAAGGAGCCAGTGCTATTGGAAAAGAGTTGCCAATAAACTTGCTTGATGCAGGGTTGCCATAAACCTTCAGTACTGTATGATATCCCTTATATGTGGAATCTAAAAAATACAGCTAACTGGTGAATATAACAAAAAGCAGCAGCCCCACGCGGCCTCACAGATACAGAGAACAAACTAGGGGTTGCCAGTGGGGAGGGAAGAGGGGAAATAAAGAGGTGGAGAAGTGGGGGATACGAACTAGCGGGTGTAAGACAGACTCAAGGGTGTACTGTGCAGCAGAATATGGGAAATACAGCCAATATTTTATAATAACTATAAATGGAAAGTAATCTTTTAAAAATTAAAAATAAATACATAGATTTAAAAAGCATTTTTTAAAGCAGGGGTTCACCAACCTCCAACTTCAAAAAACCCACCATATGTATGAAGGGCCATAAAGAGAAAAGCAATAAAATGAGGTATGTCTGTATAATCAGAAAAGAACAAGCTGAGTCCCTGTCTTGATTCCTAATGATTTCTATCACATTATGGAAATATCCACCTTGCCGAGCTACTGTATGTTGAAAATGAGAGTATCTGGCACCTTCCTCAGGACCAGTGGGCAGATGACCTCAAACAGTTTAGGCTCAGCCCCTTGCACATAGCAGGCAGCAGTAAAGATCACTTCCGCCTTGTGACATCTGAGTGGAAGTTCTTTCCTCCCTTCTCAAAGAGCGTGCTGTGTGTTTCACTAATGAATTATTAGAAGGAAGGATCCTCAGCTTCCCCCTGGTTTTGACAGACTTCATTGTTACGAAGTAGCATTTCATTTCTGCCACCTGTCAAAGAGTAATCGGCTTGACTTTGGGACAAAAAAAAGAAGATACATAAGCATATCGTGTGAGTTAGTCACTCAGTCATGTCCAATGTTTGCGACCCCATGTACTGTAGCCCGCCAGGCTCCTCTGTCCATGGGATTCCCTAGGCAAGTATACTAGACTGGGTTGCCATTTCTTTCTCCAGGGGATCTTCCCAAACCAAGGGGTGAATCTGAGTATCCTGCATCGCAGGCAGATTCTTTACCATCTGAGCCAACAGGGAAACCCCAATAGTCAATAGCACTAACTCATGGAAATGTGGCAGGATGGATTTTCCTAAGACTGCCAAAGAGTTTTATGAAAGGACAATAATCCATTCCATACCTTCATGCAGAAAATAAAATATATACACTAGAACACATGACTGGCAAGTGTCTGAAAATATCTTGGAAGACAAGAGGGAGTCTGGCAGAGTTACTCACAAGCTAGATTCATCTTGTCAAGTACTGTTTCCCCAAGCAGTCTGATACTCTGTGTAGCTTTGGAAATGGTCCCACAACCCCAGAACCCGCACCTCAATCTCTCTACTGGTACAAAGTTTTCCTTTCTCCCTCCATCATCTGGGGCTGCACCAACTTAAAAAAGACAAACAGAGAGAAAATTTATTTAGAACAGATGCCCTAAAAATACATATTCTCATATCCTATGATAAGATAAACTTTGAAAGTGGGACAAAGGCAGGTAACAAACAAAAGTTTACCTGCTCCCCTCAAACATTCTTGAAAGACTTCCAATGAAGGTTGGGAAAAGGTGGTTTTCTTTGCCTTGCTTCAACTTTCTGAACCACATTTCTTTATATGTTTTCTTCCTTGAGAAGTAAGGGCATGGAAAGGGATTCTGAACTTGCGGGTGCTTTGATACAGGATATTTAGAAGTCCTCAACACAAAAATCATGAGATGGAGCACAAGGGGAGTTTTCCTTTGAGTTAAGCATTGCTCTCGCAGTGGATCTATTTCAAAAATGCCAATATTCCTGGAAAAAGTCAATGCTTGTCTTACGAAAGGAAAAGCAAAGATGATCTATCCCATGTCTTCTGTATTCTAAGAACTTTATATATGTTATTTGTTTCACCTTGATGACCGTCTTGTGGAGGATAATGTTTTCTTCATTTTGTACAAGTGGATGTTTACATGATGAAAGATTTGCTCACATGTCTAGGACTGCCCAGCCCATAGCGGTAAACGCAATGTTCAAACCTAGGTCTGTTAAGACATTATACTTTTTCTCGTTATTCAACTGGCACTCCCAAGAGTGTTCCAGGTACTTGATCGCTGCACAAAGGTGAGGAAGAGGGTCCAACAGGAAGGCAAAAAAGACAAACTGTGCCTAAAGAAATTTTTTAGAAGAAGTTGGCCAATTCCTTGATGTGATTATTCCTAAGAAGGTAATAACCCCAGTGAAGAACTTCAGAGGAACACTTGTGATACAGCAAATGTGATACAGAAAGAACTATCATAGTTCTTGCTCCAATTTCAAAACACACAGAAAGTTACAGGTAAGAAGTGCACTTGATCCATTCTTGGGTAAATTTCCTAATTATAGCAAAATGGAAAGCCTCAAAATGCACCTTCTATTTTCCCAGAAGCAAAGATTGTTGTACCCTCTGTAGATTTGCACATTTGTTCAGCATTAACTGTGCACATGCTCTTTCCTAGGCACTGTGTTAGGAGCCATGAGCTCTTCAAAGGTAAACAGATATGAATCCAATCCTGAAGGATAAAGGGAGTAAAGAATTCATCTAAAAATGCTCCTGCTGGAGATATGTAAACATAATTACAACTCTGGGTAAATATGTAAATATGAACAACCAGTATAAGGAAATAATACATCAAATGCCATATATTTCAGAGAATGGAAGGATTGTTATTAGCTGTGATGATCAGAGATGGCTTTGTGGAGAACACAGTAGTTAAACATGGACTTTAGCAGGTAAAAGTCATGCACATAATAATGGGGTACAATGAAACACTCTAGGAGAAAATTTCAGGTAAAACTACAGAATTTTATCTCATGGAGTAATTCTCAAAAAAAGATCTCACTAAGTAATTGATCATTCTAGTCTCTGTGTGGATTCTTTATAGTGATCTACTGGTCTCTCTCAACTCCAAAAGACCACTAGCTCTAACCTAAACACATCCTCTTATTAGGTGTCTATTTTACTTTTGAAGAAGGTTTTAAACATAGGAGAACAGATGGCTGATAAATACATGAAAATATGCTCAAGATGACTAATTATTAGAGAAATGAAATCAAAGCTGCTGCTGCTGCTAAGTCGCTTCAGTCGTGTCCGACTCACTGCGACCCCATAGACGGAAGCCCACCAGGCTCCTCTGTCCCTGGGATTCTCCAGGCAAGAACACTAGAGTGGGTTTCCATTTCCTTCTCCAATGCATGAAAGTGAAAAGTCAAAGTAAAGTCGCTCATTCATGTCCGACTCTTAGTGACCCCATGGACCACAGCCTACCAGGCTCCTCTGTCCATGGGATTTTCCAGGCAAGAGTACTGGAGTGGGGTGCCATTGCCTTCTCCGGAAATCAAAGCTACAATAAGGCATCACCTCATGCCAGTCAGAATGGCCATTATCAAAAAATCTACAAATAATAAATGTTGGAGAGGATGTGGAGAAAAGAGAACTCTTCTGCACTGTTGGTGGGAATATAAATTGATACAGACACTATGGAGAACAGTAAGAGACTCCTTAAAAAAAAAAAACAAAAAACTAGGAATAAAACTACCATATGATCCAGCAATCTCACTACTGGGCATACACCCTGAGAAAATCATAACTGAGAAAGGTGCATGTACCCCAATGTTCATAGCAGCATTGTTTACAATAGCCAGGATGTGGAAGCAGCCTAGATGTACATCAACAGATGAATGGGTAAAGAAGATGTGGTGCATATACACAATGGAATATTACTCAGACATAAAAAAGAACAAATTTGAGTCAGTTCTAGTGGGGTGGGTGAACCTAGAGCCTATTACACAGAGTGAAGTAAATCAGAAAGACAAAAACAAATCTAGTATATCATTGCACATATATGGATTCTAGAAAAATGGTGTTGATGGATCTATTTGCAAGGAAGGAGTGGAGACATAGATATAAAGAATGAGATTGTGGACACGGTGGGGGAAGGAGAGAGGAAGACGAATGGAGAAAGTGGCATCAACATATGTACACTACCATGTGGAAAGTAGATGGCTGGTGAGAAGTTGTTATATAACACAGGGAGCGCATCCTGGTGCTCTATGATGACCTACAGGGGTGGGGTCAGAGGGAGGGAAGAGAGATTCAGGAGGGAGGGGCTATATGTATAATTACGGCTGATGTGCATTATCGTACAGCAAAAACAAGCACAACACTGTAAAGCAGTGTTCTTCCAATTAAAAAATAGACTAAAAAATAGGAGGGTATTTTAGATTTAAGTGGATAAAAATGTCAAGAGTCAACACACACACACAAAAGCAGGAGACACATAAATTCTGCATTTAAGGACACTTGTAACTCACAAGTAGAATATGTGAAAATCAGAAGTGATGAATAAATAGTAATAAATTTAAAACTCAGTTGAACAGAGATAGGGAAACCAATGGGGCAAGCTGCTTTACCCAAAGGAAACACAGAAAAGTTCAGAATCATAAACATCAAATAAAATGAATTGGAATAAAATGTGGGGTATAAATCAGGAAGATTGGTGGAAATTCTGTTTTAAATCTGCATCATTATCCTTATTCTGCCCAGCCAGTCAGCTACTTCTATGTTACCCTTGGCAGCAAGTTGGAAGAACCTTCTTTGGAGAGTATCTACAGACTCAAAATGAAACACACAGATACCATTATTTAATGTTTCTTAATATAGGACACATGCTAGCAAAGTAATGTTCAAACTCCTTCAAGCTAGGTTTCGTTAGTATGTGAAAAGAGGACTTCCAGATGCACTAACTGGATTTAGAAAAGACAGAAGAACCATAGACCAAATTGCCAACAACTGTTGGATCATAGCAAAAGCAAGGGAATTCTGGGAAAATATCTACTTCTGCTTCATTAACCATGCTGAAGTCTTTGACTGTGTGGATCACAACAAACTGGAAAATTCTTAAAGAGATGGAAATACCAGACCACCTTAACTCTCTCTTGAGAAACCTGTATGCAGGTCAAGAAGCAACAGTTAGAACCAAACATGGAATAACAGGCTAGTTCAAAATTAGGAAAGGATTAAGTCAAGGCTATATATTGTCACCCTGCTTATTTAACTTATATGCAGAGTACATCATGTGAAATGCCAGGCTGGATGAAACACAAGCTGGAATAAAGATTGCCAGGAGAAATATCAATAACCTCAAATATTCAGAAGACGCTACTCTAATGGCAGAAATCAAAAAGGAACTAAAGAGCCTATTGATGGTGAAAGAGAGTGAAAAAGTAGGCTTAAAACTCAATATTTAAAAAACTAAGATCATGGCATCTGGTCCCATCACTTCATGACAAATAGATGGGGAAAAAGTGGAAACAGTGACAGATTTTATTTACTTGGGCTCCAAAATCATTGCAGACACTGACTGTAACCACAAAATTAAAAGATGCTTGCTCCTTGGAAGAAAAGCTATGATAAACATAGACAGTGTATTAAAAAGCAGAGACATCACTTTGCCAACAAAGGTTCATCTAATCAAGGCTATGGTTTTTCCAGTAGTCATGTATGGATATGACAGTTGGACCATAAAGAAACCTAAGCACCAAAGAATTGATGCTTCCAAACTGTGATGCTAGAGAAGACTTTTGAGAGTCCCTTGGACTGCAAGGAAATCAAACCAGTCAATCCTAAAAGAAATCAATCCTGTATATTCATTAGAAGGACTGATAATGAAGCTGAAGCTCCAGTACTTTGGCCACCTAATAGGAAGAGCTGACTCATTGGAAAATACCCTGATGCTGGGAAAGACTGAAGGCAGGAAGAGAAGGGGGCAACAGAGGTTGAGATGGTTGGATAGCATTACCTACTCAATGGACGAGTTTGAGCAAACTCTGGGAGATAGGGAAAGACAGGGAAGCCTAGTGTGCTGCAGTCCATGGGGTCCCAAAGAGTCGAACATGACTTAGCAACTGAACAACGAACAACAATATAGGTGACCCTATAGTAGAGCCTACCTCAAACATGCATAAAATTATTTGGCAATCTTGGAAAACTCTATCAAGAGGCTTTCCCAGTGGCTCAGTCCATAAAGAAACTGCTGGCAATGAAGACACGGGTTCAATCCCTGGGTCTGGAAGATTCCCTGGAGAAGGAAATGGCAATCCACACTAGTGTTCTTGTCTGGAAAATCTCATGAACAGAGGAGCCTACAATGCTTTCAAACTGTGGTGCTAGAGAAGACTTTTGAGAGTCCCTTGGACTGCAAGGAAATCAAACCAGTCCAGGACCTCGTGGACTGCAGCACACCCGGCTTCCCTGTCTTTCACTATTGTGGGCTACAATCCATGGGGTCACAAAGAGTTGGACATGACTTAGCGACTAAACAGAAAACTCTATCACCTTAAAATAAATATTTTAGTGTTTCAATCATAAATAGAAATAGACAGTCAAGTATCATCTAACGTGAAAGACATAAAACAAACAAGGAAAATTAAACTCAATAGATTAAGCAGAGAAGGGGAGGAACACTTACAATAAATTATAATTAATATTCCCAGAGAGATAGGAGATATTACTTCCAAAGAGAAGAATATGATATCATGATATTATGAAGATGGTGTTATGAAGAGGGTAGAGGGGAGAGTGGAAAAAGGGATGGCAGGAGAAAAGGAAGAGGGGGAGAGGAAAGTGAGGGGGAGGAAGGAGGAGGAGGGAAAAAAAGAGGAAGGAAAAGAAGATTCTTTTTCCAGGAGAAATAATAAATAAGAAATTCTCCTGGATGTTAGGTACATAACAGGTAATTTAAAATAAAAACTTAAATAGGAGGATGGAGGATTGAGTTGAGACAACCTAAAGGAAGTTGGACAATAACACAAAAGTATGGTCAATAGGAGCCATAAAATTTTAAAAATAGGATCAATGAACTAAATCTAACACTTGATAGAGAATTATAGAAAGAATAGAAAATAGTAAGAAATAAATTAGGAAATGAAATAATCTAGTAAGTACCAAATATTAAGGAGTTTTTATTTTAAATATATGCCAACACCAACGAATCACAAAAGACCTCAATAAGTCACAACATTATAAAACTATTCAACTTCCAGGAGAAAAGTAACCTATTAACTTCCAAAGATAGAGAAAAGAAGTCACATCCAAAGTATCCAGGATCGGAATGACATTGAACATCTCAACTGCAACAACAGCAGTCAGATTAAACTGAGCAGTGCCTTCAAATTCCGAGATGATGCTTTTCCACACAATATGCTCAATGTACCTAAATGAGGAAACAAGCATGACAACAGAATAATGTAGAGTCTCAAAAACGTTGCTTCTCATGTATTCTTTTTCCTTGGAAGACTCTAGAAGATGGGTTCCTTCAAAATAAGAAAACCAAGGAAAAAGACTGTACAGAAGCCAGGAAATAGAAGCTCTAAAATAGGATAAAGTGAACAGACTTGGAGATTAACCAGTCCAGATTGAAGCAGGAGTCCAGAGAGATCCTGGAAGAATATTTCCGGGGTGGCTGGTGGGGGTGGGATGGGGAATGAAATAATAGGAAAGGAACTTATAGGCCATCTGATATATTTGAGTATACAGAACTTTGTATTCAGAAACTGTGGTCTAAAGAGGTGGAGAAGGATGAGGAAGAGGAGGAGGAAGAGGGAGGAGAAGGAGGAGGGAGGTGGAGAACTGAAGAGATGTGGGTAAAGAAAGACGACAAAGAGGAGTTAGAATTTGTCGCCTCTGGAGAGTAGAACCTGATGGAGAGGGGACTTCCCTCCACCCACCAAAAGCAAAAGCTTTCAGTAGTATTTAACCCCAACAGTGTGTGTACTACTTTGATGAATTGAAATGTTTGAAGACTAACAATTAGGACTAGGCTTGCGAAAGCAAAAATATCTGCGGTTAGTCCAAAACCTTTATTCCCTTTTCCTCCTCCAAATAAACAGTTAAAACAGAGCTTTAAAAATACCTAACGAAGTGCCACCTACCCACTGGGAACAGTGATTTCTGATTTAGAACAACTGAATGGAGGCTTCTTAAGTTTGAAAATTTAGGACACTTATTTCAAAGTGTTACTCTAGGTTTTTATGTTAGCTCATTCTCCTGTGGACTTAGAGCTGAAAAACCCCTATTAGCACTATGGAAAATGTAAACTTTGATTGAGAGTTTAAAAAAATACATATAATTGAACGTTGTGTGAAACTAAGTACTCTTCCAACGAATAAAAACAGCAGTTGCAACAGTGTTAGACTGAGGATGCTGAGATTTCCATATTCTTTTCTTCTTAGATTCTTCAGCAAAATAAGAAATAAAAAATATTTCCCTCATAAGAATATGCTTGAAGATTAAGGTCTAAGAATGTTCATCTTTTTATATACTCAAATACTGAGTATATAAATTTTATATATACTCTTTTTATAATACTCAAAGATGGAAAGCTTTTTATAGTACTCAAAATACTCGAAGATTGAAAACTACCTAGAATGCTGTCAATGGAATATTGGTTGATAATATGATCTATTTTTATAATGGAATATACTCTTCTGATATCCATAAAATTATTGGTATCAACACAAAAATATGTTTAATGTATATGTAAGAAAAATAAGTGATCTTATATTTGACTTAATTTGCTTTACTTGTATATTGTTTTATTCTGCCCCAGTTAGAAACTTGCTCTACAACTTAGAGCAATTATATGTTTAAAAGTTACTTAAACTCTTGTCAGTAAACAAAGACTGTTTCAGCCATCAAATCTTCAGCCATTGCAGCCGCCCCAACTGTGTACTCTGAGAGGTTTCAGGATGAAAAATCCAAGATACTTGCTTTAAATATCAAAGGAATAATTTCAGTGAGCCCAGACTCTTGCATTTTCCCATACATAGAATTATGAAAATATTTCATAATTATGAAATATAGAAAATTCAGGAGCTGAGATATCTGGTTTTTCTTTAAGTAACCTTTTGATGTTCTAACTACCTGGTTTTTGTTGCAAACTTTCCTATATATCTTGGATCCTCTCTTACCTCTTTGGAACAGTTCCTCTCTCAGAGCTGTCTGAGTGGCTACCTCTGGGCTTAAATCCTCAGTTGATCCACTGAGTAAAACATAATTCACAACTTTTAGGCTGTGCATTTTTTTTCAGTGAACACTTTTTAGGGCTCAGTTCACTATAAAATAAGAATACTGCTAGTACCTATGCCATAAGGCTTTTTTTGCAGAGCAAATAAATTAGTATATACAAAATGCTTTGAATATTGTCTGGCATGTAGTTATCAATTTGTGGCTATTGCTAATGTTATTAGCAGCAATAGAAGAAGTATTACTGTCATAGGGATATCAGTGGTTATCTCTGCAAGGTGGATTCTGAGGTTTTCAGGTTTTTTTTCTTGAAAAAACTTATAAATAACTTTTAAATTTTCTGTGATAAATACGTCGCTTTGTGTCTATAAGACAAAGTTTAGTAACAATTTTAAAGTAATATATTTAGCAATAGAAAAAAATAAGATGATGCATCTCTAGCCAACAGCCTCCCATGAAAAGGAAAGAATAATTCCATTTTTTTCTGCTTTAAATAATTCTTCTCCCATTAGACAGTGTATCTACAGATAAATCCTACAGATGGTCCAAAAGCTTTCTTATAAAATATGTGAATCTGAATTTTTAATTTCATAGATAATAAAAAATTAACATAAGCATATCTAGACCCTGTGGGTGATTACATAAACCCAAACACTGACAAATTGTTTCAGCACATCATGACCTTGTTTCAGGTAGGAGGAAAAAAACAGATTTAAAAATAACAGTGCCATTTGGCTGAAAAAATCCCCATTGACCTGATACCACACAGAAGAAATAAAAGTTTTGCTGTATTGTATACTGAACACAGGAGAGTGATGTAAGAAATGAATCATGCCAAGCTCAAGATCTCCAAAGAACGTGGTGGTGGTGGTGGTGGTTTAGTCACTAAGTCATGTCCAAGTCTTTTGACGCCATGGACTTAGCCTGCCAGGCTCCTCTGTCCATGGGATTCTCCAGGCAAGAATACTGGAGTGGGCGAAGAACGTGGGTCAGAGCAATTCCATATCATTGATGTTGATGTGGTTTGCTTTTAGCAAACATCATACATCACAATAAACTTACACTATTAATTTAAACTTTACAGTGTTTATACTATTATTTATATTTAACTTTATAAATCTGTTTGGGTTTTATAGTGATTTAAGAGCCTGACGTGTTTATTAGGAGTTGATACTTAGTTTTATGTTTATATGCTTAAGGGATGCAATAAAAATAAATATTGGAGGTTTATGAGAAAAGTTTCTTTTCTACGAGGGGTTCATACATTTAAGAGTGATAAATAATATACTGTGCAAGCTCTGACTAAAATAGAATTTTCATTTAATTTAATTTAAATATTTTTAAAAATCCTTATTATATTCCTAACATCAGGCTAGCACTCTGGGTAATACAGAAAGCATTTGCTATGTGATCTTGGTACTTGATGGGTTTACAATTTGTAAGACATTAGCCAGGAAGTATAAAGTATCAAAATAAGAGAGACTGTGATCACACACCTAGACTTATTCAGACCTAGAAGTTTGAACTCAAGAAGAAAGCTCCAGACGGCTAGAATGACTAGCGAGGTACAGCTGTTTAACCTGTAGTTGTGAAAGAACAGAGAGGGACTTCAGCAAGAGGAGTCCCTTGGAAGAAGACAACTAGGTATAAATGAGATGTTCCTTCTTCCTACGCTTGACAAAGGCTGGGATGGGGGCCTTGTGTGCATGGCCTTGCGGCAGCAGACCGGGAGCCATTGTAAGTTTTTTATCAGAAGAGTGATATAATAAAAGTGGATATTTTGAAAAGATGTTTCTGATAGAAACATCAGATAAGCTCTTCCTATATGCCCAGCCCTGCACCAAGCCTAAACAAAAAACTTCAATGCAAGATGGACTCATAATGGAGGCAGAGACACGCCGGCTGGGACCACAATCCACGTCCCAGAATCTGAACCAGATCCGAGTTCCTGTCCTGCTTTTGTTGGCCCAGACAAACAAACAAACAAAAAAGGTAGAGAAAGATATAATAACTAAAGTCATACCTGCCAGCTGACTAATTCCTTTTTTAAGGACCTATGGTTACAGTTATAACTGGTGGCCTGTACATCTCAAGGAGAGAGAGTCGCAGAGGCCCAGTGGATGTGTAGATACAAGACTAGGTGTTAGGTGATCTCAGTGAGAGCAAGATTGGAAAAAAACAAAAACAAAAAACCAGAGCAGGGCGTGTAAGTATGTTCCTGTGTGTGTATGTGTGTGTGTGTGTGTGTGTGTGTCTGAGGCAGTTGGCCCTGCTATTCGTCCAGCTTGTCCTTAGAAGTCAGCCAGCACCCTGGACAATTTGCCCTTTATCTTCACAAGCTCAACCAGGCCAGCCAGCTGTGTTGGTGGCCAAGTCCCGCCATCAGAGCTGGGTGAGTCTGGGGATTAAATGCCAACCGTGCATTTTACTATCTCTATGATCTCCTACCAGTCCCTTAACCTATTTCTACCTGAGTTTCCTTAGCTGTAAACCGCAGATCATAATACTTCACAGAACTGGTGGGAGGAGGAATCAAGGGAAGGCTTGTGGAGGCACTATGCCTGCACCCCTCCCTCTCCCCACCACTGATGCTTTTCTTTACTGCGGTTCTTGGTGTGGTTGTGGTGGGGCAGTGAGGCAGACACTAACCTGGGCTGGCCCAGAAGAGGCTCTGGAGCAAAGGAGGGTATCTGCTGAGGGATTCCTGTGCCCACCCCCCAGAGCGCACGCTGGGGTCATGTGACAGCCCCGGTGTGATGACTGGGCTGTAAACACTGCCCGCCAGCTGCCTCTCACAGCTCCTTTGGCCTCACTGTACAAGGGTGACCGCCTCCGAGGGCTCAGGCTCACAGAGAGAATGACAAGGGATGGCGTGATGGGGGTGGCGTGGCGTGGACTGGCGGGCTTGGAGCAGCCCACACACGGGAGCCACTCTGGGCTTTTACCCTCAGATATATTTCCTGCCCTCCCCCAACCCTCTCTACCTCATTCTCTGTCTCACAATTTCCAGAACTGAGAAAAAGCACAAAGAAGAAAATTGGAGATCTGTAGTGACGTAGCAGGGCCACGTCGTGTGAGACTTGCCCACAGAGATGGGTCTGAGGCAAGCGCTCCCGGGTTGCCCAGAGAAATGAACTCAGATGTATGTGCCAAACCAAGACATCTGTCTCTCTGAGGTTGCATGTAGAACTGCTCTGAAGTGGGAAACCAATGCCCTTTATGTTCACCCCATGCTTTTCTCTCCTACAAGCAGCAGCTTTGGGTAGACATATATTTCTTTTGCCCATCTCATAGCCTCTCATTCTCTTGACATTGCCTGTCTACAAAATGTCATTGGATTTATATTCTGTCGTCCTTCATTTGGCCCTTGAATTTGCCTGATAAAAGAGTAATTTTCCAGTACCGAAGATAGAGCTCAGAGCAGATTCTTCTATTTAGATATAAATGAACTTTTACACACACACACACACACACACACACACACACACTTGGGCTCACAGAATGTAATTAACACACAAGGGAGCTTTAACATCCACTCCAGTTCTTCTGAAAGCCCATTGGAGAAGAGATGGGTAAAGCTGCCAACCATGGAAGGGAGTTAAGAGTTTCTCACTGCTCCAGTGGCTGATTTTTTCCCTTTTTTATGACTCTTTCTAATTCACCATCCTTACAAGCACAGGTGGAGTTTAGTCATTCTGCACGGGACAAGGAGTTTACAGTTTAGTGTTAGCCAGGACAGTGTTTCCCCAGCAAAAGCACCTCACTCAGTTCAGTTCAGTTCATTTCAGTAGCTCAGTTGTGTCCAACTCTTTGTGACCCCATGGACTGCAGCACGCCAGGCTTCCCTGTCCATCACCAACTCCCAGAGCTTGCTCAAACTCATGTCCGTCGAGTCTGTGATGCCATACAACCATCTCATCCTCTGTCGTCCCCTTCTCATCCTGCTTTCAATCTTTCCCAGCATCAGGGTCTTTTCTAGTGAGTCAGTTCTTTGTATCAGGTGGCTGAAGTATTGGAGCTTCAGCTTCAGCATCAGTCCTTCCAATGAATATTCAGGACTGATTTCCTTTAGGATGGACTGGTGGACCTCCTTGCAGTCCAAGGGACTCTCAAGAGTCTTCTCCAAAACCACAGTTCAAAAGCATCGATTCTTTGGTGCTCAGCTTTCTTTATAGTCCAACTCTCACATCCATACATGACTACTGAAAAAACCATAGCTTTGACTAGATGGACCTTTGTCGGCAAAGTGATATCTCTGCTTTTTAATATGCTGTCTAGGTTGGTCATAACTTTTCTTCCAAGGTGTAAGCATCTTTTGATTTCACGGCTGCAGTCACCATCTTCAGTGATTTGGGAGACCCCCAAAATAAAGTCTGTTTTCATTGTTTCCCCATCTATTTGCCATGAAGGGATGGAACCAGATGGCATGATTTTAGCTTTTTGAATGTTGAGTTTTAAGCCAACCCTTTTATCCTAAGAGTAAATCACATGCTTAGATTTCACACATAACCTTGGCATTTAAATTCAAGCTATAGAATTTTCAAAATTTGGGTGCCCCTTCTTTGTTACAGACGAGCTTTGACTATACAGAGGGCACTAGATACAAAATTAACCTCTTTGTAAAGTGGGTTTAGCTTAGAAAACCCTAGGCCCTCAAGGAGATTGTTAGATACAGTCTTTAACTCAACCAACATTAACGGGACATCTCCTCATGGCTGACCAGCACTGGGCTATGTGTTACAGTACTTAGCTCAGCAGTTTGTGTAAGCTAAGCTTGAATCACTTCATCCGGCTGAGTTTAACCTAAACCCTTTTTAATTCACTATCCTTATCAGACACTGGATTTCTTAAACCAGCTCTTCAGTGCTTTATACTTATCCCTTTGTTCTTCTTGCCTAGAGGAGAGATGAATAAATGTTGTCCCCAATCTCCTCTAGTACCACATAAAGATCTTCTAGAAAAATGGGCATGTATAAACTTCAATATATATAGGTTTGAGAGACCCCATCCATTTCCTAAATATCCACATGAGCCTTATTTTTCAGGTTCCAAGTTTTTCATGCTCCCGCGTTTCCTGGGTCAGAAACTGAAGACATGTGTCCTTACAGCCATTTTTGTGGGACTGAATGGGCGGGGCAGAGAGTAAGGGACAGACCTAAGAAGAAACAGAATGACTCCCAATTCTACCCCCATTTACTTCTGACGGTGGCGTCTGTGATACGGGACCAAAGGTGAGTGATGAGAGCACAGACATGCTGGGAGAGCCAAATCTCTGCTGGCTATTTCCTTTCCTCGTTGCCCTTTGCTGTGCTGAATCCCAGAGTCAGCACTGATCTAAACCCCTTCGCTTAGCTCTCTGCTGCCTTAATTTCTTAGGGCAATAGCTCTGGGGGAAGGGGGAGGAATGGGCATGCAGGGAGGTAACGAAGCTGTTTAAAAGTGTAACTTTGAATATATTAAGCCAATTCTTTCCGCATGGGAGAAATCTGAGAAGAATAGTGATGAGGTTACGGGGTGTGGAGAGGGGTTGAGGGAGAGTGTTATGGAAGAAACCACATTGGCCCTGCACTCCAGAAGATCTGTACCCTAATTTAGCCGAAGACTTAATGATTTTAATGATTTGCTGTGATCTCAAAACAACAGTTAAGAGATAAATCCACATCATTAGGACCATTATGGTGTTTTGCTTCATTTAGCAAATGGTGGTGGGTTGAGGGGCTAGGGTTGAATGTTTGAGGTTGTTTTGCTGTGAAGACACCCACATTTAAATAATAAAAATGGGCTCCTGGGGCCCAGGAACCACTGGCTCCCACATGCTTTGCAGGCAGAAATAGAAAAATGCCCTTGAAAACATAACCCAAAAGTTTGTTTAAGTGTCTTTTCTGTGTGTGCTGGGCAGAAAGCAAACAAGCACAGAAAATTGAAAGCTGATTGTTTTTCATCTTGGCTTGATGGGCCAGTCTAGGGAAAAAGACACATGATTCCCAACACCTTGATACTCTGCGGGAAAGTCCAGCCCTGTTTCTGGAATAACAGTAGAAGGCCATTTCCCTTGTTATGTACAGAGAAGGGGCTGGTGATTATATTGTTCTTTGTGTGATGAGGACCCAGAACTGTCAAAACAATCAAATAGTAAACTCGGCTATTTGGAGTTCCCTATTAACTGCCACTCAAGCATATCTACAACACAAAGGTCATCCAAATTTAGATAAAGATTCTGAGGCACTAAATGTATTCTGAAATGCTTCCGGAGTCATCAGCAAAAGTGCCTGAATACTAAGTTTCTTCTTTGAACATTTTTGCTTTTTACATTTTACTGACTTTGTCCTCAAGATAGAGATATACAAGCCTAAAGATCTTAGATAAAGAAACAAGTCCTTTTGTATTATTTCTGTTATGATGCATGAAGAGTTGGCTTGATTAGCTCTGTCACAATCAAGATTCTGAGTTCTAGGGACTAGCAAATATGAGCTATTATATATAGAATGAATAAATGACAGAGTCCTATTGTGTAGCATAGGAAACTATGGTCAGTATCCTGATAAACCACAATGGAAGAGAGTATTAAGAATCTATCTATCTATATATCCATGGCTGAGTCACTTTGTTGTACACCAGGATCTGACACAACATTGTAAATCAACTGTACTTCAATTAAAAAAATAACTTAAAGATTCTGAATTCTAGATTGGGCAACTGCACTTCTCAGAGTATTTTCTCTAAAGATTTATTCCTGCAAATTTACGACACATATCACAATGATTAAGTGCTAAACTGTGCAACACCAATTCCAAGCACTAAATGAATACAAAACATAGGGAAGTCAATGGGAATTAAATCACCAAAGGAAGATACAAGGGAGTGTGGTGTTATTTCATTGTGAAGGACATGTGCTTTGGAAAGCATCATCAGGAACCTGGACGGATTTTCCTAGTCAGGGGTGTGGGGCGGTCAACAGAAGCAAAAGTGCAAGGATGAGATAGAGCAAGGTTCAAGAGGAGGTATGGAGAAATGCCCCAAAGGAGGAAGGGTATTCTCCCAGTCTAGCGTTCCTCTGACATGCAAAGGGCCTGTAGTCTCCAGGACATGACTTACTGTGCCAGTGAATTCATCAGGCAATCCCCAGGGAAACAGGAACTTCAAGGAAAAAAGATTAACTTGGCCTTTCCAGAAATCATTAAAATGATACATTTTGATATTATTCTCAAAGTGTTTTCCCCTTGCAAATATTCTGAGATAATGTCAGGAGAGAATGGAAACCTGACTCCATGAGCAAGACAGCCTTGAAAGCCAGGTATTTGTAAGCTGCCAGTTAGCATATATCAAAGATCAAAGTGGACTCCAAAATTGTAGGTAATAGTGTCTGGGGCAAGAAGGTCAATGTGTATGTGGGGATAGAAGGGTGGTATATTAAGATGTTAGAGTGAATATATTCTGGCTATTTGAAGTAGAATTACTAAAGAGTATTGAATAGTTCATGGAGTTTCCAGAAAAGCCAGAAAAACAGGCTCAGGGTAGCATCTTCAGGAAAGGGGAAATGTTTGTAAAATATATCGCTGGAATGCACAGAAGAGTGATCCCTCTACCACAGAGCAGAGGAGCTCAGCTGTGCACCCAAGACCTCTGTGAGTCTGTGTCCATCTGCTGCGCTCACCACGCTCACTAGGAAACACATGGCAGAAAGCACATCTTTCTCCACACTCTTTCTTCTGAATCCAGGGCTCATGCCGGTGGTACATCTGATCATGAGCTTAGGTCATGATTCTGCCCTTGATACAGAGAAGACTGGAAAACCAAGTCTGGCATCTGCTTTAGGGATGGAGGGTGAGAGATGGAGAGAAAATGAAAATAATGCCGTTCAAAGATGCTGGACATTCATGTATAATACATATATATAACACATAAATATGTATTATGTGTATATATATGTGTAATATATATGTAGTATATATAATATGTATATATGTAATATATAATATATATGTAAATATAATATGTATATATGTATGTGTGATATATATGCAATATATGTAATATACATACATAATACATGCATATAATTAAACATATATATTATGTATATATATATTATATATAAAGTATACATGTTTTTGTATTTTATATATTTTTATATTTTACATTATATATATATTTTATAAACACATATATATTTTATAAATACATATAATTATATGTGTATATATTTTATATATATAATATATGCATACAATATGTATATAACATACATATATAATGTATATACATATGTAATATATAATATATATTAATATATAATATATGTGTACTATATAATACATATACCTATATAGAATGTATAAATGTCCAAATATAGGGAAACAAAGTCAACTCTTCAGGCCTCTGAATATGAGAAGACATGGAGAATGGGTCACAATGGAGAAGGCAAGATGGCCATGTGGTCCTTTATGCTTCTGTCTGTCTTGGACTGAGCAGATGCATCAGACCGTGCAGACCTTATGCAGAGAGGGAATACTGGAGATCTCTGCCCTCCTTCTCCATTTTCCTTAAACTGCTTGTATAATAATCAGCATCACAGCCATTCTGACATCTGGAAAGTCTGGGGCTTGAGGCCTGGAGATTTAGCTTTCTCAGGCCACTTTCAGTTCAGATGGACTGAAAGAAAATTATTTTTTCTTCTGTTCTGCCAGGTGGCAGCTTGAGAGGAACACTGCAGGTGTTTTAGACAAAATAAAGAAGACTAATTTTTCCAACTTGTCATGAGAGTTGATTTTATAGCTCTATCAACACAACCAAAAAAGGAGGTTTGTTCACATCATTTTCAGAAGTCATAACAAAGAAATAATTGCAGAAAGGATGGAGAAGTTATGGATCAGAGAACATGCCTCTATAATCATTGTCCAACTCTTTAGTTCCCTGTAAGAAGAGCGTCCCTAAAAGACAAGAGGAACACAGACTGAGTCCTCAGAACTAGCAGTATTTAAAGAAAGAATTGACACAGAAAGCTGCCACGGGGTTTCTGGATACTGTAATGAACTAGACCAAAAGGTCTTGTGAAACGGGAGAAAAATTACTCTGAAAAGAGAAAGGGTGTCCAGGTGAGCAATGACATAGTCGCAGAGATCCTTAAAGGCCAGGTAGGGGAAATTAGACTTGACATGGGAGGAAATAGGGAGTGACCTGAATCTTTATATCAGCAGAGAACCAAGACAGAATAAGCATTAAGGTAGATTCTGCTATCGTAGATTGGAGAGGGGAAAATGCAGACTGTAGGGTCTGTTACAGAAATCCTGGGAAGACCGACGAGACCTTGTGTAGAGTGCACACTTAGGGATGGAAAAGGGGCTACATATACATAACACAAGATGCTGTGGGAAGGTGCCTGTCAAGCAAAATGAATAGAAAATGGCTCCAAGGATTAAAGTTCCCTCAACAGTTCCCTCCAACAGGAAGTTGGAAAAGGAACAGACATTTTCCCCACTATGGGAAAAGAGACCTAGAACACAATAGTGCTGAGTTTGAAGTGTTGGTAAAACAGCAAATGTTATTTGCAATATAAATGTGTTTTATATGTATGGATTTAGCATAGTACAGAATACAGGACACAGGTAGAGACCACCCTGGTCCCAAGACACGCTGCATTATAGATTCAGTAGCATGTTTTTCTCTCTAGGGTCACAAGACTCCCTGAAACAATTTTTTTCCTCCTTTCTAACTTGTGGAATTATTTATGAATAGAAATCTGGTAGAGCTGATAAAACCATTTAAAGACATGAAGACTCAGAAAACTTCAGCTATTTACCCCAAATCACACGTGAAATCTGTGGAAGAAAAACTATCACAACTGGAGTTCCTCAACCTTTTATTGTACTCTTCCACAAGATTGATTGGTGATCCACAAAGTCTCTTAATTATCTACACAATACAAAGAGACTTGGAGAAGAAAGTGTTCTTTTGGCCCATACCTGTGTGGACAAAGTGTTCTGACCAGAACTAGAGTCACAGCTACAAGAATGAGTTCTAGAAAGGGGACAAAGCTAGGTCAATGAGGCCTGGGTTTACTTGCTTGTATTTCGCTCATTGCAGAGTTTGCCTCTGTGCATGCTGCTGTTGTCCCATTTGCAGTGCATGAATCGCTCACTGGATTAAGGGGTAGAGCCTCTGAAACTTTTCCCTGATTTGTCACGCAATCATCACCCACTGCTATACAATAGTCTTCAGAGGGTCAGAGCTGTTTTCGCTTGCCTTTTAGCTGCCAGTTAGCCATGAACAGAGGTTGCAATTTTGTCATGAACACAAAGCCATCTGTGTCAGCTGGTCAGTTTACTTGGTTGGCCCAGCATCAATGCTGTACATTTCCCAGTTGGCCTGGTTAAAAAAAAAAAGTAAAGTAAATGTGTTAGTCGCTCAGTTGTATCTGACCCTTTGTGACCCCATGTGACCACCAGGCTCCTCTGTCTGTGAAATTCTCCTGGCAAGAATACTGGAGTGGGTAGTCATTCCCTTCTCTAGGGATCTTCTTGACCCAGGGATCGAACCTGGGTCTCCTGAATTGCAGGCGGACTCTTTACCGTCTGAGCCACCAGGCCATTTCACAGTTAGCCTGGATGATAGTATGTGCTCAATAAATGTTTGCTGAACCGAAGGAGAAGGTCCTGTGTGGCTAATATTGGGCTGAAAGCAGTACACACATTATCTCATTGAATCTTCATAAGTCGCATAAGGTAGGTATTAATTTCCAAATTTTTCAGCTCAGATCAGAGGCCAAGACCCAGAAGGATTGCCTGACTTACCCACAGTCCTATCCTTAATTAAGCTGAAACTTGTCTACCTGGCATGCTGCAATCCATGGGGTCGTAAAGAGTCAGACATGACTAAGCGACTGAACTGAACTGTCTACCTGTAAAGATACCATCTTTCTATCATCCCAGTTTCCTCCTAAGCTCTTGGTCAGGTTGTCCTTCATCTAAATGAATGTAGTTAAAAGTGTCTCCGATACTTACTTTTCCTGTTGGAAATTTAGAAAAGATGGAGGTCTGCATTACAACATCAACAAGATACACTTGTGGACAAAGAAAGCGAAATGCAGTGTGGTTCTATAGCTGATACAAACCACAGCTGGTCATGTAACAGCTGTCTTTGAAAATCTGATTCTTTATTTGAACTAGCAGTTGTTTGGCAACTGGAGGATGAACTTCTAACCTGCAGTGAGTCTAACTAGAAGGTGAAATTTGGAGCAAAATCATCCAAACATCCTTATACTGGATCTTTCTGATTTGATCTTGAGATTTCCAAGTTGAGAAGAGAAAAATGAGACTTTACATCTATTAGCCAAGTATATCTGTAACACATCCTAGGTGGATTCTATGAAGGAAGAAACTATCAGCTTTGTAATTCAATTCTTGGTAGCTTCTTTGAGATCTTTCTTTGAAAGAACTATTTTAAATCTGTGCATGTAGCAAAATAACACTAAAGAAGCTTTATACAAGAGAAAACTAAAAACACACAAAATCCCACCACTCCAGTAAATGACAGCTATTTTATTTTTTTCTACCCAGAACTTGTCCATTCAAAAACAGACTTTTATATAATTTAAAGCATGGTACAAGTACAATTTCATTGTTTAATGTAAAATTATATGATAAATACTTTCTGTGTTGAAAAATAAGGCTCATATTTACCATTTTACTACAGGATATTGTTATTATTTAACCATTCCTGTTCTGTTTAAATTGTTTTCAATTACTCACTATTGCAAATAATGCTACAATAGATTATCTTCGTGTATGCAACATTTTCATTTATTAAGATTATTTACATAGGTTATATTCCCAGAAGTAGGATTACAGAGTCAATTTAGAATGCATGTTTTGAAGTTATTGATTCACACTGAAGTGTTACTTTCCAAAAATACCCTACTACAGTAGCATTGCTGTCAGTTGAATGTGTGTGATAATTTCACCAAGGTCTCCTTATTGGCACACTATGTTTTTGTTTACTTTCAATCTATATTTTAAATTGAAGTATACTTGATTTAAATATTATATTAGTTCCAGATGTATAACATAGTAATTCAGTATTTTCATAGATTATACTCCATTTAAAGTTATTGCAAAATAATGGCTATGTCTCTGTGCTGTATGATATAGCCCATTGCTTATTTATTTTACACACAGTAGTTTGTAACTCTTATCCCCATATCCCTGCATTGCCCCTTCCCCCTTCTCTGTGCCCATTTGTATCCACTCCTTTGTTCTCTATGTCTGTGAGTCTGTCTCTGCTTTGTTATATACATTCTTTTGTTCCTTTTTTCAGATCCCATATATAAGTGAAGTATTCATCTTCCTCTGTCTGACTTACTTCACTAAACATGATATCCTCTGGGTCCATTCCTGTTGTTGCAAGTGACAGAATTTTATTCGTTTTAAAGGCTGAATAATATTCCATGTATAAACTTACTATATATCCTTGATCTGTTCATGGGTTAATGGACACTTCTGGTTACTTCCAGATCTTGTCTTCTGTAAATACTGCTACTATGAACCTTGGGGAGCAAGTATCTATTTGAACTAATGTTTTTGTTTTCTTTGAATATACATCCAGTAGTGGAATTGCTGAATCATATGGTAGTTTTATTTTTAGGTTTTTGAGGAACCTCTGAACTGTTTTCCATTATAGCTTCACCAATTTACATTCTCACCAACGATGTACAAAGGATCCCTTTTCTCCACATTTTTGCCAACAGTCGTTATCTATAGTCTTTTTAATGACAGCCCATTTTGAAAGATAAAAGATGATATCTCATTGTGGTCTTGATTTGCCTTTCTTTGATGATTAGTGATGTTGAGCATCTTTTCATGTGCCTGTTGGTCATCTGTGTATCTTCTTTGGAAAAATGTCTATCCAAATCTTCTACACAGTATTTGATCAGGTTTTTTGCTATTGAGTCACATGAGCTGTTTATATATTTTGGATATTAACCATTCATCTGTCAAATCAATAGTGCATATTTTCTCCCATTCAGTATGTTATCTTTTCCTTTTGTCAATGTTTTCTTTACTATGCAAAAGCTTTACATTTAATTAGGTTCCACTTGTTTCTTGTTTTATTTGTTTGTTTGCTTGCTTGCTTGATTTGCTTTTGTTTTTTACTTCGTTTTTGCTTTCTTTATCTTAGGAGACAGATCTAAAAACATAATGTTAAAATTTATGTAAAAGAATGTTCTGCCTATGTTCTCTTCTGAGAATTTTATGGTTTCCAGTCTTACATTAAGTTTTTAATCCATTTTAAGCTTATTTCTATATATGGTGTAAGAGAATGTTTTAATTTCATTGTTTCACATATAGCTGTCCTATACAGGACTGCTATACAGGACACTAAAAATATCACTAATAAGTGATACAGTTTTCCCTGTATCACTTATTGAAGAGGCTGTTTTTTCCTCATTGTATATTCTTGTCTCCTTTGTCATAGTCTAATTAACCATAAGTATTGCATGTTTTCCTCTGGGCTCTCTATTCTGTTACACTGATCTGTATGTCTGTTTTTGTGGCAGTATCATGCTGTTTTGGTTACTGTGACTTTGCAGTGTAGTCTGAAGTCAGGAAGCATCATACCTCCAGTTTTGTTGTGTTTTCTCAAGGTTGTTTAAGCAATTCAGGGTCTTTTATGGTTCCATATAAATTTTAGGAATATTTGTTCTATATTGGTTCTGTAAAAAAAGTTTATAGAAAATTAAAAATGGGGCTTCCCTGATAGCTCAGTTGGTAAAGAATCTGCCTGCAATGCAGGAGACCCCACTTCAATTCCTGGGTCAGGTAGATCCATAGATCCGTTGGAGAAGGGGTAGGCTACCCACTCCAGTATTCTTGGGCTTCTCTTGTGGCTCAGCTGGTAGAGAATCCACCTGCAATGCGGGAGACCTGGGCTCAATCTGTGGGTTGGGAAGATCCCCTGGAGAAGGGAAAGGCTACCCACTCTAGTATTCTGGCCTGGAGAATTACAGGGACTGTATAGTCCATGGAGTCGCAAAGAGTCAGACATGACTGAGCGACTTTCACTTTCACTATAAAAAATGTTATGGTTGTAGTTTAGTTGCTAAGTCATGTCCAACTCTTGCAAACCCATGGACTGTAGCCTGCCAGGCTCCTCTGTCCATAGCATTTTCCAGGCAAGAATATTGGAGTGGGTTGACATTTGTTTCTCCAGGGGATCTTTCTGACCCAGGGATTGGACCTGGGTCTCCTGCACTACAAGTAGATTCTTTACTGACTGAGCTACCAGGGAAGCCTAAAAATTGTTGTGGTTATTTTGAAAGGGATTTCATTAAATCTGTGGATTATCTTGGGTAATATGGACATTTTATTTATTTTATTCATTGAATATTCATTGGAAGGACTGATGCTGAAGCTGAAGCTCCAATACTTTGGCCACCTGATATGAAGAACTGGCTCATCAGAAAAGACCCTAATGCTGGGAAAGATTAAAGGCAGAAGGAGAAGGAGATGACAGAGGATGAGAAGGTTGGATGGCATCACCAGCTCAATAGACATGAGTTTGTGCAAGCTCCAGGAGTTGGTAATGGACAGGGAAGTCTGTCACGCTGCAGTCCAAGGGGTCTCAAAGAGTTGGACATGACTGAGCAACTGAACTGATGGACAATTTAACAATATTAATACTACTAGTCTAAGATCACAAGGTATTTTTCCATTTCTTTGGATCAGTTCAATTTCCTTTTAGCATTTTATAGTTTTCAGAGTATAAGTCTTTCACCTCCTCGGTTAGGTTTTATTTCTATATATTTTACTCTTTTTGTTGTGATTTTAAATGAGATTGTTTTCTTGCTTTCTATTTGTTATAGTTAATTATTAATGTATAGGAAAGCAATACACTTCTGTATATTAGTCTTGTATCCTGAAACTGTATTCATTTAGATCATCCTTCCATCCTTGAAACAAATCCCATTTGATCATGATCTATGGTCCTTTTTATATATTGTTGAGATTGGTTTGTTAATACTTTGTAGTGAAGAAGAACTAAAGAGCCTCTTGATGAAAGTGGAAGAGGAGAGTGGAAAAAGTTGGCTTAAAGCTCAACATTCAGAAATTTAAGATCATGGCATCTGGTCCCATCATTTCATGGCAAATAGATGGGGGAACAGTGGAAGCAATGGCTGACTTTATTTTTCTGGGCTCCAAAATCACTGCAGATGGTGATTGCAGCCATGAAATTAAAAGACACTTACTCCTTGGAAGGAAAGTTATGACCAACATAGACAGCATATTAAAAGCAGAGACATTACTTTGTAAACAAAGGCCTGTCTAGTCAAGGCTATGGTTTTTCCAGTGGTCATGTGTGGATGTGAGAGTTGGACTATAAAGAAAGCTGAGCGCCGAAGAATTGATGCTTTTGAACTGTGGTTTTGGAGAAGACTCTTGAGGGTCCCTTGGACTGTAGGGAGATCCAACCAGTCCATCCTAAAGGAGATCAATCCTGGGAGTTCATTGGAAGGACTGATGTTGAAGCTGAAACTCCAATATCTTGGCCACCTGATGTGAAGAGTTGACTCATTTGAAAAGACCTTGAAGTTGGGAAAGATTGAAGGCAGGAGGAGAAGGGGATGACAGAGGATGAGATGGTTGGATGGCATCACCGACTCAATGGACATGAGTTTGGGTATACTCCGGGAGTTGGTGATGGACAGGGAGGCCTGGTGTGCTGTGGTTCATGGGGTCGCAAAGAGTCGGACACAACTGAGCAACTGAGCTGAACTAAACTGTTGACTATTTGCATCTATATTCTTCAGAGATATTGGCCTATAATTTCCTTTTTTTTTATAGTGTCTGCACATTTTGGTTTTGGTATCAGGATAATGATGCTCTCATTGAATGAACTGTGGAATGTTCCATTCTTTTTTACTTTTTGGAATAGTCCGAGAAATATAGTCATTAGATCTTCTTCATATGTTTGGTAGAATTCGCCTGTGTGTGGAAGATTTTCTTCAGTGGTAGCTTATGTTTCTTTCTTTCTAGTTTTTGATTTGTTGCTGCCATAGGCTTCATGTACTTACTTTTAGCTATAAATACTTCTATTTATTTTAAACTGGTAATCACTTTAAAACCTACAGTTTTACTCCTGTATCCCATATATCGTGTTTTCACTGTCATGTTTCATATTTTCATATGTATTCCTTCACTGTTTATTTTAGTTATAGTTGATTTTACTATATCTTTTAATTTTGTACTAGCTTATTTAAGTGATTGATCCTCAGCTTTTACTATATATTTGCCTTTACTCAGGATTTTTCCATTCCTATATACTTACTTTTTGTTATAGCTTTTTCTTTTCCTTTTAAAGACAATATCTTTAATGTTTCTCTTAAGGTAGGTTTAGTATTGATAAGCATTTTTAGATTTTGCTTGTCTGAGAAGTCTTTTATCTCTCATATTTTTCCTGGGTAGAGTATCCAAGGTTGTGGTTTTTTCCTTTTCAGCACTTTGAATATAACATGCCATTCCCTTCTGGCCTGAGAAGTTTGCAGAAAAATCAGCTGACAGCCTTAGGGGGGTTCCTTTGTATATGATCTTTTGCTTTTCTCTTGCTGCTTTTTGAATTCTCCCTTTATCTTTAAATTTTACCATTTTAATTATGATATATCTTAGTGTCTGTTTGGATTAAGCTTGTTTAGGACCCTCTGTGCTTTCTGTTCCTGGATATCTGTTTCCTTCTTCAAGTTTGGAAAGTTTTCAGCCATAATTTTATTAAATGCCTTTTTGAGTACTTTTCTCCTCCTTCTGTGATCCCTATAATGCAAAATTATTATGTTTGATATTATCCTAGAGGTCCCTTAAACTGTTCTCATTTTTTTAGTTTCTCTTTTTGCTCTTCTGATTGGGTGATTTCCATTATTCTGTCTTCTAGATCACTTATTTCCAGATCAGTTATGCATTCTCCTGCATCACCTAGCCTGCTCTTAGACTTTTTCATTTTGGTTATTGTATTCTTGCACTCTGGTTCTTTTTCGTATGTTCTAACTCTCTATTAAAACTCTTTGTTCATCTATCCTTTTTGTTCATTCAGTTGGAATTATAATTACTGATGCTTTGAACGTTTTATCTGGTAAATTGCTTATATATGTTTTATTAGTTCTATTTTCAGTGGTTTTCTCTTGGCCTCTCAATTGAAACAAATTCCTATGTCTTTTCATTTTGCTTACCTTTCTCTGTCTTTATGAAATTATGTGAAACAGTTACATATTGTGATCTTGAAGGGACGTCTTTATTTGGGAGCATAAGTCTGCTTGTGCCCGGTGGCTTTGCTGGAAGAGTAGATTAGACACAAACATAGGTCACCTCTTCCCTCAAGGGGAGCTGGCAGCTGTCACTTTGGTAGGAGGTGGGACTGGAGTTGGATGCGCCACAGACAGTGTGAGCAGGGGCTCCTCCTCTGCTCAGCAGCTGTCACTTCTTTATCTGGAGCTGGGTCAGGTCCCAGGATGCTGGAGTAGAAGCCCTGAAGGTCAAGTCCAAGCTAGCTATATTCCCCCTAAGTGTATAATTCTCCCTGTTCCCAGCACCAGTACACTTGCCCCAGAGGTGAACAGTGCTGCAGTAAGAGGGGTGTTCAGGTGCTCAGTATGGATTAGGGCACAGAGTAGGTCAGCCCCTGTTATAATCAGCCACGCAGACCACTTCTCACATACTTCCTATGCCAGTAATAGTAACAGCTCCCCTCACCCTGCTCAAATGATGCTCTGGGCCTGGAATGCCTTTATGCCTCATTGCTGAGCTATCCTCTCAGCCATAGATGCCCTCATCTCAGTGTGGTATTGGGTTACATAGAAAGTGGAGCTAGAGCATCCACTTGGATTCAGGTAAAGGTACAAACCAGAGTGGACAAGAGAAACTGGTCAGTAATCCACGAACTTTTAATTTACCTTCTCCACTGTATTTCAGGAATAAGTAAATGTGTGTCCTCATAAACAAAATCCAGACTTCTCACAGTCCTCCTGTTAACCCCTCTGGTCCTCCAACCAGCCAAGGGGAGTTGTCTTCAGGGTCAGATCCCAGGATGGAGGCACCCTGTGTGTGCCCGGACCACTCACTCCCCGGGCAATTTCCCTTTTCCTCTGAGTCCCTTCACACAGCCACAGGTCCCCACCTGACTACTTTCTTGCCCTTCCTTCCTGAGTCCGTGTGCATCTTTCTTATGGCGTCAGTTGTAGATGAGTCTTTCTGCCAGTCTTCATTTAGTCTTTGGTGGGAATGGTTCCATATGTAGATGTATTTTGATGTGCTTGTGGGGAGGGGTGAGTCCCATGTCCTCCTATTCTGCCATCTTCATCTCCTCCCTTGACACTCCATTTTCTTTCTTCTAATCTGGCTGATGCAAAACCTCATTCCATTTTCATTCATTTGAACTTTGACCACATAATTCCCTGTAACTTCTGGCTTATAGCTCTTTACCTTACTAATCTATAATTTTGCTTGAGCGCCTACAATTTAGTTGGCATTTTGCTGTATGAATAGAAATAGAACAGCAGGGACTACGCTGTTTTCTGTACATTTCCGTCTAAGTAGGGAATCAAATAAGACAAAAAAGGAAATTGTAATACCATGTGAGAAAGTTTTATCGGAGTTAAGTTCATGGACTAAGAAGACAGTGAGGGAGGGGTCAAACCAAATATTGAAAAGGAAGAGACAGCTTGCTGTAAGAGGTAACATTAAAACTGAAAGGACCAGTTGAATTAAAAGGGTAAACATGTGTGGAGAGAGATGGGGTGTCCGCACTGGGGGACTGAAGAAAGTGTTCCTAGTGTGGGCAAATAACAGAGATGCAGACTCAGAAGCAGACAAAGGAAGCTCTAAGTACATAAATGCATAGCTTAATGTTGCTAGCCAGAGCTCCTAGGCATCAAATGTGGGTGAGATGATTCCCAGATCCATTCCTCACTTCCCACCCTACCCTCATGGATGTCATCTCTCTCTTTAGTGGCCATTATGCACGACCATTCATTTTCTTTCCACACAGAAATCTTTGCCAACTTTTAATTGCACTCACAAATGGGAAAATTGAAAGCCTGTCTTGCTCCTGAGTTGATATGGAGTGATAAGTTGGGGGAATGTCTGCCTGTATGTTGGAACAGAAAAGAATATGCATAGATAAAGTTCACAGCAAATTGCAAGCCCAGCAGTGACTCTAAAAAGCATGGCCTGTCTTCTATCTCCACCCCAGGCAAGTCCTTCAGTTCATTCCTTCAGATATCACTCAGAAATTGCCTGTGTGGCTTCCCACCGTCTGAGTGTACTGCAACCCTGTACATCTCTTCACTACAAAGTGGGAAATGAGAGAGACAGAGAGAGAAATGGCTTTGCTGTGCTGGGGAAGTTAAGCACACACTGGGTTGGAATTTCATTTCCACTGAATTAGAAGCTCTGGCTCAGCATGGGTGGCACAGTGATGCTTCTTTAATAACACAAAGTAAATAAAACACACAGGATTTCCCTGTTTGCTTTGGAGGACCTTCATGCACACACACTCTGCCTCTCTCCTAACTAAGAACATTGGTCCCTCTTTTAACACCTTTGTAGTACCCCAAAGATGCGAGAATTGACCTTATTCTCAAATGAATCATAAAGTGGTTAAATTCTTTGGGGACCAGCCCCCGAAGCCTGCAAAAAATCCACAGTTTCACCAAGTCCGAACACCTGGGGAGGATGGACAACACCGCCAGCCTATGGCAACTTGGATTGGATGACCCCTGGGGTGACATCTGCTAAGCGGGAATAAAGATGTACCTTACATAGGGTAATTCCTGGCTGGCTGGGACTCTCCTGTTGGCCTTCACAACTTATGGAGTTTCTACACAGGTAGATGAATGTAATGATTGTGTGACAACTTCCCTGGTACACTGTAACTTCTTATCCTGCCCTTTTTTTTGGCTGCAGTCCCAGAAAAATTCCAACACCCCAGTTCAAGCTCATTCGCTAACTTAACACAGGACTTTTGAAAGGCACTGTAGAATACAGGGGCTTTCTAGTTTATTGTTTGAACCTAAGCTTTGTTTTAAGTGTATTTGTTACCACTGAGTATTTTATGTAGCTTATGCTTCAAAACCCCCAAATTCAACAACTTCCCTAAAATGTATATCACTCTACGTCTAACTTAGCCACCTTAAGACACCTGTTTTTTGAAATCTCCTGCCCTCCACATTTTCTCCAGATATAACTCTTTTGAAACTTTTCCTGCCCTCCAAATTTTCTCTAGATATGCAGGTATTTTACTGCACTCAAGACAGTCTCCTATTATAGTGCTATGATCCCTTCTTGCATTGGCTTGTTTACATGTCAAACTTTTCTACTGAACTAAAGCTACCTGTGGCAGGCTGCATTTTCTAACATGGCCACAAAAAATATCTTCCATCATACATGTTCTCGTACAATGTGACCTCTACATACCTCTCACCAAGAAACAGGATTTATGTTCACTTCCTTAGAAGCTATTTGAGTTATAACTTGCTTGTAACCAATAGAATGCAGTGGAAGTGATACAACCTGATTTCTAAGAGAAGGTCAGAAAAGGCAACATAACCTCTGCTTATAGTTAGGACCATCTCCTTTGGAGTCATGTTAGAAACCCAATACATTAAAAAGCTACATAAACACTGGCCAACAGTCCCAGTTAAGATTGCAGAAAACCAACAGAATCTACTGCCAGACATGCAATGGCTAAATCCACCTTCAAATGATTTCAGCCTTCAGCCATCTGGTCCCCCTCAGCCTAGAGTTTGTCAGCTGAGGCCACAGACTTTGTGGAGTGGAGTAAAGCCATCCCCACCATGTCCTCTGAATTCCTGATTCATGGCATCTGTGAGCAAAATAGAAAAACAGGCCCAAAGCTTTGGAGTGGCTTATTATGAAGCAACGGTTAACTGGAATGCTACTAAGGATAGGGGTAGTATTCATGTTTATATTCTCAAAGTAAGTTTTCAATATATATTGACGGTATAAATGAAGGCACTTAGTTTGTGTGTGTGTGTGTTTAATCATGAACGAAGATATGATGTGTGCTAACAGTGAACCTCCCATCATACAATATCCTCTAAGATGCAGAGTCCAGGGAAAAAGGGAATAAAAGCTAAAATATTATCAGAATTTATCAAACAAATCCTCCTTTTCTGCTCAAAATTGGCCTTGCTTTAAGATGATATGGATTTGCAAACTGGATAAGAATATTTAAATGTTGATATTTAATAATTTGTGGATTTATTACTTTGCAGTTTATTTTATGGTTTCTTTAATTTGGGTTGCAATTGCAAAAGAACAGAGCAAAGATTAGATATGGTACACATCCCATATTTCTTGGATAGTTTCCCAGAGGTTCAGACTGAAATGGCCCAAGGTCTTTTTCTATGTTAAAAAAAAAAAAAATGAAACAGATGGCTAAATGTTTGGTAGCCTCTGATTAAACAATAAAAATATAAGTTTTCTTTTTAAAAGAAAGAGACAGGAAGGGAAAAACAAAGATACAGAGATAGAGAGTAAGAAAGAGATCCAGTTAATTATATCAACTTCTGAGGACATTTCTGTGAAGTGAAGATGCGCCTGCATTCGCAGTTGCTCAGTAGTGTCCCAGACTTTGTGACCCCATGGACTGTAGCCCACCAAGCTCCTCTGTCCGTGAGATTTTCCAGGCAAGAATACTGGAGTGGGGTGCCTTTTCCTACTCCAGGGGATCAATTCAGGACAAAGGCAAAAAAGAGAGATGAGGTAGAAGAAAGACTTTTCACTAAAAAGTCCTTTGCCTCATTTAAATATTGAATGACATGAAATACCTATTTGAAAATAAATGCTTAATATTTGAGGAGGAAAAAAACAATCAACAGCCACAATCATTGTTAGGACTAGAGTTTGTTTTTGTTCTTTTCCTCATTCTACCTTGAGCTAATTAGACAATGGAGTATATCTCTTGGGAGCAGACCAGCAGGCAGTCTTCTATTTGGGATTCCGAGTTGGACTACTGTCTTTACATAAACCTTTGTCATGGGACCTGCTGATTCTGTGATGCTGGGGAACTATCCCTCTAGGTAGAACAAATGTTTAATTTCCTGCATGGAAGTTTCTTCAAATAAATCACACATTAACAGGGGCAGAGGAAATTAACAAGAAACTTTGCCTAGAAGGCTAGATATAGTGTACAGGACTTCAAATAACCTGGAGTGCACTTTGGGATTCAGAAGATGTATATATGCCTGGATGTGCAAAAGCAACAGTGTATACAAATACATATACAACTGCAATATATATATATATGTAAACAGCTACCACTGTGTATGTATATGTATATTACAGATATTTGTATGCATATATATATGAATACAAATTCAATCTTTATGTGCATATATGCTTTTTTCTTCTCTATAATGAAAAGCCAAATAAACAGACTGTCTTTCAGTGAAAGTTCATAGCACACATACTTCTGAATCATGTTTATTTATTTAAACAATCATCTGAATGACTGATGGGAGTTGTGCTTGATGCTAGGAGAGCAAGAAAAATAAAATATGATTCCTGTTCTCAAGCAACTCAATTCTAAATGGAAAATGGAGAAAACTCAAGCTGTTCTAAAGACAAGCTCTATATGTGCAATATAGCCAGTGGTCTCAGAGTTGCACTCAACTCAAAATGCATCTTTTGAGCACCTATTGTGTGCCAGTCCTGTGCTTAGTGTTGCAGTTACAAAAAATGCTAAGGCACTGTCCATCCAAGAGATTGTAATAGAAAAGAGGGAGATGGAAATGCCAACAAATAATTATGATCCAGTGAGAGACTTGCAAGAATAGAAATGTGTATAAAGTGGGGAAAGTGAGTGCAGGAGGGAGTGATTAACTTAGACTGGCGTGTGAAGGAGGAAAATGGAAGGGCTGAAGGCATAGAAAAGCCTCACATGAACAGTGACATTAAAGCCGAATTTTGAAGAGTAAATGGGTGTTCCCACAGAGAAGTCATTGATGAAACATCCCATGTCAAGAGAACAAGATATGAATATCGCAGCGATATAAAATGGCATGGTTGGTTTAGGGAACTCCAAATAGTTTATTGTTGTTAGAACAAAAACAATGTGAAACTAGGGCAAAAAGAAAAGATGAGAAAAGGAAAAGTGTGGAGAAGGAGGCAGAAATGAACCCATGTTACTGGGCTAGTTGTAAGTAACTGGATGGTTTAAGCAGTAGATGAAGAGTGTCTATTTCAAAATTCATTTTAATGTATTGAAAAATTAAACGACATATGGGTCAGACAAAACTGTCTGTGGGCCTAATTTGTCTTGTCGACCTCTGTTCTGTGCCTTCCTTATTCGCCCTGAGATCTGGGCTATGTCACTATCTAAGCTGTGTCACTCAGTTGCTGTATATAATGCCTGATCTTGGGCTATTTGTAGAGCTCAGTTTTCTCATCTGTCCTCTGAGTAGTATAGGTGACCCCTGAGTCTTGCTTCAGATCTAATTCATCTCCTAACCCAGGCAAAAGCAGAAAGGTGGGAGGATAGAGCAGAGCTTAGCAGACTGGACGCATTACCCTTGTTTGTGGCTTTATTACTTAAAAAGGTACTGTTTGCTTATAGAACTCTATGCCAGGATGAATAGAGATGAGCTTTTTGAGAGTAAAGACTATGTTTCAATCAACTTTCTCTTGTTCTTTTTTTCTCTGCCTTTAGTATGAAAAATATACAGAAAAACATGGAGAGAAATCAACCCATGTACCCAATACCAGAATTAATACATTTTATATGTGCATCAAATTATTCAGTCACTTAGTCATATCCGACTCTTGGCAACCACATGGACTACAGCACGCCAGGCTTCCCTTCCTTCATCATCTCCCAGAGTTTGTTCAAACTCATGTCCTTCGAGTCGGTGATGCCATCCAACCATCTCATCCTTTGTTGTCCCCTTCTCCTCCTGCCTTCAGTCTTTCCCAGCATCAGGCTCTTTTCCAATGAGGCAGCCCTTCGCATTAGGTGGCCAAAGTATTGGAGCTTCAGCTTTATTTAGCAAGTCCTTCCAATGAATATTCAGGACTGATTTCCTTTAGGATAGACTGGTTTGATCTCTTTGCCTTTCAAGGGACTCTCAAGAGTCTTCTCAAGCACCACAGTTCAAAAGCATCAGTTCTTCGGTGCTCAGTCTTCTTTACGATCCAACTCTCACATTCATAGATGACTACTGGAACGATCATAACTTTGACTATACAGACCTTTGCTGACAAAGTGATGTCTCTGCTTTTTACTGTGCTGTCTACGTGTGTCAGAGCTTTTCTTCTAAAGATGGGACAAAATCTATTGTACATGACTCTGCAGTCGCATTCACTCCCTTTCTCTGCAGAAGCAGTCACTACCACTGAAGTTAGTTTGTACTCTGTCCTTCATGTATTTATACTTGGACCGTATAAGTGTGTACCTTAAACAGCACATAGAATTGCTGTGTCCTAAAAGCTGACAGGAAGCCTGGCGTGCTACAGTCCATGGGGACACAACTGAGCAACTGAACTGAACTGAACTGAAAAGCTGACATAAGTGGTATCATACTCTACATACCTATGTGTACTACATAATACTTCCTTCACTCAATGGTGCAGCCTTATCTCTCCTGTCAAGATATCAATTCATTTTCTTACCTTCTGGTCTCTTGGTCCAAAGTGCACTGGAGAGCCAAAGATAGAGCCCATTCAAAGTGGGCAGCTTCCCATGTCATCTTTCCCGACCAGTATCCACATGTGCTTCCCGGGGGTGGGATATGCTGCCCCTTGCACTCAAAGAAGGCTGCTGGGCATTTAATTCCTTCTGTTTTTCACTTCCTTCTTCACGCTGACAAGTACAAGATTCATTAGCTTGTTCTTTATTGGGGGTAGGGGTGAAGCTTAGCAGACCAGGAACACCAGACAGCTAAAATTTGACCAATATGACAGACCGTGAATCTTCATAGAGTTTATCTCCAACTTTCTGAAACACTTGCTTCTTAACAAAGCCCCCAGCTAGTATCTGCTTTTAGCTCATATGGTTCCATTAGCATCAATATCAAGAACAAATGTGATATTCTGTGTGAATAGCCAGATAATCTACATCTCTTCAGACTATATTTCAATAAGACAGAAGTGTTAACCCAGCCCTAGAGTAAGCTTTTCTTGTATTCTGTTGTCCTTTTTCAGTAAATGAACATTCTTTCTTTTCTTCTTTTGCTAAGGATGGAAAAGAATGTGTCTGCCAGATGAATGACTGTGTACCATATATCTAATGCCATGTTAATCTGTTCTAGTGAAGATACCACATCTGCTATTGGACTTGATGCCTGGCTGTGATTGCAGTAATTCACTATAATGATTCAGGATATGTCTTGTTTTTGTAGTGTGCAGATTGCTGAATAAAATGGTGATTGATGGGATTCATCTACTCTGCATCCTTTAATGGATTTTAAAGATAATACTAATTTCAGCCATTCCTATTCAGATATGACTTCTCTTCTAATTTACTGGGCTTTCCTTGTGGCTTAGCTGGTAAAGAATTTGCCTGCAATGCAAGAGACCTAGGGTCAATCCCTGGGTTGGGAAGATCCCCTGGAGAAGGGAAAGGCTACCCTCTCCAGTATTCTGGCCTGGGGAATTCCATGGACTGTATGGGGTTGCAAAGAGTGAGATTCAACTGAGTGACTTTCACTTTCACTTTTCTTTCACTTCTAATTTACTATCCTGAACTAGGGGTGGGAGATGGGGTAGATTTATTGTCTTCCACTTGACTTTTTCACTGGAAATGGATTTGGCTTCAACGTCAACTTGAACACTGAATGAACAATTCTCAAAACAGATATTCCTCTGTTCATAGTAACCCAATAAGTGGTAGCAGATCCCTTTGGGAAAGATCTGAGGAAATCATTGCCGTGTATATTTATTATGATATTGCAGGGGCCTCCTTCTGAACCAGTCTCTTCTTCAGTCAATGGGTTTGGGTCTGAAAACTGGATATTGTACAGAGGATTATAACTTTTATTAGAATGGTTGTTCTTAGCCTTCTGATCATAACCCTCAATTTGTTTTTAATTTTACAGATAAAATATTTCTCATGCTGGTACCCATTTAGTTTGCCCCTATGGATGCCACACTCTTTTAACCTTGCCTATAACTTTCTGAACATCAAGCTCCCTGGCTGTTCTTCCAACTATGTCACGTATTGCATTGAAAATAATTGTGTTTATCTGGCTTCTGGGTATAAAATTCTGCCACTTGGCCTCTATTGTTTACAGTCAGAGTGTTTTAGGGATCTCCTTTGCTATATATTAATGAGTCTGCTAAAGTAGTGGCTTTTCCTGCCATCAGCCCCGACTTATAACAGAGAAGCCTGAGTAAACCTGCTACTGATGCTGGTGCTTTTCTCTCTAACATGTTCCTTATGTTCTAGTAAATGATGTATCCTCTCAGCCCTCTTATGAGACCTAGTCATCTAACAGGTTTCTGGTCTTACACGGTATATCTACTCTAACTTTCTAAGCCTTTTAATTTCTTTTTTTCCACTTCCTTTCATGACTGTTCCAGCTTTTATTCTTTAATTAATGTAGAATCATGGGGCCCATGGGGTCGCAAAGAGTCGGACACAACTGGGCAACTGAACAATAACAAGAACAACAATGTAGAATCACTTTTCCCATGTTCCTAGGCACTTGTTCACAGCACTTCCTGAGGTCCTCTCCAGAGTGTTAATGCCTTAATGCTTGCATTTCTGTAGCATAAGCTCCTATATTGATAAAGCCTCTTTAATCAATATTTATATTCCGTTTTTTCTCAGTCTAGCAGCCTCAGAATGCAGTCCCAAGCATCCAGCTCCTACTGGTATACGCCAGTAGGTCCTAAAGTTCCATGGGAGGGGTTCGTCCCTTCTGCTCCCTAGTGGATGCAAGGGTACCTAGTATGGCCAGGTTATGTTTGCCTTAATCCTGCTTATTGGCCTACTGACCTGGAGAGTGATGGGGACAGAACCCGGGGGCAGAGTGGAGCTTATGTATGTTTCTGTATCACCCATAAGCAAGGGGGAGTGTTAGATCTTTGAATTTGAAGGCTCCCCAAGTTCAGATGTGTCTGGGAAGTCAAGACTTTCGGATGCATCAACCTGGATGCCCCTGTGTCACAGGTGCCAACTAGAGCCTTGACCTTGGCATGGCAGACCTACCTGGGTCGGAAGCTTAGTCTCCTTAGATCTTGGTTGCACTTGTAGTTAAGTCCTCAGTCTGCTTCTGATCTTGAGATTTCTCTGCCATCCTGCCGCAGGACAGGAGAGCCTCCTTGTATCCTTACAAAGAGGCCTTTTAGCTTTCATTCTTGCTTTTAGTTGCTAGTGAACCACTCAGTTTTTAGGTATCTTTACCCAGAGCAGTCAATGGACACAGCAATAGTCCCCAGATTCTTCTCTCCTTATAATTATGATTTCCCCCATATTTTTCCAAACACCATACATCCCGCTAACTAATGCATCTAACTTAATTATTTCTATCTTAATATTTGCCAGGTTTAGCTTTTCTTGATTTTATAGTTTTTTTTAATGTATTTTAGGTATTTGTGCTGATAGCAAGATTTTTTTTTTTATTTCCAATCCATCTTTTAATAGATGAATATAATAAGGGCTTCCCAGGTGGGGCTAGTGGTAAAGAACCCACCTGTCGAGCCAGGAAATATAAGAGACATGGGCTCGATTCCTGGGTCGGGAAGATGCCCTGGAGGAGGCATGGCACCCCCCTCCAGTATTCTTGCCTGGAGAACCCCATGGACAGAGGAGCCTGGCGGGCTACAGTTCATGGGGTCACAAACAGTTGGACATGACTGAGTGGCTAACACTTACTTTACTTACATAATTCATTCAGATTCTGATCTATGTATGTTTGCCTGTATACATCCTCTTATTTGACATTCTCTATTTACTATACTTTTTCTTGTTGAAATAGCTGCATTTTTTTCATGTTCTCTGTTTCTTTCTCTACTGATTTTAGGTCTAAATATTCCATTTCCTCATATTTTGAAGTAGGGGGAGGTCTTTAGCTTTATAGCTTTAATACACTAAGTTACGAAATCTGAGTCTCACCAATATCTCTATTATACTATTGAACACATGAGGAATGTAGGGTGCTTTAACGCTGAACTCCCGCCCCCAACCCCTGTAACCTCCCATGACTGTTGCATTACAATTTGGTTCTACTTTGGCTTGGCAGCACCCATCCCCCTTAGGTGCATATTTGGTTCATTTATCCCCACAGCAAATGTCATTCTACACTTGTAGCTTTGAGTTAGTTTCCTTTTCATTTCTAGGACTTTGTAATTTTTTTCCCTTTCGTGCTTTCAATTTCAGCTATGTACTTTTAAGGAAGATTTGTGTTCTCTCTCATTCAGCACTTCTATGTGTCTGGAGCCATATAAGACGTTTTCTATTTCTGCTTAGCCCACCATTTTGACTAGGAGTTTCTTTTTATTAATCTTAACTGCTTTGCAGTCCTTGAAAGCTATCCTGCATGTAGCAGATCATCAAAGTCATTCATTCATTCAATAGTTATTTATTGAGCACCTACTGAGAAGTGATGCTAAGCCAGGGAGGTAAGAAAACTTGCTCTAGTATGTCTGGAAAATGTTTACTCTGTGACTGAAAAGGTGAGGAGAGGGTTCACCCTTCCCAGAGGGTTCTTGTAATCCTCTCTTTTAGTTCAACATTCCTGGGGACACACGCTCTCCCAAAAGGAGGTAGACTGACAATCTACGAATTTCCACTCTGTTTGAAATGACAGCAGAGTTTTGATTCTCCCAAGTAACAGGCCTCAGGGAAAGTCTGTGAAATACAGATTCACCAGGAAATTGAAAATTCATTTTAGCCAAGAAATCCCACCTCGCTTTTATCCAGCCTTCTCCCCCCCCTACTCTCTAATGCACCAAGCTTTTCAGCAGGGTTCTCTCTCTCTCTCTGGCAGAATTCTGGGGAACAGAGAAATGGTTAGAAGTGGTGGTGATGAGACACTTAGGGCTCTGGATGGCCCACATGAACCCCAATTAGCAGACACAGCCTTTGAAAAGGCTCATCCTCTGTGGCTTTGGTGTGGTCCGTGTCCTCCTCAGAGATCTGCTCCTGATCCGGCGTGAAGTCAGCCAGATGTGTGGACTGTATTTTTCTCCTTGTTCACAGTGTTTGTCTCTGTCTCCCAGAGGCCTTCGACCCCTGAGTAAGAACATGAAGCAAATCAATGTGTCTGGAGTAATACGCTAAGCCTCTGGGAGGTGCAGGAGAAAAACACGTTTTCCTCCCTCCACACCTTCCTCCAGAAACTCCTGACTGTCAGCAGCCTCCTGGCGCTGGCCCTCAGGCGCTCTGGAGCACCCTGTCAGGCCCAAGATGGTAAACATCACCCGCTTCTCGTTGGAGTCTGACTCCGTCTGAGCAGGTTTTGCAAACAGCCTCTGAGAGCTTGTTTTCCATTAGCCCTCTGACACTTCTGTCTCCTTCCCAGACACCCAGTAATTGGGGCCTCCTGGGTCCTGAGCTACAGACACTTCTCCACTCACACTACAAAGATTTTCTGTTTTCTTTTACAAAACACGGGCTTGTGACTGAAGTGCTCCTTTCCCATACCCAAGGCCAGTGTAGAATCTCATCTACTTTTCCTTCTGGTCTTTGGTTCAAATATAAAAGCCTTTATTTTTAAGTATCCTTAGTTCAGGGGGCCTAAAAGAGCATCAGGTTTACCAAGTGAATTATTCCCTTGTGCCATACTTCTTGAAAAAAAAAATATACATTTAAGAATAGAAAATAATGTGTCATTGTAACTCTCCTTCCACATTTCCATCTGTTTGATATTGTGATTGATGATGATAATGATATGACAACAATGGGGTAATAATAGCTAAATATCAACTATATATATGCCTAGCATTTGCAAGATGTTAAAATATGTGGTCTTCATTCAACTTCACTACAACTTTATGAAATAATAACTATTTACTTCACCACTGTAAAGATGTGGAAAATGAGACTTAGAGAAGTAAGCGATCTTACACAAGTCATACAACTGCTAGATGGTAAAGCTGCAATTGAAACCCGCAGCCTGGTTTTGTAACTACCATATTGTGCTAACTTCTGAATATCCTGCAAATATTTCTTTAGACCAGACTTAGTATAAAAATTACCACAATTAGTAAAACATCTTCATTGTTGGCAAGGAAGTTACACAAAAAACGGATCATTGAGTCTTAGGAGAAGTTAACCGGGTAAAAGTTGTCAAAGTATTGCCGTGGGAGAGGCTAAGTGAGCAAAGGAAAGGATCATAAATGTACTGAGGTGTGATGTCAGCAAGACAGAGGGCTAGGGGACTCCATTACTCATTCCTTCCACAAAATCAATGAAACAATAACTAAACAACCAGAAACCAAATGAAGATAGCTCTGAGGATGCTCTGGACCAGGAAGAAGCAGCAGAAATCCTGTGGAGCTCAAAAGTTGAGGATGGTCACTTAGGAAAACAAAGGAAATATTTTACCTGTATCACCCAAAGCCCTGGTCCAGAGAAGCCCAATGCCAGGAAGGACCCTTGTCGGATTCTCCCCCCATGGGGAAAAGGAGTGCTATTACCCAACTTGGATATTTGCAGCCTTTGTTCCTGAGGACCCCCAGTCTTCACTGGCGCTGAACCTAGCTGACAGAACTGCCCAGAGTTCTGACTGCTGCATCATTTCCCCGGGGATGAAGCTATTACAGAGGGTAGACTCGCACCCAGGTTCCCTAGTCTCTGCTATGCTCCGCAATCTGGAATCCGAAGGCTGTAGCGCTTTGCCATCTATGGAACCAGAGCTTCTGATGCTCTGCACCCTGCCCTCAGGTCCCAGGTCCCAGCTTTGACTGATCATTACTGGGGCTGAGCTGCTGCTACTCTACACCCTGAGCACGGGTCCTAAGTGGGGGCTTTCCCCCACCATAACCAGGGTGGCACTGCTCCTCTGTAGCCTGTCGCCTGGGTCCCAACACACCGTTTTAGTGAGCCACCCTTGGGATCACGCTGCTGTTGATCTGTGACTGCCCCTTGACCCTCAATCGCAGCTTTGTGCCACCACCGCTGGGCTGCCCTGATGCTGCTCTATAGCTGGGGCCAGAGTTGGGGCTGATGTATCCCCAGGGTGCGCTGCTTCTGCCAGAGGGCTGTGGTCCCAAGTGATACTGCACTCAGCCACCCCAGGGCCCACATGCCACTCTGCTTCTCCACCCTCTAACCCCGGGCCTGACTCAGGGCCGCGAGCCCGAGACTCAGTCCCAGGTGCTGGTGTCCCCACTGCAGCAGCTGGACCCCCAAGCCCAGCTCAGTGGTAGTTCTATGTGCACCTGACTCCAGCCCCTGACTCTGCTGCGGCCCTGAGCACCAGTGTGCTAGACCTGACCCAAGAGATTCCCTCAGCTAGAACTTCCTCCAACAGCTAAAAATGATTATCGGACATCCTCAGAAGCCTTTGCCTCAAAGACCCCTGTAGCTCTAGCTGCCACTCCCATCGATGGGGCTTCTGCAGTCTTGCCACTGAAGAACTCTACATTCTTCACCAACATTAACTTCAGTTGATGAAGCCGCGCAGATACATTATGTTGGTGTGCCCTCCCAAGAACCAGAGACATTGCACCCCACCCAGCCAGCACTCACAGCCACTGTCAAGTGAAAGTCTTCCCCAGTGATGCCAGCCTGAAAAGGTGAGGAGGCAACTGCGTCTTCAGATGAACAGGTATCAGTGCAAAACTCTTAGAACGCAAAACACAAGAAAACATTACGTCAACAAAGGAAAATATAGTGTTTCAGCACCTGTCCCTCCAAAATGGAAATCTGTATGTTACCTGAAAAATAATTTAAAATAATTATTTTAAAAAACGTCAGTGAGATTTAGGAGAACACAGATTGAGAACACACTCAAGGAACCTGGGAAAAGAATGCACCCACAAAACAAGAAACTCAACAAAAATATAAATCATAAAAAAGAACCAAATAGAAATTCTGAAAATGAAAAAAATTCAACAGAGAGCTTCAGCAGTGGGTTCATTTGAGCGGGAAAAAAAAATCTGTGAATTGGAAGACAGATCTCTTGATATTATACAGTTAGAGGAGAAAAAAATAAAAGTTAAACAAAAATAAAGAAAGCCTACATGAATTATGAGATACTATCAAGTGAAACACTATTCAGATTCTGGAAGTCTCAGGAAACAAAAAAACTTATTTAAAGAAATAATGGCTGAAAAGTCCCCAAATCAGGGGACAGACAAGTCATACATAAAGCTTTACAACTCCCAAATATTCAATCCAAAGAGGTTTTCATGAAGAGACATTATAATCTATCTCTCAGAAGTCAAAGACAAACAAAATTTTGAAAGCAATGAAAGAAAAAAGACTCATCACTTACAAAGAAAACCTATTAAGGCTTGAAGTAGATTCCTCAGCAGAAACCTTGCAGCCTAAGAGGGGGATAATGTAGTCAAAGTGCTCAAAGAAAAAACTACCAACCAAGAACACATTGGTCAGCAAGGCTGCCCTTCCGGCAGAGATAAAGACTTTCCCAGACAAGCCAAAGCTACAGGAATGTATCACTATTATACTTGCCTTATAAGAAATGCTAAAGGGAATTCTTCACAATTATGAAGGAAGAATATTCACTGGTAAAGGTAAATATATGGTCAAAATCAAACTATTCTAATACGGCCACGCTTGCATGTTCTGTCACTTCTGTTGTGTCCAGCTCTTTGCCACCCTACAGACTGTAGCCGGTCAAGCTCCTCTGTCCATGGGATTCTCCAGGCAAGAATACTCTAGTGGGTTGCCATGCCCTGCTGCAAGGGATCTTCCTGACCCAGAGATTGAACCCACATCTCTTGTGTCTCCTGCGGTGGCAGACAGATTCTTTACCACTAACGCCACCTGGGAAGCCCACTGTTGTTGTTCAGTTGCAAAGTTGTGACTGACTCTTTGTGACCCCATGGACTGCAGCAGCCAGGCTTCCCTGTCCTTTCAGTTCAGTTCAGTTCAGTTCAGTCGCTCAGTCGTGTCCGACTCTTTGCGACCCCATGAATCGCAGCACGCCAGGCCTCCCTGTCCATCACCAACTCCCAGAGTTTACTCAAACCCATGTTCATCGAGTCGGTGATGCCATCCAACCATCTCATCCTCTGTCGTCCCCTTGTCCTCCTGCCCCCAATCCTTCCCAGCATCAGGGTCTTTTCCAATGAGTCAACTCTTCACATGAGGTGCCAAAGTATTGGAGCTTCAGTTTCAGCATCAGTCCTTCCAGTGAATATTCAGGGCTGATTTCCTTTAGGATTGACTGGTTTGATCTTATTGTTGTCCAAGGGACTCTTGAGAGTCTGCTCCAGCACCACAATTCAAAAGCATCAGTTATTTGGTGCTCAGTCTTGCTTATGGTCCAACTCTCACATCTGCACATGACTATTGGAAGAACCATGGCTTTGACCATAAGGACCTCTGTCAGCAAAGTGATCTCTCTGCTTTTTAATACGCTGTCTAGGTTTGTAATAGCTTTCCTTCCTAGGAGCAAGCATCTTTTAATTTCATGGCAGCAGTCACCATCCACAGTGATTTTGGAGCCCAAGAAAATAAAATCTGTCACTGCTTCCACTGTTTCACCTTCTCTCCACCTTGAAGTAATGGGATGGGATGCCATGATCTTGGCTTTTTTAATATTGAGTTTCAAGCCAGATTTTTCACTCTCCTCTTTCACCCTCATCAAGAGGGTCTCTAGTTCCTCTTTATTTTCTGCCATTAGAGTGGAATCATCTGCATATTAGAGGTTGTTGATATTTCTTCCTGCAATCTTAATTCCAGCTTGTGCTTCATCCAGCCCGGCATTTCACCTGAGGTACTCTGCATGTATGTTAAATAAGCAAAATGACAATATACAGCCTTGTCATACTCCTTTTCCAATTTTGAACCAGTCTGTTTCAAACTGTTGATTCTTGATCCGCATACAGGTTTCTCAGGAGAAAGGTAAGGTGGTCAGGTATTCCCTTCTGTTTAAGAGTTTTCCAGTTTGTTGTGATCCACACAGTCAAAGGTTTTAACACAGTCAATGAAGCAGAAGTAGATGTTTTTTCTGGAATTCCCTTGCTTTCTCTATGATCCAACAAATTTTGGCAATTTAATCTCTGGTTCCTCTACCTATTCTAAACCCAGCTTGAACATCCTTTGGCATTGCCCTTGTTTGAGACTGGAATGAAATTTGACCTTTTCCAGTCCTGTGGCCACTGCTGAGTTTTCCGAATTACTGACATATTGAGTGCAATGCTTTAACAGCATCATCATTTAGGATTTGAAACAGCTCAACTGGAATTCCATCACCTCTGCTAGCTTTGTTCATAGTAATGCTTCCTATGGTGCACTTGACTTCACACTCCAGGACGTCTGGCTCTAGGTGAGTGATCACACTATCATGGTTTTAGGGGCTGTTAAGACCTTTTTTGGCATAGTTCTTCTGTGTATTCTTGCCACCTCTTCTTAATCTTTTCTGCTTCTGTTAGGTCCTTACAGTTTCTGTCCTTTATCCAGCCCATCTTTACATGAAATAGTCCCTTGATATCTTCAATTTTCTTGGAGAAATCTCTAGCCTTTCCCATTCTATTGTTTTCCTCTATTTCTTTGCATTGTTCATCTAAGAAGACTTTTTTATCTTTCCTTGCTATTCTCTGGAATTCTGCATTTAGTTGGGTATATCTTTCTTTTCTCCCTTGCCTTTCACTTCTCTTCTTTCCTCAGCTATTTGTAAAGCCTCCTCAGACAACCACTTTGCCTTCTTTCATTTCTTTTCCTTTGGGACCAACTCTGAATTCTAACAAGCATGGAATGAATGCTGTCTGTTTTTTAAGATGAAAAATGTGTTCATTAATTTGAGAATGAAAGATTCTATACATCTGTTACACATTTTATAGTTTAAAATAACATTTAAAAATTAAATCTCTTAACTGTTTAAGCCATTATTCTTGATATTCTGTTGATCATTATCTCTTTGTGTCTTTGTAAATATATTGGATTAAATAATTTCAATTTAACTATTTTTTTATTATTATTATCTTTGTGTCACAGTAATGCCCCTTATTCTCTTCTTATTTTCATTGGGAGTACTAGTAATTCAACTGTTTAGGAATTTTTAGATTGTATCTGCAGAGCCCACAGGCCAGGCCTCCACAATTCTCCTGCCCTATGAACTGTAGAAATACTCCTGTCTACTTTGGTGTAATGCTGTTTTGGTCGAGAAGTCGTGTCTGACACTTCATGACTCTGCAGACTCTAGCCTGCCAGTCTCCCCTGTCCATGGGATTTCCCAAGCATGAATACTGGAGTGGGTTGCCAATTCCTTCTCCAGGAGATCTTCCAACCCAGGGATCCAACTCACATGTCTTGTGTCTCCTGCTTGGCAGGCAGATTCTTTACCGCTGGGCCACCTGGGAAGCCCTTCTTTGGTGATAGGCTTCAGCAAAATCATTTGTTTAATAAACCATTCTACCGGAAACAAATATCATACCTAAGTAGCTACATAGATAAATGTCTAGAGAGAGTGACACGGAGAGATATGTAAATATAGGTGGTAGACAGTAGAGATAGAAAGATAGAACTATAGATAGAGAGAAGAAGAAAGAGAGAGAGTGAACTTTGTTTCTAAATCACTCCTAATGATCCCTGCCCCCTAATCACATCCTTAGGTAATTGACTCCCCTGTATGTGAATTGAACATAGCTCTGCTTCTAAACAATATCTATCTGTAACATAGGAAAATTGATGAAGTCTCACTTTCCATTTTCCACCTTGTGTGTACTCCCTCTGTGGCTCCTCTCACGTGCTCACTCTGATGAAACCAGCTGCCAAGATGTGAGATGCCCAGTGGAGAGACTCACATGGCAAGGACCTGAGAGGGGCCTCCGGCCAACAGCCATCAACAAACTGAGGCCCGCAGTGCAACAACCCGTGAAGAACTGAATCTTGCCAACCACCTTGTGAAAGAGCTTGGAAGCCAGTCTCTCCCACTCGAGCCCATGGGCGAGACGGTAGCCCAGCTGGCATCTTTCTTGCAGATTTACAAAGGGCTTTGAGCTAAGCTGTGCCCCATTTCCTGACCTATAGAAACTGTGAAACAATAAATGCTTGTTTAAAGTCACTAAGTTTTGGGTTAATTTGTTGTACAGCAAGATAATTAACACCATAATCTGTTCATTCTATGAAACGTGTATGTAAACTATATAAATTTATATTTGATATAGCAAAATGTGATATGTATCTATTTAAACCAATGACTCCAGGTTGACCTGGGCATCTGGAATCCTGTTATAATGTTGTTCCTGTGGGAAAGTATGTAGGTGTGCTTTGAATTTTACAAACTTCCTTACAAACTATTGAAATACAATCCATTGGTGAATTGAGGGCTTTCAATATTGAGGGCTTTTAAAAATTTTTTCTTGATATTTTCATTAAACTTCATAGGATCTGCTGCTGCTGCTAAGTCGCTTCAGTCGTGTCCAACTCTGTGCAACCCCATAGACAGCAGCCCACCAGGCTCCCCCGTCCCTGGGATTCTCCAGGCAAGAACACTGGAGTGGGCTGCCATTTCCTTCTCCAATGCATGAAAGGGAAAAGTGAAAGTGAAGTCGCTCAGTTGTGTCCGACTCTTCGCGACCCCATGGATTGCAGCCCACCAGGCTCCTCCGTCCATGGGAGTTTCCAGGCAAGAGTACTGGAGTGGGGTGCCATTGCCTTCTCCATCATAGGATCTAAATTGAAGGATATGTGTGAATTGATGTCTTTTTTGTACTTTTTCTGCATTTTCTAAATAAATATATCTCATTTTCTTCTTCCTGATAAATTCATACTAATCATCAAAGGACCAACCCAGCTTTTTCTTCCCATGAAGTTTTCCCTTTTCCAGCACAGGACTTAGCACCTTTCAGTAATTCCAACTTCTCCTGGTAGCTCCTCTCTCTTATCTCTCATCACACTTTATCATAATTTATCTTTTTAATCTGGCTTCCCCACTGGACAGTGTATATTTAATCATCTTTATAAGTTCTCTAACAAAATAGTCTCACACGAAGCAGGTGCTCAATGAACACCGGATGAACAGCGGATGAAATGAACAGCGGATGAAAGAATGAATAAATAAACAAAGGAACTTGTGAAAGAGCTGCAGGCACTGGGAGAATATCACTTTTTTAACTGGTTATTTAAATGGCTGTCTATCAATGTTATGGAAACTAGATTAAAAGAGGTGGAATGATACCTCAAAAGAAAAATGTGGTATGTCATCTTTGCTTCAACCTTTGCTCACAAGAAAAGGATGGGAATCTTTGTGGGATGGCTTCTACCTATATGTCACTTCAGTTCAGTTCAGTCGCTCAGTCGTGTCTGACTCTTTGCGACCCCAAGAATTGCAGCACACCAGGCCTCTCTGTCCATCACCAACTCCCGGAGTCTACCCAAACCCATGTCCATCGAGTCAGTGATGCCATCCAACCATCTCATCCTCTGTCGTCCCCTTCTCCTCCTGCCCCCAATCCTACCCAGCATTAGGGTCTTTCCCAATGAGTCAACTCCGCATGAGGTGGCCAAAGTATTGGAGTTTCAGCTTCAACATCAGTCCTTCCAGTGAACACCCAGGACTGATCTCCTTTAGGATGGATTGATTGGATCTCCTTGCAGTCCAAGGGACTCTCAAGAGTCTTCTCCAACACCACAGTTCAAAAGCATCAATTCTTCGGCGCTCAGCTTTCCTCACTGTCCAACTCTCACATCCATACATGACCACTGGAAAAACCATAGCCTTGACTAGACGGACCTTTGTTGGCAAAGTAATGTCTCTGCTTTTAAATATGCTATCTAGGTTGGCCGTGACCTTCCTTCCAAAGAGTAAGCGTCTTTTAATTTCATGGCTGCAATCACCATCAGCAATGATTTTGGAGCCCCCAAAAATAAAGTCTAACACTGTTTCCACTGTTCCCCCATCCATTTCCCATGAAGTGATGGGACCAGATGCCATGATCTTAGTTTTCTGAACGTTGAGCTTTAAGCCAACTTTTTCACTCTCCTCTTTCACTTTCATCAAGAGGCTCTCTAGTTCTTCTTCACTTTCTGCCATAAGGGTGGTGTCATCTGCATATCTGAGGTTATTGATATTTCTCCCGGCAATCTTGATTCCAGCTTGTGTTTCTTCCAGCCCAGCATTTCTCATGATGTACTCTGCATATAAGTTAAATAAGCAGGGTGACAATATACAGCCTTGACATACTCCTTTTCCTATTTGGAACCAGTCTGTTGTTCCATGTCCAGTTCTAACTGTTGCTTCCTGACCTGCATACAGGTTTCTCAAGAGACAGGTCAGATGGTCTGGTATTCCCATCTCTTTCAGAATTTTCCACAGTTTATTGTGATCCACACAGTCAAAGGCTTTGGCATAGTCAATAAAGCAGAAATAGATGTTTTTCTGGAACTCTCTTGCTTTTTCAAGTGTTTTATCTTTTCCAAATTTCCCCCTCCCCTTCTGCCTGCCCTCTACCATGCTGGCTGTCTTCCACTGATTTCATATTCCCTCCCATCATTTTGTACATGCTACTCTTTTTTCCAGGAATGATATTTTCCCCATCTTCTGTTATGTTATCTGGTAATTTTCATCACAGTTGTAACTTTGCCCTTATCTGTGCCACTATCATGTATCAGTTTGTCTGTCACTAGACAAAAAAAAAAAAAAAAAAAAACCCTCTATAAGAGAAGAAAATGGCTTGTTTTTGCTCACCAGCACTCATGAGACAATGGATACTTTTCATTCACAGGAGTTTGACTCTTCAATATGTTCTCCACTTGTATTATAAAAGGCTCAGTTCCTCATATAGGAGTTAACCTGCACATAAGCTGAAAGACAGACTGGTTCCAAATCAAGAAAGAAGTATGTCAAGGCTGTATATTATCACCCTGCTTATTTAACTTATATACAGAGTGCCTCATGAGAAATTCTGGGCTGGATAAAGTACAAACTGGAATCAAGATTGCCAGGAGAAATATCAGTGACCTCAGATATGCAGATGATACCACCCTTATGACAGGAAGAAAAGAAGAATTAAAGAGCCTCTTGATGAAAGTGAAAGAGGAGAGTGAAAACGTTGGCTTAAAACTCAACATTCAGAAAACTAAGATCATAGCATTCAGTCCCATCACTTCATGGCAAATAGATGGGGAAACAGTGGAAACAGTGGCTGACTTAATTTTTTTGGACTCCAAAATTACTGCGGATGGTTACTGCAGCCACAAAATCAAAAGATGCTTGCTCCTTGGAAGAAAAGTTATGACCAACCTAGACAGCATATTAAAAAGCAGAGACATTACTTTGCCAAAAAAGGTCCATCTAGTCAAAGCTATGGTCTTTCCAGTAGTCATGTATGGATGTGAGAGTTGGACTATAAAGAAAGATTAGTGCCAAAGAAGTGATGCTTTTGAACTGTGGTGTTGGAGAAGACTCTTGAGAGTCCCTTGAACAGCAAGGAGACCCAACCAGTCCATCCCAAAGGAAGTCAGCCCTGAATATTCATTGGAAGGACTGGTGTTGAAGCTGAAACTCTGATACTTTGGCCACCTGATGCCAACAATTGACTCACTCGAAAAGACCCTGATGCTGGGAAAGATTGAAGGCAGGAGGAGAAGGGGACAACAGGAGATGAGATGGTTGGATGGCATCACTGACTCAATGGACATGAGTTTGAGTAAACTCCAGGAGTTGGTGATGGACAGGGAGGCCTGGCATGTTGCAGTCCATGGGATCGCAAAGAGTCGGACATGACTGAGTGACTGAACTGAACTGAACTGAAGCTGAAAGAAAGAGTATTTAAGATATGATATGCAGGTAAATTTGATTAAGCCCATTTAGAGTTGCCAAGAAGAAATGAAGCCCTAAAAGCTGTACTGTCATGTCCCACCATCACCCCAAGATTCTTGCTACTCTAATTCTGAGGAACATAAAAGAAGACATATTAACTGGTAGCTGAACCTACCCTAGAGTTCTTTGTGAAATAATTATGAACCATATCAGCCAAAGCATACTGAGTATTAAATAAGCACTTTTCTGATGGGTTGGATTTCCCAGGTGGTGCTGGTGATAGAGAAGCCACCTACCAATGTAGGAGATATGAGAGACATGGGTTCAATCTCTGTGTTGGGAAGATCCCCTGGAGGAGAACATAGCAACCCACTACAGTATTCTTGCCTGGAGAATCCCATGGGTAGAGGAGCCTGGCAGGCTACAGTCCATGGAGTCACAAGAGTCAGACATGACTAACGTGACTTAGCATGCATGTTGGTGTGTTGCATGCATGTTGGTGGGTTACATGCATCACCTTAATCTTCATCACAATTTTTTGAGACAGTAGCTGTTACATGCATTTTACAGATGGGGTGGAGGCACAAAGAAGTCAAAGTCACACGACTAGAAAGCGTCAGAGGAATTCAGTCCCATTTAGCACCCATACTCCTACGGATTTCAAGACACTGGCTCTCTTCTGTTAGAAGTGAGGGAATTTGAAGGTCCAGGAAAGATTTCTTCCAAGAACTGGAGCCGCTTCATGTCGAAGATTATAGATTATGCATTCACTTTCTCATCTGAGCTCCCTCTGAACCCAAACTCCCATCTGAACCCACTTCCCTCTCCTACCCTATGTATCCCTGGATGTGTATTTTAAGCTCACTGTCAGGTTAGAAAAAGCTCAGCATGAATTTTGTGGCCAAGCGACCTAAATTAGAATTGCAGCTCTACTGTTTACAGTCTCCTGTGAACTTGGGAAAATTACTTGAACTCTCTGAGCCTCAATTACCTATCTGGAAAATGGAATCAATATCTGTGTTATTTGTTGGGAATATTAAGTTAATTCATTGCATATAAAGGTTTCAGAGCACCGCTCGTCCCATAATAAGCACTGAATTAGCTGTCATTATTACTATTGGACACAGATTTAGTTAGCATTCAGTGGTATTTGTTTCATCCTATAAATCCACTTGTCTGGTTTATAACACAAGATTTTGCATTATCGCATTGTTGAGGACATATCTCTTTCACAAATGTAAGAATCACTATGAAGGAAGGCCGTGTGTGTTTAATAGCAGAAATAATTTTCACTCTGAGTTGTGTTCATATGCCCTTTGATCAATGGGATTGCTGAAGAACTAAAGTAGTTCGTAGTATGACACTCCAAAATACGCCACCATAGCTTAAGGATTATTCTGAGATGAAAGCAACTGAGAAAAAAAACAGACACAGTACAAACTCTCTCCTAGGAAGAATAGGCTGATTCTTAGTCACTGGAGACAACTCTAGACTTTTATCAGCCCAGAGAGGGCACTGGAGCCAGCTATGTAACAAATCTTCCTAACCAGCCTCTATCTCCCGTTAGTTTCCCCCATGTGCTCGCCCTTCCACAGTTTGCGCCCCTAAAGGCCTAAAATCATTGCTTTGGTTTGTTACTTCTCTGCATTTATTGCTGTTTGTTTGGACACTAGTAAGCCCTGAGTGCTAACCACGCCTTGGAGTTGCTCATCACTAATTTTCTCCCACATGTGTGCAAGCTGCAAATGTTAATAAACTCCTCTTCCTTTTTCTCTTGTTACACTGTCTTTTGTCAGCTAATTCGCAGGGCCTTACGTCATAAAACCCAGAGGGTTGAGGAAAAGTGGAGTGTTTTCCTCTCCTACAGAATAAGTCACCATCTTGGTCTCACTGCAATTTTTTAGTTTTCATTTTTGGAAGTACATTTGCAGTTTAGAAGCATTATGATTCTCCTGATCATCAGGGTTGAGTACTACAGTCCAGATTGCCTGAGTTCTCATTTCTCCACCACTGCCAGGAGGGAGGTTGTATGAGCCAGTCCCTTTCTGTCTGTCATTCCTGTTTTCTGATGCATGAACCCTTCCTAGAGCCAGGGAGCAGCATCAAAGAAAGATTGTGGAGCTTATTATGGTGTGTAAAGTACCTTGCAATCCCTGTCTGAAAGAAGCTATAGCAATGCAGAGAATTCTATGTGATTTTATCTGCAGAGTAAGCTCAGGTTAGAACATCAGCCTGGATTTAAACCATATCTTAGCTTCCATGGCTATTGTGGATTAAAGTCAGTCCATTTTAATGTTCCTAAAATGCAATTTTTTTTCTGAGGGTAGCTAGACATGCGATGCTGAGAAGGATTTAATTCGTTGTGTTGTCTCAGGGATGATGATGTTGGCTCAATTTCGGATGTTAGGAGAAAGCCATAGGGTGCTAAACTCTCCCACTGTTGCAATTCTCAGAATACAATATAATTAAAGAGAAGCAGAAGGACACCTAAGCAAAATGTTAGGATGCTGGACAGTTTGAGAGTAGGGTCAGAGAAGGTTGAGCTTGGCAGTATGGCTCCCTGGTGTGGGGTGTTATCAGGCCAGAATGGATGAGGAGTAAAGAGAGAGACACAGGATTGCAGAGTGCGACTAACTGCTGGAGGGCAATTCTGAACAAACCACAGACTATTAAAAAAAAAAAGAAAAAAAAAGGACACCCTGGGATTAATTGTCATTCCACTGGCCTGTGAGGCAACTGATACCAAATATAATTGAATTACTTTGTAATTATTTCTTTTGGAGTATTTAACCTAAGCTAGGCTTTAGAGATGGATTTTTTTCTCTCTCTCACTCTCTTGCTTTGCCCTGCAAATGGTTCTGCATGACGGATATTTTTCTGCTTTATTGTATTATCTTGTGCAAACTACTCTGGTTTGTTTTCCCCCCTCTTCCTTGCCAATGGGGTTGTTTACTTATCGGAATTAAAGTCAGAAGTGAGCATCTCTTGCCAGCAGGACAGAATTTCTAATAAATATGTAAATAACGCCTCTTTCTGCTGTGGCTGCAGGCACCGCTCTCACATGGCCTGCCTGGGCCACCGTCTGGGGCTCAGGCAGGCTTGGAGAAGATGAGAGATTTTCATCAATCTGTAGATCAGAAAGAAATGAAATTAAATCCAACCCAAGAGGGCAAAAGAGCAAAGGTAAGGTAAATAAGAATGGGCTTTCGTCCTTGTGGTTGTAGAGATGGGTCATTTTGTTTGGAACTGTGGGTGAAAGTGTCTGAAGCTTGACATAACCTGTCATAAGAATGGAACCTGGGACATTCGGGGGTGGCTCAGGATGAAAAGGAAGAAATGTCTCCTCTGCAGGCAGGCCATGATCATTTCAATAATAGTGGTGGCAGCCATCATTAATCATCACGTACACCTGTCTCATGCTGCACTTCTACGCCGGTGGTAATTAACACCTGGTGTCTACATTGCACCTTGAACTCAAAAATATTTTAAGGACATTTTGTACATTTATCTTTCTGCAAAGAAGAAAATAAAATCGAACTTCTGCAGAGGTCAGGATGTACCACTGAATGATGCTTAACAGTATGAACTCTGAAATCAGAATACAAGGAACTGAAATTTACTTTGCCACTTACTAATATTGCATCTTAGTTTTCTGATGTGTAAAATAGGTATCCATGCATTCAGCAAATATTGGTTACCTACCGTGCGCCAGGCAAGTGTTAAGAAAGGGAGATACAGTAGGGAACAAAACAAAGGCCCTCTGGTTAACTATGTCCCCTCTGCTTGACAACAGTGATACCTACCTCAATGAGCTGCCATGAGCATCAGCTGAATGAGTAAGTCTCTGGTGCTTCCCAGGTGGCTCATTAGCAAAGAATCTGCCTGCCAATGCAGGAGACAAGGGTTCGATTCCTGGGTCAGGAAGATCCCCTGGAAGAAGGCATGGTAACCCACTCCAGTATTCTTGCCTGGAGAATCCCCATAGACAGAGGAGCCTGGCGGGCTTCAGTCCATGGGTTGGCTACAGTCCATGGAGTCAGACATGACCGAGCGACTGAGCATGCCCACACACAAGTCCCTGGTGTATATAGTAAGTTCTTGATAAATGTGAACTAGTAGGTTTTAAAGTCACATAAAAAGGCACTTCGGATTAGCAGGCTCCTCAGCCCAGGATCTACTCACTGAGCAATGCTAAGTGTGCTATTACACAGGGCTATAGCCTTGCTGAAAATTCTGCAAAGCTAGGATACACTCTCATGTGGTCAGCAGGCTCCAAGAGAGTGCGGTCGTTGGGGTTTCATGTAACCAACGAAGTGATGAGCTGGGTGTGTCTATGATATGCAGAGAAGTGCTGTGGGAAGACACTTGATTTCCTGACACCGTCCCTCTCCTTCCTGAGGACCTGTCTCAAAGCCTCAGGACTACAGAGGATCTCCTCTTGGTGAACATGCCCTGGTCACAGTTACACCTTATTTACTCTCAAGCAGAAACAGGCTACACTGGCTCCTCTTAGAGGAGATGGGTCCGCAGTAAAATGGCACAGTCAGATTTGCTCTGTGTTCATCTGTTTTTCATGAAATAAAGCAGAATTGGGGACGGAGGCTGCCTCTGGTGCTCTGGGTCTTTCGCCAGCTTAATGGGCTTTGCGAAATGAGTTCCCGGGAAGGGAATCCAGGGGTTGAGTGGAGCAGCGTACCAGAGCTTTGTCAGAATGACATGCTTGGGTGAGCCTCTCTCCACGATAAAGGGAAGAATTAATTAGAGCCATAAATTATGGATTACTAATTACTGTGCATTGTAAAGAAAAAATATGCAGTTAGGTTTGGGCTTGGGGGACCATATGAATGTTTGCATACTTTAACTCAGCCTCCTCTGGGGTTTCTTGTCCTTTTACTCTTCCCTCTGCTTAGGGTGTCTGACCTAAGTGACATCCTAGAGGCATTATTGGCTTATCCACTAGGAAACCAAGAGTGCATTAGCTTTAGAAACCTCCAGGAGTAAATACTTTTAGAAGCACTAGAACCGCCAAGCAGATTGGCTGCTACCTTTTGGATTGAGGCCATCACTGAAGAAAGAAATGCAATTTTGTTACATATTTAAACAGCAACCTCCAAGCATCATCAAGCTGTGGAGACAGACCCCCACCACCCCTTACTCTCCCCAAAAGTAGAATAATTAGCTTTAATATTGGGCAAGAAGACAAATTTCAAAATGGAATTTCTAATATCATAGAATGTTAAGCAGCTATTAAAATGATATTTACATAGTTTTTAATGACATGGAAGGAATCTTATAACCTTAAGCAGAAAAACGGAATAGAAAATTACATTAATATACAGAATGTTCCTAATAAGATTTTAAAAGCGTGGGGTAGATGTTTGGAGGAAATAAGCCAAATTTTCAGGATGGTAGAATTAAAGATGATTTTTCCAGCTCTTTAAAAAACGTATGCATTTTCCAAATGTTCAAAACAGGAACATGCATTACATTTAAAGGGAATATGAGAATATGAAAATTTTAAAAACAAAAGCAAAACACTCCAAATCAGCCATAACAATCAAGTTGATCGAAGACCACTTTCCCATCCCAAATGGTAGCCTTTCAGACTGTTCAGGATGGCAGCAATGGGCACGTTAGGAAAAGAAAGTGTTGCACCAGTGCATTTTGTTTATTATTCCGCTGTATGGGACAGCTCTGGCTGTCTGGGGGTCCATGCCAGTGTTTCTAGATTAGAGTTGGTGATTAGTGAGTGTTTTTGGGAAAAAAAATCATTCTGATAGCAAAATGACTAGTGTATCGGGGGTGCCAGGGTCAGGAGATTACAAGTCAGTACGGGTAAGAATCAATGGTGGTTTGGACAAGTGTGGAGGTAGTGAAAAATGAGACAAAAGCGGACATAATTGAGACTTATTTAACAGCTTACATCACTTGGTCTTAGTAATGGATTTCTAATTGGGGAAATGAGTAATAGAGTTGGTTGTCAGGAGTGATGTCTGTTTTTCTGTGTAATGGAAGGATAGTAAGCTATTCACCAAAAGAAGCAGCTCTGGAATCTGATTGTTTATTAGGAGGGCAGGGGTATGGAATATATTAACTATCTATTTTTGCATAACAGATTGTCTCAAATTTAGTGGTTAAAATCATAAGTATTTGTTCGCTCACTTTCTGAGAATCAGGAATTTAGAAGTGTCTATGTGACTTTGGCTCAGGGTATTGGAATCACAATGCTGGTCAAAACCACATTCATCTGAAGGTTTGACTGAGGCTGGAGAAACTATTTCTGAACTTTCTCATATAACTGTTGCCTGGAGGCCTCACTTCCTTACCACATGGGCTTTTCAATGAGAGCATTGCAGTTGGCTTCCCAAGCATGAGTGACCCAAGAATGGAAAAGGAAGAGGGCAGCTGAAGTGCTTTATATGATCCATTCTCTGAAGCCACACACTGTCATTTCTGTTTTAGACTGTTCATTACAAGTGAGACACTAAGTTCAAGCCACATGAGGTAGAACTAGGTGTCACTTTTGAAAAATGTGTCAAATAATTTCTGAATATATTTTACAGTTACACTAATTTTATTAAGATTTATTTCAACTCTTCTTTGGAAAATAATGTTAAGTTTATATTTTAGTTATTTTTGATTGAAGGATAATTGCTTTATAATATTGTGTTAGTTTCTGCCATACAGCAATGCAAATCAACTACAAGTATATCCCCTACCTTTAGAAACTCCCTCCCCACCCACCCCCATCCCACCCCTCTAGATTATCACAGACCACAGGGCTGAGCTCCCTGTACTATATAGCAACTTCCCACTAGCTATCTATTCTGGACATATTTTAAACCTCCATGGGAGAGAATGCTAGATTATAAGCCTAGTTTTTGACATACTAAGTTTAAGAAGCAAACAAGAAATTCACATCTCAAGTATAGGTAGATATGAAACTTCAATAAGAAACTGCAGCAGAAAATATAAAATTGCAAGTCTTTTAGATTTACATCTTTCAGCATAGTTGAGGTTGCTTAAGAAAGAAGTGTACAGTGAGATTAAAAAGAATCAAAGGGTAAAGAATTCTAACGTTGGGACATCCACTTTATATCTGGGTTGAGGAGGATGAATTCACAAGAAGACAGAAGAAAAGGCCAAGTGGATAAAGGAAAACATGAGAGTGATGTATCATTCATGAAAGCCACTGACTTGGTATCAATTATTTGCAAGAGAATGGTGTTTCAAAATGAAGATCTGGTGTGCTCATCATGGTTGGAGAGTCATTGTTTCTAGATCCTCTTGGTGGAAAGAGCTGGAAAATGGACATATATGTATACTAATCCTCATACACAGACACACAATATTTCTCTATCTATCTTTATGTGTGTGTTTATATATGTAGATTGGTACACATATTTATTTACAGTTGACCCTTGAACAAAGTGACTATTAATATGCATACAATGTATGGTCAGCCCTCAATACCTGCAGATTCAACCAACCACTGACCATGTAGTACTATAATTATTACTGAACAATATCCATGTATAAATGGATCCATATTGTTTAACACACATCATTCAAAGGCCATATATATATATGTATACATATATATGTTTATATATGTAGATGCATGTGTATATACATGAAATACATGTATTTGTATATAACACAAAAATCATGGGTTTCTACTGGTTATTGATTTCAACTCACCTCCAGAGAGTTTATTTTAGCCTTCTCCTTTTCTTTATTTCTAACTTATCCAATAACAAGAAAGCTGATTCTCATTTATACTATACTTGATTGTTCTGGTATGCACAAAAGTTATTTTAGAACTGTCAACCCAAATCCCTATGAGGAACAAATTAACTGGGGAAATTCAGCATTTGAATAGTTATTTTTGCCTACACCCTTCTAGTATCCAGTCACGGTACCATAAGCCAAAGTTAGTTTTTTTCTTCTCTCTCTAGTGTGGTTATGCTATCCACTAACTATTAAGTTTATATAGAGTTAAGTTCATTTGTTACTTTTTAAATTCAATTTTAGGTCCCTCATTCCTATCCTGGTTGGTTTGTTTATTTGGTTGGCGTTTGAAGGATGTGTGAAACAGCAGTATGATTTCAAGAGCCAGAAATTACACTCAGATAAGTAACCTCCTTTCTCACTCCTACTATCTGGTTCCCACTTCTTTGAGTTCCCCTTCTTCTCGCCCATTTCTCATTGCCTATTCCCTCCCATGGGTAACCATTTTCCTTAATTTGTGATTTATCCTTCCTTTATTTCTTTTGTACAAATGAGTGAGTACCTGAGTATTTTCTTTTATCCTCTTTTTTCACAGAGGAAAGAAACATACTGTACAGACATTTCCGCACTTTACTTTTTCACTTACCAGCATGTCTTGGAAATTATTCCATGTCCATTCTTCTCATGTGTGTGGCTGTGCATCTCTTCGTTCTGTGGTTTTAGTCTAGTTTATACAACCACTGTTCTATGAATGTATACTTGGGTTGTTTTCAATATTTTGTAGTTGCAAACAATGCTACAGTGAATAGGCTTGTGTATGTGTATTTCACTATCGTTGTAGATACATTGCTGGCTGTGGGATTGTGGACCAAAGGGCAAGTGTATATGTAGTTTTGTTAGATATTGACAATTTTTTCTCCTGAAGAAATGAGGATGCTTGTTTTCCTGCAGTTTTGCTGGCAGAATATGTTGTCATATTTTTTGTTTTTAATTTTTGCCAACCTATCAGGTGAGGAATAGCATCTCAGAGTTCTTTTAATGTATATGTACACACACACACACACACACACACACCCAAAAGTTCCTTGTTTATAAGAGATATTATCTCTATGTCTGTGTTATATTTTGTGAATGTTTTTGCCCAAGCTGTCAGTTTCTTTACAGTATTTTTTGATGCCAAATTAAAAAAAAAAATGTTTATGTAGTCAAACTTCCCAATCTTTTCTTTTGTTATCTCTGGAATTTTAGTCACTCATTGCATATTTATTGGCTTAATTCCTGCCCCTATTCCCAATCCAAGCTAAATTGTCACACTAAACACTCTTAACCATCCAAGGACAAATAGTCTATATTTAGTTCTTGGAATCCTTCTCCTATCTTGTCTAGAAATAAACTAGAATTATCTTGGTCTCTAAGCAGATGGTTCATTCATTCGCTAACTTCTACCCAACCATTTCTCATTTGCTAACTAGCCTTTAATTTCAGCTCAGATAGATTTCTTGGCTCTTTTTAGTATGTGGTTATACCTATGATTCAGAGATTCTGTCTCCTGGAAGAACAGAAATCCCTTAGCAGTTAGCCACATCCTATCTACCTAAGAGTTGGCAAAATAAATGTTTAACACAGGTTATAGCCAATAAATTCCATACATGTATATAAGCACGTGTTCTACAGAAGATCATAGTGTCAGCAACATTCAATGAATTTCAGTGTGGTTGATTGCCTGCTTGAAAAATGAGCTTTGTGCCAAGTGCTGTGGGTTCTATAAGAGAATTAAAATACACAGTCCCTGTCCTTAGGGAACTCACAGTTTTATCAAAAAGCTAAGGTAAACTCACATGAGAGAAGTAGATTACAACAGAACATTTTCTATAAACAAGAGCCTGTCATTAGGTTGAAAAACACTAATTTCAGATACAGTAAACATTAATTCAAAGAAGGGAGAAATTCCTGAAGGCTGAAATTATTGGGTGAATCTTGAGCTAGAGGAATGGGTAGGAAAGGCTTCCTTCGTAGTTCAGCTGGTAAAGAATCTGACTGCAATGCAGAAGACCTGGGTTTGATTCCTGGGTCCAGAAGATCTGCTGGAAAAGGAAATGGCAACAAATTCCCATATTCTTGCCTGGAGAATCCCATAGACAGAGGAACCTAGCAGGCTACAGTCCATGGGGTCGCAAGAGTCAGGCACAACCTAGTGACTAAACCAAATGAAACAGGAGAGCAAGCAGGAAAAGGATCGGGCACTCATTTCACAAAATGGTATTGAACTGAGCACCTACTATGGGTAGTATAGTAAATATCAGCTACATATAAAATGCAAAACACTATAACCCCTGACTGCCTTCTTAGAAAGTACATACACATGCACAAACCACAAGATTTCTTCATTATTTTAATATTTGCAAAGTATTTTTTACTGAAAAATTTTAGGTGAGATGTACCCAATGGATCCTCTAATATGGTCTTCCTTGGTGATTTATATGGAAAGAATCTGCTTGCAATGCCAGAGACCTGAGTTTGCTCCCTGTGTCAGGGAGATCCCCTGGAGAAGGGAATGACAATCCACTCCAGTATTCCTGCCTGCAGAATTCCATGGACAGAGGAGTCTGGCGGGTTACAGTCTATGGAGTTACAAAGAGTCAAGTACGACTAAGTGACTAACCCTTTCACTTTCACTTTTTTCATCCTCTAAAATATTAGAGGTAATCTGATCTGGTATATTTTCAAGACCTATAGAAAATAATTCTTTTCAATTTTTTGCTCTTAACAATATCACTTCACATTTGTCCCCTCTCCCACTTTGTTTTTTCACTTTAAAATACCATTGACCTCTGAGCCTTTTTCATGGGTGAAGGAACTAAGAACCATGAAGTCTAAGAATGTTTAACAGAAGAGATGAGAGCAGGATCCAGGACTAACACTATGAACTCCTAGCTCGTGTTACTTTACCTTCTCTCTACTGGAGGAGCTGGTTGTGGAACTGAGATGAGTCTAGAGTAGCACTAGCCCTGGTGTCTGTAGACCTACTGGCTTGGTTATTAACCAAGTGATATGAACAAGTCTCTTTCTTTCCCTTTCCAGATCTCAACTTCTTCATTTGAAAAATGGGAGGTGTGGACAGGACGTTCTCTAACGCCTCTTGTGTACAATCGGTCTCTGCTTCTAAGTTCCCAGCCAGCTCACGCTGCGTTCTCCTGTGGCTGGTCATCGGAATGTTCATGGAGTCAAAGATGAGAAGGAACTTGGGCTTGTAGACCTTTTGAGCTACGCTCCGCCTCCACATCTGTGACAGGGGGTCCCCACAAGAATGCCAGGTTCACATTGCTCCGGGGGCCTTTGATGTCATAACTGGAGGGCTGTGAGCAGTGAAAGAAGAATTAGGAGCATGGAAGAGGAAAGAATTTCAGGAAAGAACTGACCTCTGATGTAGATACCTTAGGTTAGAGGGTTTTGTACCTAAGTAGCAAGAAATGTTATATAAAAGGATCACTGGGGAAAGTGAGGTCTCCTAGTCCCTGTTCTGAGCAGCACTGTGAAAAATGAACTGGAAAAAGCCAAATGTACAGATCATCTAGGGAAGCTGAAATCGAGCAGTAGGATATTAAACACAAAAGAGCTGAAGTTAACATGAGGCGTTATTGGTTTGGGGAGATGGGCTGTTTCCCCACGGTCCATAATTAGAACTGGGAACCTTTTGCATGTAATTAAGTGTATGAGATTGGTTTCACAATCACAGCTGAGCAAGTCTGAAACATTTTTTTTCCAACTAGCATTTGGGATTAGGAATTTTTTTTTTTCCTCTCACTTGTAAAATGTTAGTTTCCTGTTTAGGAAATTGAGGCTAATTCTACTTCCACAAGCATTTTCGTTGCTAATAATAATAAAATGTGTTTTGCATATGTGATGTGAAATCAACAAGGTGCCCCACAGAAGCAAGATGGCCTTTGAGGCACATTTTCTCCCTCAAGGAAGCTGTCACTGAGCAGCTGATTAATTACTGTAATAATCATAATTTTTAAAAATTAAAAAATTCTTCTTCCCATTCATTAAGTACACCACAGATAGGTGCCAGAGGTAATTATTGTCTAGAAGTACTTCCGAATTATCTTTTCTAATCCAGCCATGCTGACATTTTTGAGAGGAAAAAAAAGTGTTTTGCCTTTCCTCTTATGAACGGAGTGACATTTGAATATGCAAACAGTGTCAAAGTCTGCCCTGTGGATGTTTTCTGGAGGTATGATTTATGAGGCCAGCCAATTGTATTTGCTATCACACTAAGAAAAAGGTCATTAGACAAAGGAGTTCTACCTACTGGGGTCTACAGCTCATCTTGTGATATTTTAATTGTTGCTCTTATGCTGACTTCCAGGCATACCTCATGGGGTGTGGGCATCAGTTTGCCTGGGTTTTGTGTATATTCTCTGTTTGTGGTGTGGTTTCTGCCAATTTACCCTCATTCTTGGGATAGATGAGGGACATTGAGTGTAACAGAAGCCCGTGAAAATCTAAAAAAAAAATCTATTTTACTCAACGAGTTCAACTTTTTCCCAAAGACAAAAAATTTTCTCCACGTAAGAATACTAGAGGGGTTGCCATGCCCTCCTCCAGGGGATCTTCCCAACCCAGGGATGGAGCCCCGGTCTCTATCACCCCCTGCGTTGACAGGAGGGTTCTTTACTACTGGCACAACCTGCGGAGCCCCTCTGAAGTATACAGCGTTGTCTAAACTTGAGATCATGAAGAAAGTGAGCTGTCTGTTGGCAGTTCCTCTTTAGGGAGACTGAGTATGTGCAGTGTCCTTTCATTGGCTCTATGGTAACTACAGTTGCAGTTAAATCATTCAATCTTAGAACTAGAAAGAACTCACACACCAGCTTCTTTAACCCCTCTCACAACATGACTCTCCTTTATTAACACTCCCAGAGTGACATTCAGACTCTACTTCATTATCTCCAATGAGAAGGGATTCACTTTCTAGTCTATAAGAAGCCACATTCATTTCTGAGCAGCCCTTAATCTATAATGATAATTTTCTGATGCACTGTAATTTGCCTCCTTGCCAAGTTTGCCCTAGTTTCAATCTCGAGAGCCACAGGGAAGAACCTATCTCCTGTATCACAAAGAAGCTCAAAGAGAGCTATGCCACAAATCTGTCCACCTCCTGGCTAAACATTCTCTCAGCTGAGTAAGGTTTTGCATCCTCTCTTAATGTTCTAATAATTAGAATAATACTTACCTTTTTAACCACTAGTTAAAAACCATAGTCTACTGATTACTGTGTTTAACCAGGAGACATAATAGATCATAGTCATATAGGTGTGCTTAGTGTTACATAGTGGAGAAGGCAATGGCAACCCACTCCAGTACTTTTGCTGGAGAATCTCATGGACGGAGGAGCCTGGTGGGCTGCAGTCCATGGGGTCGCTAAGAGTTGGACACGACTTGAGCGACTTCACTTTCACTTTTCACTTTCATGCATTGGAGAAGGAAATGGCAACCCACTCCAGTGTTCCTGCCTGGAGAGTCCCAGGGACGAGGGAGCCTGGTGGGCTACCATCTATGGGGTCTCACAGTCGGACACGACTGAAGCAACTTAGCAGCAGCAGCAGCAGTGTTACATATGGGCTTCCCTGGTAGCTCAGCTGGTAAAGAATCCACCTACAATGCAGAAGACCCTGGTTTGACTCCCGGATTGGGAAGATCCCCTGGAGAAGGGACAGGCTACCCACTCCAGTATTCTTGGGCTTCCCTGGTGGCTCAGATGGTAAAGGGTCTGCCTGCAATGCAGGAGACCTGGGTTTGATCCCTAGGTTGGAGAGACCCCGAGGAGGAGGGCATGGCAACCCACTCCAGTATTCTTGCCTGGAGAATCCCCATGGAGGGAGGAGCCTGGCGGGCTACAGTCCACGGGGTCGCAAAGAGTCGGACAGGACTGAGCGACTAAGCACAGCACAGCACAGTGTTACATACGACCTCTAACGTCCTACATGCAAAACTCTGTCCCTTTATCTTCCACTAGCAAGTTCTATTGGAAAGGGAAAATAATGAATTATTATAGAGATAATTTGGAATACATTTATATCTATTATAGGCATTTTAGCTGCAAGTAACAAAAAATTCAACAACTCAAACCAGTTTAAACAAAAAGAAAATGTATTAACTTAGATAATAAGTAATATAGGGGTGGGGTGGGACCTCAGGATTGATTGGTGTAGTGTCCTAGTGATTTCATAAAGGACCCTGGTTCTTTGTGGGCTTCCCCAGCGGCTCAGTGATAAGAATGGGCCTGCAATGCAGGAGCCATAGGAAATACAGTTTCAATCGCTGGGTTGGGAAGATCCCCTAGAAGAGGGCATGGCAACCCACTCCAGTAGTCTCACCTGGAGAATCCCATGGAAAGAGGAGCCTGACTGGGTACAGTTCATGGGGCCACAAAGAGTCCGACATGACTGAAGCGACTTAGCGTGCAAGCACCTGGTTCTTTGCGGATCTGTTTGTCCATCTACACTACCAGCTTTAATTCTAATCCCTGTCATACTTGCAGAGTAGCAAGCATGGCTGTTTGCTTTTTTGGACATGTCTGATGAAAAAGAGTCTAGCTTCTCGTCTCTCTCAAAGAACTAGGAAAATATTTTTCCAGCAAATTTTTCATGTAGTATTATTGACTAGAAGTGGTTTACATACCTACCCATAAACTTATTGCTGATAAAACTGATCTAAAAGCCAAGCTTAGACTCATCAGATACCACCCCAGAGATGGGCATGGCATCTTGCCCAGATCCCATATGTGATTGACTAACAAACACGAAGAGTTTTAAGTAGGAAGTAAGCAACCAGCATTATGTTGTAGATTGCTATAATGAAAAAAAAAAAGCTAAATATTCACAAATTTCAATGTTTATAACTAATATTTTTTATTTTATCTCTTGAGTTGATTATTCATCTGCTGGCTCTGTGCTCCATTTTCACACACCGTTGAGTTCCTTTATAAATAATGGAAAGTAAGTCTGTAGACTATGTTTCCTAGACTTCTTTCCCAAATAGCTTATTATTAGATTCTGCCAGAATAAGGAATTGGAGAAGACTGGTAGGCAGAAGGAAGGCAGAATATATTATTTACCTGTTTCTGTCAGTGTCTCCAGCAGAAGCATTACCAAGTATGGGGGTGTGGATGGGGGTGGTGGATGGGTTCCTGGGTGAAGATAACAGAATTCTAACAGAAGTGGTGATGGGAAGCAACCCGTGGTTCAATGCTCATCACATCACATTAGTCATGTGTCTGTCCTTGTGTCCATGCTTGTGTCTGTCCTTCAGTGCATCCTGGATAAAGGCTATGGATGATTTAAGAGAGATCTGATTTGTTTATATCTGTTTTGTTATCTCATATTTAGTAGCATATAGCTTAGGGAAGAAAATTTATTCATTACCAAAAAAATGTAAGAGTCTTCCAATGAAGACCTTATTTACAAAAGAAATATCTTCCCCACTTAAGTTAATAATCTACAGATTCACACTTGTTGGTGTTAAAACTTAATGTTTACTTTTTTTTTTTTTTTTTGCTCCTGGGAAGACTTTCTCCCAGGGCAGTGAATCTCCCGTGGTGACTCTCTGCTGAGCCACAATCAAATTGTATCAATATTCAGTCAAGAAAACAGAAGCCAGCTTCTGTTTAAAAGAGGGAATTTAATACAGGCCATCAGTCACAAAATTATTAGAACACTTTCATTCTTAGAGAAGATCTTGGCACAAGGACTTCTGGTGCTTTGTTTGAATTAGCTTGTCAGCATTGGGATGATTATTCTATTGAAAAGCATGTCATGGAAAGAAAGTTCTACAAACAGATTCTTAAGTTAATACAATTTAGGGTGATGTCCATGCTTTAGGGGTCCTGCGAAGTGGTGCCAGAGCGGTTGCAGCAACCTGCCTGTCAGAGCTCTAAATAATACCATCGTCTATCCTGTTTCTTCAGCTCAAGATTATTCATCTTTAAGTCATCACTTCTTCACCCTCTTTGCTTCTTTGATACTTCCAATAATTTTGTAACAAAGTCCCTAAGTAAAATGTTATCTGTTAGAAATACCTAGACTGGTTTCTACTTTCTTGCCTAGATAGTACGGCTTTCCTTGAATGCTACAACTCCAAACCAATCACCATTCAGGGAGCCGCAATGAGAGCCACTGCTCTGGAGACCAATGTTTCACTAGCTCAAAGTATGCTTGAAATCTGGGGGCTTTATTTGACACTTTACAGGAGGTAACAACTTATATAACTTCTGCCCCAATCACCTTTGTTTTATTTAGGCTTAGCTTCTTTTTTTTTTTTTTTTGTATGAAAAAAAAAAAAATTCACCCAAAATACCTTAAGATAATGCAGTTCTTGGACTTGCTCTTTCTTCCTCAAGGGCTACATGTCCACTTTCTTGTGATCTCTTTTTCTTCTGTGTGTTTGCTCTAATCTCCTCTTACTGACTTGCCCATTTTTTTAAATGCAACTCTTTATAGAAAACTGCCTCATTGATTCTTCATATTTATTATTTCTGTTTTCTGGTACTTTGAGCTTCCACTGTACTCCCAACTCTGCTGGATCCCATTGTATTTCTCAATTTGAAATCTGGAGGAAGGAAATCTGATTACCTAGCACCTCTCTCTTTGTCAAGCAATGCTAAAAACTTTGGACTATTCTAGATATTGGCTGCCATTAGGTCAGATTCTACCTGTGGTCCAAGCAGCCATTCCCTGGGATGAAAGATACTTAAACAAAATAAAGCTCAATGGCTTCTCTCACATCAAGGGGACAGAAAAAATGTTGGCATGTCCAACATAAGCTTCAAGGTAGATAGTACATTACTCTTCCTGTTACAGACTCGTAACAACACGAAGCCCAAGTTCAAAGTTATGTTTTGTTTTGTTTTTCCTGTTTGGCTGGCATGTTAACATGTATAAAAGCCTTATAAAACCCTTATGGAGACAAACAAGGATTATACTCTCGGAGCCATTAAACATGTTGAGAAATGTCCCAGATCTCATTTCTCAACAAAAATGACCCTGAATGCAGATATTAGATATTTATTAGGCAGTGTGAAATAGTAAAATACAACAAACAAACAAAAAAACAGAGTCATATATTTCAGGGTTCAAAATAATACATTAAAGAATTTTCTTATATGTTAAGCCACTGAAATATACAGAAGTTGTCCCCAATTACGCTCAGATCTTAATTTAAAGGGAGAGACATAAAACATAAGTAATATATTTTTATGTTGTGATAAGGGTCCCCTGTTGGATCAGCTTTTAAAAACAAACTACCTCATACACAGAAAATAACTGTGATATCCTGAAAACTTCTCAAAGAAGCTCTACACAAAAAATTTGATTAAATGTATTTCATCATTTATTTTTCTTTTTTAATGTCAAAGGATCTAAAGTAATCTAGATCTACAGGATTGTACCTAGTCAATTCATCCACCTACACCTAAAGTCCTTTATTCCTGCAGCTCTGTTATTCCTAGTAGGTTCTTTCCCTGATCTTCATCCTTGTCTCTAACTGCCTTCTTTCCTGACACCCATTAGTTAATTCCGATGACACACTTTTATATCTACCTTTGCCTCCCGAGACTGTCTTAGACATTTCTTCCATTTCCTTTGATTTCCATTATTTCTGCACTTTGCCTCACCCAGTGGTTGATTTGTGATACAAAGGTATTGGTGAGTACTTGAGAGACTAAAGTTGTCCCAATGGAAGTGGAGACAATTAATCTGAGACCAGCTCACTTTTAAAATACAGCTTCCAGGTCAGATAAGAGGGAGTCTGTTTAAAGATGCTTATTGACACGATGAACTTAAAAGCCAAAACTCCATTCAGGGCCTGGGCTGCATTTCTTGTGTTGATTTAGGGGATCATTGTTTTTTTTTCTTCTTCTCCATTCCCTCCTTTATGATTTCACTTACACAAATAAATATTTCAGAATCCAAAGTAAGGATTGCTAGGCTATTTTTTAATTCCCCAAAGCCTCTTTTCCTGCAATTTAAGGCTGCCATTTTTTAAATAAATTCTGATTTCTTACCTTGCTCAGAAGAATAAAGGATCTGTAATATTTTTTATTTTAATCAATATTTGACTTTTTTCTTCTCATTCACCTTCATCCCTCTCCCCGAACATTGACATGTCCTATTCCTTTTCTCTCTCTCTCTCTTCTAATCTGAAGAGAAAAGGTGGCTGTTTTTGCAAGCAATGTAAATCCAACTTCCTGGTCATTCAATTGTGATCAAGTTCTGCCTGGGAGACTGAACATACTACGTCTACGAGGCGTGCAACATCTGTCAGTAAGAATGAGATGGGCGATCTGTAATGCAGCAAACGTCCAGTGCCTGGACCGATGCCACAGACGTGCCTGTTGGGAAGTTGGCTTTTATCTGCTGCTTCCTCAGTCTTCCTTCCAGAGGTGGAGGCTGTTTACATGTTCTGCAGACCCCAGAAATTATTTCCATAATCCAGGCATGAAAATCCATTCAGCAGTTCTATTCGGTGTATATGCCCAGCTGACCCAGCAATCCCACTGCTGGGCATACACACCGAGGAAACCAGAATTGAAAGAGACGCGTGTACCCCAGTGTTCATCGCAGCACTATTTACAATAGCCAGGACATGGAAGCAACCTAGATGTCCATCAGCAGACGAATGGATAAGGAAGCTGTGGTACATATACACAATGGAATATTACTCAGCCATTAAAAAAATACATTTGAATCGGTTCTATTGAGATGGATGAAACTGGAGCCCATTATACAGAGTGAAGTAAGCCAGAAAGAAAAACAACAATACAGTATACTAATGCATATATATGGAATTTGAAAGATGGTAACGATAACCCTATATGTGAGACAGAATAAGAGACACAGATGCATGGAACAATTTTATGGACTCTGAGGGAGAAGGTGAGGGTGGGACATTCTGGGAGAATAGCATTGAAACATGTATATTATCATATGTGAAACAGAACACCATTCCTTGTTCGATGCATGAGACAAGGGCTCAGGGCCGGGGCAATGGGATGACCCAGAGGGATGGGATGGGGAGGGAGGTGGGTGGGGGGTCCAGGAAGGGGAACACATGTAAACCCATGGCTGATTCATGTCAATGTATGGCAAAAACTATTACAATATTGTAAAGTAATTAGCCCCCAACTAAAATAAAAAAAAAAAAAAAGAAAATCCATTCAGCAAATAAAATACCACAGCCCCACCCAGAAAAGGACTTCCACGGGAGTGACTTTATTTTCTCAATACACAGTCAGCTGTGTCATTCTCAGAGTAGCAGTTGGAGCTAAAGACAAGAAGGAAAGAAGGCTGACTGGTGAGAGTACAAGATTTAGATGAAAAACCTCTTTAAGGCGAGCAGAAAGCCTAGGCAGTGCCACTGACATAGTAAAACTGGGTGGGCAGGCTCTTGGACACGTCACTGATACAGGTAGCAAAGAGCAAACATTCAGAAACATGTTTGTGTCTAAAGAACTCACATCCTTTTATCTCTTCATTTATTCAAATAATATTTATTGAGCACTTACTATATGGCAGACACTGTCCTAGACACTGCCCTAGAAATACAACAGTGGATAATATAGAGATTAATCACTGCCTTCATAGCAATTATAATCTAATAGATGATGTATTAACAAAGTTTCACATATGACCCACAAAGGGCGGAAAAGCAGAGTAATTAGAGGATAACAAGGTGGGGTGTTTACTTAAGACAGGGATGTGAGGAATAATCCTTCCTGAGAGTGGGACTTAACTAATGAATGGAGGATGGAGGGAACCGTGAACCTATGTGGGAACAAATATTCCATAAGTAGGACTAAAAGGGCAGGGCAGAAGTGTGCTTATTGTGTGAGAGCTGAGAGAAACAAATATGGATGAGCATGGAGAAGGGAAGAAAGATGAGAAAGCTAGGAAACAGACGAGGCAAGGACTTGTAGGCCCTAGAAGAGAGTTTAGATTTTATCCTGATGGTGTTGGGAAACTATAAGACATCAGCTTGGAGGTGTTGAAATGATGGTGGTGGTGGCGGCGATCATGGTGATGTGTGTAAATGCTATACCACATGTGCCAGACCTGGTTTCCTTGTCATTAAATGGAGCCAAACAACCTACCCGCCTCCCAGACATTCATGGTGATTAAATGATATGGCATGCAAAGCACTTAAAATAATGCTCAGTAAGAGTTGTTACAGTCATTATTGTGATCATCAGGGACCCGGCTATTTGTGCTCACCATCTTGACCCCATTTGTCCCCCAAGTACATTTTAAATACAAATATTTTAACCACAATTTTGCTAACTTCCATAAATGTTGGTGGAGGAAGTATTTTCCTAGCAAACTCCATTAAGCCAATTTAGTTCTTTGATCAATGTCCTATATTGCATAATTTGATCATTCATAATTTTTCCCATTTTCATTAGCACTATTTTTTTTTCCATTTCAAATTTACTGCAAGATTAAACTATCTCTTAAGTTTAAATGATGAAGTCAAGTGGCAGTTTCAAATCGGTGTGGTTAAAATATTCTGCTGCTTAAGAATCCTGAACCTCAGAGAAGTGAACTGATTTCCCCAAATACAGTCAACTAGCAACTAACAGAGGTGAAATCCAACCTAAGTCCATTTAGTTCTGATACCATGACCTTCAACCATGGTACCTTTTTTTGGAAAAGAAAGAGAGAGTAGGAGGAAAACGAGGAAGAGAAAAAGGGAAAAAGACTTAACTACCAGGGTTAATGTGGGGCTCAACTGACATAATATATGGAAAGTGCTTTGGTAAATTGTGAAGTGCTGTACTATTTTTAGTACTAACAGTAAAAATAAGATTCATTTCCGAATCTAGAAGAGCATGGGCAATGCATGTGAATGCACACTCATTCCTGGCTGAGTGTGCTCATCCAGATTGGTGAATTTCATTTCCTAAAGGTCTTGATTTGTCAAATGCATCACAGACCTACTTTAGCATATGCTAAGAGCCTCCAACAATAAGAATAGATGGGGGAACCTGTTTGGATTGGCCCAAGATGGGTCTAAGAACAAAAATTGGCTATGATGGCAGAGGAGGTCTTTAAGAGGGTCCTGGAGATCTGAAACAACTTGAATTAAATGAGCTCCAAAGGACAACTGGGGCCTGTTGTTTGTTGAAGAGGGTCTAATTCAAAGATTTCAGCACCCAGACATCAGGGAGATGATAGTTCTTGAGAGAAGTGCCATTCAATATTCCTTCTTTGAGTACTTAATATACTGAGGCACTGAGCTAGCGGCCAATGGTATGAAAAGATGCTATCTCAACCTCAGGAAGCTCACTGCTCCTTAGGTAAGATAAGTTTGCTAAAAAAAAAAATAAGCATGATACAATATCAAAGCCATGGTGGAGGCATAGGGGACATACATCTACCCCTATGGGAAAGAGTTCCTAATTTTCAAGGACTAATAGTAACAAGATATACAAGGTAGAAAGTGTATTCCAGTAAAATAAGATTGTGCAAGTGAAAGGATAGTGATAAGAGAATGGGGCTGCCAAGGGAGCACATGCCATGACTGCAGAGGATGTGAGGTGGGTAAAGGATGCAATGACTCAGGTGCAGTGGGAGGAAAGCAGCTGGTGTAGAGAATTACATAAGGAATGGACAGGTGAGTCAGGGCATGACTCAGACAGAGAGAAGTCAGTTCAGTTCAGTTGCTCAATCGTGTCCCACTCTTTGTGACCCATGGACTGTAGCACACCAGGCTTCCCTGTCCATCGCCAACTCCCGGAGCCTACTCAAACTCATGTCCATTGAGTCGATGATGGTATTCAACCATCACATCCTCTGTAGTCCCCTTCTCCTCCCACCTTCAATCTTTCCCACCATCAGGGTCTTTTCCAATAAGTTGGTTCTTTGCATCAGGTGGCCAAAGGATTGGAGCTTCAGCTTCAGAGTCAGTCCTTCCAATGAATATTCAGGACTAATTTCCTTTAGGATGGACTGGTTGGATCTCCTTGAAGTCCAAGGGACTCTCAAGAGCCTTCTCCAACACCACAGTTCAAAAGCATCAATTCTTTGGTGCTCAGCTTTCTCTATAGTCCAGCTCCCACATCCATACATGACTTCTAGAAAAGACGGAGAGAGAGTACTCAAAAAGGTCTGGGAAAGAGGCTGAGTGCATATCTCTGCAAGGTAGGTGGTGGCCACAGAGAAGTAGTTTTGTGTCTCAGGAAAGAGACTGGCAGAGACCAGCTCTGGTCATAACCCACTGCAGACACTGAAGGTTAAGACAGTGACCAAAGCCAAAAGTCATAGATAAGAATGGGTTAGTCAGATGAAAGGTGTCTTGCAATTGCTACTATTAATAGAATAACCAACAAACTAAATCCATTCCAAGAAACTAGGAAAATGAGCCTAGAGAGGCCTCCTGTTCCTGAAGGCCAGTGTCTTGGGCACAGCTTCTAAATAGCTGGCCTAGGACTGAGTGAGACAGGGCTTGCAGGTGGAAGATTTTGAAACACAACTGGATTGGGACATGGGACAAGTGGGGACTGATACAGTTTATAGTCCAGAAATATGTGTGGACTCTTGGAGATAAGGTTGTTGCTGATTCATTAATAATTGTTAATTAGATTAATTAATAATAACTCACTAATAATTCAGTTACCATTTAGTGAGCCCTTTTATTTTAATTATTTCTTCCAGTCTGTGAGTTAGTTGTTCTTACTCCTATGTATGTGGAAAGTGAGGTGCTATAACTTGCTTAAGTGAATTAGGTGGTGGCTCCCAGACAGAGAGACCTCTGTCCTAAATTCCTGGATCAGTGAACATTTCCTTCTATGGCAAAAGAGTGAGACATCTGATATGGGAAAAGATGAGGTTAAGCTAAGGATCTTGAGAGAAGGAGCTTATTCTGGGTTATCCCAGTGGGCCTTAATTTCAATCACATGAATCCTTGTAAAACAGTTACACAGAGAAGACACCCAGAGAAGGGAAAAGACAGCATGACCACAGAGCTAGCGACTGGGGTGATGTGAACACAAGCTAAGGACTGCTGGGCAGCCAGAGCCCCTGTAGGAGCCAGAGCCCTGCCAACACATCGATTGTAACATTTGGATTCCAGAACCGTGAGAGAATAGGCTTCTTTTAAGTCACTGAGGTTGTAGTAACTTGTTACAGCAGCCATAGAAAATGAATGCATTCCTCAAGATCACAGTGCTGAAGGTAGACACAGCATTCAAACCCAGGTCTGTCAAACCCCAAAGTTCTTGGTTTCTCCCATTCCAAAGCATCCTACAATGGTGCTAAACTGGTTTAAAGTTTCTACAGAAAAAAAATTCAAAATGGTGTTGTAGAGACAGAATCTCATGATGAATAATTAGAAGAGTTGATGTCTACCACCATGGACTTTGCCACCAAATAATGAAGCTGCAACTTGGCAGCAAACTGGAAAGGAGAGTTGAAACAGGAGGTCCGGAGGTCAACCCAGGTGAGGGGGTGACGGTGGGAAAGAGGTCAAGGAAGCAGCTCAAGTATGCCAGACACACAGAAACCTTGGACAGCTGTGAGTTCTCTTATTACACATCTTTATCACGAGACAGGCAGAACACATCTGTGCTCAGGATACCAGCAGTATCAGGAAACAATAAACCAGATTGGAGGGGACACGAAGATCAGGAAGAATTTGCTATTTTTTTTTTTTTTTTTTAAGGCATCAAAACAGTCATGATTGGAAAAGTCAGAACTTTTGTGCAACTTCCTAACAAAGTCATCAAGTTTTTATTTTAAAGTATAAATGACTGGGGACTGACTATAACTCTTTTCTGAATTAATTCATTCCTGTATTACAACAACTATGAAAGGAAGGAAAAATCAGAAAATAATGCCTCACCCCCAGGAAGCCTAGGAGGAAGGAAGAAGGCTCATCTGTTTTGGGTCCTGGGACCAAGCAAGGGAAGGACCAGAGACAGGGAGGTGAGGGAATAATCTCTGTACATCTGACATCTGAACATGGTTTGAACAAAACTGAGGTTGAGCCGTTGATGAGGTGGGGGTGGGGGGGGTAGGTAGCTGAAATCGGGCTCATGAGTTCCAAGGGTTGCTGGAGCGAATATATGAAGCCAAGCAGATTAGATTTCTGAGGCTGCCATAACGAATATCACCAATTACTGGCTTGAACAATGGCAATGAATTTTCCCACCGTTCTGGAGACGAAGTCTGAGACCCAGGTGCCGCAGGACGGGTTTTCTCTCGGGCCTCTCTCCGTGGCTTGCAGACGGCCACCCTCTCACTGCTTTGTGCTCACCTGGTTACCATTTTGTGCATGGGCATCCCCGTGTCTCTCCTTTTTCTTATAAGGAGAGCAGTTGTGTTGGATTAGGGCCCGATCTCACAACCTCATTTTAACTTAACTACTTTTTAAAAGTCCCTATCTCTAAATGCAGACACATTCTGAGGCACTGGGGGTTAGCGCTTCAATCTATGAATTTTAGAGGGAAAAATTCAACCCAAAATACCGGAAATAAATGTAGATGTGGATCGACAAACTGGACAGAAAGAGAAGTGGATTGTGCAAAGTAGGAAGAAATCTGGGTGCATTCTGAGAGAAAAACCTAAGGTGGCAGAGGACATCCAAACCCCGATTTTACATGCTTTCACCAAACATTTGGAGATGGTAGTGAAATTAACATTTATTTGAGCACTTACTGCATGAGGTGCTGTGCAAGGTACCATATGTATGTTCACTGTTTAACCCCCTAAAATAGACACTACTGTCATTCATATTTTAGAGGGGACGTAGCTAAGGCACAGAGAGGGAAATTAACTCACCCAAAGTCACACAGCTAAAAATGGATAGAGCTGTTATGTGAACTCAGACAGTCTAACCCCAGAGCTGCCACATTCAAGAACAACACATCACTAACAGAAGACAGTGTCAGTGAGGATTCAGTATCACCCATTCCTGGGTTCAAATCCTGACTCTCTTCACTTATTAGCATTTTGATCTTGAACCAATTGTTTAACTTTCATGAGCCTTCATTTCTTAACCATGTAATGGAAATAACATATCTTTTCCAGGGTTACTGTGAGGAATATGTAAAATAATTATACAGGCATATTACATGCCATGTACATTACTACCTCAATTAGTTCTTGTATCAGTCTTACAAAATACTGAGCTATCATTATCTCCACATTAAAGTTAAGGAAACTGAAGCACATTGAGGTTAAGCAGTTTGACTAGGTTTACACCCCCTAAATGACAGAGTTGGGATTTAAACTCAGGCATTTTGAATCCAGAATCCTCACTCTAAATCTCCTCATAAGAGATCAAGGAGGAGGTCAGCAAATATTATTATTATTATTATCATTATTGTTAAGATCAAATCCATGTGATTTGAGAACATTGAAGTACTAACTTGTCCAAGTATCGAGGTATGGTTAGGGATAAATTGAAACATATGGACTAATAATGGATTAATATTTTTAAATATATGTCAACATAGACATAGAGGAGAATCCAAATTCTATACTTAGTGGTAGAACCAAAGTCAGAGGCACTCAGCCTGTCTTCTGTTACCCAGGACAACTCAGCTCTGGTTCAACCTCTATGTAGCCCACCGAGCAAAAGCAAAGTCCTGTAGTCCAGTGCACCCACTGTTCCTGGAGGCTGTGCGTCAGCTCCCTGTTGTTCTGTGTCCATCCTAAGTGTCTTAGACAGCTTTCTTCCCACCACATACAGTGTTATCCCGGAAGATGTTCTATTACATACCATTTATCCACACGGTCAGGTTCCCAGGAGTGTTTTAGCACCCCTTATATCGTGGCCTTGGCAGCTACTCAGCTGGTCTCCCCTTAGTACACCTTGTCATTGATGAAGCTACCCCCAGCCTCAGCCTCTAGATAGAATCAGAATGTATTTAATGCTGAAAAGGACAGACAGCATTCAGACCCACCCCACCCTATCCGCACAGCAGATCCCCAGTGAGAACAACTCCCCTCTCTCTGGTGAGCTGAGATAATCCATTAGATTACATAGAAGCCCCCAGAGTCAAAGGTTTGGGGGTTGGCTGAAAAGAGACAAAGAGGGCAAGATGGAAGACTAGGGCAACCGGGCTAGAAAATCCTAAAGATTAGTAATATTTATTCAAATGTTAGCTGTCGTCATTTTTAGTAGAGGAGTTAAAAGCCATTGTTTCATATTCCATGCAGGGTTTTCACAATCCTCGTATCCATTTGCCCAAAGAAAGAAATGGCTGAAGCAGTAAGATGACAGAGGCGGCTGTTTCCCTCCTCAAGGCCTGGATGGGATCAATGTCAGGACCGCCAGCCAAGCCTAACCGAGTCCAGTTTTCATCATGCAGATTTGGTGACAAATTCATCATGGCAGGCGACACGTGTGTGATCAGGGCGACTACAAAGGCTTGACTCGGGTCTGTCCCTGAATGTTCTGAGTTACTCACAAAGGGAATTCCACCTAAAATTAGAAACCTTCACGGGCTGAACATGTCGCAAATTAAAGATTCCTTTTACTTCCAGGCATTCAGAAATTAATTCTCATGTGCTTGAGTATTTTTATGTTTATGCTACATTGTAAAATAAAAACCTATTTTTACTAGCTTAACTTATTTGGCTTATTAGTACCAATTTTCTATTAAAGAACACTAGGCTGCCTACTCCTTGGGGCAAAGAATGTGTTAAATTCTTCATATCCTAAGGGACTTACACCTAGCAGATGCTTAGTAAATGTTCAGTGGAGGAAAACACGGATGATTTTTGTCTTTTCCTTTATATGTACTATAGTTTAAAGTAGTCAAAAATAATCTTTATAAAATACTGTTATTCAGACTTTTCATGAAGGCATGTTTTTCTCAACTGCCCTCTACCCTTTCGGCATTTCCAAACAATCAACTTTCATAGAATTTGCATGACTGCTTCAAAGTTTACCAATTAAATTCACTTTCATTCTAAAGAATTTGGTGAATGCTTTCTTTAATAAGAGACAAATTTTGAGATGTTGCTACAGAGGTCAAATGTAGGCCAGGATTCCAGGGCCATAGCTGGCTACTGCAGTATTAGCAAAAACCTAATACAATACAAGGATTTGGTGAATGAAGTCATGAGGATCCCCAGGGTGATGCCATTATTATCAGCATTTCATAGATGAAATGGGGACATTCCGCTGTGTTTCCTCCCTACATAAGAACCCACTCATGAGGCTGGCACTGCTCTGGAGTTAAGGGTTAAGGCAGCATTTGTTCTTGGAGCATTTTGTTTCCGCCAGATCTCCATTCCTGCTATAAATTTTTCAGTGTGGCTTTTATGTAAATGCGGCAAGAAAGGCAAGACAGAAAAATTTATATGTAAGCTTTACAAGGGAGTGATAAGGAATGTGAAACTGTTTTTTGAAAATAAATGAATATGGAATGTGGAAATGAATATTTTGTCTGCAGGACCACACCAACCCCTAGGGTAGCAGGAGGCTGATGGAGACTGGTTGCAGGGGAAGCAAGGCATGCTCCTTCCTCTAGCTCTAAAGTCTCACTCATTCTAAGAAGCCATGGGTCCCACCAAAAACCGCATCCCAGACTGGTGGTCAGACGAACTTGAAATTGAGTCCAGCTTTGCTTCATCAAAATGAAACCAGAATTGAAACAGACACGTGTACCCTAATGTTCATCACAGCACTGTTTACAATAGCTAGGACACAAAAGCAACCTAGGTGTCCATCGGCAGACAAATGGATAAGAAAGCTGTGGTACATATACACAATGGAATATTACTCAGCCATTAAAAAGAATGCATTTGAATCAGTTCTAGTGAGGTGGATGAAACTGGAGCCTATTATACAGAGTGAAGTAAGTCAGAAAGAAAAACACCAATACAGTATATTAATGCATATATATGGAATATAGAAAGGTGGTAACGATGACCCTATATGGGAGACAGCAAAAGAGACACAGATGTAAAGAACAGACTTTTGGACTCTGTGGCAGAAGGCAAGGGTGGGATGATTTGAGAGAATAGCATTGAAACATGTATATTACCATATGTGAAATAGATCGCCAGTCAAGGTTTGATGCATGAGACAGAGTGCTCAGGGCTGGTGCACTGGGATGACCCTGAGGGATGGGATGGGAGGGAGGCGGGAGGGGGGCTCAGGATGGGGGACACGTGTATACCCGTGGCTGATTTGTGTCAATGTATGGGGAAAGCCACTACAATATTGTAAGGGAATTAGCCTCCAATTAAATGAATCATTATTTTTTTAAATGTATCCTGAAGCGGGTCATTGAATGTCTCTTCTGTCCTCCTGCATCTCATCTATCATAGACAAATATTCACGTCCCACCCCCACTTCTGGTGGGCTGTTACTTTCTACACTCTTAATTAGGTTCCTTGAGAGAGGGAACTAGGTAAGAATTACACCTGTGTAGCCAGGACTTCACGCACAGCAATCAATTACTATGTTATATTATGTGAAAGAGTGTATTGAGAACCTTTAAGTTTAAGATGCTTTATCAAACACTCTGTGTTTTAAAATATAGGTTTTACAAAACAGGAATAGAGCCTACAAACTGACAGAAAATATTTGCCAACAATGCTATTGACAAAGGCTTAATTTCCAATATATATGAATAGCTCATGCAGCTTGATATCAAAAACAAACAACTATATCAAAAAATCAAGAGAAGACCTAAATAGACATTTCTCCAAAGAAAACATGCAGATAGCCAAAAAGCATATGAAAAGATGTTCAACACTGCTATCTATTAGAGAAATGCAAATCAAAATTACAATGAGGAAATCAGAATGGCCATCATCCAAAAGTCTACAGATTGTAAATGCTAGAAAGGGTGTGGAGAAAAAAGAACCCTTCTACACTGTTGGTGGTAACGTAAATTGGTATAGCCAATGGAGAAGGTATGGAAGTTACTTTAAAAGTTAAAAATAAAACTACAGTATGATTGGCAATCCTACCCCTGGGCATATATCTGGAGAAAACCATAGTTTGAAAAGATACATGAACTAAATGTCCATTGCAGCACTATTTACAAAAGCCAAGACTTGGAAGCAACCAAAATATCTATCAACAGATGAAAGGATATAGAAGATGTGGTATGGATATACAATGGAATATTACTCAGCCGTAAAAAGAATGAATTAAAGCCATTTGTGGCAACATAGATGGACCTAGAGATTATCATACTAAGTGAAGTAAGTCAGATAGAGAAAGATGAATACATAATATCACTTATAGGTGGAATCTTAAAAAAATGATACAGATGAACCTATTTACAAAATAAAAATAGACTCACAGACATAGAAAACAAACCTATGGTTACCAAAGGGAAATGAGATAGAGGAAGAATAAATTCAGAGTTTGGGATTAACATACATACACTATTATATATAAAATAGATAAACAATAAAGACCTACTGTATAGCATGAGGAACTATATTCAGTATCTTTTAATAACCTATAATGGGAAAGAATCAGAAAAAGAATATATATATGTATATATATTTGACAAACTGAATCACTTTGCTGTATGCTTGAAACTAACAAAATGTTGTAAATCAACTATGCTGTTGTTTAGTCGCTCGGTTGTGTCCAACTCTTTGTGACCCCATGGAGTGTAGCCCACCAGGCTCCTCTGTCTGTGGGGTTTTCCAGGCAAGAATACTGAAGTGGGTTGCCATTTCCTTCTCTAGGGGATCTTCCCAATCCAGGAATCGACCCCGGGTCTGCTGAGGCTTCTGCATTGAAGGTGAACTCTTTACCACTGAGCAATACTTCAATAAAACGTAAAATAAAATACTATAGGTTTTACTATTTTTCAGGTATATTGAGGACAACAGTTCAGGAGAAGATTGCCATTGTATGGCAATGTAGGAGAGTGGGTTGTCATTTCCTTCTCCAGGGGATTTTCCCAACGCAGGGATCGGACCATGCCTCCTGCACTGGCAGGTGGATTCTTTATCACTGCACCATGTGGGAAGCCCTAATATTTAGATTACTGAGGAAAAAAAAAAGACTCAACCAAAAAACTGCATTATCTCTCCTAAATTATTACCATTTCCCTCCTCAGATTTAGTAAGACTTGGTCACCTTGGGTTTACCAGGTCAGAGTTCATGCCTATGGACCTGTCAGGCACCCTAGACTGTGTTAGGAATAAGCCACTTGGACAGGTGGCACCCTGGGCTGCAGTCTCGCCATGAACCCAAAGATCTGCTTCTATAAGAATCTCTGCTACAGAGGCGATTACAGGAAATAATTTGGCTTGGAGCAGACCTGATGAGTCATCACTCTTGTTCCTGTGCAAGTCTGTTTTTTTTTTTCCTCCTTTTAATTAAAAAAGAAACATCCTGGCATTCCATAAATAACATCATCGGTGATGCAAAGAACAGAAAGGCACAAAAGAAGGAGAAACTGGAACAACCTAACCCTAGCACAGCTTCTTTACCTGCTTCCACTGCCCTCACTCAGCATCACCTCCAGATTATAGCAGCAAGATGGGCTCTCTCTGAGCCTGCCCCACCATCGTGGGGAAGGGAGAAGGAGGGGAAGACATTCTATATCATGGAGAGAGGTTTTGTTCACATACCAGAAATAGCAGACAGACAAGGCCATTGATCCTGAGTTGGAACTTGGGCCATCTCTGTGTTATTAGGATGGCTATGGAGACAAAACAAAAGATAGGAAGTGAGAGTTTGGACATTTTTAACTGATGTTTGGGCATGAATATGACATCAGTTCAGTTCAGTTCAGTTTAGTTGCTCAGTCATGTCCGACTCTTTGTGACTCCATGGACTGCAGCACACCAGGCCTCTCTGTCCATCACCAACTCCCTGAATTTACTCAAACTCATGTCCATTGAGTCAATGATGCCATCCAACCATCTCATCCTCTGTCGTCCCCTTCTCCTCCCGCCTTCAATCTTTCCCAGCATCAGGGTCTTTTCAAATGTCAGCTCTTCACATCAAGTGGCCAAAGTATTGGAGTTTCAGCTTCAACCTCAGTCCTTCCAATGAATATTCAGGACTGATTTCCTTTAGGATGGACTGGTTGGATCTCCTTGCAGTCCAAGGGACTCTCAAGAGTCTTCACCATAGTTCAAAAAGCATAGTCCAACAGCATACTTCAAAAGCATCAATTCTTCAGACCTCAGCTTTCTTTATATTCCAACTCTCACATCCATACATGACTACTGGAAAAACCATAGCCTTGACTAGACAGACCTTTGTTGGTAAAGTAATGTCTCTGCTTTTTAATATGCTGTCTAGGTTGGTCATAACTTTCCTTCCAAGGAGTAAACGTCTTTTAATTTCAATATGGCATTATCCACTGTAAAAATTACTAGTATTTTCTCCTAATGCTGATTTTTTTTTTAACTATATGACCTTGGACCAATGGTTTCACCTCTCTGAGCTTCATTTTTTCTACCCATTACATGGAAGGTTAATCCTGGTTCTTTCCTTTGTTCATTCAACTGACACTCTATATTCATTTGTGAGCATGGCACAGGGCTAAATGCTTTCTTTGGGGAACCCATGGGCTAGAGAGGGGTGCTCTTTGATGAGATCTTGTGCACTTTCCAGATGACAGCGTGAGCCATAAGTCATAGCTCCTCTCATCAAAGCATTTGGATCGTTCTGAGTCCCTGCTAGATTTCAGAGTCTGTGATTTGTTAGGAAAGTGACTTTGTTCACTTTTTTGGGCTCCTGGCAATGTTTTGACATAGCAACTCATTAGATCTTTAATCTTGCTTAAAAATATTAAACCATTCTAATAATAGAATCATATGCAGAATCCCAACCCATAAAACAGTCAAAAGCAAAGCTGCTCTGGTTGGAGTTGAGACAGCAAGCCTGCAGCTCCCTGCCTGGGCTGTGCCTGCTCTCCTCAGATCACCTTCCTCTTAACCCTCCGACACTTAGAGCACAGTGTGAAAACCACTGCTCTATTACGCCTCAAAGAGACGTGTACACTGAACCCAGTTTCACCTGGGGAAGAACGAGAGTGAAGTACACTGCTTTTAGTTCGTGTGCCTACCTTTGTTTCGCTGGTCCGTGGCATGTGTAGAGTGAAGTTCATAGAAACTCCAAGAGCCAGGGGCTCAAGCCCTGAATGCTGGAAGATCACCCGGGGTGGATGTCTCCTTGAGTCTGGAGCAGTAAAATAGCCTTTCTTCCAGTTTAACCCTTGGCTCCCACACAATAATAGCAAAGCAACAGAATTGAATCTCTGCCTTTGTTTTACTTAGAAAATAGCCAGGGAGATATTTACTGGAGAAAGCTTAGCGGTATGAGAACAAACCATGTCCTACACTCTTTGAGGGCAGTATCCATTTCACCATCATAGTTGTATTCCCCGCAGCTCCCAGGACAGGTATATATAGTAAAATATATGTAATAAATCTTATTGCTGGAAGAAATGCATAAGTGAGTTAATTATATATAGATATGTGTGTGTGTGTGTGTGTGTGTGTATCTGGAGAAGGGAACGGCAACCCACTCCAGTATTCTTGCCTGGAGAATCCCATGGACAGAGGAGCTTGGCGGGCTACAGTCCATGGAGTTGCAAAGATTAGGACACAACTTAGCAACTAAACACACACACACACATATATATATGTGTGTGTGTGTGTGTATATATATATATATATACTGTTTCAAAATAATTACAGAAAATCATCAAAGATGGTATCCATTCACAAGTTGGGAAGAAAATACACTGTGGACTTATAAAATTAGGACCATGGCATATTTATCTTTCACTGCCAGCATCTCTCATGGTGTTTAGCACATGGTAGGCTGTTTTAAATCATTTAGGCTGGTGTGGTTGTCTCTAATGATATTTTGAATTCTTCTGTCTGTCTAGTTTCCAGGCTCATGGTAGAGGTGTACTTCCTGGTCTTGACTGGGACCATTTGACCAAGTTTAACCAAAGAGTTGTGGATGGGAGTGATGCGTGTGACTCTTTGGCTGCTAGCTGAATGACTAATGAAAGACTGTCCAGGACTCTGGTCTCTGTCAGATGACAAGCAGTGATCCAGACAGTGGTTGTTCCATTAGGCTTGACCTCAGAGAAGGGGTGACAAAGTGAGCAAATTGGGAGAATATCCCTCCAACAATCTCCAACAGTCAAGTAGCATGAGTGAGAAATACACATTTATGGTTTGAACCATTGAGGTTTTTAAAGACACATCTTATAGCCTAGCTTATCCTAATTAACATAGCTAGGCTACAGTACAGAGAAGGCAATGGCACCCCACTCCAGTACTCTTGCCTGGGAAACCCCATGGACGGAGGAGCCTGGTAGGCTGCAGCCCATGGGGTCGCAAACAGTCAGACACGACTGAGCGACTTCACTTTCACTCTTCACTTTCATGCACTGGAGAAGGAAATGGCAACCCACTCCAATATGCTTGCCTGGAGAATCCCAGAGATGAAGGAGCCTGGTGGGCTGTCGTCTATGGGGTCGCACAGAGTCGGACACGACTGAAGCGACTTAGCAGCAGCAGCAGCAGCAGCAGCAGGCTACAGTAACAAATAGATCTTAACACTAATGGTTTAATAGAGTAGAAGTTAAATTTTTCTTCACTGACTTTGCCAGATTTGTGAAATGAGTACATGGGGGTGCACTGGTCCACACAGTTATTTGTGATGCAGGACAGTGGCCACTTCGCTTTTATTGAATACATGAGGTTTCAAGGTTATTTAGAAGTCTCCACCCCAGTCATATCATATTAGCATGTTAGTCATGTCACATGGTCACATCCAGTTGCAAAAGGGGCAGAGAAATGTATAGCTATGTCCAAAGATGGATTTTGGTAAATAGTTAATCACCCCACATAGGTGCTTAATAAATATTTGTGGAATAATTGGATAAATAAACAGACATAAATACAAAAGAATGGCTAGACTGATAAAAGGAATTTTTTTAGTTGGCAGACCAGTGAATCATTTTGCCTACACAGACAGGAGGACTCTTCAAAGCCCTTGTTCCTAACCTAGTGTGCCTGTTTCTACTTTTCTGAACCCAATCACAGTGCTTAGAGTGCTATTCAAAATAGTTAACAACGATCACCAACTCTGACCACTCAGAACAGACCTTTGCCAATGAATTAGCATGGCAGCCAATTGTAGAGAGCTAGTATACTGGTCATTTCAGGTGAACATGCTCTCAGCTTCTGACTCTGGCCACCGCAACTGCAAGCAACAAGATCTAGATATTAAATCATGCACATATTAAATTCATTCTGTTAAAATAAAAGAAATTCAAGTACATAAAGTTGAGACTGCCCAGAAAAATCTAAGAAAAATGGTCATCATATCATCATATTATTACTGGGAGTTAGAATCCTTATAAGATCATACCTTAAGAGAGCTATCAGAGAAGTGTTCATAAGGACAGGTGACATTTGCGAGAGTTTGGAAAGGTATGCCATGTTTGACAACCAGTAACTGGTAATGGTAAGGCCTTTCTAAACAAAGACATCGGCAAACAGAACATTTTGTTTTTACCTTTCTTACAATACCCATTCCAGTTTATTTATATTCAACTTTTGTGGTTATTTGTCTTATCCTCTCTACTAGATTGTGATATACTTAAGGGCGGGGAAGAACTCTATTCTCTCCATCTCATTTCTTTTCTACAAGGACCTAAAAATTATAGATATCTAGTATGTGGCTATTGGCTGAATAATAAGGGATAAAATCATTGAACAGTGACTAAATTTAAAACACAATAACACAGGTTCAGGTTCGTCAGGGGAAAAAGCATGCTTGTGAAATCTGTACTTTCAGAAGTCAGCTTCAGAGATTCATGTACTTAAGAAGCAAACCCTAAAAACACGAGGTCCTAGCTCTTAAAATTAACTACTCTTCAAGAAACTTGCTCCCTACCACCTTTATCTACCACCCATTCTCTGGCTACCTGTTCATGTCCAGCAGCCTTGGTCCCATGGGCATTTATTTGCCTTCCTCAGACTTTTTTTTGCAGCACTGTGCAGTCTGTGGAGATGGCAATGGCACCCCACTCCAGTACTCTTGCCTGGAAAATCCCATGGATGGATGAGCCTGGTAGGCTACAGTCCATGGGGTTGTGAAGAGTTGGACACGACTGAGCGACTTCACTTTCACTTTCATGCACTGGAGAAGGCAATGGCAACCCACTCCAGTGTTCTTGCCTGGAGAATCCCAGGGACGGGGGAGCCTGGTGGGCTGTTGTCGATGGGGTCGCACAGAGTCGGACACGACTGAAGCGACTTAGCAGGAGCAGTAGCAGCAGTGCAGTCTGTGGAACTTTTCCCACTAGGGATCAAACCCATGCCCCCTGCATTGGAAGCAAAGAGTCTTAACCTCTGGACAGCCAGGAAGTCCAAACTTTCTCAGACTTTGGTCTGTCTTAGTTATCTAATGGCCAACCTCACTCCCTTTCTCTGTTTCTGTGAATTCTAGGTCTCACTGCCTCGTTTTTCTTCTCCTGGTTCTCTTTCTTTTCTCGTCTTTCTACCGGTCAATGTATCTCTGGCTACCACGGGAAGCTAGATCTATTCTTCATCCAGGTTGGCCCACCTACCTGATCCTTATGGTGTTTCTGAAAGAATAAATTGAACTTGGTAAAATAGAGTTAAGACGTGCAATTATTTCTACTTATAAAAGCCTTTGACTAAATTATACACTAAGTGAATTTTTTTCTAAAAACATCACAGAATTAAAGAGATCTTTTCTCTTCTTAGTAAGAAATTGGTATAGATCCAAGAATGAAAGGATGAAAATAAATGAGCATTCTATGATGAAATGTTAATGGTAAGATCACCAAGATATTAGTATCTTGATCACTTTTATTTAAAATTTAACTAATGAATTAGAAGAAGAAATATCTAGCAAATATCCAAGTTTGTAAATAACAGAGAATTTCTTCATGTGAAAAAAGAAAACTTGCCTGATGTGCTTCTGAAAAATGTCAGGAGAAACCAAGTGGAGGTCAGAAGGTGGAGGAACATTTCCACATGAACAAGAATGAGGGAAAAAAAATCCATCTATTCTCAAAGGACACTGGGCTCTGAGTGATCATTAGAACTTGATAAGGGGATTCGGGAGACACTGTAACCATTCCCTGAAAAGAGTCTTTGGCCTTTAGGGGCAAGAAGATATTGCAATAAGACAGAAAATATTGCTGAGTCCTTGTACAAGCAATAAATCTTCCACTCTTGGAATCCAAGCTGCCTAACCTGTCCTCATTTTATAAAAGATGAAGCAACACTGCAAAACACCAGAGAAAACAACTAAAATGATCAACAGGATGCAATATATGAAAATGAATCAGAGAGAGTAGAACCATCTGGAAAGAAAAAAAATGAGAGGAAATGTGTTTTGAATTCTTTAAAAGACTACAGAGAGTGAAAAAACTGTGTCACGTAAAGTATCCATCCACAATACTGTGTGTATATATGTGAAATAGGAGTTAGCTCTTGGATCTTAAAGAAAATAAATTTAAAACCAAAAAAAGACTCAGTGTTTGTCAATACTTGATTCTTCTCTCGTTTCCTAAAGATTTCTTAAGCACCTACTATGTGTCATTCACTCAACCAGACTCTCAGAATACCCAAATAAATAGGATGTGACTCTGTCCTTGATGGAAAATTTAACAAAAGAGAGCGAACAGTAGAAAAATCGGCATGATCGCCTTATTGTAAGTGTGTGGTAATTAGAGAAAAGGGTCACCACGTTTCACAATCGAGGTAACGTTTGATCTGAGCTTTGAAGAATGAGGAAGATGATGTCATCAGGCAGGGTGGAAAAGAACATCTCAGACGCAGGATAAGAGCATAAGAAAACATATGGAGATATGAAAATAGATGGTCTGTTATAGGAATTGTGAGAGATACTGAAAGTTAGTCTCCAGCCCAGGTGGGAGGAACTTTTGAAACACTGCCAAGAGGTTTGTGAATGACAGAGCCATTGGAGTTTTTTTTTTTTAATTGAAGTGTAGTTGATTTGCAGTGTTGTGTTAGTTTCGAGTGTACAGCAACATAATTCAGTCAGATTTTCAGATTCTTTTCCATTATAAGTTATTACAAGATATTGAATACAGTTCCTGGTGCAATACACTAGATCTTTTATGTTTACCAAGTTTATATGTAGTAGTGTGTTATCTGTTAATCCCAAACTCCTAATTTATCCCTCCTCTCCTTTCCCTTTTGGTAACCAGAAGTTTGTTTACTGTGCCTGTGAGTCTGTTCTTGTTTTGTAAATAAGTTCATTTGTGCCATCTTTTTTAGATTCCACAAATAAGTGATATACAACATTCATCTTTGTCTGAATTATTTCACTTAGAATGATAATCTCTAGGTCCACCCACGTTGCTGCAAATGGCATCATTTCATTCTCTTTGGGCTGAGTAATATTCCATTGTATATATGTATCACATCTTCTTTATCCATCCATCTGCCAATGGACATTTAGATTGCTTTCATGTCTTGGCTACTGTAAATAGTGCTGTTGTGAACATTGGGGTGCATATATCTTTTTGAATTAGAGTTTTCTTCTTTCGCAGTTATATGCCCAGAAGTGGGATTTCTGGATCATATGGCAACTCTTTTTTTTTAGGCTTTTAAGGAGCTTCCATACCACTCTCCATAAAAGTGAAAGAAAGTGAAGTCGTTCAGTCGTGTCCGACTCTTTGCGACCCCATGGACTGTAGCCTACCAGGCTCCTCCATCTATGGGATTCTGCAGACAAGAATGCTGGGGTGGGTTGCCATTTCCTTCTCCAGGGGATCTTCCCGACCCAGGGATCAAACCCGGGTCTCCCGCGTTGGAGGCAGACGCTTTAACCTCTGAGCCACCAGGGAAGTCCATAATGACTACACCAATTCACATTCCCACCAACAGTATGGGAGGATTTCCATTTTTCCTTTGGAGTTTTTAAGTAGAGAGATGACATAATCAGGCTCACATTTTAGAAATATAGCTCAACATTTATTGGTCTCTGAAAGTAATTCAGCCTAGAAAAGAAATATCTCAGTTCAAAAAGTTTGGATGAATTAACACATAACAGAAAATTAGAAGAATTCATGGTATATTCCACATTTTTTTGAGGCAGACATCACCAGAATGTCAGGACAGAATAACAAATGCCGTGACTTTGTTCTTACCTGCACCAGCTAGGGCCTGAGCATAACTGTACAATTTTGTGTACAGTTTTCTACATCTTAATCACCCAAAACAAAGCCAGCTTGGGCTGGGTGTGTCTATGAGTATAATAGAAAGCAAGATGCCCTCTTACAAAGAGAAGCATTGCCCTTTTTTGTGGCGTTGAAGTTCCATGAACCTGAGTGGCCTTTGCCCAGCCTTGACAATAGGACCTGTGAGATTTCACATGGATATGCAGCTGCTGTTCAAACCTGTCAATGCTGCAGCAAATACAAGGGCAGCAGAGTAACGGCCCATGAAAAAAGAATCTACTATATGACAAGAGGCTGGCACAAGGGGACAGAATGAGACCATCTGGCTACCAACTCAGGACCTTTTCTAAATTAAATGTGGAATGTATTATGCATTTAGGAGGGAATACAATGAATTCTAAGCCTTGTTTTTGGCTAATATTTACAGGAATTGGTGGAAGGAGCTACTTCTACTTGCGTAAAGGGGAAGTTGGAGAAAGCCAGTGGATTTCAGCTGCTGAAGTAAAGAGTTGAAGAGTTTTCATATTCAGACTGGGGTTGGAGGAGAAGTAGTAGAAATGAGAGGGTTAGGAGAAAATTTAGAATAGGACCCTGAGCCAGGAATAATCTATTATAATAATAATAATCTATAATCTAAAATGTCAACTGTAGATCCTGGAGCCCATAAGTGAGATCAAGATGAAACCAGTAGGAAACTCTCTCCAAAGGTAAAACATTTGTTTGTGACTAACCTATCTTACAAATAGAATTTTTTCTGCATATAGCTTACAAAATACTTTCACATTGTTATTTCCTCCATACAATTTTATTTTCTATATGTTTTACATATAGAAAAACCTGAAACTCCATGAGGTCAATGACTCAGGCAAGTTTCTATAATCAGCATTAGACCTGGTAGATGTCCTTAAACATGACTCTTCTCCTTCCCCTGCCTTCCCCCTCTGTGGAGTTAGATAGCTCTGATTCCTCGTGTTATTGGGCACTCAACAGACAGACCTCATTGTGTATCCCTATGAAGATGTCTCAGTGTGAGTAAGGCAACAGTAACAGAAGGACCCCCCTGTTCCTTGGGCTGATGGTGGGCTTTTGAATATTCTCAGGTGGCAGCAACAAAGCCAGAACCAAAGAATTCAAAGCACCTTGAAATTCCAGAAGAATAAAAGTATTCTTTCTTTCTCTTGGAAATGGTAAGCTTAGATCTGCAGTTGCCTTCCTTTGACCAAGTATACTACTAATCTCAGGGCACATTCATCAGTCACCTTCCACTACTCTGATGAGACAGAGAAAGGACATTTGGTCAGGTTCACAGCAAACAGGTGAAGCAGGTTATCAGCATCACTTAGAAGATCTTGGCTAGTATTTCCAGGAATCGGTGGAAGGTGTTACTTCTACTTGGGTAAAGTGGAAGTTGGAGAAAGCCAATGGACTTCAACTGCTGAAGTAAAGATTGGCATTTAAGAGTTTTCATATTCAGACTGGGGTTGGAGAAGAGGTAAGAAGAGATAAGGATGTATCACTGAAATATCCCTTAACACCTAGATCCTTGTCTGTAGCTTCCTACCTATGTTACTCCTTAGGCTATACGTTGTTCTAGAATATGATACTATCATGAATGCATGTAGGTAGAGGACAGTGGGTAAGTTTGTCAGATGATTGCCACTTTCGAAGGCAAGAGAACTGCCCTGCAGTGATGACCAATGAATACAAAGATCAATTTTTATCAGCATTTGAGTTTTAACATGGCAGTACAATAATACCATTTTAAGCGAAAGCAGCACTAATTTCCTCTTATTTTGCTATAATAGACTCAATGATACCAGTTACCCTACCAAGGGCCATCCTTTACTGCAGAGCAGTTCTCCACACTGACAAAGGAGACATTAAGATGCCACTTTGAACAGGCGCTGCTTGGTCTATACATTCATATTTAGAGCTTTTGGTGCATTTAAATTGCTCTTTTGCAGCAGTCAAAGGGATCAATAGCTCTTAGACTCTTTAAGGGACGAATAATATACAAGATGGACATTTTAAGCTCTTTAGAAAATATATTCATGAGGTCGTCCACTTTCCCCTGTTATCCAACTTTGCTGGTGACATTTATTAATGTTTTTGCAGCAAACAGGAGGAGGAGTCCTCCAAAGACTCTCATCTCTGCTCTTCCTGAAAATATTGACTTTTTTTTTTTTTAACAAGAATCAGGGAGAGGGGAAGGGGTAAAAAAACTGCTCAAAGCAAAAAAAGAAATCTCACAAAAGAATAACTTAGCTCAAAGCTGGCTTGACCAAGTAATTCTATCTAAATAGCTTTGTGCCACTTGATAGAGAAAAGTTCTGCTGATTTTCTCTTTGAACAATTTCACGGTCTTCAGGAGAGGCGTGCTTTGAGAATATTATGTTCTTAATGGTAGTGCGGGACTTTCTACCAAATCTTCCTATGGGTGAGAGAGGACAGCTTTACAATACTGTGGATTTGGAAAGCGATTTTAAATTCCAATTAATTAGGATTAATTAAGTAGACATTTAATAAAAAACAGTTTGTGATGCCAGACTGGGTAAAAAATAAGGACTTAGTGATGGTCACTTGAAAGAAAAAGCTGGAATGCATTAGAAACCTCCATCTGACTCAGAGAGGCCTGGATGCATTTGGGTTTGTGATTGACTTTGTGAAATATCTTGTACTGGAGTTTCCTCCTCCAAAAAAGAAAATTAATTACACTGACTCTCTTTCATTAAGCTGATGTTGTATAAGACTTCAGACAACAGAAGACTAAGTATGTTTGGATGAGCTGGGCATGCTGGTGGTTAGAGTATGGGATACAGAGGTATCCATTTATCTCTGTACATTGGAGACAATCCACTCCCAGGCATTGCATGGGGCTGGGGAGATAAGAGCATATGACATAGGCCCGATTCTCACCTGCACGTTGCTTTCTGTCCTGAGCTGGACAGCAACAGGTGACTCACTCAATTTTCAAACAGGTATTTCCTTAGTCCTGGAGGAGGAAATGGCAATCTGCTCCAGTATTCTTGCCTGGAAAATTCCACGGGCAGAGCAGGCTGACAGGCTACAGTCTGTGGGGCTGCACAGACATGACTGAGTAACTGAACACATTTTCTTAGTCCACAAAACATTTTTAAAATATGGTTGTTAACATTTGGAAATGAGTAAATTTCACATGAAAGTCCAGATATTTTGCTTGTCTAAAAAAGATGATTACATGTGACTGTACTAGGTAATATTCCTGAATCTCCAGGAGTCCAGCAGTGATGCTCCCTTTAATCTGATTGTATCTGCTCCGGCCTCCCTGCCTCATACGTTATCACTGCCCCTTGCTGCGGACACTGATTTGACCACAGTTATTATGCACGCACACACCAAAGAGGAAAAGCACATGAAGACTGAAGAAGACTTGTGTCTGAATAGCTGGAAACCTTTGGCTAAGCCTCTGTGACTCGTGTGTGCACACTCCACATTTCATTTGGTCTTTTTTTACTGACCCTCTTTCAGTACTATGGAAGACCTCCTTTCTCCTCAAGGAAACCCCATACCCCAAAACCCTTTCAAGTCGCCCCTAATTATTGGTCATAACACTCTAGCCAGGTTCTTCTGGGTTCTAACCCTGGAAGCCCCTCTGGAAGAGAAGACAATGCTCCCCTCCTGACACACACACACTGGTGTGAACCAGTGGTGAAGGGCGGGGAGCCTGAAAAGTGTTGCCTATATGACCAGTGAGTCTGCTGCCCTTAGCCTCGTGGCTCTTCTTACTCACTAGACTGTAACATAAATGCCAGCTTCTGAGAGAATCCACCTGTGACCACCCTACTCAATGAAGTCGCTTCCCAGTTTCTTATTCTTACAGATCATTACTTACTGGTTTAATCCAAGATAGAGTTGTTCTTTTAATTACTTTTTGAGACTTTCAGTGACAAAAGAGATCATATTTGTCTTGTTCTTCATATCCCCCGTGTCTAGTTTAATGCCTGGTATATAGAGGACACAATACTTGCTGGTTTAATGAGTAAAATCCTTAAATACTGCAGAGGGAAAAGACTTTTCTGGCAATTATGGGAGAGAGTCAAAGAATGCTGGTGGTTTGATTTCAGCTCTCAGGAGCGAAATTCAAACTGAAGTGTATCTGAGTCATTTTAGTCCTATGGATATGATACTCCAAGCCTAAGTCAGGGCTCAGGCGGGGTCACTTGACCATACCTTTACTAAAGACATAAGTAGTTAGGAAGGTTTAAAGCCTCTGCCCAGAGATGCCAACTTAAAAAAAAATAGTACCTAAATAATCATTTTAAATGATTATTCCCAGTCTGCTCCCTTTATTTTTCCTGTGATGTCAGCTTTGGGCTCACTTTTAAAATCATGCAGAATAACCCAAAGATTTGAAGCCAAGCCACCCTGAACAGAAATTTTAAATATTAAGGAATTTATCTTCCTTGGTCCCAGCGTATGAGACAACCACTCAGTACTTCTTACCACATTCTGTGCTATATTAGGAAAGCAGTGACAAGTTTGGGCTGCTTTGAGGGTAACAGATCAAAAAAATGAACCAGCTTCCCACTGTCCAAAAATACAATTTCCACAAATGAAAATCATCATGTTTTTCTTTTCCCAGCTTAAAAAAAGAAAGTATTGTAGGCTTGTCGATTCTCTTTGTTTCCTTTGACTTCCTTTGAGTTTTTCTAGACTAAAAGCTATCATCCCATCTTTTAAAATGTCAAGAAGGGAGAAAATGTAAAATTCTCTAATATTGTATTCCCTTCATCATCAGACACTATCTCTTTTCTCTTTTCCAAACAATTCAAGGTCTTAACTAGGAATCAACTGCATATTTTCCAAAGCATCGAGTATTAAGAGATGTTGGTTTTTCTTTTTTTTTTTTCCTGCTGCTAGATACCAACAAGTTGTACATGAAATACATGAACTGCAAGCATGCTAAAGAACACTAAGACTCAGGGGTCAGGAGCCGCAGAGCATGGTTCTTCTGTGATGGTGTGAGCGTGGTGTGAGTCTAGAGTGCCGCAGGGAGAGAGAACACAAGAGGACCAGAGGCATCAGAGAACTGCTTTTACGCAAGATCTTGGGATTTCCTGAACAAGCAAAGAAGATGGGAAAACACAGGCGGGAAGCCAGAGACAGTAAGGTTTATAACCACTTCTCAGAACTGAGGATTCCATGAAAGGTCCCTGCAAAGATGGTCCCCAGGTAAAAGCTAAAAATTCAGAAAGCCAGTCATTGCAGGCATCAAACAGGGGAGCCAGCCCTCTTCGTGGGCCAAAATGGTGTTGCACTTAGATCCCCTTATCCCCTTCTTGTCTTTCAGGCTCTTTCTTTTTAATGCCATTCCATTGACCGAAAGGCAAGCTGGTACAAAAAGATTTCTTTCTAGAAAGAATAATTTTTTTTTTAACTGACTTTTGATCAGAATCTCTCCTGTTCTCCTTGAATCTCTTCCAGAAGAATCTGATAGTTTGGTTTGCTGGACATAGTTTCAAAAACGAAAGAATCCTTGCCTTTGCAATTGCTGCCACATTCAAAACATTTAGACTCTTCCTCAGGTGTTAGACTCACACAAGTTAAGAAATGATTCTTTGAGTGGATTCTCACCTTGGAGGTGAGCGCCTACGCATACAACAGGAGATAGGGAGGGATGTGCTAAGTGCTATTGGGAATTCAGAGACCATTCAATGTGCTTTTCTCTAAAGAGTTTACAACCTAATTAGAGCCTAAAAAATAAATAAATACATTGCAATACCAAAGGTAGCATATGGCTGGATCGAAGGGACATTGGACAAGTCACATAAACATAACCACTATAAGCATTTGAAGGAGAAAGAGGTTAGGGTTTTTAGAGGCAGGAAAACCTACATCAAAAAGAACAGAATTGAGCGTGTCACTAAGTTTACAGCACAAGAAAGTACAGTCAATGGATGACATTCCGTGAGCGACAGGAGGAGGTGGGAGCAGTGAAGAGTTAAAGCAAAGAGAAGCAGTGCACCCCAGCTGTAGATGCATGTCTTTTCTTTAGAGTGTCCCCAGGAGGCCCTGGTTCTGCCAGCTTATTACCATCCTTTGAAGTACTCCATTATTTTATTAGTTCCCCATATAAATTATTTATCTGAGAGATTGCTGATGCTGACCAGCTCTGATAAGTAATGTCTTCTGTGGGAAATGCTGCTGGAGGGATTACAGTCTCCAGAGGCTGCCAAAACATTGAAAATCAATTTTAATTCCTGTGTGTGTTTGTGTGAAGGTCTTTGGGAATGGGAGTCATTCAGATGGCCCTTCTAGTGGGTCCCCATCACATGTACAAATTAGATTTTTGGGGGCAACATTAGGGAAGTTGCCTAGGGATGCTACTCTGGATATTGGTTGTTATGAAGCAACTCATAATAACTTGACTGGGAGCAGAATATTAAAAGGTCATCTCATTTTATCTCCAGTACACTTCCTTTGTAAAAAGTCACCTCGCAGCCACATTTGGGGAACCATTTGTTAGTGTATTTACCTTCTCCTCGTCACTCAGGCTGAGCAGAGCAATCAGAAAGATCATCACTTTCCGGGCTGTTTCAAAAAGCTCATAAAAAGCTTCACACAATTACTTTTGCTTCCTTTACCAGCAACTGCCTCCCTTAACTACTCGACTGCTGGCGTTTTCCTTGGGGTTCTATGGGGCTGCTCTTTCTGGTCTCAAGGCTACAAATACTCACCTATACGATGCTCCTTGTAAGGAAACCTTGAGCTCTAACAGTCAAAAGCATAAAAGCAGAGGGGAAACTTGATGGAGGAAGAGTAGAAATTAAACGAAGAGGAGAAGAGACTTTGATTCATTTAACAAAACATCCTTCATGTATCTGACATGCTCCTTTTGTGCTCTTTCAGATCTCACTCAACTTACAAAATTAAATATCAGTCACTTCCTCCTGTATAAAGGTAGCGATATCACATAGACTTCAATCTAATGACAGCTTTTTCCTTTAGGAAGAACAATTCATGCTGTCATGGGCACAGCGTTTGACCCTCTTAGAGTGGAGTTTTGGTTCATGTATTTTTCAGTAATTAGACATCCTTGAGCCTTCGGTGCCCTAGTCTCTGTCGTATATGCATATATTTTCCCCATGATTTGGCAATATGTCTGGACACCTCTAAAGAGACTTCTGATGAGATCAGGCACATTCAAGGTGGTATGGCCATAGACTAGAGAGATTCTGAATTCCACTCCACCTCACAAAGTTTCTTGGAGTGTCTATGGCAGACTTAACATGAAAATACCTGTTAATGCTTATGAAGCTGCCATCAAGTAACCGTGACTGTCCTTCTGAATTTCCTCACAGATGATACCAAAGGTCAGTGTGGGGTCTTAGCCCACACGTGTCAATTTGGATTCTCTCCTGTGTTTTATAGACTGTATCACCCTGAGGTGAGTTGGGAGGTCTGCAATCACTTGCCCCTAATTCCAGGAAAGACGTGAAGTAAATATCTAGGAGGAGGCAGCCTTTCCTCCTTGGCGTGGCTGCCTTGCACTGAGGGGCTTCAGCTCCAGGGAAAGTTGTAGCCACCTGTGTGATTCCACCTGGACATTCACCAGAGGAAGTCATGGTGAATTTGCTACAGTGGGTACTCCATTTCTCTCCATATGCATCTGGAAATTAAACATTATCTCTCTATCAGTCAGAGTTGCTCTTGGCTTCAACAAATTCATAGAGACACAAAGGGGGTAATTTTTCTGGTGCAAGAAGAAGTCCAGAGGTAAGCTGTTGAGGACTAATACAATAGCTCAAAGACTCGTGCAAGACTGGCTACCTTGGGCTTCTGCTCAGCCACCTCAGCTGTCATCTGTCATCCTCAGGGTTACAAGCCTCCTGCCTTCAATTCCTAGAAGAAAGAGGAACAATGGGCAAGGAGAGAGGGGATGTGAGAGCCAGATGAATCTATACTCTTCCCAAGACACCTCCAGAAGTTCCAGCCAGTGACTTGCATTTACATCTCACTTCCCAGAACCTTCTTTCTATATGCAGGGAGGGGCTGGGAATAACCGGGGTCACTGCCATCTTAAAAAGGCAGAATTGTGGAGAGGGTTAAAGTAGGGGCCTGGGATTAACATACACACATTACTATACATAAAATAGATAACCAACAGCAACTTACCCTATAGCACGGGGAACCCTACTCAACATTCTGTAATAACCTGTATGGGAAAAGAATCTAAAAAAGAATGAATATATGTATATGTATAACTGCACCGCCGTGCTGTACACCTGAAACTAACGCAACATCATAAATCAACTATATTTCAGTAAAATTAAAATTAAAAAATAATTTAAAAATTTAAAAGGCAGAGTTGAATTATTAAGAGAAAGAAGACAGGAGTATATGGTAGGCAATTTGCAGTAGCAGCCACAAAGGGCAAGAATCCTTTTCTTTCTTAGATCCAAACTACAGCATGAAAATGAATGTATATTGCATAGGCTACAAGTGAGAAATAATCACATCTCTGGTAAGGATAACTAGAAGCTTTCATTCCCTTGTTTTTCCTCTGCTGGCTTTGCAAATTTCATCCAGTTGGCATTTACTGTGGCCAAATCTAATTCATTCATTTATGAAGCTATCTCAGGCACCAGCAGAAGTCATAAACTATTCATCTCTGGAATGTTTATATTTGAGAAGGTCACAGTATTGAATGTGTATATACCTCAAGGCCCCCTCTCTCTGTTTGCGCCCCTCATGGCCTTGGCCTGCTATTTTCCTTTAAACAGTGAAATGAGATGTACACAGCTCAAAATACATAACTGTGTTTTCCCACAAGCTTTAGAGGACTCCCGGTAAAAGAGGTTTGATCCCTCTCTGACTCCATTTTCCTTCTCTGTCTTTCTCACTCTCCCTACTGCTTTCGGCCATTTGCAAGCATCTAGTAATTAAAACAACTTTCATCTTATTCATGATTTTTTTCCCACCATTTTTTAGGATATCTCTGAAATCCTAACTCAAAATATAAAAGAGGAGAGATGGTAGCTCCTCAATCTTTCATTCTGAAATCCCAAATTAAAGAAGAGACATTTTCTTGAGGAAAAATGAGCCTAGAATCTTTCTATGCCCCAACCTCATTGCTCATTACTCTTTGGAATGATCTTGCAGCTGAGATAAGTACGGAATCCCAAGCATGGAGGTTAACACATTATTATATTAATGCTTGCACAGATTGGCTTGGGGGTTGGGATAGTTTGTGTAGCACAAATATTTATATTCTAAGGATTATTTTAGAGCTAAATAATACATATATACATGGCACTTTCAGGATATTATCATCTTCAATCAGGCCAAGAACTCTGAAAAATATAATTGACCCTATTTTACTCTAAAGACAGTGAAGTTCAACAAAGTGAAATGACTCACCCTGTAGCCAGGGTCACCTGTGATACAACCTGTGCAATTTCTAGCTTTCAAAAGCAGAATGAAGTGCCTCCCACTTTTCATGCTACCTGCCCCGCACCCCTTTGAGCATTACCCTCCCCCAGTAAGTTTGTTTTGGGGTCAAACTTGTCCCTCCTGGGCTCACTGCTGTCCACTCCTTCACTGCCACCTGCTTTTGGTCATCTCTGCCCTTGCTTTCTGAGGTCTCCACCAGCTTATCAGCTGCTGAGATCCTGGGGTGTAGCTCCCTCTTCCTATGATGCTGTTCTCACTTCCAGGCTTCAAAGGCTCCAGGGATGGGGGTACTAGGAGGTCCACCCTCCTCCTAGGTACCCAGAGGCCCACGCATGGGCCTTCATTCCACCCAACACCTTGAATGCCCTGCTCAGCTATGAAGCAAACCTTTTCTTGAAGGCCAATGTGATAATATAAAGGTGGCATCAAAAGTTTTGCCTAAAACCATGTCCAGAGCCACCTCCAATGCAAGGGGGCCCCTGCTACCTTCCTTATCCAAATCTGCAGAACTCACAGCCAATTTCCACTCAGCACCAGTCCATTCTCCCTTCTATCAACAAGCAAAGAACCCACGAGAATTCTCCTCTGAAGGAAATCTACCCTGCCCCCACTCTGCCCAGTCAGAACACATAAGAACAATCTCTCTAGCCCCAGGGAGTATACACTTTTATTTTACTATGTAGTTTTATACAGTCGACTTAACTTCCCCATTTTAGACAAAACCCAAGGCTGTGCCTTTTATGGCCAAAAGAAAAAAAAATACATTAAAGTGTATTTCTAAACAAAAGAATAAATTTTCCCCTTGAGGTATATTCTGTGACTCCCCTAGAATTAAAAAAAAAAAAAAAAATTAAGTACATCTATATTTAGTTCCTTATTTAATAGTAAGTTCCCCTTCATTGCATCTGCCTGGGAGCTCTGACTGTATTCAGAGCCTCAGATTCTAATTCAAGCACTGTCACAAGCTGTGTGATTTGGGACAAAGTCTCCTCTTTCTCTGGCTCTTCGTTTCTGTGAATAGACAGTGAAGGTAGGGCTAACTGACTTCTCTAAGACTTCTTCTGGCATTAAAATTCAAAAAATTCATTCAAAATGTGATCATAATTGAGAAATCAAAAAAAAAAAATCAAGATTTAATATGTCTTGAAGACTATTCCTGGCTGGGGAATAAGGCTACTTTTGCCTATGATTCCCCTCGGGCGGCCAGGAAGGATTAGAGGGTTGGAAGTCAATTGAACACAAAGCTATTTCAGCAGCCGTGGGTTCCAGCTGAGAGGCCCAGCAAGCAGGCTCCTAATAGCCTCCACTGACCCCATGGGGAGTTGACTTTGCTCCCTGGGGGTGATATTGGAGAGCTGATGCCTTGCAGGCAGCAAGAGCAGACATTTTATTATTATTGGTTTTGCAATTTGTCCTCATTGTGTTGTCATTTGCCTTAGTGGCCATGGATCTCTACATTAAGATTTCGATTCCATTCCCCCGGGCTCCCGTGTTTTATGGAGATCGCTCATGTTTGCCGTCTGTCTTGAAGTTGGTGTACAGCCCCTGGCTGCTGTGTTGAGAGTAATCAAATGTCATTTATGAAGTCCTCCAGCCACCAGAGGACTGAAGGAGAGCTGAGTGGCCCGTGCCTGAGCAACTCAGACAGGCAGGCAGCCTCCAAAACGCACTTCCAGGTGCTGATGAATTGCGAAGCTGAGGCTTGATTATGTCTGACCCTGGGTTGCTGGCTGTGAGTTATAGGTCACTTAAATCTGCTCCAATGAGTTTCTTCCAGATGGGGGTGTCAGGTGCTGCCTGACAACCGAGCCTCAATCCTCTTGCTGAATCTCTTGCCTGGCATAAGCCGACTGCAGGAGGCAACACAGAAAGAGCAACAGCCTCAGATTCTGGACAAGGTTCTAACCCTGGCTCAGCCCTTCTTTCACTGTGTGACCTCGACAGTCTTTTCGAGGGCTCAGCTTCCTCATCTATCCATTTAAGGATGAATGAAATAATCAGTAAGGATGGCTTTACTTGAATTGTTCTATGTTAACTTCATGTAGTATTTTCTCCTGGTTTCCTTGGGCATGCTGGATTCCTGGCTTAGGTCTACTTTCTGAATCTCACTTTCTGAAAATGTCTTCATAAACTATATGATTCCAGTATTTGATCCTGGAATGATGGATACCCACTGAATAACTTTTCTTCCAAGTTCTTTCTTCTCTCTAAATGATTTCACTAAGATCATTAATGGCTTCCTTTTCTTACTTGATATCTCAACCAGATTTCAATTCAGCTGGCCAGCCCTTCTTTCTTGATATATTTTCTTCAATAAACCTACATGTTCCTGGTCTTCTCCTCACCTCACTAGCAACTCTTCCTCTAAGCCAGCTCTAAGTGACAAGTGTATGCCTCCAGCTCCCACATTTTTATCTCCAGTTCCAGATCCATGCACACAACTGTCTACTTAGCCTCTCTCTGTTTAGGTGTCCCACAGACTCCTTAAATCCAATGTGTCTTGAACTCAACTCCTTGTCATCCTCCCACCTAAACTTGGCTTCTACTTAGAGTTCCCCTGATCAAAAGGGGCTTCTCAGTTCACCTTTGTCCAGACCAGAAACCTGGCAGCTGTCCTTAATGCCTCTCTTTCTCTCATCCAACTATATTCCCAGACACTTTCTTTCTACTTCCAAAACTATCCCAAATAAACTCTTTCCATCTATCCATAACGATACCTGGTCCAAAGCACATTTCTTCTGGACACCACAATGAAGTCTCTAGACAGCATATTTAAAAGCGGAGACATCACTTTCCTGACAAAGTTCCATATAGTCAAAGCTATGGTTTTTCCATTGATCATGTACGGATGTGAAAGTTAGACCATAAAGAAGGCTGGGCACTGAAGAATTGATGCCTCTGAATTGTGGTATTGAGAAGACTCTTGAGAGTCCCTGGGACAGCAAGGAGATCAAACCAGTCAGTCTTAAAGGAAATCAACGCTGAATGTTCATTGGGAGGACTGATACTAACTAAGGTGAAGCTCCAATACTTTGGCCACTGACTCATAGGAAAAGACCCTGATGCTGGGAAAGACTGAGGGCAGGAGTAACAGAGGATGAGACGGTTGGATGGCATCACCAACTCAACGGACATGAGTTTGAGGAAACTCCAGGAGACAGTGAAGGACAGGGAAGCCTGGTAGGCTGCAATCCATGGGGTCACAAAGAATTGGACATGACTGAGTGACTGAACAACAAATTAAATTGGAAGTTTTACATGAGTTAAAATTATATTGGCCACCAGATTTAAATACACAATTAAGATGCCAATTTTCACAGGAAATGATAAGAAACAGTGTCATGATTCTTGGACCTCCTCACCCCCCCCCCCCCGTGAAGGATATATAAGGGTCAAGAGAATATAAATGGACAGAAATAGTAATAAGACTCTTTCTTGGGAGAGTAGTACCATGAATATACCCTCTTGACCTTCATCTAACTTCAAAGGTATTTAATGAAACGCTCCGTGGGTCTGATAGGTGTCCTTGCCCCTGGATGTGAGGGGAGGGTACCATGGTGGGCCGATACCTTAATCTCACTCTGGAAATCAAGAGAACAAAACTGGCTATCTGCTTGGAGGGGGGGGAGGGTTAGAACAAAGGATTTCTGCTATTGTTCAACCAGGAAGAAATAAATTTCAGTAGATCAAAAGATACTAAAGAGAGTGTCAAAACTGAGGGATTTTTTAAATGCTTTTGAAAATAGTTCACCTGAAGGAGACTGAAACATCAGCAGAGAGAATCTGAGGGTGAATCATGGATTCAGAAGGAATAAAGTTGGGCTAAAGAAGCATAGACCCAGAATAAGAAACTACAGGTAAGAAACTACCAGTGATTTGTTGTTCAGTAACTAAATCATGTCCAACTCTTTGCAACCCCATGGACTGCAATGCACCAGGCCCTTCTGTCCTCCACTGTCTCCTGGAGTTTGTTCCAACTCATGCCCATTGAGCCAGTGATGCTATCTAATCATCTCAGTCTCTACTGCCCCCTTTTCCTTTTGCCTTCAATCTTTCCCAGCATCAGGGTCTCTTCCTATCAGGTACCTAAAGGATACTGGAGCTTCAACATCAGTCCTTCCAATGAACATTCAGGGTTGATTTCCTTTAAGATTGACTGGTTTTATCTCCTTGCTGTCCAAGGGACTCTCAGAGGCTTCTCCACCATGGGCCACAGCTTGTTGTGGTAAAGAGGCTTGCATAACTCAATGAAGCGGTGAGTCATGCTGTGCAGGGCCACTCAAGATGGATGGGTCATAGTGAAGAGTTCTGACAAAACATGGTCCACTGGAGGAGGGAATGGCAAACCACTCCAGTATTCTTGCCATGAGAACCCCGTGAATAGGATGAACCAGTAATAGGAAGTCTCTAAAGAACTTATAAAAGAGCCTCACAAAAGAAAGGAGAGATATGTACATCCGTCTCTCAGGTCCAGCAATGTCTATGAAGTAAGAACTTCTTTACTCCCTTTATCTCTCCTCAAACCCTGCCACCCACCCCACCCCCCATTCCATACCCCATTTTGAGCCAGGAGGGTCAGTTAAAAAAAGGAAAGAAATCATCTTTCCAAAGGAGACTCATGTGCAACATGCCTCTAGCAAGCAGGAGGTGAAGAAGTAAAATGTGACCTTTCAATGAAGTTGGAAACTTTGATTATTATACAAGATAGACATGTTTAATCACCAAATTGAAGCTGGATTTGCAATTTTAAGTAAACATGAGCCTTTTTCTTTTCTAGAAGCAAGCAGAGAAGTTGTGAGATTTACTCTTGTTTGTAGGGGAAGGAAGGATCTCTACCACTGAGCAGGTAGACATTGGAAAATAAATACAAAAGTACTTTCTGATCAAATTCCATGAGTCCTGCTTATTCATAATAATAGCTACATTTATAATGCTATGAGTAAATAACCCTTTTGAAGAAAAGTCAAAGAGATATTTTAAGCTTATGACAGGCTTAAAATATTTGAAATAAATTAGACTAACTGAAGAAGCAAATAACCCTTCAAAAACGTGTAGCACAAACACAATAAAGGCTTATTTCTTGCTGGTTGGGTGAACAGTTGGCAATTATTCAAGGATCCAGACTAATGGAAGTTCTACTGCTTTCTAAGCTCGGGTGGTGCTCTTCAGAGATGCTCCTGCCCCGGAGATAAAGACATGAACAGGATGTGCACGGGCCCAGCCTGAGTGTGATGTCATTTCCTATTGTCAAAGCTGGGCCTCTGTCACATAGACGCACCTACTGGCAAGAAAGGCTGGCATCACATTGTGTCTGCCCGGGAAGAAGAGTAAAGCATAGACTTCGGTGAGAAGACAGCAGTTTCTGCTTCACAGAACATTATAAAACTAATTATATGTTACACTGATGCTTGCCATCCTCATCAGCCTATGGATACAAATGAGATGACATTAATATTTATGTCCTAATTTGCAAAGAATTGTGTATCAACTGATTGACTACAGATCTGTGTCTCCTGTAAAAGCTTATGCAGTGCCTTGTGGAAGCTCCAGCAAGGTATCTAATGAGCTCCAAAACAATTCCATTAATGGTATCCTCCTCTGAACCCCTCATAGCAACAATGCAAGCAATAGTAAACCAATGACAGCAAACACTTGCTAAGAACTTTCTGCGTGTTAGTCACTGCTTTAAGCAAATAACATGTACTTCTTTAATCTCTAAATATTAGACCCATTTATCAGATGAGAAAATCAAGGCACAGAAAGGTCAAGTAAGTTGTGCAAGGTTGCAGAGCTAGGGATATAAATTTTCTCAGTGTGGCTCCAGTGTCTTCAAGCTGAAACTCTAAATCCTCCCCTCTGACAATGTACTTACTCTAAAGAAGCAAAGATACCTGTGACAAGGGTGCTGTCTTCCTCTGTTCAGGCTGCCAGGCCACAATACCAGAGACTGAATGCTTAAACAGCAGACATTTGTTTTCTCATAGATGTGGAGACTGGAAAGTACAAGATCAAGTTTCCAGTAGAGTTCCGTTCTTGATGAGGGCTTTTTCTTGGCTTCTATGGGACCAACTGTCCTCACATGGTAAAGGAAGAGAAAGCAAGTTCTCTGGTATCTCTTTTATAAGGATACCAGCTCCATGGAATCAGAGATCCAGTATCAGAGCCCCACCTTTATGAGCTCATTTAGCCTGAATCACCTCCTTAAAGGTCTTATCCCAGTACAGTCACATGAGGGTTTAAGGCATCAATATTTGAATTGGAGAGGGAAATACATCTAGCTCATAGCAGGGCTTCCCTGGAGACTTAGATGGTAAAGAATCTTGCTAGAATTCACGACACCCAGTTCGATCCTTGGGTCTGGAAGTTCCCCGGAGAATGGCTACCCAGTCTGGTATTCTTACCTGGAGAATTTCATGGACAGAGGAGCCTGGAGAGCTACAGTCCTTGGGGTCGCAAAGAGTCAGACAGGACTAAGCAAGGAAAACCTCATACCTCACATCTAGCTCACAGCAGGTGCTCTCTCGCGGTCTCCCAAACCATAAATCCTAGAGATGCCTGAGTTTCTGAAATAAAAAGAGAGCCTCTCTCTTAAGTCTCCTTTACCACTTGGATCCTAAGCAACAAGATCCATGCCTAGAATTTCACAAAGCTTCCTGAGAAAACTAGTCCTGTGTTTTCTTCTGTCCAGAAGATCAATTTCAGCTCCATATCTTAGTCTAGTGTAAGAAAAGCAAGCGTGTCCCCTTTTATTCTCATTTTCCTCTGCTTTTCTCCAAAGGAAAATTCCTTCTTTTCTTTTATACCCCAAATAGAGTCTCCATCCTACCCTATGCATGTTAGCTCAATGCAAACAGACTGCAGGAGAGATTGTCAGCCTACCATGCCCGGGGTTTCAGTGTGGCCGGTGTGGTTCCCTCAGCCACAAGAAATCCTGGAGGATTCCCACCCCCCTTTCTGTACAGCCAAGCTGACCTAGAGGAGTGGGTGGAGCCAAGTACACAACTCGTCAATCATCTTCGGGCTGCAGATAAGCTGAAAGCAGGATTCACCCCTCCAAGAGGAAATAGGGATTTATGAAATGGGTGACCCAAGACAGAAAGAGACAGCCTATCTCGGACCATCAGATGAAGCTGTCATGATGTAGACAGGCTTCAGGGAAAACGGTGTGTGTTATCTAGGCAGCTTGGCCATTATGTATGACAGCTGCATGTCCTGAATTTTCTAGGTCAGTCTCAATTCCAAATATTCTTTCACCTTGTCAGACCATGTATTCCAATTTTTGCCTTTGGAAAATGTGGCCACCGAATTGTTCAGACACTAGATCAGCATATTCGCTTAGGGGATAGAACCAGTTATAATAATATTGATGAATATGTTTCAGAAAAATAAACCTTTTTTCAGGGGCAAAATTAGAGCTTATAAATTGAAACCATAGAGACAACTAGCCAAAGGGAAATAATGATTCTAAGTCAGTGTAGGAGTTTCTGCTGCCCTGAGAGGCTTCTGTAAAATCAGATAGGATGGAACCCCCTTCCTGGTAAATGGGAAAGAGGACATTTTGAGGGAGGGCTGTCTCAAGGCGTGTGTGTGATCAAGGCCTGAACACCCAAACCCGCGCTGCCAGGCCAGAGAGGGTGAGCTGAGGGGCTGGGCATGGCAACTGGCCCTACACAGACATTTGGGAGGGAGACTGAGGACTCCATTATAACCCAAGGTTGAACCAACCTCTACTACAGGCCAGAAATCTGCACATCATGACTTAGCATCCATCTTAGAGAGGGTGAATAGAAATTGAAAATAAAGCTGGTCTCTAAGCACTCTGAAAAATACAGCACTGTTCTCTGGCTAAACAGTTGAAAATTATGCTCAGATGTCTGTGTTCTACAAAATACTTCTCTACTTGTTTGTGGATTCTGGTGGTATTTTCTTTTTCTAAACACAGTCTCCTTTTAAAACACCAAACTCCACTTTTGCTGAAAAAAAGGAGATAATATTTTCCTTGGTTGGAATAGAGAGAGGACTTGAGCTCCTAGAAAACAGAGTCTGTGGTGCAGCATTGAGTTTGATAATCACAGGGATTGGGGGATGCAACAGAGCTTAGATAGGTGGGGTCTGTGTGTGTGTGTGTGTGTGTCTTGCGTACATGCTGGTGGGAGGCACACAGAAGTTCATGAGGAAAGTGTTAAGTTCTTTGGGGATGTTGATCCTTTTCCCTTCCGGTTTCAGGCAGAGGCAGCCGTGATATGCCATCCCCCACCCGTGATCTTCTAAATAACTCCTCTTTGCAGCCAAAGATGGAGAAGCTCTATACAGTCAGCAAAAACAAGACCAGGAGCAGACTGTGGCTCAGATCATGTCCCCATAGGAGAGCTCAAAGGTGAACAGGGTAAATCTCTGCCCTCTAGAATCAGAAGCCTTTTGTATGGGTGATAAGGCAATAAAAATGCAAATTTATGTAAGGCTCCAGGTGAGTGGAACTGAGATCTGCAGCAGAGAAGGGAAAGAAGGAACTTTATGGGCCAGAGGACTCACGGAAGGCTTCACGGAGAATTCAGATACATACAAATGAGAAAGGGAGGGGGAGAATGATGCGTTTGTGACAAAGCAGCAAAAATGGTCTAGTTACAGTGTGAAGGCAGCAGAGAGCAAAGTGGATGGACGTGAGCAAAGTTCAAGGTCTACCTGGGAAGACCTCCAGGTCTCCTTGGAAGACACCAGGTCTCCCAGGTGAAGACCTGGGACCATGTCTGTGTTCTTATAAAAAGTGATGAAAGTTGCATATATTTACCTGGGAAGTAAATATTTAAAAGACGACACTTATTTAGAAAGTCAGTTTGATGAACTGAAAAGATCAGAGGTTTGGTAATGAGACAAGCACAAGTCCAAAGTCTGGCTTCAGTCCTGATTAGTTACATATTAATAATCAAGGACCTGTTACTTAATCTCTATTTCTCTACTTGTAAATATAGAAATAAAAAATTTCAGATTTCCAAAGTAATTGCAAGGATTAAATACAATAAAGGATGTATGTATCTGTCGCATAGGTCTCCAGTAGTCATGAGCTCTCAGGCCTCTGGTAGCTTCAAAACCCTCTTAACATGAGTGATCAGATCATTTCACCCTGACTACTAAGACTATTGGAAAAATTGCTAGCACCTATGCCACAACAGTAACCAATTATAAACTAATGGTAAGGTGATCTCTTGTCAAGGTTCTTAGTTATAAAGAGCAGAAGAAACTGGTTCTGGTTGTCTTTGGCAGAAACAAAGTTTATTGGAAGTGTATCAGGTAGTACACTGAATTGATTGGGAGGAGAGGTTCAGGCAGAAACCAAGACAGGCAATATTCAGTCAAGAGCACACCAAAGGCAGTTTGTGTGGCTGAACACTCACCACCATGTTGCTGGATCCCTCCAGCCCAGCACATTCACCACCAACCCGCTGAACAGGATGTTTGCCACCAAGTATCTGTTACATCAAAAATATCTCTAACTCGCTGTTTGCATTATCCTTTTAAGGCTTGAAGTCATTGGAAGTTGCATTTTACTTCTTGCCAAAAGTGGGGAGATGAAATATCCCCTTTACTTCATCTTCTGTAGTAAGAGGCAGGCAGGACCAGAGCAACTCCTCTCGTCTATAGCAAATATCCGATATGCACTAGCAATAAAAATCCATTAAATGCTTGTGTCAAATCTAACATGAAATGTGCAAGACCTATGGAGGAAAACTGTAAAACTTTCCTCAAGGAAGTATAAGAAATCTCAAGTAAATGATGAGATACAGAGTTTCTGAAAGAGAAGTGAAGTGTCAATATAGTTAGGCTGTGAATTCTCTCTCGATTTACAAACCCACTAAAATTCTGATCAGAATCATAAGATGTTTTGTTTATATGTTCGTTTTAAAGTTTGACAAGGTGATTCTAAATCTTATGTAGAAAGTAATATATGCAAAGAAGAGAAAGCATGTTTGAAAAAGGAAAACAAGGAATATTTGCCATATCAGACATCGAAATAAACTATAAACTTATCATTGTCTAGCATGGCATTGACCTAGGTATAGATACATAGGTCAGTGGAGCAGAAGAGAACCTGGAAAGAATCATTATATAAACAGACATTTAGTATCTAAAAGAAAATATTTCAATTCAGTAGGGAATCAAGGATCAGAAAAAAAAATATGTAAGTTTATGGATATGTTAATTAACTAGATGGTAGGAATTACAATGTATGCATATATCAAATCATTATGGTATATATTTCCATTTTAATTTGTGAATTATAGCTCAATAATTGGTGGTCCCAGTGGTTAAGACTCCTCATTCCCAATGCAGGGGACACAGGTTCAATCACTGGAACTAAGATCCCACATGCCACATGGCATGGCCAAAAAAAAAATCTTGTCCTTTACAGAAAGGACAAGATCGCAAGTATCATAGGCTTGTCACTGCACTACAAGTACCTGGCTCTGCTATTGTGATGTGAAAGCAGCCATAGGAAAAGCTGAGCAAATAAACGCAGCTGTGCTCCAATAAAACTTTATTTACAGAAACAGGCACCAAGCAGAATTCAGCCCTTTATATTAACTATTCAATAAATGATAATGAAATTAGTGGCTATTTCCTGAAGAAAAATCTAGACTTTTACATCATGCATAAAAATAAAATCTATTTAGATTAAAAATTTTAAATATATTTGTGTAGAATATAAGATCAATATAAATTAAATATAAATCTATTATGTTTAAATTATTAATGACATCATTCAAGATCCCCTATTCTTATTTTTTCTGGACTTGATAAAATACTCTCAAAGAAATGTTAATACATCTCGCTATGATTATACGTATTTTTTTCTTTTTACTTATTTTCCTTCTGGGTTTTGATTTATGTATCTTTGTTTCTTTGTTGTTAGGTGTCAAATGGTTTATGTCTATCTTCTTCATGAATTGTACCTTTTATCATTAAAAATATTCATCTTTATCTCATTTAAAATAAGTGAATAAATTTTAAAAAATAAATCAAAGATTTAATACAATAAATGTGAACATACAAACTATGTAAGTATCAGAAAAATGTAGATTTAAAAACATGAAAAAAGTATATAGCTGCAACTACATTAAACTTTTAAATTTCTATGCTATAATAATCATAAGTAGTGACAAAATAACAGGAAAGACTGTGAGAAAATATTTGCAATATCACAGAAAATAAAAGATTAATACTGAAAATATATAAATCACATCTACAAATTAATAAGAAAAAGATAAATAGACCAATAAAGATGTAAAGAATATGAACAGGGAATTCACAGAAGAAATTAAGTAGCCAATAAAAATGAGAAAAGTTTCTCAACATCACCAGTAATAAGAGAGAGGCAAAGAAAGATGTTTTTTCCTATCAGGTTAGCAAAAATAAAATAAGCAATATTAGTGTAGGCAAGGATACACAAAAATAGAGTGAGAAAATGAATTGATAATCTAATTTCTAGAAGACAGTAGTATCTAATAAAATTTTAAAACACATATCCTTTGATATGGTTACATCACTTGCCTAGATCTGTTTAAAAGATGTACTTGCATATGTATACAGAAATTTATTTTTGTATAGTTTATTAACTGAAGTTTGCATTAGCAAAAAAAGCTAGAAACACTATTGCAGATCAAAAGTATGATAAGAATAAGGTAAATCTCTATATATGCTGATACGAGATATAAATTTAACAGAAAATAGGAAGATGGAAAGCAAAACAAATAAATATACATAACATAGCATGAGTCCATGCATTTTAAAAAATTATATATATATATATAAGGAAATAGAGAAAATCAATTTTTCTATATAATCTATAGAATTTCTATATAATCAAATAGATCTGAAGAAAATCCTTTGGTAGTAGTTACTTCTGGGACAAGGAGGGACCAGAAAAATAAATGGTAGTTTTAATCTATATGTGTCTCATGTATACCTGTGGCTAATTCGTGTTGATGTATGGCAAAAACCATCACAATATTGCAAAGTAATTATTCTCCAATTAAAATTGATTAATTAGCTAAAAAAATGTATATGTGTCTGTCAGCGCTAGAATCTTTTCCTCTAGCAGAAACAGAGACAGGACCCATCTCCAGCAGGCAGGTCTGCCTGCAATCCCCTTGCCTGTTTCCTTTCTAGCTTCCTCTTCCTCACATTAGCTAATTGTGTGTTCTCTGTGCAGCTAAAGTCACACGTGTTTGTTGTTTTTCAGTCACCCAGTCATGTTCCACTCTCTGCGACCCCACGGACTGCAGCAGGCCAGGCCTCCCTGTCCTTCACTATTTCCTGGAATTTGCCCAAGTTCATGTTCATTGCATGGGTGATGCAGTCCAGTCATCTCATCCTCTGATGACTTTTTCTCCTTTTGCCCTCAACCTTTCCCAGCATCAAGGACTTTTCCAATGAGTCATCTGTTCACATCAGATGACCAAATACATGTGTATTTACATAGAAACATTTTCATATTTTAATTTTATTGATAACAGTTGTTGTTTGGGTTGACTGTGTCCCCCAAAAAGGTATGTCCAAGTCCTAACCCCCTTATACCTGTGTATGTAACCTTATTTGAAGGGACTTTGTTATTTTAATCAAGTGAAAACAAGGTCATATTGACATAAATTGGGCTCTAATGAGCAGAAGAAAAGAGAGGGATATTTGGACACACAAACACAGGGAGGAAACAAATGAAAAAAGGAGGCTCACGAGGCGATGGAGGCAGAGATTAGAGTGATGTCGCTATAGACCACAGAGCACCAGTCAGTGGTCCAGCAGCTGCCAGAGGCTAGGGGAGAGGCAAGAACAAGTTCTCCCTGAACGTTCCAGAAAGATCCAGTCCTGTCAACACCTTAATGGAGGTGTTGGAGGTCTCTAGCATCCAGAACTGTGAGAGAAGAAAATTTTGCTGTTTTAAGCCACCCAGTTTGTGGTGACTTGGTACAACAGTCCCAGGAAACTAATAAAACAGGATTTCTGAAAGCTATGTTCTTTGATCCACCAGGTGCTCTGTGTGTGAGTCAAAAAGTTGTCTAACAATTGACAAAACTGAAGGTCAACAATGGGTGATTTCCCATCATGGATAGGGTTTAAACAGGGGCTGGATGGCCACCAGTTAGGGTATCGTATGGGAGAATCCTGCACTGAAGGGTGAACTAGATGACTTCTTCACGTTTATAAAAACCAAAAGTCCCTGAATCTCTGAGGCAGACAGCATCATGCTAACTAGCAAGGATTTGTAAGGAGAAAAACCTAGATTGGCATCCTAGTTTCACTCTACACCAGCTACTTGACCTTGAACAAATTTCTTAATTTCTAAGGGGAAAAAAAAAATTTCTTTGATGAGTCAGCCTTCTTAGATGGGAGAAACAGATACGAGCTGATATTGTAAGGAGAAAAGAAATGTGTGAGAAGAATGTTGGGCAGTTCAAGGGAAGCACCAGTAATCACTGCTGCCACCAGTGTCTCTAGAAGCTGGTCGCAGTTGCTGCTTTTGCAGCCAGCCACCTGATATTAACAAAAAGGGATTTATTTTTGGTAGCCCCTGATTTTTCTCGTCAGCATGTGAAGTGAATGTGTCTGAGACATGAGCCTATGCCGTAGCTGTTTGGGTGGCTGGGAAAGTAATCACAGTAATGCTGAATGAAAGTGAAAGTGAAATTGAAGTCACTCAGTTGTGTCCGACTCTTTGAGACCCCATCGACTGCAGCCCACCAGGCTCCTCTGTCCATGGGATTTCCCAGACAAGAATACTGGAGTGGGTCACCATTTCCTCCTCCAGGGGATCTTCCTGACTCGGGGATCAAACCTGCGTCTCTGACTTCTCCTGCGTTGGCAGATTCTTTACCACCGAGCCACTAGGGAATCCCCACTTACATGCACTTTCCTCTATTGCCATGTATTAATTCACTTGTATTAATTCCAATACTTTGGCCACCTCATGCGAAGAGTTGACTCATTGGAAAAGACCCTGATGCTGGGAAGGATTGGGGGCAGGAGGAGAAGGAGACGACAGAGGATGAGATGGCTGGATGGCATCACCGACTTGATGGACATGAGTTCGGGTAAACTCCAGGCGTTGGTGATGGACAGGGAGGCCTGGCGTGCTGCGATTCATGGGGTCGCAAAGGGTCAGACATGACTGAGCGACTGAACTGAACTGAACTGAACTCACTTGATCATCACCAGACTCTATGAAGGTGGTTATGTGAACCCAGTTTTCACTGGTGAGGAGACTGAGATGCAGAAAGCTGAGTAACTTGATGAAGGTACCCAGTTGGTACATGCACAGCTGGGATTAAAGCCTAAATTGTCTGGCTCCAGAGGCTATCATCTTCAGAAGTATTCCTTTCTATTCCTTAACTGGCATTTCCAATTTTTACAGCAAAGGTCACTGTCCACCTCAAAAGGCAAGCATGAGAAGGGTAGTCAGATTCTGTATGACCAAATTAAAAAAAAAAGAAAAAGAAGTGTCCATGACCTACAACTCACCTTATAGAGGTGTTGCCTGTATGAAGAGGAGTGATTCATAGGTAACAATTAGCACAGGGATGGTGCCTATTAAACACTCCACTGGTAGGAACTGTTCTGTTACAATTACTCCATCACTCTTGCCTTTGACCAACCACTTCTTGACTGATTACACCATTTTTCATTTGTTTGACTACTGTTCCTCCACTCATTCCCTCCGTGACCCCAGCTGAGTGAGCGTATACTTCTGAGTCTCAGTCTCCTCCCCTGTAAAATGGAGCTGACTTTGAAAAGGGGCATAATAATTGAACCACATTATTTCCAGGACTCTTTCAGATTTGACATTTGTTTCCAACCCTGATCTTGCAGTCCACAACGGTTGATCCCTTCTCATGGATTTCTGTAAATCTTCTCATCTGTAACTCACAATTTCCTTCCAGGTTACATGCCAGCTTCTATTTTCCTATAATCATTTGGTGCTGTTTCCTCCTCAAAATGTTTTGTACAAAATGGCATTTTGGAAAATACAGTGTCTTTAGAATGTGGATTCATTTGATGAATAAGAGATTAGCTGTAGGAGCCCCTTATATGGGCACACACACACACACACAGACACACACTTGGCATCTAAAGTGATGCTCTGGTGGGGAATCTAGTCTAGGTGGGTCAGTACCAGGTTGTTTGGCTATGAGAGAAAAGAGGGTCTACCTTCAGCTGCCTCAGAAAACATCCTGGAGTTTTCCTCAATATGGTGGACTTCTTTCCTTTCTCTCCACGTGGAACCTGAACAGTGTCCTGGATACATGCTCCCTGGGGTTTCTTAGAGACCAGTGCTACCATTGTCCTCCATTTTCCCTCCTTATTCCGCATATTTATCTCCCTGTTTGTCAGTCATCAGAAGTTCCTTGGTTTCTCGTTTTCAGATGAGTTATTTTGTGCCCCTTGGTTACTTCACCTTGTTTTGTATCTTTAAAATTTCTGCTTAAAAAAATAAAGGAAAAAAGAACCTTTCCCCTGCCTTTGTTTTTAGTCTTAAAGGCCCTTTCTGTTCAACACCTTTTCAACTTTGCCTTTCAACCACGTCAACTCACATTTACTTTTATTTTATGCCAGATAGTAAGAGTTCCCAAGGCTCTACATTCATTTTTCATATTCAGAAAAAACATCCATCACTTTTACATATCATTAAATAATTGACAGGATGAATTCTCCTACATAGTAATAACCCTTGAGATAGGCAATCTTAGCCCTTTTACAGATAAGAAAAATGAGGCTCACAGAGTAAAGTTACCAGCTCAAGGTCACATAACTAGGACAGGATCTAGTCAGATTATGACACTGGATATTCTGCTTCCCTGCTCAGTATGGCATCTCCCCTGCATGGTGGAAAGGTGGGGTCAGGCTCCAGACCGCTGTCTGAGGTGTGGTCAGTGCTCAGGCAACTCTGCTGTTGGTTCTTCTGAGGCACACACGGGTGTCACAACAGCTTTGAGAACTGCTCTCTCCACTGGGCCCCGTCACCCTGCGGGGAACCCTGTAGTGGCCCAGTTACTTCCAGTTCCACTTGCCCTGTGCCCTCAGGGTGCCTCCCAGCCATGTCTCAAGTAAGACTTCCCAGGTCATTATGGTGAAAATGCAAGCCACCAGCAACGGCTCCCTCAGCCTACTCCCCTGTCATTGCGTTCTGACCTCCATTTGTACCTACTCTTCCTTCTGTTCTACTAAAAATAATTTCTCTATTAATGTTTCAGATCTCCTTGTACTTCCTAACCATGCTGTTTCATTCTTTATCTCTCCTGTTTATTCAGCTTCTCCCTTGTAATGGTTCTTCCTACTCAGAAAATAAATGCTCTCAGATTTCCCCCATTAACACAACAAAATGAAACAACACAGATCAAAACCATATCCTCATAGACACAGAAAACAAACTTATGGTTACCAAAGGGGAAAGGAAAGGGGGAGAAATAAGTTACAAATTTGGCGGTAGCATATCGACACTACTATATATAAAATAAACAAGGACCTACTGTATTGGCATAGAGAACCATACTCAATATTTGTAATAACCTATGTGGGAAAAGAAACCAAAAAAAGAATGAATATAGGTATATGTATGTGTGTGTGTGTGTGTGTGTGTGTGTGTGTGTGTGTGTGTATACATATATATATATATATCAGAAAACTAAGATCATAGCATCCGGTCCCATCACTCCATGGCAGATAGATGGGGAAACAGTGGAAACAGTGAGAGACTTTATTTTTCTGGGCTCCAAAATCACTGCAGATGGTGATTGCACCCAAGAAATTAAAAGGCACTTACTCCTTGGAAGGAAAGTTATGACCAACCAAGACAGCATATTAAAAAGCAGAGACATTACTTTGCCAACAAAGGTCCGTCTAGTCAAGGCTATGGTTTTTCCAGTGGTCGTGTATGAATGTGAGAGTTGGACTATAAGGAAAGCTGAGCACTGAATTACTGATGTTTTTGAAGTGTGGTATTGGAGAAGACTCTTGAGAGTCCCTTGAACTGCAGGAGATCCAACCACTCCATCCTAGAAGAGATCAGTCCTGGGTGTTCATTGGAAGGACTGATGTTGAAGCTGAAACTCCAATATTCTGGCCACCTGATGAGAAGAGCTGACTCATTGGAAAAGACCCTGATGCTGGGAAGGATTGAGGGCAGGAGGAGAAGGGGACGACAGAGGATGAAATGGATGGACGGCATCACTGACTCGATGGACATGGGTTTGGGTGGACTCAGGGAGTTGGTGATGGACAGGGAGGCCTGGCATGCTGCGGTTCATGGAGTCTCAAAGAGTCGGACACGACTGAGCAACTGAACTGAACTGAGGTATATGTATAATTGAATCACTGTACACCTGAAACTAACGCAACATTGTAGGTCATCTATACTTTAATAAAATATATAAAATTTAATTAAAAAACTGTAGCAAACACTGTGCCTTCTTGCCCAACCTTCCTGTCTACCACTTTCTCTTTATTATCTTCTTGAAAGCATTATCAGATTTTTTTCCTATTCCTTATAATGCATAATTTCCCTGACTTATCAGTCATCTCCTTGTAGTATGGCTTCCAACAATATCTTGCTCATGAAATCCATCCTTTTAGGTTGCCAAAGCCCTTCACATCATCAAACTCTCCAAACCATTGGATCTCTGCCTTCTAAAGCATTTAACCATGTAGAATTCTTCCTTATGAGAATTTCCTCCTCCTTTGGCCTCTGTTGAAATTACTTTTCTCCAGTTTTCCTTCTGGCGACTACTTGACCTCCTCCACGAACTCCATCCTCATGTTGCATTTTTCTCAGCCTTTATAGTCTCATTGTGTGATCTTGTCTGTAGTCTTCTGTGGATGATGAATTGAAAAATCTGTATTTTCAAAGATGTCTTCCCTGAGGCCCATAAAGCCAACTGCTATGCTAGTATCTCCATTTGATCATTCTTCCAACTACACATTCAAAATATCCTAAAAGGAATTAATTACTTTGCCTTGCGTAATGTTCTTGCCGTGTGCAGCTCTGACTGTATTCACAGTTTCGCTGGATGGCACCACCATACAAATAATTGCTCAAAGCAGACTCCCGATTCCTCTTTCCCTTTTCTCTCTACATGCAAACAGTCATGTATATCCTGCCTCTTAAATATCTTTTTAATATGTCTCCCTATCTTTAGCAATGGTTACTGCTTAATTCTGGATCCCACCTGGATTACAGCAATAACCTCCTAACTCATCTTCCAGCCATCAGCCTGGCCCCTTTCCAACACCTTCTCCTCCCCGTAGACAGAGTAATCTGTCCAAAACATAAATCTGATATTTCCATTCACCCCTATTAAAATCCTTCCACAGCTCCCCTTAGTTTTCAAGATAAAGTTCAAACTCCTTAGCTTAGCACATAAAAGTCTTTGTGATCTGGTGCCTGAATAATCCTCTAGCTTCTTCCCTCTCTGTCCCACTACTCCCCACATGCATCATGTACACCAATGATCCTGAAGTTCATGCTGTTCCCTAAACCCATTATGCTAGTTACAGGCACCTTACCCTCTGCTTCAAATAAATGCCCCAAGCATCCTGCCTCCATCTCCAATTTATCCAGAGTGTCCCTATTCTAGTTCAAAATGCAGCTCGATGACCACTTCCTCCAGGGTGTCCCACCTGATTGTTTAATTTGATTCTTCTGTGCTTCTGTAGAAACCCTAGAACAACTACAACATTTTAAAGAATAGATGAATGAATGGATGGATGGATGGATGGATGCCTTGACTTATTCATCTTATACTCCCATCACCTAACACAGTCCCAGGCACATCAGTCAGTTCAGTCACTGAGTCAATCCCATGGACTGCAAAATGCCAGGCCTCCCTGTCTGTCACCAACTACCAGAGTCTACTCAAACTCATGTCCTTTGAACCGGTGATGCCATCCAACCATCTCATCCTCTGTTGTCCCCTTCCCCTCCCACCTTTAATCTTTCCCACATTAGGATCTTTTCTTGTGAGTCAGTTCTTCACATCAGGTGGCCAAAGTATTGGAGTTTCAGTTTCAGCATCAGTCCTTCCAATGAATATCCAGGACTGATTTCTTTTAGGATAGACTGGTTGGATCTCCTTGCTGTCCAAGGGACTCTCAAGAGTCTTCTCCAACACCACAGTTCAAAAGCATCAATTCTTCAGTGTTCAACTTTCTTTATAGTCCAACTCTCACATCCATACATGACTACTAGAAAAATCACAGCTTTGACTAGACAGACTTTTGTTGGCAAAGTAATGTCTCTGCTTTTTAATATGCTGTCTAGGTTGATCATAGCTTTTCTTCCAAGGAGCAAGTGTCTTAATTTCATGGCTGCAGTCACCATCTACAGTGATTTTGGAGCCCCATAAATTAAGTCTCTCACTGTTTCCATTGTTTCCCCATCTATTTGCCATGAAGTGATGGGACCAGATGCCATGATCTTAGTTTCATGAATGTTGAGTTTTAAGGCAACTTTTTCACTCTCCTCTTTCACTTTCATCACGAGGTTCTTTAGTTCTTCTTTGCTTTCTACCATAGGGGTGGTGTCATCTGAGTATCCGGGGTTATTGATATTTCTCCTGGCAATCTTGATTCCAGCTTGTGCTTCATCCAGCCTGGCATTTTGCATGATGTACTCTGCATATAAATTAAATAAGCAGGGTGACAATATGCAGCCTTGACATACTCCATTCCTGATTTGGAACCAGTCTGTTGTTCCATGTCCAGTTCTAACTGTTGCTTCTGGACCTGAATACAGATTTCTCAGGAGGCAGGTAACGTGGTCTGGTATTTCCACATCTTGAACAATTTTCCACAGTTTTCTGTGATACACAGAGTCAAAGGCTTTGGCATAGTCAATAAAGCAGAAGTAGATGTTTTTCTGGAACTCTCTTGTTTTCTAGATGATCCAGTGGATGTTGGCAATTTGATCTCTGGTTCCTCTGCCTTTTCTAAATCCAGCTTGAACATCTGGAAGTTCACGGTTCACATACTGTTGAAGCCTGGCTTGGAGAATTGTTAGCATTACTCTGCTAGTGTGTGAGAAGATTGCAATTATATGGTCATTTGAACATTTTTTGGCAGTGCCTTTCTTTGGGATTGGAATGAAAACTGATCTTTTCCAGTCCTGTGGCCATTACTAAGTTTTCCACATTTGGTGGTATATTGAGTGCAGCGTTTTCACAGCATCATCTTTTAGGATTTGAAATAGCTCAACTGGAATTCCATCACCTCCACTAGCTTTGTTTGTAGTGATGCTTCCTAAGGCCTACTTGACATCACATGCTAGGAAGTCTGGCTCTAGGTGAGTGCTCACACCATCGTGGTTTCCTGGGTCGTGAAGATCTTTTTTGTTTAGTTCTTCTGTGTGTTCTTGCCACCTCTCCTTAATATCTTCTGCTTCTGTTAGGTCCATACCATTTCTGTCCTTTATTGTGCCCCAGGCACATACTCAATAAGAATTTGTCAGTTGATTTTATCTGATAGGTGCTTTTGTGTGATTAATCAAAATCATAGTCTATCTCATGTATACCTAACAGTGTAGGTAGTCCACGTTAAAGAGTACTGTCTGTGTTTGGATCTACATTTATACATGACATCAATTTCCTCTGCTTATTATCTCATAAAAATGCAAAATTGTCAGAATAAGAGTCAGAGCCCTTGAAGATAATATTCAATATGGCAAGGAGCCAGCTAATGTGAAATAGTGGAAGTTCACTGGCAGGGCACTCCTATACTTCCCATGCATGGTGACCGTTGACTGCATGGATTTGGGCAATCCAGGCGGTGTGGGGCAGTAAAGCCTTTCAATAAAAACACAATATGCCAGCCAGCTGCAAATCCTCCCTGCAATTTCTTCTCTTCCTTCTTCAATCTCGGGGAAATATGTCAGTGGATGCTGTCAGATAAGAACGAGCCATTGATCTATAGGGCGTGAGGCAAGGCTAGAATACTGATGTCACAGAGCCTCTCTATGTATAAGCTGTTCCTTAGCAAATGAAGTGCTCTGGGAATTCAGGCTTTTTGGACTGAGAGATGCCTGAAGGAGTTAAAATTACCAGCAGGTTCTGCCTCCACTCTGTAGGTCCGTGTCCTCACAGATAACCAAAATTTGGGCCTAGAAGTTGGAATTTATATACAGTAATTAAAGCAGTTATCTTCCTTCACCTTGAATTTCATTCTTTCCCTGAGAGTACTTTTTTCTCTTTGTACAGGTAAGTATGAGAGGCCCCATCAGGTAGTAAGATTTGAAAGGCCTGGATCCTACCTCCAGGTGACTGACTAATATTTCTTCCTCCTCTCTCTTGGTGTTGGCTTCTCCATAAGTAAAGTGACAGCTTGGACCAGATTATGGATTCTTTACCTGAGGCTGATGGTTGAGATTCAGAGCTTATTAATCTAAGAAATTCTCAACGTTCAGAAAACCAAGATCATGGCATCTTTATTTTTGGGGAGGCTCCAAAATCACTGCTGATGGTGATTGCAGCCATGAAATTAAAAGACACTTACTCCTTGGAAGGAAGGTTATGACCAACCTAGATAGCATATTTAAAAGCAGAGACATTACTTTGCCAACAAAGGTCCGTCTAGTCAAGGCTATGGTTTTTCCAGTGGTCATGTATAGATGTGAGAGCTGGACGATGAAGAAAGCTGAGCGCCGCAGAATTGATGCTTTTGAACTGTGGTGTTGGAGAAGACTCTTGAGAGTCCCTTGGACTGCAAGGAGATCAAACCAGTCCACCCTAAAGGAGATCAGTCCTGGGTGTTCATTGGAAGGACTGATGTTGAAGCTGAAACTCCAATACTTTGGCCACCTCATGTGAAGAGTTGACTCATTGGAAAAGACCCTAATGCTGGGAAGGGTTGGGGGCAGAAGGAAAGGGGATGACAGAGGATGAGATGGTTGGATGGCATCACTAACTTGATGGACATGGGTTTGGGTAATCTCCGAGAGTTGGTGATGGACAGGGAGGCCTGGCATGCTGCGATTCATGGGGTCGCAGAGAGTCGGACACGACTGAGCAGCTGAACTGAACTGAACTGAATCTAAGAAATTAGATATAAAATTTGATATGTAGGTATATTTTTTCCTAGAAAGAAGGAACATAGCTTTACTAAAATCACAGGTGAGTCTGTGGTTCCCCACATTCATGAGGCTTAAGGTTGTGCTAGATCTCAGCATTTGTATTTCTTTGGGGCAAATTGTTTTTCAACACTCATGTGAGATTAAGGGGAAGAAGCCTCACCTGAGAGTCAGACAGACTTGTGTCCAAACCCTGGCTCTCCCACTTATTTTGTGTGTGCCTTTGGGTGAGCCACTTTACCTCTGTGATTGTATTTCTACAGATTGGTAATATTAATATCTATCTCACGTGTCATGAAAATGAAGAGAAACAATAAACGTGAAAACACTTGTGTCACATATTTCTGTGAAATCTTCAAGGAATGCTTATTCAGTGTGTGTCTAAGAAGCAGAACAAAGAAAATTTACAAATGAATTTATTTACAAAACTGAAATAAAGTCACAGATGTAGAAAACAAATTTGTGGTTATCAGGGGGGGGAGGGGAGGGATAAATTGGGAGATTGTGATTGACATATATACACTGCTATATATAAAACAGATAACTAATAAAGACCTGTGTATAGCACAGGGAACTCTATTCAATACTTTGTAATGACCTATATGAGAGAGGAATCTAAAAAAGAGATTTTATAGATTAATAAAATATTTATATGTATATATATGTATAACTGATTCAGTTGGCTGCACAGCAGAAACTAACACAAAATTACAAATCACTATACTCCAACAAAAATTAATTTAAAGAATGAAATAAAGAAGCAGAACCCCGAGAGTGACTACTTCATCTCCTGCCTAAACTGCTACTTTCCCAAGTGTGCTGATAGACTGACAAAGTCTTCATAATTTGGCTGCTTTTTCCCTCCAGAAAGGTGGGACATAGGCCGATATGATTACCATGTTTATACACAAAGGAAATCTACTGCAACTAGCAGAAATATCCCAAGTCTTCTAAAGAAAAAGGCAGCTGATACGGCATCAGCTTTGATCTGAGCATTGAAAAAAGAAGAAGAAGAAAGGCCCTTTCCCCCGAGACCCTATTCTGACACCAGGTCTGTCCAAAAGACTTGGTCACCCCCGGAGAGACTGCAGCGCTGTTTACAGGGCAATGTGGGAATAGAGGCAGCGGTGGGGAAGAAGCCGGGGCTGACACGAAGGTGCCACCCAGCCCGCTCGCACCACGGAAGACCGGACAAACCTAGACCTTTAGAATCAGCCCATAACACCCACTCCCACCAGCACCTCTTGTACCCATGCCACCAAACGGCTGGCCTCTTAGCTGTCCACACTTTCTCTCTTACATGCCTCTCAATCTGTGTACTTTTTGTGACATCTTTTCCCCTTCAGAGAGGGTCCTGATGTTCAGCCAATATTCGCTTGATGTAAAACAAGCCTCTATAATAAGCTAAAGGCCTGATATGATTTGAAGCATATCAAACTTTGAGGCATTATTATCTTCATTTTATAGAAAAAGAAATAAAGTTCATGAATATGATAAGAGGCCGAATAGGTTTGAATCCAGCGGTCTCTGATTCAATAGCTTTTAAACTAAACCTGAGCCCTGCAGACAAAGAAGAGATACGTGTGAAGTTGAGGAAAGACTTTTTTGATAAGTTGACTCTTCGAGGATGGAGAGGAATTAGTCCAGAAGAAACAAGCCATTCCACACATAAGAATGAGCACAGCCAAAATCACAGAGGCAGGAGTGAGCCGTCAGGGAACCCAACACCATATGTCACTGAGATGTAAATGTTCCTGGCAGTGTGACTTGCAAAATACCTTGTATTCTCTCAGCAGTCCTGAGAGAGGAGAGACTGCCCTGAACCTGTGCTCTTGGCTCTGGCGCTCCGGAAAGAGATAAGGACTTTGGAGCCCCCAGAAACTGGTTTTCCTCTCTCCTTCTCTAACCCAGACATCCAAATCTCAGTGCAAAAGGTTACAATTTTCTGGGGAAGAAATTGTGCTGACCTCGGGTTTTCGCAAAGAGTGTGGTATTTCTGCTTGACTGCACAGCCTGCTGAAACACCGCTAAAATAACTAGTGAGCAAGAAGTCCCAAAGGCTAGCAGCTGCACGTGAGGGCCAAGCACAAGTTTGTCTATGGTTTGCTCTGCTCACATTTTGATAAAAAATTGACTACTTTCTGAGAAGCCATAATTGCTCCAGAGCTTCCCTGTATCTAGCAACTCAACTCTACCCATGACAGCTTCCTCATCAAGCTTCAAACAAGGGGAGAGGTCCACAGCGCAGTTGATATCAAGACCAAGGAAAGGCTCTAGGGCCAATAATGGCAGTCTAAGTGTCCTTACTGGATCTGTCTTATCAACTGGATGGCCTAAGAATCTCTAAGCCTTTATTAGCTGTTGCTGTTGTTTAGTTGCTCAGTCTTGTCCGACTCTTTGTGAACCCATGTACTATAGCCTGGCAGGCTCCTCAGTCCATGGGGTTTTACAGGCCAGAATACTGGAGTGGGTGGCCACTTCCTTCTCCAGGGGATCTTCCTAACCCAGGGATCAAACTAGCATCTCCTGCATTGGCAAGTGGGTTCTATCCCACTGAGCCACCTGGGAAGCCCCAGTCTTTATTTACCTCTCCCTCAAACAGGAAACTATTTTTCACCATGATGCTGTGAGCTTAGTTGCCACAAATTTTTGTTTAAGTATCTGATTCTGAAGTTTTTAAACAAGATAATGTATAGACTTGGTCTTTGAATTCTAGAAATTGTAGAAATTAAGCCCGACTCTAACTTTATTGATTAAATTTACACAGTGCTTGAACTGAAAAAGCCAAATAAGCCATAAAAAGTATTTCCCAAGCCATTTTCCTAACGAAAGGGTTGTCTTTTACTCAACTCATATTTGCTAGGGGCATATACTTTCCGACTTTAATTCCTCAGAATTAACAAGTTCTTCTTTTAAAAATAAAATTCTTATGAAGAGGTGGAAAAATTACTGATCTTTTAGTATGATTATTTTAATCAATTTACTGTCCCCAACCCAACTGATGGCACATAGAAAAAGGAAAACCTCCTGAGATGAAAGGAAACATTTTTTAAAAGTAATTTTTGAGTTTGGGATATGACAAAATGAGGAGCCAAGAATGAGGAGCATAGAAAAATAGTGCCCAACAAATGAAGCACTTCTGATGGCCCAGACACCAAGTTTGGTGAATCTAGATAAAGGATCTCATTTCATCCTCACAACCACCCTATGAAGCAAATGAGGAATGAGACATCTAGCTGCCAGGAGATAGGATGCCAGGGAAAATGAAACACCTTACTTCATTCAACAGTGAAGGATCTGCCCTGCCTGGAATTATCCAATTCCAATTTGAGTTACAAAGTGAGGAAAGGTACTTATTCCAAAGCAATCATCTGGTCAGCAGCCTATGATGCAACCCAGAATGAGAGTTCAGCCCAGTTAAAACATAGGAAGATTGTTGTTTAGTCACTAAATTGTGTCCGACTCATTGCGACCCCATGAACTGTAGCCTACCAGGCTCCTCTGTCTATGGGATTCTCCAGTCAAGAACACTGGAGTGGGTTGCCATTTCCTTCTCCAGGGGATCTCCCCAACCCAGGTGTGGAACCCGGGTCTCCTACATTGCAGGCAGTTTCTTTACCACTGAACCACCAGGGAAACCCCATAGAAAGATTAAACAGAAAATAAAAATGGGCTGAAGAGGAGATTCATGTAGAGAAGGCAGGAAGTTGAAACTGTGATGCCATAAAGTCATAAATAAGTAGAAGCCAGCCTTATATTTGGCTGCTACTTGAAACCTTCTACAGATTGACTGGAAGAAGAGACAGTCAATCCATAGAATGATAAAAACCAGAAGGAAAGACAGAGAGAAGCTAAGGCATCTCATAACTATAACAGCAAAGCAGTTGGGTGAGAAGTAACAGAGGATCAAAGAGCTACCAAGAATATACCAAGACCATCTGACCGGCCTCCTGAGAAACCTGTATCCAGGTCAAGAAGCAACAGTTAGAACTGGACATAGAACAACACACTGGTTCCAAATAGGGAAAGGAGTAGGTCAAGAGTGTATATTGTCACCCTGCTTGTTTAACTTATATGCAGAGTACATCATGAGAAACGCTGGGCTGGAGAAAGCACAAGCTAGAATCAAGATTGCTGGGTATATCAATTATATATCTGAGGTTAATATCAATAACCTCAGATATGCAGATGACACCATTCTTACGGCAGAAAGTGAAGAAGAACTAAAGAGCCTCTTGATGAAAGTTCAGTTCATTTCAGTTCAGTTGCTCAGTCGTGTCCGACTCTTTGTGACCCCATGAATTGCAGCACACCAGGCCTCTCTGTCCATCACAAACTCCCAGAGTCTACCCAAACCCATGTCCATCGAGTCGGTGATGCCATCCAACCATCTCATCCTCTGTCGTCCCCTTCTCCTCTCGCCCCCAATCCTACCCAGCATTAGGGTCTTTTCCAGTGAGTCAACACTTCGCATGAGGTGGCCAAAGTATTGGAGTTTCAGCTTCAACAACAGACCTTCCAATGATCACCCAGGATTGATCTCTTTTAGGATGGATTGATTGGATCTCCTTGCAGTCCAAGGGACTCTCAAGAGTCTTCTCCAACACCACAGTTCAAAAGCATCAATTCTTTGGCACTCAGCTTTCTTCACCGTCCAAATCTCACATCCATACATGACCACTGGAAAAACCATAGCCTTGACTAGACGGACCTTTGTTGGCAAAGTAATGTCTCTGCTTTTAAATATGCTATCTAGGTTGGCCTTAACCTTCCTTCCGAGGAGCAAGCGTCTTTTAATTTCATGGCTGAAGTCACCATCAGCAGTGATTCTGGAGCCCAAAAAAACAAAGTCTGTCACTGTTTCCACTGTTTCCCCATCTATTTCCCATGAAGTGATGGGACCAGATGCCATGATCTTACTTTTCTGAATGTTGAGCCTTAAGCCAACTTTTTCACTCTCCTCTTTCACCTTCATCAAGAGGCTCTTTAGTTCTTCTTCACTCTCTGCCATAAGGGTGGTGTCCTCCGCATATCTGAGGTTATTGATATTTCTCCCAGCAATCTTGATTCCAGCTTGTGTTTCTTCCAGCCCAGCGTTTCTCATGATGTACTCTGCATAGAAGTTAAATAAGCAGGGTGACAATATACAGCCTTGATGTACTCCTTTTCCTATTTGGAACCAGTCTGTTGTTCCATGTCCAGTTCTATCTGTTGCTTCCTGACCTGCATACAGGTTTCTCAAGAGACAGGTTAGCTGCTCTGGTATTCCCATCTCTTTCAGAATTTTCCACAGTATATTGTGATCCACACAGTCAAAGGCTTTGGCATAGTCAATAAGGCAGAAATAGATGTTTTTCTGGAACTCTCTTGCTTTTTCGATGATCCAGCGGATATTGGCAATTTGATCTCTGGTTCCTCTGCCTTTTCTAAAACCAGTTTGAACATCTGGAAGTTCACGGTTCACATACTGCTGAAGCCTGGCTTGGAGAATTTTGAGCATTAATTTACTAGCATGTGAAATGAGTGCAATTGTGCGAAAGTGAAAGAGGAGAGTGAAAAAGTTGGCTTAAAATTCAACACTCAGAAAAATAAGATCATGGCATCTGGTCCCATCACTTCATGGCAGATAGATGGGGAAACAATGGAAACAGTGAGAGACTTTATTGTTGGGGGCTCCAAAATCACTGCAGATGGTGACTGAAGCCATGAAATTAAAAGACGCTTACTCCTTGGAAGAAAAGCTATGGTCAACCTAGACAGCATATTAAAAGCAGAGACATTACTTTACCAACAAAAGTCCGTCTAGTCAAAGCTATGGTTTTTCCAGTAGTCATGTATGGATGTGAGAGTTGGACTATAAAGAAACCTGAGGGCCGAAGAATTGATGCTTTTGAACTGTGGTGTTGGAGAAGACTCTTGAGAGTCCCTTGGACTGCAAGGAGATCCAGCCAGTCCATCCTAGAGGAGATCAGTCCTGAATATTCATTGGAAGGACTGATGCTGAAGTGGAAACTCCAAAACTTTGGCCACCTCATGCAAAGAACCGACTCTTTGGAGAAGACCCTAATGCTGGCGAAATTTAAGGTGGGAGGAGAAGGGGAAGACAGAGGATGAGATGGTTGGATGGCATCACAGACTCGATGGACATGAGTTTGAGTAGACTCTGGGAGTTTGTGATGGACAGGGAAGCCTGGCGTGCTGCAGTCCATGGGTTTGCAAAGAGTTGACATGACTGAGTGACTGAGCTGAACGGTCATAATGACAGGATGCTGAAGTGTGTTCTCATTCTTCTTGGTGTTTAGCTGAGTTGTCCTGAGAAGATTTCTTGTCTAAGTTTCTTAGTAACTTGACTAAACTTGTGTAAATTAGAACAATTAGACAAGCAAAGATCCATTTTTCCTGCAACCTAAAGGAGCCAAAATAACATAACCTACTGTATAGAAAATAGCTATCTTATGTACATATGTATATACGACATTGACCTACCAGTAGCTAATTAAATAGGTTGGATTGGAAATAAGCAGATAGATAAGCAGGTTTGAATCTTTTATGAAAAACTAGAATTATAAAGAAAGGCAAAAATTTCAAGTTTAAAAGTGATATATGTTTTAAAGTCTTCAAAAATACCGATGAACCTCTTATTAGGAATAATATACCTCTTTAGTCTATCTTTCATTTAAAAGTGAGACAGACTATCCTAAGAGACTCATACATTAACTTATTCCTCTATTTTCCCCATTCTGAAACATAGGAAGAATTCAAATACTTTAAAAAAAAAGCTAACAGCCCAACTCAACTCTGAAGCCATCTTCTTTCTGTAATAAGGGTGTGTTCATATTCCCTGGTCTAACTTCTAAGGATAGGCTTGGCAGTGGAGGTTCTTGACCTAGCCTGCTGGTTGTCTTGTCATCTTCTAGAATCAATGACTGGGACATTGTAAGACAGAAATCCTGCAAAGTGCTCAGATCTCATGATGGGTGAAGATAGAATCTCCCTGGTTACAAAATGGCACCTGCCTTGATGATCCTTCCTCACAAGAACACAGTTACCATGCCCTCATTAGGAACTCCAGACAAAGCCCCACAACTTCAGCCCTTCTGGGTCACTGAAGAATCTTGTGACCACATAGAAAGAGCCCACATGCTTAAAACTCCAAATCCATTATCCTTTCCCTATTTCTACTATTTGAAAGCTTTTATCTGGTTCCCACCTTTTATTTCAATAATAGGTCTTTACTGGTCAAACAATATTGATAGTTTATCAGAAAAAATTGATCAAAATTTGTTTACCAATGACCTCTGTTTCTGTGATGAAAAAAAAAAAGATATAAGATTTATCACCTGCCTTAAACAATCAGAAAATCAGGAAAAAAATATTTTCAGGCATCAACACACAGGTAGCACACAACTGTGAATCCTAAGAGGAAAAAATATTTGCGGAAGTCTGCATGATTGCACAAGATTACTTTCTGGAAGCAATATCCAGACTACTGTTCAAGGAAGGGAAACTCACCTAGAGCTCAGTCATTTTGGTGAGTTGAAGATGTGGAGATTAGAGTTCAGGAAGACCAAAGCGGCTACAATTTGCAAGGATGCATACAGTATAGGAGATATTTGCAGGGAGATATGCAGAGATCAAAGAAAGGTCCCTAGAGTCCTTGACTGAGTACCTTTTTGAGAGTACATAAGAGAAAATTGCCATAATCTGGGGAAAGAACAACTAGAAAGCTGTAGTCAGAACAATGTCCAAGATCAAATGAGAATTAGGATAATCTACGCTACGCAGAGTGAAAAGACTCCAAATACATGGGATGTTAGATAGTACTCAGCATGAATTACTCTACAAATGGAAATAAATAAGCACTACACCAAAGTCTTCCCTGGTGGCTCAGACAGTAAAGAATCCGCCTGCAACGTGGGAGACCTGGGTTTGATCCCTGGATCAAGAAGATGCCCTGGAGAAAGGAATGACAACCCACTCCAGTGTTCTCACCTGGAGAATCCCCATGGACAGAGGAGCCTAGCGGGCTACATTTCATAGGGTTACAGAGTCAGACACGAATGAATGACTAAGCACACACACACACACACCAAAGGCTACCCTAAACCTGTTTTCAAATATTTGCGGTCAAATCTTATAAAGATCGAACTGGTAATGTACAGAATGACAAATATAACCAGCACTTATGTGCTTAGTCACTCAGTCACGTCCAGCTCTGCAACACCATAGACTATAGCCCACCAGGCTCCTCTGTTCATGGGATTCTCCAGGAAGAATACTGGAGTGCGTAGCCACTCCCTTCTCTAGGGTATCTTCCCAACCCTGGGATTGAACCTGGGTCTCCTGCATTGTGAGCAGATTCTTTACCATCTGAGCCACCAGGCAAGCCATAACCAACACTGTTGTACATTAAACATAAAATTGTTAAGAGGGTAAATCCTAAAAGTTCTTATAACAAGAATTTTTTTTCTATTTCTTTAATTTTGTATCTATATGAGATGATGGATGTTTGCTAAATTTTGTGATAATCATTTCCTGAAGTATGTAAGTCAATCAGTATGCTATATACCTTAAACTTACACCATGCTGTATGTTGATTATATCTCAATAAAACTGGAGGAAAAACTAAAGATGAAATAAGCATTCTTCCAGACAAAAGCTGATATAATTTATTGCCACCTGACCTGCATTACAAGAAATGATAAAAGAGATTTTTCAAGCAGAACAAAACTATATCAGGATCAGATTTAGTTCTACACAATGGAATGAACATCACCAGTATATTGAATTAGCTATAAAAGAGTTTTATCTCCTTTTCTAATCTCTTTCAGTTCAGTTCAGTCTCTCATTCATGTCCAACTCTTTGCAATCCCATGGACTGCAGCACTCCAGGCTTCCCTGTCCATCACCAACTCCCGGAGCTTGCTCAAGTTCATGTCCACTGAGTCAATTTACAATTTAAAGCAAATATAATGAATAACAAAAAAGTCGAAGAGAAGGAAACTATAGCATTCTAAGATTTGAACACAATGCAGAAAATGATTTGATATTACTTAAAGATAGACTATGACAAGTTAAAACTGTATACTACAAATCTAGAGCAATCACTAAAAAATAAATTAGTTACGGGTTACACCCTACAGTGGACATAAAATGAAATTAATTTTTAAAATTCAGTTGATCGGAAAGAGACAAAAAAGGGAGAAACAGAATAAATAACAGATATAAAAAATAGAAATGAAGTAACAAGATGTTAGATTTAAACCCAACTTCCCAACTATATTGATAACAACATTAAATGCAAATGCAGTACATCTTGCAAGTAAAAGGCAGGAATTATAAGAATGGATAAAAAACCAAGACCAAACTCTATGCTAACTATAAAAAAAGCTGCCTTATATAAAGAGATATAGCTTAAAAGAATGAGAAGATATACTGTAAAAATGTTAATGGAAAGGAAGTTTGAAATGCTATACTAATATAGACAATGTAGACTTCAGAATCAGTTATATTACCAGAAACAAGGAAGTTATGAAGTCAGTTCATCATAAGGGCATATTTTTTCTGAATATGTATTCACATTAAAACAGGACTACAAAATATAGAAAGCGAAAACTTACAGGATTAAAAGAATAGACAAAATCACAATTATTATTGGATATTCCAACACTTCTTCTTCAGTAACTGAGAGAATAACTAGTCAAACACAACGGACTCTAGGTGGCTCTATGGTAAAGAATCCACCTGTCAATCTGGGGGATGCCGGTTCTATCCCTGGATTGGAAAGACCCCTTGAAGAAGGAAATGACACCTCATTCCAGAATTCTGCAGCCAGAATTAATTCTGAAATTAAAAGACGCTTGCTCCTTGGAAGAAAAGCTCTGACAAACTTAGCCAGTGTATTAAAAAGCAGAGACATCGCTTTGTTGACAAAGTTTCATATAGTCAAAGCTATGGTTTTTCCAGTAGTCATGTACAGATATGAGAGTTGGACCATAAAGAAGGCTGAGCCCTGAAGAATTGATGTTTTCTAATTGTGGTGCAAGAAGAGACTCTTGAGAGTCCTTTGGACTACAAGGAGATCAAACCAATCAATCCTACAGGAAATCAACCCTGAATGTTCATTGGAAGGACTGATGCTGAAGCTCCAATACTTTGCCCTCCTGATGCGAAGAGCTGACTCATTGGAAAAGACCTTGATGCTGGGAAAGATTGAAGGCAGGAGGAGAAGGGGGTGACAGAGGATGAGATGGTTGGATAGTATCACCCACTCAATTTACATGAGTTTGTGCCAAGTCCAGGAAATAGTGAAGGAAAGGGAAGCCAGTCTCGCTGAAGTCCACGAGGTCACAAAGAATCAGACAAGACTCAGTGACTAAACAAAATGACAAGAACAAAAAGTCAAACACAGAAAGATAAGGGTATAGAACACTGGAACAGTATCAACAACTGTGACCTAATTGGTCTTAATAGAGTACACAATAGCAGTAAATATCCCTATTATTCTTCTATGTACACATGGAACATTCACAAGATAAACTACATTTTGAGCCATAAAATGTGTATCAGTAGGTTTAAGAAAATTAAAATCATATGTTCTCCAATGGTAGAATGAAATAGAGGTGATCAACCAAGAGCTATTTAGAAAATCCCCAAACAAAAAATACACTTCTAAATAACATATGGGTGAAAGAAGAAATCAAAAGGAAAATCAGGATATATTTAGAAAGATTTGTAAGTCAAAGTGAAATATATCAGATAAAGTGTTACATAAAAGAAAAAAGTCTCAAATCAATTGCATAAATTTCTACCTTTAGAAACAAGGCAAAGAAGAAATCATTAAACCCAAAATTGCAGGAGAGCAAAATTTTAAACAATGAGAGCAGAAATAAGTGAAATTGAAGAAAGGACATCAATAGATAAAATCAAAGATTCCTAAGTTGATTCTTTAAAGAGATCAATAATACTGATGCCTCTCAAGTCTTGAACTGTCCAGTATGGTTACAGCCAGCCATACGGGGTTATTGAGTAATTAAAATGTGGTGAATATTAAATAAAATATGCTGTAAAATAAAATAGTACATGCAGGATTTTAAAAACTTCCGGAAATATAATAGAAGAAAACCTTTATCACTACAGGTAAACAAAGGCATCCTAGGGCACAGAAAGTCAAGCCAAACACAAACAAAAAATGATTTAAAAAAATAGTATTACCAAGCATTTTAAAAGTATGCTTTTTGAAAAAGATTACTAAGAAAATGTAAAGGTAAACTGCATACTAGGAGAAATATTTGCAAATTGTAACTGATAAAATAGTTGAATTCAAATTATATAAAGGACTGTGACAATTATTCAGTTTAGTTCAGTTGTTCAGTCATGTCTGACTCTTTGCAACCCCACGGTCCACAGCACACCAGGTCTCCCTGTCCATCACCAACTCCCGGAGTTTACCCAAACTCATGTCCATCGAGTCGCTGATGCCATCCAGCCATCTCATTCTATGTTGCTTTCTTCTCCTCTCACCCTCAGTCTTTCCCAGCATCAGGGTCTTTTCCAATGAGTCAGCTCTTCACATCAGGTGGCCAAAGTATTGGAGTTTCAGCTTCACCATCAGTCCTTCCAATGAACACTCAGGACTGATCTCCTTTAGGATGGACTGGTTGGATCTCCTTGCAGTCCAAGGGACTCTCAAGAGTCTTCTCCAACACCACAGTTCAAAAGCATCAATTCTTCAGTGCTCAGCTTTCCTTATAGTCCAACTCTCACATCCATACATGACCACTGGAAAAACCATAGCCTTGACTAGATGGACCTTTGTTGGCAAAGTAATGTCTCTGCTCTTAAATATGCTGTCTAGGTTGGTCATAACTTTCCTTCCAAGGAGTAAGCATCTTTTAATTTCATGGCTGCAGTCACCATCTGCAGTGATTTTGGAGCCCAGAAAAATAAAGTCTGACGCTGTTTCCATTGTTTCCCCATCTATTTCCCATGAAGTGATGGGACCAGATGCCATGATCTTAGTTTTCTGAATGTTGAGTTTTAAGCCAACATTTTCACTTTCCTCTTTCCCTTTCATCGAGAGGCTCTTTAGTTCTTCTTCACTTTCTGCCATAAGGGTGGTGTCATCTGCATATCTGAGGTTATTGATATTTCTCCTGACAATCTTGATTCCAGCTTGTGTTTCTTCCAGCCCAGCATTTCTCCTGATGTACTCTGCATATAAGTTAAACAAGCAGGGTGACAATATACAGCCTTGATGTACTCCTTTTCCTATTTGAAACCAGTCTGTTGTTCCATGTCCAATTCTAACTCTTGCTTCCTGACCTGCATACAGGTTTCTCAAGAGACAGGTCAGATGGTCTGGTATTCCCATCTCTTTCAGAATTTTCCACAGTTTATTGTGATCCACACAGTCAAAGGCTTTGGCATAGTCAATAAAGCAGAAATAGATGTTTTTCTGGAGCTCTCTTGCTTTTTCAATGATCCAGTGGGTATTGGCAATTTGATCTCTGGTTCCTCTGCCTTTTCTAAATCCAGCTTGAACATCTGGAAGTTCATGGTTCACGTATTGCCAAAGCCTGGCTTGGAGAATTTTGAGCATTACTTTACTAGCATGTGAGATGAGTGCAATTGTGCAGTAGTTTGAGCATTCTTTGGCATTGCCTTTCTTTGAAAATGAAATGAAAACTGACCTTTTCCAGTCCTGTGGCCACTGCTGAGTTTTCCAAATTTGCTGGCATATTGAGTGCAGCACTTTCACAGCATCATCTTTTAGGATTTGAAATAGCCCAACTGAAATTCCATCACCTCCACTACCTTTGTTTGTGGTGATGCTTCCTAAGGCTCACATGCTTCCTAATGCTTCACATTCCAGGATGTCTGGCTGTAGGTGAGTGATCACACCGTCGTGATTATTTGGGTCATGAAGATCTTTTTTGTACAGTTCTTCTGTGTATTCTTGCCACCTCTTCTTAATATCTTCTGCTTCTGTTAGGTCCCTACCATTTCTGTCCTTTATTGTGCCCATCTTTGCATGAAGTGTTTCCTTGGTATCTCTAATTATCTTTAAGAGATCTCTAGTCTTTCTCATTCTAGTGTTTTCCTCTATTTCTTTGCACTGATCACTGAGGAAGGCTTTCTTAACTCTCCTTGCTATTCTTTGGAAGTCTGCATTCAAATGGGTATATCTTTCCTTTTCTCCTTTTCTTTTTACTTCTCTTCTTTTCACAGATATTTGTAAGGCCTCCTCAGACAGCCATTTTGCTTTTTTGCATTTCTTTTCCTTGGGGATGGTCTTGATCCCTGTCTCCTGTACAATGTCATGAACCTCTGTCCATAGTTCATCAGGCACTCTGTCTATCAGATCTAGACCCTTAACTCTGTTTGTCACTTCCACTGTATAATAATAAGGGATTTGATTTAGGTCATACCCAAATGGTCTAGTGGTTTTGCCCACTTTCTTCGTTTTAAGTCTGAATTTGGCAATAAGGAGCTCATGATCTGAGCCATAGTAAGCTCCCAGTCTTGTTTTTGCTGACTGTATAGAGCTTCTCCATCTTTGGCTGCAAAGAATGTAATCCATCTGATTTCAGGGTTGACCATCTGGTGATGTCCACGCATAGAGTCTTCTCTTGTGTTGTTGGAAGAGAGTGTTTGCTATGACCAGTGTTGCATAGGAACCTGGGATGTTAGGTCCATGAATCAAGCCAAATTGGAAGTGGTCAAACAGGAGATGACAATTATTAGAACACAATAAACACAACACAATTTCTAAATTGTGTTGAAGTTATTTCACTAAAAACAGATATGCAAATTCCTATCAGTATATTAAAAGATACTTAATATAATTAGTGAACAGGAAAACAGATAAAACTGCAGTGTGATACCTACTCACACAAGAGGTCAAGCTGACTGAAAACAAGTACTAGGGGAGGATGAGGCTGGAACACTTGTACATCATTGATGGAAACACAAGAGGCTGCAAACTCTTTAAGAAACAATTAGACAATTTTTTTTATCAAGTTAGGCATATGCTTATCAATGCAATCACTAACCCCCACCACTCCAGATTTATCCAAAAGAAATTACATGTGCACAACAAAGACTTGTGCATGAATACAAAGTAACAGCTGTCCACCCCAGAATTCCCAGGGAAAAGTCTGTAGTTGAACAAGCTGGGTTGATTACTCACTATAGTGAGGGAGCACACAGACCCTGGGGAAACTTGGGGGATCTCAGTAAGAAGATATTGGAGAGGGACAATTATAGGATTCTGATCCTAGTTGGGTGATTTGAGGGTTTAACCCAATGAAATAGGGGCTGACTCTAGACTGAGGCTGTCAGAAAGTAAAGTCAGTTCTAAGATTGGGTGTCTGAATAATAAATCTATAAGGTGGCAGATGAACATATAGTTCTAATCGGTAAAGAATTAGTAGTCATTCATTTTAGCCAAGAGGAAGGAAGTTTAGTATTGTGTGGGTAGCTAATGACATTTTTTTGTCTGTACTTACACAAATTATAAAGCAGACTTTCTCTGTCTAATTTTATCATGGTCTCAAAGTAACCTTGTCTGTTTTGTATTTGTGAGTTTGTTTACGTCCTATAGAAGAATAACAGCTGTGAGGATTAGGTCAACTTTCAAATGTCAAAGAGAAGTCGCTCAGTCGTCTCTGAGTCTTTGTGACCCCATGGACTGTAGCCTACGGGGCTCCTCCATCCACGGGATTTTCCAGGCAAGAAAAATGGAGTGGATTGCCATTTCCTTCTCCAGAGGATCATCCTGATGCAGGGATCAAACCCAGGTCTCCTGCATTGCAGGCAGATGCTTTACCATCTGAGCCACCAGGGAAGCCTTTCAAATGTCAGGGGATACTCTTTTTTTCTTTTTTCTTTCTCAGTCAAAAACTGGAAACAATCCAAATATCCATCAACTGGTGATTAAATAAGTTGTGGGGTGTCTGTATAATTAAATACTAACCAGGAGTTTAATAAATGAACGTCTACTATATACAACAGTACAGATAAATCTCAGAAGTGAAAGAAATCAACCATAAAAATTAATGTGCTATAAGATTACGTTTATATGAAACTTTAGAAAAGGGAAAACAATAGTGCCAAGAGCTGACCCTTTGATGAATGCTGAGGGTAGATGCAGGTATTGGATGCAAAAGGGCAGAGGGAAATTTGGGGGGTATAAAACGATCTATGTCATGATGGTGATGGTAGTTATGACTGTAAGCATAAGGCAAAACTCATAAAATCATACTATTAAAATTGATAGTTTATGTTGTATGTAAATTTTACCTCTATAATCCTGATATGCACACACACAAAAAAATTCTTGCCTTCCTTTTAGGGTAAGAATGATTCTGTTCTTAGAAACACAATAAAAACAGAATCCACAATAAAAACTGTCTCCTCTCTCTAGAGTCAAGTGAAAACATTCCCATGCCTTCTGGTCAGTTAACCTCCCCCAAGAGCAAACAGAAGTTTTCTAACATAGGAAAGAAAATAAAGAGTTGATTTCATAGTGAATCACCCCATTAGCTTCTGGTCAAGGGACACCTGATTACTTTCCTTTCCTCAGAATTGCCCCTGTCAGTGGCCTCACTATTTCTGTTTTCACAGTCACAATCAGCTCTGAAGAAATGAGGGTCAACAAACATAACATGGGCAAGTCATTTCCTTCTCTTAACCTCAGTTCTTACCCTATACAGAGAGGAAGGGTGGATAGAAGAATTTCTCAGGGTTCTTCTAGCTCAGAAACATTTATTGTATGAGCTACACTTCCAAGGCTGGATCAAGGTGATAACTTGCCTCTGCTGGCAATCACTGGGTGTTAATGTGTGTACTGACAATCAGTGTGCATTAATGTGTGTGTGCACATGTATGTGTTGCTATGATGCAGGGTGGGTTGAATGGAGGCAGGAGAGGAATAGATGCCACAGGGAGGGGAGATGGTTTCATTGAGCTAAAACCACAGCTGTCTGGATGATTTATGAGAATTCTTGGGAGTGTATAATGCTTATTAATTTAATAAAAATGGTTATTGCTTGTAATAATGGAAACTAAAAAAAAAAAATTAGATAGAAATAGACTTAATCATTTAATATCAGCTCTGACTCTTCTCACATTAACTCTTCCAAACTCCACTGAGTTTTTAACACCAATGCTATCCTTTGGTCCCACAAAATGAGCCTCTACCCTGGGCTTCACACTTTAGAAGGCTCCTCTTTCTCTCTTTTCCCCAATGACTCTCTACCCCAGGGAGCTAGAAGTCCATGGGACCGAAGGGAATGTCTACCCAAACTGTATGTGCTTCCCAACCCCATGTATGTAGACCACACTCAAGAACACCTAACCCACCCCCAGGCCCTCACCCAATCAGCTTGAGGTTCACTTCCAGAATGTAGGTAAGCCTTACTCCAGGTCTTCTGCTTTCCTGCACCTCAAATTGAGGGGAGGAGAGAAGTTTGCTAGTGAAGATTGGGCAGAACTTGGTGTGCAGGTTATGACATCACATGAATGCTCACAGGAACCCTTGCAGTGCAAGTCAGATCCAGAGTAGAAAGAAAAAGAGGACCACAGATCACACTCCCATGCTATCACATTCAACAGCTCTAAGAAGGTCTGAGAATTCTAAATGAAAACTTGGTCTTCAACTCATTATTTAAATACAACTGTCAATGTAGACTGTTAGAATACATTTCATTTAATAGCTTGTTACTTGGACTTAGGACATTTAGGTACACAGACACATAGTGTGTGAGCCTTCACTTGATGTGTTTTCCCTGGGGTCCTATACCTGTGAAGGGAACACTATACGCACTAGGGGCTAGCTTATTCCAAACCCACGGACAGGTTGAGCAGTGTTTATTCACCTAAGCTGACTTCCTCAGATTGTGCTAACTTAAAAACGTCTCTACGCACATTACTGACTCCCCTCTTGCTCTTGGCTGGAAGAATTTAGACAGTGATCCTCAACTCTCTGAGTCCCTCCCATTAATCATTCCACTTAATTTAAAACAAACCTAATAAATGAATGGATTCTCATTATGAGCTCTGATTGGTGGTATATTTAATACATATTGACCTTAATTGGCTACCACTGAGATTACTTTAGGAGAAAGCCAAGTCTAGCATGGAAGAACTGGGAAAGGAAGATGTTTTTAAATGAGTTAAAAGAAACCATTAAAAGGAATTTTAAGCTGTACCAATGAAATTGCTAGCCAGAGTAGAAGTTGATCCAAGAAAATAAGTAGATAATGAAGTACTTGGGGAGCTCATAGGACACATTACCCAGAAATAGAAAAAAATACAGGAAGAAAATGATGGCAAGGCCTATTTAGCTGGAAGTCTACCTTGATTAGTTCTTAGGCTTTCCACTGGAGGGGTGTGTGTGTGTGTGTGTGTGTGTGTGTGTGTGTGTGTGTGTGTATGTGTGTGTGTGTAGCTGGAAAGGGACAGGAAAATGAGGACTTCTTTTGTTACTATCTATATCTATCATGGAACAAATGGGCTCTGTTTCTCCCTTAAGGGCAAAGGCCCTGTAAATAACTCCTTGTTTTTTATGGAAAATGATTCAACAGTTACCTTCCATAGTAAGTCATATTTTCATCCAGCTTCCTCTCTGGGGGGAAAAAAAAATCTCAGAAGACACTCAGCCTCCCCAGAATTTCTCGTGTCAATACTTTGCCTTCAAAGTCCTGCAAGCTTAAAAAGGGAATCTGTGAAAAGTCTTGCTACAGAAGGGAGCATTTGTGATTAACTGTGGGATTGACAGGTGCCCAGAACACCTAGTAATCTTGACATTTTGTTGTCAAAAGAGACATATTGGGAAAGTTTGTGGATTTAAGAGACGTGTGCACTTGGTGTCTGCTTACTTCACATGGGGAGTTGTTTATTCAATTTATAGTTGGGTTCCACAGTACATAATCTACAGGACAGAGACCCACTCAAATTCAGCACTAAGTACTGGGAGTCAGCCGCCGGGAGCAGGTCCTTGGCTGGAGAAGATCAGAGAGAGCAGGCATAAAACATGTAAAGCTAGAAAACCCCTTGTTCCCCTGAACTCATGGAGCATTTAAAAAACCATGATACATCTCATTAAAAACAACTTTAATTTGATGGATATAAGACTTTGTGAAATGATATTAATTCATTCATCCAGTGTGTATAATACAGTGGGAAAGCCCTAAGCTGGAATCAGGAGACCTGGCTTCATCCAGCTAAGCAAATCACTTTCCTTCCCCATGAACCACCACTTCCTGAGCACTATATATCTTTCACTAAAGTATAGTTGGTGCACAGTATTATGTGTTACAAGTGTACAGTATAGTGATTCACAATTTTTAAAGATCATGCTCCATTTATCACTATTTTAAAGCATTGGTTATATTCCTTGGGCTGTAAAATATATCCTTGTAATTTATTTTACACATAACAGTATGTACCTCTAACTCCCCCATCCTAAACTTCCCCTTCCCCTTTTCCCTCTCCCCACTAGTAATCATCTAGGTTGTTCTCTATATCTGTGAGTCTGCTTCTTTTTTGTTACAGTCAGTAGCTTGTTATATTTTTATATTTCATATATAATGATATCATACAGTGTTTGTCTTTCTCTGTCTGACTTATTTCACTTAGCATAATATCCTCAAGGGCCATCTATGTTGTTGCAAATGACAAGATTCATGCTTTTTATGGCTAAGTAGTATTCCATTGTGTGTATACATATCCATTGATCTATGGGTTTGTTTTTGTGCCAGTACCATACTATTTTGATTACTGTAGCTTCATAATATAGTTTTAAGTCAGGAAGCATGATTCCTCAAGCTCTGTTCTTCTTTCTCAAGATTGTGAATTTCTCAAGTTTCAGGGTCTTTTGTGTTTCCATACAAATTTTTTAATTATTTGTTCTAGCTCTGTGAAGAATGTCTTGGGTATTTTGATAGGAATTGCATTACTCTGTAGATTGTCTTGGGCAGTATGGTCATTTTAATAATATTACCTCTTCCAGTCCAAGAACACAGTGTATCTTTCCATTTCTTTGTGTTATCTTCAATTTCTTTCATCAGTGTCTTATAGTTTTCTGAGTACAGGCCTTTTACCTCCTTAGGTGGATTATTCCTAAGTATTTTATTCTTTTTAATGTTATGGTAAATAAGATTGTTTTCTTATTTTTTTTTCTTTCTGATAGTATGTAGAAATGCAACAGATTTCTGAATATTGATTTTATTTCCTGAAACTTTAGTGAACACATTGATGAGCTCTAATAGTTTTCCAGTGATATTTTTAGGATTTTCTATGTATAGTATCACGTCATCTCCAAATAGTCAAGCACTAAGTAGATGACACGGAGAGACACCCCAGGAATTGAGCCATGAGGGGAACAAGACTAGCTGTTTATAACTATACACTCCACACAAAGTGTATAAGAAAGGAAATATTGAAAAAAGCACTGAAGAGTCTTTGATTACCAGAATAGAGTGAGTTTAAAAGGAGAGCAATAGAAGCATGGAACACAGAACCATCCAAGCGTTATCCAGGGGAGAAGGTGCTCAAAGAGTCAAATGAGAGTCTGATCCATCTGGCAGGTAGACCATGATTATGGACATTGCAGGAAGACACTAGACGATAGTAAACAGTTAAACCACATAGACACTTCCTCATTCTGAGGCAGGCCTCCACACTTCTAATTATACCTGGTTTCTTATGCATCTTGTCAAAAAGGAGATGCTATGCTTGCCAGAGATTGCACATGTAGTGTCAGCCTAGAAGTCCTATTCTCATTGTGCATTAAAAAACTTCCATTTTTATGCCTTGATCTCCTGTGTATTTATTCCAACTCCACCACTTATGAGTTGAGTGTCCTCAGCCACGTTACCTCACTCTAAACCTCAGCTTCCTCATTTATTAAATGGAAATACAACCTCTCCGTCCTCCTGGAGTTGCCATGAGGGTTCAGAGAAGAGCACTTAGAGAGATGAGCACATAGTGCTCTCTAATAGGTATCAGCTGAGACCACTGCCATGGCCCCTTCCCTCACTCTTTCTCTCTTCTTCCTGCCTTCTCACCTCTTCACGTATCTCCTCACTCATCTACCCAACCAATCAACCAATCACTAGGTCATTGAAAGGTCACTTGCCACCATCAAAATGTATTTAGAGACCAGGCATTGGGTTGGACACTGAAGCTATAGAGATGAATAGTACTCAGATGCCCTCTCCAAGGGCTTCCTCTCTCCTCTGATTTGGACTCAGCCATTCCTTGATGCAGTGAAGGGCACACAATAGGTGCAGTTGTATTGAATATCTGGTATTATTATTGATGATATCAGTCTCCCCTATAAACTCTAAGAAACTGAAAAAAATTGAGCCTCTGAACCTGTCAAGCTGAGAGGTACTCTCTAAAGCTTGGTGAATTCACCAATCTTATTAGGCCTCCTAGAAGCCGTGTATCTCTCTGCAATTCTTACTACTATTTCTCTCTTATAGATTCTATACCAGGTGGTATGACTCAAAGTGTTTGCACATAATAGAATCTAGATTATTTGAATATTTGATATTGGCAGGGCTTGGGCCAGACTGTCCAAATCCTACGTACATTTACCCAGATCTCATAATACAGTATATTATTCCCCTTGAATATGTTTCCCTTAGCACTATTTCTTTTCTGCCTCCTAGTAGCTTGAAACCATAAAACTGAATCTATTCCCTTAAAGGTATGGTGGTCACTGAGTTAGAGCATCTGCCTTCCTGCAAAGATATTAACATTCTCAAAAGTCCTTGAAGAAAATTGTTCCAGTGGTCATCACCTTTGCTCTTGTTCCTAGAATCTCTGAAAGACAGGGTGGTAAGGGTTTTTCACAACTATAAATGGATTTGAAAAACCCAGAGAAGGAAATTATCTGTTTCTCTGGCAAGCCAGAGTGACATGACAGATAATTAGTAGGATGGCCTGTTTCTCTGAGATGGGAAGCTTAGCCGTATCAAGGACTTAAAGCCCCCAGCCCTTCTTCTATCCTCGAGTGAATTCCTTCTGTGCAAACCACCAGCTCTGCCAGCTGACTGTGACTTTCACCTTGCATCCTTCAAAGTCACCTTTCTTTGAAAATCCTTTGGCTGTGATGCAGAATAGCAATAGCTTTGCCATCTTGGCTACTGTTTGCAGGGTATGTAGAGGTGGAAATAGGTTGAACCTCAGAAGAACTGACCTGTCCAGCAGAGTCATATTTTGAATATGGATGTGCTTCAAATACCATCTTTCCATTGCACAATTTTCCCTTTACAGCACGGTGTCTGAAAAGCTGGGGAGTTTCCCAGAAACCTATTTGAGGGGAGAGAGACTTTACATCAAGGTGGAGAAAATGCTTCTCCCCCTGGTATGATATGCTGAATTATTTTGTGCTAATGTGCAAGGATGCTTTGTGTAACAGGAAAATGGAAAGAGGTAACGTACAAGAGAACTGTTTGGCAAACAGGCAAGTTACTCAATCTATTTCACCAGCCTTGAGCTGATCACTACTGAAGTTCAAGTGTATTGCAATTTGTAGTTCATAAATGCCTCCTTTGAAACAGTTTTAGAAGCCTGTTTCTAAAACACACCCCTTGGAGAAAATGAGCATATATAGAAAAATCCTTCTTTAACTTTCTTTTCCAGGAAGGGGTGATTTTCCTAACTTTCCCATGGTTTTTATTTACATCTTATCCAGTTATCAGTTCAGTTCAGTCGCTCAGTAGTGTCCGACTCTTTGTGAATCCACGGACTGCAGCACACCAGGCTTCCCTGTCCATTACCACCTCCCAGAGTTTACTCAAACTCATGTCCATTGAGTCGGTGATGCCATCCAACCATCTCAAACTCTGTCGTCCCTATCTCCTCCCGCCTTCAATCTTTCCAAGCATCACGGTCTTTTCAAATGAGTCAGTTCTTCGCATCAGATGGCCAAGGTATAGGAGTTTCAGCTTCAACATCAGTCCTTCCAATGAATATTCAGGACTGATCTCCTTTAGGATGGACTGGTTGGGTCTCCTTGTAGTCCAAGGGACTCTCAAGAGTCTTCTCCAACACCACAGTTCAAAAGCATCATTTCTTCGGCGCTCAGGTTTCTTTATAGTCCAACTCTCACATCCATACACAACCAGTGAAAAAACCATAGCCTTGCCTAAACTGACCTTTGTTGGCAAAGTAATGTCTCTGCTTTTTAATATGCTGTCTAGGTTGATCATAACTTTTCTTCCAATGTGTAAGCCTCTTTTAATTTCATGGTTGCAGTTACCATCTGCAGTGATTTTAGAGCCCCAAAAAATCGTCTGACACTGTTTCCACTGTTTCCCCATCTATTTCCCATGAAGTGATGGGACCAGATGCCATGATCTTAGTTTTCTGAATGTTGAGCTTTAAGCCAACTTTTTCACCCTCCTCTTTCACTTTCATCAAGAGGTTCTTTAGTTCTTCTTCGCTTTCTGCCGTAAGGGTGGTGTCATCTGCATATCTGAGGTTATTGATATTTCTCCCGGCAATCTTAATTCCAGCTTGTGCTTCCTCCAGCCCAGCGTTTCTCAAGATGTACTCTGCATATAAGTTAAATAAGCAGGGTGACAATATATCAGCCCTGACGTACTCCTTTTCCTATTTGGAACCAGTCTGTTGTTCCACGTCCAGCTGCTTCCTGACCTGCGTACAGGTTTCTCAAGAGGCAGGTCAGGTGGTCTGCTGTTCCCATCTCTTTCAGAGAGAGAAAATCCTCTCTCAGAATTTTCCAGTTATCAGACTTCTCCCCCAAAGTGAGTAAGTTGTAGAAGGGTAAAGAAAACTTCCCAGGAACTTGACAGAAGAGCCCCAGGCTGCCCACTGAGGGGAGACGCAGCCAGTGTGGAGAAGTAAAAGGGAAGGAGAGCTGGGGCGTCTGCTGCTGCCCTCCCAGAAAGAGCTGCCTCCGGGGTCGGTTCCTAAATTTGAATTTAACCTGACTCTCTTGACCAGTTCACCGTGTTGTTTTCTTATTGTTCAGTCCCCTTCCAGAAGTGACAATCAGGAGATCATCAGTGTGTTATTTCCTATCTCAGTATGCCTCAGAACACCTGACTCCAATAAAATAACATGGGACACACCTAGCTTGTGTGAGTGAGTGCTAAGTCACTTCAGTCATGTCTGACTCTTTGTGACCTTATGCACTGTAGCCCGTCAGGCTCCTCTGTCCATGGGGATTCTCCAAGCCAGAATACTTAGGTGAGACAACTACAAATGACATTTCGCAAATCAGGCAAGGAATTGGTGCTATCCTGGACTTCATTCTATCATCAAGCCACAAGCACAGGGGTCTTAGTCTCTGCCAGGCACGGCGCTGAGAGCTGTAAACAGGGTCAGCCATCATTTTCTTCTGTTCTCACCTCACCTCCCCCCAACCCCTTCCTACTCTCTTGGTCCAGTAACAATAATAGCTAACATTACTGAACAGGGGGATGTTAAGCATGTGCTGAACAAGTACACATATCATTTTCTTGTCCCAAAACTGTATAATGCTTACCATCACTTTTGCCATCATTGTCATCATCACGGAGGGGTTTATCAACTTATACAAGCAGGTGGAAGAGCTCGGATTTGAATCCAGCTCGTCTGATCCGACGCTTACACACTAACATCACTTTTTATTTCCTCACTCATTGACCTTAATTAACTTGGTTCAGCATGTTGACTCATGAGAAAAACAGAGTACTTTAATTATTCAAGAAGATATAATAGGTTGGTTAAAAGCAGCAGGATTCATTGTGATAAGCTAGAAGGAAGTAAACTGAATTGCAGTATGAAAAATGTAAGTTAGCTATGAAGAAGGACTTCTCGAAGGTAAGGCGTATTTTAAATGATCATCCCATTATCTTTTGGGTTTAGAATAAGTTATGAGGAACAGAACATTTATACCTATGTTTTCAGAGTTGTTCGGGCAGTCATTCCTAAAGCAGAAAATAGATTACTTATGTAGCAGCTTTCCAGACACATTAAATTATTGGTAAATGAATTCCTGGTGTTAGCTGTTTCCAACTCACTTATTCCACAGGACACGCAGGGAAGTAGTTCCTTGACCCACGAGTCCATCACCCTTTCCTTTTTATCTCCTTGCTTTTTGTCGACTGACAATTCTTAAAGGATGGAGTGACTTTCCCTAGGTGCCAGCTTGCAGGTCAGTAGGTAATGACTGTCTCTTGCTGAACCAGGAGGGGCTGGCAAGTCAAAGAATGCCAGGATCCATTTCCCACCCCCACCATGGACTGAAGAAAAGAGCGCCTGCCAGTCCTCAGGGTCTCAGTTGCCTCCTTCAGAATGTATAGAGGGCAGATATGTGCGATGGACAAAGACCTGAGTTTAGAGCGTGCAGCAGTAGGCTGATCAAGTATAGGCAGAAGAGCTTCAGAAGTTGAGTTGGAAACCCTCAAAGTCACAAATTAACTGTGTCACCTTGGGTAAATTATTCAAGCTTTCCAAGTTTGGGTATTCACATCTGCAAAGAAAGGCAGACAATGAAAGTGCCTATTTTTATTGTTTATAAAATAAGCTTCCTTGTTTGACTTTTAATCATAATCTGAATTCACTTTCTCTATATACATATGTGTGTGTGTGTGTGTGTGTGTGTGTGTGTATGGTGGTGGTGATTCAGTTGCTAAGTCATATCTGACTCATGCGACCCTATGGACTGTAGCTCGCCAGGCTTCTCTGTCCATGGGATTCTCCAGGCAAGAACACTGAAGTGGGTTGCTGTGCCCTCCTCCAGGGGATCTTCTTGATCTCTTATGTCTCCCGCATTGGCAGGCAGTTTCTTTACTTCTAGTGCCACTGGGAAGCCCTTCATGGATCCAACTATCATTTGAATCCTATATTGTCGAAGAAACTTCCCCCAAATATCCAAGCACAGGTCTCCTTTAACCCTTAAAAGCATATAAGTTTCTTTGTAATTCACACTCTAACCATTTCCCGTCTCATCTCCTGCTACCCACTTCTTAATTTGAGCTTCAGAATACCAAATTATTCATAGTTGCAGAAATCATCATATTGGTTCATGTGTCTGTTTTTTGGAACAGATTTTTTTGGTCTAAAATACCTGTCCTCTTGGTGGACTCCTACTCAAGCTTCCAAATCCTATGGGCATGTCACTTCTTCTAAGTATTCCTTAATAACCTCACTGACCTGCAAGGGTTCATTACCCATATTTCTGCATTAACTCAACAACTTGAGTGTTTGCTATCTTTGCCTTTTTTCATATGACAGTATAAACCACTTCTTCATGTATATCAAGATAAAAACTGCTTGAGGATAGGAAATATGCTGTGTTTATTTTGTATGACTAGTGCCTGGCATATAGTAAGAAGGTGCTCAAAAACATTTGAAGGGCTTAATTAAATATTTTGCATTTCGTAATGTGTTTTTCTTATTCTATTGTTAAGCCTATCCATCTCGACTTCTCAACAGGTTATAAGCACTGTGGAAACAAAAGGGACCTGGTTTATTCTGTGTCCCCTATAGACCTGGGAACTTACTAGGTTATTAATTGTCAGACGGGATAATGCATAGAGAATGGATTTGCAGCAAGAAGTGAGTGAATCTCACTAGCTCACAGTTACGAGGCTGGCAATGACCCTTCCAAACATACAGAGAAAGGACCTGGGGCTGACCCTACTCTTGTCCTCCAAGGGGAGTCTGGAGTCTTATTTATAAGGTAAAACCCATGTCTCACAGCTGGAACAGGAACAGAAAGAAAACCCAAGTGCTGACGCTGAATTCAATTGTTCAAAACCTCTCCCTAGTTCCTTCCCAAAGACCATCGGGTAGCCTGATATGAAAAGGTATTTTACTTTAAGCAATTACACCTATTTTGCAAGTGCTAATAGTTCTGTGGTGAAAAGAAAAAAATGAAGGCATAAGGGGAAAAAGGAGAAACAAAGAAAAGAGAGTGAGAGAGAAAGGAGCTGGTTTGAAGGGATTTTATCTAATTTCATTTTAATTAGATCCTTTTTCTAACCGAGTTTCTAATTTTTCAATTAGCAATTAGCAGCTGCAACTCATTCTGAGCATCACGAGGTGCCAAAGACACTAATTACACCACAGGAGTAGGAGGCTGGAAATGAGAAATAAAATTATCCATGAATGTTATTAGAAGAAAGGAATGATTACTCCCAGTAATAATATACTGATGTGAGCCTAATTAGATTGAAGGATTCAGAGGGAAAAAATGAGATTTAAAAAGTGGATTACATTTAGATGCCTTGAGGTCATAATTTTGCTATAAATATTGCTTTAGAACATCTCACTTGAAAACGGGTTTGTAAGCCTGATGATGTTTTGTCAGGCTGTTCGGCAATGACCCACATCCCTGATAAACAATAACCCGAAACGTCAATGGCTTCTGAAATGCCGGTACTCTTCCTGTAAAACGTGCGTCTGAGACTTCAAAAATAAACACTCATGCACGTGAACATACATAAACAGAGCAATAAAAAGAATACCCAGGCACTGGGAGATACCAAGGCAGATATGCTGTCTTTGGCATTGCAAATTGGGGGTGGAGTTTTGAGCCATGAAGTGGAAATTTGTATGGGTGTGGTTTCTAATGTGCTGGTACAATTACTCTCCTTCCTTCCAGGACAGTGTCGAGCCTGTCACTGTCTTTCAGGGAAGACACAGCAAGCCCATGTCTCCTCCATATCTATAAGCTGCTGGTTAGAAAAACACTCCAGTCAAGAGGCGCGTAGGTTTCTATTAACAAAGCAGCCACCCAGACCATTCGTATTCTCAGAGAAGAGCTAATTTTCTGGCTCTGGACACAAGAATCAAACTGTGGCATTGATCCTCAAGAGTGACTCCTAATTAGCTGCAGAGTAATCTCCCAGATGCCCTGAGGCCAGAGGGGCTGACCACAGCTTTAAAGGACTCCAACAGAGTCGCATCCCTTTCTGTCTTAATTGCCACACTGGTGATTGAATGCATCTCAGCAAACATTCTTACAGTCTCTGTGGCCAGAAGGTTGCTTCCTCATAGAAGGAGATAATACTGACCCCCTCTGTCTTCCTGTCCTTGGAAGAAAGGAAAGATGCTTTTGAAGGGAAGCAGAAAATTCCATGAGCAAGTTAAAGCTACACACCCACCTCATCTTCTAGCACACGTCCTGAAAATCTTGCCTCCATTCTCCTGTCTCTTCTGAAACCCTTCAGAGAGCTCCCTAATACTCCTGGCTTTTCCTCTTTTCTAATGATTTCAAAATGCCTTGACTGCTCTCCTAAACTCTAGTCTGGTGATGTTCATCAGTTAAGTGGCAGTGTCTAGCTGTAGGTCTCACATCAGCACCTTAAAATCAACATTGGCAGAATCTATCACATTTATTCCCTTTTCCATCCCCTCCCTAAAGTGCCCCTCAACGGCATTCTAGATTTTGTCAATGGCTTGGCCATCCTCCCAGGAACTCAGAGTTCAATCCTTGAAGTAATCTCTGATTTCTCCCTATATCCTCATATCCCCATCTCCTCCCGTGGCATTGCCATCAGCCCTGTGAGTTCTGCCCCAGTAATTCTTCTCCTTTTTTCATACCCAATGCCCTGGTGTAGGCATCTCTAATTTCTTACCGTAAATTTCTAACCAGCTCCCCTCGGACAAATGCCTTCTGCTGTGTACTCCCAGCTTCATCTTTCTGCAAAGCTGCCTGCACCCTGTTCTTCCCCGCCAGAAGTACTCAGAGGTTGTTCTGGCTTTGGCAAAAAGCAGCAGCTCCTAAGCCTCTATGTTCTTGTTCCAGCCTACACTTTGGATGTAATATTTTCCTCTTCTGTTTCAATATTCTGTGCTACAGCCAAACTAATGTATGGGTTTGATGTATTCCTTGTTCTGTATCCTTTAATTGATATTCCTCATATCTATTTCCAGAAAGTCAAATCCTACTTATTCTGCAAGATCTAGCTCAAAATAGTGAAAATATTCTTAATCCTCCTTTGCATATATGTAGGTCTTTGAATTTTCAAAGCATGTACATGGCCATATGGTTTATTTAAGTCTCACAGCAGCTCCCAGGGAGGCAAGAAGAATAGGCGTTAGTAATCCTCTTACAGAGGAGGAAACTGCGACACACTCAGGGTAAGTGAATTGCCCAGTAATCAATGGTGGCCCAGAGGCTGAGCCACTGATTTTCTCCTCATGCGTTTCCCTTTGAGGACTGACGGTGCTCAGAGTGTGCTTGCTGTTGCTTTCCAGTCACTGGGATGGAGGCTGGCAGAAAAACAATTGCCCTCCTGACGGAAACTGGAAAAATTGATGAGCTCCTGTTCCTTGGCCCGTCTATCTGTCTTTATATAGCTTCACCACATTTGCCACTAATTATATTTCTCTTTATAATCTGAGCTCTCCAGTTAAGTAATGTAATTGATCACTCCTGAAAAATATCACAAATTCCAAAATGGCCCAGAAGTATTTTGTCACGCTGTTCTTCTTTTCATTTCTCCACCCCGGGTGTTAGAATTATTAAGATGTCACATGCATCAGAGGAAAAACAGTACTAAGGGCCTAAAGGTGTAGCTTCTGCATGTGTCAGAGAAGAGGAGCTGGCAACAAATGTGATACTTTTTTAAGACAGAAAAGTCAAAAACTGATTTAAAATACAAAGGAACAAAAAGAGAAATCTTCGTTAATCTGAAGCTTCTTAAGGCATATAGCATCTGCAAAGAAGAGAAAGTCGGGGGCAGCCCTTAGTCTGTAAACTAATCACTGTCTTTGAGCCATCTGTGGTTGCCCAGAGGTTGTGACAGTGCTGTGGATGAGCAGAAAGGTAGGATGAGGGTGAGAACCTGCTGACTTGGAAGGGGAGACGGTTTGTGTTGGAATTTCCCACCACCCCCGATATATACTGTTGAAGCTACTATTCCCTTTTCTCTCATTCAGAAAGGCAAAGCCAAAGAACTACCGCCAGCTTGCATGGAGGGGCATGTTGTGGGAAGGCATGATTGACACCACCTCCCTGGGCTGGTTGGAATGCAGAGCAGGGCTGGAGGCATCTGTGTGGCTCTTGTAAGTCACCTCCCCCCCACCCCATTCACTTTGAGCAGAAAGTTGGATAAAGTAGAAAGAAGATAACCAAGAATGGCAGGTCTCAGAACCTCTGTGCTCCCAGACTTCCCTCTTCTTCCCTTAGAGTCTCAGTTTTACCTTGAACTCCCTCTTCTGGATCTCAATGCCTTGTTTTTACTTAGACAAAGCTTCTCAATCTATATGAGTTATTTGGTCTAAGTGAGGACTAGGGGAATATACCCAAATCAGCAATAAAGATAGAACACAGACAGAAGGTCTAGAGATGTCAATTGAGTACCTACTATGTCGGACACTATGCTAGAGACCTACCTTATAAAGCACACAGTAGTCTCACTATTAACCCCATTGCCATAGCTGAGGAAATTGAGGCTCAAAGTGACTAAGCATCTCACCCAAGTGCCCAGAGGCAATAAATGGTAGACCTGGAATTCTGACCCAGGATTGACTGACAACAAAGCTTACACCTTTCCATTGGACTACTCTGCCCCCACTGACCTGCAGAGTGTCCCCTTGTCTGATTTCCAGAGTCATGGAAAGAGCATAGCTATAGGGTCAACCAGATCTGCAGCGAATCTTGACTCTACCATTTACATGCTTGAAGAATAATAATTTTAATCTTAAGTAACTATTTTAAGGACTAAATGAGATAAAAGAGCTCTCCAGGGCATTCCCTGGGAAAGATGAAGGAAGCATTTTTACAAGTACCCTGTCCCACCCCCATTCTTCCACCTGCTATGTAAAAGGCAGACTCACACAGTGGAAAGAATGTAAAATGTTACATTTAAAAAAAAAAGAAAATTAGGTTGAATTTGAATTCCAGTTACACCACTCAGGAGCTGTGTGACCTGACAGAAGTCACAACCTCTCTGAACTTGCATTTCCTCTCTAAAACGAGCGCTCTGATGTTGCATATCCTTCCAGGCTGTCACGTGAGTCACATCAAAGGTAGTAATAGACATGGAAATACTTTAAAAATACAGAGCATATGATAAATATTCCATGACCCACCTCCCAGAATATTGGAAATAAAAGAAAAAATAAACAAATGGGACCTAATTAAAATTAAAAGCTTTTGCACAACAAAGGCAACTATAAGCAACGTGAAAAGACAGCCTTCAGAATGGGAGAAAATAATAGCAAACGAAGCAACAGACAAACAATTAATGTCAAAAATATACAAGCAACTCCTGCAGCTGAATTCCAGAAAAATAAACGACCCAATCAAAAAATGGGCCAAAGAACTAAACAGACATTTCTCCAAAGAAGACATACAAATGGCTGACAAACACATGAAAAGATGCTCAACATCACTCATTATTAGAGAAATGCAAATCAAAACCGCAATGAGGTGCCATTTCATGCCAGTCAGAATGGCTGCTATCCAAAAGTCTACAAGCAATAAATGCTGGAGAGGGTGTGGAGAAAAGGGAACCCTCTTACACTGTTGGTGGGAATGCAAACTAGTACAGCCACTATGGAGAACAGTGTGGAGATTCCTTAAAAAACTGGGAATAGAACTGCCATATGACCCAGCAATCCCACTGCTGGGCATACACACTGAGGAAACCAGAATTGAAAGAGACACGTGTACCCCAATGTTCATCGCAGCACTGTTTACAATAGCCAGGACATGGAAGCAACCTAGATGTCCATCAGCAGATGAATGGATAAGGAAGCTCTGGTACATATACACAATGGAATATTACTCAGCCATTAAAAAGAATACATTTGAATCGGTTCTACTGAGATGGATGAAACTGGAGCCCATTATACAGAGTGAAGTAAGCCAGAAAGAAAAACATCAATACAGTATACTAATGCATATCTATGGAATTTGAAAGATGGTAGTGATAACCCTATATGCGAGACAGAATAAGAGACACAGATGCATAGAACAGTCTTATGGACTCTGAGGGAGAAGATGAGGGTGGGACGTTCTGAGAGAATACCATTGAAACATGCATATTATCATATGTGAAACAGAACACCACTCCAGGTTCGATGCATGAGACAAATGCTCAGGGCTGGGGCAATGGGATGACCCAGAGGGATGGGATGGGGAGGGAGGTGGGAGGGGGGTTCAGGATGGGGAACACATGTAAACCCATGGCTGATTCATGTCAATGTATGGCAAAAACCACTACAATATTGTAAAGTAATTAGCCCCCAACTAAAATAAATAAATTTATTTTAAAAACTTCTTTTTCAAAAAAAAAAAAAAGAAAAAAAAAGAAAGATTGTATAAATATTTCACTTATTCACATACACGTAGATTGTATGCATATATATGTATGTGTGTATGTATAATGCATGCACACATATGTATTATATGTGTGTGTGTGTGTGTATATATTATGTGTGTGTTGCATAACATGCTTAGGAGAACTTAAACATCTTCCTTCTCCACACGGGACTCTTTTTCAGCCTCATCTATCTTTATCCAGGTAGGAAAGTGCCCTGGAAGCCTCAAGTCAGATCAAGGGATGGTCGTCAGTTAATGGGAAGAAATGACTAAATAGCACTTGGCAGTGTGCTTGTTTCTGAGCAGGGCTGCAGGGGAGGAAGCCTTTAATCTCCCGGAGTGGCGGGCAGCCGGGATACGCAGCAAGAGAAGCTCTCTGACATGGACTGTGCCTGTGATCTTCCCAGGATGAACAGTTCAGCCAGAACACAAGCCGGGATGGCTTGTCCATCAAATCGGGACAGCAGGACAGGGACTGCCAGGCCCCGGTCGTCCTCCTGCTGTGAGTTTGTGCTTCTGCTCCACGATCCGAAATCTGGAGAGCCCGAAACATTCCAGAAAGACCCTTTCAGTTGCTGACCAGAGACAGAGTCCCCAAGGTGGGGGTGGGGAGGAGAAGCCTCTGCTCTGAGACTCACTGGATCTCATAGCCTCTCACCTCCTCCTCCGGCCTCCCTCCCCTCTTCCTCCTCTTCTTCTCTCCCTCCTCCGGCTCCTCCTCCCTCGCATCCTTCTCCTTCTCCCCCTCCTCTCTTCCTCCCTCTCCTCTTCCTCCTCTTCTTCTCCCTCCTCATCCCCCTCCTCCCACTCCTCCTCCATCACATCCTTCTCCTTCTCTCCCTCCTCTCCCTCCTCCTACTCCTCTTCTTTTCCCTCCTCCTCTCCCTCCTCCCTCTCTTCTTCTCTCTCCTCATCCCTCTCCTCCCACTCCTCCTCCCTCGCATCCTTCTCCTTCTCCCCCTCCTCTCTACCTCCCTCTCCTCTTCCTCCTCTTCTTCTCCCTCCTTCTCTCCCTCCTCCCTCTCCTCTTCTTCTCCCTCCTCATCCCCCTCCTCCCACTCCTCCTCCATCACATCCTTCTCCTTCTCTCCCTCCTCTCCCTCCTCCCTCTCTTCTTCTCTCTCTGCATCCCCCTCCTCCCACTCCTCCTCTGTCACATCCTTCTCCTTCTCTCCCTCCTCTCCCTCCTCCCTCTCCTCTTCCTCCTCTTCTTCTCTCCCTCCTCTCCCTCCTCCTACTCCTCTTCTTTTCCTTCCTCCTCTCCCTCCTCCCTCTCTTCTTCTCCCTCCTCATCCCCCTCCTCCCACTCCTCCTCTGTCACATCCTTCTCCTTCTCTCCCTCCTCTCCCTCCTCCCTCTCCTCTTCCTCCTCTTCTTCTCTCCCTCCTCCCTCTCCTCTTCTTCTCCCTCCTTCTCTCCCTCCCCCCCGCCCTTCCTCTCCTCTCCCTCCTCCCTCTCCTCTTCTTCTCCCTCCTCATCCCCCTCCTCCCACTCCTCCTCCATCACATCCTTCTCCTTTTCTCCCTCCTCTCCCTCCTCCCTCTCCTCTTCTGACTGTCAGTCACCTAAGAGGAGAGGTCTTGGTCCCACCCACCAAGTGGCCAGGGATGGACCTGCAAGGCTGAAAGATGAGGAGGGCAGGAGACCGAAGCCTCTCTGGTCTCATCAGTCTCCCAGGCCCTGGTACCAAGCAGATGGCACAGCTCGCCAGGCTTGTGACAATGCTCGGGGCCTGGAGCTGGGGTGGCAGCTGTCCATAGCAGGCCAGACTTTTGAACATCTCAGCAGAGCCTTTCTTGTCTCACAGCCCCCTCCCCGAAACTAACACCCGTTTGTCTCCAGCTGGTTCTTGGCCCCTAACTGTTCTCAACTGTGATTTTATTTCCCCTGAATGGGGGAAGTTACTCAGAGCTGGGCTCTTGGCCAACTGGTCCGGCCCCATCTTTCTTCTCCCTGGGCCATTCGCTCCTCTTTGAGAGGGTTCTCACTGGGTCTGCCTTCCCTCTCTCCATCTGGCCCTGCACGCCCAGCTGCGTGGGGCCTGCAGGACTGGGGCTGACCGTGCAAGGCAGCCAGCAAGCAGCAAAGCCTTTATAGCAGTGATCTGGGAATCCAGGCTGCCTACACTGTTTCCCTGCCAGTCTGTATCAGAGAGACAAAATACCTAGAGAGGTTTAAAACATTCAAGAGAAGAAAAAGCAAATGCGTAGCCTGAGAGAGCTTTGTCCAGACAGCGCTTTTGCTAGCAATAAATCTGCTTTAAAAATGTATAAGGAAATGAAAAAATAAATTAAAAAACTGGGCAAATCGCTTTGGTGGAAACCCACTTCTCGCACGCTCAGCTATTTCCCTGCATCAGCTCTTCAGTCTCCCAGAGAGAGCTGCCAGCATGTAAGACAGCAGTGCAAATGAAACTCACCCCAAGCCCCAACCCTGGTCTGCTGCAGGGCACAGACTGCTGTGGGCCTGGGGTCCAGCTGGCTGGCTGCTGCAGCCGGAAGAGCCCCCTGGGTTTCCAGTTTTGTGCTGATCCTTGCAAGTGTGCTTCAGTTGGAAAAAAAAAATTAGACCTATTCATCTTTGTGTCGAAGCCCCCAGGGGAGGCTGTGGCAGATGAGCCCTAAGTGTCTCATCTTCCCTGATCCTAAGGATATCAGCAGGTCCCTGAAAGGGTCCAGAGTGATCTCAGCCAGGCGGCCAGGAAATGACTGCTTACCAGTCAGAAACAGAGCCTGGTATCTATTCTCTGGGGCTGGATGGATAGAGGTTAAATGAATCTGCTTCAAAAATATCCATCCATTACCCATCAGGTGTTCATCACTAGCTGTGTAATTGTGGGGCTTCAGGTCCTTACAAAATAAAGAGGACAGGTATAGGAGATGCTTGTCACACATCTCCAAATGCAGAGCCCCATACTAACTTCCCAGGACCAAGGCTCCTCACTCATCTGCTGTATCCATGTACATTTGTGGTCATTTGAAATACTCGCTGGGCCCACACAGTATTTTGCAACACTCTAAGAAGACCAGGCAAGTTTCCAGAGCAGGGTCGAGAGCCAAGCCACCCCTTGTACCACTCAACATCCCTCAGAAATCAGGGTCTGCCACCTTCTCTCGGAGGTTCTTGCTGATGGCTTTGGGAGTTTGAGTCTCAGTAACCATACTCTGCCCTGGTCTGATCCCAAGGGCACAGCCACGTAGTGACCGGGAGGTGAATGCATGACCCCAAGGAGAGTAATTATGTCGTAACCAATAAGTAAGCAATCATTTGAACAATTAGTGCTCACCCCTTTGGAATTTGCATCTCACCTCAGGACAGTCTTGCTCTGTGACCCCGTCAATACATTGATATGTTATAAATAAGTGGTTTTACTGGAAGTGAGATGCAAGCTATCTTGAAACTAACTGAAAATGACCAGAATGTACCACCCCCTACCTCCCAGGAAATCATTCGAGTTCTGATGCAAAGTGATGCTGGCATCTCAAACTCCACCATGATCCTTGGCAGCAATAAGGAACACTGACCCAGTAATGGGCTAAGTAATACTCCTATTGGTGACTTTAAGCAAGGAAAAGGAATAAGGAAAGAGTGGCTCAGATGGTAAAGAATCTACCTGCAATGCAGGAGACCCAGGTTCAATCCCTGGGTCAGGACGATCTCCAGGAGAATGGAATCCATTTCTGTATCCTTGCCTGGAAAATTCCATGGACAGAGGCACCTGACAGGCTACAGTTCATGGAGTCACAAAGAGTCAGACATGACAGAGTGACTAAGGAAGAGGAGAAGGCAATAAAAGAAGAAAAGATACAAGCCATCATCTGGGAAACTGGGATGATGGAAGGTGGGGTGGTGGAGGGAGGCATCAGAGTAGGGGAAAAAGTAGCAAGAGACAGAGAGAGGGTACATGACAGGTGCGGCAGAGGGCCATTCACTGAGTTAGGTGGTCTCTGCGGCATTTTTTTCTCCACTTAATTCAGTACAAACAGATTGAGCACTAATTATAGGCAAGGCTCTCTAGAAATCCTCATGGATGAGATATATAGAGATGAACGAGATATATGTTTTCTGCTCTCAACTTGCATACAGTTCAATTGGGGCTAAATTATAGGCACAAATACCAATACTACAAGTTGGACTTTACTAAGTTGACCACAGGGGTATACACTGGTTTCAAAGAAGAAGAGATTTTTTGCTGGGGGTGGGAAATATCATAAAGCAGCTGGAATTTGAACATCATCTAAGGTAAACGAATGCCCTCTTTCTTGGCATGATGGAATTTTTTCTTTCCAGGGATTCATGGTAAAAAGATATAATTCTTCATCTCAGAGGAAACAGTGGTACAAAATGACAAATGGGTTGATGATGCAAAACTGCTTCCAGATATTTCTAGGTGTAAAATTTTCCCACATGATACATCACAGTCATGTGTCTCATTCATTCTGACTTTGTCTTCTACGTTGATTTCTGGTCCCTTCCCCAACTCTCCAAAGCACTTAGAGCATTTCCTGGAAGAGGCATCCTTGATGTCCCTGGCTGTAAGAAAGTCTCTTGGGAGCCTGTTAAAATACAGATGCATCCACCCTCACCTCTAACTGGATCAGGACCACCAGGGGTCATTCTGAATTTCTCTATTTATGGCAGAATGCCTAAATGGTGCTGCTAAGTTGCTTCAGTCGTGTCCGACTCTGTGCAACCCCATAGACGGCAGCCCACCAGGCTCCCCCGTCCCTGGGGTTCTCCAGGCAAGAACACTGGAGTGGGTTGCCATTTCCTTCTCCAATACATGAAAGTGAAAAGTGAAAGGGAAGTCGCTCAGTCGTGTCCGACTCTTCGCGACCCCATGGACTGCAGCCTACGAGGCTCCTCCATCCATGGGATTTTCCAGGCAAGAGTACTGGAGTGGGGTGCCATTGCCTTCTCCGTAAATGAATATAAGGAATAGTTATATCTGGAACTCACAGGTCCAATGCTCATGGTGAAGTCTCTTCTACCTGTTAGGTTGATATCACTGAAATCTCCTGATTGTGATGTAAATATATTGTGACACCTCCCTTCTGAATAGCAGCAAGTAATGATGACAGAGAGTGTTGCACTTGTTAATTTCTTGTTGTGGTTGTTTTCTTGAAGTCTCAGATCTTCTTAGAGGATGAGTTAGGGATGTGGCAGGATGGTGTGGCAGTTAGACCCCAGGATCTCTTTATCCAGCCTGGCCACAAGCCACCTGTGACCTGAGTTGAATCTCAGCATACCAGGACACCTGATTACTCTGTGCCAGCTCCATCAACTCTGGGCTGACAAGGCTCAAGTGAAAGGTTCTTGAGAGTTAGAGCACAAAAACCTTCTTTCCTCTACAAGGAACTCTCTCTCCCCAGAATGCTACTTCTTTCCAAGAAACACAAATTTTAACTAGCTGCCACTAATGACCTCCAGACCAACACAAACCCACTTCCCCTTGAAATTAACCTTCTATTCTGAATCTAAACAATGTCTAATTAGCCCCAAGCACCGGTGAGCTCACTAGAAAAGAAGGATCTATGGAATTAAAACAGGGGCTAGCTTTACTGATGAAAAAAAATAAAGAGAGAAGAAGAAGACACAGCAAAAAGCCATCCTCCAATTATCCGCCTGCTGACCTCCACCCCTGGTTTTTTATCCTGCATGCTCATCTGTCTTCCTGCTACAAACCTTGTAAAGGAGTCTGCTTTTCAGACAAATATTTTTCCCATCTCATTTGACACTGAGAAGTCAGGAAAAATATTGCCCATCACGATAAATATCAGTATAATATTCCAATTTTCCAGCATTTGACAGCAATCAAGGGAAGAGTAATGTGTTCCCTCTGTGACTAAATCATTTAGGGACCAAGGTATTCTGTCTCATTCTCATTAGGAAAAAAAAAATATTCCAATAATCTTATTATCCCAGTGTGAATAACAGTAGAAAAGCACCGAGACTAATGACTTCTTCCGCACTTGCCTCCAGTGAGCCCAGCCGGGCTGTGCTTTTATGGGATATGTCTTGGTAATGGGGTCTTTTTTAGCAGCGACCCCAGAGCATCTGGTGCTCTGAGAATCGTGTCTAACTGGTCCTGCTTTGTCTGCAGCCAGGGATACACACACCCCTAGACTCCAAAGACTCTTTATGTATTTTTTTTTTTTTAAAAAAAAACGAACTCCAGTGGCAAAAGAATGTGTCATGGTATGTTAAACTTTATGGAAATTCTTCTGGAGAATAACATAATTTCACGGTGCATTACTCTGAAATGACCTAGTACTTGAACAATTAATTTTTAAGGTGTAGCACTGACTTCCCCTTGCTGTATTTAATCCATATCTGAAGGTGTCAACAAAGCCAAGGGTTGGACAATGAGTTGTGAGAAGGCAGGAGCCTGAAAATTATTCCCTGTCTATTGTGTTTTCTTTTATCAGACATAATGCTCCTCTCTTTGGTTCAAAATGAAAGGAAAAAGAAGCAGTTACTCTAATTAGGGGCACCTTGCAATCAGTACAGCTTGGCAGGAAAACAGCACAGTTCAGGAGATGTAATCACCATTGCTTACTGTGACAATAATTTTCCTGTGTTGCCTTGGACAAACTTCTTTTCCTCTCTGAGCCTAAAGGTGGGGAAAGCAGGGATCTTGCTTGTTAGCTACCTAAAAAAAGTCTCCAGTGGTAAGTAAATAAATGTATATGTCCTCTGACCTCCTCGAAATAAAAGATCAGAATTTCGTCTTTTTTTTTTTTTTTTTTGCTGTCCTTTCTACACCTTATTTTGGCTTCTACCAAATTACTTTCCTCACCTCCCCCCACACCCCTTGCCCCTCCACATACACACAGAGAAGTGGAGAACTAGTATCTAAAAGCATCTTCTTAGGACTCACATGAGACGATTTAAATTCATAGGAAAAAGCCAGGGTGTGGTAGAGTTGGAAGAAAGCTTATAAAACATCCATCTGAGGTTCTTCACTCGGCAGGTGGGGGTCGGGGGTGGGGGGGGCTGGGAATAAAACATTCAGATAGGAGAGATTTTTTTTCCCAAGGTCACACCGTTGTTTATTGGTAAACCCACCAACTCCTAGTCCAATACTTGGCCCTCCAAACCAAAATAATGACACAAGTTTTGTTTCCTGTTATACCAAGCCCAGAGTTCATGAAGGCAGTACTGCACTTATATACATAGGCATCAGACTGAAAGGATTCTAGGGTTTGAAGAAGGAATTACAAATCACTGAGGCTGACCTGGTGGATGGGTGACTGGACATCTTGTTTAGCCTGAGATTGAGGGGGTGTTTGAGACATGGGCTCAAAACCAGGAGGGTCCCAGGCAAACCGGGATGGGTTGGTCACCCAAGCTCATTGCCAAATGATGCTGACATTTATTCTCCACCCCTCAGTATTCTAACTTGAAAGTCTTCAACAATAGGACACTTGTGACATTCTCATTTAGTAAATTGCATTGCTGGAACTTTAAGCTGTAACTATGTGTCTGCATTCTGCCCTTTAAGGTCCCACTGAACAAGAGAATTGATCTGTAGACAACTGCCCACGGTCATTCAAATAAGGGCCTTGCCTCCCAGAATCTAAGACAATAGAATCAAAAGCTATTCGGACACAGCAAAGCTTCCCAGGCATGATTTTCCTCTCTGCCAAGCTTTGTTTGATGAGAACAACCTCTTGTCTCATCATACTGAAAGCATGGCCTCCCCGGCTGCTCATAGCCAGTGTTATTAAGTGACTGAGAGCAGGATTTTTTGCTTTGTTTTGCTTTTTACTTATTTGAGATTTCAGTGTCCCAGATCCTATTTGGAGACAGTCTTCCTTTTCAGGGCTGATGATCAGATTGCCAGAGGAGACAGATTTCTGAGGCCAACAGAAAAGCCAGACTCCGAGGCACTTTGTAAGATGTTTCTAGGACCCAGATGACTTTCCAAACATACGTATCCGACAGGGCAACAACCCCTCCCGATGAAGATGATTTTCTTTAGTACTGTAATCGGATGGGTGGGTGGCTGCTGCAACCTCAACACTTATTTCCTCAGAAACTATCTTGATTGGCCATTAGTTCTGTTCAGGGAATTGATAATTGCCTTCTTCCCATAGGACAATGGCCGTTTGGGTGATTTTCCAGGGCATGAAGGCAGATAGCTGAGGCCACAAAAAAAAAAAAAAGGTTGCAAAGAGAAAAAATTTTGGTGAAGCTTTCTCTTCTCCCAATCAACTTTTCCTCCCATCCCCCTCACAAGTGCAGGCTGAGCAGCTACCCTTCAGCTGCCCTTAAACATCCCCCTTCTCTGATTAGGCACCTTCTTTCTCCTAAATGCCACATGCTCCCATAATCACCACCCCAAAAGCTTTTTAATTAAAAGGGGGAGAAAAAAGATTTTCACAGTTTGTGATTCTGAGAAGTGCCCAAGATAAAGCATTTAATTATCTGATTAAAGAAACTCATACTAAGGTGAGAACATGAAGTTTAACTCTTATAAGGGTTTTGTCTTAAACAAGAAGCTCATTAACCACAAAGTTAGTCCCTAATGGATGTTCAAAATGCATGGAGAAGAAATGGCCTCCTCTAAACCTGGTTAGACGCTGCTCTTTTGGCTTGGTCTGTTGAAAGCTTACCATTTATATGTTGAACTGCGGTGGACGCTGCCAACCCACCTGGCTGCTTCTTTAAAAATAGAAATCATTGCTGTATACAGCCAGTCACTTTGTAGAAAAACCTTCAATTTGGATCTGTTTGACATTTCCTCATAATTATTTTCAGGTTATGTATTGTTTTTTCGCAGGAATGCCACGGAAGTGATGTCGTGTCCCTCTCAATGAAATACAACAGGGAGCATGTCTCTGTGTCCTATTACTGGGATGTTAATGTTTATTTCTTGATTAAAATGGAGCCTGCCAGGTGACTCCACTATAAAGTTAATTACTAAGTATTTTGTACTTATTAATTAATAAACAGTTTGTGGGAGTTGCTTTGACGATATATCAATCGCTTGTTCCTATTCACACTTTTGACAACCGCTCTACGTCTCTGTGGATGATATTTGCCTGAATTGATTAATATTATGATGGTACTGAGACGGTGGCTTTTTTATGCGTATACCACTTCTACATTTACTAGTTGGCATCCTACCATAAGATACAGCTTACCCTTCTCTTCCATTTTTTCATTCATTTATATTAATATGGAAACATGGATTGTTATTTTATTTACAGTTAACTATTCATTTCAACACTCAAATTGCCATTTTTAGCCAGTAGGAGTTCACACAAGCAGGCTCTTATATGCTGCTGTCATAACTTTTAACGTTCTTTGAGCGCTTTCTTACTTTCTGATGCATTGAGATGTGGCAGACTCAACAGGTACGTCCCCTGACCCATTCCAAGAATTGATTATTTCTTCAAGAAATCCTGGCAATGGTAATTAGAGAGAAAAATTAAGGGATGTTCATTGTTCCTGACACATCATTGATTCTATGTCTTCTTGACGGGCAAAGTTAGCAAATACATTGGTGTATATACACACAACATCCATAATTTCATTTCTCCATTCATACAGGGCTTCCCAGGTAGCTCAGTAGTAAAGAATCCACCTGCCAATTCAGGAACTTCAGGAGATCCGAGTTCAGTCCCTAGGTTGGGAAGATCCCCTGGAGGGAGAAATGGCAACTTGCTCCAGTTTTCTTGCCTGGGAAATCCCATGGACAGAGGAGCCTGGCTCAATAAAGTCCATGGGGTCGCAAAGAGTCAGACATGACTGAGGCAACTGAGCACGCACACATGTACTCCATTTATATGTATATCAATAGGCAGGTAGCCAGCCAGCCAGAGATAGGTATAAAACCATGAGTTCACAACAGCACCCCAGTTCTAACTCAATGCCACAGGCTCATTATGGCCTCTTATGTCTATATCTTTGTAATTCACCTGGGTAACAGAAACTATCCAGCATCACTCCCCAAAATATTTGCTATTTGTCCCATCTCCCTGCATTTATCCTTTCCTTGGCCCTAGCCACACTCCTCCTGACCATAAAACATGGTTTATTGGCTTCAGTTCAGTTCAGTTCAGTCGCTCAGTCATGTCCGACTCTTTGCGACCCCATGAATCGCAGCATGCCAGGCCTCCCTGTCCATCACCAACTCCTGGAGTTTACCCAAACCCATGTCCATCAAGTCGGTGATGCCATCCAACCGTCGCATCCTCTGTTGTCCCCTTCTCCTCCTGCCCCCAATCCTTCCCAGCATTAGGGACTTTTCCAATGAGTCAACACTTCGCATGAGATGGCTTACGCTCCACTAGATCACTCCAAGTAAATTTCTTGTCCCTGGTCCCATAAGACATACTGGACAAGTGGTCAGTTCTTCACAATTCAGCTTAACATTGCTAAAATTTTATGGTGACAGTCTTTAGTCCAACAGGGAAGTTTAAAGAAAATATAAAGATCTTTTAGATTTACCCACAGTCCCACCCTTTGTGGTATTCTTTATTCCTTCCTGGAAAACTATCTGGTATCAGAAGGATATTGTTGTTCAGTCACTAAGTCGTGTCCTACTCTTTGCGACTCCAAGGACTGCAGCACCCCAGGCTTCCTTGTCCTTCACTATTTCCTGGAGTTTGTTCAAACTCATGTCCATTGTGTCAGTGATGCCATCCAACCATCTCATCCTATGTTCCTCTCTTCTCCACTTGCCCTCAGTCTTTCCCAGCATCAGGGTCTTTACCAATGAGTCAGCTCTTGGCATCAGGTGGCCAAAGTATTGGAGCTTCAGCTTCAACATCAGCCCTTCCAGTGAATCTTCAGAGTTGATTTCCTTTAGGGTTAACTGGTTTGGTCTCCTTGCTTGCTGTCCAAGGGGCAGCAAGGAGTCATAGGAGTCTTCTTCAGCACCACAGTTCAAAAGCATCAATTTGTTAGTGCTCAGCCTTCTTTATGGTCCAATTCTCACATCTACACATGATGACTGAAAAAACTGTAGCTTTGACCATACAGACCTTTGTCGGCAAAATGATGCCTCTGCTTTTTAATAATGATATCTAGGTTTGTCATAGCTTTCATTCCAAGGAGCAGCCACTTTTAATTTCATGGCTGCAGTTACCATCTGCAGTGATTTTGGAGCCCAAGGAAATGAAATCTGTCACTGTTTTCACTTTTTCCCCACCTATTCGCCATGAAGTGATGGGAATAGATGCCATGATTTTAGTTTTTTGAATGTTGAGTTTTAAGCCAGCTTTTTCACTCATCAAGAGGCTCGTTAATTCCTCTTCCATTTCTGCCATTAGGGTGGTGTCATCTGCATATCTGAGGTCATTGGTATTTCTCCCGGCAATCTTGATTTCATCTTATATCTAGCCTCTCTTGGGTCACTTGGTACTGGTACTTGGTAACGTTCTAGTGGAACTTAAAGGCATTTCTACCACTTCTTCTACCTATACCCTGCTGGACCACTGCCTTGCCCTTAGAAAATATCCCTTGCAGTCAAGGGTAATTGTCTCTGTTTTTCTGTCCTGCCCCAGCTTTTAGCATATGGTCCTGGTGTGGCAGGATGGTACAGAAAACACCCATGGAAAAGAGCTGGTGGGTACATGCAGAATCACTCTGGGTCCGGAACCTTTCAAAATTCTGCCCTGTCATGCCAGTCCATGCATAGCCATGAAATGCTCATTAAGAATTAGGCTGGGAGACTTCCCTGGTGGCCCAGTGGTTAAGACTCCATGCTTCCACTGCAGGGGCATGAGTTCAATCCCTGGCCAGGGTCCCACATGCTAGATGGTATGGAAGAAAAAAAAAGTGTTAGGCTGACATCTCATTACCCTTTCACTGTGGGTTCACTTTCTTTTCTAGTATGTCTCCAGCAATTAAAGCAGCCATGAGACTCTTTTCTCTGAGAAAGGACTCATCTCTTTATGGATTTAATTCATTTAGAATTCTTCAAATCTTCAGTTCTCTGACAGGCTTTTCAAAAAACACTATAAGTTTATAGTTTATCCAGATCGTCCTCACTGTTAGGATGAAAACAACTGTCTCCTGTACCAGCCCTGTTTTTGATACTTTTCTTTCCCTTAGTTTCTGTAACACTAATCCTACTGACTTCTCTAGTTTTTTATTTTCTTCCTTTGTCTGAATCCTCCTCATATCAAGCCTTGGAAAAGCACAATTTGTGGGATCTATTCAAAATGCAAAAATTTGAGTCTTTCCCTATCCATTTATGCTTTTTCATTAGAAGGCATCTTTCCCAAGTCCCGGGGAAAAACATTGGGACAGTCACTCTCAGGAAATAAATAAATCAAAGAATAAGTTAAGTCACAGAGTCTCAATTTAAAAATTAGAAATTCCTGGTTAAAAATTTTTAATTGGCATTTTAATCTTTATTCAAAGTTATATTATCCTCTTTCTGCTCCTCATACTCCAAACAAGACACAATTGAAAGCAGAATGACTATCTTCAAGAAAGGAGGTGAGGTTCATTTTTTCCTTTTTCTTCATGACCTCATCCCAGCTGCTATTTTTTGAGCTTAACCATAGTTGAACTGGGGATAGGATGAAAGGAGGAAGGCAGAGGAGCTGGAAGGCTCTTTCTTGCCTGGTGTTGTCTTCAGAAGATTCAGTTGTCTCTGGGCTTGACAGGAATGTAAAGCTGAGTCTCTCTCATGAGCAAACAAATGCGTATTTTGGAAGCTCCTCTACTAAAGCCTCCAACTAGAACGCTCTCTGATATAAGGTCTCTTGGCCAAAATAACTACTTAAATGACATCATATGACGTCTTATTGTGAGCTCCACATCCCTTCTCCAGAAGCATCTGCCTTGGGCACATTACCAGAAGGAAATGCAGTCATCTCTTACTTCACCACCATCCGAGGTTGGTTTATCTGGCCTCTCCCTCACGTTATGACTCCTAAGGCATGTGTTAGATGTCAGGTGATACCCACCCCGCACCCAAACACAAGGTTTGTATACCAAGTTGTCTAAGTGATCTCCTTTGAGGCTCTGCCTAACAGACCAGAGGGAGAAACAATAGAAATCCCAGAACAGATTCTTCCCAGAGAAGTTTTCATCATAAATTCTTCCATCCATCTCTACAGATCCTTTCCTGCTTTCCTTGTTGACATGAAACTCAACAAAACATTCTCAGACACTTACTTTTAAATTTCTTCCTGACGATCTGATGCATCGCTTTGCAATTTTTATACTTATTTTTTTTTCTTGATTCAGTGCAAGCTTCCAGTTTAATATCCTGTTTCATCTTCCTTTCTCCACCACCCAAATATTGGTATTCCACAAATTTCTGTCCTTGAGCCAATTATTGCTTCACTCATTACATTTGCCTTCTCTGAGCAGTTTTTCCAACCTCATGGCAATAATTAATGTGCATGCAAATTACTTCCAAATCCTTATGTCCAGTTCCATTCCCTCACAAGTCTCTGACTCTTAAATCCAACATCTTATTGAATAATAACACTGTGGAAGCTCCGTGGGAATTATAAATTTAATAAATCCCAAAACAAACTTATTCTTTTCTTCTTTCTGTCTCTCACTTGCATAATATATGCCTTTAGTTCTGTTTTTCCATTTTGGGGAATGCTCTTACCTTCCCCACCAAATTTCGTTTTTATCTATGTATTAACAAAACTACTAACCTACTAGATTAGATGTCAACTCCTCATTTCCCACACCCAGAAAAGTGGATTGCTTCTCTTCTGGATTCCTCGGGTTTTTCTTTCCTCTATCAGTGCCATTGCTTTCTATGTAAATTCACACCTGTACCTGTCTTCATACTCTGGGAGTTCCTCAGAGGCAAGGACCACGTCACATTCATCTCTGGAGCCTGCCATGCCCAGGGCAGTCCTGGTACAGAGTCGATTCTTACCAAATGTTTGTTTTATGTTAAATTTGGTTTACAGACATCATATCACCTGATGCTTATCCCATGTCATCAAAATAAAATTGCTACTATTGCCAAATTTCAGACAAGAAAAATATGGTTCAAAAATGGTATATCACTAGAAATGATATCCAACAGGAAGAAGCACCTTTAAGACTCTATATTTCATCCACAGCCAAGGACTCTTCTTCTCTAGGGTGTATGTCTTCATTCCAGCCTTATGGAATGTGGCCTTTTACCCACCCCTACAGAAAACTCAGTCCTTAAGCTCCGTATGTGGACTCTGTCTCTATTCTTCTGCCTCCTCTCAATTCTTTCCAAAGAACAGGCCTAAAATACAGAAATCAAGTCCTTTGGCTAACCGATATATCCAAGGCTTTCTGCTTTGTTTCTTCGTGATGTCCATGTAAGCTATGACCGATACTATTAATAGTTCAATGCCACCTCTATGCCGCTCTGTGGTGTCTTCCCAAGAGTCCTTTGGTTTATTACAGGCAGCAGTCCTTGACTTGACCTGACCTCACATCTCTTCCCCCAACTGTTTGTAAAACCTTCTTCTTGTGTTTGAGTTTATGGTAGGCCAAATAATGTCCCTCCCCCCCAAAAATATCCGTACCTTAAACCCTGGAATCTGTGACTGTGTTGATATTCTATTACAGAGCAAAAGGGACTTGGAAGATTTAATTGTTAGAGGCCTGAAGATAGAGAGATTATCCTGGATTATCCATGTAGGCACAATCTAATCGCTTGAGCCCTTAGAAGGCAAGAAGTCCCTCCAGCTTGAGTCAATCAGAAATGTGACCAAAAAAGAAGCAGGAAAGATGAGGCAAAAGTGGAGGTCGGGGAGATGGAAGTGTGGAAAGGACTCGATGCGTGGTTGCAGGACTTGATGATGAAGAGGACCATGAAGGAAGGGAGGCAGGTAATCTCTAAGAGCTGAAAACAACCCCTGTCCGACAATCAGCAAAGAAATCCAAGACCTCAGTTCTACAACCCCATGGAAGTGTCAATAACCCGAGAGAACTGGACACAGATTCTTGCCCAGAGCCTCCAGTAAAGAACACAGCCCCGCAGACACCTTGATTTTAGTCCCATGGGAGTTATTTCAGACTTCTGAGCTAAAGATTCTGTAAAATATAAACTTATGTTAGTTAAAGCAGCTTATTCATGCCAATTTGCTAAAGTGGCAATAGAAAACTAGTATGGAGCCTTAAGTGTTTCAAAGATAATTGTTCTGTTTGTCCCTGATAAGCAGATAGACTTTAAGGTGCTTTGGACTGGCTATCTTACCCTTCTCCAGAGGAAATGACTTTTCAAACTTGGGAGCCATATGGAAAAAAATGGAAGATTCTGAGACTGGGGTACCCATCACAAAGACCTGGGTACCCTTACTCTCTATCAACAAACTTCAAATATTGGGATTAACGTTATCGACATGAAGGTACAGAGCAAAAACTGATGAGGGATCCCCAATCTGTATGGTTAGAACTGCCTCAACCAGCCACCTATGTTTATCCCCATTGCTTGGAATCCTGAGAAATGTGCCATAAGGACGCTCCAGACAATTGCACACCCTGCTTCCTAGAATCCCTTGCCATTCTCTTGTCCCAGAGCTCTGGACTGAGCAGATCTGTACTCCCCGCCTTTTGACCTCCTGACTCCTCCTTTCTCTGGCTGACTTTCTTCTGTTTTCTGTTTAACTTTCAGACCTCACAGGGCACTTCCCAAACAAAAGACAGGATCTTTTCCAGCTTCCATTGTTTCAGAGAAGTGGAAAAGAGAAGCCAAGAAACAACGAGAAATAGTAACACAACTTCTCCTTCTCCTGTCAAGAGATTCTCTGTCCAGAGAATTAGGCAAAGGGGGAATTACTCTGTGATGTCCCCTTTGGGTCATCTTGTTCCTGACCCCATTACAGTCCCTCTCTGAGATGAGAAAGGAAAGAGAAGAAAGGGGAAGAAATAATGGATGTGTAAAGCAAAACAAGAACAATGACAATTAGGTTCCAATTATTCATCTCTCAATGGATATGACAAAGTAACCATCCTCCATGCATAATTACCATATCTGCTTAAATTGACTGTTTCTCTGTTATTACAAAATCTCCTGTTAATTGATTACAATGCACCTCTCTACCAAAACCCTTGTATAATCTTCCTCCTTGGCAAATACCTTTTCCCCTTTAGCACACCTTTCACAGCACATAGGTGGTTCCAGTCACTCACCTTCTATCCTTATATTCAAATTGAGTGGTTGCCTTTATTATTTTGCATGCCTTTAGGTTCTAAGTCTTGACCAAGTTTCCTTTATTTCTCTGTTATTGTGACAGCCTTGTCTTAACAATGCATGCCAGTTGCATCTTGTTTCACCTATACTTTTGATCTGTATTTCCAGATTACACCCTACTGTGACACATCACCTTTCCATAACAGTTCAAACTTATATATCAACCTTCTTCTGATCTCAACTGAAACTGGCCCATATTGTCACCTTGGTCCCTCAGGCAGAATATGAAAATCTGATACCATTCCCATTCCAGACAAGTGCACTCTATAAAATGTGAAATATACAGGAAGCAATCCATGGATGCTAAAATTAATGGGTAAAATTTTACGGAGAAACAAGAAAAGTATCTTCCCCCAAATACATATTTATAAAAGGAAAATAACACCTTTTCAGGGGAAAGCCTGGTAAACACAACTTTAATCAAATGGTCAATGTCAGCATCACCAGTTATAAGACATATATCTTGTACTCCCTGGTATGATGCACAGGCTTACTTTGGAGACATTGTGGGCTCAGCTCTAGACCACCACAATAAAGCCAAAAGTGCAATATTGCAGGGCACACAAATTTTTTGGTTTCCCAATACATATAAAAGTTATGTCTATCACAGATATAGAGAAAAAACTAGTGGTTACCAATGAGGAGAGGAAAGGGCAAGACAGGGGTAGAGGATTAAGAGGTGTGCATAAAATAAATAAGCTAAGATGATCTATCATACAACACAGGGAATATAGCTAATATTAAAAATAACTATAAATGGAGCACAACATTTGAAACCTCTGAACCTCTATGTTTTACATCTATAACTTATGTAATACTGTACATCAAGTATATCTCAATAAAAATTATTTTTAAAAGTTGTTATATCTATACTGTCTATTAAGTATGCAATAGCATGTCTACAAAAACAGTGCATATACCTTAATTTTAAAATATTGTTAAAGAAATTCTAACCATCATCTGAGACTTCAGCGAGTCATAATAGTAACATCAGTGATCATGGATCGCAGATCACCTTATCAAACATAATAATAGTGAAAAAGTTAAAATATTGCAAGAATTACCAAAACATGACACAGAGACACAAAGTGAGGAAATGCTGCTGAAAAAAAAATGGTTCCGATAGACTTGCTTGATGCAGGTTGCCACAAACCTTCAATTTGTAAAGCACACAATATCTGCAAAGAGCAATAGACGGAAGCACAATAAAACGAGGTCTGCCTGTACTGAGAAAGGCAGATCATAGCTGAGGGTTTTTCACCCCAAATGTATCATCCCAATCAGTCATGAGAAAACATCAGACAAGCACAAATTGAGGAAAATTGTACAAAATATCTGACCAGCACTCTTCAAAAATAGCCTGATCATAAAAGGCAAGGAAAAACAGGAGCTGTCAAAGATTAGAGGAAACTAAAAGACGTGAAACTAAATGCAACATAGCATCCTGGACTGGATCCCAGAACACAAGTAGGAAATCAGTGGAAACACTGGTGAATTCAGAATACAGTTTTTGACTTAACCAATATTATTGTGCTCAGTTGCTCAGTCACATCCGACTCTCTTGACCCCATGGATTGTAGCCCACCAGGATCCTCTGCCCATGGGATTTCCCAGGCAAGAATAGTGGAGTGGGTTGCCATTTCCTACTCCAGGGGATCTTTCCACCCAGGGATCTAACACACATCTCTTGAGTCTTCTGAATTGGCAGGCAGATTCTTCATCACTAGCACCACCTATTGTACCAACATGAATTTCTTAGTTTCAATCGCTGCAATATAGTCAGGTGAAATATTAGCTCTGGGGGAATTGGGGCTGAAAGAAACTCTCTGTATTATTACTGCAACTCTTTGTACATCTAAACTTGGCTTGTTATCTGTATGATCTCAGTTCATTCATCTTTGAAAACTTTTAGATCAATGACCCCCCAAAATTCAAACTGAAGTAGAGAGAAGCCACTTGAATAAAACAAGAAAATGAAAACTGAAATGTGCACATTTATGACAAAATCTTTCACATATACAGTAATCTTCAAAATAACCGAGATAATCATATATGAAAAGTGAGTAAAGTTTCAGCAAAATAATAAGTAAAATACTTAGCACATATAGTAAGCACTCAATAAATACTGTTTATGACTCAGCAAGGTGCTTTCGCCTAGAAAGTAGAAAGGCATTAATTGGGATCCAGGCTTTCTTGACTCCTGATGCAGTTCAGAGAGAAAGAGTAGCAAATTAGGAAACAGTCTGAAAAAATAAAAAAGAAAAGGCATTCTACAAGAGACAATGTAGATCTGAGAAAGTCAAAGAAAACTGGAAAGTCAGCAATGATCCAAGAAGAGAAAAATCCTCGGTGGAGTAGAAGTCTGATGGTGAAGAGGATGATTTGGTGTATTTGAAATCTCATGCCTATAGAACCATACATCCAACTGGACCAGCTAAGTGAGGTCAGAACCCCTCCTCCCTGCCACTCTCTGCCCAGGATCAGAACTAGTCAAGTAGATCAGATCACTGGAGCTGTATTCATCCCCTTCTCTGTGTAAGTGAATAATCAGCAGTAAAGACTAAACTAGACTTTGCTCTAAAGAATTCCGACTTTAAAGGGTTTTAAAAATAGGCTTTCTGGGTTGGTGGAAAACATATACTGACACACTTTTGAACCAAAGTTCAGACGAATAATCAAGGGATAGTTTGAAAACATACAGAGGACTTCGGTTTCTACTGAATAGTAATGGCACACCAGGTTATTTGAACTAATTCTCTAGCTAAGAAAAAATGCTGGACAAAATAGTTTTGAATGTTTTCTTTAAAGTATTAAAGAGCTGAGGCAGTGACTTCACCCAGATGGCAGAGTAGGAGACCCCAGCCTCCATCCCCCAACAAAGAACTAGATAGCTTATCCATGACTGAAAACAGCTCTGGGAGAGCTCAGAAGTCCAGTTAAGAAACTTTTGCAAAAAAAAAAAAGAAAAAGAAAAGAAGCTTCTGCAACACAGTGAAACAAACCAAAAAACCTGAGAATACCACACACACCAAGTGTAGAAAGGACAGCTTCATTTTGCCTGCAACCATCCCCTGCTCCCGGCCAGCACCGCTCAGTGCCAATAGGAAACTCCCAACTCAGAAACAGTTTCCTTGGCCACCAGAGGGAGAGTGCGCGGAGCAACCACCATCTCCACCTTTCAGGGCACTGCACAAAGAACCTGCTTTGATTTCATTCCATTCAGTTCAGTTCAGTTGCTCAGTTGTGTCAGACTCTTTGTGACCCCATGGACCGCAGCATGCCAGGCCTCCCTGTCCATCACCAACTCCCAGAGTCTATCCAAACTCATGTCCATTGAGTTGGTGATACCATCCAACCATCTCATCCTCTGTTGTCCCCTTCTCCTCCTGCCTTCAATCTTTCCCGGCATCAGGGTCTTTTCAAATGAGTCAGCGCTTTGCATCAGGTGGCCAAAGTATTAGAGTTTCAGAGCTGAGATATCTAGAAAATGCTAGGAACAAGATGGGCAGGGGTCACCAGTATCAGCCACACAGTAGGAGCCACCATGGCCTGCCCTTCCACAGTCTCCTGTAGCCTCCACCGCTAAGGACCTCAGTGGCCTCTTTGGATATTGCAGCAACCCCAGCTTTCCTCACTGGGAACCTTGCCGCAGACCCCAGGAGACTGCTCTGCAGAGGATCCCGAGAGCTTCGCCCATGAGGATACCAACAGTCAGCAAGGCCGTCCCGGATGCCCATCAGATTTCACTTCTGAAGGTGTCTCCTCATGGGTTTTCACCTTCGCAGATGCCAGCTGCCAAGAGTCACTTCTGACGCCTTCTCTTCTCCTTTCTCCAGAGCCCAGGATGCCCACAAGGACAGCCAGCTCACTTCCCGGCTGTGGGAACGTAAGACACCCTTCTAGATGCTCACTGATGGCTCCCAGCACCACGTATTTTGGGCCATCCCCAGCAGCCCAGGAGTGCACACTGACAGCCAGCACCCTCCACCCCCGCAGTTGTTTGGGAGCCTGGATGGATCCAACCCTGACTCCTATCACTGGTGGGCACCTCTGGGTTCACTGGCAGCTAGCCCCTGCAGCTGTGTCCCTGCACACTGCCATCCAGCCTCCCATCCTGAGTCTCCCTGGGTGAGAAACTGCAGCAACGTGAGTGTGTGCTGACAGCCAGGGCCCCCCAGCTGCTACTGAGCCTGCAGTCAGCCTGGCCCTTTGCCGACAGCCCCAGCCCTTGCCCCTGTGTGGGTCTGCACCCGGCCCTCGCTGCCACACAGGCGTCTGCAGCCAGGCCCCAGCTATCGAGCGTGTGCACACTCCCCACTCCTGGCTGTCCTGCTCTCTGGCTCTTGAGGTGCTGCTATGGGCCCCAGCACCTCTGACAGCCACTGTGGATCCCCCATGGCTCCCTTGAAAAGAATCACACAGTGGTCTGTGTGTGGACCCCAGCTGCCTGAGCTGATGAGACATCACACCTCCCCTAGCTGGAACCACCTCATGCCCCTGCAGTTGGTGCCCTGCACCCCCAAACTGGAGTCACAGTGCAGCCCCATTCCCCGATGAATGTCTCTCCTTATTGAAATCAGTCTATAAATTCTAAAAAAATTCTTCAAATGCACAGACACCCACACAAGGTTACAGGGATCAAGAAAAATCAGGAAAACTTGACACCACCAAAGGAACACGATAAACTCCCAGGATAACTGTATTAGTTGCACAGTTGTGTCCAACTCTTTGCAACCTCGGGGACTAGCCCACCAGGCTCCTCTTTTCATGGAATTCTCCAGGCAAGAACACTAGAGTGGGTAGCCATTTCCTTCTCCAGGGGACCTTCCCAATCCAGGGATTGAACCTGGGTCTCCTGCATTGCAGGCAGATTCTTTACCATCTGAGCTACCAGGAAAGCCCCCTGGAAGAAATGGAGATACATGAATTGCATGACACAGAACACAAAATAACTGAAAAGGCAAATTCAGATAAACTCTGGAGGTTGGTATCTTCATCCAGGGCCTCAGAGAGCCTAAATAGGTAATTCTCAAAGGCCATGAGAGACACAGAACAGCTTTCAGTTATGTAAGGGAAAAAGGATAACAGGAGTGGGAACCAATACAGAACCACAGACAACAGTGAGCAGAAACTGATCCTGAAAGCCGTCCAATGCTGAAACCATTAGAAAGCTATTTTAAACCACTCTACTTACTATTTAAAGAAAATAGAAGTTAAAGTATCTGTTTTTAAAAATGACAGCATTGAGGAAAGCTGTTCTGAACTCAGTACATAAGGAGCTTGGAAATCATCATTCCCATCCTCTTGAAAAAAGCTGAACAAACTGAAAATCAGCAATTTAGATCCATCAGAGAATTGAGGTCACAGGGCACACGGTTATTCTCAGAATTGGAGAGACACACAGGCAGATATAAAGAAACACAGCTTAAACAAAAATCCTTCCCAGGACCCAGGACTGGAGTAGGAAAACCTGAACTCTAATTGATGAATTGCTGAAAGCTCAGTGTGGACAATTCTGAGAGTTAAAACCTCCAGAGAGGCTCAGTATTTGAGGGCACACTCACATTTGTGAGTTTTCCCTCCAGAAGGTATATCAAGTTCTCACAGTTAATATTAGAGAAAAATCCCCTCAAGAAATCATTTCTAAGTACACCAGAGCATTCTGTTCTTCATAACAAGGCCTCCCTTTAAGAGAAACTATTTTAACAAAGTCTAACACACGGATTTATATCAAACCTTAACTGACCTGGAGGTAGGGAAATACCAAATTCCAGCTTATGCTAGCACTCCTGCCTCATGTAAAGGTGGGGAAAAAACAAGACAAAACAAAAAGCACTTGTGAAGGTCATAGCCCAGGAGTCCAGGCTCACTAAAGGACTGACAGCTAATCGTAAGATTATAGAATACTTCTCTCCCCTGACAGTTTACATCAATAGGGCTCCTGTATAATAACAGAGGAAATCCAAGTGAAAAAACTGAATGTCTCAGATCTTAATATTTTCAGCAGAAGCTATTAAGAAGAGGAGGCAAGAATACACAGAAGAACTATACAAAAAAGATCTTCATGACCCAGATAATCACGATGGTGTGATCACTCACCTAGAGCCAGACATCTTTGAATGTGAAGTCTAGTGGGCCTTAGGAAGCATCACTACGAACAAAGCTAGTGAAAGTGATAGAATTCCAGTTGAGCTATTTCAAGTCCTAAAAGATGATGCTGTGAAAGTGCTGCACGCAATATACCAGCAAATTTGGAAAACTCAGCAGTGGCCACAGGACTGGAAAAAGTCAGTTTTTGTTCCAATCCCAAAGAAAGGCAATGCCAAAGAATGTTCAAACTACTGCACAATTGCACTCATCTCACATGCTAGCAAAAATAATGCTCAAAATTCTCTAAGCCAGGCTTCAACTGTACATGAACTGTGAACTTCCAGATGTTCAAGCCGGATTTAGAAAAGGCAGAGGAACCAGAGGTCAAATTGCCAACATCTTTTGGATCATCAAAAAAGCAAGAGAGTTCCAGAAAAACATCTACTTCTGCTTTATTGGCTACACCAAAACCTTTGACTGTGTGGATCACAACAAACTGTGGAAAATTCTTCAAGAGATGGGAATACCAGACCACCTGACCTACCTCCTGAGAAATCTGTATGCAGGTCAAGAAGCAACAGTTAGAACTGGACATGGAACAACAGACTGGTTCCAAATCGGGAAAGGAGTACATTAAGGCTGTATATTATCAATCTGCTTATTTAACTTATATGCAGAGTACATCATGCCAAATGCCAGGCTGGATAAAGCACAAGCTGGAATCAAGATTGTTGGGAAAAATATCAATAACCTCAGATATACAGATGACACCACCCTTATGGCAGAAAGTGAAAAAGAAATAAAGAGCCTCTTGATGAAAGTGAAAGAGGAGAGTTAAAAAGTTGGCTTAAAACTCAACATTCAGAAAACTAAGATCATGGCATCTGGTCCCATCACTTCAAGGCAAGTAGATGGGGAAACAATGTAAACAGTGAGAGACTTTATTTGGGGAGGCTCTAAAATCACTGCAGATAGTGACTGCAGTCATGAAATTAAAAGCTGCTTGCTCCTTGGAAGAAAAGCTATGATCGACCTAGACAGCATATTTAAAAGCAGAGAGATTATTTTGTCAACAAGGGTCCGTCTAGTCAAGGCTATGGTTTTTCCAGTAGTCATGTATGGATGTGAGAGTTGGACTATAAAGAAAGCTGAATGCAGAAGAATTGATGCTTTTGAACTGTGGTGTTGGAGAAGACTCTTGAGAAGTCCCTTGGACTGCAAGAAGATCCAACCAGTCCATCCTAAAGGAAATCAGTCCTGGGTGTTCATTGGAAGGACTGATGCTGAAGCTGAAACTCCAATACATTGGCCACCTGATACAACAAACTGACTCATTTGAAAAGACCCTGATGCTGGGAAAGATTGGGGGCAGGAGGAGAAGGGGACGACAGAGGATGAGATGGTTGGATGGCATCACAGACTCAATGGACACGGGTTTTGGTAGACTGCGGGAGATGGTGACGGACAGGGAGGTCTGGTGTGCTGCGGTTCATGGGGTCGCAAACAGTCGGACATGACTGAGTGACTGAACTGAACCAAAATAAAATTTTGAATTAAAAAAAATGTTCTGCCAAAGTTCTCTGGAGGGAAGGGACACTCACAGAGCCCTCATTCAAACATAGGGACGATGCTGCCACCTGCTCGTGTACTGGTCTGAAGTGGGTGGGGTGGTAGAGCTGGTGATGGTGAGGGGATGGGAGTGAGGTGATGAAGATGATGATCCTGGGGATCACTATGGAGGTGACACTGGAAATGGAAGAGGTGGTGGAGGTGGAGAAAGAGGTGATGGTGAGGCTGCTGCTGGAGATAGTGGTCATGTTCTGGTCGGGGCTGTGGTAGTCAAGTTCTTGGAGCTGTTCCCACAAGCCATAGAGGTTCTATCTGCCAAACTTCCTAGGCAACAGACAAGCCTTAGTCATCAGTATGAGCCAAAAAACATGAGAAATTTGATCACATCCCTCCAGTTGAGATCACCATGTGTTCTCTCTTCTTTCCTTTGTGCTCTGATTAGATCCCTAAAATTCAATCTTCTCATTAGTTGCCATCTGGTGCTGAACTGATTTTCAAAAGGAAGTTGGCCATATAACATACGGGCTCTGAGAAGAGGTGAGCTATATTACTTTTGATTGCTGATGGGACCATAGTATCTGAGAGTGGTTACCAAAAGAACAGTTAATCATTTTATGCCTTGATAACATCTGCTATGTGTTTGAACAAGGCCATGGACTTGATGAGCAAGGGAAACCTGAGAATGGATCTTTAGAGGTGAAGAGGAGGTCCCCGGTGATTTACACTGAGGACATGTGACCAGACCGCCATGGAGGGAAATAATTAGTAACCTCGGGAGAAGAGCCAAAACCTTGTATAGACCACAGGCATTTTACAGCCCCTTCTCCCCTTCAGATTCACTGGCCCTAGGTCAAATGTGAGGGGATGGAGTGAGTTTCCTGACCCACAGAAGAGACGGCCTCCTGAGGAACTGCATCTCTGTATCACCAGAGAGAAACTTCAGTTTCGCTCTAATCATGCCCCTTAATTGGCCCAAGCAGAGGGGGCTGATTGCTCAAAGGGATGAAAAGCAAAAACCCTAGAATAACATTTTTGTCCACATGTAATCAATCGTATTTCACTCTCTCCACCCCTCACAACCCTCACTTAGGCAACAACACAGGACCTCTCCGATTATCTCCCTGGGTTTCACTGTGCACTCAAAAATTTCTCGAAATTAAATTGTGTTAACTCACTTTTATTTAGAGAGAAATTCTACATGATGGTTTTGAGAGGAAAAATATAGCCTTAAGCATTGAACAACAACAACAAAAATAAAAACAGGAAGAATGAAGAAAAACAGGAAGATGGGGGGGAAAAAAGAGAGAGAGAGAGAGGGAAGGAGGGAGGGATACAGAAGGAAGAGAAAAGATACAGAAGTTTAATGTACCAAAGGTCTGGGACTTACTGCCTTGAGAAAGTCCTAGTCAAGAGAAATTTTCCCACCCCTTAACTAATTTGGAGGCAAAATGAGAACCATGTGGACAAGCAAAACTGACCAGGTCCTATCTATCCAGCACTAAGTTCTCTGGGGAGGAAAGGTGAGTGACATTTGCTGCTTTAAGACAATCTTGTTATCATGAACCGCACTATTGTTATTCCAACTTCTTCCTGTCCTTGTCCCTTCTTTACCATTGAAAGTGACTTCTGACTACTTGGGTCCTTTCAGCTTCCTTTGCATTATAATACACAGACTAACAATGCTCTAATTTTCCCCCATTGAAATGTACCCTCTCCCCACCCCCAAAAAGAGATGGGCGTGATTACTGTGTAGTTCTGGGTGCTTTGTGCTTCATCTTTTCTTGCTATAACTAGACAGCCCTCTCATATTCTTATGATAACTGAAACATTTGAACAATCATTGTCCTACAGAGGAGCTGATCTTTGAGCAATTGTGCTTTGTACCATTCCATCCCCTTTGGGAGCATTTTAAAATAATGACTTCTCTAGCAGTTTATTACCAGCCTGGAGTCATTTTCACACCTCAGAAGTGAAGGCTTAATAAGCAGAGAAATTAAAGAGTAAAACTCTGCTAGTGTCTTCTTAAATGGTGGCATTTTGGCAGCTCAGAAGAAACTTCCAAAGAGGAGCCACGTCACAGGCACCTTGTTCTCCAAATGACCTTTAGGTAATGAACCTCAGTTTCCTCCCCACAACTCCACCCCCTTCTTTTCCATCCTGGAGTTGCCTCCCAGGAAGATCAGATGGTGAATCACAAAGTTGTGTGAGCATAATGAATCCACCTGACACAATGTTGGGGAGACAGTATTGGCTCAATAGAATCTTCCCGAGTAGTGATCACACACCCCCAGACCCTCCCCACCACAACAACTCCTTACCAAGTGTTGCCAGTTCCTGGGCATCTTTTAGAAATACACTCAAATACCATTTATTCTTATAGATGTTGGAGGAGTATGTAATTTACTCAGTTCTGTCTCGTCACAACAAAAATTTGAAGTGACGGACCAGCGTTACAGCTCTCGGATTGACCAGTGTTACAGCTCTGTGTTACAACTCAGTTTTATTTAGAAAACAAAGGAAAATACATCCTCGAGGTGTGAGGGCATGCCGACCCAAAAGACGCAAAGAGAAGAGAGAGAGAGAGACACCCCCAGCCCTTTGGCTCCTCTTCTTACATGTTTTCTCTCCTCCCCCTGGGCCTGCCCTACATAAATTGGGCTAGCCAGGAGTCCTGTTTGTTTTACCTGAAGTCCCCACTCTGGTCCTCAGACCTTCTTTTGTTCTATTTTCGAGGGCTTTTCCCTTCCTTGTCTTTTAGCCACCGCCATTCTGGACTTCTTTTTCCTATTCTAACTACCTAACATAACCTTTTCTTAACTCTGCCAGTTTGTCCTCCCTCTTCAGGGTTTTAGGGCAATAATGTACATACACTATTGTAGTTATTGTGTTATAATAGTCTATTTATGTATCTCACTTTCCCATGAGGGAAAGCAAGGGTAGTGACCAAGTAGTGTTCATTTTTACATCCCTAATGTCCATTACTTTAAGGGCAGCCCTTAAAGCTCAGCTGCTAAAGAATCCACCTGCAATGCAGGAGACTCCGGTTCAGATTCCTGGGTCAGAAGATCCGCTGGAGAAGGGATAGGCTACCCACTCCAGTATTCTTGAGTTTTCCTGGTGGCTCAGATGGTAAAGAATCTGCCTGCAATACGGGACACCTGGGTTCAATCCCTGGGTTGGGAAGATCCCCTGGAGAAGGGAACAGCTACCCACTCCAGTGTTCTGGCCTGGAGAAGTCCATGGACTGCATGGGCCATGTGGTCACAAAGAGTCAGACACGACTAAACAACTTTCACTGATGTCCATTATAGTGCTTAGCAAAAGTAAAAAATTAGTGAATACTTGGTAAAAAATAAATGATTGGATAATTCTGATGAGTCTTTTCAAATGAACGATAGTTTTTTACCAAGGCTATTGCTCCAGAATCGTATTCCTGTCCCACCTTTGAACAGAAACAAATTACTCTTAACTGAGCTTCAGGAGGAAGCTGTAAAGAGAGAAAAGCAACTGGTTGGAACAAATGAGGACCAAGATGGCAGGGGACTGACTTCCTGTAGACTTGAGCCTCATTATATGCTCATTGTAACTTATTAGCATGCTAAGTGACACACCCACCAGTGACATGACAGTTGAAGATTGACGTGGCAGTTGAAGATTCCCATGACAACAACCAGAAAAGCTCCACAAAAGGACTACAAAGAAGGAGTGCATCAGTTCAGGTCCAAATCACATCCCTGTTCTCAGAAAACTCATCAATATTCCTCCAGTTCTTTCCAATTCCCTCCCTTTTACCTGGACCCTCTTATTTATTTGGTGTCTCTGCCCAAATTGGGTTGAGAAGTTGATTTGTCAACTAAGTTTCCACTTCTCCACTCTTTGGCCATTGAATAAAGCTTGTGTTGTTCCAGTTTCAGCATCAATTTCATTGCTGGCTATGCAAATCCAATCAGAAAAAAGAACCTTCCTAGCCAGTATCAGGGCTCATATCAAAATTGATTCAAACTGTAGGAATAAAAGGGCTTCCCCATGGCTCAGATGGGTAAAGAATCTGCCTGCAATACAGGAGAACCAGGTTCCATTCCTGGGTTGAGAAGATCCCCTGGAGAAGGAAATGGCAATCCACTCCAGTATTCTTGTCTGGAGAATTCCATGGAGGAGCCTCATGGGCTACAGTCCATGGGGTCACAAAGAGTCAGACACAACTGACTGACTAACACTTTCAGTCTCATAGGAATAAAAACCAGTAGACATTAGGATCAACTTCCCTGCATGTGAATGCCATGGTGGTGTTAGAGAAGAAACAAGATTCACCAGTCCTCATCCAACCTCTTAAATGAAACTTTTCACATCACTGCCAAATACAGATGCCCTGGGAAGCATGTATGCAAATCTATTAGCTTTCCCACCTGGGCCAGAAAGATCAAAGATCTCATGTTTGGATGGTCTTTCCCTCATAGCATCTGTAATCTTTGGGGATCTGTTTCTGGCTAAGGAATCTGCTGTGAGGGTAGAATCAAATTGCCCGGAGTAGCCAAGTCAAATTAATGAAGTAGTAGAAATCAGTCTATCTCAGCAGCTGCCGAGCCAGCATCTGCCTGCCTAATTGCATAGTTTGCTTGGTTGGATTTGAGGCTCTTATTGATATTTGGAACAACCTTCCCTTTCTGTTAACATTGGTAGTTAGAGAGATAGATTTTGATTTCCAATACTTTGTGTTTATTTCCTCTTTGTGACAGGGAAAGCCACAAAGGGAGCAAATGAAGAGGAAACGGCTGTTTAGGGGTGCAAGGGCATACTGGATGAGGAAGGGAAATAAACATAGGAATATGAGAGCCCTATTCTCTCGAGAACTCAGGAAGGTTGAGATCTCTTCCACATGATTGGCAGTCAATGCTATTAATAGGCATGGAAAGAATTTCTGTGCAATCCTAGGTTCCACGCATTTGTCACGGAGGGCTCATTGTCATCAGAGGGAGATCCACCCCTCCTCTGCAGTAGATATGAGAAACGGGCCTGATTGCTTTAGAAAAGCCAATGGAATTAAGCTGATGTTTATTGCTTCATAAAGGCATAGTGGACAAATTACCCAGCTAGACCATATTGGGTGGAATTGTTAGTTGAAAGTGACAACAAGGCCTGTAATTTACACTGCGCTTTGGAAATTTAAGCTGGGAGGCTCCGAGCTCTCAATCGTGTATTGTAAAGCTTCTTTTGTACTTCTGGCTCATTTTGTGCTGGGAATCATTTAGCCATTGACTTTAACTGCTAATACAGTTCCATCAAACACCAAGAATAAATCAAAATTACTGGATCATTCAAAATCTGTCCTCAGAGTTGTTTATATGTATTTTTTCCACCATTACTTCAGTAGAGTTACCAGAGAAGCTGCTAAATGATGATATATTGTTCATGCCTTGTTGCCATCTTCCTGGAGTCTCTTGCAAATAAGACATAATCCATGACAAATTCTTCTTCTAGTTATACAAAACATAAATAATGATAATAAAAAAGGAATCAAATTTATGAAAAATGAGGAAGAGATAGAAGAGAGATGTTTCAAATAAATAGCTCTTCTCTCAGTCTTGGCTCTTGTTGGGAAAGACAAAGAAGGAATTTTAAAACTAACTTCACCACACAAGGGCCTAAATTCCTGTCTGTCTAGTCTACTTGAGAGTGATAGAAGACTCTCATATACATCACTTTTTGTTTGAAGCTGTACCTACTAAATTTTAGCCTTATATATAAAAATTCCAAGCATCAGTTGTAAAAGTCACTCCATCCAAAGAAATATTTGGTGTATACAAATCATGAAGATAACAGTGAGAGAGACCCAAGTTGGTGATTCCAAGTTCACTAATATTCATTATGCATCAATAGATCTCATATGGTAAAAACCACTGGAGTATTGAATCTGAGCAAACCTGCCACCCTGCTTGAATATTTGTTTTATGGCTTTTTAAATTGCAGTTCAAAGGATAGATGGATAAATACATTAGCATTAGATTTGTTCACAATGGAGGAAGAAATATTGTGGCAGGAAGAAATTGCTAATGTCTTAACATAGTCTCTGCTTCTCACCACTTTTACTTCTGAAATTTCTAGCAGATATGCCTGGAGAATTATAAAATCCATCCACAAATGTTAACAATGTCTTCTTAATTGAAAGCCCTGCTCCTGTTTTTCTATTGAAATCATTATTTTCTCCCTTTGTGCCACAGATACATCTCGCAAACCTGTGTGATATTGGAGGACATAAAGCAACAACAACAACACGATCTCTTCTCAAGGCATCCTGATCACTGATCTTACATTAACACAGCAAAATAAAAGATTTGGGAGTGAGCATTTATCAAATTATACTTTCTCCTAACTTGCAATTAAGTGTCAGTTAGTAAGTCATGTCTGACTCTTTACGACCCCATAGACTGTAGCCCACCAGGCTCCTCTGTCCATGGAATTCTAGGCAAGAATACTGGAGTGGGTTGCCTTTTCTTTCTCCAGGGGATCTTCCCAACCCAAGATTGAACCCAGGTCTCCTGTATTACAGGCAAATTCTTTACCATCTGAGCTACCAGGCTGGTATTATAATACAAACATAAAGCTGATGGATGAGGCACTAACTGAACTCTCCTATAGTAGTATTTTAAAAAGACCATTCAAATTATATCATAATAACAAGACTTTTTTTTTTTTTTCCCAGATTCCAGGAGTCAGGAACATCTGTTTGCAAGGAGGTTTCAGAAACTGGTATGAGGGCTTCTCTGGTGACTCAGAGATGAAAAGTCTGTCTGCCAATGCAGGAGACACAGATACAATCCCTGACCCAGGAGGATCCCACATGCCACAGAGCAACTAAGCCTATGCACCACAACTAACGAGCCTGTGCTCCAAAGTCTGGGAGTTGCAACTACTGAAGCCAGCACACCCTAGAGACCATGCTGTGCAACAAGAGAATCCACTGCAATAAGAAGCCAGCCCACTGCAACTAGAGAAAAGCCTGCACAAAAATGAAGACCCAGTACAACTAAAACTAATAAATAAATAATTTTAAAAGATCCATCTCAAAAACAAACTAACAACAGCACCGACAAAAAGCTGTTATGAGTCTTGTAAATTTGGACTGCCACTGCTGTATCCACCTAGCGTCAATAATCAACCACCCTCACAGGATGTTGGCTCTCCAGGGACCCAGACCAAATCAGCAAAGCAGTTTAGAAATCTAAAGAGCGAGAAGAGCCTTTGCAATTAAGAGTGTTCTGCCCATTTATAGAATCAAATTTTCCAGGAACATAGCTTAGGATAAACCACGTTAGATGAACATTTCAACATAATATAACGAACACAATCATTTCAATGAAGCAGATAGCAGAGCAATTTGTACTAGCAGATGGTTCACCCTGGGATCAGAGCAATTATCTCCTTACTCTACACACAGGGGTAGCCAAAGATTCAACAGTTGACTATTCCAAGCAACTTAGCAATACAAGGAAATTTCTGTGATAGTAAAACACAGAGTTTGCATCCCGCCTTCTGCACAAGCAAGTACTGGAGAACGTTCTGAAGAATAAAAGATAATTGCTTATCTGTACATGCATGGTCATCTTGCTGAGTTATCGCAGAGAACTGGACCCAGAAGAGCTGAGAACTCAAAAGAATGCTTGCCATTCTGCCACCCCTGGAAGACATAGGCCTTTTTCTTGACTATTGCCTAGGAAAATAGCGCTTCTCAGTTTTATTTTTCCATTTTGTCATCCTGAATCTATAGACAGATTAAATTGCCCTGCCTAAAACAAATCAACAATTACCAAAACAAAGTTTGCAAATCATACTTCAAGCAGCGAAGATATAAGAATTTGTATCATTTTCTGATATGCAACTACAGAAATGGAGTCAGTGTCCAAAAACCAGCTTAAAAAAAATGTGTACCAGGGAAAAAATGGTTGAATACAGAGAACAGATATACAATCTTTACACAGATCAAAATATTAGTTCAAATCACCTAAATTATAAATACTATCAGTTCTCCTGAGTTATGGTGCAAATGTTTCCAAATTATGAACATATGCCTAACTTTGCCAGAATTATAATATAAACATGGAATTAAACATGTTATGTATGGGCTCAGTCACTTTTACACATGTGAGTAAAACTAAAGCTAGAAGTAAAGTTAAACAAACAAACAACAGTTGGTTGTAGAGGGTTGGATGTGGAAAAAAAGTTAAAATCAGAAAACTATATAGATTGGGGAGTTACAGGGAGACAGTTACCTAGGAAAACTTGAAACAAAGAAATGGTCATAGAATGTGTGACTTGCAAAAATGAAAGAATTTTAAGAAGATGGTTAGAGATGGTTATAGGGCAGGGACACTCAGAATACTGAAGACTGGATTACACGTTGCCTTATAAACACCAGCCAGAAACTAGGTATGACAGCTGCCTCCATCCTCAAGGAAATAGAAAAAGGTGGCCTGTAGTTCAGGGTAGAGGTGAAAACCAAGGAAGAATTAGGAAACAAAATATAGACGCTACCCTGAAATCCTGAGCATTGCCTTTAGCAGAGTCTTTTTGGATTCAATGACTCCTGAAGTCTATAAATCACTGCCAGGTATGACCTTCTCCCCTTGTATGACTAAAGTGGTCATACATGCCCCATGGTTGACTGAGCAGATCTGATCTTAAGTGTATTCTCTATTTAGGAGGCAGGTTTCCCTTGGAGAGACCCATAAGCGAAAGTTTATACAAAGTGGGGGCCTGGCATGAGAACGACTTTGGCCTTGGCCACTGAGTTAATTTTATTACCTGACAGGAGAGTTTGCCGAAGGAGGGCTTCACTGTCTGGTCTCTACTCATAACAATTTCAGACACTTTGAGATCTCTATGTCTACTTTGGTGCTAATGAGAAAAATAAGAACAAGAATCATAAAAAAAAAAATTAATTTTATATTTTAAAATGGTTTAAAAACATTTAGATACCAAGTGCCAAGCATAGTAATAATTACTTTGAAGATATTTGATTTAATCCTTATTACACTGTATGAGATAGTTCTTATTATTCCCATTTTCCAAATGAGGAAACTGAGGCTATTACTTTATTTTTTAGATTCTGAACTAACACTCTGACTATCCTTTAGAACATATTTTTTTACTATTTGAACCAAGGATCATTCTGTCACTCTGAGATTCTTCAGAGAGAGCTTTTTGCCTCTTTACAATTGCTTTTTATTGAAGCTATATTGAGGCTTCCCTGGTGGCTCAGACTGTAAAGAATTTGCCTGCAACGCGGAAGACCTGCGTTCAATCCCTGGGTCAGGAAGATCCCCTGGAGGAGTAAATGGCAACCCACTCCAGTATTCTTGCCTGGAGAATCTCATGGACAGAGGAGCCTGGTGAGCTACATTCCATGGGTCCCCTGGAGGAGTAAATGGCAATCCCCTCCAGTATTCTTGCCTGGAGAATCTCATGGACAGAGGAGCCTGGTGAGCTACATTCCATGGGGTCACAAAGACTGACTAACATTTTCTCTTTTACTTTTAAGCTATAGTGATTTCACCCAAGATTATCAGGATGAGAAACCACATATTTACATAGAGGTAATAGAGCGGAGACAAAGAGAAAGAGAAAAAGGAAGAAGGTTGTCCAATCACCTCTGTTGATTATATTTAACTGACAGTGTGGGGTTTAGGCCATGGGAATAAGCTTCTTTATCTTATCTGTCATAATGACAACAATATGGAAAACAACATCAGCAACAACAAAATATATTTGTGATAAAAGGGCTTTTTATGTGCCATTCATTGTTCTAAGGGCTCAATGTAAGTCATCTAATAAATTAACTCATTCACAGGAATTAATGAAGCACTTTCATACAATGATCCTTTCTATGTTCTTTTATCTATTCACAGCTGTGAAGAATTTGCCATACAATTAAATACTAGTAATTTATTTTTTTAAGAACAAACATATTAATGGTTGTAGAGATCTGAAATACAAGTTTCAAGCATTTCTTACACTAGAATTATGGGTTTTATTTTTTCAGCCACTCCAAGGGGAAAAAAAAAGTTTGATCTTTATTTTTCTGTTGAGCAAGATATATATAAGCCAATTTATTGTATGAGACTAGAAATTTTGAATTTGAACCTGTCCTGTTTTCAACTTTTAAATTCTATTTAAAGGCATCTCTGTACCTAGTCTAAAAGGGCTCAGGTGGCCCTGATATGAGCTGAAGTAATGCCATCTTATTTAATGATTTCAAAAGCATCAGGCATTAGATTTTCTTGCCAACTCACTAACTCTCTTCCTCATAATGATATTGGTGAAAAAGTACAACAGATGCATAACAGCTGGCTCATGAACTTCAACATCTCAGCCATTTCTTGGCATCACTATCAATGTTTTTCCCCAAAAGCCAGTTCTAATTGGTTAACACTGTACAACTCTGTGGTTGGAAGTCTTAAATATACTACCTAGTTATTGATTTCCAAATTATATAATTCTACACAATAAGTGGTAAATAGTTAGGTGCTTAGAGTCCAGCATTGCTTTATTTCCATGAGCATAATTTCTAGGTTATAAGACTTTCCCCTAATTAGTTAGCCTGCAAAGAGTCATTTCTTTCCTAAATTTTATCCGGCAGTATAATTTTTTTATGGTTGAGTTGTAAAACCTTTGAAAATAGGATTTTATAATAGGAAGTGACAAATCCTAGCTCAGTTCAACTATCTGCCTTTAATAAATACATGTTCCTTTCCCCCTGCAAACCCTGACATTTTCTTCCTGTGACCCAAGGTCAATCAATCAGAAAAGGAGAGAGGATGATAATTTAAAAGTGCTAGTAAATAAGCACTATGAAAAATAGTTAGAAATGAAGTGCATATATCTTCCAAAAACCGTACTGCCAGAACTTTACTTTCAAACATGCTTTTCTGATATCTACTACTGTCTTCATTAATGGCTCTCCTACATCTGGTCACAGTGAGCTTTTCAGGACCATGGACAGGGACACACGGGCAGCAAAATTCTCACTGCATATGGCAACATTGGGTATTGAGAGTTTTGAGTGACAATTACACACATTCATCTTAATTTCCGGGGGCCATCTGGTTTGCACGAGCCACTGGGATTTCAAAACTCAATGAAGATCGATATTGCCCAGGAGGCTAAATCCTTCAAGCAGACCAAGGGCAAATGCGCCAGTCCAATAGACAATATATTTTTTACAAATCATGATGTCACCTGATTGGCTAGTAATTATGTTGAATTTAATTAAATAATTAGTATTTTAGAAGCGGAGTGCCAGGATACATCAGCATTAGGTTTCTACCTCGTTCCCTTGAGAAGACTGAGAGGTGAGACCATCATTAAAGGTATTATTTCATAACTGGATTTTTTTGTTTCTTTCAGTAACTTGTCTTGAGGACTATGGAGACACATTTCAGAGTGCTATGCTATGAGCTAGAAGTAGATATAAAGGGGCAGGAACTGAAATGTGCTAAGTGGGCAAGTTAGAAAATAAAATGCAGACTCTTAGTTATGAAAGAGCTTAGATATGCTGTTCTCAAAAAAAACAAACTTATACTGAGAGATGGAAAGATATAAATATAGATATAGATATATAGAGAAAATTATTATCTCTGTGTCAAATAGAAAAACTTAATGGATATGAGGATGAGTCAAGGAAACAGACTATACTTTCTGCTTCAAGATTTTATACCTTTATGTCTGTCGATAAAATTTTGCCTCTAATCTTCTAAATTTGAGAAATGGATCACAATTTTATGCTTGTTGGATAGAGGTGAGGTATTGTGATTTTTAAGATATTTATTCAGAAATCACTGTTACTTGTCATCATAAAATTTAGATTTTTTTTTTTCAGATCCAAAGAACATTCATTCAAATATTCCTTCCTAGTTCCACCAAGCAAAGCAATTCAGCTGTTAGCTCACAGCTGAATCTCTAACACATGAAGGAGTATCTGGCAGGTACTCAATACGTATTTGTTAAATAAATGAACATTTCTGCCTTGCAAATTTATATTCATTCTTAAAGAATGCATCTTCACTCTTCTTTAACTAAACTTCTTCTGACCACCTCCATCTCTGCTGAAACTGGCATGTCTCTCTTATAAATGCCCATAGCTCCGTGTATGTCCCTTTCTTATAGCACTTGTATCATTTTGTCTCAGAAGAACTACGTTATGTAGTTTTCTTATTCCCTTTACTCAAATACAATCTATAAGAAAGCAGAGAGTATGTAGCTTGAAACTGGTAGACGTTCAGCGACTATTTTTCCATGGAATTAATATTGTAGCCTCAATCCTCAGCAATGACTAGACACTTCAGAGAATTCCTGGTTCATAGCCTCCTACTTGCTTCACAACTCTCTTCTGGAAGAGTCCAAATCTCTGCCACCCACTTTTTTGAATAATAATAATGATAGACACATTGAACTTCCCTGGTGGTGAGTGGTTAAGAATCTACCTGCCAATGCAGGGGACACTGTTTCAATCCCTGGTCTGGGAAGATGCCACATACCTGGGAGCAACCAAGTAATTGTGCCACAACTACCGAAGCTCTTGCATGCCCTAGAGCCTGTGCTCTGCAACAAGAGAAGCCACCAAATGAGAAGCCTGTGAACACCTAGAGAGTTGATCCCACTCACCACAGCTAGAGAAAGGTTGCACACAACACAGATGACACAGCACAGCCAAAAATAAAAAATTAGTTTGTAAAAATAGCCAAAATGTACTATTGAACACTGAATTAACAGCTTTAATTTTATTATCAAGTCTCATCTTTGCACTAAGGACATTATCATCCTTATTTTACAACACCAAAACCGAGCTACTAGGGAGAGGCCCACGAGCACCTCAACAAAAGATCCTGCGTGTTGCAACTAAGACCTGAGATGGCCAAAAATAAATTTTATATATATATATATATATATACATTTTTTTTTTTAATGAGCCCAAGGAGAGACAAATAAAATTTGCCCCAGGTCACACAACTTGTAAATAGCAAATCAGCCATTTACAGGGGCCGCAACCAACTCTATCTAATGGAATACCACTGGGGGGGAGGGGTGGCGTGTGGGGCAGGGGAGGGAACCAAACAGATTTTGAAATCAATGTGTAATTTCAAAAATGAAATCCATGTCCTTAGATGAACATGTTAGAATTGTAAGTTCTCAAGGTTTTAAAGCAAATGTCTTTACATTTACTCAACTTTCAAGCTCGTATGTACTTAGGACATTATCAAAACAGAAAAGTTTCTCTTCTTTTTAACCAATTTGCCTTATTCTAAGAATTTAGTCATGCAAAACAAGAAGAGCTACTTGTATGTTTCTCAATTAAATGTTAAGATTTGTTCTTTACATTATTATTAATTTTACTTATTTAGCTACACACATGCATGCATTTCACCTAATCCAAATAATAATTTTGTCAATTGTCACCCACTGTTTGGAACTATGACTTTTTAATGCAGGAAAGGACTGAGGGGTTATTAAAAGTCTTTACAGTCTTCTGAAATGAGATCTTTATTTACAGATTTATGGTAACAAAGCTGCATAACTGTTGCAGACAGATTTGTCAGTGTATTTGGAGTCTTACATGCACTTCTCACTCTGGCTTTTGATCACTTTTCTCCTAAAATGTCTGAACTTATTCTCAGTTTACTTTAGTATTTCAATTCTGCCTGGGAGATGTTGTCCTGATAATCTGAGTCATTGGTCCTATTCTCAATAAAGTATAGAAGATGGATAGCTTTAGTGCTTTCCTTCTGCTCTTATAAATCTAATAAACAGCTTCATCCATATTGGTTCTTTTGGAATCCTTCCCACTGCCTTGGTTGGTTTTTGTTACAGATAAGAAAGGGAACATTCGCCAACCTTGATACTGATGAGACTGAAACAGCTACTCTAATAATTCTACATCCATACAACTTTCTTCTTGGGCTCAGTCACTAAGTCGTGTCAGACTTTGCAACTTCATGGAAGGTAGCCTGCCAAACTCTTCTGTCCTTAGGATTTGGGCAACAACCCCCAAGTGAAAAAAAAAAAAAAAAAAGAATGTGCCGAAACAAAAAGAATCAGATATCGCCAAATCATTTGTGTGCCTAAATGAGACTGGACCAGGCAACTCTTAGAGATGAGCTTCTAGTAAGTGCTACCAAAAATTGGTAGCAGTGATTTACTCCAGACATTCAGATAAGGAAATCAGACAAACCTGAATTATCCAACTTCTTTGTTGAAAAACAGGAAAATTGCCTCATCAGAATGAAATTTCTTCCTACTGTATAGCACAGGGAATTATATTCAGTATCCTGTGATAAACCATACTGGAAAAGAATATAAAAAAGAATGTATATATGTGTCACTGAATGACTTTGCTGTACAGCAGAAATTATTGTAAATCAACTAAATATTTCAATTTAAAAAAAAAGCATGGACTTCCTATGAATAATCAATTCTCTAAAATTAGGAGACACAATGTGCTTCAACAGAAGAAAGAAATCACAAGAACCAGACCCTGAGCAAGAAATTGTTTTCTTTGCTTTACCTCATATCTCATCCATCTTATATTGTTTCAGCATATGCTTTGTAAAACTAATTTGTTCCCTCACTCTCCTCACCAGGACTCTTCATAGATGTACAGATGATTTTTCAACCTATGAGATTGGGTTAGATAATTTTAGACCTCAAGTGTTGTGGGTTTTTTTTTTTGTCTGTTTGTTTTTTAAGGCAAGAGAGAGAAAAACAAAAAAAATAAAAGGAAGTTACTTGCTGTTCTGCCCTGATTGGACTATAACTATAATGAGATCATTTACAAATTGAATTATTCTAGGAAATGCAGTCTTGCCATGGGTTTAAGAGAATTCTCACCATTAATATGATTGCTTCCTTGATACCCTCCTTGATCATGCTCTCTGAGATTTCCAAAGCTCTCAGAGATGTCTTATGTCCCTTATGTTTAAATAAAATGAAAAGAAGTCTCACAGGTTTCCACCTGGCAAACTACTAGAGGCCAACCTATTTGTGTTGTACCTAGTGAATTATCAGATCACATGAACCGTTTAAGGAAGCCCAGTATACGCACGTTTGCCACTTGGTTTCTCACTGGCAACAGCAGGGCAGGCCCAGCTGTTCCCAGCAGCTGTTCAATAGAGAACTGGCTGGGCTGAAACGCCTTCCAGCTGATGATGGTCCCCAGGAGTACTAGAGAACAGTCGCCACGTCTGGGGACAGCGGTCATCCCCAAACAGAGATAAACACAAGGGAAGAGAAGAGAGGAAGCCAACCCCCATCCTGCTCCTGCCTCTTGCAGAGGAAAAAAGAACTCTGTAAACCTGCTGCTTCTCAGCCTGCCCTCCCGAGGGCTTCACCTTTATAATGAGCTAGACTCGACAAGGAGATTCCATTCCGCTCCAAGTGAATTATCATTATAATAGGCATCTAGGCTGCTCATCAAAGACCCCAGAACGGGGGTAGCGGTCGAGTGGAGGGGGTAAGAAAGAGGAGGGTGCGAAATTTACATACAGAGACAAGCACGGACAGTCATTAAGAGAACAGGCCTTCACTTCAAAAAGACATGAACTCGGCACAGGTCTCCTGCCTGTTAAATATGTACAGTGTGTGCTTATTTGATGATGAAAATCAGAGGATGGCTATTTGAATGGAAATGAATTTTAATAAGCTTTAGAGGCAGAAGAAGCAGAAGCCTCCATTCTCCCTTCTATCGCCAGGCACCTTCTTGACCATCATTACCACAAAGGAAAGAATGCAGGCATGCTAATCGCCCAGCGGAGAATGGCCCCTCTCCTCCTCAGTCTTTGTGGGTGTTCATTAACCTTGTAGGCTCCTCAGCCAGCAGAGGACAGCTGTCCCGGGGACATTTCCATATCCTTTAAGAAAAGCAGAATGTCTACTTAGCCTCAGAGATCCTGCCTGTAGAAAGAAGTGGGCAAGAGCTCCCTGAGGAATAAAAGCAAAGGACTATTAGCATTTAGCACTTACATTGCACTATTTAAAAACTTGCAAAATTTTGCACTTACTTTGCACTTTTGTCAAATTAAGTATAATATGGCTATTTATTACTCATTTTTTATCTTGACAGAGAGACAAAAGAAGCAATCTAGCATTGTAAATCCTAATCTCCACCTCCAGTCTGAGATGAGAACTAAAACAAATACCCTTGGGTTATTTATCTCTTATTGGCGCATAGCCTGAGAAGGGGATAAATATTCTGGTGACCTTACGAGGTTATGAAATCTATTCCCTTATTCCACCAAGCAAATCCACACAAAAATCATTCTGGTAAATACAGCAGGATAATTTTAACACACGTCAAGCAACTTTGGTTTGAAAATGGCAGAGTTCATTTGGGAAACCACAGATTCCCTAGTAACTGTCTTGGCCCAAACTTCTCCACACTAATTTGTATGGTGATTGGTTTTTCCTCTGTGCACTAAGTCCTAAGTTTGTAAGGACATTGACTTTAAAGGCAACACCATCTCAGTTAAACTTTTCAGCAAAAATCATGCAAAGATTTTTTTCCTCCAGTACCATTGAAGACAGTAAGAATCTTCTAGTTTGTTTCATACTAAACCACATAAATTGTACATTTTTAGGATGGAAAGAAAGAAAATGCTCCCACTTCCTAGTGGTAGAATATCTGCTACCTTCTTTTATATTATTTAATTCTAATATCTAGAAATAAATATTGTCATCAGTGAGATTTGTGGCCTCTACACATTCTACATATCAGGGAGTTAGAGATACTGTCACAAACCCCAATTGGCACCAAAACAGTCAGGAGAGAAGAAAATGGAGGATGTTCTAGCAAGTGTTTCCCTCTCTAAAGCAAGTACTGCATTTTATTTTATTAATTAATTTATTTATTTTCTGGCTTCACAACATGGTAAATAGATGAGGAAACAGTGGAAACAGTGGGTGACTTTATTTTGGGGGGCTCCAAAATCACTGCAGATGGTAACTGCAGCCATGAAATTAAAAGATGCTTACTCCTTGGAAGGAAAGTTATGACCAACCTAGACAGCCTATTAAAAAGCAAAGACATTACTTTGCCTACAAAGGTCTGTCTAGTCAAGGCTATGGTTTTTCCAGTAGTCATGTATGGATGTGAGAGTTGGACTATAAAGAAAGCTGGCCGCCGCCGAAGAATTGATGCTTTTGAACTGTGGTGTTGGAGAAGATTCTTGAGAGTCCCTTGGACTGCAAGGAGATCCAACCAGTCCATCCTAAAGGAGATCAGTCCTGGGAGTTCATTGGAAGGACTGATGTTGACGCTGAAACTCCAATACTTTGGCCACCTGATGCGAAGAGCTGACTCATTGGAAAAGACCCTGATGCTGGGAAAGATTGAGGGCAGGAGGAGAAGGGGACGACAGAGGATGAAATGGTTGGATGGCATCACTGACTCAATAGACATGAGTTTGGGTAAACTCCGGGAGTTGGTGATGGACAGGAAGGCCTGGCGTGTTGCAGTCCATGGGGTTGCAAAGAATCGATTGAGCGATTGAACTGAACTGAACATGGTATGTGGGATCTTGTTCCCTGACCAGGGATCAAACCTGAGATCCTTGCATTGGAAGCACAGAATCTTCACCACTAGACCACCAGGGAAGTCCTGGTATTGCATTCTTGAAAGCATTTACAAATGAATGTTCACTGGCCTGTGTGTCAATCATATATTTTACATAAAACTTAATCACTGAGATTTCACCATGCAGCCCCTAATATTCTATCATTTTTTTTCCCACTAAACCTCAATATTTGATGAAGTGAGAGAAAGCAAGCACAAAGAGATCGCCACCAAAAATAAATAAATAAATAGGCCCCCAACTCCAGAAAACTAAAATTAACCTTTGTATTCCTTTTTGCTAGAAAGGTGCATTTTAAAAAAGTCAACAGTAAGTTTAATGATGTTGCTCTCCCTCCTTTTCTCTGGAGCTACTTTAACCAGCCCCACCCGGGGGGTCCCAAGAGTGGATTGGGTAGAATACCAAGGAGCCGGAGCTGGGGCCCTACAGGTGTGGGCCATTTCCTCCCCATTATCACCCCGTTAAGCTGCTCAGGGCTCTGACAGCCTAACAAGGTGCTAATGGGCCATGCGTTCTAGCCTGGTTCACAGCAGGTTGTTTCAAATGGGTCGAGGAGGTTGATTTGTATTCAAAATCGTCTCTCTCTCTCACTTGCTTTTTTGTTTGGCCCCTTGATTTCTACTCCCCAGACACTCTTCCAGGCTGACTTAGAATGGAACAAAATCGCATCCGTTCAGTATTTGAATTGCCTGAGTTTGGATTTTAAATGTGCCCCATTATTTCATCAAATTGTAGTGAGAGGGAAGGAGCAAAGGGGAAGAAAAGAGAGCAAAGGGATTTTAAAATGAAAAGGGAGAGTTGATGACAGATGGATGCAAATGTTCCTTTTAAGTGGCGAGGAGCAGCTGATGTCGGGGCATGAAATTAAATTAGTACATCTGTGGCTGGATGCCTGTCATTCAGCTTCATATTTTCTACTCCAGAGGCATCAGTTACGTCATGATTAGCTGGCTTACTTTCACGGGACTATGAATACTTTCTGCACACAAGATGGAGGTCATTGTCATAAAAGGGGGCTGAGGAGGAAAAACATTTTCGCATCATGATGACCTCCAGCCCTGGAAGGAAGAGGTGGTTTAGTTGCAACTCCAATCTGGTTTCTGAAGGCAAAAGGAGGTGGAGGTGAGGTGGAATGAAATAGAAGTCAGCTAACCCTAACCCTAACCCTTGGATTTTCCAAGGAGACAGTATTTACGAGCAGCCAGAGGTGTGCTCAGCAAGTGGATGGCCTGCTTTTGAAAACCCTGCCCGCTGCATCCTGGAAATACTCAGGATTCGTAAATGTTTACTGCCGTTTCTACAGAGTGACAGCCAGGCTGTTTCTCCAAGACCAGGCCCCAGGGTGCCCTCCATAAATAATGGTGTTCAAGCCTCTGTGTCCCTGTTGAAAGCCGAGCAGTCCTGGAGCACCAAGGCCACTGCTAGGAAGGTTTATGGCTCAGCTCCGCTCCTAGCTGTCTAGATTTCCGTCCTTCCTCTTGCATCTCAATTTCCATTCTCTTTCACCCAAGAGCTAAAGGTCTCACCCAGTTATCTCCCAACCAGTAAGGCCTAAGTCTCAGGCCTTATTGACACAGGACTGCTATGTAATAGCCAAATGAACAGGGGAGCCCTATGACTCAAAACCAGTTCCCTGAAACTTAAAAAAAAATTTTTTTTTGAAGCAAAAGTGAATTCCTTGATATTTACAGACCCTGAGTCACCCTTGCTCACTTGTTATGGCAATACCCCAACAGTAATTTCCAAAATGTCTCACGAATTTATGGGTGGGAATCACAGAGTTGTTGGCTTGTTTGCTTTCAAAGACATTATCCAGGGTCAGTTTGAATTTATTTTTAAAATTAAGAAAGGCAATGAGCTTAAAAATGCCATCATGATAATGATCCAGGTACAAGAGCGACTGAAGTCTCTTTTCACCCACCAAACTATCTCATGGACTTAAAAATAAATTTTGAAACCCTCACTATTTTACTGTTCTTCTCTCTGCAATGACAAGGTTCAGAACACATTACCCCAAAATTCAACACCTTGCCATGTCGAATATTTTAAGCTAAAGGCATTGAAGAAAACAGTAGGTGCTGAAAGGAATTTCTGAATTTCTTCAGACACAGTTCATAAGACCCTCATGTGAGATGTGCTCGCCCCACACCCAGAGGAGAGAAGCATCCTAGCTCCAAGTCAGAGGAACTCCAAGAGGAGTCAGAATGAATGGGCCTTGCTAAGTTTCCCCCAGTTTATTACTTTCAGCTTGTTCTCCTGTGTCTTGTCACATTTCCCCACTACTGTCCACTCTTCATCAAACCCTATATAAAAACTCTCAGCTTTAACTATTTCATTAGGTCTTTATTTCCTTATGAAGGCTCCCATAGCATATAAAGTTTATATACTTTTTTTTTTAAGAGACTTTTGTTTTGTTGGCCACGCCATGTGGGATCTTTCCCCAACTAAGGCTCGAACCTACACCTCCTGAATTGGAATCACAGAGTCTAAACCTCTGGACTGCCAGGGAAGTCCCTAAAATTGATATTAAATACATGTGAGAGTATATACTACTCTTTCGTTAGTCTGTCTTCTGTTACTGATCTCCTGATGAAAGCCTAGAAGGGTAAAAAGACTTTTTTTTTCCCTCCCGACCAGCAAACAAAAGAAAAATGAGAAAAAAAAAAAGATGACTGCCTCAGCATTTTATGAAGAAGACTTGCTCCAAATGGTGTCCTCCTATCAAGGTGCATAAACTTGGGAGGCGATCTAGGTGTTGCTATTCGCATCATCTGCTTAGGTGAGCATGCGCCATGTGGTCTTTCTTCAGGCAATTTTCAAGTTGTCTTTTCACATTTCTTTACACTGGAAATGCACACACAACAGAGATGAGGAATGCATCAGGTCAGGGGAAGAAAAAGAGGCAGAGAGAGCACCCTGTAAATCCATCGGTGTAGGGTATTCTTCCCGGGTACTCCTTCCCCTTACATTTGCTGCATCTTGTGCCTGCAGCCCAGGTAAATTCCCCGTAACATTTTGCCCACAAGATCATCACCATACTGCTTGGTTCCCCTTCAGAGGTGATGAGCCAGCCGGTCCATATTTAGCTCTTGTTGTTATTCCTTTCCCAGCCAACTCCGTGATTCCCTGAAGCACTTCTGATGTGGTTCTTGGAACTGTCTCCAGTATGCTAGGACTGATCTGCCTCGAGCGAAATGCTCTGCCCATCTGTGCCAGGAAGATGTTTGTATTTTTTCCCATCAATCTTTCTCTCTCCAAAAGAATTGGATAAGAAAGCATGTCTCATTCCATTGTTGCCACTGTCCTGTAACAAGAATCCTAAGGGAATCACTAGGGGAAAATCAAGCCTGAGCTAGAAAATCAAATAGCTTTGCCTCAGTAGCCAAGCCTACACGGATATAGGACTGTGATGTGTGTGAGGTGTAACTGGAGTGCTTTCTCGCTTTCCCCTATAGAGTGCCCCTTCCTGCTCTAGCAACCCTAGTTCCTGGTAGTCTTCCCACAGATCCTGGCAAGCAACCCCTATCTTTTTTTTTTTTTTTTTTTAACTATTTCTGGCTTCTAGAACTTCATTTTCTTGCTTCCTCCCCCACCAGAATTGAACTTTCAACTATTATTCAATGTCCATTTTTCTTAATTATGTTAAAGTAATTCACATTAACAGTTTATGTCATTATCCCAACTGATGTGACAATGGAATTCAATTCCAAAAGAATGACTATGACACAATTTTGAAGTCCCTGTGGGCCACTACTATCTCACATAAGGTGATAAGCCTGGCATGGGCTGTGAGCCCCTAATCTCTTGGTAAAGAAGTGTCCCAAGTCCAACCCTTTCTTATGCAGCTGTGTAGGGGCCAAAAGATTGCCCACATGAAGCTGTTTTTCCTAAACAGACAGCATATATCCAAGAAAATTGAAAACATATGCTCATGGAAAAACTTGTACACAAATTTTCATAATAGCCAAAAACTAGAAACAACCCAAAGCTCATCATGTGATGAATGAATAAACAAAATAAAATATATCTACAACCAAACATTATTCAGCCATAAAAGGGAAAGAAGTACTAAGACAGGCTACGACATGGATGGACGCTTATATAGTAAAGATTTCAATTTTACCCAAACAGAGATCTGGCCTTTTTCCCTGGCTCCTGGGAATCTGGGCCCTTGGAATGTCCTGACTATTAAAGTGTTTTTGTTTGACTTGGAGCCTTGGGCCAGCCAGAGTCTAACAGTGGAATTTAGGATGGGGCTTTGGGACACATATTATTGGTTGACCTCTGAAGACTGGAGACTAAAGTCAGCCACTTGGGTAGTCAAACAGGTTTACATAATCAAGCCCCAGTATAGACTTCGTTCACCACGGCTCTGTATACCAAGGTTCCACGGTTGGTACTTTGGTGGACTCTGCCTATATACCTCTTCCTTTGGCTGATTTTAATGTTCTTCTTTAGCTGTAATAAACTGTAACCATGAGTATAACAGCTTTCAGTGAGTTTTGTGAGTCCTTCTAGCTAATTTTTAAATCTTTGGGTCCCCAAACTTGCAACTGATGTCAGAAGTGAGGTTAATCTTGCAGATTGCTCCCTTTAACCTCTCAACTTTGAATACATTATGCTAAGTAAATACAGCCAGACACAAAATGCCATCTATCATATTATTCCATATTTATTAAATGTCTAGAACAGGCAAATCCATAGAAACAGGCAGTAGATTAGTGGCTTCCAGGGGCCGAAGAAACGAAGAATGGGGAATGACTGCTAATGGGTAGGGGTTTCTTTTTGGAATGATGGAAACGTTACAAAATTAGATCATGGTGATGGTTGTCCAACTTTGTTAATGTACAAAATTGTATACCTTAAATAGGTGAATTGTATGGTGTATGAATTTTGTCTTTTTAAAAAAATGGTAGCTTGGCCTTGGCACCCAGTCGGTTACTCTTGACCAGGCCCAGAGATGAAGGAGCAAAGGGGGACTGATCGGAGCTGGTAATCTAGCTATCTCAAATGCAATCGTGAGCTTGAAGCCTTCCCGGGGAGTAATTCTTCAGCATCTCTCTCTGTGACTTCTCATGAGAGGTTCCAGTGGGAGAGACTAAGGGAGCTGCTGAAACAAACAGAACTCAACAGCCCTAGGCTCTGCCCTCCCGTCCCACCAGTACCCTTTGGATAGTCAAATTCAGTCCCAATTTCCCCATTAAAACCTCCTATTGTAAAAAAAAAGAAAGCAACACCTTTTCTGCTTTCATTTCTCATTAAAATGCCACTTTTGAGTCATTTAGAAAGGGTCAAGCTGGATGTTGGCTCTAAAACCTTTGACAGCTACTATAATTGCCTAGAGGTCCAATAACAGTGACGTCTTTCACAAGTTTAATTTTGAAGTTTCTGCCAAGCCATTAACATGTAACCAGAGTATAGAGATCAAGGCAAATTAGAGACGAGTTGAAAACCAGTCCCATTTGTCTCTGGACTGTCACCTATTCCCTAGGCCAGGACAAGTCCTCTTGAGTCTCCTGGTGTAGGAGAGAGGAGCCCTGGGGTCTGATCTTTAGTTCTGGCTCTAATTAGTCACATGGGCTCAGAAGTTATTAAAATTTTTTGGTATTCTTAAAAATGGGACACTGATACCTCTCCAGTTCTACCCTCTGCCTGAGTGTCATCTTGACAAGACTCTTCTATAAAAATCTTTGTGAATGAGAGGGTGAAGAGAGATGTGTGCACAGGGAGATCCGAGGAACACCCTGAAAGGGCATTTAGCTTAGTGTTGAATGAGGATGGTTTCCTGCTCAGAGATTGAACTGGGTTTAAATAAAACACTGGATCATAAGGAGTGGGTCACTTTTAGGTAATACAAAAGAATGCATCTGAATTTTTTTTTTTTTAATTTCTAATGGATTATGTCTCAAGCACCATGGTGGAACTTTCACTTTTCCTTAATCATTTAATCACATTTAATCCTTTCCTTAAATCCTTACAACAAACATTCCAGAGATCTTATGCTCCTCATTCTACAGATGAGAATACTGAGCCCACAAAGTTTCCATGACTTGGTTAAACTTTACTTGACTGACTTGTGGCAGAGATTGATCTTGAACCATAGTTTTCTGGGGATAGCATCCATGTTCTGTCTCCTAGACTTGTGGCTCTCAGGTCTTTGGTTTTTTTTTTCTTTTTTTTTTTTCACTCAACTATGCAATGGAAATAATGCTCCTGCAAAGGATTATTGCAAGGATCAAATCAGTCAGTGATGTGAAATGGTCAGCAAAGGGGTAGACAGAGAGTAAGTCTGCAATAAATTCCACCTGTATCCCACCTTCTTTAGGTAAGGAGGAAAAGAAGGGGAAAGTGCCAAAATCCAAAATATATAAGCAGTCTCTCCCTGGGAAGAATACTCGTCAGTGACAACTCTTCTTGTGTGACTGTCCGTCTAGGACTTGAATGTTGCCTCTACAGATCCAGTTGCTTCCTGTAAATTTGTTTTTCCAATCGACTTAGAAAGTTCATGCAACTTCAAAATTAGAAATACAGATGCTAATGAAAATTCTTATTTAATCACTATTTAATGATCACCTACAATGTGTTAGTCAGTGGGAGATAAAGAGAGATAAGAAGGACACAGTCCTTGCCCTTGAAGAACTCAGAGTTCATTAGAGAGGGTTAGATAAGACCATAAATGATCATAAATAAGGTGCAATAGGAGAAGCCCCATAAGAGAGAGAAGTGACCTAAGCATTTCAGAGAAGGAGATGCTACTTCCATTTTGATAAAGAACTCAGGAAGGAGGAGAATTCTCCCAACTTTGAAAGGTGGGTAGGGCTTCAACAAGTGAGTAGAGTAGGCCAAAGTGTCAGAAGAACATTCCAGGTGGAGGGGTGAGCAGCAACCAGGGCAGGAACGTGGAGAAGTGGGGTCTCAATTGGACCACATCAAGGAGTCAACTTCCCAGCAGGAAATCAAAGATACATTTATAAGTTGTGGGAAAAAAATCCAGAGAGCTGGATGGTAGTCACATCCTGGAAACTGAATTCTGGACGTTGAGGAAGGGTGGAGCTTAACTCAGTTTAAATATGAAGAGCCAGTGAAGTGTTTTGGATGGGGGTGCAATCTAATGGAGTCTTTATCAGAGTCCACTGATCACATGCTAAGTAACAATAGGCACCTCTCCAGAGGTGATGAAGAGTCAATGAGTCACAACACAGTGAAGCATCTAACACATTTAATAAATACAAAATTTTATTTCTCTTCTCCTTTCAAAGCACCCTGAAATGCCACCGTTTCTGAGTCTTGAGTGTCTGCGACCTGCAGAAACGGGCCTAGAGGCTTGGCCGGCTCTGCTGTCTGTGAATGTCCTTCTTCCTTCCCAGAATCCAACTAAAGTAGGGCCCACCCTGGCCCGACTTTTCTGGGGTCTAGAAAGTACCGAGGTGGAGGACAGAGGAGGCGCTTGTATGACCTCTGGCTATTCACTTCCACCTGAGGAACTTAGAATTCCACAGCTTAAACCCAGCCACCCTCGCCCTCTGTGCGAAAAGCCTGCCTGTGGGAAGGCTGGCCGGCTCATCTTTTTTAGTATCTCTCTTTAGGGGCTCGGTTTGACTGACCAGCCGACATGACTTGCATTCAGGAAGCGAGTCTCCCTCACTCTCCCCACTGCTCCTCGACGATGATTTGGGGGTTGCTAGCCTTTCATTTGTCTCCCCCCTCCCCCTCTCCTGCTGCTCGGAGTCTTTTCTCCCTGATAAGAACCTTCTAGCAGCTTCATCAGAGCCATTGTTAAGAGAAGGTGCAATTCGTCACAATGGATACCTGATGACTTCTCCTTTCTGCAGACAAATCGGTCCTTGGAGAAAGGTCTCATTATTACTCTAGCGCCATTATTCTGAGTGTGCCAGCTCCGGGTCCCTCGTTGCGTCCCAACAGGGAGGGAGGGCAGAGAGAAAGAGAATTCCGTGTCTTGCCTTCCAGCTTTGTAAAAGGTGGCTGTGAAAATACTTTCTTTCTCCACTAATGGGATTTGCACTTCTTACCCTCCCTGCCAAGTCTTTTATAGACTTCGAGGTTAACTGTGCTTTTCTGGGGTTCCTCTTCTCTTGTCCGACTCAGGGTGTTTCATCTCCCCAGAGATCAAAATGTACTGACCTCTGCCCTCTCAAGCATTTCACAGGGTCTTAAAATCGAAGACACCATTCTTTCTGCCCTCCGCCCCTCCTATGTAATTTCCCTTGTCCTTTGTTCTGACGCCTGCAGGCTAGCTTCCATCAGAACATTCAAAAATCATGAACTCAGTGTCCCTCGTGGCTAAGGCACTGTGATAGGCATGGGGTGGGGGGAGGGGGGGTGAATTGCCTCTGAACCTTCGCTGTTTCACATTCCTACACACCAGAAAGCAAGGACAGGCACTTTCATTGTAAAAGGCCAAGTTCTTCATAAGGCCAGTGAGGCTTTTAACCCACCTGATTGGCTTGTGATGTCCCCCAAGTAACACACTCTCATCAGAATAAGCATTCTTTAATCACAGCTAGTCATCAAGGAATATTTAAATCTAGATTTCCTAACCTAGTTTCCCGCCCCCACCCCCCGCTTTTTTCAAGACTAAATACCAATTAATTAGTTTCTCACTAAATTTTTGGCTGCCTTTTTGAAAAGAAGTAAACTTTTTTAAGCCAGATTGAGAAGTGAACATACTCACCAATAAAGGGGGAAAATGCCAGAAAAAAGAAAGGTAGAGGTCCTCATTAACAGGCAAGAGAGAAAAAAGAGAGAGAGGAGAAGAGAAATTTGAGATTCGGCGTCATAACTGAATCATTTTCTGCACGGAAAACAAGCTCTGTATGTTTTGCTATTGAAACCAAGCAGGACCTTGTGGGGGTCCTGGTCACAGAAACCTGTCCAACAGTGGCTAATAGGGGAAGAGAGTGATGAAGAGACAAGAAAGGGGCAGTCAAGAAACAGTAGTGCCTTCTTAGGGGAGAGTCCTGGTTCCACCGCAAGGGAGGAACACATGACAACATCTCTGAGTTTTTCTGCAGAGCTAAAACTCCCAACAAATGGAGGATGCTAACTACTTGATGAAGCATTCTTCAGAGACGATCAGGAGACTACCTGAGACCCTGAGACCCTGCACACACCCTGATCCTTAAGCAGCCCTGCCCTGAACCACTGCTATAAAACTCCTCATCAAATCCTCTTGCATTGGGACACACAGGTTTTCAGAGTACAAATCTGCTGTGTCGCCTTTGTCTGACAGAGCAATTAAACTATTCTTTGGTACTTAACCCAAAACTCCATCTCTGTGATTTGATTCAGGACCAGTGCACAGAGGCTGAGCTTTCGGCGTCACTGCTATTGACTTCTACAGTAGGAGATTTTAAACAGACAGTCAAAGGTATTGAGTTAGTAAAAGAACATGGAAAACCAACCTGGTTTTGACAGCAGAGCTACAACCCTCTCCCTGCCTCCTTTCTTCCCTGTGACCCTCAAGAAGTGGATGCAGCCAACTCTCAACTGCCCAAGACAAGGGAAAGTCCTCTACACCTTGAGACTCCAAGGCCTCCTGTGTAGGAAGTAGTGCTTTGCCTGCATAACCTCTCACATGAAATAAAATTCATATTTTATGGCAAGTCAAGAAAAATTTAAACATAAAGCATTTTCTCTGCCCTTTGGTCTCCTCTCTCCCCACAGTGCGCATTGTGTATCTCTATTACGCATTGACCAAACCTCCCCAATGGGTGGGCTTCCCAAGTGGTGCTAGTGTAAAAAATCCACTTGCCAGAGCAGGAGATGCAAGAGATGCAAGTTCGATCCTTGGGTCAGGAAGATCCCCTGGAACAGGAAATGGCAATCCACTCCAGTATTCTTGCCAGGAGCATTTCATGGGCAGAGGAGCCTGGCGGGCTACAGTACATGGGACCACAAAGAGTGGGGCATGACTGAGTGACTAAACACACACAGCACACACACACATCACCACAGGCAGAAATACCTGCTCATCAGAAAGGGCAACGTTCTCTTAGCACCGACAAGACAGCATTTTAAAGATAGCATTCATTCTTGATAAGGGGTCACGTGGTACTTAGATCTTGATGGTGTAAACTGTCAATAATACTTCAGTTAATGTTCAGCTCCCATCTCAAAAAATGTATATAACTGTGCTTTGATTTCAAATGGGCAGAACCTGTCTCAGAGCTTTCTGAGATGTTCTTCACGAGCTATAATCCTCAAATTTGGCTTGAATAAAATTTCCTATTTCTTTCTTAGATTAACCAATTAATTTTTCATTGACACTCCTTTCTGACTATTGGATTTAGATAGTAGCAGCTTTTTCAAACTGATTAAGTGGTAAGTGTTAGTTGCTCGGTTGTGTCTGATTCTTTGTGATCCCATGGACTATAGCCCACTAGGCTCCTTTGTCCATGGGATTCTCCAGGCAAGAATACTGGAGCAGGTTGCCATTCTCTTCTCCAGGGGATCTTCTCAACCCAGGGATCTTCTCAACCCAGGGATCAAACCCGGGTCTCCAGCACTGCAGGCAGATCCTTTACCATTGGAGCCACTCAAACTGAAGGTCTCTTCTATTTGCTTCCTTATTCTTGGCTACAATTCAGAACTTGGGTTATTGAGTGACACTCTACTTTAGTTCTATTAAAGATTAATGTCAAAAACAAAACAAAAGCAAAAAAAGATTAATTTCAGAATAGCATTGACATATACACACTGCCATGTGTGAAATAGATAGCAAGTGGGAAGATGCTGCGTAGGGAGCTCACTTCACTGCTCTGATGACCCAGAGAGGTGGGATAGGGGAGCAAGAGGGAGGCTCAAGAGGAAAGGATGATATGTATACATATAGCCAATTTGCTTTGTTATACAGCAGAAACCAATACAACATTGTAAAGCAATTATACTCCAATAAAAAATGAAAAAAAAATCAAGACCAAAGCAAAACAAAAGATTAATGTCCAGTGCTAAGGGAATAACTACAAGAAGAGTTTTCCTTTAACCAAATTGGTCATTTCACAGGAAGCTCACATAAATTCACACTGAAGTTCCCATAGGTTCACTGCTGCTGCTGCTGCTAAGTCGCTTCAGTTGTGCCCAACTCTGTGTGACCCCATAGACGGCAGCGACCCCATAGACGGCAGCCCACCAGGCTCCCCCATCCCTGGTTCACTAGAGGTAAGTAAAATACAAACAATCCTTAATGCTACCCCCTCTACCCCTAGCCCAAGTGGAGGGAAAACTGAACATCTCTGGCCCAGGGCTATAGTTCTCATCAGCCCAAACAGGGTGAAGACAATGCTGATGATGTACATTGGCCTGGTAGCCTGTGAGCTCTGAAAAAGTTCTGAGTTCTCTTTTGGTCAGGAAGGGTCATCAGTTTTATTGCAGGTTCTAGAATGAGCAAGTATGGCAGAATGCCAGAGAGGGAAATGGCTACTAGTTAGATGTTCATGTGCTGGAGACCCATGGTAAGATATACTAACTCTTTCAAATTATATCCATCAAAGTCAGCCACATCTGTCCAAATCAAATATAATGGTTGCACCAATATTCAAACAATATCAAACCAATCAAGTTGAATCTCCTTGCAACTCAGTTTCATTTCAAATGTTGGTAAGAATAGTTCCAGGAGAATGGCCAAGATGGCAGAGGAGGAAAACTCTACTCACCTCCTCCCATGGCACACCAAACTTACAACAGTTACAGAGCAACTATTGATGAGAAAATTCAGAAAAACTAGCACAAAAGACTCCTATAACAGAGTCGGGGAAGGAAACTCCTAAAGTCATAAAGAACTAATCACCATGAGACAGGCAGGAGGGGCAGAGACGTGATATAGTCAGGACTCATACCTGCAAATGAGAGGGCAACCTACAAATGAGAGGATAATTACAACTGCAGAGGATTTTCTCAAAGAACAAGTGGTCCGACTCCCACATTGGAATCTGCAGCCTGGGGATCCCACAACTGCAAGGCAAACCCCCCAAATATTTGGCTTTGAAAGCCAGTGAGGCTTATTTTCAGGAGAGCCAGAGGACTGTGAGAAATAAGACACTCCTCTCTTAAAGGGCACTCACAAAATCTTACAGGCTCTTGATACTCAAGGCAGTAGTAGTAATTTGAAAGGATCCTGGGTCTGACCCGCCTGCTGTTCTTGGAGAGCCTCCCAGAGAGGCAGGAGACAACTGGAGCTCATTCTGGGGGTACAGACATGGGCAGCAGCCATGTGAGGGGCTCCAACTACCATGTGGACACGAGTGCTGACAAGTGTCATTTTGAAATTCTCCTTTCAGCTTATTAGCACTGGGACCCAGCGCCTCCCACCGGCCTGTTGGCGTCAGTACTTGGATGCCTCAGGCCAGGAAGCAAGCAAGGTAGAGACACAGCCCCCTGCCAGCAAGCCCACTGCCTTAAGACACCCTGAGCCCAGAGCTGTCCCTGTCCACATGGATGCCTACACCTGACTCTGATTGGCACTACACTGGCGCTAACCCCAGGACACCCAGAGTACTGCAGACAGAGACGCTGAGATCCGGCTCTGCCCACCAGCAGATAGACAACAACCCTTCAGCTCCCTGGGCCATGGTTCCACCCATCAGCAGGCCTACCCAAGCTATAAGACTCCTTGAACCCCTCAGCCAGCTGCCCTGGGATCCAGTCCCACTCATCAGAAGGGCAACACCAGATTTGAAGGAATTAGCAGTAGAAGAGATGATACAGAGGAATAGATCAGTGAGTTGGAAGACAGAATAGTGGAAAATGCTTAGTAGAACAAAAAAAAGAATGAAAAGAGATGAGGATAATTTAAGAGATGTCTCGGCCAGCATCAAGTGTTCTAATGTCCTCATTATAGGGATCCCAGAAGGAGCAAGAGATAGAAAAAGAGGCAGAAAACATATTTGAAGACATGACAGCTGAAAATTTCCCTAACCTGGGAAAGAAAATAGACATCCAGGTCCAGGAAGCACAGAGAGCTCCAAACAGGATCAATCCAAAGAGCACGACACCGAAGTGAAAGAAAAGTGAAAGTGAAAGTCGCTCAGTCTGCCTGACTCTTTGTGACCCCAGGGACTGTAACAGTCCGTGGGATTCTCCAGGCCGAAATACTGGACTGGGTAGCCTTTCCCTTCTCCAGGGGATCTTCCTGACTCGGGAATCGAGCCCAGGTCTCCCACATTGCAGACAGATTCTTTACCAGCTGAGCCACAAGAGAAGCCCACAATACCAAGTCACATTGTAATTAAAATGGCAAAAATTACAGATAAATAGAGAGTATTAAAAGGAGCATGAGAAAAACTACAAGAAAATAATCAAATTACATACAAGGGGACTCCCATAGGGCTATCAGGTGACTTCTCAGCAGAAACTCTGCCGGCCAGAAAGCAGTGGTAGAATTTATTTAAAGTGATGGAAGGGAAAAAATTCAACCAAGAATACTCCACCCAGCAAGCTTTTCATTCAGATTTGAAGGAGAGATTAAAAGTTTTAGAGTGGGTAGCCTATCTCTTCTCTAGGGGATCTTCCTAACCCAGGATTTGAACCAGGGTCTACCTGCATTGCAGGCAGATTCTTTATCAGCTGAGCTACCAGGGAATCTCTTTCATAGACAAGCAAAAGCTAAATGAGTTCAGTACCAGCAAATCAGTTTTATAAGAAATGTTTAAGGGACTTCTCTAACCCAGAAAGAAAAGGCCACAACTAGAAACATGAAAATTACAAAAGGAAAATTCTCATTGGTAAGGAAAAATATATAGTACTAATCATAAATTAGCCATGTATAAAGCTGGTAGATGGTTAAAAGACAAAAGTAGTTAAATTATATATATATATATCCAATAAGTAGTTAAGGGATGTATAAAACAAAATTGTAAAATATGAGGTCAAAAGCAATCAATGTGGTAGGAGAAGAGTAAAAATTCAGGGTTGTTAAAATGCATTTGAACTTAAGAGATCAGCAACTAAAAATTACCAGATAGATAAATAGATGATAGGTAGCTATGCACAGTATGGGAAATAACTTGTCAATAATTTGTAATACCTTTATATGGTGACGTATTATACTAGACTTATTGTGGTGACCATTTTGAAATGTATGGAAATATCAAATCACTATGTTGTATAACAGGAACTAACATAGTGTTGTAGGTCAGTGATACTTCAAAAACAAACAAACTCAGAAAAAAAAAAAAAAAAAAAGATCAGATTTGTGGTTACCAAAAGTGGGAGCAGGGGGATGGGGAATTGGGAGAAAACAGTCAAAAGGTAACTTTCAGTTATAAGATAAATAACTACTATGGGTGTAATGTACAACATGATAAATAAAATGAACACTGCTGTACACTATATACACTATATATCAAAGTTGTTAAAAGAGTAAATCCTAAGACTTCTCAGCAAGAAAAAAGTGTTTTTTTCTGTTTTTGAAATTTCTTATCTATAGAAGATGACAGGTGGTCACAAAACTCACAGTGATAACCATTTCATCATATACAAGTCAAATCATTATGCTACACAGCTTAAACTTATACAGTCAGTTATACCTCAGTACAACTAGAAGAAACAATTTAAAAATAAAAATGAAGATTTTTAAAAGACTTTTAAAATGTATAATATGACTATTCAAAAAATACCCCCAAACAATGTAAAAGACAATATACAAAGTATTATTTAAGTTACTTCTACCTATTACTGTTTTGCTAAAATTTGGACTTTTATAAAAAATAAAGTCCATGAAAGACCAGGTCAAAAAAAAAAAGAGCAATGCTTGCTTCTTATACTTCCTAAAGTTGCTGTGGTTATTCAGTTGCTAAGTTGTGTCCAACTATTTGTAACCCCGTGGACTGCAGTGCGCCAGGCTTTCCTGTCCTTCACTATCTCCTGGAGCTTGCTCATACTCACATCCATTTAGTCAATGATGCCACCCAATCATCTCATCCTCCATCGAACCCTTTTCCTCTTGCCTTCAATTTTTCCCAGCATCAGGGTCTTTTCCTATGAGACGACTTTTTGCATCACAAGGCCAAAGTATTGGAGCTTCAGCATCCGTCCTTGCAATGAATATTCAGGGTTGATTTCCCTAAGGCCAAAGTATTGGAGCTTCAGCTTCAGCATCCGTCCTTGCAATGAATATTCAGGGTTGATTTCCCTTAAGATTGACTGGTTTGATCTCTTTTCAGTCCAAGGAACTCTCAAGAGTCTTCTCCAACACCACAGTTCAAAAGCATCAATTCTTTTGTGCTCAGCCTTCTTTATGGTCCAACTCTTACATCTATACATGACTACTGGAAAAACTATGGCTTTGACCATATGGACTTTTGTCAGCAAACTGATGTCTCTGTTTTTTATTAATAATATGCTCTCTAGGTTTACCATAGCCTTTCTTCCAAGGAGCAAGCATCTTTTAATTTCGTGACTGCAGTCACCAGCCTCAGTGATTTTGGAGCCCAAGAAAATAAAACCCATCACCTCTTTCAATTTTTCCCCTTCTATTTCTATTGAGGGGCAGGGAAATATGTTAATGCCATGAAGATCTAACCACCAATTGTTTTCTTTATTGGACTTCTTGAACAAGAGAACACCCTCAGGGTCACTGCAAGCTGGAGCCCTGAACGCGAAGGTCGCTCAGTCGTGTCCGACTCTTTGTGACCCCATTGACTATCTATACAGGTGCCCTATACTTCAATGTATATACCCAGGAATTCAGGGCACTTAAGAGCCTCATAACCGTCATCGTTTATTTACCAGTCAAGTTCAAAAGCACACATGCAATAGAAATTCTAGAAAGTATTCTATACACACAGGTCTCCAGGGTAGAGAGGTAAATGGGATGCTGACAGCAAGTGCAGCAGAAACTGCCTGGAACTCACCAACCCTGTCTCTTCCCCCTGAGTCTATGGCTGGACTGTGTTTGCCTGCCAGCCTTGCCATTGGGCTCGGCCAGTGCCTGAGTTCTGGCTCATAGAATGTATGAAGAAACAATAAAGCCCACTTTCAGGCCCACAAAAACTCCTACCTTTTGTCTTCTTCCTTTCTTTTTTTTCCCCTTATATGCTAGCTGAATGGAGAAGATTTAAGATCCCTGGAGGACAGTGGAATTATAATATGGACCATCATCGAGGGAAGAACATGGACGTTGGACTGTAACATGAGTGAGAGGTAAACATTTATTGTTTTAAGCCACTGAGATTTTGGATTTATTACAGAAGCAAATATTACTTGGCCTAACTCATACAGGGACCCTTGTTGTTCTATTTTTCAATACAGCATGCTAATAAGAGAAACAATGATGTATATATATAAAAGAAGAAAATAAAGAGGAAAAGCTCATATATCTTTCCTGTGTAAAAAGATTATCTTTGCTTAATGGTATAAAAAGCTTCCAGTAAGTTGATCATATCAGAAATGATTGCTAAGAGAATCATATTTCTACAAGGATAACTATTATAGAACAAGTTATATGTTTTTCTGAAGAAAAAAATAGTTCCCATGTGATGAAATTATACTTTAGGACATAACAAATGTTGATTTAATCAAAACAAAAGAAAACTTGGATAACATATCACAATGATAACCTACCATAAGTGTTAAAAAGAAACAGTAGGGCTAGGGAATCCCTTGCAGTTCCAGAGGTTAAGACTCTGTGCTTCCACTTCAGGGGACATTAGTTCGATCCCTGATCAGGGAACTAAAATCTCTCATGCTACACAGCACCGTCAAAAAAAAAAAAAGTCCCCAAATGGAGTCACTTATACCAAACCCCACCAAGACTTAAGATCTAACCTGACAGCAGTTTCAGCTTCTCGCAGGAGTGGAATTTTAAACCCACCAGTCTGGAATTTCCTCATAAACACTAGTGAGGTAGTCTGCTTAATAAGACCCCTTGCCTTCCCCTTAGGAAGATGACCTTGCCTGAAATAATCCATTCTTTAACTTCCTTGTCCCATCCTGATTCTGCCTATGAAAACCATCCATTTTGGTTTATACAGCTCCTAAGATTTACTGATGGGATGCTTCCTGATTCATGAATCATTGAATAAAGCCAATTAGTTTTTTTTAATTTTACTCAGTTCAATTTTTCTTTTTTTAACATAAAAAATTATCAACAACACTTTGCCCATTCCAATAAAAGAAGTATCTGAATTATATCAATTGGTGATTATTATTCAGCTGCCAGAGTTTCACTGTTAACAGCCTCATCAAGGAGATTCTGCCCTTTTGTCCAGTGGTGGCAACAAGGAAAAGCTGGCTGACCATCTGGCAGGGATGCTCCGGTGAACTGTCCGGCCCTGGGTGAATGTGAGCGGGAGGATGCTCTGGTGGACAGTCCTGCCCTGGGTGAATGTGGGCTGGAAGATATCTGAGGCCACTTTAAACTGAGAGTTTCTGTCCTAGGAAAGAAGCCAAATAATTTTGCACACCTCTAGACTACTGAAGTTTTATAAATGTTATTTTGGGGCTTTCTAGAATGATTCTGTGACTTATTTTGTGAAAATTCCCAATTCTAGAATCCAAATAAGTAAAGCAAAAACAAAACAAAAAAAGCCAAACATATTTGCATGTAATGAGGTCTTCTTGTTTCCCTGATGCTCTTTTGGAAAATAAAATTATACTGACTTTGATTACTGGAGCTTTTACTAATTCAGGGATAAAAAGTGTGGATGGAATATCAATTCTTTCATCCTAAAGAGTTATCAGCATTTCAAAAGCAGGAAGGTCATTCTGCAACTTCTGTGTAAAACTAGGAGGGGGAAATGAATTTGAAATAAAGTAAATGGTTAAGAACTAGTGTTAATTGAAGATCAATCAGAAGTTAACCTACTTTACATCTGAAATGACTGTGCTAATTGATGGAAAGCTAGGATTCAATTTAAAAGCAGATGGTTCACATGCAAATTTGCACAACTCAAGTAATATAAAAGATTAGATACCCCCACCATAACTGTTTACCCCTTCAATATGCAGGAACGGACTCCTTCAAAGACACACAGGTGAGAGAAGGAGACTTTTTCTTTCAGTTTAGTTTTATTGGTCTAGTGTCAATGGGCAACTACATCAGGGATGGAGTAAAGACAGGGTCTGGACAGTAAGCAGATGACATACATATTACGGAACACAGATTGCCAGTAAGCTTTCTGCTTAACTGCTATTGCACATGGAATCTCTGTTCCCAGCAAGGAGAAATTTGCAGGCTGGTCGCATTCATCACCAGGAAAAGCCTGGATTTTATGCCGCTGTTGTGTTTGGTGGCTTGTTTTAATCAGGGACCAGGAAATTGATCAGTTTTAGCCTCCCAAGCACGGATTTGGGCTTAGGTGCTATTCCTTTTGCCTCCATTTTCAGAATTAATTTCTACAAGTCTTCAGCTGCATCAGCACTTTGACCCTGAGTTCACTTGAATCCCAAACAGCTGGCTGAGTTGGTCAGTGCAAACAAGGAAATGCATGAATAAAGTCAAGAAAAAGCACCATCTCAGTCCAACAGTTGATCTAAATGCAGGATGAAGAGCTTGAAGTCCCCCTCTTTAATGACAAGCAAACAGCTGTAATAGAATTTACTTGGAGCCATCTTAGCTAAAGGCAAATTTTAAGATAAGACAAATGTTTTTAAAATGTCACTGTCTTAACAACCTGAGGAGCCTTTAGCACAATTTCCACGGTGTCCTTTTAACAGTGAATGAATTTAGCATTCTGTAAACACTTGCCTGTAGTTTGGCTCTACACCCCAATACACATACACAAAACAAGACAAAGCCGCTAGTTTCAGATGCAAAGATTGCACTCTAGCCTTAACAGATACATTCATCGTTTAACGGAACTCATTATTTTGGACGCAAATAAATCCTTTAGTTCTTAAGATGGTATCAAGTACAACATTGTCTCACATTTCAGAAAACACTGGTACACACGTGGTCTGGAACTGATAATAAGGAAACAGGAGGAGAAGAAGGCTTTAAGAGGAAAAGGTGATGAAAGGAATGTTCTATAAAGATTGGAGAATAAGTAATTAAACCCATACCACATAGAAAGTACAATCAGACACTGCTTTGTTCTTTGTGAGGTCTCTGACTGCCAAAACATGTGAGGACATGTGAAATTAGCATGGCCTCAGTTGCTCCTGGCACGGTAGAGAGACCAGTACCTGTGTGCATGCCTGCTAAGTCGCTCCAGTCATACCCAACTCTTTGTGACCCCATGGACTGTAGCCTTCCAGGCTCCTCTGTCCATGGGATTATCCAGGCAAGAATACTGGAATGGGTTGCCATGCCCTCCTCCAGGGAATCTTCCCAACCCTGGGATCGAACCCACGTCTCTTATGTCTCCTGCATTGTAGGTAGGTTCTTTACCACTGGGCCTTCTCTGGTGGCTCAGACAGTAAAGAATCTGCCCGTAGTGCAGGAGACCCATGTTCAATCTCTGGGTTAGGAGGATGCCCTGGAGAAGGGAATGGCTACTCACTCCAGGATTCTTGCCTGGAGAATCCCATGGACAAAGGGGCCTGGCAAGTTACAGTCCACAGGATCGCAAAAGAGTCAGACATGACTGAGCAACTAACACTCACATTTTTACTTTCTTTACCACTAGCACCTTCCGGGAAGCCCCAGAGAGACCGGTGCTGTCCCGAAAAAGTGTCAGCACTCTAGTTCCAGAGGTGGTAGTATAAGGTGAAAAAGTGAAAATACTGAAGTCAACTCAATGAAATGATTCTATAGTCAAACACATTAGGGAAACACAGGCTTAAACAAAGTCTCACAGATGTCATCGGCCAGAGCCTTTCTGTCCCCTGGCACTCCCCATCACCCCTGTGGCACTGTGCCTTCCTTCTTAGCACATTACTGATACCTGTTTACTTATAAAGTCTCACCCACTCACCTCCTCCAGTTGCATGTCAGCTCCACGAGGGCTTGGGGGCCTTTGTGTGAAAGGCAGTGAGATTTGACCAAGGCCAGCCCCGGGGGTGTGTGGCCTCTGCAGCCCTGCAGGGCCCTGTGCTCAGATGGATCTCAGCTTGCATTAATGTTTGTTGTTGCTGTACTGAAATTCATCAGTGTTCAACAAAGGACACCAAATTTTCATTTGTCGGTTGGTTCCACCAGATAATGACCTCGTCCTGGTTTTAACTGAAAGCACAGACTCTAGAGACAGATTCTCAAGCCTGGTGACTTCCCTGGTGGCTCAGATGGTAAAGAATCTGCCTACGACGCAGGAGACTTGGGTTCGATCCCCAGGTCAGGAAGATCCCCTGAAGAAGGGAGTGGCTATCCATTCCAGTATTATTCTTGCCTGGAGAATTCCACGGACAGAAGAGCCTGGCGGGCCACAGTCCATGGGGCCACAGAGAGTCAGACAGGACTGAGCACCTAACACTTTGACTTTTCATTTTTTTCCACCACTTACTATCTGGTTTTGGACAAGTCAGTTCACCCTCTGTGAACTTCAGTTTCCTCATCTGTGAAGTAGGAACAGTAATAGGACACTCTGAACTGAAAGCATCATACATGCCTTAAATATCACAGCCTCTCCCAACACCAACATGAGTACTGACCAAAAGTAACACTAAATATTTATTAAATTAACGAGTACATATGACGTGACATTCATGTAAATCTTCCTGAAAGGAAAATACAATATGTATTTGACCATTGTGTCATTTGACTTCAGAATCTGTGCTCTTGCAAAATCCAAAGAGTATACAATGAAGGTTTCCTTTTTTTTCCCCTCAACCCTTCCTGCTATAGCCAGCTCACATCTCTCCTTGGGGACAACCAATGCCACCAGACTCCTGAGTATATTCAGATAGCCCAGGCAGAAATGAGCAGCTTAATTTTTTTTTATTTCTCCACAAATGGTAACATATATAGCAAAACACATGCATATATATATATATAAACATATACCTAAAACATATCTGTCTTGTTATACATATTTGCTATATATATGTTTGTTACATATAAATGTGTGAATGTATATATACACCCTGATTTTTTTCACTTAATTTTTCAAATCTTGAAGACAGCTCTAAGATCCTTGACAATCTATCTGTGGATACACTGTATTATGTGTAGAGATACACCACAATGTACTTAATGAGTCATGCACTAAAGTATATTCAGATTGTTTCCAACCTCTTGATGTGAACAGCCTTGCCTTATAGACTTATCATCGTGTGACTACAGCTTCAGAATACATCCCTAGAACAGAACTGCAGAGTCAAGATACACGTTTATGTTTATAATTTTGATGTTTTTTGCCAAATTCCTTGTCAACACCGTCTGCTGGATACCTTGCCCCACTCTTATGGACACTGTATCCGAAACCTTTAGAATCTTTACTAACTGCTATTTGACACAAGTGTCAGTTTAGTTTTAACTTGAGTTTTTCTTATTATGAATAAAGCTGGGCATCTTTCCCTGTTTTTCAAGGAAACCATTTGCTTTCTTATTTCCTTCCTTTCTCCCTATGCATGTGCTTGTACATGTGTGTGTATCTGTGTATGTGAATTTTCTGGTCATATCCTCTATATGGTTCTCTACTGAGATGAACCATTTAAAAATAAACTGTGATTTTATTATTAAATTGTAGGCATTCTTGATATACCTGGGAGACAAGTGTTTTATGATCTGAATTGAAAACAATTTATGAGTTTTGGGGTTTTTTTTTTACTTTTTTGTAAGTTTATTATATATACAAATTTTCATTTTCAAGTCAAATTAAGAATCCTTATTCATAACCACTTTATTACACGGCTTATCTGAGCTTATCCTTTCGGATGTAAAGAGATTTCATATTTCTTCATCTTACTCTCGAGAAGAAGATGTCTTTCTTATCCCCATTTTCCAGGAGAGACAAATGAGGCTCAGGTTGGATACGTAACTAGTCAGATGGAGAGTAAGTGGCAGAGCCAAAGTTTAGACCCAGGTCCTTCGATTAGAATCCATCCTTCCAGTTGCCTCGCTGGTTGCCTCCTCAGATACCTGTGAGAACCGTCAAAGTTGTGCCAGCCTTCATTTTCTGTCTTTTCATGGCACTAACACAGGGCCAGACACATAGATGCTCACGAAATGTGCGGCTGTTTGCCTTTACTTCTCTCTCTCTCTCTCTCCTTTTTTTCTCTTTTAATGTGGCTCTTCTGAGTAGCTCATGCTGACTTCCTTTCAGCCTCTTATATTGATTTTTAGGAAATCCACAAAGTCCCCAGATAAGAGAGAAAACACAGAAAGACAAACATCAGACACAAAATAGCTAAAGGACATTTGCTTTTAGAGTAGTCTAGGGTGGCTTCATTTGGCCAGATAAATGTTTTCACTTTAATAGGAAGCAAAGCCTCTAACGGCACACAGATATCCAAATCCTCAAATAATTACAAGGTCACCTCCACGAAGTCATCCACCTGCAATGCCAGAGACCCGGGTTCAATCCCTGGATCGGGAAGATCCTGGAGAAGGGCATGGCAACCCACTCCAGTATTCTTGCCTGGAGAATCCCAGGGACAGAGAAACCTGGTGGGCTTGCCGTCTGTGGAGTCACACAAAGCTGGACACGACTGAAGCGACTTAGCAGCGGCAGCAGCAGCAATTCACCGTGCCTGAAGATCAGCCTCCGTGGTTGCAGCTGCCCCTGCCATCAATTAAAAATGGAAGCACAGAAATCTGAACAGTTAAGGTTTGCTGTAACTTTGGCCTGAACAACAAGCCTCTTTGCTTAGGCAGCATGTGGGAGAGAAGCGAGACACTGGCTCTTCAAGAATTTCTGTTTGATTTTTTGCTAAAAAAAAAAAAAAGCTAATGTTCTAAAAATAAATAAATAAATGGACTTGACTGTTTCTGAAAGTCAACCTCTTGTACAGCCTTGTGATCACTAACCTTTCCTCCTGCAAGCCCCCAGGTAATTCCAGCCAACTCCCCGATTCTCCGGCTCCAAGCCATTTTTTACTCCTCCCTGCTCCAGAGCGGAACACAAGTTTCCAGCCTGGTTGGGCTGGTGAAACCCTTGGGAAGCTTTTAATATGAATCTGCAGACCTCACTGCAAAGCCACAGAATGAAGTGAAAGTGAAAGTTGCTCAGTCGTGTCCGACTCTTTGCTATCCCGTGGACTGTACAGTTCGTGGAATTCTCCAGGCCAGAATACTGGAGAGGGTAGCCTTTCCCTTCACCTGGGGAGCTTCCCAACCCAGGGATCAAACCCAGGTCTCCTGCATTGCGGGCAGATTCTTTACCAGCTGAGCCACAAGGGGAGCCCAAGAATATCGGAATGGGGAGGTGATTTCAGGAACTTGCTGATTTGCTTTGGTTTGCTTTGCCTTTTTAGTGATTTTAATACAACAGGTCAAAAACTGCAAGAGTCTAGAAATCACTGCTACAGATGAAACTTCTGTTTTGAGGTGAGTGATTGAATTAGGTGAATTTTAAAGTGGTTTTCTACTAGAGTCAGGATCTGACTGGTGATTGAGGGCATGATAATCAAAGTCCATTACGGGGCAGTATGAGGAATGGGCAAATAGAGTTTGGATCTTGGTTCCATGACTTGCCATCTGACCTTCACCAAACTCCTTCACTTCTCTAATTCTCATCTGGATTAAACATTCATCTAATCTAATCTGTAAAATGGGAGTCATGACCGTACTGACCTTATACCAACATGGTACAATTTACCTGGCATTGTGTACAGAGAAAGCCTCGTGCAACAGTAAACTGATCAACTCAACACACGTTAGTTATTATCAGTGACTTCAAATTTAATTAAACAATCACTTAAATTCTTAATTTGATTTTTTTTTTTTAATTTAAGCAAGTGCTATATCATTGACTTCCATTGGTATCCAGACTCTTCTTCGGGAGCTCAAAGCTGCTTGCTGTCTCCGCCACAAAGGAAAAGGAGGCCCTGCCTGGCCAGAGGTGGCCGACAGCCCAGGGAAGCCTGAAGTCGAACGTTTGCCTGGGTAAACTAAGAGGTTGCTGAAAGGTGTTTTCCCCTGTCTTCAAGAGCTCTGGAGGCTCCAGAGGCAGAGCTGTAATTCCACAGTCTCTCTTGGAGCAAGGAGTTAACCGAGGGAGGATTTTATATTCTGTCTGCAGCCTCCTGGGCAGCCTCCCTCCTCCCCCAGACACTGCCCCCTTCAGTCCTTTGTATGTTTAGTAATCAGAAAGGAACAGTGGAAGCAATCTGGTCGTACGATTATAATTGTTTATGCTTCTTAATATTAACATCATCATCCGGATCATTTCTGTTGTTATTATTCTCACTTAATGTCTAAACGGCCCGCAGGGCTCTCGAGGTTTACACAATGGAGATGCCAGTTACAGCTGCAGCCGCGCCCAAGGTCAGGCCCCAGGGCTTGCGGAGGCAGCGGTGACAGTCCCTCTCTCACTCACTGCACCTCGGGCTTCCTCCGACAGCTCCTCCTTCCTCTGCCAGCCCTTTTCAGAGACAATCTGTAAGTCATTTCCCCCGACTTGAGGGAATTGCAAATTCATTCTCCTGCCACTAGGTGGCAGGCCACACGATGTGCCTTTTCCAAGGAAGATATTAACGGCAGTCATAAAGGATCCCCCTGTCTCCAAGCATTTACTCCTTGTAATACAATCCGTAAATCTCAAGCTCATTTCTGATTTCATGCTCAACTTGCTCCATGTCTGAGAGCACCCTGGGTCTGCCTGCTGTAATGTTCTACCTTTCAGGGATTCCTAATCACCCCTCTGATGAGAGCAAGCCTGTGGGTCTGTAGCGTTGTACAGTGTACCAAGCTCTGTAGGGTTGGCAAGGCTCTTTTGCTTTCAGGATCTTATTTGAAATCTTCTCATGGGGCCCGGCCATAATGCAACTTCATTATATTGATCAACAATGCCCACACAGTGTCCTGCAGATCTATTTGCATCCGCTTTACATGAAAACAGTTGCTACATCAGCTCTGGGGATGAATGGCCAGATTTGAAGGTGTTTGACAAGTGATAGGCATCATTTTGGAGAAGGCAATGGCACCCCACTCCAGTACTCTTGCCTGGAAAATCCCATGGATGGAGGAGCCTCATAGGCTGCAGTCCATGGGGTCACTAAGAGTCGGACACGACTGAGCGACTTCACTTTCACTTTTCACTTTCATGCACTGGAGAAGGAAATGGCAACCCACTCCAGTGTTCTTGCCTGGAGAATCCCAGGGACCGGGGAGCCTGCTGGGCTGCCATCTATGGGGTTGCACAGAGTCGGACACGACTGAGGTGACTTAGCAGCAGGCGTCATTTTGGCTCATTCTCTCTGGGACTTGAAGTGCTCTGCCCTGGGGTGGGGGGTGGGGGCACAGTTGAAAGGCCAAGTTTTCAGGGCTGAGCACCCTGGGTCAGCATTTCCCAGCTTGGCCGGGTAAAGTCATATTATGGGGGATAGCCAGTTCTCAACATACAAAAAGGAACCAGCCACAGATTGTCATTTACATACAACCAGCCTGAGTTAAGTCACTCCTGTACTTCAGGAATAAATTAGTTCATTCAGCAGAAAAACAATTCTAGCCTGTGCATGTGTGTGTGTGTGTATTGAGGGGGATTATTTGGAGGGGGGGGATTAAGGGTGGGTAAAACAACTGAAATCCACTTGTCTGAAATTATATAACTGCAAAGATCTGATTCCTTTTATTAACACTTGAAGGTCCACGCCCCCTAGGCTGAAGTTCAGAGTCACACTGACTCTGCACAGGCAGGTAATGGTATACTGGAGGTCTCATTGTTTTCTGCTGTGAACTACAAATGACACACATTTGTTTCATAAAATCAGCATAAAAGCCAAAAACATATTGGCTTAGGGAGTGAGTTGGTCCATCAGTGTAATATTCCTATTAGTGTAGCTATTCAGCTGTGGGGGGGAAGAATCATTGCATTCCAATAATTAAATAGAGCAAGTGAGTATTATGGTTTTTGCATTAGAAACACTGCTATTTACATATTGCATATATTTTCTTATAGATCTGGAGGGAAATGAATTTTGCATAATTAAAAAAATTTCTAGTTGCAGGTAGAGGATATAGAAAACCAGGGCTGCTGCTCAGGACTGATGTATAATCAAGGCTCCTCCTCCCAAAGCAGCCAATGAGCTGACCCTGCTCAATCTCCCTGGGTCACCCACTGTCCTGGGTCTCCCAGCGCTGGCCTCCAGCATCTTTTGCAAAGTGGATTTTCTACTTCTGAATGCAAGTTGCATAGCAGGTGCAGATTCTGTGATGGAATTGGCAGAATGGACAGCACAAAATCTCACCAGTTTCATTTCATCTCTGCCCCAAGCAGACTCTATAAAGCAATAAAGACTGAATGTCTAAGGACTTAAAAGAAATGTGCTGTGTTATCATCATCAATTTATGAAACTCCCACAAGGAAGCAGACATGATACAAAACATACAAATTGTATGGCTACTGCCTCTGGAAGTTTCGATGGCAAAGAACAAAATGTTGCAATTGGATATTACTTTCTCTCTCAGCCCCTCTCTCCTCCCTTTTTCCCTTTCCCTCTTCTCTTTCTCTTCTGAATTGGAGGATTCCCTCTGGCGATTCAAGTTTGGAGAAAGCTCTGAATGGAATAGCTTGGAAGATACTGAGATGTGAGCCATTTGTAAACACTGGGTGGGGAACTTCCCTGGCGGTCCAGTGATGGGGACTCCACGCTTCCAGTGCAGTGGGAGTAGGTTCGATCCCTGGTTGGGGTGTTAAGATCCCACATGCTGCACTGAGGCAAAAAAAAAAAAAAAAAAAGGCAAAGAAAAAAAAACCAACAACACTGGGTGGGGACCAGGGCAAAAAAGAGAAAGTCACAAGTGGGGTATGTGTGTGTGTGTGTGTGTGTGCGTGTGTGTGTGGTGTGGTGTGGAAGAATGCAGTGAGAATTAAATGGGGTTGAGAAAAAAGGGAAAGGGACAGAAATACCCACCGTGCTCCTGTGTTCACCTGATCTGCGCTATATACCAGCCTCTCTCAATCCCGTCCTTTGGAAATTACTGGCTAGAAGGACCTTTTCAGGACCCACCTTGCTGCTTGTGGATGAGACTGCCAGCCCCATACTGTCGTCACTGTATAAACACTCCTCTGCGTTTGCGTCTTAGGCATTGTGGAAACAGACATGATACGGCATGTCCCTTCTCCGGCCCTTCAGGGGGTCATAGACCTGTGTGTGTCTGTAAGCTCAGATGTGTCCAGCTCTTTGTAACCCTATGGACTGTAGCCCACCAGGCTCCTCTGCCCTTGGGATTCTGCAGGTAAGAATACTGGAGTGGGTTCCCATTCCCTGCTCCAGGGGATCTTCCAGACCCAGGGATCGAACCCGCATCTCTTATGACTCCCGCATTGGGTTCTTTACCCCTAGCGCCGCCTGGTACAAGAGACAATTCTGTAATCCTGGCAGCGGAGAGCACATGCTAGGAAAGTTTAGCCAAGTGCTATGGGAACAAACAAACTCCCCTGGCCGTTCAGCACCGCTTCAGAGGAGACGGGACATCTTCTACAAGGCTGAAGGAGATACTGGAATGCTGCCGAGGCCTGGCAGAGAGAAGGATGAAGAACGGAAGGCCGCACGTCTGTTTCCAATGACGACTGGTTCTGATGGAGAGCGTTGGAAGTTGAAGTGAAGTTGTTTGGGGTCTTACTTTAAATACGACACAACCAGCCAAACCCTTCTGATTGTTAGTGACCATAATTTGACTAGAACTGGGGTGTGGGATGGAGGACGGGCTTTTTGTTTTGTTTTAAGGGAAATAATTATTTTAGAAGTACTAAGGTGTCTCAGGGAACTCAGGCACTGGGATCAGTGATGCCTCAGAAGCAACTGGAAGCAGGGACTTGGATATTGTCAGTAATCGGCTTAGTTCCCCATCTCACACTTCTGCTCCTCGCTCTCTGTGTTTCCTCTATGTCTGTCTCCCTCCCTTTCTCTGTGTGATGTGTGCACACGTTTTGTACAGGTCTCCCTCCCTTTCTCTGTGTGATGTGTGCACACATTGTGTACAGGTCTCCCTCCCTGTCTCTGTGTGATGTGCGCACACGCTGTGTACAGGTCTCCCTCTATTTCTCTGTGTGATGTGTATACATGTTGTGTACAGGTCTCCCTCCCTTTCTCTGTGTGATGTGTGCACACGCTGTGTACAGGTCTCCCTCCATTTCTCTGTGTGATGTGTGCACACGCTGTGTACAGGTCTCCCTCCCTTTCTCTGTGTGATGTGTGCACACGCTGTGTACAGGTCTCCCTCCCTTTCTCTGTGTGATGTGTGCACACGCTGTGTACAGGTCTCCCTCCCTTTCTCTGTGTGATGTGTGCACACGCTGTGTACAGGTCTCCCTCCCTTTCTCTGTGTGATGTGTGCACATGTTGTGTACAGGTCTCCCTCCCTTTCTCTGTGTGATGTGTGCACATGCTGTGTACAGGTCTCCCTCCCTTTCTCTGTGTGATGTGTGCACACGCTGTGTACAGGTCTCCCTCCCTTTCTCTGTGTGATGTGTGCACATGTTGTGTACAGGTCTCCCTCTCTTTCTCTGTGTGATCTGTGCACACGCTGTGTACAGGTCTCCCTCTCTTTCTCTGTGTGATCTGTGCACACGCTGTGTACAGGTCTCCCTCCCTGTCTCTGTGTGATCTGTGCACACATTGTGTACAGGTCTTCTACTCTACTTTTCTTACCCATCAGAAAATATGGTGCCAAGAGCACCCTGATTTTCCATCTTACTGTCTGGGAACCTCATGAGAGACTGACTTCTTTTTCTCAATTTCAGTGTCAGAATTTCCACAGAAGGACTGGAACCGGCCCAGGTCACACCAGATGTCCAGGCTGCCCAGGTGGCCCAGTGGTAAAGAATCCACCCGTCAATGCAGGAGACACAGGAGACACGGGCTCGATCTCTGGGTCAGGAAGGTCCCTGGAGGAGGAGATGGCACCCACTCCAGTATTCTTGCCTGGAGAATCCCATGGACAGAGGAGCCTGGCGGGCTACACTCACTCCATGTGGCCACAGAGAATCAGACACGACCGAGCGCCTGAGCACGCTGAGCACACCAGGCGTCCACAGTGGGATGCACTCTGCTAAGGACGGGGGCATTGCAGTGTTACGCCAGCTTGGGTGGGACACCAATGCACAAGGCAATGTAATGTAACTAGGGCATACGGGAAGAGGTTAACAGGCTTGCCTCTCTTGGAGCCCGTGGATGGAGGAAGGGGTACATTCTGGGGGCAAAGCGGCCCTGAACGGTCAGTTCTGTAGGCCCCCACTTCACCATGGACTCAGCTCTCAAATGACAGAGACGTATGACCAGCCACAGGGAGGCGTGGCATGGTCCAACCTCATCTGCTCCCAAGAGATAGGGAACAACTCAGTTTGGAATTCACTACAACTTTATTACTAGGAAGTCCTTCTTTACATCTCACCTGCTGTTGACCAAATTTTCTTTCGAGAACATGAAATATTCACCTCCTGACCATAGACTCAAAGACAGCTCCTAAGTGAGCCTATAATTTGTCCTCTATAATCAGGTGACTGTTGATAGGAAGCATCCTGCTTAGTGATAGGGTTTTAGCCGAGAATGAGATCCAGTCTGAGCTGACAAGGAGTGTGAAGTCTGGTCTCCAGGATGACAAAAAGGAAAAATCAACACAATCCCCCTGCCCCCGCGGGCCAGTTAGCAGGAGAGCATCTGGGTATGTCTCTCTGTCCCCTTCTGGAGAGCCCACTTTGTGGGAAGAACTCACACACATCCCACTCCCATTTCCATCCCTCCAGCAGCTGATGTATAGGTCCAGGGATTGAACCACACGTGGTCAGCCTGGAGGAGGGCCCTCTCTGCTTGCTTCTGCTCAGTTCGATGGCCAGGGAAGCCCTCTTTAGCTCCAAGCTTCCTGAATCCTGGAAGCGGGAGCAGATGACACAGAGTCCAGCAGGCTCCATGCAAGTCCCTCTGCCCACCAAGACTGAGTCTGCATTGCCCTTGACTGACTCCTCAGCACTTCCTGAAAGGGTGTGCAGCCTGAAAACCAGGACACCGTGGGCCCCAGTCACGGGAAGGGAAAGAGGTTGATAGATACTCCTGGTTATCAGAGGACCAGGCTTAGAAGGTCCTAAGCCAAACCTTAAGACCATCAGAAGTTTGGCCCCATCAGAAGCCAAACCAGCAGAGCTATGCAGAAGCCTCAGCTATTGAAAACCAGGACCAAGAAAGAAAAGTCCTGAGCATCTGGAGGGACCAGGACCCCTGTGGGCACCCCAAGCTTGAGGATTCGATGCCCTACTGTGACCTAGTGACTCTGCCACCTCTGGAAGTGACACAGGTCCAGAGACTCAGTTCCTAGCACCTAACCTCAATCTAACGCTAAACTCTCAGCTGGGTTGAAAACAAAATCTTCACTTTCTGGAGGGATGAGGAATGGAGATGGGAGTTGGTATTATTTTTTTCACTCTCCTTGGAGTCTGAAACCCTCCCCCCAGTGGCTCAGATGGTAAAGAATCTGCCTGCAATGCAAGAGACCTGGGTTCGATCCCTGGATTGGAAAGATCCCCTAGAGAAGGGACTGGCAACCCACTCCAGTATTCTTGTCTGGAGAATTCCATGGATACAGGTGCCTGGAGAGCTACAGTCCCTGGGGTCACAAAGAGTCGAACAACTAGGTTTTCAGTTCAGTTCAGTTCAGTTGCTCAGTTTTGTCCAACTCTTTGTGACCTAATGGACTGCAGCATGTCAGGCCTCCCTGTCTATCACCAACTCCCGGAGTTTACTCAAACTCATGTCCATTGAATCAGTGATGCCATCCAACCATCTCGTCCTCTGTTGTCCCCTTCTCCTCCTGACTTCAATCTTCCCCAGCATCAAGGTCTTTTCTAATGAGTCAGTTCTTCACATCAGATGGCCAAAGTATTGGAGTTTCAGGTTCAGCATCAGTCCTTCCAATGAATATTCAGGACTGTTTTCCTTTAGGGTGGACTGGTTGGGTCTCCTTGCAGTCCAAGAGACTCTCAAGAGTCTTCTCCAACACCACAGTTCAAAAGCATCAATTCTTCTGCGCTCAACTTTCTTTATAGTCCAACTCTCACGTCCAACATGACTACTGAAAAAAATCATAGCTTGACTAGACGGATCTTTGTTGGCAAAGTAATGTCTCTGCTTTTTAATATGCTGTCTAGGTTGGTCATAACTTTTCTTCCAAGGAGTAAGCCTCTTTTAATTTCATGGCTGCAGTCACTGTCCACAGTGATTTTGGAGCCCCCCCAAAATAACGTCTCTCACTGTTTCCCCATCTATTTGCCAGGAAGTGATGGGACCAGATGCCATGATCTTAGTTTTCTGAATGTTGAGCTTTAAGCCAGCTTTTTCACTCTCCTCTTTCACTTTCAACAAGAGGCTTTTTAGTTCCTCTTGCTTTCTGCCATAAGGGTGGTGTCGTCTGCGTATCTGAGGCTATTTTAGCAGGGACCGATCCCCAGGACCGCGGCCCGGCTGGGTTTGGGGGCCCGCGCACAGTGAGCTCGGCGCGCCCTCTCGCGGCCGCCGCGCTCACAGCGGCCCCGGGAAGCCGCTGGCCACTACATACAAATGGACTCCGCGTAGTTAAGCTGTCAGGTCTAATGTATTTATTTGACTCTGCTGTTAAAATGATTTCTCTACAGCACCGCCGTTGTTTACGACTATTGTCAGTACAAGGCGATGAGAAGGCAGCCGCAGAACAAAACAGCAACAGCTGAAGGAAAGGTTCTGTCTGGAAAGGCGAGGGGTCTTGGTCGCAGCCTTCCTGTGGCTGCAGCGGCTGTGTGTTTCCTTAATCTGCAGTGGGGGGTTCGGGGGGGCTCACTCATTCACCACGCCAGACACACTGCCCGCAGCCCGCAGCAGCCCCCGTGAGCGCTGGCGGAGGGGCCCTGGCCTAGCGAGGGCGGCCCCCTGTCCACCACAGGAGACGCGGTCATAGAGGCCGGCTGAATGGGGGCCAGACCGTCTCAGATTTTCCAGGCTCCTTGTTTAGAGGAGAGTGAGTTTTTCGAGAGTTGCCGCGGGGACCTGGATTCCTTGGCGTTAAGCATTTCCCACTGTCCAGAACCGTGTTTCTCCAAATGCGGTCCCGGAATCAGCCGCATCCAGGTCACCGGGAAACTTGTGAGAGATGCCAGTTCTCAGGTCCCACCCTTGATCGGTAAAATGGAAATTGTGGAGGAGAAGGCAGCCCTATGTGCGACCATGGGCCCTCTGGGTGGCTCTGATGGTGTTCAAGACTGACCGCCAAGGCCTTGGACACCTACCCCCTAGATAACCCTTGCAGTGTGTCCACAAAGGCACATGGCCAGTGCGCCCCACCTCAGGGCCTCCTCCTCGCCCCTCTTTAAAGGTTCCTAGCAGCCAGTTGGGAGAAGGCAATGGCACCCCACTCAAGTACTCTTGCCTGGAAAATCCCATGGATGGAGGAGCCTGGTAGGCTGCAGTCCATGGGGTTGCTAAGAGTCGGACACGACTGAGCGACTTCCCTTTCACTTTTCACTTTCATGCATTGGAGAAGGAAATGGCAACCCACTCTAGTGTTCTTGCCTGGAGAATCCCAGGGACGGGGGAGCCTGGTGGGCTGCCGTCTATGGGGTCACACAGAGTCGGACACGACTGAAGTGACTTAGCAGCAGCAGCAGCAGCCAGTTGGTACTTCCCTGGTGGCTCAGACGATAAAGCATCTGCCTACAATGTGGGAGACCCAGGTTGAATCCCGGGTTGGGAAGATCCCCTGGAGAAGGGCATGACAACCCACTCCAGTATTCTTGCCTGGAAAATCCCATGGACGGAGGAGCCTGGTGGGCTACAGTCCACGGGGTCACCAAGGAGCTGGACACGACAGAGCGACTTCACTCACTCTCTCACTCACAGCCAGTTGGGCCCTCTCCTCCCCTGGAGCTGATTTGGAAAAAAGTCTTCGCTGAGCTGCACTAACCAACCCTCCAATGCGTGCGGTCTTAGAACAGCAGGGGAGGGTGTTTGAGTCAGTCTGTGCTCAGATTCAACTTTGTGATCTTAAAGAAATGAGTTATGTGTTATAAAATGAACATAATAATAATAGTCTTAGGGGTTACTATCAGGTTTGAATGAGGTAAGACAGTAAAATTCTGAGAAGAGTAGCTAGCCCATAGAAAGTGTTCATAAATGCTAACTATTAATAAATATTTTTAATATCAGCCTTCAAGTCCATCCATCTAAGCCTCAGACATCATTCAGAGTGCGCTGTGGTTCACAGATAGATCACTTGTTGTCAGAAGACCTGTGTTTATATATGGCCTTTGCTGCTTGTAAGCTGCAGCACTTGGAGCAAACCACTTAGGTTCTCTGTGCCTCAAATTTCTCATCTAAAAATCAATACCTACCTCAAGTTTTCATATAAATTATCCTATTTACTTCTCGCACAAGCCTTTGCTCTAGAAAGAACAAATCTGTTACCATGCCATTGTACAAATGAAACTGACCAGGACTCAGACTGGTCAAGCCACGTGCCCAAGGTCACACAGGAAGTAGAAGATAGAATCAAGACAGGAATCCATTTCCTCTGACTCTGAATTTTTATGAGGTAATGCACGTGAGAGTACTATACGCATGAAAGTTATTATTATTGTTTTTTGGAAGAGCAATCAGAAGAAAAGCATCCCATTTTCTGAATATGAATTCAGGAAATTAAAATAACAAACCATAAAGTCCTTCTGGGAAAAAAAAATCAATAATACCAAAAAGAAATAAAACTGAAAAAAAAAAAAAAAACCGAGCACAATCTTCTGATATCAAGATTGAGAGTAAACAGCAGACATAAACGGAGAAGAGACAGCAACATATTCCCCTTCTTGGGGAGATATGTCTGTGTTCCTGAAAGGAGAGGGATTGACCACAGGAGCTGAAGGGCTGTTTATCCTGGGGACAGGCGGCCGTCTGTTTAGCATTTATATGGCACGTGTCTCTCAGCAGCGTCTGGAACGTGGGAGAATGGGTCATTGCTGGGCAGCGGAAGAGCAGCAAGGATGCTGACGATGCCGGAGCAGGAGGGGTCCTGAGGATGCCAGGAGGGTCTTAGCCCCACCCCTCCTCGTGAGTCCTCGGACTCCCCTGCCCCTGTGCTCTTAGCAGGGGACTCACACAGCTGGAGCCCTGGAGGAGACAGCCCTCTAAACTCTCCTGATGGGAGGAAAGAGCCCTCCCTGGGTGGTGATGGAAAGAGACCCAGGCAGCCCACTCTCAAGTGGACCACCTTACACACTCCTTCTCTCCACCCCTCCTTCCTCTCCTGCCCCGGACCTCCCACCAACTCCTTCTCATCCCCCATCCTGTCTCAGTTTCTCGACCTGGTTTCCAGCCCTTCTCCTCCTCTCCAGTCTTATTTCCCTGGGTTATCAACCACAGTCTCCACTTCAGGTGTGCTGGGAGCGGGTGGTGAGCCCAGGAGACGTTCAGCCCTGGCCTTGGATGCTAGCTCTGTTCCAGCTCCGAACTTGCAAAGAGAGTCTGACTCTTTGCAACCCTGTGGACTGTAGCTCGCCAGGCTCCTCTATCCATACAGCCATATAAAAGCAGACTTAGTAATGCAATGGGGTGGGGGGCCACGAACACCCTCTGCAGCTTGGCTTTTCCAGGACTCGTTGAGCTGAAGTGATATAGGAGGATGCAGAAGCTCCCATAATGCCCCGTCCTCAGTCTCGCCAATGAGGCAGAGAAGACAGCTGAGCTGACACCCAGTGGTGCCATAAGACTCACTGTGACAGGTGGGGAGGGGAGCCCGGAGCAGAGACTGGCTGATGGGGAGATGCAGCTGAGAGAGAGACCAAGCTCTACTGTGCTACCCAGAGTGGGAGGGGGGGTCAGCTAGGAAGGGCTACTAGCCGTGATCAAACCCGGGCAATGGCCTCATCACCAGAGCCCAGCTGAGCACCCAGCAATCAGAGGATGCCAGGACCACATAAGTGCTTCTGTGCTCTGCCCCCCAAATGCCAAGCAAGCCTCTCTTCCTCACCTTCCAGGCACCTGAGTAGATGGGTCACAGCTGGGAGATCAGGGTTCATCAGACCGCTCGACCTTTCCCCCATAGAGGCTGACTTCTCTGCTTTTGTGGTTTTATGGCCCCGGAGAGCCTTCATCTCAGCCCTCTAAATCCCGCCCATCTTCAGTCCCAACCACAGCTCTCCTTCTCCAGGAAGTGTCTCTGAGTCCTCCATCCCTCCTCAGTTCAGTTCAGTTCAGTCGCTCAGTCGTGTCCGACTCTTTGCGACCGTGAATCGCAGCACGTCAGGCCTCCTTGTCCATCACCAACTCCCGGAGTTTACCCAAACCCATGTCCATTGAGTCGGTGATGCCATCCAGCCATCTCATCCTCAGTCATCCCCTTCTCCTCCTGCCCCCAATCCTTCCCAGCATCACAGTCTTTTCCAATGAGTCAACTCTTCGCATGAGGTGGCCAAGGTATTGGAGTTTCAGCTTCAGCATCAGTCCCTTCAATGAACACCCAGGACTGATCTCCTTTAGGATGGACTGGTTGGATCTCCTTGCAGTCCAAGGGACTCTCAAGAGTCTTCTCCAACAACACACTTCAAAAGCATCAATTCTTCGGCGCTCAGCTTTCTTTATAGTCCAACTCTCACATCCATACATGACCACTGGAAAAACCACAGCCTTGACTAGACAGACCTTTGTTGACAAAGTAATGTCTCTTCTTTTTAATATGCTGTCTAGGTTGGTCATAACTTTCCTTCCAAGGAGCAAGCATCTTTTAATTTCATGGCTGCATTCATCATCTGCGGTGATTTTGGAGCCCAAAAAAATAAAATCTGACACTGTTTCCCCATCTATTTCCCATGAAGTGATGGGACCAGATGCCATGATCTTAGTTTTCTGAATTTTTCCTTCTTTTACCTGCATGTCCATTTGCAGAGCCCAGACCAAATTCCCCTGTACGTCAGGCACTCACGGATACCCATATGGCTAAGGTACACGGTGCTTGTCACGAGGAGAAGTATGCCCCAAGTCTCATAGCCCTTAGATAATGAGAGTTTAGGCTAACACAGTTGCTGAAGCTGTGTGCTACATTGATCTTTAATAAAATACTGGCTGAATGAATAAAGGACAGACAGCCTGATCTTGGATTCTTGTCCATCTTCTTTCCCTATTTGTTCTCCCTGGCACACACGCTCAGGGTTTCAGAAGCTCACCCTTCCAGCGGGCGGGGGATGCTAAGCCTCTAAATTGCTTCTCAGGTCCCAGTGGGCATCACCGAGTGCACATCTGCAAGGACACCTTTCAGCCGCTCAGGGTCACATCGGATGGGGAGGCTGCTGGGCAGGGCATGACCACAGCATAGGATAACAGGTTCTATGGTTCGCAACCTCTGCCTTTCAGCTAAAGATTTTTTTTTTTTGGTTGCTACCAAGCTCAGGATAACGATAAAAAGACTCATTTCACACAACTCCTCCCTGGTCTTTTTAAAATAAGTCCATCAGTCCACAACTAAGACCTATTGGTTCTTTGGGAGGAAAAAAAAATCTCCCGGTTTCTCTTCTTCCCTTTTATCCTGTAGTCATCACACAGGTCCAACTGTCCACCCTCAAAAGCACCTGTCAGGGTCCCCTAGCCTCCTGTTTAGATAAGACTCCCCCAACCCCAACGTACGATTCTCCCTTTCAGTTCATTGGATATTCTTAATTACTTTTACCCCAGTGGGCAGAATGGTGCCTCACCCTGAGTAAGCACATAATAAATAGTTATTGAATAATGGCCTGAATATTCATTGGAAGGACTGATGCTGAAGCTGAAACTGCAATACTTCGGCCACCTGATGCGAAGAACTCATTTGAGGTGAACAGGGTCATTTGAAAAGACCCTGATGCTGGGAAAGATTGAAGGCAGGAGGAGAAGGGGACGACAGAGGATGAGATGGTTGGATGGCATCACCGACTCAATGGATATGAGTTTGAGCAAGCGCCGGGACTTGGATGGGGAAACAGTGGAAACAGTGTCAGACTTTATTTTGGGGGGCTCCAAAATCACTGCTGATGGTGATTGCAGCCATGAAATTAAAAGACGCTTACTCCTTGGAAGGAAGGTTATGACCAACCTAGATGGCATATTTAAAAGCAGAGACATTACTTTGCCAACAAAGGTCCGTCTAGTCAAGGCTATGGTTTTTCCAGTGGTCACGTATGGATGTGAGAGTTGGATGGTGAAGAAAGCTGAGCGCCGAAGAATTGATGCTTTTGAAGTGTGTTGTTGGAGAAGACTCTTGAGAGTCCCTTGGACTGCAAGGAGATCCAACCAGTCCATCCTAAAGGAGATCAGTCCTGGGTGTTCATTGGAAGGACTGATGCTGAAGGTGAAACTCCAATACTTTGGCCACATCATGTGAAGAGTTGACTCATTGAAAAAGACCCTGATGCTGGGAAGGATTGGGGGCAGGAGGAGAAGGGGACGATAGAGGATGAGATGGTTGGATGGCATCACCGACTCAATGGACATGGGTTTGGGTAAACTCTGGGAGTTGGTGATAGACAGGGAGGCCTGGCGTGCCGCGATTCATGGGATCGTAAAGAGTTGGACAATGACTGAGCGACTGAACTGAACTGAGCTGATGACTGTGAAGGTTTCCTGAAGCCAAGGACTAATTTGGGCTTTTTATAAACCCTCTTTTAAAATCCCTAAGGCCTGTTTTACCCTCATCACAAGTTACAAGACAGCCATGCTTGCACCCACCCCCACAGCTGGCACAGCTCCATACACACAGCAAGCGCTCAGTAATTACTGGTGCATGGGTGGCTTCTCTCTTGCTGTCTCCTGTGGTCAGTTCCCAGTGAATTTTCCAAAGTTCTTGCTAATTCCTCTATGTGCCAGACTAAGGGTATTTAGTGAATATGGACAGGCAGAGGGCTAAGTTCAATGACCTTTTTAGAAAGAATCTTCTCCATCCACTCTAATCAAATTACCTTTAAATTTCTAGCAAGAAGACCCAAGGAAGGACGAGGAAAGGAGAGGAGAGCATTCTGGGGAACTCTGGCCTTCCGGCTGAAGCCCAAGGGCAAATGTCCTTTGCCACTTGTGATGCTTGTCTTCTGCCAGTGTAATACCAGTGTACTTGGGAGGCAGTCATGTTTGCCAGGAAATCTGTCCCTCTGAGAAACACAGGGCTAGCCTGGGGTGTAGAGGAGGGGCCCAGATAGGAAAGAAATTGTCTCCATCTGGGCCCCCATTATTAAGCTGCGGAAGCAAAATTTCCCCAGGTGAAAATGACCCAAGACCCTTCCTAACATAAAGCTTAAACTCTATTTAAAGTGTTGGTGTCTGGATTTTTTTTCCCCCCACAATTCCAGAGAGTTAAAGTTAGTGTAAAAGTTGTATTGTGAAGGTAGGGGAGTGAATGTGAGCATGGATTTATAAAATTCAGTGGGGTCCATCTCTGGGGTGGACCCCCGGCTCTCTGTTTCACCCGTCTCTCTCCCCACTTGGTAGCTCCTTTGCAGGAATCTTTCTAGTCTCTGAGCTTCAGACTCCTCTTTCTCAAAAGAAAACATAGGGTGAGTTTCGAGAAAGTGCCTCCCAGGTCTGACTGTGAATCTACGGCTCCTTGACCTCCGAACAACCACGGTTTTATTCTCTGGGCATGCTTTCCAGTCACACGCGGGGCAAATGCTTCATCACACATCTCCCCACTGGGGGATGATTTTCATTTACAGAGAACGTGTTTCATACCTCCAGGAAAGGAAGCCGTAATGGTGGGAACTCAGGCATCAGCCAGGCAGACCGAAGAGGAATCTTTGGAGGCAGGGAGTCCTCCTAAGGGTCCTAAACCTCTGGTCACCTTCCACCGAGCCCAGTAGGAGGGCTGTCCCCTGCCTCGAGGAACAGGACAACCCCTAGAGCTCAGCTCTGCATCTCACTGGATGCTTAGTCCTCACGTGTGTGAGTTCACAGGTTAACCCCTGCAAAGCTGGGTGGGTCATACAGGGTCTGCATCTGGGGGTAGATCTTGCTATGAAAAAGCACAGTTGTAACACAGACATGGAAGTGATGGTCATAATAGCTGCGGTGGAATCTTTCCTGGTGCGCCAACAGCAAAGACTCCACGCTTCCAATGCCGGGGGCCCAAATTCAATCCCTGGTCAGGAAACTAGATCCCACAAGCTGCAAGAAAGATCAAAGATCCCGTGTGTTGCAGCTAAGACCTGGCACAGCCAAATAAATAAAATAAATTTTTAAAAAGTACCTATTGCGTCTGCAGACAGAGCAACCAGGTTCTCATGTATCAGACTTCAAGCAAATGTTGCTAACTTAATTGCTGTACATCCAGTAGAGAGAGAGATCCTTAGTCTCCATTTATAGATGAGGAAACAGAGGCTTAGAAAGGGTAAGTAACTTTTCCAAGGTCACATTTGCAGTGAAGGGGCACCAGCATTGCTCTTTGTCTGTGGCCTGCAAATCCTGGGCTGGGCTGGAGCTCTCTGGCCAGAAGCTCCTCAGGCAGGGGAGGTCCTTGCAGAGGGAGGAGGGAGAGGAGGCTAGAAGTCTGAGGCTGCGGCCAGCGTGTGCAACCTGCATCTGCAACCTGCGTCTGCAACCTGCAGCTTCTTTGTCCCTGCCACGTGGTCCTCTCCTCGGAGCAGGAGGGCTCGGGGCCCCTGGACAGGCTCTTCCCAGCGAGGGAGTGCTGGCTAAGATTATTTTTTTGTTAATGCGCACGTATATTTTTAGAAATGTTCTGGAGTGTAAGTGTATAAAAGGCTGGGTCAGACAGCGCCCGGGGCTATGGGGTCGGGAGGAGACCCTGCTCGCCAAAGAAAGCCGGAGCAGCAGCTTCAAAAAGTGGTTTGATATGTCTCCCCCCTGATTTTGATCTTAAGAATGTCTGGAGCCCAGACAGCCACCGGCAGCTTTGGCCAACGGGGGCTCTAACCCCAGGACCTCACTGCAAAGGCTTCTAGTTAACAGAACGCTTTTGTGTGACGGGAAGCGAGGGAAGACATGAGAGACAGAAAAACACTGGGGTTGCGGGAGACAGCGAGTCGCAGTGGCCAGGCTTCAGAGTCGTCAGCGGAGAGACACCGAGGGGCAGCGAGGGTCGGTGTGACGCGGAGAAGCTCGTTCCTCCGGCCGCCGCGCATCCAGAGAGGCCAGGGCGGCGACCGGCCGGGTTTCTCCCTCTTGGACTGAGAAAGCAGAGGATGGAGCCGCGCCGCTCCCGATCTCTCAACCCCTCCCTGTTTGACCAGTGACAGGAGGGCCCTGATGGGCTCCCAAAGGAGCCTGCTTCCCCAGGGCGGTTCTCACCCCGTTTCACGCTTGCCCTGCTTGAGCAGTTTTTCATGAGTGCAGACAACAGAAGCAGTCATCATGGTTCTCCAGCCATGGTTTGATCAGGCCATTCACATCTGAGTGACGGTCGGAGGACACAAGTTAAGCTGAGTGATGCTGTGGGCGCTCCCCCGCCCAGAAGAGTGCTCAGTCCCAGTCTCATGGGTGGGCGGGGTGAAGGGTGGGGTGAGGGAAGGTGGAAGTGGGGGGTGGAGCTGCAGCAGCCCCACCTGCGTGGACTTCCAGGGTGCTGGGCTCTGAGGTCCCTCTCCTCCCAAATCTTACCTTCCCTCTGCCTCACCCACCCCTACACACACACGCGTGCACACACACACACACACACACAACAAAACCACATACACAACATATAAATACACAGGGCCAAACACTCGTTCAAGAGGTCTGAAATTCAGCTCCAAACTCTCCTATTCAAATATCTTCATAAAAGAAGAACATTAAAAAAAAAAGATACATTAAGAAAGGGACTTGAAGGAAACTATCACTAAAATATTAAGAATGGTTGTCTCTGGATGAAAGAAAAAAAATGATTTTTCTTCTATTAATTTTGTTGTCATAAAATATTCATCATGAGAATATATATTTTTTTCAATCAATGGAGAATACTTAGATTTTTTAAAAAATGCAGCACATCTAACAAGGGTAATATGTGAAGAGCTTATCAAGTGTCTTGTATTTGAGAACTGTTTGAGAGAAAGATCATATAAAATGATAAAGGTCTTATGCTCATGGGGGAGTAAAAATGTCCAGAAAGCTTAGAAGGTTCTGGAAAAGGTTCTAGAAGGACCACAAGGATAAATTTGTCTTTTTAAAATAAATAACCTGGAGCCAATCCCTGTGCTTTAATTTCTTGATCTGTAAAATGAAAGCATTGCGTTGCAAGATGGTGAAGATCCTCTCCAGTCTGTGATGGGCAATAGCTGTATTTCATCAGCCTTTCACGTCCCTGGAGTTCCCACCTCCCCTCACCCCCTTTCTTCTCGTCTCCCTTCTACTTGGAGCTTGGAGGGCAGGGCTAAGTTCTTTAGATACAAATCACAGCTCTCCTAGAACCATGGGCATCACAAGAAGAGAAGGGCTTGTTTTTAATGATTCTATGGATCTAGATGAAGTATCCAGAACTCATCCAGGCTACCTACCTGCCCCTCTCTGTTAAGGAGCTGAGACAATGGCAACACCTGTATTTCCTTCCCTTCTATCATTCAGATACCTACACTAGAGGGTCTCTTACCAAAGGTTCATAATCTTTTTCTGATCTTAGAACCTAAAGAGCCAAAAATATATTGATGAAACCCTACGTTTTAATATTGTTCAACAAGGTTTCCAGCCTGGTTTTTCTGAGTTGTGTGATTCAAACCATGTTATTCAACCTCCTTGACCTTCATTTACTTTTATTGAAAAATATAGATACTGATGACCTCAATGAAAACGTTGAACATGCACTAAGAAGGCTAATAAGGGTACTGTTTTTTTTGCACATGAAAGTTGTGAGATAGTCCCTCTTCCTAGTGACATAATTCCCTCTTGGTTGCGTAAAACCCCATTTCCTCCTGTCCTGACTTTGGCAGATACTGAAACAGTGTAGTCTCCCGGGCAAAATCCTTATATTTTTCCCAGGTTCAAGTCCCATACATCAACATTAACACTCAGAACTGAGGTTCCTGCAACCCCAAGAAACATCGCCCTAGAGATTTTGACCCTACTACTTAGTTACTTGTCTCTGTAAGCTATCTCTCTCTCTCTCTCACTCACACACACACACACACACACACACACCAGCCCTCAATCAAATCCACTCCTCTGGTGCAAGGTCGACTAAATATCTAAAGATGCGCCCTGACCTTTCACCACCAGCTAAGTGTCTTCCGATGTTGCCACTTTGATTATGATCCCTGCCTTCTCTTCCTGTTATCTCAGATGCCAACCCCATGAGACACATTAAATACATAATGCATTCTGACTTGCATCTGGGCTTCGCTGTCTGGTGTAGGGAGGTTACAGCAGAAGCATATGCCTCCTTCTTAAAATTCAATTATTCAAATTCAATTCTTCCTCTGCTCCCAGTCCTCACCAGCACATAGTCTGGGACTTTTCAGCAGATCACTCAAACTGCCAGCACCGAAGCCAGGAATTATTGGCTTCTGTTCAATTTGATTCCATTGCCATGTATTGTTGTTTTTTTACAATGCACGGTTCTGGGCACTGCAGGTCCAAAGATGTAAAAACGTAGTCAAAGAAGTAGATAAAGGGACTTACATGCATGTAACCCCAACAGTGCTTGACAAGGGCAATTATAGCATAAAAGATAAAGCAATGTAAGACTGCAGAGGAGAAAGCAATTAATTATTTCTATTTCTACAACGGGAGGAAGGGATCAGTCAGATAAGATCTCTTATCTACAATATGGGTGATGAAACACTATATTCTCATAAGAAAACGAGATTAGAGTCAAGGAAGCAGAATTAGGGTGCCAAGCATTGTTCTAAGCTCAGGGATGGGGTGAGGTGTGGGGGTGCGTCTAGTAAAAATAGAAACCACTGCCTATGAATAGCTGAGTCCTTTCTCAGTTTATGTAGTTTTCCTTGCCACCAGGTCCATTTGTCTCACCCCCTTTACCGTCTGAAACTCCATTCAGCCTTCAAAGCTCCAATCCCACCTCCTTTGTGGATTCTCATTCCTAACAATTAATTACTCCTCCAGTGTTATTTTGTTTTTGCATTTGCTATTTGCTCACATTATTTGGAATCCAGCTCTAATCAGTGACTTCCTGACACTGTAGTGTGTGTGTCTTGAGAGCTGAAAGTCTATTTTAGTCATATTTGTATCCTTGTAATAACTCACAAATGCTTAGTGTCATAGACACTAAATAAACGTTCTTGGTGTTGAAAAGTCAAGTGGCAAATATAAACCCAGTGGAAAATATATAACGAGACACTAAGTATGTGTTTTTGGTTGGATTAAAATGGGAAGAATTTACTATGATAAATACATTACCTGGTCAGGGAACTGAGATCCCAGGAACTACAGACTGTAGCAGCCAAAAAAAAAAAAAAATCGCTTCATTCTTTTCCTTCATAAAACTCATCATAGTTTGTAAATACATATATATCAGTGTGTGATTGTTGAGTGTCTAGCTCATCTCTTTGGCTTTAAGTAGCAGGAAGGCAAGTCCCATCTCACTCATCACTGGCCCAGTACCTTCCTAATGTAGACTGAGGTTGCAGTATTAAGGTGAAAATTGTAAATCACCACTTTCTGAAGAGCTGTGTGTCTCTATAGTGACTCTTAAAAACATACATGCTGTTTGACTTAGCAACTCTTTCTTGTAATTTACTTAAGGAAAAAACCATAAAGATTTATGTTCAGAGATTTTCATCTTACCATAATAATCAACCAATTGTAAACCCATTGTATGCATCTAAAGATCCTCAGAATAATAGGAGAGAAGTTAAATAAATTCATCAATTGAAACTATTTACTATGCAGCTGTTAGTAATAATCTTTTAAATCTTATTTAATGACTTGAATAAAAATCATAATATATGGTTTAGTCAGGGCTGGATACATAATTTGCACAGCCTAGAAGAATAAAAACATGCAACCAATAAGCAGTATAAAAGGACCTTTTCTTTCTGCCATGGTCTCTTGTTTGACTTGACATAGTATATATATATATATATTTTGCTATTTAATGTTCTTCTAAAAGGAAAATTAAAAATCTAAATTATTAGCATAAATCTCACCACTCACCTGTCCATTATACAATGCAAGTTTAAAATGATAATAATAAAACTGTTTAACTCACTTGCAGAATTACCAAAACCATACAATCTATATTCCAAAGTTTATACACACGTGTGTTTCTTTCTTACCAGAACTGTGGCAGTGCTGCACAAAATGAGCTCCCTTGTTTTTATTTCACTTCTTGGTACACGCACAACCTACCCACATTCTCTACTTTCAGCTCACTGCTGAGTCAGGAAGGACTGAAAGGAAAAAGAACAATGAGTTGCCCTGTTCTTGGTTTTCATTCATTCTTGGCATCAGTGATTGGCTAGTGGACAGAAGCTGCGTAACCAAGAAAGGATATAATAGGGTTTCTAGGTCATTCACCTTTCTTAGAAGGTCATTGTCTTCCAAGTTAGAGGCGAGTTCCGATTCAAATGGAAAGCATGACCTTTCTCAACTGTCAATATTCCTACTGGCTCAAAGATGCGATATGCCTAACGTGGCCCATGTTTCCATCTCACAAAAGTTCCCTGAGGTGTGGCCCCACTGCAATCCTGTGCCCACAGAGCCTAGTGAACACTCTCTGCAAAGAGGGCAGAGAGAAAAGGCGTCACCCATGCCACCCGAATGTTCTCTGCTCTCACACGCCCCACAGGACTCCACTCATAAAACACAGTCTCAAAGATTAAATGATCAAGAATTTCACGATGGCAACAGCAGAGCCTTAAACCAAGCACAGGCTGTGTGCTCATGAAGCCCGCCCTGTGTTAAGTGTAAAAAACTACAGTTTGATCTCAGCTTTACTTTGAACACACACACTCACATGAATACAGAAAGTTTTAAAAGGTTGAAAAAATCTACACTGAAATATCAACATTAGCTCTCTCTCCAGGTTTCATGAATGATTTTTATTGTTATGTATTTACTTGTTTGCTTTGTGTCCTGCTGTGTTCTCTTCAGTAAACGTGCCCTGTATTTGCAGTACGTTTATAAGACTGCTACCTAAAAAGTCATTCCTCTGTGCACCCGCAGTGGGCAGGATGTCAGGTGGGGAAACAGGCCTGCTCAGGGTGCCCTCTCAGGGTGGCAGCCAGTCACCTTTCACCCCTCGGAAGCCCTCTGTTTCCCACTCCCACCAGGATGGACAGCGAGAGTGCCAGACGGCAGAATGGCTTTGCCATCCGTGGGAGACAGCTTCATCCATTGTTAGCTCGGTTTAAGCACTCAAAGTGGCATCACCTCCTAGTCTCTGCCAATAATGTCATCGTTTGATATGGAAACGATGCATACTATTAAAACGGTAATTTGATTTTTAAATGGGCTTGGCAGCCAGCTCTCTCTGACAGAAGTATTTATCTTGCTGTTTCAAATCCTTTCTTCTTGAGCCACAGTAAGAGAGTGGCAAGGATTAAGTTCAAGTGTGTGTTACATCTTCTCTTTCCCTTTTTTATTTTTTAATTTTTTTTGATGGATGGAATGGGTTTGGCAAATATCCTAGCCTAGAAGAAGTCAGGAAGTGACCTCTGGCTGCTCAGATTTCACTCCCTGGAAAACTGGTTTATTCGTCATTTGTGTTCAAGGCACCTCACACAGCCTGAAATAGAGTAGGTGCTCAGTAAATACCTGTTAAATGAAAGAATCGATTGTGCGGACACATAAATGAAGTGAGCAATTACTCAGGTAGCATTTCTAACTAAAATTCTATGGGATTCTCCAGGTAAGAATACTGGAGTGGATAGCCATTCCCTTCTCCAGGGGATCTTCCGAGCTCAGGGATCAAACCCCGGTCTCCTGCATTGCAGGCAGATTCTTTACCATCTGAGCCACCAGGGAAGCCCTCAGCTTAATATCTGTCCCTACTGTTCAAACACTACACTACTACTAGTGTATTGTTCAGATACACTAATTTTCTATTTTATCCCCAAATGAAGTCATTTCCAGCTGGCAGAAATGACTTCATCTAGGGGTAAGATAGAAAATGATATACTTACTAGTGTTTGAACAATAGAGACAGACATTAGCTCAAAATTTTTCTACCAAGGTGCCTAGCATTCTACCCAAAAGATTCATTCCTTTAAGAAATCATTTCTGTCTTTTTTAAGCAAACAAGTAGCACTCTTTCCCAACTTTTTGCGATATAATTGACATGTAACAGTGTGAGATTCAAAGGTGCACAATGGGTTGATTTGATACACTTACATATTGCGAAAAAATGAACACCATGGCATTAGCTAACACTTCCATCACATCATATAATTACCATGTCTTTTTGTGTTGAAAACATTTAAGATCTACTCTCCCAGCAGCTTTCAAGTACATAATGCAGTATTACTATCTACAGTCACCATGCTGTGCTTTAGATCCCCAGAACCTCTTTGTCTTTAACTGGAAGTTTGCAACCTTAACATCTCCCCATTTAGCCCACCCTCCAGCCCTGGCAAACACCATTCTACCTTCTGTTTCTATGAGTTCATCTTTGTAGATTCCACATAAAAGTGAGATCATACAGTATTTTTCTTTTTCTGTCTGACTTATTTCACTTAGCACAATGCCTCAAGTTTCATCCATGATTTTGCAAAAGTCAGAATCTTCTTTTTTTGTGGCAGAGTTATATATATATATATATACACCACATTTTTATCCATTCATCTGTTGATGGGTACCTAGGTTGTTTTCTCTGTACCATGGCTTTTGCGATGAACACAGGGGTGCATATATCTCTTCAAGATTCCATTTTCATTTCCTCTGGATAAACCCAGAAGCGAGGTTGCTGAATCATACGGTAGTTTCATTTTTCATTTTTGAAGGTATCTTCACACTGTTTTCCATAGTGGCTGCACCCACTTACATCGCCACTGAGAGTACACAAGTCTTCCCTTTTCCCCACATCCTCACCATTTGGGTTAAGTCATTTCTGAAGTCACCTTTTAAAATTCAAAAACTCACAAAAGAGGATGACGAAATAACCTTCCATTCCTCAGTACAGTTTTGACTGATTATCAGTTAACTAGTATTTATCAAACGAAATCGAGAGTTTGCATCTGAGACTCTATTTGGATGGGAGGAGGGAGGCACCCCTTGCCGTGCAATAGAGGGGTGTCCAGGATAACAGGAAAGTAAGAGGAGTGCCCTGGGGCTAGAAAAGAGAAAGGGACCGTTAATGAGGAGGTGAGCGAGGGAAGAAATACCGAGAGAAAGGGAAACTACATAAATGTCACCTGTTCAAATTTTCCACTGGACTGACTCTCCTTCTTATTATTGATTGCTTTTCAAAGATGCTCCGTCACTATCTGGTCTTTCATCCAGATCCTGGTCTCTTTTTTTAAAAAAAGAATTTATTGACATATAGTTGCTTTACAATGTTGTGTTAGTTTCTGCTGTACAGAAAAACGCATCAGCTATGTATGCATGTACATATATTCTGTCTGTTTGGAATTTCCTCTCCATTTAGGTCCCCACAGGGCCCTGAGTAGAGGTGCCACCCAGTAGGTTCCCATTAGTTACCTATTTTAACTAATGAGATTGTCAATCCCAAGTTTCCAGTTCTCCCCATTCCCTCCCCACCCCTCGTTGGTGTCTCTGTTTGTTCTCTACTTCTCTGTCTCTATTTCTACTTTGCAGATAGGTTCATCTGTTCCATTTTTCTAGATTTCACATATATGTGTACATATGCAATGCTTGTTTTTCTCTTTCTGACTTACTTCCAGATCCTGGCCTCTTAAGTGAACTTAGCCCCCTTGACTCTAGATTCAGTGTCTGGCAGGACTGGGAGAGGGGATTGATAGTGGACTGGTTCAGGGATTCAATTCTTGCAGGGATTTATCCCACAGCATTGAAATGAAGTCTTGCTAATTGATCCAGGCATTCTAAAAGAGGAATTAAGCTTGAGATATGACCCCAGAGATTTCTAGAATGAAACAAGGAGAATGGAACAGTATGGAACAGAACCGAATGAAATGGATTGGAATTGAAAGGGGAATTGCTGATTTTTTACCCAGAGAACGTATAATGTCAGCCATGTAAGAATTAAGTATCTGAGAATAAATCTTAGAGGAGAATCAAACATTTAAAGAAAAAAGATGAATAAGCTGTCTATAAGATTTAGGTTTAGAGAAATCTAGGTTATTAATGGATGTTGGCCATGTAGCGATTAAATTAGGTTCTTCTCATTCAGTTTGTGTTTGTTTAATGCAGAAATTGGCTGGGCAGTATTACTAAGGCTTCATGATAAACAGAAGCTTTAATTCCAAGAAACAAGTCACCCATCTCCTTGAGTCCATGTCCCTGCCAAGCCTAGTTCAGCATCTAAAGTTGTGAGAGATGGGGGAAAAAATGAGAAGAATAAAAACACCACGGTGTAACTTTATTTCTTGTTTAATCATGGAAAGGTTGCTTTACTATCCTTCCTTTCACATTGTGAGCCTTCAGGGAAGAGTAAGAAATTTTCAACCTGCTTACCCAAGTCATTATCAGAGTAGATTAGAGCTGGGTGCCATGCATGCAAATGGGCCAACTTGACAAAAAAATAAATTGGAATTTAGATAGCAACAAATAAACTGGATTGAAGGCTCATTTCAGTGCCTTGCCCTTGCACCAACAGAGCTGAAACTAGGACAGAGTTATTGAATTGCTTAGCTGTCCTCCCTGTCCTGCAGGACTTATTATACAGGACTCTTCTCTCTTCACCTCTCCTATACCGCATGTGCGCGCGCACACACACACACACACACACACACACACACACACACACATGCACGCATGCACCAGCACACACACTCTGTCTACTTCAAGCTAATGGTTATCATCACCCCACGGATGTCATATTATCAAATGACTCTGCCTGTGTCTTCAGGGCAGAGCCAGTCATCATAGCTTACTTGCTGGAACAAATCGTCTCTTAGTCACTTCTCACCTGTGTGTCTTTCAGAAATACCCCCAAGCTTTTATTTTTTGGATACATTAGTCCAGTCACTCTACTTTTCTCATTCCCTCATCTCCCACCTCTCACCAACTCAATGTCCGTATCTCAGAAGAGAGCTAGCAACAAAATGTTAAATTCATCTTTGAATTATCCGGTCAGTCTCACCATTTACCCATCCTTGGTGTCCCCCTAAGTCATTCAGCATCCTCAAGCCTCCCCCTCCAGACTCCCCTCAAAACCTACTTCTAGAAAGGACTCACATTTGTCACTTACACTTTGGTATGATTGTATTTTTATGGAAGACATTTGGGCTTCAAGCCCGATGAGAAGTCTTCCCTTGGTGCCCCAACGAGGATCCTTCTAGTGTTAATGAGGAAATTTGAAAGAGAGGTTCCCTGCAGCTCTGAAACCACACCTCCCGAAGCAGTGCTTCTCAGAGCGTGGTCTGAGGACTCCGAGCACCAGACTCACCCAAGGCACTGATGAGGCAGGCGGTCTGCTGGAGTGCTTCCTCCCCAGAGACCACCACACACGACCTGCTGGAGGGAGCCCAGAAACCGACTTTTTTAATAAAGCGGCCCTATGATTCTGAAGCCTAACCAAGTTTATGAATTTCTGATGCTGAGACAATCAATGTAAAACACGATGCCTGCCAGCAACTTAGCTTCCTTGGTGATCGCCCAGGTCCACCTCTACTTTCCAGGTGAGAGGTCATCCCAGAGCCACTGAATGACTCACCATAGATCATTCCACTATTAGCAGAAGCAAAAATGTTTTAAAACAAGCTTCCTGACTCCAAACCGGGACATGTCCCCTGCACTTCAGAATAGGTTTAGGAAAGAGCGATATAAACCAAGAGCTTACTCATACAAAGTGACGGTGGAACTGCCTAAACAGAGAGCGACATCTTTCAGACATTCTTCAAATTATGGTTCATCACATGTCCAAGTATTCAGTAAAATATTTCTTCGACCTGACATGGAGACTCTTGGCAGAAATTCTAATTTTTCACTCAGTTTTGAGAGATGCAGCAAAAACCCTCCAGCTCCTGGTCCTTTTCCTACGGTGACCACATCACATTAGACCTAAATCTTTGAGCCTCTTGATTTCAGAAACTCATCACCTTTAACTGCAGAGGCATATTTGGTCAGGTCATTGGAAGGTAGCTGCCAGAATATAATCAGTTCTGAAAAAAAGAAACTGCATGAACTGCCTAGGTAAGAAATGAAGATTACAGATCTCACAGGCTCTGAAGGAGGTTCTTTCAAGCCAGAAGAGGTCAAAATGAACCCAACAAGTACAGGAAGATTTTGGAAGCAAAGATCACGGCAGTGATGCTACCAAGGTCATATCACAATGACAACTAGAGATGGGGATGAGCTATTTTTAAATACCAATATGCTAGTCTCTCATAGTAAGAAAGGACATCTTAAAAACACTTGGTCCAATCCTCCTTCTGAGGCCTGACTCTCCTGACTCAGCTCTTCCAAGAGACCACATAGGAACTCCCACGGACTACATCTCAAAATGATGGATCTTATGCTTGGATCTTCTAACTTTTAGACAGTTCATCCTTTTATGGAACTGAAACCACCTGAGGAAAACAGAAAACAAGAACAGAAGAACAGAAACCAAACTGATGTAGCACTCACAGGGGAAGAGTTAAGAAAAGGAAAAGACCTTTCATTTACTAATGGGATAACGTATTATGGAGCAGATTTGGGAGTTTGGGTTTTGTTTTCTGTAATATGCAGAGAGAGTTTCCACCCCTAAAGGTTTTACTCCTTGCTAAGTCTAACCGTTCCCCAGAGGGCAATTTCCTTTAGCTAAATAAGGTTCCTCAGGTGTAATGAACTGTAAAAGAGATAAATAGGCTCTTGCTTCCTTGTGAAACTATCACAGAGGAAGAGCAGTTGAAGCATCTTGCTTTCCTTAGCCCAGAGAAAGTGGAGCAGAGGCTCTCCAACAAGGGGCAGGCTTTGAAGTCCAACTCCGGGGAACCGGGCTTCACGGCAACAGGAAGGATGCAGGGAGACAAAGGATGAACTCCTCACCGACGTTCCTCCTATGCTCATTTCAAGGATAAGTGTTCCGTGAGATAATATTAACTCACCAGATCTGTCATTTCAGAGAAACGTGGCACATTTATAAATGAGTGACGAACCCCATGCAGGATTCAGTGACCTCTGGGAGTTGTCTACTGAAGTGTGGGCTCCACCGATATTTCTTCAAAGATGGAAAAGCCTAATTTCTCTTAAAAAAATCTAGCTGATCTCCCATAGCTGGCCTGAGAAGCATGCATTGAGGCCCTGGGTTTTTCATCTGGGCGAAGCTGGCAGACACAGTAGGAACAGTTACCCTTTGTAGGAAGATTATGAGAATAAATTCTCTCTCATGGCCCTACCAAATCTATATGGGGAATAGGTACACAAACACCTGCTTTAGAAAGGATTAAGGTATTTATAGCAGGTCTTCTTGAGCCTGGGAAATAGAACAGTACCTGTGAACAAGTGGAAACCAAAAACATTATTAAGCTAAAAACATATTCAGATTTGCTTCCCTATGTTTAAATCATTTCATAAAATGAAAACAGCTCCCACCCCTCAAACCACCACCTTATTTTGATTCTAATACAAAATGAGCTGCGTTTCCACAACACCAAGCCTTTGAAAGAAGGTTGAATAATTCAGTCTAACATCTGCATGCCAGTCAGCAAGGTTACCAAAAATCTGAATATTTTGAATGATCTAGATAACTAGCCATTTTTCCCTCTTTATTTCTCCAGACTCCCTAAAATGACACCTAGTGAAATTACATTTAAAATCTAACTCTAAAGCACCATACACATATAAAGTGCAGCCATTATCGAGGGCTCATTGCTCTAAAAAATTGGTATGAATCCTTTTAGAAACATTATGAGTAAAGAAACACCTTCTTGACCATAAATCAATACTAAAACTGTGTATTTCCTCACCATCACCTCTCCCACATTGAGTGTTATAGGAGAAACTTAGGAAAACAAGAGAGGAAAAACAATAAATGATATTATCATGTTGCTTTGAAATGAGAATTGGTAGCATGGGGCAAGGGGGGAAACAGATGGGAAAGAAATGTACCCGGAGAGGATGATTTTTGTTTAAATAAGTTCGTAATACGTGAAATGAACGATGGAAACTGACAGGGGAAGTGGAAGATCATTGTTTGAATAGCATCAATATAAACACAGATGCAAAAGCAATTGGCTTGGGAGACGGAAGAGCCTAGCCTGAATAATGTTGTATACCAATAAAAGCCATAAAAGGGGAAAAAAATATATAGAGTAGGCGATTATTTCTGTGATGCTTGAAGATGTACATTTCTACAGATATCAAGGGGAAAAGTAAATATGCCTCAGCAATTCCTTAGTTGGCTATTTTTGCCACAGCTTGTAATTCTTCCAGGTTTCACCAAATCACGACTTGTCTGTCTGCCTGACTGTATGCTAAGCGGTCCTCTATCTTAGGATGAAAGCAAGCATATAAGGGTCAGTCCTGGGAAATGTAAAATATGGACACATGAAAGGTGCAAAGGTTCTACCACCTGCCAGCCCTTGCTGACATCCGATCTGGTTAGTGAGAAGCACAGATGTTCAGAGCAGGCAGAGGACTGAGCAGCAGTCCTTCTCCCACTCACCGGACCATCCTCCCCTCTCGTGCTCTGAGGAGCCTTTCACTGCCCTGTGCCTCTGTGCCTTCTGGAACAAAATGTGTTGATTATGTAGTCATATTTATCAAATATATCAGTAGGAAGGAGCAACGACTCCCCATTGGCCCTTCTTAGTATTCCAAGAGTCTGTGCGAAAATCTTTGATTGTTTCTGTACCAGTTTGTACTAAGCACGATATGCTTGGCAGGCATTGTGGAAAGTACATTATCTGCATCATCTCATTTGATCTTCATAACAACTTATGATGCAGGCTGATTATCCCCCCACATTTTACAGATAGGAAAAACAAGGCAAAGAGACATTTAGTAAGTTGGCCAAAATAAGGGAGCTATTATGGAGAGCCAGATGCTGGTTTCCTGAAGTTTATCGCTGGCTGCCTTGACTCAATAGTCATGATTGATCTTATAAGCATGACGTTATTGGGAGGGATGTGGGCAAAGTTCACACTAACCCCAATCTCCCTTTCAGAGGTGCCTGAAATGTCATCATTAATAATTCAACATCTTGTATTATACATTTCTTTCTTCTTGCAGGGCTCATTTTGCAAGGGACTGATGTCTTTAAAAAGTATATTCATCTACTTTTCTCCACGACAATTAAGACTCTGAAAAACCTTGTAGATGTAAACCCCAGAGGGTGCAGTACAAGGAAGAAGGAGAAAAGAGAAGGCACCACCTTCATTATTATCCATGAGCAAGTCTTGTGAGGAGGAAAGAAAGTAAAAAATATAGGAAAGATTTTGATTACACTTTGTCTGGGGACTTCCCTGGTGGCCCAGTGGTGAAGATTCGAAGCTTCCAATGCAAGGGACATGGGTTCAATACTTGGTTGGAGAACCAAGATCCCACAGTCAAAAAACAAAAGAGTTTATGTCTAATTCCCAGATATAAGACACTGGCATGGTTGTAACCAAGCAGGACACCATGGGGCCTCTCTAGGACAGACTAGTCCCCCATATCCTCTGCTGTAGCTGCTCTATGAAGTACCTACATAATAGCATGTGAGTCCTCACTCACTTCAGTTGTGTCCAACTCTTTGCCACCCCCAGGGACTGTAATCTGCCAGGCTCCTCTGTCCATAGGATTCTCCAGGCAAGAATACTGGAGTGGGTTGCCATGCCCTCCTCAAGGGGATCTTCCTGACCCAGAGATCAAACCTGCATTTTGTCTCTGGCATTTCCTGCATTGCAGGCAGATTCTTTACCTACTGAGCCACCTGGGAAGCCCAGCTACATGAGAGTAACTGATACTTATCTCTTAAGTTGTTTTTCAGACACTAAAGCCATCGATAAAGGACAGAAATGGTATGGACCTAACAGAAGCAGAAGATATTAAGAAGAGGTGGCAAGAATACACAGAAGAACTGTACAAAAAAGATCTTCATGACCCAGATAATCACGATAGTGTGATCACTCACCTCGAGCCAGACATCCTGGAATGTGAAGTCAAGTGGGCCTTAGGAAGCATCACTACAAACAAAGCTAGTGGAGGTGATGGAATTCCAGTTGAGCTATTTCAAATCCTGAAAGATGATGCTGTGAAAGTGCTGCACTCAATATGCCAGCAAATTTGGCAAACTCAGCAGTGGCCACAGGACTGGAAAAGGTCAGTTTTCATTCCAATCCCAAAGAAAGGCAATGCCAAAGAATGCTCAAACTACTGCCCAATTGCACTCATCTCACACGCTAGTAAAGTAATGCTCAAAATTCTCCAAGCCAAGCTTCAGCAATATGTGAACCGTGAACTTCCAGATGTTCAAGCTGGTTTTAGAATAGGCAGAGGAACCAGAGGTCAAATTGCCAACATCTGCTGGATCATCGAAAAAGCAAGAGAGTTCCAGAAAAACATCTATTTCTGCTTCATTGACTATGCCAAAGCCTTTGACTGTGTGGATCACAATAAACTGTGGAAAATTCTGAAAGAGATGGAAATACCAGACCACCTGACCTGCCTCTTGAAAAATCTGTATGCAGGTCAGGAAGAAACAGTTAGAACTGGACATGGAACAACAGACTGGTTCCAAATCGGGAAAGGAGTATGTCAAGGCTGTATATTGTCACCCTGCTTATTTAACTTATATGCAGAGTACATCATGAGAAACGCTGGGCTGGAGGAAGCACAAGTTGCAATCAAGATTGCCAGGAGAAATATCAATAACCTCAGATATGCAGATGACACCACCCTTATGGCAGAAAGTGAAGAAGAACTAAAGGGCCTGTTGATGAAAGTGAAAGAGGAGAGTGAAAAAGTTGGCTAAAGCTCAACATTCAGAAAACTAGGATCATGGCATCCGGTCCCATCACTTCATGGCAAATAGATGAGAAAACAGTGGAAACAGTGTCAGAATTTATTTTTGGGGGGTCCAAGATCACTGCAGATTGTGATTGCAGCCATGAAATTAAAAGACGATTACTCCTTGGAAGGAAAGTTATGACCAACCTAGATAGCATATTAAAAAGCAGAGACATTACTTTGCCAACAAAGGTCCATCTAGTCAAGGCTATGGTTTTTCCAGTAGTCATGTATGGATGTGAGAGTTGGACTATAAAGAAAGCTGAGTGCCAAAAATTGATGCTTTTGAAATGTGATGTTGGAGAAGACACTTGAGAGTCTCTTGGGCTGCAAGGAGATCCTACCAGTCCATCCTAAAGGAGATCAGTCCTGAGTGTTCATTGGAAGGACTGATGTTGAAGCTGAAACTCCAGTACTTTGGACACCTGATGTGAAGAGTTGACTCATTGGAAAAGACCCTGATTCTGGGAGGGATTAGGGGCAGGAGGAGAAGGGGATGACAGAGGATGAGGCAGTTGGATGGCATCACCGACTCGATGGACATGAGTTTGGGTAGACTCCGGGAGTTGGTGCTGGACAGGGAGGACTGGCCTGATGCAATTCATGGGGTTGCAAAGAGTCAGACACGACTGAGCGACTGAACTGAACTGAACTGTACTGAAAGCTATCACCAAATGGAAGAAATTAACTACTTGATGATTGAGGGCAGGTAGCCCCCATATGTTCTGGTCCCTAAGGGTTAGTGATGCCAACTGCCCTGTGATGTCAATAGCAATCAAGAGATCTGTGCATGAGTGGATCACATACCCTGGGCTGCCACTCTCTCACCTTGCCTTTAAAACTGCTTTGCTGAAATCCTTCAGGGAGCTCAGAGTTTGGGGAGTGGTGGTGCATGAGCCACCTGTTCTCCTTGCATGGCCCTGCAATAAACCCTTCTCTGCTCCAAACTCTGATGTTTTGGTTTGTTTGGCTTCACTGTGCATTGCACACACAGTGCATTTGGTAACATGGTCAGTAGCAAGAAGCTAGGGAATGCCTTTCCTCGGAGACTTTTAAGGTGAAAGACCCCTCTTGGCTGAGTTGAAGAGCATCTTTCCAGAAGACGGAAGGTGGACAAAATGGATGGTCTTCAGAAGGGGCTTCTCCTGCTGGCATCCTGTGCACCGTCCTACAATGATTGGCCGTCCACCTGGAGCTTTCTGAGTCAGACCCAGCCTACTTCATCTTATTTCTATCGTGTGGACAGAAGCAGCTTTTCTCTGTGATAAGGGCCACTGGGGAAAAGCAATCTGCTTGTGAGAAGAGCCAGGAGGAAGAATAAACAGAAAGGAAGGGGTGAAGCTCTTTGTTGTTTACTGAAAGGGGCAGAGGCATCATAAAGATGACAAGCACTAGTCTCTTCACGAGGGTGATGATACTTCTGGTCGATCTGATGTGCGTCTGTCCTCGCAGTCTTGTCTGAAGAGAGCAAACTGCGTTAACAGGCTCGTAAGGTACTCCGGTAAAGGAGTTTCCTTCTTCCCAATCAAAGTATTATTTTCTTTCACCGATTGCAATTTGTAGTTCAATGAACAACGATGGGATTTTACTTGAAATCCTTTTGTTTTTTTGGTTCTTTGAAACCTCTTAGATGGTGCAGCTCTCAGCCCCAAGCCCCCGAGCATATAGACTTATTTGCCAAGTGAAGCCAGAGATTTGGGATAGAAAACAAATCAGAGAAGCTTTCTCTTCCCCTGCCTTACAGGAAATGTGCCCGAGACTGCAAGTCCCTTAGGCAAGATGAATTAACTGCGTGGCTGTCTGAATCCCACCTCGTGGAGTGCTCAGCAGCTTCTCAGTGCTTCTCTGTCTTTGTGTCCTGGGCTCAGGCTGGTCCTCTTTGCGTGAACACTAGTGACTCCATATATTCCAATGTTCCCAGCCTGACATGATAAAGAGTGTTCGAATAACAATTTGAGATGTTACCTCACATATTGTTTCTTTTTGTTATATTTACTATCTTTTATTGAAGTATAGTTGATTTACAATGGGTTGATTTCAGATGTATAGCAAAGTGATTTTATATATATATATATATATATATTCTTTTCCAGATTATTTTCCATTATAGGTTATTACAAGACGTTAATATAGTTCACTGAGTTACAGAGTAAGTCCTTGCTTTTTCATCTATGTGATACACCGTAGTGAACATACGTTAACCCCAAACTCTTAATTTATCCCCCCTTTCCTGTTTTGTAACCATAAGCTTATTTTCTATCTCTCTGTTTTGTAAGTAAGTTCATTTGTATCATTTTTTTTATATTCTACATATAAGTGATATTATAGGGTATTTGTCTTTGTCTAATTTACTTCATATGACAGTCTCTAGGTCCATCCATATTGCTGCAAATGGCATTATTTCACTCTTTTTTATGGCTGAGTCATATATACATATCCATAGGGCTCCCCTGGTGGCTCAGTGATAAAGAACACGTCTGCCAGTGCAGGAGACACAGGTCTCTGAGTTGGGAAGATCCCCAGGAGAAGGATATGGCAATCCACTCCAGTATTCTTACCAGAGGAGCCTGGTAGGCTATAGCCTGGTGGGAATCCAACATGACTGACGAAACAACATCAACACACACACACACACACACACACACACACACACACACGCGCGTATGACACGTCTTCTTGTCTTCTTCATCCATTCATCTGTTGATGGACGCTTAGGTTGCTTCCATATCTTGCCTACTGTAAATAGAGCTGCTATGAACCCTGGGATGCATGTATCTTTCCAAACTTGACTTTTCATCTTTTCTGGATATATGGCATATTATTTTCTTTATTCCTTTGTAAACACTCCTGTTCCTGCTGTTGACAAGGGGCCACATTTAACTCCAGAGCCAGAGAACAAGGATGCCACATTGTCAGCTTCGAAAATGAAGTGCAGAGATTTCTGCCGTAAGACAGAAGACGTAAGAACAGGAATGCTCCTAAGTACTACCATCTCTACCCCAGCCCCTCTCCCCTACAAGATAGGGAGAGGGAGAAAAGAGATGGAGAAGATCCGTGAAGAAAGATGTGGATCTATCTTTGCGTCATGCCCCCAAATACCACCAGGTATTTTGGAAGAGAGGACTGGAACGAGAGTTACAGCCTTCTGCCTCCTTTCCAGCAACCCTTGTGGCTCTGGACAAGTGAACAACAAATCAGAGAGGCTGTGCAAGGGTGTGTCAGAAGACAGCAAAGGCCGACCCCTGACAGCCCCTTAGCGTTTTGCCAGCAAAGAGTGATTCAGATGTAAGTGATCCCAAGCTAGGAAGGGCTAGGAAGGTCTGAGGAAGGGCGGATGGAGAACAGGAGCCTGGAGTTCAGAAGGAAAATAAAGAATAGCCCTTAGGACCCCCGATGGTGGAGGCTACAGCAAAACCAAAAATATTTCAGTGAATGAAGCTGGTTAATGTTTTATAGTGGGCTGTGAAGAGGGCTCCCAAAGGACCTGCCATTCACATTATATATGAAAGGATAATAGTTGAGAAGAAAGCAGGCTGAATCTGGGAAATGAGTAGCCCCGGCCCAGGTGACACCACAGTGGAGACCACCGCAAAACCACCCTCCTTCCCAGTTAAAAATCAGTGCCAATGAAGAGGGAGAGGAAAAAGCTGCAAGGGAGAACGTTTTCGAACCTAGAATGTAGCCCTGTTTGCCGGAGAAGTTGCTCCATAGGACCGAGCGTACTTGAAGATGATGTATTAAGTTTTCACATCAGGTGGACTAGGGGCTCAGATTCAGAACATTAAATTGGTTTTAAGGAAAATGAAGAAATGTATTTTTGTTCACCTGAGCCTGTATCTCTGAAAACTCATATCCAACAAATAGGTTATGCTCCATGGAGACGCTTATATTACACATTGTTAGGAAAGGATGTGACTAAGGATGTATCAGTAAAATCACATGAGCTCCTCATCATTAGCACTTAAACCCAGCCCCTCCATGAGCCCTGAAGGAATCTGAGTTGCTCAAATAAACTCTTCCACTCTGAGCAATGATTGCTATGAGAGATAAAAGTTTTAGCCTCAGCTCAGCTAACTGCAAGGCATCATCTCATTAGGATTCTTCCCCCCAATTAATTATGCAGATGGACTATTGATTATTAATTAGAACATTTAGTGATGCTATTAAGAACTTAGAAGATAAATCTTTTTGACTTGTATTTAACTGGTAGATTATATAAGCAATAAAGAATACATGAGCAATAGCTGCATAATTACATTTTATGAATAGCAGAAACCTGTAAGGGATGTGGAGAGACTTAATTGACATTTAACAAGATAACTACAGCAAATTAATTAGGAATTATCTGCTAAAATATGAATTAACTTCTAATAATATTTTAACCAGCTACTCTGTGATGCTAGCATCTTCTTATTGTTGCTAAAATACCTAAATAAAATATCCTGCTGGTTAAGAAGAGAGTGCTAATTTGTCTTCCAAATAATCAATCATGTTTTATTGAGATTTATTGTGTAATCAGGACATATTAGAGAACAAAGGAAGTATAGCTGTAGTTCCCACCGTCATGAGATACACAGCAAGTTGAAGGGAAAGAATTCATCACAGTGAAATGGTAGGAACAAGAATTTGAATGGGACCTCTCATCCTGACCCACTTTACCTCTTTAAGCCTCAGTTTTCTCATCTATAAAATGGGAATGATAATACCTAACTCGAAATTTGTTGTGTAAATGCCTGTCTCAGTGCCTCGTTCTTAGGAATCTTTCTATAAATATTCACTTCATTCTAATCTGTGTGTGATACTGAGAAGAAAATGAGACCAGGAAAAGCAATTCTGCCCCAGTTGTTCAGTGAAGCTGTGTTTGTAAACCTAAACACTGAAACAACCTAATAAGGCTCATCAAGCAGGTAATAGTCAAACAGTGACAGATCCGTACTATAGAGTAGTACCCACCAGATAGCTCATCCAGGTGTGCTAACTTGGAGAGATGTCTAGTAATTTTACAAAACACTTGTGAGTACACTTGGAGAAGGAAATGGCAACCCACTCCAGTATTCTTGCCTGGAGAATCCTGTGGACAGTGGAGCCTGGTGGGCTGCTGTCCGTGGGGTCACACAGAGCCGGACACGACTGAAGCAACTTAGCATGCATGCATGCATGTGAGTACACTGTACACTTCTATGATGCCATTTATATTAAAATGGCCACATGCAATATAAACATTACAAACCTCTGTGGGTACATATCAGTTCAGTCACTCAGTCATGTCCAACTCTTTGCAACCCCATGATATGGATATAAAAACACCAAAAATATCTGGAAGTATACACCCCAAACATCAAACCACTCCTTGTCCATATAACAGGGAAAGAACCATGATTGGAGTAAGTGATCAAGGGGACCTTAGCCATCTCTACAAAATTTCATTTTTAAAGAATTTATAGAATTAAGAGTTTGAGATTAACATATATACACTACTATATACAAAAATAGGTAAACAACAAGGACCTACTATGCAACACAGAGAGCCATACTCAAATTTTTGCAATAATCTATAATAGAAAAGAATCTGAAAAATAATGCATACATATGTATGTAAAACTGAATCTTTGCTGTATACTTGGAACTAACATGACATTGTAAATTAACAATATCGCAATAAAAAGAAAGAATCTGTACATTATATCACTTGTGTAATTAAAATTTAAATTACTTTTTAAATGAGATGAGACCCCACATGAGTCTTAGAGGGCTTTGTGGGCTATAAAGGATGGGGAAATGCAGCAGGAAGTAGGAAGGCGGCGAAGGTTCATTGTGTTCCCTCCTGGGCTTCCGACATGAGGCTCATTGTACACACTGGGTGATACAGCGTTGGTGGGAGCGGAGAGAGACCAGGCAGACTGAGGCTGGAAATACAGGGGAATCAGTGAGCAGATTACAAGGGACATAATAGGAGACCAGGCAGGGAGCTTTGCACCTGGGGTGAAGACTGTGAAGTATCTGGGGGTCTGGAGCAGAAGCGGGGGATAAGACCCAAAGGGCATTTTAACACGTTTATTTGATGAAAGATAATGAGAAGCAGGAAGCCCCTGGCAGGTCTTTGAAGGCATCTAGGTAGGCAGTGTTAACGCATGAACAGCAAAAATGGTGAGAAAAGGGCAAATTTGAGACACATTTGGAAGCAAATCATGAAAGAAGTTGATGAAGCAGAGGGATGAGTTAGAGTTTCCAGCTGTCCAGCCTAGCAGCCTGGGGGGCCGGGGGATGGTACCTCAGACGGGAATGTGGTTTGGGGGCAGGGGCAACTCTAGTGATGAAAATAAAAGGGTTCAGCTTTAAATGCAGAAATCTAGATGGTAGTGGGACATCTAACAGGAAAAGACCTCTCGATGAGTTGCATGCTCATCAAGTGTGATATTCTAGTTTCTTTCTGAGAGTGTCGGCCAAGGCCATGAGTATGGACAAACTCCTCAGGGATATGAGTGAAACAACGTGAGGAGGAATAAAACAGAGAGTCAAGAACCTGGGGGAGGAGGTAAAAACACGAGGAGGGGAAGAGGAACGCTCCCTCATTCAGAAGTTCAGTGTCCCAACTGAGTCTCCACAGATCATTTTTACCAGGCGCCTGCATGCCTGCTGAGTCACTTCAGTCATGCCTGACTCTTTTCGACCCCATGGACTGTAGCCCGCCAGGCTCCTCTGACCATGGGATTCTCCAGGAAAGAATACTGGAGTGGGTTGCCATGCCCTCCTCCAGGGGATCTTCCCAACCCAGGGACTGAACGTAGGTCTCACGTCTCCTGCATTAGCAGGCAAGTCCTTTACCACCAGGGTGACCTACCTAGAACAGACGCCTCTAAGCGAATATCATATCCACACCAAGAGACCCCTCTCTTAGGACCAGCCCCAACCACTCATGTTCTATTCTCTTTTTATAATCTTGGAACCTTCTGTTGCTTGAAATACAATTAAAAATGGCAGAAACTTCTTTGTTGGGGAAAAAAATCAAAAATTATTTTTTAATCTAAGGAAGGACAAAAAGGGTGGCTTGTCAGTCAAGAAAGGAAAGTGGTCCAGAAGTCCATCCTAAGAACATCTCTCCCTGGCAATCAGCATTCCACTCTGCTTTCTGATTTGAATAAACTGAGCTTCCCTGGAGAGGTAACTGCTGATCCCACTGGCTGAGCCTCTCCTGGGAGGGCCCCGTCGTCTCCCTCGGAAACACTGACTGACTGACGGGGCTGAATCTTTTCACTGGTCTGTTGTCCTGTTGCTCCTGTTGACTGGGCCTTGTCGATGAGCTCAGAAACAGTGCCCTCCCCATGCATGGACGGACATCTTTACATCAAGACCTGCGCTCTTATTCATTTGGACCTCACAACACCTCTTCCAAGAAGGAAAATGAGGAGAATTATTCATTTTTCCCTCTCAAGGTTTTTTTTTTTTTTCCCTTTGAAAATAGAACAGGCGATTTTTACCAAAATTCCTTGGTAACTTACGGAAGAGAAGCAATTAAGGTCTAACATAATGCACACTCATAGATTCAGTGCTAAGAACTGAATCTGCATCATCTCATTTATAATCATGCCCGTTATAAAGATGAGGACACTGAGGCTTCCTAGGACAAAGAGGTACAATGCTCAAGGCATTGGCTGACACCCCTCGGAAGGAAACTAGAAAATCATACTCACTAAGGCTGGCACTAAAGCCCAGGCCATCTGAGCCCAGGCCTCTCCAAGCTTAACCAGTGCACTGTGTTGGCTGGACTTGGGTCACGTTGTTTTTTAATTTAGATTCTTCCATTTAGTCGATCCACTGAGTTTGTCAGGGTGCTCCAGAGAAACAGAACCAATAGATGTGCAGATATAAATGTAGATAGATATTAAAAGAAAAAGTTTCAAATTCAAAATGTAGAATTGTATGAAATAATGCCATTTGCAGGAACGTGGGTGGACCTAGAGATTATCACACTGAGTGAAGTCACTGACAAACAGCAAATGATTATCACTTATATGTGGGATCTAAAATATGATACAAATGAACTTATTTAGAAAACAGAAACAGATTCGGAGACACAGAAAACAAACTTACAGTTACCAAAGGGGAGGGGGGCCAGGGGAGGGATAAATTAAGAACTTGGGATTAGCTGATACAAACTACAATATATAAAATATATAAACAACAAGGACCTACCGTATAGCACAGGGGATTACATTCAATATCTTATAATAGTATAATGGAAAAGAATATGAAAAAGAATACATATATGTGTATAACTGAATCATTTTGCTGTACATCAGAAACTAAAACAATATTGTATTAGTAAATCAACTATACTTCTGTAAAATAAATTTTAAAATAAAGTGTCAAGTTTTAGGTAATGGTTGGGCACCTAAGTGGAAATGCCCATATATGCATGTATATATATATGTATACATGTTATAAATCTATCTTTTTATTTATACTATATGTTGCAAGGAACTGGCTCACAGGAGGATGCAACAAGGAGGCTAAGAAGGCCTAAAATCTACCGTTGAGAAGCTGAAGGTCCAGGAGAGCTGACAGTCTGCTTCCAGTCTAAAGCCAGCAGGCTCCAGACCTCAGAGGAGCCTATGTTTGAATTTTGAGTCCCAAAGCAGTAAGACCCTGACGTCCCAGCTCAAAGGTAGGCAGGCAGGAGCAGTCCCCCCTTGCTCACAGCTTTTTTGTTCCACCCAGGTCTTCAAAGAATGGATGAGCCCCATCTGCACTGTTACATTGGAAGGGCACTCTGGTTGCTCAGTTCAAATGTTAATCTCATTCCAGAAATACCCTGGCAGACACACCCAGAATACGGTTTGACCAAATGTCTGGGCACCATGTGGCCCAGCCGAGCTGATACATTCAATAAACCATCACACTCGTATTGTTTCCTAGAATTTCTTTGATGGATAGAGGTGCAAAGTTTTTTCCTGATCCCTCTCTGAATGTTTCCTCTTGGAGAGACAGGTGATGATGGGAAGACAGAGAAAGTGACACGCCCCCTTCCTGTGGCAACCTGGTCCCAGAAGTGGTCCAGCAGAGTGTGTGTGATCCTCCTTCGTGGACAGTTCTGTACTGGAGGGGAGGCTGGGCTACATGGTCAACAACGGTCCAGCTCTCGGATTCTGTGCACCTGATTAGTTTGCTCTTTCTGGGCCCCTTTTTTTCCTCATCTTATGGAAATGAAGAGAGCTTCAGAGCTCAGTGAGGGTAAGACATTAGTTGTAGCCATTCAACTTCCTCCCCAAATCGGTAGGGTATTTCGCTAAGGCTACAGTAGAGTTCAGTGTCAGAGACCACAGCCTGGGTAATCAGAAGAACGTGAAAGTGTTAGTCACTCCGTGGTGTCCAACTCTTTGCGACCCTAAGGGCTGTAGCCCGCCCGGCTCCTCTGTCCATGGGATTCTCCAGGAAAGAATACTGGAGAGGGTTGCCATTCCCTTCTCTAGGGGATCTCCCCAGCCCAGGAATCGAGCCCAGGGCCCCTGCACTGTTGGTGGATTCCTTACCATCTGAGCTACCAGGGAGGCTCTATCAGAGTTGGGGTCAAATTAAAGCTCTGCAACTGCTAGTAGGTGACCTTGGGCAAATTAGTTCCTCACCCTCTGTAAGATTCATAAGAGTGTTGCAAAAATGAACATGTTAAGGTACAAACAGCACTTCTGATGGTGCCTGTTCTGTGGTCAGCATCCAAGAGGTTGTTTTTGAGACGGTTAGAAAACAGGCCCTTTTCCCCAGGTATCACTGCCTACATCCAATAATCAGGCCAGGAGGTCTTTGTCGCCACCAAGTGGCCACCAATCACACTACACCACACCGGCCAACCTACTCAACCGCTACTGGAAAAGAGACCAGGAGGCAAAGGAAGGGGGAAAAGACAACGGAAGCTCCAGCCACCACTTCCATCCCCTGAAGTTTGGTTTTCAGGGTCCTGCTGCTCAGATCCTGCTGCTCGGAACTGTCCCCTCGGGAAGGCATTGATGCCTGTGCACCAGATGATTTTTTTTTTTGGTCCTAAATTGGAAAGTTCATGTTATAAGTTGTCAAGAATCCATTTACAAGATGAGTAAAATGTACGGAAAGGTGGGTAGAGAGATAAGCATGTGTTTAGATTGAATGGAGGTCAGGCCAGTGCAAGCACTGTGAGTGACTGATTGCCTGGAGCCCCACACCGGGGTTTTCAATGAAATCCAGGCCAAAATGCCTTTGGCACAGTGCAAGGAAGGTTTTAGCAAACCCAACCAGAGAGTGAGCTTCAAATCCACCTCGCCTCCTTTCCTCCCTGTCTCCCAAACTCCACAGAGACATCGCTTAGGAAAAATAGTTAGGCGGGCTTCTTCCATTTCTCCAAATGTCAAAGTGAAGTCCAACAGGAAGTGATTAGCAGATGTCTGCCCAGCAGAGAGTGTGGGAGTTCCAGGCTGAAATGAGTGCAGGCGTATCTTAGCATATCACAGGGTGGCCTCATTTACTCCCCATTACCTGGCTAAAAATAGCCTCTCCCTTTCTCAGCTTTCTGTCTTTATTAGCATCAGTCCCAACAGGTTAGCTCTTTCCCCTTGAAAGCTTCCTTAAACAAGTGGCAAGTGAGAAAACTAAATTCGGACCCTGCTCAGGTAAAAATTTCTCCGGGGAAATTCTAGCCTCTCCCTAGAATGGGAGGAACCAGGGCACCACCAACCAATATTCCCGACCATTCATCCCAGGCCCCCACCAAGCCTGTTCGAGGAGGTGGGAAAACAACCGAACTCTCCCTTAGGGGATGAGATTGTGTGTGGTTTTACAGCAAGAGCTTATTTGTGGCATTAAATGAGCAAATCATAAAGCATCAAAAATGATTAATTTCTCACTGGGCTGTCAGTGAGCTGTCACCAAGTGACAGCTCTGTCATAAGTGTCATTTATAATGTCACGAGTCTATCCCCGTCAACGTCATTAAACAATTACACTTGGTTTAGAAAGAAGGAAGAGGGGGGCAGGGGGCCTTGTGGAAAGCCATGTGTAAGGCTTAAGCAATTATATACTTTGCTGTTCCTGGGTGGCAATCCCTGCCAACAATTAAATCTTACTTGATTTGTTCATTTAGGCAAATTATCAATTATTTGGAGGCGTCAGCCTGGGTAATTTTTTCCTCTCCACTGGCAGCAGCCACCGTGTCCTGCCAGGATTGATATCAACAGGATGGAGACTGAGCTTGAATAATTAGACCTTTCAGCCCGGGATCCGGCAGCTTTAGTCTCTCTTTCCTCTGCTCATATTGGTGTGTTTTCTTTGTTGGAGCTTGGCATATGGGTGAGACCACTGATGCTGTGAGCTGTTTAAATAAAGATCGCTCTTCCTGTAACTACGGCTCTTCTCCCCTTTCTTTGTAAAAGTTTGGTAAATGCAGCCTGTTATGCAGCTACCCATCCTTTCCACTTTTTTTTTATGGTTTGTTGGGCCACACTGTTAGACTCCCACTTTGTCCCCAGGTGGCTGTGAGAGTGACGCCTGTTCCAATGGCTACATTCACCATAAAAATGATCCTTTCTGATTGCTATGTAACATCAATAGAGAAAGATGCTGTAGGCAAGTGGGGAGAAGGCTGGAGTGGGTGAGTCCAGTGGGTAAGACCAGAGCTTGTGAGGGTAAAAAAAAAAAGACAGAGGGTACTCTGGAACTCTATAAAGGAATTCTCTTCTGGAATAGGGTGTCTGGGCTCCACCTGGAAAGGGCAAGTTTCTTTCAAGAGCAACAGGAAGCAGGCTAGGGAGGCCCTGAACCATTTATCAGAGAGGAGATGCTTATAGCAAATGTGGTCTGGACAACTGTCACATAAGCCTTGAGGCCTCATATGCCTGCCTATCTGCTAAGTTGCTTCAGTCGTGTCCGACTCTTTGAGACCCTATGGACTATAGCCCACCAGGCTCCTCTGTCCATGGGGTTCTCCCGGCAAGAGTACTGGAGGGGGTTGCCATGCCCTCCTCCAGGGGATCTTCCCGACCCAGGGATGGAATCTGCGTCTTCTTACTGTCTTCTGCATTGGCAGGTGGGTTCTTTATCTCTGAGCCACTGGAGAAGACTGAGGCCTCATGTAAATCTGACCTATTCCTTGGTGGATTCCAGAACATGGTACATGACTGCCCTTGATTCAGTGTTTTATGAATTTGGCTTCTTTTTGGCACCTGGGGTGGACATTTGATGGTTTTGGCCTGCCTGTATTTTTCTCTTATATAAAAAAGACCCCTATTTTTTCAACGAGGACCATTCTTGCCCGCTCTCAGACCATGTACTTTAGGTGGGGTTAACCCCACTCCTGGCTCTGGAGGTGAGTACCTGGTGAAGGCACGCTCAGTGAGAACATCCTGTCTCCCTGGCCACAGTCTTTAGTCTGGAGCAGAAAGATGGGTCCAGCCGATCCAGTGGGAGTCCACTGGGAATGTATTTCCTGGTACTAAGAAGATGGGGTTTGAGTCTGGAAATGCTGCCACTCCTGCCGCCACAAGAGAAGAATGTGCCTGAGAGTGAGGCCAGACCAGAGAAGGGCAGGAGCAGGAAAGGGAGAGGGCACCAGATGTCACTGGAGAATCTTGCCCAGCGGGCCTGAAGTCAGTGTGCCCTCAGACAGTTTAGCTGGATGGACCAGTAAACTTCTTTTTCACCGAAGCTTCCTCAAGGTGGGCTTCTCATACCTGCAACCAAGAGAACTCTGACTAATTCAAATTTTTCTGCCCTTAGTCATCCAATTTCCTCTTTTATGTGTACATCCATTCTATCTGTGAGCTTCTGTTTTTATCTCCCAATTACTGATATAAGGGTTTCCATTTTATTTCTATATTGTCGCTTCGCTTTGGTTTGGTAAAGCGTCCAAACTCACCACCTCTGCCTGTTGACCCAGTGGTGGAGGAGGCTTTGGGGTGGGAAGTGACATCCAGCTGGCTGTTTGAAACCCCATCCCAGCATTCAGAGGCTTTCTCACTTCTGGCCGGGCTGAAGTCAGCTCTTTGAATTCAACTGAGCGTGGCTAAGACGCCTTAAGTATTATTCAAGTGTCCCTTTCAACCTTAGCAATAGTAAAAGAAAGGAAGAAGGAAGTGAAGAAAGGAAAGAAAAGAAAGAAAGAGAAAAAGAGTAAGGAAGGATGGAAAGAAGAAAGAGAAAATGACGGGAGAGAGCAGGAGGAAGGAAGGAAGGAGAGCGATGGTGGAGCAGGGCATGAACCCTGGTCTCTTGTTCCCACGTCCCATGTAAAGATGCCATGATGACGTGCTGCCCCTACCTGGGACACAAGTGCTCAAGACCCTTCAAACCGGTCTGCTGAGGTCAATGTGAGAGTCTGACTAAGCTATCCTCTTAAGCGTTGCTCAGCTTGAATCAACAGTGTTTACAGGTTCTCTTCTGAGATTTTCTTCCCCATCTCTGTTGTTGCTCAGCCACTAAGTTGTGTCCAGCTCTTTGTGATGCCATGGACTGCAGCACACCGGGCTTCTTTGTCCTTTACCATCTCCTGGAGCTTGCTCAAACTCATGTGCATTGAGTTGGTGATGCCATCCAACTGTCTCATCCTCTGTCGCCCCCTTCTCCTCCTGCGTTCAATCTTTCCCTGAATCAGGGTCTTTTCCAATGAGTCAGTTCTTTACATCAGGTGGCCAAAGTATTGGAGTTTCAGCTTCAGCATCAGTCCTTCCAATGAACACCCAGGACTGATCTCCTTTAGGATGGACTGGTTGGATCCTTGCAGTCCAAAGGACTCTCAAGAGTCTTCTCCAACACCACAGTTCAAAAGCATCAATTCTTTGGTGCTCAGCCTTCTTCCCCTACTTAGCCCCATTCACTGAATATCACGCACACATCTCTAATCCTCCTGCTCTGTCAGCATCATACCACCTCCAGCATCACACCATTGCCACCCCGCTCTGCCACAGGCTCCAGGGAGCCTCCAGCCCTTGTAAGATGGGATTTCTAAAACCACCTGGTGATGTTTCACAGAGAGGATGCTGTGCCTACACTGCAAGGGTAAGTGTAAAGACACCCACTTGGGGTGGAGTGGATTATTGTGTCACATCTTCCATGGTCTTTGGATAGGGTCTATTAGCTGCCAAAGAGAAGCCTGACAAAGAGTGAAAAATGGAGTCCCTCAGGTGCCTGGTTTGTCCACAGCGCTACTCGTGCCAATGACGTGCTGCTGAATTGACAGGCTTTCTGGATGAATCAGTTGGGTCTTTTGTTATCTGGTTGACTCAGAAACAGTTCTCCCTTGAGCTCTTTAGTTTGCAAAAGATAAATACACACTGTCCTGAAAGAACAGTATGCAGAATAAACATGTGAGACGTCTAGTTGCATTTTGCAAGCAGAATCAGAGAGAAAAAAGGAGAGAGATGGAAAAAGATAGGTGTAGCGAGAGGGAAGACGAGAGAGAGAAGGGGGCAACTGGCGGCAATTCTGCCTGGACCACTCCTGTGTTGTGTTGGAAGGTGGATTTGCCCTGCCCCGGCAGCTATAGTTGGGGCCCATGTGTTTCTGGAACATTGAAGGGATTCTGTGGTTGATATCAGAACTAATGTCAGGAGAAAAAAATCTAAATTACATTTAAAAGAAATCTACCTTTTTATCTTTTAACCTTAGGCCTTCCCCAGCCATGCAGAAAAATCAATCTTGCCTAATCCGCTGACCAAGAGAAAGAGAAAAGAACAGACGAGAACCTTGCATTAAGCAGTTGCTTGATGCTTAAAGAGGTATCAGAGGGAAGGAGATCCAAGAGCTCGCCAGCAGGAGCACAGGTTCAAAGGGCTGAATTTGGAACTGCTTATCCATAGCCCATGGCTGGTCATTAGCCAAAGACAAAGGATACATTGCATTTTAGCTTATTGATTTTTAAACCAACTGCAAAGCATGGCTTTGCTGAGGGCATGCTTTCTCAATTATCTCTTTGCTGAGAGCTGAAAAACCTGATTTCTCTTCTATCCTAGATAGAATATACCTAACTATATGACCATTATGGAAGCCTTAACCGGAGGAATCAAAGTTGAGTTATTGCTAAGTGTGATATAATAAAGAATATATCTGTTCTTTGTGCCCGGTTGCTGGCACAGAACTTCAAATTTCCAGAGAGATGGGAGTGTTTCTGTGTTTCATAAGGAGTCTCTTTGACCCAAATTTATGCTAAAGAGGTAACTTCTTGATGAGCACTTCAATAGTTTCAAGAGACAAGCTGGCCACTCTGGGAAGACCAAACACATGATTAGAGAATTGGAGCTTATAGGCTCACACCCCCAACTCCAGGGAGAGAGGAGAGACTGGAAATTAAGTTCAATCATGTGATTAATTATTCCATCAATCATGCCTACTTAATGAAACCTCAAATAAAAACTCTGGGCGCTGAAGCTCAGGGGAGTTTCCTGTTTGGTGAATATATTCAGGTTGGTGAAGAGGAGGGTGTTCACCCTGTCTCCATAGGAACAGATGCTCTTAGGTCTAGTCCTATGTATATCTTCATCTGGCTGTTCATTTACATCCTTTATAATAACGTGGTAATCATAATCATAGCTCTTTTCTGAGTTCTGTGAGTCATTCTAGAGAAATACTGAAACTCAGGGGGTGTTTTAGGGAGTTTTAGCCTTAGGGAGACTTTAAATTTGTAGTCCCACTTAAATTGGCATCTGAAGTAAAGAAAGTCTTGTCATGGACCTTGCCCTTTAATTCATGGGATCTGACATTAACTCCATGTGTTTTAGCATCATAACTGATTTGAATTTTAGGACACTCAGTGTCAGAAAACTGGTGTCAGAAAGCATCATCCGTTGAGTATTCCCAATTTAAAGAATCACAAAAGGGACCATGAGATATAAAAACACATGGTCTCTGAAGTCTAGAGAGATGGTGATCGCCTTATCAGTTCAGTTCAGTTCAGTTTCATAGCAATAGGAAAACTGGTGGCTTATTGCACTTAGCACAATGTCCTCAAGGTTCATTTCATGTTGTAACATGTCAGAATCGCCTTCTTTTTCAAGGCTGAAGAAGATTCCATTGTATGTATATATTACATTTTATTTCCCCATTCATCCATTTATGGACACATAAGTTGCCTCCACTGTCTGGTTATTGTGAATAATGCTGTTATGAACACGGGTATACAGATGTTTGTTCAAGTATCTGCTTTCAGTTCTTTCACTGTATCATATGGTCACTCTGTTTAGTGTTTTGAGGAAACACAATATTGTTTTCTACTGTGGCCACATCATTTTCCTTCTAAAATCATATATTTTTATTTATATTTAAAATTGGTAATATAGCCATATGCTACAAAGCACAAAATTAATAGTGAAATAGCTACTTTTCACTCCTGTCTCCAAGCCATTTACTTCCCCTCCTGAAGGCAGTCAGTGTCACTACTTACCACTGCCCTACTATAGGGCCCCCACGTACCCCAACACCCAAGCAAATTCAAGATCTAGGCTGAGGCTGGCTCTTCTAACAGAAAGCTTTTAAAGCTATCTGCAGTCTGCTCCGAGAAAGAGTTCATGGAAAGCAGATCTTTGAAATGCACTATACATAATGAATAACAAATTCCCCTTAAGATGAATATTACTAAAGCACCAACATGTTATTATCCAAAACGTATGAAGTATCTTCTTTCTTTTTTTCTGGCTCTTAATACTACGTTGAAAGCATTACCTAATGCCCACTCTTAAGGATTAGATCCCTCAGAAAGAAAAGAGTCAACATGCATAACACATCACACCACCATCCTGCATCTCTTCCATTTGGGTTCGCAGTTAGACATTCCCTGGTTTAAGAGAAAGAGCATTTGCAAAATGGCTCTTGGGGCTTAATTGGTATTTCTTTCTTTTGCCTGCCGGCATAATCCAGGAGAAAAGACTACAAAGCAATTTAAGAACATTAGCATTGTTCCTAAATACCCACATCCAAGGTTAGTGAAGACAACTGGAAAAAAAACCCAAAGAGCACCTAGGGAGATTAAGGGAGGTTTTGAAGCAGAACGCTTGATTCTAATGAACTTGGGGCTCTGCCTCCCGGAAGAAGAATCTATCTAAATACATTAGGGCCAACGGAGCAGACTGGAGGCAGCTACCTCAATATGAGAGATGTTGATCTCAGTAAGTTGTGAAACTGCAAATAGATGTGGGTGGGCTCGTGGGTCTGCAGGGCGCTAATTACGATTTCCATGCTGTTGGTGAGAGCGCCATCCCAGCAGAGCGTTCAGAGCCGCAACTCTGGTGCGATCCAGCTTTCCTAGTGGACGTCCGTTTGGTGCCCTCACGGCAGAGGCCTCTGCTTGGTTCCCTCCTCTCAACTGAGCAGATGAATTAATTTGCTCGGAGATGGGAGAAGGGTTTTGGAAAGAAGAGAACCCCTGACAGGTTAGTACCAGACATGAATAATTTTTCAGTTTTTTGCTTCAATACAATCATGACCTAAATGCTCAGTTGTACAGGGCCAATGTGATCATGTTTTAACACTATGCATGGATAACGAGCAACAATAAATAAGAATGTAGATTTTAAACAAATCTGAACTTTGAGATCGCAAAGCGTGTCCCTTATAAAACATTGAACCCTGTTGAGGTTCTGGGTGAAGGGACAGCAAGACTTCTGACACTGAGCTCTCTTGAGCAGAGCCAGGCAAAAGGTCACACAGGTCAAGGGCAAAATCCTCCACCCGGTTGCACTCACTTCAGACACCAACCACAAATTTCAAGGTCCTTAGCCCTCACTTCTGACCAACTGGCTACAAATTCAGGGCTTCCTACTGTCCCCTCAAGTTCAATAATAGGATAGAACAACACAGAACTCTGGAAAGCACTCTTCTTGTGATTACCATTGTACAATAGCAAAAGGATACAAATTAGAAACAGCCAAAGGGGAGATCCGTACAGCAGTGTCCGGGAGGATGCCAAAAGCAAAGCTTCCTTTGTCCTCTCCCTGTGAAGTCAGCATATGTCACTCTCCTACACACTGATATGTAGCAGTGCAGAGTATTGCTCACCAAGGAAGCTCACCTGAACATCTGTGTCCATAGGTTGCATTTGGACTTCACTACATAGGCATGACTGATTAAGTCACTGGTCATGTGACTCAATCTCTAGCCCCCTTCCCCTCTCCGGGGATTGGTCTGATATCATGGTGGATCAAAGCCCCACCTCCCTAAATACATAATTAGTCTTTCTGCCACTGCCAGCTCCCATCCTAAATACTTTCCTTGTGCTGTGCTAAGTCACTTCAGCCATGTCCGACTCTGTGCAACCCTATGAACTGTAGCCCACCAGGCTCCTCTGTCCATAGGATTCTCCAGGCAAGAGTAATGGAGTGGGTTGCAGTGCCCTCCTCCAGGGGATCTTCCCGACCCGGTTATCAAACCAGAGTCTCTTACATCTCCTGCATTGGCAGGTGGGTTATTTACCACTACTGTCACTTGGAAAGCCCGAAAATATTTTCCTTAGCATAACTGATAACCTAAAATTTAGCATACACAATTAGCATATAACCTATTTCCTTAGCATCAACTACGTAGTAAACATAACCTATCCTAGTAAACATAAGCAAAGATGAATAACAAAGACACTCCTATTATCTGGGGAATTCCAAATTTTAGAGGCTACCTCCCAGGAACTGGGGACAAAGGCCAGTGAAACTCTTTATTAGTCAGGCTAAGGTGGGAGGAGGGCATTTAAGGGGCAGAGGGAGATGATAATGCAATTCAGGAAGCAAATACTCAGGTCTTAGTTAGATTTCATTATACCGTCTTAAGCAAGTCACTTAATCATCGTGGGTCTTAGGTCTCATTCTCTTCACTCATAACAATAATTACTGATATCATTTAATGATTGCTTACTATGCACTAGATGCAGTGCCAAGAACTTTGCCCACTCAATTGCATTTATTCTTTAAAATGAGCTGGCAAACTTTGTCATCTTATTATCTCTATTTTGTAAAGGGTGGAGAGGCGGCTGAGCTCCCAGGAGGTTAAACAGCTTGTTGGAATAAGTGGAGGGGCTGGTCCTCAAACACGAATGGGAGTCCGAGTTTCCTATTCCCGGCTTCCCTTGTTAGCACTGTACTGACAACACTTTCCTTGGCTTTCAGGCATACTGGGGAAATGAATGAGACTGATAGGAATTATTATAACCTGAAACAAAAGAACCTTATAATTCAGGGTTATACGATTACCATTATTATGATGTCACTGATTATTACTATTAGCAGTATTATTTTTATAGTTTATATGACTCTGACTACTTACTACAAAAATGGTTTCCACTTACCATAAGAGTTTCTGTTATAAAGGAAGAACTCTTTCAGAGAGAAGGCAGGTCTTTGAATTATATTATGCAAAATTCCATGTCCTTCTCCAAAGATGTGCTAAATATAACACCTACTATGTGCCATTGTGCTTGCAATGGCAAGGAACAGAAAGATAAGTAAGACCAAGGCTCTGCCAGGAAATCAAGGGTGCACAGAATAACACCACCCTGGGTAGACCATGCCACATGCTCCAGAAGACACAGAACATCCTCTGCTGGTTCAGAGGAGAGAGAAAAAGAGCACATAAGCTTCAAGGGATCAAGAAGGATTTTATATCCAAATCCTGAAAGGTTAATGGAATTTTGAGAGACTCAGAAAGGGACAGGGAAGGGGAGGAGGCAGGGGAAGGGAGCCTGGTATTAAAATCAAGAGGCTCAACTCAAAACGTTCCCAGGGATTAATGAGTACATTGATTAGTGGTAACATTACTGTAGGGTGAGCACAAAATTCAAAATCAAAATTCTGGCTTCATCACATATTAGTTTTGTGATGTTGGGCAAAGCTCTTGCTCCTCCAGCACCACTTTGCCATTAAAAAATAAATGAAGGTTAAATAAGACTTCAGATCTTAAGACTTTTGTTGAAATATATTGAAAAACTTACATCCTATGAACTAAATGATATTAAACAAATATTCAATTCAGTTCAGTTCAGTCACTCAGTCCTGTCTGACTCTTTGTGACCTCATGGACTGTAGCACGCTAGGCTTCCCTGTCCATCATCAACTCCCGGAACTTGCTCAAACTCATGTCCATTGCGTCGGTGATGCCATCCAACCATCTCATCCTCTGTCGTCCCTTTATCCTCCTGCCTTCAATATTTCCCAGCATCAGAGTCTTTTCCAATGAGTCAGTTCTTCACATCAGGTGACCAAAGTATTGGAGCTTCAGCCTCAGCATCAGTCCTTCCAATGAATATTCAGGTCTGATTTCCTTTAGGATGGACTAGTTTGATTTCCTTGCAGTCCAAGGGACTCTCAAGAGTCTTCTCCAACACCACAGCTCAAAAGCATCAATTCTTTGGTGCTCAGCTTTCTTCATGGTTCAACTCTCACATCCATACATGACTACTGGAAAAACTTGTTTTTTCATCCAACCCTCTCATTCTCTCTCATCCCCTTCTCCTCTTGCCTGTTTCAAGAATAGCAAACATTAACTCCAAGAAAAAGTAAAAGCATTCATCTGAAATTTTCAGTGAGAATAAGCATGGAGTGTGGTTAAGAATTTGTCATTGAAAATTATTTGAGCAGGTTTACCTTCACCGGTGTCTCAGACACTAATGAATCCACCTGCATTTCTGGAGACCTAGGTCCCATCCCTGGGTTGGGAAGATCCCTTGCAGGAGGGCATGGCAACCCACTCCAGCCTGGGGAATTTCCATGGACAGAGAAGCCTGGTGGGCTACAGTTCATGGGGTCACAAAGAGTCAAACCCAACTGCGTGACTAGGCACAGCACACCAACTCAGGACAGTTCAGAGACTAAAGACACGCACCTGGATTGCACGAGCCCCAGCTGGAAGTACGGTTGGGGTGAGGTGTTCTGTGAAGGTCCCCTTCCTGGGAACTTGGAGCACTTCTGTCAGTAACCCTGACAGCCTGTGTAATTCTCTTCCTTCTTCTCAGTTTACCTAATATTGTCCTCAGAAGCAGAGGCAAGAAGAAATGTGATTCTTCATTAGAGTAGAAAGAAACAGCTGTCCCTCTAAAGTACCTAAAACATGCACATGCAATTAATTTTCTATTAAGTAGAGACTCCAAAGAGATTTAGCTTAAGTAAGTCTGACTGTAAAACTTTAATCAAATCATTTTAATTAATTCATATAGGTGTGCTTTGATAGCATGGAGCTAGAGCCTAAATATCTTTATTTTTAACACCAGGATTAACTATTTTAAATTAGTTTATTACAAAATATTCCAGCATACAAAAAAAGAAGAGGAGATACTGTAATGAATATTGATGTATTCTTCATCCATATTCAACAACTGTCACCATTTTACCATACTTGCTGGATCTATCATTTTTTCTCATCATTTTTCATGGTATAGCTTTCCAGTGTTTATATCTACTTTTGTATCTTTTAGATACACATAAAAGCTTTATAGATATAACTTATGGACATTTTGTTAGGTTTATGTCTAGATATTTTTCTCATTTGTTTTTATAAATGGAGTTGTCTCTTCCATTAAAATTTCTAATTTGTCATTGCTTGTATATGACATAATTGTTGATTTATATCAATCGATTTTATATCCTGCTATTTTACTAAATTCTGTTATTGTTTAAAGTAGTTTTTTTCAATGGCTCTGAGTTTTACAAATATGTAATATCTTCATTATTGTAGCTTCTAGAAATTCTACAATTTTGCTTTGTATTTTCCCTTTGACTCAAGAGTCTTTAAGAGAGATTTTTGATAACTTGTTAATTATTTCTGGTTTAATTGCATTTTTTGGTCAAAAAGACTTGCTTATTATTTCTATTTTCTAAAATTAGCTGAAGTTTTTCTCTGTGTTTTAAAAATGATAAATGTTCAGTTCAGTTCAGTTCGGTCGCTCAGTCGTGTCCGACTCTTTGCGACCCCATGAATTGCAGCACACCAGGCCTCTCTGTCCATCACCAACTCCCGGAGTCTACCCAAACCCATGTCCATCGAGTCGGTGATGCCATCCAACCATCTCATCCTCTGTCGTCCCCTTCTCCTCCTGCCCCCAATCCTACCCAGCATTAGGGACTTTTCCAATGAGTCAACACTTCGCATGAGGTGCCCAAAGTATTGGAGTTTCAGCTTCAACATCAGACCTTCCAATGAACACCCAGGATTGATCTCTTTTAGGATGGATTGATTGGATCTCCTCGCAGTCCAAGGGACTCTCAAGAGTCTTCTCCAACACCACAGTTCAAAAGCATCAATTCTGCGGCGCTCAGCTTTCTTCACCGTCCACCTCTCACATCCATACATGACCACTGGAAAAACCATAGCCTTGACTAGACGGACTTTTGTTGGCAAAGTAATGTCTCTGCTTTTAAATATGCTATCTAGGTTGGCCATAACCTTCCTTCCAAGGAGTAAGCGTCTTTTAATTTCATGGCTGCAATCACCATCAGCAGTGATTTTGGAGCCCAAAAAAATAAAGTCTGACACTGTTTCCACTGTTTCCCCATCTATTTCCCATGAAGTGATGGGACCAGATGCCATGATCTTAGTTTTCTGAACGTTAGTAAACCACTCAAAATGGAAATGAATAAAAAAAATATTTTTTATTGTTGCGATACAGAGATAAATATACAGTTAGTGGACTACATTAATGATTTTTTCATGTCTTGCATATTAATAATTTTCAATCCCTTTTTCTTGAAAGAGATTTGATAAAAAAAATCTCATGTTAATAATTTGACTTATCGTGTCTGTTCACACCTTCTTTTATCTCTTATATTTTCTATTTATAAAAGGTCCAATTTTACTTTCTGCATAGATATTAGTAATTGTAGTCTTTAAATTTATAAAATGGCCTTTATCTCTTTCAGTATTTGTTGGCTTGAAAGCTCTATTTTCTTTTTTTTTTTTTCTTTTAGTTTCTTTTTGGCTGTGCTGAGTGCTGCTGCATGCCAGCTCTCTCTAGGTATGGAGAGTAGAGGGCTACTCTCTGGTTGCAGTGAATGGGCTTCTCATTGCTGTGACTTCTCCTGTTGCAGAACACCAGCTCTAGTGCCTTGGGCTCAGTAGTAGTTGAGGTGTATGGACTTAGTTGCCCTCCCCGCCCAGCATGTAGGATCTTCCTGGACTAGGGATTGAACCCAGGTCCCCTGCATTGGCAGGTGGATTCTTAACCACTGGACCAGGGGACTCCTGAAAGTTCTTTTTTGATATACAGATGATGTCCTTCACTTTCTTTTTATTTTCTATTGACTGGTATATCTTCATCTAGAGTTTCATTTTTAACCATTCTGATTCACCTTTTTTTTTTTTTTCTTGGTATGTCTCTAATACAGCATGGATTTTGATTTACTAAGATCAGAAAAAAATTTTCTTTTAATTGGTGAGGAAAGCCCATTTGAATTTATTAATATAATTAATACTTTTCCTTAGTTCAGTCACATAGTTTATTTGCTTGCTCTTTGTTGAATCATGTGACATTGTTACTAGACTACTGCTTATTACCTACAAAAATGCCAGTTTCATGTTTCAATCAAATATGTACATATATATGATTTTGATGTCTATAAATAGACATGATGCATACACAAAGTCCTTTGTGATTACTTTTGTTTCTTTTGACATTAAGGAAGTTTCTTATTTCTGTTTCAGTGGTTATCATTATTTGCTCCTTATTCCTTCTATGGGGCTTCCCTGGTAGCTCAGTAGTCAAGAATCCACCTGTCAGTGCAGAATGTGGGTTCAATCTCTGGGTCGGGAAGATACCCTGGAGAAGGAAATGGCAATCCACTCCAGTGTTCTTACCTGGGAAATCCTATGGACAGAGAAGTCGAGCAGGCTAGAGTCTATGGGGTCACAAAAGAGTCAGACATGACTTAGCAACTAACTAAACAACAACAACAACAAATTCCTTGTATAATAAACTCATTTCTTCTCTCCTTCCCTTTTCTTTTCCCCATGATCCAATTTAAGTCACTTGTATTAATTTAATGACAACTTTTAAGTGTTAAGAAAGCTCAAGATTTGACCACTTGAATTGTCAGCCTGAACTGATATCCTCTTGCTGTTGTGTCTGTTATGTCGCTCAGTCGTGTCCGACTCTGCAACCCCGTGGACTGGAGCCCGCCAGGCTCCTCTGTCCATGGGATTCTCCAGGCAAGAATACTGGAGCGGGTTGCCATTTCCTTCTCTTATTCCCACCTAACACATACCAGGAAATCTGTAAAAATTGTTCTTTTCCTCCTTTCTTCTCCCATTTTTGCTAGTTTAATTCTTTGGCACTGTTTAAGAATATGTCACTAGTATACTGTTTTTTAAACTTACCCTCCAACTGTTAATAGCCATCCTACAGTTAAATATATTTCTCACTTATGCCTGAGAACTTATAGTGAATCTTCTAGAACCTTTGATTGGTTGTCTGAAGCTCATTCTGTAGTAAATTTCAGAGGAAGTGCCATGAAATTAACACCTCATGAAATCTTGCATGTTCATAACTCTAGACTTTACACTCTTAGCTTGTACCATCTCTGAATCTTTGTGCCTCTAAAATATTTCTGTTGTTTTCTAACAAATAAACATTGCTGTGGAGAAGTCCGATTTCAATCTTATTTTCTTTCCCTGAAAATGACTTCGACTTTCTGTTTGGATCCCCAAAGGATTTTCTTCTCCTCTTTACAGCCCAATCTTTTTACTAGAATTCCCATGATTTTAATGTTAGTATTGGTAGTCTATTGGTGGTATAGATTCATTTTTCCAGTTAAGATATTCAGATAAATTTTAAGCTTCTTCTATTTCATGACACTTTTCATGATTTACAGTTTTAACTCTCGTTTTCCTTCACTGGGGACTTCTTTGTTAGATCCTCTTTTCATTGTTTCTTTCCTTTACTTCTTTCATTATTATCTTATCTTTGCCTATCTTATCTTTCATTTTCTCCCCAATCCTTTTTGTTTTTTCTTTATTTCTTTACCATCTGATCCACCAAGGAATCCCTCTTCATGACTGCAGTCATTGTCTGTGGTGATTTTGGAGCCCAAGAAAATAAAATCTGTCACTCTTTCCATTATTTCCCATCTATTTGCAATGAAGTGATGGAACCAGAGGCCATGATCTTAGTTTTTTGAATAGTGAGTTTCAAGCTAGCCTTTTTATCCTTATCAAGAGGTTCTTTATTTCCTCTTCACTGTCTGCCATCCAAGTGGTATCATCTGCATATCTAAGGTTGTTATTTCTGCTGGCAATCTTGAGTCCAGCTTGTGATTCATCCACCCTGGCATTTTGCATGATGTACTCTGCAAGAAGTTAAATAAGCAGGGTGACAATATATAGCCTTTTCATACTCCTTTCCCAGTTTTGAACCAGTCCGTTGTTCCATGTCCAGTTCTAGCTGTTGCTTCTCGACCTGCATACAGCTTTCTCAGGAGACAGGTATGGTGTTCTGGTATTCCCATCTGTTTAAGAATTTTCCACAGTTTGTTGTGACCTATACAGTCAAAGGCTTTAGTGTAGTCAATGAAGTGGAAGTCAATGTTTTTCTGGAATTCCCTTGTTTTCTGCAGGATCCAAAGAATGTTTGCAATTTGATTTCTGGTTCCTCTGCCTTTTCTGAACCCGGCCAGAATATCTGGAAGTTCTCAGTTCACATACTGCTGAAGCCTAGCTTGAAAGATTTTGAGCATAACCTTGCTAGCGTGTGAAATCAGTGCAACTGTACAGTAGTTTGAATGTTCTTTCATCGCCCTTCTTTGGGATTGGAATGAAAACTGACTTTTTCCAGTCTTCTGGCCACTACTGAGTTTTCCAAATTTGCTGGCATATTGAGTTCAGCACTTTAACAGCATTATCTTTTAGAATTTTAAATAGCTCAGCCGGAATTCCATCACTTCCTCTAGCTTTGTTCATAGTGATGCTTCCTAAAGCCTACTTAACTTCACACTCCAGGATATCTGGCTGGATTGTGAGGGACCACACCATGGTTATCCAGGTCATTAAGACCTTTTTTTTATGTATAGTTCTGTGTAATTTTGCCATCTCGACTTAATCTCTTCTGCTTCTGTTAAGTCCTTACTGTTCCTGTCCTTTATTGTGCCCCTCCTTGCATGGAATGTTGCTTTGATATCTCCAGTTTTCTTGAAGAGATCTCTAGTCTTTCTCATTCTATTGTTTTCCTCTATTTCTTTGCACTGTTTATTTAAGAAGGCCCACTTCATGGATCACAGCCTTGTCATGGTGAAGGGGTTTGCATAACTCAATGAACCATCCATGCGGGGCCACCCGAGGTGGATGGGTCGTAGTGAAGAATTCTGATAAAACATGGTCCACTCAAGGAGGAAATGGCAAACCACTCCAGTATTCTTACCGCAAGAACTCCATGAACAGAATGAAAAGGCAAAAAGATATGACGTTGAAAGATGAGTCCCTCAGGTTGGAAGAGAGGAGGGCAATTACTAGTAGCTTCAGAAAGAATGAAGTGACTGGGCTAAAGCAGAATCAATGCTCAGTTGTGGATGTGTCATCTGGTGGTGAAAGTAAATTTAGTAATCACTGCAGATGGTGACTGCAGCGATGAAATTAAAAGACGCTTGCTCTTTGGGAGAAAAGCTATGATCAACCTAGACAGCATATTAAAAAGCAGAGACATTACTTTGCCGGCAAAGATCCGTCTAGTCAAGGCTATGGTTTTTCCAGTAGTTGTGTATGGATGTGAGAGTTGGACTCTAAAGAAAGGTGAGCGCTGAAGAATTGATGCTTTTGAACTGTGGTGTTGGAGAAGACTCTTGAGAGTCCCTTGGACTGCAAGGAGATCCAACCTGTCCATCCTAAAGGAAATCAGTCCTGAATATTCATTGGAAGGATTGATGTTGAAGCTGAAGCTCCAATATTTTGGCCACCTGATGCAAAGAATTGACTCATTTGAAAAGACCCTGACGCTGGGAAAGAGTGCAGGTGGGAGGAGAAGTGGACGACATAGGATGAGACGGTTGGATGACATCACTGACTCAATGGACATGAATCTGAGCAAGCTCTGGGAGTTGGTGATGGACAGGGAAGTGTGCTGCAGTCCGTGGGGTCACAAAGAGTCAAACATGACTGAGCTACTGAACTGAACTGAACTGAACTATGTATAATTCACACCTATTTTCTTACACTATCTCGATTTTCTGTTTGGTTTTCAGGAGGATTTTGGAAAGGTTCAGAAACTGCACTGCCATCATGATCTCATCAGGACCGAAACTCAAGATCAATTATTGTTTGATAGAATGTGGAAGGATGAAGCTTCTACAAATCCTTCATAAAATCTTATTGTACGATATGAGTTCCCTGAAAAGATCAGACTTCAATCATCTCATTTGATAGAAAAGTCAGTTGAGGCTCAGAAAGTGAAAATGACTTTCTCAAAGCCAGATTAAAAAGTAACAAAGTGAAGGGTGAAGCATGATTTTCATAGAACCTGGGTTTTGGAAGGGAACTCCGAGGTCATGTGGTCTATCTTCCTACTCAACACAGAAATCCCCGGAAGAGAAACAGCCAATATCCCCTTGAATACCCTAAAGAACCAAGGTACTAACTCAACACATTCTCATATGATGAACACAGACTTTTATCTTTTCATTTTCTTTTCTTTTTACTTTGAAAAGTCTAAGCTGATACAGACAAGGATGAATTGAAAGCGGTGCTGCTGCTCTTGTCGCCTATTTCTTCTCAGTTTAGAAACTGCCTTGGAAGCACCTCTGGGTTGATTCACAGTGTGAGTTGAAAACAATCCTCAAGTTCATCTAGTCTAATGTGATGCATTAGTCTCTGCTTAAACATACCTGGCAGCTCATTTTATCACCAGTTGTTCAGGAGTTCTTCCTAAAGTAAGATGATGAGCATGAGAATATATGTGGATTATGCAAGATTACATATATTTAAGAGATGCTTAGAATTTCTTATATTGAATGGAATTTTCTTTCCTATAACTTCTAAACTTTGTTTTTGGTTCTGCCCCCTGAAGTTATGCAGAATAAGTCCCATCACTCTTATGCTTTATAATCCTTGCAATATTGGAAGACAACTATTGGATTCTTTCTTCATGGAAAAGTCTTGTGTGTGTGCACGTGTGTGTATTTCATGATTATAAATGCCACCAGCACCTATTTCTCTTGTGGCATTCCCCTCAGTCTTCTCAACAATCTATTTAACCTCCTGTGGCTGAGCATACTCCCACCTATCATTTTTTTCTCTTGAAATGCCAAAAATAAAGAGTGAGAATAAACTTTATTCATCTGTGCATCACACTCTTATCAGCACAGCATAGTTCAGCTCAATTGCTCAGCCGTGTCCGACTCCTTGAGACCCCATGGACTGCAGCACACCAGGCCTCCCTGTCCATCACCAACTCCTGGAGTTTACTCAAACTCATGTCTATTGAGTCAGTGATGCCATCTAACCATCTCATCCTCTGTCGTCCCCTTCTCCTCCTGCCCCCAATCCTTCCCAGCATCAGGGTCTTTTCCAATGAGTCAACTCTTCACATGAGGTGGCCAAAGTATTGGAGTTTCAGCTTCAACATCAGTCCTTCCAAAGAACACTCAGGACTGATCTCCTTTAGGATGGACTAGTTGGATCTCCTTGCAGTCCAAGGGACTCTCAAGAGTCTTCTCCAACACCACAGTTCAAAAGCATCAATTCTTTGGCGCTCAGCTTTCCTTATAGTCCAACTCTCACATCCATACACAACTACTGGAAAACCCATAGCCTTGACTAGATGGACCTTTGTCAGCAAAGTAATGTCTCTGCTTTTTAATATGCTGTCTAGGTAGATTTGGGGTCTCTTATTATACCTGATTCAAGTTCAGCTTGCAGTCAATTATTAGTACCTAATCTTTTCTCGCGGACTTCTAGTAAAGCGGTTCTTCCACTTTTCAAGTGCAAGCACTTGATATTTTTGGTCCTAGATGCAAAACAACAGCTTGGTAAACACCTATACAATTATTCCAGAATTCCATTTGATTTATTGCACCTGGGGACTTTGACTATTTTAAAAAACCAAGGTTCTGTCTCAGATGGTTCATACCTTCTTCGGATTTCATTGTTTTTGAGCCGTGTTTCTTCTATTCTTTTCAATTTTAAGGAAATATTCCTAAATGAAGAAGACAAAAGAAAGCTAGGCGAACAGTCCTTTTTTTAAAACTCTTAGTAATAGTTTCCTATCACTTCCTCTAACTCCCTGGACACTACTTGCTGTTGTTTAGTCTCTAAGTTGTGTCTGACTCCCTGTGACCCCATGGACTGTGACCCTCCAGGGTTCCCTGTCCCTGTATTTTCCAGGCAAAAATACATCTCCAGGGGATCTTCCTGGATCAGGGACTGAACCTGCATCTCCTGCACTGGCAGGAGGGTTCTTTACTGCTGAGCCATTTGCTGGACACCACTGCTGAGTCTTTTTACCACTTTCTGCAGCTGTATACCATTGAGTGTCCAAGCAGAGGTGCAGCCTGCCCTTGTTCTTCTACTTTGGGGTTGGGGCCAAGAGAGAGGGAGACAGAAAGAGAAGGAGAAAGACCTATTCAACCTTATTTAAGGGACAGATACCTGCTGTCAGTATGGCTTGACCTACATTCCCCTTCCATTTGCTACCAGGACAATACCATTATGGTCCTCTAGCACCCTGCATTTTCTTATCTATGAGATATGACTATTTAATGATAACCTGAAGTTCCTTTGATCTTAGACCATTCATAACATTATAGCTGATTTCTTTATCACTCCCATATTTACCTTATCTATTGAGCCTGTGCATCAAGGAAGATGCTTATGATTGTAAGTATATGTCTAGGGATCAAGACGTCAAAAGTTTCAACCTCAATGCGAGTTTTCAAACACTGACCGATCCATTATACCAAGGGCTAACAAGACCACTGGTGAAAGTCTTGAAAATAAACATACCTCAGAGCAAATAGAGAGAAAGGTTAAGTGAAATTTTAAGTTCATTCTTATCATTCCTCCTGATAATGCCCAAGTACTTTGTCTTAGGTTGTGTTTTTATGTTGATAAGGAAGAGAGTGGAGGTTGCGAGGTAGAAAAGGAAATAGGGCTAAGAGATGGGATCAAGAATATAACATACACACTGCCATTAAACTGCTCTATGAGCTGGAATTCAGACATTGTATTTCCATTTCCAGAATTGTGATGAGCATCGTGAAGTCAGTAAATGTTACCAAGACAGATGTATGTATTTTCATTTTTTTATTCACCATCGATTGAATTCTTCCACGCATCCACTTACCTACATTCCAGTTTAAGAAATAGAACAACTCCACGACTCATATAGCTGTCTTTGTGCCATCAACAGTCTCACCCATTTTCCTGTTCCCTTATAGACCACTTTCCTGTATTTTCTGTTTACAAATCTATTCTTTTTATTCATTATTTTGTGACTTATATCATTATGTCTAAAGGCAAATGTTTATTTTTGCCTGTTTCTAAACTCTACTTAAGTGGAATACCACTGTATGTTTCTGAACCTTGATTTTTTTCCTGTTCAATTTCATATCTCTGAGATTAATCTATGTTACTGTATATTGCTGTAGTTCACTTATTTTCACTGTTGTATAGCATTCTATTTATTCAACAATATATTTATCTATTTTTTGTTGATGAGTATTTGGGTTGCTTCTAATACTTTGCTATCACATGATGTGCAAGCATGAACATTCTTATGCATGTGTCCTGGTGGTACATACCAGAATTTCTCTAGATATTTATCAAGGAATAGAGTTGTTAGATTAACAGGTATGTACATTCTCAGGCTAACTTGATAACATCAGTTTTTCCAAACCATTAGGGCCGATTTTCACTTTTGCATGCTATTTATAAAAGTTCTGGTAGAAATCACATTCTTGCCAAATTTGGTATTACTGAACTTTTTAATTTTTCTAAATGTATTGAATATGAGAGATTTCATTATGGTTTCAATTAGTATTTTACTAAAAAAGAGATTGATTTTTTTAAATTTGGTGCTTCTGAGAAGTGATTGCCCATTTTTCTACTGGATTATTAATATTTGTCTTCTTGTAAATTACTTATTTTTATGGATGTTTGTAGGGCTTCCCAGGTGGCGCAGTGGTAAAGAATTTGCCAGCCAGTGCAGGAGATGCAAGAGATGCAGGTTCAGTCCTTGGGTTGGGAAGATCCCCTGGAGCAGGAAATGGCAACCCACTCCAGTACTCTTGCCTGGAAAATTCCATAGACAGAGGAGCCTGGTGGACTACAGCCCATGGGGTTGCAAAGAGTCAGACACAACAGAGAGCACATGTGCGCACATGTGCACACACATACACACACACACACACACACACCCCACACACACATACACACAAGTACTCAGACATTTGTATTGCTCCTGAGATGTTCTTTACAGATTCTGGATACTAATCCTTTGTCAATTATAGGTGTTACAAGTTTCTTCACCAAATTTATATCTTGTGTCCTTAACTTTCTTTATGTTACCCTTTTAAAGACAAACTTTCTTAATTTTAATCTAGCTTCACTAGATGGTCTATGTATGAGACAATATATTTCCCCAGTCTGATAAGTAAATATTTTAAATTTTGATATCTAATTTATCAGTTAATTTATTTTATAATTGCTGCTTCAATGTTCATCCAACAGAAAATTTTAACCCCAGTGCAAATTTAGCTTTTAATTTTATCTCTCTGAGTTAATTGCCTTGTATGCCAAGGTAAGGGTTTGAGGCTCATTTTTTCTCATATAGATATCCAGTTGTCCTAGGACAACTGTTAAAAATTTTCCTTTTCCCACTGACTTGCTTGATTGTCTTTGTCAAAAATCAATTAATACTATAATTATGGGTATATTTTGAATTCTGTTTGTAGTTATATGTCTTCAAATATTTTTTCAGCCTTATTCTTTACCTCTTCTGGGTTCCCAATTACACATATATTAGATTGCTTAATATTGCCATATGGGTCTCTGAAGCTTTGTTCTTTTTAGTCAATATTTTTCTACTTCCTAGGCTGTGTAATTTCTATTGTTCTAGTTTTATGCTGACTGACTCCTTTGCCATCTCCAATCTGCTGTTAAACTCGTTCAGTGAATATTTCATTTCAGTTATGGTAGTTCTCAGCCCTAGAATTTCCATTTTGTTCTTTATTTTTTTATAGGTTTTAGTTTTCTGATTATATTTTCCATGTGTTCATCAGGAATGCTGTTATTGTTTAGTCACTAAGTCAAACCTAACTCTTTTGCGACCCCCATGGACTGTAGCCCACCAGGCTTCTCTGTCCACAGGATTTCCCAGGTAAGAATACTCAGTGGGTTGCCATTTCCTTCTCTAGGGGATCTTTCAGACCCAAGGATGGAATGCATGTCTCCCTGCATTGGCAGGCAGATTCTTTACCACTGACCACCACGGATCTTCCTCTAAATCCTTGGACATGTTCTCAGTAGCTACTTGAAAGCCTCTGTCGCCCATCGCAGCATCTGCATTGCCTTGAAGTTGGAGGCTATTAACTTATTCTGTGTATAGATCACACTTTTCTGTTTTTTTCACGTGTCTATTGATAATTGATTGATATTGGGCATTGTAAAAGTGAATAAGATCTGGATTCTGTTATTTCCCCTTGAAGAATGATTTCTTTTACCTTAGTTGGACCCCAACTCCAACTTTTGTCTTTCCTGCAATGAACCAAAGCCTAAATGTTTCCTCCTTTCTTTCAGCTTCCATCATTTTTGTTTGTTTGTTGTGGCCACACCTCCTTCTGGAGTCTACCCTATGCAAAGAGAGCTAATGTTCATCCAAGGATGTCAGTGAGTTATACATGCAACCTTTCTGTGGATCCTTACCATCTAGGATTCCTCACCTTATCATCTACCTTTTTGTTTTTTACCAGTTTCAAGTTCTGTTCTTTAACACATTAAGCCAGTAAAGCTGTGTTAGTCACTCAATTGTGTCCAACTCTTGCGACCCCATAGACTGTAGCCTGCCAAGCTCCTCTACTATGGGATTCTCCAGGCAAGAATACTGGAGAGGGTTGCCATTTCCTTGTCCAGTCCAGCTCTTTAGGACCCCATAGACTATAGCCCTGCAGGGTGCTCTATCCATGGAATTTTCTAGGCAAGAATACTGGAAGGGGTTATCATTCCCTTCTGCACTTTACTACCTTAGAATGTCATAAACTAGAATATTTAATTCACAGTTCATTTATCAACGGTTGACTCCTGACTGGCATCTTGCTGCTTTTGGTAACTCATGTTTTTCCAAAAAGTTGGATAACTCTATTTTTTTTCATATTTTCTAATTGTTATTTGAGAAAAGGTGAGTTTAGCCAAGCTATTCTACTGTTCCTAGAAGCTGGAACAAGCTTTTTAAAATTAAACTTTCTAAGTGTTTGTTGCTGGATATAGAAATGAAATTAATTTTTGCATATTGATTTTATATTCAACATCCTTACTTAACTCTCTTTTTTATTAAAATAAATTAGGTCATTGTAGGTTTTCTACATATAAATCATGTAATTGTGGGAAATAATAGACCTTTTAAAATTTCCTTTTATTGATTTTACTTTGTAATATGTTTCTTAGCTTTCTGCTCTAGCTAGGATAGTCAGTGCAATGTTGAAAAAAGTGTTGAGACTGAACACCCTTATTTATCTTATTAAGAATATTTTCAAGATTTCATCACTAAAATATTACATTTAACTGTTTGTTTGTTTGCTTTTTGGCTGCTTTGTGAGGCATGTGGACTCTCAGTTCCCCAACCTAGCATCAAACCTGAGCCCCCTACAGTGGAAATGTGGACTCAGCCGCTGGACCTCTGGGAAGTCCCTAAAATATTATATTTCACTGTTATAGGAATTTTCTTCTTTTGCTTACTCCTAAGAGTTTTCAAATAATAATAAATACATGCATAATTCTACAAAACACTTTTTGCATCTATTGAAATGACCATATTACTTTTTCATATTTTCTTTTAATTTAATCCATTGAATTATAATAATTGGTAGCCTAATGTTGAACTAATCTTAATGCAGAAATGTAACCCAAGTTGGCCATCACATACCCTTTTCAATGCATCCCTAGATAATACTTGCTATCATTTTGTTCAGGACTTTTGCATGGATGTTCATGAGAGATACTGAACTATAATATTCATTTCTTCTACTGTTATTCAGTTATTAGTGTCAACATTTTGCTAAGATTATAAATGAGAAGGAGAGTGTTCCCTTTTTACTGTATTTTGCAATAGTTTAGATACCGGAGAAATATGTCTTCTTTGAACGATACAATTTGGCATAAAGGAAAGAAAAACTTCCTTGGACTTGGTGCCATTTTTAGGAGAAGATTTTACTACAAATTCAGTAATTTTAATTGTTATAGCTAGTCAGCTTTTTATTTTTATTAACTCAGAATTGATAATTTATTTGGGGGGTGCTTTGTCCATTTCATCCTTTTCAAATTTATTGTCATTGAATTGCTTATAGTATCCTATTTGTATCCAATTTTATCTCTGTAGTGGTCATAGTTTTAAATTCTTTTCCATTTCTAATACTTCTGGTTTGAGCTCTCTCTCTTTTGGATTGGTTAATCTCACCATGGGCTTCATGGACAGCTCAGCTGGTAAAGAATCCACCTGCAATGCAGGAGACCTTGGTTCGATTCCTGGATCAGGAAGTTTCCCTGGAAAAGGGATAGGCTACCTACCCCAGTATTCTTGCCTGGAGAATCCCCAGGGACAGAGAAACTTGGTGGGCTGTGGTTAATGGGGTTGCAAACAGTCAGACACAACTGAGCGACTAAGCACACACAATCTCACCATAGTTGTGTTAATTGTGTTAGTCTTTTCAAAGAACCAACATTTGCTGTTGTTATTATATCTTTGGAATTTTTTTACATGCATTGACGTTGCTTTATCATTTTCATTTCCTCCTGCTCTTTCCTTTGGGTTTATTTTGTTGTCCTTTTTTTCTAAAGTTAGATGTTCATCTTATGCATTTCCACCCATTTTTTTCTTTACCAACATAAGTTCAGTTCAGTTCAGTCGCTCAGTCGTGTCCGACTCTTTGCGACCCCATGAATTGCAGCACGCCAGGCCTCTCTGTCCATACACCAACACAAGTAATTAAGGCTAACAATTTTTAACTCTATACTTTTTGAAGTGAAGTCTATAAATATTTCCAGACCCCATGCTTTCCTGTTTTCCCCTTACCTCATGGATCACTCTCTCCTTACCTCCTTTGCTGTTTTTTCTTTTTAGCAATCTCTGAAAGCCAGGGTACTCAAATGCTCAGTAATTGGACTTCTTCTGTTCTTTATCTTCACACATTCCTTTCACAATTTAATGCTAGGCTACAGTTATATATATAATTACTATATTATACTATATATAAATATATACCTTAGGAAACATCACTATGAACAAAGCTAGTGGCGGAGATGGAATTCCAGTTGAGCTATTTCAAATCCTAAAAGATGATGCTGTGAAAGTGCTGCACTCAATATGCCAGCAAATTTGGAAAACTCAGCAGTGGCCACAGGACTGGAAAAGGTCAGTTTTCATTCCAATCCCAAAGAAAGGCAATGCCAAAGAATGCTCAAACTACCGCACAATTGCACTCATCTCACATGCTAGTAAAGTAATGCTCAAAATTCTCCAAGCCAGGCTTCAGCAATACGTGAACCGTGAACTTCCAGATGTTCAAGCTGGTTTTAGAAAAGGCAGAGTAACCGGAGATCAAATTGCCAACATCCGCTGGGTCATCAAAAAGGCAAGAGAGTTCCAGAAAAACATCTATTTCTGCTTTATTGACTATGCCAAAGCCTTTGACTGTGTGGATCACAATAAACTGTAGAAAATTCTGAAAGAGATGGGAATACCAGACCACTTGACCTGCCTGTTGAGCAATCTATATGCAGGTCAGGAAGCAACAGTTAGAACTGGACATGGAACAGACTGGTTCCAAACAGGAAAAGGAGTATGTCAAGGCTGTATATTATCACCCTGCTTATTTAACTTATATGAAGAGTACATCATGAGAAGCACCAGGCTGGATGAAGCACAAGCTGGCATCAAGATTTCTGGGAAAAGTATCAATAACCTCAGATATGCACATGACACCACCCTTATGGCAGAAAGTGAATAAGAACTAAAGAGCCTCTTGATGAAAGTGAAAGAGGAGAGTGAAAAAGTTGGCTTAAAGCTCAACATTCAGAAAACTAAGATCATGGCATCTGGTCCCATCACTTCATGGCAAATAGATGGAGAAACAGTGGCTGACTTTATTTTGGGGGGCTCCAAAATCACTGCAGATGGTGGTTGCAGCCATGAAATTAAAAGACGCATACTCCTTGGAAGAAAGTATGGCCAACCTAGGCAGCATGTTAAAAAGCAGAGACATTACTTTGCCAACAAAGCTGAGAGCCAAAGAATTGATGCTTCTGAACTGTGGTGTTGGAGAAGACTCTTGAGAGTCCCTTGGACTGCAAGGAGATCCAACCAGTCCATCCTAAAGGAGATCAGTCCTGAGTGTTCATTGGAAGGACTGATGTTGAAGCTGAAACTCCAATACTTTGGCCACCTGATGCGAAGAACTGACTCATTTGAAAAGACCTTGATGCTGGGAAAGATTGAAGGTGGGAGGAGAAAGGGATGACAGAGGATGAGATGGTTGGATGGCATCATCAACTCAATGGACATGAGTTTGGATAAACTGCAGGAGTTGGTGATGGACAGGGAGACCTGGCGTGCTGTAGTACATGGGGTCGCAAAGAGTCAGACATGACTGAGCTACTGAATTGAACTGAACTGAAATATATACCATGTAGTATATTATCATATATGGTTATATATATATATATATATATATATATATATGTATAACTAACTCCAAAATTTTTGTCTCTAGCTAGATTCCTGTCTTGAAATCCCTACTTACATATGCATCCAAGGACTCTACTTAGATGTCTTATAAAACTTTCTCAAATTATCACACTTACTATAGGTCAGATTTTTGTCCAGAAAATAGTCACGCCACTCATTTTCACCATAGGAGTATATCCTTCCCTATCCCTTTGTTGCTGGGTGTAGCCGTGTGACTTGACTTGTCCAATGGAAGGTCAGCAAATGTGACATGAAGAAAGGCTTAAGGCTTAAGCAAACGTGACATGTTTGTGCAGAGGGATTTGTTTGCTTGGGTTTTTGCCATTGTCATGGGAAGAACATGCCCTGAGTAGCCCACCAGTTCCAAAATAAAGTGGTATATAGAGTAGAGGCTGACCCACAGGTCTGCAGCTTGAAGCAAAGCCATCATAGCCAGTGTTACTGTTGTTTAGTCGCTAAGTCATGTCCAACTCTTTGTGACCCCATGGACTGTAGCACACCAGGCTCCTCTGTCCATGGGATTTCCCGGGCAAGAATACTGGAGCGGGTTGCCATTCCCTTCTCCACAAAGCCAATGTGCCAGTACACAGTCTGAAGCAGAGCATCCAGGCTGACCTGAAAGTTCATAAGCAAAATAATAAAAGGTTGTTATTATATGCCACTGAACTTGGGGGTGGTTTATTACATAGCAAAAGCCAACTGATACAGAAATTTGTATCTAGAAATGGGTGCTTATGCTAGCAGAAATCTAAAATATATGGACCTGGCTCAGGAAGCTATTAACTGGAGCTGAAGAAATGGAGTCCTGTGCTATGTGGTGGTAAAACATTTGGTAAACTGCCTCCTGTGATCATTAGGAAGACAGAATATGTACCTAATGAACTGGTTGAGTGAGTAATATCAAGGCAAAATGTGGAAATATAACCTGGCTTCTCCCGACTATATTTAAGAAGATATTACAGGAGAGGTATAAATTCAGGTTAAGTATTAGCTTGGGTTCAAACAGAATTAAAAGGAAACAGAAAGTCAAAAAGTCCATAACTTGCAGCCTTGAAAAATAAAACTCTTTCTCACCAAATCAAAGATTCCAGGAAGAAGCAAATATCTCATTAACTCTTGTAGGTCAATCCCCACTGGCTGTGCCCCAATCTTATCAGCTTCTGAAGGTAAAGAACTGCTACTTAGCCCTATTGCTTTGGGGTCCCATCATTTCCATTGCATTAATAAACCAAGTTTTGTGACAGCCTCTTCTGTTGACAGCCTGACCTGCATGAGAGAAATGCCACTGAACTTGGTAATGTTAGCCCCCTCCCCTACTTCAGGACAGTCTTGGAGGGAATGTCCTCTTGGTCCTCTCAGGGAACATAATCTCCTGGTGTGCGTTCTGGCCTCTGATAATGCATCCACTCCAGTGTGCTTACTTCCAAGAGCCTGAGCCTCCTAAAGTATTCCTTGTTGTTGTTCAGTCACTAAGTCATGTTTGACTCTTTGCAACCCCATGGACTGCAGCACGCCAGGCTTCCTTGTCCATCACCAACTCCCGGAGCTTACTCAATCTCATGTCCATTGAGTTGGTGATGCCATCCAACCATCTCATCCTCTGTCATCCTCTTCTTCTCCTGCCCTCAATCTTTCCTACCATCAGGGTCTTTTCCAATGAGTCAGCTCTTTGCATCAGGTGGCCAAAGTACTGAAGCTTCAGCTTCAGCATCAGTCCTTCCAATGAATACCCAGGATTGATCTCATTTAGGGTGGACTGGTTGGATCTCCTTGTTGTCCAGGGTACTTTCAAGAGTCTTATCCAACACCACAGTTTGAAAGCATCAATTCTTCAGTGCTCAGTTTTCTTTATGGTCCAACTCTCACATTCATACGTGACTACTGGAAAAACCATAGCTTTGACTAGATGTACCTTTGTCGGTAAAATGTCTCTGCTTTTTAATATGCTGTCTAGGTTTGTCATAGCTTTTCTTCCAAGGAACAAGCATGTTTTAATTTCATGGCTGCAGTCACCATCTGCAGTGATTCTGGAGCCCAAGAAAATCAAATTTCCCATTGTTTCCATTTTTTCTTATACCATCTTTAACAGCAACTCAGGCACTTCTGTTCTTCTCAGAATAAGCTATTATTTTCTATAGGTATCTATGTTTCATTATAACAATGAGTTTGTCTCAAGCCCTAAAATCTTTTCCAGGATGTAAAACCATATTCTGAGAGTATGCCCCAAGTTGGTGGGCATTTCTTTTCCAGTCTTAAGTTTCAGCACCTAAGCACCTTCAATATTCCTCTGACTTCTGCCAAGAATTGCTGTTTGATTCTTGCATCTTCTCTGGGATATAGTCTCTTCCCTTCCCTATAAGGCTCAATGCTTACCCATGCGTGTTGTGCTGGGATTTAACCCCAATAGTTGGTCTGGCGACTGGGAATGGAAGTACAGGAAACTCCTTACATGAGTGCCTATTGCTTTGTGGAAGAAAGCCCTCTGCAGTGTCTTCCAAAAGAGGGAAAGTGCCAGCTCTTATTAGGTATAAGTAGTTCACCTCTCCATGCTTCAAAGGTTCAGGAGTCTACAGGGGTACAGTCCCCATGACATCCACCCAGATGTCCCTGTAACCATACTGAAGGGTTTAAAAGGTTTTCCCAACTAGGGCCTCCTTACCTGAATCTTGGCTGAAGGAGTCAACATCATAAGTTCTGTGACTCTACCTACCAGAACCTGCATTTGCTCCTCTGCTGAACCTTACCATCCACTCTAGGAGATAGTGACTTTTCTAAGTTACCAAAAGGCTCTCTGGTCAACACAGTTATATTTCAGCTGTTTGTCAACTACTCTTAGTTTTTCATTTCCCCTGTAGGGAGTTAAGGCAACTTAGTAATAACCAGCCAATTCCATTGTCCTGTATACATTGTTCCCCTCTACCTTTCCAATGCCTGAACCATCACACCAAGAAAGGTATTCCTTCCAGGGGGGCACTTTTCAAAGTTACAAGTAGTGGGAGTTCAACCAATTGGACCACCATTTTATGGCAAGAACTGTCTGTGAACCACATACCACTCTGGTTGAGACCCTTTGGACAGTCAGATGGTGATCAGGGATCCATTCCCAAACTCCATCCCACCGCCTGACTCTTTTTGACCTCTTCCAGGAATGACTGTGTCAGCTTGGGTTTTCAAAGACACCAAGATGGAGTCAAAAACACAAGACATTTATTTGGGATAATACCTCTGAAAGATACTGGAACAGGGAACCAGGAATAAGCAAAGATGTAGGTCCATCACCACTGAAAGGAGAGCGGGAAGGAAGGAAGATTAGGTAGGAAGAGCCTCACAATGCAGTACAGCTCTGGCCAGCCCCATGTTCGGCAGTCAAGGCTAGATTATCACCCTACCCACACACATACCCCTGTGCTCCGTCATTGGCTGGGAGGCTGGAGGACACACCACAACAGACTCCAAAACACTGCAACTGGAGAATGCTGCCTCATTGCATTCATTGTGGGGGCTTCTCTCCTGAAAGGAGATCTGAGTAACGTACTTCCATGGTTTCTGTAATCCTCTAGCAGAAGAGGCCCAGAAGGCTTTCCAGGTCATACCAATGGAAGAAGAATCACATCAGCTCTGCTACTATTATAGTCATGCTATTGCGGGACTGCTGTGTGCCAGTAATCTGTAAGTTCATGGTTATACGAAAATGACAATATCACCTGCATCGTGACTCACAATTTGCAGAGGACTCAGACACGTAAAATAATAACTGGGGTACAATGCTGAGATCAGTACAGTCTACATAAACACAGAGTTCTCTAGGAGCATAAGTGGGAGATTGATTTCTTCTGCCTTGGCCAGTCAGGGGAGGCTTCACAGAGGTGGGCCACTAAAAGAAGAGCAAATGTTGACTGGCTGGCAAGTCGTGGGGCCAGGGCACTCCAGGCAGAGGTAGCTGTGTCCTCAGCAGACCTAGAGCTCACTGGACCATGGCAGCAGCCCAGTGACTATGTGCTGAAATAAACAGGGTGTTTAAAGTGGGAGTCTTTAGGTGGCCAGATACAGAAACTAGCTCAAATAAAAAGAGGTTTTATAAAGGACCTGGAAATCTCATTGTATCCAAAACCCAAAAATTTCAAAATAAATACAGCTGGGTGCTCTGGGAATTATCACTGGGTACCGGAAAATCTTCTAAACTGCAGTAATTTCTCTCTGCTTCTCAGTGCTCCAAAGCAGCCACAGGCCTCCACTTTCCATACACCTGTAAAATGGAGTATTTCCTGCCATGTCAATAAAAAAGGATGTCACAGACATCAGAGGTTCTGGCCCTCCAAAGGTGAATTTCTGAGCCCAGGAAGAACAATGCCTGCTATCCAGCAGCCAACGAGCTGTTGCCACAAGCTGCCATCACTCCTTACAGTGAGCAAGGAAATAGGATGTGAATAATTAAATCACAGGATGATGGTCCCAGGCAGCATATGAAAGGAATGAATCAGTAAGCCCAGACTCTTGTATTTTCTTATACATAGAAAAGGGCTAAATTCCTTGAGATATCTGGTTTCCTTGCATGCACGCATGCTAAGTCATTTTAGTAGCATCTGACTGTTTGTGACCCTATGGACCATAGCCCATCAGGCTCCTCTGACCGTGGGATTCTCCAGGCAGGAATACTGGAGTGGGTTGCCATGCTCTCCTCCAGGGGAATCTTCCCAACCCAGGAGTCGAACCCACATCTCTTACATCTCCTGCACTGGCAGGAGGGCTCTTTACCACTAGTGTCACCTGATTTTCCTTAGTTAACAATAATCTTTTGATGTTCAGTCTACCTGCCCCTTGTTGCAAGCTTCTATATAATCTGACTCCTCCCACTGCCTCCTCGGAACAATTTTCTCAGGGTTTCTTGAGATACTGTCTCCCAGGCTTGAAGTCCTAAAAATTCTCACCCAAGAAAACATATTAATAACTCTCAACTTCTTTGTAGTTCAGCTGCTCAGTTGCGTCCAACTCTTGGCGACCCCAGGACCTCAACTTCTAGGTTGTGACTATTTTTGAAATCTACACACCCCTGCTCCGTCTCCTCTCAGCAAACAGGATCCATCACTTACCAGCTGCCCAGGACTCGAACCCAGTCACCTCCATTCCCTGGTCTACATACATGACCTTCCAACTCCAACACTCTCCACCAATCGACCACAGTCTCCAGATGCCTATGTCTCTTTGTATAGTGATGCTTGCAACATACTTTGACATGCATGAAAAATAAGATGTATTAAGGGATCACTAGAAGAATGTTGAGATGCATAGATAATTGAGAAAACAAGTAAAATGTTAAGCATAAAATTCAGTGGTAGGTTTATAGATATTTAACTTATAATTCTTCAAAATTTTCTTAAAGTTTGACATGTTTCATAATAAAGTGATAAGGGATACCCAAATTCTCAAAATGATGAAACTGGCCCAGATTTTGCAAGTTCCAGGCCAGGGAATGAGTTGTCTGGCTATCTCTTGTCAGGAGTTTGTTGCTGGGTCAATCAGCCATGACCAAGGGGGCAAGAAGTCATAAGAGACCAAAGGCATCTCCCTCGAGGGGCTGTATGCTAGGCTGATACTGTGAAACATGCCTCCACCGCAGGATTAAAGGAGACAAGGTAACAATGAATGTGTGGAACTAGATTTTTACTGTATTCAAGATGAAAACACTGTATCTTTGTATGTAAAACTCAGAGCCAGGCGAAAAAGCAAAGAACTCGACAGTTATTCCAAGTGCTACTCAGAAAAGGAAGTGTCTGCCCTTCCGACACGCTCTGCCCTTCCTTCCCCCACAAATCCCATTACTCAGAGGGAGTACATCTCCAGCCTTGGCAACAGGCAGGTTGTTTTCATTTGCCAGGAAGTAATGAGCCTTGACTTAAGGGATCTCTTAGGTAAGGAAGAGAATGAGATACAAGCAAGGCCAGAGTGAAGAGAAAGCGTGGCAGGAAGCAGAAGAAACACGCAGGATAAAACAGTTTCTATGCAGTGACAAAATATAGCTGGTGAACTCAGAAGTTTTCTGCCATAATAAACAAGCAGAAGAAGTGCAAGAAGTGGACATATAACTTTATGGCCTGTGAAATTGAATCGCCTCTTCCAGATTTTTACCTTTTGGTGGACAATGAGGAACTTTGTCATCTCAGGCAAGGGTGGGTCATAAAAGCCACTGGAAGGGGAGAAATCAGGCCTGTCTGATTAGAATCCAGGAGGCCTTGGTTTTTAGGAAAGGCTTTATATATCTGAGCATCACCCAGTGGAAGCCACAAGCTTTGTGAATTACAGTGTGTCTCAGACTCTAGAGTCCAAGCCTCACCCATTGTAAACACTAGTGAAAGGCAAGGCCGCCCCCTTAAATCAACAGCCTGAGAGAGAAAGCAAACCTAGACAGAACAGCTGGGCAAGGAAGATGGGTGGGGAGCCCCCCAGGCCGAGGCAGCCGAGCGAGTTCTATAGCTGATAAGGCTTTGGGGTCCCTCTCAGTAGAGTTTCTTTCACTCGCCTGACCTGCCCCAGGCTATGTTTGGTAACACAACTTACTAAACGAACACAGTTCATTCTACAAAAAATGAAATACACCATTCCTCCCCCATCGTCTTTCTGTCCAGCTAGAAAAAAGATGAGAAGAGCAAGGAGGTTGGGAAAGATGCCATTCTTGTATGGTCTTGCCAGACTGTGATGTAGAATTTCAAGCTCTGAATTATTCAGTTCTACTCAACTTATTTCCTGAATATTGAATCCATCTTCTTTTCTCCGTTGCCTCTTCTCTGTTCTCGCCAACACTGTCTTAGTGTCTCGGTTGTACTGTAGTGTTTGAACAACTATTTTTCCTGCTGTAGCATGGCTTTCCTTCAATCCAGATTCCATTAGCTACTAGGAGATTTCTTAAAGCAGAAGCTGGTGAAGGTACTACCCCAGTCAGTGGATTCCATTTTTCTAAAGACCTGGTTGACTTGTTATTCATGGTCTTCTGTGACTTCTTCATGGAAACCTTCCAGAATCCTTAGAATAGGTCCAGTTCCCTTCCTCTGTGCTCTCAGAGTCCCCTGAGTATACCGATATTGCAAGATGCAACCGTAGATGTTTTGCTCTTGTATTGTATAATTTCTATATTTGTTAAAGGGGAAAAGCCAATATTTTTTCTCTTATGGTGGAAGGATCTGATAAGACTAAAGTGATTGATGGAGCCAAGTCCAGGGCTTGACCTGGACTCATTATGGATGGAACTAAAGCTGTGTAACTATCTGAAACCTCTCCTCCATTCCTAGCCAAACAATCAGATCAAGCCTATTTAGTTACTGCCCTCAGGCAATGGACTTGGGTGGAGTTTGGTTTCTTTGGGACTGAAAGTTCGACTGGAATTCCTATCCAAGTCTAAACTGTAGGGCAATTTAATCCAGTCTCAAAAAGAGACAACTGGAAAGGGTAGGATTGAAGAATTCGTAGAAAGGGAGACCAAGACCCGAGGGGCCGAAAGCTGGGACCAAAAGCACGAATGAGGAACAGATGAGACAGGATCTAACTATGCGGTACCTGAACAACGGGCTCAGAAGCCCAGTGGTAAATCTCTACTATTTAAGTGCAAGTGACCACATGGCAGTTGGACGATGGGGGCATCTTAAAGAATTACAACAAAGCAAACAGGACTTTTGGAGGAGCAAACTGTTTCAGGATCATGCAACAAGGATGCCACTTCAAAAGAAATATAGGGTTAGCCAAAAAGTTCATTCAGTTTTAAGTAAAAATAAAAGACACATTTTTCGTTCTCATGAAGAAATTTATTGAACACTATATTCACCAACCTAACGAACTTTTTGGCCAACCCAATACATTTGTCATGAAATTTGTGAAGCTTAAGCTTCCGGTCCTTCATTTGCATGGGTCCCTTTTAATGCCCTGCATGTAATGTTTTATTTGTAGTGTTAAGTATCTTTTCTTGTATTAGCTTTAGGCCCCACAAAAGCTGTATTACTCTACCTTTGAGCATTGCCAAGTTAACTAATTTAATAAGGTTAGCCAAAGTTCTCTGTCTCGAGTAGTTACTCTCCATTAGAATAACTCCCAGGGTAGGAGTCAATAACCCTTCAACTGAAACTGCGAAGCACAAAGGAAGGGAACCAAGAAGAACCTCAGGATCTAGGAAATCCTTTCTAACCATGAAAAGCAAGTGCTTCATATGGGCTAATAGTCACCAAATAACTCATCAAACAACTTCATTTGAGCATCAGAGCTTATAGAATATGACAGGAGGGATTATTTATATGAAAAAAAAAAATGATCCAACCAAGAAAGTGAGTGTGTATGCACACGGGTGTGGGAGAGAAAGAAAAAGAGAAGGAGGGAAGAAGGGAGAGATGTGATGTAGAAAGCAAGAAAGTAAATTAAGAAATAGAAACACAGTGAAAACATATGGAAATAGGGGGTTCAGAGGGAAAAAGATAAAAGGATGGTGTCAATTTAATTGTGTTTTTTTTAAAGCTTCTTTATTTGGCTTCCCTCATAGCATAGTTGATAAAGATTCCACCTGCAATGCAGGAGACCCCGGTTCGATTCCTGGATGGGGAAGATCCACTGCAGAAGGGATAGGCTAACTATTCCAGCATTCTTGGGCTTCCCTGGTGGCTTAGCTGGTAAAGAATCGGCTTGTCATGCAGGAGACCTGGGTTCGATCCCTGGGTACCAACTCCAGCATTCTTGGGCTTCCCTGGTGGCTCAGCTGGTAAAGAATCCACCTGCAATGCAGGAGACTTGGGTTCAATCTCTGGGTTGGGAAGATCCCCTGGAGAAGGGAACAGCTATCCCCTCCAGTATAGTATACTGTATAGTTCATGGGGTTGCAAAGAGTCGACCACGACTGAGTGACTTTCACACATATATATTTTTTTTTTTCAATATTTATTTATTTGGCTGCACTGGGTCTTAGTTGCAGCATGTGGAACCTAATTCCCTGACCAGGGATAGAACCCAAGACTCCCTGGATCGGGAGCATGGAGTCTTAGCCATTGGACCCGAAGCCCCTCAACTTAATTTTAAAACAATGAACATACCTTCCAAGTAAATTTCTCCGTTTCTTCAGTGACAAGCCAGGTAGAATAAAGACCAATGTCTAAAATGTTTACAGGGAAGGAAGAGCAAAGCTTATAATCATTCAGTAGCAGAACAAAAAGTTCTTGCCAGTCTGGGTCACTGGGTCACTGCCAGGCGCATGGGATGGTGGCAGGCTGGAAAGAGAACCCAACCCAAGGCAGGTGCGTGTGTGTGTATGCGTGTGTGTGTGTGTGTGTGTGTGTGTGTGTGTGTGTATGTGTATAAAATCAGGCTACAATATAATTAGAGCCACATGGCTACCTTACATGTGTGATTTGAGATTAAAGAAACTCCAGGGAGACACTCAGGAGTGAATATATTTCCCCTCAATCAGCTGGTAGACTGCCGGAAATTGCATCATTAGAGAAGCATATTGAAGGTTAAGTACACTTTTCATGTGGTCCTCATTCAAATGGCAAATGCCCCTGATAAGGTCAACACAATAAATTATTAGCACCTTTCTGTAAATTAGGACATTTGATGACATTCCTACAGTGACTTGAGGGTTAAATTATCCTGAAAGCACAGGAGGGGTCTGGAGAAGTTGAAAATTCAAGACAGCATGGAGAGTCCTTGCCTACCCCATCTACGATGCGCCGTGGCCACATACGCTACTTAGAAAATTTAGTTCCCAGACCACTTCACTGACTTTACTGTTGCAAAAGCTATTTAGTCAAACTCATCCTGGGGCCTTAGCAAAACTGGCACTGAGAGAACACCCAGGGTGCCCGGCGACGTGGTGACAGAGCTGCCACCATCACGTCCTTGCCAGTGAGGAAATGCTAAAGCTTCTCCCCCACCGCTCTTGGGCTGGCAGCCACTGGAAAATTGACAAAGTAGTGAAAATCAAAAGGCAGAGTCTCGTTCTCATTTGGGCACTAGGAGAGCAAATGGAAAAGATGCGAATCAAAAGGAGTTTTATTTGAGATGCCTGATTTTGAGGAAGCGGGAAATATGGGATATCTTAGTCCCCTTTCCAGCTCAGTGATGGTGAAAATAAAGCTTCGGGATGATCTATAATGTAAAAGTTTGGAGATGACTTTGTTTCAGGGGAGAAAAAAAGCTCCAGAACTTCTGAATGTCAGGCTGTCTCGCAGATTGCTCACAGGAGAGGAAGGTTTGGCGACACCATTGCTCAGCGCTTGACGGGATTAATGGCCAGGGGGGAGGAGGATGTACACTTGTGGACCTGACAGCCCCCTTCATCAAACACGGGACCACCCAGTTGGAAAGTGAGCGATATGGTAGGGGCTGTGTGCTAAGGGAAGGAGGGAATTCGGCACAGCAGGCAACATAACGACTGACCTTGTAGTTGAGGGAAATTGTAAGAGCTCTCAGTGAAAGAAGATGGGAGGAGGAAATGAAATAGATGCCACTATAGAATAAGCAGTATTTGAGTCACAGACTCTCAAACTGAAAAAAAAAGATCTATCTTCACCCAATTTCCTCATTTCACAAATAAGAAAACTAAACTAATGACCACATCTAACAGGTAGTGAGTACTTATGAGGCAATTGACTACACACGAAACATCAGCTATCTTCTTTAGTCCTTCCTTCTTTAGTTCTTCCTTCTTAAGGGCTTCCCTGGTGGCTCAGATGGTAAAGAACCTGCCTGCAATGCAGGATACCTGAGTTCCATCCCTAGGGCAAGAAGGTTTCCCTGGAGTAGGGAATGGCTACCCACTCCTGTATTCTGGCCTGAAGAATTCCATGGACAGAGGAGCCTGGCAGGCTACAGTCCATGGATCACAAAGAGTTGGACATGACGGAATGACTATCACATGCTTCTGTAAAGTAGGCACTCTCGTCAAATTACAGGGAAGGCAACACTGTGAACTAAGCTGAAAGGGTTTCATTAGCTTGTGCAATATTATCCAGTTAATAAGTGGTGGACCCAGCTGGACCCCAGCATCTGTACCCTTAAGCTCCTTGTCATGAGGTCTATGGAAGCACAGAGCTTGAGGCACAGTTAGTCAGGGACTGATCCAGGCCTGGATTCGAGTTTCTCAACTCCTCATCTAGCCCTTACATCACCAACACTTAGTGCTTCTTCCCCCGCCCGGATGGACAGATTCAGTTTTTTCCCCCAGGTGCTCAGGATACAGGGCCACCCAGGCAGATAACTAATACCGAATCTCTTGACTTGCTCTGAGTTGCATGGGAATCACTCAGGTATCTGGGGGAAGTGGACATTTTCTTATACTGATGATAGAAGATCCTGGCATCTGTGAGAAGGTACTGTGGTTGAAGATACTGAGCCGATACATCACTGAGACTTATCACGGATAGATCACTTGCCGAGAGTCAGTGTCTTTGAGTTCTTCCTTGGAAAAGTGCAGCTCACTGATTTTTACTCCGGGATCACACTTTCTGGATGAGTTGTTATAAAAATCCTTGGGTTAAGAAAGAACTTGAGAAGTTATTTAGCCCATTGCCCTTCCTACAGGCAGGATATCATTTGAACTATCTTTTTGGAAAGTAATTTTGTTTTCCTTTCTTTAAAAAATAAAAATGTTAGCAAGGACCGCCACAGTCCCCTTGTGTGAAGAAGTTTCACTCCTCCTTAGGGTCAAAAGTTCTCCTAAATATCTAACTCAAGTCTTTCTAAGGAAATACAAACTTATTTTCTATTTTACTGAGTTCTCACCAAGGATGAACATTAACTATGTGTATAGCACAACTCCGGGTTGGGGATCTACGTGACCCTTGCTCTCCTTAAGATAATAAATACATTTAACCATCTCTGAATATATGTGGGATAAATAGCTTACTTAGTGGACCATGGGAGTCTGAAGTATGATCTACCAAAGTGAAAGCAGTCTTCAACTAGCAGCTTCTCATTGACCCCAAACCAATGAAGAATAAATCTAGGCCTCCCATGGGAATGAGTTGGAGGGAGAACCCTAAAGTTTCTGAAAATAGAATTGAAGTGGGACCTGGAAAACAATACTGAGGAAGAGGGAGCAAGGTGAGGGGAAGGACTTCAGAAGGAGGAGCAGGCAAGCAAGACTCTGGCTGAATTATGAATAAAGGAGGAACCAAAATCTGTACTTTCTGTGTTTGGGGGGATTTTCCACACTTTGTTTCACAGAAGAATTGAACCTCACAATACATTTCAATCATTTATATTTAAGTCAGGGAGAAGAGCTCATTTCTTAGGTGATAAAAAGGTTTCTTGGGCAATGGGGAAGGATGCTGGGGAGAGAAATCAAGCTTACAACAGACCCCTAGTGGATGAGTGGATGGGTGAAAAGTGAAGTGAAGGTGAAAGTTGCTCAGTCATGTCTGACTCTTTGCGATCCCATGGACTAAACAGTCCATGAAATTCTCCAGGCCAGAATACTGGAGTGGATAGCTGTTCCTTTCTCCAGGGGATCTTCCCAAGCCAGTGATTGAACACAGTCTCCTGAATTGTAGGCAGATTCTTTACCAGCTGTGTCACCAGGCAAGCCCAAGAATACTGGAGTGGGTAGCCTATCCCTTCTCCAGGGGATCTTCCCGACCTAGGAATCAAACTGGGGTCTCCTGCATTGCAGGCGGATTCTTTACCAGCTGATCTATGAGTGGATGGGTGAATAGTTAGTAAATCAGACTCAAAACCTAGGCACAGGCAGAGACTGTAGAGGACAGACACCCAACAGGTCATCTGCCTCCTTCCCTTGCACATATGGAAATAGAGCCCTGAGCTTTTAAAACAAGTGTCCCTCAAACCAGCAGAGGAATAGGAATGGACAATCCTGTGATTGGGTTTTATAGTAACCCAACAGTAATACTATAGTTCTATAGTAACATGAAGAATAGCCAAGATGTACAAGAAGTTATACGAATATTTGGAGTCCAGAGGAGTGTGGAATGTCCCAGCTAGACCATACCTGGGCTCTGATTCTACTTGGATCACTTCCTCTGGTTTCACCTCTCCCTGCTCTACTGGCAATCTGTCTATTTACATAGCTTCCAAGACCATCCATGTGTCATTGAGTCCTAAACTCTCACTTTGGTTTCAGACCTCTCAATTGAACTTCAGACTCATGAGCCAAATTCTACTGAATATGTCCAGTGTAATATCACACATGTAACACAACCAACTTAGAGCTCAGGAAAGAGTACAATCTTGGCAACTGGAGAGAATCAGATTTGGAGTCATAACAGTATCTTTATTGACCTTCAGTTTCCTTAGGCAAACCATCTAGTTTTTCCAAATGTAAATCAGTGTTGTTTTAAGGACAAAATTAGATGATATTTTAAAGTGCAAAAGGATCTGATGCCTTGAGTCTTGTAAGACACATAGTCAGGCACATTGAATGCTTGTCGATTAATGAATGAATGAATGAATGAATGAATGGAAACAGAGACCCAGTGAGGTGTAATTTCTGTACTAAGATCACATATGATCATCATGGATAGATATTGGTATGCAATTAACGAAGCTTGGAAAAAGCAACACTTCCATTTACTTGATGAAGGAAGAGTTGGAATGCTGAATGGAATGAAAGAGACCCTATGAAGAACTGAAACTAGCTTATCACCTTTTAGACAGCACAGTTTCCAAAGCTGCTGAGATATGTGACACTCCATTCAGTTCATTGACTCGAGAAAGACTAGACATTAATGGATGAATTGTGAGGCTAAGAACTGTTAAAACAGCAGCTGGTAGGGATGAGGAGGAGCTAACACCAGTGGTTTCATCTTTGAGCAAGACACCTGCCATTTATGAAAATATTCTACATTGACAGCAGATATAGATAACAAACGTGGCTGTTATCTGAAAGAAGAAGCTTAGAGAAAAAAAAAATGGAGCTTCAGACCTAGAAGTCTCCCAAAGTCAGAGCTTCAAACTTTTCATCCAGATTAAAGCTTTTAAATAAAATTTCCCCTAAAATATTTCCCTATTAAAGAACTCTATGGATGAGGTAAATGGTGTTTCCAAGGACATTTAGCCACCTTTAAAAAGCAGCAGAGGGACTTCCCTGGTTATCCAATGGTTAAGACTCTGCCCTCCCAATACAGGGGGCACAGGTTCAAACTCTGGTTGGAGCAGTTCCACGTGCTGCAGGACATGGCCAACAAAAGCAGCAGAAAAAGGGAACTTTGTAGGGTAAAGAAATTGTTTCATCTAGATTGCGGTGATAGGTTACACCACTGTATAATGATTATAAATATTCACTAAACCATGCACCTAAATGGGAAATTTTTATTGCAAGAAAATAATACCTTAAAAACAGCAGAGAAATGGGAAAAAAACTGGAGATAAAACATTATATCTATCTTTGTGCCTAGCCAGAAAATAATTCAGTGAGAACAAACATTTGTGATCCAAGGTAGTCAAAGACTGGTCGTGGTTGGCAGAGAGGAGTGATAATGGAAGAAGTTGACTTACCCTGAGAAAAACATAATAGAAAAATAAAATACCAATATCTGCAACTAATTTCAGTAGTGTCCAAAAGAACTAGCTGGCTGGAGATAGGGGGCAATGCCGACACTTCAGTGAAGCTGGGAGATTTCTTATTTCCCAGACAGTTGACCTCAGACCCTCTGGCAGAATCACAGTTACTGATGTAGGAAAGTAAAATGGAAATTTTGAAAAGTTTTGCTAGCAATAATGAATAGGCACTGAGTCTCAGAAAGAGAACCTTCAGAGAGCCAGGGGCAAGAAGTGTACCCTCTTCCCAGCATGAGAAAACTACCTTAATTTCAGACAAAATTAGCCCCTTAAGGCAAGTAGGCATGAAAGATCTGCCAAATGTATTTGTATTCTGGGAAGATCAGACATATCTGGGCTCAATGCATCTCTGTGGATCACTGATCTCCCCCCCACACACAGTCCAAGGAGCCTAAGAAGAGCTGCCGTCCTGTACTGAGACAGGACGGGGTACAGAGCAGGGCTCCAGACACCAGACTGGCCACAGAACAGGACAGGGTACATGGGGAGCAGATCCACAGAGAGAGATCAGTGCCATGAGGATATAGAGCATCATCCCTGGAAAGGGGAAGGAGAGGGCTAAAACAAGAACACTGTGACAAAACAGTATGACTCCATATAGGAGGCCTCTTGTTGAGTTCACTTCCACAGAAGATCAAGACTATAGGGTGAGTCACATGAGCTTCCCTGGTAGCTCAACTGGTAAAGAATCCACCTGGAATGCAGGAGACCCCAGTTCAATACCTGGGTTGGGAAGATCCCCTGGAGAAGTGATAGGCTACTCACTCCAGTATTCTTGGGCTACTCCAGTATTCTTGGGCTTCCCTGGTGGTTCAGATGGTAAAGAATCCACCCACAATGTGGAAGACCTGGGTTCGATCCCTGAGCTGGGACGATCTCCTGGAGGAGGGCATGACAACCCACTCCAGTATTCTTGCCTGGAGAATCCGCATGGACAGAGGAGCCTGGCGGGCTACAGTCCACGGGGTCAAAAATGGTCAGACACGACTGAGTGACTAGGCACAGCACAGTACATGAATTAAACTCACACAAAACTAAATGTGTAAATCAAAATTCCAATTCATGCATGTAGAATGGAAATACTCTTTGTTAAATAACCCAAAGAATGGAACCCAATATTGAGAGTTCCCTCTTCTAGGCAACAGAAAATCTGAAATCTAAATGATTTACCACAGTGCCGTTTTGATGAGTGCATGGAGTAGGAAATGGGGAGCCATGAAGGGGAGCTCCGAGAGGAGCACAGGAAATCCTGAGGAGCTGTACCCATCCCATGCAGGTTCAACTCTCCAGGGACCTGAATGTTATTTTCCTTCCTGTTCAATGTGTCTTTGACCTCTGGATGAGTTAGATGAGCAGTGGCAAATTTTGTCCTTTGTTGTCCTTTATTCAGCTTTATGCAGACCCACTTGCTGAATGTACCACACCACTGTGCTGAATACTTTACAGGTATCACCTAAATAATCAGCACACAACCCTAGAGACATATCAACTATCTTCTTTTAATGGATGAAAAAACAGATGCCTATAAAGTGATCAAACAAAGTCACCAACGGCTGGCAGGGATTTGAGTCCAGATCTCATACGATTCACTTCATCAGACTTTCCTGTTTTGAGTCAGTTACACTCCAGACCAGCTCACCAATATCTTCCCTCCATTATTACCACCTCACTCAGCTGTCCATTCACAGAATATCTTTCTAATTTCTTCTATAAATAGATAATCAAATGTATTATGTATGGGCTTTACTATTTTAACCCTCACAAGAGAATCATATTTTTAATATTTTGGAGGACAATCAGTCAGTTCAGTCACTCAGTCATGTTCGACTCTTTGTGACCCCATGGACTGCAGCACACCAGGCTTCCCTGTCCAGCACCAACTACCAGAGCTTACTCAAACTCATATCCAACGAGTTGGTGATGCTATCCAACCATCTCATCTTCTATTGTCCTCTTTTCCTCTGCCTTCAATCTTTCCCAGCATCAGAGTCTTTTCCAATGAGTCAGCTCTTTGCATCAGGTGGCCAAAGTATTGGAGCTTCAGCATCAATCCTTCCAATGAATATTCAGGACTGATTTCCTTTAGGCTTGACTGGTTTGATCTCCTTGCTACCCAAGGACTCTCAAGAGTCTTCTCCAACACCACAGTTCAAAAGCATCGATTCTTCAGCACTCAGCTTTTTTATAGTCCAACTCTCACATTCATACATGACTACTGGAAAAACCATAGCTTTGACTATACGGACCTCTGTCAGCAAAGTAATGTCTCTGCTTTTTAATATGCTGTCTAGGGGTTGGTCATAGTTTTTCTTCAAAGGAGAAAGGGTCTTTTAATTTCATGACTGCAGTCACCATCTGCAGTGATTTTGGAGCCCCCCAAAATAAAGTCTGTCACAGTTTCCATTGTTTTTCCATCTATTTACCATGCAAGTGATGGGACCAGATGCCATGATCTTAATTTTCTGAATGTTGAGTTTTAAGCCAGCTTTTTCACTTTCCTCTTTCATTTTCATCAAGAGGCTCTTTAGTTCTTCTTCACTTTCTGCCATAAGGGTGGTGTCATCTGCATATCTGAGGTTACTGATATTTCTCCTGGCAATTTTGATTCCAGCTTGTGCTTCATCCAGCCTGGCATTTCGCATGATGTACTCTGCATATAAGTTAAATAAGCAGGGTGACAATATACAGCCTTGACGTTCTCCTTTCTCGATTTGGAACCAGTCTGTTGTTTCATGTCTTGTTCTAACTGTTGCTTCTTGACCTGCAACTATTGGAGGACAAAAGCGAGGAATAAAAGGGAAAATGTCCTGCATGACCAGCAACAACTTCCTTTAGTTCAAGGATGCAGAAACTGAAGATGAGAGTGGTCTCTTGCCAATGGTGAGCGAAGCCCGTGGGGCAGCTCTGAGGAGCTGGAAAGGCTTTCTTCTCTTTGTGGCTAAGAGCGAACATGAAGCCTTTCCCAGATCCAGTGGATTTTTCTTGGATAGGGATGACAATATCTAACTGGGCAGAGCGCATAGATCCACAAGGACATAGCATGCCTGTTTCTGGATCTAAGGAGCATAGAAAATTGGATAAGAGTGAACTGCAACAAGATTAATGACTGCTACAGGATTACCAGCTCCACCCCCAGAGAGGCAGCAGGACATGAAGAAAGAGCATGAGCTTTCCTTGCTAATATCAGCATTTCCCTTCTGCAGGTTCATAGCTTAGAATCATATCTTCTCTACCATGTCTGGTTACCACTTGTTCATTAGCAATTCATCTTGCAAAACAGTTTAATTCTTTTTACTCACCTTTTCATTAATTCAAAATTTGTTTGCCTACTGTCTGCCAGATTCTAGGGAAACATAGGTGAACAAAACTGGAACTTAAATTCTGCCTGCTCTTGTCACTTTCCTCAACCACTTTGTTCTTTTATTTCTTTGTGATTGTTTCAGGAAGCTTCAGTGAGGAGAAGTAATCAACGTGTCATCACTCCACTGTGTTTACTCCAAAGTCCTGTGGCCAGGCTAAGGGTTTACTTTCCTGACTTAGATATAAAAATATATCTGAAAGGACTTTGAGGTCACATAATAAAATACAGCCCCAAACTAATGGACTACAAGCAAGAACATTAAACTTAGGATCGTGATTTATAAAAACCCTTCTCAATAGAGAGAGAATATAATGATTTCATTCTCCTTTTAATTTATAAGAAAATTCCCCATCTTTACCCAAGATTTTCTCCTATTTTGATACTTGACGGGCTGCTGAAAGATTTTCTCTGCTTTGTGAAAGAATATCCCTCTTGCCTGCAAAGTCCAAACGCCCTGGCACAGTACCCTACACTCTCCATGACTTGTCCGCAAACATTTGAGCCAATCTCCCTGGAGCATTCACCAAACATTGATAGTCACACCTCAGAGCTCCTCCCCCACACAACGTTGTGTTACCTTTATGTCTCCCCAAGCTGTTTCCTCAGCCTGAAACATGCTCCACTCTCTTATCTTGTTGGCTCAATGTCACTTCCTCCCTGCAGGCTTCCTTCCTTCATCCCTGGTCAGAACCAGTTCTTCATTGTTATTCACGACTGCAACACATCCTCTTAGCTTAGCTTGCTATTGACTGTTAATGTCTGTTTCTTATTCCATCCTTTGAAATCTTCTTCATGGAAGATAGGAATTTTGTGCGCAATGTAGACTCTAAATAAATGTTTAAATCAGTTTTTTTAAAAAAAGAAAAACATAGCTGTAGTGGAAAATGAGTCACTGTAATGGAAAATGGACTTCCCTGGTGGCTCAGAGAGTAAAGAATCTGTCTGCAATGCAGGAAACCCAGATTCTATCCCTTGGTCGAGATAATCCCCTGAAGAAGAGAATGGCTCCCCACTCCAGTATTCTTGCCTGGAGAATTCCATGGAAAGAAGAGCCTGGCAGGCTGCAGTCTATGGAACTGCAGAGTCAAACATGACTGAGCAGCTAACACTTCATTTCACGTGAGGTCATAGTTGGGAAATAGGAGGAATTTGTAGAGGAGAATTTCACTCCACCCAGGAAGAAACGACTCCAGGTCCAAATGTATGACAAAATTTTGCACCTCAGTAATTTGACAGATGACTTTCTCAGCCTATGTACCTACCTGGTGAGAATCCATCCCTTCTCCTCTCCACTGAAGCATCACCTCCTCTGATGATAGCCCAGGTCAGAGGGAGTTATGCCTCTCTTACATTCCCAAATCATTTTGTGCAAAATTCTGCTTCAGAAACAGTCACGCTGTGTTATATGGGTTCTTTACCTGTCTGTCTATCCCCTAATTATGAGCTTTATTTTTTTCAAATAAGATCTCATATGCACAGAATTAGTTTAAGCGGTATCCTTGGTTCATCATGGAAGTCTGCATGGTGCCTCCATTCCTTTTTTTTTTTTTTTTTGGTTAAGAAAAATACTTAGGAATTCGGAGAAAGTAAAACAGAACATTTTCTGTTCTCAGAGAACTTCAAGTTAATGTCTTTTCTTTGTATATCCACCACTGAACTGAATGATGAGTGCTTCCTCTGATAAGTCTGTCCCCTCTGCCCGATTCTTGAACTTTAGAGAACCCCAGGTGTAGTTTTTTGGATGCTTATTGTTGCCACTAACACACTTCTGAGAACCTCCTCTAATCCCAAAGCTTTAAGTACCATCCTAAATACCTGTCATCAGCCTCAATCCATACACTGAACTCCAGACTAGTACATCCAACTTCCTGTGTTAAATCTCTACCAGGATATATCACAAGCATCTCACACTTAATAAGTCCAAAAAGATCTCTTGGTTCACTTCCGAGTCAGCTTGTCGCTGCACCTTCTTCTCCCTTGGTTTTCTGTTTCTCTGTAGATGTTCTCAGCTTCTCAAGCTAAATTCCACACAGTCATCCTCGATTTCTCTCTTTTTCTAACATCCCCACAGGTAATCCATTAAAAATACAGTTGATTTTACCTGATTATATATTTACATGTTTGCTCCTTGTCTGTGCACCCCGCTAAGAATAAGCACAAAGAGAGTAGAAATACTGTTCATTTATTCCTTCCAATATCTTTGGCACGTAGCATAGGACACGTGCTCAATAAATGTTAGTTGAATCAAATTTGACAAATAGTTGTAAAAGAAAGAAAAATGAATGCATGGTACCTCAGACCTACCATCTAGATAAACAAATTTTGAGAACAACAGTTGCTATGCTTTCATTCAGAGTGAGCCAATAAAGCTGTTTTCTGCTAATATTTTCAGACCCAGAAACCAAACATGGAAATACTTCTATTATACTAAGAAAACAAGAAGAAAGCTGTTTTGCAATTCTTCCATCTTATAAAGAAGTAAACTATGTCAGAAGTATTTTGTCCAAAAGAATAGAAGTCATAAATGGATAAAACTTATCTGACAAATATTCTATTCAAATATTGGCTTCTGCTACAAAATAAAATACTATCTATCCAAAAAAGTCTTATTTTATTTTTTCCAGGTAAAAAAAAAAAAAAGGAGAGACAGACACAGAGATGGGAGCCCACAGCTGTATATAATCTACCTGTCTCTTTTTTCATGCAAGTGATAATAGATGGCAGAAAATTAAAAGAAATTTACAGAAGAGCTAGCAGTAATACCAGAGTTTTGGCTACAGGATTTGAACCAAAATTGGGTTATGGGTGTTATGCAGAAGGTTAAATGATAGTGTTAAAACTTGTACATACCCAAGTGTACCAGAAGGAAGAGCCACCACAATTCCTGGAATCTGTCCAAGTTATTCCAACTCTTGATCTAGGGAGGTATTCATGATAAATAAAATTGGTCCCAGAAACTGGACTATGATGTTTTCATGACCCTACAGTTTTTTTATGAATTTACTGTTCACCTGATTTCACCATAGAAGACTCAAGTTTCTTTCCAGCCCTGGTAAAGTAATTTTTCGAAAGGAATAGGAGAATCATAATTTCACATATAGATAACATAGCCATTTTAAGTCTCTATATGGAATCACATCTGAGACATTTATGGTTTCTCTCAGAGTGATTCAAGAGGCAGGTTTAACAATAAATGTCAACTCCTGTTACCTAGAGTGCTGTACACAGATCACACAGTGAGGAGTTGAAAGGCAAAACTCTTCTGGAATAAAGTGAATTCTGCACACAGATAGAAGTCTCCAAAGTCAAGAGAAGAATCTAGGAGTTCAACAGGTTCTTTGGGCTCTGTTTTATCCTTCAGGTTTTACCTTTAAATGCAAAGTGAATAATACTGTCTGAACTCATGGAAGCCAATGGAATGTTAAACAATTGCATTCTCATCTCCCAGAGGTATAGTCCCCTGGTGGCTATTACTATATGTCTTAGTGCGGATCCTCTGAGAAACAGGCACCAAGGTAAGATTAAACATAATGAAGGAATTTTATTAGAGAGAAAATTGGAAGAGAACCAGAGAGCCTGGGAGAGCCATTGGCCCACATAGCAAGTCTCATCTTCCAGAGGAAGCAGAGAGGAAGAAAGTGTCCTAGAACACCAGACAGTCTCAGGAATGCTCAGCAGGGCCCACACAGAGTCATCAAGACAAACTCTCAGAAGAGTCCAGTATCTCCCATGGTGGTCTGCTTTAGTGTCCCTGCCAATCGCAGTCACTGGCTGGGAGCCACCTAATGGAGGTTTGGCCTTAGTAGGGCTGCAGGGAAGGAGCTCAGAGTCCAGCCGGTGGAACCCTTGGTCAACTACACTGCCTGGAGTTGGAGATTTGCCAGAGACATTCTCACAGTTGCTGCATGAGAATTCTCACGGTACAGATCGTGCCATTCATTGCAGGGTAGTAGAGTGTATCCTAAGTCCATGACGAATGTTAACCTCCTTTTTCTGAGCAAAAAGTTATTAGAGCTAATTAATAGTTTCAGAAGACATTGTCTCCCAACTTCTAGCTCTAAAAAAATCTAGGCTTATCTCATGGCAACTCATCTTAGAGAACCAGATACCACAGGGTTCAATCAGTTCGGTTCAGTTGCTCAGTTGCGTCCAACTCTTTGCGAGCCCAAGGACTGCACCACACCAGCCCTCCCTGTCCATCATCAACTCCCTGAGTTTACTCAAACTCATCCATTGAGTCGGCGATGCCATCCAACCATCTCATCCTCTGTCATCCCCTTCTCCTCCCACCTTCAATCTTTCCTAGCATCAGGGTCTTTTCCAATGAGTCAGCTCTTCACATCAGCTGGCCAAAGTATTGGAGTTTCAGCTTCAGCATCAGTCCTTCCAATGAATATTCAGGACTGATTTCCTTTAGGATGGATGGGTTGGCTCTCTTTGCTGTCCAAGGGACTCTCAAGAGTCTTCTCCAACACCACAGTTCAAAAGCATCAATTCTTTGGCACTCAGCTTTCTTTAGAGTCCAACTCTCACATCCATACATGACTACTGGAAAAGCCATAGCCTTGACTAGATGGACCTTTGTTGGCAAAGTAATGTCTCTGCTTTTAAATATGCTGTCTAGGTTGGTCTGCAGGGTTAAGCACCATAAAACCTTTGACCATCACGAGCCTTGGTGCTGGATCCCCGGGTAGTGATGGCAAATGCATTCCCCAGAAAGGTTTTGAATTAATCCATAGACTTCAACATTAAAAGGCATGAACTATCATTTCACTTGAAAAGGCTGAAAGAACTTGTGAGGCTCTGGCTGTTTGAATCACCCTGCCAGTGAGAGATAATCAGGGCTCCTGACACATTTCTGCTCTTAAAAGGGGAGAAGTGATCCCCAAGAGTCTAGAAAGGACTCTTCAGAGTGGGGTTCCCCAGACTAAGATAGACAGGAGAGAAGGAGGTGGCCTGTGTATTCCATAAAGAAAGCTGGTCTACTCGACTTCCAGCAAGATGGCAGACTAGGGCTCATAAGTCTGCACATTATCAATATATTCCTAGTGGGCTTTTGTAGGGGAGAGAGAGAGGAACAGGGAGAGGCATGGGGTTGGAAGTGAGGAGGAGTGCATTTCAGTGGAGCAAAGTGCTTTTCCTTTTATTCCCCAGGACCAGCTTTAAGAGGAAATGAAATTGCCAAGTTCATCTCAGAAGGACATCGGTACCTCTAGAGAACAGTTTCAAGCTGCAAGTCCAGGGGACACCTAGTGAAACTGAGAAAATGTCTAAACGGAGGCCAACCACCATGTTTTGATGCTATTTCCTGGGACCTTTCTCCATCCAGTGTAAAAAGCTGGGCAGGAAGGATGAGCTAGAGACAGGGGGGAGCCATTACAGCATTCAGGTAGCCAGTCCCTGGCTGGGGTTTCCCTGCTCCTCCCCGTCAGGGATCAGGGACTCCACCCAGAGAGCCCACCTGTCTGGCTGCCTGCTCATGGATTGGTTGTGTACCGAGCTCCAAAGGGATACAGACAGTAGAGTCAGGGAAGAACCTAAAAATAGGAAACCAAACAGAAACTCCATGATCCTCTAGGATGACAGCAAAGGATAAGGGAAGGCAAAGTGGTCCCAACTCACAGAGGAGAGACCGGATGAAGATGGCTAATATATCACCTGCTGCTGTTGAAAGGTTTACAAAAATCCGGTTATATTTTTTAATCATCTTGCATTTTAGATCTTTAAAGTACAAATATGGATTTCAAACATATCAAGGGAACAAATTAACTTAGAAAAATGGTAATGCTTTCCAAAGTTGCACCTGCCATGAAATTGCTCCAAGTTTGCATTTTCCCCAGGTCTCGGGTGTGTCATTAGGCCAGATTGATTGCCCTCCTCCCCTGAACAGCTCCCCCATTAGAAGGTTATTGTATGGAAATTAATGGAAGGTTGGGAACATTTTTTTTGCAGCTGCAGTAGTTGGAGTCAGTTTTGATTAAGCGATGGAAACCCAGCAGACGGGGGAGATCTCTGTGCTTTAGCTGCCTCCTTTATTATCTCTGGAGTCAGACTTAGCACTCGCAGCCTCTCTGTGTGTGGGTGTTTTGCTGCCTTTTGGATGGTGCTGTTTACACTGACTCATCTCTGTATTCTTTAGATGTTTCCCCACTGTATTTTCCCCATAAGTATTCCAATTTGATGTGAAGCTTAAAGCCAGTCTGTTCATTCCTCATGTTCCATTTCCCTGCAGGTGACCCTCTTTCCACATCCCCACCCCATCATGGCTTTTGGAAGATGCAGAAAATGGTTTTTATTCCATACCCTGCACCCTTCTATCCTACTTATCCCGTAAGAGAAACTATTGAAGGGCCTAAACCAGCAATCAGAGCCCAGTGGCCTCGGGGGATTTCAAGGTGCAAATTAAGCCTTGGACAGGCTGCTCCGAGAGCTGACAAGTGAGGGCTGACAGTTTTCCTCTCCTCCGGTTCTGTCAAGAGCTTTCAAACATCCCAGAAAAACTGGGGCTCTGGCAGATTAGGAGTTGATCTGCTTGTCATGCAGGGTCACCGTCAGACTAAAGCAATTGAGGGCAACAAGACATGATGGAACAGAAAAGTAAAGGACAGTTCAGGTGCAAATTGCCGGCAGAGGGTTGGAGGAGGGGGACGGAGGTGGCACTGGGTTGTGTGACCCCCTCTAGGTCTTTTCTATCTTTAAATTCTAAGCCTCTGTGTCTGCACCCTGCTTTTCAGCTCATTCAAGCTCTGTTTCCTTTTCTCTTCCAATGAGTGTTTACTGAGGACCCCTCTGAGAGATATTGTGTTAAGGCTGATGCTGGAAAAAAAAAAAAGTGGATGAACATAATCTCAGTGGAGAAGACAGACATGTAAAGAAAAAAATTGCATCATAATTTGTATAGCACGGGTAAATATTCTAGCAGAAATTCATTTAAAATGCTTTGGGAGACAGACATATGTCATCTGGTCTCAAAGGCTAAGCAGGATGGGGCCCTTGGATGGGAGACAGCATAGGAATATCCGGTGTTTGTAGACTTTTAGAAAAAAAATGCTTTGGGAGAACAATAAAGGAAGCAACGACATCTGGCCAAATGGGGAAGGGCGAGGAGCAGGTACCAGAGAAGCCATTGAAACTGTTTCTCAGGGATCCACTCACCTGCCAGAACTGGGAGAGGAGAGAGGATTCTGGTTATAAGGACCAGCATGCGGTAAGGTAAGAAAGAGAAGAGCTCGTGCACAGAAAAATAGGTGGTTTCTGGTGACTAGGGGAGAACGCGCAGGGAGGAGTGATGGGCAATGAGGCTGGACAGTGAAGTCGGCATTGGATTATGAAGAAAGTAATAGACATGCTAAGGAACTAGGGCTGTATCAGTGATAGAAACTGAGGCTTTCTCGAGGTTTTTAGGCAAAGGCATTTCATTTGTAAGCTGTTCCAGAAAGTACAGACCAACAGCTGTGTGGAGGAGGCACTGTTATGGGGACACTTCGGAGGATATAGCTGCTGGCAGGGGCGGGGAGGGGCAGTTGTCCAGGTGAGACCCAGTGACGCCCCAAACTCATCCATCCAGCTGCAGGCTTGTGCTCATGCTTCCACCTGTCAGAAAACTATCCCAAGGTCCTCTCTGGGCTCATACACCAAGGACGTGGGTTTTCTTTTTCTTTTTTTTAAAGTGAACTTTAAAAAATTGCCACCTGGTAGTTTAATAAGTTTCCTGACACATTGAGTAACATCTCCTGCCTCTAGCAAGTGAGGATGGGGTCAACTTAAAATAGATATTTGCCAATGGTCAAGACTGGACTGCCGGCCCCAGGCTTGATGGATGCTTCCAGGACAGCTTCTGGGTGGGCGGCACGGCCCACGCCATTGACCTCATGAATCTCCGTCCTCAATCCAGGGAGAAAATTAACTCCCGCCTTTGAAGAGTGGTATCCGCCCTGAAGCTACAGTCCCTCCGCTGAACAAGAGCCAGCCTAATCTTTCTTCCTTGATTTAGTCCCAGAGGGCAGCTCTGTTTGGGCACCGGGATGACACTGGCATTCTGCAAACCTGTCTCACCCTCTCCAGGTGCCCACCCGCTTCACTCCTTCAAGGTCAGGCCCAGATCTAAGGCTCCCACCTTCCACACTTTCTGTACCCAGGATCTTTATGCAGCTTCTGAGAGCACTGGCTGTTATCAGGAAGAAGCGATAGCCAATTGGCCGTTACTATCTCAAATCCCTCCTGCTTAAATCAGTCTGGGGATTAACGTTGGTCAGCTCCAACATGATATGCTAGGAGCCAATTTCTTTTCCCACCTTGGTCAGCCACCTTCCACCTGGCACGGTAATCCTCAAAGCTCATTTGGGAATCCAGCTCATCTTGGTCCCTTTAATAACCTTAAAGGGACAGCTGATTCCCCGGGGTTGGTAATTTGTGATCCTGATAGCATCCTCTGGGAAGAAAAGGAGGCAGGTTCCATCTAAGGGCTGCCTCCTGCCAAGAGCATTGACTACAATTCCCGCCTCTCTTTTCTTTTTTTCCTTCCCATCTACCCCTCCCACAAACAGTGAGATACAAAGACGATGAAGAGTCTTGTGAATGTCTAGCCAGTTGTAGGTATTGTTATAACTGGAAAGATGTGATTATTTCAGCTCCTGAAGTGCTTGGGGTGTTTGTACTGTTTCAGTTGCTCTAAAAGTAAACCGTTGCCTGCTGCTTTGAAAGGGTAGGGTCATGCCAGGTCATGACACTTCATAGGCTGGAGAAGCTAGTTCCACTGTAGAAAAGCATGATACTTACATCAGCTGATGAAATGCTTCACAATTGAACACCTGTAGCCCCATCCCCACACTGAATACTTTATGTCTACAACATCTTAGCTTAGTAAAAGCATCATGGTTTCAGGGTCACCTAATTTTAGCTTGGCAAGATATTGAAAAGATAATCTCAAGTATGGCTTCAACTCAAGATGCATTAATGTGGCTCATCTTTTTTGCTCAGTGCCCCTTCTGAGTATAATTCTGAAGGAAGGGATCTGTGTTGGGGAGCCTTCCACTGATTGCAAAACTAGGTGATCTAAACACAGAGCACAGACAGGCTATTTGAAGAAAACAAGGCTGCACTGCTCACGAGGACACAGGCCAGGAAATGAGCATGAGTTGGTAAACTGACAAGGGAGAGTCACAGAGAGGATTCCGCATCAGTAAAGTGCAGGCCAGGGCTACATGGCACCAGACTTGACTGGTAAGAAAGTAAAGCATTGAGTCCTTGCTTCTAAAGATAGAGTAACATTGGAGAGAGAGTCTATTCCTACCCAGGCACCCACTTCCATATTCCTTCAACCTCCATCAGACACTGAGATGCCAAATATTAATATCATTAAAATCTACTCTGAGCAAGGCTCCAGGAGCTACTTTTAAGGAATCCTTAATGGTAGATGAGTATAGACTTGTTTGCGAATCTTGAGGAGGCAGAGAAGCTATGGACTCTTTTTAAAAAAAAATCTCACATGTACAGAAGCATTGCTTCTAATTTCAAGAGGTCTGCGAGATCCCTGAAGCCTCACAACACACAGCAGAATAAGAAACCCCTAGGGTAAGCTGCAGCTGTGATGCCTGCTGAAGAATTGTCCCCATTTCTGTATTCATTCCATGAAGTTATAGTAAATGTCTACAAGGCACCTAGTCCTGTGTTGGTGGGTATTAAGGACTACAAAGGGGCAAGGGAAGTACCCTCTATGACTTCAATAAGCCTCCAGTTAGATTTTAAAGTGCCATGAGGAGGTTCTGTGCCTGCATACTGGTGGCTCAGCTGGTAAAGAACTCGCCTGCAATGCAGGAGACCTGGGTTCGATCCCTGGGACGGGGAAGATCCCCTGGAGAAGGAAATGGCTGCCCACTACAGTGAGGGTCTGTTTACAACTAAACAGAAATGGCCTGTGGGAGGCTGGTGACCTCCTAGCCCAATGTTCATTTTCACAGACCGATTCTTGTGGGAACGGGGACCCTCTCCACACAAAAAGACCTCAATTCTCAGCACTGGGAATTGAGCGAGAAATGGACTTTTCTGAAATATTAGGATGGGTTTGAGAAAGAGCCTGAGGGAGATCAGCCCTGGAGGAGTGTAGGTCCGACCCCTGGAAAGCAGTCCACTCAGAGGAAGAAAAAGAAATCTGTTTGGAAGATGAGGTGAATTTACCAATGCGACACGGGGTGAAGAGAAGTGGTTCTACCCATCATGCAGCTGCTGCCTGTCAGCCTCCCAGACGCGTGTATATTCCAAAAACTAAAAGCTTGTGTCTCCGTTCAGTTCAGTCGCTCAGTCATGTCTGACTCTTTGCGACCTGATAAATCGCAGCATGCCAGGCCTCCCTGTCCATCACCAACTCCCGGAGTTTACCCAAACCCATGTCCATCCAGTTGGTGGCCATCCAGCCATCTCATCCTCTGTTGTCCCCTTCTCCTCCTGCCCCCAATCCTTCCCAGCATCAAGATCTTTTCCAGTGAGTCAACTCTTCGCATGAGGTGGCCAAAGTATTGGAGTTTCAGTTTCAACATCAGTCCTTCCAATGAACACGCAGAACTGATCTCCTTTAGGACGGACTGATTGGATCTCCTTGCAGTCCAAGGGACTCTCAAGAGTCTTCTCCAACACCACAGTTCAAAAGCATCAATTCTTTGGCACTCAGCTTTCTTCACTGTCCAACTCTCACATCCATACATGACCACTGGAAAAACCATAACCTTGACTAGACGGACCTTTGTTGGCAAAGTAATGTCTCTGCTTTTTAACATGCTATCTAGGTTGATCATAACTTTTCTTCCAAGGAGCAAGCATCTTTTAATTTCATGGCTGCAATCACCATCTGCAGTGATTTTGGAGCCCCAAAAATACAAAGCTTGTGTATGACCATGAGCAAATCTCTAATCTTAGGGGCCCAAGTCACTGTGCTGTGGGTATCCTCTGGAAGAGTAGAGCACAGAGAAGGAGTCATCTACAGGTGAGAGGTGACACCTGGGGACCCGGAACGGGAGGCAGTAGCATGGGAGCAGTGGTGGGCAGACGGGCAGCATGAATGAGCACCGGGGCCAAGGTAGAACAGCCGCGTGGTCTCCTGTAGGAAGGCCAGTGGCCGAAGAATGTGATGTGTTAGCTTTATGGGAAGCATCTCAGGAAGATTGTGGCTGGAGGCTTGAGAGCGGCAGCAGAGGCAGTTAGCACCCGATTGGTAAAGGGAGGCGAGTGGATACGGGAATGGACCACAATGGTGGAGCCTGCAGAGGTTCTCGGAGCTCTGGCTAAGAGTGAAGGCAGTGCCATCAGCAGTGATGCCAGAAGCCTGGATCATGTGCTTAGGGTTCTACTGGGCCAAGAGAAACCTAAACAGAACATTGCAAATATATAAAACTTTCAAGCTGGGTATATATGTATTGATGCCACTTCATTGGCCATACAGGCTAATGAACAGGGGTTTAGATGACTCATGTACAACACTATGACTGATGTTCAAAATATCTACCAACTCCAGTGATAAGAGCGTCAATCAGGAAGAGCGTGATTATGGAGGGATTAGAGCAGGGTTATGGAGGCCCCTTACCGAGCCACAGGTAAGCCTTAAGAGCTAGAGTACAAGCAGGTCTGGGGAGGTCCCAGAGTGGGAACCAGTATAGCTGGGAGGATGGTAGGGACTGTTTACTTAGGGATTTAGAGTAATAATTATTTACCACCATAAAATATTATATTTTAACGACCTGTATAACCACACCGGAACATATCAGCCAAATATCAGCTCTAGACTAAATTAACCAAAATATACAAGACTACTACTTGATTAAACGTCCCTTGAGGATCAAAAGGACTGAACTTGAAGAAAGAAAATAGAATGGTGGGTACCAGGGCCTGGGGGTGGCAAAAATGAGGAGAAGTTGGTCAAAGGGTACAAATGTACAGTTAGAAGATGAATAAGTTCTGGGGATATAATGCACAGAATTGTTATCATAGTTAACAATACTGTATGATACACTCGAAAGTTGCTCAGAGACTAGATCTTAAATGTTCTCACTAGCAAAAGGAAATGATAATTATGTAATGTGATGGAGGTGTTAGCTAGTGCTATGATGGCAATCCGACTCTTTGCAACCCCATGTACTCACGGGGACCTCAGTTGTGTCTGATTCTTTGCGACCCCAGGGACTATACAGTCCATGGAATTCTCCAGGCCAGAATACTGGAGTGGGTAGCCTTTTCCTTCTTCAGGGGATCTTCCCAACCCAGGAATCAAACTGGGGTCTCTTGCATTGCAGGCAGATTCTTTACCAGTTGAGCTACTAGGAAAGCCCATTACAATGCGTAAGTGGATCAAATCAATACATATTCACCTTAAACCATGTTGTATGTCAATTATATCTCAAAAGATGTTGTGAAGGGTTTTTAGAGAGATAATAGTACTCCTGTGGATCTTGTTTACAGTGGTACTTACACGAATCTATTCATATTGGCTTTTGTTTGTTTTACAATGTTTATTTATTTATTTAACTGTGCTAGGTCTTCATTGTGGCAGGCAGGATCTAATTCCCTGATCAGGGATCAAACCCAAGTCCTCTGCATTGGGAGTGCAGAGTCTTAGCCACTGGACCACCAGGAGAGTCTCTATTCATATTGTTAAAATTCATGGAACTATACACTAAAAACTCAGTTTTTCTGTATGGCCATTGGAAAAATAAAAGTAAATCACTCCCCCAAAAATGTCACTTGAGAGGCATAGTCAGTACATGCTACAGTACATGAGATGCTTCTCATCAGGAAGAGATCTCCCAGCCACTGCAGAGGAGGACCGAAGGCAGACTGCAGGGTAAAAGGAGCTCACATTTGACTACAAGTCATAGATCTGGGTTCTGCTCCCCCCTCACCCCTCCCCTAACCTTGCAGTCTTGACCTTAGGCATCCTTCTGCAGTGTGAGAAGACACATAAGGAAGGGCCTTGGCCAAGTAGACAGGAGTCCGACCATGACGTTTTCGAGTGTGAACTTTAAAGGCAGGCTGCAGAGGAAGACGCTGTTGCTCTGGGGTGTAGGGTAAGAATGAGGGAAGAGAGGCTTCAAGATCCTCAGGAACATATTTCCTGAGCAGGTGTTCGGCTAGAGATCTGAATGTTGTTATTGTCATGTGGCCAACAAGAAAATGTCAACAGCAACATTTAATAGCTTTGGGTAGGAATAATAAAAGAAATCTAGGCAGAAGGAGAAATAGCAGTGGTTTGATTCCTATCCAAGTGACTGCCACCTGCCATTATGCAGAAAAGGAAAATAAGGAAGAAAAAATAACAAGGTTTCAAGGCATACGAATTGAAGAGATGACAATTTAGCGGGCTTGTCTGCAGTCTGGGAAATGAACAGAGAACAAGAGTGAGGAAGACAAGAAAAAGGGGCCACGTTCCCACAAAGCAACGGTTCCCACAGGTCAGAAGACTGCTGAGCAGATAATAGCCACTCATTTTATTACTGGAGCCAAGCAGGGAGTGGCAAAGCATATTTAATGCCTGGAATTTGTCTTCTCCCCCCTAGAGGTTGAAGGAAGACAGGTGATGTAAATAGCACTGTCTGAACGACAATGCGGAAGTGATGCCTCTTCTGAACATTCTCATGCCTACCCAGCTTTCCTGCCTGCCTGATGAATCGGCCACTCCAAAGGTCTCTTCCTTCCGGAAGCCTGCCCGACATTCTTATATGGAGTGACATCTCCCTTCTGCATACTGACAGCACTTAGTGTCTGAAGTCTGCATTCTGACACTTCTCTGAATATTGTCTTGTGTTGTTCTTGGGTTTTGTCCCTGGCACGGGACAAATTCCTCTACTAAATTCTAAATTCCACTACAACATTGGATGTAGCTTTTTTGTTATTGATGTTGCTCTTCTTGTTTTTAACAACCCACAGCACGTTGTATGTTGCTGGGCTCATGCTTAGAAGTTATTTAATAAACAATTATTGAGATTCTTTTTAATGAACTCATTCAACAAGCATTTATTGGATGCACATTATGATCCAAGTGCTAGATCAAAACAAGGGAGAAAGTAGAGAATCAAGCACATAGTAGCTATTCAGTAAATTGTTGTTCTGATACTGGGAAGCATAGGATGCTAAGGAAGTATATGGGACTTCCTATCACAGATTTCCTGGAAGAGATGAAGCATCAGAAAGCAGTAGCTTTTCAAATTCCCATCACAGCTCGTGTTACCCCAAGAAGCAGCAACACCATAAATCATTACACCACCAAGGAGGCATTCAGGACCACAGTAGTAGAATTAATTGTCCACCACATCAGCACCAAGCCCATTTTGTTTCCTGTCTCTGACTTGTTCCAGCCTGGCCAGAAGTCTCCAGAGAGATTCACAAAAATATTACATCTATAAAACAAGAATAAGATGCTATGAAAAAGAAACGATAAGAAAATTATTGGAAACTGAAGAATGGACAGTCTCTAAGAACATAAAAATTAAAAAAGAGATGCAAAAGAATAAGAGATGTAGGCATTCAACCTCGGAGAGTCAGCATTGATGAAGAAGAATTCCAGAAATTGAGAGTTGAAAAACAGAGGAGAGGAGATTATCAGATAAATCACAGAAGATGATTTCCCAGAAATGAACAGACATGTTAATTTTAAATTTCAAGTGTGAATAAAATCCTAAGCAGTTTAAGTAAAGATAAAGATCCATATCTAAAAGACATTTTTTTTTTTCAGATTTCAGAATACTAAGGCTAAAGAGAAATTAAACCTTCCCAAAGGATTGGAGAGGGAAAAAATAAAATAGGTCATTGATAAAACAGTAAGAATCAAACCTGTTAATCAACCTTCTCATCAGTATCACTGATGATAGAAGACAACTGAGCAGTATTTAAATCACATATTTAATTTTGCTTTCACACCAAACCTGTGCGGTAACTACTGGAGGACCCTTCCTCCCACTTCCACTTCCCACTTTCTTCATGTGGCGACAACTCCATGTGGATAACACTCCCGGATTCTCTCTACCCCAGCTCAGGAAGAGAGTGACCTAATCTGACATGCGTATTTGGAAGAGAAATTGGATGGGATAATCTAGCATGTTCCACTGTTTCCTCTTCCTTGGGAACACGCTTCCCACAGGAACCATCATTTTGTCCTGCCTCTGCAGACTGCAAAGCAGCCAGTCTTGTCCTCAGAGGAAGGCAGCTTAGTTCTCTGGTTCGACATTTGGAAGCATTTGGGAAGCTCACTTGCTTTCAGACACACTGTATTTCATGTCATGGATGACACCATTTGCCGGAAAGCAATATTTTATGTACCACAAAGAGAAAAACACTGACAATTAAGCAATACAATCTTTTCTACCACTCTCAACTTTTAATATTTATTAAATAAGATTGCTTCTTTTAGACACATATATTTATGACATGTTGCTCTTTTGTATACAAAGAAAAGAAGCTGGTTATCATATCTCTAAAAATTTACATTCAGAGTCAGACTGTTTTGACTCAGAGCTATCTACATGCTTGATTTACAATATAACATTTTCCTCTTTGCCATTGAGATCTAGCATTGGACTCATACTGCTCTAGGATTTTCTTCCAAGCTACAGACATCTATTCCACAGATTCAATGCCCACATTTTACCTCTTAGAAGGTGTCAGTGGAAGATTTTTAGACAACAACGAGGACTTATTCCTGCCTTAAATGGCCCTTAATAGTTCCTTGACAGAAACATCAAGAGGTGCAGTGGCTCAGTCTTGCCACCAAGAATAACCCAAGATCACATGTGCATAGGCACTTACAGCTAGGTCATGACTGCCACCTTGCCAGCCCACAGTGGAAGATGCTTTTGATGATGAAATGCCACCTAAGACCAAAGATGTTAAATGTAAACAGAACGTACATCTTAGAATCAATAAAATTCAGCAGCCATGCTCTTTAGGACCAGCTTAATCACTAAAAAAAGGCAAGTTCCATTTCTCATGTGCTTTATCATTGTATCGTGTTTTCCAATTTGGTCCAAACTTGGGTTAGAAAAAGGGCCACTGTTTATTAGCCCCCCTTGAATCCCAGCAGTATTTACTGTTTTTATCCTCATCTTGCAAGCTAAAAAAAATGAGGCTCAGCAAAGTTAAATAACTCTCCCGAGGATTCACAGCTCAGGGGCAGAACTGGGCTGAATTCTAGTCTGCTAGGCCGCAGCACTAACCACCGAGCATACTGCCCTTTGTAAGCTACCCGATGAAGAGAGTGTAAAAGATGGAGATGGTCTGACATGTGAGGAGGACGCACCTGAATGAAGAGGCTTGAAGATGTGTGAGAGCGTGGTTCTTTCAGGAACCTCTAAGGAGTCCTCAGAGCCAGAGGGCAGGAGGGAAGGGGTGGGAAGGGGAGGGGACAGAGAGGGTGATTGACGTGGAAGAGGAAGCATTGCCCTGTGCAAGGATGAGGGGCAATTTTGTGAAACAGGCCCTTTTTTTTTTTTTTTATTTTCCAGATAAAACAGTGCTTCCCTGGGCAGACTTCCTCACTCTCATAGTCTAGATGAAGGGTCCTGCCATCTGCTCCCATGGTAACTTCTACCTTAAAACTTCTCATACTTTGCTATAATTACTGATTTAACTATATTCACCACCTACTGTAAATAAGCTTTGTGAGCAGAAGATTGAGTCTCTCTAGGCCATTGTTTTATTCCCAGAGCTCAGCCTTGGGCCTGCCACAAAGAAGGTGCCCCCAAACTGGTCGTCGGTGTATGAAAATGCAACTCAATTAGCGGTAGGCAGGGGTTAGCCAGCAAGCATGGATGTTATGCAAACATAAAAAGGGAAGCACTGGAGAAATTGAAGGACTGGACTAACGTAACCAGTGTCCTATTTTAAAGAGCTATCTCTGGCTGCTGGGTCAAGAATGGACCGGAGGGAACAGAGTAAAAGCAGGGAGACGGGGTGGGGGGGGCTGCCTCAGTGGTCCAGACTTGCAGTCCTACAGCAAGGAGGTGGAAATGATGAGATAACCATTAGCAGTTAAGTAACACGTCGTTGAATTCATGAGAGATTTGCATGAGAAGAAGACCAAGGCAGAACCTGGGAACACATCAGCATTTACGAGATGTTGGGAAAGACGGGTCAACAAAGGAGACCAAAAGGAGAAAATTTCTGAGAAAAAGGAAAATTGGTGAGCGTGTTGTCAGAATCACTAAAGGGGAAAAGAATTTGGAGGAGGAGGAGAATATGGCCAACAAGATCCCACTCAGGCAAGAACTGAAGTTAAGATTTCCATGAGAGTAGGAGTGAGGGTCGTATGTGACACTGAGAGACGGTGTGCCTGCTGAGGAAGCAGAGGCCTATGGCAGCGGGCTGAGCCAGAGCTGGGAACTAGGAGTGTAGGAGATAATGTTTGAAGAAATCCATTTTCTAGGAGCTTCAGTGCAAGGAAAGAGAGGGGCTCGGTGACAAGGAAGTGAAGTGAAGGTCACTCAGTCGTGTCCTACTCTTTGGGACCCCATGGACCATATAGTCCATGGAATTCTTTGGGCCAGCATACTGGAGTGGGCGGCCATTCCCTTCTCCAAGGGATCTTCCCAACCCAGGGATAGAACCCAGGTCTCTCGCATTGCAGGCAGATTCTTTAACAGCTGAGCCACCAGGGAAGCCCAGGTGACAAAGAAGGGGATGCGCAATCCAGGGGGCTTGTTGACTTTGCCCTTTTGTGATTGAATACAATTGAGTCTGTAAATAAAGTGAGGGTTAGGTGCTCACATCAAGGGAGAGAGCAAATATCTTGCAAAGGAAGACGTATTAATATTTGATGCAGTGAGGTCTCTGAGGAACTGGAAGTCTAAGCAGGGCAGTTGGAGACTGTAAGTATCAATGTAAACGGACGATGGATGCTTTGGGTGCTGACCTTGTGGGAATGAAGGCAAAGGGAATGTCTCTTCTGAGGGGAAGCCAGGATATATGGAAAGAAAGAAGGGGAATGAGAGGAGGGGAGTGGGGAGAATAAGACAGAGGAAAGGGAAGACAAGTGAATTTCACTCTTGTCAATCACAGAAATCCTTCTTCCAAAAGGAGGTGCAAATGAAGGGGTGACGGAAGCATTAGAAATCTTCCCTCCATATGGCTTCCCCTGTGATGTGCAGAAGAAATCCCCTCCCCACTCCTGAAATAGGAAGTAAATATCTTCAGGGCAGTTCTCCAGCCCTCAACCTAGTTAAGGCCGCCGGAGGAGGCTAACAGAGAAGCCTGGTACAGGTTACTTTCCAAGACTGAGTCAGAGCTTCACAGTAGAGGGTGGTGGCTTCTGAGGCGAGGCTCTGCTCTATTCATGTGAACAGGCGTGGAGAGATTATGCCTTTTGTTGAATGTGTGGGCCTGAGAGCAAGCCCACTGAACCCTAGCAAGACCCAAAGATCCATACTCATAAGCCATCCACAAGCTGTGCATGAGACCTGATCACTGAATAATTTCCCATCCCAAACACATAAAACGGTTGTGATTCTCAGCACATTTTTGCAAACCATTTGATTTCGCTTGGAACAGACTGCTGTCAGGAGGAACATATTCCAGGTGGGGAGCTCCCCTTTGCTTCACCCTTGGCAGCCCTCCATGACGTTCTCCACACAGCTGCCTCCTTATGCTGTGAACCTTTTGTCCCTCTAACCTCTTTCCTGGGCTAATGGAGCCCCTTGCAGCAGCAAATCATTCCGTGAGCCCGTGTTACATCTCTCCTTCTCAGGATTTGCTCCATGGGTATAATTGGCTGCCGTCAGCTCCCTTCTGTCCATAACACCATAGATCACACAGGCAGAGATGGATCCCTGGTGAACTAGAAGAGGCGGATGGTTTCAGGAAGGCATTAATATATGCATATTTTATTTTAACATCCTATGGGTATATACGGCCGCCAAAGTTTGTGTCTTCCTAAACAGTCTTCTCGGGCAAATAGTCAAAACTTAAATAATGCCTTGCATAGGTTACATCTACAAAAAAAAAATCAAAGGCCACTTATAGAAGCAAACAAGTCAAATCGCCCCTCTCTCTTACCCCCTTCTTTGAGTGATGGATGAAGTCCATGCTTCTGTTGCAGAACACAAACTCAATTAAAATACTTCCTATACATTGCTGCTGGAATCACTCTTAAATGTTTCCATCCTATAAACATATCATATTATAATATTAATGTGGAACCTGCTCACTTTATTGCCTCACTCCCTTCACAGCTCATTGACTAACCAGATGCCAAGCATCCATCCCCTTGACTATGTGTGTGTGTGTGTGTTTCATCATGGAGGACGCATAATCCATTCCATCCAACATTCCTCATTGCGGTTTTTCCTATCAATTGTTTCCTTATGGTTCACAGCATATGGACAGTTGATTCTGTCATCAATCCTCAGTGGGCCATTTGTGTCCTTGATAATAATAACAGCATTAATGGATGTGTTCCCATTTCAGGATACATCATTATCTTGAGCTAATTTAATTAAAGTGCTCTACAGCCTCGTATCCTGGCCTCCTCTTTTCCATCATGCTGTTCTCCCACACCCCCAAAGAATGTGTTCCTGAGCCAATGAGGCTCATTTTTTACCCCTGAGAAGCCTGGAGGGTCCTTGGGTGAGAGTTCAAGGACAGCAGAATTGGTTAATGGGAGGGGGTTCCTAGGGGAAGACGGAAAAGACTGTGGAATAAAGATGGCTTTTGTCAAGAGTTCCATGGTCTCATAACATGAGCACAGAGATTCAAACCACGGCACTGCCACCTACAAGCTTTCTGAACTTGGAAAATTTTGCTTCTTTTACTTGGAATGTCCTCATCTATAAAAGGGGCACACAGAATAGGCTTCTTTTATGACTCTTTCGGAGAATTAATAAAAAATACATGTGTCCCTAGCACATGGGTTGGTACTTCATTAATATTAGTTCCTTCAATTTCTTCTTGTTTTTCAACTTGAGTTTCTTCAGCGGCTGCTGTTAATATATATTGCAGGTGTGTACTGCTCTAACAAAAGGTGTACTTCTAAATAAAGGGTGTAAATTAGGGTGGAGAAATGAGTCATATTTTAAATGTAGTGCAGAGTACACTTTTTAAAGTTCTCTTGTACTGCATTCTTTTGTAGAGCAAAATCTCCCCCCCTCCACCCCCAAACTTAATGAGTGTGCATAAAGAAACAGATTGCCATTCAAGGGCTTCTCTATACCTAAGCTATAGGCTTCCTCTGCTATGTGGTACTGAAATAATAAAAATGTCACTGAGTAACATTGTCTACTGAGAGTTGACCATTTATTTTGTGCTAGTGATTCTCACATCCTCTGTAAAATAGATGCCATATTATCACCTGTTACAGAGGTGGAAATTGAGACATAAAAAGGTTGCACAACATGTTCAAGGTCACATAGCGAGTGGCAAGCGCAGATTTAGATACAGACTGACTCTCCTGAGTCAGAGGAAGGGGTTCACTTTAATGGGAACCAAAATGGAAGCCTTGAAAAATCTACCCTCCCCTAACCAAGACTTCTTAAGAACCTAAGTTGTACTCTCAATACTTCCTTTGACTGTCGTTGCAGTTAAGATGGGACTGTGGCTGAAGTCCACCATCTGGGACTCCCCATCCTGTCAGAGGTACGAGATAGATGGAATTCTAGATCTCATTTTAAAACAGCTTAATTCCTTGAGGTCTTCCTCAAGACCAACAGAGAACAGTGCCCAGCAGCAGCTGACCCTGGAGTGTGGAGCTTCTTCAAAGGGAAAGAGGTGCTAGCCACACAGGAGGCATGATCTCAGCTGCTGTGGTCTTTAGAACAAGCAGATGACTCCTCCTTACCCTAAGCCTTTTGGATAAAATAAAATACCCCAGAGTCTTGGCAAGGAATTGAACAATTTTTTTAAAGGAATCATCAAAAGGAGGAGAGCAGAAGGGGTAGGATTTTTCAAGGTTTGAAGAATGGCTTAAGCTTGAGTTATGCTGTGCCAGCTATGTTTTCAAATCCTGCTTCTGCCACTGGCCTTTTCCCAGGAAAACAGACAGATAAAGATGGGGATATGAGAGGAAGTCTTCCCTCTGGGGCTCAAACAGAGGGAAAGCTCTATGATACTCACAACCCCTAGGAATTTCAGATTTCCCATTAGTCGTTTATTTACTTAGGTAGGTGCTAGAACTTCACTGCTGACCAGGAAGTTGAAAGTTGATTGAGGACTAGACTCTGTATCCTCTCCTGGGGACTCTTAAGTCACTAAAGTGGGTTCTCCAAGCATTTATAATGCTGTGCAACCTGATAACTCTTTGCAACTCCCTTGGCTCCGTAATGCCCTGGGGTTGGTTCTTATCTCACACTCTTCTTTGAAAATGATGTTCATGTCCTTTGAAGTAGAGAGTAGGGATGTGTCACTCTGAGTGACAAGAAAAATAAAGAGACCTCTGCTCTTTGGATGGATCCTAGTGTAAATGACTTTATAAAGATAAAACCCATCTACTCTTTTTTGGTGGGAGGTTAAATTTGTGGTAACAGGGATATACTTACAAAGATGAATTTTTAAGAACCATGCTGACTAGCTAGGTGAATTTGGATGTGTTCTAGTTTCTGTTTCCAGATGGGATGCAGGTATGTTGATCTGACCTATCAAGTTTTCCATGGTACTTAAGAGAAATGAAAACCAAGATTGGCGCTTGTACAACACTGGAGGTGAGAGCGTTTTAAAATTCCGCACCCAGACATTCTCTCCTGTCCAGTCCTATTGAAAATATCCAGCATGACATTCAGTACAGAATAATCAAAAATCAGACTCCTAACTTCTGTCCCAGAGCCCAGCTGCTCTTACTGCCATAATCGCTACAATGCATTGAGAAGTCCTTTAGGCAGCAGTGATTGCCTGCAATCTCCAGCCCGGGCCCTACTGGTAACACCACCAAGAAGTACAAGAAACTACCCGTTTCGTGGAGCGAGCTTTGACCACTAGGAAGCATCTGAGAGAGACACATGAATTCTGAAGGCCTTTCAGAAAGGCTACCAGAGGCCAAGCCACGACGGCACTTGTTACAAAGCTGAGGCCAGTTTAGCAATGCCTCCCTGCACCCTTGCCCTTCCTCCTTCCCTGTCTCCCTCCTTTTGTCTTTCCAGCTGCTTTGCCCTCACTGTTGTCTCCTTTCAAAAGTGCTCCTTAACAAAGAGCTCTTTGGGGCCTTAGCAGCCCCCAATATCCTGGGGACCCAGGCTAAAACAAATGATAAAAATTATCTACAGTGTTCATCACCAACCCCGTTCCAGTCTATTCTAGTGCTGGGACGGAATCGATACTCCATGAAACAAGCACAGTCCTTGTTCATGGAGTTTTTTCTTCTAAGTATATAACCACAAACTGAGATGAGTGCTCTGAAGAGGAATCCAGTTCTGGAGATTGCACAATAAAAGCGCTTGGTGTAGAATAAGGTCAGGGAAGGTGGCTCTGAGAGCTACTGGTGAGCAAGAGTTAAGCCGGTGCAGTTTGATAGGGAGGGAAGGAGGGGAACGTGTGTGCATGTGTGTGTGCGTGCACGTGTGTGTACGTGCATGTGTGTGTGTGTGGAATGGAAGAGTGATGTGGCTGGCATGTTTACAAAGGCTCTGTGGATGGGCGCTCAGTGGCTTTCACCCAGAAAGCCATTTTAAAAGGATAAATGGCTGGGCCTCACCATTGACCTGCTAAACCAGAGTCTTGACTAGCGCAGGGGGAGAGTCTTCTTCCTCTTGAACCTCAGCCGGGTTTGGAAAGCGCTGAATGAGGTGTGTAGGGCCTGCCCTGAATAAGGTGAAGTTTTCTTCTCCGTGCGCCCTCTTCCTGCTAGCGGAGGCCACCACCTTTCTTGTGCTTACTCTCTATTCCCCTTCCCTTCTACAGCCCCTGTCCACCCTGCGTGCATGTGCACAGACACACACACGTGTGCACACACACCCTCTGCTCATTTCTTTGCTTGTCTAGTTGGCCCCCCAGCCATGCTTCCTTCTGGCCCACTCTCCACAGCTGTGTCCCATGCGGAGGCCTTTCTTGATCTCTTTCCCAGCAAAACTGACCTGACCCATTTGTAATCCTGCAGGCTCCTGCTAGCTGCTAATCAAGAAAGTTCTCTCTAGTTACATACTGATTGCTGAACACCCTTCCAGAGAATCATAGTAATTCGCCTGTTAGAATGTGGCCCCATCTTGTGCCATAGTTTAGAAAGATATTTTCAACATTATGTTTCATTTAGTATCTCCAGCAGTATGACAAACACCGAGGAGATCACACATCATCCCTGACCAATGTTAAGTAGCAAACTTGCCACTCTCTCCCCAGGGAATACGTTTCTATCTCACACACAGGTCTGTAATCTCTTTATTAAAGCAAAGGAGTGATGGATATTGGGTTCATCTTAAGGCAAGCCTCAATGGAGCGGAGGCAAGGAGACAGGGTAACTTCAGAGGAGAAAACTTTCAGCATTGCCACATGTGGGAGGCAATATAGTATGGTGGTTAGCAGCAGCATGTTTGGGCTTTTGATTGAGATGGCTTGAGTTCCAGGCCCAGTGGTGCAAGGTATTAGTTGTGTGGGCTTGGCTCAGCTACTTAAATCTCCCAGACTCCAGGTTCCTCAATGGAAAGTTGAGTTATGAGTTACATCTCATAAAGTAGATGTAAAGATTAAATGAGCTAATGCATTGAAAGCACTTGACATAGGGCCTACCACATAGTAAGCCCACTCCATTGACTACTATTACTACTACTATTATCACTGGGCTTTCCTGTTGACTCAGATGGTAAAGAATCCACCTGCAGTGCAGGAGACCCAGGTTCGATCCCTGGGTCAGGAAGATCCCCTGGAGAAGGGAATGGCAACCCACACCGGTGTTGTTGCCTGGGAAATCCCACCGACAGAGGGGCCTAATGGGCTACATTCCACGGGGTTGCAAAGAATCAGACACTGCAGAGCGAGTAAAACTTTCACTTTCATTATTATTAGTGTACCACATGGGCAACAAGCCTTAGAGACGGCCACTGGAAAATGCAGGTGACGTGTTTCTGTTGGTGGGAGTGGGGAGATGAGGAGGAAGAGATGGGAGCAAAGGGACGCAGACTGAAGAGCTCTGGGCTCGCCCACGTGGCCTTCTTTGGAGTCCACAGGCCCAGCCAGGCCATTTCCCAGCCCCGCCAGAAGGAGTGAAAATTGAACTGTGATCTGGAGAGCTATCCGTTCTGACCATTAGTCAAACACCGGGAGCCAGTTAGACCTAATTGTCTTTGAAACATCCAAAGACCAGACACATTTTTGGAGGTCAGGCTGTGCTGCTGAGAAGGAGACAGAAATACCTGGGATGAAAATAAAAGCATAATAGGATCATAGAGTTGGTCAGAAAATTAGCTTTCGGGGTCTCCTTATGGTGGTTTCTTAATGATGTGAAACGTGATAAAGGCTTTGGCCACAATAAAGATGAGTTACTTCTTTTTCCTAGAAAAATAATGAAATTTTGGTAAACATCCCAGGTTTATCACTTAATTTTTCCCCAGCTCATGGTAGGGGGAGGGGAGTGAGGGGGAGGGACAAGCAGGGAGGAGAGAGGCATGCCCCCAGCCCCACCCGCAGTTCTAATATTCTAAGCTATTAGATTTCAATAGCCCACCCTCCAGCAACATGTGTCTCATTTCCGTGGAGAGACCAAATAGGCAATAACGGCCTCTCCGTTAGAACACTAAGGTTGTAATTCAGAACTTCTGTCAAGATGAAAGATCTTTGCTGGGATCCTCAGAGGACCCACAGCAACACTTCAACCCAGGCCCGGATAATGAAGTTTTCATTATTAAATAAAGATATTTTGGGAATGTCATAAACCATGAATCCACTCTCCTCCATTGCCCTGCCACCTTGCTGTGTTTATTTCTAACGAAAGCCTGTCATCTTTCCGAGAGCCCTAACGCCTCCAAACTTGGCATTTCTTGCCTCTCAACCCCCTAATCCCACTGTGATGCACTGAAGTTGCCATGGTGACAGAAGCGTCCTCTCCCACTGTAGACCCATAGTGGCAGGGATGGAGGAGGTGAGTCCCTGTTCCCTCTCCTCGTTTGCTCCTTCCTCCCCACCTGGTCCTGCCAACCAGTTTGAGAGACTGACTCCAGGCAGTTTTATCTCACCTCAAGGAAACACTAACATGAGCCATCACATCTGGCTGTTCTTAAATGATGGAGCAATCAATTTTTAATGTGAATTTAGTGCTAGATGGAAGCATTAGATTGCCAGTCCCAAGGAAATGACTCATCTGTTTATCCATTCGCCAAACGTTGGGGTGCATTTCCTCCAACCCACCTGCCTTAACCTGGCTCTCGTACCCACCTCAAGAAGACAACCTTAGTGGAGTCTCATGCCCACATCAGGATCGTGCCCCCTCTGTTGGTCATCTTCACAGAAGAGATGCCTCCGTTTCCCAAACCCAAGCAGCGCTGAGAAGGCTCAGAAGGCGAAGGGACCTCAGACACATCTCAGTGGGTTCTACAAGTACACAAATCCGGTTTCTGAAATTAGAAACTCATGTAGTCATCCCCAGGCTGCTGTTGAACCACACCTGATGAGATGTCTTAAAAGTTTAGGAGAAATTTTCTAGTCTGTCACAGTAAAGAAGCTCTCCTTTGCACATAACCAAATGTCTCTTAGTTGTAACTTAAGCCCATATTCAAAAGACATGAATATCTTCTTATTATAATACACCAGATTTTGTCCTTAGAAGGGGAGTATTAATACCCAGACAGGGGGTTCATTTCTACCCATATTTTTGTTTATACCCACAATCCAAACTGAAGCAATAAGTACTATCAGATTAATCAAAGAAGAATTTGTAGGTGTATTCAAAGACAAAGATCCTGACCCCATGGCTCCCAAACATATCTCTGGAGCTCCTTCCATCATGGTGTGATTTGAACTTGGACAGAGTTAGCTCTAAGATATGCAAAAACAAGCAAACAAAAATCATGTTTTCATCTCCATCGCTGAATGAGTTTTAGGAACAAAAACCACTCCTTCCTGAAAACATCTGAGAATCCAATTAATGGATTCTGTACTTTCTTTTAAGGTCCACGTAGGAGTACACAACAGTTTGAGATATTTCCTGGGGAAGAGGGCACAACAGACCACCGCACCCCATCAGCACTTGAATTAATTGAAAATAAGTTTCCCCTCCCTGCACTAAACAAATGAGGAGCTTTTTGTGTGATAACACTTACACCCATCTGTAATAGGTTGCTAAGATTCCACTAATTAAAAAAAAAAATCTCATTTGAAGATAGTTAATGGTGTCTGCATTTCTACAAAGCACTAGTTAGACTACATTTCCTTGAACTTCAGGGTCTGTGCTGATTACCACTCAATTAGTTTTGATTCAATTCACTGAAGAAAAATGTCCATTTCATTAGTGCGGAGAAATAACCATGGGACACAAAATATATTTCCCCGCATTGCTATGGCAACCAGGATGACACAGCTGAGCTCGGAATGTTAATGCCTTCTCTGAGACTGTGTTTTTAAGTCAGCATGCGGCCATTAAGACTTGTTGGGTGGGGCTGGCCGCCTGGTATCACATGGCTCCTAGAATTGGCAGCGGAAGTGTCCAAGGGACTCCCAAGAAGGCTGCTTTCTGCCACTCATCTCCCTGGCCACTCCCCTGAGGGCAGGGCATCTGGGCAGCAGCGTCCACCGATTGCTACTTTGCATGTCTCTAGGGCCCTTTTGATGTGACATGCAAGCATCCAGCTAGAAAGTGGAAAATGCAGCCCATCATCCAGACGTGTTCTCTATGTGTTGCCTATTTTGTGAATGCCTGTGACTATCGAGGTGAGGGACTGACGTCTGAGCTCTTCATTAATACGTTCCAGCCCGCCCAGGTTGGCCCACACTGAGAGTAAGGTGAGGAGCTGGGAGGTTATCCACATGCAATTCAATAAATCTGGCTGCCGACCAAGGGGAGCTTGATTCCTACCCACACTCCCCAGGCCTGTGTAAGCAAAGAATGGAAAATAGATTCCAGATTACCGAACCAAAAGAAATGAATCTGTTTATATGGGATAGGAGGCAAAAGCCCCAATATCAGTTTTCAAGAATGATAGATGTGACTATTCAGTTCAGTTCAGTCCAGTCACTCAGTCAGGTCCGACTCTTTGCAACCCCATAGACTGCAGCAAGCCAGGCTTCCCTGTCCATCACCAACTCCTGGAGCTTGCTCAAACTCAGGTCCATCGAGTTGGTGATTCCATCCAACCATCTCATCCTCTGTTGTCCCCTTCTCCTCCTGCCTTCAATCGATGTGACCGCTAGTAAGCGTGAATTAGGGCAAATGGGCTTCCCTGGTGGCTCAGACAGTAAAGAATCTGCCTGCAATTTGGGAGACCTGGGTTCAGTCCCTGGGTTGGGAAGATCCCCTGGAGGAGGGCACGGCAACCCACTCCAGTATTCTTGCCTGGAGAATCCCATGGACAGAGGAGCTTGGTGGGCTACAGTCCATGGGGTTGCAAAGAGTCAGGCACGACTGAGCGGCTAAGTACAGTAGAGGGCAGATAACCAAAATTACACGAGCACAAAAATTTTATTTGGGAGACTGAATTTTCCAGGTTAAATGGATAATTAATTATATTTTCCCTTAGGCTATGTCAACATAATCTTAGACTATCAATTAATAGTGAATGTCTGTGTCCTATGTTCAAGATTCCTTATCTTAGGATACCAAGATTAAAGACAAGTGACCAGACTCTCAAGGAACAGTTTAGCTGGTAGACAGTACACAAACTACTAATGAAAGCTACTATTTCCTCAGTGCCTGGCAGTGTACTAAGTGCTTTATATGCTTTATTTTATTCAGTCCTTACAAAAGTGCTTTGAGGAGGGTGTTAGCCCCATTTTAGAGCCAAGTGCACTAAGGCTCAAAAAAGTACCTGACTGGTCAATTACTAGTTAACTACTGTTAGTAATTAAAGGAACTGGATTCAAACACAGGTCCATCTGGCTCCACAGTTTCAACCACCGTGCACATTGCCCCTGGTGTACACATGAATAGCCAAGTGGGAAGCATTAGTGCCCAGTGAGGTTTACAACAATAAATGCCTGATTTGTAAAGAAAGCAGCAAAGTCCTGTGCATTTAATGAATTTAACTTCGCTTTTAAAATTCAGCTTCAAATGAATGGGCAAAATCAGAGCGTCCCATCTCCTCCATTAACCAGATGTTCTAAACCCACGACCACAGGGTGTGGCAGGAAGGGTACTGTGAGAGCTGCCAAAAGGCAAGGACCAGGCGCTCACTGTAACACAAGAGCAAGCACACAGTCAATTATCTCATTGTCAGAGTCCCAGTCTCCTCACCTCCGCACTAGCCCCTTGGGATCCTGTGTATCTGAGCGTCTTTGTTTTGAATCATCTTCATGTCACCATCGAAACTATTTATTAAGTTTCCGCATACATAGAGTCCTGGTCACCCCATTTATTCTTGTTCCCTTGGCATGTTTGTCATTTTCACTCTATCTGTTCACAGCTGCCTGACATGATTTTATGTCATCTTTATACATCTTCAGATGTGGCATTCAAGACACTCAGAACTCAGAGTGGGTCCCCAACCTTCTCTTTGTTTGCTTGTAGCAATACCACTGGGTCTCGGTGACAGCAGATCTTGGTTCAGGAACTGACAGAATGGTTGCCTCTTCCAAGTACAGTCCAGAGCAGAATGCAATGGCATATGTAGTTGTTTCTAATCTAAAATCATACTACAGATAAAACACGCAGTCTTATAGATTGAATTTGTTGCTAGAGCAGCCTTCATCAAAATGCATTCAAGGAAATCTGGTTCCCTTGGGATGTTAAAGTCTGTTACGAGAAAAAGGGAGAGAAGCAGGTTCTATGCTCAGTTGTGTTTTGGAGATGCTGGGTTAAACAAAGTTAATCAGGTTTCTTCACTGCAAGGATTCAGAGTTCTTAATATGCTAATGTACTGTAGAACCCTCCCTCGGAAAGGAAAGAGTAGGAACCATTATTTACAGAACCATTTTAATCCCAGAGTTTGGAGGGACTAGTGTTGCGACCACTCTGGAAATCCCCCAGGAGGGGTTAATCTAGGAGCCTAACCTGCATACCTACCCGAGGAAGTCTGGAGAATGGCACAGTCCACTGGGTCTTTTTGCTTGAAGACTCCTAAGCTTCATGGGAGAAATGTTTAAGACTTTGGGACTGACATCTGAACCCAGAAAAAGGAAACTAAGAACACCAAAAAAGTAGTGGAAAATATCTGCTTTGAAATTCCAGGAGGAGGGGCCCAGATGGGCTGGAAACTAGTCATCCTCAAGTAGGAGACAGCTAAGTGGCTCCGACCTAGCCTATTTATTAGCATTTAAAAACATTGCTGTGCAATGCTTTTTGTTTCTAGAGAAACCTCTGTATAGAATTCATTAGATATTTTGGAATACAAATGATAGAAAATTCTAATTAAACAGTTTTGAACAGTATGCACATTAATCATCTCACAGAGTAAGAAGCCCTGGCTCAAATCTTTAGAATCTTTGTGATTCCCTTAGCTCACACATTTATTGTTTCCTGGATCGCACATTATCTGCATTGATTTTTCTCTCTCTATTGGAGTAAATCACTTAAGAAGGATATGTGAGAGGTAGATTTTCCAAGTTCCTGAATGTCCCAATATACCATGTTTTACCCTCACAATTGATTAATAGTTGGCTACATCTAAATTGGAATTCTAGATTGGAAAACGTTTTTCCGTAAAATATTGAAGTTGTTTCTTCTTTGCCTGTTGGTATACCGTGTAACCCAAAGCCAGTCTAATTCTTTTCCCTTACATATGATCTGTTTTTTTTTTTTTTCCTGGATTGGTTTATCTTTTCAAAAAAATTTAGATATGACTGACATATATTAGTCTCAGGTGTACAACATCATTGTTCAATATTTGTGTATACTGTAAGATAATCACCTCAGTGAAATTAGTTAACACCCATCAGCACACAGAGAAATTTTTGTTCCTTGTGATGAGAACTTTCAAGATCTACTTTCTCAGCATCTTTCAAATATTTGAAATTTCAAATATTTCAAATATTAACTATAGTCACCATGCTGATGTGGTACATTGCATCCCAGGACTTATTCTGTAACTACAAGTTTGTACCTTTTGACCCCCTTCACTCATTGCCCACCCTTTACTCCCCACCTCTGGCAACAATCATTCTGTTCTCTGTATATATACATTTGGCTTTTTTTGTTTGTTTTCAATATAAGTGAGATCATCTGGTATTTCTATTTTTCTGTCTGACTTATTTCACTTGGCATAATGTCCTCAAGTTCCATCCATGTTATTCATGTTGTCACAAATAGTAGGTTTGCTATCTTTTCATGGCTGGAAAATATCCATTATATACACACTTATAGCATTCCATTATGTATATATGTATTCCAGTATAACTGTGGTCAGTTGCTTCAGTCCGACTCTTTGCAACCCTAGGGACTGTGGTCCACCAGGCTCCTCTGTCCGTGGGATTCTCCAGGCAAGAATACTGGAGTGGGTTGCTGTGCCCTCTTCATTCCAGTATTGTTGTTGTTCAGTTGCTCAGTCGTGTCTGACTCTTTGTGACCCCATGGACTGCAGCATGCCAGGCTTCCCTGTCCTTCACCATCTTCCAGAGATTGTTCAAACTCATGTCCATTGAGTCGATGATGCCATTTCAGTTATACATTCCAGTATAACTACATATATGTAATATTCCATGTATATATAACATTTTCTTTATCCATTCACCTATTTAGAGTCACTTAGCTTGCTTCCATGTCTTGGCTATTGTGAATAACGCTGCAGTGAACGTAGGGGTGCCTATATTTCTTTGAAAGTTATTTCCTTCAGATAAATACCCAGAAATGGAATTGATGGATTATATGGCAGTTCTATTTTTAATTGTTTGAGGAATCTCCATAGTGTTTTCCACAGTGGCTGCACCAATTAACATTCCTACCCAAAGTGTACCAGTGTTATTCAGTTGTTATTTTTTGTCCTTTTGATAATAGCCATTCTAATAGACGTAAGGGAATCTTTAAGCTTAATCTTCTGAAATTTTACAACTATGTATCTAAATTTGGGCTTCTTCAGGCCTCATTGATCCCTTTCAATCTGAAAATAAATTCAATCTCTAGTTTTGTAAACTTTCTTTTCTAGTGCATTATTGATAATTTTCTCTCCTTAGTTTTCTATATTATCTCTTCCTGAAATTCTTTTTAATACTTAGAACTTCTGGATCAATTCCTTATGTCACCTGTATTTTCTTACATTTTTCTTTTTCCCTCCCTAATTGTTCTAAATTCTAGGAGATGTATTCAACTTATCTTTCCACTGTCCTGCTGATATTTTTTCTTTTATTCAATCTTGTCTGTTGTATTCCGTAGGGCAGCACTGTCTGCTGCTCTAATAAATAAACCCCAATGTCTTGTAAAGCATGGGAAATACAGTCACTGATGCTATATCAACCTTGTGTGGTGACGGATGATAATTAGATCTATGTTGGCGATCCTTTCATAAGACATGTAAATGTCGAATCACTGTGTAGTGCTCCTGAAACTAATATAACATTGTACATCAATTGTACTTCCACTAAAATAAGTAAACACCACCAAATTCAGTGGCTTACCACAATAAACCTTTTCTTCATTCATGTCCCTTTTTAAACACAGAAGCTCCCTGTTCATCAGGCAGTTCCTCCACATAGGAAGATTCAAGGGTCTTGACTCCTTCCTTAGCCAGGCTCACACATCACTCAAGACAGCACAGCCCTCTGTATACAGCAAAGAAGGGACAAAAGCAAGGGCAGCTGATTCTCAACAGGCTTGATGTGCAAATGTCACACTGCACTTCTTATATTCCATTGGTGAAATAGTGACCTGGTCTCACCTAGGTGCAATTTGAAGGGAACTATAAAATGTAGTTCCTAGTTAAACACCTGCTTCCCACAATAAGTGCCTATTTTTGAAGGAGCATAAGTTTTGTGCTTAGCTGATGACCATTAAGAATCTTTTTTGCAACAATCATATTTTTTTTTTATTTCCATGAGATCAATCGCATCTCCTAATTGTTCCTTTCACAGAGCACAGCTTTGCCTTCTGTTCACATTTTTCCCGTGGAATCAGCTATTCTTCATTATTTTGGCTGTTCTCATTTATTCCCTTGTTTCCTTCTTGCTCTGGTAATCACTGTTAAGTTTTTACATTAAAGAACTGAGTAGAAGGCTGATTACTCTAAATAGATGGATTTCACTTACTGCAAGTTTACAGGCATTGTTCGTTCAGCATGCCTCTTTCTTGACAGGCTGACCTTTGCTTATGGGTCACCTTTTCCACCAGCGGGTTCACTTTGGGCTCTGTGGCATTAGAATGGAAGAGTCCCACAGACATAGAAGACTGACTTGTGGTTGCCAAGGGGGCGGGTGGGAGAGGGGTGGATCGGAGGTCTGGAGTTAACAGATGCAAACTATTGTATAGAGGATGGACAAATAACCAAGTCCTACTGTATAGCACAAGGAACAATATACAACATCCTGGGATAAACCATACTGGAAAAGAATGTAAAAAGAAGGTATGTATTTGTATAACTGAATCACTTTTCTGTGCAGCAGAAATTAGCACAACATTATAAATCAATTATATTTCACTAAAAAACAAGGAAGAGTCAGCAGCCCTTGGATTGCAAGCTCTACGGGTGCCAGAAAAAGACAGTCGCTACTCTGGGCCACCACTCTCAATCAAGAAGTCTTGGCTGCCCCAGAAAGTTCATCTTTAGAAAAGAAAAATCTGGATGTTTCCCTAGAGAGTAATACCAGCTTGCCTGTCATTCTGTGAATAGGAAAGAGGATCAACAAGGACCTACTGTAAAGCACAGGGAACTCTGCTCAGTACTCTGTAATAACCAATATGGGAAAAGAATCTGAAAGAGAACAGATACATGTATGAAGGTGAAAGTCGCTCAGTCGTGTCCGACTCTTTGCGACCACATGGACTATAGAGTCCATGGTGTTCTCTAGGCCAGAATACTGGAGTGGGTAGCCTTTCCCTTCTCCAGGAGATCTTCCCAACCCAGGGATCAAACCCAGGTCTCCTACATTGCAGGTGGATTCTTTACCAGCTGAGCCACAAGGGAAGCCCAAGAATACTGGAGTGGGTAGCCTATCACTTCTCCAGCAGATCTTTGCCACCCAGGAATTGGGGTCTCCTGCATTGCAGGCAGATTCTTTACCAACTGAGCCATCAGGGAAGCCTAGATATATGTATATGTATAACTCAATCACTTTGCTATCCACCTGAAACTAACACAACATTGCAACTCAACTCTACTCCAATGTAAGATAAATATTTATTTGAAAGTACAAAAACATTTTAAGTAAGAAATACAGAAATTTTTAAAAGCTCTTGGCTATATTTAGCCAAGACAAATATAGGTAGGTATGAAATTATAAAATCTTCAAAATAGCAAGAAGAAAAAAAAGAAAGAGGATGAAGGAGGCTGGCATAGCATCCTGCAAATAAATCTTGGATTAACCTTTGTTTCAGCAATTACTCTCCCCACTGCCCTCCTTGCTTACCAACACAGAGCTGCAACCAGGTCCAAGTTCTAGCCGGCAGGCCAAGCTCACCTGCACTGCAGCCTCGTCCAACAAATGATCAAGTCTGAACAGCTTCCCCCACTGGTCCATCGGTTAGCATGCTTCCACCCATCACGTGTGATGGGCTGAAGTCTCTCAGCTGGTGAAGCTAGCAGCGATCGCCACCTTACTTTTGCTATTAGGTGTTCACTGTTTTTCGGAGAAGGCAATGGCACCCCACTCCAGTACTCTTGCCTGGAAAATCCCATGGGTGGAGGAGCCTGGTAGGCTGCAGACCCATGGGGTCGCTAGGAGTTGGACATGACTGAGCGACTTCACTTTCACTTTTCCCTTTCATGCACTGGAGAAGGAAATGGCAACCCACTCCAGTATTCTTGCCTGGAGAATCCCAGGGATGGCGGAGCCTGGTGGGCTACCGTCTATGGGGTCGCACAGAGTCGGACACGACTGAAGCGATTTAGCAGCAGTAGCAGCAGCAGTTCACTGTTTTTATACTTCTAAGCTATAATTTTGATGAGATCTTATGAGGGGAAAGGTCTCAGTTTGCCATCTTAAGCAAGATGAGAAAAAAACTCATAAATGTCCCTTGGACCAAGTTTATGGGAAAGGAGGGCTATAAAAAAAAAAAAATTAAAAGCAGCAGCTGACAGGACTTTAAAAGAACTTCGCTCAGCTTTTGGCGAAAATTGTCTCTCAATTTACACAGCCTGGTCGATATGTTTATGCATTCTTTCATTTTTTTTCATATATTAGAGTTTATTCTCTACCACAGGCTGTGCCAGATACCAGGGCAAGACCATAAACAACATGGCCTTCCCGTACGTCTCTTCCAAAACCTTAGAATTTGTGGGAGGAACTAGCATTTGAAACTTAAAATTTAGATTTGCTTTCACTATTAGAAGAAGTCCAGGGCATTACGGAAGCGCTTAAACAAGGCACTGCTGAGAGAGGAGCCTGACCTGCCCAGGTCAGCACGTGAGGCAGGTGGTAGGATGTTCCAAAAGAGAGCAACAGCGTGTCAGAAGAGACTCCCACCGCACGTATGAATAGCTTCATATGTGACTATTGTCTGTGCTTGCAATGTCCTCCCGTCCAGCACTCCCAGTTCACCAAGTGTGGCAAAACCTTCAATTCAAGCCTTCCTCCACTCTTGGAAGGGCTCATGGAACGTTCCCCACAGACCCAGGCATTTTCCTCCATTTGTTCATTATGGCTTGTATGTGCCACCCTGATAACGATGGGCACGCTCTAGAAAACGTTTGGTTCTCTCCCTGTGTCTGCCACCAGTCTAACTCCTTGAGGCCTCAACTGCTACATGCTGAATGCTGAATGCTGAATGAAGTGGCAATCTTGTCACCATATAGTGGTTGCCCTCAGTGGTACACAACCTTGATGTGACTTTGTTTCAGAGGTTGAACGTTGAATGAAGAATTTACGTGTTCACTTCTATAGGAACTTGGTCGAGGCACTTATGAAAGACAGGGCTATGGACAACTTTCCCTAAACAGCTGCTACCTACAGTAACACAAGTACAAGAAATTCTGAGGTCATGAATTAGCAGGAATCAGACAAGTGTCTATTAGGATAACTATGATAGTGTCAGATTTACCTCTCCTGTTTACCTTACCCCTGCAGGTTAACTGGACATCTGAGAAAGAATAAACTCTCTCCAGATGTGTATAAGTCCTGTGCCAATGATGTAAATTTCCTTTAGATGGGACCAAGGAGGCCGGAGAATGAGAACTGAGATTGCTTCAATCAACGAAGACAAAATTAAAAGTTCTTCTCCCTCTGTCAGTGAGTTCATAAAATATCATTTTGTTCATAAAAATTGCTTTTGCTACAATGAGTATACGTGATGTTATGACGATCCATGTCAGATGGAGGCTTGGAATAAGTGAAAAAAGATGTAAGATCCACTGCAGGGGAATAATGGGTAGGAGCCCTCGCACACATCATTCAGGCGCTAAAGAAAGATTGCATATTTACAGGAAAGTGTGAGAACACTGCCTCCTGGGTATTAAAGGGAGCACAAGCACAGCCAAGGCAGTAAACAACTGAGCGAAAAAAGTAACACAGAACTAAAGGGCAACCAAGCGAAGAGGGCTGTAACTTGAAATGACTTCTTAGGCACTGGGAGACCCTGCTCTCCTGTGGCAATGCTTGCTTCGTAATTACTGCTCACTTGTTTGGTATTCAGACCTGTATCTTAAACACACACAAAAAAACTGAGAGCCACCAGAAATTCAACTATACTTAGTTTAATATTTGCACTTTTCTGCTAACTTTTAATTTGGGTAGATTATGCATGCATGCATGCTAAGTCGCTTCAGTCGTGTCTGACTCTGCGACCCCATAGACGGCAGCCCACCAGGCTCCTCTGTCCACAGGATTCTCTAGGCAAGAATACTGGAGTGGGTTGCCATTTCCTTCTCCTTGGGTAGATTCTATGCATTTGTAAAATTTTGAACCCTTCATTTAATCACCAACACTGAATAATCACTAAAATTCCACAGCTGAAAATAATCCCTATTATTACGGTGACTTTGCACCCTAGTTTGCTTGGGACATTCCCAGATTTTATCTAATGTCCCAGATCCTGAACAGTTTAACATGTAACCTAGATTTCTCATTCTTTTTAACAAAGCAGTAAGATAAACTAAGACAAGTTTGGCAATTCCCACTTTGTACCTCTAGCTTCTGCCAGGGTCTTATCAAATATGGAGTTGTTTCATAGTAGTTAGTACAGTATGTATGTAGTTCTGTATGTAGTGAGTATACAGCATGTAGGGCTTTGATTGACATATGGTTAAATCTGAAAGATGACAGGTGATAACCAAACCTACTTTTCCTTTCAAAACATATGCACTAACACCTCTCTTTCAAGAACAGCATGTACTCACTGATAAAACAAACTAGGTTCAGATTAAGTGGTGAGGGACAGCTAACCCTCTGGTCTGGCTATACTGGGAAAGTGTTCAGCATTGCTGCCCCTGCTGGCAGGCGTGTAAACCCACAGCCAGTGCTGCGGCCAGGACCATGGCCGGTGCCACAGCCTACAAAATGCAGGATGCTACCAGGCTACCAGTCAGTAGGAATCATCAGGGATGATAGGTTTGGAACACATGAAGTCTGTGCAGGGAATACAGACTTGACTGTCCTACCACAGATCACGGAAAGAATAGCCTGAATATATTTGTCAGTGGTACTTATTATTTATTGTATGGTATAAACCTACAATTGTGTATTTACTTTATTGTTTAGTAAGGTTTGGTTTTATTTTTGTCTCTTTCAAGACAATCATCTCAAACAAGTAAATGTCTAATGAAATATTTAATGCTGAATTTCCATTTCTTAAGAAACTTGGTGATGAAAATGTCAGTTGCACAAAATTTTGGTTTACATTTATCATCTACCTGACATCACCAGAAGACACAAATACTCTGAAGCTGCATCAGCATCTGTTTCAAAAGTTAGTAATTATTTTAAAAAGACTATTTCCAAAAGAGTCAATATAACAAGTACAGCTGCAGAAGGTTCATTTACAACACTGAAAAGTATGACTTACCATTGGGATCAAATGAGTATTTTTCTAAATTAATTTCATTCTCGATTCCAAGTTTCTCCTCTATATGTATAAAAGTGAACTTATAGCTATTAAAAAAAAGTATTGGCTCCATTAGCTAGAGAACTTCACTAAGAGTTAGATGATATCAGTTTTACATTAGTGTCATGAGATTCTTCAAATAGTAATTCAGTTAAATCCAGTAATGTCTTTTAAATTCAACACATGAAATCAAGCTAAAACATTTAGAAGTTCATTCTGTCTTGATAAAATATTTTAACATTCTCATAAATGCTATTAAGATCTGGGTAAAAAGCTCAACCTTGAAGATAAAGCTATTTGTATTTGCAATGATAGTACGATACAAATTTTGGTAGGGCCCGATACTGTGGTAAAAACCATGTTCCAACTAAATCAAGAAACTTGTGTTGCAGATTTGGAATTGAAGTTCTGATTGGAATAGGTTGTAGTGCACGTATTATTCATGAATGTGTCCAAACAAGCTTTGATAATCTACTTGTCAAAATAGAGGCTGTATTTAAAGTCAGCCAAATTATAAACTTTTGTGAAAAATTCATGCTGCATTTATTTTAAAATGTTTCAGTTGTGGCAGTGCATGCTTTTTCTCTTCACTGTCTGTCACCACCAGATTTTAGAAATGTTTTAATTTTAAAGAACTACTTTGTAGATCCATCTAAGTATCTGACAATGATGCTGAACCTTATTGTAAAGCAGTCCTCTAAATTTAGGTTGCATTTTGTTTGAAAGAAGTTGTAAATCTTTAATCAGATATTCAACTGATGGAACACCAAACAACTTCAGCTTTTGAAATGTGCAGCAAATTATAATTATCGAAAGAAAATCTTGAAACCAGAAAGATGAATTGTTACTTCATAAAAGCAAAGGAAGAAATGGATAAGCTAAATGATAAGAGACGAAAAGCATGAAATATTAAACTTTGAAGTTCTGTAATTGTACTTTGGAATATCTTCACCTCTGGGGAAAACCTTCTAATGGAGATCCCTTGGATTCTTTTTTAATGAAATACTCTGTACTGAATGGGACTATATTGAGATAGCCTTCAAATGCTGCAGATAATTTCTTGATAAGTTATACTTTGTAAACCTATCTTTTGAAGGAATGAAGGAAAAGGACGGTGCATGCAAAAATATTTAGCATAAAATATTTATATGTTTACATATTTAAAAAGAGAATTAGGAATATCTTTCATCCAGCAGAATTCACTCAGAGCTTACCAGACAGATACATGAATATCTGAGGTATTTGGGGGACTAAAAATAGTGTGGTCTACAAAAGGAAGTCAATGGAAGTTATGAACAATTTTAAATTTGTCAGTCATAAAATGTAGTTTTGAAGGATACTGCAATCAGTTTTATCTAAAAAATGATTAATAAGCCATATCCAAAATTATATTCTTCAGAAAAATACCTGTGTCATAATATTAGAGACTGACACAACCAAGAAGTTAAATATGTAGAGATATACCAAGAATAATTATTTATTTATGCTATTTTTAATATTTATATTGTCAATATAAGGAAGTTGCATTTTACTTTAATGCACATGATACACATAAATCTTATTTTTTAGAAATACTTCTATTTTTGAAAGTAATGATTGGGTAGAATTCATATCCGTCCATATAATAAGCCCATTTATATTGCAATAAATAGACATTTCAAAATGTTATATAATCTTAATTATTTTGGTACTTCCTTATATCCTTTTGATTATATACCTACCTGAGGGAAAAGTCAAAGCTATGGTTCTTCCAGTAGTCATGTATGGATGTGAGATTTGGACTATAAACAAAGCTGAGCACCGAAGAATTGATGTTTTTGAACTGTGGTATTGGAGAAGACTCTTGAGAGTCCCTTGGACTGCAAGGATATCCAACCAGTCCATTCTAAAGGAAATCAGTCCTGAGTATTCATTGGAAGGACTGATGCTGAAGCTGAAACTCCAATACTTTGGCTGCCTGATGCGAAGAACCAACTCATTGGAAAAGACCCTGATGCTGGAAAAGATTGAAGACAGGAGGAGACGAGGATGTCAGAGGATGAGACGATTGGATAGCACCACCGACGCGATGGACATGAGTTTTAGCAAGCTCCGGGAGTTGGTGATGGACAGGGAACCTGGCGTGCTGCAGTCCATGGGGTCACAAAGAGTCGGACACAACTGAGTGACTGAACTGAACTGAGGGAAAAGTCTTATTTTCCAGGGACCAACTAGTAGAAAGCTCAGAAAATAAAACAGAGACACTAGCTGCAGCCTCTTCCTAGATTTTAGACCATAAAGTCACAGAAACATATACATTTCAAGTTAGAAAGAAACTAAAAAGATAATGCAACTCAGACTTAATAAGCATCTCCCATTATTGGATCTACATAGTATTCTTGAATCTACATTTTAACTACAATAACTCTCAACTCTCTCCAAACAGGAGATCTTAGAAACTAGAGGAAGGGCACTTTCCTAGTCTAGAAGCCACAGTAACACGTGTAAACAAACTTACAGAGACTCTAGGTCTTTGCTCCAGGAGTAAGTACCTACTTCATAAAATGGACATTTTATAGTCACGTGGATTTTCTGTAAAAATGAATTCTTTAAAATACAGTCATTTATAGACTACATAAATATTTTAAATTATTTCTAAATATGGTCTTTGAGTGAAATATATTGATTATAAAATTTGGAGTCTATGAGCATGCTAAACTTTCATGAAAATCTTCCTCTGTAGATGGACAAGGAAAGAGGTAAGATGTCAGGCAAGGGATTGGCTTAAGTGAGAAGAAAATCCTGATTGGAAACTTAAAAATGGTACCAATAAGACACATTTAAATTTTCATTAAATTCGGAAATAATAGCTTTTTAAACATGTTTATAAAATTTAACAGTAAATGTAAAAATAATGGAATTAATAATTTCAGTTTCCTTTATTTGGTATCTTAAACAGTGAGATTGTTTTGCTAAACAGAACTTTTTTCTCCCTTTTTTAAAATACTCTTTTCCATTATGGTTTATCATAAGACATTGAATATAATTCCCTATGCTAGCAGGACCTTGTTGTTTATCCATTCTATACATAAAAGCTTATATCTGTTAACCCCAATCACCCTCCTCATCCTTCCCCCAACCAACCTCCTCCCCCTTCACAACCTCCACTCTGTTCTCTATGTCTGTGATTCTGTAAACAGAACTTTTTTTAAACATACTGTTTTTAGGTTTTTCTCTTCATTAGAGCATATTCTTACATGTTCATTTTCAGTTCAGTTCAGTTCAGTTCAGTCGCTCAGTCGCGTCCGACTCTCTGTGACCCCATGAATTGCAGCACGCCAGCCCTCTCTGTCCATCACCAACTCCCGGAGTCTACCCGAACCCATGTCCATCGAGTCGGTGATGCCATCCAACCATCTCATCCTCTGTCGTCCCCTTCTCCTTCCGCCCCCAATCCTACCCAGCATTAGGGTCTTTTCCAATGAGTCAACTCTTCGCATGAGGTGGCCAAAGTATTGGAGTTTCAGCTTCAACATCAGACCTTCCAAGAGGACTACTTTATCTGCAAACATGCATGTCTGGTTGCATGTTAATAAACCACTAGAAAAGATACATATTTTCAAGAGCTGTCAGAGGGTCTGAAAGGAGATTCTCCTCATTTTGAATAAAGTTGAGCTAGTTGACTATCTTCTCCAACATAGTATGGAATCAGGGGAAGCAGCTTGTCGATAGCAAAGTTTGAGCCCTTTGGAAAACAACTGTCTCCTCATAGCTAGGAATCCCACCTACAAGGAGATCTCTTGGTAAGGAAAAAAAAAAAACAACAACACCGAGTCATTTGCAGCAACACTGATGGACCTAGAGATGGTCGTACTGAGTAAAGTAAGTCAGACGGAGAGGGAGAAATATCGTATGACATCCCTTATATGTGGAATCCGAAAAGAACTGATACAAATGAACTTACAAAACAGAAAAAGACTCACAGAGTTAGAGAATGAACTTACGGTTGCCAGCGGGCCGGGGGCGGGGGGATTGCGGGAAGGGATAGTTAGGGAGTTTGAGATGGACACATAGACACTGCCATATTTAAAATACATGACCAACACGGATCTACTGTATAGAACATGGAATTCTGCTCAATGTTATGTGGCAGCCTGGATGGGGGAGGAGTTTGGAGGGGAATGGATACATGTATACATATGGCTGAGTCCCTTCACTGTTCACTTGACACCATGTTAAGAGGCTATACTCCAATACAAAATAAAAAGTTTAAATAAAAGAATCTACTGTGCACCAAATAATGTGCATGCCTGATTTTACTAATTTCTATTGAAAATAATTTAAAGATGAGGACCTTTTAGCTTAGAGAGGCTAAGTATCCAGCCCAAACTCTCGTATCTAGTAAGCAGTGGAATTAGGAGGCACGTGACCCCAGGATACACGCTCTTTTATTTCATTTCACCTCTTTCTATCTCGTGTCCTTCATGTGGCCCCATCATTCACATCTCAAGTGGAATGAGAGCTGGGTACAGTGGAACGGGAGGAAGGAGCCCACACATCTGACAGCCTTTCTGAGATTCAGCTGCCCACATTCACCAGGTGGTAAGCTCAGGGTGAGACCACGTATTATTCACCACTCGGTACCAAGCATCTCATTCTATACACACGCCGTATAGAGGCCAAGGATATTTAGAAGGACTCAATAATGGGTCAAATTTTAGTAAGCGTAATGGAAAGACTGAAACTGGATATTTTGACCCTATTTGCTAGAAAATAAACTAATGTTTCTGCTGCTTTTTACACCTATTCATATTGAATTCATCCACTCATTCAGTATATAATTTGCTGAGTTCTGGGCATTAGAGATGTAACACTGAGCAAAGTTCCTGTCCTCATGAAGACATTCTGGTAATCAAGGAATTTCACCACTAGTTTTGAATCCTCAGAGCTGCCTTGTGAAATGGATGAGGTGGGTGATTATTTGTAACCTGCTGGCTTGCTAAAATATTGCAAAAATATCTAATCCATGAAATTTCATTCAACGAAGTACATCAATGATAAAAATAATATAACCATCTGAACATGTTTTTTAATTCTAGATTCCCTTCTGTTCTCAACATAATGTGATAATTTAGTATTATTTTATTCATCAATTTTCCTACCAGTTAAACACACACACACACCCTACCATCCTAACCCAACCCCTTCCACACCCCACAGCAGTGCTCAATGAAGAATTATCACTACCGCGTCTGTTACGAGCTTATCATGTGCTGGACACCTGGGCCTTATTTTATATTATTTCTGATCTTTCCCATAACCTCAAAAAGTAATTATTTCTATCCTAGATTTACAGACGAGAAAACTGTTATTCAGGAGACAATTTCACCCAAGATCACAGAGCTAGTTAGTAGCTCCGTTCAAATCCAGATATACACCTGTCTTGGTTCTGTCAGGGTTTTTTCATGTCTTGGCTCAGAGTAGAGTTTCCCTAACTCCTTTCTCTTCTTTCTTTAACCCATTCTCTACAACTCACCAAAGTTATAGTTTGAAACACAGGTTTGATCATATAGCTACTCTTACAAAGAATGAATGGATTGTCTCAACTTTTAAGATAAAATGTGCAAACCTCAGCATAGAATACAGGGTCCTTCTTGGCTGTCCCCAGGCTTTACTTGACTCTCCCAGGCTGTCATTTTCCATGAAGCATTTATTCCCAGCACACAGCAGGCTTTCTTTGTGGCTGTTCATGCACACATTTCATCTCCACCCTATTCTTTTTCTCTCTCTAGTAGAACCCTACTCTTCCTTTCATAACTACCTCAAAGAGTTCCTTGTTTGGGAACCTTCCCTAGCTTCTGCAGAGTTTTCTCCTCCTCCAGGGATCCCCAGCATGCATGCGTGCTAAGTCACTTCAGTTATGTCTGACTCGTTGCGACCCCATGGACTGCAGCCCGCCAGACTCCTCTATCCACTGGATTCTCCAGGCAAGAATACTGGAGTGGGTTGCCATGTCCTTCTCGAGGGGATCTTCCCAACTCGGGGATCAAACCTGCATCTCTTAAGTCTCCTGCATTGGTAGGCGGGTTCTCTATCACTAGTGCCATATGGGAGACCTGGATCCCAGAGCCATCATGTTAATCAGTGGTAATCATAGAGTCACTTGTAGTGGCTCAGACAGTAAAGAATCTGCCTGCAATGTGAGAGACCGAGGTTCAATCCCTGGGTGGGGAAGATCTCCCACAGAAGGGAAGAGCAACCCACTCAAATATTCTTGCCTGGAGAATTCCATGGACAGAGAAGCCTGGTGGGCTAGAGTTCATGGGGTCGCAGAGAGTCTGCCACTAACACACTCGTCCATGGGTCCGTTTAGTTGGTATCGCCTTTGTCTAATTGTCTTCCTTCCCTTCCCCCACCCCCTCATGCTACAGGCTCCTTGAAGGCTGAGTCAAATTCTTATTCACCTGTCTCCCTGGAGCATAGCACTGGGCTTGTCACGTAGTAGGGCTCGAAAAATTCTAAATGAATAATAAACGACTGCCCTCTCCTTCCTCGTCCTGCTTTCATGACCTCAAATCCAACAGGGCCGGAAGAGAAACGCAGCAGCGGAAGCATGACTAGGAGGGCTCCCTGCAAGGAAGCGCTCCAGGGCAGCAGAGTGGCTCCGGGACGCCCCCGGCAGAGATGTAATTTACAGGTTGTCTTGATGTGACTCGATAATGCAATAATTGACGAACTGATCGCATAATGTAAAACCGTCTGGCTCTGAATAGACCGCTCTCAGAGATGAAACAAAAATGAGAGCGTGTCTGCATAATCGGTGTGTAAACGCAAGCAGGGTATTAAGCATTCCTTTTTATTCTTACAGAGCTGAAATGAGACGAGCTCTCCCCACCCCAAAGCAATCTCTCTCTTTCTCTCTCTCTCTTTTCTCTGCTAATAAGCTCTGAGCAATTTGGAGGTAAGGTGTGATATTGCTCTCACAGATAAATAATAACAAACAAAAAAAAAATCATAATGTTGTTGTGATTATACCTCACTGACTAAAGGGAATTAAAGGTACATTCTTTTATTATTAGTTTACTGATCCTGGGCATCCGACTCCTCATAACTGCTCAATATATCACACTAGTTAATCATTCTTGTCATTATCTTTAATGTCTTATTAGAGGGCTTCATTCATCTGGTTTTTATCTGTTTCATTGGAAGCAGTTTTAATCTCACTTCCGCAGCGCTGATAAGCCTGTTAGTTTGCACAAATTGGTTTTGGTGACAATGTGTAGATAGCAATAACGTGGCATTTCCAAACGGAGAGGAGAAATCTATTCAGGTCCAAAAAGCCAGGTGGCTTGAGCAAAGGAGTTGTGGAGACAGTGGTCTTGGCTTCCTACAGGAAAAATGAAGATGGTAGACAAAAGGATGAGAAGAAGGGGGACCAGGAAACTCAGATAATTTGTTACAAGAGCCCCGCACCCGCACCCACAACCCGCACCGGTCCAGCCCCGCAAGTCAGAGAGCCAGCGGTGATGGCCGCGTCTGACCACTAGATGGCCGCATTGAGTCAACAGTGTCCCACCGCAGCGGTGGAAGAGGACGCACGTTTAGTGGCAGCGCTTTGCCCCCCAGACTGGAGCACCCAACTCTCAGATTCCACTCTGAGGGTGCTCCCAGCGCAGCCAGAGGTCTTTCCTGAGAGAACTTGTCAGAGTTTCCTTCCTGATCTGGGGCGCTTCATATCAGGCTGTCTTGTGCCATCTATCCAGCCAATGAAGCAGCGTTCATCACTTCCGCCTCACTTTAGGTTGGCCTGACTGTAGGTTTCTTCGAATAAAGGAGGCAATAAGCCTATCAGGTTCAGTAACTCAAAAATGCATTCATCGTAGATGCTAAATACAGTTTCCGCAGGTGTCCAGGTTGCCAGTCGTCTTTCGAGGGCAAGGGGCCGCGGACGGGTTGGGGGGGCGGGGGAGGGGAGGGAATCAATAAACTGTCGATCTGATTGGCAAAGTTCGGAATGTCTGTCAGGTTTAAGAGGCAGCCTCTTGAATTTCCTGACTCCTGCTGCTCGGGTCCTGGTACTGAAACCAGAACATGAGGCTTGTCTATTACAGTCCTGGCCCCTTTCTCGGGAGTGTTGATCTGGACGCAGGTGTCTGGAAAGATTTAAATCCAAAATCACTCTCCAAATGCACTAAACTCTATCAGATTTATACTTCACACGCACACGCAACACCAAAATAATAATAATAGGGAAAGGAAGCATTTCAGACAAAAAAAAAAAATGTGTCTCATAATAGACTTCCAAATCACTTGTTTCCGAGGCAAACAGATACCAACCAGATGCAGACAGTCAATTAGCTGGTGGTGTCTGGGGTGGGAGGGCGCTAATAATATTCCAAAACCCTCAACTGCCAAAACACTTCGCAGATCCATTTTCAGACCCTCTGCTTTTCGAGGAACATTCGGTTCATGTTTGTTTGATTCATTCTCACAACTCAAGTGTTGATATAAAGTCTATTTATGCAATTCTGAGACCTCTTGTTTTTAGAAACTCAGGAGGCCACACTTCCCTCAGACCTAGGCAAAGTATGAACGCCTCTCTATTTTAGAATCTGAAACTCGGTCGACATTTCAGACAGTCTCAGCTAAGTTCTCACAATCCCTCTTTATCCCATGTTCTGATTTGCCTGGTTTAAAAGCATATCCATCTTGTGACTACTCTGTGGAGCAAAGAATTGGGGATGACGTTTAATGCGTTGCTTCTGATCTGAGCCTCCAAAGTGGAAATAGAATCTCAACACTAAGGGATAAAGAGGCTGGTTTCCTGCAGCTGCCTTTAGCTGAGCTCTCCCTCTTGAATGAGGTGCCATTGGGCAATCATGGCAAGTAATAATGTCTAGAACCCAGGAAACCAGCTAGGTTTACATTTCTTTCCAATGTGGTGCTGTTCGTTCATACAGAAATGATAGCACAGGGCAACTGGGTACCTGCCTGGGGCCATGTGAGTGCAGCCTCCATCATTATCCAGCCCCAGGGGGGACATAATGGTTATGCACATGGTCTGACGAGAATGTGGCACAGAATGCACTGCTCCACGGCTGCATAGCATTAGACGAATCGTGCCAGCCGCTCCCACACAGAGCCAGGTCTACTTGAGAGGGGCAGAAGGACCCCACATGAGGCTAGAGACTAAGCAACTCATTCCTCTGCTTTTTCATGTCCTTACGCTGAGAACCAGAAAGCCGCATGTGTGAGGACACACTTTATCTATGTATAAAGTGCCGAGTGCATAGGAGTCAGATCTGTTAATAGCCTGATCCAAGTGAACAAGGGCTGTCGGAAAACAGAAGCCAGGAAAAGCAGACACGTGGCAAATGGTCCATCTGCCCGGGCCCAGAATCCAAATATTACAGACCCGATGTTGGGAACACAGATGTAACTGCCAACGGGGGTTCCTGCCAAACTTCTTCAAAACTTTCTGTGGTGCAGCTGACACCTATTTGAAAGTTTCTCCCTCCTTCTACCCACTGAGATAACGTCAGGTTTCTCTGACCTGAGTGCAGAGGGAGAATAAAAATCAAAGTAAGCTGTGTTTCTCGGACTCCGTAGTCTGTCTTAGAACAGCATCTCTGCCTCCCTGTCCCCACGGGATCGCCCACATCCCTTGGATTCCAGATGGTGTCCGCCGACTCTCTCGGCGCTTCTGCTGATACCTCCCGCCGAGACCACAGACACCTAGACCAAGGTGCAGATCCTAGGGTGTCTCTGGGATCTGGGCGCATCCAGGGAAGCCAATGCTTCTGTTACGCTCTTCTATTTCTTTTTTTTTTTAAATATGTATTTATTTGGCTGTGCCGGGTGTCAGCTGCGGCACACAGGGTCTTCATGGCGTCACGTGAGATCTTTCGCTCAGGCCCACGGGCTCTTCAGTTGTGGCCGGTGGGCTCCAGAGCTCGAGGGCTCAGTAGTTTGGGTGAGCGGGCTTAGTTGCTCCACAGCGTGTGGGATCTTAGTTCCCCAACCAGGGATCGAACCCGCGTGCCCTGCGTTGCAAGGCAGAGTCTTCACCGCTGGACCAGCAGGGAAGTTCTGTTGTGCTCCTGTTTTATAGCTGTCCCTTCACCCAAGAATTTGGGTTTACCGTGGGGTCTGGGTTCTCAAAGATAGATGTCAGAATTTCCTCTTTCTCTCCCTTTGCTTCATGGCCATGGACCAAGCACACACCCTTTGGCCTTCTTTCTCTAGGACATGCTCTTTCTCAGCATTTCTTTGTGCCTCCATCAAGTAGGTGCCAGGGGGCCAGTGAGGAGGGCTCCCCAGATGGAGCCCATTTTTGGTATCCAACAGCATCGGCTCAATCTGGGACCTCCCCAAGCTCCTGAATACACACACACATACAGACTCCACACCTGCATATCCCAGGGCTCAGGACTCTTAGAAGTATTTCTTCTGTTTTCATTTGAGAGCATCTATTGAGTCCAATTTAATATCTGGGAAGATGTACATAACCCAGATAAAATGAGTTCCAAGTTACAGCCCCATCTACAAATTAAGTCATATTCAAAGAAATCCCATCTTTCTAGCTTTTTAGAGAATTTTAGTATTGAACAGAATCTCTTGGAAAAAAAATGTCAAAGGAGCCCAATTCATAGTTCCTAGTAAAAACTTCTTAAAAATTACCTTTCCTCCTTCCTCTGATTCTCAGGATAACTCACCTGCCCCAGGAGATCTGAATCCTTTCCCCAAGGAGTCCTGTGGGTACCCGTGTGAGTTCTTAGCTTTCCCCTGTCTCCCCGTTGCTTCCATTTCTATTATCTCATTTTCCCCATGAGTAAAGCTCAGTCCTTTTATATGCAGCCCCTCCCCCACAAACATCATACATCTCTTTTCTGCTTCTCACCACAAGTCATTGGAATTCTGCATCATCAAAGTCCAAGAATTGAGCCTCAGATTCAGTCTTCTGTTTCTCAAGGTAGAATTCTTTATATAGAGAGTGGGGAATGGAGACGCTGAGGATGCCGGACTGTGTCCCCTACGTGTTTGCGGTGATGGCGGGTGGTGGCGGAGTGGACAGTGACTCTCACATTAACGCTTTATGTCTTCAAAACACAAAGATGGAGGCTGAGTTGTAATCACACACCTCTCCCTATGGTCTAAACCAATTGAGAAATAGGTACTACAGCCATAGGGGGACCCAAATAGAAATTTATCTGTTGGCAAACCTGGATTGCAGAGCCTTAGACCTGTGATCAAAATCAGGCTCCTCCCTGCTTTCCATCACACTTAGTTCCTAGGTCTCCAACAAGGGAGACAGAGACTGAAAGCCAACCTCATCCTCCCCGTCGGCCACCTGCAGGAGCCTTGTCTGTCACTCACCTTCCTATACTCAGAGGGCCCAAGAGCCAAGAGGCGGATGAACATCTAGACTTTCCTGCAGAGGTGCAGGGTCAGAAGGAAGGATGCTCACCTGAAGTGAGAAGACCTTGGAGGGGTTGAGCCATGGCCGCCCCTGCCCTTCATCCAATCAAATGAGTCACCCTACTCTCATCACCCAATGCAAAATCCTCTCCCGTGGTGGTTTAGTCGCTAAGTCATGTCTGACTCTTACAACCCCATGGATTGTAGCCCGCCAGCCTCCTCTGTCCATGAGATTGTCTAGGCAAGAATACTGGAGTGAGTTGCCATGCCCTTCTCCAGGGGATCTTCCCAACCCAGGAATCGAACCTGGGTCTCCTGCATTGCAGGCGGATTCTTTACCAACTAAGCTATAGGGGAAGGTTACAGATCCTCTCCTAGGACTTTCAAAAGCTCAACAAAAGCCCACTCCATGCTAATCCAAGGCATAAAGATAGAAATGGAGAGAAAATAATCTGCTACAATTAATAAGCCTGAGTTTCTGCATACAAAAAATTCCTTCCAGACATTGATCTCTTTAAGGATTTTGTTGTCTTTCCTTATTGAAAAGATTTTGGGTGTCTTTTCACATGAAGTAGCAGGAAGAAAAATAGAATAAGAAGAGTCAGCAAACAGGGTTCTAACTCAGATTTTCACTCAAGCTCTTAAGTTAGAATTGTCCCCAGCACTCTGTCTCTCAGGTTCCTGGCAGACCACTGGCCAGGCAGCCCTTTATCCGTGTACCCGAGGGTCCTCCTTGGTTCAGCAGTCCAACCTCTAACCTGTATGGAAGAGAGGACACCTCCTTCACAGCAGTTTTATTTTTTAAAGAGCTATAATCTGAGATCCTAGGGGTTGGAAACTGCAGAGAAGCTAAGAATAGTCCCTAGAACAATAACTGCCTCTGCTGAAATAGTGGCTCTACCACTATTTAGCTGCGTGACCTCTGGCAAGTTATTTAACCTCTCAATTTCCTCACCTATAAAACAAGAGATATTAACAGTGTAAGCCTATTAGGGAATTAACTGTCTTAGGGTTTGTAAACACTGGAGTAGTCACTGTCACAGAGGAGGAGACGTGAAGTGATCGCCAGCATTGTTGTTGTTCAGTCACTAAGTCATGTCTGACTCTTTGCAACCCCGTGGGCTGCAGCATGCCAGGCTTCCCTGTCCTTCACCATCTCCCAGAGTTTGCTCAAACTCGTGATCATTGAGTTGGTGATGCCATCCAACCATCTCACCCTCTGCCACTCCCTTCTCCTCCTGCACTCAATCTTTCCAGCATCAGGGTCTTTTCCAATGAATTGGCTCTTCACATCAGGTGGCCAAAGTATTGGAACTTCAGCCTCAGCATCAGTCCTTCCAATGAATATTCAGGGTTGATTTTCTTTAGGATAGACTGATTTGCTCTCCTTGCTGTCCAAGGGACTCTCAAGAGTCTTCTCCAGCACTGCAGTTCGAAAGCATCAGTTCTTTGGTGTTCAACTTTTTTATTGTCCAATTCTAGCATCCATACGTGACTACTGGAAAAACCATAGCTTTGACTAGATGGACCTTTGTCAGCAGCATTATGGTTTAGTAAATTTCAGTACAGAAACCAACAGAAATACTATAACCTCATCACAATCACTTTATGAACCTTTCTAATAACATGGAAACGCTCAGGCTTAATTGCTAAATTTGAAAGCCAGAATTAAAATGTTTATATACCATTTTGAACCATGTTTAAAAATAACAGAAACTAGAATGAATTCTAACAAAATGTTAATTGGTTATCTTTGGTCGTCAGATTACGGGAAAAGATTTTAATTTTTCTTTCTGCTTTCCCACATGAATTTTCTACAATAGAATGTATTCATTTAAAAAATGTTAATTTTGATTATTTAAATAATTCCGGTATCAGGGGCAGAGGTAGCAGGCAAGTCACGTCTAACAAAATGTTGCTCTTCTGTCTGGATAAACCACACTTTAGAGTGACAATAAATTCTATTTTCAGTGGAAGCAAGACATTCCTTTCTCAGTAGTGAATCACTCTGTTGCTACCCCACCCCACCAGCATTATAAATGCCTCTCTCCTCGGTAGGTGTTTCTCCTGGGGCTGCATTCCACAGCCCCATGGCAGGTATCAAGTTCTGCCATTCCTTTGAGGATCCATCCATCCTGAAGACAGTTGTTGCTTGAAGCAAGAAGCCTTGTCAGCCCCACCTGCTCCATCACCCCACCGCTCACATCATATTTCCCAACGTATCAAGTATTTGATGACGGAATGTGCTCAAGGCCAAAGATGACAGCTAGGCCCACTCTTCTATTGCTGCTCCATTACCCTCCCACCTAGAGGGTAGAAAAATTTTACGAAATAATACGGCTCGAATAATTCCAGCCCCAGGTTGAAACCTCAGCCTCCAGGTCTCTGACTCTCTAGAACATTCCTTGGATGGAAACCTCCACCTTGATTCTCATCCTTGAGGTACATTGCCAATTTCAGGGGGTTGCAATTTTTTTTCCCCAATATTTATGAGTTTGGATTGCTGCAAACCAGGAGAGGTTATCTGCTAAGTGCATCACAGGACTCAATCTGTCAGCTTTAGCATTTAACCTGGGGGGAAAGGAGCTATCTGGCCAAGCCCTCGGTGATGGCACCATCGTGAACTCACACACACCGTGACTCAAAGCTCAGTGTCGGCAAAGATGGACTCAGCTCCAGGCCACCCACATGCAAGCTTTGCCCTGTCTTGCCTTTCTTTTCCTCTATTTCTTGCTTTTTAATACTCCCCTGGACTCATCAAAGTTACAAAATATTGTAGCTAGAAAGGAACTGAACCCTGCCCCACATCACATAGCTGCTGCTGCTGCTAAGTCGTTTCAGTCATGTCCGACTCTGTGGGACCTCGTAGACAGCAGCCCACCAGGCTCCCCCGTCCCTGGGATTCTCCAGGCAAGAACACTGGAGTGGGGTGCCATTTCCTTCTCCAGTGCATGAAAGTGAAAAGTGAAAGTGAAGTCGCTCAGTCGTGTTCGACCCTTAGCGACCCCATGAACTGCAGCCTACCAGGCTCCTCCGTCCATGGGATTCTCCAGGCAAGAATACTGGAGTGGGGTGCCATTGCCTTCTCCGACATCACAAAGCTAGTCAGAAATAATAATAATAATAGCAGTGGTAGTGACAGTAACAAACTCAGACAAGCCTACAGGCCAGGCACACTTCTAAGATTTTCAATAAAGTAACTCATTTAACCTGCACCACAACCTCGTAAGGTAAATACTATCTGATTGGCCAGAAACAAACTTTTTGGCCAACCCAATATTAGTATCCACGTGTCATGGAGGAGGAAACTAAGGCCCAGGATATTAAGTGACTTTTCCAAGCCACCTATGTGAAGCCAGGACCCTTGGTCTCTTGATTCATCACTTGTCTTGTTCTTTCCAAGATACTATGCTGTTGCATGGAACTCAAAAGCCAGTACCCTTAGTATCTTCCTCCTGACTGCTGGACCAGACAGAAACAAAACAAAATAATCACAGAGGTGCAAAAAAGAGTCCATTCAACTTCATCTCAGAACACATTCTCTGACCACCCGCCCTGGTGCTGGGTGCTGCGGGAAGTCAGAAATGAAACAAAAAAGCGAGGATGCTGCTTTTATGCAACTTACGATGTAATAGGGACAGAGGTCAACACAATATTGCAAAGCAATTATCCTCCAATTAAAAAAATGTAATAGGAGAAGACAGAAGAATGAAATAAGTGTTGAGCATTGATAACATTTATGGAAAATCCTTTTTTCAAGGACTGAACACGATGCCAACAAAGCACAGTGAGACAGATTCTTGACTCTCCCCCCAGTTCTCCTTCACCAACTCCAGCCCTCAAGGTCAAGACCCTCCGGTGAGGCTGTAATTAGCCAAAGGAAGGGGAAGGGGATGCATCTTGGTTGACAATCTCACTGCTTGCAGGAGGCTGGGGGAAGCTCATCCCATTGTAGAGACCAAATAGCCAAGGCTGAGGGCGATTCAGTCATTTGCCTCTGACATCGCAAAACTACTCTACTGCACACACAGAACTTGAAACCCTCTGTGGCCCCAAAGCAAACGTGCTCCCACTGCAGAGCACTCCCTCCCCACTCCCTCCATTCCCTGGACTCATCTCCCAGCAAAACCTTTACCTGCGGGTCCCATTTGGTGAGTGATGGATGAAAATTTCTGAGCAGCACCAGCCCCTCCTCCAAGCCTGGCCTGGCGGCTGCGCCATTCCAGAACAAACACACATTTGATCTATGAGGCTACTTTCTTGCCATGAAAGCCATGAAAGGATGTGTCTCCCAAGTGACCTCTTCCTTGGTAGTTGGAGAGAAAGTGTGATAAAAAGCAAAAGCTGTGTCCTTTGAAGATAATTCATACATTGGCCAATAGATGCGATAAAGTAGCTAGAAATCCAGCACGGGCTACAAACAACTCCACATTAAAGGCATCTGTGTTTAATAAAACTAATAAATCAAATACTCTTAGGTGGTGCCTCCTGGCTATGTTTTAGGGCTATAATTGGTGCACATGGATAATACAAGAATAAAAGGCATTGAGTCAGCAGAGAGTCCGCTAACCCCTGACGTGCCCCTTGAGTATTTCTGGGATTTTTTCAGTGTTTTGTTTGGGGAAGTTTATCAAAAGCAAAGTCCCTTTCCTAGAAAGGTGCCAGGCTACCAACCTATGCTCTTAAACAGGGAGTATGCTCTCTCTCCAGGAATCTGCAAGCACAAATGGACAAGCCAGAGAAAGTGAGACATGATCCAGACTTATTTACAAAACAGACTCAGAGAGGGAACCAATGCTTGCCATGGGAAAGAATAAGGGAAAGGGATAGTTAGCGAGTTTGGGGGAGAATGGATACTTGTATACATATGGCTGAATTCCTTCGCTGTCCACTTGAATCTATCACAACATTGTTAATCAGCTATTCAATTCAGTTCAGTTCAGTTGCTCAGTCGTGTCCAACTCTTTGGGACCCCATGGACTGTAGCACGCCAGGCCTCCCTGTCCATCACCAACTCCTGGAGTTTAATGAAACTCATGTCCACTGAGTCAGTGATGCCATCCAACCATCTCATCCTCTGTCGTCCCCTTCTCCTCCCACCTTCAATCTTTCCCAGCATCCAGGTCTTTGCTATACTCCAGTGCAAAATAACAAATTTAATTTTTTTTAAGTAAAAATTAAAAATTGAACAAAAAAGAAGGAACATTAAATATGTTAATTTATTGTGCCTCCCAGATATGCACTTCATATGTATTTTCTGATTTAATCCTCACAACCACCCTCAGATGTGTGACACGGCTGCATTATTACAGTTGAGAACACACATCAGTGAAGTGAACGTCCAATGGCAGAACTGATAGACTTCCAAGCCAGTGAAAGTAGAAGCTGAAGAAGGTTGGAGTATTCAGCCCTGAGAAGATGGACTACAAGAGCAGCTGCTATAAACTCTAGGTCCGTCTAAGACTATTCCTTGAAGAACAGCAACCCCTTTGCATTAGACCAGAAGAGAACAAAGGATGTAGGTTTAGAGACAGAAGGTGCTTGTTGGTAGTAGTCCTCTTCGAGGACGGTTGCATCTAAAAGGAAGTGGTGGAAATTCCTGTCCTGGGGAAAACCTAAAATCACAATGATGTTGTAGACAGGACATTTGACCCAGTCTGTGTTCAGGCATTGGCACATACAAACAAGTAATCACCTCTCTGACCTTCCGTGTGCTTTGTAAAATGGAGACAGTAATAACTAATCTGGAGGATTTGGGGGAAAGCAGTAAATGAAATGATGTATATAAAATCCTTGGTAAACCCTAAGGTGCTATCAAGCATGAGAATTGTTATATCTCCACCTTTCTGGAACTTTTAACATATAACCCAGCCTGGAGACAGAGGGATGGACTCAATGACTTCCTACGACTCTTTTTTATCACCAGAAGTAGACAATTCAAAGCTTGAGAGGGAAGGCAAGAGGCTTCTAGGAATCGTTAGCTTTACAAGTTTTCAGAAAACCTCAGCCTAAAATAGAGATGGCTCATCCCTCCCCTCTCCCTTGAAATGTTTCAATGACATAGTCAACTCCATCTCAGCTGCAGAGTGGGAGAGCTATAGAACTGGTCAAGGTCAGCGCGGCTTCTGCCAGGAAGGAGAACAGTTTGGATGATGAGTTACAGGGTCATGATACTGAAGCAAATTCATGATTTGGGGCTAGAAGAAAGTGGCCTTTGCCTCAGAGGCTATTTAATGCCATAAGACTCCAAGCCCCGCTTCAGAGGCCAACTTTAAAAAACAGAAAGATAGTGACCTTAATTATTGTAGCATAGTGATTAGTTAGGGACAAATGGCTTGAAGTCTATTCCCTACCTTTACAGTAACTTACCAGATACACACTAATTCATCTCTTACTCAGTGTTGTGAATAGTTATCTCCCTTCATTAGATGAGAGAGCATCAATATTTTACGAGCCATAATATACATTGTCGGGTCTCCCAGGTGGCGCATTGGTAAAGAATCTGCCTGCCAATGCTGGAGACCAGGAGATGCAGTTTCAATTCCTAGGTAAGGAAGATCCTCTGGAGGAAGAAATGGCAACCCACTCCAGTGCTGTTGCCAGGATAATCCCATGGACAGAGAAGCCTGGCAAGCTACAGCCCATGGGGTCTCAAAGAGTCTGACATGTCTGAACACACGTGCACGCACACAGTAGGCATAGGCATTCTTTATATGATATCTTTCTAGCACTGTGCAAGCTGCTGGAGAGGCTTAAGCTAAAAAACTTTAAGAGCCATACAGATATAGAAGAATATAGAAACAGAAATTGATATAGATATACTTAGCGTGATGAATTATCATGACAAAGCAGCCTGAGATCTTATCTGTCAATTGTTTCAACAGTGAGAAGCTCCAAGTACTTCATAACTACATACTTATTCCCTCAAAACTCACATCAAAGAGCCTTCTGATTTTCAATAATATAATAGCATTTTGGCTTTTTTGAAAGCGTTTGGGTATACTTTTGATAAACTTTCCCACACAAGTCACCAAAAATCCTTTATAAGGCTAATTAAATTACTAGAAGTGACTGCATTTATCAATGCCCTTGCAGATTAAAAGTTAAGTCAGTCAGCCTGGTATATGAATGATGTTTCTGGATGGGAGTCTTCAGCTCCCATCACATAGAAGCACTACCATAAGATTTCCTTCTTATATTTACAACTCTAGGGTGTTTTGTAGAGCCTGAAAAGTCAGAAGTGGTGGCAGACTGACTCAGCCAGCATCTTGGTACTGATAATTATTATCAAGGGCACACTAGTGCAAAGCACTGTGCTTGGTGAAAGTGAAAGTGAAATGAAAGTGAAAGTCGCTCAGTCATGTCCTACTCTTTTCGAGCCCATGGACTATACAGTCCATGGAATTCTCTAGGCCAGAATACTGGAGTGGGTAGCCTTTCCCTTCTCCAGGGGATCTTCCCAATCCAAGGCTCGAACCCAGGTCTCCTGCATTGCAGGCAGATTCTTTACCAGCTGAGCCACAAGGGAAGCCCAAGAATACTGGAGTGGGTAGCCTATCCCTTCCCCAGCAGATCTTCCCAACCCAGGAGTCGAACTGGGGTCTCCTGCATTGCAGGAGGATTTTTTACCAGCTGAGCTATCAGGGAAACCCAGGTATGAGGTTGCAAATACCTACTTTCCTCCATTCTTTCCCTCATTTACTTACCACCAAGGTGAGAAGGCAGAGCTATGTTTCCGGTCATAAAGGGCAACCCAAGCTTGCCTCACTCAATGCCACGTGAGTGTGATAGATTTTTGATGGTTATAAAAATTCAGAAGAGGGAGAAATCTCTCTGACATATGGATGATTAAGGAAGTTCTGAAAATTCTTTGAGAATTCTTTGAGCCTCCGGTATCTGCTCAGTAGTTTGGGAGCCTAGGGCAAGTGGACTGTTTGCAGAATATTATTATAAAACCAATTATCCTCTCAGTGTTCTAAGAAATTTCCCAGCTGCCTATTGGACATCTGACCCCAGTTTCAGCAACAGGAAATTTCAGTGCCTACACAAGTCTACTGTTTGGTACAGCACTGGATCTTAAACTTGAACTCAGCTGCCCAAATGTAATATTGCCATCCCTTACATTGGGAAGTTATTTCTACTTTTTAAAATGTGTTTCCATTCAGGGAGCATTTTGTCTTAATAGGATTTCTGAGATCAAATAGAAATTATTAACCTCAATTTACATCTCAAGCAACCAAGGCCCAGAAAAGTTGTTCAATACCAGACAAAAATCTGGAGCAGAAGCAGGCCTAGGACCCAGGACCTCCCAGCTCCGCATCCAGGTGGGGAGACAAGTGTGTCAGCCATCAGTTACCTGACATCAAGGCAGCGGGATGTGATTAATGGTTGTTTGCCAAATGTCTGCAGATCCTTGGAGAAAAAGGCATTGCAAAAGTGCAGCATATTAAGCTAATTATTACCGGGCAAACTCCTTGGAGATACATTTTCATCAGAAGCTGTCTTTAGAGGCTCCCCAAACGGTAGTTCTGTAAAGCCAGCTTTTCCTGTGATGCAGAAATCATAACCACTGTTTGGCCATGCATCTCTTCTTTAGAACAGAGCTCTGAACACGATGAGAAGTGACTTTCAACTCACAAGGAGTCAGGTTGTGGACAGAACCCTTACCTTAGACCTTTTCCATCCAAAACGAAACCAAGCCTTATCTCCAACTGGAGTGTGCTGTTCTGGAGAGAGAAGATGACATGGAAGGAATCAGTGTAGACTTCCAGGAGTGATGGGGCCAAGGGGACAAGCAATGTTTACACTGTGCCAGGTCATTTTGCACAGACCCTAACATTTAATACTCACCACATCCTATGAATGATATAAGCACAGTTATACCCTTCTAACAGCCAAGGAGCCCTTCCAGAGGTTAGCAAATATGCTCCCAGTCACCTGGGTATGAAGAGGTGGGCTCCGCACCCGTACACCAGTATATCTGATCAAAAGTCCATGCTGTTTGTGCTTCCAATTCTAAGTCAAGCCAACTGCTGAAGGAGGCTAAGAGAGAATGGAGTTAAGGTTTAGAAAAAATTCTGCCTCTGACCATACTTCTTCACTGGAGGACTGGCCATTTTATACAGGGGGCTGACTGCAAAGTGAAAATGTGGGAGCCCTTTTTTAGAAATTATTCAGAATTTTAAGACAGCAGCAGAGGATTAAACCAAACACAAGAAGCTTCTGAGCACTGGGCCCTGTTTAACTGCATGGGCTGTATGACTATGTCCATAAAGTGGCCCTGCTCCATGGAGTCCAGGACATAACAAAGGTGAGAAGGCAAGAGTCTTGGGGTTGGGGGCGAATCTGGAAATTCAGTCCCAGGGGAGGAAAAATGGACCATGTGGTCCCCAGGAGCCTCCCCTCCCATCATGGGCTGCTCATCTCACACACACACACACACACACACACACACACACATACACACACACTCTGCCTGGGGGAATTCACTGATCAAGACTGATAAAAATTACATGGCAAGGCCCTGGGGGCAATTGTAATCCTTTTGCTAATCTCAGAAAGATTCGAAATAGCATCCCAGTGACACAAGGAATGAGTGAACATCACCCCTATTGCAGCTGTCACTTGTGTCTGCAATCAGGTGAATTATAGAGATTAGCCACGTCCAAGAATTACTGCACTTTTTGCATGCTTCTGTGCATGGCCCGTCTTAAGGTGGAATTGCTCAGGTTTGCATTTAGACTCTGGAGAAAGCTTAGGAAGTTCCGTGCTGCCACCCAGTGTTCAGAGAGCAAGTCCAGAAGAAGCCACTGAAGGCTGGGCAAACGTCACAGGCTCTGTAGGCACTGGAGCCATCCTGAAGCTACAGAAAAGGATGCTGTAAAGCTTCTGCAGGCCCCAGGTAAGCTTATTTAGAGGTCACACCCTACATCACATAAAAGATATTAAAATGTACCTACAGTGCATACTAGAAATCGTAATCATCTAAGACTTGAGTAATTTTTGAGTTTGGTACACATGTTATGTTTTGTGGAGATTTAATTAAACATTTATTCTGATTTTGCAATTTTCGTTTTTGGAATATAGATTCAGTGTGGTGGCCCTGGGGGAAAAGGAAGAGCTCTTAGACTTTACCCTAAGACAGAAGTATTTGAAAAACTCCCTGGTCTTTGTGCCTTTAGTACCTGCTACAGCGTGGGTAGGCGTGAAAACAGAGGAAAACCATGGAAGAAGAGAAAACATGAGGAATATTGGATCTGATCACCTCTGAATGCACGCTCCAAGTAACAGTCCTTTCATTACAATTGTGTAAAGCAGCGGCCTCAGTCTGCTGAATGCGTAGAAGAACCGTAGACAAACCATGTCCAGGATCTACTAGATCTTTTCTTTTTTTTAATTGAAAGATCATTGTTTTACAATATTGTGTTGGTTTCTGCCACACACCAGCATGAACCGGCATGCGTGCCCTCCCTCGTGAACCTCCCTCCCACCTCCCACCCCATCCCACCCCTCTAGGTTATCACAGAGCCCTGGTTTGAGTTCCCTGAGTCACACAGCAAATCCCCACTGGCTGTCTATTTTACATATGGTAGTTATACATTTCCATGCTACTCTCTCCTTTCGCCCCACCCTCTCCCTCCTCCCCAAGTCCACAAGTCTGTTTTCTATGTCTGCATCTCCATTGCGGCCCTGCGAATAGGTTCATCAGCACCATCTTACTAGGCTTGAGTGCTAAGATTTCATGATTGAAATAACAACAACAACAAAAACCCTTGGTCAGGTCTGCTTTCTGGTGCAATTTTTCCAAAAGGCCCCCTTGCCCTCCCACAGCAGTGGGTTTAGCTGCCAGCAGGCAAGCTGCCAGCACGGAGTTGTCCCACTCCCTGAGGACCTGAATCCCTCCTGAGATGTGACTCTTAGCTACATGAAAGAAAGTCCCTCGAGATTTTCCAACAGCAGAGAAACAACATCCAAATCGAATTCCCTGCTCCTCCCACCTGGCCTTGCTCATGACTGACAGGTGGAAATGCAGGGGTGAGACCAGGGGAGGCACAAATGGCCAGCTTTGTGTAAATGAGGGCAAATTGGACCAGGAAGAAAAGTGATCCGTTCACAATGAGAGAAGCTATAGATAGCGTTTAATCCATCCCTCTGCTCTCTAGCAGAACTGAAGTGAATCTCTTTTGACTACCGCATGGACTGAACCTCGTAATCCCACACGTTTGTGGATTTAAGATTTCTGTGGATTTAGGACACAGGGGATTTTTATTTTGTGAAATCATCTGTCCTCTTTACCCCCTTCCATGACTGATTCTGTTCTGTTTGGTTTTTCTTTTTTGGCTGCACAGCATTCAGGATCTTAGTTCCTTGACCAAGGATTGAACCCAGGGCCCCTGCATTGGGAGAACTAAGTTTTAACCACTGGACCACCAGTGGTTGGAAGCCCCCATTACTTTATTCTGTAAGCTCTTGAATTTTATCTTCAATCACAGGGGTTAAGACCCTGTTCCCCCCATTAACTATCTATGGCTGCATTTTACTAACAGCCTCTCAGACTCAGCCTCTAGAGAATGATCCTGGGGTCACGTGATTCAGAGTTGGCCGAGTCTTTATCAATAGAACTGAGCTCCACCTGGAGCGGAAGTCATCTTTACAGCGCTCCGCGTCAGTGCCTTTTCAGACTCTCCCTCGATAATTGCCCATCTAGAAAGGAAGCTACCACTTTGTGAAGCAGTCTGCTCCCTGTAAGTAGTGCAGTATACCTGCTGGAGAGTTCTTCCTTCTACTTTCCCTCTGAGACTTAAACCAAGATGAGCCAGGGATGTTGAGCCTGGAGGTAGGCATTTGGCACTTCTCCGCTGCAGGTCACCAGTGGGAGCCCTACGTGGCCTTTGGGGACTCCACATGGAACAGGCTACATACCCCCAAGAGCAAAAACCAATGACCAGCTCCACTGCTTCCCCCCCAGCTGCCTCTAAGGAGTCTAGGCTTTTGTGAAAGAAGTCAGTCTACGGCCTCAAGGGACGGCCGAGCACAGGTGGCTGTGAGCAGACCACTTTCTTGTACCTGCACCAGGGCTCGGCCTGTTCTGAGAACCTGGAACTCTTCCTTGTAGAGCTCGTCCAAGTAGCATCCGCAAAATGTCTGAAACAGACCCTGCGGAGTCCTGTGTGTTTTCCTCCACACACACCAAGTGTCAAAGGACTGCTCCGGTACCATGGTTGCTGTTTGTGGTTTTGAGTGTGGGTGGGTGCGTGTCCAGATGCTGAAAGCTCAGTCCTGGGCTTCTGAAACCCAGAAGGAAAGACCACCTGAATGTGAGCGAAAAACCCCATTTGGCTTTCAATTCTACACCATACACATAAAAAAAGAAGAAGGGGGGGACAGGGAGGAGAGGGAGGGAAGGGAGAGGATGAGAAGGAAAAGAAACTCAGGCTTGAGTTCCTGCATCAGTTGGAAGGTGGGCTTCAAAGGGTAGACAGTAGGTTTTGAAATCTCGTCCATGTATTTTTCCATTCAAGAGTAAGTGATCGTGGGCTGACTAGCAGCTGAGCATGGGACTAATGCCAGGGATACAGAGATGAACAAAATAAACACAGGTCCCTGGCATTTGAGTTTAAAGGGAAAGTAAGTGATTAAACACCTAAAAAATATTTAGGGATACGATTCTTATGAGAATCTCTCAGTCTACCCATAGTTATTCACTTCCCCAAATTTAACTCAGAATGATTGTCCCTCAACCAAAAGGTCTTCCGTAGCTGTTCCTACTGACCTTCCACCCAGCAGGGCCCGGTAGTGGGAGTGGTTTTACAGATTATATTAGTTTCCTATTGCTGCTGTAATGAATTACCACCCAATTAGTGCCTTCAAACAATACAAAATTTTTCTCTGACAGTTTTGGTGGTCAAAAGTCTCACTAGGCTAAAACTAAAGTATCAGCAGGGTTCTTGTAGAAGCTTTAAGGGAGAATTGTTTTCCTTGCTTTTTTCCAGCTTCTAGAAGTCTCTTATGTCCCTTGGCTCTTGGCCTCTTCCTCCAGCTTCAAAATCAGCCACAAAGCATTTCCAAATCTTTATGACTCTGGCTGTCCTGCCTCCCTCTTATAAGCACCTTAGTGATTACACTGGCCCACCAGATACACCAGGCTAATCTTCTGTGTCAAGATCATTAACTTAATCACATATGCAAAGTCTCCTTGGCCATATAACTTCACATATTCACAGGTTTTAGAAGTTAGGTCATGAACATTTTAAGGAGAGGGGCCTTTATTTGGCCTATCACGTGTGTCATTTCTTGTGTTTTAACACAAATAATCCATGTTTATTATAGAAAATTTAGAAAATATAGAAAAATTTTAAATTAGAAAACAGAATATAAACACTTCAAGAAAATACTTCCATTTTGTTCTTTAAAAAAAAAGCAAACAAAACTTGACTAAATATTCTCCAACACACTTCCTTATCTTACCATATATTGTAATCATCCTCCTTTATCGATAGATATAACTCGATATACCAGCATTTTATTGACTTCACTGTGTTCTGTTATGTTATTGATATTGTACTATAATTTTTGAACATGTAGGTTGTTTCTAGATTTCTGTACATACCAGTAATGATGTTATAACATTCTTGCCCCTGCATATTTGTATATTTGCCTGATGTTTTCTGAGGATGAGTTCCCAGCAATGCAATCACTAAGCCAATGGCTGTGAAATACATGGACAGGGGAGCCTAGCGGGGCTCAAAGAGTCAGACAGGACTGAGCAACTGACTGAGTGATGACACCCTTGGTTTCACGCTTCATGTCATGGTGTTGTGGTAGTATGGGCCTCACCCACCCAGTACTTCACGAAGATTCTGTGTTCGGGTTATTGGTCCATCTTGACTGTTTTGCCTAAAATATACGCTGGTGCCATTTGCTAAAAGGATTCTGTTCAGGCAGCCACTTGAAACGCAAAGATGCAGCTCCCTGTGGGGCTGACACCAGGCTCTGAATCATGGGTATGCTGTCAGGCTGCGTCCAAAGGCTTGGCAGCCGTGTCTCTAATTGGGGTTACACTTGAGGTCCTAATTCATTGTGATTTTTAAACCAAGTGAAGAGCCTTTAGAGAGAGAGCACCTACCACCTCATTCTATTCAGTTGAGATAAATGACTCAGCTCTTGCTTTTTATGGTGAAGCAATTTAATTTCATTTTCCTTGGATCACTGAGGTGTGGGAAAAGATTTGATGAAATGGGGTCCAAGCCCGTGGAGTTCTTGGCTCTGATTTTAGGCTACAACGAAAGAGAATCAGGAAATGAAGGGCTTTGGAAAGAAGAACTTAAAGAAGTTACTGCCATAGACCCATGGACCATTGCCCACTGCTTGGGGGTTGGGCGGGGGGACATTTCTTTGTTCTTACCTCACCTGGAGGAGGAGCTGTGGATTGATTCAGCAAGTGTTCCCTGCTGAGTTTGGGTTGGTGCCAGGCAGACGCAGAAAACCCAAGCTGACATGGAAGGTACTCCACTTATCAGATGGATTTAACTGTACTCAGCAAGCCTAAAGATTTAGGTGGAAGTACTTCTATTTTTCTGAAAATCTGAGTTCCAGAACTTTCCAGTGAATAGAGAAACTATATGCTGAACCTCCTCCCCTCTCTCTAGGTCTGCAAAAGTGCGTGGGAGCAGAGACTCTGCTGAGGACATCACAAAGGATTCAGACACGACTTAGAGACTAGAACAACAGCAATTTATATAATATTGTACATCAACTATACTTCAATAAAAATTCTTTTTCTTAAGAGACTCTGCCATCTAAGCAGGCATTTCCCCACACCAGTCCGCTCCTCCTCTTCCCATCCAAATTTGAGTTTGGTCACGTTTGGGGCCTGGTCCCATGAAAGGAGCTCAGTTTCCTCAAGCACACCCTTTAGCAAGACCTTCCCTTGGACTTGACAATCATCTGCTGCTGCCAAATCTCACTCCGCCTCCAGGAGGAGAAAGCATATGGCCTGTTAATTTTTGCCAAAACTGATCAGAAAACAGAACTCAGTCCTCATAAAAATTGCACAGTACCTGCCTCCCTTTTCCTTGCTGACACTAAAAATGAAGCTCGAGTTTGGGGAGCTACCTTTCTTGAAGGAACTATTTTTCATCCAGATCCAACTCCTAGTTCCGTCATTTCTCACCTGCTCAAACACTCTGATCACCAGGGCAGAGGACTATAAATAACTGAAATTAAAACTTTGTTAAGAATTGTGTTTTATGCACAATAATATCCAGATCTTTCCATGGAACTCCATTGATAATTTTTGAACTTTCCTTACAAAGTTGGAAAAGAAACCACAGTGGGTTTTTTTTGTATTTTAATTACTCACTGAATAAAACCTGAAAGTATTTAATTATTAGATTTACGCCTCAAGATAAGTTCAATGGTAATTACAGGATGTCTTTTTTTTTAATTCTAATTCCAAATAACAAAATCCCAAACACATTGGATCATTATGATTATAATTAGAATAAAGGTGTCTTATAGTTGAAACCAAAGTTTGGCTTGTTTGTTTAACCTTTTTGCACCTCATCAAAGGGGAATGCTTTGGAAAGAAATCTATTTCAATCTCTCTAACGCTGGTTTAAAACAAAATAAAAAACATAATTGTCTGCAGGAATGCTTTTTCATTGCAATATTGGCAGAGAGAAGGCATGCCCAGAGCTTTCAGCTTACTTGAGGTTTCAGGGTATGCTGACTTTTCTCTGGCCATTTGTCACCCTCGGACACGGGGAGAACTCAGACAACCAGGCAAAAAGATGAAATAGATGCAGCCACAATATCAAGGCAATCGAAAGAGAGGACCTGTGAAATAATCCATCTTTCCCACCCCCAATTTGTCAACCAGTTTGGGGGTAACTTTTTCTGAGCTCTGCTTCAATTAAAGATGAATGAATGAAGATGGGCTGGGACTGGGTAGACCTTAGAAGGAGCCAGACAGAGACTGGAATATCGAAAGCAAAAATCCATAAACAGACCTCTAACTAAGACTCGGAAGGTATTTAGTGCTTGGGGGCCGGCAGCAATCATTTATTGAGAGAAAATGAGCTTCTTCTTTCCCTGTGTTGATGAGGCTGTAGAGAAGCCCTTGTTGATGGCTGCAACAGCATCTGAATCGAGCTCACCACCCTGGAGACTTGTCTACACTCTGTTTGGGGATTTGGGAAGTGGTAAGGGCGGTGGCTTGTGGTTTCAAGGGAGAGTCGCAAGATGCAAGATAGGGAGTTCAGGAAGGAGAGGAGACACATATCTTTACAAAGTAAATAAACCAGCCCCAGGTGACTTCCCCTGGCTGGAGGCAGAAAGGCAAGTGCTTGCTTACTGGAAAGCGCCTGAAGACTAGAGGGATGAGAGGACAGGAGGAGGGAAGCAAAAGAAGAAAGAAAAGCTGTGCAGAGAAGCCCAGAGAGCAATCATAATACTCAGAAAAATGTCACATTAAACCTCCAGCTGCCGGCGGTTGAGTGGAGAGAGTTCCAGACAATAGCTAAGAAAACAAGTTGAATCTTGCGTTCATTCCTGTGGTTAAAACAAGTCTGTACGACCACGAGGAAAATTCCATTCTTCGCAGACCTTAACTCCCTGCTTACCTGAGCTGCAGACACTTTCCGTTGAAAGGCTCCTTAATGGAATCCATTAATTTTAAAAAAAAAATGGTACAAATGAACTAGTTTACAAAACAGAAACTTAAAGTCACAGATGTAGAAAATAAATTTATGGTTACCAGGAGGGAAGCAGGGGTGGGAGGAGGGCAGGGAGGAGAGATAAATTGGGAGATTAGGATTGACATATACACACACTCCTATATATAAAATAGATAACTAATAAAACCTATTTTATAACACAAGGAACTCTACTCCATGTTCTGTAATGACCTATATGGGAATAGAATCTAAACAAGAGTGGATATGTGTATATGCATAACTGATTCACTTTGCTGTACACCCGAAACTAACGCAACATTGTAAATCAACTATACTCCAATAAAAATCAATTCTTTAAAAAGTCCATTCTTAAAGACAAAACAGAGAAAAACCTCTTACAGTTAGAGCTGGTGATGCACAAACACCCAGCAACCCTCTTGCCTCAACCTTTCTCTCATGTTTGGGTCTTAACATCTTGGAATGTACCCCCTTTCCTTCTAGGCGCCCAGTCAGTATGTTGACTAAAGCGCAAAGAATAAAGCAAGGTTCAGGAAAAGGACAAATCCTCTTTGCCACTCTCCTGTACTCCACCCCCAACCACAGCCACATTCATGTTGTGACCCTTGAGACCCATGGATGTCAAATAAAATTAATTGCTAGCTTAATAAATGTTTATTGAATGTCTACTATGTCTCAGGCTCCAGACAAGTCATCTAGGAAGAATAATAAAAGTCAAGCTGTTGTGAAGAACTTCCAGGTCAGCAGGCACACTGCTGCTAATTGTATGACAGATACAGCAAACACTGTACATTGTGGACAGTGAACTTAGCCTTTTCCTTGCCTTCTTCAGGGTTTTCAGGTGACAAGCAGCTGCCTCTGGAGTCAGTGCAGCCATGTATGCCTCTTCTACACCAAGAACACCAACGTCTGCTTCTTTTCCCCCCTCCCAGACAACCCTTTGATCAGCTTGCTCTGGTAGCTCTCCTGTTGGAAGAGAGAGTTTATCAATAGTTGTCTTGGGTCCAGGGGAAGCTGGAAAACAAGCATCTTTTCTTAAGCCCTTTGATTCCTAATCCGGAGCTGGGGGCTGGTTAGCACAACCGGGAGAGGGAGAACGTACTCAGAGGGGCATGGGTGCTGGAATCAAGCGTGTCTCCCCACTGAGAAAATATAACACCAATAATGCAATTCTGTGGGAAAGAGGGAACATTGGTAGACTATGGTGCTCAAAGGAGATGATAACTTATTTATAGTCAAACTGGGAAAGATTTGCTACTTGACATGTCTTCTATGCTCATCATTTAAAAGCTTTCAGTAAACATTAGTATGTGTTTAGTTAGCTATAAAGAGAGCCATAGGAATTGATTAGTGCCCTCCGGGAGTTTATGGAAGTAGTGTGCTTTCAAATTTTAACAAGCAGTTCTCCAGCAGGGGGAGAAAAGCCCTGTTTTCTAGCTTTTGCTGGTTTCCATGGTGTAAATACTCCCTCAGTGGTTGATTTTAAGCTCCAACATGAGGAATGGGAAAGAAATAGACACCATCGCTCTTGTTAGCTAATATGAACTGGCTCAGAACACCAATGGCATATGGTCTAACACACTAACCCAAGATAAACAGAAGCTCCTGATCAGTCGACTGATGGACGTCAAATGGAAAATCTTTAACCAAGACCAAGAGGGGAACATGTTTTAGGGGTAGCTGGAAAAATGCACAATATCTATATCCCCCCTTCGACTTCCTTGGAAGCACAAGAGATCTATAGAAAGTCAGAGCCTGCAAAGACTGTAGATAATCAAGCCCCACTCTCTATTCCTCCCCTTACAGAAGGGGACCCGGGGCATGCAAGTGGGAGTGATATGTTATATACAGCCTGTGCTCCAAATGTACCACTTTAGTGGATGGGTCTAATTTTCTTGCCGTTAGGTTGGGGGTATTGAGCAGGAACGTTGAAAAATAAACTACATTATTTTAAGAAAGAAAATAAAGCAGAACTTATTGGGGTCCTCCAAGCACCCATGGGAGAGCAAGTCTGTACAGCTGATGGAGGGTGGGTGAAGGTGCCGTCCGTGTGAAAAGGCACTGTGTCTGCATTTGTTATTCAATGACTTGCCCTGAACACAAGCTTTCTTGCAGAACAGAAACAAACCCACAAGTCTGCCAGGCTCTGGCTGCCCTAGCCTTTGAATCATTGGTGAGAAATAAGCTCTGTCTAGGAAGAAGAAAAAAAAAAATACATTCCCGTGTGAAGAACCCTAGCAGTAATTTTCTGGGTGGGAGAACTACTGCTGTGTGTCTTGGGCAAATGTAATGGGATTGCGAAGTCTTTGGTGCTGAGAAACTCCAGCTTCTTCCTGCCTGTGATTCATGATCCCTGAGTCAACGATGAGCAATGAAAAGTCAAAGGAACATCAAGCAAAGCTAGATTTAGGAAAATAACGCATTACATTTAAATATCCATATATATTTAATCTGTGTTTAATAATGCAGGGAATACATTAGTCAAGGCTTAGGCGGATTCCACATTGATGTTAGTTACAGAACAGCCTGGCTCTCTAAAGTTTCCCAGCCTTGGCGCCACAGGAATGAAAACTTTTGGAGGAGTGAAGCGTGTCGTTGCCAACCTGGGGCACTGCAGACATGCAAATGGGAGGTTCGTGGGGGTCACCACAAAGTCGAACTCGCTGCAGAGAGGAGAACTTGGGGTGAGCAAGAGAAATCTAAAGCTCCAATCTCTGAACTGACTTAGTCCTTTTGCCACCCTCTGCAGGGCAGGTCAAGGAATGGGAGGTAAGATGATGGAGGGGCAGAGGGACTACGGTCTCTATTCCAGCTGTTATTTTTATCTCTTATCTCCGATCTCCTCTCTCGTCCTTGGGCTTTAATTCTAGACCAACAGATGGGGAATGGCTGTGTGGGCCCCAGGAGAAACTCAGCAGAAGTCCCCAGGGTGCAATTCCTGGCCCCCAAGACTCTCGCTGCCATCTGGAGGGGGGAGGCAGGTGAGTGTACTGGAGGATGAAGGAGGAATCACGAGCATGCCCAGCCTTTAGTGCTGTCATGCTCCTCCAGAGCTGGAAAGGGAACCAGTGGGAACACAGCATAGCATATGCCGAGTGGCATCTGGGACCTGGAGAGATATAAGGGGCTGGACTGCCAAAAAGTACAAGAAATCCTTTTGCTTTGCTTTGACCATCACCCAATATGACAATGATAAAGCCTTAATTACTCTGAGCTTGTCATGACTTCCTTATTCATTTGGGGCAATTCATTCCACAGACATGAGAGCCCCACTCCACTCTACACTCTAAGTCCTTGACAACCTCAACTAAGGTGGTCTGCAAAGCAAAGTTACAACAGGAAAGGATCTCAAATAATAACCCAATCTCCCAATTTTACAGATAAGAAGACTGAGGCCCACAGAGGCCATGCAGCCCCTCCAGGTTTGTCCAGGCAGTAAGTGGACAACCAGGATGAAAGCTCAAGTCTCTCACTCCAGGGGTCTGTCCACGCACTCCCCTGACCCTCCTGTGAAGCCCTGCTATGGCACAACGTCTCTAAGTCATAGCTGACTCTTTGCGACCCCATGGACTGTAGCCCACCAGGCTCCTCTGTCCTTTGGGTTTTTCAGGCAAGAATCCTGGAGCCGGTTGCCGTTTCCTCCTCTAGGGGATCTTCCTGACCCGGGGATCAAGCCCACGCCTCCTGCATCTCCTGTAGTGGCAGGTGGACTCTTTACCACTGAGCCACCTCGGCAGCCCATCGGTTTGGGTAGTCTGCAGAAAAGGAAGGCCAGCGTGCCTTACACACCAGGCACTGTGCTAAGGGCTTGAGTGTATATTATCTCCAAAAGATTAAGTACAAACCTCAACAGAAGTTTGCCGGCAAAAAGAAAGCTCGGCTCTGATTCTGGCTCCGCCACTCCTCGACTGTGTGGCGATGGGCTGGTCACTGTCCTTTTCCAGGTTCTATTCTTCCCCTGTCACCTGCAGAACCCCCACAGGCCATTCACAGACTCACAGGGTGAGGGCTAGTCTAGTCCAGAGCAGGAAGGAAGGGACCACGAGGAGGAAACCTAGACCGGGGATGTGAACAGATGTGACTCTCACAAACGCCTGCAGGAAGCAGAATTGTGATGAGGGTTCAGCTGGGAGCCCACATGTATCCTTGAGGAAGCCATGAAACACCTCCAAGTCTGTACTTGGGAGCATCCTCACTCCATTCCCTGTGAGAGTCTTCCCACGAATCGAAACGGTCCAAGCTGTTCCCAGAAAAGAATTGCGGGAGATGCAGGGACCTAGGCTCTTTCAACTTTCCTCCTAAGAACTGGGTCCCTAAAGATTCAAACCATCTGAAACTTCCTCATCCCCCAGAGGGCTCCTCCCTTGCAGGGAAAGCAAATTACCTCTTTATGTCATTTAGGTTAAGTACCACTTTGAGAAGCATGCTCATTCTAGCAGTTGGCGCCTGGAAAAAAAAAAAAAAACATGAGCTGTGACTCACTAGTAACTTTGAGCCAAGTATTTTGAATTGGCTCAGGGCAGGAAAATGGCCAGGGGGGTGGATAGGGAGGGGTGGGCAGGACACACATAGATGATGACCGAGAACTACCCAACTCAGGTCCAAAGAGGCAAGTACAGGGGAGACTCTCAGAACATATGCTCCTGTTCTTGTGGTGTCGCTGCCAGGAGCCTCCTAAATCATTGTGAAATGGCTGCTTTCTGCTTGCCTCTATCATGTATTATGGGGCATTAATAAATAATGGGAGATTGTAGGACCAAAAGGCGGGAAAACCCAAAGGGAAGGTGATGGAGAGGCATAATTTAACAAGTAAATGAAAGAAGCTATTAAATCATAGTTAAATTATGTTGGCATTGGCAAAAAAAAAAAAAAAAAAAGTTTCCTGCTACAAAATGCTTTCAATAAAAGATTGAAATTTCTCTCCTGGATGACAAGAGACATCTCCTGATCATAAGGACAGGAGTCTGCAGCCTGCAGTTTCTTTAGATACAGAGAACTTGGGCAAGGGCTCTGAGGATGGAGACTTTCAAGGAGTTTCTCAGTACATACTTGTTCTAGCATGAGTCCACGTTCAACGTTTGATGCCCCATCCATGACCCAATTCTTGCTAGTGGCCTCAGGAACGAGTTTGCTAGTCGATGCTTATTTTTCCATTGACTCCCTTGGGCATATTTTAGGTTTCCCACCCTAGAGGAGGGGAAATTGAGGTTACCAAATTTGTGACTTAAAAATAACTCTTTGACTGTACGTACAGCGTTCTACCTTCTCAATTACCATCATATCTGTTAACACTTTGAGATTTACCTTAATGCTGCTAGATGGGGGTAAACTCAGCAGGGGGGCTCTATCCGGTTTATCTCTGTGTGCCCAGAGACTAGGAAACTGCACATTTTATAAAACTGAGTCAGATGAAGGGAGAGATGAATCATACCTGGAAAGGTGGGGGAATGAATGAATTCTCATCTTATAGCTTAGAGGTTTGGAGAGTCTAAGTGGCTTGCCCAAGACTGAACTATACAGTGTAGGAGTTGTAACCAACCAGCCACACTTCCAAAAACTCAGCCCTGTGCTCTTTCAACACAACACGTTTTCTCTCTTCAAGGTCACACAGTAAACTAGATCAGAGCCTGGACTCACACAAGCAGAAAAAGGACACATTTTTCTCTGTTGGGGCTGTCTTTCTGATTGTGGCATAGACTGCTGTTGAGTATTTGAAGGACCTTGAGGGTCTCTCTATCTGAAGGAAGCTTCTAGAATCTTTTGGCAGAAGAGCCGCACAGAAGCCAGGCCACCACACAGAAAGTCTCTCCCTTTCCTTGTTTCCAGGGGGGTTTGCTTGGGCGTTGGCAGGAAAGCTTGCTGCCGTTCAGTTTCTCAGACATGCCCAGGCCCCAAGCCCCAGTGGGAGGAGTGTGTGTATCAACACGCCAGGGGAATAAAGTCATGGCAGAGTAGATTTGTTTGGACAGGCAGGCTTAGCGGTCTGACAGGGTATGCAAGACAGCCATGCTACCCTGCATTTTAAAAAGGAGCTACTTGGCAAATATATCAGGTAGCCAGGGGATACGTCTATCCAGGGTTCCTGACCAGTAGAGGGAACAGGGGGTGGTGGGAGCATCTTTCATGAAGGGACCTCTGAACCTCTCTCCAGACAACAGCAGCTGCACCAAACTATGCTTACTCGGAAGAATCTTCCCACCAGGAAAAAAGATACGAAGATTACCTAGAGACCCGCACTCACTAACAAAAAGCTTTGCAGTGGGCTTCAGCATGTGAGAGAACCAGGCTCCAGCACTTACAACTTTCTACTTAGGTAATTTTGAACAAGTTATCTAACCTCTTTGAGCCTCGATTTCTTCTTCTTTTAAATAGGAATATTTGAACCTACTGAATCCATTAGTGTCAGATTCAGCTACAGGTAACAGAAACTCGAAAAACCCAAGGGACTTAAGATGTTAAAGAGAATAAAAATAACCTGGATGCAAGTAGTTTCAGATGAGTAGGATAGCTCCACAAGTCATCAGGGCTCAAGGCTGCTTTTATCCGATTGTCCCACCATTCTGCCACACTGTCCCACTTATACCACATGGTCCAAGATGGCTTTGCCAGCTCTAGGCACTCTGTCCAAAGTCCAGTCATCAGGCAGAAGAGGAAAGCACCATCCTCGCTTTAAGGGTATTTCTCAGAAGTTCCCCATAGCCTTTCCTCTTAGAGTCCACTGGCCAGACGTTAGTCACACAAGCCATATCTCCATGCAAGACAGGCTGGGAGATTTAATTTTTATTTCTAGTGTCCATGTACCCAGCCAAAGCTCAGAGGTTTCATTTCTTATTAAAAGTGGGAGTTCAGCATCAGGGCAACAATCAATAAAGTCTCTTGTGTCTAATTTACAGGGCAAAATGAGACGATGGCTGTAAATCATCTGCTTCAGAGCCTTGCATGTAGGTAGGGCTTGGTAAATGCTGATGTCTGCTATGGTAAGGTTGCTGTACATTCACTCAGGAATAGATTTCTGTGGGAGATTCTTGGCAATGCCAAATACTTGACTTCATCCCAGGGACACTGTGTCATTCCATCAAATATATCATTATGATCAAAGTGAAGGTCCCAGTTAAGTCAAAGAGTGAACTTGGAGAGGGCTCAGAGGAGAGAAATGTGGATGAGTAAAGCACTGATAAACAGCACTTATGAGAGAGAGATGAAGGAAGCCATGGAGATTTCAACCAGAAGGCAGGGGTCTTCAAAGTTGCAATATCTATTTTATTAGGGATGGCAGCCGAATTCCACTTTCCTCTGCTGATGGGAAAAGCAAAGAAAAAAATATGAAACAAGGTGAGAATTGGATGATATTTGGGGTTCTCATGTATATAAATTTTCATGCAGGGGAAAAAGATGGAGGAGGGGAAGGGGGTTATTGTCACTGTAAAGAAGAATCACTTTATCAGCATCTCTTGGCTGGCTATCCAATAGGTTATTTCTTGAATATAAGAATAAACCGTAATCTTGCCAGAGGAATATGGGTATGAAGGCTGTATCGGTCAAGGTTTTTCTCCAGAAAGAGAAAGAGACCCAGAGAGATAGATTGATTTTAAATAATTGGCTCATAAAATTGTATTGGCTAGCAAGTCCCAATCTGCAGAGTCGGCCTGAAGGCTGGAGACCCAGGAAAGAGTTGATGTTGTAGCTTGAGTCCAAAGGTAGTCTGCCACAGCCTGGGGAATTCTCTCTTCCTCGGAAGAGGGCAGCGTGTTTTCTTGAAGTGTTCAACTGATTGGATGAGGGCCACCCACATGACGAAGGGTCATCTACTTTATTCAAAGTCTCTGGTGCTTAAATGTTAAACTCATCGAAAAAACACCTCCATAGCGGCATTCAGGTGAGCTAGGTCAAATATCCAGGTACCATGGCCTAGCCACTTTGACACACAAAATCAACCATCACAGAGACCACTGAAGTCTGATCCAGCAACAGTCACATTCAGTTGGGTAACTCTTTTTGCGGTTAGGTTCTTTTTGCTTGAAAAGTCTTTAGTAGACAAACAAATACTTAGAAATATTTTAAAATACAAAAGACATACAGCAACGAAGGAGTCAGTCTCAAGAATCCAGTCATGGGTTTTCATTTCAGAATTGAAAAACAATTAAAAACAAAAGGGCAGTGGGTAGGAGGTTAGGTCTTCAGCCTGGACAGCATGGAACAGAATGAAATGACAGGAAATGATCACAGCCAGGAAGTGGCTGGCTGATGAAAAGTCTGTGACTAACTAAAGCAGTAGACGGATATTTCATAGAAATTCCAATTGACTTTTTGTCCTCATTGCTCCCAGTAGAACCAAGGCAACTAGGGGAGGAGATACAGTGAGTGAGTGAACACGCTGAGTAGGTGAGTGTGTATGTGTTTATGTTTGAAATGCATTTAAACAAAGAAAGAGGAACAGACAGGAGAAGGATAAGGATATCAATATTTTTAATTTGTTTTTATCAAAGTATAGTTGATTTACAATGTTGCATTAATTTCTCTTGTATACTGAAGTGACTCAACTATGCACAAATATACATTCTTCCCATTGTGGTTTATCCAAGGATATTGTTTACAATTCCTTGTGCTATACATTGGGACCTTGTTAATTCATTCTGTATGTAATAGCTTGTATCTGCTCACCCCAAACCCCTAGTCTACCCCTCCCTACTGTTCTCTGTGTCTGTGAGTCTCTTTCTGTTTTGTAGGTAAGTTTATCTGTGCCATATGTTATATTCCACATATAAGTGATATCACATGATATTTGTCTTTCTCTTTCTGACCTATTTCACTTAGTATGATGATCTCTAGTTGCATCCATATTGCTGCAAATGGCATTATTTTGTTCTTTTTTAATGGTGAGTAATATTCCATTGTGTATATACACCATGTCTTCCTTATCCATTTATCTGTTCACGGGATATTTAGGTTGCTTCCGTGTTTTGACTATTGCAAATAGAGCTTCTGTGAACATACGGGTGCTTGTATCTTTGATTATAGTGTTGTCCAGCTTTATGCCCAGAAACAGGATTGCTGTATCATATGGTAATTCTATTTTTAATATTCTGAGGAAGGAAATATCAATATTTGAGAGATTTGCTTTCTTGATGTGAAAAATAACACGTGAAACTGAGGAAATCTCAGCGTCCCCCTTGACTTTCCATGACCGGAAAAAGAAAAGAGAAACTACGGGAGGTTTGTGAGGTGCTGTGAAGACAACTATCATCTTCCCTCTCTGCTGGTCCTTCTCCTTGGAAGATGTCCCGTGGGTCATCCCTGGGGGTGGAGCACTGAGGGGGAAGGCACCTGGAACAGAGACCAGCCTGGCATGAAGAGCTGCAGGCTTTCAAGGCCAGGAAGGATTCCTTCAGCACAAATCCAAGTCCTGAGCAAAGGCCAGGAGGATTCGTCCCAAAGCCCAGCCATGATCATGCCTTGTAGAGCTCAGAAGACTCAAGAGGCTCCCGTGGCCAAATGGCTTCGGTGCTGCTCTCTTTGCCTGTCACAGCATGGCCCTAGCTGTCTGTTTTGGCCTTAGCTGCTGCTATGTGCCTGCTTGTGATCAGCATGCCAGCCCAGCCTTCCCAGTTCTGGCTCCCTGAAACTTCTCAATATTTTCCCACCTCGTGGATCTTCCTGGTGTTGTATCTTTAGGCTGGAATCCTTCTTCCTTTCCCTCAGGCCACCCACAGAGCTTTCCAAACCCAGTGCTGTGCTGCCTCCATCACGTAATCCTTTCTTTTTCATTTTAATTGCAAAAAGAATGAATCTATCATAAAATACTCATTCATCAGGAAAGTATAAAGTAAAAGATTTCCCCACACTGCCCCTCCTACCACCACTACCAAGAACAACAACCTGGCATGTCCCCGGTGCCAGGGATTAGGGTTTGATGGGCATCTAAAGCCCTCTGATCCCCTCATTTAGGTAAGGAGGTAAGATCTCTCCAATCTCTGAAGTGCATTGGCACTTAGTATCCTTGTTATGATATTTTATCTTGTTCTGCATTGTGTTACAGTCGTGCTGTGCTTAGGCACTCTCGTGTCCATCTCTTTGCGACCCCATGGACTGTAGCCCACCAGGCTCCTCTGTCCATGGGGATTCTCCAGGCAAGTATACAGGAGGGGGTTGCTATGCCCTCCTGTTATTACAGTACAGTATTGCAGTTATATATAGACTTACCTTGATTGACCTCTGCACTCACTCAAATGTAACTTATTTGAGGATGCTGTGTTTCACCTTTGCAGAACATATGACAATCGGCTCCCTATTTGGTTTAGCACATCAAACCTCCGTGAGCTCCTGCCCTAGGTCCTATTCAGCCAAGAACCAAAGAGGAAAAAGAAAACACAACCCAATCTTCAAGGAATCTGCCGCTTAGGTGATCTTTCCCTTCTACCAGACAACCAAGAAAAATGTTTGTGGAATGTTTAGATACTAACTATTGTAGAATGGGCTTCCCTGGTGGGTCAGTGGTCAAGAATCTACCTGCCAATGCAGGAGACCCTGCCTTCAACCCCTGGTCCAGGAAGATCCCCTGGAGAAAGACATGGCAACCCACTCCAGTATTTTCACCTGGGAAATCCCATGGACAGAGGAGCCTGGTTAGCTCCCATCCATGGGGTGGCTAAATAGAGTCAGACACGATTTAGCATCTAAACAACAGTACAAAAGCAATAGACCTTGTGGAGACAGTACTCCTTTGAGGAAAAAACAATGCTAACCAAAAATAGTAGGAGTACTTAAAAAGCAATCAGCAAATATGAACATTTGACACTGAGTTCGGAATGGGGGTGAGGAGCTGGGAATAAGAAGGAATGTGAGGTGGGGGGGTGGTTCAGATGGAAATTCTCTAGAGGAGAGTTGCTGAGGGGGTGGTTGGAGCACCTGGGATGTTATTTATGATTCACTGAAAGCTGTCAACAGCATTCTTCCGGAGAATTCTGCCTGCAAGGGGAAATCATTGAAAAAGGAGGCCTGCCACACTGGACTAGATAAAGCCTTCTAGCTTCTAGTTGAATCCTTCTAACACTGGAGATAAATTTCTTTTTCTGTTGATCTTTCCTGGTCTTTGGTCATCAGCTATTATTTATATTTTCAGTCAGTGTAGCATATATATAGTGAAGAGGCGTTGATGTCAGAAAGAACAGGATTCGGATGTCGACTCTGAGTTCACTGGGCGCCAGAGCAACTGAGAGCGTGAACTTTCCCATCTGTAAAATGGGAATAAAAGCACCTAACACATAGGGCTGTTGTGAGATGAAATTTAACTGCATTTGGGAAATGATTTAGCCCAGTATGTGGCACAAAGCATGTGGTCAATGAACAGGAGCTATTTTTATCATTAGGCCCTTTACCTCTAAGTAGAACATAATCATTTCCAAGAGAGAGAGGGCTCTAAGCTTCTAGACACTAGCCAGATTCCCACATGCTAAGAGCATTCATGAACTGCCACTGAGGTTCCTGCTTGAAGAATACTTCTCCCAAAGGAGATGGAAATACACACAATTTCCTAGAGCAGTTCATCATGGAGGGAGCCAAGAACTGAGATGAGTGGACAACACTCTCCCACAAAGTGTTAAAAGATGGTTTAAGAGCCATAAGAGGGATGGAGAGTAGGAGTGTGAATGACCAAAGGATCATTCTCATTAGACTGAAGGCACTTGAAACGCATTGTTTCAAACTCATTTTCTTTAGTTTTTTCAAGACAGGATTAAATATCCTCCATGGAAAGATATTTCTGTAAAATATGACATTTGTGTAAGAAACCAAACCATCACTTGTGTGCAACTATGGCTATAAGGCAATGATCTGAAATCTTGAGAGAAGTGAACTCAAATCTTTGTCCTGATCCAAAGGAAAAATACTGTTCTCACAAAGAAGAGTTGAAAATAGATGATTTGTTCCAGTTTCCTTGGGCCTTACAAATGCATATTTTCATACCAAATCTCACACTATGTACAATACACAAGATCAAACTTAGGGAAGACGAGATCAATATTGAAACCTCTGCCTGAGATCTCATTTCTTTAATACCTTTCTCATTTCCTTTAGTGGTAGAAATAGAACTAATCTCTGTCTTTCAAAAAGTTGTTTTGCATTTTTTGATCGGGGAGAATTAAATTGAATTAGATGGCTCTGGAGGTTGGTTATTAGAACCATTAGATTTGGCATAATGGATATACCTTAGAGAAAACATTTACATAAGGAAATCAAAGCTGGACTCATATTTTATCCAGTACTCTGACCTCTATTGAATTCTGACAAGCAGAATTTAGCTGAATATTTCTTAAGATGTGCATGTAACATATGCATTCCCTAAGATATTTATATAATTCAATATTTCCTTTTGCTCAATAGAAAAACTCCCAAGAGAGAAAGAGAGTGGGGTGCAAGGTGGACGGAGAGAGAGAGAGATCTTTTCAAATATTTATAGACATATTTTTCATCTGGATCTTTATTTGAATTTTAGTCTCATTTAGAATACAGTTCTAAAAAAAAAAAAGAATACAGTTCTGACAACTCCATCATTAATACCAGTTCTGGCAATATTCCGTGAAAAGACACCAGTGTAACACAAAATCTAGATGTGAAGATGATTATGATGTCATATTTAAAAAAGGAAAAGAGAATTAAAAGAAGAGACCTATCTGAAACCATCAGAAATAAAATTCTCTTTGGGATAAATTGGTCTCTTCCAGAAACGCAGCCATTTAAAATAAGATTAAAGTGGTATTTTATAAGAACTAAAGCAGAATATAAATGCTCTCTCCCTGAATGAACTCAAGTTTGCATACAATGGAAGGTAAAAGAAAAAGAGGGCACTTTTAGGCTATCAGACTGAAAAAACTTCTCCACTATGTCCAACAATTTCTCAACATACACTACTACATCAATAACGTCAGGGGGTCCATGTTAATGAAGAAAATTCTAGGGCTCCAGGACCTCAGAATCAGAATGTGTTTGGGGGAGAGGGAGAGATTCTGCATTTTAAACAAGCCTCCACTGATGGTGAAAACCTCTGGTTTGAAGGATCTCTGGGGGACACAGGTGGACCTGGACAGAATTAAGAGCAGGCTGCATATCCCAAGAACCACCGTCTCTATTCAATAGTCCTGAGTTCAAGCCCTTCCTATCTCTACCAAAGTGATCTTAAACTTAATCACCTAATTAAGTCACAAGTCAATCTCCCAGTTTTCTCGTTTATAAAATGGGATCATTTGTTCCACAGCTTTGAGAAGGTGATCGTCTTCTATAAAAGTTCTTTGTTACCACTAGAGTTGTTACATGGCCAAAGGTGTGATAATCAATGGTAATGTTGTTTAACTATCAACACGGCACTGTAAAGGGAAGAAATGTAGAGATCACAAACTAAATACTGTAGCCCAGAAAATAACTAGCTAGTAAAATTCTATATGGTCATCAAATGCGTGTCAAGAGTAAATATGAATCAGTCTGTTGGCACACACTGAGATGAAAGGAATATTGATGGGAAAAACAAGGTGGAACTAATCTGGGACAAGGCCATGATGATGCATGAATGATCAGACCAGGGTGGTTGCCAGGAAGTATGTGGTTTTGTTTCTCAGAGTTATCTGGATGATGAGGATTGGTGAGAGAGGGACATGGACAGGTGAGATCTGGGAACTGAAATCAGAGAGGAACAGAGAAATCTCCAAAGACTTGTATCTGAGATGAAGGGCATCAGATGGAGGAAGGTGAGACAGACATGGCAATTGGAAATCACAGCAAAGGAACAATGAAGAATGCTAAGCTAAAGTTTGCTTCTACCTCTGAAGCGAATCATCAGAATGCCATGATAGATGAAATTTTAAAATATTTCCCTGATCACAGATGATGCAAGCTTATTAAAAACCATAGCCTTGCTCTTCTTTCAGGTTTCCTACAACCAGGGGAAGGGGTGGGGGAGGAAAAGAGGGCAGGAGGCCGCTCTGCTTCTTCTGGAATGGGAACCAGAAACATCAGGACTGAAAGTCCTTCCATTCCAAAAGGGTAGAGCTCTGGTCTCCTTCGTGTCAAGCTCTTGGAATTTAAATTTAAATTGAAGATTCCTGCCCTTGAATCCCAGATACTTCGCTCTTCTTCCTGGAAGTTCTATTCAGTGCCTAGCTTTTAGTCATTGTGCTCTCTTGTCTGAGAAGGCCCTTCCTGACCCCTGTCTCTGACCTTTGAAGTCCTAATTATCCCTAAGGACCAATTCTAAGTGTCAATGCATTCACGGCCCTCCTCTTCACTACATCCATCACTCCCTTCTCTCTGACCTGTGTTCATGTTAGGCATCTGCATGAGTCTATGTACAGAAGGTTCCTGGAAGTCAAGGACTCCATCTGATCCACTGTGTGTCTCTTTAGATGCTTTCTTCCATGTAGGAGGAATACTCAAAACACACTTATAATGATAACCCCCTCATCCTATATCTTAACTGGACCTTGCAGTGTTCTTTGACCTGAATGATAGAACATCGTTCAACAGACCCAACAAAGAAATAAACAGCCATGGGATTCTCTGAACCTTATAGCAGGATCTAAAGAAGGCTACTTCTGTGCCAGCAAGCCAGAGGATCACAGTAAAGGGCTGCCTTAACCAGAGACCTTTGTTAGGCAGGATCATCTATTATTGAAGGGCGAGACCCTAGGACTCCTGTCTGGCCTTTCCCTGCTGTCAGACTTGCCCTTTCTCATGCAGCTATGTGGGGTCAGGGTAGAGGCCTCTGCTCAGTGTACACTGGCAGGTCTGGCCTATACTTGGAATTCTCTCTACTGGTTGCCTATTGTAGGAGCTCCCTACAGACTAAAGTCATAGCACAGATCAAATCAAGGAGAATAAAATGTGTCAAGTGTCTGAAAATGGCTCCTCTAGACTCTAGAAGGAACTGGTCCGGTGCAACTCCAGTTCATATACTTGTTTCCACCCAGGACTTGGCTATGAACATCCTAGTGAGTGAGTCCGTATCAACTGGGATTCTCAAGCAGGAAAATTTGATCCCAGTTTCTATTCTTAGGGGGCTCAAAGATTGTCTGCACTGGACGGGAATTCCAGATCACTCAATCCAACACCTTGTTTCAGAGAGAGACGGAAGTCAGAGAGGGGAAGGGACTTCCTCAAAGGGTAGAGTCTATTGGTGGCAGCGTGGGCCTAGAGCTCTCGAGGTTTCAGCTTCCCCATCAAGTCTTCCATCTCTAAGGAAAGCAGCACCTCATTTTCCTGTATAAAGGATCCCAGCAGACACTTTCGCATCCATCCCTAGCAGAGTCCAGCTTCCACCTGGTTTACCAACAGGTCAAGAAAACCCCCTCCATCAGAATGTAGTGTGTGCAAGGAGAACTCGCTTGAACAAGCAAATGTGTCCTGCTGGTTCTCCACTGCTTCTCCAGCAGCCAACCCTCTGCCCTGTATGCCAGCCCACCCCCCACCAGGCTGTCTTCACCCATCGCCTTCTCAGAGGGTGCTTCTCTGGCACCCTTATCCACCTTGCGCCCCACATACACACACCTGCTGGTTATAGCCTATCTCTGTGATGTTTCAATCTCCGTGGTGATTTTTGTGAATTGAGATTATGGGATTTATTTAGCTTTCTGTCCTCTCGTACCAAAATGTAAGCCCCATAAGGTCAGGGACCTTCTCTGTAGTGTCTCCCACACCTAGAAGACTGCCTGATACAGAGCTGGTACTTGGTTATTGTCTGTTGTATAAAGGAGTGAAAGAATGAACTGAAACGGGATAGAAATCTGGGCTGTCACTTACAGATTACGGAAACAGTCTGCACACAGAGGGAAGGGAGAAATCATCTTTTTTATGGACCCTACTTGCCAACAAAGTCTAGAATGTTAACACAATGGCCACATTCTCTTTGTTAACTACAAATCAAGGGGGGAAGGCAATAATGTTGGGCCAAACATTTCAACCAGCTTGTCCGATTTATTCAAAGATCTAGTATGGAATCTTAGTCCAGTAAGGATACACCATTGTTGGCACTACACGCAGGCACACAGGGTATGTGCACACACATGTATACACTCACTCATACCTTCCTATTTCCTCCCACCTACTGATACTCTAACTAGGTTCTCAAGCTAAAACTGACATGATGTTGTTAAGTACCTCAGAGGAACCATCTATCTATGGAATTCAAGAGAGCAGAGAGGCTGGGCTATTGGGAAAAAATTATTTTTGTCATTTTTCACAGGAAAAATATTTGTTTAGTCCAAGAACTAGCAAAGAAATGTTGAAAATTTCCTTTGCAGGGACTTTTTGACATCACTCATTTTTTTCGCTACAATTCTATCCCCTCTGCCTTAGCGATACATTCAGCACTAAGATGTAAACATATTCCAAATTAAAAAAAAAAAACCTACTTTTTTTAATAAAGAAATGTCCACAGTGTCACAATTGTACATGAGAATGCACAGTTCTCATTAAGCACTGTACATGTCCAAATATGGTGGAGAATTCAGAGGGAAACAAATTCAAACTCCAGTTTAATTTCTGTTTTCCTGTTTAGTTCCAAGCTCAGTGTGTGCCCTTATAAGTTGACAAGGAATAACATTGCACCTATTAGCACTCGTCAACTGAAAGTAGATTGTTCGGGTTTCAATAAATGTTTTTTGAATTGGATTTAGGTTGGTGAGAAAATAAATTAAGTCGGAAATTCTTTGAGGCAAATTACATATTGAAATGAACAGTTTGATGCACAACCCCTCCATCACCCCCAGAGGAAAAAAAAAGACAGAAAGAAAGGAAAAAAAGGAGAAGTCTTGCTTTTCTGAGCTGTGAGAATTTCTTCTGCTCTTGCATCTGTGAACACTTTACAAGGCGATGTCTACAGTTGGATTTTTACAGCCTATGTTTGAATGGGAGCTTGTGTGACATCTGGGGCTATATTTTTGGAGAAATTTCAAAGCTAGTGATTTCCAGTTTTTAATCACCAGAGTATTTATTTTCTCCCAAAGCATAATTATCCATGGCTCCACACTTATTTTCTATGGGAGTAGAGCAAAATGAAAATCAGGATGAATTAGTAACTTGATCTTGCATCTGTCAAGGCTCGATGGCTGTTACCTGCTCCAGAGGTTAAAAGCCAATGTGCTGACCTCACCTCACCATGTTGGAAAACTTGAACACATGGCCATTGTCAAGGGAAAGACACTCTCAGTCATAAAAACAAAGGGAATGGCAAAGGCTAATGAGGGAAGAGACCACACAACCCAGGCAAGTACAGAACATCCTGCCCCCTCTGCTCAGACCTGGGTCATGTTTGTGGCTACAGGTGCCACAGAAAGAGAGGTAGGCTGTGCAGGTGTTATTTTCAAGGTCCTCTCCTGAGAAAGGAAAACCTCACAATGCAGCCGGCTGCTCCCCTGTCAGGGAATGAATAAGAGCTCGCTTTTCACTGCGGTTTAATCCAACAGCCTGGTGTGCATGAAACTAAGAAGAAGAACAGAGGCTGTTCACCCACCAACTCACCAGGGCTTCCCCTGCCCAGCAGTAGGGGATTTGGGATTCGGTTGTTTGGTTGTGATTGTTGATGTCTTTTCCTATGCTTTGGAGGAAGCTATTGAAACTCTCAAGAGAAAGCAGCCACTAGGCTTGTATCCAAGAAAGGAAGTGATTTGCCCTGGTCACACCAATAGTTTGTGAAACAGCTTTACACGATTCCTTACATAAACCAAAGCAGGTGAGGCAGGGGAAACCAAGAAAGAGGAGAAAGTGAGGACCTTAAATTTGTAAGAGCCACGTGACACGGAGGGGCTTTGAGACAAATTGATGGATGGTGCTTTCAGCGCCCCACCACCACCACCCCTCTCTCTGGCTTTACTTTTCACCAAGCCCTCCTTTATTCTGAGTTCCGTCTGGGCAAGTCCTGAGCTCCTGGAATGTGTCGCTGCCTTCCTTATCTGGGAGCTAATCACTAAATAGCAGGTGGCGAAGATTCTATTTTTCATCTCTCTTGCTCTTTCCCCTCCTCTCTTTTGCTCATTTGCTCAGGGCTATGAATCTCTGAATCTTAAGCAGGAAACCTCCCTGATGTGTTCACACCTGGACTACCTCCCTTTCTTTGTTTGGTGAGGAAGGAACCGGGAGAATCCAGGGAAGAAGCCCTGTTGTCTTGAGAAAGAAGAAAGCCATCAGCATTTAAATATTAATACACACCCTGCATGCAGCTGGGACACATTCCCGTCTTTTAAATCCATCATTCTTTCTTTTAATTCCATACTCATCTGCACTCCCAGCCAGTGTCTTACAAGACAAAGAGCATTTACTGTGTGACATTTCAGTGATCAACGCTCCACACAAATAGGTTGACAGAGGAAACCGGCAAGCTACCTTTGCAAGCCTGTTTGGGGTTGAAATAACAACTACACAGCCTAGAGGTTCCCAGAGATTAGCTTATTTTTTGTTCCTACAAATGTTAGAAACTGGCCCTTGAAGGAAGCCGTCATCAACCTCCCGGTTTCCGTGGGTGTTACGAAGTCCCAGCCTTGTTTAAGCTCTGTGTTCTGTCCTCTTCAGGGACTTTTCATGTGGCCTTTGGAATGTCAACGGCTCCCAATTTTAGTTATCATGTGTCTCTAAACCCACAGACCGATAGTTGTGGCCTGCTGAACACTAAGGTCCCTCAGGGGAAAATGGAGAAAAATTTAAATCCATGATTTCCAATCTGTGAGCTCTAGGACCCCATGGGGACACTATTTTTGTGTGAATCAGCACCTATACATGAATCATACTATTTAGTCAAACTAACCTGATACTTCTAATGTATTCCTTTATTCATTCTACAAATATACATAACATGCACACTTTGTGTCAGGAACAGTGCTAGGAGCTGAGTATACAACAGAGAGTGAACAAGACAACCAACTATGGCCTTTGGCACGTCGAGGCCAGTGGTGAAGACAGAGAGTTACAGAAACACACAAAGAAAGCAATAACTCAGATTTGGGATCATATATAGATGGTACTAGTGGTAAAGAACCTGCCTGCCATGGCAGGAGACCTAAGAAAAGTGGGCTCAATCCCTGGGTCAAGAAGATCCTCTGGAGGAGGGCATAGCAACTCGCTCCAGTATTCTTGCTTGAAAAATCCCATGGACAGAGGAGCCTGGCAGGTTACTGTTCATAGAGTCACAAAGAGTTGGACATGAGTGAAGTGACTTAGCATGCATGCACATAGATAAGGCAACGATTAATAGCATTCAAACTCCCTTAAAGGTGATACGTTCTGTTATTAAGTATTTGTTCTACCAACGCATTCTTAAAGTGTATCTTTATCTGCAGTTCTATAGATTTTTTGAGATTAAAATATGCTCTCCATACTAAAAAAGGTTGGACCCACTGACCTAAATCAGCCCCAAGAGATGTCTTTCCTATCCCAGATGAATGAATGAAATAGCAAGAAGTTATATTTCACCAATATTCCAGCAACTCTCAGGTGGATAATTCTACCCTAAGTCTAAATTTGCATTGCTTCATTGAAAGCTAATCTCAGAGCTCTCTGTAGTCCATCATCCAGGAATGCTACCTCTCTGGGGAAACCTGGAGAAATCAAGAAAGAACATCACCCACTTGGTCATAGATCCCTCCTCCCCAGGGGGCAGAGAGCAGCCCCACCTCCACCTTGATTTGGGTGAGGCCGGAGGGAAAGTCTTGTGGTTGAGATTGGTATGCTGGGGAATTGCAGGCCTGGAGCCATGGGACGTGACTTGTTGCTCTATTAGACACGCTAGCTAATCTCCTGAAACAAAGAAATAAAGCAAAGATTAAATGGGAGGATTTTCTTGTCAAGAATTATGAATGCAAAAATAACCCAGAAAATAGAGCTGGATTTGAACAGGGCCCAGGCAAGATAATGGACAGGAAGACCTGTTACACATGAGGTCCCATTTAAATCAAAAGGTACCATCAAATCTCAGTTCCCAGCAGGGCCTCTGTATGCGCATTCAAGGGTAGAAATGTTCTAAGGACATTATTACTGCATAAGACCATGTGGTGGGAACTGAACCTACAAATAAAATATGGTCCTTAAAGTGGCTTTTATTTTTTAGCAAAGAAAAGGTAAACAGCAGAGCTCATTTGAAAGATAATTAAACAGTATTTCAGGCTTTGTGACAATGGGCAGAAGACCAGCGTGGGGGCAGCACCAAGTTTAGAGTCAAGAGTCTCGTCTTTTCCTGGTTCTGTGTCAGATTTGAGTCTTATCTTGGGCAAGTCACTTCCTAATCTTCAATTCAGTTTTCTGACCTGTGAAAGGACAAAGGGTATTTCCAGCTCCTCCAGCTATGATTCCAGGCCTCATATTAGAGAAGACTTCTAGTAAAAGACCCTGAACTTATCTGGCCACAGTTACCTTCCTATAGCATTCATCACAGCAGGACAGAAAATCCCCCTATTTGTGGTAGACCTGGGCTGTAGGATAAGATATTTCCCAACAGACCCCAGGAGTATCTACAGGTCTTCTCAAGTGACCCCATGAGAAGACCTATGAAAGGAAAGACAGCAGAAAGTCGAGCGTTTATTATGATTTGGGGGGCCGCCCATACAGAACAGATCCACTTATTGAGTAAGTGGAAACATAGACACGTGTATCATACATCTCCCCAGCACCCCCCCCATCCCACTCCCATCAGGCCACCAACAAAAGAAAGAACCCAGCAAAACTGCTGGCACAGTTAGACCACACCCATCTCCAGCCCCGGTCTCTCACTGAGGTCATATCTTCACTGCTGCCAACTAGACATGTTGGTGTGTGTACTTGCTGCTTCACTCTGACTCACCACAGCGTGCTTTGCGGCAGTGACCCCCGCAGCCATTGTTCCCCGGTGATCTCTGGCCTACTTCTTCCAAAATGCCCCAGGGCAGTCACAGAGGGGGGGGGGGGAGTGAATCGCCGTTCCCTTGGTTAGTCAACTGGCCTTTTTGGCCCGGCTCCCTCTCGCTCCTGATCCCCTGTAAGCCCTCCTGAGAAGTTACAGCGTAGAAATTCTAGTAGAAGCCTCCTACCTTCTGTTAACTCCAAAAGGGCCTTTTAAAGAGTGAAAACTGAGTGTCTCAGGCCCCATAAAGTGGCACGCATGCCACACTCTCCAAAATCAGCTATTTGAGGAATCAAGCACAGAGAGAAGAGTATTTGCATTTTGAAGTCAGATAAACTCTAGTCAGACCAACTCCAGGGCAACACCAAACTGCTCATAGTTCCACATACCTTGCTGTTTCTTGATTCCATGCCTTGATTATGATGCCTCCTCTTTCTGAAATGCTCCACCCTTCAGCCTTTCTTCTAACTTCTGCTTATCCATAACTCTCAGCTCAAATGTCATCTCCAGGAAGTCTTCACTGATCTTCTCAGGCTGCATTAGATGTCCCCTTGGGACTTAGCCCAATGCCCTGTTATAGCTTTAGCATTGTACCTACCATATTGCTGTGTAATTGCTGTCTTTCTCTTCTAGGCTGTGAATTTCTTATCAGCTAGAACCCATTCACCTTATTCTTTTTTTCTCTCCATAGCTTAATGCATAATCTAGTTTGTCTACTGAATGAATAAATTATCTGATTCATCCACTTATTAGTAGTATGTTTTGGACAATTTAATTTACTTCTCTAGGCCTCTAATTTTTCATTTGTAGATTGGAGATAACAATCCATTGCTCATTGAGATGTTGTTCAGATTTGGAAGTAACCTATGTAAAGGCCTACCACAACACTGCCGCATAGGCATGGAAAATTAAAGCACATAGGCCATGGGTCTCCTTAGGGAATGATGAAAAAGAAATAAAAAGCAGGAATGAAGAGTTCCATAGTCAGTCTGCAGCCCTATCTCCATGGACATATGGTCCCACCCATTTGCTTCCTCCCTACAAGGAAGCTTGGAGGTTTTGTGGGGTTTTTTTTTTTGCTTTTTCTTAAATGAGAAATAGTTTCATATCTAAAAGTTTCCTGGGATTCTAGCATCTCCAGTTGGATTGATTGACTAGCCTAGATACTTTTTATCATCTCTTCCATTGACACAGAGCCCTATAAGCCTAGGAAACTTCCCCACCCACTGACAAACCCTCAACTCTATCATAAATAGGTCCTTCCAGTGGAGAGGTCAGGCTTACTCAGAGAGTTTCTGCTGATTTATCTGCATACTTTAGGGATGAAAAGAGGAAACAGCAGTGGTCTGAGCCTCCTGGAAACTTGGCAAGCAGCCTGACACATGGAGAGCTTGTTCAAAGTGTCCAGGAAAGTTTCCATATAATGGAGAGAAGCAAGTAGGGACAGTTTAGTGGAAGCCCAGTGATCACCATGGCAGCAAGTGCTGTTGGCCTGGCCCACAATACTATGCAATAAGGACCATCCCCATGTGCTCTTAGTTACCCCAAAATGCACATGAGGGTGCCAAACCACTTCCAGGGACCCACAAAATGGACACCCAAGCTGAACCTGAGGGCAATGGCCAGCTAGCAGAGGAGGGTCAAGACTGGGGAAAGAGCAAAAGGAAGGAGGGTTTCCCGCAGAATTGCTGCCATTTTGAAATTCAGCCATGTTCAGAGAACCAAGAAGCACTTGAGTCGCTTCCCTATGGTAACCTCCAAAGTGTCCTAGGATCCCAGAAGTGAAAGGAAGGAGCGTCCTCTAGGGAAAATGACAGAGGGGTGGCGGGGTCTATTGAATTTCGCAACATAGGCTACTGTGGAGCTTTTAAAACCTGTCTGAAAATAGAGTCTTCCCTGGGAGAAATAGGTTGATAGCCTCCCCACCTGAGTCTGGGTCGGCTTCTGATTTGCTGAAAGTCAACTGAATGTGGCAGAAATAATGCTCTGGGACTTCCACAGCTAGGTGGAAAAGACCTTATAACTTCCGCCTTGTTTGCTGGAATACTTGCGCTCTGAGCCCTGAACCCTGAGCCTCTGTGTAAGGCTGCCCTGGGGCTGCCATGTTGTGAGGAAGCTCAAGAATGTGGAGCGGCCGCATGTGTGTGTGTGTGTGTGTGTGTGTGTGTGTGTCCAGCCTGACAGCCACTCTGAGGTCCCAGTCGGCCATCAGTACCCCATGCCAGTCTCGTGAATGGATGAACCTCCTAACAGTCACAACCCAAAGCCTCAAATTGCCCCCAGCCTCTGCGTCTTCCCCGCTGAGGCTCCAGGCATTGCGGAGCAGAGATAAGTCATCCTTGCCCTGCCCTGCCCTGTGTGAACCCCTGGTCCCCAGAATCCATGAGCAGAATGGAATGGTGACTTTATGCCACTAAGTCTGGGCAGTCTGCAGTGAATAGCAGGGCTTCAGTGACCCAATGATCCTAGAGGTGAGAATGAAGAGTGTTAGAAAAACAGACAGAGGAGGGAGCAAACATGAGAATGACACTCTGTGCAAAGGACAGTGACCTGAGTGATGCTGTTTGTCCTGTTTTATTTTTTAAGGTTAAAGGAACTGAATGTAATCACATGTGACAAGTGATCCTTGGGCTTAGCTTTGGGTGGTCCGCCTTGCACTGGCCCTCACACCTGGTGGTCCCCAGCCTCCCATCGCACGGCCCCTCTCTTACTGCCTCTCAGGTAAGAGTGGAGCCTCCAGCATTTGAGAGGCCACCCACGGTGGGAAGCCAAACAACCTCACGGTGGGACGTCAGTGCTGCAGTGAACACAACTGCAGAAGATTCAAGTCGGGAATCAGTTCTTCACAGCAAGAGAGAGAGAGATCACTTCCTGGTGATGCAGGTCTGGGTGGGGGCTTCTGCAGCTTCTTTCCCTTCCCACCTCCCAGGGGTGCTTTAGGAGGAGGTGACAAGGACTGGGTCTGCCCAAAGGCATCCCAGAAGTTGCCCAGTGATCCCTGAAATGGTTGACAGTCATCATCCTAAAAGAGACTCTAACCAGCACTGAAAGTGTCCATTTCATCTCAGCTTCTGGGAGTTACCTGTGGCAAAAAGCTCTTTACACTTTGAGTTTCCTCTAGTTCCACTGCTTGGACAAAGGAACACCTCACCCCTACCCCTCCCACCAGACTGCTAGGAATATTTATCCCTGTTTAAACAGCCCCTTAGTAGAGCTCATGTGCATTTTAAGAAACCCCTGTGAAACCCATGCTCTAGGAGGAAAGAGAGGTAGCCACTGAATGGACCCACGCCAGAGTCTGAGAGCTCACCCAGCAGTCAGACCTCAGGCTGGGGAGCACCCAGCAGTCAGGCCCTGGGTTGGGGAGCATCCAGGACCTCTGGAGCCCTTGAGGACAGGCTGGTCTGAACTCTCTAGAGTCAGTGCAGATGAGAGTTCCCAGATTTGAAGGACTCACCTCTGTTTTGGTTTTATGAACAGCTCCACTTTCCAGAGGTCCCTGCATGTTGTCAGAAGGCCTTTCCATCTGTCTTGGTTTGCTCTGATCTCAATCTCCTCCTTCAACTTAGTGACTCAATTAAACCTGAAGTCATAGACTCTTTGAACTAGAAGAGACCTTAGAAACCACTTAGGTCAACCCCCAGGAAGGGAAAGGAACTTCCTAGGGTCACACAGCAAGGGTTCTTCTGTGTCAGAGTTAGAACAAGAACCAGGGCCCCTGGCCCCCAAGCCAGGGCTCACCTAGCTGTGGAAGTCCCGGAGCATCATTTCTGCCACGTTCAATTGACTTCCAGCAAGTCAGAAGCCGACCCAGACTCAGGTGGGGAGGCTATCAACCTATTTCTCCCAGGGAAGACTCTATTTTCAGACAGGTTTTAAAAGCTCCACAGTAGCCTATGTTGCGAAATTCAATAGACCCCGCCACCCCTCTGTCATTTTCCCTAGAGGACGCTCCTTCCTTTCACTTCTGGGATCCTAGGACACTTTGGAGGTTACCATAGGGAAGCGACTCAAGTGCTTCTTGGTTCTCTGAACATGGCTGAATTTCAAAATGGCAGCAATTCTGCGGGAAACCCTCCTTCCTTTTGCTCTTTCCCCAGTCTTGACCCTCCTCTGCTAGCTCCCTGCACAGTGTTCCTCTTGCAGTCAGACTACCCAGATGGCCTGCTCCCTGGAGAATGTGGACTCAGAGAATCTGCTTGAGCCCCACCAACTGCAAGAATCCTGGAATCCAAAGAGCCTGTCTGCAAGCCCCAGTCCTCTCTCCTCTCTAACTGTTTGGGTAAGCATCTGTTTTTCCCACTGGAACTGACTCCCGAAGAGTTTATATCATGTCTCTTTTCAATTCTACATCTCTCATAACCTCAAACTGCTTTTCACATACAAAGGCCTCTATAAATGCTTGTTAAATTGAATCTATTTTTTTTTAATTTAGTGAGAACTTACTATGTAGTAAGCAGAGGGCTAGATGTTTTCACAGCTTTTTAAAAATTGATTTTCGTGACCACCCATCAGTGGTTTCTTGCCACAGTCATGATGTTTTACAAACCAATCTAACCATTCTGACTCCTGTTTCAGTGTGCAGAGGGATTTCCCAAACCAACCAAGCAATTCTGCAACACCAGCTGGAGGTCCTACGATTCAGCTCACTTCTGTCACTCTCTACCTGGAGACAGCACCAGATCCACAGATCGAGGGTTCAGTCCCACAAGACTGTCCCCACGTCAGATGTCAATCACAAGCCCACGTTGTTACCTGGGTTTCTGACTGCCTGGCTATAAATCAGAGGTTCCCACAATCCCCTACTTGGGTTCAATGAATTTGCTAGAGCTGCTCAAAGAACTCGGAGAAACATTTTACCTACTAGATCACCGGTTTATTATAAAAGGATATAACTCAAGGACAGTCAGATGGAAGAGATGCCAAGGGCAAGGTGTGAGGAAAGGGCACAGAGCTTCTGTGCCTTCTCTAGGCACGCCACTCTCCCCACACATCTAAGTGTTCACCAGCCGGAAGTTTGCTGAACCCTATCCTTTTGGGTTTTTATGGAAGCTTCATTACATAGGCATGATTGATTAAATGATTGGCCATTGGTCATGACTGATTCAACCTACAGCCCTCCATTCCTCCCCAGAGGTCAGAGGGGTGGGACGGAAAGCTCCAACCCTCTAATCAGGTGCCTGGTTTTACTGTCAACCCTCTCCCAACCTTAGGTGTTTCCCAAAGGTCACTTCATTAACATAACAAAAGACCCCCTTGTACCTGTCCACACTTGAGAAACTTCAAGGGTTTCAGGAGCTCTGTCCCTGGGGCCTCAATGATAAAGAATCCACCTCCCAGGCAGGAGACTTGGGTTCAGTCCCTGGGTCAGGAAGATTCCCTGGTGGAGGGCATGGCAACCTACTCCAGTATTCTTGCCTGGAGAATCCCATGGACAGAGGAGCCTGGTAGGCTACAGTCCATAGGGTCACAAAGAGTCAGACATGATTGAGCAACTAAATAGCACAAACCAGTATCCTATTTGGGCTTCCCAGGTGGCACTAGTGGTAAAGAACCTGCCTGCCAACACAGGAGACATGAGAGATGTGGATTTGATCCCTGGGTAAGGAAGATCCCCTGGAGGAGGGCATGGCAACTCACCCCAATATTCTTGCCTGGAGAACCCTATGGACAGAGGAACCTGATGGGCTACAGTCCACATGGTCACAAAGAGTCAGACAGACTGAAGTGACTTAGCCCACACGCAGATCATACACGCTAAAGCTTAGTAGCTTCAGACAGTCCCCTTCTGCTGTATCTTGTCGGTCTCCAGGGTGGCTCACTAGTTTTGCTGATCCAGGCTGTGTTGGGTCAGTCTTGGTGAAGCATGTTGATGGACCTGTGGTCAGCTGGAGGGCAACTGGGGAGACTGATCTATGGCAAGGATGATGGGGACCTCTCCCCACATGACTTCATTTTCCAGCAAGCTAGCCCAATTTTATCCTCGGAGTGAAGATAGCAGAGTTCCAGAAGAGCAGGCAGAAGCATGCAAGGTTCTTTGAGGTTTCAGCTTAGAACAATTTCACCTTTACAGTGACCACACTTTATTGGTCAAAGTAAGTCACAAGACCAGCCCCAGATTCAAGGGCTGGGGAAATCAATCCCACCTCTCAGTGGAAGGAGCAACAAAGGACAATGCATGTTGCAATGCATGGAAGGATTAAGATTGTGGTCATTTTTGTAATCAATCTACCACACGAGTTCAAGTTTATTAATAAGATGCAGGGGAAAATGGAGAGAGGTTAAAAGATTTATAAAACACGTCATTAAACTGCATTGTGGCATTGATTGCACAACTCTATGCATTTACTAAAACTCACTGAACTGCACACTTGCAATGGCTGACTTTAATGGTATGTAAATTATTCCTCAGTAAAACTGTTTTAAAAAACTGAAAAAATTAAAAATTTATTGATGATCATTCAACAAATAATTGTCCAAATATGCATTTAAACTCAAGTATTATCCCACAAAACTCAGTAATCTTTTTAATACACTATATTTATCATACCTAAAGTATTAGATTCTCAGAATCAGAGCATCTAAGAGCTAGAAAGATCTCTTCCTGATTATTTGCCCGTTCCTCTTTCTTCAAGCAGCTGAACATGTAAGCCTTCCGGTGCAGGCGCAAGAATCCTCTGCTTAGGTTGAGAAAACAGAAACGGTGTTTCAGAAAACCTGAACCAGAGGAAAAATACACCTCATCCTCTCATATACTTTTGGGATCCAGTGTGATTAGTGCTGGGAAGAACTTGACCACTGTTCTTTCTAGAACCAGAAGCTACAGACAAGTCTTTTGATTATGGCTCCTCTCATGTTAGGTTGACTGTATCCTAATTAGCCAGGATACCTAATGTCCTTAGACTCTGGCAGTAACAGATGACATTTTTCTTCTATTTTAGTACTCAGTGTCCAAACCTAAGTTATTTTCCAGGCTGAGAGTTGTATTCAAATTAAAGGTTGCCCAAGGAATCTCCTTTGTGGGTAAAAATCTCAGACGGGAGGACTCTGGGAATAACAACAGTTAAAGAAAAAATAAAAAGGTGGATTATTATGCAGTGTGTTCCATCTCTTGTGAGCATTAACGCTTCTGTGAGGATGATGATCATATGGGAAGTAGCGTGGGTTCCTTCTATCCTTTGGCTTTGTTTCTGGAAAGAAAAAGAGTAACATCCCGAGGAGATGCATCCGGGCTCCCCATAAACAGAGCTTTGAAGAGCAAATTGAGCAGCTTTCATCAATCTCACACAGACCACATCAAAAGCTGCCTGAGGAGAATCACTCACCCGATGTCAGGCAGGGTCAGGCAAGCGTTATCAAACGCTCTTTCAAGATGTTATGAATCAGAATCAGAGAGGAGAGAGAGAAAGAGGTAAAGAGGAGCATCAAAAATAAGACCATGAAAGGAAAGGAGGCAAACCAGACGGAGAATGCAGGGCAGTGGCAAAGATGATGAGGAGGGAAGACGAAGGGAGAGGAAGGGAGACAGGAGGCTAGCAGGATGGACGGCAGGGGACAGCCAACGACGGAGCAGTAAGGGGACAAGCAGTAAGATGGACGGCAGGAGACAGCCAACGACGGAGCAGTAAGGAGAGCGTGGCAGACGGAACCGAAGAAACTCAACAGCTAAAGAGAGACAGAGAAAGGAAAGCTCAGGAGCCAAGTGGAGAGAAACAGCCTTTACACACGGTGGAGGCCGTGCTGGCAGCCATCTGTCCTGAGGACGCGTAGTCTACGCAGACATCTGTGGAAAATTTGCCAGGACAGACCTTTTCCCCCACCTAGAGGAGCAGCATCAAGTCCCACTGAAAGCGAGTGGAATGGAAAACAAAGGAAAAAAGAAACCCTCCAACCTTCTTCCTCTCCAGCTCCTCAAATTATCTTTTATCTGCAATGAAGGGCTCTTTGATCATCCCGGCCGGCTTCACTCAGGCACTGAAAATCAGAGGGAACCGTCATTAGAAACCCAGCCTGATGTCCACCCAAGCCCCCACTGGAGCGATTTCATCTTTCATTACAACAAAGCAAGGGCAGTCATGTATCAGCTCACGCTGTAAACCTGTCTTCTTCAGAGATCAAGTTCGATTTTCCAACTAATTGGAGAGAAACAAATCCATTCCTGGGTCAAACCAAGCAAATTTCCCCTGCTCTGTAAAAGATCTGCTTCTGTCTTAATCAAGAGGACCCTGGAGCCCAGGTGTTCCCGTGAGGAGCTTTGGGGAGCCCAGGGTCAGTGAGAGGGGACTTAGTGTGCAAAAAGGCAGCCTTTGCAACAGGGGGGCAGAGAGGATAAATGAGAGATGGAAGGGCTCTTTCCAAAGCAAATTCTGCTCATTGTTCATGTTCACCCCATAGAGTGAAACTGCATTAAGAAGCAGTGTCCTAGTAGGGTGGGGGGCAGGGATAGTTAGGGAGTTTGGGATTGACATGTACACACTGCTATATTTAAAATAGATAACCAATATAGATCTACTGTATAGCACAGGGAACTCTGCTCAATTCTCTGTAACAACCTAATAGGGAAAAGAATTTGAAAAAAATAGATACGTGCATATGTATAACTGAGTCACTTTGTTGTATACTTGAAATTAACACAACATTGTTAATCAGTTGTACTCCAATAGAAAATTAAAAGTTAAAAAAGAAACGGCCCTAGAGACAGCTTTGCTCCTGGTACTCTGTGCACATTTGTTTAAATAAGGCAGGATATCAAAGGGTGATTTGCTAGTGGCTCCCAATCCTTAACTGCAGGACTTAGACAGGAGCTGAGAGAATAACAGTGCCCAAATTTATGGAGCCAATCATTTTACATGCATCATTTCATTTAATCCCCACAACAAATCTATAAGGTAGACACTCTTATTATGATCCCCATTTTAATGATGAGGAAAGAGGCTCAGAGAGGTTAAATGATTGATCCAAATTTCCAGAGTAAGAATGAAGAGGGGCAGAAATCTGAGCTGCAGCTAAAGCCAGAGCTGGTCTTACATGGCCAAGATCGCTCAAGAGCAGATGGAGACGATGGAAGACCACTATGTCCTTGCCTCCTTGGAGCAGGACATAGCATGGAGAAGATGGGGACCCACAACAGCCTCAGCCTGGTTGGGCAGGATCAGGCTTTTGAATAAGATGATATCTAATAGCCCATACCCGGAGAAGGCAATGGCACCCCACTCCAGTACTCTTGCCTGGAAAATCCCAGGGACGGCGGAGCCTGGTGGGCTGCCGTCTATGGGGTCGCACAGAGTTGGACACGACTGAAGCGACTTAGCAGCAGCAGCAGCAATATCCCATACCAATCTACAATATGAACATATTTTGAACTTGAGGGTAAATGGTGCAGCCACATGCCAAACAGAAGGTAGCATTACTATGGGCTGTAACAAGTGTGGAGAGCTCTCAAAATTCTTCTATTTCCCTTTGTAAAAGCAAAAGACCAGAAAATTATCCATAATTGCAGAGTCATTGGCACTGAATTGCAACATCTCTTACATGGACCAACATGTCTAATGATTCCACAGCATCAGGGGTCCTGAGGTCCTTCTCCTGCACCCAGCTCCACACTGGCATAAGCAGCCCACCGCACACAGCAGTGGAGTCCAGAGCACTGGCTGTGTGGTCAGACAGACATGCGTTCAGGTCTTGTCTCTACCCTTACTACCTTGAGTGACTTTAAACACTTTGTTCAACGTCTCTGAGCCACAGTTTCCTCATCTGTAAAATGGGGGCTATAAATACCTTAGACCCAAGCAATGTTAGGATAAAATTTTAAAAAAAATCCATAACATCTAGAACAATACCTACCATATAATAAGCACTCTTTTTTTAAAAAAAAATAAAAGCTATGATTATTATATTTTCCACCCCTTCATCTTCCTTACTTGAAGCTAAGAGAGGAAGAGGCAGACCAACTGAAACTGCTTATATAAAAGTCATATAGAGTCTGGCTATTCCACCAGAGGCAATAATTATAAAGCTGCTTCAGAGCACAGAGAGTTCCAAGAACGAAATACACATTTGGAACAAGTTCATTAAAAAAAAAATGCTTACTCATAAAAGCCGCTATGGTTATAGCCTGACAAGTGGAAAACACAGTGCCGATAAATAAGATGCCAGCAGTAAACAAGCCAGCCACACCAAGAAGTCGCTCGATTTCTCTCTTCCCACCCTCCGACAGTTTCTTAACCTTTTACGGGATTATAATGACAAGTTCAGGTAGGTTTTATGGGGCTGTTTACCGAGGTCCCCCCAAACTCCAAACAGAGAGAAGAAGCCTTGGACTTCTCTGCCAAATTTCCAGGAATGGAATGAGGCTGCCATGGGGTCCAGACAGCCTGCTCTCACTTCTTGGCCCAGGAGAGTCAGCGCCAAGATTTTCCACCTCTTCAGCCTGTCTAGAGACACCCAAACCCTCAGTGTCTCTGCTCCAGTGCTGCCCCATCACACCTCATTGGTCCATTTCAAGAACTATCTGCTGGCCAGTCTGTACCCTGCTGCCTTGCCCCAGCCCAAGTAAGTCACCTTCCTGGTACTGGAATGAACACTAGATGTGAAGTTAGGAGATTGGGATGACAAGGCAGTACAAGCCACTCAGTAGCTAATCCCTGTCATTGAATTTCTCTGAGCCTCAGTGTTGCTGTCTATAAAATGGGGCTAATATCACCTCCCTCATAATGCTTCTGTGAACCTTCAACATGTTTGTGGTCATGAGCTTCCCCTGTAGAGGGCCTGGTACCTGTGGGAACTGTTACTCCTGTCAGTGACAATGACTAAGCTCCCTGATATCAGAACTCTGTGCTATGAACTTGGGGTGGGACGGCAGGTGGGATGACAATGGAAAATGGGGGTAGAGCCCCCACATACCTGCCCTTGGAACACAAGGGAAATCACTGAGACTTCAAATTGCTTTCAAAGAGCTTCTAGGTACAGATAAGACCTGAGGAAACAGAGCAAAGAGAGCTAGGTGCTGTCAACCACCCCCCCACCCTACGCGCCCACTCCACCCACCCTATTCTTGCCCTACTCTAGCCCCTACAGACTCAGCTAGGCCTTATTCCCTTGCCAAAGAAAAGTCAGTAACCTCAAACAGGAAGCAGGTCGGTGCTTTCACAGGGCCTAGGGCAAAACAAACTCTTGCCAGCATTTTCCAGAAACCATGACAAACCTTCTAAATCCGTATGTAATGAAAGCCAGAATTTCCATCTACTCCTTTCTCACCCAAATCTTACTTAGTTGACTACTGTTTTTCCAGACATTTAAATGAAACCTATGCATCACTAAGTTACACAAATAGCAGTTGATTTAGGCTTTGACAACTTCATTTCTTTTGTAAAAAAAAAAAAAAAAAAAGGTGAGGGGGGACTAAATACTAAATAAAACCTTTTGAGAACCAAATCCTTCTGAAGCAAAATTTCTGGGAGAATTGGCTTTCTGTGTGATGGTGCTTGGAGACAGCATATGGCTGGCTTAAATTTGAATATGCAAACACTAGGCTTTTAGGCTTCCACTCAATTATTCTAAAAATCTAGAAATCATTCTAGAAATTGAATGCTCACTATGGAAAGCATTGTTCTCAGTGCTGAGATCAAGACAGTTGACTCATGATTACTTCCTATTCATCAGAAACACCTGAGTGTGTGTGCTAAGTCCTTTCAGTGGTGTCTGACTTTTTGTGACCCTATGAACCATAGTCCACCAGGCTCCTCTGTCTATGGGATTCTCCAGGCAAGAATACTGAAGTGGGTTGCCATTTCCTCCTACAGGGCATCCTCCCGACCCAAGAATCAAACTTGAGTCTCTTAAGTCTCTTGAATTGGCAGGCAGGTTCTTTACCACTAGCGCCACCTGGGGAGCCCCAGAAATACCTGGGGAGTTTTTAAATAATGCAGATATCTGGGTCTCACCACTAGATAATCTAATTAAATTGAAATAGACTGCCTTTTTATTTCCTACCCACAAGTGAATTTCATGTGCAGTCAAGGTGAATAAACAGAAGCTAATGGGAACCGTGCCTGTGGAAGAGAGACAGGAATCCATGCTGAAAAGGACCAAGAACCAATCATGGCAAGCGAGACTCATTCACCCTACAAAGAGCTACATGTTAGGGACTGTGTTTGGTGCTGAGGATATGAGGGAGCCAAAGAGCTGGCTGCTACCGTCAGGGACTGGACAGAAGAGTGTGACAGGTGCAGTTATTCTGTGTGTGGTTTCTGTGATGAACCTGAGCACAGAAATAGCTCCTGAACCACTCTGGTGAGTTACAGATGTCTTCTCAGAGGAGATGACACCTGAACCATACCCTGACAGATGCGAAAGAGCTAAGCAAACGCAGGGACAGATGTAGAGAACATTGCTAGCTGAGTTAACTACCCCTGCAGAAGTCCCGAGGCAAGAGAAAGTTCATTGAAATATAGGGATCGCAAGAGTGGTGCAGAACAGGGCTGGAGGCAGGGAAGGGGCTGCCTGGGCAGTGAGGAGGATGAAATTCTCACGTTTCAAAGCCTTTGGTCAGTGCTCCCTTGTCCCTGATCCCCATCTCCTAGCACAGGATGTGACACCTGATGAGCTTGTAACAAGCACTCGTTGGAGAAATGAGAACAAGCAGAAGGCTGAGGACAGAGCTCTGGGGGAACACAGACACTTAAAGGCCAACAAAGAGGACACAGTCGGAGAGAGAGAGAGAGAGGAGAAAACAAGATGAGTGGTCCAGAAACCAAGGGAGGACAGTTTCCAGAAACAGAGGACTAGTGTCAAAGGCTGGAGGGAAACAAAGGAAACACATACAAAAGGCCAGCTGTCGGGCAACAGTGAGGTGGTCACTAGAAGTCTGGCAAGAGCCAGGGGAGCTGAGGGAGACACAGGATGGTGGGGGACTCAGGAGGGAGGGCTGGGAAGTAGATTTCTCTATGAGGAGGCTCGATCAGGAAGGGGCAGGGAGTGAAAGCTGTCCAGGGCTAAGAGAAGGTTAGGAGTTTTTCTATTTTTACATGAGTTAGACTTGAAGATTTTTTTTTTTTTTTAACACGTTCAACTGAAAGATCCTCTAGAAAATGTTAACTGTGTGGGGCAGTGTGCTGGGATGAAAAGAGCAAACTTGCCACTTGCTATGTGACTCTGGGAATATTAGGTAACCTCTCCGAGCCTCAGTTCTCATCTGTCAAATAAGGACAAGCATGCTTGACTTGAACAGTTGTTGTAATAAGTGAATAAAAAGTGTCTAGTGATTGGCTCCTGTAAGTTTACAAATTCTTTTTTTTAATCTTTAATAGAAAGAGGAGGTTCACTTAAAAGTTGTTGGGATAGAATGACCTGTATTCTCCTTCTATCTCTCAGGAGTTTTGTGGCCTCTCAGTTCAGTTCAGTTCAGTTCAGTCACTCAGTCATGTCCAACTCTTTGCGACCCCATGAACTGCAGCACACCAGGCCTGCCTGTCCATCACCAAATCCCAGAGTCCACTCAAACCCATGTCCATTGAGTCAGTGATGCCATCCAACCATCTCACCCTCTGTCGTCCCCTTCTCCTCCTGCCCTCAGTCTTTCCCAGCATCAGAGTCTTTTCAAATGAGTCAGCTCTTTGCATCAGGTGGCCAAAATATTGGAGTTTCAGCTTCAGTATCAGTCCTTCCAATGAATATTCAGAACTGATTTCCTTTAGGATGGACTGGTTGGATGTCCTTGCAGTCCAAGGGACTCTCAAGAGTCCTCTCCAATACTACAGTTCAAAAGCATCAATTCTTCAGGGCTCAGCTTTCTTTATAGCCCAACTCTCACATCCATACATGACCACTGGAAAAACCATAGCCTTGACTAGACGGTTAGTCACTAAACACCACAACATCACTTAGGTTTCCTTGATCAGATGGAGACTTGGGTCCCCGCTTTGTGAAGCAGGACTTTTTGATTACTGAGAACAGAACAGCAAAAGACACTTGCAAAAGCTCAATGTGCCATTGACATAATCTGATCACTATCCAGGCAATAAAAAAGGGGAACCTTGAGAAGGGTGACTGATATTTCCTTCAGTTCAGTTCAGTCTCTCAGTCATGTCTGACTCTTTGTGACCCCATGAACTGCAGCACGCCAGGCCTCCCTGTCCATCACCATCTCCTGGAGTCTACTCAAACCCATGTCCATCGTGTCAGTGATGCCACTCAACCATCTCATCCTCTGTCGTCCCCTTCTCCTCCTGCCCCCAATCCTACCCAGCATTAGGGTATTTTCCAGTGAGTCAACTCTTTGCATGAGGTGGCCAAAGTATTGGAGTTTCAGCTTCAACATCAGTTCTTCCAATGAACACCCAAGATTGATCTCCTTTAGGATGGATTGATTGGATCTCCTTGCAGTCCAAGGGACTCTCAAGAGTCTTCTCCAACATCACAGTTCAAAAGCATCAGTTCTGCGGTGCTCAGCTTTCTTCACCGTCCAACTCTCACATCCATACATGACCACTGGAAAAACCATAGCCTTGACTAGACGGACTTTTGTTGGCAAAGTAATGTCTCTGCTTTTAAATATGCTATCTAGGTTGGCCATAACCTTCCTTCCAAGGAGTAAGCGTCTTTTAATTTCATGGCTGCAATCACCATCAGCAGTGATTTTGGAGGCCAAAAAAATAAAGTCTGACACTGATTCCACTGTTTCCCCATCTATTTCCCATGAAGTGATGGGACCAGATGCCATGATCTTAGTTTTCTGAACGTTGAGCTTTAAGCCAACTTTTTCACTCTCCTCTTTCACTTTCATCAAGAGGCTCTTTAGTTCTTCTTCACTTTCTGCCATAATGGTGGTGTCATCTGCATATGTGAGGTTATTTGCCGGAGTCCAGCTCCAGCAGGTCCAGGGGTTCCCTCAGGAAGGACGGCGTCTGCGATACGAATGAGAAGACACAGAGAGTCTTAGCATTTCCAAGTGTCTCCTACTTTATTGTTTTTAAGACAGCTTTTATATTTTTAGTGGTTTATAGAAACAAATGTGAAGTATAGAGTCATACCAATTCAGCTTAAGGGACATACCAATTCAGCTTAAGGGACATACCAATTCAGCTTAATGGGTATATCTTAATGGGCCTATCAATTTAGCTTAATGGGCCAGCAGTTTCCACCCTCATCGAAGCTGTTTACATGTCTTTAGTTACAAAAAGCCTCATTTTGTTTACATCATCTTCTGGCCTGGTGGCCTGCTAACACCTTGTGACTCTCCATTGATAAGGGTTGATCAGTCAGAACACTTTTGTATCTGGCACGTCAGGAAAGAATTCATCAATAGGAAGTTTTAAGATAAAATCTGTTTTTGGTAGTTTACTCTATGCCTTGAGCTTGACAGAAAAGAATGTGGTTCCATAAAGTCAAAGAACAGCAAGCTGAAGTTTAGCTCTAAGTAAGAATCATCAGTTAAATCAACAATTGTCTTATTATTTGTATTAAAGCTAAACTTCTATTTATATAAATCTCTAACTATTATGCTTTCATTATATAGGCTAAATACGTTAAGAGTAAAAACATAGTGAGTAAATATAGATTAAGTAACAGTTTCACAAAGCAATATTTTTTGTATTTCCTAACAAGCCTTTTTTCCTGCAAAGGGTTTTGTGCCCATTCTGTGCGGAGGTTCTCAATGCTGTTTTATTACTAGGGAGCAGTTATGCACATTAGCTCCAAAGGCACAGGTACATTTATTAAACAAACCAACATGTTAGCAAAAGGAATTTAGATCAGCATACTCTATATCCCAGATAATTTTATTTAGGGTGCTACCGTTCAGGGGCCTTATTGATTTGAGGTTTCAGAATGATCTATTTTAGAAGGGAATTAGGAAAGGCCTTTTGCCTAAGTCATAGAAAATAAGAAGAGGTTTATTATAGTAAACATCAGAAAGACAGATATCATCTTTATGGTGAGCGCTGAGGCAGCCTTCCGAGAATCCCTGAGGCCTGAGAAGCCTTGCTCAGATCAGTCCTTTTCCTCATGACCCTGGCATGGGTGGGATCTCGTGAGCTGGCTCCCGGCAGTTATTGATATTTCTCCTGGCAATCTTGATTCCAGCTTGCGTTTCTTCCAGCCCAGCGTTTCTCATGATGTACTCTGCATATAAGTTAAATAAGCAGATATTTCCTTAGGGTCAGGCTAACTCGTGGATTCACTCTTAAAAGCCTTAAGACTTTAGGGAAGCTGAACACAGAGATTCTATATCTTGATCTCCAAAAGAATTAAAATGTTTTTTAAGCATATGAAGTTCTCTGAGTGTAGTAAATGTCAATAAATGTTACTTTCTTGTCTCTTGATCTGGAATTTCTAAAAACATCACGTCTTCCATCTCCATGGGGTAGTCTGGGTGGAATTTAACTTGGTTACAAAGGAAAGACAAGAAAATTCAAATTCAGGTTTATGCAATGATCGCTAGAAGGCTCAAAAAAGAAAGGCAAGCTTCCTCTAAACTAAGCTGCTGCTGGGGACCCTCCATGGTGATATTTTTAGCCTTAACAACTAAAATCTTCATTCTACCAACCCTTGCCCCAAATCAGCACCTTGATCAGAACATAACAGTCAGTCTTTCTGATTTGACTGCAGTTTCCTTAAATCTTTAATAAGTTTTAGTCATCCTTTCTCTCTCCAGCTTCAGGTTCAGTATGTGCTCCACCTTTCAGAGTCACCCTGCAGTGGTGTTGTGTAGACCTGGGCTCCAGTCTCTGTAGTATTTCAAGCAGTTGCTGTCGACAGAGTGATTCAGTCTCAACAGTAAGCTGTGGTTTCTTCATCTGTAAAATGGAGACACTTGCGACTTGCAGAGGTAGGAGGGAGGGACAGAGTGAGGGTCTCTAAGGAGCTGACCCAGTGACTAGTCACGTCGTAGGAGATCAACACATCTCGGGAGCTCGTATTATTGTAAGAATAGAAGCCCCCATATATACGACCGTGTGTCAAAAAGATGACCAGTGGGAAGCTGCTGTATGTAGCCCAGGGAGCTTAGCTCAGTCCTCTGTGGTGACTTAAAGGGGTGGGATGCGGGACGTGGGAGGGAGATTCAAGAGGGAGGGGATGTATGTATACATATAGCTGGTTCACTTTGCTAACACTTTGTGTTAGCAGAAACTAATACAACATTGTAAAGCAATTATATTTCCCCACAAAAAAGAATAGAAGTCCCCAGGCAAGGGAGCCCTGTAGATCAAAGTGCACACCAGGGTGATAGAATATGAACGGTCAGATTTTACAGCCAAAAAGAGGAAAAAGGCTCAAGTGAATTTTCTCCCCATTTTTTCAGTAAAATAATATGCTCCGAGCCTGAGACCTTTTTCCTCCTGTCTACTGCCCAAAACTCATTTCTCCAACAGAGATCTGAGCCACCATAAATCCCATCAGGGGTCAAGATGGCTGACACAATTTTAACTACAGGAGAGCACAGCATAAATGCATCATTATTATCCCCAAGGGCTGCTCTCTGCCTTTTCCAGGGGACAAAAGAAAAAGTCGTATTTTTTAACCTGGAAATATATAGTATTCGCAAATTTTTGAGGAACAGATCCAAGAACTCAGAAGCACAAAGGCTGTTAAAGCAAAGTATGACCAGACTTAAAGGGAACAATCTTTCTGTCTTTTAAAAAAAATCTCTTTATTGCCATCCTACCAAAAATCTAGAGACACTGTTTCTAAATAAAGCCAGTTCTGCCTCCAGTTGCCTCTGACTATTTAGTCCTTTCTATGCCTCTATGTTCTATAACCACATCTCTTTTAGACATAGGGCACTCAGCCCCTCACTGAGTCTTGCAGGAAAGGGGACCCCTTTCAGGGCCTGAAACTGGGCCCTTGTCTAACACTCGGAAATGAATTGCCTGAGGAGACACATGTGCTGACAAAGCAAGAGATTTTATTGGAAAGGCCACTGGGCAGAGAGCAGGAGGGTAAGGGAACCCAGGAGAACTGCTCTGCCACATGGCTCGCAGGTTTTATGGTGATGGGGTTAGTTTCCGGGTTGTCTTTAGCCAATCATTCTGACTCAGAGTCCTTCCTGGTGGTGCATGCCTTGTTCAGCCAAGATGGATGCCAGCAAGGAGGATTCTGGGAGGTGGTTGGACACGTGGTGTCTCCTTTTGACCTTTCCTGAACTCTTCCAGTTGGCGGTGACTTATTAGTTCTGTGTTCCTCACCAGGACCTCCTGTCGTAAAACAACTCATGCAAATGGTGACTATGGTGCCTGGCCAGGGTGGGCAGTTTCAGTCAGTGTGCTTCCCCTAACAAGTCTGCACACTTGCTCCTGGGGAGGTGCGATACTGCAGTGCAATTCTGATACCCACTACCTGGAGTTAGCTCAGACCTCATGAGCTCATGGCACAGAAGACTGCCCTCAATTCAGACAACAGCCATAAATTCAGGGGTCCCCAGGCTGCCTGCATTTCTGACCAACTGGGTTCCCACTGGCAAGGGTTCCCACAGCTCCCTCAGGTTCAATTACTCAGAATAACCCATAGAATGCAGGAAAGTGCTTTACTTATGATTAAAGTTTTATCACAAAGAATACAACTCTCCAGGCCAGACAAACATAAAGATGCCTAGGCCTGGGAGGGTTCTGAAAGTGAAGTTTTTGTGTCCTCCTTGATGGAAGCAGGATGGACCACCCTGATGGACAGGGTGAAGCCCCTGACCTGGAGCCTGGGTGCTCAAGTCACCCCGGCAGAGATCCCACCAGGACCGATCAGGAACACACAAGAGTAAAGACTAACCCCAGTACCCAATCACCAAGAGATGAATCAAAGTGAATTTCTAATCCCATGTTCCTCCAGTTTGTCCAGGTATCACAGAATCTGAGTAGGCAGGGCCTCAGTTGGCTTACACACCCACTACCCAAAGCAAGAATCCTCTTCACATGGTCCCTACAACACTGCATATTGCTCCATGGGGGCAGCACAAGGATCTGACAAGCAGGGCATGGAGAAACACACAGGGAAGATGCCCAAACGTGCCAGCTCGAACTCAAAATTTCTCCAGAGCATGGCTCAAAAACCAGGACAAAGTAATGAACTCCCTCCTACATCTTCTTCCCTTCCCATGTGGACTCCTGTCCTCTTCCCAGTGAAACTCTTAGCAACACATTTCTTCAGTCAAGCAGAAGAAACTTGGCCACTCCATGATTAAAGGACCATTTTCAAGTATATTGTGTTCTGGGTTCTAAAGTCTTCCACTTGTAAATTTCAGGCACACAGCTTATTGGTATGAAGACTCACTATTAAACCAGGTTTGAGAAAATGTATGAGTTTCAATTTGTTTTGTTCAAGGATCCTATCAATCGAGGTAGTGTGGCTTACACCTTCTGCCAATAAAGATGGATTCACAAAGGCTCCCTTCTCTTTACAAGCTGTAAAACCTCTTTCCCTGATGGTTGCTCATCTTACAAAGAGCTGCATGCCAGTCTCTTTCTGGATTCCACCCAGCACCCTCCTGAAATGGCTTGGGAGGTGTCAGGACCCCATGACCACAACAACCCATGAGCTTCACTGCAGACTTTGGGGTTGTTGGAGTATTTCCTGGTGGCTCAGATGGTAAAGAATCTGTCTGCAATGCAGGAGACCCAGGCTCAATCCCTGGGTAGGAAAGATCCCCTGGAGAAGGGAATGGCTACCCACTCTGGTATTCTTGCCTGGAGGATTCCATGGACAGAGGAGCCTGGCAGGCTACAGTCTATAAGGTCACAAAGAGCTGGGCATAACTGGGTGACAAACACTTCACTTCTCAAGAATCAGCGTGGAGAAAATGGCCATACCACCTTGAACCTGTCCCATCTCGTCTGATCTCAGAAGCTATGCAGGGTCAAGCCTGGTTAGTACTTGGATGGGAGAATGCCTTGCCCTACAACATAGTAATGCATCCCTAAACTCTCTCTATACCTTACCTTCCTCTCCCCAGGCCTTGCTATAGAAACCTAAACAAACTCAGATTGATCGGTGATCTCAGTACAGCTTTCCATTCAGATTTCCGATGGTAGCTTTTCCTCCTCTTTACCTTTTCACTCTTCTCTTCTTATCCAAAAAGAGCAATAAAAGGAATCAGAGAAGAACTCACAGTTTCTCATCTTGTCTTGCCTCAGTCTAAACAAGAAAATGTCTTATTAAAAAAAAAGGGAGGGGGCTGAGGAGGGGAGAGAAAGGTGATATTTAACTTTATTGGGGAGAATGGATCATTGCTGGAGAATGCCTGCGGCTAAATGAGACCATCAAACCAAGAGCAGAGCGGCGAGCCGTGCGCACAAATATGAAGTAATATCTTTCTACTCCGGGGGAAACTGACACTCAATTTCAGAAGCTTCAGGCAGGCAGCTCAGAGTTGGGTGAAATCACAGACGCCTTCTTGGAACCATTTACAAGGCTTCTGCTCTCTGCAGTGAAAGCTTAAAAATGCAAATGAAATGGGGCCATTTAAAGAAAAATATCCCTGCTAACTGTGCTCTGGGAAAGAAAAAAAAAAAAAGCCTATAGCTCAGAGGGCAATCTTAAAGTCAATGAAACTCAGCAGCGCTGGATGATGCTTCATTCTGATGGATAATGTGCGCTGTGCTTCTCCCCGAAGAGTTTAGAAGTATTTAAAGAAAAGGGGGGAAATCACCCTGTTTAGGAGATTAATTTCTTTTCTGAAAGAAATGTCTGTTTTTGCTGTCACTTTGGGTTTGATGAAGAGTAAAACCAGAGCTTATTTTAAATGCTTGCTGCTGAAAATTACCGAGGTTGGAGGCTGGGAGGGGAGCACCCTGAAGAGGTTAAGTCCTGCCCCATCTCCCCAGGCAAGTTCATGTTTAAATTATCCAGGAAGCCATTATAAAAGTATTTCATCAGGAATATGGATTCTAATAATATGTGCAACACTGTTGAGCACTGAGTGCCAGGGGTTGAACTCAGCACTTTTACATAAATTATCTCATATTCTCAACACTCTCCCCACATACACACATGCAGGAGGTCCTACTACTCTAGCCATTGTACAGGTGAGGCAAGTGAGGTTAGGCAGATCAAATAACTTGCTTGGAGTTTCATAGCTGCAAAGTGGCTGGGTAGGATAGATTTGAAACTCAAGGCTATCACCACCAGAGCCCAAGCCTACACAATGCTTTGTAGCCTACAATACTCTCTCAAGGCCAGTTCATTTCAAAACAATTTAGTAAGTCTCATCAAACAGTGACATTGTGACAATTTAGTAAATTATGTCTTGCTTGGAAATTTCTTTCTTTGAAGACTGCATTTTGAATATAAGGCCATCAGTACTGGATGAGCAGGCACTATAAACCCAGGGCTGAGGGACGAGGCAGCAATAGCCAGCTGATTTTGGCCTTTCCTGCCCTTTGTGTGCTGAGAATGTGACTGGAAGCCAGTCTCTCTTAAACCACTGAACTCAAAAGAATTCACACTGATTTGGAACCGAAATTTTTCTTGGTGCAACTCAAGTACATTTTCCCACATTATAAGGAGATATTAGAGCCAAGCTGCCAATATTATCACCTCTGTTATTCTTAGGTGAAGACTGTGGTCTATGAAAAGATGCTCAACATCACTAATTATTAGAGAAATGCAAATCAAAACTACTTCACACCAGTCAGAATGGCCATCATCGAAAAGTCTACAAACAACAAATGCTGGAGAGGGCGTGGAAAAAAGGATACCTTCCTACACTGTTGTGAATTGGTGTAACCACTATGGAAAACAGTGTGGAGGTTCCTTTAAAAACTAAAAACAGAGTTGCCCTGTGATCCGGCAGTCCCAATCCTGGGCATTTATCCAGACAAAACTATAATTAAAAAAGATACATGCATCCCCATCTTCCTAGCAGCACTATTTACAATAGTCAAGACATGCAAACACCCTAAATGTTCATCTACAGATGAAGGAGAAAGAAGAGGAGGTACCATGGAATATTTCTCAGCCATAAACAGGATGAAACAATGCCATTTGTAGCAACATGGATGGACAGAGAGATTATCACATTAAGTGAGTGAAGTCAGAGAAAGACAAACGTCATATGATATCACTTATACGTGGAACTAAAAAAAAAATGATACAAATGAGCTTATTTACAAGCAGAAATAGACTCACAGACACAGAAAACAAACTTATGGTTACCGTAAGGGAAAGGGGGAGGGATATATTTGGAATTTTGGATTAACACATACAAACTACTATATATAAAATAGACAAATAGCAAGGACCTACTGTAGAGTCCAGGGAATGATATTTATTAGTTCATTGTCTTGTAATAATCTATAATGGAAAAGAATCTGGAAAAGGATATATATCACTATTTATATATATATATATATCACTTTGATATACCTGAAACACTGTAAATCAACTGTACGTCAATAAAATAAAAAGAAAAAAAAAGACTGAAGTCTGAATCAGACATGTACATGAAAAAATGAGAGCTGGTACACTGCTGGTGGTCACGTAGATTAATACTTTCATTAGGAAGGCAGTTTGGCATTATCTTGAACATTTGGGGATGTGTGTAGCCTACAACCCACAATTTTTATTCCCAAGTACTTTCCCTAGGCAACTTCTAGTACATGAGTATGGGAAGTCACACATGAATGTTCCTAGCAGCAATGTCTATAAAAACTAAAAGCTAGAAACAGCCTAAATGTCTATTAACAGCAGAAATGATAAATAAATGGTGGCATATACACACAAGGGAACAGTCTGTCCTATTGAAAATGAATCAATTATAGCTGCATGCATGTATCAACATGTGAATCTTAGCATAATAATCTAAAGAAGAAAGTAATAAATAAAAACATGATATGCATACCATTCAAAATAGGCAAAATTAAACTATGTTATTTAGGAAAGCATAATAGTCAAGGCTATGGTTTTTCCGGTAGTCATGTATGAATGTGAGAGTTGGACAGTGAAGAAAGCTGAGCGCCGAAGAATTGATGCTTTTGAACTGTGGTGTTGGAGAAGACTCTTGAGAGTCCCTTGGACTGCAAGGAGATCCTACCAGTCCATCCTAAAGGAGATCAGTCCTGGGTGTTCATTGGAAGGACTGATGTTGAAGCTGAAACTCCAATACTTTGGCCACCTGATGCGAAGAGCTGACTCATTTGAAAAGACCCTGATGCTGGAAAGGATTGGGGGCAGGAGGAGAAGGGGGCGACAGAGGATGAGATGGCTGGATGGCATCACTGACTTGATGGACATGAGTTTGGGTAAACTCCGGGAGTTGGTGATGGACAAGGAGGCCCTGCGATTCATGGGGTCGCAAAGAGTCAGACATGACTGAGCCACTGAACTGAACTGAACTGAATAGATAATAATAGGGCTTCCGTGGTGACTCAGACAGTGAAATATCTGCCTTCAATGCAGGAGACTGAGGTTCAATCCCTGGGTTGAGAAGATCCCCTGGAGAAGGATATGGCAACCCACTCCAGTATTCTTGCCTGGAGAATCCTATGGACAGAGGAGCCTGGTGGGCTATAGTCCATGGGGTCGCAGAGTCGGACACGACTGAGCAACTAACACTTTCACTTTTCACTTTCACTTCACTTTTCAATAGGTAATAAAGCTATTTTTTAATAAGGTAAGGAATAAGTCATCACAAAAATCTGGAGAGAAGTCATCTTAGGGAGGACAGAAGGGATGTGATTGGGAAAGGGTACCTGGCACGTAATATACTGGCAATGTTCCGGTGTTGAAACTGGATGTGGGCTAAATGTGTATTCATTTTTAAAATATTCACTCAACAGTATATATTGAAATGGATATTTGTTATAAAACATGGTCTTATGTTTGTATGATATATATGAATATTCATGCTTGGAGAGTTACAGAAGTTCTGAAATCATTGGCATTGATCCCTTAGAATCATGAAATTCCCTCTTGAACATGCAACATGAAATTGTCTGTCCCCCTGCTTGGCTACCTAGAGTTATGGGAAGCTCTGTACCTCTCACAGCAGCCCTTTCATTCTTTGTTTTTTTAGGGTTGCTTCTGTAGGCAATGGAGCTCTTAATTTGTTTTTTTTTTTTAACCATGGTAAGATATACAAAACATAAAAATTCACCACCTTAATTTTTTTATTTTTTTTTTATTTTTTTTTATTTTTTTTTTTATTTTTTTTTCACCTTAATTATTTTTAAGTTTACAGTCCTCTGGCATTAAGTACATTCACATTGTTCTGCAGTCATCACATTACCCATCTCTAGAAGTTTTTCACTTTCCCAAACTGAAATTCTATTAATATTATACCCACTAAACAACTCCCAATCCTCCCTTCTCTCAGTTTCTGGCAACCACCATTCTACTTTCTGTTTCTATGAATTTAACTACTCTATATACTTCATAGGAGAAGGCAATGACACCCCACTCTAGTACTCTTGCCTGGAGAATCCCATGGACGGAGGAGCCTGGTAGGCTGCAGTCCATGGGGTCACTAAGAGTTGGACACGACTGAGTGACTTCACTTTCACTTTTCACTTTCATGCATTGGAGAAGGCAATGGCAACCCACTCCAGTGTTCTTGCCTGGAGAATCCCAGGCACAGGGGAGCCTGGTGGGCTACAGTCCATGGGGTCACTAAGAGTTGGACACGACTGAGTGACTTCACTTTCACTTTTCACTTTCATGCATTGGAGAAGGCAATGGCACCCCCCTCCAGTACTCTTGCCTGGAAAATCCCAGGGACGGCGGAGCCTGGTGGGCTGCCGTCTATGGGGTCGCACAGAGTCAGACACGACTGAAATGACTTAGCAGCAGCAGCAGCAGCATATACCTCATAAGAGCAAAATCATACACTATTTGCCAGTTTATGTCTGGCTTATTTCACTTTGCATAATGTCTTCAAGGTTTATTCATGTTTTAGCGTGCATCAGGATTTCCTTCTTTTTAAAGACTGAATAATACTTCATTGTGTGTATATACTCCATTTGTTTATCTATTCAGCCATTGATGGATAATTCAGTTGTTTCCACTTTTTAAATTTGTAAGCAATGCTGCTATGAACATGGGTTGGAAGCCCATTTCTTCTCAACTACCAGTAAGTGTTTTCTTATACTCAAGTTAAATATTTTTCTTATAACTTCTGCCCATCAGTTTACATTCTAGTTAAGTTCTTATATGGTGAACCCTCTCCCCTTTTCCCACAAGGAAACCTTAACTATTGGAAGACAACCTTAACATTTTTGTCACCTCTTCTTTAACCCAATTATTACAAAAAAAAAAAAAGTGTTAGTCGTTATTCAGTCGTGTCTGACTCTGTGATCTCATGGACTGTAGCCCTCTAGTTTCCTCTGTCCATGAAATTCTCTAGGCAGGGAAACTGGAGTGGGTAGCCATTCCCTTCTCCAGGGGGATCTGCCTGACCCAGAGATTGAACTCAGGTCTCCTGCATTGCAGACAGAATCTTTACCATCTGAGTCACCAGGGAAGCCCAATTATTATAAGGGCTTTTGTTATTTCAATCATCCTTCATATGATGCATTCTCCAAGGCTCTCATCAACTTAACGTGCTTGTCTGGAGCATCTCAGATAACAATAATTTTTATGGAAACCACAGCCCACTGATGTTTTATTTCCTGCTTCTTGTCCAATAAAAAGCCCTTCACCTAGAAAGCCGTCTTCCTCTCGATGTTAAAATCTACAAAAACTAATCCCTTCATTCTGTGGCTATGCAGTTGATTTTTTGTTTCAATACAACAGATCAACATTTGTATTTGGTAAATCTCATCTTCTCAAATTTGGTTCAGACTCCCAGGCTACTGTGGTCACTTTAATGTTATCCCATATGACTCTATATCATACAAAGGAATTGGAAATCATACTTGGTATTGTGTTCCTTCAAAGTATTGATATATGTATTGAACATGACATGGTTAAGGTAAAGGTAAATCACTGACTTTCCTTCCATATTATTATTTGTTCACATTCTTTAAATATTAATACACAAATTGAACCAACTAGAAATTCACTTAACTACAATACTTCTTAATAAAACTACGGTTGTCTTATCCACCAGGATATCTTGAAAGACTCTGTCAAATGTTGTAGAAATTAAAATATCCTATGTTTATGGACCTTCACAGGTTTGACAGTGTAATTGGCTCAAACTGGGTCAGTTTATGGTGCTGTGCTTGGCCGCTCAGTCGCGTCTGGCTTTTTGTGGACAGGCTCCTATGTCCATGGGGTTTCTCCAGGCAAAAATACTGGAGTGGGTTGCCATGCCCTCCTCCACGGGATCTTCCCAACCCAGGAATCGAACACAGGTCTCCCGCATTGCAAGCAGATTCTTTACCATCTGAGCCACAGGGAAGTCCCATTTTATGGTAGTAGTATCCATACTGGCTGCCAGAAATCACCTCATTTTCTTCTAAGTATGCATAAAGTATGAGTTTAATGTACTGTTGAAGAGTTTTATTAGATGTAATGTCAAGTTTCCTTGAAGTTAGGTTCTAAAACTGCTTTTCCTCTCTTTTTGAAAATTAGAAGAATATTTTTCTATTTCTAGTATTTTCTACTTCTAGTATTCTGGGAACTTTCCCATTCCTTATAATTGCTAAAAATGAGTTTTGAGATTTCATCTGCAAACGTCTTTAATACATGAGGGTGAAACCACCTGGACTTGGAACCTGTGATCTGATTCAAAATGACTGCATGTTAATATTTCCCCACCCACTCTTAACTCTTATTTTAACATCTCTTCTTTGACTTTCCCATTCTTGATGAAGACTGTACTTAAACTCCCATTGGGCTTCCATTGCCTCTCATTCATCCACTAACATTACAGTTTTCTCAAGCTCAATCCATTTCTCAATGGCTCATCCATTCTTGGAAACTGTAATTTTCATTGTTTTTGCACTTTTAAGCTCATTTTTTTGGTTAGGAAAATAAGATTTGTGGGCCCCAGTGGATAGCAGGAAAAAAATTAGATGTCCAAATACCAAATCTTATAGCAGGCTTTGATTGGTTCTCTTATTTATATAATGGAGAAGATCTCTTCACGTTAGTGGTGCAACCACTGTTAAAGTTGGCAGAAGGGAATAAAAGGAACTGGATCAAATCCAAGCTAGATTTGTAAGTCAGCCCCATTCATTGCCATTTTATTGACTTGGAGGATACCAGACCTTGGTAATGTTATAACTTAAATGATGGGCTGGAGTCAGTGTTCTAAGCAGAAGCGTTCCAGCCATTTTGAACCAGGAAGTTCTCAGCTCTGTGGAACAACGTCACACCATATAGCATGTAAGCACATGGAATGCTTAACATCCTTAATTTCAGAACACTAAATTTAATTATGTGCCACAGTCATTGTCATTGTGACATTTCAAAGCAACCAAATGTATTTCCAAGTGCCCTGGTTGAGACTCACTGAAAGATATCTTTAAAGTCTCTTTCAGGTGTGAATTTCTGGGTCTATAATTCTTTGCAGACACAGACACTGGAGTTTCAAGTCATTAGTAACTTTATGTTAAGTTTTAGGCAATCACACATTACACCATTGAAAGTTGTTTTCAAGATGAAATAGAAGCAGTCTGCTCAATATCAGCAGACATGTAATATTTATCCAATTTTTTTTTAATTACCAGGAGTAACTAATTACAAATCTGGACATTCAGAAAAACTAGTACACAGTGAATCATTTTAAGTCAGTTGGAGGAACAGCCTAGATGAATAGAAATGACAAATTCTTACCAGAGTATCACAATAAAGCTAAGAAAGCTGCTACATCTATATGTCATTTTCCTTTGTTTTAAGGGAGTGAAAGCTTAAAAAGCTTCTTACTCTCTACTGTACCTGAAAATTCTCCTGCAGATCAAAAGAATTTCTCCCAATCCCGGAGAATTACCTTCCTGCTCAGAACTTGTCTCAGAGAAAATAATTTCGCCTATCAACACTGTGCCTTCCAAGAAGGCTTACTTTTTATCCTTCCCCTTTACAATACCTTCCTGTACCCACCCTCACCCCCAACACTCACCAGCCCCATCCTGCACCCCCGTCATCACCACCACTGGCACAGCCACCCTCACCACCCAAGGAGGGCCGGAGCCTTGGCCAGCTGGCTTCCCTTCAGTAGAATTGACACAACTACTCCAGTGCAATGAGGGGTCTCTGTGGCCAACATGTGCAGAGTTTTCCTCTCCAAACAGAAGGCCACGTTCCTATAAAAACATCTGGCAACTTCCAAGACTTCTAAGCTAGTCCAGACAGAGAGAGATGATTATGAAACTGAAGACGCCTCTTTTTCTTTTTCCCTTGGTAGTGGGTAAAAAAATCAGGAAGGTCAAACAATGCATTCTGTCAAGTCTTCCTTTCCCTTCCCCACAGTTCTAGGATGTAGCATCAGCAAAACATGTTAGGTCACATTCTGGTGTGGAAACAAAGAGAGAAGAATATTCACTTCACAAGGGTGGGGCTTTGAGACTCTCGGCTTCTCTTACTGTATTGCTATCTCCTTTCTTCCCAGATTTGGGGAAAAGGAAAACACTGCAAAGGATTGGGGGAGCTGCCCAGGAAAGAGTGGAGGGACAGAGTGTGTGAACAGCTGAGACATACACGGCTACCGTAAAGACATCGGAAGTTGACCCCAAACCTCCAATTCAGTTTTTCTGCTAATTATCTGGCATAGAAAGCCAGCCCAGGAGCAGCTCTCCTCCCAGCAAATGGATTCAGGTCTCCAGCCTGGATTGGAACCAGGCTTTGGACAAAGGCTGTATAATCCTCATAGCTGCTTCTGCCTCATACAGAAGAAATGGGATGAGTTATTCTTCCTTAAGGACAGAGCCAGTGAAAATAGGTTCATACTGCGGCAGTTGGGATCCAGCTTAGATAATGAAGTTACTGGCGATGAGTCCTGCAGCTGAGGGATGTTATGAAACGTCTGACCAAGGTCTTAATATCTGAAGAGTCCCTCATCTCCCTCTTGTGTCCAGCCTGGCTTTTTCAGGAGACAGAAGTTGGTAATAGTTCATGTGTCTTTCCTTCCTTTCTCTGATTCATGATTGAGCCAGCATTTCTTCCACATCTAGCATGTCAGTCTCTGTGTTTGGGACTGGGTGGGGGCAGGGGGTGGGGGAGACCTTCTCCTTTTGATTCTAATCCAGGTGATTCATACCTGTGGTCTGCACCAGTGTGATAACAATGAGAATGGACAAAGATGGTTGGATTTAAGGCCTATTAAGGTGATGAAATTGACAGGTTTTGATGACGTGAAGAGTAAGGGGGAGAGAAGAATCAGGGGTGATTCCTAAATTTCTTACCTGAGCAACCAGGTGAAAGGTGATGCTGTTTACAGAGAAAAGGAACATGGGAGTGTTTGAGGGAACACATTTAGGGGGAAGTACGATGAATTCAATTTTGACATGTTGGCTTTACAGTGCAGATGCTCAAGAGAAAGTTGGGCAAACAGGTCTTATGTTTAGGACAAAGATCTGGGCTAAAGACACAAAATATGGGAGGCATACCTTAAAACAATTTGTGAAGTGGGGAAAAAGGAAGGGATGGAGAAGATATATGGATCTTCCCAGCCCCTAAAGAGAAGATACAAATGGAAATCTCATGGGGTTTTGGGAATTGGTCACTTGCCTAGATCTCAAAGAAAGATGCTGAACTAGTGGAAAATCCCATAAGTCACTGAAGGCAGCCTTGGTTGGCCAAGAGACTCAAGCATCTTTCTGTAACAGGTAAACTGATTCTTGATCCTTGGGCAGATACAGCTGGACAAAACTTCCCTTTCCATTCTGCCAGGCCCAGCCAATGATGGCATAATCTTTCAAATGACATAAGATCCTGGTAAAGAAAGCTGGACAAGCAAAGTCCCCTGGGCTCAGCTGAAGAGCACCACCAAACCCAGCTTCCCAAGAATGGATTCACAGGGTGGGAATTTACCAGCCCATTCAATGGTTTTTAAAAATATTTTTCAGGGGAAGTTGGTTTTATCTCGAGAGCTTTGAGATCTTCCCAACCTGTCCTGGATTTGTCTCCATTCTTGTGACAGAACCACAATAAGCAGAGTTTCCCCCCAATTCTAGCTCCGAGGTCCCCAAGGGAGCATTTTAAAGGCATTGAACCTCTGTAGATGCCCTTGGAAAGAAGGCCGTTAGTAGGTGGGGTGGGGTGGGGTGGGATGACGTGGCAGGAGCCAAGCTGAGCACAGAGAAGGGAGAGGGCGGGGTGCCTCAGTGCCCGCGCGGAGCCAGGGCGGGGCGCAGGCTGCCTGCCAAGTTAGGAGCCTCCCTCCATTCCAGATGCTTAGATGTCAAACCAAGCCCACCCCTTTGGGGCTAAAATCTGTTTATTCTTGGCTGAGGAAGATTTTAGGATTTCAAAAAAGAGTGAGGAAATGAGAAATCAGAAGAAAATCCTAAAGGTCTTATTAAATGACATTTAAATTCTTCTGTCAACATAGAAAGCACCAGAAATACACAGATTTCTTGAAATATCCCCCTGATAGCACAAATAAGTTTTTAAATTACCAGAAAGAGTTTGTGTTTGTTTGTTTTTGTTTTTTACAGAAGTGGCCTTTAAAACATTAACTGATAAAAGAAAAAAAAAGCAAGTTCATTTTCAAGGTTGACTCAAGACACATCTCATCCCAACTTTCTCACCAAATCTAGAAAACACACCAGGAAGGGGCTTCCCACCTTTTCTAAGGACAAGTTTTAAGATTAAAGCTGTTTTTCTTCTCTTTCTTTTTTCTTTTATTTTTGGATTTTTAATAAACTTTTAATTTTTTCATTTTACAATAGTATCAGATTTATTTTCCTCCATATCCCACATTACTATTTAAAAGAAAATCAAGTATTGATTTATCAACTCTGATGAAGGGTATTTAAGAACCACCAACAGGGCTAACTTTCAGGAAACCTGGATTTCAAGGAAAAGCTTAGTCTGACACAAGATACCAGCTGCAAGATTCATGTGGATGTTTGTGGCTTCTGAGTCAGTTGAAGCTAAACTCTGGGTGTTTTTATAGCTCAGAATTGATACAAAAATATTCCTGAGCTTTCAGCACTTTATGATTGACCAGAAGAACTTCTCCAATTTCAGTTCACATCTCTGCTGGGTTAGCATGCTGTGTTACAGATAGGCCCAGAGAGGTAGAAAAACAAAAGGAACACTAGAAAAGGCCAGAGCTAGGACCAAAATATGGGTTTTCTAGGTCTAAGCCCAGCACCCCAGGTGCTGAAGGGATCAGGAGACCAGCATGATGGGGCAAGAAAAGAAACGAAATGAAAAGAAAAGCACATGGTGGTCTAGGAAAGACATTCTCCTAAGCCATCAGCAGTGAGCACTGCCACACTAGAAACACAAATCCCTCTCTGCAATGCTGTGTCTCCAGCATTTCCTAACATGTATCCCGCAGGACCAACTGGTATCCCTTCTAGGTCCTCCTCAGCCAAGCCAAGCACCAGCCTCACCGTTTCCCATAGCTGGTTCCCCAGCCAGGGGACAACTAATGGGCTGAGACATAGGAGTCTCAAGACAGAGATGTGACCCGCACTTTCAACACGTTGACCAGGCCCACGTAAGCCAATGAAAGACACGACACCCCCTTGGTGTTTGTGACCCCTACCTGTGTGCACGGACCAGTGCTTCTCAAATCTGGGGGTCTTGAGAACCTGAGGATGTGAGTTCTGATTCAGTAGGTCTTGAAGAAGATTTGAAACACTGCCTTCCTAACAAGCTCCCAGGCGCTATTGCCGGCCCAAGAACTACACTGTGAGGGGCAAGATGGTCAGACCTAGAAGGACCGTTGAGAGCATCCTTCTCGGTGCTCTTCAAACTGGGTTCCTGAGAAGTTCTGATGATGTATTTTCGGGGGATGATTTGAAAGACCAGAAGGAAACCAAGAACCCCTCTGCACCCCAAAATCAATCAGAATGACTCTGCTTCTCTGTTATAGAAAGTGAAATTCTTCCCAAGATTTCATGTGATAAAAGTGCTGCTTTGCTTTATAAATTCAAAATCTACTGCTTTAATCTGACTACCTCACTTTACAGACCAGGAGTTTGAGAATAAGAGAGGATAAGTGACTCACACAAGATGACACAGCAAATCGCTGGCCCAAGCCAAATCAGAGCCCTGGTTTCTTCTTTCCCACCCTACTCTGGCTCCCTTTGGAGGAAGACTTAAAAAAAAAAGCCATGACTCAGTGGTTTCTCCTCTTTCTCCTGGGTTTACCAAAGTAAACCCAGCAGAATCCCACAGTGTTCTGGCTCTCAAAGCAAAGAGGCCCATCTCTCCCCACCAAGGGCTGGCTCTTTGGAGTTGCTCTGCCATCTATACCTGACAAGTCAGGGCAGCCAGCGGAGGAGGGAAGCAGCTTACTGGAGCAAGGTAAAAGTAAGGAGTGTTCCCAGAGGCAAGATGGGGGTTGGCTGTGGAATCGTTCCACAGATGGGCAGGCAAGTGCCTGCAAGATCTCAGAATTCCTTGTCTCCAAGGAGGGGCCCAGTTGACTCACCAGGGCACTTATAGACAGCTTACTTCAAGCTGATTTGCAGCAGGCATGCTAGGGCAGCAGCAGGCCACAGCTGAAAAGGAAAGTTTGTCATGGGCAGGAGCAAAGCAAGAGCTGGAGGAAGTGCGTGGAGGCAGGGGGATAGTCTCCTACAAAAACCTGTGACACTCTGAGGCCAGCAAGCTTGGGTCAGGGGGTGATTCGAGAAGACATGGTCCCTGGCCCCAAGAATCCTGCAATCTGGAGAGGTTGTAAAGAGGTAAAAGAACACACAGGAAACAAGTGGAAAACAATACAAAGCAACATGGAATTAAAAGCCAGACGGAAGGGTTCAGAATGTAACGGCCATGGCAGGTTGGTGCCAAAGAGATCACCATGGGTTGGAGCAGCTGGAGAAAAAAAAAAAATGATGAAGTCCATTCAGCACCATAGAGGAAGGGTAGAATAAGACAAGAGGAGAGAAATAAGTCAGGGATGCTGATTCATGGGGTCAGAAGAACCATGGGTGCTATAAGCAGCATCTATAGGGCTGCAACACGAATACCTCTTTAAGAAAGCAAGGAAGGGCATGGCTGGCTAGGAATCAGAGTCCCAGCAAAACCACGACCGACCCAGTCTAGTCTAGACTGATTCAAATCTGCCTCTCCATTTCCACAGGGTTTTTCTAATTCTCAAGTTATTGGGCAAGTCCAAGAGCTCTGTAGGGTATAGGCAACAGAAGAAATGCCGAACTCCACTTCATAGTGGTCCTGTGCCAAGTTCAAGGTCACGTGTCAAAAAAAGGTCAATATCCATGCACTGTCTCTGGCTCTGGCTACACCACCCTCCTCAAAGACTTGGATATGCTCAAGGAACAGAATCGGATTAGCCCTAAGAAGGACATCAACCCCAGAGATTCGGAGAGACTAAATGCTATGTTGGAAACCACTCAATCCGTTAGGAAAGAGAAATCCATCACCTCCTTCCTCCTTACTCCTATCTTTGGTCTGACCCCAACTAAAGAGCAGGCCTTGTTAAAATCTCATCCCTGACTCACACACAGTCTTTCCACATCTACATTGCTGAGGTAGGTAAGTTTGAGTGAAACCCAAAGACACACTGCTCAGCCTCTAAACCTAAGGATGGAATTACAAAGCCTTCTACTTGCTACCTCACCGCCTCATCACCCACCTCCAGGGCACCATCTTTGGACCCTGGTACTGTGTTCCACCAAAACAACTCAGCAGCCTGGCATTCTTCAAGCTCATTGGGATTCCCAAGGGTCATAAATAAAAAATCATGAATCTGACCTCTTGACCTCTGTCTCTCTCTGGTGCCTCCTAGGATCATAACCTTCCTCCTGTCCCTCAGAAACCTGATTTGGATTCTTTCCAAAGTCTATCTTCAACCTTTTGCAGAGTTAAGTTATACATTAATAGTCATCCAAGACTGTTGCTGCTGAAGGGAACCTTAAGAGTTTGTCTTCTCCACCTCCATCACTTGACATATGAGAAAACTGAGATCCACAGAAGTGAAGTGATTTGTCCAGGGTCACACAGATCCTTGAGAGCAAGTGTGGGGCTGGAATCCTGGTCTTCTAACTCCCAGACCTCAGGGAGTTTGAATCACTTTATGAGAAGTTGGCATTATTGCCCAAGACCCTACCTGGCCTCCACTTAACCATATCTCTGGGGCCATTTGCAACTGAAGACACATGTCTGATGGCTACATGGTCCCAGGGATCTTGGTGGTGGGAGGTCAGCTATGTGCTTCCCTTTAAGACACAGCCAGAGATCCTGAGTTAAGGTGCTGACCTAGATGACACACCTTTATTGCATAGTCACCTCAAAAAGGAAGGTAAGGCAACCTGCATCATTAAAGAGTGAAATGGCAGAGCTTTAATCGTGTGATTAATTCAGATCCACTCCCTGATGCTTCTTTTCAGGCACTCAAACCACTCATTGTCTGCAACCATTTTCTCAAGCCCCAAGCAACAGAAATCCCACGCTCACTCCATCCTCGATTCTGCTGGAAGGAATCTGTGTGGGTCTGGCAGGCTGTCTCCAGTGAAATGAGCCCTCGGCTAAGAGCCCAAGACACCTGAGTTTACTTGTTATTCGCTGAGTAACCTTCAGCAAGTGGGTTTGCCTCTCTCTGCCTTTCACCTGCGTGGGAGAGTTAAGTCAGAGACAGCGAGGTAAACAAGACAAACTTTCCAGATGCCTTTCAGTGTAAGGAAGTCTATGACATTGACTGATAGCAATATCCTTCTCTGCTTCCATTTAGGGCAGAATGAGAGCGTGGGAAACTAATATTTACTGACCATTCACCATGTGCCCAGGATTATGCTAGAGCTCATACCTGTGACATGGTATCAGGTAAGTCCCAGATGTGGAAACAGTGATCAGAAATGTAAAGTTGTTCACCCAAAGTAGCACAGTTAACGAACAAGGAAGGTGGGGTTTTAGTAAGTTTCTCCAACCCAAAAGACCTTATTTTTGGCATTACATCACACTGCCTTCAATAAAAGATGATTTCATGCTACTGAGAGATGGAGGGGTGGGGTGGATGTAGATTGAGAGAGGGACAGAGAGAGACCCAAGGATACACATCATTCAAATGCCAACAGTCAAGAAGGTTAAATGAGTGATGAAGACTGGAGGGCGAGTAGTAATCTCATTGCCTTCCTGAAAGGACCTGAGATTGAAGGTCAGCAAAGTATAGTAAAGAAGGACTTCCAGCCCAGGATTTACTTTTTTTTTTTTTCAGGAGAAGCTGAAATCTGGAATTTTATGTGAAACCACTTAATTTACATCTGTAGCCCTAACCCATTCCCAAGTTCAACCCACAGACCCCAGTTTATAAACTCTGGATGTTGAGAATCAACTCCTCACCCCAGGAGTGAGAAAGACTGAGTCATTTCACTTTGGGACCCTAGAAAGGCCTCAACTCTGATCTCCTTTTCAGAGAAAGTGAATCTTTTGGAATGTTCAGAGCTAGGATCCACGGGTACTGTGATTCAACCAACCCCACTAAATCGCTTGGGCTCATACCAGCAATTGTTTTCTCCCTTGGGGAGTTGAGGGGAGCCATATACGCCACTAAAACCAGTACGAGTACCCGTTTTTTCTAATAAGCAACAAATTATTTGAGGAGGACTTGGTTGAAAACTAGTTCTACCCCTATAGTTAAATCCAATTATACCATAATTACAGGGAGTCTGCACACATCAGAGCTTAGCTGGAAAAGAATAGGAACACCGCAGGTCTTCAAAACACTGGCCGGAGGTAAACCTATAATTTCACCTACCGTCGACCTGGCAGAACCTTCATGGGAAAAAAGACACACTTAGCTCTTGACTCTCCATCAGAGGAAACCCAGCGGGTGCCTCTTGGCCACTGTGTGGCATGGACTCTTACAGTTCAGAAAAGACAGGAGTAGGGAAGTGTCTCTTATTTCCTTTTAAACTGGCTGAGAAATAAGAATAAGACTCATATCTCCAAGCCTGAACAGAAAGAGGCACTAGGCCTATGGAGAAATAGAAAAATCTCATTGCTAAATCATTACCATTCCCTACTTTTATTACTTTTTTTTTACTTGAGGTGGGATGAAGGAGACCCTTAAATAAAGAAATAAATGATAAATAAATACATCTACAAGGAAAATCTTTGGAAGCGTCTCTTATTCACAAAAAGTCCATTTACTTGTTCACTTTCTTTCTCACATGGACCCCTCCGTCCTCACATTTAAGGGAAATGTTAAACTGTTGTCCTGGCTACAACACGATCAAGAAGCAGAAGACCTTTACTGTAGCTGAGAAGGTCTGGCAATATAACAACAGCACATTTTGTTAATAATATTCTTCTGCTGCAAGTCCACAAACGTGTGTCTCTGTTGAAACCCTTTCTGCCGTCTTCACACACACTCCAGGCTTCACTCTGAAGGGACCTTCTAGCTGAGTGCCGGCGAGTGCCGGTGGGGGAAGGGCTGGGGTGGATATGCTCAGGACTTTGCTGAGGACAAGGTTGAGGCTGTAGAAGTAATACCATGCCATAATTCCTCCCTAATCCCCACCTCATTTTAATCACAAAATACGTGACTGAGAGGAAGGGACGTTTTAGTCAATTCATCACGCAGACGTTAAACCCTGACACTGTACAGGGCATCGAGCTGGGTTCTGTGGGGAAGAGGAAAATGGCAACAAAAATGCTCCCCGCGAAAATGCGCTGGGAAGAGTACCGGCAAAAGCCCCGGCCCCAGGTCAGGAAAAATCTCTTCTCAAATCTCAATCCTAACACTTCCCAGCTAGGTTACCTCATACGGCCTACTTAACCTCAGTTTCCATATCTGCGCGATGTCTGTGCCATGTGGACTATACAGGCCTGGCATAGTGACCATAAGAGAGTTATTCACGGAAGGAAGCGTGTAATCAAAAGGACAGAGTTAAACAAACAGACCTATGGACGGCCTCTCCTGGAAGCAGGAAGCAGCCCAGTGGAACCAGAGCTTGGGTAGCAGGACCACCACCGGGCCCCCTTCAGGGCCCTCCCATCCCTGCCCCACCATGCTGAGCGTTACTGAGGAGAAGCTGGGGAAGTAACACGGAGAACCAGTGAAGGGGGCAGGTGGGGTCAGGGATGGGCTGGGAAAGGCTTGACCACCAGCTCCCGGGAGGACCCAGATTTGTAGCGTGGTGTCAGTCCTCCCACCGCGGCTGATTTCAAGCAACCAACGCAGGTAACAGCCAGATGGGAAATGACTTCCTGAAACGTTAACAACTGGCTCTCACAGCTGTGGCACATCTCTAGGGGCAGTTAAAAAAGAATTCCCACCGGGTCCTCCGCATCTAACACGGAACCAGAACCAGGGCCCACCTAGCAACTTCCTGAGTCCATACGGCTCTGCCTTTTAACGTTTGGGGACCCCAGGTGTGATAAACACTCTTAATGATTCTGAAGTCCTTCACGGTTTCAGGGAAATATTCCCAGGCCTTATCCAGGCATCACTCTTACGTCCTGTTTACAGGTCAGGACACAGGAGTGACATGTGACTTGGGTAAACTGCACAATTAGCAATGAATGGAGCCTGACCCCTCTGCCCACCTCAGAGGAGTCTCCGCCTGAGACCTGGTCCAGCCCACTTCAGTAAGAATGGGTCCTTCTCCAGCTCCTCCCCATCCTGCACTTCAAATGAGGCTGAACAGACTTAGGTCATCCGTCCTCCTAGCCTTTGAAAAGTGAATCCTAGAGTTCCCGGTGGAGCTCGGGCCCTCTTCTTCCTCATCGTCCCCTCATTCCCCGCCCCAAACCCACCCACTGTCATAGACCCCGAACTTCTCACATGCTTCTTTCTCTCCACCGGGAAGGCACTGCAATCTCATCACCTCCACACAATTTGTTTCAGTCCTGCCTCGTGTTCCTGCTTATTAAATTGTAGGATTATCCCCCTCCGCTGCAGCGACAGGGCTCCCGGACTGGTTTATTGCTCTATTGCTCAGAACTGCTGAACTCAGCACCGGCGTGGGCTTCTCCAGCACGCGGCATGACGGATGAGCTGGCACCGCCAGCATCGGGTGAGAGCTGAGACCTGTGCTCTGAGCCCCCAAACGACTCCCCAACCTGAAGGGTTGGTCTCTTAATTGTTTCGTCTAAGAGTTGCAGGTATGAGAAGAGAGACCCAAACTTGGCTCACCGCGCCCTCGAGCAACTCAGCGAGGGTTGGAACCTTTCACAGAAAAGTTTTGCAACTGTTCAATCCTCCCCCTCTTTTTCTACCTCAGTCATTTTGCCCACCTAATCGCCTTTCTGTGACTAGTACGTAAACCAGGCTAAAATGTCATGATGTTATTAATTAGCTGCAGGTACCTGTGTGCACACAAACACACACACACACTTATGCGTGCACCAAACCTTCCCAGAGCTGAGCTAAGCGTTCTAGAGGGCTCAGGTCTGCCTGTCTCCATTTACCAGCCCACTAGTCAGTTTCTCCCCGTTAAAATGTGCCCCTCTCCTGCCAATCTTCCCTCTTTATTTAGCAGATTCTAACTGGCATCTCATGAAACGTACAAAAACACGCACTGAGGCAGCCAGTGGAGATTGCCAAATTTGATTACCTGCGTCGATCCATCTCGCTGAGGTGCTGATGAAGTTTAGCTTAGATTTTTTTTCCTCCTCCACAGGGTGGGCTCTTTCAGTCCCCTCCCACCCTTCACTCCAGACCCCCCAGGTAGTAAACCTGCTGTCTGGGCAGTGACCCAGGGTACAGCTTGTACTTTGTTATCTTTTACTTTAGGAGAAAGGCAACCTGCCCACCCCTGCTCAGCTCTGCCACCCCGAGGAGTCCCCACACCAGATTTTCTCTTTTCTCCAGTTGGCACATGTCCTCTTGCATTTCTGAGCTCATCAGGGTGGCACCTCTCTGTGACATCCTCCTGATCTACTAGGCAGGGACAGAGGCTCATCTCTCTTGGCCGCTACTGACTAACGCAGGGGCTATTGTTCTTGTAGCCCAGATCACCATGCTGACTCCCTCATTGCGCTGGAAAGCCTTTGTGTCCCAGGGCTAAATCTTAGTCATCCATCAGCCTCCAGCATCTGATGGAGTACCTGGCACATAGTAGCTGTACAATAAAGGTTGAGTGAAGATCTCAATTAACAAATGACACCTGTCTCTCCTCTGTTCTTCAAACCCTCTAATTCTCCAAATTGTGAGGGTCAGGAGTCAAGGACAGAGGAAGATGCAAGTTCTCTCTAGCTCAGTGTTTTTGGGTTCCCCTCTTGGTGTCAAAGGGGCTTCTCAGGTGGCACAGTGGTAAAGAATCCACTTGCCAATGCAGGAGATGCAAGGGACTCAGTTTTGATCCCTGGTTGGGGAAGATTCCCCTGGAGAAGGAAATGACCACCCACTCCAGTACTCTTGCCTGGAGAATTCCATGGATGGAAGAGCCCAAGGGGCTACAGTTCATGGAGTCGCACAGAGTCAGACGTGATGAGCACGCACCCACGCTTGATGTTGAATAACCTGAACCGCTTTAGCTTATCCAAGCCTATTCTATTAAGAACGTTCTCCCACCCCTCTGCTTTCCTAAAGTAGTATTCAGATGTTGACAGAGAAAAATAAAATCTCCAACAAGCATTCTCCAGGGAAATGGAATTTCCCCAACCTACAAAACCTCCAGGCAAGTTGGAGAGATGTTTAGGGGAGCAGATAACTGTAGGAAACGTTCAGAGTGGTTGCTCTGCTGTGCTTAGTCGCTCAGTCCTGTCCGACTCTCTGTGACCCCACGGACTGTAGCCCGCCAGGCTCCTCTGTCCATGGGATTCTCCAGGCAAGAATACTGGAGTGGGTTGCCATGCCCTCCTCCAGGGGATCTTCCCAACCCAGGGATTGAACCCAGGTCTCCTGCATTGCAAGCAGATTCTTTACCATCTGAGCCACCAGGGAGACAAATGACTTGGCTCTCACGTGCTATAAGGTCCCCGGGGTCCCTTCTTCTGTCCAGGAGGGGCACAGGGGCAGGCCTCGAAGTCGAGTCTCTCACTTGAAGGACTAGATTAGGCCTTGGGAGGAGGGCTCTGGGAGAGGAGACCCACAAAAGGACAGGCTTCACCTGCTTTTCAATCTCTGGAGAACACACCCACCTCCGGAATGAGGGCCCTCCAGCCCAGAAACAGAATAGTAGATAACAAGCTGTCAAATCCCCCAGAGCAGGAAAACAGCTGCCCCGGAACCTCTGGGAGCACACTGGAGTGAGATCCAATACAGCTCTGATCCATACTGGAGCGAAGTGGGGCCAGGTGGGTGGGGGAGGGGTGTTAGCTCCGGACCCCAAGTCTCCCGTTCAGGCCTCTCCCCACTTTCACCCAGTCAACAAATATTCACTGAGCACTTACCACGAGCCAGGAACTTCTACGCGCTGGCTTTCTTTTCTTTTAAGAGGTGCGTGATCTAGAGAGAGAGAAAGGCAAGAAATCAATACCCATAAGGTGACATGTTATAGGGGCGTGCACCGGGTCACAGGCTTGTGTCTGCGGAGTGGGGATGTGGCCTTAGGAAACAGCCAACATACAAAGGGCTGGCTAGTGAACAGCATCCCCAAACTACACTCCTGGGGACACAACACTGGCACCAGGCAAGTCAACTACGGAGATACAATGAAGTGGGAGGGAAATGTGTTCACGATGGCAGAAAGAGACCTCAACGTGATTTACGGACTTGGGCTTAGCGTTTTGGCTCCGCCTGTTCAGACAGGTGTTCTGTACCTCCTAGTGGTATATGCAGAAAGCATGCCTTGTCCTTCCACTTTGGGGTGAGACTTTACCCTCTTTCGGGGGGCTACACTGACTCCAGAACCATCAGGTTTCCTTTGCTGCCTGCCTGTGCCTTCTGCAGTCTGTTTCTAAGAATGTACTTCTATGAGGAACTGGTGATAGGAAAAAAAGTTACTCCTCATTCTATCCCATGAGACCACTAAGAACAAACATAGACCCCTTTTAAGCAGTGTATCTTCAGGTACCTGAAAACAGCAGTCATATCGCTCCCTCCACTCCCCAGCCATCACTTCCCTGAACTAAATAGCCCCTGTCTCTTAATCCTTTCTCAGAGTGAAGTGAGCTATTTTCAAGTCCACTCACCATTCTGATCACTTTTTTCTCACTTTCAGACTTGTGTTGACCCCTCTTAACATGTGAAACCATAATCAAACCTAATAAACCAAGTATAATCTGAGCACTACTGAGCAGAGTAGAAATATCACCTCCTTCATTTTCCATCTCATATTTTTAATAATACAACCAAAGATAGAGCTTGCTCTATAGGCAGCCACATCACAACGTTGAGTCCCACAAAGTGAAAGTGTTAGTCGCTCAGTTGTGTCCAACTCTTTGCGATCCCATGGACTGCAGTCCACTAGGCTCCTCTATCCACAGGATTTTTCAGGCAAGAATACTGGAGCGGATTGGCATCCCCTTCTCCAGGGGATCTTCCAGACCCAGGGATCGAACCCAGCCTCCTGTGTTTCAGGCAGATTCTTTACCGTCTGAGCCACTAGGGAAGGCCCAGCTTACCATAAACTCACATCCTAAGTTTTGTTTTCTATGTTGCTGCTAAGTCATATCTTCTCCACTCTACATTTGTGCAGTTACTTTCTGGGCCAAAGTATAGAACCAGGCAGAAGCAGATGAGTTAGCATGTTTTCCTCCGAACTTTGGGCCCTGAGAAACCTCTCGGGGAGCATTCCTTCTGGCGCCTCAAGATGTGGAGCAGAGCCAGAGCCCCAGAACCAGTGGAAAGCTGGTAATGAAGGCTCCAGTCCATAGGCAGCTCAAGGGGCACTCAGGTACGGGACTGGAGGTCAGAGCAGAGGGAAAACTCCTGAGTTTCCAGGACCCAGAGAGGCATGTGGGGACCAAGGTCCTCCGCAGCAGACCAGCCTTGGCTCAGCGTGGTGATGGGAGACGGAGTCAGGATCAGTCCAACCAAACTGTGCAGCTCAGCTGGAGAAAATGAGCAAACACCGTTAGAACAGCCAGCTCCTGAGAGCAGACGAGAGCCGTGTGCTCCGAGCTCAGCAACTCTGCCGTCCCATTCCCTTCTCAATCTTCCCACCAACACTCTTGGACAGGCAGGCAGGGTCTGGGGAAAGCCTCTTAGAGACGCGGAACTAGACATTTTGGGGGAGAGCGGATGCCCGAGGCTTTTGCCTCTCGAGGTGACTTTGGAAGAAAGAGCCAGCCCCAGGAGGGGGGACAGGAGGCTTCCCGCAAAGCCACCTTGGGGTGCTTCCCACCCCCTGTTGCCCACCACACCAGTCCACAGAGCATCCTGCAGACTCTCACGAATCAAGCTGAGGGGAAGGCAGATACTACTGCTACTATTACGGACACGACTCTTTGCAACCCCATGGACTGTATGGTCCATGGAATTCTCCAGGCCAGAACACTCTCCAGGGGATCCTCCCAACCCAGGGATCGAACCCAGGTCTTCTGCATTGCAGATGGATTCTTTACGAACTGAGCTATGAGGGAAGCCCCACTAATAAAGGGCAGGTGAGATGCTTCTGGCCATGTCAGCTAGGTTAGCATTTGTTTCCATTTTTCTGCACAAATTTAGAGGTCAAAAATACCACTGTAGGGGAAAGAATCTGACTGGCAGGATTTGTGCATATTTTCTGCCCTCCATACCCATTCTTCCCTGCCCAACACCCCACATTTTGGGGCCAGCAGCCAGCCACCTGCCTCCAGTCCTACCCGCAACCAGGGTGAGCTTCTTAACCAGAGGGGGACGTCTCCTTCCTCGTCGCATCCATTCAAGCCAGGTCCTTACCAATCCCCTGTCTCTACCTCATCTTTTCAGAGTCAACTCAGATAGCACTTTCTCTCTGAGACCTTCCCTGAATCTCACAGACAAAAGTTGGCAGTTTCCTTTTGGGGGGTATTCATAGTGTTTTTCTCAGCCTGTTTTTTTGAGTTGGGAGTTCCTCAAGGGTAAGCAGAGTCTCTCACTCATCTGGTACAGAATTCATGCTGTTGTGGAGGGAGGCAGGGAAGGAGAGGGTGAATGAATGAATGAGTGAGTGAATGAATGAAATACAGGGAGGGAGGGGTGGACAAGGCACAGGAGTGCATCATCTTGGTCATCTCTGCTTCTCTCTCTGCATCACTAGTTGGGAAAAGGGAGAGCTGAGGCTGTGAAAAGGCAAGCAGAGTCCAGCTGGCAGGGAATTTGGGGGCCCTGATGGTCGAGGTAGCTCCTCTCGGCCGCCGCCCCAACCTCGGACGTGAGGCCAAGGCTATGGTTTTTCCAGTACTCATATATGGATGTGAGAGTTGGACTGTGAAGAAAGCTGAGCATCAAAGAATTGATGCTTTTGAACTGTGGTGTTGGAGAAGACTCTTGAGAGTCCCTTGGATGGCAAGAAGATCCAACCAGTCTATCCTAAAGGAGATCAGTCCTGGGTGTTCATTGGAAGGACTGATGCTGAAGCTGAAACTCCAATACTTGGCTACCTCATGCAAAGAGTTGACTCATTGGAAAAGATGCTGGGAAGGATTGGGGGCAGGAGGAGAAGGGGACGACGGAGGATGAGATGGCTGGATGGCATCACCAACTCAATGGACATGAGTTTGGGTAAACTCCGGGAGTTGGTGATGGACAGGGAGGCCTGGCGTGCTGCGATTCATGGGGTTGCAAAGAGTCGGACACGACTGAGCGACTGAACTGAACTGAACTGAACTGAGTGACTGAACTGAACTGAAATGACCTGATGGTCGAGGGACGGAGCCCATAGACTTAAGAAAACCCTCACCTGAAAAATCTCCTTCCCTCATCCCAGTGGAGCCTTTTCTTCTTCCGGAAAGAGTGTGGAATGCTCCAGACAAATGCAAGACCCTCCAGAAACAGGGAAGACAATCACGGAGTGTCTGTTGTAAAGAGTCCTTTAATGGAGGCTGGGGGATTCGAGTAGATTTGAATCTTAACCCTACACTTGAGACAGAAATTCTCCTCTCAGAGCCTCAATTTCCCCATCTGTTTGGTAAGAGGCTTGAACTGGCTGATTGTCTAAAGAGATTCTGAGCTGAGAGAATTCGGGTTCTAAGAAGGGCTGTGAGATGGTGTGGCCCTACAGTAACCTATCAATCGGGCTCTTTAATTCCCCTCCTTTCCGGGGATGGGAGAGGAATCTCCTTTCCCTCTGCACCGCGAGACCTGCCTTGTGAACAAGCGGAAGTCCAGCCAGGAGGTGCCGCAAAATACACCACCTCTGAGGAGACTTCAACTCTCCTAACCTTCTTGGTGTGGCAAGGGAGAGAGGAGGGTAGAGGGGAGCAGGAACAGGGAGGGGAGGAGGGGAAATTAAAACAATCAGGAGTTGATAGACCAGCCGCCTTCATGTTTCCTAATGAGCTGGCTGGCTTTCCCTGCAATTCCTCTTCCCAACATCCCCTGACACAAGGCTGTCTCTTTCCCACCCTCTGAAATGAAAGAGAAACAGGTTGCAAAGCCTCTTGGATTATAAAGCCACTTACTCCTCACAAGGAGCAGAGCAAACTCACTCTGTACTAAATGCCAGGAGAACCCAATGGGTGGGACTCCCCTCAGGGACCCTCCCAAGGGTCCCTGGATGGGCTGACGGACCTCTGCTGGATTCCTGAAGTGCCCTGCGTAGAGCTAGCACTCAGGGCACAGCTAAAAGCTCTAAAAGTTCCAGAGGCCAACCAGTCCCACAACCTGCGTTTGTCCTGGAATGCGCGTGAGTGCACACGCGTGCACACACACACACAAACACACACAGTCTCTTCTATCCAAAATAAGATCTGAGCTTCCCTTTCTTCCTTCCTTGCCCAGGTCTCTGGGAGCCCAGGGCCTTCACAAACAGCTCTCGGATCACCATTCTCTGCAACCCAGAGACCTCCCCTCCCTTTTCCGGTGTTTACAGAACAATAAGAAAGCCGGGGTAGGTGCAGAAAGGCCTTGCCAGCCCAGGCCTCTGAGGGTGTGGGTGCTGAGAGGAGGAGCCAGCATCCCAGACCTCTCCCCATTGGGCAGGCTCCACAGGTAACACGAAGCTCGGCCAAGCGGTGCATAAATAAAGTGTGGGACTAGCACCACCTCCTTGAAAGGGGCCGAGTCCTACTTCTTCACCCTCGCCTTAGGAAAACCAGCTCCTCTCTTTTGTATTGTCTGTGCTGAAAGTTCAACTGAGCCCCACCATAACTCAAAAACTTTTCTTTCCGGTTGATTTTACTCCCTGGTATGCCATCTCCCCTTTCCTCTGCTATCATATGCTTAGAGTGACTCCTCGGGACTGGTCCCCACCTGCCCTCAGAACCCGTTTCTGTTCTGCACGGGGCCTGCTCAGCTGGACACTTTATACAGTAAGTGCTTCTCATTTCTTATTCCCTGTCCTCAAATCTTAGGAGTCAAAGAGCATTGTAAGACTCGGATTCTTTTTCTTCCTCTCATGCGTGTGAGTCTCTGGGCCTGTGTGTTAGTCGCTCAGTCATGTCTGACTCTTTGCGACCCCATGAACTGTAGCCATCCAGGCTCCTCTGTCCACGAATTCTCCAGGCAAGAATCCTGGAATCTCTAGCCATTTCTTTGTTTGGAATTACCTTATGAAAAAAAATCTATGCATTATTTTGAATCAAGCTCAAAGGAGGCCCTGCTACCTGAAGGCACAGACACTCAGATGGACAGGTGAGTCTGAATTCTCTGCATCTGGGGGGCACTTTGGAAAACTAAAGCCAAGAGTCTCCATCAGGAGAATCATTGGGCAAAAGAGAAGAACGTGAGCTGTGGAAAATGCCACAGTCACTAGAAGTTGATCATCAACTTTCTCCAGGGCTAAAGGGACTGAACCTGCTGCATTTCTACCAAATCCCCAATCAGTTCAGTGTTTTCTTGATCCCTGATTTCCATGGATCTCAGTACGTCTCCCTGATAATGGGAATAGGTGTGCTGAGTTGGGTGCTAATCAGTTAAGTTCCATGATTGCAGTTCTGTCTGGTTTCATGGAAATTTACCCAATTAGAGGAACAGGGGGCTGACTGGCATTTCAGCCTTGGGCTGGAGGGTACAGCGCTAACAGGAGATTCTTCAGTTCTTGGGTCCAAGTTGGTTTCATTAGGAAGTTATTTAAGGCACAGTCCTGAAGGCAGTTAAACAGCAAGGAGGGCAGTCAGTGGAGGAACGTACTCTATAGCCAAATACATGCGTGGTTTGCTTCTCTGAGCAATCCCCACACTGCAAATGACCAAGGCAGAGGTCACTGGGACATCAAGTTGGTGAAACCGTACTGGGCAGAAGAATCTTGGCTGAGGGATGGGATTCAGAGTGGGTCAAGGCTCTGGATACAAGTTCTACCTCGTCTTTTCCCATCTCTATCCTGTAGCTACAGGTCTGTAGGGCAAGGAGAGGGTGATGAGGGAAGGGCCTGCCTTTTCTGGGCTCTCTGATATCAGTGCTACCTCCTATCTGCACAGCCTTTCACAGTTAAAGTGCTTTTACAGACTCTGTCATCGATGGAGTAGCCACCGTGGAGGTTAAGGAGCCCGTATGAGGGTGATGCTCTCTGCACATTCCGATTGAGGATTTGAAGATCTGGTGGACCATGCATGTTAGGAGGGGTAAGAGTGGGGTAAGAAGGGTCTGGAGGGAGCGGAATCATCCCCTGTGCTCTCTGAATTGGGCAGAAATCCGGAGAGAAACCAAAGAATCCTTCCATCCCAGAACTATTTCCTCCCATCATCTGCCATCATTTAGCAGGGCCAAACAGGTCGGTCCCTTTTCTCCTTTGACTAGGAAATGGTTCAAAGGCAGTGCAGGGGCACTATATCGACTAGATCACTCACAAGTGGGGCACATTTCTCTCTCATCATTGAGAACCCTGAGTGTTAACAAAGAAGGCGGCTGAGAGAGGATGGGTCAGCCTCCCTCCTCCCAGTGCTCAGATCTGCACTCCCAGCCCATCCCAGGGTCCCCCTGACCAAGGAAAGTGTGGCCCTGCCTCAGCAGTAGCTGGAACCCTGGGCTCTGGTTGAAGAGCCTCTTTGAGATGTCCGGTGCCCAGGGGCTTGGATGGAGGGGGAGGGGAGCCACATTCTAAGCCGCTACCTCCCTGTTTCGGGTCAGAACAAGCCCCAGGAAGAAAGTATTCCAAACAACAGGGTGGATCTGCCCTAACTCACCCAGTCTGCAAGTCGGTGCTGAGAACAGCCTTTTACGGGCTTACACAGAGCCCGGGGCATGTCTGGACGCAGCAAGGAAAGGGGTGGAGCAAGAACTACAGGGCAACGGGCAGATGGCATTTCTTCAGGAGGATGGAGAGCTCACAGGGTTGCCATCCCCTCGGTTCAGATCAGTCCCTGAGAGCAGGTGATCGCCTTCGTCCCCCCATTCTCCCACCCCCGAGCCCCAAGAAGATGTTAGAGGTGCCATTTCCAGGCAGGTTTGGGAAAGGATGTGAGGCCACCCGAAAGTGGCCAACCTAGCTGAGTCTTTAGGAGCAAGACCAAGGACACTCACACTCCTGTGCCCATCCCAGCCCCCATGAGTGTGCCTAGCTGCAGCTGGCTGCTCTTTTCCCTGTTTCCACCCACAAATGGGCCTGCAACAGGCTGTTCGTGCTCTTTGGACAGTGCATTCTGGAAAGGAACACCTCCACTCCTGCTTCCACTGCCTGGGTAAGCGAGAGAACAGTAGATGGATTTTCTGAAGCAGGTTCAGAACACCCGCCTTCTGCAGCCATGACCACACTCAGCCACGGGCTGAGGCCAGCCAGCATCCCAGATAGGTATACACAGAGACGTTTCCACACAGACTTGGGTGGAATGGCTGCTTCGAGAGAGACCAACAGCAAGGGCCCCAGCTCCTGCAGCACCATCCCCACCCCTCAGCACCCTCGGTCCCGCAGGCATGGTGGGGGTCAGTTCTTGGTGAGCTGGTTCTCTCAGCTCCTGGAGGAAGTGATCCTGGGGAGGGTGTGAGTACTCGAGTCTCCCACACCTCCCAAGTCTGTGATTCAAAGATCCTGAAGGCTTCCGGCCAAGCAACAGCCCTATGGGCAGAGGCTGGGGTTGCCACATGGCCCACCCTCTGAGATCAAGACCTCAGATAGTCCATGTGTTTCTCTTGTCCTTCATTCCACCGGAGTCTGTCTCGTACCCAACCAGATTTCAGTGGAGTGAAGTTCAGGAGGCGTGGAGCAGACACCGGAGCCGCCTGCAAGAGTAGGTGTAACTTGGAAAAGGAAGGGCTCAGTGAGAGGTGTGAGAGATGCAGATACCTTGTGTGTGTGCCCGTCTGCACAGGGGACCCAGCCAGCAGCAGATGGGGAAAGCACCGCAAATGGGATCTGCCTGTTACCTCTAAAACGGACATGTGTGTTTTCTGTAATTCACAAAAATTAAAAGTCGCCTATCTCTGTGACTCATGCTATTGCATGCGGACTCCCTGGCCTTCTAAGTCACTTCCCCTTTGGGCTAAAACAGAGTTGTGGACTTGAACAACCAACACAACTCCCCCCACCCACCTCCTTGGGTTCTCCAGACAGGTGACTGGGACTCTATTTGCAGTCAGCAAGGACCCTACTGCCCTCAGCCTCCCTGCAGTGCCAGCAGGACCTGCAGATTGGGGTAAAAAAACTCTTCAGATTTTTAAAACCCATTTATATTGTAATAAAATAAATGTAAATAAGATTTAAGTGAAGGCAGATTGCAGATATTTGAGACACTATACAAGATATATCTCATAGAGTACGGATGTAAATTCTGTAAAGGTTAATGCACTTAAACACATTTGACACATAAAAATGTCAGGACCAACATTAATCATTTACCAATTGTAATTGCCTTTATATGAGTCTCTTCTCCCCAAGACACATGATTAAAACACCAGGCTTGGTGGAAATCGGGGAGGGAGGAAAAACAAATAATACTTCTCAGCTGTCAGGGTCTATGATTTGCTTTGATAGATTTAGCATTGATTTCATCGGTTTTACCATCCTGTGTAAATTTTTTTTTCTCTCTTCACATCTCTCCTTTAAGGAAAGAGAAGGTTTGTGGGGAGGAGGGTGGGCCCCTTAGTCCAAACGAAGTCGTATCCGGTAACTGAGGTGATGCCCATGGCTTTCTGTAACTTGCCCCTTCCTCAGGTAAATAGGGGCTTCCCAGGTGGTGCTAGTGGTAAAGAACTCACCTGCCAATGTAGGAGACATAAGAGACACAGGTTCAATCCCTGGGTTAGGAAGATTCCCTGGAGGAGGGCATGGCAACCCACTCCAGTATTCTTGCCTGGAGAATCCCATGGACAGAGGAGCCTAGTGAGCTACAGTCCATGGGGTCGCAAAGAGCTGGACACGACCGAAGTGACTTAGCACGCACACACAGGTAAATGGAGGCTTCTCCAGGCAGCCAATCTGCTAAAGCGGCAAAGTCTGAACAAAGCCTTGTTTTGACAAGACTTTAGAAAAAATGGTTTTCACCTCCAGAATGTGCTCCAGATGGTAAAAGTCAATAGATGCCCCCTGGCCTGGCTGAGTGGTGTTTTCTCAGGAGGCTGCTATCAAGGAGACTCTGACTTTGCAGATGGGTGCTTGTCACTTGGGTATCTGAGCCCCCTCCCCCAGTCAGTGACCCCTGAGGGGAGGGAACTCTTCACCCTCCCACCCCTCCCTGGGACCCTGCCCCTCAGGAATAAAGAGCTCCCAGACTGCGAGCAGGAGCCAAGAGGAATAAGCATTTCTTCAAAACATTTTCCGCTTCAAATTCAAACAGATTCAAAACCTCTTCCCTGTCACCCTCACCGCTTCATTCCGAGGTCCACAGACAACAAAAGGGCCAGGAGGCCAAGCCACAGGCAGTTTTTGAAAATGTGTTTACCCGTAAAATTACATGGTGACCGGGGGTGGGGATGGGGTCAGAGGACTCAGGGTTAATGAACCAGCAAATATCTTCCATTCAAGGCTCTGAAAGAAAAAGAGCACAAAGCCAGAGCATTTTCATTTGCAGCTTGGTTTGAGCCCTAATGCCTTTTAAAGGAAGAAAGGGGTGTGTGTGTGTGTGTGTGTGTGTGTGTGTGTGTGTGTGTGTGTGTGTGTGTGTGTGTGTGTGTGTGTGTGTGTGTGTGTGTGTGTGTGTGTGTGTGTGTGTGTGTGTGTGTGTGTGTGTGTGTGTGTGTGTGTGTGTGTGTGTGTGTGTGTGTGTGTCTGTGAAGAAAGGGGTGTGTGTGTGTGTGTGTGTGTGTGTGAAGAAAGGGGTGTGTGTGTGTGTGTGTGTGTGTGTGTGTGTGTGTGTGTGTACACACATGAGCACCCAAACAGCATCCAGGGCTCAGCGCTGTAGCTCTGTGGGAGGCTGAGCCGGCCCGGAGCAGCCTGCCAGGGAAGCCAGTGTGTGCTGTGAGTTGGCATGAACCACCCCATCCATCTTCCTCGTCCACCCCACACTATTTTATGTCCCGTATCTTCACTGCAAAGCATGGCTCGCCACAATACAGCACAGAGAAAATGATTCAATCAAAATTCCCTTGCAACAACAACAAATAATATTGCCCTGCTTGCTTTATTCATGATCTTTTATTGAGGCGAAAGGCAAATATCATTGAGCCAAACCTGAACAGACAAATATATACAACACGGGTAATTTCCTATTTCATGCTAATGGTATACATTGTAGATACAACCTGAGGGGAGTAAATTACAATCCTATCAATAATCCATCGCACCTGGGCTCCGGTTTCCCAGCTCATGAGAAAGTGTGTATTGGCAGAAGACTCTCCAAATAGTAAAAGCCATGCATATAATGAGACGGAAGCTACACGCTCCTCTAGGATGGTCGTCTGGTCTTTATCAAGGTCCTTTATGGAAGAAATTCCCCACGTTGAAATATCCTAAAGCCAGGGCCAGATGAGTTGTCCCGGTGAAGCTTCAATCTCAGAATAAGCTACAATCTGGGCCTCTGTTTGCCGGACAGCTCAGAGAACTGCATCCATTTGGATGCCTCGGGTCTATGGTGAATGTCCAGGGTCTGTGGGGGTGACCTGCGACAATGGCTAGAGCTCTCTAGACGGCCCCAGTGCGGGCGGCGGTGTCAGAGGGAAAAGCCACCTGGCTTCAGGGCTCTCATGCTGACCCTAACCCTGACCCTGGGTGTGGTCCCCCGAAAGAAAGGAAGATGGGAGGCAGGATGATAGCAGGCGAGGAGCCAACCACCTGCAAAAGATAAGAGACTTACTCTGGAATTTTAAGTGCCCCCAGTTCTTAAAAGTCAGTGAATCCAATTCCCTTCTTCCCCCCGCCCCCGCTTCCTCCTCCCCGTTTCCTGCCACCCGTAGAAGAAAATGACAATTTTATTTGAAAATAAGGAGGAACTTTCCTGTCAAGGTAATACTACTATTCCCATTAGTAATACTACTAATTCCCATCTTTGACCTCCCCTGATCAAGGAAATTATGAGGGATCAGATCAGATGGGCCAGTCAGATCCGTACCTCCCTGATCTCTCTTTTTTTTAAAATCAGACACTGAAGGAAAAAGCCCACGGAGGGATGAGAGCCTATCAGTGACTTTCAGGCAAAATGAAAACAGTGCAGCCAGCAGCCTCAAACTCAAGCTCAGAAATGGGAAGGGCTGGCCAGATACCAGTTCATTAGTGGAAATAAAAGCTGCCTAAACTGTAGGGAACTGACAAGACTTTCTGGAGAGAGACACTTAGGCATCAAAGAAAAACAATGCAAAAGATTCCCTTTGTCTGGAGGCAAGGAACAGTTTCTAGAAGACCTGTCAAGGTCTCCACGCTCCTCCCCACAACGCCTCTGTGGTTACTCGCTCAGTCGTGTTTGTCTCCTTGAGACCCCATGGACTGTAGCCCTCCAGGCTCCTCTCTGTGTCCACGGAATTTTCCAGGCAAGAATACTGGAGCAGGCTGCCACTTCCTCCTCCAGGGGATTTTCCCGACCCAGGGATCAAACCCGTGTTTCCTGAACCTTTTGCATTGGAAGGTGGATCCTCCTCCGCGGCATCACCTGGGAAGCCCTCCATCCCCGTTCAATTCCTTTTTCCCGTCTGGAGGGGTGAAGCAGGCCAGTTCTCCTTCATGCGTTTCAGATAGCTGGGCCGGGTGGGACACCTGGTGGGAAAGAGGGGGATTACACCCACACTGGCTCTCAAGCGTCACCAGTCCAAGGAGACTTGTGCGCCCTCTGAGATCATGGGAAATAACATGGCAAGCGGCTTCCCAGGGTATGTGGTACTGAAGTGGACTTTAAATATAGTAGCAATTGGGTAGACACTCACCTACATTTCTGCTATGTTCAACTGTATCAGGGAAGAATTTGGCTAGGAATAAATATAAGTAACTGGAATCTATAAACAAACATACACTATGATGTGCAATACAACTCCCTCATTATTTAACTTCATTACTTAGAAAGTCATGTTTAAAGGAGATATCATCCCAGAGGCCTCATCTTGCTGAACAGCTGGGAGAAGTTCCCCAAAAGATAATCGATGGATGAGAAACTCTCACCAAAGATAATCGAACATTGATTGCTCAAGCTAATACGATTTCTTATTTGCACCCAAGTGCATTGCCTGTCAGCGGGCAGCGGTTTGCCAGTGTGTGAAGTAGTTAAGAGGGGTCAGATTAGATCTAGTGCCAATTTGATCTGGCCAGGGGACTTTGGGCCAGTCACTTAACCTCTCTAAGACCCAGTTTCCCTCTCTGTCAAGTGGAAATAATGATAATAATGGCAAGTACTTACTAAGGGCCAGGCACTGCATGCTTGGTATATATTAAATCATTTAACGTTTCCAATCATCTTATAAGTTATGATTGATAGTTCAGTTTTTATCATCATAAAACTGAAACAGAAAGAGGGTAAGGGACTTGCCCAAGGCCACCAGTTGGTGAGCAGCAGAGATGAGCTCCAAGCCTGGGTTCCCTGGCCCTGGAGTTCACATACAGGACTCTGTTATTGTCTCCCATATCTTAGAGCTAGTGTGAGGCTGAGATAGGATAAGTCATGCAAAGCCTTCAGCAAGTGCCCAGTAGAACCTAAAGACTCAAAAACAGTATTTATTACTGTCATAACAAGACAATAATAATATCAAGACAAGTAACTTTGAGACACTTACCCAGTGTTCACCAACCAGGGATAAGTAACTAGCACATCTTTAGCTGCCAGCAACCCGGTGTTGAGTTTCCTGTGCAATGTAGTCTCAACTACAATCCACCTCAGCTTCTAGAACATTTCTCTCTTCCTCCTATCACCTTCATTTTCGGGGAGTTTTCCCTTTTTAGCTTCATATTCAGTGCATGTGTCATACTATAGGGACCTTGAGGATTTTTCTCTTTTGCTAAGTAGGCGGGGCATGAATCAGAAGTAAGTAGCCATTTTTCCAGGTTAAGTGCCATTTCAAATTTTCACTCTATTTTCCCAAGGGCAAGTGCAAGGTACAAGAGAAGAAGAAACTGGTGAAGAGCTAATAAACAAAAAAATGTTTTTAACTCCCAAGAAAGTGGAACATTCAAGAGATAAATCAGGAAATAGCAAACAGATCATCAGCAAGGGGACTGCAATGGCTCTGAGCTCTGTACCCTGAAGCCAGAGACTGAGGTTTAAGGAGCGGCTTAGAGTGGCTTAGAGCAGAAGCCAGGCCATGGAGATCTCAGTAAAGAGACTGCAGCTCTGACAGAAAGTGTACATGTTCCCACCTCCACGCCAGGGAGCTGGACTACTTCCCCAAGGGTTTTCAGAGATGGAGGTGGGGCTGTTATGCCATTCAGACCAGACCTGCCAGGTGCTTGGCTTTCAGATCACCGCACCCTTCTAGGTTGCCATATTCTTCTCCAGGGGATCTTCCCGACCCAGGGATTGAACCTGCATCTCCTGGGTCTCCTGCATTGTGGGCAGATTCTTTACCCGCTGAACCATCTGAGAAGCCCTCTAGAGGGCCCAGCTGATCTCAGAGGATGAGGTCCTGGCTGGAGACTGCCCACCTGGTAGGTGCCAGCACTGGGAAGGTTCTCTCCTGCAGCTGGACAAAGGACAGGCTAAAAGAGAAATGGAAATATTTACAAAAGGAGTTCCTTTTGTCTCCTTACCTTACCCCAGATCATTTGCTTTCTAAGAAAGAGAGCCTGGAACAAAGAAAATGTCCCTTTTTATAACATAACCATATCAATTACATTTCACTGCTACACCATTACGGCACATTGTGTTATAATCCCACTGTTAATGGCCTCAGCTCAAAAGCCTCCTGCACTCCCCTTTGCCCTCCTGACAACCTGGCTTTTAGCTAAGTCACTTTATCTACTGCAATTTGGTCAAGAGTCCTTCCTCCTTCAGTCAAGCCCATGCCAATAATGGCAGCAACTTTCCCGGGCCCTTCCAAGAGGGCTCTATTAAATATGTCCTACCTCTTGGAGGTTAATTTTCAATGTTTCTGTGGATTAATAAACCAGCTGTGCTTCTTTAACTTGAGTGTGCACACAAGTCACTGGGAATCTTGTCAAAATGATTGAACACATGTGGGGGAGGGCCTGAGAGTCTGCATTTTTAATAAGCTCCCTGGCGATGCTGCTGTGGCACCAGGCCTACCCTTTGAATAGCAAAGAACCGGAGGGCTTGAGAGTCAAAGCCGGTTCCTCCCACGCCATGCCGGCCCTCAGCGCAGCAGAGGGCTAGGACCTCTGGTCTTAGCTTTGCTCCTTTTCCTCTGGTCTTTCTTTCAAGTCACTGGTGCCTTAGCCACTCTGGGGAGATGTGAGAGGCACAGAGGGCAAGAGGGTGGTTTGGGCTTGTCATGGCACCCCTGGCTCTGACATGTGATGAAGAAGTTGGTGTCTTTTCTGGGCATAAGAATGGCCCATGTGATCCCAATTTGAAGAACTCACAGCAGTTCAGAATAGCAACAGTACCTCCAACGTCTAATATATGTGTTTCTCAGGTGGCGCTAGTGGTAAAAAAATCCTCCTGCCAATAGAGGAGGACATGCGTCAGGAAGATCCCATGGAGAAGGGCATGGCAACCCACTCCAGTTTTGTTGCCTGGAGAATCCCATGGACAGAGGAGCCTGGCGGCTACAGTCCATACAGTCGCAAAGAGTCAGACATGACTGGAGCAACTTAACATGCAATGCCTAATACATAAGGTACATTGTTATAAATAAAATCTTTGTGACTCGGGAACCGCAAGGAAGCGATTTCAAGGATCTTGGCCTGTGACCACTGACTTGGAACTAGGAACCATGAGTACACTTTGGCTGCCAGAAAACTCAGAGCTAAACTCAGTGAGCAGTTTTGAAGATGGAGGAAGAGAGAATTCGGGTAATTTATCAAAGATTAAGACTCTTGGCCAGGCCCTGAACTGACCTAGTCATCCTGCCTCGTAGGCGAGTGTCACTTTCAACAAGCTCCTCTGCTGCTGTGTTAAGAACCAGTGCTGACTCACCATGTAGACTTATCAACACCCTGAACCTCCATGTCTCAATTCAGTTTTTTGTAATATAGAGACCATAGAGCTGATAAAATTCAAAAATTAAGTATTTAATATCATATACATTTATAAATGTATACCTATAATATTGAACTACATTCTCAGTGTTGACTGGAGAAAATAATACCACAGATAAATGACCAGTCTGAGCAGTACTATGTTGGCTCATGAAGTCAATGACCGGCTGGAAAGAACTCAAGCTGAAGCAGGACAGATGTGGGTTCAAATCCAGAGTCTGGGCTTCCCTGGTAGCTCAGATGGTAAAGAATCTGCCTGCAATGCAGGAGACCCGGGTTCAATCCCTGGGTCAGGAAGATCCCCTGGAGAAGGGAATGGCTACCCCACTCCAGTATTCTTGCCTGGAGTATCCCCTGGACAGAGGAACCTGGTGGGCTGCAGACATGGGGTTGCAAAGAGTCAGCACGACTGAGCAACAAACACTTTCACACCAGAGTCTGCGACCTTAATAAAATAGTAAACCTATTTGTGCTTCAACTGACAAAAAAAAATTACAAAGTAAATCATGTTCTTTATCACTCAAGGTCATTGTAGGTACAAAAAACACTCAGTGAATGATAAATAAGAATAGGAGTTGTTTTTTTTTTTAACATCTCACTGGTTGTAGGTCACAGAGACAGTGAAAGACAGCAGGACCAGGGGAGCTGAGGAGAACAGCAAGGTCATAGCCAGTGGAAATTAAAGGCAGAAAACGTAGGAGCCTGAAACCCAACGGGCAGAGAGGCAAGTGTGGATTCCCAAGGGCAAGTCGGATGCAAATGGACGGTGGAGGTGCATCTCGGCAGAGGGAAGACAGGCCAGGACCAATCATCAGAATGAAGCCGTGGTTCCGCAGACCAAGCACACACAATGTAGGGGTTCAGGAGGCAAAGGGAGACACTGAGTTGGAAAGCCAGACAAGTTGGTGGGAAAGAAACACACCCACTCCTAGAAACGCGCAGCAGGAGGCTAGGAGTTGACCTTGCTGGAGGCAAGTGCCTGGCCCCGTCAGGAGCCCTTCAGCGCTTTCCATTAGGGCATAGACAGCTCCAAGCCGGCAGATCAGGGCGGGTAAGTAGCAGAAGTCATAACATCTGGCTGGGCTGCAAAGAGAATATTGGGGCAGCCACTGACAGCGGATTCTGACACAGCACCGTTAACATACTCCTGACCCACATTCATTTTGTCCAAAGATGCTCTTCAAAATTGAGTCTTTCGTTGAGAAGACATGCATCCAGATCTGCTTTGAGCAGGGAACATAGCTGCATGCAAAATAAGAGGTTAGAGAGGACCTGTTTTACACCATCACTCTACACTGAGAAGCAAAGCATCCTACTTTGTATTCACATTCTGATTTCCAGATAAACTGTCAGGTCCCTCTGCCAGATTTTTATGGCTAATTAGAAGGTTGCAAGAAGCAGATGTTATGAAACTATCTATGACTAGTCCTTAATGGTGGATGACAAGAACTCAGCACCCTTTCTTAATTACATAAGACATAGTGAGAGGCATAAAAAAAAAACAGAGGGAAAACTTGTCAAAGCCTCACAAGGTATCAAATGGTTAATCACCCACATCGAACCTGAACACGTCTTTACTATGTAACTCAGAACACAGATCCCCCCACCCTTTAGCTGAATAATATTATAAGGTGTGCATTCTCCTGTGTTTTAATAACTAAAATATCATTTCAGGTTTTAATAACTAAAATATGAACTCCTGCATGAAATAGGTGAATTTCCTGGTTAAAACTTCCCTGACAAGAAAATTTGCATTTTATTAAATATAGATACAGTTTTGCTGCATCAGATCACATTCAGTGGGATAAAAAGAAGACACAGTGCCTAGAAAAGTGGGCTCTTGTCCCATGAACATGATGGCTACAGCAAAAAATGTTTGAGATCTTGCTCTGTGGTAGGCATGGTGTAAGCTTGTGGCCAGGCAGCATCTCAGCTCTCACTTGCTGTTGTCCATTGTTCAGTCACAAAGTCACGTCTGACTCTTTGCGACCCCATGGACTGCAGCAAGCTAGGCTTCTCTGTCCATCACCAACTCCCAGAGTTTGCTCAAACTCATGTCCATTGTGTTGATGATGCCATCCAACCACCTCAACCCTCAGTAGGTGGGCATTTTATTAGCCTCATTTTTCAGAAAAAGGAAACTAGTAATAATAATAACAATGACAACCACAGAAGCCACACCAGCTACAACTGTTGGCGGTTATCAGGTATTTATATGTCTTCACGTTACATACATCATCTTATTTAATAGGGCTAGTGCCACAGTGATTTCTACTTCCACTTAATAGAAAAAGAAACTAGGACTCCAAGAGACTGAGCGACATACCCAAGTGATTGTAAGTATAAAGTCAGAATTCCAACCTTAATCTTCCTGACTCTTAAATATAGTATATTTAATCTCTGGGCTAGGCTGCTTCCATCTGGTTGGGTGACTGTTATGGGCTGAATAATATTCCCCAAAATTCATATTTTGAAGTCTTAGCCCTCAGTTTCTCAGTATGTGACTGTATTTGGAAAGAGAAACTTTAAACAGCCAATGAAGGTAAAATGAGGTCATATGGAAGGGGCCCTAATCCAACATCACTAAAGTGAGATTAGGGCACAGACAGATCTATCCAGAAAGTCATGTGAAGATTCAGGGAAATGGGGGAGGAATGGACTGAGAGTTTGGGATTCAGTTCAGTTCAGTTCAGTCACTCAATCATGTCCCACTGTTTGTGACCCCATGGACTGCAGCACACCAGGCCTCCCTGTCCATCACCAGCTCCTGGAGTTTACTCAAACTCATGTCCACTGAGTCGGTGATGTCATCCAGCCATCTCGTCCTCTGTTGTCCCCTTCTCCTGCCTTCAATCTTTCCCAGCATCACGGTCTTTTCAAATGAGTCAGCTCTTCACATCAGGTGGCCAAAGTATTGGAGTTTCAGCGTCAACATCAGTCCTTCCAATGAACACCCAGGACTGATCTCCTTGAGGATGGACTGGTTGGATCTCCTTGCAGTCCAAGGGACTCTCAAGAGTCTTCTCCAACACCACAGTTCGAAGGCATCAATTCTTCAGCATTCAGCTTTCTTACAGACCAACTCTCACATCCGTACATGACTACTGGAAAAACCATAGCCTTGACTAGATGGACATTTGTTGGCAAAGTAATGTCTCTGCTTTTTAATGTGCTGTCTAGGTTGGTCAGAACTTTTCTTCCAAGGAGTAAGCGTCTTTTAATTTCATGGCTGTAGTCACCATCTGCAGTGATTTGGGAGCCCCAAATAAAGTCTGTCATTGTTTCCACTGTTTCCCCATCTGTTTGCCATGAAGTGATGGGACCAGATGCCATGATCTTAGTTTTCTGAGTGCTGAGTTTTAAGCCAATTTTTTCGCTCTCCTCTTTCGCTCTCACCAAGAGGCTCTTTATTTCTTCTTTGCTTTCTGCTGTAAGGGTGGTGTCAGAGGGGGAGGGGGTGGTAGGACTCTTCTAATTTGCAGTCAGCTGGGCACACATGTGGTTCACCTGGGCACCCCATCTATGGCTCATCTGAAGTGGGGGCAGTCTTTTGGGACTGAGCCCTTGACCAGTGGGGTCTGCACTAACAGGCATTGCAGATACTGTCTTCCCATGGCTGTATCCCTGCCCAGCTGGGAAAACAATGTCTCCTGCTGCCTCCCCAGCCCGTTCAGGGGCTGGCACCAGGACAGATGGTAACAGAGGGGCCTGTGCCCTCTGTATCCCCTCAGAGCCCCTCCCCCTGTCACCAGGAGCACCTGCCCGGGGCCGAGTCTTGGGCCTCTCATTCCTCCGTCAGGAACAGACCTCAGCCCACAGGTCAGCTCTCCCTTCTTTACAAGCGATATTCGATTTTCCACCTCCAGCTCTGACCTCATCTGGAATTGGATCTCTTAAGTGTATGACTAGCCTTCAAACTCCTCCCTGAGCACAAATTCCCAACCAGATATACCCTCTTCCTCCAGAGAAATTCCCTCTCCCAACTTGCTGAATTCTTTATGTGTGTTCATTAAATGCATATTGAGTTCTCAGTGTGTGCGAAGCATAGCCCTTGATGTTGGAGGTACAATAAAAGAATAGGATCAGGTCCCTGTCATCAAAGAGCTTATAATCTAGTTGAAAATATGTGTGGCTGAGCTCGATGAAGGAGTTGACAATGAAAGCAGTGGTCTTGGTGTCCTGCGCTATCCGTCTATAAGCTCCACCGCACATAGTATAAGGGAAATGCTCCAGGAAGTGAACAAAATGTGAAATCAAATGAAGGATTGCAAAACCTACTGAGGCGAAGGGGCAGGGCACAACCTTTAAAAGAATGACAGCCACTGAAGACACAACATAAACTGGTCAGAACCAATCAGGTCCAAGATGGCAGACAATTGAGTTCCACTAGGCCTTGACTCTCCGTAGATGCTCATTGTATTACATTAGCATGCTAAGTGACACGCCCACAGGCACCGAGACAGTTCTGAGGCCGATCGTAAAAGGTCAAAAAGTGGGTGGTGGCCTGATTCCTGGAAATCCCCAACCCTTCCCCAAAATAGTTGAAATAATCCTCCCACTCATTAGTCTATGAAATTATTACCCACCCTATAAAATCTAGTAGTGAAAGTAAAGTCCAATGCGGTAAAAAAGGCAACATTGCATAGAAATCTGGAATGTTAAGTTCATGAATCAAGGTAAATTGGATGTTGTCAAGCAGGAGGCTTCCCAAGTGGTGCAAGCGGTAAAGAACCCACCTGCCAATGCAGGAGACATAAGAGACCAGGGCTCAATCCCTGGGTCAGGAATATCCCCTGAGGAAGGACATGGCAACCCACTCTAGTACTCTTGCCTGGAGAATCCCACAGACAGAGGGGGTGGGCTACAGTCCATGAGGGTCACAAAGAGTTGGACACGACTGAGGCAACTTAGCACAAGCAGAAGATGGCAAGAGTAAACATCTATGTCTTAGGAATCAGTGAGCTAAAATGGATGGGAATGGGCAATTTTAATTCAGATGACCATTATATCTACCACTGTGGGCAAGAATCCCTTAGAAGAATTGGAAGAGGCCTCATAGTCAACAAAAGAGTCTGAAAAGCAGTACTTAGAAGCAATCTCAAAAATGACAGAAGAAGCTGAAGCTGACCGGTTCTATGAAGACCTGCAACAGATTCTAAAACAAACACAAAAAATGTCCTTTTCATCATAGGGGATGGGCACAACATAGGACAGAAACAGTAAGGACCCAACGGAAGTAGAAGAGACTAACAAGAGGTGGCAAGAATACACAGAAAAACTATACAAAAAAGGTCTTAATGACCTGAATAATCAAGATGGTGTGACCACTCACCTAGAGCCAGACATCCTAGAGTGTGAAGTCAAGCAGGCCTTAGGAAGCATTACTATAAACAAAGCTAGTGGAGGTGGTGGAATTCCAGCTGAGCTATTTAAAATCCTAAAAGATGATGCTGTTAAAGAACTGCACTCAATATGCCAGCAAACTTGGAACACTCAACAGGGGCCATGGGACTGGAAAAGGACAGTTTTCATTCCAATCCCAAAGAAGGTCAGTGCCAAAGGATGTTCAAACTACTGTACAGTTATGCTCAGTTCACAAAGTTATGTTCAATCCTTCAAGCTAGGCTTTAGCAGTACATGAACTAAGAACTTCAATATGTACAAGCTGGCTTTAAACAAGGCAGAGGAACCAGAAACCAAATTGCCAGCGTTTGTTGGATCATACAGGAAGCAAAGGAATTTAAGAAAAATATCCACATCTGCTTCATTGATTACGCTAAAGCCTTTGACTACGTGGATCTCAAAAAACTTGAAAATTCTTAAAGAGATGGGAATACCAGACCACCTTACCTGTCTCATGAGAAACCTACATGCAGGTCAAGAATCAGTAGTTAAAACCGGACATGGGACAATTGACTGGTTCCAAATTGAGAAAGGAGTATGACAAGGCTATATATTGTCACCCTGCTAATTTAACGTCAATGCAAAGTATATCGTGAGAAATGCCAGGCTGGATGAATCACAAGCTGGAATCAAGATTTCTGGGAGAAATATCAATAACCTCAGATATGTAGATGATACCAACGTAATGGCAGGAAATGAAGAAGAACTAAAGAGCCTCTTGATGAGAGTGAAAGGGGAGAGTGAAAAAGCTGGCTTGAAACTCAACATTTAAAATGCTAAGATCATGGCAGCCAGTTCCATCACTTCATAGCAAATAGAAGAGGATAAAGAGGAAATAGTGACAGATTTTATTTTCTGGGGTTCCAAAATTACTGCAGATGGTGACTGGAGCCATGAAATTAAAAGACATTTGCTCCTTGGAAGGAAAGCTATGACAAACCTAGATAGAAAAGCAGAGATATTATTTTGCCAACAAAGATTTGCATAGCTGAAGCTATGATTTTTCCAGTAGTCACATATGGATGTGAGAGTTGGACCATAAAGAAGGCTGAGCACCGAAGAATTGATGCTTTTGAACTGTGGTGTTGGAGAAGACTCTTGAGAGTCCCTTGGACAGCAAGGAGATCCAACCAGTCCATCCTAAAGGAAATCAGTCCTGAATACTCATTGGAAGGACTGATGCTGAAGGACTGATGCCAAGTCCTTTGGCCACCTGATGCAAACAGCCAACTCATTGAAAAAGACCCTGATGCTGGAAAAAATTCAGGGGAGGAGGAGAAGAGGACGACAGAGGATGAGATGGCTAGAAGGCATCACCGACTCAGTGGGCATGAATCTGGGCAAACTCTGTGAGATAGTGAAGGACAGGGGAGCCTGCCATGCTACAGTCCATGGGGTTGCAAAGAGGCAGCCACAACTTAGCGAATGAACAATGACTACAACGAAAATTTGTGACTCAGTACCCTGGAGCCTCTCATTTTCTGAGATGACCCACACTGGAGTGTGGATCTCCCTGAATAAACCTTCTTTCACTTTGCCATGGTTTGTTCTTGAATTCTTCCTTATGAGAAGCCACGAACCAGTGCCCTGTCCCAAGGACTAGCTTGAGACCTGGGGTGTGACCGTCCTCTTGCACCACACCTTTCTCTCCTGAAGCACTCCCTGACCTTCAGGGGCAACAGGACCACATATGTAAAGCACCTCTCTCTGTGGATGCTTCTGTGCAATTTCAGGTGTGAGCTTGGGGATTTCCTGCAAATACTGTTGCCTTTCTCTGGGTGACTCAAAGGTAATAACTGACTTTCCCTTTTCCAGTTACAGCACTCTGCTCATAACATCACGATCAAGCTTTTAGAGACAGAACAGCTAAAAACTACTCCCAGTAAATGGACACTGATGAGTCAAAAACCCTTAAAAGCTGTAATCAGGGGCCAGTGTGATGCATCGAGTTCCATGGTTGGGCAACCAGGAGTCACCTACAGGAAAGGATAACAATTATTCCCATCAGCATGAATGTCGTTTCACTCCCCCCACCCCTCCAACCCCCACGCAGCACCTGGCTTCCCGTTAATTTACCTGTGACATGTTGCTACACTTAATTGCATTTGACAATTAGTAACATTTCAACACCTCTTTTAATGGAACAATTAAGAGAGTGCTTGTCGTGGTTGCAAGAAAATATATGAGCTGATTTTTCAGAGGAAAAGGAAAGAAAATACTAAACATAAACCCCCAGCGGTGATTCAGTTATAGACAGATTTGAAGTAGGCCCTTTCCCTTTCTTCGCATTTTGCAAGAATGATGGGCCAGCACGCCTTTTCGTGTTTGTTTGTGTGTTGCTTGGTTTCCCTGAATGAGCATTTCTCCACCAGACAGCTCCGGGCTGTTCATGCAGCCACGTGATGTTAATTACAAGGAAGAATGGATGCTAAGCGGTTGCTGTTACTCATTTCTCACCCGTGTTGTTGCATCGATTGCCTGGGATAGCAGATACCCTGAAGGCAGTACCTCTCACAGTTGGTGTGGGCCCCGGGGAGGGCTGAGAAGAAGCTCTGAGCCTTTGTCTCGGTTTCCAGTCCCCTCCAAATAACAGAGTCCTGGAGAAGTGTGGCCCCATGAAGTCCCTGGAAAAACCTAAAAATTGCTATTTTTTATTATCCAGCACCCCCACACACACACACACACACTTGCATTATTAAAACAGAAAAATTATGCTGCTCTGTGATTACAAAACTTACCTTACGGCGGTAGTTTACAAATCTTTAGACTCACCAGTAATGCAATATTGTCACTGTAAACAAGCCCACAAGGAGTGTATGCGCGAAACCTCATCTAATAAGAGCTGAGAAGGGCACAGAATTAAATGTCGCTTGCAAGGGTTCACACATTTTGTTTTCCAGAACAATCCTTTAGCAGAGTAGATAGAATGGATCACTGACGTGGTTTCTGTTAGAAAAAGTCCCAAGAATATGATGGACACGCTGGCTGAGGCTTACATTGCTGCCCCGGGCTAATCAAACTCAAGAGCAGATCCCACCTTTAAAGTCCACCGCCATCCTGGTTCTAGACCCATCGGATGCCGACTACCCATGATGGTGACCGCAACTCTCCTGCAACCATGTGGCCGCCTTCTGTTCCCTCCTGCCTGCCCTCCTGCAATGCCCTCCTCTGCTTGCCCCAAACCCACCACTAGTCAAGATACAGCGCACATATCATGCTCTTCACGAAGCTTCCCCTGATCCTTACCCCTCACTGCTTGGATGCCTCCTGTATCACTCATTCTTGCTTTGTCTTAGCAGCATCTGGACCATTTGCTCATGACTGAATAGACTGCAAACTCTGAAGCCAGGAATCTTATATGATTCTTTTTTAAATAGTCCATACACTCCAGTACAGTAGATGCGTATTTACATTCAGTTCAGTTCAGTCGCTCAGTTTTGTCCAACTTTATGGGACCCCCATGAACTGCAGCACATCAGGCTTTCCCTGTCCATCACCAACTCTCAGAGCTTACTCAAACTCATGTCCATCACGTTGGTGATGCCATCCAACCATCTCATCCTCTGTCATCCCCTTCTCCTGCTTTCAATCTTTCCTAGCATCAGGGTCTTTTCCAATGAGTCAGTTCTTCACATCAGGTGGCCAAAGTACTGGAGTTTCAGCTTCAACTTCAGTCCTTCCAGTGAATATTCAGGACTGTTATAATAATGTAATTATTATATTATAATAATATAATTATTTGCATTATGTAAATAATAATGTAATAATATAATTATTTACATTATTAATGATAATTATGATAATCAGGTATTCTTCAACAAGCATTTGTTGAATTAAATTGTATTGAATTGTCAGAAATGGAGTCTCACTTTTAAAAAAACACTGGTTTGATTGACAGTTGCCTTTTTTACCCTACCCATCCCCCAAAAGTGCCTGTACGGGTGAAAGGCTGGGAAAACAAAGAAAGCCATTTCTTCTCCTCTGGGTTCGATTTTAACACCCCTGCATCAGCTTAGGTTGGTGCATCACCCAGACTGGAGTGGCTGGGCGTTTGTAACCTGAGCGCTGTCACAATGTTCCCTGAGGCAGAGATGCAATCAGAAGAGCAATAATGACTGTCCATGAGCTGGAATGAACAACTTCATCTCTCAGGTCACAAGGGCAACCATCTTCTGAGATCCAGCACAGGTTTATCACCATTCTTTCTGTTCCTTTCCACCCTGACATTCCCTTTTCCCTTGCCCCTCACATTGCAGCATGTACCCAAGGGCCCCCAACTGGACTGTCTGAGCATCTATATAGAGCTTCACAGGCCCCATCCCTCTCTGGGTCAGGAAAGAAGGGGGTCACTGGTTCAAAAGATGGGCTTAGTTTCTTCTTGCCCTGAAATCCTCATCAGTTGTGTCTTCCCAACACACACATCCACACACAGCTAACTGCACATGTTAATGCCACATCTTGCTAATTGTATTACCCTTGCTGGTTATGATTAAGGTCTTGCTTTCAGGACACAGAGAGAAGCAACCACGTAATGATCAAGGAGACAAATGGAGCGTATCACTGCAGCCACCGTGCAGCGATAATGAGTTACATAAATCAAAAGTTCGGTAATTTACCTATCAGATGGAACAGTGAATAGGGATTTTTCAGTTATTGTGATTGTTTTGTGATAGATTTTTTTAATAACTCTTGTACATAGATGTTCTGGAAACTAGAAATGTGTTTTCCTAAGGGAGGCAAGCAGAATGCTGTGCAAAGAACACGGTGGTTTGATGAGTCCAGAGACTCGAGCTAATTTTAGGTCTGCCACTTTGGGGAGAGAAGCCAGATCCTTTCTCTGGCTTTCAGATTCTTCCATCAAATACTGTAGAAGGTTCTTTGATATCCTGAGGGTCCCTTTCTCACTAAGATTCTAGGTACCATACTCCCCAGACAAAATGCCATAGGGTGTCTCTTGCCTTCCACTTTCCAGAGAGCTGAAGATTTAGTGAAAGCAGACCAGTCCTTCATTAACTAAAGAAACATGAATTTTTCCTTACTGTGTGTGCATTCCTTTACTCTGTAGACCCTACACCAAATCAAGGGATGGTATAAGCCTCTTCCTCTTTTTACACTTGGTGAAATGGTTTGTCTACATGTGTAATTAGATGATGTCATCCACGATAATTTGTCCTGGTTTAGAGCACAAATTGTTTGCATGATAAACTATTTTGTTTTGTTGTTATTTGAGGGTTAATACTTAGAAACTTTGAGGAACTAAGTAACTTTTGGACCCAGGGGATGAATAGCTCATTTTATTCCAATTTCCCAATGGAATAAACTTCAGGGAGTAGGATATCTCCTGAGTCACACCCAGACTAAGGCAACAAGAGCCCCAGAGAGATTGCTAGATTCAGAAAGGGGTCTAAGAACAAGATTCCTTTTGAGGGGTGGTGGCCAAGAACACATGTATGTACATGTATAAGTGTATACATGTGCATGCCTATACATGTATGTTTGGATATATGTACCTGTGTATATTCACATGCATGTTTCTCTGTGTGTTTGTATATATGTGTGTTCCTATAAATGTGTACATGCATGTGTATCTTCTGTATGTGATGTATGTGTATGTTTATATATATCTGTGTTTGTGTGTCTGGGTACATGTGTATCATGCCTGCATATGTGTGTGTGTGTGTGTGTGTCTGTGTATATCTATATATGTGTGTATATGTATGCATGTGTGTATTTCTGTATCTATAAGTGTGTGTACATATGTATATGTAGAATGGGGTATTGATGTCTCCTGGTTTAAGTCCCTGGATCAAATGATGGTTACATTTATGATAAAGAGGATGAGTTTGCCATAATTTCACCCCTCCCCAAACCACTGGGCTCTGCCTCCCTTTCCAAACAAGGATCCTTTCAAACTCCAACCGCAGGAAGAAAACAATAATCTTGTCTGCATGGAAAGAGACTCGCCAAGCATGAAGCACGTTGGCGCTGGCTCCATTAGAAATGAACAGATAAACAAACAAATGGGAGCTTGGAAAGAGGAGATGGTTTATGAATAAAACAATGTTTTATTAAGTTGCTATTAAATTTCAATTGAACAGTGCTTGGGATACATAGGCACAGACGTATTCCTGAAACTAATTGGTTTTCCACATCTGCCTTGCTTCCTAATTGGACTAATTACTGCACTGTAGGAGAATGTTCGTTGTACTACAGAAAGCAAGAAACCTTGATTTACAGTGAGAGGAGCAGCAATTAGAGGGAATTAATTCATAAAGCAACATCTAAATAAATCATATTATGAGAAGACAGCACTGTAATTATTGTGACTGGTGGGTCCCTGGTGGGGGAACATCAAACTCAAACCTCAAAGCAAGCAGCTGAATTCTCCTCGGATCACCGTAGCGTCTCCAATTTCATCAAGCATGTACCACCTATTCTTTAAGGGCTAATTGAGGCTCCATGTCAAAAACAATATGGCCCAACACTTCTCTTTTCTAGCGGCAGCGGAAAAAAGCATCAAGTTCTCTCCACCTCATATTTGTCCTTTGTCAGAATTAAATATGAGTTCAACACAACATGGGTAATGGGTTATGGCTGCAGTTTCAAAATGGGATTCTCTGCAAACTTAAGTGTCATTATGAATCTTCTCCTGACATCCAGTGGCATTTTGGGGGTTGTAGCTAACAGTGCTTATTTGTACGAATAGCATGTTAAACTCCAGAGTTTCAATAATTCATCTCCCCTTGCTAAGGAGTCACAGGTGAAGGTCCTGTTTGACCGGAAAGGTTCTCAAGGCCCCACAATGTTTACACTACTCCGTCCCCTTTGACAGCAGAGATACTCTATTTCCCTTTTTTCTTTTTTCCTTCTTTTTGTTTTATTTTTTCCCCTTCTTCTTACTGTCATTCAGACTGGACCTGGGAACTCATGAACAGCCTCCAGAATAAATTTTTTGAGCCTCAGTCCCCCCGTGCATTAAAAATTCAGTGATTTTCTCCTAACTAAACTTCCACCTGTGATATGCTCTAAATAGGGTTTTCTCACGTTTTCATATCAAGGCACATGTACAAAATGATGTCTATACAACACAAGGGACCTCAGAGAGGTTGTTTGTGGCCCAAAGTCATCTAAGGCTCTGAATCCAGGCTCTGGCCATCCCCAAACCTACCCTCCTAGTACTGAGGGAATCGGGGCCTGGGAACTCCTGTGACCCACTGGTGCCATGGACACCCACTGGGGAACTCTTCCCCAAAGAAGCTTCACTCCCTACTTTGAAAGAGCCTCCTACACTCAGTGGCCTGGAGTAGCCCCGTTCTGCAGCCCTCGGCTTCACAACAGGCCATTACTCTCAGCAGGTTGCGAGAAGGCATTGCCTTTGCTCACCTCCATCTGCTGGCAGAGACGTGGGGACCCGTCGGAGGAAAACACTGCAGGAAAATAACCTCCAGCGTAACCACACGCAGTGCAAGGGCTCTCAACTTCCCTTGGAAGGGGGACTTCTTCCCTGACTATTAAATCAGGAGGTCAAGAGTCTAGCAGGGGTCAGAGAAATCTTGCGAGGAATATTGTTGACTTCCAGGACTAATTGTTAAGAATGCGTGCCTTTAGACTCAAAAAGACTTGGATTTAAACCTATTTCTGTGATGTCTAAGCTTGAATATACTATGTAACTTCTGTAACTCAGTGTTCTCATCCTCAAAATGTGAGCAATAACACCTGCTTCATAAAGCTGTTATGAGGATTAAGTAACAAGTGTGTGTAAAGCATTTAGCTCCTTCCTAGGCCTGGAGAAGGGAAAGGCTGCCCGCTCCAGTATTCTGACCTAGAGAATTCCATGAGATTCATGGGATTGCAAAGAGTCGGACACAACTGAATGACTTTCACTTCACTAGGCCTAGATAAGTTTCAAAAAAATAAAAATTGCCATTACTATTGCTATTATTACTGCCCCGTCTAATTCTTTTGGCCATTCTAAAGTAACTTCACCAAATGGTCAACCATCTGAATGCCTCTGTGAAAGGAGATTTACTTTGTTCTGAGTCAGTTCCTTCACTTTTCAAGCAGTCACATAGCTCCTGATTTCTACTTCTGGATCTACATTATGTCAGACTGTGTCATTTCAAAACGATTCCTTTTGCCCAAATGTAATCATTTGGCATCATTTCCAAGTAGCTGAGTGAACTCTTTTTTCCCCATTAGGACTTGATCTTAGGAGAGCTTTCAACTGGGGGGTGTCCACAGAGGCTCACTTTGGGGATAATTATTCAAATACTGTTCTAGATTCTTCAAATCCAAAGCAATATCTACCCTGATCTCATGAAAATAATTGTACCCAAATTCAGAAAAACAATTGTCAATAGAGAACTGCTTTATGTCAAAAAAAAAAAAAAAAGAAGCTAATTTTATTTCTATTTATCTCCAAGCATTTCCTTAGGATGCAAATCTGAAAGAATAAATCTCCTTGTGACACAGAATAGTATCTCATGCCACATTCCCAGACCCATCTGGATTCTATGAGATGATGTAGGTAATGAGCTAATATAAAGTTGAATAAATGTGAACAAGTCCACATGAAATGCAATGGACTTGAACAACACAGGCAGCAGAGGATGACAAACAGACCATCTGGAATTGTCTGTGTAAGACGAGGGCTCCAGCAACACCAGCAAGCCTCATCAGGGTGAAGGCACTCTTGGGTGGGACCTCGGTACATGCTCACGGGGGGCCTTCTCTCTACATATTGAGGCCTGAGAAGTGGCCAGAGTACAGCTGGCCCCCAGCAGAAGCTCCCACCACCTCCATCTGCTCTCTGTTTTGTGGGGTGAGAGTGGGAGCAGCTTCATAAGGGGAGATGCACATTTGCAGCTCAAACATCTAGCAGTCTAAGCCTAGGTGCTGGCTCTCGGGGGATGCTGAGAAACACAGCTGGCTGCTGCTGTCTGGGATGCTTGTGGTGCTCAGGACCAGCCGGAAGCTAAGTTTTGGCATTGCCCCTCCCTCTGCAGAAGGGGAAGCCCTTGATCCCAGCTAGCTCAGTATCAGGCAATCCAGGCTTCCGAGCTCATGCACTGGACATCCCTCTTGTTTCTCCTGACTCCCAGCTCCACATCCTAACAGCCATGTGATTTTAGGAAAGCAACTTGGACTCTCTGAGCCCTCACTGTCTCATTAGTAAATGTGAGTGCTACTCAAGCTTATCCCACAAGATTATGGTGTGAGGAGTAAATGAGATGCTGTGCATAAAAAGCTCTTAGTCAGCAGTAGTGATGCCCTGGGCTCTCAGGTTTTTTACGACAATCCATTGGGAACATCGTCCCTTCCAGGACCAGGAGGCTGGGCAGTTAAATCCAATCCCATCTTCTCTCTGATGTTTCATAGTCATATCATATTAAGCTGTGTCAAATCACCTTCGTATGATGGAGAAGAATTAACATAATATGATGTTGGAGGGCATGTTGCTACTCGATACACCATAAATTCCTCCATTCAAAAGCAAAGCTGCACAGCCAATTACCTGCTCTTTAGCAAAATTTTCATCCAGCATGTGCCAGAAAGATGAGCGATGTTTCAGGCAAGCAGACAAGGATCCATCCTGATTTGTGATGCTTAATGCCATAGCAAGGAGACCTTGCAATTGGTTCCCCAGCTAATGTGAAAAGTGTAGAGAGATAATGTCACTTCAGAAAGATATAAACCCGGAGGGGCAGAGATTTGTTCATCATTGTCTGCCCTTTTCTCTGTCTCTCTTTCTCTCTATATATCTATCTTTATCTCTCTCTCTAACACAACTGAGCGACTTCACTTTCACTTTTCCCTTTCATGCACTGGAGAAGGAAATGGCAACCCACTCCAGTATTCTTGCCTGGAGAATCCTAGGGACGGTGGAGCCTGGTGGGCTGCCGTCTATGGGGTCGCACAGAGTCGGACACGACTGAAGCGACTTAGCAGCAGCAGCTATCATTATCTTTCTATCTCTCTATTTCCTCACCCACGGAATCTAGCCACCACAGCTTGAGGGGAGCCAGGTACATTCAGAGGCCTCACATGTGGATTTCAGCCTTCAGCCCTGGTGCAGATCTCAGCCAACAGCCAGCATCAACCACTACATGTGCAAGAGGGACAAGGCTTCAGTGATTCCAGCCCCCAGACTAAGGTCTTCCAGCTGAGACCCCAGACATTGCAGAGCAGAGAAAATACCCTCATCGAAATCCCTGACCCATAGAATCTAGAAGCATAACAAATGTTTCTTTCATACTAGTAAGTTTTAGGGTAATTTATTATGTATCCATAGTAACTAGAATATCATCTTAATAATAACAGGCTTAATAATAACAGAGCTTTAAAGCTTTTCATATTCACTGCTCACTTAATCCCCAATGGGGAACATATTATTACTCTCCTAATTTTATGGAAAGGCAAAGTTCCTTGATTAATAGACAGAGCTAGCAGATGGTAGAGCTAACATTAAAACCAAAATCTTCTGGCTCCAAATTTTGGGGTTATTTCCCTCTGCTACCTTTACTGGATCACACATTGTATTTTGGTGAACAGGAGACAGCCTCAATCAGCCCTGGGATCTTCAGCTGATTCTAGTGGCAGTGTAGCAAGTTACATGTAGTCGTAGTGGGATCAATTTGCCAGGATTCAGTTCCTGACTCTGCCTCCCAGGAGTTGTATTGTCACTGATCAGGACTCTTTGGGGTCTTCCCAGGACAGACCCCTCCCCCATATCCTCTGCTGTAGCTCCTCCTGAAGTACCCAGATGATAGTATCCAATGCATATTTCCTGAGTTTTTTGGATGCTAAAACCTATCACCAAATGGAAGATAACTCCTTGATCATCTTGAGCATGTAGACCCCAGACCTACTGGTACCTAAGGACTGATGATGTTAACCATCTTGTTCAGTTCAGTTCAGTCGCTCAGTCGTGTCTGACTCTTTGCAACCCCATGAATCGCAGCATGCCAGGCCTCCTTGTCCATCACCAACTCCCAGAATTTACCCAAACCCATGTCCATCGAGTCAGTAAAGCCATCTAGCCATCTCATCCTCTGTCGTCCCCTTCTCCTCCTGCCCCCAATCCTTCCCAGCATTAGGGTCTTTTCCAAGGAGTCAACTCTTCGTATGAGGTGGCCAAAGTATTGGAGTTTCAGCTTCAACATCAGTCCTTCCAATGAACACCCAGGACTGATCTCCTTTAGGATGGGCTGATTGGATCTCCTTGCAGTCCAAGGGACTCTCAAGAGTCTTCTCCAACACCACAGTTCAAAAGCATCAATTCTTTGGCACTCAGCTTTCTTCACCGTCCAACTCTCACATTCATACATTACCAATGGAAAAACCATAGCCTTGACTAGATGGACTTTTTTGACAAAGTAATGTCTCTGCTTTTAAATATGCTATTTAGGTTGATCATAACCTTCCTTCCAAGGAGTAAGCGTCTTTTAATTTCATGGCTGCAATCACCATCTGCAGTGATTTTGGAGCCCCAAAAAATAAAGTCAGCCACTGTTTCCAGTTTCCCCATCTATTTCCCATGAAGTGATGGGACCAGATGCCATGATCTTAGTTTTCTGAACGTTGAGCTTTAAGCCAACTTTTTCACTCTCCTCTTTCACTTTCAATAAGAGGCTCTTTAGTTCTTCTTCGCTTTCTGCCATAAGGGTGGTGTCATCTGCATATCTGAGGTTATTGATATTTCTCCCGGCAATCTGGATTCCAGCCTGTGCTTCTTCCAGCCCAGCGTTTCTCATGATGTACTTTGCATATAAGTTAAATAAGCAGGGTGACATATACAGCCTTGACATACTCCTTTTCCTATTTGGAACCAGTCTGTTGTTCCATGTCCAGTTCTAACTGTTGCTTCCTGACCTGCATACAGGTTTCTCAAGAGACAGGTCAGATGGTGTGTATTCCCATCTCTTTCAGAATTTTCCACAGTTTATTGTGATCCACACAGTCAAAGGCTTTGGCATAGTCAATAAAGCAGAAATAGATGTTTTTCTGGAACTCTCTTGCTTTTTCGATGATCCGGTGGATGTTGGCAATTTGATCTCTGGTTCCTCTGCCTTTTCTAAAACCAGCTTGAACATCTGGAAGTTGACGGTTCACATATTGCTGAAGCCTGGCTTGGAGAATTTTCAGCATTACTTTGCTAGCGTGTGAGATGAGTGCAATTGTGTAGGAGTTTGAGCATTCTTTGGCATTGCCTTTCTTTGGGATTGGAATGAAAACTGACCTTTTCCAGTCCTGTGGCTACCTTAAGCTGATCAGATAATTGTGCACAAGCTAGACACAGACCTTAGGAATCCCCTCCCTCACCTTGCTGAAATGCTCACCTTTTAAAATGCTTTGCTGAAACCTTTGGGGAATTCAGGGATTTTTGGCCACAAGTCTCCCGTTCTTCTTGCTAAGCCCTGCAATAAACCTTTCTCTGCTCCAAATTCCATCACTTTGGTTTGGCCTCGCTGTGCATCAGGCATACGAATTTGTGTTCAGTAACAGTATGATTTGGGCAAATTAAGAGGTATGCTGAATTTCTTCATCAGTAAAAAATTTGCAATGATTCCTGGCACATCAGTGTTGTTCAGTCAATGTTGATCATGATTATGGTTTATAGAATCACTCTTAGTCTCAGGAAGAGGGACCCCTGCCCTAGGCCCCCCACTTCAGGAGGATGCACTTTGACCCATATCTCCAGTCATGCCCTACCCAGAGGGTGAAATTACCTGGAACCAGGAGGACAGAGCATCCTAGCCTGTGTCCTTCTCTCTAGAGTGTTCTTTGGGAATCCTGGGAATCCCTGTACACAGGCTGCAAGCCCACTTCCATGGCACAAACAATTACCATCTTTGATTCTTCCTCCTAAGGGCAGACTGTGGTTTTGTCCTATTCACCCAAGGCTGAAAGGTGGCCAAAACTTAGCTGCTTGCATGGGATGTGGATAAATCTTACACACGCCAACTCAGAATTCTCACATGTGTGCGCAACATACTCTCACATAACTCTTCTGTTATGAACAGAGTCAGGGATGGGAAGACAAAAGGTTGTGGATGATGAGCTAAGGCTCAAGATCTAGTTCTTCTTCTTCCACCTTATCCCATCATGTAACTCAGGAGTCCGAAAATTTGAAACTTGATTTGGGCTTTCAGGTTATTATGAAGGTCTCTTTCTTCAGACAGAAAACCAGAATGTATTCTTCTCAATATTTTTTTTAAGTTTTAAATATTTAAGATTGACAAGTTGATCCATAAAGAGACAAAAGTCAGGGATCCTAGCTGCCGAGTTCTTACAGGCATTCAGATGACAAATGAAAGACCAGAGTAGAGGTTAGGAGCTTTAAAAAGAATAAACAGAAGTGAGAGACATTCCAGCAGTAGAAATGATCAGCCTCACCCATGGGATGATGAGCTTGAGTCAAGTCCCACTGACTTCTCCGATTTCTCCAGTTAGTCCATGGATATAGGAAGGGATGATGCAGCATATTTGGGAAGGGAAGGGAATGTAGTCAGTTTAGGTCTGTGCATGCTGAGTTTAAGGTGCTGGCAAGCTGTCCACATGGTGAAGACTGTAGCTTGAGATGTATAGATTAGATTTGACATATGTTAAGGCATGATGCTGTGACTAGAATGGTAGAAAAGGACTGAGCATCACCTCGGAGGAAAAAAAGCCAGATACTATGCTGTATCAGTCAGGATAAGCTAAAGTGACGGATGGCCCCCACACCTCTGGAGCTTAGAGCATCAGAGGTTTATTTCTCACTCACGTGTGCATGGTGGGTTACTTGATGGCTCGGCCCCATGTTTTCTCACCAGGACCCATGCAGGTGAAAGAGCATGAGCATGACTGGTGGGACTGCAGAGAGAAAACAGATCACGGCAATTCACACGTTGGCTCTTAACACTCGTTCCTGGAGATGACGCATCATGCTCACATTTCAATGGGCAAAGCAAGTCACATGGTCAAGCCAGCCACCACCACAGTAGGAAAGTACAATTTCTCACAAGGAGAGGCAGTGATGATTTTTGAACAGTAATATAGTCAATGACATGCCATCCCAGAAGCAAGGGAAAAGCAACAAATAACATGTAAGGGAATCCCCATAGGATTATCAGCTGATTTTTCAGCACAAATACTACAGGCCAGAAGGGAATGGCAGGACATATTTAAAGTAATGAAAAGGAAACACCTACAGCCAAGATTATTCTAACCAGTAAGGATCTTGTTCAGATTTGATATAGAAATAAAAACCTTATAGACAAGCAAAAGCTAAGAGAATTCAGCACCATCAAACCAGCTTTACAACAAATGCTAAAAGAACTTAAAACACCTACAAAAATAAACTAAAAACAATTAATAAAATTATAAAAGAAACATATATATCAATAATTACCTTAAATATAAGTGGATCAAATGCTCCAACCAAAAGACACAGACCTAGCTGAATGAATACAAAAGCAAGACCTGTATATATGCTATCTACGAAAAACCCACTTCAGACCCAGGGACACATACAGACTGAAAATGAGGGGATGGAAAAACATATTCCATGCAAATAGAAATAAAAAGAAAGCTGGAGTAGCAATACTCATATCAGACAAAATAGACTTTAAAATAAGACAAGAGACAAGGAAGGGTTCTATATAATGATCAAGGGATTAACCCAAGAAGAAGACATAAAAATTGTAGATATTTATGCACCCAAAGTATAGAAGCACTTCAATACATAAGGCAAATGCTAAGAGCCTTAAAAGGGGGAAATCGACAGTAACACAATAATTGTCAGGGACTTTACCATTCCACCTACATGAATGGACAGATCATCCAGATAGAAAAGTAACAAGGAAACACAAGCCTTAAAGGACACATTAGGCCACATAGACTTAACTGTTATTTATAGGACATTTCCGTTCGAAAACAGCAGAACACCATTCTTCTCAACTGTACATGGGACATTCTCCAGGTCAGATTACATCTTGGGTCACAAAGCAAGCCTTGGTAAATTAAGGAAATTGAAATTATATCAAGCATCTTTTCTGACCACGACGCTATGAGATTAGAAATCAATTACAGGGAAAAAAAAACTGTAAGAAACACAAATACATGGAGGCTAACTAATACACTACTAAATAACCAAGAAATTGCTGAAGAATTCAAAGAGGAAGTGACATGCTATCCCAGAAAATGTCTTCTTACCCTTATTTTTTTATACTTGGGAGTGGGGTGCAGGACTGCTTTTAAAATAATTAATAGTAGTTAACCAAGTTATGTGGTAGGGAGAGGATTCAGTTTAGTTCAGTTGCTCAGTCTTGTCTGACTCTCTGAGACCCCAAGAATTGCAGCACACCAGGCCTCCCTGTCCATCACCAACTCCCAGAGTCCACCCAAACCCATGTCCATTGAGTCGGTGATGCCATCCAACCAGTTCATCCTCTGTCGTCCCCTTCTCCTCCTGCCTTCAATCTTTCCCAGCATCAGGGTCTTTTCAAATGAGTCAGCTCTTTGCATCAGGTGGCCAAAGTATTGGAGTTTCAGTTTCAACATCAGTCCTTCCAATGAATACTCAGGACTGATCTCCTTTAGGATGGACTGGTTGGATCTCCTTGCAGTCCAAGGGACTCTCAAGAGTCTTCTCCAACACCATAGTTCAAAAGCATCAATTCTCTGGTGCTCAGCTTTCTTTATAGTCTAACTCGCACATCCATACATGACTACTGGAAAAACCATACATAGCCTTGACTAGACGGACCTTTGTTGGCAAAGAGAGGATTAAGGTACTGATATTCCAAATGGGAGCAAAAGCACGCACAAACTTATAGAGATGAAACAGAGCATCAATTCTCTCAGTGAGCACTTATTTATCATCTAGTGATAAAGAATCCACCTGCCAATGCAGGAGACTTGAAGGAAACTTCAATTCCTGGGTCAGGAAGATCCCTTGGAGATGGAAATTGCAACCCATTCCAGTATTCTTGCCTGGGAAATCCCATGGACAGAGGAGCCTGGCGGGCTACAGTCCATGGGGTCGCAAAATAGTCAGATACGACTTAGCGACTTAACAACAACAGCACATACCTTGTACTAGGAAAAGATCGTCCAACAAACCCAGGAAATGGTCTAACATACCCAATAAAACTGAGTTATAGCCATAAGGAAAACAAACTGTTTTTTAGGGAGTAGTTTCTAATTGCTTTATATTCACTTACCATCCCTCCACAATAACTCAGTACGGTGATACTATTACTGTCAGTTTATAGATGAGGAGTGTGAGGTTCAGGGGTTATATAACTTCCCCCAAGGTTACACAGCTGTGTATGGTTAGAGGCTGGATTCCAACCCACTCCCAATTCTATTTCCCATTGAACTATCCTCAGCATTCAGAAGTCTGCCCCAAGTAAGAGGGAATTCTGGCACAGAGGGTACAGAACGAAGGCTATAAAAGAAACTGGGGAGCTAATTAATAGGCTGCACCAATTCACCTTAGATGGCATCAAAGAGAAAAAGCAAAGGCCCAAAATGGCGCCACTTGTGCTAAAACCCATGATATTATATTAAATACAATCACATTTAGATTTAATACATAACCTACTTACAATTTAGACTTTTGCCAGAAATGTAACTTTAATCAGCCAGTCTGGAATTTTCTGGTCAGCAGTAAGGTAATTTGTCTCATGGGCCCTCTCCATCCCCCAGAGGCAATCTGCATGATGAATCCCTTGCCTTTCCCTCTCCCCAGAAAGAAGATAACCTGGCCTAGGAGTAATCCTTTCTCTTCTTTTTCTAATAGCTCTCTTATCCCACTCTTCCTTCTATACAAACCTTCTATTTTGTACAACCCCTCAGAGTGCCCTTCTACTGGCCAGATAGCAAGCTGCCCAATTCATGAATCACTGAATAAAGCAAGCCTATTAGAAGTTTGTTTTTTAACAATGGTAAAGTTTATTCCTGGTGGACTCCTGGAGGGAGAGATGTTTTAACTAGACAGTTTTCGAAAAAAGAAATCACCTGAGTTAACTGTCAAAAAAGAAAGTAGTCACTATGTGAAAGTTCTGAGTTAAGTTTTATTTGGGTCAAAATGAGGACTGCAGCCTGGGAGGCAGCATTTCAGATAGCTCAGAGAAACTGCTCCCGAGAGGAGAGGGACAAGTCAGCATTATGTATGACTTTAGAGAAGGGAGGAGGGGGTGCATGCTGTCAAGCACGTACTTGGCAGTGGCTTGCTGCTAGTCAGAAGAGCAGATGTCACCATTAATGATTTTAGTGCTTCCCTAGATACGAGGAGATACAAGAAGTGGGTTCATAAAAACTCCTGGAAATATCTAACTATCTGAAGACCTGTTCTGCCAGTTTTTCCCACAGCACAAAATGTCTCATTCCTGATCGCCACCCTGAACTCCCTTCAGAGTGCATTGAAGGTCAGCAGATGTAGCAGCTCAGGGTTTAATCCTTGTAGAAGTAGCTGGCAAGTGCCAGTTTGTATTAATAGTTGGCAAAACGTTAAAGATCTTATTGGTTTTATTGAACAATTCGTGAATTGGGCGGCAACCCATCTAGCAACTACAAAGGAGCTCTGAGGAGTTGTACAAAGTAGAAGACTCTTATATGTAGGAGAAATTGGGACAAGGAATTTATAGCTGCTAAAATTGGATTGCTTGTGACAAGGTCATCTTCTATAGGGGACAGTAGGGGTCTATCTGGTAGATGACTTCATTAGTGTCGACCATGTAATTTCAGGTTGACTGGTTTAAGATTTCATTCCTGGGAGAGGCTAAAGTGAAGTGAAGTGAAGTGAAAGTCGCTCAGTCGTATCCGACTCTTTGTGACCCCATGGATTATACAGTCCGTGGAATTCTCCAGGCCAGAATACTGGAGTGGGTAGACTTTCCCTTCTCCAGGGATCTTCCCAACCCAGGGATCGATCCCAGGTCTCCTGCATTGCAGGCAGATTCTTTACCAGCTGAGCCACAAGGGAAGCCCAAGAATACTGGAGTAGGTAGCCCATCCCTTCCTCAAGGGATCTTCCCGACCCAGGAATCGAACCAGGGTCGGTCTCCTGTATTGCAGGCGGATGCTTTACCAACTGAGCTATCAGGGAAGCCCAGGAGAGGCTGAAAGTGTCATTAAATTAAGCATTAAGTCTTGGTTTGAAGATGTTTGGTGACAAGTGACTTCATTTGGGGGTCTGTTGTCTTCTTTTTAACATGAAGTACTGTCAAATATGGAAAACCAAGCATTGAGCAAAGCAACTAGTCTGAGACTGAGATGAGTAAGGGGAGTAGGAGACAGTGGAGAATTGATTTGCTGGAGAGACCATAGCAGTTTTTGAGCTCCAAACGAATAACCACCTCCTCTCCCTGTCTTTCCTATCTCCCAAGCAGGTTCAGACTATCTCATGAAGCATTTTGCATCTCTCTTCAACCATCATATTCTAGCTTCTATTACACACGCATCAGCCTTATCTTCCACCCAAGACTGTAAACTTCCTAATAGCTGCAACAGTGTCCTATTCATCTTGTTTTCCAATGCTTGGTATTTAGTAGCATCTCAGTGTGTCTGCCCAGTTGAGGATTGTTCCTCAAATAAGTCCCCTTGTGGGCAAGGAGAGTTGCCCTTGATTGGAGAAACTTTAATGGCTATGTTTTGAAGAGGGTTAAGGGGGACTTCTCCTGGGATGGGTGTAATTGGAGAGAAGGAAAGATTATTTCCAGAACATTAGGGGTTGCAGTTATTTGAAGGATCAAAGACAGTCTTCTCTGTCAACTCAGGATGCTCCTTTGCATTTAAAAGCAATGCCATTTACTTACAAATTGCAGTGTTTTTTATGCAAATGAGCCACTTCTGGACAGTTTCCTGTCCCCCAGATTAGCTAAGAAACATGAGGAAATGGAACAAGGATGCAGAATGCTGAGCCTGACCTGAGGCCTATTAAAAGAAAACTTCTATTTAATTATTCCTCTTTCTGAAGAAAGAGACAGTTAGAACCCAGTGAAGAGGCAGGAGGGGGCCACTTCAGGACTTTGTCAGAGCTGGCCCAAGATTTTGCTTTTATCACGCGGACTCTGGGTCTGGAGGTGGCCAGCAGAGCACATTTGACCAGACAGTGTAGGGAAATTGCCGAGAGCAGAGGCCTGTCCCAGGCCAGATCCGACCCGGACTTGCAGAAGAATTGTGACTTACTGAACCCCTTTGGCCTTCAGTTTCTCTGTTAAACAGGGAGACCCATCCCTGCCCTCTTTATATTCACGGTGAGAGAATATTAATCTGGTGGCTGCTATTCAACAATTCACAATTTATAAAGTGGTTGTGCATCCATTATCTCATTTGATCCCCGCAAGACCCCATGAGGCAGAAATTGTCATTATTTGCATTTCCAGTAGGAAAACTAGCACTGGTAGGTTAAATTGCGCAAAGTCACAAGGTCAGTGATGCGGGCGTGCTGTTTCCGACCCCACCTGACACTTCTTCCTCCCTCACAGATAAAATAATGACGAAAAGTGTACAGGAGAGAAATCTGTTTTTCTTTACCCATCTTAGGTTCTCCAGCAGGAATCCCATAAATGAGACTGGCCAAAGCAAGATTAACAAGAGGCAAATAAGCAGAAGTTCATTAATATGGGCAGTGAGTAACTTGGTTTGAATTTGAGCTTATAGATCATCTCAGGCCAAACAAAGGGAAAAGGGTTTGGGGCTCTTGGGCAGAAGAGGGGGCTGAGGACACAAGTCGTGGAAAGGTGACCAGGAAAATTACAATAGACTTGCTTTTTAGAAAAATGGTGTTTAGTAAATTTTGTTACCCAGATTTACATTGGTGATAGGAATCGTTAAGAGTCCTCCTCTTCCTGGAATGGGCAAGAAAGCACACAAGTGTGTTCTCACTCACACAGTTGTGTCCGACTCTTTGCGATCCTGTGGACTGGAGCCCACCAGGGTCCTCTGTCCATGGGATCCTGCAGGCAAGAATACTAGACTGGGTTGTCATTTCCTCCTCCAGGGGATCTTCCCAACCCAGGAATCGAACCCGTGTCTCTTGTGTCTCCGGCATTGGCAGGCATATTCTTTACCACTGAGCCACCTGGGAAGCCCATGGGCAAGAGAGACATCTCTACAAATGAAAATTTCCTTTCTGAAAAGAAAACTTGTGCCCTTCTTTTAGAGTTCTTCCTGCTGGTTTTCAACTGCCCTTTAACTCAAAATAACCCATATGCAAAGAGGTATATTTGGGGGCAGCATCTTCTGGTACCCTTTAGAAGATAAGCCACATCTAATAAAAATACTTCTTAAGAACTAAAGAGCCTCTTGATGAAAGTAGAAGAGGAGAGTGAAAAAGTTGGCTTAAAGCTCAACATTCAGACAACTAAGATCATGGCATCCGGTCCCATCACTTCATGGCAAATAGATGGGGAAACAGTGGAAACAGTGGGTGACTTTATTTTTGGGGGCTCCAAAATCACTGCAGATGGTGATTGCAGCCATGAAATTAAAAGATGTTTACTCCTTGGAAAGAAAGTTATGACCAACCTAGATAGCATATTAAAAAGCAGAGACATTACTTTGTCAACAAAGGTCCGTCTAGTCAAAGCTATGGTTTTTCCAGTGGTCATGTGTGGATGTTGGGCTATAAAGAAAGCTGAGCACCGAAGAATTGATGCTTTTGAACTGTGGTGTTGGAGAAGACTCTTGAGAGTCCCTTGGACTGCAAGGAGATCCAACCAGTCCATCCTAAAGGAGATCAGTCCTGGGTGTTCATTGGAGGGACTGATGTTGAAGCTGAAACTCCAATACTTTGGCCATCTGATGCAAAGAGCTGACTCATTTGAAAAGAACCTGATGCTGGGAAAGATTGAAGGCAGGAGGAGAAGGGGATGAGAGAGGATGAGATGGTTGGATGGCATCACCGACTCGATGGACATGAGTTTGGGTGGACTCCGGGAGTTAGTGATGGACAGGGAGGCCTGGTGTGCTGCGGTTCGTGGGGTTGCAAAGAGTTGGACACGACTGAGCTACTGAACTGAGCTGAACTAAAAGTCATGCATATACTAATTTATTTAATCTTCCCAACAATCCAATAAGGCAGGTACTATTATTATTTTCACTTACAGATGAGGAAAATGAGACACAGAGAGGCCATGATCACACAGCTAAGAGTTAACAGAACTGAGATTAGAATTTAGGAAGACTGGTCCTAGAACACATGTTCTTATGCCTTGAGCAATGATTTTTCCCATTTCCTGTGGCAGAGCAGAAGGACTCTGAGTAATTACAAGTATAATAGTCCTTGAAAAATGAAAGCACATATACACTCCTATTTCCCCTCTCTTCACCCTGAAATCTTTCCTCCTAACCATCACATTGCTAGGAACTCTACCATTAGCAATCATTTCTCTAGACAACGTTATTAGTTCTCCTTGCTTAAAGGCTCCTGCCTCCTTCCCCATCCCCCTACAGACACGTGCATGCACACAGAATGGTCTAAAACTCCAGCAGCATGTCCTCCATGACTCTGATTGCTTGCCTCTGTCCCTCCCCCTCCCTGCCTCACACCCTGCCTTCCCAACTCACCAAACCTTTGAAACGTACTTAAAGGGGCCACGCTCTCTTGCCTATCAGTGCAACTTCCAGGCTTCTCACTTGGCTAGTGGTAAAGAACCTGCTTGCCAATGCAGGAGATATATGAGATGCCAGTTCGATCCCTGGGTCTGGAAGATCCCCTGGAGGATTGTCAACCCACTCCATTATTCTTGCCTGGAGAATCCCATGAACAGAGGAGCCTGAAGGATCATGGTACATAGGGGCACTAAAAGTCAGACACTACTGCAGTGTCTTAGCGTGCATACACACACTCATCTTTCAGTTTAGTTCTCTCTTCCTTGTTACCTGTTGGACACCTATTTTTTAAAGCTCATTGCTGCTCTCCCAGTTTGCTTTCAGTGCATGGCCTCAGTGCTCCCATAGCTACTTGAGCATTTTTTTTTCCTCATGGGGGAATAATTGTTTGAGCAAATTAACTAAGAGCTACTTGAATGATAAGGTTATTTTTCTTTATCTTTGTATTACCTGTCAGTTCCTGTCACTTAGTAGTGAAAGGATTCAAAATGAGTCTCCTTAAAATGTGCCACTTTGGCATGTGGGTTAATTTGAGGTGAAATCAATCAAAGTCCAAAAGATATAAGAAGAGATTTTTACCTCTCCCTTTACTCCCTAAAAGATGTTAGATCGAGCACATGGCCCAGAAAGAAAGATATCATCAAAACTAGCTTCAAAGAATATGGACAAGTCCTGATAAATTGGGGTTGGGGGAAGTAGGTAGCGTCTAGAGACTCAATTCCTCTCTGTGTCCCATTGTCTCCGTGTGGCAAACATTTCTTTACCAAACACTTGCTTTTCCCATCTTCCTGTAAGTTTGCTTCCTCCCGTTTGTAGCCTCAGTCCCCTACCTCCTTCTTAGTTCATATTAACACAATTACCTAACTGCCTATGGGCCTCGTATTCTTATGGAGTTCCTGTACAGACATAATTAAATTTGTTTCTCTCTTGTGACTCTGTCTTATCTCAATTTGATTATTAGAACAGGCAAATGAACCTAGAACAGCAGAGGAAATTATTTCTCTTTCTCAACAGTTGGTGACCCAGGTGGGACTGACTTCTCTTGCTGGACACTGCTCACTCTGAAGCTGCCGCTGCTGAGAAAACTGGGGACCGCTGACCACAAGCCAGCAAAAGGGGAAAATTCTCACCACGTCAGTCTTCTAGCCTGCAACGTCCAATGGAAGCGAGGGTAGTGAGAGTCTTCTTTTACTTTCTACATTTAAATTAGCAGGAAAAAATATCTGTGAAACTAGTTTCTTAGGTTCAGCAGCTCTGGTAAAGATCTGTTATGAGTACTCTTGCTTCTTTATTGATCCTTTCCCTCCCGGAGATGACCACTGTTTTTCCTTGTCTCTGTCTCTTCTGTCATTTCTCATAAGATGTAAAACCATAGGGTGGAACATAGGCATGGACCCTATGAGCCTGAAGTTTGAGTCAGCCTCACAGACTGGTGAGTTCATGACTCTCACCAGACTAGAGCCTATTTTGACAAATTATCACCAGATCTTGTGATAACTTAACTAAATGAAGTCTTCTCAGTATTAAAGGAGCATGGTATTCATCAGAACAGTACAAATTTCTACATTTTCCTTTGAAATCTTCTTGTCATTTTGCTTAAATGCTTAATTAAGTATTGTTTCATAATGATCTGTGATTCTATTTAGTTGTGTTCAAACCTTTTGATATTTTTAACAAACTTCCCCAAGTCAAATTTTAAATGAAGATTTTTTTGACCCAGAAGTAACTGTGGGATTTTCCAGAGGGCCTCTGGAACATCTCAAAAGTTTTATTCTCTCTCCTTATAAAAAGAGAGATGTTAAAATAATTAAGCTTGTTTAATAAGTTCATGAAGCATTACCAAATAAGTAGTGTTAAACCTTAGATTGTATTTATATAGATATACGTTATTAATGTGAGTGCTCCAAAAATTGTATGAAATATTTAAAATTCTGATATGTCCTGGTATGCTGTTAATTAGTCATAATTATAGTTATTATCCTAAAATGTTTTATGTTATAAAAGTAAGTAAGTTTCCTTGTCAATTGCATTATAATAAATGCTTGTAAGATCTTTAAAAGTGGACATTTTAAAGTATTTCATCATTTACTCTGTGATTGTTTTACTCTGATGCTTTTGCAAAAGTACTCTTGTAAAACTTCATCTTCAGAGAGCTTCATGGAAAGGACTTTTACAAGTATTCTAGAATACAACTTTCTGATACTTTTAATTTTAATATCATTTAAGTAAACTGGGTAAAAATTTTCAGGACTAGTGGGAAAACTAGATTTGAGTATAACAAATATTAAGTTCATGGGACTGAATGAACTGATAGAGGATGATGATATTTTTTGTGACTTTTTCTTTGAAACATTGCTGGTTCTTTCATGTTTTGTTTTTCCACGTTGGAGCAAACTTTTTTCTCTTTTCTGTATGCTGCCATGTTGTTATTGTCTAGTCACTCAGTCATGTCCGACTCTTTGTGACCCCATGGACTGCAGCCTGCCGGGCTCCTCTGTCTATGGGATTCCCCATGCAAGAATACTGGAATGGGTTGCGATCCTCCTCCAGGTGATACTACCTATGACTTAGAGCAATTCGGTAAAATATATCTTTGTGAACAAAAATGAAACAGTTTTTTCCCTGCCTGATCCCTCCAGAATTCAGAAATTGTCAGGGAGTGTTCTTATTTTCATAGCAATGACTTGCACAAGTTCACTTAGAACACTTCCTAAGAACCTGTTCTCCTTGTAACAGGACACAATTAGAAACTTTGGTTATATTACCAAGGCTTTGAATGAAATGTTACATTTGAGAGGAATGTATATAGACTAGTATATGACCAGACAGGTTTAAGGAACTAAGGTTGACTCTTTGGAATCAATAAAGCCCACTGGACAAATAAGCCTGGACAACTTGATATCAACTGTAGCGACGTCACCGGAACAGTTCGTGTGCAGACGATCTTTGTACCTGTTGCTGTGTGGCTACTCAGAAAGATCACCAGAGACACTCAAACTGCAAACCAATAAATATATCAGACTGACATTGCCTGCCCTCGTACCATCTGAAGATGCCTTGAGCTGGACATCTAGAAATCTCCAGTGACTGAGTCAGCTCCAACCATTAACCACTGTTTTATTTTGTCTCCATGGAAATGCTTCTTATTAAGTACCTGATTGCTTGCAACATAGGCCTCACTTTTGGAGCCCATGTGACTCATGCCTCTTAAATGAGACACAATTGTTTAACCAAACTGATCTATTTTCAGACTAAGGGACTGGTTCAATAAGATAGAGCAATCTACTAACTCAACTTCTGGGCTATAAAATTTCTTGACTAAATTTTAAAGTCAGGATTGGAAGGTAAAAGAATGATTCTCCCCCAAATGTGCCCTTTTGGCATGTGGGTTAATTTGAGCTGAAGACCATCAAGGCCATCAAAAGTTCAGGAAGAACTTTTTACCTTTCTCCTTAAGAGCTATCACCAAAGATAGTTGCAAAGAATATGGATTAGGTGTGGTAAATTGGGGTGGGGGGAAGGTAGGCAGGGCCTAGAGACTAAATTCCTGTGTCCCATTGTCTCTATGTTGCAGGACAAACATTTGTTTACCAACTACTTGCTTTTCCCAGCTTCCTGTAAACTATCTTCCTTCCCTTTGAAGCCTTAGACCCCCTCCTCCCTTCTCCTTAGCTCAGGATGCATGTAAGTCTCAACTGCCTGACTTTCTATGAGTCTCATATATTCTTATGGGGCTCCTGCATATACATAATTAAATTTGTTTTTCTCTTGTTAATTTGTCTTATCTCAATTTAATTGTTAGACCAGACAAATGAGCCTAGACGAGTAGAGGAATTTTTTTCTTCCCCAACAGTAGTAGATATTTGATAAAGTTGCTCTAGGCCAATGCTGTTCAACACTCTATTATAAGCTAGTTTATCAGTATCTTTCTTCTGTAATAGAAAAAAATTTCCTGATTATTAAAGGAAAACGTTCTCATTGTAAACATTTCCCATTATTGCAAGAAACTGTTAAGGAGAAAATAAACATCGCTGATAATATCGCCACCAGAAATATTCTTTAGCTACTTTTCTACAATAGCAGCTAGCTGAAAAAGGATGATACCTATGACAAGTTCATTCAACATGAACAGGGCCAAGAGAGAAGGAGAGACCTAAATCATAGAGCAATGCCCTGGCAAGGCATTCCTGAGTTAAACACTTCACTGGATATGTTCCAGACCAGCAGGGAAAAGCATGAGGTCACTGGCTACTGAAGAAAGAGCACATGAGAAATAGGACAGCAAAATCTATAGCAAGAGAATAAAGGAAGAGGCTTTTTTGCTGCCTTCAGAGAGCAGAACCAGGGCACATGTAGAAAATTTGCAGGAAATCCATCTTTGACTCAATTTAAATAACTTCCTAACGATCAGAAAGATCTACAAAAACAGTACATTGCCTTCTGAGCTAGTAAGCAGCCTGTCCCTATCCCTGGAGGTATCCAGATAGCTGCTGATGCTAAAGAAAAATTACTCATGGCACTCAACAAAAGATGGTAAGGCAGACTTTATTCAAAGAGATAGATGGCTACTACAATGGGGTTTTGCAGTAGGGGAGAGAGACGAGATTCAACTTCAAGTACAAGGAAAAGTGTAAATTTACAGCCAAGGAGCAGAGAGGGAGTCAGAGGATTAAAAATTCCTAAGAGGAAACATCAGGGCTTAGAGAGGATTCTGGCTAAATTAACCTAATGGGATTCTTGCTGAAGACATGCCAGGGTGATTCCAGGGTGATCAGACATCACCTGGGGAATAGTGGCGAATGAAGAATTTAATCAGATATTGAAGATAGAGGATTTTGGTTAAACTGACTTAGCAGAATTCCTGCTAAAACTGGACAAAGAAAAGTTGAACACAGAAATTCAAAAGTCACAGCTTAGTTAAGAAGACAGTTCAGAGGAACCCAGTGAGAGTTTTGATCAAGGAGACAATCTTTGTTACTGAGAGAGATGCACTGATTTACTCAATCAGTCAGTAATTCAATCAATATTTATTGATCACCTGCTTCTTGACAAATGATGTTCTAGGTGCTGGGGAACCGAAGTCAAATGAGACCCAGTGGACATTGTCCTCAAGTGGCCATCCATCAAGAGGAAGATATTGCTAAAACAAGTATGATCTCTGAGATGCTTTCTACCTACAGCATCCGATGAGTCTTACTTCTGAGAAGTTACTTCCCAGCAAATCTCACAAATACATTCCAACTTGAATGTGAGTACAGAAGATGGGAGGGCTTCCTGTGATACCCTCTGTCTCCTGTCCAAGGGGGTATTGCTTCTCCTCTAAGGGAGAACCTAAAGAGTAGCTGCATTTCTAGTTAGGCTTAGGAAAATCCACTTTCCAAAGTGGTTTGGATTTTTATAGAATTTTATTTAAGTTCCATCATGGGCCAAACTTGGCTCATGACCAAGGGATTCTTTATTTCCTAAAATAGCCTGCAGTTGTGGTCTTCAAAATTGCAAGCGCTCCTCATGTCTTTAGGACTAGATTTAATCTCACCAAAAAATAATCCTATCAACTTTGAGGAGGTTACCTATTTGAGAAATCAAGCCTCAAGTATTTAACTCCCTGGGCCTTTGTTTACTCAGACAGGTACACCAGCTCCTCCCCATCTTGCTCTCCTTGCTATATGCTCAAAATCCCTTTCCACCATTAGAGTTGACCTGGGACCTCTGCAGAGAGACAGCTTCATGGAGCACCTATATGATGATAGAGAAAAGACTGGCAGGTCCTTGGATTTTTGGCTGACGAGGACTCTAGGGGCACATGAGATGGTCCCTTCATGTGAACTGAATATCAGGTACTTTTTCACCAGGACTTCCCTGTTGGCTCAGACAGGGAGTCGGCCTCAAGAGTCTACCTGCAATGCAGGAGACCTAGGTTCGATCCCTGGGTTGGAAAGATCCCCTCAAGAAGGAAATGTCTATCCATTTCAGTATTCTTGCCTGGAGAATTCCATGGACAGAGGAGCCTGGCGGGCTACAGTCCATGGGGTTGCAAAGAGTCAGACACGACTGAGCGACTAATACTGTCACTTTTCCCCTGGCAAAGATCTTACTCTATCCTACCTCCTAGAAACTCAAAGAGTACCCCCATAGTAGTTCTCTCTGCCCAATTGTCTGTAGCCTCAGCTTGGCTGTTTTACTCCAACAAGATCCCAGAACTGGATTCTTCTCCGTTTTCCTTTTTTCTCAGCCTCTTCTCATTTGCAGAACATACTCGCATTTCCCTCAACTCAAAAGCTTTATTTTATTTTTCTTTTTCATTAGACCCCTGAGTGCAATTTTAATGAATCCTAAATAATTAACATGCATGCCTGTGCATACATGCACACACATACACATATGCATGCACACACAATAGACTTTCCTTTTACTTTATGGCAGGGAGGGTTTAGTCTTCAGAAGCACAGTTACTAGGGGGAAAATGTTTGTATTTTATCCAAGAGAAGGTCACCTTCCTGTTCATAAGAGAAATTGACTTTTAATTCAACAAAGTAAAAGCCAAAAGTAAGTTGAGTTGTTGACATTAAAAAAAAAGAAGAAAAAGTGGATTGGACATTAATATTCTGATATGTGTCCGTGGAAGCTCTAGCCAAAGCAGCTTAATGACTACTGGCTCAGATGGGTTGGAAGCACTCCAAGACTGGCCAGGAAAACAGTGGAAGACACCAGGAAAATGGTAGTGACATGAGAAGAAACGATGCGTGGAGTGGATCCCACCTGACTGTCAACCTCAGCAGAGCTTTCCCAACCTCTGCTCCTTGTTTCTACGTCCTTCCTAGATCGAATGGTCCAGGTAGGGTGCAGGTGTGGTGGGAGTTCTGTCAAAAGTCCCAGATAGGCAGTGGGGTAAGTTGTCTGGGTGTTTTTATCAGATAATTCCTTGAAGGAATTGCTTCAAAGAGCAGAAGGAGGAGGAGAGAGGTAAATGGCAAGTCTTTGTGATGGAAAGCCTCCTTATGAAGCTGTGATTTGAATTCCCATCAGCAGAGCAGCTGTGTGTGGGTGTATACATTATTCTCTGCAAAAATGAGAAAAAAAATAGACAGCCTAAAGGATCAGTTCAGTTGCTCAGTCATGTCTGACTCTTTGCGACTCCATGGACTGCAGCACACCAGGCTTCTCTGTCCATCACCAACTCCCAGAGTTTGCTCAAACTCATGTCCATCGAGTCAGTGATGCCATCCAACCAGCTCATCCTCTGTTGTCCCCTTCTCCTCCCACCTTCAATCTTTCCTTGTATCGGGGCCTTTTCCAATGAGTCAGTGCTTCACATCAAATGGCCAAAGTATTGGAGTTTCCACTTCAGCATCAGTCCTTCCAATGAATATTCAGGACTGATTTCCTTTAGGATGGATGGGTGCAGTCCAAGGGACTCTCAAGAGTCTTCTCCAACACCACAGTTCAAAAGCATCAGTTCTTCGGTGCTCAGCTTTCTTCCTAGTCCAACTCTCAGCAAAAGTTGCTCAGTCGTGTTTGACTCTTTGCAACCCCATGGATAGTACTTGGAATTCTCCAGGCCAGAAGACTGGAGTGGGTAGCCTTTCCCTTCTCCAGGGCATCTTCCCAACCCAGGGATCGAATCCAGGTCTCCCACATTGCAGGCAGATTCTTTACCACCTGAGCTGCAAGGGAAGCCCAAGAATCCTGGAGTGGATAGCCTATCCCTTCTCCAGCGGATCTTCCCAACCCAGGAATCGGGGTCTCCTCCTTTGCCAACAGATTCTTTACCAACTGAGCTATCAGGGGCCTAAAGGATAAGTTGAGGCAAAAGTCTGGGCCTGGCACAAGGCTACATTTACCCAGAAGAGGCATCTTTTCTAAGCCCCATAAAGGCACTGAATATCTTAGCTTGTCTTCACAACCATCATAGTCCACAGCCTGTTTCTCTGCCTGGAGAAAGCTGGAAGCAGCAGGACAAAACCCTGGATGATCACCATGTCCACATCCTCCCATCACTATCTGTACTCCTCTTTATGGACAGGGGCATTGAAGGCAGCTTTAACAGGAGAAAGCATGAAGGGCTGAGGTGTCCGGGGAATTTATTTCCTGTTCAGTGACTGTCTCCCGACTGCATACTGTGGACAAGTCACCTAATCTCCTTGGATTTTGGTTTTTTCATTCCTAAAATGACATCGATCATGATCCTAACCACCTTTACGTTTACTGTGACAAAGAAACCAGATTTCCTGCCTTTCAGTCTTGTGCTCTTCCCCTCGCCCACCAGACTTCAAATAAGTGAGAGAACTTTATTTGCTATACCCAGAGTCTGCTTCTTAAAGTGCTGCAGGGTATTTTCCCAGAGAAAATGTCCTTAGGGGCTCGCAGGCATGGCCTGGAGCAGTCACAGACCCTGGACCATTTTCTATCTCTGCGGCATTCTTTCAGAGAGAGAGGGTGAGAAGGTGCTTATCAAATTTGTGCAAATAACTCCAAGCCGCTGAACCGTGATGCTGCCTGCCTGTGCTTCCTCCAGTCCTCCACCTGCTGCTCTCTGCTCAGGCCCTCTCCTGAGATGACTGGGGAAAGGCTGAAGTCCTCTTAAGCCACTGTGATGTCATCATCACCATGCAAAAGGTAGGTCTCTTTGCCCTTCAACCCAGCACGCCATGCGGAGCAAACCCTCTGTTGAGATCATCTGCTTGAACCTTCAGCTGCCAGGTGGATGCTTCCAAAGCTCTCCATCCAGCAGCCCTCAGCACTGGAGATTTAGTGGCCGATCAGGCGTGAGGGCTCCCAATTTACGGTTCGGAGAAAAGAAACCCTATTAATCCGGGACCTTTTATTCCACCATAAATCCCGGCCATATTTAACTCAGCCACTATCAAGGTTCCCCCCTATCTGCCAACAGCAGAGCCATAATATAAAGCTTGTCAATTCAAGGAGAAATTAAGATCCTGCTTAGTATTCAAAGAATGATCCCTTTCACTAGCTTCCCTTCTGAAGCTAGTCATGCCCGTCTAGGCAGGAGAGGAGCACCTCCATGCTAATTTAGGGAAGCCCTTTAGGTCCTGTGGCTGGGGGAAAAGAGACCTAGTTTCCTTCCACCTGGTAAACGGGAAATTCAGACTGTCTGTGCCGACAACCTGGTGACATTCCTTTCCCCTCACGAAGCCCAGAGAGAAAAATGACCCCCCAAGGCCATGGGCTCCTCAGTGGCAGAGCTACAGCCAGAGGAAGGAGGAGGAGGGGAGTTCTTTTAATTAATTAATAATTGCTTTTTCAGCATCTCCTATGTTCAAGGCAGTTTTTTTTTTTAATTGAAGTACAGTTGATTTACAACGTTGTGTTAGTTTCAGGAGTGCAACAGAATGATTCAGTTATACGTTTTATATATATATATATATTCTTTTTCATGTTCTTTCCCATTATGGTTTATTATCAGATATTGAATAGAGTTCCCTGTGCTATATAGTAAGACCTGTTGTTTATCTATTTTTATGTACGCTAATACATATCTGTTAATCCCAAACTCCTAATTTATCCCTCCCCTATCTCCTTTCCCCTTTGGTATCCATGTTTGTTTTCTATTCTGTGAGTCTTCCTGTTTTGTAAATAAGTTTGTTTGTACCATTTGTAAGATCCCATGTATAGGTGATACTTGTCTTTCTCTGTCTGCCTTTTACATATTCTTTCCTATTAAATACTTACAACTCTAAAAAGTCAGTGTTACACAATCTCTACTTAATAGATGAAGAAACTGGGGCTCTGATCGCCCAGCTCTAAAAGCAGTTCTTTCTGAGTCATATATTTCCCGAGGGCCTGCTTCATGCCCAGTACTGTACTAAAACCAGGAAATTTTAAAGCGAACAAGAGATTTTGTCTTCCAGCCTAGTAGAGAGAAACAAAAATCAAGAAATAGATAGGAAGAATATCAGAGTGCTGAGTGCTCTGTAGAAAATGAAAACAGAATCATATTATAGAGACGAATAGTAGATTGAGTAGTTAGGGAAGGCCTCTCTGAGGAGGTGACATTTAAGGAGGGATCTGAGAGCAAGAAAGAGGCAGCCCCTACAAAGTGAGGACAAAGGGGAATCTCAGTAGAAGACATGGTCACTGAAAAGGCCCAAAGCGGGGCTGGTTTGCATCGGATGAGCAGGGAGAAGGTCAGTGTGGGAGACACTGAGCGTATGTGGGGAGCCCAGGGCTGCAGGCAAGGACCAGAGTAAGGGGTTTAGATTTTAAGGATAATGAGAACCCACCGGAAGGTTTTCAGTAGGAGACTGGCATCATTTGTATAATTGGCACCCTACAGCCTGAGATGCAATTGTTTACCTGGTTAAGAATTTCTCAAAAGGCCCAGTGAGTCATCTCCTCTACGCTGTTATCTGAGGCGCCAGCCCCTGTCAAGGTTCCCAAAATTCTTGTTCGTAAAGAATTATTTTCTGGCAAAGAAAATAGCAAACCTCTTGAAAATAAAAACATGCAGGGGTCAGTGCAGGAACCTCAGAATCAACTGAACAGAAAGCTGGTGCCTCATGGACCTGAGGTACCAGACCCTGGATGTGCCGATGAGAGAGGGCATAGCTGAGAAGAGACTCAGGTGAGGAGCTGGGCCAGGAGTCCCTCAAAACCTAATAGTGTGAACAGCCTGTTTAGCTCCCCCAAACCTAACATGAACTCAGAAGACTGGCTTCCAATCCAGTCTCTACTCCTTACATGCCCCATGATTTGGCTAAGTCACTAAACGTCTGTCTCTATTTTCTCAGCTCTAAAAAAAAGTGATTCTATTCCTCCCTGTCTTCACTAGGGCTTTTGAGGGCAAATAAGATAACAATAAGATTACATGTTCAAACTAACATGTTTAAAAACTATGGGGAAGTTGAATAGGCAACTTTCCATCTCTTGATGCTGATGGCATCACTAACTCAATGGACCTAAGTCTGAGCAAACTCTGAGAGACAGTGAAAGACAAGGAAGCCTGGTGTGCTGCAGTCCGTGGGATCACAAAAAGTCAGACACGACTTAGCGATTGGACAACAACGTCTCTTGATACATACTGGCAGCTGTAGAGTCAAAGTCTCCAAAGGGTGATGGAAGGTAGAGTTCTCCATCAGCTTCATGCATGGAGTGAGCCAGCCCTCTCCATCTCCTCCTAGGGGTGCTCGGAGGTGTTACCTGGACCACCGGTCCATCTGCACTAGAATGACATAGAGCACCACTGATTCACTGGCAGGGCTGGGGGATGTGAATTTTTCAAGAATGGCAGCATTCTGATCTCACCAATGTTTGTGGACTACTGGAGGCCCCAGTGGGTCACCTCCTGTCGGCTACAGATAGAACTCTGATGGAGAGGACTTCAGGACATCACTCAGGTCCTTTCCTGCTTAGGTCACAGCTCTACCCTTTTCAAAACAAGACTCATCTCATTTGCCCTCAAAAGCCCTAGCGAAGGCAAGGAGGAATAGAATCATTTCTTGTTTAGAGCTGAGAAAATAGAGACAGACATTTAGTGACTTAGCCAAATCATGGGGCATGTAAGGAGTAGAGACTGGATTGGAATCCAGCCCCCTGAGTTCAAACTCTGTGTTATTTCAAAGGATAGAAACCATCTGTCCAAGAGCTGAGGAGAGACACCCCATCCTTGAAGCGCTGGGAGGAGGCTACAGAGACCCTGGTGGCAGAGCTGCTGTCGGGAAGGCACTGAACCGAAAAAGAAGCGTCATGTTCTGAGGGGAACTTAATTGATCTGATTTATCTTGAGATGGATAAGGAACGACCAAAGTCCTCAGGGTACAGGGAGTCCTGGTTTACTGTCCTCTCCCTGAGGCAGAATTTTTAAAGGGATAAAAGATTGGACTTTTATCTCTTGATGCCCACCTGGTAGATGAATCAGTTTCCTGCTCACACAGCTCTCTTCTCCACTGGCACAGGGAAGGGAGGGACCAGCACTGTTTCTCGAGGTGAGGAGGAGGCAAGGGGGGCGAAGATGGGGATTTGCAGTGAAATTTCTGTTTATTCCTGAGCCAAGTGTGCTTGTCCCACTCTAAGCCCTTCAGGGAAGGGAGTGGAATTAGTTCCAAGGGGCTTCAAAGAAAAACCATGACTGACTGGCAAGTCTGAATGCTGTCCAAGTTGGAGTGAGTCACAGTGAGTGGGAGTAGGCAGGGACAGAGATTTTTAACCCTTTCTGGGAAGATGTGTCTGACCAGCCTAAACCAAAGGTCTTCGAGCCCTAAAGAATCACATGGGATTTTATTTAAAATGCGGATTCCTAGGGCCAGCCCCAAAGACTCTGATTCAGGAGGCCAAGTTCCTGAATCAGTGATGAGTCCCATTTTCAGTGAGACTGCGGAGCGTGTTGAGAAGCATGGGTGGGGAACAAAGCAAAGCTGTGTCACTCATACAAGGGAACCAAACCCACGGCCTTGACCTCATTAGTGCTGTATTGTCATCAGATGAACACAACCCATAATCTTGACAGAGTGTAAAAGTGGAGACCCTCCCATGGTGAAACTCAGTATTCTTTTCTTTAACCAATATTCTTGCAGTGCTTCCTAGGTCCAAACCCCCCACATTAGGTGCTAAGAGTTTGATGACAAACAACCCAGACTAAGTCCCAGTTTGCCTGGAAGATAATTATTCAAACAGGCTACAATACTAAAGCAGTAAGATGTTAAGATAGGGAGCATGTTATAAGAATAGACGTAATGAAAATCAAATTGCAGTATCCCTTTCATCAATGCCCTGTGGCCTGAATAACCCTGGCAAGCCTTTTGTATGTGTGTGAGTCTCAGTTTTGTCTTCCATATGATGACACCTCTCCCTTAAGAATCTTCGAGACAGTGTATGTGTAGCATTTTGTAAAAATGTATGTTCTTTCCCAAAGGTGAAAAAGTATTCCTGAGATTCCCAGTCTGTCTTCCCTTCCAAAGGCCCCATCATGCTGAATGGTGAGAGGACTCCCTGATGGCCTTGAGTTTTCCCCAAGTCAACAGTGCTAATGTCCATTTCTAGCTGAGCCCCAGGCAGACAGACACCATTAGCTGGAGGATTTCTGTGAGTCTCATTCTGAATCCCAGCTGTGTGCACTCCTGGATATGCCTTCAACTCCTTGACTATGCCTACTCTATCCCTACATTCCCGTCCCTTTTCATTATGGTAACAGAGCATACCACAATCTTCTCTATGTTACCCCAGAGTATGATCTGAGTGCCAGCAGCATCAGTATACACTGGATGCTTGTTAAATGTAGAATCATGGCCCCTAACCTACACCTCCTGAATCAGAATCTAAATTCTAGCACAATTTCCAAATGGTTTAACATGCCTTAAAGTTTGGGGCACCTTGGCTTAGAATATAAGTTGATTTCCACCCAACTATATAATTCTTTTATTTTAAAAAGTAATGGCTCTACACCTACAATGCGCTGGCCCTGTGCTAGATGCTAGGTTTACCCTGTTGAATACCCCCAAATAGTGGAGAAAATGGTTATCTGAAATCTTTTAGGAATGAGGCACGTTATAGGTTAATAAGAAGTGGCAGTGCCTGACACCCAGACAAATCTACGTGACAGAATATAAGAACCTCTCTGATATGGATGACTCAAGGTCTGCACATGGGAAGCGTTAAGTTGGCGTGGACAGTTGAGAAAGACTTCGTAAAGGAGGATGCAATATTGAAGGATGAGTAAGAGCCGGTGGCTGGACAGGTGGAACAACAAGAGGATAAAATTTCTGGCCAAGAGATGGGGATTAAGGTCGTCAAAGCAAGAGGAGTCCTGTTCAGCTCTTGGCCAAGGCCCAAGCTCAGCTCTCACCCTGGGAAAGCGTGCCTCCACTTGGCGCTCTGCCAACAATCACTGCAGGGCCTTGGGCAAACTACCACTCCTATCTGGGCCCTGTCTTCATCTAAAACTTGGGGGTTGGGTTACCACTTGACAGTTCTCAAAAGATAAAACATTCCTTCAACCTTTAGCAGTGGCCAAAGGGAAAGAGAAGAGGCAGGACTCTGGGCCAACCACCAGAACATCTGCCAATCATGCAGCCAGCCCTCTATATCCATGGATTCAACCAACTGAATCCGATCAGGATGCAAAAGACTGTAATACCCTGTTTTATAGAAAGGACAAGAGCATCCACAGACTTTGGTATCTGCAGGAGTGAGGAGAGGAGGTAGTGATTCTGAAACCAGTCTTTGCAACATGCCCCCCACCCCGAAAATGCTGAGGACTATTGCATTTGTTTGCCATGATGCACTCCCACCTGGCTTTTTAAAAAAGAACTTGTTGAGACCTCCCTGGGGGTCCAGTGGTTGGGCCTCTGCACTTTCACTGCTGAGGCCCCAGGTTCAATCCCTGGTGGGGAAAAATAAGATCCCAGAAGCCATGCCAAAATAAAAAAAAGAGAAGTTAAGGTAGAGTTGGATTTCACATATTTAATGTGCGTCTCAGGCCAGTGTTAACACTGAATGAATGCTTATTCAGTTCGCTAGCACCTCTCCAGGTCACTACTCGCTTAAATATCAACCTTATGAGCAGAAGACTCCTCTCACTCTATGTCTTAGAGATGTAGTTTCCTCTGTCTCTCTTTTTTAAAGCAGAACTCCTTCCTAAATGAAATCATATAAGAAAAACACAACATGAAGAAGAGATCAAAAAAAAAGAAAGCTCTGGGCAGATTACATCTTTATTGTTCAGCGATACTCTTTTGTATGGAATCTCCTTGCCTTGATTGCCATCACGCCTCCAGCCCTTCTGTAGATCCCAGGACTGAAAGTAAAAAGCAGTGACTCTAAGGAAAGGGTTCAAGCTGAGATGAAGGTTGTGGTAAGTCCTGGAGCTATGAAAGCAGAGAGCTTTCCTACAGGAAGGTATAGTCTGTGTGGGGTGGTGGTGGAGTGCTGGGAGCAGCAGCTTAACGGAGGTTGGGGAATGGGAAAAGGAAAAGGCAGAGAACAGATAAAAGAAGACACATACAAAAACAAAAATCAGGAACAGAAAGAGAGCTCCCCAGAAGGCCAATTTAGTGATCTGCAGTAAACGCTATGGCCTTAATGCCTGCCGTGTACACAGCCACCTTTTAAAGAAAGGGGCCCCGATCCATCCTTTCCCACTTGCTGTTATGGGTTGACTTGTGTCCCTCAAAACATATGCTGATGTTCTAACCCCAGTGCCTTGGAACATGACCTTGTTTGGAAATCAGGTCACTGAGGATGTAATCAGTTAAGAGGAGGTCATACTGGACAGGGTGGGCCCTTATCCAATTTGACTGGTATCCTTATAAAGAGAGACAGAGATACATGGAAAGAATACAATCATGACAACAGAGGCGGAGAATGAAGTGTTACAGCTGCCAGCCAAGAATTACTGGCCACCGCGAGAAGCTAGGGCTTCCCTGGTGGCTCAGACGGTAAAGAATCCGCCTGCAAAGCAGGAGACCCGGGTTCGATCCCTGGGTTGGGAAGAGCCCCTGGAGAAGAGAACAGCTACTCACTCCAGTATTCTTGCCTGGAGAATTCCATAGACAGAAGAGCCTGGCCAGTTACAGTCCCTGAAGTCACTAAGAGTCAGACATGACTGAACGACTTTCCCTTCACTTCACCAGAAACTAGAAAGGGCAAGGAATGATTCTCCCCTTCTGGTTTCAGAGGAAAATTGGCACCTTGATCTTGGATATCCAGCCTCCACTATTGTGAGACAATAAGATTTTGCTCTTTTAAGCCACTTTAAGTTGGTGGTCCTTTAAAAGGTGGCCCTAGGAAAACAATGCACTTGCTTTGGAGCTAGGTGTGGGTTTTGCTAGAGAAATCATCCTTGCTTCTTAGCAGATCAGTTGGGCATGAGCACAGACACAAGAGTCCAGGGTGCCTCAGAGCCAGCTTGGCTTTCTCTGTCTAGTTGGGACCTTCTCATTCATTGGTGACAAAACAAAAGAATGATCAAGCATCCCAGATTACCCAGGACTGAGGGGGTTCCGGGGACACGGGACTTTCAGTCTGAAAACAGAGGTAATCCCAGGCCAGCAAGGATGAGTTGGTCATCTAATGAGAGGGAGTCGAGAGAGGAGAGGAAGAAGAAAGGTTTCTATGGTGGGAGAAGTTGTCAGCCCCCAGAATGTAGAACAGATCTAGATCGGTCCTGGGCAGTCCTTGCTTTCCTGTGGCTTGGCCAGATGGGCCTCTTGGTCAGTCCAGGGGAACCGGTACTCAGGATTCAATCAGGACCTCTACTCTGACCAGTGACTCTTGGGAAGGGGATGGTGGGGAACAGGATCATCCCCCTTTGCAATCTGGAAGACTCTACTTTGTCCAGGAAGGCTCCAAGGGTAGGAGCTCTTCACACTGAACTTGTCAACACATCTCACTCAGCAGAACTGGCCCACCATACTCCTCAGCCCCACAGGGAGTCTCTTAAGGAAGGGAGCCCATTTCATTTCTTGCATTTTCTCTCACTTCACAACAGCCACAAATCTTCTCTGGGATGTTCTCAAGGATGTGTAAAAAGTGTCATTTATCAGTTTATCCCCTCCAGGGGAGAGAAGTCCTCTTGTTTATGTTTCTCTTTTCTCCCAGATATACACCTATTGTTAACACTTTTCAGAACGTAATTCAGTCACAACTGGTTTTGTGGTCATTCTTCTCTCCTTGAAACAATTTCCTTCACAGCGAAGCCCACACCTTGCGCATCTCTGAGACCCTGAGGACCTGGGAAAACGCTTGGTAGAGAGGAGGTCCTCTTACATCTTCTGACAAGTAACCTAATTAATAAATTCATGAGTTGGTTAATGTAGATCAGCACAATCTTTCACTTGGAGTCAGGTATTTATGACCTGGCACTGTCTGGATCTGTGATGCGTTGGTCATGAAGCCATTTGCATGTGGCCAAAATAAAAGAGGGCGGGGAGGAAACCCATCAGAGCCCTGCAGCCTAGAGGGCTCCTCTGAGTGAGGAGTCGCTGTGACCAGCCCCCAGGGCAAGCCTGGGTCTTGTGCTGGGTCAGTGACAAGTGCTCGGGAAGTGGACTCAGATCCCTAGGCCCCCTATGATGGGCTCTTCCCTGATCCTGCTTCTTCCATTCTCACCTGATGACCATGAAAAAGAAACCGAGCTAGGGAAAAGCCCAGCTGCTGAGCTCCAGACAGAAGCCCGATAAAAGGCAAACAGGATGGTATAAATGGGCTAAGAGAACACTTGGCTTGAACACCCTAGGACATGAATCACATCTTGGAAGGGCGGCCCCAGATGACAGGCAGTGGGCCCACAGTCTGCTCTCCCTTGCACTGCCTCAATGCCTTCAGTCCTGTGGTCTAGCCTCTCTGAGCCTCCATCATCCTATTTCTATGCTCAGCTAATCATCCGTCTGCCCCAGGTCCACTGGGGTGACATTGAATCAAGAAATGCCAGACATCTTGAACTCTTCTCAAGAGGAGACCTACACAATTTAAAGCAGAGAATTTTCTCTGCCTTAAAATGACTCCCAGAGCTCCAAGGACAGTTATTTTAGAAAGCCTACTGATGGATTAAAGTTTATGAACCTGAAAGCTAATGTACCTTTCTCTATAGAGGGCAGGGCACTGCTGGATTTTTGGCTGCATAGAAACTCAAACACTCACCCAAGAAGCCTATTAGTAAATAAAGGCTTATCCTTTGTAATGTGGAAGCAGTCTACTTCTAAAAGAGCACTGTTCAAAATTCTTCTGTTCTGAATTTTATTAAAAAAAAAAAGATAGGCCTAATGTTTCACTGACCTCCTGTGGGCATAAGAAAGAAGTACATTCATTTCACAGATCTTCCTGGAATGGGCTAAGGAAGAACTTCTTAAATCTACCCATCTGATGGAAAATTCACACGGCATTTACAAACCTTCTGAGAATGAGATTCCTCATGCTGTTTCATCTTCCCACGAGATCCTTCAGGTCCTTGTGGGAAGTCCCCCCTGGTAACTGGTACCCAAGTCCCTTTCATAGTTGCAGACAGTGGCAGGGCAGGCAAATGGACAATGGGCATCATCCAGGAAATGACTGAAGCACAGATGCCTAAGTTCCACTCAGAGATTCTGATCTGGTGAGACTGGGGTGGACCTGGGAATCTGCATTATATTCCTAAGCACCTGGTTGATTCTGATGTAACTATTTCTTTGGGTTTCTCTTTGAAAAGTTCCATCCTGGAACTTCCTGTTGAATGTGAAAAATGGAAGTCAGACAAATAATCACACAATACATATACAATTACCAATTGGTGGAGAAATCGAAAAGGAAAAGTTGGATGCATGATGTGAGAAGAGAACACTTGGTCACAGGTTGGGGGGGTAATCTGGATTGAGGGGATCAAGGAGCACTTTCTCAAGGAAGTAAAATTTTGTTAAGTTCAAAGTGAACTAAAGAAAGAATGGGAGAAGGAGGATGCCAGTGGGCAGTCAACGTGAGCATATTTCTGCAAGAGGACAGATATCGGCCAGCGATATGAAAGGCTAGCGTAGCTAGAACTCAGCAGGCCAGGGAGACGGTACACAGAGTCCCCCTCCCGGAATGTCCTCTCCACTCCTCCCCTCCAAAGTTTGCCCTTGGGGTTCACTGCAGCCTCACCGCCTCGCTAAGCCCTTACCTACCCAACCCTCCTCTCTCTCCCCTTGTTCAGTTCTAGACCACCTAGTCCCAACACCGTGCAGTTTCAATCAGTTATGTATCACACTGTACTATTCCAAGGGTTTAATAGGTTTTTTTTTTTTCTCTATGGTAGAAACTCTCTGAGGAAATGAACTATAGTGAGTTATATCCTTGCGCATCTGTTACCATGCATGACGTACAACAGACGTTTACAAGATACTTCGATCCCTGGGTTCAGAAAATCCCCTGGAGAAGGGAAAGGCTACCTACTACGATATTCTGGCCTGGAGAATTCCATGGACTGTATAGCCCATGGGGTCTCAAAGAGTCAGACACGACTGAGTGACTTTCACTTTCACTATAGTTGAAAAAATGACCATGAAACCAATGGTAAAAAATTATAGGACTGGAAATCTATCTACACACATGATTGCCCTCTCTTTCAAATGCACATATGAATACACACACACGTCTATCTGCAGAGCAGGCTCTAAAAGTGGGGTTGGTAGAAAGGACAACTGAAAATCTGGTCATTTTAGACCATCTCAGGTGATTTTAATCCATTCACAGGGAAAAAAGACTTCTAAATCATTATGACAGGTTAGACACATAGTTACATTTCTTCTTTAGGGCTTCCCTCATAGCTCAGCTGGTAAAGAAACTGCCTGCAATGCAGGAGACCTGGGTTCGATCCCTGGGTGGGGAAGATCCCCTGGAGAAGGCAAAGGCTACCCACTCCAGTATTCTGGCCTGGAGAATTCCATGGACTGTGCAGTCCATGAGGTCGCAAAGAGTCGGACACAACTGAGCGACTTTCACTTTCAATTACTGCAAAGGGATTTAAAACGTAAATGCTCAAACACAAACAAGCAACATTTTAGAAGCTGGAAAACACATGAAACAGAGTAACTTAGTGACTTAGCAAACTTGAAAAATTTAAACTTAAGCTGACACTAGAGAAATCCAACAAGAAAAGGTCTGCGTCCATGCACGTTTCTAACCGTGCGCTTTGGTCATTTGGAAAATATGTTCGTTCATTGATTTATGCAGATCTTCCAATTGTTGACACAGTTCCTTATCTAATATTCCAAAAAAGTCACAATGATTAATACCACCATCAATCTCATCAGAAAAATCTTAAGAACTGCTGCTGCTGCTAAGTCGCTTCAGCCATGTCCGACTCTGCGCGACTCCATAGACGGCAGCCCACCAGGCTCCCCCGTCCCTGGGATTCTCCAGGCAAGAACACTGGAGTGAGTTGCCATTTCCTTCTCCAGTGCAGGAAAGTGAAAAGTGAAAGCAAGGACACTCAGTCATGTCCGACTCTTAGCGACTCCATGGACTGCAGCCTACCAGGCTCCTCCGTCCATGGGAATTTCCAGGCAAGAATACTGGAGTGGGGTGCCATTTCCTTCTCCTCTTAAGAACTGGGGAGCTATCAAACTTACGGTGGTAGTTAGAATTTCTTCAAAAGTCTAATCTTCACTTGAAAGCTCAGTTTTCTTTTTGTCAATAATATTGTCAGTTGTTCTTCTTGAATTGACTGGCCCATGTCATGCCTTTTTCAGAAAACACCTGCCAAACACCCAAGTATAAATAATGATATTTTGCCTATCAGCCATTCTTTCAGGTAAACATGGTGTTCCATGGGAAAAGCAGCTCAAACAACCACACAGCCACTTTTCCACAGATGTTCATGGTACTTTGGCATGTGGCAGAAGTGCTCTATGCACACTTCTTATGTTGCCATACAAAATATTTTGAAGAACCCAATGAAGGTTTCCTAAGGAAACCCAAACTTTTATTTTTCCGTTCAGCAAATGTATCGTGGTGAAAAACATGATTCCTAGTACAGTTTGGTGCCATGGCTTGAGTCCCGCTAAGGTGCCAGCAGTTTCACCCACCGCTGCTTTGTCACAACCAGTGCAAATGTCAATGCAGTGGGAAAGGAAAATAATATTTTAGTATTTGCATGAAAAGTGTCTGTTTTTACATTTGGGATTTTAATTTTTAACTCAGTGATCAAGTTTTTAAAACTGCTCTTTTATTGTTTTAAGTTAAGAATTTTTTGAACTAAGACTGGAAACTCTGCCATAGTTCATTAATTTTTACATAAAACATTTATTCACAAAAAAATTGTTTTTCATGAAGTAGACACATTATATCAACACCTTTCTCTGCTTCTTGTAAATGTATCCTCCAGGATTTTTTTGGGTGGTATTCATGTGAAATTAGAGCAGACTCTTTAGCAATTTCCTATGGCTACTGTTTTTCAGTGCTTCTAATTGGATACAGTTACTCTGACCCCATGAAATATAATGGAAATGCGAATAAAGAATTTCCTACATCAAAGATTTTAGGCATTTGGTATTTTAAAAAATCCTTTGTGAATGTGATAGAAACTAGTAGTGTGGAGCAATATAAATATTTGAAGTAATGATTTGTGAAGTAGCCCAGTATTGCCTTAAATAAAATCAGGTTTCATTTCTTGTTTTATACATGTAAAAAAAAAAAAACTTGTTTGATCTCCTATATATCCTGAAAGAGTCTTAGGGACATCCAGGGATTCAAACACTGCACTTTGGAAACACTCTCCTGAGGCTTCACTCACTTATTCATCCTTGCCTCCTGCTGTGTGGCCTGGTTCATAACGGGCCAGGGACCCATACTGGTCTGTGACTCAGGGGTTGGGGACCTCTGCCATGAAGGACCTAGCTGGGCTTGAGAGGTCCTGGGTCTCCAGGGAACACCTCAGGCTCTGGAAGTTTTGTAAGAAATTGAAGGTCTGATACCAGTAGATATCGCCTCCGTTTTATATTGTGCTGAAGGAGTTAGTTCCTAAGCAGAGAGAAGAGAAGCTCCACTAAGGGCAGAACCTGGATTCTCTGACCTGTGCAGCCTGACCCTTTGCAGTGGGAAACGGCCATCCCTTCAAATCCTCCCAGAAGCAGCCAAGCAAGGGCGCTCCCGGCCAGAGGCAGCAGACTTCCCGCAGGCCAAGGGAGAGAACCGGGCTCAGCACCGCTGCCAGGCGGACAGTGTGACTTCCACGTAGAGAAGTGACCGGGAGAGACGACAAAGCCACTCCCTGAAGGGAAAATCGGTTCGGAAATCAGCTGCGCCCTGGTCCCACCACCTGCTGTTGAGCAAGAGGAAATTAAAATGCAGGGCAACCTGTTGACAAGTGAATAACACTGCTAAAATCTCAAAGGGGTGAGTGGAAAACAGTCCATCATTCATGGAGAACAGAGAACAGGGGATCTGTCTTAGGGCACAGGGCGTTCTGGGTTTGAAACCTGCCTCCACTACTGGCATAATCATGCAAGCTCATGTGAGGTGTCAAGCTTATCTGTGTGCACGTCTAGCATGGTGCCTCAAACACAATTAGCATTCAACTAATAAAGCAGATTATCGTTATGCTATTAACATCGCTGTTAGATTATTATTAAACAGATAAATGGATATTTTCAGGGCAATATGAATGTACTAGACACCCGAACACAATTACCATTCAATTACTGATGCTGATTATCAGGAAAGGCACCAACATACAACGGAAATGAAAGGGAAACAGCAAGAACAGTGAGGAAGCTCAACCTCCCTGATATGGTGGGCTTGCAGGAGAGATTTTGCTCACATCTACTTTTTCCTTATTCATCGAGTGCCGGGGAGACTAGTCGGCAGGATCACCCACATCAAGCTCTGGTATCAACCACAGGGACGCTGCCTCAGTCTTGAAGCCTCTGAACTGGACACTTTGGAAATGGATTCTGCTAAGTGGAGGTCAAACAGTCTGGCTCAGAATCTTTCTTACTTTTGCTCTGGGAGGTGAATTCAGATGCTCAACCAAGTTTCCACCAAGACAGGGCCAATGCAGGGGGCAAGATGAGTATAAATTCCATCCCAGGCTCAGCCCCCTAAGTAGGGACAGAGGGGCATCAGTTTCAGGGCTACTGGCTGAGTATTTAGCTGGATGACTGAGGTGGGGTGACAGGAAGGGCCAGGAAAAGCAGCCTGCCTGGTCTCCCATCCCAAAACATGCCCTGATACATCGGCAATGGCTCCCCACTGCCAGTTTCTACAGAACACACTCCTGGGTATCTTACAGTGTCTTTTTCTGCCCCATCTTTCTGGCCTCACCTTGACGCACCCTCCCCAGCTCTCCCTTTCCTCTAGCCACACGGAACTTGTCCCCTCTCCAGACCGTTTGAGCTCTGCACACTCTGCTCCCTCAGCTGTGGCAGGCCTTCTCTTCCTTTCCTTCCAGAGCAATTTCAATATACCTGTCAAGGGCCGGCTCTGAGAACTCGCACCTTTATGGCCCCTTTCCTTTTTGTCCCCTGCAGAATATTCACGTTGCATTGAAAGTATCTACCTAACAGCAGTGATGCTCAGCATCATCAATTAAATGCAACTGGTGTTCTAGGCACCTAGTACATTCATATTACATTTTTTGATCGTTTAGTCACTAAGTCAACTCTTTGTGGCCCCATGGACTGTAGCCTCCAGGCTGCTCCACCCAAGGACTTCTCCAGGCAAGAATACTGGAGTGGGTTGCCATGCCCTTCTCCAGGGGATCTTCCCCTCCCAGGGATCAAACCCGGGTCTCCTGCATTGCAGGCAGATTCTTTACTGTCTGAGCCACCAGGGAAGCCACATATTGCGCTGAATACTCTTAATAATAACCTAAGAGTAATGATAATATAATAATGGTAATCAACATCACTAATTGACTGATAATTTTGTTTGAGGTGCTGGACTAGACATTGCATAGGCTTGACACTATTGAACCAATAGCAGAGACAGGATTCAATCCCAGGATGAGGAGTGCCATACGACAGAACTCCTCAGTGAAACAGACTGTGCTTTTTTCACTCCTTAACACTCAGATTATATCAGGCCCTCAAATAAATATTCATAGAAGGAAGCAGTAAGGACATCTGAGGGAACGTTATCCTCAGGTTAATTGCCAGCACCAGCTGAATGTTTAACATTGGCCAGGTACCATGCTTAGTACTTTACTTGCCTTCACTTCATTTAATTTTTGCCAAAATATTAACAAGGTCAGCACTATAAATATCAGCATGTATCATAGTATCTGGCACATGATAGATGCTCAGTTAATACAGGTTGACTATGAGTTCATCTCTATTTAAAGATATGGTAACAGTAACTGAGGCTTAGAAATAGTGAGTTTTTGGAACATATAGGGTAGGAAATAGCAGAGTTGAGATGGGAATCCAAGTGTATCTTTCTCCAGGCCCACAAAAGAAGGCTGATAAGCAAGGGTCTCATCCTTTAACACTAGTTTGAATGGAATGCCGGGTTTGACATTACCAAATGGGCTATGGGGGAGTTTACTGAGGTGAGCGTTTTCTCTGTAGTATTCTTCAAAACTGATGTATGGCAGAAATCAGTCCTGGACTATTTGGGAAGCCTGAATTCTGGTCCTGGCTTTTGTGCCAAATAGGAAAATAGCTTCGACGAGTCAAATGACCTCTCTGAGTTCAGTTTCAGCATCATCAAAGCAGGTTTGTTTATAGGCTCAAAAGCCAATACGTAGAAAAAGAGAAAGTGGGTATAAGTGTAAAATTAGGACACTTTTGATTAAGATGAACCCAATAGTGATTGCAATAACTAGCGTGACTAAGGCCTGATAACGCCTGTGGGCTCACCGATTCTCAGGCAAGATAAGCAACAGCACAGGGAGTCAGCAGTCACCTCACCACCGCCTCTGAAAGGCACCTTCGGGAGAGTCTGATTAGCAGCCTTGTACCTTGCCTGGTCCCAGGCAACTCTGGGTCCCTAGAGAAGCTGCTGTCATCTCTCTTCCTCTGATTTTATTAGGACCATAATTGTACATTTCTCCGCTTACCTGTCATGATGAAAGAGCATCATTGTTTCCATAATGCACCATTTGAGAGTGAGGCTAGGGCTCCACACATCACTTCTCATTGCAGCAAAGCGGCACCAAAAAAGCCATCCTTCATCATGTAAAAAACAGTCTCCATACCGCAGTGTCTCTATTTGCAACAGCCTCTGAGATATTCATGTGATAGATCATACATTTGCCTGAATCAATATTTCCCTGACACTGGGAAGCCCGCCATCCATCTGTTCCATTTTGTTTGATAAACCCTTTCTGTAGCACCTTTACGCAGGCTAACGGCATCACAGTCCCTCCTCCCCCACCTGATGGATGATGCCCAGATGAGTGACTGCTTCATAAATTACTCTCTTGGGAGCAGAGCCCCCAGAGCTCAGTCAAGTCTTCCCAGCAGTTGAGCAGACAGCAAGGAGACATGGCATGAAGGGCAAAGGCTCAGAGAACCCAAGCTGGAAACGCTTCATTCAATCTCCTAATATGACAGAGGAGGAAACTGAGGCTTAGAGTGTTTAAGTAAGCTTTCCAAAGTCAGACAGCTAGTTATTAGTAGGTTTTTAGATTCCCAGAGAACGTGATCATTGGAGCACCCCATCATAGGTAAAATCTCTGCCCTGGAAAGTCCCACTCCTTGTCCTGTGGCTGAAGTCATCAAGTGAGTAAACAAAGAACCCACAGACCAAGCCTGTGTGTACCAAGTGCTCCACCATCCCTGGACCAATCCCTCCTTCTCTCTCAAAGCCTGAAACAGACACGACTCCTGGAGAAAGCAGTCCCGGTCAGCCTGTCCTCCCCATTGCTCCACATCCCACATCCCTCACGGCAGAGCTTGCAGGCAACTGTCACAGACCAGAAACCCTCACGCCGTTCCTTGGCCTTTCCCTCTGTGCTCCATCTGTGGAACTGCCCAGTTCTTCACATCTCTGCTGCCCAGTGGTGGCTCGTAAATGTTTAAACAACAAGCAACGCTCTCTCAAAGAAAACCCCGGATTTATGGAATTTGCTGATTGCTGGAACTATCCCACTGTGGACAATTTCAAGGTACCAACATGATGTCAGTGAACCTTGGGATAAGACCTACATCAGTGCATCATCACATGGTCTTTCCACCATGAAGTAACCTCAAGAGCATAGATATCAGCAAAAAGCAGTCAAATAACTCAGAAGCTATGAATTTTGAGGATTGTATTAACTGTGTGTGTGTGTGTGTGTGTGTGCGCACGCGCGCACGCTAAGTTGCTTCAGTTGTGTCTGACTCTGCTAGGGGATCTTCTCAACCCAGGGATTGGACCTGTGTCTCTTATTAACCCTGCAATGGCAGGTGGGTTCTTTACCACTAGTGCCACCTGTTTGGGTATTTTTCATTGAAGTATAGTTGATTTACAAAGCTGTGTTAATTTCAGTTATATGTGTACACAAACACATACTTTTTCATACACACACACATATTTTTTCATATATATACATACACATATATGGGGCTTCCCTAAGGCTCAGTGGTAAACAATCCACTTGGAACACAGGAGACGTGGATTCCCTCCCTGGATCGGGAAGACCCCTGGAGGAGGGCATGGCAACCCACTCCAGAATTCTTGCCTGGAAAAGCCCATGGACAGAAGAGCCTGGCAGACTATGGTCCATAGGGTCACAAGGAGTCGGACATGACTGAAGCGACTGAGCATGCACATACATACATAAGCATATATATATATATATATATATATATATATATATATATATATACATTTTTCAGATTGTTTTCCATTATAAATTGTCACAAGATAGTGAATACAGTTCCCTGTGGTATATGGTAGAACCTCGTCATTTGCCTATTTTATAAACAGTTTGTATCAGCTAATCCCAAACCCTTAATTTATCCCTCTCCCGCCTTTCCCCTTTGGTAACAATAAATTTATTTTCTATGTCTGTGAGTCTATTTCTCTTTTGTAAATAAGTTTATTTGCGTCACTTTTTTTAGATTCCACAAATAAGTAATATATGATATTTGTCTTTGTCTGACTTCACTTAGAATGATAATCTCTAGGTCCATCCATGTTGCTACAAATGGCATCATTTCATTCTCTTTTAAGGCTGAGTAATATTTCACTGTATATATGTACCACATCTTCTTTATCCATTCATCCATTCATTTGTCAGTGAGCATTAGGGTTGCTTCCATGTCTTGGCTGTTGCAATTTGTGCTGCTATGAAATTTGAGGTACATGTATGTTTTCAAATTAGTGTTTTCTCTGAATGTACACCCCGGGAATGATATTCCTGGATCATATGATATTATCCTTTCTTTTAATATGACTTTAAAATTTTTGAGTTTATGTAATTTCATTTATAATATAGGTAATGTTTAACACATGACTAAAAATTTAATAACTGGCTCTCATGAGCTGGCAAGCTGACTCGAGCACAGATCTGCATATCTGTGCTGCTTCGGGGACACCTTGTAACCTCTTCAGTTCTGCCCTCTATATCCTTCAGCTGGACAGTTTCAATAGCCTCCAAACCCATCTCCCAGCTTCTGGCCCCTTACTGCAAAATTATCCAGCTCTGTCTTTCTAGTCTCCCCTACTCATAGGTGGCAGCTCCCCCATGCCTTCTAACTAAGCATAAGCTTCTGTTCTGCATAGTCAAGGTTCTACACAGTAAGAGCCCCAAACTCTCCTCTGTAGTTCTTTCTCCCAAGTGCTGCACTGCAGTTCCCAAGGCATGCAGAAGATGACAGGCCTGGGCTTGGTGTTTATTTTTGCAGTTTATTAGCTGGATAACCTGGGGCAAGTTACTTAACTTCTCTGACCTTTAGTTACACTATATGAAAAGCGGAAAATTCATAGAGTGGTTGGGAGGATTAGATCACACATAATATTCCTAAGGTCGTGATCAACCCATTTTAGGCAGCCAGTAACAGCAATGTCATCAGTTTCTATATGAGCTTATCCTATCTGTAAACACTGATTCTTTATTGCATCTTGTCTCATTGTTATTCCCATTTGATAGATAAATAGAGATGCTTGGCAGTCATCGCTGCTAAATGCAGATTCACATCTCCTACATAAATGCTACCCTCCAGCCAGTCAGTTTATTTCCCACTCTGCACTAGCATTCACCTTTTTCCATATGGAAGCTTTTGCTACTAAACTCTGCCTCTCAAAAACTCATACATTCACTCAATAATAAAAAGACACAGAACCCACTTAAGATGGGCAAAGAATTTGAACAAACATTTCTTCCCCTAAACCCCCATATAAATGGACAATAAGCACATGAACAGACGCTCAGCATCATCAGTATTTGCTATGCTAAGTCGTTTCAGTCGTGTCCGACTCTGTGCGACCCCATAGACGGCAGTTCACCAGGCTCCGCCGTCCCTAGGATTCTCCAGGCAAGAATACTGGAGTGGGTTGCCATTTCTTTCTCCAGTGCATGAAAGGGAAAAGTGAAAGTGAAGTCGCTCAGTCGTGTCCGACTCTTAGCGACCCCATGGACTGTAGCCTACCAGGCTCCTCCGTCCATGGGATTTTCCAGGCAAGTCATCAGTATTTAGGAAAATGTAAATCAAAACCACAATAAGATACCATGTCATAGCCACCAGGATGTCTATCATCAAAAAGACAGACAATAACAATTATAAGGAGAAGTTGGCATCCTCATTGTTGCTGATGGGGATGAAATAAGTAGCAATCACTTTGGAAAACAATTTGGCCGTTTGTCAAAAAGTTCCATGTAAGAGGTAACATATGACATAGTAATTCTACTCCTAGGTACATATCCAAGATAAATATGTTCATACAAAAACTTGTACATGAATGTTCATTGTGCCATTACTCATAGTAGCCGAAAATTGGAAATAACTCAAATGTCCTACAACTGGTGAATGGATAAACAAAATGTAGTATACAAAGGAGTATTATCCAGCCATAAAAAATTAAAGTACTGATACATGCTACAACATGGATGAACCTTTAAATCATGCTAAGTGAAAGAAGCCAGTCACAAAAGACCACATATTATATAACGCCATTAACATAAAATACCTAGAATACAGAAATCTACAGACACAGAATGTAGATTACTGGTTGTCTAAGGTTGAGAAGTGGTGGGAAATAGGAATGACTGCTTATTAATGCTGGGTTTCTTTTTGTAACAGTGACAAAATGTTCTAAATTTAGATTGCTATGATGATTGCTTACCTCCATGAACATACTAAAACCCACTGCATTGTACACCCTAAATAGATGAATTTTGTAGCATTTGAAGTATATCTCAATAAAAACATTAAAAAAAATACCTTGTAGTAAACAATCTCATTTACAATTGCATCAAAAAGAATAGGAATAAATTTAGCCAAGGAGAGGAATAATCTGTACACTGAAAACTATATGACACTGAGGAAAGAAATTGAAGAAGAGACAAATAAATGGAGATATTCCAAACTCATGGATTGGAAGAATTGATATGTTTAATTGTCCATTGCACCCCCAAACAATCTATAGATTCAATGTAACATCTATCAAAATTTCAATGACATTTTTCACAGAAATATTCAAAAAATCCTAAAATTTATACAGAACCACAAAAGACCTTGAACAACCAAAGTAATCTTGAGAAAGAAGAACAAAGCTGAAGACATCACACTTCCCTAATTTAAAACTATTTACCAACCTGTAGTAATAAAAACAGACAACTAAATGGAATGGAGAGCCCAGAAATATACGTATGCATAGATGGTCAGTTAATATATGACAAATGAGCCAAGAATATACAATAGTGAAGCACAGTCTTTTCTATAAATGGTGCTGGGAAAACTGGACAGCCACGTGCAAAAGGGTAACCCTATCTCATATCATACAGAAAAATCAACTCAAAAATGGGTTAAAGATTTGAATGTAAGGTCCAAAACCATGAAACTCTGGGGGAAAAAAAAATTATATATATATATATATATATATATAAGAAGAAAGCTCCTTGACATCTGTCTTGGCAATGATTATTTTGGGTATGACATCAAAAGCAAAGACAAAAGTAAGCAAATGAGACTATAAAAAATAAAACACTACTGAACAGCAAAGGAAACCATCAAAAGCCTACTGAATGAGAGAAAATATTTTCAAATCATATACCTGATAAAGAACTAATATCCAAAATATATAAAGAAAGTGTATAGCTAAAGTAGGAAAAATAGAAAGAAACCCAAACAATCCAATTTTAAAATGAGCAGAGCAACTGAACAGACATTTTCCAAAGAAGATACACAAACGGCCAACAGCTACTTAAAAAGAGCTCAACATCGCTAGTCATCAGGGAAATGTAAACCAAAACCACAATGAGGTATCACCTTACATCTCCTAAAATGGTTTCATCAAAAAAGACAAGAGAAAAGTGTTGGTGAGGATGTGGCAAAAAGGGACATCTTGTACACTCTTGGTGGGAATTTAAACTAGTGTAGCCACTATGAAAATAGTACAGAGATTCTCAAAAAATTAAAAGTGTAACTACCATATAACTCAGCAATTCCACTTCTGGCTATACATCCAAAGGAAATAAAATGACTATCTTGAAGAGGTGGCTGCACTCACATGCTCACTACAGCATTATTCACAACAGTCAACACATGGAAAAGACCCAACTGTCCATCAACAGAGGAGTAGATAAAGAATAAGATACATTCACATGCACACACACATACACACACACATATATACCCAATGGAATATTATTCAGCCATGAAAAAGAAGGAAATCCTGCCACTTGCAACAACATGGATGGACTTGGGGGATATTATGCTAAGCAAAATAATCCAGACACCAAAAGACAAATACCATTTGATTTCTCTTACAAGTGGAATCCAAAAATGTCGAACTCATAAAAGCAAAGAGTAAAAAGGCGATTACCAGGAGCTAGGGGTGTCTAAATAGGGAGAGGTTGGTCAAAGGGTACAAACTTTCATAAGATAAACATAGGATATCTGTTCTAAAACATGATAACTATAGTTGATAACAATTGTTTGAAATTTGCTAAGAGAGAACTTAAATGTTCTCATTTAAAAATACAAATAAAAAAGATAAACATAAGAGGTGATAGACGTGCTAATTAACTATGTGGTGAGAATCCTTTCACAATATATACATAGATCAAATCATCACAATAAACATTTTAAATAACTTACAATTTTATTTGGCAGCTATCCATCAATAAAGCTAAAAAAATATATCCCTTGAAATAGTTCATTCATCCATCAAAGCTCATCTCAGGGGGAGGCCCTTTCCCAGTGTCCACTCCCCTGCTCTCAGCCGCACTGCTCCTGTCTCCTAAAGCCCCAGAATTCACTATGTGTTGTGTCTTACTTTCCATATTCTGCTTCCTACCCTAGCTATCTGTGTAGGGTATCATTTTTATCTATTAGACTAAACAGCTTCGGCTCCTGTAAATGTGTAAAATGGAGCATATTCAATAGTACTCCTGCAAGATGGCTCACATTTGTATTCTTTTATCTTTTTTCAGACAAGGAAGAAAAGAATGGCATTCCAGCCCACTCGGGGGTTCATTGTGCCTGATGTGGGCCCACTCGTAGGGCATGTTGCATACACGAACGTCACGCAGCACAGTAGTGGGTGTATTTGTGTGGGTGGGTGACTAGTCCATCTCTAATTGGGTAAAAGAAACTGCAAAGCAAAGGCTGAGTTTTACAAACTGGGTCTCTTTGTGGCTCTTGGCCGAGTACTTTGCCTTAGGGAGGAATTCAAGGAACATGGGTGAAATTCTTCCCTAGACACACAGAGCGAGACTATAATCAACAGAAAATCAAGCAAAGTTGCTGACAGGGGGGCCACCAAGGACAGAACGGAGTTTATTCTTCAGCACTTTTAAGTATGTCTTTCACCAGGAGGCATTTTCCTTCAGAATCACACATTGTCTTTGTTTTTTGACTTATAAACCAAAATTGGCAGTAAGTCAGACAAAGACAAATGCCACATGATATTGCTTATATGTGGACTATAAAAGGTGATACAAATGAACTTATTTACAAAACAGAAACAGACTCATAGACCTGGAAAACAATTTACTGTTACCAAAGGGGAAAGGGTAGGAAGGGATAAATTAGGAGGTTCAGATTAACATCTATGCACCAGTATTTGTAAAATAGATAACCTACAAGGACCTACTGTATAGCCCAGGGAACTGCACTCAATATCCTGTAATAATGTATAGTAATCTTACAAAGAACACACACACACGCATATATAACAACACTGTAAATCAACTATATTTCAATTAAAAAGACAAAACTAAAAGTGCGAGCTCCCCCCTCCACCCACCCCCAGGGTGAGAGAACTCTAGTACAACCTGGATGAACAGAGAAAGGCTGATTTTGTTCCTCTGACTTTGGGGGCTCTGTGGAAGCTCGTACCAGCCCTGTGCTTAGGTGGGAAGCTGATGAGCAGTGTGGTCAAGACCCAGAGAGAGAAGAGCAGGACGGGCAGAAGCCTCCACTGGCCACGCAGCTATAGCCCGAAACAAGGGAGAAGTGGGGTTGGGAAGGAATACAGCCTGTCTGGGGGGAAGGGACTAGGAGGCCTTTTCAAATTGGGAGAAAAATCAGCATCTTCTATGGAAATGAGCTTGTTGTAAAGAGGGTTGCCATGGAGCGCTCCTCGAAATCTAATTTAAGTCTTTTCCCTCAGCAAGGATCAAGCAGAGAAGACAGAGGCAATCCATTTTCACAGAGTGTGGCCCCGCGTGGTCAGTTGCTGCCAGAGTGTTCCTGCGGCCTCATTTGCTGCTCACTGACATTGAAGCAGAACACACACAGATAGGCAAGCGTGCGCATGCATGCGCACGCCCACCCGTTCACCCAAGGGCACACAGCCCTCACGTGCCGCTGGCACTGGGGACGCTAAAATGGTTCTGTCGATGCAGAGGTACAGATGAGTTGGTTGCTTGTGAGCAAGACAAACCCACGACATTCTTCTTTAGGGACCAGGAAAAAAAAAAAAAAAAACTTTCGTGCATCGCCACCTAATGGTACTTTTACCTCATTACAGTCTTGGATTTGTTCAAGATCAACAGGTCAGTTCTTGCCTGGAGAATCCCAGGGACGGGGGAGCCTGGTGGGCTGCCGTCTATGGGGTCACACAGAGTCGGACACGACTGAAGTGACTTAGCAACAGGTCAGTTCGGTTCAGTCGCTCAGTCGTGTCCGACACTTTACAACCCCGTGGACTGCAGCACGGCAGGCTTCCCTGTCCATCACCAACTCCCAGAGCTTGCTCAAACTCATGCCCATCGACTCGGTGATGCCATCCAATCATCTCATTCTCTGTCATCCCCTTCTCCTCCTGCCTTCCATCTTTCCCAGCATCAGGGTCTTTTCCAATGAGTCAGTGCTTTGCATCATGTGGCCAAACTACTGGAGTTTCAGCTTCAACATCAGTCCTTCCAGTGAATATTCAGGACTGATTTCCTTTAGGATTGAGAGTCCTTGAGAGTCCAAGGGACTCTCAAGAGTCTTCTCCAACACCACAGTTCAATTCTTCGGCGCTCAGCTTTCTTTATAGTCCAACTCTCACATCCATACATGACTACTGGAAAAACCATAGCTTTGACTAGATGGACCCTTGTTGACAAAGTAATGTCTCTGCTTTTTAATATGCTATCTAGGTTAGTCATAGCTTTTCTTCCAAGGAGTAAGCATCTTTTAATTTCATGGCTGCAATCACCATCTGCAGTGATTTTGGAGCCCCAAAAAATTAAGTCTGTCACTGTTTCCATTGTTTCCCCATCTATTTGCCATGAAGTGATGGGACCAGATGCCATGATCTTAGTTTTCTGAATGCTGAGTTTTAAGCCAACTTTTTCACTCTCCTCTTTCACTTTCATCAAGAGGCTCTTTAGTTTTTCTTTGCTTTCTGCCATAAGGGTGATGTCATCTGCATATCTGAGATTATTGATATTTCTCCCAGCAATCTTGATTCCAGCTTGTCCTTCATCTAGCCTGGCATTTTGCATGATATACTCTGCTTATAAGTTAAACAAGCAGGGCGACAATATACAGCCTTGACGTACTCCTTTCCCGATTTGGAACCGTCTGTTGTTCCATGTCCAGGTCTAACTGTTGCTTCTTGACCTTCAGACAGATTTTTTTACCTCATTACACTCTTGGATCTGTTCAAGATCAACAGGTAGATGGGTCCAAAGGGTAAGCAGGACTCATCGTGAAAGACGTAAACTTGGACTTTGTCTTCCATGTTTGTATCCCAACTTTCCAGCTGCAGCTCAAGGAGATGTGTGCAGTGCTGGTTACCTGCCCCAATGCCCCATTCCAATTCCTGCACGTTCAGCAGCTCCCAGCTTTTCCTATGGGGATTTCCAGGGCCTGTATTAGCACAGGGTTATGATCTCTGATCTCTTTTGGCTGACCTTCCTGAGGACTGTAAGTCCCAGCTGTTATCAGTCACTTTTCCAGATGCAGGATCAGGCTCCAAGGATAGGTTTCATCTTCTGCACAGTGTTTACCTGAGGTTGACCTGTCACACCCATCTCCATACGCTCCAGGCTTCAGCCTGTCTTCGTGGATAAACACTGGGTCAACGGGATTTGAAAACCAACAAGCATTTCATTTTGGCCTCAACATCCTTTTAAACTGAGCTTAGAAACAACTTCGGAATCCATTTTAGCAGGTACTCCAGATGACCACCCAACCAGCCCTGGCTGGCATATGAGATGAAACTTCTTTTTGAGGCCAGAATCTGTCATTAATGTTTCATGTGCCCATCTGTTGCACTTTCCACAACAGCAAAGACAATGTTTTCAAATCCCTTAACCTAACCATTAGCTCCACATAGAGTCCTCTTCCCAAACAAGTGCTCAGTCATTGTTGGAATGTCTGCATATCAAGTGTTAAAATGGTAATAACTAACATTTACAGTACTCTTGCCTGGAAAATCCCATGGACAGAGGAGCCTGGTAGGCTACAGTCCATGGGGTCGCTAAGAGTCGGACATGACTGAGCGACTTCACTTTCACTTTTCCCTTTCATGCACTGGAGAAGGAAATGGCAACCCACTCCAGTATTCTTGCCTGGAGAATCCCAGGGACGGGGGAGCCTGGTGGGCTGCCGTCTATGGGGTCGCACAGAGTCAGACACGACTGAAGCGACTTAGCAGCAGCAGCAGCAACATTTACATAGCACTTAGTTACCAAGTACTTTCACACGTGGTACCACATTTAATTAATTCACACAACAACCCATGATTGTACTTCCCAGTTCAGACCAGACAGTGAGCTTCTGAGAAATGAGACAGTATTTCTTATTGGCCCCTGTGGGGCTCCGCTCAGAGTTTGTGGTCAGTTTTGCAGAACTGAAGTGTGAATTCTCAGGATGACACACCAGGACTGTGAGGGTCTGTAACTTGTACCAAACCAGGTCACCCCCTGGCCAGCTGGGCTGTCTTAGAAGGGCTCTCAGGTTCTCGAGCACCGAATTCTTGGCTTTCTCCATGTTTGAATTCCAGTGTCACTGACTTTTCTTCCTTCCTGGTAATGAGGCGAAACCTGGTCGGTTAATTAATCCTCTTGATGCTGGGCAGGAGTAATAGGATTAAGAAGAAAGCCTTCCTCCTGCTGAACTCCCAGGGGTGCCTTGGCAGGAGACTGTGAGGAGATGGAACACAGCCTTCAGTCTGTTAATTGTTCAAGAGCAAATCATCTGTCAGAAGGAAACAGTAAAGAAAGACACCACTGAATTCAGAGTCAGAACGATAAATAATGTTCGACACTACACCCTGGAGAAAAATAAAGCTGCCGACGTTCCGCTTCTCAGGGAAAACAAAAACGCTCCGTGCTTCTGCAAACCTGTGGCCTACAACCGTGATGCGGCAGAAATACTGCAACCAGAGCGGGTCAGCCGTCACTTTCATCAACACAGGGGCCATCAACCTCTGCTCCACGCTCAGCACACCTACCCCGGGGAGGCAGGGGCAGACAGCTAGGAAAAAAATGATCCTGTAAATAGGAAAATGTATTTCCTAATAGGAAATCCTTTTAGAGGAAGGAGATGGAGGGACATACTGTAACTGCCCCACACCAGTCTCCCTGTACTCCCAAAGCCACTCTAAGAGGTTCCCCAGAATCTTAAAGATAAAGCCAGACTCCGTGATCTGGTTCCTCTGCAGTCACGCACCTCCAACTTCAGCAGCACTCAAATGCTCCTGGTATCGTGCTCAGGACATTGGGCCACTCTGAGCCTCTGTTTCTTCTTTCCTCTCCATCAGGAATGCCTTTTCCTCCAACTGGCTAAATCCTCCTCCGTCCTTAAGGATCATCTCATCTGCTGTTACCCCATCCCTACCTCTAGCCTATGCCACTAGAGCCTGGGGGACACTTTACCATCATACCCAGAGCAACAGTTCAGTGCTGTGGTCAAGCAGACCACACCTGAACCACATCACCCAGGTCTCGGTCTAATCCCTGCTGGGACTGTCTCTGTGATCTTGGGTGAGTTTCTTGACCGTGAGTGCCCCTGTTCCTCACTTATAAAATGGAGAGGATATAATAACAGTTCGTACATCACAGAGTAGTATGAGGATTAAATTACTTAATATGTGTAAATTACTTACAACTGTGCTCATTATGAGCTATTAAAGCCATTAATTATATTTCCCTGCAATCATGTCAGGTCCATTTTCCTCTCTAAACTGTAAGTTCATTGAGAGACGAGTCCATATCACGTCCATTCTTTTATGCCTAGCACTTAGCGTACTGTCCCCAATCACCTACTTCCTTCTTCCCTGTAAAACAATTAAGCATCCCTCCCCATTGCTGTGACCTGCAGCGTTCTCCTAAGAGAAAAGTAGTTTCCATGCCCATTGACAGCACCGAGGATCATATTGGGGGTTTCCCAGGTGGTCGGTGGGAAAGAACCCACTTGTCAACACAGGAGACGCAGGTTCGATCCCTCGGTTGGGAAGATCTCCTGGAGGAGGAAATGCCAACCTACTCCAGTATTCTTGCTGGGGAAATCCCATGGACAGAGGAGCCTGGCGGGCTACAGTCCACGGGGTCGCAGAGAGTCAGACATGACTAAGTGACTGAACAACAACATGATCATGTGGCTTGTTTTTTGGCCAATGAGATGTGAGGGGTAGTGATGGTCAACAGTGCCAAAAAGCAACTTCAACAGGCATTGCATGCTATGACAGCTCCCATCCCTACTCTGCTATAAGAATGGCAAGTCCCAGATAGAGGTTGCTCCTTCATCCTGGATCCCAGAAGCCAGAACAGAACTACAACTATAGCTGACTTGCAACCAGTATAGAATATGAAGAAGAAATAACTATTCACTTATATGCCACTGAGGTTTGGGGTGTGTTTCTTACCACATCATAACTTAGTGAAAGCTGATTAAAACAGACCCAACAGAGGCTTGTTGAATAAATGCAAGCACCAATAAAAGAATGAAAAAGTGAGTTATGATTTGTACAATTTCTAGCTAGGATGATGGTTATATATGTGCATCACCAAATCAGGTAATTTAAGCAAGTGTTTTTTAAATAGTAAATGTGTTTTCTGACATTTATTTTGAATATACTTCTTTGTAAATAAAAAAATGAGATTGTAGTCATTCAGACACATTCAGAATATCTCTCCCCAGGCCAAGATAAAAGTAAAACTGGAGTAAAGAGTAAAATTTCTTTGGCAGCTAATATGTTTCAAGCACTTTCCATCTACTGATCCAGCAGAACCTTTCAACAGTCATAGGAACAAGCTATATTTCCAGATGTGCAAACTGGAGGCTCAGAAACTGTGAAGGTCACCAGAGATAACAAGGGACGATCCAGATGTGGACCTGGATCTGTCTGAGTACAAAGCCCCTTCTCTCTCCACGAAAGCATGCTGCAATCATGAGAGCATTTGAAGACCACCCAGGTAATTGGCTGCCCAATAAGACTCCCCCTATAACCTAATATTCTTCCCTTTCCTCTGGCACAGGACTCAAAAGTTGAACTGAGATCCAAGTGAAACCATTTGAAAATGCAATCACCCTGCTGGGATTAAGCAAACAATCAGCCATTTACTCTGAGTAAATGGATTTGCTTTATCAGATTGTTTTCTGATCACAAAATTAAAATCTGCCCAAGAAAAAAGAAAATGCTAGTTTGGGTGCGATGGGGAAGGGGGAAAGTGGAAAGAATAATTTCCATCAAGGGCTTCAAACTTCACTGCCTACAGGACCAAGCATGGTAAGGCAACAAATGGAGGAGGCTGGGTGGGCTCTTGGCTCGTGTGCGTGGTCTAAAAGGGACAGCGGCTGCTCTCTTCCAGTCAGTTACTATCATGGAGGAATGCCAGGCTTCTAAGAGCTAGAAATTTGGACTTATGTGACGTCTCCAAATGTTTAAATGTTGGCATCAAATTCAGGTTGCTTTTCCAATACTGTATATTCTACCCACACCCCTCCCCAAGTTGTCACAAGAGTTCTGACCTATGTGTCATCGTTTTGTGATGCAGAGGACACGGGAGAGAATTATAGCCTTAGAGGGACCCATGCTTGGAAGGAAATGAAGGAAAAAAGGAAGTCAGATTCTCAGGCTTATGCTTTGGAGGGAGAGAAGAGCAGAGGGTGGGCAAAGCAGGAACCGGAGGTCACAGAAAACAAACTTCTTTTAATACAGTCGGCTTGAGCTGACCCGGTCCTTCCCATTTGAACACTGTTTTGCGTAAAAACAAACTCTAATAAGCAAAAGCCATTTGTTCCCGAATAAAGTTCGTTACTCTGCTAAATATCTTTACTGGATTTCGTTTGAACCCAGTCATTCTCAATTCAGTGCTGCACTCGGCCAACTTAACCTTTAAAAAAGAGCTTTATTGATGGTGTGTTATGCAGACATTAACAGTCCTCAAAAAAAAAATTTTTTTTTAAATAGAAAGAATTGAATTGCTTTGCTTAGCGATCTTAATTATCTCGAATAATTAGCTCCAGTCAGTTCTCCAACAAGAGCTCTCTGGAGAAATCAATGTTTGGGGAAAGGGAAAGAAAGGGGGAGCCAAGCTTGGGACAAAAGCAAGCATTTGGCCAGTTAGTTGGCAATATCTAATTAACCCCGAGAGTGAGGCTGACAATCAAAGCCACTTCCTTAGTGCTTAATTATTAAAGGCAAATAAAGAAAGTAAACACTCAGGGAGCTAGTCTATTGGGCAGTGGCGAGTAGGAGCCACTTTGAGCCAAAGTACTCAGCAACCCCAAATATACAGGCAGCTGTGTGCATTTCTGTGATTTTGCTCCTGCAGTTCTCTGTTTAAGACACTCCTCCACGCCTTCTCAGCTCAAAACTCCTATAAGTCTTTTGTGAAGTCTTCTCTGACTACCTCCCTCCCCAACCAAAGAAAATCGTTCCCTCCTGTGTGCTTCCATAGCCTTCTGGACATAAAAATGATTCTGTTGGGTATTCATTAGGTACCTGTCTGCCTCCCTAAATCATAAGCTTTGCACAGCTTGAGTAAATGCTTATTTACCTCTGTATCCTTGGTGTCTGGTATATTTGGAAGAGAGTTAAGTGCTTCATACTTGGAGGTCAAGTAGACCTATAGATCACCAGCTTTCTGTATAAAGTCTGGTATATGTGAGCTCAGTTGTGTCTGACTCGGTGATTCCATGGACTATAGCCCACCAGGTTCCTCTGTCCTTGGGATTTTTCAGGCAAGAATACTGGAGTGGGATGCCATTTCCTCCTCCAGGGGATCTTCCTAACTCAAGGATCGAAGCTGAGTTGCTTGCCCCTCCTGCACTGACAGGCAGATGCTTTACCACTGCGCTACCGAAGTCTGGTACACAGTAGGAGCTCAGTAAATCCTTGCTTCTTTCTTTTTCCTTCTTTCTCCCCTTCTCCTCCTTCCTTTCTCCTTTTCTCCCTTTCTATTTTTATTTCACTTTAGATTCTACAATTAATGGTATTGATTCCAGAACTGCTGGGCCAAGCAACGGTGTTCCTTTATGTGAGTTTGTCATTTGGACTTAGTATTGACTTTCAATAAGCCAATGCAGGGGTTTTCCAGGTGGCTCAGTGGTAAAGGATCGCCCTGCCAATGCAGGAGACGTGGATTCAATTCTTGGTGGGTAAGATTCCCCCAGAGAAGGAAATGACAACCCACTCCAGTGTTCTTGCCTGGGAAATCCCATGGATGGAAGGCTGCAAAAGAGTCAGACATGACTCAGCAGCTGAAAACAAGCCAATGCAGGTCATTGCAGTGACTGAGAAATCCCAGGGCAAGGGCCGCATGGGGACCCTGCCATGCAGAACACGGTTGGGAGGGAAACTCTTTGACTTGAGGTCACTACTCTTAGGCTTGCTGTGTTTGAAACTTCAGGGCCTAAAAGAAGACTTGATGGAATCCTAGAGGAGGAGGGAAGGGAAAATGCCGAGAGGAAAACCCAGTGACACACAAGATGTTCGTTGATGTAACTTGGTGTGATTTGTCAAAACCAGCTGTATATCTGCCTTGCAGACTGTGGGGATCCTGGCGCTATTTGTAGAGTTGATTTTGATATTTGCCCCTGAAGCTAAAGCTGAGTCTTGAAAGCTGTGTAAGAATTAACTGAGTGAAGAAAGTAGAAAATTGCGTCTTCTGAATAGAGGGAACAGCATAAACAAAGGCACAGGGATAGGATATCATGGTGAGAATCCAGGCCAAGCAATTTGACTTTTTTTACCGTAGTGTTACTCTGCTTAAACATGCAAATAGGCAGTAGGGAAGATGTAAGACTAGGAAGGTCAAGAAGAGACATACATAGTCATTGCTGATTTCTGGTCTTGGATGTGGCCAAGAAGTGATGGTTTCCAAACTTGATCTCCTCCTTAATTTCAGTTTCAAAATACAATCCCCGCAGGACATTTATCCTCACTTGGGTGTCCAGGAAGCACCCCAAATTCAACATGCACAGCAATCAATGCTTTGTATCTTTCCATAAGCTTCTTCCTCTTAATACTCACTGGTGTTAATTGCACCATCACTTTCCTATTTATCTGAGTCAAAATCTTGGATATCATCCTTGATCCTCTTTCCTTCCTTTCTGCACTCAACCAGCAAGTCCTGAAAACTTGGCCTCCTAATGCTTCCTGAATCTCTGCCTTCTCCTCTATTCCTACCATCTTTCCCTCTGAATAATAGCCACCCAAGAGGTCCCCTTACTCCCAGTCTCTTTTACTTCAGTTCCAATCTTTCTATCTATTGCTCCTCTGCCAGGAGGTCTTGATTGGATCCCTAGAATGTACAGGAAAAAGTCCAAACTCCCTGGCATACATACACACACTTCACAGACCTGACCCTGCGTACCTTTCTCACTTGGTATCCACCCACTTCTGCATCACACTTTCCACTTTGGGGAAACCCCCCAAGCACTCCACGCTCTTTCTCACCTCTGTGGCTTTACTCCTGCTCTCCCCTCATCCTGAACATGCTTGCCACCTTTCCTCTTCTGGCTCTTACTCACCTTTCAGCATTGAGTTGTGTCATCTTCTCTTCCAGAAAATCTTCTTTCAAAGCCTAGGCTCCCCAGTTCCCTTCCTCTGTGCTCCTGTAGCTCCCCAGGCACGACTCTGCCCTTCAACTTTCATTGTTATGCCCACACTATCAGATTACATGGGATTTGTCTCTCTAGGCTCCAGTTTCCTCAAGGACGGCTGCCACCACCTCCCATTCATCTTAGTAAGTCCAGACCTCAGTGTGGCATTTGGCACTCAGCAGTCACACATATGTTTGCTGAGCTGCAGCTCCAGGCTCTGCCCCCTGAGATGGCTCTTTTGGCAAACAGAGAAGCTCAGCCTGAGCCAAAGTGTGCCTGCTTCCCTACACAGCAAAGGAAGGTCAGGAGAAGAGCCGAGAGCTCCCGAGAGCTCTGAGACATGGCTGTTGTTATTTAGGTAAATTTGAAAAGTGGGAAGAGCATATACAATGGACTCCAAATACGGAATCCAAATGCATCCAGTTGAAATCTTAGCTAACACAACCTTGGGAGAGAAGTTTAATCTCTTTGTGCCTCAAGTGACTTGTCTATAAAATTATGAATAATGATTAACTTACATGGAAAAAACGTTTTGTAAAGCCCCTAGTGAGTAGCTGGTACAAAGTTAAGTGCCCAATAAATGTTAGTTTCAAGTACCTTGAAATAGACTGACGCTGGTTATCTGAAACACAAGATCTTTTGGTTTTTTTCATAATTTAAAAATGCATCATCTATCATGTCTAACTGGAATTATTAGTACTAGTTGACTTTCACCTCTTATGTGTCTGTTATACGGCAGGGACTATGCAAGATCCTTAAGATACAGTCTCTCACTTGGTCCTCATGATGGTGGCAGTGGTGATGATGATGATGAAAATAATAACTAACTTCTTACGGGGTTCTTACTATGTGTTAAGCCCTGTTCTGAGTCCTCTCCAAGTATTTAGTCTTCACAGTCTTTTGAGATAGGAACTATACCCTCACTTTACAGATGAGGAAACTGAATCTGAGAGTTGTTAAGCAATTTGCCCAGGGTACATATTATGAAGTAATGCTGGGATTAGAATTCAAGTCTTCCTGACGCTTAACTTCTTAAAAGTGAATGTGATCATTTTATTTTATTTTTAACACCCTTCCTAGTAATGCCTTCTCCCTTTTTGGTTGCTTTATATTGCTCAGCAAATACTGTAATAGGTAAAAGAAACACTAGATAATTTTCAGCCTGAAACTATTCAATGAGATCATAGGAGTCACTGATGGTGACCTTTGAGAGATAATATTTTGTAGACTGTCTCCACAAAGATCACCTACTCATGTTATGATAGACCATTTCTTTGAAATTGTGGCAGCATGTAATAGTCAATAAGTGACTTATACTTACTGTACTATATTGTACTTGAATGTACAGAGATTGGATATTCAGTTGTAGATTTGCTTTAATAAGGGCTGACTCTTTGATCTAGAGAAACTTAAGCACTAGAGTTAATTGCTCATTCACCCAATTCACTGGGTCACTGATAAATCCTCAGGATTCAAAGAATGAGTAAATCGTGGTTTCTGTTTCCAGTGTACCCACCGTCTTCTGGGAAAGACTCACAAGAAAATTTATTCCACACAGGAAGACAAGTAGAAGTTCCCATTTAAAGATCCAAAGTGGAGTTCCAGCATTTTGAAATAGTTCCCTGTGCGGTGTCTAGAACTCCCTACTTCATTCAATCCTCAAAAGTGAATTGGCCTACAACTATGGAAAACAGTATGGAGGTTCTTCAAAAAACTAAAATATAATTGCCATGTGTTTCAACAGTCGCACTACTGGGCATATATCCAAACAAAATTATACTTTAAAAAAATACATGGACCCCAGTGTTCATAGTAAAACCATCCACAAATAGCCAAGACATGGAAACAATCTAAATGTTCATCAACAGATGAATGGATAAGAAGATGTGGTACATATATAAAATGGATTATTACTTAGTCTTAAAAAAAATAAAGAAATAATGCCATTTGTAGCAACATGAATGGACCTAGAGATTATTATACTAAGTGAAAGAAGTATAATCAGAAAGAGAAAATACCATATGATATCACTTATATGTGAAACCTAAAATATAATAGAAATAAAATAGAAGCAGACTCACAGACATAGAGAAGAGACTTGTGGTTGCCAAGCAGGAAAGGGGTTGGGGAGGAATGGATTGGGAGTGTGGGATTAGCAGGTGAAAACTATAATATATAGAATGGATGAACAGTAAGATCCTACGTACAGAAGCCCACGAATACTGAAGTGGGTATCCTATCCCTTCTCCAGTGGATCTTCCAGACCCAGGAATCAAACGGGGGTCTCCTGCATTGCAGGCATTCTTTACCAACTGAACTATCTGGGAAGCCCCACTTACAGAACAGGGAACTGTATTCAAAATCCAGGAAGGAACCATGGGAAAATAATATGAAAAAGGATGTATATGCATACATATGTGTGTTTATATTTATACATATATAACTGAATCACTTTGCTGTACAGGCTAAATACCTCCCAATCAACAGTTGTGCCATCCTCCTCCCCAATTCCAGCTCTCTGCTCAGTCTTTCCCCCACAAGCTCCCAAGCACAGCACTGATGCTCAGGGTGGACTAGAAGGCCCTGAGCAAACATTGATTCTTGAAAAGTTAATACTTTACAAATGAACTGCTGCTGTTAAAAAAAGGAAAAATCAGGGCCTGTGCTGCTGGGATTCAGACTTGATATGCATGCAACCAGCTTTCTCCAGTGGTGAATAGATCAGCAGGGCCAGCCAGGTGGTTCCTTTAATAAAAAGCTTAGAGAGGTAAGTAAGACTCCTATCCTCTCCTATCATAACAATAGAAGTTCTCGGGAGCATGAGTGTTTGGTCAAACCACACATATTTACAGCATCAACAGAAGTCCTACGAGATACACGTGCAGTAGTCTTCCATGGTGCCATCTTGATTGGGTCTGCTCTTCATTCCAGGAAGGGCACCCAGGATGTTTTTTCAACAGTGTATGTCTGTTCTTCTATGCCACTGGCCTTTGCAAATAACTTCTCTACCTAGAGACATCGACCCTCCCTGGAGAGGCAGACATCTCCAATCCCTAATAGAGAGACAGTCACAAAGTCCCCTTTCTTAAGCTGTTTGAGAAAACATGGGGCTTCAGTGGGCATACAGAGGAATGCCCACAGAGAAAGTGGAGCAAGAGAAAGCGCTTACAGTGGAGCGGTCCATGCCTTTGCAAGCTAAAAAAGGGAGCTCAAAGGAGCGTACAGAATCAGAATTATTTTGCCTAGAAAAGAGGTGGCTAGGAAGAGAGAGGGAGATGGCTCTATTCAGCCTATGGATTATCATGAAAAGAAACCTATAGAGGAAGTTAAAGAGGATGAAATGAACTTACGCTGCAGAAAATAAGTTACTGGGTGAAACTGTTGTTGTGATGCAGAAGAGGTGTTTTTCTTCCTGCTCTACTAGGCTGTCTGGGATAGGACATAGAGAAGATAGGTTAACAAAAGAGTGCACTTGGTAATTTCATTAATGTTGTCGGGTGGAGAACAAGAAAAACATCTCACATAATAGCCTGTAAAAGCTATGCTAAGAAGAAGCCCATTTGACATAAGAAGGTTCAGATTGGCTGTTGATTGTGATCTCCTCACCCCACTGTCCTGCCCAAAGCAGAATCTGCACGCACACAGTCACATTCCCACATCTGCTCACACATGCACATTCACACAATCATAAATAACCACAGTCACAGCTGCTTATACTTGCACTCACAAGTGTTCAGAGGTGCACACACACACACATACACAATCAGACACAAGCCCATCTGGACAAGAAGTATTCTGAGGAATCCCTTTCTGAGGGATTGGCCTGAAAAGCCTCAGCCTGGAGGGTGGAGGGACAGGGTGGTCTTGGGCAGAGCAGACTCTCAGTATCATCAAAGGGCACCAAGGGGCCTGGGAACTCCTTCCACCGCCCAAAGGAAGTCTTAGCAGCCATGATTCTGAGGATAGTTCCTGTGGCCAGAGCTAATGAGTTTAGGGACTGAACTCCTGACACTCAGCTGAGTTAATCATATCATGTCTCTTGGAAGTTGAAGTTTGGACCAGAGAGACAAAGAAGAATTTGCACTGAATCACACTGTCAGTGGGCCTCTCAAGAGAAGGACCTCACGTTCCACTCCTCAGGGCCCTGGGTATCTCTGCACCTGCCCTGCCTGAGACTTATTTGCTGAGTCCTTCCTTAGATTCTGTGAGATACCACGGCTGACTCCCTGTGAACATCTAAAGCTAGATTAGCTCAGATTTATTTTACTTGCAAACGTAAAACACACACACCATCCATTCTAATCCTATTCAAACACCTACTCCTGCGTACGCTTCCAGTTAGAAGCCATCTTTTCATCCTCAGCACACCCACAGCATGTTTATGGCTCTATTTTCTTCTTTGTACCATCTCTTTCTCTCTTACATTCAGTTCTAGACTGTAAGTTCCTTGAAGGTGGAAGGCATTTCTTATTCATCCTTTCAGCCCCCGCAGCGCCCTATACACAAGAGCTCTGGATAAGCATTTGTTGGACAAGTGAGCAAATGCATGATTGAACAAGTGAATAAACAAATAAACAAGCTCGAGGGCCCTTAGCCCTGATGCTAAGTATTTCTTCTATTTTTCCCCAGGAATTCATGAGATCGTGATCCTCGAATCTAAACATCTTCGTAGGTGAATTAGTTCATCTTACTGCATTTTACAAATTCATTGACGCACAGCCATGCACCAGACACAGCAGCTACAAAGATGAATGAGATACGGATTCTGTACCTAAGACCCTGTGATTTCACTAGACAGAGGAAATGAGGCAAAGGAACACAGCTCCCCATCCTGGGGCACAGCCCTGCACATCCCGTTCCCGGGAGCTGTAGAAGTGGGGAGTCACATAGTGCCCATCCACCCAGGCTTACAACAAGACCATATTAAAGCCATTTTTCAAGCCTGAGTAAGATGTTTATGACCTGATAGGCAATGGCTGGCAAACTCATTCCATCATAAATATCACAGCAGATAATATGCTTCAGTATAAGTGATGCATCTGCCTATGCGGGCGTCCAGAGTGTGACTAATGCTTCTCCAATGTGGGCTTCTTAAAGATAAACAAATCATGGACTGTAATTATCAGACGGCTTGATTTTCTTTTTTATGAGCGTTTCTTCACCCTAATCACATTCAAAGTGGGAAAACAGAAGCTACAACAGGGACCTCAAGAAGGGAAGAAAAAGGACATGCTCCCTCAGCAGTGAAACAGCTGTCAGATAGCCATCTAAAGAAGGAGCTGGCATTTTCCATAGCTCTGGACAGAAAGGAGAGACTTAGCAAACAGGAAGACGTATAGAGAGTAGAGAAATCCAAGATGCCTAAGAAATAAAAACAGTCTCTGTCTCTCAGTCTCTTTCTCTCTCTGACACACACACATTCGTGCACACACACACAATGCAGATAAATTCATCTCCAAACTGCCTCCACTGCAGACTGTGGGTGCAGACTTGCACATTCTCTAGCCCACTGCGACTCTTGAATATGACCCTCCTTTCTAGAAGCAGCTTTTCTTGTATCCCTTCCAAAGCTTCGCTTATACTTCAATATTACAAACACCCCACATCCTTCACCTCCCTATAGACTCCTATCTGCTCTCATCAGTTATTCCACCAAAATGCTTCCTTTTTGATTTCTGGGCATGTTCTGGCACTTGAACATGAAACCTCATCTTATGAAAGGGACCAGATTCAATTGGGTTACTCTCTTCTCCTGAGAAATCAGAGAAATACTTCAAGGTGGAAAGGAAATATATAATTAAAAAGTAATCAACCATCAGAGGGTCACAGTGTAGTGTGAGAGAATAACCTTTGAATGAGATGTCAGAATATCTGGGTTTAATTAAGACCATTTCTTATGCATGTGACATTCCTTCACTATTCTTCAAGTCAGTTTTTTCCTCACTTAAAAATGGGAAACACCCATCTGCAGTTTACTTTGAAGGTTTGATATAATAGTATTTTTGAAAGTCCCTATCACCTTCTGGACATTCAATAAATATATATTTCATCCTAGCATCCTAAGCCTGGACAATAAAGGGCTATAAAACATGCCCAGCATCCTACACTGTACTGTTGAAGGTTCTTTCCTGTTAACAACATCCTCCAGAGGCAGGAGAGACCAAAATGGTTTTCTTAATTTATTGATGAAGACATTGGAGCACAGAGCGGTTAAGAAACTTGCCCCAAGGCCACATGGAGATTTAAAACCCAGATTCTTGAATCTTTCTGTCTTTTTGAAGAAAGCACACTCACTTGGGAAGATCAGGTCAAAGGAGGTTCCCTTCATGAAATATTTACAAACCCTGACTCTTCTGAGCAGAGAAGCAGCCCACAGAGCTGCTGAGCTGTGAGTCCAGCAGAGGTGAGCTCTGCCCTCAAAGAGAAAGAGCCAGCTGAAACCAGGAATGCAGTGGATGCGGTTAATAGCTTGGGTCTGAAAAAATTGAGGCTGTGAATGGGGAAAGAAGGATTCTGGAACCTAGTGATGAATGTATTAGTTTCCTAGGTCTACAAACAGGGTGGCTTCAAACAACACATTCTCCCACAATTCTGGAAGCTAGAGATACAAAGCCAGGGTGAAGGCAGGGCCATGCTTTTTGAAGGTGGGGGAAGAGCCCTTCCTTGCCTCTCCCTGGCTTCTGGCTACGGCCAGCCGTCCTTGGCGTTCCTTGACTTGGAGATACATCATCTCTTAAGCGTGCCTCCATCGCCACACAGGTTCTCCTTGGGCTTGTCTGTTTCAGAGTCTCTCCCTTCCTTACCAAGAGAGCATCATATGGGATCAAGGGTCCACCCTACTCCCGTATGGTCTCATTGTAACTTAACTAACTTCACTTATGACAATCTTATTTCCGAGTAAGTTCACATTATGAAGTTCTAGGTAGGGTGTGAATCTGGGGCAGGGACTGTTACTATTGAAGCAAGTTCGATAAGGAAAGGAGAGCCGGGCAGAGGAGAAAGACTGAGCAACTGGAAGAGAGAAAACAAGAGAGAAGAGAGGGGAGGGAGGAGGAGGACGAGGGTGGGAAGGAGGGAAAGGAGAGGGGAAGGGAGGAGGAGAGCGGAGGCAAAAGCAGGAAATGAAACAGAGAAACAGGAGGAGACAGAACTAGAGACAAAGAGATGAGACTCAAAAGGAAGAGAGAGTGAAACATAAAGGTGCTAGTGGAGGAAAGGAACACACACACGACTCCTGCACATAGAGCCTGAGAGACAGAGAGGAACATTTCTGTATGTAAAGAATTACCCGCAAATATGCACCTTCTTTCTGACTAGATGTCTAGTGAACAGCCCTAAAGCTATTAATGGGGCCTGAACTGCCTCCTGGAAAATGATTCAACCATTCTCTTTGGGGTTAATAGAGGACTCCAATAAGAGAGGTCAGCTAGATGGGCTCCTGGGAATCCCTAGTGGTTTTCATGTTATTACCCACCTCTATGACTGTGGCTCCAGGGACTCTCAATTTTAAAGTTGAGAACCTGGGTAATGGTCAAAAATAACTTTTTTCCAGAAAGCCAGCTCCAGGGTGGTCTTGGGTTCATTCACTTCCTACTGAGAAGAAAATGAGCCACCCAGGAGATGTGATGACATTTTCCCTTAAGGAGCATATGGTCCTGGTCTCTGGCAAGCTGTGAGACATCCCTCTGTACATATTATTCATCCAACCAGATGTTATCCCCTGTTATTTTTCAGACCCCGTGTCCTGATCTTTTCCAACATCCTGGAGTTTCCCAAGATCTCCAGAGGGAGACAGTCACTTCAGCATCAGCCAAAACAGACACCAGGCAAGACGAATCATAAATTAACAGTGGGAAGGCAGTCTTGGGGCTGACAGGGGAACACCAGTGTGTATGCATGCAAGCATGTGTGTGTGTCTGTGTGTATCTCTATGTGTCTGGGGGTGTGTGCAGATGCAGGCCTTCACAGAGAAGAAAGTGGAGTCAGAGGAAGCCCGTCCATAGATACCTAGCCATTTCCATGCTTTGGGACTCTAAAACCCTCTGTCATCAAACAGTTACTCACAATGAAAAATCGCATAAAACAGAGTTTATGAACTAGTGTCTCCCCTTGCTTTTTTTTTTTTTTTTGCAGTATTGAAAACTGAGTTTGACTTTCAGAGTAAAAACTCCCCATTCCTTCCCCAGCATAAAAATTCTTACCTTAGAAGAGAGAACCACAGGCTTGCGTGTGTCCCCAAGGAAATTTCTCATAGCAGCTTGACTTGGCTGCTACTATGAATGGAGAGATACAGGTCAAAGGCAGAAAGGCAGGCTCAAGTTAACACAGCACCATCTTTGGCCACTGAGACATCCCTCTGGAGTAGCAAAGAGAAAGAGCCATCTCCTTGCATTTTCTGCATTTTGGAAGCCTCTAAGCTTCTGGGCTTCTCATCTTCTTCCTTTCTACAGCAGCAAATATCATAAAATACACACACCCATCTCTAGGAAGAGCCATAGAAAAGGAAGCATTAGTCATTTATCTCACTTGGCCACACAATGGAGTGGCTATTATTCATTCTTTCATTCTCTTATTTACTCATTCATTATTTTTCTTCTTCACCACACTTATATTAGACTAAGTTAAGCGCTGGAGGTACCACTACAAAAAGAAAAAAAAAGCAAATTCAGTCTCTAATTTTGATTTAGGGCAAATCGAATCTTATTCAGAGCAAAACAAGGAAAAGGAACTCTGGAAGCTGAGGTCTTGGGGTCATAAATTATATTACCATTATTATATGGTTCTACCTGAAGGCAGGCCTTTGCCATCTGCCCCATGGGGTTGGCAGCAGCTCTAGGCAAAATCACAGACAACTCTTTGGAGCCTCTTCCAGCCCTGGGCCGCTCCTCTACCAGGTATATAGCAACTCCCCGATGACCTACTGACTTAATTCATTCTCATGAGCTATGGCACTCCAACCACTTAATGGGAAAAAAACACAGGGCCAAGAAGCTTAGAAGAAGTCTAGAAAAGACTGAAACTTGGATATTTGAGAAGAGAAGTGGTTCCCACGTGGCGCTGGTGGTAAAGAACCCGCCTGCCAATGCAGGAGACATAAGAGACACAGGTTCGATCCCTGGGTTAGGACGATCCCCTGGAGGAGAGCATGGCAACCCATGCTAGTACTCTTGCCTAGAGAATCCCCAAGGACAGAGGAATCTGTCTGACTGCAGTCCACAGGGTCGCATAGAGTCGGACATGACTGAAGTGACTTAACACACACACATGCACGCACACGGTTAGTACTGGTTCTCTATCACAATAGAGACTGCCCCAGGGTTCCAGGCTGAAAGAGAAAAGGCAGAGAGCCCATGAGCGTGAAACAGTAAAATGAGCTGACATGGGTGATAGCAGTACTAAATAAAGTCTGGGATGACACTATGTATCTACAACTTTCCTGCTGGGAGAACCCTGGAGATTTTAATTTCCAAAGTATTTTGGTATTTCACTCGGAGATGTTCCCTTAGCATCTTATCAGCAACACTTTTATTTGAAAGTGACCGAGATGAACTCACCAAGCTTGTCATTTGTGCCGTATCTCCTACATCCGTTCTCTACCCTCCCCTTGCTCGGTCCTGTACGGCAGGGATTGACAAGCCTCCTTTGCAGCTGGCCTCTGGGTAAGTTCTGCCAGTAGTGCCTGGAGGAAAGGAGGAGGGAAAAGTCAGGGTGTTTTTTCCTGTCTTGCTTTGCCTCAGGCCGTGTCTCTGATTCTGGCTGTGTCTCCTTAGCTCCACCTCCCACAAGACAGGCTGACTGAAGCTCGCACTGGTTAGCTCAGCCTCTGGGATCTGAAAACACATCCCTCACTATGACTCTGGTCCTAGGAGTGGCTGCATCTTTCTGCAACTATTAATCTCTGGGTTGCCTCAACATTCCTTGTTTGTTTGTTTGTTTTCTCCATTTCTCTGTATTCAGCTCCTGATATTAAATACCCTTAGGTGAAAAACCTAGAGTGGTTTCTTTTTCCTATCAAAAATTTGATACTTTCTGATTAGTCTGAGTAGAAAAGTAATTTATTAGGAGAATGATGGGTAATTTGTAGAACTGCCAGAATGAGACAAGCTACATAACAAGACCCATTCAGTTCAGTTCAGTTCACTTCAGTTGCTCAGTTGTGTCCGACTCTTTGCAACCCCATGGACTGCAGCACGCCAGGCCTCCCTGTCCATCACCAACTCCCAGAGTTTACTCAAACTCATGTCCATTGAATCGGTGATGCCATCCAACCATCTCATCCTCTGTCGTCCCCTTCTCCCCCTGTCTTCAATCTTTCCCAGCATCAGGGTCTTTTCCAATGAGTCAGTTCTTTGCATCAAGTGGGCAAAGTATTAGAGTTTCAGCTTCAGCATCAGTCCTTCCAATGAATATTCAGGACTTATTTCCTTTAGGATGGACTGGTTGGGTCTCCTTGCAGTCCAACGGACTCTCAAGAGTCTTCTCCAACACCACGGTTCAAAAGCATCAATTCTTCGGCGCTCAGCTTTCTTTATAGTTCAACTCTCACACCCATACATGACTACTGGAAAAACCATCAAAACCTATAGCCAGATTCAATCCACAGAACCACAGTGAGGGGTCCTGAACAGCTACTGATGAATGCAGGAACTAAGGGCCACACTCCCAACATCTGTACTGGCATGGAACACGAGCCCTACCCTCCGCTGCCCTTAGAAACTAACTCCCAAGCAAAGTCCTTGTGGCTTTATGTCATTTATCCCACTTTTAACTATAGAAGACTGGAAATTGAGTACCTAAACTTTGTAGCAGAGTCATGATCTGTTTTTTCAGTAGGACTTCTAGGGTCAAGAATTCTCCAAATATGAGAAAGGCAATGAGATGTGGGGCTGAGGCAGAAGACTTCTGGGCCCCAGGCTGAGCAGCTGGAGTCCATCCCCTCCCTGTGGACAGATACTCCACAACAGCAGAATGGAGGAGAAGCAGAGCCCTGCTCAGATAAGAGATTAAAGACTACACATATTCCCCATTCTCAAAGTCAAGGTGACCTTTCAGACTCTACATGCACAGAAAGGCTCCTTGGAAGTCAGGAAGGGAGGGGGCACCACCCCATAGTAGGTGATGTCAACCTACCCATAAGCCTCTGGACTAGAATCTGTCCTGGCTGAGAGATACTCACGCATATGGGAACACTCTGAGATATACCAAATACAGACTCAGAATTTGGCAAAATAAGATAATTGGCCAAAGGAAACTTGGAAGAAATGTCCCATATGAGTGACTCAAACTGATTTGGGATCCAGGTAGCTGTGGCTCAGGTGGTAAAGAATCCCCTGCAATGCAGGAGAGGGGGGTTCGATCCCTGGGTGGGGAAGATCCCCTGGAGAAGAACATGGCAACCCACTCCAATATTCTTCTTTTTGGTGAATCATATTGGTTTTAACCCATGGATAAACTGGAGAAGGCAATGGAAACCCACTCCAGTACTATCGCCTGGAGAATCCCATGGACGGAGGAGCTTGGTGGGCTGCGGTCCATGAGGTCGCTGAGAGTCGGACACGACTAAGCGACTTCACTTTCACTTTTCACTTTCATGCATTGGAGAAGGAAATGCCAACCCACTCCAGTGTTCTTGCCTGGAGAATCCCAGGGACGGGGGAGCCTGGTGGGCTGCCATATATGGGATTGCACAGAGTCAGACACGACTGAAGTGACTTAGCAGCAGCAGCATGGCTAAACAAATGGATCCCCCCATAAAGGCTTCTGGGAGAGGAGAGCCAGACTCACTATGGTCTGGCATCCCCTATCATTTTGATCTCATGAAGACTTTTGCACATGCATAGTGCCTCCCTTGCCCCAAGGATGGGAAGTATGTGACTTCTTGATCTTTTAACAAGGTTTAGTCCCACTCTATATGAAAATGCCCAAAGTCCGTTATTTAACCTACTCCTGTTGTTGGTTTTATATATCAAAGTGTAGATCTCAAAATATAGACAGGAGTTTGATTACAGGTATGTAGTACTGGGGTCTGTTTTTCTCCTGCTTCCAAAAATGTAAACAGGTGGCTGATAACAGAAGTCCCCGGGGAGTGCATCTTCTCACCCAAGAGGGTGTGAACAGGAGGCCAGTTGTAAATGCCTGGCCTGGAGCCCTCCTATCTCCTGGCTCAAAACGACCAGGAGGCACAGCTCTCTCTGAGCCCACCTGTGTATCTATTCCCCACTATTCTTTTCCTCCTAATAAACTCTTTACTTGTTTCACTCCTTTTGTCTTTGTATGGAAATCCATTTCTACACAGTTGACAGGCCAGGGCCTTGCCACTGGCCCCTAGTGTCTGGTGGCCTGGTAGTTAAGATTCAGGGTTCTCACTGCCTTGGCTCAGAGACCTCAGTCTCTGGCTAGGAACCAAAACCCTGCTTCAAGGTGCTGTAGGCTGAGGGCCCCTGAAACCAGAACAGCCAAAAAAATGAAGGAAAATATTTATCACTGGACTGAGACCAGGATTTGAGGGTTGAGTGGCAATGCTAGGGTTAGCATGTAAACAGAGTCTCTCTAGGATGAGTGGGTTGATGGTGGTAGTGTAAAGTGAAAATACCTCCTGCCATGGTAACAAACAAGAAATATCACAGCCATCAGTGATTTCTGGCCTCCAAATGTGAATGAGAGCTCCCCAAACTGCGATCTGATTGCTGAGGAGCTGGGGGAACGCAAGAAGCAAAGTGAACAATTGACCCCAGATACCTGAGATGCATATGAAAAGAATGAACTCAGTGAGCCCAGAGGCTTCCATCTTCCCACACATAGAATGCTAAATTCCTTAACTGGATCCTTGATCTTTGCTGTTCAGACTGCCTTTGCCCTTTGTTGCAAACTTGTATATAGCCTGACTTCCCCTCCTGCCTCCTTGGAGCAGTTTTCTCAGAGCTACTGAAATGCTGTCTCCTGGACTCAAGAGTCCTAAACATTCCCAGCAAATACAATAACTCTCTACTTTCAGGTTGTGACTATATTTTTTAGTCGACAGAAGAAAGTCTAGAACTCTGTGTGGGGGCCTTTGACTATCTAGTTCTTTTCTGCCCAAGCATTGCCAGCCAGATCAGGGATTGAATCCTACTTCCAACCCTTACTGTTTCTATGAGCTTGGTGGGCTTCTGTACTTATGTTTTTAGAGACTGAGATTTCTTGAGTGTTTCTCAAACCTTAATATGTAGGTACATAAGTATCTGCCATCCTAGTGAGTTCGCTAAAAGGGCAGATTCCTTCTTGACGCCCCTTAGAGATTCAGTTGATTAGATCTGGAGTGATTCTGTTGCAGAGTGTCCACAGCCTGTTGTCAAATGCGAGTTCCCCATGCTGGGTGCACAATGAGGCCGAACAAACTGAAATGTCAAGAGTTTGGAGTAGAGAAAGGTTCATTGCAGGATCAAGCAAAGAGAATGGGTGGCTCATGGCCAAAATAAAACGAGACTCCCCAGTGATTTGGGGGGAGACGTTTTTAATAGGCAAAATTTGGGCTGAGAGCCGCAGAGTGTGTAAGTTTACTCTGTTTGGTTTGTGGTGAGTTGACAGGGCAGTTACCTTCAAAACAGGCTCCCAAATCACTGCAGATGGTGACTGCAGCCATGAAATTAAAAGCTGCTTGCTCCTTGGAAGAAAAGCTATGACCAACCTAGACAGTATATTAAAAAGCAGAGACATTACTTGTTGACAAAGGTCCATCTAGTCAAGGCTATGGTTTTTTCAGTAGTCATGTATGATTGTGAGAGTTGGGCTATAAAGAAAGCTAAGTGCCAAAGAATTGATGCTTTTGAACTGTGGTGTTGGAGAAGACTCTTGAGAGTCCCTTGGACTGCAAGGAGATCCAACCCGTCCATCCTAAAGGAGATCAGTCCTGAATATTCATTGGAAGGACTGATGCTGAAGCTCCAGCGCTTTGGCCACCTGATCAGAACTGACTCATTGGAAAAGACCCTAATTCTGGGAAAGATTGAAGACAGGAAGAGAAGGGGATGACAGAGGATGAGATGGTTGGATGGCATCATCGACTCAATGGACATTTGTTTGAGCAAGCTCTGGGAGTTGGTCACGGACAGGGAGGCCTGGCATGCTGCAGTCCATGGGGTCACAAAGAGTCAGACACAACTGAACGACTGAACTGAACTGAACTGGGCAGTGCTCCAGGAATCTTGTGCTCAGCCTGAAGTTGACCTCTTCTAGCTGGGTTGGGGCCCTAGTTTCTGCAGGAAAGATTCTAAGGTACTATTATGTATATCCCTTGAGGAGGATACAGGAACCGCTTTAATCACTGCACCTTCTTTCTTGACTGCTCCTCCTTTGCTTCTGCATTCCCTTACTTCCCCGATAAACAATTGCTTGAACCTGCCCTGTGGTACTCAGGGAAAGTCTGGGCAGACAAAGCCTTTTCCCTACAAATGAGCAATGTGAACGCGTAAAGGATCTGTACCCAGGAGGGCCTCATAGGGTCCTGCTCAGTTTCAAAATCACACTTCGAGAAACACCAACGCACCAGGTTTCTAGGTCCTGTCCATTCTGGACGTGGTTCTGTCATTTATTCTGTCAGCACTTCCCAGGTTTCAAGTGGGCTTGGGATTTGACTTTGGATGAAAACATATCTTCTTATGATCCAAGTGGAGATGTGCACCTTAGACCAAGCTCCACCCCAACCTACTGTATCAGAATCTCAGAGTGGAAATTGAGCTGACATAAACAATTCACAAAGTCCCACATTACGTCTGTTACGCAAACCCTGTGCTCACTGCCTTAGTACAGCACATGACTCCAGCCCTTTCCTCCCTGTTCCCAGCTCCCCTGATGCCTTAACTTCCTGCAGCATTTCCTGGAGGATGGGGCACCTGTTGTTGATAGATGTTGCTTCCAGCTGTCAAAAAATCCATCTCTTCATTTTCTAAGACTTTATCCATATCCATTTGGCAGGAGACTACATTTCATTATGACCATTACCCATATGGACAAGCAGCCAAGATTTAATGTCTGTTGGTAAATAATTGCTTTCCTCACTAATAGCTCCTGATAGCCATCCAGAGGGAAGCCAGGCCTTCTCATCCACCTAGTCCCCTTTGCTGGCACGTGCACATACAAAAGCCAGAATCTGAAGCCCCCACACACTTAGGACTCCAGTTAGAGCCTCTGTAGCCAGGATGGGGAAATAATAGAGAATTGACTGCTCCATCCTCACCATCCCATCCGCACCTCACCTCCTCCATGGAGCCTTGTCTGGTTCCATCACCTGTGCTGCTTTCTCTTCTCTGATTTCCTACCACCTGTCACGTCACACAGCTTAGCACTGGACTGCATCCTTCTTTGGAATGCTGTCCATCTGTTTGTTTGCATACTTACTGCTGATCTAGCAAGTCTGTAGGCTCTCTGAGAGCAGGATACAGGTTTGAGACCTCTTTTGATGAGTCAGGGAGATAAAAAGAGGGGCAGATTTAGGATCAGCTCAAGAACCTCACCCTCAGTTCAGTTCAGTAGCTCAGTCATGTCCAACTCTTTGCGACCCCATGAACCGCAGCACGCAAGGCCTCCGTGTCCATCATCAACTCCTGGGGTTTACCCAAACCCATGTCCATTGAGTCAGTGATGCCATCCAGCCATCTCATCCTCTGTCGCCCCCTTCTCCTCCTGCCCTCAATCTTCACAGCATCAGGGTCTTTTCAAATGAGTCAGCTCTTCGCATCAGGTGGGCAAAGTATTGGAGTTTCAGCTTCAACATCAGTCCTTCCAATGAACACCCAGGACTGATCTCCTTTAGGATGGACTGGTTGGATCTCCTTGCAGTCCAAGGGACTCTCAAGAGTCTTCTCCAACACCACAGTTCAAAAGCATCAATTCTTCTGCGCTCAGCTTTCTTTATAGTCCAACTCTCACGTCCATACATGACTACTGAAAAAACCATAGCCTTGACTAGATGGACCTTTGTTGACAAAGTAATGTATCTGCTTTTTAATATGCTGTCTAGGTTGGTCATAACTTTCCTTCCAAGGAGTAAGCGTCTTTTAATTTCATGGCTGCAATCACCATCTGCAGTGATTTTGGAGCCCAGAAAAATAAAGTCACTCACTGTTTCCACTGTTTCCCCATCTATTTCCCATGAAGTGATGGGACCGGATGCCATGATCTTAGTTTTCTGAATGTTGAGCTTTAAGCCAACTTTTCCACTCTCCTCTTTCACTTTCATCAAGAGGCTCTTTTGTTCTTCTTCACTTTCTGCCATAAGGGTGGTGTCATCTGCGTATCTGAGGTTATTGATATTTCTCCCGGCAGTCTTGATTCCAGCTTGTGCTTCTTCCAGCCCAACATTTCTCATGATGTACTCTGCATATACGTTAAATAAGCAGGGTGACAATATACAGCCTTGACATACTCCTTTTCCTATTGGGAACCAGTCTCTTGTTCCATGTCCAGTTCTAACTGTTGCTTCCTGACCTGCATACAGGTTTCTCAAGAGGCAGGTCAGGTGGTCTGGTATTCCCATCTCTTTCAGAATTTTCCACAGTTGATTGTGATCCACACAGTCAAAGGCTTTGGCATAGTCAATAAAGCAGAAATAGATGTTTTTCTGGAACTCTCTTGCTTTTTCGATGATCCAGCGGATATTGGCAATTTGATCTCTGGTTCCTCTGCCTTTTCTAAAACCAGCTTGAACATCTGGAAGTTCATGGTTCATGTATTGCTGAAGCCTGACTTGGAGAATTTTGAGCATTACTTTGCTAGCGTGTGAGATGAGTGAAATTGTGTGGTAGTTTGAGCATTCTTTGGCATTGCCTTTCTTTGGGATTGGAATGAAAACTGACCTTTTCCAGTCCTGTGGCCACTGCTGAGTTTTCCAAATTTGCTGACACATTGAGTGCAGCACTTTCACAGCATCATCTTTCAGGATTTGAAATAGCTCAACTGGAATCCCTAATGGCTCAGTGGTAAAGAATCCAACTGCCAAGGCAGGAGACACGGGTTTGATTCCTGATCCAGGAAGATTCTACATGCCTTGGAGCAACTTAGCCTGTGTGCCGCAACTACTGAGTCTGTGCTCTAGAGCCCAAAACTACAACTACTGAGCCCATTGCCACTGCTGAAGCCCACGTACCCTGGAGCCTGTGCTTCACGAGACAACACTGCAGTGAGAAGCACCACAACTGGAGGGTAGCCCACATAGGAATGAAGACCCAGCATAGCAAAAATGAAAAAAGATAAAATTATGTGTGTGTGTGTGTGTGTGTGTGTGTATAAAAAGAACCTCACACTGAAGTGAGTCAGGAGCTGAAGACAGCAGAGCAGAGTCTGGAAGCATCTCCCTGCCAAGGTGAAGTCGAGGTACAGTGTTCAAGGCTGTTGTCACCCCAGACATGTTTCAGGTCACAGTTGCTAAAGGGAGATCCGCTTGCTGGGGAGGGAGAGGACCAACAACATAGCACAAGGCAAAGAACCCAAGTATCAGTTGATATTTAGGACTCATACAAGAGGAAACAGTCACCACCCAAAGAATGTCAGTTGCCAGTCTGGCCCTAAGCAATAGGGCAGTGGGGATGATCCATCCAGGGAGAGGCAGGACAGACCGCCCAAAGCGCCAGGATGGGATTCAAGTCCGGTAACCATCTGTAGTTAGATTGGACTTGTGGGAAGAAAATTGATCAAAGACAAATTGAGGTCAGTCAGACAGAAAAAAGACCTGCCTTCAGGGACTGACATTGCCCAGAAACCCTAGCAGCTCCTCTGCCCTCCTCCACCACCTCAGGGGACTTCTCCAGGCTGAGAGCTGGTTCCCTCTCTCTCCTTACCAAAGTTCTGTGGACAGTCCTTCTCTTTGTACCTGGTCCCAGACATCTGCCTCACCTTGTGAGTTAATTTTTGATTCCCAAGGTTTCATCATCCAAGACTCTAATTGTGTTCATCTTTGACTCAGGTGGCAGAGAATTGTGGAAATCAGGTCCTGGTTGGTAATTTTCAACCCCACAGTAATTGGAATTGTGTTAAGTATGTACTTGATGCCCATCTGCTCCAATACATCAAATAAACTCAGCTCACTCAAGTGCATGCTGGGAAGGTGTGGACAACTCCCTGCTGGTAATGGCAGGCCAGCTTCAGAATCCATCAAAGCTTTCCAGTTATCCTCTCTGTCACTCCCAACTTAATCCTTTTCTTAAGATCAAGGAGAAAAGTGAAAGTCATTCAGCTGGTGTCTGACTCTTTGGGACCCCATGGACTACATAGTCCATGGAGTTCTCCAGGCCAGAATACTGGAGTGGGTAGGCTTTCCCTTTCTCCAGGGGATATTCCCAACTAGAGATCGAGCCCAGCTCTCCTGCATTGCAGGAGGATTCTTTACCAGCTGAGCCACAAGAGAAACCCAAGATCAAGGAGACCTGGGTACAAATCTACCACTTTAGTAGCCTGGAATCTTCTGTAAGTTAATTAACCTCTCCAAAAGATATAAATTCTGTGGATCAAAGGCCTCTGCCCCCAATCACTGGATGCCAACTGGCCAGCCTGCTCCTCCTTTCCCTCACACGTCAAAAAGTAGGACCTGAGAATTGGTACTCAGTGAACACATTGACTTGACCACTGGACTAAGGATTTCAAGCTGTAGGCAAGGTCCCGCTTACAGCAAGTGGGAGGCCCACCAGCACAGTGCTTCTGGGTACCAGAGATGTCACAAGTCAGTGCTTGGGGGAAGAGCTGATAAAATGTAAACTGCTAGACCATTTGCAAGGCTAGACACAGACTCTCTTGAAAGATGAATCACTGTATAAATATGTAACATCATAGCAGCATTAAGGCATGAGTCATGTTCAAAAGATGGATGAAAGGATTGGGGACAGTGAGGGGTGGGGGAGCGTCAAAGAGGCAGAATGATGGAATGATGTAGGAGCAAGGATCTTTTTTCTCAGGCTACTGCCCCAGGCTCTGTTTCAAGGTTTTAGTATGTTTATAATCACTTTACTACTAATTATACGAACCAATGGCAGGTGCCTGGTGGAAGAAGAAATAATGGTTCAAGCATGAGTGTCATTTTCCTATTGATCTCCTTTCTCTTCATTTCCTCTTGACCTCAGTAGAGCAGGCTCAAGTCTCACTATTCAAAGAAACCATAACTCAGTCCTCACTCACGGACTTTAAAAAGTGCTTAATATTTTCCCCCTTATGTCCCAGGGAACCACATTTCAGACATTTAATCAACTTTACAGCCTCCAAATATTTAGGATTTATGGAAAGCTTTTAAACTCAGTGGAAAAAATAAAAACAGAATGTCCTAAATTTAGGATAAATTTCTAGTCTCATTATGGGTATTAATTTACGATTTGACAATGATTTCAAGGATTTTCTTCAGATCCTCTGAGGCTTATATTTTCTTATTATTCAACCTGGTTTTATTCTCAGTATCAAATGAGTCACACATTCAGTCACACAGAGGATAATGTCCATCATCCCATACACAGAGCCAGAGTCTTTGTCAATGGAATTATGACCCCCCTGGGAAGAAGAGTGAGGTAGTCCAGTCCTTGTGGTGTTTCATCACCCCTGGTGATGAAAATGCCTAATCCTTCAAAAGACCGACTCTTGTGGGAGACAATGCCCCTGGGAGCTGAGCCTTGAGGTCAGAGTGTCTCAACTGCCCTAAATAAGGCTCCAGCCTCAGCGATGATAACACAAAGGCTTCTTCCAAAGCAATAAAGTGGTTTCCAGAAGCATCCATCGATCTGACACTCACTGAGGTGGCTTCGTTCCTTGGCAGATCCTTCATTCTTACTTCCGAGAGGGGAAGAAGGAGCTGAGATTTGGCGCCTGTGCTTTAGGAATCATATTTCCTCCCCCTCGGGTGCAAGACAAGAAGAGGGGTTAGAACTGAGCAGGGAGGTAGAGACTCCGATTGTGGATGGCAGGGAAAATCCTACCACTCCTTCCTGGTCGTCATGGCCCCTGTGCGGGGCTGGGAGACATCTCTGCAGCTGCCGTCTCAAAGCATAGCTTGGTCTCCATTGCCCACCCTGGCTTTGAACCTTTGACATCTTCAACTCTGGCTTCCCTGGATGCTGTCCATTGGTCTTCCCACTTGACCCCACTTGTCTGATTTGCCCCTTCAAACTGATGACTTGTTTCAATAGTCTGTGTGGATCTGGGATCCAGCTACTCCCCCAGGGTGTCCCCTCAGCGCCATATTCCTCACCTGTAGGCAGGTAATGCCTTCATCTTCACACTCTACCCGGAGTCTCCGGTTCCCCCAGGTTCCCATTTGCCCAGAAGGGAGGCTGGACAGCCTGTGTGATGGACCCTCTCCCAGGGACAGCGATGTGTCTCCCAGGCGGTCCTGGGGTTCCTGCCCTGTGTCTCCCATCTCCAGTCGAATGTATACCCACAGGGAGCCGCTCATGCCTGCTCTCCCAGAACGGGGTAGAGTTCTAGCCCTCCTCCCCCACGTTCCTCATCAGAGTCCTGCTTAACGTGTCCCAACTAGGTCTGGCCAGGTCTTGTGATATGCAGATTTCTGATCAGGTGAAGACAGAAGTTAAGTTTTCCAAAGCCTATTTAAGGGAGACTGCCTTAGCCCACAAAATGAGGGAGAGAATTATAGAACTTCACCTAGATGGATGAACGGGTTTCTTTAGGGAGAATCACTCAGTGCTATTGCTCCAGTCAAATTACATAGGATAAAAAATGCTTTTATCTTTGGCTGTGCTGGGTCTTAGTAGCTGAATGGGCTTTTCTCTAGTTGCAGCAAGCAGGGGCTACTCTCTAGTTGTGGTGCTCAGGCTTCTCATTGCAGTGGCTTCTTGTGTAGCAGAGCACAGGCTCTAGGGTGCACAGGCTTCAGTCATTGCAGCTCCCGTGTCCTAGAGCACAGGCTCAGTAGTTGTGGCACACGGACTTAGTTGCTCCATGGCATGTGGGGTCATTCCGGACCAGGGATTGAACTCGAGACTCCTGCATTGGCAGGTGGATTCTTTACCACTGAGCCACCAGGGAAGTCCTCAGGCACATTTTAGGTTCTCGTTTTTCACACTCGTATTTGGTGAGAGAGGCCAGGGTCAAGAGGCCTGGGAGGTCCTCAGCCACAGTCCTGGCTCTGCCATCAAAAGCTGTGGGGCCTTTGGCAAGCACCTCAGCTTTCCTGGGACTGTTTCGGCTTCTCAAAAATGTCCTGCTGCTCACTCAGTCGTGTCCAACTCTTTGGGACCCCATGGACTACAGCCTGCCAGGCTCCCCTGTCTATGGGATTTCCCAGGCAAGTCTATTGGAGTGGGTTGCTACAGAGAAGAAATAAACTAACTTTTATTTGATACCTACTATGTGCCATACCCTGTGATGGACTTTTCTTCATATCGTATTTTATCTTATCCTGTAAACAACGTACCAAAAGATTGCCTTACTTTTACAAAAAGAGAACTGAAATGGAAAGTTTTAAGAGAATTAAGCCATGCTACTCAGCTAGTAAATTGCAGAGCTAAGGTTCAAACCCACGTCTATACTTTCCCTAAATTTAGGAGTATTCTACTTCAGCACATTTCCCATGGTCGGCCTTTGCCTTCTGGAAGGTACTTGTCTTGATGCTTATGTTTTTTCCTGAGCAGGAACGGGCAGTGGTGGGCATGACACACTTTTCTTCATCCTCACTCACTTCTGGCTCCGACAGCAACTGGTGCCCCAATGAAAGATAAAGGTTTTGCCAGCCACACTGGTTCTTGCCCCAGGCCCATTAGGGGGCAGGTTGACTGGAACACTGCCCCCTTACCACCTTGGGACAAGGCACTTCCCACTCTCAAAGACCCCTGAACCTCTCCAGAGTCCTGTCTTTCTCTTGACTGCAGAGCTGCTCCTCGGAGGTGACATTGCAGAAAGGAAGGATCTGGGTTTGAGCCCCGTGGAAGTTACCACTAGACTACTATGTTTCCAACTTAATTCATCTGGAAAGTGGAGCCAATTCTTCTCCACCTTCCTATCCATTTAGGGAAGGACATTGCAGAGGCCATGGAGAGCAGAGAGTCTTCTAAGTTGGTAACAATTCTGCTTAGGATGAACAGGATCCTTTCAGGGGGATGGAAACTAGAAGTCCAGGGTCAAGCTGACACTTGAGATGCTTAAATGCTTGAGAAATAGGAAAACAGCCAGACGATCCTTTTAATAAACCAGTGTTAGTCAAACGGCCTCATATAAGCCTGGAAGCCCCAACAAAGCCAGATGACTTTCTTCCCAGCCCCAAAGGTCATTCATTTACCTATTTATGATTCAAAGACTGTCACTGGGCACTCAGTCTCTCCCATCCTGATCACCATGCATCTAACCAACTGGCTTCGAGAACTGCTAGTGAAAGAGCTGCCAAGAGTCACTCACAGCAGGGCCGGGAGGATAACCTCTTCTCTCTCTACCTCCATCTCTTAGCTTCTTGTTAATACAAGAACTCCTGAGACCCTCAGGACTCATGACTCACGTGGTGTCTAGGTATTAAAAACCTCCCTTCCTCAAATCTAGTCTCTCTCTGGCTGAGCTGAGGGGCAGGTGTGAGTCAAAAGAGCTAAAAGCTGAAGCAGAGAGCTGCTACAAATTAATAGGAGGAGAAAAGCCCAGCGCAGTGGTCTCCCCCCAAAAGAAGCAGGAAAGGATTCTTCCTTAGAGGCTTCAGAAAAAGCCTGGCCCTGCTGACACTTTAATTTCAGACTTTCACCCTCCAGAACTCTGAGAAAATAAATTTCTGTTGTTTTAAGCCACCTAGTTTGTAGTAATTTGTTATGGCGGTGCTAGGAAACTAATATATACACCATGGGGGTAAAATGGCAAAATGATATTGAAAAAGCAAATCATGAAAGAAATGCAAATACAATTTTAAAATGTAAACAATGTTCAACCTCGATGATAATAAAAGAAATGCAAGTTAAAACAATGATATGCCCTTTTTACTTTTCAGGTGGCAAAAACTACAAAGAATTATAATGCCTGGAGTCAGTAAATGGGAGGGGAATGACATCTATATGCTGCTATAGGGAATAAGTAGGAACAAATTTTCCAGAGAGTAACATGGTAATATACATCAGAAGCTGTGAAATCATTATATTCGAGGAAATAATTAGGTAGGTGTGCCAAGATATATGCAGAACACTGTTTTCATTAAAGCATTGTTTATAATAGTAGAATAAAAAAGGAAAGAAATTTAAACTTCAAACAATAGGGAACTGTTAAATAATTTATGCTTCATTCACACAATAAAATTATTATGAAGCCATTAAAAATGAGGATGTTGATATATTTTTTTTTACCAGTCATCTTTTGTTGGGTGTTAATTCTCAATTAAGCTATGAAAGGATTCAGGGGTGCAAGGCAATGAAGGTCATGGTAAGGGATGCACAGGGCACCCTCCAAGCCTCAGAGGTATTTGAGTGGCTGCTCACACTTGAGCTCCTTTGTGAGAAAGGCAATAGTTGGAAACCATGTAAGCCGCCAGACCAGAAAAATCCAGTTACATCTTTTTTTTCTCACTAGACATACCTGTTGTAGAACCGGTAGTAACTGCTTTGAGACGCTCCAACAGTGTCTCTGGGGTGAAATTCCACATCTGTATCCTGCTTGTCAGCTCCCCTGTTTTGACATCTGTGAGTTTCTTCCCTTTCACTGGAATGGCTGCCCCCATCTTGGAGTCCGGGGATCTATGGTCGATATCAATCTGTATTTATCAACAAAGGGAGAAGTTTGATTGTATTGTCAAATGAGAAAAGCAAAACGTAGTCAAATAAAATTGTGTGTGTGTGTGTGTGTGTATGCGTGTTGAGAGAAAGAGAGGGGTGGTGGGAGACCTGGGCTACACTAAGCTAGTTCAGTTCAGTTCAGTCGCTCAGTTGTGTCCAACTCTTTGCAATCCCATGAACCTCAGCACACCAGGCCTCCCTGTCCATCACCAACTCCTGGAGTCCACCCAAACCCATGTCCATCGAGTCGGTGATGCCATCCAGCCATCTCATCCTCTGTTGTACCCTTCTCCTCCTACCCCTAATCCTTCCCAAATGAGAAAACCATTAAGAAAAGACCATTAAGGTCTTTCCAATGAGTCAACCCTTCGCATGAGTTGGCCAAAGTATTGGAGTTTCAGCTTCAACATCACTCCTACCAATGAACACCCAGGACTGATCCCCTTTAGGATGGATTGGTTGGATCTCCTTGCAGTCCAAGAGATTCTCAAGAGTCTTCTCCAACACCACAGTTCAAAAGCATCAATTCTTCTGCGCTCAGCTTTCTTTATAGTCCAACTCTCACATCCATACATGACTACTGAAAAAACCATAGCCTTGACTAGGCGGATCATTGCTGGCAAAGTAATGTCTCTGCTTTTTAATATGCTGTCTAGGTTGGTCATAACTTTCCTTCCAAGGAGTAAGCATCTTTTAATTTCATGGCTGCAATCACCATCTGCAGTGATTTTGGAGCCCAGAAAAATAAAGTCACCCACTGTTTCCACTGTTTCCCCATCTATTTCCCATGAAGTGATGGGACCGGATGCCATGATCTTAGTTTTCTGAATGTTGAGCTTTAAGCCAACTTTTCCACTCTCCTCTTTCACTTTCATCAAGAGGCTCTTTTGTTCTTCTTCACTTTCTGCCATAAGGGTGGTGTCATCTGCATATCTGAGGTTATTGATATTTCTCCCAGCAATCTTGATTCCAGCTTGTGCTTCTTCCCACCCAGCATTTCTCATGATGTACTCTGCATATACGTTAAATAAGCAGGGTGACAATATACAGCCTTGACATACTCCTTTTCCTATTGGGAACCAGTCTCTTGTTCCATGTCCAGTTCTAACTGTTGCTTCCTGACCTGCATACAGGTTTCTCAAGAGGCAGGTCAGGTGGTCTGGTATTCCCATCTCTTTCAGAATTTTCCACAGTTGATTGTGATCCACACAGTCAAAGGCTTTGGCATAGTCAATAAAGCAGAAATAGATGTTTTTCTGGAACTCTCTTGCTTTTTCGATGATCCAGCAGATGTTGGCAATTTGATCTCTGGTTCCTCTGCCTTTTCTAAAACCAGCTTGAACATCTGGAATTTCATGGTTCATGTATTGCTGAAGCCTGGCTTGGAGAATTTTGAGCATTACTTTGCTAGCGTGTGAGATGAGTGAAATTGTGCCGTAGTTTGAGCATGCTTTGGCATTGCCTTTCTTTGGGATTGGAATGAAAACTGACCTTTTCCAGTCCTGTGGCCACTGCTGAGTTTGCCAAATTTGCTGGTATATTGAGTGCAGCACTTTCACAGCATAATCTTTCAGGATTTGAAATAGCTCAACTGGAATTCCATCACCTCCATTAGCTTTGTTTGTAGTGATGCTTCCTAAGGCCCACTTGACTTCACACTCCAGGATGTCTGGCTCTAGGTGAATGATCACACCATCGTGATTATCTGGGTCATGAAGATCTTTTTTGTACAGTTCTTCTGTGTATTCTTGCCACCTCTTCTTAATATCTTCTTCCTTTGATATGCTCTTACCATTTCTGTCCTTTATTGTGCCCATCTTTGCATGAAATGTTCCTTTAGTATCTCTAATTTTCTTGAAGAGATCTCCAGTCTCTCCCATTCTATTGTTTTCCTCTATTTCTTTGCATTGATCACTGAGGGAAGGCTTTCTTATCTCTCCTTGCTATTCTTTGGAACTCTGCATTCAAACGGGAATATCTTTCCTTTTCTCCTTTGCCTTTTAGCTTCTCTTCTTTTCTCAGCCATTTGTAAGACTTCCTCAGACAACCATTTTGCCTTTTTGCATTTCTTTTTCTTGGGGATGGTCTTGATCACTGCCTCATGTACAATGTTATGAACCTCCATCCATAGTTCTTCAGGCACTCTGTCTATCAGATCTAATCCCTTAAATCTATTTGTCACTTCCACTGTATAATTGTAAGGGATTTAATTTAGGTCAAACCTGAATGATCTAGTGGTTTTCCCTACTTTTTTCAATTTAAGTCTGAATTTGGCAATAAGGAGTTCATGATCTGAGCCACAGTCAGCTCCCAGTCTTGTTTTTGCTGACTGTATAGGGCTTCTCCATCTTTGGCTGCAAAAAATATAATCAATCTGATTTCGGTGTTGACCATCAGGTTATGTCCATGTGTACAGAGTCTTCTCTTGTGTTGTTGGAAGAGGGTGTTTGCTATGACCAGTGTGTTCTCTTGGCAAAACTCTGTTAACCTTTGCCCTGCTTCATTCTGTACTCCAAGGCCAAATTTGCCTATTATTCCAGGTATCTTTTGACTTCCTACTTTTGCTTTCCAGTCCCCTATGATGAAAAGGACATCTTTTTTGGGTGTTAGTTCTAGAAAGTCTTATAGATCTTCATAGAACTGTTCAACTTCAGCTTCTTCAGCATTACTGGTCGGGGCATAGACTTGGATTACTGTGACATTGAATGGTTTGCCTTGGAAATGAACAGAGATCTTTCTGTCATTTTTGAGATTGCACCCAAGTGCTGCATTTTGGACTCTTTTGTTGACTCTTTTTGTTTTCCTGCAGCTCCCAGTTTTGATATTTTCCACTTCTTTTCACTCAGTTCAGTTCAGTTAACTCAGCTCAGTCGTATCCGACTCTTTGTGACCCCATGAATCGCAGCACGCCAGCCCTCCCTGTCCATCACCAATTCCCAGAGTTTACCCAAACCCATGTCCATCGAGTCGGTGATGCCATCCAGCCATCTCATCCTCTGTTGTCCCCTTCTCCTCCTGCCCCCAATCCTTCCCAGCATCAGGGTCTTTTCAAATGAGTCCACTCTTCACATGAGTTGGCCAAAGTATTGGAGTTTCAGCTTCAAGATCAGTCCTTCCAATGAACACCCAGGACTGATCTCCTTTAGGATGGACTGGTTGGATCTCCTTGCAGTCCAAGGGACTCTCAAGAGTCTTCTCCAACACCACAGTTCAAAAGCATCAATTCTTCGGCGCTCAGCTTTCTTTATAGTCTAATTCTCACATCCGTACATGACTACTGGAAAAACCATAGCCTTGACTAGATGGACCTTTGTTGGCAAAGTGATGTCTCTGCTTTTAAACATGCTATCTACATTGGTCATAACTTTCCTTCCACTAGGTCACCCTAAACTTTAATCTGGGCCTAGTAACAGATCAGTGCTTTCTCTTCCTTTCACACTGTAGCCCAGCTACTTGTAGAAACTCTTGTTTTCCCTCCTACAGTATGAGTCCCTTGAAGGAAGGGCATTCAGTCCTCTTGCCCCTCCAGGAGGGCCCAGCACCATGCCTGACCCATGTATGTTTGTTGGATGGGATCTTACAAAGTCTAGAACTTCTAGAACTCAAAGGGACTTGGCAATCAATAGCAATTAACTTCCTCATTTTACAGATAAGGCAATGAAAGCCCCAGAAAACCAAAATGACTTCTCAGCTAAGTCAGACGAGAAGCCAGACCTCCTGGCTCCTAGACATTGCTCTTCTCACGACATCACACGGATTTTCTGAAGAAGTAACGGTCCTTTAGGCCTCAGTCACTGGACCCACCCCCACCCCCAACGCCCATCACAGTTCATTGGAAGCTGAGCAATCCTCTCAGAACCTTCTGGAAGTCTGGCCTCTCACTGGACCCCTCCCCCCTTCTCCCTCCCACATGTCTGAACTTCAGGTCCTTTCTGCAGGAACAAGCTTCTATTCGGCTGCCTTTCCCTGAGCCCTGGCTCTGCCCTTTCCAGTCCTTTCCCTGACCTCCCCCTTGGTCTTTGCCTGCCTCACTGGGTCCTGCCCTCCTGCCTTCTGAGCACACTTCTCAGCACCCCTCCACCATTTCAGCCTTCTCCACAACCACCCAAGACCCAGCCTTCCACATCCAGGGGGCCCTGGTAAAGTGGATTGTCCACTGTTGTCCCTTCAAGCCTCACATTCTACCTTCCAAACTCATTGACTGGACTCATTCACTCACTCATTCATGTCTGACTCTTTGTAACCCCATGGACTGTAGCCGGCCAGGCTCCTCTGTCCATGGGATTCTCTAGGCAAGAACACTGGAGTGGGCTGCCATGCCCTTCTCCAGGGGACCTTTCCAACCCAGGGATTGAACCCAGGTCTCCTGTATCTCAAGCATTGTAGATGGATTCTTTACCACTGAGCCATCACACTTAAATACCTCTCATTAGATCTAGTGGGTACTCAGCTTTCCCCACCGGTGACGGCTCCTATGGCATCTGCTTCAGCCCAGCTGTGGGTGTCCTGACCCTCTCCATGGGCTGCCATCCTAACACTCACATGCAGAGACACCATCTTGACCCTACCATTCCCTCTTGGTGGCCAGGCGGATCACAGCCAGCCCTACCTCTCTCCCCACAAAGAGAGCCCACTTCATTGGCTCCGGGGCCCCAGTGAAGGCCTTGCTTTTATCTGCTAAGACATTAGTCCTTCATTTCTCAGCAAGCTCACCAGGGCTCTTAGTGGGCAACCAGGCCTCTGTTACCACTCGTAATACTGCAGTTCAGTTTCAGGTTCGATGCCTGGTCCTGTATGTGGGGGAGAAAGGCGTTCAGGACACACTTCAGCATGGCACCAAAGGCAAGTATACACAGGTGAACAGGGGTATTGCTTTTCCCACAAAAGCAAGTGTCTCGGGGTCCCTGTGAGGTGGGGAGGTCAGGGTGGGCTGGCAGGGCAGACAGCCATCATCCCACTTCACCCAGGGCAGCTCCTCACTTACTTCTTTTATGTATTTGAAACATGTTCGGATTGTATTTCAAAAATGGACATCATTATTAGAATAAAAGTTTAAACACACACACACTGAACTGGGGCACTAGAGGAAGACTGGGTCTCAGGACTAGGGAGAGGGTTCAGTTTCCATGACTGGAACACTGTCATTCATTCACTCAACAAATGCTCTGAGTTACTCCTGTTTACCCAGGGTCAGGCTGACCTGACTTACTGCATAGACAAACAGTCTGACGTTCAAGTTGGGACTGTTTCTAAAAATTGGGAACCTGCCTTACCTGTGATCCAATTATTTAACAAACCTTCTCACATACAAGGCTGAAAACAGCAGCCGTCGCTTATTTTGCTCACAGATGTGTTTTTGGGGCAGGGCTCAGTGAGCACAGTTCCTTTCCGCTCCGTGCAGAGAATCACATTCACACAGCTGGTGTTTAATTATGGCCATCGCCTGGGCTCTCAGCTGAACAACCTAAATGTGGCTGTCCAGGCACCTGCTTGCTTCCTTGCACTGCAGTGGCTGGATTTGAAGGAGCAACCCGAGAAAGAGGCGTGGAGGCTGCCAGTTTCTTAATCCCTGGGCCCAGAAGCTACCATATTGCTACTTACCCTAAATTCTATTGGTGAAAAAGTCACAGATCTAAGAAAAGGGGACAAAGACTCCATCTATTGTTGAGAGGAGAATCGAAGATTTTGGGATCATGTTTTAAAACTGCTGCAGACTTCAGTTCAGTCCAGTCACTGAGTCATGTCCAACTCTTCGCCACCCCATGGACTGCAGCACTCCAGGCTTCCCTGTCCATCACCAACTCCCAGAGTTTGCTCAAACTCATGTCCATTGAGTCAATGATGCCATCCAACCATCTCATCCTCTGTCATCCCCTTCTCCTCCTGCCTTCAATCGTTCCCAGCATCAGGGTCTTTTCCAATGAGTCAGTTCTTCATATCAGGTGGCCAAAGTACTGAAGTTTCAGCTTCAGCATCAGTTCTTCCAATGAATATTCAGGACTGATTTCCTTTACGATTGACTGGCTTGATTTCCTTGCTGTCCAAGGGACTCTCAAGAGTCTTCTCCAACACCGCAGTTCAAAAGGATCAATTCTTTGGTACTCAGCTTTCTTTATCTGCAGACTTCAAGTTGGGAAGAAATGGCTTCATCTATGGGGAGAACAGTAAGCGCTGTAAACCCAGCAAATCCCTCCCCTTCCTTCTACACAGTATAAAGGATAAAAATGTGGGTTATGGTACTGTCACTCCTGGACATTCACACTGATCTGTTAGAGCAACATGGAATATGCTACAGCAGCTCTCATAGACTGAACGATGGCTACCATACCCAGTCCCCAGTTCCAAGAATTGCCAGGGCTCCGGACGACATGTTCTCGATTCCTTCATCTCTTCCTTGACTGATTTGATTTCTAGCACTTCCCCCTGTCCCCACCAACCACACTGACCATCCATAGGGAAGGTCTACTTGTCAGTGTTCCTTGTAAAATGCTACCCTTCACTCAGTACTTGTGTCCCTGACCAGCACCAAGGATCCCAGTGTCATCCCTCGATCAAATGATGCACGGTTTGGTGTCCCCAGCCATCTCTTGGTTCTGTTAACACAACTTGAGTTTGCAGGAGCCCAAAGTCTTCTCTCCCGGGTTTGCTGTTAAACTCTGGCCTCTCATTCAGAACAATGCGATTCCACAATTTTCAGGAGGATAACCTGTACTTCAATCTTTCCCAGGATCAGAGGAAAGATTGAGGGCAAAAGAAGAGGGCAGCAGAGGATGAGATGGTTGGATGACATCACCGACTCGGTGGGCATGAGTTTGAGTAAACTCCAGGAGTTAGGAAAGGACAGGGAAGCCTGGCGGGCTGCAGTCCTTGGGGTTGCAAAGAATCAGACACGACTTAGCGACTGAACAACCACAACAGCCTGTGCTTAGGCAGCAGACAATAGGGATGAAACAGTGGGACTTCACGTTACCCGCAGGAAGAAGCCTCAATACACATTAGAATTTTCCTCTCTCACGGGCCCCTTAGCTAAAGGGTCCTGCAACCTGAAATCTGGAGGGAGCACGGGCAGGAATCAAGATATGACCTGCACAATGATTTTTGCCAAGTTTAAAAATCTGCAATAGGACCATGAAATCATCTCAAGAGATGCCAATGTCTGATTTCACTTCTCCACCAAAACCAGCCATTCTACTCCCTCCCGAGGAAGAGAGGGCACATCCAGGGGAAGGTTTGGCTCTGAAACTGACAGGTGGCGGCACGGGGCTAGATTTATTTGGAAATACCTAATTAAGCTCCAGAGTAAACCAGTCATCAAGGTGTTTAATTGGCAGCATGTGAGTATTAGGAGCTAATTAAGTCGCTCCCTCGTACTTTAATTAATGTTTGTCATTCGGCCACTGCATGGCTGGCACAAGTTTCAGGAAGACAGAAGGGCTCAGTGGCCAGCACTTGGGCCGTGCTCCTAGCTGTCCCAGCACCAGGGCAGAGCTGAGCAGAGGGACAGCGTGTGGGGCTGTGCAGCCCACTCCATGGCCTGAGTCCCAGAAGCCACTTTGAATTTACTTAATGACAGTTACTGAGGCTCTACTTCGTGCCAGCCAGCCAGACAGAGATGACCGTGCAATCTCAATAAGACGATATTCGAATCCTACCTCTGCCTTTTACTGGTTACGTAACCATGCACCACCCAGCCTTTGCAAATTTCCATGTTTTTATCTGTAGAATGAAAACAAAAATCACCTACCTCATACAGCTCTTATTTTAAAGTAAAAGTCAGATATCCTCAATCCTGTGCTCAAAAGCTTCAGGGACTTCCCACCCCAGAAGGAAAACCGAAGCCCTCTCGGGGGTGGGAAACACTTTCCATGGCCCTTCTCCTTCCCCTGTTCCTCTCCCTGCTCAGCTCGCCACCTTCTCCACCTACTTTCTTCTCCCTCTCCTCATTCCGGTCTCGCTGCTATCCCTTGGACCCCCAGTCCCCTCCTTTCTCAGGGCCTTGGCACTTGCTGCCCCTCTGTCTATACAATTGACCCCTGAATAACACACGGGTTAGGGTGCCAACCCTCCATGGTGGAAAATCCATATGTAACCCTGATGCTGGGAAAGACTGAAGGCAGGAGGAGAAGGAGACGACAGAGGATGAGATGGTTGGATGGTATCACTGACTCCATGGACGTGAGTTTGGGCAAGCTCTGGGAGTTGGTAATGGACAGGGAAGCCTGGCGTGCTGTAGTCCATGGGGTCGCAAAGAGTTGGACACGACTGAGCAACTGAACTGAACTTACATTCAGCCCTCCATATTCATGGTTCTTCTGTATCTGCAGTTCTGCATCCATGGATTCAACCAACCTTGGATCCTATTGTGCTATAGTACCTACTGTTGAAAAAAAATATACATAAGTGACCCCTTCAGCTCAAACCTGTGTTTTTGAGGGTCAACTGTAATATTCTCATCAAATATCTGCATAGTTCACCCCCTCAGTCTTTGCTCAAATCACCTTTTCAGAGAGGCATCCTCTGACCTCTCTACCTAAAATTAAAAGCTGGCAAGTGTCATGTCTGCTTTATTTTTCCCCTTATCATTTATGATCTTATCTATACAATATATTGGGCTTCCCTCGTGGCTCAGTGGTAAAGAATCCACCTGCCAGTGAGGGAGATGCGGTTCAATCCCTGAGTGGGGAAGATCCTCAGGAGAAGGAAATGACAACCCACTCCAGTATTCTTGCCTGGGAAATCCCATGGACTGAGGAGCCTGGTGGGTTATAGTTTATGGGGTAGCAAGAGTGGTACATGACTTATCAACTAAAACAACAACAATACAATATATTGTGCTTATGTATTTAGAATGCCTGCCCATTTCAACATATAAACTCAATGATAGCAGAAAACGTTTTGTCTGTTTTGCTCCCAGCTACACTTATGGTGTCTAGAACAATGCCTGGTCCATGGTAGGCACTTGATAACTATTTGTTGAATAAATTAATGAGTAATAAATGAGATAAGGCATCCAAAGGACATAGTACATGCAAGGTGCATACTAGTGTCCAGGAATATTCATTTCCTTCTTTTGACACTGCACTTAGAACTGGTTTCTCCACCTTTAAAAACCTCAAACCCACAAGAGGAACAGCTAACCACACACTCCTGCTGTACAAATAATCCTCCACTCGCACCCCAAAAGCAAGAGCAGAGGGAGCATGGTCAGGAGACCCCATGTGGCAAGACTGATCTGTTGCTGCAGGGATGCAGAGGATTTATCTAACACTTGCTCTGTGACAAGTGTTCTGGTTTGTGCCATGGAAATTCAAACAAGAATAGCACATCTTACCCACCTAAGGAGCTTAGAGTCTAGAGTTCAGCAAATGTTCCTATAAAGGACTAGGTACTAAATATTTTTTAATTTTTATTTTTTAACACCAAAAACATTTTTTATTGGGATATGGCCAATTAACAATGTTGTGATAGTTTCAGGTAAATAGTGAAGGGACTCAGCCATACATATACATGTATCTGTTCTCCCCCAAACCCCTCTCCAGATACTAAATATTTTTCACTTTATGGATCAAACATCTCTAGTAACTACTCAGCTTTGCCATTGTGGCCCAAAAGCAGCCATAGGGACTATACAAATGAATGGGTGTGGCTGTCTTCCAATAAAACTCTATTTACAAACACTAAAATTTGAATTTCATATCGCTTTCATGTATTATAAAATATTATTCTTCCTTTGACTTTTTTCAATCATTTAAAAATGTGAAAACTATTCTTAGCCAAACAGAAAGTGAAAGTCACTCAGTCGTGTCCGACTCATTGCCACCCCATGGACTAGACAGTCCATGGAATTCTTTAGGCCAGAACACTGGAGTGGGTAGCCTTTCCCTTCTCCAGGGAATCTTCCCAACTCAGGGATCAAACCCAGGTCTCCCGCTTTGCAGGCAGATTCTTTACCAGTTGAGCCACCAGGGAATCCTTAGCTTAGAGCCCACATAAAAACAGACCAGATTTGGCCTCTGGGCTGTAGTTTGCCAATCCCTGGTCTAGACAGGGGAAAGGAAGACAATCGCTTGTAACTAAGGTTTAAAACATGATGCTACAGACTAAATCTCATAAATGTTCATGGAAGAGGGTGGTAACTAGGGAGGGACCACCACCATCCAGGGGGTACTTTGGGTAAGAGGTGAGGCTTAGGGCAAGCAGTGGGATACGGTTAGGGTCAGATAGGCTAAGTGGTGGACTGATCACTTCCCTGGCATGGAAACTAACAGTACTAGTAACAATAACCATAGTCTAGAGATAACTATAGTATTGAGAAGGCAGCAGGCCCAGCTCTCAGCATTTTATAAGCATTGTTCAATTTCATTCTCATAGCAAGTAAATTTATTCCCTTTTTCAAATGAGGAAACCAAGGTTCAGAGGGTTAATAATTTGCCCAAATATACAAAGTCAGCAGCTGGAGTCAAGACTCCCAGCCTAGGTTGTCTGCCTCCAAAGCCCACCCTCCCTCGCACTAAATTCTGCACTTTGATCTGGATTCCCTCCCATTTCCTAAGATCAGATGCTGCCCTGTCCCTGGTGTGCCTGTATTCATGTAAATAACCATTTCTTAAATACACTCAATGAAAAATCAATTACAGAGCAAAGTGGCTGAGGTTTGGATAAACAATCTAATTGTTCCCTCTGGGGCTGCTGACTGAGCAATGCCTGCTGAGAGAAGAAAGAGAGTTAACGTTTATTAAGAGCTCTGCCTCAGGCACTGAATATGCATCTCCTTCCTCCTGGACCATATGGGTCTGAGCCCCTGTGGCCAAGCCCCCACTTCACCCCAGGGAAGCTGCTGGTCTTTATCCTTGCATGCATGATGTATCTACGGTGAGGACCCCACGATCAAGGCAGATCTCTAACTAAGGCAGACTTGAGGACTTGACCCCTAGGCATACTTTCCAGGTTCCTTGCTCAGAGAGGAACACCTAGCTGCTTACTACCTGACAAGTGTTTTGATGTGATTATATCTTGGAAGGCCATTCTGCTTACACTCCTGGTTGTCCCTCAAGAGTTCTGATCATTATACTTAGACTTTTTTCCTTTTTCAAGTCAGGACTCTGTTCTTGGTTGATATGCAAAGATCCCAAAAAGGTGTATTCCATCAAACCTTATCAATCATTAACACCTTACAGTGAATTAGTTTTCAAAACTTTTCAACCAGACAGGTAATTAAAATTAAGCAATTGGCTAGAGACGACATAAAAGCCAGGCTTAAGGCATAGAAAAGGAAGGTTGAAGAAGTGGTTTTTGACAAGAAAGACTCTGAAAATAAGTTATGGTATTCCAAAGAAGTGAATTTGCATGGGCTGTTTCTTTCTTTCTTTCCCTGTTAGCTGTTATCATGAGTTATTTACGGTGAGCCAGGCAAGGTATGTGGGTGATGATGCTTGAAGAAATAAGATACAATTCCTTACCTGAGATTCACAAATAATTACAACAGCATATAACAAGCACTGCAGGAACACAAAAGCACATATTGAGTGAAGAGCTCCAAGTTCTGACCATCTGACTATGGAAGCCATGGGATACCTGAATGCGCCCTGAACAGGAAGTTGAGAGAGAAAATTTCTAAGCCTCATTCAGCTGTATGTATGTTTCCTCTATGACTTTGCATGAGGACCTTCCCCTCTCTGAGCTTTGGTTGACTCATTCATTCATATTAATTCCCTCAACTTTGTGCCAGGGCTGTGCTAAACTTTGGGGATGAATATTGTGTTAACGTAATAGGTACTATTACTGCTCTCATAGGGTTTACAGTCTAATGGGGTAAACAGACATGAAAGAAAGAATTTCACAGACAATTTTCCTACAAAGTGAAGAAGTAAGTCTAGACTACATATTTCCAACCTGGCTACAGAGTAGAATCAACTGGGAAGAAAGCCTTAGGAAAAAAAGATGAATATTTGGGCATTATCTCCGAAGATTATAATTCAAACTAGTAGGACTCAAGCATAAATATTTTTATAAATTCTCCCAACATTCTGACACCATTCTAACATGCTACCATAGTTGAGAACCACTGAGCTAGATAGTTTCTAAATTTTCTTCCTGCTTTAAGTTTATTAGTCATTTATAGTCTGTGGATAATCTAAGACATACCTGCATAAATATATAAATTTCTGTATACTTATATGCATCTTGAGAGACAAAGATAAATGGAGATACAGAATGTGTGTGAGAGAGAAAACAAAAAGGACCATGTAGCCTGTAAGTAAGACAAAACATTGGAGACCAGCGAGGAATCAATACACATCAACATTTCCTAAACTTAGCCCTGAGATTTGTTTGGCTGGATGTTTGTGTGGAGACTGTTTGCCTCTTTGACATTTTTTCTTCTTTTCCTCTTTGGCTATAACACTCTGACTTAGGTGGGAGGGAGGTTCAGGAGGGAAGGGACATATGTATACTTATGCCTGACTCCCCTTGATGTATGGCAGAAACAAACACAACATTGTAAAGCAATTATCCCCCAATTAAAAAAGAAAAAAACCCTCTGGTTTAACTCAGAGCAGTGTTGACTTGAAACAAATAGACTGCCAACTATTTCTCCAGGAAAAGAAAGGGGTGGGGGAGGGTTTATTTGGGATCAGCAAAAATTGCAATTCAGTGTTTGCACATGGTGAGCCACATGCAAATCTCCAGCAAAAATGGAGATAACTCCTTTAGAGAGGGGAAAAGGAAATTGGGAGGGCTATAGTAAACAAAGGATGCCTTGGAGGAATTAAGGGTCTGAAGCACGAAGGCTTTCACTGGCTGAGTTGTAACTGTCTCTCAGTGGCTGGGTTCTTGCCAGGCTGGCTTTTCATTGGCTGAGTTGTAACTGCCTCTGATTGGCTGGGTTCTTGCCAGGCACAAAGAGGATGTCTTTCTCCTTCCGGTTGGGCTCTGCTCTCATCAGAAGACATAAAAGTTACCTCTTTTGATCTCCTGATTCTTTTAATGGAGATGTTTGTTTATTAATTTTTACAACAGCAATGTGCCCAGCTTTGGGCCCACATTTCCTAGTCTCCAAGTCAGTTGAATGTGACAAATGAGATGCAGATAAAACTTACGGGATGGGACTTCCGGGAAGTCTCAAGGGAGATGCTCCACAAGGGGGAGCAACTTCATGCCCTTCACCCTTTTCTCCCAACTTTCTGCTTGGAACAGTTGTGTGACGGTGAGCTCGGCGTTAGCCATCAGGAAATGACTGGGGGATGGAAGCAGTAAGCAAAGGATCTAAGACTAGAGAGATAAAAGGAGCCTGAGCCCCAAGGGATATCTTAGGGTTACAGTCACCTGGACTGTCAACTTCTGGATTTCATTCATCTGAAAGGAAATAAAAACTTTACTTTGTTTAAACAGCACACTGGAAATTATTTGCCTCTAGTACAGGCATTCTGTAGGGGAGAAAACTGCCCCTGTTCAAATAAGTTTGGGAAATATTTCACACCACAGTATAGTTCTCCACCTTGTCTGTCAAGACTCCCATTATAAAATATATAACCAACAGGGGCCTACTGTATAGCACAGGGAACTATACTCAATATTTTGTAACAACCTATAAGGGAAAAGAATTTGAAAAAGAATACATATATGTATAACTGAATTACTGTGCCGTACACCTGAAACTAACACCACCATACTGTAAATCAACTATACTTCAATAAAAAAGAATTCTCATTGCACATTTGCTCATATTAAAGGTTCATAACAAAGAAACCTGTTCACTTTGTTTAAGGCATTTCAGAACCTGGCTTTCCCCACACTCTCTTCCCACAACACTTACCTACTCACTACAGACACATAGAGCATCTTTTAATATTGCTTGAAGATAATATTCTTCAGTGCATTTTGATCATCTCACACATCAAAGCATTAAATTCCAGAACACTCAACATCTGAGCAATTCAATCCAAAACATCAATCAAATGTTTCATAAGAGATGTGACAAATCAACCAGTGAAATGTTTTATTTTCCATTTTGTTGTTGGCTCATTGGAGAGGCAAAGTCACAAGTGTCCTACTCAGAAAATAGCAACAACAACCCAAAGCCACAGTGGCCTAGGTGAGCTTTCTCCCTTCAGCAGCAAATTGTTCCCTGTTGTCTTCTGTTCTCACTTAGCCCCATGCAGTGAACTGACCTGTTTTCTCATTCTGGCTCGCCTAGAAGGCTTCCTGGGATATAAACAAAAATCAAGGCCGCCCAAAAACTGGCTTTCAGAGTAAAGCTCTTTTGGCAAGCCCATATCTCAGGCAGAGCTGGGAGGGTACAAATCACCTGCCATTAGCAGCTCCTTCAGGGTCACTAACTTAGGTGTCCACATATTGAAGTGAAGTTGCTCAGTCGTGTCCGACTCTTTGCGACCCCATGGACTGTAGCCCACCAGGCTTCTCCATCCATGGGATTTTCCAGGCAAGAATACTGGAGTGGGTTGCCATTTCCTTCTCCAGGGGATCTTCATATTACAGGCCCACTAATTCAGGCTTGGCTTTCCTGAATTTGTGGCTTAGTGTCTGTCATTGACTTTGGAACATTCCCAGCCATTACTATTTCACATACTTCTACTCATGCATCTCTTTCTTCTCCTTTTGGAATTCTAATTATGTGTATGTTATACCTTTTGTTTCAGATTAGCGGTTCTCAGAGTATGGTCCCTGGACCAGTAATATCAACAATCACTTGGAAAGTCGTTTAAAATGCAATTATCAGGCTCCATTCCAACCCAGATCCATTTATTCCGAAACTCTGGCATGGAAGATATGTGTGTTTAATCAAGATCTCTAGATGACTCTTTTGCATGCTGAGGTTTGAGAACCTCTTCACTAAAGCAAGAAAAGGACCATCAGGACATGTGAAAGGAGTGATACAGAGGAAAGGAAAGTACAACAGCTAGAAATATTTAGTGTTTCTCAGAATCTTGTCCTTAATATTATAGTTTGAATATCAGTGGTGCACTTTTGGAAGAATTTCATGGCTTAAAGGAGGCTTAAAAGAAAACATGAGACTAACTCCAAATGAACTGCCAGCTTCTTGGCCTCCTTCAACTCAGTTCCCAGTAGTGGCTCCCAAATCAGGCTGCATCTCACCCTGAGAGCTCATTTGAAATGGACTCTGGTTCATAGACCTCTGAACCAGAACCTCCCAGGTTTGAAGCCCATGAAGCTATACCTACAGCAGGAGTCCCTGGGTTTTCTGACTCAGTTGGTCCATGACCTGGCCGTAGAGGACCACTGCTAGAGCTCTATACCTGGACCCATTGGCTACTCTTCATGGAAGCTCTGTTTCCATCCCCAAACCAGTATTGACATGTCTTGGGCCATATTTAAACAGCCTCTGCCTCTCTGTCTCTCCTCCCCTCTATGTCCCCTTTCTTCAGGTTGACCATACCCTGAGAGATGGCTCCAGAGAGGAGGGTTGGGGTTCATGTGACACCCCTAATCCCCTTCGGTGCCATCAGCCACAGGGCCTAGTGCTCTTGGCACATAGACTAACTGCCCTCACTGTCTGCACTCCCACCAGGATGTAATTCTTTCTGTTCCTTCTTCCCCACTCAATCCCACTGAGGCTGGCCCGTGGAGACATGGAACAACTCATAAGTTCTAATTAGTTAACCTAGAACCTCAAGTTCCTGATCTAACCTTAGATCCCAGTCACTACTTAGGGGCCCTGCTGGTTCATATGCTTTTACTGGCTCTACGTCTTAAGACTATTACCTGGTTCCATGCCCCAGCCCACAGCTGGTATCTTGCTCCCTTAGAAGGACGTCACGCGAGCGCTGTCATCTTATCTGTCTCTAGAGTGTTCCAAGCATCAGTCATTCCAGGATCCCTAGACCCTCCCATCTGTTGGGAACCTGTCACTCTCCTGGTGCCACTGGGCTCTGGAATCACACTGGGAGTTCTGCGCCCCGTGGACATGGGCTCATTTGGATCACTTCATGTGCCAGTGCGAGAGGAGGAACTGGACTCTGGAATCTGGCCTGTCCCTATAGTTGGACTCATTCTAGATTCCAAGACTTCTCCAATCCCCCCCTCCTGCCAGAGCTCAAACTAGGGTCAGGCAAGAGAGAGGCACCTAGGGGACACTCACTCCCAGCATCAGGCCAGTGCAGGGGGGGCATCTGAGAGTACATGCTTTCCTATATTTTGCACCTTAGGCTCCTCACTCACTCTGGTCCTAGCTCTGCCTCCTAAACCAAGTTGCCATGACTGTGCCAGGCAGATCCCTGTGCAAGACTGAAAGTAGGACACCATCCGTCCCAAGGCCTCAAAATGACATTTAGTGCTTATTATACATCCCTAGGTTCCAAGCACAAAGAAAGCAGAGTCCCTGCCTGTAAGGAATTCAGAGCATGGTAGGGAAGGAAAGCATGTAAACAAAGTTGGCTAGGGCAAGGGCCCAACAGAGGAATGTGTGGAAGAGCAAAGGAGCCTGGGGTGAATGACAGTGAGATAGAAGAGAAAGCTTCAAGAAGGCAGTAGTCTTCCACGATCTTGGGAAATGTACAGACTACATCTAAGGGGAGAAAGTGAGTGGCTGACAGCAGGTAGAAAATAGTGTGAGACAAGCTGGGCTGTGTTCTGAGACTCGCAGGTGGTCAGGACCATTAGAGGGTCAGAGACTTGCAAAGAATGATGAGAGATGAGGGGAGGAAGAGGACCAGATTGTAGAGAGCCCTGCAGAGCCTGTGAAGGCATGCTGGCCTCCCCAGGCAGTGCCAGTGGTCAAGAACCCACCTGCTGATGCAGGCAGACCTAAGAGACACAGATTCGATCCCTGGGTAGGGAAGATCCCCTGAAGGAGGGCATGGCAACCCACTCCAGTATTCTCACCTGGAGAATCCCATGGACAGAGGGGCCTGGTGGACTACGGTCCACAGGGTCACACAGAGTCAGATACGACTGAAGCAACTTAGAATGTATGAGTGCATGGGCTTCCATCTGTGGAACGTGGGGCATCTTGGAAGATTGTGAGGCAGGGATGGACAGTAACTAGATTTCAGCATCATGAAGAATCAGGGACTGGGGCCAGGGCACAAAATCATTGATGGGGAGACCAGTTGGGAGACTCTGTTAAGGACAGCTACCAAGTAAGTGGAGAAGGCAATGGCACCCCACTCCAGTGTTCTTGCCTGGAGAATCCCAGGGACAGAGGAGCCTGGTGGGCTGCCGTCTATGGAGTCACACAGAGTCGGAGATGACTGAAGCAACTTAGCAGCAACCAAGTAAGTAGTGGCTGAATTTCTACATCAGGGCCATCAAATTCTTGAGGGTGTGAGACTGTAGGCAGCACCAAGGAGCCAGGAGCTTTTAATAGGCACCTGGCAATCCCCAAGCATCTGCCAAACACTGACTTCTGCAGAAAGAGGACTGAGTGCGGCCCAGCTCTTTTGGGGGACTGCAGCCTCCAGAGCCACCTCTTAGGGATGCATGTGGCCTGCTTTTCAGGGGATACTCAAGCAGCTGCCACTTTGACAAACCTCCCTTGGGAAGAAAACCTCTCTCCTGCCCACGAAGCAATCACCTACCTGTTGTAGAGTTCTTCAGGTTTGGAACTAAACAACTTCATGTTATCAGAAGCTTTAAAGAAGAATGGCCAGATAACTTCCAAGCTACCTTCCTTCCCCCGTCAGTCTGTGATTTTAGGATTCCGTGTCTATCAGATGCAAATACTAAAGACTTTGGTTCCTGTAGAGTTCCTTACAGAAGTGATTCTGTGACTGTCGTAAGTATACTCATACTTCCTTTTCCCTATCCACATTGGGAACCCCCAAGCCCAGCCACTGACTTCTCTCATCTGCATCACCACTAGAACCTTCTTCATGGCCTCCCTGCTGTCAATTTTGCCTCCACTTCTTATTCCATTTTCCATGAAGAAGCTAGAGGAGAATTTCTAAAGCATGTCAGTCTGTTCAAGGCCTGCATGCATGCTAAATCACTTTAGTCATGTTCGACTCTTTGCAACGCTATGGACTGTAGCCCTTCAGGCTCCTCGGTCCATGGGATTTTCCAGTCAAGAATACTGGAGTGGGTTGCCATGCCCTCCTCCAGGGGATCTTTCCAACTCAGGGATCGAGCCCACATCTCCTGCTTTGCAGGCAGATTCTTTACTGAAGAGCCTCCAGGGTAGTCCATTCAAGGCATGTTCCTGCTTAAAATCCTTCCTGTTGAGACTTTCATGGTGGTCCAGTGGTTAAGAATCCACCTTTCAATGCAGGGGATGGGGGTTCAGTCCCTGGTCAAGGAACTAAGATCCCACATGCTGCAGGGCAACTAAGCCTGCGTGCAACAACTTGAGAGCCCGCAGGCCACAATGAAGACCCAGTGCAGTAAAATAAAAAAAATCCCCCCTGTTGCCTTCACTGATGCTTTTGGCGGGGGGCGGGGCGGGGGGTGCTATGCCATGTAGCATGGAGTATCTTAGTTCCCCAAGCAGGGGGATCGAACCTGTGATCCGTGCAGTGGAAGCATGAAGTCTTAACCACTGGACCACCAGGGAACTCTCCTCCAGTGATGCCTTTAAAGGGCTCACTAGACCTTTCATGTTGCTGCTGCCCCGCAACCTCTCCCACTCTCACCAGCTCTTTCCCCACCCCCAATCTGATCAATGAGAAATCTCTTCCAGTTCTCCAAACCCCTTGAACCTCTGCACCGACCACAGAACCTCTGAGTCTCTGCACAAACCATTCTTGTTGCCTAGAGCAGTGCTGGCCAGTACAAAAATGCCAGAACTCGAGACACTTATGCCATCTTATTTTCTAGTGGCCACATTAAAAAAAAAAAAAGTAGAAACAGGTGATCTTATCATTAATAATACACTTTATTTAATTCAATCTATCCAAAATGTTGGGCTTTCCTAGTGGCTCAGTGGTAAAGAATTCACCTGCCAATGTAGAAGACAGGTTTGATCTCTAGGTGGGGAGGATCCCCTGGAGAAGAAAAATAGCAATCCGCTTCACTGTTCTTGCCTGGAAAATTCCATGGACAGAGCAGCCCAGTGGGCTGTAGTCCATGGGATCGCAGAGTCAGACACGACTGAGCAACTAAACAACATCCAAAATGTATCCAACATTCAACATGCAATTAAGATAATAAACTATTGAGACAATTTACATTCTTTTTCACACTAAGTCTTCAAAAACTAGTATGTATTTTATACCCATAGCACATGCCAATTTGGACCTGTCATATTTTCTAGTGCTCAACGGCCACATTTAGCCAGTAGTGGTGCTAGTGGTAAAGAACCCGCCTGCCAATGCAGGAGACATAAGAGATGCAGGTTCGATCCCTGGGTCGGGAAGATCCCCTGGAGGAGGGCATGGCAACCCACTCCAGTATTCTCGCCTGGAGAATCCCACAGATGGAAGAGCCTGCTGGACTACAGTCCATGGGGTTGCAAAGAGCCGGACATGACTGAAGCAACTGAGTACAGCACGACATAGTGGACCGCGCCCCCCAGAGCGTCCTGCTTCTGCCCTGTCTAGGACCGCGCCCGCTCTTCAGGCTCAGCAGGAAGGGCGCTGTCTCTAGCTGCATCCAGGGGCCCTCCTCTGTGATCCCACAGTCCCTAACAGCCCCTGTGGTCACTCTCACATGGAGGCACTAAAGCCTGTGTTCTAGTCTGAATCCAAGACCATAGGCTCCATGAGGACAAGAACCACATTGGCCTGGTTTAGCACTGAGCTCCAACACTGCTTCCCTTCATAACTTTCACCAACTCCCGAATTTCTCAAAATCCCATGAGAGATTCCCTTTTGCCTCACCCTTTCTTTCTACACCATCTGCATCTACACACACACATACACATACACTCATCACACATACAACTTCACACTTACAAACACTGTTGCACTGAAACACATATATGCTCACACACACACACATGCATGCCATACACTCTCAAACTCATGCTCAGACACATATCCACACACTCATACACTCACATGCATTGCACACTCACACTCACACATGCTTACCCCCAGGCACGTTGCAGGGGTTGGTGGGACATCCAAAGAGGTGTTTTGCCTGCTCTAAGTCACATAGCACACCTGAGGCAGGCCTGGGACCGTATCCCAAGGTGACCATCCCCATCCAGGCAGCCAGGCTGCCCTGGCTGGACAAGCTGGACCACAAGCAACACGAGCGTGTCTGGGCGCATCAATAATGATTCCTGTTTGCTGCCGTCCAGCAACTGATTCCAGAATCAACCATCAGTTCGGGACATTCCTGGACTTCTGTGCTGTTACGACCGGTCTCCCTGGCTGCACCGCCTCCGAAAGAAACATTGCTGATTCCGAGGGCAAGCAGACTGACACAGCAGTCTGACAAATCCCCATTCCATTCGACTTGCCAAGACCTGGCACCTTATCATCCTAGCAAGGTGAGGGACCAAACACCTCAACAATCCGGCCACTCCCAGTCTCCTAGAAGACAAGCCAAACTTGTAGCCTAGGTGAGGAGAGTTATAGATGATGTCCTAGAAAAGTAGTCTTAAAGCTGAAGCACAAAATTGTGCTGTGTGGTGGTGGTGGTGGTTTAGTTGCTCAGTCGTGTCCGGCTCTTTGCAACCCCCTGGACAGCAGTCCGCCAGGCTCCTCCATCCACGGGATTCTCCAGGCAGGAACCCTGGAGTGCGTTGCCATTTCCTTCTCCATGTGCTGTGTGACCTAAGGCAATTAAAAGACCTCTCTGGGCCTAGTACCAACCTCTATACTTTATGTGAGTGTAGGTGTGTGTGGATGTATGTGTATGTAAGTCAGTGTGAGTGACAGTGAGTATATATGGATTTTTCTGCGTTTGTGAGTCTGTAAGTCTATATGTTTGTGAGTACAAGAGTATGTGTAAGTGTGAAGGTATGTGAGAGAATGTTTGGGAGTATACAGCGGATGTGAGCTTGTAAGGATGTGTGTATGTGTATGTGTATACATATGCATATAGATGTTGGAAAAAGACGTTCAACATATATGGACTTTCCTAGGGGTCCACAGATATGGTTAACTTTATCAGTTGCAAGTCCTCAAATTTATGGTTCCCTTTTTTCATCCTCCCCCATTTTAACCACCCTTCTCCCATTTTTACAAAAGAAAAGTGTTTCCTTCACCCATTCCCAGTTCTATTATGGTGTTCTCTCCAGGATGTAAAATCCTTCAGAGAACCAAACAAAAAGGACAGTTAAAAATATTATTTTGGTGAATTAAGGCACAATAACCCCACCTTAGGACTTCCATCCCTTCCCTGTTTCATTCATTCTTTAGGTAAAAGAAAGCCACATCCTACATGGTAGATCCTTATAGAAGTGACTTTTTTAAAAAAAAATTTATTGGAGGATAATCGTTTTACAATAAATATCATGCTAGTTTCTGCCATGCATCAACATGAATCAGCCACAGGAATGCACATGGCCCCTTCCTCCTGAGCCTCCCTCCCACCTCCCACCCCGTCCCACCCCCTAAGTTGTCACAGAGCACCAGGTTGAGCTCCCTGCAAACATACCTGGTAACGTGTATGTTTCCGTGCTATTCTCTCAGTTTGTCCCACCCTCTCTTTCCCCCACTGTGTCCACAAGTCTGTTCTCTATGTCTGTGTCTCTGTTGCTGCCTGCAGACAGGTTCATCAGTAGCATGAGTTAGATGTATTACTGAGTACACGCGGTGGGTATGTTGGCATTTGGGGTAAGAACAGCAGTTCTGCATTCCTTAAGTCTTGTCAAAAATGCATGGCTTTGACAGAGTCTATGGAGAATGAAGGAAAGACAATATTGTAAGCACTAATGAAGGCTAAAAATGGCTTTCCTTCACCCACCATAGCAAAGAAAAGCAATCCTTCTCGACTTCTCTCAATACTCAATTCTAGGATGAGCCAAAACCAAAACAGCAAAGAACAACAAAACCTTTGAACAGCCACCCCCGCACAGGTTTGTAACACTGATTCTTTTAAACACAACTGAAGCGTTTTTCAAGGGCTACCGAAGTTGAGAAGTTGTACTGGATATAACCCACAGATAAAAGTTTTATGTGATTTCTTCTGAATGCAGTGTGCATTATTTAGTAGGTTGTTAAAATCTATTTTATCAAGTAATATAGTGAGATATATGTATTCCAATTACAGTCAATCCTGAGATTACTTCATCTTATAAAATGTTTAAATGTTTTCCCTCCTACACCTCCTATTAATCAAGGAAGAAAATTAAATGCTAGCTGCTGGACAAACTCATTTTTAGCAATATATACCTTTTCCTCTCATTAAATGTGTTAGAAATTTTATCTCAATGTCTATGAAATCAAAGGAGTTATTTCTGTGTTTTCATACAGGATTCTTATTTATTTCCAAAAATTAATTCTAAAGTTCAGTACATACAGAATCACTCAAAAAATGCCACACTTTTTTTGTCATACTTTTTGTTTCATAAATAACTTAAATTTGGGCACAAAACATTGAATTATGACAAACTGATGAAAAACAGCAAATGGGTTTATTCTTGTTTCTACAACTTTTCAGGAAATACATTAATTATATTCTTTATGACCTTCATCTTGTCTGCTTTTAATAACCATTTTTACAAGATTAGAAGCAGTCTTTTTTATGGTAGGTTTCATAATATCCCCCAAAATGTACTATAATGTTGATTTGAATTAAAAATTTGTCAGACTTTTTCTTAGAGAAAGTAAATCTGTTTTGCAGATTGGTTTGACAAGAAAGCCTAGTGTTGCTAAATAGATTATGCATTTTCCATAAGCCAAAAGGGCTAAATCTGAGCTCTAAGGTTTTAACCAAAAGGTACTTAAATATGTTATAAATTAGAAGTATTTTATTTCTTAAAATTGCATTGGGAAAAGTGGATTTAAATTAATGATATTTTAATTTTCCAATTTTTATAAATAAGTTGAACTAGACAAGGTGAAAAAATAGCAGATGTAATTAATAGTTATTGAATAAATTTTAGAAAAGTCTTTAGGATAGTCTCAGAAATTGAAAAAGTGAAAGGTTCTAAAGATGAATAACAAATGCCTTAGGAAGCCTTTTCTTTTTCAACAAAATTGAAGGAGAAAATAATTTTTGAAGATGGATCACTGTGTGATTTGGGACATTTAACCCCAAAAGATTTCAAATAATTCATGAAGTTATCAAAATATCTCCTGTTCCTATCCACTTACTCATGTTAGTAAGATTTGTCAGTGTTCACATCTAAGAAAAACAAAGCAAATAGTCTTCAGAAAAGAATTGAATTTTTTAAAAAAAATTTTCTTTAAAGAATAGAATTGATGTGGCTCCCTTTTTCATTCTAGCAATGTGTAATATTTGTTATCCAGCTAGGACAATCCCATTAACCTCATAAAGAAATGTAGCTACAATGATTTTTTATTATTTAATTTAGTATTGACAAAATGTATGTTATATATACTATATTTTGATTTTTGGTACACTGATAATAATTATAATGATCACTTATTCAAGAAATAATTTTAATATTTAGAACTTTATGGAAATATTTTAATATTAAAAACATTATATACAACAATGTGTATATATCTAACACTACTTAAAAATGGTTAAGGTTGTAAGTTTTATGTGTTTTTTAACCACAATTAAAAATAAGTTTTTTAAAAAATTTCTGACACCTATATATTATATAACACATACATAATATTATCTCAGAAATGTATATTCAATAGTCAATAAAGGATTATCCAACACAAAAACTTATTACATTAGAATAAAATTCTGAGAGAGATAGAATAGAAAGATAGGTGTAAGAAGGAGAATGAAATAAAGTTCTCACTGTTAAAAAGTTTACTCACAGGCTTTTTAAATGGATGAAGGTGGATATCAAATCATTACGGTATTTAGATTCCAAAGAATATATTTAACAAGTGATGATAGTTTCATTTAAAGAGTCCATATTTATGATACGCTGAAATCATATCCTCTGAAATGATTTCAACTTATGGAGAACATTGTAAATATTTATTTAAGGATGTTGGAAGCACCACCTAGATTTTAGGATATGTTTTTGGAAGGCATGTGAGCAAACTGGAAGGGCACTGCCTCTGAGTCTGGGGGTGGGGGGTCCTGGCAGCAGAGGCCAGCTCCAGGTTTCTTGCAGAGTCGTGATTGTCTACCTTGTCCTTCTACTTAATTCCTTACGGGCATTCCTTTTTTCTAAAGAAAGCAGTGACTTTGTGGACCAAGAGCTTTCACAGGCTTGGTATCCCCTCTGCCTCTGTCCACTGTTACAGCAGTCTTTCTGTTCAGCTGGAAGCCCTCTGAGCCAGGTTTTTAATGCAGAGACAGATTTATTCATTTAGGAAGGAGAGAATGTGGGGACTTTGATTTATTGAACATCTACCATGTGCCAGATACTGTGAAAGATGTTTATATATATGTGATTTCATTTATTAATAGGAGTAATTAAGGTTACAATATGTAGTTATTGTTATTATGCTGCATACTTACTATGTACAAGACACAGGTAGCCCAGCGGTAAAGCATCAACCTGCTAAAGCAGGAGACACTGGTTTAATCCCTGGATTGGGAGGATCCCCTGGAGTAGGAAATGGCAACCCACTCCAGTATTCTTGCCTGGGCAATTCCACAAGCAGAGGAGCCTGGTAGGCTACCGTCAATAGGGCCACAGAGTCGGACGTGACTGATACGCACACACCGACGCACAACAGACACTAAATTGTAAACTTTACTTGAGTGATCATAACCAGTCTTTACAATAACCCTACAAGGCAAGAGTTACGGTCATTCCAATTTTACAGATGAGAAAAATAAGGCTCGAATAAATCTTTCAATATTAATCAACAGCTAGTAAGTGAGAAAGACTGATCAAGGCATCGAAGTCCACATTTCTGACCTCAAGTGTTGTCATGCCCACTTAAAGCGAAGCTCAGAGGGTTAAACTTGCGGAGATAGAAATCGGTAAGTCCCAGGTCAATCTGATTGATTGATTCACTCCCTATTTTGTTCCAGAAAAGCATCCAGGCACTTCCTGAGAACTACAAATACTCATTTTTTTCTAGAATTCTCCAAGTACATTGTTCATCCTGTGTCTCCCCAATTTCATAATGTGGACAGAATTGATTTTATTATAATAATTCTTTTTTATAGTTGATTTTTAAATTATCATCATTCTATAATTATTACCCCTCACTTTTTTTTTTCTTCCTGCAAATGAGAAAACTAAACCACCCAGAATCTTCCTGAAACTTGCCCCGACCCCCAGCATCTGACAGACTCCAGATCAGAGCACATCTGACAGCTGCGAAAACGAAGCCAAGGCAGCTGATGAAACGCGGGGCCCCCAAAGCACGCAGGGCTGCGCAGCTGAGCGGGGCGGGAAGCCCTTCACACTCTCTGTGCTCTCAGACGGCAATGCAGGCAAGGGCTCCAAACTGACCTGTCCCGTCGGGGGGCGCCTATGTGTCCACAGTCTCACTCAGCTTTAATCAGGGAGCCTTCCATCCCCAGGCCAAGAAAGGAGCATGCCTACAGGTCTCGAGAAAAGAGAGGAGTGTGGGGCTCACCCCTCGCTGTCATTGCCTGAACAGGGGTACTTGGTTTGTTGCTTTAGAAAGGAAGGGTCTTCACTGGACTTTGCAAAAGGGACTTTTTTTTTTTTTTTCACTAATTATGCCCCAGGCAATGGCTGGGAGGTGGAAGGCGGGAGGAGCATTTAAACCTAATGTAATACATGCAAAATGCCAAACCCAGATTTGACCCTGGGGGAGCCCGAGCCGTGGAGGGGCGAGCTTGGGCGACAGAGAGGGAGCAAGACTAGACTTCTCTGGGGTTTGCCTACTGATAGTCCCAGAATTCCCCTGCCTACCTGGGAACGTGCATCACAGGAAGAAATAAATGGTCTCATACTGGTGCTTTCTTTTTTTTTTTCTTATGGATTAGAATAGAAGAAATAGCTTTTGTTTTCTTTTTTTCCCAGTTGGCTAACCATGACATTTGACCTACAGGCTTAGAAAACAACTTGAGTAGCAGGGTGAGTGATTAGACAAGACAGCAGCCTGGGGTATTTTCTTACGGAAAGGGGGAAGCCCAGGCTGTCTTTTCTTCTTAAACGTGTGGCAATCATCAGAAAAGAGCAGCTGTCAAACTCGCCTCCTGCCCCCCGTGGGACTGCGAGGCTGCTGCAATCTTTATTTAATTGGTTTATTAATCTTATAATGCAATACAAACCTCTGTCTCTCTGCTTCCCTAGTTAACCAGGCTTGGGTTTTGTAAATATGTTTAAATAAGCTCCAAAACCCACAAGCCTTCTCTCCTCTTGGTTACAGTCTCCCGCCAGGCCAGACCCCAGCCAGAACTGAAATGAATAAATGGCTGTCCCTCTCAGTCCATCTGCTCCCTTTGGGGGGTGGTGATGTGAGGGCAGGACGTTTGGAGGGAAGAAATGTCCTTCACCTCATCAGAAGTTTACTGTGCTCCTTGATGGGAGGGCTGCTGTTCCGTGCAGAAATGTGAATTACAAAGTCGAGAGGAAGAGGAGAGAAAGGGGCACCATTCAAACCTTTATAGATAAATCACTGCTTCTTCCAGCCTCCTGTACATGTTGGGAAGGAGACCTAGTTAACAAAGGAGCAGGCCTTTTCTAGAACTCTGTGAACTCCTGAGGACAATGCTCCATCGGGGAAAGAAGAGGAAATGCGAGGCCAAAGGGAGATGGTGGGATTGTCCAAAGACGGATCTGGGTGAAAATGTGCACGCTGTACAACTGTGTGTTAACAGCTGTGTGCACATCTGTCTCACCCGATACACTGTGCAGGACTCTCACCAAGTACAATGCAAAGAACATAGTTTTGAAGAGGAAGATAAGGGAGGAAGGCAGGAAGCAAAAAAGTAGAGAGGAAAGAAAAGCAGGAAGGGCGTGGATAGATGGATGGATGAAGGGATGGAGAGAGGATGACTGAGTAGACGAGGGGATGGGTGGATGGACGGATGATGTGATAAGGATTTGGATGAGAAACTACACTCTTTACAGCTTCTGTGGCTCCAGAAAACTAGCCAATGGTGTTTCTCTCTCAGATTGTTCTATTGGAAGACTCTCTTTTCTAGAAGAATCCCCAGAAAGCATGGTCAGGGACAGCTTAGGTGACATACAGCACCCAAACAATGCCAGCAAGAAGGAAAAATTCCCCATCTGTCTCCCAGTTATTTTGAAAACAAGATGCTAAACAACTCACTGCTTGGGTTATAGAGGTTCTCTTTACTTATTCATCTATTTGTTTTACTGAATTGTGTCCAAAGGGCTTCAAGCACCCAGAGTAAGCAAAACTGCAAAACTTAAATCTACCATCTGGACGTTTCTAAACATCTGGATGTTTGGCATCACACTGACCACAACTCAGAGTCTTATGGCTGTGCAGTTATAGCCCAGAGCAGCAGTAGGGCAAAGGAGGAAGTATAAATCAGAGTGTTTAGAGTGATCATATGTATGGATGTGAGAGTTGGACCACAAAGAAGGCTGAGCGCCGAGGAATTGATGCTTTTGAACTGTGGTGTTGGAGAAGACTCTTGAGAGTCCCTTGGACTGCAAGGAGATCCAACCAGTCCATCCTAAAGGAAATCTGTCCTGAATATTCATTGGAAGGACTGATGCTGAAGCTGAAACTCCAGTACGTTGGCCACCTGATGAGAATAATTGACTCATTGGAAAAGACCCTAATGCTGGGAAGGATTGGGGGCAGGAGGAGAAGGTGATGACAGAGGATGAGATGGTTGGATGGCATCACTGACTCAACGGACATGAATCTGATCAGGCTCTGGGAGATGGTGAAGGACAGGGAAGCCTGGCGTGCTGCAGTCCATGGGGTCGCAAAGAGTCAGACATGACTGAGCGACTGAACAACACCAACAGAGTGGTCGCACATTCTAGAATGCCCATGAACGCCCAGATTTCAATTACTCTGAACCATGGTCAAACCATCTCTCCACTTCCATTTGAAAAATGCGGTTGCACAGATAAAGGCGTAAAAGACAGCCTATGAGGGAGAAGGGAGAGAAAGAGGAAGAAAGGACAGGGAAGGAAAGCGAGCGGCAGGAAAGGAGCTGGTTGGGGGCACCTCTCTGAGCAGTGAGATGCAGTAGCTGGAGACAGCACAGGGTGCCACGGGGTGCTCCCGACGGGGTGCTTTTTCCAGACCTTGGGCTGTTCCCCCACCCCAATTCCAAGATCCAGATGGAAATAACCAGAGCACCCAGTCTCCTGGAGTTTACCTTACCAAGGTCAGTCACAGCCCTCCTCTTTCTCAGCCCAGCAACGTGGGCCTCCCCATTCTACAGGGAGGAAAGCTAAGGCTCAGGAGGGAACAGAATCTGTCCAGAGGTAAGGGGAAGCTCCCTGCCTCCAGGGCATCTTTACCAGAGGGAGGAGGACAGAGAAGCCTTACCTGAAATCCTCACTTCCCACTGCCAACACACGCATCAGAGAGGCCAGACAGCGGGGAGAGCTAGAGACCACTTCGGTTCAGTTCAGTTCAGTCGCTCAGTCATGTCCGACTCTTTGTGACCCCATGGACCACAGCATGCCAGGCCTCCCTGTCCATCACCAACTCCCGGAGTTTAATCAAACTCATGTCCAGCGAGTCGGTGACGCCATCCAACCATCTCATCCTCTGTCGTCCCCTTCTCCTCCCGCCTTCAATCTTTCCCAGCATCAGGGTCTTTTCCAATGAGTCAGTCCTTCGCATCAGGTGGCCAAAGTATTGGAGTTTCAGCTTCAGCATCAGTTCTTCCAATGAATATTCAGAACTGATTTCCTTTAGGATGGACTGCTTAGAAGTGTGAAAAAGATCGGCACTGAAACACACACACGCACACACCCATACACACACACATGAACACACATACCAAATGTCCTTAAGAGTCATTTTACTTTAAACCCATTAAAAGAAAAACCTCCTCCCTGCCTGCCAACCTTGCCTGCTCTCAGCCATTCCCAGCTTGCTGTGATGTGTTTTTGTTTTCTGTCCAGGGTGATTGATTACAGAAGAGCGAATTAGCTCCCACTGCTTTTAAGATGCATTTCTGCTCTTAAAGAGAAGATGGTGTGAGCATCACTTCTCTCTCCCCTCTGCCTACCTGGCCGCTGGCTCTTGTCACTGCAACGTCAGGGGGGCATTCTCACCGAGGGGGGACACGGGCTCTCGGAGAATCCACAGCCCTCTCTAGTGCCCAGTCCTACACCCACCCTGCCTCCCCCCCCCAACTGTCTCCTCTTCTTAGCCCCTAGGGCATCACTCTGCTTACTCCGGGCTACTTTTACCCGCCTCTGTGCTTGGACCTGTGCATCCAGCTGCCTAACACAGAATGGAAACTGTTGAATGAACAAATAAATGATGGATGAAGGATAAACACTAAGATCTTGGCTTAATGAAATAGACGTTCTCCCTCGCCCCCGCCCCCCTCCTCCTGGTGCTCTGGGCCATACTACTCAAAGTGCTCAACCTGGACCAGAAGCATCGACAATCAGCTGGGAGCAAGGTTTCCAGGATCCCAAGTCATCTAGACCCAGATCCGACCTTGAGAAGCGTTGCTACGTGCTCCTACGTGGAGGCGGGCTGGTGAACAAGATGACCTCTTAAAGATCCTCATTGCCTATGTGTGTCTCCCATCAACATGGCAGATATCAGATGGCCATGATCATGGAAGGCTTAGCTTGGGGTCATAACAGCCAGGGTGCTGGCCTAGGAGGGGGAAGGTGGAATTTCAACTCTTCCTCTCTGTCTAGCCCTTCCTGCTGTTCTGCTCCTTTGGGGGTCCCAGCTGACAGATCCAAAGCACAGCATGGCTTTGCTCTAACTAATTGCCAACAGTTGGCTGTAGCTACATTCTTTATTCAAAAAGCCTCATTAATCTCCTAATGCCAGTGTAGCCACCGCTGCTAATGGTGCTCTCACCTCCCAGCACCCAATCCCCAGCGGGGGCAGGGGGACATCCTGGCTCCTTCTGGCAGCAGAACAGCAGGAAACAGCTTCCTTCTCCGAGGCCTCAGCCAGTGCCTGGGGACAGGGAGCCAGGCAGATGTGGGACCCGGCTAAGCCCTGCCTCTGGCTGGAGTGGCCCTAGGGGGCCTGCTCCAATTCTAGGCCATCCATGGGTCACGGAGCCCTGGAGTGATTCAGGTGGTATAAGAGTGGATTCCAACAACCCTAGGAGGAAGGGTATCTGCAACCTCTGGGGTGAGCTGAGCTGCCCTCTCACAGCCAAATTAAGAAGTCTGTCCCTTTATCCCTTGGATATAGGGATAAGCTCTACCTTGGAAGACCTTGTGGGATGCTTGGAGATACGGAAGAGGTGCATTCTTGGAAGTTCACGGTAATGAAGACCTGAAGAAGTTCAGAGCCTCTTTCCAAGACTTGAGTCTGAGGCTCAAACTGGTGCTTCTCCTATGGCTCAGAGAACAGGACTTACATGTTCCTGCTTCTGCTGCTCAAAGTTCTGCTTCTGTCTTGCCAGGAATATAAATTCTTAAGGGAAAGGATCTGTTGTGTTTTTCACACCTGGTTCCCGGTACCTGGCCCTGCTAACTCATCAACCATCCACCTACACTCACACCAGGGGTAAAGAAGAGAGTGCGAGGGAGGACAAGAGAAGAGAAAGAAAGAAAAGACAGGGAGGGAAAGAGAGCAAGGGAGCTCTCGGGGGGGGGGGGGGGCAGGTCTCTGAGTGGCGAGAATATGATGAATATTTAGAATCAGATGCTTAATGAAGGCCGATGCCAACACACACATCCCGTGGCTGCGGGACTGGTCCAGATGGGGGAGCTACTCACTAGACATGGAGCTGAGCTGGGCCAGCTTAGGGCTTTATCCTCTTTCTTTTTCTAGCGTTTTAATGTGAAAATTTTCAGACAGAAATTTGAAAGAATTATATAGGCAATGCTAATTGTCTAATAATACGGCGGGTATGTGGAATTTTTGTTGTTGTTGTTGTTGCTGTTTTTGTTTTTCAAATGCCCCCTCTGGCCTCTGTCAATTCCATCAGTATTGCCAGGGCGGATGGGAGCAGGCATCCTGCTCCCCACACAGTAGTTGTTAGAACAATACTGCTCTCTGCTGACCACAGGCTGTCATTTCTCTGAGACAGATCTGCAAAAGACTCGGGAAGTGTTGGATCAGATTGTTCCTGCTCAGTCATCTGCTTTGTCCCTCTTGTACTGTCCATTGCCAAGATGCCTCCTTAGTGCTGTTGGGACCCATCCAGGCACAGCGATGGGCACCAGGATTGAAAAGCAGCTGAGCTCAGACAATTAAATACATGTATTAGGCGAGCTAATGCCCTTGTATCTTTATTGTTCTACAGCCACTTGCTGAGCCCCTGCTTATGTGAGGCTGAGCACCAGGGCTGTAGTGCAAAGCTGTGACTCCATTCTGTAGACAAATAACTTGAACACGCTGAGCCTCATTTTCCTCCTTGGTGAAGTGGGGACCACCAGACTCTGTCTTCCCTGGAGAAAGGAAGGGCCGTGGAGCGGAGAGCAAGAAAGACAGCAATAAATCCCCATGGTTTCAGACACACTTGAAAGAACTAGAAACCATTCACCTTCTTAAAGCAACAGTGAACCCATTGACTTCAAGTAAATGAAGAGATTTGTTGACTTCAAGTAAAAGCCCTGGGCCTTGATCTATTCGATGTTAACTATTCTGAGATGTTGTTGTTCAGTCACTAAGCCATGTCTGACTCTTCACAAGCCCATGGACTGCAGCACGCCAGGCCTCCCTGACCTTCGCTTTCTCCCGGAGTTTGCCCAAGTTCATGTCCATTGATTAGGTGATGCCTTCCGATCATCTCTGAGATGGCCAATGCTTAAATATCTCTACCAGTGGGAAAGGGTGAAGCAGAAGGGATCATCCCAAACAGCGGCCACCTAGAGGGTCAAAGTCCCTGTGTACCTGGGAGCTGAGAGAGCAGGCCTCCTGTTTGCCTGGCCTTTGCCACTTGCGTTATTCAGGATCAGTTAGAGCAGTGGTTCTCAAACTTGACCTATGTCAGACTCACCTGGAGCAGCTGTTATAATCCAGGCTAACCCTCAGTCTCTGATTCAGTATGTGTGCAGTGGAGCCTGAAAATTTGCATTTCTAACAGGATCCCAGGTGAGCAGACCAGACTGAGAACTCCCAGGCTAGGCTGTGCTGCAGTAATGACCCATGAATCTCAGTAGCTTCACACCATGAAAGTTTATTTCTTGTTCATGCTGCATATGGAAATACGAGTCAGTGCATCTCCATTACACGCAGTCACTGGAGGACTCAGGTCAACAGATGGCTCATCATCTTATAGCTGCAATTTCTGGAGCATCTCACCTTCTAAGCTGCTGTGACAAAGGAAAAGAAAGTGTAGAATCACATTTGGGCTTTTAACTGTCTCAGCCCAGAAGTGAGGACACTAATTATGCCCATTCCCATTTCACCAGTCACAACTACTCACAAAGGCCTGCCCGTGTTCCAGGTAGAAGCCTTCCATGTCCCTAGAAGGAGAGGGAGTGGAACTGGATATTGGGGATCACCTGTACTGTAACCCTGCCAGTCCAGCATACATGTTCTCACTCACAGGAACATGTGCAACCAAGTCAACATGGAATTGGTGGTTATTGGGACACACTTTCAGCTTCTTACAAGCTGGTCATAGAGCAGTGATGGTGATGATCATTGTGAAGATGATGGTGATGATGGTGGTGGTGGTGATGATGGTGATGATGGTGGTGGTGGTGATGATGGTGGTGGTGGTGATGATGATGGTGATGATGGTGGTGGTGGTGATGATGGTGGTGGTGGTGGTGGTGATGGTGGTGGTGGTGGTGGTGGTGATGATGATGGTGATGATGGTGGTGGTGGTGATGATGGTGGTGGTGGTGATGATGATGGTGATGATGGTGGTGGTGGTGATGATGATGGTGATGATGGTGGTGGTGGTGATGATGGTGGTGGTGGTGATGATGATGGTGATGATGGTGGTGGTGGTGATGATGATGGTGATGATGGTGGTGGTGGTGATGATGGTGGTGGTGGTGATGATGATGGTGATGATGGTGGTGGTGGTGATGATGATGGTGATGATGGTGGTGGTGGTGATGATGGTGGTGGTGGTGATGATGATGGTGATGATGGTGGTGGTGGTGATGATGGTGGTGGTGGTGATGATGATGGTGATGATGGTGGTGGTGGTGATGATGGTGGTGGTGGTGGTGGTGGTGGTGGTGGTGATGGTGGTGGTGGTGGTGGTGGTGGTGATGATGGTGGTGGTGATGATGGCGGTGATGACGGCAGTGGTGGTGATGATGGTAGGCAATAACCACTGAGTGCCTACTATGTGCCAGGAACTGTTCTAAATGCTTTCTGTGTATTAACTCACTTACCTCTCACAACAGCACTAATGCTAAGTACCATTTACATTTCCATTTTACAAATGAGGAAATTGAAACAATGTGTGGTTATGCAGTTTTCCCAGGTCACACAGGTAATGAGACACACAGCTGGGATTGTCATCCAGCCAGTCTGACACTAGAGGCCATGTTTTCAACCACTGTTCTGCTCCGTCACTGTGCAGTTAATTTTATTTTTGAAGACAGAATAGAGGAGACTCTAGTGGGAAGGCCTAGTTTCTGCATAAGCTGATAGTTCAGACTATTCTAAATATAAACAGTTCTACAGAGAGCAACACCACACCAGTAGCTCTACTGATACATGGACTTGGCTCAAGCCAGATATATTAATACGGGATCCAGTTCCAACAGAGGGTCTTTAAGGCCCTCACTGATGCCCCACAATATCCAGAAGGCCAGCGAGGTAGTGTCTATTCCCCTGAAAGAACACAGTCTTCCTAGTAGTTTTTCAGTGATCAAAAGGATGAGATAAGACATCTCTTGACTTTTCTTATAGAATTGCGTCCCAGTTCATACAGGTCCTCCTAAAATGGAGACCCAGGGATGTCCTTACTCCCACTCTGTCCCTCTTTATCCCCAAACCCTCCCCTTGGCCCTACTCCATCCAGAGGAACATGGCCAGCTATGATGTGCCCTCCACCCCACCCCGAAGTCTCAGCACTTCCTCTCACTACTATTGAGCTCAGCTCTTACCTGAAACCACCATAGGAACAGGCTTTGAGTCTTACCTTTGCTGAAGGGCAATCCCAGTGAGTAGTGACTAAAACAGCTCTTTAGGTTAGAATACCTACATGAAAAATGAGCCTTTCTCCCACTGATAGTGATACGCTCTCAGAACGTCATAGGTTATGCCAATGAAAACCGTTCCTCTATTGCGTCTTATCAAAGACCCATATTCGGGCTTCCCTGGTGGTCTGCTGGTTAAGAATCCACCTGCCAATGCAGGGGACACGGGTTCAATTCCTGGTCTGGGAAGATCCCACATGCCACTGGAGCAACTAAGCCCGCGGACCACAACTGCTGGGCCTGCACTCTCGAGCCTGCGAACCTCAACTACTGAGCCCGGACGCCTGGAGCCCATGCTTCGCAAGGGAAGCCGCCACGGTGAGAAGCCCATGCATTGCAATGAAGAGTCGCCCCCCTCACTCACCGCAACTAGAGAAAGCCTGCTCTCAGCAACGAAAGCCCAGCCCCACCAAAAATAATAAATAAATGAATAAATGAATCTTTAACTCTATTTAAATTTAAATCCCAATTCCACAAGAAATCGGGAACGGAGGAGCTAGAAAAAAGTACAGCTGGGAGACAGAAATCTTCCAACGAGTTTGGGTTTTCCCTAACCAGCGGAGTAGGACTCAGCTGCAGAGAGGGCCTTCGGCTGATCCAAGAATGGCCAGCAGAGGGCGCGAGTCTAGGGCCTCAGAGAGCTTCAAATTCTGTGCGTCGGTTTGGCCTTCTCTAGTCACTCCTGGTATTTCTAGGGTTACATCATCAAGAGGGATTTGTTAAATGCAACCACAGGATATTCAATGATCCTTGTTAGTGCATCAAAGGGAGTCAGTCTTTGGCCTCAAAATGTCAGATATCTTCCCTGGAGTTTACAATTCTCTCATTTCCTGTTTTTCTTAATAAAAGTTCAAAATCTCCCTGGCAATGATTTTTGAAACACGACAGTTTTCAAGGCGATCTAAAAATACTGGCCATTTTTTTTAGACAGCTATCAAAGAGCCAAGGCCAATTATTCCATCCATTTCCCTCTCTCTCACACACACTCACACACAGATACACACACACACACACACACACACACACACACACATTCACTCAACAGCCATCATTTCTGTTAACAGTTGAAGCCTTTGTCTACAACCTGGGGTCTGACTGGGAAGACGGACAACTGAGAATCAACTAAGTGCTCAAATCAGCTATTCTGCCTTGAAGGTCTGCGTGGTGAGGGTCTCAGCCTGCCCAGGGGCGTGCTTGGCACTCCCAAGGCACAGTGCTGTCAAGCAGTGACTAAAGCGATTCTTTCTGACTGAACCTCCAGGTGGTCAGAGGCCTGAGATCATGTCTTTCCTTTCTTGCAAGAGTCAGATGGACCAGCAGTGGGCATGGTGCTGTGAAAAACAAGCGATAACCACTCACTTGTCAGCTACTTCTGACACGTAAGGCATGTTGCCTACACAGCTCCTGGAGGGCACCGCATGGGCGCTGACTCCAGACTGAGAATGAAAAAATAAGGACTGAGGATTTCACATTTTGAGAGAACAAACAACAGAGGCAGACCTAGGACCTTCCCCAGCTCGCATTCCTGCCCGTGGCGGGGGGGGTAGCAGGCAGATCCTCCGGCACTGCCTTGCTTCATCCCTGCCCAGCTGCTCGAGCTTCCTCCCCCCAGTTCAGTCCCATCCATCGCTGTGAAGGTGTAGTAGTTTGCTGTGCTGTGCTTAGTCGTTCAGTTGTGTCCAACTCTTTGCGACCCCATGGACTGAAGCCCGCCAGGCTCCTCTGTCCATGGGATTCTCCAGGCAAGAATACTGCAGTGAGTTGCCATGCCCTTCTCCAGGGGATCTTCCCAACCCAGGGATCAAACCCAGGTCTCCCACATTGCAAGTCGATTCTTTATCATCTGAGCCACCAGGGAAGTCCATGAATACTGGAGTGGGCAGTCTATCCCTTCTGCAGGGGGTCTTCCAGACCCAGGAATCAAACCGGAATCTTCAGCATTGCAGGAGGATTCTTTACCAACTGAGCTACCAGGGCGTCTCATTAATTTTCTAGGGCTGCTGTAACAAAGGACCACAGATGAGGGGCTTAAACAACAGAAGTTTACTATCTCACAGTTCTGAAGGCTATGTGTTCAAAATCTCAATGAGTAATAATGCAAATGTCCCTACCGCTTCCATTCCACCCCTCCAATTCACATCAAACTGAAAGCCTTCTGCATGGAGTTGGTGGGGTTGATTCCTTCAGGCAGTCATGAAGGAAGTTCTTTTCCTTGCCTCTGTCCTAGTTTCTGCTGGTTTGCCAGCAATCTTCAGTGTTTCTTGGCTTATCAAGACATCCTCCCAATCTCTGCCTTCATCTTCACATGGTGTATTTTTTGTGTGCATATCCATGTTCAGATGTCCCTTTTTATAAGGGCACCAGTCATATTGGATTAGCACCCGCCGTGATGACTTCATGTTGACTAATTACATCTGCAGGGACTCTATTGCCAAGTAAAGTGACACTGAGTTACTGGCATTGGGGGGGGTGGGGGGGTGTGCGTTAGGAAATCTCAAAATCCATATATGAATTTGAGATAAATACAGTTCAACCCATAACAGGAGGGGATACCTTCCTGCAACCACCAACTCATCTGCCAGGCTAGATGAGGTGCCCATGTCCAGGGGATAAAGAGAAAAAGAAATCCCTCATTAATTAGATTCTAGATTTAATTTCTCCAGCTTGCGAGCCTATCAGTACAGATTGGAAATCTCCCTGAGTAATAACCCAAATGTCCCCACCTCTTCGCCTCCACCCCTCCAGTTCACATCAAACTGAAAGCCTTCTGCAAAGTTGCCCCAAGTATTATTGCAAATCCTCAGGGGCTGTTTCATGTCTGCCCTTGAGCAAGTCTCTCTGCTGTTGCTCTGAGATGCCTGGGGACGCTCCACGTGCCACTCTGATCTCACCTGTTTTGAGCCACGCAGTTCCTCCCTGGTGACTATCACTGATCCATCACGCTCCATCTCCAGTGTCCTGACCTTCTCAGTACCTATCCTGTTGTACACGGCCAGTTTGAGAATGAAGTGGAGTCCATCGGAAATGGCTCTTTCCCCTTCATGGAACACTGTTAAGAGGTTCTTTGTGCCTTAATGGCTTACAGAGTTTGCTGAAACAACACTTTCTAGTTTCAGTAAGAATCGCTTTTTCTTTTGGAGAGCACTTATTAGCACTGAGCCAAAGGTGATTTCAACTGACTGCCACCAGATTATACTCTTCCCATCTAACAAGTAGTGTCTTTCCCAGGAGCAAGCTGATCGTGCCTCAGAATGACTTCTCCCAGAACATTCCTTGGCTCCCCTGCACGTTGGCTTCTATAGAACAATCCTGGTTTCCTAAAACGTGGCCTCTTATATCTGGACCCCATCAGCAGACATACATTGAGGTTCTTTCTCAGAATCTACTCACCCTCAAAGCAAGCAGACCACTGGCAGGTCGACCTCATCAGGTTCCCAGATGGCCCAGAAGCATCGTTCTCACACTCACATCTTTCTCAGCACGTCTTAAGAATCTACTAAGTTCTGTTCATGCACTAAGTAAGAACTAAGGCTACAAAGATAAATGTGACACGGTCCCTGTTCTCAAAGGATTTGCAGTCCAGCAAATTTTAAAACTAGAAGTAGACTCTGCAGAAAACACGGACAGGTAGTAGGTGTGGACAGTGCGTCTGTATCTCTGCAGGTGTAGTTTCCATATGCTGCACGTGGCAGGTTGATATCCAAGCGAGCAGGGGTCAATTCTCCAGAGATCCCATCGGGTGTGTTAGGATTCCCCTGCTCTAGGCTGGAGGGCTGGCTATGGATACCTGGGTTCCCTTTGTGGAGAAGAGAGGACAAAACCATGGTCCAGGACTCTGGTTTGTTGATGCATCAGTCCTCCAACTGCAACAGATCTGTTCAACCCTGAGCCCCCAGCAGCAGACTCAGACCCATCCCAGCTTGGACATCAGGACTGCCTTCCACTAAGGAGCCTAGAAGATCCTTTTGCTCAATGTTCCTGAAACTCAGTCAGCATCCAGCCTTCCTCAGGGCAAATATTCAACTCAGTGACAGAGTCCCTGTTTCATTCCTGCAATGAATTCTCTTTCCTGGGCCTCATTCCCAGCCTGGATTCCTATGCTGGAATCCCTGCGTTAGAACTCCACCCAGTGTCCAATTCCCATGGGACAAGGACACTTCCTTGCTTTTGTTTCCACCCTCATCTTGGGTTTCCAGGTTTTGCCCTGATAGACCCCCCCCCATCAAATCTCACCCTCATGCTACCAGCCAGCTGACCTCCCTGAATCCTTATTTATGTTTGCTGAATGAATTAATAAATTACTAGCTGCTATATGGGAGGCACTTAAAGATCAAGTATATACTCTAAGGGCTCAATATTTCATGAAATAACATTCATCTAATAATTTAGCATTTTGAAAATGATAGCAAAAATGAATAAGAGATTGCCAAATGCTGTGGAGAGAATGAATCACTTTGTCACGGAGGATTTTATAGAGGGGGAAAGATGTGAGCTGTTTTTAAAGCACAGTTAGTAATCTTCCCATCAGAAAAGGAGAGGACACTCAGGCAGAGGAGGCGGCCCACACGAAGGCATATGGCAGGACAATCTCAGAAAACTGCCTGCTCCTGGACACCCACTGCTCTTCCCTGCACACCCGTTGTGGTGCCCACATGACCTCTTGTGGGATGTACCAGCTAATACCCATCAGGCCCCTCTCTAGATACTGAGCTCTGCCTTGGTCCCTAATCCTCCCATTAGCAGCCAGTCACAGGTTGCCATAAGGTTAGCCTTACCTTACAGAGAAATGTCCAAAATGACTGATGTTGCCTTGTTTCAGAAAGCTTCCTGGGGTTTTTCCTTCCTGGGGCTGTCCCTCCCAAATCTTCCTGGGGTTGGAAAAAGAACAAGGTCTGCCTTTGATGCTACCCTTTCCTCCCATTCCTGGAATCTACTGTGCCCTCGTCCAAAAGGGGAACAGAAGAAATGCCTCCTCCACCCACCTCTCATCTTGCAGACCTGGGCCCCCAACGTGACCCTTTAGGCTCATTTAGGACCTCTGCAGCCCAAGATCAATCATTTTCCAGGGCTATTGAGTACATTGGCCTTGCCACCGCCACCAGAAGGCAATCTCCTGTTCCCTCGGTAAGCTTCTAGTTTGGTTGCTTTTCCCAGGGTTTTGGAAAGCCCGGGAAGACCATTTTCTGCTTCCTCCCACCTGTAGGGGAGGTAGCAGTGCTGAAAGCTGAGATCAAAACCCCGCATAATATGACGAGTCAGTGCCAGCCTGCTCCTTCCCCACCCCGAGTCCGGAGCTGCAGACTCGCCTCCAACCCAAGGTACAGAAACTAGCCTTGGTCGTGGAGTGTACTGTGTCTGTTCCCAGTGCAGGGCCCAGAGACAGAGACGAGGCCGGCCATTGTTCTCAGCCCATAGACCTTGCCCTGGAGGCCTCCTGCCTGCATTTTCTCCCTCCACAAGATGCTTTCAGCCCGTCTCCCAAGGTCAGATTTGGAGCACAATGCTAAGAACAGCCAGACAAGAGATCTGGTGTCTGAATCAACCAATGGTTTTCTTCCTCGGGACTAAAAGATTTCTGCTGATTTCTCCTTATCATCAGCTCTATTATTTAAGTGTTCTATCTCAGGAACAATGGGAGATGAGAACATTTGGAGGGTGATGCTGCCAGCAGCCTTGGAAGCACCCCCCCTCCTGAAACTTTGGATGCAGGGAGGGCAAAGGGGCTCACCTACCCTCGGCCGAGGTGGACAGAGGGCCACTGGAAGGCAAGGTTTTCTGTGGCCACTTTTCCAGTGGGCACAGGGGGTGGCTGTGTCCCCAGAACGCTGTCCAGCCCTTAGGTCCTAGCATTTCAGTTGTGCGAGAGTCCCAGTGTCACTGAACCTGGCCCATCACTAAGGAAAGATCTGGTGTCTCAGAGCCCTTCTCCCGGTTGTGACTAAATGCATACCCAGGGCGCACACCGGATTTGCCTGAGTACTGGAGTGCGCTGGCGCTCAGCACTATTGCTCTTCCTGGACAAGACAGTTACTCCAAGAGAGTAGAAAGCCTGTCACCGCCACACCCTAGGATCTTAAGCTGAGACCTCCCTGGACGTGGAAATCCTCTGCCCACAGCTCAGCTTGCAGGCGTGCACACTCACCCGTGCAGTCACGCCTACCATCTACAAAGCACATCTGTGTGGTCACGCCTACCATCTACGAGGACACTGCCCCTTCCCCCATCTGCCCAGCCTCTGAGCCGCCTTCCCCTCCGTGCAGGTCCCTGCTCTGTCCCTCTCTCACTCACACCCCCAAAGGGTCCACTTCCCGAGTGCAGATCCTTTCCCAGGGAGTTTACGTACATCGTCTCATTTAATTCTCAGGACCCTCTAGCCGAGGAAGCTGGTTCCCATTTTGCAGGTGAGAAACAGACAGGTTAACAAACGTGCCTAGGGTCACGCCACTCATAATCAGACACTTAAAAGGCAGTCCCAAGTCTGCTCTCCTGTGTGACGCCTAGCCTCTTCACTGTGACTCTCAAGGAGATGTACACATGTTAGAGAATTTCAGAGTGTATCCAAGAAGGCACTTCTGAAGGTCAGCTATTCATTCAGCAGACAAATTCTTCAATAGGTGGTTCCTTCCAGAACGCCTCTGTGCAGGGCACCATGGGGATGGAGACAATCAGCAGGTCGTCTCTTTGATCCTGTCGGGTTCTTTCCATGTGGGGGGGCCAGCGAACATACTGGGAGGCTCAGTTATCATCCCTGGAAAGTTTCCAGCAGGTTGACATCCTGCAGATGACAGATGTGAGATCACACACTCCTGAGAGAGACAGAACACATTGGGGGGGGAGGGGGAATCATCTCCATGCCTGGCACAGCCCACCCCCATAGAAGACCCTGACACTGCCAACCCCCATAGTAGACCCCTGGCACTGCCCATCCCCATAGAAGACCCCGACACTGCCAACCCCCACAGTAGACCCCTGACACTGCCCATCCCCATAGAAGACCCCGACACTGCCAACCCCCACAGTAGACCCGACACTGCCCACCCCCATAGAAGACCCCGACACTGCCAACCCCCATAGTAGACCCCTGGCACAGCCCACCCCCACAGTAGACCCCTGACACTGCCCATCCCCACAGTAGACCCCTGACACTGCCCACCCCCATAGAAGACCCCGACACTGCCAACCCCCATAGTAGACCCCTGACACAACCTACCCCCACAGTAGACCCCTGGCACAGCCCACCCCATAGCAGACCCCTGGCACAGCCCACCCCCCATAATAGACCCCTAGCACAGCCCACCCCATAGCAGACCGCTGGCACATACTCGTCAGGTCCTAGAATAGCATGGAAAAGAGCAAGGATCACCCACCCAGAGCACACATATGGAGAATTTGAGGTGAGGATTTATTGATGAAGGACAGGTCAGAAACAGTCCTGCCAAGTAAAAGGTCTGCTCTCCCCGTCAGCCAGAGGGCTGACACCACGTCTGGGCAGAAGGCTGTCACTAGAGGGCAGTGGCAGCTCGCTCTGGGACAGAGGAAGTCTGACTATCCCACCTTCCTCTGGAGAAGCTAGCAACAGCCCTGATGGATTGTAACTCTGCCCAAGGCAGGAGACCTGGCGCCGGAGACATTATTTCAACCGGAAATAGACACAGCATTACTTTTCATATTCCACACACATCATTTCATGTCATTTGACCTTGACAGACTCATGGGGTAGACTGACACTGTTAGCCCAATTTCACAAAGCAGAACAAGAAGATCCTTGAGATTTCAACTAATCCCAGCTTGCTTAGATAGAAAAAAAAGAAAAAAATGCTCTGGGGACAAATGTTTGGTCACCTAATCCCCAGTCCGGGGCATCTCTGTTTGTAAACGTGGTGATGTGGGCTGAATTCTTCAGTGACATTTTCACCATCATAATTTTTATACGCCAGTCTATTTGTCCATCCCCTGGAGGGTTAGGAAGAAACAGAAAAAGGAGATTAAAATCAAAGTGCACAATAGGGTGCTTTGTAAGCAGCCTTAACAAAACTTTGAATCAGGCAAGCGATACACATGACTGCCTACCCGCTACCTTTAACCCTGCCCCCTACTGTCTTTCAAGGTCACACTGGTGACCTTGGAGAGTCATGATTGATTCCACCAGCTATGGATATGGAAATACTGCAGATAATGATGGACACGGAGGACAGAGGGTTCTGCAATACTCTGCCGAGGACCAGAAGCAAGTTCCCACATAGAAACTGACTAGGTCATCAGCCAAAAATCCAAAGTCTGGGGTAATAGGCTTTATCCTGTCCCCCATTTCTTCCTGGAACATGGCATATGCCAAGACTAGGATCATTTGGGACTATGACTCAAGGCAATAAAGCTGACAGATTCTTTCAGCCCTAGATACAGAGCTAGCATGAGAGGAGGGGATTAGGTGAAAATCTACTCACCTGTAGGCATTCCACCCACAGGATCCAGTGCCACCCCAGCCGCACCCAGACCATAGCTAGATACACCTGAAGGCTTGCTGAACCTTGGTAGAAGCTGAAAAGGATAGAAAGATGTGGGGGAAGGGTATATAGGATGGAGGAATCATGGGAAAGAGGAAAGAAGAAAGAGAAAGCCCACGTGTCATGGACGAATACCTTCCTCCCTAGGTGGAGGGGGCATGGGGAAGTAGCCAGAGGAGCTGACCGAATGGGCCACCCAACACCCAAGTCTGCAGACCCTAAAGAAATTGCAAGATACAACAAAACCAGAACAGAACTATTTGGTATGTTCTTTTGGATTCTGCGTGTGCACGAGGCAGCTCATGGTAGCCTGTTACTAATGGGACTGAACTCCTGTTCCTTCCATCATTAATGGTGTCAAACTCAGGACACACCAGAAAACTCCCCTTTTACTCTTGATTTTGCAGACCTTTGTGGAACAGGCTCTCTGCCAGACAATAGGGTCATTATAGAGGTCATTGAGGCATGGTTCCTACCCTTAGAGAACTTGTCATTTCTGGGCCAAACTCGACATGTATCAGATGGAGCAAGCTGGATGCCCCTGCAGAGATGGGCTTTGGGAGAACAGAGAGGGTGCTCCCTTTTGCCTGTGGACCCAAAGAAAGGTATTTAGATGAGGAGACTTTTTATAAGTCTACCTCAAATTGAAAAATGAGCACACCACAGGCTGCAGGAACAATGCAGACCATGCCTATTCCTGGAAGCACTAGAAATATGGTGTCTTATTTTTAACACAAATAAATACTAAAGTAGCAGGTATCACACTGATTCACACCTGTGTGCCAGCCTGTCTCTGCTATCCTGTCATTTCCATTCCCTCCCTAACTACCCCCCCCATTTCCACTCCTTGAGCTCATTCTAGTCTCTATTAACCAACTTCAGGGGGAAATATGTTATGATATCAGTAGGATTTGTTCCTTGGAGGCCCCTCCCCCATTATCCTTCTCGCCATACTTTGAAGATCTCACACAATTTCCTCCTTTTCCACCTTCCCCAGCAGCAATTGGGGCTCCTGTCCCTCCTGCTCCCCTGGCCCAGCCACAATGTACTTCTCTGTTTTTCCAGTAGGTATGGCTCCTTCTCACCCCAGGGCCTTTACATATGCTGTTCTTTTCTTTCAGCTCATTCTTCTTTCTTCTGACTCCAATTTGAAATTCCTTTCCTCAGGGCTAGTAAGATCCCCCTAACATACACTCTCTTAATGCCCTGAACTGTTCATAGAACTTATCACAATTTTAATTGTCTATATTTTCTTAAGATCTGATGTTACTGCCGAAACACAGGACTCATTAGGGCAGAAACTGTGCCTATTGTGTTTATTACTGTATGCTCAGAGCCCAGCTTATCGCCCAGGACTGAGGAGGAGCTCGCAAATATTCATTTTCCCTTCCCTTTTCCACCCTGGCACCTCATCATGTCTTGTCATTTGTTTTCCAGAAAGCTCAGTCTGAAATACAATTAAATGTAAAAGACAAATAGCAACGAATGGCCCCCGCTATCTCATTTCTTGACCTTTACTGTTATTTTCTCTTTTTGAATTTATCTTTTCCCTTTATTTGCTGTATGATTCCTCTACCTACAATACTAAATTTATTTTGTGATTTGGGGCAGTTTAGTAACAGAGCTGCTGCAATGCATGCTAACTCTTTAAACAAAAATAAAAATTAGCCATTTTAGCATAAAAAATATAAAAGACAGCACAGACCAAGGAGAGGCAAGAATCTGCTCTTTGACAGGCAAAGGATTGCTCTGTCCTCATGAATGTACTTCGCTTTTCTCCTCCTTATCCTAACCACAGGAAGACCCCTTATTTTGTTCATTTGAGAGGTGAGTGTGACCATGTGGAAGCAGCAGAGGTGAGGACCTGGGGAATACACTTGACCACTTCTGCTTTTGCCAACGTTACCTGTGGACTTAACAGCTTGATAAGCTCAGACCCACCGGCTGTGTTGGGGGTGAGAGGAGACTCTCTGACAGACAAGGGCGCCCCCTTCAGGCCAATTCCTTCTCCTTTCTACTCCTGCTCCCTCTTGGTTCTGGCCCCCATTCCCTCAGGTCTTGATGACCACAAAGCTTCTCTGCTGGGTTTCCAGGCGCTGATCTCTCCCAGCATCAAGCACATCACCACTGGGCTCCCATCAGCGCCCTCACTTCAGAACCTGCAGCGATGCTCTGCTGCCTTGGTGGGCAAGCCCAGAGCCCCCGCTGTTTCAACACCCGCCCAGCCAATCTAATCTCCCGCTGCACTGCAGGCTGTCATCTCCAGCACGCGTCTTGCACGTTCCAAGCTCTGTGTTTTCCTAATCCCATCCCACCCACCACAGCTCCCAGATCTGGCCCTACTCGTCCTTAAGGCCCAGGCTGACTCCCATGAAACTTTTCCATGAAACCTGTCCTGACACCTCGAGCCCACAGCTGCCTCCCCATGGCCGCATCATTGGTGACAACGCGAGTTAATAGCATCCTAGCTGCTGTTGCTTGATCTCCAGTTGTTCTCTGTGTTTTCAGTTCAGTTTAGTCTCTCAGTCATGTCTGACTCTTGGTGACCCCATGAACCACAGCACGCCAGGCTTCCCTGTCCATCACCAACTCCCAGAGTTTACTCAAACTCACGTCCATTGAGTCAGTGATGCCATCCAACCATCTCATCCTCTGTCGTCCCCTTCTCCTCCTGCCTTTGATCTTTTCCAGCATCAGGCTCTTTTCCAATGAGTCAGCTCTTCGCATCAGGTGGCTAAAGTATTAGAGCTTCAACTTCAGCATCAGTCCTTCCAATGAATATTCAGGACTGATTTCTTTTAGGATTGGCTGGTTTGATCTCCTTGCAGTCCAAGGGACTCTCAAGAGTCTTCTCCAACACCACACTTCAAAAGCATCAATTCTTCAGTGCTCAGCTTTCTTAATAGTCCAACTCTCAAATCCATACATGACTACTGGAAAAACCATAGCCTTTATTAGACAGACCTATGTTGGCAAAGTAATGTCTCTGCTTTTTAATATGCTATCTAGGTTGGTCATAACTTTTCTTCCAAGGAGCAAGTGTCTTATAATTTCATGGCTGCAGTCACCATCTACAGTGATTCTGGAGCCCCAAAAAATAATAGTCTCTCACTGTTTCTATTGTTTCCCCATCTATTTGCCATGAAGTGATGGGACCAGATGCCACGATCTTAGTTTTCTGAATGTTGAGTTTTAAGCCAACTTTTTCACTCTCCTCTTTCACTTTCATCAACAGGCTCTTTAGTTCTCTGTGTTTTAGTTTATGTTCAATAAACATTTTCTTGAATTGCTGATTGGGGGAAACATAGTGATAAGGCCATTACAAGAATCTGAAGGGGGCCAGACTGCAAGCACAGGTATATATATGCACATGCGTGTGTGTGCATAAGTGTGCATGTGTTATCAGGCCCAAAGCTCCCTTCTACCTCCTTGGGAAACATTTTCTAGTCACCTCTGTCAGTACCAGAGCAGTGGATGTTCTGTCCCTGCTCTGACCTCTGATGTCTGGCGTATGACCCAGTCAGTACCTGCCTTCTGAACTCGGCATAAAGAGGTGACACTGTGCCCCATGCAGCCTAACACCTGCTGATCCTACTTGTGTTTGCACAGCTGAGAACTCATTCCCAGCACTGTGGCTCGCCAGCACCAGCAGTGTGCGGGTAGAAGGGAGGAAATTGGCAGGAGGAGGCCAGCGGATGCTCACAGACAGTTCCTTGCCCGATTCAAAGTGGTTTCAGAATACAAAGTACTCTGCACTACAGAGCAACCCATTCCGAGTTACAAAGTACAGAACTGACTGGCTGCTGTTTGGATGGTAGAAGCTCTATGAGTGTAGATTCTGAGTCTGACTTCCATCTTCAATCCCTAGTACAGAGTCAGTGCTTGATAAACAGTTAAGGAGGGAGTGTATGTATATGCGTGCTGGGGGAGAATTCAGAGAGGCAGAATTCAGCTCCCTACAGAGCTGCTAACATCTTTGGTGCCTGATGATACCTGACTATCTCACACAGTGATAAACTCCCTGGTTCCAGTGTCCCAAGCAGTAAAAAGAGCACTGCCCATCAAGGATGCTATACCCAGAGAATCTAAGCACTAAGTGGATGCTAGACCCATAGCAATAATATGCTGTTATTCTCGTGGCCAACACTGATGAGTTAGCATTTATTCAGTACTGACATGTGTACCTACCATGAGAAGTCCTGTCTTATTTATTCGATTCTCAAAGGCATTTCCACTTCTGATGGGACCTATCTGGTTCATCACTAAACACTGGCTGAGTGCCTACCCTGTGCGGGACACAGGAGGGTTAGGGAAAGGAGGTCAAGAGGGCAGGAAGAGAGGCAAAATCACTCTGCTAAGAACTCTCTGTTCCAGAAAGGAGACAGCAGTGGAAACACAGACTAGAACTCAAGGCACAAAAAGAGGAAGGCAAAGAATGGTAGACGAAAAGTTTTAGGAGCCAGCACAGAGGAAGGAGTGATTCCTTCTAAGGAGGTGAGGAAACCATAGAAGCGTTCGTGGATGAGATGGCATTTGATGTGAGCTTTTAAAATCTATAGTATTTCCATAGGCAGAGAATGAAGAAAGGCCATTCTACCCTGAAAGAGCTGCATAAGCCAAGGTCAGGAGCTCTGGAAATCAGTGGTGTGTTAGAAATCAGTGTCTCCTATAATGTGGCTGGAGCATCAGCTGGGTGGACAGAGGGACTCGACGAGGGGCGGGGGGCGCGGGGGCGTTGGGAGGGGAAGGGTACTATCGTACCAAATCCTGTAATGCCTGCAATGATGGGATGAGGTGTTCAGATTTTATTCTGTAGGGAATGGATATTTTTGAGGTGATCATTCTACCAAAAGTTAAAGCTGGAGAGAGATTAATAGTAGCTCACACCGACAACCTACCAAGTGCCAGTCATTGTTCTAAGCCTTCTGCCTTGCTCCACTCAACTACTGCATGAAATAAGTTCAGTGATCGCCCCATTGACCAGATAAGAAAACTGAGGCACAGAGAGGTTAAGCCACTTGTCTAAGGTCACACATCCGGCTAATAGACAACCCAGGCATCCAACCTAGAAGCCTTCTCCAGAGCCTCTTTTAACTATCCCAGTGGACTACCTCACCCAGGGACCAATTGGAATCTAGGTTATTACAACAGTACCCAGGAGAGGAGAAGGGGGACCTGAATTAAGGTTGTGGAGATGAAAATAGATGTCCCCTTTTACATAAGAAAGGGGGCAGGGAATATAGATATTCTTTTGTTTGTATCTGCATGAAATGCTGGAGAGACACAGGAGAAAGTAATAGAAGCGGCCACTTGTAGAGGGCAGAGTAGGGACAAGGGGTGGGCGGGGAGCGGATGGGGTGAGACACCTGTGTGTATGGCTTTCAATAGAATCCTGATTGCTGACCCAGAGGAATGTGTTGTTTATTCAAAAAACCCAAGTGATACAAACTGGAAAGGCACAATTTAAAAGCTTCGCGTTTCCGGAAGGAGGGGAATGGTCTCCTTGGGGGCCAACAGGTTAGGACTGAAAAGAGGATGGGTGACTTGGGGGTCGGATTGCTCTGCTTCTAGAAACAGGGGAGGCATCACCGAAATCGGGTGAAAGCGTCCAGCACTGTGTCCCCCACGGGACATCCACGCGCTTCTCCTCCCGTTCTGTTGCCTCTACTTGCAGCCAAGATAGATGTCTTCTTGCCCAGGAAGGTATCTGAAACAACACACGCCAGCAACTGAGTGCTTAAGAGGGAGACTGAGGCAGGCAGGCTCTGATTTTCTGTTACCACCCCATTCAGGCCGGTGGCAATCTTTGTCATTTTGTTTTTGCCTTTGATTCTTCCCCTCTCTGCATCACACACGTCAACACAAACACAATCACACACGCAGCATAAGAGGGGCCCTGGGCAAAAGGATTTTTTCTGGATCTGCTCAGAGGGAAGGAAAGGCAGAGGAAAGGAAGGAGACAGGCAAGCGGCCCTAGCTCCTTTTCCTCCCCTTTAAGGCTGCTTGGTTACGGTCCTGGGAAAGAAAACCTCTGCATTCCTCCCCTTTAATTCCGTGTATTGTTGAAGCGCTGGAGCCGCTAAGCCTCCCAGACCTGTAGGAGCTGGAGTGGGAGGACCACGAGGACCATTCTCTCGGAGTCCCTGGGTAAGATGAACCTGCTTCTTTATTTGGTCCGGAGAGCCTTCTTCGCTTAGCCGGAGGCTGCTGGCATCAAGAGAGCGGGTTTGAACAGCCACTCTCGCAAGCAACTTGGGTGTTATTTCAGCCCCAGGTCCTGTCTTTCTTGACTCTGGAGGTGTCAGAGGGAAGTTGTAGCTGCCTGGGAAGATAAGTCTGAATGGAGGTCTGGGAGGGAATCTCTGGTGGGAGGGAAGTCATCTGGCCATAACTTCAGGGCTGGTTTGAGTGGGAACCTTCTGCCCTTCTGGGCAGAGAAAGGGGAGCAAAATATTCGTATGTGCCTCGCCTGCCATTCCTGCCTGCATTCCAGGGACAGTCCTGTCAGCTCCGTGCCTGGAGGGGCCATCCATGTGCGGGGTGTCAGGACCGCCAGCATTCTCACCGCCCTCTGCCTGCATCTCTTAACCTCTGACCCATTTATCAAATGGGGCTGTGCCCTGTTCTGGTCCTCCCTACCTGTTCGGTTGTTGTGAGGATTAGGAGAGCCAGTGGGCAAAAAAAAATTTTTTAAAAAAGGAGGTTAGTAAACAGCCTGTGGCTCCACAGACCCAAGGAAGGCAGACTAGCCTCAGTCCCTCCTGGCCGGGTCCCCGGCTGCGTTAAGATGCAGAACTCCGCGGGCACCGCTGTCAGTCACGCGGCTCCTCCCTCACCTTCCCCGGGGCCCGTCTGTCTCCCCTTCTGTCTTTCAACTTCCCTAGTTCAGTTCTCAGGTCAGGATGATCACAGGAGGTCTGGACTCACCACTACCACCCCCATCCGCACCGGGGCCCCTTCTCTCCACGTAACTTTGACGCACGAACATTAACCCTGAAGCTCCCAGAGGCAGTTGTCGGGGCTCTCTCACCGCTGCCCTGGCGGCACTGCGTGGCTGGCCAGCTGCTTGTTCTGGAATCAGATCAACCGATGAAGAGGAAAATCTCTGAGAAGGGTCACGGGAGTCAAGAGGGTTCCCTCTTGGGTAAGGAGACCATCTTTCTCATATCAGAGGCTGGAGACAGTCCGACCCCTGGCAGTCCTACTTGACTGAAGCTTTGTCTAGGACCAAAGACAAGACCCCACAGGCCAAAGTGCTTAGTAATACCTGATATGGGGACCACACTTGACAGTGAGTAATGTGCTTTTAATTAATCATCTTTAAGACAAGCCCATAGGGTTAGTGGGGCGAATCGCATTTCCTCTGAGGCTCCACCAGGCAAAGCTGGATACTGGTCATATCCATTTGATGACAGTGGCATTTGCACCCAGATCTTCTGATATAATCAGAGACCTTTCCACGATACTACACTAATAGCTCTGGTGTGGGTGTGGGTGTTTGCATGTGTGTTAAGAGCACTCTTTAGAAAGATAGGGCAAAACTTTGGGAAAGAAGCTCAAGGTTAGAGTAAGAAAAGGTTTGAGCTGGAGCCAGGAGCCACTTAGGCATTAGACAGATGTTCAGCCTCCCCATAAAATCTGAGAAAGCTGAGAGATCCAGCCTTCCCAGATCATGGGAGCCAGCCATGTGTTCCAGGGGCAATCAATCTGGTGGTGGGATTATGGGAGAGCACCCTGAGGATGAGGTCCGAGGTAAGTGAGATTCCAACAACCACCTCCAGGAAAGAGGCAACAGGTTCCATGTGGGGAGGGGTGGGGGGTGGACAGGGAGACTGCTGTTTGGGTCTGACGGGCTGGGGCTTGTGCCCTACTCTGTCCCTTCCTGTGTTAGATTTCGGTCATTTTTCTTAATATCTCCACCTGTCAGTACCTCCACTACAAAATGGGGTTAACGATCCCTACCTTGAGAGACGTTAAACGAGATAACGTAGGTAAAGCGCCCAGCACAGGCATCACCCAGGGGTTCAGTCTGCAGCAGAGAACACCTGAGGGTCTGGGTGCAATTCCTGGTGGCGGCGACTGAGATAAATCCGCCTCTAGGAGGACAGCGCCTCCCTGGCTCCCTGTCCCCCATTCACACACAGACATGCAGCCAGAAATAAATAAGCCATGGGGCCCAGCCGCAGCCTGCCAGAGACAGCGGAGTGAATGAGCTGCAGCATGAATGAGGGAGGGCGGCTGTCTGCAAACAGGCTGTGAGCCGGTGCTACAACCGCAGGGTAAAGGGCGAGGGGGCTGGGGCCGGGCAGCCGCCTGCGTGAAAGCGAGCTAGCAATGGGGTTGGGGGGTGGGGTGGGGGCGCTGCACAGGCTGTGGATGATTGTCTGTGCCCTGGAGTGGGGAGGTGGGGAAGGGGAAGCGTGGTATAACTCAGAGCTTCTCGAGTGATGTAACCCACGGCCACCGTGAGCTCAAGACAAGGAGGTACTTCCTCCTGCCCGCTCCCTGGGACCCCTCCTCTCACCCTCCCAGGGGCGCAGTAGCGTGAGCCCCACTTGGGTACCAACAACAGCCCCCCCCGCCCCCCCACCCCCCGTGTGGGAATGGGTCTTAAAGGCAAGGTGTGGCAGACAGACACAGTTAAGCCTAGGTGGGATGATGTGAGAGAATAGCATTGAAACATGTATATTACCGTATGCAAAGTAGATGACCAGTACAAGTTCAGTGCATGAAGCAGGGCACCCAAAGCCAGTGCTCTGGGTCAACCCAGAGGAATGGGGTAGGGAGGGAGGTGGGATGGGGGGTCCAGGATGGGGGGGACACATGTATACCTGTGGCTGGTTCATGTTGGTTACGTATGGCAAAAACTATCACAATATTGTAAAGTAATTATCTGCCAATCAAAATTAATTAATTAATTACAAAAATAATGAGACCCTTGAGCACTGCTTAGAACTAGGTGCCCCAATGGAGATCAGCCCCCGGAGAAACCCAACTCGGGCAGGGCTCCCCCTGTGTTCCAGTAGATCTCTTTTGGGGAGAGTAGCAGATAAAATTGTTGGTCCGCATTTCAGGACCATGATGTATGAAGCATTACGTGTCTGCAAGCACTGTAGAATCACAGTGAGAAGGAGTCGCAGTTGAGAGGCACGTGGGAGCTGAGACCCACTGAGGAAAGAGCAGACTCACAACTCCTGCTGTGTGCTCACCCCTATTTAAATTGTTTCCACTCTCCCCCTACCCCCAGCGATTCATCCACGTGCCTGTAAGGTGGGCTCACAGCTTGAGAGGCTGAAGCATGCTTTTGTGCCCATTGATGTATTGGACACCCACAGGAATTCTGGGAAATAGAGACAGCAGGGACTATTAGTCCCATTCAGCAGAGGAGGAAACCGAACACATTAAGAATAAGGAACACGCCCAGCTCTCTCCAGGGACTCATGTGTCGACCCCTCAGCCACCAACCAAAACCCCTTATTTCCTCTTTATTTCCTCTACAAGAGGCACACAATAAACCTTAAGCAGCTTGTGAATTCTGGCTTGTCAGTGCAGCAGGGTTTGATTAAACTTAAATGTGGGTTTGAGAGTGAAGTAAACTGCAGGAGGCAATTGAAAAACAACCTTCCTCAGTGACTGGGGGGGAACAGAAGCTGGCGTGCGGAGTTGGCTTTGGAGGCGCCAGATTAGGGGAAGGGCTGGGGAGGCAGCGGGTATTCCTGGGAGGGTCTGTCCATCAAGAAGTGTCCAGGGGCCTTTCGGGTCCAGGGCCCGGGCCCAGGCAAGCAGACCAGCCACTTGAGCTGCAGCCCATGGTTGGAGATAGGTTCTGACAGCACGCACGAGGCCCGGCCACATGCCCGCGCACCAAGAGGAGAGCAGGGCTGTGAGCGATGACAGCAGGCTGCTGGGAGTGTCATATATTGCTCAAGGATGCAATCACAGAGCATCAGAGCTGGCCCAGCCCCACTTTCCCCAGCAGGCTCTGAGCAAGCCTAGATCTTCCAGATGCTTGTAAGAGTTGCATAAGGAAAGAATTTACAATTACAATCTAGTCAAGTTGGGAGACGCCAGCTTAAAGAACATGAATCACGTGTCTTTAAAACTCTCAGAGCCTTTAATAAGCTAACATGGATCTTGACTCTCCAAGAAGGGGCGGATAGCAAATCCACTTTGGTTGCAGAGTCTCCTGGGACGAATATTTCTAAAAAATAAACAAATATCAAGGAACCCCAATCTAGTTCATTTTCCTGTTTCTACTAAGGAAAAGGTGAAAGCCCAGAGATGTACAGAACTCTGCCTGGGGCTGCACAGCTAATTGGTGCCAAGCCAAGACTGGAGCCAGAACTTGACCTCTTTCCAGTGTACTTCTCAGTCCAGAAGATGATGAGAAGTGCAGTTGAGTCCAGGAAACCGTGGGGCCTGGACCAGAAACTGTCCCAGCTTTGGTCTTTTAGCCCCTTTATGGCCAAACAATGTATATATTCCTCTGATTCTGCGTGCCCCAGCCTGGAGACAGAGAGTACATTCTTATGAAAGATGAGCTAACTGATAACCTCCCTCCTAAGACCCACAGCCATTTCTGAGTCATCCTCTCAAGGAGTGGAAAACCCCAGAAGCTGTCTTAGAGTGGGCTGATTCATCTGGGGTCTGTGAAAGAGCCACACCTGGCCCCACAGGAAGGCTCTGAGGCCTGTCCACCACGCCCCCGAGTCATCCACACCTCCTCGCTCAGAAGCCTCAGGTGAGAGCTCTGGGGAAGGCACTTGGCATAGACAGAGTTGAGAGCCATTATCTGTGGGTTTAGGCTACAGTCCTGCTGCTCAAAGATTCTCCCCTTCCCTGCGTCCCTCTCCTTGAGTTTACTCACATCCAGCTTAGAAACGTACTGTGGGTTTTGGAGATACACATTTGGATTGAGTTGAATTGAATGCCTCGGGATTCAATCGCAGTGCCCCTGAGATTCTGGGACATCCAATCAGGTGGGGTGACACTCTGAAGCAATTAGCCCTGCTGATTCATTTTTTTTTTAAAGCACCTCAGAGCAGAGTCTTAAGTGGCTATGATGCAAAATAGAAAACTTTGGCTAAGGAAGCCATGCGGATCAGGGCAGGCAGGAATGAGGGTCCAGGGAGACAGGGCCCAGGGCAGGGTGGGGTCATGAGGGGACTTGATCCCTTTGGGATATGGTGATGACAATGGAGAGGGCCCTGAAGATAAGCTTCCTCCGCCTTCGAGTTCTGTCTGGGGCTAGTACTGCCCACCCCCTGCCACCGCCCCCCGTGACCAGATGGGGCCTGGGAAGGAGAGAAGGACAGCAATGTTCCATGGAAGAAGTACGTGAAGCATGCCTGCCTCCCAGGCTCACAGCCTGAGCATCTCTCACCAGCATCTCATAAATAGCCAGGCTGGATGCCACCAGCCTATTCCCAGAAGCTCAGAATGGGTCACGATCAGGGGCAGCGCCCACCTGAAGTCTGTGCAGCCTGTCCTTTAGGAAGAACGTTTCCATCCGTGGTCTACCCCACCCCCCACCCCCCAGCTATGAAATTTTCTCCCAAGAGATCAGGAAGGCCATCGGTCTTGCAGGAGACCACACCATGGAGCAAGAACTAGAAGCCAGGCATTGCCCTGCAGGAATTACTTTAGAACCAAGTGAAAACAATATTGGAGTTTCAGCCTCCTCCGAATTTGTTTTCTTTTCTTTGTCTTTTTTCCCACTGAAAGGGCCTGGATTATAGAAGTTGAGACAGAAGGGGGAGGATTTTCAGGGAAAGAAGCAGGAGGCAGCAATAGGAGGCCACCCCCGCCCCACCCCGCACAGCTCAGAGTCCACAGTCAGGCCCTCAGCGCACAGGGGCAGTGAGGTCCTGAGGTTTCTCCAAGGTTAAGGAGGGAATGAAGTGGGACTGCAATGGGGTTTCAAACGGGGGCCCTGAGCTTTCCACATGGCTTGGAAGATGCAACTGAATTGTTAGGATGGAGTGCATGGGAGGAGGGGTGGGCGGGAAAGATGTTTTCTTATAGCTGAGCTTAGGCTAAGAATACTGTGTTTTTAAGCTATTTAAGAGCAATGGAAAAGAAGGAACAGTGAGTACAGAGCTGCTAATGAGGCGGTGATGCCTCCTGGAGAGTGAGACCATCAGCCCAAGGGGGCTGCAGAAAGGGGAGGGATGCCCGCCCCGTCGGTGGGCGTGCACTGGAAAGAAGGCTCTTGGTGGGCTCCTTACTTGGAAAAGGGGCGTCTGCAGGCCTGTTGTTCTATGGAGGGGGAGACACAGAGGGAGTCACACAAACTAATGCTGTTAGTTGGCTCCTTTTAACATCTGAGCCTTGACCCTCATCCCCTACAGCCTTCATGACTTCTCAGCTGTTGTGTGTCTAGACAGTAAGATGCATTTGGTCCAAGTCCAGCTGCCAATAACTCTGATAAGTGGAAGCTGCTAGATTTGGGGCTAAGAATCTGCAGGATAGTACCTGGCTAAAGATAGCCCTCTATTCTAATATTTCATCTTCCCCAAAGCAGTCTCTGCCAGTCAGCATTCATTTGTCTCCACTTTGGAGACTGTGCTCTTAAAGTTCAAAATCAGCCCATCACATTGCTGGTGGGTCCTCCGCTGGCCAGTGCCTGGATCCTCGACTGCTGTGGTCCCTCTTGGCTGCCATCCTGCCAAAAGGAGCAAATCAACCAATGGGCCTAGAGATATGAAGGAGGAGTACACCAGGTCTACATCTGGCTGGACCATGGGTTTGGGTAAACTCTGGGAGTTGGTGACAGACAGGCGGGCCTGGTGTACTGCGATTCATGGGGTCGCAAAGAGTCGGACACAACTGAGCGACTGAACTGACTGAACTGAATGCTAAAGAATGCTTACCATTGCCCACATGTGTCTTTCATAATAAGAGCCTCTGTGGGGCTTCCCAGGTGGTGCTAGTGGTAAAGAACCCTCCTGCCAAGGTAGGCGTAGGCAACATAAGAGATGTGGGTTCAGTCCCTGGGTGGAGAAGGGCATGGCAACCCACTCCAGCATTCTTGCCTGGAGAATCCCACAGACAGAGGAGAATGGTGGGCTATAGTCCATAGGGTTGCACAGAGTCAGACACAACTAAAGTGACTTAGCACGCATTATATAGCCAGATTGCACATTTACACACTAGACTGAAATGTACAAAGGAAATGTAGCTTCTTTATTTCCTATGAAAGCTTCCCCATGAACTCCAGCCTTACCAGACAGCAAAAAGGGAAACTTTATATTTGACCTTGTCCATTATAACTTTGTCTATAAACATATGACCTCATGTTTAATAAAGAGTCTCATTTAGCCGATCCAGTGTCTTTGAAGTAAACACACAGCCTTGAGATGACCTTTCCTGTTCCTGTTCTATTTCAAGGTGGCCTTCTGTGTTTAAGGTACTTAACCTGTTAGTGGCGGGGAGAAGGGGGCCCTAGACTTATCAGGGGCCTTGGCTCCCTGTTCTCAGGGATCTCACCAGAGGCTGCCCAGTGACCTCTGAAGTGCACCTTGGCTCCATCTGGCCCCCAGGGCGTCATGCTGACACCTTCCACTAAAGCCCTGATCACAGACATTTGCTTCCATCCGAGAAGCCCAGATCGTAGCTGTCTCTCCTTCTGGACTCTGGTTGACAGACGCTCTGGTAGTTATATATCCCCTCTCCAGGGCCGTGGGCAGAGGTGAGCTGGTAGATGTTTACCGTCTGGTTCTTGGGGGCTGAGGGAAGGAGGGGAAGAGAAGCACAGACGGTAGCATTTGCCTGTTTCCATGGTGTAAACACTCCCATGGCGGCTGATTCCATGTTAACAACAAAGGACCGCCAAGCATGGTTAGACATCATGAGCTTGTCCAAGCCAGCTGTGGCCCCCTCAGGCCCTGGGGAACTTCTGGAATCCCTGCAGGCCATGTGGCGCTGTTTTACCACCCACCTCTAGGCCTGCCCAGAGATGACTGTTCAATGCGGTTGCAGACAGAGTTCCTCCTAGGCTTACAGTCTCCCACCATCAGGGTCCTGGGGAGCCCACCCATCCTCGTCCCTGATCTCCTGTTCCTGGATGGGTGCTTATTCCAAGAGGTTTAAAAACAAAGATGTGTGCTTCTGCCAACTACACCATCTGTCTCCCCATCTCCTTCTCAGGATCCACTTGGGCCAGAATTGTCAGTTTTTCCACCCCTCTTCCTCCTAGCAAGGACCACCCTTGTGTCACGTTCTTCTTATTTCCAGGGCCTTAAGCCTCCCAGGTATGACTTAAGGGCAGAAAAGAACCTAGAAGCTGTTTTATGACATGAGTCCTCCCTGATCTTCACCCAAAGAAGACCAGGGAGACCTGATTGTCTCTGTAAAAGCTCAGGTTCTGTTCTTTCATGGTGTACCCAGGCTTTGTCATTGTGTACATATTAGCTCACTTGCTTCTTTCCTGACTTCTCCAGTCTTCTGGCCCTTTGAAAGCCAGGGCCATCACTTACATTCTTCATCTGACCACTGGATTATACACTGAGTACCATAAGCAACGTTACCTTCCAGTGAAATGTAACAGGAACCCATTTGTCTAGAAACGTATTGAAAAACACTAAACAAGACCACAGAACTAGGTTTCAGAAGGCTAGAATGCAGTGTAATATAGTAGGGGATACATAGCCTCTGTTCCTAATCTTGAATGCAAATCATTAGCCCTATAATCTTGGCTAGATGATCTGATCTTCAGATAATCATCCTGAATCATCCTTATAAAAGATTTGAGATCTGCTCTGTCTACCTCACTAGGATAGAAGACCACTTCTCTGGTTCTCCAATTCTGATTACGTCATTCAGGGTCCCAACAGAAAACCAATGACACACATTGATGGATGAAGAGAGTTTACCGAAGGTATTATTTAGGGGGAATCAGATAGGGTACATACAGCCCCTGGCACATCATAGGTGCTGACTGTTGAATAAATATAGTATTGCTGCTGCTGCTAAGTCGCTTCAGTCGTGTCTGACTCTGTGCGACCCCATAGATGGCAGCCCACCAGGCTCCCCCGTCCCTGGGATTCTCCAGGCAAGAATACTGGAGTGGGTTGCCATTTCCTTCTCCAATGCTCGAAAGTGAAAAGTGAAAGTGAAGTCATTCAGTCGTGTCTGACTCTTCACAACCCCATGGACTGCAGCCTACCAGGCTCCTCCATCCATGGGATTTTCCAAGCAAAAGTACTGAAGTGGGGTGCCATTGCCTTCTCCGATATAGTATTGAGAGAAGCCTAATATAAACTCAGGGCACATTTCAGTTCAGATTTTAATGAGGAACTATTTTTACAGCACTGTGCTAAATGCTGTGGGAGTTGCAGAGGAAACACAATGCTCATTCATCTACTATTCATTCATTTTACTCAGAATAGTAGGAGAGAAGTTAAGAATGGTAATGATTAGAGGAGGCAGCCAAGCTGTGATAATAGAGAGAAGTCCGGCTGACTTGGTAGTCTGAATCAATAAAAAAAAAACTTTGGGTTGTCATTTCCTTCCCCAGGGGATCTTCCCCACCTAGGGATCAAACCTGGGTCTCCAGCATTGCAGGCAGATTCTTTACTGTCTGAGCCACCAGGGAAGCACTAGTGGTATTGTAAACAGTTCAAATCCCTTCAACATGGATAGTCCCATGTTAATCTATTCATAAATGTGTTATTATCCTTAAAGACATTTGTACAAGGGGGAGTTTCCATTATGAGAGTCTAAACCCTGTGAGCATGGGGCAAGCACAATGAGCTTGGACTGTCAATAAAATCTGTCATGGTAATGTAACCTATTTTTGCCAGTTATCCAAATTTTGCTCCCCGTCCTTAGTTCTAGTTGTTACATGAAGGATGTGAGTATTATAGATCCTTTTTACAACTTGCTCTCATCCTATTGGAGAAATTAGCTGATCAGAGTCTTTCTTCCCTTCCTCAAACCAAGCATCCCCAGAAGCTTCAACTCTGGAGGCAATGGGTCGAAAGGAAGAGGATGACTGCAGTTCCTGGAAGAAACAGACCACCAACATCCGGAAAACCTTCATCTTCATGGAAGTGCTGGGCTCGTGAGTGCTGGGGCCGAGGCTGGGGCAGCGGGGCTGCCTGCTGTGGGGGGTTGGAGACAGCCGTCCTGGGCCAGCAGCAGCCGATACACCATCTCAACAGGTCGCAGGAGCAGGGGAGGGGCTTTGAGGGGTAGTTCAGGGAAAGGTGCCTTGGGGTGATACAGAGGTCAATTCAGCCCTTTCCCCAAGGTTCTGCCTTCTCACCCCCTGAGACCCCCGCCCTGCTTCCAGATCCATAACAACTTGTGAGTCCTGCCCTGGTTTCAGGGATCCAGTGACCTGAACCTTCCTGGGCCTCCTCACCTGGCTTCCTCATTCCACTCCCCACCCCAGTGAACAGGTCAAACCCACTGTCTGCTGTCGACAGAAGGTGGTGCTTCTGAGGCTTGGAAGCCAATGGGTTACACACACCTAAATTGCCTCCCACCATCACCATCCTCTGGGGCTTCCTTGGTAGCTTGGCTGGTAAAGAATCCACCTGCAATTCAGGAGACCCCAGTTCAATTCCTGGGTCAGGAAGATTCCCCTGGAGAAGGGATAGGCTGTCCACTCCCGTATTCTTGGACTTCCCTGGTGGCTCAGACAGTAAAGAATCCGTCTGCTGGATTTGATCCCTGGATTGGGAAGATCCCCTGAAGGAGGGCACAGTAACCCACTCCAGTATTCTTGCCTAGGACATCCCATGGACAGAGGAGCCTGGCGGGCTGCAGTCCCTGGGGTCGCAAAGAGTCACTCACACCTGAGCATGCACGCATGCAAAACCACCACCACCACCGTCTTCTCCGCTCCATGTTGAAGCACCATGTTGGAAAAATAAAGTCAAGTTATAGCCAAGCTCCTACCAGCCTCTGGGGTGTCTGTGCCTGCCCCTTGACAGCGATTGCACGCCTGGTGGAGCAGAGACAGCCTGTCTGGGGCTGACTCTCCACTTAGTCCTGCCTCGCCTCTGGGAAGCCGCAGCCTCTGACGCAGGGTGGCAGCAGCTCCGGGTCACCCGCTCCCATGGCCTCAGAACCCCAGCTGGTCAGCTAACTAGTCTGGGCTAATTGGGCCGGGATGCGAGGGGCCCTTAGTGGGCTGTCCACGCAAGCCAGCTTTCCTTTTAGCCAACTCTGGCCAAGTTTAGCTCCCTCCGCCTGGCTAGGAGGCAGTGATCTCAGGCAATGATGCTGCCCACACAGTCTCTGAAACCAGAGAGGAGCCGGCTCGACCCTGAGAGGAGGCCCCTGGGCCCTCCCATCCCAGGCAGGGCTGGCACTCAGCACGCAGGAGGGTCTCAGTGGCCACCCTGGGTCTCAGAGCATCAGCTCTCCATGAAGGGCCTTTGCCAAGACGGGGGTGGTTAGCAGGGGCATTTGGGTAGGAAAGAAAGACAACTCGTGAGTGAATCAAAAATGCTTTGCTAAGCATCCCAAATATCCAGATCAAGAGGGAAAAAGAAGCCCAGGTTGACAAGAATGCATTCAGTGTCTGCTCAGACTTGTGCTACAGGGGCCTGCCACCCTCAAGGAGCTCAGTGAAGTCTGCCAAGCAGCTTCTAAACCCCAGGGGACATAGGAGCCCCCTGGGGAGCTTATTATGCCTCTAACTTTTAACTATGAAAATGTTAAGTAAAAGTGAAATAATAGTACGATGAACTCTGCTATACCTATCACCTAAATCCCATAATTGTTAACATTTCACTACATTTGTTTTATGCACACACACACTTCACTGAACGATTTGTAAACAAGTTGCATACATCATGACACATCACCTCTGAATCCATCTGTCTGCACACATCACCTCTGAATCCGTCTGTCTGCACCGCCTAAAAACAAAGGCATTTTCTTCTATATCCACAGTATCACTGTCACAGTCAAGAAAGTGAATAATTTCCTAGTATCATTTCAATCTAGGGAATTTTTGAAAAATACAGCCTCCTGGTCTCAGAATAGTAAACTGGAATTTAAAGGGGCTAGGACCTGGCGGCCAGCCATCTATATTTTAAGTGCTGTTGGTGGCTCTGACGTATCCAGCCCAGCACTAATATGAGGGGAGCAGACAGACAAGACAGGGGGCAAGTCACAGCTGTTGCAACAACTAAGGCTGAACAGAAGCTCAGGAGAAGACACCTCTGCGGTGCTCGGGATGCGGACAGGCAACCCCAGGCTGCAGGACCCCATGGAATTACCCAGGCTGGATGATCTCACAGAGGGCCAGCTGGGCAGAGCTGACTTCCCCCGTTCAGGAAGCACCAGAATCTCATGATGAAGGCTCCATCCCCCTAGTCCTCAGCAGCCCTGGAACCACCCATCAGGGAAAAGAGGCTTTTGTGAAATCTGCCCAGACATCACCCACAGTTCCAGGGCCCTGGACAGCTGTAGGGACACTTGACAAAACTCATCCATTACAGAGGGTATGTCTTTGAGTGCCAGGCCTCCTTTTTTCATGGCCCAGGAGGAGATTTTTCTTCTTGGTTCCTCCCTTCCTTTTATAACACCCAGACTCCCAGCAAAAGCAGAAAGCTGTTCAGAACAGGAAACACAAATCAAGTTCTATCACAACAAGTGCTCTTAGCTCAAAGTTCGGCCTGTCTTGCCTTCTGACCCACGCAACCTTGGCCACTCAAAACTAGCTCTCTGCTCCCCAGTCTGGCAGATGACACAATTAACTCTTCTAATCCCTCTCCCCTGCCCCCCGCCACATAAACACACACGCACACACCATGCATAAAGCACCCTGAGCAGAAGAGCAGTAATTACAACATTGCACAACCCTAGGAGATGCTACTCACTGCAGGATAGATCCCCCAGGAAGGTTTTAGTTTGATCTCATTTTCCAAGTGGACTCAGAGAGGGTGTCAGCTTTGAAATCAGGGTACCATCCTCATGTGGTTCCAAAGATACACGCAAAATGGAGAAATCTGAAGGCAAACCTGAGAACATCACAGGTGGAAGGAATCTTTAAGGCCATGTGGTTCAACTCTCCTTTTACAATAAGGAAAGCAAGGTCTTAGGATGACTACAACACAATGATAATCCCAGTCCAAACTTCCTATCCATTCACCCATCCAACCTCCCTCCGTCCATCCGTCCATCACACAAACACATGAGCATTTTCCACCCAGACCCAGGAATAGGACCTGGTGTCCCTCCACATCCATCTCCCCTCATTCTCTGCCTCATCCATCACAAACGGGGCTGGACCACCCTCCAGCAGCCCCACCTCTCCCTGCTGTTCTGTACTTTCAGGCTTTTTAATCCTGCTTCTTCCCCATCCCCACCTGAAACGTCACTTCCAACTTGTTTTTTCCCTGGGCTAACCCTCACTGATCCCTTAAAATTGAGCTCAGCATATTCTTAAGTCAGAGGGCCACGAATGATGTGATTCTCAGCTGACCCAAGTGGTCGCTTTGTACCCATTAGGGGAAAAAAAGCCTTTTTCTCTAGCTTGCTGCCCAGAGCAAAAATGTTATCATAATTATTGTATGAAAAGATACAGCGGCTCCAAGGTGATGGCCTCTGCTGGGGTTGCGCAGTGTGTGACCCACCCTCCCAAGCACAGCCAAGGCCCTCTCTCAACTGTCTGTTTCCTGTGGGGTCATAGCACTTGCTGTGGATCTGTCTGCGTCTTATTTCTCACACTAGATTCTAAGCTAGACCAGTACTAATCCCAGGGCCTGACACAGAGAGGTTCTGTCGGCTCAACCAGCATTCGTGGAAAGCCTAATAACATTTTTCAAAGTGAATGCTAATTGCTCGTTTGTCTGTGTCACTAATTTACAGGCTGCTTAAGAGCAGAAACACTTTCCTTTTTATCTCTAGTGTCTAAGACTCAGTAGGTGCTCAATAAATCTTGATTGGAGGGATGAGTGAATGAATGAATGAATAGAGCAAGCTCTAAAGGCTCTAATTAACTCGGTTCCAAGTGCAGCTGGGGAAACAGGAAACAGACCCAGGAAACACCAAGCGTTTTCTCATGCAGATTCTGGATGTCCTTACAGAAGCTGGATTGCACTGGGCCTCTGTGCTAGAATCCCCAGATGGCAGAGGAGAAGGTGGCTCAGCTATTTCCTCACCTAAACTCTATCTCCTCTTGTTACTAACCTGTGTTGTCCCTAAAATAGTACTTATAACAATAGTATTTAACACGTGTAGTTAACTAGATGTCAGGTACACTTTCATGCACTGGACACATACTAACTCACATACTCTTCTCAACATCCCTAGGAATCAGATACTATTGACATTCTCATTTTTCAGATGAAGAAACTGGGTATACGACTTGTTACCCAAAATCTGAGGTTCTAACATCAGGCTCCAGCATCCACTGTTCACTAACTGTTGTTATGGCCTTGTCTTTAGAGGACCCCCCCCACCGCCCCCCACACTGCCCTTAAACCAAGAAGCCTGAAGTTTGGAATCCTACCCTGTGTTCTCACTGGGTTCCATCCTCTCTATCTTCAGACAGCCTGCCCAGAGTGGCTGGACTCTATTTTTGTCCTCACAGATACTACTGAGCGAGGGATGCTCAGCCCCCTTGCCACGGATGGCTGGTTCACAGTAATCATCACCGTCTAAAACTGATAGAGGAGTCTTTTCTCTCTCGTGTTAGAGTCCCATCTCTCAGTGCTACTTCTAACTGCCAAGCAGTGAACACATCATGTAGAAAGTACAAGTCGCTCAGTTGTGTCTGACTCTTTGCGACCCCATGGACTTATACAGTCCATGGAATTCTCTAGGCCAGAATACTGGAGTGGGTAGCCTTTTCCTTCTCCAGGGAATCTTCCCAACCCAGGGAGTGAACCCAGGTCTCCCGCATTGCAGGAGAATTTCTCTACCTGTTGAGCCACAAGGGAAGCCCAAGAATACTGGAGTGGGTGACCATCCTTCTCCAGCGGACCTTCCTGACCCAGGAATTGAACCAGGGTCTTCTACATTGCAGGCAGATTCTTTCAGTTCAGTTCAGTCATTCAGTCGTGTCTGACTCTTTGCGACCCCATGGACTGCAGCACGCCAGGCCTCTCAGTCCATCACCAGCTCCCAGAGTTCATTCAAACTCATCTCCATTGAGTTGGTGATGCCTCCCTTCCTCTGTCGTCCCCTTCTTCTCCCACCTTCAATCTTTCCCAGCATCAGGGTCTTTTCATGTGAGTCAGTTCTTCGCATCAGGTGGCCAAAGTATTGGAGTTTAAGCTTCAACATCAGTCCTTCCAATGAATATTCAGGACTAATTTCCTTTAGGATGAACTTGTTGGATCTCCTTGCAGTCTAAGGGACTCTCAAGAGCCTTCTCCAACTATCAAGGAAGCCCACACCACGTTGGGAGAAGACAAGTAAATTGACTCTGTAGCGACCTCTCTCTCTCTCTTTTTTTTTATTTAGTTAAGTTTTCTCAGAATGTATAGTTGTGGCACTTGTTCATGCATCTTCACCGGCAGCTGGAGTGTCTCCACCCTTGGTGTTTCTGGTGTAAATTACTTGAGCTCTGTGCTTTGAAAGCAGATTAGTGAGTCCTTTACTAAGGAACTCCTGAAGTGCTGCCCTGACCAGGGAACCACAAAGCTTCAGTCTCTCAGAGACAGCAGCTGGGGTTGTAAGTGTATAGTTGGGCACTTCTTTATAGAATTTGTCATATGCTGCCTCACTAAGATAAGCAGTGGCCTCTCCTTAATGGGTTTGCCAAGAGGAGCAATTTGCAGACCTAAAGCCGAGTTTCTGAGAATCATCCTGAAATCATGAAACTAGGCAAGAGCAACCAGCCCTCTATTCCTTGAGTCAAAGGATCTGCCATGTGCCCATGATGACAAGGAAACAAATTACTAGCCACACCTTCTTTCATCTGCCCTTTGCTTTTGTCTCCAGCAATGTTCCCTAGCCTGCCAGTACTAATGTTTATCTCTTGGTGTTTTCTACTCAGAGGAGCTTTCTCAGAAGTTTTCCTGGTGAAGCAAAGGGTAACTGGGAAGCTCTTTGCCCTGAAGTGCATCAAAAAGTCACCTGCCTTCCGGGACAGCAGCCTGGAGAATGAGATCGCTGTGCTGAAAAAGTGAGTGGGCCTTAGTGTTGGTCAAGGACAACCAAGGGATCACAACCTTTCTTTCACAAATTACCTTTGAGAGAGACTGAGGTGGGATTTCCACACTCATATGTATTACTCCCTTTGCTTTAGCTGATGAGTCGGTTTGATCCATCAGCTATATTAGCCAGACAGCTGTCTTGGCTGACTTTCTTTTTTTCATCAAATCAACCAGTGATCAACTGAGAGCAGAGTTGGTTTGTGCACATGGACCACAAAGTAATTAGCTCAAAGGACCAGAAATCAACTGAAAGTCCACACCAGGAAGAATTAATAATTAAGGAAATAGTACAAGATGTGGAAATGAGCCTCAATTTCTTCTAACGCAAATGTAGGTTCAGCGTTCCAACCATCATGATGGAGACAACACTAATAAATCATCAAATGTTTACAACAGGACTCATAAACCAAACCCCTATGGAACTCCTACAGTAATCCAAAAGTGATTAGGCATCAGGACCACAAAGATAAAGTCGAAAAAACTCTTTATCCTCAGGAACTCATATCTTTGTTAGCAGAGACAGAGGTGCCCATAACAAATGCCATTCCCATTGGTTGTGAGCCACACTAGCAAAAGGTAGAGTGTAGAAGAGACAGAGATTCATGTTGCCTATATGTGTGTCTTCATGAATATGGATTTTAGGTACCTTTTCAAAGAGGACAGACCTTGATGGATGAGTAGAATTTTATGGAGGCAGAAAGGGAAGTGCAGAAACAGAAGTCAGGTAAAGTGTAGCATAAATATTAACATAGAATCATGGAAGGGAAAGGGAAATTAGGGGAGAGTTAGAATTGGAAGCCCCTGAACTGAGAGTGAGTGCCGTCAAGGGACAGGAGATGAAACTAAAATGGTGAAGGGGAATCTGATAATAAAGGGTGTTGGATGCCACGATAAAGAATAGTGACTTTATTCTATTGGCAGGGAAAAGTCATCAAGGGGTTTTAAGGCAAAATTTCCATGATTGGTTTATATTTTAGAGCCATCCCTCTTAAGCATGGTGGTGGGTGGATTGGAGGATGCCAGCCTAGAGGACAGAAGACCAACTGCCAAACTTTCTCAATAATTGAGGCAAGGGATGAGGACCAGAGGTGGTGGCAAGATCATGTGGTGGCAGGAAGACTGAGTTAAAGAGATATTTCAGAGTGAGGTGGTTGGGGTTGGCTGGTAGGAGTATAAAAGAAAAAAAGCATTTAAAAGATCCTGAGACTGAGCTGTTCTGTGGACAGTCATATCATTCATTGCTTAGAACAGCAAATGAAAAGTATGTGTAGGCTGAGACGAAATAGAAATTGGTTGCAATATATTGAATATAAATAGCCACCTACCTCTATATATATTGAATAAATACTCAGCTATCTCTACATAGAAGTATCTGGTAGAAGTGTTGGTCTGGGCTCCAGAGAGATTAGGATAGAGAGAGACTATAGGCTCATTGATCCTTCTTATCATTACATTGTATCACCACTCCCTAACAGCATAGATATTCAATAAATATTTGTTCAGTGAGTAAATCATCGATAAATTACTGTTAGCATCATCAGCTTATAAATGTAGATGAATCTATCACACAGTCACTGCATGGAGTCTGTATTTTTTTTTTAATATCTTCAAGATGCTAGCTACTCTTGATTATGTGTTTACTATTTTCCCCAAGCACTGCACTAAGCATTTTACATGTCTTATCGCTTTTCATCCTGATATAATTCTATGGAAGAGATACACTTTATAGACAAGGGAAGCAAGGTTTGAAAGGTTTGAGTAAACCAGTAGCAAATGATTACCCAAGTAGCAAGTGGACCTAAACTCAAGTCCAATTGTCTCCAAGTTGAGGTTAATCCTTGTACTGCACAGCCCTGGGTAAAACTTCTCAGAGACTTTCCTCCTGGATGGGTATGCACAGAATTTGCTTGCAAACCAACCCCTCCGCTGATATGATTATTCTGCTTGACTCAGCCTCTGGGTAATCCCAGACAAAGGTAGTCTGGGGCAGGGTTTCTTGGCCTAGGTGCTACTGACATTTTAGGCCAGTTGATTCTTTGTTGTGTTGAGGGCTCTCCTAAGCATTGCAGGATGGTTAGCAACATTGCTGTCTCTACCTACTGAACGCCAGGAACATGTCCCTCCTCCCCACTTGTGACAATCAAAAATGTCACTAGATATTGTCAAAGATCCCCTGAGGGACAAAAGAGCCCCTGCTTGAGAATCACTGATCTAAGGCATCCCGCCGAACTGACCCTCAAAATGAGCATCTGTGTTACTCACAATATCCTGAAACAATCATCTTGCAATGCTTCCTCCTAGGTTATCCATGAGGAGGCTTAGCTAACCTACATCCCTACTGTTGAGGGATCACACTTGATGGGATGTTTCTGAAGGAGCCCTGGAGACCCATTTTGTAGAAGAAACTAATGATCAATATTCCCTTAGCCTCCCTCAGTTCTTTTAGCTTTCTCTCTCTGCAAAGTTTAAAGAGATTCCTGGAGTAACAGTGAGGTGTTTGTTCCCTGAAGTCAGGAGGATCAGTTACCCATTCAAAAATAGGATTTGAACACCATGCTGGGGATCTTTTCTCTGGAATTTTTTTGTGACTGCTTCACAAGGACCCTGTCTTCCTAAACATTGTCATCAAAAGTCTCTGAAAGAAATCAAAGTCCATCTAGGCTAGACCTGCCTTCTCTGTCTGGACCACGTGAACCAAACGTCATTCACGGTGACCCTTTCTCCTCCTCAGGATCAAGCATGAGAACATCGTGACCTTGGAGGACATCTATGAGAGCACCACTCACTACTACCTGGTCATGCAGCTGTAAGTGCAGGGTAACCTCTTCCTCCACACACGTCTGCTGGGGCCTTAGAGGCCTAGAAGAGGTTTGTCAGTGGTAAGGGAAGGATGGTGATTAAAAGACAAATCAAGAATTAGTTCAAGAGGCTTTGAAGTGCCAAGAGTTCTTTCTGGTTGCGGACTTGTTCTGAGTGGACCGAGGGTGAAAACTAGGGCTGATAATTGGTATGTACCAGTGTAGCCTTACCGCTTGTTGAAATGCCAGTCTATAAATGGCTGTAGCCCTAACTTGTCCATCCTTCCCTGCTTCCCTATGCCTCTCAGACTTTCTGGATCGCCTCACAACCCTACAATTGAAAGGGTAATGCCTGGCATAGCAGGAGGCCTCCAGAACCTCTCTCTAGCACCATGGCTTGAGTCCACTTTGACCCATCAGTCCATGCTCTCCAGAGAAAGTGAAGTGAAAGTGTTACTTGCTCAGTTGTATCTGACTCTTTGCGACCCCATGGACTGTGGCCTGCCAGGCTCCTCTGCCCATGGGATTCCCGAGGCAAGGATACTGGAGTAAGTAACCTATCCCTTCTCTAGGGTATCTTCTTAACACAGGGATCAAACCCGAGTCTCCTGAATTGCAGACCAATACTTTACCATCTGAGCCACCAGGGAAGCCCCCATGTTCTCTAAAGTAGGTATTAAGTATTTTAGCATCACTCCAGGGTAAAATTACCGTGAAAGTAGAAGCCATAGGTAGATAGATAGCAATTCAATAGAAAGAATGGCTTTCTCAAAAGAGAGCCACCCAGTGTTAAAAATAAGGTGAGATTCTGCATGTGTCCATGTGTCAGACAGAAATGGTGCCACATTAAAAAGCTGCCCACGTGAAGTGACATCCAGATAAGAGTTATACCTGAGAGTGGCTGCTGTAGGGCTGGTCAATGCCCCCAAGGGCTCATCCTTAGGCTCAGAGATGCTTCTGTGTATAAGGTACACACACACACACACACACACAAACTCACACATACACATACGCTAAACCTGCAATCTCAGCAAAGGTGGACGCAGTCTTTTTGACTGATAGGCTGATTCCCCGGGAATTTTAATGAGTCTACGCAGGCTCCTGGACTCATGTGAGGCCCAGTGAATAGTGGTAGCAAGCAGCCAAGAGAGCGAGCTTAGAGGGACCCAGAGAAGCACTTACAAGTGAGCAGGGATCACGTGGCATCTTAATAAGATGAAGTCAACAGAATTAGCACACAGTCACCCAGGTGGGAGGGTGGGCAGGTCTAGATGTCACCAAAATGCTGTCAAAGGCTTCCCAGGTGGCTCAGGTGCTAAAGCATCTGTCTGCCAATGCAGGAGACACGTATTCAACCCCTGGGTCCAGATGATCCCCTGGAGGAAGAAATGACAACCCACTCCAGTATTTTTGCTAGAAAAATCCCATGGACAGAGGAGCCTAGCAGGCTACAGGGTAAAGAGTCAGACATGATCTAGCATGCACGGATGCACAAAGTACTGTCAGGCTTCTAGAGCACCAGCTCTAGGACCGAGGCTGCTATGAGTCAGGAATTCACAGTCATGTGCAAAGAGTGTCTTTCTCATGAGCCTACAGCTCCCACAACAGAGCCCAGAGCTTCAGGAAGAAACAAAAGGAATAGGATGGTGTGCATTTCAATTAGAGAGATTTCTGCTCCCTTATTTCCGCCTGGTGCTGCTGTGTGTGGATATCCACAAGCAATGTCATTCGTAGCAACTGCAGGGAGTCAGCTTCCATCATAATACATAGAAATATTATGAAAACAACAACAAATAAAACAATCTATCTTAGGAGAGAGGGAGTTCTCTGCCACTGATGTGGCAAAAGTACTACTTGGCAAAAGTAGTTTAGAGAACATCCCAGACTTGAGGATTGGACTTGATCTTAAAGCTCCTGCGAACCCTCAGATACTGTACCATGTGAGCCTAAAAACACTACTGTGACTCCACCTCATAATTTCAGCTTTAGGTAACTCAATTATCCAAAATGAGGAAAGAAATCGTGGCAGACGACCAGTCAGCCTCATCTGGACTTCCTTCTCTTTCCTACTTTGTCTGATTTCAGCTTCACTTCTCCCTTTTATCATGGCTTCCTGTGTCCCAGGCCAGGAAAGAAGGCAGCTGTGAAATATGTCCACAGGAAGCAACGGTTGGAATATAGTTGATTTACAATATTGTATTAGTTGAAAATTGACTTCTTGCAAAACCCTAAATAGTAGTATTTTGTATTAAAAAAAAAAGTTTCCAGAGAGAGGTCAATGGTTGGCCAAACGAGATGACTCCCTAGTGATAGCACTCCAGGATGTATTCTGAGGAGCAGTTCCCCCTGCACCCCTTGAATGGTGGTCGGTGGAAACCTGCCTACTCCATCAAGGAGGTATGTGTCCCCAGAGCTCCAGAACAAAGGCATTCACGTCCCTTTGACTTGAAATAAGGACTGGATTCCTGCACTTGCCCTGTGTCTACAGTGTTTCTGGCGGGGAACTCTTTGACCGGATTCTGGAACGGGGTGTCTACACAGAGAAGGATGCCAGCCTGGTGATCCAGCAGGTGTTGTCAGCTGTGAAATACCTCCACGAAAACGGCATCGTCCACAGAGACTTAAAGGTACCAAGACAGGGCCCTCGGGGAAACATGGAATGATTCTTTGGGAAGCTACATATTTGGGCAGTCTAAGCTCTGTAAAAAGAGAAAGTTGAACCAGGTGATCCCTAAGGTCCCTTTCACTCTCAGATTCTAAAACAAATCTTGAGTGACTGAACAATCATTGTTAATTTGCACCTCAGCCTTTTCCTGATTTTCACTAGCCTCACCCTGCTAGGTTACCAAAATAATCCATGCTATTCCTTGAATACGGCCTTGAATACTGTATTTAATAAATACTTATTGAGAGGCAACATCGCACCAGACATGTACCAGAGGTTAGAGAGATCAGACAAAATAAGGGTTGGTTTCCTCAAAAAACAAAACAATTTTGGGGGTGGTTGGGGATGAGAAGAAGGAAGGGTTAGTACATCAATAGCTATAAAGCTAAGCAAAGTCAGGGCCAAAAGCAATATACAAGGTGCTGAGTTATGGTGAATGAAGGTCCAGGTAGGAAGAAGATAGGAAAAATGGAGGGAAATAAGTCTGGCCTTAAACTCAAAGGTGAAGCCCAGGGTGAAGCTTCCTAAGGAATAAGGTATTGGGGAAAGGAAAGAAATGCATGTTTCAGGTGATTGTATGCTACATTACATGATATTTCTCTTCCCTCACAGCCTGAAAACCTCCTGTACCTCACCCCTGAGGAGAATTCTAAGATCATGATCACAGACTTCGGTCTCTCAAAGATGGAGCAGAGTGGTGTCATGTCCACTGCCTGCGGGACCCCAGGCTACGTGGGTGAGTCTGGAGACAGAAGGGAGGTTGACCAGTTGGCTACATTTCTCCACACAGATATTACTCACAGGAAAAGACTGTTGTGAGGAGACAGTGGTGATTCTAGCAGAGCAGTCGTGTGTGAGGTTTAGGGCTGCCCAAACTATCTGAATGCAGGTTTGAGTAGCTCAGTTGGTAAAGAATCCACCTGCAATGCAGGAGACTCTGGTTCAACTCCTGAGTCAGGAAGATCCGCTGGAGAAGGGATGGGCTACCCACTCCAGTATTCTTGGGCTTCCCTGGTGGCTCAGCTGGTAAAGAATCCACTTGCAATGCGAGAGACCTGGGTTCGATCCCTGTGTTGGGAAGATCCCCTGAAGAAAGGAACGGCTACCCACTCCAGTATTCTGGCCTGGAGAATTCCACGGACTGTATAGTCCATGGGGTCGCAAAGAGTCGGACACGACTGAGCAACTTGCACTTTCAATCATCTGGAACTCCTCCACCTGCTCCCAAACCCTACATCTTCTAAAGACATCCTACCCCCGAGCCTTTCTGCTGCCCCGTCTATACTTTGGCTCTCATTTTTGCAGCAAGGCTTCCGGCTTTTGTTTTTCCACCAACACCAGGAACAGAAACAAGATCACAAACCCAAAGATCAGTAGATTGCAGAGGGGTTGGCCAGTAGCCCCCTCTCTCTGACAACAGGCAGGGTACCAGGAGAGAGCATTCCTGGGCTCTCAGAAGGAGAAAGCCAAAGCTCAGAGCATCCATGTCTGCCCCTTCTCTCTTGGCCACTCATCACCTGGTTGGGGCTGGAAGTGGGAAGGATAACCCTGCCTCAACAGAGAGAATCTTCTCTCTCCCCAAAAGAGAGGTTGGTTACTTACCAACAGGTTTTGTGTCCACTGGATACAAATCCCTAGTGTCTGGGATAAATATCGAAGCAGCTCACTATGGCCCCAGAGCTGCCAGTCAGAGGAAGACATGGCCCTCAGGGAGCTCTTAGGCTGATGGGGAAGACTAAGGCCCGCCCTCAGGAGGCAACAGAGACTGATGGGACAGTTCCTACCTGCCCTCTGGAAGTTTCTCAGTTAATGGGAACCTCTGTTTTCAGGGAGATCCCAATCTCATGAGAGAAAAAGCCCTTACCTTGCAGATTTCCCTGTCTAAGGATCCCTGCCCTGGGGGTCTCCCATCTGAGTGGAAAGATTCAGACCCCGCCTCCAGAGTACTCAGTCTAAAGGAGGAAACCTAGCCCTGGAGATCCCCAGTCTGATGGAGGAGTCACGGGCCCTGTCATTGGACCTCCCAGTGTATTGGAGAAAGATTTAGCCTGTTGGGAGAGACACCGTCCCTGTCGTAGGAGAATGTTTATCCTTAAACATCAACACCATCCCAGGTGCTACCCTAGTCCTCTTCTCTAAGCCTCTTCCTGACCTTTGACATTCATCCTTCACCCTTGACTCTTCCTTTGGTTTACTGCAGCTCCAGAAGTGCTGGCCCAGAAACCCTACAGCAAGGCTGTGGATTGCTGGTCCATTGGCGTCATCACTTACATATTGTGAGTAGAAGCTGGCGTTGGCTCAGTTCCTGAGGAATCTCAGAGCCGGCTCACCCTTTCTTCTCTCCTCCCCATATCAGCACCTCAAGCAGCATCCACCTCCAAAGCATGTGCATGTACATGTGCATTCACACATACACACACACTTACTCATGCACACAGCTCCAAAGGATCTTGTCCTGATCTCCACTTGGTTATAAAAACAGAGTTCAGTGTGAACCCACTGTGCAGCCACATGGCACTCCCACTTTCTGCATCCCACCCCCATTTACTGTATATAAATGTACTGAGTCCCACTCTATGGAATGAGCAGTTAAAGAGGGAGGAGACATCCTAAACTTAGAAGCCAAGTGGGTACAATGTTCACGTCTAAGATTTCTCTCCTGGCAATGTCAGCCCAAGGCAAAATGATGGCCTGGATGAACCTGATCACTGTTCCTCTCCTCATGTTCTCAGGCTCTCCTTTCAAAATCTGCTCACTACCCCATGCCCAGCATCCCTTCTCACTGATAGCAAACTTTGCTCTGGGAAAATAACCTGAAATTAATCATTTCCTTCTCAGTGTGGATGCATTTCTCTATTTCCTCAACATATGTTGAATAACTCTTCTCTTCAATGATCTACTCAACAAATTGTCTTTGATTGTCTCCTCTGTGCCAATCAGTGGTTCAGGTTCTAAAGAATGAAGAACCAAATAGCCTAAAAAAATCCCTCAGAAAGTTACATTCAAGTAGACAGTTCCACCATCCTTCTTAAAGATAGTTTGTACACCATCTAAAGAGTCAGGGTTCCCTGGTGGCTCATATGGTAAAGAATCTGCCTGCAGTGCAGGAGACCTGAGACCTATCCCTGGGTTGGGAAGGTCCCCTGGAGAAGGGAATGGCAACCCACTCCAGTATTCTTGCCTGGAGAATCCCATGGACAGAGGAGCCTGGGGGGCTACAGTCCATGGGATTGCAAAGAGTTGGACATGACTGAGCAACTAACACTTTCACTTTTCAAAAGTCATGGGGGCTTTCCCAGTGACTCAGTGGTAAAGAATACACCTGTAATGTAGGAGCCGCAGGAGATGCGGGTTCGATCCCTGGGTCAGGAAGATTCCCTGGAGGAGTACATGGCAACCCACTCCAGTATTCCTGGGTGGAGAATCCCATGAACAGAGGAGCCTGGTGGGCTCCAGTTCATAGAGTTACAAAGAGTCGGACATGACTGAAGCGACTTTGTACACACGCAAGAGTCAGGGGAAAGGAGAAAGTGAGGGTTTGGGGGATACAACGTACAAAGGGCTGCCTGTTCCAAACTTTGGTTCCTGAATAAACATCTGATGGAAACTGCATCATTCCTGCATCAGTTGGACATGACTGAAGCAACTTAGCACATGCATGCATCATTCGTGAATCAGGGGCAGACCCATGTACTGGTCATACTGCTGACTGGGGACCCTCATTGCCTGCCCGTGTATATAGTGGAGGCTGGGCAGAGGGGAGCGGCTGGCCCAGGACGGGGTCCTTCAGCGGCATACACCTTGCTGTTCCACTGCAGGCTGTGTGGATATCCCCCCTTCTATGAAGAAACTGAGTCTAAGCTGTTTGAGAAGATCAAGGAAGGCTACTATGAGTTTGAATCTCCGTTCTGGGATGACATTTCTGAGTCAGGTAAGACCAGTCCGAGGGAAAGACAAAATAACAGGCTCAAGGCAGAGGCTGCCAAGAGAAGAGAACTTAACAAAGGATGACAGTCCTGGCTCTTGACTGTCCCGGGGGAATCTGACGGAACAGGCTGCCAAGGAAAGTGGAGAGATCTTCGTCTGGTTCAAAGGCCAAATAAATGATTCGCATCTAAGGTTTCTGCTTTTGTTTTCCTGGAGGCAGAACCGTGGGATGCCTGGAAAAGCAGGGAGGTACTTCAGACGAGGGGCCAGGAGGGCAGAACAAGCACAGGGGCGTGTTCCAGGCAGGAGGGGCAAAACCAAGGCCGAGTTTTGCCTTTCACCTGTCCAGCCTGCAAGAGCTGCAAGTTTTGCCTTTCACCAAGAATCTGCAAGGCCTGTGTAAGTGAAGGCTGGCAGTATTTGTCCTTGGGTCCATTTAAGTGGGGATCAGAGCTAAGCCAGCATTCACGTGTGTGCCCACGTGTGGCGCTGGCCTGACTGATGCAGGCAGGCACCCATGTGGCGTCAGGCACACGGGTGCCTCGTGACCAGAGATGTATCTGCAGTGCTGTGTGGGTGACACAGCTGCGTGGAGCCACTCTGGTGGTTTCGGGTGGGTTGTTGCTTGGTGGTTTGGATTCTTTTTCTCTTTCAAGACTGTTAAAATTGCCTCTTTGGAAGATGAGCTAAAGATGCCTTCTGTGCCACCCACCAGCCTGGAAGTGAATCTCCATCAATCAGGAGATCTGGTCCTTAGCTGTTGTGCCTTTGGTTGCTCCCCACAGCCAAGGATTTTATTTGCCACTTGCTGGAGAAGGACCCGAATGAGCGGTATACCTGTGAGAAGGCCTTGAGGCACCCCTGGTGAGTGAGGCGCATGTGGGCTCTAGACCCTCGCTGTTGCTCCCCAGACACCACGCTGACTTTTTCACAGCACGTTTCCCTGGAGTCTGCTTGCCCTGAGCTGTTTACCGGTGTAGCACCCAAAGGGCACAGATCAGATCAAGCCAGAGATATAAACAGCATTTAATGAGGTGGATTCTGACCCAACAGCAGTGGCTGGATCATCAAATCAGGAATCAGATCCAGCCAGATAGACAACCTTACCCTCCTTAAGAGCATCATCTTACTCTGGGGTCAAAGCTGTTCCATGCAAGGTGCTTTGAGAACAATCACAAAGCAACCAACTGGTAAAGCAAGTAAGGGGCTTCCCAGGTGGTGCTAGTGGTAAAGAAACTGCCTGCCAATGCAAGAGATGCAAGAGATGGGGGTTCGATTCCTGGGTCAGGAAGATCCCCTCGAGGAGGGCTTGGCAACCTACGTCAGTTTTCTTGCCTGGAGAGTTCCATGGACAGAGGAACCTGGCGAGTTACAGTCCATAGGGTCTCAAAGAGTCAAACATGACTGAAGTGGCTTCACACACACACACACACTCACACACACACACACACACAAAGCAAGTAAAGAAAGTCTTGAAACACATCCTTTTATCATGCTACCCACCTGCTGGAAAATGTACAAGCTTCCCAGTTCCTACTGCAGCAAGCCATGGTTTTCCCTAATCTGGCCTGGCCTGTCACCTCCAACTTCATTTCTCAGGGTTCCCAACACGCCTTCTCTATTCCAGAAAGGCCTAATGGCTGTATTTTTCTCCTACCTTTTCCCATACCAAGCTCTTTCCACATTTCAGCTTGGGTCACACCGTATTCACCACCTCAAGGGCCCTGCCTTGGATGTACAGCCTTCAGGATCCAGAGCCGTCTGTGGCCTCCTCTGAAGCCCTGGCTCCTGCAGTCCACACAGACCTTCCCATCTCTGTTTAACAATTACACAGCTCACCATGAATTACTCTAGTTCATGGCGTGAAACAAGGCTTCCAGCCTGCACTGTAAGCCCCCAGCGATCAGGGCCACATCTGTTACTTCTTTGGGTCCCTTAGTACCTAGAAAGTACTGTTCACATGGCAAGTGTCTGAGGACACTTAGAGATGGATGGATAAGAGGCTCAGGGGACAGGGAACGGGCAGCCTCTGTGGGGGTGGCCTCATAGAGGAAAGCTTCCGAGAGGAGGTGGTTTCTGTGCAAAGTTAAGAGTCAAAGGATAGTAACAGCCCAAATGCCCTCCGACATTGGGCCAGGGGTGAAGGATGGGGTAGCAGTAAACTTTTTTTTCTGTAAAATGCCAGATAGTAAAATGTTTTAGGCTTCACTGGCCATATCGTCTCCATGGCAACTACTCCATCTGCCTGTCTCAGCTTGGAAGCAGTAGAGCCCATAGCTGAATGAATGGGCGTGTCTGTGTCACAGTAAGACCTTACTTACAAAAGCAGGCAACGAGCAGGTTTGGTCCACAGGCTATAGGTTGCCCACCCAGCTCGAAAGCAGGTTTCTAAAGCATAGTAGTGCTAGTGTTAGTTGCTTAGTCATGTTCAACTCTTTGAGACCCCACAGACTGTAGCCTGGCAGGCTCCTCTGTCCATGGAACTCTCCAAGCAAGAATACTGGAGTGGGTAGCCATTTCCTTCTCCAAGGGATCTTCCTGACCTGAGGATCAAACCCAGGTCTCCTGCCTTGCAGGCAGATTCTTTACCATCTGAGCCACCTAGGAAGCCCTTCTAAAGCATAGGCCCCCTACGACCTGTCCAGGGGGTTCCAGCCCTTGTCCCGGGGAACTCCAGGCAGCTTACCCTGGATCTGCATGCCCAGCCCCTGCACAACCCCTGACGGAGTCCCCATCGCCACCACTAGCCAAGTGTCCCCTCCACATCCACAGGATTAATGGAAACACAGCCCTGCACCGGGACATCTACCCATCAGTCAGCCTCCAGATCCAGAAGAACTTCGCCAAGAGCAAGTGGAGGGTGAGCTGTCCTCTCAAGGAGGCAGGCAGTCTGTCTGGGCCCTGGAGGCTGGGCTGGGGCAGCTGGGGCAGGGGGCTTTCCTTGGGGTCTCCTGGCAGACACTAGAGCTCCCTGGACCCTTCTGTGGAATGAGAGGTGCGCACGTTGGTTTCAAGCATCCACGGGGCAGAGGGAAGGCTGGAGACAGTCAGAGACAGGTCTCATGTCTCCCCAGCAAGCCTTCAACGCGGCGGCCGTGGTCCACCACATGCGGAAGCTGCACATGAACCTGCACAGCCCAGGGGTCCGGCCGGAGGTGGAGAACAGGCCGCCCGTCCCTCCAGCCTTGAGACCCACCTCCCCGGAGATCACCATCACCGAGATGCCCGCCACCCTGGGCCCGGGCGCAGCAGCCCCCGCGCCGGCCCGGCTGCCCTGCCGGCACGGCCCCCAGCCCGCGGCCCCCGGGGGCAGGTCCCTCAACTGCCTGGTCAACGGCTCCCTCCGCATCAGCAGCAGCTTGGTGCCCATGCAGCAGGGGCCCCTGGCCGTCGGGCCCTGCGGCTGCTGCTCCAGCTGCGTGAACGTCGGGACCAAAGGGAAGTCCTCCTACTGTTCCGAGCCCACGCTCCTCAAAAAGGCCAACAAAAAACAGTACGTATTTCCAGCCCCAGGCCTAGCCCTGCTCAACCTGGGGCTGATAGAACTCAGGCAATGGAGCTAAAAGAAATAGACCCGGGAGCCTCTCCCACTCGGAAGCAGCTCCATGGTGTCGAAAAGCTCTGGAAATGGGGGGGGGTCAAGGGAGATGCCCCCTGCCCAGTCCCCACCCCTCACCAGCTATGTGGCTACCGTCACGTCCATCTGTATCTGTTTCTAGTTTGCTCATCTGTAAAATGGTTTGATTGGATCACACCTGCTCAGTCTGCCCCACAGGAAAAGTGAAAGTCACTAGTCGTGTCTGACTCTTTGCGACCCCGTGGATGGTAGCCTGCGGGCTCCTCTGTCCATGGGATTGTCCAGGCAAGAATACCAGAGTGGGTACCCATTCTCTTCTCCAGCAGAGTCTTCCCATCCTAGGGATTGAACCCTGCATTGCAACCAGATTCTTTACCTCCTGAGCCACCAGAGAGGCCCTACAGTGGTGCTGTCAGAGTTTAGTGAGGCATCAGGGACTATAAACACCTGCGAGAAAGTGGGTACATGTGAGTGGCGGGCATTAGATTCCAGGGACACCGTGCTTTGGGAGGACTAGGGGGCTTGGTTATCTCATCTGTCTTCTCTGTAAAGGCTTGTACTTTCTGCACCTCATGAAGGGAGGTCTGAGTGGCTGCCACAGGCACAGAGAGCTACCCCGGCCCTTCCTCCTTCCCCAAATACTCCATGGCCTGCTGCGACGTTTCCTTTCCAGGAACTTCAAATCGGAAGTCATGGTGCCAGTTAAAGCCGGCGGCAGCTCCCACTGCCGGGTGGGGCAGACTGGAGTCTGTCTCATCATGTGATCCCCGGGGCCCGTGTCTGTATCACTACAATTTTCAGGTGAGGGGACTAGACGAGAGAAGGCTGCAAGCTCAGGGGGAGAGCCCTGCCCCGGAGTCTCCATAATCGGGTGCGAGGGGTACTAGAGGCGGCAGCACTCCCCAACCCCAACCCTCAACCCCTTTCCTCTGCAGGAGAGATACTCAACTCCTCTCCGTCCTTGCAGACCTGGAGTCTACCCTGTGCTGGGAGGGAGGGAGAGCGAGCGGACCAAGACCTGATAGGACGCAGCAGCTGGCTGCCGCCCGGGGCAGAGCCTCCCCGAAGGCCTGGGAGTGAGCCCCGGGCGCGGTGGAGCTTAGGGAAGCTGCGGGCAGAAGGAGCAGCATCCCCGCGGGCCTGCCTGCTCCGTGCCCCCCACCCCGACACACCCGCCTGCCGGGGTGGCTCTGCGCAGGGTGTGTAGACAGCTTGTGCCCAGGTCTGTGTCGTCGTGAAAAGCTTAATGGGCTGGCCCATCTGTGTTGCCATCTCCGAGCAAAGCCATATGGAGCAGCTACCCAGCCTCCCCACTCAGCACACACTCGCTCCTGCCTCTCCCTGACGGAGGGGCCTGCCCGTCTGCATGAGTGACAAGCAGCATCCCGGTCTGCCTGTGAGCATTTCGAGTTCACCTCTCAACTCCCTAACTCCGGGACGGCTCCCAACTCTCTGCTCTTCTGATCCACCTATGCCTCCACCCCCATCCAAAAGCAGTACCACACCCTCCAAGACGAAAAAGAAAAACCCACCACTAGGTACTGTAAGCACATTTTATCCTGGCCTGATGCTTTCCACGTGCGCACGCGCACGCACGTGCACACACACACACACACACACACACACACACACTCTCAATTAAGTAAAAATTGGAAGTCGACGGTTGTCCTTTCAGCCAGTCATTCAAATCCTGCTTCTGCTCCTTTCTCTCCCTGAAAATCAGGCTCATTGTTCTTGTCCCAGCCCTGTTTTCTTGTCCTCCGCCCCCTCCGGCTTCCTGCTCTGTGTTGTGCTGAATAAAGTGGACATATTTTTCGCTAATGAGGCTTCTTTCGGTCCTTCTCTAAGTCAGAAGCAGCTTGGGGGCTTCCGGGCCTTGCGGAGTGGAAGATGCATGAGAGCTGGAGGTCAGGCAGGACCTCACGAGGGCAGGAGCTCTGCGGGGGTGACCTCACAAGGGCAGGAGCTCTGCAGGGTGGGCCAGGAACCTAGTGTCGTGAGCTACACACGTCGACTCATTTTCCTTTCCAACAGCCCCTTGGAGGTAGGCGCCGTGGGAACCCAGACAGCCCGGCCCCAGCATCCTCCTAATGCCTGTAACAGATGCACGTGGGTTTGAGGCCCAACTCGGCCCTGTCTGCCACATCTGTGACTCTGGGGGAGTCACTGAGCCTTTGGTGCCTTGGTTTCCTCACCTATCAAATGGGAAAAACAGTGTCACTTAAATCGTGAGATAATGCACAAGCTAAATAAATAATTACTGTGATCAATAACGACCAAGCAGTTAATGGAGATAAAACGCTAGCATGGTGCCTGGATCACGGTTAACACACAAATATTCGTGCCATTTGCATATCTGCCGACATGTACACACACACACACGCACACCCGTTTACAGCTTCTTTTTAAAATCCTAAGAGACACAAAGTCTAGTCTTAGTTCTGCCTCCAGGAGCTGTGTGATTTTGAACAAGTTCCTCCCCGTGTCTGGGTTTCTATTTCTTCATCTACAAATGAGAAACTGGATAGTTGTTCAAAGATGAAAACGCCTCCTCTGGTCTCTCAAGGAAGGAATTCAACCAGTTCCTGGAGCAAAGGGGCCCCATCTCCCTAAGTCTGGGTGGTGCGCCAGCTAGACTGGGCAGAGAGTGTCAGCCTATGCTTCATACGCTACCAGGCCTTGGGCTTGAGCAGGGGAGCATCCAGGGACCCCAGACCGGAGACAGAAATGAGTGAGAAAGGTTTACGTTACAGGGAGACAGAATATTTCCCTTTTTGGACCTCCAGGCTCCTTTCCCAAGATTTTTATTGGACTTTTCCCTTGTGCATCGTTTTTAGTTACAACTCTGTGTGGGCCCAGGACTTCGGCCTCAGTGGAGAATGAAGAGCAAGGACACTGCCCAGCCAAGCGCCCTGCACTCGAGAGCTGCTGGTCACAGTGACACGGGCCCGCCTCCATGGTCGCCGTCCCCCCAGCTGTAGCTGCCCCACCGGCCCAGGCTCAGCTGCACCCCCAGGGTGGTCCTGGCTGTGCTTTAGGCTGCGTAAGAGTCTCCTGGAGCTGGAAAGTCTTGCCAGCCAGCTGGGCCCCCGGGAGCCGAGAGGGCAGGTGAGGGGGCGGCGGGCTGGGTCCCGCGTCACTTGCAGGTGGCGTAGTAGAGCACACGCCCGTTGATGTGGTTCCGAATCTGCTCCACGCGCTGCTCCAGCCCCGTCAGGTCTGCCGAGCGGAGCACGATGGCCTGGCTCCCCCGAAGCAGCTCTGACTCCATGTCTGAGGGCCGAGGGAACAGCCAGAGTGGGGAGAGGAGCCAGTGAGATGCCCCAGGACTCCCAACCCTTTAGTCCCCTCCCGCCTACCCAGAGCAGCACCTGCCGGAGAAACCACCTCCACCCCGAGGGGAGCCTGGCCCCCAAAGCAGCTCACACCAGCGCCCTCTCCCACTTTTAGAGAAACCAGGCCGGGGCTGGACCCAGGAAGCCCTGACCCCGGGGATCCCCCTGCCCCTACACTTCTCCTCGGCTCTAGGCGGAGCGGTCCCAGGCCGATGAGGGAGGCCCCCGGCACCAAGGTTAGACACTCGCTGCGGTGGACCCGGACAGCCGCCATCCCACCAGTGATCCTCAGCTGGGCACCAGGGCAGACGAGCTGGAAGGCTGGAATTCCTCCCCATTTTCTCTTCCCAACACTCCACTCCAGATGCACCTAGTCCTGCCCCACTGGTCCGTTCCGCATCCCACCCCCCAGATTATGTATGGAGGATGTGAACGACTCAGAAGGGATCTGGTCCAGCCTGTCCCTCCGGTCGTCCTAGGCAGCTCGTCATTCATGGGAGCTGGTACCCAGCCTCAGCCTCAGCTTCCTAGGAGCAGGGTGGCAGTGGGGGTCACTGCCTCACAAGGCTCCATCCTCAGGGAGTCCTTGTTACAGAGTCTCCTCATTAAGCCAGAATCTGAGCACGTCTTGCTTCCAGCCCACGGTTCCGGGTCTGTCTCCTGCGTTGTTAAGACTCGGTCTGCTATGCCTCCCACGTGGCCGTCCTTCACAGGTCTGAGCCCCATCTTCCCCAGAGGAAACCGCCCTAGTTCCTTCCTCCGCGCCTCACCTGATAGAATCATCAGGGCTTCCCTACTTCCCAACCCTGCTCACCCCCGCCCTGCCCCCCGATGTACACCGGTTTGTCAATAGTTCTTCTGGAGATGAACTGGCCTCCACTGAACCCCATCTCCCAGGTGAGACCCTATCAGTGGGGTGTAGCAGGGGTTATTACCAGGTTGACATTCAGCCAGTAGGCACCCATATGGACCTATGGGCCATAACAAAATAGTGACATTTTAATAGCTGCTATTCTCTTCCTCCGTTCTCATTACTAGGGGCTCCCTATGCATGACCTTCCCCATAATCCTGAATTAAAGGTAAATTCCAGCAAGCAGGTAACTGCTTGCTTCAATGAGTTTTTTTCTGGCTGGTAGGTAGATGAAGGGCACACTAGTTACTAAATATTTTTAATATCATCCTTGAGCCATTACTCCCCTTATTTTGGCTGCTTTGTGTTTGTTAGCTCTTCTGTCAGGAGCAAGGCACTTCTGGCTTATATCTGGCTTATATCAAAATTCTTGGGTCTTTTTCAGGTGAGTAACAATTTGTACATGTTTATCACTTACCAGTTACAAGGTTTTTAGCTACATTAGCCCCTGAGTAGCTGTGCCTTACCTGAGCTATACTTGTGAGTCCAAACAATGCCAAGTTAAGAGAGAATGTTTCTCTTTACTTAATTTTATCCTTAATTTTATCCCATCCTTCTGAGACTTAGAATGCTAGTTCTGTTATCCAGTGTATTTGCTACCTGTCATCCTCAGATTTAATTAGCACGTTCTCTGTCTTCACACAGAACACTGATGGACAAGGTCAGGGCGTGCACTGACCCAGGGCTGGGCTCCCCCATCTGGATCAGCTCCTCGCACCTCCCGCTTCAGGTGTGGCTGGCCACAGCCTCGAGTCCACTCACTGTCGACTCACCAGCCCACTTGTCTCCACTCCGTCCGTCTGGCTAGCCAAACAGAGTTTTGTCAAAAGCTTTCTCCAAAATTCAAAGAATCTCTGGTCGTGGCATTCACAGGGCACACCAGGGCCGTGACCCCATCATCGCATCTTAAAAGACTGAGCCTGGAAGCCACTGTTCTCCTTTCTGGGGAGCCTCAGAACCCTTTCGAAAGCTCCTTTCACTATGACCTGCTGGATGGTTTCCTACTCCCTCCAGGGCTGTGTCTATCCCCGCCCCCTCCTGGCGCACGAGCTGGCCGCAGGGACCAGCCACGTGGCTCCACGCTCCTTCTCTCTGGCGCGGGGTCGGCCGCGGGGACCAGCCATGTGGCTCCACGCTCCTTCTCTCTGGCAGGGGGTCGGCCGCGGGGACCAGCCACGTGGCTCCACGCTCCTTCTCTCTGGCGCGGGGTCGGCTGCGGGGACCAGCCACGTGGCTCCATGCCCCTCCTCTCTGGCGCGCGGTCGGCTCTGCGCTCCTCCTCTCCCACCGGTTTCGTCCTCCTCAACCCTCCCCTCCAGGAGGGTGGTCCTGCCCACAATCTCTTATTCCTGCATACCCACCCTGTCCTGATGCCCCTCCTCTTCCTCACAGCCTCATCCTTCCAGGCCCACCTCAAATCTGATCTTTTTTTCTTTTTTTGAACACTACCTTCACTGAACATTTCTCTCTGACATTATTTATCCTCTGAGCCCCTAGAGTGCCTATTATTCAGGCTTTCATCACAGACCTCCTTGTGTGGTTAAATACAGTGTCATGAAGCTAATGGCCAATAGGAAAAATGCCCCCCTCTGGATTGCAAGCTCCTTGAAGGCAGGCTTAGTTTTGAGAACATCACCACATTCCTCACAGCCCCATTCTAGGCCTCATTCCTATTAGGCGCTCAGGAAATCCCAATTGCTCTCACACCCCTAGCGTTGCTAGCTCCAAAGGGTGGGCCGCAGAAATTCTGGGTTGGGAGCAGCGTTCAGGGATACCCTGCAGTCCAAGACCCTGGACCACTGCCTCACCTCTCATCCTGTCCATCATCGCCATGGTCTCCCCAAACAGTTCCTCTGCCTCCGTCTTGACGCTCAGAATCCGGCTGCCCTGTTCTCCCAGCATGGAGCTCTGATCTAACCGGTCCTTCAACTCAGCATATTTTTGCTTTATTCTCTCAAATCCCTGAAAAAAGGAAAAACCATTTCTGCATCACCATCACCACCATCATCCAAAGTCCTAAAGGCCTTTGGCTAAAGGAGTTGATATCACCCACATCTGGACAAGGAGATGAGGTGCCTTTTAATATTCCCCATGGGGTGGGTCTGCTCTATAAAAGCCCCTGGGCCACAAACCACACCTTAACTTCTGTACTTCCTTCCCTCCATCCACAGCGCCTGTTGCTTCCCAGCTCACCACCAGCGCAGGGCCGGATACACTGCTGTCACTTAATAGTATGCTTGGCAGTTTGGCCATTGTAGCAGGACTACCGGTACCCTGGAGACGTTGAGAATGGCTCTCTGACCTTCTCTCTGATCTAATTCTGAGAGTGATGGGGGTCAGGTTGTGCTAAATCAAGAGTGCCTGTCTGGGCTGGGAAGCCACAGACAGAGGATAAGCTCTGGATCGGGTGTCAAGAGACCTGCTTTGTAGATGAGCGTTAGGCCTGGACAAAATCCACTTCGTCTGTAAAAGGAGAGAAACCGGACCGGCTGTTTCCAACATCCCCAAAGTGGCTCCACCAAAAGCAGCCAAGGGTGCAAGAATCCAGAAGCTCCCCACCCCCCACCCCGGATATATTTCAGAGTAACTGGTACTTAAAGTGCTTTGGGCGGGGGGGGGGGGGGGCTCCCCAGGTGATGCTAGTGGTAAAAAACCCACCTGCCAATGCAGGAGACATAAGAGACAGGTTTGATCCCTGGGTTGGGAAGATCCCCTGGAGGAGGACATGGCAACCCACTCCAGTATTCTTGCCTGGAGAATCTCCATGGACAGAGGAGCCTGGCAGGCTACAGTCCATGGGGTCACAAAGAGTCAGACAGGACTGAAGCGACCATGCACATGCAAGGTGCTTTGGAGCCGTGGTCTTATCAAGCATACAGAGCCCCCTCCTGCTCCTACTGACAGTGCTTCCTCAGGCTCTCTCTGCCCTCTTTGTACCTCCTGGGCACTCAGTGCCTGCTTGCTGGCCTCCTCTGCCAGCTGCTGGGCCTGGGCTGCCTGTGCCTGCTGCTGCCTGGCCCGGCGGCCAAGCTCCTCCATCCTTGCTCGGAAGCCCCCCAGCTGCTCCGTCATGCTGGTCACCAGTCTTTCTGCTGGTCCCAGTACCTGCTGAACCTTTGTGGAAAAAGAGAGACCGGGGGTTTGGGGTGGGTCTCATAGGCAGCAATCTTCGGTCTTCCTTCCTCCAATTCTTTGGGCCACAAAAACTGATGCCTCCAATCAGGGCATCACTATCACCCCCATCCAATCCCCTAACTGCCCCAGCATGCAAGCCTCCCAGCCTTCACTGGCTCAGCTGACTACCTCCCCCCTTACTCCTGCCGGAGCTCAGAAGCCACCCCTGCTTCTGCATCAACCATGAGGCCAGAAAACTAAAAGCTCGAAGCCAGGCCCAAGGCTTGTAGCCCCTGCTTCTTTAGGGCCCCATCTCAGCTCCCAGCCAGGTCCCTTCCTGACATCGTCTCTGCCTCGCGCCTGGGTCTGAACGTCCACTCCTCCACATGGGTGGGGGGAAGCTGTGACACCTACCTCAGCGACCCTGTCCTGGATGAGCCGCAGGGAGCGGCGGGTGCCTCGCATGGTGTCCTGGGCCTCCTGCAGCGCCAGCGTGCCCTGCCGCAGGGCCCCCAGTACTTCCTCCACCTGGCCCTCCACCATTTGGGCCCGGCTCCTGGGACGGGACAGGCACAAGGAACAGCAGAGAATTCACTCAGTGGAGAGCAAAGGAAGGTGCTCTCCAGTCCGGGACAGTATCCTTTCCAGCCAAGGCAAGAGACCAAGTACTAACTCCGTAGTAGCTTTTCCATCCCAGGACCCCAGCAAGCCCCCTGCGAGGTGGAAGGACATTTCCAGAAAGTGGAAACCTTGCCTCTTTACTGCTGTCTCCTCTGGGGATCCACACAGCACACTGCAGGAGCCCAGGCCATGATTATGGCTGAGTTTAATAAAGCGGGCTTTCCCCCAACCACTTGATGAAAGTGATGAACGCCTCTTGATAAAAGTGAAAGAGGAGAGTGAAAAAGTTGGCTTAAAGCTCAACATTCAGAAAACTAAGATCACGGCATCCGGTCCCATCACTTCATAGCAAATAGATGGGGAAACAGTGGAAACAGTGGCTGACTTTGTTTTTTTGGGCTCCAAAATCACTGCAGATGGTGACTGCAGCCATGAAATTAAAAGATACTTACTCCTCGGAAGAAAAGTTATGACCAACCTAGACAGCATATTAAAAAGCAGAGACATTACTTTGCCAACAAAGGTCCATCTAGTCAAGGCTATGGTTTTTCCAGTAGTCATGTATGGATGTTAGAGCTGGACTATAAAGAAAGCTGAGCGCCGAAGAATTGATGCTTTTGAACTGTGGTGTTGGAGAAGACTCTTGAGAGTCCCTTGGACTGCAAGGATCCAACCAGTCCATCCTAAAGGAGATCAGTCCTGGGTGTTCATTGGTAGGACTGATGTTGAAGCTGAAACTCCAATACTTTGGCCACCTGATGTGAAGAGCTGACTCATTTGAAAAGACCCTGATGCTGGGAAAGATAGGCGGGAGAAGGGGACGACAGAGGATGAGATGGTTGGATGGTATCACCGATGTGATGGACATGAGTTTGAGTAAGCTCTAGGAGATGGTGATGCACAGGGCAGCCTGGCGTGCTGCAGTTCACGGGGTCACAAAGAGTCGGACATGACTGAATGACTGAACTGAACTGAACTTCCCCAACCACAAGAGCTGAGGCGGCCCCTGGGGACGGTTTCCAGTATGGAAGACGGGGCCATGCTGAGTGAACCTGAACCTGGACCCTGGGTATCACTTGACCATCTGCCACCACAGTCAGCACCCCTCCTGTCTCCCAGCACCCCTCTGATTTACAGAGGTTCCTTTCTTGCTTCCAGCAACACAGCCGGGGAGCAAAATCCCAGCCCAGTCTTGGGAGAAGAGTTCAGGGCTCTGGGCCATACCTGGCCTGCTCGGCCTCAGCCTGCAGCCTGCGAGCCCGAGCGATGTCCTGCTTGGTCTGGGACAGCACCAGGTCCACGTTGGGGAGCCTGGCCGCGATGGCCTGGATCTCATTCATCTTCCGCAGGACTGTGGCCGAGTCGGTGGGCAGCCACAGGGCCAGCACAGCCTCGCTGACCTCCTGGATGGTGGCCGTATCGGTGTCGGGGTCTGGAAGACAAGCCGCCCATTGGACTAGGGGATCCCAGCCACGTTCCCCCAAGGTCAGAGGCCTCCCCAGGCCCAGCAGCACCCATGGCATCTCCGTCTAGCCTGCCCACGGAGCTGCCACCCCCCGCCTCCCGGGCACCCTACGCTGAGGATTTCCGGGCGCCCTGCCACAGGAGGAGGGGTGTTGGCACAGCTGTGGCAACTATGTGGCACTGCAGGAAGCTGCAGGCTGGGGAGGAGGAGGCGGTGCCAGGCAGCTGGGCTTGAACAATGCCTGGAGCGCAGACGTAAGCGGCCCTGGCATGGGGACACCAGCCAGGAACTGGAACTGCTTCCTTGGCAATAAGACCCCTGCCACGTGCCCCACCTTAGGCCAGAGTGCTCGTTTGTGCAAGATCATCAGGACTTTGCTCACATGTCACCTTCTGAGGGAGGCGGGCCCCAGCCATCCGATCAAGTGTGGCAATCTGCACCTTCTGCCAACGTTCCCTCTCCTCTTTCTCAGCTTCATCGTTCTCCCGAATGTTTATTACCACCCACATGCCAAAAGCTTAACTCATTTGTTGGGTCTTCTGTCTGACTCCCTGCTAGAACGTGAGCAACGTGAGGACAGGGACTGGCATGCAGCCAGGGCTATAGCCCAGTCCCGAGCACGGTGCCTGGCACCCGGAGGCACTCTGTAAACAGTGGATGGGTGGCTGAAGGGGCTCCAGATCCAGGCTTTCCCTTTCCTACTCAAGCCAACTGGGCCAAGTTAGCTAGCCTCTCTGAGCTCAGTCTCCCAATTTGTGAAAGGAGCAGATATGAAACAATTATCAGGAATTTCACAAACCACCTCCAGGTCAGAGAGTAAGATCAGACGTACAGAGGTGGCGTCTCCTTCTCCGTGGTCACTCTACAGATCCCACCAGTACGGCTGTGGGAAGGAAGGGGCATTGCCTATCCAGAAGGTTTGCCCTGTGACTGGAACTTTTCTGGGGGCCCCAGGTCTAGCTTTATTCTGCAATCAAAAGCTTCCTCACCAGGTGGCTACACAGGTCCCAGACCGAGTCCCCTCCCCGTGCGGGTGGAAGGACATTCCCGGAAGGTGGAAACCATGCCTCTTTGCTGCTGGGTTCTTACGGGGCGAGAGCAACACACTGCAGGAGCCCAGGGCATGACTGCACTGAGTTTAATCAAGTGAGCTTTTCCCCAACCACCTGCTTCCACAAGGACCTCCCAGGAGAGACCATCAACCTCTCGCCTAACCCAGAGTCCTACTCTCAAAACACGGCTTAGACATGCCTTCCCAGAAAGCCTCCCACGGCGAGCACACCCCTACCTAGCGCCTGCCCTTCCTTCATTCCGTATCACTCAGCTGCGCCCGAGGGTTTGGTCTGAATCACAGAGTTTCTGAGTCTCAGGGTGGGCTCAGCAAACCTTCACTGCTCTGAGCAGCAGGATGTGGGGCGCAGAGGCTGCAAACCAGGTGGGACTTGGTCCCTGCCCTCGTGGAGCTTGGAATCTAGCAGGACAAGGGAACACAACCCTGGGTGATGGGGCCAAGCACGGGGTGTGAGGCCGGCACCTGTGGAGGGGCATCTAACCACTTAGGTGCCCTTGGAGGGGCAGCTAACCCGTTCTGACGGGTCCAGAGAGGCTTCCTGGAGAGTGAGATACCTAGAGGATGCTTAGCGGGTGAATAGGAATTAGCCAGGTGCAAGGCAGGGCATGGGAGAGAAAGCAAGGAGAGGACAAATATGAGCAAACACAAGGAAGCAAGTGTGTGTGTGTGGCGGGGTGGGGGGGCCTCCATCTCAGAGTGCACTGACCTAGAGTGTGGACTCCGGAGTTAGGTGAGCCCTACCCACACCCGCTCCAAGCTGGTGGTTTCTTAACCTTCCTGTGTCTGGCGTTCTCATCTACAAAGTGGTAGGCAGTCAGGATTAAATAATGTAATACCCATGAAGCACTTGAGAACAGTGCCTGGCACTTAGTAAGAACTCAGTACACCTGATTTATTATTTTTGTCACTTCCATCGAAGACCTGGGAAAGACGGGGGTCTCCTCCCTCCTCCGCTGGCCTAGCACTTTCCTACCCTCGCTGGGTGACCCTGCGTGCTCACAGCAGCTGGTATGCATGCCACCTGCAGTAGGACCCTGGACACTAGAACCTACGGCCTTGGAGATTGTAAGAACCGTCCTGGCTCCTTCCCGGGACCAGGCCTCTCTCAGGCCCCGCTCCTTCTCTCTGCCCTGCTTCCTGTCCCAGGACTCAATCTGAGTTGAGGGGACAGCAGGCACCCTGCAGCCTGCCAACTCCCTGCCCATTCACAGGAGCTGGGGCGGCACCCCAAGGAGAGGCTCCCGACCCCCTCTCACCCCCGGCTGGGGTCGATGCAGGAGGGGGGTCAGCCTTACTCGGCTTCACTCTGGGGCAAGGCTTCCTTATCTGGGAGGCTGAGCCCCAATGCTGGCCTGCCCCTTCGTCCACGCTGGCAGGCCCCATTGGCTGACATTCACATAACACATCACCATTCTGAGGATCTCCAGGGGGTGCTGACTGTAGCCTGGCCTGGGGCCACTCAGGGCACCTCAGGCAGATTCTTCCTGCTTCTCTCCAACCTGCCATGTGCACTCAGGAGGGAGCCCTGGGCTCTTGGAGCCAAGGCACCCCAATAGTAGCAGGAGGAATTACTGTCATTACACCAAGCCCTCGGCTCCCAGCCAAGCAAATACCCTGGCAGGGACCAGAAATCTAATAATAACAGTTCATATTCCTGAGGCACCTTTCATTTTTCAAAACACATTTTACATCAGTTGCTTGATGCCCAGAATAAACTTGTGAAATACTATCATCTCAGTTGGCAGAAGCGAACATGGAGGCAAAGAGGAAAGCAACTTGCCCAAAGTTCCACGAATTTCCTGAGTCCTGTCCTGGGATCTTTGCCACTCCCCAGGGCAGCACGGGAGTGCCTCGGTTCCTTTACTCATTCAACCAACACTGGGCGCTTTTTCTGGGCCTGACCAGGGACACAGTGAACAAGACACACAGCCATCCCTGGCCTCTTGGAGCTGAGAGTCTAGTGGGGAGCCAGGCAACACAGCCGTCGACAGAAGAATTCAACAACCACAGGCTCAGAGCGGCAAAGGGCAGGCTCCAGAGGGGCTTGGGGAGGGGGATGACCGGAGGGGTGATCAGGAAAGTCCCCTCGAGGGAGATATGTACACTCAGACCTGGAGGGCAAGAATCAGTCGCCTTGGAGAGAGCATCCCAGGCGGAGAAAGAGAGAGCACCCCTGAGGCTAGCGAGAGCTGACCTGTTCAAGGACAGTCTGTGAGTCATATAGAGAGCTGACCTGTTCAAGGACAGTCTGTGAGTCAAACAGAGGGGCTCCAGGCCACACCCAGGAGGTGAAAGAGGCCGTGGAGTGAAGGAAGTTAGGCGTGCGTGGAATGCGACCCCACCTGCACATGTTTAAAAGATGCTTTGGGCTGTTCGGTAGAGAACAGGCCAGAAGGAGGTGGGAGAGGAAGCAGCCACCCAGATGAGCATCAGGGACTGGTCCAGGGGGAGGAGGCGGCTGATGGAGGAATTGGGGGTGGGGGATCAGGGGACAGCAAACGGGGCCCTAGGGGCCAGCAGGTGTGGACACGTCAGCCCAGGGGAGGGTGAGGACCAGCTCACCTGAGAGGAAGTCCCGCACCTGCCGGATGAGGAGCTGCGTGCGTCTGACGTCCTCCTCCATCTGGGAGCGGCTGGCGCTCACCTGCGTCTCCAGGCGCTGAGTGTCCGACTGGACCTGTGAGGCAGCCTCCTCCGCTGCCCTGATCTGCGGACACATGCTGTGGGTCAGCGGCCGTTGAAGCCCCCGAGGGAGCCTCTCGGCGGCCCCCGTGGAGGGTGGGGGTCTGCAGGCATCGGCTACCCAGGATCCACCCGGGAGACATGTAACTAGCTTCGTTTGGCCTCACAAGAAGTGATGTAGAAACACTGGCCTCCGTCTCTCACTTGCCGTGGTGCGTGGCGCCTGCTAAGTCGCTTAGGTCGTGTCCGAGTCTTTCGTGACCCCATGGAGTTATCGCCCGCCAGGCTCCTCTGTCCATTGGGGATTCTCCACACCAGAGTACTGGAGTGGGCTGCCATGCCTTCCTCCAGGGGATCTTGCCGACCCAGAGACTGAACCCGAGTTCCTTACGTCTCCTGCACCAGCAGGCAGGTTCTTTACCACCAGAGTCACCAAAGATGCCCTGCTTGCTGTGGGGCCATGGGGGCAAGTCAGCTGACCCCTCTGGGACTGTGTCTCCTGGCTGCCAAATGGGAGCTCTGACTCGCCCAGGGGCTCTGTCCCCTCTGCCTCCTCCCCCTACGGGTGCCTGCCACCCCCTGCCACACCTACCATCTGCTTGGTCTGCTGGAGCTGGGCACCGAAGCCCTGCAGCTGCTCGGCCACCTGCCCCGCCGTCTGCAAGGCCCCACCTGCCCTGGGGAGGGCGCCTCTGCAGCGGGAGCCACAGGCCGTGCCGTTGTCTCGGGGACAGAGCTCCCCGGGGCAGGCTCCCGGGGTGCAAGGCATCTCCCTGGAGCTACCACAGAGCTGCGGAGAGATGGGGGGCGTCAAAGGGGGAACCCGAGGCTTTGCAACAACCACTCCCATCCCACACCTGGGAAGCCAACAGCCGACAGACATGTCCATGGCAACCAGGCCCCCAGGCTAGACGGTTGGCTTGGTCACTGCTGAGCAGTCCATGCAGGGGCTGAGGGTCAGGATGGGTTGGGTGGTGGTGGAGTTTACACGGCCCCCGTGGGAACAGGGGGGACAGCCATTGGTGCGTGACAAGCCGAGCAGGGGGACCAGAGGGGGAAAGTTGGGCTCCGTGACAGGAGTCACCTGGTTGATGGTGGGCGTCAGATCAGGCACAGAGGCCATCTCCAGCCTCAAGGCCGCGAGCTGGGGACCACCGGCTCCTGGTCCCCCCGCCACATGCTGCTCCAGCCTCTCCGTCTCTCTCCGGCTGTCCTTGAGCTGCAGCAACCGGCGGGAGCTGTCCGAGACCTGCTGAGCGGCCTGGGACGACCGCTGGTGGGCTGCAGTCAGCATGCGGAAGGCTCCTGGTGCACAAGGGGAAAGAAGAGAGGTCATCAAGCCAGCTCTGGAGCCCCCAGACCTGGAGGTGGAGGACCAGCGGGAGGGGAGCCGAAGCCTGGCCCGGCGTGGGGTCTCCACGCTCCCCCCTCCCCCCCGCTCACCTGAAGGGTCGGCGCTGCTTATCTTTTCAAACTGCTCCCTCTTGCTCTGATACATGACGAGGAGGAGATTGAAGCTCCTGTCCAGGCTCCCCAGGTCTCCTGGGAGGGACAGAGTCTCCTCCTCCACGGGCAAATCCAGCTGCAGGCCCTGAAGTGTCCGCCTAAGGTAGGGGGAGATGCTTCCACTAAAATACAGGAGAGGGGCTGCCTTCCCAGACCCAGCCATCCCCCCGGAGAAGCTACCGAGTCAGGAGAAACAGAGGCCATCAGAGAAAGCCGCAGACAGGAGAGGATTCTTCCAGGCAAAAGCCGGCCCCGGCTCCCTCCATCCCTTCACAGGCAGATGCATAAAAACCTCTCCTTCCTGGACGGTTGTGACCCTGACGCTCCCAGCTCTCCTCCGTGTCCCCACACCAGCTTCCAGGAGGGGCTTCCCTGACCCTCTCCTTCTGGGCTCCCTACAGGCTGCCGTCAGCCATGCCTGGACCCCAGGCTCCCAGGTCTCTCCTCTTCCCACTGGGGCTCCCAGAGCTGCTGACCCGCCAATCCGTTTCAGCCCAAAGGGAGTCACCTGCCCTGACCCATCGTCACTGAGTTTGCAGAGATTTCTCCCTCCTAGGCCCTCTGCAGCTCCACGTAATTATTTTCTGCCACCAGCCTCCCCTTCTCCGCGGCCAGGGTCTGCCCCATGCAGACTATCCTACAGGAGGCCCCTCCAGGCCAGCACACCCAGCCCACCAGATGCCCGCAGGCTCCCTGCTTGGCTCTGAGACCGATGCCAACCGCACACCTGGGTGGCTCGGGCCCCCCCCGCCGCCACGGTCAGTGAGGGCTCAGGGAAGGCAAAACTCATTATGAAAACTTCAGAACCAAACCTCACTGAGAAGAGGCCTCTGCTGGTAGGAGGGGGCTGTGGGTGGGACTGCTCCCCTTCCAAAGGCAAACGCAAGTTATTTTCAGAGCCCTGCCTCTTGGATGCCCTCCACCAGGGTGACTCATCCAAAGCTGATGCCCGCAGGCAGCGCCGGGCACTTGAAAGAAGGCCGGGCTCGGGTTCGCACCTGCACTCCTGGTCCCCCTACTCTGCCCCTCTGTGGACACCTGCTTCCGTCACATCACTAAGCTGTGCCTGTTTCCTCACTGGCAAGACCAACATAGTAACACCCACCCCACCAACCTCCCAGGACTGCAGTGACGGTGAAAAAGAGAGGCGTCCATGAGAAGGCTTGAAAGTGAAGTGTGGAAGTTACTCGGTCATATCCGACTCTTTGCGACCCCGTGGACTAGCCTTGCAGGCTCCTCTGTCCATGGGACTCTCCAGGCAAGAATACTGGAGTGGGCTGCCATTTCCTTCTCCAGGGGATCTTCCCGACCCAGGGATCGAACCTGGGTCTCCTGCATTGCAGGCAAGTTCTTTACCTTCTGAGTCACCAGGGAAGCGCTAGGAAAAGGCTTGGTAGATGGTAAAGGGCTGTAAGCAACATGTGCCCCTCTGTGGACCCCCATGGCTCAGCAGGGAGAGGGAATGACCTGATGGAGAAGACGGCATTGGCCACCTGGGCCACCTCCTGCTCCGTGACCAAGGCGTCGCGGAGGGTGGCTTGGATCTGCTCCATCTTGCTCTTGGCATCCAGCATCCGAGAGGCCAGGCCGGGGTCCTCCAGGCCCGGCCGGGGCCACAGGCCGGTGGTGGCATTGCGGAGGCCGGCCAGGCGGAGGGCCCGCTCCCGGAGGCCGCCGTCATAGGTCTGGAAGCAGGGGTGGCAAGCCACGCACACTGGGGCGCGGTCGCAGTAGCCCCGCTGGCACTGGTCACAGCGCGGCCCCGTCAAGCCTGGGCGGCAGAGGCAGCGGCCGGAGGCCTTGTCGCAGCCCGGCCCCTCGGTGCCCCGGAAGTCGCAGTCACAGGCTGGGGCGGGAGAAAGGAGGACATGGGGACACAGGGCAGGGGGGATGGGGGACACGGAGACATGGGGACACGGGGATGGGCTACAAGGGACAAGGACTCTCATGGGCTGCCAGGGCCCTGCCCCCGTGGACCAGACAGCACAGACCCACACGCCCCCCAGCACAAGCCCACCCGCGCACGCACCCCCCACGGCGTCTGCACCGCCCCGCCCCCAGCCCCCGCCACTCCAGGAGCGCACCTCGGCATCCCGCGGCTGCCTCTCCGTAGGTCCTGTCGGGACACTGGCGGATGGCTGCGGCGCGGCAGGTCAGGCCCCCGAACCCTTCGCGACAGGCGCACTGCCCTGTGAACTGCGGGGAAGAGCCGGTCAGCGAGCGGGACTCCCCGGAGCACCCCAGCAGCAGGGGCTCCGGCCAGGACGCAAGCTCCGCGGTCAGACCCAGGACAGCCCCGCCGTAGGCGCACGTATTCGGGCCTGCCAACGGCCGAGAGCCGCGGGGAGGGACGGACGCTCGGGGGAGGCTCTCCAGGGGCGTGGGGGCCGGCCCACATACCTCGTTGCACTGGGGGCCGAGGGAGTTGTGCGGGTCGCAGGCACAGGGCTCGCAGCCCCGGCCGCTGGCCAGCTTCCAGTGGTGGGGCGCACACTGCTCACACTTGGGGCCCACTACGTGGGGCAGACACACGCAGCGCCCGGTCTCCTCGTCACACGGCATGTCCCCCCGGGCGCCCAGGACGCTACAGTCACAGCCTGCACAGGAGCGGGGCTGCTGAGCTGGGGAAGGGGCACCCAAATCTGCCCTCCACCCCACCCCCCCAAAGGACGTGCATCAGGGAGAAGAACCAGGCGGTGCCGCTCCCCCGCAGAAAACCTGGCTGACTCACGAGGCCGCCGCGCTTTCCCACCAGTCCCAGCACCTGGCCGCTTGGCCACCCGCCTGCCCTCCCGCGGGCGGGCTCCGTCCTGCCTTCTGAGCCAGGCCTGCCAGAGGCTGCTGGCACAGCTCCTGGCACACCGCGCAGGGGGAGCAGGGCCGGCCGCAGACCTGCTGGCCCAGCCCCAGGGCTGCCTGCCCCGCCCGATGGCAGGCTTGGACCCTCTACTCACGGTGGCAGCCCTGCGGGTTGGAGAAGGTGAGCCCTGTGAACCCCGGCTTGCACAGATCACAGCGTTCCCCCTGCACGTGCTCCTTGCACACACACTGGCCAGTCACTGGGTCACAGGGCGCCCCTGGCACTGCCCCGTCGGGATCGCACTCACAGGCTGCAAGACAAAGGCGGCGCAGGGGGCAGACAGGGAAAGCAGAGCTTAGGAGCACATTCTGGTTCAAATTCTTGTCCCCTCCCCCCACTTCCTGGCTTACGACCTGACCACCTTAGTCAAGCTATTTAAGCCCCCTGTGCCTCAGTTTGCTCATCTGTAAAATGGGGATGACTATATAACACTCATAGGGCCTCTTATGAGGAATAAAGCAGGTGGAACAGGGCTTGGCACATGTTGCTGTGCTGTGCTGTGCTGTTCTGAGTCGCTCAGTGGCGACCGACTCTTTGGGACCCCATGGACTGTAGCCCGCCAGGTTCCTCTGTCCATGGAATTCTCCAGACAAGTATACTGGACTGGATAGTCTATCCCTTCTCCAGGGGATCTTCCCAACCTAGGAATCGAACCGGGGTCTCCTGCATTGCAGGCACATTCTTTGGAATTCATTGCAATGTGGATTCTCCTGCATTGCTAGCTGAGCTACCAGGGAAGTCCTTGGCACGTGTTAGGTAGTACGAAAGTTTCGGTTGGCATGATATACTGAACAAACCACTCTGCGGCCAGCACTGAGCTGGGCACTCTTGCATGTTGCCTTATGTAATCCTATCATGATCCTGAGAATTGACCATGCTTACCCCTATTGTACAGATGAGGAAACTGAGGCTCAGAGATGTTCCAATAACATACTCAAGGTCATACAGCAAGTACTGCTGGAAAGAGAAGTCAAACTCAAGCTTTTCTCATTCTTTCCATAAGCAGATAATATCAACAGCAAGTGAAGCAACTTTCTTTCACCCTAACGCCTGGGCGCCTTTCACAGCTTTCAAAACAGAGACTCTTACTTCTTCTGGAAAGTCTTGCCTGATTAATCCACCTGAATCAGAGTGTTTTCGATTCAAGCTGTACAAACTCACTGGCCCTTGCTGCATGAATGCTAAGTCACTTCAGTTGTGTCTGCCTCTTTGAAACTCCACAAACTATAGCCCGCCAGGCTCCTCTGTCCATGAGATTCTCCAGGCAAGAATACTGGAGTGGGTTGCCATGCCCTCCTCCAGGGGATCTTCCTGACCTAGGGATCGAACCTGCGTCTCTTGGGGCCCCTGCATTGCAGGTGGGTTCTTTACCACTGAGCCACCCAGGAAGCCCTATTGACCCTTGTGGATGTGTTTAGTCACTCCTGGGTGACTTATATTTCTTCAATAAACGTTCCTAAAGCATCAGTTATTTATCTGTCATTGTGCTAGGGCCCAAGGATACAAGAATAATCCCTGCCATGAAGGAGTTCTTAATGCTGGCGGAAACAGAAAAATAAGCAAGCCACATTACAACATGGTAAAGGCAGGTAAACGCACAAAGTGCGCCTTCATTTTCCTGTGTGTATGGTTTCTACTACCAAATAGTCTGTGTGTTTCCTGACAGCAGGAACTGTATCTGATATTGACTTTTTTCTTTCCTATGCTCAAAAAGGGCTTCCCTGGTGGCTCGGATGACAAAGAATCTGCCTGCAATGCAGGAGACCCGGGTTCAATCCCTGGGTTGGGAAGATTCCCCTGGAGGAGGGCATGGCAACCCACTCCAATATTCTTGCCTGGAGAATCCCATGGACAGAGGAGCCTGGCGGGCTGCAGTCCGTGGTGTTGCAAAGAGTCAGACACGACTGAAGCGACTAAGCGGCAGCATACTCAAAATAAGTTCTACATAATGACCGATTGACTGACTGACATCCAGAGAGGTTAGGTGACTTGCTCAGGAGGGCACGGCCAAGTTAAAAACAATTGCCCCCAAGTCTTCATGCTTCCTGAGGGCATGTGAGTCCCCAGGGATGTGTGCTTTGTTGAGCCCAGAGCAGATGGGGATTAATAGACTGATGAGGCCCCGGGGTCCCCGGAGCCCCTACTCACGGATACAGGTCTCCTGAATGGGAGCACCAGGACGCCGGTTCCGGAAATAGTGCAGTTGACACCGTTCGCAGTTCCTGCCCTCAGTGTGGTCCCGGCAGTTGTCACACACACCTCCATGTGCCCCCTGGCTGGCAGCAAACACAGCTGGATCGAAGTGACATGTCTCTGAGTGTCCATTGCAGTCACACCCTGAAAAAGGAGATTCCTGGGGTTGACGCTAGACCTGCATCATTGGCATCTACAAGGCACGCTCCACGCTAACTCGCTGGCATCCCCAGTGATTCTGTAAGATGCCCAGGTCTGAGAAACGGGGAAACTGAGGCCCAGGGAAACTTGTCTAATTTATTTCGGTTCATACAGCCAGTAAGAAAGAAAAACGGAGAACGCGGGCCTCCCAACTCCCAGCATGGAGACTCATCCCAGAATGATATCCGTGTGGGGCCAAAGAGAGAGCCATTCGAATGCCCCATGCCAACCCTCCCCCACTGCCACCACGGGTCTCCTGCTGGGTCACTGTCCTTCTCTAGGCTGGGACCCTGGCTGTCCTCATTTATGGAGGGAAGGGCCCTGCCCCCAGGGGTCCATCTGAAAGAGAAAGAATGACAACAGGGAGACCAGGTGTGTCCTACGCAGGATAAAGCACTGGAGAGGCTGGAGGAAGGAGGACCTGGGTTAGCACAAATGGCGTGTGGCATCAGAAGCTTGAACCCACCCATGGTCCCTCTGAGGTCTAGGCGGTGGGAGGATGCGACTCACATGCCCTCTGCTTCCCCAAAGAGCAAGGAGAGCTTTAGTTACAGGGGCAATTCGGTTTAGATTCAAATATTAATAATAAAGACTAGATTCTCCCCGGGTCCCAGAGGAGGTCATCATGGCCCAGAGGGGCCAGCACCCCAGCCAGTGGTTGCAGGGGAGGTGGGGGATCCCAGGCTCATACTCTGGCATTCGTGGGGGTCCTGGTCTTCCGCGGGTCTCCAGGGCCGGTTGTTGTAGAAGGGCGCGCAGCGCTCACAGTTGGGTCCGGCGGTGTTGTGCTGGCAGACGCAGACCTCATGGACCTGGGGGCGGGGCCATCGGTCACCAGAAGGAACCATCATAGAAGTGTCCCAGGGACAGACTTGCCCTCTCCACTCTGACCCTCCCGTTCCGCTTAGATCCCAGGGTCCACCTCGGACCCCAGCTCTTCCAGCCTGCACTGAGCTCCTGTGACACTCCCAGAGGTGGGCTTGTGTGGTGCGCGTGTGCCTGTGTGTACATACATGTGTGTGTGCATGCATGCACATCTACACTGCTCCTCCTGTTGGGTTTTTAAAAGCTCAGTCCTTGCATTTGGCCATCCCCATACCGCCCAATGCGAAACAGCGCCTGGAAGGTGCTCACACAGCCTTGTTGGTAAACTGCGATTCTTGTGGGCCCTCTGGAGATTTATATTCCAACAAGCTATAACTGCAGTTGTTTGGCTAATGAGACTGTGATGATGAATTGTTACTAGACTCATTAAGGTACAGAAATAGAATAGCAATTGTGTGCTAATCGTCTTCCAAATTAAGCTCACCACCCGTCGGCTGGCATCGAGGACCTGCACTGTGTTTTCTCCATGCTCACCCTCCACTCGCTCCTAACAGCACAGCTGAGCTGAACCGGCTGCTCCCTGTATAAGCCCCACTTCTCCCCACCTTGTGGCCTGTACTGATGTTTTTCTTTCTTCCTAGAAGTCCCTTCTCGCTCTATTCACCAGCGAGATCCTGCCAGCTGGAATGGCACATCCTTCATCAGGGATGCCTGCTCCCTCTAACTCCATAGATTTCAACTTTGGACGCACTTAAGCATTATTTGAGGAGCTTTGTAAAAAAAAAAAAAAAAAATGTATATATACATATATCAATGCCCAGGCCCAATTCCATCCAATCTCAGAGACAAGGCCCAGACGTCAGTACTTTGTAAAGTGGTGTTTCCATGGTGTAGGCAGAGTTGAGAACCACTGGGGCTGGGCAAGCCCTCGCCCTCCTCTACATCCTCATATGCCAGCGATCATGCTCAGCCTGTGTTCTGGTCTTGTGTTTTTGGGCCCTAACGGATGACATATCCCTAGCACTGGTCTGCCTCTGGCCTCCTCTGCAGCCTGGGGGAAGCGCTGGCCCAGAAAGTAAAAAGGAAAAGGCTGCCCAATGCTCCTGTCCCCTTATTTTGCCTAGCAGGCCACCTGATAAGATTTCATCCTAGCCTTTATCACTAGAACAAGTATCCTGCTTCCGTATGTTAATATTGTAGAAGAACCAGGAAAGTGAAATGACAGCTCCCTCTGCTTCTTGGTCCAAGGGTCTCTCTCCTCTGCTGATGGCTCTCACGCTTGGTTTCCCAGCAAACTCCCCTGGGTCACTTGTTAAGCTGGAGCTTCTCTTTCTATCACTCACGCATCTGACTCGGCTGCTCTGAGGTGAACTTAGCATCCGTGTTAGACTCTGTTCTCTCATCCTGTCCCATATCTCACCTCTAAATGGGACTTCAAAGTCAGCAAACTGAGGGCTCTCAATCCTGGCAAGATGTTAGAATCACTGTATTATTGTAATAATAATACAATTAGAGTGTCTGGAGGTAGGGATCTGGGCGATCTTTTTAGCTCCCCAGGAAATGATGACGTGTAGCCAGGGCTGAGAATCAATGCCTTAAGCTCCCTGCAACACCCATGCATATACTTCTACGTACATGTATACTTATATATATACGTCTGTGTTACTGAATAAAAATCATCTCAAATCATAAAGCAGGTCCAAAGAAGTGCTACCAAATGGGACCTTGAAAACGATAACCGTTTACACTCATCTTCGCCATCGCTAAAATAGTAAATACTCAAGTCTTAAGTGTAGTGACCCTCCCCTCTCCAGGAGTCCCGAGGATGCCCGCAGTCTGCCCTAGCCCTGCCCGCTCCCCTCTCCCTTCCTGCCCTGGGCTGCCACCTGCACAGCGGTGGAGGGGCCCGCAAGAGTTCTGGAACTGGGGGCGCAGCGGTCCGCGTGGCCGTTACAGAAGCAGCTCCCTTGCAGACGCAACTGGGACACAGCGTAGTAGGCGCTGGGAGGGTGGTAGCCCCTCTGGGGCACAGGCGCCAGCTTGGTGAAGTTGACCCTCAGGTTGGTGATCGCCCCCAGCTCTGCAGGGGATGAACAGCAAGGAGGGAGGGGGCAGATGTGGGGGAAAAAGGAAAACAAAAGAATTTAGACGCAGTCTCCTAGGGCAGGACGATAAGGAAAGGAACTCTGGTCTCACCACCCATCTTCCCCAACCCTCCCACAAGAGAAAAGACCCCTCACCACCCTGACTCGGGCCTTTTGAGTAGCTGGGCCAGCACCATACCCCTACGGGCTTAAGCAGGGCCGGTGTCCAATCCAACCACACTGACAGAGGCAGAAAAGACTAGGAAATGTCCACAATCTGAGTTGCAAGCCTGTTTTGTTCTAGTCCCACAGGCTAGAGCAGTAGCCACACTGACCTTGAATTTTTTGACTTTGTGTGGCTGGGATCCCAGAGGCTAAATCCATAAGGTTGAGATGGACCTGCAGAGAGGGGAGGTAAGGGGAGACTCAAGGAAGAGGTGAGCTTTGGCCCAAGCCCAGAGGTCCTCTTTTCGATTCAGTGCCCTGCCAAATGTCTTGAGGGTGTCCAGAGGGCTCCTTCCCAGGTGGCATGGTGGTAAAGCATATGCCTGCCAATGCAGGAGACATAGGAGATGTGGCTTCCATCCCTCAGTCGGGAAGATCTCCTGGAGGAGGGCATGGCACCCCACTCCAGTATCCTTGCCTGGAGAATCCCATGGACAGAGGAGCTTGTCAGGCTACAGTCCGTGGGGTCGCAGTCAGACATGACTGAGCACACACTCACACATACTTCTCCTAGAGGGGTCACTGTTGGGGAGCTCAGGAAAGACAGCAAGGCTCTGCCCGAGGGAAGGGGAGAGTTCTCATGGATTCCCCAAAGCCTGGGTGACCACGTAAGTGACGGGAAGTGGGAAACCTCGCCCTATGCCTATTTTTCAGGGTGCCCTCTCCTACCTTGGCCCCATTCGGGCGCCCATTAGGCCTCTGGGGCAGAGGCTGGCACCGAGCATCCTGCCAGCTCTGGGGTTGGCCCTGGCGGACCCAGGGGAAGGCGGAGCTGCAGTCGGCAGCCAGGTACTGGTACACCTGCCAGGTCTCGCCGAAGTCCGAGGAGCGCTCGATCAGCATGCCAGCAGGCATAGGCCCCTGCAGGGACACACGGGGTGACGGGGGCGGCGCTGAGTGACCCCGCCTGGGGGACACGGTCACAGAAAGACGCTCTTAGTGCTGATGGCCCCTGAGAACCACAGTGAGGAGGGAGAAGGAGGGCTGAATGGAGCAAGTGGGCTCAGGAGTACTGCAGTCCAATCCTCCTGGCAAACCACGGGCCCCAGCAGGTTTTACCGTCTTCTGAAAAGTGAGAGACAACTGATCTGACTTCCAGAAGGCACGATCCCTACTCAGCCCACCATCCAGGCAGTCAAGCCAGAAAATTCTCCCACTGGGCTTCCTACAGGCAAACACTGATTCTGTCCTTTCCTCTTTTTTCTTCCATACCCATGGTCATAGCTCAGGCCTCTGATTGCGCTGAGCCTGGATTCCTGCAACAGCCTGGAACTCAAGCCCAGCCTCCCACACTTTTTAAGATTCTTATATAGGGCTTCCCTGGTGGCTCAGATGGTAAAGTGTCTGTCTGCAATGCAGGAGACCCAGGTTCTATCCCTGGGTTGGGAAGATCCCCTGGAGAAGGAAATGGCAGCCCACTCCAGTAGTCTTGCCTGGAAAAATCCCATGAACAGAGGAGCCTGGTAGGCTACAGTCCATGGGGTCGCAAAGAGTCGGACAGCAGTGAGCAACTTCCCTTTCACTTTCCTTCATATATGTGAAGACATGTGGTATCCGTCTTTCTGTCTGTCTTCATTCACTTATCAGAATGCCCTCAAAATCCATTCATGTTGTCCCAATATCTCCCTCCTTCTTCATGGCTGAATATTCTAGACTCTGTGTGTGTGTGTACACATGTGTGTGTATGTGTGTGTGTGTGTGTGTATGTGACATTTTCTTCACCCATTCATCCATTGATAGACACTCAGGTTGTTTTCATCTCCTGGTTATTGTGAATAATGCTGCAATGAACACGGGCGTTACAGACATCTCTTGGAGACAGTGACTTCATTTTCTTCCAACATACAACCAGAAGTGGGATTGCAGGATCATATGGTAGACGTTTTTTTAATAACTTTTTGAGGAACTTTCATACTGCTTTCCACAGTGACTGTACCAATCTACATTCCCTCTAAGAGTAAACAAGTGTTCCCTTTTCTCCACATCCTCACCAACACTTACCTCAACTTTTTTATTTTGGCCGCGCCACACGGCTTGCGGGACGTTCCCCGACTACAGGTATTAAACCCAGGCCAAGGCCGTGAACGCCTAGAATCCTACCTGCTAGGCCACCAGGGGACCCCCTGATCTTTCTGATGATAGCGATTCTGACAGGGGTAAAGTGACACCTCACTGTGGTTTTCACTTGCTTTTCCCTGATGCTGAGCATCTCTTCATGGACCCGTTGGCCCTCCGTGTGTCCGCTTTGGAGGATTATCTATCCAAGTCCTCTGCTCACTATTCTTGAATAAATCTGAACTCCTGACCATGCCACTGTGCACCTCCATCTCCTCAAGTCCTCAGTCACAGCCCGTTTGCTCCCTCCTCAGAGCCTTTGTTCACGTGGCTTCCTTTGCCTGGAATACTCCTCTCCCCTGGTGGGTTCTTTCTTTTGTTCTCAGCTAAATGTCACTTCCTCACAGAGATCTTTTTATACCCACCTAACCTGTGTTCCTCTACCCACGCTCTGCCCACCCACCACATCATTTCCTATTCTGGGATCTCATTTGCTGCTGTCGTAAATGTCACCACAATTTCCCATCACTTATTTGTTGGTCTCCTGTTTTTTTTTAATTTTTCTCCCACCAGACCAGGGTTTCCCAACCTTGGCACTGTTAATATCTGGAGTTGGATGATGCCTTGCCGTGGGGACTGTCCTCATCATTACAGGACGGTTAGCTGCACCCCGACCTCCACTTACTAGATGTCAATAGCATGCCCACAGCTGTACCAACCACAAATTGGTCTATAAATGGCCAAATATAACCTGGTTGAGAACCACGACAGTAAACCACAGGCACCACCTGTCTAGCTGGTTCATAGTTGTACCCCCAGCATCTAGTACATAGTAGTCATTCAGTACATTTGTTGAATGAATACATCGATCTTTCACCCACTCTTCTTCTCCCCATTTACATCTGTAAACTCATCTCTCATCAGTCTGTAGCCTTCCACATCCTTACCTCTAACCACCATATATACATTTGCCCCTCCCCCAATTATATATGTTCTTGTCTCTTGCTTCTTGATCTTTGTACTTTGCTATTCTCTTTGCCTGGAATGAACTTAACCTTCATCGGGTTATTACCGGCCTAAGAAGTTTCATCTTCCCGTGGATGCATTCTCTGACCATCCCCACCAAAGACAGATCAAGCTGGGTGCCCCCTTGCTAATGTCCCTAGTACTTCTTCCTACCAACATCAGAGCACACGTCCCACTGTCTTGCTACTGGTTCTTTGTCTTCCCTATTTATACCAAAGCAATTTGAGGATTGTGATCTAGTTTTATTCAGCTTTTTAACAGCATATAATCTATGTTCAATATGTGTGTAGCAAGAATGGACAAATAAATGAATGGGTGATGACAAAGCAATGAGACTAAGAGTATCCATCCAAAGGAATGCTGCCCTTCAAAGTTGTCACCATTAGAGACTGGGCATTTATTCAAATGGCTCTAGCATTTCTCAAAATATTTGAGACCTATTCTTGAGGCTTCCTTGGTGACTCAGAAGGTAAAGAATCTGCCTGCAATGCAGGAGACCCCTGCATTGGGTCAGGGGTCTTCCCTGGAGACACTGCATCTTCCCTGGGTCAGGAAGATCCCATGGAGAAGGAAATGGCAACCCATCCAATATTCTTGCCTGGAGAATTCCATGGACAGAGGAACCTGGTGGGCTACAGTCCATGGAGTTGCAAAGAGTTGGACATGACTGAGCGACTAACACTTTCACTTTTATCATTCTTGAGGTGAGGTTCTTAAAGCAACTTCCTCAGTCATGTAGGATATTAGGTCCTATTGCTTTATATTCACAGCTCAATATTACCTATCCTGATCATCTATTCTCGTCAACCAAGCTTTATCATTAAATATTTGACTATTTCTGTAGAGAGAATAAAATCAACTCTGTAAAGGAAAAGAAAAGACCTTGTCACTAATGCACGAAAATGTGCCCTCCAAAAGGCATATCTCCAAAGGCTAGACTCAAGGCAAAACCTGAGAAGTAATAGCACTGAATGAGCTGATGGCTCTGAAAGCACATCTCACATGTGGCTTGGCCAGTTCCTTGATGTTGGTTAAACTCAATCTCATCAGCAAAGTTATTAAAACACAGTATACCAAGAATATGCAACTGTATAAGTGGCCATTACACAACTGTATAAGTAGAACTGGTCTTGGAAGAGTTGAATTAATTAGACTGGCTAAGGATGGGGGTGCAGAGAGGTAGGTGATAACAGGGGGCCCGGAGGTGCCACTGATCTCCCGGAAGTGGTACCTCTGCTGTCATAATATAGGCTCAGGGTTAAGTGTTGCCCGAACCTGAGGAAGGGAGACCCACCCAGCATGTGGTACCATTACCTCCAGCCTGAGGAGACAAGGACCCTGGGCTCCTCATGAGTCCAAGCCCACATGGCCCAGAGTCCCCCCTCTCTTATCCACTGCCATTCCCAGGAAGCATACCTTAAAATCCATCATGATGTCCTGAAGCTGGAATTTCCCATCCAGGTCCAGCTGCAGAATGACAGGGCTCACATCTGGAAAGACACAAAACCCAGGAACTTTAGAGCAGAGACGGTCTACCTTCCCAGGCTTCAGGAAATCAGAAACTCTCTGACTCCAATTTTCCTTCTCAGAGAGGCATGGTACCAGTAATGTTTCTACTTATATCACCGATTCAAGATCCCATGCCTTCTCGGCCAAATTTCCTTCCCACTGTCACTTGATGTCTTTAAAACCTTTAGACTTTCAACTCCTCAGCCCAACACAGGTCTGTTCCCAAAGCCCAGTTCCTTCAGCAAGCCCACTGCGACTAAGTAGAATGAAATGAAGGCATTTCTCTCTCTTATTACCTTTTCATTAAGCTCCAATAAATTCTACCTACAATATCTGAAAGGCATCAAATACAAAGACAGAAGTTTCTGCTCATCAACCACCCATGTCCCACCACCATAAGAAAGACGTGGGAAAACCCAAAGGTCCCCAGGGCACCCTGCACATCCTACGGGAGCCTGACATGCATGGGCAGGCACTTACCGTTCTGCGACTGCCACCAGCGCATCGGACCTGAGGACGAAACCACGTTCTCCACTCGGTGACCGTTGTAATTGTGAGGCAGCCTGGAGTCACACTTGCAGCATTTCATCTGCCACTGCGGAACAGGGAGACGCCAGAGACTCAGAGGTAGGGCCTTTGTATACTGGGAATTCTCCCGCCAAAGAATTGATGCTCTTGAACTGTAGTGTTAGAGAAGACTCTTGAGAGTCCCTTGGACTGCAAGGAGATCCAACCAGTCAATCCTAAAGGAGATCAATCCTGAGTGTTCATTGGAAGGACTGATGTTGAAGCTGAAATTCCAATACTTTGGCCACCTGATGCGAAGAGCTGACTCATTGGAAAAGACCCTGATGCTGGGAAAGATTGAAGGCGGGAGAAAGGGATGCCAGAGGATGAGATGGTTGGATGGCATCACTGACACAATGGACATGAGTTTGAGTAAACTCCGGGAGTTGGTGATGGATAGGGAGGCCAGGCGCACTGCAGTCCATGAGGTCACAAAGAGTCAGACATGACTGAGTGACTGAACTGAACTGAACTGACCCACAGGAGAGAAGCCCAGGGTGTCCAATCAGATGGAGCTCTGTAGGCAGGTGTCCCAAGGTCAGGAAGGTGGAGGAAGTCTGTAGCCCTGGGGCTGAAGGCAGTCTCTTCCCCATGAAAATCTGGGTTAAAGTGGGCAGCCAAGGAGGAAACAGCCTCACCAGGGAGGTCCCCCCAAAACATCACCTTCCCTGGTCTGCCCTTGCCCTGGAGTGAGACAAGAGACAGAACTGAACCCCATGGGCTCCAGAGCAGGGCAGAGATCAAGGAAAAGAACACAGCCAGAGGATTGGCCCTTGTTCTTTTAGTTTGTCCATAATGCATGAATATATGTTTGCATATGTTTGCATGTTTTTGCCCTGGCGTGTGCGCGCACACACCCCCCACTGAGACACCATGACCTTGCCTATGGTCTTCATGCAACACACGTAAAACCTGTTTTCTCTGAGTAACCACAGTCCCAAACCTCATGTCCAGCAGAAGGAACACTTTTCAGAGGGCTCCAGATCGACACACCTGTTAAAGCAAGGCTTGGACGAGAACCTCCCTGAATTGCAAGTGCTTCTGGGCAGAGGCGACGGTACCTCCCCACACCCCCTGCCTCTGTTTCCCCTAAGCCTCCACCCACCAGAACCAGGAGAAAGCTCAGGCAGCCGTCTCTGAGGCCTTGCAGCCCCTGAACCTTGGCCCCATCCAGGGAAGGCCCTAAGCTGAGGAGGCTGATACCGCAGAATGGGTGATATCTGCTGAACCTGTCAAGCTGACTGCTCAGTCCCGAAGGGAAGAGTTAACATGCCGAGTCTGTGCCTTGAGTTATAGAAACTCTTCACCCAACACTGCTCTGCCCCCAGCGCCACTGAACAAAGCCTGGAACAGTGGACGATGCCGGAGGGAAGCCAGGAGACCCGGCTCTGTGAGCCGCTGCTCCCACCCCATTTTCCAGCTCCCACCACCAATCTGCAAAACAGAGGATTGTCACCCTTCCTGGTGCTTGGAGGTGTCCTCATCACATCCCAAAGTGCTTTATTAAACAATAATTTTGGTATGATATAAATGAACCTATTTACAAAGTGGAAATGGACTCATAGACATAGAAAGTAGACCTATGGTCACCAAAGGGGAAAGGTGTGGGGTCGGGGGGAGGGTTAAATTAGGAGTTTGGCATTAGCAGATACAAACTATTAGATAGAAAACAGATAAACAACGAGGTCCTGCTGTATAGCACAGGGAACTATATTCAATATCCTATGATAAACTGTAATGAAAGAGAATTTTAAATGATTATGAAATACTTAAAAAAAATATTGTGGGGAGATGTTTAGTGCTCACATAATGGCTAGCACGCATGCCTTATATAAAACAGCAGCCACTGTCCATCCTTTGCTAGGCTACATTCTTCTTCACAGTAATATCTCCACTTGACATACTGTTCATTTAGTGTCCAGGCATTTGCTCACAGGGTTTGTTTGCCATCTGCCTCCCCCTGTTAGAATGTAGACTCCATGAGGGCAGAACTTACTTTCCTTTATGCTGTATTCCAGTGCTCAGCAAAGTGCCCAGCGCTTAGTAGACCCTCTATGAATACTTTTGGAATGAATAGTAAATGCTCATTTATATTATTACTCGACCCTCCCTTCCTGGGAGTTTAAAGAGAGGGGTGAGGGGGTGAGGAGGTGACCAAAATCAATATGAAATGACCAGAGTGCCGACCATGTGCTAGGTACTGTATCAAGAGTTTCAGTGCAATAACCTGTTTAAGCCTCACAACCACCCTACATGTAATATTATTCCCATTGCAGGTGTGAGAAGGCTGAGGCTCCAAGAGGCTCTGCGACTTTCCCGTTGACTGATGGCCAGTGCCGGCTCCAGCGCCAGACAGGATCCCTCCCCACGCCCTTCTCTTCTCCTTCCCTCCATCCCTCCCTCTCGGTCATTCTCTGATCTCCACTAGGACATCGCAGGAAGGAAACACAGGAAGGAGGATCATCTCTGTCTCACCCACAGGGCTCGGTCCGACCCTGAGGCTGACCACGGCAGAGGAAGTGCTCTGGGAAGAAAGCTGGTTGGTCAGGCTAACCTCACTCAGTTAGCACGGAGACTGCAGGTATGTTAGCGGCTAACACAGATACCCGAGCACTGAAAATAATCCTTTCTGGGCAAAAGCTGCCTCTTGATGGCATCTGAGTCTCCTCCAGGGTCCTATTCTGGTCCCTGGCAGCAGGCACGCCCTTCTCCCTACTCTGCCCTGCCTCTCAGAGGCAAACTTCTCCATCCCCCATCCTCTGTCTGCACTCAGCACATGTCCACCAGAGAGATGAGGGCCAGCCGCCTTCCGGTGACCTGTCATCCGGGCTCCTCTGGGCTTGCTGGAAATGGATCCCAGCCTGTTCTCTGGCCAAGAGAGTGCCAGAAACAAGGCTCTTTTTTATCTTGGGCCATGGGACACAGGAGCTAGAACAGCTCAACCTGGGACTCGGAAAATGCCCTTGATATTCCCAAATGATGGAATATTATGTAATTTTTGAAAAGACTGTTGACAGAGATTTTAATTGCATGGGGGAAATGCTTACAATGTTTTATGAAAAAAAATTATAATGTTTTATGAAAAAAATTGGGCATAAGCTTGTATATACATCATGATCACAAATACATATTTTTTTAAGGAATCAGTAGGTAGAAGGCAGTGCACCAATATATTATGGCTGATATTCAGCTATCTTGACCTACAAAAATGGCAACTGCATACAGCTTAACCTAATTACCTCTGGGAAATGGGATTACAGGTAACTTTTTTTTCTTGGTTATTTTTTAATAACTTTTGATGCCTTGAATATTAACTTTTATATCCAGGCCTTGTTTTAAACCAACTCAAAAGGCCCAGGATACTCAGCATGGGCTTGCTGCCCTGCCTCCTCCCTGTCTTCACAGTCAGTCTGGGGTACCCCAGGCCTCCACCACCTGCCTCCACGTGCACAGCAGTGAAAGACAGATCAGATGGCCTCATGAGCTGAACATCTATGTGCCTTCATCACAGTAACGTAGCTAAAGGAGGGGTTTATCTCAATCCTCAGACACAGGCTAAGCCACCAGGCTTGGGACAGGTATTTTTAAGTTGCTCTGCTTGTCAACCAGCTAGAGGGAAGGAGGCCCGAAATAGGGTGGCTTATGGCACAAGCCCACATGAAGACCAGCTGCCAGTTCCTTCTCTTTCTGGGCCTCAGTTTCGCTTTCTAGTTTATTCCTGTATGTCTACATGTAGTACGTGTGAGAGTGTGTGTGTGTGTGTGTGTGTGTGTGTGTGTGTGAGAGAGAGAGAGAGAGAGATTCTCAACACAAGCCCCTTCCCCTCATGTGTGTTACGTGCCTCTGTCTCTCCTGGGGATGGAAGCTCCCAGCCGCAGCCACCTCCCTCTCTGGGGTCATTTGGCCAGCACTCCCCTGGCCGGGCTACCTCAGAGACGCAGCGTTATTATCCATTCAGCCTGTCAGGCCCCCAGCCAACTTGGCTCCTGCTCATTCTCCGTCTGGAAAGGCTGGGCCTCTTCCCTTATCCCGGAGCTTTCTAGAAGCTCAGCATTCTGGCTGGAAGACAAACCAGACAACTACGGGAGGGCAAAGGCGACAGCGGGAGCCAGCACAAGCCTCAGTCACAGTGGAGAGGGTGGAACAAGGAAAGCAAGGCAAATCAAAGCTCTGTGTCTTTGCAGAAAAGGGAGCAAATTCTGGAGGGAAATGGGAAAACAGGCTCTGCTTAGCCATGGCCCAGCTCCCTCCCCCAGGCAAGTCAGAGACGGCCTATGTCTATCTATGGAGCTGTAGTCAGGGTCATGGCTGTCAGCCAAGGCCAAAGGAAAGACAGTCAGGATCCAAAAAAACAAAAAAAAATGCAGCTGCCTACAAGACATTCCCTCCACTTCAGCTCCCTCATTGGTAAAGTGCAGGGGTGGGATGAGATAATGAAGCTCCTTCTTGCTCTAACATGCTATTAGAATTCTCCCCAACTTCAGCTTATCTGCTCAGAGGTTAAAGACACTCCAAACAAAGAAGTGCAAAAGAAGCAAGAGAAAAATAAGGCGTTGGCCAAACATGGTACTGGAGAAACACTCTTCCCAGCAAAGTGAGCAGGGAAAGACGGGACCCTGAAGGCCTTGGTCAGCGAGGTCTCCACTAGACTCCTACTGTGATCCTTGTGTGTGTGCATGTGCTCAGTCATGTCTGACTCTTTGCAACCACGTGGACCATAGCCCAACAGGTTCCTCTATCCATGGGATTTCCCAGGTAAGCATGTTGGAGCAGGTTGCTGTTTCCTACTCCAGGAGATTGTCCTGACCCAGAGATCAAATGGGCATCTCCTGAGTCTCCTACTTGGCAGACAGATTCTTTACCATTGAGCTACCTGGGAAGCTCCTGTGATCCACAAGCCTCACCATCTCTATGTCAATGGATATTGCCAGCAAAGGTAAAAAATCAGGGCCTATTTTGGGACCAGGTGGGAGTCGAGCCCCAGTGCTATGAAGCAATTTCATGAACTAGCAGCTTGACCAAAGCCTTAACTCAGTACAGCTCTTATCTCCATCTAAACCAAGTTCAGAAAGCTCAGTTCTGAAGCTGATGACCAAAATGATGAATACCACAACACTCCAAAATTATACTCCATGAGTATAATAGCTGAGAAAAGAGGAGAAGCTAAAGGCAAAGGAGAAAAGGAAAGATATACCCATCTGAATGCAGAGTTCCAAAGAACAGGAAGGAGAGATAAGAAAGCCTTCCTCAGTGACCAGTGCAAAGAAATAGAGGAAAACAACAGAATGGGAAAGATTAGAGATCTCTTCAAGAAAATTAGTGATACCAAGGGAATATTTCATGCAAAGATGGGCACAATAAAGGACAGAAATGGTACAGACCTAACAGAAGCAGAAGATATTAAGAAGAGGTGGCAAGAATACGCAGAAGAACAGTACAAAAAAGATCTTCATGACCCAGATAACCACGATGAGGTGATCACTCACCTAGAGGCAGACATCCTGGAATGTGAAGTCAAGTGGGCCTTAGGTAGCATCACTATGAACAAAGCTAGTGGAGGTGATGGGATTCCAGTTGAGCTATTTCAAATCCTAAAAGATGATGCTGTGAAAGTGCTGCACTCAATATGCCAGCAAATTTGGAAAACTCAGCAGAAGCCACAAGACTGGAAAAGGTCAGTTTTCATTCCAATCCCAAAGAAAGGCAATGCCAAAGAATGCTCAAACTACCACACAATTGCACTCATCTCACACACTAGCAAAGTAATGCTCAAAATTCTCCAAGCCAGGCTTCAACGATACATGAGCTGTGAACTTTCAGATGTTCAAGATGGATTTAGAAAAGGCAGAGGAAACAGAGATCAAAATGCCAACATCCATTGGATCATCAAAAAAGCAAGAGAGTTCCAGAAAAACATCCACTTCTGCTTTATTGACAATGCCAAAGCCTTTGACTGTATGGATCACAACAAACTGTGGAAAATTCTTCAAGAGATGAGAATACCAGACCACCTTACCTGCCTCTTCAGAAATCTGTATGCTGGACAAGAAGCAACAGTTAGAACTGGACATGGAACAACGGACTGGTTCTAAATTGGGAAAGGAGTAAGTCAAGGCTGTATTTTGTCACCCTGCTTATTTAACTTATATGTAGAGTACATTGTGTGAAATACCAGGCTGGATGAAGCACAAGCTGGAATCAAGACTGCTGGAAGAAGTATCAATAACCCGAGATATACAGATGACACCACCCTTACGGCAGAAAGTGAAGAAGAACTAAAGAGTCTCTTGATGAAAGTGAAAGAGGAGAGTGAAAAAGTTGGCTTAAAGCTCAGCGTTCAGAAAACTAAGATCATGGCATCTGGTCCCATCACTTCATGGCAAATAGGTGGGGAAACAATGGAAACAGTGGCTGACTTTATTTTTGGGGGCTCCAAAATCACTGCAGATGGTGACTGCAGCCATGAAATTAAAAGACACTTGCTCCTTGGAAGAAAAGCTATGACCAACCTAGGCAGCATATTAAAAAGCAGAGACATTACTTTGTCAACAAAGGTCCTTCTAGTCAAAGCTATGGTTTTTTCAGTAGTCATGTATGGATGTGAGTTGGAGTAGAGAGAAAGCTGAGCATCGAAGAATTGATGTTTTTGAACTACGGTGTTGGAGAAGGCTCTTGAAAGTCCCTTGGACTGCAAGGAGATCCAACCAGTCAATCCTAAAGGAAATTAGTCCTGAACATTTATTGGAAGGACTGATGCTGAATCTTAAACTCCAATACTTTGGCCACCTAATGCAAAGAACTGACTCACTGGAAAAGATCCTGATGCTGGGAAAGATCTAAGGCAGGAGGAGAAGGGGATGACAGAGGATAGATGGTTGGATGGCATCACCGACTTGATGGACATGAGTTTGAGCAAGCTCCGGGAGTTGGTGATGGACAGGGAAACATGGTGTGCTACAGTCCATGGGGTCGCAAAGAGTCAGACACACTGAGCGACTGAACTGAACTGAGGCTCTGACCTGAGCATGATACATACATTATCTCACTTTATCCTTCCAAAATCTCTGAGGCAGGCACATTGGATCAAAAGTGGGTATCTTCATTTGACAGATTAGGAAGGCAGGTCCTAGAGAAGCTAAGAAATGTGTCCAAATCCACAGGACTAGGAAGAGAAGAAGCAGGAATTCCACTCTCGGGCTCTCTTTCTCTAATCCTTCTCATCCTGTAGTGCTTCAAGGAACACAGCAGTCACGTGACAACCATGGGACAGTGCAGGCACTAGAGTTGGTTTTCAGGATGCTCCTTTTCTTCTCCCCTAGAAAGGGCAGCCTCACCTCCTGCCCAGACTTCTCCAGAAACAGAAGTGTCCCCCTAGACCTGAGTGCAGATAGTTGGTTTGCATGCCTGGACCTCTGAACGTTCTACTATTGACAGTGATGCCTTTCGCTGCTGAGGGCAAAGAAGCAAGGCACTGCCCAGAGAGCTTCTAGGGACCTGATTCAAGAAGCAACAGGGTGAGAAGCCAGGCCAACAAAGTTGTGAGGCTACCCAAGTTTGTGTCCAGGTTTCCATCTCACCTTTCTAATCTCTTCCCTCCTTTTAACCCCACAAGACACACTCCCCAGTCCAAAACAACCAGGACCCCCAAGTTTCACATCCCACAATGCAAGTTTTGCTTCCCTCTGATAGCAACTCTCCCCCAGGGTCCTTTTCATTTTCTTCTGTCTCTTCTAAACTTGCTCATTCTTGGTCTCATTCTCTTGGGACCCTTTGCAAAAGCCACAGCTAATTTTCTGATAAGCAAACCCTTGTTGAAATATAAATGATGATAGATTAATATGACGCCTTCCCAAAGGGCATCTGAATTTTAAACAAAGAATTCAACGATGTTTCATCCAGATGAAGATTCCCAATGGCAGGAGCTTTGAAAGTTTCAGATCTGCTAAGATCTCCCAGGAAATAGGAGGGCAGATATTTTGGTCAGAGACAGGCTCAAAGTCCTCTGTGAGCAGAGGACAAGGACCTCGGATGGATATGAACACATTCTCACATTCTGTGTGTACAAGTTAGCCATGCCAGAGGTCAAGAAAACAGATGTCTGTCAAACACAGAAAGGCAGTGGTTGGTGGGTGTGTGCCTGAGGGTGTGAGAGTGCTTATGTGGGGTGTGTATGGGGGGGTGGTTAGGAGGAAGGGATGTCAACTGGCTACTGCTCCTCAGCTTGTTTCCAAGAGATAAAAATGACAGCTGTTTGGTTTACACAGCTAATTAACCTGAGGAATGCACTGTGTAAGACTGTTATTAAGGCAGCTGGATAATTAAGTTTTCCCCCAGAAAGGGAGGGAGTGGGGGATAAATAAAGCACTTAAGGGAACAGACACAACATTGGAGGAGACTTTGTCAGGAGCAGAAATCAGGGCTGGAAAGCTTCCAGGCAAAACTCCGCTGGTTCCCAAGCAGCGTGCACCAGCCCAGAGATGACTGAAGGTCATGGCTCAGCCCCTGCCAGGCCCCACCTGACAGAGACCTTGGCTGACCCGTGGGGTCACATGCAGCCCAGCCAGGAGCCTGGCAGATGTGTGAGAGCTGAACCAACAAAGGCTGAGTGACCCCCTCATTTCATGAATGGGGAAACGGCGGTCTAGACAGAAGCCATGACCTTCTTAAGGTCACGTTCCTCTTCTAAGTGTCAGAGGAAGGACCAGCCCTTGGAAGCCTTCACCGTCCTTCAGGCGACTTCACTAACCACGACTGCCTCCGGGTTCTCCAGCAGCCAGACTGAAAATCAGATGCTCAGTGGTCAGTGGGCTGGCCCAAGGGCAGGTTGACTTCAATAATTATGCAACTGCACATCCTGATCCAAGAAGAAGTGCTCAGGAGAATGACTGACAGGTGGGCCGGACTCTGCATGCAGACACAGGTCCCGGGAGGCCAGTGGGCAAGGGGCTAGGACATGCAGCCCCTTCCAGACACCAGGCTCATGGTCACTTGGCTCCTTTTTTTATGTGGGCCTCACAACAAACCTGGAGGAGGGCATGGCAACCTACTCCAGTATTTTTGCCTGGAGAATGCTGTGGACAGAGGAGCCTGGCAGACTGTAGTCCATGGGGTCTCAAAGAGTCAGACACGATGGAAGGACTCAGCAGGCACAAATACAGAAACTCACTGAAGGGGGTGCTGTCACTACTGTTTTTCAAATGAGGAACGACGGCTTGGGGAAAGCACAGGAGGAAATGAAGGTATGGAGACATCACAAACATTTTCATCCATCCCTTGGGCTTTAGGGGGAATGGTACAATGAATTTACCTAGAGGTTACCTAGGAGCTGGAAGAGAGAGAGCCAGGGGACTGGGGGGGACTTCCGCCTCAGGCTGTTTTGGTAAAGACCAGTCTGGGTTCAAGTCCGGACAGTTAATGGGTAGTCAAGGCAGGGAGACCCGAAAGAGCAAAGTCGGGCAGGGTGTAGGGGCACAAGGCAAAGCTGGCCGAGTCCTAAGTCCATTGTCAAGGCTGCAGCATGGACACAAAGGCCAATAGGATTACGCCAGTGAGACAAAAGTAGGCAGAAGAGGTAATGGGCTGACGGGCTAAGACTGACCCAGGAGAAAGCAGCCATACTCTGAGATCAGGAGCTGGCAGAGGCCATTTTGGAACTAGAAGGTGTCCCCACTGCCCCTGAGTTTCCCCAGGGTTGGCAGGGGGCAGAGAGCAATGCCAAAATGTCCAAGAGTCATAAATCCCTAGCTCACTTGCATTTATGTCATACCAGAAGGCAGGCGGGCAGCAGGTTCCGGGTGATTTTTACTGGGCTTGGGGCCCATCATGTCACCACTGCATGAAAATAGAACAGAGGCACTAACCAGGGGCTTTGACTTAATTAAGGTGTATATATGGGAGCAGGGGCTAGTAGAGAGGGATGGGGAGGTCGGGGTTGAAGGGGCAGGCCTTAGCAAGGCAGCTTGGTACTATGCCGCCTTCCTCTCCGGCTGGGCCTGGCCACTGCACCACCATCTCTAGCCACTCAGAAGACTCAGTTCCTATGCATTTCCATCAGAAGTTTGGGGGATCCCAGAACACACTCGGACGTTCCCATGGGGATGGGGATAATAAGAGCTACCTCATGGAACACTGTGAAAATTAATTGAGATAATTTATATAAAACTCTCAGTCTAATGCCTGAAACATAATATGTGCTTAATAAACTATAGCTTTACTATAATATCATTTATTAATAAAAATAAACTTAAAAACTGAAATGAGAACTCATCAGAGTTATATCTGGATTCCTAATTTTCATCACACAGCCACCCGTGTACCCAGGGAAGGTTCAGGGTCCACCCAGACCGAGGAGTATCGGTGCCTTCACGGATGTCTTCACTGCTGGCAACCCATGGCCTCTGGGAGGTGAGGCCGGGAAGAGAAAAGGAACGAGAAATCAGACAGGGCAAAGAGAGGCAGGTGGGAGAGAGAAGCTGGTTCCCCATGGTCAGCTGATTCCCAAAGAAAACTGGAGCAAAGAGCAACACGAAAGACCATTGGTCTAACACTCATTCATGGAAAAGGAAAGCGAGATTTAGAGAGGGTGATCTTTTGCCCAAGATCACACCATGAGCTAGTGGCAGACTTTGGGCTACACACTGCACTCAAGATGCCCTATCCTCTTCTCTTCCAAGAGGTTACATGGATTTATTCCCCCTGGTAGAAGAGGGGAAAAAAGAACCAATGCATTTCAACTTTCACAGCAGCAAAATAGCTGAGATTTATCCATCCTCAGGGTTGCAAAAGTCTAGACTTCTCTTCTGCAAGCTCCCATGTGTTCTCAAACTGCTGCTTAAGAGCAGGGGAGGCAGCTGGCTCCCTGGGGCATTTGAGAGAGGCAGAGGGCGGGACAGATGGAGTGTGGCCTAGAGGGAGGGAGGCCGCCCAGGCAGGCCTGGCACTGAGGGACATTCCTCAGATCTCTCAGCAGCCTCAGATCTCTGCCTGACTCCCATCCCTGAAGGGATGGCTCAGCCCAAAGAGAGGACCCAGCAGAGGACACCCTGAAAATTTTCGACATGGCTCAATGGGGCAAAATTGGAGGGTGAGTGGGAAGGGGGCAGCTGGAATCATTCTGTTGTCTGGAGAGCTCTCTACTGCCAGGTCCCCTGATGCCTGTGGAGTAATCTAGGCCCACAGGGAGGACTCGCCTGATGCTGGCTGTCTTACCCAACACTGTCAGGTGGCTTTCCCACATCCAAGTGGGTGAGGTGCAGAAACCACAGCCATCTCCGCTCAACACCTCCAAAGCCAGTACCCAGCACCATCTATGATTAAAAGCGGCCAAGAGAACACGGGAGACTAGGAGAGCAGTGAGGCCAGAGGTGGGATCAGTTACCACCTGCATGGTCCTGAGGACAAGGAACATCTAGAAAGAGGAAACCACAGACACCCCAAACCTCCTTTGTGGTCATCAGCCTCTCTCACTCCCTTTCTTGTTCTGTCTTTTTAATCCCAAAGATGTAGAGACTCAAGGGAAGACGACTCCCTCACTCTTCCCTTTGTCCAAATCTGTGTATTGAGGGCCAAAAAAAAAAAAAAAAAATGGCCAAATGAGACAGGTAGCTGGGAAACAAGAAAACCCTGGGTGATTTCCACCTTGGGCAACACAGGAACAAGGAAAGACCTCAAACTTACTGAAGGGAAAAGAAAACCAAAGTTCCTACCAGAAAGGTCCAGAAGCAAAGCAGAAAAACCACAGTGGCTCTTTGAAAACCAAATCAGTTGCTTAAATAATCAGTGTTCCAATGCCTGGATTTGCTCAGCTGGGTTCCTTAATCAGCTGAACCGCTGAACCTTCTTGCTAACCCCAAGTCACTTTGCCTTTACCTCACTGATCCGTGTCCTTTAATGGCAATTTGAATATTTTCCCAGGGGGAAGGATAAATTAGGAGGTTGGGATTAACAGATACACACTACTGTGTATACAATAGATAACCAACAAGGACTTACTGTATAACACAGGGAACTATGCTCAATGTCTTAAAATAACCTGTAATAGGAAAGAAACAAAAAAAAGAATATAACTGAATCATTTTGTTATAACCGGAAACTAACACAACATTATAAAGCAACTATCCTTCAAAAAATTTTTTTTATTAATTTTTATTGGAGTATAGTTGCTTTACAGTGCTGTGTTAGTTTCTGCTTTACAGCTAACTGAATCAGCTATATTAATACACACATGCTGCTGCTGCTAAGTCGCTTCAGTCATGTCCGACTCTGTGCGACCCCATAGACGGCAGCCCACCAGGCTCCGCCATCCGTGGGATTCTCCAGGCAAGAACAGAACGCTGGAGTGGGTTGCCATTTCCTTCTCCAATGCATGAAAGTGAAAAGTGAAAGTGAAGTCGCTCAGTTGTGTCCGACTCTTAGTGACCCCATGAACTAGAGCCTACCGGGCTCCTCCGTCCATGGGATTCTCCAGGCAAGAGTACTGGAGTGGGGTGCCATTGCCTTCTCCAATACACACACACATATCCCCTCTTTTTTGGATTTCCTTCCCATTTAGGTCATCACAGAACACTGAGCAGAGTTCCCTGTGTTATACAGTCAGTTATCATCAGTTACCTGCTTTATACACAGTAGTGTATATATGTCAATCTCAATCTCCCAATCCATCTCACACACAAAAATTTTTTTTTAATTAAAAGGAAATTCTGCAAAAAAGAAAATAAAGTCTCCCGCTTCACCTGGGGTGGTGAAACATGCAGACCAAACGTGCAGAGACTGGAGGTAAACAGGTTGGCTCTTCACACATGACAATTACAAAACCTAGAAGGATAGTCTCCAACCTACAATCATATAGTCTTCTGGTAGCTCCAGCCACATTCTTACCCCAACACGTGCGGAAGAGAAGGTGACAGAGAGTGGTCGGGGCGCAGCTCCATTCTCGCTTTGGCAAGAAGACAAGCCGTGCACACATCCCAGCATCTGTGCGCCACCAGCCTTGACTCCGTCCATCAGAGATGGCAACTCACCCTCCACACACCTAAAGGATTGGTATCGATCTACTGTTTATGCCCCAGATTTGAGCAACTATCCTGCGCAGGCCCAAGGGCTGAGAAAAACTCCAGCTTTATCAAGCAAAAGAGGAAAAGGAGCTGTTCAGCTATTAATCATTTTAAGTACGTTTTCTCTTGCCCATCGAAGGTGAAAATTCCTGAGAGGCAGAGATCCAGCCTTCTGCTTGATTCACACTCCCCGTAGCGTATGGGGCTGGGCCCACACCAAGTCCACTCTAAGTGTTCGGTGAACAGATGGCGGGCTCCCCTCCGCACCCCCAGCCCCTGGAGGCCACGGAGGAAGAACCTACCTCACCATACTGGGTGCAGTAGGTCTCAGGCTTGGTCAGGCCACAGGTGGACGAAGCTCGGAGAAACCGGGTCCTTCCTATGAGCAGGTCCCCGACGGGTGGATAGCAGGCCCCGCGGGAGCAGGCTTGCTGGGCACACAGGAGGCAGGGCAAGCCTGAAATCACAGGGGTGCAGCTTAAAGAGAGAGCAGTCCAGCCGGCCACCCCAGTGCCCCCAGGGAAGCAGTCATGCATCGGCAAGGCTAGACCCTCTTCCTTGCCTTCATGCTCTGACCCGCTGGTGATGGGAATAATTGCAATCCTGGTGCTGTTTGGTTTTTTTAAAAAGCTGATGTTATAGCCTGTAACTCTCAGCTTTAAAAAAGGAGAAGTTGATCCTGAAATGTGGCATCCATCTGCGGCTTTTAGAACTGAGCTGCAGACACACGCTTGGCCACAGCTCCCCTTGCCTGTTAATGGAGCAGCGCTGGCTGCTGGCTGTCCGGGGGCCACCAGGAGAGACCTGCACTCTGTCTGCTCCTTTATCTCTGAAGGCCGCCCCGCCACACTTTGCAAATAACCAGCTGGTAAAGAATCCGCTTGCAACGCGGGAGACCCCAGTTTGATTCCTGGGTCGGGAAGATCCCCTGGAGAAGGGATAGGCTACCCACTCCAATATTCCTGGGCTTCCCGGGTGGCTCAGCTGGTAAAGAGTTGGCCTGCAGTGTGGGAGACCTGGGTACGATCCCCGGGTTGGGAAGATCCCCTGGAGAAGGGCAACGCTACCCACTCCAGTATTCTGGCCTGGAGAATTCCATGGACTGTATAGTTCATGGGGTCACAAAGAGTCGGACACGACTGACCGACTTTCACTTCACAGCTGCAGTTCCCTGAACATCAAGAACTCAAGTCACGATGGTTCTGGGCCCAGTTTGAGAGTGAGAGGATGGAAAATAAACACGGTGCCAGAGCACTGGGGCTGCCATGAACCACCCTCAGACAGGAAGAAGAAGACACTTGGGAGCTTTTTAAGAGTCTCATCTTCTTCAGAGGGCCCCAGGACAGAGAAACCTCATGGGCATCCCAGTATACAGTGTTCCAAACCCCAGGACCCCGGGTGACGGGTGACGTTCACACTTTGCTAGATGGTTCTCCTACCCGTGGCTGGTCCCCTCTCTGCTGTATGACAGGGCCCAGAGGATGGGAAGGGATACTCACCAAAATACAGGAGAAGCAGCGGCCTCATCTTCAGTTGATGAGGCGATCCCCACCCAGGACCTCACCTGGGGCAGAGCAAAGCAGACTTGGTGAAGCCATGCAAGCCCCTAGGTTGCACTAGCCCTTTGCTGTTTCTGGACTCGAGTTTTCTCAGAAGCCTTTACTCAGGGCCTTGGCCTAAGACACTTCTGAACAGCAGGTGCATCTGTAGCCAAAGCTTGGAAAATGCCAGAGACCTGGCCCCCTGTTCCAGCTGGTATGTGATTCCCAGGCTATCCTGGGATAATGTCACTACCTCCTCCTGGACTCCAGCTTCCCCCCTCTGAAACAGATGGGAGGGATCAACCCCGTCCTGTCCCCCATGGTCATCAGAACAAGCTGGGGAGCCAGAAAGGAATGGCCCTTTGCAGGAGAAGTCTGTGGCCTCAGTGTCACCCTAGGAAAGAGGATTGGTCTTTCTCAGGCCCTGGACTACCTACAGGCTCAACGGTGAGTGGCTCAAAGAGACTGATGGCCTGGAAGGGAGCCCTCTCCTGCTGCTGGCATGGTCTCCAGTATCACCCACGGCCACCCTGAGGGTGAGACTGTGGGGCCCACATCTCTGGGCTGAGCCAGTAGTGGCATACAATGGGGAAAGAGAGCGAGGCCTAGAAGTCTTTAAAAACTGAGTGAGGAATTCATCTGAACTGAGAGCAACTCAAAATGTCTCCAGTGATGCACTAGGGCTGTACAGGAGGGGTGGGGGTTGGGAGGCCACAGAGCAGAGATTCTGAAGGAGGCTGGGGTGGGGGGATGACTCAAAGGGTCCTAGAGGCAGGGTGCTGCCCTGCTGAGGCAAGCCCCACCCTGCCCATGGGTGCCCACCTCTGCCTTGGATCAGATGCTCACTCTGCTCCCAATGACAGCCACACATTCTTTCAGCTTGGATGGAGGGATGGCAAGGCGGGGCAGGGGTGTACTGGGGACCCCCTGACATCTTTAAATCAAATATCCTAAGGCTTCAAACTCTTTCCCTCCAGTCCCCTATCAGCGGAGTCAGGGGCCCAGGGAAGAGACAGGTGGGTGGCCGGAGCTCACACAGCTAACTGTGGCCCAAGAGGAAGACCCATCATCTGGCTTCTTCCAGGGGCTGGAACCTTGCCCCCTCCCCACCTGGAACTAGGCACTGTGAGAAGCTCTTAGAAGAGGCCAGCACACCCTCTCCTTCCCTCTTTGTGTCCAGCCCCAGCTCTGAACCTGCTCTCTTCTCAGTCACCGAGACGCTTATCAGATGGGAGAAAACAATCCAAACAGTGGCAGACTCAACACCCAGCCTTTGGATCCCAATGGGCTCAGCTGAAGCTCCCAGGAAGAGGAAGGAATTTGGACTTGCAGCCAGGCCCCAGACATCCAGGTACACAAGCCTGGTCCCACCCCCGGCCCCCACCGGGCAGGTGGAAGCAGGTAACAGACCTTGCTCCGTGCTGCCGCGGTTCTTTCTCCAGATCGCCTCTCTGAGACGCTCCCCTTGAATGTGGGGGTCTCCTCTCCCAGCTCCCAGTTTTTAAACAACGGCCTCACCTCTGGAGACTCCCTGGCTGGGCGTCGCCGGCTGCAGGGCGGGACTCAGGAATCTGGCCGCTGGCACACCCATCTATCGTCACAGCACCCCCACCCCACCCCCAGACAGGACTGGGCAGGTGGGGCCCGTCCGGAGGCCTCACAGCAAGATCGCCTGTGCCCGCCTGCTTGCTGCGGCAGGGTGGGGGCTGCACCAGGGAAATGTGAGTGATCACAGGAGACCAGGATTCCTGGGGGCCGGGTGTGGGGGGGTGATGGCCACTCACATTTGTGACGGCCACTGAGCCGGGTGCTTTCCCGAGCCCCATAGAGATCAGCCTCTCCTGGGGTCCTGGGCCATCCTGGACAGAAGACCACGTAGAGAACATAAGGATCAGGGCTTGCATATCAGGTATTACAGCCCCAGGCCTGTCAGCGAGCTGGAAGGGGAGAAGGCACAAACATCAAGTGCCCTGGAAAGCACCAGACCCCTCCCAAGGGAAAGCAAAAAAGTGGAAAACCCCTGCTTCTTGAGGGGGGGATTAAAAGGCTATGGTTCATCAGGAAGGGGTCAGAGCCCAACCCACCCAAGAAAAGCTCAGGAGGAATCAACAGGCATGAACTCTAAATGCCTCCCCTCCGGCTCCCTCACAGCCTTGGCAGGGAGCCCAGGGACAGGTAACTACCTGTGAGTCACGGCTCCCAGCTCGGGAAAGGCTGCTCTCCGAGCCCCTCCCACTGGGCAAGAATGCCCGCCTGGAGGGCCAGAAAACAGATCTGACCACAAGGGGTGGGAAGGGAGGGCCGAGGCACAACTGGACCGACTTCCCCTGGGCCCCCGCCAGGCCTGAGAACACAGCTCCCTTTGTGGGACCCTGGGTGGTGCCTGGCTTGGGGCTTTGGGCTGAGAGTTGCTGTAATGACAGTCACAGGCCCAGAGAGAGGGGCTGGTCTTGGAGGACACGCCTCCCCTCCACCAGGCGAGGGTCCGAGGGCTTTTAGAGAGATCTGGAAGGTCACCCAGTCCAGATCTTGGCCAGGGACAGCCTACATGAGCATTGTTTGGACCCTGTCACCTCCAAGTTTCTGTTAAAGGAGACTCTAAACGAGCTGCTCCAGCCTGTCAGTGTCTCCTAAGCAGGAACTGGAGGGTTGTGTCCAAGAAACTGGTTTGAGAACCCTTCAGGGCAAATGTAGGATTTTGTGGATTAAATGCTAAACTGGGCATTTCTAACCCTCAGATTCTCATATAGCCCAAGAGGTTTAGATAGGCAGGAGAAATACTCTAAGTAGCAAATGGACAATAAGCCATTTAGATGCAAAACGAACATTGCCGTACATGTTAGCGTCTTGACCCGTGTAAACGGTCCAGTAAAATCTGGCTTAACAAGCCGGGATCAATACAAGTAGCTGGCCTTCCCGGGCCCTGCCCCTGCCCCAAGGACACACACAGCCCTGAAGCCCCGCCTCTGGCCTTCCTGGGCCCTGCCCCTGCCCCAAGGACACACACAGCCCTGAAGCCCCGCCTCTGGCCTTCCCGGGCCCTGCCCCTGCCCCAAGGACACACACAGCCCTGAAGCCCCGCCTCTGGCCTTCCTGGGCCCTGCCCCTGCCCCAAGGACACACACAGCCCTGAAGCCCCGCCTCTGGCCTTCCCGGGCCCTGCCTCTGCCCCAAGGACACACACAGAGCCCTGAAGCCCCGCCTCTGGCCTTCCTGGGCCCTGCCCCTGCCCCAAGAACACACACAGAGCCCTGAAGCCCCGCCTCGGGGAGAGGTCACTGCTCACACCCCCGGGGCTTCAAGCCAGTCTGCCTGGCCTCTTTCTCTCCACCGCACCAACTCCCTGAATGCAGGGCTTCCAGGAAGCCTGGCCGCTCATGGAGCTGTCTGTCCTGTGCCCACTGCCAGGAAGAGGATGTGATGAACAGCTCAGGAATAGTTAACTCAGCAGAAGGAGCAGCTGTTGCCATCCCAGATCCTCAGACAGGAGGGGTGGGCAGGCAGTAGAAGCCTGAGCCCTTTAAACCCCCCTCCTCCTCTCCCCTTACGAGGCCAGGAGCCCAGCTAAATAGGTATCTCAGGATTCACAGGCCTGGGCAGGTCCCAGCGTGGTTTGGCTTCACAAAGGGGAGAGGCAATTGCTCTGTGTGGGCCCTGCACCCCATTCTGTGTTCCCAGCCCAGTGCAGGATGTTGCTTCAGCAAACCCCAAGGAGGGCCCAGCCAGCCTCACCACTCAGGGACACTGAGCACTTCCCAGTGGGGATCTAGCCCCCACCCCCACCCCCTAGGACCGCAGGGCCCCAGGCACAGGCCTTGAACTTCAGAACTCAGTTTGTTCAGAGACAAGAAGTCTAATACAGAGGCAGAAGCAAGGGTAGGACCTGGCAAGGGCTAAAGGCAAGCTGGGGCACTGCTCTGACGGCCTCCCCTCCAAGTCCCCTTCCTCTCCTGCCACCCACTATCCTGCCCCAGAGCCCCTCACCCTCAGCTCCCCAGAGCCTTGGCTTGTTAGAACCAATGCTCAGGAAAGGGGTTCTCCTTGACCCCCTATTCCTCTCATACTCAGGTCTGTCCATCCAGCAATTCTGTTAGCTCCCCCTTCCAAAGGCAGAGGGGGCTAACAGAATTAACCTGGTGGCTCAGACAGTAAAGAATCATCCACCTGCCAATGCAGGAGACACAGGTTTGATCCCTGGGTCAGGAAGATCCCCTGACGAAGGAAATGGCAACCCACTCCAGTATTCTTGCCTGAAAAATCCCATGGACAGAGGAGCCTGGAGGGCTGCAGCCCATGGGGTTGCAAAGAGTCAGATATGACTGAGAGACAACCCACTCCAGTATTGTTGCCTGAAAAATCCCATGGACAGAGGAGCCTGGAGGGCTGCAGCCCATGGGGTTGCAAAGAGTCAGACATGACTTAGAGACTAACACACACACCCCAAGTTTACAGAGATGACACCAGGTCAGTGCAGGCAGTCTCCCCTCTGCCTGCTTGTCCGTCGTCCCTCACATCTCAGGGGTGGCCTGAGAAGCTGTCGTCTCCATTACCCATCTGAGAGGCTCAAGCCATCTGTATTGCCAGGGAGATCAGCCAAGGTCTGATGAGTGAGAGATAAAGGCATACAAAGCAAAGAATGGAGGGCAGGAGAGAGAAGAGAAGAGAAGAGGTTGAGGAGGTAAGAGAACCTGGTCCAGGCTGTGAATGCCGAATCCCAGGTGTGAGAGGAAGGGACACCGGGTGACTCACAGCTCGGGCACCACCTGGACCCAGTGAGTCATGGCTGAGTCCTCGTCTCCGGGGCTGGGTGGGCTCCAGTAAGGGCCCTGCGGATCCACCATGTGACTAAAGCTGGCGTGTCTACGCTCCAGCCACAGCTGCTCGGCTGCCCAGACAGTCGGTCATTCCTCACACACCAGAGGGAGGAGGTGGGGCTTTCTGAACTCAGGCTGGAGCCCAGCCTTGGGCGGGGACCCAGAGAAGGCAAAACGGGGCCCTGGGCTGCCATCACGGGGTGACTCTCTTCTACAGAGTCCGTCTTCCTCCTCCCTCCCCTTCCCAACCTGAACGTCCATCAGACCTGCAGCACTGCGATCGGCCCAGGCCTGAGGTCTGGAAGAGACTGGGCAGCCGGCCGAAGTTAACCACAGCTGACATGCTCTGGCAGTCTTGCTGCATGCCAGGCCCTGTTCTAAGCTTGTAAATGTATCCCCACATTTCATACTCACCATGTCCCCATGCAGTGGACACTCAATCATCCTTTCTTTGCAGATGAGGACAGTGAGGTACATCCTCAAGAACTTGGTCCCAGCTAATAAGTGGTCATTGGAACCCAGATCAGCTTGCTCAGCACTCATGTTCTTTACCACTGTTGTTCAGCTGCTCAGTTGGTTCCGACTCTTTGAGACCCCCATGGACTGCAGCACGCCAGGCTTCCCTATCCTTCACTATCTCCTGGAGTTTGCTCAAACTCATATCCATCGAGTCGGTGATGCCATCCAACCATCTCATCCTCTGTCACCCCCTTCTCCTCCTCAATCTTTCCCAGCATTATGGTCTTTTCCAATGAGTTGGCTCTCTGCATCAGGTGGACAAAGTATTGGAGCTTCAGCTTCTTAACCACTACTTAGGGCCTAAAATGGCCTAAACTCCCTGCCTCCGCTCTTGGAAATCCTTGACCAGAGTCCACCAGACTCTGAACTTGGTGTTTCCCAAACCTAATCAGGACCCAAAATCTGAAAAGTGTGCTTTTGGAGCACTAATGTGGACCAGAGACTCCTGGGGAAACAGCGATGCTACAGAAACACCCAGAACACACACCACGAGGTGCCTTCCTGTTTGCTTTCCACGCAGACAACACCTTCTGTGTGGGCCCAGGTGGAGAAGGTGCTGGGTTCCAGCTGCCCCATCTCAGAGCCTCTGGCATATACGGGCAGGGTCTCCCCCTCATGCCAACAGGAAGCTGCTCTGAGTGAGGGTGTGAGTGCCCCACAAGGAGTGGGAAGACAGAGAAGGTGAGCAGACAAACAGCACGGATTGCTGACAAGATTAAACAAACAAGATGGAATGTCAGGACAGGATGACACAACTCCCCCGTCACTGAAGGAAGGGGAATCCCCTCCCCTGAGGCCAGGCTCTGGGTCAGGGGCCCCAGTTTCTTCTGTTCTATCTCCCAGGTCCTAAGGTGCATTGCCAAATGTCCCCTCCCTCCTGAGGGATACAGCCCAGTGCAGCCGGCAGTGTGGTGGGGTCGAAGGCTGGCTCCCGGCTCCCCCGAGAAGAGGGAGGAATATCTTGGCATCTCTGTCACTTTTGCTGACCTTCCAAATTCCCGAGCTCTTCCCAGGTGGCGCTAGTGGTAAAGAACCCACCTGCCAAGGCAGGAGACATGAGAGACGCGGGTTCTATCCCTCGGTCAGGAAGATCTCCTGGAGGAGGGCGTGGCAACCCACTCCGGTATTCTTGCCTGGAGAATCCCCTGGACCGGGGAGCCTGGGGGGCTACAGTCCATGGGGTCACAAAAAGTCAGACATGACTGAGTGACGGAGCACCCACGCCTCCGCAGACAGGCGGGCTCAGACCACGCCCCCTCTCCGCCCCCCACCGCCTCTCCCTCTACAGTCCAGTCATTGCCCTCCGCGAACCAGCTTCTCAGGACCTAAGTCCAACCTCTGTGCACTTTGGCTACAAATTTGCCATGTGGAGCTGGCCACGTGGCTGAGAGGAGAGAGGCCTACACCTGACGCGGGGAATGTGCAGCCACAGGTGAGGTCAGGACCCATGGGGCATGGCCAAGAGGGACCAGAGCCGGGGGCAGGGGAAATCAGCCTCGGGAGATCAGCTGCCTGCACTAGCGGAGGGAGTTTAAAATTCCAAGCGGCATCCCTGAAAGGGCCACCGGAGAGACACACTCAGTGTCCTAGTGTTCAGACTGGCGTTTGAGAGCTGAGTACAGACAAACGAGCCTCTTGCGGTTTGAGGCGGAGTGAGCATGGGTTTGTCTGGCTTCTTGTCTGGACTCAACCCCACCTAAGGGCTCGGAATCAGCACCCCCTTCAGTGCTTGTGGCCACATAGGGTCTCTGTATGGACTTGAACGGTTCCCAGACCTAACTCCACTTCTGCTTCTCAGAAGAAGCATAGACTTGGGAGAACCCCACTCTGGGGCTCAGCGTCACCATTTGTAAATAGACGTGTTGGATTTTAACAGTTCTCAATCCAGGCTGCCCTCAGAATTACTTGCAAAACTTACAAAATCATGTACTTAGGCCAGGCCCCAGCCAGAGATTTAATGGGTGGGCAAAGGGGCAGGGACATTGACAATGCTTTTAAAGCTCCCCTGAAGCCCCCTCCAGGCTTCCGCAGTGGCTCAGCAGTAAAGGATCTGCCTGCCAATGCAGGAGCCACAGGAGACACCAGTTCGATCTCTAAGTCCGGTAGATCCCCTGAAGGAAGGCATGGCAATTCACTCCAGTATTCTTGCCTGGAGAATCCCATGGACAGAGGAGCCTAGAGGGCTATAGTATATAGGGTTGCACAGAATCAGACACGACTGAAGCAACTTAGCATGCTCGAAGCCCCCTCCAGCTTTGGATGCTCTGCTTTCGGGGCTGGTGGTTTAGGATAGCACTTAAAAGCCTAGAGTGGAAAGTGAGAGAGATGAAGGTTCAAGTCTTGGTTCTGCACTCACCAGCTGTGTGACTCTGCGTAGTCAAAGCTATTGGCATTCAACGGGACAAATAACAGTCTACCTCACAGATCCTTGTAAAGATCAGAGGGAACGATGCATATAGGACTCTCAGCAAAGCACCTAGCTGGGTATGTGCTCAACCAAAGTCTGTCCCCATGTGTGTGTTGGGGGTTGGGGGATGAGCAGCAGTCTTCACAGCTGCTCTTAACAAAAAGCAAACCCCATTCCATCCAGATGTCTGACAGCTCACTTACCAGACAGTGGGCTGACCTGGGAGGCCTCGGGTCCCCCATTCCACTCTGTTCCTTGGGGTGAAGGAAAATTCTTGAGGAGCAATGATCTGGACCTAAAGGGAAGAGAGGCCACTCCGGGGGCCAGACGAGCTAAGTTCCCTGAAAGCAAGGTGGTACTTCTGGCATTCCTAGACAGGGAAAGACAGGGTGGGGTGTTTACCAACAGAGGGCAGAAGAGCAAGCTGGAGCATAACCGACATTGTTTTATGGCCTCCAAGAGTTAATAAAACCAGAGTCCAACACCTGATAAAGAGAGAAGTCAAAGCTGGTCTGGACCGCAGTCTGTTACTTACCTCGGGGCATTTGCCTAGCAAGTCTGAAGACGACAGAGAAAAGGCGCTTTTCCTCCCTGGAGCCTCTGCTTGCCGCTGTTGTTGCTTAGTCGCTAAGTCGTATCCAACTCTTTTGTGGGGACTGTAGCCCACCAGGCTCTTCTATCCACGGGATTTCCCAAGCAAGAATACTGGAGTGGGTTGCCACTTCCTTCTCCAGAGGACCTCCCAGACCCAGGGATCGAACCCATGTCCCCTGTGGCTCCTGCACCGACTGGCAGTTTCTTTACCAGTGAGCCGCCTGAGAAGCCCGTATGTACAATGGGATGTCACTCAGCTATAAAAAAGGAATGAAATATCGCCACTTGCAGCAGCATGAATGCACTTGGAGATTATCACACCAAGGGAAGTCAGCCAGACAGACAAAGACAAATATTATACGCTAACACTCATACGTGGAATCTAAAAAATAGTACAAATGAACTTGTTTACAAAATAGAAACAGATCCGGACATAGAAAACAAACTTATGGTTACCACAGGGGAAAAAGGGGGAAGGGATAATGTGAGAATATGGGATTAACAGATGCACACTCCTATATATTAAACAGAAAAACAACAAGCATTTACTGTACAGCGTAGGGAACTAGATTTAGTATCTTGTGATAAACTATAGTGGAAAAGAGTCAAAAAAAGGATACATATATATATATATATGGAATTATAACCAGATCACCTTCCTATTCACTAGAAATTAACACAATATTGTAAATCAATGAAAATTAAATTTAAAAAAAAAAGAAAAAGGAAAAAATAATACTCAGAGAGAGGACAGGGAGAGAATACCCAAAATGTTAACATCTCTCATCTCTTTATAGTTCTCTGATGCTCTCATCTTCCACAATGAGGCTATTTTACTAGAACAATCAGTAAGAAATAAAGTAAAACGTTTCAGGAGGAGGAGAGAGATTTTGTCCACCTACAAGTGATTCATCTTTCCTCTCTTTGCTCCGTCCTTTGCCCTGAACCTTGTCCACTAAACCCACAGAATGCCCCAGGGATCTACAAGTTTTCTACATCATTGTATATTTCATAACATGTGGTTTCCCCCTCTTAGGAAGTGTTGCTTCTTGAGGCAGTTAGATTTATTTCAAGAAAGCACTTAACACAGTTCCTTAGTAAATGTGTGCGAAAGTAAGGCATCACTCTAAACATCACATCTACAATAGTTCATTTAAGCATCACAGCAGTCCTTTAGGGTGCCTCTTTGAAGGATTTATTATTATTCCCTTTTTTATAGCCTTAGCATTATTTGGTAGTTTGTTCAAGGTTTCCAAGTGCTATTGACTGAATATGTATCCCCACAAATTCATATGTTAAAACCCTAACTCCAATGTGATGGTATTAGGAGGCGGGGGTGTTGGGAGATAATTAGGTTTACATCAGGTCATGAAGGTGGAATCCTCATAGCAGGGTTAGTGCCCTTATAAGAAGAGGAAGAGACACCAGGGCTCTGTCTCCACCATGTGAGGACACAGCCAGAAGGCAGTCATCTGCAAGCCAGGAAGCCAGTTCTCACCAGGAACCCGCTCTGCTGGCACCTTGATCTCGGACCACTAGCCTCCAGAGCTGTGAAAATGAATATCATGTTGCTTAAGCCACCTATCCGTGGTATTTTGTTAGAGCAGCCTGAAGTGATGAAGACACAGAACTAGTGTTTTAGCCAATATGGGCTTCCCTGATGGCCCAGACAGTGAAGAATCTGCCTATAATACAGAAGACCCGGGATTGATCCCTGGGTCAGGAAGATCCCTGGGAGAAGGGAATGGCAACCCACTCCAGTATTCTTGCCTGGAGAACCCCATGGACAGAGGAGCCTGGTGGGCTACAGTCTATCAGGTCACTGCAGTAATAAACTAACTGCAAGATCTCAGCAGCTTAACGCAACTGACAAATGTTTATTTGCTGCTTACACAGAGTACAATGCAAGACAATGGTGAGAGGAGAGGTCCTCTGCTCCATACAGTTTCCCAGGGACAGCTGCCGTCTTGGATCTGCAGCAGCCAGGACACGTGGTCTTAACGGCCTTGGCAACAAGGTTATATGGCACGGAGGAACTCTCTCCAGTTACCCCAGGCTTCACAGTCATGCTGCTTAGGACCTACAGAGCGGAACTACTCACAGGGCTCCTAAGAGATCTTCCTACATGTCCACAGGAGGAAAATGAAATAGGACTCAGTGACCACATAGCACTGTCCACCACAACCAGTATATGGTGAAACCAGAATCCAACAGCAGATCCTTAAGCTCCCAAAATCCCTGCTCTCCCCACTACAATCTTTGGCCTCCCCAAACTGACAGAATTTGCTTTTCATTAAAAAAAAGAAATTTCATGACAGAATAATTTATAGATTATGACTCCTCAAGGAAATTGGTAGGGGAAATGGCCATAGTGAATGTTTTAGATTTGCAAAACCAGTCATGTATGGATGTGAGAGTTGGACCATAAAGAAGGCTGAGTGCTAAAGAATTGATGCTTTTGAACTGTGGTGTTGGAGAAGACTCTTGAGAGTCCCTTGGACTGCAAGGAGATCCAACCAGTCCATCCTAAAGGAAATCAGTCCTGACTACTCATTGGAAGGACTGATGCTGAAGCTGAAGCTCCAGTACTTTGGCCACCAGATGTGAAGAGTCGACTCATTTGAAAAGACCCTGTTGCTGGGAAAGATTGAAGGCAGGAGGAGAAGGGGATGACAGAGCATGAGATGGTTGGATGCCAGCACTGAATCAATGGACATGAGTTTGAGTAAACTCCAAGAAATAGTGAAGGACAGGGAAACCTGGCGTGCTGCAGTCCAAGGGGTTGCAAAGAGTCGGACACAACTGAGCCACTGAACAACAACAAAGCATCACAAGATTGCCTCATGGAAAAACCTTAAGCACAGACAGTGACATCTCTACAAGTTGTACCCAGAGGGTAAATATCTATGAGACATTAACATCACTCCAGGCTCTAAGGGAAACACCACAGGGGATGAGGGCAAATCTTCAGAGAGAAAATCCTGGTACGCGGTCAACTTTGTCCATCAGGACTTCCTCGCTTTAGCCGAGTTCCACTTCCTAGGACACCCTTCAGTTCCAGAAAAATGCGCGGTCACCTAGTTGTACACTGATACTTTTTCTCCCTGACAGCTTCTGCAGGCGTCATCTCAAGTGGCTCAGTAATCTCTGCATGAAAATGCACAGTGATCTGAGAGAGTAAAGTTGGCCCTACATCCAAGAAAAACCCGGGTGGAAATAGCACATGATAAAACTCTCCCAAAGGAAAGGGCTCGGGAAGCTCCTATTTGGATATTGGCTCACTTCAGCAAAGTGGTCCTCTTCGAGGACTTGGGGGAAGAAAAAGCTATGACTCTGCTCCTACTGCTGCGTCCTGACATGCAGGAGGCTTTTCCCAGCCAAATACATCAAGGATTCATACTGAGTTTATAGATACATCAACACCTCCATCTTTTTCAAGTCAAATATCATCAAACCATTCAAGTTTGGTGTCATCTTGAATTTGTGCTATTCTTGGCATGCATGTACACACAAACGCATACACAGGTGCACACACACAGAAGCACATACAGGCCTTTGCACTTTTTCCTACTGCATATTGTTTTGTGAGTTTTGGCTTAGCGCTCCATTTGTGAAGTTGGATTTGGTACACACTCCACTATCTCCAGGTTAAAGTCCAGAGTCCACAGTCAGGCTCTCAGAGTCCTGCTGAAAAACAGCTGCCGTTTTGGCCCTAATTCACACAACCCTGCTTTACACAGGTGCTCTGCTCCAGCCATTTCATTCCCTTGACCACTCTTAGGCTTGATTCATCTGGCTCTGACTGTCTATATTGCCCTTCCCATCTCTTGTGTACTTGGCCAAATCCTAAATCCAAGACTCAGATTAGATTCCTGGATAGGTGATGGCTTCTCTGCTATTTTCTGTAAATTCTTCCCAGACTCCAGCAGCAGACCTTACAGATACAATTCAATTAACAACCAGTTCTAATCTGCCTTGCAAATCCCTTCTTTCTCATATTTACATACTTAGGGATATTCAACATTTAGTTACTTTGTGATTTGCTCCCAAATCTGATTTGCAAACTCCTTAAGGAGAAGGGCAAACCTTGGCAACTCTTTTTATCTGCTGAGTTATGTGCGCCCATTGTCTGCACATGTTAAAGGCTCAACAAACATATGTTGATGTATTAGTGTGGCTTTCCAGGTGGCACTAGTGGTAAAGAACTCACCTGCTAATGCAGGAGACGTAAGAGACTCAGGTTTGATCCCTGGGTTGGGAAGATCCCCTGGAGGAGGGCATGGCAACCCATTCCAGTATTCTTGCCTGAAGAATCCCATGGACAGAGAAGCCTGGTGGGCTACAGTCCATAGTGTCGCAAAGAGTTGGACATGACTGAGGCAACTTAGCACAATGTACTAGTATGAATCCTTGAGGCAAGGAAAAGCCTACCAAAGCATGTTTGAAGAATATGTCATGAATATCATCCTATAACTCCCTCTCAAGACAACATAGATAGAAAACCATCCAGAAAAAGAAAAACCTTTTTCATCCCCCTAAGAATTAGGACCCGAAAAAAAAAAAAAAGAATTAGGACCTGAGAAAATTCACGAGGAGTTGATCCACCGATCAGCAGACTTCCACGGCTGTGCTTCCTGCCCCGTCCACCATGGCTGGTACCTGGAGACAGAACGGCCAGGAATCAAATTGGAAGTAGATTCGGTGTTTGGAATTGAAATATTTCTGGGGTTGAGCCATGGATCCAGGTCCTCAAGACATTCAAGCTTTAAGAAGCCTGAGAGGTCACGAATTGGGTAAATATGAGTCCAAGGGAGGGGAGGGCACAAAGGGAGAGAAGGTCTTGGGAAGTAAGAACTCCTAAACGTGATTCAAGGATTCTTGGTCACTTCCAGAGTCAAGGGACATGTGTAGCAAGAGGTATGTCGGTCCCTGCCTGTCCTTCTGCTAGGAGTTTCAGGCCTATCTCAACCCTTGGCCAATGAGTGTCAAGCCGGGTACATTAAGAACCCCATCCCAGGGGCTTCCCTAGTGGACCAGTGGTTAAGACTTCACCAATGCAGGGGCGTGCAGGTTTGATCCCTGGATAGGTGGCTAAGATCCCATATGTCTCGAAGCCAAAAAAAAAAAAATCCTAAAACATAAAACAGAAGCAATATGGTAACAAATTCAATGAAGATTTTTTAAATGGTCCACATTTTTAAAAAATCTTTTTTAAAAACACTGGTAACTTTTTAAAAAAGGAACTCCATCCCATAGCTAACTGAGTAGGTGTCTGGGTTTGTCTGAGTCCATTCACTCACTGGGGACCAGCAGTGTCCCAGGGCGGGCCCGAGCACGGAGCGGGGACATCTCTCATTTACATCCCTCTGTGTATCCTGTCTGCTGCCCTTCTGGCCTCTCTGCCTGGGTCTCTAACAGGACCTGGTCCCCACTCCCCGCCCTGCCAGTTATCTTTAGGGCCTGAGCTTGGGTCTGAATCCTCCCAGCACAGCAGCCTGCTCACTGACACCCCTCCGCCCACAGCTTCTGCCTGGTCCTCATCCTCAGACTCTGGGCTTTTCTTCCAGTTTCTCCTCACGTCTCAGCAAACCCTTCTGACTTTTGACCAAGAAACACAAAGACATCTTGAACTATTCATTCACAAAATAAACATTTACTGAGTACCCACACAATGCCAGGCATCCAGGGACCCCATAGTAAATAAATCAGATGCATCCTTGTCCAGAGGGAGACTACAGTCTCATGGGACACAGACATTAAGCTCACCATTGCCAAATAACTCATTAATCATGCAACCAGAGGGATCTCATCTTCTTTCGCCATCCAAGTCACTCTTTCCTCTACTATGCAAACAACCCTAATCCTGAGCATTCTAGGGAGATGGTAACAGATGATGCAAATTCTTTCTAATCGCTGCTTGTTCTTAAGCACTCTTAGCTTCCTTTTTACCATTTCTTCATGCCGCCCCTGATCTCTCCAGCCTGTTTTGGCCCCAAATAAGAATGCATGGTGCTTTCTCCATTCTCCTAAAGACAAAAGACACAGCTGCTGAGTTTGAGAGATTTTACTGAAAATATGAAGATGACATAGGGAAATTACAACCTAAAAAGAAACATTCAGCTTTCACTGTCTCCAGAATCCATCCAACATTATGGCCAGTTCCTGCTGCCACCTCTCTCCTTAGCTCAATACCTTCCCGGGGTTGCTGGTACCAGGGTCTTCCCTCCTTTTAACCCATCAGGAGTCTCCTCTCTTTGTGAACTCACTTGTCCTATCTCACCCCTGAAAACAGCCATTTACACGGTAACAACCCAACATGGCCCATCGACCTTGCGATTACACTACTCACTACGACTTGCCATACATCAGCCTGCATTCATTCATTCTGTCATTTCAGAAATAATTACTGGAGCTTCTCTAGTGGCTCAGTGGTAAAGGATCCACCTGCCAATGCAGGAGATATGAGTTCAATCCCTGGTTGGGGAAGATCCCACGTTCCTCAGAGCAATTAAGTCCATGTGTCACAACTACTGAGCCTGCGCTTTACGGCCCGGGAGTTGCAACTACTGAGCTCACGGGCCACAACTACTGAAACCCGCACGCCTTAGAGCCCATGCTCTGCAACGAGAGAAGCCGCCACAACGAGAAGGCTGTGCATCACAACCAGAGAAACGCCAAAAATAAATAATAAATAAGTACAGTAATTTTAAAAAACAAATAATTACTGAACATGAATTTTATACCAGGGATTGTGCTAGGCTACAACAAAAGAAAAGGCAACAGCAAACAAGACAGACTAGAAAGACCCTTCCCTCCTGGAGGAGACAAACAATAAAGAAGTAAACTAGAAACTTTGACAATTGAAGCTTTTAGTGCTTTTTATTAAAAATTTTTAAAAACCAGGGTGATATGATAGATGGGAGTCTCAGAATGTTAGAAGTATCACTTTGGAAAGGATAGATAAGAGAATTCTCTCCAAGGAGGTGACCCTTGGGATAAGCCTGAGATACAGGGTTGGACTTCGCAAGGCAGGACTCAATGCGCCCCTCAGTGCTTGGGCCAGCCCTGGGACACTGCTGGCCCCCAGTGAATAAATGGACTTAGACAAATAGATCCACCTAGACTCAGTTCTGGGATGGAGAGCCTTTTTTTTTTTTTTTTTAATCACGTATCTAAGATGCCAGCAAAATAGAGGCAACAACATTTATTTTGAAAAAATTTAAACCTAATATATTTTAAAAGACACAACAATAAGCACCTTGGGCAGAATTAGAGTTCTGTCTCCCTTATGTATATTTTAAGGTTTAATATTGTTTTTATTTTTATTTACATGGGCATATTAGAGCCCTCAATATTTTCAGGGATTAGAACCTTTGAGGTCTTACTCAGCCCTAGGGGACAACAGAAAAGGGTGTCCCAGGCAAAGAAAGAGAAGTCCAAACTTCCTGTGGCCAGAAAGAGTGTGGCCTCTTCTGGAGGTAGGAAGAAGGGACGAGAACAGTATGACTGAGGTGGGAGCTAAAACTGGTGGGAGGTGTGGACAGGGGCATGTCTCAGACGGGGTGTTTTCTAAACACTGGGTTATGTGTTTAAATTAGGACAATTCCCTATTTTTTTTTTAAATTTCTGATGCCTAGACCTGATCCCAGGCCTAGAAGGGTGGGGGCTTCCCTGGTGGTTCAGATGGTAAAGAATCTGCCTGTAATACAGGAGACTCAAGTTCGATCCTTCGGTTGGGAAGATTTCCTGGAGAAGGGAACGGCAACCCACCCCAGTATTCTTGCCTGGAGAATCCCATGGACAGAGGAACCTGGCAGGCTACAGTCCATGGGGTCACAAAGAGTCGGACATGAATGAACGCCTAACACACACAGGGGGTGGTCCTCAGCTGATTCCAAGTTGCAACCAGGATTAAGACCACTGACATGGGGCCTTGTAACCAATTAGAGAAAAAGAAAAGTGAAGGTGAAAAATACAGATCCTAGAATCAGACAATCTGGTTTTGAATCCCATTTCTGCCACTGACTAGCTGTGTGATCCAAAGCACACTACTTAAGCTTTCTGTTCCTCAGTTTACTCATCTGAAAAGTGGGGACAATAGTTTACCCACTTTGTGGAGTTGTTTGTAGTATTAACAAGGTAATACATACAACAGTCTTAGAAAGCATGTATTAAGGATGCAATGACTCTAGCTTTGACTACTCTTTGTGAGCGATAAAGGCAGCTTAGCTCAGGTGGGAGATGCTAGAGGTGAAAAGACAGAGTCAAATTACATATTTGGAAACAAACAAGTCTTGCTAAAAACTGGCTGAAAAGAGATGAGGCAAAGAAGGGAATAAAAGCAATTGGGAAGGAAGTGGTTAAAAAGATTGGGAAGGCTAGGAGAGGAATACGTTTTGAAAAAGAAAATCAGGAAGTTCCATTTTTATGTGTTTATTAAGTTAAAGACACTATATTAGATACCCAAGAAGAGGTACCAAGACAGCTTAATATGTCACCTTGGAGCTCAGATTTCAGAATCATTAGCACATAGCGCTCCATCCAACATGGTAGACATTAGCCACACTTACAAAGCTATTTAATTCAAACTTAGATTAATTAAAATTGAGTAAAATTAAACATTCAGTTCATCAGACACTTTAGCCACATTTCAAGTGCTCAACAGCCATAAGAAGCTAGTGGCTACCATGTTGGACAGCACAGATTTAGAACATTTCCATCACTACAGAAATTCCTATAGGAAAGCACTGAGCCACAATCCATGGAATTACAGGAAATCATCTATGAAGTGGTTCACAGTTCTGGCTACACATTGGAATCACCCCAGGAATTAGGAATCAGTTCATGTGGGGGAACTCCCAGGCAATGGTAATTTCTAAAAGCTGCCAGGATGATTCTAAAGTAGAGTCAGAGCTGAAAACCCTGGACCTACAGAGATAATACAGGTGGAGAAGCAGGTTATAATAGAACCCTACGGTACCCCAGTATCAAGGGCAGTGATTCTCAACCTTCACTGAACACTGGAATCAGCTTTAAATATTATGAATGCCTGGGTCCTGCTTGGAGAGATTTCTGATTTGATTGGTCTAGAATGCAGCCTGGTCTTCAGAAATTTTAGAAGCTACCCAGTTACTCAAATGGGTATTCAAGACTGAGAACCACTGTTTGATAGAGGAGAAAGATGTAACGAAGAAGCGCTAGGAAGAAGCAACTAATGCAGTACGATGAAAAGCAAGAGAGTGCAGTGACCCTGAAGTTTCTGGAAGGAAGAAATGGTTCTACCTGTTGAATGCCAAAATTCAGCTCATTTAGTAAGCCTCCCACCAGATTTTGTGGGGATGGTGCTAATGGGAGCCATTTGGAAGTGGGTCAAAGAATGAATGGTTGATGAAGAAATACAGCGATTGCGGACAACTGTTAGTAAACAGTTCCAGTCATGAAGAGGGGCAAAGAATGCTGGTAGCAGCTGGACAGTGATTTGGGGTCATGGACTAGGTTTTTTAAGACACAGATATTAGAGTATGTTTGTATGCTGATGGGATGCCATAATAAAGCAGGAGAAAATGATTATTCAGGAAAGAGGAAGGCTCTGGCAGGAAGTTGACTTCCTATCCAAAATCCCTAGCCTCCTTCCTACTTGCTTAAAGATTCCCAGGGCTTTTCAAGTCCCCAGGGCTGTTGTCCTTTCCCCAGTTCAAAGATTAGCCTTAGCCAGTGGTTCTCAAACTTCAGCATGTGTCAGAATGACCTACAGGGCTTTTAAAAACACAAATAGCTAGTCCTGCATCCAGAATTTCTGATTCAGTAGGTTTGGAGTAGGGCTCAAAAAAAAAATCTACTTTTCTCATGAGTTCTCAGGTAACATTGCTGCTCTTGTCCCAGGAAGAATCTTTGAGAACCACCAGTCTAAGGTCACGATGGTAATCCTTTCCTTCATAAGTAGTTTTTTCCCCTGATAGCTCAGTTGGTAAAGAATCCGCCTGCAATGCAGGAGACCATGGTTAGATTCCTGGGGTCTGGAAGATGCGCTGGAGAAGGGATAAGGCCACCCATTCCAGTATTCTTGGGCTTCCCTTGTGTGGCTCAGCTGGTAAAGAATCCGCCTGCAATACAGGAGATGGCCATTTAATGCAGTTTTAGGGATGGGCATTTAATACAGTTCTAGCCAGTGAGAGTAAGTCTCTGGGAAGATTCTAGGAAAGGTTTCTTTCGTGATAAAAAAAAACAAACAGCCTCTGTCCTTTCACCAGGTGTTGTCATATTGAATACGACACCTATAACAGCGGAAGCTATCTTAAAAATATCTTGTGAGCCAGACTGTGGCAATCTCCACACTGAAGATGGAACACTGGAAAGAACCGTGTTTTGTTTTGTTTTTTTCATAATGTTACACTACTGAGGGTTTCCCAGGTGGCACTAGTGGTTAAGAACCTGCTCGCCAATGCAAGAGGGATAAGAGATGCAGGTTCGATCCCTGGGTTGGGAAGATCCCCTGGAGGAGGGCATGGCAAGCCACGCCGTACTAGCTCTTGGAGAATCTCTATGGACACAAGAGCCTGGCGAGCTATGGTCCATAGAGTCACAAAGAGTCAGACACAACTGTAGCGACTTAACATGCACGCATGCACACTTCTGAATTAAACCTGGAAACCCTGTCTTGTGAAACTAAAGTACTTTTCTTACTGTTAAGCTGTTTTGAATTAGATTCTCACTTGCAGCCCAAAGCAACCTACGTTACTCATAGATTTCCAAGACCTTAAATAGATGAGTCAGGATGAAATGAAGGGGCAGCTTGATATAGGAAGAACTGAAGATGCCTCCTCCCTGGTAATGTGACAGAAGGTAGAGAGTGTATGTATTGATGCAGATAGATTTGGTGGTTGAAAAATGAAGTAGCTCCTGTCTGATTCCTCCTATTCATTCCTTCCAGGGTGTGAGGCATCAGGAAAGAAGAGGATATAGCCTGTTTGAGAAGAGGGGAGAAAGTCTGGGCAAAGTCTTTTCAGAGAATAATAAAAATGACTGGGAAAACATTAAGTTATAGCTAACTGCTCATTTTCAATTTGTCATCTTAAATTTATAGAAAATAAACACCCTAATTGGACAAATGTCTCCAATTTATTGGGTGCAAATAGATACAGAGCAGATAGCTGACTCCAACCATGGTTAAATCTTTCTGGGTAAAAATGAAAGAAACAGAGAAAGGCAAGGAAGTACAAGGTGTCTTTAGGAAAGTGCTCATGATGATGGGCCATTTAACCAAAGCCAGCTTCTCCTTATCCTGGGAAATCTTCCACAATCCTCATCAAGTTTTCATTGGGTTTTCTCCCGTCATCCCAGCGGGAGCTCCTAGCATGCTAGTTGCATTAGTTCCCTATTGTTGCATAGCAAATAACCACAAACTTAGTAGCTTAAAACAATATTCAATTATAAGCTCCTACTTATGTAACTCAGAAGTCTGAACACAGCAGCTCAGAGAATCCCAAGGCTAATAGTTAGGTGGCCCCATTCTCATCTGGAGCTCAGGGTCTTCTTTCAAGCTGATGTACCTGCAGGATTATTCAGTTCCTTATGGTTGTGGGACACACGTCCCATTTTCTCTCTGGCTGTTAGCTGGGAGCCACTCTCACCCACATTCCTTGCCACATTGCCTCCTTCATCTTCAAAGTTAACAAAGGAGATTTTCCTTCACTTTGAATTTCCCTCACTTTCACACTTTGAATTTCTTCTTCAGGAAGAGCCCAATTCTTCTCAAGGGTTCACCTGCTAGGTTAGGTCTATCTGGATAATCTCCCTTTCTTAAAAGTAGCTGTGTCAGACTTAGAAAACAAACACAATTGTCGGGGATAGTTAGGGACTTGGGGAAGGTCATGTACACACTGCTATATTTAAAATGGATAACCAACAATAACCTATTGTATAGCACACGGACCTCTGCTCAATGTTATGTGCCAGAACTGTTTTGCTGCCTTAAATTCATCAATGGTTCCCACTGCCTACAGGATAACCAATTCAATCTAAGACAAACTGATCAGTTCAGTTCAGTTCAGTCGCTCAGTCGTGTCTGACTCTTTACGACCCCATGGACTGCAGCATGATGGTCAGGCTTCCCTGTGCATCACCAACTCCTGGAATTTACTCAAACTCATGTCCATTGAGTCAGTGACACCATTCAACCATCTTATCCTCTGTTGTCCCCTTCTCCTCCTGCCTTCAATCTTTCACAGCATCAGGGTCTTTTCCAATAAGTCAGTTCTTCCCATCAGGTAGCCAAAGTATTGGAGTTTCAGCTTCAGCACCAGTCCTTCCAATGAATATTCAGGACTGATTTCCTTTAGGATGGACTGGTTGGAACTCCTTGCAGTCCAAGGGACTCTCAAGAGTCTTCTCCAGCACCACAGTTCAAAAGCATCAGGTCTTCTGCACTCAGCTTTCTTTATAGTCCAACTCTCACATCCATACATGACTACTGGAAAACTGATAGCTATGACTAAACACCTCGAGGAACAACGCATTGTACTAGTCTGAGAACACTGTACTGAACAAGATAGAGATGGTTCCTACCCTCACAGAGCATACAGTCCTGCAACGGAGATAGACAATAATTATGGAAGGGAAAATGAGGTGACTGTGGGCACATGTGGCAAAGGGAACTAGCCTCATCTGTGCAGTAGGGAATGCCTCCTTGAGGAAGTGGGAAGATAGTGACACTCGAAAGATGAGTAAGAGTTTACAAGTCAAGGGAGAAACATGAAGAAAATGTTCCAAGGGACAAGAACAACATGAGCAAGGATCTGAAGTTGTAAAAGAACACAACAGTGTGGTTGGCATCTGTGAAGATTGAGAGGGTAAAGGCTGAGAGAAATTATATACATAATGAAACTGGGAAAACAGAGGGACAAGGTCATGGGTGAACTTACAAGAATCTGGGACATTATCCAAAGGGTAATGTGGGTCCACTGAGGGTTTTAAGGAGAAGGGTGACATGGTTTGATTTTTAAGATTACACTGGATTATATTGGATTGGATTGAATGGATCAAGACCCAAAGCAGACAGATCAGCTGGGAGACACAGTAGTAGTCCAGCTAAGATGATGGGGGCTTTGACCAGGAGGGTGGCAAAGAGGATACAAAGCAAATAAAATCAAGAGATATTTAAGAGGTAGAATGACAAGTCTTGCTGACTGTTTGCATATGAGAGGCGGCAGAGAGAGGGAAGCAAAGGATGGTTCTCAGGCTTAGGACCTGAGCAGCTAGGTCAACAGTAAGGCCTGGATTAAGAAAGCTAGTGATGCAAGTTTACGGAGTAAAAATATTGAATTTAGCTTTAGACATGGTAAGCTTGATATCTGCAAGATGTCCAAGTGGAAATGTAGACTAGGAAAGGAGACACGTGGGTCTAGAGGTCAGATTTATGCGTCATCTACAAAGAGGCAGTAACAGAAGGCTTGGGAGCACACTAAATTACCTAAAGCGAGCATGCAGGATAAGAAAAGTGGCTCTGGGGCTAAGTCCTGAGAAATGCTGACATTGAGGGGTTAGATGAAAAGCAAAAGTGAGAAAAAGAACTAAAGAGTGTCCATAATAAGATGGTAGGAAAACTAAGAGAATCTGATATCATGGAAGCCAAGGAGAATGTGCCTCTAGAAGAAGGGAGTGTGCAACCCCGTTCCTAGGCATGGCATAAGCCGGTGATCATTTACATACCTGTTCCTTGTTGGCCTCCCGCTTCCAATCAATACTTCCTCCTCCTTTCCTGCCATTCCTCCAAACCCAGCCTTTATGCACTAACACCCACCTTGCTGACCTTCTCCTGGACCATGCAATGTCTCTCATGCATCCTCCTTTTTTCATGTGCAGACCTCTCTCATCCTGAATCCCCAACCCTCAACACCTCCTTTCCCTCCCAGAATCACCTGGTGAACACTATCTATCCTTTAACACGGTGGTCCCCAAACTTTTTGATGCCAGGGGCCGGTATTCCTGGAAGACCGTTTTTCCATGTACGGGGGCGGGGCTGGTAGGGCATGGTGTAGGCGGTAATGCAAGTGATGGGGAGCAAAGAGAAGCAGCAGATGAAGCTTTGCTCACTCAGCTGCTGCCCACCTCCTGTCGTGCGGCCAGGTTCCTAACAGGCCGTGGACCCTGCTTTAATACCCTAAGCGGCTCAGACATCACCCACTCTTAGGCTTTCTTTAACCACCTCCTCCCCAAATCGGATCAATACATTTCTCATTCTATTTGTTTCCCTGGTATACAGTTCTGATCGTCCTTATCCTAGTAGACTGTCATAACTTATTCAATGTCTAGGGTCCTCTACTTGAGTATAAGCTGCTTGAGGACAAGGAGGATTTTGTGCTCTGCTTTTTTTTATAGCTATACTTGACATAGCACCAGACACATGGATGGTACTTCAGCAAAGTATCAGCAAAGGTCCTGGACCTTATTGCTACCACTACCACCTAGGGAATGTGAATGTCCTGGGCTGGGATAAAGGACCACGAGAACTGCTGACATGGAGCAGGAGGCAAAGGCAACTGAGGAGTAAGCAAACAATGACTGAATCAACGGCTTCACTGCTGCCAGACCACCAAGCCCATCATAGTGCCCCGGTGCTAGCATCACCCTCCTTTTACAGCTGAGCAAATGGAGACTGGAGAAGTTAAATCACTCGTCCAAGGTCAGACCCTGGCAAGAGGAGCCAGGACTTGAAGGAACCCAAGTCTGTCTGATTCCAGAACCCCATACTAAGTCCAGCTAGTACTTGAGCTTGAAGGAAGCTCCTTGCAAGGATTCAAGCTTGTAAAGTATAGGGGTGTTATGCGGGGAGAGGGAGTTTCCAGAGGGAAGGGATATATGTATACATATCGCTGATTCACTTTGTTGTACAGCAGAAACTAACACAACATTGTAAAGCAAGTATAAATAAAAAAATGATAAATCAAAAAAAACCTTGTCGAGTACAGTCCTGGGTGTGTGCTATGTGGGCAGCAGGCATGTCTGTTCCCAGCCCATGCTGCTGGTTCCAGGAGCTAGTGGCTCTGCTTGGCCAGAAGCCATGAGGGACAAAAGCAAAATATCTATGAAGGGTCTGTTCCTCAGTAATTTGTCAAGACCCTGGGGTCCTGTGAGCAGGTTGGAGGGGTGCCTGAGAGTGCCTGAGAGTGAGCCAATTGCTGCAATGTCAGACACTCAGTTGGAGATGGAAGTGAAAGGTGAGGGAGTCAGAGTGGAAGGGACTGAGCCAAGTTGCCAGGTCTTGGGCAATTTCAAGTCCACGGCTCTGAGCCAAGGACAAGACACTATACCTAAAATAACCTCCCAAAAGAGTCTTTACTGACCATTTTGCAACCATTATCCCCACTCTGACTTTCAGGTCAATGTGACTAGCATTGATTGGACTCCTATTAGATGTTAGGACTGTGAATGTTACAAAGACCTGGCCTTCTGCAGACACAGGGAAAGCCCCCAGGACACAAGGCAAGTGCTATACAAACCAGTACACAATGCAGTGCCAACCTGTGCAGTTCCAGCCACAAAGGCAGCTGGGATTCACAGAATGCAGAGGGCAAGGTGTGCTGGTGCAGGCAGTGGGGGCCTCTTGGAGCACCTAACCTGGAAGGAGGAAGACAGAGCAGAAAGAGGACAGCTTCTCAGGTAGGAAGAAGAGGGGCAGCAGAGGTGAGTCACGAGCAACAAGAAGGAATTGTTTCTTGGGCTGTGCAAAACCCACCTGGGGAACAAAGGCGACTTACTGGAGAAGAATGAGATATGAAGTTGGGTGAATAGGGAAGATCAGATAGTAGAGTTCCTGGAACCAAGAATATTGACCAAAGAAATTTAACATGCAGAATCCAAAAGTTAATCACGTGGGCAATGAGAAACCATCCAGGCTTTCAAGAGGCAATTAAGAATAGAAACTTAATTTTAGGAAGATTTATTTGGTGGTAGTGTTTGAGGTGGATTAGAAAACAGAGAACTTAAAACAAACAAACGAAAAAAAAAAAAAAACTGCCCAAAAAGAAAAAACACACAAATAAACCCTGAATGCTTCTTTGAGTAACTACTAAAAGTCTGAGTGGACAGTGCTTCGTTACCATCCAAGTCTCTATAGATGGACAGTTTCAGGAAAGAGTTATACTGCCTCAGACATCTAACTGGAATGGTACTGATTTTTCATCTCTGTTATGGAAGGCGCTTCCCTTAGTGGTTCCAGGAAAAAGAACTTTCTGGGGTGTCCCTGAAAATGTCTAAATCAGTATCTGCTGATAAAATTTGACCAAATGACTTTTTTGGAGGCTTTAGCCAGCTCCCCTGGCCTTCTCCCTTGAAATATAAATAGCCTGTGCACTGTTTGCTACAAGAAGCAAAGTTACATGCCTTTTTAAAAAAAAAAAAAAATACTGTTTTTATGCAAACCTGTAGAGATACTTCGGAGAAGGCAATGGCACCCCACTCCAGTACTCTTGCCTGGAAAATCCCATGGATGGAGGAGCCTGATAGGCTGCAGTCCATGGGGTCGCTACGAGTCGGACACGACTGAGCGACTTCACTTTCACTAAAAGTCTGAGTGCAGGCGAACTTAATAAACGTAGTCTCTTCCCCTGCCAGTCCAATAGAGAAGACACTCACAAAAATCCCATAGTTACCAATTAAGGACCTGCTATGTGCCAAGGATTATACTGGGTCCTAGGGATGCAGTGAAGAATAAAACAAAGTTCTGGTCTTCATAAAGGTTATCCTCAGACAGATGCAGAAGAAAACACAGAAGCAAATCAATAATTATATCCATATAAATCCAAGCATGAAGTGCTATGAAGGAAAATAAAGCACGGCATTGGGCAGGGAATGCTAGGATAAAGTGGTGTTTAAAATTAATGTACATGAAATGAAAGTAACTCAAGAATTTGAATAAACTCTGGGAAATAGTGAAAGACAGAGGAGCTTAGCATGCTACAGTCCATGGGGGTCACAAAGAGTCGGACTCGACTTAACAACTGAACGACTACAGGGCTCTGGATTGCCTGGAACTGTCTCAGTTTCAGCAGTGCAAGTCCAGCATCTTATAGAAATCCCTCAGCCCTAGGCAAACAGGGACGGTTTGTTGCCCTACAACTGTGACCTTGACTTATATACCCTGTGTCTGACCTGCATGATTCAACACAAGGTTTTGCATCTTTAAAGGGACATCAGCACAGTCAAATCACATGCTTAGTTTCCCAAGCATTAGCCAAATTGCTCCCCTGGTTGGCCTCTTTCCCACTCAGACAGAGGAGCAGAGTCAGAAATTCCTAGCATTGGTGACCTTGGATTTCTCAACCTTCTATTCCCACCATCTTGCACTCAGCCCTAGCTACCACCTAAACTAGGAACAGCAAATCCACCAGTGACCTCAGTCCTTGCCATTTGCTCTCCTCCTCTGCCCAGCCCTGGCCAGCAAGCTGGTAAGGCCTTCGGGGTCAAAGCTGGGTTATCAGAGAGGGAAACAGGGGAACTCATCGGAGGTGATGTGATGTGCCAGAGCTAGTCACAAGAAAGGGGAACCCCAGATAAATTACAGCTTGCTGACCTTGGGAGACGTGCGGCTTGTGTCTCTTGAGTAACAGAAATACCGGAAATGCTCACTGAAGTGTCAATTTTGGAGTTTTGGGGCCAAAGCTCCAAGGGGCTGACTCACCCTCAGAGCAGAAACCATGTGAAAGTCCTGATATTACGATGACAGCACACGTTCATTCAGAAGTCACAGTATTTCAGACTCATATAGTTCTTGGGAAAGCTCACAGATCACTTCTGCTGGTTATTAAAGACTTCTCCAAAATTGTAAGAAAGATTCAAAGAAAATGCCAAGACTGATATTCATCTCCCTGGTTATGGAAGCTTCCTGCCTGACAAGGTTAAAAGAATAATAAGCAGGGGACACAAGCTCCAGGAATCATCCCCATTTGGCCCCTGGTCACCTTGCCTGCTTGTGTACAGATTAAAATGTAGAATTTCAAATAAGTTCCTTAGGTAACGTCGCCCAAGCTGCACACACAAATCCTACTAACTGAACTACAGGGTGAAGGGCAGGTGTTACTATTGCCTTTTTATTTATTTATTTTTTATATAAATTTATTTATTTTAGTTGGGGGCTAATTACTTTACAATATTGTAATAGTTTTTGCCATACATTGACATGAATCAGCCATGGGTTTACATGTGTTCCCCTTCCTGGACCCCCCACCCACCTCCCTCCCCATCCCATCCCTCTGGGTCATCCCATTGCCCCGGCCCTGAGCCCTTGTCTCATGCATCGAACATGGAATGGTGTTCTGTTTCACATACGATAATATACATGTTTCAATGCTATTCTCCCAGAACGTCCCACCCTCACCTCACTATTGCCTTTTTAAACTCAATTCTCCAGGAAATTGCCTCAGACTTCCAAGAAAAATTACTGTTAAAACTTCCAACAAGCCCAATATGTAATCCCTGCAACAGCCCTTTCCGGGTCCCTCCCCTCAGGGCTCAGTCTGACTGACGTTGCCAGGCTGTTGCAAGGTTGCATCACTGACCTTTGCAATTGTCTGGCCAGTCCAATTTCCCCATCCTCTCCCTGCCCTCTCCTTTTCTCTGCTTGAAGGGCTTTGGTTCAGGGTCTCCCCTTTTCCCCTACTTGCTAACTAACTCTGATATATGGATAACCAAAGCTAAACCAGAACCCTGACCCCCCTAAGGTGATGAAGTTTAATCATGGTTAAAATCAACCCTACCTTCTTCATGCTTCCAAGGGTATTCTCTACTCTTAAGCGTTTTACCTAAATTGTCTACTTTCAGCTTTCTGCTCCTAAACTGTTTCTATGCTAAATCAAGCTGGTACAGCCGTGCTGCCCCCCAGGTCCAGGGAAGTGGCATATAACTGTTGAGGAACGCAGGAAATATTTGCAGTTCAGGCCAGCAAACTTTCCCCAAGGCCCACCTTCCCATGGTCATCTCGCCCCAGTGCCCAACTTCACCTCTCAAGTGGTAGTGGGGACAGTCTGGATTTAATGGCAGTTCTCTGATACGCAGAAGTACAAACCCCTGGAGACACAGACATCACACCACACACACACACACACACACACATCTGTGCATAAAGGGCAGCCTCAACGAATAGTTACCCATCAGGTGACCCTAGCAATGCAAGCACCCATGACTAAACCAGTTAGATCAGAGAGAAATATAACTATAAGCACAAACTTCATTCGTTATGCAGAGCCTGGAGACCCTTTCTGTTCATAACCGGACCCCTCCTCTTTCCTTCTACCTCAGATCCCTATACGTGCAGGAAGATGACAAACTTTCTTTATAAAAACTAATTTTTCAGTTAAGTAGAACCCCAGGCTTCCCTTGTGTCTCAGCTGGTAAGGAATCCGCCCGCAATGCGGAAGACCTGTGTTCACTCCCTGGGTTGGGAAGATCCCCTCGAGAAAGGAAAGGCTCCCCACTCCAGTATTCTGGCCTGGAGAATTCCATGGACTGTATAGTCCATGGGGTCGCAAAGAGTAGGCCACGACTGAGCGACTTTCCCTTCACTTTCAGGTGTCCTCACCAGGGGTCCTTCCAGACCTCCCCGGATGCGGGAAGCTGTGATCCACCCACACCATTAAGAAAGAGGTCGGGAATCGGCGCGGATTCCTTCCCCGGGCTCCGGGTCCTCACCTTTGTATGTCCAGGTCCTCCTCCCCACCCCCGGCCCCCGCCCCCGCGCATCCCGGTCTCACAATTGCCCGGGCAGCGTGCACAGCTCGTGGCCTCTACCCCAAGGTCCCTGCCCCCGCCTCTCCCCTTCCTCCCGTTCCTCTCTCTGGCCGGTGTCCTGGGAGCCCAGGAGGCGGGGCTCGGAGAAACAAATATAAGCAGGCCCGGGGCGCTGACCAGGTGCCAGTTGCGGAGTCCCCATACCGAGGCTAGGAGGAAAGCGAGGAGAAGCAGAACGCAGAGGTGCGGGGCCCACGCACCCGGTGATAGCCGCCCCAGCTAGGGCGGCGCCCCTGTAGGTGAGCGCGGCGCGGAGGAGCGCGGCGGGGCGCGGGGTCCCTGGTGCGCCCCCTACTCCCTGCGGGCCTCCCCCGGAGAGAACCGGGAGCTGCAGCCGGCCTTCGGAGGCTGAAGGCCCCCCTGCCTCAATCCGCTGCTCCCGCAGGTCACCGCCACCCCGAGAGCCCCAGAGCCCAGATGGAGACGGTCCAGGAGCTGATTCCCCTGGCCAAGGAGCTGATGGCGAAGAAGCCCAGCGCGAAGCTGGTGCGAATGTACGTGCTGGGCGGCGTGCTGGCGCTCTTGGGCGCCGTGCTCGGCCTGATGGAGACCGTGTGCGGCCCCTTCACGACCGCCGGCCGCCGGCGGGAGCGCGAAGCGACCCTGGCCGAGCTGCGGGCCGCCCGGGAGGAGCCGGCCCCGCGGGAGCAAGACAAGCCGCTGGAGGCCGTCCAGGGCTGCCGGGCCCTGTCCAACCGGCTGCACGCCTCCTAGGAGGGAAGGGAAGAGAGACACACAGAGAGGGGCGAGTGAGCCAGAGCCGGAAGGGCAGGCTCGAGTGGGCGTCCTGTGCTGTCTGAACTTGCTTCTGAAAAGCCATCGACTTCTGAATTGAACTACCACGCGGATCCACCAAAAGGAGCTTGGGATTGAGTTCGCTGCTGTGCAGCACTGCAGGAAGATGCCACGTCTAAAGCTAGGTACCTTCGAGCCACCTGAGCGCATCTAGCATTTTGCACTAGGGTGAAAGGAGGAGAAACACTTTTTATATTATTATTATTGTTATTATTATTACTACAGTGATTGTGTTTTGAAATAAAAAACATTTTGTATATATCTCCGCATCTGATTCCTGTGGGGGGTGGGGCACAGTTGCCTAGCATGGGTTGCATGGAGGGGTGACATGCTGGGGTCTTACCTGAGGCCAGCGGACTGAGCGGTTTCCTGAAGATCAGGCAACTTTTGCTTCACTGCCCCCCCGAACTCTGATATTGATGTTACAGGCTTGTAAGCCTGTTGAGAATTTATTTTTGCTTTGTGTTAGGAATGGCAAGACAGAAGCTTTTGTAAGTCCCACCAGACTTAACATTTCAAGCTCAGAAGATAAACAAACTAAGTGAAAGAGAGATGCTGTTTAACTCTAGGGCAGAAAACCTATTTGCCATCTCACACCTGTGCACCAGAGGGTCCTGTTGACAGCTTTTCCTTCCTAACTGTATTTGGCGGCGGGCGGGGGGGGGGGGGGGGCGGGCAGGAGGCAGGGAGGAAAACTAGCTAGCAGGGAGGAAAAGAGGGAAGGCGATCTCCCAAGAACATTTAATTGAATGTCTAGCTCTACCCAGCCTTCCTTCTCACAAACTGAATCACAGTGAGAAGCTCTCATTTAAGAGGGAGAAAGACTGGTTATCACAGGCTTGAGTCCCCTTCCTCCAAGGACAGAGCTTCCTTTGTGCCAATAACTAGCCCCCATGGCTCTGTAGGGCTCAGCATATCAGAATAAGAAGTGATAAACAATGGCACTTAAAGAAGTAGCTAGGGGCAAGAGCCTGAAGCCACTCTCCTCCTGCCCTCACCAGGTACGGACATTTCACTCTCACCATCCATGGCTGTGGATTTGTGCCAAACGTCGCAAGGATCCTGTCATTGCCTCTGACCAGACTGTCTCTCCACCACCACCCTCTTCCCCCCACCCCCACCCCCACACACACCCTTCCACATTATTTCTGCCAGCTCACATCCTACCCAGTGTTTCTGGTCCTCATCAAGTGCCATGTCTACCTGAAATCTATCTTTATCACTCCAAACAAAAGAGCAGTGAGATTAATCAAGAGAAAAGACATGCATTTAAAGCAAAAGAATAGCAGTAGAACCACTGTTCTCCCAGTTTCCAAAATGGGAAACTTGACCCTGTATTAAGGAGACATAACCTCGCCTTAAATGTCCAGAAAATGTCTCGGAAGTTCACTCCATCTTATTCTTCCCGTTTTCCTTCCCAAGCGCCTCTCTTACTCTATTATTCTTCCACCGATGCAGCTGCTCCTTGGTCCAGCTATCAAACCTCAAACCACCTCCCACGCTCTCTAGTATATTCATCTCAAAGCACTCACTGCGGGACTGGGGTTTCGCCCTTCCTTCAGTCTGCTGCTCCTCCATCAAAGGTGTCAGCGCCTAAACTCCTGTCCAGGTTTTCCACTGTCTCCATGATCCGCTCACATCTCAGCCCTCTCACCTGATGCCCTGTGTGAACCCCCAGGACCCTCCTCATCCCTTCTGGTCTTTCACACTTTTGCTCACATTCCTCTTCCTATGCCCACCCACAGTCCCCATACCTTTTGCAACCATAAACCTCAAGTTCCCCAAGAGAGGGATAGTTTCAAATACTGTGCTTCTTGTCAAACTGTACTCACGTATTCCAGAGCTTGGTTTAGAAGGCAATGCCTATAATTTTTGTTTGCCTATATATAAAAATACATAAATTTTACATATGTCCCTAAATATACAGGAAATGCCTGTGTATTTTTAGCTTTGAAGGTTACGCCTCATGTCTATACATGGACAAAATACCCAACCCAATTAAATCCAAGCTACCAAAAGCTTACCTGTCCTCACCGATCTTGTCATTCCTCTGGGTTCATTCAGTCTGGGTCTCATAGTGGATCACACGGTAATGGACTTTTTAGTCCCTGTTGTTTCATGGAGGTGGTCATCTCTCTTGCAGTCTTCTTTATGTCTTCCACATTTTTAAAGTGTTTTTTATTGTGGTTAAAGTCACATAACATAAAACATGCTATCTTAACCCTATTTCACTGTACAGTTCAGTGGCACTAAGCATATTCACATTGTTGTACAACTTCCAACCATCATCCATCTTTCAAATTTCTCACCTTCCTAAACTGAAACTCTGTCCCCATTAAACACTAACTCCCCATTCCTTCTCCCCACCCCCACATCACCCGACCCTTGGTACCTACCAATGGACTTTCTGACTATGAATTTGGTTATTCTAAGTATCTCGTATAAGTGGAATCAAATGTTATTTGCCTGCACCTTATATATATACCGGAATGCACTTTTAAGGTTAATAAATGTCCTACAAACAGAGTGGAACTTTTTCCCCTGTACCACTCAGTAGCTTCTCATCAGCTATCTGTTTTGTGGGTAGTTAGCAGTAGCAGTGTATATATGTCCATTTCAATCTTTCCATTTATCTCACCCTTCGCTTCCCCTCTTGGTGCCCATATGTTTGTCCTCTGCATCTATGTCTCTATTTCTGCTTTGCAATTAGGTGCAACTGTACCATTATTCTAGATTCCACATACCTGCATTAACATAAAATATTTGTTTCTCTCTTTGTGACTTACTTCACTGTGCTTGACAGTATCTTGGCCATTCACATCTCTGCGAATGGCACAGTTTCATTCCTCTTTATGGCTGAGTAATATTCCACTGTACATTGGTATCACATCTTCTTTATCCATTCCTCTGTCAATGAACATCTAGGTGCTTCCACATCCTGGCTCTTGTAAATAGTGCTGCAATGGACATTGGGGTGCCTGCATCTTTTGGAATTACGTTTTCTCCAGGTATAAGCACAGGAGTGGGACTGCTGGGTCATACGGTAGTTTTATTTTTTGTTTTCTAAGGAACCTCGATACTGTTCTCCATGGTGGCTGTACCAATTTGCATTGTCACCAACAGTGTGAAAGGGTTCCCTTTTCTCCACATCCTCTCCAGCACTTATTGCTTGTAGAGCTTTTGATGATGGCCTTTCCGGCCAGTGTGAAGCATTACCTCATTGTAGTTTTGATTTGCATTTCTCTAATAACTAGTGATACTGAGCATCTTTTCATGTGCCTCTTGGCCATCTGTATGCCTTCATTAGAGAAACGTCTATCTAGGTCTTCTGCTCATTTTTTTCACTGCATTTGTTGTTTTTTGGGTATTGACTGCATGAGTTGTTTGTTTTGGAAACTAAACCCTTGCAAGTTTCTTCATTTGCGAATGTTTTCTCCCATTCTGAGGGTTGTCTTTTCATCTTGTTTGTGATTTCCTTTGCTGTGAAAAAGGTTTTAAGTTTAACTAGGTTCAGTTCAGTTCAGTTCAGTCACTCAGTCGTGTCCGACTCTTTGCGACCCCATGAATCACAGCACGCCAGGCCCCCCTGTCCATCACCAACTCCCAGAGTTTACCCAAACCCATGGCCATCGAGTCAGTGATGCCATCCAACCATCTCATCCTCTGTCGTCCCCTTCTCCTCCTGCCCCCAATCCTTCCCAGCATTAGGGTCTTTTCCAATGAGTCAACTCTTCGCATGAGGTAGCCAAAGTATTGGAGTTTCAGCTTCAACATCAGTCCTTCCAATGAACACGCAGGACTGATCTCCTTTAGGATGGACTGGTTGGATCTCCTTGCAATACAAGGGACTCTCAAGAGTCTTCTCCAACACCACACTTCAAAAACATCAATTCTGCGGCGCTCAGCTTTCTTCACTGTCCAACTCTCACATCCATACATGACCACTGGAAAAACCATAGCCTTGACTAGACATACTTTTGTTGGCAAAGTAATGTCTCTGCTTTTAAATATGCTATCTAGGTTGGTCATAACCTTCCTTCCAAGGAGTAAGCTTCTTTTAATTTCATGGCTGCAATCACCATCTGCAGTGATTTTGGAGCCCCCCAAAAATAAAGTCTGACACTGTTTCCACTGTTTCCCCATCCATTTCCCATGAAGTGATGGGACCAGATGCCATGATCTTAGTTTTCTGAACGTTGAGCTTTAAGCCAACTTTTTCACTCTCCTCTTTCACTTTCATCAAGAGGCTCTTTAGTTCTTCTTCACTTTCAGCCATAAGGGTGGTGTCATCTGCATATCTGAGGTTATTGATATTTCTTCCAGCAATCTTGATTCCAGCTTGTGCTTCTTCCAGCCCAGTGTTTCTCATGATGTACTCTGCATATAAGTTAAATAAGCAGGGTGACAATATACAGCCTTGACGTACTCCTTTTCCTATTTGGAACCAGTCTGTTGTTCCATGTCCAGTTCTAACTGTTGCTTCCTGACCTGCATACAGGTTTCTCAAGAGACAGGTCAGCTGGTCTGGTATTCCCATCTCTTTCAGAATTTTCCACAGTTTATTGTGATCCACATAGTCAAAGGCTTTGGCATAGTCAATAAAGCAGAAATAGATGTTTTTCTGGAACTCTCTTGCTTTTTCGATGATCCAACGGATGTTGGCAATTTGCTCTCTGGTTCCTCTGCCTTTTCTAAAACCAGCTTGACATCTGGAAGTTCACAGTTCACATATTGCTGAAGCCTGGCTTGGAGAATTTTGAGCATTACTTTACTAGCATGTGAGATGAGTGCAAATGTGCAGTAGTTTGAGCATTCTTTGGCATTGCCTTTCTTTGGGATTGGAATGAAAACTGACCATTTCCAGTCCTGTGGCCACTGCTGAGTTTTCCAGATTTGCTGGCATATCGAGTGCAGCACTTTCACAGCATCATCTTTGAGGATTTGAAATAGCTCAACTTGAATTCCATCACCTCCACTAGCTTTGTTTGTAGTGATGCTTCCTAAGGCCCACTTGACTTCACATTCCAGGATGTCTGGCTCTAGGTGAGTGATCACACCATCGTGATTATCTGGGTCGTGAAGATCTTTTTTGTACAGTTCTTCTGCGTATTCTTGCCACCTCTTCTTAATATCTTCTGCTTCTGTTAGGTCCATACCATTTCTGTCCTTTATCGAGCCCATCTTTGCATGAAATGTTCCTTTGGTATCTCTAATTTTCTTGAAGAGATCTCTAGTCTTTCCCAATCTGTTGTTTTTCTCTATTTCTTTGCATTGATCGCTGAGAAAGGCTTTCTTATCTCTCCTTGCTATTCTTTGGAACTCTGCATTCAGATGGGGATATCTTTCCTTTTCTCTTTTACTTTTCGCTTCTCTTCTTTTCCAAGCTATTTGTAAGGCCTCCTCAGACAGCCGTTTTGCTTTTTTGCATTTCTTTTCCATGGGGATGGTCTTGATCCCTGTCTCCTGTACAATGTCACGAACCTCTGTCCATAGTTCATCAGGCACTCTGTCTATCAGATCTAGTCCCTTAAGTCTATTTGTCACTTCCACTGTATAATCATAAGGAATTTGATTTAGGTCATACCTGAATGGTCTAGTGATTTTCCTTACTTTCTTCAATTTAAGTCTGAATTTGGCAATAAGGAGTTCATGATCTGAGCCACAGTCCGCTCCCAGTCTTGTTTTTGCTGACTGTATAAAGCTTCTCCATTTTTGGCTGCAAAGAATATAATCAATCTGATTTCACTGTTGACCGTCTGGTGATATCCACGTGTAGAGTCTTCTCTTGTGTTGTTGGAATAGGGTGTTTGCTATTACCAGTGTGTTCTCTTGGCAAAACTCTATTAGCCTTTGCCCTGCTTTATTCTGTACTCCAAGGCCAAATTTGCCTGTTACTCCAGGTGTTTCCTGACTTCCCACTTTTGCATTCCAGTCCCCTATAATGAAAAGGACATCTTTTTTGGGTGTTAGTTCTAAAAGGTCTTGTAGGTCTTCATAGAACCGTTCAAGTTCAGCTTCTTCAGCGTCACTGGTCAGGGCATAGACTTGGATTACCGTGATATTGAATGGTTTGCCTTGGAAACGAACAGAGATGATTCTGTCGTTTTTGAGATTGCATCCAAGTACTGCATTTCAGATTCTTTTGTTGGCCATGATGGCTACTCCATTTCTTCTAAGGGATTCCTGCCCACAGTAGTAGATATAATGGTCATCTGAGTTAAATTCACCCATTCCAGTCCATCTTAGTTCACTGATTTCTAAAATGTTGACATTCACTCTTGCCATCTCCTGTTTGACCACTTCCAATTTGCCTTGATTCATGGACCTATCATTCCAGGTTCCTATGCAATAGTGCTCTTCACAGCATCAGACTTTGCTTCTATCACCAGTCACATCCACAGCTGAGTATAGTTTTTGCTTTGGCTCCATCCCATCATTCTTTCTGGAGTTATTTCTTCACTGATCTCTAGTAGCATATTGGGCACCTACCGACCTGGGGAGTTCATCTTTCAGTGTCCTATCTTTTCGCCTTTTCATACTCTTCAAGGGGTTCTCAAGGCAGGAATACTGAAGTGGTTTGCCATGCCCTTCTCCAGTGGACCACATTCTGTCAGACCACTCCACCATGACCCATCCATCTTGGGTGGCCCCACACGGCATGGCTTAGTTTCACTGAGATACACAAGGCTGTGGTCCGTGTGATCAGATTGGCTAGTTTTCTATAGTTATAGTTTCAGTGTGTTTGCCCTCTGATGCCCTCTCGCAGCATCTACTGTCTTACTTGGGTTTCTCTTACCTTCGACGTGGGGTATCTCTTCACTGCTGCTCCAGTAAACTGCAGCCGTTGCTCCTTACTTTGGACAAGGGGTATCTACTCATGACGGCCCCTCCTGACCTTGAATGTGGAGTAACTCCTCTCGGCCCTCCTGTGCCCACGCAGCTGCCGCTCCTTGGACCTGGGCTAGCCCCTCTCGGCCGCCGCCCTCGGCCACCGCTCCCGGCCTCCGCCCCCGGCCTCCGCCCCCGGCCTCCGCCCCCGGCCTCCGCCCCCGGCCTCCGCCCGGGCTAGCTCCTCTCAGCCGCCACCCCCGGCCTCCGCCCCCAGCCTCCACCCGGGCTAGCTCCTCTCGGCCTCCGCCCCCGGCCTCCGGCCTTGGCTAGCTCCTCTCGGCCGCCGCCCTCCGCCTCCGCCCGGGCTATCTCCTCTCGGCCACGCTTCTGCGCAGACCGTCACAGCCGCCTCACTTCTACACGGACCGTCGCAGCTGCCTCGCTTTTAACTAGGTACCACTCGTTTATTTTCATTTTTATTGTCATTACTCTAGGAGGTGGATCAGAAAAGACCTTCCTTCAATTTATGTCAGAGTATTTTGCCTATGTTTTCCTCTAAGAGTTTTATATTGTCCAACCTTACATTTAACTCTTTAAACCATTTTGAATGTGTTTTTGTGTATGGTGTTAAAGAGCGTTCTAATTTAATTCTTCTACATTTAGTTGTCCAGTTTTCCCAGCACCACTTATTGAAGAGGGTGTCTTTTCTCCATTGTATGTTCTTGCCTCCTTTGTTAGGGATTAGGTGACCATAGGTGCATGGGTTTATCTCTGAGTATCTATTCTATACCACTGAGCTCTATTTCTGATTTCTGCCAGAACCATGCTGCCTTGGTTACTATAGATCTGTAGTACAGTCTGAAGTTGGAGAACCTGATGCCTCCAGCTCCATTTTTCTTTCTCAAGATTCTTTGGCTATTGGGGGTATTTTGTATTTTCTTACAAATTGTCAAAACTTTTGTTCCAAGTCTGTGAAAAACACCATTGGTAATTTGATAAGGATTGCATTGAACTTGTAGATTGCTTTGGGTAGTATAATCATTTTGACAATATTGATTCTACCCATCCAAGAACTTGGTATATCTCTCCATCTGTTGGTGTCATCTTTGATTTCTCTCATCAGTATTTTATAGTTTTATGAGTACAGGTCTTTTGCCTCCTTGTTCTGGTTGTTATTCAGTCGCTAAGTCATGTATCCAATTCTTTGCGACCACATGGACTGCAGTATGCCAGGCCTTCCTGTCCCTCACAATCTCCAGGAGTTTGCCCAAGTTCATACCCATTGAATCCATGATGCCATCAAACCATCTCATTCTCTGTCACCTCTTCTCCTTTTGCCTTCAATCTTTCCCAGCATGAGGGTCTTCTCCAGTAAGTCAGCTCTTCACATCAGGTAGCCAAAGTATTGGAGCTTCAGCTTCAGAATCAGTCCTTCCAATGAGTATTCAGGGTTGATTTCCCTTAGGATTGACCAGTTTAATCTCCTTACTGTCCAAGGGACTCTCAAGAGTCTTCTCCAGCACCACAATTTGAAAGCATCAATTCTTCAGCGTTCAGCCTTGTTTATGGTCCAGTTCTCACATCTGTACATGACTAATGGAAAAACCATACCTTTAACTATACTGACCTTCATTGGCAAAGTGCTGTCTTTGCTTTTTAATATGCTAAGTTTGTTATAGCTTTCCTTCCAAAAAGCAAGTGTCTTTTAATTTCATGGATACAGTCACCATCTGCAGTGATTTTGGAGCCCCCAAAATAAAATCTGTCACTGTTTCCACTTTTTCCCCATCTATTTGCCAGGAAGTAATGGGACCGGATGTCATGATCTTAGCTTTTTGAATGTTGAGTTTTAAACCAGCTTTTCACTCTCCTCCTTCAACCTCATCAAGAGGCTCTTTAGTTCCTCTTCACTTTCTGCCACTAGAGTGGTATTATCTGCATATCTGAGGTTGTTGATATTTCTCCCAGCAATCTTGATTCCAGCTTGGAACTGGAATCCAGCCTGGCATTTCACATGATGTACTCTGCATATAAATTAAATAAATAGGGTGACAATATACAGTCTTATCATACTCCTTTCCCAACTTTGAACCAGTCAGTCGTTCCATGTCTGGGTCTAACTGTTGCTTCTCGACTCCGCATACAGGTTTCTCAGGAGACAGGTAAGGTGGTATCCATGAAGGGGAAAAACCTGCTTAGATCAGAGTAATTTGAGCAGATTAAAGTCCAGAAGCCCTGTCACATACAGAATAATTGAATAGATATAGATAAAATACAGTAGTGTCACATAAAAATCACTTTCAAATATTTGAAGGGCTGCCATATTGGTCCAACAAAATCCGATAAAATACACTTGTTTTATATGGCTTGAAAAATGCAGAACTAAAACTAGCAAGCAGGCATACAAGGAAGAAGATCATAAGTCATTAAGAAATCAGAGTAATTCAAAACATAATGAGTTGCCTTGTGATATATATTAAGCTCCCCTTTACTAAAAATGCCCAAGCAAAGGATGCAAAGGATGGTACAAACTGCACAGGAGATTTCTAAACTTGGAGGGAGGTTAGTTATATGATTTCTGAGGTCCCATTCAGTTATATGATGCTAGAATTCTGTTTGATATAACCACAAAATAAGGAATGTATTTCCCATCCCAGCCTGCTTCTCTAGAAACCACTCTCCTTCTCTATGCTTTCAACACTTCTTTGTTCTTTTTCTTAGCATATTGACAAATACTTTCTTTCTTGCTGGATGACTATTAAAAGTAATGAATTTAACTAAAAATAAATGATTTCCTGATTAAATTTGCTTAATTTAAAAACAATTTCCTGATTAAGTTTACTTAACTAAAGCTCTTGTCTCTTAGAAAATACCTTAACCTCATAGTTGAATCTAATTTTCCTCAAAGTTAGTCCTAGTGAAACACTTATTAGTCACCTTGCTCTTTACAAGACACCACAAAACAAAAGTAATATATATACATGCTGCTGCTGCTGCTATTAATATAAATATATATATATATACAGAATTTTGTGCTAATATCAGATGTGAACTTGTACTATGTTCTAGTGAAAACAAATAGCAGATATTAACTGCACAAACACTTAAAAGTTTCACACTGTCTTAGGGAAAATTTGATTGTTATTTAATTATGGTAAACAGAACCAAGTATTAAATCCACTGGCTCCATAAATCATGACTCCCCTCAGGTAACACACTTTTTCAAGCCAGCCAATCAGTAACAGTCCCTCACTTCTGACAGTCACTTAACCAGGAACTGACTCACCCCATAAATATATTTCTGAGTGCCAACCAATCAACAAATAAATGTGCTGCTACAGATGAGGTCAGCCCACTTATGTCTGGGAAAGTACACCAAACTCTGAATTTCATGCTTTCTCAAAAACCAAAAGATACACTTACTAGGTTCATCGTGTCCAAACTCTACTTGTCCTTCAGATCTGCTTCTAGGTAAGTCAGTCTCAACAATAATCTGAATTTGACTGGTTTCACTGAGGTCTCGCTGCTTCTATAATTTCTAATCAAGTGTGTCTTTGTATAAAATCATTAGATCTCAGTCTTTGTGTAAAGGAATTAGAAATATTAGTTTACAGGTGCCCATTTTGGTAAATACTTATACCAGGGTCTTTGTATAAGGTCATTAGACATTTTATCTGAAAGGTATGTGGTGTGTGTATCCTCAGTTGCGCAGTCGTGTCTGACTCTTTGTGATCCCATGGACTTGTAGCCCACCAGGCTTCTCTGTCCTTGGAATTTACTATTAAGTAATCAGACATAGGTCTTGTATAAGTTCATTAGACTCTTTTTTTTTTTTGGAGGCATACCTTTTGATAACTGTATTTGCTATGAAACTACTATTCCCCTGCTTCTCACTTTGCTTTTGCTTTTGTTTATCAATATTATCAAGTTTATTTTACATGTTTTTGCTTTGTACTGAAATGCCTTACTTCTGATATACAAGTAAAGATGTGTTCCACATGGAATGGCCCAATAAGTCACCATTCAATCCAAGCTGATCCTTGGGGACAATAGTTGGAACTCCATTAGACTAGTGACCAACTGAGGAAAAGGTAAATGATCAAACTTGGCTTTGGGTTCCCTTCAAAACTTTCATGGGAGCACTCTTTGCTCACCAAGGTGTGAAAGAAGGTCATTTTTTAGTCTATATTCTGGGTGGAAAATTGTCAGGTGGCATGCATGGCCCTTTCCTAACTTTTGCTTAGAAAGGGAATCCAAGATACCTATTCAGAGGCACACATCCTTACTAAATAGCCTTTCTTCGGTTCTTCTACATCAAATCTGCAAACTTCTCTTGGAAGAATTCCAATTCTGCTTTCTTGTTGCACTATAATCCCTACTGTTGTATTTACTTTGATAAAGGGCAAAAATTTTGAGTTTAGAATAACAATAGTCAGCATGGTACTTTTGACATTTCAAAATCAATAAATTAATTCATTTTAGAGGGACACCTAAGTAAATCAGTACATTTAAGAGGAACTCCAGGAATTTAAAGAGTCAGTAGTTTGCTTTGATTAGTATGCTGAGGGCAAAAAAACAAAATTCCAATCCAGCATGGTCTCTTTCAAAGACTAATATTTTCTGAAAGCAACCTTATTTCATTTCTCTCTCTTCCACTCACCTTTCCCTGACCTTCTATAGGAGCCCTTTTTTCAGAGTTTTATTTGAAAAAGAACCAATTACATTATAAATTTGCTAAGCCAGAAGGCAGTCTTAAAGAACTTAAATTTAAAACCCTGGTCTGGAGCCATATTAAGAGTTAAAATTAAGGATTTTCCTAAATCTTAGCAAGCCATATAAAAATTTTTTACATAACTTAGGATTTTATTGGGTACTTGTTGTTCTGGACTTTATCTTTAGCAACTAGCTCAGTAAACTGTTAATCCTTCAGCTGGAGAAAAATATTTAAAAATAGCAAGGTTAAGAAAGGAAAAATCTAAATAACCATGTAATATGAAAAAAGAAAGTGCCTTAAGAAGGCAAGAAAAAAGTAGAAAACATAGCACAAAAGACAATTCCAAAAGCCTTTCTTTTAAAGATACAGTGGACAAAAATTAAAAATAATAAACTAAAAATGAAAACAGACTTCAGGAAATTTTCAAAGAGCATTCTGGAGTAGACCCAACACTTGAAATAAAAGGAGACTTGTCTTTTTCATAGATTTTTTTTTTTTATGAGATCAAACATGAATTAGGAAATTTAATGAGAAAAAAAAATAATTGAAATTCAAACCTGGCAGTTTAGAAAATACCCAGAATGTGACCAGACAGTTTCAGAGAACCTTAGAATGTAAGTAAACTAGAAATCAATAGAACTTAATGGTTCTGCAGATAAAACAACTGGCTTCTGAAAGAAAACTAAGACTAAAATGTCCTCCATCCTTTAAGAATTGGGAGCCTGTAGATAATGATACATGCAGATATTGAAGGAGTAGAAGGATCTTCGGAAGAACCAGTGTTCCTTTTTGGCTAAGAAACAGATGACTATCCAAAGTCTGCCCAAAGATGCTACTACAAGGGAGACATTAGAATGCAACAATTCCAGTCCTTCCTAACTGATGTCCCCAAGTCACAGAGAGATCAGAGTGCAACAACCCTTGTCAATTATACTCCCCACCAGGGCATTTCAGGTCACAACCAGTTTCCAACCCACTGCCTGGCAATAGGCAAGTGTTCATTAATATTTGTTGAATAGAGAATACATACATGGATGAAGAAACTAAACTTTTGTGGACACACTTTTGCCCGTGCCTTAGTCCGAAAGAATGAAAACCTCTGAACTGGGATACGACTCTCCATCATTAGCTGGTGGGAATCAGGCTGGAATTACTGCCCCTGCTTGTGGAGTCCCCAGCCCATGTGCACCCTGTCTGCCCTCTGCCGTCCACGCCACACTTCCTCTGATATGATCACCATAGTGATCTATGAGTCATCTCGATGATTCTTAAGGAGTTGATAATTAAGAAACATGTAGGCACACAGCCTCTCAGAGTACATTCGATTGCTGGTCTCTCATGGTGGGAAAGGAAAATCTGCCCAAACCCAGTTCTTGTTTTGATCCTTTCCCTTGAGGCAAAGCCAGGAATCTGAGAGTGAGTGCTTGCTAAGGGTGAGACAGGGGTTCTGTCTGGCGTGCCTCTGGCAGAGCTAGCAGTAGTAACGGACAGGTGTCCAGGGCAACCACTGCCAGGACCACTTCCAAGCATTCCCACCGTGGGTGGCTGCAGGGGTCCTCTGTCCTTTGGGGAGCCCTGATGCCCAATGCCCAGGACTGGCCCCTTCTGGCTCACCTTTGGGGTTTGACTGCTGGCACCTCCTGGCTGCAAGCTCAGTCCTAGCATAAGGGCCTTCTTCCTTGGCCTGCGTTTCACCTTCTTGTATCAGGTGGCAGACCAGCTGGTTCCAGTTCCAGTTCAGGTCTTCTGACTCCTCCCAGAAACCAACCAACTTCTGAGCAGGAAATCCTGCCCCTCCCCAAAGAGTGGGAAACCACAGAGGAAGAGAGAGATGAAGCAGAAGGGAAGGCAGAGGAGGAGGGAGAGGGAGAAAAAGAAGCAAAAGGAAAAACGAGATCAATAAAAAGAAGTCAAATTTGGTTGAAACCCCAAGGTAAGACTTTTTTAAAATCACAATAATATACAATAGCATCACCATTTGTGTCAGGGCCTAGTCCATAGTAGGTCCTCAAAAAACTGCTGTTGAAATAATGCATCTATTTGGGATAAACTGGAGGGCTTGGCTGAAAGAGACTTCAATGTCAAATGCTGGTCAAAAACAAATAACAAAAAACCCAAAAGAAATGCCTGATGAGCTTTGCAATGTGCAGGAGGGAAAATGTGATAAAACACAGATGGAACCAGATGTCTATTACTGGCACTGAGTACATTCTGATCATTTGGGGACAGAAAGTTAAGTTGGAGCTAAAAGTTGCAAAAATAGTTTTAAAAATTTCTGCATGTTCTGTTGAAATCATACAAAGATTGCAGGTTGTGTTTTGATAAACCAGCTTTAAAGTGATGACAGAGCACAGACACTCAGCTGTATCTTGGGAATTGCTAATAGTGCTGGTATCTGCTTTTTGCGTCCAGTTATCAGCTAGTTTAATATTTTTAATATTGAGATCCAGAGCTTTGAAGAAGGCATGTTTTATCTCAAGGAGTCTTGTTCAAAGGACTAAGGGAGGCCTAAAGTGATCAATCAAAATTCTTTCTGTGCTGTTCATCTATTCCTTAATCCCAGTCCAGCCTGCTGCTCGGGATACTGACCCTCTGAGCCTTAAAAGCATCTGATCAGACAGAATTCAAACGCCATGGTTTCAGGTCCATTAGAGAAAACCTAACAGGAGCAGGAAATAGAATTCCCCACCCTCCACACCCCCATTTACCCAAATCCTCCCTTGCCATCAACAGACAGTACCATCCAGAAGGGTCCAGTCAGTTGAGGGGATTAAAACTGCTAAGCCCACGCTTTGGAAAGTGCTTATAGACGAGGCTGATGTGTTTTCACAACAGTTGGCTTTGAAGAGTCCTGCTCCCCCAAGTTTTCCAACAGAGCTTACCAGTTCAAAGAGACACACTTGAATTATTTTTTTCTTTTAGTGCCAGTAGTTTTCTTTGGGTTCTGTGTGAGTAAATCACAGTCAGAAGCTGAAAGAAGGGCGGGAGAAGTGAGGAAAGATGGAAGGATCTCACTTCTGCTTGCTTGCCAAAATTTGAAAGGAATTGCCTTTCCCTCTTATGTATGATATGAAAATAAAATCCCAAAATCCTAGCTCTTTCTTGATACTAATTTCAGTAGAGCTAAAAAGCTCCATGAATCCAATTTCCGAGCTGGAACAAATCTTAAAGGTAATCTAATTTAATTCCTCTTGTTTGCCAGGTGAGGGAACTGAAGCCAAGACAGGGGCAGGGCCTTGTCCAAGGTCACATATATGTCAATGGAGGAGAGGGAGACTGAACTCAATTATCGTGGTTCCACCCAGGAGCTTTGCAAGAAACTTTATACAAAAGGGCCCCAGACACCCAAGAACTTATAAACAAAGCATCTTCTGATTAAATAAAATAAAATATTCAGTTAAAAGATGCTTAAGTCATCTTTATCTGGCAGAAACAGAAAGAAGGAAACGATTTTAATAGTTAAGATAATAGTTAAGCTTTTCTAGAATCTGTTTTACAACTGTTAGGAAACTGGAGCAAGTAGAAGGGTTTAAGGCAGGTTTGTCATGAAAGAGCTAGAATACTTTACAATCCTACTATTGAGCCAGCATTTTACATATCTTATCTCTTTATATAATCGCATGGTATCCTCCTTTTATTAATACAAATAATTTCTTTTAATTTACTCAAATTCACAGAAAGAAGAAGATATTACGGTTTTTGCATCTTTCATTACTAGTCCCAGCATCATGCTAATGTGAATATTTATAGTTCAGTGACTCAGGCCTCTCCCCAACATGGACCCCTGCTCCAGCCAATTCAATCTACTTGAGGTTACTCTGACATCTCAAGCTATCTCTAGACTCCTTACCTAAACACAGACAGTTCCCTCTGCTTGGTACAGCCTTCCCCCAATTTTTTCATCTCCATTACTTGTACTCATTCTTCAAAACTTAGCCCCAGGGTCACTTCCTTCCAGAAAGCTTTCCCACTGCCTTGGGCTGACTTGACTGCCCTACTCTGTTCCCCGCTAGCACCCTATACACATCATTACACAATTGTGAGCTTAGATTTACTACTGTACTACAGCTAATATTATGGTACTGTGAGCTTTGATTTACTTGCCTACCCTCCTTACACTTAATTACCATCTCCTTGAAAGAAGATACCAGACATTGCTCAGCTTGTACATTCCTGGCACCAAGCACACTGGACATTTACTGGTGCTCAATAAATATCTGGGGGAAAGGATGAGTGAACAAATGAAAGATTCCCCCTTCTTTTCTTCCATTCAAATGACTTAATAAAACATCTCCCTCCCACAGTCTTGATTTTTGGGTATCTTGGGAGAACAGAAGATGGCACTACTATAGGCTTCTCAAAAAAGCCTATCAGGCTACTCAAAAGAGCTTCCTGGGGTTAAACATTCCAATGGAACAAACATTTATTTCTACTCCCTTACAAAGTACACCGATCACAGTAGAATAATGTGCATGCTATACAGGCCAAGGACAAAAGAGAACCAGAATGGACACAACCATGAGCAATGTCAGCACCCTTTCAGAAGATGGAAAGTGGATAGATGAGGGATAAGTGACTTAGCCAACTGGAGACTATTGAAGCCCAACCGCCCCTGGTAGGAGGGCAATGGGAAGCCACAGAGCCCAGGAGAATCTCAGGGATCAGGGCACCAGGAACCTCGATGCAGAGGAAGAGATGGGTCCTCCAAGAAGAAGGAAAATTTATTTTCTGGAGAAATTGGCTAAAGAGGTGCCAGGCTCGGGACGTCAGACACAGCAAAAGGTGGGACGTCAGACACAGCAAAAGGTGGGTTCAGGCATAGAGCAGGAAATAGAGGATGAGAGGAAGCCTCCACACTGAAAGATGAGATTGCCGAGCCCCTTATCTTGACTTAGCTCCCAAAACACACACAGCCCAACTTATATGCCTCTTCATTCTCCTTACTCCAGCCCACCGTAGGCAGAGGAATGAACCATTCCTCCTTGGAGAAACTATACAATCAAAGGGAAAAAAGATTATATATACTAATATTTGAGGGTCAGAAGAAATTACTAACAATAGCCCTTGACAATATTGACATCCCCTCAGAAATTAAAGAAGGCAGTGTGTCCATCAATGAAGATCAAGCAGTCAGTATTTTGTTTTTTGGTTTTTGTTTTTTGTTTTTAAAAAGTAGTCACGAATAGACAGGAGCTTTGTAAAATAAAAATATAACTGGAAATTTAAAAATTAAAATGAGACACTGGAAGATAAAATTGTCAAAATCTCCCAGAAAGTAGGACAGAAAGGTTAAGAGATGAAAATTAGGACAAAAACAATAAGACACTTACAAGATCCAATCCATCCCGAAGCTCCGACATCTTCTAATAAGTCCAAAAAGAGAACACAGAGAAAATGGAGGGGAATATATTAACCAGAAAGATAATTTCTCCAAAATTTCCCATAATGAAAGATTTGAATTTCCATATTGAAAGGACCCAGTGGGTGTTCAACACAATGAACCAAAACAAAACACAAAACTGTCTCCTCAAAGCACACAATTAGGAATGTTAGAACACCAGGGGGAAAAAGGATCCTGAAAGTTCTAGAGAGAAGAAAAACAGCTCAGAAAGCCAGATTAGGAGTCCAAACAGAAATTGAACTTCTCAGTATCCACACTGGAAGCTAGAAACTGAAAGACAATACACCAATGTCTTCCAATTTTGGAAGAAAATAATCCCCAATTTTGAAATCCTTCCTCAGCCAAACAATGAATCAGGAAGAGGGTAAAGTAAGGACGCTGGGGGAGCTGACATCCTGGCCTGTACGTGACCAGGGTCTGGTGGATCAAAGCCCATGCACAAGTGTTCAATGTGAAACAGCACCCCACATTCAGTTCCCTATTATTCATGAGGAAGTAAGCCAAGAAGAGCTGGAGTGGTCAGGTGGATGGTAAAGGGAGGTCCCAGTTACCAGCCTATCAAGCTACTAGTCTGGATTGGAACAGGAAGACCCAGGGCTCCAAAACGAATGTCTCCAAGGGAAAAAATATATAGATTATCCAGCTAATTTGACCAATTTATTTGAGCTGTATTGCTTTTACCAGAGGATTTGGAGAGCATGACAACTGAGTAAACAAACAAAAATGAGACAATTATTAACTCCTGGAGGGTGGGGGTGGGGAATAGAAGAAAACAAACAAAGAAATGCAATCATAGTACATCAGACTGTTGAGCTGCAAAAAATCCGTCATAATAATATGAACACTGACTAATGATTTAATTAAAATTGTGATTTAATAGTGTTAGGAATCTAGCTGGAAGGGAATGAGTATCCGTGTGTGCTGTAAAATAAAATGGCAACTTCTAATATTCCTTAGTGGGAAATCAATAAATAATTTCTAACATTACAAAATCCAGAATGGCAGTAAATGTTTTAAAATATGGAGTTAATCAGAGGAAAGAAATAAGATTTTAAAATGTGGTTGCCCCTGAAAGGGACCTGGGCATGAGGAAGGGAGAAGCAAGGGTTGCTGTTAGCATTATAAGCCTTTTGATGTCATGTGACTTTGTAAACACTATTCCTATATTGTATTAATGAATACAAAAATTACTTGGAAAGGAAAGAAGGGAGAGAGGGGAGTAAAAGAAGGAAAGAAAGAAAGGAAATGACTCAGTCATAACAGCATTCATGGATTACATTCTATTACCACTCAACATGTTGATGGCTGGAGCCATTAAATTCAGTCTCAAACAAGCTCTACTTGAAGTATTTACCTAACTACCCAGAGGTGTTTGCCAGTTTGTTTGTCTAAAGGCTACTTCAGATTCACCTGGGCACTTTGCAAAAATACAGATTCCTGAGTCCCACCCTTGATGGCTCCCATTCAACACGCCTTGGTGGGGCATGGGAATCTGCCCTTAGCTCCCCCAGATTATTCAACTGCACAGCAAGTTTTAGGAATTACTGGACTAAAGCAGAAATTGTGAACGCGTGTAGGGAGGGGTGGGGGGAGTTATGTGATTTTTGTGTGTGTAACTGTTTCTGTGTATATGTTGGTATATTGTGAGACTGTCTTCTTCCTCCCTCCTTCCCTCTTTCATCTTCTTTTATCTTAACCCATAACCCCCTCTGGACTGCTGAAAACACGAGAGAGACCTCATTCCTGAGATTTTAAACCCCAGGAGTCTGTGCTTCCCACGTGGCACAGTGGTAAAGAAGCCACCCCAGGAGTCTGTGCTTCCCAGGTGGCACAGTGGTAAAGAAGCCACCTGCCAGTGCAGGAGACTCGGGTTCAACACCTGAATGGGGATGATACCTTGTAGTAGGAAATGGCAGCCTACTGCAGCATTCTTGCCTGGGGAATCCCATGGACAGACAAGCCTGGGCTATGGTCCCTGGGGTCAGCATGCGGATACGTGGGCAGTCTGTGCTTTCTCTCTCAGCCCTGGAGCTCCCTCTGCTGGCAGAAACCTGTCAAAACTCTTAACCTCCCAAACCTAGAAATTCTCCCTCCATTGCTATAAGGCCCTTTTCCCAGGCTGTTTTCAAGCCCTCAGACTTCATGAATCTCCCATCAGACAGAAAAGGAAAAATTCAACCAACCTGGAAAAGACATCTCGTGCCTTACAGGTGTGACTCTACACAGATCAGGAACAGAGCAAGGGGAGGCAAAAATGAGAATAAAAGTTACATATTGTGCGGCCAAATGTGAGGGAAAGGAGGCCTTAAGGGATTCAACGTCCCACCTTCTTCCTCCCCCACCCTCCAACAGAGATGGACAGACGGAGAAGTCAGATCCATCTGCCTCTCAAAAATCAAACATGGAAGGCAGGAAACATATTAGGCTAAAAGGCTCACTGAATTTAGAAGGAGACTGTGAGAGCTTGACATCCACCCTCACCTCACTTCCTTGAGTCTCCACGTGCCCAGTCATCAGACTCTATCAATCTTACCACTCCAGTGATTCTCTAGCCAGGGACTCTGTTGGATCTTTCTCACAAGCTGAGAATACACTCAGCCCAGCATCTTGTCTGAGACAGAGAAAATACTCAAAAACATTTGAATGAAACCTTAGCTCACTGCTGTCCTAAAAATCAGAACCCTCCTTCACATCTGCACACTCTCCCACCCAAGCTCCTCAAAAGTGCCTCTCCCCCACACTCACTAAACACATTCTTTCTTCATGTACATCCCTCCTCAAGCCACAGCGTTCTGGCCTCAGTGCCTTCAGAACCCTGACAGGCCTCCAGTTCAGTTCAGTTTAGTCATGCAGTCGTGTCCGATTCTTTGCGACACCATGGACTGCAGCACGCCATGCCTCCCTGTCCATCATCAACTCCCAGAGCTTACTCAGACTCATGTCCATTGAGCCGGTGATGCCATCCAACCATCTCATCCTCTGTTGTCCCCTTCTCCTCCTGCCTTCAATCTTTCCCAGCATCAGGGTCTTTTCAAATGAGTCAGTTCTTTGCATCAGGTGGCCACAATATTGGAGTTTCAGCTTCAGCATCAATCCTTCCAATGAATATTCAGGACTGATCTCCTTTAGGATGGACTGGCTGAATCTCCTTGCAGTCCAAGGGACTCTCAAGAGTCTTCTCCAACACCACAGTTCAAAAGCATCAATTCTTCAGCGCTCAGCTTTCTTCACCGTCCAACTCTCACATCCATACATGACCACTGGAAAAACCACAGCCTTGACTAGATGGACCTTTGTTGGCAAAGTAATGTCTCTGCTTTTTAATACGCTGTCTAGGTTGGTCAGCAATTCCTATATCCAGACCCAATCGTCATTTCTCATCCTCCTAGACCTCTCAGAAACGTCCAAGCTGTGACCTCTGGCACCTCATAGAGACCACCCTCCGCCCACCCCAGCCCGCCTCCCTGTTGCCTCAGGACCCCCTGCTCCCTGCTTCTGCTTACCCCTTTCTACCAGTTCTCCTCTCCTGTAACATCCCCCTGTACCCTTCACCCTCTAGATGGGGTGTCATCTACTATGGTTTTAACTTTAGTTTATATGATTTCATTCTCCCAAAGCAATATATCTAGCCTAGACATTTCTCTTGACCTTCAAATACCTAACAAGCATCTTTATCTGTATGTATAAGTCAATTTCCATTAAGCACTCAGAAAATGCTTTCTAGCACCTGACATGTGCCAGCACTGTGCTAAGCATGGGAGATACACTGGCCTCTCAGACCTGTGTGTAATGGGAGAAAAAGACAAATGAGCAACTGTGACTACAAAGTACTGGGAGCTGTGATAAGAGAAACACCTAGTGTTTGGGGAGCGCCTTACATGTCCAAGAGAGGGTGACTTTGAAGGGGAGAAGACCCTGAATGGTAAGAAGGAATAGGGGTAGGAATGGTGAGAGGTTCCTGGGAAAGGATTTCAAACCTTCTAAAGAGCTTACAAAGCTAATGAGTTTGAACTTTAAGAACAATAAGGAGCCATTGAAGAAGAACTGGGTGCATTAAAGCCCACGGGGTGCTTCTACAGTTTTGCCAACAGTCAAGTCTTAATTTGGATGGTAGGCCAATAAGGCTTTTGCTTTATTATTGCCCCATAAGTTATTTATGGCTTCTTCTATTCTTTTGCACATATCAAATGTTTCACAAGCTTTTTTTTTTTTAATGTATCAATGGATTGGAGAAAGTAGGGTAGGCAGAGGAGGCTGCTAAAGCAGAAAGTAGCAGTGATCCGAGTTAGGAGCCTCATAGTGAGGGTGAGGAAATGGTTCTAGAAATATCTAGGCAGTAGAATCGACTGGGCTTGGTGAGAAATGGAATGTGAGAAGATGGAGCTGCTGCTGCTGCTGCTAAGTCGCGTCAGTCGTGTCCGACTCTGTGCGACCCCATAGACAGCAGCCCACCAGGCTCCGCTGTCCCTGGGATTCTCCAGGCAAGAACACTGGAGTGGGTTGCCATTTCCTTCTCCAGTGCATGAAAGGGAAAAGTGAAAGTGAAGTCCGCTCAGTTGTGTCCGACTCTTCATGACCCCATGGACTGCAGCCCGCCAGGCTCCTCCATCTGGAAAGAGAGGAGTAAAGAAGGATTTCCAAGGTTCTGAAGCATTAACTGGGTGGACGGTGAAGTCCTTGACTGAAACACATCACAAAGTCACTAGAGAACAGTTTGGAAGTTTCTTTGAAAGTTAAATATAAATTTACCACATAACCCAGCAATGCCACACAAAGACTTTGACGCCAATGTTCCTAGGAGCACTATTCATCATGGCCAAAAAGTGGAAATTCTAAATGTCTGTGAATCAGTGAATGGGTAAACAAAATGTACTATATCCATACAATGGGATATGATTCAGCAATAAAAAGGAACAAAGTACTGATACATGCTATGACAAGGATGCCAAGATGAGCCTCAAAACAGTCAGTCAAAGAAGTCAGGCACAGAAGATCACATGTTATATGATTCCACTAATATGAGAGACAGAAACTAGATTACTGCTTGGCCAAGCCTGGGGAGAGGGACAGGAAGTAATTGTAAATGGGCAAGAGGAATCTTTAGGGGGTAACAGAAATGTTTTAAAATTGGATTCTTTTGATAGTTTCCCAACTCTGCAAATTTGTTTAAAAAAAAAAACCATTGAATTGTACACTTACGATGAGATACTTTTCTGGTCTATAAATGGTGCTTCCCAAAAGCTGTTTAAAAATAATAATAATCAGATCAGTTTGGGCATGTTGAGCTTGAGGTGTTTAGGAGACATGAAGAGGGAGAGGTTGAGTAAACAGGTGGTTATGCGACCTGCAGCTTAGGATACAAGGCGATACAGGAGAGAGAGATTTTTAATACATATCAAGTTAAAGAAAGCGACCGGAACCACAAGAATGAGGGGAAATGCCCAGAGAAGATAGAGAGAGAGGCAGAGAATGAGGACAGAAGCAAGACCAACCCCAATATTTAAGGGACCCAGACCTCTAAAGAGCGCCTCCTGGTAGAGGAAGCAGTCAGAGAAGAAGGAAGAAAGCCCAGAGAATATCCATGCACAGAATCCAAGGGGAGAAGAGGCTTGGGAGCAGGGGCAAAGCTCCGGAGCTGCAAGCCGCCAGGGGACACAGCCAGACCCAGCACCCCAAAGGCAGCGGGAGAGCGAAGTGTTGATGGAGACGGTGAGGCTAGACTGATGAGCCCGAGGTGGGCAGGTGAACCAGAATGTTCAGCCTAAGGCTGTGAGGGATACAAAGGGCCAGTGAACAGGAAGCGTTCTGGGATGCAACGAGGGTGCAGAGGCTTCGCCTCTGGAAGTAAATGCCAGGACCACCAATTCCAGTGGTCGTGTGGATGGCCTTCGGGGATGTGGTTCCTGCCGGCTTCTCCGGACTGATTTCTCTCCATGTAACCCCACCCCTTGCAATTCAGTGATCCCGCCGTGTGGAATTGTTTACAGTTTCCAAAACACTCCGTTCTCTTCCACACCTCCTTCTCTTTCCTTACATGGCTCCCTCTGCACGGAATGCTCTACAAACCAGCCCTGCTCCTCACCCACGCACCCCTGAAACCCTATCGGCGCTCTCTCCTATGCTTCTTAATTTGCTTGGAGCATTCCCACTCTTGTTCCAATACGGATCAGGGCTGACCTCTCCTCTGAAGCCTTCCCTACCTGCCCATCCCCCACGTGGAAAGGGCTATTTCCTTCTTTACCCCCGCCCCGCCCAGCCACAGACTTCCATCAACAGCACTGACAATACGTTACCCATTTCATTGATTGCCATGTCTGTCTCCTTCTAAGGCTTGGAAAGCATTTTGCTTTTTCATAGGTCACAGGAGCTGATCTGTGGAACGCCCTGAATAAATATTAGTAGATTAAATCACTCAGCCACCATGCATCATGTACCCTTTTCCTCCTTTGCTGTTGGCCCTGTTGGGGGCTGTCTGCGGCTGGGCGGCTGGGTCCTCCTGTGACGAAGGTACACATGGTGTTCTCACCTCTGCTCTAAGTAGCGACTACGATCAAGGATACTTTGTCCATAACCTAAGGTCCAATCTCCCAATGTTCCCAAAGTTCTGGCCACTTCTAGGACTGCCAGGAAAAAGCACAGAACACCCAGTTAAATCTGAATTTCAGATAAAACATGAATAATGTTTTAGCATAAGTATAATCCACGGAATAGTTGAGATTATACAGATCCTAAAATAGGACGTGTTGCCTAACTGCAATTCATATTTAACTGGGTGGCCTGACTTTCTATTTGCTAAATGTGGCAACCCTACTTCTCCCCAGAGGGAAGTGGCCTCCCTCTAACGCTATAGTCACTGGCATCCTAAGAAACCCGCCTGGCAGAGGCTCCTATGCCCACCCGATGTGTTTCCTGAAAACCAGGCTGAACAACCAAGAGAAAACACTGGGCGGGGGGTCCAAAGCTGTGTTGCGACTTTGCTGGTCCGTCCTCTCCACTGTGTGGGCCTCTCTCACCGTGCCTTAGTGCTACCCACGTCTCACCAGACTTTCTGGGGAGTGATTTTCACAGGTACTGTGTGAGGCTTCTGAGAGCTCCAGTGCAAGTTCACATGCCATGGGGCAGGGGAAAACTTGAAAAACTGCAAGTACGACTTGTTTATAGAATTGTCTCTGCCCCGCCCCCACTGAGGGGCGGGGATCAAGCCAAACTCTGGGCCTCATTAGGGTTCCTGTTCTTTCCCAAGAGGCTCTCAGTTCTCCTAAACAAACAGATGCCAGGTAGTCTGCCTCACCAGCCCCCCGCCACCCGACTATGTGTGACCAGCAGGGTCAAGACGGCATACGCAGGGCAGGTTATCCCATCCCTAGTTCATTTGCCTGCATCTGAGCTTCCATTAGTTGGAAAATATGAGTAAATCTGTCTGTTAGGAATAGTGACCTGCAGAAGGGCTGACAAATAGAACTTTGCCTCTTGTTACATAGTCCAGAAAGGGAGAAGAAGGGGGCTGGGGGCAGGGAAGGCACAGGTTCCATGTTATTAGACAAAATGATGTAAAGTGATAGTTGTGTTGACAAAAAAATAATCAACTGCCCTAAGAAAGAAAAGGAAAATTTTATTTGAGCCAAATTTGAGGATTATAAACTGGGAAGAGCATCTCAGAAAGCTCTGAGAATTGTTCCACCTGTTAGAATTCAAGGCACAGTTGTATAAGTTTTCTGAGAGAGAGGCATTATATTGATGTACAATGAATGATGCATTATTGACAGTTTACAAAAGCCAGATCTAAGCGCCACGAAGAAATGTTATCTTTAAGGAATTGTCCTACTGACTCTGTGAGACTACCAGTCTTTGTGGCTGAGCAGGTATGTCTGTCGATGGGGGCATTTTGGTCGATGCACAATGCAGATACACAATGCCTAGTGGGAGGAAAGAGGAGGCCAAAGGATGGAGAAGACTTTTTTGTTTAAATTCTTCTCGTCTTGCCATAAAAGATGAATTTTATTTCTCAGCTGTTTCCTTGGCTAGGAACAGATTTTGGCAGCCATGGCACAGACTTGCTGTACTAAGTCACTTCAGTCATGTCTAACTCTTGCAACCCTATGGACTGGAGCCTGCCAGGCTCCCCTATCCATGGGATTTCTCAGGCAAGCATACTGGAGTGGGGTTGCCATTTTCTGATGGCACAGACCTAGCAGTTCCTAACAACAACAAAAAATCAGACCTGAGGAACCAGATCAGGGTGGGGAGCAGGGTGGGAAGACTAAGGGAAGGGGAGAAGTTTATGCATCCTACAACATAATGCCAAGATCCTTTCCTGTCTCAACCTGTTGGTGCTATTTTCCCAGGGAAGGCAGAACCTCTGAACAGAGAGGGTTCACCCACATTTTACTCCTAGGTCTGCCCACTCAGGGTTCCACTAGCAGGATAAATTTTCAGAGGGAGGAGACTGCTTCCTTAACAAAGCTACCAAACAGTTGCAAAGGGCACTCTGTCCACAGCTGCCTCAGAAATGACAGGCGCTCCATTTGTGATCTTCATGTTATACCAAATGCTCAGGAATTGCCCTGTGGCTGCTCCTGACCTCCTTTCCCCTCCATGTTTTTCTTGACCTCATTCATTTAGATGGGGGTAATCAAGTCAGAGAGAATTCCTGGCTGGGCTCGGCCATGCACCTTCAGCTGAAAGCGACTCATTCTACGTGGGTTTTTGACCATGCGCAGGTCACGCTGAGGGCATTTCACTGAAAGCCTGCTCTGAAATGCAGGTGGTCAATGCCTTACAAAGGAGGAGCGGCGTGAAGGAATGAACAGTTCAGGTTCGTTGCTATGGCAGTGAAAGAAACTTGACTTGAGTTGTGAAAATCTAGTCCAAACAAGTGCTAGGTGAAACATTCACATTTCCTTTTGTCTTTTTTTATTATTATTATTTGTTAGTTTTCAAATTGTTGAGCTCCACAGAAGAGGATTAAGGGGCAGGGGGTTGATCAGTTCTGGACAAAATGCTAAATCTCAGCGACTTCCCTAGATTAAATCAGGCTCCGGAAAGATAGCAATGTTCTCTTTGCTGCAGTGCCTCACAAACACTAAAACAGCAAAATTTCACTGAATGCCTCTTTTGGAGCAAAGTTAGAAGGAGATGAAGAGAGACAAAGATGAAAAAGACATAGTCCATGGCCTCCAGGAGTTAAGGAGCTAATGAGAGAACCAGCCCTGTAACTATAGACATACAAGTGGATCTACGTAATGGGATCATGTAATGGGATCCAAGTGTGGTCCCCATGGGTCCCTGAGACCCTCTTGGAAGTTTGAAAGGTCAAAAGTGTTTTCCTAATCATATTAAAACATTATTCATCCTCTTTCCTTCTCCTTCGCTGTTGAGTTTCCCTAGCCTATGAGACATGTAATAATACAAAGCTTAATATATAGATGCTTCTGTATTCTTGAGTTAAAACAAGAAATTCTCAGTTTCAATTTCTAATACATCTATGTCAATAGGTAAAACCACATATGTAAAAATTCTTTGAGAACCTTGATGATTTTTAAGACTGTTAAGAGGATCCTTAGAAGATAGAGTCAAGATGGCAGAATAGAAGGAAGCAGAGTCCGTGTCTCCTCACAACTGGGGCACCTACTAGTCACTGGCCAGGAACCTCAGACACCTAAAGGGATGGGAGGAACCCCCACGTGAGCTAGTGGGATGTGAGGGGTTGGGAGGAAAAGAAATAGAGGTGGACGGGACCGGCACCTCTGAGGAGTGGCGGAGGGAGATGAGAGTTCCCACAGTTGGAGTGGCCCACTTACCTCAAGGGGGTCAGTGGGGGCAGGGAAAGGACCTTCAGGGGGTGGGAGGATCAGAAGGCAACTTGGCCAGCATTTCCCCTGCCTCCTTGGGCCCCAAGGAGCTCACTGGGGTCCCAGGCTGAATTGCTGCTCTCCAAGGCCCCCTCCTTTGGTGCTGAACCTAAACCCCGCCCCTGCCACCCCAGGACCTTTCCTAACAGCACTGGTCCTGAGCCCAGCCCCCACCCTACCTAAGACCCGCCCCCCACCTAAGACTCACCCCCCCCCCAACCCCCACAGCCAAGGCCTTTTCCTTGGGGTAATTTTGCTTTTAATTTTTATAGTTCTGGTGGTGGTGGTGATGGTGTTTCACCTTATTGTTGCTGTTTCATTTATATTTTTATTTTTCTCTAAAGAATGTATTCTTTTATTTTTCTAATTTTATTTTTTATTCTTTGTTATTGTTGTATGTGTGTTGTTTTTTTATTTGTTTTTTTTTTTTTTTCTGCAATGCTGAGCAGCTTGCAGAATGTTGGTTCCCAGGCCAGGGACCAGGCCTGATCTCCTATGGTGGGAGTCCCAAGTCCAAATTGTTAGACTAACAGGGAGCCTCAGACACCAGGGAATATTAATCAGCATGAGGTATCCCAGAAGTCTTTATCTCAGCACCAAGACCTGGCTCTGTCCAACTGCGTGCAAACTCCAGTGCTGGATGCCTCAGACCAAACAACCAGTATGACAGGAACACTCTGTCCTACCCATCAAAAAAATGAGATGACAAAAATCTATGTTACAGACAAAGGAGCAAGGTAAAAACCTGTAAGACCAAGTAAATGAAGAGGAAATAGGCAACATACCTCAAAAAGAATTTAGAGTAATGATAGTAAAGATGATTCAAAATCTTAGAATGGAGGTACTGACCGAGAAAATACAAGAAATATTTAACAAGGACCTAGAAGATCTGAAGAACAAACAGTGATGAATAACACATGAATAACTGAAATTTAAAAATACACTAAAAGTAATCAATAGCAAAATAAGTGAAGCAGAAGAACAGATAAGTGAGCTGGAAGTGAGAGGATGGAAAAAGATACTCCATGCAAATGGAAATCATAAGTAAACTGAAGTAGCAATACTCATATCAAATAAAATAGGCTTCAAAATAAAGACTGCTACAAGAGGTATGGAAAGACACTACATAATGATCAAGGCATCCATCTGTTGACTTTTTAAAAAAATGCACAATTTGAGAGTTGTGAGTCAAATTTTATTTGGGGCAAAATGAGGACAATAACCCAGGAGACAGCACCCCAGATAGCTCTAAGAAACTGCTCCAAAAAATTAGGGGGAAAGGTGAGTATATATGTGATTTTGAGGAAGGGGGAGTGCATGCAATCTCATGAAGGTCACTGTTAGTCACAAAAAGCAGATGTCACCATGAAGGATTTCAGTGCTTTTCTAGATATGAGGAGATACAAGATTTGGAGTACCTGTTTCTGTTCTCCAATCTGAACTCTTTTCAGGAGGTATTGAAAATCAGGTGTTCAGCTGAAGCAGATTGTATAGAGGTAGATAGCAAGTCCCAATCTGTAGTTGACACATCCAAGAAGAAATTAACAATTACAAATATTTAAGCACTCACATAGGGGCACCTCTATACATAACGTGAATTTTAACAGCTATAAAAGGGGAAACCAACACTAACAGAGTAATAGTGGGGGACTTTACCACTGCACTTACATTATTGGACAGATCATCCATCAGAAATAAATAAGGAAACACAAGCTTTAAAGGACACAGCAGACCAGCCAAATTTAATTGATATTTATAGGACATTTCACCTGAAAGCGGAAGAACACACTTTCTTCTGAAGTGCACACAGAAAATTTTCCAAGATAGATCACATCTTGGGTCACAAATCAAACCTTGGAAAATTTTGAAAAATTGAAATAATAACAAGCATCTTTTCCAACCACAATGCTATTAGATTAGAAAGCAATCACAGAGGAGAAAAAAACTGTAAAAAAACACAAACACATGGAAGCTAAACAGTGCACTGATTAATAATCAAGAGATCATTGAAGAAATCAAAAGGAATTAAAAAAAATACATAGAAATAAATGACAACAAAAACACAATGATCCAAAACCTATGAGACACAGCAAAAGCAGTTATAGCAGGTAAGTATATATCAATTCAATCTCACCTCAAGAAACAAACAAACAAACAAAAAAAAAAACCTCTCAAATACACAATCTAACCTTACACATAAAGCAACTAGGAAAAGAAGAAAAACCAAAATCCAAAGTCAGTAGAAGAAATCATAAAGATCAGAGAGGAAATAAATGAGATAGAAAGAAATAAAACAATAGCAAACATCAATAAAACTAAAAGTTGGTTCTCTTAAGAAGATAAACAAAATTAGCCTTAACCAGAATCATCAAGAAAAAAAAGAGAGAGGATTCAAATCAATAAAATTAGAAATGAAAAAGGAGAAATTCCAACTGACACTGGAGAAATACAAAAGATCACAAGAGACTACAATAAGCAACCATATGATAATAACATGGACAATCTGGAAAAAATGGACAAATTCTTGGAAAGCTACAACTTTCAAAGACTGAACCAGGAAGAATTAGAAAATATAAACAGATGAATCACAAGTAATGAAATTAAAACTGTAATTTAAAATCTTCCAACAAACAAAAGTCCAGGACCAGATGGCTTCCCAGGTGAACTCTATTAAACATTTAGAGAAAAGTAACACCTATCCTTCTCAAACTCTTCCAGAAAATTGCAGAGGGAGGAACACTCCCAAACTCCAAGGCCACTATCACTCTGATACTAAGACCAGACAAAGATATCACACACACAAAAAGTATAGATCAATATCACTGATGAATAGAGATGCAAAATTCCTCAACAAAATGTTAGCAATCCTAATCCAATAATACATTAGAAGAATCATACATGATGATCAAGTGGGATTTATCCCATGCATGCAAGGATTTTTCAATATATGCAGATCAATCAATGTGATACACCATATTAACAAATTGAAGAATAAAAACCATATGATCATCTCAATAGATGCAGAAAAAGCTTTTGACAAAATTCAACACCCATTTATAATTTAAAGGAAAAAAAAAAGCTCTCCAGAAAGTAGGCATAGAGGGAAACTACTTCAACATAATAAAGATCATACATGACAAACCCACAGCAAACATCATTCTCAATGATGAAAAACTGAAAGCATTTTCTCTAAGATCAGGAATAAGACAACAGTGGCCACTCTCACCACTATTTTTCAACATAGTTTTAGAAGTCCTAGCCATGGTGATCAGAGAAGAAGAAGAAAAGAAATCCAAATTGGAAAAGAAGTAAAACTATCACTGTTTGCAGATGACATTATTCTATACATAGAAAATCTTAAAGATGCCACCAGAAAACTACTAAAGCTAGTTAAAAAATTTAGTAAAGTTGCAGGATACAAAATTAATGCACATAAATCTCTTGCATTCTTATACATTAAAACAATGAAAATCAGAAAGAGAAATTAAGGAAACAATCCCATTTACCATCTCAACAAAAAGAATAAAATACCTAGGAATTAATCTACCTAAGAAGGCAAAAGACCTGTACTCATAAAACTATAAAACACTGATGAAAGAAGTCAAAGATGACACAAACAGATGGGGAGATATACCAAGTTCTTGGATGGGAAGAATCAGTATTGTCAAAATGACTATACTACCCAAAGCAATCTACAGACTCAGTGCAGTCTCTATCAAATTACCAATGGCATTTTTCACAGAATCACAACAAAAAATTTTATAATTTATATGGAAACACAAAAGACCCCAAATTGCCCAAGCAACCTTGAGAAATAAAAATGGAGCTGGAGGCATCAGGAGCCCCAACTTCAGACTATACTACAAAGCTACAGTAATCAAGACAGTATGGTATTGGCACAGAAACAGAAATATAGATCAATGGGACAGGATAGAAATCCCAGAGATAAACCCACACACCTCTGGTCACCTAATCTAGGGCAAAGGAAGCAAGAATATACAGTGGAGAAAAGTGGTGCTTCAATAAGTGGTGCTGGGAAAAGTGGACAACTAAACGTAAAAGAATGAAATTAGAACGCTCCTTAACACCATACACAAAAATAAACTCAAAATGGATTAAAGACCCAAATATAAGGCTGGACGCTATAAAAACTCTTAGAGGAAACATGGGCAGAACACTCTTTTACATAAACCACAGCAAGATCTTTTTTGATCCACCTCCTAGAGTAATGAAAATAAAAACAAAAATAAACAAATGGGACCTAATTAAATTGAAAAGCTTTTGCACAGCAAAGGAAACCATAAACAAGATGAAAAGACAACCCTCAGAATGGGAGAAAATATTTGCAAATGAATTAACAGATAAAGGATTAATCTCCAAAATACACAAACTCAAGCAGTTCAACATCAAAAAAAATGAACAATCCAATCAAAAAATAGGAGGAAGATCTAAATTGATATTTCTCCAAAGAAGACATACAGATGGCCAAGAGGCACATGAAAAGATGCTCAATGTCACTAATAATTAGAGAAATACAAATCAAAACTACAATGAGGTACCACCTCACACCATTCAGAATGGCCACCATCAAAAGATGTACAAACAATAAATGCTGGAGAGGGTGTGGAGAAAAGGAACCCTCTTATACTATTAACCTCAGATATGCGGATGACACCACCCTTATGGCAGAAAGAGAAGAAGAACTAAAGAGCCTCTTGATGAAGGTGAAAGAGGAGAGTGAAAAAGTTGGCTTAAAGCTCAGCGTTCAGAAAACTAAGATCATGGCATCTGGTCCCATCACTTCATGGGAAATAGATGGGGAAACAGTGGAAACGGTGTCAGACTTTTTTTTTTTTGGACTCCAGAATCACTGCTGATGGTGATTGCAGCCATGAAATTAAAAGACGCTTACTCCTTGGAAGGAAGGTTATGGCCAACCTAGATAGCATATTTAAAAGCAGAGACATTACTTTGCCAACAAAGGTCCGTCTAGTCAAGGCTATGGTTTTTCCAGTGGTCATGTATGGATGTGAGAGTTGGATGGTGAAGAAAGCTGAGAGCTGAAGAATTGATGCTTTTGAACTGTGGTGTTGGAGAAGACTCTTGAGAGTCCCTTGGACTGCAAGGAGATCCAATCAATCCATCCTAAAAGAGATCAATCCTGGGTGTTCATTGGAAGGTCTGATGTTGAAGCTGAAACTCCAATACTTTGGCTACCTCATGCGAAGGGTTGACTCATTGGAAAAGACCCTAATGCTGGGTAGGATTGGGGGCAGGATGAGAAGGGGACGACAGAGGATGAGATGGTTGGATGGCATCACCGACTCGATGGACATGGGTTTGGGTAGAATCCGGGAGTTGGTGATGGACAGAGAGGCCTGGCGTGCTGCAATTCATGGGGTCGCAAAGAGTCGGACACGACTGAGCGACTGAACTGAACTGAACTTATACTATTGGTAGGAATGTAAACTGATATTGCCACTATGGAGAACGGTATGGAGGTTCCTTAAAAAACTGAAAATATAACTACCATATGACCCAGCAATACCATTACCTGGCATATACCCCGAGAAAACCATAATTCAAAAAGACACATATACCCCAATGTTCATAGAAGCACTATTTACAATAGCCAGGACATGGAAACGATGGAAGTGTCCATCCACAGGGGAATGGGTAAAGAAGATGTGGTACATGTATATTGTGGAATATTACTCTATCATAAAAAGGAACAAAACTGGGTTATTTATAGAGATGTGAATGGACATAGAGTCTGTCATACAGAGTGAAGTAAGTCAGAAAAAGAAAAACAAATGTATATTAATGCATGTATGTGGAATCTAGAAAAATAGTACAGATGAACCTTGTTCCAGGGCAGGAATAGAGAGGCAAGCATAGAGAATGTACATGTGCATGCAGAGGGAGAAAGGGAGGGTGAGCTGTATTGGGAGATTAGGTTTGACATAAACACACTACCGTATATAAAAGAGATAGCTAGTGGGAACCTACAGTATAGCACAGGGAGCTCAACTCAGTACTCTGTGATGACCCAAGGGGTGCAGTGGAGGTGGTGGGAGGGAGGCCCAAGAGGGAGAGGACATATGTATACATATAGCTGATTCACTTCATTGTATAGTATAAACTAACACAACATTGTAAAGCAACTGTACTCCAATAAAAAAAAAAGATCCTTAGACCAAAACTTTTTAAAACTGTTAAGATTTAAAGTCATCAACCATTATGTAGTATCCTCATTCTCATCAATGCATTTTACTGATGAGAAATTATTTCATTAGGGACTTCCCTGGCAGTCCAGAGGTTAAGAGTCGACACTTCATTGGTTCCATCTTTGGTCAGGGAACTAAGATTCCACATGCCACAGGCTATGACCAAGAAAAGAAATACGTATATGTGTATATATATACACACATATATGTGTGTGTGTCTTATAGTTCTGACACTATGTATATGTATATATATATATACATATATGTGTGTGTCTTATAGTTCTGACACTTATGTATATGTGTATATATATACACACATATATGTGTGTGTGTGTCTTATAGTTCTGACACTATGTAATGTAATTTTCCAGTTGAATTTTTAAAATATTTTTTCTATTTTGTTCTCCATGAACTATCTGACCCTCAACTGTTCTCAGATCTGTACTGTTTCCTGGAAAGCAGGTGTGGGCCTTTGTTGACAAATTATTTCATCTCCTCTGGGTCTTAAATTCCTTTCCCTTGCTCTGAAGTGAAAATTCAGTGAGTGTTTCCAGATACTATACTTAGGGGTCATAATTCAATTTCTCTTAATCTGATGTGAATCCTTTGCCCTCAACCTACATTCCTCTTCCAAAGCACTGGTACCCATTCTTACTGCCATATTAAATTGATTTCCTTGGCTCCATTGGCAACTTGCAGAATTATGGATTTGCTTTGTGATAGTGTAATGGGTATGGTTTCGATAGTGGGTTTTAAATCAAAAATTTAACAATTATAATATCCTTTTGAGGATTGATCCTCGTTACAGACATACATGGCTATTTCTATATTTCTGTGATAAATTCTAAATTACTAGGGGTTTTTCCCCCTAGTCCTTTGATTGTTAACTAGATCAATTTTTAACAGATCAATTTTTACCTGGATGTGGGCTTTTCAGGCTAGCTTTGCTTCAATGATGCTCATTCTTTTTTCTTCTACATCAGGTTCCCCTCTTCCTATTATCCTCTCCACATTTTCTTTGGTCCTCTATAGTGTTTAAAAGACCTACTTTAATAGCTTAGTGCCATTTTTTCCTTGACACTCATCATTTCTTCTTTATTTGCTGTTAAAGTAACAAGTGTACATTCCATTGCACTTGCCTGAGAGTTTTGACCGGTCATGGGTTTCCCGCCATCTGGGTTCTAGCTGGCTTGCATTCTCCTTTGATGTTATAATATTGTTCACTGAACTTGAATGTGGGGTTTATAAGGCTTGTTTGCTTTTTTTTTTCCCCCTCCAAGATGTGCACCTTTTTTTTTCTTAAGCTTATTTTTCTGTTTTGTGCTGTTATTTTTAATTGCTTCCTACTGGGAGGTGGGGCTGAGAGTGAGATTTGCTTGACTCTGGCTCTCTTTGCTATTAGTCACACTTCCCTCAGAAGCCCCACACACGCTTTCTCTCTAGCCTTTGATATACCACTTTTGAAAGGCCGTTGATTCCTGGCGTAAATGGCATTACGAGGAAGACGGGCTCAGGGTAGGGATGCTCAGGAATCCAGTTCTGTACAGTGATGAGCCTGGCCATCTGGAAGTCTCTTCTTGCTCAATGAAATGGAGTAAACATTGTCCATTATGAAATCTACCACGCAGGCTGCCAGGGACGAATGGGATCCCACCCAAAGCCAATCGCGGCTCGGACGGGGAAATTGGCTAGCACTGCCTGAGACTACTCCAGCCTCCCCCGTCCCTGATGTCACAATTCAGAGGCTGCTGCCTGCCCAGGAGGTTGTAGAAAGCTCTGTAGGTTCTCTCTGTGTGTCCCACAGGGCTCCTCGAGCCAGATCCCTGTCTGATGGCTTTTATGAAAAAATACCTCCTCCCCATTCTGGGGATCGTCTTGGCCTACTACTACTATTCTGCGAATGAGGAATTCAGACCAGGTAAGTACCTGGTTTAATTTTGGAGGAAAAGATTTTAAAACCCAGGGATGGCTGGAGGAATAGATTTTTTAACACCCAGGGATGGCTGGAGTGTTTCTGAGGATCAGAAGGAGTTCTTGATCCCCAGAGTTGCTGGACAAGAGGGGACCCTGAGGTAAGACTGTGCTTCTGTTTATGGGGTGTGAGGAGGTTAAAAGATTGCTAAATAACCCATGTTTTATTTGGCACATTAAATTGAAAGCAATTTCAGATCTCCTGCCAAAAAAAAGAAAAAAATGAGGGTAATTCCAAAATTCACAACTTTACCTGATAATTGAGCTCTGTGAAGGGGTGGATAAGTGGGAAATAAGAAAGAATTCTGGAGTTGATGACTAAATAGAAGTGAAAGAAAATCCCTGGAATCTCTATGAGCACATGTGTTTTGATGACTTTTTGAATTTTATTTCAATTGAGCAATCAGATGAGTCCAGAAATGTCTGGAACTCCAGTGTTTTAGCTAAACTCTCTGTCCATAGGGGTTTTCAAAAAGGGCAGCAGGGAGATTTGCTTTTCAGAAAATGTTTACGAAAGATGGGTCTGTCCGTTCGTTCACTAATTTACTCAGCTTGAGATGAGCTGATATGGGCTCATAACCTTCAGACACTGAGATAAGGCTCTCTACCTCTAGAGAGGGAGGAGGAATGTTGCTGCCATGTATGGTCCTCACTTCCTTTTGGGGTTTCCCAGAGATGCTTCAAGGAAAGAGAGTGATTGTCACGGGGGCCAGCAAGGGAATCGGAAGAGAGATGGCCTATCACCTGGCGAAGATGGGAGCCCATGTGGTAGTGACAGCGAGGTCAGAAGAAAGTCTAAAGAAGGTGAGGGTCCTGTGCCCACAGCCATATGTACCCCATGTGCCCAGATGTATTCCTATATATGCTCGCATGTACATGCCAATGCACAGAACTGGCACACTCAGACGCAGATAGACACACACACACAGAGGATTCAAACACCCACAGGAATACCAAAGCATGCTTTTAAGTGTTCCTTCTCATGCGTACACATCTAGACACAAAGTTCCTGGGCTCTGTATGCACACAGACACGCCCATTCACACACACTGACACGCGGAGTTACAGATATACAGCCACGTACTCAGACACCGACATTCCGGTACCTACTCGAGAATTCACATTCTGGTCACCAGGCAGACACACGCCCTCTTATATACTTAGACTCACAAACCCAAGGAGACACAAATATGCACAAACCTAAGGCTACCCACACAGAAACTAGCATCCATATCAGTCATGTGTTCAGAAACATCTGCTCACAGAGACTCGTGAGCACAAATCATGGACTTAAACTCCAGCACTGTGATTTATCCGTCTATAACTCGACCTTGTTCCAGACAGTATTTCAAACAGAGGACAAATGCTGCATCAGTTGCCTTTAACGACAACACACGTACACGCACTTTTCAGGGCTGTGAGCAACCTCTCATTTAAGCCCCCATTATGCCAGAGACTGCCCCCCCAAAGGTCTGCAGCCAAGACCGACACCAGTTGCTGCTGTGCCCCTGCAGGTGGTATCCCGCTGCCTGGAGCTGGGGGCGGCCTCAGCACACTACGTGGCGGGCACCATGGAGAACATGACCTTCGCAGAACAATTTGTTGCCAAAGCTGGAAAGCTCGTGGGTGAGACGGCGTCTCTTCTCTCCCCTTCTGGACTTTGCCCTAGGGGTCACCAGGGAGCTTTTGAGATGGGGGAGGGAGAAGGGAGGTATCAACCTCAGATGGTTTCTCTCACCACGGCCGTCTCTTGCAGGGGGACTTGACATGCTCATTCTCAACCACATCAACTACACGCCTTTGGGTGTCTTTAGCAGTGACATCCATCTCTTGCGCAGAAGCCTGGAGGTCAACCTCCTGAGTTACGTGGTCCTGAGCACGGCCGCCTTGCCCATGCTGAAGCAGACCAATGGGAGCATTGTGGTCGTCTCCTCCGTAGCCGGTGAGTGGGCCAAGGGCCGGTGCGCAGGGCAGGAGCGGCCCGAGTGCCAGGGATGGTGGCATTGAGGGCTCTGCAGTGAACATGCATTTTGCCCGTTTGCATGCCGAGAAGTAACACAATAGAAACCAGAAGTTGAAATGCTTAGGCTGATACTAAACAAAAGCTGATTAACAGCTCGCCCATATGTGTAGACAGGCGGATACATGAATAAGAGCCTTGGGTAAGAAAACTCACTGAGGAGCGTGCATGCTGAGAAAAAGAGACAGTGTCTGGAACAAGGGAGATGAGGGAGATAAGAGGTGAGCGGGTAGACTACAGAGTTCCTGGAAGTAAGAGAGAGAGCAGCAGTTCAGAGAGCTTCCCTGAACTCGCCAGGTGGTTTGTGATCAACAAGCCGGAGTTCAAAGGGTCGTCGAAAGGCTGCCACCTGTCCTGAGTCTCAGAGAGAGACTTGGTCATCGTAAAGAAGATTTTGCTTCTTCCATGACCCAAAGCTGTAGGTTGGTGAAATTAGTTGGTGCAAAGGGAGAACCGAGAGGTGAAATATTTTAACAACACACAGTTGACTGGTAAGTGGGTTAAGCCAAGGCAAAATGAACAACAAAAACAAATAAACCATATTATAACAGACCTGCATATATCGGGGGTGTTCTCCAAAATCTGAACTTGCTACATCAAAAGTTCATTTTAATCCACCAACAGGGTAGGGAGCAAGTGTGTCCAGAGAAATATTCAGAAAGAGAACACTGCAAAATCTAGAGAGGCTCCCTGTGCTTTTGATGGTGACAGCATCTGAAGTGATCACCAGGGAAAAGCCAGAGAGTTTCCAACTTTGGGGATTCCTAGGCCCGTTTCATTATAGGTCCAGTAGAGAATTGCCACACAAATTTGTTGATTAGTCAGTTAGAGGGATGTGGCTGGAAGACGCAAACACGAGGATCGAAATGAGCCATCTGCATGTGGTTCCTAGCAATCTGAAAACAAATCACCTAGAAGCTTTGTAATTTCTTGAGTAGTTCAAAAACATGCGTTATTACTGTAACTCAAAACACCATCTATATTGTAAAGAGTCCTACTTCCCGGACAGGAAAGGCCTGCATAGTGATCGGATAAAAGGGCAGTGTGTCTGTGCTACCCGCCAAACAGAGTGATTGATATGCATCCCTGTGCTTCCTGGACAACACAGACTCCCCCACCCCTCCCCAGACACAGCCTCTCTCTGCGCTGAAAGGAAGGGAGAGCATCTGGATGCATACTGAGTGAGAGGGTGCTGGGCACATCCCCAACCCCTCCTCGGGCATCGGCCAAAACCCGCACGTCGGTCATGGTGTAGGTGGCTTTTATGATCTCGGTCGATTGATACAGCCACTCTGGACAAAAGGGTGTGCTTTATCTGGTGAGTTTAACTCTCTGTAAGATACACGTGGCTGAAATATTCTCAGAAGGAACAGAATTAGCACAGAAGACTGGGGACATGACGAAATTCTGATGACCTCTGCTTCTACATGTCTTCTCCAACAACTAAATGCCACCTCGTGGTTTCTGTGGGCTCTGGGAGGTAGAAACCTAGCTGGATTGCTGTCCTTCATGTCTATTGTTTGTACAGCCACAAATCCAGCCTGTTTGTTTTGAAGAATGTCTGAACCTGCAAAGTACAATCACTTTCCTTTCGCACCCTAGTTGAAGAATTTCTCTGCTCTAGACTATATTCTTTTTTTTTTTAATTGAAATATTGTTGATTTACATAGGCTATGTTCTTTCAGACAGTCAGCAAATGTGTTCTTTAATCCTTCCTCCTTAAAATCTGAATCCCACAAACAGGGGGATGCTAAACCTCAGATTAAGCCTAAGGTCAGCCAAAGAGCATTGGGATGGCTTTTTAATAATTCTTTCCAGGGACTGCATTAAGTGGTTTATTGAGTTGCAGTAATCAGCAATTGTTTTTATCCCCAGTGCATTTCCATGTATTGCATTACACAGAAATCCTACACTTTTAATGTGTTCTCTAAAACCTTGGCCCCTTCTTTAGCATCATCAGAGACAGTACTGTCGCCTCTGGGAAGGTCCTTACTGTCCACATCCATCTACCACTCAACACCATTTCTGGCACCTACTGCTCAAGTTTCTATGTATGTGTAACATCTAGTTACACTGATTAGTCTCCCTCCTTCCACCACGTGCTAGTTTGGTTATATGTTGAGCTAGTGTCACAAAAACCCAAATTTACAATGGCTTAAACATATCTAAATTTATTTTTCTAACATGGAATGGCATGGGGAAGACTTTAGAGCTGCAATAGAAGTTCTGTCCGTGGAATCGTCTGGGAACTTTCTATCCCAAAACCACCATCCCTGGGCATTATTATCCTCACCTGTGTGTGGATAATACAAAATGGATCATTATCATGTCAGAATTCTAGCTAGAGAAAATGGAGAAAGAAGAACACTTTCAAGGAAGAAGAACTTGAATGTCACACACTTCTGCTATAGCTAATTGCAGTCATGGTCTTTATTCAGGGTGGACTTGTGTCCAGCTGAAAATCAGGGGTTCTATTTCTATAAAAGACACTGATGTCAGCAAACAACAGTCTCCCCTACATCACCCATGTGTATAAGACTAGAGGCGGTGTTTCCTCTAGGACACTCCACACGTGTACCTCATACCGTACGCACACATTCCAGACCCAATTTCGGTCACATCCAAAGTCCCTCATGAAAACAAAACATCATGAAGTCAAAAACATCAGGCAGTGAAGCAGGGAACAATGGGGTGGGATAAAGAATGGAAAGAAAATACCTGGATGGTATTTGTGAAACAAACTGAGATAGGGAGATTAATACTCCAATATGACTAGGGGAGGGGGAACCACTGAATTGTGCAGAGAACATTTGAAAACATCTGGAGAAAGCTTATCGGCCATGAGTCAAAAAGGTTATCTTTTAGGTTCAATTTTAGAAAAGTAAAAGTCATTCTATTTCTGAATCCCCTGATTCTGTGAACCCCATAACTATGTCACCTACACACAAGACAGCTGGAACCCAGCATCCGATACTGTTTCTCTGCCCCTCCTTTATGCTCCCTCAAGGGAATCATGGACAAACCACCCCCCCAACCCTGACCTTCCCCTATGAGGATCCATTTAACATCACCTCCTGTAAAGACTTTTCAGTCTTCACCAGATTCCTTTCAATGTTTCCTCTTTATTCTTACTTACTTCATTTTGCTAAGTTACCTTTAGAAACCCTACTTCCTCTCTGTTTTTCAGCTTCATTGGTGATACAAATATAGCAATAATTAGAGTACAAATGCTAGCTGCATTGGGCCATTATAAGGGTAGGGATCGTGATTCTTCTGTTGCAAGAAAAATTTAAGGCCTATTCTGAAATGAAACTAGACAAAATAAAATACTGGGCTTCTTCAAATATTCAAAATGAAAAACGCATCAAAAGGAGTAAAAGAACCTTGTCAATAACCTCTGAGTGCTCAGATCTCTCTTTGGAAGCTCCATAAAATGTTTCCAGTTACCTATTCATTGTTCTCCAAGTATGGGATTGGGTAGACTCCGGGAGTTGGTGATGGACAGAGAGGCCTGCTGTGATTCATGGGGTCGCAAAGAGTCGGACACGACTGAGCAACTGAACTGAACGGAACTGAAATCTTTTAAAAAGATCAGCTTCCTATACATTTTCTAAGTATTATTCAAGTGTATTCCTTTCCCTGCTTACTCATGCCCAGCATTGTTTCCTCCTATTTTTTATACATATGTGTAGTATTTCATTCACGTTATAGCTGACTTCAGTTCAGTTCAGTTGACTAGCCAGAGGCAAATACCCTGTAAGACAATGCTTTCCTCAGAAAACTCAAACCAGTGCTTGAAGTCATTTGTTGGACTTTAAGGTTAAAGGTTTGTCCGTTGTGGACTGGCTGTGTGGTCTAAACTTATTTCAAGAATTCTACATTACAAAGAAGAAAAAGAAACAGGTTTCTCGAGTGATCAGCTAACAGGATTTGGATTACAAAGCAAAATTCTGCTTTGCATAAAGACAAGAATGTACAGGTGTTCATCTCAGAACCTTCAGCTCTGACATCCCTTTTTTCCCTGAAATATAGGCTCATTCTTAATGTATGGATATGACTTGAGGGGAAGTGGGGGAGGGTGGCAACCAAGATCTAGGATGCAAAGGAGCCTAGCAAATACAGTAAAAAGAGGTAATTTATCCCTCACCCAATTGTCCTAACCTTTCTAAGAAAGATGAGTCTTTACCCTTGATGCTGATCACCTCAGAAGTAATTTTCAGGGAGCACAATTGCCAGGTTGAGTGAAGTATTTCTACATACAGATGGCAGTGTTTACGTGATGAGGGGACTGCTGCAGGTCTGGAGAGCGTCGAGGGGCGTGGGGAGAAACAGCAGGAAGGTGAGGCTCCACGTGTGTGTAGATTTGCCCTCTATCGGGCCTAGGAGAAGACTGAAAGGAGTTCAGAGTAAGAACCAACAACCTGCGCAGAAAAATCGCAGGACTCACCGTTGCCTAAATTCAAGAGACTGCTCAGACAGAATCTGGAGGATGGAAACAACTTGACCCACTGGCCACTGGAGTTCAGTGTGGTATCTGCTGCCCGAGACGGGTGAGGGGAGATTTTAAAGTGGGAGAAAAGACTCCCTGCTGATGGCCGTGACAATTTAGTGCAGGTTGAAAACACTATAATGCTATTCATATGACCATTACTCCTTGCTTACTCCCTTGAAAGGGGTGGGTGGGAAAAACTTAAGTAGTCATGGCTCCTTAACCCTGCTAGACCATTATTTTCATTCAAGTACTGTCCCTGACGAAAATAGCAGAGTTCTACCATCATCCATGCCTTCATGTCCACTCACCACAGAGTTTGAAAAGGCTTATAACAAATATACTTTATTTGGAAATACCCAAGTAAAAAATGAGGTTTCAAGAAAAGAATATAAAAATGCCAAAATTAGACTCAACATAGATGCTGTGCTTAAGTTTCTGAACGGACTCTTGAGTTTCTTGACAAAAAGGAATAAAACAGAATCAATATATGGACAAGATTATATTCAAAAGAAGGAAGCATCATAGGAAGCAAATTCTGAAATAAACCACTCACAAAAGATTATAAATTGAAGGCACAAAATAATGGAACTAGTAATGACCCTAACACTTTTTTAAAATGTTTCTGTGATTATAAAAGCTACACATACACACACACAGAGTATGAAAATTGGAAAAAAATGAAGAGAACCACAAAGCTGAGAATAAAACTCCTCCATAATCATGCCAATATTTTGAAGAATTTACTTCTAGATACATATAAATACAGAACAACTATTCTTATGGAACCAAACTCAGGTAGGAGATCAAACCAGTCAATCCAAAAGGAAATCAACCCTGAATATTCATTGGAAGGACTGATGCTGAACTTGAAGCTCCAATACTTTGGCCACCTGATGCAAAGAGCCAACTCATTGTAAAGGACCCTGATGCTGGGAAAGATTGAAGGCAGGAGGACAAGATGGTTAGATGGCAACACCAATTCAATGGACATGAATCTGAGCAAGTTCCAGGAGATGGTGAAGGAAGGGAAGCCTGGCATGCTGCAGTCCACGGGGTCACGAAGAGTCGGACATGACTGAGTGACTGAACAACAACAACACACTCAGGTCTGCTCACCGTCTCACAGCAAAGCCAATCTACTGCCACCAGGTTATGGTGAAGGAATGTACAGCATTTACTGCAGGGCACCAAGCAAGGAGAACTAGCCGCCCATGCTCAGAAGACTCAAACTCTTCATTGACATTCAGACAAGGGTTTCTTAAGACAGTGTTGGGGAAACTGTCATAGGATTAGCTTGAGGACCTTCTTCTGACTGGTTGATGGTGAGGTAACAGGGTGATGTTTCTGGGATCTCAATCAACAACCTTCTAGTTTCAACAGTCTGGGTCTATGTGCTTGTGATCAGCATGCACTCATCATCCTCTACCTGAGCGGGGGGTGGGGTGTAGTTTCTGCACAACAAATCAAAGATAAGCATCAGGGTATAACCTATCTCCCTTTAGGAGGATATAGGAGCCGTGTGACTCTAGTCCTAATCATCAGCTACTTGAGTTTGTTCTTTGAAACTTGGAGAAGGCCTAAGAGACAAAAGCCTTTTTTTCTACAGATAAGAAACAGAAGACATGGAAGGCCCATAGTGCCCAGGAATGCCCCACAGGGTCCTACTTGGTTTAAATCTCCCCTTTTCTTTGATACTCCTCAATCCTGAGGGAAACTAAGGTGGGACAAGAAAGGAAATAAAGTTGTGAATAGAAAGATTAGTCATAAGCTCAGCAGGGGAACTCTGTTTTAGGAGGACTTGGATTTAGTTACTCTCAGTGTATTTTTAAAACCCTAAAACAAGAATCTTGCACATAAATCTGTGACTTGGTTGATGAGTATTTCCTTAATAAATTCTTAGTACTCGATTTACTGGGTGAAATGATGGAACTGATTCTAAAGCTATTGGTATGTATTTCCAAATTGCTTTATATAAAAGTGAAAAATAAAAGACCTGGCTTTTTAAATACACAAAAATAAAAACCCATTTAAATGAATATGAACATCATGTTCCATTCCCACCTTGAGTATATATATGAGTGTTCATCTCACACCTGCTTTGGAGAGTTAACCAAGTTTTCAGCAACTGACAGCTCTGTAAGTGAAGGAACAAGACATTCAGTGGCTACAATTTGAATTTCTTTGTTTACTTATGGAATGGAATGTGAGGTCCCTGTCCCCTTGAGAGTAGTAGCATTCTATTTTTGGTTATACTTATTTCTTTATTTCCTACAACAGCACCTGGCCTGTGGTGGATATTTCATAAAAGTCAGGTAATTAATGAATGAATTTCATGTTCGTGTGTTTATAGGTCATTTATATTTTCCATTCTGTAAGCTGTTTTTCCATGTCATTGCCTATTAAGATATTAACAAAAACTTTTCTAACAGTAAATACAGTGAATCAATGTTGCATGCAGCTTCATGCTGCAAAGTCTGACAAGGGTATATCGCTGCAACAGTTGAATTTAAAGTTATAAAGTGAAAAGTGAATTTGACCTGGTGACATTAGATAGCTTTAGATGGTTGAGCTTGACCCAGGGAGGTTTCTTGTTGAAAAAAGCATTGATTTTAAAAAGAAGAAATCTACTCAAAAGTACTTCAAAATGAGGAATGGCTGGGGAGAGAGATTAACGCTACACCTGAGAAATTTATGCTACAGGTAAACTTGCATAAATGTTTCCCAAATGTGTCAATTCAGTTATCAAAAAATATAAATGGTGGGTTCACGCTGAGCCAGGCATAGCTGCAGATGCTGGGGCTGCAGCCATGAGCGAGAGAGGAAGGCAAGGCACCTATACCCTGAAGCCCATATCCTGGTGCAAGCAGTCCTCATTGCATTATTCATGGTCATAAAGATGCTAAAAGAAACCTGAATACCCACCACTAGGGGCAGGTTCCTAAATGGAAGTGAAATACCATGTAAATTTTTATGAGTATTGACTATAAGAATCATATGTTCACGGAACAGTATATGTAGTGTGAGTTGACCTGTGTTTAAAGAAAGGGGCTTTCACCTTTCATTTTATTCACTTTGGAGCTGCTTATTGTACAACAAGCTGGGTATGAATTTTGTTAGAATAATTTTTTTTAAAGAAAAGTAAGGGAGAGGATTCTGTACAACAAGCAAAAGCGAAATGTTTTACCTCTCAAGATGGCTAACTTCAGGAGGACAGAGATTGTGCTCTATCTCCCAAGTAAACAAATTCAAATGACTGAAACTACTGAAACACCAAAAGCCGTGGAGAGGCGGAGGTATCGTTCTTGTTTAGTTGGTTTTTTGTTTGCCTACAACACTGTCAACTGTCGTAGACTATATTTAACTCTAAAAAGTGGGTGTGAGATGGGCACTCTTTCACTCCTGGTGGGAAAGGGTACAGTTATTTTATTTAACTGGTTTTCACTATTGATCTTTAAAAGTCTTGTCCTTCAGTTTTCATTGCACCTAAAGCAATTTGGCAATGTGTATTCCATATGTAGAATATGAACATTCTATAGTCAGTATGTAGCCTTGAATTTTCCCATCATCTTGTTAATGAGCTAAGGTTCGGCTAGCTTGCCGATCAAAAGCCAATAATTTAAGAGGCAAGTGTCAGTAGAAAGGAGAGTTACTTCCATCAGAAAAGCCAGCAATCTTGGGAGAAAGTGGGCCCATGTCCTGAGACCAACTCCAGAGATTCTGCTCAGCCATGACAGTTTTGAAGGGACAAGGAGGGAAAGAATCTGAGTGAATCATCAAGGCAGGAGGCTGAGTTCTGCATCCTTCTCCACTGTATGCAGGCTGGCTGACTCTCTCTCTTCGGAGGCTATCTTGCCCCCATAATCCCCCTGCAGGATAGCCTAGGGGACTACTGGGGTTACAGAGCTAGTTACTCTTCAAATACATAATTCTTCATTCTTACTTCTTTTAATTTAGGAAAAAATCAACAAGTTAGGCAGGCATGGTATGCATTCAGGATAGCATAACTCAGAAGTTAGTTTAAATTGCCTAGTGACCTCACTCCTATAGTTAGGTTATTTTGAGGCTAGAGGAGAACAGAAATGGGCAAACAGGAAAGGAGCAAAAGAGCTGTTTCAATTCCTCACTGTCAAACATCATTCCATTTCTATGGGTTTAGGAGCAAAGGTCTGTCTTCTCTAATTTCTTTATGCTGACAAAGGACTCCATATTTTCTGAGTTCAAGATGCCAACATGGGTCTGTAGTGTCTCTTTGCTGACAATTTTAAACGCCTGCTTACATGAATATGGGCAGAGCAAGCTATAATTATTTTGATGCCCAAAAAGATATAGATCATTATGAGTAATAATGTTAATCTCATTCTCTTGAGACCAGTTCTTAGAATTGCATTAGTCACAGATTCAGTGCTGCTCAAGATGGAACAGCTTATGTCATGTCCTCCTATGGCAGTTATAGTACCTGAAACACAGCTCAGGAATATTCATCAGACGCTGAGACTCTCAGGACTCTACTGTCCTAATCATTAACTGCTTGAGCCTGCTCTTTCGTAACTCTGGGAGTCCTGGGAGACTTCAACTTTTCTAAAAACAAGAAGCGGGGTACATAGAGAGGCTTTTGCATCTGGGGTAGGGGGAGTAGGGTTCTGGTGGGTCCCAAATTCACCCAACAAATATAATGCTAAGAATCTATCAAGGAATAATCATCAATTCAATCATAGATATATATACAAAAACATTTTTTGTAGAATTTTTTTCCAACTGTCTATACACCTATAAGCAAAACTACCAACACTTACCTGAAAACAGCCAATGGACATGGGTCTGAAGTCAGATTCCAATTAACATATGACTGAGCTGAGTGTATTATATGGGTTTTAAATCATTTAACATTTTCCCATGAACTTGTCTTGTTGAGGAACTTCCACGTAATAAGGGCATATCATAAATCTTTTATTTCTAGCATTAGAAAACTAGTATTTTCCTGTACTCACTAAATAATTAAATGTGATGAACGATATTTAAAGAATATTATTTTGAAGAGGTGCCAAATCACTGGTCCACATTGGGCACACACCTGTCTCAATCCTTCCCTGGGAAGACAGCTGGCCTCGAGGGAATTGCATCTAGGATCTCCCAGAGCTAGCATGGTTAAGTCATACCTGCTTCCCTCAATACATCTGATCCTCTTTCTGCTCTCCCTATTAAGCTCTGCTTCACGTGGGACAGAGTAAATCTTGCCGTCACAGTCCTTTCTCAGCCCTCAGTGTACCCTTGACTTCAGCCCCATTGCCTATTCTCTTGGTCTCTCCATTTTCCAACTCTAAATTCCCTCCAAAGAAGAGGTATCTAACTGGCTCAGCCGAATTTTATAAGTCCAGCCCCCAAATCACTTATGATGACCAGACTAGAGAGGTACAGTCATTCAGTTCAGTCGCTCAGTCATGTCCGACTCTTTGCGACCCCGTGAACCGCAGCATGCCAGGCCTCCCTGTCCATCACTAACTCCATAAGCCCACCCAAACCCATGTCCTTTGAGTCAGTGATGCCATCCAGCCATCTCATCCTCTGTCGTCCCCTTCTCCTCCTGCCTTCAATCTTTCCCAGCATCAGGGTCTTTTCCAATGAGTCAGTTCTTCCCATCAGGTGGCCAAAGTACTGGAGTTTCAGCTTCAGCATCATTCATTCCAATGAACACCCAGGACTGATCTCCTTTAGGATGGACTGGTTGGATCTCCTTGAAGTCCAAGGGACTCTCAAGAGTCTTCTCCAACACCACAGTTCAAAAGCATCAATTCTTTGGTGCTCAGCTTTCTTTATAGTCCAACTCTCACACCCATACATGACCACTGTAAAAACCATAGCCTTGACTAGACGGACCTTAGTTGGCAAAGTAATGTCTCTGCTTTTTAATATGCTGTCTAGGTTGGTCATAACTTTCCTTCCAAGGAGTAAGGGTCTTTTAATTTCATGGCTGCTATCACCATCTGCAGTGATTTTGGAGGCCAGAAAAATAAAGTCAGCCACTGTTAACACATCTATCTGCCATGAAGTGATGGGACCAGATGCCATGATCTTAGTTTTCTGAATGTTGAGCTTTAAGCCAACTTTTTCACTCTCCTCTTTCACTTTCATCAAGAGGCTCTTTAGGTCTTCTTCACTTTGCACCATAAAGGTGGTTTATCTGCATATCTGAGGTTATTGATATTTCTCCTGGCAATCTTGATTACAGCTTGTGCTTCCTCCAGCCCAGCATTTCTCATGATGTACTCTGCATATAAGTTAAATAAGCAGGGTGACAATATACAGCCTTGACATACTCCTTTTCCTATTTGGAACCACTCTGTCGTTCCATGTCCAGTTCTAACTGTTGCTTCCTGATCTGCATACAGGTTTCTCAAGAGGCAGGTCAGGTGGTCTGGTATTCCCATCTCTTTCAGAATTTTCCACAGTTTATTGTGATCCACACAGTCAAAGGCTTTGGCATAGTCAATGAAGCAGAAATAGATGTTTTTCTGGAGCTCTCTCACTTTTTCGATGATCCATTGGATGTTGGCAATTTGATCTCTGGTTCCTCTGCCTTTTCTAAAACCAGCTTGAACATCTGGAAGTTCACGGTTCACGTATTGCTGAAGCCTGGCTTGGAGAATTTTAAGCATTACTTTACTAGTGTGTGAGATGAGTGCAATTGTGCAGTACTTTGAGCATTCTTTGGCATTGCCTTTCTTTGGGATTGGAATGAAAACTGACCTTTTCCTGTCCTGTGGCCACTGCTGAGTTTTCCAAATTTGCTGGCATATTGAGTGCAGCACTTTCACAGTGTCACCTTTCAGGATTTGAAATAGCTCCACTGGAATTCCATCACCTCCACTAGCTTTGTTCGTAGTGATGCTTTCTAAGGCCCACTTGACTTCACATTCCAGGATGTCTGGCTCTAGGTGAGTGATCACACCATCGTGATTGTCTGGGTCGTGAAGAACTTTTTTGTACAATTCTTCTGTGTATTCTTGCCACCTCTTCTTAATATCTTCCGCTTCTGTTCAGGTGTACCACACAGTGATTCAATATTTTCAGAAAGCAGAGTCTTGAAGCGATATCTGTACCCTCATGGAAGCATTCTTCACAATAGCTAAAACATGGAAGCCATCCAAATGTCCGTGGACAGATAACAGATAAGCAAACTGAATTATGGAGCTATGACACACATACAAGTAAGTCTTTAAAAGAAGGGAAATTTTGATATATGCTACAACATGAATAAACCAACATTATTCTAAGTGAGGTAAGTCAGTCACAAAAAGACAAATACTGCGTAATCAAATTTATATGAGGTACGGAGAGTAGTCAAGACTGCAGAGAAAAAGTAAAATGGTGGCTGCCAGAGACTCAGAGGAAGGGGAAGAGGGAGTTAGTGTTTAATAGGTACAGAGTTTCAGGTTTGCAAGATGCAAAGAGTTCTGGAGATAAAAGACGGTGATAGTTGCACAACACCATGAATGCATTAATACTTAGTACCACTGAACTGCAGGCTTTAAAATGGTCAAGATAGATTGAAAAAATGAAACAAAAAGTATGATCCTACAAAATATTTCTTGACTACAGGGGGGTGGGGTGTGACATGAGTAATTTTACAGTGGAGAGACCTGACAGACACCACCTGAACCAAATGACCAAAGTTACTTAATATCCCCAGTACTGGGATACACTGAAATCATGCATCATCTGATGGGATACAGTGTGAAGGGGAGAAATTCATTTGTAATGATCCTGTCAAAAATATATGCCTGAATCAAATCATAAGGAAACAGAAATACAAACTAAGGAACATCATCAGCAATGTGCTGGTAAACGGTTACCAAATAGCTCTCTAGAAGGGGAACATTAAGAACTCTGATTTGTAGCATTTCCATGGTATAAATAATCTCTTGATAGCCATATCAACAGGAGATCAACCTGCTTGCAAAATTCATGAACACTGCACAACCAGCACTCATCATCCAGGATAAGCCAGCTCCGGTACAAAATGACTGGCAGTACTCTTTGATAATGTCAAAGTCATGAAAGTCAAGGAAAAATTAGAGAATTTTGCAGCCTAAAGAAAGCTAAAGAGTTATAACAACTAAAATGCAAAATATGATCCCTGATCAAATCTTTTGCTGTAAAGAATATCATCGCGACAAAATTGAATGGCACCTGTGGATTAGATGAAAGAGATAAATCAATGTTGATGGAGGAGGTTGAATAGTGGCCCTCAGAACACACATCTACATCCAAACTCCTTTAACCTGTGTAGGTGACCTTATTTGGAAAAAAAAAAAAAAAAGAGGTCTTTTCAGTTGTGATTAAGTTAAGCATCTTTCAGTATATCATCCAAGATTACCTGAGTGGGACCTAAACCCAATGACAGTTTTCAGTTTCAGTTTAGTTGCTGAGTAGTGTCCGACTCTTTGTGACCCCATGGACTGCAGCACGCCAGGCTTCCCTGACCATCACCAACTCACGGAGTTTACTCAAACTCATGTCAATTGAGTCGGTGATGCCATTCAACTATCTCATCCTCTGTCATCCGCTTCTCCTCCTGCCTTCAATCTTTCCCAGCATCAGGGTCTTTTCCAATGAGTCAGTTCTTTGCATCAGGTGGCCAAAGTACTGGAGTTTCAGCTTCAGCATCAGTCATTCCAATGAATATTCAGGACTGATTTCCTTTAGGATGGACTGGTTGGATCTCCTTGCAGTCCAAGGGACTCTCAAGAGTCTTCTCTAACACCACAGTTCAAACTCATCAGTTCTTCGGTGCTCAGCTTTCTTTATAGTCCAACTCTCACATCCATACATGACTACTGGGAAAACCATAGATTTGACTAGATGGATCTTTGTTGGCAAAGTAATGTCTCTGCTTTTTAATATGCTGTCTAGGTTGGTCATAACTTTTCTTCCAAGGAGCTGGCAAGAGTGAACATCAACATTTTAGGAATCAGCGAACTAAAATGGACTTGAGTGGGTGAGTTTAACTCAGATGACCATTATATCTACTGCTCTGGGCAAGAATCCCTTAGAAGAAATGGAGTAGCCATGAAATTAAAAGACGCTTGGTCCTTGGAAGAAAAGCTATGACCAACCTAGACAGCATATTAAAAAGCAGAGACACTACTTTGCTGACAAAAGACCATCTAGCAAAAGCTGTGGTTTTTCCAGTAGTCATGTATGGATGTGAGAGTTGGACTATAAAGAAAGCTGAGCACCGAAGAACTGATGATTTTGAACTGTGGTGTTGGAGAAGACTCTTGAGAGTCCTTTGGACTGCAAGGAGATCCAACCAGTCCATCCTAAAGGAAATCAGCCCTGAATATTCATTGGAAGGACTGGCTGAAACCAATAAGAGAGAACTGAAACGGGAAGTCAGAGTAGCTGGAGGAAACCCAGGGGAGGGTTTTGGCTGAAGACAGGCAGTACATGGTGTTGAATCAGCCCAAAATCCTTTGAAGATAAGATAAAGCCTGTTGCTTAATTTCACGAGGTGACTTTGGCAAGAGCATTTCTGTGCAGGTACAGGAGGGCCTGGGAGATGTAGCTCCTCCGATTGCCTTAGAGCCTCAGCACGTCTCCCACGACAAGAATAAAAAAAGAGATTTCAAGAATCCCCACAGTTGAAGGGTGGGCCCAAACCAATTCCACCAACCTCACCAAATCTCCCACATGCAGCCTAAATAGTTGTGCTTAGAGAGACTTGTCAGTGTCCTGTGTGTTCATCCAGGGCTTCCCTAGTAACTTAGCTGGTAAAGAATCCACCTGCAGTGCAGCAGACCCAGTTTGGTTCCTGGGTGGGAAAGATCCCCCGGTAAAAGGGATAGGCTACCCACTGCAGTATTCATGGGCTTCCCTGGTGGCTCAGACCGTAAAGAGTCTGTCTGCGATGCGGGAGACCCAGGTTTGATCCCTGGGTCAGAAAGATCTGCTGCAGAAGGGAATGGCTACCCACTCCAGTATTCTGGTCTGGAGAATCCTCACGGACAGAGGAGCCTGGCAGGCTACAGTCCATGGGGTCGGGAAGAGTCAGACATGACTGAGGGACTAGCACACACATGTGTTCATCCACCAGGGGTCAGGTTCATCCACGAAAGTTTCAGGGTAGGCATTTGTGTTGCCTTCACTTTATGTCACATGAGAGGAGCTTCAAGAAGATTATTTGGAGACCTTTACAAGTGTCCCTGGAGTTTGAGGATTGGTATTTGACTCATAGTTGCAAGTCTAAAGGCAAGAGGCAGGGGTGACACTGTTTTCACTTGAGAGTGAAGCTGCGTGCATCGTTGGATCAAATATATCCACACATAGCTGGCTTCCCAGAGACCTGGGAGGGATGAAGAGGGACTGACCTAGGGTCACCTGCTCAGGGGTGGTGGATGGACTGGGTCAGGAAGTCTGGACTCACTGGAGCCCTGGAATGAGGAGGGCACTTAGTGAAGTGAGCTAGAGGAACCATTGCTCATGCCAAGGGCGTCTCTGGGGACCTCTGCGGAACCCATAAAAAGCCGCACAAAATCCACTATCACTTCCTCCCAAGTCACTAGAACCCTAAGATAGGGATTTTTTTGTCTTTTGAAATAATTTCAGACCTACGGAGGAGTGGCAAGAATAGGACAAATGACTTCCCCATCGCCCCATAACTGAATTATTTGAGTAATTGCTATTTTAATTGAGGTAGTTGCTGACCTGATATCCCATCATTCCTGAATATGTCAGCATGCATTTCCTACAAGTAAGGACATTCTCCTACATAACCATACAAGTGAGGAATGCAGTTTATTGGTTCCTTACACCTGCAGTAATAGATAACCATAAGCCAGGTCTGAAGTCAACAGAAATGTATTTTCTCACAGTTCTGAAGACCAAGAGTCGGAAATCAAGCACAGAGGCCTGCTTTTGACCTCTTCTGCTCAGCTAACAAGCTCCAGCACACAGCTAGTCTGCCAGTTCCCTGGCTCTTGCTGTTTCTACAGTGGTTAAGTCCCTGCGTTTCTGGGACAGAGCTAATTGCAAACAGTCTGGCCCATTTATCACCAAGTCTGCACCCTTACTTGTCAGACTCCATGTCCTATATTTTGCTTTAGAAAATATGGTCACCATAGTTCTATTTCTTATGGTCTAAAACCTCCCAGAAGATAAATCGAACTGCCAGCTCCTTTTTCCCTACATAAATCAAAACTTAACCTTGAGCAAAAGCACTCAGACTTCTAATCCCTTCACTTTCTGACTGCTTAGTCCATATTAGCACAGTGGTGGTGGTGGTTTAGGCACTAAGCTGTGGCTGACTCTTTTGCAACATGGACTGTAGCCCACCAGGCCCCTCTGTCCATGGGATTCTCCAGGCAAGAATACTGGAGTGGGTTGCCATTTCCTTCTCCAGGGGATCTCCCCGACCCAGGGATCAAACCCATGTCTCCAGCTTGGCAGGAAGGTTCTTTATCACTGAACCACCTGTGAAGCCCATATTAGAACAGTAATTTATTTATTTATCCATTTGATGTAATTAGTTTCATATTCCAGCCTATTTTTTATGAACAATAGTTGAACAAGTGGATCTCATAAGGTGCAATCATAAAACAAATTTATTCTTTCCTCCAGACCTGTTCTATGGGTGAGTTCTTCTCTGAACCTGAACACGATCAAGGGTAAACGGCAACACTCTAGAATAATAAAGGATCTTTAGGCTGCTTCCAGTTTCAGGAAAGGCCTCACTTCAGTAATTAAAACATCCAACCGTTTGTAATTTAACTGTAAGTAAAGTGTCTCCCAGGACTTCCCTGATGGTCCAGGGATTAAGACTCTGCATTCCCAATGCAGGGGGCCCCGGTTAGGGAACTAGATCCCACATGCTGCAACTAAGAGTTTGCAAGCTGCAACTAAAAATCTCGAGTGCCTCAACTAAGACCCAGCACAGACTAAATAACTAAATAATATTGTTTTTAAAGCGGGGGAAAAAAGCTTCCCCCCTCATCAAGCTTGAACCTGTTGTCTTAGGAAATCTGGGATAGAAAAGAGATGTGTTCAGCCTGAACTCCTGCTCCCAGTCTCCTCCTACTCACCAGGCTCCTCTCTGGCCGCTCCTAAGAAAGCAAAGGGAGAATACAGGGTAGAGAAGGTCTTCCCTGGCTCGTGCCCAGCTGTTACAGCCTTGGTGTCCTCTGGACACTTTGGTGCATGTCGAAATCTCGTGTTCTCTGGACTGGGAGGGCGACCACACCTGCCCCGGGCACTGGGTGGTCTCGTGGGGCTTTGGCGGTTCGTGCGTGTTCTCTGGAGGCCCTGCTGTAATGTGGGATTCTCCCAGTGGGCCGGGCAGCGGTTGCTAGTGCCATTTCCCTCAGACTCTGAGAATACAGTGGGAGTGCAAGGAGACACACTCACCGTGCACTGCCGTCCTTTCAGGCGGGCACTGGAAATGACCCCAGGGGAGAAGGGGTGAGCCCTGGGTCAAGGCCCACAGGGCGGTGAGCAGAGTGTGGGCAGGGTTTCAGGCCCCCTGCAGGGGGAGAGTGCCCTTTCCTAGGACAGTTTGTACTAGCGCTCCAGGGGCCTTACCCGTAACCAGCGCCTCCCAGGCGGGGTCGAACCCCAGCACTGAGGGCCCCCCAGACTCCTGGGAACAAGGTCTCCATGAGGTGCCCTTGAAGCTCCTCTCATAAGGACCAACTCCCTCCTCTAGGAAGCTCAGCAAGACACTGTTCATTTCTTTGCCCTAATACCTGTCCTCTCTGACCTCTTCACCTTCGGCCCTTCTTATTGTCTCGGGATGGTTAAGGGTCTACGTGTTGCAAACTTGATTTTGTTTTTTAGGGTTTGGGGGTGGGGGAGTTTGTTTACGTTGCCACATCCTAAATAAGTTGCACAGGTAGCCTGAAACCTTCCTTCAGAAGACGGAGGCCTTTGAAGTTTACTATGTTCTCAATCTTTGAACCTCAGCTGAAACTAGAGCAGGAAAAGTCAAATTTTAACATCCTCTTCAGTTCAGTTCAGTTCAGTCGCTCAGTCGTGTCCGACTCTTTTCGACCCCATGAACCGCAGTACACCAGGCCTCCCTGTCTACCACCAAGTCCCGGAGTCCACCCAAACCCATGTCCATTGAGTCGGTGATGCCATCCAGCCATCTCATCTTCTCTCGTCCCGTTCTCCTCCTGCCCTCAATCTTTCCCAGCATCAGGGTCTTTTCCAATGAGTCAGCTCTTCACATCAGGTGGCCAAAGTATTGGAGTTTCAACATCCTCTTACGTATTATTTATTCCACTTTGACCAGTTCCCCTTAGCTCAAAGATGCTTTCTGAAAAATAGAAGTCTGTGTTTTTTAAAAGGGACTCTGCCCTTTTCAGCTCTCTGAAACTTCGAATGCAAGGGTCTCCTCACACAGCTAAGTGGCATTGTGTGGGGAAGTGAATGAGAACAGTGCTTTGAAGAGAAAACAGACTTTAGTGAAATGCACCCAGATTGTTTTAGAATAGTGAGAACCTAGGAGGCTTTTTCATCTTTATTCTATTTTTTGATACATTTCTGCTTTCCTTTAGTGAGCCTACACTGTTTTACAATCCTTTATCTGCAGTTTCAAAATCCAAAAACCGGTGGTGGGGTGGGGAGGGGTAAAGAAAAGGGCTCTGAAAAGCAAGAATTTTTAAAAAATAATTAATTATATACAATTAATTTAACTTGTACTGAAGTGAAGCTACTTAAAGCCTTTATCTCAGTGTGAACTTTCAAATATCTCTGTGCAGAAATTATGTGTTTCCTTACAGGATACCTCCCCAGGTCCTACTAGAAGTGTTATACACAGTGTATACAATACTGTATATTGTATATGGGATTCCCTGGTAGCTCAGCTGGTAAAGAATCCACTTGCAATGCAGGAGACCCCAGTTCAATTCGGGATAAGGGATAGGCTTATACTGAAGGGATAAGAAGGGATAGGCTACCCACTCCAGTATTCTTGGGTTTCCCTTGTGGCTCAGAAGGTAAAGAATCTGCCAGCAATGTGGAAGACCTGGGTTCGATCCCTGGGTTGGGAAGGTCCTCTGGAGAAGGGAACGGCAACCCACTCCAGTATTCTGGCCTGGAGAATTCCATGGACTGTATAGTCCATGAGGTCGCAAAGAGTCAGACACGACTGAATGACTTTCACTTTCATATTGTATACAACAATAAACATTATTGGAGAAGAAATGGCAACCGACTCCAGCATTCTTGCCTGGGAAATGCCATGGACAGAGGAACCTGGCAGGCTGAGTCCATGGGGTTTCAAAAGAGTCAGACACAACTTAGTGACTAAACCACTACCACTACCACCACTATATAGAGTATAAGCTTTGCATCATCTTCTAAATTTCAAAAATAATTCTATAACACATCAAGCCCTAAGGGTTTTGGATAAGTACTTATAAGCCTATACTTTTACAGAGGAGAAAATATAACAAACTTTGTTATTATTTTTCCTGCTCTATTGCCTTTTCATTGTAACTAACCCAATTCTCATCTCTAGTTTTTGTACAAGCCATTCCCCCACCACCCTGGCTCTTCCTGAATTTTCTTTAATCAAACCAGAGTTCAGAATTTTCCACCTGCAGGTGAAGTTTCCTAATTAGCTCAACATCTTTCTTCACCTGAATATTCACCTTAGATTTTGGACACGTATTTTCTCTGATCATACTAGTTTGAGCCTTAAAGAGATACAACAACTCATAGTTTACTGACAGCCCATCCAACTGTCATTGTGAGAGACTGCTGCTCCTTCCAAAGACCTTCTCCCTCCATTTCTCCTGCGAGGTCTTAGATCAGGTTCAGTAAGCTTATGTCACCATGCCTTTCCTTCTGCCATTACCACCCTTAAAACCATCCTAGATATGGTTATGGGTAGAGACCCTCTTTCCCACTGAAACCTTCAGCACAGCCCTCCAACCCAGAACACCAACTAGAGGAATCTGAGGAGGAGGTGGGCTCAGATCTGCAGGTTCTTACCATATAGTCCTTGTGAGAATTAAATCTGAGAACTACTGGCTTGAAGGTTGGCAGATCAATGGCAGGCCACAAAATTTAAGAGATGAAATATGGTTATAATGAATGTCAGTGACAGCTTCAGCCTTCTGAAAAACTGACAGTTCCCATAGGTAGTTAGGTTACAGTGTACCTTGTGCATAATTTTTCATAATAAAGATGAATATCTTTCAGTAGTCGGTTCAACCTTGACTCTTGTCTAATAATTCAGTATTCTTCGTGTATGTGTGTGTGTTAGTTTCAGGTATACAGCAAAGTGATTCAGTTATACATACATATCTATTCTTTTTCAGATTCTTTTCCATTACAGGTTACTACAAAATATCCAGTATAGTTGCTGGTGCTAATACAGTAGATCCTTGTTGGTTATCTATTTTATATATTGTAGTGTGTATCTGTTAATCCCAAATTCCTAATTTATCCCTCCCTCTTTCCCCTTTTGGTAACCATAAGTTTGTTTTCTTTCTCTGTGGGTCTATTTCTGCTTTGTAAATTAGTTCATTTTTTATTATTTTGTTAGATTCTACATATAAGCAACATTATATGAAATTTATCTTTGCCTGGCTTACTTCACTTGATACGATGATCTCTAGGTCTATCCATGTCTCTGTAAGTTGTATTATTTCATTCTTTTTATGACTGAGGAATGTTCCATTGTGTATGTATACTACATCTTCTTTATCCATTCCTCTGTCTATGGACATTTAGGGTGTTTCCATGTCTTGGCTATTGTAAATAGTGCTGCAAAGAACACTGGATATGTGTATCTTTTCGAATTAGAGTTTTCTCTGGATATATGCTCAGAAGTGGGATTGTAGGATCATATGGTAACTCTTTTCTCAGTTTTTAAGGAAACTTCATTCTGTTCTCCCTAATGGTTGTACCAACTTACATTCCCACCAGGAGTGTAGAGGGGCTCCCTTTTCTCCACACCCTCTCCAGAATTTACTGTTTCTAAATTTTTTGGTGATGGCCATTCTGACCAGTGTGCAGTGATACCTCATTGTACTTTTGATATGCATGTCTCTAAAAATTAGCAATGTTGAGCATCTTTCACGTGCCTATTGGTCGTCAGTATGTCAATTCAGTATTTTCCTTCACCTCTCATATTGTTTTTTGAAACCATACATCTATTTGATGAATTTTTCAAAACTCTTCTGCCACATCTGGCTCCTTCCCTATCCCTCTCCTTTTTTCTTCTTTCCCTTTAGGAACAACAACAATTAAAAAAGAAAAAATCTGTCTCCTTTCTCCTGCAAAATAATTTAGAATCCTTTTTTGTACTTTGAGCATTACCTAAGTCATAATCAAGAATAGAAAATGGGGACTTCCCTGGCGGTCGAGTGATTAAGAATCCCCCTGCCAATGCAGAAGACACAGGTTCGATCCTTGGGCCGGGAAGGTCCCACACGTTGCGGAGCAACTAAGCCTGTGTACCCCAACTACTGAGCTGAGCTCTTCGGCCCATGCTCTGCCGACATGCACTGCAAGAGTAGCCCCCGGTAGCTGCCACCTAAAGAAAGCCCGTGCAGAGCAATGAGCATCCAACACAGCCAAAAACTAATTAATTAATTAATTTTTTAGAAAAAGACTAGAAAATGGGATACACTAAGCTCCATTAGTGGGACAAATATCACTGCTACAAGAATGCAGACTATAGGTTCACATGGTCCCTTGCTACCTGGACAGATACATTAAGAAATGCCACAGTCAATATCTTTATCATCATCTAGAAGAGTATAAGAGAATGGTAACCACCACCCCAACCCCGCCACGCAAACATTGTCCACGTGGAAACTGTGAATGTTAGCTTATATGAAAAAAAGATCTTTGCAGATGTAATTAAGGATCTCAAGTTGAGATCATCCCAGATTATCCAGATGAGTCTAAATCCAATGAAAAGTGCCTTAATAAAATGAGCAAAAGATACACCCAAATTTGTGAAGACGGAGGCAGAGACTGGAGTGATGTATCTACAAGCCAAGGAACACCAAAGATGAGGAGCAGACATTAGAAGTTTGATGAGATAAGAAAGGATTCTTCACAAAAGCCTTTGGAGGCAATGTGGCCCTGCTGATACTTTGGTTTTAGACAGCTAACCTCCAGAGCTATGAGAGAATAAATTGTTGTCTCAGCCTCCAAGTTTCTATAAATTTGTTACGGCAGCACCAGGAAACTAATACAAAAGGACCAGGAGTAACTAGCTCTATCTATTTATGGGTACCCTCACCTATCAGCTTTGTTGTTGTTTTTCAGTCACTCAGTCCTGTCCAACTCTTTGCAACCCCATGACTGCAGCACGCTAGGCCTCCCTGTCCATCACCAACTCCCGGAGTTTACCCAAACTCATGTCCGTTGAGTCAGTGATGCCATCCAACCATCTCATTCTCTGTCATCCCCTTCTCCTCCTGCCTTCAATCTTTCCCACCATCAGGGTCTTTTCCAGTGAGTCAGTTCTTCACATCAGGTGGCCAAAGTATTGGAGTTTCAGCTTCAGCATCAGTCCTTCCAGTGAATATTCAGGGTTGATTTTGTTTAGGCTGGACTGCTTTGATCTCCTTGCAGTCCAAGGGACTCTCAAGAGTCTTCTCCAACACCACAGTTCAAAAGCATCAATTTTTCGGCACTCAGCCTTCTTTATGGTCCAACTCTCACATCCATGCATGACTACTGGAAAAACCAAAGCTTTGACAATATGGACCTTTGTCAGCAAAGTAATGCCTCTGCTTTTTAATATGTTGTCCAGGTTTGTCATAGCTTTTCTTCCAAGAAGCAAGCATCTTTTAATTTCATGGCTGTGGTCACCATCTGCAGTGATTTTGGAGCCCAAGAAAATAACGTCTGTCACTGTTTCCATTGTTTCTCCATCTATTTGCATGAAGTGATGGGACCAGATGCCATGATCATCATTTTTTTGAATGTTGAGTTTTAAGCCAGCTTTTTGACACTCCTCTTTCACCTTCATCAAGAGGATCTTTAATTCCTCTTCACTTTCTGCTGGAAAGTTGGTGTCATCTGCACATCTGAGGTTATTGCTATTTCTCCCAGCAGTCTTAATTCCAGTTTGTGCTCCATCCAGCCAGGCATTTCACATGATGTACTCTACATAGAAGTTAAATAAGCAGGGTGGCGATATACAGCCTTGACAGACTCCTTTCCCAAGTTGGAACCAGTCTGTTGTTCCATGTCCAGTTCTAACTGTTGCTTCTTGACCTGCATACAGGTTTCTCAGGAGGCAGGTAAGGTGGTATGGCATTCCCATCTCTTTAAGAATTTTCCACAGTTTGTTGTGATCCAAACAGTCAAAGGCTTTAGCGTAGTCAATGAAGCATAAGTAGATGTTTTTCTGGAATTCTCTTGCTTTTTCTATGACCCAGTGGATTTTGGCAATTTGATCTCTGGTTCCTCTGCCTTTTCTAAATCCAGCTTGAACATCTGGGAGTTCTCTGTTCACATACTGTTGAAGCCTAGCTTGGAGAATTTTGAGCATTACTTTGCTAGCATGTGAAATGAGTGCAATTGTGTAGTAATTTGAACATTCTTTGGCACTGTCTTTCTTTGGGACTGGAATGAAAACTGACCTTTTCCAGTCCTGTGGCCACTGCTGAGTTTTCCAAATTTGCTGGCATATTAAGTGCAGCACTTTCACAGCAGCTGTCAGCTTAAAAGTGCAAATATTTCTGCTTTTCATAAATTTTGCCTATTTGGGGCTTAACTGTCAAGTAGAAAGAGTCTTCACCCACTCCAGGAAAGGTTGGATTTGACACATGGCTCCTAAGAAACATTCATATAAAGAACAATGACTTCTACAAAGCAAATACCACCATATGTGTGTGAGCCACTAGAATCAAATTTGAATTCTGATTTGAATTCTAGTTCTCCAACTCTGCAACTGTAGGCAATGACTTAGCCTTGAGACTTTAAATTATATATAAGAGCTAAATAAACTTTAGCTTTTATTTTGCTCCAGTTTTAATGCTTATTTTCTTTGTCTCCTCCATGTGGCTGCCTATTTTGTTTGTCTGTTTACTTAGCCCTTTCCATGACTGTAAATGGTTACTCAAGTTTCAGTCTTATATAATGTTTTAGTTCAAAGTCCACAGCAGCTAATTAGAATCCTAGTGTTGCTTATTTCAGTTTCTTGAGAGAGACATGATGCGTGTTCAAGCCATTGTGCACATTAACCACCACTGACCTGACCTGTGGATGGAAATGCAAAACCTTTTTAAAGGGGATCTGTTCAACAAAATTAGAAATGAAAATGGAGAGATCACAACAAACTCCACAGAAATACAAAGGATCATAAGAGACTACTACCAACAGCTATATGCCAATAAAATGGACAACTTGGAAGAAATGGACAAATTCTTAGAAAAGTATAACTTTCCAAAACTGAACCAGGAAGAAATAGAAGATCTTAACAGACCCACCACAAGCACGGAAATCGAAACTGTAATCAGAAATCTTCCAGCAAACAAAAGCCCAGGACCAGACGGCTTCACAGCGGAATTCTACCAAAAATTTAGAGAAGAGCTAACACCTATCCTACTCAAACTCTTCCAGAAAATTGCAGAAGATGGTAAACTTCCAAACTCATTCTATGAGGCCACCATCACCCTAATTCCAAAACCAGACAAAGATGTCACAAAAAAGGAAAACTACAGGCCAATATCACTGATGAACATAGATGCAAAAATCCTTAATAAAATTCTAGCAAACAGAATCCAACATCATATTAAAAAGATCATACATCATGACCAAGTGGGCTTTATCCCAGGAATGCAAGGTTTTTTTAACATCCGCAAATCAATCAATGTAATACACCACATTAACAAATTGAAAGAAAAAAACCATATGGTTATCTCAATAGATGCAGAAAAAGCCTTTGACAAAATTCAGCATCCATTTATGATTAAAACCCTCCAGAAAGCAGGAATAGAAGGAACATATCTCAACATAATAAAAGCTATATATGACAAACCCACAGCAAACATTATCCTCAATGGTGAAAAATTGAAAGCATTTCCCCTAAAGTCAGGAACAAGGCAAGGATGCCCACTTTCACCACTACTATTCAACATAGTTTTGGAAGTTTTGGCCACAGCAATCAGAGCTGAAAAAGAAATAAAAGGAATACAGATAGGAAAAGAAGAAGTAAAACTCTCACTGTTTGCAGATGACATGATCCTCTACATAGAAAACCCTAAAGACTCTACTAGAAAATTACTAGAGTTGATCAATGAATATAGTAAAGTTGCAGGATATAAAATTAACACACAGAAATCCCTTGCATTCCTATACTCCAATAATGAGAAAACAGAAAGAGAAATTAAGGAAACAATACCATTCACCATTGCATCAAAAAGAATAAAATACTTAGGAATATATCTACCTAAAGAAACAAAAGACTTATATATAGAAAACTATAAAACACTGATGAAAGAAATCAAAGAGGACACAAGCAGATGGAGAAATATACCGTGTTCATGGATTGGAAGAATTAATATAGTGAAAATGAGTATTCTACCCAAAGCAATCTACAGATTCAATGCAATCCCTATCAAGCTACCAATGGTATTTTTCACAGAACTAGAACAAATCATCTCACAATTTGTATGGAAATATAAGAAACCTCGAATAGCCAAAGCAATCTTGAGGAAGAAGAATGGAACTGGAGGAATCAACCTGCCTGACTTCAGGCTCTACTACAAAGCCACAGTCATCAAGACAGTATGGTATTGGCACAAAGATAGAAATATAGATCAATGGAACAAAATAGAAAGCCCAGAGATAAACCCACGCACATATGGACACCTTATCTTCGACAAAGGAGGCAAGAATATACAATGAAGAAAAGACAATCTCTTTAACAAGTGGTGCTGGGAAAACTGGTCAACCACTTGTAAAAGAATGAAACTAGAACACTTCCTAACACCGTACACGAAAATAAACTCAAAATGGATTAAAGATCTAAACGTAAGACCAGAAACAATAAAACTCCTAGAGGAAAACATAGGCAAAACACTCTCCGACATAAATCACAGCAGGATCCTCCATGACCCACCTCCCAGAATATTGGAAATAAAAGCAAAAATAAACAAATGGGACCTAATTAAAATTAAAAGCTTTTGCACAACAAAGGAAACTATAAACAAGGTGAAAAGACAGCCTTCAGAATGGGAGAAAATAATAGCAAATGAAGCAACAGACAAACAATTAATCTCAAAAATATACAAGCAACTTCTGCAGCTGAATTCCCGAAAAATAAACGACCCAATCAAAAAATGGGCCAAAGAACTAAACAGACATTTCTCCAAAGAAGACATACAGATGGCTAACAAACACATGAAAAGATGCTCAACATCACTCATTATTAGAGAAATGCAAATCAAAACCACAATGAGGTATCATTTCACACCAGTCAGAATGGCTGCTATCCAAAAGTCTACAAGCAATAAATGCTGGAGAGGGTGTGGAGAAAAGGGAACCCTCTTACACTGTTGGTGGGAATGCAAACTAGTACAGCCACTATGGAGAACAGTGTGGAGATTCCTTAAAAAACTGGGAATAGAACTGCCATATGACCCAGCAATCCCACTGCTGGGCATATACACCGAGGAAACCAGAATTGAAAGAGACGCGTGTACCCCAATGTTCATCGCAGCACTGTTTACAATAGCCAGGACATGGAAGCAACCTAGATGTCCATCAGCAGACGAATGGATAAGGAAGCTGTGGTACATATACACAATGGAATATTACTCAGCCATTAAAAAAAATACATTTGAATCGGTTCTACTGAGATGGTTGAAACTGGAGCCCATTATACAGAGTGAAGTAAGCCAGAAAGAAAAACAACAATACAGTATACTAATGCATATATATGGAATTTGTAAGATGGTAACGATAACCCTACATGCGAGACAGAATAAGAGACACAGATGCATGGAACAATTTTATGGACTCTGAGGGAGAAGGTGAGGGTGGGACGTTCTGGGAGAATGGCATTGAGACATGTGTATTGTCATATGTGAAACAGAGCACCATTCCATGTTCGATGCATGTGACAAGGGCTCAGGGCCGGGGCAATGGGATGATCGAGAAGGATGGGATGGGGAGGGAGGTGGGTGGGGGGTCCGGGAAGGGGAACATATGTAAACCCATGGCTGATTCATGTCAATGTAGGGCAAAAACTATTACAATATTGTAAAGTAATTAGCCCCCAACTAAAATAAATAAATTTATAAAAAAAATAAAATAAAAAAAAAAAAAATAAAGGGGATCTGTGTAGGAAGGCAGTGGTGAGCATTTCTAGTACACTGACGCTGTTTAAATCTCATATATTCAGATCTGTTTATCTCTTCCTTTACAGCATATGCCTTCAAGTTCATGCTTTAAAAGTATCTCTTACCTTGAGATTATATATTTATCCATACAGTATTCTTTTAGTTTCCACAGAGTACTGCCTAATATAATTTGAATCTGTTTATTAGAATGGCATTTTTCTTTTCTTTTAAGTAGCTAGCTATTCATTCTCACAGGATTTTTTGAACAGCTTACACTTTTCTCACCAATTTGAAATACTAATAATAATGGCATTTCTAAGTGTTTTCTATGTGTCAGCTTGTGCTAAATCTAATACATGGATTACTTCAGCTTAGTAATATGATCATCCACATATTATAGCTAAGAAATGGTATGCTTGGGATTTCACACCCCGGTCATCTCACTCTAGAGCTCATACTTTTAGCCATTATGCTACTCTTGTAAGCAATTTGGATCTATTTTTGGCTTAAATAATAAGGAAAATTATTGACACGACTGGAAGTCCAGATGCAGGGCAGGCTTCACAGTTGGCTTGGCTCAGGTTCAGTGTCCCTGTGACTCTCTTGGCTCTGCTCTCTTCCCCGTGCAGCCTCATCCTCAGGCTGATCATGAGACAGCCGCAGTGATTTCAGCCATGCACAAAACATCCAGCAGAAGAGGAACAGGGTTTCTACTTTAAGAAACTCTCCTAAAAGGACAAAGAACTTTCCCAGACACTCCAACAAAATTCCCCTCAAGCCTCACTCGTCCAAAATGGGTCCCATGCCCATCCCTGTACCAATTGTGGGCAGAGAGGATGGTATTAAATAAATCATACGAGCCACCCCTAAATTTAGAGATAATATCGGCTTCCCTTTGGCACATGGGCTACGTAAAAGCGAGAAGGACTCAACAGAGAAGTGCGACTCTCTAACACAGAAAACCTAAAATAATAGTGGATGTAACAAGTTAAAAAGGTAAATCAAGTCTGGAGGTAAGCAGTATAGGGCTCGGATGGCAGCTCATGGTCAGCCAAGTTCCTTCTCTAAACGCTCTGCCCTTCTCAACATGAGGCTTCTACTTCATGATCCATGATAGTTCTGGAGATACAGCCAACAGTCACAACCTCCCTTTTGAGGAATCAAGAAGGAGGAAGAATTGAGAAGGGAGAGATTGATTTCTTCCTTTAAAGATGTATCCCAGAAATCAGATGGCATGCTTCTGTGTACAAATTATTGGACGGTACTGAGTCATCTGGCAACATCTGGCTGAGAGAAGCTGAGAAACGTGGACTTTATTCCAGATAACTGCGAGCCCAGCTATGACGCTTGGATCCTACCGCTAAGAAAGAGGGGCAGGAGACGCATGGAGACAACACTGCCTTTCCTGCGACAGGTGGAAGCATGGATTCACCTGGGGTTCTGATACAGAGAAGAAGAGGAAACTAAACTCTGGTTTGGCAACAACGTATCTTGAAGCCCTGCTTGGGTCTTGCTTTGGTTCAGCCTGAGACTAGTCAGTAACCCAGTGGCATCAGAAACTATTTGCACATCCTGTGTCACACACCCATTCCTAGAACTTAACTACAGAGTTATCTCAACCCAAAGCTCATGACTGAGGATTGAGGATGGAGTGGGTCACTACAGAGATGTTTGTATTTTTGCATTTTTAAGAGTTCTTTATACATTAAAGGTTGAGGATATTAAGCTTTTGTCTGCCTAATATGTTGAAAATGATTTTCTAGTTTATCATTTTACCCTTTACCTTTATAGTGAAATTATTATAGTTACCATTTTGACATACAGAAATTTTACATTTTCTATAATCAAATATTCTTGGCCTTAACATTTTTAAACTTTTATGCTAGAATTATTTTTCATAAATAAGAATCTGATAAATATTTGCCTGTATTATCCTCTTTCTAGACTAAATTTTTAATCAGTCAGGAGATGCATTCTGTTGCACATGTAACAAAACTCCACTTACAATGGCTTAACACTAAATAAGGTTTATTTTCCTCAGGCAATAAGTAGTCCAGAACTGGTTTTTGGATGTACTAGATCTTCAAAAATGTAAGCTCATTCCACATTTTTGTACTATAATCCTTAATTACATAATTAACATACAGCATTTCCTCAAGTTCATAAATGACTACTGCAATTCTAGGCATCATATCTGTAGTCTACTTAGAAAGAAGGAGAAAGGGCAAAACATAAAAGCTACATGCCACCTGAATCCATCTATTTTATCAGGTAATCGCTATCTTTCCTGGAGACCCATCTGCTAGATTTCTCACTGGCCAGGTCTAGAGCACATGACTGCCCAAAAGAGCAAGGGAATCCTGAGGAAGTAAATATTTTTATCTCAACACATTGCTACCCTGAATAAAATTAGGTCCTTTTATTAAAGAAAGGGAAATGGACATGGCAACATCACCTGCCATAATTTTCCATGTATCATTTTTTGATATATGATATGAAACAAGGAGTTAACAATCTTTTTTCCAATTAGTTAACCAACTTTCCCAGCATCTTTATTGAATAAATCATTCTTCCTTTATTGATTTGGAATGCAACTTTATTATTTTTAAAAACACACAGAGGTTCCAATTCCAATAATAACAGTGGTGGTAGTTTAGTCACTAAGTCATGTCTTACTCTTGTGACCCCGTGGTCTGTAGCCTGCCTGGTTCCTCTGTCCATAGGATTTTCCAGGCAAATCCTGAAGTGGGCCGCCATTTCCTTCTCCAGCAAGAATATGGGAGTGGGTTTCCATTTCCTTCTCCAGGGGATCTTCCTGACCCAGGGATCAAACCCAGGTCTCCTGCACTGCAGGCAAATTCTCTAACATAATAGCAGGGCAATACCTAATAGACCAACCTCCCCTAGATAGCAAACTTGGAAAAAATATAAAAAACAACCATTGAAAGCACTGAAGAGAAGAAGAAAAGGAAGACAGAAATTGGAGAGCTGTTGGCGCTTGAAGGAGGGAAATGACACTGGGTGATTCTCCCAATTTTGTAGCTTATGCTCAAGGGCAGGCCCCAATCAGTGCCGTTTTTAAGCCAGAAATCTGCCATCTTACTACCTTGTAGAAGCAAAAGGAAGAGTCTGGGGTTTCTGTAGCAGGTGGAAAGTGAAGGAAGACATCCTAGAAAGAAAAGAGCCACAGTAGAAGAGCACCAAATTCTATATATAAACTTTTCTCACATCTCTCTTCGTCCTCTGAAATACTCACAGGGCAGTGTAGACATCAAGAAACTCAGTTAAGATTCAAATAATTAAACAGAGATTTCACTTGGCACCTACTGCAAGAGACCCAGAGTTTCAGCCAAGTAAGTGTTAGTGACTCAGCCGTATCCAACTCTTTGTGACCCCATGGACTGCAGCACACCAGGCTCCTCTGTCCATGGAATTCTCCAGACAAGAATACTGAAGTGGGCAGCCATTCCCTTCTCCAGGGGATCTTCCTGACCCAGGGATCAAGCCCACATTGAAGACAGATTCTTTACCACCTGTGCTACCAGGGAAGCCAAATTAACTGCCCACCAAAAAATAAAAATCAATACTCTTTGGAAGAATATGACAGAATCCAAAGACTCAAACAATATCAAGGATACAATGAAAAGTCACTGCACATACAAGAATATGATATGTGACCCATATTCAAAAGGAAAGGCAATCAATGGAGATAAGTACTAAAATGACCCAGATTTTAGCATTAGCAGACAAGGATTTTAAAGTAGCTATTATAACAATGGGTTTCCCTGATAGTCCAGTTGGTAAAGAATCCACCTGTAATGCAGGAGACCCTGGGTTGATTCCTGGGTCGGGAAGATCCACTGGAGAAGGGATAGGCTACCCACTCCAGTATTCTTGGGCTTCCCTTGTGGTTCAGCTGGTAAAGAATCTGCCTGCAATGTAGGAGACCTGGGTTTGACCTCTGGGTTGGGAAGATCCCCCGGAGAAGGGAAAGGCTACCCACTCGGGTATTCTGGCCTAGACATTCCATGGATTGAATAGTCCATGGGGTCGCAAAGAGTCGGACATGACTGAACAACTTTCACTTTCACTTTTCATTATAATGATGCTCTAGGGTCTCAGGACACCTCTGCTCTCTCCTCTTAGAAACAGTATAATGAATAAGTTATGCTATCGGGCATACAGGCTGAAAGCCACAGTCACAGGAAACTAACCAATCTGATCACATGGACCACAGCCTTGTCCAACTGAATGAAATTATGAGCCATGCCGTGTGGGGCCACCCAAGATGGACGGGTCATGGTGGAGAGTTCTGACAAAATGTGGTCCACTGGAGAAGGGCATGGCAAACCATTTCAGCAGTCTTGCCTTAAGAACCCCATGAACAGTATGAAAGGCAAAAAGATAGGACAATGAAAGATGAACTCCCCAGGTCAGTAGGTGCCCAATAGGCTACTGGAGATCAGTGGAGAAATAACTCCAGAAAGTATGAGGAGATAGAGCCAGAGCAAAAACAACACCCAGTTGTAGATGTGACTGGCGATGTAAGCAAGGTCTGATGCTGTAAAGAGCAATATTGCATAGGAACCTGGAATGTTAGGTCCATGAATCAAGGCAAATTGGAAGTGGTCAAATGGGAGATGACAAGAGTGAACATTAACATTCCAGGAAACAGTGAACTAAGATGGACTGGAATGGGTGAATTTAACTCAGATGACCATTATATCTACTACTGTGGGTAAGAATCCCTTAGAAGAAATGGAGTAGCCATCATAGTAAACAAAGTAGTCCAAAATGCAGTACATAGATGCAATCTCAGAAATAACAGAATGATCTCTGTTCATTTCCAAGGCAAACCATTCAATATCACAGTAATCCAAGTCTATGCCCCGACCAGTAACACCAAAGAAGCTGAAGCTGAACGATTCTGTGAAGACCTACAAGACTTTCTAGAACTAACATCCAAAAAAGATGTCCTTTTCATTATAGGGGACTGGAATGCAAAAGTAGGAAGTCAAGAAACACCTGGAGTAACAGGCAAATTTGGCCTTGGAGTACAGAATGAAGCAGGGCAAAGGCTAATAGAGTTTTGCCAAGAGAACGCAATGGTCAAAGCAAACACCCTCTTCCAACAACACAAGAGAAGACTCTACACGTGGACATCACCAGATGGTCAACACCGAAATCAGATTATCTTCTTTGCAGCCAAAGATAGAGAAGCTCTATACAGTCAGCAAAAACAAGACCGGGAGCTGACTGTGGATCAGATCATGAACTCCTTATTGCCAAATTCAGACTGAAATTGAAGAAAATCAATTAGAAAACCACTAGACGATTCAGGTATGACCTAAATCAAATCCCTTACGATTATACAGTGAAAGTGAGAAATAGACTTAAGGGACTAGATCTTATACACAGAGTGCCTGATGAACTATGGATGGAGGTTCATGACATAGTACAGGAGACAGGGATCAAGACCATCCCCAAGAAAAAGAAATGCAAAAAAGCAAAATGGCTGTCTGAGGAGGCCTTACAAATAGCTGTGAAAAGATGAGAAGTGAAAAGCAAAGAAGAAAAGGAAAGATATACCCATCTAAATGCAGAGTTCCAAAGAATAGCAAGGAGAGATAAGAAAGCCTTCCTCAGTGATCAATGCAAAGAAATACAGGAAAACAATGGAATGGGAAAGACTAGAGATCTCTTCAAGAAAGTTAGAGATACCAACGGAATATTTCAAGCAAATATGGGCACAATAAATGACAGAAATGGTATGGACCTAACAGAAGCAGAAGATATTAAGAAGAGGTGGCAAGAATACACAGAAGAACTGTACAAAAAAGATCTTCACGACCCAGATAATCACGATGGTGTGATCACTCACCTAGAGCCAGACATCCTGGAATGTGAAATCAAGTGGGCCTTAAAAAGCATCACTACGAACAAAGCTAGTGGAGGTAATGGAATTCCAGTTGAGCTATTTCAAATCCTCAAAGATGATGCTGTGAAAGTGCTGCGCTCAGTATGCCAGCAAATTTGGAAAACTCAGCAATGGTCACAGGACTGGAAAAGGTCAGTTTTCATTCCAATCCCAAAGAAAGGCAATGCCAAAGAATGCTCGAAGTACTGCACAATTGCACTCATCTCACACGCTAGTAAAGTAATGCTCAAAATTCTCCAAGCCCAGGCTTCAACAATACATGAACCATGAACTTCCAGATGTTCAAGCTGGTTTTAGAAAAGGCAGAGGAACCAGAGATCAAATTGCCAACATCCAATGGATCATCGAAAAAGTGAGAGAGTTCCAGAAAAATATCTATTTCTGCTTTATTGCCTATGCCAAAGCCTTTGACTGTGTGGATCACAATAAACTGTGGAAAATTCTGAAAGAGATGGGAATACCAGACCACCTGACCTGCCTCTTGAGAAACCAGTATGCAGGTCAGGAAGCAACGGTTAGAACTGGACATGGAACAACAGACTGGTTCCAAATCGGGAAAGGAGTATGACAAGGCTGTATATTGTCACCCTGCTTATTTAACTTATATGCAGAGTACATCATGAGAAATGCTGGGCTGGAGGAAGCACAAGCTGGAATCAAGATTGCCAGGAGAAATATCAATAACCTCAGATATGCAGATGACACCACCCTTATGGCAGAACGTGAAGAAGAACTAAAGAGCCTCTTGATGAAAGTGAAAGAGGAGAGTGAAAAAGTTGGCTTAAAGCTCAACATTCAGAAAACTAAGATTATGGCATCCAGTCCCTTCACTTCATGGCAGATAGATGGGGAAACAGTGGAAACAGTGGCTGACTTTATTTTGGGGGGCTCCAAAATCACCACAGATGGTGACTGCAGCCATGAAATTAAAAGATGCTTTCCCCTTGGAAGAAAAGTTATGACCAACCTAGGCAGCATATTAAAAAGCAGAGGCATTACTTTGCCAACAAAGGTCCATCCAGTCAAGGCTATGGTTTTTACAGTAGTCACGTATGGATGTGAGAGTTGGACTATAAAGAAATCTCAGTGCTGAAGAATTGATGCTTTTGAACTGTGTTGTTGGGGAAGACTCTTGAGAATCCTTTGGACTGTAAGGAGATCCAACCCATCCATCCTAAAGGAAATCAGTCCTGAATATTCATTGGAAGGACTGATGCTGAAGCTGAAACTCCAATACTTTGGCTACCTGATCTGAAGAAGTGACTCCTTGGAAAAGACCCTGATGCTGGGAAAGATTGAAGGCAGGAGGAGAGGGGATGACAGAGGATGAGATGGTTGGATGGCATCACTGACTCAATGGACATGAGTCTGAGTAAATTCTGGGAGTTGGGGATGGACAGGGAGGTCTGGCATGCTGCAGTCTATGGGGTCGCAAAGAGTCGGACACAGCTTAGCGACTGAACTGAATTGAACTAATCGGGCATATGCCCACATATCCTCCAAAATACTGAGAACTAACTAAGTATTAACCAGGCTGATGAAAGTAAGAAAAGTGATTTGGAGTAGAAAATGAAGACAGGAATTTTCATTCCCCTTGCATAGAAAGACCAGTGACAGGTCTCTGTGCTGGTAGAGAGCTCTTGCCAAACACTTGCATTCCAGCGCTCTTGGGTCAAAGGTGGAAGAGTTGCCAGGTGTGAAATTGCATGGCTCTTTTGTAATCCTACTTATTTACCACCTTTACTAAAAGTCTAACTAATCCCTCTTCAATGAAAGTTTTCCTGCATCCCACTCTACACCATATCCCAGTCCATCAAGGGGAGTTTCTTTGATGCCATCATGTTTTTTTCTTTCTAAAATTCAGTACAGCAGGATAATCTCTTTGGGGAGTAGAGAAAAACTAAGGGTAGAAGCACTTCATGGAGGTTACAAAGCCTGCTACAGATAAAGCACAGATCAGCTCTGTCAGAGCTGCAATGGATGACCATGTTAACCCACTTTTGTATCATTCAGGGAAAATAGCTTCTCCACTTATTGCTGCCTATGCTGCAAGCAAGTTTGCTCTGGATGGGTTCTTCTCCTCTCTCAGGATGGAATATGAGGTGACCAAGGTCAATGTGTCAATCACCCTCTGTATTCTTGGCCTCATCGACACAGGTAAGGTCAAGAAATTGGAATAAATGGCCTGCAGATGGACTGTCTGTCTTACTATTGTGGGTAAAGAGGGTGCTGAACTCCCTGACATCATCGTGTGTCAAGCACTGCAAACCAGTGACAGCGCTAGTCCCCCTTTAATGAAGTGTTCTGTCACCTGTGGAGCCTCTGACTGCTCTTTAACCCTTCTCTCCATTCTGACCGCCAACTGTGCTGAGTAACACCACATTCATCACCTGACCCCATTCTGAACACCTTAGGTCCCTCATGAAAACTCAATGGCCATTACTTTCCTATGTGAGATTATTAAATATGAGTTTGTTTTCCTTAATAACATATCAGTAATAAGTCACAGATGTCACAAATCCTTTGATATGTTGTGCTGAGAGGGACACAGCATCATTTGGGGGGTATTCCTGTCGAAAATACACAATCTCATTCTAATTATGAGAACAATAGGGAAAAAAACCAAATTGAGGGGGTTTATATAGATCCATTGAACAGAACTCTTCAAAAGTGTCAAGGCTATGAGAGACAAGGAAAGAGTGAGGAACTGTCAGAGATCGGAGGGAAAACAAGAAAAAATTACTATTAAGTGTACTCCTGGGTAAGATCCTGGAACACACAAAGGTCATTGGTGAAAAAAATTAAGTCTGCAGCTTAGTTAGTAATATTGTTCCAATGCTATCATATCTATTGTTGATAGTTGTATAATGGTTATGTATGATGTTGTGATTGAAAGATGTAAGGAAAGACTGCACAATTTTTAAAACTTTTCTGTAAGTCCTAAATGCAAGTTTATCTAAAATATGTGATAGGTATTATTTAAAATCTTTATTGAAGGGACTTCCCTGGCAGTCCAGCGGTTAAGACTCCGCACTTTCACTGCAGGGGGCATGGGTTTGATCCTTGATCGGGAACTAAGATCTCACACTCTGCACAGCCAAATAATTTTTTTTAAAAAAACTTTGAATACATTGAGTAGTACTTACAGAACAAGAAAGAGAGAAAGACAAAGACACACAGTGAAACAAGAAGGGGTGGAGAAAGAGAGAGAAGCTGGGTAGGAAGGACACAAATCGTAGGAGGAGAGAGCAGGTAACAATAGTTTCCCTCCAAGTGAAAGTGGTTGGTGTTGCCAAGGGAACAAAGGCCTGGATTCCTGTCTGTCTCTTCCTTTTACAAGTCAGTCCTCATTATCACACCTCACTCTGGTTTTGCTCATTGACTCTTCCCATCATATGACTTCTATCCTCATTCTGCTCCCCAATATTACTCCCTCACTCCAACCAAAACACCCAAGAGAGGAGTCTGATTCATTCAAATCACTCAACTAGCAACCTCCAGTTGTCCCCACAAATTTCCATCCAGGAAGACCGGGTCCATATGAACACTGAGATTCTCTTTGCCCAATAGGCCCTCAACATACCCAATCTTCTCCATGTATTCCCGACAGGGCCCAAGCAAGCACTGGCCAACAGCCCCTAAAAGCTAAGCTGCTGGTGTCTGCAGGCCTTCCATCACGTAGACTCTACTCGTCTTGGATAACCACACTCTTCTCTTCTCGCTCTACAGACACAGCCATGAAGGCAATTGCTGGGGTATATAATGCAAAAGCATCTCCAAAGGAAGAATGTGCCCTGGAGATTATCAAAGGGGGAGCTCTGCGCCAAGATGAAGTATATTATGACAGTTCAATCTTGACTTCTCTCCTGCTGAGAAATCCAGGGAGGAAGATCATGGAATTTCTCTCCTTGAAGAGATATAATATGGAAAGATTTATAAACAACTAGGCACTTCCTGAGGTCTGGGCCTCATAAAGTGAGCTTGGAACAATCCAGCCTGGTATTTATCCGAGCTCCATCAGGAAGGTATCTCCCCAGAGAGATAAATGAGTGGCCCCAGGGGACTGCAAGTCACACACCACATCTCACAATTTAAAGGAGTCCCTCTAACACTTGTGGAAAGGTAATTACAATGAATGCCATGAACCAGCAATTGTGAAACTGACAGTAACCATAGATATAATTCCAAGATAGTTACATCAAGTTTACCTCAAAGGTAATAAGGCTATAATGTTTAATCAATATTAATTCTGATAAAGGTCACATAAACTTTGTAAATTCATATCTCATGGCTTTAACTTCGGTTCATTCAGCATGATTCCATTAAAAACCATAACCTATACATGTGAGATTTTGAGTGTACGTTTCTTATTTTTTGATATGAACCTCTTATCTGCTTTTGAGTTGAAGAAATCACCCTACTTCATTTAGTGAACATAGCATCTTCCCCATTTTGTGTATTTCAGATGCTCTTTATATTATTTCATACTGTTCCTCTGGAAAGGAGAACATCTGAGCATGAATAAACAGAGCAAACCCAGAGAAGTGGAGGTTCCTGTGGTTCTGTGAAGCCACAGAACCTACACCTGTTCAATGTACTCACAGTGCATCAAGCATCTATAATTTACGTGTGGACACTCAATATTGGAAGTTTGTCGAGGAGAGGTTGGAGTTCAAATCATGTCACTCACACATTTAGTCATTCATTCATTCAACAAATATCTATCCAACACTTGCCAGGTATCACTTGACTACAACCAAAGAGGATACAAAACACTAACAGCTCCACAAAGCCCCATATTGGCCAGGTCCTCCAGCAGGTGAGAGTGGAAAACTGGATAATTCTAGTGGAGTTTAATGAAAAGGAGATTCTTCACAAAAGTGTGGGCAAGGTTATAGGGAAGTCACAGAGGTAATGTAGCATCTCCAGGTTAGTTTCGGCTATTTTCAACCCCAGGCCTGCCACTGGGACAAGAGGAAAGAACTGTTACAAAAGCCCAGAGGGTAAGAAATGTTTTCAGAGTGCCATAGGACAGGAGCTATGATACTCAGTTAAAGGACGCCACCAGCCCACCAAGGGCCACAAAGGAGGGATCTGGAGAAATAAATACACCTCCCCTCTGATTCCCTGCTGGTATTTTCAATTAAGTGAACAGAGGGGCAAAGTGCAGATTGATATAAACCATACAAGTCAGCATACCCAGGCACACAGCAGGGTGGGGAAGGATGGAGAGTGTTTTGGAGGGACAGATGGAATACATCCAGCACAAACTCAGCACTCCCAAATGCAGGGTTTCCATGGGAAGTGATGTAGGGACCCAACACATGGGCCTGGAAGTGTAGGGCAAGTTTCCTTTTCTGGCCTCTTAATCTAAAGTGCTAGGCAGCAGAACAAATTGCAGTCCACTGAGCTGCCAGCCACATGGACAAGGAGCTGGATCTGGAGTGTGAAGATGGCCGAACTTTTCTTAGAGAAGAGACCTCCTTAAGTTATGCCCAGGGAGAGGAAGCAGGAGAAATCTGACCAAGGCTTAGAATTTGCTTGAGTAGAGGTTAAACGTCTTACTATGTGAGGCTTTCCCCAGAATTCAAAAGGGATGATATCAGAAATTAGGTCTGGACTTCCCCAGTACTCCAGTGGGGAAGAGTCCACCTGCCGGTGCAGTGGACACAGGTTCAATCCCTGGTCTGGGAACTGGAGGCTCTGGGGCAACTAAGCCCAAGCACCACAACTACGGAGCCCACGCTCTAGAGCCTGAGAGCTACATCTACTGAAGTCTGTGCGCCTAGAGCCTGTGCTGCACAACAAGAGAAGCCACCGCAGTGAGAAGCCCACGTAACACGAGAGGGTAGCCCCCACTCGCTGAAACTCGAAACATCAAAGATCCAGCACAGCCAAAAAGAAATAAATAAACTTTAAAAAAGAGAGAGAGAGAGAGATTAGGTCTGAGAACTGAAGCCACTGACACCCTCATCATTTGCTGTCTTCACTAGCCTGGACATTACAATTCCCTCATCTTCAGCGACATGACTTTACTACTCCAAGCAACTTCTGTCCAGGAAGATAAATGGTACAAGCCAATTTAAAAATGCTCAGTTTTTCAATAGACAGCATCAAAAGGCTATTACTCTTCAAGACTCTTTGGAATCCTCATGTCAGAACTCTGTCTTCACTGTGCTCAGCAATCAGAAATGCTTGCATCATGACCCTTCTCCAGTTCTAATCAAACCCCCTCACCGCAAGCCCACATTAAACCAGATCCCAACACTTCATAAACACCTCATTTTGCCCTCCCATTCTGAAAGGCTGCAAGTCTCCATCAAGGTAGTACCTCCTCTCACCTGAGTAAGCAATCAACTCAGTTCTTTGTCTCACCAACCAGTGGCTGTATTGTTTCAGGGAGCCCTTCCCAAGGGACCCTCTCAAGGGCCCTCACCCAGCTCCCCACCTGGCTCTCCTGCCCCTTGAATATCTGCCCACTCTCTCCAGAGCCAAGGGCCACATAGATGACACCACCCTTATGGCAGAAAGCAAAGAGGAATTAAAGAGCCTCTTGATGAAGGTGAAAAAGGAGAGTGAAAAATCTGGCTTAAAATTCAACATTCAAAAAACAAAGATCATGTCGTCTGGTCCCATTACTTCATGCAAATAGATGGGGAAACAATGCAAACAGTGATAGAAAAGACTTTATTTTCTTGGAGTCCAAAATCACTGTGAATGGTGACTGCAGCCATGAAATTCAAAGACGCTGCTCCTTGGAAGAAAAGCAATGACAAACCTAGACAGCATATTAAAAAGCAGAGACATTACTTGGCCGACAAAGGTCTGTATAGTCAAAGCTATGGTTTTTCCAGTAGTCATGTATGGATGTGAGAGTTGGACTATAAAAAAGGCTGAGCACTGAAGAATTATTGCCTTTGAACTGTGGGGCTGGAAAAGACTCTTGAGAGTCCCTTGGACAGAAAGATCAAACTAATCAACCCTAAAGGAAATTAACCCTGAATATTCATTGGAAGGACTGATGATGAAGCTGAAGTTCCAATACTTTGGCCACCTAATGCAAAGAGCCAACTCACTGGAAAAGACCCTGATGCTGGGAAAGATTGAAGGTAGGAGGAGAATGGCATGACAGAGGATGAGATGGTTGAATGGCATCACCGACTCAATGGACATGAGTTTGAGCAAGCTCCAGGAGATGGTGATGGACAGGGAAGCCTGGCGTGCTGCAGTCCATGGGGTCAAAAAGAGTCGGACACAAATGAGCGACTGTATAATAACAACAACCAGCAGCAAAACGGCTTTTATCATTAGATGAGATCCATGTAAAAGGACCTAGCCTGCTACGTTCAGTTCATAATAGGCTTAAAAATATATCTGCAAGGATGACGGTTTTCACATTGTATGTGGAACCCAGAGGTTCATCACTCACTTTTCGCCCACAGTGACATGAAAATTCAGCATTTCTTTGTGAATTCCAAAAGCAATTCCACTGTCACTGAAGGTATTAGTGAACACTGTCATCTTTTTTTTTTTTTTGAACACTGTCATCTTTTCCCAATGTTTCAGAGGAGGGAAGGAAGGCTGGGTTCACATTCAATGGGAAGGCATCATTTAACTCAAAAGGCCCCTCCGGGCCAGGTCTCTTTCAAGTGCTTCCTCCGGCTCCATCTCTTCCCTAACTCCGACCCCAGAGTGCTCAGCTTCCACCCTCCTTCTGCGCCCCCCACATCTATCATGCAAAGTGGATTCTGACTCTAACTGGAGACCACCCAGCAATATTTTTTTTAGCAAAAATATTCTTTTACCACAAGGAATTACTATACTAGCTGTTGGGAAAATTTTAAGTCACCAAAAATTACATACGTGGTTAGAGCTAACCCAAACCAAAACACCAAAAACAATTTTAATATCTACCCATAGGCTGTCAATGGGCTTCCCAGATGGCTTAGTGGTAAAGAACCCCCTGCCAATGCAGGAGACTCAGGAGATGGGGGTTCAACCCCTGGGTCAGGAAGGTCCCCTGGAGGAGAGCATGGCAACCCACTCCAGTATTCTTGCTTGGATAATCCCACGGACAGGGGAGCCTGGTGAGCTACAGTTCATGGGGTTGCAAAGAGTTGGACACGACTGAAGCAAATGAGCATGCAGGGTGTCAAAACTATGAAACCACTGTATCATGATAACAAGAATAGCATAGCATATGTACTCACATGGAAGGACCTTCCAGACATACCTTGAAGTGTATAAAACAAGTTGCTTACAAATATGTATAATATAATCCCACTTATGTTAAAATTATATATATATATATTATTATATATATAATTATATATATATATAATGGGGAGGTCTGTGCACATGTATGTGTGAGCATGAGTCTATGGAATGAGGAGGCTAACTTGCATGAAGCACTCTTCTCAGACCTGACCAAATTAGGAATGGCTTCCCTCGGAGGAGCAGACTGCGATTCCTGTAATGGCAGTGTTATGGGTTGAACTGTGCCCCCCCACCAAATACAGGTTGAGGCCTTCATCTCCGGTTCCTCAGAGCAGTATTTTCATTCATGAGTCTGCAGTCTGGGCAGGGTTCCAAGAGGACAGCTCACTTCTGCTCCGCTCAGCACAGCTGGGCCGGCTCAAAGGCTGGGAGCTAGAATCGTCCACAGGCTCCATCACACACGCAGCTTGTGCCTGAACTGGAAAGACTGACTAGCTGGAGCCTGGAACAGCGAGGGCTCCTTTGGCGTCCCTAGCTTTCCGTGGCCTCTTCTCGTGGTCTCTCAGAACAGCAGCTTCAGGGCTGCCCGGACTTCTTACAAGGTGTCTCTGGGCTCCTAAAGCATGTGTCCTGAGAGACAGAGCCGGGCAGAAGCTGTATTACCCATGGTGACCAATCATAAGCTGGTCGTGAACAGTTACGAAGATCCACCCCACTTCAAGGAGACCAGGCAGACCCCCAGCTCGACAGACGAGTGTCATGTCCGTTGTGAGAAGAGCATATGGTACGGGACCCATATGGGTGCAGCCACCTTTGTCAGCTCCAAGAGACAAGGAAGGTCATAAGATCTGCTCTTACAGACCCAGAATCGGGGGCTTCCGTGGGCAGCACAAATGGGGCAAGAAGCCAGGTTCACAAGAGCTAAGGCCCTGTAGATTGTTGATAAGATGGGGGCAGGAGATTGATGAGGAAGAAAGGAGATGAACACCGAGCAGAGGCGTGATTAGATGACAAATTTACAGCCAAAGTTGAAATAAAATTAGTTTTGCCTTCAGCCTGAACTTTCAGGGTTCACCTTGGGCCCAAATACATATGAAGACTTCAGCCTGTGTTCAGTAGAAACCAGCTGCTCCTTGATTCTGCTCAACTTACCACATATTAGACGGCATGGGGAAGGCAAGAGAAGCTATAATATTAAAGTAGTTAATAAACTAAACTTTTGGTCTTTCCAAAGGAGTGTTGGTAAATGCTTAACAACTGACTCTCCAGAAAAGAAAAAAGAAAGCAAGCCTGAAATGTAACATTTGCCTACTTCAGTGATGCGAACACTCTCACCAGGGCCAACCTGAAGCCACCAGTTACACCCCTGCATGTGTATTAGGAGAGCTGTGCACGGCAGGCATCAGCACTCACCCTGACTTTCACTTTGCACATTCTTGACAGAATTAGTTGCTCTTAAAGGCCCAGCTCAGTGCCTCGCTCCTCTTCCCAGGACTTGAAAGAAACAGAACAGCTTGTTTCTATCATTACTGGAGAAGAAGAGGGAACCAGGGCTCCCTGAGACAGGGGACACCCACATCCTTCACCTCTCTGGGTGTCAGCACCTCACATGAAGTCGTGGCCTGAACCCAAGTGTCCGAGCTCTTGAGTCCACCTTCATGTTCCCTAGCACTGCATTCCCCGGAGAGCAATAGAAAAAAAGCCCCGGACGGTGGGTGCATCAAGGAGAGATAACAAAAAGTCTGGGAAGTGCAGACCAGCACCTCCAGGAGCCAGACTCCTGCATTTCCAACTATCCATCCTCCTCCTTGTTACTGTGGGGTCCCAAGACAGTTGCTCCACCTTCAGCATCCCTCTGTGATTCAAGCCGAAAAGAGAGAGAGAGAGAGAGATGTGAGAGGCTAAAAGCGTGCACCAGCTGAACCCGACCCCTAACAAAAAGCCAGTGGGAAAGCTCCGGTCAGGACTTCGGCTCGCATCCCATGGGCTAGAGTCACGTCTTGGGACCACCCCTCCCTTCAAGAGAGGTTGAGAAATGAAATTTTCAGCTGAGCACAGGTCCACCTCAAACAAAAATGGGGTTCTGTTAGGCAACCGCAAATGTTGGTCACAAACATAAATCACCTCAGAGGCAAGTCTGAGATACAGAGTAGGACACCGTCCCTCAGATGCCAGGCTCCCAACCGTGGTGATGGGATGGACCATCTGCAAGGCCCTAACTATGACTCCTTCTCCTCAGTAAAGAAGGTAAGAAAAGGCCCCACATATCAGGTAGCAGGGAGCCCTGGGGTGACTCCCAGGCAGCGACTCACATCCACAGGGGACAGGCATCCAGCTGCCGTTTCTGGAAAGCTCCCTCTCAAGGGCAGGTAAGTCCCTCCTCGCCACCAAGTCTGTCCACACAGGCTGGGCTCTGTGGGCCTTTCTTCTTGGCTGGGCGGCTCTCAGCCAGCATCTCAGACCTCCTGTAGAGTCCACAGCAAGCTCCAGAGATTCTCCAGAGCAGTGGTCTCTGAAAGTTTTGATCTCACACTTCATCATTAAAACATGATTGAAAGTGAAAGTGAAGTCGCTCCATCATGTCCAACTCTTTGCAACCCCATGGACTGTAGTCTACCAGACTCCTCAGTCCATGGAATTTTCCAGACAAGAGTACTGGAGTGGGTTGCCATTCCCTTCTCCAGGGGATCTTCCTGGCCCAGGGATTGAACCCGGGTCTACAGCATTGCAGGCAGACGCTTTACCGTCTGAGCCACCAGGGAAGCATGATTAGGCAAATGTATTTCTGATAGGTATATAGCTACTATTTATATAATGCATGCAGGCTATATGTGTGCTAAGTCACTTCGGCCATGTCTTACTCTTTGCGACCCTAAGGACTATAGCCCACCACGCTCCTCTCCTCTGTCCATGGGGATTCTCCAGGTAAGAATACTGGAATGGGTTGTCATGCCCTCCTCCAGGGGATCTTCCTGACCCCGGGAAACCCGTGTCTCTTATGTCTCCTGCACTGGCAGATGGGCTCTTGACCACAGGCACCACCTGGGAAGCCCATTTATATAATGTATGTATCCCATCTGAATGCAGAGTTCCAAAGAATAGCAAGGAGAGATAAGAAAGCCTTCCTCAGCGATCAGTGCAAAGAAACAGAGGAAAACAACAAAATGGGAAAGACTAGAGATCTCTTCAAGAAAATTAGAGATACCAAAGGAACATTTCATGCAAAGATAGGCTCGATAAAGGACAGAAATGGTATCGACCTAACAGAAGCAGAAGATATTAAGAAGAGGTGGCAAGAATACACAGAAGAACTGTACAAAAAAGATCTTCACGACCCAGATAATCACGATGGTGTGATCATTCACCTAGAGCCAGACATCCTGGAATGTGAAGTCAAGTGGGCCTTAGAAAGCATCACTACGAATAAAGCTAGTGGAGGTGATGGAATTCCAGTTGAACTATTTCAAATCCTCAAAGGTGATGCTGTGAAAGTGCTGCACTCGATATGCCAGCAAATTTGGAAAACTCAGCAGTGGCCACAGGACTGGAAGAGGTCAGTCTCCGTTCCAATCCCAAAGAAAGGCAATGCCAAAGAATGCTCAAACTACCGCACAACTGCACTCATCTCACATGCTAGTAAAGTAATGCTCAAAATTCTCCAAGCCAGGCTTCAGCAATACGTGAACCGTGAACTTCCAGATGTTCAAGCTGGTTTTAGAAAAGGCAGAGGAACCAGAGATCAAATTGCCAATATCCGCTGGATCATTGAAAAAGCAAGAGAGTTCCAGAAAAACATCTATTTCTGCTTTATTGACTATGCCAAAGCCTTTGACTGTGTGGATCACAATAAATTGTGGAAAATTCTGAAAGAGATGGGAATACCAGACCATCTGACCTGTCTCTTGAGAAACCTGTATGCAGGTCAGGAAGCAACAGTTAGAACTGGACATGGAACAACAGACTGGTTCCAAATAGGAAAAGGAGTATGTCAAGGCTGTATATTGCCACCCTGCTTATTTAATCTATATGCAGAGTACATCAGGAGAAACGCTGGGCTGGAAGAAACACAATCTGGAATCAAGATTGCCGGGAGAAATATCAATAACCTCAGATATGTGGATGACACCACCCTTATGGCAGAAAGTGAAGAAGAACTAAAGAGCCTCTTGATGAAGGTGAAAGAGGAGAGTGAAAAAGTTGGCTTAAAGCTCAATGTTCAGAAAACTAAGATCATGGCATCTGGTCCCATCACTTCATGGGAAATAGATGGGGAAACAGTGGAAACAGTGTCAGACTTTATTTTTTTGGGCTCCAAAATCACTGCTGATGGTGATTGCAGCCATGAAATTAAAAGACGCTTACTCCTTGGAAGGAAGGTTATGGCCAACCTAGATAGCATATTTAAAAGCAGAGATATTACTTTGCCAACAAAAGTACGTCTAGTCAAGGCTATGGTTTTTCCAGTGGTCATGTATGGATGTGAGAGTTGGACGGTGAAGAAAGCTGAGCGCCGCAGAATTGATGCTTTTGAACTGTGGTGTTGGAGAAGACTCTTGAGAGTCCCTTGGACTGCAAGGAGATCCAATCAATCCATCCTAAAAGAGATCAATCCTGGGTGTTCATTGGAAGGTCTGATGTTGAAGCTGAAACTCCAATACTTTGGCTACCTCATGCGAAGAGTTGACTCATTGGAAAAGACCCTAATGCTGGGTAGGATTGGGGGCAGAAGGAGAAGGGGACGACAGAGGATGAGATGGTTGGATGGCATAACCGACTCGATGGACATGGGTTTGGGTGGACTCCGGGAGTTGGTGATGGACAGAGAGGCCTGGCGTGCTGCAATTCATGGGGTCGCAGAGAGTCGGACACGACTGAGCGACTGAACTGAACTGAACTGAATATTTACTAACACAAAACATATACAAAACTAGAAATCTTAAAAAGACAAGAATAAAAAAATAAATACAGAGAAATTCTAATATTTTTCTCCCTACACCCCAGTAGTCCCTGCAACACGTCCCCTTGGGAGACTATGGTTCTAAAGTTGTGTGAGAGGACTTCCCTGGTGGCTCGGTGGTAAACAACCCACCTGCCAATGCAGGAGACACAAATGGCTGGATCTCTGGTTCGGGAAGATTCCACATGCCGCAGAGCAACTAAGCCTACACGCCACAACTATTGAGCGTGTGCTCTAGGGCCCGAGAACCACAACCTCTGAGCCCACGCGCCACAACTACTGAAGGGCACACACCCTGTGCTCTGCAACCAGAGAAGCCACAGCAGTGAGAACCCCACGGACGACAACTAGAGAAGAGCTCCCACGAGCTGCTACTAGAGGACAGCCTGCCCAGCACAGCCAAAAACAAATTTATTTAAAAAATAAAATAAAGTTGTGCAGGAAGAAGTCAGCACACGTTACACTACTTACCAGCCCTTTGGGACCTGAGTTACAACCTTCCCTTGGCTCAGAATGCACTCCCGTTCTTCTCTGAGGATGTTACACGTTGAGTAGAACCCGTACCCCTTCTTCTGGCCCTACCAGCTGTCCAGAGAATTTGCCAAGAGCCCACATTCTTCTTCATCAGTGCCCAGAGCACAGGGACACACGTGGTAATCAGGTCCCAGGAGCATCCCTTCATTTCTCGAGGGAGGTATGTGAACCAAACTAACTTGCAACATTAAGGGAAAAAAACACAGCCATGCTCATTACACAATGTCCCCAGCAGTGTGCTTCAGGGTCAGCTTCTCAGCACCCCTGGGTCTCCATCCCACCCAGAGGGTCGCCAGTTCACAAAGGATGCCAGGGGAAGTCAGGACACACCTTACTTGCTGTATCCTCCCCTTCTAGTTGTTAGACTTCAACTTCATTAACTTCTCTAGTTGCTAGACTCATAAGTTTCCTAGTTAGAGTTAGAATATGTCTAAATTCTCTAGTTTTTAAAGATGGGGGTGGGAGGTAGGGACAAGGACAGGGCAAATGTGAAAAGAAGAGGCAGACAAGAAAAAAAAAAAAGAGAAGTTTTAAATAAAAGGTGAAATAGGACTTAGAACTACAATGCCCACAGGGAAAAAAGAAAAAGAGCCAGGAGAAGTAGACCTAGGTCTGCACAGATCCCAGGACACACAGGGTGAGGACACACTCAGCCAAGAAAGGAGAAGGGAAAATGGATTCCTAAAAAATGAAGGTACCAAATGAGCACCTGCTGAGTGAGGAGGCTTGGGAGATGGGAGTTTCTAGGAAGGAAGCAAAGGAAACAGAAGTCAAACGGGAGCACATATTGGCTCATGGCACTACCTGGAACCAAAGTGTGGAAACGGGACTAGTCAAAAGATACACACCAACCAGGACAGAAGCCTGAAGGACCCAAGAAATGGCATTGTTGGCTGACCTGGGACTCTTGGTGGGGGGGCGGGGGTGCTTTGGGACCTCTCTCACACTGTTCTTGACCAGCCTGTGGCCCCTGAACTCCAGGTAACAACGTGGATGCAAAAGCTACCCCATCCCAAAGCAGCAAAGCAGTCCCATCCAGACTTAGCCTTTCCACGGCCTCCTTTTCTGCAGCCGGGGCGGCAGCGCCACCCAGTGGCTGAGTGAGGGGCGCGGCGGACCACGCATCACCACGATTCCTTCCCCCGGCTGGTGCCCAGGTTTGGCTCGAGGGCTACCACCACCTCTCACCGCATGCCTTACTTGTGCGTCAGCTGTCAGGACGATTGAACAGACCCAGAGGAGGCGGGGTGGCACTCGGCCTCCGGTAGGGCCACCGGGAACCCCGCAACCTAGGACACCATTGGTCTTCAGCTGTGGGCAGCCGGATCTGTTCAATAGCGACAGCTAGCAGTCATCTTCAAAAGCAAGGTGCTCTGAGCGTCCAGGGGAAAGAAACGTCAAGGTATGTATGGGGTAATCAAGAACAGATTCTTGGCTGCGAGTGGAGGCTGGCATATATCCAAAGCCACCCTTGGCTAAAATGGAGCCACCAGGCTCCTCTGTCCATGGGGATTCTCCAGGCAAGAATACTGGAGTGGGTTGCCATCTCCTCCTCCAGGGGATCTTCCCAATCCAAGGATCGAACCCAGGTCTCCCCACACTGCGGACAGATTCTTTACCGTCTGAGCCACCAGGGAAACCCACATGGAAAGTAGGAAACCTAAACTCTTTAAAGTGATGTGCAAGGAAGGACCCTGGACACCGGCCCAGACACATCTCAGGTCACCTGCTGGGCTTTTGATTCCCCAAGGGCACAGAACTGTTGGTCCCCTTAAGGCATCCTGCTATTCCCACTGCGCCTATGCCCAGGCCATCTCTTCTGCCCAGAGTGCTCTTCAGTCTCCCCATAGTCTGCTTAACTCCTGCTCACCCTTTAAGACTCAGCTCAACCATCACCTCCTCTAGGAAAACTTTCCCAACTTCCTCCAGGGCCCACCCCTCAAGGCTGGGATGGGTGCTCTCCCACCCATCTCTCATGCTTCCAAAAGCTTCTGTATTTGTCTATCACTTGAGTTTATCAATTCTAAATTTACCTTTTTAATTGTCTCGTGTAATTCCATCAAGGGACTTACTGTATTTCACTTATTTGTTGCATCCCTAGTACAGAACACAGACCCTGGCATGTTGTTGTGCTACATTGCGTGTTCAGTCACTCAGTTATGTCTGACTCTTTTGAGTCCCTATGGATCATAGCCCACCAGGCTCCTCTGTCCATAGGATTTTCCAGGCAAGGATACTGGAGCGGGTTGCCATCTCCTCCTCCAGGGAATCTTCCCAACCTAGGGACTGAACCTGCATCGCCTGTGTATCCTGCATTGCAAGTGGATTCTTTACCTGCTGAACACAGATCTTGGCGTGTAAAAGGTATTTAATTAACATTTAAGAACTAAAGGACTCTTAGAACCTAATACTGGGAAAGATTTTAGAGGAAACAAGACCCAGAAAGACAAAGCAACTACATTTCAGGAATAGATGGATCTAAAAGTCATTTCTTCAGATTCCAGACCATTCCTCTTTTCACCACGCCACTCTGGTTTTTCCTCCTGGATAACACCCAGCACCACTGAGCCGTCACACTGTTAGGAAGGTCCCCGCCTCTCAGCAGCCCTCCTGACTTTGCCATCTCCAGCAGTGCCTGTTCCCTAGATCTGTTCCCTCTTGCCCAGTTCCTGCAAACCTTTCTCAGAATGAAACCACTTCTTCATGAGCAAACCCACTCCTAGATTGTTATCCTCAAGGAAGTATTTTAAAAGAAGAAAATACGTAGGTTCATGCCTGAAGATGCTCACCAGCAGCACTGCAGTAAAAGCTGTAAGTTAGAAATTACCAAAATCTCCATATAAATAAAATTAAGTTCATCCATATAAATCTCCATAAAAATCAAATTATCAATCACATCAGGCAAAACTAAAAAGAGTATCAACACTTTGGGATACATTTTCTTCCTTTGTGTATTAGCAAACACTTCCATATACTTACTAAGTTCAGGCATTATTCTACTGTATGAATATTAACACATTTGACTGGGTTCAATAGAGTATAGAAGTTAAATGGCCTACCAGACAGTTCTCTGTAGGAAATCTGTGAGATGCCTCAAATAGTTTTCTTCCACATAGACTGAAAAGTGAAAGCGTTAGTCACTCAGCCCTGTTCGACTCTCTGTGACCTCGTGAACGGTAGCCCGCCAGTCTCCTCTGTCCATGGAATCCTCCAGGCAAGAATACTGGAGTGGGTTGCCATTCCCTTCCCCACCACATAGATTCAGTTCAGTTCAGTCACTCAGTCGTCTCCGACTCTTTGCGACCCCATGAACCGCAGCACGCCAGGCCTCCCTGTCCATCACCAACTCCCGGAGTCCACCCAAACCCATGTCCATTGAGTTGGTGATGCCATCCAACCATCTCATCCTCTCTCGTCCCCTCTCCTGCCCTCAATCTTTCCCAGCATCGGGGTCTTTTCAAATGAGTCAGATCTTCACATCAGGTGGTCAAAGTATTATTAGAGTTTCAGCTATAGCATCAGTCCTTCCAATGAACACCCAGGACTGATCTCCTTTAGGATGGACTGGTTGGATCTCCTTGCAGTCCAAGGGACTCTCAAGAGTCTCCTCCAACACCTCAGTTCAAAAGCATCAATTCTTCGGTGCTCAGCTGTCTTTATAGTCCAACTCTCACATCCATACATGACCACTGGAAAAACCATAGCCTTGACCAGACGGACCTTTCTTGGCAAAGTAATGTCTCTGCTTTTTAATATGCTATCTAGGTTGGCCATAACCTTCCTTCCAAGGAGTAAGCACCTTTTAATTTCATGGCTGCAATCACCATCTGCAGTGATTTTGGAGCCCAGAAAAATAAAGTCTCCCACTGTTTCCACTGTTTCCCCATCCATTTCCCATGAAGTGATGGGATGCCATGATCTTAGTTTTCTGAATGTTGAGCTTTAAGCCAACTTTTTCACTCTCCTCTTTCACTTTCATCAAGAGGCTCTTTAGTTCTTCACTTTCTGCCATAAGGGTGGTGTCATCTGCATATCTGAGGGAATTGATATTTCTCCCGGCAATCTTGATTCCAGCTTGTGCTTCCTCCAGCCCAGCGTTTGTCATGATGTACTCTGCATATAAGTTAAATAAGCAGGGTGACAATACACAGCCTTGACGTACTCCTTGTCCTATTTGGAACCAGTCTGTTGTTCCATGTCCAGTTCTAACTGTTGCTTCCTGACCTGCATACAGGTTTCTCAAGAGGCAGGTCAGGTGGTCTGGTACTCCCATTTCTTTAAGAATTTTCCACAGTTTATTGTGATCCACACAGTCACTGTAAAGCAATTATCCTCCAATTAAAAATAAATTTTTTTAAAAAGCTACATATTTTAATTTTTGCCATTGTTTCATGGATGGAGAGGTTTCACCTATTTATTAACCTTTTGAAGTTTGGTAGTTAACCTTTTGATAGTTTAAACATTAGCCTTTTAATGTTTAATTAACCTGATTAATCTTTTGATAGTTTTAAACATTTTTCCCTGTAGATACACTTGGAAATTATATCAGATGAAAATTCACTAAAACACTCCTTCATATTCATACAACTGCAGGTCCAAGTGAGGATTCATTGCATCCGTCAATAGGTCACAAGGGCTAAAACAGTAGTGACAGCTAACATTTACTGAGTGCTATGTAAGTGTTAGATCATGTAATCCTTGAATAATCCCATCATTATAGTCATTTTACAGAGGAGGAAACTGAGATGTAAAGAGGTTAAATAATTTACTACATTGAAACAGGCAGTAAAGGTGAAGCCGGGCTTACAACGCAGGCAGCCCTACCTGGGAGCACCCCTGCTGCTCTGTTGCCCAGGCTGCCATTCAGGGGAAAATGTCTCGAGTGAGCAACAGCCCTGGAGAGGCGGTGTCAGCTGTGATACATAAAGTAATCTTGTTCCCAAGTTGAACCTTATCCCAGGTCTGAATTTATCATCGCAATTATAGAAAATTATTATAACTCATTTTTTTTCATTATGCCTATTAAACTGTATTAAGCAGTGGTTAATCATTACCCTGAGCAATGCTAGGGAGGCATGGCTACCATTCAGTAGTAAGGAAATTATTAAACAGACCGTAGAGGACAAGTAACACTGTGAAAGATCGTGACAGCGCGAAAAGGTAAAAATATGAAAAAAAGGTAAAAACATGAAAACTAGTTTTAATACAGTATCAAGTGGAAAACAAACACATAATTGTAGATTCACGACACAAAATATGTGTTTAAAAAAAAAAAGATGAGTGCATACAAGGCAAAACTATAAGGGAATGTGAAAAATATGAAATGAAATTTGTGTTTGGGTAGTAAGATGAGGTTTTTCTTTTAAGGGTTATAACATTACCACTTTTATAAAACTGAAAAAAAAAAAAGAAAATGAAAGGAAATAGGAATGCTTTCTGACCCTTTTATCCACCAAGCTGCGTTCATTACCAGTCTTCAGGTTCCTGGAATGCTCTCTGCAGAACAGGCTGACAGCCACCTAACACACCAGTGCTCTGGTGAGACCAGTCTGGGATGGTTTTACAGCATCAGCTCAAATAGTCTTTGTTATGGATGATAGATTGTGCTGAGTATAAAAGAGATGAGAAAGGTAAGAGTAGAAATGTATAAGGTTTATAGAAAAGGCTCTGGAGCATATTATAGTTTGGAATGTGGGGCCATCTGTAAAATAGTTGGGATTGTTTAACTGAAGCTGTGGCCAAAAAATAATGACAGTTTAAACCAGGAAGGAAAATTGCCGTTTCAGAAAGAGGATAACACTAATAAATAACCTAGTTTTACCAGAGAGCAAACGTCTCTGGAATTACAGCACTGGGGAGCACGGTTACTCTTGCTGAGGCTCTCAGAATTCTTGGCTTAAGACAAACGTAGGCTATTGCAAAAAAACAATACGTAAATGAAGTAAAGTAAGTGAAAGCATGTTTTAAGGAACAGAAGCTTCATATTTCTATTTTTTCTTAAATGACTTCTTGTAGCTCAGTAATTTACATTAAGTAGATTGTTTTTAAACAAGTAAGGTGACTTTCTAGTGATAAGCTAGGAGTTCTCAGAGTCTTGTTACTGGACAACTCCTCCTGGAGAGAGGAGGGCAGTGATTTAATTGAGAAAAAGCAGTACATTTTAAAGTTCAGAAAGGGGAATGACATACTTAGGGGGCAAGTCATGGTGGTATTTGATTCAGGGATAAGCCTTATTTTGTACTCTGGCAGGCCCAAGGGGATACAATCTGAAATGGAGTCTAAAGGGAGAAACTAAATTGCTCTGAAGATTACCACAGTTTTTCCTTTTAGTCCAGAGGTTGGTGTCTGGGAGGCCCTTCTTTTCTGGCCTACCTTCCTCTTTGCTTTTCTATCTGTCCATTCTAACACACACACACACACACACACACACACACACACACACACACACACACACACTGTCCTATCCCACACACACACACACACACTGTCCTATCCCAAGCTTGAAGCTGCATCCTGTCTGGGCCCTTCTAGGTCAAAGCCAGTGAGATGGTCCTCCTCTGGAGCCTTGGATGAAAAGTAACTTGTTCCCTGCTCAGGGCTGGGACCCACAGAATGAATCTGCAGTTAGTTGTGTCTTAGGGTTAAGCCTTTCAGATTCTCTATACAATAGACGAATCTCATGCCAGTATTGATCATTTCCTACAGCATAACTTGGAGGTTTTATTGCTGAAAAAGGTCCTCTATCAACAATGATAACAGAAAGCAACCAAAGAGGACTGAGAATTCTGTCCTGCCGTGAACGTGAAGTTGTAACTACTGCAGAGAGGTAAGCTTGCACATGGAGGAGTTAAGAAAATATTTATTTTCTCCTGGTGAGTTTAGGCTGTATCATCTCTGAGAATAATGTTTGTCCTGGGATGTCTATATGGACGTCTGATTAAACAGTTACCAGCTACACACTTGGAAGACTAAAGAGGAAAGTCTGCATTGTGGAGAATTTGAATGCGAGAAGACAAGTATGTCCACAGGACTGATCTGCAGGATTTGGAGTTCCAAACTCCCCTCACCACACACCCCAGCTACCTTCTGCAAAATGTGGACTGCCAAGCCCACCAGGTACTATCCTGTTGAATATCCATAACCTTATTCTAAAATGAATAACTTACACTTGAGGAATGCATTGCTGAGAAAATGTCAGAGGGTGCGTAGGGGGCAATTCTGAGGCAAGAACAACTTCTTATGGGCAAGCTTGCCATTTCCCAAAAGATGAATAGGAGATCATCCAGAAGGGTGGAAGTGGGGAACAAGATTAGAACTAGTAGTTCCCATGGGGGGACCCTATAGAGGGTTGACTTCTTAGTGCTCTTTCTTGGAGTATGCGAAAAGTCATATTAGCATAGTTTATAAATTTTTCTCTTTCAAAATTGGGATTCCCTTTTGTTACCCCAACCCTACCATAAAATCTGATAGTCCTATACATTCTTGTGTGATGTTGTGAAGGGTAAAGCAAAGTGTTTTCCTATCCTATGTTTACCCCTTCAAGGGAGCCCATAGAGGGCTCAGCATCCATCAAGGAGGCCAAGTTCAGGATTTAACCATCAACAAAGGGAACTGGAAACAGTGAGGATAAGCACAGAATGCTGACCTGTAAATGTCAGGTGATCAACTCAATAGGGGCCTGACCTAAATCCTCCTCCTTACCAACGCACACCAGAGGAAGGGAACCCTCAGGCAGAGGCAGGCTAATGATTAGATTATCTATGTATTAGACTGTTAAACTATCTACTTCTGTGTTGTGCGGTGCTTAGTCGCATCTGACTCTTTGCGACCCCATGGACAGTAGCCTGCCAGGTTCCTCTGTCCATGGGATTTCCCAGGCAAGAATACTGGAATGGGTAGCCATTCCCTTCCCCAGGGGATCTTCCCGACCCAGGGATCAAACCCGGGGCTCCTGCATTGCAGGCAGATTCTTTATCATCTGAGCCACTAGGGAAGCCCATCCCATTGCATGCATAGCCCTAAAAGAGATTTCAATCTTCATACTCATCTCTTTCTGACTTTCAGTGGAATCCAAATAGTTGGCCCACAGGAACTCCTATAGCCATCGTCTGTCCTCTCTTATGTTCTTATGCCCTAAAATCCCAGAACCCTATCACATTTCTACACCCATAACATTCTCTTATCCTGCTGTCTTGGGCTCCTCAACCCCTCTGTCCTCACTCCCATCTCCATGGGTCAAGCTTCAGGCACAGGATCTCAGGCTGTTGTCTCTCATCCGGAGGAAATATCGTTTGCCTTCAGTCTCCGTGCTTGAGAATCCACCCTCGGCACGTTCCCCTGCCTACTCCTTGTTCTTTTTCTCCTTGGAGAATGGAGGCAGTAGTAGGCAACCAAGAAGACTGTGACACACTCCCACCATGTTAATAATTGTTATCTTTTCACAGCTGTTTAAAAGGCTCATTACGTGCCTCGCATGTGAAGTCCTGGACTTCATGGGAGCCACATAAGTCATCCATTCAGACCCTGAATGGACCATTCAGACAAGGTGAACCACACAAGGCTACAAAGCTACTCAGTTAACTTGTCCCAAGCTGGTCCCCTCTCCATCATCTTACCCTGAACTTCTTGGGAATTTCCTGATTATTGCATTTGTAATAGTTCCTTTTTAAGGCACACAGACAAGTTCCTTTTAGTTTTTCCCCAAATTTCCTAGTTCAAGGGACTAGGAAACTCTCATAAGATTCTGCCTGCTATTGCTCCCTTTATCCGCCAATCAGTCAACCACCATCTTTTCACCTTCCCCCATCCCGTCCCCAATCCCATTGCTTCAGAAAGGAGCAAATTCAGAGCTGGCCTCATTTCAAAGTTCTGCAGAAATACCAGTACTTTAGAGGAGCAGAACCTTTTTATGATATCAGGATGGAGAAGAGGTAACTCAAGGGAAGAGAAAATCCTTACACAGAAAACTACCTGATACAGATAAAAACCTACACTTGCAACTTCTCTTATGGATGAAAAAGGCCTTTTTTTTCCCCTTTGTAGAAACTACAAGGTTTGAATCCTTTTATTAATTTGTTTTAGTTGGAGTGTAATTGCTTTACAGTGTTGTATTAGTTTCTGCTGTACTAAAACATGAATCAGCCATATGTATACATATACATTCTCTCCCTCTTGAGGCTCCCTCCCACCCCACACCTCCATCCCACCCCTCTAGGTCATCACAGAGCTGAGCTCCCTGTGCTTTATAGCAGGTTCCCACTAGCTATCTATTTTACATTTGGTAGTGTATATATACATCAATCCCGCTTTCTCAATTCGTCCCGCCTTCTCCTTCCCATACTGTGTCCACGAGTGGTTCTTTATGTCTGTATCTCTATTCCAGCCCTGCAAGTTGCAAGGTTTGACTCTGACCCAGAGATTCATCTTTGTCTAATCCTGGAAAGGGAATTTTGACATGAAACTGTCCGAGAGTTCAGACCAACCGAATAGGAAGAGAAAGGGAGGTTGGGGTGCCCACCGGTGGGAGGAGCTCCTGAGCTCGGCCCTGGAGGCCTCAAGGGTTTAGGGGCCCCTCAGATTATGCCAGAGAGCAAGAGAGAGGAACTGGGGTGAGCAAGTATTGTGGTTTTGTCTGTTTCCTGTTTCAGCAAGGTTGCTGTGCAAAAAGAAAGACAGTACCAGGAAGGGAAATGCTAAGGGGGCCCCAAGCCATGGATTGAGATCTTGCCCCTTTGGAGACCACAGCCGAGACCTGCCCAGGAGCTGGGATGCTTGCCTGAGCTGCTGGGGTTGGAGCCTGGGACCTCAGGTAACTGAGAAGGAGGAGGCTTCTGCATCCAGGTTGGGGACCTCCAACTCTGGGGTGGGGCAGAAGACGCTCTGTCTGCCAGCTTCCCTGGGCTGAAGGGGGAGACACCGGAGCAAAAGGTGTGGTTTTGAGTGCTGGGGGTGGGGAAGCAGGGAAGTGTCCCATGTTGGTCTCCAGAGGCACAGCTCCCAGCGTCCTCTGCTCCATCCACTGGATGAGACGAGCCGGGAGTCAGCCGACCCAGGGTGCAGGCTCCCAGGGACGGGCTGTACGTTTCACAGCTCCCTTCCCCGCAGGGACCCCATAGCACCCAGCTGCCTTCCCAGCAGCGTGGGTGCAGGCCCTTCGCTCCCAGCTCATGCTGAGAGCTCTGGACTAGGAAGGTCTGACCATTCATTCATGCAGGAGGCCACTCATCACACATGCAGCCAGGAAGTAGGAGCCAAGACCGGGAAAGGCAGCAACAAAGCACTGTCAGGTGAGGGCAGTGCCCTGACCTCCCCAGTGGCAGTGAGGACAGCCCCCCTGAGCCAGTACCACCTCTTCCCAGAGCACCAGCTGAGGCCTGTCAAGCTGCCAAGGGCTGCCTGGGCAGTGGCCCAGTGACCTTTCTTTGAACCACACAGGGACCAGTTCCTTTTTCTCCCACAGCCCATCTCTGTCAGTCAGCCGTCCACATGGCTTCTTGTGTTTAGAGCAAATCAGAATAGTTGAGACCTCCCAGAAAGCTGGTATGATTCTACCCAGCTGTGCCACACCAAATCCCTCCACTGTGAGAGTCTGGGGTTCCGGAGGGCCTCTGCCTTCCCTGAGGAGCCTTTTCTACTGCCACTCCCAGCTTGGGCAACAGGTGCCAACGTCTGCCCCCTGGGGAGTAGAGCGGGGCAGCCACGTGTTTCAACGAACTGGTGCAGACAAAGCCCACACACTTATCTACCCCCCACAGCCCTCTGCTCTTCACAGCCAGAGGAGGCAGGAGTGTTCTCCACGGTCTCCTCCACGAAGCCTGAGGGATAACCTGGAACCACAGAGGGAGGGGATCTAGCGCCCCACCTTTTAAAGGTGGGAGGCAGGGAGGCTACACACCAGTTCTTCACTCACTCTCCTTTGCCTTTCTGCCGGGCCTAACTGAGATGGTGGCTGTTTCCAGACCACAAGGCAGTCCTTTCTCCCTGTAGCCCACACCCAGAAGTCAGATGAACAGAGCAGCAGTTACATATGGTCTCAACCCAGGACCAGCATCCCTTCCATGGGGTAAACAGTACCCCTCAAAGAGGAAGGGGGCGGGGGAGATTGGAGGACTGGGCATTCTGGGTCCTGGAGTGATAGGTTGGCTTGGAACCTCTGTCTTATAGCACTGAGTCTTCAATATCCAAGATCAGGAGGGCGGGAGTAATAATAATGTTATTATAAAAAGCTAACATTTATTGTGTGTACGTCCCTGATGCTTAGCATGCATTTTCTCTTTAAGCCTCGTAATCTTAGGAGGCAGGTTCCCACTTTATAAATGAGGAGACAGGGACACAGAGACGATCAATAGCTTTTCAAAAGTGCGTGGGTGGTCGGCGGCAGGGCCAGGACAGGAGTCCACACAGTCTGAGCCCATGGCCAGGGGTCCTCACCTCCCCCATCTAGGGCAGAACAACCAGGGCCGACGCCCTAGGACACCACAAGCATAGCTTCTGAACGTGGAGCTTACCTGCCCATCCAGTCACTCATAAGAGAATAGGAATGGGCCTCGCAGATCCTAAGTTTAAAATGAAGAAAGCGGTAAGCGAGACGTGAAGAGGACCCTGCAGAGTAGGAGCAGGGAGGAAAGCCTACAGAAAGGGGAGAGGCGCCCAGGGACGGGACGAGCGGACGGGCACTGACAGCTTCACAGGTCTGCCTGGGGTCAGCGCTGCCCAAGACCAGAGGATGCCTCCTCCAGGCCTGGAGAGTCAGGCACCAGAGGGCGGACAGGGCCTGACCACGAAAGCCCCCCCACTCAGGGTGTGAGCCTGCCCCACCCATGACCCCCAGGAAGGAATGGCAAGATCACAGAGAGAGAGCAAGAATCCTGCAGAGAGTTCCAGACTGAGCCGGGAGGTGCAGGGAAGTGCCAATGAAAGGCTGCTACCTGTTGAGTCTGTTTGACCTATAAAAAGACCCAAGGGGCCAGAGCCAGCAAACACCTGAGGGCTGAAGCTGAGAAACCCTCCTCTGACCTACGATGCAGGAACTAGGTTCCCAGGGCGGTGGGGAGTGAGGCTGTGGATGGACAGAAGCAGCAGCTGTAAGGGGAAGTCCTTCTCCCTTCGTGAGTCTCTGGGCTGACTCTGGGGACCAGTGGAGGCAAGGACCAGAATTTCCAGGGCTCAGCATCCAGCTCAGTCAAAGTGAAAGTCGCTCAGTGGCGTCTGCCTCTTTGCGACCCCATAGACTATACAGTCCATGAAATTAATTCTTCTGGCCAGAATACTGGAGTGGGTAGCCATTTCCTTCTCCAGGGGAATCTTCCCAACCCAGGGATCGAACCCAGGTCTCCCACATTGCAGGTGGGTTCTTTACCAGCTGAGCCACCAGGGAAGCCCTAAGTCCAGCCCCAATTTAGCCAAGCTATCAGAGGGTTCTAGGAGAACAGACAAAGTTGCACAAGGTAGGAAAGAGAGAGCTGGGCACAGAGAAGGAAGGTGAGGGCTGGGGGTGGTGTGAGTAAGCAGGCAAGGTCGTGGAAAGGCTCAGCAAGTGTGGCCTCTACACCAAGCCTGGTTCCCTGGGGACTTCTGGTTACTGAGTTTGTTTAATTTTGTTTCATTTTTGAAACACAGCCTTATTTAGATATAACCCATGTGGTTGCTGGTTTTGATGACACAATCTGGCTCTAGGCTAAGGAAAGCAGACATGCCACCATACTTAGCCCTCACAGAGAGGTTGATTCTAAAAAGCAAAGGAACCCTCTGCTCAGAGAGATACTGAGCTGAAAGCTCTGAAATGGCTTTTGGCCAGTAACGGACAGGTGCTCAGCCAATACTGATTTGGGTTGATCTGAACCCGAGAGTCAGACCTCAGTCTTGGGCCAGGAGTGGAATGCCAAGGGACTGATGTCAGGACCCCATGACTGGAGGCAATAGTGAGGGGTTTCCCTCCTAAACCACGCCCAGAACCAGGCTCATGAGCCAGCTGCTAAAGGCTAACCACCTGGGTGCTAACCACTGCACCCAGAGGGCCGTGGGTGCTGCTCATGGGACTGGCTGCACCTTGCAGGGTCTGGCTGTCTGTCCAGGCCTTGAGAAAAGTCACTCACCTATTAGTACGTTAGTAACTAGGCCAAGAAAGCATAAAGATGTTGGCCTTCCTTTTAGATTGGGGAAGAGGGAGCCAATTTAACTGCTTCTCTAGAAGTTCCTGGAAAAGGCACACGTCCGCATCTGCCATTCAAAGGGCTATAGGCTTTTAGTGATTTTTATCAATTATTTCTCATGTTCCCCTAACTTGGAGGCAGGCTGAGATGTTCAGCCAAGGAAGAAGTGGCAGCCAGAGGAATCTCGCCACTTTACAGAAGGGGAGGCACGGCCCGGAGAAGAGCAGAGATTAGTCTCGAGACTGGACCCAGAAGTCCTGAATCCCCACGTGACACCATCCCCGCCTCAGTTTTCAACCCACATGTATGGGACACTGTGCTATTTCCGCCCCCTCATCTAGAGAGGTGGTCATTTTTCTGCCCATCTCCTGTCCCCTCCCTTTTGCCTCCCTCTTGGCACTGGGCAGACCCGGGCAGCTATTCCAGGAACTTGAAGCCAAGCAACAACAGGTGCTCGGGAGGTCATCATGATCGGCCCAGACCCCAGAACTGCCCCTGGCTTGGCCCGGTGGGCTGAGAGCTACGAGGCCAAGAGCGAGCGCCGGCAGGAGACCCGTGAGAGCCGCCGCTGCCGCCCCAACGTGACCACTTGCCGCCTTGTGGGGAAGGCCCCGAGGACCCAGCAGAGGGAACAGCTCCGGAGAGCACGACAACAGCAGTTTTTCAGACGGAGGAACCTGGAGGTGGAGGAGAAAGGCGAGGCACAGAGCCCGCCGGCCAGGGAGCCAGGTCCCTTCAGGAGGACAGGCCAGGCCACTGACCTCAAGGAGCCCTTGTCTTGGGCCAACAGGATCTCTCCCCCCAGACAGCAGGTGGGCCATGTCGAGGGACACACTGCCCTGGAGTGGGTGGGCTGCAGGAGCAATGCGGGTGGGTGGGCTCAAGGTCACTGAAAACTGATTTAAATGAAGTCCCTCCTCCCTCAGTCATCATAGAGTCTCCCTCAGCCAGTTACTCATTCAGATATTTTTCTTCTTATGTTTGGGGGTGGGGGCGGGGGGCTTGTTTAGCTACTTTTTGTTGTTGTTTTGCACTTGCCTTTTAGGAAAGAGAAAAATAATTTTAAAACAATTCCACAGCCAATTCCTAGTATTCGTTCCAATTCAATCTATCTAGATACATCTTCTACAGCATTCATTCATCATCGTTCAACAAACATTCACTGAATGCTTATTGTGGGCCAGGGACACAAGCCAGATCTTCTTAATGTCCCCCTTGAATCACACACACACACACGTTTCTTGTCTCCATTCTTCTAAAGGCGGCTGCATCAGCCACTTTCTCTCGGGCCATCCCAATTCAATTAACTTTGCTCACTGAAGGCCACATCTGGTCCAGGAAACCTCAGCTGCCCTAGCTTCTTCGGGCCACCTCTGCTCTCTGTGCTCCTTATGAGGCTATAAATCCTCGAAGATTGTGTAACTCATAGAGGGCCCATCAGTCTGGCCTGGGAAGGAGCAGTGTTGACAAAAAAACTAGGGTATGTTGAAATGAGCTCAGCCACCAAACCATCTGTGTCTTCCTATCCATGCTGTGAGCATGTGGACAGCAGAGAAGGGTCTTCTAAAGTCCCTGGAAGTGCCTGATATTGTCCTGTCCCCAGAGTAGGTGTTCTATCAGGCTTTCTTAGCTAGTGGATCTGTTATCCACCACAGGAGGTGCTGGTCAGAAAAAGGATCCTGGAGCCCAACTGTAAAAGAAAACCAATGGTGTACTTTCTAAGGCAAGAAGGTTTCTGAAGGCTTTCATGAAAAAAAATAATTTTCCGGAGAAAAACACACACACACACACACACACAGTTGCCTAAAGAACTCCTCCTAAACCTGTCAGTTATGTAAGGTTTATTGAGATTTAATCTGCATGATTAGCTGCCATAGGCATTTCTTAGCCTTTTCGTGTTAATTACAAACATAGAATTTTTTAGTTTTAGTTTGTAAGAAGAAAATATTTACAAAGCAGACTAATTGTGATGACTGCTACCCATTCCTCCCTGTTGCTGCCTACTTTACCTTCTCTTCACGTGACCGTCAGCCATCTTCCAGCTGGTGCTGAGAGGAAGGCACCCAGGTGACCATCTGCTCCAAACTCATCACTACACAGACAGGACACGGAGACCAAGGAAAGGCAGGACCTGACCCTGGTTCCCCTCACTCCCTCCTCAGACCAGTTCTCTTTCCACAGCGCCATGTTGGCTGTGTAAGGAGCTGGTGTCATGGACTTGAGAGAGAGTAACAGGGGACCTGGTAGCTCAGATGGTAAAGAATCTGCCTGCAATGCAGGAGACCCGGGTTTGATTCCCGGGTCAGGAAGAACTCCCAGAGAAGGACATGGCTACCCACTCCAGTATTCTTGCCTGGGAATCCCATGGACTGAGGAGTCCATGGAGTCGCAAAGGGTCAGACACGACCGAGTGACTAAGACTTGACGCTTTACTTTTAACTGAAGACCAGCCCCGCTCCCCATCTGCCTGGCCTGAGGAGGACCTGATCCCACCAGCCAGGACCAGGGAGGGCAGGAGCAGGGGTAACCTTGTGGCTGTGAAGGCTAGAATGAGTTCCTTTGGTGTTCTGGACCCAAAACTTAATCACTGGTTCATCTTTCTTCAGTCAGCTGGAGAATCCTTTTCTAAGATGCTCTATCTAGGCTCACAGCAACACCCCCCTCCTCACTTGCTTTCCAGGTGTCAGGAACCAGTTCTGAGGTCTTTGCAACCCAACACCATCCTCCCTCAGGCACCTGGAGGGATCCAGCTGACCACCTCCCCACACAGGCTGGTGGCCTTCCACCACAGGCCTTTCCCATCAAGAAGGCACCCAAACACCACCGTGGTAAGAGCCTCCCTCCCTCACTGGGGTCTGCAGAGAATCCTGTCACAGCAGTCTCAGCTCGCTGGCAGTGGAGAGTCCCTACGCCTCCCCACTTCCCTCACTGCCCCTCCCATGCCTTCTGAATCACCTTATTCCCTCCCTCTCAGGCACTCAGACAAAGGCAGGAGAAACACAGTCAACAATCAAGAATGATGCCAGTCAGCAAACCAAGTGAGTACCTTTCATGTTCCTGACCCCAGCTCCCCCACAGCCCATCCATTCCTCTCTTCTAAGCTTTCACTTGAATACCCTCCCCCAGAATGTGGAGTGGAACACAAGGAACTTCCACACCCACCTTAATTAAGAAAAAGGAGGGCCTTCCTCATCCTATTGGCTCTCCAGAAGAGATGAGAGAAGGAATCAATACCCTGCCTCCTGACACACCTGTTTCTTTAATCCACTGCCATTTTTGTTTTTCTTCTCTTCCAGTTATGGAGTTGCAGTTCTAGATAAGGTAAGAAAATCCTCATGGTGGAGGTGTAGAATCACATGGCATCTAATCTTCTCCAAGCTCTGGAATTCATTGGTAAACTCAATCCTCATGGTGGAGGCGTCGAATCTCCTCCAAGCTCTGGAATTCATTGGTAAACTCAGCTGGGATGGATGGGGCATCCTCTCCCTGGATGAGCATAGACAAGGAAGCCTGGAAGGACCCCGAGTCCAGGAAGAAAATTCACTTAGCACAAGCCAATCCTGGCTCAGGTTCCATGTTCTAGGATTTCGGGGAAGCCACAATCTTCTTAAACACCCTTTTTCTTTCTCTCTAGGAAATCATCCAGCTTTCTGAGTACCTCAAAGTAAGTGGCATGAACTCTGCCCTTAGCTCCTCCATCTGTCTGCTCACATCTCCTCCAGGTTAATTTTAACCCACTTGCATTTTGCCCCTCAGGAGGCCCTACAAAGGGAGCTGGTTCTAAAACAGAAAATGGTGATTCTCCAAGACCTACTGTCTACCTTGATTCAGGCCTCTGACAGCACTTGGAAGGTAAGGGAAACCTTTGTTTGAACAAAGCTCAGGGGCTTCTATATGTGCCCATCTCGTTCTTCTTTCCATACCATCCCAGCAAGAGAAGCTTTCTCACTACACAAGAGGCAGAAGGTGGAGTTAGACATCCAACATGTCACAGTAGATATATGGGAGACCTTGGCTGAATCCAGGGTCATCAGCTGAGGACCATGCTGCCACTCACCCAGGGAAGACCCAGAATCAAAAGGGGCAAGAATTTCCTTTTTTTAATTTGTTGGAAGAAAAAAAAGAAGGTCTCAGTACAGTTCCTGTTACTGACTGTGGTGAATATCAACTATTTTAGTATGGAATTCACATCAATATTAAGTTTCACCCACCATGCACCTGCTTCTCACCCCAGACATGAATGTGAAAGCAGGAAGGGACTTTAGAGATTATCTAGTCTAATTTTCTCATTTTGCCCATGCGGAAACTGTCAGGGAAGTCAGGTGACTTGCTAAAGTCACAGTGCTAGTTACAGGCAGAACTGGAACTAAATTCAGACCTCCTGATTTTAGTTCATTCATTTAACAAATACTCACAGATCATGTTCCCTGCACTGAGCACTGAAAATAATGAGATTAATCAGACAGGGTTCCTGCTTTTAGAAAACTTGTGGTTTTCTCAGGGAGACAGATGCCTAAACAGTGAAGAGATATGAGAAATAAAAGAAGTGTTTTCAGGATATAGTAGAATACAGGGGGAGAACCAGGGAAGTATTTATAGTTACATTTCAAGGCATTGACTATCCATAGAGTATTTTCCAGGCAAATGTGACAACAAGAACTATATTCTGGGCAGGGGATACAGCACAGGCAAAGAACCAGAAGCGTGATATAGCGTCCAGCTTTTTATTATCAGGACCCCTTTATATTCTTTAAAAATTTACTAACATCCAGGGGCTTCCCTGGTGGCCCACTGGTTAAGACTGCACTTCCAATGAAAAGGGTACAGTTTCAAAGTCTGGTTGGGGAGCTGAGACCTAACATGTAGCATTATTATTAAAAAATAATATTAAAATCCAAAGAATTTTTATATTTTCCATTTAGAAGTGAAAACGGGAATCTTAAAATATGCATTAAGTTTAAAATAACAGTAGACAGATTACATGGGAACTTAAATTATATACTGTTTGAAAAATATTTTTAAATAGTGAGAGAAGTGGCACTGCTTTATACTTACGCAAATCTTTTTAATGTCTGAACCAAAGTCAGCAAAGTTTGCATCTGCATTCAATCTGTTGTTAATACATTGTTTTGTTGAACTACATGAGGAAAATCTAACCTTACAGAGAAATACAGTTGGAAAAGGGAAGACCTTGCAGATCCTGGATTCCCAGGGGTCCTTGGACCCCACACGGAAATTCCGAGACTGCATTGTTCAAGCAGTTTGATGCCACCAGAGCAGAAAGCCACAGGTGCACATACAGAACACACAGCCTCACAGGCCTCTGGGAACACCTGACCATCCACGTAGATGGCTGTGCTTAGAAAGCCGTCCCACCTGGGACAGGAAGGCGTGGGACAAAACTGTGAAGTCTGCAGTGATGACAAAGAGACTTCCAAGGCTCAGCCTGCCCTCTTCCCATCAGTCATTGTACCTGGATTTGGGTATCTGTATTCAGGGCTCCTGCTGCATAAGGAAGTGGTTTTCGTAGCAGAGAAGTTCCCTGAGACAGACAGCTCTGCATGCCAGGTGCTTTCCAGGGCTGAATCAAACTGAGACTGTCTCATTGGTTTATTCAGCAGACGTCTGATAAGTCCCGACTATGTGCTGGGTTGGGTGCGGCAGGCACAGAAGGCAGTAGACTTCCCACAGGAGCCAGGAAGAGAAAGACAAGTCATAAATAAACCTAACTGCAGCGTGCTCAAGCTGTAACAGCACTTTCTACAAAGGGACCCGGACAGAAGAGAAGGGAGGGATTCTTCTGCCTGTGGTGGAACAGGGTAGGCTCCAGAGCAAAGGGACCACTTTAGCTGCATCTAGAAGGACTGAGGAGGAGTTCACTGGGACAGAGTGAAAGTCGCTCAGTCATGTCCAACTCTTTGCGACCCCGTAGACTACACAATCCATGGAACTCTCCAGGCTAGAATACTGGAGTGGGAAGCCGTTCCCTTCCTCAGGGGATCTTCCCAACCCAGAGAATCGAACCCGGGTCTCCGGGTCAATTCTTGGGTCGATTCTCTACCGGCTGAGCCACGAGGGAAGCCCAACCAAGACAAAAGCAGGAATGATGAAGGCGGAGAGAAAGTAGAAAGGACAAGGGTGCTTATGATAAAGCAATCTGAATGACTACAGGCCTGGGAGTAACCGAGTGTGGAGCGAGGCGATGGAAATGAAGGGATTGTGTCAGAGTAGCTCCAAAGAGAAGACCTCAAAGAGGTCTCTAGCATTATGGCTCTTAAATATTTTCTGCTGAGTAGGGTATGTCGAACTTAAATAGTCATGGATTCCCTTTTAAAGCGTGTGTGTCTGTGTGTGTGTCATAAGAATACACGACACCCCAGTCTGAGAAACACTGCTGCAGGCAGTAAGCAGGGTAGCAATGGGACCTGCTTGCCTCAGGTCTGAAGTCCTACACTTAGCAACGCCTGGCCCATCCTGAGAAGGAGCTTGTCCAGTAGCTGTGGAGTTGTGCTCGCTTGGCAGCATATGTACTAGGGACTTCCCCTGCAGGTCCAGTAGTTAAGACTTTGTACTACTAAGGCAGGGGGGCAAGGGTTCGATCCCTGGTCAGGGAAGCAAGACCCCACATGGCCAATAAATAAGTAACACAGCCACAGAACTGAGTTGAAAGCAGTGGATCAGCTCTGCATTTTAAAAGGTTCTCTGACAACAGTGAGCACTTGGGCTCCGAGTCGGTGCAAGGGTGGGGAAAGCTCTCCTAATATCCCAGGCAGGACACAACCGGAGCTTGGAAGCGGGGAGGATTTATTGAGAGACATTTCCCAGGCAGACTCGGAGAGCAGTTTCTGCTCCACTCCAGCGGCGGGGAAGGGTGCAGGGGTCCCTCCGGCCGTGGTTTACTCCCTCCCTCCTTCCTCCCCAACTAATACTCACTCTTCTTGTCTTCTTCCTCTGGGCCAACCCTCAGCTTCCTGTTTTTAAGAAAAATCATCTCAGATTTTTCAGTTAATTGCTCTTGCTTCCCCCTAAACAATTCACCCCACTTCTTGCAGAAGGACAGTCTCAGTACTGCAGTATTGGGGAAAAGTAATGGGAAGAGTGTGGCCAGAACAGGGACTCCAACTTTCAGCTACGTTCAGGCCTTCGTTTCCATTCTGCCTCCCTAATTTAAATGTCCAGCTTCACAGGCAGCTCCCCACAAACTCTGTTAGAACACCAGGGACCAGCTCCCTCTAGTGCCTCCAGCCTCCAAGCTGACACTGGGCCTTTTGGATGCCACAGGCCCTGGAGCACTGCAGAGACTCCTGAGCTGGGTCCAAGCTTCAAAGCAGAAATGGTTCAGGCAGTAGAGAAAGCAAGCCCTCAGTATTGGGCAATACAGACCCAGAGCAGGGCACACTTGGGTTTTAAGTTCTGCAAAGTGAAACTGAGATCTTCAGATGACTGTGCAGCGGGGGATTGGCCCTAAGCAACCTCTGCTAGAACACAGAGACGAGAAGTGGGCTGGTGCTTCTGCGGTGAGGTGGTGGTATTTCTGGAGAGCAGGTCAGAGGCGGGGGAAGCCAAGCAGAAGCAGCAGGAGCTGAAGCCCTCAGACCGGCACCAGGTGTGTATGGCCTCCACCTTGTTCCCTTTTACAACTGGGGCTACTCTGCTCTCTGAAACTCGGGTTCCTGGGATGCAAAGCCCACAACTGGCCTGTAAAAAGTGCTTTTTCCCCCGTACTGTTACTATTGGGCTTCATACAAGGAGACCTAAGGCTCGGACCAGGGAACTGCATGCCCCATTTGCAGCAACTTGGCTGCAACTTTCCTGCCTGACTTTGGGAGTCTAGGAAAGCAGAGCTGTGGGCCAGAGATGTGTTCAAACCTCAGACTTGGGTGGCCCTTCATCCCCACTGAAGGGGCTAGCCTGAATCGTCTTCTATTGCAACATGAATGGAAAAATAATCTGGGGTGCGGCTAACATACAAAAACAGCTGGAAGAGACAAAAAGACTGGATTAAAAGCATACTAAGGAAGGAGAAAGGAGCTACCCAGAAAGTGTAGGAGCCGCGGGGGAAATGTAAGAATATCTCCACGGACTTGTTTTCTTCCCAAACTATTGCAAGATGAACCTTCAAGCTCAGTGGGTTTGATTGCATTCTGCATAGTAAGTTTGTTGTTGCTCACTCAGTCGTGTCTGACTCTTTGCAATCCCATGGACTGCAGCATGCCAGGCTTCCCTGTCCTTCACTGTCTCTTGGAGTTTGCACAAACTCATGTCCACTGTGTAGAGGAAAACAGAGTCTGACGGCCTGAAGTGCGGAGGAGGAGCTGGGGTGCAGGGTGGAAGGAGTAGATTTCAGGACCCTCGGATTAATAATCAACAGGCCACTGAGGGGAGTAACTCTTCCCAGTCCCTCCAAAGCCAGGAACAGTGGAAGTCTTTGTCCATCTCTTTTATTGGTCCCAAAGCCCTGTGGTTTATTGTAGATGCCAAATCCGACTCTCAGCTCCACACGAGACATTACAAAAAACATTAATAGCAGAAGGCAGTTTGAAAAATTATTTTTGGCAAAGACTTTTTGCTTTTGCAAGACCCAGCTGAGGAATACAGGAAGCAAAAAGGGGGGGAGGGTGCCCCTTGGCTCCCTGGGTTAGAGGAATCAGCCAAAAGATCAAAACAGGAGCTGTGAGATACCACTTCCTGCCTCCCCTAGGTGCCCTGAAACTCACTGAGGGGGACAGACCACAAAACAGTCTCCTCTGGCCATTACAGACCAAAAACGTTACAAGAGTTGGAAACGGCAAAGCCACGCAACTGAGGAGCCTTGGCGACTCAGGCCTGAGGAGAAATATAATTTCTAGACCTCACAAGTGTCCCACAGAGCCTGGCTACAACAGCCCAGGGAAAGGCTATGAAAACCAGTTACCACTAAAGAGACCCATGGCCTTTTCTCTGGGAAATTGGCATCCACAGAATGCCCCCTCCTCCCCTCCCCCATCTCCACACACACATACACACACACAGACCCATGGCCTTTTCTCTGGGAAATTGGCATCCACAGAATGCCCCCTCCTCCCCTCCCCCATCTCTACACACACACACACACACACACACACACACACACACACACACACACACACTCATACTCAGGGCTGGAAAAACAAAATCCCTATCTGGGAAAAAGGGAGCCATCTACAGGTGGGGAAAAAAAGCAACAAGGAAGTTGTCAGCTGCTCAGCAGAAATACTGAAAAAAAGAAACAGTTAACGGGCCTCCCTGCCTGCCTTTCTCCACGCTGGCCCTTGGGATTAGCATCCGTCTTGGTGTGTCCAAAATGCCACCAGACAGACCCAGCTCGTGAATAAATAAAATGTGGCTTTCTGGGAATTCCTCTTACCATCACAATCATACGCACATCACACCCTGCCGTAACACCCTTCCTCCCTTTCCTGCTTTCTTAAAGAATTTCTCGTCTTCAGGGGTGTGAGTGTGGGTGTGTGCGTGTGTGTGTGTCCAGGAGGGGACTGAATTGTCTTGCTAGGGCTGCTATAACAAAATATCACAGACTGGGTGGCTTCGCCAACAAGAATGTATTTTTCTACAGTTCTGGAGGCTGCAAGTGTTAGATTAAGCTGCCAACAGGGCTGGTTTCTTCTGAAGCCTCTCTCCTTGGCCTGCAGACAGCCATCTTCCCCCTGTGTCCTCCCATGGCCTTCCCTCTGTGCATCCTGATGTTCGAATCTCCTCTTTTTATGAGGACACCAGTCATACTGGATATGGGCCCACCCTAATGACCTCATTTTCACTGAATTACCTCTGTAAGGACCTTGTCTCCAAATACAGTCACCTTCTGAGGTACTAGGGGTTAGGATGTCAACATATGAATGCTGTGGGGAGAGCGGGGGACACAATTCAGATCATGTCAGGGGGAAGGGAGAGGATGCATGCATCCCCCCCCCCCGGGGGGGAGAGACCCCCGTTAGTCCTCCTGGCCTTTAGAAGTCAAGGTCCATGTACTAGACTGAGAGGAGGTGACGAGTAGAGGTGCCTAGACAGACAGGGGAGAGAGGTGAAGAGGGAAGAAAAGGGGAGCTTAGAAGCTTTCCTTCAAATGGGCCCCTGCAATGATACCCTCAGCCATGTGATAGAAAACCTTGAGGTACACAGGTGACTTTGGGGAGCAGTCTGATCCTTCCTTCACCTATTCCAGAGAAAGAGGAAAAGATGCTCTTCTTTCCAAACATCCCTTACCATCTCCCCCCCCCGCCACCTCCTAAAGGAGCTCAGTTCCACAATCACTGTTTATTATAGGCAGTAGGCTAGGAATACACAGAAAAAGTCTCTGTGTGCTATATTTTGCCCCAAACTCACTAACTCATCCCATTTGTTCCAGGGCCAGCTTAATGAAGACAAATTGAAGGGCAAACTGAGATCCTTAGAAAACCAACTGTACGCCTGTACCCAGGTAAGCATTCCGGAGGACACTTCTAGCCCAGGAGTCTGAAATTAAGGGAGACAATGCTTGAACCTCAAGCCTACTCCAGAAAAGTCACCTGCTAGAGATTAATGCATGCATCCTATTCACCCAGTTCTGGCCTTTACCATTTTCACTTTGGTCTCCAGTTCTCTCTATCGTCCTCTCCCTTTCTCCTGGTGTCCTTCCCTTTGCACCCCAGGAAAGGAAGCCCAGCAGCAGCGCTTTGCCAGCTCCAGGAAAACCTTGAGAATACCTGGAAAAACAGGGAGAGGCCCTTGGTAAAGATTCAGCTTATCTGGATAACACTTCACAGGCCCTAATTTTAGAAGAGATGAGTTGGATATTACAGTGAAGTCTCGCAAAATGATGTTCATCCCACAGGCAACTTTTATCTAGCACCAATCCCTGGGAGCAAGTAAACGACTATGACTCCTGGCTTTCTGTGGCATTGTTATCCAGCTCCAGTAATCCCTTGATTGCCCTGCTCTTGGATTATCAGAAAAAAATTCAGTTTTCACATTCGAGAAATGATAGATTTCTGACAGGTAGGGAGATAAGAGAATGAGGTGGACTAGCTAGACTGCTCTCACTTGATGTTCGGAAAATAAGGTGCCCATGTAGTTAGAATTTTTCAGGGGAACACAGTTTATCTAGTCTATAGGTTTGCTGATTCACAGCTTTCATTTTTTTCAGTATGACCTACTTTGTCAGACTCTTAACTAAATAATGCCAAACAAGCTTGTAAGACACTGACATGCAATCCAGGATGCCAGTCTACTCATTTTCAATGGGGCTGGCCAGTAACCAGCATGGTTAAGTCCAATAAGCTGGACATAGGATCTCAATCAATAACTCCAGTATCTGGCTTCTAACGACAATTCCAAGAAAAGACCCACTCAGTATTTAAATCCAAATTTTCAGATAATTCCAAAGCTAAATGGAAATGATTTTATAATGAACTCTATATTTGCATTAAATAGACTATCTCTTACCCAGTTGGATAACCCAGAATCAACAGTAAAAGCTTCTGGCTTTCCCAAAATCACAGGGCATAAAAATGAAATGCATGGGAAGGGCAAGACCTCCAGTGAATTTGCAAAGCTGCTCTGGTGTCTTTTTGATCTTGAAGCCAGGAGAAATTTTTAAAATGCTAGGGTATTACTTTTTAAAGTTTGAGATTACTAAAGATTGTTCAGATTGCTGAGGCTATAAAAACAATTTTATTTTTTTAAAAAATGCTCCCTGCCTCAAAGGAGTTTACAATCCCTTAAAGGAGGCAAATAAGTCAATAGATTAGAAATATAGATACTATGTAAACACCAATAAAACTACCTAATCCATAAAGAGCTGGGGGATAGACATGGTTAGCCAAGTTTATCAGAATTTTTATGATTCTTGGGCTGAATCTTGAGCACAAGCAGAAGTTAACCAGGTGGAAAGGGTGGGTGGGTCAGGATACTCTAAGTAGAAGTTTTATGGGCAAAAGCAGAGGCTGAGAAGCACAGTGCCTAGGGGACCTACAAGCAGTTCAGCTTGGTTGGAGCAGCATGGAATGAAAGTCTAGGCTTATAAGTAAGAGCCACGCCAAGGAGTTTGCACTTGAACCTCAGAACACTGGAAACCAATGAGACATTGAAGCAGGTTGTGACATGATCAGATAGAAGTTGTAGAAAGAAACCTCTAGCTACAGGACTTAAAAGAGTTTGAAGGGAGGCAAGACTTGAAAATAGGGAGACTATATAACCCATATAATAGTATTACTAGAGTCTGAACTAAGGAGGTGGCAGTCGATAGAGGATACAGGCACGAGCTGTTAGAAAGGCTGACTTGACAAAGCTTGATGACCAACTGATTCCTTAAAGAAGATGAGAGAGAAATCAAGGATGACTCCCTGCTTTCAGGTTTGGAGACTGGGTAGATGCTGCTGCTGCTCACCGAGATAGGACCAGGTTCAGAAAGATGATTTCCTCTGGGAATCGTTGGATGCCAAGTGCCTGTGGAAGGCCCCGGGGAGAATGTTCAGCGTGCCCAGGGCAGTTTATCATCCGCACTCACTTCTCACGTCACCTGAGGGACTCTCCCTGCCCGCCTCCAGCCTGGAAGGCAGTCCACCAGATTACTGACATCTCTGCCTTGTGGGCAAGGATCGATTTCTTTTCACTTCTGTATCCCTGCTCAGGGCTTGGAACACATTAGCTCCATGTGTGTTTGTTGAACTGCATACAATTTACAGAAATACTCCCCTTGGGGAATGAAAAAGGTGCTATTAGAGATGGAAGACCAGAAAAACAGCTATGAGCAGAAGGCCAAGGAATCACTGCAGAAGGTGCTGGAGGAGAAAATGAGCGCAGAACAGCAACTGCAGAGCACGCAGGTGTGGGGATGCTCTGTAACCCTTGGGGCTGGGAGCCCTGGGGTGGCCGGGCAGCAAGGGAGCCATCGGCATGACTCCCTGGAACCCCCAACGCACCTCCCTCTCCTCTGGTCTCCCTTAGCGGTCCCTGGCTCTAGCCGAGCAGAAGTGTGAAGAGTGGAAGAGCCAGTATGAGGCTCTGAAGGAGGACTGGAGGACCCTGGGCACTCAGCACAGAGAGCTGGAGAGCCAGCTCCACGTGCTTCAGTCCAAACTGCAGGTACCAGGCCCTGGGGTTAGGGAGGTGGGGAGGGAAGTTAAGGAGTTAAGGGAGGGAGGTGTCGACAGCAGTGACAAGAGAAGATCCTGCTCAGCTGGGAGCCCCAAATCTGAGTTTAGCGAGGATGTCTACACTGCTCATGCAAATGACTAAGTGTTCACTGGAATGACAGCATCCAAATGCAAAGGGCTGGACTGGAATATTCGTCAGCCTACTGCCACACCCCCAACCCACTCTCTGCACCCCATCCCAGGAGGGCATCCTGTTCAGAAATGCCCACTGTTGGCACAGAACAAAAGTCGCTAGTTTACTTACAGGTTGAGTATCAACTCACACATCTTGCCAATGTGCTTTTTAAGCCATTTTAGTAGATTCTTGGCATCCTCAAGGGTTTCACCATTTCCAACCTGTGTTACCTTGGAGAAGTTAACTAACCACCTAAGCCTCAGTTTCCTCATCTGTAAAATGAGGATAATAATAGTACTCTATCACAGGACTGTTGTGAGGATTAAGTGAGGTAATCCATGCAAAGCACTTAGCACAATGCCTTGCACATATAAGCCCTCAATAAACATTAGCTGTTGTTTTTCATCAATTTTACTTAGTTGGTTTGGAATTCTGAGGACCCACCTTTACTGAAGCAGGGATCTAGGCAACCTATTTGATAAGAGACAACAAGTGAATCGTCTTATCACAGGAGAGAACCTCGCTGGCCGCTGCATTCACTGTTCTCTTCCTCAAATCACCTACAAGGAAACTCTCACGAAGTCCCTTTTCTTTTCAACCTTAATTCTTTGTGAAAAGTGAGCCTACCTGCTCCACCTTGAAAAAATCACTAGTGTGAGAATGAGAAGTAAAGACAAAGTGGCGTCGCCTAGAAAAGCAGTGATTCAGTATGCCTGAATGTGGGCATTTACCCAAAGGCATCCCTTGCGAGTATCAAAAATCTAATCCCTGATTGGTTGTTAAGCATGAGCAACAGAGCAAACTGAAGAATCTTAAAACTTTTCCCATTTTTCCACTTCCCTCAGACTCCATCTCTGTTACTCTACAGTTTCCTACAGTTGTCTTCTTCCTTGGGATCTGCCCCCCACCTCCACCCTATCTAGTGCTGACCTGCCTGTGTCTGCCCCTCCCCCTCCCACCAGGGAGCAGACAGCAGAGACTCACAGATGAACCAGGCCCTACGACTTCTGGAGAGTGAGCACCAGGAGCTGCAGGCCAGGATTGAATGCCTGCAGGAGGACAGAGACCTGTGCAGCTCGGACACCCAGCACCTACAAGGTACCCGTCCCCTTGGAGGCCTTGGAGGCCTCTGGGAGCCCAGAGAAAGGGGACTGGGTGGAAAGGGGTCAGTCTGTGATTTGTTTGTTTGGTTGACTTGGCGATTTCATTTTACTCTGAGAAAAAGGCAGGGCTGTTTTAATCATCCAAGACCAAGACAGAAAGGATCCAGCCTATCTCTCTAAGCCAGACCGGTTTCTCCCATAGCAGTCACATGCCAAGACCGAATTCCTAATTTAAAGGGAAAGGTCAGCTGAAACACCAAGCAGAGAGGATTCCCAGTCACAGCCCCTGTCAGCTGAGAGGGGACCAAATTATATGCACATGCTGCTGTGCGGTGCTCAGTTCCTCACTCGTGTCCGACTCTTTTGCAACCCCATGGACTGTAGCCCACCGGGCTCCTCTGTCCATGGGATTCTCCAGGCAATACTGGAGCGGGGGGTGCGGGGGGGAAGAATACTGGAGCAGGTTGCCTTTTCCTACTACAGTATTGTTCCAGACAATACTAGGAATGTTCCTGACCCAGAGATCAAGTTGGCATTTCTTTTATCTCCTGCACTGGCAGGTGGATTCTCTACCAGTGAGCCACTTGGAAAACCCTATATACACATACAGCCCTTAACTCAGCCCACTGTTGATCCAGATGAAATCCAAGGTAGTAGGGTTCTGGTTTATGTCTTCAGAACTGGGACAAGCAGAAGAGCAACTCATGGGCTAGACAGCATCTGTTACTAATTTCCAGCCTCAGGGGTGAGCTCTTTAAGTCTTAGGTTCTTCTATTTTGGTTTGTTTTATTTCATTGTCAGATCAACTAAAGAGGTCAGAGGAGGAGAACCTCGCCCTGGTGACCAAAGTACAGCAGCTGCAGAGTAAGTCCCTTTCCAGATTCTGAAAGTAGCACATGTGGCTTTTTGGCGTTCTTGGGGCTCCTGCCCCACAAAAGGCATCCAGAGGAGCGATGGGAAGCCCAGTCCTTGGCATATCCTCTACCTCCGCTTGTTCAGACCCTCTTCTTGGGCAGTGAGGTCACTGACAGCTCAAGTTCCACAGTAGCCTCTGGCGTTGTTTTTCGTTTGTTTCTACTCTTCTCCTCCATGCCCACAACCACTACCTGCATTTCCCCCAGCACTGCAGACTTCAAGAAGTGTCTTCTAAGGTGGCTCTTATTTTATACATTCTGATTTATTATGTACATTTGTCACACAGACCCGTCACGAGGAATGGTTCAGAAAATAAGCTCATACTACATACACCTCAGTCCGCTTCACAATTACACGTCGAGGCCAAAGAGGAGAAGGGGTGTTTCCAAAGAACAGCTGGCAATTTCTGAAAAGCTAGAGAACCTGATACAATGAACAGCTCTGCTGGTTGCCTACCACCTTAACCTCTGACGCCCTGACAGAGAAGTCTCACGCAAAGAGCTATGAGTATAAAAAGAGCCAGGCAGCCACAGGGCTAAGGGAGAAAGAACACCAGCAGAAGCCGGGCTCCTACACAGTCGGGGCTGAATGGGCACGTCACTTCAAAATCATGCCTTTATTTACTCAGTACTTATTTACTGAGCCCCTACCAAGTGCCAGGAGCTGAGATACACACTGAGGATATGGTAATGAACAGAACTGGCGAGGTTTCCTCCCTAATGAAGCTTACATTCTAAACAGACATATAGTGAAGTATGGAGTTTCTATGAATGAATACGCATCAGGTATTAAAAACTGCTACAGGAGAAAGTACAGCAGGTTAAAGAGAAAAAAGTTGCTACTTCACACAGGGTCAACTGGGAATGTCTTTCTTCTAGGGTAACATTTACGCAGAGACTTAAAAGTACATGGTAGGAAGAGATATGAGGATGGTGTGTTCGTAACAAAGCACCACAAGCTAGGTGACTTAAAGAACAGACATCGGTTTTCTCACGGCTCTAGAGGCTGAAGTCTCAGATCAAGGTGGCAGGCAGGGTTGGTTTCTTTTGAGGGCTCTGGGAGGAAGGATCCATTCTAGACTGCTTTCCTTGGCTTGGAGAAGGAAATGGCCTTCTTCTCCATCTCTTCACATGTCTTCCATCTGTCCACGTCTGTGTCCAAATGTCCCCTTCTTGTAAGGACACTAGTCATATTAAAATAGGACTCTAAAGTCCTATTTTAACTTGATTACCTCTGCAAAGAACCTATCTCCAAATAGGGTCACATTCTGAAGTACTGGAAGTCAGGGTTTCAACACATGAATTTGGGGTGGGGGTAGTGACACAATTCAACCAACTACAGATGGGAACATAGTACTTAAGGTTCTCAGCAAAGTTCTGAAAAGATACTCTTTGCAGAAAAGATACTCTTTACACTAGCACAGACAAGTTCCTTGTGTTTTCCAACAGGTCTGCTTCAGAATCAATCCTTACAGCTTCAAGAACAGGAGAAACTCTTAACAAAGAAAGGTCAGCAAATTTCTTTCCACAAATGCTAAGATATTGCTCTTTCCTTGCCCTCCTAGAGGCAGAGGGATGGACTAAATGACCCCTTGTGGGGGACTCTTAGGTCAGGGAGCGAAAGGAGCACTTTAAGGACTCATCATTGGCTCTGAGAACACTTCAGCTAGTTAACCTCCTAACCTGAGAGGTATATCAACTATGGAAAGGATTTCTACTTCCTCTGAAAACATATGTCTGTATTAAACATTTCAATAAATTGATTTTGAACTCAGGATTTTATGTCAATTTTTACCCTTGACTTTCCAAACCACATCCAGCTCCCCAGGTAGAAACTATGTCACATACAACAGTCACCTCACTCTCAGCCCTCAAGTCGGCTGCCTCAGCTTTCTGAGAACTCACCATACATCTGGAGCGGGCAAAAGCTCCTCCCTTACTCCCTGCATATGGCCATTTGTTTTCTCATCACAATCACTGGGTAAAACATAAAGCAGGAATTATGCCCACGTAGGATGGGTAAGAAAATGAAGGTAAATGAAGGTAGTTAGTCATACAAATTAAGGCTACAGCTATGACAACAATCCAGAATTTCTGACTCCCAGTCCAGGGCTCTCTTCACCAAGATGCAGACTGTCAAGGGGCTGAACAACCAGCTTTAACTACATGAAGATGAATTCTAGGTTATGATTGCCATTCTCACCATTTTGAAACAAGGACAAAAGGAAAATGGGAGTTATACTGAAGCATCCAGCAAACCTACCAGACTAAAAGATGTGACATGCAACCAAAGAAACTAAATAAGCATTTTCTAAAAGTATCTGGCATTAAGCAGGACTAACGATACAGAGAAAAGATACCAACCTTGTCCTCAAGGGGCTCCAATCCCAGCTCTCTGTCCAGGCTGAGCAAGGTCCCAATGAGAGTTCTTTAAAAACCAGAGAACTGCCAGCCATGCAGTGTGGCCAGGACAGGCTCTTCCTTGTCCCTCCCAGTCCTTTTCCCTCTCCCCAAAGGGTTCTCTCGGTGTCAGAACCCTTCCTCAGAGGTGTGGGCCTCACTGTCACTGAGAATCTGGCTGCTTTTTTAGACCAAGCTTTGCCTGTGAGGAGCCCAAAGCCCTCCCATAACGAAGTGGAGCCTGAGGGTCCAGGGAAGGAGCAAGACTTGGATTTCAGAGATGAGCTCCAGAAGAAAACTCTGCAGCTCCTGGCCAAGGAAAAGGAGGTGAGGTGGTGACCTCAGACAGGAGGGACTCATCTTCCAGTGACAGGGGAACTGCTGGAAGTCAGTCAGACAGCAGGCATTTCAGAGCTGAAGTTGTGATTAGATGCCTGCAGGTATTCCTTTGCCTACATAAAAACGTCTTCGCTTTCAGCTTAACTTGTCAATCTTTTCCTTCTTTATACCAACCTTTATTCAAGGTTTTACTCAAGAGTTACCTTTCAGAAAGTCAACCTAAACTCAAACACATTTAATAAATACATTAACTCCTCAAACTCTGTTGTACATTGAGTATCTTAAAACTTTACACAGGGTCTTTTAAATAACAAAACTCTCCCTATCTACATACTCACAAAATACATATGTCCAGAAGTATTCACATGCAACTAGCTCCCCCAAAGAGGCTTGCACGAAGATCACTTCCAGGTCATCTGTGCTGTAGGAACTTCCCTATTGTGTGTCCCCATTTACAAAGCACTTGCACGTAACAACTGTCACACAAAAGCACTTACACATATAATACATAATATAATATGCATTATATATGACATATGTAATATGCATTACACTTAATGTAAAATATGCATTTAAATGAACACATTATGGATAAGCTAGGTGAGACTGTCGAAAGGCAAACTGAAAGCTCTGAGAAAGGCTGGGAAGGGAGGATGGCGGTAAAAATGACCAGTGAATAACAGGGTAGCTTACACAGGGCCCTCTCCCCTATCTGGGCTCTGTCCCCGCCAGAACTGTGGTGATGACCTTGGTGGTGTTCTCCCCCACAGTGCAGAGAACTGCATTCGGAACTAGACAACCTCAGTGACGAGTACCTCTCCTGCCTGCGTAAGCTGCAGCACTGTCGTGAAGAGCTCAGTCAGAGCCAACAGCCGCACCACAGGGTAAGAGTCTAACCTCCCATAGAGACCGAGATGATGGCAGGATGTTTCCTCCCCCCACCAAAACTTGCCCATAAGATTGCCCAGCCCCTGCCGACATCTGAGCAGCCTGCTCCGTTCAGCTTGGTTTATACTGTACTGACAGTAATAGCAACCATGACAAGAAACATTGGCTCATGCCTCCAAGCCTCATTTTCATGAACTCTTGAGCCTGAAGGGAAAAACTTACTACTGGCTAAAGTATGAAATGGTGTACTTTCAGCCTATTTTAAGCATAGTGGCAAGAACAGAGTGAAGAAAGCAAGAGGAATATAAACAGAGAATAATATAATTTTGCTCAATTATTTTCCACTTTTGATTCCTATCAGTTTTTAAGTACCTGGCCCCTGCTGGCTGTGGTTTGCTGGGCCAGTGACCTTTCATAAAGTGATCTTATCCCAAGAGAGGTGGCAAAGTGACAGAGACAGTGATATAAAAAGCTTTCTCTCCTCCACCAACCCAAGGTTTTCTACTGGGCTAGAAGGGGAAGGAGGAAGATTATTTTTGCCTGTATCTTCTCTGACCAACCCACGGCCTCTTTCTCCTTTCTCCCCCTCCCTCCTCACAGAGGCAATGTGGCCGGTGGCTCCTGATGCTGATGGCACTCACTGCTATAGCAGTGGCAGTGATGCTGGCCAATAAGGACAGTCTGATGCTCTAACTTGTGACAGCTGCCCTGGGTGAAAATCAGAAACAAGAAACTCAATTAAAAAAAAAAAAAAAAAAAAAACTCAGGTTTGGGTACTTTAAGGTCTGGGTTTTTCCAACACAACTAAGATTTTTGACTATTTTTTAACCTGCTGTAAAAATAAACAAATAAATTTCACCTGATGGTCTGTCCCGAAGAACTCTGTTTATTCCTGAAGCATCCTGGTCTATTCTCCCTAGTCCAGTTCAGCACAGAAATGACAAATGGATTACAGTATTCTTCCCTAGTGTCCTCGAGATACTCGCAATTGGCACTTGAAATGATTCCTATTTGCCATCCCTGACCTAGAACTGATCATTTACCAAGCACCTTCCACACAGGAAAAGTTAAAGTCAGAGGGCCACAGCCGGCAGTGTGACTATCTCAGAGGAGATGCTGAGGTCAGCGAAGTCATTTTGAGTCCTACATCGAGTTCTAAGGTCCTTCTCCCAAGTATTTAGAATGTCCCTCAAGGACAGGAACAGGCTCTCTGGCACACTAAAGGAATACAGTAAGACTGGTGGTTGACAACAGAGCCATGAGATCCGCGCAGTGAACACTCGCAGTGGAGTCTGGGCTAAACAGTTGTCCTCTCCTTGGTTCACGTGAAAAGTATAGGGGACAGGATAGCCCAGGAGGATCCCAAAAACAGTACAGAGATTCCAGGCTGAGGAACGCAGCCTGCTGCAGGAGACTGCCAGGGATCGGTCCCTCTGCAGCCCCTGAAAATGTGTGATGATCTCCGACACGAGGGCCTTCAAGCCCTGAAGCTGGTCCAGGGAGCACACGGAAGGGTAAGGTTGAGAGCCAGAAACATCCACAAAGGCTATGCTACCAAGCAGCACCTGCTCCAAGTGCCGACACACATGCTCAGGATGGACAATCAGGCTGTTCTCTGCAATCTCCAGGATGTGAAGCCCCGGCGTCGGGAAGCCCAGGCCCTGCAGCTCCTCCAGGTAGCTTTGGAGCTCGGCTGCCCCTGCAGAGCTGCAGTCGTACAGCAGAGCTGGCTTCAGTCCCCTGGCCACAGCCAGCACCTCTCCAGCGAGATGAAGGCAGACGGCTCTGGGAGGACCTCGTTTCTTTCTCATGCCCAGAGTCTGCTGGGCAGCTGCCACCAGCAGCTGAGGACTTGGTGTTGACATGAGATCTGGTAGCGACAGTAAGCAGGGCCTGCTTAACTAGTCACAGTTCCCTCCCCTGGGCTGCTTCTCTGACCTCCAGACACTTGAAGAAGGGCCTAAAAACAAAGCAGGGGATTATTAACACCAGCCAGTGACATGGCAGGAAACCTGCCAACAGCTTTTCCTTAAGTCTTACAGCATCTTCCAGAGGTCATTTTCCCTCTGCTTTGGAATGCTAATCTCGCCCAGACAAGACAGGGTCACCAATGCTACTTGATTTACTTGTTGACTTAACAATCCATCAGTCCCAAATTCCTGTGTCTTTCTGGCCTATGCTTAGATTTATATTCTCCCTGGCGTCCATCCTAAGTTTGACTTGTAATTTACTTTCTCTGCGTCAAACTTAAGGGAGCCTGGGGCAGAGAAGAGAGAGGGCAGATTTGAGAAAAATTCTGAGCATTTCATCCAAAACTGCCTTCTGAGCAAAGTTCTGGGTTTCAAAGGCACTCTTTCATTTCCAACTCCTCCTTCTCTTCCAGCCAAGAACAGCTCTAACAAGAGCAATCTAATTAAACTAATGCACACCAGAACGTGGCCTACCAACCACCTCACTGCGTGCCTGCTTCGTCCCATCCAACTCTTTTGAACCCATGGACTGCAGCCCGCCAGGTTCCTCTGTGCAGGATCCTCCAAACGAGAATACTGGAGCGGGTTGCCCTGCCCTCCTCCTAAGGATCTTCGACCCCCAGGGATAGAACCCGCGTCTCCTGCATTGGCAGCCAACTGGGAAGCCACCAAGCATCTCACCGAGACATAAAAGTAAACGAAACCAGCTAGAATTGCAAGAAGGTTGTAATTTAACTTCTGACGGTCCCGCCTTCCCCTATTAATGCGCATCTTCGGGACGACGGGCTCACCTCAACCCCCACGCCTTTTCGTGAACATAGCATCCTGACTTGTTAAATGAGGCAGAGTTGTCTCTCACAGATACTGATACCTACGTTCTTCTACTTCCGCTGCAGGCTCGCGGGCCCGGGAACTCCTTCCAGTTTCCTGCCCCTTGACAGGAAGGCCCGTGCCCTCAGCAGCAACAACACTGGAAATTCCCCTCAGCACCGGCAAGTCCTTCACTGCCTGGGGGGGCCCAGTCGGCGAAGTCGGCCTATTGCGCATGCCCAACACAACCCCGGTTCCGCCCCCTTCCGTGACGTCACCCAGTCGGCTCCCGCGCCTCGCGTTAGAACCACCCGGCCGGAAGTGTGGGCGCCTGAGGCCCGCCCTTTCCGGCCAGAGAGGCGTTGGTCCCGCCCGTCGGCGTAGGAACGGAAAGGGGAGGAGTGGCGGAAAGCTGGCGGGTGAAGCTGGTCGTCGTCGGCCTCTGCCAGCGCTCCGCCACTTCCCCACCGTGTATATTAAGTCCAGTGTCCCACCTGACCCAGAGGGCAGAAGCAGAGCACGCGGCGCCGGAACACCGTTTTATTTGTTTCTGGAGAAATTCACTTTCCTCTCCAAACGAAACATCTCAAGATTAGCGACGTGCTTTACTGATCTTCACTTGTAGGTGGTGCTACAAAGCTTTTTTCACTTTGACCTGCCTAAACCCTGAATCTGAAAGGCTGAATTCCGAGAAGTGGGTGGACAAGTGTCCTGGCCAAGGTTCGTCATCTCTAAATAGGGCGTGACGGGCATGAGTGTTTTTCTTCCGAACAGCTGTGTGCTATGTATGTTTCTAGGCGCTGGAGATATTGACAGCGTACGAAACAGACCAAAAATCCCACCTTCGTGGAACCCAGGCTGTAGGAATTCAGTTTGCTGACTTAACATGAGAAATGGGAGTCAGAGATGGAGAAGCTTTTCAATCAGGTCATTAAGAAGAAAAAGTTATTTCACTGAAAGGTTTACCAGCGATATGACCCATACCACGAAGGGGAAGAATTTCTTGGGAAAATATCTAAAGAAATGGCCCAAACTTGTTGATACGTGAGCAGAGCAGAGGCTAAAGGGAACGGTGGGCACCTATCCTGGAAGTTTCACTCCCGGCTGTACCTTGGGTCTTCATACTGGGAAGAGAGACCCTGTCCAGTGGAGGCGTGGCCAGCTTGGAAGGAGGACCGGCTTGTAGGGTTCCCATGTTAATGTTCTTAGCTCAGAGGGAGACAGAAGCAGAGTAGAAACTAATTTTAGAATTTTTTCCCTGCCTGCGTTTGTTTTCCCGTAGTAGTTAGCAATCAGTCTCTAGAAGGAAAGACTTACTTAGTTCATTCATTTATTCTAACAAGAAGAACATGCTGTGTACCAGGTACTGTGCTAGGGCTGGCAGCACAGTCCAAGACACAGAGTCCTTACCTCCAGCAAGTTTGCAGTCATGCAGGACACAGATACTGAGCAATTACAAGGGCATTGATTATTCTGAAAGATAAGTGTAGGGTGCTCTGGGGACATATAGCCAGGGACCTAATTATATGACAAGGGACCAGCCCAGATCCAACATTTGCCCTCTAATTTATACCTATAACTAGTTTTGGGGGTTTTTTCCCAGTGAGACCCCATGACAAGTCCTCATGCGCCATTTCATCTCAAGATTGGGAGGGAAGAAATGTTCTTTTTTGTTTCACTTATCAATATGATGTGGTTCGTGTCCCAAACTACATTCAGGTAGTTCCAGAGTCTGCTTTTGAACAGGATGTGCAGATCCAGACTGGGGCCAACCCAATGGGGAGAAGGGTGGACAGTGAAGAAAACAAAAAAGCTAGTGACACCGCCTGAAGGCACGGAAGTAGAAAACACCCGAGGGAGGGTGTGGTGTAACAACCAAATGAGATAGCAGACTCGGTCTGCAAGAAAGGATACCTGGCATCAGGACCAGAGAAAGAACACTAAGGGAGATCAGTGGACAGCCCTACATGCACTCTCCCAGTGTTCTGAAAAGGATAAAAAACAAGGAAGAAACTATGCTATTGGGTTAAGGCCTCATAAAACCACTCATTCATTCCTCTGACATATTCATAAGCTTTTCATTACAGTCACATACTAAAAGTTCAGTCTTTCTTGGCACCTAAACACTAGGCTCTACACCCTTTGCCAGCTCACATTTTCTGGGCCCTCATCCAGATGGACAACCTGTTAGCATCACATAGAAAAAGGGGACAGGCCCGGCCCAGATCCAACAGTTGTCCTCCCAATGTATTTACTGTGGATTTTTTTTTTTTAACTTTGAACTATGCAGACACAGAGGCAGCCAGATGTCAATTCCAAATCCCTCACTTCACCCACTCAAATGCTCCCAAAGTATAAAGTTTCTATACTTTGCATATTTCCTGGTCTCCAGAAGCCCATCTTCTGCCCACAATTAAGCACTCAGATTTCTCTTGGTCATACTTTAGTAACAGCAGATCTACTAGGTCCCTTAGAGACCCTAAAACCACAGCTTAAGCATTCCAAATAAACAAGTACCATTGCCACTTGTAATTGAGGGGAGCTTACGGTTTTTGAAATAAAGCTAGCCCAACTTTTTAGCTAGCTCAACTTCAGTAGCAAGTAGGAGGTGGCTTTAAGGGTAGCAGAGCAGACATAGACTTTCTTAATACGATATGGCCCAAAATAGGTATCAGTATTCAAGAGGATTGGAGCCTGCAACTAGAGACTAGCATCTTGTTTTCCATTTAGGGCGTGGAGTTTAAATTATGTATAATTTCACCTTAAAAAGAGTAAAAGGGTCAAGGACAAAGTAAAAGCTAATACCAGTTTGTGGCAGCCATGGCTGCAATGTTCTGCACCACTCTTCACCTTAATGGTTCAAACCCACCTACCTCCACCCAGGAGGGAAACGTGCAGGTTTGTACTAGGTGAGTCTTTTCCAGAAAAACACTGTCCAGCCCTTCTTCACACTGACCTTAACATATTCAACACCCTATTTTTCCCAACTGCAAAAAATCCAAACGATAGGAAAACATCTCCCTACACAGAGGAACTGTCCTTGTCTCTTCTGTAGTCAGAGGCATTTGTCCTGCGTGCCCAGCTCAGTCTCAGGTCCTCCTCAAAGAAAGGAAAGAAGAACAAGGGAGCTTTATCCTCTCTGAAGGCTCTCACTGAGTCATACACCCTCATCTATCTCTCTCACACACACACAGAGTGGTACAGACACCTCATTTTATTATTGTGTTTTGCTTTATTGCACTTTGCAGATACTGTGTTTTACAAATCGAAGGTTTGTGGCAACCCTGCATCAAACAAGACTAGTGGCACCATTTTTCCAACAGTATTTGCTCACTTCATGTCTATGTGTGATGTTTTGGTAATTCTCCCAACACTTAAACTTTTTTTTCGTTATGGTGATCTGTGATGTGGTCTTTGATGTAACGATTGCAAAAACATTATGACTCACTGAAGACTCAGATGATGGTTACCATTTTTTAGCAATCAAGTATTTTTAATTAAGGTACACACATTTGTATTTTTAGATATACTGCTATTGCACAGTTAGACTATGGCATAATGTAAACATAACTTTTATATGCCTTGGGAAAGCAAAAAATCTGTATGACTTGCTTTATGGCAATATTCACCTTATTGTGGTGGTTTGGAACTAGTCTGGCAATACCGCTGAGGTATGCCTGTATTTGAGTGGTAGCAAGTTGAACACCTGACCACAGAACCCTAACCTTTTTCTATGTCAACAGCTTCCTTTTAGAAGCTCAATTTGTGAGCTTTTACTCCACAGGCTGGGTGACTTTCAGACTTTGGCACCTATTTCTATTTAGATATCAAGCTTGGTTCCTAAGCAACCTGCTGACAACCAGCTCCCTCCCTCTTCCCCCATCAGGGAACCAGCCTACTATACTAGCATAACAGGTCAAACGGAGATCAATCCTGGACAAATCAGTGCTTCAGGGGACTTTAATGAAAGCGAAAAAAAAAAAAAAACATAGCGCAAGAACAAGGCAGGAGGGTTCTGTTGCAGGCAGTTTTGCCTTGTACAAATAGAATGAAGTCATCAAGTCAGAGTCTTAAAGCTGGCATTATTTCAGGCATCATTCTAACTCCTTCACTTTATAGTAACAAATATGAAGCCAAGAGGTTAAATGACTTGGTTCAAGGTCACCCCACTGGAAGCAAAGCTGCAGTTAGAACCCTGTTGTCCAAACTCCCAGGCTAAATCTCCTTCTTTTGATACTACATTATACTACCTTGGGAGGTTTAAAGAAGAAGAGGCAAGTATGAAGGGTGATTTTTTTCATAAATTAAATCAACTTTAAAAGCCAGACATACTTGGAGAGTCAGAGACTACTAATATTGTTAGAAAGAAGAAAGGCTTGAAAGCTGGTTAAATCTGAAAAATAAAAAATATCCATATGTACAATATTGTAAAAAAGAGGAAGAGGGCATTCATGATTACTGGGCTGGCAGGGCAGGGGGCAGTTGCATGCTGGGGGCGGGCTGCATGGGCTGCCAGCTTTCCTGGGTTTGCAGGATGCGGTACAGCTGCTTCAGCTGAGCAACGATGTTATCCTTGATGTCGGGAGTTGAGATCTGCAGGCGGACACTGCCACTGTCAAAGGATCGTGTGAAGTCACCAGAAAACATCTCATAGATCATCCGAGCCACCACTGGAATGACCTGTTCAGGACACAGAGCACACAGGTATCCTCTGAGAAAAACGTTCAGAGAAAGAAAAACAAACAAAAAAAACAGCAGGAGGGACCCAAGATCGAAGGAAGGACTAGTGAGGCCATGGGGAAGTCCCCAACTTTAATGTCTAGACACAGAATATGCTTTCACCTCTCTGGACTATCCTGCCAAGGTTCACTTTAGAATTTGGTTCAGATGAAGATAAAGAACCAAGAGGCAGCATCGCATCACCTACCTAAATAAATAACTGCTTATTGACAAAGACTTTTACCAAATTTCATCTATTGCCTATCCTGTTGCACAAATCCACAGCCAAATCCACAGTGGTCTTGCTGCCACTTTCCAGAATATGTCCTTAAAAGTAGCTACTTCCAAAAGAGCTGCAAAGAGTCATATCCTATTAGGTTTCTGCAAGACTCTAAAGTCAGTGAGAAAACAAAGTCTCCCATGAATCAGTAATTTGCCTTGAGGACCCTCTATTCTCCAGCCTGGTTCTGCTGTACAATATACAAAACTTTGTTGCTACTCCATCTAATGGGATTAAAATCCACACAGGCTGATAGATACCTCAACTCAGGGCTCAACCCCACACCTACGGGCTAAAGTATTGATAAAAAGGCAAAGAGTTGTTGACACTTATCTCCTCACCTGAACCAAGATGAGTTTCCTTTCCTGGGGTTTCCCATCTGGCCATTCTTCCCCAAAGCATAGGTAGATCTCAAATGGTGGCTGCTTCTCTATCTGTCCTTTCTGGTGGGCAATGAGATCTGTAGAGCATGGAAGAGCAGTTTGGTGTACTGGGTCATTCCATATCCACTCAGTAAATACCAGCTTTTATGTTATGTTGTCTAGTATAGTAGCCACTTGCCACATGTGGCTACTGCATTTAAATTCATTAAAAGTAAATATTTCTTTAGTCACATTAGTCACATCTACATACTCAACAGCCACATGTGGCTAGTGACTACCATACCAAACAACACAAGTATAGAAGATCTTCATCATTTCAGAGGGTTTTATCGGACACCACTTAAACTAGACTTGGGTTCAAATCACATCGGAAAATTTACATCTCATTCCTCTCCTTAAATATACCTGCTTGAATTTGCCATTCAAATAAGTCCCGAATATGAGAAGACTGTATGTTTAACCATTATGAAGAGTAGGGTCACCTTCTAAAGTGAAGGATAAGTTGGTGGACTCTGGGGAGCAACGAAAGGCTGTCTCCCTCTTCTGCCAACAATGGAACCACAGCCAACCTAAACCTGGCTTCAAATGTATACCTTTGGAGTGGAACATCCTTCTGCCCCAGTCACTGTTATTTTTCAGAATCAGGGTTCTCTTCTACCTTGACTTCTTGCCGAAGAAACTGTTTCCTTAAGATCTTTGCAGAGCCAGGAAAGGTAGGGCAGGAAGGAGGAAGACATACTTGCAGGGAGCCATTCCCACCCATCATCCTCTGAAAAAAGACTCACCACTAAGGAACGTTTCCAGACAAAACAGTTTGACCTTCTTTTGTCTCTCAATCAGGTTGGGGGCAACAAGTGATGGGGCACATGGCCCAGACCAGTACACCTTGCACTGGCACAGCCTGATGGCATAGATGGCGTGCCCGCTGACCTCCAGAATCAGTCCTCTATCCATGACGTCTAGCAGCTTGCTGGTGAACAGCTTCTGCTTCTCATTGGTGATGTGCTCCGGCCCCGGGAACTTGACCTGTTCCAGGCTGACGGGACCAAAGAGCTCCTCCTGGTCAGGCATGGGACCCAGGTCCCCATAGAAGAGCCGGCAGCCTTGGGGGTTGCTCACGGTCATGGTCTGCCCATACTCCTTCCCACGGTACTGAAATTTGATGTCCAGGTCAGTCACTGCAAGGTAAGAAGGGACAGTGAGAGTCCTGCTCCACTGCTCTGCCTGTCCATCCCTAAGACTCGTGCAAGTCCATTAGGATCAAGCCACCTTTCAGCGAGCATCCAGGAAGGCCACTGGCATAGTTATCCTTCCTGCAACACAGGGAGACCTCAACATATCCTGGGAATATTCCCTCAAAATGCTGCCTTGAAGCAAACAGTTCAAAGTCCATCTATACTATCTCGGTTCAATCACCACTCCCTAACAGCTAGAATTCCTCCAGCCAAAGTTCTGGGTCCTAGTCTCCCCATTTTGTACTGAGTCTTTACATCAATAGGTGTTGGAAGGAGCTGGAAAAACTAAGGCAGCATCTGGTTTGTGTTATCATGTTTGACTCACTGTTTAAAGAAACCAGAGAGACAATAAAAAATACCAAGCCATCCTTCTGAGAAGTACACAGATGAGCACACACTGTTGATCTGTTCTAATATATCACAAAAGGACACAGTTCACAGCACAGCAAATTTTCACTCAGCAAATGTCTATTGAACGCTATAGGTCTTAGCAAAGCTATCAGCCTCTTGGACACAATGGTAGTTCTCCGCCTTCCCCCAGCCCACCACCCCTACCATGTGTATTGTGAAAGGGAGAGGCAGTGACATTGATTCTTCACTGAGATGGATTTGTGCACAGTTCTGAAAGAGATATTCTCTGGATCCTAAAGCCCCTCAACACCCAAGAACCTCCTTGACCAAATCCACAGTCATTAACCTCCCTATCCCACAACTAACCTGGTCCCCAAATCCCCTAGGCAAACTGATAAACCCAGGCCTTCCACCCACCTAAGAGGGGAGTAACTCAGAGCTGCACAGCAGCCAATCAGAGCATCTCCTTGGGCAAGCAGGTATGGGCTAATGTTTCTCTACTTCTTCCCAGGTGACTCATCAGCCAGCCAGGAACCAGACACAGAGGCTGCCTGGGGGACTATTCTATACATGGCAAAGAAATGGAGGCAGAAGCTGGGGCAGGAAATGGACTGTAACAGGAGCTGAAGATCCACTTAGGAAACCAAGGCTTACTTACTTGGGAGCGAGCTGATCCACAGCTCTGGAGAGCTATAGAAAGGCTGTATAGGTGCCTGGGGCACTTCCATCTCCAGAGGTTCCGTTTTGGGCCACACTGCTTCAGGGCTGCAGTTACCCACACTGCAGTTGCCCACACTGGCTGGTGCTATGGGAGAACCTAGAACAGAAGGATGTGGGTGAGATGGCAGGGTACCACTCATGCATACCACCTGGGTCTGAGGCTCTAAACCCTAAAAGGTCCAACACTGGACCACAACTCAGTGTAGCAGCCCGTCAATAATTCCCCCAACAGACACCAAAAAGAAACAAGGTTCTCCTGCTTCTGCTTCCTAATCTTGTTAGTTCTTGCATCGACTCATAATTCTAACAACGTGCATCTGCTGATGACTAACAGACAAGTGAGTTTTCTCTGGGATTAAATCAGAATGGGTATGAACGTGAGGTTCCCTGTTGCAAAATTTGGGCCCAGCAATTAAATAGAAGCTGGTTGTCTTCTGTAAAATGAACTCAACTAAACTGGTTGATTAACTTTGAGTGTTAATACATAGAAATTCGTTTAAAAACAAACAAATACTTTATATGCATGAAACATGTAAAAGCATACTCAAGAAACTGGTAAGATCTGTCTCCTCCAGGAAAGGAACTGTTTAGAGAAAGGATGGAAGGAAAATCTTTCAGCTGATTTCCTTTTTGTACCATTATGAATCTAAACCATGTAAGAGTATTATTTATTCCAAAGTATCCAATTAAAGAAACTGAGGTTCAAAAGGTCAAAGGACTTGATTCTAAGTCCCATAGTAGCGAAGTGAAGAGAACTTAAGAGAATGAAAAACCCATCCTATTTCCCTGCTATTGTCAAAGTTGGCTCACTCCAAAGTTTTCAGATTTTTTTCCTCCTAACCTCACCTTTTATGCATCTATTCTTCAACAATTCTTCTTTCTCTGCCCAACAGCTCTGAAATCACAGAGGTTAATGTTTCTTTGATGCTTTGTGTACAAGTCTGGTTAAATCTATGTACCTATTTTACTTTTGTTTTTAATATATGTTCACATGTTTCCATAAAGGATCCAAGGTGGCCCATAACACAAGGCCACACAACAGAATCTTTAATAAGACATGAAAAGAAATAGGAAATCAGAAAAATAATTTTTTAAATAGTAAAAAAAAATAATAATAATAAAATAAAGTATATATATATTAAAGAAAGAAAGAAAGAGGAAATCAAGATCTTGGAAATGAACTGTATCCTTTTAAGGGGTGAGAAGAACAGAATGAGTCAGCCAAGGATTTGGGAAAGGATCTCACATTTCCAAATGTCCAAATCTTAAAATCTCACTAAATGGGAATGTAGCTGTGGCAATATTAGCCTGAGCGAGCTCTATGATGACTGTCTTTACTCATCACTTGGTTGCAAAGTTATGAATGACAGGGTAAGTGAAGGAAGACAAGTAGACACATAAGAGTCATTTCTTGACTCTCTGAGGAAGGGGCATCATCTAGAGTAGGGTATTCCAAAATCCTAAAGGAATCATCTTGCTATACTGAATTTTCTAGGTGGCAAAATTATCTCATTTGACCCACAGCAGCCAGGTAGCACTAGTGGTAAAAAAAAAACTTGCCTGCCAATGCAGGAGATGTAAGAGACTCAGGTTCAATCCCTGGATTGGGAAGATCCCCTGGAGGAGGCATAGCAGCCCACTCCAGTATTCTTGTCTGGAGACTCCCATGGACAGAGGAGCCTGGTGGGCTACAGTCCATGGAGTCACAAAGAGTTGGACACGACTGAAGCAACTTAGCACACGTGCACAGCCAGATGGAACTTAGAAAGGCAGTGAAAAGCTGCTCAACTGAATGCAAGTCACATGACTAGCAGCATGTCAGTGGCAAGTTCAAGTGAAGATGCTACAGAAGAGCAATTCGCCCTGTGTTTGAGAATCCTCAGCGCAATGGAAAATGCAGTACCTGCTCTGTCACACAGTGACCCTCAAACCCCTCATTTTTCCTGGGAAGCTGAATTCAAAAGGTTAAAAAAAAAAAAAAGATAAAAGTCTCTAGTAGATAAATTTTATCAGAGCCTAGTATTAAGAGCTGTAGAAGCCACAAGGTTCCCATGATACAGTCTCAGCAGAGTAGACCCTGTTAAGGGAGTGACAGAAAATTTGTACCAAGACAAACACCAGAAGAATTGGCCTACAATTCATGAAAATGATGTCTGCACTTTGACCTGAAGAAAATCAGCTAAATTTGTAACAGCTGGTGTATTTGTATATGCGATTGAGAATGAATTTCATTTTTTAATTTCTCTGAATTATACATAAGACTCAGAAGATGCTCTCTATGCCTAGAAGCCAACCCACTGGGATAACCGGGCCTACGGAATTCCTTTGCCCATGGCCCCTACTTGCTAACAGACTGGCAGCCTGGCCACAGGGTCTGGTCATTGCTCCCAGGGCAGCGGTGGGTATAGTGTCAGCAGTTGCAAAATGAAAGCCCCTTACCTCCTCTTCATCCCTCCGCAGCCCCACCCCCACCCCCATCACTCCACTCACCATTGATGTTCAGGAAGGGGAAGGTGTCCTGGATGGGGACGTGGTGCTGTGACTGGTCCAGCTCATCTTCCTCATCTTCTTCATCCACATCATTGTCTTTCTCATCCCAAGGAGCAGACCCAGTGGATCCTACCCGAAAAACAGACGCACAAGCCCACAAGCTAGCCGCTCACTTTTCACTGTCATCCTGGTAGCTGACCCACTGTTCAAGCTAGCCACTGCCAGCACAGAGGCTCCTGGGGTTCAGCATGCACCCCCAATGCCCCGGCCAAAGTGTGGGGACCAAAGGTGTTTGCCCCCCCTTCCAGCTCCTTCTCTAGAACCCTAATGTAAGCTCTCATCCCCTCCCCTACCCAGGAGCTGCACACCCTATTCCCTTCTCCTAGAAAACTTTTAACTTCTCCTCTAAACCTACTGGCGAAGAAGGCAATGGCACCCCACTCCAGTACTCTTGCCTGGAAAATCCCATGGATGGAGGAGTCTGGTAGGCTGCAGTCCATGGGGTCACAAACAGTCGGACACGACTGAGCGACTTCACTTTCACTTTTCACTTTCATGCGTTGGAGAAGGAAATGGCAACCCACTCCAGTGTTCTTGCCTGGAGAATCCCAGGGACAGCAGAGCCTGGTGGGCTGCCGTCTATGGGATCGCACAGAGTCGGACATGACTGAGGTGACTTAGCAGCAGCAGCTAAACCTACTGGGATGCATTAGCATCCCTTTTAAGGACCCAAGGACCACAACTTCTCTCCTTTGTAAACTTAATGTGAGGACAGAACCTTCCCTCAAGGCGGGGCCTCCCTAGATTCACTGGGGGTCAAGTCTAAATTATCTGGCTCTTAGTTGGATCTTACCCTACAAATTCAATGACATTCACCCATTATTTATAAAAAGAACTTAACAGCTTTTAGAATGTCATGTTAATTGAGTCTTAGAACAGCCTTTGAAATAGGCAGGAAAGATGAGATCCCAGGTTTATAATGGAAGAAACTGGGGCTCAAAAGGTCAAAGGACTTGATTCAAAGTCCCATGGTAGCCAAGTGAAAAGAACCAGGTTTAGAACTCAGACCTTCCAAGTTTTAATCCCTCCTTATTCTAAACTCTATGGCCTCTCTTCTTGATGAGCCCAGAGAGAAGCTATTTTTACAGAACTCTATGCTCCCTCTACTTTCTAATGCTTTAGTGTTCCACTAGATAGCAGGAACACCTTGCTGCGTTTATATCTTTTGTTCTCTGAGCCTCTCTAGGGACAGGATTTCTTGTTCAGCTGTCATAAACATCCTAAGTGAGGCAATTTTCAAGCTGACTATCTCTTGAAGGATCTAGCCGGGAACCCAGCACACTGTCCACCTTCTTCCCAGCAGCTGGGGCCTCACCTGGGTTAATGATCGAGCCCTGGGGTTGGGGGATGTCACACACTTGATATATCTTCACTGGGTTCATGGGCACCTCCTTGGTGCCATCATACATCAGGTTGAATTCTCTGCTCTTGTTGAGAGCACAGCGGAGCTGGGCCTTCCATTTAGCTGGGTCAGGGTCATCCACCCCTTCCTGGTACTTCCCTGTCTCCACAGCCCAGGCCTGGAGGACAGGAAACTGCAGTGAATACCTGCTGTTGCTCAGACATGCTGCAAAGCGTGCCCACCCTTCCGTATGCAGACAGACACACTCAGCCCCGCCTGGCCGCCCCATCGTCCCAACCCCAAGTGTACAGAGGCTGCAGCGGGAAACACCACCCTGGAGGACCAGGCGAGAGAGGGCCGGAGTGAGAGTAAACCAGATGCAAATATAATCTCGTGAAAAGAGAAGCCTTATCTCAAGCTTTGGTGCCAGTTGGTAACTAAAATGACCATAATGAAGGGCTGAAAATAAAGAAACATCTGAAACAAATACACACGAAGATACTAATGGTAACTTTGAAAGCGGGATTGCAGATAATTTATTTTGTTTTGTTTTACTTCTTTTTTGACATGAGTTGCTTATATAACAAGAAGAAAAAGGAAGATGGCATATGATATGAAGAGTGTGGTCTTGCTGTTCCCTCCCCCGCCTTCCGTCTTCAATCTGATGCACAAATAACTGCAGAAACCAAGTGCCTTTAGGACTAAAATAGCCTGCAGGAGGGCAGGACACGCACTCTGAGAATTCAACTCGCCTCAGCGGGCGGCAGAGGGCCTCAAGTCCTAATAAACTCACATCGCCTGCCTTTCCCTACTTCCTCAAACTGCCACATTGGGAACATTTCTCTGGAAACACCAGTGGCTGGTGGCCTGGGCCAAACCCACTGTGGCCTTGCCTCTCCAGTTTTCAGTTTCCAGGTCTAACAGGCATCCCCGTGTCTGCTTCATGGGATATCCGCCCTTCCCCACCGTGAACATACTTTCCATGTCTGCGCTTTCTTCAGGGCTGTGTAGTACGTCCTGGTGCAGAAAAGGGGGATGTCGTCTGCCGAGGACTCGAGATCGGGAAGCACACGGCAGCCTGTTCAAGCTGACGGGGCCCGTCGCTCGTCCAGTCCCACCTCTGATCCTCAAGCCCAGACGGAGTTTTTCGCTGAGCATTCTGGTCTCCCTCAGTCACTCCCTGCAGAGCCTCGCAGTCACGAGGAAGCTTCTTCCAATGGCCAACCTGAATCCTTCTCCTCCAATTCACTCACTTCTTCCTATCCTCTTCTGGGGCCAGGGGGGCTCCCCTCCTTGCTGTGCAGTATGGAGTGAAGAGGGCTGACAAGGCTGCTGCCCTCAGTCATGTAGCAGGCTCCATTGCATCCAGCCCCCGGTAGGAGATCTCCACCTCACTGGTCCCCAGTGTCAGAGAGTCCTATCTCCAGTCGCGCCTGGCGGTGCCTGGCAGCTGCCTCTCCGTTTTCCCCTCCATTTGTTTGACCTCCAGGTCCACTCCCCTTCTGGACCCACTCAGCTGGCTTGGGCAGTGCTGACTTTGGCACAGGTCTGCAAATTTCTGTGGCTCCCTGAATCCCTGCCCCTCCATGGAGAGCAGCCAAACTAACCCAGAGCCCTTTCTGCTCACAGCACAGCCACCCCCCAGGGCCCATTCAGATGCTGTGGAGGACCTGAGGCTGATGCAGCAGAGGGTCGTATCCACCACATGACAGCCGTTGTCTTCATAAACAACCCTTGTTCAAACCCAATCTGAGATTCTGGTCACCGGGCAGGTCCCTATTTCTCTTCCAAAAATGGACACAGTCTCTGCATTTTTATGGCAATTTATGAGTCCCTTTCTAGACGTTTATTTCACTCAATGCTCACAACAATCTCGTGAGGCAGGCAAGACTGGTTTTATCCCGATTTTACCAAAGGGGAAGCTAAAGCCCAAAGAGATTATGTGACTTGTTCAAGACCATACATGTGAGTGACGGGAGTCGGATCTGAAGCCAGGACTCCCAGCTCCTGGTCAGAAGGGACTGTCTGATAATAGAGCGGGGAGCAGATAGGCCTGGGTTCAAATCCTGGCCCCACCACTTATTGGCTATGTGATTTGGGCAAGTTATGTAACCCCTCTGAGATTCAGCTTTTACATCTACAAAAGGAGGGTAACCTCCTTCCAGCATCATCAAGAACTAAATGAGATAATGCGCCTAGAGTGTGGAGCAGACACCCACTTAAGGCTGGTCATCAACTCGGCACCCTTATCTTGCCAAAGGCCTGCCAGAGCTTGGGATCTGTGAGGGCACCCTCACTCTCCTCCTGACATCCAGACCTCCCCCTAGCATTCCCCAAACAGATGCACGGCTATAACTAGGACAGAGCGGCTGCCCACAGCTACCTTTTCCTCAAGGCCTAAGGATCAAGAACATTCTCGTGAGTGGAACATTCGGGAACCAGCCTCTTTCCCCATGGCCAGCCACCACCAGGCACTTTAACAGCAAGTCTGGCTGCAGGCCAAGGCCACGGCAAGAGGCCAGACCAGGCCCATCCTCCTCTGATGCCAGCTCCAATAATTGGTGCTGGTTTCCTTACCACTTTTATATCATTATTAAATTTTTAAATTAAAAGCACTGATCTACTTTGTAAGTATTCACAGGCCAATTTTTTCTCCACCTCTCATCTCTATACCCAATATAACAGTTCTAGGATGGCTCTCCTTTGAGGTTTGAGTCCACCCCTCCTAGCCCAATCTCAGCCAGAACCTGGAGCATCAATCTTGAGAGGCTCAGGATAGAGTCTGGATTTCACTTGACTTACAGCTGCTAGTCAGGGAAAAAATGGAGAAACTCATTTCTCCGTGTTTTGGAGGTGCAGAAACTAAAGTTACTCAAGAGACAGAAGACTGACCAGCACAGAGAAGTTGGTCTGGAGCAGAGGCACAGGTTCCAGAGTTACAAACCACATAATAGCCCTTCCCACAACTACCTTCTCACTGACTTCCGTCTTAGATTTTGGTTTCACTTACATTTTATAAAATGCCATGTGATTCAATCTTGTTTTCAGTTAAGCAAAATAACTCTCACATCCGAGCTATTCTTTACTTAAGAAAACATTTGTAGAATAAAAACGTGTAATTAAATCACCATTCATTTTTTTAAGATGGCTCAGTGGTCAAGAACCTGCCTGCCAATGAAGGAGATGGGGGTTTAATCTCTGGGTTGGGAAGATGCCCTGGAAGAGGAAATGGTGACCCACTCCAATACTCTTGCCTGGAAAATATCCCATGGACAGAGGAGCAAGGAGGGCTACAGTCCATGTGTCGCAAAGAGTCAGACACGACAGAGCACGCATGCATCGATGGATGGGACAAAATGTTTTAATACCAAAAGAAACTTGCAGAGGGCCCTCAACACCCATTCTCCGGGCTGTTAGGAGCCTGCTACCACTCAGTAGTTCTGCCTGGGTCTGCATAGCCGTTTCCAAGCCAGAGCAAGAGCCTTGAGTGAGTGAAAGATTGACTGCTGGCTGACCCTCCAGAGCTCCAGAACAGCTCCAGCCTACAGGCAATTAACAGGAGCATAGCCAATCACACGTGGCATCCCTTGGGAGGTGAGCTGAGTACCTTCGACCGATGGGAAAGAATAAACGGCCTCAACCGTAATAACAGACATGCCCCAACAAGAGAAATCACTATGCCTGCTAAGTCTGTCCCCCCACTCGCATCAACAATATTCTGCTGCATCAGCATCTTGGATCAGTACCTTCTTCACGCCAAAATTGAAAACAAGACAACAAAAAACCACAAAGGTCTGAGAACTGGAAAACATTTCAAATGAGATGGTAAAAGAAGACCTTTACCTTGAAAATGGTATTTTCCTCCTCTTGCTGGGGGCTGTGCCGGGTGGCATGTTTCCAGGGAATCTGGAAGCGTTTGGAGTCCCTGTGTAGCCAGATGAGCCCCGGGTACAGGCCACTATCCACTTGGGCCACAAGCCAGGGCTTCAGCCGAACTCTGCGGGGGTGGAGGGCCATGATCTGGGTTGCGGGGAGGGGGAGAAGTGGGGAGACAGAATTAGGCCAGCCCCTGGGAAAAGTTCCCAGCCACTGTTCCCATATGATAGAGCTACAGTTTCATTAGATTACAGCAAAGAAACTAAATATGGGAATAAACTGTGCCAGGTGGGGAAGAAAAGAAAAGAAGTTAAAAGGTTCTTTTGATTCTTATTCCAAAGCCATTTATTTTTCATGCTCCAGCCAAATCAGACTTATCATGTAAGTAGATCACATTTCTTCTATTTAAATCCTGAGGCAGAAAAATAAAAAGATGATGTCATCCCTGCTGGAACACAGTCCTTCCTGAAGTACCAAGGGAACAGAAGGGAAATTGCCCTTTTCAATCTCATCTCAGGAGAGGGAAGAAAAAAGTTATGGAAACAGCAAAGGATAGACAAGAACTTGAAGCGCTTGCTCTCTTTTTAGATAACTACGGAATGACAGCATCGTGATGAGACAGAAGTAGGCAAAGGGGTGGGTCCTGGTTGCAAAGTCCTCACTTACATAGATGAGCAGGCAGAGTATCCACAGGAATCTGAGAGCTGGGCCTCAAGTCAGGTTTCCTTTCTCTGGGCCACCGGAAGGTTCTGTACAGGGTTCGGGGGTGGGGAGGGAAGGGGAGTCTGAGCTGGTTATCCCTAGAACAATCCAGTGCTCTTGTAACTGAGTCTGGTAAAGCTCAGAAGCCCTGGAATAATCAAATATCACAGTGCCTAAACCTAGAGTACTAAAAACAGTCATGAGACAAGCTCCCTTCTGTTAGGACAGCCTCCTCACCTGGGTCTGTTTATCTCCCCCACAGAGGCTGAGTGGAACTCATTGGCTACAGGAGCCAGCCTGGGTAAAGTCTGCAATTGATTCTCATACAAATAGAAGGGCTTGGCGCAGCCTAGCAGATAACATTTGGTGCCAGCGGGGAAACAAAGGCTTGTCCCAAATGGGTGTCTAAAGGAAAGAGCAATCCCTGAAGAACTGCTTGCCTGGGATGTTGCATTTAGATTCTTTTTTGTTGTTGTTCTTATCTCACTTTGTTTTTACTTTCAGGTGAGAGATGCCTGCAAAACAACGTTCACTCAACAAATATTTGTTGTCAGCTACTGTGTGACAAACGCTAGGTCAGTTACTAAACACAATGTTTTCATCAGAGTGCCTGAAGAAATCCACGCTGGAATTGCTCAAACCCCACAAGAACCTGAGAAAAGGAAGATAAATAAGTCACCTTCCCACCTAGAAAGATTCCCACCGGGGTCGTGGTTCAGAAATCATACCAGTTGAGTCAGCTTAAGTCTCCCCTTGGAGGAGCTTAGCTGAGGGGGTGGCTGGCCCCTAACGCGTCACTGCTTTCCCCGGCCAGCCTGACAAGAAACGGGAAAACGCAAACCCAGCTGGGTCACCGGCACTTTAAGAGCAAAGCAGGACCTGCCCTCACCTGAGCCTTCTGACCCAATTACCAAGCCATGCAACTGAAACCTATCCCCGCTGGGACCAGAGCTCCCCGTGGGCAGGCGAGGTAGCGTGGGGTGTCCAAGTGCCTCCTACCCCCAGTTCTTGGCCTTGGTGTAGGTTGCTGCGAAGGGCAGCAAATCAAGCTATCAAACCCTGGAGAACATTTACCTTATAAGGAGGAGGGAATGCATATCCTCCGCAGGGTAAGTTCTAGCCTTCCCTGCCTGGCCTGTGGTAATGGGGGGGATGGGGCGAAGGAAGAACCAAGAGAACCGGAAATGGGTGGCAAATGGTCCACCTAATGAGGGGCTTTTGAGAAGATCTATTGCAATACGTCAGCCCCTTCCTATAGTGTTCCCTGGTGGCTGAGGAGGGAAAGAATCTACATGCAACGTGGGAGACCCGGGTTCGATCCCTGGGTCAGGAAGATCCCCTGGAGAAGGGAATGGCAACCCACTCCAGTATTCTTGCCCGGGAAATCCCATGGACAGAGGAGCCTGGTGGGCTGGAGCCCGTGGGGTCGCAAAGAGTCGGACACAACTGAGTGACTAACACAACTTATTGCAATATGGTCAGTCCTGTGTCTAGGACTGGCAGACATGTGAAATCCACCTCTTGAAGGATCTTGGGCTTTGAAGAAGAGAGTTCCTCCTAGTTGATCCACAGCACATCAAGAGAAAAATTAAGGCAACCAAGCCAACACAAGGCAACAAGCACACAGAGTGATGGGAGGGAGAAGCCGCCACCCGTAGAGATCAGTGATTAAGATCTAGAGCCCGTGTTCTCAGCATTCTCCCAAGGTGGCAGCATGCAGGGGCAACCCTGCCCAGCCTCCTCCTCCCTGCCCCACCTCCATCACAGCTAACCCTCCCCATCTTCTCAAAGCCGACCAGTATCTCCACCTGCCACCCAGTAACTAAGACTACAAAAACAGGCAGAGGGAAAATTGGGAGGCAACCAAAATAACAGAGAAAAACAGCTAATCAGACATTCATAGGCTGCAGTATCAAGCAGCAATTAACATCGAGGCATCTGAAGAATTTTTGTTGGATTTGAGAAAATGTTTATATATGTACTTAAGAGGGAAAAGGCATCATACAATATTGACTGGATAGTATCTCCTCCATCTTGTAACATAACATGCACTTGTGTATATATGCACATAGAATTTTTAAAAGGGGTAGAAATAAGATATCGATCCAACAAGAAGTTCTTAGTCATTACCCAAGTAGTTACCTTAGTGATGGTAGGATTGTGGGTGACTTTCAGGCTTCCCTACATACTTTTATACGATTCACATTTTCCTACAATGACATGTTTTGATTCATAATTTAAAAACAGAACACTACAAGTAATTTTTTTTTTTTAACCACAGGAAGCTAAGGCATTTCTTGGCCACTGGGAGGTAAAAAAGATGATAGCCTTCAGCTAGCAGAAACCATGGTAACAACAATCCTCTATATCTACAAAGGCTTTATAGTTTTCACGTACGCTTTTGCTTAATGTGTCTGACTTCAATCTCATGATCTAGAAGTAGTATTGTTATCATCCCCATTTTATAGCTGGGTTAACTGAGGCACAGCAAAGTGTTTTATCTGGGGCCTGGACCCAATACTTCTGAGTCAGAGTGTGCTGTACCATAACCTGCCACTGCACCCAGCCTTCCAAGTTTCTCCCTTCTTCTATAAACCAAAAACATCGACAAAGATCCAAGCAGCACAGAGGGCCAACAAAATGCTTAGGAAGGAGAGTGCATAACATGCACCCTTAAACACACCTAAACCAAAGTTTTCTTTCAAAACACTCTTGCCACCCAAATCCCAAGGCCCACAGAACAACCCTAGCCTAGTTGAATTCAGCTCTGGTTATCTCTAGCCACCATCATAGCAAGGTTCAAGGCCTGAGTCTCCATCAGGTATTCAACCAGCCACAAAACAAAGATGCTAACCCAATCACTCCCCTCACACTGGGCACTGAGCACAGATGCTTTCAACCTCCCCAAGGCATGAACTATCCTCTCTCACACCCCCAATCCAGGGAACAGGTCCCCTAGACACACCCGCACTGCCATCTCTGCAGCCCCTGCCCAGACTAGTTTCCAGGAACAAGGCCACCCTGAAGCCGAGATTCAACTGTCAATGATTTTGCTCAGAGTAAAACACACACATCCTCATTTCTTGCAGACAGGCCTCAGGGGATGGTCCTGCTTTTTTTCTCCCTCCTCCTGGAGGGACCTGAAATGCCATCTACCAAGTTCCCCAGTCTTTCCTCCATTTAGTTCAGCCCTGTTTAGGGGTAAATTCTAGGCCTCTACTCATAATTCTTATTCTTAAGCATAATTCTTATGCTTGATTGAAGTTGGGGGCTGGAGGGCTAGCGACCCTGTGTGGGGTGCTGTTGTCAAGCGTTATACAAACATCTAAGCCTAACGTGCTGTCCTGGGTCGGCACCCCGCCTTCACCAACCCCTGCTCAAACGCCTTCTTCCTCTCCCTTCCTGGTTTCCACTTTTGACAGCCACCAAGAGAGCAGGGTCGCGTCGGGATGACCCCTTTACCACACAGAAGGCTCCCTGTGAACAGCGGCACCCCGGGCCTGCTTTCCAGCCCGGCCTGGAAGACTTTCCCCTCTCCCGCACACCCGCCTTCCAGCCCCTTCAGGCGAAGAGAGCCTCACCCCCAGAGCAACCACACCCGGCGCCACCCTCCCCAGCACCTCGTTTGGCTACTTGGAAATCCACGGGTGTCTCCCAGGCTCAGGGCGAGGGGTCTGACGGTGCTAAACAAATTTCCAGGAGAGAAAACAAACCGGCCGAAGCTACTGGTCTCCCCGACCCTCAATTTCCCAAAACACCCACCAAGATTAAGGGCCGGCCGGCCGGCCTGGGAAATCCCCTCTTTGGGCAGCGAGGGCTGGCGGAGTGGCGAGCCGGTAGGACCAGAGGGGTGGAGGCGCCCTAGCGCGCCCGTACGGTGGGTGGGTGGAGGCTGGGAGCCGCGCACTCTAGCTGGGCGGGGAGGGAAAGGAAGTGGACCGAGGCGAGGGGTCGGAAGGGTCCGGCGATCCCAAGCTGGGGCTGACCATCCAGTAGCCACCTGGATCACAGGGACGGACACCCAGCCCTAGAGGACATCGCCCGACGCACAGATATCCCTGAGCAAACTCTCCTCACCCCTACAGGCTCTAGAGGGGACCCTTCACCAGCGGGCGTGTCCTGCCTTCCCCAAGCTAGTCTCCGGACTTGTGGCCTTCCCACCTGTCTTCAATCCGGCTGCCAGAAGCGAACGTCCCTCCGAACCAAGTCCCCAGGTACGATCACCAGCCGCCACCGCGCTCCTCGACCCGTAGGGCGAGCAACGTCTGGCTGTGCGCTGGTAGGCACTGCGGGCTCGGCTCCCCGCCCCGCGCCGGCCCTCACCTGCCCGGCCCAGGTGCGCCAGGCTCACGTCAGCGCCTCGCCCGGGAACGCCGCGGCCCCCACCTCCGCCGCCCGGCCCCGCCTCCCAGGTGCGGCCCCGCCTCCCAGGTGTGGCCCCGCCTCCCGGGTGCGGCCACGCCCCACGCGTCCGGGATTGGCAGGTGGCGAGAAACATGATACTCTGTGTTCCTGGGAGGCCCAGGCCCTCTCAGCGCCTTCCCCACCGCCCTGCCCTGCTTCTCATTCAGGCTGAGAAAGTTAACGCCCGGATTCAGGTCTAGACCTGACCCCTCGGGGCTCGTGGGCTTGTGCACTGGAAGCGACTGCGAGGAAATCTAAGTCGAGAAGATTTAGATCTAAATCGAGAAGGGGCCTCTCCTCCCTTCTGCCCCATAAGCACCCCTTCGATATGGAGGCGGTGCTAGTAGGAAAGAACCTGCCTGCCAACACAGGAGACATGAGAGACACTGCTTCAGTCTCTGGGTCGGGAAGATCCCCTGGAGAAGGGCATGGCAACCCACTCCAGTATCCTTGCCTGGAGAATCCCATGGACAGAGGAACCTGGCGAGCTACAAGTCCATAGGGTCACAAAGAGTTGGACACAACTGAAACGGCTTAGCACGCACGCGTGGAGTCAGAGATTCTCAGTTCAGTTCAGTTCAGTTGCTCAGTCGTGTCCGACTCTTTGCAACCCCATGGACTGCAGCACGCCAGGCTTCTCTGTCCATCACCAACTCCTGGAGTTTGCTCAAACTCATGTCCATTGAGTCGGTGATGCCTTCCAACCGTCTCATCCTCAGTCAGCCCCTTCTCCTCCTGCCTTCAATCTTTCCCAGCATCAGGGTCTTTTCAAATGAGTCAGTTCTTCACATCAGGCAGCCAAAGTATTGCAGCTTCAGCTTCAGCATCAGTCCTTCCAGTGAATATTCAGGACTGATTTCCTTTAGGACTGACTGGTTGGATCTCCTTGCAGTCCAAGGAACTCTCAAGAGTCTTCTCCAACACCACAGTTCAAAAGCATCAGTTCTTCAGCGCTCAGCTTTCTTTATAGTCCAACTCTCACATCCATACATGCCTACTGGAAAAACCACAGCTACAAGTCCATAGGGTCACAAAGAGTCGGACGCAACTGAAGTGACTTAGCACGCACGCATAGAGTCAGTTAACTACAAATAAGGGTTTAGAGATTCTGGGTTGGCCCTGTTACCTGTGGGCCTGTGTGAGTGGAGCAGGATGTGGGGAAGGGATACAGGACACTTAGTCCCTTCTGAGGAAAGCCCTGTGGCTTCCAGGACAGGAATTCTGCTTCTACTCTGCCCCTTGCTGCTGTGACCCTGAGTGAGTTCCTTAGCTGCTTGGTTTCGATTTCCTCATCTATTCAATGAGAATAATACTCCTGCCTTTTCCAAATACCGTCTGGTAATGATTAAAAGCATGGCCTCTGCAGCCAACTATTGGGATTCAAATCCAACTCCATCAGTTACTATAGACTTGGGCAAGTTTTCCTAAGCTGTCTCCTCTTCAGTGTCTTATCTGTGAAAAGTGAAAGTGAAAGTCACTGAGTCGCTTCCAACTCTTTGCAACCCCATGGACTATATAGTCCATGGAATTCTCCAGGCCAGAATACTGGAATGGGTAGCCTTTCCCTTCTCAAGGGGATCTTCCCAACCCAGGGATCAAACCCCAGGTCTCCCACATTGCAGGCGGATTCTTTACCAGCTGAGCCACCAGGAAGCCCATCTGCAGAAGGATGTAAATAATCATAACTACCTCAAAAGGGTATTGTGAGTATTCAAAAAATTACTTCATATGAAGTGATTAGAATGATATTTGGCACTTCCCAACGGCAGTATAAATACCATTTTTATCGATGGGAAGATAAAAAGTACCAGAAAGGCAGTGCCTCACAGAATGAACGGACATCTCCTACTATTAATTTTTATTTATTTATTCATTTTTAAATACATATTTTCATTTATTTATTATGAATGATTATTATGAACGATTGTAAATGGTTCACTTATAATCGATTGTTTCTGTTATCCATGTGCAGCGCTTGGTGTTCTTTGCTGCATGTGGGCCCTCTCTGGTTGCGAGCGGGGGCTGCTCTTCATTCAGCGTGTGGGCTTCTCATTGTGGTGGCTTCTCTTGTTGCGGAGCACAGGCCCCAGAGCACAGGCTTCAGCTGCAGTGCGTGGTCTCAGTAGCGTTGGCATCTGGGCTCAGTTACTCCAGGGCATGTGGGATCTCCCCAGACCAGGGATCAAAGCCGTGTCCCCTGCACTGGCAGGTGGATTTTTAACCACTGGACCAGCAGCAGACATTTCTTAGTATTACCTGAAATTCAAGGCCTGTATGTCCCCTAATGGGTGCCTGATAAACATCCCCTCACCTTTCCCACTGCAGAGAACCTCAGTCCATATAGAGTGCATACGTACAGTGAGCTGAGTACCAGCGTGTGGGATGCTGCACCACTGGGCTGTCACAGGTAAGAAGGGGCACAAGCAGGGTGCTTAGGTTTTGGAGTTTAAAGCAATGAGTGAGAGACCGTGGTGAAGTAGTGTTATGGACTGAACTGAGTTCCCTAAATCCAGATGTTGAGGTCCGATAACCCCTCGTGTCTCTGAATGTGCTCTGACTTGGAGATAGCGTCTTCACAGAGTTAAACAAGTTAAGATGCAGTGATTAGAATAGGCCCTAATCAGATATGACTGGTGTCCTTCTACAAAAGGGAAATTTGGACATAGAGACAAATAGACACTGAGGAAAGAGGATGTGAAGAGACACAGCGAGGAGACATCCATCTGCAAGCCAAGGAGAGAAATCTGGGACAGACCCTCCCTTCCCTCGAAGTCCTCAGAAGGAACCAACCTTACTGAGACCCTGATTTTGAACTTCTGGCCTCCAGAACTGTGAGACAATACATTTCTGTGGTCTAAGCCACCCAGTCTGTGCTCCATTGTTTCAAATGCAAACTAATTTGGAAACTAGCAAACTAATATAGCTCGGTTGGAGAGCTCCAGATTGGTAATAATGCGGACTGGATTCCTAGTCCCAGTTCAGCCTAGGGACATGGCCAGTAAAGGCCTGGAAAGGCAGCAAGGTCCAGAGCCTGCATCAGCCACTGCTTGTGGCCACTCTAGCCTTCACGCAGGGAAAGGGGAGGGCTCTCTCATCAGCACAGCCAGCCTATTACCGCGGATGAGCTCACTGGACAAGCTGTATCTTCCATCTGGCCCAGGGCTGGGCTCCTGAGACCAAACAAACAGTCCCCTGCAGGTGTGTAAGCGGGATGTGCGGGGGAAGACCACCCAGAGAGTGTCATTTGAGGGGAACCAAAAGCCCAAAGCTGAAAGCATGAGCCCACACACAGACACTCACTTTTGCAGTAGCTGAAATTACCATAACTAAGGTGATTTCTTAGTGATCTTCTCTGGAAGACACTTTTTTTTTGTGGCTCCTTTGCAAGGCCTGCAGGGTCTTCTTCCCTGACCAGGGATTGAACACCTGAGGACACAGCAGTGACAGCTTCGAGTCCTAAGCACTGGACCACCAGGGAATTTCCTGGAAGGGGTATAGTTTAGAAGCAGAAAATTTGAGTTGGGAGGGCCCTTCAAATCCTCTAGTCTAGGGGGGAATTAGAGATGTTGCTTGACCCACAGAAGTGTTTAAACATCAGGAGATTTCACAAAACATCCAGGTCCTTAGCATCTCTTGAAGAGTTGAATGCTTGGGACAGCTTGGGTCGCCGGCTCCATCAGGCAACAGCTGCCCATTTAGAGGGAGTCTACGTGTAACAGTCAGGACAACCCCGCCCTACTGAATTCACTCCTTTACTTTAATTGCCTGATCCTGTTGGCATATGACTTTGTAACCTCTAGTCCAGATATCCCTTTTTTGAAGGTGAGAAAACTGAGGCCCCAAGAGGTCAAGTGGGTTGCTTGAGGTCACATAGTAAATTAGCCACAGAGCCAAGACTAGAACTCAAGCCCAGAGCTCTTTCCTCCTGGATCCTGTTCAGCACCCCAGCCAGAGTCCATTCTGACTGTGCTGTACTGGTTGCTAATTTTTTTTTTTAAGTTACCTATGCATCTAGACACTGTTGATACTATGGTGAACAAAGCACAGTCCCAACTCTTGTGTCACCCTACTGAGGAACCAACGAGAGGGGATAAAGCAGGAGTAATCAGGTAGAGGTCAGGAAGAACTTCCTGGCTCTTCAAATGAGAGCTGGCAAGAGGCCACCCTGAGGTCTCTTTTGCTTGAGACATACCTTATCTGCTTGGTCTGAGGAATCAGAACATCTTCTGAGTCCCTGTGAGGGCACTTTGAAGCTGAAACTCCAATACTTTGGCCACCTGATGCGAAGAGCTGACTCATTTGAAAAGACCCTGATGCTGGGAAAGATTGAAGGCAGGAGGAGAAGGGGACGATAGAGGATGAGATGGTTGGATGGCATCACTGACTCAGTGGATATGAGTTTGAGTAAACTCCAGGAGTTGGTGATGGACAGGGGAGCCTGGCGTGCTGCAGCCCGTGGGGTTGCAAAGAGTTGGACACAACTGAGCGACTGAACTGAACTGAACTGTGAGGGCTCTAGAGGAATCTGTTCTATGATCTCAAAAGAGCACTCTCGGGATTCAAACATCCCCAACGTGACTTGAACCTGCAGTGTTCCCAGCCTTTTGCCTTCTGTCCCTGCTCAGGTGAGGCACTGCTGAGTCACTCATGAGTCTGAGTTTCAGGCAGTGGGGTGTACGTTTCAGCACAGGCACCCTGATTCACAACTATAGGAAATTGGGGAATTTCCCTCTCTGGCTCCCAGGCAACTCTTAGCTGGTAGTGTTGTTTAGTGGCTAAGTCGTGTCTAACTCTTTTGCAACCCCATGGACTGTAGCCCACCAGCTTCCTCTGCCCATAGGATTTCTCAGGCAAGAATATTGGAGTGGGTTGCCGTTTCCTCCTCCAGGGGATCTTCCCAACCCATGGATTGAATGCACATCTCCTGCATTGCAGGCGGATTCTTTACCTCTGAGCCACCAGGGAAGCCCTTAGCTGGTGAGGTGGGGTCTTTTTCACGACCCTGAAGCTTTAGCCTCTGCAATATCAAACACGTGACACTAAAGCCATGTGACCCAAATCCTACTCTCTTCTTGGCAGAGTAGAGGGCATGGCAACTGGAACCTTTCCCAATGGCTCAGTACAGTGGAGAGTGTTCCTGGAAGCAGTGACAGCAAATAAGCTCTGAGACTAGCCTGAGCATCCATGGGGCTGCTAAAGAAGGGGTGGGGACTGCACGCTAAACAGTCCAATTGTCTGCTCTATCAGAGGAACTCAGACCCCAGCCAGCCTCTGGAAGGCAATTCGGGAGCCCATCAGGTCTATCCCAGGTCCTTTCTGTGCCCTGGTTTATCTCTGGCTCCATCAAGGGTTTCAAGGGACTCGGCTACGATGAGCCTGACACAATGCCTGAACCACAGCCTAAATTATAATGCATTTTGGCGTTGCCTCTTCCTCTGTCCCCTTTCCCGCCATAGACTGCACCCCAGAATGCCATCCAAATCCTAGAAGCATTGAGATTTCTGCAGCAGAAATAAATCCATAAATGAATCCCACGTTCCAACCTAGACAATGACATAGACTTTGGCTCGAGACTTTAGGAGAATTCCCAAGAACGTGTTCACAGTTATTTGTTTCTGACTCTCTTTTTATCCATGGACCAAGCTGAGCCCTGGTAAGTGTTCTCAGAGAAGCAGCTTTCTTCATTCCAAACTTGGGTCTGTATGAGAGGAGGAGGAGGAAAAACAAGACTCAGTAACTCCCTTGGAAATACAAGAGTCTCCTTCCATCTCCCCTGGCAAAGGACACTTTAGACCTGCAGACCAAAGAACCAAATAACAAGTTACAAGCACCTTGAACATGAGGGTTCATAGTCCCCATTTCAGATACGCTGCCCTCCTGGGATAGAGCAGTGTTGTGATTCTAACTTCACGGTCAGCACCAAACAACCGATCCTGTGCTTATCAGCGGCTGTGAAAGAGATCCTGGATATGAAAGCTCTCTGAAATTGACAAGTGGGTGGGAGGGCTTCTTACTCCCATTATCTACTTTTTGTTTCCTTCTGTAAATCATTCTCTCCACACCTCAGTCAAGTCCTTGGGGGCAGCAAGGCACAGGCCAGACAGAAATTCCGGTAAGCCACGAGCTCCCAGCACAGGGCCAGGAGCAGGGTAAACTCCAGGGGCACAGGACAGTGTGTTGACTTCAGAAAAATAAGTTGTCTGGGGATACAGGATCTTTGGGGGGCAGTGTGGTGAGAAACTGGATTTTTTTGTTGTTGTTCAATGAGACTGATTGACCGAATGTGTTTTATCTTGTCTCCTTCCCCAGGCCATTCCAGTAAAATGACAATGAAGGAATTTTAAAAAGGGGGGGGTGGTGGTGGTATTATCCCATAAGGTTAAGAGAGGACAAAAGCACAAGCAGGGAGATAAGACGGGATGAAAGATTTCAACAGAAAATGTTAGGAGATGAAATATTATTTCAACAAAAACAAGGAGTGGGGAGGTCTGATATTTTGATTATAAAGCTTTCAGTACTATTTGATTTTAAAGCAGATAGACATAAAATTTAAGGAAAGTTTTATTATGAGGACTTCTTTTGAAAGAAAGGAGAAAGAGCCCCTGGGAGTCAGGAGAGGTGTGGGTGTCAAATCTTCCTTTGGTAGGTGGTGACACCAGAGCTTGTCACTGTCGCTGTCTGAGCCCAAGCCCCTTCCTCTGAAGGAGCCGAACAAATCCCACAGTTGCCTCCTAGTCCTAACAATCCTCATTTCTACAGGTAAGTTCTCTGGGCATAACTGTCATCCCCAGAAAAACCTGAACTTTGGAATGAGTCCAAACTTGTCTCGAATTTCCCTCCTTGCAATTCCTAGCTGTGTGAACTGGCTGGGCCTTGGTTTGCTCAGCTCACGCACGAGGATACTGCCCACGTCTCAGAACTGGCAAGAGGATTCATTGACATAAGTCAAGCAGTAAGTGTTCCTTTTCTCCACCGCTGCACCTCCCACCTTTAGGCAGGGATCTGGCACCAGGCATTGGCTTAGTTAAAACCCGGAGGGTTCAGAAATGAGTTTGGTTTGGTTTTGGTTTAGTTGCTAAGTCATGTCTGACTCTTTACGACCCCATGAACTGTAGCCTGCCAGGCTCCTCTGTCCGTGGGATTCTCCAGGCAAGAACACTGGAATGGGTTGCCATTTCCTTCTCCAGGGGATCTTCCTGACCCAGGAATCAAACCCAGGTTTCCTGCATTGCAGGCAGATTCTTTACTGACTGAGCTATGACAGAAATGAGTTACAGTATATTTATCCTTGGGGCAGAGAGGACAGTGAAGCACCTCATTTCTGTTGATTGGATTACAGGCAAGGTCCAAGTGTGGATGTCAGAGCCTAGTGAATAATTCCTTTGGGGAGATGTCCTTAACTAAAGGGCAGACAAGGGAGGGCATAAATGAGAGGTTCTTTGACCAAGTACCTGCCCCCCCCACCCCTCCATCCCTCCACCCCTCCGCTGTGGGAACTTTCTCTTTGCAGAGTCTACATACCCAGCCTCAACCTAGATTAGCCTCCTATTCAATTACTTGTGGTTCTGCTGAAAAGGTAAAGATGGTGTCCACAGGGATTTCTACTCTCTTGAGTGTCTCTGGACTTGCGCACTGATTTCCACACTATGGGCTCCCTTCCACACTAATGTTTTTTTACATCACTTGAAACTTTAGCTGTATAGCAGTCAAAAAGGTCATCCAATCTGGAGGCTGTCCTTGGTCGCTTACAGCCTGAACCACATCTCAGTTCTCGCAGCCTGAATCCCAATTGGTCTGAGCTAAGCTGAGTCCTACAAGGTGACTAAGCAAGATAGAGTGTTAACCCAATCCAGGAAGAAAGAGAAGATATACATACAAACATAGGAGTTTGGCATTAATCTCATGTTTTAGATAGACTTACCAGACCGCGAGAACCTGAGAGTCAAGATCAAAAAAGGATCAATATCTTTTCTAAGACGGACACAAACCAGAGCCCTGGGTCCATCCCACGTGAGACACAAGCATCATTCCTTCATTCATCCTTCAGTAAATATTTATTCAATGCCTCCTATTCGCCGGACAAAATCCCTACCATCAGGAAACTTACTGCCTCCTATTGTCTTCCTCTACGCCTACTGAAGCCCTCTGTTTAAACTTTCACTTATATATCCTTCTACTATTGTGGCACCCCCTCTCCTATCCCCCCCGCCTCCACCCCCACCCTAATCTCTCCTAAGGCCCTTTGTGAGCTCTAATCAGTTATTTTCCTGGTCAAAAACATTCTGTGAGACTTAGAGGAGGAACTTACAGTTGCCAGGGGGAAGGAATAGTTAGGAAGTTTGGGATGGACACATACACGCTGCTCTGTTTAAAACAGATAATCAACCAGGACCTCGTGTACAGCACAAGAGACTCTGTTCAATGTTATGTGGCAGCCTGGATGGGAGGGGAGTTTGAGGGAGAATGGAAACAGGTACACGTATGACGTTCACCTGAAACTCTCACAATATTGCTAATTGACCATATTCCAATATAAAATTAAAGTTTTTTAAAATTCTGTGACTTCTCAATGTTTATTGAGTCAAGAACCTTGTTTCACTCATCCAACAAATGTTTACTGTGTATCTACTGTGTGCCAAGCTCTGTTCAAGGTGCTGGGGATACAGCAGTGAGCAAGAGAGATAAAATCTTCTGTTCCCTTCATGGTTATATTCCAGTGGTGGAGACAGACAGTAACCAAGATAAACAAATACAGTAAGTAAAGTCAGTTGGTGATAAGTTCTAAAAACAAAAAGGGCTTCCCTTGTGGCTCAGCTGGTAAAGAATCTGCCTGCAATGCGGGAGACCTGGATTCAATCCCTGGGTTGGGAAGATCTTCCGAAGAAGGGAAAGGCTACCCACTCCAGTATTCTGGCCTAGAGAATTCCGTGGACTGTATAGTCCATGGGGTTGCACAGAGTTGGACACGACTGAGGGACTTTCACTTTCACACTTTCAGGAAGAAGAGAGGGTGAGCGAGAAGTAAAATTTTAGATAGACTTACCAGAGAGAAGACGACAATCTGAGTAAAGATCTAAGATAGTGAACCCTGGGGGTAGCAGAGGGAAGACGGTTCCAGGAAGAGAGGCTGGCAAGGGCAAAGGCCCTGCGGTGAGAGCACACTTGCCCAATAAAGGATGAGCAGAGAGATCAGAATGAAGCCCAGTGGCTGGCGGAGAGTGGGGAGAGAATAGAGGTTGTTGGGATATGAGATTTGAGATCTGATAGCTGCAGCTTTCACTCTGAGGGGGCCAGGGGGCCACTGGGGCTTTTGAGCAGAAGAGTGACAAGGGGTGACTTGTTTTGCAGGATCTCTCTGGCTGCTGTTTATGGTGGAGAGAAAGGAGAAAAGGGCCAAGCAGAGAGACGAGTTGAAAGGCTCGTTGCTGGCCCTCATCTGTTTGTCCAGTCGCATCCCTTACTATTCCACTGCCCTGCTGCCCTGATCGACGCTTCTCCCTGAACACACTTTGCAGCTGCTGACCTATCACCCTTGATGAAGCGGCCTCTACTTGAAATAATCGTCACAACCGGAATAATAGCTGCTGCTTATCCAGCATCCATAATTCCATTCGATTTAAGTGTTGTCTAATTTCACTTACAGACATGATTTCGTAAATGTTTCTATTTTGTCCCTATTTCTTGGGAAAGCTGAGGCTTTTTACAAGTTGTTACCAATGGGAAGGTCCCTGGGCCCAATCATAACATATAGAACCATTGACACCGCTTTGTTCTCAGGTGAACCATTTGATTTCTTTGTGGGTCTCCAGACCGTGCGACCCTCTGAGCAATTCCTCACAGGAATGACGCACAAAAGGAGAGGAAGATGTTTAAGATGACCCTTCAAGATCAACATCAATTATCTGCATAGAAAAACCAAAGCAAAAGACATTTTAGGCAAAGAGAATAGCACTGCAAAGCACCACGTAGAATGGTCAGGAAGTTGCAGTTTGCTGGCAAGTAGCATTTATAGGGAGGCATTAAGCAGGAAGCTATGACCAACCTAGACAGCATATTAAAAAGTAGAGACATTACTTTACCAACAAAGGTCTGTCTAGTCAAAGCTATGGTTTTTCCAGTAGTCATGTATGGATGTGAGAGTTGGACTATAAAGAAAGCTGAGCGCTGAAGAATTGATGCTTTTGAACTGTGGTGTTGGAGAAGACTCTTGAGAGTCCCTTGGACTGCAAGGAGATCCAACCAGTCCATCCTAACGCAGATCAGTCCTGGGTGTTCATTGGAAGGACTGATGTTGAAGCTGAAACTCCAATACTTTGGCCACCTGATGTGAAGAACCAACTCACTGGAAAAGACCCTGATGCTGGGAAAGATTGAAGGCGGGAAGAGAAGGGGCTGACAGAGGATGAGATGACTGGATGGCATCACCGACACGATGGACATGAGTTTGAGCAAACTCCGGGAGTTGGTGATAGACAGGGAGGCCTAGCGTGCTGCAGTCCATGGGGTCACAAAGAGTCCGACATGACTGAGTGACTGAACTGAACTGAACTGAACTGGTTAGGCAGGAAACGGAATTGAAAGGCCTTGAAGATTATAGCAAACAGCTGGACTTTCTCTCGTTTACAGTGAGGGAGCATCAGCAGGTTTAGATAAACAAAAACATTGTTTAATTTCTAGCAAGATGGGAATGGTGAGGACTGTGGCAACCTGGAGAGCATGATTTCCTTTTAAAGGAAACAGCCCAAGTCTGGCTGATGGTTGCTATACAGAAAGAGAGGCCCAGTTTTGCCCACTGGGAAATCCAGATGTGTACATAAAATCTTCCAACATTGTATATGTTTGCAACAAGGTTTTCAAAAATTTTAATTGCATATAAACTGCCCCACAGAAGCTGCCCTTTGGGGACTCCTGCCTGGAGTGTGAATAAATGCCGCTGTGTTCTCAGTGCTTGCCACAGGGCCTGGCACACAGTCCGTGTTCAAACACATTTGCTAAGTGCGTGTGCAGGGGTTATTTATTAGGATTCCCATTTTACACTGAGGAAGCTGAGGCTAGGGGAGGGTAATAGATGATGTGGGAAAGGGCCACAGTCACATTCAAGTTCAAATCTCTGAACTTGGAAATCGACAAAATGTCTTGCACGAGAGATGGATTAAGAGGAGAAGAGTAGAAACAGCTCTTCATCAGACCCCTCCACCAGCCCCCAGCCTCTGTCCAGGACGGGGGACAGCCCCATGTCCTACGCACACCTCCACCTGGCTTCGACCCCCCTGGGGAACTTCTCATCCCACTCTCTCTGGGACTGTTTTCCCTCTCTTTTCTTGTTCAGACCTAGGAATCGGAGATGAGGCAGCTCACTCACCACCTGTCCCTCCTCAGCCCACTGACATCTGTAAAACGTTGAGTTGCAGTAACAGTCTCTTTGGGGCCTTTCAGATCCAAACAAGGACCCATCAGATCTTGCTGGCCAGGAGTCCGGCCAACTAAATCCCTAGGGGTACCAGGTAGCTTCAAGGCTTTTCCTGCTCTTGTTCATTATTTACAAACATTGATCAGCAGAGCTGGGCAGAGCTGCTGCATACATAGAAATGAAAGGAGGTGGGAAAACAGTAGAACCAGGGAAGGGGAATTTGGAAAAATAGAATATCAGTGTTGGAGGCTTCTAAAATCAGAGTCAGGATTTCTGCTAAGATGCGCTTAGTTGACATAAAATCAATCCTTCCTTCCTTCCCTTCTTTCTTCCTCTCTTCCTCCCTCCATCAAATCAGACCATAGGTTGGTTAGTCAGTCAAGGAACATTTATTGATCAGTGTTCAACAAATTCCCATAATTGGCAGGTAATCATTTGAATGATGCCCATGACCTAAGTGTGTCACACTTTATTCACTTTTAATCTATTAAGATAGGAAACATGAGAAGGAAACACTAGCATGTTTTACCAGCTATTTCAGTTGGCGGGGAAAGCTGTTGTTGTTCCCCCATACGATTCTTAGAGTAATCCGCCAGTTTCTGGATTCCTTCCAGAATCTCGTATCTGAAAGCAGGGCCACAGCTCTGCTTTGCTTTTCGCACCAGAACCCCCTTCTGCTGCCTTGTTCGCCAGTCAATTCATCTTGCACACATTCATTTTTCTTAAATGGATTTATTTTCAAGTCCGCCGGGGGGATTTTTCTTAAATTTAATTTTTAAAAAAGTCTTTCTTCTCCGAGGTCATTTAGCTGGGGTACATGGTGAGTAGGAAGTTGGCCAGGCTGACCTGTCTGACCCCGTGCCCTTTCCATTAGTCATGGAGGGGAACCCGAGCTGCGGAATGTTAACTCGACCACGGCCGGGAGTGATCTCTCGGACCATCTGTCTGTCCTGGGGGCGTGAAGAAGGCAGAGAGGCTCTGCCCTTGACCCTGAATGACTTGAACCCGGGGGCTGAATCTGGGGCTTTTTAGGGGCCTGGGAACCTCTCTCCAAGGGCGTCAGTGTCTGGAGGCCCTGAGAGTTTCGGAGTTTCGGAGCAGGCCCGGCCGCCTCCCAGGTGCTCTTCTGCACTGTGGCAAGTGCCAGCTCGCCTTCGGCTCCCGCCCAGCCCAGGAAACCAGAGGTATTTCTAGCTCAGGCCCAGACCCGTCCCGGCGGCCTGGATTCCACCGCCGAGGCAGGGAGCGCATCAGTGCCCAGGGACCATTTCTCTGGTTTTTGTCACAGAGGAATTTCCATTCCAGCATTTCAGGGTGATGCGGGCAGCTGGGTGGCCATGGGGCTTCTCCCTCAAGCCACGGAGGGCTGGGATGGATAGCAGGGCATCGAGACAGAAAGGGGAGGGAAAGGGAGCTCTAGACATTCCATCCCTGAGGCTGTTTCATCCCCAAATCCAAGGCAAATAGAGGAGTCGGGAAGGCTGGACTGTCTGCCTGCCCCACGGCCCAACCCTGAGTCCTGCCTCGGATTGCTAAAAAAAGGACATTCCCACAGGAGGGTGGGAAAGAGGCTGGGTCCGGGCAGGTCCCAAGAGCCCCGATCCCATGGCCCCGGGGGAACACGCCCCAGCTCGCTGAGCTCTCAGGTAGGAGTCTCTGGGGGCAGGAAGCCCAGCCTCTGATATCACAGGGGCTGTGTTTGCATGTACGCATGCGTGCGCCTGTGAGCATGTATGTCTGTGTGTGTAAGCAACAGATAATCGTTTAGTGAACCCATGCACTTTTTGCTTGTCTGAAATTCAGAGTTAATTGAATGTCCTCTACTTATCTGGCAACCCTAGTAGAGAGGGCAGGATTTGGAAGAACTAGACTGAGGCTGACACTCCATCCCCTTGGGTCTCCAATTTCAGGGAGTCGAGGGCACATCTGGACACATATCCCTGCCTTGACCTGCTCCCCACCCTGAAGCAAGAGAATTCCTTGAGTCCTGCCTTTCCCACAGAGCTGGGGCCCCTCTGACTTCAGACTGCAGTTCTGCAACTCCAGGGCCTTTTATGTCAACTGGTATGCTGCATCCTGGAGTCCCTTTGAAGATGAAAAGCTCTTCTGAGAAATGCTCGGTTGTTGTAATTAACGTAATTAAAAGTAATTTTGCTCACAGCCCTGTAGGAAGTTGGGGGACTTCGCTTCTCATAAGAAATACCTACTTTACTCTCCCAGGAGATGGCCAACCTCTTCTAATCCAGTGTTAAGGTAGATGTCCCTGCCAGCCCCAGTCCCTGCTCCCAATTAACTTGACTTTGTTGTTCTTTTGTTGCTAAGTCGTGTCAGCCTCTTTGTGACCATATGGACAATAGCCCACCAGGCTCCTCTGTCCATGGATTTCTCCACGCAAGAATACTGGAGTGGGTTGCCATTTCCTCCTCCAGGGGATCCTCCCAACCCAAAGATTGAAACTGCATCTTCTACATTGGCAGGTGGGTTCTTTACCACTGAGCCACCAGGGAAGCCTCGACCTTTCTTAGACTCGTGTTTTTACCTGTTCAGATGATTTTTCACTACAAGACACCCGACTGCCTGCACACAGTAGCCAGCCTCTCTGGGGAGATGTCTGTGCCTTTTTGATGATCGGTAAAGCCTGGAGCTAGCTACCCTAGCTCTGGACCAGAGAGAAGGGGTGCTAGCTGCTGCCATCTCTCCTCCCAACCCAAAAGCCCTGACCACTAGGAGCAAACTCTTCTTTGATTCCAGCAATTAGATTCTTGCTGTGCAGCATGACCATGCAGGAGGTGTGTAAGCATTTCCTTCTGAAGGTAACTAGTCATACAGTGGTAACCAGGGCAGCTAGAGGTCATGCCCAGAGTCTGCTGTCTTAATTATTTATTTCTAGAAGTGCATCCTTCTGCTTTCCCCAAGGAGGCGATCAACTCTCGCACAGGAAGAACCAGAGCGTTTCATTCTCTAAAGGTGTAGCGTGGAGGAGAGACTCAGCATTAACAATTGGGTTATGCTGAATGAAGATTTGTGATAAACCAAAGAAAGATGTCTGCCTCGCTCTGAATTCCCAAGGCTCTTAGCAGCTAGCTCTGGGTTTCCTGGCATACCTACAGTGTGATTTTAACCTGGCCTGTTGTATGATTGTAAAGACTTACAGAAATGTTCTCTGCTGTTACTATTGACAGTGCAACCCTCTGCCCAAACTGGCTGAAGCTTCAAGAATTCAGACAGTTGACTCTGACGATGGCAAATTAGGGAGAGGTTATAAAATTCCCCTATCACCTCAAATCTGACTTCAGTAGCTTTGTATTTGCCCTACCCCAGGCTCTCTTAGGAGATCACAAGAAAGAAAACTAGAGTCCTAGACCTCAGAAGAATATGCTGTCAGTGCCTGGTCTTTACAACCTGTTCCTCTCCCACACATGTACAGACAGACAGACAGACAGACATGTACACACACAGACACATCTACACGCACAGAGAGACTCACATGTATACACACACACACTCATCTGGAAGCAGCAGAGTCAACTCCTCCCTATGCTTCCTGTTTCACTCAGTTTAATAGGAACTTGTGCTTAGATAGTACACAATGCTGGACAACAATGACAGCCCACCCTGAGCTTCGTAGATCTAGTCTCTTTGAGATTCAGAGTCACAGGAGCATGTCAGATGAATAAAGGGGAGCCTGACAGAGGCTCAGTGACAGACAGCTGTGACAAGGCCACTGAAATGACCTTCACCATAAGGCAGTGGTGACCTAGGGCCTGGAGTCCATCAGAGGGAAGAGCTGGCTCTGGGAATAGCTTGAGGCTGATGCTGAAGCCTTCTTCCAACCCACCCACCTTGACTTAGGGGCATGCCGAGGGAAATGACTGTGCTCTTAAGTGAAGAATTTGGACCCTAAAGAGCTCCACTGGGAGCTAGTTGCATGTCCGAGACACAAACATTCAGTCCATTGTACTCAATAACTATGCTAAAGCCTTTGACTGTGTGGATCACAACAAACTGTGGGAAAATTCTTAAAGAGATGGGCATACCAGACCACCTTACCTACCTCCTGAGAAACCTGCATGCAGGTCAAGAAGCAACAGTTACAACTGGACATGGAACAACAGACTGGTTCCAAACTGGGAAAGGAGTATGTCAAGGCTATATGGCACCTTGTTTATTTAACTTATATGCAGAGTACATCATGTGAAATGCCAGACTGGATGAAGCACGAGCTGGAATCAAGATTGCTGGGAGAAATATCAGTAACCTCAGACAGGCAGATGACACCACTCTTATGGCAGAAGGCAAAGAGGAACTAAAGAGCCTCTTGATGAAAGTTAAAAAGGAGAGTGAAAAAGCTGGCTTAAAACTCAACATTCAAAAAAACTAAGATCATGGCACCTGGTCCCATCACTTCATGGCAAATAGATGGGGAAACAATGGAAACAGTGAGAGACTTTATTTTCTTGGGCTCCAAAATCACTGCAGATGGTGACCGCATCCATGAAATTAAAAGACGCTTGCTCCTTGGAAGAAAGCTATGACCAACCAAGACAGCATATTAAAAAGCAAAGACATTACGTTGCCGACAAAAGTCCATCTAGTCAAAGCTATGGTTTTTCCAGTAGTCATGTATGGATGTGAGAGTTGGACTATAAAGAAAGCTGAGCACTGAAGAAGTGATGCTTTTGAAGTGTGGTGTTGGAGAAAACTCTTGAGAGTCCCTTGGACAGCAAGGAGATCAAACTAGTCAATCCTAAAGGAAATCAGTCCTGCATATCCATTGAAAGGACAAATGCTGAAGCTGAAGCTGAAGCTCCAGTACTTTGGCCACCTGATGCAAAGAACTGACTCACTGGAAAAGACCCTGATGCTAGGAAAGATTGAAGGCAAGAGGAGAAGGGGCTGACAGAGGATGAGGTGGTTGGATGACATCACCGACTCGATGGACATGGTTTAAGTAGGCTCTGGGAATTGGTGATGGATAGGGAAGCCTGGAGTGCTGCAGTCCATGGGATCACCAAGAGTCGGACATGACTGAGTGACTGAACTGAAATGACTCAGTGTCATTGGGATACCTACTTTAAAAGAGACTCAGTTCTTTTAGTTAAAGACAGAATCACAGGGACAACTTTGAAGAACAATTATTCTTCAGATTAACATGTACCCTTTGTAGAAAATAAACCTTAACTATCTTTTCTAAAAGAAAAGGCTAGTATTTTCTTCATCTTTGAACAGGGCTACAGAATTCTCTTTTTTTCTTTTAATGATTCTTTTTGGTCTTTTTGCTTTGAGAAGAATAAACATTGATTCCTGGGTGTATTCCTGGGAGATTGTCTGCTGTGCATCCTATCTGACAATGTTCAACCCTTACCCATATTGCCCTCATCTCCTTTCCTGCCTTATCCCAAATACAGTCATGTCATCCACCCCAGTCATCAAAGGGACTGCAGTTACAGTCACTTTAGGATTAGAGGACACAATGACCCAAGCATTCATCTGGCTCAAATAATCCCCTATCCAGGCAGGGCTGGAGGAGCTCTAAGTTTGCAGAAGGGATAGTCCCCCACTGTACTTGGTACTGACTTATAAGCAGCTTTGCAATCTGCCTTTGTGGAATTTTCAATGCAAGAATTTATGGTAAACTTATGATGGACATCTTTAGTTGCAAACCTTACTTCTAAAATTTTTTAGTTCTAGCCAGAATAAATGCACAGAGAGGAAAACAAGGACCAATAGAAAGCACAGGAAGATGCTAGAAAATCTTCTTCAAGAGAAATGTATGGTGGTTAAATATGGGGAAGGCTGACATTTATGAAGCTTCACCATGTGAAGAAGAAAAGCTGCCCCTCAAATGAAAGCCAAATCATTGTCCAAGGAAAAAGATTAAGATCACTGAAGCCTCCCACACCAGATGTAATAGCTGCTGCTGCTGCTGCTGCTAAGTCGCTTCAGTCGTGTCCGACTCTGTGCGACCCCGTGGATGGCAGCCCACCAGGCTCCGCCGTCCCTGGGATTCTCCAGGCAAGAACACTGGAGTGGGTTGCCATTTCCTTCTCCGGTGCATGAAAGGGAAAAGTTAAAGTGAAGTCGCTCAGTCGTGTCCGACTCTAAGTGACCCCATGGACTGTAGCCTACCAGGCTCTTCCGTCCATGGGATTTTCCAGGCAAGACTACTGGAGTGGGGTGCCATTGCCTTCTCCACAGATGTGATAGACTCCACCGTTAAGCCTCTGATGGGAGGACCACACTGGGGAATGATTTGCTAACAGTCAAAAGTGGGACAACATAGCAGCTGCTGTTGGTTTGGGCTAATAGGCAATTATAAATTCAATTTAATTCAAGACGGTAATTCTTAACTTCATTTTTATTTTTTTTAAAGTAGGACCATAGTCTATTTCCCAAGGATTTTCCTCCACTTCTTTCCTTCTAAAGAAAAACATTCTCAAACTGTCATGTAGGTTAATTGCCGGTGCTCAGAAGAGTTGTGAATTTCACAGGCAAAATGGCACATAAAAGATGAGCGAGAAAAAAAATGCATCACATTTAAGACAGGCCATTGCCAGTTGAATCAATCACTCTTCCTCTGTTCTTTCAGTGCACAGCTCATACTTTCATTTAAGAATTTATTATGTTGTGATGTCACGGAGAATCACTGGCTTCTAAGACTTCGCCTTCCCTCTGGATTCCGAGCTCCCTGAGGCCAGGGCCTTTGTTTCATTCTTTCTCATCAACTCCCTTGGCACTCAATACAAGCCCAGTGTGCAGCAGGGCACAATCAATGATTACTCAACAAATAAATACCCTCCAGGTCCTACACTAGCCCTAGTGGCATATATGAAGTGCAACCTCATTTTGTACTTACTATGTTACTGAGATCCGAATCCCGAGGGATTGATCAGAAAGTGGGAGACACTACCAGCTTTCCTGTTCCCCAAACGGTTGCCCCTTCTCCGTCACTTGCTGGTTCTTCTTCACCTACCCCCCCCCACCCCGAAATTTACAAGGCCCCAGGGCCCAGTTCTCAGGCTGTATTTACACTACACGACCTCATTCCGTCTCATTCCCATGCTGACTGATCCCATTTGGGCATCCTGGCATCCTGGACTCCCCACTCCCCCCAACCCTGCCCGCCGAGTCCCAGATGTGCATGTACCCAGCTCCTGGACTCTCCACTTGGACATCTAATAGAAACCTCAAGCTTAACGTGTGACTTGAATGATCTTGACATTTATTTTTTTTGTCTACCAAGGTCATAAATGCTGTTTACATACTGCTCCAGCATGTTAACACCCTACGAGCTTCAAAAAACCAAATACATTTACAGTAGGATTATCAGTCACTAAAATGATGGGAAAGGAAATTTTACAGTTGTAAGAATGCAAAAAAAAACAATGTTCTCTTCAAGGCAATTTTGACCCAGACGGTCATTTAGTATCTGTCAGCATGGATACAGGGGTCTCTGACCCACAGGAGCAAGCAGAGGGAGAACAGAAACAGCTAAACAGTGATGGGGAGCAGGGCCCATTAGCTTGCACAGTAAGATCCCCTCCTGGTGTATCCACGCTGTGCAAGGAACTAGCATGGATGGCGTGGATTTCATAGATTGAATTCACTACAGTCTCAACTTAGGAGAAACTAGAAATACTAGCTTCGACAAACGTTGAGAAGTGGGAGGAAGCATTTTGGAGGTGGGCAGAATCAAGCGTGAACTAACTGAGACTTCCCCGGTGGTCCAGTGGTTAAGAATCCATCTGCCAATGCAGGGGACCCGGGTTCCATCCCTGGTTCGGGAAGATCCCACGTGTTGCAGAAAGACTAAGCCTGTGAGCCACAACTACCGAAGCCCCCACACCTAGAGCCCGTGCTGTGCAACAGAGAAGCCACCACAGTGAGAATCCTGCACACACCGCGAAGAGAAGCCCCTGATCACCGCAACCAGAAAAAAAGAAAGTTGCACGCAGCAACAAAGACCCAGCACCACCAAAAAGAAATTAATAAAATGTTGAAAATAGACAGTGGGCTAACTGCTGCAGGGAGGCATCGGAAAGGAAGATTCAACGTCCTCGCCACCCTACAGATCCCACTGTGATTTCTCTCAAGTCCACATCTGATCACATCACCCACTTGTTTGAAATCCTTTAACAGCCCCTCACCTCTGCATGGAATTGGGCCTCAACTCCCCAGCAAGGGGTTTAGAAGACTGACTTCTCACCTGCCCATCTCTCCAACCCCTCCCCTGCCACGTACCCACCTCAGCAGCGTGAACCATGGGCAGTTCTCCAAACACATCCTTCCCACCTGGTTCATGCTATTCCCTCTCCCTGGAATGTCCTTTCTCAGGAAACTCTGACTCACTGTATCCTCTGTGCAACTTCCCGTGACCTTTCCTCTCTCCTCCACAGCAGGATGAGCTTCTTTGTCTTCCGGGTTCCTAAAACGCTTTGCACAAGGGCATGGCAACCCACTCCAGTACTCTTCCTTGGAGAATCTGGTGCACAGAGGAGCCTGGCAGGCTACAGTCCATGGGGTTGCAAAGAGTTGGACACCACTGAGCGACTAACAAATCCCTCTGTACATCCTTCTCATCCAGCTTTTAGTCCATGACAATATAATTACTTCCTAACTGTTTTGTCTCCCCAACTAGACTGTGAGGTCTTCAAGGGGAAAGTCCGAGGTCTGAGTTTTTGAAATCCTCGATGCCTAATGTTGTAATAGGAACACGGTAACTGCTTAGAAAATATTTGATAATGAATGAATGTTTGCCTGCAGAGCCTTTGCCAGAAAATGTGAAAAACAAGAGTGTAGTTATACCGACGTTCCACTAGAGGGAGGGATTAAAACTTTATCCCCTCGAAGGGTGCGAGCTCAGTCTGTCCAACTCTTTTCAGCCCCCTGGACTGTTGCCATCCAGGCTCCTCTGTCCATGGAATTTTCAAGGAGGGAATACTGGAGTGGGTTGCTATTTTCTACTCAAGGGATCTTCTTGACCCAGGGATTGAACCCACGTCTCTTGTGTCTTCTGCATTGGCAGGCACATTCTTTACCACTGAGCCACCTGGGAAGTCCCTCCATCCCCTCTAGAGGAGCATTTTACCTTGTTCTCAATCAGATGAATGTAATCTGATAAAATATTTCAGTTTTAGGCTAGATCTAATATAAATCAACCTCCGATAAGCTTGAGGAAGCGTATTTAAAGGTCATTCTGTGCCAGGCTCTGGGTTTGACAATGGGTAGTTCTTATGGGTACAGATGAATAGAAAGGGTAGACACTATATACAGTAGTATTTTACATTTTCAAGTTATGTAGAGTGCACTGAAGTGCATCACAAAGCTTTCTCTTTTTTCAGGCATAATCTCATTTTCTAAAATATGCTCCACCTAGAGAGCTCATTGCTCTTACACAATAAACGCTGAGGAATCCGATGACTACATAGCTGTCTAATTTCCTGTTGCCCTATATCCCTCATATCCTGTCTTGATCACACACACACATGCTGTTCATGAAGTCAGCAGAAACAACTCCTACAGTCTAAGATCTAGAATCTAGATTCATCTCAAGTTCAATACCGATGTTCAGTGAACATGACAGATGAACAAATGCTCAACAGCAGCAGGTGACCCTCCTCCCCCGGTCCCCAACCCCCACGGGCCCCAAAACACCGACCTACCTGCTTCCTTAGCACTCAACCTCTATCAGTTCAGCATTTACCACGGTGTATCGCAAGCCTGGATGAGGCTGAGCACTCCATGAAGAGGCTGGCATGCACCCTCTTCTTTCTCCCAGCCTCAGCTGCTAGCCCAGCACCTGGCCCATGGCGTTTAGTACACTTTTTTAAATGAATAAACAAGCTCATTTCATTAGAAGGGTAGTGAGAGACTGATTCCTGCCGGCACTCTCAGGGAGAGGCTAGATTGCTTTAGGCTGTACACAGACATGTTGTGGACAAATGGTAGAGAAGCCGGTCTCGTATGTAGAAAACTGTCTGGTTTGAGGCCTCTGGGAGGAGACATACTTACCTTCTCCAGAATCCTCCCAAATCAGTAGCTGAGGTGCAGGAGCTTTCATCATTAGAGTCATACCTTTGGTATGGCTCCCTGTCAACACATCTTGAACCCATGTGCCCTTCTTATCACCGTATTATCACATAAATTTCAAACCCCAAACATCCCCAGTATCTGATCTGTGTCCTCAAATTATACATCCCCAACAGCCTCCCCTTCCTGCTCTGTTGAAAATCTCAGGTAGGCTCCTGCTTACTTTTTGTGGTTTGCATTAGAACATAGTTTGCCTTTTCAAATGCTGCTGCTGCTGCTGATAAGTTGCTTCAGTCGTGCCCAACTCTGTGCAACCCCATAGACGGCAGCCCACCAGGCTCTGCCATCCCTGGGATTCTCCAGGCAAGAACACTGGAGTGGGTTGCCATTTCCTTCTCCAATGCTCAAAAGTGAAAAGTGAAAATGAAGTCGCTCAGTCGTGTCCGACTCTTCGCGGCCCCATGGACTGCAGCCTACCTGGCTCCTCTGGCCATGGGATTTTCCAGGCAAGAGTACTGGAGTGGGTTGCCATTGCCTTCTCCAGCCTTTTCAAATACATCACTATATATCAAATAAGCTCTTTCCAACCATATACACCACAATCTTTACAAGGGATTTAAACACATCGATTTGTGTAATTCCATGAGTTCACAATGATACTTAAAATTAAAAAAAAAAAAAACTTGGTCAGCATTAGAAGATCTACTGAATTGATTCCTTACATTTAAAATTAGTAAAAGAAGGGAAGGAATCAAGCATTTCTCCTGCCTTTCCTATACAAACAGTTGTTATTGTTCAGTCACCCAGTCATGTCTGACTCTTTGTGACCCCACAGACTGCAGCACGCCAGGCTTCCCTCTCCCTCACCATCTCCCAAAGTTTGCCCAAGTTTATGTCCATTCCATCAGTCAGTCATGCCATCCAGCCCTCTCATCCTCTGATGCCCTCTTGTCCTTCTTCCCTCAATCTTTCCCAGCATCAGGGACCATAAAGAAGGCAGAGTGCCAAAGAATTGATGGCTTGGGACTGTAGTGCTGGAGAAGACTCCCGAGAGTCCCTTGGACAGCAAGGAAATCAAACCAGTCAATCTTAAAGAAAATCAACTCTGAATATTCGTTGGAAGGACTCATGCTAAAGCTGAAGCTCCAGTCTTTTGGTCATCTGATACGAACAGTTGGCTCATTGGAGAAGTCCTGATACAAACAGTACCACTGGGTAAACAAAATTTAGGAGAAGGAAAAGCCCATTTTCAGAGAAATAGTTCAACAAGGAAGTGAAGGAGAAATGATAGAACTAGAATATCACCCCCTATGATAGAATTAGAATGTGACCTCTAACGAATTAACAAATTTAAACACTGATTACCTACGACTGACACTATCACAAAATGAAAGGCAACCAGATGTTGTATGCCTCCTGATGGAAGAATAAAATACCAGCTACAGTGAAGTGTGATCCAAGTTCTAGATCCAACAATGTATTCATGAGAGATAGAGAGACCATCAGTTCAGTTCAGTCGCTCAGTCATGTTCTACTCTTTTCGACCCCATGAGCTGCAGCACACCAGGCCTCCCTGTCTAACACCAACTCCCGGAGCCTACCCAAACTCATGTCCATTGAGTCGGTGATGCCATCTAAGCATCTCATCCTCTGTCGTCCCCTTCTCCTCCTGCCCTCAATCTTTCCCAGCATCAGGGTCTTTTCCAATGAGTCAGCTCTTCGCATCAGGTGGCCAAAGTATTGAAGTTTCAGCTTCAACATCAGTCCTTCCAATGAACACCCAGGACTGATCTCCTTTAGGATGGACTGGTTGGATCTCCTTGCAGTCCAAGGGACTCTCAACAGTCTTCTCCAACAACACAGTTCAAAAGCATCAATTCTTCGGCGCTCAGCTTTCTTCACAGTCCAACTCTCGCATCCATACATGACTACTGGAAAAACCATAGCCATGACTAGATGGACCTTTGTTGACAAAGTAATGTCTCTACTTTTTAATATGCTGTCTAGGTTGGTCATAACTTTCCTTCCAAGGAGTAAGCTTCTTTTAATTTCATTGCTGCAATCACCATCTGCAGTGATTTTGGAGCCCCCCAAAAAAGTCTCTCACTGTTTCCACTGTTTCCCCATCTATTTGCCATGAAGTGATGGGACCAGATGGCATGATCTTAGTTTTCTGAATGTTGAGCTTTAAGCCAACTTTTTCACTCTCCTCTTTCACTTTCATCAAGAGGCTCTTTAGTTCTTCTTCACTTTCTGCCATAAGAGAGACCATCAGAATACATTAAATTAATTGTGTAAAAAAAGACATTTATGAGAAATTTGAACACTGACTGGATATATGATGATACTAAATAATTTATTAGGTAAAATAGCGCCATTGTGGCTGTGTTAATGAAATAACCCTTATATTTTAGATATTTTAAAATACATGTTTACAGATGAAATAATACAATGTCAGAGACTGGCTTCAAAAATAATATGGTGTGGGGGTTGGAGGGGTCAGGGTAGGGGGCGGGTGATCGTATGAAACACCCTATGTTAAAGCTGAGGGAAGGAAGCACGGGAGTGTATCATACTGTCTTGAATACTTTAGCACCTAATTGAAATTTTCCAAAGAAAAGGTTTTCAACAAAGAGAAATGGACACCTTTCTGAATATTCTAACAGTCTTGTCCTACGGGCAGTCATCCTTGTCTACCCCTGAGGATCAATATCCCGGGGAGTCTCCTCAGACGGAAAATACCCAGGGAAAAGTAACATTGATTCATTGAACTCTCTTTACAAACTAGTATAAAAGATTACTTCCTGCACTGTTTTCACCACTGAAAATACTGAGTGCCTGAGGGGAAAGGTGAAAGAACACCTCGGAGGAGGGGGAAGGAAGAGCCGAGTGAGGGAAGACAAAGGGGAAGAACACACTCTGCCTTCGTTACACTTTTCCCAGGGCCTTCACTAGTTGGCACATGCACCTTCTTTGTGTGGGTTTTACTAAGAGAACTTTCGCTGGGAGCTGGACAAAAGTGTTTCAGTTCTGAACTCTCAGGTTAAAACTGCACAAAGCATCCCCTTTTATGTTGTCAAAGGCTAATATAAATAAATATTTTCAGAAGTAGCCTCACTGAGCCAATGATGAGACCGCTTGGGTGGAGCTAGGACAGTTTTTTCTGGACCTGGAAGCAGTCGGGACCTGTCCATAGGACTACAATGACGTGGAAACCAGGAGAGAGCAAGGAGTCACCTGAAGTGCTCAAGAGTATACCTTTTTATAGCAGATCTCTGGAAGAATACCAAGAAACTGGTTGCCTCTGGGGAGGGAAGCTGGGGCACTTGGAATAGGATGGGAGGAGAAAAAAACAGTATGACTTTATTGTCATAGCCAGGTTATACTGTGGTTAGTGCCTTAAAATATGTGATGACATTTTGCAAACAGCCTTTTGTTGACATAAGTGACTGTACTTTTTATCTCGGTATTAGACAGAAGACAGATGTCTGTTTGTTTATGGCTTCCTTGGCTGGGTCAGCTTCTGGCTCTACCTGCTGTTTGCATATTTTCTTGATTATCCCTCCTCTCCCCACCCCTCTCACCTTAGCCTCCCAGATCTAATTAGAAGTAGTAGATGGTCCCTAAAACCACAAGAATAGGATTCTAATAGTTCTGGTGCGACTTCTGTAGGTGTGACATGGAACTGTACAAAGTTCAAATGCTCCCACTGAAGCGTCTGTAATAACAGAGTGAGTGAACACTGTCTTTAACGGCTCCTGTTTTACCTTAAATATTCAGGTGAATGCTGTGGTTTATAATTGACCTTTTAAGTTACTATTAGGAAAAAAGCGTCTCTTTGTGTTTATGGAGCGGTTTTTAGTAACTCTGCATATGCTGCATGCCTCTTGAGTCCAGTTGCATTTTTTGTTTTTCCTTCTGTTTATTGAAATTATTATTTACTTACATTAAAATGGACCCATTTTAAATGCATAGTTTGATTAATTTTGGTAATTGTATACAAGGTGTAACCAACCCCATGATGCAGGTGGAGAAAAGTTACTTCACCTTTTAAAGTGTTCAGTCCTGCTTTGCCCCAATTCGGTTTTGAGGCTCTTTATTTTTACTGCTTTCTCTATTATGACTCTCTGGGTGATTTACGAAAGTCACTTTACCTCTCTGGATGTGTTTCTGCTCTTGGAACATGAAAAAATGTCGGAACAGATTTGTTACCAGGGGCCCTTGCAATACTTTCAGAAAATGAGGGGGTAGGGTAAGGGCAAGGATCTCAGCCTTGTGCGCCCACTGTCCCTGTGTGAAGACATGGCGCAGGCATGTGACAGGTCCCGGAGGGAAAAGCCTGTGGTCGCATCCGACAGACTTAGGCTTCCATCTCCTCTCTTGTTAGTGTGCATGTAACCTTTTGAAAGCATCAGCTTTTCATCTCCAATATCAGATTAATTAACAAGACGCATTTGTGTATTGTTATGAGGATGAATTGAGACGAGCCAGCACCCTTAAATGTTGGTTAGTATTTTTATTTCGGTCTAATATAAAGCACTGCATTCACCCATCTCCGCCACTACACGTTCACGCAGGCTGATTCTCACAACCACAAGGTACATCCACCATTTACCCATCTGGGGAAGCCGGGGGCCCGTCTGCCTACTTTCGGCCTGTCTTCTACAGCTCAGAAAAGACGGGCATGCGAGCACGTGCTTCCAAAGAACCCCGCTAGGGGGCGAAACGGGAAACAGCAGTTCCAACGCCTGTCGCACAAGCGCGACGTAAAGCGGGTCTGCTTTATGGCACGCCCCTGCCGCCGTAAAGGGCCGCCGGCGGTCGCGCGCGGCTGGGTCGACGGGACTACTTCCAGGTTTGAGAGGAGCTAGTGTTGGAGGTGCGCGGACTTGTGGTGCTCGCCATGGGTAAACGTGGGAGCCGGAGCCAGAGCCAGCTGCTCGGCTCCCTGACTAAAAAGCAGAAGAAGCATCTTCGGGATTTCGGCGAGGAGCACCCCTTCTATGACAGGTGCGGAGGGGCGCGGCGGGACCCGCGCTGCCTGCCCCCTCTCCCGGAGGAAGCCCGCGTGTCCCCGGCGTTGCGCCCGCGCGCGCCCAGGGGCTGTGACAGGGCGCCCGCGCTGCCCCGGGCTGGGCATCCTGGCGACTTCCCGCCCGAGACGCGGTGTTCTTCTCCCGTCTGCCTGCCTTTCGCTGAGCCGGTCGCTTTCTGCCAGACCCCACACACCTTATGTGGGTGCGGGTGTCGGGGGTGGTTTTTGTACTGTCAGAGATTTTTCTGGGATCGTTTTGATGTTTTTAAACATTTGCTTGGGGCTACCCTGGTGGCTCAGACGGTAAAGAATACGCCTGCAATGCGGGAGACCCGGGTTCCATCCCTGGGTCGGGAAGATCCCCTGGAGTAGGAAATGGCAACCCACTCTAGTACTCTTGCCTCAAAAATCCCGTGGACAGAGGAGCCTGGGGGGCTACAGTCCATGGGGTCGCAAAGAGTCGGACGCGACTGAGCGACTTAACTTTGGGGCCTTCGGCATCATCGGTCTATTCCGTGACAGTGAGGAAACTGATGTATGGGCAGCTGCGGGTTTCCTCTATAAGTGTCTCGACTCCCATTTATGATCATAGCTCTTCTCCCGCCAGTTGGGCCGCTTTATCAAAAATTTAGAGGGACGCTAGAAAAGGTGAACCCCAAGGGTTTTAATTTACCAAACGTTCCTGTCTTTTCGGATGAGATCTAGTTACTGTGTGAGTCTCGTATTTATCCTGTGATCTTGTTATTTATCCTGTGATCTTGTTAAACTTTTACATTTGTCGATTATCATCTATTTGGCATTTTCTTGCAATCCCTGTTCGAGTGCATATGGAGTTTTTACATGACTATGGTTAATAATGTATTTATAGTATATAGTTATAGTGTATTTATGTTATAATGTATTTCTAGTCTGCTATGCTTATTAGAAGTTGAATCATTAGACTTTTTCCTAATTGTTACATACCAGTAGTTAAAGTTTAACATTACCTGTTTCTTCTTAGGGTTTCCAGAAAGGAAGCAAAACCACAGACTTGTCAACTGGTAATGCTTTATACTTTCCTTGTGATAATTGATTCTGGGCTGTTGCTTCTCTGACATTATATACAATAACAAAGTTTGGCTACATTTCCGTGCTTTGATTTTAGATGTAAGCTATTATTTTCATAATATTGCTTAGTTCTGAATGCGGATGTGTGTTTAAATTCCACTGTGATAACTAATACAGTACAGAGTTTGTAACTGTCCTGAGAGATGAGCATTTTAGAACTTGTTAAGGACACATACCAGAGGGCTCTTGGTAAATCCTAAGAGGAAATGTCTTGTGTACTTAACATAAAATAGAGTGGAAAATCATAAAAGGTCTTAACTCATTAAAACAAACTCAGAAAAATTGCTACATTTTTTGTTGTTGTTGTTGCATTGTAGTTTTTTCTGTTGCTCCTTTAAAAGTGCCAAATGTCTGACACAGATGAGATTACCTTATAACCTAAAGCTCAACTTTAGTCTACTTTCTTCCCATATAGAAGATTAACAATTCAAAGAAGAGGAAGATCTTTTAGAAGTGTAGCTAGGTTAGCTATTTTAAATAAATTTGGTGCAAGGTTTGGTTGAATAGATATTGCATAGTTACAGAAAAGCTAATTTTAATTTAGAAAAATCTGAACTTGTTCCACTGTGGACCTGATGATAGTGATGGGGTATCCATGAGAACAATATACTTCTTGTTTTTAAAATCCTTATTTTCCTTCCAGTCAGAGAGTTCAGATACTTCAAGTTCTGAAAGTGAAGCAGAGAGTGAACCAGAACAAGTGTCTGGTTATCATCGATTACTCGCCACATTAAAGAATGTTTCCAAGGAAGAGGAGGAGGAGGAGGAGGAAGAAGAAGAAGACAGTGTTATGGATGAGACAGAAATGAATCTTGAAGATGGCGATAGCGACACCAGTGAGGAGGTAGAAATGGCAGCAGAGTCTACTGACATGCAGAGGAGTAAGTGTCTCTGGTGTGGGTCTAACATCTTTGCTGGGACCACAGACAGATTGCCCCAAGTGTACAGTGCCTTGTGCTATATGAGGTGGGTGAAAGCACATGGGTTCAAAGCAGAGATTCTTAACCTTGCTGGGCTTGGTGATAACTTTGAGATCTGATAGAAGGCACAGGACCCTCTGGCCATAAACGTGGAGAAGTGACGTTTTTGCTTATGATTTCCAGGACTTCAATCCTAGTTAAAGTTCCCCTGATTTGGAGGAAAGGGAACATAGTTCTATTTTTGTAGCAATCTCAATTTATTAAAGAGATTACTGTCCCTTGAGGAACCATGTGTAATGGACGATAGACATGAAATATACATAACATTTCAGGCAGCAGATCTGGATGGAACAGACAGATATAAGGTGGTGAAGAGATGCAGAGAGGTCACATGCTGCCAGGGTAGATGAGGGAAGGCCTCAGAGAAGAGCTGGGATTGAAAGCTTAAAGGGAATCTGCCTTACTCAGACGTCTAGGTGACTTTTTAATTAACTTTAAAATCAACTTTATTGAAGCATGATTTACATACAATAAAGGGTATCCATTTCAAATATGTAATTCGGTAAGTTTTGACAAATTGTGTATGTCTGTATTACCACCACCAAAATCAAGATACAGAACATTTCCAATACCTGCAAAAAGTTTTCTTCTTGTCCCTTTGCAATCAGGCTGGCATCAGGCAACCACTGACCAGCTCTTTCACTATATATTAATTTTGTCTGTTTTAGAAATTCTTATGAATGACAGCATACCATAAGTACCCTTTTGTGTCTGGCTTCTTTGGCTTCTCATGTTTTTGTGACTCATCCATGTAGTTCATGTTAGTAATTCATTTCTTTTTGTTGCTAGAGTAGTAGTCCATTGTCTGAATATGTCTGGGTAGCTTTTTATACCCTATTATCTTAATACCTGTTTGCTTGACTATTGTTTTCTATACTTTAAGGTGTCACACACCAGTCTTAGTGTTTTAATTCATCATTTGTACTGGGATAAATAAATCATTGCCTTAGACTTAGGGATTTCTTGTTTAATTTTGTTGCTTTTTCAGCTTTCTTTCATGTTTTGGGTTTTTACAGATGAAAAGTTGTTTTCTTTTTAATTGTAAAAGTAGTATATATTTACCGTAAAAGTTTAGGAGGGTAATATAATATAGTTCACTTGTATTGGCACCACCCTGAGATGAACACCTTTAACATTGTATATAACCTTCCAGACTACTTTTTTATGGATATATGAGTGAATACGAGTCTATACATATATTTGTGAGTATGGTCTCATATATTCCTGTAACTTACTTTTCTTTGTTAATAATACAGTGTTTGTAACTGTGGATTGACGTTAGCTTAATCACGGAGTATTCCATTGTAAATACTGTGTGGTAATTTAATTAGTACCCCATCAATAGAAGTGATGAAATCATTTTTCCAGTTATTTGTTACAATCAGTGTTGCTTTGAACATCGTTACATGTACCAGGTCAACAGTCCAGCGTAATTTTGAAACTTCTATCTTCCAACCTGAATTGGCTTAAAAGTAAATGATGGCAGTGAATGTCAGTGTCAGTATAGGCTGAGGAATTAGATTTCATTTGTCAAGAGAAATGTAATTGTATTCAAGAGCAGTAAATAATTTTATAAAATATTTCCCAAAATTGCAGGTGTGGCCTCACCTGCTGACCCTGAGGGAAAAGATGGGCACGGGCCACCGGGCACATCCGAGGAGTCCCCCGAGGAGTTTACAGACGCAAAACATGAGTCACTCTTCAGCCTAGAAACCAATTTCCTTGAAGAGGAAAGTGGCAGCGACTCTCCTCCGAAAGCATCACAAGGTCAGAGCCCGGTGTTCATTGTTTGAATTCACCTGGTGCTAGGTAGGGGCTTGTTAAATCTCCCGATACTGGGATGGGCAGCGATAAAAACAGTTAGCTAGCCGCCAGATGTAGAGCTGGAAAGAAATGTTTCTCCAAGGCACTTTGTGTTTTTCAGGGCTTAGGCCATGTTGGGAGTCGGGGGCTGTTTGGGAGAACAAACGGTTGAAGAATGATAGCAGCAAAGACCAGTTCCCCAGAGCTGACATTCCCGCCGTTAGAGTCAGGGGAAGACCTCTGATTTCTCTTCCCCAAGCAGAGCAGGAGGAGAGTAGTACTTTGCATTTTTCTCTCTACCCGTCACTTCTCAGTTCCTGTAAGCAGCGATTTTCCAGGTTTGTGAGACCCGGAAGTGGCTCATCCATTTGGTCCTTACTACCGGGGAGCACCTCAGAAGCCGGAGCGCCCCGCCTTTTCCGCTCAGCCTGTCTCCACCTCCTGGCCGTCCTCTGCCCCCACGGCAGTCCCCTGGACAAGGCCTGCCTGTGGAAGGCTGAGGCGGGTCTCTGCGTGTGCCTGGATGGGCAGGTCAGGTTGGCCTCAATCCCGTGTCCTGACTGCCCTTTTTGGTCCCAGTGCCGGTCGTCAACCAGGTCTGTCACAGAGGTTGAAATGTTAATCCTCGTTTGGTTCTGTTAGCTCTCCTGGAGAAGAGGGAGCAGTAGCAGGTAGAATTTGGGCACAAACCCCATTCTGAGCTTAAAAAACCCTTATGTTTCATAAAGAAGCTCAACTATAGTAAAGTTTCTCTGGTGGTTTTGCCTGTACAGATGTATTAGCACCTTGAATTATTTCCTACTCTTCACCCTAACCTTAGGTATTGCTGTTAGGTGCATTGCATTTGAGGTTTTACTGCCTGGGTCCTGAATAGGTCACTGAACTGTGCTTCTGAAATGAGTGGGACTGGAAGAGGAGACCGGGTGCCAGCACAGGGCACCGACGGTGACCCTGAGTGCGGGGGCACCGTTTGAGCCTTTGTTCCTCGGTTGAGTGTTGAGCATGTATAGGTGTCTTCAGTGCAAGTTAAACCAGACATGAAACCTGCCCTCGGGGATCTTGAGGTCTAATTAGATGAGGTAGGAAATACGCATATGTGTGTTGGGGTGGATGGTGGGGGACTTGAGAGTGATGACTGTCTGTAGGGGACCAGAGGTGGCCTGTTAGTGGTGCCAGCCCTGTGCCTGGGAAACAGTTGTTTACTGTGAGTCAGGGGTAACACTCAACTGATACTGTTTGGATATACAAAAATGAGGTGAAGGAGAGGAGAGAATTTTCAGTTAAAGAAAGGAAAACCACAGTGGCAGAAGAATTTGAGAGCCATGTCATTCAAAAATTACATTGGAGAAGTAGGTTAGAGGTGTATGTTGAATTTCAGGCAGAGAAGTTTCTTCAAAGGTTTTTGAGCTTGGAAATAGTGTGGTTAAAGAAATGCTTCAGGGAAATGAAGGTGTCAGGAACTTTAAAGCTCTGGACTGGGATAAATGATGGGGGAAGTAGATGGGGAAAAAAGGTGAGTTAACATCATGAAGAACACCATGTCATTAAAAGGGAAGACTGAAAAATCCCTGTCCTTTGCTCTAACTGTTCTAATCTTCTTTATTTCTGAATTAGATCCATTTCTACAACATGTGAACACAAAACTAACTGTTCTAATCTTCTTTATTTCTGAATTAGATCCATTTCTACAACATGTGAACACAAAACTGAAAGAAAAAGAAATCCAGGCTGTTGCCACAAGCCCCCAAACTACCCACCAGCTAAAAGTAAGTGTTGTTCCATCATCACAGTCACAAATGGAGAAAAGCAGTGATCTTGGGTTCTAGTGATCTCCCTAAATGTGTGATACACACCAGTGGCAGATGACTTGGTGGGGAGCAGGACACGGGGAGGCTGGAAGAACCTGTGTGTGCTCACTCACTCAGTCACGTCCGACTCTTTACGACCCCGTGGACTGCAGCCCGCCAGGCTCCGTGTTCACTGAAATTTTTATTGAGATAGTTCTTACAGATGCCAAGATACCCATGTACTCTTTGCCTAGTTTACCCCAGTGGTAACGTCCTGCAGAACTATAGTACAGTATCACAGTTAGGAAATTGCCATTGATACAGTCTCCTTGTCTTACTCAGGTTTCCTTGGTTTTGCTCCTGTTGGTTTGCGTGTGTTACTTAGTTCTGCACTGTTGTATCACGTGTGTAGGTTCCCATTTCTATCACCACAGCCAACATACAGAGCATTTCCAGCTCTGTAAAGATCCCTCCTCTTCTCTGGTGCTGTTTTATGACCACACCCACCTCCCTTCCCCCCCTTTCCTAACCCTTGGTAATAACCGCTAATCTGTTCTCCATTTCTGTCATCTTGTTATCTCAAAAGTGTTCTAGAAATACAATCATACAAATTGGCTTTTTTCACTCAGCACAGTTCCCTGGTAATACGTCCTACTTGTTTGCATATCTTTAGTAGTTAATTCTTTTTTATTGCAGAGGTCATCCTTTATTGCTAAGATCAGCAGTTTCATTAGAGTGCAAACATCCGCCCCCCCCCCCCCAAATCCCAAACAAAAACCTTGTTCAAAAAATAAAAAATAAAAAACCTAGCTCCATGCCCAGGTAAATTTGGAAAACTCTAGGTCAAACAAAGTGGAACAGAGTCATTGTTACAGGACACAGCAGAACCTTCATATCTGTATCTATTCTGCTGTGACTCTCCCTGAGGGGGATTAGGTTTTGTAGTGTTTATCAAAGTTACTTGACCATTGGGTACCTTTTTTTTGTCTAGAATAAATTTTGACTTCCTACAGCGTGGTCCACAGCACAGTCTCTGACCCACTGATTGAGTGAAGAGCTCACAAGTTTTCTAAAGTCAGGAACCCTGGGCTCTAACCCTTAGCTCTGTTCTCTTCTGTTTTGTCTGAATTCTGTAACCCTGAGTCTCAGCATTTCCTGAACTGTAAGAAGAGCATCATAGCATTTACCTTGCATGGTTGTTGTAAGGATTAAGTGAGAGAATCTGTAAGTCATCAGAGGCCTTTGTAAGTTAGGAAGTACTATATGATTGTAAGGTACTGTCGTTCATTTCTAACTTCTTGATTCTTTCTCCCACAGTGGCCCATCCTGGGCCAGCTTGTCTTTTCATCCAAGTTTCAGAAGTTGGAAACCTTTAAACCCCCAAAGGACATTGACTTAAAGTCAGTTCATCTTCAAAAGCCCCTGGAATCTACCTGGATCAAGACCAACAGCCAGTTCCTCTCTGGTCCCCCAAAATCAAGTAGCCCCTTCACACCCCTCCAGAAAGAGCTCTTCTTAATTATGAATTCTTACCGGGACCTGTTCTACCCAGAAAGGACCGCCCTGAAGAATGGGGAAGAGATCCGCCACGTGTACTGCCTGCATGTAATAAATCACGTCCTCAAAGCCAATGCCCAGGTGCTTGGCAACAACAGCAGACGCCGAAGCCAGAAACTTGGGGTGGGTGACGATGACGACTTCCGGGACCAGGGGCTGACAAGGCCCAAGGTGAGTGGCAGCAGAGCTTTGCCCCCAAGGAGGCTGTAAGGCACTACCATATAGGCCCTGGCACTTGGCACCTTCTTAGATGCTTTAATGATTGAAGTAATGAGCAAGTCCAAGACTGACCATATTAGCCGAGTAGTATTAGGGGAGTGCTGCAGACAGCTCAGTGGGCTGTCTTTAACAGTGGCTCTACCTGAAAACTTGAGTAGGAGGTACCTCCATGATAATTCTCCTTAAAGATAAACCCCGATCCTCTGCGTAAGTAGCACTCCACTGTAAATCTCTTCTTTGTGGCTGTCAGAGCTGGATGGGTCTTTAAAGAACTTCTTATTTGATCCCCTACATGTTAAATCTGTGGACACAGACCTAGATTCATAAAGGGCCTTGTTAAAGAGAACCAGGGAGAGAGTAGCACAGACAGGACTAAAACCACGGATTCTCTTCACTAAGCCACGTAAATATGTAAACCTTAGAAAACAAGACCCCTATTTTCCCATTGTATCATTATTGCAACTTAAAGTGATGATTACATTTATGTGGGCTCGTAGACTTAAGCACCAGTGGATTGAGGGCTTACACAGAAAATGTCTTCTGACTTGCTACAGTTTTCATGATGTTGTGTAGCTAGATACTGTACCTCCCTTCCCCCCACCCCTTCCCCGATGTTTCTATATTGAAGAATCCTCATCTTAGCAGAGAAGGCAATGGCACCCCACTCCAGTACTCTTGTCTGGAAAATCCCATGGACGGAGGAGCCTGGTAGGCTGCAGTCCATGGGGTCGCTAAGAGTCGGACACAACTGAGCGACTTCACTTTCACTTTTCACTTTTGTGCATTGGAGAAGGAAATGGCAACCCACTCCAGTGTTCTTGCCTGGAGAATCCCAGGGACGGCGGAGCCTGGTGGGCTGCCATCTATGGGGTGGCACAGAATTGGACACGACTGAAGCGACTTAGCGGCAGCAGCAGCAGCATCTTCTTAGATCCTTCTCACTGAGCTTAATAGGATTCTCGGCTATTAAGATGATGCGGCTCTCGAGATTTCTTAGTCCAGCCCTCTTGTTCGATAGCTGGGGAAAACCACTAGACTCTTACTTAGTGTCCCAGCAGGGCATTAACTTGGCCCTCTTCAAAAGTGGTCCATCATCCCTGAGCTGTTCCAGACTGAGTCACTGCGCCCCTCTGGCTGTGCTGGGTGCCCTTCTGGGAAACCACCTCAGAATCTTGAACATCAGGATAATAAGATTATGTGTTTCCATTTAGAAATGCAAAACAGAGTATGAGGTAGCGCACCCAAATGAAGCAGTTCAGAATTTGTTGAATTGCCTGATCTGACTCGGGTTATTTCCACTGATTGTATTGTTTACACAGGTTGAGTTGTTCAGTCACTAAGTCGTGTCTAACTCGCGTGTTCCCTTGGATTATAGTCTGCCAGGCTCCTCTGTCCATGGGATTCCCCAGGCAAGAATACTGTGGTCGGTTGCCATTTCCTCCTCCAAGGGACCTTCCCAAGTCAGGGGTTGAACCCATGACTCCTGTATTGCAGGCAGATTGTTTACCACTGAGTCACCAGTGAAGCCTTACCAAAGTGTAGTTAGAAAAAACCCATGTACACGAGGGTAGTTAGAAGTTATTTGTTAAGCATCTTCTGTTTTTGTTTTTTTTCTCAACAGTTAATACTAAGCATTTTTGGAAATGTTAGGAAAACTGATTCCTATATTTCCCATTGAAATATGATCTTATTTCAGAAATACATTATCAAAGTGTACCAGGAAATGTACTAGAGAAGTAATGGTAGTTTAGTCCTTACTAGCTTTATTTGTTCTCTACTAATCCATCTGATTCATTTATTCAGCATATTCCTTGGCTCTTATGAATCACAATGCTGAACTGAGTTCTGTAGGAGACAGAAATGAGTAACAGTTCTTCTCCTCAGAGAGCTTTGTTTATGTCCTTGGGCTTTTGCTGGTGGATACCTCTGTTAAAGGCATTGAATTACCCTAAAAGCTATTTCCACATTCTGCTTAAGAATGTCCCCCAAGGGGCCATGAGATTGAAGTCCACAGGACATGGTGCTGTGGGTCTGAAAGATGCTCAGCCTGCAGTACTGAGCCAGGCCCTGTGTAACGGGGGTGACGCGGATGTGGTCCCCGGCCCGGGGCTGCGGAACAGGGGGCTCGCCAGCTCCAGGGCCTCGGGGGGCTCGCCTCGAGCTGCCCATCCTTCCCCTTGCCCCTCCAAGGCCGCCCGTCTCTCCCTCGACAGGTGCTCATCGTGGTCCCGTTCCGGGAAGCTGCCCTGCGGGTGGTGCAGCTCTTCATCAGCCTCCTGGAGGGCGACAGCAAGAAGAAAATCATTGTCAGCAACAAGAAGAGGTTTAATGGAGAGTACGGTTCCGATCCCGAGGAGAGACCACCCAACCTGAAGAGGCCTGAGGACTATGAAGCTGTGTTTGTCGGAAACATCGATGACCACTTCAGGATCGGTAATTCCTCCTTGTCCAGACTGAGACCCCGAGGGACCTGGGGTGTGAGGTGCACATAAGTGGACGCTAGAAGCCTGGAATTAGACATTTTCTCAGAGGGTCACTGGTAGACTCCTAGCAGAACCAGGTGCATTTGAGACATCTCATCTGCCAGGGGAGAGCCTTGCCTTGGCTAATGAAATGGAGCGTCTCCAAAGGCATATGTGAACAGCATATGTACATGTGTAATCGATGTCTCAGCTCACCCATAGCTGGTAGCTCATAGTCAGTGCTGTAGGAGTCCTGAGGGAGTTGGAGGTGAAGGGACTGAGCGGGTCAGTCTGGGGAAGATGAATTAGCTGAAGGGCTTTGCATAATGGACTTCCTCACGCCTGCCATATGGAGTTATCTCTACTCCAGACTTACTGACTCCCACCCAACTTTTCACATTTTTGCTTTTCGCATTCAGCTCCCCCTGTATTTGGTTGGTTGTACATTGGAAAAGTTCTTGAAGACTATTTATTGTCACATATGCTCATTTATTAATTATTTAGTGTCTACTATGTTAAGCACTGTAAAGTAGCTGGGGATATAGGATCAGAAGGATTAAAAATTACTGTTAAGGAAGTCCAGCCTAAAGGCAAATCGGACAGTATGAGATGGAAGATGTGCTATAGTTAGAGGATGCGGTGGCTCTTTTAAGTATTTAAAGTAAATATCCCTACTCAAAAGTGGACATAGGGCTGTTTGGGAAGATCTGCTGATGGAGGTACTATCTGTACTAAGCTGAAACTTGAATAGGATTTAGCCAGTTATGAAGTAGGGAGATCTGAATGGAGGAAAAAGTTCCAGACAGGAAACTGTACAGAGGCATCAGGATGAATAAACAGCATGATCTCGGACTCAGGCTTTGGCACGGCTGGAGTGTGAGGTGCAGGGGGTGAGAGTTCATGTTTAGTTTTAAATGTGCAGGTGGCCAACAAGCAGCTGATAAAACACTTTTAATTGATGTATAATTGACATGCTAGTTTCAGATGTACAACATAGTGATTCAGTGTCTATATACCTTACAAACTGATCACAACGATAAGTACAGTTACCGTTTGTTGCCATACAGAGTTAACACAGTATTACTGACTACATTCTCCATCGGCGTACGTTGGATCCTTGGCATACGTTGGATACGTTGGTGGCCTGTCCACTTGATAACTGGAAGTTTCGTGCCTCTTGATCACCCCCCACCCGTGTTGCCCACCCTCCAGCCCCTGCCCCTGTTTTCTGGCGACCACCGGTCTGTTCTCTGTGTCTGTCAGTCTAGTTATTTGTTTGCTTCTTAGATCCACATCTAAGAGATATTATATGGTATTGATACTTGTCTTTATCTGACTTATTTCACTTACAGTAATACCTTCAGGGTCCATCCTTGTTGTCACAGATGGCAAGATTTCATTCAGTTATGGCTGAGTAATATTCCAGTGTGTGTGTGTGTGTGTGTGTGTGTGTGTGTGTGTGTGTGTGTGTGTGTGTGTGTGTGTGTGTGTGTGTGTGTGTGTGTGTGTGTGTGTGTGTGTGTGTGTGTGTGTGTGTGTGTGTGTGTGTGTGTGTGTGTGTGTGTGCGCGCATGCTACAGCTTTACCCATTCATCTCCCTGTGGACTCGGAGGTTGCTTGCATCTCTTGGTTGTTACAAATACTGCAGTGAACATAGGAGTGCTTGAATTAGTGTTTTTGTTTTCTTTGCATCAGTACCCAGAAGTGGAATTGCTCAGTTGTATGGTGGTTCTGTTGTTTTTCTTTTTTGGTGATGGTCCTATTTTTAATTTTTGAGGAGCCTCCATGCTGTTTTCCATAGTGACTGCACCAGTTTACATTTGCATTAACCATGAACAAGGGCTCCCTTTTCTCCACATCCTTGCCAGCACTTGTTATTTCTTGTCTTTTTGATAAAACCTATTCTGACAGGTGTGAGGTGATATTTCATTGTCTTTCTCTTCCTCTGTGCTTTGGTTTATTCAAATGTAAAATGAGGATAATACCAACTTACATGGTGGCTATAAGAATTCTGTAACTCCAGTGTCACAGGCTATTATATTATTTCATTTGGATCGTCGCACTTACTAGCCACCTGATACATTATTTGTTTTTTAAAAAAATTGAAGTATGGTTGATCTACAATGTTGTGCTGATTTCTGCTGTACAGCAAAAGTGACTCAGTTATATATACATTCTTTTTAATATTCTTTTCCATTATGACTTATTCCAGGAGATAGGATATAGTCCCTTGTGCTATACATGAGGACGTGGTTGCTCATTCATTCTAAATGTAATGGTTGCATCAGCTAACTGCACACCTCCTGTCCATCGCTCTCCCTCCCCCTCTGCAGCTGCAAGTCTGTTCTTCATGCCTGTGAGTCTGTTTCTGTTTTGTAGACAGTTTCATTTGTACCTTATTTTAGTTTGCACATGTAAATGATAGCATATGGCATTTGCCTTTCTCCTTCATTCTTCAGTTAGTGTGATAATCTCTGGTTGTATTCATGTTGCTGCAAACGGCATTAGTTTGCTCTTTCATGGCTAAGTAGTGTTCATCACTCACACACACACACTGAGTAGTAGTCCATTTTATATATATATATATATATACACACACATATATACATATATATACATATATATACACACACACATATACACATCCTGCATTATTGTGCTCTTCTTATGGCTGAGTAGTATTCCATTACACACACACACACACACAAACACCCCGCATCTTCTTTATTCATTCTTCTGTTGATGGATATTTAGGTTGTTTCCATGTCTTGGCTATTGTGAATAGTGCTGCTATGAATATAGGGGTATATGTGTCTTTTTGAATTATAGTTTTGGCCAGATAGATCCCCAGGAGTAAGATTACTGGATCATATGGTGATTCTGTTTTTAGTTTTCTGAGGAACCTCCATTCTGTTTTTCATAGTGGCTGTACCAGCTTACATTCCCACCAACAGTGTAAGAAGGTTCCCTTTTCTCCACACCTCTCCAGCACTTGTTGTTTGTAGACTTTTTAATGATGGCCATTCTAACTGGAGTGGGATAGTACCTCATTGTAGTGTTGATTTTTTCCTTGTGGTTTTGGTTTGCATTTCCCTGATGATTAGTGATGTTGAGTATCTCTACATATGCCCGTTGGTCATCCCTATGACTTCTTTGAGAAAATGTCTATTCAGATCCTCAGCCCATTTTTATTGTTTGTTTTTCTGATAACGAGTTACATGCATTCTTTATATATTTTGGATATTAACCCCTTACCACATATGCAAATATCTTCTCCTGTTCAATAGATCGCCTTTTTGTTTTGTTGTTGGTTTCCATCGCTGTGCAGAATCTTTTTAGCTTGAAGTAGTCCCATTTAATTTTGCTTTCATTGCCCTTGCCTATGGAGCAGATCCAAAAAAAATATCACTAAGACTGATGTCAAGGAAATTGCTGCCTATGTTTTCTTCTAGGGGTTTTGTGGTTTTTCTGTTCAAGTCTTTAATCCATTTTGAGTTGATTTTTGTAGTTGGTGTGAGCTCATGGTCCAGTTTCATTCTTTTGCATGCAGCTCTCCAGTTTTCCCAGCACCATTTGTTCATGAGACCGTCTTTCCCACGTTGTATATTCTTGCCTCCTTTTCATAGATTAATTAGCTATACAAATATAGGTTTATTTCTGGGCTCTCTATTTCTGTTCTGTTTGTGCTAGTACCATACAGTTTTGAATACTGTAGACTTGTAGTGTAGTTTAAAATCAGGGCACGTGATACCTCCAGCTTTATTCTTCTTTCTTATGATCAGTTTGGCTATTCGAGGTCTTTTGTAGCTCTATACATACTCTAGGATTATTTTAGTTCTATAAAGTATGTCATGGGTATTTTGATAGGAATGGCATTGAGTCTGTAGTTTTCTTGGGTAGTATGGGCATTTTAACAGTACTAATGTTCCCAGTCTACAAGCATGGTGTATTTTTGCATTTGTTTGTGTCATCTTCAGTTTCTTTTAAGACCTTGTAATTTCCAAGTACAAGTCTTTTACCTTTTGGGTTAGATTTATTCTTAGGTATTTTATTCTTTTTGGTGCAGTTGTAAATGGGATTGTTTTCTTAATTTCTCTCTCTGATAGCTCATTACGAATGTGTAGAAATGTACCAGGTTTCTATATGTTAATTTTGTATCTTACAGCTTTACTAAATTCATTTATTCTAACAATTTTCTGGTGGAGTCGTTAGGATTTTTCTCCATAAAATACCATGTCTTTGTGCTTCCTGGACCTGAATGTCTGTTTCCTTCACTGGGTTAGGGAAATTTTCAGCCACTGTTTCTTCAAATAAGTTTTCTGCCCCTTTCTCTCTTCTCCTTCCTCTTCTGGGTCCTCTATAATGTGAATATTAGTGACTCTTTCTCTCTCTCCTCCTTCTGGGACTCGTTAATGCCGATGATAGAACCCTTGATGCTGTCCCTTAAACTGTCCTCATTTAAAGAAAAAAAAATTTTTCTTTTTGCCATTCTCTTGGGGTGATTTCTACTATCCTGTCTTTCAGGTCACTGACACTCTTTCATATCATCTAGTCTGTGGATTCCCTCGAGTGTATTTTTGGGCTCAGTTATATTCTTCAGCTCTGTGTGTTCTTTTAGAACTTTCTCAATATTTTCTCTTTATTGAGTTTCTCAATGTGTTTGCTTACTCATAATCTCCCAAGTTTGGTGAGTATTTTGATGACCATGACTTTGAATCCTTTATCAACTAGAGTAATTGCATCTGTCTGGTTCGATTTTTTCTGGGGTCTGTCTTGTTCCTTCAGTTGAAACATGTTCCCCCGCTTCCTCATTTTGCTTGGCTGTTTGTTTCTGTGTATTATGCGAAAGTAGTTATGGCTCCCTGTCTTGGAGGAGTGGCTCCGTGTGGGGGATGAACTGTATTGTTTAACCTTTTCCTCGTTCTTGGTTGTCCCACAGACTCTCTGCTTGTTTCACTCCCGTGGAGCCCAGAAACACAGTCTGCCCACCATCTGCCCGAGCCTGGCACTCAAGGGGTGTCCCCTGTGTGGGCTGCACGCAGTTGTTGGCTCTTGTGGGGCCCTGTGAGTGGCGTGGGAGGGGGTCGGAGGGGCTGCTCACTGTCCGTGTCTGTCAGTACTGCCCGCAAGCAGTGCAGGGCGGTGGGGTGGGGGGGCACTCACCCGCCACTGTCAGCAGCCTAGCATGAGCTTGCAGAAATAGTGCCCACTGGCATCATCAAGGTAGAGGGCGTTTGTAAAAATGGTTTCCACCAGCATTCTACCCCCAGAGAGAGTCCCCAGCAGTCTTGCCCCTCTGGTAGATGCTTTCAGATAAGCAAGTCAATCTCCTTCACGTACGCTTTGGTCTCTTTACAAACTGCTGCTTTTTGCTTAGGAATGAGATGTGGGCAGGAGATATAAAATTTTGTGACGATAATGTTAAAACCGTCATTCAGTTCAGTTCAGTTCAGTCGCTCAGTCGTGTCTGACTCTTTGCGACCCTATGAACCACATCATTAGTGAATATATTTATCCAGAGCTTTTTGCAGAGTGAAAGAGAACTTGCAGGTAAATCCAGGGATTTGTAGAAGAGCAGTCTGAATCTGGAAAGATAGATAAGGACCAGGTCAGTGATAAGAAAACCAAGTGTTGAAGTCATGGAAACCACCAGTAAGGAAAAGAACATTTCAAGGAGGATGTGCTTATGCATTAATGACAAGAAGCACCGAAGAGCCATTGAATTGGTAACTGATGAGAGCTTTTGGTGACCTTAGCAAGAGTCATGACAGTGGCGTCCTAAGAATCAGAGGCAGACTGCAGTGCATTGAGGAGTGAGGAGGAGATTTTAAAAGTAGAGACGATTTTCTGGAAGATTTGCCATTGAAGAAAAGGAAGAGAGAGTGGGGGCTAGCAGGGGCCATCAGTGCAAAGGAGGGGTGATGATGATTTTAATAATTAAAGCAGTTTGAGTCCAGTTATACACTAAGGGGGAAGCTGTGGAAGGTGCAAGGGGAGGCGGCACTTTGAGAAGGTGGAAGCTGGTGGCTTGGTGGTGACTAAAGAGCTGATGTGTCCTTGGCTGTTTGGTGTGTAGGAGTGGCGATTCTGCAGAGGAGCATCCGACTTTACGCCCCTTTCTACTCCTCGGACATCCTCATCGCCTCCCCTCTGGGCTTGAGGACCATCATTGGTGGAGAAGGAGAGAAGAAGAGAGATTTTGACTTTCTGTCTTCTATTGAACTGCTCATCATTGACCAAGCTGACATTTACCTGATGCAGAACTGGGAGCATGTCCTGGTAACGTCGGTCATTCACGTTTAGAGACAAGAAGCTCAGTGGGCTGAGTCTGAAACGATTATTAAAGTCCAGATTAAAACTCAGTTTGGAAATGGAAATGTTCCACATTTTCCAATTTGAAAATGAAAAGTGTCCCCTCTGCTACCCATAAGTTGGTCAATATCCAGAAAGATAAAAATCCTTGTCAGTCTTTTCAAATCGCCAGATAAGAGTTCTTCCCCTTATAAAGGTGGCTTCTACTAATAGACTGCTTTAATGTGGTTGGTTGGTTGAAATCCCTCCTCACCGAGGATGTCTTTATCTAAAATAATTCCTCCTGCAGTTTATGCTCATTCTCTTTTGTTCAGTCTTCTTTGGGAAAAGATTGCTCAAGATTTCTTTATGTTGTGGTGTTTTACTGATAAATATGAGGTGTTTTTGTCCTCCTCCCGTAATTAGTGCTGTGATTTTTTTTCTCCCTCTCCACATACTCTGCAGTGTCTTTGAGTTTAGGATTGTGCTTTGGAACAGTCCTCATCATGGAACCATAGGTTTATTTTAACAGTATAAGGCAAGTGAGAACTTACCTTTTCTACAACTCCAGGACTTAGAGTAAGTTTGCAGCAAATAAAGGGGAGTACTTATAAAGTAAGGAATAAAATTATAGTATTTGTTACCCTTCAGTATACAAGGTAAAAATATGATTAGCATAGAAAAGGCCTGTTGATAGTTGTGGTGGTGGTGTAGTTGCTAACTTGTGTCTAGTTCTTGCGACCCCATGGGCGGTAGCCTGCCAGGCTCCTCTATCCATGGGATTCTCCAGACAAGAAGACTGGAGTGGGTTGCCATTTCCTTCTCCAGGGGATCTTCCCAACCCAGGAATTGAACCCAGGTCTTCTGCATTGCAGGCAGGTTCTTTACCGACTGAGCTGCAAGGGAAGCTGATGGTTGAGTCATATTTAATTGGATGATGTGTAGTCACTCAGGGAATCTCTTAATGTTTTGAGAACCAGGTCATGGAAGGACAGCAGTTCTGTTTTCTGTGTCATTTTCTTTCTTGTCCAAGTCTGGAACCAAGTTGCTTATAAGAGTAACCAGGGTGGCATTTCAGAAATACTCTGTGTAGGTACTATCACGATCCTTTTTGAAAGATCCACAGGGTAGCCAGTTTGAGCTTTATCTTCGTGTTGGGAATGTTCACCTGACTATGGCCAAGTCACTCTCCTGCTGGAGCCGCAATTTTCTTGCTGTAACTTGGGAGATGATAGTATACATTTCTTGGGGTTAAGTAAGACAAAAGGCTTATAGAACGCTTAGCAGTGCCTTCCTGGTAAGTGCTCAATAAATATTAATGGAGTATTATTTCTGCTTGCAGCATTTGATGAACCACATGAACCTACTGCCCTTGGACTCACATGGGGTGGACTTTTCTCGAGTGCGGATGTGGAACCTCAATAATTGGTCCAAGTACTATCGCCAGACCCTGCTGTTCGGGGCCCTGCAAGATGCCCAGATCAACTCCGTGTTCAACAAGTACTGCGTCAATGTGCAAGGCCAGGTGGGGTCTCCCCTTTCTGTGAACCTTCGGGAAGTGTCGTGTGTTATTTCTCTGAACCTTCAGGAATTGTCGTGTGTTGCTTGGGTCGTGAGGCAGAAGGGGAGGGTTACATTTGGTCAGCAGCGGGGATAGCTCACCTCCTGATGCTCTCACTGACTCCTGGCAGGTGGCCGTGAGGAACGTCCCGATGACAGGCTCCATCAGTCAGGTCCTGGTGCAGCTCCCACATGTCTTCCAGAGGATGGAAGCGGAAAGCCTAGCTTCCGTGATTGATGCCAGGTACCCACACCCCTCGCCCTTCCGACTGGACCCCTGGGAGTCACAGAGAGAGCTTTTACCTGGCCGTTCAAACTTAGACGTGGACTCCACGTTGGCTTTATTGATTACCGTTTACCAGGTGAAACTAGGTAATTCACCTCCATCATGGCATTGACAGAGGAGGACACTGAAGCCCAAAGAAGCGATGCCTCGTCCTAGTTCTGATATCTAGTTAGTGGCAGAGTTGGTGAATCAGGGGTGCTTTCCCCTAGATGGTGGCATTTTAAAATTACATTAATAGCTTAATGCTGCTTGTCAGCAACCTGATTGTAAGCCCTTCTGGGCAAGAACTCCTTTTCTAATTCTCTAGTTATTTTCTCCTGTTTGCTCGTTGTGTTTAGTCAGGGGGCCCTTGGTGGCAGAATGGTGCTTAGTATATGGTAGGCGCTCAGTAATTGCTTGTTGACTGACTGACAACTGAAGGAATGATGACATGGTTATGTGCCTCCTGGAATAATTCTCGGGGATGCACCAGCGTCACAGCTGTACTTTATGATGAACAGTGTTAGCGCTTACGTTCTAACGTGTCTAACAAGTTTAATCTCGTTGCAGTGCGGTAGACCAGATTGGCCTCTTAGGGGAGGTGGAGGGAGACTGTGACTTGCCCGGGGTCATGCAGTCAGCAGTGACACTACGGGCTCGCTTCCAGACCGCTGACTTTGCCCTTTGCTTTTCCCAATCAGGTTCAACTTTTTTGTGAACAAGATTTTGCCTCAGTATCGGGATGCAGTCATGTCCCACACGCTTGTCTATGTCCCCTCCTACTTTGACTTTGTGCGTCTCCGAAACTACTTCAAGAAGGAGGAACTGAACTTCACTCATATCTGCGAATACACCCGGAAGTCTGGGGTCTCCAGGGCCAGACACTTCTTCCTTCAAGGGGAGAAGCAGTTCCTGCTGCTCACCGAGCGCTTCCATTTCTACAAAAGGTGAGAGGTAGGGCCGGGCTTCAGGCGTCCTCTCAGGAGGGTGTGCTTCTGAGTGTACGGTGAGCTTTGCACCTCAAGAAAGATGTTACAGAGTTGAGCAGCTCTCGACAGAGACGACGCAAGTGAGCACAGAAAGGGCGGATGGAGCCTGTCCTAGAAGCGCCAGTGAAATGTTGGGGGCTGTGTGGAGGTGGAAGCTGAGCGCAGTGTCAGTGATCAGGAGGGTCTTACGTGTCCAGAGACGGTGTGCACACACTTCCTCACTAAAGAGAACAGGGACTAAGGGGCCCCTTGATGTTTACGAAGAGCAAAAAGCAAAGGCCTTAAAGGTGAATATTTAAGAGCTTCAGCGTTTGCTTAGCTTCCCCACCATGTGACTTTGACAGAAATGTTGGGTTGACCTTTTTTTTTAACTGGAGTGTTAGTAATATTGAGCCTTCTGTTACTATTTGGGATAGCTGCAGCCTTTTGTGCACCCAGAGCTCAGTTGTTTTATTGTTTTGCTAATTGTCTCTACTGCCAAGTGTAAAAGCCCCTTTAAGCCCTTACCTAGAGAGAGATGGAAATTGCATCCTATAACCTTTTCTTTCCTGATTCTCAATAATGTCCAGTGAGTTTAAGTTCTGATTTTACTGTTTTATTAATTCTTGGTCATATATTACCGAGGGACATGTCTCCTCAGAGAATCTCTAACAGCTAAGCCAGAAATCTCCTAGGCTTTGGAGCTTATTAGTTGGTGCACTTGGGCATTGCGTTGCCTTTTAGTTTATGCTGATATTGGGATGCTGTTCCCCAGAAAACTCTCCTCACCAGGAAGAACCAGTAGCCTGCCGGGTGAAGCAGGTTGGCATGGCATGACCTCTGGCATTCTGCTGACAAGGGTTATCTGCCAGCAGAGAGGCGAGGCATGACTGCATCTGTGTTGACCAGGCTTCATTCTTGGCTGTTTGGCCCAAGAGGTTTAACAAATGCCCGCTTCCCAAAAGCATCATTACTTGCTTCCTTCCAGTGAGTTGCTGTTTTCATTCATGTTGGAAAGTGGTATTTTGGGGGGAATTTGCATTCAGCAGGTCTTAAGAGCCCTTAGTTTTCCAAAAGCTTGACACATCAGAACAAGTCCTTTAAATGAAGTGGATGGATTGGAAAACTTCCCAGCGTGATTGTCTCTTACAACTGTGAATTAAGCTGAGATGAGGACCGCTGTCAAAGAGCAGCTCTTCAAGGAGAGGGCATGGTGTTAAGAGGAGTCCCTTCTCTTAAGTAGGTGAGACAGTCTCCTGTCTTACACTGTTCATTTACTGACCAGACAGTTTTGTCCTCAAAGTCATGGTAAAGACAAACCTGACATGTGCCATTTACTGTACACCCTGGATCCGGTTATTGGGTGTTAAATGTGAATCTAAGTAATTTGCAACTGCCGATTGTCTCAAGGTTCCCAACTACAGAATTTTTTGCTTGAGAGGTCACCAAGGTGATGATAGGTATTGTGATCTGCAGTGTCTTTGTGATTTGATTTTTTTAGCTTGACCTTGGGGAAAAGTGCATGTGTTTTCAGCTTTCGTAACCAACTCTAAAATTCTGTGTCTGTGTTCTCTGAGGAAGTAGACAGTGTTAGAAATACTGCAGTTCATTTGTGAGCTAATGGAAAGTTCTCAACCTCAAGATTTGTTTCCTTTGGGGAGATGAAACCAGTAGAATCTTAGGGCTGGAGTGGCCTTGGTCATGATACTCCTGAGGTGAGGTGAGGACAGTTCACAGCGCCTTCTCTGAGCGTTATCAGTGGGTAAGCACAGCATGAAGGACTGGCACTCAGACGCTCTGGAGGTGGGATTTCGAGAGTTGGAAAAGGCCGCCTGGGGTGTTTCTGGGTGCTCCTTGCCCCAGTGAGAACGCCAGCTGTAGAAGTAGCAGATGGAGTCTTCATAGACTATGGCGGAACCAGCCTTTCAAGTCGGTTGTGGGTGCCTCATTTATCATTGAGAGTTGGCAGGTAGCATAGATGTCTGGAATGTCCTTAGTTTTAGGTCCTGTCAGAGTGTTAGGCCATATTTGTTGGGGTCATTGAAGACACAACACATGTACAGGAGAGGAGGAAGGCAGGGGAAGGGGTGTAGAGATTACAGGAGTTGGTACTGACTGCCCCTCTGAAGAGGCCCTGCTCACGTTCTCTTATTTCCAGAAGACACCTAGTCTCTCTTTGTTGTATTGTTTAGTGGCTAAGTTGTGACTGACTTTGAGGCCCCATGGACTGTGGTCTGCCAGGCTCCTTTGTCCATGGGATTTTCCAGGAGAGAGTGCTGGAGTGGGTAGCCATTTCCTTCTCCAGGGGATCTTCCCCACCCAGGAATCGAACCTGCATCTCCTGCATTGCAGGAAGATTCTTTACTCCCGAGTCACCTGGGAAGCCCTAGTCTCTACTGTAGACAAATTGGTACTAAGAGATTTTCTTAGTTCTTAAGTATGATACCTGTTGGAGTCGGTTTTGTTGTTTTATTTTGTTTTAAAAATACTCTCATTGTAAGAGTGTTATTGTTAGAGAACCTGGAAAATCTAAGTTAAAAAAATGGAATAACCTATAATCCCACTGATACAAATACTCATTTGGTGTATTTCTTCCCTGACTTTTTAATGTAAAAAAACTTGTGTATATGCACACAGACACAGACAATTAAAAAAAAAAAACAAACCAAAGTTGGGATCCCAATATACACATAGGGATTTTTTTTTCTTTTATCTTAAGTGTTTTATGTGCTCACTGAAAAAAAACAAGTTAGCATTTTGGCATGTACACTTGTGTGTTATGGCTATGTATTTTTAAGTTTATATATGGTTCTGTCACATCCTCCCCCTACCAACTTTTTATTTGGGAAGGTTTCATTTCAAAAGACATTGTAAAGCTTTCCCTGTGAACGTCTCTAACTCCTTCCATGCAGACTTGGCCAGCTGTTAGCATTTTGCCCTGTTCACACGCACTCACATTCTGTCTCTCCTCTCTCCCCACCCACATCTCTAATTTTTTTCTTCCTAAACCATTTGACAGTAAATTATAGGAGGCTTCATGACACTTAACTCCTAGATCTTTCAGCATGTAAAGTGGCTAAAAACAAAATTCTTTCATTTATTGACATTCCACTTGACATCATTGCAATAACATCATCTAATATTTAGTCTGTGTTCAGATTTTCCTAGTTGTTCCCCAGTGACTAGTATAGCTGTCCCCCATCAGCAATCCAGGATTTAGGATTTAGTTGAGTATCATACATTGCATTTGGTTAACATGTTTCTTAAGTTTATTTTAGCAGTTCTCAAGCTGGAAATAGTTTTGCACTCCAAGGGACATTTGGAAATATCTGGAGACATTTTTGGTAGTTACAGCTGAAGGATTATTCTAGTGGTTCACGTGGGTCAAGGCCTGAGTGCTGCTAATCACCCTTCAGTTCACAGGATGGCCCCTACAACAAAGAATTATCTGGCTTAAAATGTCAGTAGTACTGCGGTTAAGAAACCCTCATCGGGAATAATTCTCTTCCTCTTGTTCTTTGTCATCATACTGACATTTTTTTGAAAAGTCCAGTCTGGTTTCCCGTAGAATGTCCCACAGTCTGGATTTGCCTGTTTCTTTATTATTTAGAGCAATGTTCCCAAACTTTACTACACATTTGAATCCCCTGGTAGAGCTTTTAAAAAATCTGAATGCCCATGTCATACCCCAGTATCAATTAAATCATGGTGTTGGAGATAGGGACCAATTATATAACAGATATTTTTTAAAAACAAATAGGTGATTCAACAGGCAGCCAAGTTTGGGGATCACAGATTTAAACATTACTTTGGTAACAATTCTACATGGAGGTACAGGGTGTCAGTTTATCCCGTTTGGGGTGATGCTAAATGTAATCACTTGGTCAAGGTAGGTCTGCTAGATCTCTACCTTGTAAAGATACCTTTTCTGTTTAATTATAAGTAATCTGTGAGGTGTACATAGTATCCGTTTTAATGGTTACTTAGTGTTACATACTTTGAATGGGAATATAATTAACCCAGTTTCCTTTTAACAGGCATTGTTGTTGTTTTCTGCTATTATGTACAATAATGCCATGAGCATCCATATGTGTAGTTGATGGCATAGTCGCCTAGGTATTTCCTTAGGATAAATTTGGAAAGGAAAACTTGATTGTTTAAAAAGTGTACACAATTTAATGTTTGTTGTACCTTGCCACTCCCATCTTCTCCCCCCCCCCCAATACATATAATAACTTATACTCCATTAACCTATCTCTGTAAAAGATACTTGTTGCCAGTAATTTGGTAGTCAAAATGATACCTCATGGTTTTAATGTCTTTTTCTTGCTTTTCTGTGTTTTTGTAATTGTCAGTTGAATGTAGCGCCTGAGTGGGTAGTTGGCCTGGACAGGTCACTAGAGTGGGAGTTGTGAGCCTAGTGAGGATTTGGTTGTTACCGTGGTTACTGTCCAGGTAGCACAGACTGCAGTTCCTCCAGCAGACAGTGGCCGGGTGCAGGGCCCTGTTGTCTCAGGACCTGCTCCCCTCTCAGCTTTCCCCCAGCCCTGCACCCCTGTGCCCAGGGAGAGCCTCTCCCCGCACTCCTGCCCTTTCCCCCAGCAGCAGGCCGCTCCTGCTCGCTCCTCCGCACAGGCTTGAAGTGGGGCAGGGGCCCTCCGACTGGTCCAGCTCAGATGCAGGCAGGTTCTCTGCACCCTGGGCTTTGGAGCTGGGGCTTTCTCAGGGTTCCTGCACCACCTTGCACGGCGGCAGACCTCTCTGTGCCTTGTTCTGTGAGGGTCTTGGAAAGAGTTTCCTGCTTCTCCCCACTGGCAACAGACCTCTGCTTGCATCAGTGCAGGCTCTTGGGCTCCATAGGCTTCATGCCCTTTGCTTAGGGACAGACTGCTCTTGCTTTTTACTGGGTGTGAGTCTTACGGTGGAGAGGGACGGGGTGAGGGGGTTAATGCCCCTACCTTGAAAGTGAAAGTCGCTTAGTCGTGTCCAACTCTTTGCAACCCCATGGACTGTACAGTCCATAGAATTTTCCAGGCCAGAATACTGGAGTGGGTAGCCTTTCCCTTCTTCAGGAGATCTTCCCAACCCAGGGATCGAACCCAGGTCTCCCGCGTTGCAGGTGGATTCTTTACCAGCTGAGCCACAAGGGAAACCCCACTCCCTTAGAGTAGCGGATTTTTGCTTCATCTGACCCCACCTCAGCAGTTGACCTTTGTCCCGTTCATTGGCTTCAGGCTTTAGCTTCATATACAGTATGGATCTGGGGAAAGAGTGAGTTTTCCAGTCTCCACCGCCCACGGGGTCTCCCAGGTCTTCTGCCTTGTCTTCAGGGCTCCCAGTGGAGGCTTGTGGAAAAGACCTCGTGAAAAATCCCAGGAATCCTGAACTCTCATGCAAACCCATAATTGCCTATGAGAACTTGTTGAAAGTGTAGCTGTTTTCTTCCTACCCACTTTCATGGCAGCTGCCCCCTTTCCCACCGTGCTCTGCCTAAGATGAAGTGTCCCGTCTTTCTTCAGATGAGCTTGTCACTCTGGAATTCAATCGGTGATGGGCTGAAGCTGGCTCATACCTGCTCTTGAGATCTGGTCGCACGTCTCTTCCCATTTCCAAGTTCAGGAGCATGACATTGGTCACTTGAAATGAAGGGTTTACACCACAGAAATTGGCAAGTACTTCACATCAGCATCTTCACTCCCCCACTGAGAACCAGTTAAACACACACCAGGGCACCCTGAATCGGTTCACCTGGCTGCCTCACGACATCGGCTGTCCAGGCTCAAGGAGAGTAACATTGTTGTGGATTGGCTTTTTCTTGTTAGCATGGAAGCGGTATTCTCTTGAATTTTCTACATACTAAGCAGAAGTGAAACTCCATGTTTGGGTGTTTTTGTTTTGATAACTGCTGCGGCAGAACTGTGTCTTGTCAACTTCATTCGTTAGCCCTTAGAATTCCTTTATGGAAAGGGGATGTGGAAAAATGAACCAAGTTATGGACTGCAGTTATATTCTGGAAGAGGAAGTTCTCCAGAGAGAGAAGGCTGAGCCATGGGATAAAAAGACAAGGAAAACTTATCCTCTTATGAATAAAATAAAATTCCCGAGGAAGTCTAACATCAGCTGTGTCTGAGAGAGTCTGACGGGAAAAATCAGAACCTTATCAGCCTGTGAAATCTTTTGTTAGGGGGAATGATTGACCTCGACCTAACCACAAGGCGAGTCCTTAGGGTATGCCTTCCCACCACCACGGTGCAGCCCTATGGGGCAGGGAAAGCCTGAGGAAGCTCTTGAAACTAATTGCCTTCCCAGAATGCTTGATGGGTCCTTGGACACAGTGTTGTAAATGGATGAACTTGGGACATCTGCCATGGAGTTAACATGTTGTCAAAGTGACAAGAAAAGACTTAATGGGACAGTGTTTGCAGTTTATTTCATATACTGGATCAGACCTCATCTCCGTTATAGAACATTGTTTCCCTGATTATAAGGATAGTGTTAAATTGGAAGTTGTCTGCTTTTTAAATTTTTGGTGACCGATTTTTAACCCTTGTCTTCTATTCTTCGCCAGCCTACCTCACTCTGCTCAGAGCAGGCTCAAGAAAGGCAAATTCATTTTATCATTATCTTAAAACAAACATTAGGAATTCAAACATGTTATCACAAAAAATGAGCCCTTCCAGCTCAAATTAGAGTAACCGTTGGTCTGTCTGTTATTGTTAGCATGAAGCGGTATGAGTGACTATGTCCCTATAAAATTCCGAGGTGGCTTTTCCATAAATTTCTCCTGTAGACATAGCCTCTCTTTCTCCTTCTGGCAGATACACAATAAAAGGCATCAGGAACCTGATTTTCTATGAACTGCCAACATATCCACACTTCTACAATGAAGTCTGTAACATGCTGCAAGCCACGAGCAGAGGCGAGGAAGCCGCCTGGACCTGCACCGTCCTCTACTCCAAGTACGACGCCCAGCGCTTGGCCGCCGTGGTTGGGGTGGAGCGGGCTGCCCAGATGCTGCAGTCCAAGAAGAACGTACATCTCTTCATTACCGGAGAAAGATGATAATTGGTTGCACAGGAAACAGTGTTGGCGTGATACATGATGCTTGATTCTGCACTGCTTGGACCCGATTCTGATCGCTTCTACAAAGAAGGGCTGCTAGCAGGAAGGGGCACCGGGCAGCGTCTTCTCAGACACTTCTTCCTTTTCAGATCATATATCCCTGAAAAGTTCAGCGTAGACCAGATTTTGGTACAGTCTATTTTTGAGAAGTCAGGAGGAGCTCGTGGGGCTCTGAGAAGTCGATAGAAGGAATCCTCGACTTGTGAATCTTTTTGTAAGCTGTAAATTGTTTTATTGTGATTTTACCTCGAATTTATCATGCTTGGTAAAGTCTGTCAGATTTGCCTGTTTCTATTTGACACCTTCTTACACTGAGGCATACATTATATGCTTGTGAGAACTGGTTGTGAGAAACTGGAATACTTCTTGCTGTTGAATATCATCTTTTGGATCGCACAGGTTTTGCAAAACTGTTACTTTTTCCCAGCCAAACTTTTTTAAACCTTACATATTTTATTTTAATTCAACCTAGAAGAGTATATTCATCCACTGATCTTTCTTTAACTCATAATAATAAGTGTTTTGGTTAAAATATGTACCTAAAAATCACATTATATAAAATAACAATTTCTACTCTATTTCAAGAAATAATTTTGTGAAACTCTTGACGCTGCAAATTCGTCTTCACCACTTGTCTTCATCATTGCCGTAGTCACTTGTCTGTTACACTGAGATGCTGCACTTTTAGAAACAGCTTTAGGGAACTCATCCAGTGGTTAGGGCTCGGCACTTTCACTGGCGTGGCCTGGGTTCAGTACTGTTCAGGGAACTAAGATCCCGCATGCTGTGTGGCGTGTGATTTCCCCTTGTCTCATCACTATAACACTAACCGACCACTTGTTTAAGGTGGTGCTTGCCAGCCTTTTTCACTATAGGATCACTCACTCCCCATTTATTTATTAGTTTATATTAATATTACGAATATGGAGTCATTTCATTTTGTTATACAGTGAGTTATAATTGATTATTACTGTTATTCCTTCAGATGCTTAAATAATCTCAGGTATGGCCAGCAGGAGCCTCTTCAAGGTGACTCCTGTGTCTTCTTGACATGTCCCCCTTATACTTGGCAGTTTTCTTTATTTTCTGACACTGTAGAACAGTCCAGGTTTGTCTTGCCCTTTTCATCACTCCGGCCCTGCTTTCCTTAGTGGAACGCTATTTTAAAACTAAGATTTGAGTGCTAAGTGTGCTCAATACTGCTGTGGAGCCACTGGTCCCAGGTCATCTCAGCAGTCAGAGTTTGGGAATATTTGCATGTGTGTACATGTATGCACATACCTGTGTGCCCATGACATCTAAATTTATTTCTGTATCCGTATCGAAAACCATGAATTTATCCCGTACCTCCATTTCAGACTGACGGCACAGGCTTCCTTTTGTTCTCTCCCTTTCCGTATTTGTAACTCTCTTCTCAGATGGTGCGATTTGTGGCTCCCATTATCCTCAGTGGAACAATCCATAATTGGAACAGATTTTATTATTCTTGGGCATGCTTAAAATTTCTTGTTTAAAAAAAGTGAAATTACTTTTGGGGTACTCTAATTGCTAAATGTTTATATGGGCATTTTTATGTCTCTCTTTCCCCAATATGGAGAGTACAACTATTCATCCCATATATAGATGGTTTCCTAAAGTTTTGCAAATTTATAGTCCTAAACCAGCCAAACTCATACTATAAAGAACTTTTTTTTTTAAGACATATTTTAAATTTTTATTGGAGTATAGTTGATTTAAAAGTGAAAATGACAGTCGCTCAGTTGTGTCCGACTCCTTGCGACCTCATGGAATAGTCCATGGAATTCTCCAGGCCAGAATACTGGAGTGGGTAGCTGTTCCCTTCTCCATGGGTGCTTCCTAACCCAGGGATCGAACCCAGGTCTCCCACATTGCAGGCGAATTCTTTACCAGCTGAGCCACAAGGTTAATTTACAGTGTTTTGTTAGTTTCAGGTGCATAGTAGAGTGAATCAGTTACACATACACATTTATCTACAAAGAGCTGTTTTATCCATAGAGTGCCCTGTGGTTATTGGCATATTTGTGCCGCTGTTTACCAGAGAGCCTGTGTGTTATGAGAAAAGAATTATTTGCCTGGTTCAGAGAAACGAGGAAGAAGAGACTCTGATTACCCTCGTCTTCTATTTCCAGACTCTTTTCCCTGTGAGTTGTAGCCGATTCGTGGCTTTCATTATCACTAGTCACAAGACTCCCAAATCTCCATCTTCTCTGGATCTCCACTCACATGTGAGCCTGGATTTCAAGTCTGTGATGTAGCCCCAGGAATACACATTTTATTAAGCTTTCCTACTGACTTTAATGCTGGCTTATAGCCAGCTAGCTTCTTCTTACCCACAGAGAACACCGAGAGTGTCAAGTGTGAACAAAGCCATATTGCTTCTGTTCTTGGCTCAGCACCTGGGAAAGAAGGTAAAGAAGCCTCAGCAGTGGCCCTGGCTCCTGAGTTGATTACAGAGAGTGGAATCTGGAGTGGTTTCATTACAAGGATACCTTCACATCAGGTCTCCCATAAAAAATAAGGGAGAGGAGAGAGTCTACTGAACTCTGGATAAAAACGCCTGAGCTGGAATTACACACGATCTTGATATTTCTTCGCAAGGCTCACCTTGAGCAAACGAGTGCCTGTATAGTGCTGGTAACAACAGAACATGGAATGGTCCCACTCCTGGGAAGAGGCAGAATTTTAAGGGAGGAGAAGGAACTTAACCCGAAAGTAAGAGTTTTAAACTTTTTTTTTCTTCTTCCCTTGGTAATAAAACTAGCTTAGCACTTTTCTTTTTGAGGGGAAAAGAGCTTCGAATCATGAATGCTCTCTACAGCTGGCTGCACCATATGCAGTATTCAAAAGACAAGAACTAGCTAATCATAGAGAACCAGCGGCAGCTAAACAGCCCTCTGCCAGCTTCCAAAGGGCTTGTAATTGAGTGCAGATGGCCCTGGCGGGGTGGGTACGTGTCCCTGCTGACTCCTCACACCCCAGAGGGCCAAGGGGGTTCGTGGAGCCTCCGCCCTGATGGTGCCTTCGTCGGGGCCGCTGAAGAAGGGGGGAGGCGGGTGGGGTGGGAGCCCCCTTGGCTGCCTGCTGCCCAGCCCGCCCTCGGCTGTGCGAGCAGACCTTCAGGCCGCAGGGCGTAGCTTTGATGAGTCCAGGATCTCAAGATGACAGAAGGCCAGGGATAAGGGAACAGGGTTGGGAGTACTTTATAATCATCCAAAGAGCCTCACTGTGCAGTCTGCAGGTGGCTGCGGGGTGCCCAGCCTCCCGGAGGAAGAGTGTGCTGGAAGTGCACAGCCCGCTCCTCTCAGGGAGCCGCCTCGGGTGGGGCCCACCGCTGGCCCACCCTCTCCTTCCCATCTCTTCTCCAGCTTCTGTCTTCAGAGGCGTTCTGGTCGTCATCTTCATACCATTCAAAAAAGCCTTTCTGACTTTTCTAGCTAAATAGAAATCTAAACAAACTTCAGTCTCATGCAAAAAAGCTTTTCCGGCTAGACAGAATTCTAAACAAGTTTCAGTCCGCTTTTAATGTCAGAGCTGGTGAACTGGGAGTAGATAACACAGATAATCCAAAATTGATGTAGTCTTTGGAAGGTGAAAGCACCCCCCCCACCCCCACCCCTCCTTTCCTCCCTAGTCATTCCTTCCACGTGCATCCACCACGTCCAGCTGACAGCAGGAAGTACATGTCTTTCTAAAGACTTGTGTCTCTTCTTCTTATACGGTACGCTCCAGCCAGAGCTGCAATAAAATTCTATGCAAGCATCTTATGTCTTTTTTTTTTTTCTGAAGCGGGATGTGTGTTCTTATCCCCTCATGGTTTTCCTTCTTTCCCTGAGGACCCGCTTTTCTTTCGATGTGCGCTGCTGGCTTTTCAGTCTGATTCCTGGATTCCCCTTTATACCACTGGCCACGTGGCCGTCTTTCCTGTGGGACACCAGGACATGTGCAAGAACAGCTCCAGGCCTCTACCACGCAAACAGGCTGCCATCTCAGTGGTTGGAGTCCCGGGCCCCAAAGGAGTTAGGGCCGAGATCGGATCGCCACAAGGCTTGCTCGCCCTGCACAGAGAAATGTGAACATGGTGGGCCTCTCCCCCCGGTTGTGTCGCCCTCGCTGCTGGAGGAACCCCTGCGCTCGGTGGTCCTCATCCTGGCCTCCACGGTGGGCAGGGAATGGCACAGTCCTGGCCGAGCTGTCAGGGGCTTCAGGCTTGAGCCTCTGCCGCTGGCTGGGACCCAGTGGGAACCATAACCTCGGCTGACACGGGGAAGGAAGGCAGGTTTGCCGCTTGGCTGCTCTGGAAGCTGTGCTGAATCCCTGCCCATCTGTTCTCCCAGCTGAGCCAAGGCCAGAGCCGTCGAGCTCTTGCCAACCAGGGGATGACACAGAGCCCGGAGTCCTGCGGCCCCTGTCCTCGCTGCCCTCTGCAGCCCCTCTCATCTGCCAGTTCGACTCCCCGCAGGGAGATGGCCCTGGGCTCACACCTGCTGTTGGCCCACAGATGTTCATGAGTCTCTGCCTTCTGTGTTCATCATTTTCCAAAAGCGGCCCCGAGCTGGGTGCCAGCACCATCACCACCACCGCCCCGCTGTGGCTCTCTGCAGGTCCTCCTGGCCGCCTCTCAGCTGTCTCGTGTTTATAAAGTGGGGGACAATCCTTGCCATCCTGACAGAGGGACGTGAGAGACGGTGTCCTGTACTCGCCTCCTACTTCCCTAGTAACGGGACCCTGGGTTTCACTGGGTGACAAAGAGTGCCCGATCCCCTTGGTGGTAAGGTGTGGCCAGAGAAGCGAGCACTAAACTCTGGAGCAGATTCTGAGGGGAGCACTTTGAGAACACCTCTTTCGCCTCCTGTGCTTCCCTGTTTCCTGCCTGGAACACAGAAGTGATGGTCGAAGCCCCCCGGGACAGAAGATGCCCTGTGCCCATCTTCTGTGCCCAGAAGATGGTGGCGCCGAAAGGCAGCAAGAGCCTGGCTCCCCAGTCGCATCCTGAAGCTGCCATCGCAGCTCTGCGTGTCCTTCTCCCTGCAACCTCCGCTGTGAAAACCTTAACCCTCGTTTGTTTCAGCCGCCGAGGCCAGGCTCTATCGTCCGCAGCTCCTTACTGCTACAGAGGACAGAGATGGGATCACGAGTCCTGAGGTCCAAAGGCCCTGCCTGTTCTTCCCTCCTTCTCGTCTCTGCAGTAACCAGCATAGGGACTGTGCTTCAGGGCCGGTGTCTGGAGTTTGGTGACAGTGGGGTCTGAGCGCTAAGCTGTCTCTGGCTTCGGGGCCACCACTCCCGTCTTCTCCAGTCCAACTGGGTCCTTAAGAGAGAGGGAGGACACGTGTCTTCTCATAGGGTTTATGGAAACATGGGAGGAGGAAAGACCTGGCAAGAAAACAGACGTCAGTTCTCTGCAAGTTGGTGATCACCTGTGTTTGCATTTCTTCAGGTGTATTTCAAAGCAAAATTAGGAAATGAAAAATTAGGAATAGAGCGGTCTTATGACCCAGTCTGCCACTTGACCATGAGTTGCCTATTCCTCGTCTCTTAGAGGCGTTCTCCGGCCTCGCGTGCGTGTTTCAAGGGTGAGCTATCCCTTGTGGCTTTTCAGTCACCTTTGGTCACTAGAGACTGAAACTCTATCCATCAGTCCTTGCTCTGAAGTACAGGTCTTTCTCTTCCACTTGTCAACTCTCAGCAATTTGAAGACATTCACCGTGTTCTCCATGAGACTTCTTTTTCTCGGTCAGTCATCCTTAGTTCCTTCAATTAACTTTTTTTTTTCTGTTAATCTTTAGTTTTGGTCTTCTTTTTAGAAAACAACCCATGCTTATTCGGCAGACAAGTCAAACAGTGAATATCAATGAAAGTACACCTACTTGGTGGCAGTGATTACCATCTTGGTGTGTTTCCTCTCAGATTCCTTTCTGCATTAATAATTTTAACAGCCAACAGCTGATATAGAGAGACCCTTGCATTGAAAGGTGGTTTTGTCACCTGTCTGTTTAGCATGGTGCCTGGCACATTACACAACAAGGTAACATTTTCGGAAGCACTTATTACGTGCTGGAAACTCTTCTTAACTCTTTCAGTTCAGTTCAGTCCCTCAGTCGTGTCCGACTCTTTGCGACCCCACGAATATTAAATCAGTTCATCCTCACACACTCTTCTGAAGTAGGCACCATCATTTTTCCTATTCTGTAGGGGAAATTAAGGCCTAGATATGTCAAGGAACTTGCGCAGTCAATAACAGCTAGGATTTGAGCCCAGGTAGTACGATTCCCCCCAAATCCACATTATTTTTCACTAGATCATTGCTTCTCTAAAACAAAAACCAAGAAAAAGCACTCAGTAGACTATAGCTATTGTTATTGTTATTATTACCCTCTTAAAGGAGACATTTGATATTGTTGAACTCTTAAAAAGACTGAGGAGAATATAATACTTTCCTGACTGGGGTGCAGGGAGGTATATAAACAAACTCTAATGAAGTTGTTCTGTATACCATCCTTCTGGATTGTATGACATTCTAAAGGGCAATCTATGCTTCTGAGAAGCTTAATATCTCATATAGCAGAGGATTATTGAAGGCATTATTTTTTACCTTGTTTGCTGCTCTGTTTATCCTTGATCCATCAAGCTTCACCCAGAGAAATTAAATTCTTAGTATCAGGCCAACTAAAATTAAGAAGATAACTTTTCTTGAAACATGCACTTGCATGGAAAAGCAGTATGCTACTAAGTCACTTCAGTCGTGTCCGACCCTGTGCGACCCCATAGACGGCAGCCCACCAGGCTCCACCGTCCCTGGGATTCTCCAGGCAAGAACACTGGAGTGGGTTGCCATTTCCTTCTCCAGTGCATGAAAGGGAAAAGTGGAAGTGAAGTCGTTCAGTCGTGTCCAACTCTTAGCGACCCCATGAATTGTAGCCTACCAGGCTCCTCCATCCATGGGATTTTCCAGGCAAGAGTACTGGAGTGGGGTGCCATTGCCTTCTCCGGGAAAAGCAGTATACCAGTGGTTAAAATCATGGGCAGTGGAACAAGGCTGCCTGGCTTCAAATCTTTGCTAATTTCTAGTTGTGTGAGTTTTGGCAAATTCCTTAAACGCTCTGTGTCTCAGTTGCTGCATCTGTAAAATGGGCATGTTAATAATAATACCTATCTCTAGAGTTGTTATAATAGTTAAGTTATTTAATCCACGCAGCACACTTAGAACACTCCCTGGCACATAGTCACTGCTCAGTCTTAACTAGTATTACAAACAGACCTTCCTTCCCACATTTATACGAAGCTAAAAGGAGACAAAAGTCGTTGCGCATCAGCTGTCATTTTGGTTTACCAGCCTTACTCTTTTTAAGTGAATGACAAAGAAATCTTGAGAGAGGGAGTGCCTCAGAAAGTCGTTGTGGGGATTTTACTCAGCAAATTTCAGGGCTTAAGGAAGAGGCGGCATTAGAGTTTAATGAGGTATAAACACCAGGTGGCGCTGTAAACAAGTTCAGTAACAGGCTCTTCGCCTCCCCTCTGACGGCCTCTGAGAGGCTGCTTGCTGTCCTGTGAGACGGAAAAACCCAGGCCTCTTTAAAAAAAAAAAAAATTTCCAACACAGAGGAAATATGGAAATTCAAAAACAATAAAAAAAAATCTTATGCTATAATTTAATTGTTTATGAGTTAACACCTTTTAAAAATGACCCCACAAATAGCATATTTCTGTCAGGAATCAGGTTTTACAGAGCACTGTACATTATGTTTTAAGAAATGGAAAATCACTGCCAGGTGCAATCCATAATCAAACTCACAAATAACTGTTAAAAAATTAATGTTTTAAACACAAACCCGAAATTATAATAACTCAGCAAATAACTTCCTTTGGAAATACAACCAAATCTGTATATATGAGGCCCAAGTCACATGGTCCCCTGCTTGACCTGCAGCAGGCTCTGGCGGATTGAGTACAAGATTTAGGATTCCGGTGGCTTGTTGGAATCTTCCTTCTAGAGTGTCAGAGTTTTCCTTGGAGAGAAAACCGCGGGGCACTTTCCTGGCCTCTTATCCACCTACCTCTTCCAGGCCTGGCCTGTTGCTACCTTCGTTCCTAAGACTGTCCGCTTCCCTACCCGCCCCAGAGCAGATGTCCTCTTTACGCTTCCTCCCTCTTTGGTCTTCCTGTCAGGAACCGTATATCCCAGATGAAAAGATGGCAGGAGGCCATGGGGAAAAGAGAACGGAGTTAATACTTATTGAACACCTACTGTGGGCCAGGAACTGGCCTGGGTGCTTTACCCACATCATCTCACAACAACTGTAAAGCTGGTATCTGTCCCCGTATTGTGGGGGAACAGTCATTGAGAAGGTAGGTATCTAAGTCTTCCGAAGTGAACCAGCTCCTTAGTGGCCAATGCCACGTGTTTTCTCTCTCATCCCCGTGTGATTGAGAGGGCCAGGGCCAGCAGCTCAGATGGAGATGAAACTGCAGAGGATTCTCTCTTCCGGCCTGTGGCCGTGTCTGGTCCACTTTATCAGCACAATACCCCTTAGGCGCGAATGCAACTCCCTTCCCACAGCTTTACGTAGTTCAGGCCTCTGTTAGCCTCTTCCTGGTATAGCCCAGACTTTGGAACCTGGTAGCTTAGGCTTCAATGCCAGATTTACATTTTACTGGGTGTGTGACCTTTGGCAAGTTGCTTGCCGTTCTCTTACCTCTGTTTCCTTATTTGTAACATGGAGATAATGCTGCCTTTCTTGGGGAGTGGGATTACGCGGATGAAAGGAAATGACATAAGTACTTGTAGATATCATCAAAGTCCCCTTCCCTCCCTTTGCTTGGACTGCCTGTTGGTTCATCCATGCTACACATATGCACTGTGCACCCACCATGTGCCAGGAATCCTTCGGGGCACATAGGACAGACCTGCTTCCTACATTCAGGGAATTAGAGTGCATGAGGGAGACAGAAAATAAACAACTAGAAGCTAGATAAAAATATAATTTCAGGTGGTGCTAAATGCTGGAAGAAAATAGAGCAAGGTCAAAGGGCTGAGATCTCTGGCCATCCTGTTTCCTTTGCACAGAATGCCCGGTCACCACTGTTGAACTCGTACTCATCTTTCAAGTCCCCCTTCAAATGATCATCCCAGTGAAATTGCCACAATTCACTATCAGATTCAATCACGGCCTCTCTGTGAGGCTGAGGACAACCACTGTCTTACTGCTCATTGCATTTTCCAAACCACCACCCACCCCCAAGAAAAGCTCCTTGGATATTCTGCAGAGGAAAGCTGACCATATCACCCTGAGTAACTACCGGTTGTGCCAGTTTGCGAGTGGCAGATCCTCGGGTGGGCTTGGAGAGAGGGAAGCAAAAGGGAGCAGGTATACAGGGGCCAAAGGAACAAGCTTCCAAACAGATGACACAATGAGGCATCCACATTGCGTGTGTCAGAGGCAGGGATGAAGGCCGACAGGAGGGACCGACAGTGCTTCGGAATGTGCCTTCTGTAAGGGAAGCAGGTTCCATCCCTGGTCAGGGAGCTAAGATCCCACATGCCGTGGGACAGCTAAGCCTCTGGGACGCAACCACTGAGTCTGCGCCACAACTAGAGAGCCTGCATGCCGCAATGAAGACCCACCACGGCCAAAAAGAGAAAGCAGCAAAAAACCCCAGGCATTTATTTTCAGCTCTGGAAGCTAAACATCCAAAATCAAGGCATTTGAAGCGTTGGTTTCTTCTGAGGCCTCTCTGTTTGGCTTGTGGGTGACTGGTTTTTCTCTCTGTGACTTCATATGGCCCGTCTGTGCCTATGTCCTAATCACTTCCTTTAAGGACGTAAATTGTAGTAAATTAGGGCCCACCCTGATAAAACCTATTTTACCTTCACCAGCTTTTTAAAGTCTCTGTCTCCAAGTTAGTTACATTTTAAAGTTTGGGGGGTTAGGACTTCAACAAATAGATTTGAGAGAAAACACAATTCAGCCCATAGCAATAGCAGGTAGCCATACCCACTTTCTGCCCAGACCTTAATCCACATATAGATTCACCAGACTACCTAGAAGGGGCCACACCTGCAGGAGAAAATAGCCCCTGGGAAGAATAAATACAGGCCTCTGTAGGTATCCTTACTAGAAGGGGAAGTTGAGAACCTGTCTCTTTTCAACAGGTATTCTTGCTACTTCCTGCACTGGGCCGCAGGCTTCCCAGGTGGCGCTAGTGGTAAAGAACCCATCTGCCAATGCAGGAGACATAAGAGATGCAGGTTCTATCCCTGGGTCGGGAAGAGCCCCTGGAGGAGGGCATGGCAACCCACAACAGCATTCATGCCTGGAGAATCCCATGGACCGAGGAGTCTGGTGGGCTACAGTCCACGGGGTCACAAAGAGTTGGACCCTACCAAGGCGACTTAGCACGCTGGGCCTCAAGGTGAGGGTGAGGAGCTCAGCCCTGCTCGTCTCCATCTGCCCACCTCCACTCCGCTCTTTGTGATTAGCCTGGGAGAAGCATTCTCATGCTTTCATTTTCTTTCTCTAACTCTTCTAAGAGCAAGTTTGTGGTTGCAAACGGCAGCAAATATTTTGCTGGAGAAAAGTGACCAAGTAAGAAAACAGTCATTAAGAAACTACCTTATTAAGCCAGTAATAGGAAAAGCTGGATCCTAAAAGATTGGTCCTAGGGTGGGGTTGTTACGAGGGCACCAGGAAAGGGAAAGGCTAAATTGGTCCACATAATTGAGTCTGGAGGGACAACATCTATGGTCTCCCCAGCGGGCGTCTCGGGCTTCCCTGTGTGTGCCGATGACGGGACGTCCCAGCAGATGGGAAGTGACCGTGAGAAAGCACCCCCTCTCCTGGCTCCTCCCTGGTGGGCTGCTGGGAGGCATGGGGCTGCTTTGGCTCTGAAAACCACAGCTCCTGTTGGCCACCCTCTGCTGCTGCAGCTCACTCTCTGGATCCCCTCCTCTTGCCCACGGGACACTCCACCTTGTTAGTTTCCCCTTTCTACATCTTTGGGAATAGACCTTTCATTAATCTCTCCTTCATGACTCATCTAGGGCTTCCCGGGTGGTGCAGTGGTAAAGAATTCGCCTGCCAGTGCAGGAGAAGCAAGAGACACGGGTTCGATCCTTGAGTCGGAAAGATCCACTGGAGAAGGAAAGGGCAGCCCACTCCAGTATTCTTAGCTGGAAAATTCCAAGCACGCGTGCGCGCGCGCACACACACACACACACACACACACACACACACACACACACACACACACACACACACACACACGACTCATCTAAATGTTGCACGGTTTCCTCTCAGGACTCAGAACTCACCTATGTGCTGTGCGGTCGCTCAGTCATGTCTGACTCTGCAACTCTTTGGACTGTAGCCCACCAGCCTCCTCTGTCCATGGGATTCTCCAGGCAAGAATACTGGAGTGGGTTTGCCATGCCCTCCACCAGGGGATCTTCCCAACCCAGGGATCGAACCCAGGTCTCCCACTTTGCAGGCGGATTCTTTACGTCTGAGCCACCAGGGAATCCCCTCCTATGTGCTAGGTACTGCTGTAAATATAAATGTACATCCTCTCTCTCTCTCTTTTTAAAAAACTTTATTGAGATATAGTTCATATACCATGCAATTCACTCACTTAAAGTATACAATTCAGTTGTCTTTTAGAATATTTACGGTTATATGGAAACATCACTGTGATCATCTTTAGCACATTTCATCAGCTTCACAAAGAAACGTATATCCTTTAGCTATAAACTCCTTTAGCAACTGCCACATCTCAGCCCTAAGCAACCACTAATCTACCCTCTGTAGATTTCCCTATTCTGGACATTTCATATGAAAAGATTATACAGCATGAGGCCTTTTGTGATTGGCTTCTTTTGTGTAGCATAATGTTTTCAAGATTCTGCCACATTACAGCATGTGTCAATACTCCATTTCTTTCTGTGGCTGAATAATACCTCATTATGTGGTTATACCATATTTTGTTTATCCATTCTTCAGTTGATAGACATTTAGATAGTTTCTACGTTTTGCTATTATGAATAGTGCTTCTGTAAATCCTCTGGAGAGGGAAATGGCAGCCCCCTCGAGTATTCTTGCCTGGGAAATCCCATGGACAAAGGGAGCCTGGAGGGCTACAGTCCACATGGTTGCAAAGAGTTAGCAACTAAACGACAAACATTCAGGTAACACAAGTTACTGTGTTTTCATTTCTCTTAGAGTAGAATTTCTGAGACGTGTGGTAAATCTACGTTTAACCATTTGAAGAACTGCCAGACTGGTTTCCAAAACAGCTAACCCATCTCACATCACATTCGGATGTAACGTGATCAGATTTCTCTGCACCCTCACCAGCAGTTGTTATTATCTGAACTTTGAATGCTAGCCGTCCAGATATGAAGTAGTAGCTCCTTGTGGTTTTGATTTGCATTTATCTTGTACCCAGTGATGCCATGCCCTCTTCAGTGAGCTGATTTGCGTATATACCTTCCTTCATGCTCTCACTACTTTATGAAGCAAGTGGATTATTATCTCCATTTCACAGACGATAAGACTGAGGCACAGTGAGGTGAAGGGACTTACCTAACGTATACAGCTGGTGAGGGTTAGACTAGGATATGAACTCCAGCAGGCAGCCTTCATGTCCCTAAAACCACTGTACCACACTGCCTTTGCATAAAAGAGCAAGAGGATTTAGGAGATAGCAGGGCAATAGGGCAGAGTGGCCAAGGGACTTTTAAGAAGAGGAATATCCACTATTCAATTTTAAATAGTTTCCATTGCTGCCTGTAAATCTCTTTCATCTCCTTGTGTGAATGGTTATTTTATGGAAAGGGGGCCAAGTTCTTCTTCCATGTTTGGGTTAAAGCTGGGTGAAAGTGAAGAAACAGTCATAAGAGGTAGGGCAGACAACGCAAACTCAGCAGGGGCAGAAAGTGAGAGCCAGAGATAGACAAGATCATATACAGCCCCTAATAGTTCACAGAAATCTGGGAGGGAGCTCCCCCTTTGGAATAATGCAGACATTTCAAACAGACCTTCTCTGGATCTGAAGGGACTGGGAGACCCCAGCTAGGTTTCATTGATAAAGTTGTTTAATGGAAGTGTGGCCAGAGATGTCTGTGGTGTCTCTGCCTCCTCCCCACTTAACCCTACCCAGTTCTTAGCCTCTCATCCAAATGGACATGTGGGTGCCAAAGCCTGCTCTCCACCCCCTCTCTGTTTGATTCAACAATGAACACACTGGCCTTTGTTTCTGACCTAGAAGAGACTGTACAGTCAGCATCATTCTCTAAAACATTTCTCAAAGATGGACCTATAAAAATTAAGAGAGGTTAGAGGACACCCCATTTAGAAGCTTTCTTCCTTCAAATTCATACCAGGAATCTTCTCCCTTTTAATCCAGGTGCTCCCATCCCTACCTTACACACACACACACACACGCACACGCACACGCACGCACTCCTCCTGATTAACTGCCAGACTGCATGATGATTCTCTCTGATGTCAGAAGCCAAGCAAGGTAACAAGAAGGAAGGAATGAGTCTGTGAATCAGGTGATATTTTCTGAATTTCCATCTGTATCCCCAGCATCTGTCTGCTGATCTATCAAGAGGACCAGCAACGGTTTAGGGATGATGGACAGTCCTCTGAGGAAGCAGTGCCAGGGGCATGATGAGCAGAAATGCTGAACAAGATGCTGGCTGGAGGGGAAATCAATCTCCCAGGCCGATGAGTTGGGCAAGAGCCAAGAGAGGCAGAAACTTGTCACAGCCACACTCATCTTTCTTGCTACCTTTTTTTCTGGATCCTTGAGTAAAATTAGATTAGCCTCAGAGCTCAAGGTAGCTAGCTGGTCTGAGCTTATCACAGGCATGTCTCAACTCTGATGACTATTTAAAAATGCATAAGGTTCATCTCTTCAACTAATCTGTGAGATACCTAAGGACAGGGCTCTGACCTTTCTTCTGTAATTCATGGAGTAACCAGTACAATGCTGGGCCCAAAAGGTCACTAAGGAACTTGCTGAAGTGAATTAGCTTCATAGTAGAAATAAAAGGAACTTTCATCTTTTAAGAAAAACAAAAGAAATTTGTCTAAACTGCCAGCTGGGAAATGAAAGCCAGATGAGTCCAATTTATGATACATCAAGAGTAAGGTGGATAATTACAAACAGGGAAGCCCACAGTGAATTTTGGAGCGGGGGCGGGGTTCTATAAAATGTATGGCAAAACCCACTACAATATTGTAAATAATTAGTGTCCAATTAAAATAAATAAATTACAAAAAAACCCCAAGATTCTCATACAGACATATAGTCAAAAATTTATCTAATTCATTAGTGAGAGAATCAGCAGGATGGCAAAGCTCAATCAAAGGGGAATACAGCGGACTATTTCATATGATCCTTGAAAGAAAGGATGTGGAAGTAAGTTTGCACAGTAGATAAAGCTAGTTAATGTCACACATGGCAATAAGATCAGACCTTTGGGGGTTACATTTTCTAGCTGACAGAGTTCATTTGCGTTTCTACTGAATATAAGCCATTTGTAGCCTAGCAATATTCTGAAGTTAATGTCTCCTAGAGAATCTGGGCCTGGATCATTAATAATTAGTAAGTCTAACTAGGTTACCTCTCTTCAAGCATCAGATGACCCTTAGGTCGGCTTGTTAGACAGTGTGATGGCATGACACTAAAGGGCACGTGTAATATTTTTTGTCTTATTTCCAAGTTTTAGGTAATTTTTCTTAACACACTCTTCAGATCATTTGCATACAAATAAACTCACCGCATATGATCATAGGTAAGACTAGAAAATCGTTCTCAGAAGTCATCCAACCCAAGGAGGTTCCCCGGTGGTCCAATGGCTAAGACTCCACACTCCCAATGGAGGGGGTCCAGGTTCAACCCCTGGCCAGGGAACTAGATCATCTGGACATGCCACAACTAAAGATCCCATGTGCTGCAACTAAGACCAGGCGCAGCCAAATACATAGTCTGTATTTTAAGTAAATATTTTTATTTAATATAAAATAGATGTATAAAGAATATCTAAAGAATAAAGAATATATATGTCTATATAAGTGAAGTGAATGAAAGTCGCTCAGTTTTGTCTGACTCTTTATGACCCCATGGACTATATACAGTCCATGGAATTTCCCAGGCAAGAATACTGGAGTGGGTAGCCTTTCCCTTCTCCAGGGGATCTTCCCAACCCAGGGATAGAACCCAGGTCTCCTGCACTGCAGGTGGATTCTTTACCATCTGAGCCACCAGGGAAGCCCATATATATATATAAAGGCGTTATATAAAGAAGTTATATCTAACCCAAACTGCAGAGACTGCCTGCTTTCCCTGGCCTCAGTCTTTTGCCATTTTTACACCTCCCTCCATGGTCTTTAGTTTGTGGCAGTAACAACTCAAGTGGAGTGAATAACTTATTTTAAGCCCTATTTATGAGCCAATATGTCCTACTATAAATGGGAATCACGGTTGTTAAGCAGGTGTTTGTTCTCTTTCGCTTTTCCCCTCACAGGCCAAAAGCCTTTCCTTTGGATCCCACTCAAGTTTAGGTTGGCTGTGCCAATACCATCAACTACATTGACTACTATATTTATAGGCAGCAGCATCTGACAGTGAGGGAATTGCTTGTTAGATGACTTGGAGTTTATCCCTGCCCTATTGAACCAGGGTTAATGAACTCAACAGCAGAGCTTGGGAGGCTTAACTGTCCACATCCGAGGAGATGACTTGGGAAGAGTCCAGCCTCGCGCTCTACGGCGCTCTAACGCCAGCCGAGGCAGGTGGGGGATTGGCCGTAGTCACGCTCAGTGCCACCTGCCCTTCTGGGCAGGGATAGAAACAATAGCGTTTCACCTTTTTAGCCCCATTTGCTACCATGAATCCTCCAACCTCATCAGAGTCCCCTCAATGGTTCCAGGGGTCCCCAAGGGGCGTTTCACGTGCACACTTAGAGGAGTCCGCTGGGTGATCACTCACATCCATCGTTTTTATCCAGTCCTGCCCCAGCCTGCTGGGCTGGGTTCTGTGAGAGAGCTCGCATCTGCCCGTGAAGCTGTCTGGAGGCAACCACACCACCACTCGTGCCAAAGCCCCTGCAGCGGGGCCACAAATCCTGTCTGTCTTACACCCTCAGTGCCCTGCCAGGTGCTGTGGCACTCACTTAGGTTTTTTGTTGTTGTTGTTGTTGTTATTCTTTTAACTGCACCGGGGGGCATATGGGATCTTAGCTTCCCAACCAGGGATCAAACTTGTGCTCCCTGCAATAGAAGCACGGAGTCTTAACCACTGGACCGCCAGGGAAATCTCACTCACTTAGTTGTAATTCTTTCATTATTGCAGCCTTTCTCCCTGGAGCTCAGGCAGGTGTCCTGAGTACCTGGAGGGAAGAACACGTGTGTTTTCTGCTCCTCCCATGTGGACCCAGATTTGTGCACCTCTACCCTTTGCTCCTTATGCATGCATGCTAAGTTGCTTCAGTCGTGTTCGACTCTGTGCAATCCTATGAACCGTAGCCCGCCAGGCTCCTCTGTCCATGCGATTCTCCAGGCAAGAATCCTGGAGTGGATTGCCATGCCCTCCTCCAGGGGATCTCCCCAACCCAGGGATGGAACCCGTGACTCGTACACCTCCTGCATTGGCAGGCAGGTTCTTTACCACTAGCACCAGCCACCTGGGAAGCCCGTAAGATGAACTCTTTTCTGGGAGGCCCGCGCTATGATTCTCCAAACTCTAAGCCCTCTTAGGAGGCCCAGTGCTGTGATTCTCCAAACATGCTCACATTGTCTGAATCCAGGGTGGACTGAGTTCGGGTTCAGGTAGAAACCCCACCACTGCTTCAGATGGATAAGCATGGGAAAAGAGGACATCCCGTGAGAGCTCTGAGAGGCCCAGGGACGTCTCCCCGGCACAGTCAGAGGACCTCCCAGCAGTTTTCTGGCTCTGCTGAATCAGATTTCCAAAGTGAGTTCTTGTTATTCAGGTGAAGGAAGAGGGAGATAAGGAAGAAGATGCCCCGGGGGAGTGGAGACACAGAGCCCGCTGTTAATGAGTCGCTTCCTCTCCCTGACCTCAGAGCCCTTGCATGTAAAGTTAGAGTGGCGCTCTGTCTAGATCAGGGGCCAGCAAACTTTTTCTGTAAAGGGCCAGATGAGTATTTCAGGCTTGGTGGGTCATACGGTCTCTGTCGTAATGATTCAACTCTGCATTTGTAGCACAAAACAGCTGTGGACATTGCACGGCTGTGTTCCAAGAAAACCCAGTTTACAGAAACAAGTGATAGACTGAATTTGACGCCCAGGCCATAGTCAACCCCAGGTCTAGGTGATCCTCAAACTCTCTGTAAGTTTCAACAGTTCCTTTAGGTTAGAAGCAAATTACTTGGATACCAGATACACAATACATTTAAATGTAAGATCCCAAATGTAAGAACTCCAGTAGTCCACTTGTTCTTTTAGATCACATTTTTTATCTTCCCCAGTGATGAACTGAGTTTCAGTTGCCTTTATTGAGAGCCTGGAATGTGCCCAGAGCTGCTCTTGCTGGAGGGGAATCTCACCATAGAGTGGCAAAATTGTACACCTCAAGTTATTCACCGTGTAATGAAAGAGATAAACAATTACATGATTACAAAACATTACAATTATTGTGCTATAATCAACTATGGAGACTTAAATCAAGTTCCATTACATTTCAGTTTCAGAGGTTAGAGGGGACCAGGTTCAAGGACATTGCAATGCTATACGTGTAGCATATACAGGAAATTGTCTGGGCCATCTGAAATGTGTGCCTGTGAGAACTGATGGCCATGAAGTCTCAGCAAAATCCTGACTCAAGCTAGGACTGATCCACAGGGCAATGCCGTGGCGGATTGCTCTTGAGGCCTGACTGACAGCCAGAGAAAAAGGCGATCTAAAAAACGAGTTAACTGCTGATGTTCTTACATCTCGGATCTTAAATTGAATGTATTGTGTATCTGGTATCCAAATAATTGACTTCTAACCTAAAGGAACTGTTGAAACTTAAAGAGACTTTGGGGATCACCTAGACTTGGGGTCAACAAACTATGGCCTGGGGGTCGCCAGTGAAGGTGAAAGTCAGACACTTGGTCAATTGCAGAGAAGTGAGGAGAAGCCCGGGGTGCAGAACTTGTGAAGGAACCTCTCATTTTGGAATGCATCTGTGACACTGCGTGTGAAAGGGGACCAACAGGGAGTATATTGATGCTCACACGGCATGGTCCCCAGCTCCACAAAGCTTTGTGTATCTTGTTATACTTCTTTTTTCAGGGAGATGAAGTTTTGGTAGAGGAGAGGCTTAGACCACAAGCAATCCTGTGCCAGGATTTCTGTCTTTGACATACTTATTTTTAAAATGTTATTATAATTTGATATTTTCTTTCCATAAAGCCTGCAGTAAGCTTAGCGTTCCTTGGACAATGTGGCCAGATGGATCGAAAGGCTTATCTTAGCCAAGTCTTGAGTGGCCACATAGATGTCATTGGAGGAGCCACCGTACAGATAATTAAAAACACTCTCTACTGAAAAGGGGACCTTCCTATAGTGTTGGTGGGAATGTAGGTTGGTACAGCTACTATGGAGAACAAGATGGAGCTTCCTTAAAAAACTAAAAAGAGAACTACCATATGACCCAGTAATCCCACTCCTGGACATGTACCCAGAGAAAACCATAATTCAAAAAGATATATGCACCCCACTGGTCATTACAGCACTGTTTACAATAGCCAGGACATGGAAGCAACTAAATGTCCATCGAAAGATGAATGGATAAAACAGATGTGGTACATATGTACAATGGACTATTGCTCAGCTATAAAAAGGAGTGAAATTGTGCCATTTGCAGCCATGGATGGGCCTAGAGACTGGCATGCAGAGTGAAGTAAGTCAAAAAGAGAAAAACAAATATTGTATATGAACACATATTTGTGAAATCTAGAAAAATGATATGGATCAACCGATTTGCAAAGAAGAAATAGAGACACAGATATAGAGAACAAACATGTGGATACCAAGGGGGAAAGGGAAGTGGGATGAACTGGGAGATTGGGATTGACATGTGTACGCTATTGATGCTATGTATAAAAGAGATAACTGATGAGAACCTATGTATAGCACAGGGGACTCTCCTCAGTGCTGTGTGGTGACCTAAGTAGGAAGGAAATCCAAGAAAGAGGGGATACGTATGCACATAGCTGATTCACTTTGCCGTATGGTAGAAACTAACACAACATTGTAAAGCAACTATCCTCCAAAAAGACCCTCAGCCCGTTTCTACTTGACTTTGGGCTGTAGACATTTGTGCAGGAATAAATTTCTATTCTTCCTATTCTATGGAATTACTGAAGCATAGAATTTTACCAGAGCCCTTCATTTTACAGATCCTGAAAGTCAAGTTTAGGGAAGGGATGTTAGGTACTTGCTTCTGGTCGCATAGTTAATACTGTGCTTAGTCACTCAGTCGTGCCCGACTCTTTGCAACCCCCTGGACTGTAGCCCGCCAGGCTCCTCTATCTATGGGATTCTCCAGGCAAGAATACTGGAGTGGGTTGCCATGCCCTTTTCCAGGGGAGCTTCCTGACCCAGGAATCGAACCAGGATCTCCTGCATTGCAGGCAAATTCTTTACCAGCTGAGCCACCAGGAAAGCCCAGTTAATAGAAGAACCAAAATTAGAACCTAGGTCTTCTGATGCCAGATTTAGGCTGTAAAAAGTGCATTTTATAATGTTACTCAGTATGTGTGCAAAAGCACACCTACAGTCCTAAACTATTTGCTATTCTTTTCTCCTCCATTCGATTATCTCCTTTTAAAAAGTGCTGGTCATGACCCACTCAGTTGACCTTACAACCCACTAAAAGGTCTCAGCTCAGCTCAGTTTTTGATAAACACTGCTCTAGGTGACTCATAAGCCATCACAGCTGCACATCGAACAAAGAGGAATACTTTGTTAAAATAGTGTGAGCAAATATTTCCCTTTGAAAGATTACATGTGTATGCCACATTCCATACGTGAGCAGAAAAGAATTGGGACTATTGGGTTTTCTTGGGTTAAAAAAAAAATTTAAATATGCATAAAGGGAGCCACAGATCTGTCAAAGATTTGCAAACCATGTTCAAAGCTCTCTTTCTCCATGAATTCTTTCCAGACTAAACTCATGGAGCTCTGATCCTCTCAGCACTGTTGTACATTTTTGCGGTCGCTAATCCTAAACCTCATCTTTATCCCCTTCCTTCTAGGAATTTGCAAAGAAAACAGAATTCCCACTGGTGTTTGGGAGATTCTCACCCTGCTTATTCCCAGCTCTGTGAGAGAGGGGTGGAGGCTCTGATGTATGATGCAGATGACATAGCCTCTCTAAAGATACAAATTCTGCATATTTGAGTGCTGAAAATACAATGGCAGTGCACCAAAAATGTGCAAATCAAGCTTGTCCAGAATGGAACACAGGCTTTCTTTGGGAGTGGGGGTGGGGGTGGGGTGCATCACAAGGCACGCAGGATCTGAGCTCCCCAACCAGGCATCAAACCTGTGCCCTCTGCAGTGAAAGCACAGATCCCTGACCACTGGACTGCCAGGGAAGTCCTGGAACATGGGCTTTTATATGTATTTATAGTTAGACTGCCAATGCCATTAGAGACTTTTCAGGCTCTGGGCAGCACAGACCAAACTTGATTCAACCTCCCACAGTTCTCCACCCCGAACATCCTTCAGAGTCATACACTTTCAGCAAGGATCCCTTTGCAAATTGTTTTGCTTTCTCAGCCGCCAGAGCTGCAAGAGGTCATGACTAGGGGCAAGGAGCAGAAAGGAGAAGCACAAGAAGCAAAAAAGCTTGAAAAATCCTTGTGCTGGAGAAGGGCGCTACAGATTGGCGAAGCACAGCCTGAAACAAGCGACTCTCACGAAGATCATGCAGCATGGCCCTCAGGCCTGATCTGCCTCCTTTCCCGGCTTGAACTGTGCTTTCCTACAGTGGTTTCAATTTCCTCCTTCTCCAAAAGGCGGCAGCAGAAAGGAGGGAGCCGGCAAGGCGGAGGCCTGGTGCTTTTCTCAGTGGCTGCCCGATGTGCTCTGACAACCCAGCTGATGGGAAATGGCTCCTAATTAAATCACTTCATAAAAAAAGACACCATTTTCCATCTGAATGCACTGCAGTTCTCATCCTGGGTAATTTGTTGTCCTAATAAGCTGGAGAGGTTGAATTCCAAGGTTGTAGCCGCCGATGGTCCATAGAAACAGGGTCCGTGCTTTGGCAGTGCCCTCGCCCTGTGGAGGGTAACGAGGAAGCCTGACAAATGGCAGTTCCTTGTAATAATTCTGTTCACTGGAGACCTTGGGGCTGAGATTCATGTTTCCCAGCCCATAAGTTTAGAATGATTCTATGCCACTAAGCCAAAACAAAGCCACGCTAGAAGAGAAGCCTCCATGCCATCTGTTAAGTCAGTAAGAAGCATGAGAGGACCCCTGTTCTCTTTAGATCTTGCTGGGATGGGAGAAGGAGAGGACTCCTTCAGCTGTATTTGAATAGAAATGTGAACAACCTCCCTCTTCATTCATCTCCATGGTCTTGGGACAACTGGACGGGCAGTGCCACCCAGCGTGAGGCTGCGGACCCTGAGGTTAGACCGAGTGTCAGTTCCAACACTTCCTAGCTCTGTGACCTTGGACAAGTTGCCTCAATCTCTTTAAACCTCGTTTTCCTCGCCTGTCAGCAGACGATAATAATACCTACCTCTAGGGGTGGTAGTGAAGGGTAAAGAAAAATATTGTAGACTGCGTGGTATCTGGCAATAGAAAACTCATTAAATGGTAGACAGAGAAGCCATTTTCTCCATTTTACAGACGAGGAAGTGGAGGAGTAGAGACATTAAGGAGTAGAGAAATTTTATGACCAAGGTCATAAAACTAATGAGTGGTCAGATCAGGATTCTACTGGACTCTAAATCCAGGCATCATGGTTTCGTTCTTGGTGCATATCAAGTGAACATTTAAAGGCATATACTTTTATTGGCTGTGAACTGAGCGGACCTATTCTTATATACCTGTCTAGAGAAGACCCATCACAGACCATACGCATTATACTTTCAGAGGTGTATCTTAGCAAAGACAATGGCCACTCCCTTCGGTTCTTAGGCCCATCTTGCTCCAGGAGTCCATTGTGCAGAGTGCCTGAGCCCATTTCTCTCTGAATGCTGGAGTGTTTGCTCTCTTGGGCGCCCTGTATCCAGAGTCTGCTGCGTCACTTTTTTCTCTAGTGTCTGAAAGGATTTCTCCTCTTATTTCCTAAGATCCAAAAGAAAGTTGGTGGTCCTGGCTCCCTGCCTCCTTACCTCCGCTTCTCTCTCAAGTTTCCCTTTTAGTTCAGGTTCAGTGGAAAATTCCACTGCGGCCTTCTGTGGATGAATTCAGACTCTTTAATTACATTGAATTTACAGAGATCAATTTTTATAACCCTAACAGGGTTAGTTCCTGAGTTCCTGTGCTTGTTAGGTAATAATGGATCCATTCCTCTGGGTCTAGGGGCCCTTCAGGGAGGCTAATTGACAGTGGCCAGTCATCTGTCATGAGTCATTTCTATCGTGCTGGAAAAGAGAAATTTATGGGTTTGATCAATATCTATCCTTAGGGCTCGGCATCTCCTGGCTCCATTCTCTTGCTGGCACTCTGAAGCAGCAGCGTTTTTTTTCCTTTTCTATTGGAATAGATTCCTCCTTGCTACAGTTTCTCTGAGGACCTTGACCACAGAAGAAATCAGAAACTAGACCATAATTTGGGCTCTATTAGTTCTCTTTCTCCCTCCTTCTAGGTTTCTTGCCTTCCTCTCTTTCCTTCCTTCTTTTTCTCCTTCCCTTCCCTTTTCGTGCTCTCCTACCCTCTGCCTTTCTCTTCCTATCATCTTTCTCTGTGTTTCTCCATTCTTTTCAATTCAATAAATGTTGATTAATTCCCAATCATTTGGGCTAGATAACTGAGCACCCCAAAATGAGATGGCTTCTGTCCTCAAGAAAACCGACAGCTTACAGTCTAGTGGACACTTCCCCTATATTGCCTTCCTTTTTCCAATTTATAATAAGGACTGAAAAAGTCTAGATATTATTTAGGGTCAGTAAAGATTATCACAAAATGTCAAAAACACTTTGAGAGCTATGTGTGAATTAGTTATTCACACATTAGTATGAATCAATTCAATAAAATTGCTTTCTTTCTCATACTTAGTTAAGCAGCTGCCCTATAAGAATAAAGATTCTGGTTGGAGAAGGAGAAGTGGGGAATTTGGGATCATAAAATAATTTTGGAGATTGGCAGCTTCAGGAAAGCACTTCAAACAGTGTAAAGACACTGTTTATTAAGATAGACATTTGTTTCAAACCAAGGCTTGTCAAACATTGCTGTGTATTGTTATGATTTGAACCAGGACTGAATCAGAGAATTTGGAGAGCTTATAATTTTTATTTCTTTGGCTGTAAAAATTGTTGACTCTACTCTCAGCAACAGTCGATGGAACTTGTTTACTGAAGATCTCCCCCACTAGACTGTAAGCTTCATGAGGTCAGGATGTCATCTGTCTTATTCATAACTATATCCCCTTGGCCTAGAACAATGCCTGGTCTACAGATAGTAAGTGTCCATTAGGTACTAGTTGGATGAATGAATGAATGAGTGGAGTAACAGTGGTGCGTGCATGCTCAGTCTTGTCCGACTCTTTGCAGTCTCATAGACTACAGCCCACCAGGCTCCTCTGTCCATGGGATTTGAGTGGAGTGTTAGTAGCATACAAACTGCTATAGGAATACAAGGTGCAGGAAACTACATCAGGTCGAAGGCTTGTTTTTGAAAGAGCTTCATGGAGAAGATTTTTCAGTGAAGACGTAGGGGACTAGACACCTAACATTCAAGGACAACCCAAGAAGAAAATAACTTTGCTGAGAACCAACAAGGGACATTTGGAACAGTAACACTTGAAGAATGAACATGCCAGTAATTAACTCCCTCTTGAATACAATGGAAAGTACAATCAGATGTGCAGGTGTGCACTGGTGGTATGCTTTTACCTTCCTCGGACCAGTCTGGGAATTGTCAGGAAAAGAGAGGTAGCTTCGGGCCAAGAAAGGGTTGCTAAGAGGACTGCCTGGTAGCCTGCAGAGTTGTTCATGCTCCACAAGGCAAGGCTCAGTTGACCATTGGAATTCTCCCAGGAGATGATGGGTGCTGTCTGTGTCAAGGGTTGTCATGCTTGAATCCAGCAGACCTTCTCAAATTTGTTCTATGGGGTGTGCTACCCAGAATGAGTGATGGGGTGACCCTGCAGTCTCCCCTCAGTGAAGTCTTCCCAACCCAGGCAGGCGTGGGTGTGGGGGTGATCCAGCCCCAAGGCAGAGAGGAGACCAGATGTCCTTCAGGGAGCCCATTCAACCTGAAAATTCAGGATTACCTTGTGCAACTGGCTGCATACTGAAGGCCTGTTTTTCAGCTCCCTGAGTGATGGCACGTATGGTTAACTCAACTCTTTCATCTTCTGCTGATCATAAATCCCCACCCCCCAGCCCAAACCTGGAGATTATTCCTTCCTTCCTGGTGTCCTTTTCCCCCCTCCCCTTTGTCTCAAAAATAATGAGATGTCATGAGTCTGCCATCCATCACTGTATCAGCAGCAAGTGGTGACTTCTTATTAGTGGGATCCCTCAGGAGCAGCAGGAGAGACCATGGCAACACCGACTGCTCCACCTGGCAGCCTTGTCATCCCTCAGCAACGGGTGTTCTGTCTATGTCAACAAGAATCTGTCTGGGGATTATTCATGTGGCTGGACATAATGAATTCAGCTGTTTGCTAGTGCAGCAAATGGGTTTTTGCCAGTGATATTAGGATCAAGCTGAGTAACAGGATGTGTCCATACCAGAGGAATGTCCATTTATTAGCTTCTGTGAGAACACACACATTAAGGAAAATCACATTTTGCATGGCTCTGGAGCTGAGGGAATGGCTTGTTAAAAATTTCCACTCAAGCAACCTCAAGCTAAGGATTTGTATTCCAAAGAGCTGGACCTATTTCACCAAAAGTATTTACTTGAGAAGTAGAAAAATCCCACAAGCTCAATGAGCAAAAATGACTCTGCCTTATATAAAAATCTCTGTGGGAAAGTTAGCCTTAGTGGAGGAGAAACGCTGGAGGTCTACAGAGAAAGCAAATGGCTGACACACGCTGTCTTTCAACATAATGTCAATTGGCTTTTCTTATTGGCAAGAGGGGATTGACTTAATTGCCTGTGAGGTTACACTGGGAGCAAGAACAGTCTTCTGTCATTGGGAGAAGTAGCTGCTTACCGGATTTCAGGGACTGGCAGAAGTGTCCCTGGTCCTCCTCAGAAGCCCCTCCTCTGCTTAAGTGATGACTAAGATCCCACATTTCAGATTTGTTCCTTGGCTGGAGATTTGCCTTTGCCCAGTGCAACGTATCACCAGGAAGTGTCACCCATTAAGCCTCTTAGAATTGCACAGCGCCAGTCGGCAAGGTTGTATATGGCAGCTCTGTTAAGTGCTATCAGCATGAGAGATTTGAGACTTTCTCACAAATGAGTTTGGATGGAGGCCCTGGGACCCAGTGAAAAGAGAATATAGATGTGGTAGAGTTAGGATGAGTGTAGTTCCACAAAGGCAAGAAAAAGTGGATTTGAAGACAATATTGCCTATTTCATAGTCTGACAAAGGAAAATTTAGTAAGTAAAAGTTCCAATCCTTGTCATTAAGGAGCTTACAAACCTGGGACACTTTGAATGGTACATCTCACGCAGCCCAGACAGTTGGTCACCACAAAACCAAGTTAACAGGCTTCAAAGTATCTTCATGGTGTATTTTCTTCCATTTGGGAAGGAAAAAGAGAAAGCATGCATGAAGGTGAAGATTCTGAGGTGAAACAAACCCACATCTTCTTTCCCAACACAGAGGACCCAAAGTGGTCATTTCGAATGACTCCCCATTCCTCTGTGGGCCTTTCAAGCCATGTCTACCAGAGAAGAAAGCCCCTTTGGCACCCACTTGCATTCATAGCAGTCAACTTCTCGTGATCTGGCGACATTATCCATGTTCCCTGGAAGACGATAAGGCCATTCAGCTCAGACCACCAGGTCAGAAAACACGGGGCTCTCTTGCCAGGCAAGCACTCTCTCAGCCCAGCTCCAGGGGCCTTGGGTCCCCTTCCTTCATCTCCCAGAAGCCCCTCCATGCTTCACCTGTGTTCCTTCCCTCTCCTAGGTGTCCTTCATACCTAGTCTTCTCAGATCTCTTTTCTCCTCAGGACTAACTTCTGAGGAGGTTATTTCTTCATTAACTACACTCTTCCTTGCTATCCTCAAAGACAAACAGAAGGGCTCTTTTGTTTGTTTTTATCCGGTTGCCTCCAGGAAGAAACAGCCAGGGTACGTTCCCAACATGGTGTGAACAGAGAGGTTCCGGAATTGTATGAGCTCTTCCACACACTGTCCCATACACTATCCTCCCATCAGGGCTCAGTCCTTGGCCCCTTTTCTCCTCAGATCTGGATAATCACACAATCTCACTTCTGCCATCTTTAGGCTGAAACCCTCCAAGTCTTTGTCTCTGGTCTCAGCTCTTTCTCTGAGCAAGAAATCTTCATTTCCAATGGCAGGTTCAACAGTCTTAGTTCAGTGTTCTCCACTCAAGACCCACTCAGCATGTGCAAATCAAAATTCAGTAAGACTCTTCTGTTCTTCCACCTGAGTTAATTATATTGGCTCCAGCATCCACCCAATCACTTAAAACGCCAAACCTGGAAACCTTCTCAGGCAGCTTCTCCTGCTTCATCCCCATGTCCCCCACCTCCGTGTGTGAGTGTGTGTGTGTGTGTCTTGTCTGACTGTTTGTGAGTGTGTGTGTGTGTGTGTGTGTGTGTGTGTCTTGTCTGACTGTTTGTGACCCCATGGACTGTAGCCCACCAGGCTCCCCTGTCCATGAAATTTTCCAGACAAGAAAACTGGAGCGGGTTGCCATTTCCTACTCCAGGGGATCTTCCTGAACCAGGGATCCAACCTGCATCTCCTGTGTCTCCTGGGTTGGCAGGTGGATTCTTTACCACTAGTGCTACCTGGGAAGCCCAAGTAAAGGAATAAGTACAAGTAAAGATATTTGATCTTAGAACAGTACCTGGCGGAGAGGAAGTGTTCAATAAATGTTAGCTATTGATGTTGTTAGTCGTAGTAGTAGTAGTGGAATTCCATACTGCTGCTGCTGCTGCTGCTGCTAAGTTGCTTCAGTCGTGTCCGACTCTATGCGACCCCAAAGACGGCAGCCCACCAGGCTCCTCTGTCCCTGGGATTCTCCAGGCAAGAATACTGTAGTGGGTTGCCATTTCCTTCTCCAAAGCATGCACGCATACTAAGCCGCTTCAGTCGTGTCCGACTCTGTGCGACCCTATGGACAGCAGCCCACCAGGCTCCTCCGTCCATGGAATTCTCTAGGCAAGAATACTGGAGTGGGTTGCCATTTCCTTCTCCATGGAATTCCATATTCCCTATCAAATCATCAGAAGAATTTTTACCCTTATAACTACTGGAGAGATTAGGAGAATGGTTGTGTGACTCAGCCATCATGTTTATGTTCTCATTCATGGCAGGAACTGATCAACAGATACCACAGTACAAACGAACACACCAACTCATCCCTCCTCACTCACCCTGCTTTATAAAATACGAAGGAATTCTTAGCCTGGTAGATCTAGCGTTGGGTACGAGTACACTGTGCCTCTATTTAGGCTTACTGCACCAGAACCTCCCACAGTTCAGCCAGAGGCCAGGTACTCCAAATCACTTCATGGTCCTGCATCTCCAGGAACTAGATTTTATAAAGCGTATCCACCTCTACAGCCCTCTGTGACTTCTACCGTGACCGCTTGAGGTTTTAACCTCCCCACCCACAGACAGAATCTGTCACATGCCTCTGGAAATGCGATCGTTGCTGCCATTTGGAGGCACACTAAGAAAGCACCTTTTAAAAAAAATCTAAACTACCGCCTTTGATGGTTTTGTGAAGACACAGCCCAAGGGAGAGACCCTCATGGGTAAGCTTAACTCACACCACTGAACAAGGGAAATACCTAGGCATCTGGCCTGGCTTTATGAGAAGAGTCACATTTTTCAGCTGGAGAGGAAGGCTCTTAAAAAGGGAAAAAGAGGAGCGAAGGAAACTAATGAGACATCCCTTTCCTCACAGCTAATGTGGGCTGCACCCCGAGTGGTCTGCAGTGGCTGTAGCATCGTTTACACTTCAGTGACAACCAAATGCCTTGGAGATAAGGCAACAATTATGAGACCTGAGAAGAAATGAAAGGAAACCCAATAGCGGCCAAATAGCACCGCCGTCTATTAACAAATTATTACAGGCTGAGGCAGGCTTTAATGAGATTTTAACAAAAGAAATCTAGCCATGTTCCTCTGGGGCAAAGAGATTTTATTATGATGTGAATGATTAAGCGGGGAAGAAGCCCTCCCTGGGAGCTTCAATAAAGAGGAAAACGTGAGCCCTGCGTCCTGCTTCTCCAAGGGCTCTGACTCCCGCTCCAGAGGAAAAACGCTTGGAGAAAAGGGCTCATATAATACTTTCCGTAAGAAGTTTCATTTTGGCACCTGGCCTGGTGAGCCACGAGAGTCTTCAGGAAAATTGTTTTGGACCTCCAGTGAGTCATCACACTTTTGGTTATCCTAACGGGCATCACCAAATTCTCAAGAGATTCTTGAATCAGAGGGTATCAGGCAGCATTAATTTGGAAGAACAGTGAGGCTGGCGAGAGTCAGGACCTGCCTGCCCGTGACCTTGTAAAACCACTGGGGCTTTCAGAAGAGCAGGCGATAGGACTATAATGGTTTAAGAGAGGATAGAGAAAATAGGCTGTGCGGAGTAGGTCACAGGGAAGGAGGCAAACATTAATTCGAAGAAGTCGGTGTGCACTCTGCTCAGATGAGCTGGACCACTTGCTTGCAATGGATTTTTCTCTTTTTACTTCTCACACCCCTTTCATTTATCCTCCAAATGCAAATAGGTAGGCAATCAACAGTATCAGGGAGCGGTATAACTATTCCGCAGTAATATTTCTATAACTCAGGAATTTGCAGTGTGCCTCTGACACCGCATTGAAGTAAACTGAGGAACAGCGACCTAATAGCGCTTGGGCTGGTGTGGCTCCTCAGGGCAGGGACATTGGGGCGTGCAGGGATGATGAAGGAAGGGTGAGTCATGGTCTCCGTCTGACCGAGACTCTTTGCTCCACCAAACTTTAGTCAGGGTCCTGGACCTTCTCCCTAGGCTTGTCTGTGCTTGTTGTTGTTGTTTAGTTGCTAAGTCATGTCAGACTCTTTTGCGACCGTATGGATTGTAGCCCACCAGATCCTCTGTCCGTGGGAGTTTGCAGGCTAGAATACTGGAGTGGGTTGCCATTTCCTTTTTCCAGGGGATCATCCCGACCCAGGGATCGAACCCACCTCTCCTGCATTGGCAGGAGGATTCTCTACTACTGAGCCACCTGGAAAGCCCAGGCTCATCTGTGTACTTCCTTCTAAAATCCAGTTTTAGCAAGAATCCCTGGCCCTTAATATTTGATCACCTTTGATATCTGATGGGTGGGGAGGGGTTCCTCGTCTTTCACAGGTGATAGCTGACCACTTAACTTATCTTCAGCAATAATCCTGTTAGGTCATCTTAGCAGAATCTTCTGACCCCTGCTGTTTCCTCTTAGTAATTTCCCATCCACTGACCCCCACCATGCTTGTCAGCTGTAAATCCCCTCTTGTCCATGCTGTATTTGAAATGCAGCCCAGTTCTATACCAAGGTCTCTTTTCTCACCTTGCAACAACCCTAAATAGAATCTATTTTGACTACTGTCTATGGCCTTCCCTGGTGGCTTAGACGGTAAATAATCTGCCTGCAGTGCTGGAGACCTGGATTCTATCCCTGGGTTGGGAAGATCCCTGGAGGAGAGCATGGCAACCCACTCCAGTATTCTTGCCTGGAGCATCCCCATGGACAGAGGGGCTGGCATGAGGTCGCAAAGAGTCGGACATGACTGAGCGACTGAGCACAGCACAACATAGGGGCTTCCCAGGTGGCTCAGTGGTAAAGAATTTGCCTGCCAATGCAGGAGACGTGGGTTCTATCCCTGGGTCAGGAAGATCCCCTGGTAGAGGAAATGGCAACCCACTCCAGTGCTCTTGCCTAGGAAATCCCATGGACAGAGGAGCCTGGTGTACAGTCCATGGGGGTCACAAAAGAGTCTGACATGACTGAGCGACTAAACAACAAGATCAAACTACTGTCTAGCTCTGGCCTTCCTTTACGTCAGCCTGACGATGAGTCAGGGAGACAGATCCCTTGGCAGCTGGAGTTCGGTGTAAGATTATGTCACCTTTTGTGGCAGAATAGCAGCCAGAATAGCTGTGTAGGATGCTGGTGATACTCCCCTTGGGACCAACGGCAGACACTAGCTGTTAAAATATTTAGTGTCTGATAATATATGATAAATGAGTGAGGAGTATAGTAGCACTTTCTTTAATGGCTCAAACTGTAGAAAAGAGATTTAATAGAACTGAGGATGAACTTACAATGACATGGAAGATAAATCTCAGGAACATACATCTTTGGGATAGATAGCTCATTTTCTTAGAATCTGGTGCTATTATTACTATTCACTAACATTTATTAAGCGCTTCCTCAATGTCAGGAGCTGTTTTAAGTGTTCGACACATGTTAATTCAGTTCTTTGCATACTATCTGTGATGATGAACCAGTATTTATTTGTTTTAATTTCCTACCTGTTATGGACAGATAGTTTTATAAAATAAAAATGTATTATTAGAAAAGTGAAATTTTTATTAAAAATTGCAAAATTAAGCTTTTTTTAACTGTTAGATTTAACAGAGATAAAATTACTCTGGCAAATTGCTATCAAAGTTTCTCAGTTCTTACTCTTAATTTCTATACTTATCTTCCTATGTACCAGTAACTGGCACCCACCTAAGGACCATATGTTGAAGAGTACATATGCTAAAGAGGTTTTATTATCTCATTTAACCCTAGTGAAAAATCCTATGATGTAGTTAATATTTCTATCTACAGATGAGGAAACTGAGGCACAAAGCAATTGTCTTGCTAATGAGGCCAAATTAGATCCTTTAGTAGTCAATTAGCTTTTTGAAGAGTAAAATCTCTATTTTATGACCAAGGAAGCATAGCCCACCTAGTCATTGTAAAATTAGAAGTAGCTTAAGAAAAGCAAGCCTTAGTGAGAAAATATCGGAGAAGGCAATGGCACCCCACTCCAGTACTCTTGCCTGGAAAATCCCATGGACGGAGGAGTCTGGTAGGCTACAGTCCATGGGGTCGCTAAGAGTCGGACACGACTGAGCGACTTCACTTTCACTTTTCCCTTTCATGGACTGGAGAAGGAAATGGCAACCCACTCCAGTATTCTTGCCTGGAGAATCCCAGGGACGGCGGAGCCTGGTGGGCTGCCATCTTTGGGGTCGCACAGAGTCGGACACGACTGAAGTGACTTAGCAGCAGTAGCAGTGAGAAAATATAAATGGAGTTTTATAACCTAGGCCTCTATTAGGGAAACTAGTAAAGGAATAGGCCAAGCATCTTAAGAGTCTCATTTTTGCTATATTGAACAACATGGTGTGGTTTAGGAACTAGGCTGGATGTGTTTCCTGGCTTGGCTACCTACTTCCTGTGTGAATTAGTTCCTACCTGAAAGGTTGGTTGGGAAGAATAGCTGTGTTAATATATGTGAACCGTTTTGAAAAATGCCTAGCACATAGTAAGTGCTCAATAAAGGTTAGTTCTTATTTTCACATTTGAAAAACAATCCATCACAAAAATGTCAGATTCTCCTATGCCTCCATCTACAATGCCTGGACTTCTGACTGAATAAGCCAGTCTTCCCTGCCTTGAACGAGAGCCACAGGTGGTACTTAGCGAGGCTGCAGTGGTCACTGCCAGACCTAGGGTACAGAGTGGAATTTCTCAACCATGCCACTACTGACATTTGTGGGGAGGCGGGTGTGCATTGTAGGATGGCAGTGTTCCTGGCCTTGGCCCATGAGGTGCCAGGATCACCCCCTTCCAGTTGTGACAAACAAAAATGTCTTCAGTCATTGCCAGGAGTCCCCTGAGAGGAAAAATGGTCCCCAGTTGAGAACCACTGTTAGAGAAGAAAGAGAATATTCATATTAGTCCCTTATATTTTTGTAGCTTTTCAGTTTAAAAAGAAGCCTGCATGTTTTAACTTAGTTGAGAAAAAGAAAAAGAGGGAAAGGATTAAAAAGATTAGAAGAGGAAAGGAGAGGGGAAATAAAAGAAAAGGAAGAAGGGAGGGAGGGAGGGAGAAAGAGGGGAAGGAGTGAATGCAAAGAGCCTGAAGAGATGGAGAAAGGGCAGACGTTCAACTAACGAAGGAGTAACTGAACAGGTGTGAACCTTTTTCACTGGCGTATAATTGCTTTTCAATGCTGTGTTAGTTTCTGCCGTCTAATGAAGTGAGTCAGCTCTAAGTTAACATATATCCCAGCCTCTTGGATCTCCTTCCCACCCACACACCCACCCCACACATCCAGGTCGTCACAGAGCGCTGAGCTGAGCTCCCTGTGCTACACAGCAGCTTCCCACTAGCCATCTCTTTTACACCTGGCTGTGTGTATAGGTAAACTGTTAGTCACTCAGTTGTGTCTGACTCTTTGCCACCCTATGGACTGTAGCCCACCAGGCTTCTCTGTCTATGGGATTCTCCAGGCAAGAATACTGGCATGGGTTGTCATTCCCTTCTCTAGGTGATCTTCCTGACCCAGGTATCGAACCTGTGTCTCCTGCATTGCAGGCAGATTCTTTACCATCTGAGCCACCAGGGAAGCCCCGTAGTGTATATTAAGTCAATCTGAATTTCCCAATTCGTCTTACCCTCCCCTTCCCCACTTGTGTCTACATGCCCATTCTGTACGTCTAGGTCTCTATTGCTGCCCTGCCAACAATGCAGATGAGCTGGTTTGCAGGTACGTGCTCTTACGCAATCTCCCACTAGTGCGTGCACGTCAGCATGTCCTGCTAGCACTCCAGATTCAACATGTTCAAATCCGAAGACGCAGCAGGTCCCCCGCAGACGTGAGCCTTCTTTGTTGCTGAAGTTTCTGTAGTGACCTCACCATTCCCCCGGTCACCCAGGTCTGGAAATGTGTGTCTTCTTAAAAGGGTACCTCCTTCCAACCACCCCCCCCACCACCACCACCCCCCCCCCGCTCTAACACCTAATTAGTTCTCAGGCTTGCTGATTCTACGTGTTCTATCCCTCAGGGTCAGGGGCTTCCCTTGTAGCTCAGTCAGTAAAGAATCTGCCGGTAGGAGATTCTACACACAGGAGACCCAGGCTCAGTTCCTGGGTCGGGAAGATCCCCTGGAGAAGGAAATGGCAACCCACTCCAGTATTCTTGCCTGAAGAATCCCACGGACAGAGAAGCCTAGCGGGCTACAGTCCATGGGGTTGCAAGAGTTAGACACCACTAAGCGACTAAACCACCACCCTTAGGGTCAGAGCCATACTTTCACCTGCTGTGAGGGCAGAAAGAATCTTTGACCTAGCCCATCACTCATTTCATGGATGAGGAAACTGAAGCCCCCGGAGGTCTAGGCCATGACCTTGGGGAGGTCTAAGGCTTGACCTTGGACAGATTGCTCTGAGTCTGGTTTTCTTGAGTGTAACCCAGGGATAATACCATGCACCTCACGGGGCTGCTGTGTCCAGACCTTTCACTGTGAATACCTTGTCTCATGTCAGTTACAGGTTGGAACCCAGCGCTCTTCCTCCTTAATCTATCCTCGGATCACGGTCCTGTCCACCTGACCCCATCATCCTGTCCGCCTGACGCTGCCCCTTTCACGCCCAGCCCTTGGGACTGCCCACTGAGTGCACTGTGAGAGCCTCCTAGCTGGACTTCTGGCTCTAGGCTCTTCCTGCGACGTTCATGCTGCAGTCGCTGTCAGGCTAATGTCCTATAACAGCATTAGGATCAAGTAGCTCTCGTTTTTAAAAATCCTTCACCAGTTTCCCATCATCAAGTTGAAACTTCTTGGCCTACTATTTAATGTCATTCCTCCTCACAATATGGCCCCATCTCCCTAATTTTCATCCTCCATTTTCCTTCTTATCTCTCATCAAACTGAAAGTGCGGTTTCTTAGACAGACCTTGTGCTTTTCTACCTCTGCCCTTTGCTCACGCTGTTCACCGTCTTGGAATTCCCTTCCTAAATCCACATATCCTCGAGGCCCATTTCACCTAACTTCTTGCACAAATTCTAATCTCATCTTCCTGGTTAACTTGCGTTCAGTTTCTTTCTTCTTCTATGACACTTTATCTGTGTCTGTTCTATGGCATTTATGTCTTTCCACCTTGTACCATAAATATCTAGGTATCATTTCCTCCACTAAACTGGAGGTTCCTTGAAGATCCAATATGTACAGGCTGATTTATCTTTGTAACTTCCATGGGGCCTAATACAATAAATATTTACCTGGTCATAAAAATGACATTAACTGTCATACTTATTTATCCCTTATGGAGCCCTTATGTATCCATCTAACTAAACTTGGCTGCTGCTGCTGCTAAGTCGCTTCAGTCGTGTCCAACTCTGTGTGACCCCATAGACGGCAGCCCACCAGGCTCCGCTGTCCCTGGGATTCTCCAGGCAAGAATACTGGAGTGGGTTGCCATTTCCTTCTCCAGTGCATGAAAGGGAAAAGTGAAAGTGAAGTCACTCAGTCGTGTCCGACTCTTAGTGACCCCGTGGACTGTAGCCCACCAGGCTCCTCCGTCCATGGGATTTTCCAGGCAAGAGGACTGGAGTGGGGTGCCATTGCCTTCTCCGACTAAACTTGGCAGTGGTTTAAAAAAGAAAACCAATGCTAGCATACCATAGCAGCGTGAGGAGAGTCCCTTTGTGTAAGTAAAGACATATGTGTAAGTCAGGAGTTTCTGTCATATGAACACGTGTGTAAGCATGCATGTGTGTGTGTGGGGGGGGGTAGTGTGATACAGTGGTGCAAGGTCCTGAAATCATACTGAACTGGTTTCCAATCCTAGCTCTAATGCTTGATGGGTATGTGACCTTGGAAAAGTTACTCTGCTTACCTAATTTTATTTTCTCATTTGCAAAAGAGAGATACATATAATGTTATTGTGAGGATCGTTCATTTATTTCATCAACAAGTATTTACTGAGTCTTCACTATGTGCCAGATTCCTGGTAGAAATAAAATAATATACATACAGTGTTTACTGATGTTGCTGCTGCTGCTGCTGCTAAGTCGCTTCAGTTGTGTCCGACTCTGTGCGACCCCATAGACGGCAGCCCACCAGGCTCCCCCATCCCTGGGATTCTCCAGGCAAGAACACTGGAGTGGGTTGCCATTTCCTTCTCCAATGCATGAAAGGGAAAAGTGAAAGTGAAGTTGCTCAGTTGTGTCCGACTCTTAGCGACCCCATGGACCGCAGCCTACCAGGCTCCTCCATCCATGGGATTTTCCAGGCAAGAGTACTGGAGTGGGTTGCCAATGCCTTCTCTGGTTTACTGATGTACCTGGTACATATTGAATATTTTTATATGTTTAGTATTTAGCATTAGAGCAATTAGAGCAATATTAGAGCAGCTACTCTCACACATACATGTACATATAAACAGAGAGGGACCTATAGATCCCAACTAAGAGTCTTTATTTTAAAATCTGGACAGAGGGAAGCCTAATCTTATTCTTTTGCTAGCATGTTCTCTTTTCCAGTTAGCTTGAATGTATTTTCCCCCTTCATTCTCTTAGTATCCATACCCGTGGAAAAATTAGGAGCTGTTAGTAATGCCATTTATTAAGTATCTACTATGGGCTATTAATCTTCTAACAACCCTTTATGGCAGATTAGCTGGCCTCCATTTTATGAGACTCAGAGGGGATAGAACTTTCCAAGGGTCATACAGCTCAGAAGTAGTGGAGTCCTCCAACCATCACTTTCCACCGGCCCTAGGTTCTGCTGGCGAGGCATCTTAAACGCCAGGCCAAGGTGAGGAGCAATTATCTGCCCTGTCAATTCCTCAGAAGTTTCAGTCAATAATTCTTCTGATCCAGAGGTCTCTAAAATATTGAAACAAAGTTGATTTCAAACCCTATCTAAAGAGGAATCACCCTTTTTGGTTGGAAGGAGACTCCCTAGTACACTCCCTCCCTTCTCACCTCTTCCCAGAGGAGGAAACTGCCACCATCTGCTCAGATCTCCAGCTCTCAACTGGCTCGACCCCAGATGGGAAAAAAGTGATTAATTTCTGACTCTTTATAGCAGGTAGGGTTATTGGCCTCCAAAACAAGAATGGGCCGAGCAGGTCCTGTGCGGAGTGTAGGCCCCACGTCTGTTCTCCGAGGTGAAGCGGAGCCCAGGGCCTGGCCCTTGTCTGTGCAGCAGAGAGAGCTGTGTACCCTGCTTGCAGTCCTGTGTGTGACCCGGGCCCCCGCCTGGCAGCCTTGCTTCAGTGGGTTCACTTCAGGCCCAGAGCCCCCATCCCAGTGCACCCTGGGATCCTCTTGCTTCTCCCAAGGCTCGGAGTCCAGGGCAGAGGGGAGGGCATCAGTTCTAAGGAGATTTTCTAAGTAGATTTTAAGTTGCACCATAGATTCCCCCACACTGGGGAGATTATCGGACCCTTGCCAAGTCATTAATAAAGCTGATATTCTTGTCCCCTTTTGGCTAGTGGTTCTTATCCATGTTATCTAACAGTCCTAGTTCAAAAGTCATTGCGGAGCCAGGACTCCTGGCTCCATTATTAGGTCAGGGACTTTCTGCATTGCCTTCTGCTTCTTTGTCTGTTCCGTATCAAAGCTAACCTTATTTTCATAGATCAGCTAAACTGTGAGACTCTTCAGTTATTTTAAATGTACATATACATAAATACTATCTAACAGCCCTCAAAGATGACCTAGTACAGGAAGTCTATTCCTTTTACAGTTAACAAATATAAGGAGAATGGAGTCTTTTTTGGTTATTTTTGTTTAGGGACCCAGAATTCAAAACTGAAAACTGCCCAGGTAGCTCGTACATGTTAACCAATTTAGTTCTGACAAGTATCAATCTAGGCAGTTTTCCTTGGATTTCTACTTGCCATCTTAAAAATAGTCTTAGCCCCAACCTCTCCACCCAAATCCCTGACTTGGACAAGGCCCTTTTCTGGGCCCAATTCCTTCACCTGAACTGTGGATGTTTTGATCCGGATCATTCCTGACACCCTTCCTGTCCCCATATTTTATTTATAGTCCAAAGTCGGTGTTTGGGCTTGGATTGCCTTCAGGGTGTGTTGGTGGTTGTAAGAGGTTTTGGGAGATGGGTGAGTCTAGAGAAAAAAAAAAAAATCTAATAAATAAAAAGGGAGAACTTGCCAGATGCAAAGTGGGAGTTTATTCCAGACGTATTATTAAATTATCATGAAACACTTCCATCTACATTTATTAAGAACAGGAAACTCAGCTTTGCTTGCCTAAAGCCTTCATTTCCAAAGCATTAACAAATTATTCATTTCCTTCATAAGTTCTTTAGTCCTTAGGGTGTTTAACACCAGGAGTTTGACCATATTATTACTTATTCTCATAACACGTGATAAAGATGATACTAAATATTTTACACAAATGACAGTAGATATGGCTTATGGATCCTCGTTAATTTATTTTGCTTTTAGCATAATAACGTAATACTTTAGCCGTAGACTTTTTTTTTCCCCACCCAAAGCAGCACTGGTAAGTCTTAGATTTGTGGTATTTTCGTAAATAAATACCACTGATCACATAACAAAATATTCTTCTTTTAGGCAAATAACTGTCAAAGATTATTGAAATGAGAAAAATTTTTACTTTCTCCACCACTTAAAAAATAAGATTTTAAAATAGGCTAAGTCACTACTTAGCAATGCACTCTGTATTTGTTTTCTATTGCTGCCTAACCTGGTACCACGAACTTAGCTGCTTAAAGTAACGTCTGTTTATTATTTCTGTAGGTCAGAAGTCTGTGTGAGCTCACCAGGGTTTCCTGTGTGGAGTCTGACAAGGTCAACACCAAAGAATTGGCCAGCAGGCTCTTCTCCGGAGGCTCTGGGGACAAATTTGCTCCCAAGTTCATTTAGGTTGTTGACCAGACTCAGTTCCTGTGGTTGTAAGACTGAGGTTCAATTCCCTTGCTACTATTGGCAGGCAGCTCTTAGGTCCTTAAGGTTGCCCCCATCCTTGGAAAACAGGCCCTTTCTTCTACAAGCCAGCAATGGTTTATCGAATTCCTTCAATGCTTTGAATCTCTGACTTCCTCTTCTGTAGCTGTGCTTTTAAAGGATGCATCTTTTGGGTCGGCTCACCTGGATAATATCTATATCTCAAGGTCAACTGACTTGGGATTTTGATTATATCTGTAAAATCCTCTCTCAGCATTTCCTAGACAAGTGTTTGCCTGAATCACCAGAGGATAAGAATCTTGAGGGGCCATTTTTACAATTCTGCCTGTCACACCTAACACAATTAAGCAAATTACCTGACTTCTATAAGCTTTTTAGGATTCTACTCTGATAGCTTTCATGACCAGAGCTTCAAAGGGATTTCACTTTCTATAACTTTACAGCATCAGCTAACTAAAAACGAAACAAAAAACTTACAAGCAGAGAAATAAAAACCCTCTCAGACTGGGTCTACAAGATGTCAAAACATATGAACAAAAAAGAGTAAGATCTAATTACTTCAGTTTTGCTCATTGGTGTTTCCCTAACCCTAACAACTGTACCTCGCACAAACTGCATGGGTGCTAAGTTGCTTCAGTCCCAACTCTTTGTGACCCTACAGACTGTAGCCTGCCAGGCTCCTCTGTCCATGGGATTCTCCAGGCAACAGAACTGGAGTGGCTTGCCATGCTCTCCTCCAGGGGATCTTCCTGACCCAGGGATTGAACCCGTGTCTCTTGTGTCTCCGGCATTGGCAGGTGGGTTCTTTAACATTAGCGCCACTTCTGAAGCCCAAAAAGTAGCTGTTCAGTTCAGTTCAGTCACTCAGTTGTGTCTGACTCTTCGTGACCCCATGGACTGCAGCACGCCAGGCCTCCCTGTCCATCACTAACTCCCGGAGTTTACCCAAACTCATGTCCATTGAGTTGGTGATACCATCCAACCATCTCATCCTCTGTCGTCTCCTTCTCCTCCTGCCCCCAATCCTTCCCAGCATCAGGGTCTTTTCAGATGAGTCAGTTCTTCGCATCAGGTGGCCAAGTATTGGAGTTTCAGCTTCAACATCATTCCTTCCAGTGAACACTCAGGACTGACCTCCTTTAGGGTTGATAGGTTGGATCTCCTTGCAGTGCAAGGGGCCCTCAAGAGTCTTCTCCAACACCACAGTTCAAAAGCATCAATTCAAAAGTAGCTGAGGGATGAACAAAGGGACAACAGAAAGGAGGGTGTTGCGCATAAGCAGACCTGGGGAGGTGGGCAGAGTGCTGTGTTCTAGTGACGGGGAGAGCAGGCCAACTAAGGAGTCCTAACGGCCACCCTTTGGGGAAACGCTGTTAAAAAGGGAACCTGGAGCCAGCTGGCAAGAGAGTGGTCATCAGCCCTGAGCAGCGCCAGGCCTAGAACACACTGCCAAGAACGTTAACGATTCTTCCTCTGAAACAAACAACATGAAGTGCTCCCCTGTGGCCGGCCACATCATCTTAGCCAAGCCTCTCATCTTGCAGCAAGTAAACTGAGACCCAGGGTAACTGTCCTGAGCCACACAGGAAATCGGCAGAGCGCAGAGGAGAAAGCAACCTTTCAAGGCCTCAGCTGGGGCCTTGGTGACCCCACTTGCCTGCTTCCTGCTGCTTCGGACTCCCCTCCCCCTCACCCCACCTGCATCCCAGCCACACTGGCTCCCCTGCGGCTGTCTGCAGGCTCTGCATTCATGGCCACCTCCCAGCTGGTACATTCGCTCCCTGCCACCCAGCAGGGCTCTGCCTTGGGTTTTCACAGCTGGGGCTTTCTGTCTTAGATCTTGGCTCCCTGACTATCTCTCAGAGAGGCCATCCCCTACCTGCTAGCTCAAACGAAGCCTCCTCCAAACCATTCCCCTAATAACCCTGACTTCCTCTCTTTATAGCATTTATCAAGATTAGCAGGGACTTCCCTGGGGGTCTAGTGATTAAGACTCTGCTTCCAGTGCAGGGCTGTGGGTTCGATCTCTCTTCAGAGAACTAAGATCCCACATGTTGTGCAGCACGGTCAAAAAAAAAGAGATGAGGAACTGACTTTTTTTCACTTCTCACTTGTCTCCTCAACTGAAACATTAGACAACAAGATTAGTTCACCCGTGTGATTTGTTCACTGCTTTAACTCCAGCACCTTGAACAGTGTATATTAGGCTCTCTATAAGCACGAACTGAATGAATGAATGAATAAACACAAACTGAATGAATGAATGTTGAACACAGGCAGAGCTGGGAGATGCTGCAGGTTGGGTTCCAGACCACTGCACTAAAGCTAATATCACAATAAAGCAAGCCACACAAATTATCTGGTTTCCCTGTGCCCATCAACGTTATGTTCACAGTCTACTGTAGGCTGTTAAGTGCACAATAGCATCATGTCTCAAACACAAAGTACATTCCTCAATTAAAAACAAAGCTGCTGGTAAAAAAAAAAGGATTTGCTCATTGCAGGGTTGCCGTGAATCTTCAATTTGTAAAAAAAAAAAACACCACAGTATCTGCAAAGATCTCAGTATGTCTTTGCTGAGTGCTTGAAAGGGGGAAAGAGATCCAGAGAAGCAAAGAGACACGTGCATGGGGCCCAGAGAGGTACACAGTCATCGTGTCTGGTCCCAGAGACTTGCTCTTTGCCTTCTTTCACTTCTTCTCCAAAGCAGATGCCTCTGGGTTTCATTGGGAGGTGGCGGGTCTTGCTGGCTAAAAAAGGCCTCAGAGGACTAATTTCAGCTGATCCCTCAAATTCCCCATGGTGCCCATGTCAATCCAAACTGCCCTCCCAAAGATGAAACTTTATGCTCCTCCCCTCACATCTCCCCCATACCTGAGAAATTGGAGGTCATCTAAAATGGACTCTCTTTGCTTCCTAGCCTTGCTTCAGTTTATTGTCCTTTATCACTTTTCCCTTTCTGCTTTAGAATTGATGCTTTTGAACTGTGGTGCTGGAGAAGACTTGAGAGTCCCTTGGAGATCCTACCAGTCCATCCTAAAGGAAATCAGTCCTGAATATTCATTGGAAGGACTGATGCTGAAGCTGAGACTCCAATATTTTGTCCACCTGATGCGAAGAACTGACTCACTAGAAAAGAGCCTGATGCTGGGAAAGGTTGAAAGCGGGAGAAGAAGGGGACGACAGAGGATGAGCTGATTGGATGGCATCACCTACTCAATGGACATGAGTTTGAGCAAGCTCCGGGAGTTGGTGATGGACAGGGAAGCCTGGCGTGCTGCAGTCCATGGGGTTGCAAACAGTCGGACACGATTGAGCGACTGAACTGAACTGATACCCTACTTCCATTCAAAGATTTTTTTTTTTCTCACTTCTTGTCTTAGCCCCTTCCCAAATGACTTTCCCCTGCCTCCCTGTGCCCTGTGCATGCCATCCCCGGATGGATGCTCAGTAAGCCACCTCTCTGCACGTTCCTCTCCTGCTCTTCAGTGGTTCCACTCCAACTCCGTCCTCCCCACAGGCAAGGCCAGCTTACTTCTTCAACCTCACTTTCCATGCCTCCTAGGCTTAAACTGGCATCCAAGCATACAGGATAAAACGAATCACCTGCAATTTTAATGAAGTGAAGCCACTGGCCTGGAGCTGTGACAGGAAGAGACAATTGACACTGGGAATCTGCTGCAAAGGCGTTCTGGCAGAGCAAATTCCACCTTGGTGGTTACACTGTTTCCCATAAATAGCTAAGCCACCCTGTAGAGTCGGAATCAGTTGACTTCCTCTAAAATCTTCCTAGCTGTCTAGCTGTTTGTGTGCGGAGGTGTGACTGCAGCACTGAATATACAGAGCCTGTCAATTCAGGGATTTGGATCTCAGAACTGTCAATTATTTTATTTCATCCTAAGCCTCCTCTCTCTTCCACTAGCATGGATAACTGGAAGCTGATTGAGTATTAGAGTTGCACAAGGAGATAAATGGAATCAACAAACATTCAGCAAGCACTTATTCAGTACCTAATGGATGCCACTGAAGGGTAGAAAAATATGCCACTTTAACATATTGATTATAGTGAGCTAAAGGTACTTTAAAAAGAGCAGATGCAAGAAAGGTGCATCCTTTTTCTCTCCTTCAAAGCAGTAGATGAAACTCCATATGAAAGATGCGCTTCCTATACCAGGAGGAAAAGAACATTCTTACCCCCAGAGATGGGGAGTTGAGGCCAAGAGAAAGCTTTACCAACAGCCCTTGTTAAAGTAATGCTTATCTTCCTTAGTCTTCCCATACATTTCAGTTACTTTCCCATAGTTGCTACTCTTTGTGCAACCTAGTATATAAACATTTAAGCCTAACTGCTTTGTGGGTCTTCATTCTCCTATAAAGACTCCCAGGTACATGTAAACATATTAAATAAAACGTGTACACTTTAGTCCTGTTAACCTGGCATGTCAACTTAATTCTTAGACTCAGCTGGCCCTGAGAGGGTAGAGGGAACATTTTACCCCTTGACAATACCTTGAGATGCTCATAGCATAGAAGGGAACAGAAATATAGAAACAGCATTATTTCAGAAGAACAACTGCTCTAACAAAGGTCTGTGCAAACTTACACACTCAAGGAACAAAGTAACAGTGCCTCTCTCACAGTCTGAAGAGGACAGGGTGCCAGGACTAAGAGGGTGTGAATTTGAGGCAAGTCTAAAAGGAGAAGTAGGCTTTCCAGATTTCCACCATATCCGCAATATAACTTGAGAAATATTTTAAAATTCCGCAAACAAATTTTTTAGTGGCAATACTTTGGCCATGTTGAATGATTACTGCATCTTTTCTACTCCTTTGACCTACTTTTTTGTAAGTGTCAACAGAGATTTGTGAGCAACAGCTAAAAGAATGGTCGTGATAAGGTGTCAGGATGAAGTTTTGATTAGAGGCTTCCAGGCTGTGCTGAAGCTGATGGTCTTGTAAGCTGAAAAACAAAAAGCCACGTTGCTATGAGAGAAGCAGAAGCAACCCCAGGTGGGCAAAAGGAGGAAGTAGCCCAGAGTGGACCTAATGCTACCGGCTTGTGAGGGCTAGGGCCTGAGTCATTCAGGGATATTTTTAATTGATGTATAATTGATTGACAATATTGTGTTAGTTTCAGGTGTATAGCAAAGCAATTCAGTTATATATATATTTTTTCAGATTATTTTCTATTATAGGTATTACAAGGTTATTGAATATATTTCCCTGTGTTATATGGTAAATCCTTGTTTATTTTCTATATAGTACTTTGTATCTGTTAATCCCATACTCCTAATTTATCCCCTCCTCCCTTTCCCCTTTGGTAACCATCAGTTTGTTTTCTATGTCTGTAAATATGTTTCTGTTCTGTATACAGATTCATCTGTATTATTTTTTAAATTCCAGCTCATACAGTATCATATATTTGTCTATGTCTGATTTACTTTGCTTAGTATGATATCTTTAGGTCCATCCATGTTGCTGCAAATAGCAATATTTCATTCTTTTTTATGGCTGAGTAATTGAGTAATATTCCATTGTATGTATGTATCATCCACATCTTCTGGGCGTTGGGGGGGAGCTGTGCTTCGCAGCTTGCAGGATCTTAGTTTCCCAACCAGGGATCAAACTCAACAGTGAAAGCACTGCGTCCTAAGCACTGGACCACCAGGGAATTCCCTACCACATCTTCTTGAGCCAATCATCAATCCAGGGATTTTTAAAAACTGGATCCATCATAATAATTTCTAGGAGAGCATATAGTTTAACTAAGAGAACCCGTACCCTTATAAATTATAGGGCAATGATTAACTATACAGACAAGAAGCTGGAGGAAGGGGGCCTGCTGTTGGAGCCTGGCTGCGTAACTACTTAACAGAGTGCTTATTATCAGTTCCTTTGTGGGACTTGGGGTCAAAAGTAAGAATAAGGGCACATTAAACATGGCATTGTGGGTCAAACCAATTTCATTGCCAAAGGACACTTCATGGATCAGTAGTAGCTGCCCTTAAGATTATCGTCTAAGGTTGTCGATGTACTCTGTACCTTCCTTTTTTTTTTAATGAATTTTAATGTTTAAAATACTGTCAACAGCATGCATGCATATGTGCATGCCCAGTGTGTCTGACTGTTTGTGTCCCTGTGGATTGTAGCCTGCCGGGCTCTTTTGTCCATGAGATTTTTCAAACAAGACTCCTGCAGTGCAAAGCAAATAAACATTTAAACTATTTTTGATAACTATCCTATATTGCTTTTCAAATGAGCTGTATTAATTTTACTATGCCATCAGCAGCATACACATACCAATATATACCAAATTCACCACAACTTTGACTACCCTTAACAAAAGTAAGCTGCCGAGTAAATAATTGATGGTTCAGTATAATTAAAACAGTACCTCCACATTGGCTTAATAAGTATTTATTTGATTACTGAAGTTATCTCTCTTTAGGCTGGCACAAAGCACTACAAAGTTTTCATGAGGAGACATGGGCATTTCCATTTGAATAAGGAGACTATATGAATAGGTCACCTATTTTGAGATTTCTCCCTTCTTTCATCCTCCATAGGAATCAATGTCAAATGTGTTGACATCCAGTCAATGAGTTCTTTTTATTCTTTATTTCAAAGGGCTCTTCCGTCTATCTCATTATTTTTATTCCCACTACCACAAGTTTAGTTCAGTTTTTAATGCTAAATCCTGTGCTGCAACAATTGTAATCCACAGGGGTCTCTGCCTTCAAACTTTTCCAGGGTAATAATCACAACTCATTTACTGAGCCACTACCACCAGCCAGGCAAACTGCTAGGTGATTTGTAGACATCATCTCTCAGAATAACTCCACGAGGCAGATACTATTAGCTCCATTTTACAGATGAGGAACCTGAAACACAGAAAAGTAAGGTAGTCACCAAACTTCACAACCACCAAGCAGAAGAACAGAACTTTTAACCTGAGTCTGACTGATTCCAAAACCTGTGTCCACATAGGAACGTGTCTCTAACCAGTCCTGTAACCCCCCTATGCATTTCTGTACTTATTAAGCCATTGCTCTTCTCTCCAAGCCCACCCGTTTACACTCTGAGGTGCTGGAACTGGTACTCTGCAAACCACATTCTGCTTTGCCAGCTGGGTCTTTGTTGGGCTCTGTCCATCGGGGCCCCAGACGGAGAACCCAAGCCTGCAGGAAGGAGAGGGAAGTCACCCTTTCTGCCTATGAGAGCTTAGGTTCTGTGAGTATCACCCCGACAGCACTTTACCTTGTCACCAGAGGTCTCTTCCCGTAACAGCAGCTAAATTCAATTCGCAGTTTTTCTTTTCTTTTTTAATTGAAGTATAGTTGATTTACAATATTGTGTTAGTTTCAGGTGTACAGCAAAGTGATTCAGCTATATATATATATTTTTTTCAGATTATTTTCCATTATAGATTACTACAAGATAGTGAATATTTTCTCTGCATTATGTGTTGTTTATCTATCTTATATACAGTAGTTTGTATCTGTTAATCCCATACTCTTAATTTATAGATTCATCTGCATAATTTTTTAGATTCTGCTTATCAGTGATATCATTTTAAAACCTTTATTCACTTATTTATTTTCGGCTGCCCTGGGTCTTGGTTGCTGCGTGCAGTTTCCCTCTCGTTGCGGCTAGCGGGGGCTACTGTTCACTGCTGTGTGCAGGCTTCTCATTGCGGTGGCTTCTCTTGTTGCGGAGCACGGGCTCTGTGCTTCAGCAGTTATGGTGAAAGGGGTTAGCTGCTCCATAGCATGTGGGATCTTCCTGGACCAGGGATCAAACCCATGTCCTCTGCACTAGCAGGTGGATTCCTAATCACCAGGGAAGTCCATGATATCATATATGTGTTTTTCTCTCTCTGACTTCTTCATTTAGTGTGATCATCTCTAGGTCCATCCATGTTGCTGCAAATGGCATTATCTCGCTCTTTTTTAAGGATGAGTAATATTCCATTTGTATGTATGTCTGTATGTGTGTGTGTGTACATACCCAGTTTGCAGTTTTTCCAACAATTGGGGAGTAACTTTGATCACAGCCGCCTCCGAGACACCAGCATCAGTCAGATCTCTCAGGCTTGGGTTCAAGCCCCACAGAGCCCGTCCCCAAGTCAGAGACCCCAGTCAAGCAGTGTCTCCTCCAGGTCCGAGCTTCAGATCCTCAGAGCCACTCTTCCTAAGTTTCCAAGATTTCATAATTTCAAATATTCCACTTGTTGGCCAGCCCTAGGCTGGTAGTGCTTCCTGCTCTTGCTAACTTCATGGTACCGTAGAGATCTCTCTTACCCTTTCTGGTCCCTAGTTAACAACTTTATACCTCATCAGTTCTAGAGAAGCTGCTGCCAGGGAGAACCTACTCTAGGAATCTGAGTGAAGCAGGGAGTGAAGTGTGTAGGATACTATGTTTTCCATCTGGATCCTCTCTTCACGGCAGAGGGATTCATCTCCCAGCTTCTGAGCATACTAGCTGCTGCTGTCTCGGAACTGTCTGAACTAGGAAAGTACCATCAGCTGCAGACAAGTACCTCACCCAAGGGTCCATCACTTGCCTAGAGTGGTGCATCACCAGTGACGGGCTGAATGAGGGGGGATAAAAGACAACCTCCTATGCCTTGATGTGGGATCCAGGTTCCCTGCTGGTATCAGCTGAGACCCCATGGGTCACTTTCTCCCTCAGCTTTCCTGCTTTCCTCAGTTCCTTTAGGGATGTGTATTCAGATAAGCCTTCTGGAGTCAACTGTCCATCTTGGGTTTCTTTCCAGGTATTCCCAGGAGGCCAGGGCTTCCCTGGCGGCTCAGTCGGTAAAGAATCCGCCTGCAATGCAGGAGACCTGAGTTTGATCCCTGTGTCCAAAAGATCTCCTGGAGAAGGAAATAGCAACCCACTCCAGTATTCTTGCCTGGGAAATCCCATGGACAGAGGAGCCTGGCGGGTTACAGTCCACGGGGTTGCAAGAGTCAGACACAACTTAGCAACTAAACCACCACCACCAATAGGCCAATCTAAGTCAGTGCCGCCTGGCTCTGGGGCCTGCATAGATTCACATGGGCACTGCGGTTGAACTTGGAGTTGTTGTTTAGCGGCCAAGTTGTGTCTGACTCTTTTGTGACCCCACGGACTATAGCCTGCCAGGCTCTTCTGTCCAAGGGATTGTCCAGGCAAGAAAGCTGGAGTGGGTTGCCATTTCCTTCTCCAGGGGATCTTACAGACCCAGGGACTGAACCCGCATTTCCTGCATTGGCAAGCGGATTCTTGACCACTGAGCCACCAGGGAAGTCTTGAGCTTAGAGTGGTGGAAGGTAAATACTGAAAAACAAACAAACAAACAAAACTATAGCCACAGGGACAGTTCATAATCTTCACTGCCATAAACACAAAGCAAAATAAAAAGAGAGCACATACGGGATTACAATTCCAAAAAAATAGCCTAGCGCAGGGATGATGTGGGGAGTTGCTCTCTAGCAGCGCTCTCAGGATGTTTTTATTGTTCTGTGTTTTCATCTATTTTTTAGCTTTAACAAGCCAAATTGCCTCACTACCCCGAGGCCAATCCGGAATGCATATGCCAAACTGGCACCACAAAACAACATATCCTATTTTTCTTTTCTACTGCTGGTAATTCTATAAATTAAAAAAAAAAATGATGTATGAAATTGCTATTTATCCTTTAATTCACATTATATAGAAAAACATTAACTTTTTCTGAGAAGGAATCGTTTTAATTTATTAAAACACTTAAAATGCTAATGAACAAAATAGTCATCTTGCAAAGCATTCTGTATTTTTAAAAGTTGCTACTTCAGTTTTTCAAAGGTTTATTCATGGACGAATTTTCTTAGTCTGCAAATAAATGTAAGTGTTCATAAATGTCATAGAAAGTTATATCCTGCAGTTTTGTACAATATTCAATTAGTTTTTAATGAAAGGAAATTTATACAAAGAAGATAAAATAGTCTTCGATTAATAGGCTGAATTATACATCAAGCAATGAATAAAGCCTCCTTGAGACATTTTTCACCCCAGAGAATCGACTATTTTTGCTTTATTTTTAATATCATTATAAGCTATAGCTACATTTTCTTTGGGGGAGATAAAAGTTTATAGCAACTAAATATCTGGCTATTAGAAGTTTAATTATCTGAACAAATTCAGGATGAAGAATATTTAATATGTCACTTAAAATCAGTGACTGGGAAGAAGTCTCAGTTATATCCTGGATATGATGATAAATTCTCATGCTTTATAACATAATGGTACGGTGTTACTAGAGTCATTCTTAAGGCCTTGAAATAGTGCTATCAAACAACCTAGTCTGTATATTTTTTATAAAATCTTCATTTTGTTTGAATATTTTTTACATGAGCCTATTTATACAATGGATTATACTCCCTGCCATTTTCTACTTGAAATTAGATTATAAATAGCCCCCAGGTGACCTCTGAAAATGGTTCGCTATTCACTTGACCCAGAAAACCCCATAAAATCATGCAAATCAAGAGGTTCAAATCTTTGTGTTCACTTTAAGAACACTCATGAAACTGCCCAGGCCATTAAGGGCAGGCGTATCCGAAAAGCCACCAATATCTGAAGGATGTCACTGTAAAGAAGCGATGTGTGCCTTTCCGTCATTATAATGCTGGAGTTGGCAGGTGTGCACAAACCAAACAGTGGGGCTGGACCCTGGGTCGGTGGCCGCCAAAACTGCTGAGTTTCTACTCCATGTGCTCAGAAATGCAGAGTAATGCTGAATTTCAGGGCTTAGAGGTCGATTCTTTGGTCATTGAGCACATCCAGGTGCACAAAGCCCTTGAGATGCGGTGCAGGACTTACAGAGCTCATGGTCAGATCGACCCGTACGTGGGCTCTCCCTGCCCATGGAGATGATCCTTCCTGAAAAAGAGCAGATTGTTCCTAAGCCAGGAGAGGAGGCTGCACAGAAGAAAAAGATATTCCATGAGAAACTGAAGAAGCAAAACTTAGGGCCCGGGAATAAATGCCGCAAAAAATAAATGCAAATATATTTTTTTAAAAAAATAGGAAAGCCAAGTTAATACAAAAAACCCCAGTGTGGTGGCATTTGCTGACTATATAGCAACCAGTCTCTTCCTACCTCCTCACTCATGTGACTTTGTAAAAATTGACCCCACTTCCAGATTCAAATTGATTAATCTAAATTAGTTAGGGCCATGTCATCTCTCTTGTAACAATCCATGGCATTCCCTTGTTCACAGGTATGGATATAGGACCCTTTGGCAGTTTTAAAACATGAGCCCCAAATTCTCTGACAGCCCTCCTATTAAGAGGTAGAATCTGTGTTTCGTCTCCTTGAATCCAACCTCTTTGACTTCTTAACAAATAGAATGTGGTAGAATCGACATTTATGACAGTAGAAACTAGAAATTCTTACTCCCTATTTCTTGGGACACTTGTTTTGGGAGCACAGCACCATTCTTTTTTTAATTATTATTATTAATCACTTGGTATTATCTTTAATTAAGTACAAAGACTTTTCCGATCACATCACATAGAGATCATTTTATCCACTGCTCTGTTTGGCTGCCAATCTCTTGTCAAGCTCAATCAGCCCATGAGGAAACCAACCACAGAGAGGAATCCAGGTCTCTGGCTCTCAGTTCCAGTCAGACAACTAGCACCAACTTGCCATTCACATAAGTGAACCATCTTGGAAGTGAGTTCTTCGGCCAATTCATGAACTAAATAAATTTTTGTTGTGATTTCAAGCCACTAAGTTGTAGGGTGGTTTATAATGCAACAGTAGGTAGCTACAACACTGATACTTGGTCCCTTGTACGTGTACCTTTTCTCTTTCTTGAGAAATTTAGGCTCTTTTATTCTTGGTAAAATTTTGTTAACATCATTTTATTCCTTTTACTTTACTTTTCCTTTTCTCCTTCCTTCCCTCCAGGCACTTAGTGATCCTTTTCAATTAAAAAAAACATCCTTTTAATTGTGGGAATTAAAGAATTTTTCCTTGATAATTTTTTTCTCTTCACTTTCTCTGTTCTGTCTTTCTGAATCCTGTAGGAGACAAATTGGATCTCCTGGATTGATTTTCTAATTTTCTTTCCTTTTGTTCATCATTTTTTTTTTCTATTTATCTTCCAGTTATGGTATTGAATTTTTAATTTTAGCTATCAGATATTTAACTTCCAAGAGTTCTGTCTTGTTTTTTGGGTCTACTTTTTAAATAGGAATCTATTCTTTTTTTTCCCCCCTATGGATAAATATTGTGTCTTTCCTCTCTGAGACATTAATTTTAAGAATTAAAAAAACCCTGCTGTCTGCACTGTGCTCCTTCAGTGCTCCTTTTACTGTTCCTTCAGGTCTCCCTTTTATCTTGGAGGCGTCACGGACCTGGTCATCTTTGGCTACAGAATAATGTTAAAAGTGAGAGACTGTCTAGCTTAGACAATCTACTGCAAATTGGTTTCAATTTCAGTTGAGTTAAACACAAAGTTTTTTGAGGCTTACTTTATAAAATGTTGAATTCTAGGCACTGCCAAGGATACAAAGAAGATTAAAACAGAGTCCTCAAGAAGTTTGCAGTTTTATAGAGAAGTTCAGTGTATTTCCCTTTAAATCTTTTTAAAAAAAATTATTTATTAGTTTATTTTTGACTGTGCTGGGTCTTCACTGCTGCACCCGGGCTGTCTCTAGTTGCAGCAAGCCGGAGCTGCTCTCTAGCTGCGGCGTGCGGGCCTTCTGTTGCAGCGCTTCTCTCGTTGCAGAGCGCCGGCCGAGGGCAAGGGCTTCAGCCGTTGCAGCAGGTGGGCTCAGTAGCTACGGTGCACAGGCTTTGCTGCCCCAAAGCATGTGGGATCTTCCTGGACCAGGGATCAAGCCTGCGTCCCCTGCACTGGCAGGCAGATTCCTAACCCCTGGACCACCAGGGAAGGCCTCCATTGCAATCTGTATGCCATTTCTTTTCTTTTCTTAGGTTCCCTGGCTTCCCTGATAGCTCAGTTGGGAAAGAACCTGCCTGCAGTGCAGGAGACCTGGGTTCGACTCCTGGGTCGGGAAGATCCCCTGGAGAAGGAAATGGCTACCCACTCCAGTATTCTTGCCTGGAGAATCCCAAGGACAGAGGAGCCTGGCGGGCTACGGTCCATGGGGTCACAAGAGTCCGCACGAGTTAGCGATTAAACCAGCAGCACCATCAGGTTCCCCAGTGCAGTGCTACGTAGAAGCAGTGACAGTGGACGTTTGTCCTACTGCTAACTTTTAAAATAGACATAATTCACATACCATAAACTTCACCAATTTTAAGCGTGCCATTGAATAGATTTTAGTATATTCACAGACATATGGAATCTTCACTAAAGTCCATTTTAGAACATTTCATTACCTCAAAAAGAAGCTCCTTTATCTGTTATCCTCCTACTTCCCCATCCTCCGCAGCCCTAAGAACCACTGAATCTACTTTTTGTCTCATTCAGAAATACATTTCCCTATTCTGGGATTGTGTGTGAATGGAACGATGGAATATTTGGTCTTTCATGACTGGCTTCTTTCTCTTAGCATGAAGTTTTCAAGTTTCTTCCAGATTATAGCATGCAGGGATACTTCATTCTTTCTTCTAATTTTAAAAAATTGTGCTCACACATACACATAACGTAAAATTGGCCAGCTAAACCATTTTTAAGTCAATTTTGTGGCATCAAGTACATTGACATTGCTGTATAACCATCACTACTCTCAACTTCCAGAAATTTTCATCACTCCAGCTGAAACATTGTACCCATAAGCAATAGTCTTGCCCCTCACCCACTCTCTGGTAACTACTGTTCTGTCTCTACCTATATGACTATTTTTGGCTCCTATAAGTGAAATCATATATTATTTGCTCTCGTGCCTGGCTTATTTCACTTATTTTTACCACACTGTTTTGAGGGATTTTTTAGTGGTTGCTCTAGGGCTTGCTATATACATCTTAACAGCTTCAAATTTATGCTAGCAATTTCAATGAGATACAGAAATGTTATCCTACTTAGCTCTATTCTCTTTCCTCCCTTTTCTTGTTATAATACCTTTCTTGGTCTTATTATAATAAGTCTATATTACATCTATAAATGTTGTAAACCCAGAAATATATATAGTTTTTAATTTATAATTTTATGTTTTTAAATGAAGCTAAGATAAAAAAGGAGCGAAAGTGTGTATTTATAACTTTCGTTATATCAGTCTTCTTATTTATAATTTCTGGTTCTCTTCATTTGTTCCTGTGGATTCAAATTACCATGTGGAGTCATTTTGTTACGAGAGCTTTGCTCTCACTTCCTTTGTGCTGTTAATGGCAAATATAGTATATTTCTATATATTGTACGGACAACATATACATGTTGTTTTATGCAATGTGGGCATTTATCAGATGAGACTGAGCTGTAACTATTTGTCATTGTTCTTTCCTCATCTCTTTATTCTCTATCTGTGTGTACTGAAGAGGTAGTAGAGGGACAAGAAGAGACCATAATTGATTCATAGCAGGTCTGGAAGTTGATCAGTTGTGTTTGACTCTGTGAGACCCCATGGACTGTAGCCTGCCAGGCACCTCTGTCCATGGAATTTTCCAGGCATGAATACTGGAGTGGGTTGCCATTCGCTTCTCCAGGGGATCTTCCCAACCCAGGGATCGAACCCAGGTCTCCTGCATTGCAGGCAGATTCTTTACCATCTGAGCCACCAGGGAAGCCCCATAGTAGGTCTGGGGAAGGTTAAATCCCAACAGGCGGAAGCCAATGGAAGAAATGACCAGGCTGGATTATATTGGCGGCATTTATAATATGCAGCAATATTCTGAAAAAATTAAGAGCATATGCTTTTTTGGTCAGTTAGATTGCTACCTGCAAGTTGAGTATCTTTGAACAAGTGAATTATTTTTTTTTTTTTTTCTGATCCTCTATTTCCTCGTTGATGTAATGGATATAATATTATCTATGTGGTGTTGAGAGTTAAATGATGTAATATATATTAGGTGTTCAATAAATGATAGCTATTATTATACCCAACTAAGAAGTAAAATTTCAGAGCACATCCCCACAAAGCCCAGGGATTACCCTAGTAGAAGGACGATGACAAACAGGAGCGATAATGACCTATGGTTATTCTGGTTCTCAATAGCAGGGCTAATGACATACTGACTTTAAACTGAAAAGCAAAGTAGAATTTAGGGACCAGGGATAAAGGGCCAATGAAGATGATGTGAAACTTTTATATTATTTTATCCTTATCTTAGAATACACTTGCACACATTTGGAAGACAGGTCATCAGAATTCCCTGTGACTACACAGTAATGTTGATTTTGGTTCATTATTTCTATGGCAAAAAAGGACCTATTTGTCGGTTGTATATTTAGATTCATGTTTGTTAGAGAGCTATTCAAGTTAGCAGAATGAGGAGGAAAGGGAATACTTGGTACTAATGCATTCTGTTTTTCTTGCAGTCATAGTATAAATTGCTAAAAAAATAAAGGTCCAAGAAGAGTATCTTAATTAGGCAACTGTGGCATGTGACAACAGGTAGCAGAGTATTGAGGTAATCAGAAAAATCTTTTATCAACAGGAACATACCTTTATAATGTATTTTGCAATGACAATTACTTAGCTCCCAGTTTATATCCTCTCCTCTTATCCTCATGGTGTTTTTAAGAATTTTTTAAATAAAAGTTAGACTTCCCTGGTGGCTCAGACAGTAAAGCGTCTGCCTACAATGTGGGAGACCTGGGTTCAATCCCTGGGTTGGGAAGATCATCTGGAGAAGGAAATGGCAACCCCCTCCAGTACTCTTGCCTGGAAAATCCCATGGACGGAGGAGCCTGTGGGCTACAGTCCAAGGGGTTGCAAAGAGTCGGACACGACTGAGCGACTTCACTTTCACTTTGTTATCAAGTGAGTTCATGGGGAGAACTTTTAGAAATATCAATATTCTAGAGAAAATTATCAAAAAAAACTCATAAAGAGAACTAAGAAGTGGCTTGCCCTGCTAAAGTGACCCATCCCAGCTCTTCAGAGCTAGGTTGTGTCCCATGTGGGAAGAGAGTACAGAGTCCTTGCCTCAATGAGGCAACAGGAGCCCCCCAAAGAGCACTCCCTCTTCCTCTCCTTGATGCTAGGTTAATCACTAGGCTTATATTCTAGCAGGTCCAGCTGGTGCATACAGTACGTGCAAAGGCAGGAAAGAGGTTATACCCCCAAAAGGCCTCAAGAATTTAGCTAGCATGTTCTGGCAGGATCTGGGGTGCTCTATCACAGAAGCCAGAAAATAAGATAAGCCAGATTTCGTTAACCTGAGGACACTTCTAAGTGGAAGAATGATTGGTTCTTAGAAACCTGGAGAAAGTGATGGCTCATACTTAGTTGAGCTGAAATGCCTAAGTAACAGAGGGATTTAAGCTATAAGAGAATTAATGCTGAGTCATTTCAGTTGTGTCTGACTCTTTTCGACCCCATGGACTGCAGCCCACCAGGCTCCTCTGTCCAAGGGATTCTCCAGGCAAGAATACTGGAGTGGGTTGCCATGCCCTCCTCCAGGGGATCTTCCCAACCCAGGGATCGAACCCATATCTCTTATGTCTCTTGCATTGGCAGGCAGGTTCTTTATCACTAGCGCCACCGGGAAGCCTATCAGAGGAATAAGATGATTTTATTTACAAAACAAATGGAGACACAGAAGTTATGAAAAACATATGGACACCAAGGGAGAAGTGGAAGGTAGAATGAATTAGGAGACTGAAACTGACATATATACAGTAGTGATTCTATGTATAAAATAGATGGCTAATGAGAACCTCCTGTGTAGTTCAGGGAACTCTACTCAGTGCTCTGTGGTGACCTAAATGGGAAGGAAATCCAAAGAAAAAGGGCATATATGTATGAAAGGAAATGAATGAAGTCACTCAGTCGTGTCCGACTCTTTGCGACCCTATGGACTGTAGCCCACCAGGCTCCTCCGTCCATGGGATTCCCCAGGCAAGAATACTGGAGTAGGTTGCCATCTGTTCCTCCAGGGGATCTTCACAACCCAGGGATCCATCCGAGGTCTCCCGCATTGCAGGCAGACGCTTTAACCTCTGAGCCACCAGGTATACGTATAGTTGATTCACTTTGCTGTACAACGGAAACTAACACAACATTGTAAAGCAAATATACTCTAATAAAAATTAATTTTTAAAAATGTATCAGGAAAGTGAGCATGTTGGAATAAATATAATATGTTAAGTAAGAAGACCCACCAGAGGGTTGTGTTCCATAGAAGGGTCTGGAAGTCACATCACAAAATACCAAACTATCGGTAATTTGCTCATGAGATGGGTGTCAGCATCACCAAGATCAATATGGGCTCTTCTCTGTAGACCAGGGCTGATGGTAGGAGATGCAGTCACAGAACCAGGCTCATCAGTAGCAATGAGGATGATGGGGTGATGAAACAATAGAGGCTAGTTGGTAGCACCTGACTGCCAGAACCCAGGAGAAAACAAGTAAGAATATGATGGTAAATTTGGAGAGATCCCTAAGGAGACTTAATCTACAAGGGAGCTGTGGAGATAATTTAGTGAATGAAGTCCCTAGGGACAAATAAATGGGCAGCCCCAAAGCTGCTTTGTATTAATACAATCAAAAGAATGCAAGAATAGATGAGAGAAGCCTGGGGGCAATTGCTCCAATAAAAAGTTGTGATCCTTTGCTCAATTTCTAAGCCAACTGGACCTAAGCCAATTTTCAGACCCTCAAATTATTATTAACTCAAAACGTTAATAGGTCCCTAGGGGGAAAAAAAAAAATATATATATATATATATATACATATAGTATATATATATAGTAAAGATTCTTTTAGTGCCTTCCCAAAGGGACCTTCAGCCACTTAACTCAGGTGACTATGCATTGGAGAAAGGAGAAGGCCCAGATATTTTGAGAACTGTTGGATGAAGAAACTAAGTTAAACTGGAAACTGAAAAGATCATCATGGCCCTTTCGTTACAACCATGGCATATGCAGGCCCATCCAACATGGAAGAAGCACTGAATGACTAAGTAGATAAAACAACTTTGCCAGTCGACATTAGCCAGCCTTTTCCATCAGGAATCCCAGAACTGGCACAATGGGTGCATGAATGCCGTGATCATGGTGTTAGAGGTGGAGTCTAGGAGTGAACCCAGTAGGATGGAGTCCCACATGTCAAGGTCTCTATAACCAATAATCATCGCTTCCTCTGAATATCTGTTCTGTCAGCAACAGAGAACAATGTTGAGCTCACAATATGGCAATATTCCTTGAGAGACCAACTGGTTGCTTGGTTTCAAGTTTATTACACTGGGTCCTTTCCATCCAAGAAGGGCCAGTGATTCATCCTCAGGAAAAGAAACTTATCCCAGGTACAGCTTTGCCTTTCCAGCCTGCAGTCTCAGCCAGCACCATTATGATACTGTTTATGGAGTGTCTGACTCATAAGTATGGAATCACTCGCAGTATACCAATAACCAGAGGATCAACTTCACAGCAAGGAACTTGCAGGAGGGGGCCCAAGATGATGGGACCTACTGGTTGAATCAGCTCTCACATCATCCAGAAATAGCAGATCTTTTCTGCTGTTCTTCAGATCACATCATCTTTCCAAATAGCACACTGGAAAGACCTGCTGAAGTTAAAACTGAAATGCCAGCTTGGAAACATAGTTTGCAAGGATGGAGTGCCATCCTGTGAGATACAATACGTATACTTCACTGAATCATGTTTCTGTTTATGGTTTGGGAATGAAGGGGTAGAAGCATGAGTGGCCCCATTTATCATCCTTTCTCATGACCCACAGGGGATTCTGCAGTTCCTACCCCCCTAATTCTGGGCTTTGCAGGTTTATAGACCCTGACCCACCAAAGGGGCCTTTGAACGATAATCGAAAACTGCCACTTGTGTACTTTGGCTTCCTGTGTCCAGGAATCAGCAGGAAAGAAGAGGGTCACCATCCGTCAGGGGTAACTGGCCCTGATTATCAAGAGAACATAAGACTGGGACTTCCCTGGTGGCCCAGTAGTTAAGAATCTGCCTTCCAATGCTGGGGATATGGGTTAAATCCCTGCTTGGGGAACTAACATCCCACACGCTGCGGGGCAGTTAAGCCCAAGCACTGCAACAAGAGAACCCCCGTCCACCCCAATGAAGACCCAGTACAGTCAGAGTTTTTAAAAAAAAGTTGACATAAGACTTCTGTAATATAAGAAGGGGCTTCCCAGGTGGCTCGGTGGTAAAGAATCCGCCTGTTAATGCAGGAGACACAGGAGACTTGAGTTCTTACTAGTCTTTATACTCCAAGAGTGTTAAATTATACTTTGGCTAGATCAATGTTCAGTGTTTACACTGTGATGACTAAATGATTGCTATTCAGAGATAAGCGATGTAATAAACAATGATTATATTTCTTTTTCGGCAAACTGAAGTTGATCATTGTCTTGTTTGTACTTAAAAAACAAAACTTCTTCATTTTCTATGCATCCATCACTAATTCAAGTCCAAGTGTCTAAATACCCTCTCAAGATATTCAGGCAACTCAAGTGTTCTGTCAAATTCATCTTCATGAACAAGTCTCTCTCTTGGAGTCTTCTTACTTGGCCCCTTAGAATTCATTGCCTTTTATGCTAGTCCAGATATCCCCCTGGGATCTAAGACTTTCTCTTACATGTTAGAGATCCTCTTTCCTATAATCTTTGTCTTCCTTTTTGTTTTGGTTTCATTCACTACTCTGTTGGAGAACCATCTCAAATAATTGTTCAAGAAAGGGTGCATTGGATGTAAGATATTTTTGAGATCATAGAAGTCTGAAAATATCTTTATTCTACTTTTCTACTTTATTTATAACTTAGTTGAATATAGAGGTTTAGGAAATTTTTTTTTTTTCTGTAGAATTCCAAAGGCATTGTTTTAATTCCTTATAATTTATAGGATTGCTGTTGCAAAGTGCAAAGCCAACCTGATTCAGTTTATTGAGCAACTATTATGTAATCAGATTGCCCCATATTTACCCTTATGAGACGTCTGTTTTCTGATCTTCTAGCTGTCTTCAGTATTCCACACATTCATGAGGTGTGTTTTCATGTAGCTCTCTTTTCGCCAAGTGTCCTGGGCACTCAGAGGCCCTTTCAGTCTTTAAAATCATGTCCTTCAGATATGAGAAATTTCCTAGATTTTTTTCATTGATGATTTCTATTTTTCTGAAACTCCATTAATTTGTATATTGAAACTTCTGTGTCCCCTTGTGTTGTGTTCCCTGTTTTTTGTATCTTTGTCAATTTATTCAACTTTCTGGATATGTCCTCAACTGTATATTTCAACTCATATTGAGACTTAGTTTATATTATTTTTAAGCTAAAAAAAAAGTTTTGTGTGTGTACTGTAGATGTTTTGTTTTGTTCTGGTTTCACAGCTGAAATATCTTCTCTTATCTCAGGCGTAAGTTAAGGATGGGAATAGGGAATAGGTGTCAAGAGTTAGTGAACTTCATTCTAAGCTTTAAGGTGACAGTTGCCAACTACTATGTTCTTTTATTTTCTCAGTTCAACTGAGAGAAAGAGGTTGACTGAGATTTACTGGCCCACCTGGGTTAGGTATTACTCTGACTCAATCAAACATGACCAAAGATTAAGGTATACTACACCAGCATGACTCCCAGGGTCTCACCATTGGTAGCTGGGAAAACTTCTCAAAGAGAACATGTGTCATGGAATAGGAAGATAGCCCAAAAGATTTGTTTCCCTAGTCTTTCTTCCTGAGACATAGAGAAAGTATTCTTTGATACTTTTTAAATTTGAAAAACTTCAATATGTGTTAGATTCCTGAACTTAGAGTCACCTAGAGAGGGGAAAATATTCTGCATTTCAAATCAGTCTTGGGGACTTTGCTGGTGATCCAAGGGCTAAGATTTTGCACTTGCAACGCAGGGGATGTGGGTTCAATCCTTGGTCATGGAACTAGGGTCCCACATGCTACGGAGCAACTAAGCCCGCGTGCCACAGCCCGTGCTCTCTGGAGCCTGCGTTTCACAACCAGAGAACCTGTGCCACAACTACAGGAGTCCAACCACCGCAACCAGAGAGTCCGTGGGCCACAGTGAAAGATCCTGCATGACGCGACAAAGATCCCAAGTGTTGTAAGGAAGACCCGGCACTATCACATATAATGAAATATTTAAAATTAAAATAAAAAATCAATCTTTATAGAGTAAGGGTTTGCCTCTCATGAGAATCACTCAGAGGGCAGGCTTTAAGAAATTTGGATTTTCAGGCCGTACCTCTGTAGGTTCTAATTTGCCTGATGTGAGACCTGGGAGTTTGTGTATCTAACAAGTCTCAGCTGGTACTGATACAGAATTAAGAACCATGCTTTAAGAAACACACGTGGAGAAGGCCTTTCTCATGCTATGCTACACACAAAAAGAAAAATCTGATTTTTATTTCAAGAGTCAAGAAAATATATGAATTCATTGTAGCAGGTATTTTAAAGAAACTTGAATATTTAAGACCTCATTTTGCTTAACTCACTAATTTGACTAGCCACCAGGGACAACTCTTCTTGGCAAGAGTTACAAGATTGCTGCCAAAAGTTCTTTGTGAAAAATTCAAATTGAGAATTCGGATCATTGAGGGCATGGCACAGTATCATAATTATCACAGCTACCTCATCACCTACTGGCCTAATCAATTTTCTGGGAAAGAGGTTTCTTATCTCTTAAAGAGAAGTCTTATACGTTAAAATTCTCTTGTGTCTTCAAATGTATCACTGCTACAACAATGACTCTGGACCTAAAATTTTTAAGGAAAGTGAAAGATATGCTGTCATGTGACTCAGAAATGGGATTCACGAAGGAAAAATTTTTAAAACTTAAGTCACTTTTGACTTAGTTTGAGAATGAGTTAGCAGTCAAATTTCTCCTCTTCCTAATTATTTTTTAAAGCTGCAATGACACGAGTAGGATATTTTCTTCTTGATCCTCATTCACGTTCTTTTAGATATATGAAATTATTGTTTGAAGTAATTACATCCGGAAATATTTATGGTGCATGCTACTGTTTGTTTTTTTTTTAACTTGGAAAACATGTGTGTTTATTAGGCTTTATAATTATTTCTTTCCTACCCCATATTTCCTCTACTACAGTGAAGAAGTGAATCAAGAACTTTAAGGAAGATAAGATTTACAAAAAAGGCAAAGAACTAGAGTCATAATTGAAACATTTGTATTAGAAACAAGGCCAAACATTCAGTAGTTATTAGAAGAAACCTGCAAAAGTTGGTGACCAATAAGTTGTGGCAACAGACTACTTGGGCTCAGAGCTCACTGGGGAATTTTTCTCTTATATGTCTTTGAAATATACCCAATAATCTGTTGAAACCCATGGATTTATTTATTTTTCTTTATTCTGTTGACTTCAACATCTTTTTTTGTTGTTGCTTAGTCATGTCCAACTCTTTGTGACCCCATGGACTGTAGCCCACCAGGCTCCTCTGTCCATGGGATTTCCCAGGCAAGAATACTAGAGTGGGTTGCCATTTCCATCTCTGGGGGCAAATGCTGTTGTTTGTGTTAAATATTATTTTGGCTTTGACTTTGTTTAACCTTTGTCATACAAATAAAAATATAGTCAATTTGAACTAATTGCCAAATTACAGTAATGAAGAATATGTATGTTAGTGACAATTTCATATTGATTCTATAAAATACATACAAAATAAAAAGAGGAAGTGATCATCTCATTACATTGTAAAAGCCCAGTGTACTACCTTAGTAAACTGATTTTACCTCCTAGCTCCAAGTGGCAAGTCTATGCTTTACCTACATCTCATTCCTGAGACCTCTACCTAAGGCTCCAATCTTTATTAATCTCAATACCTTACAATACATTTTTATTTGAGTATCATCTTGCAACACAATCATCTCCCATAAAATGTCTCTAATCTTCGTATTTCTATGAATAATACCATTAATTTGGTCTCATGCTTCTAACATTAGAAAAAATTAGAACTAATTCTGCTTTTTTCCAGTATTTAATCCTGTATCTGTTATCTGTTTTGTATATATATATCTATATATATATATATATATGTACACACACACACACACACACACACACACACACACATATGGGGGTGGGGCTTGCAAATGATGGAGTTTGAATTGGATTGGAGCTAATGGGTTTGAGGGCTTCCCAGGTCATGTGTGATAAAGAATACACATGCCAACGCAGGAAATGTAAGAAATGCACGTTCCATCCCTGGGTTGGGAAGACCCCCTGGAAAATGAAATGGCACCCATTCCAGTATTCTTTCTAGGAGAATCCCATGGACAGAGGAGCCTGGTGGGCTACAGACCATGGGGTCACAAAGAGTCGGACACAACTGAGTGCCTAAGCAACAGACCTGGTGGGATTGAAACTCCACCTAGCTTAAGGAAAAAAGGGAATTTGCGGGAAAGACCCAGTGGTAGTTCACAGAATCAAAGAAAGTGGTGCAGGCACGAGAACAGGTCTAGGAACCTCTGGAAATGGAAGCATCAAACTGGTGCCACTAGAATCTGCTCTTTCTATCTAGATGATTGCCATATTTTCTGAGTATTTTTCACAAGGCTTGGGCATCAGTAAGAGACTTGATGCCACATGCTTACCACTCGGTGTGCATACAGAAAAACTGGCCTCCATTTTAAATTTAGCCAGTCTCAGTAAGGCGTTCTTATTAATTTCTGTCCAGCCTGGGCCATGTGCCTGTTCCTTGGACGAATCACTGGGGCCAGTGGATGTTGTACTATATTTGGGATTGGCAAACATAGTACAACATCTTACTGCAAGGAACCTACAAGGTCTGGGAGGGTTCTCACTCTCTCTCTGGCATTCAGAACCTTCTAATATGACCCTTACGATTCCCTAGTACAGCTCCTGTATGTTGCAGATATCACCATCCTTCAAGCACAGCATGCTCATTTACATCCCAGCCTTGTCTTAGAATCACAGAATCTCAAAAATGGAAAGTCTCTCTATAGGCATTAATTCATTTCAGTTTCTTGACCTTAGGGAGATTAGAGGTGAATATTTGGGAATTAAATCAAAAGTATAAATGAAGAGAAGGGAGATGAGGTAGATAGAAATGGATGGGGTGGGGCATGCAAAATCTAAGATTTTGTCCATGTGACAAAGCCATTCTATCCCAGGTGGCTGGGATACAGTGAAGACTACTGGGGGAATTGGGCTTTGGGGGAGGAAGGGATAGAGAGAGTGTGGGATGAGTTCTAGGAAGAGGTTTTTCGTTTTTCTTTTGGCTTGCAGGATATTAGTTCCCTGACCAGGTATTGAACCTGGGTGGGCCATGGCAGGGAAAGGGCCGAGTCCTAACCGCTGGACCACCAGGGAACTCCCCAGGAAGAGTCTTGTAGCAAGAAGAAAGCCCACCTGGGAAAACTTTGCACAAGATGAAAAAAAAGCCAAGTGAGTAAGAGGGGAAAAGGATGGAAGGAAGGAGACATGGCAGCTTCTCAAATCTGCCATCCCTCCCGTGTTTTTTGTTAGCATAATTCTGTTCCAATAGAGCTTGTATGTAGGGTATGATTACAATCTGGTTTACTGTGGTAAGAAATCCAATTATTCTACATGTTAAACCGAGAGTGATTATTTGTAAGAATAATCATCTGGGCACCAGGGTTTATAACAAGCCAAGATCTGTTTCTCTGCAGCTGCCACCCACTGGTTTTGGCTCTAACCCCTGTGATCATGCAGAATTAGCCTGCTTCCTTTATATCTGGCAAACACTCAGATATTTGAAAACAATTATCATGGAGTCCCTGAGTCATCCCTTTTTCAGACTAAACATTATCAGCTTTTTAACCTTTTCTCATAGAATATAATTAGAAATACCTTGCTGTCAGCAGCAAGGTAGCTTCACTCCAGGTAGCTTCTTACCAGGGCAGAGAAGAGTGGGTTTACTGCTTCTTTTATGATAGATAATAAGCATCTAAAACAGCAGCCTAAAATCACATTAATAATTTTAGTAGGTACCCTGTGTATGAAATGTAAACTTAACTCTCAATGAAAACTCCAGGTCCTTTCCACTTGTGCTGCTTCTGACCTAGGTCTCATCTCTCCTGTTTTCATTTATTTATTGGAGGACTTTACTGAAGACATCTCATTAAGTAAATACATTTTGTTAATGAGCAGCCACTGTGGGCTTGGCACTGGGAGTGGGAAAGATTTATCGCTGCTAGGATCCTCTCCCATTGCTGTGACCCAGGGAAACCAGGGATGCCAGGACCCAGGGTTAGGACTAAGAGTGAGATGAGCAAAACGGCTAGGGTGCGAGATTTAAGGAGGCACTCACTTCCGGGTTTGTGCGGGTGCAGGACGAATAGTGCAGTATTCTGGATGGAGTTCTCAGCCGGTTCCCCTCTCTAGTTGATCGCTTCGGATACTCTGAGAACATAGATTAGCTAGGTTTAGTTCAGGTGTTGGTCATTTTAACTACAAAGTTTTAGACTTAGTACTTCCATATTGGGCACAGACACACAAGCATATACTCCTATTTAATATACCCTGGGGACATGACAGTCATATCTGGTCAGCATGAGGGAGGGAGAATACAAGACTGAGGTCTTTCCTAGGTCTTTGCATGACACTGAGAGAGAGAGGAGAAGCATGTAAGTCCAAGCCTTGCTCCCAGTTTGGAGGTGTCTATACTCAGGTGTTCCTTTGGGCTGTGGATCTTTGATACCACTGTCCAAATTTTTCTTTAAAATTATCACCCGGATCTAGATTCTCCCATCCTGCAGAGCTACAGCTCAGAACATTAAGTGACTCCCCAATGACCAGCACCAAAAGAAAAGCCCTACAGAGGAAATTTGGAGAAAATAAAGAACTTCGCTATGATTATATAACTAAGCCTCAGACATAAAAGGAGGCTAAGTCAAAAGGGATGGCCCCTAGCAGAGAGCATCAAAGCCCTTTCCAGGAAAACAAAGAGGAGAGCACAGACAAAGGTGAGCTGAATACATACCTCCTCCCTCAGGTTAGGTTGCCTTGTCCAGCTTAAACCAAATCTATTTGAGGAGCTTCCCATTTTAGTCTCCTCAGTGAAAGGGGACCAGGAAGATGAATGCAACAGGGTTCCTAATGCAGGACTCAATCTAAGGCCCATTCAATTAAGAGATACTCTAACTTTTATAATAAATGGAAATGCAAAATCTCCGGAGTGTTCTTACCTCTGATTGAGGAGGAAGAGAGTCAGGAGGCATCACAGAGAGGGGGAGGAGCCATTTTTAACTTTCAGAATATAATGATATACTTTTAATTTTAAATGCGGTTCTTGCTCCTTCTGAAACATTAAAAGACAGAATGACAAAACATAAAGTGAAAGTCTATCCCATGCTTCTGGCCCCTAGAAGAGACAACTGTTAACAGTTTGATATGTAGCTATCCAACACTCAGTGTCTTTAAAATGCGTTATTACATACATATTAGTCAGGGTTCTCCAGAGAAATAGAACCCATAGTATGTATGTGTGTCTATATATCTATATCTTTATCTATACCATCTATCTATATAATATAAATGAGAGTGAGACAGAGAGAGAGAGTAAGGAAATGGCTCACATAATTATAAGTCCTAAGATCTGCAGTTGGCAAGCTGGAGACTTGGGAGACTGATGATATAGTTCCAGTCCAAGTCCAAAGGAGAGCTGATGGTGTACGTTCCAATCCAAAAGCTGGCGGGCTGGAGACCCAAGGAGGCTTGATGTTTCAGTTTAAGTCCAAAGGCAAGAAAAGACCAATGTCCCAGCTCCAAGGCTGTCAGGCAAAATGAGTTTCCTCTTACTTAGCCTTTTTGTTCTACTCAGGTCTTCAACTGATCGGGTGAGGTGCACTCACATTAGGGAGGGCAATCTGCTTTACTTAGTCTATCAATTCAAACGTTAATCTCATCCAGAAACACCCTCACAGACACAACCAGAATAATGTTTGGCTAAATATCTAGGTATCCTAGTTGATACATAAAATCGCTGCATATATTTATTATATAAAATAAATGGCTCAAAGCATGTGAATTGGCCTCCAGCCTATATTGACATCAAGAATGTGGGCTTCAGGGTCAGAGGGCCTGGGTTTGATTTGTAAACTTGATAAGTCACCAAGTGGCTCTGAATTTCTGTTTCCTTGTTTCTGATACTAACCTAATAACACGATATACCTTACAGAGTCATGATGAAAGTTAAACACAACATTCCAAGTAAATTGCCTCGTGGAGAATAAGCACATTGTTAAATCCTCGACAATATAATAGTATCTAAAATTTATATGCCACTTAGTATAGGCCAATTTCTAAGTGGTATAGTGCTAATTTATTCCTCAAAAACATTCTATAAAGTTGCTGCTGCTGCTGCTGCTAAGTCGCTTCAGTCGTGTCCGACTCTGTGTGACCCCATAGACGGCAGCCCATCAGGGTCCGCCATCCCTGGGATTCTCCAGGCAAGAATTCTAGAGTGGGTTGCCGTTTCCTTCTCCAGTGCATGAAAGGGAAAAGTGAAAGTGAAGTCGCTCAGTCGACCGACTCTTAGAGACCCCATGGACTGTAGCCTACCAGGCTCCTCCGTCCATGGGATTTTCCAGGCAAGAGTACTGGAGTGGGGTGCCGTTGCCTTCTCCCTATACAGTTGGTACTATTATTATTGCTATTTTACAGATGAAGAAACAGACACATGAAAGTTAAATCACCTGCCCAAGACCTTGCAGCAGAACAGTGCAGCCAGTTGTTAGTCGTGGACATTTTAGCTCTGGAGGCCCTGTTCTAACCACTTTCTTTACTGCCTTCCAACTGCTGCAAATATTTCATTTCCCAGTTTGTATTTACCTCTAAAGTTTGATAGTGTCTTTCTTCTATAAGAATTCGTAAATTTTTATCTAGTCTGACTTCTCCTTTTAAAATGATTTCTTGCTGATCTTATTCTTCAATGATTAACAGAAATTTCCCTGTCAAAGAAGATTTCTACCTTCCACCTTGACAGAAAGATAACTGTGTACAAAAGACATGCATGCAAGGGTGAGAAAGCAGGGGACATTCGGGAAAAACTGAGATAATCAGATCCATGAATTCTGGGAGACAAGCTTGAAAAGGTCATTTAGAATTAGATTGTCAAGAACCTTGTAAGTATTGATTTTATTCTGAGAGTAATGAAAGTGGGAGCCACTTGACTTATGCTTTTGTTTTCAATAAAACATACTTATGTATAGAATGATATAAAGCAAAATAAAAATAAATATTTTCTAATTGAGGCTTCTCATATACCCAGCATATTCTTAAAAGGTAAGCTTCTTTTACATGTTTGTGATTTTGATCCTTTTGATTATCATCATAATTCTGAAGAATATAATTCTCTTTTTTATTTGTAAGTTCAGAAAAAATTTACTTACTCCCATTTATGAAAGAAGAGGAATTTGGCTTATATGTACTATTTCCCACCTTTTCTCCCATTGCCCTCTCCTCTTAAATATGTTTTCAATACTATACCACATATATGAATAGTAAAAGAATATATACACATGTTCTATTTGTCTTTTATATCAATCAAAAATATATAAAATTCTAATTATCTTCCAGCAATTAAAAATGAAAACTTCTAATTCTGCTTTATGTAAGGTGAGAGAAATTACCATCCCTAAACTATTCTTCTGAGATCAAATTGAAAACATTCATTGGCTCATAGATAAAAGCAAGAGAATTCCAGAAAAAACATGTGCTTTATTGACTATGCCAAAGCCTTTGACTATGTGGATCACAACAGACTATGGAAAATTCTTCAAGAGATGGGAACATCAGACCACTTTACCTGCCTTCTGAGAAATGTGTATGCAGGTCAAGAAGGAGCAGTTAGAAGTAGACATGGAACAACAGACTGGTTCCAAATTGGGAAAGGAGTATATCAAGGCTGTATTTCGTCACCCTACTTATTTAACTTATATGCATAGTACATCATGAGAAATGCCAGGCTAGATGAAGCACAAGCTAGAATCAAGATTGCTGAGAGAAATATCAATAACTTCAGATATGCAGATGACACCACCCTTATGGCAGAAGGAGAAGAACTAAAGAGCCTCTTGATGAAAGTGAAAGAGGAGAGTAAAAATACTGGCTTAAAACTCAACATTCAGAAAACGGAGATCATGGCATCTGGTCCCATCACTTCATGGCAAATAGATGGGGAAACAATGGAAACAGTGAGAGACTTTATTTATTTAGGCTCCAAACTCACTGCAGATGGTGACTGCAGCCATGAAATTAAAAGATGCTTGCTCCTTGGAAGAAAAGCTATGACCAACCTAGACAGCATATTGAAAAGCAGAGACATTACTTTGCTGACAAAAGTCCGTCTAGTCAAAGCTATGGTTTTTCCAGTAGTCACGTATGGATGTGAGAGTTGGACCATAAAGAAAGCTAAGTGCCAAAGAATTGATGCTTTTGAACTGTGGTGTTGGAGAAGACTTGGAGAAGACTCTTGAGAGTCCCTTGGACTGCAAGGAGATCCAACCAGTCCATCCTGAAGGAAATCAATCTTGAATATTCATTGGAAGGACTGATGTTGAACCTGAAACTCCAATACTTTGGCCACCTGATGTGAAGAACTGACTCCTTGGAAAAGACCCTGATGCTGGGAAAGATTGAAGGTGGGAGGAGAAGGGGACGAGAGAGGATGAGATGGTTGGATGGCATCACCGACTCTGTGGACATGAGTTTGAACAAGCTCTGGGAGTTGGTGATGGACAGGGAGGCTTGGCGTGCTACAGTCCATGGGGTTGCAAAGAGTCAGACACAACAGAGCGACTGAACTGAACTGAAAACTATTCTTTTTTAAAAAAAATTCATGTAGTTACTTAGTTGTTTTCGGCTGTGCTGAGTCTTCATTGCTGTGTGCAGGTCTTCTCTAGCTGCGTCCAGCTGGGGTGCCCCTCTAGTTGTGGAGCACAGACTTCTTACTGCAGTGGCTTCTCTTGTTGCAGAGCACACGCTCTTGGGCATGTGGCCTTCAGTAGTTGCAGTGCTCAAGCTTAGTTGCTCCACAGCATGTGAGATACCCCAAGACTCACATTGTGCCCTGCATTGCAGGGTGGGCTCCTTAACTACTGGACCATGAGGGAAGCCCCTAAACTCTTGCTTGACTTAGTCCCCGATGGCTCTATCTTTACGTTGATGTTGTCAATTTTGCTAGCATTTACTTTCTGTTCTTTATGGTAAGTATTCTGTTCCTTTTCCAACCCCTTAGAACAAATAAGTGATATTTTATAATATTATGATTGAATAAATTTATTTATTGTGATGCAAGTTATATGATTAGAAAATGTAATTTTCTATTGTGAGTGCTGACCCAAACAGTCAGCCTGCAACGTGGGAGATCCAGGTTCAATCCCTGGGTCAGGAGGATCCCCTGGAGAAGGGAATGGCAAACCACTCCAGTATTCTTGCCTGGAGGATTCCATGGACAAGGGTGCCTGGCAGGCTAGAGTCCATGGGGTCGCAGAGTCAGACTCCACTGAAAGACTAACAAACAACAGCTACTCAAAATCATGCCCTATTCAATTTGCTTGATGCATGGACTATATGGCTTTCCCCACTGACTATCTAATTGCCTTTCTTTTTTCTATTGAGAGAAGAAATAAATATATAAAAATATATTAAAATATACCTTTTTCATTATAATATCTTCCAGCTTTGTAACATACCGTTAATGGTTGTAGAAAGGGAAGAATTTTCTCCCTGAACATCCTCTTCAGACCTTCTTTTCTAGTTGAAATGTGTTCCTCTCTAGGCTTGATGTCCAACTGTTATGTTATGGTTTCTTTTCATTGTATTCATAGGTTAGGATTCTGTTCTCATTTTGTTGGGCTAGCTCAAGTTAAAAAATCTAAAAAATAAATAAATGTGCATGAGAATAAATTTTTGAATCCACGCATTCCTTAAATGACTTAATTTTGTCCTCACTCTTGACTAAGTTTAATTTGACACAGAATTCAAGCTTGTCATTTGTGTATTTGATAAATGTAAGCAATAAAAGCTCTTAGTGACCCTCTCTGAATCAGGCCCACACATTTATAGTTCCATAAACTAAGGAGACCTGAATGGCTTTTGCAACAGCAGATTTTCTCAGTTAACTCAAAGTATCAATTATTTTGCTCTGCGTAGAATTCAGTTCCCTTCCTACATATGTGTGTTCTTGAGAGCTGCTACATGTTGCCCTCTGCTTTCTACCTGGCAGGTGGCTGCATTTACCGGTGTGTGACATATTTACGTCATCGAAAAAGTCTGTAGCATATTTTTTGACCTATGAGTGAAAACTGTTATATAACTGTCACTTATCATTATCATGGGAGCATCCAGCTATGAAAAAAATTTAAATATACTCAAGTACTCCTACGTAGAATAAAGTAATATACTTCTTTGTTGTGAATAAAAAACTTGGAGTTAATTTAGTTTGTATCCCACTGAGCATGTACTTGCTGAACATTTTTGTGTGAAATTGCTCTGGATTTTCTGAAGTTGTGTTCACTCCTCCACACTGACAGATCAGTCTCTTGCTGTGTTGTCATGGTGTCAGTAAACCATAGTGTACTGCTCCATACGTTTAGCCAACAGCAGTAACTTCACTGATCAATAAGATACTATAACAGATTTTATACGGGAGAACATCATATTTGGAGCCAAAAAAGAAGAGGCATGTAGGTGGCTCTTCAGTCTGCATGAAAGGCTTAGAAAATGTAATGGAAAGTAAGTGTGGAGTAAATTAGTGTCAGTGCTATTAGATCTCTTTTCTCATTTCTTTGGTAGAGCTTGTGATATCTCTAAAGCTTTAGAGGGCAAGAAGGAAAACTACCATTTGATCTAACTGAATAAAAACAATTTTAGAATGCTTCACATTTACCTCTTTCTCTTAGCTATCACTTTGCTGCCTATAGTGGAGTAAGTGACAAGTCTTGAAGAAAATAACTGGTGGAGGAAATTGAAGAGAAAAAAAAATTGTTCTGGTTTATCTTTACTTTTATTTTTTCTTTCCATTTTCATCTTTAATTACCTCTACACAGCATGACAGATACACTTCTCATTGTACCAGTCCATCAGGTAGAGTATTAATACATGGAAAGTTATTACCATTCTCTTCTCATTAGAGACATTACAGTTTGTCCCACCAAGTACCCATTAAGCAATCTTCTCTGGAAGTGCCCCCTGAACCCCACCATGTCATTTCTGTAGCTCTAAGGCTGTGCTGTCTGATACAGTAGACACCCAACCTCATATGGCTGGTGGCCACTGCATTGGACAGCACAAATGTACAGTTTTCATTATTGCAAACAATTCTTTTGAACAGCTCTGCTTTAAGAGAAGAACCCCAGGGAAATGTACTGAAGTAGAGTACCCATGCAGACATCACTCAAGCTTTCTCTGTCCAAGAATCCCTTTTGGAAACAATTTTCCCCTCTCTCCTGTTCACCCTTGTAGGTTCCCAAGTTCAGTTCAGTTCAGTTCAGTTCAGTCGCTCAGTCGTGTCTGACTTTTTGCAACCCCATGGACTGCAGCATGCCAGGCCTCCCTGAGCATCACCAGCTTCTGGAGCTTGTTCAAACTCATGTCCATAGAGTCAGTGATGCCATCCAACCATCTCATCCTCTGTCATCCCCTTCTCCTCCCGCCTTCAATCTTTCCCAGCATCAGGGTCTTTTCAAATGAGTCAGCTCTTCACATCAGGTGGCCAAAGTACTGGAGCTTCAGCTTCAGCATCAGTCCTTCCAATGAACACCCAGGACTAATTTCCTTTAGGATGGACTGGTTGGATCTCCTTGCAGTCCAAGGGACTCTCACGAGTCTTCTCCAACACCACAGTTCAAAAGCATCAATTCTTTGGCGCTCAGTTTTCTTCACCATCCAACTCTCACATCCATACGTGACTACTGGAAAAACCATAGCCTTGACTAGACGGACCTTTATCAGCAAAGTAATGTCTCTGCTTTTCAATATGCTGTCTAGGTTGGTCATAGCTTTTCGTCCAAGGAGCAAGCATCTTTTGATTTTATGGCTGCAGTCACCATCCACAGTGATTTGGGCCCCTCAAAAGAAAATCTATCAGTGCTTCCACTTTTCCCTTCTATTTGCCACGAAGTGATGGGACTAAATGCCATAATCTTAGTTTTTTAATGTTGAGTTTCAAGCCAACTTGGATAGTTTACCTTATTTAAGTAGAGTTAGTGACACTCTACCTTTTTGGGGATTTATGGAGTTGGGACCTAGAAATTTGGCAGAATCTATAAAGCCTGGGATTTCTCAGGGGTTACGTTTTCCATCATTGGGAAAAAGTTAGCGTGTGGTGAGCAAGCAAAAAATTTTCATGCAGAATAGTTAGAGATAAGGAGCAGAAAATATAGTGTTAGCATTTAGGTTCCCAAGATTGCTGAAGCTGAGGCCCAGCTTTATTTCTATACTTATATCTTTGTAATTAAATTTCTATTTTACTTAAGCTACTTCAAGTTGGGTTGCTGTCACTGGAAAAGTTATCAGGGTAAATAACTAATATTATAGTTGTTTCCACAACATTATGATTTATGAAAGAAATGCAATATTAATGGTTTTAACTAGATTTTCATTAGATCCTTATATCCAGCTACATCTTCTCAGATAATTGCAACTGCTAATAAAACTTAAAGTTCAAAAATATCTCTCTTACTCAAACACTCAAAATTCCTGGACAACATAATTAACACATTAAATTTTCCAAAATATAATTTTGGTATAGGTATTTGTTAAGACTCCATTTTTATATAGGTAATATATAGTATTAGAATTAAGCATCTATTTAATTATATATACTAGAATAAAATATAGTACTAGATATAATTATATATACTAGAATAAAATATATATTACTAGATATATTTTTTCCATTCTTTTAATGGCTTTGACTTTTTTCAGTTGGACAGCTTAAATTAAATGAAGTTTCCAACTTGAAAAATCATTTGTTTCTTAAAAGTACAGTAGGAACTTTTGTAACTTGGAACATACTCTTCAGTAGTATTGTTATTAATAGTGGTAGAATGTTTTGTTGGCACACGAAAACTACTTAACTAATATAGGTACAATTAACTTTCACTTCCTCTTTGAAGTGTTCTTTCTACACGATTCACCTTCACGCTTTCATCTACTGATGTTTCAGCCACACCGCTGGATAATTAAGCGTTGTGGCCTCCCATAAGTCAAACTATCATCTTAAATCATGTGCATGAAATATTGAGTGGAAACTTAAACTACCAAAAACATATTTCCATTTCCTAGTCAAAAGAAAAGGAGTTACTTTTGACTTCTTTTATTTTTCTTTTCCCATCTCAGCCCCGACTATCTCTCCACAACACATGATGGGGAAATTGGATAGTTGCTTGTGCTACATGTTTGGAAACTATTCTTCAAGTAATTCATTAATAAGGAAGAATGAAGAATTTAAAATGAGCATTTTTAAAACATCGCCTACAATGTAAAGGTGTATACTCTAAAGATTACTTAGAAGTATATGGTCAAAATTAGAAAAATGTCTTGTCATTGGGTAGGATGTGTGATGGATAAAGTTTGAAATATTCAAATTATAAATAATTGACATTCCCCAAATTAAATGTATCAAACCCATGACATACTGTAGGAGTATCTAAGAAGTTAAATCTCAATTCCAAGTGGCTGCTAAGCAAACTCTGACACCATATGAGGGCTTCCCTGGTGGCTCAGAGGTAAAGAATCTGCCTGCCAATGCAAGAGACATGGGTTTGACCCCTGGTCTGGGGCACATCCCACATGCCACCGAGCAACTAAGCTCATGTGTCACAACTATTGAGCCTGTGCTCTAGAACCGGGGAACTGCACCTACGGAGCCCACGTGGCACAACCGCTGAAGCTCCCACAGCTAGAGCCCACGCTCTACAACAAGAGAAGCCCATGCACTGCAACGAGGGAGTAGTCCCCGCTCTCTGTAACTAGAGAAAAGCCTGCACAGCAGTGAAGACCCAGTGCAGCCAAAAATAAATAAATAAAATTATATAAAAAAGAAGCCATATGAAACACTGGAAAGTTAAGTCATATGATATTGTCCAGCAGTAATGACAGAAATTTCCCAACTAGTATTTGTAGAGCACTTAAAAAAAAAAAAAGGGCAATGTTGGTGAGGAGAATTATGCATTCTAATCTGAGGGGAAATGTCATCAATGTTGAGTGGCCTTGGCCTAAATTCCCAGATTTGACACATTTCAAGCTCACATTGACCACAACACACAAATTAATTTCCTGAGAAACGGTGATGTTAACCTGAGTTATGGGACCCCACATAACTTGGATCCATATGTATTATTAACTTGTGTAGCTGGTAGTGAAATAGTGATTTTTTTTTTTCTGGCTTTCAATATGAAATTCTTAAAAAGACTGAGCAATTGGATTACTCAGAGCCAGCCAGAAACCACAAACCCAGAACTGTGGTTTCAAGTTCAAACCAGTACCTTGGAATTCAAGACTGTTTTTAAGGGAAGCTGCCTGGAGAAAATAACTTTGGCAGTATACATATTTTATCTGAATCTCACAGATATCTATGGTAAACACACACACACAAATCTTTCCTAAAATATAGACATTTTAGTATTTACTGGTAGAAGAGCATTTTGTTTGATCCTTCGGTAACAACACTTTGTTGTAGCTAACTTTTAGCACAATGCTAGTTTGATAAATATTCACTGGACTAATCAAAATGGTAAAAAAATGAATGTTTACTGAACATAAACTGTGACTGAGGGAGAGATTACACAAATGTAATGAAAGACAATTTCTGCTCTAGATTTACAGTCCAATCTCACTTACATAAGTGCAAAATTTTCTTTGTGTCAGCCCCCAGTATAGCTCTTTTGCACTAGGAGTTAGCAGTTTTCTGTAAGGGGAATGACCAACTCTCTGTGCCTCAATGTTGTTTAAGCTCTTCCTTGTCCAGGTCCTCAAAGTACCAAATGAAGTTGAAAGTTCGGTGAATGTTGAGTGGTTCAAGTACCTCATGTCAAAATTAATCTACCAGCTGTTCTGTGGTCAACGTCGACCTGTGTTCATAATGCTCGTTGGGTTGCCGGTTTAAAGAACTTGCACGTGACTTGCTTTCTCAGGCCCTTTGTCACAACGTTTGTCTCACCTCTACTTTTGTTGTGACCTCAAATGTGTGGAGACAAATACCAACGCATATTTCTGAGGGGAAAAACCAAGCTGAGGTTGATGGCAAGAGCTGATCAGGTTGATCAGTAACCTAAGGGGTGAAGTGCACGCTAACTAACATTGCGTGTGTTTGTGTGTGTCTGAGAGTGTGTGTGTGAGAGAGAGAGAGACTGAGAGGAAAAGGCAGGGAGAGGGAGGGAGACAGAGAAGCGGCTGTCCTCAGGATCCCTTTCTCTGCCAGCTAGCTGTCTCTCACCCTCAGCGGAGATCTGAGGCGAGTATTTGGCTGTTGCAGGCAAAGCAAAACCCAAACAAGGCAGGCTTTCCGATGACCAGATCTCAGGGAGTCATCACCGGGTGGGTGGGGAGCCCGGAGCCCGGCTGACAGCTGAGACCTGTCCGTGGTGCTGACCACAGCCTTCGCGCGCCCCTCGGTCGACTCCGGCTGCAGCCCGCCAGCGAGGAGCGGACGTCTCCGCGCGGGGCTCCGACCGCCGAGAGGCCCCCGCGCTGGTCTCGGGTGCGGGCCCCCCGGGGGCCCTCCGCGCCCCGCTCCTGGTCAGAACCCCGGCGCCAGACGCTGCGGGGGCGTGGGGGCGGCGGGGCGGCGGCGGGGCGCGTCACGTGCCGGCGGCGGCGGCGGGCGGCCCGGGAAGCGTCCATTTCCTCGGCACGCCCGCGGCGCCCGGGCCCCTCCTCCGCCCCGCCCGCGCCTCGCCCCTCCCGGCCGCGCAGCCCCGCGCCTGCGGGCCCGGCCCCGCCCCGCCCCGCTCGCCGGCGGCCCCGGCGCGTCGTCCGCCCGTGCGCCCCGCTCGCCGCCCCCGGCCGCGCACTTGGTGCGGTCCAGGGCGAGCGCATCATGGCGATTGAAGGTAAGTGGAGGCCGTCCGTGGTTGGGGCGGAGGGTTGTGGGGGGGAGCCCAGGTAGCTAGAGCTCGGGGGTGCCCGGGAGGCCGCGGCGCCGATGGGGCCCGGAGCGGCTGTGCAGGCTCGAGGGTCCCGGACAGCGTCCCGGGAGGCTGGTGGGCGGAGCGGCGCCGCCAGACTCTATACCTGGCCTTGGCGGTTCCGTCGGCCTCGGCCCGCGGCCCGGCGCGAGGAGTCGAGCGGCTCCTGCCGACAGGTACGGCGCCGCCGGGGCCGCTGCTTGCTCCCGGCGGCGCCGGGTCGGGGGCGAGGGGAGGCTCCGGTGCGGCCCTGCAGAACCGGCGGGACGGGCTGGAGGAGCCCGGGAGCACAGGGTGTACCCCGCCTTCCATTGACCTCGCCCCAGCAAGCCGCCCTCCCACGATATTTCCCTTCCTCCCAAACTGGGAGGCCAGTTTGCTGGCCCCAGCCCTAACCCTTCTCCGCCCCTACTCTGGAGCAGATGCTGGACTGCGCTGTCCGTCCATTCCCCTTCTATGTGCTGTTGTAGGGGACCAGGGAATCTGGAGTGAGGGTAATTTCCTTCTCAAGTATTTTTCTCTCCTACCACTCAAAACTGGTTTTTCTCTGGGAAAGAGAAGCAAAGACATCTTTACAAGAAATGCACACTCTTAAAATCCTGCATATATGTCAGTCTATTAAGTGTTACAGTGCCATCTATACTCATATTTTCAAAAAATAGCTTAATTAAAGTTCCTGGATAAGGTAGATAGCTGACACTAAAGTGTATTTTTCTCTTCTTACAGAAACATGTAAGTGGCATGAAGTGTCTATATTTTGCTTTGCTTTAAAGGACAATATTGTGAAAATTAATATAATACGTCTAGGATTTATGTGCAAGTCTGCAGCATGTTTGAGCCCCTTACCTTACTTCAAACAATGCAAGTGGTTTGTAAAATTTTCCTATGTGTGTGTGTATGCATCTGTACAAATGTGTAAGCAATATCAGACCTAGCCTAAATTTTATGTTTCTCCTAAATACAACTTTTGAAAGCACTTCCCATCTTGGTGGCCAGCCCCGAGGCATAGAGCTTTGCCGGATCCAGAATTGGTTTAGTTGTGTATTTATGTTTATCTGACTTATTTTAAGAGACTGATTACCTATTCAGACAGTTTCAAGTATCTGCTTTAGCTAAGGGGCTTCCCAGATAGCTCAGTGGTAAAGAATCTGCCTGCCAATGCAGGAGGCACAGGAGACACAGGTTTGATCCCTGGGTGGGGAAGATCCCCTGGAGAAGGAAAAGGCAACCCACTCCAGTATTCTTGCCTGGTAAATCCCATGGACAGAGGAACCTGAGGGACCACAGTCCATAGGGTAGCTAAGAGTCAGACGCCATTGAGGAGACTTAGGACGCACTCACCATGTAGCTAAAGTGATGGAGAACATGGGGAATAAGGTCTACCAATAATCTTTCATATTTTTGTTATCCAGAGCAGTACTTTCAAACCTTATCTTACTGTTTACTAGAGGTTAAAAATCAAGAAACAGAATATACTGATTTATGTTTTGTACTTTATTTCCCCAACCACTTTGTGGAAGAATTTCTTGTGACTTGGTAAAGACAAAAAGGCTTATGCAGAAGGTAAAGAAGAATTAGCAAGATAGTATCCATGTATGATCCTGTAACTTAAAATTTCTTTAAAAAATTTCCAGTTTCCCCCCCTTTTTTCCATTGATTCTTCCCCTCTCCCTCTCATTGTTGAATGTGATCAATTCCTTTATGTCAACTGAAGGCGTTTTGCTCTGCCTACTGTGAAGTGAAGGTTGCTCAGTTGTGTCCAACTCTTTGCAACCCCATGGACTATACAGTCCATGGAATTCTCCAGGCCAGAATCCTGGAGTGGGTAGCCTTTCCCTTCTCCAGGGGATCTTCCCAACCAGGGATCGAACCCAGGTCTCCCGCATTGCAGGCAGATTCTTTACCAGCTGAGCTACAAGGGAAGCCCAAGAATAGTGGAGTGCGTAGCCTGTGCCTTGTCCACTGGATCTTCCCGACCCAGGAATCAAACCAGGGTCTCCTGCATTGCACGTGGATTCTTTACCAGCTGAGCCACCAGGCTCTGCCTGCTACTGCTTGTATATTTAAAGAACAAGAGTTTTCAAATTTTCCTGTTCTAGAGATTCTTTTGTGTTTGAGAGACTCAATTAATATTTTCATACTTAATAATTTGTTGACAGCTTCATAATATAACTGTCAGGAGTTATGTCTTTTCTAGTTTAGCAAGGAAACTGTCGTTAATACTAGCATTTCAAATAAAGATGTCGGGTAAGGTGTGCTGGCTATCACATACTAAAGCAGATTGTTTGTACCCTCACCCCCCACGCTGTGTCATGAAGTTGAATGAGCTCTGGATGAGGGCTTTATACGAGGGACATCTTAGAATTTTATGGGCCCACAGGAGCATCTCTTCCCACTTCCCAAAGAAGTGGTTCTTAAAATGTTCAGTCTCTTCATTCACCTGTTAATTTTGTAGACTTACAGAGCAGTCGATGTGCTTGGCATCCTGTGCTGGACCCTGTGGGGCCACAATGATGAATAAAATCACATTTCTTCCCTCTAGGAGTACATATTCTAGTGGGGGAGACAGATAATTTTAACCGTGCAATTACAATATAGTGTGAACACCAGGAGATGAATCACCCTTACTTTATATAAAAATATTCAAGATAATGAGTTCATTGAGCCCGTATGCCAGTGAACATTTATGCCGATGTGGAACTATAATTCTTACAGTTCATAAGGTCCTTGTTTTAACCAAAAATCTGCTGTTAGTAACTTCCTTCAATCTGCTCACCCCAGGTCTGCTTTCTGCAGCAATAAACTAAAAGTTCCCTGTTCTCTGTGTACCTGACCTCACTTTTACCATTTTGAGACAACTCCTGAGCGTTTTCTTTGCTAGACACAATATTTAATTCTTCCTCTGGATGGTTTGTAGTTGTATGTTTTGAAGTTTGAAGTATGGTAGTACGCCACTCCATTCCAGATGTTTTGTTAAAACTGTTGTATCACTGCTTATGCATCGTCTTATTAGTGTAGCTAATTAGAATAGCCATTTTGGAACTTCATGTTGGCTCAGGATGAAGTTGTAATCAACCAAAATCGCAGTCTCTTTTATCTGGACTACTTTCAAGTCATGTGTCTTCAGTTGCTTGCCCAGCTAACCAGTGTTTTGATTTAAAGAAGAGATTATTTGTATCTGTTAAGCATACTCTTTATTAGCCCTGGCCCAACATTTTAACCCTTTAATTCAGACTTTTGAGTACAAAGGGTTACTTTTATCTATTCCTTTTTTTCAAAGCCCCTATTTTACAATACCAATTAATCATTTATTTCCTCCCCTTTATCAATCAGATATCTGCTAATCAGGACTTCAGACAAATATAAGATGATGGTGTTACCGCTCTAAGCTAATATAATTCTAGTCAGAGGTGAAGAAGTTAGCCCTATGTTAGGTTAATGTACAATTTTTTTAAAAGCATACTGAAATATTCAGAATGGCTCATAGACCCTTATTGTTACCCTAGAGGTCTTGTGGGAGATACCAGGTTGGGAATCTTTGGTTTGGCCCTGCCTGTCAAGATATGTAATTGTTATCTGGCATATTAACTCTTCTAACATTGGCCTCTGTCAGTCTGGCATTGTTGACTGTTTCCTGTTTTTTGAAGGTTTTTCTTCCTTTCTTGATTACTTACTTCTCAGCCTTCTCTGTATCTCCCTGATCTAATGTTCTCTGGTTTCCATTCTCAACCTATTCTCACTCTACTTTGTACACACTGCTGTGATTGTGCCCCTTGAATCATGTGCAAATCTCTTGTTTGTAAATTTGTCTCCCCAGTCTGACCATAAATGCCTGGAGCATAACGTTTATTTGGTTTTTATTCATTAGATTTTGTACAATACCTGAATATAGTATGTACTCAAGATGTTTCTTGAATCGTTGAGAGTCCTGTTGATTATCATAACGGGTTGCACCCCTTGCCCAGATGTATTTGACCAAATGTCTGCCATTTAGTAACTTGTCCATCTACCCCTTCCTAGTTCTGTTTCCTGGAGCAATAAAATAGAAATTCACTATTAATGAATTAAAAGTACTCATGGTTTTCCTAATATAATTCCGCAGAGTAGCTACATATGTTGGATGTCCCACAGCAATCCAAAATGTTTAGCTTGGGACATTCAAAATGTCCTAAACCAAAGTTGTCTTCACAGCTACCAAATCCAGCCTCCATACTCCCCACTCCATGCAAATTTGCCATCTGAGTAGCATTTTTAAATAACCAGACATCTGAATTAGAAAGCTGGAAATCAAGCCTGTCTTATAATTCACTCTTCACATCCTGCTGATCACTAAGTCCTACCACGCCTGCCCCTCAAATTAATTTACGATGTTCAGTGCTTACATTTTAGTTTATTCCCTTTTCTCTCATTAAGAGACTTGTATTAGTTTTTCCCCTTGTCTTGTTATCTCCAGTCTTAAGGCTCATTGCAATCCATTTTTCAAACTATTGCTAGTCATCTTTGTAAAGGGCAAGTCTGATTTACAACCTCAAGATAAAGCTAGTCTTTAGTGATCTGACTTACACCCTTCCTCCATCCAGTCCGCATTTTTTTATCTGTTCCATTGGAATATCATTAGACTCCTTGAAGAATGTTTTGCTGAAGTAAAAATATTCACCTTGATTGTTAACTTGCTACACATAATAACTTTACTTAACCTCTCTGGGTAGCTTTTCTTTTTTTTTTTAAATGTGAAAGAAGGGTAAATGGAGAATCTGTTGGTACTTTTTATTCACAGTGCCTTTTACAGTTTATCACACACTTTCGCATTTATTTTTTAAGTCATTAGTATGACTCTGAGATGCCTGTGAAGATTTGTTGTGACACTTTAAGATTTCCAAGATATAATTTGGGCTTTCAAAAGTCATTTGAAATGTGTAATTAAAAAACACAATACAGGACTTCCTCTAGTGGTCCAGTGGTTAAGACCCTGTGCTTCCAATGCAGGAGCGCAGGTTTGATCCCTGGTCCGGAAACTAGGATCCCACGTGCTGCGGGGCTCGGTCAAAAAAATAAAAATAAAGAACTAATTAAAAAAAAAAAAAAAACAATGCAAGCATGTTGTATTCTTAGTCTTGAGGGAGAACATCACACTCCTGCTTTCCATGCTATTGTTAGAGAGATGTTACAGTGTGTGCAAGGGGCAATATGATTAGGAAGTCTCGGCCATCAGTCTGTGACTGAGTAGGGCAATTTATTGAACAGTTTGTTTTTTGGAAGATTTACAGTCAGTTTCAGCAGTGATGTTCCTGGAAGAGATCCTTTGGCTTTCAGCAGGAATCAAATTTCTAACATTTCATGATTTAAGACATGTTTGTATATTAGGTAAATTTGTTCAGAGACCTCTACACAGTACTTTTGAATAATTTACAGTTTATTTTAGTTTCCTTTTCTAACTCCCTAAGCAAAATTAGAAAAAAGTAGTGAACACTAGAGAAATATTCGTATTAAGATGCATTTCACTTTTTGTTATTTTCCGAGGTATTGCAGAATCACATATTAGCTTATTTATACAATTTGTTGAGTACTACTGTTTGCATAGCTGCTTTATTTAAAATGATTATAATGTTTGTTCATAGCATGTGTGTAGTAGTATAGTAGATTGTCTTCATGGATTTGATTCCATTCAGCTGACTTTGATGTTTTTCCCCCCAACATCCCCAGATCCTCACCTGTTAATACCTAATGTGAACTTATATATAGGGATAGCATAAGGCTGATCAAACTACTATAAATAAAAACATTCCAAGCTTTGAATAAAATGAATATTTGCATATTTTGTTTGTATATATAGTAAAATTTTAATAGAGACCTAAAAGTTGGAACACTTGATTTTCCATTTTTTAGAAGAGATAGTGACAACACAGGAAGCTGTTATTAGGAGTTTATTTAAAAACAAACTCCTATGATCCATATGTGTATTCAGTTCAGTTTCCTATTTTCACATTTTAGGGCTGTTATTAGAATTGATATTCACAGTAATAGTATGAGTCATCAAAAGATAGAGGATTTTAATGAAATATTAAATTATCTTCAATATTCTGAACTTACTAATGCAATAATGAGTATTTGTAGCTTTAAAAAAATGATCTGGTGCAGTAGTGGAAAAAAATGTATTCTCCATTAAATAGAAAATTAAGTAGAAACCTTCTTGTGAAGTATACCTATTCAAGGTTTTATGGTATTAATGAGCTTCCAAGAGTCAAAAACGTAATTAACAACAACAACAAAAAAAAAACTGAGTGAGAAGTAGTCAGAAGTGGGAAAAATGGATTACATTTGTGAACAGTAAATTTATAAGGTAAATCTTATACCTCCTAGAATAATTATTGAAAAAATTCATAGAGACTTGTATGGATTAAAAGAGAAACTGTATTTACTATGCTGTGCAAACATGATCTTTCAACAACACTGTTTTCAATCAGGGACTAAAATTGGTATTATTCCTTGAATGACTTAACTAGGGAGAAACTAAAAAGTGTCTAGAAATTAGTGACTGTAGTCTAAATGGGTTATATTGGTTAGGAGTAGTTGGCAACATTAATAGGAAATATTTAAAGTTCATGCCTACTATGGAAATATAGATATCTACTGAAGAAATAGCTATAACAGTTTATTAAAGTGAGCTAGACACTAATTAAAAGGCTGTGGCTGCTTTAATGCATGTTTCTTTGGAGAGAAATCTTTAGATGAAATGGAATTTAAAATATTTCTAAAGTAGTTTTGCAGTGTTTGACTTAATAGAACCTGTAAATTGTAGTGATTTAGGCTAATGATCAAAGTAAATGTGTAGAAAAAATAAAAGTCAGTTTTAGAAAGGACTAGATTCATTTTTAAGGAACTAAATCTTTGGATTTAATTTGTATACCTGAGCACATTTTGATGGGAATATAACATCACTACATATTCTCCTTCTGTAGACATGTGGAAAGTATTACATACTTTGTAGTAACTAACCCTTCCTCCCCTCCCCAGATTGCTGGTTCCCAGGCGCTTTCAAGTATGTGCACATTCATATCCATACACACACATGCACACATTCACAGCACACGTGTGTGAGCCCATGCACGTCTATTTCCTGATGTACCCTGACTTACCCCAATTGTAGAGGATTATGCCAGTTTATATTATGCTCTTACATGGGTTTGCCTGAGGGAAAAGATGGTAACTTTGACTAAGCTTGTCATTTTCTATCTACTTCTCATTTCCATGTTGCTGAGATGATCATTTCAAGAGCAATGATAGTCTTATCTCCAAAAACAGTTTTGAGAAATCCATTTTTACTGAAGTTACCTTAAAGGATTAGAAAACAATTTCATAATTTTCTTTTTTTCATAAAAATGAAGAAATATCAATGTTTATTTTATTACTCTATTAAACTTAGTATCCCAATTACTTTTTTCTGACAATTAACTAGTGACCCTGGGCAACATTATTTAACCTTTAGTGCCTTGGTTTGTTTATGCATAATGAACTAGACAGATTTATTTTCGAGTTTTAGTCTTTTTATATTCAGTGATTTTAATGTGATTTTGAAGTCTTTATTATTATTATGTCTTTGAAGTAAATTTGGCATGTGAAAAATTCTGTTTATACAAGAGTTCATTTGGGGGATGGCTATTCATTTTAGTGGAAAACTCATCTCTTTCTAAAGAGATTGACTAATTGATTCAATAATCATTCCTTCAGATTGGTTCAGTGATTACAGAAAACATGTGAAGTTTCCTCAAAAAATTATAAATAGACCTACCATATGATCCAACAGTCCCACTCCTGGATAATTATCCAAAGGAAGTGGAAGCAGAGAATCAAAGAAATGTGTTCACTGCCATGTTTATTGTAGCATTATTCATAACCAAGATATGGAAACAACCTTTGTGTCTGTCAAGAGATGAATGGAAAAGAAAGGTTTGCCATAAACACACACATACACACACGTGTGTATATATATATATATATATATATATACACACACACAGACACACACACATACATACAGTGGAATATTATTTAGCTCTGGGTAAGAAGGGAATCCTTCCATTTGTGACAACATGAATGGACCTTGAGGGCATTATGCCAAGTCAGATAAAGACAAATATATGATAACACTTATCTGTAGATTCTGAAAAAGCTGAACTCATAAAATAAAAACAGAAAGTAGAAGAATGCTTACCAGGGAAAGGAGGGTGGGGGAAATAGGGAGATACTGTGTAAGTACAGCTCACAACCTGTTGATAAATAAGTCCTGGGATCAAATACTCAGCAAGGGTAGTAACATATATACACTTCAGAGTTGCTTAGAGACTAGATCTTAAGTGTTCCTTCCACAAAAACAGAAAGAATCATGCAACATGTTAGTGGTATTAGCTCACACTAAAGTGGAAATCTTACTGTGTAGAGTATCAGATCAGCACATTGTCTACCTTAAACTTAGTGTTGTATGGTCATTTATCTCAATAAAAATAAATAAAAAATAATTATACTCCTATATATTGGATATATGTACTTGGTTATCATAATGGTATACACTTATACACATATACACATTGTATACATAATGGTATACACTTATAAGTATCTTAAAATTTTATATATCCATTATACCTCAGAAAGCTGAAATTTTAAAAGTCAATAATCATTTCCCTTGTGGCTTATACTCTTAAAAAATCAGTAGGCCACTTTTGGATTACCTCCATATCTCCATATTTAAGTCAAGATGTGCCTCCAGTGGCTTGCTTTTTGCTTACAAATTTGACATTTCTCTTGTAAACTTTTCAGATTTGCTTTTAGAAAATTTTTTAAAAGGTATAATATTTGTACACAGTTTGCTGTATCTCAGATGGAAGAAATATTTAAGCCTTTTGATTCCCAAACATGTACATTAAAAATATACATTTAACCTGCGCAATGCATATTTTTTTCCTCATACTCTTTCTGGCCTTAAGAAGGATTGTGGATAAAAGAATATTGATTTTTATATTTGATAATGTAATAAGGTTTATTTAGCTTTTCTTTTGTACTTTTGAAAGTTTTTTTTCCCTCTATTTTACTTTTTTTGCCTGGCATTTACCTATCTTTACTATTCCTTTTTATTTCAGTAATAATAGTGATTGCTTTTGAGTTACACATCAGTGAAATCTCACTTGTTGATTAGAATTTTCAGAACAAATAGCAAGAATAGTAGAGCTCAGTATTACTTGCTTTTCCTAGTTATGTGATTTTTGTGCATACTTTGGCAAATAATTATTGGTTAACTCTATAAATTTAAAATACAGTAGTTATTTGACTTAACTTTTCATTTATATTCTGAGAGTTAGCTTTCATTGTCATTTGCAGTTTTGAGAAAAGTCTTAAGACTACAGTAGTTTTTATTGTTATTGTTATATTAAGCCTTGTAAAAAATGATACAGTTATGTTGAAGACTAGATGTGTATAGTAAAACCAAACAAATCTATATTACATATGCGGGAAGTCTGGTTTCAGTTATAGGCGTGAAAGACTGTTACATGAATTATGTGCCTATCTCTTAAGTTAGAAGTGTTACCTTTTGACAATAGGTCTTAATGACTATATAAGGACTATTTCTAAGTAGCCTATGAAAATATCAGTGATGGTGTCAATATATATTATAGTTGTGTTGTATGATGTGGTTCTTCTAAACTTCTTGAAAATAGCTACTTCTTATAACTTGGTAAAGCTTTCCCTTCCAGCAGTTGTTTGACTAATTTCTCATTTTTAAAGATAAAGTATATTTTGTATAAAGTATATTTTGTAGGTATAGTTCATTCTGCCCCTTTAGCCAGTAATCAGTGATTACTCATTGGTAATATCCCATTTGATAAAGTCTTAGTGTATTTATACTAAGGTTTGCTGAGTAATAATTTGTTTATTATCATAACGTTATGTTAAGGGTTTCTTGCTACGTCTGTCCTCCTGATAACCGGTGTTTAGTCTCTATTGCTGATAATAGAGGCAGTGGCATTGTTACAGACAAGTTAGAATGTAGCTCTAACCTACTTTGGTGATAGAAATACTGTTTTCTAGTTTTTTAGCTTGCTTCCTGAATGACCTACTTTTTTTCAGTGGATATCATAGTTTTTCTTTCTCATGTTATTGCTGTAAGATATTTCTGTTTCTTATAACTTAACTGTTTATAATCTTCTGTAGTGAGCTAAGATGATGAAATTATTTAACATTTTTATTATATAAAGCTTAAACATAATTTTCAGCATAATTGTAAGGTTATTTATGCATATATAGAACACTATAAAATTTCATTCAGCTTACATTCATTTAAGGTAATGGTGCTATGTTTCAGAGTGAAGGAAATACCTATTTTATGGTAACTAAAAAATAATACTACTCTTATGATAAATGTAATTTTTTTATAATAATGATTAAGATAAAGTAATTTTTTTGTTACATTTGTTAGTTTTATCATCATGCTATTTTTAAAATTTGTCTTGTAGATTTAGAAGAGTAGGTAGCTGGAGAATGGGACAGAATATGAGTATATGTTGTAAAACATAAATATCGCCTTTACAGAGTTGACCCTTCCATAATAACTTACCTATATAAATTAAGGCTCAGATACAAAAGTGGGTCCTTCCTTGCAGTGTTTCCTTCTAGATCATGTAAAGAGGTGTTTAGAAAGTGGTGCTATGATGTCTGCTCTTGAGAAGCTTGCCATTTAAAATAACATACTTGAATGAAGCTTCCTTATTCCAAGATTTTATAAGATCTTAGCTATGGGTTCAGGAAGGTGCTGTGTATCAGGTTAGTATATCTGTATAGTTAAGTTTAAAGAGAAGAGTTAGGAAATGTTTTTCTGAGGCCATTTCTAGAAGCTAATTTACAGCAGTTCTTTGTAATAGTCAGACTCAGGTTATGACCTGTTTTTAATTTCTGAAAAAATTTTTCTTAACAGGTGGAGAAAGAACCTGTGGAGTGCATGAACTTATTTGTATTAGAAAAGGTGAGTCAGTGCTCTGCATGGATACTTAAATACAAAGTGAACCCTTCACAGTGTAGGATGCATTTTAGTACAATGGCAGATAATTGGGACTTACAAAGTATAAAATGTAATAAATGTTAATATTGCTTATTTGTATTGTAGACTTAACCTTTCATAAAGTTCATACTACTTATTATGTGGTTATTGAAAGTTGTTACTATATTTATATTTCATTTTCATGGGCTGGTAAAGCCGGGTTTCAAGCCTATTGGTTGTCAGACATGGTGAAGAGGCACAGAATTGGAGGGTTTGACTTTTGTTCCCTTTCAGAATCTGGAATCTGAGTGCATGCTGATCTCCCATTGACTTCTGTTCTATTATTGTACCCCATGAGAGAGATGTGAGGAGTTGGTTACGATTCCCATCAGGATCATGTCCAAAGACCACAACATCTTTTGACACCAACAGCTGTCGGTGCTTCCTTAGAAGGAGCCACCTGACAACCAGGTGGTTGAACGATGTGGCCCCAGGAAAGGTAATTCAGTTATTAGGTGGGAGGCAAGGAATCAGGTATTCGCTAGGTCGAAAAGAATCAGGAGAACCTTGGGAATCCCCACCCTCAAAAGTGATCACATCTGAGAAAGGGTATGCAGAAAGGAAAAGGTATACCTGGGGAGGAGAAATCTTCATAAATGTACTATTGTTTTCTCTCTTTAAATTTGGGGCAGTTTCTTTTTCTTTCATCTTCCTTGAAAACTGAGTTGGCCCTCCCGAGTCTGGCCAAGTAGCAGTGCTTCCTGCCTTCATACTTCACCCCGAGGAGGCTTGAGGCATTGTCAGTGTTTGGGGCACGTGGGTATGACTGGCAAACCGGGGAAATGTCAGCATACTGTCAGGAAGTCTTCCTCAGGTCTGAAAAGCCTCAGCTTCTTTCAAGTGGAATAAAAGGTTTGAAATCTCTTTTAGGTGAATTCGACATAATCATACTAGCTTATCTATGTGTCACTAGCTTTGATTGCTGTTCATTTAAAAATAGCCTCTTCCTTTATTAAAGTGTAATATATCTATGTATCTGGTACCATAAAGGAGAAAATTGAAATCAGTTCCCTGAAATCTCAGATTTAGGATTGTGGTTTTCAATGCTATCAGCACTGTTGACTTGTGCCTCTTATCTAAAATGAGGGAGAGGGGGACAAATTAGCCTTGTTTTCTTCCTCTGTGTAAACATTTTTAGTCTTCACCTATAACATGTTAATCCAGACATACTAAAAATGTTTTAAATAGCTTTATAGGTATTACCTTTTCCCATAAAAACTTTTTAAAACACAGAATTTATTTGAACAGCAAAAGACACTGTACAAGTCGACTGGAATAAAAAACTGTAAAAACAGTGGATAGGTGAAGAGAGAATCAAGACAACGGTAGAGATAGCCAGAGGGCAGGAAAACATAATGTATGAAGGGCTTTTTGTGGCTGCAAGGGGAACAGGAAGCTACAGTGGAGACAGTAGTGTCGGTAGTGGTAGATGTTGGTCTGAACTTAACCTTTTTAATGAAGCCTGTCTTGCTGTTCTTTACTGCTACCTCCATGCCTATCCCAGTGGTTCTCAGACCGTGCCTTGCCCAGATTTCTCTAGATTAATCCAGCATTTTCACTTCTTCTAATTTTCTATAGAATTTAAAACCTGTGATTAAAGTTAAATTTTTTTTTATTGCCGTGTGGCCACACCGTGGAAAAGTTTCTGAACCTCTGTGTATCCCCTCAGCATTCAGTACTGGATGTTTCCTAAGCATGTGAATATTTTTAAAATGAATGCTCAGAGCTGAAAGTTTTGCATTTTAAACTGGACTTTTGTAGAGTAGAGCCTATGAAGGCTACGTCAAGAGAAATAATGATAATTAGTGTCAATGGTCCTGGTAAGAAGACATCTCTAACACTGTGTTCAACTTGTTTTTACCTGTTCTGTTGTTCTCCTCTGTCTGCTAGCTTCTTGCCTCCGTCAGACCTCTAAATAGTAGAATGTATTAGACTTTGGTCTTGGGCTTGCTTCATTTTCCACTTATTCTTTCTTTAGAATAAGTGGTTGGTTATACCAACCAAAACATATAATTTGGTTCTGGTTTTTTTTTTTTTGGACTATGCCGTGTAGCTTGGGGGATCTTAGTTCCCCGACCAGAGATTGAATCCATGTCCTTAGTAAAAGCATGGAGTTCTAACCCCTGGACCACCCGGTAACTCCTGGTCCTTTTGTTTTAAATGCCATGCGGATTTATAAATCTGGCTCCGAACTGTCCTTGAACTCCCTCCTCTTTTATCAAAGTACTTACTTTATGTTTCTATCTGCATGTCTGTTTTAATAAAAATGTGATGTGTCTAAAATGCATATCTTGGTTTTCTCACATGAATCAGTACCTTCCTCAGTCTTCTCCATCTCAGCTAGTGAACAGAACAGTCTACCCAGTTGGTCTTCCTTGTGGCTCAGCTGGTAAAGAATCCGCCTGCATCGTGGGATACCTGGGTTCGATCCCTGGGTTGGGAAGAGTCTGGAGAAGGGAAAGTCTACCCACCGCAGTATTCTGGCCTGGAGAATTCCATGGACTGTCTAGTCCATGAGGTCGCAAGGAGTCAGACAAGACTGAGCAACTTTCACTTTGACCCAGTTGGTCAAGTCCCAGCTTAGGAATCATCCATATTTCTCTCATTCTTTTATCTTCTGCATTGAGTGTATTATTATCAGCAACTTCTGACAATTCTACCTTCTGAATACATTTTTGAATCTATCCTCTGTTCCTCCATCCTGCTGTTATCATTGTAGTCTGGGTCCTTATCTTCTCTTGCCTACACTACTGAAATGGTTTCCTAACAGGTTCCATCACTTCCACTCTTATCCTCCTTACAGTACATATCAATGGTCTTTTAAATGTGAATCAAGTCACATCACTTTGCTGGTTGGAATTCTTCTCTGGATTCCCTCTATACCTAAAATAAAATCACAGTCCTTACCGTGATCTACAAAGCCTTACGTTATAACATCAATTCAGAAGTCTTATCATGTAAATCATCAAAGTGAAAGTGAAAGTCGCTCAGTCATGTCTGACTCTTTGCTACCCCATGAACTAGACAGTCCATGGAATTCTCCAGGCCGGAATACTGGAGTGGGTAGCCGTTCCTTTCTCCAGGGGATATTCACAACCCAGGGATCAAACCCAGATCTCCGGCATTATGGGCGGATTCTTGACCAGCTGAGCCATGAAGGAAACCCATAAATCATCAAAATATCATCTAAATATTATCAACTTAGAAGTCCCATCATCCAAATCATTTATATCAGGTCTGGGTGAAACTCTAGATACCATCTGTCCTGATTCAGAACTCCTCTCCATCTGCAGATGTGTGAAACTAGCAAATATATTACCTGCTCTTCAAACACAGTGATGGAACAGGGTAACAGTTGCAGACATTTCCATTCCAAAAGTGGGAAAGTGGAAGGAAGAGAGGAGTCACTGATGCCAAGCAATTTTGAAACCCAATTGGGAAAAATATTTTAGGTTTCAAGACCTGGAAATAACACTCTGTAGCTCTTGGCCCTGATGTCTGAGGCTCCACTTTCAGGTTTAAGACTCTATCCTTGGAGTCATCCTTCCTTTTCCTGAAAGGGTAGTGTATGTTTGCTCCTGAGTACTTTCAGCAGACTGTTTGCACCTGTAGAATTTTAGCCTGTCCCTCTTCTTTCATTTTGTCCTCTCTTGTCCCTTTCGGTCTAACGTGGTGGTGTTTCTGCTGGTATATTAGTCTCAGGAAAGATTCTCATGAGTCCTCCCTGTATATCGGGGGCAGGGCTCCTGCCTTTAGACCAGACGCCCCTCCACAGTCTTTCCTGGATGGTTCTGTCTCCGTTTCTCACTTCTGCTGGAGTGGCTGAGGAGATCTGTGAGTTACCTGTCTGATTTCTTCAAAGGGCGCTCAGAGCCACTGAGCCTTGTGACCCTGTGTTCTGTTTGAGGCACCGGCAAAAGCTGGTCTAGTCCCACCTTGGCTTTGTCTCAGAGAGTGCTTTCTTGACACTGAACCCATGATTTTAGCATAATTTACAATCTGGGTAGGCTGGAGGATTTTCCAAATCATCGGGTACTGGTTCCTTTTTGCTTAACAATTCATCCCTCACTTTATCTCATTCCTCTCAAGTTTAACCATAAGCAGCATGAAGACGCCAGGCTGCCACATTTACACTTTGCTTGAAAATCTCCTAAGCTGAATATCCAGGTTTGTTGTTTACAAGTTCTACTTTCTGTGTAATTGTTGTTGTTGTTCTTGTCATGTTGTTGCCAAGTCATGTCCGACCCTTTGTGACCCCGTGGGCTGTAGCACGCCAGGCTTCCCTGTTCTTTATCATCTCCTGGAGTTTGCTCAAGGTCATGTCCATTGAGTCAGTGATGCCATCCAACCATCTCATCCTCTGTTGCCTCCTTCTCCTCCTGCCCTCAGTCTTTTTCAGCATCAGGGTCTTTTCCAATGAGTCTACTCTTCATATCAGGTAACCAAAGTATTGGAACTTCAGCTTCAGCATCAGTCCTTCCAGTGACTATTTGGGATTGATTTCCTTTAGAATTGACTGATTTGATATCCTTGCTATCCAAAAGACTCTTAGGAGTCTTCTCCAGGACCACATTTCAAAATCATCATTTCTTCAGTGTTCAGCCTTCCTTATGGTCCAACTCTCACATCCATACATGACTACTGGAAAAACCATAGCTTTGACTAGACGGACCTTTGTTGGCAAAGTGATGTCTCTGCTTTTTAATAGGCTAAGTTTGTCATAGCTTTTTTTCCAAGGAGCAAGCATCTTTTAATTTCATGGCTGAAGTCACCATCCACAGTGATTTTGGAGCCCAGGAAAATAAAGTCTGTCACTGTTTTATTTTTCCCCCCCATCTATTTGCCATGAAGTGATGGGACTGGATGCTATGATCTTAGTTTTTTGAATGTTGAGTTTTAAGCCAGCTTTTACAAGATCACTTTATAAAAATCCACTACTTTCCTATATGGGCTTCCCTGCTGGCTCAGATGGTAAGGAGTCTGCCTACAATGCAAGAGACCAGGTTTGATCCCTGGGTTGGGAAGATCCCCTGGAAAAGGGAATGGCAGCCCACTCCAGTATTCTTGCCTGGAGAATCCCATGGACAGAGGAGCCTGGAGGGCTACAGTCCATGAGGTCGCAAAGAGTCAGACATGACTGAGTGACTAACACTATCACATTCCTGTATAATAGGCAACAAACAATTAGGAAATGCAATAAAATAAGATCTCTTTTAGAGTATTATGAAATCTGTAAATACACAGGAACAAAATGAACAAAAGTTGTTTATGACTTTCATGCAGAAAGTTAAAAAGATTTATATATAGACATAAAAGAAGATATGTAAATGAAGATACAAATAATTTTATAGGTAGAAATATGCAGTATGTTTAAATTCACAGGGTGCCCCAAAATGATCTATGAATTCAATGCAGTCCTAATCTAAATCCCATTAGGAATTTTCAGAGAACGGACAAGTTAATTCTTAAGTGTATATGGCAGTTCAAACAGCCAAGAAGAACTAAGTTCGCTTTCAAGTAAAGGAACATAGGTGTGTGTTAGTAAGATATCCATTTGGTTACTTTCTCAGAGACCAAGTGGTTAAACAACGAAAGTTTACTTCTCTCTTATGTAAAAGTCCAAGCTCAGGCAGGATGAAATTGGGTGATTCTAGTTGGTGAGTTCATTTGTCTTGCTTTGATGACCTTTAAGATGTCTTCCTTGGCACATTTGAAGTTACCATGTGTACATTCCAGTCCCCAGAAAGGGAAAGGGAGAAAGTAAGTCTTTTTAAGGATATAATCCAGAAATTGCAAACAGATAATTTGTGCTTACATACAAGTGGCCAGAACTTAGTCACATGCTCACGTCTAACTGCAAGGGAAGCCTGGACTAGTTCTGCCCGAGCGGAACAGGTAAAATCCAGAGGTTGATTCCATAACCAAAAGGAAGAGAGAGAATGGATATTGAGGCAGTTAGCCATCCCTGCTTCAGGGATTGGTCCTGCTGATATCCAGAGCTCGTTGTAAAGTTACTGTAATTAACATAGTGTAGAATTGGCCCAGATACAGACAAATAGTCTAATCAGACACTATAGAGAGAACACAAAAAGATACTCATTTACATGGAAATTTATGTAAAATATGAGTAGCACAATTCAGTGGGTAAGATTGGATACTTATTACGTGATGCTGGGACAAATGTTTATCCATATGCAAAAAAAAAAATCTGTACCTCATGCTTTACACTAAAATAAATATTATTTGGATTAATTTTAAACCTTTTAGGAGAATATTTCATATACAGTATGGGAAACAAGTCCTCGAGTCACAGAAAGCAGACCCAGAAGGAAAAGATTGATAAATTGTACCATTTTTAAGTTTAAAACTTTTGTACAATAAGAGATACTGTGAGCAGAGGAAAAAAAGAACCGGCCTGCAAACGCAGGAAACATAAGAGATGCGGTTTTGATCCCTGGGTCAGGAAGATACCCTGGAGAAGAAAATGGCAACCCATTCCAGAAATATATAATGTTGCTTCCTACAAAAGGTGAAATATATGTATTTTTTTTCTATATTGCTTTTTTTTTAAAAAAGGAAACTTAACTGTATATTGTAGAGTTAAGTTCGAGTTGGTGGAGATCTCTCTTGTTCCTTTTCCCGGCTGCCTTGTGCTCTATTATGTGAACATGCCAGAATTTATTTAACTAACTTCCTACCAGGGGAAGTTGCTTTGTTTTAAAATTTTTGCTGTTGAAATTATGCCACAATGAATACTTTTGTATGTTTGTTACTACTTATTAGTGGTCTGTTTTTAAGTAGATTGCTTTAAAAAAAAACAAAAAAACTGAGTCAAAGAGTAATTCTTACACCATTTTACAGAAATTGCAAAATTCCTGTCCTTATGCATTGTACCATTTTGCATTCCCACCAGAAATATATGAATTCACAGCTCTTCCAACAGAGTGTCATAAACCTGTAGGTTTTTTGGTACTCCGGTAAGAAAAATAGTAGTTCAGCATCATTCATATTTTCATTTCTCATGTAAGTGAGGTTGAATATCTCTTTCACCTGTCTGTAGAGTACACAAATGTTTGCACTGGTGTGATTTAAAGGACACCGTAAAAACCTGCCTTTTCTGAAATGTTTTTTTGTATCAGCATCCCATGGTTTTTCATTCCCTGACATTTGCTATAATTAGAGTCTATCCGATCTTTAGAAATTCACTTCAAGTGTATGACATGGAAAGAGAAGGTGGGGTCCTCTGTCATTTGGATCCAAGCTTGTTACCACGCTTTATCGGGTATTTCACTTTCACTGTGGAAGGTGAGAAATTAGGGACCTGAAGGCATGATGCCCAGGGCACTGTGGAGAAGAGGTTGGACAGGTGACTGAGAAGCAGAAGTGGGGCAGTCTCGGACACTGCCCCTTGTGGGTAGGTCTCAGATGTCAAGGGCAATCTCGAGAGAGGACACTGCAGAAAACCTGCATCTGTACTATAATTTTACTGCAAGTTGCTTGGCATTGTCCCTATTTTTTCTCCATGTGTAGAGGAGACCCAAGCCCCTCTGTGTTTTCTTATCTCTTTCGTGACTTGAGGTAATTAAGAGTCCAAAATCTGAAGGGAAAGGCCTACACGTTCTATGGCTCTGTAACTTCTCCATCTCTTTCTCAACAAGCTCTGAGCCTATGGTCCTAGGGCTGGATTTTCTTTCTTTTTTCTTTTTTAAGTTGGCTTCTATGGCTATTTTATTGTGTCTTCTACCCTCTAGTAACATTTTACTCTTCCGTGGAAGAGATGGCGTGGATTTATTGGTTATAGTGCCATGAAAGAGGTATCTGTGTCAGGTTTTAGAGGTGAATGAGAGAGAGAATGTGTGTGTGTGTGTGTGTGTGTGCGCGGGCATGTATGTGCATGTGCATGCGTGTGTGCCTGTGCCTGCATGTGTATGTGTGTGTGTCTGTCAGGTCAGGACTCTTGAGGAGATAACATTTAGGCTGATATCTGCATGACAAGAAGGAGCTGGAGTGTGATGCTCAGGAAGGGTCATAGAGAACAGAATGCAAACACTCTGAGGTGGAAACAAGGCTTGGCATGTCCCAGATGCTGAAAGAACTATGGCTGAAGTAGTGAGTGAGTGAGTGAGTGAGTGAGTGTGGGAAGTCTCACAGTTGAGACGGGAGAGATGGGTGGTTTCCAGATCGTGGGTGAACTTAGGCCATAGTAAGGGGTTTGTGCTTAATTTGAAACACACAGAAGGCTAAAAGAGGGTTTTAAGCAGGTGAGTGATGTGATTTGTTTGTAATATATCATTTGTAAAGGTTAAAAAGTGGATATAAAGACACCAGTAGGAAGCTATTGAAATAGTCTAGGTAAGAATTGATGGGGCTTGGGTTTTGATGTTAGTTGTGGAGAAGTTGAGAAATGCTTATTAGGTTGGAGACATATTTTATAGGTAGAATTGACAAACCTTGAGTATAGATTTAATATGTAGGGTGTTGGACGGGGAAGAGAGAAATCCTAAGAGGTCTTGGCATCACTTCTGAGTGGTTGTGATATTAAGCGAAATGGGAAAGACTGGGAGAGCTGATGAGGCAGGCAGGGGTGATGGTGCATAGAAATCAGGTTCTCTGTCTTGGATGTGTTAGCTTTGAGATGCCTATTTATTATAGATGTCAGGAAGGAAGTTAGTTGGATATTTGCATTTGGAAATCAGGGGAAAGGTCAGAATAGGAGATAAATCTGGGGGTATGTGTTTTTTTTTTAGATGTACACTAAAAATGATAAAATTATTTTTAGAGATTTCTCTTGGCTGTAACAAACAATTTAAATTAGGCTACTTATAGGTAAAAATCACAATGAACAGCATTAATAAGCAATTCCCAAGGCTAGTGATTTTAGCTAAATGATTATACATGAGAACCTTCAAAGAAGGCTGCTAATAAACTAAACTATGTCAAAATTTGCAGAGTTTTAGTCAGACTTGAAAGCCAAGATAAGCAACTCCTTTGTATAGTAATTACCTCTGACCAAAGCATAAGAATTCACTCAGATAGATAACCTACCTAAAAATAGGATAGCTCATAAATTTTCAAAGCTGTTCTTTCCTGCTGTGGATAGCCCTTGATCTCTGACTGTAAAACTTAGCAAACTTTGGCATACAGTAATGTTAGTTTTATGTTACCAAAAACCTCTATAAATTAAGCATCATCTCTCAAATCTGGTTAGTTTTCTCATTCTGAGTGCCTAAACATGTAGGTCACAAATTGAAATACCAGTCAAAAAATACTCATCTTTAGGCAGGTAGTATAGTTACCACATGGCAAGAAACTGACAAGAAAATTTAAACTTTCAGAGCATAAAAAATACTTCAAATCATTATGAACTTTGAACTTAGCACACTTTCCTAAATTTTAGTATTTTCAACTACAAGAAAAGTAGACTGCTGTAGCATTTTAGATGGTTTAAGCTAATTCAAAATTTTCCTGATTTCTGACATCAGTACCATATTTATTTATATAGTTTTATTGTAGTAACAAACAGTTGTTACAGTAGGATCTACAAACATATACAGAATTATTATATCTAAATTCATATAGAACAGGATTTACATTTTTAAGTTAACACTTTTGAAATCAGAAGATGAAATACAGCTTAAGTTTTACAGCAAAGAAAAGAAAATATACAAGACATAAACAGAGATGATAGTAAAAATACAATCGTCTGTTCTTGACATAACACGAGGAAACTGTCAGAAAGCTCTATCTTCTTAGTCTGACTGTCCGAATCATTAAAGTATGGATGATTCAGTGCCATTTTGCCAGAAATTTGTTTGGCAGGATCATAGAGGAACATTTTCAAGAGCAGATCCAAGCCATTTGCATTCAAGTTTTTGACATGGAATGCTAAACTTCCTGGTTTACATTTGGAAAATGTATTTTCGTAGTCTGTGAAGATTCCACTTCTGGCCACGCTTCATTGTTGGAAGTGCCCAAAGCTCTGAAAATTATGAAGAGTTGATCAAATATCAACTGGAGTTGAATAGCAAGCTGACCCCAGCAATACTTTCAGAGATCTTTACTAGAGTATTACTACCTCATGCCTATATACTCTAATGGGTGTTCCGAAAACTCTGGCAAGGCCGAAATCTGCTGGTTTAATTGTTTGGTCATTATCCGTCAATAGATCTTGAGGTTTTAAGTCTCTGTACAGAACTCTTCTAGAGTGACAGAACGCTATCCCTTGTGGGATTTGGTACAAATAACTCTGACCAAGTGAAGAATCCATGAAATGACCAGGAGGAATAGAATCCAAATATTTCATGGGATCTATGGAAAGGAATGCAAAGATGAGATATAATTGGAATCCTGCATAAGCACTTCTTGAAGACTGAATATATTTGGGTGACGAGGTTCTTTTAATAAGATATATTTCCTGGATCGCAGTACCAGGAACCCCTTCCTCTTCCCTTTTCTGGTCCGATTTTCTTCATGGCTACCACTTGATCGGTAGTTTTGTGTCTCGCCTTATACACAACTCCATAGGTACCTTCTCCAGTTTTCTCTGCTTTGCTACAGTCTTCCAAAGTTTATCTATGGCTATGTTAGATCTCGGCTTATTATTCCGCGGGGAAAGCGTCAGCAGCTACCACGTTGACATCGCTCTCCCTTGATATGTGGTGTTTAAAACAATGAGACTAGTTGAGATCACCCAGGAAGTGAGCTTAGGTAGAAAGGAGAAGACCAAATACAAGGTTAACCTGAACATAGATTTACATGTAAGCATTAAGGAGATGTTTATGTTGTGGTTTTTGAACAGGAATAGTTTATTGTCTTAATGAATTTATTATCTTTGGAATTCCAATTTTAAAACACACTTAATGGTTGTCTTGTGTTCTGCCAGGGATAGTTTGATTTTTCCAATGATTTTCTCAACTGAAAGCATCATGCAGAAATGAATGTTCTCAGCCAGTTTTAACTTAGTGGTTCTTTCAGAGAGTGGGATTTTGACAGAGAGTAGACAAGGTAACAAGCTATAGTTTATGTACTAAGTGAATTAGGTACTAAGCTTGAATTTCCTCTTAAAGTGTTCTATTACAAAGGAACTTGTCGTGTTAGTTTCTGTTAGATCCACTTTAAAAGTGAATTTGCAGCAGGTCTAAATTCAAGCAAAATTATGGTGAATGTAACATTTGTCTTAATTATCTCTTTTCATTGAAAGTTAAAGCTCTGATTTTAAATCAAAGTAACACTTCTTTTGTCGTTAATAAGTTCATGCTCTTAGCCCTTCGTCCTTCACACCCATCCTACTCCCAGGTCAAAGGCACTCAACCCTTTTAGCTGTTTTCTGCTCACCTTCATATTCTTTTAGTTTTTCTATTTCTTGCTTCTGAAAATATTTAGACGTTTGTTGTTTTCCTCCTGTTGTAGGTAAGGATTTAGTTCTGGTAGATTAGCGTATTGGTTGGGTATATGGTTCTAGAATCAAGATGCCTGGCTTCTAATAATACTGTCTTTCTGCCCCTTATTAACTGTTTGACGTTAGGTGGGTTACTGAGCCCTCATATACCTCAATGACAGGGAAGCCTTGTGTGCTACAGTCCATGGGGTTGCAAAGAGTCGGACATGACTAAGCCACTGAACAACATGTATCTCACTGTCTTCATCTATGAAATGTGATAACAGTGTTGTGTTCCTCATGTATTGTTGTGAGGATTAAACTAGCTTGTTGTTCAGTCACCCAGTTATGTCTGACTCTTTGCGACCCCATGGTCTGCAGCATGCCAGGCTTCCCTGTCTTTCACCATCTCCTGGAGATTGCCCAAGTCCATGTTCATTGCATTGGTAATGCCATCCAGCCATCTCATCCTCTGATGCCCTCTTCTCCTTCTGTCCTCAATCTTTCCCAGCATCAGGGACTTTTCCAATGAATTGTCTGTTCACATCTGATGACCAAAATACTGGAGCTTCAGCTTCAGCATCAGTCCTTCCAGTGATTCTTCATAGTTGATCTCCCTGAAGATTGACTGGTTTGATCTCCTTGCTGTCCAGGGGACTTTCAGAAGTCTTCTCCTCCACTACAGTTTGAAAGCATAAATTCTTTGGTGTTCTGCCTTCTTTACTGTCCAGCTCTCTTAACGGTATGTGACCACTGGGCCTTGACTGTACAGATCTTTGTCAGCAAGAGTAATGTCTCTGTCTTTCAACACTAGCTATTACATGTTAAATGAATATTAGTACATTTATTGAGTAAAACCAGTCCATAAATGGAGAAGGAATTGGCAACCCAGTCCAGTATTCTTGCTTAGAGAATCCCATGGACAGAGGAGCCTGGTGGGCTGCTGTCCATAGGGTCACACAGAGTTGGACACAACTGAAGCAACTTAGCATGCATGCATGCACTGGAGAAGGAAATGGCAACCCACTCCAGTATTCTTGCCTGGAGAATCCCAGGGACAGAGGTGCCCGGTGAGCTGCCGTCTGTGGGGTCACATAGAGTTGGACACGACTGAAGTGACTTAGCGGCAGCAGTCTATAAATAATTCAATGGTTTAAATCATTATTGAAAATAATAAAGTATTATTTCATCCTCCCCATGCATTTGTCCACATCCCATTTTCCCTGTATAGTTGTATTTCGATTTTCAGAGTTTACATTTTTAGATCAAGGCTTATTATTGGACTTCCCTGATAGCTCAGTTGGTAAAGAATCTGCCTGCAATGCAGGAGACCCCAGTTTGATTCCTGGGTCGGGAAGATCTACTGGAGAAGGGATAGGCTACCCACTCCAGTATACTTGGGCTTCCCTTGTGGCTCAGCTGGTAAAGAATCCGCCTGCACTATAGGAGACTTGGATTCGATCCCTGGGTTGGGAAGAGCCCCTGGAGAAGGGAAAGGCCACCCACTCCAGTATTCTGGCCTGGAGAATTCCATGGACTTTATAGTCCATGGGGTCGCAGAGAGTCAGACACGACTGAGTGACTTTCACTTGGCACTAATGTTTGCAGTAAAGGTTTATTATACAATAATTATGTTTAGAGCTTCACCTCTCTTCTTAAGATATCCCCTCTTTTCTGTCCACTTTTCAGGCACTCATCTCAATGCCTCATTAACCAGAGCTCAGAATCCTTGCTGACCTGTCATTCACAGTTTACCTCTGCCACTGCTTTTCCCTCCGTGTTAGCATATACTTATTATTATTATTTATCATTAGTTAATGTTTTTTACTTCCTCAGGAAATAGCTTTTTGTATTATTTAAGGTATTGGTATGTCAGGCAAATCCCAAAGAGGTAATGAGTTGAATAGGATGCAGATTTCTTTCTCACTTGTCTGAGTCAGGTGTATCGGTGTGATCGCTACCATCACAGTCTTGAGCAGTGATTCAGGGGTCCAGGCTCCTATCTCATGGCTCTGGCACCTTCAGTATGTGCTTTTGGAGATGGCTGGGTTCATCTGCATCCAGCAGGGGTTGTGGAAGAGGGAAGGGGAAGGGAAGATTCTGCCTGGGAGGTGATTATAGGCCAGGCCTAGAAGCAGTGCACATTCCCTCAGATGCATATCCCTTGTCAATAATTCAGTCATAGCTACATCTAATCTCAAAAAAGGCTGGAAAATGTTAATGAAACACTAAGCCCAAGAAGTACGGTGAGCCCCATTCTCCCACTTATCAGTGAATCCACCCTAGTGTAATATGCCTGCTTTTTCCTTGTGTTACATGTTCTGTTTATGTTAATGATGATCATCTGCATAAATTCCCTCCAGATGTAGATGTGTAATTTAAAAATGTGACATCAGTGAGCGAATTTCAGGCTGAGTAGAAGAGGATATTGAAATGGAAAGATACAGTAAGGGTATTTTGTTGTATATTTTGTTGTATTTTGTTTCGGCGTGGAAGCGGTTCAGAATCGTCTGATTTTGTGATTCTTTTGTCTTTGCAAGTGAGTGTTAGTTGCTCAGTCTCAGTCGTGTCCAACTCTTTGGGAACCCAGGGACTGTAGCCCGTCAGGTTCGCCTGTCCATGGGGGTTCTCCAGGCAAGAATACTGCAGTGGGTGGCCTTTCCCTTCTGCAGGGGATCTTCTTGACCCAGGGATCGATCCCAGGTCTCCTGCATTGGAGGCAGATTCTTCACCCTCTGAGCCACCAGGGAAGCCCAAGACTTGATTCCATTTGTTTCTTCTCCTCGTCTCCACCAGATCACCAAAGAACCTTCTCCCTTTTTGCCTTTTCCTTCTCCAGAAACTAAGTTACGGAGACACCCACCCACCAGTTTAAATCATGCTTGTCCCTTCAGCTCACATGTACTTTGAGATTCCTTCCCTGTGCTCTATCTAAATCGATTGTTTTTTCTTTCTTTCTTTTTTTTTTTTTTTTTACTGTTTTCAGATTTAGGGTGGGCTTTTCTTTCTGACAATAGTTTTAGGTCACCTTTTTTTTTTTTTTTTTAATCTTCTCCCTTATGTCTTCTCAACAGTTTTTCTTTCTCTTTTCTTTGTTTAAGACAAAGCCTTTCAGTGGGATTGGAGTAGGTGAGAATGTGAGAGATTGTGCCCTAAGATCTGTTAAGTTTTATCTTTTTTACTACCAGTTATTTTGAGATTTCAGTATTCTCTGTATTCAAGTTATTCTGAGGACATGGTTTTTATGTTGATTTACTTTTTACTTCTAGTTTTTACAATTTGGAGAGGAAAATTTGGGAGGCATGGAGCTAGGCAACTTCCATTTTTTGCAGATACAGGTGTCTATGTTTTTTGAGCAACAATTTTAATGTTAGTCAGACTTCTAAATGTTCTTTTTTTCATTCTTTTCTTTCTTTCTCTGTCCTTTTTTCTCTTTAGCACTCCTTGGGACTTTGGAGAGAAATAATATTTTTAAAAGTTTAAAGTCTTAACCTTTTCAACTTTGATCATAGTTATTAATCTGGCTGAAACTAAGTTTTTGGAAATTTTTTATATTTTCAAATATAAAAGTAAGAACCTAATTTCGTTTTTTCGTTACACAATTTACAAAGTATTTCAAATATTTCACACTGTTCCATTATCAACCCTTATCTTTTCCTTTTCTTCACTGATTATTAGAGCTTTGTGACTCTTATCTATTAGGGCAAGTTCTTTTTCAGTAGTGTCATGATTATTGCTGGGTCTTTGATTTGTTTTTTGCTTAAATTTTAGAATCAATCTGTCCAGTTTCTTAAAAAGCCGTTTTGAAATTTTAATGAGTTATGTTGAATCTTTGCGTCCATATGGAGTTAATGTCCTTATTGTAATTGAAACCTTCCATTCTTGAACATAGTGTATCTTTGCATTTGTTTAATGCCTTTCAATAAAGTTTTAAAAATTTCTCTGTAAAAATTTTGTATAATTTTTGTTAGATTTGTGCTTAGAAATCTCATATTTTTATTGCTGTAAAGAACAGGAAATCTGATAATGTAAATGCAATTAATTTTTATATTGATTTTATATCCAGTCTTATTGCTAAACTTTTAATATTTCTACAGATATTTTTGGCTTTCTATATAGACATTTATATCAACTGCAAATAATAATTGTTTTATTTACTCCTTTTCAGTCATAATTTTTACTTCTTTGGCAGCTTCTAAGGAAAAATAAACAAAATTGAACTGTATAAGGATTTTCTATTGTCCTCTTCCAAAGGCTTGACTAAGAATGATCTTAAAAATAGTAACAAGTGTTGGTAAGGATGTGGAGAAATTAGAATCTTCATGTGTTGCTGGTAAGAATGTAAAATGGTGCAACCACTTTAGAAAACAGTTTGAAAATTCTTCAAAAAGTTAAAAATATGTGGTTAGTTTTTTAAAATCATGGGTTTGAGCTGTACGAGCTTACTTACATGTAGATTTTTTCGATAAATATGCAGTTAACACCTCATCTATGGGTTCTGAGTGTGTGGGTTCAGCCAGTTTCAGATGATGAGCTTAATGCTTGATCAATGGTTGTTTGGATCCGTGGATGCAGAATCATGGTCATAGTAGGCCCACTCTGGACGTTAGCATCCTTGGATTTGGTATTCACAGCAGGTCCTGAAACCAATGCCTCATGGATACTGAGGGACAACTGTAGTTACTAGATGACCTAGCAATTCCATTCCCAGGTATATTTAGGAGAATTGAAAATACATGTTAATATAAAACTTGTACATAAATGTTCATAGTAGCATTTTTCATAATCACCAAAACAATAGAAACAACCCCCAAATACACATCACCCAATCAATGGAGTAAGCAAAATTGGTATATCCATACAATAGAATATTATTCACACACAAAAAGGAATGAAACATTAATGTAAGCCACAACATGGACACATCTCAGAAACATTATGCTAAGTGAATCATGTAGGCTTTTTGTGTCTGGTTTGTTAGCCACTAAGTTGGTATATGCATGTTATTATTATTTTAATGAAGGAGTAGGGACCGCTCTTGAAACTTGCAGACTCTTAACAATGGATCAGATGTGTTCTGTGTATATGAACGTGGAAGGTATGTCCTGATAGTTTCTGTCGCTCATTGTTTTAGTGGTTTGACATTCAGCATTTTGAATGTATGAGAGCTACTAATGACTTGGCTCAACATGAATCTTCCACAGTGTTTTAGTAATTCATTTAAATGATGAGATATTTATAAAGGAAACACTTGGCTGATCTCTGAATAAGGGAGTGACTCCGAGTATGGAAAATTCTGAGCACTAATTTTTGGATGTTGGCATATGTAGAGATCTGTGTTCAGTTTCCATGCAAATCCGGTAAAAATCATTTTTACGTATTGTTAAATCAACACTCAAATACTAAAAATTATAATTTTTTGTGGCTATTTCCATTTCTTTGTTGTGACTAAACAGTGTGTTGTAAATAATGTGCTTCTTTTCCTAGCATGTAATTTAGTTTGAATTTATCTTTTAAAAAAATCTAGAGTTGTAATATAGTTCTCCTATTTATACTATTTTCATATTTTATTGTTCTTGGCTAGCTGTCTTTCCCTTTCATATAGCTCAGTGACTTCTAGGCAGTCCTAATAAGAGATATTCTTGAGTTGAGGTGACCAGTAGATTTTTGTAGCTGTTGTGCTGGAGTACATTTTGAGGTGTTCTTTTTTTTTAATGACTCAAGAATTTTTAATTAGATTGTGAATTTATAGAGCCTTGATGGTAACAAAGAATAGGGCTTTTGCTACTATATTTAAAATGACATTTTCATTTACAATTTAATGGAAGGTGGAAATCATGGAGCTGTATTTTCTTTGATTCCTTCCCAGCTTCCTTGAACTTCTTAATGAGAGGTTTATGTGCACCCGGAGGGAAAAGAGCCTACTGCGTTGACTCATGTTTGCTATTTTTAGTTTTGTATTCCAAATTGAGGCTGCTGTAAGTTAATATCAATATTTAGTGAGTAAGGCAGCCCCTCAACAGTTGAAGGGGGAGGTTGAAGTTTAGGACTTAAGGGGAAAGAATTTATTGTGAAGGTCACAGTATTATGAGAATCTGGAGTCATTATTATAAAAATGGAGAGCCCACTCAGAATATAGACTGTGTGAGAGCCAGCCCTGTACCTCACCAGGTCCTTTCTGTCTGAAAGGACCACTTTGTCTCTTATCCTTTTATTTCTTTTTCTGTAGCCTGAATTAGTTGGGAGTTTTGTGAGTATACAACTACAACTAAGGTGTTTTGCAGAGTGACTTCTAGGGACCAACTTCATAAAGTTAGAGCCTCTTTCCGTTTTCCTAAGCCCATATACATTATTCAGCTGTGTTACACACTCTTCAATAACTGACCCTGAAAAAGGAAAGAAAGTTCACCAGGACAGAAGAACCAGAATGTTTCAAACTGCCCAGCCCATGGTCCAAGGGACGAGGTCTAGGCCTGCTCCAGCTCAGGATCGATGCCTCAGGGATTTGAAGCTGAGATGTCTAGGGTTCCTTTTTAATCCTTCAGAGAAGATGATTAGAGATGAATTCTTGATGCCATTCTGAAAATTGATGTCATATATTCCATCCACTACAGCCCTTTTCAGTGATAAGCATCCGAACATTTTACAGAATGCTGCCTGCATTATCAGTTTAGTTTTGGTGTCTCTCTCCTAAGATGTTTTTCCATTAGAAGCAGAGAAGGGGAGAAGGGAGATTTTTGTTGTTGTTGTTGTTCTTATGGGTCTATTTCATCCTAAGACTCAGACGAAAGAATAGGATATATTGGCTTAAGTACTTTCTTATTTATATGAGTTTCTATATAAAGAGATATATATGGCTGGGTTGTTTTGAACAATAAATTTAATTTCTTAGTTTTTTATGCTGCCTTATGACCATTTTCAAGAGGAGAGAAAATACCTACAGAGGACGGTTTTCTGTGCATCAACTGAAATATGATTCATCTTTTCTACCTTTTAACCCCCAAAGTTAGATAACCACAAACAAACCTTTGAGAAATTTGTCCGCAAAGTGAGAGTCATACAGATGGTGACTGTGGCTTACATTTAGAGATGATTTCTCTAAAGAATTCATAGTTCAACTCAGAGAATTTCTAATTACTGTAAAATGTGGGCATCTTTAAACATGTAAGTCTTGAATCCACTTGCAACTTTTTCAGTGCAAAGGAAGGATCCAGCTTCATATTTATCTCTGACTAACCAGTTATATGAATACTAATTATTGAATAATTCATCCTTGCTAATTTACTATGCCTCTGTTAGTATATACTAAATTAGTGTGTGTGTATATATATATATGTGTGTGGGTCAGTTTCTGTATTTAGATTTTTTTTTCTTTTATTTTCATTGATTTGTCTTTTCTAGAAGCAGTGTAGATTGCTTTGGGTAATATGGACATTTTAACAATATTCGTCTGATCCCTGAGCATAGTGTATCTTTCTGTTTGTGTCATTTTCAGTTTCATTCATCAGTATCATATAGTTTATAGTTTTCTGATTAGAAGTTTATGCCTCTTGGTTTGATTGATTGCCAGGTATTTTATTCTTTATAATGCAATTGTAAATGAGGTTTGATTCCTAACTCCACTTTCTGATAGTTGTTAGCGTACATGCATTTTGTGCCCATAGATTTATAGTGGTTATTTTATGTATTTTCTTTTGAAACAGTGATGAGGGAAATGAGTTATAAACCCAAAATGCAGTAACTGGTTTTAGTATTTATCTGTGTAGTTACATTTACCCTGTGTTGTTTATTCTCATGGCTTCTAGTTAATGTCCAGTGTTTCTTCGTTTCGGCCTGAAGGACTTCCTTAGTATTTACTGTAGGACAATTCTACTAGTAACATGCTCCATCAATTTTTATTTGTCTGGAAATGTCTTACTTTTTCATTCTTTCTTAAAAGATAATTTTGCTGTGTTTGAAATTCTTGGTTCACAGACTTTCTTTTTTTCCTTTCAGGACTTTATGGTATCCTTCTGCCTCCCCTGCCCTCCACGGTTTCTGATTAAAAAAAAAAAAAATCAGCTGTTACTTAGAACTTTTGTATGGGATGAGCTGTTTCTCTTCCTGTTTTCCAGAGTTTGTTTTTCATGAGTTTAATGTGTCTTCACGTGGGTCACTTTGCATTTATACTGCTTGGAATTTCTTGACCTTCTTGGATGTTTACATTTATTTCAACAAATTTAGGGTGTTTGTGGCCATTATCTCTTCAAATATTTTTATGTCCCTCTCTCTTCTCCTTCTGGGACTCCTGTGGTACATATATTTGTATGCTTGATGATATTCCCTAGGTCCCTTGGGCTTTGTTAATTTTTCTTCATTATTTTTCTGCTTCTCAAACTGAATACTTGCAGCTGTCTTATATCTCAGTCATCTTCATCATCAGAATTCTTGCTTGTTTCTTTTGAACAGTGTGTATATATTGACATTCTATTTGTTAATACATTACTCTGAATTTCCTTTAGTTCTTCTTGTTTCTTTTAGCCACTGAGCATATTTAATATAGTTGATTTCTAATTTTTTACTAGCAGTTTTAATGTCTGGGTTTCTTCGAAATAGTTTCAAAATGTCAAACTGTATACTTTCATGTGAAGGGGACATACTTTCCTGTTTCCTTGCTTTCTGATTCTCTGTTGCGAAGTGGGTATTTTGAATGCCATAATGTGGTATGAAAATCAGATTCTCCTGCTTGTCAGAGATTGCTGACTTTTGCCTGTTGGGTGCTGCAGTTAGACTGTATTTGAAAAGTCTTTGTCCTTTCTTATGTGTGGTCACTGAATTTCCTTTTGCATTATATCTGTGGTCAGCCATGACTTCATAGAGGTTTTGTTAAATGTCTGGATCCAGAATACCAAGCAAAACAGAGTTCTGCCTGTCTAAATTTTTCAGTAGTTCCTGCCAGGGATGTCACTGTAGCTTGAGGGAGCCAAAACAAAGGCAAATATCTGCGCTGTTGCTTTAAGGCATAGCTAGAGTAACCAAAGTGTGCAGCCCCAAATTTTCATAAGACAAAGCGCTTACTGCCAACACCAGCACCAGCCAGCTGCTCCAGGAGCAAACGGTGCTTTCCCCACCCAGGCAGGGCCAAGGATGAGCGGTTATGATTGGCTCGTACACCGCTGCTCTGCTACCGAATTTCAGCAACCTCTTCTTCATCAGGTGTGTCTCTGGTTGCTCTAAGTGTCTGATTAGGTTGCAGAATTCAGAAATAGTTGACTTAAAAAGAAATTTTAAGTCTCATTGGGATTTAATTGAGATACAGCACTGTATAAGTTTGTGGTGTACAACATGATTCAACTCTACGTGCATCATGAGATGATTATCACAATAAGTTTAGTGAGTATCAATTATCTCGTGTAGGTACAGAAGTAAAGAAATAGAAAACAAAATTTTTTTGTTGAAGAATAGTTGGTTCTGATACCTTTTTCCAGTGTAATAGTTGTTTCAATGCAGAAACCAACCCTTGAAGCTTTCTACTCCATTTTGCATGATATCACTCTCAATTATCTTTTTAAAAAATTAATAAGATAAAACTGTCTTTCCCCACGCATTGACTATTTCCAGTGCCTTGTATTCCATTTTGATGCATCTTTGTTTCCATGTGGTATCATTTTCTTTTTGCTTAAAGGACTTTAACATTTCCCAAGTAGGTTTGGTAGTGATGAATTCTTTTTGCTGTTGAATGTCTCACAGTTTAAAAACAATTTATTATTGTTATTTTACCTTTGTTTTTCAAAGATATTTTCACTGGTAAAGACTTCTAGGTTAATCACTTTTCTCCTTCTTTCAATACTGTAATGGTGGTGCTCCACTTTTTCTAGTTTGCATTTGTTTCTAACAAATAATTTGTTGTTAACCTTATCTTTTTTCCTTTCTACATAATGTGTAATTTTTTTCTGGTTGCTTTTAAGATCTTCATAACTGTTTTTAAATAATTTGAATATGATATTCCTTTTTGTACCTTTCTTCATGTTTCTTGTACTTGGGTTCAGTTAGCATCTGTAGTTTGTCATTTTCATTTAATTTGAAAAAATTTTGAACTTTGCTTTTTCAAATGTTTTCTTACTTCTCCCTTCTCGGGCCTCTTTTTTTATGGACCCTAATTATGTGTATATTTGTGCACTTTAAGTTGTCTCACAGTTTACAGCCTTTCTGTTCATTTTTTAAATCTTTTTTCTTTGTTTTATTCAGTTACTTTCTATTGGTATGTCTTCAAGTTGGCTAATGTTTTATTTTTCAATATTTAATCTGTTAATCTTTCTGCCTCTGGTATTACAGTTTTCATCTTTAGAAGGTTGGTTTAGGTTTTTGAAACATATATCTATGGTTCTTAGTACATTCTGACTTTTTGCTAGCTTTTTGAACCCATGGGATACATTGTAATAACTGTTAGTGTTTGTGTCAGGTATTGCTCTTTAAGCATCTTTCCTGCAAGCATTGTCATTGCATAACTAATTGGCTGTAAGGCAGTTTTGCCATAAAGATAAAATAACTGGTTGGCAATTTGGTTTCATTTTTCTCTTAATGCAATACACCTATTTTTATATTATATAAATCTTCAGTTCAGTCACTCAGTCATGTCTGACTCTTTGCGACCCCATGAATCGCAGCATGCCAGGCCTCTCTGTCCATCACCAACTCCCGGAGTCTACCCAAACCCATGGCCATTGAGTCAGTGATGCCATCCAACCATCTCATCCTCTTGTCATCCCCTTCTCCTCCTGCCCCCAATCCTACCCAGCATTAGGGTCTTTTCCAATGAGTCAACTCCTCGCATGAGGTGGCCAAAGTATTGGAGTTTCAGCTTCAACATCAGTCCTTCCAATGAACACCCAGGATTGATCTCCTTTAGGATGGATTGATTGGATCTCCTTGCAGTCCAAGGGACTCTCAAGAGTCTTCTCCAACACCACAGTTCAAAAGCCTCAATTCTGTGGCACTCAGCTTTCTTCACCGTCCAACTCTCACATCCATACACGACCACTGGAAAAACCATAGCCTTGGCTAGACGGACTTTTGTTGGCAAAGTAATGTCTCTGCTTTTCAATATGCTATCTAGGTTGGCCATAACCTTCCTTGCAAGGAGTAAGCGTCTTTTAATTTCATGGCTGCAGTCACCATCAGCAGTGATTTTTTATATCTTAGCCCTCATAATAGTCTATACAGTGACCAGTAGGTGTGGTGATCTTAAAATAGTAGATGATAACAAACTGTATATATTGAGTTGATAGAAAATATGGTGATAAAACATACTAGAAATGTGAAATAAGAGAGGGTAAAGCCAGGTTGTATATTATACTAGGAAATAATGTGTCAGTTTGCAGGTCCTTTGGTGATCTGAACCTGCAGGGATGAACTCACATTTCCCTTAGAAGTTTACAGTGTCTGTCAACAGACATGAGACAGTATAGGGAGAACAAACAACAATGTGGATGGCTTTCCCGGAAATTCAAAGCTCAGTTTACAGATATGCATCCTAGTATTTGGAAACTGTTACTTCTCTTAATATAGAAAGAAATTTCATTGAAAAACTAAAAGAGTAATGCCAAAAGAGGAGATGAATTAATAAGAAGCAAAAAATGTATAAAATTCTGTGAATGAAAGACTTTGAGGACAGTACTTGTTACAACTCATAAAATCAGTTGTTTGTACAGCTTTGTCATGAGTTTATACACATTTTAAATATAGTCCACATTTTTATATTTTGCTATAGTTTCTTTTTTTTTTTTTATAAATTTATTTATTTTAGTTGGGGGCTAATTACTTTACAATATTGTAATAGTTTTTGCCATACATTGACATGAATCAGCCATGGGTTTACATGTGTTCCCCTTCCTGGACCCCCCACCCACCTCCCTCCCCATCCCATCCCTCTGGGTCATCCCACTGCCCCGGCCCTGAGCCCTTGTCTCATGCATCGAACATGGAATGGTGTTCTGTTTCACATATGATAATATACATGTTTCAATGCTATTCTCCCAGAACGTCCCACCCTCACCTTCTCTCTCAGAGTCCATAAGACTGTTCTATGCATCTGTGTCTCTTATTCTGTCTCGCATATAGGGTTATCGTTACCATCTTTCAAATTCCATATATATGCATTAGTATACTGTATTGTTGTTTTTCTTTCTGGCTTACTTCACTCTGTATAATGGGCTCCAGTTTCATCCATCTCAGTAGAACCGATTCAAATGTATTTTTTTAATGGCTGAGTAATATTCCATTGTGTATATGTACCACAGCTTCCTTATCCATTCGTCTGCTGATGGACATCTAGGTTGCTTCCATGTCCTGGCTATTGTAAACAGTGCTGCGATGAACATTGGGGTACACGCGTCTCTTTCAATTCTGGTTTCCTCGGTGTATATGCCCAGCAGTGGGATTGCTGGGTCATATGGCAGTTCTATTCCCAGTTTTTTAAGGAATCTCCACACTGTTCTCCATAGTGGCTGTACTAGTTTCTTTAATGTATTCTTTTTTTATGTTTCATTATGTACTTTTAAATGTCCTTCTTTTTTATTGTTAATCTTTTACAGCAAAATTACCTTATGACCAATTAGGTATGTGGTGAAAATATTTATGGCTGATAGGTAGCAAAGATGCTTATGGTGAAATTACCTGGAACCCATATATCATGGTCTGCTAATTCTATCATTCTGAGTCAGTTTTTTTTTTTTTTTTAAATTTTCACCTCCTCTTCTTTGTGTGCCTAATAATTTTTTATTGAATGCTAGATATTGTGCAGTTTTCCTTGTTGTGTGTTGGCTATTTTATTTTTTTGAATTTTGTTATGAATTAGGCTGTTACTTGGAAACAGCTTGTTCCTTTTGGTCTTCTTTTAAATATTGTTTGGTGGGATCATACCTGCATTTATTCTAGAGTTTAATTTTTCCTCACCTTTGAGCAAGATATTCCAGAACTCTAATCAGTGCCCCATAAGGTTTGGCATTTCATTTTGGGTCTTGAAAATAGACACTATCTCTGCTGTGTGATATCTGACCACTTTTGTCTTTAATCCTTTTGGAGGATTCTTTTCCCAGTCTCTGGTGGTTTTCTCACAGGAATGCCTTGAGCAGTACTCAGCTGTATTCTTACTTACAGGTGACACAGCACGGCTCTCTGGAGTTCTTTCTGCACAGCTTTCTTGCTGGCTCAGACAGTAAAGAATCTGCCTGCAGTGCGGGAGACCTGGGTTCGATCCCTGGGTGGGGAAGCTCCCCTGGAGAAAGGAATGGCAACCCACTCCAGTATTCTTGCCTGAAAGATTCCATGGACAGAGGAGCGTGGCAGGCTTCAGTCCATGGGGTCACAAAGAATTGGACACAACTGAGTGACTAACCCTTTCTATTCTCTGGTACTCAGCTGTGCAAACTCTGGTCTTCTTAGCTTCCTTTTATTCCCACGTTCATCTTCTCAGCTCAGGGAGACCACTGGGCTCTGCTTGGGTTCCCTTTGTCTTTGCTGCAGCCTGGAAACTTTCTCCGGGCAGTAAGCTTGGAAAATAATAATTATCAGTTTTTTCCTTTCTCCATGGTCACTGCCCTTTCTTGCCTGTGTCCAGTGTCTTTCATATATTTTGTCTCATGTTTTAGTGTTTTCAGGTAGTAGGGTCAATCTTAGCCTTGTTACTCCATCTTAATTGGGATTGGAAAAAGCAGTGAGCAGAATAGGGCAGTTTTTTTGTGTGTCTAAATAGTAGATAAAAAGATATGGAGCAGAAGGTATCAGGGTAGAGACTAGGAAGCTACACTTTAAATTGATAGAAATTGAGAGAGCCCTAGATTAGAGAATAAAATATGATGCAGTTTAGTTAAGAACAGTGGACAGAAATTAGATTATTGAGAAGAATTAGAAACTGGACAGTGTAAGGTTTGTGAATGAAAAGAAGTAGAAAAAAATTAAGGTAGAAAATTAGTTTTACCTTCTCTTTGTCTTAAGGTAAGACATTCTCTAGCCGTTTGACATTTAACTTTTGAATAGTAGTTTTAGAACATTCAAGTTTGATTTCTGAATGGAATTATTTATTTTAAATTGTAATGTTGCAGAAAGTGTGATACTGATACAATTATTTATTTTTCTTCATTTGAAAACTTAAAATTTAATAATGGCAAAAGATAACATGCATGATATTTACTTAAAAGATAAATATGTTTTATAATACTTTTCAAACACATGGGTGAAGATTACAGTTATGTTAACCGGTAGATATGTGGTGCCATCTAATGGCTAATATGAAGATCTGTTTGGTAAATAATGCTTAGCAGTTTGTTTTCCTCTGCATGAATTTTAGCACTGAACTCTCTGGTGCTTTTAAAGTCAAAGGTGCAGTTTTAATTTAAATGCTAAGGTATATGTATATTTTCACTTCAATTTATAGTATCTTTAAAATTCTGCTACATCAGTGTGATTTGTCATCACCTGTAAAAGCATATTTATGCAATTTACATATTTTATAATATATCCATATAAAACCAATTTTAACAAGCAAGTCAAGTTTGCACATCTTTCCATCTGCTATCTTCTTTAGTTCTTGCCCCCTTTCCCTGGTCCCAATATATACTTAGAAATTATTGCCTTGTAGAAGTTCACTATTACTGTAACATAATTCATTCTTCTTCCCTCCTTGTCTCATTACATTTTATAAAATATATCCAGCATGTGAGAATAATAGAAGAGACTGGCTATTTTTAAGTGGTTCTCCAAATTCTTAGAGGTTCTATGGAGTCTCTGTAGGGGCTGGCATGGAGGTGGCTGAGGTTGAAAAATTTGCATTTGAAGGCTCTGGAAGTCTGAAGAAGACTATTCAACTCTACTTAGCCCAGTTTTTTCTAAATGTATTTTATTATAGAGCCTTTGCCATTCTTTTCTCACAAATAACACATATTAAAATCCTGTTATCTTGTGCTCTTTAGATCAGATTTTGGAAATTGTTCTGTATTGCCTTTTTAAGAATAAAAGGATCCTGTGTCTGTGTGTATGTGTGTGTATTATATATATATAATTTCATTTATATAATTTCAATATATATTTATATAATGAAATACAGTAGCTTTTTTTCTGGTCATCTAATAATATTTGTTCATTATCGGGAATTTAGAAAATACAGAGAATTGTTTAGAAAATATATACCTCATAATTCTACCCTCCACAATAACAGTTAATATTTCAGTATTATCATATAATTTTTTAATTTAAATATATACATAGTTTAAACAAGACAGGTATCATTCTGTGGATTATGTCTAGAATTTTTCTAACCTAATGCAACATTGAATATTTTCCTACATTAGCAACCATTTTTCAATTTATTTTCTTACTGTTTATCTAATTTTTAATGATAATATAGTATGAGAATACTCTTATTTATTAACCAATATGCTGTTTATGGATTTTTTTAAATGTACAAATTTATATTATTACAAATAATATTTTTGAGTAGAAACATTTACAGTGTTTGCAGTAGCTTTGATTATTTCCTTGCTGCTGCTGCTGCTAAGTCGCTTTAGTCGTGTCCGACTCTGTGCGACCCCATAGACGGCAGCCCACTAGGCTCCCCCGTCCCTGGGATTCTCTAGGCAAGAACACTGGAGTGGGGTGCCATTGCCTTCTCCGGATTATTTCCTTAGAAAAAAGTAATTTTTACATTGATACAAAATTTCTGGAAATAGATTATCAGTGTCAAAGAATATCCCAATTTTTAAGGTATTTTTAAAAGTTTATGGCAGATTTCAATAATAATAATCACATACAAGATTATTTTCTCATTTCTTTGTTTAAAAAGCTTTGTTGAATTGGTATGTTGTTTTACCCTCCCTTTCTCTGTTTACCATGAGTGCGGATATTTTTCATTATTTTTTTTTCCTCTTTTATTTAATGAAAAATCCGTAAGTGTCTAAATTGAACTTTTAGTATTAGATCCCTTCCATAGCCTGCTATGCAGTTTTTTGAGTAGCCTTCCCTTAATTTTTGTAGCTTCCAAGACTGCTGAATTAGTTTGTCCCAGATGGACTATATAGTCATCTAGGCATTTGATTTAAGGATAGAAACCAGCATTACTTGATAGATTGTATTTAACTTTATGAAAGGAAATCTTACAGTAGGAGCAGTGTGATTTGAAACAGCACAGTGATCAAAGTATTCAACAGTTGCATGTGCACCTCAGTCTTCAGAGTAGATGGGAAATTTAGGCACAAAAGATTTAATTTTAGGGATTGTTCACAAAGAAATTCCTTGGTAAGACAGGCGTGGCTTTACCAGATCCAAAGGAGAATTTAGTTCTAATTCTCTTAATTTTCCTTTGTTGCCCTTGCATAGATCAGCTGGATTACATTTACCAGTGACTTTTGGAATGTACACAAAGAGTCTTAGGATATTTTTCAGTTTAATGATAATTTACAGTTATTTGGCGAATGTCTATTTGAAATTGCTCATGTAGGTTTAAAGTTTATTAAGAATATCAGTGCATGTTAAGAGTGGTAACCTCTCTCTCTCTCTTTGCCGTTTCTTAATTTTTGCTGTCCTCTTCATTGTATAGTTTTGAATTTTGATTGTAGTATCTTTTGATGCATAGAATTTTTATATTTGTATGTAGGAAAAAAGTATTAATCATTTTTATTTATGGGTTTTTGTTTTGCTTTTGTAAATTTTATCTAAAATCGAAATTCATTTAAACTTAAACATTTTTTCAAATAGCTAATATGTATGTGAAATCCCCGGAGAAGGCAATGGCACCCCACTCCAGTACTCTTGCCTGGAAAATCCCATGGACGGAGGAGCCTGGTAGGCTACAGTCCATGGGGTCGCTAAGAGTCAGTCACGACTGAGCGACTTCACTTTCACTTTTCCCTTTCATGCACTGGAGAAGGAAATGGCATCCCACTCCAGTGTTCTTGCCTGGAGAATCCTAGGGACGGCGCGGCGGAGCCTGGTGGGCTGCTGTCTATGGGGTTGCACAGAGTCGGGCACAGCTGAAGCAACCTAGCAGCAGCAGCAGCAGCATGTGAAATCCCTGTATCTATACCCAGAGATGACAACATTGCTTATTGAATAACTCTGACTTTATTTTTTCTTCACTGATTTGAGATAACATTCTTTATCATATTCTGGCTCACTCTGTATACAAATATACTGAACTTTTTATATGGTTTCATTATTCTGTCTATTCTTTTGTTAATCTTGGCAATTACTTTAATATCTGGTTTAGTGAAATCTCATTATGCATCTCTTTAAACATTTTCTCTCTAAACCTTCCTATGAATTCTTAACCAAAAAAAACCCCTCTTATATTAGTAAATACATCTTCATAATGACCTGAATGAATATCCTTAATGCCTAGCAATCACTACTCTATTTTTTAACTCTATGATTTTGTAATTTTAATATGCTGTATAGGTAGAGTTATATAATATGTGACCTTTTGAGACTGGATTTTTCGCTTAGCATAATGCCCTTGAATTCCACCCGAGTAGTTGCATGTATCAGTAACTTGCTCCCTTTTATTGCTGAGAGTATTTCCTGGTGTCAGTGTACCACAGTCTGTTTAAATATTCACTTGTTGAGGGGCAATTGTGTGCTTTCCATTTTGGGGATGTTATACATAAAACTGTTAAAAATTTTGTGTGCAGGTTTTTGTATGGATGTTGTGAGAGTTAATTTTATGTGTCATCTTGCCTAGGGTGTAGTGCTCTGTTGTTTGGTCAAACACCAGCCTAAATGTTTCTCTGATGTATTTTTTAGATATGACTGACCTTTAAGCCAGCAATTTTTTTGAACAAACCATATTACCCTACATAATACAGATGAGCTTCATCCAATCAGTTGAAGGCCTTGAAAGGAAAGACTTGAGATCCAGCCAAAAAGGAAGGGTTTCTGTCTATAGACTGCAAGACTACGACATCAACTCTTCCCTGGGTCTTCAGCCTGCTGGCCTGTTCTTAATGTTTCATATTTGCTAGCCCCGACAATCATATGGCCCAGTTTCTCAAAATAAATCTTTCCCCCTCCCTCTCCTTCCCTCCCTCCCCATCTCCTCTTTGTTCTGTTTCTCTGGCGAACCCTAATACAGATTTTGTTACTGAGAGTACTTTTAAAGGAAGAGTGTCTTAAGAATGCATTTTCCAAATTTGTTCTGGGATTTCTCCAACTGGTCCCTTGATCTGATCTGATTTAAAGGTACTGATTCTGTTTTAAGTAGTAAAGAGAGTACTGGTTGTCCATGGCCTGGTGTGGCAATAGTGATATGCACAACATCACCAGGAGATACTCCTAATCAAATACTTTTTAAGAGGTGAGACTTTGGGTGACCATGTATTTTGACACCTGGTAACATTTTTTCAGAATAACAAGTTTCATGAACATGGCTGGGGAGAAAAAGGTGAACATAGGGATTTGAATTCCCAGCTCATAAATCACCTGAAAATTTTTCTGTCTTCCCCTAAAGAGAGCCTTATCTCTTGTAGTTTAGAGAACTGAGACAGCTGAGACCGAATCCAAAGTCTCTTCCTCAGAAAGGCTAAGTTACAATGCAAACTGGATCCCCAGCTTTGTAGGATGTCTGCTGTTGAAATGAGGGTGTTGATTGAGGGGGAATGGCTTCCTGAAAATTGAAATGATGACACATGGGAAGAGCCTGATGAGTTTGGAATTAGCATGACAGTGCCCAAGGAAGCTGCAGTGGCCTCCGCTGAGACAGCTGCTTTGTGACACACTCCTGATTCTCCTTAAAGCTCTCCTCCACCATCCCTCTGTTCTTCTGGACCTGAGTGGACTGGAGTCTCAGCTGCCTTGGACGTGAAGTACAAAGAATGACTCTTGAGGAGTTGTTCCATAATCCAGAAGAACTGCTTGATTTTTCCAATTTATATAGACCAAAACTTGGGGAATGTGTCTGGGAATGATTGTTAAAGGTATGGCATAGTGGCAGATTAGCAGTCCCTAACCTTTTTTGGCGCCAGTGACCGGTTTCATGGAAGACAATTTTTCCACAGACCGGGGGCAGGGGCATGGCTTCAGGATGATTCAAGTGCATTACATTTATTGTGTACTGTACTGTTATTATTGCATTGTGATATATAATGAAATAATTATATGACTCACCATAATGCTGAATCAGTAGCAGCCCTGAGCAACATTTTCCTGCAGCTAGACAATCCCACTTGGGGGTGATAGCAGACAGCGACACTCCAAGTGTGTTACTTATGTCCAGTCTATAATCTGGTTTTGGTTGCTGTCGCTGCAGAAACCCCTGCTTCACAAAGAGAGGATGTTGGACATGGAAGCAGATTTTTCAGTGCTTTTGTGCCCATCTCAAGATATTCTACCTTGACTTTAATCCTGAACTTACAGAGATTTGAAGTTGTCTCAAATGCAGTTTTAAGACCACCATCATTTGCAGTCTCAAGCAGTTGATCCTCTTCTAGCACAGTCGTTCAGTTCACCTGGCTTATTAATAAATGTTCTCAGATCCATTCCTTCCCAGCTTGGGGATCTTTTGTGGTGGGGAAGTAATGCTCTAACTCTTTTGAAAGCTGAGGTAAGGGATCATGCACCAGTTGGGAGAAAGAAGGCCCTGGCTCAGTCCCTTTCAAAATCTCTGCAACGTTTGAAACATGTCAAAAATCCCAGTGTTCACTTGTTGCCACCATAATTCCTGGAAAAGGAAATGGCAACCCACTCCAATTTGTTTACCTGAAAAATCTCATGGACAGAGGAGCCTGGCAGGTTGCAATCCAAAGAGTCACAAAGAATCCAACATGACCGAGCAACTAAACACACATAGAAGTACTAAAAAAATAAACAAAACAGTGCTTTCGTTAAGGTAATTCTTTTATATTTAAAATTTTTTTATGCTTATTTTGTAGATGTTTGGAAATGTGCTGAGGTATACAAAGTATTTGCCTTTAAAAATTTAAATATCCTCCCTACCTATGGTTATGTCTCTGTTCTGTATCCTGTATTTGTCAACAGTATGTTGGTTCAGATAATGAGATCTAAATTAAAAAAACTTTTGTTTGAATCTTGACTCTGCCACTTAACATCTCTGTGAATTTGAAATTATTCAGTCCCTCAAGTCTCAGTTTCCTTTTCTTCAAGGGTGGGGTTATAGAATGTGAATGGAAATATTACCTGTAAAATATGGCATAGTAAGCCTTGAATTAGTGGTTTTTCTTTTTTTTTTTTTTCCCCCCTTTTCCTGCCACAGGGCATGCAAGATCTTAGTTACCTGATAAGGGGTGGAACCCTTGCCCCCTGCGTGGAAGTGTGCAGTCCAAACCACTGGACCAGCACGAAATTCCCTGAATTAGTGTTAGTTTTATTGTAATTATTGATTAGACTTCCTAAAGGTGTGTATACTTTATTTTAGTCCTCCACCCTCACCAAATCTAAGAAAAAGTTCTTAAATTCTTGTATTGTTTGTAATCGTAAGTAATTGATGCTTTTATCTTTATTATTTCTACTGCTTTCTTTAGGGCTATTTTATGCCTTCTTTTTAAAACTTCTTTAATTGAATGTTTCATCCTTTTATGATTAAAAAAAAAACCACAGCATTTAAGACTGAATTACACTTTCATTAGCCTCCAAGTAATATCAAGATATTTGTGAAAATATAAGAGATGGGGTATCAGACTCTTTTCACTGGAACTCAAGGAGATTAGAGATTGAACATTGTTTTGAATATGAGATAACCTAACTGCTTTAATAAGAATCCGATGGCATGATAGAAGGCTTAGTTTTCACTTGTTATAAACTTAACACTGCTGATATTTATCTTATATGTAGTATAAGATTATTCTACACTTTTGCCTAGCACATTTTATTAAGCCAAAATTTTCATTAACCTTTATCAGCTTTTGGCTCCTAGTGGGATAGTAACTTGCCATTATCTATGTTGAACTTCATTTTGTTTGGATGTGTTATTTCTTTCGTATTTTGAGATTCCTCATGTATCTTTCTTTGAATGAATTAGCCACCATGCTCAACATTCCTAACATCATCTACAAAATTAATGAACATATTCTCAGTTCCTTCATTCAGTTTATTGGTAAAGGTAGGAAATAACAGTTTATAGAGTTATTTTCTTTAAGCTGATTTAAAGTGAAAGTGAAAGTCGCTCAGTCGTATCTGACTCTTTGCGACCCCATGAACTGTAGCCCACCAGGCTCCTTTGTCCATGGGATTCTCCAGGCCAGAATACTGGAGTGGGTAGCCATTCCCTTCTGCCAGGTATCTTCCCAACCCAGGGATCAAACCAGGTCTCCTGCATTGCAGACAGATTCTTTATCATCTGAGCCACCAGGGAAGCCCTTAAGCTGAGACTGAGTCATTGAGTTTTGGATGTAATCTTCCCTCCTTTTGTGTAGATTTATTCTTCCTGTCTCTGTCCATATCTATATCTCAACACTCAGTCATGCCCACAGCTGTTTGCTATTCCCTGATCTTAGGTTGCTGGGCCAGAAAAAGAATATTCAGTTAGAGAGGGAGTGATTTATATGTCCTCTTTTGACAATAAATCGAATCACCAATTAGGGCAGTTGTGATGAACCAGAGAGGTTGGCACAAGGCAAAAAAGCAAAGCTGACTCTAATATCAGCACTCGCCTGAGAGATAGCCTGAGTGTTATGACCTGCCCTGAAGCCTAGTGACTTACTTGTTGGGCTTTGAGATTTTCATCTAGAATCTAGATTCTATCTGTAAGTTTGTAGATTAAATTAAAAATTTCGTGTTAGAGGAAACTATGAGCTTTTCCCAAGAATGCTAGACATGGTATGTGCTTTTTTGTCTACATAACTAGTCATTCTTTAACAGAAAGAAATCAACGACTCATCCTGAAATATTTCAGTGAGACATAACGATTATTGTTTGTGTCATGTGTTTTCCTAGATAATTAAAAGTTGGCATTTTGATAACCTGTACTGATCTTTTCTTGTGTCACTGCCTTGGTTGTCCTTAAAAAATAATAGTATTTGGCATTTTAACATGCAGACTATATTTCATTTACCTGAATATTAATGGGATCGTCATAGAAGAAAGATCACTTGTCAAAGCATGTGAATGGCTTGCTAGCTTGTATATGTGTTCACAGAATCCTTAAGTAGTTTATATTTTGCCAGAAGATTGTGATATCCTGCCATGGATTGGAAGTTCCTATCATTGGAAATAGGAGCATTAATGGAGCAAGTACAGGAAAAGTATTTTAAAAATTAATATAGGACCTTACATATGTGTTGCTGCATTTAGTAGTTTAGATATTTGAGACAGCCTCAAAGGTAGGCTCCAGCAAGTACTTCTTTCTTCTAGTCTGTTAGCTGAGGCATCTAGTATGTCAGGTTATCACTGTTTTTTAGCTTGGATTGCTGAAATTATGAAATGTGTTCTACTAATCCACTCGCATCTTCACTTCTATACCAGAGTGAACTTATCACGTGGTACTCAGTAATGTCTGATTCTTTGCGACCCCATGGACTGTAGCCTGCCAGACTCTTCTGTCCATGGAATTTTCTAAGCAAGAATACTGGAATGAGTTGCAATTTTTCTTCTCCAGAGGATCTTCCTGACCCAGGGATTGAACTCACATCTCTTGTATTCCCTGCGTTGGCAGGTGGATTCTTTACTAACTGCACCACCTGGGAAGCCATTTAGAGGCCCCATTGATTTCAGGATGAAGTTAAGATTCCTCAACAATCTTTACAGAGTCTTTCATGATTTTGGCCTTGCTCTCTATCTGGCTTTATCTCTAGACACTTTATAGTTTTTATTCTATTCTATTAAAATGTATTTCTCTCTTTTCTGTGAGTTCTTTTTTTAACCAGAAGTACCCTTTTTTCTCTTTGCTTTGCCTCTTCTTCTTTCTTATTCTAGAATCTTTATATCTTCATATTTTAGTTTAGGAGTCATTTCCTCCAGGAAGTCTCTATCTCCCAAGTCAAGGTTGGGTGCCCTGTAGTGCTTACATTGTTAAGTCTCTGGGTTCAGGAGCCACATTTGTCTTATTCAGGCTTTCACTCCTGTTGCTTAGTATCTATTGAATAAATTAAGGTACATTTAGTACTTCTCATACATTTACACTGACAGAAAAGAGAACGTTTATCCCCTATGGGTACACAAGTTCAGTTCAGTCACTCAGTCGTGTCCAACTCTTTGTGACCCCATGAACCGCAGGATGCCAGGCCTCCCTGTCCATCACCAACTCCCAGAGTCCACCCAAACCCATGTCCATTGAGTCAGTGATGCCATCCGACCATCTCATCCTCTGTCATCCCCTTCTCCTCCTGCTTTCAATCTTTCCCAGCATCAGGGTCTTTTCGAATGAGTCAGCTCTTCGCATCAGGCCAGAATATTAGAGTTTTCATTTTCAACATCAGTCCTTCCAATGAACACCCAGGACTGATCTCCTTTAGGATGGACTGGTTGGATCTCCTTGCAGTCCAAGGGACTCTCAGGAGTCTTCTCCAACTCCACAGTTCAAAAGCATCAATTCTTCAGCGCTCAGCTTTCTTTATAGTCCCAACTGCCACATCCATACATGACCACTGGAAAAACCATAACCTTGACTAGATGAACCTTTGTTGACAAAGTAATGTCTCTGCTTTTTAATATGCTGTCTAGGTTGGTTATAAAATTCCTTCCGAGGAGTAAGCGTCTTTTAATTTCATGGCTGCAGTCACCACCTGCAGTGATTTTGGAGCCCCCCAAAAAATAAAGTCACCCACTGTTTCCACTGTTTCCCCATCTATTTGCCATGAAGTGATGGGACCGGATGCCATGATCTTAATTTTCTGAATGTTGAGCTTTAAGCCAACTTTTTCACTCTCCTCTTTCACTTTCACTTGCTAAAAGTGTTAAAGCTTCATTGTTTTGAATATTATTTGTTTAATTACAAAAATTTTCTTTTGTTTTTTGTTATTGTTAATTTAAAACATAAAAAGTTTACTTACTAGTTAAATTATATAATATCTCCCTAAATCTCCAACTGAAATAGACACTACTGAAAGATATGTCATGGTGCACCGCCAAATTTTATTCTTCTTAGTTTCATCATTCCATTGCTCATCTTTTCCCTTTTTTACTGATAGATTCCTTCTTCAGCTATGTGATTAATACTGATCTTGTTACTGGTGACTTGGTTAACTTCCAGAACCACTCCTTATTCTGAAAACATTTTTAACTGAAATTAGTCCCTACTTTAATGATTTGAAGGTTGAATTCACAGCCTCTAAGGACCAAGACTGAAACTGCTGCCTGTTTCATTCTGCTCCAACACGAGGTTGCATTTATGCAAGAGGAATCAGTTCTGGAGATTGAATGTATAGCAATGTGACTGAAATTATTGATACTGTGTTGTATACCTGGCAACAGATCATAATGTGTTCTCACCACAAATACCCACAAAAGATGATGACTATCTGCGGTGATGGATGTATCAGTTAGCTTGTTTGTGGTGAATATTCATAGTTGTACCTTAAATATATACAGTTTTCAGTTGTCAACTGTGCCTCAGTAAAGTTGGAAAAAATATAATATGAAAAAATTTAAAGAAGAGAACTAGTTGACATAGTATTAAAATATAGGAGGAAGTTCTTAGATGTGAAAGAAACTGGTTTGTATTTATCAGAATTCAATGGTTTAGAATTAAAGTCTGAAATAAGCATATCTGAAACTATTTGACATGAGTTTGACTTTAACTAGAAGGATTCTCCTGCAGCTGGCATTGTGTTGAAGTTTCAGAATCTTGTCAATGAAGATCTTACTGAAAAGGAAGGACTAATAGTCATTGAAAAAGTAAAAGGGGAAGAAGTGACCTTATCTGTTGTCCATACCATTTGAGATTCAGACAGTTTTGGAGGAATTCATACATATTGAATAGAGAAAAACTTTGAAGCAGGTTACTCTTCTTTGTTGTTTAAAAGAATGTCTGTGCTTTGCTGTTGGGTGATTTACCAGGAAAAAAGTTTTTTGTAATCTAAATTTCATTGGAATTATAATTTTGAAGCTTCAGTCAAGACTGCCCTTGAAGAAAAATCTCTTTCAGACATAGAGCTTGATTTATTATTAACAAGTATTTCTTTAAATATATTATTCTAAGTATAGTAAGTACATTATTATCAAGCCTAAGTATTAAATGTAAAGTTTAAATATATTATGTATTTGGTGTTCCATACTTCATAAATGTTTGTTTTCTTTTTTTCAGTTTTTTAAAAAATTTAGTATTTTTTGCTGTTGTTTTGGTATGTGAACGAAATTTCAATTTACTACATGTTACTTATAGGAAATACAGATTTAATTTATTGATGGTTTGACATTTGAAACAAGTTGGGTAGCATCTATTTTATCAGCCTTGTCAGGTAACTGTCTCCCAGAGGCGAGTTTTGTTTCTAAGATCTTAGTCCGTGTCCCAAGCCCCGCTGTTGTCCCTTTAAATTACTCAGCAGCCAATTATGTCACGTATGAGTAGATGCTTTTTTAGTGATTATTTTTTAATAAAATCTAGAATTATAGATATGTATTATTCCTTTCTTTGATTTATATGTCATTCTTTCACTTTTTCATCATTTATATTGTAATATAAAAATTTCACAGAAGTTTTTATTTGTGGGAGTAACTGAGATGTTACTGAAGGAAATTTAAACAAAACATCAAATTAATCTTTTATCTTCCTACATTGTTTCTTGGATCTCTGATAGATGATCTGTTTCATGTCTAAACCAGAGAAAAATCAATGGAGGGGTTTTTCTGATTAAAACTGGGAAAATATTTAGGGCTTATTAAATAGGGAGCAATATTCTTTTTTAAATGAAAGTCGACTTCTTATATAGTTCACATTTTGCTCAAGAGATAGAATTGCATCTATTAAATGAATTATTTAAGTCTCCATGACAGTGTTGTTAGAGGACTAGTATTTCTTGCCCAGCAGCACAAATCAGCATTACATACCTTATGATGCAAACTGTAAGTTGTTTCTCTTTATTTTTATTTTTAAAAGAATTACTGTATAGGAATTGTAAGTACTTGTTTATTTTGTATTTGAAATGTAATGGGCAAAAAAGTTTTATAGTATTTATTTTGTAACCAAAAATGAATATATTTTGATACAAACTAGAAAAGAATATTATTGTATAAATAAATTTATATTCAAAGTGTTAGCTTAATAAGTAAATACGTCCCTTAGAACTATATTTCAGTACATCTTTTTATTTTTCTCATTAACTTTGTATAGAAAATGTTCTTTTGTGACAACAGAAAGTAGAATTTAAGTGAATTATCTAGTACTTTCAAAGTCAGAATGGATTTGATATAGTTTTTACTTTCTAAGATGATGATTTTTTGTTTCCATGACCAGTTTATCTATATAAATTCAAATGAATTTTACTATTATTATTGAAGCTTGTCTTTTGGCAAAAAGTGGTATTTTTTTAATTTACCTTTTGTAAATATGTATATATTCTTTTCTAAATATATAGTATAGATAACTGCAAAGTCAGTTCCATATACATAGCATAAATAATTATTAATCTTGGACAAGTGAACCTTTTCATATTTTCTGGTGAGGTACTATACCTTGTTCCCTTTTTGACTTTGCAGTATAGTCTTTAGATACTTCGTATAGAGAATCATATAGCTCACAGACACCTTCCTTATATTTTTATTGAGCATTACTAATGCCTGTCAGGCTTATTATTCTATAGAATACTTTGTTTTTAAATTTTTATTTTATTAGCTTTCAAAAATATCTTGAATAGAAAATACTATGATTCCAGTTTTATAATTTGTATATTTATTTTGAGAAAGCTGAAATCAGTTCCTATATTTTAACATATATACAAAGCTAATCCGTGAAATGTTTTCTCATAATGTATGTACTAAGCTATGTTATTTGATCACATGGCTTTCCCTTATTTTTATATTTCAGGTTGGCATTTAAGGAAGCTGTAGTATTACTTGGTGTTTTTAGACCATGGACTCTGGAGTCAAAGTATCTGGGTTCAAATCCAGGTTCTAGCATTTCCTATATTTGTGACTTTAGACAAACTTATTAGTCTCTGAGCTTCAGTTTTCTAATCTAAAGACTAAGATAGTACGTAGTATTTATTATCACAGAATTGTTTTGAGCATTGCGTTTAAAATGAAAGATTGTAGCAGTGCCTGGCAAATAGAAAGCAGTAAGGATTAGCGTTTAACATTTTGGGAGCAGGAATCAGTGTGCCTGTATTCATATCAAGATTTCATCTCATTGAATAATAATTTTAAGATCTTGAAAATTCTACTTATGCTTATTGAGCCTCAATTTCCATACCTGAAAAATTAGATTGTAGTGAAGATTCAGTTTGATACTGCTTGTAATGCATTTTCTAAAGCAGCCCCCAGCAAATATTAAGCGCTCTTTAAATGTTTGATATTATTAATTTTGTTATTGGTTAGTCTTGGTTTTATTGTTTAATTAAATTTTATTCAGCAAATTTAGTTCTTTAAATGTATAATATTAACTTATTAACTTAAACTAATTAACTGTGTGCTGTTAGAGACTTTGAAGGTTCTCCGTTAAGAGGTAATATACATTTAAAATAGCATTTACTTGCCTGTAGCAAATGACCTAGAATGTTTGGAGAGAGTAGATTTATCTATAGATAAATTAATCATAATCTTAGAAATATTTCTGTGACTTTATAAGCAGATTCATGGTATAAGAATTTAGGAATAAATTCCATCAGATACTAAAAATATATTTTATATTAGTGAGGTTTGAGTTTGTGTAATTTTATGTAACTTTTTTGATGGTGTATCATATTCATATCTTCAGGGTGATTTCAGTGTATTGTTCCATCTCAGTTTTATGGACAAGTGGGATTATCAAATAATAATTAAAAATTATCTCAATCCTGACATAAGGGTGAAAAAGTAAAAGTCTTTTTAATATTTTCTGTTAGAAAATGTTATTACCTTCCTACAATTATATTGCTATTTTAAAATTTTAAATACAAAACGTTTTCCATGAATGTAGAGAATGGGCGTTTAGCCAAGCAGTGGATTAAAAGAGAGTTATATAGTATATTTGCCTTGTAAGTATAAGGTACCTTTCACCATTTTCTAGTGAGGAAAGATTCTGTTTTTATTTTGTCCAAATTAATGGATAGTTTTTATCTGAAAATTTGTGAAGTAAGAGATTTTCCATTAAAGCATAGTGTGTATCATTTGCCAGTGTGGTTTGTATTTAGTCAGTGATGTCTTTCACATGCAACAGATGAGCAAAAGGAGAACTCCCGACTCTTTCTAACGAACCTGGCCTTCATCAGAGCGCTATCATACTTCTCTCTTGACTGGACATCCACACTGCAGTAGCCTGCAGCCTTGCTAATGTAACGAGTCAAAACCTAACTTGCTACCTGCCTCTCTTCTTCCACTGAGTTCTCAGCTCCCATGCTCTAAACCACATGCCTTTACATTTGTATTTTTTCATTTTTTTAAATGATGTTACCATTCACCCAGGCTTCCCAGATAGCTCAGATGGTAAAGAATCAACCTGCAATGCAGGAGAGCCAGGTTCAGTTCCTGGGTTGGGAAGATCCCCTGGACAAGAGATAGGATACCCACTCCAGTATTCTTGGGCTTCTCTGGTGGCTCAGATGGTAAAGAATCTGCCTGCAATGTGGGATACCTGGGTTCGATCCCTGGGTTGGGAAGATCCCCTGGAAAGAGGGCATGGCAACCAACTCCAGTATTCTTGCCTGGAGAATCCCATGGACAGAGGAGTCTGGTGGGCTACAGTCCATGGGGTTGCAAAGAGTCAGATACAACTGAGCCATTAAGCACAGCACCATTCACCCATTTGCTCAAGCTAAAAACTTTAAAATTACCTTCAACTCCTCTTTATCCTCATTCTCTCCATTAATTCACTAGATTGTTATCAATTTTCTCTGAACAAATTCACCCCTCTTCTCTGCCATTGCTGCTACTGCTTAGTCCTCATATTTTGCCACCATTTACTCCCTACTGTTTGCCACGTTTTCTGATTATTTTAGGGAATATAGTTCTACAAGTACAAAGTCTGTAGGATGGTGTTCAGGGTTCTTTGACAGTTTGAACCTTGCTTTCATTTTCAGTAACTGTTCTGGCATACTTTTGATTTTTCCTGAACACACATTCATTCATGCATTTACAGATGTTTGTATAATGTCAACTGGTAGCATTGTGCTAAGTCCTTAGAGGAGACAAAGGTAAATAAGACAGCCATGACTGTTGCCCATTCATGCTGATAGAATGCCATGCGTGCTGTTCCTGGTCTTTGATCATGCTCTTTCATCTGCCCTTTACTCTTTAATAGAGTTCCTATTAATCTTTCATACCCTACCCAAGTGTTATCTCCTTTCTGAAGCGTTTGTAACTTGGCCGGGTAGTATTCCTTCTTTGTGTTCCAGTAGTACTTTGTATTCAGTACTTCTCTTGTCATGCTTGCTGTATTACACTTGTTTATAGATGACCTTTCTCCCTGGTTTGAATTTATAAGTGGGAAGGGAGGTGGGAAATGAAAGAGGAACACAGAAATAAGGACTGAGGAAAGGTGTAGGAAAAGGCAGGAAGGGAAGAAGAGAAGGAACACAGAAGTATGAGCAGTGGTTAAAAACACAGACTCTGGAGCCAGACAGGGCTCGAACCCTGATTCTTCTATTACTAGCTGGGCACATGGTATAATATCTCCATGTCTCAGTTTATAGTAGGGGTAAATGAGAAGAAAATTGTGAAGATTAAAAAGAGTTAACAAACAAAGTACTTGAAAGAGTAAATAGCACATAATATACGCTATATTGTTTTTATTAGCAATAACGAGCTTTCGTAAGTGAGGTGAGTTATGTTTCCTCCTTCATGTAGTCTTCTAAGAGATGGGAGATTTTTTTTTTAATTTTATTTATTTATTTATTTTTAACACCAAAAACATTTTGTGTTGGGGTATAGCCTATTAACAGTGTTCTGATAGTTTCAGGTGAACAGTGAAGGGACTCAGCCATACGGGATGGGAGATTTTTAAGCTGCTCATTATTATAGCTAATGCTGTGTTCACTTAAGACATCACATTTCCGAGTGTGCTTTGGGCCTGCGCTGAAAGGGGAGCTCCTACCCACATGTGCTGTTTACAGTGTAATACTGAATATGGTCACACTGAGTGTTTCGTGTTTTCACACCAGATTCTGTCCTGCTGTGATCTTCCTCGCTTTCAGATGCGCTGATGATAATTCTTCTGACTTTATTTTTACCTCAACCTTCAGGCTTAATGCATATCACTGTTTCATGTCATATGCCTTAGATTCTTTTATTAAACTATGTTCTCTCTCCTGACTATTCTCCTGCCTGAGAATGAGACGGAAAGGGCTAATGTCTAGGCATAGCGTCTTGGTTCTGGCAGCAGGATCTGCTCCTCAGCGCCAGGCTGCTATTCAGACAGCACTTCTATTATTCCTGCCACCTTCCCCCTCGAGCTCATCACCCCTCCCTTGGAATGTCATTCTCTGCTCCATCCTCTGCTGCGGTACTGTTGACCCAGCTTTGAACAGACCGTAACGTTGCATCAGCTCCACACCTGGGATGCCTAGCTTTCACAGATGATGAGAAGCCGGGAGGGTAAAGCGCTCGTCATTGGCTGGTGGGTGACTTCATTTTTAACGAATGAGTTAGATGCCAATTTTCATGGTTCTTCAGATTAAAAAAGGAATTTTGGAGGAGATGACATTTTAGTCGCTGCTTGAGCAGTGCAGGAGGAAAGAGTACGGTGGTATTTGAGGCTTTGGATTCATTGTCTACTAATGCTTAAGTCAGGCGCTGAGATTACAAAAGTTTAGTTCTATTTAATTCCAAATGACTGGTCCCACACAGAGAGATAATGCAAAAGTTGAAAAGAAACAGATGACTAAGGATTGGAGAAGTTGGGGAAGGTTTTGTCTGTTCTCACTCCACCATATCTCCCTGGGTGATTTCATGTATTCTCTTGAGAACCTGGTTGTTCATAACGAAGTTTCGTGGCGTTCCTGGAATGCGCAGTGATACCCTGTCTCTTGTTTTCACATGCTGTTTCCTCTGCGTGAAGTAGTGTTCACTTGGCTAATTCTTGGGCTTCCCTGGTGGCTCAGACAGTAAGGAATCCGCCTGCAATGCGGGAGGCCTGGATTTGATCCTTGGGTTGGGGAGCTCCCTGGAGAAGAGAACAGCTACCCACTCCAGTGTTCTGACCTGGAGAATTCCATGGGCTGTGTAGCCCATGGGGTCGCCAAGAGTCCGACACGACCGAGCGATGTTCACTTTCACTTTTTTGGCTAATTCTTACTAATTCTTACAATATAATCTTGGTTGAATGAATCAGTGGGATTTGGTACAGAGAGAATACTTGGTCACTCCTGGCAAGGGGAGGAGGCAGACAGAAACACGGCATGTGGTAAATGGAATCATTTGATTGGAGGGTAGTATTGAAAAGAGGCTGGAGTTTTCAATGCCAAGTTAAAAAGTCCAGAGTTTGTTTAATACAAAAAGACCACTGAAGCTTTTAGAGATAACAGCAATAGAATATGTTCTCATAAATTTAAGTGCTTGGGAAATAAGTTTTTCTAAATCTTGTTTTAAAATTTTTTTAATACTCCTCAGTGGACTAAATATATGGTAACCACCTCTTTTATAGACTCATTTCTTGTAAGATTGTTCCCACATACCTTACAGGACAACTTTTAATATACTCTTCAATAAATTTTAGTATACTTTTGAATAAATTGAACAACTCTTTAAACTGTGCAATTTATTTTTCTCACAAACTGAACTGTTGTGAACTATGAAAATTTAAAAATAAAATTCAAATAAGGCAGCAATCTTAACACAATGTATAGGGGTTTCCTTCTTATTTGTAACTTGAAGTAGAATAAATGCTTACAGCTGTGACTTTTTTTTCCCTCTAGTATCTCCAGAGGCAGTTGGATTTTTGTCTGCTGTTGGGGTGTTTATTATCTTGATGCTGCTCCTTTTTCTCTATATTAATAAGAAGTTCTGTTTTGAAAATGTTGGCGGGTTTCCAGATCTTGGTTCAGGATACAGTGCAAGGAAGAATTCACAAGATAAAATTTGTAAGTATCATATCGCTGCTTCTCTTGTTTAGTCTATCTGCTGTTTATTACTTTATTTTAAAAATATGGTATACATTGAAAAGCTTGATTTTGACATGCAGTAAACTAACCTTTAGACATTATTCTGTGAGAGTAAAAGATCTGGTATGTAAATTGTGTTCAGCTATCTTTTTATTGCCCATGAATTGCTACTATATTGCATAAAAATGAATTGTATGTCATCATAGAATGACATTTTTATATACTTTAAGAAGCAGGACATATCTTATTACTTTCTGTGCTTAAATCCGTTGTCCAAATAGTTTTCTAGAGAGCTTTTTTCCCATGTCCCTAGAAGGCTTTTGAAAGTATTCACCCTTTAATCTGCTGTTGAATTCTCAGCAGTGGATAATTTTGTTGTTTAGAGAAGGTGGTTTTCTCTAGTAATTCAGTATACAAAATCTGATTATGAAACTTAGTGTTCCTCTTTCCTCTTTGGCAACATAGATATATTACTTAGTGTTACCAGATAATAGGAAAGATGAGGGCTTTGATATTGTTCTTTTTCTTATGAAAATTTTTTATTTTTTTAAGAGTTTTTAAGAGTTTTTTTTTAAGAGTTTTTAAGAGTTCTTTATTTGCTATTTCTAAAGACTGGCTTATGTAAATAATAACAAAAAAAAGTTGAAAATTGTAAAAGTGAGACATTAATTTAGAATTTCAAGGAACAATGCAAGAAAAGCTTTTCATTTCTTGTCCATGTACAAATGTTGAAGAGATGCTTTTCTCTTATATCTGATAACTTAAAAAGTGATAGCCTCATTGTTTATAAAAATCTTATTGTTGAATTACATCATGCAGATTTTGCATTAAGGAAACTGTAGTATTTTATGTGGTTTGGTTTGATTAATGTTTCTCATACTTCACTTCAGTCCTGTTGTTTTTGTTTTTTTCATCATTTGTGTAGAATAAACTGGTTAAAGAAACCTCTTTTAGTAGCCTCCAGTAATTCTCTGTTTTGGCATTTCTGTTTTTTCTTTGGTCTTATCCCTTTACACTCTGAAAAATTATTGAGGACCCCAAAGAGTTTTTGTTTATGTGAGTTATAGCTAATGATGTATATCAAATTAGAAGTTAAAAGCTAAGAAAAATTTAAAATATTTTTTCAATTTATTTTTAAAAATCCAGCAGTAAGTCTATTACTTGTTCATCTAAAATGTATTAATTTTAAAAACTGTATATTTCCTAAAACCAGAAAATATGTTTGATGAGAAGAGTGACATTGTTTTACATTGCAAATCTCTCGAATGACTGGCACAGAAGAAAGAAACAACTGGATTCTCATATCTGCTTCTGCATTCAATCCGTTCCATGGCCTTGGGAAAACCCAAGAGCGCCTTTGTGAGTGAATGAAAGTGAAAAGTTAAATGTCCTCTTAATCTTATTGTAGAAAGAGTTTTGACCTTGAGGATCTATTGGAAAGGTTGGGGGACCTTATTAATTTTTCTGAGGCTGTTTCTTTACTTGCTTATTAAATAAGAATAATATTTACCTCCTAGAGTTATTATAAGATCAAATAAGAAAAAAATTTGTAAATCACAATTCCTTACATGTAATAATAGCCACTCAGCAAATGTTCTCTCTCTGCCCTACCCTATTGTAACTTCTGCAAAATTGTTTAGATATATAAACAAATACATATTTGGGGGAGTATATGTATTGGGTGAATCCTTAATATAGTTTTTATTTTGAAATGGTATTGGTACTTTGTTAATAATATAGGGCAGTTCCCATACATAGACTATTAATAAGTTAACTAAAAAGTACATAATAAAAATCCTTTTTATACTTCTTCTTGCAGGTATAGAATAAAAACCCAATAGTATTTGAGGGAAAAATACTGTCTTGCTGCTGTCATGACAGCTGTGGAGTGGGAAAAAATGTCGTTACGTTTAAACCAAGTGGTTTGATTTTTTTTTTTTGAAGCATCTTTTACTTCAACGTATTTCTTCCATTACATAAGCATTTACAGAAAGATTGAAAGCCATAATGTGAAATACTGATATTGAGCTAATGAATAGCACCATTTAAGTAAATGTTAAATTGAAATTCTAGAGTGGTTAATATTTTGAGAAGAGAAAATTCCATGATTGCAGCTTTTAGGAACAAGGAATTAGGAAATGGCATTTTTCAGAAGTTTTCAGCAGAATCTGCCTTCAGTGTCCTCTCTGGTGGACACGATCAGTAATGCTGTGGAAGATTTGACCACTGCTGTAGGAGAAGTCAGCTATGCATTCACTGACTCAGTTGCTGAACAGGTAACAAGCATGATAAATGGCTTTCGCCCAGAAGAGGAAAGCCCTACAGCCCCAGAAGCTGCAGATGCTTCTAAACAAGAAAGCACCACAATACCGGAAGCCTCCAAAAACACTAATTGTCACAAAGCACCATTCAATTTAGAGAAACGAGCAAATCGAATAAATAGCTATAATACTTCAGTTTCACAAAAGCAAGATCAAGGAATGAATGAAGGAGGAAGAGTTAAACATACTAATAATAGGCAGCAGATGCCATCACATTATCGGGAAACAGATAATGCTTTGAAAGGTGATTCTTCTTTGAAAGGCCATATGAGTGATGGTGGGGTATCAGTTGGCAGGCAGAATGCAAGTGCTGGATCTACTTGGCAAGAACTTGGAAGTACTGACGGGTGTAAAAAAAATGGATTAGAAATTTCTGGTAATGGTAAACATGACTTAAAGGAGGTAAGATATCAAGAAATGAAAGAAAATTACTTAAAGAAAGCTGAAACACATATTAAAAGTAAAGGATACAAAGGGAATAACTATTCAGGAAATGAATGTTCTGCAAAAGATATTTTGGAAAGCAGTAGACATATGATACAGAAATCCATTAAGAAGGAAGACTTATATCCAGCAGCATCAACTAATTCTAAAGAGCAGTGTCAAGGAAAAATCAAAGAACAAATAAATCCAACAAAATACTACAAAGGGAAAGGAGATAAAAAAACAAAGAAAAATGAAGCCATTTCTGCCAAAAAAGAAACAACAAAGAGTAAAGATGAAAAATATTTTAAGATAATACCAGAAAAAGGTGAGGTCTCCTAATGTGAGTTTGAGTGATAAAATTTTCTCTTAATTTTTTCACATTAGGAAAAACATCATCCAATTTCTTTAATTGTTCTCTGTACATCTGTATTTCTTAAGGCTTTCTTGAATCTTCTTATTGGGAGACATTTTTAAAGTCATGCAGTTTTTTCTTACAGTCCTTTCAAAAGCATGTTGTTTGTATTCCTCTGATTTAAGTATTGCCCTGGTCCCTGCATTATTTGGACAATTTTAAGGACCTTCATTTTACTTAATGCCCATTTATTGTACAACCTGGAACTCTATGGTTTTCTTAAGTACTGTGCATACTTTAATTGGAGTTTATTTGGTATGCTGTAGTTGAATTTTAAAATTTTGTGATTTTGTAACCTACCCTTAACCTTTTATACATGCTCTTCACATCTTTCCTGGTAAGAATCTACCAAATGTTTTATGTTTTCCTTGAGAGCAATGGATTTTTATTTTATTGAAATACATGCTTCAGAATATGTCTTTTCATTTAGCCATACATTGAGAGTTTTATGTGTCTTCTCTGTTTCCAGTGCATATACATGAACAATCTATTTTTATTCATGAGTTCTCTATGTACAATTAAGATTCCAACTAAGCAGTCACAGTTTTCATCCACAGTATTTGTGACAGTTTTCAAAACAATTAGCTGACAGTTAGCTTCATATTGCCAGTTACCACTCCTGGTTATCCCTTGAAGTGAAGTGAAAGTGGCTCAGTCATGTCCAACTCTGTGACACCATGGACTGTAGCCCACCAGGCTCCTCTGTCCATGGGATTCTCCAGGCCAGAATACTGGAGTGGGTATCTGTTCCCTTCTCCAGGGAATCTTCCCAATCAGGGATCGAACCCAGGTCTCCCACATTGCAGGCAGATTCTTTACCGTCTGAGCCATGATTATCCCTTAGTCTTTCTCATTTATTGTTGATCTGATCACAAGACCAGAAGTACGCTGGCTTTTATTTATAAAAGATACATATGGAATTTTTGTGTATATTTACATTCTCATAAAATAACAAAAAACTGAGTAGCAATAGAAATGCAGAAGACTGTTTCAGTTCTGCTATGTGACTTCATGTGTAATAGGAATCTGCTATTTATCAGTTATATGAATGATTTTTAAATGATATAATAGAGGCTGATCTAGGATGGATGAGCCAATTAAAAAGAAATGTAAATTTTTGGAAATATGTCTGTTTTGAAGTTTATTCTCCTAGCAGTTGTTTGAAATGTCAGATTCAGTGTGTGTTTTTTTTTTTAATTTGGTAGCTTTGGTTTAATTTTGGTAGCCTTATAACCTGAAGTAATAAAAATTAAAAGAAATAAAATTAAGTGAAATAGTTTACATATTATCTTCTTCATAAAATAACAGAATGGATGCTATTAAAAATACTTCACAGGTAGTAGTGCAGAATTTTAAATTTTGATCTGTTTTCATTAAGAAGCATGCTGCTACTTAAAGGAATCACATATCTCTCAAGTATTCTAGATTTTAATGAGTACTAAACTGAAAATCCCATGGACAGAGGAGCCTGGTGGGCTACAGTCCATGGGGTCGCAAGAGTCAGACATGACTTAGCGACTGAACCACCACCTCCGAACTGAAACATATCATGACTTAAAAATCATTTTGAAAATCATTTGACCCATATGGATTGTCCCTTCGTATGGCTGAACTGTGATACTACTAGTATTAATACCTGAGTCCTAGGTTCTGACAGAGCTTATAAGATATAATAAGAGGAAGAAGGGTTTCCTTCTCCGTTTCTGAATGCAGGGCTACTTTAGGTAATATTTTATAGTAGGTGAATTTCTAGCTACCCTCCTCAGAGCTCTCCTGCTACCTTAGTATCCACACAGTGCTAAAACCTGGGAGTCAGAATGCCTAGGTTCTAGACTAGATCTGCCATCATCTCAGTCCTGTCTAATAGAACTTTCTGCAGTGATGGAAAAGTTCCATGTATCTGTATTGCTCCATACAGTAACCACTGTCCACACCGTAGCTATTGAGCACTTGAAGTGTGGCTAGTAGCACTGGAGAACTAGATTTTAAATTTATTATTTCTACTTAATTTAAATAACTGCATGTGGCTGGTGACTAAGTATTGACAGTGCACAATGTAACATTAGTTATGATTTTACCCTTTGATAGTTTTATTTTACTGAATTAAAAAGTGGGACTTGGACTAGTGACATTGAAGCTACCATGTTTCTGACTCTAAACATTGAATTTCTATCCCATATTTTATACTTGTTCTTTGTCTCCCCACCTGAATTTTAAACTTTGATTCCTGTAGTGCAGATGATTTTAGCTGAGTATAATGAGAGAAATGTCTAGACTGAACTAATAACTTCTGACTGCTATGGTCTCTTCATCCTTCTAGAGTTGTTTTAGAATTCTGAGAAGGTTACATCTTGTCTAAACGAATCTCAACATGATGCAGTTTCAAAATCTTTACCTTTTAAGTAAATGATAATAATAACTAGTGCTTTTAAAAAAATATAAAATTAATTAATTTACCAGTTTGCCTTCTGGAAATGTAGTTTGAAATTGGGTATATGTAAGTAAAGTTTTCCTAGGAAGTCTGCCTTTCACAGATGTGTTAAGTTTAGTATATATGCTTCGAGATATTTTTGTGTATGTCTATAAACTTATACTGCATGGATGTGTGTATATATTGCATGTAGATGTGTGTATGTGTGTTAATTTGTTTTTTTAAATGAGACTATAACTTCTACTTTATTTCTCTTAACATTATATGGTAGGCATTCTTTCCCTGTGAGTGCTTATAAGTTCACCTCCTCGTTTTTAATGATTGCATAGTGTATCATTGCACAGATGTATCATAATTCCATTTTTGTTTTCTTTTGCTGTTAAACACAATTCAGTAAATTGTCTCAAATACATATCACTGCTCATCTGTTAATTATTTTTTTAGGCTGCATTCTTAGAAATGGAATTGGTTAATTCTTATAAATGAATCAAAGACTATACAAATTGGAAACTTTGATATATATTGCCAGATTGCTGTCTAGGAAAATTGTATCATTTGTATTTCAATCAGTAGTGTATGTCTGTCTGTTTCTTCATTCCGCTTCTAGTGCTAAGCAGTATCAGCTATGAAAATTTTGGCTAAGACGATGACCAAAAATGTCTCTTGTAACATGAATAATTTCAATCAGATCCATATGTATTGGCAATACTTAAACTTCTTTGTGTGCTACTCATGCTTTTAAAAAAATTGTGTAAGATGGCAAGCCCTATTATTCTGTTTATCTGTATCATGGTTGGAAAATCCCTGTGACTATTTATATAATTCAAATATGCAAGTCAGTTTTTTCTAGTAAAACATAAAAATCCAAAGCTTGAGCTTCTTAAATGAAAAAATATCTTTCTAAAGCTGAAAATTCAGATTGTGTATGTATATATATATATGTTTATATATATTTGTGTGTATATGAATATATATGACACATACATAAGTGTATAACATATATATGACTATAGCAAATTTGCCGTTATTTTATAGCATTAAATTTTGATCTGCTGTCCTTGTCATTCCAAATAGATAATTCCTACATGGACAAAGATGAGCATGGTTCATCCTCTGAAAGTGAAGATGAAGCACTGGGTAAATACCATGAGGCCTTATCCAGAACACACAATTCCAGACTACCATTGGCAGATTCTAGGCAAAAGAGCTATACCTGGGAAACGAGACAGAAATATAGTCCTCTCTCTGCAGAGTATGATGGATACAGTAGTGAAGCATCGATAGATGAAGGTAAGATAGGTTAATTATTTAATTTTTTTAGATGATACACTGTAGTATTTGATTATTTGTTTCTACAACTCTAGGCATCTGTGGCTGCACAGTAAATAAGAGATACCGCGATACAAGTCCAGTCACATTTCTGGGACTGGAATTTATTCAAATTCAAATCTTTGGGCTCAAGCCAAAACCAAAACACCCCAAACTAAAACACCAATAATTGAAATACAGTGGTAATTCTAGTGCTCTTTTCGCAATGAACATATGCCTAGCAGTCATGAGATGGTAAATGTGAATCTGCTGTTGTCTCAGATGGAATCGGTTCCTAAATACCCGTTATAGGAACTGATATCTCGCAGTGTTGACTCTGACTGCAGTGTGTAAATGCGTTTTCGTTCAGGATGGCCCCTAACACGAGCCAAACACTTCACGCAGCACGTAGCAGAAGAAATAATGACCTGTTCCCTGTAGAGGAAAACCGAGATAGGTTTATGGAGTGCCTGTACTGTGGTGTACTAGGTCTTAGAGGGACTGAAGGAGTTTTCAAGGATTATTTTGTCTCTAATTGATTTTTGCCTCACATGCAGACATTGACATTTGAACTCAACCTACATAGAAGATACAAGTCCACTTTCACACATTTTTATATCTTTCTAAATGAGAAATGAAAAAGTTTTGCTATTACTTAACAGCATTTTTCCTTCCACATTTAAGTAAGTTGTTCAGGTACTTGATACAATGTGTGTCTACTCCTAGTAATTATTATGTATGTGCCCAGATATGAAGAAAAGAGCAATATATTTTAAATAGCACTTTTATTATTGTATCAGACACAAACTAACCTTAATTTTATAGCTGTGACTTGTGTTTTGGGACCTGTTACTATTGATGACTTGCCCTGGCACATACACTTGTCAAAAGCACTAAATCATTTACTTTTGTATTTGGCTTAATGCTAACTGAAGATTGGTATATATACCTCCCTTTTATTTCTGCTAGTATATAGGTACAGTAAGAAAATAAATATAGAAAGCTCATTATGAGATGTTTGGGAAGAAACAAAAAATATTAGACATGGACTCTACCCACAGAAATACCTTCCTTAATACTAGAGAAAATAAGATACGTGTTTACAGCGGTAACTAAATAATGCAAAAATGGCAAAGCCAGTCCCCAACTTATGTAAACCCTGGCTCATGAATAGTAGAACAGAAAGAGAATGGGTCTTAAAGCCTGATCCTTGTGCATATTCTGACCCTGTGAAACCTTGAGCAGTGTAGCTAATAGTCTGTAGGTTTGTTTCATTGTCTCTCAGTGTGGATAATAACTTGCTGATGGGGTTGTCATGGGCAGTAAATGTCGTGTGTGGTGTTCTTAGCATAGCGTCTGATGCCTGACTGGTGAGTGATCAGTAAACGGTAGTCACGGTTGTGGTTGGTGAAACAGTGATGGTGATGAGAGTGAGTAGCCACAAGCAAGCTATGAGTGTGTAATATGTGACTCGATGCTTTCCTTTTTGCAGCTTCAGCTTAGGCTTTTTTCTCTACTCATTCCTTCTTGCCCTGCAGTTCTGTGCTGGTTTGACTGCTTCTTCCCACCAGTCCTGTTACTCTCCCGTGGCTCAGCAGTTTGGGGAAAGCAGGAAAGAGAGCAACATAACCTCAGTGGCCCTTCTGTTCCCACCCTTCCCTCTGGAATCACCTCTCATTTCTCTTCACCCGTGTATTTAGGACTCACTTCTACCTTTCTACCATTTCTACCCTAAATCATTTGATAAAATATCCAGGAGAGATTGATCTTAGGCATTCTGAAATGAGATTTACTTATTTCATAAGCATTTGTTGAAAGCTTTTTATGTGCCGTACTAGATCCTGTGGATGTAAATAAAAGCATTTTATAAAAAATTATCTAAAAGATGAATCAAAGCAAGCTTGTTTTAAGGAGCCCCCAGACTGGAGGAGGATGACCTGTGCGTACATGTGTAGTGTTGTGTGGTAAGAGGTCTGTTCATTACAAGAATAGCGTCGTGTAGAAATACAGAGGAGGCGGTGACTGAGACTGTGGAGGTGGGGGATGGGGGATCTGCACAGGATGGTGAACTAGACTCGAGGCAGGACTGTTCAATCACCATGGAATAGTGATTGTAGGAAAGCAGAAGACACTGTGTTTCCGAGTCTTTAACCTAGGATCTGTGCTTGGAGAAGGTGCGGTAATGGGACTGAATGCCATCCTCAGGAGTTTGGATGTTGTCTTACAGGAAATACAAAGCCCTAGAAAGTTTTTAAACTGGCTAGTGTGACACTTTTAGGTTAGTATTTAAATACTGTAATAGAAGATGAATTGGAGGTAGGAACTGCTGAAGACAGAAGGACAGATTAGATTAACAGCCATGAGATCCTCATTAGCAATGTTAATTGAAGGACAGAGAATTTGAGTGACTTCTCAAGAAGAAATTGAGGGACTTCTCAGTATATCCTGGCGAATGACTGTATGTTATGTGTAAGGAAAGACTGTTTAATTAGTTTAGAAAGCATAAGAGAAGTAAGTTTGTGGGAGGAGATAATTTAGTTTCAGCCATGCTGTATTTCAGGTGTCTGTGGAATATCCAGGTGCAGATAGATACCCTTATTGTTAAAATGCTGGCACTGGGGTTTAGGATGGGGAGATGACCAAGTGATCATGTAAGGTAACGATCGACTAAGAAGATGGCTTTTTGTATCATAGATTATTGCTGATTGAAAAATCAGAGATTGCTGTGAGTCCAGAGTAGATTCAGGGGAGTAAGGGGAAGAATAGGAAAACTTGATTAGAGAGGGAGATTTCGGAGCTCTGGATTTTAGAGAACAGCAGTTTCAAGTGATAGTAAGTTCTGAATATGCCCACAGGCAAAGATGCAGAAATACACATAAAATGCTAAAAGGTTTTAAGGAAGGGAGCGAAATACCATCCGTTGGGGAAGGTGTGAGAGAGCTTCCTTGAAAATGGCAATAGGGTTCAGCTTTGAAAAATGGGTAGAAAGTTGGTGAAAAGAATAATAGAAGTATCTTAGAAGGAAGTTCATAAATGCCACAGTACAAAATAGTGAAATCTAGGGACTATTTCAAGAACAGAGAAAAGGCTTTTCTTAACTGTAACATAGATGTGTGTATGTGTTTATATAGATATATATATATATGTTTATATATGTGTAAAATAAAGTGGAAAGACAGACGAAATCTAAATCCTGGAGTGGCTTTCTGAGAAGTTTGGATTTCATTGGTTAGCTAGCAAGAACTCACTGAAAATTTTTCATCAAGGAACCATGATCAGGGATGTGCTTTAAAAAGAGTAGTTTACAACAGGAAGACTAGAGGAAAAAGTCACCAGTTAAGGAGGTCTTTGGAGTCATCTATGTCGGAAATGGTAAAAATCGGAATTATAATAATGGCAGTAGGAATATAAGAGGATAGGAGAGACCTTATAGAGACAGCATTTAGTGGATTTAGGAACTAAATGTGTTGGAACTTTAGAATGAAGGAAGGAGTGTCAAAAATGATCCTAGTTTCCAGCAAGTATGACTAGAAAATGCTGAGGTCATTAATATAAATAAATCCAGAGAGGGATGTTTCTTACTTGGAAGGTGGGGGAGGGGTGGGAGATAAAAGTGGTTTCATGTATATGGTAAGGCAGAATATTTAAGCAGTTGGAAATGGTTGTGGATCTTAAAATCATGAATGAGTTTGGGAGAAGGTTTGTCAGATGGTATATACTTAGCAAATAGAAACCAAGGGAAGTAATTAAATTGATGAGGGAGAATGTATGGAGAGAAAAGAAAGTCATTTCCTTTCATTAACAGAATTAAGGGTGTCACTTAAACAGATAAGAGTAAGTAACGGATAAAATGGAGAATCACCAGCCACAGCAGGAGAGTTTTGAAAGCCACACTGCAGAGAGACTGGGGACTGCAGCTCAGCCTGGCTCCTTTGTCCTTGAGAAATTGGTCAGTAACTCGCAGTGTACATTTGAGTAGGGTAGTCTCGTAGGTGAGATTGAAGGTGGTTAGGAGAGGGTAAGTGGAAGAGTGTTCATTTGCTACCTGCATTTTCATCCTACTTTTTCTCCCTTTATCAAGAAAAAGAGGTAATTGAAGGGATTTACCTTCTGCCTCCAACCCCAGAACAGTAACCCTCCTCTGGTATGTATTCGTGATGGGGGGGGGCGGTGCTTCTAATACCCACTTGGGTCTCTGCCAGGTGGCTGTATCTCTACATAGTTGACTCGGGAGAAATACTGCTCACTTCATGGCCGGTCACCTAAGAGGACCACTGAGTCCTGTTCTCTTGTAGGATTTGTTCATTTTCCTGAGATACAAGTAAAGAGATCAGCTGAATAGGTTACGCTTCTTGTTACTGATCTGACCCTTTATCTGCATACTATTCTGCATGTTTAGGAAGATCGGACTTGACTGATGGGGGTTGAGGTGACTAAAGGGAAGTACAAGGTAGAATGGAAGATAATTTTTAATGTGCATTTTTACATGACATACTGTTACCTCACTAGGGCTGGTAAAGAACCATTACCCTATTTCTCAACTCTGAATAATTCCAGTAGAGAAGCTTTGAAATAGCCAATACTGGAAGTATCTGTAAGAGTAGAGAGGGTCAGGGAGGGCCTGGTTAGGGATTAGCAGAGACCAGGGCAGGAGGACTTTCTGACCAGGTAGGGAGACCCTCCATTCACTGAGCTCCTACTGTGTACCTGACACTGTTAGCTTCTGTACCCATTGTCATATTTAATCGTCACTGCAACACATTGTGATACATAAGATTATTTCCATTTTACGGAAGTGAGAGGAGATTTTAGGTCAAATAAGTAACTTTTAACCTAAGGTCACACAGTAAGCTATAAAGACTACATTTGTCAAGTCCACTACAAAATGAATGATGCTTTAGTTTCTATTAGGTTATCACTGCTGCTTTAGTGTCCTCCCTAAGTCTCTTTTGTTTATAATTAATCTCTTCAGTCAGGTCCTTTAGAGAAGCTTATATATTACAAATCTGAAATACAGATACGGTAGAAAGAGTAAGAAAATATGACAGTCTGTATTTGTTGATCATATTTTCTCCTCTAGGTGGCCATGTTCATCTTCCATTTTTTGGAATACAAAAAGGGATAATATCACTAAGAAATTTTTTTGGAAAAAAGGAACATTAAAATAATTTATCAGATTTCCTTTGTTCACAATTTTATTTTACTATGTTCTTAAAATTAAGATTTTCTGATAATCCTCCTAATTTAAAAAGGTTTAAGAGTTAAATAGTAGGTTGTGATGTCGTGCTTAAGTTGGTAAGATAGAACAACCTTTGAAATTCTATTCATGCTATTTAGTACTTTCCATTTTTATATAAGAGAAGCCTTATTAGATTTTATATAAAGAAAAAACAGTATAAAATTATTAGAATGTCTTTTTGTTACTTATGGCCTTTTATTCTTAGTTTACCATAGAGATTATCAAGCTACATTTACATATTGTGGCAAAGCTATATTAAAAATCATATTTTTTTTTTTTGGTGAGTTAATTTTAAATGCTATTTAAAAATAAAATAATTTCCAGCATCACTTATGTCTTAGGGTACATGTAACCCATACACACACACACAGAGACACACACTCACACTTGCCACTCTCTTTCTTATGGCTGCTTCACAAGCTCCATGCTGTTGACTGATGTTTGCTTAAGATTGTTGGTGTTCAGCTGCCAAGTCATGTCTGACTCTTTTCTGACCCCACGGACTGTAGCCCAACAGGCTCCTCTGTCCATGGGATTTCCTAGGCAAGAATCCTAGAGTGGGCTGCATTTTCCTTCTGTGGGGGATCTTCCCCACCCAGGGATCAAACCTGCATCTCCTGCATTGCAGGCAGACTTTTTTTTATTGCTGAGCCACCGGGGAAGCTCACTCTTAAGATTAGGATCATTAAAGCACATTTCTTTATTCCCTTTATTTAAATGTTACTTTTAAAATAACTTAATACTTAAGAGTAATAAATTTTTAATATTTTCTTTAAGTGCATTTTAAGTTCTTTATAAAGATTGTTCTACTGATTTTCACAATTTCTGTATGAAGAGGGTAAGTACAAAAAAATTTTGTCTGTATTTTTCACATGCTTTTAACACAAACATTTTTAGTGTCTTAACATAGTAAAAGTGATATATATTACATGGTTTATTTAAATTTTTGGTAAGCATTTTTCTTGACTTCAGGTTTTTGTTCATGAAAATTTATCCTCTGAAGAATTCTTTATTGTGTATATGTGTGTATGTGTAGATGTATCTATACTCTAAATATGGCCAATTTGAGGAGAAATTGATCTTGAAGTCTTTTCCTACATTGTGTTTTGGAGATCTTTATGTGATGATGTCAGTTGTTACCAGTAGTGAGGAATTCTTTTATTGTGCTGCTTTTGCAGACCACATCTCACCTATAAGATGAGACGTCTTTGTGCAATTTAGTTAAAGGCATGGCTTGCCGGGTGGGTGAATTGGAAACCAGCAGTGCCTCTGAGCAGACAGCACACCATGAGCATATAGTTCAGGGAAGCAGATACCACCTGTGTTAGAAGAAAAAGGCATTCCTTCCTTCGGGTGTAAGATATGGCAGACCAAAGTCACGTTGTACTTAAGCAAACCCCCCTCAGCCAGGTACCTTTTTGCAGTGTACAGACTACACAACCATACACAGTGGTCCTAAACACCTGTTTTTATACACTTCCAATCTTAAAATAAGTTGGTAGGATTGCTGTGTTGAATGGATATAGATCTATATAGATCCTTCATAGTCTTATTTTTGGTCCGAGATACTTGTCAAGTAGGGGAATGATGGAAATTAAACCATAGACATTAAAGATACCCTTAATTGATTGATTCCAAACTGATGCCCAGACACATGCAACTTTACCAAGATCATACAGTTCATTAGCTGCAAAACTGAGGCTCTAGGTGTTTGTAACCAGAGAATAGGTCAGTGTCTTTTAAAAGAACTGCTCAGTCACGTGAGTAAATAAGAGATAACTATAAATTGAATGTAGGCTCCGTCCATTGCTAGAGGCTGAGGCATATCTGGGAAGTGGAGGAATAATGCTGATGGCAGTCTGACAGTTAGGGTTAAGGTTGGGACCTGACACTTTAATTTACAGGTTTACAGGTGTTAGTAACACCTGTAGGAACTCAGTCTCACCTGCATTTAGGGAGCATTACGTAGAGTCACAAATGGATTGACAATAATGTTATTTCTAAGAGCAGTTCAGTTCAGTTCAGTTCAGTTGCTCAGTCGTGTCCGACTCTTTGTGACCCCATGAATCGCAGCACACCAGGCCTCCCTGTCCATCACCAACTCCCGGAGTCTACCCAAACCCATGTCCATCGAGTCGGTGATGCCATCCAGCCATCTCATCCTCTGTCATCCCCTTCTCCTCCTGCCTCCAATCCTTCCCAGAATTAGGGTCTTTTCCAATGAGTCAACTCTTCGCATGAGGTGGCCAAAGTATTGGAGTTTCAGCTTCAGCATAGGTCGTTTGAATGAACACCCAGGACTGATCTCCTTTAGGATGAACTGGTTGGATCTTCTTGCAGTCCAAGGGACTCTCAAGAGTCTTCTCCAACACCACAGTTCAAAAGCATCAATTCTTCGTCGCTCAGCTTTCTTTATAGTCCAACTCTCACATCCATACAGGACTACTGGAAAAACCATAGCCTTGACTAGACGGACCTTTGTTGACAAAGTAATGTCTCTGCTTTTTAATATGCTGTCTAGGTTGGTCATAACCTTCCTTCCAAGGAACAAGCGTCTTTTAATTTCATGGCTGCAATCACCATCTGCAGTGATTTTGGAGCCCCAAAAAATAAAGTTAGCCACTGTTTCCCCATCTATTTGCCATGAAGTGATGGGACCAGATGCCATGATCTTAGTTTTCTGAATGTTGAGCTTTAAGCCAACTTTTTCACTCTCCTCTTCCACTTTCATCAAGAGGCTCTTTAGTTCTTCTTTGCTTTCTGCCATAAGGGTGGTGTCATCTGCATATCTGAGGTTATTGATATTTTTCCCGGCAATCTTGATTCGAGCTTGTGTTTCTTCCAGCCCAGTGTTTCTCATGATGTACTCTGCATATAAGTTAAATAAGCAGGGTGTCAATATACAGCCTTGACGTACTCCTTTTCCTATTTGGAACCAGTTTGTTGTTCCATGTCCAGTGCTAACTGTTGCTTCCTGACTTGCATACAGATTTCTCACTGAATAGAACATCTGCATTTTCCCTGAGTTTAAGCTTACCAACAAGGTACATCTCCTGGGAAACCAACCCTAATCAGGGAAGCAAGTCTGTGAGGTAATCTCTTTAAGGAAGTGGAAAATTTGAAGCTACTTCTGAAGACTAAGCCCAACATGGCTATCAACTCTGGAGCCCAGGAGAAAAAACCCTCACTTGTTTTAGAGTAAAAATTTAGTGGAAATTTTGAGGACAGCATGGTGGGAAGGCCATATCATGAAGGAGCCCTCAAGCCAGAGGAATATTTATTAATGTGGCCACAGTAGAATATATGTTTATTTTCTTTTAGGCACTGCTAAAGTCTTTGTATAGAATTTGATTTTATCTTCACAGAAATCTTTTGGTTTTGTTACTTATTTATATGTTTGATGAATTGATTCTGAAAAAAACCAGCATCTACAGAGGTACATTAATATGCCCAGTTTTCCGCAGCTGTAAGAGCTGGAGTCCACATCCAGGTTCAGTTGATTCAGAGCACAGTTGCTTTACCACCATAATGTACTGTCTCAGGTACTCTCCTGCCTATAAAAGAATGAAGGAACTTTTATCTTCTAAGATTGCTATCTCGTTGTCCCAAGAACATTTCATGAAGACTTTGGACTCCTAGCCAAATAAAGAACCCTACAACTGGGAAATACCAGGGGTTTGGCCTCAAACTCAGATATGAAGCATATTATGCCTCCTGTATTTAGCCTTTCTGCAAGTTGTTTGTATGCAGACTTCGTGTCCTTGGAACCTGGTACAGAAAGTTTGAGGAAATACTAGTGACTTGTTCCTTTACCTGTTAGGCTGATTTCAAAAAGGTCAGAGCTGTGTTTTGGGGTTTTTTGAGATACTGTGAAACAATAGTCATGACAGACTATTGTGAAAACTCACTTAGATAAGGGGAAAGATTTTAGGAATTGGTTCCTGTGTGAAATGTTTCAATTATCTAGCATACAGGAATCTAAAACTAGTCTCCTGTCTCCTCCAGACATGTTTGTATTAAGCATACCACAGCAAGAACATAAGGGTCTATGCAGGCAGCGTGAAGTGTCACATCTTAGGTTTTTTTTTTTTTAATGTTTGGCAGAAATCTTGATTGTAGACCTTTGCTTTAGAGTATATGATAGGAGATTTAGGAAGCTCCATCTAATATTGTTAAGTCTTTGTAACAGTCTCAGCAGTAATAAAGGTATCACTACTACTGTGATACTTACAGTTCTTGAAACTGTAAGAAGGCAACTGCTATTAATCTGGGCATCTCTGATAGAATAATAAACTAATCAGCTAATAAAGAGCTGCATCTTCCCTTCTGATAGACTGGTAGGAACTAAAACAATAAATACAAAGAAGTTAATGTCCTTCACTAATGTTCACCCTACCCAGAATCAACAACTGTTAATACTTCAGCGTATTCTTTCCAGAAATTTCTTATGGCTCTACTTTAAAACATTTATATACTAACATGTGAATATATCTTGCTTTTAAAATTTCAGCTTCATTAAGGTGGAGCGATACTGGTGCTATTGACTGCCGCCTCACAGCACTTCCCATCTGGAAACATGCCCTGGGTGGTGGGTGGGAAGGTAGGCGCTGAAACCCGTGTGTTTACCCTGGGAGTGGGCTCCATCTAGCTGTGTGCAGACAGCCCCGAGGGCCTGGGATGTGATCTTGGCTGAACCTTGGAGCCCGGGGTCAGTACATGCGTAGCAAGGCATGACCATCAGAAAAGACCTCAAGACAAGCAGTAATGACAATACAGATTGGGACAGAGCAATAGCAGTTCTCAGAGGGAAGTTCATAGTGATATAGGCCTTCCTCAAGAAAGAAGAAAAATCTCAAACCACTAACATACCACCTAAAAGAATTAGAAAAATAAGAACACAAAACCCCAATGTCAGCAGAAGGTAAGAAATAATACAGGATTAGAGAAGAAATAAAATAGAGGTTTAAAAAAACAATAAAAAAGATAAATAAAAGGAAGAGCTGGCTTTTTTTAAAAGATAAAAATGACAAGCTGTGACCTAGGCTCACCAAGAAGAAAAAAGAGAAGACCCAAAAAATAAGAAATGAAAAAGAAAAAATAACAACTGATACCACAGAAATACAAAAAGTCATATGAGTAGTTATATGCCAACTATTAATAACTGGACAACTTAGAAGAAATGGACAAGTTTCTAGAAACATACAATCTACCAAGACTGAGTCAAGAAGAAGCATAGTTTTAACAGACCAATCACTAAAACTGATAGAGAATCTGTGATTAAAAAAAAAAAAACTTCCAGGATCAGATGACTTCACTGTAGAATTCTATGAAACATACAAATGAGAACTTATATACCTATGCTTCTCAAATTATTCTAAAAGACTGGAAAGAAGGGAACATGCCCAAATTCATTCTGTGAAGCTGCCATCACCCTGACATCAAACCAGACAGACACAACAAAAAAGATAATTATAGGTCATTATCTTTGATAAGTATAGATGCAAAAATTCTCAACAAAATATTGACCAACCAAATCCAACAATACGTAAAAAGGATCATACACCATGATCAAGTTGGATTCATTTGAGGGTTGCAGGGATGATTCAACATATACAGAAAAATCAGTATGATACACCACATTAACAAAAGAAAAGACAAAAACCATGTGATCATCCCCATAGATGCACAAAAAGCATTTGATAAAATTCAATATCTATTCATGATAAAAACTCTCAGCAAAATTGGTATAGAGTGAACATACCTCAACAGGTTAAAAACCATTTACAACAAACCCAATAGCCAAAATAATACTCAGTAGTGAAAAGCCTGCTGAATTCAGGAACAAGTCAAGATGCCCACTCTCACCACTTCTATTCAACATAATATTGGGAATCCTAACAGTGATCAGACAAGAAAAAGAAGTAAAAGGTATCCAAAATGGAAGGGAGGAGGTAAAACTATCATTGTGTGCAGTTGATATGATACTCCATATAGAGAACCCTGAAGACTTCATTAAAAAAGTATTAGACCTAATGGATTCAGCAAGGTAACAAGGTACAAGATTAGTATATAGAAATCTGTTACATTTCTTTATACTACCAATAGAATAGCAAAAAAGAAAATGAAAAAACCAATTCTGTTTAAAATTATGTCACAAAAAATACTTAGGAGTAAACTTAACCAAGGAGACGAAAGATGTATATGTATGCTGAAAACTATAAAACGTTAGTAAAGGAAACTGAAGGGGCTTCAAAGGCATGGAAAGATATCCCATACTTTTAGATTGGAAGAATTAATACTGTTAAAATGCTCATATTACCCAAAGCAATCCTCAGATTTAATACGATCCCTATCAAAACACCCATAACATTTTTCACACAAGTTGAAGAAATAATCCTAAAATTCATATGGAATCACAAATACCCAGAATTGCCAAAACAATCCTCAGGGGAAAAAAAAAAAAGCTGGAGGCATAACCCTCTCAGACTTCAGACAAGACTACAAAGCTACAGTAATCAAAACAGCATGATTATGGCACGAAAACAGATATATACATCAATGGAACAAAACAGCCCAGAAATAAATCAACACACCTGAGGTCAATTAGTGTACAACAAAGGAGACAAGAATATACAATGGAGAAAAGACAGTCTCTTCAGCAAGTGATGTTGGGAAAGCTGGACAGCTACATGTAAATCAATGAAATTAGACCACTCCCTCACCGTTTATAAAGATAAACTCAAAATTGTTTAAAGGCTTAACTGTAAGACACGATACCATAAAACTAGAGGAGAACATAGGGAAAACATTCTCTGACAGAAACTGTAGCAGTATTTTCTTAGATCAGCCTCCCAAGGCAACAGAAATAAAAGCAAAAATAAATAAATGAGACCTAATCAAACTTAAAAGCTTTTGCAAAGCAAAGGAAATGAACAAAAAGACAAGCTATTGAATGGGAGAGAATGTTTTCTTATTTTAAATTTTATTTTATTTTTAATTGGAGGATAATTACTGTGCAATATTGTGATGGTTTCTGCCATACATCAGCATGAATCAGCCATGGGTATATGTATGTCCTCTTCTTGAGCCTCCGTCCCTCCTCCCACCCCTTCCCATCCCTCTAGGTTGTCACAGAGCACCAGACTTGGGTTCCCTCTGTCACACAGCAAATTCCCACTTGCTCTCTGTTTTACATATAGTAATATATATGTTTCCATGCTACTCTAAAATCATTGCCCCACTGTGTCCAAAACTGTTCTTTATGTCTGCATCTCTTTGTTGTTCTGCAAATAGGATCATCAGTACCATCTATCTAGATTCTATATATGTGTTAACATGTGATATTTGTTTTTCCCTTTCTGACTTAGTTCAATCTGTATGATTGGCTCTAGGTTCATCCACCTCATTAGAACTGACTCAAATGAATTTTTTATGCCTGAATAATATTCCCTTATATGTATATACCACAACTTTTTTATCCATTCATCTGCTGATGGACATCTAGATTGCTTCCATATTGTAGCTGTTGTAAATTGTGCTGCAATGAACATTGGGGTACATGTGTCCTTTTCAGTTATGATTTCCTTGAGGTATATGCCCAGTAGTGGAATTGTTGGGTCATATGGTAGTTTTATTTCTAATTTTTTAAGGAATCTCCATACTGTTCTCTGTAGTGGCTGTGTCAATTTACATTCCCACCTGCTGTGGGAGGGTTCCCTTTTCTCCACACCTACTCCAGCATTTACTGTTTGTAGATTTTTTGATGATGGCCATTCTGAATGGTGTGAAGTGACATCTCATTTGTAATTTTGATTTGCATTTCTCTGTTAATGAGAGACATTGAGCATCTTTTCATGTGTTTATTAGCCATCTGTATGTCTTCTTTGAAGAAATGTCTGTTTAGATCTTCTGCCGACTTTTTGATTTGATTGTTTGTTTTTCTGGTATTGTGCTACGTGAGCCACTAGTATATTTTGGAGATTAAAACTTTGTCAGTTGTTTCATTTGCTTTTATTTTCTACCTGAATGGGAGAGAATATTTTCAAGTGATAAAACCAGCAAGGTCTTAATTTCCAAAATATATAAACAGCTCATACAACTTAATTTCAGAAAAACAGTCTGATCGAAAAATGGACAGAATACCTAAATAGACTTCTCTCCAAAGAAGACATACAGATGGCCAACAGGCACATGAAAAGATGCTCAGAATTGTTAATTATTAGAGAAATGCAAATCTAAACCACAGGGAGATATCAACTCAAACCTGTCAGAATGGCTAGCATCAAAAAGTCTACAAATGATAAATGCTGGAGAGGGTATGGAGAAAAGAGAACCCTCCTATACTGTTGGTGGGAATATAAATTGATGTAGCCATTATGGAAAACAGTAGGAGGATTCCTTTAAAAACTAAAAATAGAGATAGCATATGATCCAGCAATCCCACTTCTGGGCATATATCTGGAAAAGACAAAGCATCTCATTAAAAAAGATACATGGTAGTCCACTGTTTACAAGACAAGCCAAGACATGGAAACAACCCAAGTACCTAGCAACAGACAGTTGGCTTAAGAAGATATATATATAATGGTATATTACTCAGCCATAATAAAGAATGAAATATTGCCATTTGTAGCAACTTGACTGAATCTAGAAAATATCATACTAAGTGAAGTAAGACAAAGACAAATATCGTGATATTATTTGTATGCAGAATCTAAAAAATAATACAAATGAATCAACATTCACCACAGAAAGAGACTGACAGATGGAAGAGAGACTTATGGTTTGTTTCCAAACTTTGGAAACTTACGGTTTTCAAAGGGGAAAGGGAGCATCTCAGGAAGGATAGATTAGGAGTTTAGGATTAACAGATACAAACTATTATTCATAATATAGAATTATGAATTTACTGTATAGCAGAGGGAACTATGTTCAGTATCTTGTAATAACCTATAATGGAAAAGAATCTGAAAATATATATATATTTAACTGAACCACTTGCTGTACACCAGAAACTAACACAATATTGTAAATCAACTATAATTTTAAAAAATTTAATGTGAAAGCTAGATGTTCCCTATTCTTGACCCCTTCACCCTTTCTCAGAGTTACTCTTAATAAGTTTGGTATATATGCTTCCAGTCTTTGTTTTCATGTTTTACATATACATATAAACTGTTCATAGAAAGTATACTTTGTGTTTTTAAACATACATAAATGGTTTCATCTTAGAACCATTGAAGGTATAATGTACCTTTTTCCTTGAGGGAAAAGGAGTTAACAGTGAGTAAAAGGAAATCCAGAAATATCAATTAATAGAACAGCTGGATAAGATCAAAATCTTCCTTTATTAGACTCTGAACTTCTTTAGACAAGTTACTGAGTCTTCTATTTTTAAATACCCCTTTCCTCCTATCCCTTCATGCCTAATGTAATCTGATTAGGCCACTAAGTAATTTTCTTAGGGTGTGTCTACATCCCAGAGTTAATTATTCTAAATTAATTTACAGTTCGTGGACCACTGGAAGAGTATTTACAGTTAGAAGTTTCTAAATTATTGCTTGCCTTTCTAAAACAAGAAGCTAAACAGGGAAAAGGTGGAAAGGAAAACCTAATCAGAGCCTTAAAACATGAAATCATAATTGTTTATTTATGGTTCCTCATATATCCTTCTTTCAATTTTTAGAGGTGATTCTGACTCTAATGCTCAGTTAAAAATCCATCACCGAGAAAGAGTGCAAATAGTTATAAATTCGTACTGGAACTGAGGAGTGTATCAGTGTTGTGTTGATGTCTTCTTGAAAAGCTTTATCATGAGGACAATAATTAGAAATGGATTAACTTCCCTATGCTGTTTTCCCAGTTTGCTCTTCATGTTTCTCATTCTGTACATTGTGTGTGGTACAGACTTGACTAGGCATTTGCACTAAATTTATTGACATGTTTTCTAAACGTGTTCACAATCCTTTCTTTGTAGTTTCTACTATAGCACAAGATAGAATGTGAATGAATTAAGAGAGAAAAAAATTAAGGCAGTTATGACAGCCTCAGCATGAACCAGATGTTTATGTGATAATGTCAGAAGGACATGTCTGCCCCTCGTTTGAGCAGATAATAATCCTCATTTGAATTTCAGAAGGAAAGGGAAAAGAGACCTGAGCAAATGCAAACTTTATTGGGCATTAAGGTAGACTGTGAAAGTTGAATTAGACTTCTAACTATACAAATCATACATCGTGACAGATAGTTACTCCTCCTGCTCCATTCATGGTGAATAATTACTGAGCTGTTTCAAAGAGGGAAGTATCAACTTAATTATCAGTTTTTGGTGAAATGATATGAGGTTCTATTTTAATTTTAAGATGCTGAAAAGTCTCTCCATCCTTTGGAAACTTGCTGCCTTTGAGAAAATATTACAACAGCTAGGACGTGGAAGCCACCTAGATGTCTATTGGCAGAGAAATGGATAAGAAAGTTGTGGTACATATACACAATGGAATATTCAGATCAGTCGCTCAGTCATGTCCAACTCTTTGAGTGTTTTCAGACCTTTATTCCAGAGATACTCCAGATGTGTGCTCTGAGATAGACCATGTGTTCTAAAGACATCTGTGGTTGACTCTGCCCTGAAACATGTACATGTCATTAATTAAAAATTCTTCTGTGTTAGGCAACAGCTTCATCTGTTTTCACAGATCCCTAAGCCACTTGAACTTCTGTGTAACATATGTCTCAGGACAGTGTTATCTAGTTAGATGCTCAGTATGTTGGTATCAGAGAGTATTTTAAATGGAGAGGTAGGCTTACTCTTGCCTTGCAGTGTATAGATGTTAAGCATTCTACGCAGAGCTATGTGCAGTCATCTTTGAAGAAAACTTACAAACGAAATGTAAACTGAAAGGACTTGAATTAGGTAGACAATCAAATAAAGAATGCAATTGGAAAGTCTTAATGAATCTGATCCCTTCCTTCCCTGGTGTAAAAATACATGTATTCATTCAGTCTAAAGAAATCAGTAATTATATTTTCTTTCTCTGCTATCTCCCAACTGCCCCCCCCAACTTTTCATGCACAACTATACAAATGTAACTCTAAAAAGGAATTTTAAGTCAATTGATGATGCATTTATGTTGAGAAGATACACCATACCTATATTAACTCTCTGGAAAAGATTTGCAACAAAAAGAAGATCATCTGGGAATTCAGTTCAGTTCAGTGGCTCAGTCGTGTCCAACTCTTTGCAACCCCATGAACCACAGCACGCCAGGCCTCCTTGTCCATCACCAACTCCCAGAGTCCACCCAAACCCATGTCCATTGAGTTGGTGATGCCATCCAACCATCTCATCCTCTGTCGTCCCCTTCTTCTCCTGCCCTCAATCTTTCCCAGCATCAGGGTCTTTTCCAATGAGTAAGTTCTTTGCATCAGGTGGCCAAAGTATTGGAGTTTCAGCTTCAACATCAGTCCTTCCAGTGAACACTCAGGACTGATCTCCTTTAGGATGGACTGGTTGGATCTCCTTGCAGTCCAAGGGACTCTCAAGAGTCTTCTCCAACACCACAGTTCAAAAGCATCAACTCTTCAGTGCTCAGCTTTCTTTATAGTCCAACTCTCACATCCATACATGACTACTGGAAAAACCATAGCCTTGACGAGACGGACCTTTGTTGACAAAGTAATGTCTCCGCTTTTTAATGTGCTATCTAGGTTGGTCATAACTTTCCTTGCAAGGAGTAAACGTCTTTTAATTTCATGGCTGCAGTCACCATCTGCAGTGATTTTGGAGCCCAAAAAAATAAAGTCAGCCACTGTTTCCACTGTTTCCCCATCTATCTGCCGTGAAGTGATGGGACCGGATGCCATGATCTTAGTTTTCTGAATGTTGAGCTTTAAGCCAACTTTTTCACTCTCCTCTTTCACTTTCATCAAGAGGCTCTTTAGTTCTTCTTCACTTTCTGCCATAAGGGTGGTGTCATCTGCATATCTGAGGTTATTGATATTTCTCCTGGCAATCTTGACTCCAGCTTGTGTTTCTTCCAGCCTAGCGTTTCTCATGATGTACTCTGCATATAAGTTAAATAAGCAGGGTGACAATATACTCCTTTTCCTATTTGGAACCAGTCTGTTGTTCCATGTCCAGTTCTAACTGTTGCTTCCTGACCTCCATACAGGTTTCTCAAGAGGCAGGTCAGGTGGTCTGGTATTCCCATCTCTTTCAGAATTTTCCACAGTTTATTGTGATCCACTCAACCATTAAAAAGAATGCATTTTGAATCAGTTCTAATGAGGTGGATGAAACTGGAACCTATTATACAGAGTGAAGTAAGTCAGAAAGAAAAACACCGATGCAGTATACCAACGCATGTATATGGTATTTAGAAAGATGGTAACGATGACCCATATGTGAGACAGCAAAAGAGAGACAGATGTAAAAAACAGTCTTGTGGACTCTGTGGGGGAAGATGAGGGTGGGATGATTTGAGAGGGTAGCGTTGAAACCTGTGTATTATCGTATGTGAAGCAGATCGCCGGTCCAGGTTCGATGCATGAGACAGGGTGCTCAGGGCTGGCGCACTGGGATGACCCTGGGGGATGGGATGGGGAGGGAGGTGGGAGGGGGGTTCTGGATGGGAAACACATGTGCGCCCGTGGCTGATTCATGTCAATGTTTGGCAAAAACCACTACAATATTGTAAAGTAATTAGCCTCCAATTAAAATAAATTAATTAATTTAAAGAAAAAAAAGAAGAACAATATAGCATTTCTTTAAACACTTCTACAACATCAAGTAGATAAATTGTGCTAGTTGTGCATATATTATTACATGGGTGTACCATACTTATTTAGTAATTTCCAGTTACTGACATTTAGTCTGTTTATTATTTTTCCTTATGGATAGGTTGTTCTTAATAATTCCTAAAATTTGACTTCTTTTCTGCCATGTTCTTTGACATTCTCTGTTCATTCAGGATACTGATTTGAATTCTACTGTCCAGCGGAGCTTTTTTTAATTCTGTGTTTATGTTTTTAGTAAGACGTTTGATGTAATTTGTGCATGCTCATGTTTTGTATTGTGCTAAAAACAATTCAAAGTGAGGTTCATTGTGAACTGCATTATAGTGAGAGCATTGTAGTGACTCAGAAGTGGTGATATTAAAAATATCTAACAACTGATATGATAATATTAACTAAATATAAATCGAGAGTAAGTAAAATTTGAATATAGTCACTTATTCTGTACCTAAATTAATCTATTATAAACCTACTTACAGAAGCGGTATAAGTTGTAGGAAAAACTATCGTAATTCTAGTAATTTTATACTCATTTAATTGTTTTTAAGAACAATTATTTTTAGAAATTGTTGCTATAATCTTCTGTTTGCTGCTGTTACCAGCTAAATGATATGCTTTTCTTAGCCATTATTTGACAGTGGAAGCTATCTGAAGCTCTTCCAGTTCTTTTCCTATTAACTTTGTAGTCATTAGTAGGCTTGAGTCTTAATAACTGGAAACTTTCTCTTCAGTTCAGTTCAGTCGCTCAGGCGTGTCTGACTCTTTGCAACCCCATGGACTGCAGCACGCCAGGCCTCCCTGTCCATCACCAACTCCCAGAGTTTACTCAAACGCATGTCCATTGAGTCAGAGGTACCATCCAGCCATCTCATCCTCTGTCGTCCCCTTCTCCTCCTGCCTTCAATCTTTCCCAGCATCAGGGTCTTTTCCAATGAGTCAGTTCTTTGCATCAGGTGGCCAAAGTATTGGAGTTTCAGCTTCAACGTCAGTCCTTCCAATGAATATTCAGGACTGACTTCCTTTATGATGGACTGGTTGCATTTCCTTGCAGTCTAAGGGACTTTCAAGAGTCTTCTCCAACACCACAGTTCAAAAGCATCAATTCTTTCGTGCTCAGCTTTCCTTATAGTCCAACTCTTACATCCATACATGACTACTGGAAAAACCATAGTCTGCCTTGACTAGACGGACCTTTGTTGGCAAAGTAATGTCTCTGCTTTTAAATATGCTATCTAGGTTGGCCATAACTTTCCTTCCAAGGAGTAAGCGTCTTTTAATTTCATGGCTGCAATCACCATCAGCAGTGCTTTTGGAGCCCCAAAAAATAACGTCTGACACTGTTTCCACTGTTTCCCCATCTATTTCCCATGAAGTGATGGGACCAGATGCCATGATCTTAGTTTTCTGAATGTTGAGCTTTAAGCCAACTTTTTCACTCTCCTCTTTCACTTTCATCAAGAGGCTCTTTAGTTCTTCTTCACTTTCTGCCATAAGGGTGGTGTCATCTGCATATCTGAGGTTATTGATATTTCTCCCGGCAATCTTGATTCCAGCTTGTGTTTCTTCCAGCCCAGCGTTTCTCATGATGTACTCTGCATATAAGTTAAATAAGCAAGGTGACAATATACAGCCTTGACGTACTCCTTTTCCTATTTGGAACCAGTCTGTTGTTCCATGTCCAGTTCTAACTGTTGCTTCCTGACCTGCATACAGGTTTCTCAAGAGACAGGTCAGATGGTCTGGTATTCCCATCTCTTTCAGAATTTTCCGCAGTTTATTGTGATCCACACAGTCAAAGGCTTTGGCATAGTCAATAAAGCAGAAATAGATGTTTTCCTGGAACTCTTGCTTTTTCGATGATCCAGCGGATATTGGCAATTTGATCTCTGGTTCCTCTGCCTTTTCTAAAACCAGCTTGAACATCTGGAAGTTCACGGTTCATGTATTGCTGAAGCCTGGCTTGGAGAATTTTGAGCATTACTTTACTAGCATGTGAGATGAGTGCAATTGTGCGGTAGTTTGAGCATTCTTTGGCATTGCCTTTCTTTGGGATTGGAACGAAAACTGACCTTTTACAGTCCTATGGCCACTGCTGGGTTTTCCAAATTTGCTGGCATATTGAGCGCAGCACTTTCACAGCATCATCTTTCAGGATTTGAAATAGCTCAACTGGAATTCCATCACCTCCACTTACTTTGTTTGTAGTAATGCTTTCTAAGGCCCACCTGACTTCACACTCCAGGATGTCTGGCTCTAGGTGAGTGATCACACCATCATGATTATCTGGGTCATGAAGATTTTCTTTGTACAGTTATTCCGTGTATTCTTGCCACCTCTTCTTAATATCTTCTCCTTCTGTTAGGTCCATACCATTTCTGTCCTTTATCGAGCCTATCTTTGCATGAAATGTTCCTTTGGTATCTCTAATTTTCTTGAAGAGATCTCTAGTCTTTCCCAATCTGTTGTTTTCCTCTATTTCTTTGCATTGATTGCTGAGGAAGGCTTTCTTATCTCTCCTTGCTATTCTTTGGAACTCTGCATTCAGATGGGAATATCTTTCCTTTTCTCCTTTGCTTTTCGCTTCTCTTCTCTTCCCAGCTATCTGTAGGGCCTTCTCAGACAGCCATTTTGCTTTTTTGCAGTTCTTTTCCATGGGGATGGTCTTGATCCCTGTCTCCTGTACAATGTCATGAACCTCTGTCCATAGTTCATCAGGCACTCTATCAGATCTAGTCCCTTAAATCTATTTGTCACTTCTACTGTATACTCATAAGGGATTTGATCTAGGTCATACCTGAATGGACTAGTGGTTTTCCCTACTTTCTTCAGTTTAAGTCTGAATTTGGCAATAAGGATTTCCTGATCTGAGCCACATTCTGCTCCCGGTCTTGTTTTTGCTGACTGTATAGAGCTTCTCCATCTTTGGCTGCAAAGAATATAATCAATCTGATTTTGGTGTTGACTATCTGGTGATGCCACGTGTAGAGTCTTCCCTTGTGCTGTTGGAAGAGGGTGTTTGCTATGACCAGTGCGTTCTCTTGGCAAAACTCTATTAGCCTTTGCCCTGCTTCATTCTGTACTCCAAGGCCAAATTTGCCTGTTATGCCAGGTGTTTCCTGACTTCCTACTTTTGCATTCCAGTCCCCTGTGATGAAAAGGACATCTTTTTAGGGTGTTAGTTTTAGATGGTCTTGTAGGTCTTCATAGAACCATTCAACTTCAGCTTCTTCGACATTACTGATCAGGGCATAGACTTGGATTTTCCCCCATTTAAACCATTGCTGGCATCTGTCCTTTTGTGGAAATTTTCTATTGCTTGAGACAATCTTTTAGTGAATCCAGACCATAAAAATCTTTTGCTTCAGTTTCAGAACTTCTCAGGGTGCTTCCTCCAGCTATTGTGATAGATTCATCCTTTCTGAATCTATTTGTGTTGATCTTAACGATATCTTCCTCTGCAGACATTTTTATTCTAAGGATAAAATTGTATTAAAAGTTTTCCCCTCCCTTGGAACTTTTAGAAAGTGATTCTTTTTAATAATACTACATATTTTTATTGAATATATGTTATTTTTCCATATAATTAGATTTTAAATTAATAGAAGCATTCATATTACACACATTCCATTGAAAGTTTCTAATACAGTGAAAATTGTGTAAGTTAATTTCATCAGTGTGAATTTGTCCACAAAACATTTCCTAATGTATTATAAAACCTTGTCAAATGAAGATTTGTTTATTCAAAATAATACTAAATACAAAGTAAATGCTTTTCCCAAATTAATTAATTTCTATAAAAATATGAGATGCTTTTAATGTGGTTAATTTGAAGTTTATTTCAGAATCACACTTCCATTTAATACATTTCAAACTTGTAAGTTTAGCACACTTTAAGGAAGGACATATCTTCCATGTGTGTTCATGTTTGTGTGGGGTTTTTGCCATTCAGATAAAATAAACTTTAAAAACAGTATAATGCTAGTAGCATTTTTGAAGGAGCCTCTCATATGCTTTCATATAAGATGAAGACTTTGAAAAAAGCTTCCTGTAGCTATTTCATGCCTCAAATATAATTACAGTTACATGAATAAACAAGAAGGGTTTTTACAAAATGAAAAAATTTCTCATCTTTCTGAACTTTGGTTTAGAATAGCATTTGGATGAAATCTACCCTGGTAATAAAATGTTAAGATTTCTTATTGTGTTCTTTCTGTGCACACATACACACACCCAAAATTTTTTCATGCACACATACACACACCCAAAATTTTTTTAAAAAGGAGGGCACAAGGAAACTTTTGGAGGTGATAGGTATCTTTATTACCTTGATTATGGTGATGGATTCTTGAGTGTATGCACATGTCCAAACTCATCAAATTGTGTATGTTGAATATGTACAGTTTTGTGTATCATTATACCTCTGTAAAGTTTTTAAAAGAAAGAAAAAAATTTTTTTAAAGTAGATGGTGCTTTAAGATAGCATTTTGGAGGTACATTCATCAGTAATAACTAGTAGATTCTGTGTATATGAAATCAAGTAAGTAAAATCATTATATTAAAACAGAAACTAGATTTTGTAAGTCTTTATGGGAATATTTTTTCTTTGTTTCTGTTATAGGCAGAAGATTCTCCAAGTAACTTTATAACTTGTAAATTTTTAGAAAGTTGTCATTATATTCTAATTAATTCTCAAATATTTTGCTGACTTTATTGTATGGTCTATTTATCTGTGGGAAATATATTCTTTTGTGTCTTGTTTGATAATACAAATTACATAGTACAAAAATTACTTGATTTGTTTTAAAATTACTCATTTATTGAATATTTTGTGTATTTTTTTTAATCCATTTTGTTGGTATTATTTTACATATAAAATTGACTCATTTCAAGTGTGTGATTCAGTTAAGTTTTTAAGTAACTTTACTAAGTGTTACAACTATCACCTTATATCATTTCTAGAACATTTTTCTTCTCCAGAAAGATCGCTCATGCACTCTTACAGTTAATCTCTGTCCTCACGCTTAGTCTCAAGCAGTTGCTAATCTGCTCTCTATAAATTTGCCTATTCCAGACATTTCATATAAATGGAAGCATACAGTGTGTAGTCTTTTGTATGTGGCTTCTTTTCTGAGCATAATGTTTTTGAGTTTTATCTCTTGATGTTGATGTGTCAATACTTTTTCCTTGTATAAATGTACCACATGTTCTGTATTCATTCATCAGTTGATGAACATTTAGTACATTTCCACTTTTTGACTCTTCCAAATAATGCTGCTATGAACATTCACATGCAAGTCTTCATGTGGTTGCCAGTAAGCATGCTAAGATCTTTGTGTTTAATACATTTAATCTTCACATCTCTGTAGGTTAAATAGTAACATCATCCCCATTTTACAGATGAGGAAACTTTAAACTTACGTTAACATCATACAACTAGTAAGTGGTGGGCCCAAGTATGTAATCACTTTCATTAGTGTCTAGTTTATCCTTCCTGTGTTTTTTGTTTTTGATTTTCAGAAGTAAGAGTATGTATGTGTTTTGTTATTCTCCCTTTGTTGTTATATGAAAGGTAGTATACATATATGTACATATACACATATTTGTCTGTGTATGTATATATGTATGTACATGTATATATAATTTTTTTTCTTTTGCATCTTCCTTTGTTACTTAATATATCTAGTAAATCACTGCATGTGAGTTCATAGAGATATCTTCCTTTGTTTTTACACCTGCAGGATACATTTACATAAACATATAGCATATTCAACCAGTTCCTACATATGGGGGCAATACCATTCAGACTACTTTCTTTTTAATTTTTAAAGAACTTTTAATTGAAGTATGGTTGATTTACAATGTTGTGTTAGTTTCAAGAATACACCGCAGTTATTCAGTATTTATACATATATATATATATATATATATATTCTTTTTCAGGTTATTTTTCCCTTATAGGTTATTACAAAATACTGAGTACAGTTGTAATAGTTGTATAGTTCCCTGGGCTACAGTAGGTCCTAATTTATCCTTCCCCTCCTTTCCTTTTGGTAACTATAAGTTTGTTTTCTATGTCTGTGAGTCAGACTGCTTTGCATACAATATTAATATCGTTTCATTGAAAGGCTAATCAGCCTTATATCTGTTATTTTGTTTCCTTTATACATAATATTATTGAGAGTACTAAGTATATCTTAGTTATTTTTAGCAAATTATTGCACTTTCTTGTCTGTTATGGTATGCTAACTTTTGGACCTTTCTGGATATATATATAGTAAAATTTCTTGGTTTGTATTTTGAACTGAAATTTATCAGGAATACTCAAATAAAATATTAACAATGACTTATTTAATTCTTTTCAAGCTCGTATCTGTTAAGTTACTCTTTAAGAACAGTTTATTTGAATTCTTAATTACAAAAATTTTAGTGTATTCAGGCTTTTGGGTTTTTTTACTGGTTCTAAACTATAAACTATTTAGAACCAATTTTAGATATTAAAAGCTCCTAAGCACAAAAACAATGGCATTCATAGGAAATTTAATAAAAAATAAAGAATTGACAGGCAGGAAGCATTGTGAATGGTTAGAAATTCATTCAGCACATTGCTCACAAGAAATTAAAGAGATATGTTAATTAACAAAAAATTCCACGTCTATTGAAAATTTATGTTTCCCTTTTTAAAAATCTCAATCCATAATATGTTACCTTTAAGTTTTAGAAGTGAAGTGAAAGTTGCTCAGTCATGTCCAACTCTTTGCGACCCCATGGACTACACAGTCCATGGAATTCTCCAGGCCGGAATACTGGAGTGAGTAGCCTTTTCCTTCTCCATGGGATCTTCCCAACCCAGGGATCGAACCCAGGTCTCCTGCATTGCAGACACATTCTTTACCAGCTGAACCACAGGAGAAGCTTTAGGCGTGTCACTACATGATAAGGTCCTTCTGTACAGAAAATGTATTCTGTACATTTTCTTACAACTTCCAGTATTATAATTTTGTACAATATCTGCTGCATGGCTCCAGATTTTCTTCATTTATTTGCACATAAAGGCATGCAGAGTACATCCTGAGAAATGCTGAGCTGGATGAAGCACAAGCTAGAATCAAGATTGCCGGGAGAAATATCAATAACCTCAGATATTCAGATGACACCACCCTTATGGCAGAAAGCGAAGAAGAACTAAAGAGACTCTTGATGAAAGTGAAAGAGGAGAGTGAAAAAGTTGGGTTAAAACTCAACATTCAGAACACGAAGATCATGGCATCTGGTCCCATCTCTTCATGGCAAATAGATGGGGAAACAGTGGAAACAGTGAGAGACTTTATTTTTGGAGGCTCCGAAATTACTGCAGATGGTGACTGCAGCCATGAAATTAAGTCGCTTGCTCCTTGGAAGAAAAGTTATGACCAACCTAGACAGCATATTAAAAAGCAGAGACATTACTTAGCCAGCAAAAATCTGTCTAGTCAAGGCTATGGTTTTTCCAGTAGTCATGTATGGATGTGAGAGTTGGACTATAAAGAAAGCTGAGCACCAAAGAATTGATGCTTTTGAACTGTGGTGTTGGAGAAGACTCTTGAGAGTCCCTTGGACTGCAAGATCAAACCAGTAAATCCTAAAGGAAATCAGTCCTGAATATTCATTGGAAGGACTGATGCTGAAGTTGAAACTCCAATACTTTGGCCACCTGATGTGAAGAACTGACTCATTGGAAAAGACCTTAATGCTGGGAAGGATTGAAGGCGGGAGGAGAAGGGGACGACAGAGGATGAGATGGTTGGATGGCATCACCAACTCAATGGGCATGAGTTTGAGTAAACTCCGGGAGTTGGCAATGGACAGGGAGGCCTGGCGTGCTGCAGTCCATGGGGTCACAAAGAATCGGACCCGACTGAGCGACTGAACTGAATGACATAGTTCAGATCAAAGAAGGCTAAATTACGCTACAACATGGAGTGAATTTGTTTCTCATCATATTCTAACTTAGTCACATGAGTTGGGAAATGAATACACTGTGGACAAACTTAATTCAAATCCATCTTTGATTATTATTGTATGTGTAACACAATTAGCTTTTCTGAGTCTAACTTAGGGGAAAAAAATGAGTTCATAAACTTGGAACTATGTACAGAAATTGGAATAGCTGACTTTTCATTAGTCACAAGGGCATAAGTATCCCGTTTTCTCCCTATCAGAGTAGTATTCTTAAAAATAGAATTATCTCCCATCCAAAAAATTAATTCCAGTTATATCGGTAGTTATTGGTTAGATAGTTAAAATTTAAATTAATTTTAAATTAATTCTCAGTTACCGTTTTCACTTCACTCTCACAAGACTTTTAGAAACCACCTCTAAACAAGGCTCTCTTCTTAGCATTTAGAAATACCATGTAGTTAAGATTTTTGATGCCGTATTTTAAAAGTGTTTTGCTCTTTTGCCTATAACTAACATGAATTTTAGTGGAAATTCTTCAATTATACATGTAGATGCAAAGTTTGCCTATTTTAAAATCACTTAAAATACTGGTATAAATTAGGCCCAAAGCCTTATTTTCATAAGTTTATGTTCTTTAAAGTACATCAAGTAACAAATATTACAAAAGTTGCTCTGATGTAAATTATTTCCAACATTTAGCCTAATGGAGCCAATGTCTCTTAAGAGCTTGCAGTGAAACCATGTATAAAGTCATCTCTAGGATATGAAATTAGATGAGAATTGAATCACCTGAGACCCCTCAAATAGTCCTCAATAGTTTTAAACCTGTGCTGCATGGGTGGGTCCTGTGGATCCTGGGTAGTGGTTTGCTCTAGGACTGAGAACAAGTGAGGGGTGGGAAGTGCAAATGGGCAGATGGAGGTCTCGCTCCTCATGTCCCACTGGTTTAAATAAATTGGACTTGATCTGAACATAGGTTTCTGTAACTAGACAGTTTTCTCTGAAAGTCGTTTTAATAGTATTGATAGGTGAAATCAAAAGATTGAAGACGTTTGAACATGAGGCTGTATAAACGTCTAAGTAAGTCTCTCCGTGTTCTCCTGTTGTTTAACACCTTCTCCGGTTGGTTATTGTTCTCTGTGGTCATCATGCTTTTTCCTGACTTTGTACCTTTGTTGATATTCTACCCAAATTTGGAATATCATAATTTTTTTTAACCTAGTTAGCTGTACATTTCAAAGCAAAGGTTAAGGCCAGCTCCTGCCATGAAGCTTTCTTCCTAACACTCCCACAGATTGATCTTTTTATTCTCACAATTTCCATAGCTCTTGATTATATTATTTGGGTTGTTCCTTTGTGACACACAGTAATTTATTTCACTTCAGTGCAGTGTGAATTCCAGTTTCTCACACAGTGCTCACAGGATACAAATTTAATAGATCAATAATTTTTTTATTTAACGGAAACAAAGTTATGAACCTGATTTTCCCAATTAAATCTGTTTCCCTCATTATTATGAAACATTAATTTTGTGAATTATTTGCCTAGTTGAGCTTAAGTGTGATTCTTTAACATGCTTTATGCTATTTCTCATTTTGCATTCATCTTGATTTGCCCGCAGAATGGGATGATAAGGCATTCATATTTGACAGCTATTCTCCTACTCTGTACCTTGGCAGCAGAGTACTCCCTCATACGTATGGATTTCTTTTGACTGTTTAGGGGTAAAGAGGATCATCCATCAAAATGTATAGAATATGTGTACTTCCTGTCTGCTCTCACTTAGGCGTTTAATCCTTTTAGTTTGTGCATCAGCACCTATACAAGCTACAGTGATGGTTGCGGAAAATAGTTTATCCCAAGATGAGGGTGTTTAATGGGACTTTTCTTGAGACATTTATTTTTCTGTAATTGGTAAGTTGAGGCCCAAAGATAGATTGAGAAGGTGATACTACTACATTCCCACACTCTGTCCTAAATCTGGAGCCAGCTGGCAGTCTGAGTCAGAAACTTGCCTGAGTGTTTATTACGAGGTGAGCGCAGACTGGTTCTGTTACCCCCAAATATTCCAGCTCCCACATGTCTGCACCCGTCTCGTGTCAAACAGAAGACTGAGACAGGAAAAGAAAAGAGAGCTGAGAGTCTGAAGTGAAAGATGGTATGTCAACAGCTGTTCTCCCTCATTGCACCTCTCAGTGGGCACTTGAAATTCTTGGGAGGCGTGGGGGTGTTTTTGAGGTTTCATGAGAAAGAGCGTGGAAGGCTGAAGAGGACATAGCCATGGGGCTGATCGGGCAGCCAACAAGCTAGAAGCTGGTCCACCTAGTCAGGGGGCTGGGGGCCTGGACTGCTGACCACAGCGGAGGGAAGGCGTGGCTGTCCTGTTCTGGGGAGGCTGAGGTGAGGCTGGACGTCACCCAAACGAATCATGTGCATCTCCTGTGAAGAAACCACCACATCAGCAAGAGCTGCCACCACTGGTCAGGACTCAAGTGAGGTTTGGGGTTCCCCACCACCTGCAGGCAGCCAGTCAGTGTGATACCTGATACAGGTATCAAACCCGGGTCTCCTGCATTGCAGGCAGACTCTTTACCATCTGAGCCACCAGGGAAGCTAAAATACATGTAATAAATATAATAGTATATAATGAAAACCTAGCTTTTTACATTTTTCCTTAATTAAATCCAACATTAGCGTTATAGAGAGTATATAATATTTAGTAATTTGGGAAAGAATTTGATGTTTAAGAGTTGATAAACTCACCCCTGCTAATCTGAACAAGAGTGTGTGTGTGTGTGTGTGTGTCTGTGTATCCATCCCAAATATTGCCAAGTTTTTCTGTCATGTGGGTATGAATGGGATCACATTACATTAATGCTCAAATCTTAGCAATTCCAGCCTTTTGTACTCATGCAGACACTCTGATCTCTTGCATTTCCCGTTCCTTCAGCTATTTTAGGGAGCTCTCAAGGGGTGCCATTTAGACCAGGTTGCTACTCCCTTCTTGACTTCTGTTGCTCTACACTGATCTTGGTTTTGCAACCCTAAACACATTGTCAGCACTGCTTTTAACTGTAGTAGTTGACCTTTACCACCATGGCACTCCGTAATGCCTGAGACATGATAGCTCACCATCCTTTTGCAGTGAGAAAGAGAATTCTCTTTTTGCATTATGCTTAGTTTGGGGATTCCTGGCTGAGTTATGAGCTCCAACGTGTTAACGGAGTCTAAGAGACTCTTCTTTCAGTTCATGCACAACATGTCTTCTTCCCAGAGCATGGACACATGGCTGCAGCAGTTCGGCCTGACAGATTCATCACCTTGTATGAGAGGGTCTCTTTTCCCTGACTTCAGGCCCTAAAGCTTAGCATGATTTTCTTTTTGTTGTTGTTGTTGTTTTAATTTATTTATTTATCTATTTTTTACTTTACAATATTGTATTAGTTTTGCCATACATTGACATGAATCCGCCATGGGTGTACATGTGTTCCCCTTCCAGAACCCCCCTCCCACCTCCCTCCCCATCCCATCCCTCCGGGTCATCCCGGTGCACCAGCCCCGAGCACCCTGTATCATGCATCAAACCTAGACTGGCGGTTCGTTTCACATATGATAATTTACATGCTTCACTGCCATTCTCCCACATCATCCCACCCTCGACCTCTCCCGTAGAATCCATAATACTGTTCTATACATCTGTGTCTCTTTTGCTGTCTCGCATGCAGGGTTATCTTTACCGATTTACTAAATTCCATATATATGCATTAGTATACTGTATTGGTGTTTTTTGTTCTGGCTTACTTCACTCTGTATAATAGGCTCCAGTTTCATCCACCTCATTAGAACTGATTTGAATGTATTCTTTTTAATGGCTGAATAATATTCCATTGTGTATATGTACCACAGCTTCCTTATCCATTCGTCTGCTGATGGACATCTAGGTTGCTTCCATGTCCTGGCTATTATAAACAGTGCTGCGGTGAACACTGGGGTACACATGTCAATTCTGATTTCCTCAGTGTGTATGCCCAGCAGTGTGATTGCTGGGTCATATGGCAGTTCTATTTCCTTTTTTTTGAGGAATCTCCACACTGTTCTCCATAGTGGCTGTACTAGTTTGCATTCCCACCAACAGTGTAAGAGGGTTGTCTTTTCTCCACACCCTCTCCAGCATTTATTGCTTGTAGACTTTTGGATAGCAGCCATTCTGACTGGCATGAAATGGTACCTCATTGTGGTTTTGATTTGCATTTCTCTGATAATGAGTGATGTTGAGCACTGCAGCTCAATTCCAGAAAAATAAACGACCCAATCAAAAAGTGGGCCAAAGAACTAAACAGACATTTCTCCAAAGAAGACATACAGATGGCTAACAAACACATGAAAAGATTTTTTTTTAATAGATTGTGTGTATCAAGAGTCCCATTGCTCCTCTGAGAAATTTGGATTGTCTCGTTCACTTCACCCTCTAATATTCCAGACATATTTGCATGTAGTCTTAGCTTAAGGTATCTCCTGGAGGCTTCTCACCCCTGATCAGCAGGGAGTAGAGAGTGCGGGAAGGTGGGAGGTGTGGAGAGGGAGGTGGGAAGTTGAGGGATAAGGGTGTCGTCTAACTCCTTCTATGAACTGTGTCTGAATCTCAGCTCTAGTCTGACTTTGGCCTCTGCGTTATCTGTATTACTGTTAAAACTTCATATTTGGCCTAAACTTACTTAAGACAAAGGCTTCCCTGCTGGCTCAGTAGTAAAGAATCCACCTGCAATGCAGGAAACGTGGGTTAAGTCCCTGGATTGGGAAGATCCCCTGGAGGAGGAAATGGCAACCCACTCGAGTATCCTTGCCTGGGAAATCCCATGGACAGAAGAGTCTGGCAGGCTGCAGTCCCTGGGGTCTCAAGAGTCATACACGACTTAGCAACTAAACCACCACCACTTAAGATAAATGGTTTGAGCCACCACAGTTGGTTGTACAGGTCTGTACTCAGCCCTCAAGTGGCAGACGTGGCTTCTCATCTCGCCCTTCTTATAGACCGTTACTTTGGTCAATTCACAGGCCCTAGTCTGCTTCCTTTTGTGGAAATGATAGGGTTGAGCAAATGACCAAAGGTTTATTCTAGTTCTCACACTCAGGTCCTGTGTTCCTAAGCAGGACTGTTAAAATTTCATTTTATTGCTTTTATAGTTTCTACTATAATATGTAAAGTGAGCTATGATGAATAAATTATATGTGCAGTTTATAGTAATCATTCTTTTAGTTCTTCTTTTGTTGGCTGCTTTTGTAAAACGTGTCATTAGCCTCTATGGCCAAATTAATATGAAAATACTTTCTTTGGTGCTATGTGTACTAAAGTATTATCCAAGGTAAGTTTGTAAATAAAAGAAGAATAATTTGTAAATATTTGTAAATATATACAAGTAAATATTTGTAAAGAAAAATTTGTAAATAAAGGTTGTAACTGTGTGCAAGAAATACAGAAATTTAAAGGGAATTTAAAGAAAGGAAAAAAAAAACGCTTGGTCCATGGTCCATGCCACTGTCCTCTCTAGGAATTGTTGAACTCCTCTCTTTTTGGGGGCACTTTTCAATTTGCTATTGCTATTATAATTTTGAATTTCTGTGTATTAGTTTATCTAGCATTAATTGGTTGAATTGCTCTAAAACTTTTTTTTTTCCTGCTACTTTCTTATAGAATAATTTTTGGACTAGTGTGGCTAATGGTGCCATCTGTAAACTCCTAATTAAATTCAGGTGTTAATCAGTGAAGACATCTTTGATTTATCCACTCTGTCATCTGAACTTTTATTTAAATTTTCCATCTCTGCAAGAAAACTGAAAAGATGTATTCTGTGTAACTGAACTAGATTCTGTGTCTTCACTGAAAGGCCTTCCATGCCTTTACAGTATTTCCCAAAGGCCTGCCATTTAATCTTTTTTTTCATTAACTCAGATACCATTGAATCCTTCTCACTATCCCATTAATTTCATCCTTTATATTACTGCACCTTGACATTAATGGACTGTCATTGCAGAGGATATTGTTTGGTATGTCTGTAATACTGAATAGGACTAATAGGAAATTTTTATAATTGAGTTGAGTTGCCTGAGCAAGGATGTCGTTCGTATCTGGAGGGTTTCTTTAAATGATGAGTCATATCTGAAGCCTGTGGGAGGAAGAATTATCAAAATATATACATTTATTCTGAAGAAGGCAATGGCACCCCACTCCAGTCCTCTTGCCTGGAAAATCCCATGGACAGAGGAGCCTGGTAGGCTACAGTCCATGGGGTCGCTAAGAGTCGGACATGACTGAGCGACTTCACTTTCACTTTTCCCTTTCATGCACTGGAGAAGGAAATGGCAACCCACTCCAGTGTTCTTGCCTGGAGAATCCCAGGGATGGCGGAGCCTGGTGGGCTGCCGTCTATGGGGTCGCACAGAGTCGGACACGACTGAAGCGAGTTAGCAGCAGCAGCATTCTTAGAAGAATTTTAATCCAGAGGCTCATCAATTATGTGTCACATTTCAGTTTATTGGCAAATATATTTATGTGTTTAGTGGCCTCAGAAATAGACCTTTATAGGTTAAGACCCAATTGTCTTTCTTTTTTTTAACTTTTTAAAAACCAAATATCCACTGTGAGGTGACAGAGACTCGAGTCTGATACTGTAGATATTTAGGGCAATATCTTGATATACTTAGCTGATAAACCTCAATTTAAGTTCAATAAAATCAGGGTTTTCTAAACCTAAGCCATTTCTAGACATATTACTAGTTATAGAAATTTAGTAGTGGGTTTTTTATTTAAGAAATTTAAATAAAATCAACTTTACTGATACTAAAACCATAATCTGAATTTAAGTGTAAAAAGAACTCTCAATTCACAGTATAACTTAGATCCTTGATTTTGTAATTTTATGTATGTTCCAGTTGTTGGCAAAACTTCATATAATTTATTGTTATATCATGAGCTTTGCTGTTTGACTCTTGTTCAGCTTTATGTCTTTCGCTATTTAGAATTAATTTTCTAAGACTGCTGTACTTGCCTTATTTATTTTTTCAATTATCTCTTTATTCAATAGTGTAAAGATCTATTATACAGTGGCTTTGCATTTTTGGCATCCCATTGCAGAAAGTATCAATTTGTCACATAAAAAGAAAAATTAGATATACTTTATTCATGTTAAAGTCACACCCTAGCTTTTTTAAAGGCAGCTTTGACTTAGATTTGCAAGCCTGAGGATATTGATTTGAATTATGCATGACTGTCTGGTGTGCAGTTGCATTAGCCTGCTGGATGGATAATGTAAACATGTTCTGAATTTTAAGTACATGGCAGTTTATGAGTGGCAGGTTAAAAATAGAACTAATAACCAAGTGCATATTTGGAAATTTGATTTTTACAGTGTAAAACTACACAGGGATGATCTCTGCAAATGGTTGGCTGCCAATATAATAACTTGTTTTGTATTTTATAAATATAAAATGTACTGTCTGGCAAGTGTACTAGGTCAGTAACTTTTTTTCTAATTTGTTAAACTTTTGATAGTAGAAAACAAAAACATAGTAATAAACTAGTGAATAAGGATTACCTTTTACAGATTATGAGTTGATTCCTAGGCATACCTGTCTCATATTTTTTTAAATAAAAAATTAGGAAGCTTTTTGTTGCTAGTTAATAGCACCTTACCACAAGTATTTTGAAGTTTACAAATGAAATGTGGCATTCTAGTCTCTTAAAATCTTATATGTTGCACTTCTATGGAGATTGGGAAATAATAGTCTTAGTTATGCTTATGGCTCTTGAATCTTATGTTTAGAAAGACCTTTCATATTTTTAGATTTGAAAAATTTTTGTATGTTTTCTTCTAGTATTTTTATGGTGTCATTTTGTACCTGTAAAGCTTTGATCCAAAAGGTGGATCTCTTTTGATACAATGACTGAAGTGAAGATACAGCTTTCTTCTTTTCCAAATCTCTAGCCGTTTATCTTTATGTTATTTACTGAACAATATAATATTTTAACTACTAATTTGACATATCACTTTTATCATATATTAAATTTCTTTTTGAATCTGTATCTATTTCTGAACTTTATTCTGCTTTAGTTGCTTCCTCTATTACAGTATGTAATGATATTCTGTAACATTATATTGTGTATGTGCTAAGTTAGTTCAGTCGTGTCTGACTCTTTGCAACACTATGGAAGGTAGCATACGGGCTCCTCTGTCCCTGGGATTCTCCAGGCTGGAATACTGGAATGGGTTGCCATGCCCTCCTCTAGGGGATCTTCTTTACCCAAGGATCAAACCCGTGTCTCTTACATCTACATTGGCAGATGGTTTCTTTACCACTAGGACAACCTTATTCTTCATCAAAATTTTTTCTAGTTATTCTTATACATTAATTCTTCCAAATGCACCTTAGAACAATTCACATGCTACTTTGATTGGGATCACATTGACTTTATTACATCAGAGGTATTTTCTTGATTTCTTTTTAACGTTGATTTTAATTACCAGTGTGAAGTTTTTCAGTGCTCCTTCTTTCCATTTCAAAATCTTTTTATTTTTGCCTATCATCTTTACTAGAGGTCAAATAATTTTCCTATGCCTTTGCTACTTTCTGCTTATGACCTCAGCTAGAATCAGTTATTGGCAATCACTTGTCCTTTTTTTTACTATACAACTTAATTCTTTCCATGATTTATTTCTTTCTGTTCTTAAACATCCCTGGATCTTCCTACATAAACAATTCCCATCCTTCTAATTTTCTTCTAATGTTTTTTCTTAAAATGTTTTTTAAAAGTCAACTTATTTGAGATAATTTCTTTCTAATCCTTTGAGTTACTCTGTACTAACACCCTCTTTCCTAATACAGTAAGTTCTCTTTAAAGGTTAATAGTGTATTCATATCTTCACTAGCTATTATTTCTAATCATTTGAAAGCTGGATTTTAACTTTCTCACTCTAGTGAAATACTTTGAAATTAATTTTGTTATTATGGTAAAATGTACATAGCAGAAAATTTGCCTCCTAAGTGGAACCATAAAATACCAGTATTTTGGGGTCTGGTTCATTTCCCTTAGCATAGTGTCTTGCTTTCAATTCTTCTGGGTATATACCTAGAAGTAAAATTACTTGATTCCGTCAGTTTTTACTTTATTTATTTTGATGCTCTGCCAATAGATGCTTGCATGTTTATAATTTGTTATATATTTCTGCTGGATTGACCCTTTTATTATTATAAAATGTCCCTCTTTATCTCTGGTAACATTTTTTGTTTTGTTTTAAAGTCTATTTTTCTAATATCAGGATAATCATTCCTGCTTTCTTGTGGTTTCTTTTGCAAAATATATCTTTTTCTAATTGTTTAATTTCACTCTGTTTGTATCTTTTAATCTAACATGTTTCCTGTGGACAGCATATACTTAAGTCATGTTTCTCTAAATCCAGACTGATAATCTTTGCCTTTTGATGGAATCATTTAATCTGCTCATGCTTAATATTGTTTGATGTGATTAGAATTTTATCTGCTGTTTTATTTTATTTTTCTTCATACCTCAAGTCTTTTTTTGTTTCTCTTCTTCTCCTTTAGCACTTTCTTTTGCTTGATGGGGATATGTATAATGTAGCATTTTAATTTCTTTAATTATTTTTTCATTGTATTATGTGTAGTTGTTTTGTTTGTTTGCCTAGCAGTTTAACATGTACATGTTAACTTATCCAAATCAACTTCAAATTTATGTTAGCTTAACTCCAGTGATATATAGAAATGTTACCTTTAGATAGCCCTATACCTTTTCCCCTTTTTTGTTGTATTATTTTTATACAGATATCCCATTAATGTTACAACCCAAAGAATGCAGTCATAAATTATTACTTTGCCCTTATAGTCATAGTATAGCTTTACTCCCATCTACCCTATTGTGCTGTTACTGGCAAATATATTACACATGTATTATATTTCTATGTATTATAGGACCAACAATATATTATATGCCTATAACTTCATAAATTGCTTTTTAAATAAGTTAGAATAAGGAGAACTATACATTTCTGTTGTATTTTTTAATTAATTACCTTAACCATCACTGTATATATTTCCTTATAGATTTGAATTACAATCTGGGGTCCCTTGCTTTCAGCCTGGAGAACTTCCTTTAGTATATTATTTTAGAGTGCATCTGCCAGTAGGCATAGTCTCTCAGTTTCCGTTTATCTGGGAAAGGCTTGATTTTGCCTTCATTTTTATTTATTTTCTTTTTAAGATAACTTTGCTGGATATAGAATTCCTGGCTGACAGGTTTTTTTTCGTTTAATTTTAAATATTTTATCCCATTTCTTCTAGTGTTTTTGCTAAGAAGTCAGATGTTAATTTTGTTGGATTCCCTTGTATGTGAAGAGTCATTTTTCTTAGGCTGCTTCCAGGATTTTCTCCTTGGCTTTGATTTTCAGCATTTTTACTATGATGTTTCTGTGCTTCTCTGCTTTTTCTCTCTCTTCTAAAAAATTTTTTTGAATATTTTTTCTGCTTTTTTCCTCTCTTCTGCCGATATTCCCATTTTGTGTGTGTGTTAGTGTGCCTAATGGTGATCCACTTTCTAAAAAGCTCTTCATTTTTCTGCACTCTTTTTTCTCCTGGTTTGTTGGCTTGCAAAATCTCTGTGGATGTAACTTGTGTTTATTTATTCTTTTTCCTGACAGTTTATATTTCCTGTTGAACCCTTCCAGTGAAATTTTTATTTCAGTTTTTACGATTTTCAACTCTATCATTTCTATTTGCTTGTTTTTTAAAGTAATTTCTCCTCTTTAATGATATTCTCTATTAGATCATACCCTCCTTTGTTTCTTTCATCATGGTCTCCTTCAATTCTGTGATGTTTTTAATAGCTACTTTAACATCCTTGTGATAAATCTGGTGTTTCTCACAGTTTCAGTTGCCTCTCTTTTGTTTTTTTTTAAAGTGTGTGATTCATACGTTCTTGTTTTTTTGAATGCCTCATAACTTTTTTTGTTGTTGAAAACTGGGAATTTTGTATAATACAGAAACTCTAGGTACTGATGCCCCCAGGCTGGGGGCTTGTGATTACTGTTTGCTTGTTTCCTTGTTTAGTGACTCACTGGGTTGTTTTAGTGAAGTCTGTTTCCCTGCCACAGTGTTCAGTTCTGAGGTTAAGCCAGCTTTGGGTAGGCCCACAGTCGCCCTGAGTGATAGTGGTTTTAGTAAGGCTCTTGTTCCCTGGACACACCCAGCTATCAAACTCCACTAGTTTCTAGCTGATTGCCCTGGTACTTATAAAAATGCCCTGGGTCATAAATTGCTCTATAAACTAATCCAGAGCAGTCTCTGCCTTGCTAAACTGAGAAAGAGTAAGAAAGGGGAGCAGTCTTGGGTCAAATACTATATAGACTCTTGTCTTTCTTTCTTAGTGACTTTTCATCGATATTCTTGAATAGATGTTTCTTCATTTGTAGTTCATTTCCAGAGTTAAACTTTTTTAAGTTTTTAATCATTTTCACCAGTAGCAGCGGAGAACAGACGAGTAGAGCTCCTCTTATTATCAACCAGAAGTTGGTCTCATAATAATTTGTTTTTAAATGAAATGTTTTAAGCATACAAATTAGCACAGATAATTTCATAATGATAACACACATTCTCTAGTGTTTTTAGATTCTAACATTCTATTATATTCCAAGAATTAAAAAAAAAAAGGAACCTTAAATAGGTTTGAAGACTTATGTTTAGGTATCATTATAATTTGGTGTTTATCATTTCCGTGCATTTTTTTTAACGTGTGTTTAAAATTTACCCTCCACTCACAGTGTGTAAGCGTTGTTACTGATCTTTTATATGTTCATCAACACACGTAGATGCCAGACTTCTGCACTTGTCAGTCTAGTAGATAGCATTCAGTGACGTGATGGAGTTCCTAGAAAGAACAGATAAGACAGAAAAAAAAGAAATGTGTAAAAATTTGTAAGGAAGAAATAAAATAGGCATTTCTGGAAAATGTGATTGTTTGCCTAGAAGAGGAAAGAGATTGTAGAGGCAATTATTAGAAAAGATACTTTATTCAGCATCTTTGTTTGTTGTTTTTAATAATTTCTAACAATTTGCCTCTAGCTCTGGCTAGGAACTTCTGTACAATGTTGACTGCTAACAAATGCTTCTTGATCCTGTTTTAAAGGGATTTCTTCTTATCTTTCCATTTTGTTATGTTTGCTGTAGATATTTGGAAATTATCACTTATTGAGTCACAGAAATTTCCTTCTGTTCTGGTTTTCTAAGACTAGTTTTTTAGTTATTAGTTGATGTTTAATTTTATCAATTGCATTTTGTGATCTTACAAGGTCACATGTGATATTCTGTAATATATATATATAGTATAAAACATCTTAAGCCAATCATCTTGATTGATGTCTTTTGTTGTTGTTTAGTCACTAAGTAGTGTCTGATTCTTTTGCAACCCCATAGACGGTAGCCCACCAGGCTCCTCTGTCTGTGGGATTTCCCAGGGAAGAGTACTGGAATGGGTTGCCACTTCCTTCTTCAGGGGATCTTCTTGACCCAGAGATTGAACCCACATCTCCTGCATTGGCAGGTGGTTTCTTTACCACTGAGCTTCTAGGGAAGCCTGATGGATGGCTTACGTTGCTTCTTTTACCATCAGTTCAGTTCAGTCCCTCAGTCGTGTCTGACTCTTTGCAACCCCATGGACTGCAGCGTGCCAAGCTTCACTGTCCATCATCAAACATCACCAAAACTCCCAGAGCTTGCTCAAACTCATGTCCATCAAGTCGGTGATGCCATCCAGCCATCTCATCCTCTGTCATCCCCTTCTCCTCCTGCCCTCAATCCTTCCCAGCATCAGGGTCTTTTCCAGTGAGTCAGCTCTTCGCATCAGGTGGCCAAAGTATTGGAGTCTTAGCTTCAACATCAGTCCCTCCAATGAACACCCAGGACTGATCTCCTTTAGGATGGACTGATTGGATCTCCTTGCTGTCCAAAGGACCCTGAAGAGTCTTCTCCAGCACCACAGTTCAAAAACATCAATTCTTCTGCGCTCAGCTTTCTTTATAGTCCAACTCTCACATCCATACATGACCATTGGAAAAACCATAGCCTTGACTAGACAGACCTTTGTTGGCAAAGTAATGTCTCTGCTTTTTAATATGCTGTCTAGGTTGGTCATAGCTTTTCTTCCAAGGAGCAAGTGTCTTTTAATTTCATGGCTGAAGTCACCATCAGCAGTGATTTTGGAGCCCCCCCAAAATAAAGTCTGTCACTGTTTCCATTGTTTCCCCCTCTATTTGCCATGAAGTGATGGGACCAGATGCCATGATCTTTGTTTTCTGAATGTTGAGCTTTAAGCCAACTTTTTCACTCTCCTCTTTCACTTTCATCAAGAGGCTCTTTAGTTCTTCTTCACTTTCTGCCATAGGGTGGTGTCATCTGCATATCTGAGATTATTGATATTTCTCCCAGCAATCTTGATTCCAGCTTGTGCTTCATCCAGTCCAGCATTTCTCATGATGTACTCTGCATATAAGTTAAACAAGCAGAGTGACAATACAGCCTTGACACACTCCTTTCCCAGTTTGGACACAGTCTGTTGTCCCTGTCTTTTATCTTGGATATCGTCAATAATGCTGTGGACATTGGGGTGCATGTGTCTTTTGAATTAGTGTTTTCATTTTCTATGGATATTTACCCAGGAGTAGAATTGCTGTATCATATAGTAGTTCTCTTTTTTGTTTTTTTGAGGAATTTCCATGCTGCTTCCCATTTTGCACTGCACCAGTTGGCCTTCCCATCAACAGTGTATTGGGGTTTCCTTTTCTGCACATCCTCACTAATCGTTGTTATTGGTGATCTTTCCCATGATAGTCATTCTGACAGGTGTGAGGTAATACTGTATCTTAACTCATTGTGGTTTTGATTTTTCATTTCTCTAATGAGTGTCCGCTTTACCTTTCCGTCATTGAGAGGTGTTACATCTTTCACTGTTAACAGATTTTTCTCTTGGTATTCTCTCAGTTTTTCTTAAATTACTTTAAAATTATGTTTTCAGGGACTTACATATTTACAAATTTATATGTTTTGGTAAATCATCCCATCTATCATTATGTTGTGTTAACCATCTTTATCTCTTCATTTTTATAGTTTTCAGGGAATGGACTCAAAAACTGTAATATATATTTTATTATATATTTCCTATATGTTTATTGTAAAACTTATTACAGTTATTCATATGTTTTAATTTATTTCTGCCATGTTCTTTTGTCTATTCACTTCACTTTTTCTATGCTGCTTTTTCTTTTTTTGCCTTCATCCTGATGTGACTTTTAGGTGCATAATGTAGTGTGCATAAATTTGTGATGGTCTCTCTATTTGATGGCATCTGTGTCTCTAGAAATATCCTTAGAAAACAGGATATTTGTAAACATTCTAAACAAGGTTTAGGAATTTAGAAACTGCAACAAAACACTGTTCACATCAAAGTGGAAATTATTTCTGCGATCTAGCGTAATATTAATGTAAAATATCCGCAGTATGTAATGATCACTTACATTTCTTGATATAAATGTCTTCTCAGGAGGGCAAAATGGTTTTTATTCTTGTCCTCTTTTAACCTTTACCTGTAACTTTTCTTGACATGCTTTCTATCTCCTTTTGTATTGTGCAATAACCATGCATTTAGTTCTGGAATCTCAAAGCCAGATAGGATCTTGAAAGCTATGTAGTTATGCAGGAAGGTCTACATCTCAAATATCAAAAGGTAAAACTAGTTTTGAGCAAATTGACTTCAAGAAAGTAGAAGTCTAGTCCAGTTTTCTCTTACAATTCATCACATCTTTAGCAATTTTCACTTTAAGAAAATTGATCCCTTACTTTATTTCAGTTCCAAAATGGAAATGTTAAATGTTGTGGATTCATAATAGTTAAAGTTGCAAGGATCTTTCTTTTTTTATTATAATGATCTTTTAAATCATAAATTCATTTTCTTCAATTTATCCACACAGGCCCAGAGTGTATATGCTTACTTAGCTTCTTAGTGGTAGAGCACAGCTTCAAACTCAGATTTTCTCCCTTCCTGTTCAGTATTCTTTTTCTCCTTATCTCTGACATAAAAACAAATTAGGTTTTTCTTCCTGGGAACCAATGGAGTTTCAGTGCCTAGCACAAAATAGGTACCAAAATAAATACATTTACCATTTCCTAAAAGAGAAAGATAGGTAAACTTGGAATTGCACTGTTTAAAGTTGTTGTTCAGTAACTGTTGGACCTTAAACAAGGTCCAACTTGTTTAAGACCTCATGTACTGTAGCCTGCCAGGCTCTTCTGTCCATAGAATTTCCTAGGCAAGAATACTGGAGTGGGTTGCCATTTCTTTCTCTAGGGGAATCTTCCCAACCCAGGGATTGAACTTGCGTCTCCTGCACTGCAGGCAGATTCTTTACTGCTGAGCCACCAGGGAAGTCCATTTTAAGTGATTTATACTTCATTATATGTGAGCCTGTTGAGGAGGCTTGTTGAAATCAGGTGGGTGCTTTTCAGTGTGGGTCTGCATATTATTTCCTGAAACCACTCAACGGAACATGGCTTTGGGTCTCCTGTGGCAATCATGAGAGAAACTGATTTAGGTAGATAAATCCATTTCTGTGCTATTCACCTAAATTCAACAGGGAAAGTGTGAGTATAACTTTTTCCACGGACTTTTGCTGTAGTCATTAGTGGTAAAGAAAACAGGTATTAAACGTTTACTGTGAATCTTTATAAGAATTTCAGAGATATATTATTTTTCCCTCAGTGAACTCTGATTTAAACCAAGTAATCTCATTTTCTTTAACTGTTTTTATGATTTCTATTTAGAAACTTTCATAATCTTTCAGTAACTACAGAAGATGCTTTCCCCCTCTACAGATGGAGAAATTGAGGCATTATGAAATTTGACGTGAAACTTGTGTGTAGAATTCATTATATCAGACTGAATTTCTGTATTATGTTTGCTACTTATAAATTCAGGAGCTTTCCTTCAGTAAATCATACATTCATTTGTTAGGTAAAAAAAAATGTGTTTACTTTTCTATATGATTTCTAGATCAAACGTCCGTATAATTGGAATAATATGTGTATTACTAAGTCAATATATCTTAATCATAAAATTTAGAGTAATTAAAGTCTCATTAAATGACTTATCTGCCCACCTTTAATAATATGATTCTTGCAACTTATGTCATCTGAAGAGAATGAAACTGCATATATACTTTTGTCTTTAAAAGTAAAATTATATAACTCTATAGGAAGTCTGACGCACCACCCCTTACCTACTTACACTATTTTTTTAAAATATAAATTACAAAAGGAGATGCTGAAATTGTTCCTTGCTAGAAATAGACTTTGATTTTAAAATCTTGATTTTTTAAAAATATATATTTTACACAGTGAAAGATTTTAATTTTTTAAGAAAATTTGATTGCTACGATTAGAAAGAAAAAAGTATAGACAGAGGAGATGGTTTCTAACATTGTCCAAATAATTTTTATTGCTAATTTTGCTGATAATACATGTTCTATTCTATTTTGCAATGATGTTCTTGTTACAAGGCAGCAGTTAACTTAAGACATTCTACATGTTCTCATAAATGAGTTCTGAAATTGTTTATTGTGGGCTATATTTATAAATTTGGAGAAGGCAATGGCAACCCACTCCAGTGCTCTTGCCTGGAGAATCCTGTGGATGGAGGAGCCTGGTAGGCTGCCATCTATGGGGTCGCACAGAGTCAGACACGACTGAAGCGACTTAGCAGCATATTTATAAATGTCCCTATGAGACATTCTTTAGTATAATTTTAAATGTTCATAACCTAAGTCCAGCTTTCACTTTGGACCCTATGAATCACTGATGGGCTATTATATTGGTTTATTTTAGTATTTGTACCTTTTCTTTTATAATACATTTTATTTTTTGTCCAGTGATTTGATTTACCAGCTGAACCACAAGGGAAGCCCTGATATCTACTCAAGAGTTTCAAAAATAATTTGCTGGTCATCTGGTTTGTTTACTTAAAATTTTTTTCTATTTTTTTAAAAACCATGAACGATTGTACAAATAATTAGAAATTCATAGTATCTAGATGGCTTGAGTCCTGCCATGTCAGTTTTTCTTGTGTTTGATGAGACACATAAAGCAGTTGTGGGAGAATGCTTGTCACTGGTATCCATGGTAACTCCAAAGATACTTTGAAACTCAGATGGATAGAGTAAGCCACAGTAATAGGTCTCATTATAAGGGCAAAATACATAAAAGGTTCAGGCATATGCTTTTAATTAGTTTCCAAAAATAGCTATGGCTGGAAAGGACGCAGTGAAGTAATATTTGTCAGTGTTAGAAATAGTATGGGCAGCATTTGAAATGTGATTTTTTTTTTTTCTTACAAAAGTAAGGAGGTGTATGCTTTGAACACACATGGTAGTATAGTTTCTTAATCATAATTTGAACCTGTGAGTACACATTGATAAAAAGTAGGCTTAGTATCATATTGATACAAATGTGGAATTTGTTTATTATTTTTAATTCTTGTCCCTCCAACATAGTTTATTCAAAGCAGCGCCCTTCAGGCCTTTTCTTATAGATTCTAATGTGCCTAGGAAACATACTTTCTGTCTACACACTGTGTGAGAATGAGTCCATAAATTTTTATTTTAAAATGCTTATAAGACAGTAGCCAAAATTCTTATTGTTCAGGTATATTAAATTTTCAGTCTTTTTGGGAACATATTACATTTGAATGAATTAAAATAGGATTCTGGAAAAGTAGGCTTGAATAATTAAGTATTTTCTGTTGGAGAATTATGGTGGATAAAAGATTAATAACTCTTTTAAGACAAAATTCTTTAAAGATTTCCTTTTGAATTGCAATCTGTAAAGAATAATCTTGTATTGCATTGCAATTCAACACATTATTTCTTCCTGTTGCTATAGAAACTAATTCTGGTGCAGCTGTGATTGCTAATCAAAATTCTAACATTATACAACCTTTTTCCCCCTTAGTGCTTCATTTTATTTTTAGTTACAAAATAATAAATTTCAAATGGTGAGCTCATAACAATGGTCAAAACACTAGTGCAAATTAAAAAAAAAAAAACATGAGCCCTTTTCTGTGAAAATAAGGAGGCATTATTGTTGTATAGTTTCAAGATGAATAAAAGAAAACAAAGCCTTTTTGCTGAATTACAAAGGTCTATAATTGCTATATCACATCAACATTGTGAAGCACTTAACTGCTTCATAATCCTGAATTGCTACTGTTTCAACCATCTATTTTTGAAGTGTCTGGTTACTTGGTGTTATAAAAATGAAAAAATAAAAATCCTCAGAATGCCTGAAGTCTTTTAACACAAAATGGTAATGAAATCGGCCTTATTGTTTTATTCTCAAAGAATTGAGATCACATCTCCAGTTTATGTCATAAGTAAAAGTTAATTAGTTGTTCTCATTCTTGTCATTATTAGTATATAACCCCCACCCCCACCTCCAGCTACACTTTTAACATCATCCTGTGTAAATCTATGTATAATTTTACAGGCCAGAACTGAATTACTCTTTTGTCTTTCTAAGAACATTGTTTTTTTTTTTTCATTTCATAAAACAAATATAAAAATTTCTCACCAGATTATTCATGGCAAAAAATATAGTATATAAACTCAACAAGGCTTAAGCTGATTTTAAAATTAACTATTTGGTATGTGTTGTAGTATCAATTAGAGTATTATATTTGCATACATAGTACTTTTATTTTCTGGTTTGATACATCAAATCAGGCAAATAAACTAAAATTTACTATTTCAGATTAATGATTGAATTAAATTAAAACTCAGACATGTGGAAAAAATCTTGTATTATCTTCTTTTATATGAATAAAAAACACAATGGGAAATGGAGTGGATAAGATTTTGTAATTCAGTTAATTTTTTACTTTCATTTACTTATAAGCTTATTTTATATGCTGATTGACATAAACATGTAAAATTTTAGGAGCCTATAAAATGTTGGAGACGAGAGGTTACCAGATATCTAGAATTTGCCTTGGAAATAAAGTCAGCTATACTTTAATAGATTTGTTGCAACTCTGATGTAATATGAATGCTTTATGTCACAAGCTATCTATATTCCTCAAAGATAACAGAATTTATTCCTTAAGCATGAGAATTCTTTAATTTTTTAATGGAAATCTTTCTGATTTGTATTTCATATGTAGCTTAATTGTATCTTTAGTGGTAATTTAGAGTCATGATTAACATTGATTACTGTGTAGAGCCTAAGTATGTATGTAGAAGAAAAAATACATGAAAATAACACAAAAAGTGGAAGGAGATATATTCTATTGTAAGATTTTTATATTATATATGAAATTATTTGAAGATAAATTTTCTGAAGTTACAGATAGATATTATAAATCCTAGAAGAACCACTGGAAAATAAAACAGAAATGATAGCTAGTAAGCTAATAGTGGAGAAAAAATTGAATCATGAAAGTACTCAATCCAAAAGAAGTCAGAAAGAATAAAAATGAACAAAGAATAATTAGGGCAAATAAACAAATTACAGGAGGGTAGATTTGACTCAAACATATAAATGAGGTATAGGTAAACCATACCCCATGAAGCAAATTTGGCATACAGCCTGTTTTTGTATGGCCTGTGTGTTTGAAATGATTTTTACATTTTTCTTAATTATGAAAAATATTTATGACAAAATTTACATTTTAAGCGTTTTAAATGTACATTTCAGTGACATTAAGTAAATTCACATTGTTATACAACCATCACCACCATCCATACTTTTTCATCTTCCTAAACTGAAACTCTGTACCCATCAAACTATAATTGTCCGTTCTCCACTCCCCCAAGTTCCTGCCAGTTACTTTTCTGTTACCTTATCCTTTCTGTCTCCATGAGTTGACAACTCTGTGTAAATGGAAGCATACAATATTTGTCCTCTTTTATCTGGTTTATTTTGCTTAGCACAATGTCTTTAAGATTCTTTCATGTCATTCATGTCATAGCAAATAGCAGAATTTAATCCCTTTTTATGGCTGAATAATATTCTATTGTATTTATATAACAGATTTTTATAGTTTCAAAGTATTATAAAACTCATGAACACACACAAAGAATGTGTGATAGACACTATGTGTGGCCTACAAAGTCTGAAATATTTATTCTGTGTAGTCTGTTAGAGAAAGCTTGTCAGTCCTTGATTTTGATAATTACACTAAATCTAAATGATTTAAATATGCCAATTAAAAGGCAAAGATTGTCATATGAGATTTTTTAAAGCAAGATTATATATATAAAAGCAATATCCAAATATATGTGTATATGAGAAACCTAATTTTTATATAAAGTCATAGATAATTTATAAGTTAAAGGATAGAAAAAAAATGATATACCTACCATGCAAACATTAACTCAGAGAAAGCTGAGGAGGCTATATATTAACATCAAAGAATATTTTAGAATAAGTATTCTTACCAGGGATGAAGAGAGACATTTCCACAACAGTTTGAGTCAATTCATCAAGAAGATATAATAGTCCTAAATAGCAGCTTCAGTAAACTTGAAGCAAAGGAGAAATAGAAATTTGCAATTATATTCAGAGATTCAGTATTTCTGTCTTAGTAATGAATAAGAAAAGTAGATTGAAAATCAGTTAGGATGTAGAAGACTTCAGCAACAAAAAGCAACCAACTTTTTATGGTTAACATTGATAGAACACTGTATTCAACAATAGCAAAATATACTTGATGGAGAAATGTTTTTTTACTGTATTCAACTTCCATTCATGATAAAACCTTCCACAGAACTTTTAAAATCTCTTCTATCCACTGAGAAGAGTTTCCTTCTTTCTTACCTCTCAGGGCTTCTGAAAGATTATAAATCTTTGTAATACCAGAACATTTCACTTCTGGTTTGGGGCATATCATTAGCCATAATTTTTTTTTTTTTTTTTGTATTTTACTTTCGGTTGTGCTGGGTCCTCGTTGCTGTGCGTGGGCATTCCCTCGTTGTAGCAAGCAGGGGTTACTCTTCATTGTGGTGCGTGGGCTTCTCACTGTTGTGCACAGGCTTTAGGACACGTGGACTTGAGTAGTTGCAGCATGTGGGCTGAGTCGTTACAGCTCACGGGCGTAGAGCGTGCAGACTTGTGGACTTGTGGCGCATGGCCTCAGTAGTTATGGCTCGCGGGCTCTAGAGTGCAGGCTTAGTATGTGGCACATGTGCTTAGTAGCTGCATGGCATTGGAATCTTCCCAGACCAGGGATCAAGCCCACGTCCCTTGCATTGGCAGGCAGATTCTTACCCACTGTACCACCAGAGAAGTCCTAGACATAATTTTTTAATCAGCATGGTTGTGAGGCTATGCATGCAGGCTAAGCAAGATAATTATAATACCTCCTTTGCTTTCAGAGCCTCCTCAGTCCTCATGCAAGATCTGCCAATTTCCCTTGATGATGGAGTTCAGCTTGACATTTATAACTCAGTAGCTAGGTGATCGCATGCAAGCTGCTACATGCTGGACAAACCACTTTCACTTCACCTGCTGAAATGAGTGTAATCTTTTTATCAAAACCTAAGAATCAAGAAATGAGAGGCAATGAAATAATTTTCTACTCAGAAAGTAGATGCACTGAATAAGATTGTACTGTTAGAAAGTCAGTAGCTACCTGTGAAGTTTGGTTTAAATCAGAAATTATTTCAAGCTATCAGGGAAATAAAGCAAGAAAGATTCGGGTTTTAAGGCATGGTGCAAAAATAATCCGAACTGTGTCTTCTAATAAAATGTGATTGGAGGTACAAAAACATTGTATTTTTAAAAATCAAAAGGCCTCCAATGCTGGTCTACCATCAGAACTTCTCAGTGATGCTTTTAAGCATCATGACCTACTACAATCGTTTGAGGACCATCTGGTTTGCTGAATCTTCAAGGTCATCTGGTCCCATCACTTCATGGGAAATAGATGGGGAAACAGTGGAAACAGTGTCAGACTTTATTTTGGGGGGCTCCAAAATCACTGCAGATGGTGATTGCAGCCATGAAATTAAAAGACACTTACTCCTTGGAAGGAAAGTTATGACCAACCTAGATAGCATATTAAAAGAAAGTTATGACCAACCTAGACAGCATATTAAAAAGCAGAGACATTACTTTGCCAACAAAGGTCCATCTAGTCAAGGCTATGGTTTTTCCAGTAGTCATGTATGGATGTGAGAGTTGGACTGTGAAGAAAGCTGAGCACCGAAGAATTGATGCTTTTGAACTGTGGTGTTGGAGAAGACTCTTGAGAGTCCCTTGGACTGCAAGGAGATCCAACCAGTCCATCCTAAAGGAGATCAGTCCTGGGTGTTCATTGGAAGGACTGATGTTGAAGCTGAAACTCCAATACTTTGGTCACCTCATATGAAGAGTTGACTCATTGGAAAAGACCCTGATGCTGGGAAGAATTGGGGACAGGAGGAGAAGGGGACAACAGAGAATGAGATGGCTGGATGGCATCACTGACTCAATGAACATGAGATTGGGCAAACTCCGAGAGTTGGTGATGGACAGGGAGGTCTGGCGTGCTGCGATTCATGGGGTCGCAAAGAGTCGAACACAACTGAGCGACTAAAATGAGCTGAAAGGTCAAGTGTAGAGAGTTTAAGCCACTGTACCTGGATCACCTGGAGAGACTTACCTTGCTCCGGGTGCTATTCAAAGCAAATAACTTTTTATTTTACCTTATATATGTATCAGAGCTATACACTCAATTGTGGAATGTGCTACTCTTCAAGTGTAAAGAGGCCAACCAAATTTTTGTCTCCCTAGTGTCAGGCAGACAAGGGGTAGCAAATTCTCTTTGACCTTGGGAGGAATATTCCAACAAAACCCTGGGTCCTCAAGAACTTGACTGACAAGGCAAGTCCCCTGTACTTCCTTAAGATTTAGTTCTCACTTCCGTCACACACGTATACTTACCAAGAAATTTCATCTGTCCAGTCTTCTACTCTTCTCAGTCCTAATAGCTTGCTGTCTTCTAGAACAGGTTCAAGGAGATGTTGTTTGGAATGTGAAGGCAGCCAGGGTCTCTGCAAAGCAGATCATGGCAGAGAACAAGAATATTTTATTATGTTTCCCTGAAGTAGGGCGGTAGAAGTATTGCAGTTCTCACCAGATGAGATATAACTAACCTGTTCACTTTTGTTCACTCTGGATTGCTATGAAGGGAAAGGCATTTGCTAAATTAGAGCTATGTATCAAATACCAAGGCTGTGTTAATTTGCTCCGTAAGGAGGCTCCATCTGGAGTGGCAGCTCCACTTGATGTAATCTTCTAATTCAGTTTATGGTTATCTGCCATTATTTTTTCAATTCTATTAATTTTTGTAGAGACCAAACTAATGGAGGCCTTCACCATACCTCAAGCCTCTGACAAAGATTAATCTCTGGTTTTCCTTTGAGATGTCATATTGCTAAAGAAAGGAGTCTGCAGTAGTTTCCAGTTGTCCCTTCCTGTAGCACGTGGACATTGCTTGGAAAGGCGAAGTGTAGATTCTGCCAATGGCTTTCGGAGTACGCATTCTGACAGTAAACCCCCAAAATAACAGCAAGGTGTTTTCTGAAGTTTATTTTTAGATATTTGGTGTTCGGTTCAGTTGCTCAGCCATGTCCGACCCTTCGCGACCCCCATGGACTGCAGCACACCAGTCCTCCCTGTCCATCACCAACTCCCGGACCTTACTCAAACTCATGTCCATCGAGTCGGTGATGCCATCCAACCACCTCATCCTCTGTTGTCTTCCCGCCTTCAATCTTTCCCAGAATCAGGGTCTTTTCCAGTGAGTCAGTTCTTCACATCAGGTGGCCAAAGGATTGGAGTTTCAGCTTCAGCATCAGTCCTTCCTTTGAATATTCAGGACTGATCTCCATTGAATATTCAGAACTGATCTCCTTTAGGATGGACTGGTTGGATCTCGCAGTCCAAGGGACTCTCAAGAATTTTTCCAACACCACAGTTCAAAAGCATCAATTCTTCAGCGCTCAGCTTTCTTTCCAGTCCAACTCTCACATCCATACATGACTACTGGAAAAATTATAGCTTTGACTAGATGGACCTGTTGGCAAAGTAAATGTCTCTGCTTTTTAATACGCTGTCTAGGTTAGTCATAGCTTTTCTTCCAAGGAGCAAGCGTCTTTTAATTTCGTGGCTGCAATCACCATCTGCAGTGATTTTGAAGCCCCAAAAAATAAAGTCTGTCACTGTTTCCATTGTTTCCCCTTCTATTTGCCATGAAGTGATGGGACCAGATGCCATGATCTTAGTTTTCTGAATGGTGAGCTTTAAGCCAACTTTTTCACTCTCCTCTTTCACTTTCATCAAGAGGATCTTTAGCTCTTCACTTTCTGCCATAAGGGTGGTATCATCTGCATATCTGAGATTATTGATATTTCTCCCAGCAATCTTGATTCCAGCTTGTGCTTCATCTAGTTCAGCATTTCTCGTGATGTAGTCTGCATATAATTTAAATAAGCAGGGTGACAATATACAGCCTTGAAGTACTCCTTTCCCGATTTGGAACCAGTCTTTTGTTCCATGTCCAGTTCTAGCTGTTGCTTCTTGACCTCCATACAGATTTCTCAGGAGGCAGGTCAGGTGGTCTAGTATTCCCATCTTTAAGAATTTTCCACAGTTTGTTGTGATCCACACAGTCAGAGGCTTTGGCATAGTCAATAAAGCAGAAGTAGATATTTCCCTGGTGACTCAGAGGTAAAGAATCCGCCTGCAATGCAAGAGCCATGGGTTTACTCCCTGGGTTGGGAAGATCCCTTGGGGAAGGGCATGGCAACCCATTCCGGTATTCTTGCCTGAAGAATCCCATGGACAGAGGAGCCTGGTGCGCTACAGTCCATAGGGTCACAAAGAGTCGGACACGACTGAAGTGACTTCTCACTCATGCACGCACAGAGGACTTTCAAAGATACCCTTTATGAGTTAAAGGAAATTTCCTTCTATTCCTCATTTGCACAGAAATCTTTTATCATAATTGGATAATTATATCAAATGATTTTTAAAATCTATTATAATTATCACATTACTTTTTACCTTTGTTCTTTCAATGCAATGACTTTAATGGATTCATTTTCTAATGTTAAATCCATCCTGCCTTTGTAGCGAAACTTTACAGTCCTTTTTTCCACATTAAACCATTTGAGGGTAAATGGGTTGCTTCTTCACCCTCGAATATGTTACTGTATATTTTTTACAAGCAAGAATATTCTCTTGCATAGCCTTAATGTAACCATCAAAATTAAGACACTAATATTGATATTTTGACATATTATTACCATTTAATTCTCAGAACCTACTCAAGGTCAACAATTGTCCAAATAATGTTATTATAGCAAAAGGATCAAATTCAAAATCTTGTCTTGCATTTAGTTACCTTTTCTTGTTAGTCTCCTTTAATCTATAATAGTTCTTCAATCATTCCCCATTTGAATATTATACTTTTTTTTGGATATCTGAGTTTGTCTGATATTCCTCATGATCAGATTCAGTTTATGCACCTCTAGCTGAAAGTGTGGAGAAGGCAATGGCACCCCACTCGAGTACTCTTGCCTGGAAAATCCCATGGACGGAGGAGCCTGTTGGGCTGCAGTCCATGGGGTCGCTAAAGAGTCAGACATGACTGAGCGACTTCACTTTCACTTTTAGTTTCATGCATTGGAGAAGGAAATGGCAACCCACTCCAGTGTTCTTGCCTGGAGAATCCCAGGGACGGAGGAGCCTGGTGGGCTGCTGTCTATGGGGTCGCACAGAGTCGGACACAACTGAAGCTTCTTAGCAGCAGCAGCAGCTGAAAGTGGTGCCGTATTCCTCTCATTGCATCTTAGCAGATGATGCACAATTTTGATTTATTCCATTGCTCAGAATGTTTCCTTTGATCTCATCATTAAGGAGGTGTCTACTAGGCTTCATCACTAAATTACTCTTGATAATTAAGTCCTTCATCAGAATGCATTTCTAACTACAAAAATGACCTATTTTCTCAAAATTCTTTCAGTTTATTTTTGTGTTCATTTATATCTAGATGGACTCATGGTTTCCTCTTTCCCTCTGTGTCTTATGATGCATTTTTGTGATTATTTATTGATTTTGAAGCTCAAATTGTTAGTGAGATTTGGTCATTGTGACCCCCTTCAAGCTGGCTTCTTTGTCCTTCTGACATGACCCCATCATTCCTTGAGCGTGTCCTTACTCTCAACACAAGAAGCTTGTCTAGGCTTCTTTTGTATTTCCCTTTTCCTCATCCCTGGAATTAGCCATTTCCTCATGGAGTCTTGGTTCCTTTTAGTGAAGAACTGATTGAGAAACCAGGATTGGAGCACTTAGGTATGCTTGTTGCTGTCAAAGGGTTTTTCTTAAGCTGTGGATAGAGCCAGGATACTCAGAAATGTGTGTGTGTGTGTATGTGTCTGTGTGTGTGTGTGTACACACATGTTATACACATATTTACACCGTATTTCTGCCTACTACTAAACACCTGAGTTCACACTGATATCTTTTCATTTTAATGCAGCATCACAGCATTTGTTCTAGTTTTTTTCCTGACTCTTCTCCAGCTCTGGCCCTTTCCCTCGGTGCAGACACACTTCTCACTCTGGGCTCTGTTGCCGGGCTAGGCTTCCTTTCCATGGGGAACCCACGTACCCTGTTGAGGCTCTGGGTCCCTGTGCTGGGTCTTTCTCACCCAGACTGGACTCTGTCATGGTGCATGGCACTGCTCCATGTGTGGATGCCCTCTCTGCCCTCCTAGAGCTCTGACACGTGGCTCTGGCCCACGCGGCCTCTGGTGCCACCACCAGTGCAGACCGCTGCCTCCCTCTGCCCACTGAGTAGCTTCGGGACCTACAGATTTCCAAAAAGGGAAGAACAAAGGGAAAGCTCGCTGTCTTTTTAATGTGTCAAGGATTTGAAATGATGTCCTCTTTTCTATTCTTGATATTAATAATTTATGCCATTTCTTTTTCTTCTTGACTAGTCTCTTCTAGCAGCTTATCAATTTTATTAGTGTTCTCAATGGATTTTATTTTGATTTGCTGCTGCTGCTGCTAAGTCGCTTCAGTTGTGTCCAACTCTGTGTGACCCCATAGACAGCAGCCCACCAGGCTCCTCTGTCCCTGGGATTCTCCAGACAAGAACATTGGAGTGGGTTGCCATTTCCTTCTCCAATGCATGCATGCATGTTAAGTCGCTTGAGTCGTGTCCAACTCTGTGCGACCCCATGAACAGCAGCCCACCAGGCTCCTCTGTCCATGGGATTCTCTAGGAAAGAATACTGGAGTGGGTTGCCATTTCCTTCTCCTTTGATTTGCTAATGCTTTTCTATTGTATGCATTTTTTTGTATGCATGTTCTCTATTTTTGATTTCTGCTCCTTCTTTCATTCTTCCTACTTCCTTTGAAATTCACTTGTTTGTTTTTTAAAACATCTTGAAATGGGTACTCAGATTATGGTTTTCAACCTTCCTCTCTCCCCTGCCCTCCCCAGTATATCCACTTAGGCCTGTAAATGTCCTTCTTAGCCACATTCCGTAAGTATTTATATGGATTATTTTTATTCTCATTATTTTCAATGTATTTTCTAATTTCTGTTGTGATTTCTCCTTTAATCCATGGGCAGTTTAGAAGTTTATCATAATTTCTAGCTATTTTATCTAGATTTCTATAAAGTTTATTATATTTTTGTTTCTGATTTTTAATTTAATTCCACTGTGGTTTGAAAACATCCCCTTTACACTCCTAGTTTTGTGAAATGTGTAGAGCCTTAAGTATCACCCAGTATATGATAAATTTTAGCAGATTTCCACAGGCATCTGAAAATAGGTATGAATTTGACAGATGTTGAATATTCACCTCTTTTTAGAGCTGCAGTTGCCAAACTTTGAAAACCAGTGTCTTAAAACACAGTGTTAAGACCTAGAGGTCATATTCCAAATATGCATGCTTTTTTCCTAAAGTAGGAAGACACTTTGTCTTGTTTTCTAGGTGCTGTGCAATATGCAAATGGAAAATTAAAATGCTTAAAATATATTCATGTATGAACGCTTTTATATCATTTCCATAAAATAGAGTATGAAATTGGGTTGTAAAATGAAGAATAAAGTTAAGAGTATGGCATTATCATTTTGGTATTTGATAGTCCCACAAAAAATTTCTAAGTTTGGATGTTTATAGTGTAATCTAACAACTCTGACATAAATTGTGCTATTTTATAAAACAATTGTCTTAAAATTTTTCCAACATCAATTCAGTTTAAGCCAAGTTCTTACACTGTGTAGACAATGTAAAGGAGTTAACAGCTAGAGAAAAAAAGATGTTATTGCAGAAGGTTAAAACAAAGAAGAAATCCTCATAACTGTATCTTTTCAGTGAAATTTAGATTCTAGATACATTTGGCCTTCTTCACTTTGAAAAGTAAAATGCAAGAGTAAAATGAAAATTAAAGAGAAAAGTGTGGTAATTATATTCAAAGCTTTGAGGATTTATACAATAATATATAATTATATAAAGTTACATAATTTATAAATCCCAATGTTTATATATATACATCTATGTATTCCAAAATATTTTATATATTCCCCCTTCACAGCTTTAAAATTGTTTCTCTCAAATCCAGAAACAATATTGAAATCAACCCATGGAGCCTATTTAGCATCTTTAAATATCAGTAAACCTTCTTTGGCATAACTTATGCCTTAGTCTTTGGACCACAGTGCCACTAACTCTAAATAAGATCCAGATGGCTGGAGGTCAGCTGTGTAAGTACCACAGTTGGTGGCAGCTAGACCGGGACCTGATATGTGAAAGAGTAAGCCATAGGAAGTAAGGTATAACGTAATTACCAGACAGAATTGCATCAAAAGGAAGTTCAGAAAAGGATTATTAAAAGTGGAAATGGACTCACAGAAAGAGAAGATTTTTTTTTAATAAAAATGAAGACTGAAATCAATTGCTAGACTGATGGATAAGAAAAGCAAGGATCCTTTATCTTCCTCATTCCTGGCATCTTTAGGCATCCACTTTTTTGTTTTGTTTGATGTGTGCATGTTTTTGTACTCCCAAAGTGCATAAGTTTTTGGAAGGAAAATATTGAGTCATTTTTTACTTTTCCCAGTTTTATTGGGATTTAATTAACATATAACTTTGTGTTATTCCAAGATGTACAACATAATGGTTTGATAATATGTAAATATTGCACAATGATGATCACAATAGGCTTAGTTAACATCAGTCATTTTACATAGTTGCAAATTTATTCTTCTGATAAGAACTTTTATCTATTTTTATTCTACTCTCAGCAAATTTTAAATATGCAATGCAGTATTGTTGAGTATAGTCAATGCTGTGCATTACATCCCCAGGACTTATTTATCTTGTAACTGCAAGTTTGTACCTTTTACCACCTTCATCCCTTTCCCTCACCCCCAACCCTGCCTTTTTTTGCCTACCACCAATCTGTTCTCCATATCCATGAATTCATCTTTTTTTTTTTAAGATTCCATGTATAAGTGACATCATACTTTATTTATCTTTCTCTTTTTTAACTTACTTCACTTAACATTATTGTCCTCAAGGTCCATACCTGTTGTCACAAATGGCAGCTTTTCTCTTATGGCTGAGTATAGTCCATTGTCTGTATAAAACACATTATCTTTATCCATTCATTTATTGATGGACACTTAAGTTGTTTCCATGTCTTGGCTATGACAAATAATACTTTAGTGACTATGGGAATGCAGATATCTTTTCGGTATAGTAATTTCATGTCCTTCAGATAAGTACAGAGAAGGAGAATTGCTGGATCATATAGTAGTTCAATTTTTGATTGTTTGAAGACTCTCCATATTGTTTTCCATAGTGGTTTCAACAGCTCACACTCCATCAGTGGGAGCTCCACATCCTACCCAGCACTAGTTCTCTCTTGTCTTTTTGATAATCACCATTCTGACAGACGTGAGTTGATATTTCATGGTGGATAACTTGCATTTCTCTGATGATGAGTGATTTGAAAACTTTTTCACGTTTCTGTTGGTCATTTGCATATCTTCTTCGGAACACAACTTTTTCCAAAGGTATTTTTTAGTTTCTCAACCCATTTTTCAGTCAGATTGCTAGTTTTTTCACTGAGTTGTGTGAGTTCTTCCTGTATTTAGGGTATTAACACCTCACCAGATACATCATTTGTAAATATTTTCCACCATTCTGTAGGTTGACTTTTAATTTTGTTGATTGTTTGCAGCGAAGAAGCTATTTAGTTTTATGTAATCCCTTGTTTATTTTTGCTTTTATTGCCTTTACTTTCGGTGTCAGATCTAAAACATTGTTAAGACCAATGTCAAGGAGCTTATACACTATGTTTTCTTCTAGGAGTTTCATGGTTTCAGTTCTTATATTCAAGTATTTCATCCATTCCAAGTTGATTTATGTATATGATGTAAGACTTATGTATATGATTTGTGTATATGATGTTCAGTATCATTCTTTTGCATATGGCTGTCCAGTTTTCCCATCACCATTTATTAAAGAGACTATCCTCTCCTCATTGTATTTTCTTGGCTCCTTTGTCATAAATTAATTGACCATACATATGTAGGATTACTTCTGGGCTCTCTGTTCTGTTGGATTATGTGTCTGCTTTTGTGCCAGTAACATACTGTTTTGATTCATGTAGATTTGTAATATACTTTCAAATCCAGAAGTTTGATACTTTCCACTTTTTCCTTCTTTTTCAAGATCTCTTTGGCTATTTGGAATCTTCTGTATTTCCATACAAATAATAGGATTGTTTTTTCTATTTCTGTGAAAAAAAATGCCATTGGAATACTGATAGCTATTGCATTGAATCTGTAGATTGCTTTGGATAATATGAATGTTTTCACAATATTCTTCCAATCCATAAACACAGAATATCTTTCTATTTATTTGTGTTTTTCAGTTCCTTTCATCTGTGTCTTGTAGTTTTTAGTGTAAAGGTATTTCACCTCTTTGGTTAAATGTATTCTTTGGTGCATGCTCAGTTATGTCTGACTCTTTGTGACCTCATGGATGGTAGCCCACCAGGCTCCTCTGTCCATTGGAATTCCTAGGCAAGAATACTGGAGTGGGTTGCCATTTCCTTCTCCAGGGTATCTTCCCAAACTAGGGGTCAAATGTACGTCTCACATGTCTCCTGCATTGGCAGGTGGATCCTTTACATGCAATTGTAATTGGGATTTTTCCCTTATTTTTATGATAATTCATATGAGTTGATAAAAGCACAACTGATTTTTACATTGATTTTGTATCCAGCAGCTTTACAGATTATGTTTATTAGTTCTAAAAGGTTTTTTTTTTGTGGACTCTTTATGGTTTTCTATATATAATATGTCATTGCCAATACAGATAGTTTTACTTCTTCCTTTCCAATTTGGATGTCTTTTTTTTCTTGCCTAATTTCTATGGCTAGGACTTCAAGTACCATGCTGAATAAAAGTAATGAGAGTCAGAATCCTTGTCTTATTCCCAGTGCTTTTTTTTTTTATTCGTTGAGTGGCATCTACTCTTTTCCATATAGATATGAACAGTGAGATGTATCCTATCCCTAGCTTCAATTTGATGGCTTCTGGTTAAGCCAGTTATGGTAATCACATCCCCCCTACCATAGATGGGTTTAGAAATAGACATGTAACCTAGTTCTGTCCAGTGAGACCTATGGGATAATATGCTATTAATAAGAGACTTCTGGGAAAGATCATCTCTCTTTTTTAAAAAATTAAGATAAAGGAAAAGATGGTATGCTGATTCTTAGAAGTACTATTTGGGGAATTTTTTAGTTGACTCGATGTTATAGTAAATATTTAGGTATTACAATTTAATTTATAAATCAGTGACTGGTTAAATAGACATTTTTAAAGGGAGAGAAGATGTCAGTTTAAAAACTATCAGAGAATATATTTAGAAACAGAAAATTCAGATATCACGTTTGGGGTTTTTTTGTTTTGGTGATGGGGGATGGATGAGGGTTGGCTGTGCCATGCAGCATGTGGGATCTTAGTTCCTTGACCAGGGATTGATCCCATGTCCCCTGCAGTGGAAGCTTGGAGTCTTAACCACTGGACCGCCAAGGAAGTCCTTGTTTTTGTGGAGTTTTTGTTGTTTTTTTTTTAAACAAATAGGGATTTATTTGTCTCAGACATCAAGAAGTTTTGGAGGTAGCTACTTAGTGAGTCTTCAGATGCTTCTTCATCATTATTAGTTTTCATGCTCATGCTTGTTACTTCATGGTTATGAGTGCTACGCCTCTAAAGCAGGAGAAAGGGGAAAGGCCGCTGGGCAAAAGGGACATGCGAGTTAAGTCTGCTGCTTTGTCAGGAAAACAACAGCTTTCCTGGAAGCCCCATGCTGAGATTTGGTTTGTTGTGTTTTATTGGCTACTACTTCCAATCTATCTCCTCAAATTTAGTTTCAACATAAGTCATTAATTTTTCTACGGTGTGTTTATTTCCTGACACTGGTATGTTAGACTCACTAGGTGAGACATTTAATTTCTTTTTCCAAAATTAAGACTTCTGATCAAATGTGTAAATCTGTGCTAAGTTCATGCAGATCAGTATTTTTCATTTGAACCAGACATCATGGTAATTTTTAAATGAATTTTGTAGTTCTTATGTAAAGTTTTTCTATCTTAGCAAGAACAGAAGACCTGTTGAACATTTCTCCATTATAGCAATTACAAACGACCTTTTTTCCAGAGCTCCTTTTGAGAAAGGAGAGTGACAGTCCATCAAAGGAAAAACTGAGCCGTGTTTAAATTTTGTATCTGATATTACGTCCGCAAATTATTTGCACAGATTTCGCTCTCCCCGAGTTGTATGGTGACCTCTGTTTCCTTACATACCCTCCTGTCTCCACCTCTGTCCTGTTCACAGACCTGCTTATTCTGTTATTTAGGTAAACCATTGAAGTAAAAGTTAAAAATTTAAGAAAGAAAGAAAATGTGGAGTTGGAGATGCCTACTATAGACAAGGTAGAGTGGTCTTTAGGAGTCCTGATGCAGGATGTGGTGGAGCAGGAAGTGACCTCTTTGTAAAGAAGACAGGGTGGAATGCAGACTTCAGACTTGGCTGGTGGATGGCGGGCTACAGTCCATGGGGTGGCAAAGAGTCGGACACAGCTGAGTGCCTAAGCACAGCACGGGAGGAGTTAGGCCTCGATTCATGGTGCACTTCATTTCAGGATTCTGGATCTCGGATAGACAGGAAAACGTAGTTTCCAGTGCTGCTGAGGTGAATGCTAGTTTAAGTTCATCTCAGTGATTGAAGAAAAGAAATGAGATTTATATTTGTTTTACCTACCTATTGTGACTAGGAAGGTCACGGATCACAAGGGAATAGTTGAAGTTTGTATGCTTTAGGATTGTTTTGAAAGACAGACCTATATAAATCATGGATTACGCTAGTATTTATTGCTGTCCCACTTTTATAATATGAAACAGGGTGTCTTGGTACATAACTTATTTTCCCTGATCTTATTATGCAGGAGAGTATTGGGAAACAAGATTATTTGATTTCTGCATCTGAACTAGGGAAGAAGAAAACTCATTAGTAAATCTAGTAACTACCTTGCCACAAAATTTTAATCCAGTTTTTTTCAAGTTATTTGCAATTATTGTGGACTGTACTGCATGTTGAGGCTAATTGGAAACAGTGACCAGATTCTCAATCATTATCAGGAAACTGCATTCAGAGACTGAGAAGAACGCCCCCACTGGATGAGCTGCAGCCGCCACCATATCAGGATGACAGTGGTTCTCCCCACCTCTCATGCACACCCTCAGAAATCGGGGACAGTAAATGTGAATTTTCCCACTGCAGCAACAGTCCAAGATGCTCATATAACAAGTGTCCGAGTGAAGGAAGCACAGGTCATGAAATAGAAAGTTTTCATAACAAAGGATATGAAGAAGATGTTCCGAGTGACAGCACCGCAGTCCTGAGCCCTGAAGTAAGTAAAAGCACATAGACTATTTACAATCAGTGTTATCTGGAAGATGACAATCCTGTGCTTCTCCTCCTGGTCAGAAGGTTTTATCACTGCAGTGTCCTTTGTGGTTTACGGTTTCTGTTTCCATCCAGCAGACCGTTCAGGGCTGTCCCAACCATCCGTCACCTCCCCCTCAGAAAAAGGATGGGTTGATAAAACTGAAAGCAATACGCAAGATACTGTAAAGTGTCTTCCCTGACGTTTCAGCTTCTGTTGGGGTTTAAAAAATTTTTTGTTTAGCATTTTACATAAAATATTCTGGAATTACCCATTTCTTTTATGTTAAGGTTCCTATTTACGTTTGTGTTTATTTTTTAAATTACTGTATTTATATATTTTTACTCTTGGGAGGTTGCCCTCTAATGTTTTACAAACCTTACAGAATATTGTTTGCATTTTCACTCTCTGGAATATGGAAGGGATAAGTGATGCTCAGCTTTACTATGAAGTTTGAATTCATAGCATCATGCATTCAGAGGGATTGGTTGGTTGTGCTTTAAAATTTCCTTTTTGTGGAGCAGAAAATGTGAAAACAGCAGTAAAAATAGGTGTGTTATACTTTTGAAGTCTTTCCATGTTCTAAAAAGGATTTGTTTTGATCTTCCTATGATGATGGAAACTGTAAAGGTAATCTAGAGGTTTTCACAAGGCAGTACTTACTTTCTTTTAGATGGCAAGTTTTACAGGTTTTGTCCCATTTCAGGATACTGCGGTGTGTCAGTGTTCTTGGTAGGTGAATTTTTATCTGTTGCCAAAATAAGATAAGTAGAGCTCTGAGTACAATTTCCTTAAATTTTTTCTTACATAGTTTCTAAGAACACTTTTTATCTGTTACTACTTTTCTACTATTTCTAATATAATTATATGGTATCTAACTTAGAAGAAAATTCTACACTGGTATTATAAGTTTAATATAGCAGTAGTTCATGATTTTCCACAAACAATGTTTCTCCATGTTCTATACCTGAGCCTATTTGAGATAACTGTTTTATAGACTTAGAAACTATATAGCCAAGAAGTTAACAATGAAACCTGGATTGTGGAACTAACAACAGTAATAGCTATCACCAATTGACCTAGGAATTTTGCTGTAATTTTTACCCAGTCAGCTCACTTAATTCTAACGACATCACTTTCAGGAAGTTGTTATTTCCATTTTAAAAATGAAAACATTAAGACTCAGAGAATTAAGCGGTTTGCCCAAGTATCAGCAGATCTTAAATGATAGAACTGTAATTCAAACCCAGGTCCACCTGACTGTAAAAACAGTGCTCTAAAAAGCTTTGCTACATTGCCCCTCTTCACCTGAATCACAGTGTGGGAAATTACTTTGAAGCATTGGTACCCTCCAAGTACACCCCCAGGCAGGCAATCCCAGAGGGCTCACAGACCGAATTAAGATGCTCAGATTACCCTGGTGTGTGCATGTGTGAGTGCATGTGCACGTGCATGTGTGTGTTAAGCTGTTTCAGATATAAAGCAGAAAGTAAGAGGAGCAAGATAAGGTAGGAGATCACACTTAGGATAGCACAACAGTAAGTACAGGTGGCAGGACCACACTGTGTGAATCCTGGTTTATATAGTGTCCTTATGTCCAGTCTTACTATTTCTGCTCTGTTAGCATTCCCTAATTATGGCATGGTAACAGGGACAGAAGTTGAGATTTGAACAAGGGTTCCCAGGGCCATACTGGTTTTATGGGAGACATGCAGGGGAAAGTACTCCTGGCCACCATAGAAATTTGCAGTTAGTCTACTAGACACCGATTTTACCTGCATTTCTTAAATGGAACACATGGGTGGCAGAGCTGTCAGCCCAGAGGTGACTTCATCATAGCTTGGGCTTTCTGTCCTTTTCCATAGCTCATAGTCATTTGTTCTATCCTGTTTTCTGTTTATTCTGTCTTGAGCATATCTTGCAAGTGATTAACTTAGTTATTATCTAACTAATATTTGCCACATCTTCTGAATTCTGCTTGTGTCTCTCAAGTTACTTCCTTACCCATTATCTGTAGTTAACAGAGCCTGTGAGTTTTGCCCGTATTTCAGAAGCTTGCTCTCTGTGTTAATACTCCTTATGAGTCTCCCCTATCCTGCTTGTTTTGTGTCTTCTACAGCAAAACTGAATATATTCAAACTACAGCAAATGCATGTCACCTAAATACTTCAGTGCTGATAGCCTATGTTAGTATGAAACGGATTCTTGTGTCTTTTCCAGTTTATTTTGCTTACTACCATTCCTTTAATAGATATTTACCAACTAGAAAATTCTACCTTCCAGTTGGTTTAGTCCAGGATTCAACTCTCTTAGAACCTATCTATCTCCATACACGGTTGAACTGGGAGAGGACCAAGGAGAAATCGCAAGAATTCCCAGGCAAGGAGTTCATTAACTGTGTTGATAACCTGTTGCTAACTAAAGATTATTCACAACTTTGGCTCAGAACCTTGGAAAGAGGAGTTGTTTTCCAATTACCTATTTGTAAAATACAAACAGTAGCTTTTATCTGTAAAGGTCCTACCCTATTAACCCTCAGTTTCATGACAACTCTCAGAATGCCCAGGAAAAAAAAATAGGAAAACACCAAGAGAAACAAAATTCAGAAATATCTTTCTGGGACCTTATAAACATTTTTATTGCCTTGACAATCTTTGCTGTCATGACACTATTTTAGAAAATATTTAATTGAAAAATAAATTAATGTAATTAATCATCTACAATTATGAAGTGGCATGCATTAAAACATCTTGCTCTAAACTGTAACAGAGAAAGAATATTTTTATGCTGATCTAATCATATTGCATAAAAAACTGAGTTCCCCCGTGAGAGTTTGTTCCTGCTCCTAAAGAATTCTTCTTCACTTATCATCTTTTCTTCCATACGTGATAGCAGTTGAATCATCATTGGTAGACATGTAGATTTATAAGGTCAAAGACTTGTGTCTTTTTGATTCTCTGCTGCATCCCGCCACCTAAAATACAGCCAGGTACATAGTAGGTGCAATAGTTAGGTACATGTTAAGGTCCTATTGGGCTTCCCAGTTGGCTCAGTAGGAAAGGATCCACCTACCAATGCAGGAGATGCAGGTTCAATCCCTGGGTCAGGAAGATCCCCTGCAGAAGGAAATGGCAACCCACTCCAGTATTCTTCCCTGGGAAATCCCATAGACAGAGGAACCTGGCAGGCTACAGTCTAGGGAGCTGCAAAACGTCAGACTCAACCGAGTGACTAAACAACAAAGGTCCTAAGACAAGGAGACAAATACAATGTCAAATACAAAGCCATGGAAGATTGTCTTTCATTTGACAGACCGTTCGACAGCATCATCCATCAGCCCAGTTCATGCTTTTTAGTCACTGTCATCCCCTAGGGTGTTGACCTAATCTCCATGGTCCAAGCTGACCCACACATCCTCTGTGTGTATCTGCTTGTGGGAAGAGTAACAGAGAGAGAGAGAGTGCAGAACAGGCAGTTTCTTCTGCAGACCTGATCTGGATGGTTTATACAGAACTCTCTCTCTTTCCCATTGGTTGGAGCAGAGTTACATAGCCATATCAGCTATAAGGATGATTTCAAAGTAAAGTCTCTTTCTAGACAGTGTATTTCTAGCTAAAACCTAGGTAGGTTTTTTTGAGAAATGCAAAAGGGGAAGGCTAGGAATCAGTAGTACTGCCTACTGTAGTAGGTGTTAAATAAAAGTTCAGAGAAACCTGGAAAATTATTAAATTGGCCTACATTTTAAAATGAAAAACTCTTAAGATTTGTTAAAATACCTGGAGGGGTGAAGTGGTATAGCTGAAAAGTCTGAGAGCTGAATTTGGTACTATTCAGTAACTAGCTGAAACTATTACATCCCAGATAGTTAGATTGGCAGAAATTTGAGACAATCAAAGTGGGTACGATTCCTCTTACTCTTATAATTAAAATATACAATTTAATACTTTTTTGAACTTTTGAAGTATGTATCCTGCCATTTTCAACAGTGATTAGTATTAAAAATAATATATACTTTGAAATTCTAGTTAAAAATTGAAATAGTGTGTACGTTATGGAAAATAAATATTTGGCTTTAAATATTTTGAGGCTTTTGTGTTTATACTTTCATATTTCACCTTTCCATTAACTTTTAAGCCTAAATATGTTAACATTCTAATACAGGTGAGGGCATCTGGGGACACATCTGAAATTGGAACCAAATTTTTCAATAGCATTATACTTCTATTTATGTTCTCTTTCTCTCCAACCTGATATTGAGCTGTCAATTGTATTGTTTATAACATTAAAAATTTAGCTTTTTTTCCCCACAAAAAGAACAGAGATACACATTGAAATATGTATTTTCCAATTTCTCATGATAAAAACGTACAGCCAACTTTCTCACAATTGTAATGGTGACTATTCCATGTCTTTATTTTATTTACTAAGTTTTTGAGTTTAACTTACGTTATTCTGCCTCCAAAATTGTGATGGTGACTATTCCATGTCTTTATTTTATTTACTAAGTTTTTGAGTTTAACTTACGTTATTCTGCCTCCAAAATTGTGATGGTGACTATTCCATGTCTTTATTTTATTTACTAAGTTTTTGAGTTTAACTTACGTTATTCTGCCTCCAAAATTGTGATGGTGACTATTCCATGTCTTTATTTTATTTACTAAGTTTTTGAGTTTAACTTACGTTATTCTGCCTCCAAAATTGTAATGGTGACTATTCCATGTCTTTATTTTATTTACTAAGTTTTTGAGTTTAACTGACGTTATTCTGCCTCCAAAATTGTAATGGTGACTATTCCATGTCTTTATTTTATTTAGTAAGTTTTTGAGTTTAACTTGCGTTATTCTGCCTCCATAGAATAACTTTTGATTGTAGTTGGCTGTTGATAATTATTACTTTCGTTATGATAGCAAATCAAAACAGTTTCCATATCATCCTTCTAAAGAAATACCAGGTACTTATTTACATGCTGAATTAAATAATGGAGTTAAAAACTGAAAACATTTAACTTTGCTTTTCTTAGGATGTGTCAGCTCAAGGATCATCTTCACAGCTTCCTAAACCTTTTGATCCTGAGCCAGAAGCTAAATATGGCACCCTGGATGTGACTTTTGACTATGACTCACAAGAACAGAAGCTTCTGGTAACAGTGACAGCTGTCACAGATATCCCAACATATAACAGGACAGGTGGCAGCTCATGGCAAGTACACCTTGTTCTTCTACCTATAAAGAAACAGAGAGCGAAAACCAGCATCCAGAGAGGACCCTGCCCTGTCTTCACAGAAACATTCAAATTTAATCATGTTGAATCTGAGATGATTGGAAATTATGCAGTTCGGTTTAGACTGTATGGTATACACCGCATGAAAAAAGAAAAGATTGTGGGGGAAAAGATTTTTTATTTAACAAAATTGAATCTTCAAGGGAAAATGTCATTACCTGTGATATTGGAACCTTCTTACAATCATTCTGTGAGTATCTGCTCAACTAGCCCAAATACAGTTTATGTCATGGTATATAATATACACAATTTTTAAAATCTATGATCAACCCAGCAACTTTCTCAGCCTATTTTTTTCCCCGGTAATCATACCTACAAAATTTCTAAGTCCTAGATAGGTAGGTATAACTTTTTCTCATCTATAAAAGTTGCCCTTGAAGATTATATATGGTTTATTTTATGTGTTTTATGTTCACAGAGCCTGGCCTGATGTCTTACATATTTATTCCTTCATTAAACATGTATTAGATGATTGCTTATGACATCATCTGAACTCTTTAGAGAATTTATTGTTTTCTTTCCATGTTAAATCTAGGTTGATATGTTAACAACTATCTAGCCCCATATCTTATTTGATATACTATAGAAATTATTTGTTCTTACAGAATATATGCTGCTGCCTCGGTCATAGCTGATTGTCTTTCCAGAATGGCTGTGAAATTATCTTCAAGGGTTCAAAAAATCTTACCCTTGTTATACTTTCTACTTTTTTTTTTAACAAAGATTTTACGGTGTTTCTGGGAGAATATTTGTGTTTAGTACTATGAGCTCTTCTCCCTTTTCTCTTTTTTCCTCCAGGTTCTGATCACATACCCTGTCTATCTGTCTGTCTGTCTCTCTTCGTATTTTAAACTAAATTGCCACAAGGCGTTGCAAGTCACAGGAGAGCTGCACAACTTATTTAAACCAGGAAGATATACTGTGCCACATAGCTATTTAGATTATGAGAAAATCCATGATATGCTATAAATAGAAATTTTGAATTATATTTAGTCCTCTTACAATTGAATAAGAAGTATTTTTACCCATAAATACACAGGTTTGGAATAAATCTGTGTATTAAAATGAAAGTATACTATTTTAGAGTTGTTTCTAAGCTTTTAAATGTCAAGCGTTAAGTCCACGATTAGTTTAATTGAACCTCTACCAGGCAGCATTTGATCTCATAGGACCTTCATCCCCAGGAGAACCATACCCTTTCAACTAGATGATTTCAGCATCTTTAAAAACCAGAAGGTGATAATTTAGTATATCTCTCTGGGTTTTTAAGATAATGTTTATCCTTTATTGGGTAAATTGATAGCTTGTTTTCACTTTAAATTTTAGAATTACTGTAGACACCAGCAGTTTATCAGAAGGGAGCAGGAAAAAAAAATACAAGCACTATTTCAGAGGGGAAAAGATAACTTTTTAATAAAACTAAATATTCTGTAGTTCTTACTATGATTTTTTAAACTTTCTCATTATTTGGTCTGAGCGGTTACTAGTTAATCTGTGGAAAATGCATTCTTATATGTAGAAATACCTGATTTATATTAGAAGAGAATGCCTGTACCATCAAGAGGTATGTATTTTGTGTTTCTTTATTTGCTTTGACTTTTCTGTTCCCAATTCTGTATTAATTATATAGCTTTCACAAAGAAAAGGAAGCCATACAAAATAATATTGTTTTAACATGTTTTCTTTCCTCTGGCCAAACTAAATGATTTCTGTACACACCTCCATTACATGTATTGGCCTATATTTAATTCTGTATTTCTACATTTCTGACAACCAGTACAATTAATTTCTGCGGAGTGTTCACAAAAAGAAAAAAGTGCTAAGTAGATAGCATCTAAGACGTAACGTTTAAATCTGAACAAAACTCATCGTCTGCTCTTAGGGAGTTTTTTTCTCTGCGTTGCCATGCTTCTCCGAATCTCTGCTGCTTCTCAAAGTCTGTGCCTGGGTTGAATGGTTACTCTCTCTGTCTTCTGTTTTTCCTCCGCCTGCTCAAAATCTCACTGCTTGTTTTTGGCTTCTGTGCCAAAAACAGCTAGTGTTTGACAGTTGCGAGGTTAAGACTCCAAATTCTGTCTATCAGTTTTCTTGTCATAAAAATAAAAGACTGAAAGAATGTATATATTCTGGCTGTTCTCTAGTGTTAATGTTCTCTTTGCTGAAGTTTTGATGTTAACTGTATAAAGAAATCATGTGATTGTAGATCACCTAGGTGATTTTAGCTCCACTTTTGTAAGATGTAATAATATATGAGCGAGAGGTACTTTCATAATTAAACATTTATTCCTAGAGCTTTTGAATAATTTCTTCTTCTTGTTGAAAGAATATTATTAGCCTTTTGGCAAGGGAAAGTTCTAATCTAGTCAAAAAATTTACAAACTTTGGTTAAAGCATATTTGAAGCTCAATTACAGTTCATTTTCATGAGTAATAATAGAAAATTAGAATTCTGCATAAAGAATTTAGTTTTATAGCTAATTTTTCAGAAACTTATCCAAACAACACATTTAGAGAAAAATGACCAGTATCACCAAACTAACTTTCTGAGGACTAAGCCCTGAGTTTCCTTGAGGGTAAGATTGAAGTTTAACGTTAAGATAAGCATATAATTTGACCAGTGAACAATAGAAAATACACAAAGTGTTAAAAAGCATGTGTTCCTCCTACTAACTAGTTGAGTGCATTTGGATAAATCATCTAATAATTTTGGGCATCAGGTTTCTTGTTAGTAAAATGGGAGAATTAAAAGAAATGATCTCTAAGGTTCTACCCATCACTATGTTCTCTGATTCTGCTAATATATTATTGGGGGGAAAGTTAATGATTTTTCGGTGAGTTTGGTATGCTTAGTATATGACATTTGGTTGTGGACATTTATTATGTTTTCTCACTTCTTCATACCTTTTTCAGCAACCTTCTTATGTCTGAGGAAGTCCCAACTAATACTCCCACCTCCCTCAGTTAAGCTGTGTAATTCACTTTCCCAGTCTCTCTGGTAGCTAGGGCAGGAGTCATGTTAACTAGACACTCCACTCATACTCACCTCCAGGAAACCTTGGCAGCTCTGAAAAGAGAAGCAGATGCCGTACTGAAATTATGTTCTTATGAGGCTAATGGTGGAGGAATCTGATATCGAGTCAGTAGTAATTCTGAAATAGTTTTGCTGTTGCAGAAATTATGTTGGTGCTGAACAATGATAAGTAATAATTGCAGAAAAGAAAAGACCATGGCATTCAAGTGTGCAGTAGGAGCAGTGGCAAGTTGCCTCCCCAGCTCAGTTCTGCAGTATGATTTTAGATTTTGCTCTTGAGAAGCTTAGCCATAAGTCTGCTTCTCTCGTCACCCCAGTCCCTTTAATAAATTGCTGTTTCACTTAGAGTTAGCTTCCGGTGATTTCAAATAAGAACCCTGACTGGAAACTTTGAAGAAGCCATATGGTGTGGTATTTACTTGCTGTAGTCATTTCTTAAGCTCGACTCAATAGTTAGAGTGTCGTTAGTTGCCCTTCCTACCGTGGTGTGAAAGCGTTAGTCGCTCAGTCACGTCTGACTCTTTGCAGCCCCGTGGACTGGAGCCTGCCAAGCTCCTCGGTCCATGGGATTCTCCAGGCCAGAATACTGGAGTGGGTTGCCATTCCCTTCTCCAGGAGATCTTCCCTACCCAGAGGTTGAACCCAGGTCTCCTGCACTGCAGGCAGATTCTTTACCATTCGAGCCACCAGGGAAGGCCACCATGGTGTATCCCTCTCATAATTTGAACTTTTCTCTTACTCTCAACTTGTTTATATAACATTCTTTCCTCATGGCTCAGTTGGTAAAGAATCCGCCTGCAACGTGGGAGATCTGGGTTTAATTCCTGGGTTGGGAAGATCCCCTGGAGAAGGGAAGGTCTACCCACTCCAGTATTCTGGCCTGGAGAATTCCCAGTCCATGGGGTTTCAAAGAGTCGGACACAACTGAGCAACTTTCACTTTCATTTTCCTGTGTATTACAGTAACCCCAGTTACTTTCTTCACATGCATTTTTGGTACCGTATAGTAATCTCTCTATTACAGTTGTCTGAAATAGCCTCTCCCCTTTTCCTCCTTCAAGTTTTATTTCTTATTCAACTTATTAAATTTATTAATAATATTATATGTATTCATTGTGATTTATTAATAATTAGACTTTATTCTTTCTTTCATAAACATGCAACCCTTCCTGTACAGATAGTACTTAATTAGTATAAATCTATGTATAGCAGGAGACCTGCATTCCGTCCCTGGGTTGGGAAGACCCCCTGGAGGAGGGCATGGCAACCCACTCTAGTATTCTTGCCTGGAGAATCCCATGGACAGAGGAGCCAGGCAGGCTACAGTCCATGGAGTCGCAAAGAGTTGGACACGACTGAGCGACTCAGCACAACAGTGGGCAGCTGAGATGGAATTACAGGTAAAGACACTAGAGGCTGACCGGTTGGTCAAAGGAGGCCGGGTTCTTGGATGGGTTATCCCCATGAAAGTCATAAAAGATGGTGCCAGAAGGTGAAGTATAAAATAGGATTGAATCAAGGATTATGATTCTCAAGAAACGAAGAGAACATGATCGAGGAATGAAGAGGAAATGTCTCGGACAAAATTAACTATGAAGACAAAATGACATGCGCCTTAAAGGAAAATTGTTATTCTTTTCCATGATTTTAGAGGAACAGTGTTTGCAAAAGCAGCAGAAAACTTTGCTTCCTGACCCTAAGGCACTTTAGGTATGAGAGAATAACCAGCGTGAAAAGACTACAGAGAATGATACACTCTCAGGGAAGAATTGGAATTCAGTTAAAGGTGTTGAGGGTTCAGAGAAGAAACTCAAGTTCTGGAGGAGTTTATCATAAATCAGGAGTGCCCGAAGGCCCAGTGAGGAGATTCTGAAGAGGAGGAGCATGATGGAAGTTCGCGGTGGCGAGAAAGTGCCAAGAATACGTGAGTATATTGGGTTGGCCATAAAGTTCATTCGGGTTTATGGAAAACCGCAAAGCAACTTTTTGACCAACCCAATAGAATGAATATTAAAGTAAAAGAGATGGCAATATCATCAGGGATTTGCCTTCATTTACATCCGGGAGTTGGTGATGGACAGGGAAGCCTGGCGGGCTGCAGTCCATGGAGTTGCAAACAGTTGGACACGACTGAGCGACTGAACTGACGCTATACCAAAATGTCACCCCAATCATAATTTGACGAGCTAGCCTTGTCGGGGCTCAGATGGTCATGCAGGAGACCCGGGGTTGATCCCTGGGTCGTGAAGATCCCCTGGAGAAGGAAGTGGCAACCCAGTCCAATACTCTTGCCTGGAAAATCCCACGGATGGAGGAGCCTGGCAGGCTGTACAGTCCACGGGGTTCTAGAGTCGGACACAACTGAGCGACTTCGCTTAATCATAATTTGAGTCTATTTAAATCTCAAATTTCCTTTAAAGTGTAATTTAAACACAACCTTTACGAAAGTTTGTTAGATTATTTCCAATATAATTTAAATTAGTTGATCTTTTCCATCTAGAAATATTCTAGTACTGGTCATTATTGTTGTTTAGTCATTAAGCCGTGTCCGACCCTGCGACCACATGGACTATAGTTCGCTAGGCCCCTCTGTCCATGGGATTTCCCAGGCAGGAATGCTAGAGTAGGTTGCCATTCATTTCCTTCTGCAGGGGATCTTCCCAGTCCAGGGATCAAGCCTGGGTCTCCCACATTGGCACACAGATTCTGTACCACTGACCCACCAAGTAAGCCCACCCGTACTGATTATTGCTATATAAGTGTTGAATGGATGGCTGGGTGAGTAGGTGCATATGATATATAATATTTCTCATTTATTGCCCCTAATGCTGATTTTTGCAGCTAGTCATGTGTTTTCTTGTTCTCTAACTTGTTTTATATCTTCCTTCTAGAATTTAAACACTTGAAAAATAGATACTCTTGTTTTCCTTATTTGATATTTTTCATACATCCTAGAACATAGGTGAAATTGATTCATTGACAGGTTGGGCTAAACCAAATCATTTTAGAAGTCTGACCGAGTTCTGTATAACGTTATTCCCTGATAGGTATCAGCTCACCTGTTGTCGTTTAGTGACTCAGTCATATCCAACACTTGCGACCCCATGGACTGTAGCCCGCCAGGCTCCTCAGTCTGTGGGATTTCCCAGGCAAGAATACTGGACTGGCCATTTCCTTCTGCAGAGGATCTCTCTGACCAAGGGATTGAACCTGTGTCTCCTGCATTGGCAGGTGGATTCTTTACCAATGAGCCACCATGGAAGCCCAGCAGCATGCTTTAAACAGCTCTATTAGGAATATTTTGTGACCTGGAATTCAATAAATATGCACCTCAGGGTAATTAATAGAAACATAGCAGGAATTATTTTATTTTTAAATCATGATTGGCTAATTAGGGACATAAATGCTTATATAATTTCTCATTCAGGAGTGTAATGCCACAGTGTCCTAAGAATGATCAACTTTCCTCATGACTGACTTATTTTAGACCCTTGTATTTTCAGCCTTTAATTTCTATAATCCCTGTGTCTCAAGAACAGCCTCTCTTTATACTAATGGATTGAATTAATTTAGCTTGATATTTGTACTATTATTTTTAAGAGAGATGAGTTACTGCTCAGACTTTATCATTGAAATGTGTGTTCCTCTAAGAATCATACTTGAGTCTCTATTAGCAAATAACTTTTAAAACTTATACTTGAAATTAACACAACACTGTTAATCAACTATATACTTCAATATAAAATCTAAAAAAAATTTTTAAACTTCATCAATTTTCATATTCACTACAATTAACACACTACCATTGTCAATAAAAACCTTCATTTTCTCAACATAGATTACACTTACTTCTTTACCATAAAGTAATTTAAAATAAATATTTCATGATAATGAAAAATTTCTGCATCAAAGAGAAAGTTGCATATATGCAATTCATTCCTTAGATAGTAACAGTAATGTGAGTCATGGCTCACTTTAGTATAAAACTAAATAGCTATAGGCCTATTTAGAGACAGTTATTCAAAGAGGAAAGGTTTCCCTGATAGCTCAGTTGGTAAAGAATCTGCTTGCAATGCAGGAGACCCCAGTTCAATTCCTGGCTTGGGAAGATCCCCTGGAGAAGGGATAGGCTACCCACTCCAGTATTCTTGGGCTTCCCATGTGGCTCAACTGGTAAAGAATCTGCCTGCAATGCGGGAGATCTGGGTTCAATCCCTGGGTTGGGAAGATCCCTGGAGAAGGAAAAGGCTGCCCACTCCACTATTCTGGCCTGGAGAATTCCATGGACTGCATAGTCCATGGGGTTGCAAGAGTTGGACACAACTGAGTGACTTTCACTTTCACATTCAAAGACAAAGTAAGTGAGCATATATTATTAGTAGAGAGCAATAACCCTAGTCTTGCATGAAGAATTATTAATCATAAATCTTTCAGTGAAAAGGAGACGCTAAAGTACAGCATAAACGGAAGCTTTTTGTTTAAATCAGAGTTTTATTTTAAATGTTAAGTTTAAACTTAGTTTAAAAAGAAGTCAAGTTTATATGTTAAGTCTCAAGAAATTTTGAACATGCAGAAAAATTGAGTGAGAGAAACTGAAATTCCAGTGACTAAAATCATTTGTTTTCTTAATATCTACTGTGGAGAATGAAAAGCATGAAGCATCTTAGCTGGGATTCATTTAGTTGAACCGTCCAAGTGCTAAATAAACTATAAACTACCGAGAACCAACTCATACTTCATTCTTGTTTTTGTATTATTTTTTCAAATATAAGCTAGAAAAGTAAAGTTTGTCCTTGAGGACTTCCCTTTACAAACAAAAGAAATACCAAACAGAAGCAACATTTTATTTTTTCCGATTCATTCTCCTCATTTTGTTAATGTTAAACAGCAGGGCAGTATCTAACAGGCAAATGTGAATCAAAACCAAAATCCTTAATACTAGGATTTCTGCATTTAAGGTCGTGACAGATATTTTAGTAGGTTCTTTGCTGGAAAAAAATATTAAAGTGCTAGATACTAATTCTGAATAATTATAGACGCGCAAATATATTTTATCAAAAACCAGTACTAATGATATTGTTTAAAAGTATTTTCATCTGAATTAATAGTATCCTAATGCTTTTTCCGAAAGAGTTGTGGTTTTTATCTGCTGTGATATTTGTTTTGAGGTTGACAGGGTTTGGGCTTCCCTGATAACTCAGTTGGTAAAGAATCTACGTGCAATGCAGGAGACCCCAGTTCAATTCCTGGGTCGGAAAGACCCTCTGGAGAAGGAATAGGCTACCCACTCTAGTGTTCTCAGGCTTCCCTTGTGGCTCAGCTGGTAAAGAATCCACCTGCAATGTGGGAGACCAGGGTTCGATCCCTGGGTTGGGGAGATACCCTGGAGAAGGGAAAGGCTACTCACTCCAGTATTCTGGCCTGGAGAATTCCATGGACTGTATAGTTCACGGGGTTGCAAAGAGTGGAACATGACTGAGCGACTTTCACTGACAGGGTTTAATGATGCTTTTCCAAGGTAATGGCTATTTAGGCTTACAGGGGGAATATAAAGAGAACTGATAAATACTAATTACAAAAGCATTTTTCTGAAATTTAATTTTAAAAAAGCAGTTTACATTTGATGCATTTATATTCTTACAGTGAAATATGAACTTAAGAAATACTGCATTCAGGTTTAGGACAGGCTCATGCTGATGCTAAGTCACTCAGTTATGTCTGACTCTTTGTGACCAGGCTCTTCTAACCATGGGATTTTCAAGTCAAGAATACTGGACTGGGTTGCTATTTCCTACTCCAGGTGGCCTTCCGACCCAGGGATTGAAACCCACGTGTCTTGCATGTCCTGCATTGGCAGGCAAATTCTTTACCACTAGCACCACCTTACTCTGAAATAAAATACATATTCTTAATTTATTTAATCATTCTGCTATTATTTGTTGTTTTGTAAGACCAGATAATGATTTTTGTATCTTAGACCTAGAGTTGTTAACATAGGCTGTATCTTACCTATTGACAGTGTTCATTTTATAGTCTGTCACTTTGGGGCGATTGATGATTCATACTAATTATATTCTTTTGTAGCAGAGAAAACCTAGTTGAGCTAACTGGAACTGAAGACTTAAGTCTGGCACACATAGAGTTTTAATTATCTCATGTTATATAATCAGAGTATGTAATTTGTATTCTCAAAGTTATATATCTCAATATATCTACATTCTACAGTAAAAAAAGTAAACTGATTAAACTTTAATTTGGTTCATTTTTAAAGGACTCTGTAACTTTTAAACTCTGTAAAGCATTATCCTTCAATTAAAAAATAAATAAGTTATAGAAAAAGAATTACCAGAGAGTGGAAACTTACAGTTTTAATGCTGAAAGTGTTAGATTTTCAAGATCAAGTTTATATTTGCATTTAAGAGGGTTGATGATGCAGCGCAGGGATTAAGAACGTGGAGATTGTGAGGTCCCTAGAACACGTCTTGGGTCCCCACTTTTTCCTAACTGTGTGTTCTTAGATGAAGACGCAACCGCTGTGTGCTTCATTTTTTTCATTTGTAAACAGGGATGATTAAAAAAAAAATTATCAATGTAAAGAACATCATCTGGCACAGAGTAGGAACATTTCAATGTTAAAAAGTTAAAGCACATTAGACAAATTTTAGCTAATGCTGTTTAAAGATTTATTACACTGTGTTTTTCAAGTTTCAGAATCGGAAGGAGCATTGCAATCAGGAAGAGAGGAAAGTAGAAGTGCTTTGATCCAACAATACAGAGAGTGCTTAGTCCAACAATGCAAGTAACTAGGAAAATAATATTTTTAGGAACCAAATATGATTCAAGCCTTGAATGTTTTAAAGATACAACTTTTTAGAAATATATTTTGAGTAATTATTAAGAACTCTGAATTATGAATATTATTTAAAGAAGTGCAGGCACATAGAGTAATTTATTACTTTAGCAAAACTTGCAAGGCAGTTTTAGGCAAGTTTATTTTGAGATAACAAACCCGGAAACTTTCGGTGCCTTATACACAGCAGAGGTTTCTTTCTCACTTGTGCTGCATGTCCATTTTGGGTCAGTTTTGGCGCTATTCTACGTTATCTTCATTCTGGGGTCCAAACTAATAGGAGAGGTGCTTTCTGAAACTTTGCTGGTTGTCAGAGGACATAGCAAGCTAATCCTTATCTCTTAAACCTTCTCCCCAAAATTGACATGCTGCTTCCATTGACATTTCAGGTGTCTAAAGCAAAGGTGGGCAAACTTTTTCTGTAAAGCACCAGAAAGTTAACTTTGTTTAGGCTGCACAGGCCACAACATATGGTCTCAGTCACATATTCTTTTTATTCTTTAACCCTTACTTACTTTATTTTCTTCCAGTTCTACTGAGATACAGTTGACATACAGTATTTTATCAGTTTAAGGTGTACAGCATTTTGAGTTGACTCACATAAATACATCATAAAGTGATTATCTCAGTAAGTTTAGTGAATATCATCTTGTATATATACAAAATTAAAGAAATAGAAAAATTATCTTTTCCTCGTGATGTCCATGGCTGCTTTTGCACTACAACAGTGGATTGAATAATTGTGACTGAGATCATATGGCTTGTGAAGAAAAAATTATTTACTGTCTGGCTCTTTACAGAAAAATTTTGCTGATCCATTAGTCAGAAGATAGAAATGAGAAGAAATTTCCAGAAATAAAGAAAAAAAAGAATAGAAAAAATAAACATAAATACAAAAAAAAAATTAAGAGACTTAGACTATGTAAGAGGATTTAACATATAACTAAAAGGTGAATCATTTGTAAAAAACAAAATACAGAGGAGAGGAGAGGAAGCTGTATTAAAATGCAAGATAATTTGCTAGAGCTGAAGGACTTGAATGTCCAAATGAAGAGCCTGAACAAGTAATGAAAATGTCCAGACTTAGATACGGCACTGTGAAATTTCAGAACATCAAGGGAAGATCCTAAAAGGGCCCAGGTAACATAGAAACGAATGATGATCAGAATGATGTCAGATGCTAGCTGCTGGAAACGTAAGGCTTCAAAATTGCTAAAGAATAATTTTTATTGTTTTATTGTTTTCTTAAATCCTCATCATAACCGCATTATGAGTATTGTTATTTGTCCCCATTTTACCAAGGAGAAAAAGGTACTTCAGTGACTTTGACCTACCCCAAAGTCACTGTGTTACATTCGATTGCTTAGCAATCTGCAAGTATTCCCAACCTTTTCTACTTTCTTTCCTGGGCTTCAGAGGATGTGCCTCTCATATTCCCTAGAGTTCTGAATGCTAATCAGGTTCTCCCAATTAGATGCATTCATGCATGATTTGCAAGGTGGAAGTGAGACAGAGGCCATCTTCCTGCTGCTGCAGGCAGGCAAGTTCAAGGGAAGATGTTTTTTCCCCCCTCAAGCAACATTCTAATAGCTAGTTTTCAGCTTCCTGGATGCTAAGGAGTAATTGTAATGGCAGTGATGACTTCCTGATCCCTTAATGAAGCTAAAATAGTTATGTTTTTCAACTCATACTGTATCTCCCCACCTTTTTGGTAAATGTAATAGATCCTTTGGTTAGTCAGTTTTTCTGTGTTCTAAGGAATCATTCCTGCAGGACCAGCCTGGACTCTGCTCCTCCAGCTCTCTCTGCTGTTCTGTAAGCACCTAACTTAACTGAATTAAATCTCTTTCTTCTTCAAACACCTGAAGTGATTTCTCTTCCCTTCACTGAGCCCTGACTAACACAGGTCACAGCAAAGGCTTAGTGTTAATGTTAGAAAAGGAGATCTCAGATTTAAAATTTTCAGGTTTTAAAAATTTTATCTAAGTAGTCCATGCTTTACAAGGACACTGTCAGTTATAACTAGAATTTAATTCTAGTTAAAATAATTTTAACTTATAATCTCTGAAAATAGTTACATTAGTAAAAGAAGTTAAAACAGATAACATTAATTTCCTTTCAACTTGAATGGTGTGTCCATGTGCTGGGTACAGTTTTAAGTACTTGCTGTCATTTAATCCTCACAGTTACTCTTGAAGATAGATAATAGGTACTATTAGCCCCAATTTATAGCAAACAGGCGTAATAGGTTAACTGAACTTCCTAGGGTCACACAGTAAATTGCAGAGTAGGAATTTCAGTCCATCGCTCCAAACTCTGTGTTTTTAGTTACTCTGTACTTTATCATTTGTTGTTGTTGTTCAGTCACTAAGTTCTCTCCGACTCTTCGCGTTCCCATGGACTGCAACATACCAGGCTCCTCTGTCCTTCACTGTCTCCCGGAGTTTACTCAAATTCATGTCCATTGAGTCAGTGATACTATCTAACCGTCTCATCATTTGCGGCCCTCTTTTCCTTTTGCCTTTAATCTTTCCCAGCATCAGGGTCTTTTCCAGTGAGTCAGCTCTTCAAGTCAGGTGGCCAAAGTATTGGAGCTTCAGCTTTAGCGTTAGTCCTTCCCATGAATATTCAGGGTTGATTGCCTTTAGGATTGACTGATGTGATGTCCTTGTAGTCCACAGAACTCTCAAGAGTCTTCTCCAGCACCACAATTTGAAAGCATCAATTCTTCAGTGCTCAGCCTTCTTTAGGGTCCAACTCTTACATCTATACATGACTACTGGAAAAACCATAGCTTTGACTATACGGACCTTTGTCAGCAAAGTGGTATCTCTGGTTTTCAATATGCTATCTAGCTAGGTTTGTTACAGCTCTCCTTCCAAGGAGAAAGCATCTTTTAATTTCATGGCTACAGTAACCATTCATAGTGATTTTAGAGCCCCCCAAAATAAAATCTTTCACTGCTTCCACTTTTTCCCCTTCTATGAAGTGGTGGGACCAGATGCCATGATCTTAGTTTTTTGAATGTTGAATTCAAGCCAGCTTTTTCAGTCTCCTCTTTCACCTTCATCAAGAGGCTCTTTAGTTCTTCTTCACTTTCTGTCATTAGAGTGGTATCATCTGCGTATCTGAGGTTGTTGATGTTATTCTTGGCAGTCTTGATTCCAGCTTGTGATTTGTCCAGCCTGGCATTTTGCATGATGTACTCTGCATAGAAGTTAAATAAGCAGGGTGACAATATACAGCCTTTTCATATTCCTTTCCCAATTTTGAATCAGTTGTTCCATGTCCAGTTCTAACTATTGTTTCTTGACCCACATACCAGTTTCTCTGGAAAAAGGTAAAGTGGTCTGGTACTCCCATTTCTTGAAGAATATTCTCCAGTGTATTGTGATCCACTCAAATGCTTTAGAGTAGTCTATGAAACAGAAGTAGATGTTTTTCTGGAACTCTCTTGCTTTCTCCATGATTCAGCGAATGTTAGCAATTTGATCTCTGGTTCCTCTGCCTGTTTGAAAACTTATCATTATATAAGACACTAAATTTTACCTAGAAGATGATTAGATTTGTCTATGAGTGTTGAAAGACCTACTTTAAATTATGAATGTCTTTACTCCCATGAAATTTGTCTTTATTAGATGTAATAATCTCTCAGAATCCCTAAATGTCAATTATAATTTTTAGGAAAAAAATATATAATGTAAAATAGATCCAGAAGTGAAAACTAAAAATGCTTTTTAATAATTAACACTGGTATCCTGCTGAGAATATATCATAACCAAAATGATTTCATAAAAAAGTGCTGGATTCTCTCATTGTTATTCTATACCATTTCTTTTCAAATTTTGTTCCTTTGGAACTGCTGGATTTCTTAGATATTTACTTCTGAATCTTTTACAATCCTGTACCCTAGAATGAATTATAAAATGTTATTTCATTATCAAGTCTAAAATTTCACAACTCAGAGCAGTTTAACAGTTTACTAAATTGTGTTAGCCTCAGAAAGAGAGACTAGAAATGTAAGTGTTTGGCATTTTAGTCTTGATAGTGAGAGGTGAGCTCTCCAAGCAAGAAATAAAAAGATGGTGAATGACTTTTGAGTGGACAACTGACAGTATTCACTATGGCTTACAACCAGGAGTTTTGGTAGCTGACTTCAAGTTTATATGTTCATGAGTTCATTTTGGAAGAATATGTGTAAAATGAAAATTTTCTTCTTCAAATTTCTCCTCTCTTTCCAAGTATGCAGTATTGCATATTTAAAATCTGATGATCAGATCATGTATATGCTGCTGCTGCTAAGTCGCTTTAGTCGTGTCCGACTCTGTGCGACCCCATAGACGGCAGCCCACCAGGCTCCTTCGTCCCTGGGATTCTCCAGGCAAGAATATTGGAGTGGGTTGCCATTTCCTTCTCCAGTGTGTGAAAGTGAAAAGTGAAAGTGAAGTCGCTCAGGCGTGTCTGACTCTTCGCGACCCCATGGACTGTAGCCTACCAGGCTCCTCCGTCCATGGGGTTTCCCAGGCAAGAGTACCGGAGTGGGGTGCCATTGCCTTCTCCATGTATATAGCCACTAATTATTTTCAAAGTGAATATATAAATGTAGTCTATATACTAAACAGCTGTCTTATACTGTTAAAGCAAGCAAAAGTTTATCCCTCATATAAAGTATTTCTTCTTCTCTTCACCATAATTGTTTTCATCTTCTTTTAATAAGAATTTAGACTTTTTAACCTTTGGGTTTGTTTCATATTTTTATATACATGTTATAAATGCCACTCCAAAAAAATGAATGTTTAAAATGGAAAATTAGAATCTAAAATATTTATTATGAAACAAATCAAATACCTAACCCTCTTCTCGATAAGTCCTGTAGTTTAAAAGCAGAATTTCTCAGAGTGAGCTCTAACAGTCATTCACATCAATTTGGAGGCTCAACACCAGGTCCATCAAACCAGAATCACTGGGAAGCAGCCTAGTAATCTTTATTTTAAACAAATTCCCCAAGTAGTCATTAACTACATTAAAGTTTCAAGACCACTTATATAGAAAATATTAATAATAAGATACTTGAGGGTCTGTTCAGAGGATACATTATTTTTTTGTATTTCATCAGATCTCTTCATCTTTTATTATTGTTTTTGGTTTCCTTTTCAAATATTTAGCAGTGTATGTTCTTTGGGCATTCAAAAAATAAATCAGAGGAGTAGAATCATAACAAAATGTAAGTGAAATGATAGTAAAAATATGAAGAGAAGGTACCTTTTTCAAAAATCCCACACTTTGATTTCATTAACTGAAATTACCCATGAGGAACCAGTGATTACATTGAGTAAATATTTGCATCAGTTAAGATTCTGTCAGTTGCAAGAGAATGCAGCTCAAAATGGCTTGAGCAATAAGGGAACATTCAGACAGTAGGTGTGTCTTCAGGCATGGCTTCATCCAGTGACTTAGTTGTCACTAAGGTCCTAGTTTCTTTCTCTTTCTACTTCCCTACCCAATCTGGGTTCCATATGTCAACTTCATCATCAGTTTTCTGTAGCAGTGCTCTTCATGTGTCTCGCTAGGCTACATGTCCATTCAGAACCAATCACTGTGGCTACAGTGATGGGCTGCACCGATTAGTTGAACCCTGGAGCTGAGCAGTGGGTCACTTCCCAAACCACATTAGATAAGAAATGAAAGAGAGTGCATTCACTACTGGAAGGAAGTGTTGAATGGATGCTAGGGAGATAACCAACTTGTGTCCAACATAATGTTTATTTAAATTCCTTGAAAATGAAATTCACTAAAACTTTAGTGATTGAACATAACATTGGTGGAATCCTGTTTCAGAAGCTTTGATAATACCTCAGAATTAGGCATACTTTTCTGTGTATTGCTTCAGGAGTCTTGAGTTCTGTATTTCACACAGTTGATGTCTTTCTGACAAGCTTAATTGGCGATGAAGTAAATTCTGAAAATTGTGACTCTCCGTTCTGAATCCATGAGTTCAAAATCATCAACACAAAAAGTTTTAAATACTTGTAAAGAGAATTAGATTTTTATAAATTATTTTGAGGTAGGCCAGAATAGGAGGAAATACTGTTATGCATACTAGTAAGTATTAAGTTTCATTGACTTTGATTTCTTTTAAAACTTTGTATTTCAGGTATATTATAAAATATTAAAATTATTTATCTACTTGACTCATTAGAAGCTTGACATATTTTGAGAACAGAAAAAGATGAGAAACATTTTAAAGGGAATTAAAGACCTTATAGCCATAGGAAAAATTGTTTTACCAAAAATATTTACTATATATAAAACCTAGAATATTAGATTTTCTTTGGATTCAGTTTACTTAAAGTTTATTGTGGCACTGAAGATACTATAACTAAATTTTCAGAAATTGACAAATTTAGCATTTCCTGGGTTTCAGTGGTCTTTTAGGAACATAAGTTTTGTGAAATATGCCAAGGACCTCGTAACTGTCTTCAGGGCCATCTTTATAGTGTAGTCCCACTTGGACAATCCTGAAACTCAGACTGTAAAGTTACATAGGTAGAGACTGAAAATAGCATTAAAAATTTTTTGTTCCAAAACAGGACATATTGTGATGAAGTAAAATAAAAGGCATTGCTATTTCTATTAACATTTCATTTCCTGGCAACTACTTTGAATGCTCTATGAGGATATGTACAAAAACAACAGTAATAACATCATGTGAAATAACTCTGATAGCTTGGGAATTCATTATGAAGTTCCATTAAGACTCTCAGAAATATCCTTCTATATTCATATTTTAATGAAAATATAAATCTTATTCTGCTATTTCATTTGTCACTAAATTATTCATAACATTCAATTTTGAATCAGAACTAATCTTCAAATAGTCTGTTTTGTGGCACAAGAGAATTGTTATTACCATTTTAAAATTTAAGAAAGGAAATTTGAAGTTCAAGGTGTTTATACATTTAAACTGAAATCATCATTGTTCTAATGCCTTAGTAATGAATGTCTATAAGATTTTCATTTGTGTGAAGTAGTTACACATTACCTGGGACTCAGTGAGCCCTCAGTAAATATTAGCTATGCCAATATCATCATCACTGCATTACTACTGTCATCAGCCACTACTATTTCTACCTTCTACCTATTTTTTGCATAAGAATAGTTTAGTTTGGTTTTCTTTGGTAGCAGCCCACAGTTCATTATATTCACAATTCATTTGGTTCCTGTTAACTTCCTACGTGGATAATTTTAAAAAATGTTTTCCCTTTTGCTATGGATAGTCTCACTAATATAGAAACGTTGTTCAATTGTCCAGCCATGGCCGAGTCATTGTGACCCCATGCCCTGGCAGCACGCCAGGCCTCCCTTTCCCTCACCATCTCCTGGAGCTTGCCCAAGCTCATGTCCATTGCGTCAGTGATGGCATCCAGCCATCTCATCCTCGGATGGCCTCTTCTCCTGCCCTCAATCCTTCCCAGCATCAGGGACTTTCCAATGAGTCTGCTGTTCACATCAGGTGACCAATATACTGGAGCTTCAGCTTCAGCATCGGCCCTTCCAGTAGTCCTTCTTTCCATGTCATACCTTTTTGTCTTTTTATTCAGTTTATGAGGTTCTCACGGCAAGTATACTGGGGTGGTTTGTTGTTCCCTCCTCTTGTGGATTACATTTTTGTCAGAACTCGCCACTATGACCCATCCATCTCTGGTGGCCCTACCTGGCATGGCTTATAGCTTCATTGAGTTACACGAGCTCCTTTGCCACAATGAGGCAGTGACCCACGAAGGGATTACACAAGTAGGACTTGTTATAAAATACGAAAGAAAAAGTAAATTTTGAAGCTTTAATTTTATACTCATACCATATAAACTGTCCTAAATATCTTACATGGCTCTTTCATAGATATAAGACATAAAATATTTATTCTGTTATTCTATTAATATATATGTATATGTACATATTTACATTTATATATATTGCTATGTCTGTATATTAAAAGTTGTGCATTCACACTGAGAACCAATTCAGTTCAACACAGCAGGTTCATTCTAATTTGTGACTACCTTCTTTGACACTGAGAAGCCTTCTGCTGTCCTTGATGCACTAATCTGATCAATCCCTTTGTGTGTAACCAGTATCCATTGCAGCCATCACATTCTCCATATTCACACTCTCCTCCCCAAACTCGAGCTCCAGTTCCTCCTGCGGAGAAACTCTCACTGTGCTCAACCTCTGCCACCCCTACCAGTCTGCACCCTCACCCCCACCACTGCATGGATGATCCCTCAGCATGCCGAGGCGTGGCTGTGACACCCCCACCCTACATCACCTGTCTGTGGAAACAGCTTTCTAACCCTGTTTGGGATCTGACAGCTCATACTGACCCATCCTATGAATGAATGCCCTCACCCTCCTAAGCCTCTGATAACCCATTCTATTCTACTCCCCAGTGCCCTCAGCAGGAAGTCTCCCTGCCCCTGCCCAGGGGCTCTGTACCCCTCATTCTGCTCAGGGCCTGATGGCCACCACCAGGCTGCCCATCTGGACTCTCTCTCCCCGCACTAAGCGACCACTTCGTATCTTCTGCCCCACCCCAGCATGGACATGTTCCTCATCCTGCTTGGGCTGGTGTCCCGTTCCTCTTGAGGAGGCCCTCCTCAGCCTGCTTGGGCTTAATAGATTTTTTAAGTTAGTGACCCCTTTGCCAGTCCCTCGGTGTGAAGTTAAGAATAATGGTGATGATGATGTGTTTCTGCTGATAGCAACTAACTTATTTTGGCCACGAAGAACATATGCCTATACTCTGCATCACAAATAATTGAGATATTTCTTTTCTGTGTGTCTTTAAAATGGCATAATCTTAAGGTATAATCTTAAGAATATTGCATCTTGGTATAAATTTTGGCCTCTTGGGATTAAAGACAGAAACTGGGTTGGCATGGAGCTGTCCTTGGTACTGACAAGTCTTTGTGGTCTCATGGACTTTGTCTCTTCCTTACTGTTATACCTAACTATACTTCTTAACCGCTCCTGAGATTCCCCCGAGCTTTATTTGCATATAATTTCCACATAGCGTTGTGTAACTTTGTGATGATTTAATACACATCTATACTATGAAATGCTTGCCACAATAAGGTTAGTATGCCCTTTGCCTCACTTACTTACCATTTTATTGTTGTTCCGGGTTTGATCCCTGGGTCGGGAAGATCCCCTGGAGAAGGAAATGGCAACCCACTCCAGTATTCTTGCTTGGGAAGTCTCATGGACGGAGGAGCCTGGCGGGTTACAGTCCATGGGGTCACAAAGAGTCAAACTGAGTGATTGACCACCGCCGCTGCATGGTAAAAACGTTAAAGCTCTCGTCTGATAGCAATTTTCAGATATGTGGGAGAAGGAAATGGCAACCCACTCCAGTATTCTTGCCTGGAAAAATCCATGGACAGAGGAGCCTGGTGGGCTGCAGTCCATGGGGTTGCATGACTGAGCATGTGTGCATGAGGGCGGAGGGAGATGAGTTGGTAGCAATAAACTGGTAGAACTGAAAAAAAAAAAAAGTGGGATCATACAGTATTTGTCTATCTGACTTAATTTCACTTAGCAGAATGCTCTCAAGTTCTGTTCCTGTGTGGCAAATGGCAAATTTTCTTCATTTTTTTCCCCCTTTTTAAAAACTGAAATATAGTTAACATAAAAATATTATGTTAGTTTCCAGTGATTTGACATTTGCATAATGCGCGCCTAACACTTTCACTACTACATACATTATGAAATGATCATGATATCTAATAACCATCTGTCCCCATGAAAGGCTATTATAATACTATTACCCATATTCCTTGTGCTGTATATTACATCCCTGTGGCTTATTTATTTTATAATGGATTTATGGCTTCCTTGGTGGCTCAGATGGTAAAGCGTCTGCCCGCAATGCAGGAGACCTGGATTCAATTCATGGGTCAAGAAGATCCCCTGGAGAAGGAAATGGCAACCCACTCCAGTACTCTTGCCTGGAAAATCCCATGGATGGAGGAGCCTGATAGGCTATAGTCCATGGGGTCACAAAGAATCAGACACGACTGAGCAACTTCACTTTGTATCTCTTAATCCCCCTCACCTAGTTCACCCCACACACCCTCTGCCCGAATCAGTGAATCTGTTTGTGTTAGGATTTTCTTCATTGTTAAAGTGGTGTTTATATATCACATTTTCTTTATCCATTTGTCTGTTGACGAACACTTACATTCCTTCCATATCTTGGCTATGGATAATGCATGATATCTTCAAGATAGTGACTTCAAAAATAAAATTGATAGAACATATATGGTGTCTCAGATGGTAAAGAATCTGTCTGCAGTGCAGGAGACCTGGGTTTGATCCCTGGGTCAGGAAGATCCCCTCAAGAAGAGAATGGCTACCCAGTCCAGTATTCTTGCCTGGAGAATTCCATGGACAGAGGAGCCTGACAGGCCACAGTCCATGGGGTTGCAAAAAGTCGAACGCGACTGAGTGACCAACACTTTTACTTTTTCACATGGTATTGATAGTTCTGTTTTTAATTTTGGGGGAGACGTGCATGCCATTGTCCATGGTGGCTGCACCGGTTCACCTTCCCACCAGCAGTGCATCAGGTGCCCCCTTTCTCCACATCCTCGCCAGCGTTATCACTTGTCTTTTTTATAATACATATTTTGAAAGTTGGGTGGTATGAGGTCACTATAGTTTTGATTTGCATTCCCTTGATTAGGAGTGTTGTTGAGCACCTTTTCATGTGCTTTTTGGCCATTTGTGTGTCTTCTCTGAGAAATGGTCTGTTCTGGTCCGCTGCCCATTTTTAAATTGGATTGTTTGGGGGTTTTTTTGCTATTGAGTTGTATGAGTTCTTTATATGTTTTGGATACTAAGCCATTATCAGATAGGTGGTTTGCAAATATTTTCTCACATTTTACAGGTTTTCTTTTCATTTTGTTGCTCCACAGAAACTATTTAGTTTGATATAGTCCCACTTGTTGATTTTTGCTTTTGCTGCCTCTGTTTTGGTATCAGGCCACCAGAAAAATTCATTGCCAAGACTGATGTCAAGGAACTTTTCCCCTGTGTTTTCATCAAGGAGTTTGACAATCTCAGATTTTACATGTAAGTGTGTAGTTTATTTTGAATTGATTTTTCTGAGTAGTGTAAGAGAGGGGTTCAATATCATTCATTATCATCCAGTTTTCACAAAACTGTATACTGAAGAGACTGTCTTTTCATCAGTGAATATTCATAGCCCCCTTTTCAAGTATTAGTATATACTTGAGTTTATTTCTGGGCTCTCAGTTTTGTCCCATTGATACGTTTGTCTGTTTTTATATCAGTACCATACTGTTTTAATTATTATATCTATACAGTGTGGCTTGAAATCAAGAAGTGTGATGCCTCCTGTTTTATTCTTTTTCAGGATTTCTTTCTATATTCAGGGTCTTTTGTAGTTCCATAGAAATTTTAGGAGTGTTTTTTCTATTTCTGTAAAAAGAAAATGCCTTTGGATTCTTGATAGAGATTACATTGAATCTATAGATGGTTTTTGGTAGTATTGATATTTTAACAATATTAATTCTTTCATCCCATGAATATGGAATGCCTTTTTATTTATCTGTGTAGTCTTTGACTTCCTTCATCAGTGTCTCATAGTTTTCAAGGTAGAGCTCTTTTACCTCATTCATTAAATTAGTTTTTGATGCTATGTAAATGGGATAAGTTTTTTTTAATTTCTTTTTCAGAGTATTTGTTTTTAGTGTATAGAAACACTACTGATTTTTATATGTTAATTTTGTATCCTGCAGGTTTACCAAATGCCTTGATTAGTTCTAGCAGTTTTTTGATTGAGTCTTTAGGACTTTCTCTAAATAAAATTACATAATCTATAAATAGACACAGTTCTACTTCCATTCCGATTCTGATGCCTTCAGTTTCCCTTTTTCACCCTGATTGCTCTAACTAGGACCTTCAGTTCTATGTTGAATAAAAGTGGGGAGTGATTGTGTGTGTGCAAAGTTCCTTCACTTGTGTCTGACTCTTTGTGACCCCATGGACTGTAGCCCACCAGGCTCCTCTGTCCATGGGATTCTCCAGACAAGAATACTGGAGTGGGTAGCCATGCCCTCCTCCAGGGGATCTTCCCAACCCTGGTATCGAACTCAGGTCTCTTATGTCTCCTGCATTGGCAGGCAGGTCCTTTACCACTAGCACCACTTGGGAATCCTGGTGAGAGTGGTGACCTTGTGTTTTTCCTAATCTTAAAGGAAAAACTTTCATGGTTGCATGTGATATTCACAGGTTTGTCATATATGGCCTTTGTTATGTTGAGATATGTTGTTTCTTTGCCAAATTTGTCGAGTTTTTATTGTGAATTGATTTTTGACTTTGTCAAATGCTTTTTCCTGTGTGTACTGAGATGATCATATGATTATTTTCTTTCATTCTATTAATATGATATAGCACATTGATTAATTTGCATATGTTAAACCATCCTTGGATCCCAGGGTAAATCCTACTAGATCATTGTGAATGATTCTTTTAATGTGCTGCTGGATTTGGCTTGCTCATTTTTGTTGAGAGCTTTTGCATCTATCTTCATCAGGGATATTGCCCTATAGTTTACTTTTCTAGTAGTGTCCTCATTGATGCTGACCTCATAAAATGGGTTTGGAAATAGTCTTTCCCTTTAATTTTTTTGCAAGAGTTTGAGAAAGATTAGTGCTAATTCTTCTTTAAATGTTTAGTAATATTCACCAGTGAAACTATATGGTTCTGGGTTTTCTTCATGGGAAAATTGTGATTACTGATTCAATCACCTACCTAGTAATTGATCTATTCAGATTTTCTATTTCTTCATGGTTCGGTCTTGGTAGGTAGTATATTTTCCATTTATTCTAGGTGTCCAGGGTGTACTCTTTATTTTTCATTCAGTTAGTCTAACTAAAGGTTTGTCCATTTTGTTTTATCTTTTCAAAGAGCAACTCCTAGTTTGGTTCATCTTTTCTATTATTTTTCTGTTCTCTATTTCATTTATTTCTACTTTAATCTTTATTATTTTCTCCTTTATGCTAACTTTGGGCTCTGTGCTACTCCTTAAGACATAGAATTAGGTTGTTTATATGGAATTTTCTTGCTTCTTATTGTAGCTATTTATTGCTATGAACTATGGTCTTAGAACTAATTTTTATATCCCTTAATTATAGTATGCTGTATTTCCATTTTCGTTTGTCTGAAGAAACTTCTTAATGTCATCTTTAAATCCTTCTTTGATCCATTGGTTGCCCAAGAGAACATTCTGGGTTGTTTAATTGGCCTTGACTAGATGGACCTTTGTTGGCAAAGTAATGTCTCTGCTTTTTAATATGCTATCTAGGTTGGTCATAGCTTTTCTTCCAAAGAACAAGTATCTTTTAATTTCATGACTGCAATCACCATCCACAATGATTTTGGAGCCCAAGAAAATAAAATCTGTCACTGTTTCCACTGTTTCCCCATCTATTTGCCATGAAATGATGGGACCAGATGCCATGATCTTAGTTTGCTGAATGTTGAGTTTTAAGCCAACCTTTTCACTCTCCTCTTTCACTTTCATCAAGAGGATCTTTAGTTCTTCTTCGCTTTCTGCCATAAGAGTGTTGTCAGCTGCATATCTGAGGTTATTGATATTTCTTCCAGCAATCTTGATTCTAGCTTGTGCTTTATCCAGCCCAGCGTTTCTCATGATGTACTCTGCATATAAGTTAAATGAGCAGGGTGACAATATACAGCCTTGACGTACTCCTTTTCCTATTTGGATTCAGTCTGTTGTTTCATCTCCAGTTCTGTTGCTTCCTGATCTGCATACAGATTTCTCAAGAGGCAGGTCAGGTGGTCTGGTATTCCCATCTCTTTAAGAATTTTCCAGAGTTTGTGGTGGTCCACACACTCAAAGGCTTTGGCATAGTCAATAAAGCAGAAGTATATGTTTTTCTGGAACTCTTTTGCTTTTTCAGTGGATTAATTCTTGACTAATATTAATAAAATTTCTTTGAAAATTTGGGAACAAATCTATGCTGAAATATTTTCTTTTTTCTTGGCTAAATACCTCGGTAGATCAATAGGACAAAATAGGAAGTCCATAAATAGATTTATACAATTGATTTTCAGCTCAATTGCCAAAGTAATGCATTGGATAATGATTTTTTTTTCAGCCAATGCCTGTGTAACACCTGGATATTTGTAAGAAACAAAATGATCTTCCACCATGTATAAAAATTAAATTGCAATGGATCATAGCCCTAGATATAAAATCTAAAAACCTATAAAGTCTCCAGAAGAAAACAGTAGAAAATATTCTTAACCATTTTGGAGTAAGCAAAGATTTCTTGGGTAAGAGAAAGCGCTATCATGAACAATTGCACTTTCATCAAATATTTTTAAAACTTCTGCTCTTCAAAGACACTGTGAATGGAAAACAAAAAGGCAGTTCATAGAGTAGAAGAAAATACTCCCAATACAAGAAGACTTGTATCAAGAATATATATTTTAAAAATTCTTGATATTGCAGCTCCCTTTTCACCCTAAGAATTTTCTTCCTATGCTGTGTTTGCCTCCCAAGGTGACTAAATAGAAAGGGAAAAAAAAACCTTCCAGAAATGGAGCTAAGATACTTGCTTTTAGAATTACTTTCATGTAGTGTTATAAATCAGAACAATTACAATCAATCGTATTAACTGAAATCAGGGTTTCTGTACAGTTACTTTCCAAGATCCTAAAATTAATCTCAGAACTATTCTGAGGATATGGGAATAGGGAATACAATCTTTATGACTGTATTTACCTAGAATAAAAAGTGTGAAACTATTTTTTTAACTCTTAAAATAATTTTTTTAAAGCCATCATGATAATTCACAGGTATAAGATTTCAACAGATACTTCCCTAAAGAAAATAAGGCAGTTGACCAAAAGCATATGAAAGAAGTTCTTGGTATCATTAACTGTCTTGGCAAATACAAATTAAAGCCAAAGAGGTATTATTACACAATCACTAGACTATCTAAAATTGAAAAGACTAACACTACCAGCTGTTGCTAAGGCTGTGGAGGACCTGGAAATTTCACACACTGCTGGTGGGAATGTAAAACAGTACAATCACTTTGTTTCGTATTAAATTTAAAACAACATATGTGTTAGTTGCTTAGTCACGTCTGACTCTTTGCAACCCCATGGACTGTAGCTCGCCAGGCTCCTCTGTCCATGGAATTCTTCAGGCAAGAATACCAGAGTGGATTGCCGTTCCCTTCTCCACACTTAACATATACCCCAGAAATTCCTAGGTATTTATCCAAAAGAAATGAAAACATTTCAACAAGGATACCTGACTTTTCATAGAAGCCTTATCAGTGTTAGTCAAGAGTTAGAGACATCCCAAATGTCCATCAACCAATGAATACACAAAATATTGACTAGTCATACCATAAAACACAAATAAATAATAGAAATTAACGAACACTGATAGGTTAATATGGGTGGATCTCAAAAACATACTGAGCAAAAGAAGACAGATATGTATCATATGATTACATTTGTATAAAGTTCTAAGAAAGGAAAATTAGTCTATCAGTTGAAAACTAGTCTAAATCAGATCAGTGGTCATCTGAGATGGGAGAATTTTGAGAAGAGGCACAATAGAACACTTTCTGATAAAGTATTCTGCATATTGGTTGGGAGTGATTGCACGTAAATGTCTACATTTGTCAAATTTTTTAAACCGTACACTTAAAATTGCCACATTAACTTTACTGAATGATCATTTCAGATATGAGATTAATTTTAAAAAATAAAAAAATATACAAAGGAAAGAACAGAACAGATAGTAAAAATAGTACAAAGGAACAGGACAGATGTGTCAGTAATAACATTACATGTAGTTGACTACTGAAAGATAAAGACTCTCATGGATTTTTTCAAAAACTCTGTTTAAAAGAAAAATATTTAAAACAAGGTTCCTGCTAACCATGAAGAGGCTGAGAGTTTAACCTACTTCTAGTGGACAAGTTAGGCTACCACAGTTTAGTGGATACTGGCAGTAAGTTCAGTTCAGTTCAGTCACTCAGTCGTGTCTGACTCTTTGCGACTCCATGAGTTGTAGCACTCCAGGCCTCCCTGTCCATCACCAACTCCCAGAGTCCACCCAAACACATGTCCATCGAGTTGGTGATGCCATCCAACCATCTCATCCTCTGTCGTCCCCTTCTCCTCCTGCCCCCAATCCTACCCAGCATTACGGTCTTTTCCAATGAGTCAACCCTTCGCATGAGGTGGCCAAAGTATTGGTGTTTCAGCTTCAACATCAGTCCTTCCAATGAACACCCAGGATTGATCTCTTTTAGGATGGATTGATTGGATCTCCTTGCAGTCCAAGGGACTCTCAAGAGTCTTCTCCAATACCACAGTTCGAAAGCATCAATTCTGTGGTGCTCAGCTTTCTTCACCATCCAACTCTCACATCCATACATGACCACTGGAAAAACCATAGCCTTGACTGGACGGACTTTTGTTGGCAAAGTAATGCCTCTGCTTTTAAATATGCTATCTAGGTTGGGCATAACCTTCCTTCCAAGGAGTAAGCGTCTTTTAATTTCATGGCTGCAATCACCATCAGCAGTGATTTTGGAGCCCCAAAAAATAAAGTCGGACACTGTTTCCACTGTTTCCCCACCTATTTCCCATGAAGTGATAGGACCAGATGCCATGATCTTAGTTTTCTGAACGTTGAGCTTTAAGCCAACTTTTTCACTCTCCTCTTTCACCTTCATCAAGAGGCTCTTTAGTTCTTCTTCACTCTCTGCCATAAGGGTGGTGTCATCCGCATATCTGAGGTTATTGATATTTCTCCTGGAAATCTTGATTCCAGCTTGTGCTTCTTCCAGCCCAGCATTTCTCATGATGTACTCTGCATATAAGTTAAATAAGCAGGGTGACAATATACAGCCTTGACGTACTCCTTTATCTATTTGGAACCAGTCTGTTGTTCCATGTCCAGTTCTAACTGTTGCTTCCTGACCTGCATACAGGTTTCTCAAGAGACAGGTCAGATGGTCTGGTATTCCCATCTCTTTCAGAATTTTCCACAGTTTATTGTGATCCACACAGTCAAAGGCTTTGGCATAGTCAATAAAGCAGAAATAGATGTTTTTCTGGAACTCTCTTGCTTTTTCGATGATCCAGCAGATATTGGCAATTTGATCTCTGGTTCCTCTGCCTTTTCTAAAACTAGCTTGAACATCTGGAAGTTCACGGTTCACGTATTGCTGAAGCCTGGCTTGGAGAATTTTGAACATTACTTTACTAGCGTGTGAGATGAGTGAAATTGTGCGGTAGTTTGAGCATTCTTTGGCATTGCCTTTCTTTGGGATTGGAATGAAAACTGACCTTTTCCAGTCCTGTGGCCACTGCTGAGTTTTTCAAATTTGCTGGCATATCGAGTGCAGCACTTTCACAGCATCACCTTTGAGAATTTGATATAGCTCAACTGGAATTCCATCACCTCCACTAGCTTTGTTCGTAGTAATGCTTTCTAAGGCCCACCTGACTTCACATTCCAGGATGTCTGGCTCTAGGTGAGTGATCACACCATCGTGATTATCTGGGTCGTGAAGATCTTTTTTGTACAGTTCTTCTGTGTATTCTTGCCACCTCTTCTTAATATCTTCTGCTTCTGTTAGGTCGATACCATTTCTGTCCTTTATCGAGCCTATCTTTGCATGAAATGTTCCTTTGGTATCTCTAATTTTCTTGAAGAGATCTCTAGTCTTTCCCAATCTGTTGTTTTCCTCTATTTCTTTGCACTGATTGCTGAGGAAGACTTTCTTATCTCTCCTTGCTATTCTTTGGAACTCTGCATTCAGATGGGGATATCTTTCCTTTTCTCCTTTGCTTTTCGCTTCTCTTCTCTTCCCAGCTATCTGTAAGGCCTCCTCAGACAGCCATTTTGCTTTTTTGCATTTCTTTTCCACGGGGATTGTCTTGATCCCTGTCTCCTGTACAATGTCACGAACCTCTGTCCATAGTTCATCAGGCACTCTGTCTATCAGATCTAGTCCCTTAAATCTATTTGTCACTTCTACTGTATAATCATAAGGGATTTGATCTAGGTCATACCTGAATGGACTAGTGGTTTTCCCTACTTTCTTCAATTTAAGTCAATTTGGCAATAAGGATTTCATGATCTGAGCCACAGTCTGGTCCCGGTCCTGTTTTTGCTGACTGTATAGAGCTTCTCCATCTTTGGCTGCAAAGAATATAATCAATCTGGTTTTGGTGTTGACCATCTGGTGATGTCCACGTGTAGAGTCTTCTCTTGTGTTGTTGGAATAGGGTGTTTGCTATTACCAGTGCGTTCTCTTGGCAAAACTCTATTAGCCTTTGCCCTGCTTCATTCTGTACTCCAAGGCCAAATTTGCCTGTTACGTCAGGTGTTTCTTGACTTCCTACTTTTGCATTCCAACAGAATGTGGTCCACTGGAGAAGTGCATGGCAAACCACTTCAGTATTCTTGCCTTGAGAACCCCATGAACAGTATGAAAAGGCAAAAAGATAAGACACTGAAAGATGAACTCCCCAGGTCAGTACGTGCCCAATATGCTAATGGAGATCAGTGGAGAAATAACTCCAGAAAGCATGATGGGATGGAGACAAAGCAAAAATGATACCCAGCTGTGGAGGTGACTGGTGATAGACGCAAAGTCCGATGCTGTAAAGAGCAATACTGCATAGGAACCTGGAATGTTAGGTCCATGAATCAAGGCAAATTGGAAGTGGTCAAACAGGAGATGGCAAGAGTGAACGTCGACATTCTAGGAATCAGCGAACTAAGATGGGCTGGAATGGGTGAATTTCAGATGACCATTATATCTACTACTGTGGGCAAGAATCCCTTAGAAGAAATGGAGTAGCCATCATGGTCAACAAAAGAGTCTGAAAGGCAGTACTTGGATGCAATCTCAAAAACGATGAAATGATCTCTGTTCATTTCCAAGGCAAGCCATTCAATATCACAGTAATCCAAGTCTATGCCCTGATCAGTAACACTGAAGAAGCTGAAGTTGAACGGTTCTATGAAGACCTACAAGACCTTCTAGAACTGGCAGTAAGGAACTTGATTATTCTTGGCATTATAAGCAGCATTGTCAGCAACTTGTTTGCATCAGTTCCCCTGCCCTAGAGTTCCATGAGGGCATTTCAGGTGGAGCCAGATGGATGCTTGCCAATCAGATGAGATGAAGGAGAAACCTCTGCCCCACAGAGTCCCTCGGGGATCCACTTTTCTTTCACTGTGGTTGCTGTCACATATCCCCCTAGGACAGAGGTCAGCAGACTTTCTATGAAGGGCGACATAGTAGGTATTTTACACTTTGCCAACCACATGTAGTCTCTGTCACATACTCTTCTCCCTCTTCTTTTTTTTTGCAACCCTTAAAAAAACATAAAGTTCGTTCTTAGCTTGCAGACGATAGAAAAACAGATTTTGGGCCAGATTTGGCTGCACATCGTTATTTACCAACTCCTACTCGAGGACAGTGTCATCAGTGTGATTGTTTAAATGTGATTGGTCTGCAGTGCACCCAGATTCCAAGTGAAGAGAAAGGGGCAAAGTGATAGAGCATGCCCATTGTCTTAAGGCCCAGGCCTCAGAGTAGCGTCCACCTCTTCTGCTCATATTCCTTTTTCAAGAAATCTGTTACACATCCATACCTTAACTCCAAAAGAAGCTGAAAAATGGGGCAGTCATGTGCCCATCCAGAAGTGAAGAGAAAATTCTTGTGAACAGTTAGCAGTCTGTGTCACAACTAGAAAGAAAGATAGAAAAAGAAAGCAAAAACAGAGGACGGTATTGTTGTAGCCACACGTTCCAGGAAACAAACTCACCCAGGAAGGACAATGCAGATAGTGGAGTGCAGTTTATTATGCCGGCGGGCCCAAGGCAGAGTCTCCTCTTAGCCAAGGACCCCGACCAGTTTTTGTGAAACCTTATATACCCTAAGTGTACGTGCTCAAACGCACCTCCACAAATTCCTTGCAACTAGTCTGGACAAGGTAAAAGAGAGATACGATCAAAGTTAACCCATGATTCATGTGTCGTAAGCCTAGATAGTTAAACAGTGGACACTTATCAATAGGCCTGTGGTCATACCCCGATAAGCATAATGGGATTTACGACTTTGTTCTGCTACAGAGATAATTAGCATATTCTTTCAGGCGAGGAGAGCCTAGGTACAAGTCTTGGGGCTCCTTCATCGGGGGATCTGGTTTTCCAATTTGTGTGTCATTTCTATAGACCCAGGGCACAGAGCTTAAAGTCCACAGAAGGCCCAAGATGGAGTCCCGTTTTCAAGATGGAACCTGTTGTGTCTGTTTCCTCAGAAATGAAGGATTGAGTTTCAGACAGAAAAGGGTAGTTGGCTGTATTGAATGTTACCTGTTAGATTTAACATGGAGATCTCTCTGGTGGTCTTAATGAAAGAACTTCTGGAGGAATGGTAGGAGCATAATGGGTTCAGGAAAAAGTGAGAGCTGAGCATATGGGCTAATGTAGACCAACTCTTGAACCAGATTTGACACTGAATGAGGAAAACATAGAAGAAAAGAGGGGAAGGAGAGAATAGGAGGCCTGGAGGAGAGTTTGGGATCCAAAGGGTTTTTTTTTAAATAGGAGTGAGACGTGAGCATATTTAAATATAGATGAGAAAAATCCAGTGAAAAGAGAGATAAAGGATATGAGAGAAAAAGACAGGCACTATTTTAAAAAAGGCTTGAGGAAACAGAATCTAGACAACATGTGGAGAAATTGGTCTGAAATAGAAGGAATTCCTTCTCTGAGGACAATGATAAGAAGGGATGAAAGGATCCAGATGTAAGAGTTTGTGGATATTTTGGCAGGAAATTGAGGAAGATTCCATATGGTGTGTGTGTGCATGTGTGTATGTATGTATAGTGAGAAGCAAAGATAAGGGGGAAAACAGTGTCAGGTTCTTTGGGTAGAATGAATGGTACAATCATTGAGAAAAGGGAAAAATACTAGGGAAGTATAAAAAGACTGGTAGTATAGCCAGACAATGACTCAGGCAAAGTTCCAGTCCACTGAGTTGTGTGATAACTTCCCCAGTACAGTAAATTCCTCCAAGGTTAGCATTTTGCCAGCCTATTAAGTGTGTGGAATAGACAGAAAGCAGGGAAGTTTAAGTGAAGAGAAGAAGATTGAAATGATGAATCTTGATGGAGGAGGAAGTGAGAACAGGGAGAGGCTGATGAATAAAAGTCGGGCATCAATGGAATGGACGTCTAGTCAAAGTACTGGTGTTGTGGGAGTAGTAGCTGAATCAGCAAATTAGATAACTAAGAGGCTGTGCTTGACACCTGGGATTTTTCCGTAGTCATTTTGGTAAAGACCTAACCAGAGCCTCTGATGATGCCAAGATCCAAAAAATAATGAGATTGGGAGGAAGAAATCATTAGAGGTGAGAAAATCAAATACCTTAGTGCCCATGGGTGTTAGAAGGGCACTTTGTGTGGAGATTTGATTCACCTTAAGTCAGAACAGGTTGGGGGAGAGGAGAAGTCCAGGAGCCAAGTGGGAACCTTCAATAAATGCGCAGGGCTTGCTGGACGGTCTGTATCTGAAAACATAGCTGAGGGGGAAGAGGACAGGACGGTCAGATCTCACAGGCGCTTCAGCAGAACTGTGTTATACAGAAATAACCCAGAGATTTTAGAAACATATGCTTCAAATTTTTACAAAAATACGTTTGTGTCAGTGTTATGGGCAGGTTTGAGGGAACTGTATCTGACTCCATAATTTTATATCAGGCCCCAGTGAAAGCCACCTCAAATAATAAACTCTCAAGAAAGAGAGTGTGAGCTCCACTTTTGAGAGGGAATTGTATAAGACAACCTCCAGCGCCTGTGTTCATCTTCTTGGTAATCTGTGGCATCCTCACCCACCAATATCCCATCACCATCCCATCATTCCAACAATTGCTCTCCCCATTTTTCCTCAGCAGCAATTTTGGGACCTTATTGCACTCACAAATTGTGCGGGGAAAGAAATATAGCACTGAGTATTAGGATGAAGCCAAATTATAGAGATTCTTGAAAAACAGAATGGGGATTTAAACTTACTAATATTAGTAATAAATGACTATGAGACTAAATATAGTGGGTTCAGAATCCTGAGTCCTAGTCCATTTTCTTCTTTCTATTGAACCATTTGATTTGATTTGAAAGTCTCTCAGTCATGTGTGACTCTTTGCAACCCCATGGACTATACCAATCATGAAATTCTCTAGGCCAGAATACTGGAGTGGGTAGCCTTTCCCTTCTCCATTTTTGAACTATAGTTGATTTAAATATTAGTTTCTTCATTATTGAACTACAGTTGATTTAAATATTAGTTATCAGGTGTGGAGCATAATGATTCAGTATTTTTGCAGATTGCATAGCACTATAGGATATTACAAGATAATTATAGTTCCCTGTGCCATACAGTATACCCCTGTTGCTTATCTATTTTATACATATTAGTAGTTTGTTAATCTCATACCCCTAATTTGTCTCCCACCCTCGCCAACCCCCCCAGCCCCGCCTCTCTTCGTTGCTACGTGGGCTTTTCTCTAGTTGTAAAGAGCAGTGGCTCCCCTCTAGTTTCAGCATGCAGGCTTCTCATTTTGGTGGCATCTCTCATTGTGGAACACGGGCTCTAGGGTGCATGAGCTCAGTAGCCACAGGTCTTGGGCTCTGGAGCACAGGATCAATAGTTGTGCACAGGCTCAGCTGCTGCGTGGCGCGTAGGATCTTCCTGGATTAGAGATCAAACCTGTGTCTCCTGCACTGGCAGGCAGATTCTTTACCACTGAGCCACCAGGGAAGCCCACACATAAATTTTAGAATTAGCTTCTCCATTTCTGAAAAAAAATACCTTTGAAATTCTGATAAGGATCGCATTGAATCTGTTGATTGCCCTGCGGGGTATTACCATGGTAACACTGTTTTAAGTCTTCCAATCCATTAATATGAGATGTCTTTATATGGATTTAGGTCTTCTTTAAGTTTCTTTCAAAAAAATGTTTCATTAGTTTGGGTATAGAAGTCTTACACTTCTTTTGTTAAATTTATTCCTAAGTATTCTATTCTGATTGATGGTTTTGTGAATGAAATGGTTTCTTAATTTTGTTTTCAATTGTTTATTGCTGAAGCGACTTCACTTTCACTTTTCACTTTCATGCATTGGAGAAGGAAATGGCAACCCACTCCAGTGTTCTTGCCTGGAGAATCCCAGGGACGCAGGAGCCTGGTGGCTGCCGTCTGTGGGGTCACACAGAGTCGGACACGACTGAAGCGACTTAGCAGCAGCAGTAGCAGCAGTGTATAAAAACACAGCTGATTTTTTATTGAAGTATAATTGATTCACAGTGTTCTGTTAATTTCTTCTATACAGGAAAGTGATTCAGTTATACAAATATATGCCTTCTTTTTTATATTTTTTCCCATTATGTTTATCACAGAATATTGAATATATTAATAGTTCTCTGTGCTGTACAGTAGGACCTTGTTGTTTATCCATCCTTTATGTAATGGTTTGCATCTGCTAACCCTAAACCCTTAATCCATCCCCTTTCCGCTTACCCGCCCCCTTGGTAACCACAGTCTGTTCTCTATGTCAAAATACACTTGATTTTTATATGTTGTCACATGGGAGAAGAAAATGGCAACCCACTCTGGTATTCTTGCCTGGAAAATCCCATGGACAGAGGAGCCTGGCAGGCTATGGTACAAGGGGTCACAAAGAGTCAGACACAACTGAGCAAACTAAACCACCACAGTATGAAGTCTTGCTTGGACACACTCATTAGTTCTAATGTTTTTTTCCCCAGCATGTAATTTAGGATTTACTGCATTGAAGACTGTGTCATCTGTGGTAGAGATAATTTTTTTTTCCCCAATCAGAATGATTTAACAAAGGCTGTCCCATTGACCACATGTTCATCAGTTTCCCCCTCTGAGCCATCTTTTCGACTAAGCCCCTACCTTGATCGGGATCTTGTCTTTAATCAGCTCAGTCTAGCCCAGTCTTAGCCAAGAATCCTGCTAAGTCAGTTTAGGGAGAATTCCCCAACCTTTGATATCTGATCAAGTTCCTCATGCCCCACTCTTGATACGTAAGTCTTTGACCTGCCTTTAACAGAAATGCTGTTAAGCCAGTTCAAGAAGAATTTCCCTCCCCATGATGTCTCTTCTTGGAAATTTTCCATTGACTGATGCCCTCACTCTGCTCACTGGCTACGAATCTGCAGTTGTCTTTGCTGAATTTGGAGTTAAACCTGATCTCTTTCCCTAGCTGTGATCATCTTAACAGCCTTTTATTTATTTTTCTTACTAATCGCCCTGACTAGATCCTCTAGTACAGTGTTGAATAGAAATGTTGAAAGCAGACATCCTTGTCGTTTTCCTGTTCTCAGGGAGAAAGCATTCAATCTTTGACAACTAGTGGGAAAAGTGAAAGTGTTAGTTGCTCAGTTGTGTTCAACTCTTTGCAAACCCATGGGCTGTAGCCAGTCAGGCTCCTCTGTCCATGGGATTTCCCAGGCAAGAATACTGGAGTGGGTTGCCATTTCCTTCTCCAGGCGATCTTCCCAACCCAGGGATCGAACTCGGGTCACCTACATTGCAGGCAGATTCTTTACTCTCTGAGCCACCAGACCTTGCCTTTTCGACAACTAGGTATAATATTAACTGTAGGTTTTTCATATATGCCTTTTATCAAGTTGAGAAAATTCCCTTCTATTCCTAGTTTGTTTAGTGTTTTTATCATGAAAAGGTGTTGGATTCTGTCAGATGCTTTTTTCTACATCTATTAGGATGACTGTGGTTTTTGTCCTTTATTCTGTTATTATGATATATTACTTTGGCTGATTTTCATACATTAAATAGATATTACATTCCTAGGATAAATCCCACTTAGCCATGATATATAATCCTTTTTATATGTTACAGATTTGGCTTGCTAGTATTTTAGTGAAGTGAAGATGTTTATGATATTCATAAGAGACGTATATCTGCAGTTTTCTTTTCTTGTGATATCTATGCCTGGCTTTATAGTATTACTGACCTTAAGGAGTGAACAGGGAAGTGCTTCCTCCTATTATGTGGGACAGTTTTTAAACAATTGGCAGTGTATTTGTTTCCTTGGGCTGCCACAACAAACTGTGTGGCTTAAAACAACAGAAATTGATTCTTTCACGGATCTTGGGGGCTCAGAAGTTTGAAATCCAGATGTTAGCAGGATTGATTCCTTCTGATGGCTCTGAAGTAAAATTTGTTCCATGCTTCTCTTTTACTCCAATATGATCTCATCTTAACGTATGTGTTAATGAGTCTGCAAAGACCCTGTTTCCAAATAACTTTACACTTATAGGGTAACAGGTGTTAGGGACTTGAGCATATCTTTTGGAGGGCTCATTCAGTCCACAACAGGTAGGATTTACCAGTGAAGGTCTGGGCTTCCCATTGTGGGAAGTTGTTGTTTATATTTTTTATTATTAATTCAGTCTTTACTTGTTATAGGTGTTGAGATTTTCAGTTTCTTCTTGAGTCACTTTCAGTATTGTGTCTTCCTAGGAATTTCTCCATTTCATTTAGTTTATCTGCCTTGTTGAATTGTGTGTCATAGTTTCTTATAACCTCTTTTACTTCTGAAAGTTCAGTAATGATGACCTCTCTTTCATACTTTCTTTAGAGTTTGAGTGCTCTTTTGTTTTGATCACTTTAGCTACAAGTCGGTGGATTTCACTGATCTTCTTTTTATTTATTTATTTTTTAATAAATTTATTTATTTTAGTTGGGGGCTTACTTTACAATATTGTAGTGGTTTTTGCCCTACATTGACATGAATCAGCCATGGGTTTACACGTGTTCCCCATCCTGAACCCCCCTCCCACCTCCCTCCCCATCCCATCCCTCTGGGTCATCCCACTGCCCCAGCCCTGAGCATCTGTCTCATGATCTTCTTAAAGAGACAGTTTCAGTTTTGCTGCTTTACTGTTATTTTTCAGTCTCTCTACTCCAGTCTTTATAACTGTTCCTCTGTTTCTCAATCTTTATAATTTTCCAGGTTTACTTTGCTCTTCTTTTCTAGTTTCTTCAGGTAGGAAGTTAGGTTATTGATTTGAAATATTTTCTTTTTTTTTTCAATAGGCATTGCCTGCTATAACTTCCCTCTAAGCTAGTTTTCACTGTCTCCTTTCTGATTTGATATGGTGTGTTTCTATTTTTATCCCTCTCCACCTTTTATTCTAATTTTCTTCATAATTTTATCTCTGACCCATTGGTTATTTATGAAAATGTTTTATTTATACATTGTGACCTTCCAAAAATTCCTTCTGTCAGTGATTTCTAATTTAATTCCATTGTCATTAGAGACCATAATCTGCATGATTGTCAGTCTTTTTTAATTTATTGAGACTTGCTTTTGGCCTAGTAGATGGTCTGTTCTCCTCTATCCACAAAGAAAATGTTTTGTGTGTACTTGAAAACAGCGAGTTCTGTTATTGCTGTGTAGAATGTCCTGTAGATATCGTTTAGATATAGTTGGTTGATAATTTTCAAGTCTTCTATTTCCTTATTGATCTTCTACCTAGTTTTTCTATCCATTATTGAAAAGGAAGTATTGAAAGCTCCAACTATTATTGTTGAGTTGTCTGTTTCTAATTCTGTCACTTTTTGCTTTATACTTTAGAGGGGATATTCTGTATTTGGTGAGACATTGTTCTTATTCTTTAATTCTTTAGACACAGCTTTCTTTAATTCTTTGAACATATTTCTGTTCAGTTGCTCAGTCGTGTCTGACTCTTTGTGACCCCATGAACTGCAGCACGCCAGGCTTCCCTGTCCATCACCAACTCCCGGAGTTTACCGAAACTCATGTCCATCGAGTTGGTGATGCTATCCAACCATCTCATCCTCTGTCGTCCCCTTCTCCTCCTGCCTTCAATCTTTCCCAGCATCAGGATCTTTTCAAATGAGTCAGTTCCTCACATCAGGTGGCCAGAGTATTGGAGTTTCAGCTTTAGCATCAGTCCTTCCAATGAATATTCAGGACTGATTTCCTTTAGGATGGACTGGTTGGATCTCCTTGCTGTCCAAGGGACTCTCAAGAGTCTTCTCCAACACTACAGTTCAAAAGCATCAATTCTTCAGTGCTCAGCTTTCTTTATCATCCAACTCTCACATCCATGCATGACTACTGGAAAAACCATAGCTTTGACTAAACAGACATTTGTCAACAAAGTAATGTCTCTGCTTTTTAATATGCTGTCTAGGTTGGTCATAGCTTTTCTTCCAAGGAGCAAGCATCTTTTAATTTCATGGCTGCAGTCACCATCTGCAGTGATTTTGGAGCCCAAGAAAATAAAGTCGGACACTGTTTCCATTGTTTCCCCTTCTATTTGCCATGAAATGATGGGACCAGATGCCATGATTTTAGTTTTCTAAATGTTGAGCTTTAAGCCAACTTTTTCATTCTCCTCTTTCACTTTCATCAAGAGGCTCTTTGGTTCTTCTTCACTTTCTGCCAGAAGGATGGTGTCATCTGCATTATCTGAGGTATTGATATTTCTCCTGACAATCTTGATTCCAGCTTGTGCTTCATCCAGCCTGGCATTTCACATGATGTATTCTGCATATAAGTTAAATAAGCAGGGTGACAATATACATCCTTGAGGTACTCCTTTCCTGATTTGGAACCAGTCTATTGTTCCACGTCCAGTTCTAACTGTTGCTTCTTGACCTGCATACAGGTTTCTCAGGAGGCAGATAAGATGGTCCGGTATTCCCATCTCTTTCAAAATTTTCTACAGTTTGTTGTGATCCACACAGTAAAAGGCTTTGGCATAGTCAATAAAGCAGAAGTAGATGTTTTTCTGGAACTCTCTTGCTTTTTTGATGATCTAATGGATATTGGCAATTTGATCTCTGGTTCCTCTGCCTTTTCTAAATACAGCTTGAACATCTGGAATTTCACTGTTCACCTTCTGTTGAAACCTGACTTGGAGAATTTTGAGCATTATTTTGCTAGTGTGTGAGATGAGTGCAATTGTGCAATAGTTTGAACCTTCTTTGGCATTGCCTTTCTTTGAAATTGGAATGAAAACTGATCTTTTCCAGTCCTGTGGCTAGTGCTGAGTTTTCCAAATTTGCTGGCATATTGGGTGCAGCACTTTCACAGCATCATCTTTTAGGATTTGAAATTGCTCAACTGGAATTTCCTCACCTCCACTAGCTTTGTTCATAGTGATGCTTTCTAAGGCCCACTTGACTTTGCATTCCAGGATGTCTGGCTCTAGGTGAGTGATCACACCATCGTGATTATCTGGGTCATGAAGATCCTTTTTGTATAGTTCTTCTGTGTATTCTTGCCACCTCTTCTTAGTATCTTCTGCTTCTGTTAGGTCCATACCATTTCTGTCCTTTATTGTGCCCATCTTTGCATGAAATCTTCCCTTGGTATCTCTAATTTTCTTGATGAGATCTCTAGTCTCCCATTCTATTATTTTCCTCTATTTCTTTGCATTGATCACTGAGGAAGGCTTTCTTATCTCTCCTTGCTATTCTTTGGAACTCTGCATTCAAATGGGTTTATCTTTCTTTTTCTCTTTTGCCTTTAGCTTCTCTTCTTTTCTCAGCTATTTATTTAAAGGGCTGATTGAAAATCTTACTTGTCAAGTCAAGTATCAGGGATTCCTCAGGAGAGTTTCTACTGACCGCTGTTTCTCTTGTGGATGAGCCATATTTTCCACAAGGTGTCAGTAACTTTAAGTCATAGCAATTATAGCAGTCATTTAGCATGGGACATCTACATTTGTTAAATGTTATGCAAATTGGTGTTTCCCCTGGTAATCCAGTGGCTGAGAACTCCATGCTCCCAATTCGGGGACCCAGGTTTGATCCCTGGTCAGAGAACTAGATTCCACATGCAGCAACTAAGACCACCGAAGCCAAGTAAATAAATGTTTTCTAAATGTTATGCAAATTGGGAGCATATTATATTTATCTGTTCCCACTATCAGATTGTATGTTCTTAATAAGTGTGAGTCACTGTCGTGTCCAACTCTTTATGACCGCATGGTCATAGCCCATGGCTATGGCTCCTCATAGCCAGGCTCCTCTGTCCATGGGATTCTCCAGGCAAGAATACTGGAATGGATTGCCATGCCCTCCTCCAGGGGATCTTCCCAACCTAGGGACTGAGCCCAGGTCTCCCACATTGCAGGCAGATTCTTTACCATCTGAGCTACCAGGGAAGTCTTAAGTCGTTGACAAATTTCACGTATTATTTAGCACTGCATTCTGTATTTTACCATCCACATTTTTATAGTCTTTCAGCCTACTGTAGAGTTACTTAACTATAATACTAAAAAGTGTAAGTTTTGACTTCTCAGATTAAAAATATATTAGAGAAACTGGGTCAGCAGGGGGCAGCACAGCCTTATAGTGTTTAAAATTTGGTCGTTCGTATGGACCATTCAGAAACAGAAAAGTGTAAAGACAGTGTGGTACATGATTTTTCAAGTTTCTCAAGCATTCACATCCTTTATTTCAAATGAAATATTATTGGTAACCCAAATATATAAAGTAATTTTACTAACAGAGATCTCACCTTGTAATATTTATTATAACATCAAACACAGAATAATGGATCTGTTTCTTGAACATAAAAATGTAGAATAAAAATTTTGAGATAGTATTAATACTATTTCTATCTTTCTTTTATAAATAAGGAAATTGAGTCTCAAGGAAATTTAAAAACATGTCGAAGGTCATCCAGATGGCAAAGCGTCAGAGCCTGCATATAAACCCATTGTCTTACTTCAAAGCACGCGCATGGGTGCTCGCTCAGCTGCTCAGTCGTGTCCGACTCTCTGTGACCCCATGGACTGTAACCCGCCAGGCTCCTCTGTCTATGGAATTTTCCAGGCAAGAAATAGCATGGATACTTACAATTATACAGTTGCTGATAATATGTTTTAATCTTAACTTCAGCTCTTAAGTTCAGTCCAGATTATTTTTTTTAATATTACACAACAAAAACTAAGTCTGATTCACAGAGATAAAGAGTTACAAATGGTACCTCTTTTTAGACAGCTTGCTGTGCCGTCTCCAAGTACTACTTCTAAATAAACAGAAATGGCAGGCAGGTAAATCTTTGGCCCAAAATACAAAATTAAACCTTCAATAAAAATAAATGCAGTAGTACTCTCTAGTTTGTTAGCGTTCAGTTTAACTACCAAGAAAGAAGACAGTTATTTCAAGTTTTTTAGATAGAGCATGGAGATGCTAAGTACCTTGTGTAAAGTCATATTCCATAACTGACAAACCCTGGTAGTCTGACTCCAGTGTTTCCTTTCCTTACCAGTATGCTGTATCACCTCTCTATTTAAATTCTCATTTATGTGCATTTATAGTTATTATTTTCGATTTTAAATAGTTTAAATTTTTTTTCAAAGTGAAATTCAGTAGATTCCATTAACCACAGTTAGAAAACCAGTAGCCTTTGGCTAATAGAATATAACCAAAATTTAGGAAGCATTTTGTAATATTGTGTTGGCCAAAAAGTTCATTTGAGTTTTTTGTAAGAGTTTATAGAAAAACCTGAATGAACTTTTTGGCCAACCCAATAATTTTGGGCTGTTGTTATCATTAAAAAAAAAAAATTACATTTCTAGTAAGAACGCAGATTCAGATCATCTCATTTAAAACAAATTGTTTAGAGGAAAATTTCAACATATTTGGAATATACTAGTAATTGCACTGCATAGGAATAACTGTGATTCTAGCAGTCTGTGAGCTTAGTGACCAATTTTAAAAAGCTTACGCCTCCCACAGGTGTTTATGTGAGGAGTTGTATGTATTTCTGGGGTGCAGCATCTGTACTACCTCAGCAATACATATTTCTGGTGACTCAGATACCTTAGAGAAAAAAAGCTTTTGCAGTTTTCAGAAATATGATAGATTATAAAGAAAAGAAGTCAGCTACATTTGTTTTGAAACAGAAGCCCTGGTTCTTATGTGCTAAAGCTGTTTTTCAGGTTACAAAAATCTAATATGATTACTTTTGCTATATAACATGTTTCTAGATCTCCAATAGTAATCAAAATAAATTACAATAAATTATATATTTTTAAAGTCTATGTTTCCTACAAGGAAAAAAGTTGCAATTTTTTGCATAAGATGTAAAATGTACCCAAAGACAGACTACAAGTAATTCTCAAGGAGAGACCTATCTGTCACTAGCCCAACAAAGCAAAACATGACTTCTGCCCAAGCACTCAATCATGCCCATGTTTGGCCATCTGCTATTTTTTCTAAGGCATCGACCTGAGACGTTGCTTCCAGTTTACAGTGCCTCTCTCTCTCTTGCTCTCCACTGCTTAGAGAGCAGGTCCAGTTATTTCTTACTCCCACATTTCATGTCTTTCACAACTTCTTCTTTTTGTTAAACAATATTTGTTAAGCGCTTGCTGCGTGAGAAGTACTATACTAATTTGGGGACATAAGACACAAATAAAACAAAGGTTCTACCTTCAACATAATTACACTCTAGCAAGAAAGACAAAGCAATGGTTATAGTTTATGATGCAAATGTTCACCTAGCTAGGTGAGTAAAATTCGGCTTTCAGTCTTACTTTCTATAGCACCCCTCCCCATATACACCAGCTATACCAGATCAATTTTTTTTACCAAATGTGCTATCCACACTTGGGCCATAGCTCATTCTGCTGTCTGAAATGCCCTTCCCTGTGCCTTTTGAAATCCCGTTAGGGCCGACTTCAAAATCTGTTCTTGGGAATATAGTTTCTGATATTCCACAGTTGATCACATCTACCTGTATTCTCCCATAAACCTCTCAAGATATTTTATCATAGTCTTGTTTAGGATTAGTTCATCTGTCCCCCAGAACAGTGCTATGTGCAGAACAAAATTCAATAAATTCTTATACTGCTGACTTCCAAAATGTTTTGTTTCTATTCTGTTCAGTTTCCTTCAGTAAGACTAAAAAAAGCAGTATTTGCTCTGTTAATGACTTTTTTCCCAGTAGTCTGGAGTCTGATCACAAATAAATTAAGTCAAGATTGTCAGATGAATATGAGTATTTCTAAAAATTATTAAATAAGCTTAAAATATAAATATTGGATTTGGGGATGTAATGGATACTGTTGGTTTTCTACCAGTATCTTGTTCCTCACTACTTCTTAGTTCTTTCCTTAAATAACATCCTATTTTGTTCAGATAACTAAACCTAAGTAATACAGAATTCCCAACAGAGAAAAACAATCCCTCTTGAAGATGAACTTACATTAGAAAGGAGTATAGGCAGAAAGAAGGAACCCACCATGATGACAGCAGACCCAAAAAATAGATACATTGGCATCTCGAGGACATGAATTAATAGGACACTGCTGTTACTGTTGTTGTTGTTTTTGTTCAGTCACTAAGTCGTGTGCGACTCTTTGCAACCCCATGGACTGTGGCACACCAGGCTCCTCTGTCCTCCACTGTCTCCCCGAGTTTGCTTAAATTCATGTCCATTGGGTCAGTGATGCTATCTAACAATCTCATCCTCTGCCACCCCTTCTCCTCCTGCCTTCAGTCTTTCCTTGTATCAGGGTCTTTTCCAAGGAATTGGCTCCAAGCATCAGGTGGCCAAAGTATTGGAGCTTCAGCTTCAGTAACAGTCCTTTCAATTTAATAGAACATTATGGAAGAGTTTATAATATAAATATGTTTTAAATGAATAAAGAACTAAAAGACATAACATAAACCACAAGGAAAGAACAAGACAATATGGGAAAAAAGGCAGATTTAAATAATGACCATATGGAACTTCTGGAATGAAGAATAGAGTCATTAAAAATAGAATCAATGAAAAATATGAATAACATGGTAAGTACAACGAGAATATTAAATATATTTTCTTATAAAAACTCCACAATGAGAGACTAGAAATAGTAAGAGGGAACATTTGAAATACATAGATCATCAAATTGAAAAAGTGCAAGTGCTAATAAGCAGGATTATCAAAAATGAATCCACATCTAAAAAGATTACAGTGATAGGATGAACACCGAAGACAAAATGACAACAATTTATCTATCAGAAGGCTTCTCAATAGCCCCAAACACTAAACGGCACTGGTATAATATCTGTATGAAGCCAAAGCAAATAAACTACCAACTTAGAATATTATAGCCACCTAAATTATTGCTAAGGAAGGGGGCAAATTCCAGTGTTTTCACACAAAGACCAAGAGAGTGTAGCACTCATAGTTCATTGCTGGGATAATTACTCAAGCGTGTACTTGTATAGGAAGAATATTGAATTCAAAAGGAGGAAATAAGATAGAAATAACTGTGAGCTGAGAGATTATTAAGTGTGTAGAAAATCTAAATAAGAAAAGATAGAGCAAGCAGAAAAATACTAGCAAAGATATGGAAGGTCTGATTTGATTTAATGTATAACAAGTTTAATTTAATGTATATGTATGGGACCTCTACTTAATAAACGTAAGCACGTGTAGAGTAGTTACAAATGTCAACCATACATATGTCAGGCCACAAAGGAATTCTCTACAAATAACAAGGAATTAATATATAAACTTCATTCTTTGACCACATTGGATTGAAATTAGAATTCCTTCAACAAATATCTCTGACACACACATACATTATATGCCAGACATCATCCTGGTTGTTTGGTATACTGAGTACATTAATGAAAAGTAGAAATAAATTTTACCTGCACAGAATTTAATTCATTAGTGGAGAGGGAAGACGTGGGATACAGTAAATATAGTAAGTATATAGTATATGAGAAGGTTGTAACGATAGTGAATGAGGAAAAAGGATCAAGAGTGCTAGTTGGAAAGGAGTTGTGATTTAAACAAAAGTTCACAATAGGCAATGCAACATGGGGACATAGACTTAGAAAAACTAAAGAGTTAGTCATTTGCATATCTGGAGAAAGAACATTGCAAGCAGAACAGCCCATCCTGAGAGCCCAGAGTGTGTGTGATGTTTTCAGGGAAGAGCAAGGAGCTCCATTTAGCTAGAAGTCCACGACTGGGGAGCAGAGTAGTAGGAGGAGAGGTGGAAGAGGAAGACCTCATGCCCCGTCCATCGCTCAGATCTGTATGGAGATAAACAAGAAACTCTTCAACTCTGCGTCAGAGAAGAAAGCATAATGGAAATTAGAAATTTTTCAGTTCAGTTCAGTCGCTCAGTCGTGTCTGACTCTGCAACCCCATGAATTGCAGCACACCAGGCCTCCCTGTCCATCACCAACTCCTGGAGTCTACCCAAACCCATGTCCATCGAGTCAGCAATGCCATCCAACCATCTCATCCTCTGTCGTCCCCTTCTCCTCCCGCCCCCAATCCTACCCAGCATTAGGGTCTTTTCCAGTGAGTCAGCTCTTCGCATGAGGTGGCCAAAGTATTGGAGTTTCAGCTTCAACATCAGTCCTTCCAATGAACACCCAGGATTGATCTCCTTTAGGATGGATTGATTGGATCTCCTTGCAGTCCAAGGGACTCTCAAGAGTCTTCTCCAACACCACAGTTCAAAAGCATCAATTCTGCAGCGCTCAGCTTTCTTCACTGTCCATCTCTCACATCCATACATGACCACTGGAAAAACCATAGCCTTAACTAGACGGACTTTTGTTGGCAAAGTAATGTCTCTGCTTTTAAATATGCTATCTAGGATGGCCATAACCCTCCTTCCAAGGAGTAAGCATCTTTTAATTTCATGGCTGCAATCACCATCAGCAGTGATTCTGGAGCCAAAAAAAATAAAGTCTGACACTGTTTCCACTGTTTCCCCATCTATTTCCCATGAAGTGATGGGACCAGATGCCATGATCTTAGTTTTCTGAACGTTGAGCTTTAAGCCAACTTTTTCACTCTCCTCTTTCACTTTCATCAAGAGGCTCTTTAGTTCTTCTTCACTTTCTGCCATAAGGGTGGTGTCATCTGCATATGTGAGGTTATTGATATTTCTCCCAGCAATCTTGATTCCAGCTTGTGTTTCTTCCAGCCCAGCGTTTCTCATGATGTACTCTGCATATAAGTTAAATAAGCAGGGTGACAATATACAACCTTGACGTACTCCTTTTCCTGTTTGGAACCAGTCTGTTGTTCCATGTCCAGTTCTAACTGTTGCTTCCTGACCTGCATACAGGTTTCTCAAGAGACAGGTCAGATGGTCTGGTAGAAATTTTTAGAGCCAGACAAAATGAGAACAGAATTAAATTTATGCCCTACAGATATAACAATATTACATAGAAATGTATAGCCTTAAATATATTTGTAAGAAGAGTGGAAATTGATGAGCTAAATATTCTTCAACACAGGAAGTTAGAAAAGGAAAATGAGAAATTAATGAAAGAAAAAGACGAAAGAGATTTAGGAAAAACAAAAGCTGGGTTTTTTTTTAATTGCTAATAAGTTAGATAAACCTCTGGAGATATTGATCAGGAAAGAAAAACATGATGTTAAGTGAAAAGTGGGACATAATCATCAATTCAGTGGAAATTTCAGAATCATAAAGAGAATAATTCTAGAAAAACAAGTTTGAAAACTTAGATGAAGTGGGCAATTTTTTTGAAAATATGAATTTCTAAAAAGTGATTCAGGGATAATAGAAAACTTGAGATGACTTATTACCATTAAGAAATTCAGTCAGTAGTCTAAACAGATTCTCATAAAAGAAAGAAAGGAAAAAAGATGGTTGAGTTTCAAAGGCAACCTCAATGAACACATAACTCTCTTGGAATAATACTTCTTTGATGAAATATATATATATGTAGTTTTTCTTGCTGAATTCAATTTAATACAGTATTTAGCTTGTGGTTTCTGCATATATGCTCATAAGTGAGATTAGTTTATAATTTTATATTCTTATCTAGTTAGTGTCAATGTTATACATCTCAAAAGAGAAGGGTACTTTTCTTTTGTATACTCTGAAATAGTTTATGTAGCATAGGAATTGTTCAAGAGCATAGAAAACGTTTTATAAACTTTATAAACCAATCTCACAAGCTCAAACCAAGCTTTCACAAGCATGTATGCAGAAATGCCAAATTAAATATGTTCATATTGAATGTAGCAAAAAAGAATATGTGCATATATATACATACCTACATATACATATAGAAATTTAGATAAAAGTTTTTATGACCATTTCCACAGGATGCTGTATTCAAGTATTGGTACTAGAAAAGATCTTGTTATTTGTTTTACAATTAATTTTTGTTGTATCTTAAATCTTATCAGTACACCTTCAGTGTTAATATGAAAAAAACTTGCTGTATGAAAGAGAAAATGAGAATTTTCTTTTTTCCCCACTCTTCATTAGCTAACCTGAATATCAGAGCTATGCTCCACGAGTGTGGTAAAATTCCCTTTCGCTGAACCATCATTTCCTTTTCTTTGGCTCTTGCAAAGCTAATGACCTCAGAACAAACCCAGCAAAGAGACAGAGAGAAGTAGTCACGGTTGGTGCAATAGCAGCCGCATCACCAGCTCCTCAGTAGCAGGGGTGATAGTCCTCACTGAAGGTTATGGGGAAAAACGCAGGGCAAACAGCTCAGTTGAATAGGCTCTGTAGTAGACAGCTGTTTTTTCTGCCTCGCTTCCATGTTTTCCTGTGGCCACGGTATCCAGATTTTGCTTGGGAGACTAACCTGCCCCTGTACTTTTGATGAAGTTACTTCATTCTGGTTGGAGCAATCAGGATGCTATCTTCCTCTTTCCCAAAATACTCAGAGCTGCTGCAGACTATCTGGCAGCTCGAAGCAAAGAGTCTACCTGCGTATAAAGCCAAATTTGGGAAACAAACCCAAGGAATGGAAGAGAACTCTTTCCTAGTGACACAGGTTGAGGCCTGGACCCATGAGCATATGAAGCTGCCCTTGTGTTAACTATTGTGTTACAGAAGCCGTACATTCCCGTGTGTGTGTGTTCAGCTCGTGAAAGTTGGTAATTTGATGGTAAGTGCCAGAAGCTTCTCAGCACCAGGCTTCTCTGCAGAGAGGGAGGCAGACTGGTGTTCTGCAGGCTGAAATGAGTCTCCTTCCTCGTGGAGTGGAAGGGCCCCACGCAGACAGGGGGAGGGCTTGCTGCTGCCTTCCAGCTCTCTTGGTTCTCCCTTTGGATGCTTTTTGTCTTTTGTCCCTCCTGTGTTTTTGGTAGGGAGCTCTTGGTGGCCTCTGTACCCTGTTGTTTGGGGGCAGACCCTGTCTGGGAGGGCCACTTCTTCCCCTGCCAGTAGCCATTGTCTGTCACTTGCAACCAGAAGTATCCTGATTCCAATACCACTCTGAAATGTAAACTATCCACCCATCCCTTGCTTACTCCAGTTAAGTTATCCTTTAGAGTCAATGGGTACTTTTACCCCTACCAAAACACAGGATGACTCTCCTTTACACTGGATTGGGGAGGCAGTGGAAGTAGAAAAGGGGTAAGATGTGGAGCAGTTATGCTGTTCTTGCTTCCTCCTTCCTGAAATTGCCCCTGGTGAGCTTCCCTGGTGGCTCAGTCAGTGAAGAATCCACCTGCAGTGCAGGAGATGCAGGTTCGATCCCTGGGTCGGGAAGATCCGTGGAGGAGGAAATGGTAACCCACTCCTGTATTCTTGCCTGGAGAATCCCGTGGGCAGAGGAGCCTGGCGGGCTACAGTCCAGAGGGTTGCAAGAGTCAGACACGACTGAGTGGCTAAACCACCACCACATCTCCTCCTTACCTTGTCTGACTGGTGCTCGTGCCTTGGGGCTAGGGAGGGGCCCTAAGGAGGGAGTGTTGTAGCAGGTGACTGTCCTCTGATTACACTTCAGCACCCTCTGCACCCCCATCGCCCTGTTTTCAGGAAAGTGTAATGGAAGCATTTCATACTGTGCAAATTACCTTAAAAACCAGAAAGTATCTTCGAGGCATAGGGAAAATAAATTCAACGTGAAATATTCAAATTCATTGTGATTACCATTATAGAGTTCAGCAGTTTTACCTTAAAAATACTGAGTAGAAGTGGTTACAAGTAAGGTGAAGTCAGTTTAGTATTAATAAAAAACTCAGCGCATTTACCTAATAGTTCTGTTGTATTATATTTTTTAATCTTGTGTTTTTCTCTCTATATTTACAAGTTCCTACCTGTTTTTAACCTATTAGCATAAGGACATGTAATGGCTATCATAAGCACTAATTCTGCTTATGGTAAACATTATATAGAGTTGGTATATTTCTTGGAGAAATTAAACCATTTTTTTCTACAGAATTGCTTATCATCCTTCACCCCTGGGCAGAGGACTCAAGAGGAAAGAAAAGAAGTGTGAAAAAAAAAAAACGCAGTATTATGTTATATGGGAAGAAGTTCTACTTTCACTTTAGGGAGCCTGTGGGACAATTCCTTTAAGTAGACCCAATTATGATTGAGAGTTGTTTGACTTTAGGTTAATCACCCGCAGTTACTGCCACCAAGGCAAGCCCTAGTGATAAATTAATGATGGAGTCTGCAGCGAGGGGAGGTAGACATTCCTGAATGCAGGCTGAATGGAGCAACATGCCCTGAGGCATCGTCGAAGGAAAGATGCCACTTGAGTATGGAGTGTCTGTATTTAATTTGTCTTTCCTCTCCAGTTACTCTGTCTATATTGTTCCTCTCTACTGCCTGCAGTGTCCTCAGTGAGCTCCATGCCCACCCACACCCATGCCAGCCCTGGCAGTTACACCGATGGCAGTGGAAAAGACCGTGAGATTTGCACTTTTTCTAAGGTATCAATTCAGAATGAACCCCTCAGAAAATAGTCTTTTTTCTGTTAAACACTACTATATTTCAGCAGGGCTTACTGAAATAAAATGTGATCACCAACGATCTTACCACTCTTTTCTTTTTTTGTTGGGCTTGGAGACAAGGACATTTTTGCAGCACTACATGGGGAGATTAGTTAGCTGTTTTTCTTAGGAGCAAGAAAGACCTTTCCCAAGACTTTCCTTAGACATCACTTAATGACCTTAATATGTGGATAAGAAAACATTAGGTTCGCATCTTAATATCTGACAGTAAGTTAACATGAAAAATACTATACTATGAAAAATGCATTTCACAATATTATAACAGATGCTGCTAGTATAATAGCCTAATGTAGCAAACGCACCAAATGTGCTTGAGCATGTTTCTGACACTATTTTCATAAGTGATGATATATCCTAATTGAAACTTACTAAAATTATGTTTTCTCCTCCAACTGTCATGAAAATATACCAAACTATGTGTTTTGTGTACCCATGATTTAGGAACATAAGATATATCTTTTTTTTTTTTTTTTTTTTTGGCTTTCTTCTCTGTGGTTTAGAGATAGATTTGACAGTAGGAGACTTTTATCCCTCTCAATATTAGTCCAGTGAGTTAATACAGTCCCCAAGTAAGTATTAATTCTCCTTGATTACTTGTATAAGCCAACCTAGATTTAAACTTGAAGACTTGTATAAGACATTTTTAGATTTTTCAAATCTAAACATCTAAATCTATAATTTTTAAATCTAAAAATTTGTTGTAGAACAATAGTGTTATCAGTTCAGTTCATTCGCTCAGTTGTGTCTGACTCTTTGTGACCCCACGGACTGCAGCACGCCAGGCCTCCCTGTTCATCACCAACTCCTGGAGTTGACTCAAACTCACATCCATTGAGTCAGTGATGCCATCCAACCATCTCATCCTCTGTCGTCCCCTTCTCCTCCTGCCTTCAATCTTTCCCAGCATCAGGGACTTTTCAAATGAGTCAGTTCTTTGCATCAGGTGGCCAAAGTATTGGAATTTCAGCTTCAGCATCAGTCCTTCCAACGAATATTCAGGACTGATTTCCTTTAGGATGGACTGGTTGGATCTCCTTGCAGCCCAAGGGACTCTCAAGAGTCTTCTCCAACACCACAGTTCAGAAGCATCAATTCTTCAGCACTCAGCTTTCTTTATAGTCCAACTCTCACATCCATACATGACTACTGGAAAAACCATAGCCTTGACTAGATGGACCTTTATTAGCAGAGTAATGTCTCTGCTTTTTAATATGCTATCTAGGTTGGTCACAACTTTTCTTCCAAGGAGTAAGCGTCTTCTAATTTCATGGCTGCAGTCACCATCTGCAGTGATTTTGGAGGCCAAAAAACCAAAATCTGTCACTGTTTCCATTGTTTCCCCTTCTATTTGCCATGAAGTGATGGGACCAGATGCCATGATCTTAGTTTTCGGAATGTTGAGTTTTAAGCCAACTTTTTCACTCTCCTCTTTCACTTCATCAAGAGGCTCTTTAGTCCTTCTTTTAACTCATGGAGTGAATCCCTTCAGGAAGGTGCAAAGAAAGTCCTAAATGCTTTTATCATTTTTATCATTATTTTATCCTAAATATTTTATCATATTTTTATACAATTTTTATCATTATAAATGTATCCTTGTATCATGTAATTCTTTCATTAAGCCTTTTTTCTTATGAAACCAAACCCATAAAAGGCTTCCCAGGTGGCACTAGTGGTAAAGAACCCACCTGCCAATGCAGGAGACAGAAAGATATGTGGGTTCTATCCCTGGGTCCAGAAGGTCCCCTGGAGGAGGAAATGGAAACCTATTCCTATATTCTTGCCTGGAGGATTCCATGGAAAGAGGAACCTGGCAGGCTACAATCCATAGAATTGCAGAGTCAGACACAACTGAAGCGACTTAGCATGCATACACACAACACATACTAGAAATTTTAAAAGACAGAAATGTACAACCCATGTAACTACCATCCAGGTCAGTAAATAAAACATTGCCTGTACCCCCCAGAAACCCCCTTCTCCTTTCCAGTCACTCTTTCTTCTCTCCCCACCCCTGGAGTTAACCACAATTTTGACTTTTAAGTTAATCACTTTCTTACTGTCGTTACAATTTTACCATCTATTCATGTATCATGCATCTGAAATACTAAAGTTTAGTATTATCCTGGTCTCTCTTCAGTTTTTGTTTTGGGCTTTTGTTGTCAAAATTTAAATAAATGGAACCATATGGCTAAGTATCCTTTTAGGTTCAGCATTTTTCACTCAAAATCATGTTTGTAAATGTAATTATAACTAGTTTCATTGCTGTCTAGTGTATATATACTGTATGTGCAGTATAGTTGCTATATTTTATAAACTCACCACAAATTGTTTATCTGTTCCACTCTTTGGGACCATTATAAATAATGCTGCTAAAGACATTCTTTCATATGTATCTTGGTAAGCATTACACATATTCCTGATGGCGATAAGTATATGGAATTGACAGATATTATGGTTTATGCATTTTTAACATTTTAAGAAAACATTGCTTTACATTATAACCATTGGAAAATGAGACCTCCCATTGCTCTGTGCCTCACCACAGTATTGTTTTAGCCCACCTGTTTGTTATGTAGTGTTACCTCATGGTTTTAATTTCCTTTTCCTTGATTATTAATGAAGTTGAACATCATTTCAGATTTTTATTGGCCATTGTTTTATGAAAATGCTGGTTCAAGTATCTATCAAGTGTTTTTGTGTTGTTGTATTTTTCTTAAAGAGCTATAGGTATTTGAGGTAATATATTTGGAATTTGAGCTAATTGTGAACTATATGTATTTCAGACCTCTTCTCCTACCTGATGATTTTGCCTTTTTGCCATCCTAAAAGTCTTGGTTGAAGCTCAGAAATTCTTAATGTTAATGTTGCTAGATTCACTAAACTTTAACTTTATGATTAATGCTTTTCTGTCCTCTTTAAGGAAGTATTCCCCTACCCTGAGATGGTAAATATAGTCCCTTATTTTAATGTATAGGTTTATCATTTTACCTTTTATATTTAGATCTACAATTGGGGTTTTTTGGTATATTGTGAGGTAGGGTTAATTTTCATTTATTTCTGTGTCAATATCTTGTTGTTCTATCACTATTTATTAAAAAGACTATCCTTTCCCCACTGCTTTATAGTTCTACCTTTGCTGTAAATTGCATCTATTATGCATAGATTAATTAGTGGGCTTTCTATTCTCTTATGCATTATTTTATCACATTGTCTTAAATAATGTAAATTAATTATAAATTTGGATATTCAGTAGAGCGGAGCACCCTATCTTATATTGTATTTATTGTGGTCAGTCAGTCAGTTCAGTCGCTCAGTCGTGTCCGACTCTTTGCGACCCCGTGAACCACAGCACGCCAGGTCTCCCTGTCTGTCGCCAACTCCCAGAGTCCACCCAAACCCATGTCCATTGAGTCGGTGGTGCCATCCAACCATCTCATCCTTTGTCTTCCCCTTCTCCTCCTGCCCCCAATCCTTCCCAGCATCAGGGGCTTTTCAAATGAGTCGGCTCTTCACATAAGGTGGCCAAAGTATTGGAGTTTCAGCTTCAACATCAGTCCTTCCAATGAACACCCAGGACTGATTTCCTTTAGGATGGACTGGTTGGATCTCCTTGCAGTCCAAGGGACTCTCAAGAGTCTTCTCCAACACCACAGTTCAAAAGCATCAATTCTTCGGCACTCAGCTTTCTTTATAGTCCAACTCTCACATCCACACATGACCACTGGAAAAACCATAGCCTTGACTAGACGAACCTTTGTTGACAAAGTGATGTCTCTGCTTTTTAATATGCTGTCTAGGTTGGTCATAACTTTCCTTCCAAAGAGTAAGTGTCTTTTAATTTCAAGGCTGCAATCACCATCTACAGTGATTTTGGAGCCCCCAAAAATAAAGTCCGCTACTGTTTCCACTGTTTCCCCATCTATTTGCCATTAAGTGATGGAACCAAATGCCATGATCTTAGTTTTCTGAACATTGAGCTTTAAGCCAACTTTTTCACTCTCCTCTTTCACTTTCATCAAGAGGCCCTTTAGTTCTTCTTCACTTTCTTCCATAAGGGTGGTGTCAACTGCATATCTGAGGTTATTGATATTTCTCCCGGCAATCTTGATTCCAGCTTGTGCTTCCTCCAGCCCAGCGTTTCTCATGATGTACTCTGCATATAAGTTAAATAAGCAGGGTGACAATATACAGCCTTGATGTACTCCTTTTCCTATTTGGAACCAGTCTGTTGTTCCATGTCCAGTTCTAACTCTTGCTTTCTGACCTGCATACAGGTTTCTCAAGAGGCAGGTCAGGTGGTCTGGTATTTATTGTGGTAAGAACATTTAATGTGATATCTAGCCTTTAACAAAGTTTTAAGTGTACAATACAGTATTGTTAACTGTAGATTGATTATTGTACAGCAAATCTCTAGAACTCCCTCATTGTGCATAACTGAAACTTCATACCCACTGAACAACAACTCTCCATTTACCCCTCTGCCAGCCCCTAGTAGCCCCCATTCTACTCTCTGCTTCTGTGACTATCTTAGATATCTCACATACATGAAACCACACAGTATTTGTCTGTGACTGACTTATTTCACTTAGCATAATGGCCTCCAGGATCATCCATGTTGTCACAGATGGCAAGATTTCCTTCTTAAAGCCTAAATGCCATTCCATTGTACCTATATACTGCATACATTTTAGAATTAGTTTGTCAAGTTCCACACAAAAAGCCTCTTAAGGTCTTAATTATGATTACATTTAATCAATTTGGAAAGAATATTGCAAAATTGAACCTTATAATTTATTAACAGTATATGCAGCACTTTTAAATCTCTCTCAATAATAGTCATGGTTTTCTGTGTAGAGTCCTTGCATATCATTTGTACATTTATTCCTAGATATTTTATATTTTATCCTCTAATAAATGCTATTTCAGAATAAGTTTTATTTTTGAATTTGTTGCTGCTATATAGCAAGTTAATTTCAGAATATATGGATTCTGAAATTTTACCTTTGCAACTATGATACATCTGCAAACTTTTTCGACTTCATGGTTGCATAACTGTATGGAATGCACATAGGACAGTCCAAGTCACTGCACCTTTTGTTTCATTTTATTGCCTTTCGTAAGGCTAGGGCCTTCTCTAGCTGGGATCTCCCGCGCAGCACTGACTACGGGTGGTAATCATTGGCATCATTGTCACATCCCCAATTTCAAAGGGGAAACGTTAAAAATCTTTACTAAGTATGATGTTATCTGTTGCTCAGTTTGGTTTGCTCAACGTGTATTTAGTGTTGAATCTAAGTTTATGAAGGAGAAAATTCTATACATGTTTAACAATGCCCTTGTCAGGTTCCGATGGTAAGGTCTGGCTGTTCATGCTCGGCCACAGCACGTGCTACGTGCGGTCTTAGTTCTCCAGCCACAGATGGAACCCGTGCCCTCTTCAGTGGATCTTAACCACAGGACCGCCAGGGAAGTCCCGAAGTTTTGCCGCCTTCTTATGGGAAATAGGGGAGTGTTTCCTCTTTTCCTTCTACCTGAAAGAGTCTGCATAAGACTTCTTTACCAGCTGGGCCACAAGGGAAGCCCAAGAATACTGGAGTGGGTAGCCTATCCCTTCTGCAGCGGCTCTTTCCAACCCAGGAATTGAACCAGGGTCTCCTGCGTTGCAGGCAGATTCTTTACCACCTGAGCTACCAGGGAAGCCCTGCATAAGACTGGTATGATTAATTAGAAATCACTGTTGAAGCCATCCAACTAAAGTTTTTTGTTTTATTTTCTGTTTGTTTTGGAAATTTGTTTAATTACTAATTCAGTTTCTTCAGTAAGACTGTTCAGATATTATATTTCTTTTTGTGCCTATTTTGATTAGTTGTACTATTCTAGGACTATGTCTATTACATCTGAATTTCAAATTTGTTGAAAGAAAGCTGTTCTTACTCATTTTTAAAAAATCTTTTCATAGTCTATAGAATATATAGTAGTGTCTCGTTTCATTACTGATATTTTTTAATTTGTGCCTTGTCTCTTATTTTCTTAATTGGACTGTCTAACATTTATCTATTTTTGTTAATCTTTTCAAGTAACTTATTTTCATTATTGTTTAAGTACTCATGGGTTATTTATAATTATATCCTTAATTTCCAAATTTATAGGAGTTCTTTCTTCACTAGAAGATAGTTTGCATTACTAGCTGATATTTTTTAAATTCTGAATTATTTCCATCATTTGAAATTTGTTTATTAATACATATTTTTATAAAAAATCTATTGTGAAAAAAGGAAAAAATATCCACTATGTGCTTGAGAAATTGTATGTTCTGTAGTTGTAGCATATGATGTTCTGCATATTACCATTAGGTCAGTTTTACTTATCATGATATTCAAATCTTCTACACTATTACTGTATTTATTTGCCTTCTTATTTGGTCAGTTACTGAAAGAAGTATGCTGAAGTATCCCACTGGTTGTAGACTTGCCTGTTTCCTTTCTAGTTCTGGCGGTTTTTGCTTTCTAAGTCTTTGCTTTTGAGTCCATGCGTGCAAATTTGGAATTACTTTATCTTCCTGCTAAATTTGAAGCTTTATCATTAGTCAGTACTTCTTTATCTCTAGAAATGATTATTGCCTTAAAGCTAACCTTGGCTGGTACTGATGTAGCGACACCAAATTTCTTTTGGTTATTATTTGCATGGCAAATATTTTCCCACCGTTTTTTTTTCGACTTTCTATATGTCAGTGTTTTCCATATCACTTTATAAATAGCAGATTTTGTGCTTATTTAATCAAAGTCTGCCAATCTGTGTCTTTAAAGGCACAGTTAAGACATTTACATTTAATGTAATTGAGTCTAAATCTGTGTCAGTCTTTTAAGGTCAGTAAATCTTTAAACAAGTTTTTGCATTCAGGAAAGAGTTCATTAACAGCTATGAGTTTAAGAAATTTCTCTCTTCTCATTTGTATACAAACATGGAAGAATTTATGAAACCTCATCTCCTGTATTCCTTTGAATGTCATATGATGAAAAGAGATCCAGAAACCAAAATATGCTAAAAACATTCTAGTCTAGTATTTTGGGAATTTTGCTTGCAACTCTTGTCTTATCATGATTTACCTGCCTCATTCCAACAGACAGGGCATTACCAACATATCTATTAATATATCTTTTTTTACAAAATACTATAAAGATCTCGTTTTTGATTGCAGGGCTGTGACTCCCAAATGAGTGTGTCGGAAATGTCCTGCAGTGAAAGCACGTCTTCCTGTCAGTCTCTTGAACATGGCTCAGTCCCAGAAATTCTCATTGGTCTGCTCTATAATGCCACAACTGGAAGGCTATCCGCAGAAGTGATAAAAGGCAGCCACTTCAAAAACTTGGCAGCAAACAGGCCACCCAGTGAGTGAAAACTTTTCTTAATTCTAATGTTTTCTGTACTTATGGGATTCTAAGCGTTAGGGCTTCAATCCTATCATTTAGTCTTAACCAATCAATAATGCTGTAATCATCAGCTAATCTATTTCATGTTTTCTATTTCCAGTCATTTGGGAAGTAGAAAGATTTGAAAATCAAAATATTAATTGTAAGGTGACAAGACTTTACATTTTTCAGCATCTTCAGAATAAATCAGCCCTATCATAGCCATTATCTTCTAATACCAGAAAAAGTTATGAGTCTTTTTTTAAGGTAATAATATTCCACAAATACGATGAGGAATATATAAAGCTTTTGTTAACTGAAGATGAATGTGTTTTCTGTCTGCATGCAGTACTATGAACTAATGTGTATCCTTCTGTATTTTTCCTTATTGTCTGCGTTAACAACTTTAAGAAAAAAAAAGTTTCTTTACATTTTTCCTCCTTTAAAATTATAAATCAGTACTGCCAGCAGAGTCTTATCTTAAATGAAATATGCTTTGCTTTTACCAGGACAAAACGAATAAGGAATAGTTTGATGTTTATGCTGGATGCTAGGAAAGGAAAGCTAGATGGTATACATGCCTCTACCCTGTCCATCAGCCTCTCTCTTCTCTCATCTCTCTCCTAGTTCAGGAGGTGGGGAGTGGGTCAAGCACAGAGAAATTGTCATACAGTATACCTCCAAAACTGTTGATTGTTATCTGTAGAAATGAACTGGGAAAGTAGTAGCTTCTTTATATTTCTATAAAATTAAATCTGTTGATGGCCTTAACTCAAAATTTTAAAGGAAATCTTGAATAGTAATGGCAACCTTAAATTTGTTTCATGATTTCTCACAAACTTGCTTAAAGCAGTATTTCACTCCAGATAGCAAATGATTGTTGGAGGAGGGGAAACTTTTTCCATCCTTGAGTTAACTTTACTTCTAAGTATTCTAACAATTATTTTTTCAATCAAAGTGAAAAGTCATAAAAATATATTTAATGTGCCCTCAGTAGTACTGGAAACCCTGCTTCTTACATACCTCACACAGTGTATCTGTCCCTGCATTAAAAAGTCAGAGGCCAAAATTAGGTTTATATTTCTACCCTTGGACAAATGACCTAACTCCCCTAAGTCTGTTTCCTTATGTATAAAATTAAGGTTATATCTCACAGGGTAATTGTGATACTCAAATCAGATAAAGACACATAAAAAGGATGCAATTATTATTGTCCCCTTTTTCCTTTCAAAAGGAAAAATTCAGGGGGAGGAAAGAAGCAATTACTAAACAGCTCTGCAAGTGTGACTTGGTTATCTTCATTAATCCACACTAGGGAAGCAAACTCAAATGGCCTGGGAAGTAACTTAAATGAGCAGAATTTCTAAATGAAAGATAAAATCATGGAAAGACCTGTGACAAATGCAAGGGAGCTCTGTATTCTTGCTTGAAACCAGGAGAAAGTTTTACTTGATTTGCTAAACTTTGAGTGTTTTTGAAACACTGTAACAGATAAAACATTATTTGGGATTACATTTAGTAAGAAGCCATCAGTTTGCCTTGCCTACTTTAGCTAATAGTTTAATTTTTTGACAAATCTTTAACTTGAAATGCCAATGGCACCCCACTCCAGTACTCTTGCCTGGAAAATCCCATGGACAAAGGAGCCTGGTAGGCTGCAGTCCATGGGGTCGCAAAGAGTCGGACACGACTGAGCGACTTCAGTTTCACTTTTCACCTTCATGCATTGGAGAAGGAAATGTCTACCCACTCCAGTACTCTTGCCTGGAGAATCCCAGGGATGGCAGAGCCTGGTGGGCTGCCGTCTATGGGGTCGCACAGAGTCAGACACGACTGAAGCGACTTAGCAGCAGGAGCAGCTAGAAAGGAGCAGAATGAAATGATAGGTTTGTCTTTCTGTCCTTGCTGAAGCCACTCTGATAGAAGGAGAGAAACATTCATCAGAACTAAAATAAAGGATAGGGAGTGGAGGCAGGAGTGGATAATAAACAAGTTAAGAGAGATTTGCATCCACAACACAGAATAGATCTTTCAGGTTAAAGAATAGGTTATAGCAGTTTCCATTATTTTAGATTTAGAGCTTCAGTATTAGGACAGTTACTGGTATTGGCTGGGAGGTAGCTAGTAGGTAAATACAAGTTAACATTAGTGTTTATTATATGAAATAAAGTATTTATAAGGTAAAATATAAGACAGTTTTATCAGTTTGTCTACTGTATATATTATAAAAGATTGTGACCCTTCATATATATCTGGGTTCTAAGCTTTGAACTTATAGCTTATAGACTGACTAATCCAGTTTTTATCTCAAAAGAGCAACGGTAACATTCAGAAACAAAAATTTTAGTAGTTCTATTTTTCATAACTTAATTTTATATTACATTGGGAGTAATAAAAGTGTTGGAAATGTTAAATATTGCATGGATAAACTTAAAAATGTAGCAAAATAATAATTATAATAATCTTTTAATGACTTTTATTCAGTCTTTTATAGTCTGATAATTTGCATGATTCTATGTTCAATGTGCTTTAGACCACAAGGATATCATTATAAAGATGTCCCACTTTAAAACAGTGTAATTTTTGTTTAAGATTACACAATGACCATAAAAATTCTCATTCCATGAAATTTACCCAACATACCCTTTGTTCAACCCTCTACCTGAATTAAGATGCTAAAGTTTTGTGTTCTTCCACTCCAGTGAACAGCGTTTCCTCTTTAATTCTAACCTTTGACCCTCTTTCACCCAACAATTGACATCTGGTCATTATTTCTTTTACTGCTTTCCACCCCCTGTTGTCAGATGGACTGTTCTGTTGTCTAAAACACTTGATAGGTGGACAGGTTTATATAATCCGAGGTGAGTTCCTGTAGAGGCTAATTGGATGTTGTCTTTTCATGCAAAAACAAAATACCCTAAAACTTGCCAGCAGTGAAGCTGTCCACCATGTTGATTTCCAAAAAATGCACATTTATTATCTGTGGTACTTTGAATAAAACTAACTTAGAATTTATCTCTGATTATGGATGATGGTATTCAGAGTATCTATAAAATTAGAAAAACTTTTTAAATTAAAGGTTTTAATTTTTATTCATTATATTGATTCATGTAGAAACATATTTCATAAAGAAATATTGAAATTTTCATAAAATTAATTGAAATTTTGATATGAAGTACACATGTTGGATCTACATGCTGAAGATCATTTGCATGAGTTCTGAAGAAATTGAAAATACAGTTGTTTGAAATGAGGGTTTATCTCCTAAGTAATCAGGCAATGAGCTGTTATGTTTCACTTGGTACACTAAACATCACATCAACTTTTTTTTTTATAATTCATGAAAATAGCTAAGATACCATACTTAAAATTTCACATTAAATTGTGCCAAAAAGGAATCCTGTAGTATTTATTTTTAACCACCCAAAAAGCACATTAAATGTACTCTTGCATGAAACCGAGGAGAAAGTTTTACTTGATTTGCTAAAAGTTGAGCCTCTAGTGCATTTGGCTTCATTTTGGCCCCAAAATGTTTTTAAAATGTATTTAAAAACCACATCCATGCAGAGATTTTTTTGACATTTCATCCTAAGCTGTTTCAATGTCATCTTTGCACTCTTTGTCTTTCTCTTTTCCTCCTTACCATTTGCCTTCATTTCTATTTGTTTGTTTATTCTTACACTCTGAAAACACAGTGGAATGCTTTACAGTGTTGTGGCTAACTGAGCTTGCTAAGTGTTTATTAATGCTGTGATGTCCTGCTTAGTGAAGCTGAATGGGGGTGGGAATGGGCAGGGTGGGTAGTGGGAGGTCGGGGGTGGGGGGTCAGGGTGAGGGAAGGATTATGAGGTATACCTTTAAATTCTAGAAGTAGTGAGGTTAAGATGTTATTACCCCCCAAAGATTTTATGCCTACTTAGCATTCTCTGTACTTGTCACATTTTATGATCATCTACATCAAAATGGAATTATTAGATTTCTACTAAACATGGTATACACCATATCCTTATAAAGTATGAATACTTAACCTCATCAAGTGTTAAGACAAGAAAGACATTTTGAGTGTGTTTCAAATGATATTTGTGGTATGTTTTTTTTTTCTTCTGTAGATACATATGTTAAATTAACCCTACTGAATTCCATGGGCCAAGAGATGTCCAAATGCAAGACATCCATCCGCAGAGGGCAGCCAAATCCGGTATACAAGGAAACGTTTGTTTTTCAAGTGGCCCTATTTCAGCTCTCTGACGTGACACTCATACTGTCAGTATATAACAAACGCAGCATGAAAAGGAAAGAGATGATAGGCTGGGTTTCTTTAGGTCTGAACAGCTCTGGAGAAGAGGAACTCAACCACTGGACTGAAATGAAAGAGTCAAAAGGACAGCAAGTCTGTAGATGGCATGCATTGCTAGAGTCGTGATGACCAGGAGGAATGAGCAATTACAGTTCAAGGCAGCAGCATTTCTGAGTGCAACATTACTGTTTTTACCTAGTCACCGTTAGAAGAGCTATTCTTTGAAGAATCACCTTTAACATTCTCCCCCAAAGCTTTAAATTCTGTGGAACGAATGTCTAATACTGACATAAACGAAGAAAAGATGGGTCTCTAGCAGAGCTTGTTCGAGAAAATGAGAAACTGGCATCATCTTTGTTAAACCAACAGTCCTCCAGAGCTTTCAGAGCATCCTTTTGGTTTGAAGTTAATTTTACTGTAGCAAAGAGCCAGGAATTTCATGAAAAGTCAAGATTATAAATGATTTTGAAAATCAGAATTTTCAGTTGCAGCACTCTGTTAGGGTCGCCCTACAGAGTATCCACGAAACTGGCTCGTCCCTGGTGTGTGTAATGTTCTTGAGTATGAGAAAGTCATCCTCCATCTAGTCTAATGGTGAAGGCTTTCAGTCACGTTGTAAATTGTTTTATTTCAGATTATTTTCCTTTTTGTTGTGCCTCAGTTCTTCTCAATAGCACTAAATCTAAGTGCAAGCAAGTATTCATTTTCATAAGGGAATTTTTTTATGTATTATTTTAAGAAAAGTTCATTTCTTCAATTGCCTCTGATTTTGCCTGATCCAAAGAGACCAAGTCACTGTACTGGTCCTTTGCAAGTCTTCTAGACAGGTTGTACTGTAGAACCATGTAACTTTCTGTTGAAAGCACTTCCTGTATTCTTGTATTCCAATGTAGGAAGCTAATAGAGCAGGACTTTACTTAAAAATCTCTTTCAATGATTGACTGTTTAAACTTGTAGTGATGTGAAAGTACATTTTTTTTACAAACTAAAAATATATATAGTGACTAAGCTGTTGAAAATTGAAAACAATTCAAGTTAAAGGAAATTTTAACCATCTGCTCTGAGTGTTTAGTAACCAACACTGCATAAAGCAGGTAGCATTCAAATAAGAAACAGTTCTCTCTTCTTCACTCTTACTTCAATTTATATTTGTGATATAAAGACTTTTCAGTTCTAAGTTTGAATCAGAACAGCATAAACAGTTCTGAGATTCCTCAAAATGTTTCTAGTAACTTGTGACTAGATTTTATGAAATTTACAGATACGTTCTTCAACGTGATGTCATCCTGTGCCTTCCATGTAAGTTAAATTTGCTCATACAGCTTGAAAGTTGTATTTGCAAAATTAGGCCTTCAATTTTTATAAATGTAAAGATTAGAGTCCTCAGAACAGTGTCACAAGATCTTTATTTCCTCTGAAGTATGTAAAAGTTGTATAATGTGCTAATTTTTTAAAATGGCAAGGCATTTGTTGTTTTTATATTTAGGAACTCTAATTATCAGGAATATTATAAGCTGTTTTCTTTTTAATTTTGCCTCTTACCCAATATATAATTTTATGCATATACTTTATTAAATAGAATATGTTTTGTATATATGAAAAATATTTTCTTTTTTCTCTTTCTAATTCCTAGTTAAATTAGACAAAACAGACTATTTGCCAGTTATTCAAAAGCAGTATATCATTGTTCCTAGTCCCAACTAAGTACTATGTATTATTGTAAGCTAGAACTTGTTATTACCATAATAAAAAAATGCATAGATATTATTACTTCAGCTTGGCTGTACTGAAAGGCCTTAAAAGAAATCCAAAAAGACAGTGAACTCCTAATATTTTTTAGTTTAAAAAAAATGGCAGCTCTCTGCATTCGTATACATGAGTTATATGATACAATACAAATGCTGTATCAGGTGACATGGGGTTTAAGAATGTATGTTACAGAGATGCATTAATGGGAAGAACCCATTCTCTTATTATTACATTAATGAGCATTTTCCAGGGTTTTGTGACTCAGTTAGGTTATAAAGTTAAAACATGAATCAAATGGCAAAATATCTCATGAAAGTATTTTTAGCAACAGATACGGAAAGAGATTAGAAGGGGGGCTACAGGTTTTACTGAGAAATTGGATTTAGGCATTTGATGCTGCGAGTAACTTTTCTGGCTTTGATACAAGTAAGTGCACTGCTAACAACCGGGATTGGCCTAATAATTAAAAGAGTTATCAGTCTCATGTGTAGCTGTAACAAAGCCTAGTCAAACACATTATGAGACCAGCTTGGTGCTTTCTCCTTCAGCAAGCAAAGAACTAACTAGATGTTATTTGTTAAATCTGTCTGTTCAGACTGTGCCCAGAATTGTGTGTGTGTGCTTGGATATATCCTTAGGGGTTTAGCTAGTCTAAGGATCAAATCCAGAATGGCCTAAAATTTAATCAACGATTTTTAAAAATTTTAAGAAGGACCCTACCTCCACCCCAGCTGCCAAGTCCTCAAAGATTATGAAGTATGTGTATGTGTATTTATACACAGTACACACCTGCACACAATATATATATGTATATATGTGTGTATATATACATATATGTGTGTATTTGTAAAGATGAAGGTGCCCTGGACTTTTCCGATAACTAAATAGAAAAGCAGTTACAAAGTTTATGGATTATTTTTCTCCTCTGTATATTTACTAGAAATTATATTTGGTTTTGGGTGCTATTTGCTGCCATTCTCTTCCACACACAGCAAAATATATATCTTTTTATTCTTTGGATTGACACAACTTAGAGTAATTACTACCCCAAATTTGTCTATTCTTTTAGAAAAAGATTAAATAGGGCTCGAGAGACCCGCTCACTCTGCTGAATCTAATGTACGAGACTGTACTACTGCTCTTTTGTGTGCTTAAATTTGCATGAAAGCTTAAAGGAAAAATCTTATATCTTAGCAATTAAAGCAAATAGGGGCCCAGTGGTGGGCAGCAGCTGGTGTCTGAGAAACTTGAGGAAGACAACCCACTTTCTTATTGTTCTCTTCAAATCCCCTAAGTTTTGTAATAAAATGAGATAGTCCAGATACTGCAATTGACTGGCATTCATCGGAGCTCCTGAGCTTGGAATTACAGGTTTTATTTGTCTCCCAAATGAGCTGCAAAATGTAGTCGTTTATTACTGCCCAGGAAGCAAAGTGTATCTTAAATCAGTAGAGAATTTGTTTCGTATATCCTCTTACCTTTAAGAAGTTTTCTTCTGTAATCTTTGTGTCTTCTGTACTGTTCACATTTTGTGTGAAATCTCTTCGCATATTTTCTTACCATGCATTCAGTGAGTTCTTGATATTGTTGAACTTAGCGACAAAAATAATAAGTTGAATCACAATTTTAAAAAAAGAAAAACCAATGAGAAAATATCTAATCTACCCTTACTTACAGAAACATGTTTAAGTTTAGGGCCTGGTGGACTCTTTCATCTAATCTAGTTGAGAAGCCCAGGGCTATATGTTAAATCATTTTCTTGATTCCTTCATCATCTTCACTTTACTTGTCAAGTGAATCAGAAATGTAATGCTTACAAAAACTATATAGCACAAGAGTCCATGCAATTGAGGGTGTTCTTTAAGATGAAGATGGAGATCAAATGACATCATAGTTTCTCAGGTGGACTGAGAGAGAGGCTGAAGTATAAATTTAAATGAAAGTAGAACAGTAGTCACCAACAAATTTCTCAAGGTCTCTATCCAGCTGTTATTAGCAATGACACAAATCCACTTTCTGAAACTGCTGTCTGCCTACATAGACTAGATAGTCCACTCATAGAGATTTTTCTCATTGAGAGCTATTATTCAAAAGTTTTCCCCTTTTTGTTTTTCCTTTCACTGTCGCCAGTTCACCCATGGCCCACACTGGAAGTGTCCATTGTGTCGTCATCATCACCAACAAAACTCAGTATTGAGCACAAAGTTAAACAGAGTACTTTTTTTAGATTAACTTTAAAACATCATCTGTATTCACCAAAATGTATAATAATGATGATGGTAACTGCTATAGTTTACTAAGATGTAGCACAATAGTTTGTTATTTTGATTCTCATATTACAATAGTAATGTGAGGTAAGTAATATTATAAACATTTTATAGATGATGAAACTGCAGGTTAGAAGTTAAGCAGACTTAGTAAGTAATAGAACTGGGATTAGAGCCCACATATAAATTACTCTAAAACCTATATCATACATATTACAATTGTATCCCTCTTTACTAATTGCAAGAAAAAACTGAACAACATTATATTCATCAATAATACCCCCCACACACTTTAATTGGATGGCAAAACTAGAAAAAAAAAAAAAGACCAAAACAAACAGAGCTGGGGAAAAAGAATTAAAAGACAGAAGAAAAGATCATAGGGTTTTTTCTCTTCTCAGGACACAAATGGTACTTTTGTGTCCTACTGTGTAGATGGCTTATATTTTCAAAGACTTAGGGATTAATTTACTCTGCCAGTTTAGCCTATACTTACTTATATTCTGAAAATGTATGAATCAATTTGTTCTGCTCCTTGTCCACTGTTGGGAATCCAAAACATTTTTGTTGTACATGCTCACTTTTATGCCCTACAAAGTGGATAGCCTATCTCCATGATTATATATCTTGCCCACAATAGTGATGAGAGGAAAGACTCTTGTCTTCCTGTGCACTCTCACTTCAATTTATGTTGCTTCTCTACCCTTTGTTAAGGTTTAACTGGATGACAGCTAATTTTATTATATGCATCTCTCCTCTCAGCAGTACTTAGTGTCCTGTCTTGTTATCTTTATATGTCCCTTGCTCATAGTAGGCACACTATAAATATTGAATTAAACTAAATTACCTATACAGAAGAAGTCAGTAATACTGTTTTATATCTCAATATTTATTTATGAATCTTGTGCATGGATTTATTCTTTCATATATATAAGAGTACCTACTATGTACCATGTGTTTTTCTAAGTGCTACAAATGGAGAGATAATAAATTGGGTAGACAAAGTCTTTGCCCTCATAGAGTTTGCATGATAAAGTGGAAAAACAGCCACAGAATAAGTTTAGCAAAGGAATACAACATGGAGCTCAGAAAAATCTTCCTGGAGAAAAGAATGCCTGAGTTGAGTCTTAGAGATCAAATACAGATTACACTCCCATCACAGAACATACTCTCCAAGGGCAAAATTTAAAACAGTGGTTCCCAAACTGATGTGTTTAATAATTATTTTGAGAGCTTAATTTCTATTCCAAAGCCCCGCCTCCAGAGAGTCTGTTTCATTTGGTCTGGAGTAGAACCCAAGAATCTAAATTTTATTAAGCTTCCCAGGAAATTCTCTGTTTAGTTGCATTGGTATGGAATATAGAGTTCATTATATAGAATTATTGGCAATAGTGTTTCAATACCCATAGATTAGATCTTAAAGTGTGATAGTGATAAAGAAGAACAAGATTAAGCTAGGATTAGTGCTGTTGATCTGTTTTTTGCTTGTGCTTCCTTAAAAAGAAAGATATTTAATGAGAAACTTAAAAGTAATATTTAATTATGATTTTCTTTGCATTCACATTCAACATAACTTTTCCAAAGTGTTTTCGTGGTATAATAAATAAATTCTATTATGTTAGTTTTACTATTCCTGAAAATTTGTTTGGGATTATTGTTCCAATATTTCCTTGCAAACTATCTTTACAATGACAGGGTTAAGACAAAGAGAGAGTCTGAGAAGATATTTACCTAGTACACCTTTCAGTATTCTAAATGAAATAAGACTGACCTTTAAGTGCATGTAGAGGGGTAGTCATAGGCGGTGGCATTTTTCCTTCTTGTGTGTAGTAAGCTTTCTTGCCTTTTATCATCACCCTGAATGTCTTCATTGTCATTATACTCATCAGATGAACCTCATTCCTGGATTCTTCACTCAGGAACAGCAGTGTTTCTGTCACTTCTACTCTGATCTCTATTTCCTTGATTGCTTAGCTCTTTCTTAGAGTTTTTTATTTCAAATAGCAAGTTAACACATCAGCCTCGAGTCCTTTTTCTCTAAAAATAAATGCCATATTATATTATGTTCATCCGAGTTTCTATTTTCCCTCATTTAAAATGTTGTCATACCTCCTTCTCTGCTCTAATATGTTGAATGAATGTATTTTACATTTTGAAAGTATTTTCCTGACAAAGATCTGTGATTAATCCACTGAAAAATTAGGTTCGTTGAATATTTGAAATAATGTGGTATGGAATTAGGCTGTTTTGTGAATGCTGCTGTATCAGTGTTTGGTCTGGTTATAACTTAAAATCTGGCTGACACAACCTTAACGTGAAAGAGTTTGACAAACTTGATTTTTTAATCCATTATCAAAAATGAATATAAGAATCTTGCTTTATTCTCTCCCTATTTAGTCAAGTATGTATCTTGCTTAAAATGTTCCTTCTTCCTTCCTCCAGGACTTTTCTCCCCACTCCTATTCATGTGTGGAGCTTCCCTGGTGACTCAGTGGTAAAGAATCTGCCTGGATTCAAGGCGAGGGTTTGATCCCTGGGTCAGGAAGATCCTCTGGAGAAGGAAATGACTACCCACTCCAGTATTTTTGTCTGGGAAATCCCACAGATAGAGGAGCCTGGAGGGCTACAGCCCATGGGGTTGCAAAAGAGCCAGACACGACTTAGCGACTAAAAACAACACATTCATGTACATTCACAATAGATTCCAGAGTTATCACAGCCGCATAATTCCTAACAAAAAGTGATACCCTGACCTTTTGCACTAAATCACATGAACTGGACAGTCGAGAGGACTGGATAGGATTTCTCAGAGACTAGAGAGAAAGCAAAGTATGACCCTCTTTTAGTCATCGAGTTTGCTGTATCACTGTGATGGTTGCTATTGCTGTACACTTATCTTGAATAGTATGATTCCCTCATATCATGTTGCATGGCTTGGGAGCAGAGAAAAAAATTTGATTATTAATGTAACAAAAGTTTGGCATAATTTTATTGTAGAATTTCAACCCCTTAATACATAAAAATTTATAAATAATTAATTATGAGAACAAAGTCACTGATATAGCAGTAGTTTTGCAAAATGTTTGACATTATTTCAATGTCATTTTGACAGTCTGCTTCTCAGATTGTCCTTTTATTTCACGGCCCTTCACCCTTTTTTGTTGTTGTTGTTATTCTGATGACTATTTGATATTTGAGTTTGTCTTTTAAATGTTCAAGACAGTTTTAAAAAGAAAAACCTAACACCTTTCTGTTTCATCCTTGACCATGTGATCTCTCACCTGACACTTATTGTGTTTAAAATGAATAGCCAACAGAGGAAATATAAGACCCTATTATACACTGAAAAAATAATTATCTGAAATTTGTTTATATATTCAGATATTGCTAGAATGCTCATTTCCATAAATCTCAGCAGTTAATATTAAATATGGCTATTATGTTTAATGAGAAAATAGGAATTTCCCCTTATCTCTGAGATTTATTGTCTCTCTTGCCTTTTACATCTGGCTGAAGGCTGTGAACCTCTTACCAACACTTCATTTGTCAGTCTCTGAATGTGCTCACCTCCTCCAGATGGTATTATTTTCAGTAACAACCAAACCATTTATACCCTCAAGGTCAGTCCTTACCAGTGATTCCTATTCGTAGCCTCTGTTATTGTTGATAAAAGTAATAAGAAGCACCTATAGAAGAAAAGACCCCTAAATGTAAAGGATCAATGTCTTAGCGCCCTGGTATGACACCATTAATACTCAAATTAATACCAAGTGTGATTTCAGTTGTAGTGGAGTAGAAGCCAACTTCTTGGAAATGAGATTTGGGGTCATTATGTCCTAAATTCTCACCTTTTGGTCTTTCTTCCCGCTCTAGCTTGAACTTAAATTTGGTGAGAAAGCCTTTTTTCAAGTCCTGGTTTTAAATTGTTAAATGTTGACTTAACTGGACACTTTTATTAAAAAAAAAAAAAGGAAGACTGAAGTAGATAGTCATAAGAAGGCTTTGGGCAGACAGGGTGCTGGTCTTGTTGGGGCAGTCTTTTTGCATAAGTATTGAGAGTATTTATAACTTTCTATAATAATGTCACATTTGTTTTGTGAGGGGAGACCAAGGTAGCTTTTACATATAAATTGGCTCTCTTAGTATTGAAGTATATTTAAACAATTATTTGAAACACAGCTAGGAAATAATGGTGACATTTCTGACAGTATTTTGAAATTATAAATATTACTTTAAATTTACAAAGAAAATTTCTGGTAGTGGCTTGCATTACAAAGTTAATTTACAATGTTTCTACATAATTCTATTGAGATGGCCTTTGTTTTTGTGGTGAAGATAATATAGTGGCAACAATTTTGAGAATCTTTAAAGCTGTCATAGAGGAGATAGCCAAACTTTGGCTAGAATGTTGAAATAAGAAAATGTATCAATATACTTTTCAGTTCAGTTAGCCTTGATGAAAAACAGTAATTATATGAGTTTAAGGGTCTTGATAAATGTTGGCATCTGTTCTTTTTCTAAAACTCATGATGGTCATCACAGCTCAACACTCTTATATTATATTTTATTGTCAACATAATGTAATTTTTATGGAAAACTTAATTAGTGGAGTCTTGTATTCAATATTCCCTTATTTTGCTTCTTTCCATCATCATTCCTCTTTCTTTCTTCTTTTGTTGAGGCAAGAAGCTTAATAGTATAGTTTCTACAGAGCTTTCTTACTTATTTTTCTAATAATGCATATAACTGTGTGATGAAGTTTAAATGCTCTGTGAGCAAAACTTTATTAAACAACCTGAAGAAATGCACTGCTGACTAACATTTCCCTTGGTCTTAAATTGTCTCCAACGTATTTTCTAGTGTCTCTACACCATTAATGGATCTTATTAATATAGTGTCTGTATGGTTATCAACAGTGCTGTATTGTCGTCACATATTAATTTGCATTTTTGATCAAAAATATAAACAGATGCGTGTGTGAAGCAACCCATTTTATAGGATGAGCATATATCTAACCATTTTCATGTAACTGAAAATGTGCTGTATGTTGCATTTTATTCTCATATTGACTTTTCTACTATCTACTCACCGATTGTCTCGGTGCCTTTTTCCTTTTGTATTATTGTATTACTTAAAGAAATTGCTGACCTCTGTGTAAACAGTGTAAAATCTGTTAAAATTATTAATCCAAGGAGATTTTAATGTCAGTTTAATTTTCCAGAGAATAAATTTTTGTGTGGGTTACAAGTTACTTTTCCTCACTTTTCTGTAACAAATCTCTTTACATTTTAGTACTCATTTGGAATAGGTAAACATGTGACTTCTCTGATGTTGATACCCAAAAATCAGCCTGAATTCTTATCACTGACAAATAAGACTATTACACAAAATAAAATAATGTCGCTTTCATAAGCAGATATCAAGTGGATATATATAGATGTTATTAAGATCTTGAGTTTAAAAGGAATCTTATTTAAATGTGCATAAAATATTGCTATCAAGATGTTTGGGTTATATTATTTTCTTTTAATTCTAAGTCAAATCTGACATGCAAAGAAAATAGAATACAAACAAATTTAAACATTTTAAAATAATCTCCTTTAAAGTGTTCAAATCAGGAATGAAACTAAGTAGCTTTAAAATGATCATAATATGTTTAGCTGGAATAGGCACACATATACACTGTTATCTAGCTTGCTCTTTGATTTGTTGCAAACTTGTCATAATTCCTATCAGTATTGTCATTCTGTGTAACAAAATAACTTTCCATTCGGCAGGAATAGTTTGTTGATTTTTAATTCTTTTTTATTAGGTTGTTATTACATGTTTCCCAAAGACCTTAATTTAGATATTTTTCATATTTCATTCCCTTGTCCATTTCATTTCCAGCAACAAAGGTCTATAAGAACAGACTTAACAAGTACTATTTTCCATATTCAAAAGAATCTAAACTTTTGGTGCTCTAAAATTGATAGAAATTTAAGTTTCTACCTTCTCTGATCTCTGATTGTCTTTGGATCTTTAGTTCCATAAATAAACAAGAAGCCTTTTTTAAATTAATTTTTTAAACAGTAGAATATCAATGTCCATTTAATCTGGTTAAGTTTTTTCCTTGTTATTAGTCACCACTGCTTAGACACAAGAAAAACATGAAACACTTCTGCTTAAAATAAATGGGCTCATAATTTAATCTCCAACTAAGTTTACAGAATTTCTATCTTTTCCCAGTACTTGCTGCTGTGTCCTCCGCCCTCTTAACATCCTGGGCTTCCATTGTTAAGACATTAAAGTTGAAGAAGGAAAAATAACAGTCTTGCTTATGAGTTTACTCTGAAAAATGTCATCGGGGTCATGACCTGTCCTTCATAGAATTAAAATTAATCTAAAAGCGAAATTCCACCAGAAAATAGACACATCTGCATTATAACTGGCAAATCAATCGTCACTTTTTATTGTAACAGAGGAATTAATATAGTTTATTCATCATACCGTGTTCATACTTATGATTAAGTTTTAATTGCAAATTGACTAAATCCTTTATCTTCAATATGCAAAGTAATATTTAAGTCAATTTTTTTTCTTTCCTAAGATTATCAAAATATTCCATGACATTTCCCATTTGAAGATAAAGTCATTTCCAATTCAGAAATAAAAGGTCTCAGTTAAATATATGAAATATTTTGTTTGAATAGTACTTTATAATGAAATATAATAGTATAATACACTAAAGGCTTCTACACGTAAGTATCAATAAATGCCAAATAAATAAGAACACATATTAGGAGGATCTGATAAACTCAATTAGGAAAAGGGAAAAACTGACAGCACATTCTCAGTTGATACAAAGAAATATATCTAAAGGAACACCTTCCAAATAATACTTTTAATATGCCCACTCTACCAAAATTCATGTTTGTCTCTTCTTGGCCATATGACCTACTTCCATTTCTTGGTCTTCCTTAAAATTAAGTATAGCTGTGTGACTTGAGTTCAACCAATGGGATGTGAGCAGAAGGTGATGTACACTGATTTCAAGGAGGCTTTTTAAGAAATAAGGTGCTGTCCATGCCATCTTTCCCTTTCCACTGGCTGCAGCCAGAGGAAAATGAAACCGAAAGATGGCAGAACCACGAGTTGGGGAGATCCTGGGTCACTGACTCACCGCACAGAAAAGAGACGACCAGATACACATGGCTTGGAATGTTAGCGTTAGGCAGTTAGAATAGGAAAAAGGAGTCCAAAATGGCGGTGGCTAAAAGACAAAGAAGGGAAAAGCCGCGAAAAAGGAACAAAGAAAGGTCCGAGGACTGGAGTGAGGACCTCAGGTAAAACAAGCAGCCCTCCTGGCCAGCCCAATTTACTTAGAGCAGGCTCAGGAGGGAGGAGGCAAATGTATAAAAGGAGGAAGCCTGGAAGGATTGGGACCTCTCTTACCGTGTCTTTTGGGTCAGCCGCCCTCGCTCCTCGAGTGTGTACTATCCTTTGTTTTTCCTGACGGGACTGAGCTGTGGCACCGATTCATCCGTGGCTTCAAATTTTTGCTGCAGCGAGACAGAACTGCGGAAATGACACTCTCCCCCGACATTAGCATAAACGAGAATAAAAACTTCTGTTGTATTTGAGCCATTACACATTTTGGACTCATTTGTTACTGCAAACAATTGAAGCTAAAATGTTGGGATCTTCCAGTGGGGTTCTAGGAGAATGAAAATCTACGATATGGTACATTGGTTTAGCAGCCAAGCAGTCAGAAGAAGGGAAATAGATACAACAGGCTGACAAACAGTAACCCATGCTATGCCAGGGCAAAACATTTTTACCTGGAAGGGGGTCCATGTAACTACTGAACCTGTAACTTAGGGGAAATGGATACAAAGGGTCAGAGTAACGATGTGCTTCAGATGTTTTTTTGCTAAAAGGTATGACAAGAAGGCAAGAAATAAATGGTCTTTCAGCAGAGATTGAGGGGATTGGAAAGGGCCCAGAGATTAAGTGCTTTAAGCATTTGAAACAAGTTCACTGCTTCTGAACCCCAAATATTAAGATTATACTAAAATGGGTTTTGAGTTTGAAAGGCCTATGAAGACTGTGCAAAAAAAGCAAAGGGACTCAACTGTGTCACAAAGATGATTTTGAATGTGTTGCCTCTTATTTTAGAGGAATGCGAGGTAAACCTGTGTGCTCAGGGAGCAAACCGTGAAAGTTGTATAGCTCACAAGAAGGAAATAACTCTCACCTACTTGCAATGAAATCATAGCACAGAAGGGAAAAGGAAAACCTTCCCGGCAGTCAGAGCAGGGAACCGTTGAGAATAGTGGATAAGGCAGTTTCTCTAAGAGAAGAAATGCAGGGCAAATCAAAACTCCTCTGCTAGGAAGGAAGGAGGGGGTTTCACTGCAATGAATCAACTTCTTCTCATTTTCAAATGAGAATTCTAATTGCAGTTATCCACTTCCTGCTCCACATTGTATATGTGGTGGAGGTCAGGGGTGGATGACTTGTCTTTAAATCCTGAGGTCACTGAATCATCAAAGTCAAACCATCAGGTAAGGAGAGTGCATCACCAGAGATAAGCCTTTGAAAGGATTGCAGGAGCTGAATGTGACTTGAGGTTGTCTTCCTTAGGGAGAATGGAAGCTATTTAATAAAATCTTTGTTCTCCTCTTCCTAGACACACATGACGACCTTTTCTGCTCTCTTGCAAATGTTTGTGGCTACGTGACTGAGTTCTAGCCACCTGGATGTGAGAGGACGTGAAACATGTCATTTCTAGGTCAAATGGCTGCTTCACTGCCTCTTCCCCCATTCATTAGCTGACGGCGGGTGCTCAAAGGGATGGTGAGGGCAGGATCAAAGGAGCCTTGGTTCCTGAATCATTGCTTCGAGATCGTCTTACCACCATCTTCCCATGTTATACGAGCAAGAAATAAACATCTGTGTGTTGGGATGTTACACATTTTAGTTTCCTTTTGTTCCCACAGCACCTACCTTACACTAATAGGTAAGATCACAGATTCCAAGCTAGCAACTGAGAGAAGTCTGATATCACCATTATCAAAAAAATAAAACTTTTGTACGATGTGAGGAAGGACAACGTCTGACCCCTGATTGTGTAGGAGCCAAAACCAAAGGATGAGGTAAGTCACAGGAACACTGCCTGCAGCATTACCTCAAGAAGTTATTTTTAGAAGCAGGTTTTAAGGGTATTAGAGCGATGCAAATTGCTTGTCTCTCCAACTTGACCAGAGAAGCAGGTTTGACTGTGACCCAAGAGATGAGATGAGGTGATGGGTGGAAAGCCTAAAACCTAGGCATCAAACCCAGAGACAGAGCTGAAGCAGTAAGAACGTTGGAGGAATACAGCGTGAAGAGAGGTGGAAACCCAGCTGGAACAGATAACTCAGCAGAAAACATTATGAGGGACAAGATGACAGACAGATTGTTTAAAAAAAAAGAAAAACAACACCTTGAATCCCATCCAGAGACTTATGGACTTAAGATTTAGAGTAGATGAGTGAGTTTAAGAAGGGTAGGCTAATAGGGGATCAATTAGGAAGCTATTCTTAAAATACAGACGTTTTACAAATATTAAGTGACTAGATATGAAGGGGTACCAGCAGTTTAGCTGAGATGGGTAGAGAAAGTCTTTTAAAAATGAGATTGGTGAAGGAATTTCCTGGTGGTCCAGTGGTTAGGACTGTGTGAAACCAAACCACCAAGGGTCTGGTTTCAATCCTGATTGGGAAACTAAGATTCTACAAGGCACAAGGTGTGGTCAAAAAAAAAAAAAAAAAAATGAGATTGGTAAGACACTGTTAAGGGAAAGTTTCTGGAACTTGATGAGTAATTGAAAGGGCTAGTGAGGGCACTGCATGAGAGAGGATGGAATTGAAGGGTGTGATTTGGGGAGCAGGTAAGTAAGGAGTAGGGCCAGTGATAACAGAATCCAGCAAAGAAGCTGGGTTTACAAGGGTTGGTTTCAGCTGTGTTGACTTCCAAATGATGTTTTGTGGAAAACGTCCATGAATTGGAAATGAAGGGCTGGAATTTAGGAAAAAGACACAGACTAAAATGAGTTTGGGGACTGGTGCAAAGCTGTAAGTCGCAGGAGCCAAGAGCCAGCCCATCATCTTGCTAGAATGTGAGTCCTCTGAAGACAGGAACTATTTATCTGTTTTATTCACAATTGAATTCCCAGTGCCTAAAACAGAGTCCAGGGCATAACAGATATTGATGAGTTTCTCTTTCTGACTGAGTTTGAGATCTTGAGAAGTGTGGGTGGGAGGATTTTTTGGTGGGTTTTTTTTTTTCCTTGGGGGTGGGGGTTCTTTGTTTTTTGGGGTTTTTTTGTAATTATTTATTTCAATTGAATAGAATTAACCCAGAAAGGCTCTATTTAATGTGCATTATTTACCAAGACAAGAAAAATATATAAATACATTTTAGAAACCTAGTACCTGAAATGAAAAAATTTCTTGTCTAACAATGAAATTTGATTTATGAAGCCCCATGACATATTCGATTTATGGTTCATTTAATTGATAAAAATTCCATTCCTGACATAGTTATAATTGTTAATAGGAAAACAACATTATTATTAAGCTAATATTAGTGCCTAACAACTAACTAAAGCTTGCTAATATTTTAACTAAACCTTATTTTAGAACAGTTTTATGAGGGGAGGATAAATTAGTAGTTTGGGATTAATATATACACACCACTATATATATAAAATCATCAGCAAGGCTTACTGTATAGCCCAGGAAACTACTCAATATTCTGTAATAAACTATATGGGAAAAGAATTTGAAAAAGAACGGTTATATGTATGTGTATAACTAAATCAGCTGTACACCTTAAAACAACACTGTAAATCAACTATACTGCAATATAAAAAAAAAGTTAAAGAAAAAAACAAAAATTAAATCCACAACCAAAAAAAAATCAGATTTACAGAAAAAGCATAATGAGTCCCTGTATATCCTGTACCCTGTTTTTCCTATTGTTACCATTTTTTATGTGTTACAATTAATGAACCTATATTGACACATTCTGATTAACTAGAGTTCATCATTTAATCAGATTGCCTTAGTTTCCACTTAATGGCGTTTTTCTGTTTTAGGACATCACACTACATTTAGCTGTCATGTCTGCTTAGGCTCCTCTTGACTGACAGCTCTCTGACTTGCCTTAGTTTGGATGACCTTGACAGTTTCAAGTAGTTACTGGTGAGGTATTTTGTAGAACGTCCCTCAATTTTGAGCTTTTGTCTAATGTTTTTCTCATGAATAGACTGAGGCTATGGGTTTTGGGAAGGAAGACCAGAGAGATGAAGTGCCATTTTCAGTACATCTTATCAAAGGTGCATACTATCCACATGCGTTATCACAGTTTATGCTAACTTTTGATTGTTAGATTTCTCCACTGTGAAGTTTTTCTTTTTTCTCTTTGTATACTGTACCATTTGGGAGGAACTCATCCTGCGCTGACACTTAAGGAGTTATGCTCCACCCTCTTGAAGGCAGAGTATCTATCAAAATTACTTGAAGTTCTGCACAGGAGATTAGTCTCTTCCCATTTATTTATGTAAGCATTTAATATCAGTATAGACTCACAGATATCTTATACTTTGGGTATATACTACTATATTTATTTTGGTGTTCAAATTGTTTTAGCTTTGGCAATTGGGAACTCTTTCATTTCATTCCTGTGTCCTTTTGACATACCTCCTACATGGTGGGTGCATTATTTGCTTCTCTGTTTTCTCTCTTTCTTTCACCCTCTCTTTCTAGAGCCTCCTTACTCTCTGGCACTGTGAGATGCCCCAGCTCAGATCATCTTGTATATTTCTGGCCCCAGTTCTGAATCAGCCATTTCTCCAAGAAGTCCTTGTTCCTGCTATTAGGGAAAGGTATCAGAAACCACTATCTGAGCACTAGATATGCTTTTTGCTATCGGGATATCATTGGTTCCAGGCTTTCTCAACTGAGAGGAAATAGTGTGTATACTAACCAATATATACACATATCTACAAATATGTGTTTTACAATCTGTGTCTGTATTAAGCTAAACATGAGTTCATACTGTCTTCAGCTCTAACCATTACCACATGGATCATTCTAGCCTCCTCTCCTCACTTGTCTGTGAAATCCCACTGCGTCAGTGAGCTTTTGCCATTCCTTTGCTATAGTGATAGTGAAAGGCGCTCAGTCGTGTCCAACTCTCTGCAACCCCGTGGACTATTGCTGGATCTGATCAATTCCAGTACACATGTATAGCATATCACAACTGTTACCCCAGGCCCGATGAATAATAACTGTATCAACTAGGGAACAGTACAGCTTCTTTTCCTTTGTTCTTTCCTACAAGGTCCACTCATTTTCAAAGCTACTTAAGTGAGCACCTTCCCCCACTCCCTTCAGTGAGGTGGTCTTATACATTCCTAATAGTTATTTTATCACATCCTGCATCCCACCCTGGGATTCCTTGACCATCTGAATGATTTTTGAATTTTTCACACATTAAATTTCATTCATCGTATGATAAACTTCTATAGGTTTTAACAGACTCATAGTGTCGTTAGCATTTCCCTTAGCATTTCCATAGCCCATGTGTGGGCTTCCCCAGTGACTCAGTGGTAAAGAATCTGCCTGCAATGCAGGAGTTAGTTGCAGGAGATGGGAGTTCAGTCCCTGAGTTGGGAAGATCTTCTGGAGGAGGGCATGGCAACCCACTCCAGTATTCTTCCCTAGAGAATTGCATGGACAGAGGAGCCCGGGGGGCTACAGTCTCTAAGGTGGCAAAGAGTTGCACATGACTGAAGCGACTTAGCACACAGTGTCACGTGTCCACCATTACAATATCATACAGAATAGTTTCACCATCTTGGAAAAAAAAACTGTTTAACTATTCAACCCTCTTCTTCTCACCTCAAGCCTCAAGCATTTACTTTTTACCATCATTTTTTGGCCTTGTTTCGGATGCCATACAACTGGAATAATATTGTGTATAACCTTTTCAAACTGGCTTCTTTCACTTAGCAATATGTATGAAAAAATCACCCATGTATACTTTATCCATTGTTTATACTTTCACCTACTGAAACACTTCTTGGTTGCTTCCAGTTTTTGTCAACTCTGAATAAGGCTGCTACAAACATTTATGTGCAGGTTTTGTGTAGACATAAAATTTCAAACTAAAACTGGGTAAATATCTATGCATGCAATTGCTGGATTGTATGTTAACATTGTGTTTAGCTTTGTAAGAAACTGCCAAACTGTCTTCCCAAGTGGCTGGAGCATTTTGCATTCCCACCAGCAATGAATGAAAATTCCTGTTGCGCCACACCCTTGTGAGAAATTGGTAGTTTTTTGGATTTCAATCACTCTAACAGGTACATAGTGATAACTCGCTGTTGTTTTAATTTGCAGTTCCCTACAGATGGGCTATATGGTTTCCATCTGTACATTTTCTTGACGGAAGTATATATTCAGATCTTTGCTCATTTTTAAATTGGTTTGTTTGTTTTCTGAATGCTAAATTTTAAGGGTTCTTTGTGTATTTCACATACAAATCCTTTATCAGATAATATGTTGTGCAAATATTTTCTCCCAATCTGTGGCTTGTCTTTTCATTCTCTTAACATTGTCTCTCACAGAGCAGAAGTATGTAATTTTAATAAAGTTAAGCTTATCTGTGCTTTTCTTCATGGATTGTGCTTTTGGTTTTGTATCTAAAAACTTTTGACCAAATCCATGGTTACCAGATTTTCTCCTTTATTTTCTATTAAAATCTTTATTGTTTTTGCATTTGATTGTCCAATTATCCCACCACCATTTGTTGAAAAGACTATCTTTTCTCCACTGCATGGCCTTTCTCCTTTTTAAATATGAGTTGACTGTGTTTGCATGGGCCTATCTCTGGGCCCTCTGTTCTCTTCCACTGAACTGTGTGTCCATTCTTTGACAATACCATGCTGCCTTAATCAGTGTAGCCTTACAATAAGTCTTGATGATCGAGTGCTGTACATACTCTTGTCTTCGTTCTTCTTCAGTATCACGTTGGTTATTCTAGATCTTTCTGTACAAACTCTATATCAGTTTGTCAATACCTACAAAACAGTTCATTGCAATTTTACTTGGAATTGGGTTGAATCTTAAGATCAACTTGGAAAAAATTGACATCTTCATAACATTGAATCTTTTAATTCAGGAACACAAAATACTCATTTATTTAGATCTTTAGATGATTCTTTCATCAGATCTTTGTAATTTTCCACATATAGCTCCTATACTCATATCTAATATTTCTTTCTTTTTTTTTTCATCCACCTTACCACACGGCAGCAGGGATCTTAGTTCTCCAACCAGGGATCGAACCCCTGCCCCGAGCAGTGTAGAAGTGTGAATTCTTCACCCTGGACTGCCGGGGAAATCCCTAATATTTCTTTTCTTTTAATTGTTCTTGTTGTTCAGTCACTAAATTATGTCTGACTCTTGCAACCCCATGGAGTGTAGCACACCAGGCTCCTCAGTCCTCTGCTATTTCCTCAGTTCAGTTCAGTCACTCAATGATGTCCGACTCTTTACAACCCCATGGACTGCAGCACACCAGGCTTCCCTGTCCATCACCAACTCCCAGAGCCTACTCAGACTTATGTCCATTGAGTCGGTGATGCCATCCAACCATCTCAATCCTCTGTCGTCCCCTTCTCCTCCTGCCTTCAATCTTTGCCTTGTTCCCAGTCTTGGGGGGACTTTGTCTAGTCTCTCACCATAAGGATGTCAGGCTGTAGAGTTTTTGTGGATATTCTTTCAGTTTGAGGATGTGCTCCATTGCTACTAGTTTAGTGAGAGTTTTTTTATCATGAACAGGTTTTGAATATTGTCGAATGCTTTTTCTGCATTAATTGATACTGATCATATGATTCTTCTTTAGCCTGTTGAAGTGGTAGATTATGTTGGTTAATTTTCTAATGTTGATCCAGCCTTGCATATTGGGAACAAATACCACTTGGTCATGGTGTATAATTCTTGTTATACATTGTTGTACTCAATTTGCTGATATTTTGTTGAGCATTTTTGCATCAGTGTTATGACAAATATTGGTCCATAGATTTGTTCTTTGTAATGTCTATCCGGTTGTTGTATTGAGGTAATTCAGCTTCATAAATGTTTGTTAAAGTTCATCTATGAAACCATCTGGGCCTGGCTCTTTATTTTTTTGAAGGTTTTAAGTTACTGATTCAATTTTTTAACAGGCTAAGCCCTATTCAGATTATCTTATTTCTTTTTGTGTGTTTTGGTACTTTGCGTCTTTCAAGTAATTTGCCCATTTCATCTAAGTTATCACATTTGTGGGTGCAGAGTTGTTATAATTATATTCCACTATATTTATATATATAATTATATTTGTATAGTTATATTCCATTATTATCCATTTAATGTACATGGGATTTATAGGGCTGTCTCTTCTTTCATTTCTGATGTTAGTAATTTGTGTCTTCTTTTTTGATGTTCCTATGATAGCTGGCCTAGAGGTTTATCAATTTCATAAACATTTTGTGAGACCATCTTTTGGTTTTGTTGATTTTCTCTATTGATTTCTTATTTTGTTTCATAGGTTTCAGCTCAGTTTTTATTATTTATTTTATTCTGCTTGCTTTAGTTTTAAATTGGTCTTTTTTTTTTCCTAGTTTCCTAAGGTGGAAATTTAGATGATTGGTTTTAGAACTTTTTTCTTTTCTAGTATATACATTTAAAGCTGAAAATTTTCCTTTAAGTGTTGCTTTCACTGTACCTGATAAGTTGTATTTTGGGTTTTTTTTTGTTTTTGGCCAGTCCAAGCAGCATGTGGGATCTTGGCTCCCTGACCAAGCATTGAACCCTCACCCCCTTCTTCGGAAGCATGGAGTCTTAACCACTAAACCACCAAGGAAGTTCTGATAAGTTGTTATTTTTTATTTTCATTTTGTTTAAATATTTTTTAAAATTCTCTTGAGATGTTTCCCGTCATATGTATCATTTAGAAGCATGTTATTTAATTTCCAAATCAAGAAAAGTAGTTGATTTCCATTTTGTTCAGTTTTTTCTTATTTGAAGGATATAAGTGACAATTTCCAAGCTCTATATTTTAGAACTGAAACCAGAAGTCCTTGGAAAGGTGTTAAACCTTTGAGCTTATTTTCTCATCTGGAGATATGTCTGAACTGTTGGGCTGCATCACACAGGCTTACGAGGCATGGGCTTGCCCAGCTTCAAGACTGAAGAAAGTGCCCGGAGTCAGCAACAGAGATATCAGTGGTTTAATGAATGGGGGAGACTGGCGATGGGCAGACATGGTGGCAGGCTTTGCTCCTGGGGGTGGGGGTGGAGAGATTACCAGTTATAGGGGGATGGTCATTGATGTCAGGTGGGCTCATTAGTTACTAGGGAAACCAGTAGAGAGGAACACCCCTCAACATCCCTTTGATAAGAATAATCATTATCTGGGGCAGAGGCAAGTGTGTAGGAAGGTCAGTCAGGCGCTGGTCAGGCAGGGGATGGACAGAGAGCAAGAGAACAGCCATCTTGAAAGGCCTGACCATACCCTTACTCAGCAGAGTGATGAGTTTTAAATGACTTGACTGAGATTATCTAGCACTTACTTTTTAAATGTTTATGTACTTTCATTTATTTCCATCTTTTCAGGCTTGATGGAAGGAAACTTATGAGCTTTAGCATAGTAACTTTATATACTTGAGAGACATTATTAAATCAATGATTTTTATTCTAAAAATACTAACACCTTCTGAAAGTCCTATTTTACAGCTTTTTCATCCTCTAGATCTTTCTGAACTCCCTTAACATCATCGTAATTTATGAGATCAAAACCATTACTTAATCATTTATTAAGGGTCATAACATGATAAGGACTTACTTTATGACTCCACATTTTATACCACTCATCTTATTTTCTTTATTTCTGACTCACAAAATGATTATGAGGATTCAATTTTAATTATTTAAGAAATTCTGAGCAAAAGTTTTATTTAAACAAACCAAAAATTTTGAGAATTATTTTTAACTACTAGGCAGTATTTTGCTATAGCTGTCCTTAAACTATGCAATACAGATGTTCACCCAAATTAGTTTCACATTCTGTTAACTGGAAGTTGCCATATACTGCATACCATACATGCATATAGAAATCCAGAGAATTTGAAAGCAAAAAAACTATGTTAAACTTCAGTGGAGATTTTGTTAATGAATCAAAAACAGTACTCTAGAATATTTATTTTGAATACCAGCTTTATAAATGATAGGATTTCAGACTACATTTGTGAGTATGTGAGAGAGAGATTGAATGTGTGCAAAATTTTCTCTGTAGAAACACTCATATGGTCAAAGGACTTTAACCATTTATTATCTGAATCTATACTATAGATTTTACGGTATTGGTTATTTCTTATTATTTGATAAAAGTGAAATATTTTTAAAAACCCACTTTTTCACTTAGGCCTGAAAACCAACAAGGCAAAAAATTGTTAAGGTGCAAGGCTATAAGTCTGTAGATTGTATCCAGGCTTACAAAAGCTATAGTGGTTGGTTCTTCTTTGTGACTGGGGAGCGGGGAGGGCAGGGTGGAGTTTTCAACAAGTATCTAACACATGAGTACAATCTGAAAAGAGAAGTACATGTTGTCTAGGGATTTGTGATGAAGAAGTAGCAGATTGAACACAGGCATGAAGACATAGGCAGCGTGCTTCTTTTTGATTACCTGCATCCTTGATCATGGCTGGAACATAACATGTGAGGATGGTAGGATGAAAGAAAGTGCTGGAGCGACGGGCAAGGACTGGATCGCAGAGGGCTGTGTTTGCCTCTCTAAGAGCTTCATTGACCGACGGGCAGGGGAGGATTTCTGAAGAGTGAAACGTTAGATAGCAACAGGGTGAGATTTTCACTTTCTAAAGACCATCCTTGCAGCAATTTGAAGGATGCATTCAAGCAACGGGAAAAAGTAGAAGCAGAACCTCCTAGACATAGGTCATTGCAGTAATCTAGGGAAGCAATGTTTGGACTTGGACTAGGATAATAGCAGGGGGGATAAAGGAGAAAATACTAAAAAAGACAACAGGCCTTGGTGAGCGACTAGATATGGAGGATTAGAGAGGGAGTAGGGGAAGGTACTCCATTTCTGGTTTGGACAGATGGAGAGAGGATGTTGCTGACTACTGAGGCAGGGAGAACAGGGTGAGCCTCTCTGAAGGCAAGTTTGTTTCAGATGTCTGTGGGGATAGCCCAGAGATTTCCAACAGGTTGTTGCATATGTAGGTCTGAAGTCCAGAAGAAAACTCTGAACTGAAGAAATGGATTTGTGGTTCATCAAATTTCAAATTATTTGAAATCTAGATAAAGGGGATTTGTTACATGCCGATAGTATATAGGACAAGCAAGATATGTTACATGGGTGAACGTTTAAAAAACATTTAGGCAACACTAAACCCAGTGGGAAGATGGCGTAGTGTCTAGCCAACGCTCCTGCGGGCGAGCATGCTTGGTCGCTTCAATCACGTCTGCCTCTGTGCGACCCCATGGGCTGCAGCCCCCAGGCTCCTCTGTCCATGGAATTCTCCAGGCAAGAATACTGGGGTGGGTTGTCATGCCCTCCTCCAGAACCAACACTCTTACCACTCACTGAAAAGGACTGTTATAAAATAATTAGAAGAGATTTCAAATAAATTAAATGACAACAAAAATTTTTGCGCTAGAACATAACGAGCCACCATAATTAATGCTGTGCTTACTTAAGTTGCTGTTGTCTTTCTGCCAGTTAACATCATTATCGGGAACTAGTTCTTTTTGTTTGTTTTATTTTTATTTTGTTTGCGTTTTTAATTCTGTTCGGAACTAGTTTCTACCATTACTGTTCTATAAATGTTTGGTGGATGGACAGTAACTACTAAATAAATAATGAAAATTGTATGGGCTGATTAAAGTAACATGTTGAACAATATAAAATAATAAAACTGATTTTAAAAACAAAAACATTTACACATTACATCAAGTGTTGTGCTTCGGTAGACTTGACACATGGTATGCCACTCATCCATTTGAATAATACAGCCTCATTCAAAACATTTTAAAAACATATTCTTTCAATATTTTCAGAGCTTCCCTAGCAGCCTACAAGAAAAAGACTTCATTGTTTTATAGTCAAATCTCATTGTTTAGAAAAATCAGACTGTTTTTCCTTTTTAAATGTTTTATTAAGGGAAATTAAAAACAAATACAAAGTAAACAGAAAAAAATGAACTTTTATGTACAGATTTACTACTTACTTTACTTTACTACTTAGCAACATTTTGTTGTTCTTGTAGCATCTATGCGTTCATATGCATGTCCCACTCTCACTTAATTTTGATGTATTATTTTTTAGTTTTTTAAGGTAAATTTTTGTGTACATTGAAATGCATGAATGTTAGCAGTATGCAGGTCAGGAAGCAAGCGTTAGAACAGGACATGGAACAACAGACTGGTTCCAAATAGGAAAAGGAGTACGTCAAGGCTGTATATTGTCACCCTGCTTATTTAATTTATATGCAGAGTACATCATGAGAAACGCTGGGCTGGGAGAAACGCTGGGCTGGAAGAAACACAAGCTGGAATCAAGATTGCTGGAGAAATATCAATAACCTCAGATATGCAGATGATACCACCCTTATGGCAGAAAGTGAAGAGGAACTAAAAAGCCTCTTGATGAAAGTGAAAGAGGAGAGTGAACAAGTTGGCTTAAAGCTCAACATTCAGAAAACCAAGATCATGGCATCTGGTCCCATCATTTCATGGGAAATAGATGGGGAAACAGTGGAAACACTGTCAGACTTTATTTTTGGGGGCTCCAAAATCACTGCAGATGGTGATTGCAGCCATGAAATTAAAAGACGCTTACTCCTTGGAAGGAAAGTTATGGCCAACCTAGATAGCATATTAAAAAGCAGAGACATTACTTAGTCAGCAAAGGTCTGTCTAGTCAAGGCTATGGTTTTTCCAGTAGTCATATATGGATGTGAGAATTGGACTGTGAAGAAAGCTGAGCGCAAAAGAATTGATGCTTTTGAACTGTGGTGTTGGAGAAGACTCTTGAGAGTCCCTTGGACTGCAAGAGCTTTGAGATTCATCTGTGTTGTTGCATGTATCAGCGCATCATTCCTGTTTATGGCTGGATAATATTCCATTGGATGGATAGCCCACAATCTGTTTATCCATTCTCCTTGCTGCGGTTTCCTATAGCTGCATAACAAACCACTTCAGATGAAAAGTAGCTTAATAACTGGCCACCCTTTATTTCACTCATGAATCTGCACTTTTTGAGTGGCAAGGAAGGGACAGTTTCTCTCTGTTCTACATGGTGTCAACTGGAGTGACTCAGAGGCTGGAGGTCACTTGAAGGCTAGAGACTGGAATCCTCGGAAGGCTCATTCCCATGCCTGATGGTTGATGCTGGCTGTCAGCTGGGAACTCAGCCAGGCCTTGGCTTCCCCACAGCCGGGCAGCTGGGCTCCGAGAACAAGCATCCCAAGAGAACAAGGCGGAAGTGTGGCATTTTTAGGACCTAACCTCAGAGATCTCAGAGCATCGCTCTCTTCTTGCTCTGCTGGCCATCGCAGTCAGAAAGTCCTATCTGTTCAGTAGAACAGTACATAGACTTCATGACTCGGAAGAGTTCACGTCACACTGGAAAATGTGTGAGATATAACATGTTACGATGGCCATCTTTGGATGGTGCCATCTGCCACAGTCACTATTCTGGCCACAACAGTTCACATCCCTTCCACATACAAAGTACATTCAACCCCTCTTTCAAGAGTCCTAAGCCTCTTACCATTATGATATTCACTGACAGTCTGAGAACTAATCATGTCATTCAGGTCTAAGTGTGGTCGAGGCCTGGGAGCAGTTCCTTGAATTCAGCTCCTTGAGCAGAGTTCTGAAGAACTGTGAACTAAAGAGATAAGTTATATACTCAATATAGACTCCCCATATAATGATGGTTCAGGCAGAGGATAACCACTCTAAACCCTGCTGTTCAAAAGAGAGTTCTGCTCTCCGAGTAGTCCTTTCTTTGCCATTAAATGTAGAAGGGCTTTTCTTAAAAGCCCTTCTCGACCTAGGAATCTCTGTGGGGCTGCTACGAGACAAGGCCCTCAAGATCTTTAGAAAGATTTTTTTGTCTATTTGAAAAGGTCCATAAAACACCATCTTGTCTCTCTGAGGTCTTAACAAAGAAATTTCCAGTCATGTCCTTGGTTTCATATTTAGACCACATTTTTCTGCAGCACCATTGATTTTGCTAGAAGCCATTTCTTAATTTGAGTGTCATTTACCATCTGGAGAGGCTGAAAATGAGAAAGTTCAATTTTTGTACCCAGCAATTCCTGGTTTCTTCTAAGTTTAACTGTTCTTTCTCTTATCCCTTTTCTAACACACGGCCAGCGAGAGGTCAAGTGACATGTTCACTACCCTGTCTGCAAATTTCCTTAATTAAATTATTGACTACATTAGGTACATTTCCTACTTTCTCTGTTACTGCAGGTGACTTTAGGGACAACTCTCCACCACTATAAAACAAAGGACATTCCCCCCAGCCCCCAATAACATTTTCCTCAATTTCTTTTCAGTCGATAATGAGCTGTCAGCTAGGACACTTATGAAGGAATTTGTCTTGTTTCCTAGCACCATAGTATCTGGGTTCGAAGAGCCAGTGTCCCAAGAGAACTGGCATTTGTATGACCTAGCCCTAGTTGCATAGTGTCACTACCTCCATTCTCTGCAGGTTGACACAGTTGCAAAGGTCTATCCAGGTAAAAGTGGAGGGAATATGGGAGGTGTAATATGAAGTGGCAGGCATCTCTGGGAAAGAAAATCTGAAACTACTGTTGAGAGATATTACTTAGCTTTCCTGTTGGCTCAGACAGTAAAGAACCTGCCTGCAATGCGGGTAGTCCTTGAGTCAGGAAGATCCCCTGGAGAAGGGAATGGCAACCACTTCAGTATTCTTGCCTGGAGAATCCCATGGACAGAGAAAGGAGCCGGGCGGGCTACAGTCCATGGGGTCTGCAAAGAGCTGGAAACAACTGAGTGACTAACATTTTCACTTTTACAGTTTTAACTTATATCTTATTCACAAGTCTGGGTCCCAAATGATATTTTTATATTTCTGAAGATCAAACCCATTTTCAAGGAACTATAACTAAGGTAGTGGGAAGAATTCAGTGGAGACTTTCAAATACCAAGAGCTTTTATAAATATTTTGAACAAAGATATTGGAAAGACTGTCTGAACCTATATTTAATTCTAACTCAACCCTTTAAAATAGATTGTTTATCTGTGTAATTGACTGCATTGTCTGTTTTGACTATAACTATACTGATGAGATTATCACTATCAAGGAGAGAATTAAATTTTCCTGGCAAGGGGCAGACTAGTTAATTTTCCGAGCTCCCTTGTGCTTAGTCACTCAGTTGTATCTGACTCTTTGTGACCCCATGAACAGTAGCCCACCAGACTCCTCTGTCCATGGGATTTTCCAGGCAAGAATACTGGAGTGGGTTGCCATTTCCTTCTCCAAGCTTCCTCCCTAAAATATAATTTTATGAGAACTTTGATATTTTTAATTATTAGCATACTTGAGTTTTCTTTCCCACCAGCACATTTCTATGAGAAAAATCAACTAATACATACTTTCCATGAATATAGCCCAAGAGTATGTAGCAATCTAATTGTATGCTTAATTCTTCCAGGAGGTGGCTTTTTAAAAGTTGGCTGTAGGGTCTGTTACTAAACTCTGTTTCTGGAGGAGGGTGTAACTGATGCAGTCTTTTAGGGCATCCCTGAGAAGTATTTGGCTGCAAAGAATATATAATTAATCTGATTTCAGTGTTGACCATCTGGGGATGTCCACGTGTAGAGTCTTCTCTTGTGTTGTTGGAATAGGGTGTTTGCTATTACCAGTGCGTTCTCGTGGCAAAACTCTATTAGCCTTTGCCTTGCTTCATTCTGTACTCCAAGGCCAAACTTGCCTGTTATGCCAGGTGTTTCTTGACTTCCTACTTTTGCATTCCAGTCCCCTATAATGAAAAGGACATCTTTTTTGGGTGTTGGTTCTAGAAGGTCTTGTAGGTCTTCATAGAACCGTTCAACTTCAGCTTCTTCGGCGTTACTGGTCGGGGCATAGACTTGGATTACCGTGATATTGAATGGTTTGCCTTGGAAACGAACAGAGATCATTCCATCGTTTTTGAGATTGCATCCAAGTACTGCATTTTGGACTCTTTTGTTGACCATGATGGCTACTCCATTTATTCTAAGGGAGTCTTGCCCACAGTAGTAGATATAATGGTCATCTGAGTTAAATTCACCCATTCCAGTCCATCTTAGTTTGCTGATTCCTAGAATGTCGATGTTCACTCTTGCCATCTCCTGTTTGACCACTTCCAATTTGTCTTGATTCATGGACCTAACATTCCAGGTTCCTATGCAGTATTGCTCTTTACAGCATCGGACTTTGCGTCTATCATCAGTCACATCCACAGTTGGGTATCGTTTTTGCTTTGTCTCCATCCCATCATTCTTTCTGGAGTTATTTCTCCACTGATCTCCATTAGCATATTGGGCACCTACTGTCCTGGGGAGTTCATCTTTCAGTGTCCTATCTTTTTGCCTTTTCATACTGTTCATGGGGTTTTCAAGGCAAAAATAGTGAAGTGGTTTGCCATGCCCTTCTCCAGTGGACCACATTCTGTCAGACCTCTCCACCATGACCCATCCGTCTTGGGTGGCCCCATACGGCATGGCTTAGTTTCATTGAGATAGACAAGGCTGTGGTCCGTGTGATCAGATTAGCTAGTTTTCTGTAATTTTAGTTTCAGTGTGTCTGCCCTCTGATGCCCTCTCGCAACACTTACTGTCTTACTTGGGTTTCTCTTACCTTGGGCCTTGGGTAATTCCTCTCGCCGCTGCCGCCGGCCCCCAGCCCCCAGCCCCGCCTAGCCCCTGTCGGCCGCTGCCCCCAGCCCCGGGGCCCTGGCCCGGCCTAGGCCCTGTCGGCCGGAATCAAGATTGCGGTAGAAATATCAATAACCTCAGATATGCGGATGACACCACCCTTATGGCAGAAAGTGAAGAAGAACTAAAGAGCCTCTTGATGAAGGTGAAAGAGGAGAGTGAAAAAGTTGGCTTAAAGCTCAACGTTCAGAAAACTAAGATCATGGCATCTGGTCCCATCACTTCATGGGAAATAGATGGGGAAACAGTGGAAACAGTGTCAGACTTTACTTTTTTGGCTCCAGAATCACTGCTGATGGTGACTGCAGCCATGAAATTAAAAGACGCTTACTCCTTGGAAGGAAAGTTATAGCCAACCTAGATAGCATATTTAAAAGCAGAGACATTACTTTGCCAACAAAAGTCCGTCTAGTCAAGGCCAAGGTTTTTCCAGTGGTCATGTATGGATGTGCAAGTTGGACGGTGAAGAAAGCTGAGCGCTGAAGAATTGATGCTTTTGAACTGTGGTGTTGGAGAAGACTCTTGAGAGTCCCTTGGACTGCAAGGAGATCCAATCAATCCATCCTAAAAGAGATCAATCTTGGGTGTTCATTGGAAGGTCTGATGTTGAAGCTGAAACTCCAATACTTTGGCCACCTCATGCGAACAGTTGACTCATTGGAAAAGACCCAAATGCTGGGTAGGATTGGGGGCGGGAGGAGAAGGGGACGACAGAGGATGAGATGGTTGGATGGCATCACTGACTCGATGCACATGGGTTTGGGTAGATGCTGGAGTCCTTCTCCAGCTGGTCCAGGGGTTCCCTCAGGAAGGACGGCGTCGGCGATAAGAATGAGAAGACACAGCGAGTCTCGGTGTTTCCAAGTGTCTTCTGACTTTATTATTTTCAAGGCAGCTTTTATATTTTTAGTTGTACATAGAGACAAATGTAAAGTGTAAAGTCATGCCAAATCAAATCAATGGGTCAGCAGTTTTTGATCCTTATCGGAACCAGGACACTGTTTGTGTTTTTAGTTACAAAAGGTTTAAAGTTGTTTACATCATCTTTTGGCCTGGAGGCCTGCTAACATTCAGTGACTCCTTTATTGATAAGGGTTGATCAGCCAGGACATTTTTTCTAAAAGTATTTTTGTATTAGGCACAGAAAGTACCAGGGTTACATTTTTTTTAAAGAACACAGGCACAGCAGATTATGACAAAGAAAGAATTCACAAACTCAGAGTTTCAAGGTAAAACCTGTTTTCTGTACTCTGTCTTATGCCTTGAGCCTAACAGAGAAGAATGTGGTCCCATAAAGTCATGGCACAGCAAGCTGAAAACAATGTAGCGCCAAGGTCAACGCTTAGCAAAATCACCAGCTGAATTAACAATCGTCTTATTATTTGTATTAAAGCTAAATTTCTATTTATATGAATCTCTAACTATTATGTTTTCATTATATAGGCTAAATATGTTAAGAATAAAAAGCATAATGAGTAAATATAGACTAAGTAACAATTTTATAAAGCAATATTTCTTATAATGCTTAACAAGCCTTTCTTTCTTACAAAGGGCTCTGTGCCCACTGGGGCTTTTTGTGTGGAGGCTCTCAATGCTGTTTTGTTGTTAAGGAGTAGTCAAGCACATTAGCTCCTAAGGCACAGGTACATTTATTAAACAAACCAATATGCTAGTAAGAGGAATTTAGATTAGTATATTCTATATCTCAGGTAATTTCATTAAGGTGCTATCGTTCAGGGGCCTTGTCGATTGAGGTTTCAGATAGATCTATTTTAGAAGAGAATCAGGAAAAGCCTTTGGCCTAAGTCACAGAACATAAGAAGAGGTTTATTATAGCAAACATCAGAAAGACAGATATTATCTTCAAGGTGAGGGCTGAGGCAGCCTTCCGAGAATCCCTGAGGGCTGAGAAGCCGTGTTCAAATCAGTCCTCTTCCTCATGACTCTGTCATGGGTGGGATCTCGTGAGCTGGCTCCCGGCAGGTAGACTCCGGGAGTTGGTGATGGACAGAGAGGCCTGGCGTGCTGCAATTCATGGGGTCGCAAAGAGTCGGACACGACTGAGCGACTGAACTGAACTGAGAAGTATTTAATATATAATCCTTTCTGCTATATTTGAGACTTTCAATGCATGGAGAATATTCTATAGATATACAGAAGATGCCTCTCCTCTTGAAAACTTCTAGCTATAAATAAACCATCAATGGGGAGTATATACATTCTTGTCACCCCTCTGCCATTTATAGGGAGAAAAGCAAGGGAAAAAAATGGAAATGTCAGGTATAATCATTTATTCTTATTAGTTGGGACCAGTCAGAAAAGAATAATCATACTTACTAAGAGAGTGACAGCCCCTCTGGCTACAAAAGAAAAATAAGCACAGGATATAGATGCTTGGGGTGGCCACAGATATTCTGGATCATTGCAGTCATCCTGAATAGGATTTTTGACTTAAAAGTAAGAGAAACAGAATGAGTAATAAAAAAAAGTTTCTTACTCAAAGTTGATTAATGAGGTATGTTTCTGTGAAAATTAGCAGGTTTTACTTGGGCGTTTTTCTTTATATACTTGCTATATAGGTATAACAGTTGAAATCTTGTTAGTAATAGTTACAAGTTCCAACTTTTAAAACACCTGAAACTAACACAACGTTGTAAATCAACTACAATCCAATAATTTAAAAAAAAAAACAGATTTTAAAAGAAAAGGTTGCATATTTACAATGTCAAACAAGCATGCTTGGAATGACAGCCTTCACTTGGAACCATGTAACTGTTCCCAAGACCTCAATGCCATTTACTATTGCTCTATTCTAATTGCAGAAGAAGGAAATACCTAACCTTTTGAGTATCAGATTTGCAAATACAGCCACAGAAAGGCTCAGATGGTACTATGATTTTAGAAAATAGTGTAAGTAAGACTTTAGAGAAACTGACAGATTTTTCCCCTAGCTACATTATGTGAGCCATCCTTAGGAGGGTTGCTATGGCTCCTCAGCTTTCTCTTCTAGATTTAAGCATCAACCTATTTTTTCCAAGTCATTTGACCTTCTCTTTTCATTGATTCTTCAATTGACTCTACTTAGTCATTGAGAACAAGGAGAGAGAGCCTTATGGAGATGGTGGGAGTTGAAATACTTCTTAAAGGATAATAAGATGTTTAGAAATATAATTTAGATCAATTTTATTTTGAGTCATTGTAATATCTTGATTAATGAATTGGTCTATAAGCCAAAGAAGGCTGAGTGCCAAAGAATTGACACTTTCAAACTGTGGTGCTGGAGAAGACTCTTAGAGTCCCTTGGACACCAAGGAGATCAAACCAGTCAATCCTGAATATTCATTGAAAAGACTAATGCTGAAACTGAAGCTCCAATACTTCGGCCACCTGATGCAAAGTGCTGACTCACTGGAAGAGATCCTGATGCTGGGAAAAATTGAGGGCAAGAGAAGAAGGGGGCGACAGAGGATGAGACGGTTGGATGGCATCACTGACTTAATGGACGTGAGTTTGAGCAAACAGGAAGATAGTGATGGACAAAGAAGCCTGGTGTGCTGCAGCTCATGGGGTCGTAAAGAGTCAGACATGACTTAGTGACTGAACAACAACAAAGTAAACTTAGTCATACTAATTAGTAATAAATACATACTGATTTTACTAAAATATACTAGTATATTTAATAGTAATAGAATAGTAATACCAGTATACTAATAGAATACTATTACTAATAGTAATACTAGTACTAATAATAGTAAAATATACTAAATATATATAAATATACTAAAATATAATTTAGTATATTACTAAATCAGTAAATCAGTATAATCACTCACTATTATACAGAGTGAAGTAAGTCAGAAAAAGAAAGATAAATACTGTATTCTAACACATATATATGGACTCTAGAAAAATGGTACGGAAGAATTTATTTACAGGGCAGCAATGGAGAAACAGACATAGAGAATAGACTTATGGACATGGGGAGAGGGGAGGGGAGGGTGAGATGTATAGAAAGAGTAACCTGGAAACTTACATTACCATATGCAAAATAGATAGCCAAAGGGAATTTGCTGTATGGCTCAGGAAACTCAAACAGGGGCTCTGTATCAACCTAGAGGGGTGGGATGGGAAGCGAGATGGGAGGGAGGTTCAAAAGGGTGGGGATATATGTATTCCTGTGGCTGATCCATGTTGAGGTTTGACAGAAACCAACAAAATTCTGTAAAGCAATTACCCTTCAATAAAAATATAAATAAATTAAAAAAATTAAAAGTCTTTGTTCTTTTGAATCATTATTAAATATAGATAGATAATAGGTAATAAACCTTCTTTAACATTATATTGGTAGGTGATAGGAAACCTTAAAAGGTAAAAATGAATTTGGTTATTTATATTATTCAAGGTATGTTCAAGATTTTTGAGTCCATATTTCTTGAAAACTATTAGTTTTATCATTGCCTTCTCATTGCCACTACAAACACAATCACTTTGTTCCCAATAAAGTTATTTCTGATTCTCTCCTTCATTTTGATTTTGATTTTGATTTTGTTCTAAATGGATCTCTCTTTGACAGGAATGGAGTAAAATTTCTTGAAGGGGAAATTGCTCCGTATGATAGTTTTGAAATAAAATACCTGCCAAATTGGATTGATTGGGGCTCTGAATGCAGCAATATTAAGTGAAGAAGTTATCTTCCATAAAAACCTTTGGGTGAAATAATATGTGAGTTACAGGTTATATTTCAAGATGTCAGATGGGGGTTCATGGTATGAAAATGAAATGCTAACTGAAGTAATGCCAAATGCACTAGAAACTAGAGACATGTGCCTAGGGCTTGAGACGCAGAAAAGAAAGAAAAATCATTTGGATTATTCAAGGCTTTTTAGTCTTTTTTTTCTTGAAACCCATTAGGGGATGGTCACCTACCTACTCATCACCACTACAAATCTAATCACTTTGTTCCCAGTAAAGGTGTTTCCGATTCTCTCCTTGCTTTTGATTTTGTTCTAAAGGAGTCTCTCTGTGACAGCAACAGAGTGAAATGTCTCAAAGGTCATTTGAGACATCAGGCGGTAGATGAGGGGCATAGGGAGAAAAAAAAAACAGGCATCACAGTACTTCAAGCAGCCACTGTCAGACTTGCGTGTGCTTGAGAGTCACCCTGGGTGGGGGGAGGGGGGAGGAGTGTTAAGCATAGAGATTCTCCAGCCTCATCCTCATAGATGCATCCCAGGACACCGCAAAGGTCAATGAGATTTACCTCTAAGGCCAACTGAGTAACTCTTGACTGCATCTAGGCATCAGTTCCTCTCAAGGAAAATTATCCTTTCTGGTTCCTTCCTCTGAAAACACTTTATGTTTCTTCTGACATAGCCTGAATCTGGGGTTGAATCCTGATATCATCTAGAAAAACTTCAGGTGCAGCATTTACTCTTAAGTGTCTTTAGGGTTTGAATGAGTGTGTATACTCTGGAGTTCTAAAAATGTTACCTGGCTTTAATGTTGATTGTGAAACTAAAATATATTTATTATACACCGAGTATTATTTTTAATCACTTCAGTCCATGTATGTGTTCATTAAATATGTTTGCTCTTAGCAGGACATTTTATTTGGGCAGGAGCTTCTCTTTAACCCTTGTCACCCCTAGAATATTTTTTGAGCTGAGCCGAGTTCATAGGTACTAAAGTGTAGGTTCAAGCAGCCTGACTTCCATTGAATTGCCTTGGATCCATTAATATATGCATGGACTGAGGCTCCACTTCATAGGGGAAGGGGCAAGAATGAACTGCCATGCAATGCACTTTAGGATAAAACAACATTTCTGATGAACTGAGGTAGGACCAAACCAAGTCCAAATCACGAAATGGCTATGGGATCCCTGAGAACAAGGGGAGATGTTTTAATTATTGTTAAATAAAAAGCAACCCTCAAATTATATGCCTTATTAGAAAAAAACTCATGTATTTTGCTCATAAATCTGTAGGTCAGGAATTGGGACAAGGTGCAAAGCTCATCTGTGCTCAGTGATTCTGAAGGTCTTAGCTGGGATGATCCTAAAGTTTGGAGCCCCCACCACCTCCCCCACCCCTGTCTCTCTCTCTGCACCCAGCCTGTCCCAGCTTGAGCATCCTCAAAGCATGACAGCCTCTGCATTTTCAGACTTTTTACACGGCAGTCAGGGCTCTAAGACAACTGTTGTAAGGGGCCGGGGAGAAAGCTGCAAGTCTTCTTATGAACTAGCCTCAGAAAGTCCCAAAACATCATTTCTACCACCTTCTATTTGTTAAGTAAGTCGCTAAAACCAGGCCAGATTCAAGAAGAAGGAAATAGACTCCACCTGTGAGTGGTCATAGTAGCGAGGAATTCACAGCCATCTTCAGTCTTCCATAGTTTGTCCTTTGGCCATATTATTTACATTTATTGAAAATGCAAAATACACTTACCCCCTCCTAAGAATCCCAAAAATCTCATCCTGTTTCAGCACTGACCCAAAGTCCAGCATCTCATCATGTATATCAGAATGAAGTGTCTCAATGCCACTGCTTAAATACAATTCCTACCCATCCGAAGACCTGGGAAATAAACATACAAGCTATCTGCCATAAGGTAACTCCAATAAACACTGCCATTCAAAATAGAGAAGTTTAGAAGAAAAGGCTCATAATAGTCACCAGTTCACAATAATCATGAGATCCATCCAGATCCATATCAAGAGTTCATTTGCTCTGAAGCCATTTCTTACACTGAGAATCTTTTGCTGAAAGAATCTGGGGATAAGACGGTTTTATTTTCAAACCTAAAAAAGTCCTGCTCCTTAATAGGTTTCTCTAGATTCTCAAAAATTAAACAGTTCCTTCTTTAATTTTTTCCCCTCACTCCTCATATTTTGCAATAGGCAACTAGGACAAGCCAAGTAGCATTTTGAGGATTCTGCTTGGATATCTATACAGCCAGATGCTCGATATCTCTCTTTCCCACATTACCACAGGCAACAGTTTGGCTACCAGGAGAGAACGTGTGTGCCCTTTCTTCCTGCCTCTGGTAGCATTCCTCCACCGTTATCCAAGGCCTTATGAAGAGTTTCCTGAGCCCCTTGGAGTTTCCACCTACCACCTCGTCCCAAACCAGCATCCCATTCTTGACACCAAATTCTGTTCAGTTATCAATGCTGTGCAGCTACTCAAAATAACACTCATTTGTTTTGCTCATGAATCCATGGGTTGGAATTCAGACATTAAACAGTGGGAAAAGTCCATCTCTACTCTGAATGTCTGGGGCTTCAGCACGTACAACTTGAAATCTCTCAGTTGCTCAGTCATGTCTGACTCTGCGACCCCATGGACTGTATAGCCCGCCAGGCTCCTCTGTCCATGGGATTTTCCAGGCAAGAATACTGGAGTGGGTTGCTATTTCCTTCTCCAAGAACTTGAAGGGCTGGAAGCTAAAACAGAGTAGGAGCTGGCTTGGGTATCCTTACAGCGTGGTGGCCTCAAGGTAGTCAGACTTAAAATTACTAGCTCAGGGGTCCAAGCATGAGTGCACTGGAGCCCAGGAGGAAACGCCAAGGCTTCTCTTGACACAGCCTCAAAGGTCCTTGAATGTCACTTTTGCCTTATTGTATTTGCCAAGTAAGTCACTATGGCTAGACCAGGTTTAAGGGGAGTAAAATTAGATCCACCTGTTAAGGGGAAGAGTAGCAGAGAATTTGCACCCATCTTTGTTTGAAAGAGATTTACTTTTATAATATGATTTCATTACTTGGAACATGAACATTTGTTTATATTGCAATATCAAATGATAGAAAATGGAAAGTAAATAGGTGATTGACCATAATCAAGAAAAATTTAGACCACTGGATTGATGAAGCAGATACAGCTATGCGCTAGGTTTCATATTCGGATTCTTTTAACTTTACAAAACTCTCAAATTTATTTAGACACAAGGTGTCAGCACAACCTTGAACCTTTAATTCTCATCAAAATATCCGTGCAATTGAGTAAGGAAGAGTTGGTCTAAAGAAGGCAATGTAGTTTAGTGTCTCTATTTTGCTTGTCATTCTACTTAGTTATTTAGTACTGATAATTTCTAAATGCTATAATATAAACTCAATGGGATGCTCAGAAATGATGTTAAGAAAAAGCACAAAACTGTAGGAAGGCAATAAAATGTATCCAGCGGGATAATAAATCATATGAATTTTACAGAAACTATTTATATGGTATAAACCCTTAATATGATTACGAACAATGTGTAAAGTTTACTTTTATTTGTTCTGTGACTAATGTTAGAAGTTATGCCTCTCAGACTATTGATAATAGGAAGCTATCTCTACAAATAGATGTTTTTTAGTAACAGGTACCTGCTCTGGCTTAAGCAGAATTCATGCAACTGTTTTTAGTAGTAAGTTAAAGAGCATATTTTTCCAGGTTTCCACTTGTTATAACAGGAATTGACTTATTTGTATCCCTCCATTGATTGACAGAATTTTACATCATCCACAGTCTTTAGAAATAAAGCTGGACCTTACCTACTGATAAAAGTGTCAATTCAACAACAACAAAAAAATCTAACAACCCTAAATGCATATACACTAAAACCTGAATCTTTGAATTCATCCTCAGTTATTTTTTTAGATAAATTTGCCAGATCTAGGTATACACATTTTTTAACCTTATGATAAATCATGCTCTATAGTTCTCCAGAAAGGTTGTACTAACTTTCACTGTTAGCCAGAAGTATATGAAAAACGCCTGCCTCTCTTCATTTTCACCAAAATCAGATGGCCAGTCCATCTAAAAGTTTTTTTTTTTTTTTTTTTTTTTTTAGTTCTACCAGTTTATTGCTACCAACCCATTTCCCTCCACCCTCATGCACACATACTCAGTCATGTAACCCCATGGACTGCAGCCCACCAGGCTCCTCTGTCCATGGACTTTTCCAGGCAAGAATACTGGAGTGGGTTGCCATTTCCTTCTCCACCATCTAAAAGTTTTAAATGTGGTTTTATTACTCTTAATTTCTCCAATGATAGTGACTGCAACAGTCTAGGAATATTTTTATAAATAGACTCATATCTGCTTTCAAAAACAATGAGAATGGTGTTATTTGTATATAAACCTAGTACTTTGAAAATGCTTCAGAGTGGCTCAAAATTTTTCTTTAAAATTTGATATGGAATGGTCATGTCACATAAACCTGTGTGTATGTGAGAGAGACAGAGATAGTGAGTGCCAAGGTAAGTAAATTCACCCCTCACAGCCTATATATATGTATCTATTTCTATCACTAAATTGTTACATCATTTTATATTAATAATAATCAAATTGTATGTTTTGTCTGATAGATTGTGACCTTCTTAAAGTCACGGACTATTGTTTTATATGTTTTTGAACTATCTCACAATTACAAAGTCTGGTATGATAACCATTCAATACATATTTCGTGGATGAAGGCTGGAATGAAAGAAGAAATGAAGGAAAGAAATATGCATTTCAACTTGGTCTTTGTCCACAGAATCACAGATTTCACACTGTATTCTTTTAAAAATTAATTTGTTAGGCTCTAAATTAATCAGTTATAATAAAATCCACATAGAATGCCTACCTAGAGCCCATCAGAAAGTTCTCTCTTGTCTGATTTTTTTTCATAAACACTAGCCAATAATCGGAGAAGGCAATGGCACCCCACTCCAGTACTCTTACCTGGAAAATTCCATGGACAGAGGAGCCTGGTAGTCTGCAGTCCATGGGGTTGCGAAGAGTCGGACATGACTGAGCAGCTTCACTTTCACTTTTCACTTTCATGCATTGGAGAAGGAAATGGCAACCCACTCCAGTGTTCTTGCCTGGAGAATCCCAGGGACAGGGGAGCCTGGTGGGCTGCCATATATGGGGTCACACAGAGTCGGACACAACTGAAGCGACTTAGCAGCAGCAGCAGCCAATAATCAATAATTACACTAGCCAGTAACCCAAGTTTATGCCCCAACCACTAATGCCAAAGAAGCTGAAATTGAATGGTTCTATGAAGACTTACAAGACCTTCTAGAACTAATATCCAAAAAAGATGACCTTTTCATCATAGGGGACTGGAACGCAAAAGTAGGAAGTCAAGAGATACCTGGAGTAACTGGCAAGTTTGGCCTTGGAGTACAAAATGAAGCCAAGAAAACACACTGGTCATGGCAAACACCCTCTTCCAACAACATAAGAGACGACTCTACACATGGACATCACCAGATGGTCAATACCAAAATCAGATTGATTATATTCTTTGCAGCTGAAGATGGAGAAGCTCTATACAGTCAGCAAAAACAAGACCAGGAGCTGTGGCTCAGATCATGAATTCCTTATTGCAAAATTCGGATTTATATTGAATAAAGTAGGGAAACCCACTAGACCATTCAGGTATGACCTAAATCAAATCCCTTATGATTATGCAGTGGAAGTGACAAATAGATTCAAAGGATTAGCTTTGATAGACAGAGTGCCTGAAGAACTAAGGTCAGAGGATCATAACGTTGTACAGGAGGTGGTGATCAAAACAATCCCCAAGAAAAAGAAATGCAAAAGGCAAAATGGTTGTCTGAGGAGGCCTTACAAATAGCTGAGAAAAGAAGAGAAGCTAAAGGCAAAGGAGAAACGGAAAGATTTATCCATCTGAATGCAGAGCTCCAAAGAATAGCAAGGAGAAATAAGAAAGGCTTCCTCAGTGATCAGTGCAAAGAAATAGAGGAAAACAGTAGAATGGGAAAGACTAGAGATCTCTTCAAGAAAATTAAGAGATACCAAGGGAATATATCATGCATAGATGGGAACAATAAAGGGCAGAAACAGTATGGACCTAAAAGAAGCAGAAGATATTAAGAAGAGGTGGCAAGAATACACAGAAGAACTATACAAAAAAGATCTTCACGACCCAGATAATCACGATGGTGTGATCACTCACCTAGAGTCAGATATCGTGGAGTGCCAAGGCAAGTGGGCCTTAGGAAGCATCACTAAGAACAAAGCTAGTGGAGGTGATGGAATTCCAGTTGAGCTATTTCAAATCCTAAAAGATGATGCTGTGAAAGTGCTGCACTCAATATGCCAGCAAATTTGGAAAACTCAGCAGTGACCACAGGACTGGAAAAGGTCAGTTTTCATTCCAATCAAAAAAGAAAGGCAATGCCAAGAATGTTCAAACTACTGTACAATTGTACTCATCTCACACATTAGCAAAGCAATGCTCAAAATTCTCCAAGTCAGGCTTTCACAGTACGTGAACTGAGAACTTCCAAATGTTCAAGCTGCATTTAGAAAGGGCAGAGGAACCAGAGATCAAATTGCCAACATCTGTTAGATCATCGAAAAAGCAAGAGAATTCCAGAAAAACATCTACATCTGCTTCATTGACTACACTAAAGCCTTTGACTGTGTGGATCACAACAAACTGTGGAAAATTCTGAAAGAGATGGGAATACCAGACCACCTTACCTGCCTCCTGAGAAATCTGTTTGCAGGTCAAGAAGCAACAGTTAAAACCGGACATGGAACAACGGACTGGTTCCAAATTGGGAAAGGAGTACATCAAGGCTATATATTGTCACCTTGCTTTTTTAACTTATATGCAGAGTACGTCATGCAAAATGCTGGACTGGATGAAGCAGAAGCTGGAATCAAGATTTCCAGAAGAAATATCAATAACCTCAGATATGCAGATGACACCACCCTTATGGCAGAGAGTGAAGAAGAACTAAAGAGCCTCTTGATGAAACTGAAAGAGGAGAGTGAAAAAGCTCAACACTCAGAAAACTAAGATCATGGCATCCGGTCCCATCACTTCATGGCAAATAGATGAGGAAGCAATGAAAACAGTGGCAGATTTTATTTTCTTGGGCTCCAAAATCACTGCAGATGGTGACTGTGCCACGAGATTAAAAGACACTTGCTCCTTGGAAGAAAAGCTGTGACAAACCTAGACAACGGTTCATACAGTCAAAGCTATGACTTTTCCAGTAGTCATGTATGGATGTGAGGGTTGGACCATAAAGAAAGCTGAGCACAGAAGAATTGATATGCACCATCAGCACCACAGAATTTGAACTGTGGTGTTGGAGAAGACTCTTGCGAGTCCCTTGGACTGCAAGGAGGTCCAACCAGTCCATCCTAAAGGAAATCAGTCCTGAATATTCATTGGAAAGGCCGATAGTGAAGCTGAAGCTCCAATACTTTGGCCAGCTGATGCAAAGAACTGACACTTTGGAAAAGACCCTGATGCGGGAAAGGTTGAAAGCGGGAGGAGAAGGGGATGACAGAGGATGAGATGGTTGGATGGCATCACTGACTCAATGGACATGAGTTTGATCAAGCTCCGGGAGTTGGTGATGGACAGGGAGGCCTGGCGTGCTGCAGTCCATGGGGCTGCAAAAAGTCGGACACGACTGAGACAGAACTGAACTGAAGCCAATAATCTGCCTTTCACACTAGTGAGAGACTTTGAACTGGAATGTTAGAGTGTTGTTTTTTTTTTTTGTCAGAATGTTATTTGCAAACTCCCTCAACCCAAATATAGGGGATTTACATCCCTTTCTTTCTTGGTTAATTTTAAAATTTGGCTTTGTTTTATTGAAATGAGGGTAAATTTCTCATTACAATTAGAATTTTGTTTGTGTAAAACACTTGTAAAAGCCGAAATAATGAGGATTTCACTAGTCTGAAACCTGATTAACCAGAATTTTGCTAGGCATTCATAGTGATAACATTATACATTGTTTTGAAATGCATTCTGAATTACCAAGGACTTAATTATATTTAATACAGGCTTATATATCATATTCAAATAATTTGAAAACTGATGTTGCATGCAGAATCAGGAATAATTTTAGAGCAATAGTTTATTTTAAAGATTATCAAACTGCATCATTGTACGCATGAGAGAACAGAGGCCCCAGATAAGTGAAGTCATTTGTCTAAAGTCACACAACTTGTTAGGGTCACAGTGGAGCTGGATCCCAAGTCTATTGAATTTGAGCCATTACTGTATCCATTGATTTTGCTAGGTTGACTAACAGAACACTTCTTTCTTCAACTGATCATATTCCTTACCTAGAGAACAGTGAGATTTTTCTGTAATAATATACAAAACAATTATAGGCCAAATGGCCAGTCACACAAAATATATTAGATCTCCACAATAAAGAAAAGTTAATTTCCTTAGGTCTGAATATTTTTAAATGGAATGTCTCAGAATTATTTCTTCAGCATAGAATTCCCCCAATTTTTTTTTATAACTATAGTTTGGGCACAATAAGCATCTGGTACCTACTTGTTAGCTAACAATGAAGAATGATAAGAATTAACAAGAAGTAACTTCGTCCTTATTTTTCTTCCCCTTAATGATCAAGCTGAGCATCTTTATCTCTGATGAGAGATAGTAATGAATATCTGACTGTGAAATCCCTTGACACCTGAAAAGACTAGCAATTTATTTATTACTCATAGTATATGGTACCTGATTGTGATGCTTTCTGCTGGCAGAGTTTTTTTTCAAAGATTCATCTTTCTCCAGGAGTAAATATCATATTTTTAATTATTCATAATGTTTTTCCTGTTTTACCACAAGCTTCCTCAGAGGACAGAGTGCATTAAGGCTCTTCTGTTACTATAAGAGTGTGAAGTGTGAATAGGAAAAATATATATACCTGTATTAGCATTTCATTGTTATTCGGGGCAAACAAAATTAAACATGATTTGCAAATGCTGCAGTCAGAAACAACAAAAGGTGTAAAGTGAAGCAACAAAATTTATACTGCCTCCACACCAGAAAAAGTAAATGAAAAATTCTCGTAGCTGAAGTGGAAGCTAGGAAGATTTCACATCCTTAATATCTATATTAGGGAAGTAAAAATGTGAGCATGCCTATAAATATGAACAATAAAGTATTATTTAGATTCATGCTACAGACTTACTCTACAACTGTGGGCATCTTCTATTCAAGCTAAGTTTGGTAACCTTCTTTTCCTCATATTGAATATTGCTGCTTATATTGAATATTGCTAAGTCATGTCTGACTCTTTGCAACCCCATGGACTCCAGAATGCCAGGTTTCCCTGTCCTTCACATCTCCTGGAGTTTGCTCAAACTCATGTGCATTGAGTCGGTGATGCCATCTAACTGTCTCCCCCTCTGTTGCCCCCTTCTCCTCCTGCTCTCCATCTTTCCCAGCATCACAGTCTTTCCCAATGAGTCGGCTCTTCGCATCAGGTGGCCAAAGTATTGGAGCTTCAGCTTCAGCATCAGTCCTTCCAGCGAATATTCAGGGTTGATTTTCTTTAGGATTGACCAGTTTATCTCCTTGCTGTCCAAGGGACTCTCAAAATTCTTCTCCATCACCACAGTTTGAAAGCATCTCTTCTTCGGCTCTCAGCTTTCTTTATGGTCCAACTCTCACATCCATCCATGACTACTGGAAAAACTGTATCTCTGACTATGTGGACCTTTGTCGGCAAAGTGATGTCTCTGCTTTTTAATACGCCGTCTAGGTCTGCCACGGCTTTTCTTCCAAGGAGCAAGCATCTTTCAATTTCATGACTGCAGTCACCATCCACAATGGTTTTGGAGCCCAAGAAAATAAAATTTGTCGCTGCTTTGATTGTTTCCCCATCTATTTGCCATGAAATGATGGGACCGAATGCCATGATCTTAGTTTTTTGAATATTGAGTTTCAAGCCAACTTTTTCACTCTCCTCTTTCACCCTCATCAAGAGGCTCTTTGGTTTCTCTTCACTTTCTGCCATTCTCATCACCTTTCTTGACGTATGTCTTTTAGGAAATTGCTTTATTTCATGTTGTGAGATCCCGAAAGGAAGTGGAGGTAAACATATGTGCTTAATCTGTCATGTAATTTGATCATTTTGATCTTTTGCTTCTTAAAGTTTCATTCTAAGAGATATGGAATAGGAAAAAAATTCTCCCATTAGGCCTGTAGGGTGGTATCATTTGCATATCTGAGGTTGTTGGTATTTCTCCTGGAAATCTTGAATCCAGCTTGTGATTCATCCAGTCCAGCCCATAAAAAAAGCTTTTATAATTACCTATTATTGTTGTTATTAAAATAGCAGTTTGTGTATAGGAAACGAAGCTGCCAGGAGCCACTCATTTGCAGACGGTGTTCCTTATTTATTCTCAAGTGGGAAGAGATTAAGCTTTATCCTTCACGACCCAGAGTGCAAGCCGAGACATAACCAGAGTCTCCTTCAATCCATCTGAAGTTTCTCTGAGCTTGTGTGCACCCTCACCCTTAAGCACAGGAGTATGATTGCTGGATCCTGTCTCAGGAATCTCTGGCTTCTCCTCACTCATCTTGCACCTCCTGAATCTTCCTCCTTCCTCCCACTCCATCCTTCAGCTGGAAATGCCATCCACTTCCTCTCCAGGCAAGGAGACATTGCTTTATTTCATATTCCAAGTTCTGTTACGTTGAACTTTATGTTCAGATCTCTGAGCTTTGGTTTTGGTATGTGAAGGGAAGCCTTGACATTTTCTCTCTCAGCCACGCCTGGCTTTTAAGATGTTTCTCTCATTCAAATGCAAAAAATGACAGTCAGAACTGAACAATAACTTTGTTTTTCTAGCTGTATCTGCCCTCTCTCTAAAACAATGAAATATTGATTCAGTGAGTAAAGACATCATCCAGTGAGCTTCACATTTTAAGAGAAATTTAAAACTGCATTAAACTCTTCAAAATTATTATATCTATTGCAAATGTACCCCAAAAAGCCACTTTAAATACAAAATATCAAGAAATTTAAAACTGTTTTAGATTGTCAATTGTCGGTGAGAGTGAGGAGAAGCAGACATTTTCATACATTGTTTTCACATAGTTCTGGTGGCTGATGAATATAAATTTACTGATGAATGAATCTATAGGTCCAAGCGATTGCCTCTACTGTTCAAAACTGGCTCCTCTCTGTTCATCTCTACCTAACCCTTTTCTCTCTTTCTCTGAAATTTTAGATAAGTGACAATAGAAAATCTCTTAACATGGAGAATATTAAGAAAGAAATTAATTGGCTAATTTTCTCTTTCATAAATAATTTAGATTGCAAACCAATTTAGATACATGAAGGGTATAACTTTCTGTTTCTAATTATGTTTTGAGATTGGGGACAGATTATCTAGTCCATTCATGTCAAGAAGCATGCTGTTGTGAAATGTATAGATTCCTTTTCATTTTGGCCATCTTGATTGTATTTTTTAATCTATGAGTTTAGTGAATTTCTAATTTGCTAGAGATGTTGATGCTTGAGGCCTTAAAAGGTTATATTCATGTAGGATATGGAGAAGGAAATGGCAACCCACTCCAGTGTTCTTGCCTGGAGAATCCCAGGGATGGCAGAGCCTGGTGGGCTGCCGTCTATGGGGTCGCACAGAGTCGGACACAACTGAAGTGACTTAGCAGCATGTAGGATATCTTGATCCAAATTTTCTGTTCTCTAAATAGTAAGGTTTGCATTTCCATCTAGATCCACCCTACAGGCCTAATGGGAGAATTTTTTCTTCTATTCCATATCTCTTGGAATGAAACTTTAGGAAGCAAAAGAGACTTATGATCAAATTACATGAAAGATTAAGCACATACGTTTACCTCCACTTCCTTCCAGGACCTCACAACATGAAATTAAGCAATTTCCTAAAAGACATAGCCAAGAAAGGCAATGAGAAAGAGACAGGAGATAGCATAACATGTTAGAATTTAGAAAGTAGATAGATGAGTGGTAAATGACTTATTAGACAAAAGAATGCTGAAACTTAAACAAACAGTGAGGCAAAGTAGCGTTCAGTTTGGTTCAATCGCTCAGTCGTGTTCGACTCTTTGTGACCCCATGGACTGCAGCACACCAGGCTTCCCTGTCAATCACCAACTCCCGGAGCTTACTCAAACCCATGTCCATCGAGTCAGTGATGACATCCAACCATCTCATCCTCTGTTGTCCCCTTTTCCTCCCACCTTCAATCTTTCCCACCATCAGGGTCTTTTCCAATGAGTTTGTTCTTTGCATCAGGTGGCCAAAGTATTGGAGTTTCAGCTTCAGCATCAGTCCTTCCTATGAATATTCAGGACTGATTTCCTTTAGGATGGACTGGTTGGACCTCCTTGCAGTCCAAGGGACTCTCAATAGTCTTCTCCAGCACCACAGTTCAAATTCTGTGGTGCTGATGGTGCACATCAATTCTTCTGTGCTCAGCTTTCTTTATGGTCCAACCCTCACATCCATATGACCACTGGAAAAGTCATAGCTTTGACTATATGAACCGTTGTCTAGGTTTGTCACAGCTTTTCTTCCAAGGAGCGAGTGTCTTTTAATCTCGTGGCACAGTCACCATCTGCAGTGATTTTGGAGCCCCCAAAAATAAAGTCTGTCACTGTTTCCATTGTTTCCCCATCTACTTGCCATGAAGTGATCAGACCAGATGCCATGATCTTAGTTTTCTGAATGTTGAGTTTTAAGCCAGCTTTTTCACTCTCCTCTTTCACTTTCTTCAGGAGGCTCTTTAGTTCTTCTTCACTTTCTGCCATAAGGGTGGTGTCATCTGCGTATCTGAGGTTATTGATATTTCTCCTGGCAATCTTGATTCCAGCTTGTGCTTCATCCAGCCCAGCATTTTGCATGATGTACTGTGCATATAAATTAATTAAGCAGGGTGACAATATATAGCCTTGACCCAGAAGCAAGACAATGAACTCCACAGAACCTCAGAAATACTCAGAAATTATGGGTATCATATACCTCAAAGTATTGGTTAGGTGGGGCTAAAAACAGGACAGGGTAAATCCATATAGGAAGCAGTTACAGCACTCAGATTCCTTCTTCCCCTCAAATAGTGACTACTTGTGAATCATCCCAGTGGAAGACTGGTCTGCTCCCTGGAGGAAGTGCACCAGGTCATGCAGGACATAGGACACTGGGAAGCCAGAGAAGGGATACCCTGCTGATAATGAAAGTCTATATATGAAAGATGAGCATGTCATTGCTTTTCTTTATTCTGACGCCCAAGAATGCTGGCATCCAGGCTGATGCCCTGAAGCAGAAGATGGGAAATTTGACCAACCCAAGAGACTTGATACTGATTACAGAGAGCACTTATAAAACTGTACACCCTGGCCACCTTGTGTATCCCTGTCTTTGGCTTCCCGATGTCCCATGTCCTGAACCCTAGGATGAAGATCACCATTCTAGAAGTACCACCAGCACTCACACAAAGACTTGAATACAGTTTGTCAGTGCCTCACTCTTAAATAAAAACACACAATAACAGAGAAAGATTGTGAGGTAGAGTTGACTTAATGTGGCAGAAGGGGAAAAAAAGACTGAGATGGAAAATGACAGGGGAAAATTAGAAGACCAATGTGGAATAACAGGTAATCCATGTAATAGGAATTCTAGAAAGAATAAGTAGGGAAAATGAAGAGGAGAGTGTTATTACAGAAATAATCCAAGACAATGTCCTAGAGCTCAATGACACGAGTTTTCAGATTATGCCCAACACTTACCCATGCCAGGATACATCATAAAACATTAGAACCCTGGTAATAAAGAAAAGATCCTAAAAGCTTCCAAAGATTTTTTTTTTTAAATATATACAACAGATGAGGAGCCAGCACAGCAACACATTTCTCCATAATAACAATGGAAAGTAGAAAAATGTAACAGTATTCAAAATCCTAAGGAAAATTATTTTTGACCCTTATTGAAAGTTATTTTCTACCTACCTTGGTTAGATAGAATTCTCTAACTAAACCAAGGAAACAAATAAGAGAATAAAGACATTTTCAGATGTGCAAAGTTAATATTCTGACTGAGACAAGGAAAATTTATTATGAAGAATTATTTTTTGTAGATGATTAACTACTAAATGTGATTTAAAAAAAAAAAAAGAACCCTAGGGGAGGAAGGATAAATTAGGAGTTTGGGATTAACATATACACGTTCCTATTTAGCACAGGGAACTCTACTCAATATCTCAATATTTTGTAATAACCAATAAAGGAGAAGAATCGGAAAAAGAATGTGTGTGTGTATATACACACACATAACTGAATCACTATACTTGAAACTAACACAACATTGTGAACCAACTATACTTCAATTAAAAAAAATAGAAACAGATCCCTTAAAAAAAAAAACCTAAAGCACACAGGAATACCAAGTTACTTCTTCTAGGGCTGAGGCAGAGTGGCCCAAACCAAGGAAGGCATAAACTCAGAAGAGCCGCCTCTCCCAAAGGCTGGTGTTCAGACCTCATCACAGAGGGAGCTGCTGAGGCCCATTAGCTGGTGGAGATGTTCACTCGGGTACCACAGGGCAAAGCTGGTCCACCGGAAGCTGCCCACTGGGATGTGGTGAACTGCAGCCAGCGTGCAGGTGGCCACCCCCTGGAACTAGTTGGAGCTGGCTCACTAGACGTCACCTGTGGGAAACCCGAAGGAACTCACTGGAAGTGAGTGGAGAAATTGTTAGAGGGCCAACTACGAACTATTGAAGGGAAGTTTCCACTCTCGCAGTGAGTTTGGAGGTGAATTAACAATAGATGCATAAAAAACTAAGCAAAAGAAAGAAAGGAAGGAAAGAAGAAATTGAACCTTGACAATTACTAACAGAAGAGTAAAAAAACTTCTTTTATAAAAAAGGTTCACTACATGGCTATTTGTGGAAAATTTTTGCATAATCATAAAGATCTAAATAAATATTCACCTAACCAAAAATCATGACATTACTATATTAGGAAGATGAAGAGAGACGAACAAGAAGAGATATGCGAGCTCTGAAGCCTCATCTTACACAGAAGTCAATAATACATGATATTCAAAGTGAAAAATATGAAGAAGAAACATTATAAAGTGTTATTTAGAAATAGGAAGAGAAATACCAAAAGAAGGACATAAAAGTGTTACAACTGGTTGTTTCTGGGTAGTAATAACTGAGAGTAGGGAGGGGGTGGGATACTGACTATTGATTTTAATTATAAGACTTATAGAATATTGACATTTTTAACTGTGTATATGAGTATCCTCAATAGAAATCAGGGGGAAAACAAGCAGTTAAATAAGTCCTTCTTTAAGTTTGTTCGGAGCTTAAGTCTGGGTTAAACATAATCCCTCAAATTATTTTAATCAAAGACTGATCCCAGGGTCTGTCTCCCTGCTTTGGACACATTCTCAGAAGAATAAAGTCTTTAGGCAGTAAGGACACCCTCCTCAAATTGTGTGATAGTCAAAACCAACATATTCTAGAGGGAATGAGAAACTGCAAGGTAAGCATGATCCATCTTTACAGTAGAGTCAAGATTACCCAAGTGTAACTCATGGAAAGCTTTGCATGTGTTAGAAAACATACCTATGTTAGGGAGGATTGGTGGAACATTCATATACATTTTCAGATAAAACCCCATGAAATGTGTTCATTCTTTGGTGTTACCGATACTGCAGAATAAATATAAAGAACAGCTGCTAGAAGTTACTTTAAGGAAGGATAGAGATTTGTAATACTTCAGCTGCTAAGATATACACAAGGTTGCACTGTCTTCAGAACTTCTGGGGAGTCTCTCCTTCCATATACATGACCCTCTAGCTTTTCAGAAGTACATTACTTTTCAATTCAGTGTGTCAGATGTATACTGAACACTTGATTGTGTGTTATGTGTTGAACTGTGTCCCCTCCGCCAACAACATTCATAGGTTGAAGTCCTAACACCCAGTATCTCAGAATGTGGCCGTATTTGAAAATAAAGTCACTGCTAATGACTAATAAGGTCATTAGTTACCATGAGGTCATTAGAGTGGGCCCTAATCCATATAACTGGTGTCCTTATTAAAAACAGAAATTTGAACATAGAGATACACACAGGGAGAATGCCTTGTGAAGATGAAGGCTGAGATCTTGGTGATGCTTCTACAAGCCAAGGAATGCCAACTATTGCCAGCCAACCATCAGCAGCTAAGGGCCTGGCATGGGACAGATTCTTCCTCACAGGCCTCAGAAGGAATCAACCCTGCCAACACCTTGTTTTAGACATCTAGCCTCCAGAACTGTAAGAAAACAAATTTCTGTTGCTTAAGTCACCCAATTGGTGGCACTTCATTATGGCAGCCCTCGTGAACCAACACAGTATGTAATATGCTTTCTCTATTAAGTGAAGGTCTAATTTCCAGATGATCTTCTTTTTGTTGCAAATCTTTTCCAGAGAGTTAATATAGGTATGGTGTATCTTCTCAACATAAATGCATCATCAATTGAGTTAAATTCCTTTTTAGAGTTACATTTGTATAGTTGTGCATGAAAAGTTGGAAGTAGGGGCGGTTGGGAGATAGCAGAGAAAGAAAATGTAATTACTGATTTCTTTAGACTGAATGAATACATGTATTTTTACACCAGGGAAGGAAGAGATCAGATTTATTAAGACTTTCCAATTGCATTTTTTATTTGATTGTCTATCTAATCCAAGTCCTTTCAGTTTACATTTCGTTTGTAAGTTTTCTTCAAAGATGACTGCACATAGTTCTGTGTAGAATGCTTAATATCTATACACTGCAAGGCAAGAGTAAGCCTACCTCTCCATTTAAAATACTCTCTGATACCAACATACTGAGCATCTAACTAGATAACACTGTCCTGAGACATATGTTACACAGAAGTTCAAGTGGCTTAGGGATCTGTGAAAACAGATGAAGCTGTTGCCTAACACAGAAGAATTTTTAATTAATGACGTGTACATGTTTCAGGGCAGAGTCAACCACGGATGTCTTTAGAACACATGGTCTATCTCAGTGCACACATCCGGAGTATCTCTGGAATAAAGATCTGAAAACACTCATTCCTCTTAGTATGGAAAACTTCACTGCTGGCACTTCAGTCTATACATTCAAAGTGGAGTTGAGAATTGTGATACAGCTATGCTGGTAATTCAAGTCAAAATCACATTTTCTTTGATTATCTGGGTGTTACAGGCAAACAGAGGAAACTATTAACATGAATTATTATCCAGAGAATTGATTCTGTTTTTCATTTCACTTTATTCATATAAGCATGGTCTAAATCACTGAGTGAGAAATATTCCTAGCAATGAACTGCATTTAAAACCTTGGTCTAAATCACTGAGTGAGAAATATTCCTAGCAATGAACTGCATTTAAAACCTTGGTAAAAAGTCATTTTTTATCAAATGCTCAAACGTCACAATAATAACAGTGATTCCTTACACATACATGGTTTTGCAATTTACAAGCATCTCCCTATGTGTTACCAAATTTGATCTGCTCAATTTTTCCCCCAAGGTGGGAACTGGTCAGAAAATGAAGAAACTAGAGGACTGGATAGAAGCTGGTGGCTCAGATGGTAAAGAATCCACCTGCAGGAGAGCCAGGCTGGATCCCTGGGTCGGGAAGACCCCCTGGAGGAGGGCATGGCTACCCACTCCGGTATTCTTGCCTGGAGAGCCCCATGGACAGAGCAGCCTGGCAGGCTACATTCTATGGGGTCACAAAGAGTCAGACACAACTGAGCAACTGACACTTTCACTTTTCACACAATTTAGGACTCATGAGTGTTTATTCCACCACATCAAGTGTTCTAAAACTTTTTTGTACCATGAGCCTCTTAAGAAATTTGCAGAAGTCTTTAGACCCCCTTCTCAGAAAAATGTTTTTGATTATATATTAGAAGCACCATATGATTACAAAGGAAATCAATTAGATTAAACTACAATTACCAAAATATTTTTAAATGTTTGATTCAGTGATATATGTGCTTCTTTATTAATGTATTAAATATCAATATACAGTAGCCAACCTCATAATTACCAAAATTTCAAAGATATTGAGACTGATGTATCTCCAACAACTGCCCTGTGATATGCAAGTACCTGTAATTCCTACTGGCGACCACATAACTGGCACTGCTACATGTGAGACCTTGGGAGTCCCCAGTAAAGAGTAAACCAAACAGGATGTGATATTGGAGTTTTGAATGAAAATAATTATTTGATCAGCTTCTGGAGTGGTTCAGGAACCCTAGCTGGGTTGGGAAGAATGAGACAGACACCTCGTAGTAGCTCCATGTTAGACCAAGGTGCAAAGTACCAGCCCTAGAAGTTCTGGAACCCAAGCTGAGTTATATGCATCCTAGAGCCAGAAAGTCTCCTTCAGTGTATGCGGTGGCGGCATTTTTTCTTTCAACCAGGATTATTTACTGGGAACCAGGAACTAAGTGACCGTTCCTCAGCATCTCGATCCTGTCTTCAGTTATTCAAAAGCCAGTTAAACATCCAGAGATTAACAGGAAACATTCATCATGATAATTGGGTTAGACTTTCAAGAGAGGAACATATATTCTACTCAAACTATTGCTTCTTCCAATGATCTTGATCAATTCACCTGAGAAAAGGACATATATTCTACTCATACCATTGTTTCTTCCAATAATTTTGATCAATTCATCAGTGTGTCTGTGTGTGAAAATATTTTTATAGATTTTGTTTCTTAGAAGTCATAGATGTACCAAACGAAATTGAGAAGATAGTACGAAGAGTTCCCATGTACCCCGTTCTTAGTTTCCCCTATCATTGACATCGTACACTTGTTTGGTTGTTCTTGTTCAGTCGCTAAGTTTTTGTATAGTTCTGTGTATTGTTGCCACCTCTTCTTAATCTCTTCTTCTGACAGGTTCTTACCACTTTTGTCCTTTATTGTGCCCATTCTTGCATGAAATGTTCCCTTGATATCTACAGTTTTCTTGAAGAGATTTCTAGTTTTTCCCGTTCTATTATTTTCCTCTATTTCTTTGCATTGTTTATTTAAGAAGACCTTCCAATCTCTCTTTGCTCTTCTCTGGAATTCTGCATTCATTTGGGTATTTCTTCCCCTTTCTCCCTTGCCTTTCATTTTTCTTCTTTCCTCAGCTATTTGTAAGGCCTCCTCAGACAACCACTTTGCCTTTTTGCATTTCTTTTTTGGAGGGATGGGTTTGGTCATTACCTCCTATACAATGTTATAAATCTCTGTTCATAATTCTTCAGGCACTCTGTACCAGATCTAATTCCTTGAATCTATTTGTCACCTCCACTGTATAATCAAAAGGGATTTGATTTAGGTTATACCCGAATGTCCTAGTGGTTTTCCCTACTTTGTTCAATTTAAGCCTGTATTTTGCAATAAGGAGCTCATGAGCTGAGCCACAGTCAGCTCCAGGTCTTATTTTTACTGACTATAAAGAGCTTCTTCATCTTTGGCTGCAAAAAATATAATCTGACTTTGTTATTGACCATCTGGTGATGTTCATAGGTAGAGTCGTCTCTTGGGTTGTTGGGAGAGGCTGCTTGCTGTGACCGATGTGCTCTCTTGACAAAACTCTGTTAGCCTTTGCTCTGCTTCATTTTGTACTCCAAGGCCACACCTGCCTGTTATTTAGGGTATCTCTTGACCCCCTACTTTTACATTCTGATCCCCTATGATGAAAAGGACATCTTTTTTTTTTTTTAGTTCTAGAAGGTGTTGTAGGTCTTCACAGAACTGGTCAACTTCAGCTTTTTCAGCATCAGTGGTTGGGTCATAGACTTGGATTACTGTGATGCTGAATGGCTTTCCTTGGGAAACAAACAGAGATCATTCATTACCATTATTATCATCATTAGTTTGGTACATTTTACAATTAATGAACTTACATTGATACATTAAAATTAATTGAATCAGATTTAATCAGATCTCCTTAGTTTCCACTTAAGGTCGTTTCGTGTTCCAGGATACTATACTACATTTAGTCATTCTATCTCTTTAGGTTCCTCTTGACTGTGATAGTTTCTCAAACCATCCTTGTTTTTGATGACCTTGACCGTTAAAAGGGATACTGGTGAGGCATTTTTAGTCCCTTTGTTGGGGTTTGTCTGATTTTTTTCATGATTAGATTTGTAGTTATGAGTTTGGGCAGGGAGACTGCAGAGATAAGGTACCATCTTCATCACATAATATCAAGAGTATATACTATCACTGTGATTTATCACTGTTGATGTTGAGCTTGATCGCCTGGCTGAAGTAGTTGTTGTCAGGTTACACTATGGTCACGTTACTTTTTTCCTTCCTGACAATTCAATTTTTACATTTCTGTAATTAATTAGTAAAGAAAAAATGACTCCCGTACAGCATGTTAATCTAGTCCTTTATAGAAGCATAGACGTAGACGAGATTTGGGGAGATTAGTTAGTTCAGTCTCTGGGCCCAAGCCATCCTGCACAGATGGGTTTCTGGCTGGCCTACTTTTAAAGATAAAAAAGGAAGGGAACTCCGCAGCGAAAGAATTCTGAACTCTTGACAGTTGATGCTCTACAGCTCAATCAACAAATAAGTAGAATGTCCTTGCTATGTGCAAGCTGCCTAATACATGTGCAGCTCCAAGGCCTTTATACTATCTTAGATCTTTTCTGGAACAAGTTGGTGTATATGTAAATAAATATATGAGTGGAGAGAGAAATGACTGAATAAAATACAATGCAGTATAACACAGTGGGAGTCAGGACGAAAAAATTGTACTGAGCAGTTTTAGACTCATAAAATCTAAGTTTATGTTCTGGGCCCACCAGACTGAGGTATACAACTGTTTACAAGTCATTTAGCCTTTCTAAACCTCAGTTTCCTTAACTGTAAGATGGAGATAATCACACCTGCTGTTAAAAACCTGTACAAGCCAGATAACATATAGAAAGCATCAGGTATGAAGGAGGCACTCCGTGCACCATGGCTATTGTTGCTGTACAAGGAATAAGTAGGTGATCCCACTTTAGAGTCATTCTAAATTAAGTGGAATCTGTTTTAGGGGCATTTTCCTCCACTGAAACTTGAGTTTAGGAGATGCACAGTGCATATTCTTCTTACTTCTCGTCCTGATTTCCACCTTTCTCCGCTCCTTTCTTTCTCCCCTCCGTTTTTCGGTGTACGTTATTATCTCCTTGCTGTTCCCTTCGAGTCGCTGATGCCATCACCAACTCGATGGACATGAGTTTGGGTAAGCTCTGGGAGTTGGTGATGGGCAGGGAAGCCAGGCGTGCTGCAGTCCATGGGGTCGCAAAGAGTCAGACACGACTGAGCGACTGAACTGAACTGCTGCTCCCTTAGACTGCTGGAGTCTTCACATCATTTCCCACTGCCAAGCCCCCATGACAGGGGCATCTCTGAAGCAGCAGAGTTGCTCAGTGCCTGGTAGAGAGAGGCAGAGAGCTGGAGGTGGGGGATGGGGGGAGGGAACCGTTTCTGTGCCTTGGATTCCTGCGTGTGTTTGTTTTGTTTTAAGTGGTTGCTTTGCTGATCCTATTACTGTAAAGGGTAATGATATTTGGGAATAAAAGTCTATGAATAAGTAATGATAATAGAAGTAAGAACCAGAACTGTGGGATACAAAGCGTGTGTTAAAAATAGTCTGTCATTTTCAACTCTGCCTACTAAGCCTTTTCCTAGATGGAAAGACACAGAGCTTCTGGGAGAGGAACAGGCAGCCTGGGAGCCGGACCACAATCAAAGGCAACTGCCACTCCACAGCAAACCAACTTCTCTGTTGTGGTCAAACTCTATCTCCACCAACACCACTGGGGTTCTCTGATGCAGGCAAGGCAAGTTTTGTTTTTTCTTTTTTTCAAAGCTAAGTAACCAGAACAATAAATGTAAAATGTACTGATTTAAGAATAGCATTGAAACATGTATATTACCGTATGTGAAATAGATCGCCAGTCCAGGTTCAATGCATGAGACGGGGTGCTCAGGGCTGGTGCACTGGGATGATCCCTGAGGGATGGGATGGGGAGGGAGGTGGGAGGGGGGCTCAGGATGGGGACACATATACACCCATGGCTGATGCATGTCAATGTATGGCAAAAACACTACAATATTGTAAAGTAATTAGCCTCCAAGTTAAAATAGATAAATATATTTTAAAAAGAAGAATGAAAACTATAACATGAGACCATTTTAAGGTCTGCTTTGAGAACTTGATGTTTCTTGGGCACAGTTATTCTTCTTGCGGAGCATCCGTGGTTGTGTACATTGCTGTAACAGGAAGGCCACCCAGGGATCCAATTAAAGCGCAGACATGAGACAGGCTGAACCATAAGGAAATATGAGGAGAAGAGACTGTGGCTCAGGGTGAGAATTCAAACCCTAGCATCTGAGACATCATGCATTTCATTATCCAGAAGATTGGTCAAACCAGAGTCCTGAAACTCAGCACAAAGGGCAGCCAAGTCCCGCTTCCAGCGAACTAAAAAGAAACAACTGTACAAGAAGCAAGGACTGTGCTCAGAACACCCAGCCTATGGTCCACGAAGGCCAGATCCTCAGGCAGCAAGCCGAGACACTACAACCGCTGCGAGCGACTGCTCTGGTGCCAGTGGTGACCTCAGGTTTATTGCTTTCGAGGCTAAGGTCACAGGCTAAGGCATTCTCCAGATTGAGCACAGACACGCCCCCCCCCCTCCTGCTTTCCCCCCATCAAACACCGGGAGTCTGTTAGGGCAGAACTGCATAAATGGGAAACACCCATCAAATGCAGCAGGAATATTAACTTCACTGGGAAGCCTTTATATGCCATTACTTTAGAAAGGATTCCTTGTTAGTCCTACCATTAAACAATTAAATTGTCAGAGATGAATTCTGTGCGTGTGTGTGCAGAGCAGGCGTGTGTGTGCGGGATGTGTAATTTCCTACTCAGGTGATGTCTGCGGCAGGTCTGTCTCTCTCTCTCTCTCCACCTCAATTGTATGCTTTCCCCTTTACATTGTTGAAAATAAATACATCTTCCTGGTGGCATAAGCAGTTTTTGTTATGAACTTTGATATGCCTACGCATTTTGTACTGCTCAGAAACTAGGAGTACAAAATGAAATGCTCAAAGAGGAATTTGTCTTCAACTAGCCCCCTGCTGAAACATGATTCCTTATTCCCCTTTCCTGACACTAGTTATCAATACAGTCGGTTTACTCCACTGGCATCATGTACACGGATGTTGTATAAAATGATCTAAATCAAGCTGATGTCTACAGATGGGCAGAAGGATGACCACGTGCCATAATTCCCTTACACTTTCATCCTAATTAGAGCTTTATGCCCTCACAATACCGATTTCCTTCTCCTAGTCTGTGTTATAAAATGTTTGATCTGTGGAAATCAAACAGGCTTGTGAAAAGCACATACATTCTGCTTAAATCCAGTGTTGATTTGTTCGGTAAAGAGAAAGCATATCACTTACAACAAATTGGGTAATATTTAATAAGTAGAACTAGGGTCACAGTTAAATCTCTACAGTTTTATATAGCTTAAAATTTTACTTAATTAGATTATATCCTTGCCTTGGTCGGCTTCCAAAATGCTTCTTTGAGGCTTTAATATTTTAAAAACGGCAAAAAAAAAAAAAAAGTTGAATACACCAAGATAAAAAGACCCCTGGAAATTACACATCTATAAGGCAAAAAGGCGGGCCAAGAAAATAATTAATTTTCTATAAATCCTCAAGCTTCTGAAAATAACCATGTTGGATAATTCTCTATATGGCAATGTAATTATTAGCCACTTAATAAATGCTTCTTGGTATGATGGCATAGCCAATATCAAAATATATCCTGCTGTTCTAATATTCAGCATCGTAAAATGTTTAGCTTATCTGTTTTATAACAATGTTAAAGTGAAAGTGTTAGTTGTTCAGTCATGTCGGACTTTTTGCGACCCCATGGAGCCAGCCAGGCTCCTCTGTCCATGGGATTCTCCAGGCAAGAATACTGGAGTGGGTAGCCATTCCCTTCTCCAAGGGATCTTCTCAACCCAGGGACCGAACCCAGGTCTCCTGCATTGGAGGTCGATCCTTTACTGTCTGAGTCACCAGGGAAACCCTTATAACAATGTACTTATCTGGAAATAAGGAAGTAAAGGGATTTTGAAACCAAAATATAAACAGCTACACTTTCTCCACAGACTGCTCCTGTTTGGGGTCTCATTCCCCTTGGCTTATGTGGTTTTTTTTAAAGGATGACAAAATTATGAATTTTGGATCCTATCCTTGTTTACATGGTGAGATTTCTATTTAGGCTTTAGATGAACTGGAGTTCACTCTGCTGGCCAGCTCTGGATCCCTTCACATGACCCTGCCAACCCTGACCTCACCAAAATCTGTCTTCAAGTAATAGATGGAACACTGCACCTCTTCATTCAGAAATTCAGACTTCTAAACTGGAGCTCTGGCACAGGTGGACCTATGTGTTGAAGTTTTTGGTCAAGAAAAAACATTGTGGTCAAGAAAAAAATCAATATGCCATTGATCCCAAAGGAAGGAATGGAAGGAAAGTGAAAGAGATAGTTGCTCAGTTGTGTTTGACTCTTTGAGACCCCATGAACAGTAGCCCACCAGGCTCCTCTGTCCATGGACTTCTCCAGGCAAGAATACTGGAGTGGGTTGCCATTCCCTTCTCCAGGGGATCTTCCCAATCTAGGGATCAAAGCTGAGTCTCTTGCGCCTCCTGCATTACGGGCAGATTCTTTACCATCTGAGCCACCAGGGGAAGGAATATGGGTAGGGAAATCTCCTTGGAAGAAGAAAAAAGAGAAGAGAATAGAAAAAAGTGAATACCCAGAAAGTATTCATGTCACCGTTTTTCATTTATTTACTGTCTCAGTTCAAATGTAAAACATTAAAGCCACCCCACCCCCAACATACACACACTTTGCCCATTTCCTGCTCACATAATTCTGCCTTCTGAAGATAGCACTGCCATCTTTCCACATATGAAGATTTAAACCTTAGTGCTAACTTCAATCAATCCAGTCCCTTATCCCTTGACCACAACATGTAAGCACTTGCTCTTAAACCTCACAGGGCTGGGGGGGGCGGATCCTCCCTCCCTGTCTCTGGTTATCCAGGTTCCACCCAACATCCATGCCCCACATGACCCATCCTTTCCCTGAAGACTTGGGAAGAATAGTGGGGGTGATATACACCCAAATACACACTCTTGTATCTAATACAAGATTAACCGCATTAAATGTTTTAACAGAAACTTTTGAGTGGCAAAAATTATCAAATATGTTGAAAGAACATCTCTACAAATAATTAGTATGTTAACTGTAAATCATTCCTACCTATTCACTAATATAGGTGCCCATAAAAGGACCCTGAACAAGGGATCATATATGTTGTGTGATTTTCATTCAGAAATAATATTTATTGGCTTGTATTATATCTGAAATGATGTCATTAATTATTAATTAGTTTGATTAAAATTTGTGTGGGTATTTAGGAGATTCCTATTACAGGACAAATATCCCTGAGACAGATAACACTCCAAGCTCATTATCAACGATTTACTTCTTTTCAGGGATTTTCTCAGGATTCTTTGATGAAATATCATATCCCTTTCCACCTGTGATGGCAAACTAGTAGATTCAGTCACATGAGAAAACACAGCATGTAACCACTTCCGTATTGGGATATTGGGACAGCAGAAAAGACTGCCTGCTACCCCACATCCACCACCCCCATCCCAAATTTCTTCCTTAAATTTACTCCAAAGCGGACTTAGTACACCATTAAATACAAATATCCCTAAAAGAGGTCACACATTAGGCCAAAACATTATTTTCACCTCTGAATAAATGCATTTATCAGATTCTTCAAGATGTTGACTCAAGCTTTTTAGTCTTAAATTCTCTGTAATATCTTCAATTACTTCATCAAGTCCTAAGACTTCAACCTCCATAGTTATTTAAATCATCCTAAATTTTTGTAATTTCCTCTCAAATTCTATCCTCAGCCACCCCAGAATATTCAGATGTCTGTCTGTCAGATATCTCTGTCTGTTCAACGAACATTTCATACTCAATAGAAGCAAAAGCAACACACTCTATTCCTTTCAAACTTTCCTCTTCTCACTTGTTGTGGGTTCACTGAACCACATGGTAACTCGAGTAGAAACCTCAGTTATCTTTCACTCTTCCCTTCCCTACAACCCATGAATGATAATATCCTAAAGATTCCAACACTGCAACATCTCATATCTGTCTCCCTCTTCCTCTTCAGGGACCACCACTGTAACACAGACCTCCATTTCCCCTCACCTGGGCTTCCGAACACCACTCTGCACTGCATGCTACTCTTTCTAAAGCTGGACTTTGACTATGTCATTCTCCAATTCAAAACCCTTTATTGTTCCCCATTGCTTATTAAATTAAAATCAAACTCATCTTGGTTTTCACTGTTTATTATCCTATGACCTCATCTACCTTCTACTTTCACATGATTTTTTTTTTTTACCCTTTCAATAAAACTGGAATACTCCCTGTTGTCTGAATATGGCTTTTGCTTTCCAACCTCAAATGTGCCTCAAATGGCTTCCTCCACTTGAAATACTTTCATCCATTTTCCATTTCCACTCATTAAAAGCCTATCCTTCAAGATCAACTTCAAATTTTGCTTGCTTCAATAAGTCCATCTGAAGGTTCCCACCACTGATCTTCTATGCCCCGAATTACTAAACAATACCATTATTTTATGTCTGCCTTTTGCTGTTCACTATGTTGACAACTCCCTAAGTCTGGGAAGTGTCTTTTTCGTCTCTCCCTCACCTGCAGTGCCTAGGTCAATGCTCACATATAAAATGCACATAATTATTGAAAGTTTCTGAGCAAGTTTGGATGGAAGATGAGAAAGACAATAGAAGAGTTCCTGGCTTCTGAAAGGGCAGCTGTGCGAAAAAGTGACTCTACAGGGTCCTGGAGAACACCTTTACACACAGTTTGTAACCTGAAGACGAGAGCTTAGGACAAACATCTTGGCAATGGGTGGAAATCTGCACTGGGGGGAAAGGAGGGCCAATCCAGAGAACTGGACCCACTTGGATGAAAACACGGTACTGGGAATTCTCAAGCAAGATGGCAGCATGAAACAGTTTGGGTGCTTGGGGATCTTGGGAGTGTCTTCAAGTTCTCGAATGCTGCAGGGCAGATAAGAGCACTGGATCAGAGAATTCTAGAATAGGCAAATGAGTTGGTGATAAAATGAACTGCCTGTTTCACATTCTACATACTCCACAGCAGCTCTGTTTTAGCCTTGTTTAGGTCTCTGTACACATGTGAAACTCTCAGTTAATTGCTCAATTAATCAGTAAATACTCTTGAGTGCCTTCAGAACGCCAAGCATTGTGCTAGGTGCTGGAGACGGGTGAATAAAACAGACAAAATGCCTGCCCTCAAGGACCTTTTTAGGAGAAGAGATAAGTGACAAATAGAATAAGTACATAAAATACAGAGCTTATTAGAAGGCTATAAATTCTTTGAATAAAAGTAAAATAAGATATGGGATGAAGTGTTAGAATTTTGAGCAGAGTGGTCAGGCTTTATTAAGGTGATATTTGAGCAAAGACCTGGAAAAGGTGGAGCCCTGATCCATCCATCAATCTGGGGAAGGAGTATTCCAGACAGAGGGGATAGCCAGTGCAAATGTCCTGAGGTAAGCAAAGGCCTGACATCCTAGAGCCAAAGTGGCTGCAGAGAGTGGGGTCAGGGAAGTAAAGGGACACTTTCAGCCTGTGTAGGCCACTGTGAGAATGTGGTCTTTACATTGAGTGAAATGGAGAGAGTTTAGGAAGAGTCTGAGCAAAAATTGACATCATTGGCTATTGGGCTGGGATTGAATATAGAAATGACAAAAGACTGAAGCAGGGATTACAGGCAGGAAGCTATTGGAATATCCCAGGCAAGAGTGACGATGGTGGCTTGGCCCAAGATGGTGGCAGCAGAGATAATGAGAAGTCATCAGAGTCTGTATGTGTGTGCTCAGTGGCTCAGTCATGTCTGACTCTTTTACGACCCATAGACTGTGGCCTGCCAGTTTCCTCTGTGCATGAAATTTTCCAGGCAAAAATACTGGAGTGGGTTGCCATTTCCAACTCCAGAGGATCTTCCCAACCCAGGAAGATCCCAACCCAACGTCTCTTGTGTCTCCTGCAATGGCAGGCAGAGTCTTTACCACTGTGCTACCTGGAAACCTCTAGAAAAACATTAAAGCTAGAGCCTTAAGGATTTGGGGGTATATCAGATATAGGGTGTAAAAGAAAACAATGTCAAGGATGACTCCATAGTATGGTTTATTAACTGGAGTGGAGATTATTAAGGAAGGTATTAATTGGGGGACAGAGACAATTAGGGATTTTGTTTTGGATCTGTAAATCTTCTGATGTCTTTAAACATCTAAGTGGAGTCTGGAGATCAAGAGAAAGATCTCAACTAGAGATCTAAATTTGTGAGTCATTAGAATATAGACAGTATTTGAAACCTCGAGACAGAGGGTTTTCCACACAAGAGTGGTTTCAAGAAGAGACAAGGTCAATGACTGGGCTTTCAGAGGTCACAGAGAATCAGTAAAGGAGACTGAGAAGGAAGAACAAGTAAGGTGGGAGGAAAACCAGGTGTGTGTGTTGTCCTGGAAACAGAATAAAAGTCTTCAAGGAAGACAGAGTGATCAACTTGTTCAAATGCTGTTTACAGATCAAGAAAGATGAGAACCAAGAAAAGCCCTTTGGATTTAGCAATGTGGAGGTCACTGGTGTCATTGACAGTGATAGTTTCAGTGGAGCAATGGGATAAGAAAGCCTAATTAGAAAGGGTTTGAGAATAAGAGAAGAGGAATTGGAGGGATTTAATATTCGATATCTCTTTTTGTTGTTAAAAAAAAAGATTGCACTTAAAAAATGCCAGTAATTCATACTTCTTATAACCCAAGTGGGCACTGTGTCCATGGTAATCTGAATATGTCGAATTTTACTTGAGAAATTCCCCTTTCAAATGACAAGTTTTTGAGAAATGAATTTCAGCAGTTATAAGTCTGGCACTCTCTTTGTTCACTGAGAAAAAACAATCACTGTCTTCAGAGAATTTGCAGCTCAAGATATTTTAAGTCTCATAATCAAACTTCTGTCTTGGAACTTCATACACACACACACACACACCCATCCAAGAATGATGACATCATAGCTTCAGGTTGAATATTTCAACTCATAAATTACACTCATTCCAAATATTTCATTATTGATTTATAGCAAGTCCTTTCCTTGTGCCATAGCCACCACTTACTCATTTTAAATTTTTAAATGATGTTTCTCGTTCCACGGATATTTGACTGCCTCCTTTACTTGTAGACATTAGTTCATGTTGTCAACAGTTGAGCACCAAATCTCGACTAACATTAAGCTTGAGATTAAAAGGAGACCAGGGAAAGCTTTCGGTAAAACATGCTAACCTAACGTATCTGAACAAGACAGGGTCAAGTTCATACTCAGGACCACAAGGGTACTGTGAAGTGAAATGATTTCATACTTCTGTTATGATGTCATTTTTCATAACATTAAAGCCAAGAGCCCTCCCCACCCAAGGGCAATGCCAGTTTCCCAGAAGGCTCATTTCTCAGAGCCAAGGCTCCAAAGATGCCAGTGCAACCCATGCTGAGTCTTAGGTCTCGTGTTATTTCTCAATTTTATGCTTAATTTGCTCCTTTTGGATTTATGCATTTTGACGCAGCCAAGGGTATGTGGGGATTTCCCCATAGTCCTTTAAATGCTATAAAACTTTAATATAGCGAGATAAAAACAATAATAAGCCATGCCTCCAAGCCCTCACATTTAGTTCTTTGAGTTAGACACTGATTTAGATTTTCAAGTATTTGCACTGCTTTAAATGCCCTTGTATCTTTCCTTACCCTCTATCCCCACTGAAATGAAAATTACATTCTTACCCAAAGAATATTTACAATTCTTAAATTATCATCCTAATGGCCTATACATGCATCACCCAATGCAATTTAATCTGGTTCAGGATAAAGCCAAGATGGATGCCCAATTCCCAGTTTTAGGCTTGCAACTCTGAAACATCTTTTGGAAAAAAATGAAATAGTGCTCCTGGAAGTCTGTTGAGTTAGTCTGTTTTCAGCATAATTGCCTTCTCTCAGCTTCCTAATACCCTTAAAACCTCTGAGAGTCTTTAATGTACAAAGTTCAACAAAAATACCTTCAAAGCAGATTAGTTCTAATTATGTTTAATATTTGTTTGCTGCTTTATTGAATAAACTACATTTGCTTTAAGAAAAAAAAAATTCACTTAACTGCATGTCAGTCACCCAAATTTTAAGCATAGGAATGAAATGGAAAACATTTATTACACAAATTTAATTACAATTCTAAGAAATAAACATGCAAATTAGATAGGGTTCAATTTGCAGATGCTAATCCTCATCCTTGATCTTGTTCCTTTCCTCCCTAATTTTCAGTCTGTGCCTCTTCTTGATTCCTAGGGAGCCAGCAGCAAGAGGTTTGGCTTTTCACAGTCGGAGGATCACTGTTTTAAAGAAGCGTTATATTTAACACATCTGGCATAGTAGCAGTAAACAAACATTATAGTCTTTGTAACACTTTTGCGCAGGTGCCTTCCCCCCCATTTTATTAGGTCTCTGCCTTCCAAGCCTCTGCGTTCATTGCACCTGAAATGACCCATCTCGACTATGGAGGGGTCCCTAGACAGAAGTTATGAATTATTGTTTCAAAAAAACAAACTCCAGTGGAGCCCGATATAGAGAAAAATTACTATTTGCAAAATAATGTGATTCCGGGGCTTAAATTACATTCTCTTGACCAAAGACAACCTCTTTTATTACTTTTTTTTTTTTCCTGGAGGTTTTCCCTGGAGGCTCCCCACCCAGAAAGAGTTGCCAATTCCAGTTGCAATAGGACCAAGGTTGCTTTTTTGATACACCACACACACACACACACACACACACACACACACAGCTCCGGCGGGGAACGGGCGGGGGCGGGCGGCGAGGGGAGAAGAAAACTGCTCGGGTCCTGCAAACACAGCTGTTTCTCATCTCCGTTTGCTGTGGCAAAGGAGAAGAAAGTCTTTTGCAAAGGGTGGGAAAGGCGCAGAATCTTTTTTTGTTTTTTTTTTTTAAATCACACGCATACACAACAACAACAAAAGTAAACCAAATTTTTTGAGAAGACATCTCAGAAGGTTGCAGGGTGAATATATTCTTCGGCTGCAGCCGAGCCCCCCAGGGCGAAGGGGCCGGAGCCCGGGAGCGCGTGGGGTCGGGGCTGCGGGCTGGAGCTGGGCCCGAGTGTCCCCGGGCACCGGGAGGGAAGGGAAGGGGAGGGGAGGGGAGGGGAGGGCGGGAAGGAGGGAAGGAGGCAGGGGGCGGGCTGGGGTGGGGGCGAGGGGAGGGCGCCCCGTGTGCAGCCGGAGGAGCGGCGGCGGCGGCGGCGGCGGCGGCGGGGGCGGCGGCGGCGGGAGGGAGGGAAGGAGGGAGGCGAGCGGGCGCGCTTGTCATGTTGCCTCGCTCACCCTGGGGGCATCGTGCAGAACCTCTCCTCGGAAATCCACGGGGAAATGGCAAACAGGATTGACGGGTTTCACACGCTCCTCGCTAGACAGAGCCGCTCATTACCATAAACGTCTGCAGCGACGGCGGCGCGGCGCCCCAGTCGCGGCGGCGGGACCTGCCGGGACCCTCGCCCGCCGCGCACCCGCGGCCGCCGCCACCAGCAGCAGCAGCACCCGCGCCTCCCCGGACCGGACCGGGCCGGGCCGGACCCCGCGCGCGCGGAGTGCGCACCGGCGGCCGGGCTGGCGCCGAGCCCGGAGCGGGCCAGCAGCAGCTCGAGCGCCGCGGCCGCCGCCGCCTCCCGGCTGACCCCGCGGTAAGAGCCGGGCTGGGCGCGGGCGGCGGGCGGCGGCCGGGGGCGGAGAGGCCGGGCCGGGTTGGAGGGCGACGGCCGGTCCCCTTGGGCGTCTGCGGTCGCGGACCGGCTCCCCCGCGCCCCCCGCCGGCCCGGCGATCGCCCAGTGGGCGCGCACCGGCCGGAGCGGGACTCGGGCGGCCGGTGGAGGGGTGGGGGAGCCGGGGCGCCGCTGCGCGCGGAGGCGGCGCGGGCTTTTCTCCGCGGGGCTGACGTGCGCCGCGGAGCCTGTACCCGGGCGGGAGCGGCCGCCGCCCGCGCGCGCACCGAGCCGACTCTAGGGGCCGGTGGGGACCGCGGCTCCGGTGACACCCCGGGGTCCTCAGTGGCCTGTTAGTCGCGTATCCCCGGGTGCGGAGTCAGTAGGAGGCAAGCCCCCCCCGCAAGGTCTGGATAACGCCGCGGCGGTTGGCAGGTGGGGAGGGAAGGATGGTGGATGTCAAGAGCGCGCGTTTGCAAGAAAAAGGAAGAGCTGCAAGAGCTGACACCTTCTGTCCCCCGCCACCTCCGCCCCCGCACCCTCCTCGGCAGCCCGGCCGCGCTGCGGGCGGCGGCGGCGGCGGCTCCTCTGTCCTCAGCTCACCTCCCTGGCGGGCCCGGTTGCTGCCCGCCTGGTCCACGCCTCCGCCTCTCTCCTCCCTTCCTCCCCTCCCGCCTCCGCGGCCCTAGCAACTTTCCGGAGTGTGCCCGGCCGGGACCGCAGAGGCGGCGGGGGCGGGGAGAGGCGGCCGCGCGGGCCGAGGGTGGCGCGGGCCGGGCGGGAGGCGCGGGCCGAGTCCTGGCCGCTCGGGTCCCGCGGAGGCGGAGGGCGCTCCCGCAGCCCCGGGGCTCCGGGCGGGTTTGGCCGGCGAGGGAAGGGAAGGGAGGGCCGGGCAGGCATCTGCTGCGGGCTGGAGCGCGGGCCGGGGCCAGCCTCGCCAGAGCCCTGCCAACCGCCGTGAGTCATTTCCTTGGAATCCTACCTTTGGTGTTTATTTCCCTTAGAAGGAAACTTGGTTTAAAAAAAAAAAAAAAGAAGAAAAGAAAGAGTAATCATAGCTCTTATTCTTCAGGAGAGGCGCACGGCTCCGGCACCGTGGAAAGACAACTTGCCTTTGTTCCCAGACACTTGGGGTGGTGTTTACTTTCTCCCGCGGCCGACGGCTGGTGGGGCTCTGCCAGCTTTCCCCCGAGAGGGGCTTGGGCTGCGGCCCCCGACCCCTGGGGGGTGTGTCACTGTGGGAACTCGGACATCGGGCTGCGTCCCGCCTGCAGGGGGTGGGTCTCCAAACCTCAGACCCCAGTCTTGGGCGTGGGATGAGGAGACCTGGCGCCCCGGGCTGGGCTTGGACCCCCGGGTCACCTCCCTCATTCCCTTCTGGTTTGGTACCCCCATTCCCAGCCCCAGGATCCGACCTAAATCTCTTGGCCTTTCAGAGCTGCAGCTGAGAAGTATATCTCCCAGTGCAGACAGGTGTACTGCAGGGACTGGTAGAAAAGCGACATCTGCCTATTTGGAAGGGTTGAAAGATTTTTATTCCACTCACCCAGACCCTGCCACCACCAACCCAAGCTGTTGATAGCTTGTTAGGGACAATGTCAGATCAAGGGCTTGATTCCACCTGGGCAGGCTGACAACCTCAAAGGTATATTGAAAATATCAGCTCTTTATTTCCGTGCTTTTCAATATTGGAGTTAGACCTCTGAACTGCTCTAATGCTCTTAATAAAATGTTTTCCAGTGATGGATGAGAGGGATGAGGTGGGCAAAGAGTGACTGAGATCCCCTGTTGGATGGCAGGCATCACTGAATCTGCAGCTAGCCTGTTCTCTGTGCCAGCCACTCCTATTAGCATCATAATGGCTCCAAGGAGAGAAGAAGCCCAGCTCATCTGGAAGAACCATAGTGTGTAAAACCGCCTGGTAACTTTACTGTGAACATTTGCTGGCAAAACTTGACACTTGAGCCCTCGGCCTTTGGGGAATGCTTGAGGTGTCATTCTGCTACCTTCCCTTGGCTGACAAACAGACATGCAGGAGCCTGAGGAGAAAAGATTAAGGGCTTTCTAGTTTTTATTTTTTAAACCCTCTTATAGACAAAACACACTTCAACAGCTTTCTTTTGCATCCACTCACCTCTGATGTTAAAAAAACAAAACCTACCATAAATGGGCATTTCTGTGACTGTATCTGGTATTCATAGCTCATAAGTTTGTGAATTTCAACTTCTGAACTCAGTAGCAGAATTACAATGTAAATCTCATTGTACTGAGAAAAAAATGACAGTTCGGATGTGTACACAAAATACAAATAAAACAATCATGCCATATCATGGCTTAGTGGCCCATTCTCCAATTCTTCATGAACATTGAACTTGCCTCCTTAATTTGCTAACATCCCAGTGTAAGTTCTAAATAGACTAGGAAGACTCAATTGCAAAATCTCCTCCCCGCTCCCAAATAATTCCAACTCATTTATATTTTATTCAGACTTATATAAAGTACTTGTGGAACTCAGCCTCTCCAGTTGAGGGTTTTGTGTGTAAAAGTCTCCCATTCAAAAAAAAAAAAAAAACTTACTGAAACTAGATAGTATAAAAGAAAGAAACAGCCAAGATAAAAACTATTATGCCATGATTCAAGCTCAAATGCATAAGAGTAGAATTTCATGTGCCGGAAACAATACTAACAAATAGAAACACTGAAATCCTTAACCAAGAAACTATACAAGGATAAGTCATTAAAATATAAACAAACTCTTACTAACATAAAACAGCACAGGGCCCATATAATGTCCTATTAAACAAAGGTAATTGCTGCTAGGGGCCTGCAAATGTTTCTTTTGTCTTACAGGGTATGGATTTGTCAACCTCCTTTAGTTTATATGTAATAAAATTTCCTCATAGGCAAAAAACGTGGATCTTATTCCCAGAATCCAACACAAAAGTGAGTGTAAATTTCAAGTGAGAACATAACTGTTGCAGTCAGTGAGACAGGGCTATGAACTCGGAGAAAAAGCTCTATAATTCTTGTGCTCCTGGCAGTAGCACTTCCTGATAACAGTTGTCTCTTAGAATAGGGTAAGAATTGGACCATTTCATGAGAGTCTTCCAGGGAACAGATTATCATGAGGCTTGATACCTTGTTTGGATGCTGAGTTTGAGCATCCATTCTATTGGGTGATAGAATGGCTTAGTTTGTGAAATCAGTGTGGTCTACATTTCTTGATTGCTGACTCCAAGAACAGAATAAACGGCGTGTCCGACCATTTCTTCTTACAGAACTTTTTTTTTCTTGAAATAAGGTTTTCCAACAAGTCCTTGCTGCCACTTTTAAAAGAAAAGGGGTAGGTGATTCAGACAGGGAGGCCTGGCTTGCTGCAGTCCATGGGTCGCAAAAAGTCGGACATGACTGGGCAACTGAACAACCGCAAAGGTGGTTTAGCAGCCCAAATCAGCTGGGTCCTGATCGTAGCCACTGACCTGGACATCTCCCCTGTATGTCAGAAGGCCGGGCTTCCTTCTTCAGTGAGGTTGGGAAAGAATTTCTGGTCTCAGAAACCTGGGTGATGGATGGAGTCACTGCTGCCCAGAGCTTCTCGGATAGCCAGAAGGACATTTCCACTTAAGCTATTTCCCCTTTACCTTGTTCCTGTCCTCCTTTACCTGGAAGTGGACCCTTGTTTTAACATGTAGGTAATAATAGTCTCCTACAAGACAATAGTAGATTACCCTTACCCCCCAAACATTACAAGCTGTATAATTTGGAGAAGAAAGCAAGAATTAGATCCTTAGTGTCTTTCAAAGACAAATCAGTCTTCAAGAAAGCAGACCTGACATCACTCTTTGTGACAGTTCTTTAAACGGCAAAGTGAGATAGTGGAGGTTTGGGTCTCAAAGGAATCTGGCGGTTAATAAGGCACTGAGGCTGCACGGCTGTCACCACTGATCTACGGCCCCGGGGTCTTTTGGCGTCTTCCCCTTTGCACTCACTCTGGACCTCACCTCAAGCCCTACTTAGGACCAGGTAAAGACACTGAGCCCCCAGGGGAACGGCCCTACCGCCCCAGGTGCAAAGCAGCCCAGGGCGCATCTAAGAGCAGAGAGGTCTCCCAGTCTCCTCGCAGACCCTGGGGAAGGGCGTGAACCGCACAGGAGGGCAGTGGTGTGCTGCCTATTGGAAAGTTTCTGCCTTGCATCTGAGCTTTGCGGTGTAGAGTTGTCGGCTGCCTCTGGCCCTGAAGCCCTGGCTCCTGTTTAATATTCCGCCTGCTCCGTTGATGTTGTGCTTGGCTCCTGTGGGACTGCAACTCACGGCTGGAAACTGGAGCCAATTTTCTGTCTTCATCTCTCAGTGTTTTGACTGGAGGCAGATCCAGTTCAGGCCGATCAGGGCTGGTGGAAACAACTATCAAGTGTGTCTCTGTCTGCTTCGCTTTGGGAGAAGAAAGTGGAGGGAGCCCCAACATGTTGTAGAGGAACTGGCCCTGCGGAAACCGAGGGAGAGGGGCCACGGGCAAGTGGAACAGAGCAAACCCGAGAGCATCAGATGGAATTCCGGTGAAGATCCCTGCCTCCCCCAGCCTTTTCTTTTGATTGATTAGTGGATTTCATCAAAAGAGACTCTCGGGGGACTTGACTAGAAAATTGATTTCGCCTTATTAATAGAAAGGAAGCAGCAAGGGTTTTGGCCTTGCCTCTTAGCGGTACATTTTCTGCGGGAAGGTCAGGAGGAAAATGTGTTTAGAAGGCAAAGCAGCTGTCTGGAAGAGGGCTGAGGGGAATCTGAGAACAATAAGAAATGGGGTTTTAAAGATCCGCCCATGAAATGCAGATTGCTGAACACAGAGGCTGAGCTAATAGCTGCAAGAGAGTTTACTGAGATTTTTCTTTGAAAAAAGTAAAAAAATGTTTCAGGGCAAAGAGGAGGAGCAAGAAGTAAAAGTTTCCCAAAGCAAAGGAAGGAAGATGCCAAGGCCATGCCCTGGCTTGCTCTTGATTAGGGCTATTTTCTTTTTTTTTTTTTTTTCTTTTTTCAGATCTGAGGCTGTCAGAGATGACTCTGGTTCTGTCCATGAATAGATTCTGCGAGCCCATTGTCTCGGAAGGAGCTGCTGAAATTGCTGGGTACCAGACACTATGGGAGGCTGACAGCTACGGAGGCCTGAGCCCCCCGGGGCCAGCCCAGGCTCCCCTGCAGGGAGACCGGGGAGCCGGTCCCCCGCTGGCAGGTACGGCCTTTGACCTTTCCCTGCTGCCCTCTGTGGCCAGACTGGTAGATGAGGGTGGTGTCTGGGGTGCCCTCCTGAGCTGAGAGTGCTCCAGGGATCCCAAGGCCCCAAGGAAAGGACCAGGAGTGATGTTAATTGCATACAGACCTGAGTTTCCATATGCTGCTCCTTCAGGTAAAAGTCAGGCATTTGTATTTTTAAGGGAACCAAAGCAGATCTTGAAACTCTTCAGTCTGAGTTTTGATTTTCTACCTTCTAGAACTGTATGGATCTCTCAGTGCTACACAAGCTCTGGGTGGGCTTGACAATGAAATCTTTATCCCATGAGACATAAAGGAATGTGCCCTTTGGGCCAGCAGCTATGTGGCTCTTCTTTTTATTAGGCACACAATTGGCTTTGGTATTATAGGTAAAAAAAATTGTAAGCCCAGAAAAAAATATGTTCTCCCTGATTCATTATTCCTATACTCTAAGGTGAGTTCCTTTGGATTGTTGCATGCTGCTAGATTGAAAAAAAAGCCAAAAACCTAAAATGAAAACAAGTGCTTGGTGATGTCTGATTTGCTAGAAAGGAGTAAAAGCTTGGTCTTTGAAAATTAGACCCTGTTTTTATTCATGGTTGATATGTTGGATTTTTGAGAGCAAAGAGGACTTTTATTACCCTGAAGTTTAATTTTAAATGAAAAAAATTTGAATTTCATATTTTGAAAGAAGAAATATTGTAACTCCAGTGTGTAGATAATCATTTGTTTACTTACTGAGAGCCAGTAATATTTAAAAGTTGTTCAGTTATTAGCACTTGCAGTTAAAGATACGTGTGTTTGAAAATTGGTGTTATCATGAATTTAAGTAAATAATTTGAATAAATACTAATATTATTTCAGTTATTACATTACTTCCCTTTTTGAATTTTGCTGTTTGCCTGTGCATAGAATTACGATTCTGAATATTTTATAAATGCTAAAATATGTCATTTTCCTCTATAATTGTCTAGAAATCCTTGCCTGGCCTGGGTCACAGGATTCCTCATGATAGCAACTATTAAGACTAATGTTTATTTTTAATCACCACATGTACAGACAAATACGTAGCCAAGTTATCTTCTAGAAGGCAAGGAAAGAAAAGCATTTTGTTTGGAGAACCTCTGGCAAACCGCATGTCATTTGTCATATCTGATTTATTACCACAGGATCACATTACAGGGGAATTTCAAATCCTATAACAACATCCAAGATCACATACTTCAAGAGGAAGTATGTGGAAGAAGAGGATTTTCACCCACCACTCAGCAGCTGTAGCCATAAAGTATGTTTTTTTAATAGTCATTATTTTTATTAAGAGTTTAAGATACTTAGTAACAGTTGCTTGATCCATTTCCAGAAATTAAATTGTTCCACCCAAGCAATGAAAACGAGCCACTTCTCAGCAGTGCCATATTAATCGTTGTCACTTTTTGGGGTCCTGTGTTATTTTTCACAAGTATTTGACGAAAGAGCCAGCAACAACTCCTCTGTCCAGAAATAACAGAATTATATAATCCAAGGAATGCCTTTTTTTTACTCATGATTTCATTTTTCTCAAGTTGCGTTAAGGGTTCATGGCGATTGGTGCTTTCACATGTGCAGAAATGCACTTGTTCTTTCCAGACCTGCTCCCCGTCTCTGAACTCAGGCTCCCGTGGCCAGTGCCACCTGTGTGCCCACACAGGGGTAGTCACCCAGGGCTTTTCCTGACCTCTCAGAGGTGGACTCCCTATCCTTTGAACATGTGCATGAAAGTAGAAGTGTCCTTCGTGGTGCATTCATGACATATGTTTTGTTTGTGAAAATATATAATTCATTCCCAAGAAAAAAACCAAAACTAACTTTTTTGCATGAATAAGAGGAAAATTACGGGATCAGGAAAGCACACAGGAGTCTAAAACTGGCTGTCTAAGCTTTTGAAATACCAGTTCGTTTTCCTATGGTTACCTTCTTTCAAAAACTATCTGCTAACTTAATGGAGGAGAGGATAACCCAGGCTGTAGCTGTTTTAAATGCAGAGAGGATGTTTAATTTTGTTCTAATTCATCTTCCTCTCTTCTCACTCCATCTCCTCCACCCCCAGCCTTTAGATGTTGCTCTGACCCTGCTCATAAAAGGACATCAGCAGGCATTGGCAGGTGCTGGGCTTTTCCGTGTATGTGTAGTTCCTGCCTTTGGCCAGCTTGGGCTGGTTTAATTCACAGCTCCTGAGGTTAGCTTTTTTTTTTTAATGACCTGAAAGAGCTGGATCCCAGGACAGAAGCATTTTATGTCCATTTTGGTCTGTGTTGTGGCTGTAGCAGTTTTCCAAACTGTTGCCCATTTGTGCCAACCATCACACAGTAATGGCATCGCACAACCTGGGAGTGAGTCCTCTGATTTCCTCTCTGCATCTCTTCTCCTGCCCAATTCCAGAAAAAAACCTACTTTGGCCCTGCCACCAGCAGTTCCTTTTAGGGTTTGAGCCTCTTTCATTATTTTTGTCCCTCTATCAGGCAGAGATAACTGCAAGAATGAAACCCAGAAAAACAGCACAGGCAGCATGAGCTCATGCTCCTTGATGTCTCGCCCAGGGTTTGAAATATACTTTTGATGACCTGCAACTTGGCACCTTCTAAAAAGCATTTATTGACATAGAATAGATGAGTATGTATGGGCGTGTATATTTGTATACACACACATAAAGGCCCAGAGTTTCCCAGGTGGCGCTAGTGGTAAAGAATCCGCTTGCCCATGCAGGAGACATAAGAGACGCAGGTTCGATCCCTGGATCAGGAAGATCCCCTGGAGGAGGGCATGGCAACCCACTCCAGTATTCTTGCCTGGAGAATCCCATGGACAGAGGAGCCTGGCGGGCTATGGTTCAGAGGGTTGCAAAGAGTCCATAGGGATGCACAGGGTCAGACACGACTGAAGCAACTTAGCACGCACATTAAGGCCCAAGTGTCAAAAGAGTCCAGCTTGATGAATTTCACAAAGTGTGAAATGGCCATGGAACCAGCATCCAGATAAAGAAACAATGTAACCAGCAACTTAGAGCCTCGCCAGTGTCCCTGTCTAGTCACCATTTCTCAGCTCTCCAAAGAACCCCCATCCTCACTTCTAACAGCATAGGTTAGTTTTGTGCATTTCGCCATCCCCCTCACTGCACCATAAAAGAGCAGATATCCTGACCTGTCCCTGCCAAGGTCTGCGTTGTGGCTGGATTCCCCAATGCTTGACATCGCCAGCCAGTCTGCTGGGAAGGGGAGACGTTAGCAGCCCCCCAGGAGAACATCTGTAAATGAACCCGAGGTAAACCAGACCACAGCGTCCCCAGGCCCAGAAACTGCAAAGAGAGAAATGTGCTGTGATGATATTTTAATAAAGGCCACTTCCTAAGCTTTCTCTTCCCTTTTTGATTTTTAGACTATCTCAATCTTTGAGGAGCGAGCCCACATCCTTTATATGTCGTTAGAAAAGCTAAAGTTTATCGATGATCCTGAAGTGTACCTCCGAAGATCTGTCCTTATAAACAATCTGATGAAAAGGATCCATGGAGAAATTATCATGCAGAATAACTGGTGCTTTCCTGCCTGCTCTTTCAATGGCGCCTCTGCCCAGGAGTGGTTTATGGCTCAAGACTGTCCTTACCGGAAACGACCTCGGATGGCCAAAGAGGAGTGTGAAAAGTTTCATGCCTGCTGCTTGTACCAGGAATGTGGTGGTCACTACCTAAATTTACCCGTTTCGGTCAATGCTAATGTCGGAAGTGCCTCCACCACTGCCTCCTCTTCCTCCCCACCCTCGTCTTCCTCTTCCTCTCCCCCTCTGCCTTTACCAAGCTGTTCCCACCAGGTGGATTTTGATATAGGCAGCGCACCTGTTTACAAGGGTGATGGCCAGATACCTGCCAGTGAAATCTTTGTTACTAATATCCGGTCACTTGGTGTTCAGGAAAAGGCCAAATTAAATGATGAGAAAGCAAATGATGACACCAACAGGGATGGTGGCCCCCTGAGCCATGGACCTGTGGGCAACGACCTTGCTTTTGAGGGCAAAGGCCAATTTTATGATTATTTTGAGACTGGATATAACGAAAAAAGCAATGAGAGTGAGTCTTGGAAGAAGTCCTTAAGGAAAAAGGAGCCTTCACCGAGTAACAAACTGTGCTGCAGCAAAGGAAGTAAAATATGAGCCATCTTCTTACGCAAACTTTGAAGCATGCACAGCATGATCAATTAGCGCTCATAAATTTTATTTTGAATGGATTTTATAGTTTTGTACAACTGATACAATTATGCCATGAACATGCCATGTCGTTTAAATGCCTGGAGAGCAGATTGCATAAAACATCTGTATTGTAGGCATCGGTGAGCTACTCATAAATGTGGTGATGTTACCGAGAAGACAGTTGACTTAACACTTAAACGTATATCTTAGTTTTCTTACCGAGAAGATCAGCAGATTAGACTGGGGGACCGTGTGCCCTTGTGCTATTTCCATGACCTGCAAGGAGCCTGTCACTAGCGATGAACTTTCCACCTGTTTGCCAGTTAATTAGGTAGTTATTTGGTAAGCAAGTCGATGTAACCAGCAAAGGATGTCTGCTTCTTCTCTATGATACAGTATTTTTTTCTGAATAAAAGACTAAGGACAGGGAGCTAGAAGAAATGGCTTCCTGGTGCTGTTAAATATTTGGCTTCAACCGTCTTGTGTGACAGATGAAAATAGGATAGGAGGTAGTGAAACACCTGACCAGGGGCAACAATCAACGATGTGAGAAGAGGGTGATCCCTGCAAGTTCCTGGCTTGCCTGTGATGGGTGATGAGGCTTTTAGAAAGGTGTTATACAGGGCGATTTTTGGTGCCTTACTTTATCTTAATTTTTGCCAGCGTGAAAATTAAGGATAAATCAGAGTACAGCAGGGATTTAACAAACAGGAAAAAAAAAAAATAGAAACACAGGGTGGATCAATATTGTTTGGAAATCTTTAACGTCGAACTATTGCGTTCAACTTTCAATTCAGCATCTCTATTCTTCCTTTATTTTTGATGCCTAATTGCTTTTGGATTTGGCATTTTTAGAAAGGGATGGAGGAAACAATAGAGCTGTTAGAAACCAGCACTCGCTGCTCAAGCTTTTCTATGGCAACGGTCTGTTGCTGGGGTTTGGGTTTTCTGGGTTTTGGGTTGTTTTGTTTTGTTTTCTTGTCCAATGAAGTTCATGAACCAGTAGCATGCATCATACTTTAATCTGTTTTGCATCATTTCACTCGTTTAGATTATAAAAGCATGTGGTTTTTTATATATGACTTTTGCTGTTGATTACGAAGCACAATGTTAATACATGATGTGGTGATCAATAAGGTTTTATCTTAAAGAATGTAAAGATTTTCGTTTGGGGAAAGTTATTTTGGAGAAATGGGACTCAGTCGGCAAAAGCTCCTATGTATTTGGCCAACATTTTTCTCAGTCGTTTTTTTCATGTGTACATTGGCAAGAGTGTTCAGAGGGGCCCCTCTGAACATCCTTCCACGCCAGCCAACTCCTCCTGCTAAACTGTATTCCCATTTCCAAGGTTACTGACTGACTTGGGCCTCCTTACACAATACTTCACAGGAACCAAATTCCAAATGGAGGAAATAAGTCCTCCTAGTTTCTCCAAGATAAAGCTTTTTTTATTATTGCTATTAATATTAAATATAGGTCTCATTCATACAGTGTATGAGTAGGATCGTCATTTGGACAATGTCCACAAGGACCAATTTTTAAAACCTGTTCTTGTGTTATGGCTGAATAGTCTAGTGATGTTTTGTCCTTTATTTTCAATATTTGATAAACATTTGACGTTGAAAACTTAGATGATAGATGCTTGTATATGAATGTGTTGTAATAAAGTGAGGTTTTCTTGATATATATTTATTAAAATGATCAAAATTCATTCAGATTTTCGTATTTTAATGACTATTGGCTGTTTCTCTTTTCTGTTGCTCATTCTCCTTTAAAAAAAACTCAAAGGGGCTAGAAACTGTCATGGACAGTGGCCACACAGGCGTTTCCAGAGTTAGAGAGTGCTTTTTGAGAAGCCCATCCAACAGGTGTTTTAGAATGGTCCTAGTTTGTAGGTTTAGATTTCTGTTGATTTAAGAGCATAGTGTTAATAAATGATGTGGTTGGTGTTGGATAAGGTTTTATCTTAAAGGATCTGAAGATTTTTTGGCTTTTGTGACGTTTCTGAAAAAAATAGCATAATGGGAAGCCATAAATACTGAATCCTAACTGATTCCTTTTGAACTGTGCGATTGTCAATTGACAGTTGTCATATATAAATGGTTAAAACAGCTGTGGAGGTATTCCATTTAATTGTGTATTATTGTTTTTCTTAGAGGCTAACATTTCATTTGATAAAAGAGGTGAGCTTGGAACTTCCCTGGGGGTCCAGTGGTTAAGACTCTGTGCTTCCATTGCAGGGGTGAGGCTTCAGTCCCTGGTGGGGGAAATAAGACCCTGCATGCCACGAGGTGCGGCCAAAAATATCTTTTTAAAGGGAGTGGGCAAGCTGGTTGGAAACTAATTTGCCAAAAGTAGCATTCTTATTATGAGCATACTACATCGTGGAAATTTGAATATGAAAGAAAGTTTTGTTTTTAAACCACCTCGCCTCCCCCAGCATTACCAGATAATTAATGGTGGCCAAAGCTGTGAAATGATGGAGTTGGTGATTTTCCAGAGAACCCACTAGTACTTCTCTGAAGGATGAGGCCTGCCTTTGAATCCAGCAGCATTAAAATGCATCATAGTTCGTAATCAAGTTTCTGAGTGTAGGACAGTTCCAGCATACTTGAATACTTTTTCTTTAAAGAAAAAATAATCCCTAAACATCCATCCAAATATCAAAAATGTTCCTAGTGTTGTTACGAAAGCATTATGGCCTCCTGTGTGATATCTACTTAAGAGATATTAAGTTAGATTTTCCTGAGTGGACAAGGCTCCCCTTCATTGTAAGTTAAGCCTGTGAATTGGGTTCTCTAGTTATATCCTCGGAAATGGGAAAAGCCAAGACCGCCCTGCACATTGCACTGCTGTCTCTCTACCTGGAAATAACACCTTTTCTTATTGCTCTGCTTTCTTTGCTTTAAGGAAAATCTCATAGGGCCAGAATCCAGACTTTTAAAACTTAAATGAGGGGAAATCTTCACTCAAGAAAATGGCCCAGCTCCCCGAAGTGTGCCTTTAATTGCTACTCCCCTAGGCACCTAGGTGCACGTCTTTAACCAAATCATTAACCTGAGCCTCTGGTCCTTCCTCTCTTCAAGTGGCTGATTTGTAGATGAGAGCCTGGCAAAGGCCCTTTAAAAGGGCAAAGGAATCATCATCTTATGCTTCGATTCTTAAAATCCTATTATTCTGTAGTTCACCTTGAAGGGGTCCTAGGGGTAAGATTGTAAGGACAGGAGCCTGGGGGGAAAGTAGGAAAACCTAAACCAGGTGAAAATAAAGACTAGTTGACAGCAATCAATAATTAGGGTCAAGCATCTTTGGCCTCATCTTTGAAGACAATGGAAATGTGGAACATCTTAACTGCTACTTTGTTACATAGATGCTGAAGCAAGTGAATGTAAGGTCTTTGCTTTTAGAGCTCATAGACAACTTCATCAAAGCAGGCTACCCACCCCTCCAAACGTGAACTTGTACTACAGCTTTCCTTGAGTACTTCCTTTATATCGAGAGCCAAGATCTTGCAGAAAACATGGGTGTTAAGAGGTGTCAAACTCACAATAAATATCAGACAGGAACATGAGGACATTTGCAATGCAGCTAAGCTTTTATACCCCTCAAACAAACTATGAGCAGAAAACGTTTCTGAAAATAATTAGTTGTTCAAATCCATTTTTATGACAGCCCCTGAAATTTGTAGTCATTGTATTTGTAGTGAAGTCACATTGCTGCCAGTTTTACTAGGCCTTTTCAAAAACAAGGATTTGGCATGGCATTAATAATGATGGTTTAAACTAGATGCAGAAATGTCCCATGAAGATAAGAATGAAATCAATATTTAAATAATAAAAGAGACAATATATATTTTCTAGGAATTCATTTTAAGATTGTTGTGTTTTGATTCTGTGGTTTAAAATAAATGCATTAAGGATCTTTTAAATTAACTACACGATGCCTCTGGTGCTTTCTTAGAGTTATAGTATAGCGAACAAGCAAGGTATAGTCTTTTCCCTTGGCTAAAACTTCTCCATTTTATGTGATGTAGCTACATAACCTGAGGTGAAACAGTTCCTAGTTTAGAGATTGTTTCCAGCCCTGTGTACTTGCCATGTTTTAGCTGGGAGAATTCACTTAGGAAAAGCACTTGCAAAGATGTAAGTTATGAACACTTGAATCTCGCATCCTGCCATAAAGTGCATCAGCAAGTGAGTTTAATAAAACATGCTGTTTAAAATAGTCTGTAATTTCCTGTTTCTGCATTTCCCTTCACTGTCTGTGACAGGCTGAAGAGCGATGACTAAACGGAGGGAATTTACACAAGCTAGTCTGGTGGTGTTTGCAAACCATCGCCATGAGATTCTTCTTCTTTGGTAAACAATTCTCTGGTGGGCTGTCTATGGCTGTTTTTTTTTCTCTTGGTGTTGGTCCAATTTGTTAATTTTTAAAATGCAAACCACTTATTCACAGCCTGGAAACACCTGCTTTTGACCGCAATGAAACTGATGGAACGTACGGAGATGAAATTAGTCATTTCTCATGAAAGTTCCCATATTTCTCAACGCCTTTCGAGGCAACTATTGCCTTGATTTGAAATTATGAAACCTTATAAGACACCATATCTTGGGGGGAGAACACACACAGAAAAGAACTTGCAGAGATGCAGGTTGCGACCTTGCTTCCTGCTGACATCCCAAGACAGTGGGTAAATAGCAGAACCTTGGGGAGGGGGGCTGGCTTTCAACAGACATTGCCACCGTCCAGGTCATTCATGGGAGCAGCTGAGTCCAGGCATCAGGTGTGATTCTCCACGACACTGATTGGTCTGCTCGCACCTGAACCCAGCCTGGATATTTCAAGACATGGTGCTTTTCTGCAGATGTCTTCTGAGACAACTGCAGGGTGCTAAGCTCAGTTCAGTTCAGATGTGACATAACCCTTGTATTTTGGCCATCTAGAAGCGTGCAGATCTCTCTGAAATGCACCTGGCACAGCGCCCTGGCATCTATACCATCCTCAAAACTCATACCACCCCTGTGTGCATAATAAGGAAAAGATGGAGAAGGACAGGCAGCAAGGCAAGGGATTTCAGCAACTGGTTGGGGAGTTGATCTCTGATAGAGTGGAGGGGACAAAGTCTGAGGAGGGCAGCCCTCTGCATGCACCGAGTATACTCACTTTCTTTAAGGAGCAGTCTAAAGATTAAAAAGGAAAGAAGGCAATTTTGGGGGGGGGGGGTCAAACCTCTTTATAAAGACAGGAAAAACCGTTTCAGGGACTAAAGGATTTCCTTATTTTCAAGAAGAGAGAAATGGCTTGTCTGTCCTTTCAGGGAGCTGGGAAGGGCTCTCATTGTTCTTCAAGTCGATGCTGTGCTTTGCAGACAACCCACCAAACTGTCTTTGTGAGTAGGTAGAGGCATTAGCTCATCTCTCCTGTTCCGTTAGGGCACAGGGGATGTGGGTTTCTCGTGAAACTGGAATGTAGCACAGGGTTAAGAGAGTGGGATTTGGAGTCAAACTCCCCGAACACAAATTCCAGCTCTGCTAATGTAATGCAATGTGGAAACTTGGCCTTGGCCAGCAAGCCATTTTACTTCCTAGTGCCTCACTTTTCTTGTCTGTAAAATGGGGTGGTATGCTATACCCACCTTGTCAGGTTGTCAGGATTCAAGACTTTCATATTAGGGAAGTGACTTGACTTTGCCTGGGCACACATTATGGATGTAAAATAGTAGTGAGCCTCCATAACTTCTCCACTAATGTGCCTGAATCCCTTGAAGGCTGGAGGTGACAGTACTAGGTCCTCTTTGGGGAAAGTAAAGTATTCTGCTCCTAGATTCTGTACAGCAAATTTGAAATGAAATAGGGGGATGGTGTCAAACCTTTGAACCCAGTCAAACCTGCGAACCCAGGACCCTTAGACAGCTAAGAAAGTAGTCATTGGTGTTCCTGAGATATTTTTAATATTTCAGAAGCTTATTGGAAATCATAAAGTTTCTAATAAGCAATTGTGCAGGAAATAGTCACATTGCTGTACCTTGTCAGATTTCTTTACCTTTGGTTAGAATTAAATCATCTCTGAGTTAACACAGATCAGACTGGGAAGAAATTCAAAACATGAAGGCATTATCTTTAATAAATACAATTTATTTTGAGGATAGAATCTTTTGGAACACTGGCTATGTGAAAGGAGTAAGAGGTATCCTTTACAAATGAAAAGATTAAAAACCACTAACCTCTGACTCAACCGAAGATCAAGTTTATCCAAACACTATATTGAATGATTCTCTTAGACCTGATTTTTACTCAGAAAAAAAATACAGTATTGAGTAAATAGATTTATCAATAGACCAAGCATTATTCCTCATGGTCCTATATCTGATCATGGAGGCCAAAGGAGAATTTTCTGTATAATTATAACGTTGAGGACGTGGCCTCAAAGTAGTTATAAAAAAACTACGCAAGTTTCCACTTACGAGACCTAAGTTTAAAGAGTTCAGCTATGGAGTGCTTGTCCCTACTTCAAAATCTCATATTTTCCCTATGTTGTCTATAAACTCAGAGTCTTAACTGATGACTTAAATGAAAATAGTATTACATATAAAAAAATTACATCTCTATCTCTCTCAGTGTTCCAAGAGTATATATTTTCCCCAAAGGCTAGGTATGCCTGTAGTGATGCTTGTTGATTGTTAGGACTGAAGTGACCACAAAAACTGAACCATATGGTTTGAGACACAGAAACTGGTGCCAGAATGAGAGAAGATGCAGTGTTGTGCCATGATGGCTCCAGAACTTCTCTGGGACAGATTCTCCTCCTACCCAGTCGGGCTCTAGGATCTCATAGGTGACAACCAGTAGCTGTCATTTGAGCCAGCAAACAGCTGCGAGGGGGCATGGGGAGGGGGTGGCCTGTCCAGGGAGATCCAGGCCAGCCAGCTCCAGACTCTTGTTCTCCCCATGACTGGCAACTCAGCAGCTGGAGTAAATTTTTAGTTTTTCAGTTAGTAGGATTCCTACCAATAAGGATGATCAATTAGAATTCTTAACTAGTCCAGCCTTAACCTAGTTGCTTTTAGCCCAGATGACAACGTGCAAGGGACGTGAAGCATAGGGTTGGAGGGCATGTATCTTTCTATCTGGAAATGGTACTAGTCCTACACAGGAAGGACCCATAAAGAAATCTTGGGGCCATGGTTCATCTGGGTGTTGTAATAGATGAGTGAATAGATAAAGGCTCAGAAGAACCCTGGGATGGAATTTGCAAGAACTGATTGATTTCCGGTTCTTACTGTCACTATAGAGCAGACAAGGTTTAACTCAATCCTTCTAAAATGGTGTAACTTCTTGTTTTCTTACAGTCTCTTGCATTGGTTTCTGATCAAATGACTGCTGTTTCTTAACCATAAAATTATAACCAACTTAATGCTAAGAGCTCTAGATTAGGAGTTAGGGGACAGGTTCTTGCCTGGCTTTAACTACTCCCTCTGCTACCCACTAGCTGTCTACCCATCTATAATACCCTAACTTTTCTGGGTCTTAATTTCCCATCTGTCAAATGATGAGGCTGCCCTCAAAGGGCCTGTAAGATAGATCTCTTCTGGCCTTAACATCAGGGACTCAAAACAACCAGAGAGCTTTCTGAAGATTTTCACTAGAATTTTGTACCGGCTCACTCCTTCCTTTCCCCCAGGATGCCCTTATTATTCGCCTCCCCGCCCCGTGAACCCAAGACATTGCTTTGGGATGTTTCTTAAAGAATAAATCTCTTGAGTTTTCCGGTCCAGATGATTGTTTTCTGCATATGGCTGCTAACCAATTGCCTGAAATACATTCCTGCAGATAACGCCACGCTCCCCCGCGGTGTCTCAGTACACATACCCTCCCCCTTCCCGGAGAGGTCTCTCCCCCCAACCCCCCATTAGCTCCACACTTGCGCAGCCAGCCAGGCACAGCCGCTCCGCCTGATGCAAAGATTGTCCTTCTCTTCAAGCAACCAGCCTGCCTGCACTACGCAGGCAGGAGACCGGAGAACCCTTTTCTCTCTCGTGTTTACGAGTAATAAAATAGCGGACTTTCCCCCTTCTTTTTATGAAGACAGTCCTTGCAGCTGTGACTGTAACTGTTGTTGGGTTGTTGTGTTTTTTTTTTCCATATGAGCCAAGATTATGGTCCCATAACCCAATTAGTGTCATACGGTGGTGGTCCAAGTGCTTCCCCTGCTCGAGTTTTAATTTGGGGATCCCCGGAGGCTCCACATCTGTAGCCGGCCTGTTCTTCCTCTCCCCTTATTTGCTCGAGGTTTATGGGAGGATTAGCTGTGTGGTCTGGGAGGCGGCTGCTTCCCTTTCATCCACACTGCTCTCGAGCCGCCGAGGAGCCTTTTACTTTTCATCCAGCCCTGGCACCTGGAGGCGGCAGCCGGGGCGACTGGAATGAATCAGTGGATGCCCGGCAGGCCCCGAGGGGCGCGGCCCTGCAAGCGTGGGGGAGGGGAGGACGCGGGGGAGGGGGGTGCCGCTTAGGAGTCGGCGTGGGGTGGGCGGGGGGCGGCTCACCACCCCGCCAGGCTGGGCCAAGCTGGGATCCAGAGCGCAGGTCGCCGAACACCTCCCCCCCCGCCACACACACACACACACACGCACACGCACACGCACACACCCCGCACACACACACACACACCCCGCCCCCACTCCCTGGCTGGCGAGGACTGGCGAGGGCTCGGGGCGCTCATTGTGCAGGCAGCTGGCACCAGCTGGGAAGGGGAATTAGCATAACAAAGAGCCAGAGCGAGCGCCGCGCGGCCCGGCGGGGGCTCTGCGCAGCGCCCCGGGCTCGGAGGAGCCGCGCTGTCAGCCAGCAGCCGCGCGACCCAGGCCGCCCGGGGGCCGGAGACCCTCGGGGTTGCGGGGCGGGACCCCAATGCCGGCATCCGCGCCCCCTCGCCAGGTCGGCCAGAATCCCGGCCTCCAGAGGAGGCAGCGAGGGTGGGTGTGAGTGTCGGCGACAGAGTGAGCGGGCGTGTGTGTGTGTGTGCGTGTGCGCGCGCGCGCGCGGGCACGGATGCTGCGGGCCCCTCTGGGTGTGCGCGTGGGCGTGCCTGTGACTCCGTCCGAGGCCACCTGCACCCCGGAGAGGCCCACTCGCTCCCTCCTCACCTAGGCCTCTTTGGTTTTTGCTTCCCTGGGGCGGAAAGGAGTCGCTGGTTCCCAATGCTGGCGGCCCGTGGAACCCTCTGGGGACCTTTTACAATCCCAACCACCACCACCACCCCCGGCCACTGCACCCCAGACTCGCTAATAACAGGCCCTCCAGGGCTCTCCAGCGCGGTCTCCCACCCGTCCTAGGGTGAGAACCAGGCAGACGCGCTGACCTGGCCTCCAGCCAGCGCCCGAGGAGGCGAAGGACGCCGAGCCCTGCATTTGGGGCCTCGAGCTTCGCCCTCGCCGGCTGAGGTCAAGTGCACAGTCCTCCCACGCTACCGCTCGGGTCTCAAGCTTCCGACTGGGCAACTTCATCGCCGTATTTGCATAGCATCCTTAGAGCTGCCCGTGGGAAGAAAAGTATCGGAAACTAGGCCTCCGTTAAGAGTCACGAAAGGTCAACAAAGCCGCAAATTCGGCCGACCGAACTGGAGCCCGGGACTGGGGGACTCGAGGCCCACGTTCTTGCCACTGGGACATTAAAAACAAACATAAATGTTTCATGCGCAGCAGAGCTCAGACTGACCAGCCAGGTCCCTGGAAGGACCTTGGGAGGACCGTGGGGAAGAGAGGACCCACGGCCCGAGATGGCTGACACAGACCGGAATACATCCCTAGAAGATGCCCAGGGCCTCTCCTCCAGGAGAGATGATTGCGCCACCTTCGACCTGACCGCCGCCTCCTCCGCTGGGCCCCGCCCGCGGTCCAGCCCCCTGCAGACCCCGGCTCCCAGCCCCCTTCCTACAGGAAGGGAAAAGGACTGCACAAGCCGTTCCCCGCCACCCAGGAGCTGTCGGCAGCTGCGCCGCCGGGGGCGGGGTGGGGTGGGGAGCGCCGCAGGCCGGAACCCAGGGACCCCGGAGCTCCGTCTCCGCGCCTCCATCTCCGGGCCTCGGCGCCAGAGCCTGGGTCGCGCCTCGCTGCCCTGCGCCCGCTCCTTGCTTGCGGGCGCCAGGCGTCTTTGAGGTTTCTCACGAATTCCGTGATCACAGTCCCTGGCCTCGGCTGCCTGCACAGCCCCCCAGGAGAGGAAGAGGAGGAGAACTGAAATGAGTTACGGGGGGCTCTACCAGTCCCAGATCCCCCGCCACCCGGAGGTGTGCGTTTCCAGGAGTGCAGCCTCCATCAGGCGCCTTAGCACCACCATACTCTAGAGCGGAAGAGGCCTCCGTCTCAAGCTGTCACTCGCCCTTCTCGCAGTCCAGGGAACCAAGGTCCAGGGAGGTGAAGTGAATCTCCAGGTTTCCCAGCCCTCTGACTGCCCGCTCAGCTTCGCTCAGCTGCACACCAAGGCTCTTTGATAGGCCAACCCGGGTGCTTACTTACCAGGCCCCTATTCTACAGTCAGAGCCCCAGTGCGCAGGAAAGGAGCGGCCCTAGGAATGCAGGCGGCAGCTTGCTCTTGGAGGTGCCCTGGAGAGGGAACAGTGTCGAAACCCTGGGCTTCTAGCCTGAGCGCCATCCCTTCTGAGTTCAGGAGTGTGGCAGGTGAACTGGTGGTCTGAAGGGGCTGCTGGTGTCTGATGTTATTATTATTAAGAGTTCAGAATTCTCCTAGGTTCTAACAACTGCATTCATTCTCAATAAATGGTTTCTTAATAATCATTTTAATTAGCAAAAAGGCTGTCTTATTAAAGCTAATTAAAGGCAATTTGGGAACCTTATTTTCATACAATCATAAAATTAGAGAAACAAGAGGCTGGAGAAAAGGGGAATGTCTCAGTCTTTCTGCACAAGGGTGCAGGGAGGAGCTGGCAAGGGAGACCCTAGTCCCAAGCCCGGACGGGAGTGCCCTGGGGGATGGGCAGGGACCCTTAGTCTTGCGGAGCCTCCTGATGTGCTGGAGGACAGCTTCTGGAAGAGAGCCTGTGTCCACATTCTCCAGCTGGAGTCCCAGAGTCCCCTAAGCCTCCCCCTCTGTCCCATAATTGGCCAGTTTTCTCTCTCTGCTGCTGCTACTGCTAAGTCGCTTCAGTCGTGTCCGACTCTGTGAACTGCCATTACAGCCCTAACTTACCCAGAATGAACTGCCATTACAGCCCTAACTTACCCCAGACCTCACTCCTTCTCAAAAGCTCCCCATCTGTCCCCAGGCATTCCCTCCCGTCCATTCTGTGGCTGATTGTCCAGAATCACCAGGCTACCAATTTTCTCCCCTTCTCAGGCCTCTCAACACCCTCCAGATCTCAGCCCAGGCCGTTTCCCCAACCCCACCTTCTACTCCAGCCACTTTGTCTCCTCAGTATTCTCCCCCGCTGACCTGTGCCTTCTCATCTCAAAACCATCACCCCAGCTTCTCCTTTAGCCTGGGGTAACCTTGCTCCGTATCCTCTTATGCAAAGAGTAACTTCCCTTCAAGGCCAATTCAAGGTCCACATTTTGTATGAAATCTTTCCAAGCTGTTACAAGCTGGTCCACGATGTATGAAATGTAACATCCTCTCCCCCATCTATAATGACTTTTCAACTAGAATCTTTTTAAATTATAAAGTAGGAATTAAACGGGGTTTTAGCATTAGTGACCTCAGTTACACTCCTGGCTCTCCATAAATTTGGGAAGTGGTTTAAAGGGCACATCCTCACTATAAATATTTTGTGTCTAGAAGATGGCTTGACTTTCCTGAGCTCTGGTTTCCTCATGAGGAAATGTGTGTGTGTGCTACTTCACTTCATTCACGTCCAACTCCTTGACACCCTATGGACTGTAGCCCACCGGGCTCCTCTGTCCATGGGATTCTCCAGGCAAACATACTGGAGTGGGTTGCCATGCCCTCCTCCAGCATGAGTAAATGAGGCTAATAGTAATGCCTACACTACCACGTTGTGTGCATTAGTCACTCAGTTGTGTCCGACTCTTTGCAACCCCATGGACTATAGCCCGCCAGGCTCCTCTGTCCATGGAATTTTCCAGGCAGGGATACTGGAGTGGGTTGCCATTGCCTTCTCCAGGGGACCTTCCCAACCAGGGATTGAACCTGGGTCTCCTGCATTGCAGGCAGATGCTTTACCATATGAGCTACTAGGGAAGTCTGTACCAGTTTGTGGGATATGTAAATAGATAAGGATGTAAGTCATTTTACACAGTGTAGGCATGTGGTGCAAATAGCTCTGTGATCATTGTCCTTGTTGATGTGGGACGAAATTCGAGGGATTCCCTGGCTGCCTGAGCTCCTGCCAGCCTCGTCTCTAGGGGTTTCAGTGCCTCAGAGCCTCCCTTTCATCCCTTCTCTCCAGGGTTCCTTCCAAACCTTGGAATAGGACTCTTCTCTGGGGACCACAGGACAGCTGTTTGTGGGCACATACTTCCTACGAGCGTCTAGTGTCAGAACTCAGCACAAGAAAACGCTAGACGTAAGGTCATCTTGCTTTCTTGCTCTAAGTTGCTCAGCCACCATATTCAGCAATCCTTTCTATAAATGAACTCATTCTGACAGTTAAAAAGAGCTCTCCAGTATATGCTACCGTAACAGAGACAATTCTTGCCTGTGCTTGAAAATGTAGCTTGGGATATCTGCAGATTTTGCACAGCAGACCTTGCACCTGTCCTTATCTGTTGCTTAGGCTGCAGGACAGGGAGTGGCTGTGGATCAGCCAGAGCCTCCCCTGCTGTTCACCCCTGAGCATCCTTTCCGTGAAGTCTTAACCGTGGCAGAACTGACCACGGAGGACGGACAATGAGCAGATCACAACGTGCTAGCGTTTAGCCGCCTGTTCTCCAAACAACTGTCTAAGTAGGAACTCTGCCTTGACAATAACTATTCTCCCCAGACCTTATGTTTATTCAGTTCAGTTCAGTCGCTCAGTCGTGTCCGACTCTTTGCGACCCCATGAATTGCAGCACACCAGGCCTTTAATGTCTCCTTAACCAGAAGGAAGCGCGAACCTATGACATTCTGATTCTGATCAGCAGCACACGTTCACCTACCAGGGGCTGTACTCACAGCCGAAGCAGCACACAGATTAGCCAGCAGTCTGCTGCATATCAGACACGCTATATATTTTCTTCATCTCAGCCAAGAAAGGGACTCATTTCCCATGCCCGAGCATCAGTGGCTATGTGAGCCCCACCACAGCTTCCGATGGGGCTGGGACTAGCTTGACATGGATGATTAAAGCCCCGTGTTATACAGCAGTGGCTGTGTTTGCAAGGAGATGGAGGAAACCTCACAGGACCCCTGGGGCAGGACACAACACTGCTCCTCAGAAAATTCCCTTTAAAAAAGTTGTCATGAAATCCAATTAACCAGCTGGAAGGCCGGCATGGGCAGCCCTCCTCAAGGTTAATAAATAATAGAACACGCCCTGCATTGGAAGGGGTATCTCTCTTCTCTGAGCTCAAAGGCTGTGACAAGCCCTCCCAGCAGGAAGAAATGGCTACCACCCCTACCACCACGCCCTCCCCCAGTCCTTGAAACCCCAATGGGTCCAGCAGGGAGGGTCCCCTAGACAGAGGCCCCAGCATCCCCGGTGTGGGGAGGGGGCATCTCCTCCCTCTCCTACACGACAAGCCACAAGTTCATCAATCCAGCCCTGAGAGTGAGGGAATAAGGGCGCTCGTCTTGAGAGGATCCAGCATAGGAATGGGTGTCCTGAGCTCTTGTTCTAGTTCAGGTTGGGCCCATTCTCTGTTCTGAGGAGGCTCCTAACCCCAGCTGAACTTCACAGTGAGGCCTGTGAGGGGGCCATAGTAGACCCTTCCTTGCTGGTCCTCTCTCCAAAGCCAACCAGCCTGGACGGGGTCTTCGCTTCACTTTTGCTGGACCAACACTCTTCCATAGAAATATAATTCAAACCAGGTGCGTGATGTTAAATTTTCTAGTGGCCACATTAGAAAAAATTTTTTCTAGTTTTCAAAGAAATGAAGAAGTGAAGTGAAGTCACTCAGTCATGTCTCTTTTTGACCCTGTGGACTGTAGCCTACCAGGCTGCTCCGTCCATGGGATTCTCCAGGCAAGAATGGAGTGTGTTGCCCTTTCCTTCTCCAGGGGATCTTCCCGACCCAGGGATTGAACCTGGGTCTCCTGCATTGCAGGCAGACACTTTACCCTCTGAGCCACCAGGGAAGCCCTCAAAGAAATGGGTGACACTAATTTTAATAATATAGTTTATTTAACCCAACATGTGCCAAACATTATCACTTCAACATGTGCTCTGACTCTTTGCAACCCTGTGGACTGTAGCCCACCAGGCTTCTCTGTCCATGGAATTTTTCAGGCATGAATACTGCAGTGGGTTGCCATTTCCTTCTCCAGCGGGTCTTCCTAACCCACAAATCCAACCCAGGTCCCCTGCATTGTAGGTGGATTCTTTACCACTAGCACCACCTGGGAAGCCCTCAAGATGTAATCCATATAAAAATAATGAATATTGCATATTCTTTTTTTTTGTGTATTAAGTCTTCGAAGTCTGGTGCATATTTTACACAACACATACCACTTGGGACAAGACACATTTCAGAGGCTCAATAGTCACATGTGTCTAGTGGCTACCATCAGTTCAGTTCAGTCACTCAGTCGTGTCCGACTCTTTGCAACCCCATGGACTGCAGCACGCTAGGACTCCCTATCCATCACCAACTCCCAGAGTTTACTCAAACTCATGCCCATTGAGTTGGTGATGCCATCCAACCATCTCATCCTCTGTCGTCCCCTTCTCCTCCCCTCAATCTTTCCCAGCATCAGGATCTTTTCCAATGAGTCAGTTCTTCACATCAGGTGGCCAAAGAAAGTATTGGCGTTTCAGCTTCAGCATCAGTCCTTCCAGTGAACACCCAGGACTGATCTCCTTTAGGATGGACTGGTTGGATCTCCTGGCAGTCCAAGGGTCTCTCAAGAGTCTTCTCCAACACCACAGTTCAAAAGCATCAATTCTTCGGCACTCAGCTTTCTTCATCGTCCAACTCTCACATCCATACATGACCCCTGGAAAAACCATAGCCTTGACTAGACGGACTTTTGATGGCAAAGAATGTCTGTTTTTTAATATGCTATCTAGTTTTGTCATAGCTTTTCTTCCAAGGAAGAAGCGTCTTTTAATTTCATGGCTGTGGTCACCATCTGCGGTGATCTTGGAGCCCAAGTGACTACCATATTGGACTGTAATACTGTGTCCTTGGGCCAAGGCCTGGCTGTGGGTCTAAGCCTGGATCCTGCTGATCCCTTGTACAAGGAATTATGAATCTCCCACCTGGCTCACCATTACATCCCTTTTCGTGGCATCATATTCATGCTTCCTGAGGACCTCCAGCCTAGCTCTCTAGTTCAAGGCCATGGGACCACAGAAAAGCATTGAAAGCTCTGCCACTCTCAGCATTTCCAATGAAAACTCCCAGCACTGGAGGGTTGACGTCTTGGGATGGCCTGGCTCTGGTCCATTCCCTCCCCCCATCAACCCTACTCCCCAGGCAGGGAGGTATGAGCTATCCTAGCGTGAATAGAACCAGGACTGGCCAGGCAGGGGATGGGAAGGGGCTGCAGACAGCCGTGTTCATGGGGTGGCAAGGGCCCCTGCCTGTTAGGAGCCAAGTGGTCTTTAATCCTCTGTGCTACCAGAGAGGCAGGATGTGGGTGGCAAGTAAAGTCTTGTCAGGGAAAATACTGGCAGGAAGGTAAGCCACATGCCCGAGTGACTGCCAACTCTACCACACCCCTCCTTTGAAGTCGTGCCTTGGTGCCATGCAGGCCAGGTCAAGCCTGTGACAGACAGCCCTCCCCGGGTGAGTCTAACCGGATGAGAATGTGTCTGTCCTAACTTCTAATCAGGGTGCATGTGCCTGTCTCTGCATCCCCCCAGACTGTGAATATCCCAGGGGAATGAGTCCCGGGTTCATATGTTCTGAGCCCCAAATTTCGACACGTATTCTGAGAAATAGGAACGTGATGGAGAGGACCACAGGGCTGGGACAGATGGCACTGTACTCACCAAGTCTGCCCTCCCTCCCGATTGTTCTCTGCCACCTTGTGGAACAGAGCTGGGTGGGTGACCATGTGGCTGACTGTGCCCATGTCAACATGTTAAGTGGAGGGATGTGAGGGTTACAAGGAGAAGGCAGCTTGGATGGAAATGATGTTCACAGGCCTAGACTGTGGAACGTGACGCAGCCTCGCTGAAGCCCCAGGAATGGGTAAAGGGCCAGCTGTCAGTAAGGGAACACAGGTAGGGTTCACCTCTCATACCAGGAATTCAGTGAGTTCTGGCTGCAGGTCACTACGAGCCCCTAGATGTTAGGAAAGGAGAAAGTAAGCCAGTTAATTGAGCTCTCACATTTATAAAACATTTTGTGGTTTATAAAACCTTTTACTTCAATTATGGTATAATTCTCCTAACAATCCTATAAGGTTGCTAGGGCAGGTAGTATTATCTTTATTTTACAGATAAGAAAACTGTGGCTCAGTAGAGCAAAAGACTCCTTCCAGGGGCAGTGCCAAGATAAACCGGCAGACAGGCCTTTTCAGCATTGAATTCTCCAAAATCATCACCCATGGAGATCTTAGAGCAGTGTTCTTAAAATGTGAGGATTTTAGTTTTGGGGAGGAATCTGGTTAAAACTTTGAATCTCCTCACTGAAAATATGGACTTTAAATGGTCCACAACCCCCTCGAAATTTTACAGAACATATTATATGTCTGTTATGGGGCAGGAGGCAAGGAGAAACAGGATCAGAGTTTTAACAGAGTCTATGATGTCCAAAAGGTTAAGAATTAGAGAGCTATTCCAACGCCTTTATTTAGCAGATAAGGAAACTGAAGCTCAAAGAGGGCCAGTGAGGTACCTGAGATGACTCCACCTCAGTGCGGAGAGGAAACATCTGAGTCGGGCTGCTCTTTTCACTGTTCACCAAACTAACGAGGTGTACGGGGACCTGAGCTGCTCGCGGATCCAGGAAATCCCAGCTTGGGAAGCCAGACAAAGACTAAGAATGGACGTGTCATCCCAGCTCTGCCCTTGGCCGCTACACACTCGGGGCCACGACTCTACCTCTCTGGACCTCATTTTCCCCTTCTGAACCATAGAGAGAAGGTTCAGGAGGCAGAACCATCCCTCTACTCTTTACTTCTGAGGATCCGTGTGAAGATACAAAAGCAGAAAATGTGATGGAGCGCCCGAGATGTGGGACGGCGGGGGGAAGGACAGAAGGAAGCCAGTGGATGTGGACCCCAGTTGAAGAGGCCAGGGCCAGGCACTGGATAAATGAGATGGGCTTGCTTTAGAGTCCCACTTCATTCCGTGCCTTCACTGGTGGCTCAGACGATAAAGAATCTACCTGCCAATGCAGGAGACCTGGATTTGACCCCTGGGTTGGGAGGATCCCCTGGAAAAGAGGGAATGGCAACCCACTCCAGGATTCTTGCCTAGAGAATCCCATGGACAGAAGAGCCTGGCAGCGCTACAGTCCATGGGAGTCACAAAGAGTTGGACACGACTGAGCAACTAACACTTTCATTCCCTGGAGCTAAATTTCCCCCGAGATGAGCCCCTTTCCTCATACTGTGTAGCCATATTCTCCTCAAACTTTGCCCCTGTATCATCTGAAATAACATACTCCTTCTTTGTAAAATAAATTTAAAAAAAAATCTGAAATTTTCTCCATCTGGTTTAAGTATAATGAGATTTATTATGGACATTGGGAGGACTGAAAAAATAGACTCCAGCTGAGTTTCTAGGACAACTCCCAGAGCCACACTGTAGACCTGGCGGTCACAGGAGCCGCTGCCTCCAACCCGCAGTGGGCCTGCAGCAATCTGGTACCAGCAAAAAGGATGACCCCTGCTACATCCTGTCTTTAGGTAACACTGTTCTCAAGAAAAAGTGCATCTGACTGGTGGAACTTAAATCCCTTATCTGCCTTCTCACAGCAAGGGAAACTGGAAAATGAGCAGTTTCATTTTGTTTTTCTTCCCTTGGGAAGGTGGGGTATATACCCTGAAGAACTGTCAGAATATCGAGAGGGTGTCTCAAAGATCTGAGCAACCACGGATAACGTACATCTTTGATAGTGCCCCTTGGGAAGCAGAGGACATAGTCCCAAGAGGTTTGCTACGAGAATTAAGTTTTTTGAGGTCTCTCATTTTAATTTGAATATTTTTTGAAAATTCATGAAACTTCTGTATTATATGCGTATATATCTCAATCTATCTATTGATACAGACATAAGTATGTATATATGCTGACAGAGCACACATATATACTCCTAAGTATACACACACACGCTTCCCTCATAGCTCCATTGGTAAACAATCTGTCTGCAATGCAGGAGACCCAGGTTTGATTACTGGGTCGGCAAGATCCCCTGGAGAAGGAAATGGCACCCCACTTCAGTATTCTTGCCTGGAGAATCCCATGGACACAGCAGTCTGGTGGGCTACAGTCCACAGGGTTCACTTGAGTTCAGTTCAGTCGCTCAGTCGTGTCCGACTCTTTTCAAGCCCATGAACCACAGCATGCCAGGCCTCCCTGTCCATCACCAACTCCCAGAGTCCACCCAACCTCATGTCCATTGAGTCAGTGATGCCCTCCAACCATCTCATCCTCTGTTGTCCCCTTCTCCTCCTGCCTTCAATCTTTCCCAACATTGGGGTCTTTTCAAATGAGTCAGCTCTTCGCATCAGGTGGCCAAAGTATTAGAGTTTCAGCTTCAACATCAGTCCTTCCAATGAACATCCAGGACTGATTTTCTTTAGGATGGACTGGTTGGATCTCCTTACAGTCCAAGGGACTCTCAAGAGTCTTCTTCAACACCACAGTTCAAAAGGATCAATTCTTTGGTGCTCAGTTTTCTTTATAGTCCAGCTCTCACATCCATACATGACTACTGGAAAGAGTCAGACATGACTCAAGTGACTTAACACACACACACACTACATATATATATATATATATATATATATATATATATATAAAATAATCATGTTTCTGTAAAAATCATCAGATAGAATTAAGGTGCTGAGGAGGATATTTGAAGCTAATGTTCTGGTTTTCTTAAAATCTCAACTGCCCACACACCTAGAGCCTTAAAGATTTTAGGAAGGGATGGTAGCAAAATGTCCTGGTTTATCTGGAACAGGCCTGGTTCATGCTTGTGGGCCCAGCATAACCTTTAGTAACCTCCCTTCCCCTCTCCACAGCGTCCCCATTTCGATGAGGAATGATAAGCCATCTCATTCTTGGGGGACACTGGACAGGTCTCTGGCCTCTAGCGTGTGCTGACAGAGACGTCATTGCAGCCTGCCCCAGAGATCCCAGCAGCTGGTTTGGAATCCCTTGGGGAAAACTTGTCGGTCAGTCGATTCGTCTTCATTCTCCTGCTGTCAGATGCTGGACACCCAGGCCCTGCCTCACCACCCCGAGCCAGTCAACTCGAGAACCCCGGGGAGGTGGGCTTCTGACTCCTGCTCCCTAAGAGCTAAGGCTGCAGCTCACACTCACACTCAGTCTGTTGTTCTATTGTCCTCGCCAAGCCATGGCCATTCAGCTGCTCAAAACTGCCTTCTGTAGGAACCATCCCTAACCCCATCTCACTGTAAGTGTAATTCCCTTACATAGTATTACTAAATGTAATTCCTTTAGCATGTCCTCACTTCGTGCAAAATTCACTGGAGCCTGTTTTCATGCTAATCTGATATGAGTTTCAAATGTGTTTCATTTGCTACAGTCCTGCCTCCCCAATCAGACTGGAGACTCGGTCAGGAGCTGTCTACGGGGAGATCCCTGCATTCAAGGATTGAGTTTTTCCCAGTGAAACTGAGGTTCCCTGAGAGCAACAAACTGTCTCTCCTATTAGATAGGTGCTCCCAAAGACCCGAATCCTGTAATCTGGAAGATAAAGATTTCATCTCCTCCTGGTGCAGCCTTCTATGTCTGAAGTTAGCTCCCAAGATTCTGGGGTAGTTATAAGCACGAAGCTCCTTCTCCTAACTCCTCGCCCACTTGGGCTGGGTGCAGGAGTGAGATTTGTCCCTGAGACTCCTGCTCAAAGCAGTTCTGATTTTTCCAGCCTGCCTGGGCCCCCAGGCTGCAGAGCGGACTCCTTGCTTAATGAAGCGCGTTCTCCATCTGTGGTCTGGCCCTCCTGGCAGCTCCAGCTGCCTGGGGCCTGGCTTTGGGGAAAGCAGTAAAGAAGTTCCCTCATCCCTGGCCCCCCACCCCCCCAAGTACACACCAGGGGATACACTCCTTCACAAGCCAGCACTACCCCACCCATTTTAGGCTAATGAGATCCAGAGCCCACACCAGGGCTGCTCTGACTGGTTTGACCTATTTAATGAAAACAGCAGCTTCCAAAAATGGAGGCTGTGCTCCAAGGCTCTGCCCAGGGCCACAGAGACAGACTCGGGCGTCTCTGGCCAAGCTCGGACTTTGGCATTCCTTCTCAGTCCCTGACTTTCTTCTCTCCCCTCCCTCCTTTCCTCTCCTCTGTTTTCCAACATCTGTGTCCAGAAAGGAAGAAAAACCCTGTTTGGACTGGCCTCCTTCCATCTGTCATTTTTTTCCCCCCTTTCAAACGTCTTGTCTAAAGCAGAGTCAGTTACATAAACATTCCACCTCTTTCCATAAATTGGCCGCAGTTTCTGAACAATAGAGTTACTGTGAAGGGGAAGAGAGAGCCCAAGGCCACACCCCACAAGTGCTGGTCCCCCAGCCAAATAGAACCAGAGACTTATTCTTTGAAAGAACCAAAGAGGAAATCCAGAATCTTCAGGCGAGAGCTCTTCTGTTGTGCTTGGAACCGTTGCTTCACCAAACCCCCTCTTGCCCTGCCCCTCCCTCTGCCATCCTTCCATCTCTTTAGCTACAAGCTGTTTGAGCGGCTGCCCGATTTCTGTTTTTTTCCTCAACGGCCTGACAGTGTGCGTCAGTGTGCATCCCTGTCCTTAGGGCAGAGTGTGTGGATGATGGACTTGGTGGCGGTGTGTGTGTGTGTGTTTCTGGCATGATTTTTGGAGGCACGCCCTGAAGATTTCGTTGCCTTTTTCTTTAAATAGAAACAGTTGGACCTCACTAATTCAGACCAGTTGGAGAACAGTCTGGAGGGGAAGCAAAAAAGTCTGACTCTAACATAACACGTTGAAATGTAGGCTGTCTTATTTCTCCCAAGTTCATTGAGTTACTGGAACTGGACTAGCCACACTGGCAGATACGGTCCTGCTAGACCTGCTTCGTGTATCGATGGGGTTTGTTATCAGCATCCTCTTGAATACGTAATTAAATCTGAGGGTTGCTCAGGGTGTGAAAACACATTGTTTCGTAATAGGTCAAATATCCTCAACATGAGTAGCACTTCTCATTGGCTTAGTAAACTGTCTTATTAGCCAGGCTGTGTGCTCTTTAAGGACAAGTTCCATATCTTATACATTTGGTACCCAGGGCCTATTGCAGCTCCCACTAAATGTGCAAAACATGAATTAAATAGTGGATGGATGAATGGGTGGATGGAGGGATAGACTGATAAGACGAATGAGGCAGGAATGGGGGTGTGGGGAAGGAGCCTTAGTAGGAATGTCTGTAGGAAACTTACAGTGGCCTCACTGGATGTGTGGGAGAAGTAGCAGAGATCTACGTCCGAGCAAAAGCGAGTAACTGCTCCTTCAGCAAATGGCAGGAGATGGTGAAGGCAGAGATGGTTGGGGATGCGGCTGCAGCCGTGAGTGAATTCTGAGAATTCAGGGGAAGCAGAGGTAAGGAAGGCTAGGATGGAAGGCGATGGGTGGGCGCAGTGTAATCATGCCAATGGGATCTGTGATTACAGAGCGGGTCTGGGGCTGGAGGAAGACGTGGGTGGGCAAAGGTGAAAAGAGATTAGTTTTGAGTAAACAAAGTTCGGGGGATGCTATATCACTTAAGATGCTTTTTGACTACAAGTAGCAGTTAAGCTCAGCTGGCTTACATCAGTGGTTCTCAACAGGGGATGATTTGATCCCCTAGGGAACATTTGGCACTGTTTGGAGTCTTTGGTTTTCACAGCTGGGACTGGGGCAGGGTGGGGGCTACTACTAGGATCTAGAAGGTGGAAGCCAGGGGTGCTGCTCAATATTCTACAATGTATAAGGACGGCCACCCACAATGAAGGATTATGTGGCCCAAAATGTCAGTAGTGTTGTTGAGAAGCTCTGGCTTAAACCATTTATTGTCCCATACCACAAGCAGTTCTAGATCGGTTATTCTGTTCTCTCCATCCTTAGGCTTTGCCTCTGCCATTTATAGGGCCTGTGTTCTCTCTGGGCCACAAGAGCCTACAATGACTCCAACGTTACATCTTCACCCAAGAGCATCCTTCTGTCCCTTTTTAAAGCTCACCTTCCCTTCTTGTCTCACAAGCCTTGTACCCCATGCTGACTCCTGTTTCAGTCCTGGGCAAGGGGATTCCCCTGAATCCCTGGTTTTAAATTAATTGTGATTTGTCACCCCTATGCCCCTCACCCACACACTGGTACTGGGGTCTGAAACCTGAAGGCAATTTATAGTTTAGAAAATATTGTGTCTTCCAGAGAGGAGAAAGTGTGCCGAATAGTTCATGACAAAATCTCCCTGGTTTACTGGGCTCCTAAAACTGAGAAGGGCGTCCCTGATAGCTCAGTTGGTAAAGAGTCCACCTGCAATGCTGGAGACTCCAGTTTGATTCCTGGGTCTGGAAGATCCCCTGGAGAAGGGATAGGCTACCCACTCCAGTATTCTAGCCTGAAGAATTCCATGGACTGTATAGTCCATGGGGGTCACAAAGAGTCTGACAAGACTAAGCGACTTTCACTTTTCTACTTCACTTTCTAAAACTCAGAAATGTGCTCCTGGCCCGCAAGGCTGTAGCTTGCCACTCACCTATCCACTTTGTATCCTCCACTCCCTAAATCATTCATTCCATAAACGGTAGATGTTACAGAACGCCTTCTCCCTGTGCTAGGGGTGAAACAGATATGGTTGCTGCTGGCCCAGAGCCTTTGCTCTTGTAAGGGAGATATTGATCAAAGAATCTCACGGAGGATGTGCAGTTGCAGACAGAGATACACTATGGTTTAAGAGTATCTGGAGCTGTGACAGCATTTGACAGAAGATCATACAGGGAGGATGGGGGAGAATCACATCCGAAGAATGAATAAAAATTGATTAGGTGAAAGATAGGGAACAAAGGAGATTTTCCTGGGAAGATGAGCACTTGTGTATGTCCCTCTGTTGGGAAGAGCACAGCTCAGTCCCGGAACTGACAAATGGCAGTGGAGGGCAGAGCAGAGATCCAGGGGAGGGTGGCCCAGATTTTGAGAGGTTAGGCAAGGGCTGGATCTCCTGTGGTCTTGTATTACATGCTAAGTATTCTAGTCTTGAGCTTAAGGACACAGAAATGTCATCTGAGTGCTCTCCTGCGCTGATGGCAGTCTGAAGAAGGGACTGGAGAGAATCCAGTGAGGTTTGGGAAGATGGGGAACAGCAGGGCTGAAGGCTGAGGAGTGTTGGTGGCTTGAGCCAGGCTGGTAGTGAGGGTGAAGAAAAGTTGTTAGATTAGGGAGATATCTAAGAGAGAAAATTAACAGAATTTGTTGTGGATCGGGGGAGAGAAGAAAGGGTTACAGATGAGTTCTAAGTTTCTGGATTGTGAAAATGGTAGGAAGGTGGAGCCGTTTACTGAGAAAGAAAACACTGGAAAAGGAGCAGACTTGTGGGAAAATTAGCGTTCAGCTCTGGTCATGGTGAGATGGCGGTTCCCTTGAGACCTCCAAGTGGTGATGATGAGTAGGCATTTGGAATATGGCTCCAGAGATCAGAGGAGAAGACTGGGATGGAAATATAAGTGTAGGAGATATCAGCATACAGATGGTGTAGTGGTTGTCTATTGATGAGTAACAAATTACCTCAACTCTGAGTGACTTAGAACAACAGCAGTCATTTATTATCTCTTATGGTTTGGGTCTGTTGGGACTTTGGACAGGGTACAGAGGGGATGACTTAACTCTGTTCTACAATGTCTGAGGTCTCAGCTGGAATTCTCCATGGCTGGGAGCTGGGAGCTGGAATTATCTGATGTTGATGTTGGCTCTTGGCTGAGACCTTAGCTTAGCTGTTGGCTGTAACACCCACATGTGGCTTCTCCATGTGGCCTGGGCTTCCTCACAAGGGGATGGATTGGTCCTAAAAGCAAAAATCCCAAGAGAGAGAGCCAGGTGGAAATTGTATCATTTACATGACCAAACCTTAGAAGTCATATATACTATCACTCTCACCATACTTTGTTGGCCCAAGAAGGCATAAGCTGCCACCTGGATTCAAGGGGAGGGAACTCAGATCCCACTTTTTGGTGGAAGAGTGTCAGTTACATTGTAAGAAGAGTATGTGGGATGGGATAAATATAAAAATGTATCTATCCTTGGACTATACGATCTGTCACAGATGAGAATTGAAGGTAATGAATAAGATGTCCCAAGGAAAGAGAACCTAGATGAGAAAAGAGCCTAGAATAGAGGCTTAGAGTCATCCCCGCCCCCCATGTCAGTATGCAGAAGACGAGTCTACAAGAGAGACAGAGAAAGGGCAGAAAAGGAGGTAGGAGGAGAGTATGGCATCACAGAAGCCAACGGAAGACAGTTCATTCACTCATTCATCAGACTTCATCAAGTATCTTCTATGCCAGCCTGTACTGGGGGCTGGACTGTAGTGGTGAATGCAAAATTCCCTGACTTCATGACGATTACATTCTAGGAGAGAAATATCTAGTTGAGGACTGAAAAAAACGTGCCTGGATGTAGTGACATGAAGGTCAGTGGCGACTCTTTTGAGTATGGTGTTATTTGGAAGCCAGACTGGGGAGGTGAAGATAGCTCCAGGTCTCTGGAGGTAAAGATGGCTGCCACAGAACCCCAGCCTGGGCGTAGCATCCTCTCTATAGCTTGTCCTGTTGTCAGTCTGGGTGTCTGTGTTGGCTCTTCATGCCCAGGGACTCAGAAGTTGGGAGGGGTTGAAGCTCTACTGAAACTGGAAAGGAACCTGGATGAATTTTTCCTGGGTTCCACACACTGTTTTTTGGGAGGGAACTGAGAGAACGTACTGCCTTCTGCAACCCCTGCCGCAAACCCTTAGCCAACAGCTCTCTTATCTTGCTTCCTGTCACAGGTTTTTCCCTGGATGGTCTTTGGGGACTGCCTGGCCCCATTCTGAACCCAAAGCCCAGACTCCAGCCCTACTGGTTTCCTCACAGGCTATGCCTGGTCATTCCTTTGTGATGTCTGGACTCCCTTCTCTCCCTCCCTCTTTCCTTCTTTCTATCCCTCTCCCCATGAGGCCCAGTTCAATACTCCTTCTCTAAGGAGAAGCACCCACTCCAGCCTTCAGGGATCCCCTTACCCACTGTCCTGAAGCTTGGCACTGCACCTGGTGTGGTTCTGACCAGCCCATGACGTGTGTGTCCTATTTAGTCTCCCCAGACTACATGCAACCTCCTTGAAAGAGGACTAGGATCGAGATGTTCCCTATGTCTTCACAGAGACCCTGAGCAGAGCTCAGCATTGAGCTAAGCAAACAACAGGGGACCAATATTTGTTGCATCCATTGAATCAATCAGTGCAGAGCCTCCCTGTGGCCTCCCATACTTGCCCGGAGTACACATCCTTTGAGCTTGTAGCAGTAACTGAATCCAGGAAAGGGATCTGGGTGATTTTTCAGGAATCTGCTTCCAGAACTCGTGGGGGATAAGCAGCCGAAGAGACCCTTTTTATACCTATGAAGCTTCTATCCGGGGAGAGGGGCTGGAGGATATGGTTCCCCAATCCCCAGAAGCGTTCTTACATCAGGTAGGCAAAATACATGAACTCACAGCCACAGCTGAGCAAGTCCATTTAGGTACAGTGAATAAATACAGAATAAAGGTTTAGCTGAGGCAGGGTATTTTTTCCAAGTGACATGTCTTAAATTTGAAGTCAGTGAAATACAAAGCATCACTTGCTAGCTGTATTGCATTGTGCAAATTGCACAACCTTTCTGAGCTTCAGTTTTCCAATCTTTAAAATGGAATAATAATTCACACCACAAGGGATTGTTAGAAAACATGAACGAGATAATGGATGGTCAATTCTCATTGTTTGTGGGGTTCTATCTTTGCAAATTCAACCTACTCACTCAAATGTATTTGTAAACCTAAAATCAATATTTGCTGTGTATTCAAGATCATTCCTGGACATGCATAAAGATGCATAAATTTTGAGTCAGCTGATATGCACATTTGCAGCTGAGGCCAAATAAGGCATGCTCTGCCTTCTTTTTCCTCTCTCATACTGTAAACAAGTGTCTGCTTTGTGGCTTATTTAGTGCCATGTTTTTGGCATTTTTGTGCTTTTTGTTGACAATTTCGCTGTTTAAAATGGCCCCCAAGCACAGCGCTGAAGCGCCGCCTCCAGCACAAGACGGCTGTGATGTGCCTCACAAAGAAAAGACATGGGTTAGATGAACTTCACTCAGGCGTGAGTTATAGTGCTGTTGGCTGTGCGTCCAATGTTAATGAATCAAAAATACATATTAAATAAACACATAAAACAAGGTCGTGTATTGATTGGTTGATGAAAATGTTGTAGCCAGAGACCCACAGGAACCTACCACCATATTTCCCCCGGGAGTGATGGTTCAGTGTTTGCTAATTCGAGGTTCAGAGCAGCTTTACAAATGAAATGACCACCAACACTGAGAATGGACAATGGACAAGCGTCTGGTGTAGACAAGCGTTCTGGAAGCGTGGACTCCAAGCCTCAGTGAGAAGAGGGCAGGAAGCACTCCAGCTAGTTTATTGCCAAAGTTGTTCATGCTTTGCCAAGAAGTTGGTTTCTAAGAAGGTCAAAAATATGTTTTTGCCTGTCCCCGCCCTTCTCTTCTGGCAGAGGCAGTATTGCAACAATGGGATATAACCAGCCCTTATAGCTCTATCTGGTGCCGCACATCATGTCCTTGTTAATAGGTTTCTGTCTTATTCCTTTTCTAGCATGGGATGCCTCACGTTTCTGTCCCCAGACAAGGCCCTCTGGGCAAGGGCTATGTTGTCGCAGCCTGGGAGCATGAGGCTCTTTGGTGTGTGTTTTCTGCCCTCCTTTCCTCTCTGTCCCAGCTCTCTTGTATTTTGTTGCTTCCACTTTTGTTGTTCTTCCTGGAGGAAGAAAAAAAAAGGAACAAAAGCCTTGCCTCCATCCAGGTTTTCGGGCAGGGCGAGGACCTCTCTGAACTCCAGCCCTGGAGCAGGATGTTGAAGAGTGGGGGAGGGGAGGGGCTCTGGCCACCAGGTCCCCCCAGAGGAAGGCCCCTCCCCCGACCCCCCCCCACCCCGATCGGGCCACTCTTGTCTCCTCCCAGGCCGGGTGGAAGCAGCAAGAACAAGGGGAAGGGACGTGAGGTTTTCTCCACACCTGGATCTCATTAGACTCCCATTCCTGAGACTCTGAGCTTGCACACTTTCTCTCCAGGCAGCCAGTTGCAGAAAATCTGTAAACCTGTGCAGAGGCCAGGCTTCAGGAGGCAGCCCTGGCTGAAATGCGAGGGCTGTGGGTACTTGATCCTTATCAGAGCCTCTCTGCCTTCCCGGCCTCCTGCCAGCTCCCCGTCGCCCCCAGCCAGGGTCCTCAAGGAATTCAGAGCCTGGGGATTGTATTACCTTCTGAATTCTATTAGCACAGTCTGGCTGGGGTGGGATAGGGGGCAAGGGGGGTAAGCGGGAGGGGGGCATCCAGCAGCCTTTGGTGCCAAGTAGTCGCCTTTGGTTGTGCGTCTCTGTTTCTCCAGCTTCCACTCCTCCCTGCCCTCATCTCTCAGGCTCTCTGCAGGGAAGGATGTGGATTATGTATATATAAACTAAGATAGGGGTTTTCAGATGTTCACAGGAGAACAGAAACTAACAATGATAGTAATAATAGCAAAACTGTGTGCCAGGCACTAGTTTAATTGCTTTGTATATATTAGCACATTTAATTCCCAAAATATTCCTATTTTACACGAGGAAGCAGATAGACCTATATGACCTCCAGGACGTCAACAAATCCCTGTTTTGAACTGCCGTTTCCTCATAACTCTAAAGAGGGGTTAGATGAGATAAAGCTAAGGCACCTTTCATCACCAATTTTTTTTCTCTTTGTTGGTCTCTTTTAGTAACAAGGAGGAGGAAAAGGAAGGAGAAAGAAGAACTGAGTTCTTGCTACAGAGTTCTTGTAACAGAATAGGCAAATACTTTTGTGAAGAGCCAGACAATAAGTATTTTAGACCTTGAAGTTGGTGCCGTCTTTGTCCTCTGTCGTCACAAATATTCGGCTCTACTTTTCACGGCGTGAAAGCAGCTACCGACAATATGTCAGCCAATGAGCACAGCTGTACTTCAATAAAACTTAACCTAATAGGAAGAGGGCTGGATTTGGCCCTCTGGCCAGGTTGGTCTCTAAGAAGTCTGATCACTCAGAAAGCTTACACTGCTCCAGGTTTCGTCACAGGATGCATGCAGGTGGCAGACGGATTCAATTTGTTAACAAGTGAATTATGTACATGTGTAGACATACATACACATTCACACACAGTTCAAGTTGATGTCCATTTACACAAGCTAAGCTTCTTTTTACACATTGTTTGGCAGTTTACATTTTCAGCTGACCTTTGAACAACATGGGTTTGAACTGCCCAAGTCCACTTATAGACGGATATTTTTCACTAATACGTAATACAGTACCAGGTGATCCATGGCTGGTTGAAACTGAGGATGCAGAATTGTGGGTATGGAGGGTTGACTGCAAAGTTACAGGTGAATTTTCTACTGCTCTGAGGGTGGGTACCTGTAATTGCCTCGTTCTTCAAGGGTCAACTGTAGTATTAACCTGCCATTTACTGTGCATTCTATGCGCCAGTCACTGTTCCCAGTGCTTTTCATATATTATCTCAGTTCACCCTCCCAACCATTCCATCAGTAGGAATTAGGGTCCCTGTGTTAGTTTGCTAGGGCTACCATAACCAAGTACCACAGACTGGCTTAGACAACAGAAATTTATTTACTTTTTCACAGTTCTGGAGGCTAAAAGTCTACGACTAAGATGTTGGCTTCTTCTAAGGCCTCTCTCAGCTTATAGATGGTCATTTTCTCCCTGAGTCTTCACATAGTTGTCATTTTGTGCCTGTCTCTCCTGGTCTCCTCTTCCTTATAAGGATATCAGTCATAATGGATTTGGGCCCACCCATATAACCTCATTTTACCTTAATTACCTCTTTAAGGACTCTTCCCTCATAGTTCAGTCAGTAAAGAATCTGCCTGCAATGAAGGAGATCTGGGTTCGATTCCTGGGTTGGGAAGATCCCCTGGAGAAGGAAATGGCAACCCACTCCAGTATTCTTGCCTGGAGAATACTATGGACAGAGGAGACTGGCAGGCTACAGTCCATGGGGTCGCAAGAGTTGGACACGACTTAGCAGCTAATCCACCACACCACCACCTCTTTAAGGGCTTTCCTGGTGGCTGAGCTGGTAAAGAATCCACCTGCAATGTAGGAAGGAGACCTAGGTTTGATCCCTGGGTTGGGGAGATCCCTTGGAGAAGGGAACGGCTACCCATTCCAGTATTCTGGCCTGGAGAATTCCATGGACTGTATAAACCATGGGGTCGAAAAGAGTCAGACACGACTGAGCGACCACCTTGTCTGCAAATACTCACGTTCCGAGTACTAGGGTCAAGACTCCAACATGTGTATTTCAGGGATTAGGGTTTACACCTCAGCCCTCAGCAATCCCTGTCTGTAGACAAGGTAATAAATAACCTGGGGGACAGGGTATCTGCCTAAAGGTCACACAGTTATTTGAATATTGACTCCAAAACCCATATTCTTAATCTCTTGAAGGTAGTCTGATCGTCACAGGAAAATCACAGCATTTTTGGAAATCAGAGATTATGGTTGCAGAGAGCTTTATGATTGAAGGCTTCTCTATGAAGAACTCTTAAAGTAATAAACACCAACTTGGCCCTTTCTGATGCTAGACATATGGTCACTTTCAAGAGAAGGAAATTATCCCCTCCCGACCCCTCACCCATTAGGAATTGGCCTGGAGCCTACCGCACACCCCCACTGTCCTCCTCTTCCTCCTACTCTCACCCCCTCCGGACCCTCCCCCAGTCCCCTGACACATCCTCCCAGGGGGAGAGGTTTCATCCTAAGGGCCCAATGAAAGGCACCAGGTCTCAAGAGAAATACCCCTGAGACAGATTAGGGCTTTCCTAGGACCACCTGAGCCATAGCCCCACAGGGATGCACCCTGCCATGTGAAGTCCAAGTGACCGCTGAGCTGTAGGTCTGCAGTGGCCACAGGGCAAATTCAGGGCGATTGTTGTCACTAAGGTAAATAAATAAGGGATTGTTTGGGCTGAACATATTTCTTGGATGAGATAGAATCACTCACAACTCCTTGATGCCTAATAAGTTTTCCAGGAGATTCTTTGGGGGTTCTCTATACACCATTCAACCCATACCCTGACCCCATTCTCCTCCTTCCTTGAAAAATAATACACTTCCTCTTATCTAAGTTCATGTCCTTTCTTCACCTGTGCTGTTTGTATATATCTATCCCACTGACACTGGTGTCTGTCCTGGTCTGTCTTTTCTTCCACTCTCCATGTCCGACTCAGGATTTCTTACATTATGTCTTGTGTTTGTGTTTTATTTTTCTAAAATTGGCACAATTTATATTCAGTGAAACGCACAAATCTAAAGAATTAAATTTCTGTGAATTCTGACATATACTGGCCTAAGCCACTCCTCTTTCAAGACACAGAACCCTTCCTTCACCCTAGAAAGTTCTCTCATATGCCCTTTCTAGCCAGTCTTTCTTTTCAGCTCCACTCCCATCCCCAGGCAACCATTATCTTGATTTCTTTCCCCATTGATTAATTTTGCCTGTTCTAGAACTTCATACAAAAGGAGCATAGAGTATGTATTTGGTTTGTCTGGTTTCTTTGGTTCAGCATAATGTTTTGGGGATTTATCCATGCTTATCGCTTTCTATCCCAGCAGTGTACTCCTTTCTATTCCACTGAATGCATATATCACTGTTTTCTTATCCATATTTTTCTCTGATGGACATTTGTGTTGTTTATAGGCTGTTACGAATAAAGTCACTTTATTTATGAACATTCTTACTCAAGTCTTTTTGTGGTGTGGTGGTGTTTAGTTGCTCAGTTGTGTCCAACTTCTTGTGACCCCATGAACTATAGCCCACCAGGCTCCTCCGCCCATAGGATTCTCCAGGCAAGAGTACTGGAGTGGGTTGCCATTTCCTTCCCCAGGTAATCTTCCCAATCCAGGGATCAAACCTGTGTTGCAGACAGATTCTTTACCCCTGAGCCACCAGGGAAGCCCCACTAGTCATTAGGGAAGTACAAAACAAAATCAGCCACTAAGATGGCAAGAACCAGAAAGTCATATGCCTGTGCATCTGAGCTTTGTACCAACAGCCTTCAAATGCTAGGTACTTGTCTTCAGAACACAAGTGACTATGCCTCTGAGAAAGAGGCATATTTTGTAGCAACTTCAGATGAGGGACTGCATTTGGCAAACTCTTAGCTTAAACAGCCTGAATAGTTGAAACCTGGGTGTGGTTTTTCAGGGAGTTAATAATCTAAACATAGGAAGCAACCAAGGAAGTCTTTCATCTGGGCTCTACAGACCTCCAAAGGAGTCCACGAGTACAGCTCGTTCTCAATATGAGACAGGCTGGGACCTGGGACCTGAGACCCTTTGCTGCAGCGCTTGCACCTGGACAAACATCTCCTCTAGTCAACAAAATATTACAAAGACACTATGAAGGACTAAAAATAGCTGTGTGCGCGTGCAGTTGGGGCAAATTGTGAGCAACAGGATACAAAAAGACCAAAAACTCAACTGCCACTTATGAAAAACCAGGAGCAAAAGCAAGGTACACTGCATAACCCCTGCACTGAACACCACCAAAGGGGTGGGCAAACTACCTAAGCTACCCTGCCAGCCTGACCCCTGGATAGCTCCTACCCTCACATCATGTAAGGAGCCAGCTTGATCCCACCCACAGGGAGTAAGCCTGCAAGGGAAACTTCCTTATTCTCACTCCCCGACACTGCAGCAGGGGCCCCAGTAAAGGTCTGCCCCTGGTTTCCTGGGTAATCCCAGGTGTTTATTTTACATATTTGAAAACTATGGGCAGAAGGGGTCCTGAGGCTTCATTAGTCTGTCACAGTGGACCATGGTACCAACAAAGATCAAAAGGTTAAGAATCCTGGAGCCTCTCTCTCGTCTCTCTTTTCTTTTCTCTCCTCTCTTCTTTGTCAGTTTTCCTAGCAGCGCAACCTCAGGACAAAAAAATGCCCTCGGGTGCTAATAGTAATCCCTTCTCAGAGCGTACATTTGATATGTTTGTTTAAAAATGAAACGTCCCTATCAGGGGAGAATGGGGAAAAACAAAGGTGCTGACCCCACTCTCACTTTTTAATGTGGAAGAATTTGTATCCCAGGCTTTTTTGTATTTGATGGCTTATTTGTACCTCAGCTCCCTCCAGAAAGGACTTGCAGCAAATAAAAATATTTCAGCATAAGCAAACCGACATCTCGGGCATTGGACAGCAGGATAGAGAACGCAGAAATGATCCTGGAATGCTGGCACAGACCTTGCTCAGCTGTTGAAATCAGCATTAGCATTTGGCTCTGTTCCCAAAAGTTCCTTCCTCACCTTCAGAGCATATCTCAGAATCTAATAATAATCTATGTGAGTTATTTTTTGTCAAACTTAAAAAGCTTGGCATGTTCCGTCCTTTAATAATCCTTTCTCAGAAAAGGTAAAGTTGCTTAATAAATCTCAGGAGTAACGGATGGGATCAGTCAAGAGGAAGAAAGTTTACTTAACAGTCATTTGACTTAATCAGTCTTCAAAATATTTTTCCTAGAGAGGAATTGGACATCCTCAGTTCTCCACCAAGGCCTGTCTCTAGACAATCTGTGATCTCCAACTTCTGAAAAGAATCCATTGAAATAAAAGAACAAATGCTGACAATATTTATTCAGTGCTTACCATATGCCAGTTTCTGTTTTAATTACTCATTAAAGTAATATCTAAGCTAATTACATTTTAACCTTTCAACAACCCTTTGAGGTAACATGTTTTATTCCATTTTGTAAATGAGGAATCTGAGGTACCACATGATGCCACAGATCATATGAGGATCCTGATTCGAGAAATCCGAAACCGAGATACGCAAGGAGAAAGTCCTTGAGGTCACTGGAGAGCGTGAGAGCCAGGCTATATAGGACCAGGGAGGCCTCAGGGCAGCTGCAGTTTCTTCTCTGATGGCCCTGAAACCCACCTGCTCAAGGCAGAGTCTTCTTGCCCAAGTCACTCTAGGTAACCAGCAGAGCCTGGAGGAGCTGGCTCTTGTTACTCCAGGCTGTCAAGTTTTGCAGGACAAGCTGAAGGGAATCCCCAGGAAGACTTTCCTGAATGTGTAATTCCTTATACCACCCCCCACCCCCCACCCCACTTCCTATCCTCCAGCACTATCTCTATAGCTCCTCTCCCTAGACCTAGTTTGGTCATTGACCAAATCAGCCTTCCTCCCTGTGGACCACCCTGCCAGAGTCTCTGAGCAGGTCTTAACCCCAGCAGGGGGTTCACCACTAGTACTAGGGACGGTTCTGGGAAGAACCCTAATGGGATGTAGAGATAATCTGAGAAGTTTTGGGGTCTCCTTCTGTACCTCCAGTTCTCAGGAAGCTGCTCCGCTGCTCTCAGGGTTCTGGGTCGTCTACACGCTCCCCTGCTCTGCCATCCCCTCCTTGCTCCCCTCACACATAGTTCCATGGTTGTTGTAAGTGGGGTTCTCCCCCAGGGCCCCTCAGAATCCTCCAACTCCTACCCTCAGGCCCTCTCATTATATCTAATTATTTTTTTCTTTGTCAAGCTTTGTGTTTAATTAGAACCACATTCTAGCAGACAGTAGCTCACCAAGCCAGACCCCCAGAGGGCCCTAGGAGGAGGAACCGGGTCTCTCCTCTCAGCCTGGGGACAGCTGGGTCCTTTCCCCACTCCACTCAATGACCAGCTGAAAGACGCCCGGGACAGGCACAGAGAAATCACACAGAGAAATCAGTCTGCAGCAAAACGTGCCTACTCATCCTCCTCCCTCTCTCATCCTTCCTCTTACCACCTAGAACATCTCTCTGTTTCTTGCTCCCCCTCGCAGCTGTGGCAAGGACGGTGTGTGTCCCCAAGTTAACAAGAGTGTGGTTCCTCCTCTAATGAAAGTGGGGAGTTGTTTGTCCATGGGGGAATTTAACGCTGTCCTACTAGGAGTGCCACAGATAGTTCCTTCTGCTTTAAACTACCATAGAGTCAATGAGACATGTGGGCTCTATTATTGTCGTTCTGCCAAAATGGTGAAAGGACGGCAATGATAATGGTCAACGGTTACTCAGTATTTATTCCACCTTCCCAAGTATGACTTCCTGGATTACAGGGGCTGATAAACTAAACTCTCTGTTTCTCAGACTGCCTTGCAGCTAGGAATCTGGATGAGGATTTGGTTCTGCCAATTAGATGCACTTGATGCAAAAGTAGGCAAAGGCCCTCTTCCAGCGGCTTTGGCTGTTGAGCATCTTCCTGAGAAATCTACCCCCAAACCAGGCATTTCAGCTCATCCGACCTCATGGTCTTGCCCAGGGTAATCCTGGAACGTGCAGTGAGCGTGGCTGTGTAGACACCATGGGTTCTGTAGCAGCCCTCCAGCGTTTTGTCACCAGTCTAGTAGGTGTCAAGAGGCAGCAGCTGTGCTGGTGGTGATGGATTCCTAATCCCTGCATCCAGCTATAGCCATAGCCATGTGGGTGTTTTAATTCATCAGCTTCAGATTCAACCACTTGGATGTCATCTCTCCTGCAGGAGCAGTTCCGGGGTGTTGTTCTGGGAACTATTCCAGAGACATCATCTAGGGCCTCTTGCTTCAGCCCCCTTCAAGAATTTTTTGAGCACCTAACTCCCAACAGAAGATGACAGATGATGAAATGTTTGGATGGCATCACCGACTCAATGGACATGAGTTTGAGTAAGCTCCGGGAGTTAGTGATGGACAGCGAAGCCTGGCGTGCTGAAGTCCATGCGGTTGCAAAGATTTGGACGTGACTGAGTGACCAAACTGAACTCCCAACAGTAAATCCTATTTCTGTTTAAATAGTTATAATGGTTTCTGTTTCTGATATAGTTGAACTCTTTTGAAGTAGGAAGCTTTGAAAGAAAAGAGAATTGAGAACTATGGGGAAAAAAAGTTTTAGATTTGCCTGTGGAAAGGGGAAGTCATAATACTCTTCTTGCTGAAATGCCTATAAAAGAGCTAGAAAGGTATTTCTTTATGCCAATATTTATTCCAATTTGGAAAAAGGATTTAGATTTCAAGCTTGCCCAAGGAAAGTTTAATTCATTCATTCAACACACACTTATTTTATGCCGAGTCTAGATCAGGCCATGGAGTCAAATGAAGAATAAACCATGATCTTCGCCCTCCAAGTACTTGGGGAAAACATCCAAAGTTAGGAAAAAAAAAAGTAACTTGGAAAGAGGATTCTAATCAAAGTTTGGGAATAAGACCAAGCTTAAATTGTGATTGATGACTGTTAAAATTAACTGGTTCTGTATAGCTATTTCCCTGAAATCCTTTTTGGAACTGACATGAGTCAGTAGATAGATGCCCTTGCCTATGTTTTTTTAATTGAAAAGCTTGCTTCCTGAGCATTTTATGTAAATAATTCAAATTCACAGCAAAGAATTATAAATTTCATTTTTAAAGTATCTAGAATTTTTATCATTCCAAGCTAGACCTTAGGTATAACACACACACTGTAGTTTAGAATGTGATAGCAAAATATCTACCTCCAGCTGGGTGCACAGCATTCCAATTCTGGGGAAAACAGCATCCTGAGAGCTATATTTGTAAAACTAAAGTTTTAAAGGGACAGCAATAAAGGGCTACTGGTTAATGTTGCATCTATATAGCCAAACATTTTTTTAATAATATTGACCAATTAAACCAATTGCTTTATAGCAAGTTCCCACTAGCTAGCTATTTTACATATGGTAGTATATATATGTCAATCCTAATCTCCCAATTCATCCCACCCTTCCCTTCCCCTAGCCACGTCCACAGGTCTGTTCTCTACATCTGTGTCTCTACTCCTGCCTTGAAATACGCTCATCTGTACCATGGGTGGGATGGGGGGTAGGTGGGAGGGAGGTCCACAAGGGAAGGTGTATGATGTATACCTATAGCTCATTCACTTCATTGTACAGCAGAAACTAACACAACATTGTAAAGAAATTATACTCCAATGGGAAAAAAAAAGCCAATTGCTTATTGTAACATGTACAAAACAAAACCCTTCATTTTCTTCCCCACACTTTTCCCTTCCACACGGCAGGGACCTTACCTATTGTGTTCAGTGCTAAATCCCTAGCAACTAAAATAGACGCGTGTGTGTGTTAGTCGCTCAGTCATGTCCGACTCTTGTGACCCCATGGACTGGGGCCCGCCGGGCTCCTCCATCCATGGGATTTTCCCGCCAGAATACTGGAGTAGGTTGCTATTTCCTTCGCCAGGGGAACTTCCTGACCCAGGGATCGAACCCAGGTCTCCTGCATGGCAGGCAGACTCTACCATCTGAACCAGTAGACATAGCTGCGCTCAATGAATACTTTTAAAATGTTTTAGAAAGCCCAGAGATAAACCCACGCACATATGGACACCTTATCTTCGACAAAGGAGGCAAGAATATACAATGGAGAAAAGACAATCTCTTTAACAAGTGGTGCTGGGAAAACTGGTCAACCACTTGTAAAAGAATGAAACTAGAACACTTCCTAACACCGTACACAAAAATAAACACAAAATGGATTAAAGATCTAAACGTAAGACCAGAAACTATAAAACTCCTAGAGGAAAACATAGGCAAAACACTCTCCGACATAAATCACCGCAGGATCCTCCATGACCCACCTCCCAGAATATTGGAAATAAAAGCAAAAATAAACAAATGGGACCTAATTAAAATTAAAAGCTTTTGCACAACAAAGGAAACTATAAGCAAGGTGAAAAGACAGCCTTCAGAATGGGAGAAAATAATAGCAAATGAAGCAACAGACAAACAATTAATCTCAAAAATATACAAGCAACTTCTGCAGCTGAATTCCAGAAAAATAAACAACCCAATCAAAAAATGGGCCAAAGAACTAAACAGACATTTCTCCAAAGAAGACATACAGATGGCTAACAAACACATGAAAAGATGCTCAACATCACTCATTATTAGAGAAATGCAAATCAAAACCTCAATGAGGTATCATTTCACACCAGTCAGAATGGCTGCTATCCAAAAGTCTACAAGCAATAAATGCTGGAGAGGGTGTGGAGAAAAGGGAACCCTCTTACACTGTTGGTGGGAATGCAAACTAGTACAGCCACTATGGAGAACAGTGTGGAGATTCCTTAAAAAACTGGGAATAGAACTGCCATATGACCCAGCAATCCCACTGCTGGGCATATACACCGAGGAAACCAGAATTGAAAGAGACACGTGTACCCCAATGTTCATCGCAGCACTGTTTACAATAGCCAGGACATGGAAGCAACCAAGATGTCCATCAGCAGACGAGCGGATAAGGAAGCTGTGGTACATATACACAATGGAATATTACTCAGCCATTAAAAAAAAATACATTTGAATCGGTTCTACTGAGATGGATGAAACTGGAGCCCATTATACAGAGTGAAGTAAGCCAGAAAGAAAAACAATACAGTATACTAATGCATATATATGGAATTTGAAAGATGGTAACGATAACCCTATATGCGAGTCAGAATAAGAGACACAGATGCATGGAACAATTTTATGGACTCTGAGGGAGAAGGTGAGGGTGGGACGTTCTGGGAGAATAGCATTGAAACATGTATATTATCGTATGTGAAACAGAACACCATTCCATGTTCGATGCATGAGACAAGGGCTCAGGGCCGGGGCAATGGGATGACCCAGAGGGATGGGAGGGGGAGGGAGGTGGGTGGGGGGCCCAGGAAGGGGAACACATGTAAACCCATGGCTGATTCATGTCAATGTATGGCAAAAACTATTACAATATTGTAAAGTAATTAGCCCCCAACTAAAATAAATAAATTTATTAAAAAAAAAAAATGTTGAATAAATGTTTTAAAAGGATCCTCCTGGCTACTGGGTGAAGAAGGAAAGGCTGTGAGGAGCAAGATGGGAAGCAAGGTGGCCATTTCGTGGGTTGCAGGTGTGGATGGTGGTGACTTGGATTAGGGTTGCTGATGGAGATGATAATAAGCAGTCTGATTGGGGATCTCTTGAGAATGTAAACCTGTCAGGACTCGCTAATGGACTGGCTGTGGAGTGTGGGAAAAGAAAGGAGGCAAGGATGACTCTTAGATCCACGGGCCGGAGCAACTGTATGAATCATAGATTCATTGATGGGAACTGCAGGCCTAGGCAGGTGTGTGCTCAGCCTGTTCAAGGAAGAACAAGGAGGCCAGTGAGTGAGCTAAGGGGAAGGTGGTGAGCTGAGGTCACAAAATGGCTGGAACCAGATCCCAGGAAGCTTGTCGGCCAAGGGAGAGGCTGAGTGTTGTTCTAAGTGATGGCAAGGTCTTGGAGGGTTTTGCAGGTTGTTGTAACATGACCTGATTTGCATTTTAAAAGGATCACCCGGGCTGCAAGTGTAGAAAATCAACCATAGAAAACAAGAAACAGAAATCGGGAGACCAGCTCCAGGTTATGGTAGTGAGCCAGGTGGGAGAGCTGGGGAGCTGGACCAGGCTGGCAGCTTTGATGGGGATGAGACAAACTAGACTGGGTCTCCCCTATGATGAAAACTTGCTTCTTCTCAAGCACACCAAACTCACTCTCTCATCTGGGTCCACACTGCTTCGCTCTCTCATTTCATGCAGGTCTCTGCCCAAATACTACTTCCTCGGAGGTAATCTCTCAATCCTTTTTGTTTTTTTTTTAAATTGAAATGTAGTTGCTTTACAATGTTGTGTTAATTTCTACTGTACAGAAAAGTGATTCAGTTATGCATGTATATTCTTTTTCACATTCTTTTCCCCTAGGAGGTTGAATATAGTTCCCTGTGCTGTACAGTAGGCCTTATTGTTTATCCATCTATGTTTTGATACCTTCTTGAATTTGGTGCCAGATACCCTCTTCTCTTTCACTCCCTTTCCCTGCTTCTTCGTTTGTTTTTTTCTGTTTGTTTCTTTTGCCCATGCCATGTGGCTCGTAGGATCTTAGTTCTGTGACCAGATATTGAACCTGGACCCTTGGCAGTGTAAGTGAGGAGTCCTGACTGCTGGACTGCCAGGAATTCCCTCCCTGCTTCATTTTTATTGACCCCTTTTTCTTAGTTTATTTCCTTGCTTTTATCATCTGTCTTTCCTCACTAGAAGGTAAGTTCCATGAGGGCAGGGTCTTGGTTTTTGCCTTTAGGCCAGTAGCTATAAACAGACTCTCCACAGTTTGGTTCAGTTCAGTCGCTCAGTTGTGTCCGACTCTTTGCGACCCCATGGACGGCAGCACGCCAGCCCTCCCTATCCATCGCCAACTCTCGCCCAGAGTTTACTCAAACTCATGTCCATTGAGTCAGTGATGCCATCCAGCCATCTCATCTGTCGTACCCGTCTCCTCCTGCCTTCAATCTTTCCCAGCATCAGCATCAGGGTCTTTTCCAATGAGTCAGCTCTTCGCATCAGGTGGCCAAAGTATTGGAGTTTCAGCTTCTGCATCAGTCCTTCCAATGAATATTCAGGGCTGATTTCCTTTAGGATGGACTGGTTGGATCTCCCAGTAGCTATAAACAGACCCTCCACAGGTCTTTGATAAACAAAATTAAGCACTTGTGTAGGAGCTGGGAGGGTTTTCTTTATATAAGAACAGGGTTTCATATGCAAATATGTAGTGGAAACATGTTTTATGGGCAGGGGGAATATTCAAACCACCTTAGGGAAATTTCTGTTTTAAATACCTGTTGACACATAGCTAACTTGTGATGGGAGCGCCGGTTGGTCCTTACATGGATGCGAGCAATTTCTTGCATCTCAATACAGGTTTAAATGAAAGGATTATTTATTTTAGATAACTTATGACTGATTAATCATCTAAAAAATAGCACATATCCACAATACATATCTTTATATAAATGCGTGTGTCAAATGTGTACGTGCTATTTTATTCTTTTTTTAATGCTGTCTTACTTTTCATTCCCTTTTCGTATGCTCAGCTCTTGCCCCATCTTCTACCCACCTTCCCTGGTGGCTCAGACGGTAAACCGTCTACCTGCAAAGCGGGAGACCTGGGTTCAATCCCTGGGTCAGGAAAATCCCCTGGAAGAGGAAATGGCAACCCACTCCAGTACTCTTGCCTGGAAAATCCCATGGACAGATGAGCCTGGCGGGCTATAGTCCATGGGGTTGCAAAGAGTCAGACACAACTGAGTGACTTCACTTTCGCTTTCATAATGCCTTTAAGATAGAGGATGCTTTTCCATGTTTTCTCTAGGCTCAGATATTTTACATAGAACATATACACATACTGAGGAGAGGCTGTTCCTTGGTTCACAAATGTGGGATCATTTATACACCTTTTCTCCCCACACCTTACCTTTCTCCCTCAGTGATAGCTCATAGAAATTCCTCTATGTAATCTAGCATAGCTCTGATTTTTCATGTTTATTGGTTACATACAGTTGATAGTTCATGGTATGGATGTACAGTAATTCATTCAGCTATTCCCTTTTGGAAGGCGTTCTCTGTTTTCTGTTTTTTGCTCCTTTGAACTATGCTACAACACCCATCCCTGAAATGTGCAGTTGGTTTCAGAGGCAGAGGTGAAGTTACCTATTCTTTCATTCAATCCCATAGCTTCTTGACAACTGAGGCAATGAAGATCAGAAAGGGAAAGGAATGTGCCCAAGATCACACAGCTCTTTAGTATTTCACAAAAATTCGAATGACCATTATTTCACAGAATCTTCACAAGCAAGGCAAGTATTATCATGTCAACCTTAAAGGTATAAAAACTGAAGCCAAAGAGACTAATTGCTTTGACATCATGGTCAGTGAGGGCAAAAGCCAGGGCTGATAGCCAGGACTTTTGATTCTTGATTCCCAGTAGATTCTTCCACTTCTAGTGTTATGGATGCCATTAACACAAACTTTTGTTAATTTATTCTGGACTTTAACGGGGCACCCTGCCTGCATAAAAGTTTTGCTAAAAGAATGGCACAGTTTAGATTCAGAACATACTTTCCTTACCTATTCAGGTTGAAGTTGTTAAAAAGCAGACTTTGGAATCAGACTGATTTCATTTTGAGTGCTGGCTTTCCCACTAACTTTCAGCAGATGAGTCAGCATCCCTAAAACCCAGTTTCCTCATCTGTAAACCAGGGATGTGATTGTACGGCTCCCACTTTATCAGACTGTTAGGATTAGATAACACAAGATGTGTGGGCAGATAGGACAGTGCCTGGCCATAATAAGCTCTCGGTAAATATGAGCTATTATTTTGGATGTTTGGCGCCACCCAACTGACTGGTAGATATCTATCCTTCCTAACTGTTCTATTATCTGAGGTAGGAAAAGCCTTTCTTATCGCAGGCCCACGATAGGATGTCTTTGATGGTTGCCCTCTGGTTTCTTCATAGGCAGAAGGTAAGAGAGAAAGACCAGGAAAGAGTTTTCCCTTTTTGCATTGCTCAGTGCCATAAAGTGGAGGGGAATCTGTCTCTTAAAAAGGAAAGTAGGAACATCCTGACCTTCCTGAGTGTGCCTGCCTGTGTGAGACACTGTGAGTGCAGACATTTTTTAGCAAAAGAGCATTAACTGTCAATGGATGTGTTACAGCTACTTGAGTGCCTTCTCCTTTCCAGGAGAAAAGCCATTTTCAAGCCAGTTGCTTGCAATGCATCAAGTGATGAAATACAGATAACAAATTGTGCATTTGTTTGGCTTCATGCTTATTACACCCCCGCTTCTGGAAAGCATTGCACTTAGCCCCTTAATAATCCCTCTCCAGAGATCAATTACCAGGATTTATCTGGTTCCTCAAGCATAAAAGTGTTTTATTGTTTTTACTTTTGCTCCAAGCGAAGTGTGAGGGGGTAGGCCAGGTTTAAAGGGACTGTCCCAGGCAAGAGTGTGAAGCTGGGATGATCGGCCTTGCTTTCCTGTCTACTAAATCCTCCTCAACAGCAAAGGAGGGAACACTTGGAGTCATCTCCCTGAGGAGGGACCAGGCCCAGATGTTCTCATCTCCGATTATTTGCTCATAGATCGTAGGCTTGCAGGTGCCTGGAAAGGTGGGTACCGCTTGAGGGGAGAGGCTGGAAAGCAGAGCTAAGTCACCATTTCAGACCAAATCATTTTTCCTCTAAAGTTTCGCTGTAATCCAAACCAGTTGAGCATTTGAGAAGAAGTAGGTACCATGAAAAGGGGTAATGGAATTAGCTTTCATGTTTTTCCAGGACTCTAAACCATATTTCCTGTCACAACTGTACATTATTAATACAAGGCATCTGTTAGCACAGAACTGCCCGAAAATGTGCACCCAAAACCTTACATCTGGTTTCGATAATTTATTTCTGACATTTGTAGTTGGTGGGGGGGGGGGAGGATGGGAAAAAAAAGGGGGGAATTAAACCAAGATGTTGCCTTTAACCCATCAGAAGCTCCTAGTCTGAGCCAAAAGCCTGAGTTCTTAACGTGGTTTTTGCATTAGGTAATATAATTATATTAATTTAGCAGCAAATAGCGTGACTCCAGGCCTGGTGGGTGTGGGTCCACGCTCGCTTTTATCCTGCCTGCTCGGCCTGCAGCAATTAGCTTCCTCTCGCGAAGGGGATTAGCAGGACCACCCCCCGGCGGCGGGGGTGGGAAGAGGGGGATAGCTCAGAGCTGTCAGGTGTCCCTCGGCCTTCCCGGGCCCCCTCCCCCGCCCCGCCCCTGCAATTAATTCCCTCTCCTGCTTTGCGCGAGACAAAGCGGTCTGATCCCGAGGTGTCCGACCTCCCGCCCCCTCGTCGCGCCCCAGTCCGGGTTCCTCCAGCAGGAATCGCCCCAGGCGCTGGGAGCCCGAGCCGGCCGGCCGGGTCTGAGACCCGCCCCAGACTTTCCACGATCAGATTTCAGCTCGACTAACGAGGAGAAAAGAAAGAAAGCGCGACTTCCGCGAGCCGGAGCCGCTGAGGCCCCGGGTGGTGGTGGCGGGGCGGGAAACGCGGCCCGAGCGGGAGGAGACGCGAGGAGGCCCCGGGCCCGGCGGGAGGATGGGTCGGGCACAGGTGTCCGAGTTGAGCCGCCCTTGACCCGACGCGGTCGGGCCCTCTGAGCCTCCAGCTCAACCATCGTCTCCCCAGAAATGCCCCCTGCTTCTGCCGGGGCGTCGAGGTCGCGACGAATGTCCGCTTAAACCCGAGGTCCTTAGTCACCCCGCCGGGGCTGAGGGGCAGCGCCCAGACTGTCCTCAAGAGAACACTCACAAAATGGGGTTTAGTGGCCTTTTGTGGGGGAGGGGGGAGTCTTTAAAGGCAAGAGACTCTCTAGATTCTTTAGCTTAGAAACACAGGTTTTCCGTTTGTTTAATATTAGCACCTCAAAGATCATCAAGTCCAACAGCCTTCTCCTTTCCCAGGTGAGCAAACTGGAAACCAAGAGAGGGTTTGCTGTTCTGCTCAAGGTCACATAGGTCAAGTTTGTGGTTGGGCATAGACCAGAGGAACCAAGTCTGTTGAGCCTGGCTCAGTGCTTTCTGCAGCTATGATGAGAAGAGAAAAAAAAAAGCTTGGCTCTGGGGGGAGAAAGGGGGAGACATCCAGGCCTGACTTGGACAGCCAGGACTGAGGCTTAGTCCGGGGTTCAGATTTTCCTGGAGCCGGTCCACCGGCGGTCAGGCCACATGTGAGTAATAAAGGATTGAGTGTTGTATACTTTAGACTGGTTCCCCTCTTCTTGGCCCCCTTCCCCGGCCTTAACTTCCTTTTGGAGTCCCTACTGACTTCTGGGTGTCCACCATGGGCCCTGCTGGAAAACTTTCAGCTCCATCTCAGAATAAAAGGAATGAAAACCTGGGGAAAGAAGCCAAGGAGGAAAGCCACAAATACGCATCTGGCTGAGCAGACGGAGCAGCTCCGAGTGTGCAGCGACGCACCATATCGACGCACCGTGACGGCGCACTGCAGACGTGGAAGCTGCTCCCCCAGGACAGTCCCTGAAAAGTGAGAGCCGCCTTGGGGGCAGTCCTCCTGCTGCCCACCCAGGCCCTGCCAAGTTTCTGCAGACCATGGGGAACAGCAAGAGCCATGGGAGTCAGCCAGCCATGAGGTGGTATTCTGACTCCACAGCCCACTGGCTGGGGCCTTGAGCAAGTTGACTTCGCTTCTCTGAGCCTTGGTTTCTTAACTGTTTACAAGGCAAACAGTAGGACTGCCGTTGTTCAGTCGCTCAGTTGTGTCCGACTCTTTGTGACCCCAAGGACTGCAGCACACCAGGCTCCTCTGTCCTCTGCTGTCTCCTGGAGTTTGTTCTAACCCATATCCATTGAGTTGGTGATGCTATCTAACTAACCATCTTACCCTCTGCCGCCCCCTGCTCCTTTTGCTTTCAACCTTTCCCAGCATCAGAGTCTTTTCCAGTGGGTTGGCTCTTCGAATCAGGTGGCCAAAGTATTGGAGCTTCAGCTTCAGCAACAGTCCTTCCAATGAATATTCAGGATTGATTTCCCCTAGGAAACAGGACTGTGGAGACCCACGGCCATATTGTGACTTTCATGGGTTCTAGCCACTTTTTTGCCTTTGTGGCTGTGGGCCTGCTCCTCGAAATTTTTTTTTTTTAATAAAAATATATTTTATGATTGCATGAGAATAAAGATGAGTGTACTCACATATGCAAACATTTTTTTAAATCTAAAGCTTTACTGTTTCTTCTGTTTCTACAAAGAAAACATTTTCATAGGCCTCCAAAAGTACTGTGGACCTTCCGGTTGGATAATCTCAATGGTGAGTGGGCCCTGTTTGTACCCCTCAACTCAGAGTCTGTTTTGGGGGCAGCCTAGACTAAGACGTATTATGTTAGAGGAACTCCAGCAAAGAGGCTATTGAGAAGGGAGTATGTGGGGTTGGGGTTGGAGGAAAGAAAGGAGCAGCTTCATAAACTCATCACCCATCGCCCCCTCCTCCCATCCAGTCTCCACCCCATGGAGGTTGCCACACCACTTCCCTGAAGGATGGGTCAGACCATGCTTCCTTTACCCAAGGTGTGCCCTCTGCACGTCCACCCCTTCATCTCCACTCCTTCTGCTCATACCAGGCAAACAATGAGCCCACCCCCTCCTATAGCCCTATCTCCTCAGTCTCTTTTCAGGAACAGGCCTCTATCCTGCCACTGCTGCTGGGGGAGATAGGGGACCCTGCGTTTGTCAGGAGGCTCCCTCATTGCCTGCCTCCCGAGGCCCATGCCTGGAGTATCTGGCCATGCCCTCCACACCCCCCGACCCTTCCTGGAGCAGGCCCCCTTCTCAGCTTCTGAGAGCCTCAGGAGGAAAATGGACAGGAGGGAAAAAAAATCCGCTCTTGTACGATATTAGCCTTTCGCCTCTCTGAGGCTGGATCCTGCCCTCCCTTGGGGGGCTCAAAGTTCTTAGGATATTGTCTTCGAGCTACCAGGCAACTGGCAGGGACTAAAGAGCTTATGTTTCTTAAGTGGGAGTGGCTGGTGTTTATCAAAGACTCATGTGCGGGCTCCCAAGGCCCCTCTAGACGGTGGCTGAGGCCTGTCCTGAGCTCTGTGGAGGCAGGAAGTTCCCGGCTGGGCTGGGGCTTGCTGGCTTTGCTGGAACACTGGCAGGATCTGAGGGAAGCATTCCTCATGAATGTCTCCTTCAGAGGCTGCTGGATTCCTTTAGCAGCTAATTAGTGAGAAGTCGCTACTGTGATGGGGGCTGACCCAGGCCTTCCTCCACCTCCTTCTAGGGGTCAAGGCCCCCAGGGAGGCCAGCCATGCTTTACTACGGCGATATTTCCTCCCCGACGTCAGCTGTTTCTTCAGGAGTCATCTCTCCAGCTTTCAGCCTTTCTTTTTTTTTTCTCTTCAGAAACAGTCTTTTCCCTGACAAGTTTGCAGCTCAAAAGGAGCCGGCTCCTCTTAACTGTTGAAATCAGGCGCATCTGGAAGCAGTAAACTTTTCAACAGGCTGAGAGGAAGAAAAGACATATTGTAGGGGATGGATTCACCTCTGGGACTAATTATTCTTTATATTTCACCCGTCACATTTACAATCTTCGTCAGAGCAAAGAGACAATAAATGATCTCATTAAAACCCAGAAAAGATGCTTCTCCCCGTTGAGAAGAACCTCGTCTCAACGCCCTGATCGCTGACGAGAGGGTCGTGTCAAGGAGGCTGGCGTGGGGCCTGGGGACCAGGGATGGGAGGGGCAGGGCTCTGCCAAATGTTTTCCCTTGTTTGAATACAGTATCTTATTTTTTCCATCACTGGAAACATCCTCAGGAGTCTGAAGTCAAAGTCTTCTCCGGCCACATTTTTTCCCCCAGAGGCAGAATCCTGTGGGGAGTGGGGTGCGGGGGGAGACAGTGACCCAGAGAGGGAATGGGGTTGTGAGGTTAAAAAAAGTATCTAAACCAAGAGAAAAAGCAAGAAAGGGAGAAAGAGAAAAAAAAAATAAACTATCTGAATCAGCTCATCTCTCTTCCCTATCTAAAACCCATCCTGGTGGAAAGATTCCAGAGGAGAAAGACACTGAATCAGAGTCTTCCAGGGCTGGGGTGACCCCCATAGAGCCATCTCAGTGATATCAGGATCTGAGGGGGCTGTTGTTACCCCCTTTGCCAACTATATACAGGAGTGCCCAGACAGGGCCACCACCCCCTAGAGTCCTTCCAGTCCACAACTCCTTATCCTCCACCAGCTCCAGTGGCTTTAGGGCAACTTAGAAGGGATCCCCCCACTCCTGCTTGAATCCCCAGTCCCGGGGATGTGTGCAGGAGGAGATATTCTCTCTTGACAATCTTCTCGGGTATTGGCCCCGAGGTGGCCCTGCTGCTGCGAACTCCTGCCGAAGGGGGCTGATGGTTTCCAGGTCCTTGCTATTTAAAGTGTGATCAGAAGCATTAGCATCACTTGGGGAGCTCCTTTCACTCCCACATCTGGGACATTTTAACAAAACCTCCAGGTAATCTGTATGAATACTAGAGCTTGAGAGGTAATGCCCGAGGCCAATGGTTCTCAATTTTTCTCTTGGCTCAGCTCACCTGAAGGGCTCTTTAAACCTCGGGATGCAGACCCTTAACCTCAGAGATTCTGACTCAGTTGGTTGGAGAGGCTGCGAATTTGCATTCAGATACATCTCCAGGTGGTACGATTGCTGCTGGTCCACACCAAGCTTGGACTACAGCAAGCTGATTCTCAAGCCTAACAGCCCGTGCTTAAGAAATAATATTTAAAAGGACCGATTCCTGGGCGCCCCTTGAAGAAATGCAGATTCAAAGGTCTTGTCTTCTAATAACAGGGTTGATCGAACAGTGTGCTTCTAACACAGTTGACAAAGCACTGACAATATTCCACTTACTCCTGGAGAGTAAGACACCGCTTACAAAGGATGAGGCAGTTCAGGCTCTGAGAGTTTATGTGAATTACCTAATGTTTTTAGACACTGAGTGAATAAGCCAAGATTTGAACCCAGATATGCCAGACCTATGCTTTCTCACCTTATCACAACTTGCCTTAAGAAAATCATTTTCAAGCCGGTGAGTCCATTTCAGTTATTTTAGCTTCATGATCATATTTGAGTCAGCTGTTCATAGGGCTTCCCAGGGGTGATTTTATGGGTCTCTGGAGCCTGGTTAATGAAAAGATAAGACTGTTTGGTACTGAAGAGCATCCACTGCAATGCTGGTACTATCCTACAGTACTCAGAACCATGCCGGATAGATTCACTGTGCTTTCTCTGACCTTGCCTACCCTTTCAATTTACCCTTATGAACAGTTTTTTAAGAAAAAGCAAAAAGACCCAACCCTTTCTTTGAAGGTCAAATGATCAGATTTTGATTTAGCTTGCCTGAATTGATGAGTTCACTGTGTATCCACCTCCAGTGCCCATCACTGCTGTAATGCCCAGTGAAGCCTTTTTTTTTTTTTAAGGCATTTGCTTGCATTGTAAGTACTAGCTGTTGATGGAAAAAAAAAAACCCCACACAACATTGTATGCCTCGGGCCATATTTATAGGAAAAAAAAATCTTCCCCTGAATCTGTCCTCAGATCCTTTTAAAAGTGCAAGTTGAGACGAGGTTTCCAAGCTGGCTCCAAAGGAGAACAATGCCCTTTGGGTGTGGGTGTGGGGTTGGGTGCGGCTTGTCTTCCTGCAGCTTTTGAACAGGTGTCAAAAAAAAAGGCCAGTTTGAAATAAAGGCTCTTTTTGCCTCAGAGAGAGCCATGCCTAGGTCAGAAATGTCCAGAGGTGTCTTTGGAGGAAAAAAAAACAACAAACAAACCAACTTTTCTGCTCCTTGGTGTCTGGAGGGGAGCAGAGCTGGTATTTTCCCATTGCCTTAGCACTTTCTCCCACAGGTGTTGCTGGAAGTGCCGAGATCAAATTACTAAGCCATTTTCTGCCTCACAATTACTTAGTTGGGTTTTTAACTTGTAAAACTTTCTTCTTTCAAAGTCTAGTGCTACATTTATTTTCCCTCCCCTCCCTCGCCCCACAGGGGTGGGAATCAAGGTGTCATTAGCCATCCCCAGAAAGGGAGCCAAGGGTGCCTCTGAGATGTCCTAGCCAGGAAATATTTTTAGAAATTAAAAAGAAAAAAAAAAATCTCCTGGGCAAATGGTGTCGATCTTGTGCTGTTTGGGGAAAGTGGCTCATCAGACTAAATGACTCTTTCTCCGATGCCTTAAGTATCCTCCCTGCCTCAGATGAGCGGGTTATTAAGGTAATGTTACCCTTTATTGCTGAAAAGCAGTGTAAATAGACACCCAGACTACAGAGATTACGTGCTTTCAAACTGCAGAAATGAGACACTTTCTCTTACAATTTCCTTTTCCACCAAATAGCATACCCTGTTTACTTGGCGGAATAGTCACCTTCTTATAATGACCACGCCCGTTCGCTCAGACAGAAAAAGCTGGCGAGGTAAGTGTAGCTATCATGTGGGCAAATCTGTGTGTGTCTTCCTCCTCCTGTGTGCTCACTGCCCTCTGTTCACTCGCGTACAGAAAGTACTGCGTCTTTTCTGCCAAGCACTCCTAGACAAGGCTCAGAGAACTCCCCGTCCTAGGACAGAGGATGCCTCTTGACTGATGGGGGAAGCAAGCAGTGCATGAACCTGGAAGACCCTGAGACTCGAGGAGAGACAGCCACCTGCAGTTGGAGAGGCCCTAGTTTGAGGGGGAAGGCACAAACCTGCAATGAGGAAACACATATACACACATATACACCTAGGCACACATATGCATACGTATCCCCATTGTTGTTTAGTCTCTAACTTGTGTCCGACTCTTTCGTGACCCCATGGACTGTAGCCCGCCAGGCTCCTCTGTCCATGGGATCTCCCAGGTAACAATTCTGGAATGGGTTGCCGTTTCCTTCCCTGGGGGATTTTCTGACCCAGGAACCGAACCTGCATCTCCTGCACTGGCAGGTGGGTTCTTTACCACTGAGCCACCAGGGAAGCCCCATACATGTATGTGGGGCTTTACATACATATGTGCACAACCATATATGTTACATATTTCCACTAAACATTATATTAATAAAAAATTTTTTTCCTTAGAATGCATATAGAGAAGTGACACTGATGAATAACGCTGAGACTTGAAAACAAGGACATAATTAGTTGACCTAAACGCTGGAGTTAGTGCTGGGGGAATAGGTCTTAAAGGGAGAGAGCAAGGCCTGGGGATGCGCTGAGGGCTTAATCTCAGGCTAGGAAAGAATGGCAGAAACCCCGCCTGCTCCTTCCCGACAGAGATCTCTTCATCACCAAAGCACAATAGCTTCACCCAGCCCACTGTAACAGGATAAACAAGTTTGATGTAACTTCCAAATCTATTTTCTATTGTAAGTTCCGTTTATTGAATAAAATAGCAATTCAACATGTTTGCAAATCATGGCGCTGTTAGATGCCAATGCTGGCAGAGATTCATGTGTTTACTGAACGGCTCGCCCGGGTAGGCTCTGCGACGCAGCAGAGCATCATTGTGGAATTCCAAACAGCTGCAAGGAGTAAGTTGAAAGCAATTTCGGCTAATCTTTCGGGGGGCTGTGTGGCATGGTGGAAACTGGTTCCAGATAGCAGAAGGTACTTGCTTTTAGTCTTAAGACTCAGAACGGCTTCTGGACAATTGCTTTTCGGACTGATGAAAACAAGAGCGAGACTGTGACATGGTACTGCACATTTACATTTAATATTGTCTAAACGTGAACCTGGAGCTTTCCAGGTAGTGCTAGTAGTAAAGAACCTGCCTGCCAACGAGGGAGATGTAAGAGACACTGGTTCGATCTCTGGGTCTGGAAGATCCCCTGGGGGAGGGCGTGGCAACCCACTCCAGTATCCTTGCTTGGGGAATCCCATAGACAGAGGAGCCTGGTGGGCTATACAGTCCATGGGGTCCCAAAGAGGCAGACATGACTGAAGTGACTTAGCATGCACGCACGCATGCAGACATGAACCTGAGTTTGCTTTATGTTCGAAAACTTCTTTTCAACATTCTTTGGGCCTGGTTCCCAGGCTCTGGGAAAATGTATAAAAAGTAAAGATGTGATCCACTGATGGAGGGGAATGGGAAAGCTAACACTACCTCCTCAAGCTTGTCCAAAGGATTCCAAAATTCTGCAGAGACTTTGTCGCAGAGCTAGGTTGAACGTACTCGATAGAATTCACCTGCATGTATTGGCCAGAGAAAGGTTGATCTTGCTTTCCTGGTCAAAGCATGTTTTCAAGATGGAGACACAGACTTTGGTGGTGGCCTACCAAGAAGCACACCTCATCTATGAGTTACGCTGCCCAAGTTTGGCCACAGTAAAACCAGGACTCTGCAGCCCTGATGCTTGGGTACTGTGTTTTGCAATGATTCCGAGCCTGATCCCAGCACCACGTCCTGCCTACAGCTCAGGGAAGCTCAGCCTAGAGGCTGCGTTTCATTCCCATCAAGACAAGGATGGGACCCTCGGCTGCTGCCTTTTGCCAGTAGCTGTAGCACGGTGAACACAGCCTTGAAACTCACTGTAAAATAGCAAAAAAAAAAAAAATAGAAGCACACAAGTAGCCAGGCTGTCTGCCTCTTCCCTTCTGCCCCGGTCTTTGGCATCGAGGTAGGCCTAGCCTGTGTTCCTGCCGCCTGGCTGCTTGCTGCCAGTTCAGTTTCCCGGCACTTGGGTCTCATCCCAGTCTCACGCCTCACATGGAGCTGGCTGGTTCCTGTTAGCGTTTCAGTCTACCCCTAACAGTGAGCATCGCGGCTGCCAAGACCTCATGAAACTGGATTCCCGTTTGGCCCCTTCTGATCAGACCCTGCTGGATCACTTTGCCTGCCTAGAAACAGACGGTGGCTGCGCCACGTCTCTTGGATCAGTCTGTTACAGCACAGGGAAGGCTGCATCTGGTCCATATATTCTGATTCAAGTTACCTCTTGTCTCCTCAGCTTGTGGTGCAACAGGCTCCGACCTAGAACTCTATGTAATGCTAGCCCCCTTCCAGAATAGTTCCTGAGAGCATAACCTGTGCTAAACAAAACAAAGAAATCAAGTGAGGAGACTTGCAGGAAACTTTTATCTATTTTTCAAAGTCTTCCACAGAAAGTTCCAGGAACATTCTAGAAGATAACATGGTTTTATTTGCTCAGCGCCTTAGCTCAAGTCAGAGGTGATTTATGACAAGGCCTTTTTCAAACGCGTCGATCTGCTGTTCTGGCTAGCTTTGACCTGCCCTCAAAAGAATGCTGTGCCCTGAAGCAGGCCCATCTGGTCAGACATAGTTACACAAATGTGTAGGTTCTTGCAAATGGTCCATCAGCTTACAGAGAGAAAAACAACCAGCTGAGTCGTTAGTTGTGTCTCAGAGTACTGCTATTTTCAAAGCCATTTTCATTGAGACCTTCTGCCTGGAGGAAAACGCTTGTTAAATCTGTGTGTTATGAAGTGTTAGGCTAGTGACATTCAAAACTGTTAACACTTAGACAGTTTTTAATTTATTAATGGACTTTTCATCTTTTTAAACTGGCTTTTTCAAATCAATAATAATCTCTGTTAATCAAAATGCATACAGAAACACAGTTTATGAGTTGGTCATTATTCTTTCTTGCTATGGAAAATTAGCCAACAACTGTTCAACAGACCCACACAACCAGCAATAACTTTGAAATATAGTTAATAACAAACGTATTCATGATTTTTCACTATCTTGCTTGTTCTCAGTGATAAGAATCAATATAAATGTCTTGCATTAAGATTTGTGTTTGTTCATTTCTGGTGTGTGCAAAAGAAATAAAACAGTATTCCCAACAGTAAATATTTTAATTGCTTTGTTCTTTTCAGTGTATTTTAGAAATAAATCACTCTGGTCTTATCCATTAATAAAAAGTTATTATGACTTCAAATCCTCTTTTGACTAGATTGTGCATACAAATAAATATAGAATCCTTTGAAAATCTACTACATACAAGTCACCTAAAACAGAGCTGTTTTCAAGACTTTTCTACTAAGCTGTGGAGACCTTTTTGTTAATTTACGAAGCCTTTCCTACTACAGGGAAAGCAGATGAAATAGTGACAATCATGGTTGAACTGGTGGTGAAAGGCCCAGAGTCTGCCAGGAACTACTCCCGGAATCTCAAGGTCTCTCTCAAGGGTCACCTCCAAGTATTCAAGCTACTGTGTAGCATAGTAAAAAGGCTATAGCCTGACAGGCAAAGTGTAATTTCAATCCTAGTTCTTCTTGGGTACCAAGGGGGGTCACCTTAACAGCATCAAGCCAAATTTTACTGACTTCTCTTGCCAATATTTAACGAGGACATTGGACCTATTTCAACAAAGTCCCACCCAGACTCCACAGAGATGTCTCACGTATCCTTATGAATAGTGAACATGTTATCACAGGCAACAGGCAGAGTCTCCCAGGTACATCCCCTTGCCCTGGCCCTGGCCCTATCCAAGGTCCTCTGGTCACAAAGCCTCTTGAGGGTGCCTCCCTATATCCCAACTTATGGCAAGCTTAGTCAGAATTTCAACATTCAAGCCAAAGCAACTAAATATAGAGTCCAAAACTGGCAATCCATAAGGGCTAGAAAGGGCTGTGTTCTGGCCCATCTGTCCAGCAGCCTGTGTCATGCTGGCCCCTTGGGGATATAAGAATGATACTCTTGGGACTTGCCCAGTGCAGCAGTTAAGAATCCGCCTTCCAATGCAAGAGGTGTGGGTTCAATCCCTGGTTGGGGAACTAAGATCCTACGTGGCTTGGGCAACTAAGCCAGCGTGCCACGACTACTGATCTTGTGGGTGGCAAACTACAGAGTGCATGTGCTCTGGAGCCCTCGCACAGCAACCAGAGTGACGCCTGCACACCACAGTGAAGAGCCTGCATCCATCACGAAAGGTCCCACATGCTGCAACCAAGATCTGACGCAGCCAAAATACAATAAATAAATAAATATCTTAAAAGAGGAATGCTACTCTTCAGACTTCTCTGTCTGTCTTGTGGTTAAGACTCGGCTTCCGCTGCAAGGGGCACAGGTTTGATCCCTGGTTGGGGAACAAAGATCTCACATATCACATGGCACAACCGAAAAATAAAAAATAATAGTAATGAAAGATAAATAAATTGAGTGCTACTCTTGCCTCAGGCCTCACAGCGTCGTTCCTGAAGACCAATCTTACAGCTTTGGCTCAGGCTCTCTTCTGCAGGGCTCACACACCAAGCTAAAACACTGAGGAAACACATCCCATCCTGGCCTTTCATTTTCACTACACATGTCATCACTAAACTTCCTCCCTTCTCCTTCAACCCCATACAACAAAACTACGAACAGACTACTCTCATCCACTCAGCAGTTTAAGAACATTCTACAACATGTGTGCACCTCGGTTTAGGCTCAAAGTGGAATTCATCCGACCATGTTACTTGGAACCAAGTTTGATATCAGCTGTCCTGCATTTCTTAGAATGAGACCATTGACTTGTTCAAGCCACAGCTCTGAGCACAGCCCCCGAGGTGCCATGAGCTCAGACAGGGAGAAGTGCTCGGGACACGAGGCAGTTTCAGCAAACACGTCAGTCTCCTTGGCCCTTGGAATGAACATGCAACCCAAAGGGCAGCTACTGTCTTGATTATGTTTCCCGGAAAACTAAGAAGAAAAACAAACAAACCAGGCAACCACAAAAGCTATTTCCTGGCTCTCCTAGCAACTCTGACTAGTTCTGAGTGGTGGTTGTTTTTTTTTGTTTTGTTTTATTATCCCTTCCTTTGGGGAACAAATTAAAGGTGTGTGTTTATTTCTGCAACACTGAGAAACACAAAGAGAAAGCCTCCCAAAAGGATGATCCCGTTTCCCGTTTCAGAGATTTGCCAACAACACATTAAAAGGAAAAATAAACTTGAAGGTGTTGCATTATGTAATAGATCTGGCCTTTTATATTCCTTATAGATCCATTTCTATTTGAAATTCACTCAAGATATGACTGTCACCAATCCCCCCAAATCCTCCTCCTGCAAAAAGACATAGACAATAAAGTGAATGATCACTCTATATACCTAGTGTGTGTGTTATGTAGTAGTTCCCATTCTCAGATTCCTCAAAATGTGGCATAAATATGTTTTTCCTGATGTCTACATGAGTCAGTCCAAACCTTAGGGATTTTTTAAATGACAATTTATATTCCAACAATGTCATGGTCTCACCCATGTCTGCGAGATTAGGTGTGATACAGATCAAACTGAAATATTATCACACGCACTAGATTGTCAGGGAGAGATACCCTGACTGTGGCCTCCTTGGTTGGTCTAGCCTAGTCCTGCTCTTCGTGTCCCAATACACAGGTCACATACATAGACTTATCCCAGTCAATGTGGGTTTCCTACATAGTCCCTGCTCCTGAGGTCTAGAGGCTAGATTGTGTGAGTGGATAGGAGGCAACAAACCTGGGCTATCAATGCAACAGGTCTTTGAGTCTTTCCTGTGCCACCCAGTTGCAGGTTCCTGCCCTATTTTTCCTGGTGGGTGGCCCCTGGGATTTCCAGGGGATTGACCACAGCCCGGATGGTAACAGAAGCCACTTAGCCCACATGTTTCCCCAGACGGAGATCTGCCCCCAGTGAGGGTGCACTGGCTGATCCAAGATCTCCTTGGGAGGAAAAGACTTTCTAAAGAGACCAGCAAGAGAGCACTGGAGCTTGAAGGCAGCAAGCCCCACTGGCCTGGAAGAACTTAAGTGTCAGTTTCCTAGGGTGGGAGAAAAGTTGGAAGGACCCTGAAAGTTTTCTTCAGAGAGAGACCCCCTTCTTGAGGACACGTCTGGGCTGGTTACAGTTAGTGGCTACTTATAGTCCAGGATTTTCAGATTCTTCTAAGAACATCACTCTAAAGCAGTCTTTCTTCCATCAATAGCAGTGGCCTCTCATAATTGTGAAGTGTTAAAAGTTATGGAGAAGGCGATGGCAACCCATTCCAGTACTCTTGCCTGGAAAATCTCATGGACAGAGGAGCCTGGTAGGCTGCAGTCCATGGGGTCGCGAAGAGTCCGACATGATGGAGCGACTTCACTTTTCACTTTCATGCATTGGAGAAGGAAATGGCAACCCACTCCAGTGTTCTTGCCTGGAGAATCCCAGGGACGGCGGAGCCTGGTGGGCTGCCGTCTATGGGATCGCACAGAGTTGGACACAACTGAAGCGATTTAGCAGTAGCAGCAAAAGTTATGAGAAAGTTATATGTTAAAAGTTTTCTTATGGTGATAAAAGAACTCCTTTCCAAGGTGAGGGAGGGATGGAACAAAGGCAGTAGAGGGAACTGAGAGATGAACATGTGCTAGGTTGCTACAACAACTATAACAAATTATCCTAAACTTGGTAGCTTAAAACAATAGAAGTTTATTCTTTCACAGGTCTGGGAGGTCAGGAGTCCAAGGTCAAGGTTCTTTCTTGTAGCCCTGAGGGAAAAATCTGGTCCATGCCTCTGTCCTAACTTCTGGTGGCTGCTGCAATTCTAGGCGTTCCTTTGCCTGGAGATGCAACACTATGATCTCTTCACAGCACCCTCTTTACTGGGTATCTTCTCTCCTGTAACAAGACACTCGCCATTGGATTCAGGGCAAATCCTAATTAAGATCCTTATTTAATGACATCTGCAAAGCCTGTTTTTCCAAATCAGGCCACCTTCACAGGTTCTGGTAGACATCTCTTTGGGGGGAAATACAATTAACCAATATGTAAAGGAAAAACAAGTAAATGCAAATAAGAAAGGTAATCAACATCTCAATAACAATTGTAGAACAGATAAAATAGATTGGAATTACGAACTGGGAGTGACAGTATTGAATTATAGTCCAACAGCAAAAGAGACACAGATGTATAGAACAGTATTTTGGACTCTGTGGGAGAGGGTGAGGGCAGGATGATATGGGAGAATGGCACTGAAGCATGTGAATTATCACATGTGAAACGAATCGTCAGTCCAGTTTGATGCATGATACAGGGTGCTCAGGGCTGGTGCACCGGCATGACCCAGAGGGATGGGATGGGGATGGAGGTGGGAGGGGGGTTCTGGAAGGGGAACACATATGTACACCCATGGCGGATTCATGTCAATGTACGGCAAAACCAATACAATATTGTAAAGTAAAAAAAAAAAAAAAGAATTATAGTCCTAGTTAAGAGTCATTAATAACCCACTCCAGTATTCTTGCCTGGAGAATCCAATGGACAGAGGAGCCTGGCGGGCTACAGTTCACAGAGATGCAAAGAAGTCCATAGGGATACAACTGAAGCAACTTAGCAAGCACACACGCACAATAGTGATTCTGAGATCTTGGGCAAGATCCTCCCTTTTATAGACTCAATTGCTGCATCTTGAAAATGAGAAAATAGATGAAATGAGCTCTTGCAGCTCTGCTGTCCTATGGTTCCATTTGACAGTCTTCTAACTATCTCTCACGTGTTTATATATGTGCGTACACATGCACACATACACACACATGCATGCAAAGCACACGCCTCCCTACTGCAGATCAAGCTAGACACCTCGCAGACATCCAACTGAGTCTAGGATTTATACTTTCTTATGTGGGGAGTCTGGAATCTCACTTCCATTGTGTCATGTTTGACTTGGCCGGAGGAATTTATTTGGCAGCGCTTAAAAATGCCACACCTTTATATGCTGAGTTTTTCCACAGTCTTCTTGTCCTGGATTTCGGAACACTTCCTTTCCTCTTTTCCATTTAAGTATTTCAGTCTCTGGTCTTCAGCGTGTCCACTGTTCTCTCTGCCCTAGGAGTGGTCACGTCTCAGATGGTGCGTCTTGACTCTGGCAGATCACTCATAAAGAGGGTGATGGATAAAGGAGAGAGGCTTGGAAATTCCACAGCTTTGTTTCTTCATGGAATTCCTGATGGTATAATGATCAAGTATTGGAATTTACATCACAACCCTACTCCAGAAAACATGCATCTAACTGGGGTGAATTAACTGTGTTTTATTATCCCACACATCTACATGTGAGGGCTGGGCAAAGGGAGTCATGGAACACAGGATAAGAGCTGGAGAAACCGTGTACAATTGTTTCTATGTGTATGAATGCTTAGAAAATATAAATTTTGTGAGAGGACAGGGGTTACTATCTTGTTTACACCTGTACCCTCAGCACTAGCTGGAGCTGTGGCACATAGTAGGCACTCTTTACATTTCTGAGTATGAATAAAAATGAACATATGGATCAGACTCTTAGAGGAGTACAGATCCCATGCAATGCCTTCATTTCTGATTCATTTTCAGTAGATAGAAGTGTTAATAGGCTGACACTTATCTACTAAATAACTGATGATCTCAAAATGATTAAAAGTATTAAGGGAATACCTTCTGTTCCTTATTAGGTCTGGTGGTGGTTGTTTAATCACTCATTGTTCCACTCTTCGTGACTGTAGCCCGCCTCTGTCCACGGGATTCTTCAGGCAAGAATATTGGAGTGAGCTGTCATTTCCTCCTCCAGGGGGTCTTCCTGACTCAGGGATCAAACCCGGGTTTTCATGTGCTGCAGGCAATCTCCTGCATTGGAGGTGGATTCTTCACTGACTGAGCCACCAGGGATCACCATCAGCTCTTGAGTCAGTTCAGTCGCTCAGTCGTGTCCGGCTCTTTGCATCCCCGTGGAGTGCAGCATCCCAGGCTTCCCCGTCCATCACCAACTCCTGGAGCTTGCTCAAACTCATGTCCATGGAGTCGGTGATGCCATTAGCTCTGAGGTCCTCCCATTAATATGTTACTAAGAAAAATAGCCCTCTATGTTTTATGAATTTAGGTATTTCGATGTTGATTTTTCTTAAACTTCTATCTTTGCCTCCTCGTCCTCCTCACTGGGCACGCTCCTAAACACACACACACACACATCACACACAGGAGTAGCTGGGAAGGGTCTGGTCTCTGCCACCAGCTTGTCCGCAGAAGAAACAAACAGGTGGTCTGTGTGGCCACCTAGTGGAGCCTCTTCATCCCTGCAGTTCCTCAGAGCTTCTGAAGGCGCTGAGGGAAACTGAAGGCGCGAGGTTCTCTGAAGATTCCCCCCGACGTGCTTGGCGGATCGGGGTGGGGGAATGTTTGCCTGAGGAGAAAAGAGGCTGAGAAAGAAGGCGTACCCGGCTCGGGGGGCCGCCCCACCTCCTCAGGGATGGGTGGCCAAAGGCTGCCGCGCGCGCGGGAGGCTGGGCGAGCCTGACCCAGACGGCGGAAGTGATGTCATGGCCTCCTCCTCAGAGAAGCCTTTGAAACGGCGGGTGGGGGTGGGGACCGCGGAATGAGTGCCAGGGTGAGACAGAAAGTCCTTGTTTCCTGGAAAAGGTCAGCCTTTGAGAGACTTTTGAGCAAAGATCACTCCCCTCGATTTTCAACTCTCCATTCTAGTTCCTTTAGAGAATTGTTGTTTGGAGACTGAGAAACGGTAGTGATGGTGGAGGACAGAGAAGGAGCCAAAGTGTTGCTCAGAGAACAAGGCCAGCAAAACTCAGCAGCTGCTGGGAAATGGAGTCTGAATGAAGAATTAAGGCCATGAATGAGGCTCCTAGGAGAAGGCGCTTTAGAACCTTCGCACAGGGTCCTCAATTTACATAGGTCCCTGAGTTCTTTGCTGTTCAGTCGCTGAGTCACGTCCGACTCTTTGTGACCCTGATGGACTGCAGCACACCAGGCTCTCCTTTCCTTCACTATCTCCCAGGGTTTGTTCAGATTCATGTCCATTGAGTCAGGGATACTGTCTAACCATCTCATCCTCTGTCACTCCCCTTCTCCTTCTGCCTTCAATCTTTCCCAGCATGAAGTTCTTTTCCAGTGAGTTGGCTGTTATCAGGTGGCCGAAGCGCTGGACCATAAAGAAGGCTGAGCGCCGAAGAATTGATGCTTTTGAACTGTGGTGTTGGAGAAGACTCTTGAGGGTCCCTTGGACTGCAAGGAGATCAAACCAGTAAATCCTAAAGGAAATCAGTCCTGAATATTCATTAGAAGGACTGATACTGAAGCTGAAACTCCAATGCTTTGGCCACCTGATGTGAAGAACTGTCGCCTTGGAAAAGACCCTGATGCTGGGAAAGATTGAAGGCAGGAGGAGAAGGGGATGACAGAGGATGAGATGGTTGGATGGCATCACTGACTCAATGGATGTGAGTTTGAGTAAACTCTGGGAGTTGGTGATGGACAGGGAAGCCTGGTGTGCTACAGTCCATGGGGTCACAGAGTCGGACATGACTGAGCAACTGAACTGAACTGAAAGTATTGGATCTTCAGCTTCAGCGTCAGTCCTTCCAATGAGTTTTCATGGTTGATTTCCTTTAGGACTGACTGGTTTGATCTCCTTGGATCACAGCCTTGTTGTGATGAAGGGGCTTGTGTAACTCAATGAAGCAGTGAACCTTGCTGTGTAGGGCCACCTGAGAAGGACAGATGATAGTGAAGAGTTCTGACAAAATGTGGTCCACTGGAGGAGGGAATGGGAAACCACTCCAGTATTCTTATCTCCAGAACCCCATGAACAGTATGATCTCTGAGTACTGGGTCCCAAGAAGGGGGTGACGCTGGGAGATGGAAGTATTAATACAAGATCAGCGCTGATGAGACACACGCCATTACCAACACCTTCCCCCAGTTTCACAGGCATCCTGCAGGTGCCACCATAAATGAGACTATTGGGAGTTGTCACCTTTCCTTTGCTAATTTTATCAAGTTTTGCCTAAGTGTGCACCACATTGGGAATCACCTCTAGCCCTGGCTCCTGCCTTTACCCAGATAACTCTGTGTTAGCCCTTCTCATAAGCCCGCAAAGTCTCCCTATCCATCCTTAAGTCTCTCCATTTAAAATAAGAAGAACTTGTCCTGATGTCCGCGCTTCTCCACATCCACTCTCCAAAGCGTAGTTTATTCTGACCCCTCTGTCCTTACCCCATTCCCATCTGGTATCTGACCATTCCATGGAAATCGCCCATTTAGAGATGGCTCATGACTTTCTCAGTGCCAAATCTAAATGCCTTATTACTAATAACATGTTGATTGATACTTCTTACAGTCACAGCCCCTGGTGTTCAAGAATATAACTGACTTCAGACCAAGAACTCAGCCTCCAATGTCTGCTTGGCAACATAATACATAGCTTTTCCTAATTTAACTCAGACAATTCTGTTTTATTTTTTGATCAGTTTATAGGCACTGACTTGGGGGACAATGATTCAAAAATTAGCTTTGTTCCAGGTAGTTCTGTTTTCTAAGTAACTGTATTATATATCACTTTGTCCTTTCTATTATGGTAAGAATAACATAACATAATAAAAGTATCTGTTTTTTTATTGACATGTAATTGACATATAATGTTATATTAGTTTCAGGTGTACAACATAAAGATTTGGTACTTGTATATATTATGAAATGATCATCACAATGAGTCTAGTTAATATACATCATCAAATATAATTTTTGTCTTGTGATGGACACTTTTAAGATTTACTCTATTAGTAACTTTCACGTATGCAGTATGGTGTTATTAACTATAGTCACCATGCTCTACCATACATCCTCATGACTTATTTATCTTATAATGGGAAGTTTGTACCTTTTGACCCCCTTCACCCAGGTCCCATCACTTCATGACAAATAGATGAGGAAACAATGGAAACAGTGAGAGACTTTATTTTGGGGGGCTCCAAAATCACTGCAGTTGGTGATTGCAGCCATGAAATTAAAAGATGCTTGCTCCTTGGAAGAAAAGCTGTGACCAACCTAGACAGAATATTAAAAAGCAGAGACATTACTTTGCCAACAAAGATCTGTCTAGTCAAAGCTATGGATTTTCCCAGTGGTCATGTGTGGATGTGAGAGTTGGACTATAAAGAAAACTGAGCGCCGAAGAATTGATGCTTTTGAACTGTGGTGCTGGAGAAGACTCTTGAGAATCCCTTGGACGACAAGGAGATCCAACCAGTCCATCCTAAAGGAAATCAGTCCTGAATATTCATTGGAACGACTGATGCTGAAGCTGAAGCTCCAATATTTTGGCCACCTATGCAAAGAACTGACTCCTTGGAAAAGACCCTGATGCTGGGAACGATTGAAGGCAGGAGGAGAAGGGGATGACAGAGGATGAGATGGTTGGATGGCATCACCGACTTGATGGACATGAATTTGAGCAAGCTCTGGGAGTTGGTAATGGACAGGGAAGTCTGGCGTGCTGCAGTCCATGGGGTTGCAGAGAGTTGGACACGACTGAGCTACTGAACTGAACCCCTTGCCCCTGCCTCTGGCAACCACAATTTGTTCTCTGATTCTATGAGCTTGGTTTTTGGTTTGGTTTTGTTTTTTAGATTCTACATATAAGCAAGATCTTAGAGTATTTGTTTTTCTGTGTCTGACTTATTTCACTTAGCATAATGGCATCATCAACTCAACAGATGTGAGTTTGAGCAAGCTCCAGGAGTTGGTGATGGACAGGGAAGCCTGACATGCTGCAGTCCATGGGGTCACAAAGAGTCGGACACAACTGAGTGACTGAACTGAACTGAATGGCCTCAAGGTCCATCCATGTTATTGCAAATGCCAAGATTGCATTTTTTAAAAAAAATTGGTGTATAGTTGATTTATTAGTTTCAGGTGTGCAACAAAGTGATATGATATTTTTATAGATTATACTCCATTTAAAGTTATTATAAAATATTGGTTATACTCCCTGTGCTTATATTACATGTTTGTATCCTATTTATTTTTTATTATTCTTTAAGTTAATTTTATTTTTATATATTTACTTATTTTTGTCTGTGCTGGGTCTGTGCTGCTGCATGGGCTTTTCTCTAGTTGTAGCAAGCAGGGGCTATTCTCTAGTTGTGGTACATGGGCTTCTCATTGCAGTGGCTTCTCCTGTTGCAGATCACGGGCTCTAGGGAGCTCGGGCCTCAGTAGTTGTGCATCCTGGGCTCTAGAGAACAGTCTTAATAGTTTGGTACCTGGGCTTAGTTACTCCGCGGCATCGGGGATCCTCCTGTGTCAGGGACTGAACCCGTGTCCCCTGCACTGGCAAGTAGATTCCTCACCCCTGAGCCACCAAGGAAGCCCCTGTATTCATTTTACACCTAGTGGTTTGTACCTCTTAATTCCTTTCCCCTGTCTTGCCTCTTTCCTTTGTTTTTTATATCTCTGAGTCTGTTTCTGTTTTGTTATATTCATTTGTTTTATTTTTCAGATTTCACATATAAGTGAAAACATGCAGTATTTGTGTTTCTCTGCTGGATTTACTTCACTAAGCTTAATACCATCCAGGCCCATCCATGTTATTACAAATGGGAAGTTTTCATTCTTTTTTATGGTTGAATAACATTCCATTGTACATATATGCCACATCTTCTTTTTCCCTTCATCTGTTGATGGATACTTAGATTGCTTTCATATCTTGGCTATTGTAAATAATACTGCTGTGAACATTGGGATGCATGTGTCTTTCTGAATTAGTGTTTTTGTTTTCTTCAGTGTATACACAGGAGTGGAATTGCTGGATCACATGATAGTTCTGTTTTTAGATTTTTGAGGAATCTCCATACTGTTTCCCATAGTGACTATAGCAATTTACATTCCCATCAGCAGTTCACTAGAATTACCTTTTCTCCACATCCTCACCATCTATTATCTGTTATTTTCGATGACAGCCATTCTGACAGTTGTGAGGTGGTATCTCTTTGTGGTTTTGATTTGAATGTTGTTGATAATTAGTGACATTGAGCATCTTTTCATGTGCCTGTTGGCCATCTACATGTCTTCTTTGGAAAAATGTTTATTCAAGTCTTCTGCCCATTTTGTAATGAGATTGTTTGCTCTTTTCATATTGAGTTGTATGAGCTCTTTGTATATATTGATGCAAATATCTTCTCTCATTCAGTAGGCTGTCTTTTCATTTTACTGATGGTTCCCTTTGCTGTGCAAAAACTTTAAAATTTAATTAGGCCCCCTTTGTTTATTTCTGCTTTTCCCTTGCCTGAGGATACAGATAAAAAAAAAAAAATATCACCAAGACTTATGTCAAAGAGTGTCCTGCCATATTTTCTTCTAAGAGTTTTTATGGTTTCTAGTGTTACATTGAGGCCTTTAATCTATTTTGAGTTTTTTTGTATATGGTGTGAGAAAGTGTTGTAATATTGTTTTACATGGAGCTGTCCAGTTTTCCTAACACCACTTATTGAAGAGCCTCTTTTCCCCATTGTATATTTTTGCCTCCTTTGTTGTAGGTTAACTGACCATATGTGCATGGGTTTATTTCTGGGCTTTCTATTCTTTTCTGTTGTTGTGTGTCTGTTTTTGTGCCAGTACCAAATTGTTTCAATTACTGTAGCTTTGTAGCATAGTCTGAAGTTTTAGGTAGTGTGATACTTTCAGATTTGTTCTTTTTTCTCAAGATAGCTTTGACTATTTGGTGTCTTTTGTGGTTCTAAGGAAAGTTATGTATTATTTGTTCTAATCCTGTGAAAAATGTCATGGGTATTTTGATAGAGATTGCACTAAATCTGTAGATTTCTTTGGTTAGTATGGACATTTTAACAATAGTAATTCTTCCAATCCATGAACACAGGGTAACTTTTCATTTATTTGTATTGTCTTCAATTTCCTTCATCAGTGTCTTATAGTTTCCCAAGTATATGTCTTTCACTTCCTTGGTTAAGCTTATTCATAGATACTATATTCTTTTTGATGCAATTTTTAATGGTATTGTTTTCTTGCTTTCTCTTTCTGACAGTTTATTACTAGTGTACAGAAAAGCACAGATTTCTGTGTAGCAATCTGTATCCTGAAACTTTACTGAAATCATTTATTAGTACTAATAGTATTGTGGTGGAGACTTTAGGGGTTTCTATCAATATATATGCTATCGTGTCATCTACAAACAGTACAGTTTTACTTCTTCCTTTTCAATTTGGATGCCTTTTATTTTTTTTTATTGCTTGATTGTTGTGGCTAGGACTTCCAATACTATGTTAAATAGAAATGGCATGAGTGAGCATCCTTGTCTTGTTCCTGATTTTAGAGGAAAATCTTTCTTTTTTTTTTTTCTTTTACCATTGAGTATGATGTTAACTGTGGCTTTGTTATAAAAGGTCTTTATTATGTTGAAATATGTTCCCTCTATACCAACTTTGATGTGAATTTTAAAAATCATCAATGGGTGCTGAATTTTGTCAAATGCTTTTTCTGCATCTATTGAGATTACTATGTGATTTTTATCCTTCAGTTTGTTAATGTGGTATTTCACATTGATTGATTTGCAGATATTGAACTATCTTTGCATCTCTGGAATAAATCTCACTTGATGATCATGGTGTTTGATCCTTTGTATATATTGTTGAATTTGGTTTGCTAATAATTTGTTGAGGATTTATGCATATATTTCATTTGTGATTGAGTTTTATATATATATACTTAAAATAAGTAATTTATATATATATAACTTTTTCTTTATCCATTCATCCATAGATAGACACTTAGTTTGTTTCCATATCTTGGCTGTGTAAATGATGTTGCAATGAACATGGGGGTACATATATCTTTTTGAGTTAAACTTTTCATTTTCTTCAGATAAATAGCCAGAAGTGGAATTGCTGAATTATGGTACTTCTTTTTTTTTTTTTTTTTTGAGGTATCTGCATACTGTTTTTTGTTTGTTTGCTTGTTTCTAAGCTTTTTCTTTTATTTATTTACTTTTGGCTCCACTGAGTCTTTTAGCTGCACGGAGGTTTTCCCTAGTTGTGGTGAGTGGGGGCTACTCTTTGCTGTGGTGTGTGGGCTTCTCACTGCAGTGGCTTCTCTTGTTGCTGAGCAGGGGCTCTAGAATGTGGGCTCAGTGGTTGTGGTCCTGGTCTTAGTTGCCCTTCAGCATGTGGAATCTTCCTGGACCAGGGATTGAACATGTGTTCCCAGCATTGGCAGGTGAATTCTTAACCACTGGACCACCAGGGAAGTTCCCTCCGTGCTGTTTTCTAATTCTCTTTTAAAACAGGATTAAAACATAATCTCTTTGAGGTAGCTATTTGGGAGTTTCCTTCTCTTTAGTCCTTCTCCTTCTTTCAGTCTTTGTAGTTTTAAAGGACATCTGCCATCTGTCTGGAGAGTAGAGCTTAAGTCTACCCTGTTTTGGGGAGGAAAGCAATGTCTGGCTCACCATGATGCTCTGTCCACTGATGGCAAATCTTCCTACATGGCGCCATTCTTCTGAGCCAGCATCAGTTCCTGAAGTCCAAGTTTCCATCATTGCCTCTCCTTGCCTATTTCATCCTAGTCTAGACTCTGGGTTTTTCAAGTCTATTTGGCTCACTCAGGGTCTCATATTCCTTTCTCTTGGTGGCCACAACAAATTTTCACATCTTTTCCCACCTTGGCAAGATGCCTAGAATTCTGTGTAACCATCTAAGTTACAGTTTTTGTGTTCTCCTAGCACCATTCTGGATGTAGCAGTTCTCCCAGGAGCTGTTGTTCTTCCTGGGACATTCTGAGAGGACAGACACATGTGCCCTCTGCTATGGCATTCCTGGCATGTGCAAACTTCATTGACTGTGGCTACAGTAGGGAACACATTTCATATCATGACTGACTACATGCATACAACAGCTTAATGAAACAATATTTACCATTACTCCTTGCAACGTACTCTGGTATTTTCTATTCCATTCCATTCATTCTGGTTTTAGCCCAATACACCAATTTTGTTATCTAAGAGTAGGTCTCAACCCACAGTTTGAAAAACATTGCCCTAACAGTGAGTTTCTATCAGTCACTAGCCCTGGGATTTGGTTCGTGGGGTATACACTGGGCCCCATGCCAAAAATCAGGAAATAGTTTCACACTTGCTTTGTTCTTTCTCAAAATGCACAGCTTTTGGCATACAAGAACGTCCTGCTTTTCACGATGTTGACTCTACTATGAGTTTAAAATAGATCCATTCAGACCTTCAACAGACTTGTTATTTTCAGCTTTTTCTACTCCTTGTCAGAGAACAGTGTGCCTAGACTATGACAGAATAATAGAGGAAATAGTGGAAAGAAGCAGAAAGAAATCAAACCTCAGTTAATATTTTCAAACATCTTATGTTCTGTTGCTCATGGTAATAATAATAGTTGATAATGATTGAGTGCATATTATCAGTCAGGCACTGTGCTTAGCATTTCACATTTATTATTTCAGTTAATCCTCATACCATCTCAATGATATGGTACAAATATTATCCCCATTTTATAAAAAAAATGAAGGCCAACCTAAATTTGACTGTTCCCTCTCTCAACATCTAAAGACCATTTCTCATTTCTACTTCCTACTTTAGGCTTATTCCACCTCCATAAGATGAGGGGTGGGGACTAGACTGTCTCAGCTAAAAAAGAGCTCAACAACCCTACACAAGGCACAGTTGCTTTCTATGAAGTCTGAAAAGTAATGGTCTGTTGTAAGCTTGCAGTTTGACCTGCACACAATCTCTTCTGTTCTCTTAGTCACTTCCCATCCAGTGCTTCCTATGGTCTAAAACTCAAGGTCATCTACAATTCCGTCCCGAACTAAGAAGGGACTGGGAGCCCTTCCTGATTCTTATCAAACTGGAGGCCCTCACAGGAAATGACTCTTGCAGCTTCTCTTTATCTTTTCTAAAACCCACATCTATCGAAGGGAGAAAGATGTCTGGATAATGCAAACAAGAGATAAATCACAAACTGTTAATTCTTGCCCCTTCCAAATTGGCTCGTTGATGTATCCAGCAAATGTTTGTTGACTGTGTCCTAGGCACTATGCTACGGACTTCTGGAGATTTGGTGGTGAACAGGACAGGTCAAACTCTTGCCCTTCTGGAGTTTATATTCTAGAGGCAGGGGTCTCCAACCTCTGGGCTGAGGACCAGTACCCGCCCCCCACCCCCCATCAGATCATCATCAGCATTAGATTAGAAATAAAGGGCGCAATTAATGTAATGCACTTGAATCATCCCCAAACCATCCCCTCCCCTTACTCAGTTTGTGGAAAAACTGTCTTCCCTGAAACTGATACCCGGTGCCAAAAAGGCTGGGGACGACCGCATAGGGGCTGCTTTCAGGGCAGGGTAGACACTGACAGCTCTGGTGCTTTTTGACCTTCTCTCAAATCACACCTCCCAGGAAGAATGCTTTTTGCATAACAGAGAAGTTTACTCCTTCTCTTCTCTTTTCCCCACCTAACAGGATAAAAAAGTTTTGTAAAATAACACTTACTTTTACTACATTAAAAAACATGTAAAATTAAAATTATCTTATTAATACTTGAATGCAGCATAGAAAAAATGCCCAAATAAGCAATACAAAATCAAAAATTAGGCAAGATTTTATTTAGTGCACTTGGTGCTTGTAAGCCTCTCAGTTCATTCCTGTCCAGAACATACAAGGACAATACTCTGCGTATCAGTGCACAAGCCTGTTTCTCTCCTTTGTTTTAATCAGTTTTACAGTTTGAAAATCATGGTTCATACCATAATGGTAATAGTGATGCACTCTTTTTACCTGGCAATGGGGAGTCTTCTTTAATCCCACCCTAAAATTGCTAGCAAATTTAATGCCTTATGATCATCCTTCAGTAAAAATGAAGAACTAAGCTGCAATAATTCATCTGCCTCTTTGGGGTACCACGTTTAGGTCAATGATTCAGAATTTTCAAAAAGAAAATAGTTTTTTCATCTGAAGGAATTTTCCTAATATTTATCATTTCTCTTCTGGAAAATAATGATTACAGATTTGAAACTGAGACATAGAATATAACAATACCCCTATCCAGACGGGTTCCAAATTGGGAAAGGAGTACGTCAAGGTTATATATTGTCGTCCTGCTTATTTAACTTGTATGCAGAGTACATCATGAGAAATGCTGGAGTCAAGATTGCCGGGAGAAATATCAATAACCTCAGATACGCAGATGACACCACCCTTATGGCAGAAAGCGAAGAAGAACTAAAGAGCCTCTTGATGAAAGTGAAAGAGGAGAGTGAAAAAGCTGGCTTAAAACTCAACATTCAAAAAACTAAGATCATGGCATCTGGTCCCATCACTTCATGGCAAATAGATGGGGAATCAGTGCAAACAGTGAGAGACTTTATTTTCTTGGGCTCCAAAATCACTGCATATGGAGACTGCAAGCCATGAAGTTAAAAGATGCTTGCTCCTTGGAAGAAAAGTTATGACCAACCTAGACAGCATATTAAAAAGCAGAAACATTACTTTGTCAACAAAGGTCCATCTAGTCAAAGCTATGGCTTTTCCAGTAGCCATGTATGGATGTGAGATTTGGGCTACGAAGTAAGCTGAGCACTGAAGAATTGATGCTTTTGAACTGTGGTGTTGGAGAAGACTCTTGAAAGCCCCTTGGACAGCAAGGAATTCAAACAAGTCAATTCTAAAGGAAATCAGTCCTGAATATTCATTGGAAGGACTGATGCTGAAGCTGAAGTTCCAATACTTCGGCCACCTATGGGAAGAACTGACTCCTTGGAAAAGACCCTGATGCTGGGAAAGACTGAAGGCAGGAGGAGAAGGGGATGACAGAGGATGAGATGGTTGGATGGCATTGCCAACTCGATGGATATGAGTTTGAGCAAGCTCTGGGAGTTGGTGATAGACAGGGAAGCCTGGTGTGCTGCAGTCTATAGGGTTGCAAAAAGTCGGACACGACTGAGCAACTGAACTGAATTTGATTTCAGTTCCTGTCCTTACTGTCCTTTTCAATACGTTGCAAAAATACTGGCAACAAAAAGGAGCTTGGGTGATTGCTTTCATGTCTTACTTGCCATAACAACATGTCACTTGGAATCCTGGGTATGTTTAGCTTGTTGAATTATCGTGTTGTTTTCTCCCTGAAGTTATAAATTTCAGTTCATTAAAAATATCAATATCAGTTAAATATACTAATTCTAAATCCAAAATATCATCTCTAAAAATGAGATTGCTTGCCAAATGAGATTGCTTTTCCACTAGAAAAATGTGACTGTCATTTCAGGGTTTACTTATTATGCTTAATACTTCCCCTTGGGTTCCCTTAGGACAACCAATGATCTTTATTCAGTGTGCTTTAGCAGGAGGGTCTGGCTAACTCCAGTCTGAACAAAACACATCAATATTTTGGCTAGTCCATGAACTGTCTTTAATATATATAACAACCTTCATCGTGTTTTTTTTTTTTAACACTTCCATGAGATTCAGCAGAATCATTTCTAGATATAAGTAGAATTCCTATGATGCTGATTTCTAAGCACAAGTGTTATTAGTAGATTTAACAATATTCAAATAACTTTTTGTTTTCTAGCCATTTCTGATGGTTCCATTTCTCATACTTTCTTTATTATTTTTCCAGTTTAATAGATACTGATCAATGAAGCATTTTTTCAAGTTTTGTTAATATATCTGATCCAATGTATGTGAAGTTAAATTTAAACTCACATAGACACACACGCATACACACACACATCCCTTGTCATCCTGCATAAACTAGAAGAGCTGAATAACTTAGAGCATCCATGCTATTTTGGGGATGGATCTCAGACTTAATACTGTATTTTAACCACATGAGGAGCATGGCTTTGGAAGATTCTGCAGTAACGCAGACCTAACTAGAAACAGTATTATCCCAAAGAGTTGTAAATATTAATTTGTCAGCTGGTTTAGCATTAAAAAATCACACTCACCATTTCTATTCATGTTAATGTTTTAACATCTATATGAGCCATTTTTTCTTTTGCCAAACCATATGCAACAGAAATCTTATTAACAGTCTGTAAAACAACTAAGAAATTGTGCCAATACTTATTTGTCTTTTGTTTTCATTTAAAAGTGTTTGAGAGGCTTGTTGACAAGTTCAGTATGCTATGCTTCAAAGAGTCCTCTTAGATCTGAAGGCGTTATTACAAATAATATATTGGGATTTGTCACTTTTGTTGGATTTTACTTACTGAAAAAAATACTGTAAATAATCTGCCTCACAAAATCTTCCAATCTTTTTTTTCTTTTTAGCATCACCTCCAACGAACTTGAAGCTTACTATTAGAGCTGATATTTTTCTCAAGATTGTCTGCAGTTCTAGATATCTGGAGGTTGAACTGGGATGTTCCTCTGATTTTCCCTTCATCATTCTTTTCTCTTATAATGGTAGGGAGAAATCCCATTAAAGGGAAATCATGCTAATTTAATTAAATGTACATTTGATACAAACCTGAAGCATATCCTATTTGATAATGTCCTTTCAGAAAAATCTTTTTACAATGAAGTCTGCATAATGTTAATATAAAATATGTTTTGTTAATTGTCCTGTAATGATGGTCATACTCACATCATATACCAAAAACTCAAATGAGATATTTATTAGTAGAAGACAGAATAACTTGTACTAGTCAACTGAAATTCATCATAACCTTCCATTATTTTTCTTAATTCTGTTCACAGCAACTGGATTCAGTATTTCCGACAAGTTCACAATTCTTAATAAAACTCCAATGATGTGTTCCTTCTATTCTACTCTATTCTATTGCACTTTGTTAAAAAAATTAAGTCTGGTTATAACCCATTAGCTTTATTTTACAATCTACAAATGTATTATGTCTTACCATTAGCCTGAATAATACTGGCATAGATAATAAACATGTGAAAAAAAAAAACCAAGAGACGTTCAGAGAGTGGTAGTGCTACAGGAAAATATAAAAGAATGATGTGATAGAATAGCGAATGACTGGGTAAGGAGAAATTTTACCAGTATGGTCAGGAAAGGTTTCTCAGAGGACGTGACATTAAATTGTGTTCTTTAGAATCTAGGCTACTGATATGAACCCATTCCTCAGTATTTATGGGTAGTTTGAATTATGTTATTTTAAATATGTTTATTATTTGTTAGCTGTCATGGGTATATTTAATGAATCCCCAGCTACACTACAACCTCCTGCAGGACAAGCCTTTTTTCCACTTAAAAAAAAAACTCTCCCAGCATTCAGTCTGTGCTGTGTGTGAAGTAGATGCTGAACAATCGCTAGGTCAAGGCTAACTCTTGCAAATGGCCATCAAGCGGAGCTGACATCCTTGCATGCAGGTGGAGCCGATGAGAGCCTGTGCCAGGTGGTGAGGGCTGAGAAGGCCCTTGAATCTTCCCCATTATTGCCTGTGCCAGGAATTTCATAATTAGAAATTCACTCCTTTGTCTTTAAGCCTTTATCAATTAAGTCTTAACAACCATTTGTGCCTCTATGGAAGGAGTATAATTTCTATGAGTCATAGTTGAATTTACAAAGAAGAGTTGGCTGGTTAATCCCTCCTAAGCACCAGTCCTGCAGTCTGGAGAGTGGCTCCCAGGTGCTCAGCATTGCCTGTCTAGACAGGAGGCCCCACCAGACTATGCAGGCCCCACTAACTAAGAGGTCCAGAGAGAAAACAGACCCAGTGAAGGCACCTGATTAATGACTTCAGGATTAAAATAATGGTATAAAGAGTGACTGACCATTAATTACCCACATTTACATGCTAATTTTGATATTTTTGCTTTAAAGAGACATAATACCAAGTCAGAAATTAGTTTCCTGTTTTAAACCTCAATTATCATCAATTTTGGTCAATTTACTCTAGCCTCGGTTTGCTTCTCAACTCCAGGGAGGAATCTCTCTGACTCTACTTGAGTGGTCAGAATAGAAGTCTTCCAAGGCAAGGCAGCTCTGGCAATATCTGGGCCCTGGAGTGGCCCTTCAGCTGGGAATCAGGGAGTGCCAGAACCCTGATGCTTTGCTCTGAGACAGGCACAGATCACTGAAGGTCAGATAATCGCACCTGTGTGTAAAGCATTGGGCGGGGGTGTCCTCTTCTCTTTTCTCCTGGTGTTTAGATTCTGATCTATCTTACCTCTCACTTCCAACAGGAACTGAATATCCAACCATCCATTCTTTCCCTTCTACAAACTCTGGTGTTTCAACAAATAGTGTTGAGAAAACTGAAGATTCATATGCAAAAGAATGAATCTGGACCCTAACTTTACATCATATACAAAAATTAACACAAAATGGGTCAAACATCTACTATAAAGAACCCAAACTATAAATTATTGGAAGAAAACAGGGAAACACTAGGGGGAAAAGTTTCATAGCATTGGATTTGACAATGATTTTCTGGGTATGACACCCAAAGAGCTGACAACAAAGTAAAAAATAGATAAATTGGACTTTATCAAAATTAAAAAGTCATAAAGTTGGGACTTCCCTGGTGGACCAGTGGCTAAAACTCCTCGTTCTGAAATGCAGGGGGTCTGGATTCGATCCCTGGCCAGGGAACTAGATCTCATATGCTGCAACTAAAGATCCTGCATGCTACAACTAAGACCCAGGGCAGCCAAGTAAATAAATACAAATAAATATATTTTTTTAAAGTCATAAAATTAAAATTTCTGTGGACACAGGCAACAGAGTGAAAGGGCAACCCACAAATGGGGAGAAAATAATATATTTGACAAATCATATACTTGCAAATCATGTATCCGTCATGTATCCGATATCTAGAATATATAAAGATCTCCTCTAACAGCTCAACAAAAAGACAATCTGATTAAAAAATAGGCCAAAGGATTGAATACACATTTCTCCAAAGAAGACTTGTAAATGGTCAATAAGCACATGAAAGATGGTCAGTATCATCATTGCTGTTGTTCAGTCTCTAAGTCCTGTCCGATTGCAGCACAACAGGCTTCCCTGTCCTGCACTATCTCCTGGAATTTGCTCAAACTTCTGTCCATTGAATTGGTGATGCCATCCAACCATCTCATCCTCTGTTGCGCCCTACTCTTTTGCCTTCAATCTTTCCCAGCGTTCGGGTCTTTTCCACTGAGTCAGCTCTTTGCATCAGGTGGCCAAAGTATTGGAGCTTCAGATTCAGCATCAGTCCTTCCAATGAACATTTAGGGTGGATTTCCTTTAGGATTGACTGGTTGGATTTCCTTGCAGTCCAAGGGACTCTCAAGAGTCTTCTCCAGCACCACAGTTCAAAAGCATCACTTTTTCAGTGCTCAGCCTTCTTTATGGTCCAACTCTCACATCCATACACAACTACTGGAAAAACCATAGCTTTGACTCTACAGATATTTTTCAGCAAAGTGATGTCTCTGCTTTTTAATACGCTGTCTAGGTTTGTCATAGCTTTTCTTCCAAGGAGCAACCTTCTTTTAATTTCATGGCTGCAGTCACCATCTGCAGTGATTTTGGAGCCCCCCCAAAATAAAGTCTCTCATTGTTTCCATTGTTTCCCCATCTATTTGGCATGAAGTGATGGGACCAGATGCCATGATCTTCATTTTTTGAATGTTGAGTTTTAAGCTAGCCCTTTTCCACTCTCCTTTCATCCTCATTAAGAGACTCTTTAGTTCCTCTTCACTTTCTGACATTAGAGTGGTATTATCTGCATATCTGAGGTTGTTGATATTTCTCCCTGTAATCTTGATTCCAGTTTGTGATTCATCCAGCCTGGCATTTCGCATGATGTACTCTACATGTAAGTTAAACAAGCAGGGTGACAATATACAGCCTTGATGTACTCCTTTCCCAATTTTGAACCAGTACGTTGTTCCATGTCTGGTTCTAACTGTTGTTTCTTGTCCTGCAAACAGGTTTTTTAGGAGGCAGGTAAGGTGGTCTGGTATTCCCATCTCTTTAAGAATTTTCCACAGTTTGTTGTGATCCACACAATCAAAGGCTTTAGTGTAGTCAATGAAGCAGAAGTAAATTTTTTTTTTTTGAATCCCCTTGCTTTTTCTATGATCCAACAGATGTTGGCAATTTGATCTCTGGCTCCTCTGCCTTTTCTAGATCCAGCTTGTACATCTGGAAGTTCTCAGTTCATATACTTTGAAGCCTAGCTTGAAAGATTTTGAGCATTACCTTGGTAACATGTGAAATGAATGCAAGTGTACAGTAGTTTGAACATTCTTTGGCATTGCCTTTCTAATTGGAATGAAAACTGACCTTTTCCAGTAGTGTGGCCCCTGCTGAGTTTTCCAGATTTGCTGGCATATTGACTATAGCACTTTAATACTATCATCTTTTAGGATTTTAAATAGCTCAGCTGGAATTCCATCATCTCCACCAGCTTTGTTCATAGCAATGCTTCCTAATACTTTGACTTCACACTCCAGGATGTCTGACTCTAGGTGAGTGACCACACTGCCATGGTTATCTAGGCCATTAAGACCTTTTTTGTATAGTTCTTCTGTGTATTCTTGCCATCTCTTCTGCTTCTGTTAGGTCCTTGCTGTTTCTGTCCTTTATTGTGCCCATCTTTGAATGAAATGTTCCCTTAGTATCTCTAGTTTTCTTGAAGAGATTTCTAGTCTTTCCCATTCTATTGTTTCCCTCTATTTCTTTACATTGTTCACTTAAGAAGGCTTCTTCTCTCCCTTGATATTCTCTGGAACTCTGCATTCAGTTGGGTATTTCCTTCCCTTTCTTCTTTGCCTTTCATTTCTCTTCTCAGCTATTTGTAAGGCCTCCTCAGACAACCACTCTGCCTTCTTGCATTTCTTTTCTTTGGGGATAGTTCATTGATTATTAGAGAAATGTAAATCAGAATCACAATGATGGATCATCTCATACCCATTAGGATGGTTGCTATCAAAAATCAAAGAAACAAAAAACAAATAAATTCCCAAAAAACAGCACTGGTGAGGATGTGAGAACTTGTAATCCTTGTGTACACTGGTGGGAAAGTAAAATGTAAAAGTGTGCAGTGGCTGTGCAAAACAGTATGACTGTTCCACAAAAAAATGAAAAAACAGAATTACTATGTGATCCAGCAATTCCACTTCTCCTTATAAACCTAGAAGAATTGGAAGCAGAGTCTGGAGGAGGTATTTGTATACCCATGCGCATAACAGCATTATTCATAATAGCCAAAAGGCAGAAGCAACCCTAGTGTCTACTGACAGAGAATGGATAACAGTTGTATATATATACAATGTATGTAGTATCCAGCCTTAAAAAGGAAGGAAATTCTGACACATGCTACAATAAAGCTAAGCCCTGAAGGCATTATGTTAAGTGAAATAAACCACTCTCAGAGGACAAATGCTGTATGATTCCACTTACATAAGTGACCTAGGGTAGTCAAATTCATAGACAGAAAGTAGAATGGGGTTGCCAGGGACTAGGGTTGTGGGGAGCTACTGTTTAATGGGTACAGAGTTTCAGAGCTGCAAGAGGAAGAGTCTGGAGTGGTATAACAAAGGGTATATACTTAACATTTCTGGATGGTATGCTTAACAATAATTACGGTGGTAAACATTGTGGTATTTTACTACACAATTTTTAAAAAGTCCATGCAATTTAGCTTGCCCCCGTTGAGAATGTAATTTGAAGGGAGAAAAACCCAAGGCTTCATATAATTTGCTAAATTTAAAAAATACTTAAGGCACTTTAATTATTATATGGTTATGTAAATGATAAGTTGATAAATTAAGCATAGAACAATTTGCTAAGATACATCCTAGGTTAACAGATAATGTGCAGAGTTGATTAAGGTGTTTATATGTTTATACTTAGGGAAAATGTTTTAAGGAACTTTTTTACTATTTAGATAGTTTCAGCATTTAATGCATGAGTGTACAAAGGTGAGATTTTAGAGTTTTTAAAACTGATACATGACAAGTCCTTTGTTTTTTAGGCGGCATCATGTTGAGATTTATCTATTATCAAATTAAGTAATCTCAACAAAAATGTAAAAAAATTAAGAATAAAGATCTACCACCAGATTTAACCTTATTTCCTTTCCAGTCATTTTTTCCATGCATAGATTTAAAAAGTACTTAGTTACGATCATATTACATATGAATAGTAACCATTATTTTTAAAAGGTTGCAAATATAATAGATCACAGCATGTGTAAATTTTTGTTTAATTTCCACTTCTTTATGTCTGGAAAATTACAGAATTTCAGGATATTCCCCCTCTCCTCTAGTATATTTTGGTACATTATAATATTTTCCTTATTATGATAAAATTAAAATGACATAACTTAAAATTGAGGGACTTCCCTGGCGGTCCAGTGGTTAAGACTCTGTGCTGCCACCGCAAGGAGCACAGGTTCGATACTTGGTCAGGGAATTAAGATCTGAATCCCAAGGCCCGAAAAATAAATAAAATTAAAACTGTAAAGAGCATTTTCTAAGTTATGGATTATTTCCTTAGAATCTATTCTCATAAACAAAGTTCAAAATCAAAAGATTTAAACATTAAGGGTTTTCATAATTGTAAGTGTTTTGATACTGCCAAATTTTTTACCAACCTAAAAAGTGTACGATTGCTATCACATAGCACCCTTGCCAGCCTTTAAAATTATTAATTTTTGTTAATTTTTTTTGGTGAAAATTGTTATTTTACTTAGCACTACTTTGAACTTTTCGCAATATATTTGTTTCCTAATTGTACATCCTAGGTTTTTGGTTTTTTTTTTTTAGTATTTATTGATGTGTCTTGCTCATCTACAACTGACTTCTATTTTTTAGTGATTGTATTTAATCTACACTTAATAACACTTTGTATCATAGTTTCTGCAAATACTTTTCCCAGTCTATTGCTTACTTTTAAAATTTGACTATTTTAATTTAATTGACTTTTTAATTTACCTATGATGAAATCAGCTCTTATTTTGGTTTTGTGTTTTCCAGGGAATATGTTGTGTGTGCAGAATGGGGTTAAAGGTAAATGACAATGAACCTATACTAGTATCCAATATTTAGAAATAACACAGGAGCTGTTATATCATTCCTGACCCCGAGTCTGACACTTGCTATGATGAGTTCTTACTCCATCTCTCAGTCTGCCAAACCCTTTGGGTGAGGGTTGCCATATCAAATACAGGATGCCAAATTAAATTTGAATTTAAGATAAACAACAAATTAAAAACAATCAGCATGTCTTAAATATTTCATGGGGCATACTGATATTTTGAAAAATCATTCTTTGTTCATTTGAGATTCAATTGTAATTAGGCAGCCTGAATTTTTGCTACACCTGGCACTCCTACTTGGGGCTAGTTTATTAACACCTGCTTCCTTAACATCATCCTGTATTATGGTTGAGGGTGGGGATGGTGGGAGCTTACAGAGCTAGTACCTGTTCTCAGAGAGTTTGGTTTTCCAGAGAATTTTGCAGTCAGAAACATAATCTCCTGGACTATATCAATGACTGCTAGAAGAAACTTAAGAGCACTGTGTTTTCCTGCTACCTAATGCAGAGTTACGGAGAAGGCAATGGCACCCCACTCCAGTACTCTTGCCTGGAAAATCCCATAGACGGAGGAGCCTGGTAGGCTGCAGTCCATGGGGTCGCTAAGAGTCGGACACGACTGAGCGACTTCACTTTCACTTTTCCCTTTCATGCACCGGAGAAGGAAATGGTAACCCACTCCAGTGTTCTTGCCTGGAGAATTCTAGGGACGGCGGAGCCTGGTGGGCTGCCGTCTATGGGGTCGCACAGAGCCGGACACGACTGAAGCGACTTAGCAGCAGCAGCAGCAATGCAGAGTTATCCACATGTATCTGATCACAGAACCACCTGAGACTCTCTTCCCCTGGGGAGTCTGATTCTTTCCGCGTGAATAAGGATCCAAGTGCCAGCAGTTTTCACAAAAGCCCAGGTGATTCTCCTCCTCAGATAAGTCTGTGGAACTCTGGCAGCCCTGGCATTGGAGGCCTCTGAGTAACACCTGGCAGGAAGTCACGGTCCAAGACAGCTTCAGATCTCCCAGTCTTCCAACCTATTCAAAATCAGACACAACATTCCACAGTGCTATCATCCTTGTAAGTTGCTTTGACGTTCACGAAGTTCATCCCTTTTGGTCTTCACTCTTAATTCTCCAGGAAAGCAGGGAAGCTTATTTCCGCTTTACAGAGGACAGGGAGGCTCACGGGGGCTAAGTTCACACGGCAAGCTCTAGAAGCTGCCCGAGCGGCAAAGCCCGCCCTCTTTCCACCCCACCAAGCTACCTCCTTTAGCCTGCAAAACGTCCGTGGGGACCGCTAGAGCAGGATTTCAGGTGACTTCCGTTCCCAAATCTGCTGGCAGCCGCAGGCCTGCAATTAACAAACGAGGTACAGCGATCGGTGCCTGCAATTAACAAGGAGTAGAGGAGAGATCTGTGCCTGCAATTAACAAGGGGTGCAGCGACCGGTGCCTGCAATTAACAAAGAGGGCTGGAGAGAGCGGCGCGCTGCTAAGCGCAGGCACCAGGGCCCGCGGGCGAGCGGGGGCTGGACCCCGGTGGGCCGGCTCCGGGCGCTCCCGGTGCGGAGGGGCGGGCCGCCTTCCCACTGGTCCGCTCCAGCCGCGCGGCCTGCTGGCCACAGTTCCCAGCGGGCACCACCCGCTCGCGAGCCCGGCAGCCCGGAGCGGCGCGCGCCGGCCCAAAGGCGGGGACGTGCTCCGAGAACGCGCGCGGGGCTGGGCCTCCAACCGCCGCTCGCGGGGAAGAGGGCGGCTTCCCGCGAAGCCCGCAGCCGCCGCCGACTCGGAGGTGCCGAGGGTTGTGGGGGAACTCGGGGCGCGCGGGAACATCGCCGCCACCCGGCGCGGCCCGGAGGTTGGTAGCTGGTGACCGTAGAGGGTCCTCGGGAAGTTAGGTGTTGACTTTTTGCTTAAGGTTGAAAAACAGAAAGAAACGCACCAGACGCTTTCCGTTTCCCATTCCCGTGCCTGCGTGCGCGCCCGGAGGCGGGGCAGAGGACGCGCCGGCTCCCGCGCTGGAGACAAAGGCGGCGGCGGCGGCCGTGCGCCTGGATCGAGGCGGGGCTCCCCGCGGCCGGCCGAGTCCGTGCGCGCCCCTGCCAGCGCCCCCTCTCCCTGGCCTCGTCCCAAATTGGCACTGTTGCGGGAAATGTGGACGCTGGACCCCTTGGCGGTCTTAGAAGTGCGTCTGCCTGACTTGCTGCGGCTCCAGGGACCCCCCACCCCCACCCCCCAAAGTTAGAGACTTCTTTTGCTTTCTACTCTCCGGACTCAAGTTTCCCTCTTTTCTTTTACGCCTGACCTTTAGGTGGCCTAAGTCTTTACGTTGGGAAGTCCCTCCTCCCCGCAGTTTCTACCAAAGCGGGCGGGAGAGGTACTAGGATGGATGGCTTTGGCGTTAAGGAATGTACCGCTTGATTGGTTCGTTCGTGGCTCTTGGATCAGGGCGGTCAGGCCAGCGAGTTGGCATCCCGGGTGGCTTGTATTATCTGGGGGTGAAACTCATTGATTCTGTCCCTTACTGTTTTTTGTTCCTCCTTCATTCATTCGCAGAGCTAGGTGTTTACTGCCCCGGATAAATGCTGTGGGAACACTAGGGGAGGAGGGGAAAGCTTTCCTGAGGAGGGGACTTTATACTGGACTTTGAAGAATAAGGATGATTTTTTTCTCCCTCCTGTCTCAGTGACAGATCATAATTGTCATTAAGTGAGCTCTTGACCTGAAAGATTGAACTAATAGTAACAGGAATGATGTGCTTGTTAGGTGCTTTAAATCCGGTATTTCTAAACCTTGCAGTAACCCGGGAAGGGTAGTATTAACCCTTGTCACAGCAGAAGAAAGGCTTAGGGGAGATGCCAGAGCCACAGAGAGTAGGTGTTGGGGTCGGGTTTTGCACTTCTCTTTCTGGATCAAAGCCTATGCTTTATCTATTGTTTATTTTGCCCCTTCCTTGGGAAGTAGGTTATATAGACTAAGGGTGAAAGCCAAGTCTCTGGAGATAGCAGTCATTTTTGTGGGTGGTTCTGTGTTGGTGTTAACTCTGTAGGTAATGTCAGGAACTAGCCAGGGGCTGGGCTTCTCTGGTGACTCAGACAGTAAAGGATCCACCTGCAGTCCTGGAGATCCAGGTTTGATCCATGGGTGGGGTCTCCCCTCTCTTCCCTGGGGAAGGAAATGGCAACCCACTCCAGTATTCTTGCCTGGAAAATTCCATGGGCAGAGGAGCCTGGCAGGCTACAGTCCATGGGGTCACAAAGAGTCAGGCAGAAGACTGAGCGGCTAATGGCATCTGTGTCTCCTTCCAGGGCAGGGCCTAGCCAAGGGGAGGCGCTCCTTAACTGTTGCCTGGGAGCTCCCTGGCATGGGTGAGATCCTTGATTCCTTGTCGGGTGCTTTACCCTTTGTTTTGTTGCCATGGACTTCTTTCAAGTCTGGGGAAGCCAATTTTTAAAAGGCATTTAAAAACACATACAGTTACAAATTCCATTGAAACAGCAATCAAAGTAGTACAAAACCCTCACAGTTTTAATGTATTTCTTCATTAAGTATCAAAACTCAGTGTCAGATAAGGTCTCAAGATTTCAAAGTAGTGATGCCTATGTAAATGCTGTTTTGCAGTATTTGCCACAGCTGCACTGTGGTATGACAGAATCGATGACTCTTACTGGTAACAGAGTCACTGGAAATGCTCTTGCTAGTATGGTTTGCTCTCCACATATATAATCAAATGAACTCCTGAATTTCAAAGGTTCATGAAAATAAAGATGTATGAGAAAAGACATTGAAGTTCATAGGTAGAATTCAGGAGACCATGAACACCTTGTGGGTAGAGGGCTGGGTATCTAGGTTACAAATCCTGCTTAGTGGTGGTTTTTCTTCCTCCACTTTTTTCTGGCCACCCTACAGCATTACAGTTTGTTTCCTTCTCCTTCAGCTTCTGTCTCCCTTTCCCTCAGGTTCACAGTTGTTTTTGATGGTCAAAGCTGTTGAAAGAGAATTGCTGGATTGTTGACCAGCTCCACCTGCACTGGTCTTGGCTGTGCGTAATTCTGCTGGAGAATATTCCCACAACAGTGGTTTTATTATCTAAAGCACAACTATCCTCTCTTATTTCCTTCCCTCCAATGGTGTATGCTGTTTCCAGTGTCAGGCAAGAAGGAGTTATCACTACATGTCCTACAGATGTTTTAAAAAATCTTCAGCTGTTATTGTGAACAATTTGATGGTAGTACATTTGAACATTGAGATGACATGGACAAGTTTTTTGAATAAAATACCTCATAAGACACAAGAACTAGAAAATTTGTGTAGTTCCATATCTGTAAAGAAATTAAATTTGTATTTAAAAACCTTTTCAGAGTAGAATTTCCAGGCCCAGATGGCTTCACTAGTGCAATATTACAAACATTTAAAAAAATAAAAAAGAATACTCCCTGACTGCTTTTATGAGGCCAGCATAACCTTGTTACTAAAGCTTGATGAGGTTACAAGAAACTCTAGGCCAGACTCTCATGGAAAAGACACAAAAGCCCTAAAAGGAAGTACTGGTAAATCAAATCTAGTGCCTATACCTGTATTTAGGGGACACTAAGCCGTGACCAAGTTGGATTTATTCCAGGAATGTAAACTTTGTCTAACATTAGAAAATAATTGTAATTTAACCACAGAATAAAGGAGAAAAACTACTTAATAAAATTCAGCACCCATTTGTGATAAAACTTCTCTGTAAGCTAGAACATTGAGAGATTTAAAACACTTAAAATAATAGAGGGTAAATCACTGCTCCACAGATAACTCTGTGGATTTATTATAAGCCCAATTGAAATCCCAACAGATTTTTTCAAAAATAGCTGATAAGCTAGTTTTTAAATATATATGGAAATTCTAGACAATCTTAGTAAAGGAGCAAAGTTGGAAGACTTAAGCTGCTAGATGAGTATGTAGTTTGTCAGCATGGTGTGGATACAATGCCAGACAGACCATGGAACCGAGTAGAGAATCCATAAACAGGCTCACAGGTCAGATCTCTCGATTTATAACAGAAGTGACTTTGCAGTGCTCTAGAGAAAGGACAGTCTTTTCAGTCAGTGATCCTGGGCCAATTGGATATCCAAGTGGGCAAGGTGAGTTTTGATTATCTACCTTACCCTGTTTGCAAAAATTAATCGATACGTCATATGGCTAAATGGGAGATCTGAAACAAGAAAGCTTCTGGAAGAAAGCAAAGTAGAACACCTTTATGACGAGGTTTATTGAATAGGACACAAAAAGCACTAATTATAGAAGAAAACATGGGTAAGAACTACAGTTCATCGAAAGATTCCATAGAGAGAGAGAAAAGGCAACCTGAAGGATGGGTGAAGGTATTTGTAAGGGTTATATCCAATAAGGGACTCATACCCAGAATGTAGAAACAGTTTTTCACAAATCATTGAGAAAAAGACAGCCCAGTAGAAAAATGGGCAAGTTACTTCCCAAAAAGGATTTTCAAACACCCAATAAACATATGAAAAAGGGATTAACGTCATTAGTAATTCAGTCAGTTCAGTTCAGTTGCTCAGTCGTGTCCGACTCTCTGCGACCCCATGAATTGCAGCACAGCAGGCCTCTCTGTCCATTACCAACTCCCGGAGTCTACCCAAACCCATGTTCATCGAGTCGGTGATGCCATCCAACCATCTCATCCTCTGTCGTCCCCTTTTCCTCCCGACCCCAATCCTACCCAGCATTAGGGTCTTTTCCAATGAGTCAACCCTTCGCATGAGGTGGCCAAAGTATTGGAGCTTCAGCTTCAACATCAGACCTTCCAATGAACACCCAGGATTGATCTCTTTTAGGATGGATTGATTGGATCTCCTTGCAGTCCAAGGGACTCTCAAGAGTCTTCTCCAACACCACAGTTCAAAAGCATCAATTCTGCGGCGCTCAGCTTTCTTCACCGTCCAACTCTCACATCCATACATGACCACTGGAAAAACCATAGCCTTGACTAGACTGACTTTTGTTGGCAAAGTAATGTCTCTGCTTTTAAACATGCTATCTAGGTTGGCCATAACCTTCCTTCCAAGGAGGAAGCGTTTTTGAATTTCATGGCTGCAGTCACCATCAGCAGTGATTCTGGAGCCCAAAAAAATAAAGTCTGACACTGTTTCCACTGTTTCCCCATCTATTTCCCATGGAGTGATGGGACCAGATGCCATGATCTTGGTTTTCTGAATGTTGAGCTTTAAGCCAACTTTTTCACTCTCCTCCTTCACCTTCATCAAGAGGCTCTTTAGTTCTTCTTCACTTTCTGCCATAAGGGTGGTGTCATCCGCATATCTGAGGTTATTGATATTTTACCCGGCAATCTTGATTCCAGCTTGTGTTTCTTCCAGCCCAGCGTTTCTCATGATGTACTCTGCATAGAAGTTAAATAAGCAGGGTGACAATATACAGCCTTGACGTACTCCTTTTCCTATTTGGAACCAGTCTGTTGTTCCATGTCCAGTTCTAACTGTTGCTTCCTGACCTGCATACAGGTTTCTCAAGAGACAGGTCAGCTGGTCTGGTATTCCCATCTCTTTCAGAATTTTCCACAGTTTATTGTGATCCACACAGTCAAAGGCTTTGGCATAGTCAATAAAGCAGAAATAGATGTTTTTCTGGAAATCTCTTGCTTTTTCGATGATCCAGCAGATATTGGCAATTTGATCTCTGGTTCCTCTGCCTTTTCTAAAACCATTAGTAATTAGGGAAATACAAATTAAAACTACAATGGGATACCACTCTGTACTCACCAGAGTGGCTAAAAAAACCCCCCAAACCTGTCAATGCTGAGTACTGGTTAGAATATGGAAAACTGGACCTCTCATACATGATGGTTGATGGGTATGGAAGTTAGTATAACTGTTTTGGAAATTGTTTTGCAGTATTGCAGTATCATTACTAAAACTGGGCAAATGCATCTCCTATGACTCAGCTATTCCATTGTTGATAAACTCTGAACAGTAAGGCAGATACATTTGCACCGAAAGACATGTAATAGTATATGCAGAGCAGTATTATTTCTAATAGCTCGAAGTTAAAAACAACCCACGTGTTCATCAGTAGTAGAATGGACAAAAGTTAAGTAAATTGCTTATACAATGGAATACCCCACAGTTAAGCAAATCATTGCTTAACATCCAACATGGATGAGCCTTGCAGACGTAGAACTGAAAAAAAGGTAGACACGGCAAGAGTTAGTGCTTTGTGAATCCATTTTTTTTTAAGTTCAAAAATGGGCAAAACTAAATAAACTAGGGTGTTAGGAGTCATGCTAGTGGTCACCTTTAGTGGAATTGAAAGGATAGAGGGGTAATTCAGTTTTTTATCTAAGTAGTAATTATGGAATGAATTTGCTTTTTGAACACCTTATACTTTTTTTAAAAAAAAATTTAAGCATACTTTAATACAAAATTCACTTAAAATATATTATTAAAATTTTTGATTCATTCTGCTTCCCCTAATCTCGGGAGTGTAAGATGTGGTGGGCATAATTCTGGTGATTAAAAAGGCTTAAAATAGGTTGAGAATTTTCCAGGGAAGGGATACAATATCACGTCAATAACTTTTCTGAACTAGGGGCTTATAAATCTGCCTCCTTTTCTTCCAATCTTTAACAGCAGAGATCTGGCTTAAGGGCAGTTCATATAAAAGGACTTAGAGTTATGTTTGATATTAAGATTGACAGCGGTGTGAGATGGAAGCTGAAAAATGCTAAGTTGAGAACTGAATACAAAATTTTGTTTTCAGATTTCATTTTCTTGCAGCTTAAGTTTTTCATTTATAACAATTAGATTAAAATATTCTGATGTTTTATATAAATCCTTTTAATGAAGTACTTTACTCCCACTTGACCATGAATTAATTGAGGATCAGTTCAGTTCAGTCACTCAGTCGTGTCCGACTCTTTGCGACCCCATGAATCACAGCATGCCAGGGTTCCCTGTCCATCACCAACTCCCGGAGTTTACCCAAACCCATGTCCATCGAGTCAGTGATGCCATCCAACCATCTCATCCTCTGTCATCCCCTTCTCCTCCTGCCCCCAATCCTTCCCAGCATTAGAGTCTTTTCCAATGAGTCAACTCTTCGCATGAGGTGGCCAAAGTATTGGAGTTTAGCTTTAATGTCAGTCCTTCCAATGAACACCCAGGACTGATCTCCTTTAGGATGGACTGGTTGGATAGGGGTGGCATATTAGTTTCCTATTGTTTTTGTAACAAATTACCATAAACTTAGTGCTTAAAACAACAGAAATTGGTTATTTTATGGTTCTGGAGATCAGAAGTCCAAACTAGGTTGTCTGGGCTGTATTCCTTCTAGAGACTTGTTGTGGTGGGGGGCCGGGGGGGTGTCTTTTTTTTCTTTGCTGATGTTCTCTGTTTCTTACATTCCTTTATTCTTGGCCCCTTCCTCCATCTTCAGAACTTATCCCTCTGACCTCTGCTTCCATCCTCCTCTCTCCTGTGGATCTCTGACCCGCCTTCTTCCCTCTTAGCAGGACCCTGTGCTTACATCAGGCCCATGTGGATTATCGGGGATAATGTCCCCATCTTGACATTTTTAACTGAATCACATCTGCAGAGTCCCTTTGCCATGTAAGGTAACATATTTACATGTTCGGGAATTAGGGCATGGACGTTTTTCTAGGGGAGCCATATCAGGGGGATCCTCCAGATGGAATCTTTCTATTTTGTCTTCACAAATAGCACAGTTCCTGATTCTCTGTAGGAGCTCACTGATGCTTGTTGAATGAAGAAATGAGTCTCACTCATTCCTGAGTCTCACTCAAACAGTTTTCACTGCTTGAAGTCTAGCTTCCCAAGAGGAGAAACGATGGTCTTGTCCTACCCTGGCTCTGCACACCTGGAATTTTGTGTTCAGCTCTAGGTGCCTGTACTGTAAAGAGACAACTGACAGCTGATAAAGGGTCTGGGAACCAAGCCATGGAAGAAAGGATTGAAGGCAGCCCGGGAAGTCCTGGAAGAGGGCTTGGGGTGGAGCGGATGGCATTAATTATTTTTCAGTATTTATGAGTATGATTGGCAAGAACAATTATTCTTCAGTATACTTGATAATAGTAGGAATAAGACTAAAGACAATAAGAATAAGCGTTTCAGAGCTTACCATGGTTAAGGTAATGTTCTACTTCTTTGTAAACACATTCAGTTGTCATGGCAACTCTCAGAGGCTAGTTGGTGATGGTGGTGATGGGGGTTTAGTCGCTAAGTCGTGTCCGACCCTTGCCACCCCGTGGACTGTAGCCCGCCAGGCTCTTCTATCCACGGGATTCTCCAGGCAAGAGTACTGGAGTGGGTTGCCATTTCCTTCTCCAGGGCAGAAGATGGTTACCATCTCTATTTTATAAGTAAGGGCATTGAAGCACAGAGAGGTCATGCAACTTGTACTAGGTCACACAGGTAGAAAGTAGCAAAGCTAGGATTCAGCCTTTGGCATTCTGACTCCAGAGCCACGCTAAACTATCACGCTATCCTGCCTCTGTGCTTTTAGTTTCTCCAGGTACAGTAAGCCTAGTAGCAGAATGCTTTTTAGAAATGGAGGGGCAGATTTTGACTCAGTTTAAGAAAAAAGATAACAGTAAGAACTTCTTTGAAATAGAGTTTCCCTGCCTTGCAGTATTACTGGAAATGGTCAGGTAGGGTATTGTATTGAGTCGGCCAAAAAGTTCATTTGGGTTTTTCTGTACCATCTTATGGAAAAACCCAAACAAACATATTGGCCAACCCAACAAAAGAAATTCCCAAACTGGCTCGATCAGACTAGGCGACAGTACCGATTTTGAAATTTAGTTTGGGAAGGTAATTCTTTAGAATATACGTCTCTCTGAACCTTTATGACATTTTATTTAATTAAGATCTCCTGTGAGATGCAGTTTTCCCCCTGCCTCTCCAGAATTTACTTATTGGAAATTCTAACATCCTGGTGTGGTCAGCCATGTCCTTGCTCCCTTTTAAGGGACTCCCAGCTGGTGCTAAAGAACTCGCCTGCCTGTGCAGCAGACAAGAGACATGGGTCAGTCCCTGGGTTGGGAAGATCCCCTGGAGAAGGGCATGGCAACCCAGTCCAGTATCCTTGCCTGGAGAATCCCATGGACAGAGGAACCTGGTGGGCTACAGTCCATGGGGTTGCAAAGAGTGGGACACGACAGATGTGACTTCACATACACACACACTCCTCCAGTAAAGAGATGGAAGCTGTGCTCTCTTCCCCCTTGAGTCTGGGCTGAGCTCTTGACCAATAAAACGTTCTGTGAATTCTGGAGCCTGGTCCTTAAGAGACCTTGCCCCTCTTGCCTTTGTTCTTTTAAGACCCCAGAGCCACCAGGCTATGAAGGCCCAGCCTGCTAGAGGACACATGCCCACGTGGCAGAGAAGTAAGGCACCTAGGTGATGGCTGGCACCAAATGCCAGAATGTGGGTGAGAGCATGTTGTCCCCTCCAGCTGCCTTGAGCCAGGGCAGTGACAGTCATGTGAGTTGATGCCAGGTGAGATCTGCAGAAGGACTGCCCAGATTGCCACCCCCCAGAATCACAGGAGAGAATACAGCTTGTTATTTTAGGCTACTGTGTTTTGGAATGATTTATTGCACAGTGACACATAGCTGATACATAATATTTTGGTGCATATTTGGATGTCGTGATAATGTATTTTTAAATATTCAGTAACTAGATTTTTGCCCAGCCCAGTGGATCTCTCCAATCTAGCTGATCATTCCAATGTATTGCGTTTAGGAAAATGTTTCTCCTTAGAATGATGTGGGTAGAAGAATAAGACTCTTCAACAAGGTTGGGAGAACACTGTACTATGAGAAGACACCAGGAATCTGGGCTTGGTTTTTCTGGTAGAAGTCATGTAATTTATATTATACAAAATAGGTCTCTGTTTCAACAAATTGGGCCTGGAAAAGAGTAAACGTCTCCTAACAGTTTTTTCTAAATGTGCTAGAATATTGCTTTGCTATGTCATTTTCCTTTCTGTAATGCCTTTGTCATTTCTCAGTGGGCATGAGTTTTTTTTACTTTTTACTTTGTGGTTTCCAGAGTGCTCATTTGTTCCTAAATGTAGAACTATTTCAAGTTTACTCAACCCTTATCTCTATATAACTGCTGACTTTCCCCTCTTATATCCGAGGTAAATTGGTTTGGTTTAGTTTGTCTTCTTCAGTAAATCTCTTAAGAAATGTGTGAGTTAGATGTTTCCTGTGTATTTGGATTACATCTAGCTGATTTAATTCCTGGGGAGTATCTATACTATACATAACTTTAAATTCTTTTGCATGTGTATAGCTTGTATTATCTTCTAGCTTTCCTGATGAATTGATTTCATCGTAGATGTTGAAAAAAATGAATCGGGTGAACTTGAAGAATAGGGAGGTGGGGGAAGGAAGGCTCTGGAATTAGACTTGGGGAGTATGAATATAAGCTCTGCTGCTTAGATCTCTGTGATTTGCGGCAGATTTCTTGATTCTTCCAGGCTTTGATGGACTTTTGTGTTAATGAGGGTACCAGAAGTACCAACCTCAGAGCTGTTATGGAGATTAAGTGAAAGAATACTTTTAAAGTGCTTTCTCAGTGTAGGTAATCTGTCAATACTACTTATTAGAGTTCAGTTCAGTTCAGTTCGGTCGCTCAGTTTGTCCGACTCTTTGCGACTCCATGGACTGCAGCACGCCAGGCCTCCCTGTCCATCGCCAACTCCTGGAACTTGCTCAAACTCATATCCATTGAGTTGGTGATGCCATCCAACCATCTCATCCTTTGTCGTCCCCTTCTCCTCCTGCCTTCAATCTTTCCCGGCATCAGGGTCTTTTCCAATGAGTCAATATTAAGAGTTACTGTTACTTATTAGAGTACAGCTGTTACTTAACTCTGGGTAAACAGTAGAGAAATATTTCAGTTTAGTTAGTTGGGCATGGTGATGGTGCTGGAGGTTGTTAGCTTCATGCTGAGGTTGCTGTTTTAAAGGCATCTGGTGCATGGAGGTATTTGGCTCCTCTGTCCTTGGAATTCTCCTGGCAAGAACACTGGAGTGAGTTGCCATTCCCTTCTCCAGGGGATCTTCCCGACCCAGGGATCGAACCCAGGTCTCTTGAATTGCAGGGGGATTCTTTGCTGTTTGAGCCACCATGGAAGCCCAGGTGCTATTTAGAGCCCATTTAGTGCTAAATACCAAGAGCGAGGAGCAGGAAAGAATTTAAAGTGGAAGTGTTGGAATCCATTTGTTGTACTTAGCAAGAGTAAAGATAAAGGACTTTTGAAAAGATATTGGAAATTGCTGGGGAAAAGCATCCTACAGAAGTGGTGTGTATGCACACTTCAGGCTTTGGCACGGTGAGCTGTCCTTTTCTGCCAAGAGTAAGGAACAGGATTTCTGCCTAAGAGAGTGGGAGTTGAGAACTTGGGTTCTGTTTTTTGCTCCACTGCTGGCTTCTCTGGGTCCTTGGGCAGATTGTGTCTTTTCTCTGAGCAGGACTCTGATCCCTGAAAAAAGAGCTAACTGTTAGTCCTCCTGGTGAGAATGAGAGTGGATGACATCTTTGAAAGCAGGTGGAGTGTTAAATTACAACGTGAAAGCAAATGTGCATTGCTTCAGTATAGAAAAATCCCTCTTCGTGGAGGAAGTCTTGCCATTTTCCAGCTAAAATTTTATTATGTGGGCCCCATGAGTTCTATAGTTCCCAGATAAATATAGTACTTTTTGGAACTACTCAGCCTGGGGCTCTCATACCCAATACAAGGTAGAGAAATCTTGTTCATCCAGTCTGACTTCTCTCCCTTAATCCCAGTAAAACCTTTGCCGTGGTTTTCTTCCAAGACCTAATCTTAAATGCATTTTCTCTCTTAATATTGACTTTGTGCCAGTTCCTTACTCTCATCAGTAATACTAACTTTGAGATGATGTAGTCTTAACAGCTTTGGAGATGCTGTTTTAGGCCCTTTACTCCCCCTCCACCCCACGGCCTCCTGGACGAGTTTGGTGCCATGTGCAACTTGATTTCTCCTACTCTGTGTTGCTTGGTTCTAGAACTTTCTCTCCACTTCCTACCGAGGCCTGAATTGCTGTCCTCCTTGCCTCTCGATGCTACCACCGTGTCAAAGGTCTTCTTCCTGAAGCTTCACACAAAAATTAAATGTCATATATGTTTAAAGCCTTTTGCCACTTGGCTCCTTAACTACCCACATTTTTTCTTTCTCATGGTCCTGACCAGGATTCCCTCTGAAGTGGAAGTGTTATCAGACACATCTTTACCATCAGATCTCCCCGTAACCCTCCTTAGCTCTCACATCAGTAATGCAACCTCCTTTGTATAGATTGATCAGGTAGATTCCTACTTTAAAACAGGCTGTTTCCTATAGAAATCATGATGTAAATGGTGATGAGTTTCTAGGCTATTGAATGTGAGAGTGCGAGTGTTAGTCACTCAGTCGTGTCTGATTCTTTGCAACCTCGTGGACTGTAGCCCGCCAGGCTCCTCTGTCCGTGGAATTCTCCAGGCAGGAATACTGGAGTGGGTTTCCATTCCCTTCTTCTCCATGAAATCTTCCTGACCCAAGGATCGAACCTGGGTCTCCTGCATTGCAGGTGGATTCTTTACCATGTGAGCCACAAAGGAAGTCCAGGCTGTCGTATGGGTGCCCACTTAGCTGATAATGTTGCTGCAGCCCTGAATCTATGCATGAAAAACAGAAAAGAGGCATTACTTACACATTTGAGTATGGACTTCTTTGATTTCATTGTAGTAGCTTGTGCCTAAAAAGAAGAGCATAATCATATTTAGAAAATTGAAACATTAGAAACTTGAGAATTTTCTGAGTCTTTAGGAACCTTTATGAGTTTGGACATTAAAAAAAAAATTCTAATTATATTCCCAAAGGTGCAGCCTTCTTTTCTTTGATATTGTTGTGTCATTAAATCCCTTGAAACGTATCTACCCTGACTGGCTCTCTGAGTGCACAGCTGAAATGAACAACGGTGCGGAAAACACTGCAGAGAGGAATCTTCTTGAGATAAGTGGACAAGAGTTGAAAAGAATTATTAAGGAAGAAAGATCTGTTGAGGACAAGTGGGTGCGTGTGTGATGGTGGTGTTTTGAGGTTACATTTCCTGGGATTGTGAACGGTGAGGCAAGAAGAGTGAGTACTGCATATAATTCCTTTTGGGGCTAAGAAAAGAGATGGTGAGGAGAGACACTGGGCAGAAAGCTCTCCAGCGGGTCCCCAAGGACACATTGTTGCTGTCTGGGGTGGCCTTGGGGCCGGATGTGGGGACAGGAGGAGGAGGAGACATTGGAGAGAGCTCTTGGGGTGCTGATGAGTGGAAGAAGGCCCAGCAGCAGGTGGGATGCTCAGTTCCTCCCCGTTGAAGGTCAGTTAGAGGTCATCAATTCAGAAGGAAACCCAGGGCTCTGGCGAGGTAAGCTCCCGATGAGTTCAATTCACTAACTGATCCGCTGGGACGGATTTTAGCTAGCGTTCACTGAGTGCTTCCTCTGTGTCAGGCCCTGGATACACCTTTTACACTTAATCCACTTAATAAGTCTATGAGGAAGCATATCTGGGAAGTTGTGACCCACTTAAATTCCTGAGCCAGTCCATGGCAGAGCCCGGTCACCCCCCAGGTCTGCCTGATGCAGAATCCACTACTGTGCTGTCAGCAGGAAGCTGTTTGGTCCAGTCCCCAAATTTTAAATATGAGGACACAGCCCTCTGCTTTGTTGCTTATTACTAAGTGTCTCTGTGTATATGTCTGCAGAACGTATACAGTATAGCCAAGAGCAGCATCAAAAAACATTTGAGTTTTCTAGTTTTCTGACAGTGAAGTCACTAATGCAGGGGAACTGTCCTTGAAGGAGAATGTTCACTAAAAGCTTCAAAAAGAAAGGGATTTCCAGAAGTTTTAGTTATTCTCCAAGATTATTTGTGTTCAAATTTCAGTAGCTTTTGAAGAGGGGTTCAGCTCTTTGCTGATTGAGGAAGTTATCCAATATAGTAACACCAGCATCCTTGGGAAGGAGAGCCAATACAAAACCCAGAGGTTGTAACAAGGACCTACCATACAGGACAGGGAACTCTGCTCAGTGTTCTGTGGCAGCCTGGATGGCAGGGGAGTTTGGGGGGAGGATGGATACATGTATATGTATGGCTGAGTCCCTTTCCTGTTCACCTGAAACGATCATAATGTTGTTAATCAGCTGTAACCCAGGACAAAATAAAAAGTTAAAAAAAAAAAAGCCCAGAGGTTGAAATTTACTTACCACTCAATGGAAAATTACTATATTTCTACAAAGTTCCCCAAAGAAATCTTAACATATTCTGGGAGATGCCAGGTGTTTAAAAATAAAGGGTGACCAGAGACATATGAAGCTCGAAGTGGTTCTGAAAGTACTAGGGGATCCCGCGAAGGTGGTAGAAATACCAGGCCTTAGAGAGATTGGCCGTGGAAGGACGAGTGGCGGATTCCGGGTCTTCTAGGAGCTCTGCAGGAGAAACTCATGCCTTGGCAACTTGTAGGTAATTACCAGGGGGCCGTCTGGTTGGAGGACCACTGATTTCTGACCTCATATTTTATGAAAGGGAAAGTTTATATCCCTTCCTGCTCTGACTCCCTGAAGAAAGGGGTTTGTGAGTAGTAGGTTCTGAGCCAGACTCTGAGGACAAGTAACTCTGTGAACTGGTACTGAAGGGGCTCCATCCCTGAGGGGTGAGGTGAGGGCTCAGGGGTCTCAAGACCTGGATTTGAACCCTGGCTCCATTATTTCTGATTGAATGACCTCACCGTGTTCGCATTCATCATCTATAAATGCCTGCCTCCCTTGCTCCACATACTTCACCCAACTCTTGTGAAAATACAATGAGCTCATGGGTGAGATCTGAGTTTTGGCATTACCGTCACGTATTAGAAGTGCTTGCTGGGGGCTTAACATTTTGGTCTTGTTTTAATTTGACTTTGACATATTTGAGAGGTTTAAGTAAAGCAATGATGGCCATGAAAGGGTTTGCATTTAGCTAAGTCTATGTCATTTGGGAACTGATCATTTAATTTGCAGAATTTTAGGACCTCCTGTTACTTGCTTTATTACTTAAGAGTGTAGACATGGCTGCCATAACAGAGAGATCGAGAACAGCACAGGCTTCAACAACCTGGGAATGCATTTCTGTCTCATGTAATAGTCCAGAGATAGAAGAGGTCCAGGGCAGTTTTGGGGGTGGGGAAGGGTGGTACGTGCAGTCAGGAACGGAGGCGCCTCTGTCTTGTTTTTCTCTGTGGCTTTCACCTCTCGGTCTAAAGGTGGCTGTTCCAACTCCACCCAGCAGGAAGAGGATGACCACAGCCTCAGAGCCAGGACTATTCAAATATCCACCCTTGGATACACTGTATGAGCCCAGCATCCTTGTGTCCAGATAAAAATTCAGTTCCTGTGCAAGAAGGGAGACTGCATATACAGAGTGGGCAACTCACAGTGTCTGCCAATGGGATCATGTTGTTAGCTTCCCTTTAAGAAGTGCCCGGAAGGTGGAAGACACAGTGGTTTTGTTAATGCAGTCTTATACACTGCTATGGGATGACATTTGAAGGGGAGAATGAGGAGGTTGAGCCTGTTGGATTAGAAGAGGTTTGGAGATGGTTTGTGCTGTTAATTTTTTAATGTATTTATTTACTTGGCTGCCTGCAGGGTCTTTAGTCGCGGCATGTGAACTCTTAGTTGCAGCGTGTGGGATCCAGTTCTCTGACTGGGGCTTGAACCCGGACACCCTGCGTCAGGAGCAGGCGTCGTGGCCACTGAACCACCAGGGAAGTCCCTGTGGCTTTCTTTTCTTTAGGCTTTTGAACAGTAATTTGTTATTCATGGAGCATTTAGTAGTCCCGTCCTGCTGCATTCTGTGACCTGTGCTGGGTTCTGTGGACTCAGATCGTGGTCCCTGCTCTCTAAAGGTCCGCTCTGCAGGGGGAGACGGGTGTGGCTGGTGTACACTGGGATGGCAGGCAGGTGGGAGGCTGTGGGAGCGCAAAGGGAAAGACCTGCCCACCCTGGGCAGGCAGGGTGTGTGCGTGCGTGTGTGTGTGTGGTGTGTGTTTATGTGTGTGTGTGATGTAGACCTGCCCACCCTGGGCAGGCAGGGTGTGGATGTGTGTGTGTGTGTGTGTGTGTGTGTGATGTAGACCTGCCCACCCTGGACAGGCAGGGTGTGTATATGTGTGTGTTTATGTTTGTGTGTGATGTAGACCTGCCCACCCTGGGCAGGCAGGGTGTATATGTGTGTGTGGTGTGTGTGTGTGTGTGTGTGTGTGGTGTGCGTGTGTGTGTGATGTGTATGTGCGTGTGTGTGTGATGTGTGTGTGGTGTGTGTATGATGTGTGTGATGTGTGTGTGTGTGGCGTGTGTGTGTGTGTGTGTGATGTAGACCTGCCCACCCTGGGCAGGCAGGGTGTATGTGTGTGATGTGTGTGTGTGATGTGTGTGTGGTGTGTGTGTGTGATGTGTGTGGTGTGTGATGTGTGTGGTGTGTGTGTGTGGTGTGTGATATGTGTGTGTGATATGTGTGTGTGATATGTGTGTGTGATGTGTGTGTGTGGTGTGTGTATGTGTGTGTGATGTATGTATGTGTGTGTGATGTGTGTGTGTGATGTGTGTGTGATGTGTGGTGTGTGTGTGTGATGTGTGTGATGTGTGTGTGTGTGATGTGTGTGTGATGTGTGTGTGTGTGATGTGTGTGTGATGTGTGTGTGTGTGATGTGTGTGTATGTGATGTGTATGTGTGTGTGGTGTGTGTGTGTGGTGTGGTGTGTGTGTGTCTGTGTGAGATGTGACCAGGTGGGATGAGGTCATGGCAGAGGAGGTGTCACTCGGAGGAAGGGTTGTGTCTTGACGAGTGACTGTCCCTGGGAGGACAAGGGAACTGGCTGGCGATGGTGATGAGAGGTTGTCCTCTAGTGTCATGTTTTTGGCTTACGTTTTTATTTCTGTTTCTCTTCCTAGAAACTCTCAGCGTGGGCCACAGGACCCTTTGTCACAGGAGCAATGCTGCCCCGGTGGGAACTGTCCTTTTACCTGTTAGCTTCCATCGGCTTCCACTTCTATTCTTTCTATGAAGTCTACAAAGTCTCCAGAGGTAAAGTCCCAATTTTTCTAAATTTGCGTCAGGAAAGCAAGGTGGGGGCGGGAGTGCTCAGAGGTGGAAGATTCAGGAAGATGGCCTCACGGGCGCGGGGTGGCTTGAGCTCTGCTTTGCTTTCCCCTTGTCTTGGATAGTTTGAATCGATGGCCTGAGTCAGTGGAGGTTTCCACCCTAATCTTGGATCTTCTAGATGATCCTATGGCTGGCCCTCTGAAGCAGGAATTTTGGTTCAGTGGCCACTGAAGGCCGTGGAGGTGCTTTGCTTCGATCAAAAGTAGTACCCTTTTCAGTTTCTCTCTGGCCACTGCTCCTCTCAGACACGTGGAGGCTGCCACAGTGTCGGAGGCCGGGACTCCTTTCCTTTTCTTGTCCTGCTGTCTGCCGAGCTTTTGTGCTCATGTTGAAGAGGAACTGTTACCAAGCCCTTGGAAGGGGGATGGACCCTCCTTCCCTTTAAGGGCATCTTGGAACAAACATCGCCATGGCACTTCTGCTCACACCAGTTGACCGGCGCCAATTCCCGTGGCCCTAGCTGGTAGGCTGGGAAATACTGTGGTTAGCTTGGTGGCCGTGTGCTACAGAAAACTTCCCATACTGGGGAGGAATGGAAGAGAGAATTTTGGCAGGTCCATGAGTGGTCTCTTCCATAGCCAAGGACAGTTTCCTGGAGGTGATGGTGAGCCTGGTCTTAAGGAAGAACAGAAGTCAGCCAAGTAGAGAAGAGGGCAGAGGCTCTGTGGACAGAGGTGCGTTTGCAGGCAAATGGACAAACGTGTGCCACGCGCTGGGGTGTGAGAAAACACAGCCTGACCTGGGAACGCCGCTCCACTCAGCAGGGCTGGTGCTTGGAGGGAGGCTGCCAAGGGTGTGCACCCTTATATCAATAATATCGTACAGAGGAGTTTCACTGCCCTAAAAACCTTCTGTATTCTGTCTGTTCATCCCTCCCTCCTCTTTAACCACTGGCAGCCACTTATCCTTTTACCATCTTTATAGTTTCACCTATTTTCATTAAAAAATTTTTTTTTTTTGCCACACCATGTGGCTTGTGGGATCCTAGTTCCTCGACCAGGGATCAGACCTGTGTCCCCTGCATAATCTTAACCGCTGGACTGCCAGGGAATTCCCCAATTTGACCTATTTAAAAATATCATACAGTTGGAATCTGGAATCATGTCTTTCACTTACTATGCATTTAAGGTTCCTCCTTGACTTTTCACAGCTTGATAGCTTATTTCCTTTTAGTGATGAACAGTATTCCATTGTCTGAAATAGTGATGAACAATATTCCATTATCTGAATACTCATTCACTGATTTAAAGGCATCTTGTGGCCCTTAAAGGCATTATTGGGCTCCAAAATCACTGCTGATAGTGATTGCAGCCATGAAATTAAAAGACGCTTACTCCTTGGAAGGAAGGTTATGGCCAACCTAGATAGCATATTTAAAAGCAGAGACATTACTTTGCCAACAAAAGTCCGTCTACTCAAGGCTATGGTTTTTCCAGTGGTCATGTATGGATGTGAGAGTTGGACGGTAAAGAAAGCTGAGCGCCGCAGAATTGATGCTTTTGAACTGTGGTGATGGAAAAGACTTTTGAGAGTCCCTTGGACTGCAAGGAGATCCAATCAATCCATCCTAAAAGAGATCAATCCTGGGTGTTCATTGGAAGGACTGATGTTGAAGCTGAAACTCCAATACTTTGGCCACCTGATGCAAAGAACTGACTCACTGGAAAAGACCCTAATGCTGGGTAGGATTGGGGGCAGGAGGAGAAGGGGACGACAGAGGATGAGATGGTTGGATGGCATCACCGACTCGATGGACATGAGTTTGGGTAGACTCCGGGAGTTGGTGATGGACAGAGAGGCCTGGCTTGCTGCAATTCATGGGGTCGCAAAGAGTCGGACACGACTGAGTGACTGAACTGAACTGAACTGTGGCCTCCTAGTTTTGGCAATTATGAGTAAAGCTGCTATTAAATCCATATGAAGGTGTTTGTATGAATACAACAGTACCCATTTCTCCCTTTGGGTAAATACCAAGGAGCAGTGGCTGAATTGTACGTTAAGAGTGTGTTTATTTTTTATAAGAAACTGCCAGTTTTCTTCCAAAGTGGCTATATATCATTTTGCATTCTCACCAAAAATGGGTTCCTGTTGCTCCACATTCTTGTAAGCATTTGGTGTGGTCAGTGTTTTAGATTTTGGCTATTCTAATATGTGTGTAGTGATATCTCGCTATTGTTTTAATTTGCATTTTCCTGATGATGTGTACGGTGGAGCATATTTTCATATGCTTATTTGCCATCTGTATAGTCCTTCAGTGAGCTGTCAGGTCAGGACTTCTGCCCATTTTAAAATCAAATTGTTCATTGTCTTATTGTTGATTTTCAGTAGTTTTTTTGTCTCTTTTAGATAATAATCCTTTATCAGATGGCTCTTTTGCAGGTATTTTCTCCCTGGCTTATCTTCTCATTCCCTTGACTGTGTCTTTCACAGAGCAAAAGTTTTTAACTTTAATGTGCCCAACTTATCAACTTTTCCTTTCATGGATTATGGTGTTGTATCTAAAAAGTCATTGCATAGATTTTTCTCTGATACTATCCTCCAGGAGTTTATAATTTTGTGTTATACATTTAGATCTATGATATCCGTTTGTGATATCCATTTGTGTGTGTCTGGATTCTTTTTTTTTTTCACATGTGGATGTTCATTTGTTCCAGCACCACTTGTTGAAGAGATACTCCATTGTATTACCTTGGCTCATTTGTCATAAAGACTGGTTGAGTAACTTGTGTGGGCCTATTTCTGGGTTCTCTATTCTGTTGCGTGGATCTCTTTGTTCTTTTACCAATACCAAACTGTCTTGCATATCATAGCTTTATAGTAAGTCTTGAAGTTGGATTGATTGGTCATTCAATTTTATTTTTCTCCTTCAATATTATGTTGTATATTCTGAGTCTTTTGCCTCTTGGTGTAAACTTTAGAATCTGTACCAAGTAAATACTAAGTTTGTTGGTATCTACAAAATAACTTGCTAGAATTTTTATTTGGATTGCATTGACTATATATAGTTCAAGTATGGAAGAATGGACACCTTACAATATTGAGTCTTTCTATCCATGAGCATGAAATATATATATCTCTATTTATTTAGTTCTTCGATTTCATTTGTCGGAATTTTGTTATTTTCCTCATATAACACACATATTTTGTTACTTAAATATTTCATTTTTGAGGGTGCTGTTTTTAATTTCAAGTTTTACTTGTTCATTGCTGATATATAGTAAAGCGATTTACTTTTGTATGTTAACCTTGTATCCTATAACCTTGTTACAATTGCTTATTAGTTTGGTTGATTCTTTGTTTTTTCTAGGTAGACAATCATGTTATCTGCATACAAAGGCAATTTTATTTCTTCTTGCCATTCTGTTCCCTTCTATTTCATTTTCTTCTCCTTATTGCATTAGCAAGATTTCCGGTACAGTGGTGAGAAGGAACATCCTTACCTTTCTCCTGATCTGAGCAGGAAAGCTTCTAGCTACTCACCATTAAGTATGATGTTAGGAGGTTTTTGTAAAAAAGAGATATTCTTTACCCAGTTAAGAAGGGTCCTCTTTTATTTCTAGTTTGCTGGGAGTTTTAAGTCCTAAATGGGTATTGCATTTTTTTTCAATGCTTTTTGTGCATCTACTGATATGATCATGTGGTTTTTCTTTAGCTTGTTGTGATGGATTGCATGGGCTGATTTTCATGTCCTGTGAGTCTTTGTTTTTAATAAATCTGGATTGGACCTAGCTGGGCAGCTCTTCGGCTTTGTGTTTTGTTAGCTGGGCTGCAGTCATCTGGTGGCTGAGCTGGGCTGAAACATCCAAGATGGCTCACTCACATGACTGGGTATCAGTCAGGAGCTCAGCTGGAGGCTGTCAAGTGGAATGCTACAGTTCTCTGTATGTGGTTCTCCACATGGCTTTCAAGAAGGAGTATTGCATGTGTTTAAAACCAGAAGCTGCAGATCTCTTAGAACACAACCTAGAAAGCTGTATATGTCACTTCTGCCTCATTTCTTGGTCAAAGGAAATCTTAGGGCCGTTTGGATTCAAGCAGAAAAAAGACTATGGCTTTTATGGCTGGAGCCATATACAGGGAGAGAAGGGATTGATGGTGGTCATCTTTAGGAGCCTCTACCACAATGAGTATTATACTTCTTTACCCAGACAGGGATACCAAAGTTGAAAAATATAACTTGTCCAAGGCCACACATCTGAAAAATGATGGAACAGGTTTGTCCAACTATAGACCCAATATTTTATTCTGTTCTGCCACTCATGTTTATTGATAATTTAATTTCCTCAAGTGGCTTGCATTACAGGGGAATCTCTTTTATCCATTGTATGGTAAAACTTCAAACCTTAAGATTTCAGCTCACTGGAATAAAACTTTTCCTTTCTCTGTGGTGAAAGCTACTGGGATGGAGGTGGGAGAGGACCCTTCTGTGGAGGGTACAAAACTTTTCTGCACCTCTGTTGATCCAGAGGCTGTCATCCTGTTTGAATTATTACTGACCACACCCTAGCCTGGGGCTTCTTTTTATCATTCATGCTTTTGTCTTTTAATGTCAGTGCCAAAGTGTTTGGCCACTCCGAAGAAATGTCTTCTTCCTCTGGCCACTCCCAAGAAATGTCTTCTTCCTCTAACACCTTTGCTCACGCTGCTCACAGAAACCAGATCCCCCTGCCAAATTGTGTTCAACGGTGTGATGTTGAGTCTTCTTGGCTCCATGTCTTACTGTCTAATTCAGGAAAAAGTGCTACTTAACCCACATTATGGAAGTAGGTCCACTGGGAAAACTCTCTCCTGTGAAATTTTTTGGAGTGTTTGTCTCTGAAGCAAAGAAAGAGCCTAGAACATATTAAAAGCTCAAACCTTATTTGTTAAGTGAAATGCCACCAGGGGGCATTTGCACAGCTGAATTCTCTGGGCAGTAGCAGGGTTGTCCAACCATTAGGGACAGCAGACTGATTTTAACAGCCCTGAATGGGATCTCTTGGTAAATCCACAGCAGGGACTGAACGCAACACACACCTCCTTCCTCCCAGCTCTACGAAAAGTCTACAGAGAGCATCTCAAAGTCATCTGGAAGTGGTGGGGGTGGGGAGGGAGCTGAGGATCTGTGCTGGGGGACCTCTCCCCTGGTATTCTGCAGAATGGGGGCTCATCCAGACCTACTGCATTAAGTTTGTGTCTCATGGTTTAGAATATGTAGAAATTACTTTTATGTCTCTCTGATTGCACTTAATTTGAGGAAAGCTACAATGTACCACGCAGTAACCTTGAAAGAATGAATGCCTCTGCCTAAGAGAGGGCCATGTAGTTTTGTTGTCCATATCAGCTTAATGCAGTTCTTGAGATGAAAACAGTTGAATTCTCATCAGAGAAAAACCACTGGTGATAGATCACCTGGAAAGGCATCTGGAAGGGAAAGTCTTAGCCTACTGTTTGAATTTACTACCTATTGGTTTTATACTCAAATTTTCTATTTTTTCTTGTGCCCCCTTTTGACATTTTGTAGCTTTCTAGAGATCTGTGCATTTTATGGAGGTTTTCAGCTTGATTAGTATATAGTGGTTCATAATACTCATTAAATTTTTGTTTGTTTGTTTCTCTGGTTCGCTTTTCTGTCTTTATATATTTTATTTATTTACACCTTCTCCTTCACTCCATCCCTCCCTTCCTCTCTTGTTCTTATTCCTCCCTCCTATTTTCTTTGATCAATTGTGTTAGAGATCTTATTAATCTTTTCAGCTTTGGCTTTGTTAGGTTTCTCAGTTGTTTCTTTTTGTTCTCCAACCCATTGATTTCTGCCCTTATCTGATTATTCCCTTCCTTATTGTTTCTTTGGATTTGCTCTGTTCCTTCTCATTTCAACTTCATGAGTTGAATGCTTGTTTATTTTGTGAGAAATCTGTTGGTACTCTTGTGTCTGATTGTTTTTCTCAGAAGGATTTCCAGAAGAGGAGTTACCGAGTCAAACTACATGAATGTTTTTAAAGTTCTTGACAGATATACCCAGATTATTCTCCAGGAAGTCTTCGTCAATTAACACTTCTTCTATTGGAGAATGTCTGTCTTACTGTAGTCTCAGTCTTTATTCTCCAATCCATCTCACATGTATTGGATATATGGTATGAAGTGAAGAGTTGAATTATGTATTTTCCCACATAGATAACCGAATACTATATACTAAGGCTTTCTTTACTGAATTTTAATGCAATCTTGCAGAGAAGGCGATGGCACCCCACTCCAGTACTCCTGCCTGGAGAATCCCAGGGACGGCGGAGCCTGGTTGGCTGCTGTCTATGGGGTCGCACAGAGTCGGACACAACTGACGCGACTTAGCAGCAGCAGCAGCAATGCAATCTTGAGCATGTACTAAATTCTTATCTCTACTAAATTCTTTTATATTCTTTTATGTATACACACATGTGCACACACGTAATTTGGAGGCTGTCTTTTCCGGGGGCTATCTTTTCTGTTTCATTGATTTTTCAATCAGTTCTTACATCAGTACTCTGCTGTTTTAATTATTTTTGCTTTTTGAATGTCTGAGTATCTGGTGGAGTAAGTTACCACCCTTTTTTCTTTATTTCCGTTCTTTTCTTAGCCATTCTTACTGGTTTATTCTTCGAGATACATGTTTGAAATTGTCAAGTTTGAAAAAAATATCATTAGGATTTTAATTAGGTTACAGTAAACCTAGAAATTAATTTGTAAATAATTTAAAATCTTATAATATTGTGTCTTTTCATCAAGGAGTATAGTATTTTTTTCTCAAGGTTTCTCTTATTTCCCTTAATAAAAGTTCATGGTGTCTTCATAATAGGGCCTGTTAAAATTCCTATTAAGATTGTTTCTAAGTCTTTTTTCCTTTCATAATTGGGATATTTTCCAGTTGTATTTTCTATAATTTCTAGCTGAGTATTTCTGGTCTGTAGTAAAGGTGTTTATTTTGGTTTCTCTATTTTACGTTACAACAATTATTTAATTCTCTTAGTGTTTGGCATTTATCATTTGATTCTCCTGGTTTTTGTATTTAGATAATATCATCCATATATAATGATAATGGTTTTGCTTCATCTGGGCTTCCCTGATGGCTCAGTTGGTAAAGAATCCACCTGCAGTGCAGGAGACCCTGGTTTGATTCCTGGGTTGGGAAGATCCACTGAAGAAGGGATAGGCTACCCACTCCAGTATTCTGGCATGGATAACTCCATGGACCTCCATGGGGTTGCAAAGAGTCGGACATGACTGAGCAACTTTCACTTTTTGCTTCATCTATTATTACTTAACCAGGACTATGAGAATAATGTAGTAGTTGGAAAAGAATGCCATCCTTATTTTAATCCTTACTTTAATGGAAATCCCTGTATTGCTTTACTGTTAGTGATAACTGAATAAGCTTTGCTCTGGGGGAAAAAATCATGTTAAATAATACTACTAGCTCCCTTTTACTAAAATTTTAAGATAAAAAATGTATGTTGAATTTTATCCATTTTTTTAAGTATCTATTCAGATGATCACATAGTTTTCCTTTCTCAACCTATTGATATCACTTAAAGATTTTTCCAGTATGGTTTGTATGGACTCCTACAACAAACCTTATAGCAGAAAGTGAAGAACTAAAGAGCCTCTTGATGAAAGTGAAAGAGGAGAGTGAAAAAGTTGGCTTAAAGCTCAACATTCAGAAAACTAAGATCATGGCATCTGGTCCCATCACTTCATGGCAAATAGATGGGGAAACAGTGGAAACAGTGGCTGACTTTATTTTTCTGGGCTCCAGAATCACTGCAGATGGTGACTGCAGCCATGAAATTAAAAGATGCTTACTCCTTGGAAGGAAAGTTATGACCAACCTAGATAGCATATTAAAAAGCAGAGATATAACTTTGCCAACAAAGGTCCATCTAGTCAAGGCTATGGTTTTTCCAGTGGTCATGTATGGATGTGAGAGCTGGACTATAAAGAAAAGCTGAGTGCTGAAGAATTGATGCTTTTGAACTGTGGTGTTGGAGAATACTCTTGAGAGTCCCTTGGACTGCAAGGAGATCCAACCAGTCCTGCGGGGGGCAACCTGCGAGCAGGACGTGCCTTGAAGAACTGCCTTGTTAACTCAAGGGTTAATTCCAGGGCAACCTGGCAAGCAGGCTCTGCTCTGAGAGCTGGGGCTGCCTTTGTTAACTCAAGGGTCAAGTCCAGACATAGTTCTCTGTCCCGCCACCTCTTGTTGTTTATTAGGGAAACTTCTTGCAGCCTTCTAGAGTGCATCTGACGCAGGACAGATGGCTTTTATGACCTGAGTCCAGAGATACGACCTGAGTCCTAAGATACGGAGTCATAAGATCTTAATTGATAGCTTTGTGTTGCCTAGGTGTTACCTGAGTTTTGAGATACAAAATCATAAGATAATCATGGGATCTTGATTGATGGATTTATGTTACTAAGGTGATTTCTGATGCATGTTACTTAGGTGATTTTTGATGATGGTATAAGGGTATAAAATCCTGTGTGTAAAAATAAACAGGCATCACTGGCATTACAGGTTGCAGTGATCCTCTCAACGCCCCGCTGTGTCTGTGTCTCTCTGTGTCTCTGTGTTTGTCTCTTTCTGCGCCGAAGAATCCCGTGTCCGTGCCTACGTTGACTCGTCGGCTGGCTCCGACACAGTCCATCCTAAAGGAGATCAGTCCTGGGTGTTCATTGGAAGGACTGATGTTGAAGCTGAAACTCCAATACTTTGGCCACCTGATGCGAAGAGCTGACTCATTTGAAAAGACCCTGATGCTGGGAAAGATTGAGGGCAGGAGGAGAAGGAGACGACAGAGGATAAGATGGCTGGATGGCATCACTGACTCGATGGACATGGGTTTGGGTAAACTCCAGGAGTTGGTGATGGACAGGGAGGCCTGGCGTGCTGTGATTCATGGGGTCGCAAAGAGTCGGACACGACTGAGCGACTGAACTGAACTACAACAAACCTACTGTGACTATGGTATTCTTAAGTACACTGCTTGTTTCCACGTGTAAAAAATATTAATAATTTCGAAATGAGATTAGTTGACCTACAGTTTTATTGTTTCACCTGCAGATTTCAGTATCAGCATTTTGTTAACTTTCTGAAATGAATGAGGAAGCTCCCCCCTCATAATATGGAACTACTTAAACAGTATCAAAGTTTGATGTTATTTGCTTGTAAGTTTGTCTAGCCATGGAGTCTCTTTTTAAGTAGATTCATTAAAAACTTTTCAGTATCTTTCAGGATTCTTGGTATATTTAGGTTTTCTTCTTAAATCAGCAGCATTTATATTTTTCAATTTCATTGAAGTTTTCAGATGTACTAACATATGGTTGTACATCATATTCTTAGAGTGTCTTGAATCCCACGTGTCTCATTTCTCTTGTTTTAGGAAATTTACCAAAGGTTTTGTCTATTTGACAGGTTGATTCTCTTTTTTTGAAGAACAAGCTCTTGGATTTATTTATAAATTCTAATTCTACCATTTTTCTGTTATCGGTGATTACTTTCTCATGAACAGCAGCTATCTTAGGCCATTTGGCTTTACAGAATCCAGGCTCACCTCTCATGGAATAGCTACCTTCCTGAAAAGTTGCAGTTAGAGACATTTTATAAAAGGAACCCTGCTTTTAATTGAATTATTTCACAGATATTTTATTTTCATTTCTTTAATCTTCAGTGACAAGCAATTAACGTTTTTCCAGATAAACTTTGCGACACCAGGGAGCCCTGATATTTAAGCAAATATGGAGCAAATTATTTGAATTACTGCCTCCAGTTTATTTTCTTTCTTTTATATATATATATTTATATATATATTTATATATAGTAGGTGTTCTTAAAGTGGGATGCAAATATAGTTGAGCATATTCATCTTTGGGTTTTTGTTTGTTCCTTTGCACACCTGTTTTATCACTTGTCACTAATCCCAGCTTATGAGAAAAGGATACAGCAGCTCATTTATAGATGAATTCTTTCATGCTGTTCATTTAACACACTGACCTCTCATGAAGGATGGGCTTTGCCAATCTGGAAGTAATTTTTTCCACTTACTTTTGTGATTAGAGGAGTTTGGTTGCAAGATGGCTGGTTAGTTATCTGGGGCCCAGTTGAGGATGGAGATGAAGGCTACCAATCCTGTGTTTGAACAGGTGGCCTTGCCCTTGGAACCAGGGAGCTCGCTGCCCATGGAGAGGGCTGCTAGGGGCCTTTCTGTTAGTTCAGCCTTGTGGAAGGACCCAAGTGCCTAGGCCCTGCAGGAGGCAAGCCTGTCTAGAGAGCCAGCAGGGATAGTGGGTGTCATGACGCACGCAGCTGAGGCTCCGAGTGTGCCACCCGGTAGGGCTCCATGTTTTACTTGAACTCTGTTTCCCATGTGGCTCCCCTGGTGGCTCAGATGGTAAAGAATCTGCCTGCAATGCAGGAGACCCGGGTTTGATCCCTGGGTCAGGAAGATCCCCTGGAGAAGGAAATGGCATCCTGCTCTAGTATTCTTGCCTGGAGAATCCCATGGACAGAGGAGCCTGGTGGGCTACGGTCCACGGAGGGTCACAGAGAGTCGGACACGACCGGCCAGCTAACACTTTCCTGTGTTACTCGTGGCCAGGGTCGTAGCAGATCGTCGACTCCCTGCCTTCCTCCTGGGATGCTGGGTCTCCTGGCCCACTCCTTCCTCTCAGGCTTCTGCCAGTATTTTCTTCCTAAGCTGATACTGCAGGGAGGGGCTCGTGGGGGCCTCCAGAGAGTCTGCTTTCTCAGTACCTGAGATAAACCTCTCAGCGGCTCTGGATAGGGCGGGGCTGGAGGGCTTTTGAAGGCATCCCTCAGGATTAGACTCCACGGCACCTCACTCCTCAGGTCCCCTAGTTCCTCAGCCATTACTCCATGTTGGATCAAACACAAGGACATAGCTTACGGCTTGCTCTTTGCTGGAGCGTCTCCATCTCAGGCTGGGGCTTCTGCCTCTCTGGGAAGCCCTAAGGATTCCCATGCAAATTGCATGCCTGGTGCCTGTCTGGATAGACCCCAGAATTCCTAAGGAGCTGTAGATGAGCTGCTCTGTGATGGAGGTTTGAAGGTCATTTTTGTCCTCTGTTGCCTTGCATCCTGTTTACATATATGATTCCTGTTTACTTGGGCTATTCTTAGACCACTTGTTCGTTCCCTGGGTGGGAACTGGAATAGAGGAGAGGAGGAGCCCAGGCCCTTGGAGAATCTCACAGGAAAACCAGCACCTCGTCTCTTGCCTGTGGTCCTGTCCGTGTGCACGTTTGAGAGGTGTTTACTGTTAAATTCTCTTTAGAAGCCCATCATTCTGCTCCCTTCTCCCCTCTCATTCACTACCACAGTCTGCTACAGCATCCTAGAGAAAGCAAGAATCCATAGGAGCTGATTCAGTTCAATTCAGTTCAGTCGCTCAGTCGTGTCCGACTCTTTGCACCCCATGAACTGCAGCACGCCAGGCCTCTCTGTCCATCACCAACTCCTGGAGTCTACCCAAACCCATGTTCATCGAGTCGGTGATGCCATCCAACCATCTCATCTTCTGTCGTTCCCTTCTCCTCCCGCCCCCAATCCTACCCAGCATTAGGGTCTTTTCCAATGAGTCAACCCTTCGCATGAGGTGCCCAAAGTATTGGAGTTTCAGCTTCAACATCAGTCCTTCCAATGAACACCCAGGATTGATCTCTTTTAGGATGGATTGATTGGATCTCCTTGCAGTCCAAGGGACTCTCAAGAGTCTTCTCCAACACCACAGTTCAAAAGCATCAATTCTGCGGCGCTCAGCTTTCTTCACCGTCCAACTCTCATATCCATACATGACCACTAGAAAAACCATAGCCTTGACTAGACGGACTTTTGTTGGCAAAGTAATGTCTCTGCTTTTAAATATGCTATCTAGGAGCTGATTGGAATTCTTCAAATGCTAGAAGCATTTGAAGGGCAGATAAGCCACAACTGGGTGTGCTAGCCTCTAGCAGTGGCTTGTGTCAGACGAGGGTGTGTGTGTGTGTGTATTTCCGTCCTCTTCTAGATTAGTCTCTTAATTACCCCTGCCCCACCCCAGAATTGATTTCCTATCAAACTGTTGAGGGTGAAAAGGGTAGTTTAGTTAGAGGCTTTAAGTGAATGGTTTACACCGGCCCTTAAAATGCAGATCTTCTCAGTAGGTGGAATGGGGCTTCTGTGTATCCTTTTGTTGGGCGGTGGTTGGTGGTGGAGGGCTGAGGAGAATGAACAGCTGACTTAATATTGAGAGCTCATCTGTCGAAAGTGCTTCATTTCTGTGCTCTCAAGCAGTTCTGTACAGCACTCAATTTTGGGAAGTGGAACCAGGGTGTCTAGAAGAAAGGGCTGGCTCTGCTCACAGTCAGGCCTATATGGTGTGGAGAAAAATTGCTCAGCCAAAGACAGCTTCTTTCTGTTTGCAGTGTACTTTTGCTTCAAAGTGTGTGAAAGGGTTAGTTGCTCAGTTGTATCCGACTCTTTGCGACCCCATGGACTGTAGCCCACAAGGCTTCTCTGTCCGTGGAATTCTCCAGGCAAGAATGCTGGAGTGGGTTGCCATGCCCTCCTCCAGAAGATCTTCCCAACCCAGGAATTGAACCCAGGTCTCCTATGTTGCAGGCAGATTCTTTACCATCTGAGCCACGAGGGAAGCCCTGAAGAGTGTGTGAGTTATGATGAAATCTCTTGCCCAGGGCATGAGGATGTGGGGTCCCTCATCTAAGAAGGCAGAATCAGAGAAGTTCTAAGAGCCATCACTGTTTTCCAGAAAGAGCTCCTCCTGCAGCTTGTCAGCTTCCATTCTCCTAGGTCAGCCGAATTCTATAGCAATGCATTTCAGCTGAATCAAGACAGTCTGGCCATTAAAAAAAATACATTTGAATCGGTTCTACTGAGATGGATGAAACTGGAGCCCATTATACAGAGTGAAGTAAGCCAGAAAGAAAAACAACAATACAGTATACTAATGCATATATATGGAATTTGAAAGATGGTAACGATAACCCTATATGCGAGACAGAATAAGAGACACAGATGCATAGAACAATTTTATGGACTCTGAGGGAGAAGGTGAGGGTGGGACGTTCTGGGAGAATAGCATTGAAACATGTATATTATCATATGTGAAACAGAACACCATTCCATGTTCGATGCATGAGACAAAGGCTCAGGGCCGGGGCAATGGGATGACCCAGAGGGATGGGATGGGGAGGGAGGTGGGTGGGGGGTCCAGGAAGGGGAACACATGTAAACCCATGGCTGATTCATGTCAATGTATGGCAAAAACTATTACAATATTGTAAAGTAATTAGCCCCCAACTAAAATAAATAAATTTATTAAAAAAAAAAAAAAAAGACAGTCTGGAGACAGTGATCACCAAAGTATCGTAAATGGATTTACATTGTAATGTATGTCATATAGCGTTTGTTTGTGTCCAGAAATCAGACAAGGGTGACTGGTAGGAATTCTCCAAAAGCTGAGGGAGGATTTTGGTCTAGGATGATACTGGCATGGCTGTAGTCACAGGTGAGCTCCTGGGATGTGGCCGCTTCAGATTGAGATGTGCTTTAAAGATAATGTGTCCATGGAGTTTTGAAGAATTAGGAAGAAAAAGGAATGTGTAATTGTTTAGCGTTGATTCCACGTTGAAAGAATGTTTGGATATATTGGGATAAATAAGACATATTGAAATTAATTTCACCTTAAATGTTTGTCTTTTTTTCCTTTTTAAAATGTGCCTACTAAAAACGTTAAAATTATAAATATGTCTCACGTAGTATTTCAGTTGGCAGGACAGGGTTTCATCTTGCTTCTCCCGTCCGCGTAACATTCCTTTTTCCCCACTAGAGGGCGACGTGTCCTAACCTGGCGGAGTCCAGTGCTTCGCAGGGAAGCGTCAATGCTTTGGGCTGTACCCTTAGAAGAAAAGAACTCCAGTTTTTTGCTTTGTTTCAGTTCTGTGTAATTCTGATGTTTCTGAAGGTTGCACTTTGCAGGAAAGTGAAACCAAAGCAGAAGAGTCAAGAAAGCAGAGGGCTTTTCCCCGTTCTTGTTGACAGCGTGCAGACGGACCCGGTGCAATGCTGGGTTGTCACAGCTCGCTGACGGTGCTGGGTTGTTTTCTTGGGACCTGAGTCTGTGTACACCACCACACACATGTACATACCCAGTGTGGCACGTCTGCAGCTGTAACAGACAACCACACGCTGCCACGCCACCTCCTGCACCTCGTGGAGTTCAGCGTGAGCGCGTCCTAGAGCTGGGGCCTGTGGCCCCCTGGCCCGAGTGCTCCGTGCGCCTCCCTTTTCCGTCTTCCCTGGAGGCAGTGTTGCCTGCGGTTGGCGGCTGGAGTGTGTGTACATGTGCCCTTTGACCCTACTCCAAAACCAGCATCATTTCAGGATTACGAAGTCAGGTTTCCTTTGATCTTTCTAGGTTCTCCATCGTGGTCTTCTGTGTTTTTTGTCTGTTTGTTGGTCTGATAAGAACTGGATTTTTTTGTTTATTTTTGTCTATGCAGTCTGTGCCCTTTTGGGTGATCTCAGCCATCTCTGGAGGCTTCATCACTGTCCTTATAACGAGGACTTTTCTAAGTCTTTCCCTCTAGCTGAGGCACTCTTTTGAGCTCCATCCATGCCCATCCAGCTGCCTGTTAGACATCACGTGTGTGTGTGTGTGTGTGGTAGTTGCTCAGTTGTGTCCAACTCTGTGACCCATGGTTTGTAGCCCACCAGGCTCCCCTGTCCCTGGGATTCTTCAGGCAAGAGTACTGGAGTGGGCTGCCATTCCTTTCTCTGGGGGGATCTTTTCAACCCAGAGATCGGATCCAGGTCTCCTCCACTGCAGGCAGACCCTTTACCATCTGAGCCACCAGGGAAGCCCACATAGACACCCACTGAGATCACATAGACACCCCAAATTCAGCCCCCACAGCGCTCCTTACCTCCCGTATCGTGGCATTCATTAACATCGTCGTGATTTCTTACTATTTGTTTGTCTCTCTTACCCAGCATACAGTAAGTCCCAGGAGGGCAATAGCCATGCCAGTCATGTTCTGCTTGCTTCCTACTATTTCACACTGTGCCTGGTTATTGTTCATTTTTAAACGTTATTTGAATGAAAGGTGTTAAATGTTTTTGTTTTAAACCAATTGTATTGTGCACTTATAAGCATATGTATGACCATTGTAGAATCCCATCAGCAGCCTTGTTAGCATTCTGCGGTAGGCTGTGGTCACCATCATTCTCTGGCACGCTCTGTTCAAACACTTTTTTTCACCATCTATGCAAGTGGGGCATTTGCCCTCGTCCCTCCTGTGGTCCCCCGCACTGGGAACTTTCACCCTTGATCCCTCTCCTTTTGTGACCCTTATGGCAAGTTAAAGGGACATTGCCATCAGCCCCATGTTTTTCCAGGAACCGAGGTCACAGAAATGAAGGAGTGTGACACGTCTCCGTGCATGTAGCTCAGTCCACAGGCAGCTTTTCCAGGCTGTATGCCAATTTCTTTGAGTGCCTCTCCTATTAAACCAACCCAGTTTTATTTAGATATGTTGACTAACAGACACTGTTTTTCTTGGCAGAACATGAAGAGGAACTGGACCGAGAATTTGACCTGGAGACTGGCACTTTATTCGGAGGATTAAAGAAGGTACAAAGTGGATCAATGATAAACCCTTTTCAGTTTTCAAACCTGATCTCAATATTTTGCATCACTTTTGTATTTGGCGTTGGCCCAGGCATGGTACTCAGCAGTGACTGGAAATTAAATACCGTTCTTGTTGTAAAAGGTATGAGCCCCCACGTGGAGTATGGGCATTCTGCATGCTCTATCTTTTCACTGTCTCATGTTCTCCTCCCAGAATACTAGACATGTGGATCAGTAACCTTAGTGGTTTGTGCAAATTTCCCTTTTGTAAAGATCAGAAAGTTCCTTCCTGATCTAGCCATACAGTAAGTCCCCTACATATGACCCTTTAAGATGCAAACTTTCAAAGATGCCAGCTTGTGTTTGCACGTCCAGTCACGCAAGTTAGTGCACGTTTGTAAGATTCCTGTAAGATTAAAAAAAATGTTTTCTCTATTTTGTGTGTTTGTTTTTTTACGTATTATTTGTGTGAAAAGTATTATAAACCTATTATAATGCAGTACTGTTTAGCCAGTTGTGTTAGTTGGGTACCCAAGCTAGCTTTGTTGGACTTGTGAGCAAATTGTATTCACGCGCACACTCTCGGAATGGAACTTGTTCGTATGTAGGGGACTCCCTGTACCTGTTGGAATCACATGTGGCTCCTGGACACTCCTTGTACCAACTGTGGGCAACTATAGACCCGCTTCCTTCCCGCCTCTCGCATCCCTGGCCGTCCTGTAGGGCGTGCTGGGCGTTGCCCACCCCTCTGCCTCCTGGTTTCACGGCAGCAGTGGGCTGGCTCGCTTGCCCTCCTCTGCAGCTCATTGTGCCTGCTTAGACAGCAGGCAGGGTGGCTGCTGTTGCTTTCCTACAGGTGACAGCGCTGCTGCTGGTGGCAAGGCAACCAAGAGTCAACATCATCAACCTTCTGGTTCCAGCTGGTCTGGGGTCTCCGTGCTTGCGGGCGGCACACGGTTACCTTCTTCCCCCGGCACACGGTTACCTTCTTCCCCCGGTGAAAAAGATACCTTTTTCAGTATCTGCAAAACAGCTCAAAAGATACGGCTCAGACTCTATCTATAGACTTTGTGAAGAAACAGAAGGTCCTTGACTTTGTCTAGAGGGTAAACTTATTGTTTTGCCTTGTTTGACTTTCCTTTGTTTTTTTTCGTTTTTCTCACTTCTCTGATTAGACTTAATCTATGGCTAAATCTTTCCTACAGACAAAAGGCAGGCGGAGGACATGGGATTCGGGGAGGGGTCTGTCCTGAGAAGGCCCCACAGGGCCCTGCTCTGGTTACAGTGGGAGCTAGTCCTTGTGAGTTCTTGGATCTACTCTTTAGAAATGTACTGCTGTTGGTTTTCTTGCAACAGAAAAAAAATGGTGACAGTTTTTTCTTTCTTAAATTTTAGGGTCATCATTCAGACATTTCAGATAATAACGAATTGTTTGTCGGGGGCACAAATAAGTCAACTCATTTTAGACTAAGAGACTTTTCCTATGAGAAGCTGAAGGAGGATCAGGCCCCACGGATTTCATTGTTGCAGGCTCAGCCCTCCTGGGTGTCGCTGTTGATACCTCTGGACAAAGGGCCCTTGTCTGCACTGACTTCCCAGCTCCCACCACTCCCGCCACCCCATCACATTCAGCGGCTTGACTTCCTGCCCAGGCTTCAGAGTCCTGGGGACGTGACCTCTTCTGTGCATTCTTTGTGACAGGCCCCTGTGATGGGCACGGTCGGTGGGTGTCAGCATTCAGGCCAGCTCTGCCTTTGTGGAAAAGTGCACAAGGCACAGAGAAAAACTCCCAAGTTCAGTTCCTTCAGTTGCTCAGTCGTGTCCGACTGTGACCCCATGGACTGCAGCGCGCCAGGCCTCCCCGTCCATCACCAGCTCCCAGAGCTTGCTCAAACTCATGTCCATCAAGTTGGTGATGCCATCCAACCATCTCATCCTCGGTCATCCCCTTCTCCTCCTGCCTTCAATCTTTCTCAGCATCAGGGTCTTTTCCAATGAGTCAGTTCTTCGCACCAGGTGGCCAAAGTATTGGAGTTTCAGCTTTTCAGTGAAGCTGAAAAGCTCCAAGGACTTTTTCTATTCTGAAAAGTCTCTATCCCTCTGTCCAGCTGACCATCCATCTGTCCATTTATCTGATGCTGTTGAGCACCTCTTAGCCTTATCTTTCTGTGTCTCATTACCCTGCATAGGGGATGGGTAGTTTGGGGTCCTAGAATGTAGAGGGAAAGTGATGAGTCAGGGTGGGTCGCCAACAGATGAAGGCAGTTGATTCCATGTGCTTGGTGAAGACCATAAAATAGACCCAGGGGCCATATGTTGCAACAGGAGGTCCATTGGTGTCTGCTAAAAGTCTTATTTCAGATTGGCTCTGAGTATTTCCTTTGGAGGTTATGGGAGGTGACAAGCAAATGCTATTCTGATCCAAATTCTAATCAAAAGACAGTATTAGGTGTGAGTAGAAATGGTGAATTTCGGAAGGGAGCTTTCATGTTCTCTGACTAGTCCATCCTTTAAATATCGCCAGACCTCAGCACTGCTGGCATCCACTGTTGTAGGTGGCGGGCGGGGCGGGGGTGGGGAGCTGTTCTGTAACTTGTAGGGTGTTGAACCGCATCCCTGGATTCCGGATGCCCGGAGTCCCTGCTGCTCCAAGTCATGACTGTCGCTAGTGTCTCCAGGCATTGCCGCATGTCCCCTAAGGACAAAACTCCCTCTCTTTGAGATCAGTGAAGGGCTCTGTCATGCTGATTCAGCTGATTTCTTTCCTTTGCTCCTCCCGTTTCCTCCTCTGGCTTGTGCCTCACCTCTTCCCTCTCAGGTCCGCACTCTTGCTTTACATCTGAGCTCCGGTGTCTCCTGTCGTGGAATTTTTACCTGGATCTCTAAACTTCGGGCTTCATGCTCATAGTTCCCGGCACTTCTCTGCCTCTCTTTTTATCACCTTCCACAAATACAGCTTTTAATGAACGTGTTTCTGTGCACAAGCCCATATGGAGTGCTGGGGACACAGCAGTGAGCCAGACAGACAAGGCTCCTGTCCCAGTGTCTCCTACTGGGGACAGACCGACCATAAGTAAAGAAATAAATGTGACAGCCACAGATTGAGCTAATTGATATGAAGGAAATGAGCAGGGTGATGTGTACTAATGCCTTGGATCGCATCTTGTATGCTATTATGATAAGTATATTTGTACGACTTTTGTCTTGTATTATCCATCCTCCACCAGACTGTGAGTCCCACAGAGCAGGTCTGGGATTTAATCAGTCCTGTATCTTCAGTACCTGGAACAGAGTCGGTGAGTATTTTACTGAATTTAACTGCAGGAAAGAGTGAGGAACAGCGTGCCAGGCTGCACCCCTGGAGTAAAATGCGTCAGTCCTAAGGGCACCTAGACGGACGCGTAGGTAAATGCTGAGTGGGTCAGTGTTGGCAGTCAGAACAGGGAGGCAGCACCGTGGGCACAGGCAGCCCCACCCTGCTTCTGGGAGACAAGGGCGACCTGCAGCTGAGCACCTCAGAACGGGTGGGATTGGCAAGGTCCCCAGTAGCGAAGATGTTCTTCCAGAGGAGCTCACTGTGGTTGGAAAGGGGATGCGTGTGTTAGGGTGATGGCGACTGCAAGGCGAAGCTTTGGGACAGTGAAGTGGTGTTGGGCCTGACCACAGTCCCCCCAGTTGTTGCTGATGGCAGAGTTTGGAGGATTGATTGTAGCCCAAACCAGGAATACCTTTGGATCTTTGTCATTCCATCAGAGTAAAGCTGCTTGCTTTCGCCAAGAGGCCAGGGGTGGTAGGTGCAGCTCTCAAGGACTGTTGAGATTCCATATGCTGTGGTGTGTGCCTCCTGTTTTGTGATGTTTCTTCCAGGCTTGGCAGTGCCTGCCCGCAAGGGCTCCAGTGGCATCCTGGAGCAGTCGTGTGCAGGAGCCCACGTGTGGTCAGGGAGGAGTCAAGCTCGATGCCTTTCCAGTTCTGGCCATCTCTCTTGGTGTTTGCTGGTTCCTTTCTCTCTCCCCCCTCCCCCACATTCTTGCTAGATGTCCTAAGACTATAAAGAAGACGTTTTAGTGGCTGTGTTCCTTGCTTGATGTCTCCAGATAGTAGGCTCTGAATCAACTGATCATTCGTGAATGAAGCTCTATGTTGGGCTGTGTTGTCATGAATTTTTTTCCTTTTATTTTTATTTCTGATTTGAGATAGTTAGCATAATGGAAAAAGCAACAGGTTTGGGGTTGGATGGACTTGAATTCAAAATGCAGTTTGCTCTGTTTTGGAAAATGACTTACCCCATTTGAGCCTTAGTTTTATTTTTTGGAATATGGGCATGGGAGGTCTCATTGTAGAGAAAGAGATACTGGATATAAAACACCCAGCATGGGGACTTCCCTGGTGGTCCCTAAGACTCTGTGCTCTCAATGCAGGGGGCCCAGGTTCAATCCCACATGCTGCATGCAACAGTGAAGATCAAATATCCTGAGTGCTGCAACTAAGACCCAACACAGCCAAATAAAATAAAATATATTTAAAAAAAAAAACCACCCAGCATGTATGTGCTTGGTACAGAATGGACCCCCAGTCCCCGCTGTGGTCATCATGTTGTCCTTCCGTGGTTGATGATGTCCTTGCTTTAGAGCTAGGATTTGTTGATTCCCCTTCTCTGGCAAGGAGATAATGTTCTACAGAGGAGCATTTCAATCTGGAAGGAGGTGGACTGCTACTGAAAGGAGCTCTCCAAAGCCTGATGTATTATAAGAATTTTGCATGTAATCAATTACTCATTTCTTTCCCGAGGATGCCTCATCCTGTGACAGTTCTGAAACTGGGGTCCTCTTGTAAATAAGTTCTTTCAGAAGTAGAATCAGAGAGGAATTTTCAGTGCCTGCCAGAAGGTTAGAAATAAAAGACAAGTCAGAGAAGGAAGCTTGACCACTAATGTCTTTGAATGTTAAGAGAGAAAAGGTTGTTTCTAAAGTAGAGATACAATTTTTAGCTACTCAAATTTTATCCATAAAGGTTTTACTATTCAGTTGCTTATAAATTACTTTATATTTGATACCCCCCGCCCCAAAAAAAACCCAGAAAGCTCTGTGCTGAATCATTTAACAAATATTCCTTGAGTGCCTACTGTGTAAGAGGCTTCCAGGCTGGGTACTGGGAAGCTGTGACTTTCCAGGCTCTGTCTCTGTCCTCACTGGGCCCTGAATTCGGGGGGCAGTGATGCTGAGACAGTGAGGGAAGTGGTATAACCACCCGCCAGGCATGGAGAAACAGAAGGTGCCTGTCACCCAGACTCACGGGGATCAGAGGTGAGGTATTGGGGAAAGATGGGAAAGAAGGGAATAGCAGGCATACAGACTGGATTTGAGAGAGTCATTCAGCCTGGCTGGGAGGTCGAGTGTGAGAGGAAGAGATGATACAAGATAGAGGCTGGAGCATAAAGGTCATTGGGTCCCGTACGTGGGGTCTGGACTGTATTAAGAAGGCAGAGGGTGGTTCCCGAAGCGGGGTGAGGCCATTGGCGTTTCTTCTGAGGCCTCTCTCAGGAGCCCTGTGCTTTCCCAGCCTTGCCTGTTTCTCCTGATCTATCCCACTCAAGGTCTGTGCATCCCTGGAATTAACTTTCTGGAATGTATATCTCAGGCATGTGTACTAAGCTGCTTCAGTCGTGTCGGACTCTTTGAGACCCTGTGGACTGTAGCCCGCCAGGCTCCTCTGTCCATGGGATTCTTCAGGCAAGAATACTGGAGTGGGCGGCCATGCCCTCCTCCAGGGGGGTCTTCCTGATCCAGGGATCGAACCTGCCACTCTTAAATTTCCTGTATTGGCAGGCAGGGTCTTTACCACTAGCGCCAGTGTTGCTCAGAACCCACACTCGGCTCCCCGTTTCTTACCATGTCAAGCCCGTGCTCCGAGGCTGACATTCAGCCCCTTTCCAATTGTCCACTGGCCCGGCCTTGTTCCAGCAGCCTCAGCTCCTGTGTGGTCCCTCTGAGCTTCCAAGTAACAGGACCACCTGACATTCCCCAGGGACATCTTGGTGTTCCTGCCTGTGATCCTCACGCGGACTGGTGGGCGCCTCCCTTCTACTCAAGGAGCAGCCCGCGTGGAACCTTTCCTGATGCCGCTCCCTGGCTCGTCCCCCTGCTGGCTTGGGTTTCTCCCTCCCACGAGCTCCACTCCCAGGGCTCCTTCCCGAGCCTGTGTTCTATATTTATTTATGTGACCGCACCGCGTCTTCGTTGCGGGGCATGCGGATCTTTAGTTGCTGCACGTGAACTCTTGTGGGATCCAGCTCCCTGATGAGGGATTGAACGCAGGCCGCCTGCACTGGGAGTGCAGAGTCTTAGCCACTGGACCACCAGGGAAGTCCCAGGAGTTACCTCTTTTAGACATAAGAGGATCTTTCATCTCTGCCTGACACAGAGTAGGCATTCAGGAGTGGCTGTTGGAAGGTGGACATGCCTGGCTGGTCGGGGACTCACTGTGAAGGAACATTGGGCCCTTGGCAATGTTTGCCGAGTTCCACGTGTCTAACGTCTGGCGGGTTTAGACAATGTAGGCCTTACCTCACTTTTCCTTAAGCTGTAGCTCCTCAAAGATGATTCCGGTGTGCTGGTTGTATCTCTGCCTCCCTCCATCTGATGGGGACAGATTAATAAGTGGTTTGGCTGTGCATGTGAATTTTCAGCCTGTCCTTATTACCAGAAAATTGGATTTTAAGCAGCTTTGCCCTTTCACAGAGGGGCTGGTCAATAGAGGCTGTGTCCTGTGCCAGCCCAGGAAGAGAGAGAGGGGACTGAGGGGTCTCCAAATAGGAGGGGGCAAGAAGCCCTTGAACTAGTGATGGGAGGAAGGGTCCCCAGCACAGGTTGGGCTTGATTCCCTCTTGTCAACACAAAGAACTCCTGCCCTTAGCCTGCCAGCGCATGTCTCTCATCTAGTCTCATTACCAACCCCGCCGCTGCGCCCCCCACCCCCCCAGCCCTGCCCCGGCTGGATGTCCTTGATATGTCGGGGATTTGCAGCCAGGCGGGAAAAAGTGAGGCGGTAGTGATTTCCTGGGGAGGACAGGAAAGGGAGGCCCTGCCTTGTGTAAAAATAGGGTCTGCAGTGCAGACGGATAAACATCAGATTTGCTTATTAGCTCAGCCGCTAAGTCCCCTCCTCAGCCCTCCTCTCTTTTTTTTTTTATATCTACTAGCTCATGGAAAATATGATTTATTTCATTCAAAGTTTCTTGAAGGAGCCAGGAGAAGATAAGGTGAAGTTAGAACCAAGGGTTTAGTCCTGCAGAACTAAAAGATCAGGTGTGTGTGTGGGGGGGTGTGAGAGAGAGAGGTTCTCCATGAATACCTAGTATCTTGAGGTGGTGATATAGATTTGGAGTGGTGAGACATTTCTCAACCACAAACAAGTCAGTTTACAAGTAATTCTTTGCTAATCAGCTGGTTTGCAGTAGGTTCTGTGGGCTAAGGGAAGTAAGAAGCATGGGTTCTCTCCTCAGGAAGCTTATACTCCATCCAAGAATGCCAGGCTCCTGTGTTGTTTTCATAAGAATGATGTTGTGGTTGTTTAACCAAGGGCAGCAGCATCAGTCAAGCTGCAGAGATAGCAGGTGTACACAGCCAGGACAACTGGGCCTATTTGTGTGTCCTGCCTGAAAATTAGCACTTGCATTATATTTACCAGAGTGTTTCTGTTTGTATGAGTGTCTCAGGTTGGTATGTTCTCGTGTGCTGAGTCACTTCAGTCGTGTCTGGCCCTTTGCAACCCTGTGGACCATAGCCCACCAGGCTCCTCTGTCCACGGGATTCTTCAGGCAAGGATACTGGAGTGGGTTGCCATGCCCTCCTCCAGGGGATCTTCCCCACCCAGGGATTGAGCCTGAGTCTCTTAATCTCCTTCTTTTGCAGGCGGGTTCTTTACCACTGGCGCCACCTGGGAAGTATACTGGTTGGTATAGCCAAAAGTTTCTGGGAGAATTTCTAGCCTTGGAATGACCAGGGAGGGTTTCCTGGAGGAGGTGGATCTGACCTGATCCTTGAACAGAAGAATCGTGTGTGTCTCGACCCGAGTCTGTCACATTCGTTGGTTTGACTCTTTGTAGCTCCTGGTAGTTGGAGGTGGGTGAATTACAATCTCTCCCGCTCCGACGATCTTGCTGCCAAGTGATACATCGGAAGGAAGGAGTCCAGATCTGGATTCTGCCACGTGTGCAAACATTTATTTATTCAGTGGCAGGTACAAAATCTGCCACTGAACCTGTTCTCTGTCTTGAGGTTCTTCAACAAGTACCTTGTAGGAAGGATTCATCGGAGCTTTGGCAGTTCTCCTCTGTGGGCTGGAGCAGACACCCTGCTAGTCTGATGGAGGGACAGAACTTTGAAGTGCAGGGACAGAGAAGCACGGGAGTGTTAGGAGGAGGGCGAGCTAGTAAACTCTCATGTGCAGCTTTAGATACCAGTATTGAAATCGTTTGAATTGTGGCCATGTCTGGAACTGAATTTCTGACTGGGACCCTTCAGATGCAAGCTCAGTCCTTGTGGAATGTGGATTCTGCATTTGGGCACTGTTAGCTTAAGAACTGGGTGTTGTTTTTCAAATCCTAAAAGATGATGCCAAATGCCTCCTGAGAAATCTGTATACTGGTCAAGAAGCAACAGTTAGAACCTGACTTGGAAAAACGGACTGGTTCCAAATTGAGAAAGGAGCGTCAAAGTTGTATATTGTCACCCTGCGTATTTATTTGCAGAGTACGTCATGCGAAATGCCAGGCTGGATGAAGCACAAGCTGGAATCAAGATTGCTGGGAGAAACATCAATAGCCTCAGATATGCAGATGACACCACCCTTTGGCAGAAAGCAAAGAGGAACTAAAGAACCTCTTGATGAAAGTGAAAGAGGAGAGTGAAAAAGTTGGCTTAAAACTCAATATTCAAAAAAACAAAGCTCATGTCATCCAGTCCCATCACTTCATGGCAAATAGATGGGGAAACAATGGAAACGGTAACAGACTTTATTTTGGGGGGCTCCAAAATCACTGCAGATGGTGACTGCAGCCATGAAATTAAGATGCTTGGTCCTTGGAAGAAAAGCTATGACCAACCTAGACAGCATATTAAAAAGTGGAAACATTACTTTGCCAACAAAGGTCCATCTAGTCAAAGCTCTGGTTTTTCCAGTGGTCATGTATGGAAGTGAGAGTTGGACTATAAAGAAAGCTGAGCGCCAAAGAATTGATGTTTTTGAACTGTGGTGTTGGAGAGGACTCTTGAGAGTATCCTGGACTGCAAGGAGATCCAACCAGTCAATCCTAAAGGAAATCCATCCTGAATATTCATTACAAGGACTGATGCTGAAGCTGAAGCTTCAATACTGTGGCCACCTGATGGGATAGCCTCCTCAAGGAAAAGGCCCTGATGCTGGAAAAGATTGAGGGCAGGAGGAGAAGGAGATGACAGAGGATGAGATGGTTGGATGGCATCACCGACTCGATGGACATGAGTTGGAGTAAACTCCGGGAGTTGGTGATGGACAGGGAGGCCTGGCGTGCTGCAGTCCATGGGGTTGCAAAGAATCAGACATAGCTGAGCGACTGAACTGACTGATCTTTAAGAACGGTCCCTTTGGGTAGATGAGGTTGTTTACACAACACATCCTATGTAAGTGCTCCAACAGATGGGATTCTGAGGGTTGGAGGAGCACAGTTCAGTGTGGCTTGGAGCTGAAATTTGGGGAGAGATGTGGGGGAGTGGAAACACTTCCTTCTCCCAGTACACTAAAAGTGGTGCCTGTCAACATTCTTAAGAAGGTTACTACCTTTTAAAATCATGGCATGACAGGTGATAAGTCTGTTAAAAAAGAAATTAGATATATAAAAAAAGAAATATAACCCTATATGCGAGACAGAATAAGAGACACAGATGCATAGAACAATTTTATGGACTCTGAGGGAGAAGGTGAGGGTGGGACGTTCTGGGAGAATAGCATTGAAACATGTATATTATCATATGTGAAACAGAACACCATTCCATGTTCGATGCATGAGACAAGGGCTCAGGGCCGGGGCAATGGGATGACCCGGAGGGATGGGATGGGGAGGGAGGTGGGTGGGGGGTCCAGGAAGGGGAACACATGTAAACCCATGGCTGATTCATGTCAATGTATGGCAAAAACTATTACAATATTGTAAAGTAATTAGCCCCCAACTAAAATAAATAAATTTATAAAAAAAAAACCTCAACATTCAAAAAACTAAAAAAATAAATAAATAAATAAATACTTTAACAAGAGTAAAAAAAAAAAAATAAAAAGCAGAGACATTACTTTACCAAAAAAAAAAAAAAAAAAGAAATTAGAAGCAGCCTCAGGAAAACAGTGAGATCATGGGCCTGTAGGAGATGTGAAGGGTGGCATCTCTGTGTGCAGAAGTGACTGAAGCTACTTTGAGGATCACAGTGGCTGCTGAAAAATTCAAGATAATTGGTTATTCCATCATAATTTTGCTCCTGGGTTTCATGAAGGCAGTTCTCCAGCTAAATTCAGTCACACGTGTAGACATTGGTTAGGCAAGCGGTGGAAACCAGTTGATACCTGTCCATCTCATGGGCCCAATGAGGTTGCTTTAGAGGGCTCCTTATACTTTAGGAGCCACTGCCACGCATGGACTGTTACTTCCACGGATATTTTTTACTGAGTTTAAGCTCGCTTTGCTTGCTACACGACAGGCCAATAAGTCAGATGAGGTGTTGAGGCAAGGAATACAACTTTATTCGGAAAGCTGGCAGACTGAGAAGACGGCAGCCTAAACCATCTTATCAGAAGCTGGATGCCAGTTTCTTTTGTAGAACAGGGAGGGGGAGGAGGTGAGGAAGTACAAAGGCCATTAATCCTGTAAATCTCTCCTGGAATGGCCATCCTGGGGGAGGGGATATGTTTCTTATTTCTTGCAGCCATTCATAGGCGTAGGGAGGGTCAGGGTGTTGCCCTGAATATAAGAAAGGCACTGATTTAACATTCAGGCAGAGGGGCAAGGTTCCTGGAGGCAAAGGCACACCATTTTGTATAGACAGGATGCTTTCAGTAAACAAAAGCAACAGGAAGCAAAGGTTAAAGTAAACACATGAAGTCAGATCTTGTTCTTCCCTGTAACACCTGTGACGTGATGGACAGGGAAACAATCTGTTTGATGTCAGGTGCCCAGAAATTCTCCAACTTGTAGATGAATACAGGGCCTTTGAAGGGGTCCTCAGGGCCATCACTGAGAGTGTATATAGATCTATATATATGTATTTTTTTGAGTATTTTTTAAAATTAATTTTATTTTTAATTGAAAGATAATTGCTTTATAGAATTTTGTTGGTTTCTGCCAAACATCAACGTGAATCAGCCGTAGGTATACATATATCCCCTCCCTCTTGAAACCCCTGTTGGGGGGAGTGTGTAATTTCCTCCCTTATGTCTTGCTGCAGCAAAGATTTGAAACGTCAGACCAGTGTTAAAGCTTGGTCACAGCTCTGTTTTATTCGAAAAACATAGTACCCTTGAGGTGTGAGGCCAGGCCAGCCTCAAAAAAGGAGAGGCTCAATCTTGGCTCCTCTTTTTATGTTTTGTTTCCTGTCTCCTCCCCTGGGGCCTGCCCTGTGTACACTGGGCTGGCCGGAGGGCTCTTTGTCTCACCTGAGGTTCTCTCACCCCAGTCTTCTCAAGGCTTTTTTTCCTTTGTCCTTTGGCCACTGCCATTTTAAACTCCCTTTTCCTACTCTCCTCCTCCCCACCCCCCTTCTGAGTTTTAAAATTAATTTTTAATTGAAAGGTAATCACTTCATAGAATTGTGTTGGTTTCTGCCAAACATCAACATGAAGTCAGCCATAGGTGTATACATATATGGCCCCTCCCTCTTAAACCCCCCTGGGTGGGAATTCCCTGAATCACACAGCCAGTACCCATTGGCTGTCTATTTTACACATGGTAATGTAAGCTTTGGAGAAGGCAATGGCACCCCACTCCAGTGTTCCTGCCTGGAGAATCCCAGGGACCGAGGAGGAGCCTGGTGGGCTGCCGTCTATGGGGTCCCACAGAGTTGGACACGACTGAAGCGACTCAGCAGCAGCAGCAGCAGCAATGTAAGCTTCCATGTTAACCCCTCCATATCCCCCTGTACTTGGACTCTTGACTTTGTATAGGGTAGAGAAGGGAAATGATTTTCAAGTTGTTTTACTGTGTCTGATAGGAGTCACCAATAACTGGCAACCTGTGATATTCTGACCAACAAACAAAAAAACCCGATGAAGCCTTACTCTGTAAGGTTCACAATTATAAATGTTTAGCTATATAGTCGCTCAGTTATATCCAACTCTTTAGGACCCCTGGATTTCTCCCTCCACGTGGGTTGCCATTTCCTTTTCAGATTTTTCCCGACCTTGGGATTGAACCCTGGTCTCCCACGTGGTAGGTAGACGCTTTGTTGTCTGAACCCTTAAAGAAATCTTAAACCAAAGTCTTAAACTAAATCACAGTATGAAGTGAAATCACTCAGTAGTGTCCAACTCTTTGCGACCCCACAAACTATACTCTTCCAGGATTTTCTGTCCATGTGATTTTTCAGGCAAGGATACTGGAGAGGATTATCACGTTCTTCTCTGGGTGATCTTTGCAACCCAGGGATTAAGGCTGGGCTGTATTGGAAACAAATATTTCACTATCTGAACTATCAAGAAAAGCCTACTTCTATAAAAAATTCTCTTTTGTTATACCAGCAAAAGTTAGCCTTGCTAAAACAAGGCTTCAAAAAATTAATTTAACAACTCAAGATTGTTTCTCTCCACGGAAATCTTTAGTAAAAGGCGAAAAATTTATTCGATTTGAAAAGAAACCAGAGTATGCTGTGTGGTTTGGTAAGCTTGGGCCCCCAATAACTGCCACTCCTACTACCCTGATGGTGGTTCTGGAGCCCAAGGGTTACTTCCTGCCTAAAGTTTAAACAAGGAATTGTGCAAGCGAACGTCACATAGTTGGAAATGTTGAGCTGAAAAAAAATATTATTTTAAGCCTGGAAAGATTGTACTCTCGCAGGATTCGATGGGTATGCAAATGAGGAGTCTGAGTCATCAACTTTGTCTTAGTCTTCATAGCTGTACGTCTGGGGCCGCCACTAGGGGGCGAAGCGGAGGTCCACGTGGCTGGGCTCTCAACCGCCTCGTGGTTCAAGCGCGGAAGCTGCAGTTTTTCTAAGTTGTCTATTGTGACTTGGAATGTGCTTCTTTTTCTTTCCTTTCGCTGACCACCAGCACAGTTAAAATACAGAACCAGGAAGAACTCCCTTGCTGCCTCTTTCTGGTCATACCCATCCTGTTCTCCCCATACTTAACCCATGGAAGACACTGTTTTGTTTTCCATCCCATGATTTTGCCTTTTGAGAATGTTCTGTAAAGAGAGTCATACAGTACGTAATCTTTTGAGACTGGGTCTCTTCCCGCCCCCCGCCCCGGGTTAATGTCCTTGAGATTCATACTTGTGTGTATCAAGAGTTTGTTCCTTTTCTTTGCAGAAAAGGGGTGGACCGCAGTTTGTTTAACCATTTGATCCTTGCAGGACATTTTGATTGTTTCCAGTTTTTGACTATTGTAAACCTGATATGAATATTTGTGTACAGGTCTTTCTGTGGACTCAAGTTTTATTTTCTCAGGGATGAATACCCAGGTGTTTGATTGCTGGGTTGTATGTTAAATGTATGTTTGATTTTATAAGAAAACTGTACAAACTTTTTTTACCAAAATGGCTCTACCATTTTACATTCCCATCAAAAAAATGTATGAGATACTTAGTTTCTCTGCATACTTGCCAGTAAGTACCTGGCATTACTAACAATTTAATTCACTTATCCTGATAGGTATGTAGTGATATGTCGTCATGGTTTTAATTTGCATTTCCCTAATGATTAAAAGAGGTTGAACATATTTTCATGTGCTTATTTGTCATCTCTATGTCCTCTTTGGTGAAATTCTATGTATATCTTTTGCCAATTTTAACTTGGATTTGTTTGCTTTATTTTTATTGTTGAGTTCAGAGTTCTCTATATAGTCTAAATACTAGTCCTTTGTCAGATGAATGGCTTGCAAATATAACTTCTCAGTCATTACTTTGACTTTTTATTCTCTTAGTAGGGTCTTTCACAGATGTCCAATTTATCTTTTTTTTTCTCTTGCAGACTGTGCTTTTGGTGGCTTATCTAAGTGTTCTTGGCCTAGTTGAATGACCCAAAGATTTTCTCTTTTTTTCTCAAAAGTTTCCTAGTTTTGCATTTTGCCTTTAAATCTAAATCTTTAAATCCTTTAAATCTGTGACCCCTTTTGGATTAATTATTGTATTAATTTAGGTAGAGATTTCTGTCCAGTTGCTACCGCACCTTTTGTTGAAAAGACAGATTCCTCTGTTGAGTTGTTTTGCTCCTGTGTCATAAATCCATCGGCCAAACTTGTGTGGCTGTATTTCTGGGTTCTCATGTCTGTTCCATTGATCTGTGTATCTGTCTTTACACCAACACCACATTTTCTAAATTACTGGTAAGTCTTAAAATCAAATAATATAATTTAACTTTATTCTTTTTTCTCAAAGATTTTTTTAGCTCATTTGATTGCTTTTTTCCTTTTCAAATACGCTTTAGAATAAGCTTTTCTATATCTACAAAACATCTTGCTTGGATTTTGATAGAATTCTGTTAAACTTATAGATCTATTTGGAAAACTGATGTCTTCCTTATATTGAATTTTCCCATCCATGGACACAGTATGTTTGTAGATTTATTTACATCTTTTTTGGATTTACTTCATCAGTATTTTGTACTTTTTAGCCATGTAAATTCTATGCATTTTGGGGGAGTTAGATTTATAGCCAGGTATTTCTATTTTTTAGTGTTTATAAATGGTTTACACTTTAAATTTCAATTTCCACATGTTCATTGCTAGTATATAGATGTACAGTTGGCTTTTATTGAGTTGGCCAAAAAGTTCGTTTGGGTTTTTTCGTAAGATGTTATTGACATATTGATCTTATATTCTATAAGATCATAACTTTATATTCTATAAGATCGTAACTGGTCCTTAACTTTTCTGGACTCATTTAGTCCTTATTATTTTTTTTTTAATTTCTTTTTGGCAGACTTGTTGAGTTTTTCTAAATAAATAATCATGACATCTACAAATCAGGACATTTTCATGTCTTCCTTTTTGATCTATGTAACTCTTATTTTCTTATTGTGCTGGCTAGGACTTCCTGGATAATGTTGAAATACGAGTTATGAGAGTGTATGTCTTTGTTTTTTTCCCCAATCTTAATCATTCAGTCTTTGCCCAAGTACGATGTCTCTAAAGGATTTTTGGTAGATGTTCATCTATCAAGGTGAGGAAGTTTCCCTCTATTCCTAGTTTTCTGAGAATTTTTATGAATTAGTGTTGAATTTTGTCTGATGTTTTTTCTGCATCAATTGATACGATCATGTGATTTTTCTTCTTTAATTAAGAATATGTTAATATGTTGGATTACTTGGTTTGATTTTTGAATATTGAACCAGTCTTGTATCCCTGGGATTAAACTCCTCTTGGTCCTGGGGTGGGCTTTCCTAATAGCTCAGTTGGTAAAGAATCTGCCTGCAATGCAGGAAACCCCAGTTCGATTCCTGGGTTGGGAAGATCCCCTGGAGAAGGGATAGGCTACCAACTCCATATTCTTTGGCTTCCCTTGTGGCTAAAGAATCCGCCTGCAAAGTGGGAGACCTGAGTTCAATCCCTGGGTTGGGAAGATCCCCTGGAGAAGGGAAAGGCTATCCACAGTCCACGGAGTCAGACATGAGTGAGTGACTTTCATGGGTCCTGGTGCATAGTTTTTTTAGTATATGTAGCTGGACTACAAATATAAAAATCTTTGATTTTTGTTGTGGCATGTGTGGTTTTTAGTTGAGGTGTGCAGCATCTTTAGCGGTAGCATGCAAGCTCTTATTTGCAGCATAGTTCCCTGACCAGGGATCAAACCTGGCCCCTCATTGGGAGCTTGGAGTCTTAGCCACTGGGCCACCAGGCAGTTCCTGACAGTTTTCTTGTCTGTGTTCGTGTATTCAGTGTCTGAATTTGACTGATTATATAAGATCTTGTATTTTTACTTTCAGATTTCATGCGTTTGTTGTTATGCTCATAAAAGGAGTTGAGGAGTATTTCCCCTTTTAAAGAGAGCATCTTTAGATGTCAGGTAGATTTCTTTAGTGAAACCACATTGGACTGGAGTTTTCTTTTTGCAGATGTTAAAACTATGAATTCAATTTGTTGAGTTAAAATGATGTATTTTTATTGGGTGACTTTTGGTAGTTTGTGCTTTTTGAGGAATTAGGCCATTTATTCTAAGTTGTCAAATTCATGTATATAGAGTTTTTCTTAGTATGCCTTATTATCCTCGTAAGATCTGTGGAGTTTGTGGTGGTATCCTTTTTATTCCTGATTTTGGTAGTTGGGGTCATCTTCTTTTTTATTTTTTGCTTGTCCTTTAAGAAGTTTGTGAACTTACTGACTTTTACAGAGAACTGGCTTTTTGTTTCATGAGTTTTTTCTGTTTGGACTTCAATGATTTCTGCTCTTTATTTCCTTCTTCTTGCTTGTTCTGTGTTTGTCTTGTTCCTTATTTTCTAGTTTCTTAGAGTTTTGATATTTTTACTCTAATATAACTGTTTAGTGTTTTGTATTTCCTAAGCAGTACTTTAGCTAATATTTTGATAAATTCTTCTTAGTTTTACTCAGTTCTAATTATTTTTTATTTCCCTCAAGGCTTCCTCTTTGACTTGTGTTATTTAGAAAAGCATTTGGAGATTTTCCTATTATCATTTTGATATGGATTTCTGGTTTGATTCCATTGTTGTCAGAAACTATACTCTGTGTGTTGAAATTGTTTTAAATCTGTTGGCCTCTGTTTTTTGGCCCAGGATATCATCTGTTGTGGCTGAATGTTCTGTGGGAGCTTGAATAGAATGTGTATTCTGATGTTGTTGAATGGCGTGTTCTATAAATGTTGATTAGATCCTGTTGGTTGGTAGCAGCAAGTGTCTTTGTATCCTTAATGATTAATCTGGTATGATTAATGGTTAATCTTAATGATCTGTTTTGTCAGTTTTATCAGTTGCTGTGAGAGAAATGTTAAAAGCTTCAACTATAGTTGTGGATTTGTCTATTTCTATCTGTTCTATCGGTTTTTGCTTCATACATTTTATAGCTTTGTTATTTGGTGCATACATGTTTAGAGTTGTTTTCCCTTCTTGATGGATGGATTCTTTTATCATTACTTAATGATCCTTTTTGACTCTGGTGATTTTCTTTCACTGAAATCTACTTCATCTGATATTAATGTAGTCACTGCTGCTTTCTTTTGATTCATATTTGTAGTTCAGTTCACTCGCTCAGTCGTGTCTGACTCTTTGGGCAGCCACCTAGTGGACAAAGGGGACAAAGTGAAAAGATGCATGGGAGAATCCTCCCACCTACTGTGTTCATTTTCCTGGTCTTTTATGTAAAATTCAAAGAGAGAAATGCTAAGTGAGATTATGAGAGGCTCCCATCCTCCCCACTGGACAGATGATGGCAATAATGTGAGTTTTCCCTTTTCTTTTATTATTCTTATCTTTCTTCATTGACCTGCCCCAGGGCCCTTCAACGTTTTGGAATTCTATCTGGAGTTCCAGTTTGTTGGTATTTTCCCACCACAGAAATGTTACATATTAACAAGCTTTCTTGACTGTATGAAGACTCCCTAAAAAGAAACAAATTCTTTTAGCATGAGGGGCCATTTTAAGGGCCACGACTCCCAAAGGGCTGTGTACATGCATGCTCAGCTGTGTCCAACTCTTACGACTCCATGGACTGTAGCCCACCAGGCTCCTCTGCCCATGGGATTCTCCAGGCAAAGCAATACTGGAGTGGATTGTCATGCCCTTCTCCTGGGATCTTCCCAACTCAGGGATCGAACCTGTGTCTCCTGCATTGGCAGGCAGATTCTTTACCACTGCACCACTTAAGGTCTGGGACCATTTTTTTCTTCATGTTACTGTGACTTTGTCTTTGTTATTTGGAGAAGTGACACTAATGAGATGCATGATTTATTAGCATAGTTTGTAGCTGGGAAATCTTGTGAGCTTATATAATTTGCTGTCTAGTGATTCTATTCTATTACTTTTTTTGGGTCTTGATCCCTAACTTATTTATCAGCTTTATTACTCATTTACAACTATTTCTCCACATGCCTTATAGAAAATATGGTTAGTGTTTTTCCAGTTTGAGAGACATGGGGAATATAATATAGGTTTTGTGTCTTTGATTTCATGCTAGAATTTAATATTTCTTTAAAAGAAATTGATTCTTTGTTAGCTTTAGGAAGAAAGGGAGAAATATGGACTAGATAAAGTGGGGAGAGAGAATCTATAGATGTTTCATCACATATGCTCACATGTCTTGAATAATCTGGAGCAACTTCTAGAAAGTAGGGAAATGGAGGAGTAGCCAGAGGATGTTACTGAGTTGGGGTTGGCACCTAGGTTGAAGAGATTCAAAGAATACATCCACATTAATTAGGACCCCTTGACGAATGAAGTCATCTCGAGAGGTTTTTACTTCCCTTTTTGTGTAAAGACCTCCCTCCCCCATTACACCCTGGCCCCATGTCCCAGGCTTAAATCCTGAGGGCCAGTTAAGAGACTGGATGCTACATGGTAAACAGTAGAGTTTGTGTTGGTCCTGTTGACGGCGTCCTCACTCTTATGAGCATCTGCATCTCCTGGGCAGATGGTAAAGACATTTAAGCAGAGATTTGTTATTTATAGGAGGAAAAAAAGTTTTGTTAGTGGAAACATTTTATCTTTCAGGAGATGTTGGTTGGGGAAAAATTGTTGTCTCTGGAAATTGTGGGCAGTAAAATGATTCAGTTCAGATTATTTTAGAAATAGCAAATCATCTTTTGGAAGATAAAGAAAACTCTTCCAATAATTGCTAGATGAATCATCATTAGCCTGAGTTGACCCAGAGAACAGTATTGCTTCTGTGCAGAATCCCTACAAATTAGTTCTCTTTTTTTTTCTTTTCCCTTTAGAGATTTATAGACCATTAAGGTGAGCTTGTTGCCTTTGAATGTGCAGGGGAATATTTCTGGATTCAAGTATCTTATAAAGGTTTTTCTCTATTTATAGATAACTTTGCTCATTGTGTTTGGGAGTTAGGTATGGTCTCAAAGTAAATAATATGCACATAATGCTGTTTAGGAAATACATACGCAACAGTGTTCATTATTTCTGTTGTGGTTTTTTTTTTTTTTTTGGTAGAATGCTGGATATGAGGCTATGGAAAATAATAAATATATTCAGCTCTCCTTGTTTTCCATATTTGAGGAGGAAATAGTTATGGTAATGAAAAATATAGGCTAGTGGGTAAGGTAGATAGTTTCCTATTTGGGTTTTGAGATACAGAAATAGATGCACTTAGGAATATGAAACACTGTCTTCATTATCCAGTTCTAGAACACTCCTTGGACTTATCTACCTGCTATCTTTTTCCTCCATTTCATTTCTCTCTAACCGAATAGACTTATTTCAGAATAGTGTTCTTCCCAGTGAATAATTTTCATAATGCTTCTGTTATAAAACTAGAGCTGGATTGCAGACAGAAAACAAATCCTTTCCAAAATATGTTGATCAGGGTTCCGTTGCAGACAACAGCATCCACACCAGTCAGCTTAAGCAGAAAGGACTTTATTGCAGGGATTTAAAGACATTTCAGAATAGTCAAAAAGGCTGTAGGGGATGGGCACTAAGTAAGCTTCCTGGAGCAATTGCCAGAGCCACCCTGTAAAACTGCGGCTTCAGCCCGGCTCCTGGCTTGAGCACCGAGTGCCCTGGTGCACTAGCAAAAGCTGCCACGTCAGGAAGATACAGCCCCTCTGGACCGACTGGACCTGGTGTCTCCACCCCGGCTCCTGCAGGAAAACACGGGCCTCTGCCACCGTTCTTCCAGAATCCCAAAGCCCATACATGTTTATGTTCATTCTTTCACCTTCAAGTCTTCATGTATGTATTTCCTCGTCAGAAACTAAGTCCTGAGGAGACATGCTAGCTACAGGGAATTTTGGGAAATGGAGCTTTTTGCCTTCTGACCTCTAATGTATAGGAAGTCATGCTAGGAGGGGTTGAGGAGTGTTGACTGAGGCATATGTGAGTATCTCCCACATGGAGCACATATTTTATTTTGAGGAGAAGGTTAAGATGGTTGCTTTCCCATGGCCTTTTAGATGTTGCCCTTTTCTGAACTCAGATGTTCTCCTTTCGTTAACCATGGATTCACTCCTTTTCAGTCCAGTTTCTAGAACCTTTCTTCTTTCTTTTGACTGGATTTGAGGGAATCTTGAGCAAGTCCACTCTCTCAGATTTCACCTATGAGTATCTCTATCTGTTTCAGGACATGCAGCTGAAAACTTTCAGATTTTTGTTTCTGGGGCTATCAGAGTAAAATAGAGTTTGTTGGTTTTTTGTTTGTCTGTTTATAGATCATTATTTACTTAACAAACATACAAAGTACTTAAGAAGTATTAGGTCCTATTCCAAGTGTTTTCCATATTTTAATTTATTTAAATCTTATAATTAAACCACAAGATAGGTCCTCTGTTATGACCATACTCTAATTTGTCCATCTCTGTAGAGTGAGGAATTGATGTAACCAGAGAGTGGGCCTTGAGTTGGTGAAGGTCATCTGCAGAGCACATCATCCACGAGAAATATTCCATGAGTTTCTGTTCTCTAACTGAGATTATAAAGGCATTTAAGGTGCCTTAATGATTATTGATATTTAATGATTATTAAGGCATTAAAGTGCCATTAAGGACTGTGCTTACACTAGATTCTTAAAAATGAGATGACTCTTCATATGTCGTTCGGTTTATTCAACAAGCTTTTACTGAGCATCAGTACGTGTTGGTTTCTTGGAGGATGTGCTGTTGCTTAATCGCTCAGCTGTGTCCGACTCTTTGCGACCCCATGGACTGTAGCCCACCAGGCTCGCCTGTCCATGGGATTCTCCAGACAAGAATACTGGAGTGGGTTGCCATGCCCTCCTCCAGGGTATCTTCCCAACCCCAGGAATTGAACCCAGGTCTCCTGCACTGCAGGTAGATTCTTTACTGTCTGAGCCACCAGGGAAGCCCTTCTTGGAGGATACAGTGCTGAATATGCATGTAGTCCCTGTTATAAGGGAGATGCCACAGTTTGGAGAGGCAGCTCAGTAGCCTACAATTCAAACACAGTGTGGTAAGTTGCCATGATATGAGTAACCATTGTGCATCGTGGAAGCATAGATGAAGGCCAAGGAGTCCATACTATAAGTGAATGGATTAGGAAAGCTTTTCCTTGGAGAGAGCTTGCTTGACCTGAGGCCTGAAGGACAGACAGGTCATCATTATCATGATGTTTGAGGGCAAGTTTTTTCCAAATCAAAGGGAGCAAAGGGTGGGAAGTTTCAGCCATGAACACAGCATATTTGTATAATCAGTGAGGCTTTGTTGAGGAACCAGGGAGAAAGGTTGCATAGGACGATGAAGGGATGGGCAGGGCCAGGAAGAGCTGCATGCGTCCTGCTAATATTTCTCTGGAATGCTAAGGGGGAACCTGAAGAATATTAAGTTGGGGAGTGGCTTGATCGCAGTGGTCTGAAAGCACTGTGAAGGGGAGATAGAATGGGGGAACAAGCCTAAATGTGCAGAGAATAGTCCCCGCCTTTGAAGTGTGTCCAGCAGAGTACCGGGAGGGAGATGATGTGTTTTCCCTGGATAACCCAGGCTCATGGGAGGGTTGCAGCTGAGGCACCCATGGCCTTTCTCTGCTTCAGCTGTAGAGCTCAGAGCTGATTGTAAATTAACAAAAAGTGCCATCCAGATGACCCACTCTCACTAACAGATCAGTGGATCTAGGAGAAATGGTAATCCTTTGGACCATCTCTGGCCCTTCACCTGTTTTTGTGGGTATGGTTTTGTCGGAGCACAGCTCTTCCCATCTGTATATGCCTTCCATGTGGCTGCCTTTGGACTACGCCGTCACAGTTGAGTAGTTGCCATAGAGACTGCGAGTGGTACCTAACCTTTTTGACATGAGGGTTTTGTTTTGTGGAAGACAATTTTTCTATAGACTAGGAAGTAGGGGATGGTTTCAGGGTGATTCAAGCTCACACATTTATCGTGCGCCCTATTTCTAATCTAATCTAATGCCCCCATATAGCACAGGTCCTGCTGTATAGCACAGGGAACTATGTTCAATATCCTGTAATAAACCATAAAGGAAAAGAATGTGAAAAAGGATGTATATATGTATAACTGAGTCACTTTGCTATACAGCAGAAATTAATTCAACATTGTAAACCAATTGTAAACCAGTTATAAACCACTGTAAACCAATTGTAATGTAAACCATTGTAAACCAATTATACTTCAGTAAAATAAATTTTAAAAATTCTAATTGTATAAAGAAGGACTGACCAGCCTGAGGTCACCTGAGGCTAGATGAGAGAACTGGAACTCAGACCTGGGTCTCCTGAACGTAAGCATAGCCTGGTCTCTGCCATGCACAGCACACCACTGGCTCTCTCAACGACTTGGAGAAAAAGGTCACTTTCCCTGCATTGTGATAGATACAAACTCAAGGTGACTACCCCATAGTCCATGGGGTTGCAAAAGAGTCGGACATGACTGAGCAACTTTCACTTCTACTCCAAATCCATCTGCTTATTGCTATCAAAATAATCACACTGAAACAAGGGCTAGCAAGCTTTCATAAAGGGCTAAATGGTAAATTATTTTCAGCCTTGTGGGCTCTACCAGGGATCTCCAGCCTCCGGGTTGAGGACCGGTACCTTTTGTCAGATCAGCGGGAACATTAGATTAGAAATAGGGTGCACGATAAACGTGTGAGCTTGGGTCATCCCGAAACCATCCCCCACTTCTCAGTCCATGGAAAAATTGTCTTCCACAAAGCAAGTCCCGAGTGTCAAAAAAGTTAGGTACCACTCGCAGTCGCTGTTGTGAAAGTTCCGAGTTTCTTCCATTTGGAGAAAAAGGTCCCTTTCCCTGCATTTTGATAGACACAAACTCGAGGTGACTATAGCACCTGCTGGAAACAGGCAGGCCTTCCTCTGAGGCCACCCAGTATAGTCACCTCCCTTGTTGTTGGTGCTCTTTACGCAGAGGGATGTGGAAGTCCACTGTCTCCCCGTTACTGATGTTGACCCCCTCAGTTAACTCTGAGAGCGGCTCCGCCCATGCGCCCTTCAAGACCCCAAAGAGTGGAGAAATCAACGTCAGATTTAACTCTGTTGAGTCAGTGGAAGCAGTTGAACATTTTAGTTAGGCTGCCAATTTTTCCCTAACCCTGAGGAATTGAATCTCACAATCTCCTACTGTAGGCACTGAGCCAAGATTGGCTGTACCTGGGAGATCTCTGTCAAGTCCTCTCAGTTCCTGATTGCGTCTTTGGATGGTAGTCAATCTGCCAGTCAGGGCTGATGTCCTCATTAAGTAAATGGCCCTACAGGAAGAGCAGTTCAGACAAACTGAAAGAATTACTGAATTAAAAAAAGGAATTCAGATGCAGAGTCCTGCAGACTGAGAGGATGGACTTTCCAGGGAATACTTTGTATCATAAGGTATTTTCCAAGGCTGATTTTTACCCCCTTATTTCCAGCTGTTTTCCCCCAGGATGAAATTGGCATGTTACAAGCAGCAGATCTCTAAAGGGTCTGTCTCAGGAGGCAGGCAGGCTCAGGGTAGGAAGAGGCCTTGCTGAAAGACCCAAGTTCTTTGTGATGCTAGTAACTCCCTGTGGGCAGAGGATCAGTTTAGGAAGCCTTTTTTTTGTTTGTTTTTTTGCCTCTCAAACTTGGTGTAGCTGCTATGGAAAACATGGAAACATTAAACATAGAATCCTGAGATGCCCCAAAAGTTCTACTCCTAGGTATATACCCAGAAAAATTGAAAATGGATATTTAAACCAACACTTGTATACACATGTTCAGCATTATTCACAGTAGACAAAAGGGGGAAACAGCTGAAACATCCATTAATGAATGAGTAAACAGGATGTGGTATATCCCTACAATGAGATGTGATTCGGCCTTAAAAAGGAGTGGTGTACTCACACGAGTTACAACGAAGATCAACCTTAGCAACATTGTGCCAGGCAAAAGAAGCGCAGTCACACGTTGTAGAACTCCATTTATATGAAATTCCCAGTGTAGCCAAGTCCATAGAGACAGAAGGCAGATTTGTGATTATCAGAGCCTGCAGAAGAAGGGGGATGGGAGTAACTGATTAATGGGTACAGAGCTTGCTTTTGGGGTGATGAAAATGTTCTGGAACTAGATGGGGTGGTTGTTGCATGACATTGGGAGTGTAAATGCCACTGGGATCTGATTCATTCTGTTATGTGAATTTTGCCTTAAAACAACAATAGCAATAGGAACAAACTCCCCAAACTCAAGTGTTTTCAGAATCCCTAAGTTATGGAGTTTCAGTTCGACTAAATCTTGGCAAATCACCTTCTAATATTTGAGTTGAAGTTTCAGCTACTGGAAAGAGCAGTGATTTACTGAAAAGCAGGCAAAGTCCTGGGAGAGTCTGGGTTAAAAAGCCACTGGTGGACTTGGAGTAACTGAATTTATCTCTGGGATGGTTTTCTCAGCTTCCCCTGAGGAGTCTTGGTAGGTGCCTTGGGGCTTTCCTTGGCACTGGGTGCTTTTAACATTTCAGTCCAGTGGCCTGGCCTTATTAGCCATGGGATTGTGTTATCTTCAGCCAGTGTTAATTCAGCATGGTCTGAGGAATGCAAGAAAAAGCACAGAAGGAGAGTTTTGGCCATCCCCCTGGGATAACAGTGCAGGACTCCAGCTGAGAGGCCAGGAGTGAATGCTGTCGTCTGGTGAGCTTCAGGGCTGATGAGAATTTATGGCTAGGATAAGGAAAACTTTGCTCAGTGGTGAGTTGGCAGCATAAGATCTTCTTTTGCCGGGTATTTTTCTCTTTTAACTTGCTGTGCTTGAACTACCAGATGATTTTGAAAGTGATCTGAACTGCCACATACAAGTTACACATGTCACTTGGCAACATTAGGGAATCACTGAAAATTCAAAACGTTAAAAAGTAAACATTTAGCACACCTGTGTCCATTATCCGTAACAGCCAAGAGGTAGAAGCAACCCAAATGTCCATCGACAGGTGAATGGATAAACAAGATGTGCTGTGCCCATGCGATGGTGGAGAATTCCTCAGCCTCGGAAGGGAGGGGAATTCTGCAGTAAGCCACAACATGGATGAACCTTGAGGACATTATGCAACTGGAACAAGCCAGACACAAAAGGTCAAACACAGTATGATTCCACTTATACGAGGTGCCTAGGGTAGTCAAATTCATAGAGACAGAAAGTAGGATAGTGGTGGTCAAGGGCCAGGGTCAGGAGGAATGGGGAGTTATTATTTAATGGGTACAGAGTTCCAGTTTTCAAGACAAAGGAGTTCTGGAGATGGATGGTGGTGATGGTTGTATAGTAGTGTGAATGTACTTAAGATGCCACTAAACTGTACACTTAAAAATGGTTAAGATGATAAACTTTACGTTATGTTTATTTGACCACATGAAACACAGGTTTTGCAGCCTGAGGACCTGGGTCTTTAAAGTTGAGCTCTGTCATATATTAGCTGTGGGACCTTGGACGTGATATTTAACCTCTCTGAGGATAGTTTTCCTTTTCTTACATTGCTGTCGGCAGAATCGTACAGCAAAGTTAGTCTGTATGCTGTAGTAGTTTCTTCCCAATCTGGAGAAGAGGCTGGACAAGTGGGAACTTTCTGGAACAGGGCAGGCTGGCAGTGTGGACGTGGAAGTTGGAGGCCTGGATTGGTCCCGAAGGCATGTGAGGGGGAATCACCGCCCCCCCCACATGTTGATGGGTACTCATTCAGGATGCTGTCTGTAGGCGCGTCAGGAGCTGTTTCTCTTAGTATTTCTTTCCTTTAGCCTGGAAAATAGCTGCTTTTTCCAGTCTCTGAAAGCCGTCTGAGACGTCTGCTCATTCTGCCCTTCATTTTACACACAGGAGGGCTCAGGGCCAGGGAGTTTAAACGTGACTCATCCAAGTCTGCAGAGGGGGAGAAATGTGATGAGAACCCAGGTCACGTGATTTCACGCCCCCACCGTTGCGAAGGCTCACTGAGTGTTGGGCATTCATGATACAAATTTGCGCTTAGGTCAAGGTTCTTGCTCTTAGGAGCTTACCATTTTTTTTCCCCCTCTAGAGAGAAAATACATGAAAAAGCTAGAATAAAGAGGGCTAGAATAAATGTGCTGTAGTAAAATGTGCTGGGATTGAGGTGTGGATGTCAGAGAAGGGGGTGCAGCGAGGTCCACCAGGGAGGGCAGAGGAAGCTTCACACCTGAGCTGACGTGTCTGTGGTTATGGGGCGTTAAGGAGGTGACCCTGGTGTTGGGAACAGTTTGGTCAGGTGGCGGGATGTGTGTGTGTCTGGGTGTGGCAGAGGAATCCAGGTGGAGGGCTTAGCACAAATAGAGACGCCTTGTGGGAAAGGACTGGGTTTGAAACCCACCCCTGCCCCCTCTAGTTGTGGGCAAATAATTTGCCTGCTCTGACCACCTGTTGACTCATCTGTAACATGGATTAAAAAAGAAACTAGAAACTACGTTAAGCGATACCCAGAATGTTAATTAGTGGTTTGCATGAGAGGGAGGTCTCCGTTGTATCTCTAGGATATGTAGATGGGTGGCACCACTGATACCTGTCTTGCTTTGCAGTGGTTTTCAGAGTGTGGAGAGTTAGTGTTGGTACTGTGACCTCCTCAAGGCTGAGGAATTCATATTTCCCCACACTACCTACCATGGAACTCTGTAGGAAGAGAGGCTCAGATCCTTTTCCTTGTTGAGTGTAGGAGAAACAGTGTTTCACCAGGAAGTTATAGTCACGATTGAAGAGACCCAGAATCATCACGTCTTTGTGCTTAGACTTCTCTGTTCCTGCCTTGTTGCAGATGAAAGCCTCAGAATGAATAACCGTGCTGAACTCACTCAGGTGATTAAATGCTCGTATCTAGATGCTTTCCATGATGAGCAGGATGGTGCTTGCTCTGTTTGTGAATGTTAGATGGTCAACTCTAACATGTCCTTGCCTGAGAATGGTGTGGGGTGGGGTGAGCTGTTAAGGATTCTCTGGGCTTATAAACAACGTAGGTAATCTTAGATTGATGATGTCAATCTCTGCTACTGGAAATGTGGTCCCTGGGCCAGCAGCGTGGCATCACCTGAGAGCTTGTACCACAGAATCCCAGGCCCTATCCCGGACTTCCTGGACCATAATCCACATTTTAGCAACATCTGTAGGTGGTCTGTTTAGCCACTGAGGTTTGAGAAGCACTAATGTTGAAGATTGGACGTGAATTGTAGAGTTCAGGCTCCCCTTTCTTCATGGAGGAGCCTTAATGGTTCTGTCTGGCTAGAATTTATCCCTGGTTTATATCTGACTCCCTTACAGCACTGAAGAAGAGGTTTCTTCTTATTATTTTTAGTTTTTATTTTATTATTTTGGCCACACGGCGTGAGGGATCTTAGTTCCCTGACCAGGGATTGAACCTGTGTCCCCCTGCTTTGGAAGCGTGGGGTCTTAACCACTGGACTGCCAGGGAAGTCCTAAGAAGAGGTTTCTGATTCACTAAGAACTGTGGGATCAAGATAGGAAATGGGGAAGGAACAGAATATGAAAAAATTGTTCCTGATTTGATACTTTAAGATTTACCTTGAAATTTTTGATTGAGCTCAAGGTCTGTAAGACTTTGCTTATGGAGTCAAGTGAGTCAGATTTTTCTTACTTGAATCATTAACTGCTACTTATTGGCTATCTTATTTTATTCATTAACTTGTCTTTTCTGTCTGGTAATTTCCTTAAGATAAATATTTTAAATTTAGAAGAATAGATGTAAGAGAAGCATTTTAATTTCCTTTAAATGGCTATTTTCTGAAATAACTAGTGCTGAAAGACTGTGTCATTTTATTGATGGGATTTTACCAGCACAATGTTTTCAGTAGTCCTGGGCCTTAGGATGAAACATAAAGATTTTTTTTTTTTTTGGTTTCCTTTCTAAAAATATTTTTAAATTAATTTTTATTGGGGTAGAGCTGCTTTACAATGTTGTGTTAGTTTCTACTGTCCAGCACAGTGACTCAGCTAGCTATACGTATACATATGCCCCCTCTGTTTTGGATTTGAATGTTGGTTTTTAGTGTCTTTCTTCCTGCATCCCTGTTACAAAGGGGCATTTTGCTAACATGGCCTCATCACATGACCTTTGTGCCTTTAATCAGTTGATTGACTCTCCACCGATTTGACATTTTTGAGATGAGGCAGTGAGCTGTTGAAGCCAGGCTAACGCTGTGAGTTCTTTGCTCTGCGCTGCCTGGGTGTGCAGCGTGGGCCTCCCAGGCCCTGATGCAGTCAGTCTTTAAATGGAAGGAATTGGACCGAATCTATGATTTTCATGGGATCTGGGCTGAAAGGTTGTTGCTGAGCTGTGAAAGACGCTGGGATTCTCAGCCACCGAAGGAAAAGAATTCAGTCTGGGGCCAGTGACAAGGCTTGATAGCTCAGAGCTTTTGTGTAATAAAGTTTTATTAAAATATAAAAGAGATAGAGAAAGCTTCTGACATAGGCATCAGAAGGGGGCAGAAAGAGTGCCCCTGCTAGTCTTTAGCCGGATGTTATATAGCTACTAGCAATCGTCTAATTAGAGAAAGGAAATGTCTCAAAACTCAGAGACTCGCGCCAGGCCCTTCACCCACAACGTGCGTTATGAGATAACTCTGGCTCAAGGTGAGTCGTCCCGGGCCATAAAATGATTGACCTGAATCTTGAAGAAAGGCAGGTTTCCAAGCAAATACAGTCTCGTGAACATAGCTGAAGAGAACATCTGCATGAGTAAAACATACTGGTTTGTCAAGTCGGTTCTGAGTGTTAGGCCGAACCGACTTGAAGACAGAGTCTAGGGTAACGTGAACATAGCTCAAGACAAACGTTTCCGTTAAAAAAACGCCTTGGTTGCACCTTGGTTAGCTCAGGGCTCAGGGTTTGAGAAGAGTTCAGTTCAGGTGGAAGCAGGTGTTGTCATGGCAACACAGAATTTTAAAAGAAACCTCTTTTTAAGTTTGTATAGAGAAGGGAGAAAAAAATCTAACACTTGTAGTTTGTCTCCTTTTGCCGCTTAAGAGAGATGAAAAACGTCTGACACTTGCAGCCTATTTTCTCCGTTTGGAGACCCCTGGCCTTCCTGCCTGTTAACCTCTCAGGGCTGTATGAGCAGGTTTTTGTGTATCAGGATCTTGGGTGTGGGGAACACATGTTTCAGACGCACAGTACTGTTGTCTTTATTTGGAAAATAGAAAAAACTTTTTTTTTTTTTTTTTTAAAAGAGGCAGAATGTGAAAGCATGATGCGATGTTAGGGGGTTAACGTGGGATGGAAAGCACATGGGACCACCAGTTAGCGGCAAGTAACAAAATTTTTAGTGACTACAGAGTGCCAGGTATTGCTTTAAATTTTCGATATGCACATACTTTCACTTAGACCTCATAGGTCCCTAGGATGTCAGTCCTGATAGCATATAGACAGGCAGACAGGTGAAGTGTCTTGCTCAAGGTCATCACAGCCATTGTGTGGGTGGATGTGGGATCCAACCCCAAGCTGAATCGGCCTCTTGACTGTGTATCTGCTACCTCTGCATCCATAGTCTGATGTGAATCAAGATCACTCTAATCTGTGCTTTACCTTCTGAAAAAAAGAGTTTTGTAATGTACGCAGCTTGTATGAAATTGCCCCTCAGTCCTCAAGTGCAGGAAAGAAAACAAACAAAAATCCTGTTTTCCTCTAAATCCAATTAAAAAATTGGCTCAGGGACTTCCTTGGTTGTCCAGTGGTTAAGACTCTGTACTTCTACTGCAGGGGACAGTGGTTCCATCCTTGGTCGGGGAACTAAGATGCCACACACCCCGTGACTTGACCAAAAGAAAAAAAAAAGAAATGGCCTAAAGTTCCACACCTAGGGAGGTGTTTAGTATCAATAGATCAATAATCAGTGGGGGATTCCTTCCCCACCAATCCAATTGGTTAGAAATTTCCGAGGGCTTCCAATCCTCATTCCATCCTGCTCGTGGGCCGAGCCAGCACTGCTCATTTGAGAGTGGCCAGTTACGGAGTTTTCTCCCTCCATGCTCAGCTTGGCTGCCATGATCTCCCTGGGGCTCCTGAGGCCAAGGCTTTTAGTTGTGAGTCCCCAGGTGTCCACAAGTCCACTCTCGCCAGAGGTTTTCACCTGCCCCTGCCGGGGAGCTGGGTAGACAGAGCCTAGAATGGGTACAGACATAGGATGCTGGTGGACCCAGAGCTTCCCGAGGGGAAGGGAAGTGTATCTTTCATTCTTTCTTCATATAAGCTTGTAGGGAATGGGTTAATTTCTTTATCATATTATCCTCTGGCCTGTAAATGACAGCAAGATTTAACATGACTGATCTTATACAATTTTATTAGTATCCAGTGTACATTTTTCTTGTTGGTAAAAGCAGCTAACTGACCAAACTGAGATAACCTCAGTAATTATTTGTCCTATCCGTGTGACAGTGAGTAAATAAAGGGAATTCTTTAAGTCTCTGTTATATCTTTTATAACATAGGGTTAATAATAGTTTCTGTCCCACAGAGGGTCCTGGGGTGGGGGGTGGATCAGCTTTAACAAAGACCTTTGAGACTAGCCAAGCTGGAGGGAAGCATAGAAGTAGGTGGGGGTGTGTGTGTGTGTGTGTGTGTGTGTGTGTGTGTGTGTGTGTGTGTGTGTGTGTGTGTGTGTGTGTGTGTGTGTGTGTGTGTGTGTGTGTGTGTGTGTGTGTGTGTGTGTGTGTGTGTGTGTGTGTGTGTGTGTGTGTGTGTGTGTGTGTGTGTGTGTGTGTGTGTGTGTGATGGGGTAGAGACTGGAAATGTAGTGTCAATGCCATTTTATAGCTTTTGAACTCACATTGGCCTTCTTCTTGCAGTTGTTTTATTAATTGGAGTTTGTGTTCTGCCTCAAATATATACTAAGATCTCTCTGATAAACTGCTGTTTTGGCCTGTTTAGGACCCAACCGACTTTGAGTGGAGCTTCTGGATGGAGTGGGGGAAGGAGCGGCTGGTGTGGCTATTCCTTGGCCACATGAGCGTGTCTCAAGTCGCCAACCTGCTTTCAAGGAAGGTACGGTTATGTGCATCATTTCCATTTCAGCTTCTTTCTCCTTTGCTTTTTGTCAAGAAGGAATCCTGAGCTAGGAAATCAGGGGGCATGGATATTGGCCTTTGAAGCCTGGAAAAGGTGAGAAAGATTTGTTACTGGTCAATAAGAGAAATTACCAGATAAAAAAATAAAATCAAAACATAAAAATAAAAGATAAAGATGTGATAAATTGTAATGTTGGATAGATACTGCATAATGACTTAACATACATATGTTATGAAAAGATTACCACAATAAGCTTAGTTAATACCCATCATATGGGTACAAAAAAAAAAGAGAAAAAAGAATGTTTTTTCCTGTGATGAGAACTTTTAGGATCTCCTTGCTCATCAGCTTCCAAGTATACCATATTGCAGTAACCACAGTTGTCACGGTGTACACGAGAACTTACTTTTCTAATAACTGGAAGTTTGTACCTTTTGACCACCTTCATCTAATTTTAAAGAACCTTCTAAGCAACCCTAATAATAAAGAGTACATGATTTTGCATTCCTACACTGATAATGAATATACCTACCTCAACCTTCATTAATGGGTTTCTTTTCTTTCACAAGTTGGTTTGGTGTTTTGTTATGACATCAACCTTTCTAGAAATTTAACATTTTTATTTCTAACACAAAGCTTCTCTGCCCACAGGTGGGTGACTTACTACCCCTAGGTCTCAGCTTTCCCATCTGTAAAATGAATAGCTCAGTATCTGTATTTTCTTTCCCTGTTTGGGGAAGATGAACTATTTTGGGGAGGATCTGTGAAATGAAGCTGTTGTCGTTTCTGCTACTGTGGGAAAGGGCCAGCTGTTGTGGAGTGGAAGAGTCCTGGATGATGGATTAGTTCCTGGACTTGCTCACTCATTAGCTTTCTGACCGTGGAAAGGCTTTTCACCACTGAATCTTAATTCATCATTTTCTATAAGGTAGGGTTAATGAAATAATCATTTTTTTTCCTTTTAAAAAATGGGCTTCTCTCTATTCACAATAACCAAGACATGGAAGAAACCTTAACGTCCATTGACAGATGAATGGATATAGATGTGGAAATGGGATATTGTGTTAGTTGCTCAGTTGTGTCGGACACTTTGCAATCCCATGGCTCCTCTGTCCATTGAATTCTCCTGGTAAGAGTACTGGAGTGGGTTGCCACTTCCTTTTCCAACAATGGAATAGTACTCAGCCATAAAAAGAACGAAATAACGCTAGTTGTAGCAACAAAGACAAATCATTCAGTGGCACAGTAATCCAAGTCTGTGCCCCAGCCACTGATGCCAAACAAGCTGAGGTTGACCGGTTCTATGAAGACAACACCTTCTAGAACTAACATCAAGAAAGATGTTCTTTTCACCACAGGGGATTGGAATGCAAACGTAGAAACTCAAGAGATACCAGGAATAACTGGCAAGTTTTGCCTTGGAGTACAAAATGAAGCAAGGCAAAGGCTAACAGAGTTTTGTCAAAGACAACATGCTGGTCATAGCAAACACCCATTTCCAACAACCCAAGAGATGACTCTACACATGGACATCACCAGATGGTCAAAACTGAAATCAAGTTGATTATGTTCTTTGCAGCTGAAGATGGAAAAGCTGTATACAGTCAGCAAAAACAAGACCTGGAGCTGACTGTGGCTTAGATCATGAGCTCCTTATTGCCAAATTCAGGCTTAAATTGAAGAAATTAGGGAAAACCACTAGGCCATTCAGGTATGACCTAAATCAGATCCCTTATGTTTATACAGTGGAGGTGATGATTAGAATCAAGGGATTAGATCTGGTAGACAGGTGCCTGAAGAACTATGGACTGAGGTTGGTAACATTGGACAACAGAGGGTGACCAAAACCATCCCCAAGAAAAAGAAATACAAGAAACCTAAGTGGTTGTCTGAGGAGGCTTTACAAATAGCTGAGGAACTAAGAAAAGCAAAAGGCAAGGGAGAAAGGGAAAGATATTCTACTGAATGCAGATTTTCAGAGAATAGCAAGGAGAGATAAGAAGGCCTTCTTCAGTTAACAGTGCAAAGAAATGGAGGAAAACACTAGAATGGGAAAGACTAGAGATCTCTTCAAAGAAATTGGAGACAGGAAGGGAACATTTCATGCAAAAATGGCCACGATAAAGGACAGAAACGGTAAAAACCTAATACAAGCAGAAGAGATTAAGAAGAAGTGGCAGGAATTCACAGAAGAACTATACAAAAAATGTTTTAATAACCTGGATAACCACAGTGGTGTGGTCACTCACCTAGAGACAGATATCTTGGAATGTGAGGTAAGGTTGGCCTTAGGAACTTACTATGAACAAAGCTTACTAAGAACAAAGCTAGTGGAGGTGATGGAATTCCAGCTAAGCTATTTCAAATCCTAAAAGATGATGCTGTTGAAGTGCTACATTCAATATGGCAGCAAATTTGGAAGACTCAGCAGTGGCCGTAGGACTGTAAAAGGTCAGTTTTCATTCCAATCTGAAAGAAGGACAATGCCAAAGAATGTTTAAATTACTGCACAATTGCAATCATTTCACACGCTAGCAAGGTAATGCCCCAGATCCTTCAAGCTAGGCTTCAACAGTATGTAAACTGAGAATTTCCAGATATACAAACTGTATTTAGAAAAGGTAGAGGAATCAGAGATCAAATTGCCAACAGCTGAAGGATCATAGAGAAAGCAAGGGAATTCCAGAAAAACATCTACTTCTGCTTCATTAACTATGCTAAATCCTTTGTGTGGATAACAACAAACTGTGGAAAATTCTTCAAGAGATGAGATTACCAGACCACCTTACCTGTCTCTTGAGAAACCAGTGTGCAGGTCAAGAAGCAACAGTTAGAACAACTGGACATGAAACAATGGACTGGTTTAAATGGTAAACATCCATTTGACTGGTTCATATGGCTCAGACGGTAAAGAATCTGCCTGCAATGCAGGAGACCTGGGTTCTATCCCTGAGTTGAAAAGACCCCCTGGAAAAGGGAATGGCTACTCACTGCAGTATTCTTGCCTGGAGATTTCCATGGACAGAGGAGCCTGATGGTCGCAGAGTTGGAGACGACTGAGAACTAATACTTTGACTTTTCTCAGTTCAGACCATGTGAGATGTAGATTAACCGTCTTATTTGTGGCCGGATGGACCTCCTCCTTTCCAAATTTTCTCCATTTTCAGCTTCTGTTTTGCACCTACCACCATCAGAAAACTACCTAGTTTAGGATATAGATGTTCCTCTGGTTAATTTGCTTGTGGCTTTTACTGTTAGGCCCTATTCAGGGTGGCTTGGAGCTCCTGGCTGAAACCCAACTTCGTCCCTTTCAAGCAATGCAATCTTAAAAGCCAGTTAGTTAATATCTCGGAGTCTTTTGCCTCATTTTATGCATCAGGGATGGCACCGCTTGCTTCCTGGGGTAGTGGTGAGGGCCTAATAGTTTTCAAGGTTGTGCTAGTGTATGATGACAGCCAACGAAGAGGTGGCCGCCGCGGGGGTCTGCTGGCGTTCCCTGTGCCGTGACTGCAGTGTGCGTGGGCTCCTGGGAGCAGTTCCCTCTACGGTGTTCAGAAAGGAGGCATCTGTCTGAGATTCTGAAGCCCCAGAGGGCAGAGGCTGTCTCTTCAGCCGTACGTACGTTCCTCTCCCGTGTGGCTTTCTCTGACCCTGTTTCATGCTTGTGCTGGGTTGTGGGAGAAAGGACAGGGAGACACAGACCAGGAGCCAAGTGAGAAGTGACACAGACACCTCCTGGGAGGAGTGGGCCGCCTCTGCCTGGGGGTGTCAGGGAAGGCCCCCCACCAGGAGGTGGCTTGAAGAGCGTGGAGCCGTCTGCTTATTTCAGCCTCCTGCATCTCCTTACAGGCCTGGGTGGACAGGTGGGCTTGTCCTTTTATCTGCAGAGCACATCTTAGGCAAACTCAGTAGGCAGTCTTGTTTGCAGTTTTCTTGGAATGAGGCAGAGTTCGCACTGAGTCATCTGTGTGTGTGTGAGTCCCATCCCTCTGTGACCACAAGTTTGATTTGTGTGACAGCTGGTGGGCAGGGTTCTGGTGAGGCTGGAGCACACTGCTCTCTTTGTCCGTGTCCGCTTGGTCCTTATGTAAGTATGAACCTCAGTTCTGGCCCCGTTAACTGTGGTTTCACCACCTGGACTGAGCATCCCAGATGGCCTTAATTTTGGTGGCTGTTTTTGGTACTTACTTAGGGTGGAAGATTTGGGCTGCCCTTGTCTTTTATCCCCCCTTCTCAGGGGCATCACGAACTGTGGACGATGCTGTAGAGACAGGCATTATCACTACTCGTGGTGAACCCTGAAGGATGCTTCTGGCCTCCGTCCACTGTCTCGTCCCATCTCTATCTTTGCTGGCCCCGAAGAAGAGGTGATTTTCAAAAGCGTGATTTTCTTTTTCTTTTTTTTGCTATGACAAGTAATAAAAACTTTCCATTGAGCTCCCTGGCCAAGGTTAAACGCCTTTTCTCTGGGTAGGGCTCTCTCGTTGGGTTTTGGCAAGACTGGCTCGGGGGCAGCGCCCTGGGAGGGGAGGCTGAGGAACGGCTCTGAGCTTTGGCCGTGGGTTTGTTATGCTTGGAGCATGTGTGGGGCGGGTCAGACAGTGGCCTGCTTTCTTGAACACCCTCACCACCTGAGGCATAGTGTTCTCTGCCCTCAGAACCAAAAATACCCCTGGGTGAGCTTTTTGAGAAGGCTGGCTGCGCATGGGAGCTGAGGCTGGGTGCCGTGGCTGACCACAGGGTACATTCTCACCCGACCTTTGACTGGCAGAACCCACGTTATCAGCGCTGGGCCCCGACCAGTTGAGCTCATCGGCTACAGGCCTGAAGAGCGTGGTCCCGTGGCACTGGCTGAGATGAGGAGGCTAACCTCTGGACAGCTGTGGTGCTCCTTTCCAGCATATCGTCAAAACCACACACCTAATTGGAATCTCATGCACTAATGGATTTCTTGGAGCCAGACTCCTCTACCTCCATCAGGGCCTCTCTTAGGAGGGGTGAAATTGGCTTTGTTTGGGCCCACTGGCCTTTGCTCCCAGGAAAAGCAGGCTAGAATGCAGTTGTATGGACTCTGGGATGGCTTTGGGTTTTTTTTCCTGTTTGTTTGGGTATACACACACACACACACGCACACATATATATCTCACATATATTCATATGTGGATATATCACATATATTGACATATATATATATTGGTAGCATCTGCAGTTGATTACATGATATGTAATAAATTATGCCGTGCATAAGCATTATTGAGTGACTTCTTTTATTTATTTCTCAAACAATGCCCGCTGAGTGGTTTCTGGGCAGACGTACAAAAAGAATTAATGCACAGCCAAGTCTGGCCCAGTTGCCAACAGGAGTCTTCCCCAAGGCTTTATGCTTTTGTCCCTCCCTGCGGAGGTGAGCTAATGAGGGAAACCACTCAGGCACGTCCTGCTATCATCCCTCAGTGCCCGCAGCAGAGAACAAGACAAAGCAGGCGGGAAGGAGAGATGGCGTGAGGGGGCATGGCCGGCCCAGCTCCTCCTGTGGCTGAGTCCTGGCTCCCCGTGAGGAAGATTTGGAGAATATAGATTTGCAAAACAAAGGGCCACAAGCCTGTGGTCTTTTCTCAGGTGCTGATTTCAGCCTTTGAGATATATGCCAGTTGAATTTGTGGATCTCTCGGAAGACTTCCCTGGCGTGAGAGGACTCAGGTTCTATCAAAGAGTCTGCATTCGTAGGTGGGTGCCTGAGTTCTCTCAGCTTTGCACTGTTTGAGGCTTCCCCCAACACACGATTTGTAAGAGACCGCGGTAAGTGAAAACTGGAAGTAGGCAGCAAGATGCGGAATAACCCCTTTCTACCTTATTTGCAAGGGCAAAGCGGTCTTGGTTCTTAAGGGGTTAATTGATACAAGCAGACACTTTGGAAATCAGCCAGTTTTCACATTAGTGACTAAAAAGCCCCACATTTTGGTGCTTATTTCTTGTTCTCAGTCATAACTGCCAGGCTAATTCCCAGTACTTGCAGAAGCATGTCCGTCTATCCATCCACCCACCCATCCATCCATCCATCTACCCACCTATCCAGCTATTCTAACCATTCATCTGTCCAGCATTTCTGAAACACTTGCTGTCAACTAGGTACCCTGTTAGATTCTAGGCTAACATTCTTGTATGATGAACAAGACAGGATATTACTTTGTTAAGGGAACCTATACAAAGAGAATCAGTTGTGCCCCATTTTGAGAAGTGGTTTTGTGTCAACGTAAGGAGCCGTAGGAGCAGAGGGCAGGTTTGCTCCCTGATTTCAGTCTGGCCCAGCGCCATCAGAAAGTCCCATAGTGGTTAGTCTTGCTTTATCTGAACTGCCACAAAAATAGAGTACAGTTTCTTTCTTATCGTTTGTTAGACTTTAAAAAAGTTTCTCCTCTTTCCCTGCCTTCCTTTTGTCTCTTACCAGGAACGAAGAACCTGGAATAAAGAGAGTTAGAGGAGTCAGGATAGGTCTGGTGGGCTGGCACCCTATACTCCAGCAAAGTTCACTCAACCCGTCTTATTGATGCAAGTTTCAGGTTGCTCACACTTGGATGCTCTTTAAAAGATGCAAGTTAAAGCCACTACCAGAATGGTTCAGACATAAAACAGTAACACCATGAAATGTTGGTGAGGAAGCAGCATAAACTGGATCACAAGCATGTTGCTGGTTGTTCAGTTGCTCAGTCGTGTCCAGCTTTTTGTGACCCCATGGACTGCAGCACGCTGGACTTCCCTGTCCATCACCATCTCCCCGAGCTTGCTCAAACTCATATATTGATTGAATCAGCAATGCCATCCAACCATCTCATTCTCTGCCATCCCCTTCTCCTCCCATCTTCAATCTTTCCCAGCATCAGAGTCTTTACCAGTGAGTTGGCTCTTCTCATCAGGTGGCCAAAGTATTGGAGTTTCAGCTTCAGCATCAGTCCTTCCAATGAATATTCAGGACTGATTTTCCTTAGGATTGACTGGTTTGATCTCCTTGCAGTCCAAGGGAAACCCGGGATCGAACCAGGGACCTTTAGATTTTCAGCCTAATGTTCTCCCAGCTGAGCTATTTCGGCTCCATGTTGCTGGTAGGATGTAAAATGGCCACTCTGGGAGATTGTTGGGCAGTCTCTTATAGGACTAAACTTGTAACGACCATGCAGCCCAGCAAGCTCACTCTTGGGCATTTATCCTAGAGGCATGAACACCTGGTTTTACACCAAACCCTGCACATGTGTGTTCATTTCAGTTTTATTCATAATAGCCCCAAACGGGAATACAACCCAGAAGTCCTACAACAGGTGAATGCTTAAAGAAACTGTGATTCATCCACCCCATGGAAACTACACAGCAATAAAAAGGGGCAAGCCTTTGATACTCACTGCACCTTGGGTGGATCTCAGTGTGAGTGAAAAAAGCTAGTCCCAAAGGTTACATACTGTGTGACTTGAAATGACAATATTTTGGAAATAGAGAAGATATTAGTGGTTTCCAAGTGTTGGGGATGTTGGGTAAAGGGAGCAGGAAAAATGTGGGTGTGGTTGTAAAAGGGCAATGCAAGAGATGCTTGAGGAGATGGAGTTGTTTGGTGTCTTTCCTATGGTGGATGCTGAATCTATTTGTGATGAAACTGTATGGAATTAAACACACACACACAAATGAAAGTGAAACTGGGAAAACCAGAATGCTTGTGGGTTATAGCAGTGTCAGCGTCTTGGTTGTAATGTACTTTGGTTTTGCAAAATGTTGCCATGGGGGAAATTGGGTAAAGTATCCATGGGATCTCTCTGTATTATTTCTTTTAACTGCAGGTGTATCTACATCTATCTCAATAAAAATCTTGGTTAGAGAAAAGCATCATATCAAAGTAATACTTGATTAAAATTTAAATCTCTTAGTTAGGAACATCAGAGTCTAACATTAAATTAAGTTTGTGTTTTATTTGTACATGTTACTTGATCAACATGACTCTTTCTGCCTCATTTTAAGTTCTCAATCATAATTGTCATTTGAACCTCTTAACTTAAGTGGATTGGTTTGTTTTGACTTTTAGGCAGTTTTTTAATGAATTAGTTAATTGTTTTGGCTGCGCTGCATGGCTTATGGGATCTTAGTTCCCTGACCAGGGATTGAACTGGGGCTCTTGTCAGGGAAAGTGTGGAGTCCTAACCTTTGGACTGCCAGGGAATTCCCTACGCAGACTTTAAAACCTTAAGCTTGACATAAATTACATGTGTGACCAAACCTGTGCGTACCTGCCCAGATTGCCCTGGGAACCTGGGAAAAATGTCTTTAAAGTCCTTCTAGAAGGAGATGACTCAGAAGTACTGTTTTGGAATAGAATATAGCACACTTTCTTCTTTAGTTTTGATGAGTTAGACGTTTCCTGGTATATTTGATGTCAGAGGCTCAAAATCTAATATCTAAGCATTTCCACTTATGAGGTGGACACAGGTTTGATTAATTAAATATGTAAGCACTTTTGGAGTAGAAATAGGTAGGGCAGGGATGTCTTTAGGCCTTTGCGTACGTACAAGGTAACCCTTGGAAGAAGCCCTCCTCGTCCTCAGAGCAGCAGACCTTCCATGCTGCTGCCTCACTGCTGGGCAAGGGTTTGTGTCCATTTCTTGCCTTCTCTGCCCTACTACTTGCAGAGGTGTGTGTGTGTGTGTGTGTGTGTGTGTGTGTGTGTGTTGCTGGGGGTGGGGGATAGGGTTGCAGGAGGTGTGCCTTAAGGCAGCAGTCCCCAACCTTTTTGGCACCAGGGACCGGATTCATGGAAGACAGTTTTTCCATAGATGGGGGTGGGAGGAGGGGGGATGGTTTCGGGATGATTCAAGTGCATTATTACATTTACTGTGTACTTTACTTCTACTGTTATTATTACATTGTGATATATAATGCAATAATTATACAACTGACCATTAACGCAGAATCAGTGGGAGCCCTGAACTTGTTTTCCTGCAGCTAGATGGTCCCATCTGGGGGTGATGGCAGACAGTGACAGTAGGATCACCTGCCGCTCACCTCCTGCTGTGTGGCCCAGTTTCTATCAGGTCATGGACTGGTACTGTTCTGTGGCCTGGCGGTTGGGGACCTCCACTTTAAGACTGCATTGGTGGTGGGGACTGTCCTGCACTGGTGACAGAGAGCAAGGCGTGGAAGTCTAGTCATGCTGTATCAGCATTTTATTGGTGTTTCGGGGACAGGATTCCCGTTGCAATTGTGTAGATTCCAATTGCATTCACTTTATAGTGTGAAAAATCAATGTTTCCATGAGGTTCTAATTTATGTAAGGGCTTCTCAAATGTCACGATGGCAAAGAATCTGCCTGCTCATGCAGGAGGCGCAGGAGATGTGGGTTCAATTCCTGGGTCTGGAAGATCCCCTGGAGAAGGGAATGGCAACCCACTCCAGTATTCTTGCCTGGAGAATCCCATGGACAAAGGAGATTGGCAGGCCACAGTACATGGGGTCGCAAAGAGTCAGACATATCTGAGTGAGCACACACAATTTATGTACGTTTGTAAAAAAATATTTTATTTTTTTATTTATTACTTATGGCTGTTGCTGTGTGTGGGCTTTTTCTAGTTGCAGAGAGCGGGGGCTACTTTCTACTTGTGGTGCATGGGCTTCTCATGCAGTGGCTTCTCTTGTAGAACATGGGCTCTAGGCGGGCGGTCTTCAGTAGTTTTCAGCACATGGACCTAGTTGCCCCATGGCGTGTGGGATTTTTCCCTGACCAGGGATCAAACCTGTGTCCCCTGCATTGGCAGACAGATTCTTTACCACTGAGCCACCAGGGAAGCCCTGTATAGGTTTTAAAATAGGTAATTCTTTTTGCATTTTTCACATCCTTCTGTTTCATCATCTGACCACTGTGAAAGTATATAGTTGAATTGCCTTTGCCCCTTGGGGTGAATGAGTGGGTAATAGGGATATCAGAGAAGGTAAGATTCACATGAGCGCATTTGCTGTGATGTCTTAGAGAGAACGGTACTGAATGTTTACTGCCTTTACTCTGACAGGAAGGAGATGGTGAGGGATGAGACTATAGGATGACCTTGTGAGCCCTCAAAGTAGTGCTTGTGAGCTCGGGTGAATTCATCAGAGACTCTTTGGAGCAGATGGGGTTTGCACAGTCCTGCTAGTAGTTCCTGAAGGTTCCTCCAGCTTTTCCAAGTTGAAATAGCTTAAGTCTGTGGTTAAGTTCCCAAATGAATCCCAACAAACAGGCTTTTTCCAAACGGATCAAATAGCACTTAATAAAACGTAGCTGTGTCACGGGTATGTGCTAAGCCACGCGCACATGGGGATGGATTCCAAGTGGTAAATGCTGTAGATCCTGCACAAAAAGACACCCCCCCTTTTTTTCATTTGTTAAAGCTACTTCTTAAAATACTGTTGGCAACCTTATTCCTTATAGTTGAACTCTGTCCAGAGGTGAGTCTTTAGGGGAAAGTTTGAAGCAAACTTATGTGTTGTTTAATGTGGGTAGTAGGATGGAAAAATAGTAAAAATGGAGTGTAGATTTCTCTGATTTTCTTGGAACTTCAAAGTGGCTGACCCAGTTGTTCATTTAAAATGTTCTCTCTTGGGCTGGAGTATAGATTTGGGAGAGAATTCTACTTAGGCAATATTTTGGAAGCGTTACCATTGAAAGATGGGAGTTATAATTTACAGTTCACATCTGTCTTTCCCTTAAAGAAATCATTTTTTCCATAAGAAGACCCAATTTTAAGTAGTCCTCACTTTTCAAGTCAGTGCATTCATGGAAATCCTATCTATCTATCTATCTGTGTATGTATATATATATGATGTATATTATTTTTAAAGTCTTTATTGAATTTGTTACAATATTGCTTCTGTTTGATGTTTTGCTTTTTTGGCAATGCGGCATGTGAGATTTTAGCTCCTTGACCAGGGATCGAACCCACACCATCTGCATTGGAAGTCGAAGTCTTAATCACTGGACTACCAGGGAAGTCCCTGGAAATCCTATTTTTGAATGCCCATCAAAAAGACACATCATGTTTCCCTATAGGAATAGCTGCTAGTATTTGCAGTGTACACAGACATCGCTGTAAACATTTTACACTGTTAACTTAATTCTCACGACAGCCTCATGATGTAGATGCCATTATTCTAATTTTATATGTGATTTAAAAGAGAGAGAGATTTAGAAACTTGTCTAGGGTCAAACAGATAGTTAATGGGGACATCAGAATTTATTTAGACAATTAGACAGCAAAAGTTGGTAATTCTACCACTAAGATATATTGCCTCTCAAACAATGTTAAAATATTATTGTGGTTTTTTAAAGTAAGGATTTACCAGCCAGGTATGACCAAGAGTATATTGTAAAAGCAAAGACATGTTAATTTTTTAAAACTTTTTATTTTGTATTGGCGTATAGCCAATTACCCTAATTCTTTACCAGCTCAGCTGGTAAAGAATCTGCCTGCAATGCAGGAGATCCTGGTTCGATTCCTGGGTCGGGAAGATCCACTGAAGAAGGGACAGGCTACCCCCTCCAGTATTCTGGCCTGGAGAACTGTACAGTCCATGGGATCGCAAAGAGTCGGACACGACTGAGTGACTTTCACTTTCATAGCCAGTTACGTGTTGACGATAGTTTCAGGTGAACAGTGAGGGGACTCAGCCATACATGCACATGTATCCATTCGCCCCCAAACTCCCCGTCCATCCAGGCTGCCACATAACACTGAGCAGAGTACCATTTGCTATACAGTAGGTCCTTGTTGGTTATCTGTTTTAAATAGAGCAGTGTGTCCTTCCCAAACTCCCTATCTATCCCTTCCCCCATCCTCCCCCCACCCCACAACCATACCTTCATTCTCTGAGAAAAAACATGTTAATTTATCTATTTAGTTAGTCAATGTCAATAACTATAAAACTTGAAATAGAAAAATTCTCTCCTAAGGTAGTAATAAATCTATTAATCAGATTTACTAGGCAAAGGCCTCAATCTCACTCACTGAAAGCAAGTACTTTTTCTCTGACCCAAATTTGACTGTGAATAATATGCTAGTGAAAAAAAATGTAATTAGGTATTTACTTTTAAATCTGTGGTTTAGAGTTTAGGAAGCCTTTTGTGGTTTGGATGGTCCAGTTTCTAAATAAGACTCCCAAGAAATGTACACCAATGCTTTCTCTCACCTTCACTTTGCAGAATAGTGTAGGTGGTGGCTGGTGTGCCAGGCTGGCAGCTTTTCCAGCTGTCGACTGGCTTCCGTAATGTCTGTTGGAAGGTCAGCATGTATCTTATTGTTGGGGGATCCACTGGCCTGCGGCTTTGGCTGAAGGCAGGAAAGTGGCTCCTTGCTTCTGAGGACCTGGGGGTAGGCAGCCATCACTCTGGGGCAGGGGTCCCCCAGCTTTCAGGATCTAATGCCTGATGATCTGAGGTAGAGCTGATGTAATTGATAGAAATAAAGTGTACAATAAATGTAATGTGCTTGAATCATCTGGAGACCACCCACACACCCCAACTCTGGTCCATGGAAAAATTGTCTCCACTGGTGCCAGAAAGGTTGGGGACCGCTCTCTGGGGTTAATGTGGAAGGTCCTTCTGAACGCTCTTTGTCTGTGTTAACACTAAATCCCCAGGACGATGAGAATAGTCTGGTTAAAGGGTCAAAAAACAGAACCTTCAATGGCAAAGGCTGTTAGCTTACCTTTCTCTTTTCTGTCTCTCTCTCTCTGGGTCCTTCTCTGTCTGCAGCACAAACCCTGGATCCTCGCAGTCTATGGGATGTGGGCCTGCCGATGCGTGCTGGGGACCCAAGGCACCGCCATGGTTCTTATCCACACCACCATCTCCTTCTGTGTCGCTCAGTTCCGGTCTCAGTTCCTATCATGGCTGTGTTCTCTCTCTCTGCTCTCTACACTGAGACTGCAAGATGTGGAGGAAGTTAAGGTAAGAGTCTCTGGTTTTTTAATACCAATGGGAAGGAGAAAATCCGTTTGGCAATGCCATTGTCCAGGTAGATGCCTTTGTTTTCACCTGAGTCAATCCAAGAACTGGGATGGGGGTCCCCCTCGTGGCTGCGGAGGGTGTTGCATCCTGCGATCCTTTATCTGACTTTGTCTTAGCCCTGCAGACATGACTGAGGGACTCACACACTTTAGCCCTTGGAGGCTGTCCAGGGCCGACCCTGTACCTTTTCTTCCAGTTTGGGTAAGGCATGGATGGTGCCAGATGTCACAGGAACAAAAGGAAAAAGAAGCAATAATCCCCTTGTTGTTTAGTCGCTAAGTCCCGTCCGACTCTTTCTTGACCCCATGGACTGTAGCCCGTCAGGCTCCTCTGTCCATGGGATTCTCCAGGCAAGAATACTGGAATGGGTTGCCATTTCCTCCTCCAAGAATAATCCCTTATGCTTTTAATAAAAAATCATCTGTAAACTGCTGCACAATTTATAGGGAACTCACATCCTTATTTCATCAGAAGCCCACAGTGATCCCTGAAACAGATAAGGAAAGTATTTTCCTTGCACAGAACATCTTGGGAAGCTTCTGATATTCTTTCTTTAATCATGTGTTCCTGTGGTATTTTAACTTTTGTCCATTGTTCACTCATTCATTCCCTCATTCATTGCTCCGTGTGATGGCAGTTAGAATTGGTGAGCCCTGGACTGGCAGAGACACGGGAAAGAGCACAGCAGGAAGCAGGAGCCAGCGGCGTTCTAACCTCTTCTGTTCACTGTGTGTCCTTCTCTTGAAACCGGAGGCAGTATTTACCTCTGAGTCTCAGTTTCATCATTTGGGAAATGAGGGTACGAGCTGCCCTGCCTTCCTCATGGAGTTGTTCTGAGGACCTAATGAGATGGTGTGTTAAGCAATTTTGTAAAAATGGTAGCATTTTGAAAATGCAAGGTTTTTTTTTTTTTTTGCTGTTGTTAGGCTATCTTAATTTTTCCTCACTCTCACCAGTGGACTGGGGTGAGTAAGTCAGGTGGCAGCTCTCTCCTAACAAAAGACACTTAACTTCCCAGAATGATTCAACTACCTGGTTATTTAAATAAGTGTGCTTAAAATTAGATTTGCGATAAAAATAAAAACAAATCCACATCTAACTTTTGGGGGATCTGGCAAGTATTTAAAACCGTCTCCAATTGTAATGATCATTTATTTGGGGACCACTAGCATCAGTTATGGGCGTTGGTGGTGAATAAATTATGTATGTTGGTGATGTGAAAAATATTGCCAAAGAGGAGGGAGCGAATGACCAGCGGCTAGTTGCACTGGGTTTCCATGCTTTCCCACGTGCCGTTTTCTTGGTTTTTCTTGGTGGCTGCTGAAGTCCTGGACATGGAGTAGAAACTCTGTTCAGTGGCTAATTTTTCTGTGTAAAGCCTGGAAAGACTCTCATGGGGCAAATGAACTGCTCTGTCCTTTGTCCCAATTCTATTTCTTGTATCTATTTTCATCACCTGGTTTTCTCATTAAAAAAACAATACATATGCATTTTAGAAAATATGGAAAATGTAGAAAAATAGATTATAAAATGATCCATAATTTTACTCCCTCAGTAGTATTAAGCCTTTATCACAGTTGCTTTTAGTCTTTTGTTCTTTACCTAATTTTGTACATACTTGTTATTTCTTATTTCATGCCGTCTTGTATACCTGTCTCCTGTATGAGAATTCAGGTTCATTGAAGGCAGGGACTGTTTCTTTTGATGATACGTCTCTAACGCTTGTTTGGAAGGTAGTCCTCCGCTACATGTGAAGCCAAATTAATGACAGAGAGCCAAAGGAAAAAATCTGTTGAAGACATAAATCCCACGTGACATGTACAGGCACACGTCATTTTATTGTACTTCGTGGGGATTACTTTTCTAACTGATTTCCCGGCACACCTTTTTTGTGCAGTTTACTCCTGTGCACTGCCCAGCACTAGCATCACCAGCTCAGCCCCACCTCAGATCATCGGGCATTAGATTCTCATGAGGAGTGTGCAGCCTAGGACCCTGGCACGCACAGTTCACGGTAGGGCTCACGCTGCTGTGAATATCTAATGCCACTGATCTGACAGCAGGAGGGGCTTAGGCGGTAATGTGAGCGGTGGGCAGTGGCTTTAAATACAGGTGAAGGTTCACTAGCTCACCTGCCCTTCCCCTCCTGCTGTGTGGCCCGGGTCCTAAACTGGCCATGGACCAACAGTGGCCTGTGGCCTAGGGGTTGGGGGTCCCTGTAGTAAGCTGTAGTATAGTGTAAACATAGCTTTTATGTACAAATGGGAAACCACACAAACTGTGTGACTCATTTTATAGCAACATCCCCTTTATTGGGGGGATCTTGAGCTGAGCCCCCAGAGTCCCGAGATCTGTCTGGATAGGTCTCTCCGTGTCTTCAGAGTTGTGGAAGGGACTGTCAGAGTACCCCTCAGATGTAGCTAATCTCCATGCTGTGCGCTGGTGTGTCCCACGGATGCGTATCTGGGAAAACCCTCACTCTCTGTTGCATCAGGCTTAACGCGAAGCCGATGGCTGATGTTAGGGACACTCTCCTGCCCGTTGCTCGTTAATTGCTTGTTCTGATGATGCATGACGTTTACCAGCTGTTCAGTGGTTCTTGGCTCCCGGGGTGGGACAGCCACTCTGCCCGTGGAAGAGATCTCCTTCCCCGGAGATTGGATGGGGTCTGTCCTCGGCACTCAAGGGTTGTTCTCTCCTTGTGACTTCGCAGAGGGGGTGGTACCAGACCGAGAACGAGTACTACTTGCTGCAGTTCACGCTGACCGTGCGCTGTCTGTACTACACCAGCTTCAGCCTGGAGCTCTGCTGGCAGCCCCCACCCGCTGAGCGGCCCTTCTACTCCCTGTCCTGGATGCTCGCCTACGTCTTCTACTACCCAGTCTTCCACAACGGGCCCGTCCTCAGCTTCCCGGAGTTCATTGCACAGGTAGAGCCTTGTGAGGGTTGCGTGGGTGTTCCTGCCCGTGACGCTTCTGTCCTTGTCGCTGTGACCACTCATGAGTCTTTTCACACTGTTGTTGTTTAGTCGCTTAATCGTGTCTGACTCTTTGTGACCCCACGGACGGTAGCCCACCAGGCTCCTCTGTCCATGGGATTCTCCAGGCAAGAATACTGGAGCAGGTTGTCAATTCCTTCTCCAGGGGATCTTCCTGACCCAGGGATCGAACCCACGCCTCCTGCATTGGCAGGCGGATTCTTTACCACCGAGCCACCAGGAAGCCCATACTTGGTTGCCTACAAATGTACAACACACATTATTGTCATTAATTCTGACAAGTGAAATACTTTGGGGAAATAAGCCTTCAGAATGAAGGTCACTGTGTCTCTCGTGCATGTTGGCTGTAGGAGTCCCCCACCCAGATTCCCAGTGGACTGTGGCAGCCAGAAATAATAACTGGGCACAACCAGGACCTTGGGGGGGGGGGGCATCCCAGGCAGGCCAGTCCCAGAGAAAGAAAACTGGGTTTTCATGGTTTTACTTGGAAAATGGAAGGAGACACCGACTAAGCTGTTGGTTGGCAAACAGTTGGTGCCCTTTTATTTTCACAAACTGCTTATGAAATAGCTCTTCTGTGGCTGGGGGATAGTTCAGGCGGACCTGGGTGGGATGACAGAGTGGGGTTGAAGAGGGTTTGAAGGCAGTACAGTGGTGTGTCTTTAGGGCTGGCTGGCTGTTTCTGCCCAGGACTTTGCCTGCCTCCTGGACAGCAGTCTTGCCTGAGGCTCACAGCAAGCTGCCTTCCTCATTCCCACCTCGTTTCCCCTCCTACTTTGGATTCCTTCCCTCATTCCACAGCCAGCCTCATGGAAGATGTGTACTAGGTTAATCCACCCCAAGTGTGAGTAATCAGTGATGCCTAAAAACAGGGTTTCTCCAAGAATATTCCTGCCCCCCCCCCAGCAAAAGAATCCTCATGGAGGTGAGAATAATAACACGTATGCGCACACAGTGCACACATGTGCAGGCACACACATGTATACACATGTGCCCACATGGGGGGCCTGGAATGATGAAGAGCAGGGGCAGCAGCAGTTGGTCACATTTCTGGAGGACACCCTGAAAGGTGCCCCCTGCGCAAACAGGAGGGTGCTTAGAAATCCCTTATCTTGGCTTAAAAATTTCACATGGTATTCAAAACATTATATTTCTGCATTATAACAATAACTTCATGTTTAAAAATTGCCAGTTAAATCATTAAACTTTTTTCCCCTCTGCAAATGTTTAAGTGAAATTGATATTCTAGGTGGATGTATTGATATGTTTAGCATATGGTTTCTCATACTTCAATTTGGGTAACCTGGGAGCATTCTTTTGCCATCAAGGAATTTAAAATCCGTGTTTGAAAATCATGGTTAAAGTTGTTATGTAAAAGCCAAAGGTGGCTTATTGATGGCAGCTGATCTTCCAACTTAGAGTTTTAAATTTTAACATTGCAGTCAGTAGCTTTTGTACTAAACATCCACAGCACACCCCCACCCTTCTCTTGAAGACAGATAATAATTCTCAGAGAAACATAGACTAAACCCATTAAGAGGAAACAAATTATTTTCCAAACCGCCTCTTATCCATTAAGGAGTTTATCCCTGTGGGATCTGTACTTCCCTGTCTGGCACATCACCATTCTCTTTAGTTCTTATCTCCCCTTTCTGACTGTACCCTGTAGAGTCTTGAGGGAATATGAGAGGCGGGTTGCAGGCTCCCGAATCTATCATAGAGAGGCAAGCTCTGAGGGCATCGCTCACCTGAATCCTTAGCCCCAGGCTCTCATTCTCTCGAGTTTCTGCAGTAGGGACTCAGGTATGGAGACTCTGGGCTGCACCTATGTCTATTATTTCTCTTTTTTTACCCCTTTCAAAATGGTAGCAGTTGCCGAAAGCAGAAACTCAAAAGAGGCAAATTGAAGCCTTTCTCTGTAATCTGGGAGGATTCCTAGAAAAGTCAGCTTAGAAATGGCAAGATGTTTAATAAGGTACAGGGCAATAAAAAGGCAAGTGATTTCTGTGGTTGCTGGGGGTGTTTATGGGCACTCAACTTCTATGAGAAAAACGGGTCTAAAAGGAGAGTTAAACTACTAAGGAGCTGACCTCACAGAGTGAAAGGATTCCTTCAGAGACGCTGGGAGGGGAAAGGCTGGGAGGGGATGGAAGAAAGCTGGCCAGAAGAGCTTGTAAGCAAGGTTTGCTCCGAACCAGTGCTCGCGTGATTGAGTAAATGTCACAGGAAACGGTAGAGTTGAAATTTTGGTCCTTAGCCTCTCAGGCCAGCATGCCCCGGCCCTGAAGGACAGGAGGAGACTGGCCACCAGGGGGCAGCAGAGCCTCACTGTGGAAACCCACCCAGCCCAGCAAACCACAGTGGTTCAACTGAGAGCCTCAGGTCCACCCGAGACTTCTTTCGCTCAGTTTTTTTTTTTTCCTTTAGTGTGTAAATTTACATACCCAAGATGAAGCCAGCATAGAAGAGGTGCCTCTGTAGTGCATGCATGTGAAATGTGTGCGCACCAGTCACCAACAGGGAAAAGTGTGCCTGTCCACAGGCCCCCGTGTTAACTCGAAGGCCATCTCTGATGGTGTTTGGAGTTTCAGAAATATGGGCCCCATTTGTGTGTCTCTCAGGGGTCTGTGGAACTCAGATGCTGAACCAGGGGTAAGGTGGGGGACAGCGTAGGGTGAGGTCTAGGGAAAGGCAGGAAATGCTGTTTATTTGCTGAGCTTGGAGGCTAGGGCCACCCCGTCCTACTCTGAGCAGGCTGACCCGTGCAGTGAGGAGCTGGAGTGTGTGTTGGGGGCACCAGGGCAGGGAGGGGGGTACTTTCCCTGCTGAGGGCTGCGCTCCTGCCCTGAGGGGAAGAAAGTGAAAATGAAAGTAGCTCAGTCATGTCCGACTCTTTGCGACCCCCATGGACTATACAGTCCGTGCAATTCTCCAGACCAGAATACCGGAGTGGGTAGCCTTTCTTTTCTCCAGGGGATCTTCCCAACCCAGGGACTGAACCCAGGTCTCTCGCATTGCAGGCAGATTCTTTACCAGCTGAGGCACATGGGAAGCCCAAGAATACTGCAGTGGGTAGCCTATCCCTTCTCCAGCGGATCTTCCCGACCCAGGAACTGAACCGGGGACTCCTGCATTGCAGGCGGATTCTTTACCAACTGGGCTCTCAGGGAAGCCCCAAGGGGAAGACAGTGCTTAAATAGGGAACATGGTTGACAGTTAAGAGCAAAACTCCTGAGCCCAGCCCTTTAGTAACAGGGTTTGAATCCCTGCTCTGTTTTCTTGAGAGCATTTGGTGAGTTATTCACCGTATTTGTGACTGCATTTCCTTTTATCAGTATAATGGAAAAAATAATAATAACCCCTGGATAGGACTGTTGTAAGGACTAAATGATTTCATCTAGGTAACGTGGCTTGACGTGTTGTACACCCGATTATTGTCGTTACTGTTATCCAAAACTGAGTGTCATTTCTGGAGTATGTTGTTGGAGGAGGTCACTGAAAGGCTGTGGTCACTGGTTGACCCACAGTCTGGACCAGTGAGGAGGACCTCACCCCTCCCCTGCCCTTGGAATGTACTTTCCGCCCACCATCCCCAGGCTGGGAGCCATTTCTGGGGCATAGCTTTGACCTTGAAAGAGGAAGGTGTCGTTGAGACCATCTGAACTGCCTACATGACTAAACCCAGAAAAGGCCTCTGTTTAAACTTTAAACTTCTGCCGGCGGATGCAGAGATCTGCTGGTGTTGCAGCGCCCACGACGAGGCCTGCCTGTCCGCTCCCTGGGTTACTAATCCCGCACTGCCAGTCCGAGCTGCCCACGTGTTTCTTTGATCTCTCCTTGTCCTCTGGGGACCAGGGGCCAGTTTCAGGCTTCTCCTGGGGAGGCTCCCACGGGTGAGAACTAACATCAGTTTATGCCAGACGCGAGGCCCTGAGGGTCCGGGCTGGTAGGTGAGGGAGGCAGCAAGGGCCATTCTGGGCACGATTCTGGGCAGGGGCCATCCCAGGCCTCAGAGGAGGTCAGCGGAAGATCGATGCAGGCAGTGGCCACAGGGGTGGGCCCAGTCCCTGAGCGACCAGGGCTGGCAGTCACTGTCCCAGTCAGACCACTCAGGGTTTGGGGTAGGCTCTAGAAGGCACCTGCAGTGATGCTCCCCGTGAGGAGGAATACTCACTGAGCCCTCACCCCTAACCAGGCGTTCCACGTTCTAACACGTTTCATCCTAGCAACAGCCCCGAGGAGTAAGACGCTTGTGTCATTCCCACGTCACAGACAGTAACACGGAGGCAAAGAGAGGCTGATGGAGGGCAGGTTGGGGTGGGGGGAATAAAGACCGGAGCCTTGTTGCCAGCTCGGTGACCCTCACAGGAATTAGAGTGAGGATGCGGTGTGACATGGCGGACGTGCGGGTCTGGACACTCAAGCTGGCCAGGCCAGGTCCCAGTCCTGCGGCTGCTACCCCGACTTCGGGCCCCATTCGCTGTTCTGGCAGAAACCAGTGGGTATCACCTGCCTTGGTGTGGATGCAGGGAGGGACTAGGGAATCATTTACCGGGGAAGGGGTCTGGCCCGTGACCGTGGGCTGGAGAGAAACGCCCTCCCTCCTTATAAAGGAACAAGACTTGGGCCACAGCGCCCTGGAGCCAGGTGCAGAGGCTGGAGCAGAGGTGACTCGGTTAACAGTTGTGTCTGGGGAAGGCTTCTCTGTGGTGCCCTCCAATGTGGGTGTTATTCGTGTGTGAAAGAACCTTTCAGCTTTGAGAACTGTCACCTTGAATCATTAGAATATCTCTGAAAGGCTTTGATATTCCTTTTTATGCAATTTGCATGAAATGAGGTTTTAAAATATAATGTGTTTTACAGTGCGCTTTGCAGACGAGTTAATGTGTGTTTTTTCGTGGAGCCTTCACTAAAAATTCCCATTGGCGGCAGTTTCCAGTGGTCTTAAGGTTGGCACTGTCCTTGTTTTAAAACATCTCCGGCGAAATGCTTTGCATGCTGAGGTTGAATAATGAGCAGCCCTGCCCGTTAGGTGAGCTGAGTGCGCTGTGTCTTTTCTTGCTGCCGGATCGACAAGGAACAGATACAGTTTTTTAAATAAAAGGGAGTCAACTTGATGGAAGGTATACAGGGATTGTACTAATGACACAACTCTAAAGAAAAACTGATATCCATTCTTTTTAAAGTAAAAACAGAGTGAAAAACTGGGTTGTTTTCCTTCTGCTGCGTTTGCTTGTGCAATTAAGGAATAGATATTTCTCATACTCTGCATGGGGAGGCATCCAACATCAAAAAGGGAGCACTGCAGAGAAAAGTCCAGCCCTTCTGGTCCAGGGGTGCCACATAATTATGCCTTTTTCAGCCTGGGGAGGAAGTTGGGCCCTGGGGAAGGTAGGTAAGTCATTACCGGAAAGCCAGTCAGGCACACAACGCACCTCGTATTTCTTCCTAATTACAGATCTTCGGGTCCTTTAGATGGTGCCTTGTTTGGGGAGGGAAAGGAGGGCCTCTGGACTGCCCATGGCATGTGGTCGCCTGAGCTGCAGGCGATTGGCCAGACTTACCTTCCCGGTCGCCTGGCGTGGCCCTTTGTCCTGCTCCGGCAGAGGCTCTCCTCCTGTCTCTTCTCTGCTCCCGGGGACAGGGCTGCACATCCAGTTATGCCCCGAGACCATGGGTGCCGGTCTGGTCCTCGGGCCCTGAGCTGGGGGCTAGCTGTCTGCTCATGGGCCTGCAGGTCATGTGCACCGTTGCTTATTTAGAAGCTGGAGTCAGTTGTGCAAAGATGGTCTTTGGTTAGTTCTGCTTGTGAGTTGTTATCACGTTCAATCAGGGAAGCTGCTTTCCTCCAAAAGTCTGGCACCAAGAGAGGCCCTGCCCATTGGCCTGGAGTGGAGTTAGGTGCCTCTCGTGTCTTAGCTCAGCCGATTGCCTTGGTGTGAACTGTTCTAGCTGCCATAGACGGATGGACATTCTGCTCGTCATCATTTCTTCGTCTGTTGATGCTCATTAAGTCAAAATGAGTTTGCTTTATTAGACAGTATTTGTTTTTCTCTTTCTTCCTTCACTCTGTATGATAGCCTCTAGGTCCATCTGTGTCCTTGCAAAGGACCCAATTTTGTTCTTTTTTATGGCTGGATAATATTCCATTGTGTAATATAGGTACCATATATTTTTTATCCATTCATCTGTTGATGGACATTTAGGTTGCTTCCATGTCCTGGCTATTGTCAGTAGTGCTGCAGTGAACATTGGGGTGTATGTGTCTTTTTGAATTATGAGCTGGAAAAGGATTGATTATGAACAAAGGGGAACTTAGCGTATAGCTAAGAAAATCTCTGAGTGAGGTGGGAAGGTCGTTGTTGCTTTGTCACTAAGTTGTGCCCGACTCTTTGCAATCCCGTGGACTGTAGCCCACCAGGCTCCTCTTTCCATGGCTTTTTCCAGGCAAGAATACTGGAGTGGGTTGTTATTTCCTTCTGCAGGGGACCTTCCCAACCCGGGGATTGAACTCGAGGCTCCTGAATTGGCAAGCGGGTTCTTTACCACTGAGTCGCCAGGGAAGCCCCAAAGTGGGACGGTTAAGGAGAAATAAAGAGGGGGCTGGCACAGAAGAGAGAGGGGGGCAGGCCTCCTTGTCGAGGATGCTGGGCTCCCCAGAGGAGGTCCTGAGACTTTGGCATTTTTTACAAGAAGGGTACAGAGACAGAGCGCTTGTCTCTCTAGTAGGGAGGACCAACGTCTTCACACTATTGTAAACTTGCATTACTTTCCCCCCTAGTTACAAAAATAGTAACAGTTTAAAATAACTGAAGACCCTTACCATCCAAAGATTACCATCACTGCTGCCATTTTGGTGTGTCTCTCTCTCTCCAGTCTTTCATGATTTATGCAGATTGGTATCAAAAAATAAGTTTTTTTGTGACTACGTATGGTTGAGGTGCACTCATGCATATGACCAAGTCCCAAGCCCCTACGGTTGGACTTTTGCGTGACTTCCTTTTTCTTCTCAAGTAATGCAGACACGAGGAATCAGGCAAGTCGGGGGTCTGTCACCTGAGGATTTTGCCATCCGCTGGCTCGTTGATGCTCTGCTGTAGACTTCGTAGGGTCTCGCGGAGCAGGCACAGTTGAGATAAGAACTCAGGTGAAAACTACCCTCAGTTATTCCTGGAGAAGGAAAAGGGAGGGTGTCGCATTGGCTGAGGCTGTAATCACAGTGCGCTGTGATCCGTGCCAGACTGCAAACCGAAGCCTAGCTTCCTGGATAAGCTCACCAGCCAGCACTTTCCCTGGTAATCCTGGTGGCATGGATCTTTCCAAGCAGTTATTAATACTTTCGTTTCCTAACACATTATCTTTCTCAGATGAACTGAAGAAAACGAAAGGAAAAAGGACATTCCTGTAGTGTGATCAAACTTACGTTAAAAAAAGTGAAGCCAACAGCTTTCCTGGGTGTAGCTAACCCAGCAGATGACAAAAGGGGGAAAGCCATCCACTCAGGTGATTGCAGTTTCACTGTGCCAGCCTGAATTTCTTGGTCTGGCTTCTTGCTGGAAGAGGACAGTTTGAGACTGTGGTAGAATATATGCTCAAGAATGAAAAATGCATTCCTTGAAGTGTAGGTCACCCATCACCTCTCAGGGCTATGCCTGCAGCCCCTCCTGGCTGCAGTGGGACCCAGTGTGCCCTGATGGTTAGAAGAGAGGAGAAGTCAGAGAAGTCAGAGTGATCGTGCCTGGATCACTTTCCCCAGGGCCAGGTGGCCCTTGTTTTTGTGGTATCTGGAGCCCTACTTGTCAAAGGCTGAATCGAGTCCATATCCTCTGCCTGCCAATGTGTGCAGCTACAAGTTCAAAATTAAGGCATCCACTTCCCCTCTGCATTTCAAGGCAGCCTTCAGCCTAATAAAATCATGTCATCGTAACATCCAGAAAACTTATGTACGCTCTGTTGGTTTTTTGTTTGTTTGCTTTGGCTTGTTTTTTGATTGCACCGAGTCTTCACTGTAGCATACAGGATCTAGTTTCTGGACCGTGGATCAGACCAGGGCCCCTGGCATTGGGAGTACAGAGTCTTAACCACTAAACTACCAGGGAAGTCTCTCTGTTGTTTTTGTGTGTTTGTCTAGGAGACATCAGGAATTGCCCTCTGCCCTGGGTTTTTGCAGGGCTGCTGCTGGGGTGAAGGGTGCAGAACCTCTTCTTGGTTCTTGGCATTGGGCTAGTTTGTGGCCCCCACAAGCTATATTCGTACTCTGGGACAGAGTATTCTAACTAGGATGTGACTTTTAAAAAACTTCAATTGAAATATAATTTGATTTACAGTGTTGGCAGTAGTTTCAGGTATACAGCAAAATGATGCAGTTATATGTGCTCAGTCGCTTCAGTTAAGTCCAACTCTTTGCCACCCCATGGACTGTAGCCCTCCAGGCTCCTCTGTCCATGGGATTCTCCAGGCAAGAATACTGGAGTGGGTTGCCATTCCCTCCTCCAGGGGATCTTCCTCCCTCCAGGGATCAAACCCACGTCTCTATGTCTCCTGTACTGGCAGCGGGTTCTCTACCATTAGCTGTCTGTTTGTTTACTCTTTGTTAGATGCTTTTCCATTATAGGTTATTACAAGGTAGTTAATATAGTTCTCTGTGCTGTACAGTAGGTCCTTGTCTGTTATCTATTTTATATATAGTAGGTGTGTGTCTGTCAATCCCAAACTCTTAATTTATCTCTCCCCCGTTCCCCTTTGGTAACCATAAGCTTGTTTTCTATGTCTGTGAGTCTGTTTCTGTTTTCTAAATAAGTTCATTGGTATCATTTTTTAGGATGCCACGTATATGTGATATCATATGAGATTTGTCAGACATGATTCTTTCCACCCAAGAGCACTGAGTGTTCCCAAGGCAACCTAAACCAACCCTCCATTCGGAGATAACAGCGATAATGAAAAGTTATAAAGAACGTTGTCTGGGGGACTCTGCAAGGTTTTAAAAACGGTGGCGCCATCCGATGACTTCTTTCGTTTCCACTTTAGATGCAGCAGCAGGAGCAGACCTCGCCGAAGGCCAGCCTTTCCATCCTTCTCCTGGGGCTGGGCCGTCTCCTCTTCTACTGGTGGCTGGCAGAGCTGATGGTCCATCTTATGTACATGCACGCCATCTACAGCAGTGCCTCCCTCCTGAGGGCTGTCTCCAGCTGGACCTTAGGTAATTGTAGAGATTGCCGGTGGTAGAACAAGCGTCAGGAGCGAGCTTCACGGTGAAGCTGGTCGGGGAGCAGACAGGGCTGTGGTTGCCTTCAGCAAACCCTGTATTTTTTAACCGTGCTCCTCTTGTGGCCAAGATGACACATGCGTGAAGTGGCTGACAGGGAAGAGGGCCAGGCTTTGTGGGCTGGGAGCCAAGGATGGTAGCAGCCCCTCTTCCTGATGGAATTCCTGCTAAGTTCAGCTGGCTCTGCATCTTCCTGGTGTGGCCAGCATTGCACGTGACAGGAGTCCCTGCTAAGAGCGGCTGCTGTAAGACCGCGTTCTGCAGTCATCCTTGTTTTTGTGTGTGATGTAAAGCAAAGAGTATAAAGCTTTAGAGTCAGACAAATATAGGTTTTATTTTCAGATTGAAGTGCAGTTGATTTACAATGTTGTATTCGTTTCAGGTGTATAGCAAAGTGATTTGGTTGTACATGTGTGTGTGTGTGTGTGTGTGTGTGTGTGTGTGTGTGTGTCCGCGTGAGCACATGTGCTCTGTGCTTAGTTACTCAGTCATGTCTGACTCTTTGCGACCCCATGGACTGCAGCCTGCCAGGCTCCTCTGTCCATGGGGATTCCCCAGGCAAGAATACTGGAGTAGGTTGCCATCCTCTCCTCCAGGGAATCTTCCTGACCCAGGAATCAAACCCAGGTCTCCCTCATTGCAGGCAGATTCTTTACTGATTGAGCCACCAGGGAAGCCCGTATGTGTATATGTACACTCACACACGTGTGTGTGTGTATATCAGTTCTTTTTCAGATTCTTTTCACTTATAGGTTATTACAGATATTGAGTATAGTTCCCAGTAGATCCTTGTTAATCATCTATTTTATGTGTAGTAGTGTGTGTCTGTTAATCCCAAACTGCTCACTTATCCCTCCCCCAATTTTCCCTTTGGTAACTCTAAGTTTGTTTCCTATGTCTGTGAGTGTATTCCTGTTTTGTAAAAAGTTCATTGGCATCATTTTTTAGACTCCACATATAGGTGATACTGGGCTTCCCTGATAGCTCAGTTGGTAAAGAATCCGCCTGCAATGCAGGAGACCCTGGTCCAAGCCCTGGGTCAGGAAGATCCCCTGGAGAAGGGATAGGCTACCCACTCCAGTATTCTTGGGCTTCCCATGTGGCTCAGCTGGTAAAGAATCTGCCTGCAATGTGGGAGACCTGGGTTCGATCCCTGGCCTGGGAAGATCCCCTGGAGAAGGGAAAGGCTACCCACTCCAGTATTCTGGCCTGGAAAATTCCAGGGACTGTATAGTCCATGGGGTCACAAAGAGTCGAACATGACTGAGCAACTTTAACTTCACATAGGTGATATCATGATATTTGTCTTTCTCAGGCTTACTTCACTTAGTATGATAATCTCTTAAGTCCATCCATGTTACTGCAAATGGCAATATTTCGTTCTTTTTTATGGCTGAGTAATATTCCAGTGTGTGTGTGTGTGTGTGTGTAGGTATGTATGTGTGTATATATTTATTTGTATAAAATATATATATACCACATTTTCTTTATCCATTCACAGTCAGCTATAGGTTTGAACCTTGGTTCTATCAGCCGCTAGGGGGCAGCCTTTGGCAGTTTGCTGCAGCTCTCTGCATCTTTACCTGTTCAATGAGCAGGCTCACCTTTGCAGGATTGTTTGGAAAGTTAAGTGAAACCATGCAGGTGAAACCATAACATGGCTGGTAGATAGAATTAATGGTATGTGCTCATGTAGGCCCTTCTGTTGGCCCTTACTTCTTATCTACCCATTTCTTTTGGAGGAGGGCATGGCAACCCATTCCAGTATTCTTTCCTGGAGAACCCCCATGGACAGAGGAGCCTGGCAGGCTACAGTCCATGGGGTCGCAAAGAGTTGGAAATGACTGAGCGGCTAAGCACAGCACCCATTTCTTTATATCTGCACGTAGGTGGGGTAGAGGTCTTATTTCTTCAGCAGGACACCCTATTAAGTCTCCAGTGTAAGACTTCTCCGTGGATACGCCACTGTTCTTTATTCCTCTGGCAAAAACAGCAGAGAACATGCTCCTTTCTGAACAAAATCTGCCGTTTCATTCTTTGTGCTCCTTTCAAGAGCTTCCGTGGTGGCTGAATTCAGCTGTGTGGTCTGACCTCCAGCCTAGGGCTCCGATGGGAAATGGGTGATCTTCCGGTCAGATTAAGCTGCTCTCTGCCGAGGGCAAGAGTAATGGCCTGACTCCTTATCTATTTGGTGATTTATAGATTTTTTTTAAAGAGAAGTCTTGATTGCCCTTGTTATCACATAGGCTTAATCAGAGTGTTTTCAAGGAAGATGCCTTTCAGGATTAGGAGAATGCTGAGTTGTTTTAATGAGAATCTCTTCTTCCCAAAGAAAATCTTTTTTTTTTTTTAATAGTTGGAAGTAACTAATAATCTAAGGCTTTAATGATACACTTAGGCAAACAAAATAGGATTAAATGATGGCTTATGCTAAATCAGATCCCAGTTGTACTGCATCCAAATTAGGAGATTATTCATTTGGATGATTTTAACTATGAAAACTGGATAGCAAAACTCGAAATGGGGCTTAAACAGTAAGGAAAAGCTGTTGTCTCAGACAGCTAGTACTCTTAAGGTCAACACTAAGGGTGGTAAATCCAGTGACTAAGACAAGTCATCAATGATCCATTTGGGCACCTAGCACTCAACTGAAGAACTAACCAGAATCCTAGAAGCCCTTAGTTTGTACCCACAATCCCATCACTTTTCACCCCCTCCACAAAGGAACCTGATCTTGGGGTTTATCATTCCTTTTTTTTTTTAAATAAAAAAATAGATTTTATTCTTAGAGCCATTTTAGGGTTAGAGGAAAACTGAGAGCTCAGTACAGGGATTTCCCATATGTCCCCTGACCCCCGCGTGCACAGCCTCCGGCAGTATCAGTGTTCCCACCAGGGATGAGCACGTTACGGGTGATGAGCATACAGCGACACACCATCACCCAAGTCCCTCTGTGCATTAGAACTGACTCTGTTACACGGTCCGCGGGCTGTGCCAGATGTGTGATGACGTGTGTCGACCGCTGATACGTGCCGAGCGGTTTCACAGCCCCGACACTCCCCGGTGCTGTTTCATCGCTCCCTCCCCTTTAATCCCCGGCAACCACTGACCTTTTCACTGTCTCTGTATTTTTACCTTGCCCAGAATGTTGCGTAGTTGGAATCATACAGTATAGCTTTTTCAGGTTGACATCGCTCACTTAGTAATATGCAACTCAGGGCTCCTCCGTGTCTTTTTATGGTTTGATAGCTCATTTAATTTTAGTGCTGAATAATATTACATTATCTGGATGTACCAGCGTTTATCTGGTTGCCTACTGAAGTATGTCTCAGTTGATTCTAAGCTTCACGGGTATGAATAAATTCGCTACAAACATCCATGTGCAGGTTTTTATGGGGCTGTAAGTTTTCAAGTTGTTTGAGTAAATACCAATAAATAACCACAATGGCTGATTTTATGGTAAGAATATGTTTATTTTTGTAAGAAACTGACAAACTGGCTGTTTTTCTCCAAACTGGCTATTTTTTTCTTCTTTTTTAGTTTTCCAAAGTGGTTGCATCATTTTGTGTTCTTACCAGCAGTGCATGAGAGCCTGTTGCACATACTTTTCAATATTTGGTGGTGTCAGTATTTTGGATTGTGGCCATCTTAATAGCTGTGTAGCACTATCTCATTGCTGCTTTAATTTGCAATTCTCTAATAACATATGATGTGGAACATCTTCTTGTATGCTTATTTGCTATTTGCATATCTTCTTTGGTGAGCTGTCTGTTCAGGTCTTTGCCCATTTTAAATTGGATTGTTCCTTTTTTAACTGTTGAGTTTTAATGGTTCTTTGTATGTTTTAGAGGCCAATCCTTTACCAGACATCTCTTTTCAAATATTTTCTCCCAGTCTGTGGCTTATCTTCTCATTTTCTTGACAATGTCTTTAACAGAGCAAAAGTTTTAATTTTTATCAAGTCTAGCTTATCAGTTATTTCCTTCATGGATCTTGCATTTGGTGTTATATCTTAAAAAGTCACCACCAAGCCTAGGAGGTCACCTAGGCTTTCTCCTGTGTTATCATCTAAGAGTTTTATAGTTGTGTGTTTTATGTTTAGGTCTATGAGCTATTTCAAGTTAATTTTTGTGAAGGGTGTAAGAAATTAGACATGAATTTCTTCCAGCACCATTTGTTAAAAACACTGTCTTTGCCCCATTATATTGTCTTTGCTCCTCTGTCAAAGATTGATTGACTGTATTTATATTGATGAGTCTATTTCTGGGCTCTCTACTTGGTTCCATTGATCTTTTTGTTTATTCTTTCACCAGTATCACACTGTCTTGATTAATGTAGCTTTAAAGTAAGTCTTGAAAGTAAAGTAAGTCTTGAAAGTAAGTCAGGTAGGTTCAGGCCTTCACCTGTCATCTTTTCTTCCAATGCAGGTAGATTATTCTGGGTCTTTTGCCTCTGCATATAAACTTTAGAATCAGTTTGTTGATATCCAGAAAATAACTTGCTAGGATTTTTATTTAGATTGCATTGAATCTATTGATGGAGTATGGAAGAATTAATATCTTGATATCTTGAGCTTTTCTATCCACAAGCTGGCTGTCTAATTATTTAGTTTTTCTTCAATTTCTTTATCAGACTTTTATAGTTTTCCTCATATATAACTTGCATATATTTTCTCATATTTATACCTAAATATTTTTGGTATTAATGTAAATGGTGCCATATTTTTTATTTCAAATTCTATTTGTTTATTGTTGCTAAATAGAAAAGTGATTGACTTTAATATATTAACCTTGTCTTCTGCAACCTTTCTACAGTCTCTTATTCCAGGAGATTTTTTTGTTGTTGTAATTGTTTCTCTGGGATTTTCTACTTTGACAATCATGTCATCTTTAAGCAAAAGTAATTTCTTCCTTCCGAAAATATATAGGACTTCCAGTATTATATGGAAAAGGAATGGTGAGAAGGGGCAGCCTTGCCTTCTTCCTGATTTTCACCATCAAGTATGATGTTTTTAATTCAGTCTCAAACTAGAAAGCTTCTATTTTCTTGCCATTGAGTATTATGTTAGCTGTAGGTTTTTTGTAGATGCTTTTTTACTAAGTTGAGGAAGTTCTTTTCTATTCCTAGTTTGCTGAGAGTTTTTTTTTTTTATCATGAATGGGTGTTGGATTTTGTCAAATGCTTCTTTCTTGCATATGTTGATATTACCTGTTTTTTCTTCTCTAGCTTGTTGATGTGATGGATTGCATTAACTGATTTTCAGATGTTGAATCAGTCTTGCATACTTGGATAAATCTCATTTTTCATGGTGTATAATTGTTTTTATATATTGATGGATTGATTTGCTAATATTTTGTTGAGAATTTTTGCATGTATGTTCATGAGAGATATTGATATGTAGTTTTCTTGTAATGTTCAGTTCAGTTTAGTCGCTCAGTCATGTCCAACTCTTTGTGACCCCAGTGTATCCTTAAGAGTTGTCCTAAATGAAATGAAGGAGACAAGCCTTTAGGTCCACCTGTCCTTTAGTCACTGGATGTGGGCTATGTCAGAAAGGGGTGTGACCTTGGATGAGGCAGCTTTCTTGAGGAGGCAGTCCCCAAGTTTTTCTGGTCACATTTCTGTCGACTGGGATAATAAGCCCTTCCTTCCTGGAGGAAGATCTGATTAGGATAGCGTGGTTTCCACCACAGCAGTTTTCCGTGGAAGTGTCCCCTTGGTCGCTCAGAGCCTTGCTTTCAATAGCCGCTTCTTTCTAGGTCATCACACACAATTATGATTTGATTAGCCATGTCAACATGGTGCATGGAACTTCCAGAGTCTCACTGATTGTTACTAGCTGGATTTTTACTGCCTTAAGCCTCAAGGAATCCAGATAATCAAGATTTCCTAGCTTTCCCCAAAGGTGTGGTATCCCTAGCTCCTCTAGTATCTGCTTTTTAATCAGTCAGTTTCTTCCTTGGAAGTAGCAAAAAACCAACTTTGGATGATTGATGCAGAAAATCAAATGCCTTCAAAGGAAAATGGGTAGGTAGTTCACAGAATCACAGAGAGGGCTGGACACCTGAATTCGGGGCAGGCAGCCAGGAATCCAAGCCCAGGTTATGCCACAGAGCTCATCTGTGAGGGTACCATTGCCCTCAGCACAGCCGCTGTTGGCACCATTCTCTGTACCCCGTACTGTCCACATCAGCACTGGCCTCGGGGTACCATTGTTAGTGGCAATGCCACCAGACTGTCCCTGTCTCAAGGGCAGAGCCTAAGTGAAGTGCAGGGGAGTGTGGGGAGGCAAATGTCTGGCAGAGTCTACTTTTCTAGTAGGAGGGAGACTGCACCCATGACAAAGACTTGTAAGATGCGAAAGTCCCTGAACACAGCAGGATAGATGCTGGGCATCTTTAAGCCTTTCCGGGAGCCTTCTGTCCTGTCTCCATCTGGGTTTGTTGATTTCCAGGCCTGCTGCTTAACTGCTGTCCAGGGAAATTCCTTTCTTCCTTATCCTGGGATTCCTTTTGCTTCTTGTGTGTGTCGGAGCCTTGTTTCCTGGCATACATGTATTCTTTTAGTTACTCCCCCAGCTTTGACAAAGTATATCCGCCAGTAACCTTTCTGGAAAAAGACGCAGGGGAGGTCAGGTTGGGATTCCCTGCATGTCTGAAGTGATTTTATTCTGCCCTCTTCATGCTCTTTAAGGTGGTGGGGTGTGGTCCCCATGGTCGGAAATCGTTTTTTCTCCCCAGCTTTTTGAGTACATTGCCCCGTTGTTTTCCAGCTTGTGGTGCTGCAGTTGAGTCTGATGTCATTCATTTTCTGGATCTTTTGTATGAAATTTGACTTTTGAGCCTCCTTTCTGGGAGCTTTTAAAGTCTTCTCTTTGTCCAGGCGTGCTTAGTCACCCAGTCGTGTCCGACTCTTTGCGACCCCATGGGCTGTAGCCTGCCAGGCTCCCCCTCCATGGGATTCTCCAGGCGAGAATACTGGAGTGGGTTGCCATTTCCTCCTCCAGGTTCTTCCCGACCCAGGGATCGAACCCATATCTCCTGAGTCTGCTGCATTGCAGGCGGACTCTTTACCCACTAAGCCATTTGGAATACCCTCTCTTTGTCTGGAATGCTGTAAAATTTCATAATGCTATGTCCTGGTTTGGGACTGTTATATTTTCATCCTTTGAACTCGATATTCAGAGGTTCTTTCAAAAAAAGAAGCTGATTTTCTTTAATTCTGGCTAATATTCTTGAATTATTTTGCTAATGCTTTCCTTACTTCCATATTTTAATTTTAATTTTTTAGCTCTCTCTGTAATGCCTCTCATTCAGTTGTTGGACCATTAATTTTCTAATACTTTTTCTTTCTTTTTTTTTTTTTTCATCTTCTTTTCCCCACTCTGTTTTCTGGGCTATTTTCTCAACTGTCTCCTCTTAATCCATCTATTTGGTTTTTTTTAAAAAAAATTTTGGCTGTAACAGTTTTAATTTTCATGATCTCTTTTTGTTCTTCAAATGTTGGCCTCTCCTAGCCTTCTGTTTTCATGGATCACGGTATCTTGTCTTAATTCACTGATGATGTTACTAATGTGTTTGAAGGGGCCAGTGCTTCTCTTTGCATCACTCCTCCTTCCAGGTTCCTGTTTTCTCCTCTGTTTTGTTGGCTTTTCATGTTAATGAATGAGTGGTGACTCTTGGCCCTTTATTTTTGAGAGTGAGGCTCTTAGAGGTAGGGACAGAGTTTCTTTCTTCACTTCAGTCGCTCATTCGTGTCTGACTCTTTGCGACCCCATGGACTGCAGCACGCCAGGCCTCCCTGACCATCACCAACTCCCAGAGCTTGCTCAAACTCATGTCCATCGAGTCGGTGATGCCATCCAACCATCTCATCCTCTGTTGTCCCCCTCTCCTCCTGCCTTCAGTCTTTCCCAGCATCAGGGTCTTTTCCAATAAGTCAGTTCTTCGCATCAGGTGGCCAGAGTATTAGACCAGACTTCTCTCTTGCTGACTGTTGTAACCCCAGTTAGGCTGCACGTAATGGAAACCTGACTGCAGCAGTAGCACAGCCACGTAGGCAGTTGTTTTTCTCACAGAACAAGAGATGGAAGGATGGGCAGGTCAGTGCTGGTGTAGCTTCTTACTGGAGTGGGTTGCCATGTCCTTCTCCTGGGGATCTTCCCAACTCAGGGATCGAACCTGGGTCTCCTGCATTGCAGGCAGATTCTTTACCATCTGAGCCACCAGGGAAGTGTAGCTTCTTTAGGGAGTTACAACTGACCCAGGCTCCTTCTAGCTCTCTGTAGCTTGTGGTCTCGTGATGTTTTAGGCATTATAAGAAGAAAAGAGTTAGAAGACACAAAGGTTAAAGGTGAGTTTCAAATCATGCTTTACCTTTTATTGGAAAAGCAATAGTTTTTCAAGAAGCCTGATGGAGTAGAAAGTTACTTACTATGCACGTGCCAAGAAACCGAGACATTTAAAAACGGGCATGTGAGGTTAGCTAGGATAACACTGTAAGAGCCGGTCTTTCTATGACTTTTTATTCTCATTATTCTAAATCGTCATTCCAAGCTATGTGCTTTCTTGCCCATTCTCCACTCCTAAACACAACTTCTCCATGATGTTATGGTCCTTTGCTTTCTCACAAGTTGAAGAGAGTGTATATGAGAGTGTATGCGTGTGTGTGTGTGCATTCACATTGTATTTGTATGAATGTGTGTATGTATGTACTCTTTGAATATCTCATACCTGTATGCTTGTCCCACTGTATCTGTTTAAACAATTTTTATTGCAATATAGTTACTGTACAATATTGTGTACTCTTTGAATATCTCATACCTGTATGCTTGTCCCACTGTATCTGTTTAAACAATTTTTATTGCAGTATAGTTACTGTACAATATTGTGTTAATTTGTATTGTACAGCAAAGTGAATCAGCTGTGCACATACCCCCTCTTTTTTGGATTTCCTTCCCATTTAGATCAGTGTGTTTATTTTGAGTGAGGCTGTGAGAAGCTGAGAACATTGCTTCTTTGTCCTGAATGTGGTGCCTTGTGAACTGTGCGTCTCCCCAAGGCTCCCTGTTGGGGACAGGAGAGACGACAATAAAATAGATTTCCTGTTGTTAGGAAAAGATCTCTTCTCATTTTCTGAGGCGGTTTCTTTGTGGCAGTCCCCTTTGCTTGGGGATGCACTTTCTTTTAGGACCCAGACTTATGAGAAAAAGGAAAGAAAAAGACTTTTGAGTGGCTACTGAAACACGGAGGCCAGATGTTCGTTGTCAAGTTTTGAGGGAGTCGGGGTGGGGAGCTTATTTTTCTGACAGACACCACCTGAGAACTTTTCCCCAGCAGCAAACGCTTCTGTGTACATAATTGTCAGATGTTGATGCCTCTGAAGCCAGAGCAAGATGCAAAGGTTAGAGTAGCTTGTTCTGTAAAAATTTCTTATGCAGCCTAGAGGATAGGTAGATGGAACCACTCCACCAGCAGACTCCTAGAATAAGTCATCTGAGACCACTGTCACTTGAAGCCTCTGAAGTTATACTTGCCTCTCTAATTATCCCATCTCCTGTGGCATTCTCTTTAGATTCTCGATCATTCTCCGTAGCCAACAGTCCTCCATGGTTAGTCTGAACTTGGGTTGATATCCCTAAGGGAAAAATGATTAGGTTAGGTGTGTTAACATTTCTAATCCACTTCACTGTTTGATTGGTGGGAAGTGAGACCTTACTTCTGGATATTTTTGGGTAGTTAAAATTCACTAAAAAAATGTACTCAGCCTTCAGAAGCGTGGATGATGAATTATTTCCTTCCAGCATTTCTTAGCAGGATCTCAGGCTCACTCAGTGTCCTTACAAATAACTTAAAAAAAATCAAGACATGAGATCTTATCATGCTAACAAATCTCTTCCCTTGTCTGCAGACCTATGAACAAGAACATAAATACCATTTGCTCTTGTGCTCTTTACCCTTGAGTCTGTCTGCAGCCATGGTCCTGGCAGTTCCGCTGCAAAAATTATGAACATTAGAATCTTAGAGATGGAAACTAGAAATTTCATAGAGCTTCGGTTCAAGACCTCCTTATAGCATCTGTGGCTAAAGGTATAGTTCCAGGGCCTTAAAGATGGATTGGCCTAATACAGCTAGTCCCAAATTATTGTCCAAGACAGGAGAAAAGAAGCCAGGGGTAGAAAGTCCAGTAAGTTTTGTGACCAGGGTCACCAGGGTGACCAGGGTCATGAAAACTAGGAGGCTGTCCTGAATTTCTGGGAAGGAGCTCTGCAGGCAAAGATGAGGTTTTAGAAACAATACTGACTAAATGAGGTGATGAATTTAAAGCTACGGGTACAAGGCTTATTAGTTATCTAATAATAACTTATTAAAAGTTATCAAACTGGGACTATGTAGAAATTATAAATGCACAGAATCCCTCAGATTTCTACCTGTAAGGGACTCAAGGGGTTCCATAGCTGATCAAGGAAAAAGGCTTGGGCAGGAGGTGAAAAAGACATGGCACGGAGGTGGCAGTGTATCAGCTTCATCTGGGTGATGCTCGGGCATGTTGACCTCAGGGGAAATCCCTCGTGGTAGGAGGGGCTATATTGTGGAAGTCTAGAGGCTGTATATCGGGGGTCCCCATTTAGAAAGGGAGGAGGGCAAGGGAACCTGGGGAGAGTGGAATCAGAGAGGAGTGGGTGTCTAGGTGATGTGGCTTAACATCATGGCCCTGAGGCTTTGAGTCAGAGAGCACCAAAGGGCAGCCGTGGGATGGGGCACAGTTTCACAGGGTGTCCAAAGCAGGCACGCTGTAGGTCGCAAAAGTGTCTGCTTATTTGGGCTATATTTAAAATAATTGGATGTATAAAAATTTGAGTTTGGCACTAGTGGGGTTTTGAACTAATGGGTCCCAGCCGATGTGAAGAAAGAAACGATATTTAGGAGTCAGTACACAGAAGCCAGTGTCAGCTCACTTATATAACACTGCCTCCTCTCAAGATGGTGATATCAGTGCATCGGTGTTCTGGATAGGTCTAGCGTAGGAGACAGACCAAAAGCAGGTCGCAGCCCACCTTGGGTCAGAGAGTATGGCCAGGAGGTGGAGCCTTGTGTCAAAGGAACTGTGCGCTCCTCATTCACAAATGAGCTAAGTGATTCTCACCTTCTTTGGTTAGGTAACAAGGATGTCAGGGTGAACAAGGCAAGTTCAGCCCCTATCCTGGCATAATGCATGGTTTAAAGAGTTGTTTTAAAAAATTAAGGAAAAAAATACTAACAATTCAGAGTGATAGGTCCTATGCTAGTGGGAGTCCGAGGTGCTGTGGAAGCATAGAGCTCCACATAGCTCAGTCTAGGGGAGTCTGGGAGGGCTTCTCAGAGAAAGTGATGTCTATGAGGAAACCTGTAGGATGGTTAGGAATTAAGCAGATAATAGAGGAGGGAAGAAGGACTGGGAGAAGCATGCTCTAGGCGGAGGGACCAGCACTTCCAGAAGTCTGAAGATGAAAGATCTAAGGGCATGTTTGGGAGACAGAGAAAAAAGTTCGGCATGGTTAGGAGCTCCTGTGATATGTCCGTGTGTGCATTTTAATGGAAAGTAAGATTGAAGTGAAGGCAGGCAGACAAGACGTGATGGAACGTTTCACAGTCTGTGATAATGAGTATAAAAGCAAGTTTGGGACATTCATGGGGTAGAATTGACTGGCATTGCTAAACAGTTGGCTGTGGGGGGTGAGAGAGACAGGGTGGAGTCAGTGGGGAAGGCTGGAATTCTGCTGTGGGCATCTGGTGGGTGAGGTACCATCAACCTTTTAATCCACATATACTGAGACTCTCTACCCGACACCCTTGCAACTAAACACATCTCCCCAACTCTTCTGGGACCCGCTGATAATTACAAGCAACCACTATCAGCTTCTCTGGGGGTGGTGCACTGCATGGATGTATGTGCTGGTTTTTAAAGACAAGTCTGACGTTAAACTAGCTGTTGCCTGTGTCATCTTGAATGTGTAGAGAATTTCTGAAAACTCAGTGCAGGGTACTTCGTTTTCTTTTGTTCCTGGTTCTAAGGTTTCTCGGCATTTGAGATTGGGTGTGAGCTCTCAGTTCCTCCAGTGCTTCTGAATTCTGGCTGATTCTAAGGGCAATAGGACAGGTTCCTTTCTGGCTTCTGGCTTCAGACATTCTTATCCTTTGGTCTTTGAATCTTTTTGAAAATTTCAGGTCAGTTTCATAAATTTTGTTAGTTGCTCTGAAGGGTCACAGGAAAGATGCAATGTCTGTCATCTGTGAATCTGCAGTGTTTTGGAAGGGACAAGCAGGTGGATATCCTGATAATACTCATATTTTTTTGTGCTTTTAAGGGTAAAATAATGTTTTAACTTTCATTATAGGTAACCAGAATAGAGCCTGTCTGCTTAATATTTTTGTTAAATCCTTTCGCTAATATCTGTTAATGATGAGCGGATATGGATCGTGACCTCCATGTGACTGTGTCTCTCTTTCATCACTGTTTGCCTGTCATAGAATAAGTCCTCCCTACATATTTGTTAAAAGGATCAGCAATGAACAAATGGATTCTTTTGTTGACTCTTCTGTTGTCAGCCGTATGTTTTGCTTTTTAGTTGATGTCTTCTTCAAAGCATTAATGATGCAGGGAAGTAATGGAGGGTGATGGTTCAGTGCTAAAATGAGAGATTTTTCTTATTCTCAATGGCTTTTCTTGAATACTTGCGAAAATTCCTCTGTGTGTATGTTTTGTGGGTTGTAAAAAATCTTGCCAAACTTAGAGTACCTAATGGGACAGGATGAAGGAAGGCGCTTTTAACTAAGGACAGGAGTGTCTTTGAGGCAACTCAAGGAATCTGTTGTTGGTGATCTGCAGATGGTTTTTGGTTTGAGCAGAAGTGTGTGTGCAAGTCAAAAAAGTGATATATTTTGTTCTGATGCCGAGTGCAGAGGGTGTTTGGCAGGGGAGGCAAACTAAAAAAGAGAGTATGCTGAGAGATAGAATGACCAGCTGACCTGGTTTGTCAGGGACGGTCCTGGGTTTGGCACTGAGAATCTCCTCCTGGAAAACTCCCCAGCCCTGGACAAACTGGAATGATCGGTTTCCCTGTGTGAGAACTCAGAGTTGAATAGAGAGCCGATGGAAGTGGTACTTCTGCGCACTCAGGCCAATGCATGTTTAAACAAGAAGGGTTGTAAAGAATGGCTTCCTCAAGAGGCCCATAAGGGAGGCACCCAAGCTGGTTTTGCAGAGTCCAGTGTTGCGCAGTGAGAATTACTGTGAAATAGAAGAGTTTGCGAAGACCCCTTAGGCACCTGGTACATTGGGCCAGCATCTCCCCATGGTCCAGGGATTTCTTTGGAGGTGAAATATTTGGAAGATTTTGATCTCTGAAACTTTAGAGCCAAGTTAGACCTACAGATTGTCTAACACTAATTCTACAGATTAGGAGGCTCCGAGAAACTCAGTGGCCTTTCCGGGGTCACTGGGAGTTGCAGCCAGGTCTGTTGATTTCCAGGCCTGTGTTGTTTCTGCTGCGCTCACCAGTGCGTGAGCGTTGCCGGCCAGGGCTGATACAGGTGTCCTCCTGTGAAAGGGGTGAGACTGCGAATCGTTGCTATCTCTGCCTTTCTTATGTGGGTGGCGGTAAGGAATGAGGACTAGGAGGGGGCCTGTGGTCACGTTTTGTGAGTGCAGTGCTGCTTTTAGACAACAGCAGCTTGTTGTTGAATGGCCTGAGAATCTTAAGAGTTGCCCCAGGAGGCCTCGGGAGGTAGGGGTTGGTTACTAGGAAATCTCATGACTGCTGGGCCCTTCCCAGGCAGGCAACTCGGTGGTAATTTTCACCGAACTGCAAGTCCAAAGGTCTTTGCCAAAAGAGACCTTGCTCACTTCTCTGGATGATCTTTCTCTGCACCCTCCGAGGCCAGTATCTTACGGAAATGCGTTTCTAACAGCTGCAGCCTCACCAGTGAGTCTGCTAGCGGTGCAGGGAGTTAAATCTACCAGTTGCCCTCCACTTTCCCCCTTTCTCCTTTGTTTCTCATCCAGATTGTTTGCAGAGATTTGCGTGTTGCCCTGTTTTCCTTCCAACGTACTTTTTAACTGAATATATTCTGAATTTTTCCTCATGGGATGAAATAGTCTTTTAAATTCTACGCTCTCGGAGTATGACTTTTGCAAATTTGATCTCACCCCTTCCTACAGTTTTACTGTAATTGAGTTGACCAATCCTCTGTTGTGGATCATTGTGTAAAATTCTGCCCTCTTGCAAATAAAGCTTCTGCGAGCATATTTGTGTGAGCCTTTCTGAGCTCATCCCTCCTGACGGCCCTGGAGGAGACTTCCTAGGTCAAAGGTTTTGGCTCCTTTTGCCAAACTGGTCTCTGGAAAGAGAGGGCGGTTTTTTTCTTCCTCCAGGTCAGCAGTGTTTAAGCGTGAGTGTGGAGGGCAGTGATTTGTATGTGCCATTTGTATGTAGAAGGCGTGTATCCTGTCTGCCTCCCCCCTTCCCTCCCCCTCCCCACACCTCCCCCCTTCTTGCTCCCTCTCCCCCTCATCCTCTTTTCTTGACTCTCCTCCCCTGCCTTCCTCTTGGTGGTGGTGGTGGGGGGGTGGTGTTGAACATCTCTTTGCCGTAGGGCAGCAGTTACAGGTTTTATCTTAGAGTTCTGGAAGAAGTAGCTGTCAGGCTGCCCTCCGAGCAGTGAACTGTGGCAAAGCAGGATGGCCGTGGGCCTCGGGAAGATGCGTAGTCGGGGAGGGGAGGGGAGGAGTCAGGCAGTTTCCCCCCCGCGTTTCTGAAGCGGCTCGTCTAAAAGACAGCGCTCGCCTCATGGGAGGTTTGCTGGGTATCCTGGAGCTCCGCTTACCTGACCGTGGAGGTCATGAACCCATCACTTATCTGTACGGGTTTTCATAGACAGGATTCCCACTGAAAATAATCCATAGACAGTCTATAATAGGAATAGCAAAGAGTTTTATTTGAGCCAAGCTGAGGACTATAACCCAGAAGACAGTCTTTTAGATTACTTGGAACAGCTGCCCCAGAGAAGTGTGGTTTTCAACACAGTTTTATATCTTGTCAGAATAAAGAACATCAAATAAGTCAGGGATACATGTCTTCAAGGTTAAAAAAGAAATGAAAGATCATGTACACAGCGAGTCAATATGGCTTTGTCACCTGGGAAGGTGGTCCCTCATTGAGGGAGGGCCAGCATTGGCATCCTGGGAAAGAAATGCATCTCGTCTTTATTTTTAACATGACATTCTTTACCACTGGTCAGCGTGTCCTTTTCTTTAATAATTAAAGCAGATGTGCAATGTATGTTTGATAGGCTACGAACAGGCTGTTTTAGTTAGCATAAAATTCAAGTTAATACCTGTACAAGCCAGAATGACTTCCCCAGACCTCAATATATGAAAATTTCTTTTATCACAACCAACTTTTCTCCTTCTCCCCAGATAACCTGTGTTCCAAGCTTTTCACATACCTCTTACCTGTTTATGGAAAGCACTGTAAGTTCATCAGAAACTTGAATCGTCAGGCACTAGGAATAGTGAGAGAATCGAGACGTTCAAATGTTGGGGTGTAAGACCTAGAACCCTGTGACTTCTGTGAAAAGTGACACCTTTCCATAGTGGAGTGACAGATTTCCACTGTGCTTGAATAAAATCAGACTGATCCTCTTTAACAAAGGCCATGTGACTTGGCTCCTCCCCACCTCCCAAGTAGCCTCTTACTACCCTGTGTTTGCCCTCTCTTCCCTACCAACGCTGAGCTTCTTGTTCTTTTTCAGACATCGCCCGCAATGTCTGATCTCAGGGGACCGTGCTGGGCTCTTCGCTGTCCCTTCTGGTTAGGACGTTCTTCTCCTTCATCATTGTGTATCTTCTTGTCATTTGTACCTCAGCTTAAATGTCCTTTCCCAGAGAGGCTTTCCCTGGTGACCCAAATGGACATAGCCAGTCAGCGTTTTACATCACCTGATTTTATTCTCTGATCGGGGCTTATCACCATCTGAATTTTTCCTTGTTTGTCTCTCACCACTGAATATATGTTCCATGGAATAGAAAGCTTATTTAAATTCATCATCCTTAACCTGTATGAGAAAAGAATCTGAGAAAGAATGCATGTTTGTATATGAAGAATGGAATCACTTTGCTGTACACCTGAAACTAACACAGCATTGTACATCAACAATACTCCAATAAAATTTTTTAAAAAGTAAAGTAGAAATCTTAGATCAAAAAAGATGCATCTACATTGTAGCATGAAAAAAAAATCTGTCATCTTGGTGTTCCCAGTGCCTAGAAGTATAAGTCGCTGATAATTGACATTCCGTAACTAGTTGTTATATAGGAATAGGGCTGTTGGTCAGGCAGAATTCCTTAATGTTTACTGCTAAGAGTTGGCTTCCTTGGTGGACTGACTTGGGGTTCAGAGAGATGAGTTTTAGTCATAGCCCTGCATGTGTGCCAAGTCCCTTCAGTCGTGTCCGACTCTGCGACCCCATGGACTGTAGCCCACCAAGCTCCTCTGTCCGTGGGATTTTCCAGGCAAGAATACTGGAGTGGGGTGCCATTTCCTCCTCCAGGGGATCTTCCCAACTCAGGGATCAAAACTGCATCTCTTATATCTCCTGCATTGGCAGGCGGATTCTTTACTGCTAGTTCCATGTGCATTCACTAACTCTGCGATCTTGGAAAAACCACGTACCATCTCTGAATCTCAGCATCTTTATCTGTAAAGTGAGAATCATAGTATCTACCCAAAGAACCCCAAAGGGTGCTAGAGAGGAGGAGCTGTGGTAAGGGATGTACAAACTCTGTGTAAACTTTCAATCATTCAACAAATGGGAATTATCATCATCTGTTTATTGGAAGGACATGGAACTACCATGATGCCTCCAGAAGCTTGGGGAAAAGGACAGTGCAGCCTGTTACAAATAGCAGGGCATGGTGTCAGCGCACCGTGGAGCAGAGATATGAGTCTCGGTCAGCGCTGGACTGATGGGAGCTTCACTGGAGGATTTATCATCCCCGTGAAAACCTTCTGCCAACAGAAAGGGAGGTGGTTTGGCCAGAACTGGCCTGGGAAATATCCAGCAGTTGACTGGGGAGGAATGATCCATGGTTCCAGAGATTCGCGTTATCCCATCCAGCAGCAGAATATTCCAGTTTGAGCAGACGATGCCATCTCTCAGAACTGGATGCATTAAACGTGCCCTGGTTTCTTCTCACTAAGCACTTCTTAGTGCCTGATTAGATTTTCTGTGTGGCTGACCAGAGAAAAAAGTGGCTCTCTTAGTAGAATACTGAGGTTGAAGCTACCTTGCGTGCATGCTATGCACGCTAAGTCGCTTCAGTCGTGTCCGACTCTTTGCAACCTCATGGACTGTAGCCCGCCAGCCTCCTCTGTCCTCGGGATTCTCCAGGCAAGAACACTGTAGTGAGTAGGTGATGGTTCTCACCCTACACCGGTACACTGGTGTTCGAGTATTATAGTCTGTCTCTCTGACCTTGGTGGATATGCATCTGCCCCTGGACCCACCTCTGCCCTCAGGGAGCTGACAGATGGGGGGTGGTGTGGAGCAGCCTGGCTGGGGTGACCTTCTCAGGGTACAGCTGCCTTGTCCAGGGGCACCCACTCGGTATCACGGCTTTATATTTGCAGTGTGATCTTGGTTTAATCTGATGTTCTTTCTAGCTGGAGATTGTTGAATGTGGTAATAGATTTGTGTGTGTGTGTGGTTATCAGCATCGCTAGTTCAGGTGGATGTACTAGAAGGGGCCAGGAGGTGGCAGTAAAAGCTAGGCAGTCATTTGAGCAATTCCAAATAGACTGTGCTTTATTAGCCTAATTTCAGCCTCTCCTGGGCAAATTTACAAGGTCTGGAAGTGGGGATAGCGTGGATGGTACCCGGGCAATCCTGTGCACAGAGGAGCCTGGCCGTCTGCAGTCCATGGGGTCGCAAAAGAGTCAGATACAACTTAGTGATTAAATCACCACAACAAAAAGGGTGGTGGTGTTGCTGCTGGACCAGAGAGGTAGTCTTATCAAAGTGACCATTCTTATCCCATCATCACAGTGTCCATGAGTCTTCCCACTCTTAAGTTCTTTTCATGAAATTCTGTAAAATAATAATAAAAAATCTTAACATACTCTAATACTCAGATTTTTTGGTAGAACATGTGTATACAGCGTGTCGATCAGATTTCGCTGGATTTTAGCTGTGAGTGTCTCCTGGCCCCTTAGCTTCTAGAGAATGTGAACTTGACTTCTCATCTCATGGACTGAGCAGAGTCCAGTGCTCTTCTGAGACTTCCAGTTCATGGCCTCCCCTGTCTCTCGTCTCTTGCTTTGGTGGAGTCTGTTCTGTCTTTTATTCAATGTATTTATTTACTCAATAGTAGTGATCATTATCTACTCTGACAGCCATTTCGTGTATATTATTTTTTAATTTATTTTTAATTTCGTGGCTGCCCCGCACAACACGTGGGATCTTAGTTCCAGTTCCCCTACCCAGGGGTGGAATCTCCACCCGCTCACACTGGAAGCGTGGTATCTCAACTAGTGGACTGCTCGGGAGGTCCCAGGTTTGTTGTGTTAGGGATCATCTGCTGTCCCTGGGGTGCATTGCCTTCATTATCACTGGGTATGCAGTTCTTTTCCTTGGTTAGTGCATACAAGCGCGTGCAAACACACACAGTCAGACAGACGCATACACAGGCACCACCCCGCCCCCCACACCCTGAACTCAGATCTCTTCAGGTAAAGCTTTGGTGCATATTAGAGGATTTTAGTAATGGTTTGGCAGGAAGTCACACTGACAACTTGGAATGGACAGCTGGAGCTCCCTGGTTCCTCTGCCACGTCTGGAGCTCAGGCTGTGGTCCCAGCCATGCTGCTCCATCATTTTCTCCGCCCTCCTCCTCCTCTTTCTGCCCTTCTCCTCTCGGGAACAAAACGACGCCCCCCATTTTCGCATAGGCAGATCTTTCTGAAATAAAGCAGATCATCTCACTTCCTGCTTGATTTCTCTGGTCTTTTACTGTGCAGTGGACGACAGGATGAGATGGTTGGATGGCATCACGGACTCGATGGACATGGGTTTGGGTAAACTCCGGGAGTTGGTGATGGACAGGGAGGCCTGGCGTGCTGCGATTCATGGGGTCACAAAGAGTCAGACACGACTGAGTGACTGAACTGAACTGAACTGAACTGTGTTTCTTAGCTGACGGATGACCCTCTCTGATCGTGCCTCTCCTGTCCCTGAAGCTGCAGCACCATTCCTGCCAGTATTTCTCCTCCTGACATATTGGAACATTTAAAAAATTTTATTTTATTGAAATATAGTTGGGTTGCAGTGTTGTGATAATTCCTACTGTAGAGCACAGTGATTTGGTTATACGTTTGTATACATTCTTTTTCATACTCTTTACCGTTATGGTTTATTCCAGGATATTGAATATAGTTCCCTGTGCTGTACAGTAGGGTCTAGTTGTTTATCCATCCTATATATGATAGTTTGCATCTGCTAACCCCAAACTCCCAATCTATCCCTCATGCACACCCGTCCCCTCTTGGCAGCCGCAGGTCTGATCTCCACGTCTGTGAGTCTGTTTCTGTTTTGTAGATAGATTCATTTCTTGGACCATTACATATCCTCACGCTTTGCGCACGACATTTCTTGAGGCTTCCTTTATCTAACTAACTCCTCCCTCAAAACAGCTCACTTTCTGGACTACTTCCCCAATGACTTGGATTCCGATGATGGCTCCCTCCAGCCCCCATGACTGGGATGAATGACTTTTGATTAGGAGATTGAAGTTGAGTGTTCTCATCCCGAATTGTCACCAACTTTTAACTCTGGGCATATTATGAGAGTTGAGAAGGGCTCACTGATTGTGAAGTCTCATTTAAAGTGTGAACCTTCCTCAAATCAGGTTGTGGTCAATGAAAAAGTAATGGTCATTTCATTCAAGTCAGTTCAGCAAGGTTTCATTAAGCCTCCAGAAGGGAATTACTATCCACTCATTCATTCTCCAGATCTGCATTAGGCACATAGCGGATGCCAGCTACTGTGTAGGGGCTAGAGTACAGAGATGAAGTAGACGTGACCAGGGGCAATTGCATCTACGGTTTTCGAATTCGAGAGAAATGTCAGTGTTAGAGTTACGTGTTTGGGGTTCATAGTGAATGGGTGGCCATTAAAGCTGTGGGAGCAGATGATCCAAGGTGCGGGAAATACAGTCCATGTAAATCGCTGGGATGTTGGGCACAGCCTGCTTTTCAGATATTTCTTTTCCTGTGAAAGGAAAGGGGCCCAGAGTGAAACTTTTGTTTTCTGAAAGGTTAAAAGAAATCATTTTATATCTTTTATCATTGGTACCTTTTAAATCATGTTCACATACTCTTAAGGACTATCACAATAGCAGAGGGAACATACTATAATGATTGAACCTATAATCTAGAGGTTAAATAAACACATAGGTAAGATCTAAAACAATTCTCCTGAAATGTTAACAAATTTGATAATTACCTGAGGATTTACTATTTGAGGAGGCTTTGATAATTTGCAGTGACTCCTTACATTATGAAATAGAATGGTGTTAAGTTTTAGTAAGTCATTTGTAGCATGACTTAAATTTCTTTGTAATATATATATATTTTTCATTGAAGTACAGTTGATTTACAGTGTTGTGTTAGTTTCAAGTATATAGCAAAGTGATTCAGTTATATGCATATATATGTATATATTCTTTTTCAGATTTTTCCATTATATGTTATTTAAAGATTACAAGAAATTGATATATAGTTCTCTGTCCTGTTGTTTATCTATTTTATGTATATGTTAATCCCAAACTCCTAGTTTATCCCTTCACCCATTTTCCCTTTGGTAACCATAAGTTTGTTTTCCATGTCTATGGTCTTTCTGTTTTGTGTATAGATTTGTTTGTGTCATTTTTTTAAGATTCCACATATAAATGCTTTATATGGTATTTGTCTTCTGTCTGACTTAATTCACTTATATGATAATCTGTAAGTCCATCTACTTTGCTATAAATGGCATTATTTCATTCTTTTTTATGGCTGAGCAATATTCCATTGTGTATAGACACCGTATCTTTACCATTCATCTGTGGATGGCCACTTAGGTTGCTCTTCCACACCTTGGCTATTGTAACTCGGCTGTAGAGTAATGTGACTTTTTGAGGAGGTATTTATTTTACTAGAGCTCTTTGCAGAGAAACCTGGGGCTTCCTTTGAAGATGGAAGATGAGAACTTCCATCCTTTGGAACTTCCATTCATGTCCATCAAGTCAGTGATGCCATCCAACCATCTCATCCTCTGTCATCTACTTCTTCTTCTGCCTTCGATCTTTCCCAGCATCAGGGTCTTTTCCAATGAGTCAGTTTTTTGCATCAGGTGGCCAAAGTATTGGAGTTTCAGCTTCAGCATCAGTCCTTCCAATGAATATTCAGGACTGATTTCCTTTAGGATTGATTGGTTTGATCTCCTTGATTGTCCAAGGGACTCTCAAGAATCTTCTCCAACACCACAGTTCAAAAGCATCAATACTTCAGCACTCAGCTTTCTTTGTAGTCCAACTCTCATATCCATACATGACTACTGGAAAAACCATAGCTTTGACTAGATGGACCTTTGTCGGTAAAGTAATGTCTCTGCTTTTTAATATGCTGTCTAGGTTGGTCATAGCTTTTCTTCCAAGGAGCAAGCGTCTTTTAATTTCATGGAAGCAGTCAACATCTGCAGTGATTTTTGAGCCCGAGAAAATAAGGTCTGTCATTATTTCTATTGTTTCCCCATCTATCTGCCATGAAGTAATGGGACCAGATGCCATGATCTTAGTTTTCTGAACATTGAGCTTTAAGCCAACTTTTACACTCTCCTCTTTCACTTTCATCAAGAGGCTCTTTAGTTCCTCTTCACTTTCTGCTATAAGGGTGGTGTCATCTGCATATCTGAGGTTATTGATATTTCTCCTGGCAGTCTTAGTTCCAGCTTGTGCTTCATCCAGCCTGGCATTTCGTATGATATACTCTGCATATAAGTTAAATAAGCAGAGTGACAGTATACATCCTTGACGTACTCCTTTCCCAATTTGGAACCAGTCTGTTGTTTCATGTCCAGTTCTAACTGTTGCTTCTTGACCGGCATACAGATTTCTCAGGAGGCAGGTCAGGTGGTCTGGTATTCCCATCTCTTGAAGAATTTTCCAGAGTTTCTTGTGATCCACACAGTCAAGGGCTTTGGTGTAGTCAATAAAGCAGAAGTAGATATTTTTCTGGAACTCTCTTGCTTTTTTGATGATCCAGCGGATGTTGGCATTTTGATCTCTGGTTCCTCTGCCTTTTCTAAATCCAGCTTGAACATCTGGAAGTTCATAGTTCATGTACTGTTGAAGCCTGGCTTGGAGAATTTTGAACATTACTTTGCTAGCGTGTGAGATGAGTGCAATTGCGCTGTAGTTTAAGCATTCTTTGGGATTGCCTTTCTTTGGGATTGGAATGAAAACTGACCTTTTCCAGTCCTGTGGCCACTGCTGAGTTTTCCAAATTTGCTAGTATACTGAATGCAGCACTTTCACAGCATCATCTTTTAGGATTTGAAATAGCTCAACTGAAATTCCATCACCTCCACTAGCTTTGTTTGTAGTCATGCTTCCTAAGACCCACTTGATTTCGGACTCCAGGATGTCTGGCTGTAGGTGAATGATCACACCATCATGGTTATCTGGGTCATGAAGATCTTTTTTGTATAGTTCCTCTGTGTATTCTTGCCACCTCTTCTTAATATCTTCTGCTTCTGTTAGGTCCATACCATTTCTGTTCTTTATTGTGCCCATTTTGCATGAAATGTTCTCTTGGTATCTCTAATTTTCTTGAAGAGCTCTCTAGTCTTTCCCATTCTGTTGTTTTCCTCTCTTTCTTTGCACTGATCACTGAGGAAGGCTTTCTTATCTCTCCTTGCTATTCTTTGGAACTCTGTATTCAGATGCATATATCTTTCCTTTTGTGGCACAAGATTTTCCTTTGAAATTCCCTGCATATTCTCTCCTTGGATAACTTGGCCATGAGTGTCAGAATGAGTCTGGAATGTTACCTTTGAAGTTCTGTCATAGAAACAAGAGATTGAGCAAGAGAGGTGTCTTTTTTCTACACATGAAAATCAGAAAATAGGAGTGAACAGCAACAGAAATGTAACCTCACTTTCCCCAGGAAAATTGCTTTTGACAGTTTGATATATGTTTTTAAACATGGGGAAAGGGAGTAGGATGTGGATCTTCTAACTGAGAATTTCTCAAACGTGACCAGATGTAACCTCCCAGGACTTGTTCTGCATTCAGATTTCAGGGCTCTAACCCAAATCTACTGAACCACAATCTGAAAGGAGAGGCCTGGGAATTTCTGGGATTAACAGTTTTCTCACATGATTTTTTTGGACTGAATAAACTCAATAAATACTGTTATTGATGAAGATAGTGGCAGGGCATCTTATATGGAGACATGCTGCTTAGGCTGCCCGTTCCTAGTGATTCCAGGACTGATAAGCATGTTTGTTTTCTGCCTCATGTCATTCTGTCTCTTCTCCTTCTTATAATTGGCCCTCTCCATTTTTCCCCTTTCAGACTTTCTGTGCTCACAGGATAAGAAGGAGTTGGAATTGTGCTGGCGTTAGTCCCTTTTGTTTACTGTGCCCCACTAATGCATTTGGTTGGTGGGTGAAGAGAAAGTTGAATATTTCTGGCTAAAATTCAGGGTTCTAGTGGGGGCTCTTACTGCTTCTATTTTAAATTAGCTCATGCTTTGGAAAAATAAAAAGCATAGACATATAATTAACCCCTATATATTCATCACCCAGGTTCAATAATTATCAATTCATGGCCATTTTTCTTTCATCTGTATTCTCTCCCTTACTGTTTTGAAGCAAATCCCAGATGTTTTATCATTATACATAAACATCTCAGTAGTATCACTAAAAGATAGTAACTGAGATTTCCTTTTCTTTTGTTGTTTATTAAAAAGACTTTTTTTTTTTTAAATAGCGTTTTCAGGTATACAGCAAAATTGAGAGGAAAACACAGAGATTTCTCATATAACACCTGTTCCCCCAGCAGATCCACTATAAACATCCCCTATCAGAGAGGGTACATTAGCTACGATTGATGAACCTACAGTGATGCATCATTATCACCCTAAGTCCATAGTTTACAATAAGGGTTCATTCTTGGTGTTTTATATTCTAAGGGTTTGCACAAATATATGATGACATATATCCTCACTTTCTTTTGAACATCAGAATCTCATTAGAAGACAAAATATGGCAACATGAAACTATCCCTGAATTTGAGTTTAGGAGTTTAGGATCAAGAAGGGCAAAGCCAGTGGCTTACAGCTTTTCTTTAAAAGACCTCAAAAAGATCACATTTCTCAAATACATTATTGAATAGTGGTTCACCATGGTAAATCCAGGTATATGAGGTTATGGGGTTAAAAGAGAGCTTTGGCAAGGGGTTTGGCAGTGATTGAAGGGATGGTGTGGTGAAAACAATGGCAAATGAGTTGTTCCCACGTCATAGGTAAAGATACAATGGAGCTCTGTGGAATGTACATTAGAGTCTTTTTTAAACCTTAACTGTTCGCTGGTTGGACTTTAGAGACCCGTCTCATAGGCGCACACAGTCAGAGGGTTGTGTAGCTAAGTGTTTAAGCACCAGTTGTGCTTAAATAATGTCCGTGCACCTATCTAAATGCTAACAAAGCCATCCCTTGGCTTTTTCTCCTTCTACAACATCACAGTGAGGGAAGAGGGATCAGACAGTTGACATCTGACATCTGGCTTGAAAGTGGGGGATGCAAACATATGTCAAATGGCCTAAGAGTTTCTTCATTTTTTCACCCTTTGGAGGCATGAGATATTCCAAAGTTTGTGAAGATACACCAGAAAAAAATTAGTTTTTATAAATCCTCTCCTTGGACTAGAACCCTGAAGTTATTTGAAATTAATGCAGTGTGAACCTGAAGCTACACTGGGATTTACTACTGTGGGACTTTGTTCAATTACAGATGCTCCATGTGGTGTGAGGATAATTTCATGGTGCGTGCTTGCAGAATGGGCGAGATGCCTGCTCTGTGTGGTATCATAAAGGGTAGCAAGTTGCACCACAGTTATTTAAAACACTGACTATCCTTTGCCTTCCCTCTCCCTCCCAAATATTCCTCAGAATACTCTGATCTTTGTTGATCCCTACCTAACCCATTATTGTGCCCAGGTAGCTTAGTGTACAGATAACTTCTTGTATAACATAAGCATCTTTTTCTTTTAATCAAAGTTGATGTATGGAAACCTGAACTTGTTCGATACTTTGGGGAGGCAATTATTTGCTTCCTAAAGGGATTTTTTGACTCCTGGAGGGTTTGCAATAGAATAGTTTAATTAGTAGTCAATTTCCAATTCTTTTTGCACGTAGATTTTGCAGAGCACTTCTTTTGGGCAAAGTGAGTCACACTGAAGCATCAAAATTCAAACAGTAATACACACCTGGTCTCTACCTGCAAATTTGCTTTTCAGAGTTTTCAGGTCACTCAGCTCCATGTAAATTTCCCTCGTTTTCCCACATGACTTCATTAAATCTTACAGAGCTGTATGTGTGGTAGGACTTTGCTTTTGCTGAGTAGGTTCTTCTTCCCTCACAGGTTTTGGATGGAGAAGGGCTTTTGTAGACTTAAATTCTTAATTCAGTATATCTATTCTGTTGCATGGCAATAATCATTTTGCAAAGATTTTAAATTCATTTTACCATTTAAAAATGCTTCTAGAACACCTTGATATTTGTTTAAGATTTATTTTGATTTTGTGCTTTATTGTGTTCATAGGTTTTCCCCAAAGATGTTAACAATTTTACCGTTAAAGAGGACGGGCAGGGACTTCCCTGGTGGTCCAGTGGTTAAGAATCTGCCTTCCAATGCAGGGGGTACAGGTTTGATCCCCGATCAGGGAACTAAGATCCCACATGCCACGGGGCGACTAAGCCCGTGCGTCCCAACTACTGAGCCCTCACACCACAACTAGAGAGAAAGCCTCACGCCGTGGTGAAGATCTGGCATGCTGCAACTGTGACCCAATGAAGCCAAGACAAAACAACACAACAGCAAAAAGAGAATGGGCAAATAGGATTTGGTATTCTATCCAGATAACCTTTTTTTCCCCTAGCAACAAACCCTTTCTTTGAAGAGAGGCATTTTGGTGGTTTATACTCTAACAAGAGGAAAGTTTTGAAAACTAGATTTTGTGTTGCCTTATACGCCCAAAGATTAAGCATTTTGGAAGGTAAACTCTCTGAGTTTCTGAGTTAATAGCTACTTATTTTGATGCTAAGAGGATCAGGATCCTCAAACCTGTGAACCCAGACCTGCTCAGCACAGTGCATTTGCTTCTTGCATATCTTTGCTTCCAGTGTGCTCCCTGAGGCTGGCTTTTCTGAGGATCTTCAAAGCTCTGACTCGGTCTGTTTTGTTTTTGTTTTTTCTCCTGCTTAGAATATTTCCTTCAGCTCCTTGTAACAGCGCCCTTGTTATCCTGTCATCTGGTCTACCTCACATGGACTCTGCTCTGGGTCTACTTTCAGTTGTATGTGAGTCTAGTCCACGTGGTGACTTGGAGGCAGCAGATCCAGGTTCACGTTCTGACTCTGCTCTGACTCGTATTTGTGTGTGATCTTAGGCGAGTTTTGTAACCTTTTTTGCTGCTCAGTTTCCTATCTATGAAATGTGGGTCGTGATAATACCCATGCCCACCGAGAGGTATGTTGTGAGAATTAAAAATGATGATGCGTACTGCTTGACATATAGAAAGAGTGAGTACTTCGTAATCAGTAGCTGCTATTCTTATGCCAGAATGTATTCTCAAACTAGTTTGTTGGTAAACTTGCCCTGACAGTGAGGCTATATTTCACGTGCATACACACACTCACGTGTGAGCTATTTAAAAAGTCATTAAAATACAGTGAATGTGTGTTTATCCATCACTTAGTTTGGAAAGTCTTACCAACATAGCTGAAGCCCCCATGGAGATCCCTCCTGATTGCCTTTCCCTCCCTCCTTTTAAATGGTAACCACTGTCCTGAGTTGGGTGATTTTTGCACTCATGTGTTTCTTTACACGCTCACTGCATGTGTGACTTTATTTTAAAAATAGCTGTTGGTAATGAATACGGCCCCTGGGAGAGACCCTCAGTCATTTGGGGAGCCACACGTGGAGGGTGCGGGAGGTCCGATGGTCACTATCATAGGGGGAGCAGGAAGGGCAGAGCTCTGACTCACCCCCGTCAGCAGAGCGTAGGCCTTCGTCCCCTTGCTTGGCTGCTCCCCCTCCTGGAGTGAGGACCCACCTGAAGGCCTGGCCTCCCTGGCCTCTCCTGTATGTTGCTCAGAAAGAAATTGTGTGGCTGGAACGTTCCACCTTCAAGATGACTCTTGAATGACTTGAGTGTGTTCTTGCTTCATTTGTCACTCACTCGTTTGGCTCATCTCCTTTTGAGGGTTTGGGCTCTTTGATAACTGCTCCTGTAGCCTCCTTGACTGCTTTCTTGCCTTCTCCAGGCTCCTTGGGTTGGCATTACTTGCACTGAATACTCAGAATTTGCATTTCTAAGAAGCAGGATTCTGTGAACTGCTTTTGGGAGAGATGCGTTGGGACTACCCTCTTTTTTGAGCCTTGGAGGGTCAGTTGCTGGGTGTGGGTGGCCTTGTCATTCTCAAGTACAGCCAGTTATTTAATGCATATTATCACTGTAATATGAGCAGGGAATCTTGTTATACAAACCATGCCCAGGTAGGTAGATGAGAGGTGTTTACGTTAGTTAGAGATTCTGCTCAGGCTGGTGTCGTGGGTGAAGTCTGACCTCATTCAGTTCACTTCAGTCACTCAGTCGTGTCCGACTCTTTGGAACTCATTACTGGGTTCTAACTGGTTTCACCTGTAGCAGGTCAGTTATCCCTTGAGTCCAGGAGGTAAGACACTGGTGAGGGCTACAGGTTCAACTTGTAATTCTTAGGTTTAGGTTGAAACTACAGAATTAGCTGTAGTCATTTATTCCCAGAGCTCAGTGACCAGACATAATCGGAATTCCCCTTCTCTCCTTGGCCTCGGCAGGTTGGGCAAGGCTCACGGGCACTGCTGGCATCTCTCCCCAGCACGCTGTTCTTTTCTTCCTGACTTGAGTGCTTGCTCTTCTGGAGTTCCTGGAAATGATTCCTCAGTTTTGCTGCCCCATATCCTTCCCCATCAGTCACATTTATTAACTCGGTTTCCGCACCCCCAGTCCATCTCCCTGACAGAGAGCATTATAGAACCACTGCAAGGCAATAGCGATCTTTTTTTTTTTTTCCGACTATGTACTGAGTGATTCTATTGACATAAAAGACAAAAACAGGCAAAACTAGTGGATACTATGAGAAGCCAGGGCAGTAGTTGTCCTTGGAAGAGTGAAGTGACAGTTGCGAGAAGAGACTTCTCAGGCGCCAGTAACGTTATGTTTCTCGGAGGTCCTGGGCTACAGGATGTGTTCAGTTGGACAAGGTTCACTAAGCTGTGCGCTTACGCTTCATGAAATTGGCAGTAGCTCTCTTTTCTTCTGTGTCTCTGCGGGGACCTGTGAACATCACAGTCATTCTGACCACTGGTGTTTGTCATGGTCTGGGTGTGGGTTGGGAAAGAGTTTCCGGACAGGAGACGGAAGGAGAAGGAAATAAAGTTTATTAGAGTGAGAGACGCTGTTACAACAGCGGGCCAGCGTGAGGGAGAACCGATGTTGAACAGGCGTCCTTAGTCCACTTTTATAGCCAGGGTATAAATTAAGAAATTTATTCAAGAAAATTAGAGATACCAAAGGAACATTTCATGCAAAGATAGGCTCGATAAAGGACAGAAATGGTATGGACCTAACAGAAGCAGAAGATATTGACAAGAGGTGGCAAGAATACACAGAAGAACTGTACAAAAAAGATCTTCACGACCCAGATAATCACGATGGTGTGATCACTCACCTAGAGCCAGACATCCTGGAATGTGAAGTCAAGTAGGCCTTAGAAAGCATCACTAAGAACAAAGCTAGTGGAGGTGATGGAATTCCAGTTGAGCTATTTCAAATCCTGAAAGATGATGCTGTGAAAGTGCTGCACTCGATATGCCAGCAAATTTGGAAAACTCAGCAGTGGCCACAGGACTGGAAAAGGTCAGGTTTCGTTTCAATTCCAAAGAAAGGCAATGCCAAAGAATGCTCAAACTACCGCACAATTGCACTCATCTCACATGCTAGTAAAGTAATGCTCAAAATTCTCCAAGCCAGGCTTCAGCAGTACATGAACCGTGAACTTCCAGATGTTCAAGCTGGTTTTAGAAAAGGCAGAGGAACCAGAGATCAAATTGCCAATATCTGCTGGATCATCGAAAAAGCAAGAGAGTTCCAGAAAAACATCTATTTCTGCTTTATTGTCTATGCCAAAGCCTTTGACTGTGTGGATCACAATAAACTGTGGAAAATTCTGAAAGAGATGGGAATACCAGACCATCTGACCTGTCTCTTGAGAAACCTGTATGCGGGTCAGGAAGCAACAGTTAGAACTGGACATGGAACAACAGACTGGTTCCAAATAGGAAAAGGAGCCCGTCAAGGCTGTATATTGTCACCCTGCTTATTTAACTTATATGCAGAGTACATCATGAGAAACGCTGGGCTGGAAGAAACACAGGCTGGAATCAAGATTGCTGGGAGAAATATCAATAACCTCAGATATGCAGATGACACCACCCTTATGGCAGAAAGTGAAGAAGAACTAAAGAGCCTCCTGATGAAAGTGAAATAGGAGAGTGAAAAAGTTGGCTTAAAGCTCAATGTTCAGAAAACTAAAATCATGGCATCTGGTCCCATCACTTCATGGCAAATAGATGGGGAAACAGTGGAAACAGTGTCAGACGTTATTTTTTTGGGCTCCAAAATCACTGCTGATGGTGATTGCAGCCATGAAGTTAAAAGATGCTTACTCCTTGGAAGGAAGGTTATGGCCAACCTAGATAGCGTATTTAAAAGCAGAGACATTACTTTGCCAACAAAAGTCCGTCTAGTCAAGGCTATGGTTTTTCCAGTGGTCATGTATGGATGTGAGAGTTGGACGGTGAAGAAAGCTGAGCGCCGCAGAATTGATGCTTTTGAACTGTGGTGTTGGAGAAGACTCTTGAGAGTCCCTTGGACTGCAAGGAGATCCAAACAATCCATCCTAAAGGAGATCAATCCTGGGTGTTCATTAGAAGGACTGATGTTGAAGCTGAAACTCCAATACTTTGGCCACCTCATGCGAAGAGTTGACTCATTAGAAAAGACCCTAATGCTGGGTAGGATTGGGGGCGGGAGGAGAAGGGGATGACAGAGGATGAGATGGTTGGATGGCATCACTGACTCGATGGGCATGGGTTTGGGTAGACTCCGGGAGTTGGTGATGGACAGAGAGGCCTGGCGTGCTGCGATTCATGGGGTCGCAAAGAGACGGACACGACTGAGCGACTGAACTGAACTGATAACCAGGGTACAAGGAGTGGGATAGGGGTCTTGTGGGTCATTTGCTGATTGGATGAGGCACGTATACTGAGTGGGAGGGAAGAGTAAGGCAGATTTCTTCTCCCTGTGGGGTAGGAGGGGAGACAGGTCACACTGCTCAGGAGAACCTGAAATCGGTTAATAGTTACAACATGGGGGAAGGAAGGACGATAAGGGCCTGGTTTTTCCGTTCCTGTGTCCAAGGCCCTCCTGGGTTTTATCTGCTCTTTCGTCCTTGGGTCATCACGGTGTTGGCCTTCCCAGCACCTGAGCCTCCCTTCCTCCCAATGTTCCCAGCGTGGAGGGAAAAATCTTACAGCTATGTGATTCTACTTCCTCTATGTTGTGGTTCCTGGTCTGTGTTCTGGTTGGCTTTATCTTTGTACATCTAATACTTCACCCAGCTCTCATATATGAAAGGTTCTGTTTTTATTATTGCGGTAAGAACATTTAGCGTGAGAGCTACACTCTTATCCGTTTTTAAGTGTAAAATGCAGTATTGCTCACTGTAGGCATGCAGCCTTCTTATAAAGAACTTTATGCGAGAAGAAACGTTTATGAAATATCTAGGCCTTCTAATCTGAGCAGACAATCACAGAATAGTTCACAAAATCTAGAACAGGTTAGAGATGGGCAAGATGAAAGTGACTGGAGTCACTGGCTTTGGAGCAGAAACGGTCTAGGGGTGAGGGCAGGGCATGGACTGAGGCAGGAGCCCAGGACAGGTGGGAGCGGTGGGTCAGGGTGGCGCAAGCTGGTTGGGACAGATGCGACCATGTGACGGTGCCGAGACCACATGCCTCCTGAAAGGGAGGAAAGCTGGAGCCAGTGCCTTTCACCCACTGTGGGCATCCCAAGGACAGGGCTCAGACAGGCAAAGATGGCCCGTGGAGCCAAAGGGTGTCTCTCTCCAATCCTTGGCAAACCATGGCATAAGACATGACTTGATCCATTCTCTGGTTTGTGAAGACTTTTCACTAGGCAGATGCTAAATTATTCTTCAGGTCTGTAAGAGATCTAACAATTCAAAGGGGGATCTAGTACCACTGAGACCCTTTTGTTTACCCCCGGGAAGAGCTTCCAACCCTTAGCAACATTTGGTGGATCCGTGATTCTGTATTGAGCACCTGCTACTTAAAGGTCCTCATGTTCAGCCATGTGGGGATGGGCTTTGAGCATCTAGTCTGCTCGCAGACAATATGAGCAAGTTCAAAAATGCCCAGAAGGTAACATGCAATGCGTGTGTTGATGCCCCTTCCTCATGTATGCTACAGCTGATAGGATGCTAGATAGATAATAATGTCATAACTAGAAATTATGAAATAATTAAATGAAATAAATTTTTAAAATCTAAGGATTTATATAAAATCATCTTATATATTACAGGAAGAACAACTTACACACTTATAATAAAGATGAATAGAGAGAGTTTACTTTGGAAGCATGGCCTTTGGAGTGGGAGAGGTCACTGATTTTGGAAACAAGAGACCTGGGTTTTAAGATCCAGGGTTGATGACCTCTGATACTTGAGGAAGTCATACTTCTCATTAATGTTTGTTGTTTTAATCTGACGTACGGGAGTAGTACTTATGATCCAGGGTTGAGTAAAAATAGCAGTGGGATAATATATGTGAAAGTGCATGTATTTTTTCAGTCCATTGCTTCGCTCAGCCAATAGCCACTGATCCTGTCCACGCTGTGCCAGGCACTGCTTGGGACTAAGAGGCTGGAGGCAGAGAGGACAGCTGTGGGCCCTGCCCCATGGAGCTTATAGTGACCAGACAGAAAGCTGCCCCATGTTATGAACTTGCAAGAACGCATGTGACTGTTTTGGCTGGAACTTTTAGGAAAACTTTGTGAAATAATGGTGTTAGGTGGGTCCTTAAAGGTTACAGTTTCTGCAGACAAAATTGAGAGAGGAGGACTTCTAGGCAGAGGAATGACTGTGAGCAAAGAGAAAGTCAAGGGTGCAACTGGGTAAAATGAGTAGTTCCAGGAGGAAAAGTGAGTTGGGCCTGACTCATTTCCCCCCACCCCAACATGAGGTTCTCCAGCCTCTTGTTTGAGGACCAGAACTGGGAAGAAGGGGGGAAACCCACATAGGAGACAGTCACCAGCTGCTTTATATAAATTCAGATTATGTTGAGGTCGTATCACATGCAGAGAGAGTGCAGATGGCTGGGTAGGTAGGGTGTCAGTGGAGGAAGGGCTGAACACCAGAGAACCGCCACATTTGGGGCCTTTTCTTAATCTCCTTCTCCTAGAACTCTTTGTAGAATTAATCTCCTCCTATCTCAAAAGTCTGCTTTCTTTCTAGTTTTGAGGGAGAGAAAACCTCATTCTCTTTTGGTGTGAATTTTTTTTTTAAATTCCTGATTTCATTATTTGTTACTATTGTTGGCCGTGCTGGATCTTTGTTGCCGCATGGGGTTTTCTCTAGTTGTGACCAGTGGGGCCGCTCTCTAGCTGTGGTGCGTGGGCTTCTCATTGCAGTGGCTTCTCTTGCTGCAGAGCACAGGCTCTAGGCACACAGACTGCAGGAGTTGCGTCTCCCAGGCTCTGGAGCCCAGGCTCAATAGTTGTGGCCGCAGACTTAGTTGCCCTGCGGCATGTGGGATTCTCCTGGACCAGAGATCGAACCCATGTCTTCCTGCATTGGCAGGCAGATTCTTTACCACTGAGCCACCAGGGAAGCCCCCCTCATTCTCTTCTGGACAAGTTGAATTTGAGACCCTTCCAGTTGGAGGTGGCCCACGGGTGGTAGAATTCACCACACAGTCACTTAGAGGCAGTCACAAGCCGGGAGCTAGGACTTCTCTTTCTTTCTCCCCTTCCCAGCTTTGTTCTTGATGCTGGGAGATCCCATACCTGCAAAAGATTATTTTTTTAAAAAATAACTTTGTTTTTTCGTTTTTGGCCTTGCCATGCAGCTTATGAGATCTTAGCCATGCAGCTTATGAGATCTTAGTTCCTTGACCAGGGATTGAACCTGGGCTCTTGGCAGTGAAAGCATGGAGTCTTAACCACTGAACCACCAAGAAATTCCCATCACAGAGGATTCTTTTACTTGGTGGCAGGTCTGAATTTCAGTATGACTTAATCCTCAGGATACAGGAAAGGTTTTAGAATATCAGTCTGCCTCCCAGAAAAACTCTGATAACAAGGAGTTTTCATACGACAGGGTGAATTATCCATTTAGTTACTTTACACGGAAACATTTATTAAGCATTAGTTATAGTGGTGGTTTAGTTCTTAAGTAATGTCCAACTCTTTGCAACCCCATGGAATATATTCCACCAGGCTCCTCTGTCCATGGGATTCTCCAGTAAAGAATACTGGAGTGGGTTGCCATTTCCTTCTCCAGGGGATCTTCCTGACCCAGGGATTGAACCTGGGTCTCCTGCATGGCAGGTGGATTCTTTACCAACTGAGCCACCAGGGAAGCAAAAATGAAAGTGAAACTTGCTCAGTCCTGTCCAACTCTTTGTGACTCCGTGGACTATATAGTCCAAGGAGTTCTCCAGGCCAGAATACTGGAGTGGGTAGCTTTTTCGCTTCTGCAGTGGATCTTCCCAACCCAGGAATCAAAGCGGGGTCTCCTGCATTGCAGGCGGATTCTTTACCAACTGAGCTATCAGGGAAGCCCCCAAAGTGAAAGTGAATGAAAGTCACTCAGTTGTGTCCAACTCTTTGCAACCCCATGGACTATACAGTCTATGGAATTCTCCAGGCCAGAATACTGGAGTGGGTAGCCTTTCCCTTCTCCAGGGGATGTTCCCAACCCAGGGATCGAACCCAGGTCTCCTGCATTGTGGGCGGATTCTTTACCAGCTGAGCCACATGGGAAGGCCAGATATTAATTAGGTGCTGAGAATACAAGAGGCATAAGATGTAATTCCTGACCTTGAGAAGCTTATGGTCTCACAGGATGGGCACAGCTGTGGTCTGGTGTGATAATCATAAGGGGCTTCCCATTTGGCTCAGATGGTAGAGAATCTGCCTGCAATGCAGGAGACCTGGGTTCGATCCCTGGGTCAGGAAGATCCCCTGGAGAAGGGATAGGCTACCCACTGCAGTATTCTTGGGTTTCCTGGTGGCTCAGGTGGTAGAGAATCTGCCTGCAATGCAGGAGATTGGGTTCAATCCCTGGGTCGGGAAGATCCCCTGGAAAAGGGAATGGCAACCCACTCCAGAATTCTTGCCTGGAGAATTCCATGGACAGAGGAGCCTGGCTGGCTACCGTCCATGAGGGCAGCACAGACCACGAGAAGAAAGTTCGGTGAGCGCCTGGAGAGAATGAGCCATGCATCTTTCATAGGATGATGCAAATCAATAGCAAGGAGGCAGAATTGTTAAGCTCATGGGTATAAACACATTTTTTTTTCCTGAAAGACTAAACGATACACAAATTACAGTTATAGTGCTTTTACAACCACTATTCACATTTCTTTTTCTATGAGCTTATGAACCAGTTACTAAAATGTCAAGGAAAAAAAATAAGCCTTTTGTATCTTAATCTGTAAAAAATAATATCAGATAAATAGGGCACTTGTTGCATATTGATAAATATGTGGTTTCTTATGCTTTCCATCCGTATTGAGGAAAAAGTCCCCAATAGCCTTATCTTCAATTAGATCTAGCCATAGAATGCTATTAAACATCTGTACAAAATGAACCCTTTGCTCATAGCCCAGTTCGGTATGAAAGTACCAACAAACGGTGAAGATTGTATGCAAATGGTGATTCATAAAAATGTAGATTCAGCTATGGACTATAATTCATCTGCCTCATGTATAACAACTGTACAGAAATGTCAAATTAAATGCAGTATTTGAGACAAGGAACAGCCCTTTCTCCCTGATCTCACACCCTGTTAACAAGGAAAAGAAACATCTGATGCTTCATCCATAACAGACCCCTGGGTGGCCGTAACCTCCCCTAGCTTCAGGCTTCAGTAGATACAGTCTTCCATAGGTCCTTTGATGTCTTCAGTTCTTCAGCTGATCATTGTCAGCTCTGGAAGCTTTGTGCCTTTCAATTAGTCTTTCTTACTTATGTCCTGCCTTTTGGTAACTCTGGGATTTTTCTGACTAGAGCCTGGGGGTTCATATTGGAATGTTTTATAGTTTCCTTCACCACCATACTAGACAGTGGAGCTGATTTCTTCACCATCCAGTATATTCCTGTGCACCACCACCCCCAAATGCTTTTAAGATGGTGTTAGCACACATCTCCCACTTCTTGTGTATACACACAACACACGTATTCACACACACATACACACATCAGCTTTTCTCTTATCTCTTATCATACATCCAAGAAGGCTACCATATTATGGCAGCTCTTCCAACAAAGAAGACTGTAGTCTGGTTTCCAAAAAGAACCTGTTTGACAACTCCTGAGTGTGACTGACATGTAGTGGTTCCTGGGATTTTCTCCTTGCAGGACATGTAGCTTTTGAATTTGAACTGCTATTTACCTTTGCCCAAACTGTATGTTTGGGCTTCCAGGTAGCACTGGTGGGCAGAACCCACCTGCCAGTGCAGGAGACGTAAGAGACACGGGTTCAGTCTCTGGGTCAGGAAGATCCCCTGGAGGAGGGCACGGCAACCCACTCCAGTATTCTTGCCTGAGAAATCCCATGGACAGAGGAACCTGGTGGGCTACAGTCCATGGGGTTGCAAAGAGTTGGATATGACTGAAGTGACTTAGCATGCACATATGCACACTGTATATTTAGAAAATGGCTTATGTATTTTCTTCTGGCTCAGAGTTACTATTTACAGCCGCACATTCCATGGCAGTGATTGCCATGTAACATCAAGAGGACCAGGCAGTAGTATCTCCTGCTAGTATTTCTTTAAGGCTTAGTTATTTCCTTCAGGTTATCCCACGGATAGGTCGATCAGCCCCGTCATGATCGCTGGCCTGCATCATTTCCCTGCACACTGGCGAAGGTGAGTTTGGAGGCTGGACAGCATGTGGCCACAGGTCATCTACTTCAGGGTTTCCTCGGGCACTTTGTCCTTGTTCTTCTGGCTTCACCTCCTCACCCCACTGCTGAGGCCAGCAGCTTGCCCAGGTTGACAGTTCCCCACAGACTGATAGCTCAGGTCCCCGCCCTCCTCCCAGGGTGAAGAGGTGGGGGCAGCCGGCCCAGAAGACCACAGGAGGTATTGATCAGGGGAGCATCCTGAGCTTTAGCTGGAGACGCAGGTCCAGCTCTCAGAGGGGCAGGTGGACGCCCGTGGGAGCAGAGCGTGTGTCTCCGCCTCAGATCTCACCCTGTGCCCACGCTCAGTGTTCCTTTCCTTCCAGAAAGACACGATTCTGGCCAGGAAGACGTTGGTTCTTGCAGCTTGGGGCCCTCATCTTTTTTTTTTTTTTAAGTAGCTTTATTGTGATATAGTTCACATATCATACAGTTCATCCATTCAAAGTGTACAACTCATTGGCTTTTAGTATATCATGGATACACTATCCATCGGTGATATGGCAACTATCATCACCTTAATTTTTAGAACATTTTCATCACCTCAAAAATAAGCCCTAAAGACTTCTCTGGTGGTCCAGTGGCTAAGACTCCAAGCTCCCAAAGCAAGAGGGCCAGGTCAGGGAGCTAGATCCCACGTGCTGAAATTAAGAGTTGGCATGCTACAACTAAAGATCCCACCTGCCGCATCTAAGACCTGGTACAGCAAAATAAAAGGAAACCCTACTGTTTAGCTACCACCCCCCATAATTTCATTCCCCAGCCCCTCAGTGCTAAGGAACCAGTAATCACTTTTCTGTCTCTATTTCTGTCTTTCTTTTCCTCTTCTGGAGTTTCATATGAATGGAATCATACAATATGTGGTCTTTTGTGGCTCACTTAGCATGTTTTCAACATTCATGTTGCATCGTGAATCTTCATTATTTTTTAATGGCTGAATAATATTCTCCTGTATGACTCACTATGTTTTGTTTACCCATTTGTCCATCAGTGGACATTTGGGTTGTCCATCTTTTGGATGTTGTGAATTATGCTACTGTGCACATTTGGGTGCCAGTTGCTGTGTAGACATCTGTTTTCATTTCTTTTGGGTGTATACCCAAGAGTGGAGTTGCTGGGTCGTATGGTAACTGTGGGCTTCCCAGGCGGCACTAGTGGTAAAGATCCCATCTGCCAATCCAGCAGATGTAAGAGACGCGGGTTCCATCCCTGGGTGGGGAAGATCCCTTGGAGGAGAGCATGGCAACCCACTCTAGTAATCTTGCCTGGAGAATCCATGGAGAGAAGAGCCTGGTGGGCTACAGTCCATAGGGTCGTTAAGAGTTGGACATGACTGACGCGACTTAGCATGCATGCATGGTAACTGTATGTTTAATTATTTAAGAATTGCCAAATATTTTCTAAAGTGGCTGCCTCATTTTACTTTCCTGCCAACACACAGTGTATGACGGTTCCAATTTTTCCATATTTTTGCCACCGTTGTTGATCTGACTTTACACTTCTCGCCATCCTAGTGGGTGTGAATTCATGTGAGGTTTTGAAAGGACTGGGGAAGGATTTTTTCCTTTCTAATGGTTTTTAATGCCATGTGTGTGTGTATACACACACACACACACATATTTATGACTTCAAAGTGTGCCCTTTGCTAGCGTCTGTAAAAGCACAGCTGCTAAGGGGTCCTGTTGCTTGTCACAATAATAAAGCAGATTTCAGTATTGTTAATCCAAAAATCTCACTGCCCAGAACTGTCGTGGGAGACAGTGAAACGTGTGCATTGAGAGGAGGACGGGGAGTGAGTGGTCAGAGAGGCGGGAGCAGGCGGTGTGTCTCCTGGAACGAGCATCCTCCCCAGGAGACGGCTCCACTTCTTGTCACTGTGTCTGACGGGCCCTCTGTCTTTCAGGAGGACTGGCGCTGGCCCAAGTGCTCTTTTTCTACGTCAAGTACTTGGTGCTCTTTGGTGTCCCAGCTCTGCTCATGCGCTTGGATGGACTCACCCCGCCGCCCCTCCCTCGCTGTGTGAGCACCATGTTCAGTTTCACGGGGATGTGGAGGTCAGTGGCTCTGTTTGTTAAGGTCCTTCGGGGAGGTCTGGTGGGAGGAGCCACCATCCTTTCTCTGCCCTTCACTCAAGTCGCCTTTGGCACTTAGGTTTTTTAATCTAACAGGTGGACAATCCATATTTTCTGAACCTCTCAAACATATTGTCAGGCTATGAAAAATTGGGAGATAAAGTTTCTCACCCAGTCTGTGTAAAGATGCACAAAGGGCTGTGTCTAAAGTGGTCTCTTACTAACTTGGGACATAATATATATATTGATGATTTTATTGCTGTCTGTTTTTCTTGAAAATGACATCTTTGTATGTGGGACTGTAGATTAAAAAAATCGACTTAATTTTATTTTTATTCATTTTTAATACCAAAAATGTAAAAAAAAAAAAGTAGACTTAGTTAATAGTACAGAGCAGGCATTTACTAGCTCTCAGATCCAGAGCAACATACTTCAAATGTGAGTTTCAGTTTTTTTGTCTTTTACAGGGTAATAAAAATTATACTGGTACTGATAATAGTACATCTCTAAAAGTCATTTTAAAGATTAAAGAAGCTAATACATACATATAAAGCATCTGGCACACAGTAGGTGTCTACGAACGTTAGCTTTTATCCTTCTATTACTCCTGTACTCACGCACTTTGGATAGACGGGTGCTTCTTCTGAGTGTTCTTAGTCTTCTTGATTTAGCCCCATGGACATACAGTCGGCCTGGAGTCTCTGTTCTAAAAGATCCCTCGGCCCCCCCTGCCGTTTCTGGCTGTTGCTCTCCAGATGGGCTCACTTGCCACTGGGTTTTATTATCGCTTCCAGTGTGGAACCAGTGGCGGGCTGGCTCTTGCAATTGCCAGCCTAATGCAAGAACCTGAGGGTGGGGACTCGCACATCTGTGGGAGGCGGTATCTACTTAAACTGTACTCTTTAGAAGCCTCCGTTTGCACCCCCCGCATCCTGGCCCTGCTCAGAAAATCCATTCTGGCTCATCCAGTCTTATATTTCATTCCTGAGCTCAGTGAATATTGCTCTCTCTCATTGCTCTTGCAAAAGGGGGTAGCTAACAGGCAATATCCTAGTTTTCCATCATAATTTATTACAGGGACTGAACTGATCTAAGCCTCTGTGAACACAGCTTACTTTTGCTGCCATCTGCTTCTTTGGATTGCAAATACCATCTGATTATTGTAAAGAATGTAAGTAATTGCTCAGATTTGTCTTTAATTACTTCATTGAGTATTATAGGTTGCCCAGCTGTAATGACAAATTTAGGAAAAGGGCTCTCTCTAGCCAGGGGGCCAGGAAGTGATTTTGTTTGGAAGGTGAGCCTGATGGGAAGGCTGTGTTCATTTTGACCTGTCCATAAAAGTAATTTTCTGAATAAATGGGTTGGGACCTAAGCATGACCTGGGGGTATGTCATGAGTCCCTGTGGGCACCCAGCACGTTTCCTCGGCATCCTTGATGTGAATGCTTGCACTCAAGCATTTCTTGGGAAGCACGTTCTCCTAAAGAGCTTCTCCAGTGGTGGTTGGGATAATAAATAATCTTGACTCTTGGCAGCCATGCTGGCTCTAGGCTAATTAATTATTTTTTGTCCAAGATCCTCTGTTGTGTACAAACCACTGAGGCGCAGAAAACCTGTCTGCCAAGACCTTTGTCATTCTTGTTAGAAACTGGACTTGAATAGTGTGGACCCCAGGTTGTTGAAACCTTCTCTCCTCCGTCTTAGTTACTGTGGGCAAGAGAGTGATCATGAAAAGTTTCTCTGAGTGACTCCTTGGAGTGATGTGCTTCTGAAGCGAGCTGTATACAAGGGCATGTGCTGAACTGGCAAACACGGTCCTTCCTGGGAGTGACCTCAATGTGTGTCCTGGCTTCTTTCAGCTTGCATGGGTGTGGATTTCCCCCATCACATTTGCTTTAGCTTCTTAAGGGTTTTATGAGTTGACACTGGTATTTAGAGACACTCAGGGCTTCACTCTTGGTATATAATAACTATTTCACATGAAGTTGTTGAATTTAGGAAGGGAGATGAACTCTTTTTGAGGAATTTGATGCACAGTTTAAGGCTCAGAAGAAGTAATTTTTAACTGAAAAAAGAAGGAATAAAAATTATAGATTCTCCTTTGCACTCTTTCCTCCATTCTTAGTTTACCATGTTCATAGTCAGGATCTGGTCGCATAACCCTACAGTGGTCCTGGCCCCCATCTTCTCTGACTTTTCTCCATAAGAAGACATGTCAAGGGCAGATAAAAATTTGAATTTGTAGTTTCTATTTACATCTGTTATCTCTGGGCCATCACTGAGGCAGTGCTGCAGACTGGGCATTGCTCCAGCCCGTTCCTGGGTCTAGGTTCAAGTTGAATTGAGTCATGAGCAGCTGTGAAAGCTGGTGATGCAAATTATTCGGCTGCATTGTGGCCACCACTCATACAGTGACCCAAAGGGCATGGTGGATGGGAAGTGGAGGGAAGAGGTTTAAAAACCATCTCCAGAGATTGTTTAATGGCTACCTAAGCTTCTAGAAAATCCACACTGAATGAGGTTTAGAGCTGAGGATGAGAGATGGATTTTTAGCCCCCCATTTGGAAGGAGCCATACACATCTGAACACCGTGCTGATGGACTGCACTTTCTATCAGTCCACTTAGCAGTGAGAGAAGATGAAGCTGGCAGTGTACTGTAGCAGAGGAATCTGAGCTCTACATCACACAAGAGATGAAATTGGCCATCAGCTGAGAGATAATGTCCTTGACATGATAGTTCAAATTGATCATGAAAAATTGCTATTTGCAGAGACGGCTCAAACCTGAAAGTTAGGACCTGACTGACAGATTTATTGTACATATATTTTTCCTATTTGTTCTTCTGTTTTGTGTAATTCTTGCTCAAATACTTGTAGGCAGAACAAACCGCTAAGGGGTCTCTGTTTTCCCACTTGTGTGATTTTTCTGTGGCTGTACAGACATGAGAAATTGAGAATTTTCTGCTTAATTTTGGGGCTTCATGTTTTAATTTAGGTAGGCTGAGGTCTGTAATGAGCATTTTTTGCCAGAAGTCATTAAAGATGACACTGTGTGTCTGAGGTTCCAAATTAGAAATCTGATCATGTTCCTCTGATTTGATTTCTAGCTGTGGAAGCAAAGTGTGCAAAGTGATAGAATTTCCCTTGGTGGCTGGTGAGTTACAGGTCAATTTCAATTATCTCTGGAATTTCTCACAGCTTGCCCTCTGAATTTCCTAAATTATGATGCTCTCTGGTCTTCACAGGCAAACTCATCACTACTTATTCCAGAGGGATCTGGGTACTGTTGGTGGCTACTAGGCCTTAATATATGGGAACATTTTTGAGTTGGGATGGCAAGAACCCAAGCCCCCTTTTTCAGTGGGGCTTTGAGTTGGGCCTTTCAGTGGGTTAGTAGAAGAATTTAGGTCCCCATAGCTCAGTTGATAAAGAATCCGCCTGCAATGCAGGAGACCCTGGTTTGATTCCTGGGTCGGGAAGATCCCCTGGAGAAGGGATGGGCTACCCACTCCAGTATTCTTGGGCTTCCCTTGTGGCTCAACTCGTAAAGAATCCGCCTGCAGTGCGGGAGACCTGGGTTTGATCCCTGGGTTGGGAAGATTCCCTGGAGAAGGGAAAGGCTACCCACTCCAGTATTCTGGTCTGGAGAATTCCATGGACTATATAGTCCATGTGGTCACAAAGAGTCGGTCACGACTGAGGGAAAGTTCACATAAGCATCAGATAGAGAGTTGGTTCAGGCCTGCAGTGGATGATAAAACCAGCTACACCAACTACTGGCTTTGCTTGAGTCCTGCCTTTGAATCGTGTTTAACCTCAGGTTGCAGGGCAAGATGGCAAACACGGAGTTTGTGAAACACTACCTGCCAGCATGGCTGGGTGGAAAGCAGGGGAAGTGTGAACATAAAGGAGAAAAGATGCTTATTAACAGGTGCTGTTAATAAGGGCTCACTTTTTTTTGAAGGTAACATAGTAACTAAGTGCTTGCTATGCCAGGTACCAGCTGTGTGATTTGAGCAAATAATTAAAATTCTCCAGGTGAATCTTTTTGTTTCTAAAATAGAGATAAGAATAGCACTTGCTTCACAGCAGTGAGGTGAGGGATGATTAAGCCTGGGGTATAGTCGGTCCTCAGGAGGTGATAGCTTCTTAGTGTTTTGCACTGGAAAATGTAGCAAAGCCAGAGGTACCTGAGAGATAGGCAGGGCTGGGGAAGCAGCAGGCAGTGATGGAACTGGCTGGGGAGAGGCTCTGGTCCAGCTCCAAGCCTGAGATGTGACAGTTCAGAGATGCAGAATGTGGTGGACAAGAGACGGGCTCTGCCCTCAGTGGGTAGCTTGATCAAGTCACTTTTGCCTCAGTTTCCCCACCTGTTAAATGAGAGCCAGACTCTTTCACTAGGTGATGGCTATGATCCCTTGTAGTTCTGTATTAGCCCCACACTGGATGGATATGAGACCACTAGTATCCTGGTGCTGAAGTACTCCCAGCCCCCTCCCCCATATGTAGTTGGGCTCGTGATTTAACCTCCTTATGCTTGCATTTTCTGGGGTATTAAAATGGGGCAAACCATAGTGCCTGTCTCACTGGGGAAGTACAAGGATTAAGTGAGTTCATGTACTAAAGCAGTGAACACAAGCAGGCAGTGTGGACACTAACATATTAGCTAATAATCGTCATTGCAGACGTGAGAGTAATGGTGGCACTCTTTGTTTTCTAATTTCCGAGAAAACAAAGGCCTGGGAGGGGGAGTGGTTGAGGAGGTTGACGGTGATGGGGGGAGGGGTGATAATGTATGGAAGGTGTGGGTTTCAAAATGGAAGCGTGGAGGTCCCCAACATCTAGACCATTGCAACCTCCCTCTCACCCTTGCGGGAATTCTCTTTGCAAATAGTTTCCACTCCTGGGCATTTGCAGGAGTCTCTGGCGGCTTAGTTGTAAAGCATCTGCCTGCCAATGCAGGAGATGTTGGTTTGATTCCTGGGTGGTGAGGATCCCCTGGAGAAGGAAATGGCAACCCACTCCAGTATTCTCGCCTGGAGAATTCCATGGACAGAGGAGCCCAGTGGGCTACAGTCCACGGGGTCACAAAGAGACACAACTGAGCTATTAAACAACAACAGCTGGGCCTTTGCACTACCTCCTGCTTTGGGTACCTCTGTTAGTCTACCCTTCTCTCTGCTGAGTCCCATCTCCACAGACTCAGAAGACTTGTTTTCTTTCTTCTTATATTCATACTTCAGTCCCCTCACCTTTTTCTCCAAATACAGACGTCTGTAAATCAAAGCAGGAAGGGGACCTCAGGTTGAGGTAAATTTTAGGAACAGTCATTAGGTTTTACTTCCCGGATTTACTTTGACTTCAGAGACAGTTTCTCTGCTCTTCTCTCTGTTTTCTTCCTGTGCGGATGGTATTTTCAGTCCACATATTACTGAGAGACCCTCAGACTTTTTAGAGTAAGAAGAGCTTTGATGCAGGAAACTCCAGAGCATCTTCAGATGGCAGGCTTTCTTTGGTCACCAGTCACCAGAGCTCAGTCAGGGAGCCCGGTGCCTGCATTTGAATCCTGGCTCTGTTCCCTGTTACCTGACGACCCCTCTGTGCCTCAGCTTCCTTCTCTGGAAAGCAGAGATGTGACAATACTCACCTCTGGGAACGGACACCCGTGCTTGTCACAGCAGCAGCCGCAATCCATACAGTAGTTGTCTCTTTACTCGCTCACTCTCCAGCAGACGATAAGCTTTTGAGAGCAATGATCAAATCTTGCTTTGTTTCACATTATGTCCCCAGGTCCCTCCGGGGTATCCAGCCTGTAGGGGGCACTCAGGAAATATGTGCTTCTCTGTAATTTTGGACACTGGGTCTAAAGAGCCAGATTTTCAAATAGTTTGATCTGACGTCGGAATGGTTGCTCTGTGCCACCTGCCCTGACATGTCCTTGCTTAGGTGCATACGCGCACCATGGCCGCTGTTGGTACCCCGCCCTCTCAATCTCGCTGTTTTTCTCACTAAATATGTGTACATGGCGTGTCAAAATATTGTGTCTGCTTGCAGTTTTCCTGAGAGTGAATCTGCCGTGTGAGGAATGAGGGACGCATGCCTTTCTTACTTAATTACTATCGTTATTTTATCAGACATTGTGCCACATCCTTGATACCAGGTGAGGGAGAAAGGCTGCAAACTTATAGGAAGAAAAGAGATTCCATTCAGACGTGGATGTGAGAGAGGAGTTTGACAGCTGTTTGTCTTGGGAGATAGGATTTTTCTGAGGCAGGGGCTTACCATGGCAGATGAAGACTGGAAGTGGGACAGGGAGGGAAGTGCTTTGAAAACACGCCCTCACAGCGAATACAGTTGACCCCTGAACAGTGCAGGGGTTGGGGCACTGACCCTCCTGACGGTCGAAAGTCCATGTATAATTTATAGTCAGCCCTCTGTGATTCCGCATCCTTGGATTCAGTCACCCTCGGACCACGTGGGACTGCAGTATATACTAGTGAAAGAAATCGAGTATAAGTGGACCTGCACAGTTCAAACCTATGTTGTTCAAGGGTCAGCTGAGACAGTAGGAGTAATAATAATAGTATTAATAGCAGTAATGGCAGCTGCAGCAGCAAACTCTTAGTGCGTACATCATGCCAGGCACATTTCTAAGTGTTTTTATGTATTTATTTAATCCTCACAAAATGCGTATGGTGTATGTTCTATCATCCCCATCATTCACAAATGATGAAACTGATGGAATCACACAGCTTAAATCCTTCAATCACACCGCTGGTGAGTGGTGGAGCTGGGATTTGAACCCGAGCATGTGGCTGTAGCATCTGTGACCGTGGTCACTACCTTTCACTGTCTCCAGTGAGGTAGAGCTAGAGTGAGTCTGGAGTAAAAGGCTGTGTGGCAGGTTCTGGGACTCAGGGGTACCTGATGATGACAGTGACTTCTTTACTGACTCCCTGGGAGGGGAAGGACTCCAGATTCCTGCAGAGCCCTGCCTGATCTGGCCCCTGCTACTGGCTCTCATTCTCTGTATTTTGAGCACTTGCCATGTGACGGTCTAATGGGGAAGAGGATGTGAATTTAAAGACGAATAGAATTACATTGTGACAGATGCTGTGAAGGGGAGATCCCTGGTGCTCTTAAACCCGTGTAGAGGGATTTGTTCTCGTCAGAAAAGCTCCTTGGCTGAGATGTGGATTGACCCGAGATCTGAAGGTTGAGGAGAAGGGGAAAGAGTATTCCAGGAGGAGGGAACAGCATGTCCAAAGGCCCTGTGGTGGGAGAACATAGCAGTTCTCTGGCCTGAAGAAGGCCATCCCCCTGGACTCTGCAGGGGGTGAGATGTTGGGGCAGTCGGGCAGTGGTTGACCTCCATGCACCAAAGGGAAGAGGAGACAGGGAGCCGCCATTTAACCCTGGAAAACTGACTGAGGGACTGGTGTGGGGTCTCTGGGGCTTCTGCTTTTACGTTATGCTCCTCGTGTTGCAAACAGCAATCCAGAAACGGCTGTGGAGGTGGGGAGGGGGCTTCACCTGGCCTTTGTTTCTCCTGCATCGTCTCCTTCTTCTGTGTTTCCTGGCCCATGGCCCCCTTGCTGGCTGTCGTCCTGTGTTTCTTTATCTTATGCAGGCTGGGTCACGTCCTCTTTGCCAACAAGGATGGAAAATTGCCCCATATCTGCTGATCTTTAACTTTCTGGGCCCTCAGCATGATCTTATTGCTTTTTCACACGCTCCCTTCAGCAAACTAGTGTTGCTTTTTTGCCCCACCTCAGTTCTGAGGATTAAATTCAAAGTGCAACCTACTATTTCTCTGAAACGTTTATAGGTATTTTGATATTTCAGTTTTACATTTGTTTGTGGTCAAGTCTCTTATTCTTTTTCTGTATAGTTCCTACCTCTGGTGATAATCGAAGAAAGTCCCATTGACATTTATTTGTTTTTGTATAAGGGAAGAAGCCTTCATTTGGCGATCCACAAGCTACTGAAAGCGTTTTTCTGTAGATTCTCAGAAATCTGCTGTCTGTAGCCTCTTCATCATGTAGCACTGGACCTTGGCACATAGTAGGCCCTCAACATCTGATATTTCCTAAATGTAAGGTGATTCCCCCATGCCCCGCACTCCTTTAAAAGATAAAAGGGAAATTGGCTTATATGTGAAATGTGGGTCAAATTTCATTTATTCCCAATGGCTAACCTGCCATCCTGACGGCATTTATGGTGCATTTATATTAATAAAATGCTGCCTGTTCCCATGTAATCTATTGCCTATGTGGTACCTGAGGTTCTTTTTGGCATGCCACCCACAGCACGTCTTGATAATGTGAACATTTCTATCTTTTCTGTATCGAATGACTTACCATTAGAATCCAAGAAGGAATTTGTGTTTCTTTATTGGCTCTGGTGCAGAAAAGAGAAGAGGGTGTGAGTAAAGATAACAGCTCTTTCATTCCTCCTCATTAGAAGCTAAAAACCAGCAGACTAATCAGCCGTCATCACCACCACCACAACCACACAAAAAGAAAAACTGAAAGGACTTTCATTATTTCTGGAACAATAGAATAGAGAGAGGCTGTCCGCTTGCTTGCAGTGGGTGGGAAGGAGAGTGAAACTCTCATTGTGAACCGTCAGTGGTGTTTGTGCGAAAGCAAAGGATAAGGCTTGAATTTGGAGCCTCTGAGGACAAGAAAGGGGCTGAGTAGGCATCATCTGGGATGGGAGGATCATGCCCACGGGGGTCTGAGTCACTGAACCTCAGATTCTCATCCCGGGACCCCCTGGAGCTGTCCCTCCATTGCTTCTCCTCTCTGCCCATTTTGTACAATATAGTGTGTCCTGCCTATGGCCCGCGCTTGGGAGGAGTAGGACCAGCTTCCTTACTTATCAGTCGAGGGGAAGCCAGACTCTTGCTTCTTTGCCTTGAGTGAAGGTTGCTCCTGGCATCCCGGGTTGCCTCCCTCAGTGCGTGTTCCCTGGGAAAATTGGTCTAAACCGTGTCAGATTCCACATTACTATTGCTAGTGGACTGAGGAATAGGCCTCAAATGATAGTATGTATTGGAATCATTCACAGGGCTTGACAGAGTAGGAGCTCACATCTAGATTCTGTTTGAGTAATTTGGGGTAGGGCCCACGAATCTGAGTTTTGTCAAGCAACTAAGGAGCTTGTGTGGTGCACAGACTATACTGTGAGAAGCAGCCATCACCCTCAGCCTTAGGAAGGAGTTCAGGTTCTTGCAGAGTCCTTCCTGATCTGGCCCCTGCTACTGTCTTTCATTCTCTATATTTTGAGCACTTACCATGTGACAGTCTAATGGGGAAAAGGGATGTGAATTTAAAGACAAAGAGAACTGTGCTGTGACATGCTGTGAAGGGGAGATCCATGGTGCTCTTTAGAACCCGTATAGAGGGATTTGTTCTCATAACAGAAAGCTCCTCTGCTGAAATGTGGATTGACCTGAAATCTGAAGGTTGAGGAGGAGGGGAAACAATATTCCAGGAGGAGGGAATGGCATGTCCAAAGGCCCTATGGTAGGAGAACGTGGCAGTTCTCTGATGTGTGGCTGGTCTGCGGACAGCACATGTGTGGGGATCATTGGAGATGAGGTTGGGTCTAGGTGGCGTCTCTGACCAAGGATGACCTTGTTGGCTCAGGGAGGAGTTTAGAATTCAAACAAGGACTGAGATTTTAGGACTTGAGCACTTTCAGCCTGGTTGAAGAGGTTTGAACCTGTAAAGAGATAAAGAAGGATTGGCTAGAGAAGGTCAACTTCTCTTGCTAAATAAAAAAGGAAAACTAGAGAGCATATTTTATAAAGAAGAACAAAGAGTGTTTTGAGAAAAGAGGAAGTGGTCCCCAGAGCCCAGTGCTTCTGAGAGGTTGAGGGCGATAAAGCCTTTGGGGTTTGTCAACTGGAAATTATTACTAACTTTATCAAGAAATCTTGTTTCAGTGGAGTCAAGGGGCTGGAGGCTGGATATGAGGGGTTTCAGTGTGAGTCAGGAGGGAACCCTTATCTCCTTACAGTCCCTCCCTCAATTCCACATTCTGGCTCTGTTGGACTATTTGCTGCCCTCCAAGGCTGTCTGAATGCAGAGTTCCAAAGAATAGCAAGGAGAGATAAGAAAGCCTTTTTAAGTGAACAATGAAAAGAAATAGAGGGAAACAGCAGACTGGGAAAGACTAGAGATCTCTTCAAGAAAATTAGAGATGCCAAGGGAACATTTCATGCAAAGGTGGGCACAATAAAGGACAGAAACGGTAAGGACTTAACTGAAGCAGAAGGGATTAAGAAGGGTTGGCAAGAATACACAGAAGAACCATACAAAAAAGGTCTTAATGACCTGAATAACACAAAGGTATAGTCATTCACCTAGAGCCAGACATCCTGGAGTGTGAAGTCAAGTGGGCCTTAGGAAGCATTACTACAAACAAAGCTAGTGGAGGTGATGGAATTCCAGCTGAACTATTTCAAGTCCTAAAAGATGATGCTGTTGAAGTGCTGCACTCAATATGCCAGAAAATTTGGGAAACTCAGCAATGGCCACAGGACTGAAAAGGTTAGTTTTCATTCCAATCCCAAAGAAGGACAATGCCAAAGAATATTCAAACTACTGCACAATTGTGCTCATTTCACATGCTAGCAAGATAATGCTCAAAATCCTGCAAGCTAGGCTTCAACAGTACCTAAACTGAGGATTTCCAGATATACAAGCTGTATTTAGAAAAGGTAGAGGAATCAGAGATCAAATTGCCAACAGCTGAAGAGTCATAGAGAAAGCAAGGAAATTCCAGAAAAACGTCTACTTCTCCTTTATTAACTATAGTAAATTCTTTGACTGTGTGGATCACAACAAACTGTGGAAAATTCTTCAAGAGATGGGAATACCAGGCCACCTTACCTGCTTCCTGAGAAACCTGTAGGCATGTCAGGAAGCAACAGTTAGAATGAGGCATGGAACAATGGACTGGTTCCAAGTTGGGGAAGGAGTATGTCAAGGCTGTATGTTATCACCCTGCTTATTTAACTTATATGCAGAGTACATCATGCTAAATGCTGGTCTGGGTGAATCACAGTGTTGTCGATGGACATGAGTTTGAGCAAACTCCAGGAGATAGTGAAGGACAGGGAAACATGGTGTGTTGTAGTCCATGGGGTCGCAAAGAGATGGACACAGCTTAGCAACTGAACAACAACAACAATATTTATGTGTGTGCTAAGTCGCTTCAGTTGTGTCCATCTCTGTGCGACCCTATAGATTCTAGCCTGCCAGGCTCCTTTGTCTGTGGGATTCTCCAGGCAAGAATACTGGAATGGGTTGCCATGCCCTCCTCCAATGGATCTTCCTGACCTAGGGATCAAACCCACGTCTCTTTTGACTAATCTGCATTGGCAGTTGGGTCTTTACCAGTAGCGTCACCTGGGAGTGTACGTACATATGTGTATGTGTGTAAATGTGTATATATATATATATATATATATATATAATTATGCACATATACATATATATGTACACTCCCAGGTATATATATATATAAAATTATGCACGTATATAATTATAAAATATGTATATGTGTATATGTATATGTGTCAGGTAGGGCTTTGTAAGCTATTATGCATTTTATCTGAGTTAGATAGTTTACTATTCAGGATTCTCCAGAGAAACAGAACCAGTAATATATGTAATTGATCCTTGAACTGTGAGGTCTGTTAATACACATATGGTTTTCAATAGTAAATACTACAGTTGTAGTAAATACTACACTATCAATAGTAAATATTACACTGTCCACAGTCGGTTGAATTCATGGATTTGGAGGGCAAACTCTAAGCTATATGTGCATTTTTGTCTGCAGTGGGTCAGAGCCCCTACCCCCACAGTGTTCAAAGGTCAACTGTATATATGGGGAGATTTTTTTTAGGAACTGGCTCATGTGACTGTGGAGGCTCAGAAGCCTCACTGTCTGCCATCTGCATGCTGGAGGCCCAGGAAAGCTGGTGGTACGATTTAGTCTGAGTCCAAAGGCCTGCTAACCAGGAGAACTAATGGTGTAAGTCCTGGTCCGAAGGCCTGAGAATCCAGGGCTGATGTAAGAAGTTCTGAGAATCAGTGGTGTCTGTGTCCAAGGGCAAGAGGAGATGTATGTCTCAGCTCCAGGAGACAGCAGATTCCCCCTTCCTCTGCATTTTTGTCCCATTCAGAGCCTCCATGGGTTGGGTGATGCTCCCCACCCCCCTCGCTCGCCATTGGTGAGGTTTGTTGTCGTCGTTCAGTCGCTCAGTCGTGTCCGACTCTTTGCGACCCCATGGACTGCAGCACGCCAGGCTTCTCTGTCCTTCACCATTTCCCAGAGCTTGCTTAAGCTCATGTCCATTGAGTTGATGATGCCATCCAACCATCTCATCCTCTGAGGGTGTATCTTCTTTACTCAGTTTACTGATTCAAATGCTAATCTCTTTTGGAAACACTCTCAGGAACACACCCTGAAATAACGTCTTACCAGCCATCTAGGCATCCTTTAACTCAGCCACGTTGACACAAAGTGAACCATCACTGATGGGCAGACATGGAAAGGATTTGAGCTGGAAGTAACACTGTGCCATGTTAGGAGACTAGTCCTTAGGGGTCAGGGCAGGAACAGCGAGCAGATAAGAGGATATGGTAGTCACCCAGAGCCAGGCCTTGTCGTTGTGATGCTCACAGCTTACTTTCCAGCCCCTCCCCTGCCCCTAAACCACTCCCAGTTTACAAAGGGAGCACAGCCTCAGGAGGAACTGAGAGAGAGCTGAGCTGCAGGACTGCTGTACGCAGTGGTATGGGTGCCCATCTAAGGGTGGGCTCCAGGTTGAAATTGAACTAATTGAAGCTTTAGTTTCTGTGAAGCAGTTTGGCAATCTGCACTGTTAGGCTTGCACATTCAAATTATTTTAAATCCAGGGTGCCAAGTAATTAGATAGAAAAGGACTCACTTCATTGTTTTTCTTAATGGAAGGTATTCTTACTCTTTTGACTTAACTTTTCACAGCCACGATCACAGCCCTTGAGAACCACATCTCATTGCCCTTGACAGGGAAGGGGAACGTGGCCAGACAGATTGCCTGCGTGGAGGTATTTGCAGCCAGAGTAGAGCATAGAAAGAATTCGTGTCACGTTGCTGCAATGCTCACATGAATACAGAGAAGACTTTGGGTTATGCATTATTAATAGCACGCGCTGCCTTGTATACAACTGAAGTGTGAACCTGTTAGCATTTCAGGTTGATGCCTCTTTTAGATTTAATTAGGTTTCAGGCTTCAATCGATTTATTAAATGAATTTCTCACTGCTTAAAAGGTGTAATATGTTCACGACAGTAGCTTTTCGTCACTCTCTCCTCATTTCCTCATGCACTCAAGCAGATCTTGACTTGCCATCTTGGATTTAGAGCCCGGGGTTATTTTCCAAAGATACCGTGTTTTTTGTGGAGCCTCCACGTTGTCCGACGAGAATGCACCTCTTGTAGATTTACCACCTGTTAATTTAACTAATGCACAAATAATAGCACTGTTTTCTGTCTTGGTGGCCATTTGTCACTGTGAGTCTTCCTACTGTTATTTTGGCACCGAGTCCACGGACCTCTATTTCAACTCCTATGAGAAAAGCATTGAGACTGTTCAAATAGTGGAAAATTAAATGTAATGAATCAAACCATATTAGTGATTCTCAAGATGGGCTGGAGAACTAGACCATAAAATGCAGTCATTTACACTGATGGTCCACATTTATTTGAAAGAGTACAATGAATGCCTCTCTGAGCCTCTGGAGGGTCCTAACCCCATTGTTAGTATTGCCTGCCTGCCTGAATTTAAGTCAGCTATTGGGCCACTGAGCGGCAACTGCCTCATCTCTGAAGTAGGGCTCCTGATACTTTAGCATCCTAAGTCAGGGAGGGGTCTGCTTGATTTCTAACTGTTCCTTCCAGCTTTTTGGCTTCCTTGGTGGCTCAGTGGTAAAGAATTCGCCTGCCAATGCAGGAGACCTGACTTTGATCCCTGGGTTGGGAAGATCCCCTGGAGAAGGGAAAGGCTACCCATTCCAGTATTCTGGCCTGGAGAATTCTATGGACTGTATAGTCCATGGGGTTGCAAAGAGTCGGACACGACTGAGCCACTTTCACTTTCACTTCCATCTTTAGGTTTTGTATGTGTGTGTATGTGTACACGTATCTTGGTATGGGGGAAGGGGAAATGGTGTAAAAAAGAGATAAGTTTCTGGTTGTGTTTAATAACTATGATCTAGACAAATAATGTCTATAATACAAAGTAGAAGAAGTAATGTATTTTAGATTTCTAACAAACTAGGACTTCAGCTCCCAGAAGAAATTTGTTTGTATCACGTGTACATCTGTATCTTCAAATGTATTGCATTTTGAAAGTTCAGTTGGAAAGGGGATTAAGACACAGCAACCAAAGTAGGATAAGTATAAATACGCATTTCTGTAGTATAAATCTATTTCTGTAGTATAAAGATAAATCCCTTTTTATCACAGAGCAAAAGTCGTGTTCAGAATGCTGTGAATTCACAATACAGAAAAAAAAATGAGTAAAGAAGTAAAGCCCAGAGGCAAAATGGGATTGTGGCTGATTGGCAGGCTCATCTTTGAAGAGAGGGCTAAGTTTATTTATTTTTTTGCAAGACTCAGCATGGGGGATAGGTTATATAAGAGGTCTGTGAATTAAAAAAAAAAAACTTCTGATTTTCCACCTTTGTATTGTTCATATAGGAATGATAAAGCCTATCATTAACTCTACTCCTGATGTCTTCCAGAGGAGACAGTCAAGTGCTGGGCTGCCATGGAGTTGTGGTTGTAGGGTTTCCTATGATCTGGAAGATTTCCACAGCCCTTCTGTCTTTTATGACTTTGAAGAGTTTCATTCTCCCTGATTTCATAGGACATTCCCCATTTTGAGTTTGTCTGCTGTTTCCTTGTGCCTAGATTTAGATTGTATCCGATTTAGACATCACGTGTGGAGACAGATCATCTGCAGCTGTGTCACTGGTAATGTTAGTTTCGTTCATCCTGGAAGGGTAGACTGAACACGTCAGTAGATAATGATTAATATCCTGTATGTTGTTGTTTAGTCGCTAAGTCGTGTCGGACTCTTTTGCGACCCCATGGACTGTAGCCCGCCAGGCTTCTATGTCCATAGGATTTCCCAGGCAAGAATACTGGAGTGAGTAGCCATTTTCTCCTCCAGGGAGTCTTCCCAACCTAGGGATCAAACCTGCGTCTCCGTCATTGGCAGGAGGGTTCTTTACCCCTGAGCCACCAGGGAAGCCACAACCTACTGTATAGTTACTACCGTGTGCCTGCTAAATCGTTTCAGTCTTGCCCAGCTCTTTGCCACCCTATGGACTGTAGCTGGTTTGGCTCCTCTGTCCATGGGATTCTCCAGGCCAGATTACTGGAGTGGGTTGCCATGCCCTCTTCCAGGGGATTTCCAGACCCAGGGATTGAACCAGTGTCTCTTGCTTTGGCAGGCAGGCTCTTTACCACTGGCACTACCTGGAAAATGAAGTTACTACTGCAGTTACTACTTTTTTTTGCCCTTGTAACTCATACGCATTCTGTAGGAGACACGTTAGTATCATACCAAAATATTCGGCTATTCTTCAAGACTTCCCCCCAGATTTAGCATTATGTATGATCCTTTCCCAAGCCAGTCTTTACATGGTGGTTGTAAAAAGATGATTTTCCAACTTTGGCACTTACTAGTTGGCATTTGGCCTTCTGTTGGAAACGGCAGCCTCTCCCCCATTTGTTTAACTCACTATTATCTGTATGCTTGCACCACTTTCTTTTTCCAGAGGTTTATAATTTATTACTGTACTTAATTTTTTAGTGCTCACGTTGTCGCAGTCTTAGCTGGTGGGGGCCCCATCCACCTGCCATGGACATGCTCAAATGGTTGGGCAGGATACTTCCTATGTGCAAACCCTGCTCGCCATCACCTCGCCCTCTGTGGTCCCAGAAGTGTCTACAGATAAGTCCAGGGACATGGCTGACTGTATGCAGAGTATTACTAAGGTGAGGTTTGTCGGGTCTCTTCCCTCTTTACTGGACCCAAACTTGAACCTCAGCATCTTACCTCAGGTCTGGTGGCTTTGAGAAGAACAGGGAGGGAAGCAGGTATGTGAGATGTGAGTGAGGAAGGAGAGTGAAGAAAGGCTGGAGCTCCTCCATGCATGAGGGGACTCAGGACGTGGATGAGAGTGGGAATGAGGGACACACCTATGTGCCTGACCGTTAACGCAGGAACTCCTCCCCGTCGTACACGAGGCAGTCAGGGTCTTGGAAGATGACCATTCTGAGACTAGTTCTCATAGACTTCTTCACCAGTCGCCTCTGCTCAGAGCTATGACCTCATCCTTGCGATCACAGATGTTTAAGAACTGGGCTTGTTTAATCACTTCCTTGGGTGCCCCGACCCGAACTGACATGTGGATATCTCCCACCAGCCACTCTTCACGTCCCAGGCCCACTTGGTCCATGAGATCCAGGGCTGCATGCCTTGTGTTGTTTTGTGTTTCTGGGGGCATCTCATAAACTGTGATATTGGGCCTTAGTTTCTTTTAATGCTGCAAGAGGGAATAGAATTATGATCTTCAGAATCCTCCCCAGCCTTAAAATTCTCTAATTCTGAAAACTGAGGTAGGAATTTTATATGCTTGAATTGATATTGTCACATATTTGTCCTCCCCCCTCAGCCCTACAGATTCTGCTCTTGGGTCAAGCAAAAGAGGCACTTCACAAGGTTACCTTCTTTCATAATGTCTTATTCTCCAAATTATCCCTGATGATAGAAGTATAATCAGGATGTTAGTTAATGCATTTGCAAGCTGTAACGTAGATATGCATAAGCACAAAGTATTCTCGTAAGAAGGGAAACGGATTTCTGTAACAGTCTGTGAAAGGGCACATTTCTGAACTCCTCTGAAGGCTACATTAAGTTAACACTTACCGTAATGAAGCCACTCCAATCAGCTTCTCATTTCTTCTTCGCTCATTTTGAAGGATTGTTCTGGAGATGCTGAAAGTGCTATTCACATTATTAATAATCAGAGCTTTTGTCTAGAGATTGGGTGCTCTTCTAGGTTCTCTGACCATCTGAAGCCCTGTGTCCTGATCTGCTACATGATGGCAGGACCGGCAGAGGGTGTGACCATTCAGGGGACAGTCAGGGTCCACCCACAGACCTCCAGTGTGGGAGAGGAACGGCGGTGTATCAGTGTCATACACCCATATATCACACCTGCTTCTGAGGCAGTTAAGGATAGCGGATTTGTCCCAGTACTCTTTCTGTAGTTTGTGTACTTAAGAAGTTAGGGACTTCTGCAAACTCAAGAGTCAAGAGTATCCAGCTCAGGAGGCAGTGTCATCTAAGAGCAAGCCTCTCAGTTCTCTTCTCATTGGCGTCAGTGACAAGACAGCAAGTGTCCCCTCCTCCACATCATTAAATGCTGCACATGCTGCTGGCCTAAAGGAAACCTTGATTTGCTCTTCATACTGTGGCTTTGAAAACCTCATCAACTCTTTTTCAAAAGAAGGGGAAAACCTGCCTCTGAAGAAGATGAAAAGAAGGAATAACAAAGCCCCCCAGTCCCTCTCAACCGAAAGCCATGTAATTAGTTTACATTGTTTTCATTGACTATGCTTCATGCCTGTGATGGGATTTTTCAGGTTTCACTCCCAAGAAGTCCCGATCTTGGGGCAAGGAGTAGGAGAAGTCAGAACAGAATGGAGGCTGCCGTGCATCTGAGTGGCTATAGGAGAGCCTGAGCCTCTGCCAGATGGCAGCGCAGCAGGTGTGGATGGCAGGAGGAGCTCAGGACCAAGGATGAGAGCACCGGGGTTTGCAGAACTGGGAGGATGTGGTACTGGCTACGTATGCCCAGGATCAGTGTAGACTCAAAAATAATGGAAAGCAACCAAGAAGGCTTTTTCCCAATGGAAGAAGGTAGATGTGGTTTCCTGCAGAGCCACACAACACCTCTTTGAGTTTCTTCCTGGACTTCAAAGGGAGTGATCTGTGGGGCATCCAGGGGAAGACAGGGATCGGGTGTTCCGAAGGAAGGTTTGTGGAGGTTGCTGCGGAGCACCGTCCTCCTCCACGCTTGTTTCAACAACCGGGAAGGATGGATGTGTTTCATTGTGATGAGATGCAAGGGATGGATAGTGAACAGTTTGGAACAGGGGTCCAGAGTTGCTAGAGAAAGGAACATTGTAGGAGCTCATAATCCAGAGGGACACCTGTAAAAGTCACCTGGCTCTTCCTTCCTTTCTCCTGGCCTTCCTCTAAACCTTCTGTGTCAATTGCCTCATCTCCTTCAGGTCTTGACTCAAGGGTCATCTTCAAAGTGAGACTCGCCCTGACCATTCCCGCCCATCTCCCTTACCTGCCTTTACTCTTTCTGTTTGCTCCAGTATTCACCCACCCCTAACATGCTATAGTTACCTGTAATGTGTATTGATTATTGTGTCTCTCTCCTTGATGAAACAGAAGTTCCATGTTTGTCTATGTTGTTCACCGATGCCTTCCATGAGCCCAAGCAATGCCTGGCACCTAGTAGGTGTTCATTTATTACTTGCTCAATGGGTGAATGAAATGACTAAGATGGAAAACATTCACGGAGGGTCAAGAAGCCAAATAAGATCCTGGTTTGTGTTGTTTAGTTGCTCAGTTGTGTCTCAGTCTTTGCAACCCTGTGGACTGTAGCCCGCCAGGCTCCTCTGTCCATGGGATTATCCAGGCAAGAACACTGGAGTGGGTTGCCATTTCCTTCTCCAGGGGATCTTCCTGACGCAGAGATCAAACCCTCGTCTCCTGCAGTGGAGGCAGATTCTTTACTACTGAGCCATTCAGGAAGCCCAAGGATCCTGGAGGAATACCGTTATCAAGATGGGTGTAAGACTGGTATAAGAAGGAAAGGGAATTTCCATAACCAAAGATGGACAACAGAAGCAATGCTTTCATGAATGGTTTACCATAAATTCTAGCAACTGTTTTCCACCAGTCTCTTTGATTTAAAAAAGGCATTACTTTGTTTTATTCATTTCTGGTACAACTGAACTTGAATATAAGTTATTTCTTTCAAATATGACAGTTTTGCAAAAAGGTTGTGTTACTGCTGAAAATAGTTTTCTGCTGGCCCTAAAAAGCCAAATGGAGGAAGTGGGGAGGTTGGTGAAGCTGGAGGGAAGGTAGTGGAGGAGCAGAGAAGAAACCCAGGTCTGGGGCTGCGCTGGGATTCTTTAGAAGGAGCCACCGAGGAGTTGCTTGGAGGCCCTGTCAATTTAACTACATAATTGCTCTCCATAATTAAATACAGACTTGTTGTCTAAACACTGATTAAAGTCTTCATGAGAGGGAAGCAGGCCTAATTTGAGGATCTTATTTTGTGCTCCTTGACTGGTGTTTATAATTGTCCCCATAACATTATTTCATTTGTTCTCAGCCTCCTCAAGTTTTTTTGTTTTGTTTTGTGTTTTTGGCCGTTCTTCCTTACCAGGGTCTGTTTTTGTGATGTTCTTTGTCTGCTCTAGAGCAGTTGGTGTTCAGTATAGTCCTGGTGACGATCAGCTGCTGTGTTTCATTCAGTTTATTTGGAGCTTGTAAAGCTGAGGTTATAGATCAGGTGCCCTACACACTGACTAATCTGAAAAGTCCAGAAGACTGCCTCTGACCCTACTAATCAGAGCACACACCTCTCGAATGCATGCCTTGAGTTAAAGAGGGGCTCAGTGGAAAGTTCTGGATGCCTATCCCACTTGAGGGGCTTCCCAGGTGGCTATCCCACTCCCAAGTATCTGCCCCCACTGGTTTGTAGTGCTCCCTTTGGGAAGGTCATTACGTCACACACTGTTACTACAATGAACTGAGTGGGCTCATCTGTAGGAGACATAGTCCTGAAACATTTTTCCACGTCCTAACATAAAGCTACTAACCACTAACCACTGAGATACAAGGAAACAAAGAATCTTATGAGCCCATTTTATTTATTTATATTTTTAAAAATTTTATTGCAGTTGATTTACACTGTTGTGTTCCTTTCTGCTGTACAGCAAAGTGACTCAGTTGTGCACGTGTATGTTGTCATGCTGTTTTCCACTATGGTTTGTTACAGGGTGTTGAATATAGTTCCCTGTGCTGTACAGTGGGACCTTGTTTATCCATCCTGTATATACTAGTTTGCATCTGTTAATCCCAAACTCCAAGTCCTTCTCTCCTCCTCCCTATCTCCCCCTTGGCAACCACAAGTCTGTTCCTTATGAACCTATTTTAGAAAGAACAGTAACTTGACAAAAGTCCATGATGTATCTGAAACACACCATTCTGAGATCTGGTAATCGGTCAAGAGGCCCCTAAGTCAGCCCAGGTTTGGCATCTGAGCTTGGCTCCCTGAAGTCTGATAAGGAAGCTGACTCTGGGCTCAGGGACTATCAGGCCTTCAAGTTACACTGGGCCTCAATGACGTGATGAGCCAAGTAATGTTTTAGAAGAAGGGGAGACAAACAGATTTGTTAAATTAGAAGAGAAGTAGACTTTAACATGGAGAAGGCAATGACAGCCCATTCCAGTGTTCTTGCCTGGAGAAGCCCAGGGATGGCGGAGCCTGGTGGGCTGCCATCTACGGGGTCACACAGAGTCAGACTGAAGCAACTTAGCAGCAGCAGCAGCAGACTTTAACATATTCTAAAGAATGAAAAATGGTAAAGAATCTGTCTGCAGTGCAGGAAACTTGCAGGAGACATGGGTTTGATTTCTTGGTCAGGAAGATCCCCTGGAGAAGGAAACGGCAACGCACTCCAGTATAGTTGCCTGGGAGATCCCATGGACAGAGGAGCCTGGTGGGCTACAGTCCATGGGGTCACAAAAAGTTGGACATGACTGAGCAACTAAACAGCAACAATAACAACAGCAAAGAAAGAAAAACGTATCTCTGAGCATCTCAGAGAAATTTCAGTCACCTGCCGATACTCTACCAAAAGTAAGGACCACAAATTTAAGTGACTAAGATGTGTCTTTACTGATTTTCTTGAACCATCTTCATTTGGCCTTGACACACCCTTACTTAGTCTTGGCTCCCAGGAGAATTCTCTAGAAGGGATCCCCTCTGGTCATGAAAAATGAGACTCAAATACCAAATCTGAGAATGTTTATGTTCACCCAAGAGGTGGTATTCTAGCTGAATCAGATGCCTCATAAAAGTTCCCGGGTTTGACATGCCTCCGTGTCCTCAGGCAAAAGTCTGCAATGAGATTATTAGTCAGAACTAACGTTCTCACAAAAAGAATGAAACAGGGCCCACAGACCTGATGGTGGCATTCTCCTAGAAATTGAAGTTGAGGTCTGTGGCATTTAACCTGGGCGTCATGTTTTAATTTTTGTGAAGTTCAAGCTCAGAAATAGGGAACGATGGTGAAGACGTTGATCTCCTAAGAAAAACATTCCACAGGAGAGATTTTTACTTTCGATTTAGAAGAATACTTAAATTTGTTCACACCAGAGACATAAACAAAACAAAAGCACATTGCAAGGAGCACCGGGCAAAACCCAGAGGTTCCCTAAAGAAAAAGTTGAAAAGAGCCAACGTGTGTTTAAGTTTCTTCATTATGTAACCGTCTCATGTAACCTGCCCAAAGACACCAGTTTTTAATGAGGTTAAATGAAGCCCTTGGTTGGAAGTGGGAAGCGATGGAAGAGGGTGTTTTCTTTATGTGCTGCCAAGTCCTCTGTGACCTTAGTCCGCACCTGTGGAGCCTGGCCCAGGCCTCTCAGGCCGTTCTCAGCAGGACCGCCTCTGTCCCTCAGAACTGGCCTCCCCACCTCCTCTGTTCCCTCACGGAGGCCAGGGTGGGATCTTCGTAGAAAGGGAATCACCGGTCAGTCATGCCTTTGCTTAAACGTGTTTAATGGCTGCCTAAGGCCCTTAGGATCAACCGCCAACTGCTCTGATGTGCAGGCTTGTTGAAGGCGGTGTAAAGGTGAGGTTACCGCTGTGGGCTCTGGAGCCTCCTGGCCTAGGATTTGCCTCTGTTGCTTCCCAGCTGAGACCCCTCAGGCCAGCTGTTTGTCTCCTTGGGCTTCTACTGCCTCAACTGTAAAATGGAGATGATGGTAATAACAGAATCCTTCAGGGCTGTAGTGAAGACTAAATTAGTTCTAACATGTGCCCAGCACCCAATAAACACTATCATGATGACTATTTATATTCTGTTCTCAGTTTGCCTGTGCCCCTCATTTGTGCCAAGGAAGCAGATTCCTTCCCCACTTCCATTCACCTACTGGGACATATTTCCTTTGGCCTCTTGATTCTGTAAGCTGCCTCCTTTTCCTGGAATGTCGCCACACACACACTCTCTTACACATTTATCTACATCCTCTGCGTTCACCTACTACATCCTCTGGCTAACTCTTCAACCTCCAAAGCTCGGCTCCTTTACTCTGATCAGCCCACCCGGGTGCTGCTTGCATCTTCTTGACTCCACTGCTCCAGGTTTTCCTTTAAACGTACCATTTATCACATAATACAGTGATGGCCTGGTCACAGTGCGGTCCTACTGCTCTTAACTTTGTGAAAGAGGGATTTATCTTGATCACTGCTGCATGCTCACTGTCTGAAGACTGTGTGCTCATAAAGGCTGGCTGGCTGGTTGGTTGAGTGGAGGTTACCAGTGGAATCTGATCTGCTGATAGGAAGCTTCCCAGGGCAGCCCATTTAGTTAAAATTCACCCAAAGATGGATCCATCATGTTTTCTAAGCTGTTACTAATCTGTTGTAAACTTACCTGGTTTGCTGTGTCTTCCATTCCCCTCATCCTGGCTGGTACCCTCTAAACATGCTAATCATTTTAGTAGGTTGAAGACAGTGTTTTGAAAAACAGAATAGAGAACATCACTGTGAATTGCTCAGAGTAAAGGTAAGTCAGATTTCTTGAAACGCTGTTTCTGTTACATACCCGTAGTCGTTATCTATTCCAGATTGTCCCCAAAGTTAGCAGTTTAAAGTAACAAGCAGCTTCTGAGAGTCAGCAGCTACCCAGTTGATGGTTTGACTCAGGCTGAAGACAAGCTGCCCTCCAGGTCTTTGGTCAGAGACTTGACTAGGCTGGAGGAACCATTTCCAGGCTCGCTGTTGTACCCATTGGCTGGAGGCTCAGTTCCTGGTCAGGTGGGTCTTTTCTCAGGGCTACTCATAGCTGGCTTCCACCAGAGCACATGATCTGAGTGAGAGAACAAGAGAACATCCCCCAAACAGAAGCTACAGTTTATAACCTACTCTCATTACCTCCGCCATGATTGTCTTCTATTCTGCTAGTCACACAGACCAGTCCTGGCACAGTGGGGACTGTGCAAGGCTGTGATTGCTAGGAGGCAAAGGCCATTGAGGACCATGTTGGGAGATGGCTACCACGACCTGTCTGTATATTTGTGAATACTGGGTTGAGATAAAAAATACATTTCTTAATGTGGATCATGTGAAAAAATGTTTAAGACACACTGCTCTATGGTGTCTCATACTGTGTACCATTGAACAGAGGCATATGTTAGCTGGCAGAAGCCCATTTAAGAAGCTCTGCTCTTGATACTATTTTATACCCATGGTTAGTTACTAGTGGCTTTGATCATGAATATAAACACCAGTGATTTTTCTTTTTAATGAAACAATACAAATAAATTCTAAACGGACTATTTATCTTTTAAATGACATGAACCTGTGCTCATGTCCTGTGTCCTTTCCTAGCCCCCCTGTCAGATTTCTGTAATGCTATGTCATTGACCCATCTGGTCATCTGCCAACACCTGGGCTGTTTATGGATTCTCACTTCAAATCTGTGGCCATATTTTATGCCAGCTGTGTGACTTGTTTCATGTATCTTGTGGAATATGATAGCTGGGTTTGTGATAATAATTATACTTCCTGCTTTTTTTCTTTTCTGTTTACTTATTGGCCTGTGGGTGTGGTTTGAATTATGAGGTTGTGGGAAATTTGTGTAGATAAAGGGGTTTCAGCTCAGTTCAGTCAGTTCAGTCGCTCAGTCATGTCCGACTCTGCGACCCCATGGACTGCAGCACGCCAGGCCTCCCTGTCCATCACCAACTCCCGGAGTTTACTCAAACTCATGTCCATTGAGTCGGTGATGCCATCCAACCATCTCATCCTCTGTTGTCCCCTTCTACTCCTGCCTTCAATCTTTCCATCAGGATCTTTTCCAATGAGTCAGTTCTTCGCATCAGGTGGCCAAAGTATTGAAGTTTCAGCTTCAACATCATTCCTTCCAATGAACACCCAGGACTGATTTCCTTTAGGATGGACTGGTTGGATCTCCTTGCAGTCCAAGGGACTCTCAAGAGTATTCTCCAACACCACGGTCCAAAAGCATCAATTCTTCGGTGCTCAGCTTTCTTAATAGTCCAACTCTCAAATCCATACATGACTACTGGAAAAACCATAGCCTTGACTAGACGGACCTTTGTTGGCAAAGGGGTTTACTTGTAGCTAAAGATAGAAGTTTATACCTAAACTTCTGTTTTGTGAAGAAGGCTTATTACATACATAACAATGTGCCTGATTTAAAGGACTCTTATGGAATAGTTGTAGCTATGACCTATAATGTAGCCTGCTATGAAAAGCAAATCTGTTTTAGCTTTCTTGGCTGATTAAAAAAAAAAATTAGCATTAAGTGACTGACAAAGAACAATCTTCGAAGCACTAATAGACTGCAAGCAGGCTAGGAAGTCTCTAGGTAAACAGTTCAGGGACCAGTGGAAGCACGGCACTAAGTAAAACCACATGGCCATTGGCTTTTAACTAAAACTGTGGGGGTTTCAAGATGGAGTTGTTTCTTGGGGGGGAAAGGGAGTGCTGTCAATTAACTGGAAAGCGGCTGTTTTGCAGAAGCCTCCTGGTTTGTGCTTCGAAATGCTCATGCTGCCTTTCAGCCCTGTACCACTGGTCTCTTCTGACTTGTTGAGGTCGCGTCACTGAGGGCTTCTCTCCATCATCCGTCGCAGGGGAGGGTCAGGTGAGGACTGTTATTGTCAGCAGGCTCCCAGGGACAGAGGCCCCTTGGTTCTTAAGAAAACTCCCCTAGCCTCTTGGGTTTACTGTCATTTTCTAGTATCAGTTGCCTCCCTAAGCTGTAAACTCTTACAAGTGGACACTCTCCCCAGTACCTGCCAGTCATTGGCCCAAGGTGGGGACTAGACACGTGCTTGTTGAAGAGAGGAGGAAGTTCAATGCTTTATTCTCTTGAATGGGTTTATGTTCAGAAAACCCAGGTTTGTGGTGGCAATATGCACATGATGCTGCTTGTTCTCAGTGTTCCTATTAAGTGTAGTAAAATTTAACTTTCCTTGGAATATGTGAACCTTATAAAGTGTTGAAGGCTATTTATAATACTACCTCTGTTTCTTTTTAAAATACTACCTCTGTTTATTTCTTGATTTTTGACGACGTCAGGTCTCAGCTGTGGTGTGCAAGATCTTCCTTGTAGGTTAGGCTTCTTTCTAGTTGTAGCCCACGGGCTCCAGAGGGCCTGGGCTCTCTAGCTGTGGTGTGTGGGTTTAGTTGCCCCCATGGCATGTGGGATCTTTGATCAGGGATCGAACCCGCCTCCCCTGCATTGGCAGGCAGATTCCTAACCACTGGACCACCAGCCAAATCCCTCACTTCTGTTTCTTGAAGTAAGATTTTTTTTTCCCCCTTTGAAGCCTATCTCATTTTCAGTAACATCCAATGGGAGGAGGACTTAATTTTCATAATGAGATGTGGCCCACTGACAGTGTGAATGAGCCAGTTGAGGACTGCTGAGCTAGAGAACTGAAGATCTCTTGTGGTTAAGAGATCTCTGTGTACATCCCTGAAGGCCAGAGTCCTTGTAGACCAGGCAGCGTCATCAGTCAGCTCTATGAAGTGCCTTCCTCTCCATGTTACAGAACCAAACTTGGGTCCTGTCATGCATGCCCAGTAAGGCCAGTCTCCTGATGCTGGGTTGTGGTGAAGAAAAGTGCAGTGTTTATTGCAAGGGGCCTACAAGGAGTCCCAGAAAGCCAGTGCTCAGAAAGCCCTGACTCTGCACTGAGTTTCAGCAAAGCATTTTTTTTTTTTTTTAATAAATCCAATTCAGTTTTAAAACCTATCTATTTATTCACTTTTGGCTGTGCTGGGTCATCGTTGCTGCGTGGGCTTTCTCTGGTTGTGGGGAGCGAGGGCCACTCTGTAGTTGCGGTGCACGGGCTTCTCATTGCCGTGGCTTCTCTTGTTGCAGAGCACTCTAGTGGGGTGCACTTGGGCTTCAGCAGTTGGGGCTCCCGGGCTCTAGAGCACAGGCTCAGTAGTCGTGGCGCACAGACTTGGTTGCTCTCTGGCAGGTGGGATCTTTCCTGAACTGGGACTGAAGCCATGTCTCCTGCATTAGCAGATGGATTCTTTATCACTGAGCCACCAGGGAAGTCCCTAGCAAAGCATTTTTAAAGGCCACCTAAGGGTAGGGGAGTTCTAGGTCATGTGATCAGCTCCTGCACCATTCTCTGATTGGTTAATGGTGAAGTAACAGGGCAATGTCACAGGGGTTAATAACCTTATCTATCTTGAGGCTCCAGTAGACCTGGAGGTTATGTGCTCATGGTCATCAAGTAGTTAACTTCCGTTTGGTGGGGCTTTTCCACGTCTGTAAAACAGCTTAGGAAATGTGCACCAGATAGAGTTGTCGGGGTGTTTCAGAGAGGAACTAAAGCAGAGGATGTGAGGTGGGGGGCTCTGTCCCTGGAAGGTTCCGTAGGGTCCTGCTTGGTTACATCCAGAACACAAAACAAAGGACTGCCAATGAAGTTGCTATAGGTTTGGCCCACTGACCTGGCTTTGGCACTATACTTTGGGAAGCAAAAGCAAATGTTTGCATGATGGTCTATGGAAAGCCCAGAGCTTTGGTGTGCGTTGGCGCTCTGCCTTGCTGTCTCTTGACTTTTCCTTGCTGGCTATGCAGGGCTGGTCAGCCCTAGGCAGTATGTCCTGTCTGGTTTGGGTGAGACATCTGTGTCCTGCTGCTTCAAGCCTCGAGCCTTGCACCGTGATGTAGCCCTGCAACGCTCTCTCCTTGTCTGTGTGTGTCTGCGCTCCGCTCCCCATTCCCTGCACGGCACTCTCTACCCCTGTGTCTGCTGGCTTCCCTGTGACAGATGCTGCTGTGTAGCCTCTGAATTTCAGTGAAGAGAATTTGTTAGAAAGTTACAGAAGGAAAAATAGCCATACTCTTTGTTTAGGTGGAGCCGTGTAGGTAAAAGAGATGCCTAAGGAGAGGCTACGAAATTTGCTAGTCATTAGCATGGGAGAGGCTACAGAGACTTGGGGACACCTTGCTTTAAAACCCTGGACCTCTGCTTTTATCTTGGACAGTCAAGTAGGAAATAAATGCCAAAGGGGCCTTCTTATCCAAGTTCCCATATGTAAATAGTATGAAAATAAGACTGAAGACTGAATGGGTACAAATTAGTGAGAATGGCACTAATAGCAAATTTATTTATCCAACGTCATTTTTAGATATAATGACCAGTTTCTTTGAAATTTCAATTATGATAATGAATCTTCTGTTTTGGTATAAAGAAGAAGAAAGGTATAAAGAAGAAGAACCTGTGTCCCTCACCCCACTAAACACACTTGGATCTTATTTCTTTTCAGACCTATCAGCCTGAGATTACTAAGAGTGTCAGAACCAAATGGGTGACTGTCCCAAGAAGTGAAACTAGATCATTGACAATCATGTGATGCAGTTTTTCAAGCCATAATGAACAGCTTTATCAAGCACATGGCATGAGTAATCACTCATTGTAGCGCTGTATCCACAAGGGAAATTCTGTGCGGTGGAAGGAGGTTTCAATCAGAGGTACATGTACATGGACAGAGAAGACTTTTCAGTTTTTAAGACTGTGTTAACATTTGCTCTATGTTAAATTCTTGTGTTTTGGTGGCATTCAGGGGATGAGTATTGACCTTTTAAATTGTCCAGTTCCCAATCCCAACCTTTTGAGGCCTGACCTACTTTATCGAGGTTCCTAAAAACACTGAGTATCTTGGGTCCAGTTTACTTTACAGATAGAAGCTGAGGCCCATGTCTCTGTATAATCTTTCCTAATGGGGGAATAAAAGGCAAAGGTCAGAGGTTCTCATTGTCTGTTTGGAGATAATTCAGTAGTTGTGTTGTCAGGGGCAACCCGGGCAGAAAGATCAGTGGAGCTGTATCAGCAGGGATATTCCATCAGGGATATGATTTTTCTCCTTTACCTTGTTGCTTCTGGTTGCGTTCTGGGCATCATCACTGCACGTGCAGGCTTGTAGAAAGAAGAGTACATTTATCATCATCTCCAGTGGCTCTGGGGCCACCTCTCATCTTACTCAGCAATATTTAAGATTCCAACCCATAGTGATATTCTGTGAAGGTTCTAGCAACTGGCTTCCAGGGAGAGGAGTCTAAGTACTTTGGAATTGACATGCTCCCTAGAGAGCACTTCCCACCCCAACTAGCCAACTTCTATTTATCCTACAAAACCCAGCTAGAATATTACCTCCTCTGGGAAGCGCTTCCTGCATGCCTCCCCTGCTGTCATAATGTAAATGCTTCTTTCCTGAGCTGCTGGACACTGTGTTTGTTTTAGGTTCTTTTTATTTTTTTTTTGGTTTGCTAGCTTTTTTTTTTTTAACAAGACCCTGTGCATTCCATCAGTAGGTACTTTAACCTTATTAATGTCAGGGGACTCCCTCTTCCATAGTCCTACCTCAGAACTAATATCCACTATTAAACCACTCACACGTTACTGTGTTTCAGGTTCTCAAAGCCTATATTGTATTTTTCTTAAGAATAAAAACAAAAATTTGTCCTAGTCTAGAAATTACAAACATAATCTTTTGATAGGCGTATCTCATATAATTTACAACATATGTCACTTAAAAAGCCCTGAGTTTTTAATGAGGAGATCTGAGTTCAAGTTGAAATTGGGTCCCTTCCTAATTAAGTAATTGGAGGCAAGTCTTTTAACCTTCCTTCTTGTATTTGTTTATTCATTCACGTATTTATTGAGCCTGTGGCATAGGTCCTGTTAGACACCCTGTGTTGGCTTCCTTAGCTAGAAAATGGGCATAATATACAAGCTCTACTTTCCTTGCAGTTTGTTAAGAATTGTCTGACACTGCTTTGTAAATGTAAAGCTCTATTGAGACATTATTTATGATTATTTTAATAGACAAGGACTTGTGTGCAAAGATAGAATAGAACAAAGAAGAAGATAATTGCTTTTTTGACAGAATTGGTTATAGCCACATCAAAGAAGTGTTATGGACATATCAGAGAGCAACATCTGGGGTGAACCAGCCTCAATTCTTTTTTTTTTTCTTCCTTGCCACCTACATTTGAAATATAATCCTGAGAATAGGAATCCCACCAGCTTAGCCTGGGTGTCCTTATCCTTCTCAAGAAAGCAGGGACAGGGACTGACTGTCTCACTAGAACTGGACATGGTGGGTGACAGGTAGGCCCCCAGAAGGATGTCCGACCTCCCCTCAAAATAAACAGGCAAGCAAACAGAAGCAGCAAAGGTCTACCACGTAACTCTTACCCATTTCTTTTTTCTCACAGATGACTTTGTCTCATACTGTGGTAAAAGGCCTCCCTCTGCTAACTATGCAGGCTTCTGCACACATCACCTGTCACAGTGGAAAAATTAACCCCTGGATAAACAAACAAAACCGCCTCGTTTGTCTCATCCTTCTAAAGCTACTCTCCTTCCTCCTCTCCTTCAGAACCACACTGTGTACACAGCATTGGAGTTATTTGTACCCACTGTCCCTGCTTCCTCTCCTTCCCATTCATTCTTCACTCTGGCTTGACTTCCATTTCAGTCACTTAGTGAGACTGCACTGGTCCAAGCTGCCGAGGATCTTCACGTTGGCAAATATGTCTCGTAGGTATTTTTACGTGAAGACGTGAAAAGCAAGGTGAGCTTAGATCCCTACCTCACGCCATGCGCAAAAGTTAACTTTCAGATATCTTAGAGACTAACACTGGAAGCCTGATCCATAAAAGAAACATTGATAAGCTGGACTTGGAAGAATTCAAAACTTTTGCATGTCAAAAGACTATTTTAAGAAAATAGAAAGACAAGCTACAGACTGTGAGAAGATATTTTCAAGTTACACATTGGATAAAGTACCTGTTTCTAGTATGAACACGGGGATAGGAACTTAGCTTTCTTGTTCAGTGTTGTATCCTAAGCATCTGTTGCAGTTCATGACATTTGGAAGAGGCTCCGTAAATATTTGTGAGATAAATGAATAACTGTAGCATTAATGCAGTTCGGGGAAGAGTTTTTAGGAACATAATAAAGTCGAAGGAGGAGAGAAAATAACCGTGAACATTTGTAGAATGTCTGTGAAGCACCTGTAACCACTAGCTTTGCTCCTTTTCAGATCTCCATGCCACAGGGAAGGCAGCTGAGACATGCAAGGACGATTTATTTTTTTGCCCAAGATCAAGTATGACTAAGTGGGAGAACTAGAGTTCAGACCTTGTGTTGCTAGTTCCACATCTAGTGGGCTGTGGTTTCTACCCTAGTTTAGGAAAGGTCTTCACTCCTGAGCCATCTATGCCTGGCACTGTGCCTTCTCTGTCTTTCTCCACCAGTATGAGATGTGCAGATCTCCAGGCTTTGGGGGTATCTCCCCGGAATTTGCTCCCTGATAATAAACGTGTCTGATGCAGTGAAGAGCTGTCGTGTGAAAACCCAGCAGCAGCTTTCACTGTGTTTGTTTTGGAGAATATGTCCTCCCAAGACTACAGTTCTCGTGTTCTACCTTTCCATCAAACTGTATTTCAGCAAATATGTTTTGGCTGCCAACTGGGGTCTGACTGGCCTAAGTTCACTTTTACTTTTCCTGTTTTCCCTGCAACACTTTTTATTCTTGACTGTGCAGGCTCTGAATCTCAAACTGATAGGCAGGTTAGATCCAGACGGAACCAGACTGTGGAAAAGACTATGGAAAAGCATGAGAAAGTCAGGGAATGGCATGCTGCAGACTATATGTATGTTTTTTACAGATGGCGATGGAGATGGCATGACCTGATGCCAGTTATTATATGATGTCAGAAGCCTGTTCTAAGTATTGTGTCCTAGGCATTCTCAGAAAATAAAGACGTTGTTTGAGGCTGAGAGGAAGGCAGTATTATGACACTTTGAATAAAGAACTGGGTCTCTAGGGGCCCTGGACTGTTAGACTCAGCTCTGCTGCTAGCTGTATAGTTGCAGTTCAAATTATTTCATCTTCCTTATCCTCTCTTTCCTAATCTGTCAAGTGAGGAGGTTAGAGCAGATAAACTTTAAGACTTTTTCCCACTCTTTGACATTGAATAAGATAGCTCAGCCAGAACTAACCAGGGCTTCTTGAGGGTAGGAATAAACTTTATTCTCCTGGTGATTTGATTTAATGTTTACCTCCAACTCTCTGCATCAGTCTTCAGACTTCCCAGATAGGAATGTGACAGCTATCCTCTGGCAGTCCACTTAGGGGATAAACAAGTCTGGAGATGAAAAACCATAAGGGCTGTACATTGAAGGAGACAAGGGAAGGATTGAGATCTGAACATGGTACCTCACCAAATACTGCCCTGCCTGTGTCATGCTAACTGGCCATGACGACAGAGATTCTAAAACATACCTCACCGATTATAGGACACTTGCAGCTTCTGGCCACAGGTTACTGCTTTTTTTTTTTTTTTCCTCCTAGCTCCTAAACAGCCAAGATCAGCCTGGGAGGAAGGACCAGGCCCCCAAAAGGCAGACAGCCTGTCAGAGTAGAATCGATTCGGGATCTAACTATGGTTCTGCCACGGACATGCTGTGAAGGCCTGATGCCTCCTTTCTCAGGTCGCGTGCTCTGTGAGTGGGTGTGAGGGCACCACCACTCTGGCAGGTTGCTGCTGCTGCTGCTCAGTTGCTAAGTCATGTCTGACTACACCATTGCCAGGCTCCTCTGACCGTCACTGTCTCCCGGAGTTTGCTCACATTCACGTCCATTGAGTCAGTGATGTTCTCTAACCATCTCATCCTCTGCTGCCCCCCTTATCCTTTAGCCTTCAGTCTTTCCCAGCATCAGGGTCTTTTCCAGTGAGTCAGCCCTTCACATCAGGTGGCCAAAGTAGTGGGGCTTCAGCTTCAGCATCAGTCCTTCCAGTGAATATTCAGGGTTGATTTCCTTTAGGATGGACTGGTTGGATCTCCTTGCAGTCCAAGGGACTCTCAGGAGTCTTCTCCAACACCACAGTTCAAAAAAATCAATTCTTTGGTGCTCATCCTTCTTAATGGTCCAACTCTCACATCCATACATGACTACTGAAACAACATAGCCTTGACTAGACGGACCTTTGTCAGCAAAGTAATGTCTCTGCTTTTTAATATGCTGTCTAGGTTGGTCATAACTTTTCTTCCAAGGAGCAAGCGTCTTTTTATTTCATGGCTGCAATCACTGCCTGCGGTGATTTTGGAGCCCAAGAAAATAAAGTCTCTCATTGTTTCCATTGTTTCCCTATCTATTTGCCATGAAGTGATGGGACCAGATGCCATAATCTTAGTTTTCTAGATGTTGAGTTTTAAGCCAACTTTTTCACTCTCCTCTTTTGACTTTCATCAGAGGCTCTTTAGTTCTTCTTTGCTTTCTTCCATAAGGGTGGTGTCATCTGCATATCTGAGGTTATTGATATTTCTCCTGGCAATCTTGATCCCAGCTTGTGCTTCATCCAGTCTAGCGTTTCACGTGATGTACTCTGCATATAAGTTAAACAAGCAGGGTGACAATATACAGCCTTGAAGTACTCTTTCCTGATTTTAAACAGTCTGTTGTTCCATGTCCAGTTCTAACTGTTGCTTCCTGACCTGCATACAGATTTCTCAAGAGTTAGGTCAGATGGTCTGGTATTCCCATGTCTTTAAGAATTTTCCACAGTTTATTGTGATCCACACTGTCAAAGGCTTTGGCATAGTCAATAAAGCAGAAATAGATGTTTTTCTGCAACTCTCTTGCTTTTTTGATGATCCAGCAGATGTTGGCAGTTTGATCTCTGGTTCCTCTGCCTTTTCTAAATCCAGCTTAAACATCTGGAAGTTCATGGTTCACATACTGTTGAAGCCTGGCTTGGAGAATTTTGAGCATTACTTTGCTAGTGTGTGAGATGAGTGCAATTGCATGGTAGTTCGAGCATTCTTTGGCATTGCCTTTCTTTGGGATTTAAATGAAAACTGACCTTTTCCAGTCCTGTGGCCACTGCTGAGTTTTCCAAATTTGCTGGCATATTGAGTGCAGCACTTTCACAGCATCATCTTTTAGGATTTGAAATAGCTCAACTGGAATTCCATCACCTCCACTAGCTTTGTTCATAGTGAGGCTTCATAAGGCCCACTTGGCTTCGCATTCTGGGATGTCTGGCTCTAGGTGAGTGATCACACCATTGTGGTTATCTGGGTCATGAAGACCTTTTTTGTATAGTTATTCTGTGTATTCTTGCCACCTCTTCTTAATATCATCTGCTTCTGTTAGCTCCATGCCATTTCTGTCCTTTATTGTGCCCATCTTTGCATGAAGTGTTCCCTTGGTATCTCTAATTTTCTTGAGGAGATCACTAGTCTTCCCCATTGTATTGTTTTCCTCTATTTCTTTGCATTGATCCCTGAGGAAGGCTTTCTTATCTCTCCTTGCTAGTCTTTGGAAGTCTGCTTTGAAATGGGTGCTTCTTTCCTTTTTTCCTTTGCCTTTCGCTTCTCTTCTTTTCACAGCTATTTTTAAGGGCTCCTCAGACAACCATTTTGCCTTTTCGCATTTCTTTTTCTTGGGGATGGTCTTGATCACTGCCTCCTGGAGGCATTAGCCCAAGCTCAGTCTAATTTGCTGATGGTTATCAGACTGGAGCTGCTGCTATGGATGTGACTGAATACTTAGAGATGCTTCCTGAAAGGGACTGAAACAAGGAATCAGAAGCAGGAGGCTAGGTGGCAGCTTTAAGTTCCTTCATTTCAGTTTTCTATCTGATGGTTCAGTCTCCTCTACACACCCTTTGAATCCATGCGTGAACTCACCTTGTAATGAGGAACTCCCTGCCTTGCTAGGAGATTGTAGGCTTGCTCCACAGTTCCCTTTCCTCTCTCAAGCTGCTCCTGCTGTCGATTGACGTTCAGACAACAAGAATGTCCACATCGCATACACACACACACACAGAAGAGTTCCTGTTTTTACTTTCCAGAAAGAACCAAGAATAATATTCACAGGATCACTGCCTCTTATGTCCCCTCATAAAGAAATCTTGGCTTATTGTGAGCTGGTAGCTGTGAGAGATTACTTTCTCCAAAGGAGATCAGAATAATTGTGCTATAGTTTGGTAGGTATCTTATTTCAGGAGAGAAGCCTCACTTCTATCTGTGGGTATTTATTTTACACATTTACATGTTATACTTGGTGTGTTAAATAATTACTTTTGAGCATCTGCTATCTGCAGTGTCCTCTGCTAAGGGCCAGGGCAGACAGAGGCGTTGGTGCCTTATTACAGCACATCAGTCACAGGTTGATTTGTTACCCACCTGGATTCTTGGACTTTAATGAATAGAAATTGAAAAGAGGCCAGATGAGAAATTTGGGCAGGGTGTTGTTTCGACTCCTGCTGCAACATGATGGAAGGAAAACAAGTAACAGGTTCGCTTGCTTGCTCCTCAGGAGGGGCCAGCTGGTCCCTTAAATGGAGTGAGGGTTGGAGTGGATTCGTGGTTTGGGCTGGAGGAGTGGCTTGGGTGGTCTGCCCAGCCCCCCGTGATACTCCGTGCAGGGGGTCATGCACAAGACCCTCCTTTTGCTCCAGGCACCTCAGAAGGGGCAGTTGGGTTTTGGCCTTTTTGTATCTTTTTCATAATTTGTCCCAACTGGCCATGCACGCATTTGTTTTTAATCCGTTATAGCGTCTTTGTATTCTGTTGCTCAAGGAGACGTTTGTCCAGGTGCAAGCACTGCAGTAAAGGGTCCCAGGGGCCAGCCTTCACTTGTTGAGAATCTGCTTCATGACTGCCTCGGGTTCTTGCCCTTGTGGAGTTTGCCATCCGCCGAGGGAGGCAGTGTTTGATGTCGATCACACCGTATTGAATCATTGTTGACTTTGCCACCTCTTCACTAGGCTCCGCTCTCCTTGAAGCGAGGTTACGTGCCATGCATTACTAAATTTCCACCACCTGGCACCCTGTAGGCAGAAGGTAAATATTTGTTAAATGAGTCAGTGGCTGGATATATGAAGGGAAAAACACACACTTTGGCATCTGGTGCTTTAAGCGAGGTCTCGACTCAGCAGTTTGCCAGCTAGGTGGCTGGGGATAAGGACAGGCAGTTTTATAAAACAGGGACCTCTTTTGCAGTGTGGTTGTAAAGAATGAAAGAGGGAATACACAGAGTGCTTCTTATGCCTGCATGCTAAGTCACTTCAGTCATGTCCAACTCTTTGCAACCCCATGGACTGTACCCTGCCGGGCTCCTCTGTCCATGTGATTCTCCAGGCAAGAGTCCTGGAGGGGGTTGCTATTTCCTTTTCTGTCCCTTTTTAATTTGACTTCTGCCGAGTTATTGGGAATGGGGCTTCCATTAAAACAACTCTTAAAAATTGGAGGGAAGGAGAATACTATTTATTGAGTACTCTTGATGCATCAGGCACTGTGCTCAGTCCTGTATCTGTTCTATCACTTAATTCTCATAACCTCCCTATGAGTAAGTGTTAGTTGCTCAGTCGTGTCTGACTTTTTGTGACCCCATGGACTGTAGCCTGCCAGACTCCTCTGTCCATGGGATTCTCCAGGCAAGAATACTGGAGTGGGTTGCCAGTCCCTTCTCCATCCCTGAGTAAAGGACCTCCATTTTCCCCACTGGGAAAGCTGGAGGCCAGAGCATTGACATAACTTTCCAGAGCCTGGCTGACTCTAAGACCCAAGCAGGTAGATGGCGCCTGCAGAGCTAAAGGGAGCAAGGCAGGTGGGCTTACTTGGGGTAGGGCAGCCACGTTGGGAGAAACTGAAATCAGGTGGAGGTGGAAAGGGAGCAGTTACTTCAAATCAACGGCGATTTTCAATTAGTAATCACGAGAGGCAGCGAGAGCCCGTGATTTTAGTGGGAGGAGCAAGTAACGCGAGGCTTTTAGGGCTCAGTTTGACTCCCAGCTTCATCCTCTCCTAGCTGTGGGCTTTGCACCAGTTACCTAGCCTCTCAACTGTAGTTCCTTCACCAGAAATAGAGACGCCAGTACCTACCTCCTGACAGCCACGTGTATCTGTGAGTAGTGAGCACAGTAGGTGCCACCTTTTAGATAAATGATAATTCCTATAAATAATATTAAGTTTTTCATTATTCCTTCAGGGGCTTCTTCCCCTCCGCACCTCTTTTCTGGTGGTCTCTGGGATTCCTTCTGTGTCTGTTTCATCCTCTCTTTCCTGCAGCACTGTCTGTTGCTTTCTGTAGCTGGTATAATTGAAAAGACGAAATCTTTGTTTTAATCCATACACACTACTACCTCCCATATTGCAGTTCTCGCAAATTTACAATCACTGTCCGTCATGTCAAGGTTTTACTTACGTGGCTGAGTGATGTAGCCTTGGTTTTGGTTGAGAGGAGGGAGCATTTCTGTTTGTTTTTTTGTTGTTGTTAAATCTGTGTTAAATATGATTATAGGAATTGATCTCATCCAGGTCAGTATAAAATCAGTTGAAACAAATCAGCTCTCTCTGCAGGTATATCTCCCTCTAGAGCTCTGTTCAGAGACTTATGAGTAAATGGAATTTAGGTATCGTGACTTTGATTTTCTCTGAATTATAGAAATATTTCAGGTGAGTCGCATAGTAACTGAAGTACCTCATATTTTGGCATTGTTTCTTTCTTCTCACTTACCCCGTGTCTTTAATATGCAAACAGATGCTGGAAAGCATCTTGCCACTTAAAGGTTTCCCATAAGAAATTGTATTTAGTATCAACAATCACCTGTTATATGTCGGGGGTGAGCTGAGATGTTCCAGGGACAGGGCTAGGGTAGGCCCAGATGCTAGGGACAGTCAGGGCCTGGGCAGTTGGACCCCTCTCTAGGGCAAGTTTTTGTGTCCACTGCTCTTTCTGTAGGGACAGAACTGACTCAGGCTTTACCCAGGCTGGTTGCTAACCTGGGAGGCAGTCCAGTGGATGGGACATCACCACCACCGTCAGGTGTTAGGAGTAGCAATTACTTCCTGGTGAGCAGAGGCCTTGTGACTCAGGTCAGCGGTCGTTTTACTCACAGCCAGACCCAGAGGTTAGAGAGGACACGAGCTAAGTGGATGGAGGTTTAGGGGGAGCATGCTCATTAGGGAAACCAAAGCAGCGATGGACTAAGTGAGTCTGGTGGTGTCGGGGAAGGCTGTGACTGAAGGGGTCCACCACCGTCCCGGGCCTGCTGGATTCTGGTGTGAGCCCCAAGCACAGTGGCCGGCATGGGCCCGCTTTCTCCCTTCTCTGCTAGAGCAGACCTGGGTGGGGCTGGGTGGTGCTCTTCTATGAAGAAGCTCCAGGGACTCGGGCTGGGTGGAGATGGAGGCCTAGAGTGACCATTCCCCACCACTGGTCTTCCCTTTGACCAGGGTGGTTTGCTGTTTTTAAACCATAACTTCATTAATTTTTGAGTAAATGAGCATCTGAGACAGTATTATAAAAGGACTTTTTTTTTTTAAAGGGGTGAAATCCACTCTTCTGTACTCTAAGAGGAGGAAGTTAGCTTTGCTGAGATAGTTTTGTTATGGTAGAGCAGTGAGCGATTCTGCATTAGAATCACCTGGCAGGCTCGTTAAATCTGATTGCTGGGCCTCATCCCCATATCTTCACAGTTGATGTGTGGGGGTGGGCTGAGAATTTGCATTTCCAGCAAGTTCCCAGAGCCTGCGGCCATGGCTGCCCCAGAGGACATACCCTGGGAATCACTATCATGGAGTAACCCGTGTGTTCCCCATGCTTCGAATGTAAATGATGGCTATTTTGTCAATTCCACCACTGCTGTGACTATCTCCTATTGATATGCTTCTCTTTGTCTTCCTTTCACAGGCATTTTGACGTTGGACTACATAATTTCTTGGTTAGGTAAGCCAATAATAATTTTTATTTTAGATATCATTGGCATAGCCTATTACGGAATACTGAGATGAAAATAAAGTCCTTGTTAAATATCTTGATGAATAATGGCAACTGTATAGTTGTTAGGAAAACACTGCCAGCACTGGTTTGTGTGTGTGTGTGTGCGCGCGCGTGCGTGCCTCCCATAGTCACACAAGAATAGCAAGCCTCTTTAAACAATCAAAGGAATTTATTTTTAAAGGGATTTATATCTGAAATGGTAGTTACCTAACTATTGGGCTGCTGCAAAGACAAATAGAAAAGTGAAGAGAGCCAGCCTGCATTCATACATTAAACAACCATCTCGACCAGTTTTCCCTCCACTGAATTTAAATTTTTTAAACAGAATCTACTGGTTGTTTTGAGCTTCCCAGGTGGCTCAGTGGTAAAGAATTCACTCACCAATGCAGGAGATGTGGAATTTGATCCCTGGGTCAGGAAGATCTCCTGGAGGAGGAAATGGCAACCCACTCTAGTATTCATGCTTGGAGAATTCCATGGACAGAGGAGCCTGGCGGGCTACAGTCCATGGGATTGCCAAAGAGTAGGATGTGACTAAACAGCAACTGGTTCTTCTACAGTCATTAAGACACCAACTTTGTTCATAATTCAAAGAGATTACAGATAGCAGTTTATATCCTAGTATATTGGTGATTTGTTAACCGAGTTGGCTTACAGGGTGTATTAATTCCAAATAGTTATTAAACAGAGGTTAAGTGGAAACATACCAGAATGTTAAGAGTTGCTAAGAATATGCATCATATTTTTCTTGCTATAAACTTTGTTGTACTTCCTTGATTTTCATTATACTGAGCATGTATTTGTTATTCTAATAATGCTGGGAAATGATTATTAAAAGCACCTATCAAAAATATATGTGGAAAGCGATAATGGTTGCTGAAAGACTATAAGCTGAAGATTACAAGCAAGCCAGAAATCATGTAATTTGTTTTTTGCAACTGTGTGGCTCTAAATGCTAATTAATTCTAAGAGCCCACTAATAAACAGTATTGTAAATTGCATGTGATTTCTGGGTAGATGTTACAGTGGTTCAGTTCTCTGCGAGGCACGGCCATCTCCTTGTGGGTAAGATGCTCTCTGAGGGGAAATATACATCTTTGGCATCACCTGGATCCTAAAACAGCAGCATTTCCTCTGTGCTAGATTGCATATGGTGGTGTCCCAAGAGGGGCCATGGCTACCTTGTCCTTTCTCTAGGTCCTTATCCAAGGCTGTGGAGTGAAATCTCCTTGGCCTGAGGACTATGGATTATCTTGGCTTTCTCCAGACTCTCGCACATGGAAGGTTGTGTGTAAACTCTTACCCATGATACATCAAGGGTAAATGTATTTTAGCAGGAGGGATAAAGGGTCAGTGGTCAGGAAAGGCAGGCATGCGAATTCTGTATCTAAACTGACGGGTTAAAAGCTGTCTGAATGAACTTCAGGGAGTAGTTTGGATTTTTTGAGTCAATGTCTTTGGTACTTCGTGTTACTCCCATACTATTATTCACGAGTGCTGTGGTGCCTGCAAGTTTGTACTCAGTAACTTTCTTGAGGGCTGGGAAAACATCTTAATCCCCTTTTCGTAATTCAGTTATATAGAGAAGCAACCCTTCAACAAAAATTTGTTTAGGGGTGACTGAAGGAGTAAATGCATGAAATGAGGCAGAAAGGACACAGAGGGTGAGGATTAAGAAGAAACTGTTTGTTTAACAAATAATTATTAAGCCTACCATGTGCCACTTACTTGGTTATTTCTGGGAATACCGTGGTGAGAAAAAGAGACATTTGGTTTAAAGCTTTCCCTCAGCTCATTGCTTGCCAGCCTTGTGGTTTGAGCAACCTGTAGTGAGAAGGGAGGAGGTGGTCCGCTTCTGGGACCCTCCTCTCTGTCCTTTTCCTGGGTGCCAACCATGTCTCCCGTGGTAGGGGAGGAGGCAGAGAGAGTGGTTAAGTGACTCTAATGTAAGTGGCGTTGGGATCCCCTGACTTTGGCAGAAGGCCCTTTTGTGTGAGTGCTAGTAAGATGCTCAACGAGTCCCCTTAATCTGTTCTGTGAACCAAGCAGAACTGAGGCTTCTTTCCACCCTGCCGTCTTCCTGCAGTTTTCCTTTCCTTTACTCCGGTGGGGCAGAACAAATCAATGCGCCCATGGTTATCCACTTGGGGAATGAGAGGTCAGTCTCTCCTGGCAGTTGTGCCCAGTCTCTGGATGAAGTCTCTTCATCGCCTCAGCCACCTCCAGCACATGTCAGCACTCCCCACTAAGCCAAGGGCCTAAGGACTCTAAATCTCTTCCTGTCTTGCTGTATCTCACTGTTCGCTGAACCCAGGGTGGCAAGGCTCGAGCCGGGAAGCCGGAAGAAAACTCAAGGAGTCGTAGAAACTGCAATTAGAGAATTAGAAATTCTCTAACAGAGGGTACGGCAGCAAAAGGGCCTTCTCAGGTGGGGCTTATACACGTTTACAGAGCAAAAGTGGCCCGTGGCCGAGCAAGTACATCGTGAGGCACATGCGCAGTGCTCTAAGTGCGCTCAGCCGTCACGTGACCGTGTATTTACAAAACGTGGAGCGAGAGGCCGTGGGGGTGAGAGCGCCTGACCACCGCCATCTTGGCTCAGTTGCTGTTTCCCTGCACTTCCTGTGTCCTCCTCCCAGCCTGGGGGTGGGGTGGGGCAGGGTGTGGGTGGGGGAGCTGGTTGAGGGGAATAGTGCTCCGGCTCCTAGGAATTCCAGGATGGTGTGGGGGGTGTTATCCCTTTATTTGCAGCTGTCTTGAGAAAGTGGATCCTTTCTGCTCCCATGTTGGGGATGGGGGTGGTGGTGCAGAACGCAGGCCTGGTGGGGACTTAGCGTTGGGCCCTTGAGTGAGAACTGTTTCATCACCACGTCAGTGTGGAAGCCGGGTTGAAGAGATGAAAGCAGGAGGTGAGGGAATGGCAGCCACAATTCTATTTAAAGGTTAAGCTGTGATGGGAAGGACAGGAAGACCAGGCAGCTGGTGGAGAGGGTGGTTTGCAGGGGGGTTTTGTTTTTCCTTTTTAATTGGAGGAACTTTTAGCTAGCAGAAGGTCTTAGGTGCCATTTAGACTTAAAGTGAGAAAGTGGTTTCAGTTGGGTGGAGAGAAGCAGCACATAATTGCCACAGCAATGAGGAAGGGAAGCCCTGAACGGTGACTTAGTGACCTCAAAGGGCGTTGGCATATCAGTGGAGAGATTGGTGTATCAATAGATCCTTAGAGGATTAGAAGAATGAGGCAGGGGTTGGGGTGGGGGTTAATACTCCAGGGATCCTTCTCAGTCTGTGATGACCAAGAGAAGAAAATATATTTCCATTTGTAAAAAGAGGACATGTTGGAGAAATTGGCATAGACTTTTTTTTTTTAATTAACTGCAGTTATTGACTCCAGCTAACTCTTAACATGTACTCTGGGTTATCAGGCAGTATTGAATGCTTAGTGTTTGGCAGGAAAGAAACTGCAGCATGCCTGAAATTAATCAGCTTCATCTTTTACGTTGATGGAAGCAATGTCAGCTTCTCTGGAATGACATCAATTTCCATAAAGCCAAGAGCCCTATCTGTGATCTCAACCTAGGCAACTGCAAGGAGGGACATGTTTCCTTTTAAGTTGTTGGCGTGTTTCACTGGGCTGTGGGGCAGGAAGGAACTGTCACAGTTAATGAAATGTGAGCATTTCTGATGATGGCGTTTTATGATGACTGTGGGAAAATTCTGTGCACTCAATTCTTCTGCATCTTATAGAAACCAAAGGGAAGACTTCCTGGAAACAGTAGTCACAAATCACTTAAGAATATTCTCAGAAGAGCATTAGCTAGAGTTCTTAATGTGATGCTACCAAAGAAAAAGGAAAAAAGTGGCCAATCTAGGAAAAGAAACACAGAAGAAAGCTGCTCTTTGATTTTAAATAGGTAACAGGATGACTTGTTTAAATTTAGCTTAGTTAAGTTTTGGCAAGAAAATAGAATTGATTAGTGGTGTTTGGTTTGATCTGGCTGTTTCATTTTACCCATAACTGTAGCCAGCCCCACCCCTTTTATGAAAGGTATACTGTATTTGCTTTGTATCTACCCACCTGCCTCCTTCTAAGTTACTCAGATTGGGGAATCATTTTAAGTAATAAAAGATGCTCTCATGACTTTTAAAGGAAAAATCTCGAGACATCCTTTTTACATATTGTCTGAAAGATGAAATTTGTCAGGGTTTTTTTTTAAACAATTACTTCTATGCTTATGCATGTAAAAAGCAGAAAAATATTCACCTGTGTTTTCTTCTTGCTTTGTATTATTTATATTTAGCTATTTAATCCATTTTAATACATATTTCAAATAAGAATCTAACTTAAATATTGGGACTTCCCTGGTGATCCAATGGTTAAGATTTGGTGCTTTCACTGCTGTAGGCCCAGGTTCAATCCCTGGTTGAGGAACTAAGATCCCACAAGCTGTGAAATATGGGCAAAAAAAAAATAGCAAATATGTTTTCTTTACCATCACTTTCCCTTTTTGTTCTAAAGTCCATGTGTGAGCACTTCAGAGCCACTACTTTTGTCCTTAAAATTTTTTTTTTCATTGAGTATATTTTTATTGGAGTATAGTTGCTTTACAATGTTGTGTTAGTTTCCTCTGCTTGTTTTGATATCCTGTCAGGCCCAGCAGAAATGCCAAGTGTGGTGGAGATGCCCTGGGTAGTTTTTAGGCAAATAGAAAAAGGCAGTGAGCCGCAGACATGGCCTTGAAGCTACTTGGGAAGCTCTCTGGAGCTGATACAGCCATTGGAAGATAAATTCCTTTACATAAGCAAACAGACTCTGCTTAGAGATATTTCAATGTAGTGCAAATTCAATCTTGTACAAGTGCTAATGTTTCTGTGAAACATCTCCGCTGTGTGCTTTTGAAGCGTGATTTTGTTCCGGTGAGAGAGAAGGTAGAATGGGCCAGCCGCTCACTTCTCTAGTGTCCTTTGTTCTCCTGGAGGTTGGTCCTGGGACCCCACCATGGTCGGGACTATCTTTGAATTGTCAGAGGGCAGTACACTTCAATGACATGTCTATGAATGGTTCACCGAATTCTGAAATGAGCAAAACTGGTTTTGGTCTTCTCTTGGTGACAACCTCTACCTGACCCAGTCACAAAACCAGCCCCACAGCAGAACAGAAGTGTTGTTTGGGCTGAAAACATTGGTGTTTTGAGCTTCATGAATCATAGGATAGTCTGTAACCTCCTTTATTTTGAGCACCCTGAAGTCCACCGCCACATTTGCTGTAGTTTAACAGTAGCAGTCATGGAGTTGATAAAGAAGTCTGCTCACCATCATTTGAAATTATGTTTTGGGTCATGTGGCACCCACCTTGCATCTTTAAGCAGCCTAGTAGTCAGATGACTAATCAGTTCAGTTGCTCAGTTGTGTCCAGCTCATTGCGACCCCGTGGACTCCAGCACACCAGGCTTCCCTGTCCATCACCATCTCCGAGAGCTTGCTCAAACTCATGTCCATTGAGTTGTTGATGCCATCCACCCATCTCATCCTCTGTCATCCCCTTCTCCTCCTGCCTTCAATCTTTCCCAGCATCGGGGTCTTTCCTAATGAGTCAGTTCTTTGCATCAGGTGGCCAAAGTATTGGAGTTTCAGCTTCAGCATCAGTCCTTCCAATGAATACTCAGGACTGATTTCTTTGAGGATGGACTGGTTTGATCTCCTTGCAGTCCAAGGGACTCTCTAGAGTCAGGTTGAGTCTGAGCCTTCACCATCTCTCACACCACATTTTCCTTTCTGCTTCTGGAGAAGGGATATTCACCTTTGTCTATAGTTTGGGCTTCTTACCTCACAGAGTTGTAGTGGGGTTTATAATATATGCCACACAGTCAGCTCCATACCTGGAAACAGTGAGGACTTAGTAGGGGTTAGTTTTGTCCTTCCCCCGCCCCCACTTCACTTCTGGAATGAGGGTAACAGGTTTGAGTCCTGGCCCCTCTCCCACCTTGGGGTCACTCACTAACCCTTTACGAGCTCTTGGTGACTTCTCTGATGCCGTCTCTTCCTACTCAGAACTAGTCAATGATTCTCTTTTCCTCGGTCAAAACCAGACTAATCCTACTGCCCACAGCAGTAGGTATTCAGGTTCCTTTGTTCCCATGCCCTCCTCCAGGGGATCTTCCAAGCCTGGGGATCGAACCCAGGTCTGCCACAATGCGGGTGGATTCTTTTACCATCTGAGCCACTGGGGAAGCCCTTTTCCATCTCATCTCACCTTTAATCTTTTGTGTCACTGCCAGATGGGTCCTCATGCTATTTTCCATCTTTCTTCCCACTTCCTGGCTTCTTTTCTTGGCTCGTATGTTCCCTGTGCATGAAGTGCCCACCTGGCCCCATACTCAAGTCTGCTCCTTTCCCATCCATCTCCAATGCTGCTTCCTCCATTCTCAGCATAAGTATCTCCATTTTTGGCCTACTGTCTTTTTTTTTTTTTTAACACGTTACACATCAATTATCTCAGTTTTTAAATAATGCAATGCTTGTTCCCATTTAAAAAAGAGTAAAGCAGTGGACTGGGAAAGTTCGTTTGCTTGGTGACAGAGCTGAAACCAGTGTCCCTTGTCTGTAACCCAAGGACGCAGAGCATAGGGAAGGGGCTGAGCATTTGGCACCATGAATTAAAAAAAGTTTGAATCAATACATCTTATTTTTCAAAAATGGAACAAGACTTAGTAACCATATCCTTTTCATTTAATCTATTTATTTATGCAACCAATTAAGTGGTCTAAGCACTATTCCAGGAACTGGGATGAAAGCAGTGATGGGCTAGACAAGGTCTCTGCCCTCCCTTGCCTGCACTGCAGTGGGTGAAGCCAGAAAGTAAATGAGCACAGCACTGCCCGTGATGCGATGGAAGGGCAAGGCGGGGAACCGCCTTCGATGGCGTGGGCAGGAAGGGCCTCTTGGAGGCAGTAGGTGACACCAGGTGAGAGGCGGATGAGCTGGAGGAGGCAGTGGGGGACATCTGAGGCCACGCTGCTTCAGGTACCAGGGCCCTGAGGCCAGAAGGAGCCCACTGAGGAATGGAAGGAGGGGGGAAGCTCGTGGGGCTGGAGGGTGTGGAGCAAGGAGCCAGGAGTCCAAGATGAGTCTGCAGGAAGAGGTGACAGCCAGGCTGTGAAGAAGAACGGGTTCTCTTTTCAATGCAGTTGGTGCCACGGGAGGGTTTTAAGTAGGGGAGTAACAGGATGAATCTATGACAGGCTGAGCTAGGAATTTAGTGACATTAGCCATTACCATGCTGCTCCACTGCAAGCTGGAGTTTGGTGACCCAGAGAAGTCTCTTGACAGCCAGCTTCTGTGAAAGCCACTCCGTGTGGAGTAACAATAGCCCCAAACTATCCTTTAATTTCTTTCTGCTTTTGTTTGCTTGGTATGTTGTACAAGGCATCATGATACACGTGGCTGTGAACCTGGAGGCATTTGGATGGTGGTGGAACCCGGCAATAGTCCTTTGGAGAGAGTGGGCTGGCTCTGGGAAGCCCACCTGGGATGGGGTTTGCAGCTTTCTCGTGGGCACGCATAGCCGTCTTGTCACTTGAGCTCCCTCACCGTGGGGTCTCTGAAGGCCCAGGGCTTAGCCCTCGGCTCTGTCTCGGGGCTGCTGCTCTTGGATGTCAACCACCCTCAGGACAGGAGACCTTGGTCTACAGCACCGATCCCCACTCTGGGGCGGCCTGAAGGAGAACAACAGCTGGTTTGGACACGAAAGCTTCTGCATAATGAGTTGGGATATTCTTCCCTCGTATTCTCCGTTGGTATATTCAGTTTTTGTCGAGAACGCAGCCGCTTCCTGACTTCCCCCATCACGACTCCTGTCAAAGACAGCATTTCTCTTTCCCCAGGCTCGAGCACCTGGAGGGATCTGTGGTCCTTTCCTTTGGAGAATTTTAGGGTAGAAGAGCCTTGATGACTGTGCCCCGCATTACAATACTTTTCAGTTCTTAGACGATTTCTCAGATCCACTCTCGCTTCCTTCCTACTGCTACCACTTCTGAGGAAAAACTTCACAAAATTATTCATGTTCATGGCTGTGCTATATCGAGTTTGTTATTTAGAAAATCTAGATTAAAAAAGAAACTCTTCATCCTCCAAGAGTTGAAATGCATAATTCACTTCCCACCAGACATAGCCTCTATCAATATAGATTTTCTGGTGAATAAATATATCCTTTAAAAAAGTTGAAATGAGCCCCTGGTGAATTAATTGAGAAAATCTGCAATATCAACACATAATTTTAAGTGCACAAAGCTCTGGGTCAAGGTTGTTGCTGAGCAGGATGGACTGTAAGATCCGTGGTCCAAACCAGTTAAGGTGGGGTATTTATTCAACAGGACATGTGGTAAGCGGCAGTGGTGGTGGTGGTGTCTTTTTCTTTTTTTTTTTTTAAACTCTTTTCCTGATTCCTGGGGATTGTTCTGACTTGTCAGATTTCTGTACTGGATAGAAGCCAGCAACTTGCTTTCCTTTGCAATAAAAGTCTCAGATTCCTCCCCTCTATTTATTTTAATTTTACTTATTTTTTAATTGGTGGAAAATTGCTTTACAATTTTATGTTGGTTTCTACCATACAACATTGTGAATCAGTCATAATTATATAAATATATATATATATATTCCTTCCCTGCTGAGCCTCCCTCGCCTCCCCCCATCCCACCCCTCTAGGTCATCACAGAGGGCCAGGCTGGGTTCCCTGTGTTATTTAGCAACTCCCCACTATCTGTCTCACACATGGTAGTGTATGTATGGTCATTACTACTTTCTCAATTCGACCCACCCTCACCTTTTCCTCCGCTGTGTCCACAGGTCGGTTCTCCACTCAGTTCTTCAGTATCATTCTTCTAGATTCCATATGTATTCGTTCATATGCGATACTTGTTTTTCTGCTTAGCTTCTGCTGAGAATGACACGGGAAGGAGGGGCACATGGAATGCGTTCTGGCGAGCCGGGCGGCAGTGCTGTCCAGCAGGTGTCTGGGAGGAGCCACTTGCCTGAGCCCAGTGGCAGGCACAGCAGAGTCCCCATCAGAGCAGTGGTGGTGGGATTTGTCAGCAGTACCTGACTGCCCAGCCTGCGAGCCCGGCTTCCAGACCCTCTCTCAGAGGTTGTGCAAGCTGCTGATCCTTCCTTACTCAGTTCCTTTCCTGTTAAAACTAACCAGAGTGGGTTCTGTTGTTTGCGATGAAAATATCTGCTGTAGCTACTCAGCCAGCGATGTTTGGGATGTCTCACTCAGCAGGGGGAGTCCGTGATCTTTACTTGGCTTTGCCCGCCAGCTGCATCGACTCCATGCACCAGAATTGAGCAAAATTGCAGCTATTTTTGTGTAACAGAAGCAGCTTGTGGAATGGAAAGGGCAGTGGATCAGATACCAAAGGCCGTGGCTCTCGTCTGTTTTACCGCTCTCTGGCTGCAGTGATTCTGTGCAACTCACGTCTCCCCTTGGGGCCTTAGTTTTCTTATTTGTAAAATGAGAAAATAATATACCAAATGAACTCTAAGGTCCCTTCCACTATCAGCAGCCTCTGAGCAGCTTTGGTGTTTTTATTATTAGAGAGCTGCTTCTGTTGTCCAGACCTGCACTATTTAATACAGTAGCTACTAGCCACTTGTGGCTATTTAAATGTAAATGGTTTAAAATCCAACAAAATTACAAATCTAGTTCCTTAGCTGCACTGGCCACATTTAAGTGCTCCATAGCCACATCTTGGACAAGGCAGATAATAGACCATTTCCATCATCATAGGCACTCTCTTGATAAAATACTGGTCTACGTGACATTTGTCTACTTCCTTTGTAGAGATGCTGGCTGTTCTGCTTGCTTGAAAAATCAACATCCATCCTTTAGTCACTCATGATTCATTTCATGGGTGTGCATGTGTGCTCAGTTGTGTCTGACTCTTTGCCACCCTGTGGGCTGCAGCCCGCCAGCCCTCTGTCCATGGGATTCTCCAGGCAAGAATACTGGGGTGGGTTGCCATTGCCTTCATTCAGCTTGCCCCAAATAGAATTCCTTATCTACTCTTCCCCTCTCCCAACCCCACACTTTGTCCCATCCCTATTCTCCCATCTTCTTAGGGAGTGGCTCTTCACCCATGTTAATTAATTAAGGGTTGGGTTGGAAAGGCTCTTCTTCATGCAGCCATATCCCCCATTTTGGTCCCTAAATTGCATCAGTTCCTCCTGTTAAATATTAACTGACCATGGCTCGTTGTCCCCATTCACACTGTATGCACCGTGACCGAGCCTCAAATCGTCTACTTCCCTTCTACTGTGAACCTCATCTTTGCTTTCTTCCTCATTCCAGCCTGTCCCCTCAGCCCACCCCCAGAGGAACTGAATCAAAGTACAGTTACAGAAAACCCAGCAAAGGGCAGTTTTAATTAGCCGTTCTCCTCCCTCCACAACCATATGTTTAGCTGCCTTTTCCAGACTTAACCGTTAGCCTCCATGAGCAGCCGTGTTAAACTTCTTTCTGTTCCCTGAATGAGACTCGCTCATTCATTTTCTTCTTGGTATGTGTGTTTGCTTCCTTCTGCCTGTGTAGACCCTCTCAGCACCCAGTCTGGAGGTCACCTCTTTTGCAGAGTCCTTGCTGACTCCCTGGAGGAGTTAGGTGCTCCCCACGGGGGTGCTCTGCATCTCAAAGGTCATGGTTGGTGGCTTGGGGCTCAGTCTCTGGCATCCAGCTGCCTGGGTTCGAATGCCAGTTGTGTCACTATTGACTCTGTGACAAATTTGACATCTCTGTGCTTGACTTTCTTCATCGATGTAATGACTGTTCATAATACCTAATTCATGGGCCTCTTTGAGGATTAAGCGACCTAATATGTTTAAAATGCTTAAAATAGCACTCAGCCTAGAGTAAGCATTTAATAATTGTTCATTGTTGTCCCCATCACTGTACTTCACTTGGCTCCTTCATGTACTGGCATGATAGCAGACTGAATGGCAACAGCAGTTTATTTTTTAAAAGAGAAATCTAGGATTCTGCTTTCTCTTGGGTTTGATGATTTACCTGTCAGCTCCGTGAGGGCCAGACCATGAGCTTGCTTTCTCCTCCATTTTCGTTTGAGCACCTGGCAGCAGGTGGCGTGTCCACAGGATGGACGTGAGCAGGTACAGTTGGCTGTAGCCCAAACGCAAGCCAGCTCTGGCAGTTACTAGCCACATGACTTGCTCAAGATTTTTCTTATCGTGGCTGCCGTTTCCCCATTCGGGAAATGATGCTTTTAGGAGGAAAGTCAGGCACTTCAAAACCATGAGTGAAATACTGTGTGGTGAGATCAGTCATTCTAAGTGCAATGGTCCACTTACTTATCTGGCAGAGTATTTTAGTACCTCCTTTGGGACAGAAAGCCTACCTAGGACTTGGAGCATGGTAGTGAGCAGGGAGACATGGCTCCTTCTCTCAGGGAGCTTAGTTTTGGAGCAGAGAGCTGTTTGCAGGAGATCATACGTGTGTGTGGACAAGTATAGCAGCCAGTAGTGTCCAGAAGGAGACACAAGGTCCTCCAAGTGTGTGCCATAGGGCACTTGACCCTGGAGTGGAACAGAGGCTGCCCAGGGGGCTGGCTTCCTAGGAGTCCGTGCTGGGGTGGAAGGTGGGTGGGGGGAGAAATATTCCCAAAGTGCAGGGCGCACTCCAGGAGGAGGGACACAAAGAAGGTCTTTGAGGCTGGAGCACAGAACGATGGCAATACGGGGCGCCCGAGAGGTTGTCCTGGGCCAGCCCTTGCAAGGTCTCTGTCGCTGTCCTGTTGTCCTCTGGGGCTTTACTTTTCAGCCGTATGTCCCCCACCTCAGCTCTCCTCTGCTCTGATTCGAGTCCTTGCAGGGTGAGAACTTACTACCACAGCCTCTGCATGCATCCCTGCCTCTGACCTCACCCTCCTCAAATCCGCCCTCTACTCCGCTGTCACAGAGGCCTCAAAAAGTAGGTTGGGTCGGGTCACCTGTTGAAGTTCGTCAGTAGCTTTCTCCTCGTCACCCCACCGTAGCTCCCACCACTTTCTCTCCTGCTGCCCTGGCACAGCCAGAGTCACACTGGACAGCGTGCCCCTAACTGCCAGTGCTCTCTTTGACATCCTCTCCTGAATGTTCATCCCCTTTCCTCTTGCTGCCAGGCTGTTTCCCACTCAACCCTTCAGTTTCAGGCCACCCATCACTTCTTCATTATGGCCTCCTTGCCCTCCAACATGTATTCACAGCCTCTTGGGGTGCTTCCCTCATAGCTCCTACCCCAGCATGTCACCATGGCGCACTTCCTGTCTCCCCAGAGAGGCAGTGAGCTCCATGAGGACCATTTGCAATGTTATTTTTTTTTTTCTATCAACATTAAGGGGACAAGATCATTAACCGGGAGGTATTGCTATGTGTTTGTTACAATAAGCTCCATCAAATGCTATTGGAAAGACCAAAAGTCAGAGATGAAAAAACCTAAATGTCCATTTACAGATGAATGGATAAAGGAGATATGGTATGTGTGTGTGTGTGTGTGTATAATCACACAATGGAATATTACTCAGCCATAAAAAGAATGAAATAATGTCATTAGCAGCAACATGGTTGAACCTAGAGATTATCATATCATATTAAGTGAAGTAAGTCAGAAAGAGAAGACAAATACCATATGATATCACTTACATGTGGGATCTAAAATATGGCACAAACCTATCTACCAAAAAGAAACAGACTCATAGGCATACAGAACACATTTGTGGTTGCCAGTGGAGATTGAGGTAGTAGGGGAGGTCTGGACTGGAGTTTAGGATTAGTAGATGCACACTTTTATATACAGAATGCATAAACAACATGGTCCTACTGTATAGCACAGGAAACTATATTCAGTATCCTGTGATAAACCATTCCCGTGAAAATGTGTGTATAAGTGAATCACTTTGCTATACAGCAAAAATTGATACAACATTGCAAACCGACTGCTGCTGTTGCTAAGTCGCGTCATTCGTGTCCAACTCTGTGCGACCCCATAGACGGCAGCCCACCAGGCTCCGCCGTCCCTGGGATTCTCCAGGCAAGAACACAGGAGTGGGTCGCCATTTCCCTCTTCAGTGCGTGAAAGTGAAAAGTGAAAGTGAAGTCGCTCAGTCGTGTCTGACTCTTAGCGACCCCATGGACTGCAGCCTACCAGGCTCCTCCGTCCGTGGGATTTTCCAGGCAAGAGTACTGGAGTGGGTCACCAGTGCCTTCTCCGTGTAAACTGACTACTTCAATAAATTTTTTTAAGAGATCGCAGGCTTCGATTCAAAGTGATAACTTGGAAATAGGTGACTGAAGAGTTTCCTGGGAAAGTGGTGTTCAGGTGCTCAGTTAGGTCCGACTCTTTGTGACCCCAGGGACTCCAGCATGCCAGCCTTCCCTGTCCTTTAGTATTTCCTGGAGTTTGCTCAAATTCACGTCCACCTGGGCTTCCCTGGAGGCTCAACTGGTAAAGAATTTACCTGCAACGCAGGAGACCTGGGTTCGATCCCTGGGTTGAGAAGATACCCTTGAGAAGCGAATAGCTACCCACTCCAGTGGGGAATTCCATGGACTGTATATGTATAGTCTGTAGGGTCACAAAGGTGTCCCCTTAGTTGGTGATGCCATCCAACCATCTCATCCTCTGTCATCTCCTTCTCCTCCTGTCTTCAGTCTTTCCTAGCATCAAGGTCTTTTCCAATGAGTCAGTTCTTCACATCAGGTGGCCAAAGTATTGGAGTTTCATCTTCAGCATCAGTCCTTCCATTAAATATTCAGGACTGATTTCCTTTAGGATGGACTGATTGGATCTCCTTGCAGCACAACGGACTCTCAACAGTCTTCTCCAACACCACAGTTCAAAAGCATCAATTCTTCAGTGCTCAGCTTTATTTATACTCCAACTCTCAAATCCATACATGACTATTGGAAAAACCATAGCCTTGACTAGATGGACCTTTGTTGGCAAAGTAATGTCTCTGCATTTTAATATGCTGTCTAGGTTGGCCATAACTTTTCTTCCAAGGAGTAAGCATCTTTTAATTTCATGGTTGCAGTCACCATCTGCAGTGATTTTTGAGCCCCCAAAATAAAGTCTGTCACTGTTTCCATTGCTTCCCCATCTATTTGCCATGAAGTGATGGGACCAGATGCCATGATCTTAGTTTGCTGAATGTTGAGTTTTAAGTCAACTTTTTCACTCTACTCTTTCACTTTCATCAAGAGTCTCTTTAGTTCTTCTTCACTTTCTGCCATAAGGGTGGTGTCATCTGCATATCTGAGGTTATTGATATTCCTTCCAGCAATCTTGATTCCAGCTTGTGCTTCATCCAGCCCAGCGTTTCTCATAATGTACTCTGCATATAAGTTTAAAAAGCAGGGTGATAATACACAGCCTTGATGTACTCCTTTCCTTCTTTGGAACCAGTCTGTTGTTGTTCCATTCCAGTTCTGTTGCATACAGATTTCTCAAGAGCCCGGTCAGATGGTCTGGTATTCCCATCTCTTTCAGAATTTTCCACAGTTTATTGTGATCCACACAGTCAAAGGCTTTGGCATAGTCAATAAAGCAGAAATAGATGTTTTTCTGCAACTCTCTTGCTTTTTCGATCATCCAGTGGATGTTGGCAATTTGACCTCTGGTTCCTCTGCCTTTTCTAAAACCAGCTTGAACATCTGGAAGTTCATGGTTCACATATTGTTGAAGCCTGGCTTGGAGAATTTTGAGCATTACTTTGCTAGTGTGTGAGATGAGTGCAATTGTGAGTAGTTTGAGCATTCTTTGGTATTGCCTTTCTTTGGGATTGAAATGAAAACTGACCTTTTCCAGTCCTGTGGCTACTGCTGAGTTTTCCAAATTTGCTGGCATATTGAGTGCAGCAGTTTCACAGCATCATCTTTCAGGAGTTGAAATAGCTCAACTGGAATTCTATCACCTCCACTAGCTTTGTTTGTAGTGATGCTTCCTAAGGCCCACTTGACTTCGAATTCCAGGATGTCTGGCTCTAGGTGAGTGATCACACCATCGTGGTTATCTGGGTCATGAAGATCTTTTTGTATAGTTCTTCTGTGTATTCTTGCCACTCTTGTTAATCTCTTCTACTTCTGTTAGGTCCATACCGTTTCTGTCCTTTATTGTTCCCATCCTTGCATGAAATATCCCCTTGATATTGCTAATATTCTTGAAGAGATCTCTAGTCTTTCCCATTCTGTTGTTTCCCTCTATTTCTTTGCATTGATCATTGAGGAAGACTTTCTTATCTCTCCTTGCTGTTCTCTGGAACTCTGCATTCAGATGCATATATCTTTCCTTTTTTCCTTTGCCTTTCACTTCTCTTCTCTTCTCAGTTATTTGTAAGGCCTTCTCAGATGACCATTTTGCCTTTTTGCATTTCTTTTTGTTGAGGATGATCACTGTGTCCTGTACAATGTTATGAACCTCCATCCATCGTTCTTCAGGCACTCTATCAGACATAATTCCTTGAATTTTTTTTGTCACTTCCACTGTATAATTATAAGGAATTTGATTTAGGTCATACCTGAATGGTCCAGTGGTTTTCCGTATTTTATTAAATTTAAGTCTGAATTTTGCAATAAGTAGTTCATGATGTGAGCCACGGTCAGCTTCTGGTCTTGTTTTTGCTGACTCGATAGAACTTCTCCGTCTTCAGCTGCAAGCAATATAATTAATGTGATTTCAGTGTTGACCATCTGGTGATGTCCATGTGTAGAGTCATCTCTTGTGTTGTTGGAAGAGGGTGTTTGCTATGACCAGTGCGTTCTCTTGGCAAAACTCTATTAGCCTTTGGCCTGCTTGATTTTGTACTCCAAGGCCAAACTTTCCTGTTACTCTAGGGATCTTTTGACTTCCTACTTTTGCATTCCAGTCTACTGTGATGAAAAGGACATCTTTTTTGGGTGTTAGTTCTAGAAGGTCTTGTAGGTTATCATAGAACCATTCTACTTCAGCTTCTTTGGCATTAGTGGTTGGGGCATAGACTTGGATTACTGTGATGTTGAATGATTTGCCTTGGAAACGAGCAGAGATCATTTTGTTGTTTTTGAGATTGCACCCAAGTTTTGCATTTCAGACTCTCTTGTTGACTACGAGGGCTACTCCATTTCTTGTAAGGGATTCTTGCTCACGGTAGTAGATATAATGGTCATCTGAGTTAAATTCACCCATTCCAGTCCATTTTAGTTCGTTGATTCCTAAAATGTCGATGTTCACTCTTGCCATCTCCTGTTTGACCACTTCCAATTTATCTTGATTTATGGGCCTAACATTCCAGGTTCCTATGCAATATTGCTCTTTACAGCCTCAGACTTTAGTTTCACCACCAGACACAGCCACAATTGGGCATTGTTTTTGCTTTGTCTCAGCCTCTTCATTCTTTTTATTTTTTCTTTTTATTTATTTTTTAATTGAAGAATAATTGCTTTACAGAATTATGTTGTTTTCTCTGAAACCTCAACCTGATTCAGCCATAGGTATCTATATATCCCTGCCCTTTTGAACTTCCCTCCCATCTCCCTCCCCATCCCACCCCTCTAGGTTGATACAGAGCCCCTGTTTGAATTTTTTAGCCATACTGCAATTTCCCGTTGGCCAGCTATTTAACATATGGTAATATAAGTTTCCATTTTACTCTTTCCATACATCTCGCCCTCTCCTCCCTTCTCCCCACGTCCACAAGTCTATTCTCTGTCTGTTTCTCCATTGCTGCCCTGTAAGTAAACTCTTCAGTAACATTTTTCTAGATTCCGTGTATATGCATTAGAATATGATATTTCTCTTTCTGACTTACTTCAATCCTTATAATAGGTTCTAGGTTCATCCACCTCATTAGAACTGACTCAAAGGCATTCCTTTTTATGGCTGAGTAATATTCCATTGCGTATATGTACCACAGTTTCTTTATCCATTCATCTGTTGATGGACATCTAGGTTGTTTCCGTGTTCTAGCTATTGTAAGTAGTGCTTCAATGAACAGTGGAATACATGTGTCTTTTTCAGTTTTGGTTTCCTCTGGGTATATGCCTAGGAGTGGGATTGCTGGGTCCTATGGTGGTTTTTTTCCCTAGTTTTTTAAGGAATTTCCATACTGTCTTCCATAGTCACTGTATCAATTTACATTCCCACTGACAGTGCAAGAGTGTTCCCTTTTCTGCACACCCTGTCCAGCATTTATGTTCGTAGACTTTCTGATGATGGCCATTCTGACTGGTGTGAGGTCTTGTTGTAGTTTTGATTTGCATTTCTCTAATAATGAGCGATGTTGAGCATCTTTTCATGTGTTTGTTTGCCATTTGTATGTCTTCTTTGGAGAAATGTCTGTTTAGATCTTTCTCACTTTTTGATTGGGTGGTTTGTTTTTCTGGTATTGAGTTGTATGAGCTGCTTGTATATTTTGGAAATTAATCCTTTGTCAGTTGTTTCATTTGCTATCATTTTCTCCCATTCTGAGGGTTGTCTTTTCAGCTTGCTTATAGTTTCCTTTGCTATGCAGAAACTTTTAAGTTTAATCAGGTCCCGCTTGTTTACTTTTGTTTTTATTTCTATTACTCTAGGAGGTGGGTCATAGAGGATCTTGCTTTGATTTTTGTCATTGAGTGTTTTGCCTATGTTTTCCTCTAAGAGTTTTATAGTTTCTGGTCTTACATTTAGGTCTTTAATCCATTTTGAGTTGATCTTTGTGTGTGATGTTAGGAAGTGTTCTAATTGCATTCTTTTACATGTAGCTGTCCAGTTTTCCCAGCACCAGTTATTGAAGACGCTGTCTTTGCCCCATCGTATATTCTTGCCTCCTTTGTCAAGAAGGTACCCATAGGTGCATGGGTTTATTTCTTGGCTTTCTGTCTTGTTCCATTGGTCTATGTTTCTGTTTTTGTGCCAGTACCATGCTGTCTTGATGACTGTAGCTTTGTAGTATAATCTGAAGTCAGGAAGGTTGATTCCTCCAGCTCCATTCTTCTTTTTCAAGACTGCTTTGGCTATTCAGGGTCTTTTGTGTTTCCATATGAATTGTGAAATTTTTTTGTTCTATTTCTGTGAAAAATGTCATTGGTAATTTCATAGGGATTGTGTTGAATCTGTAGATTGCATTTGGTAGTATAGTCATTTTCACAATATTGATTCTTCCTATCCAGGAACATGGAATATCTCTCCATCTGTTTGTCATCTTTGATTTCTTTCATCAGTGTCTTATAATTTTCTGTGTACAGTCCTTTTGTCTTCTCAGGTAAGTTTATTCCTAGATATTTTATTCTTTTTGTTGCAATGGTGAATGGGATTGATTCCTTAATTTCTCTTTCTGATTTTTCATTGCTAGTATATAGAAATGCAAGTGACTTCTGTGTATTGATTTGTATCCTGCAATTTTGCTAAATTCACTGATCAGCTCTAGTAATTTTCTGATACTATCTTTAGGATTTTCTGTGTACAGTATCATGTCATCTGCAAACAGTGAGAGCTTTACTTCTTTTCTGATCTGGATTCCTCTTATTTCTTTTTCATCTCTGATTGCTTGTAGCTAGGACTTCCAAAACTATATTGAATAATAGTGGTGAAAGTGGACACCCTTGTCTTGTTCCTGATCTTAGGGGGAATGTTTTCAGTTTTTCACCATTGAGAATAATGTTTGCTGTAGGCTTATCATATATATGGCCTTTGCTATGTTGGGTGAAGTGAAGTCGTTCAGTCGTGTCCGACTCTTTGCGACCCTATGGACTGTAGCCTACCAGGCTTCTCTGTCCATGAGATTTTCCAGGCAAGAGTACTGGAGTGGGTTGCCATTTCCTTCTCCAGGATGGCTTCCCGACCCAGGGATTGAACCTGGGTCTCCTGCATTTTAGACAGATGCTTTACCGTCTAAGCCACCAGGGAACACTATGTTGGGTAGATTGCTTCTATGCCAATTTTTTGAAGAGTTTTAATCATAAATGGGTGCTGAATTTTGTCAAAGGCTTTTTCTGCATCTATTGAGATAATCATATTGTTTTTATATTTCAGTTTGTTAATACGGTGTATCACCTTGATTGATTTACGTATATTGAAGAATCCTTGCATCCCTGGAATAAACCCAACTTGATCATGGTGTATGAGCTTTTTGATGTGTTGCTGAATTCTGTTGGCTAAAATTTTGTAGAGGATTTTTGCATCTATGTTCATCAGTGATATTGGCCTGTAGTTTTCTTTTTTTGTGTTGTCTTTGTCTGTTTTTGGTATCAGGGTGATGGTGGCCTCATAGAATGAGTTTGGAAGTGTTCCTTCCTCTGCAATATTTTGAAAGAGTTCTAGAAGGATAGGCATTAGCTCTTGTCTAAATGTTTGATAGAATTCTCCCGTGAGGCCATCTGGTCCTGGGCTTTTGTTTCTTTTGGGAGATTGTTGATCACAGTTTCAATTTCAATGCTTGTAATTGGTTTGTTCATAATTTCTATTTCTATTCTTGGTTCAGTCTTGGAAGACTGAAGTTTTCTAAGAATCTATCCGTTTCTTCCAGGTTATCCATTTTATTGACATATAATTGTTCATAATATCTCTTATAATCCTTTGTATTTCTGCATTGTCTGTTATAATCTTTCTTTTTTCATTTCTAATTTTGTTGATTTGATTCTTCACTCTTTTTTTATTAGTTGGGCCAAAGGTTTGTCAATTTTATCTTCTCAAAGAACCAACTTTTAGTTTTATTAATCTTTACTATTGTTTCTTTCATTTCATTTATTTCTGCTCATATCTTTATGATTTCTTTCCTTCTATTAATTTTGGAGTTTTTTTTTTTTTTTTTGGTCTCCTTTTTCCAGTTGTTTTAGGTGTAAAGTTATGTTGTCTATTTGATGTTTTTCTCGTTTCTTGAGGTAGGATTGTATTGCTATAAACTTCCCTCTTAGAACTGCTTTTGCTGCATCCCTTAGGTTTTGAGTTGTCTTGTTTTCATTGTCATTTCAGCCTCTTCATTCTTTCTGGAGCTATTTCTCCACTCTTCTCTAGTAGCATATTGGGTACCTACTGACCTGGTGGGTTCATTTTTCCGTGTCATGTATTTTTGCTTTTTGGTATTGTTCATGGGGTTCTTAGCAAGAATGCTGAAGTGGTTTGCCATTCCCTTCTCCGATGGACCACATTTTGTCAGAACTCTCCACCATGACCCGTCTGTCTTGGATGGCCCTACACGGCATGGCTCATAGTTTCATTGAGTTAGACAAGGTTGTGATCCATGTGATCAGTTTGATTAGTTTTCTGTGATTGTGGTTTTCATTCTATCTGCCCTCTGGTGGATGAGGATTAAGAGGCTTGTGCAAGCTTCCTGATGGGAGGGACTGACTGGTGAAAACTGGGTCTTGTTCTGGTTGTCAAGGCCATGCTCAGTAAGTCTTTAATCCAGTTTTCTGCTGATGGGTGGGGCTTTTTTCCCTCTCTCTAGTTTGGCCTGAGGCCAAACTGTGATAGGGGTAATGGTGGTAATGGGGACCCCTTCAAAAAGACTTGTGCTAGCCTCCCAGGACTGTTGTAGTCAGTGCCCCTGACCCTATGGCAGGCCACTGTTGACCCTTGCCTCTGCCAGAGACTCCCAAGCACAGACAGGCCGGTCTGGGTCAGTCTCCTGTGGGGTCACTGCCCCTTTCTCCTGGGTCCTGGTGCACACAAGCTTTTGTTGTGCCCTCCAAGAGTCTCTGTTTCCCCAGCCCTGTGGAAGTTCTGTAATCACATCCCACTGGCCTGCAAAGTCAAATTCCCTAAGGGGTCTCAGTCCCTTTGCCATATCCCTTGGTTGGTAAATCTGTTGTGGGGCCTGAACTTTCACAGCAGTGTGCGAACTTCTTTGGTATAATTGTTCTTCAGTTTGTGGGTTGTCTGCTAGGTGGCTCTATGGGGCTGATGGTGACCTCCTCCAAGAGGACTTAAGCCACATGCTGTGCCTCCCAGGACTGCTGTAGCCAGAGCCTCTGTCCATGTGCAGGCCACCACCTGACCCAAGCCTCCGCAGGAGACCCTCAAGCACTCAAAGGCAGATCTGGCCCCGTCTCTTTTGGGTTACCTGGGTCCTGGCACACACAAGGGTTTGTTTGTGCCCTTCAAGTGTCTCTGGCGGGTATGAGGTTTGATTTTAAACGTGATTGCACCCCTCCTACTGCCTTGTTGCAGCTTCTCCTTTGCCCTTGGTCATGGGGTATCTTTATTTGGTGGGTTCCAACATTCTCCTGTGAGTGGTTGTTTAGTAGCTAGTTGCAATTTTGGTGTTCTTGCAGAAGATGAGCGCACATCTTTCTACTCCACCATGTTGGATTCCAGATTCCTGGGAAAGTGTGGCTGTAGTTAAAAATTACTTATGCATATGTTATCCTAGCATGTCTGAAGTCCTCACTTAGGCAGTGGAATTGATGTATTGAAGGGAGAAGACCTTTGGTAGAAAAATGCAAATGTATCCAATTAATTAATATACTAGAATGGGAGGGTTCTTTATCACTGATATGTCAATAATAGTAATAATGTCAACATTTAAGATGAATACTCTTGTATTAATCAGAGAAGATTCATTTGCAATCAGAAAACCTCTACCCAAATGAGAAAAATGTGTGATCGTACAGTCACTCCTAGTGAACTAAGAGTTTGGCATACCCTGCAGTCTGTAGGAATGAGGATGTGCTGATGTACCAGGGAGTAGGTATGAAGCTTCAAGTCAGTGTAGTTGGTGATTTTCTTCTCCAGCTTTTGTTTTGGGGGATTGTCAAAATCCTGGTGTGCTTGTGGGAATATGTTACTCATTTGAACATTAACAGTTAATAAGTGCAGTCTTGGAACCTCGAGGATGGTTCCAAATGTTAGTTGCCATATAAAATCAAGGTCTGTTGCAGTGAGGACAATTTCTTCTGTTAAGTTCGTGGACATCACACAGAACATCAAAGCAAGAACAACCATGAAGAAAGGGGTCGACCTGCTGTGAGGGAGGGACATGGTCGGGCACCACCTAGTTCCAAAAGATCAATATTTTCCAAGAGTTGTAAAAAAAAAAAAAAAAATTGCTTCCTGAGTGTAGTGGACATTTGCTTCATACTCTAGCTGTTCAGTACCTTTTGAATGTCTTTCTGGCTTTGCAAAATGCCTGGCCTTCTGAACTCTACTTCCTCAAAGTACAAGTCAGAAGTCACTTTCTGGGTCTCCTTGCAGCTAGTGCCAGAATGTATCCCAGGCTCTGTATCTCAGATGCATCAGAAGGATAACTTTGGAAGCGAGTCAGGAGAGGCATCCCACGGAAGTGTTTCTGGTGAGCGTGGCAGTGGCATCTTCAGTAGGGTCTGCTGGAACCATCTGGTGGATCAGTCATCTCCCAGCCTGAGTCACTGGCCCACCAGATATTCTGTGACCTGATGCCCTGTAAGAAATTGCTATTCTGCCTCAATTAGCTAGAGTGGATTCTGTTGTTTACAACTAAAAACTCTGAATGGTATATGAGACTCTTAAGAATGAACAGGACCAGGCAGTAACCAGTTCTGTTCTCAAAGCAACTCCATGCTGATGACGGACCATGAGAATCTCAAGGTAATTGGATAAAGTTTCATCCTCCTGGTTGTGCTGCCAATTCAAGGTGTTTTTGCTGTAATGTGACGCGTACAAACTTGAAAAATCTGGTTACATAAAATGGCACACAAAAAGGATAATACGATTTATGGAGAAATAGAGTTGGATAGGTCACCTCACATATATGAAACTCCATCTAGAACACTAAGAAAAACCATAACAACCCTAACAAGACTACAAGCGCAATTGGAAAGTCACGCTGAATCGCTAGGCAACAAATATTCTAGGAAGTAAAAGCATTTGCCTTAAAAGGTGAGGGTACATGGATAGAAGCGGGAATGGAGGCTGCTGAGTTCTGAAGGTGAGGGTAGAGGGAGGTGGGGATAAGGACTTGGAGGCTTTACACAAATTTGAGTGGTACAGAGAAGGTGCCCCTGGATCCTTGTTTGTGGGGGTCTTTACATCGCACCTTTGAGAACTGTGCGCTCCATGCAGCTGTGAGAGAACGCGTGACCCAGCCAGGCCGGTGGGGAAACAGAGCGGAAGAATGGGTACCTGGCACAGTGATGGAGGCGGCTTTGTTGGTGAGCTTTGTGTTCAGAGGCTTTTACGTGTACTTGCATGCTAACGGACTCCTCTGGTGATCCAGTGGCTGGGACTCCAAGCTCCCAACGCAGGGGGCCTAGATTCAATCCCTGATAAGGGAACTAGATCCCACAGGCCACAACTAAGAATAATTCCACGTGCTGCAACTAAGACCAGACACAGTCAAATAAGTAAATGGTAGACATATGCTAAGAACAAATACCTGTCAACTGATAACAATTTATGTTTTATCTGGACACTGTTCTCTTATCATCAATGACAGATACACTGTGGTATTTAGAGAAACCTACTGTAGTAGGTGAGAGTATACTTTAAAGTGTTCTCTGTAAACCTTAAAAGGTAGCGGACTCTTGGCCTGTAGATAAAGGGATTGTGGGATGAAGGATTATGTAAAAGGAAGAACAGGAGAAGTTGTAGACTGTCTTATTGCTGAAGGCGAGAGCTGCGGCCTTGCACAGCAGTTAGACACACAGGCTTTGGAGAGGCCACCTGGGTCTGAGTCCCTCTTCTCCCGTGTGCTGGGTCTGAGTCCTGGTTTGAGCCTCTGTAAAATGAAGATAATAAAGATTGCACCTTAGACTTGTTAGTGCATGTGAAGTCCTTGGGGCAGTCCCTTGAATGATGGCTGTTGTTGACTTCTCATCCATCATCTACATTATAGTTGGCTTCAAGGATAAGGAAAGCTTGCATGAAAAACATGGTGTCAGGGTCTAACCCATAACAGGCGTTCCGTCCACATCTGTTGAACTTGAATCCAGTGAGAAATAGCCACAGAGACTGCAACCAGTGCTGTTTCCTTTCCTCCTACCAAGTCAATGTGGAAACTGTTTTATTGGCTAGGATGGGATGCTGTGTTGAGGGAACCGATTTGGGAGCACGTGCTGGACTGGCAGGCTGTGAGTCCCGGGTGCCTGGGAATAACAGAAAACCCCAAGGGAAGGTCAGACCTTCCCAGCAGAGCCTGAGTAGGAAGAACAATTCGCCACCAGCCTGGCTTCTGTTGTGTCCAGGCCGTTTCAATTAAAAGCGCTTTAGATGCTGGAAGCCCACAGCATCTGTTTCTAGTTGAAAGGTTATTTACAGACAGTATGTTTTTCATAGTGACATTTGTATGTGTTTATTAATACAGAGCCTATTGTAGTAAAACTCATTTTGGAAATGGAAATAGATAATTATTCTTGAGGCTTTTAATCATTTTTTAAGCAAAATAATGAACTGGAAAGCATTTAGCTGAGGAAGAACATCTGATTACCCAGGCAGATTATTCAGTTGGGATGAGATGCAAATATATATTGTCTCCTTCTGCTCTCTGCTCTCCCAGGGCAGGAAGAGGGGAAGTTCCTCATTTTATCCCTAGGTTCTGTGATATTTTTCAGTCACAACTGATGTTTTAGAGACCCACGATTCTTGTCCTGGCTTCTCGATTCATCTCATGGCTTTGGGAAAGTCACTTTATGTTTCTGGGCATCAGTTACCCATCTGTAAACCTTATGGTCTCTTCTAGCTCTGACCCTATGTCACTGTAGGATTCTGTGCCTTGGTGAAAGTGGAAAAACTCCTGTAAGCACTTGAGCCGTCCAAGAACTCGGGTCTTTCTGAAGCCCCAGACTGGAGTAAAGATAGATTTTCTGTTTTATTCAGCACCATGCACAGAGCTCCTACAACATGCAGAGTACGTTAAGACCAGTGAGGGGACAAGAAGAATAAGCAACTGCTTAAGTTTCCTGTGGTCTAGTTGGAGAGGGCAAACAAACATTTATGACATAATCAGAAGGATTAAGCCAGCTAGAAATGCCAGGGCTCAAGCTTTCTCTAATTGTTGCGGAATGTGGAAGGAAGAGAATCCTAGTGGGCAATCTGGGGTGTGGGACAAATCCCTAAGGACAATATTTACAACTGAACGATGGGCCTTGGTTCCCTACTCACTTTGCTGAGCCAAACCTAGACTGTTTCTTTCTCTTTTTTTTTTTAATTTTTTAACTGAAGCATGGTTGATTTACACTGTTGTGTTAACTCTGCTGTACAGCGAGGTGACTCCGTTATACACATATTTTCAATTATTTTTTAATATTCTTTTCCATTATGGTTTATCACAGGATCTTGAATATAGTTCCTTGTGCTATATGCTAGGACCTTGTTGTTTATCCTAGACTATTTATTTTCTATCATCTTTGAAAATATACTTGAGTGGATCTTCTTCCCTCCCTCTTTTTTTCTGAGAGTTTGAAAAGCCCATGGCACCTAATGTACCACGTTGTTTAATATAAATGTCCTGAATGGTGGAACCCACCCCTGCACCCTGTCAAGCCTCCCCTTTTGACCCCACTTTCGTTCACTGGCACCTGAACTTGAGCGTGAGCAGGGGATGAGATGCAGGTGACTGGCACAGAGGGGCCTGGCCCTCCGATTGCTCTGCCGTTTGAGCAGCACAGGTGCTGGCGGCTGCTTCTGAAGACGGCATTTCTGGTAACGGTCACCTTCAGGGAAGTGGGTGTGGCTGGAACAGCTGTCTGCCTGGGAGCTGCCCTTTGGTTTATGTCTGCAGATAGCTTTGCAGCATGAGTATGTTTGTAATCACATCTCGAATTGATAGACAGCCTGAAGCTTTCACCTTCCCAGAGCTTCGTGATCCTGTTTCTTGTTGGGGCAGCAACTTTCTTAACCATGTGTATATTGTAGGCTCTTAGGAATGTTTCAAGCCCAAAGAAATCCAGCTATGGCGTCACTGCTTTAAATCAGGGATCTTTAAAAGGGTTCTGTAGTCCTGCCAGTGAAGCTCTTGGATAAAATGAGGTTTTGGGATTTAGATATTCCTGCCTTTGTCTAACTAAAAAAAAAATTCAGTTTGATAATTGAGTTTTGGTAAATTTCTGAGAAATCAACCTTGACTCGAAGAAGGGGAAAAAAACACCCTAGTTTATTTTTTTCGATTTTTCAAAATTTTTATTTTTAATTGAAAGATAATTGTCTTACAACATTGTGTTGATTTCTGCCATTTGACAACATAAACCGCCACAAGTGAATATCCCCTCCCCCTGGAGCCTCCCTCCCATCGCACATCTCAAGGCCATCACAGGGCATCAGGCTGGGCTCCTGTGTTATACAGCAGTTTCCCATCAGCCATCTATTCTACTCATGGCAGTGCATATATTTCAATACTATTCTCTCAATTCATCCCACTCTCCTTTAAAGAAGCCCTAGTTTAAATGAGTCTGTGTTGGTACCTGGCAGGTGGGCATAGTGTCACGATGCAGAAGCCTAATGTTCCTCCGGGAGATGGGATTGGGTCAAAGGTTGCAGGAGGCGGGGTGGGGGGGAACTGTTGCTGCCTGCCAACCCTGAAGAGCCTTGGGGGCACTTGGGAGTGTCAGGCTGTGGTTCACGTGGAAGAACATCTTTGCACACCTGCTGGCTGCCCAGCGCTGGGCTGACTGCACCTTGATCTGTTGACTGCCCTCCTGGGTGCTGCTCTTGCTGCTGCTGGGCTGGCACCTGTGGGCCCACGGTGGCATCTGACTCCTTCCTGGCCCCTCTGACCCACACAGAGCCTGATGAATTTTTTTTAAACATTCTGTTAAACATTTTGTCACTGCACTGGTGCCCTGGAGGATGTGTGTGCTGCTGTTTTTGCTTGGTTACCTGAGGTCACGGAGTAATGATTCTTCACACCACATGGAAGAGAGGTTTATATATCATTTTCATAGGGTCTTGTTGTATTTCATTTAGTTTTTATTTTGCTGGATGCTCTTTTTATTAAAAAATCTTCCACCTCACCCCTCCCCACAAGTCTTCTCTTCCCAGTGCATGCAAGCAGTAATAGAGTTCCTAGAGAAAGCCCAGATATACAGGGTCAGGTTTTTTGATCATATCAGTGCTAAGACAGAACTTTACCCCATGGCTGACTTTATGACCATCAACAAGGACTCTCTAGATTGGGGTGATTTTTACTTTCTGTGCACACACTTCCATACAAGTAGGATACACTTTATCCTTCTGGAAGTCATTTTGTTAGAGGGTTGGCTTTGCATCCAAATTTCCATCACTAGTCTCCCTGACCAGGCTTCTGCTTTCTGTAGGATTACCCAGCTCTGTTGAGGTACCAGGGAACTGCAGAGCGGCCTCCCTGGGATAGAACCAGTGGGAAGATGGCATCCTAGCACTGATGAGGGCTGCAGTTCTGCATAGAGCATTGGGTTATAGGACTTGGTCTCAGATGCCAGCATCTTTGCTGCCTGGCCATGTAGACATGCCTCTGTAACAATCTCCTCATCTGTCGAGGGAAGACAGTACCCAAATCGCAGGGTTTGGGGAGTTTGGGTTAGGTGACCTATGCCGAAGAACTTGATACCCTTGTAAAGTATCATGAGGTTAATTACCAGCCCACTGTTTTAACCCACCAAGTTATAATTCTGTGGGGGTAGGGGGCTGGGAACATGGTGATCGGTTGCCCCTTGCTGTGTTCTAAGGTGAAAAAAAATGTACCTTGCTTTCAAGGATATAAGAGAAACATTTTAGATACATAAAAATAATCTTTTATTGTTGGTGATTCTCTGGACATTGGCTGGAATCCCTGTGGTTAGGGGAGGGAGAATAGTTAGGAGAGGAAGGCCAGTCAGCTTGACATACAGAAAGCTCTGTCTATACACTGGGCATCAGAGATGGACTGGCCTTTCATAACAGAAGCTACTTTGAGGGCGCTGTTGCTGGTGTGTGTGTGCCTGTGCACGTGTATGCGTGCGTGTGTGAACAGCAAAGGTTTTGATTGACTTTTTTTTTGAATGGAGGAGAATCCGTCTATATAGCATACCCATGGGTATATTTCCAAGAGCCAAAACCCAAATAAACAGTGTTCCACATGAAACTAAAATAACAACAGAAAACATGCAAATCGACTGAGACTGTTGCAACTAATAGCATGACCTCCTCACTTATGAATTACAGAGCCTAGTAGAGCATCTTAGAAGAGGGCGTGGGGTCTCAAGACCTTGAGTAATTACTCAGCCAGGTCCCTAACTCAGAGCTGCTCCAGAGGGACCTGGGGCCCAGGCAGTGCCTGGCTCTGTCCATCACCATCAGAGTGCTAATGGGTAACTGGTCTGATTGTCTTAAAGTGGTAGAATTTTTAGAAATATTTTCTTTTTAATTGGGGAAAAAGAGCTTTAGTTAGGTAATCACTGAAGCTGCTGCTATGTAATATATAAATAACTATCTGAAGGCTCTGAGACATCTGTATAAATTTAGCCCATTCCATCACACACACTCACACCATCCTCCACCCATATGACCCAGAGCCTCTGACTCCTGTTGGTTCACAGCTGCTGCTGGTATTTTGAGGATGAGCTTCAGAGCATCTTTCCAGTGTTCTTTCAACACCTTTTGTCTGATCGGACAAAATATGTCCAGGTTGTCCCAGGTTCCCTCTGGGGAAACGAGCTGTCTGCTGATTTTGTATGTGGCTGCCCCAGTCATTCAGAGTTCAGCACTATGTTACTGCTGGTGGGCTGGGGGCTTCTAGTGACTGTGTCTCTCCAGCATTGCATCATTACCTCATTATGTTCTTTCTGTGCATTGACTGAGAAAGAGTTTGGACGCTTGTTTAGGATGGCAGAGAACAAAGTGAAAGGCAACGAATTGTTCCCTTTGTCTTATTCTTTCATTTTTAAAAATTCTTACTGGAGTATAGTTACTTAACAGTGTTGTGTTTCTTTGTTGTTCAGTCATGTCCAACTCTTTGCAATCCTAGGAAATGCAGCACTCCACGTTTCTCTGTCCTTCACCATCTTCCATAATTTGCTCAGACTCACGTCTATGAAGTCGGTGATGCCACCCAACCATCTCATCCTCTGTCCTCCCCTTCTCCTCCTGCCTTCAATCTTTCCCAGCCTCGGGGTCTATTCCAGTGAGTCAGTTCTTCGCATCTGCTGGCCAAAGTATTGGAGTTTCAGCCTCAGCATCAGTCCTTCCAATGAACACTCAGGACTGATCTCCTTTAGGGTGGACCGGTTGGATCTCCTTGCAGTCCAAGGGATTCTCCAGAGTCTTCTCCAACACCACAGGTCGAAAGCATCAATTCTTCGGTGCTCAGCCTTCTTTATGGTCCAACTCTTACATCTGTACATGACTCTTTGAAAAACCATAGCTTTAACTATACAGACCTTTGTCAGCAAAGTAATGTCTCTGCTTTTTAATATGCTGTCATAGCTCTTCATACAAGCAGCAAGCATCTTTTAATTTCATGGCTGCAATCACCGTCTGCAGTGATTTTGGAGCCCCCCAAAATAGTCTCTCACTGTTTCCATTCTTTCCCCATCTATTTTCCATAAAGTGATGGGACTGGATGCTATGATCTTAGTTTTCTGAATGTTGAGCTTTAAGCCAACTTTTTCACTTTCCTCTCTCACTTTCATCAAGAGGCTCTTTAGTTCTTCTTGCTTTCTGCCATCGGGTGGTGTCATCTGCATATCTGAGGTTGTTGATATTTCTCCTGGCAATCTTGATTCCAGCTTGTGCTTCTCCCAGCCTGGCATTTTGCACGATGTACTCTGCATATATGTTAAATAAGCTAGGTGACAATATACAGCCTTGACATACTCCTTTCCAATTTTGAACCAGTCTGTTGTTCCATGTCCAGTTCTAACCTCTTTCTACTGTACAGTAAAGTGAATCAACTATATGTATATACATATATCTTCTTTTTTGTATTTTCTTCCCATTTAGGCCCCACAGAGCACTGAGTAGGGTCCCCTGAGCTGTATAGCAGGTTCTCATTAGTTAACTTTTTCAACTGAAGAACAGTTTTGAGCAACTACAGTCATTTGAAGTGTTCCTACATTATTAATTTTATAGAAAGTAATTTTGTGGGTCTTTTTTATAGGTAATTAAATGCTGTGAAATCTTGTAGAATTTTCTTTTCTTAATAATTAGAGACAGCGATTAGAGCATATTTTATGTTGCATGACATTTGTTCTTTCAACAGTTGTATGCAGTTTGTATTCTTTGCTTTTCTCCGTATAGGTTTTAATCAGAATGGATTAATTTTTTGCTGTTATCAGCTATTATACTACATCATGAAAATGAGTTATTTCCATCTCTGAAATATAATACTGAATGCAATATATGAAAAAGTAAAATGCAATATACTTTTTGTTAGTATCTATTAAAAATTTGATACCTGAGTCTGAATACATTTTACTTCATCTAGGGGTTTATATGTAGAAAAAATAGTATGTAGCCATTGAAAAACAGCTGCACTATGAAATAAAGGGCACATCACCCCATATCTCAAAGGAAGAGTGCAGACCTGTAAGGTGATTTATCATAAGAAATGGGAGAAATATTTAACAATTCTTTACTCAGGATGAAACAGGAAAATGTGGCATGTAAGAGCTAGGAATGGTAAGCCATAAATAGAGGACAAGAAGGGACAAAAATAAAGTTAAGTGAAATAATAAAGGATTACAGAAAAAGCCAGGATGCAATCACATAATTAAAATTCACTTGGAGAATGTAAAGATCACAGTTGACTCTTTAGAATCTTGACTCATGTGGCAGGCAGTCTTGAGATGTTCTTCCACATTGAAGTAGAAAAAAACAGATGACCATTATGAGAGAAAATAATAAATATGAAGAATAGGCATGGAATTAGGGAAGTTCCTGAATCTGAAGCCAGAGCAATGAGAGGAGAAATCATTTGAAAAAGGGAAAAAGAAAACTTTCCTGGGCTTAAAAGGACTAATCATATTATAGACAAAATACACAGAAAAGGAGCCATATGGAGGCACAGTCTGCCGTAATTTTTAAAATTCCTGAACCAAGGAAGAAACTATATAAAGATTCAAGCAGAAAACAAGGTTGCTTATGAGGAGTAAAAGGAGGTCAGACATCTGTGTGGTAACACTTGATTCAGATACAGTGAAACGATGTTTCCAAGTCCTGAGAGGATGAGATGGTGATTCGAGAATTTTTTTTATGCAGTGGAATTGTTTTCACGTGTGCAGTCAACAGAAGGACTGCTCTAAAGATGCTTTGGGGTGCCTGCTGTGGTCAGGCACTCTTGCTGTACAATCATCTTCAGCCATAAGGACACTGAGGTGTAGAGGGGCACTTTAGCCACACGATGTATCATCTCCGGCTAACCTGGTTGGACTAGGAGTGGACATCTCTTGGAAGTAACTTAAGAGTTGGCCAGCAGAGACGAGTTGAGCCCATGAAATTCTTCTTCAAGGATTTGAGAGGAGAGAAGATGTTATGGTTGGTTTAAAGACTGGAGCTAGAAAGTCATGGGGATGAGAGTATTGTTAGCACCGTGGCAAGTCAAACCATGTGCAAACTACCTTCTGGGAGAAGCAGAAGCTACGAGGAGGCAGAGAAGCTGATGTGGGGAGAGAAAGGAAGAGAGAACAGGGTCAGAGGGAAGCAAAGAAGCTGTGAAGGGAGACGGAGTTGCTGCCTCAGGTCCTTTCTTATTCCCATGAAGCCCCACAAAGCCCCGTTCCTCCTTTGAGTTTTATCCTGTGTCCTTACAGTCATTCCTCTTGAACTTGAGCAAGCATCTGTTCCTTCCAGTCAAGAGAAGTTCTACTTACAAGGGCCTTTTCAGATTATCAAGGACTTAAGAAGTATGCTACTTTGCAACCTGGAATTGAAAAGGCTGCTTGAAGTAGAACAAAAATTATGAATCAAATAATAAAAGAGTATGAAAAATTTGGATTGCCCTGTGGGCCTGTCATCAGGCTTATTACTCAGTTTATCACTAAAATCTTCAGGCCACTCATGACCTAGAGAACCATCCTGATGGCTCCAACCCACTGTCACGACATAGAAGATGGCAGAGCATTTGGTGCTCATTTTCACAGTGGCACCGGGATGAAACTTAAAGAGTGTTGTTAGGAATCATTATTCCCATTAATAATTTAGGCAATAATCCTGTAATCTGACATAAAAGATGTTCCAGAACAGCTTCTCTCCAAGGTAGCATTTATCATCAGGATTTTCAGCAAATATTTACTGAGAATTAACAGTGTGTCGGCTACTTTGTTAGCTAAAGGTTATCTGTTGATTAGAATGCTGGTTAGAAGAGAAATAATTATCTTACAGGTTTTTCATAGGGTGTTACCTTTTTAAAGAATTACTTTTTAGACAGTTGAAGTATTGTTGATTTACAGTGTTGTTTTAGTTTCTGGTACACAGCAAAGTAATTTACTTATATGTACATATGTTCTCTTTCATATTCTTTTCCGTTATGGTTTTAAACTGTAAAGCTCTTAGAGGAAAACAGGCAGTACACTCTTTGACATAAATCACAGCAAGATCCCCTTTGACCCACATCCTAGAGTAATGGAAATAAAAACAAAAATAAACAAATGGGACCTAATTAAAGTTAACTGCACAGTGAAGGAAAGAATAAACAAGATGAAAAGACAACCCTCAGAATGGGAGAAAATAATTGCAAACAAAACAACTGACAATGGGATTGATCTCCAAAATATTTAAGCAGCTTATGTAGCTCAGTATCAGAAAAACAAATAGCCCAATCAAAAACTGGGCAGAAAACCTAAACAGACTTTTCTCCTAAGAAGACAAACAGATGGCTTATAAACACATGAAAAGATGTTCAATATCACTCATTATTAGAGAACTGCAAATCAAAACTTCAATGAGGTATCACTGCACACCGATCAGAAGGGCCATCATCAAAAAATCTACAAATAATAAATGCTGGAGAGGATGTGGAGAAAAGAGAACCCTCTTGCACTCAACAGGAATACAAGAGTTGGGAATATAAATTGATACAACCACTAAGGAGGGCAGTATGGAGAAACCTTTAAAAAGTGAAAGTCGCTCGGTTGTGTCTGACTGTTTGTAACCCCATGGACTCTACAGTCCATGGAATTCTCCAGGCCAGAATACTGGAGTGGGTAGCTTATCCCTTCTCCAGGGGATCTTACCGACCCAGAAACTGAACCAGGGTCTCCTGCATTGCAGGCAGATTCTTTACCAGCTGAGCTACAGCTGGGGAGCCCACTAGGAATGAAACCACCATATGAGCCAGCAGTCCTACTGGGCACACAGCCTGAGAAAACCACACCTGAAAAAGACACATGTACCCCAATATTCATAACAGCACTGTTTATAACAGCTAGGACATGGAAGCAACCTAGATGTCCATCAGTAGATGAATGGATAAAGGTGTGGTACATATATACGGTGGAATATTTCTCAGCCATGAAAAGAACTCATTTGAGTCAGTTCTGTTGAAGTAGATGAACCTACAGCCTGTTACAGAGTGAAGTCCGTCAGAGAAAAACAAATATCATATTTTCACACACGCACATATAGAATCTAGAAAAGTGGTATTGATGAACCTATTTGCAGGGAAGGAATGTGGAGACTCAGATGTAGAGAATGGACTTGGGGACGCAGTGGGGGGAGGAGAGAATGGGACGAATGGAGAAAGTATTGTGGCGTGAACACATGTACACTACTATGTGTAATAATAGATAGCTGGTGAAAAGTTACTATGTAACACAGGGAGCCCAGCCTGACCCTTGGTGATGACCTAGAGGGATGGGATGAGGGGAGGGGAGGGGTGGTTCAGTTCAGTTCAGTCACTCAGTCGTGTCCGACTCTTTGCGACCCCATGAACCGCAGCACGCCAGGCCTCTCTGTCCATCACCAACTCCCGGAGTTTACCCAAACTCATGTCCATCGAGTCAGTGATGCCATCCAGCCATCTCATCCTCTGTCGTCCCCTTCTCCTCCTGCCCTCAATCTTTCCCAGCATCAGGGTCTTTTCCAATGAGTCAGCTCTTTGCATGAGGTGGCCAAACTTTTAGAGTTTCAGCTTCAACATCAGTCCTTCCAGTGAACACCCAGGACTCATCTCCTTTAGGATGGACTGGTTGGATCTCCTTGCAGTCCAAGGGCCTCTCAAGAGTCTTCTGGTTATATATCTATAATTATGGCTGATTTGTGTTGTTGTATGGCAGAAATCACCAGAACATGGTAAAGCAAATTTCCCCCAATTAAAAATAAATTTAAAAAATAAATATAACTGTAACAATGTAATAGGCATCCACAATGGAGCCTAGGAAGGAAAACGAAAAAACATCCCAAAATAATTGACATGATTTTCTTTGGTGGGGCAGGAAGTGGTTTTTTTTTTCCTTTTCTCTCTCATATACATACATATACACACAGATGTTTGTATGTGTATGTTAGCTTCAGTGAGTGTTGATTTTTAAGTGAAAAGATAAACTTTATATTAAAAATTAGAAATAATACTGAGCAACATTTCCAAATAAAACCATAGTTATCATAGTGAGGTCATGCAGTCATATCTGACTCTTTGCGACCCTATGGACTGTAGCATACCAAGCTCCTCCATCCATGGGATTTTTCAGGCAAGAGTACTGGAGTGGGTTGCCATTCCCTTCTCCAGGGGATCTTCTCAACCCAGGGGTTGAACCCAGGTCTCTGACATGGCAGGCAGATGCTTTACTGTCTGAGCCACCAGGGAAGCCCATAGTAATGACTTACTAAAAACCTACTCCTTGTTGGGTACCATGTTTGGGCTTTTTATAGCCATGTCATCCTAAATCTTGTGAATCCAATAGACAGAATGTGGTTATTGCCATTTACTAGATGAGGAAATGCATGCTGTTAGAGGTTGAAGACTTGACAAAGTCTCACAGGCAGTAATTGACGGATCTGGGGATTTGAATCCGGATGCATTCTATTCGCCAAGTCCTCTCCCTAGCCCATTGCACTGCTTATTCACTTCTGAATAAGCCAGGGATTGAGATGGGACTTGGCAAGCTTGCATCATGGCGCTGGAATTAATCGCTCTGAAGAGGAATAGATGTTGGAGAGAATCCAGGTTTTTGAAGAAAGATTATTTAGAGAAACCACCAGGTATATGATGAGGAGCAAGTCATCTTTCTCCCCTCCGCTTGAAGCTTCAGTTTCTTTGTGAAGCTAGGGACTATGGTCATTCAGTCCCTTAAGCATCTTGGCACTCTTATGTTCTTGGGCTCATCTAAGCAAGTACACAGACCAAAGTTGGGCTCATTTCTTTGCCATTATTGATGTTTATTTTTGCTTTAGCAGGGATTTGAGATGGGAAGGAAAAACTGATGAGCAAAGTTGTAAAGCACAGGAGAGCTCAGTTAGAGAATATTGAAGTTAAAGTCTTAGAAAGTAGTACTAATCATGCAATACATAATCTGGGGTGAACAGTGATTTAAAAATATGGGATTACTTTTTCACCTGAGTTGTACATTTTAACGGAGAATTCTGATTTTTTCATTCTAAGCAGAATCACAACACACATTGCAGTACTGTCCTTAATGACAGAAGTTACAGACATCAGTTCAGTTCACTCAGTCATGTCTGACTGTTTCCAACCCCATGAACTGCAGCACACCAGACTTCCCTGTCCATCAGCAACTCTCGGAGCTTGCTCAAACTCATGTCCATTGAGTCAGTGATGCCATCCAACCATCTCATCCTCTGTTGTCCCCTTCTCCTCCTGCCTTCAGTCTTTCCCAGCATCAGGGTCTTTTCCAGTGAGTCAGTTCTTTGCATCAGGTGGCCAAAGTATTGGAGTTTCAGCTTCAGTCCTTCCAATGAGTATTCAGGACTGATCTCCTTTAGGATTGACAGGTTTGACCTCCTTGTAGTCCAAGGGACTCTCAAGAGTCTTCTCCAACACCATAGTTCAAAAGCATCAATTCTTCAGTGCTCAAATTTCTTTACGGTCCAACTCTCACATTCATACATGACTACTGGAAAAACCACAGCTTTGACTAGATGGACCTTTGTTGGCAAAGTAGTATCTCTGCTTTTTAATATGCTGTCATAGGTTTTCTTCCAAGGAGTAAGCATCTTTTAATTTCATGGCTGCAGTCACCATCTGCAGTGATTTTGGAGCCCAAGAAAATAAAGTATCTCACTGTTTCCATTGTTTACCCATCTGTTTGCCATGAGGTGATGGGACCAAATGCCATGATCTTAGTTTTCTGAATGTTGAGTTTTAACCAACTTTAACTCTCCTCTTTCACTTTCCTCAAGAGGCTCTTTAGTTCTTCTTTGCTTTCTGCCATAAGGGTGGTGTCATCTGCATATCTGAGGTTATTGATGTCTCTCCCAGCAATCTTGATTCCAGCTTGTGCTTCATCCAGCCCAGCATTTCACATGGTATACTCTGCATTTAAGCTAAATAGGGTGACAATATACAGCCTTGACGTACCCCTTTCCTGATTTGGAACCAGTCTGTTGTTCCATGTCCAGTCCTAACTGTTGCTTCCTGACCTGCATACAGGTTTCTCAAGAGACAGGTCAGATGGTCTGGTGTTCCTATCTCATTCAGAATTTTCCACAGTTTATTATGATCCACAGTCAAAGGCCTTGGCATAGTCAACAAAGCAGAAGTAGATGTTTTTCTGGAACTCGCTGGCTTTTTCTATGATCCAATGGATGACGGTAAGTTTAACTCTGGTTCCTGTGCCATTTCTAAATCCAGCTTGGACATCTGGAAGTTCACAGTTCACGTACTGTTGAAGCCTGGCTTGAAGAATTTTGACCATTAGTTTGCTAGCGTGTGAGATGAGTGCAATTGTGCAGAAGTTTGAGCCTTCTTTGGCATTGCCTTTCTTTGGGATTGGAATGAAAACTGACCTTTTCCAGTCCTGTGGCCACTGTTGAGTTTTCCAAATTTGCTGGCATATTGAATACAGGACTTTAACAGCATCTTCTTTTAGGATTTGTAATAGCTCAACTGGAATTCCATTACTTCCACTAGCTTTGTTCATAGTGGTGATTCCTAAGGCCCACTTGACTTCGCATTCCAGGATGTCTGGCTGTAGGTAAGTGATCACACCATCATGGTTATCTGGGTCATGAAGACCTTTTTTTGTGTAGTTCTTCTGTGTATTCTTGCCACCTCTTCTGCTTCTGTTAGGTCCATACCAGTTCTGTCCTTTATTGTGCCCATCTTTGCATGAAATGTTCCCTTGGTATCTCTAGTTTTCTTGAAGAGATCTCTAGTCTTTCCCATTCTGTTGTTTTCCACTATTTCTTTGCATTGATCATTGAGGAAGACTTTCTTATCTCTCCTTTCTATCCTTTGGAACTCTGCATTCAGATGGGTATATCTTTCCTTTTGTCCTTTGCCTTTAGCTTCTCTTCTTTTCTCAGCTATTTGTAAGGCCTCCTCAGACAACCATTCTGCCTTTTTACATTTCTTTTTCTTCGGAATGGCCTTGATCACTGCCTCCTGTACAGTGTCACAAACCTCCATCCATAGTTCTTCAGGCACTCTGTCTGTCAGATCTAATCCCTTGAATCTGTTTGTCACTGCCACTGTATAATCATAAGGGATTTGATTTAGGTCATACCTGAATGGTCTAGTGGTTTCCTCTGCTGTCTTAATTTCTGAATTTGGCAATAAGGAGTTCATGATCTGAGCCACAGTCATCTCCTGGTCTTGTTTTTACTGAATGTATAGAGCTTCTCCATCTTTGGCTGCAAAGAATGTAATAAGTCTGATCTTGGTGTTGACCATCTGGTTATGTCCATGTGTAGCTTCATCTCTTGTGTTGTTGGAAGAGGCTGTTTGCTATGTCCAGTGAGTTCTCTTGGCAAAACTCTGTTAGCCTTTGCCCTGCTTCATTTTGTATTTCAAGACGAAACTTGCCTGTTACTCCAGGTATTTCTTCATGTCCTACTTTTGTATTCCAGTCCCCTATAATGAAAAGGACATCTTTTTTGGATGTTCTAGATGGTCTTGTAGGTCTTCTTAGAACCATTCCACTTTAGCTTCTTTGGCATTAGTGGTTGGGGCATAGACTTGGATTACTGTGATATTGAATGGTTTGCCTTGGAAACGAAGAGATCTTTCTGTAATTCTTGAGATTTCACCCAAGTACTGCATTTTGGATTCTTGTTGATTATGAGGGCTACTCCATTTCTTCTAAAGGATAATGGTCATCTGAATTAAATTCGACCATTCCAGTCCATTTTAGTTCACTGATTCCTAAAATGTCGATGTTTGCTCTTGCCATCCCCTGTTTGACCACTTCCAATTTACCTTGATTCATGGACCTAACATTCCAGGTTCCTATGCAGTATTGTTCTTTACAGCATCAGATTTTATGTCCATCATCAGTTATATCCACAACTAGGCATTATTTTTGCTTTGGCTCTTTCTCTTAATTTTGTCTGGAGTTATTTCTACACTCTTCTCCAGTAGTATATTGGGCCCCTACTGACCTGGGGAGTTCATCTTTGAGTGTCATATATTTTTGCCTCTTCATACTGTTCGTGGGATTCTCAAGGCATAATACTGAAGTGTTTTGCCATTCCCTTCTCCAGTGGACTGTGTTTTGTCAAAACTCTCCACAATGACCCATCCATCTTGGGTGACCCTATATGTCATGGCTTATAGTTTCATTGAGTTAGGAAAGGTTGTGATCCATGTGATTGGTTTGATTAGTTTTCTGTGATTGTGGTTTTCATTCTGTCTGCCCTCTGACAGATAAGGATAAGAGGCTTATGGAGTCTTCCTGATGGGAGAGACTGACTGGGGGAATCTGGGTCTTGTTCTGATGGGCGTAGCCATGCTCAGTAAATCTTTAATCCAATTTTCTGTTGATGAGCAGGGCTGTATTCTCTCCCTGTTGTTTGACCTGAGACCAAACTATGGTAGGGGTAATGAAGACAATGGCGACCTCTTTCAAAATGTCTTGTGCATGCACTGTTGTATTCAGTGCCGCTGACCCTGCAGCAGCCCACTGTCAACCCACACCTCCGCCAAAGACTCCTGGATGCTCACAGGCCAGTCTGGGTCAGTCTCTTGTGGGGTCACTGCCCCTTTCTCCTGGGTCCTGGTGCACACAAGGTTTTGTTGTGCCCTCCAAGAGTCTGTTTCCCGGGTCGTGTGTAAGTTCTGTAATCAAATCCCACTGGCCTCCTAAGTCAAATTCCCTTGGGGTACTCAGTCCCTTTGTCAGATCCCCAGGTTGGGAAATGTATTGTGGGTCCTAGAACTTTCTTAACAGTGCAAGAATTTATTTGGTATAATTGTTCTGCAGTATGTGGGTCGTCTGCTCGGCAGTGGCTCTATGGTGGGGTTAATGGTGACCTTCTCACAGAGGGCTTATGCCACCCACTGTGTGACCCAGGTCTGCTGCACCCAGAGCCCCTGCCACTCCCCTCCTTTCTAAGTGGGCACCCACTGGTTTCTGGGACTGTTGGCTGTTGTTCAGTCGCTCACTTGTGTCTGACTCTTTGAGACCCCATGGACTACAGCACACCTGGCTTCCCTATCCTTCACCACCTCCCTGAGCTTGCTCAAACTCATGTCCATTGAGTCAGTAATGCCATCCAACCACCTCGTCCTATGTCGTCCCCTTCTTCTCCTGCCTTCAATCTTTCCCAGCATCAGGGTCTTTTCTAATGAGTCAGTCATCTCTATAATATTGGGGATGGGAGCCTTCATGGCTGTGCTTCTAAATTTTGACAGCCAGTTATTCTTATTCACCCTCGTTGGTGGTCTCTACCTATTTACAGTAATTGTTGATGCTTAGGGTCAAGGAGAGGCCTTAAGCACACCCTCCCTATAGACCCATCTTGACTCCAACTTTAGCTGAGCTTGCTTCATTTAATTCCAGAGAGCTTTCTGCATTTTCCCCCACAACATCCCTGCCTTGCCCTGGACTCTCCCAGCGTCCTTCCAGCAGCCTTGTGGCTTGGCCAGGTGAGAGTGATGAGGAACGTTCACATGAGCGAGGCAGATGGTTGAGAGCCGTGTCCTCAGGAGCCAAAATTGCACTGGCTCCCCCCCACCGCCTTTCTAAGTGTTTTGTATGTATTATTTCAGTTAAATCTCAGGACATCCTTTGGAAGCTGTAAAGTACTATTGACTCCACTTAAAGTTAGAAAGCTCAGATAGTGTCAGCAACTGTGCAAGGCTGAACAGCCAAACATTCACTTAAGTAGTTCAACTCCAGGACCTGAGTTCCTGGGTAATGTATATCAAGGCCACATGGAGGTGGTGGAAGGGTCCCTGAAGAGCAGCGTGTGTGTGGCTAGGGGTAAAGAGCTGCAGGGGTAGGTCTGTGCCTCTGAAGACGGCTTAGGGTCATCCCCTACGATTGGGATTTATGCAGTACTTGTGAACCCACGCACTGAAAAAACTACCCATTGCTCATAAAGATTGACTGTCCTCAAAAAGAATATCCATGTCCACAGGGAACTTCTGAGAGCTTACGTGGAATCGTCTGCATCCTGGTCTGAATGAGTCAGCCCAGGGTCCACGCAGCGTTCCAGGTCAGCCACATGGCTCTTCGGTGGACATCATCTTGGCTGCCAGGGGGGTCTGTCAGGGTTCATTCCAGTCGTTGCCCATAGTGCCCACGTGTCTGAACAGGGCAACTGACCAGTTGGTGGATTCATCTCGCTCTTTCCCCTCCCCGCTGAATGTCTTTCTGGATGTTTCTCTGCCTTTAGCCCTGCTTTTTGCATGGCAAAAAAAAAAAAGGTGAAATTCAAACCATTTCAAGAGGGGCAAGAGGAGAAACTGTCACTATTGATCAACATGGTGCCCTATTATAGCCCTTGACTATTCTGCTTTCCCATCTGCCAGACTCGCCTTCCTGGGGATGGGAAATAAACAGATGGGGGGGACTGGCTTCCCCCTGCCTAGACTCCTCTTGCTGTCACTGAGCTGTTAGCCTTGGATTACCAGAGTTATGGTTTTCCTGCTGGTATCATTGTATTTGAGAAACTCACCCTGATACCTCTCCAGTCCAGCAAAAGCATTCCTTTCTTTTACTATTTTTGCTGTTTCAGTGTTAGGTTTAGGAAATTAATAAAATTCTGAAACTGTTTTTGCTGCTTCAGTGTTTTATGTAAAAGAATCATATTGTTCTAAATCATACTTTGTATGTATTATAGAGGTATTGCATATATGTGTGTGTAATTATATATTTTTTATTTTTTTACATTTGCAGAAGGTGTAGGGGCTGTTCTTAGAGTTGGTTGCCAACAGAGGTGGTTTAATATGGCACTGTTCCTCACAGGCAGGCCTCATGGAGAAAATTCTGTTTACTTCACTGTAAAAATTGGAGTTAAGCAGAGGTTTTAATTTTCCTGTTCCAAGGTCTCTATAAAGCCTCAGTCCTCCTGAGAGAGGGAAGGCTCATTAGGCTCATTTAGTGAGACCCTGATCAGGAAATGACAAAGAAACCTTTTTAAAAAAGTAGATGTGTTTTGAAGGGAAAGAAAATTCAGCGTATTTCATAAAAGCAGGCTAACTAGAAGGATGGGGGAGAAGGTGAGAAGGAGGGTTAGCCTCATGAGTGGGATGGTTCTGCATGCTTTATCTAAAATACTGAAGGGCTTGCTTGAATAATCTCTCTTAACACTTCTAAACTCATGTTTTATGAATTATTATTTTATTTTTTTTGCTTCATTTAATTTGTTGTGAGGCCTGTCATCATTTCTTCATAGGATCCTTCCATTAACCTCCTTGCTATGTTCTGATTATTGCCTGCGTTCTTTTCCCTGTCAGTCCATCCTTTCCACTGTCTCATTACCTTCTCAGAACATGGATCAGGGTCTCCTTTGAAAGTTCCCCTGTGCCCACAGGATCAGAGGCCTGCCAATCAGAAGCTTTCATGTCAGACCCCAGCTCACCTTTTCAAATGTACTTCTTGACACCTGCTTTCCCCATCTTGCACTTAACCTTGGAGCTTCACCGGATGCTGGTCCAGAAGATGCTGTTGATGGATTTCCCCTTTGTGCGGTTGGGTTGCACATGGCCAATGAACTGTCTGTAACATTGAAGATCTGCCTGTTTTGTGGTCTGTGGCTCTCTCGAACACCAGACCCTGATGAAAGGACAGAGGAGGAAGTGGTCTGCACTCCCATCCCCTCTGTTGTCCACCACTGGTCCTAGGGCAGGATCCTTGCAAACTCCAGGCATCTCCCTGGAGAAGCTGTTAGTGTACACAGTCTTTGTGACTTTTGACCGTGTGGGTTCCTGTCCAGTGACCTTATCAAACATCTTTATCTGGGGAAAGACAGAGGGGTCTGACGGGCCTCCAGCGTGTCTTTCAGAGAAGATTGTGTCCTATTCACCTGGGTTTTTACCTGGGTTCAGGTCTCCTAGATGTGGCTCCCTCCTTGTTCATCCAAAACATATTTGTTAACTACAGCTTGTGACATTTCCCCAAGATCTGATCTCAAGAGTTGTTACTCAGTAAATGGTGCCATTGCTTCTCCTGCTACATGTACCAGACTGCAGGGGTCACGTCTGACATCTTGTCCTCACCTTCACGTGGGTCTATTACCAAGTCTGTGGATTATAAGTTCTTAACACCTCCCAGATTTGCCCACTGTCTCCAAATCTCCATTGCTACTCTCACCACTTGTCTGGACAACTGAAATAATTTCCTGTCTGAGCAACCTCCATTTATTGCCCCAGTCCATTCTCCATATTGTAATGAGAATAACTTTTTTGATACACGATTCTGATTATGGCATCCTTTGCTGTAACACCCCAGTGGTTTCCTTGCTTTGAGGATGAAGACAAAATTCTTGAACTGACCTGTAAAGACCAAAGAGACTTCTTTGCTTTGGCCTCTCACCCCTCTTACCCCTCCAGCCTGGTAAGCTACTGTGCATCCCTTGCTGTCTGCCCTTCAGCCTCATCAATTTTCTTTTAGTCCCTGCATGCACGCATCCCCTTCCTGCCACAGGGCATTTGCACAAGCTATCCCATTTGCTTAGAACACTATCTCTCTTTCACTTGCTTAATAAACTTTCACTTTGGAACTCAATTTAGGACTTCCCTGGTAGTCTAGTAGTTAAGACTCTGTTTCCACTGCACAGAGTTCAATCCCTAGAGGGAACCTAAGATGCCACATGGTGCAGCTAAAAAATTTAAAGGAAAAAATTCTTCAATTTAGTCATTACTTCTTCAGGAGAGCCTTCTCTGATCTTCAAGTCAAATCTTCCTATTATTTCTCGCTAAATAGTATGTTGTACTTCTTTGAGACCTTATTTCAGTTTTTCATTTATTTGTTAAATGGTTCAGTTGCTTTATTTTCCTGTTGGGCTGTAAGCTCCATTAAGGCAGGAAGCATGTCTGGTTTTGCTCATTATTGTATCACCAATACTTGGCTCAATACCTGGTACTTAATGGCTTTCTTTAAACGTTTGTTGAAGGCTACGAGGAAGGACATTTACCGTACACTTAGTTCATATTGTTTTCTCACTGAAACTCCTCTTTTTCCTCCTCCTACTTAAGGTTCGGTCTAGATGCCTGATCCTAGGTTTTACTATCCTGGCCCCCAGTAGCCTGAATTACTCTGTAATTCACCTGATGAGTTGAGCTAACATTGTCTCAGTGTCTGCTTTACCTGGCAACACGCTGCTCCTTGGGGGTGCAAAGACAGAAAAGATATGGTCCGTGACACAGAGTAGCCCATACTCACCAGACTGCAGTGTGACTGAGCGCTGTACTGAGTGATAACACAGAAAGACAGTGAGATACAGAAAAGGGAGCGTCAGCTCGGCCTGGGGAAGCCAGGGAGTGTTTCAGAGACCGACCCAAGGGCTGGGTGTGAAGATCTGAGCGTGATCTTGCTGAGCATGGTGGATGAGAGAAGAGGGAATTGTTGGCGAGAAAGGTGTGGGAGCCTAGTGTGTGTTTGGAGAGAATGAGGGGCAGTGTGGCTGGAGCAGAGGTGTCCGGCCATGTGGGGGCCTGTGGTTGTTACTGGCCAGGGTTTTTGGCCTCCTTAATTGACAGGAACTGATCAGAGGCCAGACGGGAAATTCAGGTTAGTCTTGATTGGATCCCCTGTTGCAGCCGTGGGGAGTGAGAACAAATAGCAGGCTCCCTTGCTCCCTCACTTTCCGAGGGGGAGCAAGCTGCTTCTTTCTAAGGGATGAAGGTAGGGGTGTGTCCCCGGGTTGGGCTGAAGGGTGGCTTGGGTGGTTTGCCCACCTCTCTTAGCTGGTGGTGTGTGCAGGGAGCATGCGTGGTACCCTGCATTTGCTCCAGACACCATAATTTTGCTCCCAGCTCCTCAGAAGTGGCAGCTGGGTTTTTGGTCTCTTTGAATCTTGTTGTCCATAATATGCCCCAACTGTGCACGCACAGTTATTTTTAGTCCCCTGTAGTTTCTTTGTATTTTGTTGCTCAAGGAGATGTTTGTCCGGGTGTAAGCACAGCAGAAATGTTTCCAGGCCCCAGCCTGTCTCATGGTGAAGGGGAGCCTTGAGGGTCAGGCCAGGGAACTGGGGCTGAATTCTACCCAAGCAGTGTGGAGCCCTTGCATGGCTTTAAATACAGAGTTAACAGGATCAGATCTGTATTTTATATTGATAGCCTCGTATCAGTATGGAGAGTGTGGCATCTGGTGGGAGCAAGGATGGCGGCATGGAGATAGGTGAGTGGGTTGTTGCCATGATCTGGGCCATAATGAAAAGGGCTTGAATCTTTGCCATGGAAGTGGGAGCGGGCAGAATGGAATTATCATTCCATGAGAGACATCATGAAAGTGGAAGAGACAGGACTTGATAATGAGTGAGTCTTGATGGGTAAGAATGAGGGGAGAGTGGAGTCAAGGATGGCTTAGGGCTTAGTTAAAATAAGGTGATAGATAACAATGCTTTGAACTGAGCTGGTCAAGCCTTCTCTGGACTCTTTCAAATGGTCCTCAGTGGCCTTTGTGGTCTGTAGGTAGCAGGTTGGGTTGAAATACAATACAGGAAATTAAATTTAATAGATTGCAAGGAAAAAAAAAAGAACTTTTTGATAATTTGAGCACAGCCTGAGCAGAAACTTGAACTGGTTTTCTATGAAAAAGTAAGGTGCCTGACTTGTTAATAGTATTAACAGGAAACAGCAGAGGACTGTGTGATCCTGTTAAGAATCTGGAATCTGGGCCCTAAGCTGTTCTCTTTCTAGCTGTGATGAGGGTACATTGGTTTTATTCTGTCATTAAGGCAAGTCCCAAGGGCCTCTGTTTAGCAACACTCCAATAACCTGGTTACTATTTTTATTTTCTGAACTTTTAGACCGCCACTGTGTACAGAACATTGAGTTGGGAGCTGTGAGGAATACGATCGACCTGAGAAAACCTCACTTCTTCTAAAGCCTCTGGTGACTCAGGCTCCCAGGTTTTCCTCCAGATAGCTTTATTTTGTCAGTCTGCCCAAGTCCCCCCAGGGACTGCAGAGCCTCCCTCAGGGACTCGTCTCCGCTGGCCCGCACCGGACCCGGGCTGTTTGGGCAGGTGTGTGACACTGCCCGGGTGCTGGTTCCTGTGTGTACGTGTGTGGAGAGCTCAGCAGATTGACTCTGAAGCTTTGACGGCTTGAAGAGTCACAGTGTGAAACTGTTCACGTAAAGAGAGTGTCACCAAGTGTGTGGGTTCAGGGGAGACGGGTGAGGCGGCTGCGTTTGTCCCCCTGTCTCACGTCCTGCTCTGCTCACTGTCCCCAGAAGCGAGGGGCCGCCCTCGGGAGTCACTGATGTCTTACTGGAATTCTTCCATCTGCTCGGTGCCCCCTCGGGGAACTAGGAGAACGCTCCCACAGACACCGCAGAAGGGGCCTGACCCAGTCACCCAGGCCAAGCGAGCCACCATGAAGTCAGGCCCGATCGTGGCCCGTGTGTGTCCCCAACCCAGGTGTGGTGGCAGACGGAGGCGGCGCGGGGCTTCTGGGGGCTCTGTTTGAGGAGATGTGACGTCAAGCTTAACACAGACAGTAGCTGCTTTGAAAGCCTATATCCCCAGAGCCTTCAACAAGGCCTAGAAAAGAGTAAATCTTTATTAGTTATTTGTAAGCTGAATGAGTGAACAAATGAATAAGAACAGATGAATGGATAAATCAAGGTCCAAGCCAAAGACCCAGAGGAGGAGGCAGGGGACTTCACGAACCAGTGATGCAGGTGGGTAGCAGGGCCTGGGGCCGGGCTACAGCTTGATGCCCAGGCCATATTCAGGGCTCTGGTTGTCCTAGGCGCACTGGGGAGCAGGTGACAGACCGTCCTAGACCCGCTCCCCAGGGCGAGGGTATGCAGTGCTTCACCACGGCCCTCTGCTTGGGCAGGGCCTCCCGGATGGTAGACAACCGTGAGGTGCTTAACATGGACTCTGGAGCCTGGCTCCCAGCTGTCAGTCTTGGCTCTGCCGCTTACTGCCCCAGGCAAGTAGGTTCTTAGAATGAAGGATCAGTGTTGAGCCACTGGCAGTGAGACCTTTCAGGGAATGTGTTTTGTTGTTTATATGCAAAGGATGGGCTGGCAGAATGCAGTCCTGTGATATTCAATTGCTGGTCCTCTAGGAAGTTCACGGTGCGCTGGCAGGGGTCCTGAAGTCGTGAAACTGTATGAAGAAGAGAGTGAGGAGGAGAATCCTGGCTCTGGTCAGTCCTCTGTGGTCATTTCGTGGGGAGCCGTCCATGCCCCTGCGGAGGGTGACAGTCAGAAACCCTGAGTGTTAAGTTCTCTATTAACTTGGGGCAGTTGTGGGCCAATTAGGCCTCATTTTTCTTCTCTTTAAATGGAACAGTGTAATACATGCCCTGTAAACTCTATGGCATTACTACAGCATAAAAGTGAAGAAGGGAATGGTTTGAAAATATTGATATCTATAGATGCATTTTTTTATTTTTGTTAAGTGGGATCCCACTCCTCACTTGCATTCTACCTTTTAAAACAGCATAGTTATCATGAATCCTGGGACACATGTACCAAAAGCTCATTAAGGCCAGCAAGGAGGTAATTTGTTGTCAGTCCGCACTCCCCATTGGCCATCCTTCCCATACGCTAACCTGATTCCCAGCGCAGACCTTGACATTGATTCCTCAAGTGCTTTATTCCCTACCTCTCATGATCTAAATGTGAATTTCCCTTCATGCCCAGCTGTGTCTCACGCTCTGCTCCAAAGCTGTTTGACTCTTCTAGCCACAAGGAGTCCTCTCTTTCCTGAATCCACAAATCAGCATTGCTGTATGCTTCAGCTGGTGTGGGCTTCTAACCACTTGGATATAGGAGCCACAGTTAACATGTGTACATCCAAATCAGTCCAGCAGGAAAAAGCGCTCTCAATCTTGAGACTGGAGTCTGCCTTTCACAATCTGTGTGTCCTTGTGTGAGTTACTTAAGCCCTCTGAACCTCAGTTTTCTCAGCTATGAAATGGTGGTACCAATACCTACTTGAGGATTAACTGATGCAAGCTGAAGAAGGGAATGGTTTGAAAATATTGATATCTATAAATGTGGTTTTTTATTAAGTTGGATCCCACTCCTCATTTTCACTCTATCTTTTAAAACAGCATAAATAGTTATCAATCCTGGGACACGTGTACCAAAGGCTCATTGGGGCCGACTAGGTGCAGCTTAAATGATGGAAAGCTCTGAGCACAGTGACGGGCGTGTGGTAGGCGTTCAGTAAATGCTGCTTCAATTCCCTTCTGCCCTGCTTGGAATGGCTTAGGGGGTTGGGGAGGAAAGGTAGAAAAGAGATATTTTTAACCCCACCGAAACCCAACATCTACTTCTCATTGGCTTGTCTCATCTTCAGAAGTGATGATTTCTCAACAGGAATGAGGATGTCTTCTGAAGACCAACGTGGCTCCGATGCCCACAGGCGGACTCAAGAATCCTGCCATTAGCCAGAGGGTGTGTTTCAGCAGAAGTCGTGGGTTCCTTGTATGCTGTGACACACACTCTACTGAAGGGCTTCCCTGGTGGCTCAGATGGTAAAGAATCTGATTGCAGTGCGGGAGACCTGGGTTCGATCCCTGGGTCGGGAAGATCCCCTGGAGAAAGGAATGGCAACCCACTCCAGTATTCTTGCCTGGAGAATTCCATGGACGGAGGAGTCTCGCAGGCTACAGTCCATGGGGTCGCAAAGAGTCGGACACGAGAGTGACTAACACTCGAGTGAACACATTAAGTGCCTGCAGAGGTTCTTGGTGTCGCCCTCCTGCAACCTCCAATGGAAGTGCCAGCCCTGAAGCAGGAGAAGCTTTGCCCTCCCCGCCCCTTCCCTGTTCCCATGACCAGCTGGAAGGAGGGCACCCAGCCCTCCTTGTCCCCATTCTGATAATTCTGCACTGTTTCAGAGACAGCTCAGCTTTAGCAATTCTGCTGAAAATTCTAACCCTGCTTAGAAGATTGGTAGTTTGTTTTTCTGATTGTGTTTCTGAGTAATCCCCCGGGAGAGGCAGCTGGGCTGTTGGCTTCCCAGACTAGCCGCCAGTGACTTTAAAGTGATGAATGCTTTCCCCTTTCATTATTCAAGATAAAACTTTAACATCACAAGGAACAACTTAATCAAAATGCCAGGAATCCTCTCGGTTATAAGAAATGTATTGGAACGATTCTTTTTTAATCTCAAGTCATAAAACCATTTTAAACTTTAAATGTCATGGCAGCGTTAATGAACGATTTATGGAGGGGAAAACAAATTGGTTTATCGGCTCCAGGGCTCCTCTGGTAACCGAGGTACCTTGAGAAGCCTTTGTCTTTGTAAAGAGACATGCAGACTTTGCAGAACGCCTGAGCTCCTGAAAGTTTTGTAGTGTTGAAGTTTTGGAAAGGCAAGCTAATTGTTTTAATTCACTGTCAAGGCCATTTCAGTTACGCCTGAACTCTGATTTTCTGCAAAGTGGCAAAACTGGACTTTGACAGGGGAACAGGCTGCTGTTATTGACAGTGGACTACAACGGGAAGAGTTCAGTTTCCTTTCTTCCTGTTTCATAATCCATGACCAGCGGTTAAAAAAAAATTAAAAGTTTGCAGTGACTTTGTTCCCTCAGCGTTACTGATTGTCTAGAGAACAGCTTTCCCCACGTGTGTATTCCTCGTGACAGCACTCTCGTTTTCTTTCTGTGGATAAACAGAGTCGTAAAGAATGAAGGTGGTCCACAGGGAAGCAGATGGTGGGAGTAAGTTGTGAGAGAACTCCTCCGGGCATTAGAATTTTCTGTTTAGATTCCTCTAAACCTCTCATAACTTGGAGTGCTTTGGGAGAAACTTTCATCTTTGACAAATAATGAGTGTTTTCCATGTTTAAAATGTAAATCCTTTAGACAGTGTATTTATCTCCTTCAGAGATGTTTTTCCCCAAAACCTGCCCATGCCCTGCACCTGACTGAGACAGTGAGTTATCTGTGACACAGACTCTCAGGTGGAGATTTGAGTGCGGATTCTTGTTTTGTCTTTTTTTTTCCCCCTTTGGGTTTTTTTTTTTTTTTTTTAAGTTGTAGAAGTATAGTTGATTTAGAATGTTATGTTAATTTCTTCTGTACAGCGAAGTGACTCAGATATATATTCTTTTCCTCATTCTTGTCCATTATGGTTTGTCACAGGATGGATAAACAACCGAGTCCTGCTGTACAGCACAGGAAACTATACTCAGTATCCGGAGTGCACGTTGTTTCTTGGGAAGTGCTAGCGCAGGACGCGTGTTTCAGCAAAGGGGAGACTGAGCTGCTGTCATTTGCACAGAGGCCTCCCTTAGTGAGCCCCATGGGTGGCCCTGGAGCTGGGATGCTCTTCCCAGCTGAGACAAATAGGCTAGACCTTTCCAACCATCTCCTTCTTGGGCAGTTGCTGGATGCAGCTGCCTCCAGGGAGTGGCCGGGCCCTTGGCAGCTCCCTTTGAGGGCCATTCCTGGAGAGAGAGTCCGCTCCCTACCATCAGTCAGAAAACCACGTAGACGTGCTGGTCTTGTGCTGTTGCCCTCAGGATCCTCTTAGAAAAGCCTTCCTCCCCTCTCCCTCCTCATGGGGTGATTCTTGTCCTCCCTTGTGCTTGGCCTCTGTGTGACCACGGCTGCCCCTCCCTGTCCCCCCTTCTCCCTCTCCCACCTCTTTGTTGGACCACGAGCTCCCTGAGGGCAGAAATGGGTCTCCTCCTCCATCTCTGGTGCCGGAGCTTACTGCAGTCCCTGGGCTCAGTAAGCGTGGGTTGAATGAGGGACTAAATGCAGTTACCCCTTATTGCAGTGACTGTGAACTATCTTTGCTTGTTCTGCAGTGTCTTTTTATTGCTACAGCAGACGGAAGGGCTGAGGAGCAGGGAGGAAGCTAGGTGGAGACCTGTGGGAGGTTGCCTGTCCTCAGTGGCTCCAGGGCTGCCCAGAAGGAAGCCATCAAGGCTGGCCTCTTGGCCCACAGCAAGAAGGGTCAAGTCCTGCGATGCTGGATCCCATGCTGAATTTTCTGGCTCCTGCTACCTGTCTTCCTCAGCTCTCAGCTGAAGCCCCCTCTCTGTACTCTGCCTTCGAGGCTCCCAGAGGGGTTGGGGCACAAAGAGGCTGCACAGCTTCCCCTTCCTCAGGAGCCATCCAGGAGAGAGGTGGGGCATTGTTTCTTCCATCGAGGGGCCTCTAAGATCATGCAGAAGATAGACACACCCCCATGCAGGCAGAGGAGACTTTTGACCCAAGAGCGTGAGCAGGGCCATAAGGCCCACACCTGTTGGCATTTTGGAGGGCAGCTTGCTTATCTGTGGGGTTTCACCGCCTCCTCCGGGTTCCGTCCTGTGCCTGCTACCCACTCACAGAGCATCCCACTGTGCTTTTCTCTGAGGCCAGGGTTAAACATCTTGATGTTCAGGACGGGCTTAGTCCCCTGAGGTGTGAGCTTACCAGATCACCTCTCTGTGGGCCTCGGTTTCTCCCTCTGAGGAAAGGACTGGGCTCAGAGCTGCTGGAGCCACACTCTGCTTCCCTCCCTCCCCCTCCCTCCCCCCTCCTCCCTCCCCACCCTTCACCCTGGGCCCTGGCTTCTCCTGATACTGGTGCTTATCCTCCTCGTTACTCCCCAGCTCCCTCCCACTCCTGTCTGGGGTTGACACATTATAAGAAATGGCCCTGAAGTTGTTTTCTTCCCTGGGTAAAATCTTCATCACTTAGATCTGTATTTTTATTGAAAGTTTCAAGAGGTGCAGGCTCCGTTTATGTTGTCATATATCACAGGCACAGAAAGCCTTGCAGTGAATGAGCGAGTGAAACCAAGGGCTGATGGGGTTTAGGAGCAGTGTGTGTGGAGGGGCAGGTGAGTGCCTGTGAGTGCAGGCAATTCAGTAGTAGTAGTAGTAACATTAATAGTAAAAGTAGTAGTAACAGTAGTAGTAATAGAGTAGTAGTGAAAACATAGGTGAATAATTTTAGGATGAGAGTGAAAGTGAAAGTTGCTCAGTTATGTCTGACACTCTGCTGACCGCATGGACTATACAGTCCATGGAGTTCTCCAGGCCAGAATATTGGAGTGGGTAGCCTTTCCCTTCTCCAGGGTATCTTCCCAACCCAGGGATTGAATCCAGGTCTCCGGCATTGCAATTGGATTCTTTACCAGCTGAGCCACCAGGGAAGCCCAAGAATACTGGACTTCTCTCCAGGGGATCTTCCTGACCCAGGAATCGAACTGGGGTCTCCTGCATTGGAGGCGGTTCCTTTACCGGCCGAGCTACCAGGGAAGCCCGTAATTGGCACAATTTGAGTTTTGTTCACTGCTGTATCCTCAGTAGCCTCTACCGTGTCTGTGATAATATAGGGGTATATGGTTTGGGCCTTGAAGGTTTGGGTTTGGGGACAAAGGCACCATTCTCTACCCCAAAACCAGGCCACCCCTCTCTGAGTCATGGGTCAGTCTGTGTGAGTTTGTGGAGGTGCTGTAAGCGTGTGTATCCTTGGAGTGCTGGGGAGGAAGGGGTAAGTTCCAGCTTAAGCCTATAAAGGTGCTGTGGTTGTTTAAGTGGGAAGACACCACCCCTAAACCATGGCCCGGAGAGTGAGGTTTCCTGGATTTCCTGTCTTTAGGGATGAATTTATACTCCCGTCTTCCTCAGAGTGCCCCATGTGATCAGTGGAGATCTGAGTGAAGGATGGGTAACTGGTGGAACGTGATGCCAAGCAAGGTTTTTCTTTTTATTCTGGGAAGCTGGTGAAGATCCACAGCTGGGACAGAAGGTAGTTGCTCCCACCTCCCCCACCCTTCTCAGTTCAGAGTGTGCTGCCAGGGTTTATTGAAAGTCCTGAGGCAGAGAAGCAGCCCTACAAGCCGCGTCCCACCACCCACCCGCCAACATTAAGGGACTGGAGAGAGGAAGGGAGGTGAGCGGAGGTGAGGTGTTCATAAATAGAGGCTCTTTATTTCCTCCATCCCCCACTCCTGCGGGAAGGAGAAGGTGTATTTCCCCTCTGTGATGCTAGGAGAGGAGGACCCCAAGAAAATAACTGATAAAGTTTGAGAGTGCCGCCAACTCTTCCCCTTCAGTTAACTTGGGACTAGTGATTACCTCTGCAAGTTGTTGAGCCACCAGGTTTGCAAAATCCCAAAGCTGCTGTGGTTTAGAGACGGGCTCAGGGGAGAAATGGAGGGTTTGGAACGGGTGTGCCTTCCAACTGTCGGCTCTGTGGCCACAGGGCAAGGCTAGTGTACCTGAGCTTCATGTCTGTTGGATGGACCTCCTGGAAGGTGGCTGGACTTGAGTCATCTTGCTGGCATCTTCTCTTCTGCCTTTCTCCTGCTTTTCCTTGCAAAAATAGCTGTCCACCAGATAACGGCTCCCAGAAGCAAGCGGATGTGGTCTGTCTGTCTCTCTGAGAGACCAGAGGGTGAGTGGGAAGTCTAAGGTGAACTCTGAGTGCACATCTCACACCCAGATGCTGGAGGAGGGGGTCCCTGCTAAGAACCAAGAAAAGCTGACCACAAAAGACTGGTGTTTAGGACACACGGCCGCAGGGAAAAACTAACCCCCTGCCGGTTTGGAGAAGCAGGAACAGCCCACAGAAAGGGGACTGCCTCGTTATTACCGTAATCACTCCCCTGAGAAGGGCTCTCTCTTCACCTGTTCCTCCCGTGACCCTACCCTGACACTGGAAGTGAAGCACATGCCAGGGTAGAAGAAACGTGCCTAAGAACCCACTTCCCCTTCTCTCTCAGCTGGGAGAGCACTCAGCAATTCCTGCCTCTGCTGGGGGCACAGGAAGGAGATGACTTTCAATTCACGTTTGAGATGGGAGTCGTAGGTCGCGTGATCTGGGAGTGGCGCTGAACAGGGGGAGTTCCTGGGAGGGTAGAGATGACAGTGAATAGCCGGGGCTGTCAGGGAATTGTCAGAGAGACCATTGGTAAACCACTGTCAGAACACGTCCTCTGGTTCTTTGTTTTCAGAGGGGAGTTTGTGCTATTTCACACCACCCAGTCTTTTCACGTGTCATCCTTAATAATCATCAGATACCAGGACTCGGCAGCATGGAGTGATCACACACGAGGGTTGAAACCTTCAGAGGCTCGCCGCCAAACCAGCTGAACTAAGGGCCTAAGCCTCGTGTGTGTTTGACAGTCAGGGACAGAAATGCTCATTGGGTGCCGTGGAAACCTAGTGATAAAGTCTGCGCTGGTGGCCTTATTAGTATGCATGTGTGTGGACTCCAATCAGATAAGGGGCCGGGAAATGTTATTAAACCCTGCAAGGAGAAGTGGGCCAGCTGAGCCTGATTAGTATTGATTGGAATTTCTTCCCACCAGTTAATCTGCTTATTACTGTCGATGTTTGGAGTCCCTGTTTTCATAGGAGCATCCATCTTTGCTCGTTTTCTCTTTCACCCTTCCTTCCACCTGATTTTTTTTTTTTTTTGCAGTGACAGTTTTCATTTGAGAAAGTAGTTTGTGAGTGAGGACTCAGCACTGTAGTCTGCAGAGAATTTGGTCTTTTAACTCTCTTGCTCCTCTTCTCCCTGACCTTGTCTTTTTTTCCCCTTATTTTATTGAAGTATAGTTGATTTACAATGTTGTGTTAATTTCTACTGTACATCAAAGGGATTCAGTTATATACACACACACACACACATATGTTCTTTTCCAATATGATTTGTCACAAGATGTTGAATATAGTTCCCTGTACTATCCAGTGGGACCCCGCTGTTTATCCATCCTATATATGATAGTTTGAATCTAATCCCAACCCGTCTCTCCCTTCCCCTTCCTGTCGCCCCACCTTGGCAAACACAAGTCTGTTCTCTGTGTGTGTGAGTCTGTTTCTCTTCTGTAGATAAGTTCATTTGTGTCATAGTTTAGATTCCACATATAAGTGATATCATATGGCATTTATCTTTCTCTTCCTGACTTACTTCCCTAGAGTATGATGATCTCTAGGTCCATTCATGTTGCTGCAGATGACATTATTTCATTCTTTTTTTTTTCTTTAATGACTGAGTAGTATTCTATTGTAGATATGTACCATATCTGCTTTATCCATTCATCTGTCAATGCACATTGAGGGTGCTTCCATGTCTTGGCTATTGTAAATAGTGCTAAGGTGAACATTGGGCAACCTGCATATTTTCAGACTATAGATTTTTCTGGATAGATGCCCAGAATTCCTACCACCACCACCCTGTCTTTTCTCTGCTAGTCCGGAGCTCTCAGGAGGGGCATGAGGATAGAGTGGCCTGGGGAGGGGGCAGCAGCTGCAAGTCACAGTGCCACCAAGCACCTCCTCATGTCGCAGCCTTCAGAGGGAGTTTCCTCTCAAGTGGCATCTTTCTCGTAGTTTTCTTAAAATAAGTAACCCCCCTAAACTTTCTATAATTTGACTCCATCTTTGCTAAAATCCATTCGTCCGTCATGCACATTGAGGGTGCTTCCATGTGGCTCAGTTGCTTCCCATGTGGCTCAGCTGGTGAAGAATCCTCCCGCACTGAGGGAGACCTGGGTTCGATCCCTGGGTTGGGAAGATCCCCTGGAGAAGGAAATAGCAACCCATTCCAGTATTCTTGCCCGGAAAATCCCACGGACAGAGGAGCCTGACAGGGTTCATGGGATCACAAAGAGTTGGACACGACTGAGCGACTTCACTTCACTTCACTTTTGCTAAAATGGCCATGTCCTTCTTATCACTGCATGCCTTATCTAGGGTCACCCCTAGACACTGTTAAGTGTATGAATATGTGGAAGCATCCAGTCCCATCCTGTTTCCCACTTCTCCCCACTGTGATGCTGGGGGCTGCCCCCCCTTCTGTCTTGCCAACACGTGGTGCCCCTTCCTCTCATCGCCTCCCTACCCCTGCACATCCTCTCCTTCCACTTAGACACATGTAGACCACCCTGTGGGCCCCAAAGCAGTCCAGAGCCTGACACGATAGCTCTGCTTTTGTGCCCACGTTAGACTGATTGCTGTTTGGCCGATGTTGTTGATTAGCTCTTTGAGTTGAAAACTGGAACTGAAGAGACCAAGACTGTGGGATCTCACTTCATGTTATTTGCCCCCAAAGAGCAACTCGTTGACCACAGATTTTACCCCTAAACTGGCCAGTCACTCGCAAATGGGTATAATTTGTTCTAGGAGAGTAAGTATATCAGACTTATCATGATTCAGTACCACCTAAAAACAGCTCGAAGTCCATGACCTCCTGCAGGCCCAGACAAGCATGTCATCTTTTTACATGGGGAAGGGGGCAGCATCGTGGCTGCAGAGGCAGGGGACCCAACGCTCGTGAGGTTTCCTGTAGACTGTGCTGGTTGTGGCCCACACTCAGTCCTTACCCCTGAGTGTGTTGAAGGAGTGTGGAGAAAGCCCAGTGACACCAAAGACTTGTAGATGACAAAGAGACCTCAGGAAGAGAGGCTATGTTTTCTTCAAAGTAGATAGTTCATTGAAGGAATAAAATACATTGTGTTATTAATTGACACTTAGCAAATTGCTGGATAAATGATTCAGAAAGAAGGTCTTTCTTATGAGTCAGGGGCTGGTTCATTGCAGTGAATACCCCTGCAAGTGTCAGAGGTTCCTTGGATGACAGATGAATCCCAAGTGAGCCCGCTTCCCCACCCTGCCTTTTCAACCGCACAACCCCTGGTTTGGAGAGTTGAAAAGTTTTGTGATCTTGGCAGTGTAACGATCATAACGCAGTCACATTTCTGAATGAATGTCTCCTGCTTGGGTGGTAGATATCAGAGGGCCGGTTATTTGTTGGCTGCTGTCAGAGAAGTGGGTGGGGTGGTAGCCGATTATTTGGGTGAACAGGAGTTTGTAGGCAGAGCAGGCCAGGTGACACTGTCCACGTGAGCTTTCAGACACGTTTCCTAGAGCGGCCAGAAGAGCAGTCTTCCCACTTGGCCTTCAACTGTGTCTTGGGCAAGTGTTTACGCTTCGCATGGACCTGGGTCTGCAAGGATTTTTTCCTTCAGCTTGGGCGATGACAATGGTTGATTCCCCTTTGTATTTGGGAGTAATACTATATCGAGGGCTTCCTTGGTGGCTCAGTCGGTAAAGAATCTGCCTGCAATGCAGGAGATGTGGGTTCAATCCTGGATCGGGAAGATCCCTTGGAAAAGGAAATGGCAACCCACTCCAGTATTCTTGCCTGGAGAATCCCCGTGGACAGAGGAGCCTGGTGGGCTGCAATCCACGGGGTCGCAAAGAGTCGGACACGACTGAGCGACTAAGCATAGCAATATTACAGAAAGAATCAAGGTAATGGGAACTTTAGCTGAAGGCCGATGACTTTGTTTTGCAGAGTGCCATAGTCAGAGTTCTCCTACCTGCATGACCCTGCGTTTATTTCTCTTGTTCCTTTACTTGAACACAAAGGATGCATTTGTCTCAAAGGTCAGACATTTGCCTCTGCCAGGACTTGCCTCTGGGTCTGTGTATCTGTTTCTGTTGGCTTGAGTGGTTTGTAATGTTTAGTGATTATGGTGGGAGAATTGCTAGGAAAAAAGAATAGGGAAGGGAGAGAGCTGTCTGGCATTAGGAAAAGGAGTTAGTAATTTTTCTTGCTGCTTCCGGTTAGTTTTGAGGTATTCCCGGTTGAAAGGGCTTACATGTTTTGGCAAAGTGAGGAGGGAAAATACTTTCTTTTCTGTGTGGCTGAACAATATCTGCTCTTTTCTTCATAGCTGCAGAGCAGCTCTGTAGGTAAGAGGTTCTTTGCAGGATTAGATGTCTATAGGTTGGGGTCAGATGGTTGGTATGTGGCTTACTAGGATATCCTTAGGAAAGATGCCCAAAGAAATTGAAATGGAAGGCTACATTCTGTCTTGGCCTCAGATTAGTTGCAAGGATGAGGAGTGTATAAGATACTTCCTTGGCTGAAAGTAGTGAGGAGCCTGCATCTGTAAAGTTTCTGTTTATTTCATAAGGATGCCCGGTAGTAACTCATGAATGGGATAACATCTAACTTGGAAGACTCCTCTTCAGCCAGTTCATTTTTAGTCAGTTGATAGAAATCCACCTGCATTGTAGAAGATCTGGATTCGATTCTTGGGTCAGGAAGATCCCCTGAGAAGGGAATGGCTACTCACTCCAGTATTTTTGCCTGGAGAGTTCCATAGAGGAAGCCTGTCCGTGGGCTATAGTCCATGGGGTCGCAAAGGGTTGGACATAACTGAGCAACTAACACTTTCACTTTCAGTTGATAGGAATTTTCTGAGCATTTGCTGTGTGCTTTGCACTGTAATGGCTGTCGTAGGAAATGAAGACTTATAGGCATGATTTGTGCACTCAAGAAGTGTATCTCCTTGTTCAAGATACAGATTAGCATATAGGAAAGAGTAGTGATGGATTTCCCTCATGGTCCAGTGGTTAGGATTCTGCACTTCCATTGCTGGAGGCTCAGGCTCAATCCTTGGTCAGGGAACTAAGACCCCACAAACTGGGCAGCGTGGCAAAAAAAAAAAAAAAAAAACGATGCCAGGAAAGAGAGTAGTTCATAACAGTATGTCATCTATGCATGCACGCATGCTAAATCACTTTAGTCGTGTCTGACTCTTTGTGACCCCATGGACTATAGCCCACTGGCTTCCTCTATCCATGGGATTTTCCAGGTAAGAATACTGGAATGGGTTGCCATACCCTTCTCCAGGGGATCTTCCTGACCCAGGGATTGAACCCTTGTCTCCTGTGGCACCTGCATTGCAGGCAGATTCTTTACCGCTGAGCCATCAGGGAAGCCCCATGTCGTCTATAGTGCGATTCTAAATTACGTCATCAGACTCAGTCCTGCTTTATTTTTTCACAGAAAGTATTATTAATCTTGTTAATAAAAGTGTAATCAAAATTATTATGTATCAAAGTATATCACCTATTCATTTGTTTACCTTTTTAAGTGTCCTCCACTAGAATCCTTCATGAGAGCAAAGGCCCTATCTCTCTTTTCACAATTTTAGATAATTTAATCTCTGTCTGCCTGGCCCATATTCGACACTCAATAAATTATCTGTTGAATCAAAGGAGTGGACTCTAAGTGCTAGAGGAGCAGTTTGCCAGAAAAGTTCGATTTAGTGAAGCAGGATTTAGTAATACTTTTGATCTTTACTTCCCTTGAGCACATAGTACTCTGCGTCCATTGTATATAGCTTTTAGCTCACTTCACAGAGTTCCAGAGAAGGCAATGGCACCCCATTCCAGTACTCTTGCCTGGAGAATCCCATGGGCGGAGGAGCCTGGTGGGCTGCAGTCCACGGGGTCGCTAAGAGTCGGACACAACTGAGCGACTTCACTTTCACTTTTCACTTTCATGCATTGGAGAAGGAAATGGCAACTCACTCCAGTGTTTTTGCCTGGAGAATCCCAGGGACGGGGGAGCCCGGTGGGCTGCCATCTATGGGATCGCACAGAGTAGGACACGACTGAAGCGACTTAGCAGCAGCAGCACAGAGTTAACGCTGATGTTCAGAGTAGTAGAGCTGGGGATTTGTATCCAGGCCTCTCTGGCCCCTAAACCCCCATCTTCCTGCCACATGATGCTGCCATCCACAAAAATGGCCACGTCTTCCCTCCTTCCCCGCAAAGGTCCGGGAGACCACAGGTCAGAGACAGAGATGTGCTCGACCAGGATGTAAGTTGGTTGCCAGGCTGTGCTGGCTGCTCTGCCGTGACTTATATAGATGCTGTTCCTTCTTTCGACCATTTAGTCATTTTGCTACCCAAGAAAATTCAGGCCTTTTTTTGTGATAAAGTTGAAACAATGTTTTCCCGACTCCATAGCTAATTATCTGAGAAATTATAGCATTTCTCCCTAGAAATATTTCTAATGAGGCCGAGAATCTGATTAGTCTGGAATAATTTGGGTAGTGAGTGGTCAGGAGAGCTAGCTCTTTGGTCCACTATGACATTAGAAGTTCCCACAAGGCTGTTTGGTGGGACCCAATGTTTGTTTCTCTTGGTTTGACCACCTCATAGCTCTGTAAAATGTTCCTGTACTTTCCTGTCTCATGAACCTTAAACTCATGTGAAAATGGGGGTGTTCAGTCCTCCAGTTTCTCTCTGGCACCATTCTAAGGACCAAGCCCCACCTTTGGGTTGGTATTTAGTTCTTGAAGATTAAATTTAGTTCTTGCTTATTCTCTTTTGGAAATGTGAACAAAGGAAAAAAAAAGGTGAGAGTGTATCTAACATCTTGGCTTGCTCATGTATCATATCATATCATAGCTGTCTCTTGCCTCTCTCATACTTTGTTGGTTTTTCCCAAATGGGATTATTCTGAGACATGTTTGTGATGTGGAGCACTTAACTGTAATTTAGAAAGAGCCAGTGGCGAGGGGACAGCAGTGGCATCATTGGGTAGCATGAGCAGAGGGCAGCGTGGTGGATCCACTTTTTCCTTTTTCTTTTTTGGTTTTGAAGGCTTGCAGATTAAGAAATGCTACACTGTGAGCTGTACTGACCGTGGAGTTGGAAGGAAGCTATCTCAGCCCACTCGGGCTCCTGCAGCAGCATACTGTAGACTGGGTGGATTGTAAACAGCAGAGACTTATTTCTTCCAGTTCTGGAGGCTGAAAGCCTGAGGTTCAGGTGGTGCCAGCATGGTCAGGTTCGGGGTGGGCAGCCCTTCAAATTGCAGATTGCTGGCTTCTTACTATGTCCTTGTATGGTGGAAAGGGCAAAAAAGCTTCCTTTTGTAAGGGCACTAATCCCATTCCTGAGGGCTCCACCCTCATCACCTAAACACCTCCCAAATACCACCTCCTAATACCATCACATTGGGGGTTAGGCTTCAACATAAATTTAGGGAAGAGACAGATCAATCCATTGCAGAAGTTAATGATTACCGAGGGCAGATTCTCTACAAGATTCTTTCATATGGCTTTTCTCAAAGAAAGAATTGAGAGAGATGGTGACATGACCACCTTCTTTCCTAGTTTAAATACAGACAAACTTGCCAGCCTCTAGTCCCCAGCTGAGGTTTGGGGCAAGCCCTGTGGAACCAGGTAATTTCTTTCCTGGCCTATGCTCTTTTGAGTTTTGTTATGGCCTCTGGGTGATCATGGACTACTTTTGGGGGCAGAGAGAGGGGCTATTGGTTTAGTCATAAAGAGTTTATAGGATTGAAAGTAAGACTACTCATGATTTTGAAATACGAGCAAGGCATTTAACCATTGTGTACTCATCTTGCATAAATTTTGCATAAATGAGTTATAGGTGAAGCGGTTAAGCTATGAGTTAACATGGTATGGTGACAAGATGTCAGTTTCAGAGATAGTTCTGAGTCCAAGTCTACACTCATTAAACTCACTCCAGATGAGTTTTCCTCATCTGGAAAATAGGGAGTTTTTAACTAACCTGAAAGGCTTAAATGTGGCAAGTGCCCAGCCAGGTGGCTGGCATATAGAAGGCGATGGACGAATGTCCATTCTTACCCCTCTTTCAGAGCTGTTCACACTGCCTTATACTGCCGTCTCTTTCAATGTTTGTTTTGTCTGTCACTCAGGTTGTCAATTCCATGGAGGCCTCTCGTGTGCTTTTATTTCTCATTGTGCCCACTACAGTGCCTGATACCTACAAGCCACCTAATAAATCCTTAATGAAGGTTCAGTTACAGACGGTGGAACGAGAGCTCTCTGGTGCTGTGACATTTTCATGGAGACACTGTTGTAGTGTGTGTATCTCAAGCACTTACCCCAGTGCCTTGCCTGGTGCATAGTGGGTGCCCAAAGTAGGGAATGAATGAATGAAGAGACAGAGATTAACTGAATATGATGAGCTTCATCATATTAAATAAATCAGCCACTACAGAGCACAGGCATTACAGGGACTAATGAAGCCTTAATTACAGGATTACAGCTCACAAATATCATGCAATAAGCCAGTTCAATTTTAGGTAGCTGTTAAACACTTAGGAGATTGGGAATTTACTGCTATTTCTAGAACACCCTTTAGTGTAAAATATACTAGCCATACAAATCATGTAAACACTAATTAGAAAGGGTACTTGGCAATAATGTGTGTTTTTTCTAATCTGAATTGTTGATGTTTGGGACTCCCACTTACCAGCTTATTAAGGAATGTAATGCTCATAAAGAAAAGAGTGCTTTGTTAGAAGTTCTTTTGAATCCGATCATGAAGGGTGAAGAAGTAGGGGTGGGTGTAGAATTCTGAACTTGCTGTGGATGTGATGACATTAATTCTTTGGACAAGGAGCAGGCTGCTTTGTTTTCTCTTTAGTGTAGTCTTCTCAGGACATCTGTTGGGTCCTTGCTGTGTGCCCAACCCTGTTCTGAGCTCTTTACTATCAAATTCCAGTTCATCTTTATGACATGTCTACATAAAATGGGTTTTATTATCTTCACTCTACCAGTCAGGACCCTGAGATTCAGAGCCTCACAACTATTAAGATTGCTGAAAAAGTTTAAATCATCATACCTAGGCTCAAACACACCTTTGTTAATCAAAATAGAAACCATTACAACCAACACATTTTTGCTAAAGAGAAATAAGTGTATTCCTCTAGCATGAAAATCTGTGCCTCGGGATTCAGTGAACTCTTGGAAAGCGTTTTCTGCCTCCTGCTGGTTGTGGAGGCATTTTGCCTGCCATAAGTTGTCGAGATGCTTGAAGAAGTGGTGGTTGGTTGGCAGGAGGTCAGGTGATTATGGCAGAGGAGGCAAAACTTCATAGACCAATTTGTTCAACTTTTGAAGCATTTCTTGTGTGATAATGTGGTCGGGCGTTGTCGTGGAGAAGAATTGGACCTATTCTGTTGACCAGTGCTGGTGGCAGGCATTGCCGTTTTTGGTACATCTGATCGATTTGCTGAGCATACTTCTCGGATGTAATGGTTTGGCCAGGATTCAGAAAGCTGTAGTGGATCAGAGTAGCAGCAGAACACCAAACAGTGACCATCACCTTTTTTGGTGCAAGTTTGGCTTTGGGAAGTACTTTGGAACTTCTTCTTGGTCCAGCCTCTGAGCTGGTCATTACCAGTTGTATACAATCCATTTTTCATCGCAATCTGATTGAGACATGGTTTGTTGTTGTTGAGTAGAATAAGAGAAGACAGTTCAAAACGACCATTTTTTTTTTTTTTTTTGCAGTCACTTTATGAGGCACCCACTTATTGAGCTTTTTCACCTTTCCAACTTGCTTCAAATGCCAAACGAACATAGGATGGTCTATGTTGAGTTCTTTGGCAACTTCTGTAGTTGTAAGAGAATCAGCTTCAATGATTACTCTCAAGTGGTCCTTGTCAACTTCCAGTGGCCAACCACTGTGCTCCTCATCTTCAAGGCTCGCGTCTCCTTTGCAAAACTTCTTGAACCACCACTGCCCTGTATGTTCTTTAGCAGTTCCTGGGCCAAGTGTGTTGTTGATGTTGCGAGTTGTCTCCGCTGCTTTACAACCCATTTTGAACTCGAATAAGAAAATCACTTGAATTTGCTTTTGTGTAACGTCGTTTCCATAATCTAAAATAAATATAAAATACACAGCAACTAATAAGTCATTAGTGAAAAGCATAAAGCGAGAAATGCACATTAAATAAATGTGGTAATGTACATCATTTTAAGAGTATATTCCAATAGCAAACAGCAAAGTTCAACAATGCAAAACCACAATTACGTTTGCACCAACCGAATAGTAAGTGAAGGTGGGATTAGAACCCAGGGGAGGAGCCATGCTTTCACCACTGTACTTTAAGGCCTCTCCTTATTTCACTGCCCTTGGATCAGGCGATTCCGCCTGTGGGGAGCATCTAGAGGGAATAAGGATGTCTCCTGGGCTTTTGGGGGTATAAATATAAGTAACAGACTGGGTCTCAACACTTTGGCATTCAAGTGTACTAAAGAAAATGCAGCAAGTGAAAACTTTCATAGTTGTAAGCATTTAAGAATAGGAGAAAAATTGTGTGGGAGGTCAGGGGTCGTCCTTTGGGTTTGGCAGCTGAATGATTTCATCTGGGAAGGAGCTGCAAAGTGAAGCTGGGGTGGGTGGGTGAGTGGAAGGCAGTTTCTGAGAGAGTGGGTGGGGAGGGTTCTTCAGCTCTGCAGAGAGGGAAATCCAGGGAGCGCTTCTTCAGGGTCACCTCCCGGGGGGGGGGGTCTGTGGCCAGTGATTGCCGGAGATGGAGGGACAGGCAGCTGGGAGCTTCTTCTCGCCCCCTCAGGAGTGCATTGCAGCCGCTGCACGACAGATCCAGCTCTCAGCAAAGGTGTGAAGGGGAGAGTTTGGTCTTGGTGCTTCTCTGTCGTTTTCCCTTAACCCTTCTTTCTTCTTTTCTTTGCTCTCACGTGGATCTTCACCTGTGGAAAGCCATTTCCCCAGCAGCACCCCTCACCAGAGCCCTCCTCCCCATTTCTCTTGCCTTTGCCAAGTGTAGCAGAGTATCGTCTGTACATTATCATCTCTGTGCACCTGTTCGGTGTGGGGCCGGCCGGCTGACTGTGACAGATGAACCCACAGTCACTGATAGTTCTGTCAATGAGCCCGTGCAGCCCCTCCCCCCAGCTTCGCATGAGCGCATGGAGGTCTGGGGAGAGAGCCCCCCGAGAAGTTGCTGACACGTTCAGAATGAGGCAGAGTGAGAAGCCTGCAGTGGAGACTGAGAAACCATGGCTGTGGGGGTAAAAGGAAAACGGAGAGTGGTTTCATTGGAGCCAAGGGAGGAAAGAATGTGAGTAAGGAAGGTGAGAACACAGAAGGATGCTCGTGATAGATTAGGTCAATCGAGCAGTTTCCTAAAGTGGTACATATGAGTATTTATAGAAAGATGTCAGAGAGGACACAGGCAAAAAGGTCATTGGTGGTGGTTTCTGGATTTTTTATGTATCTCTTTCCAAATTTTCTATTATGAATATCAGTAAAATTATCAAAAGAGGAAAATGGAAGGCATAAGCAATGCCAAATGTAACAGACAACTAAGAGAAAGATGTAAATATATCCATTGGTTTTGGCAATCTGGAGGCTGTTAATGACCTTGACAGAAGTTGTCCCAATGGAATGTGGAGGGACAGAAGTCCGATTGCTGCCAGTTCAGGAGCAATTGGGAGGGGAGGGCTTGGAGACTGGGTGTAGACTGTTCTTTCAAGGATTTTGAAATACTTGACTGTGAAAAACGTAGTTGGGATCAGAGATGAAGAAGTAGACGTTGTGGGGTAAAATAAAGGTGTTTGTAAAATACAAGGATTGGAATGTGTCTTTGTGCTAAGAAGAAAACCAGTTCCGTTAAGCCGATAAGGATACAGGGTGACTGATGGAGCATGCTACCCTAGGAGGCAGACGGGTATAGAACCAAAGAGCAGAGTCAGCCTCGGTCATGGAAAGGACATCTCTTCCACTGTGGATGAATGATTGGATAGCTACCAGCAGAGATCAGAGTGTATGTGGTTCGAAGAGGGCACTCTTGTATGATGGTCTTGACTTTCTCAGCGACATAGTAGGTTCAGACTTTGGTATGAGATAAGGCTGGCTTGGAATAAATGTCACAATGGGCTTCATCATTGCAGTAGGTTAGATGTAAGCTCTATGAGGGCAGTTTTCTGTGGCACGTTCCTGAATGCCTCCTGTGCTAATCATAATACCTGGAATACAGTAAGTTTTGTTGTTGTTATTTACTCACTAAGTTGTGTCTGACTCTTGTGCGACCGCATGTTCTGTAGCCCACCAGGGTCCTCTGTCCCTGGGATTCTCCAGGCCAGAATACTAGAGTAGGTAGCTGTTCCCTCCTCCAGGGGATCTTCCCAACCCAGGAATCGAACCCATGTCTTCTGCCTTGCAGCTGGATTCTTTACCACTGTACCACCTGTGAAGCCCAATATAGTAAATACTTAGATAATGTTTGTTGATGCTATGAATATATGGTTAGAGAAAGAATGTGGTGTTCCCACTCAAGTTCTTCATGACTCGGGTCATCCCATAAATGCAGTCTTTGCAGATATCATGGTCCCAGGGGGAACACAGACAAATGGGAAATTGTCTAGAAAAAGGAAAACTACAATTTGGAACTGGGTGTAAAAGAATGAATAAAGAAGCTGAGGATACGTTGTGTCCAAAGTCAAGCCTTTGGAAAGAGATGAGAACCGTCATCAGGTGTAGTGACAGACTGCTGGTTGAAGACCGGGTACCCATGTCCAATATTGCTTCCGAGAGGAGAACCATGGTCAACAGTGAAAAGTATAGAGAAGCATGCTCTCTCTTAAGTTGTCCTAAAAGGGTGGAAAAGACTGTTTCAAAAAGCCATGACTTCTCGGTCACTGAGAGTGTTGAGATGCAGGCTGGATGGTTTCTGGTTGTGCGTGTCGTTCGGGGGTCCATACACAAGATGACCTCTCAGATCCCTCCGGTCTCCAGGGTCCTTTGTGCCAACAAGAGGGGATCATTCTGACCTCTAGACTCTGAGGTGTAATAATACATTTCTACCAGACTTACTGAATAGGAGTGCATTGGATTTTTGTCATCTTGTCGTGATTTGGATGCTTATCTAGAACTGTCATGCTCTGCAGCTGTGAAGATAATTTAGGTTCACAGAAATGACTCGGATGCACTAAAAATACTGAAGTGACATCTAAATCAAATGAAATACTGTAGAACGCCCTGAACCTAGTGATGGACACCTATTAGGGACTCAGTAGATAGTATTTAATCTAATACTTCTTAACTATCTATCTTTTTAATGTTAGGCATACAGATTATTTATACCTGATATCCATAGTTATCGTGGGGACACCACTTTGATCCATTGAAAAGAGCATGCATTTTGGAAGCACATCTGAATCTCCTTACCGCTCCACCATTAGCTGTGTTCCTTTTCATCTTTCAGACAGCTCAGGGTGATCCCCTGTGCTTTTCACCAGTTGGTCCCCACTTGAGAAGGAGCCTGGGGTGCAAAATCCCATTCTGATGGCCTACATCTTTCTCCAATGCTTCGGAGACTGGAAGACTTGGGAGACTTGGGAGACTTGGGAGACTGTTTCCCAGCCTGGATGATCATGTTAATATCCAGTTCCCTGGCTGACATCTTTGGACTTCTTAGGATTTTTTTGTATGAATGGTGACATTTTTAATCTACAGAAGACTCTGGATTTTGTGACACATGTTGGGTGTCATCCTTAGACTGTCTCTGTAAGATGCCAGCTCTTAAAATCCTAATCTCAATGTGCACACAAGACTTCCTTCAATTACCATAGCTTCTTTTGAATAAGCTGCATCGTCTGGACATCATCCAGGCAGCTGTTGCTGCATTAAGGGAAACATCCTTGTGGGGCATAGTTTCCCGGGCATGGGATGATATTCTTGCTTTGTTTCCGTAAGTGTTGCACTGGCGTGGCTTTATTGGATGCTGCTGCAGATTTATTAGTCATTCATGCCTAGACCCAAGCATTCTCAGTTTTCCCTCCCAGTGGCCAGACTTAAAAGGCATCATGTCTGGTAAGGGATGGTGGGTCACAATCATGATAAATGAGAGGCAGGTGAAACAGCTCTTCAAAGCTGATTTGTCAGAGTGCTGATTTCAGTCCAGTGAGGGAGCAGCCTCTTTATTACCACCAGCAGCCATTTCTCTTTGATTCTTTTTAAAACAGCACTTGGGCGCCAGAGACCTTTATTTTTCTTCCTCCTGGAAACAGTCTTCAGTGGCAGTATTTTGATAGGGGTGCCTGTAGACCTGCTGGCATTTTCTCCTGTTTCTCTCCCTTTCTAGGCATTGGATCCCAGGTATGGCCACCTCTGCTGAACATTTTTATTACCAATGGCTGTTACTCATTAAGAAAATCCAGAGTGCAGAGGTTTGCGTTGGCAAAGCAGATACATTGCAGGGGGGTGGTGGTGGTGGTGGTGGAAATTTGCTCTTAGAAAAGGATTTGTCACCTTGAGTCAAGATTCACTGCAGGCTTCCTTCAGATAACACTCTCCCTGTGCATTTTGCGTTAATTCCTAAGTTAGCTTCATGGCAGCAGAGGGGTGGGGAAATGGGAATCTCAGAGCTTAAGCTATGGTTTTAGGAGCTCTACATCCTGAAAATCCATTTGAGAAGACAGATCTTTCTGTTTTAGCAGAGAGCAGTAGCAAAACAGCACACTATCGTAATTGGTCATAACCCTTCAAGAACATTCGTGCCTACGACCCAAATGCTCCAAACTATAATACGCGGACCTCACCCCTAGTGGTCTCCTAGCCTGGGACTTCTACCAGTTGTAAATCAAGGCCTAGAAAAGAGACCCTCACTGAAATCTGTGACCCTGGCCTGCCCATCCACCTTCCACCCTCCTCTGTGCTCGGAGGCACTGTGTGTGTGTTTGTGTGCGCACATTCACTCATGCCCAGCAGTGACCCTCTCACTACTTTTCTTGTGGCCAAAATACACACTGAACTTGGAAGTGATAATCACGGCAGAGGAAGCGATTTTGTTAGCAAAGTTAAACCAAGCGATCTAGCCAAAGCCACACTCCTGTTCGTCTCATGAACGCCCTCCCCTCACACGCGTCTAGTACCAATGGGCGTGTCCAGGGTTTCATTTGAGGCTTTTAAGGTTAATATCACAAACCTTAAACCTCCCAATTTGGGTACTTTAATATTAAAAACACTTAATGCACACTGAAGTTTTGCTCTTTGGTTAAATACCTTTTTTCTTCTGGGTTGTTCCAGCAACTTCCTGGGGAAGTTGAATGTGGTGTGTGTGTCCCACCTCTTGGTCCCCTTGCTTAGGGGCACCTGTGGTTAGCATCTGTGATTTAGTCTGACTTTGTGTAAATATCATTCTGCAAACCCCACAGCGCTTTAAAGAAGAAAGTGGTGGAGGCAGGCAGTGAACAATGACATTTACTCTTGAGGCCCCACTTCAAGCTGGAGAATTCTCATTTGTTTATAGAGAGCGACAAGGAAAAGAAGAAGAGAATGAATGAGTCAGTGAAATGAGGACGATGAGGAAGGAACAGGAAAAGAAGGCAGTTAATCAGGGTTTGTTAAGCACCTCCTGAGTTCAGAGTTTAAGTTAGACTCTGGGGGGAAAATAAAGAGAGAAATGCTACAATTCTCTGATCCGTGTCTTGACTGCGAGATGGGGAGTCCCACGTACTCTCAGACCTGATGAAGTGGCTTAGAATTGGTAAGAAATAGCACATCAACTGATCTGAAAGAAATAACTCAGTCCGAGATGAACACCTGAATTTTGCAGAGATGAAGAATCATCAGCCACCCACATTCAGTGGGATCAGCTAGAAAGATTTTCCTTTAAGTGAATGCTGAACCCATTTAGAAAGATCAGATGGTGGAAAGAACAGCCAGAGATCTTGTCAGATTGAGGGGTGGACTGGCATGGTTGTGGGGTCCAGACATGTGAAAGAATGAAGTTCTTTAACTGGAGTGGAGAATCTATTTTGGAGACTCATAAGATGGAGTTGATGTGTAGGAGGGAGTCAGCTGGAGAATGATGTTTAAAAAGCCAGGCTGATGAGGTTTAATTTAGGACCTGATGCAGTGGGAATCCACGGTAAGCAGGACCCCTTTGTCAGACTGGATGCTTCTGAGGACAAAGAGTTGGCCTCTCCTTTGCCCGAACAGTTTACTTCTGCTTTTGCCTGGTTGGCCAACCTACCATGTCACCATGGAAATGCAGAGTTTATCCCTGTCAAGACTGTGGGCCTGCCTCCGTGGGGCCCTGCCCAGCATGGCTGCCTCAAAATCATCACACCACACACCCAGAAGAAGATGGAAATGCTTCGGCCTCCAGCCAGGCATTTCTCTAGTGCACTTGTGTTCAGAACACGTTCTCCTGGAGACCCCTAGGGCATTGCACCAGCACAGTCGTTCTTGAGTGGTGCGCATCCGTTTCATAGTGAACCTTGTGCTAACCACGGTGATAACTGAGAGAGAAGATTAGGACCGGCAGTGGGTGGGGGTGAGAGGCAGGGATCAGAAGGGAGCCTATGGGAGACGGGAGACGCGGTACAGTTGCTGATACGAGGGGGCGTGTGCCCCAGACATTGGTAAAGTGGACCCTGGGTTTGGGATCTGCTGATGGAGCAAAGGTTGAGAAGTGGGTTAGGAGCGGGGAAGGATGCGATCTCTCCTCTCAGCCCCCTCCCTCCGTGAAACAGGGAAGCACGCATACCTATATCCTACAGACCTCCGGGTTTGCCCCACCCAAACTGCTGGCTCTTTGTAGGCTCTTTGTACCCTCCCTTTTTTAATCTGATCCAGGGCAGCTGATGGCTGCTTTCAGCATCCTCTCAGGAGGGAGGTGGGAAGACAGGCAGGCAGCCAGGAAATCTTGGTGGTTATTAAACTGAGGCTTTGAGGACCTTTTTATTAGCGATGAGACTCAGCTCCACAGCACTAAAGAGTACAGACTCCTGCTCGCTCTCCTCTGCTCAAACCTCCCAAGAATCTGTTTTATATGGTGTATTTTTGTAACCTGAAATAGACGTGGGCCTGGGAGCCCTGGGGACTGCTGAGGCTTCAGCGTGCTCTCAAGCAGAAGGTCAGCAGCCCTGCGGGGGAAAGTAGTGCTTCCCTTCTGTGCTCCCCTCCCCCAGGCCTTCCCGTCTCTCATCTGTGACTGGAAGCCCGTTTTGAAGGATGGCGTCTTAAAGACTTGTTTGTTTTTTCAGTCTCTGAATGTGAGGACTGTGATATTGTGAAGACTCATGCATCACTGAGACTTTAACCTTTTGGAACATTAGTAAGTGTGTACGTGCCCACTTAGTTGGTCCTGTCTGACTCTTTGCAACCCCATGGACTGTATGTAGCCTGCCAGGCTCCTCTGTCCATGGGATTCTCCAGGCAAGATACTGGGGTGGGTTGCCATTTCCTTCTCCAGGGGATCTTCCCGACCCAGGGATCGAACCCCCCATCTGCATCGGCAGGCAGATTCTTTTAACAGTGTGCCGCCTGGACAGCCTTCTGGAACGTTAGTAGGCAGCTTTAAATGGGTTGAATGAGTAATCTGCATAGTATTGATACTTTCTGGCCCTGCCCACCCAGCAGTCCCCCATTACAAAGAAAGGACCTGGTCACCTGACTCTTGTATCTGTAGATAAGAGGGGACCAGAGTGGAGGGTCTACGATGATTGGCACGTGAGATGTTGATAATGGACCAAGTTGCAGTAGAAGCTACTTTACTCGGACCTGCCCGCACAGCCTCTACAGACTCATCTGTAGCCAGTATCAGATGTTTGGAGAACAGCTGGCTGTCCTCTGGATTAAGCTTAATCAACAGATCTGCGTGCATGTCGAATCCATAACTTTTGGAGGGAAACGGAATATGCCCCCGCCCCCAAAGATGCCACTTTGGCACGTGGATTATTCCGAGCCGAAGGCAATCAAAATTCGGCTGACTCAGGAACAACTTTTCCCTCTAACTTAACTATCTGAAAGAATTTGCATAGGGGGCCTGTACCAGAGAGAACGTATTTATCTGAAAGACCATCTGCAGGGCAGGGCAGGCTTCTAATTGCCCTAACATCTGTACTTCTGGTCCTCCTGTGAATTCCCTTCCTGCACCTGGAAGCCCCAGAGCCCATCCCGTTCCTCAGCTCAGGCTACTCCTTGACTCTCATTGTCTTGTGGACTCCCCAACATACGTAATTAAATTTGTTTTTCTCTTATTAACCTGTGTCATGTCACTCTTATTGTTACACCAGCCAAAGAACCTAGAAGAGTAGGAGAAAAAATTTTCCTCCCTTCTAGCTTCATCCCCTTAGCAAGAAGTGACTTGGTTCTAATGGAGGTGTATTTAAAGCTGATGATTTTAAGTGAAAAGCATCCCTGAGCAAACAAGCCCAGGAGTCTTGGTGTCTTCATGTGGTTATGAAGAATATAGGGATGCTAATCATTATGATAATGGCATCTTGTTTGTTTCCTGAATGCAAGTGTGCGTACTTCCATTTATAGAAGTGTTACAATCTCCAGATTCCTTACACATGTATTGTATCAGCTGGTCTTTACAACAGCTCATACTTGAAGGTGATTTTAGCCCTCCCAGTATATGTTCAGTGTGCAGACTTAAGTGAAGCAGGCTTATTGACAAGGTCACAGTTACAGGGACCAGTAAGTGGCAGAGGGGGGGACCAAGGCCATGTCTCTAGCTACCAAGCACTGCCTTCCTGCTTGTCCTGGGCTTTGCTGCTGTTGCTGCTTGGGCGTGGTCTAGTGGGGTAAGGACAGCGGGGCTGAGCCTTTCATGATCTTTCAGCCTCTTCTGCAGAGGGGAAGATAGGGTTTTGGGGGGAGCTAGAGTTTGGGTTTTGGTTTATGGGGGTAGAGTTGAATCTTTCTTTAGGATGGAAGTTATAGGCTTGGGTTCATCAGCACAGTACTTCAACCCACTGAACTACTGGCTTTGTGGAATGAAAAGGTTAATTTTTTTTTTTAAAGGGTGTTGGCATCTAATGAGATGAACCTAGAAGTTTAAATGTAGACTGAATATGTTCATGCTTTCATGCTCAGTCAAGCAACTATGTCTGACTCTTTGCGACCCCATGGATTGTAACTGGCAGGCTCCTCTGTCAACAGAATTCTCCAGGCAAAAATACTGGAGTGGGTTGCCATTTCCTCTTCCAGGGGATCTTCCTGACCCAGGGATCGAACTCACATCTCCTGCATTGGCAGGTGTGTTCTTTACCATTGTGCTGACTAAATATGGCTGGAGTTTAATCTCTATTTTATAAATTCCGTAGTATTCTGTTGCAGAATAGGACAGTTTTTCAGAGTTGCATGTGAAACTTTCATCTTTCAGTAAAGATGTTGGGAATTAGCTCAGCTTAAATGTGCCCTCTGCTTTGAAAGTGACCTCTCTCTCAGCCTTCTGGAGAGGTTAAGGTTTGCAGTTGCCCATTAACCAACTGCCATGCTGTGTTTAGTCACTCAGTCGTGTCTGACTCTTTGTGACCCCAGGGACTGTAGCCCGCCAGGCTCCTCTGCCCACGGGGATTCTCCAGGCAAGAATACTGGAGTGGGTTGCCATGCCCTCCTCCAGGGTTAGCAGCCCTAAACACAAATTTATTCTCTTGCAGCCCTGGAGGTCAGAAGTCTCAGATGGGTCTATACTAAAGGGCTATAATCAAGATGTAGCCGAGCTGCGTTCCTTGTGGAGTCTTTAGGGAAGAGTCTCTCTCTTTCCTTGCCTTTCCCAGTTTTGCTAGCTTTTACTTATTGAAATTCCGTTACGATATGTACTGGCTACAAGGCTTCCCTTGTGGCTCAGTCAGTAAAGAATCTGCCTGCAGTGCAGGAGACCTCGGTTCGATCCCTGGGTTGGGAAGATCCCTGGAGAAGGAAATGGCAACCCACTCCAGTATCCTTGCCTGGAAAATCTCACAGACAGAGGAGCCTGGTGGGAAAGAGTCGGGCACGACTGAGCTACTAACACTTACTTACTTATATGTACTGGGTAGAAAGATATTAAAAGTGAATTGTATTTTCTGCATGTATCTTTCTTTGAAAACTTTTGATAGTAAGTATATAGCTCCCTCTGTGAAAACTAAACACCAGTCCTTTGTCTACCACCTAGAGGATGAGGCTTTGACTGATGGGTCATCACAGGCTTTGACTGACAGAGAACCCAGATGTGGGCCAAGGCCAAAGCTAGAGCCAGGCTCAGGTCATGGGAGTCACTGCCCCTGAGAGCTGGGTTTACGGCACCTTGCAGAGAACTCTAATCCGGAACTCAGGGGAAGCCCAAGTGAACCCAGGTGAAGCAAAGGCGAGGTTGCCTTACTGCCAATGGAATGCAGCCACACGTCTTGCCCTTCCCAGCTACTGAAGGCTCTGGCCTTTAAAGGGACAGTCCTTGTAAGTTTTGCAATCTCTTGAGGTTGGAACAGCTTTGGGGGCTGCGTGACTATGACTTTAATGGGGGAAGGAGGATTACAGAGTGTGGTGAGACTGCAGGGTCCTCAGGGGTCTGTGTTCCTTAGGAATGGGTGTCTTCTGAAATCTCTGCCAGTAACGGGGGCAAGTCCTTATGACCCTTCCTTGTTTGCTAATTGCTCACAGTGTGTCTGTGGCAGCACTGACAGTCTATCAGAAATGTAAAAAGCTATTGGAGGCTATGAAAAGTAAATGAAAATTAGCGTTAGGTATATAAATACTGTTGACTGGTAGCTAATAGCACATGTGGGCATACACGTATATACTCACACACATCTACAACTGTCTGAACGAAGTCTGCAGTTTAGTTGAAATGACCATCATAATAGAAGAGACATCTTCTGATGAATAACTGTTCAATTCAGTGGTACAAACAGTTGGTTCTCTGGGTTAGAGACTGAGAATATTTAAAACAGACTTTATAGAGGAGTTGGGAAACCAGAGAGAATGGAGGGTGTGAAAATAGTGTGCTCAGAGGCACAGAAGTGTGAAAGCCCCATTTGTTCGAGATTTCAGGACTAGTGGGAAATAGGGTGGAAAGATAAAGCAGAGCTGGAATAGAGTGTCAGCCACTGCCTGCCCCATCCCAGCCAAGAAATAGATAATTGAAGATGGGAAGTCAGCAAGCCCACCTCAGCTCAATCCTCAGGGTAGTGAAAACCAAGCCTTTCTGTGTCGTAGGTGCCTCATGCCCTTATCTTGCTAGGGTCTGGAGTTCTGGAGTTCATGGCAAACGGTTTGACAATAACTTGGCAAGCCGGGAAGCTGTTGGGTAAGTCCTGGGAAAAAGCCATGATTTTAAGAGTAATGTCTTTACCATGTGGATTCTCACCACCCCTGTCCCAACTGTCAGACACATTCTTGAGTTTTTCCTAGTGATTATGAAGGGAACAGCTATTTTGTTTCCCCTTCACATACATCTACTAGTCAGCAACAATCCCCAAGTATCAACCTCTTATGCCCAACTTCTTACACAGTCAAGACTTCTGCACAGTGCCCGCCTGGATAAGGTGTAATCTCTGCTTGTGGGGCAGAAGGAAACTGTTTAGTCTATTTTCAGAATTTTATTTGTATTTTGGCTGCCCTGGGTCTTGTGGTGAGCCGGGGCCACTCTCAGTTGCGATGTGCAGGCTTTCCGTTGCAGTGGTATCTCTTGTTGTGGAGCAGGTTCTAGAGAGTGGGCCCAGTAGTTGTGGTATGCAAGCTTAGTTGCCTCTCGGTATGTGGGATCAAATCCTTGTCCCCTCCTCTGGCAGGCAGATTCCTAACTGCTGGACCACCAGGGAAGTCCCTATTTAGTCTATTTAAAACGTGAACTGTGGCTTTCTGGCCCCGAGCTCCTTGGCCTAAGTGTTAGTCGCTTAGTCGTTTCCAACTCTTTGCGACCCCTTGGACTGTAACCCACCAGGTTCCTCTGTCCAATTCCCTTTGCGAGGGGATCTTCCCGACCCAGGGATTGAACTCGGGTCTCCTGCATTGCAGGCAGATTCTTTACCGTCTGAGCCACCAGAGAAGAAGCCCTCCTTGGCCTAAAGGCCTTTGTAATTCATGAGCACCTTTCTCCCTAGTAAGATTCCTTTTTGTACAGAGGATGTTTCTTCAGTTAATAAAATGCTGGTGGATGTTTCTGTGTAGACTGCTTTGCAGATGGGGTTGAACAAGAGGAACATATCACCAAAAAATGTTCTCACTGTGGTAAATAGCTTCATAGAACATAGACCTCTGGGGGATTCTGAAACTAGAACATTCTAGGTTCAGATTTTACCTCTTTTGTATAAAATAGGTCTGGTCATTAGTTCTTCACGAAGTTGTTGTAATGATTAGAAACAGTATACATAAAGCCCCTGATATTCAGTAGAGAGTAGACATTGTAAATAATGTCTACATTTTATATCAGTTCCTCCTCCTGAGCGGGGGTTTGCTATGTTGCGTTGATTCTGTGAGATGGTTTTAAATTAAGAAGGTGGCACCTTTGGATGGCAACCACCCCAGGCAACGTTCTCTGCAAGCAGTGACCCCACGAAGCCAGCCGGGCAGGGGCAGGCCTTGTACAGACTCAAGCTGCCACTGTCGCTGATGGGGGTCGGGCGGGGATGGGCTTTTTATTTTTGCTATGCTGAGAAGGTGGTGCTGAATGCTTTCTTCCACTGGGAAATCAGTCTCAGCGTGCAGCAGGGTCTCAGTAAGTGGGGTCACCCTGCTGCTTTTCTAGAAGACAGATGCGTTTCTGTTTTTATTAATCATGGAACTGACATGAGCCTGGCGGGATTTGTAAAAGGAAACAGGTTCATGCTCCTCCTTGCTGTATCCACTGCCTTCTAGAAATTAAGAGTGAAGAAGGGAGTGTTCTGTCTTCCAGTCGGGAGACCATACCCTCTTCTGGTTTAAAACAAGCAACCTCGTGTTGTTGGAGACCTGCCATTTGTGAGTTTCTGGAATAAAAGGAATTCTCAGAGATTCTTGTCGGCTGTCATTTTTGAAGGAAAGTAGCAAAGCCATGATGCCAAGAGATGCCTAAAATAGCTGCGCATGTAATTATGGGACTAGATGCTTCCTCATCACAAGCTTGGAAATATGTTCTTTTTGGAGTTGAAGCTAATATTAAGGACCATTGATGTGGATGGACAAGGAGAGGTTTTTTATTCTATACTGAGGCTTTCTAACATATATTCAGTTCAGTTCAGTCGCTCAGTCGTGTCTGACTCTTTGTGACCCCATGGACTACAGCATGCCAGGGCTCCCTGTCCATCGTCAACTCCCGGAGTTTACTCAAACTCATGTCCATTGAGTCGGTGACGCCATTCAACCATCTCATCCTCTGTCGTCCCCTTCTCCTCCTGCCTTCAATCTTGCCCAGCATCAGGGTCTTTTCAAATGAGTCAATTCTTCGCATCAAGTAGCCAAAGTATTGGAGTTTCAACTTCAGCATCAGTCCTTCCAATGACTATTCAGGACTGATCTTCTTTAGGATGGACTGGTTGGATCTCCTTGCAGTCCACGGGACTCTCAAGAGTCTTCTCTAACACCACAGTTCAAAAGCGTCAGTTCTTTGGTACTCAGCTTTCTTTACAGTCCAACTCTCACAGTGCAGCTCATTCTGATATAGTGAGATACAACAGTAATCTCAACATAAAACCAGTGTTGGGTGAGAAGAGTATTAGGATTGGAATGAACTTGTTTTATAAAAACTGTTATCTGCAAAGTTTCTGTAAACAGCAGTTAACTCCTTATCCTTTTGAACTTGGTTTGACCACTCCATTTTTTTTTTTTTAACGTGCAACCTTCTTACACACACAACTGATTGTATGAAGTGAAGGACAGCCTCATGGAGTGCCAAAATGGAGCAGTGATTATCTTTTTGCAAGTTGGAGGCTGCAGAGGTTTGTGGTCCGTTTTTTTGCCTGTTGAGTATTGTGCAACAATAACCAAGTAGCCTCTAGGGGGCAGCGTAACGCCAGTTAAAACCCCTGTGCCTGGGGCTGTTGGCCGGCTTTTCTGACTCGTCCAGCCCTTCTTGGTGCATGATGCAGCATCCCTGCTTCTCCTGACAAAACTCACCCTCTCTCTAGACCTTGCCAAGGTAGGGATCTTTACCATTAAGCCTCTCATACCCTGCTTGCCTCTACTCACCCTGTTCTTTTCCATACTCTTAAGCTCCCCTGGTCTACTTTGTACCATATGATACAACAAACAAGTCCCACGTCAGCTTAATGATAGAATTTGTTTGCTATCGTTTCACAACCAACTATACCTGTCCTTTGGGCAGGAGCAACCTGTTATGTCTGTGTGTGTCTCATAATACCAGGACTGCCTTGGAGGTCTAAATAAATGCTTGACCACAGATGGATTATTCCTTAGTCTGTAGTGAGTACTTGATGGATATTTGCTGACTTAATTGTCAAGATGGTCTTGTTTTTGCACAAGAGAAAGTATTTTCTTGGCTTCACTTGTTTCTGAAATGCGTGCATTCTCACATGCTTTCTGGTTTGCTTCAGACTGAAATGCAAGATAGGAGGGCAAGCCCAGAGGTGCAATGGAAAACATTAACGCTGGTGCCAGAGATGCATATTTGCATCTAGGTTCTTCCTCTTCTCGGCCCCAGTTTTTCTCACCCAAAAAGTGGGGCTAAGATGATCAGATACTTTACCATCTAACCTGGTGCACCTTTGAGAGTGAAGGAGGACATTTAAAAATACTGATAGTCACATAGTCCTTGTTGTTCAGTAGCTCAGTCGTGTGTCTGATTCTTTGCGGCCCCATGGACTGCAGCATGCCAGACTTCCCTGTCCTTCACCATTCCTGGAGCTTGTTCAAACTCGTGTCCATTGAGTCGGTGATGCCATCCAACCATCTCATCCTTTGTCGTCCCCTTCTCCTCCCGCTTTCAATCTTTCCCAGCATCAGGATCTTTTCTAATGTCAGCTGTTTGTATTAGGTGGCCGAAGGATTGGAGCTTCAACTTCAGCATTAGTCCTTCCAATGAATATTCAGGACTTATTTCCTTTAGGATGGACTGGTTGGATCTCCTTGAAGTCCAAGGGACTCTCAAGAGTCTTCTCCAGCACCACAGTTCGAAGGCATCATAGTCCTTAGAAGTATTTATTGACTGGGGAATGGTTTTTATATTGTATCTTTTGGCTTGCCTATGAAAGTGTTCTATTTAAAAATTATTTTCAAAATAACATTTCCAACAAAATATTAAAATAATAAATAGGACAGCATTTCAATGGATTCTGTGGATTGGCATGCTAGAACAGCATATGGTGTTTCAAAGAATCAGGTCAAGTGATACATGTAAAGTGCCTAGTACCATACTTGGGACACATGATGTGCTTAGGAAATGATCGTTTCTTTTTCCTTTATGGAATAAGGTTGGACAAAGAAGCACTGACAGCAATAAACAAAGACCGATAGGCTTTTTAAAGAGACCACTGCAAGGAGGGTGTTTTTCTAGCTCTCCAGATCCTAACAACGCAACGTGAGTTTTGTCCAGCTCTAGCAGGAAAACACTGATTGAAGAACACGGTTCTGCTTGTATGTGGTCAGACAGCTGTCTCAGCGGTAGAGAACATACCCAAGGGGGGCTCTGCCTTTCGGGTGATAATTTGGCTGCCCTGTGAGCACAGAGCTCTTCTCCTCATTGTGAATTTGTCACTACTTCTGGGCACCTTGCCTGGGAAGCTGGAGGATCCAGCTTTGGCACCCCTCTTCTGCAGAAGCCATCCTGCCGTTTAGGTGCCTGAACTCAGCAATTGTGCTTAAATACGGGGTTTACCCTACACTTCATAGGCTGAGCTGTACAATACATACCTACCGTGAAGGTTGGTATCCCCACTGTAAGTGAAGTTTTAGTTGCTCAGTCGTGTCTGACTCTTTGCGACCCTGTGGATGGTAGCCCGCCAGGCGCCTCTGTCCATGGAATTCTCCAAGCAAGAATACTGGAGTGGGTTGCCCTGCCCTTCTCTAGGGGATCTTCCCGACTCAGGGATCTAACCCTGGTCTCCCACATTGCAGGTGGATTCTTTACTGTCTGAGCCATCAGGGAAGCCTATTCCCATTGTCACCAGAAGCTCAACTGGCATTCTGTGATTAGGCTTCTAGGGTGAGGCACATCCCTTTCAGAAACTAAATTCAGGGCTCCTCACCCCGCCTCCTGTAAGTGCTGTTTTGCTCTAGTAATGAGCGCTCTTTAACCTGAGTGTTCATTTAACCTAAAACCCCTCAGTGTGTGCTAAGTCACTGCAGTGGTGTCCGGCTCTTTGTGACCTGATGGACTGTAGCCCACCAGGCTCCTCTCTCCATGGTGATTCTCCAGGCAAGAATACTGGAGTGGGTTGCCATGCCCCCCTCCAGGGGTTCTTCCCAAACTAGGGATCGTACCTGCGTCTCTTACGTCTCCCTGCATTGGCAGGTGGGTTCTTTACCACTGGCGCCACCTGGGAAGCCCCCAGAGCTGAGGCTTCTGTGTCTGCCACCTCCTGGTGTGACGGAGCATTCAGGGGGTGTTCTGTGGCCTCCTGGACATGGGGAAGGATCTGCACACGCTGAATAGCGATTTGTGGCAGGAGAATCAGGCCCGGGAGCGGGTGGTGTTGGGGGCCAGCGCTCCGCAGGGCTCCTCACGGCCTCTTCTTTCTGCAGGTACGTATACATCCCCGCGGGCGGGTCACAGCATGGCCTGCTGGGGGCCCTCTTCTCCACTGCAATGACATTCGCGTTTGTGAGCTTCTGGCACGGCGGGAACGACTACCTGTGGTGCTGGGCCACCCTCAACTGGCTGGGGGTCACCATGGAGAACGGCATCCAGAAGCTCGTGCAGAGGCCACGCGTCCAGGACAGCTTGGTGAGCAGGTCCTGGCTTGTGCGGCAGAGAGAGCCAAGCTCAGGGGACCGGGTTTGGGAGGGGAGGCAGTCACTACATTTACCCCCATCGTGGGCCATTTCTGCCGGGTTGGCTCAATATCCAGTGTGTTCCCAGAGTTAGGACAGCTGAACAAGAGGTGGTGGCTCAGATGGTAAAGCATCTGCCTGCTGCAGCACGGGAGACCTGGGTCGGGAAGATCCCCTGGAGAAGGGAAAGGCTGCCCACTCAGTACCTTGCCTGGAAAATTCCATGGATGGAGGAGCCTGGTAGGCTACAATCCATGGGATCGCAAAGATCGAACACGACTGAACAACCTCACTGGTTCACTGGCTGTAACTATAAAATAAGACACATTTATTATATGAGAATTAGAAAATCCAGATGAGTATAAGGAAGATGTCTCTTCAAGAGAAACCACTGTTAATACCCTTCTAAATTATTTTGTTGAAAAAACCCCTTTGTTTAGTTAACATGTGTGTGACTGCTCTGTGCTGTCTTTGCTGGGTGTGGACTTGCTCTGGTTGCGGCGAGTGGAGGGCTGCTCTCTCGTGCACGGGCTCAGTTGCCCCACAGCATGTGGGATCTTAATTCCTGGACCAGGGACCAAACCCATGTCCCCTGAATTGCAAAGTGGGTTCTTCTTTTTTTTTTTTCCAGTGAAGGGTAATTAGGATATTGTGCTGCTTTCTGCCATACATCAACATGGATCAGCCATAGGTGTACATATGTCCCTTCCCTGTTGAGCCTCCCTCCCACCCCCCACCCCATCCCGCCCCTCTAGGTTGTCCCAGAGCCCCGGTTTGAGCTCCCTGAGTCATACAGCAAATCCCCACTGGCTATCTTACATATGTTAGTGTATACGTTTCCATGCTATTCTGTGTCCATTTGTCCCACCCTCTCCTTCCTACCCCCGCCCCCACCCTGTCCATAAGTCTGTTCTCTGTGCTGCATATCCATTCCTGCCCTGCAGATAGATTCATCAGTAGCAAGGTGGATTCCTGACCACTGGACCACCAGGGGAGTCCCCCTTTGTTCTAAATTTTTTCTCTCCTCTCTCTACACATGCACACACATACATCTCACACACATACATATAACATTTAAAACATACCATTATCCTAGAGATTCAGTTGTATCAGGACTCTTTTCTATGTCATCAAATACATTTCTAACAACCCTTTTTAATGACGTTAGAGAATTCCATTATGTGGATATGCCATAATTCATTTAATCAGTCTCTTATTAACATATTATTCCAGTTTTTTTTTTTTGCAGTTAGCAATTGCATTGAGATGACTGTCATAACAAGGGTGAATTATTGAATGTTTAACATTGCTAAGTTAAAGATTTTTCTTAATTTTAAAGTTTGCATGCCTACTGCTTACCTGTTTCTTAACTGCTCAGTAGACAAAGTTTGCCCGTTTGCATTCCTACCAACAGTGCCTGAGAATGCCCTTGCCAATCCTGAGTAGTACTGGTATTTTTAATCTTTGCTATTTTGATACGTTTTAGCAGCATAAAAATCAGCTAAGGATTCAAGACACATTCACACCCTTTAGAAAAATAACTTGGAAAATTAAGCATTTTTCTTTACACACATATTTAGGTGATTTAAAAGTATGAGCAAATGTTTTGCCATGTAAATGTGGCAAAGGACTGAGCAACCTCAGAATCTTAAAGGAATCTTCAATTCTGAATATGCAGCTATATTCTGATAACTCGGAAAAAAGTAGCTAAAAAGAAATATGCTATTATCAGTGTTGATGGCAGGCAGTAAAACACAAAAAATTTACTGGGAAATGATTAATGTAAGTAAACTCCCTCAGTATTTGCAGCTAAAGCAAATAAATTTCAAAAAGTCAACATCACCAAAATAGAATACATTTGAGTGTTTTTCCATAAAGATAGCTCTGTGCGTGTGTGTGTGCACGCTCAGTCGTGTCTGACTCTGTGACCCCATGGACTGTAGCCCACCAGGCTCCTCTGTCCAAGGGATTTAGATTTCAATAAAAACTGAATCAAAGCACATAGCAAAAATATCACTCCCAAAGGAATTTTAAGTATGTTCATATATGTTTAAAGATAAATATTTTATTCAGTTCTAGTACCCAGCAACCAGCGGGAAAGAAATGTCAGTGAATTCCAATAGAATTTGGAATTTCAATGAGAGTCATGGCTTTGTAACACAAAGAAAAACCATAAAAAGTGGTATAATAAAGGTTACACACTTCACCCTTCAAATCTGAGTAGTCTTCCCCAAAGCGGGAACCGCATCAGCCATGAAGGCCAGGAAATGCTTTTCAGCCCAGATTGAAGCCCTATAACACATTTCCATGTACCCTCATAAAGGATCTGACATTAAAGTTGAACTTAATCTTAAGAGTTCTATAGACTTTGAGCCATGGATTGTATTACCAATAAATCTAAAGAATCTAAAATATTAAAAGAGTAACCTAAACTGTGCGATGTAACCTATGGCTTATTAGAAAAAGAAGTGTTAGTTGCTCAGTCGTGTCCAACTCTTAGCGGCCCCATGGACTGTAGTCTGCCAGGCTCCTCTGTCCATGGGATTCTCCAGGCAACAATACTGGAGTGGGTAGCCATTCCCTTCTCCAGGGGTCTTCCTGACCCAGGGATCGAACCCAGGTCTCGTTCATTGCAGGCAGATTCTTTACCGTCTGAGCCACCGGGGAAAGCCTTACGGCTTATTAATTTTGGCTAAAAATGGAGGAAGACAGTAAAAAGACTTGCTCACAGGGTGAAGCATTTGAATGTCTGCTCTGCCACATCACAGCTCTTTCCAGGACCTTCACATGTTTACTTCATTTGAGCTTCCACCCACAGTTCAAGCACCTAGGTGTATAGTAATTTTTGAACATGCAATTTTTTTTGGTGAGATATATGTCTTGTATATTGCAGATGTGGCGTTTAGTTTACATATTTATTGAGCAAGGACACATTTTGTAAAACGAGTTTTTAGCACCTGTCTGGCCTCTTGAGAGCCTGGTGGTTACTTATGGCTGTTCAGACTCAGAAGTTCCTTAGGTTCAAGGTCAAGGCCTCGTTATTATTTGTATTCTCTATGGTCAGCTGCCATGTCTGAGTTAGTGTCAGTACATCAGTACACAATTAAGGCTTCCAAACTGGGCTGGTTCTTTACTTCTTTTTCCACCTGTCCACTCAAGGAATTTTCCTCTATTGCTCTGTTTCTTATACAGTTCAGTACAGATGCTGTTTTCCTTCCAAAAAGCATGGCTGGCATTCCAGATGTACATAGCCTTCTGAATAAACTGTTTCCCTACTTGGGTTGCCTCCTTCTCGCTCTTTTCATGAATCCATTTCCCATTCTTTTCTTTATTGAGATATAATTGCTGTACAACATTATATAAGTTACAGGTACACTAAGTACAACATAATGATTCACAATTTTTAAAGGTTATACTCCATTTACAGTTGTTATAGTGGCTATACATTTACCATTTGGGGGACCACAGTCCAAATAAAGACTTAATGCCTCCTTGGCACTTAATTTCATCTGATTTTAATCTTCGCGATGATCTGACAGTATTGTTACAATGTGAGCTCACTCCCCATGGTCCTTATACACTCTCCCCATGGCATTCATCCTTCATCTATTTTTTTAAGTGATGAGTTGAAAAATATGTGAAAAACAAGGATTATCATCCCCTCTTTTTTTCTGTCTTCATCTTTAACCTCAAAGCTTTGCCTGGGGCACAAGAGATAGTAGGATAATTTTTTTTTTTTTTTTTTTTTGCCATGCTGAGCGGCTTGTGGGATCTTAATTTCCCAACTAGGGATCAAACCCAGGCCCTTGGCAGTGAGAGCACAGAGTCCTAACCACTGGGTCACCAGGGAATTCCCTGGAGTGGGATTTTATTTCTTGGTGACAGTGGAACACTCAGTCAGAGCTGAGTGTTGAAAATCGGAAGCCCTCTAACGTTAAAGGCAGGACTCTCCCGTTGAACTTTATGCAGGAATGGAAGTGTCCATTATGTTGTCTGATCCAAGTGGTCAGGAGCCGCACTGAGTACTTGAAATGTGGCTATCATCACTGAGAAACTAATTTTTAAATTTATTTTAACTTTAATTAATTTGAGTCTAAGTAGCCCCCACGTGGCTAGTGATTTCCATTTGGGGCAATATAGTTCTAGAATGTATCCCTTTTCTAAAAAAAAAAAAAAAATAGAATAAATAGTGTTTGACTCTGCTGTAATTTGGGAAGGTTTTTTATTGCTGATGGGATGCCTCGTATATCCAGCTGGCTACTGAGCCTCTCTCCCCTTGAACATCTCACAGATATCTCAGACTTAGCATGTGTAGTACTGACTTGGTGAACCACCCGTTCCCCAATAATTCCAGCTAGCTCCTCTCCCTCCAGCATTCTCGACTTCTGCAAAAGCCACCGTCATCTTGCTAGTCACTCATGGCCAAGCCCCTCAAGTTGTCCTTTGTACTTTCCTCTCTCGAAGTCCTACCTGTATGTGCTGTACATTCTACCTCCTAGGTAGGTCTTAATTTCTAAAAACTGTTTCCATTTCCACTGAGTCATCCTAACCCCACTGTTATCATTCCTTGCCCAGTCTACCAAAGAGCTGTGGACTGGCCTCCCTGCTTCCACTTTTGCCTTCTTCAGTTCGTTATCCTCACAGTGCTGAGTGATGCTTCTCAATAAATAACCTAACCAATTAGCCTCCAATTAAAATAAATAAATACAAAAAAAAAAACCTAACCATGTTATTGTCCTTAAAAATCTCTAGAGGCATCCCATTTTCTTGGGACTCAGTCCCCAATATTGAAGATGACCTGTAAGACCTTGGATGATCCTAGTCATGCTGTCTGTCTCCATGCTCTCTGGCTCTCTCCTCTCACACTCTGTTCCTCCTGTTCATTTACACACCTGGCCCCTCCAGCCCCAGCTCCCTGGCACAGGCTCTTCTGTCTCTAGGATGCTCTTATTCCTTTCCCTCCTGACTTCAGCTTGAATGACAGCTTGCTTGGATACCCTCTACTGATCCTCCTAAGTCAATAAGGTCCCAACTAGTAACCCTTTTGGGGCACCTTGTATGTGGTCTCTTCAGCTGTACTTATCACAGTTGCAATGAAATGTTCTTTATACAATAGCTTGTTTAATCCTTATCTCCCTCTCTGAACGGTAAGCCTCATGACATCAAAAATCTGTATCTGCTGGCAAAAAAATCTTGGCTCTCTGTGCACCAATGTCAAACAGAAATACAGAGACAGAGTTATGGAGGAGAAGGAAAGAGTGGCTTTATTACTTTGTCAGGAAAAGGGGGACACAGGCTGGCACCTCCAGAACTGTGTCCCCCTCCTTGGTGAGTTGGGAGAGGTTATATCGTCAGACAGGAGTATGTGATAAGGATCAAGGCAATAACAGTCTTTGCCCCTTCTTCTGCAAAGTTTCAAAAGGGTGGCATTGCTGACTAGATTTAAGTGTCATGGGAAGTAGATGGGGGAAAGGTGGAAACAGTGACAGATTTGATTTTCTTGGGCTCTAAAATCACTGCAGATGGCGACTGCAGGCATGAAATTAATAGACGCTTGCTCCTTGGAAGAAAAGCTATGACAAACCTGGACAGCATATTAGAAAGCAGAGACATCACTTTGCTTTCAAAGGTCTGTATAGTCAAAGCTATGGTTTTTCCAGTAGTCATATATGGATGTGAAAGTGGGACCATAAAGAAAGCTGAGAGTGCTGAAGAATTGATGCTTTCAAACTGTGGTATTGGAGAAGACTCTTGAGAGTCCCTTGGGCTGCAAGGAGATCAAACCAGTCAGTCTTAAAGGAAATCAACCCTGCATATTCATTGGAACGACTGATGCTGAAACTCCAGTACTTTGGCCACCTGATATGAAGAGTTGACACATTGGAAAAGACCCTGATGCTGGGAAAGATTGAGGGCAGAAGGAGAAGGGGACGACAGAGGACAAGATGGCTGGATGGCATGACCGACTCGATGGACATGAATCTGAGCAAACTCCGGGAATTAGTGAAGGACAGGGGAGCCGGCATGCTGTAATTCATGGGCTTGCAAAGAGTCAGGCACAATTTAGCGACTGAACAAGAAAGGGTCTTAAGTGCTCCGTCTCCTAATCTTGATGAACCTTTTCTTGTCCCTTTAATCTTACCTCAGGTGGTTTTATTGCTGCTTCTCCTTTGATTAGTAACTATTCTACCTGTTGGAACTCAGAGAAGGTCAGGGAGGCTGGAGTCTTGCCTTCAGGCAATGGGGGACAAAAAGGCTTCCATGCCCAGGAGCCCCACAGGGCCCTGCTTGGCATCATATCCTTGACACATATCACGATGCCTGGCACAGTGTAAGCATGTAGTATATACTTGTTGGATGAATGAAGGAGTGAATATATTTTCTGACTTTACTGAGGGGCTTGTAAGAGGAAGTAACCTTATGCAGCAGCTTGAATATAGATTGAATACTGGAAGAACTCACTAAGACTGAAGCTTATTGAACATTATACAGGGAGATTGTTTTGTTTTGTAGCGGGATAAATACTAATTGGTCTAGTGATGGTAAAACGCTATTTTAATGTTCACTATATGTGTGTGTGTGTGTAAGAGAGAGAGAGAAAGGGGTAGGGAGCAATTAACCTTGCTGGTACCTTGCTGCTTTATGAGAGAGGGGGATTATTGGCTGTGACTCACTGAGGCCCAGAGCTGTAGGAAGCTGACAAAAGGCATTTTGACAAAGTACCAAGCAGGGTGGATGAAGAGGAGTTACTACTAAAGCAACACACTTTTTCTCTGTATAAGTACTCTCCCGGGGAACTAGAATTTGTGTTCAGCATGGAAATCCTTTAATAAGTGGAAACATTTTGAAGCATCAGTAGAGAGACACTACTTACTCATTCTTGATTTGATCTCTGCTTTGAAAGAAGACACCTTCAGGCTGCTTGTTAGTCATTCCTACACAAAGGAGAATCTACATCCCAAGCTGCTCACCCATCCCACCTGATTTCCATCTCATTGAATGATTTAAATATGTCCTCCTCCCCCAGCCCTTGTCCCTTCTTCTTTGCCCCAAGAGCGTCCTGCTGAACTGATGTTCTTTCTGAAGCAGTAAAATATCTATGTATAGACTTAATTGAGAAAACATGTCTCCCGTGAAAGTCATGGAGGGTCAGTCTCATGGTTCTCAGAGGGACCTGATGCTTTGGTGTGTCAGAAAGACCTCAAAGCTCTGTGGTGATGTCCATTTCAGTTTATCAGCTATATCGATCAGTTTGACTTTGAAGAGGAAATTGAGAGATCAGTCAACTTGAGAGGATAATAGGTTGTAAAACTATTGACATGATCCACCCAATGGTTTCCTAGTTTGGTGGAGTCCTAACTCATCAACTGGCAGTTGGCTTGGTTAGAAAACTTTTTCACTGGAAGTCAGTGATCACAGCCCCAACTAAGTCACGGAAGAACTACAAAGCAAACTGGTCTGAGAAGAGTTATTCTGTTGGACAATGACTCATGATCTTCTGTTCTTCCTCTACTTGGATCCATTTCAACAAAGATCAAGTGCTTACTGTCAATAATCACTTTTCTTCAGACCATAACCCTTCTTAGACTGAGCCCGTTTAGGCAGAGCCAACCTTGTTGCTCATCTAGGAAAAAATTTCAGCACCCTTTGTGGGAAACACATTGCAGTTGGAGAACTCTTAGTGAAAGACATGTCCCCTCCCCATCTCTCTCTCTCTTTTTTTTTTTTGCATATTCTTTCAGTGCTTCAATGCATATAGTGCACTGGTCTATCAATATATAGTGGTAGAGTCTATTATTAGTCAGTTCCACCCCACCCCCACCCCCCCCCCGAACAAGATATCTTTCCTGGTCTCTTGACAGGATGATCATCTTTGCAGTAGCTGCTTTGGATTAAAGAGATGATGAAACCATGGAATGAGAGCTCTGAGGAGCTAAGTGATTTATATTTTTAAAAAATGGACTTGTCTTTATAAACATCATAAAATACTGATTGGTCTGTTCTTCCCAGGCATTGTGCAGAAGAAAGTTCTGAGCTAGAGATAGATGTTTGGGAGCATGTAGCTTATATTTTGGGGCCATGAAAATGTCTGAGACTTTCTAAAGAAAAAGAGGGCAGAAAGAGAAGAAAAGGTAACTGCCTAGAAATGAATCCAAGGACACCAACATTTAGAAGTTAGATGGAGAAAGAGGGGCCAGGAGGTGGGAGGGAAATACAGAGGATGATCTCACAGAGATGAAGAAAAAGAAGGTATTTCATAGAGGGGGTGGAGTGGACCATGGTGTTGATGATATTAGGGGGCAAAGTACGGTGAGGTTAAAGAATGATTATGGCTCCATGTCAGAGTGCTAACTGTTAAAGAAAAGAGCAGTGAATCGCTGTCCCCATCCCTGTGAGTTTGTGATTTGGTTACAGAGGCAAGATGTGTGCAAACCAGCCGAGGACCAGTATTAAGACATGTGCAGAGAGACCAGATTGAGTCCTGGAGGCAGCTGATGTTCCTGAGGTGGTAGAGTGAGCTGGGCTTTTAGGAAGGTTTATTTAAAGAGCTGGGGCTTGAGTAGGACTCTGAAGATGGAAGATGGAGTTTGGCTAGGTCAGTAGAGAGAAGACTGTCTCAAGGCCTGGGGAATAGCACATACAACCCGAAGTCAGGAGTGGGCATGCTGTGTTCAGGTGTGGAGGCCACCTTCACAGTCAAGGGGCTGTCCCCAGGGAGAATGGGGGAAAAGAGGTTAGAGAGACCGAGCAGTCCCCACTCTAAAGAGAGCTGAATGCCAGATTTAAAAATGCAGAAATGCAAGCCGCGTAACCAAACAGGAGAGCAGTAAGTTAACATACTGATCCCGCACGTCCAATTAGCCTGTGGTACCAGCTTGCTCGCCCTCACCAGGACCCCTAGGTCTGGAGAAAGCAATGCCCGCTGTTGTGAACAGCGTGTTCCCTAGTGGATGACGACATGTTGGCACCCCCCTCATTGTCTCCCACCCCGAAGGATCATTAACAACATGGGGAACGCTGCACCGTTCCTGGCTGTACGTTTTCTTCTCTGGGGGAATACTGACCCATGCTTTCACCCCTTTCGGTCTGAGTGGGGAATTCTGCAAATCATTCCACCTGTTAGTTCAAACATGTTTATAAAGACAAAAGCACTTTTAAAGGTTCTCTTCAACTTCCCATTACTGAGTCCGCTCTCTGACAGAATAGAGTCTTGGAATAGAGTCCGTTTTCAGGGATTCAGACCCTGGGGTCTGGCTGGCTATGGGGTTTCTGCTGCCTTTCCTGTCCCTCCCAGTGTGGCCTTGAGCTGGGCAGGTGTCAGGATATATTTAACAGAAGGTTTCTTGTGTGCTGTTTTCAGTCTTGCATGAATTTTATGTTCCTTAACAGCACCTGAATACAGGTGCCAGAGAGCTGGCAAGCCAGCTTTCGGGATAATAGAAATTCATGTATCTCATTCGTATGGAAATTCCATACGGTGAACAGCAGCCATTTACAAGTTTCCTTCTTTCTGATATGTAAAGTTACTTTTACAACCCCCTCTCTTGAGAATGATTCTAGCCTCTGGCTTTCTAGATGACTTACTAGATTTTTGATCCCTGTCTCTGTTAAAAAGGGCTATCTGGTAAGAGAGTATATATATGCCCACAATATGTTGAATAAATGCCTTTGTTCCTCCAGAGCACTGGTCCCCATGTCTTTCCTCATTTTCTCTCTCTCTCTCTTGCTCTCGCTCTCTCCCTCTCTCCCTTTCAGGCTGCTTCCACGGAGCACAGGTGTCCACCGTGTCTACTTATTTGCCTGGGCTTTCAAGACCTCTTCGAGAGGGTGCCCTGAGCCTACGTAGACGGTGCTAGCTCTTTGTCCTAGAGTTATATTGGCATTCTGTGTAAACCAGGGAGTATCAGCCTCTTTTCTTCCTTCTTTCACTTTCTTTTCAGTTGACTCTGTACCCCCAAGTTCCGGTCCATTAAAGGACCACAACAGGGGTCTGCTGTCTCATCGTTGCTGTGGCCCTGGGACTCTTGTCCGTTCTCCCCTCTTAAGTGCACAAGCCCTTCCCCTGGGGAATTGTAGCCTTGGGAAAGAATACTGAGCTAGAGATGAGATCCATGGCTTGAATGGAAGTAGTTGAAACAGGCTTGTCTAGGTGGCTTGTGGGATGAGATTCTTTACCTGAGAGACCCTGATTTCTGCCTCTACAGCCAGATAAGTGGTGGTCCCTCTAATCAGGCTTGCTTCCCTGATAGCTCAGTTGGTAAAAGAATCTGCCTGCAATGCAGGAGACCCTGGTTCAATTCCTGGGTCGCGAAGATCTGCTGGAGAAGGGAATGGCTCCCCACTCCAGTATTCTGGCCTGGAGAATCATGGACTGTATAGTCCACTGGGTCGCAAAGAGTCGGACACGACTGAGTCCCTTTCACTTCACTCTGACTGCAGTGTAGTGCCTAGCAGTTTTCTAGGGATGGACTTAGGAAGAAGCAGGATCTTACTAGCTACAAGCTGGAGTGTTGGATATGTCTTTCTGAATCTGGGTCTCTTTTTCCTCCCGGAAAATCCAAATTACTGACTGAAGGTGGCAGAGCTTGAGTTTCCAGTGTTCCTACTATCAGTGGAGGGGTAAAATAGCCCCTTCTTCCCTAAATAATGTGCACATACTTAGCACAATGTATATATTATGTATAATGTATGTGGGGTATATGTGTTGTGACTGTATATAGCATATATATATACACGGTGCATTTTTGTATGTGTATATGTATGTGTGTATATATTCGTTTTTTAAAGCTCTGAGAAGTCAGAAATGTGCAAGACTTCCAAAATATCTCACATTCCTTCCAGGACCTAGAAATAAAAGCTGCTTAAAAAAGCATATCGAACAGCTGCTGGCCTTGTTTGAGATGAGCTGGATTGGAATAAATGTACTTGTGATCACCAGCATGTATTGAAACACACAGTTTAAGGTGGCTCTTGCTTTTTCCTCTGCTGTCAACCCTGTAATCCACTCAGTGGGCCAGAGTAAGTGTTGGAAGGGTCACTGTGTATCCCCTGAAGGGTGGCATAAAAGAATGTAATAGGTGTAGGACATCTACCAAGCTAATTATTCAACTATTGAAACTGATGATATTAAAATACTTTTTACTGTGAGAAGGTGAAGAATAAGGATAACAGGTATGATAAAAATTCATCTTTTATTTAAAAATACACAGAGAAGTGTATGGAGGGTTGTACACTAAAATATCAATGATGGTTAACTATTTACTGGTGGGATTACTTGTAATGCATATTTTCTAGTTTTTGCTCACTTATATTTTCAACCTTTTCTACAGTGAATAAGGATCGCTACCTAATCAAAGGTTATTGAGAGAAAAGGGAAGAGGGGGCACCCACCGTCAGGAGCTTTGCTTAGCTGACCCTGGATGGTTTGGTTTATGTTAGAGACTGGAGGTTAGTCATTCTCAGGGGTAGATGAACATGAGACTAGTGTACATGCCCCCCTATGCCATACAAGGCTCTCTGCCAGACTACACAAAGGTCTTTCTCATTCCTGACATTATCTACCCATCACAACAACCCTTCAGGGCAAATGTTACTACCTCCAGTTTTACAGATAGGGAAACTAGAGACTGGGAATGTAAGTAATTTGTTTAAGAACAGATGGTTGGTTTGATTAGAAAGGAGTCAAACTCGGTCACACATGATCTATTCAGGCTTCTTTGGTTTCAGACAAGGAGTTTTCCTTGATACTCTAGCTGCTCAGATGACTCATCTACGTCCCATCTCTTCGCTGCTTTGCACATCTGGCATTAGACGAATTGACGAAACAGCCCTCAGTTCTTAGACCACTTGTGTTTTAACTGGCTTTACACAACCTGTCTATGGAATAACTCTTCTGAAAAACTGGCCCAAGAGAAGTGAAAATGTTCCCCAAAGCACTTCTACCGCGTTATCTTGTGTGATTTTAATAGTAGGTGATAAGTAAGTAGCATCATAATCCCTGTTATACAGCGGGAAGAACTGAAACCCAGGAAGTTTAAAAAATATATGTTTATGATTCAAAACTCAAATATTACACAAACTTTCATTTAGATAAATAAATTGAAGAGCATTCTCCATTCCTCCTGCTCTTACGTTCTTACCCATCAGCAGAAACTTTAAGTTCTCTTAATTGTTTCCGATATTTACCTCTGTCTTTCTAAAGTGTATTCTATTACTCTTCACTTATATATAGTAACTGCTTTCTACATGAGGTTTTAGCTTCTTAGACCTACTCCCCACTTCTCCACCTAATGCAATAATCTCTCTATATTTTTTGTTAAATCAGAAGTCATTGTTTACATTGTCATTACTGTGTTGAATGTGGCTCCCTCATGAGCTCCCAAACAGCTAATGTACTATAATTGCATTTCCTTTCTTAGTCAACTGTTTCCCCAACTCAGATTAAGAATTGCCTTGCTTATTTTGTTTGAGTAGGTAGTTTACTGTCATCATGTCTTTCCAAACTTTTCAGAGTAGTAGTCTATTTTGCATGTGGTCAGGTCTCTCTGGCCATCTGTCAACTCTCTTCTTTAGCTGGAGAATTTTTCTTAAAGACCTCCCATTCTCCCTTCCCATCTGGATTGTTTATCTTTAGATCTGCTGTACAACTGTCATCATGACATGTCCCCTCTCCTCTCTGCTAGGTTGAATTTCTGTGTCTTGGCCTCAGATGTCATTGTATTTTCCCCCCTTCCTTTGATTTGCTGGGGCACATCCTTCAGTAGCTTCCTTAGAAAAGAATCATGGGTGATACATATATTGAGACCTGGTATTTCTAAAACTCTCTTTATACCCTCATATTTAATTGATTATCTGAGCACTGAATTTTAGGTTGAAAGACAATTTATCCTGAAAGATTTTCAAGATACTGGCTTCTAGTTTTTAATGTTACTGTTGAGAAATGCCATTTAATTCTTGATTCTTTGTATGTAATCTTTTTTTTTCTCTAGAGGCTTAATGCAGCTATCTTTGGTAATTCTGAAATGTCACTCTACTTACTGTCCTTGACTTTAGAATCTCTCTAATGCAATTTATTTATGGAAAAAAACTTCATCATGGATTGGGGTGGGGAGAAAGAAGGACCTTTATCTTTGTGGTCTATATGCTCATAACCCAGATTTTTAACCAATCTCTTTGTTTTTTCCCCACCATGGTTTACTGTTGCCATCTGTGGTATATGGTGTCTCTAATGCCTGTTACTTCTGGGCCCTGGTGTATGAATGACTTTCTTCTCTTTGGCATCTAGTATTCAGGTTTCTCAGCTCTGTTAATTTATCCATCTGCTTTCTATCTTATAAAGATGGTTTGACCTTGCTCACTTGCTGTTCACTTTGCCCATTTGCTGTTCACTGTTTGCTATTTGCTTCCATTCCCTGACTCTGGATTTATACCTTCTTAAATGTTTACTCCTCATTTTAATGGAGTTTGTAAAGGGAGCAGAGATGTCTCATCTACTGTGTTTAACTGAATGTCACTAAAAGAGTTTTCTGTGATGTCATTTGGTGAATCACTTTGAAATGCTTTACTTACTTGTCAGTTGTAGGTTTTTAAATATCAAATTTGCTTTAAAAGTAGGCCTCGCCCTTAAGTGGTTGCTTCTGTGTTTGAACAGGATATAGCTGAGGCCATAGCTGTGACATCCTAGGCTTATTTAGTTGCCTCCAGGGCCCTCAGTGCTGCCTTGGGAGGGAGGCCTCCAGGGCCACGAGCAGTCATGACTTGGCTGTGATGGTCGTCTCGATTCCATCTTCCCACCCATGTTCCTTGACTTGGTACTCAGGGGACATGGCCAAGCTCTAAGGTCATTCAGTGGAAAGATTCCTAGGTTTCCTTTTTTATTCTTTATGAAGTCATTCATGACTATATGATCTTGGAAAAAAATAACAGATAAGGCTGAAGTTCCTCTCAAATACTCATCACCTTGCTCACCTCCCTCTCATGAAAGGCAGCCACTGTTATCAGATTGCTGTATAGCCTTGCTCAGCTTTCCTACTTTGTGTATATATATATGTGTGTGTGTGTATGTGTGATTTAAAAATGTATGAATATTCTAACATTTGCACTTTCTCCTTCCTCATGGTATGTTTTAAAGATATTTCTATGTTAGTGCAGAGCTGCATAACTGGACATATTATGGATATGTCATAAATTGATTTATTCTGTTGTTAAAGTTCTTCTATTGAATATTTAGGTTGCTTCTAATTCTTTTTTTCCTTTGGAAACACAGCCTCAGTAGGATGCCTATCCATGCCTCCTTTTCATAAAGTGTTTCTTTAGAGTAGATCCCAAAAATAAAATAGAGCAGAAGTTGGTAAACCATGGTCCAGGGACCAAATCTGGTCAGCTTCCTGTTTTTGTATGCCTTCCAAGAGGAAGGCTCTTCACATTTTACAATTGTTTTATTCAATGGTCTATACTTCCCTCACTGATTACAGATCACCTTCAATATATTGTAAATATCCATATACACATGGGTTAATTTGGGGATTCTCTTTTCTGCTGTATTGATCTATTTGATTACTGCTATTTTAAGTACTAGAGTTTTGAATGTCTTGATTCCCAGTAAGGAAAGTGCTGTGCTCCTTTTCATTCTGTTTCTGAGTTACATTTGCTATTTGTGCACATTGCTGCTTCTATAGGAATCTTAGAATTCCTGAAAAGTGAAGTTTCTCAAAATGCCCTTTGATATTTATATTGGAATTTATTAGATTTGCTTTTAATTGTATCTTTCTTTGAATAGAGTTGACATGTCTGCTGCTGAGTCCTCGCAGCCTTGAATACTTATTCAGGTCATCCTTTATTTTCTTACGTAAGGTTTCATCATTTCTTAGAAGCCTTGTGCATTTCTTTTTGGATTATTATTGTCGTGTGGGAAAGGTATTGATTTTTGTTTTGAGTTGATCATTTTGCATCTACTTTAGATAATTTATTAGCTCTAGTGATTTTTCGGTTGTTCCTATTGAATTTATTAGATTAATGGTCATATCATCTACAAATAATGACAATTTTGTTTTTGCCAACAATTTTAGCTTATATTTCATTTAATTGTCTTACTTTATTTGGTCTATTGGTACAATTTTGAAAGACAGAAGAAAGTATGTCTTTTTCTCGAATCTAGTGGGAATACTTTCTCTGGATTTTTAACATACCTTCTTTATCAACTTGGACTTCCCTGATGGTCCAGTGGTTAAGGCTCTGTGCTTCCACTGCTGGGCATGTGGGTTTGATCCCTGTTCATGGAACTAAGATCTGGAGAAGGAAATGGTAACCCACTCCAGTATTCTTGCCTGGAACATCCCATGGACGGAGGAGCCTGTAGGCTGCAGTCCATGGGGTCGCAAAGAGTCAGACACAACTGAGTGACTTCACTTTCACTTTCTTTATCAACTTAAAAAAGCTTGCTTTACTGGCATCTATTGAGTGATCATGTGATTATTCTCCTTTATTTGATCCCATGAGTTACATGGATTTGTAATACTTTTAATACTGAATCATCCTTCCATTCTGAGGATAAATCTTACTTAATCAAGGTTCTTTGAACCATTCCCGTATTTGATTTGCAGCTATTTAATTTAGAATTTTTTAAATTGAAAGATAGTTACTTCATAATGTTGGGTTGGTTTCTGCCGTAAAATATCAATCAGCCATAAATATACATATATCCCCTCTCTCGTGAGCCTCCCTTCTACCTCCACATCCCACACCTCTAGGTCATCATGGAGTATGAACCTAAGCTCTCTGTGCTATACAGCAACTTCCCACTAGCTATCTGTTTTATACATAGTAATGTATATATTTCAACATGACTCTCACAATTCATCCCACCCTCTTCTTCCCCCACTGTGTCCACAAGTCCATTGTCTACATCTGTATTCCTGTACATCATCGTGTCTGTATTCCTGCCCTATAAATACGTTCATCAGAACCATTTGTCTAGATTCCATATTCAGTTCAGTTCAGTCGCTCAGTCATGTCCGACTCTGTGACCCCTTGGACTACAGCACGCCAGGCTTCCCTGTCCATCACCAACTCCCAAAGCCTACTCAAACTCATGTCCATTGAGTCAGTGATGCCATCCAACCATCTCATCCTCTGTCGTCCCCTTCTCCTCCCACCTTCAATCTTTCCCAGCATCAGGGTCTTTTCTAGTGAGTCAGTTCTTCCCATCAGATGGCCAAAGTATTGGAGGTTCAGCTTTCAGCATCAGTCCTTCTAATGAATCTTCAGGACTGATTTCCTTTAGGATGGACTGGTTGGATCTCTTTGCAGTCCAAGGGACTCTCAAGAGTCTTCTCCAACACCACAGTTCAAAAGCATCAATTCTTCAGAGCTCAGCTTTCTTTATGGTCCAACTCTCACATCCATACGTGTTTCAGTTGTTTTTTGTTTATGCTTTCTTTTAGTCTTCCTACTTTTTCTATGAGAATTTTAGATACTTTATATTTTCTAGATAAATTATCTTTTAGTTTTCCAAATATTTGCCATTTATTCTCCAGTGATTTAAAATGTCCTATGTGTCATTCCCTGTTTTTTTATTTTGCCTTATTTTCTTATTTGGTCACATTTGCCAAAGTTGATCCATTTTATTGTTCCCACAGTCAAAACTTTTAATTTAAGTGAGTCTAACTTAAAGTAATTTACTGGTGGGTTAATTTTTGCTAAGCTTTGTTGTTGGTGAGCATATACTTCTTGATAAATTTTTTAAATGTGCTTACATTCCCTTTCTGGCTTAGTACATGTACAGTTTGATTATGGCCCACATGTGTATGTGGAGAAGGCAATGGCACCCCACTCCAGTACTCTTGCCTGGAAAATCCCATGGATGGACGAGCCTGGTGCGCTACAGTCCATGGGGTTGCTAAGAGTCGGACACGACTGAGCAACTTGACTTTCACTTTTCCCTTTCATGCACTGGAGAAGGAAATGGCAACCCACTCCAGTGTTCTTGCCTGGAGAATCCCAGGGACGGGGGAGCCTGGTGGGCTGCCGTCTACGGGGTCGCACAGAGTCGGACACGACTGAAGCGATGCAGCAGCAGCAGCACGTGTGTATGAGCATTGCATATATTCACTGTTCAGCAGATCTATTAGACAAGGCCTAACGATTCTTATGATAAACCACAAATAACAGAAACTTTACCAATTTAATCATTTTTAAGTGTACAATTCAGAGTCATTAAATACATTCACGTTGTGTAGCCATCATCACCATCAATATCCAGAATGTTTTTACCATCCCAAATTGGAACTCGGTGCCTACTAAACAATAACTCCTGTTACCCCTTTCCCTTTATCCCCGGAAACCACTATTTTACTTTCTTTTTCTATGAGTTTGACTATTCTAGGTGCTATATATAAGTGGAATTGTGTAATATTTGTCCTTTTGTGTCATGATTATAACTTAGAATACTGTCTTCATGATCCATCCGTGTTGCAGTAGAATTTCCTTTCTTTTTAAGACTGAGTAGTATTTCCATTCTACGTATATATCCTCGATTGTTTATACATTTATCCATTCATATTATGATTGTTTCTGACTTTTGTCTATTGCGAATAATACTGCTATGAATATTGATATCCAAATATCTGTTCTACCCCTGCTTTCATTTCTTTTGAATATATACCTAGAAGTGAATTGCTAGATTATATGATAATTATATTTTTAATTTCTGAGAAACTGCCATACTGTTTTCCTCAATGGCTACACCATTATGCATTTTCACTGACAGTGCATAAGTACTCAATTTTTCTACATCCTCATCGACACTCTTTTTTTTTATTATAACCATCTTCATAGGTGTGAAGGTGTGGTTCATGTGTCTTGTGGTTTTTATTTGCATTTCCGTAATAGTGACATTGAGCATCTTTTCATGTGCTTATTGACCATTTGTATATCTTCTCTGGATAAATATATATTCAAGTCCTTTGCCCATTTTTGAATTGAGTTGTTTTTCTGTTGTTGAGTTGTAGGAATTCTTTATTCTGGCTATTAACCCACTATTGATATGCAATTCTGAATATTTTCTCATTCTTTGGGTTGTCTCCACTCTGTTGATGGTGTCCTTTGATGCAAAAAAATTTTAATTTTGGTGAGGTGTGTAATTTGTCTCTTTTTACTTTTATTGCCCATGCTTTTTGGTATCCTATTCAGGAAATCATTGATAAATTCAATATCATGAAAATTTTTTTCCTATGTTTTCTTCTTAGAGTTTTACGGTTTCAGTTCTGATGTTTAGGTTTTCTTTTTTTTTGGCTTCACCACACAGCATATGGGATCTGTTCCCCAACCAGGAATGGAACCCACACCTCCTATATTATAAGAGTGGAGTCTTGTAGTGGACCACCAGGGAAATCCCTGATGTTTAGATTTTTGATTCTTTGAACTAATTTTTGTATCTGATGTAAAGTGAGGGTTCAAATGCAGTGCTTTGCATGTGGATGTCCTGTTTTCTTAGCACCATTTGTTGAAGAGTTTAACTACCCCAGCCTTTTTTGGTTTACATTTTCACAAAATATTTTCTTCCATCCCTTCACATGTCCTTAATGCTGAAGTGAGTCTATTGTAGGCATCATATAGTTGGATCTTGTTTTGTAATCCATTTAGTCACTCTGTCTTTTGATTGGATAATTTAGTTCATTTACATTTAAAGTAATTACTTTTTTTTTTATTTTTTTTTATTTTTTTTATTTTTTTTATTTTATAAATTTATTTATTTTAGTTTGGGGCTAATTACTTTACAATATTGTAATAGTTTTTGCCATACATTGACATGAATCAGCCATGGGTTTACATGTGTTCCCCTTCCTGGACCCCCCACCCACCTCCCTCCCCATCCCATCCCTCTGGGTCATCCCATTGCCCCGGCCCTGAGCCCTTGTCTCATGCATCGAACATGGAATGGTGTTCTGTTTCACATATGATAATATACATGTTTCAATGCTATTCTCCCAGAACGTCCCACCCTCACCTTCTCCCTCAGAGTCCATAAAATTGTTCCATGCATCTGTGTCTCTTATTCTGTCTCGCATATAGGGTTATCGTTACCATCTTTCAAATTCCATATATATGCATTAGTATACTGTATTGTTGTTTTTCTTTCTGGCTTACTTCACTCTGTATAATGGGCTCCAGTTTCATCCATCTCAGTAGAACCGATTCAAATGTATTTTTTTTAATGGCTGAGTAATATTCCATTGTGTATATGTACCACAGCTTCCTTATCCATTCGTCTGCTGATGGACATCTAGGTTGCTTCCATGTCCTGGCTATTGTAAACAGTGCTGCGATGAACATTGGGGTACACGTGTCTCTTTCAATTCTGGTTTCCTCGGTGTATATGCCCAGCAGTGGGATTGCTGGGTCATATGGCAGTTCTATTCCCAGTTTTTTAAGGAATCTCCACACTGTTCTCCATAGTGGCTGTACTAGTTTGCATTCCCACCAACAGTGTAAGAGGGTTCCCTTTTCTCCACACCCTCTCCAGCATTAATTACTGATAGTTATGAACTTACTATTGCCATTTTATGAATTATTTTCTGTTTGTTTTATAATTCCTTTGTTTTCTGGTTTCTCCCTTGCTCTCTTCCTTTGTAAAATGATTTTCTATAGTGGTATGCTTTGATTTCTTTACCTTTGTGTTTCTACAATAGGTTTTTGTTTTGTGGTTGCCATGATGCTTTCAGAAAACATCATATTTATAACAGTCTATTTTATGCTGATAACAAGTTAACTTCAGAAGCTCTAGGTTGTTTTTTTTTTTCCACTCGACACATTTTATGTTTTTGATGTCACAATTTACATCTTTTACATTGTGTATTCATTAATAAATTATTGTACTTCTAATTATTTTTAAATCTTTTTGCTTTTAACCTTTATACCAGAGTTATAAGTGATTTATCCACCTTTGCAACATTAGAGTATTTTGAATTTAACTATATTTTTACCATTACCAGTAGGCTTATACTTTCACATGTTTTTCTGTTACTGATTAGCATCCTTTTGTTTCAACTTGAAAAAAATGCCTTTAACATTTCTTGTAAGACTGATCTAATGGTAATGAATTCCTTCAGCTTTTTTTTTTTCTGGTTTTTGTTCTGGAAAATTCTATCTCTCCTTCAAGCCTGAAGGACAACTTTGCCAGGTAGTCCTTTTTTTTTTTTTTTTAATTCTAATTGGAGAATAATTACTTTACAGTATTGTGATGGTTTTTGCCATGCGTCAGCATGAATTGGCCACAGGTATACATGTGTCCCCCCATCCTGAACCCCTCTGCCACCTCCCTCCTCACTCTATCCCTCTGGGTTGTCCCAGAGCACTGGCTTTGGGTGCCCTGCTTCATGCATTGAACTTGCACTGGTCATCTGTTTTACATATGGTAATGTACATGTTAAGTGGGGGTGTGTTGAGGCTGAAACTCCAATACTTGGCCCCCTGATGAAAAGAACTAACTAATTTGTAAAGACCTTGATGCTGGGAAAGATTGAAGGTGGGAGAAGGGGACGACAGAGGATGAGGTGGTTGGATGGCATCACTGACTCAATGGGCATGAGTTTGAGTAAACTCTGGGAGTTGGTGATGGACAGGGAAGCCTGGCGTGCTGCAGTCCTTGGGGTCGCAAAAAGTTGAACACGACTGAACAACTGACTGACTGAAATGACTGAATATACATGTTTCAATGGTATTCTCTCAAATCATCCCACTCTCACCCTCTCCGGCTGAGTCCAAAAGTCTGTCTTCTTTGCTGCTCTGCATGTAGGGTCATTGGTACTGTCTGTCTAAATTTCATATATATGCATTAATATACAGTATTTTTCTGTTTCTGATTTAGTTCACTCTGTATAATAGGCTCCAGGTTCATCCACCTGATTAGAACTGACTCAGATGCATTCCTTTATATGGCTGAGTAATATTCCATTGTGTACGTGTACCACAACTTCCTTATCCACTCATCTGCCGATGGACATCTCGGTTTCCATGTCCTAGCTATTGTAAATAGTGCTGCAGTGAACACTGGGGTACATGTGTTTCTTTCAATTCTGGTTTCCTTTGGGTGTGTTCCCAGCAGTGGGATTGCTGTGTCATATGGCAGTTATAATCCCAGTTTTTTAAGGAATCTCCACACTGTTCTCCGTAGTGGCTGTACTAGTTTGCATTCCCACCAACAGTGTAAGAGGGTTTGCTTTTGTCCATACCTTCTCCAGCATTTACTGTTTGTAGACTTTTTGATGATTGCCATTCTGACCAGTGTGACATGATACCTCATTGTGGTTTTGATTTGCATTTCTTTTTTTGGGTGAGGGGGCATTTCTTTTTCTGGGTTTGAGCTGCATGAACTGCTTGTGTATTTTGGAGATTAATTCTCTGTTAGTTGTTTTGTATACTGTTATTTTCTCCCATTCTCAGAGCTGTCTTTTCACCTTACTTATAGTTTGCTTCATTGTGCAAAAGCTATTAAGTTTAATTAGGCTCCATTTGTTTATTTTTGTTTTTATTTTTATCATTCTGGGAGGTGAGTCATAGCAGTACTTGCTGTGATTTATGTTGGAGAGTGTTCTGCCTATGTTTTCCTCTAAGAGTTTTATAGTTTCTGGTCTTCCATTTAGGTCTTTAATCCATTTTGAGTTTACTTTTGTGTATGGTGTTAGAAAGTTTTCTAGTTTCATTCTTTTACATGCAGTTTTCCCAGCACCACTTGTTGAAGAGACTGTCTTTTCTCCATTGTGTATTTTTGCCTCCTTTGTCAAAGATAAGATGTCCATAGGTGTGTGGATTTATCTCTGAACTTTCTATTTTGTTCCATTGATCTATATTTCTGTCTTTGTGCAAGTACTATACTATCCTGATGTCTGTAGCTTTGTAGTATAGTCTGAAGACAGGAAGGTTGATTCCTCTAGTTCCATTCTTCTTTCTTAAGATTGCTTTGGCTGTTCAGGGTCTTTTGTGTTTCCATAAAAATTGTGAATCATTTGTGTCAGGTAGTGTATTTCTTGGTTGGCAGGGTTTTTCCTTCAGTAGTCTGAATATGTTGTGATACTGTGCCAATCTTTCTGGCCTACAAAATTTTTGTTGAAAAATATGCTAAGTCTTATGGGAGTTATCTTTGTACATAACAGGTTGCTTTCTTTTTCTGCTTTTAAGATCGTCTCTGTCTTTAACTTTTCACAGTTTAATTATAGTGTGTCTTTGTGTGAGTCTCGTTAGATTATCTTACTTGGTACTGTTTGGGCTTCTTTGATACAGATGTCTGTTTATTTCCCCAGGTTATAGAAGTTTATTTTGACATCATTTCTGTGAATAAGTGCTCTCTCTGTTCCCTTTCTCTCTTTTCCTTCTGGGATCCCTTAATGCTTTAGTCTGCTTGATGGCCTTGGTTAGTCCCTTGAGCTCTCTTCACTCATTTTCATTCTTTTTTCTGGCTCCTCTCATTGGATGAGGTCTACTCTCCTGTTTTTGAGTTTGCTGATCTTGTCTTCCTCTTGATCTAGTCCATTGTTGAACTGTTGAAACCCTCTGCTGAATTTTTCAGTTTAGTCATTGTATTCTTCAGCTGTGTGATTTCTGTTTGGTACTTTCATATATTTTATGGATTTTTTCACTGAGAATTGCTCCATGCCTAGCTATACATGTGGTGCCTCCGTGGGAGGAGAGGAGTTCAGGACCTTCTCATGCCACCATCGTGATTGACTTTCCTATTCTCTTTCAAGATTGTTTTGGTCATTCAGGGGTCCCTTGAGATTCCATACTTAGCTTATGATAAATTTTTCTATTTCTGCAAGCAAAAAGCTTTAGAATTTTGATAGGGATTTCATTGAATCTGTCGATAGCTTTGGGTGGTAATGTCATCTTGACAATATTAAGTATTACAACTCATAAATATGGATGTCATATCTACAATGTTTTGTGGTTTTAGTATGTAAGTATTTTGCCTCCTTTGGTAAGTTTATACCTAAGTATTTTATTCTTTTTGATGCTATTACTGATGGAATTATCAATTTCTTTTTCAGATTCTTTATTGTTGATGTATAGATATGCAACTGATGTTCGCCTGTTAATTTTATATACTGCAACTTTGCTGAATTTATTGGTTGTAACTTTTTAAATAGATTCCTCAGTCCTTCTGCATATAAGATCATGTCATTTGTGAACAGAGATAATTTTTCATCCTTTAAATCTGGATACTAGCCCTATTCATTTTTATTCAACAATTCTGTATTCTTACTTTTAGTCTGTTAGGTGTCATTTTCTTGGGAGATATGTTAAACCCCCTTACATAATGGTGAATTCCAATTACTTTTAAAAAATTGAATAATTGTTGCTAATATTGAGGTCCTATAATTGACAATTGGTGAGTATCTGTCAACCTTGCTAAAGGAGCACGTGTGTGAAGTATCTGTGGAACAAACATTTCTTGAAAATCTACTTTGTATCTGACACTGAAGAGACAAATTTCTTGAAGCTTTCTGTCTAGAGGAGAGAATACTCACTGTTAAACGCAGAGGTGAAGTTGTAGCAGGAGAAGACACTGAGTTAGAGGAACCCGTGTGAATCCCTGCTCTGTACTTACCTGTGCTTGTAACCTGGGACTAGTTTGCTTCGTTTGCACTTTTAGTCTCTTCTTTGTAAAATGGGAATAATTTAACATACTTTGCAATATAGCCAGAACTCTTCACATGGTGAATTTTATTACATTAAAAAACTGTGTTATCTAATATCTATAGATATTATATAGATATAGACCCAGATAGTCACGATGGTGTGATCATTCACCTAGAGCCAGACATCCTGGAATATGAAATCAAGTGGGCCTTAGAAAGCATCACTATGAACAAAGCTAGTGGAAGTGATGGAATTCCAGTTGAGCTATTTCAAATCCTGAAAGATGATGCTGTGAAAGTGCTGCACTCGATATGCCAGCAAATCTGGAAAACTCAGCAGTGGCCACAGGACTGGAAAAGGTCAGTTTTCGTTCCAATCCCAAAGAAAGGCAGTGCCAAAGAATGCTCAAACTACCGCACAATTGCACTCATCTCACATGCTAGTAAAGTAATGCTCAAAATTCTCCAAGCCAGGCTTCAGCCACACGTGAACCGTGAACTTCCAGATGTTCAAGCTGGTTTTAGAAAAGGCAGAGGAACCAGAGATCAAATTGCCAATATCCTCTGGATCATCGAAAAAGCAAGAGAGTTCCAGAAAAACATCTATTTCTGCTTTATTGACTATGCCAAAGCCTTTGACTGTGTGGATCACAATCAACTGTGGAAAATTCTGAAAGAGATGGGAATACCAGACCATCTGACCTGTCTCTTGATAAACCTGTATGCAGGTCAGGAAGCAACAGTTAGAACTGGACATGGAACAACAGACTGGTTCCAAATAGGAAAAGGAGTACGTCAAGGCTGTATATTGTCACCCTGCTTATTCAACTTATATGCAGAGTACATCATGAGAAACGCTGGGCTAGAAGAAACACAAGCTGGAATCAAGATTGCCAGGAGAAATATCAATAACCTCACACATGCAGATGACACCACCCTTATGGCAGAAAGCGAAGAAGAACTAAAGAGCCTCTGGATGAAGGTGAAAGAGGAGAGTGAAAAAGTTGGCTTAAAGCTCAACATCTAGAAAACTAAGATCATGGCATCTTGTCCCATCACTTCATGGCAAATAGATGGAGAAACAGTGGAAACAGTGTCAGACTTTATTTTTTGGGCTCCAAAATCACTGCTGATGGTGATTGCAGCCATGAAATTAAAAGACGCTTACTCCTTGGAAGGAAGGTTATGGCCAACCTAGATAGCATATTTAAAAGCAGAGACATTACTTTGCCAGCAAAAGTCCATCTAGTCAAGGCTATGGTTTATCCAGTGGTCATGTATGGATGTGAGAGTTGGATGGTGAAGAAAGCTGAGCGCCGCAGGATTGATGCTTTTGAACTGTGGTGTTGGAGAAGACTCTTGAGAGTCCTTTGGACTACAAGGAGATCCAATCAATCCATCCTAAAGGGGATCAGTCCTGGGTATTCATTGGAAGGACTGATGTTGAAGCTGAAACTCCAATACTTTGGCCACCTCATGCGAAGAGTTGACTCATTGGAAAAGACCCTAATGCTGGGTGAGATTGGGGGCAGAAGGAGAAAGGGGACGACAGAGGATGAGATGGTTGGATGGCATCACCGACTCGATGGACTTGGGTTTGGGTAGACTCCGGGAGTTGGTGATGGACAGAGAGGCCTGGCGTGCTGCAATTCATGGGGTCGCAAAGAGTCAGACATGACTGAGCAACTGAACTGAATATCTATAGACCAATGCTACCTATCCCTTAGGTTGTATGCTTATTTGCTCAGTCATGTCTGACTCCTTGTGACCCCATGGACTGTAGCCCGCCAGGCTCCTCTGTTCATGGGATTTCCAGGCAAGGATACTGAAATGGATTGCCATTTCCTACTGCAGGGGACCTTCCCAACCCAGGGATTGAACCCACGTCTCTTGCATCTCCTGCATTGGCAGGCAGATTCTTGACCAGTGAGCCACCGTGAAGGTGGGTAGTGGAAGAGTGAGAACACAGGGTGAGACAGTTTTGTTAGCCATTCCAGAACTTTTAGCAGGAACCCAACCACTTAATATATGGCTTAAGCTTTCCGATTGTGCCAAGAACCAGTTATTTGCTTAGTTATTTGATAGTCTTCTGAAATTCCTTCATATGCTGCATGAATTTGGATCCCGAGTTATAGCCTCTTCTGTTGTTGTTGTTTTTTTTTTTTTAAACTCAGCTGGACATCTAAACTATGGAACAACTTAAACTGTTCTGTTTAAGCAAAACTGGCTTTGTCTTTATCATTGCAGTGACTCTCTCTCCCAGGAGTGTCCACGGCTTAGATCGAACTAACGAACAGAGCTTGGAAAATTTAACTTCATTGACCAGTGAATTTTTGACGCTCTGTACACACATAAGCAGGAAGGAACGGTTACTTTCTGACTGCCTTCATGTATTCATTTGGCTTGGCTATAGGGTGGAGATGGAATAGTGAGGAAGTCAGGAGATTCTGGAACTTACATAAGGCAAAGGGAGAAACAGGTGTAAGATAATTATTGAGCACACACAGATCTGAGTGGGCCTTGAGTGCACAGATTGAAATATAGGCCACGCTATCCTTCAAGAATTCACCATGCTGGTGGGAACATGAGAGGGAAGGGTAACTGGTAAAACACAGACTTTTAAGTGGAAATGACCCAAGTGCCCTGAGAAAAGAAGCAAGGGGAGCAGTGTCCTGGCAGGTTGTAACAAAGATGGGTAGGAACCCTGGAATGACTTTGGGGTTTGGGTCCTCCTAATCCTGAGTGTTTCAATCTGGCCACCTTTCTCTTTCACAAGAGGTATCATTTTTCTTTTGCTGTCTTGGATCTCCTCTTTCTGGCCTGTGGGATGTCCACCCCTCGTTTGCCCTCCCTGGTGTGCACCAGTCTCCCCCTTTGCCATGTCCTTGTTCATCCTCTCGTACCCTCTGGTTAGCGTTTTTTATTAGAAAATGAAAAACTTCAGTGATTATGTGAAAGAACTGTGTCCAGCTGCTCAAACCCACCCAGTTCCTTTTTTTAGCTTCTCCCCCACTTAAAAATAAATGGCATCAGGTCCCACTTGCCAAGCCTTTGTCACCGTCTCCAGCAGCCATTCCTCCTTCCCATCTGCTCCCCCAGATGCTTAGCCCGTCCCCTCCTCCTGTCTCGGCCCCATGTGCAGCCCCTCCCACGGAGCACAGCAGCCCTCAGCTCCGATGCACCATCTGCCTCTCAGCCCCGTGGCCGTCAGAGCATCAGTTCTGACCCAGATTCCATGGACCGCACCCCCCCCCCCCCCCCCCCCCCGGCCCCAGCTTGTTTGCCTGGCCAGTCCTGTGATTGCCAGGGACAGGATGTTGACTGGAAAAGATAGAGGAGTTGCCATGGAGATAAGAATAAACAGACATGTTGCCGCAGGAACTGCAAACTTGAGTGACAGAAGTTTAGTTTGGCCCTAGGTTTCCTTTGTTTGGGTTACATGCCTCACCTTTGGAATCAGTGTTTTAGGCGGAAGTTTAGAGCCACCGCTAAACTGTCCTTAGAACATTTCCGCCTGCCAGCTGTTTGTTTCTTCTGTCAGAGACAGCGAGCTCACCCAGAGGAATCAGAGGCCTGTCCTAGGTCTGTTACCCAGAGAAAGTGAAAGTGTTAGTCGCTCAGTTGTGTCCAATTCTTTGGGACCCCATGGGCTGTATCTAGCCCACCAGGTTCCTCTGTCCTTGGGGGTTTTCTAGGCAAGAATACTGGAGTGGGTTGCTATTCCCTTCTCTGCGGGATCTTTCTGACCCAGGGATTGAACCCAGGTCTCCCACATTGCAGGCAGATTCTTTACCAGCTGAGCCACAGAGAATGTACTTCTGGATGCCCTGAGGGGTTCACTGTATCCAGGCTCCAAGCCCACTATCCATTCTTGGGCCTGAAGAGTGGATTATATTGATGTTAACATGGAAAGAAACTGCCCCAGCTTGTCACCTAGGTCCGAGTGTCTACGGGAGAACTGGTCAACCTCATAGGGGAACAAAGTGGTGCCTTCCAGCATGCTCAGCCTCCTATTCTTCCTCTATGCTCCAGGTTTCAGGGCTGTGTGTGCGAGGAGGTTGGAACTGGTGGTAAACTTGTCTGAATGTGACTGGGGGTGCTCAGGAGGCCCCTCCTCTCTCAAATTTGATGCCAGATGGTAGAGAGGATCGATTAGGGGGTACTGACACTGGGGTGTTGTAAAGGAATGCTTTCCCTGCCCTGGGATGCATTTTTTGGGTCCCAGGGGAAAGGGGGCATGTTTTTGGCATATGTTCCTAATTAGAGGGCTTCCCTGGTGGCTCAGTGGTAAAGAGTCCACCTACCAAGCAGGAGATGCAGGTTCGATCCCTAGGTCGGGAAGATCCCCCAGAGAAGGAAATGGCTACCTCCAGTATTCTTGCCTGGGAAATGCCATGGACCAAGGAGCCTGGTGGGCAACAGTCCGTGGAGTCCCAAAGAGTTGGACACAACTTAGCAGTTAACAGCAACAACCTAATTAGAGAACAGGGAGCTTTGGTGCCCCATGGGCCTAGAGAGAGGTTAGCTCTGTATTGAGTTAGAAGAAAACCTTTAACCCTTTCTCTAGAGGGCTCTGTTGACATTTTAGGTAGAAGGATTCTGTCCCACCCATTGCATCGTGTTTATGATCTTTGGCCCCTGCCCATCAAATGCCGCAGTTACCTCTTGGCAATTGTGTTATCCTTGGGATGACCAAAAATGTCCAGCAATTTCCAAACATCCCCTGGGGAACAGTGCCACTCCCAGTTTTTTGTTTATTGTGTGTTTTTTTGCTGCCAGAATATTGGATGGCCACAATCTCATCTATCTTCTGAGAAGAGACCATGACCAGATGGGGCTCTCTTTTGTCCTGATATATTTATGAAAATGAAACTCTGTTTACTAATCATTGCCTTATCTGATCAAGTTGGCAGTTCTTTACCTACGTGATGGGTCTTCATTGCACAATGTTTTTTTTCCCCTCCCTCTTTAGTTTACAATTCCTCAACCTGAGTTCTCCTACCAAGGGAGTTTGCAAGCACCTAAGCCATTCATAAAACTAAGATTATGGCCTCTGGTCCCATCACTTCATGACAAATAGATGGGGAAACAATGGAAACAGTGACAGACTTAGTTTTGGGGGGCTCCAAAATCACTGCAGATGGTGACTGCAGCCAGGAAATTAAAAGTTGCTTGCTCCTTGGAAGAAAAGTTATGACCAACCTAGACAGCATATTAAAAAGTGGAGACATTACTTTGCCAACAAAGGTCCATCTAGTCAAGGCTGTGGTTTTTCCAGTGGTCATATATGGATGTGAGAGTTGGACTATAAAGAAAACTGAGCACTGAAGAAGTGATGCTTTTGAACTGTGGTGTTGGAGAAGACTCTCGAGAGTCCCTTGGACTGCAAGGAGATCCAACCAGTCCATCCTAAGAGAAATAAGTCCTGAATACTCATTGGAAGGACTGATGCTGAAGCTGAAACTCCAATACTTTGGCCACCTGATGAGAAGAACTGACTCACTAGAAAAGACCCTGATGCTGGGAAAGCTTGAAGGCAGGAGGGGAAGGGGATGATAGAGGATGAGGTGGTTGGATGGCATCACTGACTCAATGGACATGAGTTTGAGGAGGCTCTGGGAGTTGGTGATGGACAGGGAAGCCTGGTGTGCTGCAGTCCAAGGGGTCGCAAAGTGTTGGACACGACTGAGCGACTGAACTGAAGCCATGAGGGTGGATGACTAACCTGTGAGGCCTGACCCTGCATGTGGACCTACATCCCAGAGGATATGAAAGATCATAGGGGTGATGACAGTAGTCGCCACAGGACTTCAGGGGAGAGTGTGCAAAAGAAACAAAGTGCTTAAACTGGAAACCTTGACCCTGGGGGTACTAGGGACTCAGAAAGTTATATCTATTGATGGAGCTGGCTGGGCCAAGGGAGTATACCCTTCCAGCCTTGCCCAGATGGCATTTTTCCTCCTGGAAAGCTTGAATATGGTACTTAACCCCTAGGGTTCCTGTAAACCAATCGCTAATGCCAGATGGTGCCCAAGATAGAAAGAAATCCCCGAGAAAAATCTGCCGCCTTCCCCAATGTGTCCAGGGAACCTGAAGAGGAAAGATGGGATGCAGCCAAGATTTACATCCCCTTTGCTATTAATCATTACCGTCCTGTGGGTTATCCGGACAGGTCCTCTTTTTTCTCCCTTCTGGCCCATCATTCTGCCCTCCCACTGATTCACTATGAAGAGATGCAATGTTCTGTCAAGTGTGCTGCTTGTTGGCAAGGCTAATTTTGTCAGTTCAGAGGCTGGGGCTTTTAGTTAAAATTAGGTTTTTGGCTTTTCTGTATCATCATCTATTTTGTCTGCCACCCGCGTGCCCCGGGGGTAATTAAGAATTGCCTGTGAGCATCTTCATTTCTCCTTAAGTCTTTTCTAGCTTGTTGGTTCCAACAGCCGGTGCCTTTAACGTTCTTGTTAGTTTTCTAAAATAAATGAACTATTTCTAAAGATTGAACTGTAGTATGTCACTTCAGATTTTGCATATTCCTTCTTGTCTCAGAGATCAGAGGCTCCTTTGTATTTGCTATTATTCTGAGTTTTGTTTTTCCTAAGCAGAAAGAGGAACTTATTGAATCATGTAGCTGAGAAAGATACTGGGGTAATCAGAGAATCAAAGGAAGAGCCGTAGGAACCAGGGCCTCAGGTGCTGGAAAGAGGGTCCCTGTGTGTCTAGCACTCACTCACCTCGGCGCCTCTTCCTTTGCTGTGTCTCCTGCAACCCCCCCCCCACTTCTGTCTCCTGCCCCCCAGCTCGGCCTCTCACTACACCCTGACCCTGGCCAGTACCAGGTAACCTGGCAGGTGACCAGGTAACCTGGTTGCTAAACACAGCCCCGTTTAGCAACCCAAGGCAAGGAGTATTTTCCTCGCTCGTCATCTCTGTGTTGATTGTTTAACATTTGTTACCATTTCCCACAAAAGGAGAACCACTTTGAGCTTTAACCAGGCATGCTGTGCTCTTCTGTAATTGACATTAAAAGGGGAAAGATCAACGGGGTCTTTGAATTCCCATAACAGGATACAAGGTCAGGGAAGCCTGATGGGGTTTAAACAGAAGTTCCTCATGTTCCTTAGAAATCAACTGTGTTATCAATGGCACCTGTACCAGAATTATTTGGGCACATTTATGTGGATTACAGCCATCCATATTTTCTTGATCTATTATTCTAAATATTTTCCCCTTTCTCCCTGCTTCCTCTTACCCTGCCTTCTCAGTCGCTGCTAACTGAGTCAGTAACACTCAGGAAGTATCTTCCTCTGCTCAAAAATGTGGAAACTGACAGATTAATGTCTCCTCATTCTCAGAGGTTCTTCTTTAAGTCACTCAGTCGTGTCTGACTCTTTGTGACCCCATGGACTATACAGTCCAGGGAATTCTCCAGGCCAGAGTACTAGAGTGGGTAGCCTTTCCCTTCTCCAGGGGATCTTTCCAACCCAGGTCTCCCGCATTGCAGGCAGACTCTTTACCAGCTGAGCCACAAGGAAAGCCTAAGGACACCAGGGTAGGTAGCCTATCCCTTCTCCAGGGGAACTTCCCGACCCGGGAATTGAACCGGGGTCTCCTGCATTGCAGGCAGATTGTTTACCAACTGAGCTATCAGGGGAGCCCTCTCAGAGGTTAAAAATTACGTGCTTCATCTCCATTTCTCCTTTCATTACCAGTTTCTATCTTGTGTAGTTGTCTCTGATCTGGTCCTGTTTGACAGCATCTGCTGTACTTGCTTGTGGCCTCTAGAGGGGAGAGACTAGGTAGAGGTCATCTTGTCTGGTGGCCTCTAACCAGGGGCATGTCAGCATCTCTTGAGAGCCTTCCAGAACAACCAGGTGCGGGCAGACAACTTAGTCAATGCCTGCTGCACAGCTTATCTATGAGAAAGCCACACCTCTCACATATGGTGGCAGCCATGCTCCAAAATAATGCTGGAGGAGAGAGCCAAGAATGGGGAGCTGTAAGGGAGCAGATATATCTGAGCATGCAGACCAGACCTGGGGCTGGTGGGGGAGAAACGGGCAGTGGTCAGGAATTCGTTTCTCAGGGCTTTCAGAGGACACTGACCAGGGCTTCCAGAATAGCCTCAGGTGATCCTCAGCAGGGTCGCCAGGAGTAAGTGTTTCCTGCTGGAGACTCACCCTCTGGCTTAGTCCTTTTGCCTGCTATCCGTGCAGTCACTCAGTCGTGTCCGACTCTTTGTGACCCCATGGACTGCAGCACGCCAGGCCTCCCTGTCCATCGCCAACTCCTGTAGATTTGGGTAATTCAGAATTTTGTTTGCAAATGGAGCACAGCTGAAATCAAATGCAAGTGACCCCAGAGCTGGGCAGGCTTCAGGAATGTATTCAGGAACGATCCCTGGAACCTTTGCTCCCTCTCTGTATCTTTGGCTTAGTCTGTGGTATTTGTCAGAAACCCTGGGTTGTGCTCTACCTGGTTCTCATTCTAAATGTGCAGTCCTGAAGGACACTCCCTGTGCACGTGCCGATGGGGCTCAAACACGCCAGGCACATCACGGCGATCTCACTCAGTAGGGTACCAGAAAGATGACCCTGAAGAATAAAGGCTTTGTTAATGAAATCCCTGAGAAAATATTAAAAGGGGAAGAGAAGCGCAATGAAGACCTTGGATGGATGAGCAGAATTCTTTACCATCATTGCTGGAAAACATCTCTCCAGTTCCTGTATATTTCCAGTGCTGGGATTAGCCATGATTCTCTCATGCTCCGACAAGTTCACTGTCAGTGGGTCTGGCACCCTGAACTCTGATTCCAGAAATGGGGTTGGCTTGTCCTGATTCTGCTGCATGCTTTTAATGGGGTTCCTGCTTAATAGTGGGTCAGATTTATGGGGGAGGGCCTTCCCCGGGTCTGGTTAACTCCCTCAGAAGACCGCCCTGATCTTGACCTCATTACATGGTGTTGTGCTTGTTGTCATGGAGAGCAGTTTAAACAGTTCTTGTACCTATAGATTTAATGTGTAGAAAACGTGTGGAGCCATGTCAGCTAGATCCTAAACAACTAGGTCTGGTGTTTGTGTTACACGTGTCAGAAGGAAGCCCATTTTGGCAGTAGGAAGTAACTCAGGAGTGTGTTACTGCTTTCCTTAGACCAGAATGAGCATCTTGCAGGAATCGTAATTTTTCCAAAAAAACCAAAAAGCTGTTTAAATAATAGTCTACCTCAGGCTCTAGGAGGAGGCATCCTGAGCTGGTAACAGAAAGGCTGCATGACATCTCAGCCCGATTTTTTCCACCCTTGTGACGAGATGCCTTCTCGCCTTTTTCCCCCAGGCCCAGTTCCTCTCCCCAGGAGCTCGCCGGCGACTGCATGCTGCTCTTGCCTCTTGCTCCACCTCTATGCTGATCCTGTCCAACCTGGTGTTTCTCGGGGGCAGTCAAGTGGGGGAAATATACTGGGATAGGATCTTCATACAAGGTGAGTTGCTGTTTTCAGACAATTTCTTATTTTCCACATTTATGGAGTCGGTATCACACATGGTACAGGGGGAGGCATTCCTTGCCTTGTCCGTGGTGTGTGACCTGTAAAAATTCCAGCCAGGAGCAAAGTCCTGGGTTGAGCTGTGGCTTTAGCTGTCCTCCATTTTGATGCACCTCTTGTCTGCTGTGCTGGTAATTAATTTCGAGACGTAACATCCAACTCTCTCAAAATCGATCTTTCCCCGCTGCTAAGTTATGTCTCCAATTTAAACATTTTTCCTACTCTTCCCTACTGTCTGTAGATCAGCCTTCATTACACCGCAGCATCTGACTTTGTTCCACTGACTGCTCTGAAAGTCCTACCAGGAGAATGTCCTGGAAGCCCCTTTGTGGTCTCCTGCTGCTGTGGGCACAGTGCCTGGTTTGCCACACCTCTTCGTTGTGGATATTTTTGTCTGGACACTGGTTTGCCAGCACCAGCAGCCAGCCTCATGTTTAATGAACATGTGTTCAGTGTTCATACATGTCTCCATGCCCACAGCAACTTCACACCTGCAGCTGGTAAAATGCTAGTTGGTGGGCATTAATGTGAAAAGACTGCATTAATAGTTGATCATCCTTTATTTGTAGTCACCATCTCCTTTGGGCTAAAGCTGAGCATTACATCACGTCCTTAAAAGAACTGGAAGAACAGGAACGGCTCACAGAGCACGTTACTCAGCCAGTTCACTGTGTGTTCAGAGCCAAGATCCCTTGTTCTCTTGCCCTGACCAGTGACATGGTTTTGTGCTTTTGGTTCGGCAAGTTTTGCCAAGTGGTAATGACGTGACCTGGTCATGGCTAGGGTGTGAATCTCCACATCTGGGTCCCCAACGAGCCAGCGATGCTTTTCACATCAGAAATAACCCGACACAGCTGCGTGGTCCCAGGGTGCCAGGTCATGTGTGTAAACTGTGTCAGGCTTGGGTGAGCCAGGCTCAGAGGGACCAGGGGAGAGCCCTATTCTGCTTTCATCTTGTCATTCCTGTACCCCTTTGATCTCGCTCTCGGAGAAATATTTTCGCTCATAGTTCTTGAAAAGACCAAGTAATTTGTACGTGGAAGCTGTCCTTGAATGAAGATGGGAGGTAATGGGGCACAGAGGACCCAAAGATAAAAAACCCTCCTCGAGGTGGGCGACAGAGCTGTTGACTTTTCTTGCTTCCTCCCACCATGCCTAGCACAGTGCAGAGACCACGATGACTCTGAAAATGCTGACTTGGGCTTTGCTGGTCACCTGAGCCAGAAGGCTCTAATCTTCACTTCAGTAAATAAACACTCCAAGTGTTTGCTGCTTGCAAGGCACTGAGGAGACAAGGGTGGAAGAAAAAGCACAAATGTGGGAGCCATATGTGCAAATAGGTATGTGTCCATAGAGTCAGATCATGGCTGGGCCAAATGCATGAGGGACTGCTGGAGATCGCAGAGCAGAGGGCTGACCTTCCCGTGGAAACTGAGCTTCACAGAGGAGGGGACATTTGAACTGGAGTTTTGAGCAGTAAGTCGGAACTTGCCAGATAAAGAAGGCAGGTGTGTGGGGGTAATTAACGTTAGGGGCTTTGTCAGATCACCCCAAACTCTCAGAAATTTTTTCCCCATAGAAGTTTATTCCTCTGGCAGTTTAGTGGAGGTCCAGAGACTTTTTCTAAGCAGTGACTTCAGGACCTAGACTGTTTTTGTTTTGATTCTTCACCTTCTTGTTCTGGCATCACGGAGGAGACAAGAACATGGAGAGGGGTGGTGTCACCAGGTACTAAATACCCTCATCAGAAGTGACACTAGGTATCTCTGCTCACGTTCCATTGGCCAGAACCAGTCACGTGACCCCCTAGGTGCAGCGCAGGGAGACGTGGGGGAGAGTACAGGTACAGCAGACCATGGCATGGCAGGACAGGGTGCATGAGACAAGCCACTGGAGGTACCCAAAAGGCAGTTAAAAATGTGGGCTGGCCTAGGGGAGGAGGAGGGGACAGAACCACTGCGATGTGGGAGACAGGGCATGAAGGTGGCGGGTGAGCCCATGGGAGTGGATACAGTTCGCCAAGGAGCATGCCCAGAGTGAGAAGAGAATAGGTGGGTGGTAAAACCTGGGAATGCTGGCCTTTAAAGGGACAAAGAAGAGGTAGTAGCGATAAGATGTTTTCCCTGTTTCTCAAAGGCATGAAGATCAAAGCACGATTTGTCCTGTCCCCTGTGGAGCTAATACCAGGCACACTGGGGAGCAGGTGTCAGGGCTCTGAACTACCTGGTCTGCTTCTGGCCTGTGGCTCCTGTTGTGATCTGCAGCTGTGTCCTCCTTGGAGCTGGGCACTAGAGTCCCAGGGGAATGCTTCTCTGAATCTGGAGGGCTCTGGATCCATTCTTGTCTGGTCTTTGAGGCCAGGGAAGCTCAGCTCAGAAGGCATCGTCTGTGTCAGAGATTGTTCACATCAGCATGGCCCCATGCCAGCTGGTCTGTCCCGTGGGCCCCTTCAGTAAGAGTAGGTTTCCTGGGGTTTTGGCAATTACATCCTTGGTTTCCCACTGTGGATCTTTTGTCTCCAAGTGATAGAATTTAGATATCTCTTGGAGGAATGTGAACCAGATGGTGCCAAACCCACTATCCTTGAGAAGTCTGGATTTCTTTTCATAACAAATCTGATTGACCTGATAGAAGATTAGTATGAATATTCATGTTTTGGTACAACAAAGTATTCATGCATTTATAGGATGCTTCCTCAGACTCTGCTGGGGATATCATGTTAGCTTTCTAAAATAATAAAAAATCTGAACTCTGAAACTCATCTGGCTCCAAAGGTTTCAGATGAGGGACTGCCGAGCTGTACCTGAAGCTGCTGATGGATGAACCAGGACTTGGACATCTAGTTGTCTCTGGCTGCGTCCTTCGGCTGCGTGATCAGGACCTGTTTTTCCAAGACCTATCTCTGCACATTGAGGAAAAAGGGACAAAGAGAGTGAGGAGGTCTCTCTGTAGAGAACGGAGAGCGGTTAAGCTCAGTCTCTAGATTTCCAGGTTTCATGGGGAGGTAGCCCTTCTTCAGGGGTAACCACCCTGGGCCCTCTGTGCCTTGATGGGCTGGGACTTGCCAAGACAGAGAGGAACGGTATGCCATACCCTCCCAAGGTGCTCAAGGAGCATGGGGATCTTGGAGGAGGTTACCAGTGCCCCTCAGGGAATGGGGTGTGGATGCACACACGTCTGCGAGGACAGCCTCATTCATTCTCAGGAGCCTTTGCCCAGGATCACTGATGTCTCTAGAAGTATCTCATGATTAGCCTGGAGGAGCTGTCTTAAGGTCGGTATCTCCATCTCCAGTTCACTGCTTTAGACACGAATTTGTTTGCTTTAAGCTACAAAGCTTGTTTTAGTAAAGATCTAAATATTTAGCTTAAATAAATAGCTCTCTCCTGATCTCGACATTGTTGGTGAAGTGAGACTATTAAAACCAGACCCTTCTCTTTCTGCTGTGCACAGTGCCCTGCTGTCCTTAAAAGTGGGCAGTGCCAGCTATGGGATAGAAATGCTGAGTGACCCTCTAGGGGTCTCCTGCATGTCACACACAAGCCATCTCTATCATTGTTATCTGTGCTGTGGAGACTGCAAAAGTGATGTTCACTTAATTCAGTGGAGAATAAAGATACTATATCTTTGCCTTAAAAGAAAATCCTCCAACCTTTACTGCTGAAATTTACTTCAAGTAGCTTGAGGAATGTGAATATTTAAGCATATTTTATATGTATTTACAGGAACTTAGCTGGGTTTAGGGATCTCAACAACTGTGGCTGAGGATTTGGTCCTTAAGCCAGCTCTAGAAGGGACCCTGCTGTGTCATACTTTGCAGAGGCAAACTTCAGTGGCTCTGAAAAGCATTTGTTGATGGCAGAAACTTTCTCACGTCTGCCTTAAGTTGTTGACATTGAGTAACAAGCAGTTGATGACTACTCTGTAACTCAAAAGTATTGTTGCATTACAACTCCAGAATTACATTCTGCATTACAACTCTGTGAGACCATAAACCAACTGTGTCTTAAGCACCCCAGCAGTGCTTTGTCATCCGGGCACAGTGAGGAGGAAAGGCAACCAATAAGGATGGGTATTTAGAAAAGAGCTGGATTTAGAAAAGGCAGAGGAAGCAAAGATCAAATTGCCAACATCCATTGGATCATAGAAAAAGCAAGAGAGTTCCAGAAAAACGTCTACTTCTGCTTTATTGATTATGCCAAAGCCTTTGACTGTGTAGATCACAACAAACTGTGGAAAATTCTTAAAGAGATGGAAATACCAGACCACCTGACCTGCCTCCTGAGAAATCTGTGTGCAGGTCAAGAAGCAACAGTTGGAACTGGACATGGAACAACAGACTGGTTTCAAATCAGGAAAGGATGTGTCAAGGCTGTATATTGTCACCCTGCTTATTTAACTTATATGCAGAGTACATCATGCAAAATGCCGGGCTGGATGAAGCACAAGCTGGAATCAAGATTTCCGGTAGAAATACCAATAACCTCAGATATGCAGATGGCAGAAAGTGAAGAAGAAGTAAAGAGCCTCTTGTTGAAAGTGAAAGAGGAAAGTGATAAAGCTGGCTTTAAAACTCAACATTTAGAAAACTAAGATCATGACATCAGGTCCCATCACTTCATGGCAGATAGATGGGGAAACAATGGAAGAAGTGACAGACTTTATTTTCTTGGGCTCCAAAATCACTGCAGATGGTGACTGCAGCCATGAAATTAAAAGGCGCTTGCTCGTTGGAAGAAAAGCTATGACCAACCTAGACAGCATATTAAAAAGCAGAGACATTACTTTGCTGACAAAGTTCCATCTAGTCAAAGCTATGGTTTTTCCAGTATTTATGTTTGGATGTGAGAGCTGGACTATAAAGAAAGCTGAGCACCAAAGAAGTGATGCTTTTGAACTGTGGTGTTGGAGAAGACTCTCGAGAGTCCCTTGGACTGAAAGGACAGTCCCTTGGACTGGTCCCCAACCAGTCCATCATAAAGGAAATCAGTCCTGAATATTCATTGGAAGGACTGGTGCTGAAGCTGAAACTCCAATACTTTGGCCACCTGATGCGAAGAACTGACTCATTTGAAAAGACCCTGATGCTGGGAAAGATTGAAGGCAGGAGGACAAGGGGATGACAGAGGATGAGATGGTTGGATGGCATCACTGGTTCGATGGACATGAGTTTGAGCAAGCTCCAGGAGTTGTTGATGGACAGGGAGGCCTGGCATGCTGCAGTCCATGGGGTGGCAAAAAGTTGGACACAACTGAGTGGCTGAGCTAGAACTAGGGATGGGTATGTGCTGGGAATACATCTGGCCTTAAGGGCACTGAGAGCTTTATGGTGTCATCTGGGTGCAGAGTTGTGTTCCTTTTGAAAAATCCATCTGCTCCTGTCAACAGAAGACATGCATTTTGGGGAAAAAAAAAAAGGTGGGGGAGGGGCTAATCATTTCCTAATTGTGGAGCCACAGATTCTGCGTTTGTTGGAGGTGGTAGACACCTGGCTTCCATTTCCATCAACCATTCTCCTGCCTGACTACACGCACACACACACACACACTCACACACACACACACACACACACACACACACACACACACACACACACACTTTCCCCTCTTTCTTGTTGCCTAATCTAGGTTGGCAAACTCCATCTCAGCACTTAGCTCCTGAGGGTCCCTGTACCAAGGCAAGGAAAATTTGGTTGCTTTCCCTCCAGATTGCAATGAGAGATGAGCTAGTCATTTTCTTAGATAGGTCAGAACCTTTACACTCTGCATATTTGCTTACTGTCTCTGGCAGAGAAGAGGGACAGTATATTTTCTCCCTGATTACTAGCTTGTCCAGGCAGTTTATTCATCTCCTGACTCAAATGGCCATGGACAGGCATTTCATTTAAAGCCAAGTTGGGATATTGCACTGGAAATTGTAGAAGGTTGTGGTTAAAGAGAAGCTCACTCCCCTCACATCTCATTACATTCTTGGGACTAAAATTTCATCTTTGATGAGAGAAGATAGCACGTGTCACTCACTGTCTCAGGCACCTTCTTTGTGTTGACTTATTTCATCGTCTTCACTAGCCCTGCTCTTGACATGGAGTTTTCATTGCTCTGATTGATTCTGCTTCTGCCCCACTGGATCTTATGCAGTTTCCTGAAGAATCTGAGGAACAAGATCTTCCCACCCATTGTATTGGTGGTGACGTCAACATGTTAATATAAATTAAGCAGTTTAACTATGGTTGCCCCTTGGTCCATTACAGGCCATTCTTGGAATCTGGGTGTCAAGACTTTCAGGTGCCTTTGTTTCTTCTTTCATCTTTGCCGCATAGTCACCCGGACGTTGTGGGCATCATCTTTCCTAAAAGTATTTCAGGCCAAGACACTAGGCATAGGGCATGAGAAGCAGAGAGTGGGAGTTCTTATCCAGAAGTGCACCTGGGGTTTTGGTAAAGCTGAGACAATTTCTATTGAGATACCTCGAAGGGAGTTTGAATCATCGTTCATCTAAGTCCTACTTTCTGTGAGGTCATGTGACACTTTTTCCTGTTAACTAGGAGTTTTTGTGACTTCATTTGAAGAGAGTTTTATGGAATTTGTGAACATTTTTAAGTGTCTTTAGATAGAATATCAAGTGAAGACTAGTATGGTTAGGCACGGTTCATTGAAGAGAAAGAAAATTTTGATTCTTACTGATTTGAAGCCTCTACCTCCCATTGGCCCCCAGTTATTTATAGGCAGTGTGAGATTCAAATGCACATTACAATCAGATCATTATGTGTACACTTTAATACAATATTATATGTCAATTAAAGCTCAATAATTATATGTCAGTTATTTCTCAATAGAAAAAAGGCACATTACAAACATGGTAGTAGAATTAAACCAAAATAATTTTAATAAAAATTTAAATAAGTCCCTTTTGTCTTCTAACTAAATCTCATATGTACTTGATAGATAAGAGGATATCTGTAGCAGGATCCCCAAGTCTGTACTCTAAGGCCCACACCAGGAAGTCATGGGATCGCTGTGCATGTGTGGTTTCTGAAAGGAACACACATCCTGGAATTTATATCATCATTTTGTTTGCTTACTGCAGTTACTGTTACACTACCAAAGGGGCACAGAAATGGCTTAGCACCCGCTCTGCCAGCTGAGGATGGGAGGCGTGCTGCCCTGACAGTCACAGGCACTGAGACCCTTTCACCTGAATTTCTCAAGTCACCACCAAACAGTTTTTACAGTGTTAGAAATTAAGAATATTTCATTTGGAAATCAGTAACAGTTTTGTAACAAAAGGCAGAATGTAGCGAGAGTCATCATCATCGGGTGTCTCAGCTCCGGGAGCAAATCCTCTTGTGCAGTAGAACCCGCCGCTGAGTTTGTTTCTGTTTGCCAGTGTACTGGGCACTGACCACTCGCATTATGCCAACACTCGTATTCACTTCCTGTGGCCACTGTCACAAATGATTATGAACTTGCTGGATTCCAAGAGCACAGTTTTATCTTCTTCTGTGCCTGAGGCTTCCCAGGTGGCGCTAGGGGTAAAGAACCTGTCTGCCAATGCAGGAGACCAAGAGATGTGGGTTTGATCCCTGGGTTGGGAAGATCCCCTGGAGAAGGGCATGGCAACCCACTCCTTGCCTGGAGAATCCCATGGATGGAGGAGCCCGGTGGGCTACAGTCCACGGGGTCACGAAGAGTCAGACACGACGGAAGCAACTTTGCACGCATGCACATTCTGGAGGCCAGAAGTCTGAGATGAGGCTTGCTGTGCTAAGGTCAAGGCATTGGCAAGACTGGTTCCTCTGGAAGCGCAAGGGGAGAGTTTGATTCCTTGAGCACTGGAGGCCAACTGCAACCCTTGCCTCATGTGCTGCTGCTGCGTCTGAGAGGGACTGGCCCATCCTAATGGTCCACCTTCCCACGTGATGCAGTTGGAGTTTTTGTTGGAAATTGTCAGGAAGGAGAAGCTCGCTCTCTTTTGTTGCAGAGCTGTCAGGATATTGGGCCAGAGCTGTTGGGAGCTCTCTTGCTGCCATCAGGGGAGAGCCAAGTAGAGAAGGAAGCTGACTTTGAGGACAGTAGAACTGAACATTGGAAACTGTTTCAGAGATAATATTCTGAGACAAGCCACTGCAACATACTCTTAAGTACCCTAGAGCCAGGAGTTCTCGAAGCCAACACATATACATACTTTTCAATTACAAAAGCTGTTATTTCTTCTTCTTCCTCATTTCATGTTGGGAGACAATTCTCCAAGGCTGTCTTGTGTTTCTGCATGTCTTATGCACAGATCCATTGACTGCTTCTGTTCCAGGCTTTCTTTCCAAGAATGTTAGTATAGCAAGCGTCTTTGGAAAGTGGAGATGGTGTCTTCCTCTGAAGTAGAGGGTGTTTGATTACTGTCCAGTGTAATAAAAATAATCTCCCTCTGGGGCAGAGATCAGGCAAGGCTTACTGCCCATTATAAAATATTTAGATTCCTGTGGCTGGGGTTTATCTCCTATAATATGACCCACTACATGTACAGGTATCACCTGGCCCTCTTGACATTGCATCGTGGCATCTTGGGCTCAGGGAAATGGCACAGATGCTCTGGCTACTGTTATTGCTGAGTGATGAAGTCCTTCATCTCTGTCCCAATAGTCTCATGTCTTCTGCCTACATGCGTGAAATTTGGAGGCTAATTTGTTGCAAGTAGAGTTAAATCTCAGATCCTTCACTTATTGACAGTTCAGTTTGGTTAGGTTTCTGTGACTTGTGACCAGAAGCATATGACTCGTGTAGATTAATGAGATAATGTAGGTGGCATATACCACTGTTACAGATCTTTGCTGTGGTTGTTGTTCGGTCCCCAAGTCATGTCCAACTCTTTGTGACCCCATGGACTGCAGCATCCCAGGCTTCCCTGTCTCTCACCATCTCCCAGAGTTTTGCCCAAGTTCGTTGAGTCAGTGATGCCATCCAACCATCTCATCCTCTGTCACCCTCTTCTCCTTCTGCCTTCAGTCTTTCCCAGCACCACGGTCTTTTCCAATGAGTCAGCTCTTTGTATCAGGTGGCCAAAGTGTTGGAGCTTCAGCTTCAGCATCATTCCTTCCAATGAATATTCAGGGTTGATTTCCTTTAAGATTGATTTGTTTGATCTCCTTGCTGTCCATGAGACTCTTAAGAGACTTCTCCAGCACCACAGTTGGAAGGCATCAATTCTTTGGTTCTCTGCCTTCTTCATGGTCCAGCTCTCACATCCATGCATGACTACTGGAAAAACCATAGCTTTGACTATATGGACATTTGCCAGCAAACTAATATCTCTGCTTTTTAACACACTGTCTAGGTTTGTCATAGCTTTCCTGCCAAGAAGCAGTCATCTTCTAATTTCATGGGTGCATTCACCATCTGCAGTGATTTCAGAATGCAAGAAGGGGAAATCTGTCTCTGCTTCCACCTTTTCCCCTTCTATTTGCCGTGAAGTGATGGGACCAAATGCCATGATCTTAGTTTTTTCTTCTTAACATTGAGTTTTAAGCTGGCTTGTTCATGCTCCTCCTCCACCATCATCAAGAGGCTCTTTAGTTCCTCTTTGCTTTCTGCCATTAGAGTGGTATCATCTGCATATCTGAAGTTGTTGCTGTTTCTCCTGACAGTCTTGATTCCAGCTTGTAACTCATGAAGTCCGGCATTTAGCATGATGTACTCTGCATATAAGTGAAATAAACAGGGTGACAATATACAGCCTTGCTGTACTACTTTCTCAATACTGAACCAGTCAGTTGTTCCATACAAGGTTCTAACTGTTGCTTCTTGACCCGCATACAGGTTTCTCAGGAGATAGGTAAGATGGTCTGGTCTTCCTATCTTTTGAAGAATTTTCCACAGTTTATTGTGATCCACAGAGTCAAAGGCTTTAGCATAGTCAATGAAACAGAGGTAGATGTTTTTCTGGAATTCCCTTGCTTTCTCTATGATCCAACGAATGTTGACAATTTGTTCTCTGGTTCCTCTGCCTTTTCTAAACCCAGCTTGAACATCTGGAAGTTCTCAGTTCACATAATGCTGAAGCCTAGCTTGAAGGATTTGAGTGTAACCTTACTAGCATGAGAGATGACTGCAATTGTCCAGTGGTTTGAACATTCTTTAGTACTGCCTTTCTTAGGAATTGGGATTAGGGTTGACCTTTTCCAGTCCTGTGGCCACTGCTAGGTTTTCCAAATTTGCTGACATATTGAGTGCAGCACTTTAATAGCATCAACTGTTAGGATTTTAAATAGCCTGCTGGAATTCTGTCACCTCCACTAGCTTTATTGGCCGCAATGCTTCCTCAGGCCCGCTTGACTTCACACTCCAGAATGTCTGACTCTCTGTGAGTGACCACACCATCATGGTTATTTGGGTCATCGAGATCTTTTTTGTATAGTTCTTCTGTGTATTCTTGCCATCTCTTCCTGATCTGTTCTGCTATTATATCTGCACCATTTCTGTCCTTTATTGTGCCCATCTTTGGATGAAATGTTCCTTTGATATTTCCAGTTTTCTTGAAGAGATTTCTAGTCTCTCCCTTTCTGTCATTTTCCCCTATTTCACTGCATTGTTCGTTGAAGAAGTCCTTCTTGTCTCTCCTTGCTGTTCTCTGGAACTCGACATTTAGTGGTGGGCGAACCTTTTCCTCTCTTCCTTGCTTTCCACTTCTCTTCTTTCCTCAGCTCTTAGTAAAGCCTCCTCAGACAAGCGCTTTGTGCAGTTCTTTTCCCGGGATGATTTTGTTCACTCCTCCTGTACAATATTATGAACCTCTGTCCATACTTCTGTCAATAGTGTCCAGAGTTCTTCAGGCACTCTGTTTACTAGGTCTGATCCCTTGAATCTATTTATCACCTCCACTGTATATTCATAGGGGATTTGATTTCAGTCGTACCTGACTGGCCTGTTGATTTTCCCCGCTTTCTTTAGTTTAAGCCTGAATTTTGCTATGAGGAGCTTATGATCTGAGCCACAGTCATCTCCAGGTCTTGCTTTTCCTGACTGCATACAACTTCTCCATCTTTGGCTACAAAGAATGTAATCAGTCTCGTTTCGGTATTGACCATTTGCTAATGTCCATGTGTAAAGTCGTCTCTTGTATTGTTGAAAGAAGGTGTTTGCTATGACCAGTGTGTTCTCTTGGCAGAATTTTGTTAGCCTGTGCCTTGCTTCATTTTGTATTTCAAGGCCAAACTTGCCTGTCACTCCAGGTATCTCTTGACTTCCTGCTCTTGCATTCCAATCCCCTGTGATGAACAGGACTTTTTTTTTTTTTGGTGTTAGTTCTAGGAGGTCTTCTAGGTCTTCATAGAACTAATCAACTTCAGCTTCTTCAGCACTAGTGGTTGGGGGATAGACTTGGATTACTATAGTGTTGAACGGTTTGCCTTGAAAATGAACTGAGATCATTCTGTCACTTTTGAGGTTGCACCCAAGTACTGCGATTTGGACTTATTTGTTGCTTATGAGGGCTAGTCCATTTTTTCTAAGGGATTCTTGCTCACGGTAGTAGATACAATGGTCATCTGAATTAAATTCACCCATTCCTGTCCATTTTAGTTCACTGATTCTTCTGATGTTGACGTTTACTCTTGCCATCTCCTACTTAACCACGTCCGGTTTACTTGATCCATGGAGCTGACATTCCAGATTCCTATGCAATACTGTTCTTTACAGCATCGGATTTTACTTTCATCACCAGACACATCCACAACCGAACATGGTTCCTGCTTTGACCCAGCTGCTTCCTTCTTTCTGGAGCTGTGAGTAGTTGTCCTTCGCTCTTCTCTGGTTGCATATTGGACACCTTCTGATCTGATCTGGGACATCGTCTCATCTTTCGGCGTCATATATTTTTTGCCTTTTTAGACAGTTCACGGGGTTCTCACCGCAAGTAATCTGGACTGGTTTGCCATTCCCCCCTCCAGTGGATCACATTCTGTCAGAACTCTCCACTATGACCTGTGCGTCTTCAGTGGCCCTGCCCAGCATGGCTCATACCTTCATTGAGTTACACAAGCCCCTTCGCCAGAACACGACAGTGATCCATGAAGGGGTACAGGTCCTTAAGGGAAGGGTATTTGAGGAGATTCTTTTGCACTGAATCACTTTTTGGTATATATATGTATATATATATATATTTGCTTATATTCATCCTAATAAAGTAACTTTGAGAAGCTACATACCCCGTTGTGACTTTTAAAGTAGGCACCTAACTTCTTCTATTGTAAATTTAAATAATTATAAAAGACCTAATTTTTGTCATATTATAAATGCTGATGTTCAAATGTAAAACTGATAGCTCTAAATAATATAAACTATAAATAAGTTAGTGATTTAATACTGACCATCATCCTTTTAAAAATATAAATGAGCAAGCCCTTCTTTCACAGTATATCCTTGATATCATATTTCTATTTCATTTCTTTCATAGAATTTTGTCTTGTCTCAGTTATTTCCTTATTCAACTATCATACTTCTCTGTAGCATTGATTTTATTTGTTTTTCTGTTATCATAAGGCTAAAAATATAAACATTTTTCTCTGGGTCGAGTAATCATTACAGTTCTTATTAATGCATAACTCAACTTGAAGGTGATACTTTTGATAAATATTAAACACAAAAAGTAAAATTTCTCTTGAAATGGATAAAGTAGGGATTTATGGTTATTTGATTAAAAGAATTATCTAATTGTTGCTTTAGTTTGTTCCACTATTGTAAAGCTTTTGATTTAAAATATAGCCTAGCAAAGCGCTAATATCTTAAGAATTTTCTCTAGGCAAACACACACGTATATCCAGCACCTAAAGGATGCTTTTCATGACCCCTGCCAGTTACTGCTTTGCCTTATTCTGACATCTAAATGCATAGCTTTCTTGAGTAGCTTGTTTGTTTGTTTAATGTACATACACATATATTATGTGATTCTACAAAGAGAGGAATTACATAATATGTATTCTTTTTTGTTTCACTTTTTTTTTGCTCAATATCATGTTGAGAGAGTCATCCATATTTTGGAGTGTGGTTATAGATTTTTTCCCCTGCTTATTACTACTATAAAGTGTTTCATTGTGTGAACATGCCACAATTTATCCACTTTACTGTTGCTGAACATAATAGCGGTAAGGTCCTATGGACTGTCATATATGTGACATGTGGGGAAGATCTGTGTGCATTTTTGTTGGGTTTATAACTGGAGAGGGATTGCTGTGTCACTGCGTGTGCACAGACTCAGCTTTCGTAGATGTGGCCAAATAAGTTTCTCAAAGTGTTGTACTGATTCCCTTGAGGGTTTTGCATCCTAGAGCAATATCCTGAAGAAGAAGGATGGGGAAGAGGCTTCTCCTTTTTTTTGGTAAAGTGAGGTGAAAGCCGTGCGTCTGTGTGTGTCTGTATGTGTGTGTGAGACAGAAAGGGAGAGGAGGAGAAAGGGCAAGGAGAAACTTAGCCTCAGATTAATTTTTAGGATCTGGAAATTCATTCTTCTAAAGTTTTCCATGTTGTTTGGTTGTATGCATTCCCAGTTTGAAGACTGCTGCTCTAAAGGGAAAGGAGGTCACTCTGTCCTTTGAGTCCCATCCCATCATCTTTATTCAAGCCCAAAGGAAAAGAAGTATTAATGTGAACTAGACGGTGATTGAGGTTAGCATGTATCAGTTAGCCACTGCTACATAACAAACCACCCCAAAACCTAGTGGCTTAAGAGAACAAGCGTTTATATAACGCACAAATCTCTGTGCCAGCTGGAGTCTGGCTGATCTAGGACAGCCGCATGCATCCACCTGTGGGTCAAGTGTGGTTGCATTGGATTTGCTGATCTTAGCTGGGCTGTCACGTCTCTAGGACCTTCACTGGGATGAATTGGCCGAGTCATGTCTTCTCTGTGTTGGTTTCTGACCCTTCAGCAGATCTGTCCCAGCCTGTTCATGCGGCAGTCATAGTGGTTCAAGAGAGGGGGCAGACAGTGTGCAAAGCTTTTCAGGTGCAGAACTGGCCCATGATCAGTCTCGTTGCATCCTTTGGCCAAAGTGTGTGTGGTATACTAGCCCAGACTCGAGGAGAGAGGAAATAGATTTCATCTCCTCATAGGAAGAACTGCGAGATCATATTGTGAAGGGTGTTGACCCAAGGAGGCGGGAAGGACTGTGACTGACCACGGTTTGCAATCTACCTTAATTGCTTATTCAGAGGGGCAGAAGAGCTGACAGAGGAGCATGGTCATTTAAACGATCCCACGAAACCTGATCCCAACTTGTCATCTCTCCCCTTGGCCTCTTCTTTCCAGATTCTCTCCCTCTTCTCCCTGCAGAGACTTTCTTTGCCTCCTATGTGGTCACTTGGACCCTTTGGTGGTTTTGGTTGGGGAAGGGCAGGAGTGGGCCTGGGAGCTAAGGCCTTGGCCAGTTCTGTGTCTTTCTGTGAAATAATCGGTGGTGTGTGTGTGTGTGTGTATGTGTGAGAGAGAGAGACAGAGAGAGAGAGAGAGAGAGAGAGAGGGGGAGGGAGGTGTCCATACTGTTAAAGTCTGGGACATTGAGACATTCAGGCTGATCTGACTTAACGGAGCTTCCCAGTGGTTCAGCCTGGAGTCCACATTGTGTGTGGGGCCAGAGCTCCAGCTACTAACCAAGTTTTCCTTTCCTTTCCTTTGCATAGATGCCTAGGCTATTTAGAGTTCCCTGAGTTCTCTGACTCAGTATGATTTAATGCCTCTTAGTAGTGTCCATTATTACCATTTTAGCTCTTTACTGTTTGTTAAGTAATTTCCAGGGCACTAGTTCAATTGGTTTTTCTATAGCCCCCTGTGAGATAGCTTAGGCAGACATCATCCCAGTATTACTAGTAACACAGTACCACTAATAACCGAGGCTCAGAGAGGTCAGGAAACCTGGTCATAGTTACGCAGATCAGAAGCCGAGGAACCAGGGGAGTCAGAAGCCTTTTGACTCTAAATCCCATAGCTTTTCATTATACCACTGTGGCCTCTGTGTGAGGCCTAAGCTATAGTAGGAGCCGCCCATTTTCATCACAGAACTTCCTCGAGTGTCACTGTTGGAGACAAAGTCCTGGCTGCCTGGCTTGTTCCTCTGTTTCTGGTAGTTACCAGTATGGGGGTGGGGAAGAGACCAGACCTCCAGTTTCTGGAGCTGATAGACCAGCCCCCTGACCCCTAGATGGGTGGCCGCTAGCTGGTCTGCATCTCTCTGCAAGTAAAGCTGCCCTCCCCCCGCCCCCCATCCTAGGTTTCACTTTCCTCAGTTGCCTGTTGTCAACTGTGATCTGAAAATATTAAATGGAAAATTCCAGAAATGAGCGATTCTTAAGTTTTACATTGCATGCTGTTTGCAGCTAGTGTGGTGACATCTCCTGCCGTCATGCTCCATCCCACCCAGGACATGAATCATCCCTTTGCAGAGCTTGTCCCTACTAATGTCTTAGTGTGGGTCTCGGTCCCCAGGTCAGCTCTGTTCAAGTAACCCTCCTTTTACTTAATACTGGCCCTGAAGTGCAAGAGTAGTGATGCTGGCAATTTAGTTATGCCAAGGAGAAGGCAGTAAGTGCTTTAAGTGAAAAGGTGAAAGTTTTTGACTTAATAGGAGAAGAAAAAAATCACATGCTGAGATACTAAGAGCATCTTAGAATGTAAGATGTATCTTTTTACATTCTAAGTAAGAATGAATCTTCTACATGTGAAATTATGGAGAAGGAAAAAGAAATCCATGCTAGTTTTGCTGTTGCACTGCAAACTACAGACGTTATGGTCATAGTGCATTACAGATGCTTAGTTAAGATGGGGAAAGCATTAAATTTTACAATAAGATATTTTGAGAGAGAGAGAGACCATATGCACATAACTTTTATTGCAGTGAGAACGTGAAAGTCGCTCAGTCGTATCCAACTCTTTGCGACCCCATGGACTATACAGTCCATGGAATTCTCCAGGCCAGAATACTGGAGTCGGTAGCCTTTTCCTTCTCCAGGGGACCTTCCCAACCCAGGGATCGAATCCAGGTCTCCCCACATTGCAGGCTGATTCTTTACCAGCTGAGCCACAAGGGGAAGCCCTTTATTACAGTATACTGTTACAATTGCTGTATTTTATTATCAGTTGTTGTTTATCTCTTACTGTAAATTAAGTGCCTACTTTGTAAATTTAACTTTATCACAGGTGTGTATGCATAGGGGAAAAGAGCATCCATGAGGTTTCGTACTATCTGCAGTTTTGGGCATCCACCAGGGTCTTGGAACATGTCTCCTGCAGATAAGGAGGGACTGCTCTGGTTTTCCCTGACCTGCTCAGGTGGGGAAGGACTCCGGCTCACCTGACACCAGCCCTCAGGGTGGCAGGTTTGCCTCTTTCAGGCTCACTCATGCATTGCACTAGCTTGCCCTTTGTTACTCATCATCCTTGCTTGAGCCAAGAAAGCAAGAGGGGGAAAAGATGGTTTTGTTTGGGCGTGCTGTCCAGATTACCAAAGAAACCGAACAGTCTCAGTAATGGCTTTTGGAAGAGCCTGTGGTCATGATATATTGTGTTGTGCGGTGCTGGAAGTGCAGCAGAAGGCAGCAGAGTGGGCTGGTTGTGGCTCTTTTCTTTGCAGTAAAGATCAGAAAGTGGAATCCATCCGGGTGAACTTTCCCTGGCCTCTGGAATTCTGTCGGGCACTGCGGTCCTCTCCCCGGAGTGTAACTAAAGCAGTCAAGTATTCCCCTGAATACTCAGTAAATGAGAATGAAAACTATGAAGAAAAACTAGTCACTGTCTTAAAGTTAGAAAAAAAAACAGAATCCTGTTTGGGGAGCACCTATGTGGCTCCACACAGGATTGTGTGAGAGTTAGAGCTTCCTGCCAACAGGCATTTGAGTCTTATCTGGACCATTTTTCTCTGCAGTGACCCTGTGATGGATTCCTGCAGCCTGTCCCCTGCCCGCCGCCCCCCCCAGCCATATTTCCTGCTGCTTTAGAGTATATTCTTTACAAGGGGAACCCACTTAGAAGCGCATAGCAAAGGAGGTGCTATGGATTGAATTGTGCCTCCAAAACGACATATATATGGAAGTCCGCAACCCATGGCATTGCTGATACAGGAAGAAGCAGACAGAGATAGCTGGTCTGGAAGTCTACATCTCCCTACATCAGGCTGGCAGATCAAGGCTTCCAGAGCAGGCGGGCGGGGCCGACGTTCCGCTCAGGAGCTGCCTGGCATCCAGCCAGCCCCAGGCTCGAAGCCTCCGTCCCCTGGTGCCCACCCAGCAGCATGACCGCAGCGCCTCTCTGCTCCCCGCTGTTCCCCTCTGGGTATTGTCTCACTCCAGCTGCTGCCAGCTCTTGCCCAGAGAAGGAGGCAGCTGCTAATTTTAGCCCTATTTAGGTCTCTCGGCAGCATGTCTCAGGACTTTTATTTATTTTTCTGGTGGCATTTTCATGTGACCTTGGAGAGAAAAAAAAAAAAACTGAGAAGATTATCCGTAAAATAAAGGGGAAATCAAATATTCTGTTTTAAATAGTGATTGTGTTCCTTTGCTGTTAGAAAGATCTTCCCAGGTGGCGCTAATGGTCAAGAACCTGCCTGCCAATGCAGGAGGTGTAAGAGATGCGGGTTTGATCCCTGGTTTGGGAAAATGCCCTGGCGGAGGGCATGGCAACCCACTCTAGTATTCCTGTCTGGAGAATTCCATGGACAGAGGAGCCTGGTGGGCTACAGTCCATGGGGTCACAAAGAGTTGGTCTGAAGTGACTTAACACATGAACGCTGTTAGAAGACTTCCAGGGGCCGAGGGTATATACCAAAGGGAGTTACCTGTAACTTACTCTGGTTTTTAGGGGGAAAAGAAAGCAAGTAACTGAGGGTTGAGCTAGGGGATATAGTGCTCTTCCCAGAGATTATTGGAAAGATGTCCCTGGCTTGCTTGGAGGAGGCCAAGCCACCCAGTTTATGACATGAAAACATGGAATTTTGCTTAATAAACCGCATTTACCTTTCTGCAACATTTGTCTTCACATTGGGTGAGTGGAACCACTCTCATCTGTCTTGGTTCCAAGTTGGGTTTCCTATATGAGAAGGATTTTGAGCGCATCTGTTGTTTGTATCCCAAGGGCTGTCAGTCGCAGAAGACCAAAAAGATGTCAGATAATGTAATGAGTGCTATTACTTGGCTGACTTTCAAATGACAGATAGAGACAAATGGTGGTCACACAGACCTGTCTTTGGAGCCATGTCTTCCCTCGGAAAGTCATTGTTTCCTAAGCTAGAAGAAACCAGATAACTTATAATAAAACGGTTTTCTGCTTCAGTTTTATCATTCTGTTTGTGTCCACAGTTACCTGTCACTTACTTTCTCATTTTTGAGGCTTGCTTCTTGATTCCTTTTCTCACTTCATGGCTGCCTCAACAAGGTGGCTAGAGGGGTTGGGTCCTACTTTTTGCCTTGCTGTAAAAAAGTGCTATCCTGGGGAGGATCTTATTAAATGAAGCAAAAGTGCATAGTAAGAAAATAAGACGTGAAAAGGTTCTCTGTCTATTTGATTCAGGAAAAAGAGGCACAGTGGTCAGATGAGTCTGGATAAGGCTAAAATCATTTTTATTTTTTAAATTAAAAAATTTTTTTATTTTGGCTGTGCCTGATCTTAGTTGCAGCCTGCGGAATCTTTCATTGCGTCATCCGTTCTCTCAGTTGCAGCATGTGGGTTCTAGTTCCCTGACCAGAGATCAAACCCCTGCACTGGGAGCATGGAATCTTAACCACTGGACCAGCAGGGAAGTCCCTAGGCTAAGGTATTTTTCTTTTTTTTTAACAGAAAAAATTACTTTAAGGAAAGGGCCTTCCTATATTCCTGCTGGTCATTGTGCTGAGTGCTTGGGATACAATGAAAACCAAATATGGCAAAATATTTCACAGTGCTTTGGGACGTAGTGCTTAGGGACACAGTGCTTTGGAGACAGAGAGGCGAATGGTTAACTTTATCTTCTGGGTGAGAAATTCACTATGGAGGAGGTGACATGGAGTTGGGCTTAACGGATGAGTAAGTATCAGACTTGGGGGATGGGGACAGCTTACCCAAAGGCATGGAAGCATAATATTGCACATCCAGGAAACTGCAAGCATCTTAGGATCACAGCAGGAGAAGGTGAGAAGCTTGATGTCAGGGAATAGGCTGATGGCACCAGGGAATGCCAGAAAGATAACTGGAAAGCGAGGTAATAAAGGCCATGTCTGCCATGCAGTGGAGCATGGGCTTCAACCTTAATAGGCTGAAAATAGGGTTGGGTCCCAGGAAGACTTTGGCCAGAGAGTGGCACAGATCTCATTTTTGAAAGATTGTATAAGTAATGTGGGGACTGATTTGGAGGAAAGCGGTACTCGGAACAGGGAGGCCAGCCACGTGACAAATGACAGGGACTCCTGGTGTCAGAGGACAGGAGAGACGGAAGAAGGGACCTTCAGAATTCTCCCACGGAAGATTTTAGGGAGCCACTAAGTCCTCATATTTGTGCAGTTTAATAGTTTTGGCCCCTGAGTCAAGGACAGAAATACTTGAAGTCTATCCACTGTTTTTGTAGCTCCTGGTTGTAAGTGAAAGCTGTTCAGTCATGTCCAACTCTTTGCGACCCCATGGACTATACAGTCCATGGAATTCTCCAGGCCGGAATACTGGAGTGGGTAGTCTTTCCCTTCTCCAGGGGATCTTCCCAACCCAAAGATCGAACCCAGGTTTCCTGCATTGCAGGTGAATTCTTTACCAGCTGAACTACCAGGGAAGCCCTTTTGTAGCTCACATAGATTCATTTCTGAATTTTGGAGAAGGAATGGCCAGTACACATTTTCCCTCTGTTTCTTTACCTTTGCTCCTGAAGTAATATTGGTAAAATTATTAACATCGTTCTACTCACATGGCCCCTTTTTCTTCTATCAAAAATAACCACATGCAAAAGAATGCAGTTGGACTCTTACCTCATCCCGTATATAAAAATTAACTCAACATGCATCAAAGACCTAAATTGTAAGAACAAAAACTATAAAGCTCTTGCAAAGTATAGGGATAAATCTTTGTGACCTTGGATTAGCCAATGGTTTCTTTGATATGACACCAAAAACACAAGCAACAGAAGAAAAAGATAGATGAATTGGACATCATCAAAATAAAAAATTTTTGTGATTGAAAGGAGGATATCAAGAAAGTGAAAATGCAACCAAAATACAAGAAAAATTTGCAAACCATATATCTGATAAAGAATTTGTGTCAAGAGTATATAAAGAATTATTATAACTCAATAATAAAATGACACATAGCAATTTAAAATTGGCAAAGGTGATTAGACATTTATCCAAAGAAGAAATTCAAATACCCAACAAGCACATGACAAAATATTCACAATCATTAACCATCAGGAAAATGCAAAATAAAAGCACAGTGAGATACCACTAAGATGGCTGTAATAACAGATAAAAAATGGAAAATAAGTGTTGGAGAGGATGTGCAAATATCCAAACCCTCATACACTGCCTGTGGGAGTATAAAGTAGAAAACAAATGCTCTGGAGTATAGTCTGGCAGTTCTTCAAAAAGTTCAGCATGGGGACTTGCCTAGCGGTCCAGGAGTTAAAATTCTGTGCTTCTACTGCAGGGGGTGTGGGTTCAATCCCTAGTTGGGGAACTAAGAGTCTACATACCACGCAGTGCAGCCAAAAAATAAAAATAAGTAACAATTTTGAAAATAATTAGGACTTAAAAAAGATAAACATAGAATAACCATATGGCTCAGCAATTTAATCCTAGGTATATACCCACTCCAAAAACTTTGTACATGAATGTTCATAGCAAATTATTGACAATAGCCAAAAAAGTAAAAACAGCCCATATGTCTATTGATGAATAGATAAATAAGATATGGTATATCCATACAATGGAGGGCTTCCCAGGTGACTCCGTGGTAAAGAATCTGCCTACCAATGCAGGAGATACGTGTTCGATCCCTGGGTCAGGAAGATCCCCTGGAGAAGGGAATGGCAACCCACTCCAATATTCTTGCCTGGAGAATCCCACGGACAGAGGAGCCTGGTGGGCTATGGTCAAAGGGGGTCACAGAGAGTCAGACATGACTTAGCGATTAAACAACAACAGTATCCATACAGTGGAATATTATTCAGCAATAAAAATGAATGAAGTACTGATTCATACTATGACATAGGTGAATCTTGAAAAATTTATTATAAGCGAAAGAAGCCAGTCATTAAGGACCACATGTTGTATGATTTCATTTATATGAAATGTTCAGCATAAGCAAATCTATGGAGACAAAAATATGTTAGGGCTAGGAGAATGGGAGTTTGGAGGGTGATGGCTAATGAGCATGGGGTTCCTTTTGTGGGGTGATGAAATGTTCTGTAATTGATTGTGGTGATTCCTTTGAGTATATGAACAGCCATTGAATTATTAATATATATACTTTGCATGGGGGAATTGTGTGGTATTTCAATTATGTCTCAATAAGCGTGTTAAAAATAGTTTAGAGATAAAAGATAGTTGGTCTGACACGGTTCTCCTATCTTTTCCTCCAGACATCTGTCCTTCCACTCATCCATTTACCCCTGTGTGTCCATCCGTCTGTCCTTTCTTTATCAGTCCACGCATTTACCTATCTACCTTTTCTTCCATCCTCTTATCCTACCCTATCTGATTTTCTCCTTCCTTGCTCACTCTGTTAAAAAAAGAAAATTCATTGGTCATCTGCTCAAGTCCAGGAATCATTCTCGTCCCTGACTTTCATCATGTTAGTTTGGTATTTCTGGTGTCCTTATGCTTTGCAACTGCCTAGCATAAGGTGACTTTTCCAAGCTCTCCAGAGGAAATAACTCTTTATCAATCCATCTGGCAAACAGATGGATGCATGGATGTAGGGAGAGTGTAGAGATTGATATGTAGCCAGGGACATGTTGAAATGGTAGGAAACGTGGGTCACATCTCACCTTCTGATAAGTCCTCAGAATGGTGTGTAGGACATTCTCTGGTTTTGTTTATTTGCTGTGACAACTCAGTGTTAAATATACATGACATTCTCTGCTGGCTCCTGGCTCTGGCTCAGGCTCAGTGCAGGTTTGATGCCTGGTTGCTGCACTTCTCATTATTAACACAAATGCTGAGTGATTTCAAGGTTGACCTGGTCCAGCACAGCTTTCTTAATGAGATTGCTCCCCTTTGTGTCATCATTAGTCAGTGTGATGTCAGCCTTTCTCTTGCCCAACTCCAGCACAGTTGTTTCAGGACATTATTGCCCATCAGAACCACCTGACAAGCTTATTATGCATGACCCTGAGATTCTGTAAGAGATTCTGATTCACTAAGTCTAGGGTAGCACCCCAAATATGTATTTTAATGAACACTCCCAATGATTCTAATGGAAATGCTCTTTATGTCACCCTTAAAATACTACCATAATTTGATCTCTTAATACCAGCATTGGTTAGCAATTGGGAAATTTCTACTTTCCCTTCCGGTGTCCTTCTCGTCAAGCCTGGAAGAGCTGTACTACGGCTTAAGCAGCAGCAAGCGTTATTCTATGTGTGACCCCCTCCCCCTGAGTTTAGTGGCTAGAATTTATAGTGAACTTGGAGATTCTGGAGGAGATAAGAACCCAGCAGCTCTAGGAGACATTCACATACCCAGTGATAATCTATTAATTAAAATAATCAGCATCTGTATTTAGAGGCATAGTTTTTAGATATCAGATTTTTGTACCCTCTTCAATTTGCTTGGTTTGATAGGAAAAACAAACTCAAAATTTAGGAGACAGGATGGTGGGGGGGCCTTAGGAAGAGAATTAACTGGGGTCAGGGGAAATGGAATGGGGGAAATGTTAGCTGTAATGAAAACTTTTCTCTCTGAACACAGATAACTGAGTATTGACTCCAACATGGTGGGCATGAAGCTTTACAATGCCTCTAGATCTGTACATACATCCAAATGCTGTGTGGACACATGTTTTCCTGATCAAGACATTAATCCATCAGAGCATCAAATCCCTCACTACCATCACCATCAAAATACCTTTGTGAAACCCCTCATTACATAGGAGGCTGTATTAAAAATCAAGGCTAATGCCAGCCACCCTTGTTATTTGGAATTTTGATGTCCACAACATCGTTGACGTACACCAGCAAGGAAGGAGGAGGCATAAGCTAAATTTCTGGAGAAGGAAATGGCAACCCACTCCAGTACTGTTGCCTGGAAAATCCCATGGACAGAGGAGCCTGGTAGGCTACAGCCCATGGGGTCGCAAAGAGTCGGACACGACTGAGCGACTTCACTCGCTTCATACTCTATCACTGGAGAAGGAGCTGGCAAGCCACTCCAGTATTCTTGCCTGGAGAATCCCATGGACTGAGGAGCCTGGCGGGCCATGGTCCATCGGGTCACAGAGAGTCGAGCACGACTCAAGTGACTGAGCACACACGCACGCAAGCTCAATTTCAGTTAAACACGAGAGAGAAAATACTGTATTAAGATCTCATATATGTGTATCTCTTTACATTTTGCAAAGCACTGCCATTTGCATTGCAGTCCTGTAATACAGATTGGACAGAATTATTATACTTATTCAGTGGGTGAGAAACCTAGAACTTAGGTGAAATAACTTGCCAAAACTCGTGAGCTAGAAAATGGCAGAGCTGAGACTTGAACCCATGTCGTCTAGCCCCTTCTTCAGTGCTACTTTCACAACATCACATTGCTAAGAATATGCTGATGTTTCTGCTAAGGTATCTGTCTGGAGTTGATAATTTACGAATCCTACTTTGTTATTCTTCAGGGTATGAGTACAAACCACTGAATACTGCATGAAAAGAGCTATGTAAATGTGACATGAGTATCAATGATTAGTGTACCTTAGTGTGTTTTGTGAGGAAATGGATGTCTATCCAACGGGGCAGGAAAATTTCAGTACTTATCCTAAAAGCCCAGGAAGCCTTCCTAAAAGTGGTAGATTTTGTCTTTCAATTTATAAAGTTTTCTTGAACGTTTATTTAAAACTATAACGTATGTTAATTAAAGTGCATGAATCTTGAGCATACACTAAAGCAGGATGAATTTTTATAAACTGAACATACCTGTTTAGCCAGTACCTCGTGCTCTAGAAGTTTCTCCTTGTGATCCCTCCTAGTCACAAGCTGCTCTAGGGTAAACAGCATCCTGATGTGTTATGTCGCAGATTAATTTAGCTTGTGTTTGACTCTTATTTAAATAGAAGAAAAAGATACTATCAGTTCTGCTATAATGCTTGTTTGGGGAATGCAAATTTCCATCATGACTGATACATTAGGGAACAACTTCAGCATAATGGAACTGAGTGTTTGCTTATGCACAGTGTCGTCCTCAAGAAACGCTAGGTGAGTGCAGAAAACTGCACCCAGCTGAGCTGGGCCCAGGAGGAATACACAACAGGCATACGCCTCAGCTCTACCAGCCACCTCAGTTCATCTAGCTTGTTACAAGCTGCGCCCAGCTACCCTGTCTGCTGTTAAAACACCCCATCCAATGTCAGATGACCCTCCTTCCGCCACTGGGTAAGAACTTGCAAGCTGCAACCCCTCTGACACCTACTTCCATAAGCAAACTTAAGGTCTTTGTAAACCTGAAGTACTGTTTGTTTTAACATTTGTGTGTGTGTGTGCTGGCGTGTGTGCTCCGTCAGTCAGTCGTGTCTGACTCTTTGCAACCCCATGGACTATAGTCTGCCAGCCTCCTCTGTCCATGGGATTTCTCAGGCTAGAACACTGGGGTGGGTTGCCATTTCCTACTCTAAGGGATTTTCCCGACCCAGGGATCAACACATTTCTTAACGATCTTACATGTGTAAAACCATGCTACCACTTTGATTAAATATCTGTCTTTTTCTTTGTCTTATGTGTGTTACTGGGGCAAGGCTTTTGAGTATTATGCCCCTTTGTTTTTTTTCCTTAGGCCCTATGATATTAATTGCATGGTTTTGCATAGTGTGGTGATTTTTAGGACCACATTTATCATGTTTTAACAGACCTGACTGCATTTCTCTTTTGTGTCTTCTTTTAACATTATGTTTGAGAGATTCATCGATATCATTATGTGTAGCAATAGTTTTTTCACTTTCGTTGATGTATAATATTTCATTGTATGAATATACCACAGTTTGTGTATCTGCTGATGTAGTATCCTGTTGATGGAGTTTTAAGATTGTTTCTAGTTTGAGGCTATTACAAATAATGTTACTGTGAAAAATCTTGTACAGATCTTTGACTACACATATGTACGTATTTCTGTTGGGTACGAACCCAGGAGTGAAACTGCTGGGTCTTGGGATATGTATATGATCGGTTTCAGTAGAAGTCACCAGTTTTCCAATGTTGTACCAATTTATGCTTTAGCCAATGTACACAAGTGATTCTAGTGATTCTATATCCTCTTCAAAACTTGGAGTTGTCCATCTTCTTGATTTTAACTCTTCTACTACGTGTGTGTTATGTGTGTCTGTGTTATTTCATCGTGAATATGCTCGCATTTCCCTGATGACTAAAGTGTAAGTATCCTTGCATATGTTTACTGACCACTCATATATTCTCTTTCACGAAATGCCATTAGAAGTCTTTGGCTATTTAAAAAAAAATGGAGTCAGTTGCCTTTTCCCCCTTGATTTGTAAGCATTCTTTAAATGCTCCAGGTTGAGAGTCTCTTGTTGGTTTTATGTATTGCAAATATGTTCTCTCCATCTGTAGCTTTCATATTTTACCCTTTTAATGATGTTTTCTGATGAACAGAAGTTTTTAATTTTCATTAAGTCCTGTTTACCAGTCTTTTCCTTCATTGTTAGTAGTTTCTGTGTCCTCATTTAGAAATGTTTGTTTACCTAAAGATCATTAAGGTATCACTTTATATTGTCTTCTAGAACTTGTACTTTTTTACTTTTCCCATTTAGATCTCCATTTAGAATTAATTTTTGTGTGTGATATGAGATAGGGATGCATATTTTTTTCTGTGTGAATATCTAATTGACCCAGCAACACTGATGGAAAAGATCATTTCCCCACTGATGTGCATTGCAGTCTGTCATAAATCAGATGTCCAACGGTTAGTTTGTTTCTTGGGCCGAGACTATAATGTCTTACTTAACAAGGTTTTCTAAGTCTTGTTGCTGATAATGTAATTTTAGTAAGTAGCAGAAGACAGAGGCAGTAAGTAAGTTTATGTGGTCATTGCAGAACATCAGCTTTCTATTTACTCTTACTAAATATGTTTGATTTTTGTTGCAAAGACACTTACAAGCAGCTGGACTTGAAGGATTGTTTGTGAAAACTCCTGAGAATGAGACTATCCATGTTATTATATGAAATCAGAAAAAATTACCCTCACACTCTCTGGTCTGAGCCTCTTGAGCTGGCAGAATAAGTTCATTTTTTCCAGTTTCTCAAGGATGTTCCTGCCACTGCATGCCCGAATCCAGTCCTTTCAGGCCTAATCAGCAGGCTATGAACACATCCCCAAGCCCCAGGATTAGAAGTCAAAACAAAAACCCATTAAGACAAGGCACTGAATCTTAACTTTTTTCACTTTTATGCAAATGATAGTATCTCTGGGAAGTAAAGTATGTTCCTTTTGGAAATACATTTTTATTACAATGAGGAAATTTTAAAAGTTACAAAAAAAGAAAAATTACCTGTAATCTCATTATTGTTGTTGAGTCGGTAAGTCATGTCCAACTCTTTGGGACCCCATGAACTGCAACACACCAGGCTTCCCTGTCCTTCACTATCTCCCTGAGTTTACTCAAACTCATGTCTATTGAGTCAGTGATGCCATCCAACCATCTCATCCTCTGTCATACCCTTCTCCTCTTTCCCTCAGTCGTTCCCAGCTTCAGGGTCTTTTCCAGTGAGTCGGCTCTTTGCATCAGGTGGCCAAAGTATTGGAGCTTAAGCTTCAGCATCAGTCCTTCCAATGAATATTCAGGGTTGATCTCCTTTAGGATGGACTGGTTGGATCTCCTTGCAGTCAAAGAGACCCTCAGGAGTTTTTTCCAGCACCACAGTTCGAAAGCATCAGTTCTTCGGTGCTCAGCCTTCTTTATGGTCCAACTCTCACATCCATACATGACTACTGGAAAAACCATAGCTTTGACTAGATGGACCTTTATCAGCAAAGTGATGTCTCTGCCTAGATTTGTCATAGCTTTTCTTCCAAGAAGCAAGCATCTTTTAGTTTCATGACTGCAGTCACTGTCCAACAGTGATTTTGGAGCCCAAGAAAATGAAATCTGACAGTTTCCACTAGCCCAGAAATAATCATTGTTAACATTTTGTCTTTGCTCACAGATCTTGCAGAAATTCACCATTTATCTTCAATTTGTGAGTTTTTTATAGTATTAACCATGGAGTATAAAAATTAGTATAAGCCAAAACCCTAGATATTTTATATAAAACATCTTCTCATTTATATTTAAAATAATTTTGAGGAATTAAAGGGTAATTGGCACTATATAAAGGTAATTGGGTCATTACTGTGAAACCAAAAAATGAAAGCATCCCCAGTTGTCCCAATCTTGAGTAAAATTACACACTCAAATCTTCACAGAAGGAAAAAAAGTGAAAGTAACAGGTGATTTTTCTTCCTCTATCATATTATCAATAGATCCCTAGAACTGATGTAACAGAGTACCACACACAGGTTGGCTTAAACAACAGAATTTATTCTCTCTCAATTCTCGGAGCCAGAAGTCTGAAATGAGGGTGTCAGCTGAAACATGCTCCTCTGAGACCCTGGGGAGAGTCCTTCTTCGTCTGTTCCTGGTGGTGGCTGGCAATCCTTGGTGTCCCCTGGCTGGCAGGGCATCACGGTAATCTCTGTGTCTGTCATCACACGGCAGGCTCCCTGACTGTCCATCTGTCTTGGTGTCTCTTTTTCTTCTTTTTATAAGAACATCAGTCATTTTGGATTTAGGACCCACTCCAATTGACTATGACCTCATCTTAACTTGATTACAAGTTGACTTGGATTACTCTGCAAAGACTGAATTTCTAAATAAGGCCATATTCTGGGACAGTGGGGATTAAGACTTAAACACGTCTTTTGGAGGGCTGCAGTTCAACCTATAGCGCCATTTCCTGTCCTCACCCACCCCACTGGGTAAGGTGTACTTTGTCTTTCCTGGACACCTACCTGCCACTGACCAGCAGAGATGCTTCAGACAGATATGTTCTGTGATACTTCTTGGGGGTGTCACCCTCTGCACTGACCCTTTCACCACCACCAACCTTATAGCCCCTTCTACTCACCTTTTCTCGCCTCTTATCCTAGTTTTTTATTGTTCATTGTCTAAGTCATGTCCGACTCTTTGTGACCCCAGGGACTGCAGCACACTAGCCTTCCCTGTCCTTCACTATCTCTTGGAATTTGCTCAAACTCATGTCTATTGAGTTGGCCATCCAACCATCTCATCCTCTGTCCCCCTTATCTCTTCCTGCCTTCAGTCTTTCCCAGTGAATCAGCTCTTTGTATCAGGTGGCCAAAGTATTGGAGCTTCAGTATCAGTCCTTCCAATGAATATTCAGGGTTGATTTCCTTCAGGATTGACTGGTTTGATCTCCTTGCTGTCCAAAGAGTCTGGTAAATAGTTTCAGGAGTCTTTACTAGAGCTGGTGGACTCGCTCTGGTTTTCATAAGAACACAAACTAAAGGTAGAGATAGTATTATGTAAAGGAAACAGATTTTTCTTCCCTCAAATTTCCAGATTGAGGTTCAGAAACAATTATTGAGCATCTGTCATATGCAGGCACTGGGCCAGTTTGCTTTGGTATGTGTGACATCATTTACTGTAAATGTTCTACAACTTTTACTGATGAGAGAGTTTAAGGAGGTTGAGTCACACAGTAGGTAAATTTCAGAGTAGGGTTTTAAATCCCAAATGACAGGTCGAAGTAGGAAGATTATAATAAATATTCTGGCTCCGTTTTTGGTGTTTAACTGCTGACAAAATTCACGCCCCACCCTCCTTCATCCCCTTGTGTCCCATCTCTGGGCAAACCAACAAGAAAATAGACTCTCCTTCCCTGGGTGCTGGCAGCAAGTTCAAACCATGTAAACCCAGCCGGTATCCACCCTAGCCCTGCCCCAACCACATGTGTGCGTGCTGAGTCACTTCAGTCGTGTCTGACTCTTTGAGACGCTATGGGCTGTAGCCCGCCAGGCTCCTCTGTCCATGGGATTCTCCAGGCAAGAATACTGGAGTGGGCTGCCATGCCATCCTCCAGGGGAATCTTCCCGACCCAGGGATCGAACCTATGTCTCTTATATCTCCTGCATTGACAGGCAGGTTCTTTACTGCTACCACCACCTGGGAGGCCCAATGGAAACCAAAGCCGTTTGTCCTTCCCTTTGTCTAGGCAATTGCAGAATGACTAGGGCGCCTGCTCTCCTGCAGAATCCTCGTTGTGTGAGCAGTAAAGCTCTTACCTCCTTGGTGCATGTGTGGCATCAACATTTCTCAGCCCTGAACCACTTTTGCAGAGGGTTGCTGGTGCTCTGTGGGGCAACCACAGATAAAAATATTCAAGCAAATTGCACGCTGCTGTGCTGATCTCAGAGGACTGTCATGAATACGTAGTCAGCATACGTTTGGCTGAGATTTGAAGCTATGCATTTATGACTCAGGCCCTTTCTCCCCTGCCAGTCTACTTGGTGTGGAGGTAGGGAAAGTGTTCCCCCCATTTGTTTTTTTCTGCTGTCATTTCACTCCTCTGGGTTCATTACTCATCAATAAAGGTCTTCAGTTTTGCCCTCAATACCCATTCTGCTTATTCAGTGCTATCGGGTTATTATCCCAAGACCCTAAATCCATATGCATTATGTGTAAAGCCCCGCAAGCTGATTGATATGCATACCACCATGTGCATCCATTCTCCAGCAGGTTTTTTTTTTTTTTCTCCAAGGGAGAATATATTTGTTCTATAGAGAAATTAGTGGCTGTATGTATTGCACGTGTCTTAATACAAAATGCAGGATTAATTGTTAAATTGCACAGAGGTCTGAAAGTGCATTATGCAAAATGCAAAAACTGGTTGTAATATAAATGTTTGAATTAACATGCCCGCATGCAGAAATGTTCAGGGAATTTGTAGTTCAATTAAAATGACACCAGAATTGAGCCTTTTAAAAACAAGACCATTCCCAGCATAATGATTTTATAATTTATTCAGACTCAGGCATCTACCACTGTTGAATTTTGGGTTAAATAACCCAGTTGGGGTATACGAAAACAGCTTCCACTAATACAGATCCTTGGAATAAGCCCAACTGTATCATCTTGGCCTCAGCCATGTAAATACTTGAGGAGGGTACAAAGGATATTTAGCATATTTTTGGCTATATATTCAACTCTAGTATATAGTACATGAGGATTAGACACCTGGCTGTCTTCAGATAGCATTTAAATCCCATTCTGGTGCCTTCATCTGGATGCCAGCATCCACAGGCATCCCTTTTTCCCCATGACTAAATGGTCTTAGGAACGTACACTCATTTCCAGGAGTCTAAGCATAGCATGATTAGAAAGGAATTCACAAAACAAGCCATGAATTCATATCAGCTCCCAAAGAGTAACCTAGATAGGTCTGTGTTAGTCAGACCGAGGCAGCTCCAGCACTGTGCCAGCCACACTGAATCCGGCAGTGACTGGTGTCCCTGGAGGCAGACGCTGCCATGGCCGTGGTAGACCTTTCTGTACAAAGATGACCCTCAGACTGTGGGATGCAGGGAGCACAGTATTTTTCCACTTACAAGGCTGGGCTGCTTGGAGCCATCCACACAGCCCACCTTGTGCCTGAAATTCTCAGGCAGTGGCCTCGTGGAGGTCAGTCATGAGTGACCTTGACCTGTCATGTGTAGATGTCAACCAGCTTGTCTGGCTTATGGGCAACGGGAAGGCAGAACATTGAAATGCTGGGCACGGGGATCCAGGTTGGTGCTCCAGAAATCGTGCTGTTGACAAACAGCAATGCTGATGGGATGACAGGTTTATATAGCAGCAGCAAGTTTTGGATTAGAAACAACAAAATAGCAAAATGTTTATGCAGGCAGAGTACATTCAGGATTTGTGGCTCCATATCTCTTCAAGCCAGAAAGGGGCTTGTTCAATGGCAAGTTTTAGGCATAAGGAAACCTTTTTGAACTTGAAGTTTTGAGATGTGTAAGTACATTCTTGCCAGAATTTTGCTGTCTTCAGGCATCCTACTGAATGAATGGAGACTCATCATGATCTTGTCAGTATGATTCTGGTTTTAAAGAAAACAGGCGGTACAGAGAAGTTAGTATAAATAGCTACCATGAGGTGGAAGTCAGGATTCCTGAGTCCCAAGGCAGGGCCCTTTTCTGGGGCTGAGAGTTCTGGCTCCTGAAACTGGCCCAACCGTGGCGGTAGGTAATATTACTACTTTCTGCTTTGCGGTTCCTCATCCTAGAGAGAGGATGGAAGTAGAGAGGCCATTTTAAAATTTATTTTTGAAGATTCTATTAAACAGGTTGGACTATAGGTACATTCTTGGATCTAACAAAAGGGAGAGCATAGTTTGATTATTTTTTCTTAAAAGGACAAAGATAATACAAAGGCCTTTTGTTTGTACCTTTGGAATTTAGCCAGCTGTGAACACATTTAAGGGGATTCAGCTACAACTCTCTTTCAGAATGTTTGGAAGTTTTTGGAAAAAGAGCTATTTTGTATTTGAAAACTGGTTGATTTACAGAATTGTGTTCAGTTCAGTCACTCAGTCGTGTCCGACTGCGGCTCCATGGACTGCAGCAAGCCAGGCCTCCCTGTCCATTGCCAATTCCCGGAGTTTACTCAAACTCATGTCCATTGAGTTGGTGATGCCATCCAACCAGCTCATCCTCTGTCGTCCCCTTCTCCTCCCACCTTCAATCCTTCCCAGCATCAGGGTCTTTTCAAATGAGTCAGCTCTTCACATCAGGTAGCCAAAGTATTGGAGTTTCAGCTGCAGTATCAGTCCTTACAATGAGTATTCAGGACTGATTTCCTTTAGGTTGGACTGGTTGGATCTCCTTGCAGTCCAAGGGACTCTCAAGAGTCTTCTCCAACACTAGAGTTCAAAAGCATCACTTCTTTGGTGCTCAGCTTTCTTTATAGTCCAACTCTCACATCCATACATGACTTCTGGAAAAACCATAGCCTTGACTAGATGGACCTTTGTTGACAAAATAATGTCTCTGCTTTTTAATATGCTGTCTAGGTTGGTCATAACTTTTCTTCCAAGGAGTAAGCGTCTTTTAATTTCATGGCTGCAGCCCCCATCTGCAGTGATTTTGGAGCCCAAAAAAATAAAGTCTGCCACTGTTTCCCCATCTATTTGTCATGAAGTGATAGGACTGAATGCCATGATCTTAGTTTTCTGAATGTTGAGCTTTAAGCCAACTTTTTCACTCTCCTCTTTCACTTTCATCAAGAGGCTCTTATTTCTTCTTCACTTTCTGCCGTAAGAGTGGTGTCATCTGCGTATCTGAGGTTATTGGTATTTCTCCTGGCAATCTTGATTCCAGCTTGTGTTTCTTCCAGCCCAGCGTTTCTCATGATGTACTCTGCATAGAAGTTAAATAAGCAGGGTGACAATATACAGCCTTGACGTACTCCTTTTCCTATTTGGAACCAGTCTGTTGTTCGATGTCCAGTTCTAACTGTTGCTTCCTGACCTGCATACAGGTTTGTCAAGAGGCAGGTCAGCTGGTCTGGTATTCCCATCTCTTTCAGAATTTTCCACAGTTTATTGTGATCCACACAGTCAAAGGCTTTGGCATAGTCAATAAAGCAGAAATAGATGTTTTTCTGGAACTCTCTTGCTTTTTCAATGATCCAGCGGATCAGGTGAGGTGATGGAATTACAGTTGAACTATTTCAAATCCTAAAAGATGATGCTGTGAAAGTGATGCACTCAATATGTCAGCAAATTTGGAAAACTCAGTAGTGGCCACGGGACTGGAAAAGGTCAGTTTTCATTCCAATCCCAAAGAAAGGGAATGCCAAACAATGCTCAAACTACCACACAGTTACACTCATCTCACACGCTAGTAAAGTAATGCTCAGAATTCTCCAAGCCAGGCTTCAACAATATGTGAACCGTGAATTTCCAGATGTTCAAGCTGGTTTTAGAAAAGGTAGAGGAACCAGAGATCAAATTGCCAACAGAATTGTGTTAATTTCAGATATTCAGAAAAGTAATTCAGTTATGTATATACATATTTTTTACAGATTATTTACAGTCATCAGTGTGGGTGACTGCAAGATATTGAATGTAGTTCCCTATGCTCTACCGTAAATCCTTGTTGCTTATCCATTTTATGTATAATAGTTTGCTAATTTATTCCCCTCACCTCCCCTTCCACTTTGGTAACCATAAGTTTTCTCCATCTGTGAATCTCTGTTTTGTATATAGATTCATTTGTATTATTTTTTAGATTCCACATCTAAGTGATATTGCTTCCCTCGTGGCTCGGCTGGTAAAGAATCCCCCTGCAGAGCAGGAGACCCGGATTCAGTCCCTGGGTTGGGAAGATCCCCTGGAAAAGGGAAAGTCTACCCACTGCAGTATTCTGGCCTAGAGAATTCCATGGACGGGTATGGTCCATGGAGTCACAAAAGGTTGGACACGACTGAGCAACATGCACTTTCAGTTTCTAAATGATATTATACGATATTTGTTTTTCTTTGTCTGAGTTACTTCATTTAGTGCGATATTCTCTAGGTCCATCCATGTTGCTGAAAATGGCGATATTTCATTCTTTTTATGGCTGAGTAATATTCCATTATATATATCACATTATAAAGATACATAGATTACACACACACACACACATATAAAATGTGGCACATATATATATGTGAGATATGATGTATATATCACATATTCTTAAACTGATTGTTGTTGGGCACTTGGGTTGTTTCCATGTGCCAGCTATTGCAAATAGTGCTGCTGTGAACATTGGGGTGCACATATCTTTTCAAGTTAGAGTTTTTGTCTTTTTCACACACATGCCCAGTAGTGGGATTCCTGATTCCATGGTGGCTCTAGTTTTAGTTTTTTAAGGAACCTCCCTACTATTCTCCATAGCGGCTGTACCGGTTTACATTCCCACCAACAGTGTAGGGAAGGGTTCCCTTTTCTCTACACCCTCTCCAGCATCTATTATTTGTAGGCATTTTGATGATAGCCATTCTGACAGGTGTGAGGTGATACTTTGTTGTGGTTTTTAAAAAACTTTTTAATTTAAATATAGTTGATTTACAGTGTTGTGTTAGTTTCTGGTATGTAGCAAACTGATTCAGTTATTCTTTTTCATATTCTTTTCCATTACGGTTTATTACAGGATAATGAATATAGTTCCTTGTGCTCTACAGTAGAACCTTCTTTATCTATTTTATATACAGTAGTTTGTATCTGCTAATCCCAAACTCCTAATTTACCTCTCACCCACCTGCTTTCCCCTTTGGTAACCAGAGGTTTGTTTTCTATGCCTGTGAGTCGGTTTCTGTTTTGTAAATGAGTTCATTTGTATCATATTTTAGGTTCCACATATAAGTGATATCGTATGATAAGTACCTTCCTCTGACTTAAATTTCACTTAGAACGATAATCTCTAGGCCCACCCATGTTGCCGTCAGTGGTATTATTTCATCCTTTTCTATGGCTGAGTAGTATTCCCTTGTGTACTTGCATGCACGTCACATCTTTTTTTATCCATTCATCTGTAGATGGACATTCAGGTTGCCTCCATGTGTTGGCTGTTGTGAGTAGTGCTGCAGTGAACACGTGTGCATGCTCAGTCATGTCTGACTCTCTGTGGCCCCATGGACTGTAGTCTGCCAGTCTTCTCCAGGGGTTCTTCCCAACCCAAGGATTGAACCTGGGTCTCCTGCATTGCAGGCAGATTCTTTACTGTCTGAGCCACTTTTCTCCATAGTGGTTGCATTAACATTTTCACTAACAATGTAGAAGAGTTCTCTTTTCTCCACACTCTCTCCAGCATTTATTATGTGTAGACTTCTTAGTGATGGCCACTCTGATGGGTGTGAGGGGATAGCTCACTGTCGTTTTGATTTGCGTTTCTCTGTGTTGATATTCTTGATGTTGAACATCTTTTCATGTACCTATTGATCATCTGTATGCCTTCTTCGAAGAAATGTCTGTTTAGGTCTTCTGTCCATTTTTAGATTGGGTTGCTTAGTTTTTGATATTGAGTTGTATGAACTGTATGTATATCTTAGATATTATTAAACCCTTGTCCATTGTATCATTTGCAAATATTTCCTCCCATTCCAAAGGTTGTCTTTTCATTTTATTGATGGTTTCCTTTGCTGTGAAAAGCTTTTAAGTTTGATTAGTTCCCATTTGTTTATTTTTGCTTTTATTTATGGACAAAAGGCATTTTGATCTCTTTTTAGATCAACTGGATATCCCTGTATAGCTACTAATTTAGACAAGATAAGCTGTCAAACCCTTCTCTCCTTAATAAGGTGATGAAGAAGATAGGGAGTGAGCTGGAGGTATGTGGTCACTAGGCAGGCCTGTGCTTTATTAACTTATTTGCTTCATAGCACACTCCTTCTCTAGTTCGTCCAGGTGGGCCAAAATTATTTTTTTAAACAACAACAACATATTCTCATATTATGAATGCAGAAGGAGAACGAGAAGATAATTCACTATAAGAAATATTACTGATTAAATGTTGCGTTGAGAAGCCCTATTTAATTGTCTGTTGAGAGCTATACAGTCTCATCTCATGAAGTAACTCAGACAAAGAAAAACAAGTATCGTATAATATCATTTAGAAAGTGAAAGTGCATGTTGCTCAGTCGTGTCCAACCTTTTGTGACTCCATGGACCATACTGTCCATGGAATTCTCCCTCCGTACATCTCTAGAGAAGAACCAGCTCAGAATGGAGCCTGGAGCAGTCAGAAAAAAAAAAAAAAAACAGATCAAGACTCTGATTATGGGAGAAATAACACTTGGGTGAGAACTCTACAGCTGATTCTCTTTAAAGGGCTAGCCCCTCCTCTGTGCATGGCTGTCTCCCCCATTCATCTCTCCAGGCTCACACAATTATTCTTTCTCCTTCCCTAGTCTTCCTGCTACACAGGGAGCACTCATCAGGCTCGGGACTAAAAGCGGGAGTTAAGTGATGCACAGAGTCAGGGTCTAGTCAGGAAAATAGAGATCATGCCTGATATTTCAAACAGAGGAATTTAATACAGAGAGTTACACACGTATTAGAAGACTGAAAGTGCCACACGGGACCCTGGAATAACCCAGATATGAGCCACTATAGAAAGTGGCTACTGAGCCTCGGGCTGGGGAATTACAAAGGGAGAGGTGGGATCCCTGGACTGTGGGAGCTCAGAGAAGAGGCACCTGGGAGCCGGTGTTCAGATCTCGGAGGGTTGCCCTCTGGCTTATACTTGAACCTCAGGCCAGGTGGTGCTGTGGCTGGTTCTTAGACCTTCAGGGAGACAGATGCTGCTGAGGTTGAGAGTGTCAGTAGAAGTTGGAATTTGGAGCTGCTGCTGCCTTCTGGTGCTGGAGAGATACTGACAAGAACAGGAAAGAGGAAGGAGTCCATTCATCCTCCCCTCTTCCTCCTTCATTCCAGCAGAAATTGCTCAGAATTGAGGAGTAAAACAAGCTTAATGATCCGTCCTGGACCATCCTAGAGAGGAACGCAGAAACCCAGCTTTCACAGTAATAAAGCAGTCACCTGGACTACTTGGTAACTTCTAGGCCAGGGCTTGGTTGGCAGTAAAGGAAACCCAGAGAAGGGGCTGGTGGAGTGAGAAGGAGATGGAAGTCTTAAATAGCCCAGATAGAGCCCTTGCACAGGACCCACTGCATAGTGTGTGAGGCTAATTTACATAATCCTGGCGCCCATCCATTGGGACTGGCTCAGAACTGAAGGAAGACCTGTCAAGGGCTGAGGAGGGTTTAAGTAATTGGAATTGAAGCAAGCTACAGCTTCCCAGGTGGTGCTAGTGGTAAAGAAGCCGCCTGCCAATGTAGGAGACTTAAGAGACACAGGTTCGATCCCTGGGTCAGGAAGACCCCCTGGAGGAGGGCATGGCAATCCACTCCACTATTCTTTTTTTTTTTTTTCAAATGTTGTGTGTGTGTGTATGTGTGTGTTTTGAAGAATAAACAGTCAGTTTTATTGGACTCAGACTAGGAATCCACAGCCATAGGTATACATATATCCCCTCCCTTTTGACCCTCCCTCCCACCTCCCTCCCCATCCCACCCCTCTAGGTTGATACAGAGCTCTGTTTGAGTTTCCTGAGCCATGCAACAAATTCCCATTGGCTATCTGCTTTACATATGGTAATGTAAGTTTCCATGTTACTCTTTCCATACATCTCACCCTCTCCCCCTCTCTCCCCATGTCCATAAGTCTATTCTCTATGTCTGTTTCTCCATTGCTGCCCTGTAAACAAATTCTTCAGTACCATTTTTCAGATTCCGTATATATGTGTTAGAATATGATTAATTCTCTTTCTCTTTCTGACTTTTCCGTATTATAGGCTCTAGGTTCATCCACCTCATTAGAACTGACTCAAATGCATTCCTTTTTATGGCTTTTTATTCATTTTATTCCATTGTGTATATGTACCACAACTTCTTTATCCACTCATCTGTCGATGGACATCTAGGTTGCTTCCATGTTCTAGTTATTGTAAATAGTGCTGCAGTGAACAGTGGGATACATGTGTCTTTTTCAGTTTTGGTTTCCTCTGGATATACACCCAGGAGTGGGATTGCTGGGTCATATGTGGTTTTATTCCTAGTTTTTTAAGGAATCTCCATACTGTCTTCCATAGTAGCTGTTTCAATTTACGTTCCCAGCAACAGTGCAAGGGCGTTCTCTTTTCTCCACACTCTCTCCAGCATTTACTGTTTATAGACTTTTTGATGATGGCCATCTGACAGGTGCGAGGTGATATCTCATCGTAGTTTTGATTTGCATTTCTCTAATAATGAGCGATGTTGAGCATCTTTTCATGTGTTTGTTAGCCATTTGTATGTCTTCTTTGGAGAAATGTCTGTTTAGATCTTTTCCCACTTTTCGATTGGGTTGTTTGTTTTTCTGGTATTGAGCTTAATGAGCTGCTTATATATTTTGGAAATTAATCCTTTGTCTGTTGTTTCATTTGCTATTATTTTCTCCCATCCTGAGGGTTGTCTTTTCAGCTTGCTTATAGTTTCCTTTGCTGTGCAGAAGCTTTTAAGTTTAATCATGTCCCACTTGTTTACTTTTGTTTTTATTTCCATTACTCTAGGAGGTGAGTCATAGAGGATCTTGCTTTGATTTATGTCATCGAATGTTCTGCCTATGTTTTCCTCTAAGAGTTTTATAAGTTTCTGGTCTTACAGTTAGGTCTTTAATCCATTTTGAGAAAAATGTGGAACATGTCGCAAATTTGCATGTTATCCTTGTGCGGAGGCCATGCTAATCTTCTCTGTATCATTCCAAGTTTAGTATATGTGCTGCCAAAGTGAGCACCTACTGCACTGTTCTGGCCTGGAGAATCCACGGACAGAGGAGCCTTACGGGCTACAATTTATAGGGTCACAAAGAGTTGGACACGACTAAAGCAACTTAGTACACACACATCAGTCACCCAACTACACTGGGAAATTTGCATGAGAGAAGGCTTCAGAGCTAAGCCTTGCCTGCCCCCCAATTCAATATTAAAGTAGGCAGTGGATGAGATGGGTAGGAAAAGAGAGGAGGGGAGGGAGACAAAGGGAGAGAGCAGGAAAGGAAGAAAAGGCTGGAGGGAGGGGGGAAAAGGAGTAGCAGGCAGGCTAATAAAGACTTGCTCCAGTTCCCAGCTGAAGGGCCAGGTAGAGTGAGAACAGAAGCGTACAGCCTTTCCTGCCTGGCTCACTGAGCACTCTCTGCAGAGATGATGATGTAGTAGTAATGAAGTTTGTCTCAATTTCTTCACTTAGTAAAGATTCAGAAACAGTGGACCACTGAGCTGCTGTAGATGACAGAAGCTGGTGCCGGCCGTGTTCTTCTGGCCATCATCCCAGCACAGGGGCCCCTGGAGTGCGCAGGGTGGCTCCTCCCATCTTGGCAGCTTGTCCCCCGGCCTGTCCCTGCCTGTGGCCGGCTTTCCACCGACTCAGTACCCTTGACCTCACATGTGCTGATGGTTGCAGAACACCTGTCAGGCTGGGCAATAGTAATAACCACTCTCACCCTTACGATCTGAGAGAAAAAGGCACCCACTTAGTAGAAAAGTAGCAAAAGGACTGGAATAGACAGTTCTCAGAAAGAGGAAACACAGATGGCTCTAAAATAAAAAGATGCTCAACCTCACTTTTTTTTATTGAAGTGTCATTGACATATAAAATTATATTAATTTCAGGTATATAAGGAGTCAGTGTTTGTGTATCAGCCTCAACATGGGGAAATGTAATTTACAAGCTCTAGATTGCAAAGAACAAAAAGTTTAACCTCATATATTTAGCTCATGGTAACTCCTCTGTAGGGAATGGTTTGGAAATATCTACCAAAACTGAGCCAGCCATTCTACTTCTAGGGATTTGTCATTCAGATACACTTTTATACATGTGAAATGAAATATTATACAAAGATATTCATTGCAACATTGTTTGTAATAGCAAAAATTAGAATGGACCTAATGCCCATCAGAGGGAGTCAGTTAAATTATGGTACATAAATTCAGGAATTTCCACAGCCATTAAAAAGGATGAAACGATGTTACCTGTACCTACATGGAACAATCCCCAGTATATAAAATCTTAAAAAATAAGGAAATGAACAGTGCATGTAGTATATGTGTTCAAGATAATATATATTTCAGAATGAAAAACATTTAAAATATTTGTGTATATATGTGTTTGTGTGCATGTGTATGTATGGATATGTATGTTATACTTCTGTGAGCATAGAATATCCCTGGGAGTAGAAACATGGAACTGAAATCAGATCTTCTAGGGAGAGAGGGGTTAGGTGGACTGGACATGGAGGTTGGAAGATGGAGATTTACTTTTCCCTGCTTACTCTTTGAAACGTTTGAATTTTATAATTGTGCGTTACCTGGTCAAAAAATGAACAGATTAAAATCTGGGGTGAAAATCCATTCTAAGTCTTTCTGGAGGGCAGGCCTTCTTCCATTGAGGGAGGGTTTATCCAGAGGCTGGAAATTACTGGAAGGCATGTGCTTAGGAGAGTGGAACAGCCGGCCATGGCTGCCCTTCTGGCGCAGACAGGGGTGATGGTCAGAATCCAGGCAGTCCACATTTCCTCCGCCCTGTCTGCTCCTGCACCCATCACAGTCAGGCTGTGCTCTGGATCCTCTTCTCCAGAATGGAGCTCTTTGAGCACAGAGGCCAGTTCCTCTACCATTTTACCCAGCCCTCGACATGACGTCCAGCTCACAGAAACATCTTCCACATTGGGAAACACCCTGTGGTCATGACATCTCTTTACACGGAATTCCTGTGTCTGTAACCATAAGTCAGCCTTTTAATGTCTCCAGCATCGCTGGCATCACCCAGTGTGTATGTAAGAGCTCCATAAGTATTGAGTGATGAGTCTCAAGGATGATTAGTTTATGATCAGATTCTTCCCAGCCCTTACAGTAAGGATGGAGCCAAATCTTCCCAAATGGGACCCAGGGCGGCCCCCTAGGGGAGGGAGGTGCAGTGAAAGATGCCAGCAGTATAGCTCAGACCTCCACCCAGGGGTCTCATGGGAGACCTGGAGAGGGAACCATCACATTCCCCTATTGCATCACCAGCTCTGTGGCTGGGACACAAGTTCAGAAGGACTGGATGGATGTGACGAGTCAGATGGAGGGAAGTCCAGATCCACGCCATAGAGCTGACTCTCGCAGACGCCACCCTGTCCCTGTAGAGGAATCCGAGAAAGTGCCTGGCGGGCTGGTTCCACGCCCTGAGCTGACCCACACTGCAGGAGAAGCTGGGAACTCGGCAAGGAGTCCGGAGTGTAATAGTGTGCTCCGAGGTCACAAACAGAACCACAAACAGAATCGCATCAGAAAGCACAGCAGCTGAGATCCCTTCCCTGGAGGCCGACAACTAATCCCGTGGAAAGACTACCGGGAAGAGAGTAAACAGTGGGGCGAGTTTCCCCGAAGGAGCCCAGCCTCCCACCCCTCCTGCTGGCTAAGCAGGAAGCCCAGAGGACTCAGCGGGGAAGGGTGCACAAATCTAATTAGTGACTGCGGCTGAGTGAAAGCCGCTCAGTCGTGTCCGACCGACTCTTTGTGACTCCATGGACTATACAGTCCCTGGAATTCTCCAGGCCAGAATCCTGGAGTTGGGTAGCCTATCCCTTCTCCAGCAGATCTTCCCAACCCAGGAATCAAACCGGGGTCTCCTGCATTACAGGCTGGTTCTTTACCAACTGAGCTATCAGGGACTACAGCTAACTATTTGTTAATTCCTAACTCCCCGAGAGATCCAGGCTGCCCTTGCCTTGTTCCTCCTTGGCTCCCCGTCAGCAGAGCCATGGCCTGTCCTCTCTGCCCCCTAAAACACTGGTTTCAGCTGTGATTCTGAGCGGATGGGCAGGGGAGGAAGAGAACCTAGCCTGTGAGCATCCCCTGTGAGACTGCTGAAGGTTTGCTGCCTGCCAAGGCTTGCATGGACTGAGGTACATCCGGGCTGCCCAGGTGAGTGGGGTGCCAGAAGGGACCCTTGGCCGCGAGGGGCACATCCCAGCCTGGGCTCGGAGCCCGGCAGTGCTGGGCTGCGGTTCCAGGCAGACCCCCACCTCAGGGCTATTGGCCAGAGTGAGTAGCTTGAGGGGAACACAGTGTTCTTCCGGAATGGCATCTTTAAGGCACAAAGTGTTGTTCTCTGTAATGAAAAGAGTGTCTGAGTCACTTTATTTTTATTTGTTTATATCAATTATCTCTTTTTTATAAAGTTCTGATAGTAGGGTTTAACCTTTGCCATTCATTAAAAAGTTTCAAGCGGAGCTTTCTCAGACTATTTTCCTCTGCTACTCCTGAAACAAGGACAGCGGATTTGTGTGAGTCACTTTATATGTCAGGTAAATAAATACTTTTGTAAGCCCCTCACTAAGAACATCTGGTGATGTTTCCAGAGTGTGCTAAAACACTGCCTTCCGATCCCAGCCCAGACAGGGTACCCTTCTCTCCCCACTCCTGACTGCAGTGGTCTTTCGGTCTAACTTCAGTCTTTGTCTGTACCTTTCCTGGGGCAGGGGGAGGGGAAGAGAATTTGAAGACTGAATTTTACAGGGCTGTAATCTCTACGGTTCCTGCCAAGAAGCAATTATCTTCTGATTTCATTGCTGCAGTCACTGTCTGCAATGATTTTGGAGCCCAAGAAGAGGAAATCTATCGCTGTTTCCACCTTTTCCACTTTTATTTGCCATGCAGTAATGGGACTGGATGCCATGATCCTACTTTTTTTTTAATATTGAGTCTTAAGCTGGCTCTTTCACTCTCCTCCTTCACCATCGTCAAGAGGCTCTTTAGTTCTCTTCACCTTCTTCCATTACAGAGGTATCATCAGCATATCTGAGGTTGTTGATGCTTTCCCCGCCTGTCTTGATTCCAGCTTGTAACTCATCCAGCCCGGCATTGCTGATGATGTGCTCAGCATATAGGTTAAACAAGCTGGGTAACAGCAGACAGACATGTCGTACTCCTTTCTCGATCTTGAACCAATCAGTTGTTCCATACAGGGTTCGAACTGTTGCTTCTTGACCTGCGTACAGGTTTCTCAGGAGACAGGTAAGATGGTCTGGTATTCCCATCTCTCTAAGAGCTTTCCAGAGTTTGTCATGATCCACACAGTCAAAGGCTTTAGTGTAGTCGATGAAACAGAGAGAGATGTTTTTCTGAAATTCCCTTGCTTTCTCTGTAATCCAGTGAAAGTTGGCAATTTGATCTCTAGTTCCTCTTCCTTTTCTAAACCCTGCTTGGACATCTGGAAGCTCTTGGTTCACATAATGCTGAAGCCTATCTAGTGTGTAAGATTTCAAGCATGACCTTACTAACACAGGAGATGAGTGCAACTGTCCGATGGTTTAGCACATTCTTTGATACCACCCTTCTTGGGGATTGGGATGAGGACTGACATTTTCCAGTCCAGTGGCCACTGCTGGGTCTTCCAGATTTGCTGACATAATGAGTGCAAAACCTTGATGGTATCATCCTTTAGGGGTTTGAATAGTTCTGCTGGAATTTCATCTCATCCACTAGCTTTATTAACAGCAGTGCTTCTTAAGGCCCGCCTGATTGCGCACTCCAGAATGTCTGGCGCTGGGTGACTAAGCACACCATTGTAGTAATCTGGTTCATTAAGACCTTCTTCATACAGTTCTTCCATGTATTCTTTCCATCTCTTCTTGATCTCTGCAGCGTCTACTAGGTCTCTACCATTTTTATCCTTTATTGTGCCCATCTTTGGGTGGAATGCTCCCTTGATGTTTCCAGTTTTCCTGATGAGATCTCTAGTCGTTCCCCTTTCTATTATTAAGCATTGCTCATTGAAGAAGGCCTTCTTGTCTCTTCTAGCTGTTTTTTGGAACTCTGCATTTAATTGGATGTACCTTTCCCTCCCTTGCTTTTTGCTTCTCTTCGTTCTTCCACTATTTGTAAAGCCTCCTCAGACAACCACTCTGCCTTCTTGCTTTTCTTTTTCTTTGGGATGGTTTTGTTCACCGCCTCCTGTACAATATTATGGACCTCTGTCCATAGTTCTTCAGGCACACTGTTAACTAGATCTAGTCCCATCAATCTATTCGTTACCACTACTGCGAAATCATACGGGAATCTATTTAAGTCATACCTGGCTGGCCTATTGTTTTTCCTGGTTTTCTTTAGTTTAAGCCTGAATTTTGCTATGAGAAGCTGCTGATCTGAGCCATAGTCAGCTCCAGGTCTTGTTTTTGCTGACTGTATACAGCTTCTCCATCTTCAGCTGCAAAGAATGTAATCAATTCTATTTCAGTATTGACCACTTGGCAGGAAAGAAATGACAAACCTAGACAGTGTGTTGAAAAGCAGAGACATTACTCTGCTGACAAAGGTCTTCATAGTAAAGGCTATGGTCATCCCAGTGGTCACGTATGGTTGTGAGAGCCGGACCATAAAGAACACAGTATGCCAAAGAATTGATGCCTTTGAACTGTGGTGCTGGAGAAGACTCCTGAAAGTCCCTTGGACTGCAAGGATATCCATCCGGTCAATCTTAAGGGTGATAAACCCTGAATATTCACTAGAAGGCTGATGCCGAAGCTGAAGCTCCAGTATTTTGGTCATCGGATATGAATAGCTGACTCATTGGAAAAGTCCCTGATGCTGGGAAAGATTGAGGGCAGGAGGAGAGGAGGGCGTCAGAGGGTGAGATGGCTGGATGGCATCATTGATACAATGAACATGAACTTGGGCAAACTCCGGGAGGTGGTTAGGAACAGGGATGCCTGGCGTGCTGCAGTCCATGGGGTCGCAAAGAGTCGGACACGACTGGGCGACTGAACAGTAACAATCTCTAAGAATTGGAAGGGGCCTTGTGGGGGAGGTCATCTGGTTTCATCTCCCATCCGAGGCACCATCTTTTGAATGCTGGCAGGGATGGGAATCCAGGGAGGGGAGCATGTAACTGTTACAGGCTCCTTTGGGTAGTAGCCAAAAATCTGCCCCTAACTTCCATCTCTTGGCTCCAGTTCTGTCTTCTGGAGTGACTTACAATGAGTCTAATTAATTCTCTTTCCACGTGGCCTCGTGGCCTTTTTCCAGGCTAAACTTTAACTTATTAGCGTGCCTCCCCTGAGGAGCCCTTCTAGACCCTCCTTGAAGTGGCTTCTGCGTGACAGTGTCTTTTGTAAACTACGGTGCCTAGAATGGGTCTGCCTTGCCTGAGTCGACACTCACATGTGGGTACTTTCTCTCACTCTCAGGCCGATCGCTCGTCCCCCTCGATAGCCCCTGGTGGCCACGTGGCCTGAGGTGACGGCAGCAGTGTCTGTGGCGACTGTGCTTCTGTGCTTGCCCCATGCTCCTGCAGGGCATGGCCTTACACTCCCATGGCCTTGCACTCCTGCCGAGGAAGAGCAGCCGTGTGTGGGTGGGGCTGCTCGATGCCTCTCTGCTCCCCGGCAGCAGCCCCCAGGGTCTCCAGGATGTATGGGTTTGACGGGAGGGCCCCCTATGGGGTCTTTCTGTGTTTTTTTTCCCTCGTTGAAACAGCGACCTACGAGCTCTTGCCCGGTCCTGTGGAAGCGCTGATGCTTCTTTAGCAGAGGTGGGGCCCAGGCTCGCTCAGTCCGTAGCCAGCCCTTCCCAGGGCTGCCTTCACCTGCTGTCGGGACCGCCCAGGTGCTCCGTGTTCCTGCGGGGTGAGCAGGCTGCCGCCTGCCCCCGCCCCGAGCCAGCTGGCCGGGTGTGGACCTGTGGACCCCATTGCCACCAGCGCAGGCCCGGAGCGTGGGCGCTCGTCTCGCCTCTGCTCCCTGCAGCCCTCCTCACACCAGCACCCCGGTGGCAACAATGCCAATGCCTTTCCCAAATACCGTTTATGAATATTGGAGCCGCATTGTTTCCCAACTCATCTCGGAGCTGTTTCGTGCTTTGGTCTTCTGTCAAGTTCCTTTAAAAAAAAAAAAAATTGGAGTATAGGTGCTTTACAATGTTTCTGTTGTACAACCTCATGAATCACTTACATGTATACATATATCCACGCTCTCTCAGGCCTCCCTCCCACCTCCTCCGTCCTCCCCTCTTTAGGTCATCACAGAGCACTAAGCTGAGCCCCTAGGCCTTACGGTAGCTTCCCGATAGCTATCTGCTTTGCCCATATGTCAGAAGAAGCAAGAGGCAGTTACAGTGGTTAAAGTCAGCACCAAAGAGACGATGGCTTACGTGGTAAAGAATCTGCCTGCAATACAGGAGATGCAGGTTCGATCCCTGGGTTGGCGAAGATTCCCCTGGAGAAGAAAGTGGCAACCCGCTCCAGTATTCTTGTATGGAAAGTCCCATAGGCAGAAGAGCCTGCTGTGGGCTCCAGTTAACGGGGTCGCAGAGTTGGACACAGCTGAGCCTGCACACACAATGAGATCAGACTTCTGGGCTCAGTCCCCACAGAGAGAAACTGCATCCTGGTGACCGACAGCATCCCAGGCACAGCCAGCCTGCCTCTGACCAGGCAGGGGCAGGGGGAGAGCAGGCATGGCCCCTGGATGGAAAGCAGCAGCCACTCAGGACAGTCCGCAGACAAGCTCTTTGCTCCACGGTACCTCCTGCTCTCAGTCGGATCCCTTCCTTAGTGTGGAGCTGAGCACAGCCCACAGTGAGTGGGAGCAGTGAGGGGAGAACAAAGCCGGCTCTGCCAGGCAAGAACAGTTCCTTCCCTTCCCCGGGGGCGGCTGACGCGTCTAACCCGTGGTGGCGTCCGAGAACCCTGGGAGGGACGCTGCCGTCTCCCCTGGGAGCTTGGTTGTATCATTGTGTTCTTTGCTGAGAAATTGAAGTAATTTGGAGTTTACCTAACCACGGCTTTAGGAAAGGAACATGTCAGAGAGATGTGCTGACGTCACCCTTCCAGAGGTCTGTGTGGTGTAGGTGTCCTGTCTTCTCTCCCTTTCCAGCTCCCCCGCTACATTCCTTTTGTGGTGACAGGCAGCGGGATGACTGGGGTGGCCTTCCTGTCCTACTGTCCTTTGTTGACGTCTGGGTGTTCTCAGCCAGTCCCTGCCAGGCACCTCTCCTCCCGGGCACATACGCCAGTGTAGATGATGCTTTGACTGTGAGCACTTCTGTCCATTGGCTGCAGGGCCCACGGCTGGGGAAATAGAGGCCAGATGTGCATACCTAGGGTTTATGGATTGGGGATTTTGCAACAACTGTCATTTTTGATCAGGGATCTGAGAGTCTTGTGCCTGAGTACTCAGAAGGACTCAGGCACCCAGGTATGTTTATTCAGTGACCATTTTAACCATGGATGCCCTGATCCCAGGGACCTGGGAAGAAAGGCTCATAGACCCTCAGACTTGCTCCACCTCCAGCCCAGAAGAGGCATCGCCTCCTGTCCTGTCCTGTCTCTGCTGCCTTTCCCGGGACGGGGACACTCAGGGTGTCCTGAGCCCATCCCAGGGATGAGGGGCTTCAGCTGCTAGAGTGTTTCTTTGCCTGCAGAGTGGCCCTCCCCTGCCCACCCCCCACCCCTCCATCCTGCTTCCAAAGCTAGACCTGTTCTATATTTGCAGGTACTTCTCTTCTCTTCTCCAGAGTCTCTGTGATTCCAGAGAAATAGTGCCAGGTCTGCCACCCCGTGCCCCCGTGACATGGTTCCCAGACCGCCACTGTCCCGTGTATGCATACTTGGATTAGAAGGCAAAACAAAACCCATGAAGCTTAGCCGTTTTCATCCTAGAGCCATGTCAACTTATTAGCGTCAGCCCATCGTCCCGGCGACCCAGGTGTTGAGACTCTTGTGTCTGCCCTCTGGGTTTCCCAGAGCCCGAGCCATAGAGCCGCATATCAAGGGTAGGTGGGGAATCAGGGGCCCTGAGCGTGCTTTTAAGCCTCTGGGTGCATATTCTCACGGGCCTCAGATGAAGCTCAGTGTGATGCATGTCCAGGCTGCCTGTCTAAATGCTGCGCACACAGTCAGCGCTTCATAAATGCCGGGGGCGGAGGGGGGGGTGCTGGTCTGGGGGCTTCCCTGGTGGTCTAGTGGCTCAGACCCTGTACTTCCACTGCAGAGGAAACAGGTTCGGCCCCTGGTTGCGGAACTAAGACGCCACATACCGTGCCAGCATGGTCAAAAAAAGAAAGACTGTCAAACCGTTTAAAAAACTGCCCGGGTGGGTGAGTGGTTGTCTGGGCCGTGTGGCGGGGAGCCTGCCCCACACACTGTCCCCATCCCTTTGTTTTCGGGAGGCAGCTTCCAGGAGCTCATTTGCTGAGCCGTCTCCACTGTGTTAGGTGGCGTGGTTGTGAATAAAGGATGAACAGTAGCCCGAAATAGGCTGTTTATAAACAAACAAAAAAAAGAACACGTTAAGGAAGAGAAGCAGCTGGGGAGTGTGGTCCGACCCGGCAGCCTCTGGTCCTGGCGGCCGGAGTGGAGGCCCTGGCAGCGGTGGCAGGGACGGTCTTCTGGCAGGCGGACCCCCACCCATCTGGTTCTGGAGAGAGAAAATGTGTATTTTCTTGGCACGTCTTTCTACCTGCACTGTCAGGATAAGAAGAAGCAGCTCCGGTTTGTTCTCCCCATTTCCTCAATTTCACATGAAATGGTTTTGCTTTATGGCAGTGAGTGCTTCAGTAAGTGCCCGCCCGCAGGGCCTGGGCTGGGAGGTGGGCAAGATGAAAAACACAGCGCAGGTTGGCTTCATCAGGATGTGAAATTGAGTGTGAACAGCGTGATTTATTAAAGACCGCTGTCCGTGCCAGTTAAAGTGTGCACACAGCGCACCCAGCAAACGACTCTTGCTCGGGATGGCAGGAAGGCCCCTGGGGGCAGTCAGAGTCACCCCTTCCTTCCTCCCTGTCCCCCTGCTGGATGCCCTGTGGAGGCTCAGCCCGTGACCAGGATCAAATAACCGCGGCTCTTTAACAAAAGCCCATCCAGGCCCTGGGAGCATGCGCCTCAGTGGCCCCGGTCTGAATTAGCAGTTGCCATGACAAAGGATACAAACATGTTCCTCCAGGCTTGTTCTCTCCCGTTACACAGGTGGAGAAACTGAGGAACCCCGGGAGAGGGGGTGACCAAGCAAGTTAGTGACGATGACGCCTGACAATACGAGCCTGCTGCTTCCCGCTTCCTGTTTCCTTAGTGCCATGAGTAGAGGGATGAAATGAGATTTGGAGGCAGAAGAGTTAGAGGCACCAGGCCGGGAAGCGGGGCTCCGTGTGAGCCTCCTCCTTACGTGGTCCGAGGCCCATCACCGCTTCGGAGCACAGGCGGCCAAGCACACCCGGAACCACACAGCCCCGGGCCCCAAGTGTGACTTGGTGACCCCTTAGCTTTCAAACCTTGAGAAAGTTGCTCTGCCTCTCTGAACCTTGGTTTCCCTTTCCATGAAGTGGGGCTAATAATACCTCCTTGAAGGGTGGTTGTGAGGGTGTGGCATGCCTCCCGCAAAGGCCCTGGTGACCTGTATTGCCCAGTGCCTGTCTGTCCCCTTGCTCAGTGTGTGAACCACCGGTAGGCCCTCTGCAGAGTCAGCCCTCTGAGGAGTCCCCCGGAACAGTGGGCCCAGAGGCTGGCTCTTGGACCAGCAGCGTCCACGTCACCAGGGATCCTGGTAGAAATGCAGATCGTTAGGCCTGCCCAGACGTCCTGGGTCACAACCTCTGGGGGATGGGACCTTGTGTTCTAACACGCCCTCCCGGTGATTACAGTGTGGCTCATGTTTGAGAACCAGCCCCAGGATTTCACGTTTCAGTTTTGAACAAATTAGATCCATGTAGTTCTTTTTCATGAGAGGGTGTGAAAGAAGCAGTTGAGTGGTTTTTTGGGTTTTTTTTGGAAAAACACCAAGGCCTCAAAAGCTGGGTTTGAGGCCCACGTTTGTAAATTACATGAAGGTAAGAAATGGTTCCTCTAGCCCTAGAGTAGCAAGAGCCTTTCTTCAGACCTCCTGTCCATAGTCCCACGGGTTTGAAAACAGACCTGGAAGCCTGGGCAGCTGTGGTCCTGCTGTGTATCTTTCAATAAGGTAGCCCGTGGACAGGGAAAGGCTCCTGCCCTGTAGATTTATCAGATGAAAGCTCTAAACTGAGCTGTGAAGGAAGGTCTGAAAGTGCAGGACCATTTGATGAACTGCTCCACAAGCTCTCTAGGCCAGGGCTACCGAAATAAAGCTACCAAAGCCCCTTATTATTTCTCCCCCATCAGATCTGAGTATTGTTAAACATCAAGTGCTGTCAGGAGCGGGCTGTTTGAATGAAGACAGCACATATAGTCCTTCTGAATAATTAATGAAATGACGGTGGTTGAAGCCAGTACAGTGGTGCAGAGAGTGCCCTGCTGTTCCTCAGATCCCGAGCCAGCCCCCTGGAACCAGTCTGATGCACGAGCTCATTCTCAAAGGGAAAAAAGCACTCAGCCTCCCCTGTTCTCAGAGTAGAAAATGGCACCAAGGCAGACCAATATATACATGAATACACACACACAAACACATAGGGTGTGGGGCTGGGATTCAAAACATCTAATAGATAGAAAGGCACAGGTACAAACCAGTCCGTTCAAAGAGATGGTGACCAAATTTGAGTCAGTTGAACTGAGGTGGAGGAGCCTAGAGCCTGTTATACAGAACAAAGTAAGTCGGAAAGAGAGAAACAAGTATCATTTAGTAACACATATATATGGAATCTAGGAAAATGGAACCTATTTGCAGGGCAGGAACAGAGACACAGATGTAGAGAACAGACTTGTGGACACAGTGAGGGAAGGAGAGGGCGTGATGAATTGAGAGTCGCATTGAAATACATACACACTACCGTGCGTCAAGTAGATGCCAATGGGAAGCTCCTTTGTAACGCAGGGAGCTCAGCCTGGTGCTCTGTGATGACCCAGAGGGGTGGGAGGCTCAAGAGGCAGGGGATGTTGTATACTTAGAGCTGATTTCACATTGTTGTACCGCGGAAACTATTACAACGTTACAAAGAAATTATCCTCCAATTAAAAAAAAAATATGGTGACCAAGTGCTAGAGCACTTCCTAGTGTCCCCTACAGAACCAGCTTTTACCCCTTCCAATGTTATATCAGAGAACAGGTCCTGAGGGGACCCTGGGACCGTGGCGTTGACTCTCTAGTAGAGTAGCCCTTCTGTCTATTGACATAAGGTACACAGTCTCTGTGATACACACCAACTGGTGTCAGTCCTGAGGGTACTGTCTGAGGCAGTGGGCGGGGTCAGGGAGAGGGAATATATCCTTTGGCCTCAAAATCCATCAGTCACCACATCCTATGACTCTGTCTTCTGCAGCATCTCTGAGAGTCACCTCTGCATTCCATTTCTCTGTTGGATATCCTCCAAGCCTACCCACTCACAAAGGCCCTCTATGGAGGCTGCTGCTGCTGCTGCTAAGTCGTTTCAGTCGTATCCGACTCTGTGCGACCCCATAGATGAAAGCCACCAGGCTCCCCTGTCCCTGGGATTCTCCAGGCAAGAACACTGGAGTGGGTTGCCATTTCCTTCTCCAGTGCATGAAAGTGAAAAGTGAAAGTGAAGTCACTCAGTCGTGTCCGACTCAGCAACCCCATGGACTGCAGCCCACCAAGCTCCTCCATCCATGGGATTTTCCAGGCAAGAGTACTGGAGTGGGGTGCCATTGCCTTCTCCGCTATGGAGGCTGAAAATCCTCAATCTCACATCCGTCTTCAGTGGGATGGTGATGTGGGATGTTGTATGTGCACCTGCATCCCAGGGATATGGATGGATATGTTGGTGGTCCTTGTTGATCAGGGCCACCACATTTGTATTCTGGGCTCCGGCCAAGGCTAGCTTGTCAGGGAGGTGAGAGCCATCTTCCTTTGTAGCACAACGGTGCTCAAGATGGGAAACTCCTCTTTTCCCTTTCTTCAAATGACTGCGAGTCAGTGGGTGACATTGCTGCTTAATGGGGCCAGAAAGTGAGAGTCTATCTGTCCAGCTGTAGGGACCCAAGAGCCAAGCAGAGAGGTTCACAATGTTCCTCACCCCTCAGGAGAACTGTGACCCAGCCAGGTAATGACTGAGCAGGGGATGAGCGGGAGGGGCAACAGGCAACAGGGTGTCAGAGCCTCTGGCTAGAGGACTTGCCTGAGTAGATGGAGGGAGGAAGCTCAGTTCAGTTCAGTTGCTCAATTGTGTCCCACTCTTTGTAACCCCATGGACTGCAGCATGCCAGGCTTCCCTGTCCATCACCAACTCCCAGAGCTTGCTCAAACTCACGTCCGTTGAGTCGGTGATGCCATCCAACCATCTCATCCTCTGTCATCCCCTTCTTCTCCTGCCTTCAATCGTTCCCAGTTCAGGGTCTTTTCCAGTGAGTCACTTCTTCACATCAGGTGGCCAAAGTATTGGAGTTTCAGCATCAGTCCTTCCAATGATATTCAGGACTGATTTTCTTTAGGATGGGCTGGTTTTATCTCCTAGCAGTCCAAGAGACTCTCAAGAGTCTTCTCCAACACCACAGTTCAAAAGCATCAGTTCTTCGGCGCTCAGCTTTCTTCACCGTCCAACTCCCACATCCATACATGACTACTGGAAAAACCATAGCTTTGACTAGACAGAACTTTGTTGGCAGAGTAATGTCTCTGCTTTTAATATGCTGTCTAGGTTGGTCATAGCTTTTCTTCCAAGGAGCAAGCGTCTTTTAATTTCATGGCTGACTGAACTGAACTGAAATGATAGATAATTGTAGGTAAAGCTAAAGGACAGATGCAGGTCCTTCAAACTGTTCTCCAAGCAGGATTCAACCGGACCACCTAGGCTTGGATTGTGGTCTCTGGACCCTTTTGAGGCAAGAGAGTTTCAAGCAAGAATATTAGTATAGGTTAGTAATTTCTATCTCATACTGTTGTGCGAACTCACCAAGATTGTGTATTCTTTGTAAACTGTGTAGCAGATTGCATATTCTTTGTAAACTACTCACGTGTGGACAGAGACTAGGGTTCTGGCTGACTGGAAGGAAGGATGAGAAGAAGGCATCATGCAGTTTGTTCATATTCTGCTCACCAGCCATTTTCTTCTAAAAATGATCAAGAGTGGGGTGTGGGCTTTGAAAAGACCTCGTTAGAGCCAAGATGGCGGCCACAGGCTCAGCAGTGTTGCCCAGCCTGACAGCAGAGTGAGCCTTTGATGGGAAAAGTGATAGCTCATCCACAATTCAGCAGCTCAGCTAACTCCTCTCCCATTAGGAAGGATTGATTTCCTCCCCAGGTTAGAGATTTGTGCTGATTCAGCAGCTGAATGAATCTGCATGGATAAGAGAGTTTCTCTGGTCATCTTTTTCAGAGGGTCCAACAGAAGAAAGAATTATTAGGGCAGCCCAGTGTTCAGTCCCACACACGGCAAGTTCTTCTGTTCCTGGGGAGGTGAGGGACTGAAGACTAAGCATCGTGTAAAAATGAATTGCATCTTCCTACTATTTGAATTTGAATACACTGGGGCATAGATAGCCTAGGACATTGCAGCATAGCACTGCAAGTCTGTGATTTGCTGATGTTCCAAAAACACCTTTAGAATGGCAAAACTTTATTAAGAAATAATTTATGCACAATAAAATATATCCATTGAGTGTATTTTCCAGTTGTATACACACTGAAAAGCAGTCCTATAATCAAGATGCATAACATCTTTATTATCCCCAAAGATTCCAAGAGCCCCTTTGTAATCTGTTTCTCCTCCTGCTCCAGCCCCAGGCGACCACCGACATGCTTTTTGTTACTGTAAATCAGTTTGCATTTCATACAAATAGAATAATACAGCGTGTATTATTTTGTTGATGTCTTCTTTCACTCAGGATAGATTTTTTTATTGTGGTAAATAATATATAACATAAAAGTTACCATTTTAATCATTTTTAGTCTACAGTTCAGTGGTACACACACATTGTAATGCAGCCACCATCCATATTCAGAACAGTTTTCCCCTTGAAAAACTAAAACTCGGTAACCATTTAACACTAACTCCCCTCTCGTCTCAACCCCTGGCAAACCACCACTGTATTATTTGTCTTTTGTCAATTTGACTACTCTAGGTAGCTCAGATAAGTGGAAATCTTGCAGTATTTGTCCCTTTGTGCCTGGCTTATTTCATTTAGCATGTCTTCAAGGTTCATCCATGTCGTAGCATGTGTCAGAATTCTCCTTTTAAAGCTGATTAATATTCCATTTTATATATAGACCACATTTTGTATATTCATTCATCTCTCAGATGCTGGGGTTGCTTCTACCTTTGTGCTGTTGTGAGCAGTGCTGCTGTGAACTTGGGTGTATGAATATCTCTTCTAGTTCTTGCTTTGAATTCTTTAGGGTATGTGTGTGGTAATTCTATGTTTGACTTTTTGGGGAACCTCTATACTCTTCCATAGTGGCTGCAACATTCTACAATGTTACTTTTTAAACAAAGTTTTGCTTTAGACCTGCATCTTGTTCTGATTATCCCTTTACATTCCAGAAAAGCAATTAGACATATCCTTTGACTTCCCATAGCCCTGCATGATAATGGTCTTTTCCTTCAGTATCCTGAGCTTCTGCCTTTCCAGTCCTTTCATACTGATGTAATTGCTCAGAGAATGGCTCAGCCTTAATAACCTCAAGTGAAATTGCATGCCACACTTTCTGTTAGCTACAGCCATTCCCCTCTGTGTCCTACCTGTCTCTCATTAGCTGTAGTTATTATACAACCCGCCAGTATCCTGTGAACAGTATCAGGGTACAGCCACCCACATCCTGTTAACTCCGTCTATTATACACCTACCTCGGTCCTCCTCATTGAATCTGTTGTGCTATACATCCTACTTGTAGGCATGTAGCTGTAACTGTTAAATAATCTGGCCTATCCACTGTCCCCCAGTCTTTTGCAACCATCATCTAACATCCTATTCGTAACATCTTCAGTGCTGAGTCACTGTTCACTTGTTGTTAAGTCCAGGTATCAGAAGCCCACCAGGAAACTGCATTCATCATTGATTCTGGGGGGCTAGCTCTTGTGAATGTACAGTGTGCAGGGGGCCTTAGTGTAGGATCTTTTCCTTTGAGCAGTACGGTATAGCCCACCAGTCATCTTAATGGAGAGAGAGAGTGTGTGTGTGTGTGTGTGTGTGCATGTGTGCATGTGTTTGAGGATGTGGGGATAAGGCGGTTTTCTGGACACATAGGACTGGAAAGCCTGGTAAGAAGGGACAACATGGAAGAAGACTACTTACTGGGGAAAAGTGAGGGGGAGAGGGGACTGCAGGATGATGTCAGTGTTCCCTTGGCGGGACAGAACCCTTTTTGATGCCATCATTTTCGTTAATAGTTGACAAGTCCGGATGACTGTGCAGCATAGCAACCCTTGGTATGTTGCCAGAGTCACCGCCCACCCCAGGTTCTTTTCAGTTTTATGATCCTGTGCTTATCTGAGCTCTGATGAAGGGGGGCTCTGCCCCCCAGCACGCCCCCCACACGTGGGCCAGACCTGCTTGGTTAGCAGCTGCTGCAGGTGAAGACCTCATTCCTCCAGGTGACCACAGAGGAAGACATTCAGTCTAGAGCAGGGCCAGGCCCACAGCAGATGCCTGTCAAGTGTTGGTTGAACGCGGTGGAAGGGTGACTCGTGGAATCTGTCTTTCCCTTGTCATCACCGATCTTAACTCCTGAGGTCAGGACTGTCTGTAGGCACACGCATGTGATAAAAAGACCAATGAGCTGCGTGGACATAAGAGAGTTCTCAGGTAATCCTTTGCCTTTCTGAAACACTTTTTTAAAATGCTACCAAATCTGCGATTGTCGTTTATTCCACATGCTTCCCTGTATTTTGGGCCTCCCACTGTATGGATGGAAGCTGAGGTCGTGCTGGGGTATCTGAGCGGAGTCAGGACCGTGGCCGTCTCGCTGCCTCTCTGCGTGGTGCGCAGTGACACGAGGGAGAATTCTCAGGGCCCAGCCGTGGTCCAGACTGAACTCATCTCCGGTCAGGGCTCCCTACTCTTGTGTGTGCTGGGCAGAAGCTTCCCCGGGGATGTCCCTTGACAGCCATAGGGTCAAGCACAGCTGTGCATCAATCACCACAGCCCAGCTTTGTGTAAATGAAACATCTTTGTTCTCCCACCTCCGTAGCCAGTCTCTGGCTCCCGTGTTTACCAAACACCTACTGATGCCTCGCCCTACACACAGCTGAAGTCCGGGGCTGCCTTCTGTACCCGAAGCTCCCTTGCCTCTTCCTGCTTCCTGAGCAGGTTACTGAGGACCAGGTGTAACAGGTCCCCTAGCATCTGGGTCTGAGCAATGGAGGTGACAGATCTGAGGGCCTCCAAGAGGATGGGTCCATCTTGAAGCTGAAAAATGTACCTCGTTGTCCTGGGCTTCTGTGTGTTTTATGGATGGTGCGCAATTCAATGGTCAATGTAATATTTTGAGATTTACTATGGGTCTCGTGGACTTTTCATCCTTTTTGGTTATTCAATGCTTTAGTCTTCTAAATATGTATTCTTCAAAAGCTTGTCCTGTTTCTAAACATAATTTGCGTGTGTCATCATTGTATGATGACCCCAGTGGGGATGTAGGGGTCAGCTTACTGTTGTTCCAGTTTGAACACCATGAGGTGATCGAGGAGACATGTGTCTTAATGCCTACACTGAGGCCCATGCTGTTTCTCAAGTTGCCTTCTCCGAAGGGGACGGTTTGCACCAGTGGGAGGTCCTGCCCCAGGCATGTCTAACTGCTCTCCCATCTCTGTCGTCCTCCTGCAGGCTGGCCGTGTGTGACCCTGTCTGTCCTGGGATTCCTATACTGCTACTCCCATGTGGGCATTGCCTGGGCCCACACGTACTCTGTGAACTAACGGCGCCGGGCCCAGGTCAGCCCTTGCCATTGGTTTCCGGGGCACATGGTGCTCCACCCTCACCTCGAACCTCAAGGTAACCTCCAGGGGACCTGCTCATCTTTTGTTGAAGTTACCTCACTCCAAGACTGGAAACTTGAGCTCTCGTAACTTTAGGAACTTAGGGATCCTCTTCCCAGCCTCCTCCTTTGCCTATAGAGTAAGCTGGACCCCAAGCAGTAAAACGTCTTGCCTAGCTGTAGATGGTGATGTTGTGGTCCAGACCTCAGGTTCTTTCTCCTTTATCAAGAAGTAAATGCAGTAGACGTTTCTTGGTTGAGGCATATAAATTCTGATTAGTGATAGGCCGGTCTTCCACTGGGCAGTGTTTCTGAAACATGTTGGGTCAGGGGCATTTAAGTGACCCCTTCCCTGCTTCCTGTAGTGCAGTCTGTAGAACCAGCACTGAGGGTAGCATCACATTTTAGCTCCTCGGCAGGGGCGTGACAAAGCCACAGCTGTGTTGCTAACTACTGTGTCAAAGGAGATCGAATATAGATGTCAGTACCCAAGGAGGGCTGTTACTTGAGTTCATCATTCATCAGGGTGATCTCCATTTGGTTGCTTGTTCCCTAGATTTGCAGGGAAGTATAAACAGTGTAGTTCCTCTACCTGACAGTTAATTATTTCCCAGTAAAGAAGTATCATTAAAAAAACAAAAAGGGACTAGTGTATGACAGACAGGTGCTATGGGGCAAGTCAAAGAGTAAAGAGGACTTCCTGTGGTCTCTCCTCTCCTCATGCAAGTCCCAGCAGCCATCTTCCCCTGAGTGGTTCACACTTAGCGGTTCACACTTAGCGGTTCACACTCAGTGGTTCACATTCAGTAGTTTATGGTGTTTGTTTTGTTTCCAATAAAATGGAGCCCTTTCTATCATACAGATACTTAATATTTTTGTAAAATTGTCTTGAATATTTTTTGAAGAAAATGTTTAAAGTCGAAACACACTTGCTTAATTCTGAATTATTCACTCTTCTGGAAGGATGCTAACAGGCCACTAATGGCCTCAAGTGGTAGATAATTCAGAATACTTCCATTTGGCTTTGCTTTTTTTTTCTTTTCTGAGGGGGTAGAGGGTAAGTGAAGCAGCTTTAAAATTTGAATCCATAGTGACCCAATTAGGGGCGAGTAGAGCAACATCTCAAGCACAGGAATTAATTGTCATTGAGTAAAATGTGCACGTGGATCTGGTCTGTCCCCACTGTCTCCCGTTAGTCATTTGGTATTGTCCTTGTGTCTTGGCTGCAGTTATTAGCTCAATGAGATTTAAACTCCTGGAGTGCAGGACCCGTCATTTTGCTGGCATCCTTTCTTCCCGGCCTCTCTGCTTGGAGGCGAGTGGGGAGGGGACCAGATATGGACGGCAAGGGTGGGGGGGCACACACCGTGTTAGCTGCAGCAAAGGACAGAGGCTGGAGGGGGCAGGCAGACCAGGGCAACAGCGGCCTTGGCAGCTGGCCTAATAAAGGAGGAGGAGACACAGGCTGGCAAGTCCAGGTGCTGGGAAGTTTTCAGGAGATGATGAGGTTGAGGAAAGTTGAGCAGTCAGATGAATACAGTAAAACTTCAGGGACTCTTAACACTAATTCAAGATTTGTAATCAGCCAGAGGGCTTTTAGCTGAAGTTTATAGAGGAACAAAATCATGTAAAGATAATTGCAGGGAAATGTCTAATGTATGGGGTTGCCAGGTGGCAAAGTGGTAAAGGATCCTTCTGCCAGTGCAGGAGATGCTAAGAGATGCGTGTTCAACCCCTGGGTCAGGAAGGTCCTCTGGAGGAGGACGTGGAAACCCACTCCAGTATTCTTGCCTGGAGAATCCCATGGACAGAGGAGCCTAGTGGGCTACATTGCCTGGGGTCGCAAAGAGTCAGATACAACTGAGTGTGCATGCACACCTGTCTAATATATGTGTGTATATAAATATATAAATAGTATATATTTATATGTGTGTTTAGTTGCTCAGTTGTGTCTGACTTTTTGTGACCCCACGGACTGTAGCCCGCCAGGCTCCTCTGTCCATGGGATTCTCCAGGCAAGAATACTGGAGTGGATTGCCATTCTCTTCTCCAGGGGACCTTCCTGACCCAGGGATCGAACCTGGGTCTCCTGCATTGCAGGCAGATTCTTTACCATTTGAGCTACAGGGAAGTCCTTATAAATATAAATATAATACAAAAAGTGCAAAATATTTTCAATCGTTGGAGATGCCATTTTTATAAAAGCAAATAGGCTTATTTACTCAGTAAACTATACTGGAAGAATACGTGGATATATTTGAAAGTAATAATCCTGAATTTCTTTTAAGCTATTATATGATTGAGTGGTTCTCAGGAATGAGTACATGATTACTGTGTTTAGCTATATATTTGAGGCCTAATTAACCAATATGTGAATAACCGTCCAGGACCACTGTTATCTAAACCTTAACCTCTTGCTTGTCTCCCACTGTAATATGAAAATGACAATGTCTGTTTCCATGCATCTGAACTCAAAGTCTTGGAGTTGCTTTAAATGAAGGGCTCCTGAGGTGTCTGAGCAGACAGAGCAGCTCCAGCTGAGGAACATCTGACGCGTCACTTTCCATACTTATCAGCCCTGGGCAACTTCAAGCACAGGACAGGGACAGGTCCCAAGGCCCCTTCTAGCCCCAGGATCCTCTGACTCCAGCCTAGTTCTGTGGGCACACCGGAGTGCTCCAGGCATGATTGCCATGACGATTTCCAAGGAGGCAAGGAAAACATCTGAAGGAGAGCCAAATATTGGTCATCTTGACTAATTCCTGGGACCGTGCAAGAAGACGGAAAAGTATTTCATTGTTTCCTCAGATTAATTTATTTGAAAAGTGACAGCAGAAGCCCTTTGTTCTTAATATTAAAGACTATAGACTTAGAAAATAATCAATCATATATATAATGGTATAATCTCTATATTGGGAGAATGGTAGTTTAGTGGGAGGGGGTTTCCCCTTAGAGAAAGAGCCTACTCATTGCTTTTTCATTTAAACTCATATAATGACTGACTAAGTAGTATAAGAAATTAACCATAATATAATGAATTTCTTTTCTAGCATATGTCCCAGAACATATCCATACAGAAAGGCCAACTACCGAGAAGCCAGATTATCTCGATGGTGTTGGCCTTTCTCAGTGCATGTTGAGATGCCTCTCTGAAGCCTTTCTTCATTGAAATTGTTCTATTTTGGAACAAGCCAGCAAAATTCCTTTTTTTTTTTTTTTTATCATTGAAACCCATTTGGCATCCAAAATGTAACATCTATTACTTGGCTCTGTGTTACTTACTCCTTGTGACTAGTTATAAAAACCACATTTACAGAGAAAGATGTTTTTCACCATTGAGGCGATCTAAAGAGTACAATATTTAGTGCTTTATTAGATGAGACTTTTGAACTAAACATCAGTCATTTGGAACTTTAAAAAAGCCATCACTCTTAGTTTTATTATGCTTTCCTACAATGTAAAAAAAAAAAAAAAATAGGGTGTGTAGAGAAAGTCACTAAAAATACTGGTTTATACTGCAGCCCAATGAAATCAAGCAGAGGCCTGAATGTGACTTGTAGATCACAAATTCCTCATCCCTGAGGTAAGTTCTACCATCTATCAAAAGAAAGGGGCTATTTGTGAAATATGATCCATTGATATGAAAGAAGGACTCCTGTTGGCAGTATTGTGGAGGATCGTGCTGTGAGCAGGAGGCAATACCTGTTAAAACCACAGCAGAGCTAAATTGGTGCTGATGTACAGCTCGACTGTATGGACAGGCAGTTCTCTACCTGCATAGCTTCTGAGACAATCGGTGAATAAAGCACAGGTCAGAACCCATATTGTTGGCGCTGAGTCTTCCCAGAAAGACTCAGGTTTTTGGCAGTATGTTTTAAAAGGCAGCAAAGCATGAATATACAGATTGCAATCCAAATTGTTCAGGATTAAGACGTTCAGATCTGGGTGGGAGGTCAGCTTCAGCTCTGTGTTCAGTCAATGTGCTGTACCACAATTTCCCAGCAATGCCAGGTTTCGAAGGCGTCTCTGTACATCATCTCATAGCATTGATAGCTCTATTTCAAGATCATATGGCAAAGCACCTTCACAACCATTCTCTCACTATGCAGAACTCTGGCACACAATCTTGGTGTCTCTAGAATTTTAAGTTCTCCAAAAACCACAGTCATAGGTGCTGTCCAAATTAGAGGTCCCCAGGCTCTTGAAAAGGTTTATGAAAGTACCACCTAGTTCTCTTAAGTCTGAACACCTAATTCAGTGCCTGGAAGTTTATACAAGGAAAGGCAAAAGCAATCATGTATGATCATTATAAAATAGTTTATTTACCATAATAAATAAAATTAAACTTTTTTTTTTCTTTTTACAAATATCACTTGTGCTTGTTTAAAAATGTTGAGAAGGGGAAGGGAATATCATAAGTGGTGGGGCCACCCGTCCCTCTTCACGTCCCTGGGTTGCAGTCATACAGTGGAATTTTGGCAGCGTCCTCAGCTGACCACAAAAATAGTATCAGCTCATTTTCACTTCTGTTGATTCATGCTCCTTTGGACTAAATGACAGATGCAAAGGAAGAAGAGAAACCCAGTGGAGGATTTGGCAGGACTCGATGGCAAGAGTATTAATGCAAGGAGGAGTCCCAAAATGACGAACCGCTCGTGAGTAGAAGTGTCCTCAAAGGACTGGCGAAATGTGGGACAGTCTCCGACGGATGCAGAAACACAGTGTCTGAATAATGAGAATACATTCATGGTGGTGGGGGGGGTCGAGGGGATTGCATCTTTCTTCATATAAAAGCAGTTCATATCCTGATAGAAGATCCGTGAACATCTCCTTGAACGACTAGCGGATCTGTTGGCTGACTCCGAAGTCACAGATAAAAAGACAGTGGCTCCAAGAAACGTTTCCTGGCGGGTAGGGGGGGAGGGCACCCACCTGCGGGGTAGTCAAGTCCAGTTCTAGAGGTTCCAGAATAAGTCCGATAGGCTCACGTGAGAATGAAGTTTCATTTGAAACTAATTTTAGCTGGAGGCACAGTCAGTCAGTTAAAACATCTCAACATGAACACCCTGGGTGCTGTCTCTGATGGCTGCGGTTCGTGCTGGGAGGACACTGAAATCTCATCCAGTTAGAGGGCACGAGAGCTGGTGAAAGTCATTTTTGTTGACGCGAGCGAGAAGGCAGTGCAATGATGGAGTGACAGACGAGAGGCCGTGTGGGGGCCTAAGCGGGCCCTCAGGGGTCTCCTCTCTAAGCAACACTACGTGAGGAGCAGGGAGAGGGAAAAAGAGTGTTGGCAGCTCCATCACAGTTGGAGTTCCATTCAAGGGTCTTAAGGCTAAACATCTTCAGAGCAAAACACTAGACAGTCTGTTCGTCAAACACACATCAACTCGTATGTCCTCCAGGGCTCCTGAAATTTCCCAGAGGGTGCCTGTGTCATCTGGTGGTGAATGCAGCAAGGGTTTCTGAGGGTCATTCCTACACCTGTCTGGGGCTTCTAAGGCATTCATTTCCTCCCCACCCAGGCTTGGGTGCAAAGTTTAACAGCTGGATTAACACTTTCACCTTCCACTTACCGATCCAGGAGAGGAAGGTCGCTGGATAGAGGGGTGTAACGGAGTGCATTTTTACTCTGAGCTGGCTGAAAAAGGATTCCAGGGAAGGGCCCTGCTGTTTGGCCATAGGACACACTTTGTGTCCTAGCACTTAGGATGATCTAGAAGGCTGAGGGTAAAACAAGCCCAGGAGTTGGATAACAAGAATTGGAAGCAGCTTTGAAACACATGGGCCCATGCTGTGGCATTTCTGGAAGCCTTTGGTTGCTGACTACTGGCTACAAACTCTGTGCACACAGATTTAATCTGAGGTCTGGAATATAAAGAAAGGTCTTGGAAAGAAGCCAGAGGATGTGAAGGTGAGGGAGGGGGATGGGTGACGGTGGAGATACAATGATTGTGCACCAGACCGGGGCTTCTCAACCAGATGGCTGCGTCCCGCTGCCTCCTACAGGAATCTCGTCCTACCCAGAGGAGGAGCCTTTGCGGGTATATGGAACAGCAACACTCATTTCTGGAGACGATGCCCTCCATCAAGAATGCGCATTCCATCTTGTTGACCATCTTAATTCACAGACTCAACCCTCACCCCCCACCTCCGTCAGCAGGGAGGGAGTGGTACGGGCAGGACCTTCTTCTGTAAAGCGTGTCAAGGATACTCTCTGGGAAACGGAGCCTCCCTATGAATGACATCCAAAGTAAGGAATTGATGACGTAAGAGTTCAAGTAACCAGCAATTCCTGGGCAATGGTGTAAAGACACCATGTCCCCTTCCCTCAAAAAGGAGAAAAACAGCTCAGGTAAGTGTACATCCCTCAGCGTAACTTTTCTACACTCTAAAGGTTGGGCCCGATACCCAAACAGCTTTTGTTTTCCCTAGTCTCTCTTCAGCCACCAGATAATGGTTTATAGTGGAAGGCTGAGTTGGTGGTATCTGCAGCTCGTGGTCCTCGCTTGGGAAGCCAGCGCAGCATCCGGGCAAAGGTAGGCAGTAAGTCCAAAGCAGCCTGTGGCCAAGTGCATGTCATAAAAATACAAGGAAAGGTTTGGCTCATTTAAAGTTTTTTCCCCCAGAGAGAATCACCACAGCAAAAATCCCACAGATCCTTAAACGGAGGAGAGTAAAGGCATATACAGCCCTACCTGTGTTGTTCCGTCACCCCCAGGAGCGTGGGTTGTGGGCCCTGTGACCCCGAGATGAGTGGATCCAGGCTTCTCGCCATGAGCTCAGTTTGAATCCTAGGAGTTGATCAAGCAATGCATTCATGAAGCTTTATTTTTCTCTCTAATCAGGTCTGGACTTCAAAGCCTCACACATGAACATCCTTGCCCCTCAGAGCCAGCTGGGGAGTCATTTCTTAAGAGACACCTGTGCCCCTCAGGCACAGCTGGAGGAAAGGGCCCACAGGGTCCCGGGCAGGGGCTTCTGAAACTGGGTGTTGGTGTTGTCAGGGCCCTCGCCCTGCCTTTCCTGGTGGCTCAGACGGTAAAGAATCTGCCTGCAATGCAGGAGACCCAGGTTCAATCCCTGGGAGAAGGAAATAGCAACCCACTCCAGTACTCTTGCCTGGAGAATCCCATGGACAGAGGTGCCTGGTGGGCTACAGTCCATGGGGTTGCAAAGAGTCGGGCACAGCTGAGTGACGAACACTTTCACTTTTCCCCTGCCTTACAAGTGGTAAGTCCTAAACTTGGGAAGCAGGTTGGGAGGCATGTTTAAGGAATGGCAAACTGGAACATTTCAGGGACAGCTGGCAGATACGATTCCAGGCTCTGCCCCAAGGACTAGTTGGCAGCTTCTCAAAGAGGCTGAAAGCCCCACGGCTTACCCAGAATCATTAACAGTCATGACTCGTGGCCCTGGGGAATTTCACTTCCCCCGCTCTGTTTGCAGCCATCTGAGGCTGAATCCAGTAATGTCTCAGCCTCAGGAAGCCTGGGGGCACCCATGTAAACCTCCTGGGAGAAGCTGAACAAGTGTGCGTGGCCCCTGAGGAAGGACCCTCACCTGGGCCTCAGTCTCTGCTCTCCAGGGCAGTCTGTGCCAAGCCAGCAGCCAGGAGAGGACAGCCCCATTCCACAGGGACAACTTAGGCCCAAGTCCTGGGTCAGGCCGTGGCCACTGAGCAGGACTGAAGGGGGAGGTAGGCCCAAACAGGCGGCTTTCATAAACGCTAGATGTCTTTGGTTGGGCAGGTCCTGACCTGGCAGCTTCCCCTCTGTACTGAGGGAAGTCACCATTGGGATCCAGCCTCTATCTCTTGCAAAGCAACACCAGCAATGCACAGGACTGTCACAGTGCAACGCGTGCGAAAGGTGAGTGCCCTGGACGATCCCATGCTCGCTCACAGTCCAGACCACCTGCCCTCCTAACTCCGCTTTCTCCAAGCTGAGTTTTCTTAAATTCCAAACTTGCTTATCAATTTTTAGGATCCTGATGATCCCTCTTTCCTTTCTCGGATGCCCCTGAAAGGCGCCCCCAAGCACAGGAACAAACATAACCCCAGGTGACTGTGAGGCAGTGCAGTGTCCTCTGAGCATCATAGTTTAGGGACGTAGATAGCCCATAGCTGTCTCCATGATCGCCGTTCTAAGCTCGGACCTTCCTCGTAGACCACAGCTCCACAGTCACCTCTCTGTCACTTGACAGAGATAGTCTGGAAACACCTGCCTCTCTCTTCTCTCCTGAAGCAAGTACAGTCATAGACCTGCAGTGTCTTGGTTTCTCTCCAAGTCCTACTGACTTTCGTATGAGATAAAAAGATTAGCTTTAAAATAAGGCCAAGCATGGCTCCCGAGTGTCCTATAAATGAACCCATGAAGTGGACAAAATACAAACTTCTCTCGGGGCAGTCCCAGTGAGAATCAGCATATAAACATTGCTCTTGTTACAATCATTTTACTGAGGTTTTGTGTGTGAGTGTCTATGTGTCTGTTTTGCTAATAAAGCAAATCCGGACTCATCACCCTTCCTGCCGATGCCCCGTACCCTGAGGAATGCCACAGGAACACGTGGGAAGAGGTCAAGAAAGAAAAGAAGCAAAGGGCTTGTGTGATATATGGCCAGTGGCATGGAGCCGGGCCAGAGATTCATCTGGAGCCCACAGGGCTGCAGGTCACAGCCCAGAGAGTCGCTGGCTCCCCACCGCCCGTCTCCAGTTACACTTGGCTCATTTCTTTGGGGAAAAGAGTCCTGAAGATTCCCGGCTCTAAGTGTCTAGAGGAGGCACCCAAAGCCATCTCAGCTGCTTTTCAGCCTTAACTGTTTGTTAGAGACAGGAAGTCAAGAGGCTCTGCCCTCCCTGTCCCTCAAGCTTCCCTTGTCCCAAGCTTGTTACAAATGACTGTACAAAAATAGACGGTGACATCAGACATAGGCTGTCCAAGGACAGGGAACGCCCTGTGCCCACCGCAGTCTCTGGGGGTCTTGGCAGAGAAGCCCAGTGTGCTGAGACACACGAGGGGTCCTTGCTGCTCTCTCAACCCATCCCCAGCGGCTGCTGTTTCTTCCCTGCTAGTTTTTATGTTGTTACAAATATCATGGCAGTAAGAAAAAATTAAAAATGAAGGAAAATACCCTTTAGACGGCATGCCCCCCTCTTCCAAAATTGTGCAGAAAGAGTTCAGACGCAGCTCCCATCTTGCAGGGTGGGGGCGCACACCTCTCCCCGGATCTTTCCCCGGAGAGAGCATGCCGAAGCGACTGGTCCCACTTGCGTTTTCTGTTGGGAAAAACCTACTTTCAAAGTTGTTCGTCACGTAGGTGTGTGTGTGTGGTGGGGGGGTGGTGTCTAGGGCAGGACGGTAGGTTTTTGTTGTCTTGGACATTTTCTTTTTTTTTTTTCAACAGACCTCTCAGCTCGCTCCAAAAATGTCTCTCTCTGACTCTGGGGACTGGGGCCTCGATATTTCAAACAGCTCCTGAGGCGACTGAGAGGATCTTCTGGAAGTTAATATCCTGAGTATCTCAGACAGCTGTTTCTCAATGTTCGCCATCTTGGTGTTCAAGGCCTTGATGTCCTCCTTGAGCTCGTGCTTCACTTCCAGGACGGTAGCCTGCAGCGTCTGCTCGGGGATGGGGTAGAAGGAGTGCTTGACCTCCGCCAAGATGGGGCTCCGGTCCTGGGGGCTTCTGGCCTCGCCCACGTTGTCCAGACGCAGGTCGCTCTTGGTGATGCCGCTGTCGCACGAGTCCGTCTTCTTGAGTGTGGTCTCGCCGGCAGCCTTCGTCCTCTCGGGGAGCGTCTCCATGGACTCGGCCTTGGACACCTTGCTCCAGTCCTCGGCCTTCTCGCAGGCATCCTTGAAGCGGGCCCAGCCCTTGCGCTTGGCGCAGTCGCCCCCGCCGGCCTTGGGGCCCAGGCCCTCGGCCCCGGGCGCCTGCAGCCGGGCGTGGTCCGGCCCCGCAGCGGGGGCGGCGGCGGGGAAGGCCACGGGCGTCGCGGGGCTCTCTCGGACGGTGACGATGCTGGCCTTCACCAGGCCGCGGGGGCTGTGCTCCGTGAGGATGCTGCCCTTCTCCACGTCCAGGTCGTCCAGGTCCCGGCCACCCCTCTCCGCGGCCAGCCTGGCCTCCTTCTGCTGGCGGAACCTCTGGAAGAGCCGCCGGACGGGGTGGTCGGGCGGCAAGATCAGGGGGGCTTCATTCTTCCGCTTCATGCGCTCCTCCTCCTCCCGTTTCACATCACTGATCTTCCGGAACACGATCTGCGGGGAGACACAGTGACAAGCCCTGTTAACCCAGCTGTGGCGCCAGACCACCTGACCTGCCTCCTGAGAAACCTGTATGCAGGTCAAGAAGCAACAGTTAGAACCGGACATGGAACAACGGGCTGGTCCCCAGTTGGGAAAGCAGTACGTCAAGTCTGTATATTGTCACCCTGCTTATTTAACTTATACGCAGAGTACATCATGAGAAACGCTGGGCTGGAAGAAGCACAAGCTGGAGTCAAGATTGCAGGAAGAAATATCAATAACCTCAGATATGCAGATACCACCACCCTTATGGCAGAAAGTGAAGAAGAACTAAAGAGCCTCTTGATGAAAGTGAGAGAGGAGAGTGAAAACGTTGGCTTAAAGCTCAACATTCTGAAAACAAAGATCATGGCATCCGGTCCCATCACTTCATGACAAATAGATGAGGAAACAGTGAGAGACTATTTTCTTGGGCTCCAAAATCACTGCAGATGGTGACTGCAGCCATGAAATTAAAAGACACTTGCTCCTTGGAAGAAAAGCTATAACTAACCTAGACAGCATACTAAAAAGCAGAGACATCACTGCTGACAAAGGTCCGTCTGGTCAAAGCTGTGGTTTTTCTAGCAATCATGCACGGATGTGAGAGTTGGACCATAAAGAAAGCTGAGTGCTGAAGAATTGGTACTTTTAAACTGTGGTGCTGGAGAAGACTCCTGAGAGTCTCTGACTGCAAGGAGATCCAACCAGTCCATCCTAAAGGAGATCAGTCCTGGGTGTTCATTGGAAGGACTGATGTTGAAGCTGAAACTCTAATACTTTGGCCACCTCATGCGAAGAACTGACTCATTGAAAAAGACCCTGATGCTGGGAAAGATTGAAGGCAGGAGGAGAAGGGGACGATAGAGGATGAGAAGGTTGGATGGCATCACCGACTCAATGGACATGGGTTTGAGCAAGCTCCAGGAGACAGTGATGGACAGGTAAGCCTGGTGTTGCAAAGAGTCAGACAGGAATGGGTGACTGAAGAACAGCCCTGATCCAGGCACCAGTGATGGGGTAAGTCTGGATCCTCCCTAGCCAGACAGTCCTGCCAGGCCACAGGAATGCCTGACGTGTCGGGCATGGGAGGCCCATGCTGAATCCTGAACAGTGTAGATGGGGAGACAGGATGCCCCAGGGCAGGGGTGGCTGCTGTGCCTCACTCATCTCTCTGGAGATCCCTCTGAAGGCTCACCGAGCAGTGGAGCGAGGTCTTTAATAGACATTCTGGGAGCTGAACCGAATTGACACCCAACTCTTCAGATTGCAGGGCTTCCTGAGCAGTTGTTTTCAAGTTTGTTTGAGAAAGTAATCCTGCAGGGAGCTGAGGTGAGTCAATACCCTCGACTGCCTCTTCTGAGTTGCATTTCAGGAGGGCCCAGCCCCTTTCAAGCCCCAACCAAACCCAGGGGAGCGGGCCCCCATGACACAGGGAGGGGGGAAGGACAGGCCCGGAGGGAGGTGGACCATCTGGAGTCCTGACAGCACAGAGGATGGGAGTCCAGTGGCTTAAAAGAGCTTACATTGGGGAGTAAAAAGATTTATAAAATGTCAATTCTCAGTGGTTTGAGTAAATATAGAGACTGAGGTATGAATCATAGCAAACTGTGGATAAACCAAAAGAGATTTTGGTTTTAATTGAATTTAGACATACGTCCCAAATCTAAAACACACAGAGAACAGTAGAAAGACAACTCTGCCACTGACCAGCTGTGCGACCTTGGGCAAGTCACGTCCTTCCTTGGCTGGACCAGATCAACAGTTCTCAAATCTAGCTGCACTTCAGAACCACCTGAAGGTGGTGGTGGTCTCTGAGGGAGAATTCCCCATGGCAGGGTCAGAAACTGGCGTTTGCAGTAAGCTCCCAGGTGATTCTGACCCAGGCAGCTGAGGCCAGCTCTGCTGACCAGGCTCTCAGAACCCCAGGGCTGATGACTGGTGAGATCACTCTGCTGTCCTCTGTGTATGCACCTGCTTATGCATGAGTGTGGCCACACACCACCTCTGTGCCCTCCTCCCCTCCTGTGTGATGCTGAGACTGAGCTAGGCGCGGAGTGGGGTCGTGGGAGAGGAGGAGGAATGACCCCGTGAGACCGATGAGCCCCTGGTCCCTGAAGGATGACGGAAAAGCGACGGACTGGCAGGCTTTGCAATCACTTCTGCCACCTTTTTCCTCTGACTGGACAAAAGGCTGGTTTGCTGTCTGGGCTGGAGGACACCAAGCCAAGCAAACATGCTGAGCGCCTACTATATGCAAGGCACATACCCATAACCACTCCATGACAGAGGAGGCCAGGCCTGTTTGCCCACAGCTGGAGTCTATGCTGGCCCTGACTCAAGCCACTTAGAGGGACAGAGTGGCATGGAGCCAGGAGGAAGGCCCACCCAAATGTCCCTAAAGGCCCTGGTGACGCTCTTTTCCTCATAGTTTCCTCAGCCACCAGCCCCCTCCACCAATAGCCCTGCCTGGTTTTATGACAGAGCATAAAGCATGGAGATTAATGAACTTGACCATTTAAGAAACTGAAAATGCAGAAAAACAAGCTGGAGATGAAAAGATATGACAAGGCTTTTTGAAAAGGCTGCTTCTTAACCCCCTCAGGATGGCCATTTCTGTTTCCTGTGGAATCAAATGCTACATTTTTCTCTCAACAGCATCAGGAACATATGGTCCATGCAGCCGCGGAGTCTCAGAGGGTGCAGGGCTCCCAGAGAGACCGAGGCCAGTCCAGGTCAGTAATCACTCCCTGAGCTAAGACTGTGTGCTGCAGGGGCCTGGAGCTAGAAGGGAAAGAAAGCACAGCGCTACCCTTGAGGCAGACTCACAGCTGAAGCACAAGGCGCTGAGTTTCCCGGAGGAGGGTCGGGGGGCACAGGGTGGGTGGAGTCACGTGGAGTGATGGGCAGCATGGACACAAGTTTTGACCCCAGACAGGCCTAGGAGCGTGGTCCTCAAGCTTCAATTCCTTCATCTGTGAAAGCAGATAACACTACTGCTTCCCTGGTGGCTCAGATGTAGAGAGTCTACCTGCAATGCAGGAGACTCGGGTCGGTAAGATCCCCTGGAGAAGGAAATGGCAACCCACTCCAGTATTCTTGCCTGGGAAATCCCATGGACAGAGGAGCCGGGCGGGCTACAGTCCATGGGGGTCACACAGAATCCAACATGACTGAGCAACTGACACTTAGAATCATGAGGATAAAGTTGGATAATAGAAGAGTCTTAAAAAGAGTTCTTGACATTCAGTAGTCGCTGAGTAAATGTATTATGTATCATTCTTTGTGGGGGCAACCCTTGAGATGATTCTAGAAGGATGAGTTGGAATTAGTCAGGAATAAAAGGTGAAAGACTTGGGCAAAGGTGTTCACGTGGGAAACAGCGCATGTACTGATACAAAGGTAGAAAGGCCACCCAACAGAGAGCCATGTCTTTATGGCAGCAGTCCCAGTGGGAGGAGACAACTTCGTTCAATGTTTGATGATGTGCGCTCTCACCATCCTCACAGCAGCCCCAGCAGCCGGGGACAATCATCCTCATTATTTAAATGAAAAAACCAAGCTCAGAAAGGGTAGCTGACCCCCTAAGGGCACTCAGATAGTGGAGCTAAGACACAAACCCTGGCCATCTGAGCCCCCATCTGTACCCATGTTCTGAGTCGTTCAGCTAGGGACGTGCTATGGTTTTAGGGAAAAGGATGATTTTTCTCTCGTATATGTTGATTAACTCCATCCCCGCCCTACCACCTCTCTCCTAGTTTCTCTTACTCTCTGTCCATCAGCAGGTTCTCTAAGAATGCAGGGACAGCACTGCAAAGCAGAGGGGTCTGGCCAAGGGGCAGGGAGAGACTGTGAAGCTGAGGATCTCAAAGAATCTAAGAAGAGGAGGACTCACTAGGTACATTAGAACCTATTAGTGTGGTCCTTGACTTCACGTGAGAGCCAGGCTTGGAGTGGGTGAGGTGAGGAAGAAGACCTGTGAGGACACAGGAGCTGAGTATTTTGGTTACTGGGAAAATCTTGCCTCCCTGGAGAGTGGTGAGGCCACCAGTTACCCTCAGGGCATGGCACCAGGAGTACAGAAGTCCCGGTGGATTTTACCCATGAAGAATCTAGAGACCAGCCCCTCCCATGCACCATCTGCGGTTTCCTCTGGCATCAATCGAGAATGACCCTGTCAGACCCCTTAGTGACATCCCGTGAGGACTGGCATCATCTCAACTCTTTTAAGGGCCTCCACTGACAGAGGATCAGCAAAGTCTGTTGACAGACTAGGCTGGGTCTGTTCATCTGTCTTCAGGAAGGCTCAAACCCAAGAGGAATGAGGATCCCTCCTTCCTAATGCCACCAAGTGAAGGAGATGCACCCCTTGTTTGCACAGAGATGGCACTGTTCTGTCGGTGTCACTGAGGTCATATTTGTCCTTCTCTTTCTCACTTTGTGAACTATAGGCACCAGAAGATACGTCTACCCGAACCTCACCATGTGATGTTGTTTGGGCTTAGCGTCTTGGCAGATGTAATAAGGTAAGAATGTTGAGGGGAGATCACTCTGCATCAGGGTGGGCCCTAAATCCAAGCATGAATGTCCTTCCAAGAGACAGAAAAGAAGACATGAAACAGAGCAAAAGGCCACGTGAAGACAAAGGTAGACATTGGAGTTTTGTATTTAGCTACATCACTTTGGCAACAAAGGTCCGTCTAGTCAAAGCTATGGTTTTTCCAGTAGTCATGTATGGATGTGAGAGTTGGACCATAAAGAAGGCTGAGTGCCGAAAAATTGATGCTTTTGAACTGTGGTGCTGGAGAAGACTCTTGAGAGTCCCTTGGGCAGCATGGAGATCAAGCCAGCCAATCATAAAGGAAATCAACCCGGAATATTCATTGGTAGGACTGATGCTGAAGCTCCAATACTTTGGCCACCCCCAATGTGAAGAGCTGACTCATTGGAAAAGACCCTGATGCTGGGAAAGATTGAGGGCAGGAGGAGAAGGGGCGACAGAGGATGAGATGGTTGGATGGCATTATCGACTCTATGGACATGAGTTTGAGCAAGCTCTAGGAAATAGTGTAGGACAGGGAAGCCTGGCGTGCTACAGTCCATGAGGTCGCAAAGAGTCGGACACAACTGAGCAACAACAATTTAGCTACAAGCCAAGAAATACCAAGGACTGACGACAGCCCCAGCAGCTAGAAGAGGCATGGAATGATTCTCACAGCCTCCAGGAGGAGCCAACCCTACAGACACCTTGGTTTCAGGCTTCCATCCTCCACACAGTGAGAGAATACATTTCTGTTATTTTAAGCCCCCCAGGTTGAGATAATTTGTAGTCACAGCCCTAAGACTTGGTTCCTATACGGCTGCTGCTTATTCCCATCCCCGAAGTGTGGTCCTCCCCCGAAGCCCTGCCCTGTTCTCCCTGTGCTTGGTTTTGCTGCTTCCGTGCCCACCTTACCTTCGTGCAGGGAGAGCCAGCAGAGGTGCTGACAAGACAGGTACAAACGCCCTCCCTGCTGGGACCCTGAGGACACCTCGTGTTCTTTCTAGACTTCACAGTTGTCTTATTGACAAAACTTCTTACTTTTAGCCTCGCTGCAGTGGTGCGATGAAATGACATTTGTGAGAAACCTCTCCGTCCCTTCACAAGCAATGCTGTTTTTCGCTCCAGCCCCAGCTCTAAACCTTCCCACGCAGAGCATGGCTGTATCATTGCCTCGTTGACCCCTCAACTTCCACTCTCCCACCCATCTTTCCTCTGTGTGAGCCAAGTCGCCAGTCAGGCAGGAGGAAATGGGGAGCTGGTGACATGCCTCCCCCATCAGAGATGCTCCAGGATTAAGGCAAGTGGACCAGCGTTCAGCCTCCAACGCTCCCTCAACAATGCCTCCCTCCTGCCTAGGGAAGCACTAATCGTGACCTGTGAAATGAAGTTAACACTACTGTTTCATGATTCCACAGGAAAACTTAAAAGTGGAAGATGCACAGAACTAGGACAAATAATCCTAAAATTTATATGGAACCACAAAAGACCCCAAATTGTCAAAACAATCCTGAGGAAAAAGAACAAAGCTAAAGGTATAACTCTTCCAGCCTTCATTCACACAATGCTGCAAAGTCACAGTAATCATAGTATTGGCATGAAAACCGATATATAGATCAATGGAACAGAATAGACAGCACAGAAAAAAACCCACACACCTACAGTCAATTAATCTACAAAAAGGAGGCAAGAATATACAACAGAGAAAAGACAGACTCTTCAGCAAGTGGTGTTGGGAAAGCTGGACAGCCACCTCTGAATCAATGAAATTAGACCACTCCCTCACATCATATACAAAAATAAACTCAAAAAGGTTTAAAGACCTAAATATAAGACATGATGTCATAAAATTCCTAGAAGAGAACATAGGCAAAACATTCTCAGGGTATAAATTTTAGCAATATTTTCTTAGATAAGTCTCCCAAGGCAAAAGAAATAAAAGCAAAAATAAACAAATGGGACCTAATGAAACTTAAAACCTTTTGCAGATTAAAGGAAACCATCAGCAAAATGAAAAGACAACTTACATAATGGGAGAAAATATTTGCAAATGAGGCAACCGGCAAGGGCATCATCTCACACCTGTCAGAATGGCTTCATCAAAAAGGCTACAAGTAATAAATGCTGGAGAGGGTGTGGGGAAAAAGGGACCCCTCCTACATTGTTAGTGGGAATGGTAAATTGGTGCAATCACTACTGAAAACAGTATGGAGGTTCCTTTGAAAAAAAAAAGTAGAACCACTATATGATCTCATAATCCAACTCCTGAACATATATCCAGAGAAGACCATAATTTGAACAAATACATGCATCCCAGTATCCATAGCAACACCATTTACCGCAGCTAGTACATGGAGACAACCCGAGAGCCCATCAGCAGATGACTGGTTACAAGTATGTGGCATATAATATATACAGTGGAATATTATTCAGCCATAAAAAGGACAAGGTACTGATATTTTCAGCAACATAGATGGACTTGGAGAATATAATATTCAGTGAAGTCAGTCATAAACATCTGATATCATTTGTATGTGGAATCTAAAAATTGAATCTACATACAAAATAAAAGGAGACTCACATAGGAAAGAAACTCATGGTTCCCAACGGGGAAAGGGAGGTGGGTGAGGGCTAAATTAGGAGTTTGGGATAGACACAAACTATTATATATAAAATAGATAAGCAACAGGGTTTACTGTATATAAATTTACTGTTTATATCACAAAGGGCTGGCTATATTCAATATCCTGTAATAAGCAATAATGGAAAATAATCTGAAAAAATATAACAATCACTTTGCGGTACATCTGAAGCTAACACAATCTTGTAAATCAACTGTATTTTTAAAAAAGACGGAAGATGACTTGTGACTTGCAAAAATCAAACCTACTGTATACCTCTGCCTAAATGTTTAGCTCACTCCCTACCACTTCCTTCAACCTATACTCCTGCACAAACCTGCTCACCACAGCTCTGGAAAGTTGGGACCACATTTATCTCCACCCTAAGCATAGTCTTCTGAACATTCTTTTTGCTTCTGACCTCTTTTTGCCTCTGATCTCAGACAGAGGGAAATGGAAAATAGGGATATCTGTCCTGGAAACAGCAGCAAAGGGAACCCTAGGGCGGGGGAGCCAGTGTGGGCACTGAAGGTTGACATTTTTCTTTTTTTCTACTTTAAAAATTTTTGTTTTATTTTATATTGGAGTATAATTGATTTCCTATGTTGTGTTTCAAGTGTACACCACAGTGACTCAATAGGTGTGTGTGTGTATATATATATATTCTTTTTCAAATTCTTTTCCCATGTAGGTTATTACAGAACATTGTGTAGAGTTCGTGCCATACAGTAGGTTGGTTATTTTATATATAGTAGTGTGTACACATTAATCCCATCCTCCTAATTTATCCCTCCCTCTCACCTTTCCCCTTTGGTAACTGTAAGTTTGTTTTCTAAGTCCATTAAGTCTGTATGTTTTGTAAATACGTTCATTTGTATCATTTTTTAACAAATAAGTGATATCATATGTGCTTAGTCGCTCAGTTGCATCCAGCTCTGTGACCCCATGGACTATAGCCCGCCAGGCTCCTCTGTCCATGGGGATTCTCCAGGCAAGAATACTGGAGTGGGTTGCCATGTCCTCCTCCAGGGGATCTTCCCAACCCAGAGATTGAGCCCAGTTCTCCCGCATTGCAGGTGGATTCTTCACCATCTGAGCCACCAGGAAAGCCCTGGTGAAGCCCTGATATCATGTGCTATTTGTCTTTCTATGTCTGACTTATGCAGGTTGACATTTCACCACCACCACTTTACATCTGATCACTCTACCGTGTTTCCGCTCCATTCCTCAGCTGAACCTTCAACACAGATAGCAGCCAGTACCAACCAAAGGACCAGATATCGGGCTAAGCACTTTGCATCAGTAACTCACTCCTCACAACCACCCAGTGACGTGGACACAGAAGTCATTCACCCAGGCAAGTCTGCACCTGATGTACACTGGATATTCTCTGCAGTTTGTGCTTCTTACCACCAAAAGAGGACAATAATTAAGAAAACAGCCACCCATCTTCAGGTTGGTTGCATTCTCTCAATTTTTTCTGGATTAAAGAATCTGATACAAAACACGTTTGTAGAGCTGTAAATTCCACTCTTAAAAATAGTTGCTTTCTACCACAATGGACAAACAATTGAGAATTCTGACAACTTGTATGTTACTGAAGAGTTGGCTGTGACGTGAGTGTCTCTGTCCTTTGTGATCTGTAACACTCATCGCTTCAGCCAGAACCTACCATTCCACGCACAAAGCCCTGGAGCAAATAATTTGATTCAAGCAATTGTCTAGTTTTGAAACATGGTGGTTCTAACAGTTTCACTGGTTTATTCTAGGGTTTGACTCCCCCAATCAATAATTGTCTGTTGCACTGTAAAAATCCCTGTTTCCCATAGTAGGACGCTGACTCTAGAGCCATCAAATGCATGAGCCCAAGGGGTGCCTCCCACTGCTTCAGCAGGGAGCAGCCACTCAGCTGCCAAGGAAACTTGCCAGTCTACACTCCTTGAGAAAGTATCCACTACCGTCCTACTCACATCTGAACTCCAGACAGATGTGAGTCCAGATCTGGTCTATACAGCAAAGTCACTCACATCCTGGAAAAAGGGCGGGTGAGAGGTGGTCTCAGAGACTCTCAGAATGAGGCCCCGTTTCTCAGGATGTTACACTCGGGCACCTGTGCCTTCTCGTGAGCTCTCGGCAGGGCAGCCCCAAGCCAAGCAATGGCCCCCACCTGGAGAGCTAGTTCCGCTCGCCCCTGTCCCTGCAGGGGTGTCTCGGTGATGGGTCAGGATGGGGAGGAACGGGGAGCCCAGTTGGGATCAATCCTATATTCCCCAGAGGGCCGTGCAGAAGCAAGAGTGCCTGCGTGGGTGTGGGGAGCAGGCGGATGGCGCTGGAGATGGGCTCCCCGGAGGGAAAGATAAGTGAGAGGGTTACTGGCTCCCTGAGCTTTTCCTCTGGAGGCCCAAGTCCCCTGACCTGTGGAATATGGGGTACGAGTGTGAGAGGGGTGACTGGAGGGGCTCTTCCATTCTTTGCTGTGCTGCTTTACAGAGGGGTCTCTTCCCAGGAGCTCCACTGCCTTCCTCAGCCAGGGCAGAGCTCTCCCTGCTAAAGTGTGGGTGCCATACCCCAGCTCCAGAGTCACACCAGGCCCCGCCTTGGCCACTGAAAATCAGAGCTGCACCCAGGAGGGAGCAGCCTGGGCTGTGTGGTAAGGTGAGCCCACCTGCCAGCTCAGGCAGCCTTCTCTGCAACACCATCAGATGTTTGAGAGGCCACCCCTCGAGTGTGTTTTCCATTTTCTCACAGAATTCTCTGCCAGCAGTGTACACACAGCCAGCTAACCACGTTATGAGTCAGACCCTAGCCATAGCTAGCTGAGAGACGAGCCGATCCCCTTTCCTCTCTGAGCCTGGGTTTCCTTGCTTGGAAGCTGAGAATGCTAATGCTTGCTTTGGCCCCCAGGCAGCACTGGCATAAGGGAGACTACTGTATACACGAGCGACATCACAATTACTCCCACGTGACCTCCCAGCAGGCTTCCCTGGTGGCTCAGTGAAAAAGAATCCACCTGCAACGCAGGAGATGCAGGTTCTATCCCTGGGTCGGGAAGATCCCCTGAAGAAAGAAATGGCAACTCGCTCCAGTATTCTTGCCTGGGAAATCCCATGGACAGAGGAGCCTGGTGGGCTACACAGTCCATGGGGTCACAAGAGTTGACTTAGTAACTCAACAACAACAACAACAAACCTCCCACTCCTTAATCATTCCTTAAGCATCTGTGAGCTTTGCCCCAGGGGTCAGAAGAACCTTGCTATTTATGCAAAAAGCGCAAAGGGCAGCATGGTTTAAGGAGAGACTGGGGGACAGGGTTGGGCAACTGAAGGAAGGGAGGCCAGGGAGGAAGCTGTGATTCTAGCTAATAACAGATATGGAGGCAGTGACCCAGGAACGCAGAAGGCACAGGTAAAATACAACCTGGCATGCCTCTAGACACACACGCCAGATCATGATATTAGAGAAATGGACACGATCTGAAAACTGAGCTTCAACCTGGAACCTCATCTGTGCCAGGTTCCCAAGGAGCATTTGCAGTATTGTGGGCGTCCCTTAGAAACACACATACCAACTTTTCTGCTGACTCCCACGGTAGGAAGCTGTAGGGAACCACCTGAATGCCAGGAGGCTGCCCTTAGCCCTTCCACAGGCAGTTCTAGTAGCCTGTCTATGCGTCCACTCCCAAGGGCCCCCCCTCTGGCCCCCTGGCCGTCCACAGGGAGGGACACAGTGGCCCCATTCTTAGAAAAAATCATTATAGGAAATCTTGGGGAGATCAGTCTTTAACCTCTTCTCCCTTTTCATAAAGCTCCATCCTGAAGCTAATATCCCAACTGTGAGACTCAGAGCTCCCTCGCTTTGATGGTACATTGTGGGAGGAAGCCTAGAGTCACTGCCCCTCTCCAGCAGTGGTGACTGACCAGGAGAGGGATGGAATCCCCTGTCATCTTTTTAAAAATATCTATGAGAAATGGACAAATTCTTAGACACATACAATCTTCAAAGACTGGCTCATGAAGAAATATAATCTGAATAGACTGATTATTAGTAAGGAGACCAAATCAGTGATCAACAAATTCACAACAAACAAAAGTCCAGAACCAAATGACTTCACAGGTGAATTCTACAGATGTTCAAAGAAGATTAAATATCTATCCTTCTCAAACATCTCCAGAAAGTTTTACTAGGTCATCATTACACTGATAACCAAAAATCAGAGAAGGATACCACACAACAGGAGAGTTACAGGCCAACATCCCTAATGAACATACATACAAAAATCCTCAACAAAATATTCACACACTGAATTCAATAGTACATTAAAAGGATCATATACCATGGTCAAAGATGCAAAGGATGGTTAAACATCCACAAATGAATCAGTGTGATATACAACATTAAAATGAAAAGTAAAACTCAGATGATTATCTCAATAGATGCAGAAAAAGCATTTTGAAAAACTCAATATCCATTTATGATAAAAACTCTCAGCAAAGTTTTATACATGGAACATACTACCACATAATAAAGGCCATATATGACAAGCCCACAGCTAACACTACTCAAAAGTGAAAATCTGGAAGCTTTTCCCTTAAGACCAGAAAGAAGACAAGGATGCCCAATTTTGCCATCTCTATTCAACATAGCATTGGAAGCCATAACCAGAGCAGTTAGGGAGGATTAAAAAAGGCATCCACACTAGAAAAGAAAAGGTAAAACTGTCACTGTGTGGATAACATGGTTTTATATCTAAAAAACCCTAGTTCAGTTCAGTCACTCAGTCGTGTCCAACCCTTTGCGACCCCATGGACCGCAGCACACCAGGCCTCCCTGTCCATCACCAACTCCCACAGTTTACTCAAACTCATGTTCATCAAGTTGGTGATGCCAACCAACCATCTCATCCTCTGTCGTCCCCTTCTCCTCCTGCCCTCAATCTTTCCCAGCATCAGGGTCTTTTCAGATGAGTCAGTTCTTCACATCAGGTGGCCAAAGTATTGGAGTTTCAGCTTCAGCATCAGTCTTTCCAATGAATATTCAGGACTGATCTCCTTGCAGTCCAAGGGACTCTCAAGAGTCTTCTCCAACACCACAGGTCAAAAGCATCAATTCTTTGGCACTCAGCTTTCTTTATAGTCCAACTCTCACATCCATACATGACTACTAGAAAAACCCTAAGTACTTCATAAAAAAACTGTTAGAATAATAAATTCAGTATAGCTGCAGGGTACAAAATCAACATATAAAAATCTGTTGTGTTTTTGGGACTGCCCTGGTGATCTGGTGGTTAAGACTCCATGCTTCTAATACAGGGGACATGGGTTTGATCCCTCGCTGGTCAGGGAACTAAGATTCTCACATACTGCATGGTGTGGCCAAAAAAAAAACTCAGTTGTGCTTTAATATACTAAAAATGAACTGCCATAAAGAGATATTAAGGAAATAATCTCCTTTACAATTACAGCAAAAAGAATAAAATGCCTAGGAATAAATTTAACCAAAAAGATGAAAGACCTTACACTGAAAACTGTAAGACATTAATGAAAGAAATTGAAGAAGACACAAAGAAATGGAAAGATACACAATCATCATGGATTAGGAAGAACTGTAAAAATGTCCACGTTACCCAAAGCTATCTACCCGAAAATTCGAGTGACATTTTTCACAGACATAGAACAAAAAATCCTGAAATTTATATGAAACCACAGAAGATCTCAAATAACCAAAGCAATCTTGAGAAAGAACAATATGGAAGCATCATGCTTCCTGATTTCAAACTATATTACAAAGCTATGGTTAAAAAAATACAGAGTATTAGCATAAAAAGAGGTGCATAGATCAATGGAAAAGAATATAGAGCCCAGAAATAAACACACACGTATGACTGACTAAAAGATGACAAAGGAGGCAGGAACACACAGGGGGAAAGGAGAACTTCGCCAGTAAATGGTATTAATATCACCTCACGCCAGTCAGAATGGCCATCATCAAAAAATCGACAAATGATAAATGCTGGAGAGGATGTAGAGAAAAGGGAACCCTCTTGCACTGTTGGTGGGAATGCAAATTAATACAGCCACTATGGAGAACAGTATGTAGATTCCTTAAAAAACTAAGAATAAAACTATATATGACCCAGCAATCCCAGTATTGGGCATGCCCTGCGAAAAACCACAATTCAAAACAACACATGTACCCCAGTGTTCATTGCAGCACCATTTACATGGAAGCAACCTAGATGTCCATCAACAGATGAATGAATAAAGCAGTTGCAGTACATATATGCAGCCATAAAAAGGAACACATTTGAGTCAATTCTAGTGAGGTGGATGAACCTAGAGCCTGTTACACAGAGTAAGGTAAGTCAGAAAAACAAATATCATATATTAATGCTATATATGGAACCTAGAAAAAAATGGTACTGATGAATTTATTTGCAGTGGAGGAATGAAGATGCAGATGTAGAGAATTTGTGGACACAATGGGGGAAGGACAGGGTAGGACAAATTGAGAAAGTAACATTGACATATATACACTACCCTGTGTAAAACAGATAGCTAGTGGGAAGCTGGTATATAACAGAGGGAGCCCAGCCTGGCACTCTGTGATGACTCAGAGGGGTGAGATAGGGGGTGAGACAGAGGTTCAAGAGGGAGGGGGGATATATATTATACACACACACATATACATGTGACTGATTCACATTGTTGTACAGCAAAAACCTACACAACATTTTAAGGTAATTATCCTCCAATTAAAAATAAATAAATGGTGTTAGGAAAACTGGACAGCCACATGCAAAAGAGTGAAAGTGGACCACTATGTTACACCATACACACAAATTAATTCAAAATGAATTAAACGCATGAATGTAAGACCAGAAATCATGAAACTCCTAGAAAACACAGGCGGTAAGCTCCTTGACATCGCACTCAGTAATATTTTTTGGATCTGACTCTCAAGGCAATGGCCACAAAAGCAAAAATAACAAATGGGACTACATCAAACTAAAAAGCTTCTGCACAACAAAAGGAACAATCAACAAAATAAAGAGACAGTCTGAATGGGAGAAGATATTTGCAAATTATATATCCAATAAGGGGTTAGTATCCAAGACATGTAAAGAACTCATTTAACTTGATAACAACAAAACAACCCAATTAAAAAATAGGCAGAGGACTTGAATAGACATTTTTTCTAAAGAAGACATACAGATGGCCAAGATGCACATGGGAAGATGCTCAACACTGCTAATCATTAGAGCTGCATATCAAAGATACCACCTGACACCTATCAGAATGGCTATTCTAAAAAAGACAAGAAATAACATGTGTTGAGCAGGATGTGGAGAAAAGGGAATCCTTGTGCTCCATTGGTGGGAATGTAAATTGCTGCAGCCACTACTGAAAACAATATGGAGACTCCTTGAAAAATTAAACAGAGCTACCATATGACCTAACAATTCCATTTCTGGGTGTTTATCCAAAGAAAATGAAGATGCTAATTTGAAAAGATATATGCACACTAGTGTTCACAGTTCATAGCAGCATTACATACAATAACCAAGATACGGAAGCACCCTAAGTATCCACTGATGGATGAATGCATAAATAAGACGTGGGACACACTCACACACAATGGAATACTACTCAGTCATTAAAAAAACAATGAAATCTTGCCATTTTTCAACAACATGGTTGGACCTTGAGGGTATTATGCTAAATGAAATAAGTCAGAGAGAGGAAAACAAATACTGTATGATTTTACTTACATGTGGAATCTGAAAAACAAGACAAATGAACAATCACGATAAAACTCACAGAAAAGAGAACAGATTTCTGGTTTCCAAGGGGACAATATTGGCGAGTGGGGGAAATAGGTTAACGGGATACAGATGCTAAGTTACAAAATAAATTAGTCATGGGGATATAATGTACATCATGGTGACTATAGTCAATAATATTATATTGCAAATTTGAAAGTTGCTGTCATCACACACCAGAAATGTCTGTAACTTTGTATGTTGACAGATGGTAACTAGACTTATTTTCACAATGTGTACACATGTCAAATAATTATGTTGTACAGCTGAAACTAATGGGATATTGTATGTCAATTATACTTCAATTTAAAAAAGATAATTCTACTCAGTAATCTATGGGCTTTATTTAGTACCATCCCTGTATAAATCCCAATGGTGCTTTTAGACAAAGTAATGTACCCTAAAATTCATATGTATTCTCAAGGCATTCTGAATAGCCAAAACTATCTTGAAAAAGGAAAACAAAGTTGGAGGTCTCATGGGTGCACGCATGCTAAGTCTCTTCAGTGATATCTGACTCTGTGTGACCCCATGGACTGTAGTCCGCCAGGCTCTTCTTTCCAGTGGGATTCTCCAGGCAAGAATACTGGAGTGGGCTGCCATGCATCTTCCCAACCCAGGGATAGAACCCATGTCTCTTATGTCTCCTGCATTGGTAGGTGAGTTCTTTAGCACTAACATCACCTGGGAAGCCCTGGAGGTCTCATACTTCTAGTATAAAATCTTACTTACAGTGCTACAGCAATCAGAATAGTGTGGCACTGGCAGAAGGTCAGATTTATAGGACTACAAGAATAGAGAATCCGGAAATAAACCCTCATCTACACAGTTAATTATTTTTGACATGCCTGCCAATGCAGGAGATGTAAGAGACACGGGTTTGATCCCTGGGTCAGGAATATCCCCTGGAGGAGGGCATGGCAACCCACTCCAGTATTCTTGCCCGGAGAATCCCATGGACAGAGGATCCTGGCGGGTTATGGTCCATAGAGTTGCAAAGAGTTGAACACGACTGAATTAATTGAATAGTTAATTATTTTTGACAATCCTAGGAAGGACAGTCTTCATCAAATGATGCTCAGAGAAGTGGATATCCATATGCAAAACAATGAAGTCGAACCCCTTCCTTACACTGCATACAAAAATTAACTCATAGAAGGTCACTGATCTAAATATAAGAGGTAAAGCCATAAAATTGTTTGAATTTTATGTTAGGAGAAAACATATGAAAAAATGTTCACAATATTGATTTGGCAATGATTTCTTAGCCATGAAACTGAAAGCATATGGAATAGAAGAAAAATATAGGTAAATTAGACTTCATCAAAATTAAATACTTTTGTGCTTCAAAGGATACAGTTGAGAGAATGAAAACAGAATTCACAGAATAGGAGAAAATACTCCTAAGTCACATATCTGATAAGGATTTAATATCCAGAATATATAAAGAATTGCTGTCACTCAGCAAGAAAATGCAAGCCACCCAATTAAAAAAGAAGCAAATGACTTAGCTATTTCTCAAAACATACAAATGGCCATGAGCATATGAAAAGGTATTTAACAACATACAACATATGTCATGGGAAAAGCAAATGAAAATCATAATGAGATACCGCCTCATATCCTTTAGGATGTGCTCTGCTGTACTTAGTTGCTCAGTCATGTCTGACTCTTTGCAACCCCATGAGCGGTAACCCACCGGGCTCCTCTGTTCATGGGAATTCTCCAGGCAAGAATACTGGAGTGGGTTGCCATGCCCTCCTCCAGGGGATTTTCCCAACCCAGGGATCGAACCCAAGTCTCCCGCATTGCAGGTGGATTCTTTACTGTCTGAGACACCAGGGAAGCCCAAGAATACTGGAGTGGGTTGCCATCCCTTCTCCAGGGAATCTTCCTGAACCACGGTCTCCTGTGTTTCAGGCAGATCTTTACCAGCTGAGCCATGAGGGAAGCCCCTCCTTTAGGATCATTATTAACTTAAAAAACAGAAAGTAACTCGTTTTAACAAAGATGTGGAGAGACTCAAACTCTCATACATTGCTGCATCCTCTTTGGGTAACCATTCATCAGTTCCTCAAAAAGCTAACACAGAATTACTATGTAATCCAGCAGTTCCACTCCCTGATATTAATATAAACCAAGAAGGACTGAAAGCAAGCACTTGAACAGCTACACCAGTACTCAAATGCAGTATTATTCACTGTAGCCAAAAGGTGGAAATGACCCAAATATCAATCAACAAATTAATGGATAAACAAAATGTGATATATGCATAAAATGGAATGCTATTCAATCATTACAAAGAATGAAGTTCTGATCCTTCTAAAACATGGCTGAACCATGACGACACTATGCTAAGTGAGATTAGCTGGACACAAAAAGACAGACATCATATAATTCCACTTATAAGAAGTACCTATCATAAATAAATTCATAGAGACAAAAAGTAGATTAGAGGCTACCAGGGCTGTGGGGAATGGGAGTTATTGCTTAATGGTTATTGCGTTTCTGTTTGGAATAATGAAAAATAATGGAAATAGATAATAGTAATTATTGAATGTACATATAATTAATGGCACTGAATTATGCACTTAAAAAAATGAAAGATGCCCAGCAAAAGAAACAATAAACAAAATGAAAAGACAGCCCACAGATGGGGAGAAAATATTTGCAAGTGATGTGACCAACAAGGGATTAGTCTCCAAAATCTACAAACAGCTCATGAAGCACAACATCATCAAAACAAACAACCCAGTCGAAAAATAGGCAGAAGACCTAAACAGACATTTCTCCACAGGAAGACAATACAGATGGCCAAGAAGCACATGAAGAAATGTTTAATATCACTAATTATCCGAGAAATACAAATCAAAATTATACCGAGATATCACCTCACTCTTGTCAAAATGGCTATTGTCAAAAAAAAAACCACAAACAGTAAATGCTGGAGAAGGTGCGGAGAGAAGGGAACCCTTCTACACTGTTGGTGGGAATGTACATTGGTACACCCACTATGGAGAACAATATGGAAGTTCCTTAAAGACTAAAAATAGAGCTATCATATGACCCTGCAGTCCCACTCCTGAGCAATGTCTGCAGAAAAACATGGTCTGAAAGGATACAGGCACCCCAGTGTTCACTGCAGCACTGTTCACAATTGCCAAGACATGGAAGCAACATAAATGTCCACGGACAGAGGAATGGATAAAGAAGATGTGATACATACACACAATGGGATATTACTCAGTCATCAAAAAGAATGCAGTCATGCCATTTGCAGCAACACGGATGGACCTAGAGATTGTCATACTGAGTGAAGTAAGTCAGACAGAAAAGCGGACACATCTTATGACATCCCTTATATACCAAATCTAAAAAGACATGATACAAATAAACTTGTTTACAAAACAGAAACAGACTCACAGACTTAGAGAGAAGGAACTCATGGTTACTGGAGTGAAGGATGGGGTGAGGGATAGTTAGGGAGTTTGGGATGGACAGGTACACTCTGCTCTATTTAAACTAGGTGGCCAACAAGGGCCTACTGTTTAGCACAGGGAACTCTGCTCAGTGTTATGTGCTAGTCTGGATGGAGGGGAGTTTGGGGGAGAATGGATACATGCACATTTATGACTGAGTCCCTTTGCTGTCTACCTGAAGCTATCACAACACTGTCAATCGGCTGTACTCCAAAATAAAAAGTTTTTTAAAAAATGAAAGAACAAATGTCTACGCATCCCACCCCCACCTTGAATCCCACCTCTCTTTGAGAACCAGCGCCCTAGCCTAGAGATCAAGACATAGCAGTGCGAAACAGAGCAAGACTGCTCTAGGCACACATTTTACATCCTTGTTGAGAGGTCATACACATGTACATATTTACACACATATACTCAGGAGACAGGATACCCCTGCTCAGTGCCTATATACCAGCTGCACACACATAGCCCCTCACCCTCCCTGGCTACACCAGTCCTCTGACCCTCTGAGCTTGCCACCTGGGCACCAGGCATCACTATCCCCACTTCCCAGTCCCGAGTTCCATCCTGGGCAGAGGCCTGGGGAGCTGGATCTGGAGACAAAAATAGGTCTGCTGGTGATTTCTGTCTGCACTGCCCGAGCCCTCAGCCTGCAGGGTGTGTGCAGGTGGGGAGAAGAGTCACACCCCATCCCCCAGGTAGGGAGGAACTCTTAGCTGGGGGTCTGCAGCTGTAGGTACCCTAGCATGCACTCCATCCTACAGGTGGAACGGGGCCTGGGTCATCTAGCCCCTTCTTCTGATGTCAGGCCCCAGTGAATCACCCCTGGAGCTGGGCCGCCCCAACCTCGACCCCAGACCCTGGCAGAAGAGCAGCCCGGGGCCTTCCATGCTCAGGACTTCGTTTCTTAGGCTTCTCCTGAGTTCCTCGTGCTGCTTTTAAACCTCATGTTCTGTCTTACAGAGAGATGACACCCCCCACACCCAAACCTCATTCCACAAGGAAATAGCTCTGATCAGCCATTCAAAAAAGCCTTTGCTGAGTATGTGAGATGGTCGGACCCACCTTTAAAGAAAGCAGAGAGAGCCTTCCCCTTGGGAGCTGATGGTCCAGGGGCTTTCCTGGCCTGAGCGGATCTGAGGCGGCTGCATTTTACAGGGAGAATGAGAAAGAGTGGGAAGGGGGTTAGGGGCTTCTCCCTGTGGTCCTGGAGACAGATGAGACCCTGTGTGTCTACCCTACTCCCATGATCCAGAGCAGCCCACTTGACTCTCCTCCCCAACTGAGCACCCCCAAGACACGCTCCGCCCCAGAGCTCTGGAGACAAGTCCTGGGGTGACTCCTCCTCTGACGTCCAAGCACCAGGCGTGTAGCATCCTTCCTTGGAGGTCTGGCACCAGCTGCATGAAGCACCCCCTCCAGAAACTGGGCCCCTCTCTGGCCTCCCAGGATTTGACAGTGCCACATTTTCCTGTCCCCATCTCTGGGAAGGGGAGCGCTGTTTCTAGCTGTTAATCTTTGAGCATCTTTGACATTTCGTTTTTGCTCTTTCACCAATTTCCTCATTCAAATCCTCTCAAAAAAATGAGTGCAGTTTCAAAAACAACAAACAAAAAACCTAACTATATGCTGCTTTCAAGAGATGTATTTTGAATATAATGACGTTACATAAAGATGAAAAGGATGGAAAGAGATATACTGTGTAAACAATAAAGTTGATGTGGTAATAGTAACATTGGATGAAAAGATGTTAAAGCAAGCAGTATTGAATCCATGGACAGAGGAGCCTGGCAGGCTACAGTCCATGGGGTCGCATGACTTAGCAACTAAACCACCACCATTATCAAAGATAAATATTATATCCTTAGCAAAAAAGAAAAGAAAAAAACTTAGTGTCATTTTAATTTCTGTTTTCCTGATTGAACCATCATTGATGGGGGTAAGGGGGGGCCCTGAAGGGAGGAAGTTTAAGTTGAAACCTCACCACATATGAGACAGAGGAACTTGAACCCCTACCTGGTGACCCACAGCCTCTGTTTTATTCACCCCAGGCTGCCAGTGGGGCTGGGGCAGGGACCCTGGGTAATATCACATTTGTCAGTGTCCTTGGCACTTTCGTTTCTCTCTCTGGAGCCTGTGAGGGCGAAAGTCAAGGCCTTGACTCTCTCCTGGTTCTCTTGACTACAAGACTGAGGGTCACCTCCCTCCCTCAGCTCTCAGTCTATCCTCGTCATTGAGAGAATCTGCTCTTTCTAAAGCTTCCGGGGAACAGTGTGCAGCGAGACCTGTGTGGGGAAGGCAGAGGCAGATTTTTACCCAAGTCTGTCTTTGGAGGAACCATCCCTTGGCCAGCTGTGTCTTTGGGTGAAGATGTGTGATTCACAGCCTTCTACTGAGCCAAGCCCAGTGCTAAGTCTTCATATGCTTTATCTTAACTTTCACCCACAAGCCATGAAGCTGGAACTATTATCAGCCCTCTTTCAAAGGTGAGGGGCTCGGCCTCAGAGAGGGTTGAGTCCTCTGCTGACACTCTGCTCAGTCAGTCTGCAAACCCAGGACCAGAGCCCAAACTCGGTCGCCGGAGCTGGGATCCCTGCAGATTCCAGAGTGCAGGCGCCTTGGGGAGGACAGAGGTTCATGCTCCTCTGCTCTGTAACATAGGCTGGGACGGTCTCCAGAGAGCTGAGCATCTGGGGGGCTGGCAGGACTTTCCTGGTAAACTGAACACAAGAAATACGGCAGGATACCCACTTGCACCAGGCTTTGAGCATGTTCTGGGCTAAGCACCTAACCCTAACCCCTGAGGATTAATGAGGTCACGATAAAGGAGGACCAATGTCAATTACCCAGACCCAGTACTGCCTGCTGCACTGGGACCCTGCTCCAGCCCTGGGGGCTGAGAAGTCAGTTCAGCCCTCAGGAGTGTCCCTCTGCCTCTCCATAAGGCCCTTTAGCCTAATGCAGACATAGCTTGTGTTTATTTTAATCCTAGAGGACTTCTCATTCCTTGGGAGCAAATGCAATCATTTGTCTCCTAAACTGCACATTCGCACAAAATTAGAGAACGCACGCAGGTGCTGCAGCCACTCACTGCCACGGGGCGGGGGGGGGGGGGTGCCCTCCTTCCAGCCCACAGATCTGTGCTGAGCTCAGGGACCAGCTTCTCGCTAAAGAGGCCTGGCCACACAACTTGCTAAATGCCATCTTTTCCAAGGACCTTCATCTTGCTCCCATCCGCCACACTACCGCACCGGGCAAGGCTGTTCCCAGTAGAGTAATCCCCATCCAGGCATCTGGGGAAGTGACGTTTTAATTTTCAAGAAGCAGCTAATTAGGGAGCTTGTGGGGCATGTCAAGCAGTGATATCATTTCCATATCCTTTCCTCTGCATTTTCTTTCACATGATATCATTACAAGCCCATGGTGCATGGATAGTTGGCAGACTGTATTTCTCTCCTCCTTTCGATATCCAGATGGCAGAAGCTGGTCCTGAATCCCACGCAGGGTAGGAAGGCTGGTTTGTTGGGCTGCAGAATCCGGCCTCCAGTTCCTTCGGTTTCTCAACATTTCTCTGATGAAACTTTCACTGTAGGGACAACTTTCAGCGTTTGAGCTGACCCAGAAGCTGACTGTCTGGACAATTTGTCATTCCCATCTCACGTCTATATCAGCCCACAGACTTGAAGCAAGGATGCCTGCGGTCTTCTTGGCTTTCCTTGGGGAGGGTGGTTGGGGGTGGAGTGTAAGTGCTGCAAACTGGCCCCACTTTGCTGTGACCACCCGGGGCTGGTGCCTCCCACAGCTTAGCCTGTGGGAAATCTCCCGCGAGCAAGAAAGGGGCCACGGGGTCTGGAGGAAGCGGGGGAAGTGAGTCTGGAGGATGCCTGCTACCTCTTAGGGGGATCTGGGCACGCGAGATGGATAGAGGCCCGAAGAGAGGGACAGACAGAACAGAACATAGCAAGAGAGGGAGAGAAGAGAAAGAGGGGAGGCCTTTGCAGAAGAACCTCGCAGAGAGGATCAAAGAAGAAACAGCTGGAGAAAAGGCAGAGAAGAGAAAGCACTGAGGCATCAAGATGGCAGAGAAATGAGCCTTCATGTAGCCAGTCCATGGAAGTGGAGAGGCAGGAGCTGCACCCCCAGAGGGGACCCAGAATCATTTGATAATGACAGCGGCCATCAGCCGCTGCACCCTCCCTGTGTATCAGCTGTGGGTCTAACACTTTGCATACATGATTTCAATGAATCTGAGCAACCGTACTCTCAGGGGAAGCACACTGACCTAAACCGCCCCCAACTGGCCAGGCACCACAGTAACCATTTGCGTGAGTTATTTTAGGACAGGAGGTCCTGGCAGGGAAGATGGAACTAATAAGCCACCACCAACCCGAAGAGTTCGGGAAAGGTCAAAAGGAGACGCCAGGTGTCCTTCCACCTCCCAGAATCCTCCACGCTGGTATCCATCTTGGCTGACCAATGCGTGCACCACCAGGAAGCACCCTGAGTCAGAAGGATTGGCCAGAGACAACCTGGAAACTAACTCCGTCACCATAAAACCCGAGACTGCAAGTCATGTGACAGAGCAGTTCTCCTGGGTTCCCTTACCCTCCTGTTCTCCACTTTGACGCCCCTTCCCAATAAAGGCTCTTGCTTTGTCCGCACATGTGTCTCCTCAGACAACTCATTTCTGAGTGTTAGATAAGAGTCCACTCTTGGGCCCTGGAAGGGTCTCCCTTCCTGCAACAGTATGCGGTAGCTGCTAATATCATCCCACTATACAGATGAGGAAGCTGAGGCTGAGAGAGGGTACACAGTGAGTGAGGGGCAAGCTCAGGCTTGTCTGACCCTTGAGGCTGTGGGCTGTAGCATCTGCCAGTCTTCCAGCTTGAGCCCTCTCCACGAGGCAGTCAGCTTGCTCTGTCCTCCTTGATTCTCACTGAGAGTAGAAAACACCTTTATTTGAAAATGGGACTCACTTTCCTTCTTGTCAGTCTCACCCCTAGCCTGCTGTGTAACAAATCAATGTAGGTAAGCTTGAGTCTTGTCAACAAAAAAATATTGATTGTCATATCAGCAAACAAAGATGGTGCAGTCGTCAACCATTACAGCTGCCCCCACGGTGAGCCCTGACGGAACTCAGGACAAGAAAGCACAGGACACTGGCCCAGAGAGCTGAGGTACAGATCAAAGGGATGATTTCAACAAGCCTAGACTCTTGCATCTTCCCATACATGTATATAGAAAAGAGCTAAATTCATTAATTTAAGATGTCTGATTTTCTTTAATTAACAGTAATCTTTTGATACCGAGTCTTTGTTGCAAAAACTCCTCTATTACCCTGACTCTTGCTTTGCCTCTTTGGAGCAGTCCCTGAGAGCTATCTGAGCTGCATTCCAGGTTTAAGTCCTCAGTTTTGTCTGCAGAATAAAACACCACTCTCAACTTTTTGGTTGTGCGTTTTTTTTTCAATCAAGAATCTCCAGGCCAGAGCTCTACCTGTGCTTTCTGGACCCTCTTCTCCCCAAAGCATGTCTCTCTGCCATTTTTATACTCAGTATAAAGAGAACAACATGCTTCTTGGGGTGGGCATGTGTATTAAAGGAGATCTAAAGGGGCTTCCCCAGTGGCTCAGTGGTGAAGAACTCGCCTGCAAGGCAGGAGTTGCAAGAGACATAGGTTCAATCCCTGGGTTGGGAAGATCCCCTGGAGGAGGGCATGGCAACCCACTCCAGTATTCTGGCCTGGAGAATCTCATGGACAGAGGAGCCTGGCAGGCTATAGTCCATGGGGTTGCAAAGAGTCAGACACGACTAAAGCAACTTAGTGCACACGCGATGTATACACAGCACTCCTGTGCGCAGCGAGTGCAGCTCCCACCCCAGGATGCCCTGGATTTGGACGTGTAATAGTCCATTCTTAGGCTAAACCTGTCATCTAGGGCTTGTGCTCCTGGTTTCTCATTTTGCTGTAAACAGTCCCGCCCCCACCAGAGCAGAAGGGTGCAGGTCTGCAGCTAAGATGAGCCACAGGAATCCGGGAGCCAGACAGGGGGTTCATGTTCAGAGATGGGGCTCCAGGGCGGCTGTGCAGAGGGTACCCCCATCAGCAGACAGCCCTATGAGAGATGGGGCCCACCACTCTGCCATTGCCAAGACCTCCAGTCACTGACGCCCCAGTGTCGGCTTAAGGAGGCAACGCCTGGACAGGGAGAGGTGCCCTGGACCAGGGCAGACGCCACAACGCAATCTCCCTGGGTCAAGGGTCAGGGAAGTTTCTGGTGCCACCTGAGAACACGTCTCAGCGACAGGGGCCCTTCCTGCCCGCTGCTGGGAAGTCCAAGGGAAGGGAGGGGTGAGGAGCAGAACGATAGAAGTCTTGATTTCCTGGCCATTTCAATGTTTAGATTATCATCCTCCTTTCTAATAACAACCGCTAAACCTCAAAGATTAGAGTCCTCAGACCCCGACACGGCCTTTCCGCCAGACTCACTCCCATTCCCCCTCTTTTGTTTCCCAGTGGCCGGGGCTCCTCTGATAACAAAGGCAGAGGAGGCGGAGAGCAACGCTGGAGTCAGAGGGACTGCAGGAGGTCACCTGGCCCTGTCCTTCAGCTTCCGGCCAGGGACCTTCTAAACGAAACCATTCAGTGCAAGCGGCCACCATGCCTGGCATCATTAACAATAGGACGACTGACATTTGTTCCCTGTTTCTGGCCGACAGAAAGCTGGCACACACAACGTCTCCTCGGGGATCACAGTGGCCCTGCAGGGTATGTGGGGCAAGTATTCTGACTTTGTATAGATGAGGACACAGGCTGGGAGAAGCAAGGCCCCTACCTCTTCCAATCCTAAACACTACTTTTGTTCTTGAAGGGCCACAGAGTTGAGTCTGTATTTAATCATCCAACGACCAATTATACATACACACACACACAGTTTTGCCTGCTTTTATTTAAATCCAGTTCCACTTGCTCATTCCTTCTCAGACCTGGAGAGCAACTGGTCACGGCCCTTTCCTCCTATGCACATGCTGCAAAGTCGAGGAGAGTAAATGATTCAAGAAGCCTCCTCCTTGCCAGGCTGCAAACTCAAGCTCTCCTTCCCCGCCCCCTGTGAGCAGAAGTCTGTGGGGGCTGGAAGTAGGTCGGGAGGGGCTTCATCTGGGTTCTCCCGGGTGGGAGTGAGGGGAGTGGGGGAGGACGAATGGGGGGGGCAGCGCCTGGTCTGGAGATGGGGATTTATCTCATCCGCGTTGAGAATTTTGGAGGGAGCCGCAGACCTTACCATCCCCCCCCTCTGCCTCCCGGCCAGGTGGAGGGTGCCTGTCGAAAAGGGCCTGGAATAAGCAAGGCCTGCCAGCCTCTCCATGGAAGGAAGCTGACAGCTCAGGCCCTCGGTGAAAACACACTGCCTTCGAAGTCTTCTGATCTGAACTCTCCTGCGGCTGGCACACTCTTGCCCAGCTGAGGAGCTGACAGAGCTGGCAGAGAATTACAGGCCTCTCAAGTCTCTCTTCCCCGGGGGTTTAACCTTCATCCTGAGGAATGCATGGAGGTCGCAGGGCAGACAGAGAAAACGAACTTCTTGGGCCGTGTGGGTTTTGGTTCACCAAGCAGCATCCATCAGAGGGACAGTGACGGTCTCAGGGCTGGCATATGGGAGCTGGAAAGCCAAGCTCTCGTCCCACTTAAGTCACAGGTGCTCCTGGGGACCCCTGGCCCAGACACAGAGTCCATTTGGCTGCAATTTCCATAACAACAACAACAAGGCTAAAATCCTCTGATCTGATGGCTCTGAAGGTTTAAGAGAAGGAGAGGGATCAGAGGACAGAACTCAGGACTCTCAACTCCAGGGCCTGGTCGTCTCTCCCTTCCTTGGTGGTCCTCCCCTGGGGATCCCCTGCCCCTGTAGTTCTGAGTCAGGACTCTCTTGCCAGCCCACACTCACGCCCTTAAGATTACCCCCCCCCCCAACATCCTCCCTCCCAGGCTACACTGCATCTCTCCTAATCACAATTCCAGTCTGTCCTTATGCCATGCCAATCCCTAAACGATGCTCCTCCCACAATATTCATAATCAGCAGCAGCAATATTGAAGGCTTACTGAGAAACAGGTGATGTGCTATTTACTCTTTGCATATTGTATTTTATTTAATCCTTTCAACAACGCTAAGGAAGGTTCTATCACTAGCCTTGTTTTACAGATGAAGAAACTGAGACTTGACGAGGTTAAGTGCAACAGATTCATATCCAGAGAACTGGGCCCAGTTCCTGTCTTTTTGTCAATTAATTCTACTCGTCATTGTCACTGCTTTCATTCATCCTGAAATCTCCTCTGTTCCAGGAAGCCTTCTGTAGGAAAGGAAGAGGAGATGCCTCTTCCAGACTCATTCAGCCTTTGCTGCTATCAGCTTCATGAAGTTCAGACACCACTGGTCACAGCCAGGACAGTATCAGGTGGAGAACATTCCCCAGAGGGCAAGATGTCACCTGTCCTTACTCAAAGTCACGGATATATTGAGGGAATATAAACAAAGCAAACAGCCTTTAGTATTTGCCTGAGCAAAGCGCCATGTAGACAAAGTAAAATTTATCATAAGGTAAGCAAAATGTTTGAAAGTCAAATAAAAATGACCTTTGCTTTAGCGCCTACTTGGGATTTGTGAGCCATGGCTGGTGACTCAGAACGTGGGTGTTTGGTGCCTAATGATCTAATTAGAACCACAAACTGTCAGGACTGGAAAGAACCTCACATATCACTTTGTTCAACTTCTCTGTGTCATAGATGAAGAAACTGAGACTCAGATCCAGAGACCTGGACCCCAGGTGAGGTGGAGGGGTTTCCTCCGGGTCCTGTAGCCAGGAAATAGCAGCCTGAACTGGAGACCAGTCAGCTCTCCCAAGTCTCAGACCATCCCTGCTATCATGAAAGCAGAAGGCAACAAGAGTGCTTACTAATGACACGTGCTAAGCCTAGTGGCTAATTCTCACCACACTACCCAGGTGGTGCTGTTGTTTCCATTTCACAGATGAGAAGACTGAGGCTCAAGGACATAGCAGCACTAATAGAAGAGTCTGAGCTTGGGTTGGGGTGGGGGTCCCTGATGGGTGCTTCCTGCTCTCCCTCTATTACCTCCCATTTGATGAGTAGTCCTTGGAGGGAAACCTATGACAAATCTAGACAACATATTACAAAGCACAGACATCACTTTGCCATCAAAGGTCCATATAGTCAAAGCTATGGTTTTTCCAGTAGTCATGCACAGATGTGAGAGTCAGATCATAAAGGCTGAGTGCCAAAGAATCGATGTTTTCAAACTGTGGTGTTGGAGAAGACTCTTGCGAGTCCCTTGGATAGAAAGATCAAACCTGCCAATCCTAAAGGAAATCAACCCTGAATATTCATTGGAAGGACTGATGATGAAGCTCCAATACTTTGGCCACCTCTTGTGAAGAGCCGACTCACTGGAAAAGACCCTGATGCCGGGAAAGATTAAAGGCAAAAGGAGAAGGGGACAATAGAGGATCTGATGGTTAGATAGCATCACCGACTCAATGGACATAAGTTTGAGAAAATTCCAGGAGATAGTGGAGGACAGGAGCCTGGAGTGCTGCTGTCCATGCGGTCGCGAAGAGTTGGACAAGACTTAGCTACTGAACAACAACAGCTAAACTCAAGTGATGTCAGAACCACAGAGAAGGTTGGGTGTGAGGCAGATAGGATAGTCTCTGCTCTCTGGGAATTCAAGGTCATGGAGAACAGCAGATGTTGGGGGAGAGGGAAGGGAGTACGTGCAGGGACGGATACCAGAAGATACCGAGGTTCACTTTCCATTATACACTGTTGATGGACCAACATCCCAGAGGAGTCTGGGAGGTGCAGGCAAGGGCAGAGGGGGCAGGAGGGGATGCCAGGCAATCAGTGGCCAAGCAGGGCCCCCACCCCAGCTCCAAAGTGAGGTGTCCATCCCTGTGCTCCCCGGACTCAGAAGCAAAAGACCTTAACCTCCACCAGGCATGCAGAGAGTCAGCTCATAATGAGGTGGTGGGCATCACCCTGGCTTGTCCCAGGCTCTGCTCCCAAAGAGAGCATTACATCAAGAACTGTTCAAGGAGAGGGACAGCACAAGCAATTACTGGCAGTAAAACCCAAGCCCAGCTCTGTTCCACTCCCACTGGCTGTGTTTTACATGGTCAGCGAAGTGGCCGCCCAATCAGAGTTCTTGGCAGAGATCTCAGGTGTGAGGGATCAGCCAGGAAGCCACCAGCCATGCAGGGAAAACTTATCGTCTTCTCCAGGCAACTGGGTTCATGCCTGGACCTGGGGTCGGGCTGTGCACTCTAGACGCAGCCTGTGCACACAAGCATCTTCTAATAAACCTCTCCATGCAAACAAAGGTGAAAACTCCTACAGCCTGGCCATTCTTTCCCCTTCGGAACCTACAAAAGGGCAATCAATGCATCTGGTCCTGGAGACAGAATAAATAAAAGCGGCCTTCCCTGTGGTCCCTGCAAATGTCAGATGAATCCGTTCAAGCAGTCACACTTTTCACAGTTGCCGACGAGGCCTTCCTTTTGGCCTTCCCCCTGTTCTGGAAGTGCAGGCGGGCTGTGGTACAGGTATGTGACTGGGGCACACAGTGCAGACACATGGACACAGCACAACGCCTGGGGCAGCATCACGTGTGTTCGCTACGGCCCTTACTCTCCAGGCAAAGAAGGACTCCCATGCCAAGTGCCCCCATCCACCCCACTCCAGTTCATGCTGCCTTCAGACTGGACTGTGCTCTCCTTCCCTCAAGCCCGTTTCCACTGGTTCAGATCTAACCCCTGCAGCAAAGGCCTGAGGAAAATGCCACTGCCTCCAGGAAGTACTCAACTCTTCTCTGAACACAGCCCCATTTCCACTCTTCTCTAATTATAAACAACACTTTCCACCCTGAATTAGCCTTCTGTGTAAATATCCATGTTCCTCCACTAATTCATCAGCTCCTCAGAGCAGAGTGCATGGCTGATTCACCTCAGCATCCGCCACTGGGCTGAGCACAATCCCGGGCCCCGGCAGGAGCTCAGCAACTGTCTCTTGAATGAATGAACACAACATTCTTACACGGATGCACACAAGAGTGTGTGAGAGTAGCAGGAAGTTTTTCCGGTTACCCTCGCCTATTTCACTCATCCTGTTCACTCTGTTTAAAAAAAATTTCTTTTTCCAATGAAGCATTGACTTTCATTTCAAATTTGTGCAGTGAGTTACTACTCACTCGTTGGCATCAGCCAAAAAAAAAAAGTTGTTGTCTGGGAATCAAGTAGACACTGCCTCTCGAGACTTGAAAAGTCAGCATCTGCTCCCTCAGAAGGACTAAATGGTCAACTTTGGTTCTCTGAGGAAAGAGCCAGGACTCTTGAGAGGATGCTGTAGCTGTTGTTCAGTAGCTCAGTCGTGTGCGACTCTTTGCAGCCCCATACTGCAGCACACCAGGCTTCCCTGTCTTTCACCATCTCTCAGAGATTGTGCAAACTTATGCCCACTGACGTCATCCAATCCTCTTATCCTCTGTTGTCCCCTTCTACTCTTGCATCAGTCTTTCCCAGCATCCGGGTCTTTTCCAGTGAGTTGGCTCTTCTCATCATGTGGACAAAGTATTGGAGCTTTAGCATCAGCGCTTCCAATGAATATTCAAAACTGATTTCCTTTAGGATTGACTGGTTTGATTTCCTTGCAGTGCAAGGGACTCTCCAGAGTCTTCTGCAGCACCACAATTAGAAAGCATCCATTCTTCATCACTCAGCCTTCTTTATGGTCCAACTCTCACACTCGTATATGACTATTGGCAAAACCACAGCTTTGATTATATGGACCTTGTTGGCAAAGTGATGTCTCTGCTTTTTAATATGTGGTCTAGATTTGTCATAGCTTTCCTTCCAAGGAGCAAGTGTCTTTGGAAAAGACCAGGGGGTACTGACAGCCAAGAAAAGGGATTTCCCAACCAGTGGAGTTCTACAGAGGTGAGCTCTGCATGCACAGTGATGGGGAGATAGGTAGGAAGGCACTGGACCTTCTGTGAGTTCCCAAGAGTCTGACACTGAGACCACATTAGCCTGAAGCCAACAGAGGCTGCAGAGCTCTGCCCTTGCCTACAGTGAGGCACAGTGCAGAGGTCTCCACACCCCGAAGCACCCAGAGCACACATCACATGTGAGGACCCACAAAGTTTCCTCCACCTACAGGAAATGTCACTGTCTAGGAGTCCTGAGCCTCTAAAGTAAGATATATCCTTTCTGTTCAGTTCAGCCCCTCAGTCATGTCCGACTTTTTGCGACCCTGTGGACTGCAGCACACCAGGCCTCCCTGTCCATCACCAACTCCCGGAGCTTGCTCAAACTCATGTTCATTGAGTCAGTGATGCCATCCAACCATCTCATCCTCTGCCATCCCCTTCTCCTCCTGTATTCGATCTTTCCTAGCATCAGGGTCTTTTCCAATGAGTCAGTTTTCTTCACATCAGGTGGCCATTTATTGGAGTTTCAGCTTCAGCATCAATCCTTCCAGTGAATATTCAGGACTGATTTCCTTCAGGATTGACTGGTTGGATCTCCTTGCTAGTCAAGGGACTCTCAAGAGGCTTCTCCAACACCACAGTTCAAAAAGTTCAGCACTCAGCTTTCTTTATGGTCCAACTCTCACATCCATACATGACTCTTGGAAAAACCATAGCTTTGACTAGATGGATATTTGTTGGAAAAGTAATGTCTCTGCTTTTTAATATGCTGTCTAGGTTAGTCATAGCTTTTCTTCCAAGGAGCAAATGTCTTTTAATTTCATGGTTGCAGTCACCATCTGCAGTGATTTTGGAGCCTAAGAATAGAAAGTCTCTCACTGTTTTCATTGTTTCCCCATCTATTCGCCATGAAGTGATGGGACCGGATGCCACGCTCTTAGTTTTCTGAATGCTGAGTTTTGCTGTGCCTGGATGTTTAATGAAAGAGTAATCATCCGTAGATCTTCCATTGACATAGTTACAGTTGATAGACAGCTTTCATATTTACAAGAGTCACAAATTAACCCTTTGAACTTGCTGACCACTCCGATTAGACAGAGTTCCTTTACTCCTGCAGGCTTACTGGACTTCACCGAGGGGAAGGGCCCTCTCCCTTATTCCTGCCTGCACTCACCCATTCGGGCACAGCACTGAGGCTGCAGGCTGAAACAAGCAGGGATTTGAATGGGATCAGGCTGTTTTGTGTGAAGGTTTCCTGCAAAGCCAGAACATTTGGTCTTGTTGCAACATTCAGATTCCCAATCCCAAAATGAAAAGTCTAGGCTTGGTTACTTTACCAGTCTCCAAACTCCTCCTACCAGCATAAGTCTCATTTCCTTGGAAGGAAGGACAAGGCCTGGGCAGGGTGGAGGGTGGGATCTGTGTTTGAGACCCTAGATCAGAGGTTATAGTACCTGGGAGGGGTCTGTGGACTAAGGGTACCCTAGTTCCTCTCTTTCTTTTGCAAATGGGGAGACAGCTATAAATAACTCAAGATGATGCATTCCAAGAGATAGCATTAACCACCCATGTTTTTAAGTCCTAACACGTCAAGGTAGTAGATTCAAGTTCTAGGTTCTCATTTGACTCAAATCCCCCAAACCCCACTTCAGTGTGTGGCCATGACCCCACACAGCCAGGTCACAAGTGTGCAGGCAGCTGGATAAGAAAGTGGGAGACCATTATGGGTTGAACTTAGTCCTCCAAAATGCATCTGTTCAAGTCCTAAGGTCCAGCACCTCACAATGGAAGTGGAAGTAGTGTCATTGCGGATGTGATCAGTTAAGATGAGGTTGTACTGGAGGAGGTTGTACCTCCAATCCAGTATGACAGCTGCCCTGATAAAAAGGGAAAACCTGGACATAGAGATAGACACGCACACAGGGAGGATGCCCTGTGAAGATCACGGTGACACAGCAGAAGCCAAGGAATGCCAAAGAATTCCACAAACCACAGGAAGCTAGGGGACAGGCCTGGAGCAGACACTCCCTGGGTATGCTTAGTCGCAGTGTCCAACTCTGTGCGACCCCATGGACCGTAGCCCGCCAGGCTCCTCTGTCCATGGGATTCTCCAGGCAAGAATACCGGAGTGGGTTGCCATTTCCTTCTCCAGGGGACCTTCCCGACCCAGGGATCGAACTCCTGCATCGGTGGGCGGATTCTTCACCCTCTGAGCCACCAGGGAAGCTGGAGCAGACGCTCCCTCTCAGTACTCAAAAGGAACCATCCTGCTGATACCTTAATCTCAGACTTCAAATCCTTGAGACTGTGCAACAATAAATGCTTGTTGTTTAATTTTTATTTTTCTGACCGTGCCACGCAGCATGTGAGATCTTAGTTCCCCAACCAGGGATCGAACCCACACCACCTGAAGTGGAAACGTGGAGTCTTAACCACTGGACCATCAGGGAAGTCCCCAATAAACGCCTGCTCTTTAAGCCACCCTGTCTGTGGTACTTTGTCATGGCAGCTTTAGCAAATTAACAGAGTTTTAAGACAGACCACTGGTGATGATGGTGACATCATGAAGCTAAGGTAACCAAGGATCAGAGCCACGATTCTATTAGTTCAGAATATAGACATAGAGATAGAAATATACACACATACATTAAGGAAGCTAGAGATGGATGGATGGATGGATGGATGGATCAATCCAACAGCTGTACAGGCCCTCCCCAGCCTAGTAGCTCTCCCACATGGGACTGGAGAGAGACTGCACAACTGTTTGGGGAGGCATCCCACAGGGAGAAAGTGGACTCTATGCTGCACAGTCACTGTGTCAGTTAATCCTCCTGAACACCTTGTGGTATAAATATGCTCATCCTCATTTTATAGAAGATGAAGCTCAGATTGGTTATGGCTTCTGCCTAACAAAACAAGGCTAGTAAGCGGTAAGGCTGGGATTCACTCTCAGCTCAGCCTGGCCTCCAACACAGGCTCGTTTGTCACGCCTGCTGCTTTGCACAAACCCTGCCCTCACAGATCCTGTGTTAAAACAAGGGAGCTCAACAGAGTCGGCCAGGGATCCAGAGTGCTCGGGACAGGGAAGGCTGTATCTCTACTCCCTGTAATCCAGGCCAGTCCACCCTCACTCCTGCAGCAGTTGAGGATGAGCACAGTCATCACGAGGCCCTTGCCCTCTGCTCCAGGAGTCCAACCTGCTTCCCTTCAAAGTGCCAGCCCATCTGGCCCCTCCTGGATTCTGCTCTTCTGTAGAGGCACTATCTCTGTCTCTTCTCTGGGCCCAGAGGCTCCCTTTATTTTGGAAGCTCCAGTTCCTGGCCCATGGAGGTCACCCCTGGTCTACTTCTAGCCAAGCCAGCTAGCCCTAATCCCTCCAAGTGGGAGGGTAAGGAGGTCAGACACTATGGGTGATACAAATGCCATCATACTTGCAAGTCAGAAATCTTGCTGGGCCATCACACTGGAGTTGCTGCCTGGGCCTCTGCTACAATGTATATAAATCTTTAAATCTTGGGGAGCTGGAGGTGGCCTCTTCAGGGCCCAGGCCTGGCTCCCCATTGTCTCCCCAGACTGCACTCCCATTCTCAGGAGAGTGTATTTGTAAGGCGTATTTGCTTTAGTCCTAGCCCTGGCTCATATCTCACCTGGCCCTTTCTATGCTGCTTTTCCTAGCAATCATGTCAGGCTTCCAGTAGCCTCTGAGATGCCTTATATGCTGTTCCTTCAGCCCGAGTTGCCTTTCTTTCCCCTCTTGAATTTCCCAGCCCCTACCTTCAGGTTCTAGTTCAGATGTCATCTCCTCTGGACTCAGAGTTGGGCTGGGTGTCTCTCTCTTATGCCTCTTTATCATCCAACAGTACTCATCGGAGCACTCCTGAAGCTCTGCGGTCACTTACTGGTCTGAAGTCCTTGCCAGCTTGTGATTGGGACAGGCCGGGCCTTTGCCTGCCTTGCTTACACAGTGTCCCCTCAGCCCATGAAGAGCACAGACAAGCACAAAGTGGCCACACAAAAAAAAGCTCTACCATTCAAATCATTCAACTTCTGTCTCTAGGATCCAAGAAAGGAGCACGGCTATGCTACTGCAACCACGAGCAAGGTGCATCCAAACTACAACGCACGAATACAAACAGAACTTCTGTGAGCTACATGTAGAACCAAGGCCAGGGTGGTCCTCAGTGAAAACTTTGATGGGTTTGCACATCAAATCAACACCTTCTCAGGGGCTGCTTCCTTTATACTTGAAAGCAGAAGTCTGATGGGCTAAGAGCTTAGAGAGAGAATGGAAAGAGAGGGCCCAAACCTCTCACAGCAGAAATGGGGAGGAAAGGTTGGGGGAGAGAGAGAGAGAGAGTGTGTCTTCCTGCTCTTTCTATATCTGTTTGACCTGGAATCTGTCCTTTGCCATATGGCGAGGGAATCCTCGCTGCAAGACCTACTTTGACTTGCCATCTTCCCAGCTGCCTTGGCTATCCATTCTCCCAAAACAGTACTGCAGGAAGCAGGAGGTGATGCCCAGACTGGATGCTGCTGCCATAAATAATTCAGCTTCCATTGTTTTTTTCTTTTTTTTTTTTCAGAAGACTCATCTTTGCTTTCCTGAAGCATTTGCTCCAAATGCCTGAGGCCCCCGTTCTTCTGTCTTAAGTTCACTAAAGGTTCTGAAAGCCGCGTATGCACACGAACAGGAATCTGTATGTCCTTCAATTTTAGCCTGTGAGCCCTGCACCTCAGTGCCAAGGCCTTGTAGAAACTGTGAACAGTCTCCTCCCTCTGCACCCCAACCACAGAACAGGTGGCCTCCCTTCTGCCTGGCTACCCCGACACCTGTTCAGAGAGCTCATACATCCTTCTCATCCCACCTTCTCCCTCAGGAGGAGTGCTCTTATGTAGGCAGTAATCTTTTACTTAGATTTGCTCCCATGTTGGCCAATTTATTGAAAAACCCTCTCCCTAACTCAGTTCAAAACCAACAGATTCGTAGGTGCATTTTTAGATGTGTAAAACACACGATAAATGATAACATTAGCAAGAAAATGAGGACAGAAGGGAAACAAAGGTAGCAAATGAGATAAAGCGAAAGCTGACCACAAGGTTATAAGATGCCATCAGTCTAGTTCTGAGTCTCCTAGAGGCCAAAGCAAAGATGGCAATAGGACCAGGCACAAGTTTGGAAGTTCCCAGCCCTTGTCACAAAGAGGTCAGCAAGGTCCCAGATCATACTTTCAGCACTAAAAATGCAGTTGTGATCTGGCCTTGGGGAAGGCAGTCCATTCTCTCTTTCGTCCATAAACATTAAATGAACATCTTCTAACTGCCAAGTCTGTAGACTCTGAGGGTAAAATACATATCAAGATGTGTTCCCTTCCCCATCTCCTTAGAGAAATGAATTTTCCTGCCCAATTACCCTTGGTTTTGTGGGTTTTGCCCAGAGGTGTGGGGGTTAGGGAAGTGGTTTTGGGGAAAGAACAGATTTTCTGTCTTAGCTTTTCTCAGACTGCAATGTCTGGTCCTTCATCCTCTGTCCAGAGAACTCCTTCATGGCCCAGATGCCACCTCCTCCAGGAAGCCTTCCTATGTATTTCCAAGCTAAATTAATTGTTTCCACATCTCGTAACAATTGCTTAAACATATTAGCACTTATTCATTTTTCCTTTTGCATTGACTTTTCAGCTCTTCCCTCTGGCCTGTCTTATCCTTGTATCTATTTTGAGGACACAGCCCAGGGCCAGACCCATAAGCAATAATCAATATACACCTACTTGTGTTGCCTTAAAGATAATCTATTTTCATGAAGTGGAAAGTTCAGAGGTCAAACACACAGAAATTAACTTCATTCAGGATCAAGGTGGCTCTGCCTGGTGCTAGCAGGAATTCAGCAGCAAGAAAGCAGACCTGTGTGCTGGGAGCCTCAGTGATGATTCTCCCACCACTCAGGGGGGCCACTTCCCATGATTGTTCTAAACTAAAGGGTGTGAATACTGATAACTTTCTCCAAGCTACAGACCAATAAGCTGCCTGCAGTGCTCCCACTGTGAGAAGGGAAGAGGCTGTCTTGTGTGGGGTGTGGTGGGGAGGCACAGATGTCACAGAAGGAGCTCTGGGCTGTGGAATCGCACGTGAACTGTGATGCAGCAGCTCTGTGCAATGACCAATGGCTGTGTGTGCCTAGGGCCCATCACTAAACCTCTCTGAACCTCAGTTTCTCATCTGTCAGCAAGAAGAGTAAAATTTACCTCATGGAACATTAAGACAAACATTATAAGGTAGATGGAAGGGGTTTAAATGAAACCTGGTTTGGGATAGGTGCTTTTTAAACATTTTCCTCTGTCCTTTTTTTTTTTTTTGTCTTTACCTAGGGTTTGGGGCCTCTGGCAATGGCACCCCACTCCAGTACTCTCGCCTGGAAAATCCCATGGACGGAGGAGCCTGGTAGGCTGCAGTCCATGGGGCTGTGAAGAGTCCAACATGATGAAGCGACTTCACTTTTCCCTTTCATGCATTGGAGAAGGAAATGGCAACCCACTCCAGTGTTCTTGCCTGGAGAATCCCAGGGACGGCGGAGCCTGGTGGGCTGCCGTCTATGGGGTCGCACAGAGTCGGACACGACTGAAGCGATTTAGCAGTAGCAGCAGCAGCTACTTACTTACCACATGACTTTAGGCAAATTTTTCAACCCCAAACTGAGTGAACTTATCAGCTGAATGGGCTCCTGAGGACTGAACGTGATGATACATGCAATGAGTTTGTTGCATTGCACAAGGGGTCAAAATCACATGTTTACCATAGGGGTCAATAGACATGCATACCCTAATTCATGAATTATGGTCCTAATTCATCCATTCACCCGAATATGTAGCCCTCTGGCTCCAGTGTGCTGGACTATATTCTGGAGACACCATGAGGATCACCACACTGTCCTGTCCTCAAAGAGGATGTGGTCTCTCTCCTTTCTGCCTTCATCTTTTGTGCATTCCAGCTTCTCTCTAGGCCGTTTGTCTGTCTAGGTGTCCCTTCTCTGGAGCAAACAACCCAGGAGGTAGGAAACAAACGCAAGTACTTGACTCAGGCAGTGCCGCGTGTGGCTGATGCATGCTCCCACTTGCCCCAGCATTGGTCTAAGAGGAGACCCTTGGAATGTCCTGGGGTGCACGCTGTCTCCTCAGACAAAGGACTGGTTCCCCAAGGCATGATCCATGGTGATGTCTGACCAGCACAGACTTCTTATTGGAGGCTTGCGTTGGTCCTGGAAGGAGGGCATGGAGCAGCCAGACCTCAGAGAAGGAAGGCTTGGGATCAAGTCCATGGGGAAGATCTGCTTTCATGGGGAGGCTGGACAGCAGCAAAGACTGGTAATGACTCAGGGAATGTTCTAGAATAGAAACCCCCAGCTCCTCTCTATTAGATGCCAAGACAGGCCTCCACCCACTCTAACAGGCTCAGGACCATTTCTGGAAGAACAGATACACTGCCTGCACCTGCTGACTCAGGCCCAGGCACTGAGCATGCCTCTGGCCACTCCCTGCCTGTGGACCATGAGGGATGCAGAGCCCAGTTTTCTTTTGCTGAGCCGCAACTGTCAACAGCCAGATTTACACAACTCACAATGTAAATCTTAATAGCATTAGTTGGGCTTGTTTCAACTTTGCATCACTAATCTCTCATAGCAACCTCCCCAGGATTTTGCATCATAATCACTAGGGCGTAATTTTCCTATAAAGAGCTAATTGTTACAGACAGTCACGAGTCACTGTAATTTTTCAGGGCTGAGAAGAAAAAAAGGGGCTCAAAGTTCTAATCCAACATCAGCAACAATAATCATAAAACCAGCCCATGTGGGGCCTGGAGGAGAAACGCAGTCTGAGGTATGTAGTCAAACAACACAGCTGTTATTCTGGAGGGGGGTGGTGCTGGGATTGGGGTCTTCCTATCATCAGCACAGATTCCTAGAGCCAGGCGGCAGGACAGATCTTCAGACAAATTCAGGAGATGATCCAAGGGGCCTGCTGTCTTGGTCTTAGGGCTCCAAAGGGAAGCAGGTCTTGGGACAATGGGACATCTGTTTTCTAAGCGCTCCCATCCCTGCTCAAAGACATTCTATTTGCATTGCTTGGATGGGTCTTGGTTTAAGAAAGTGTGTGACACACACACAAAAAACTTCAGATTTTTTTCTGGAAACCCCCAACAACTCTATGCTATTATTGAAGGATCTACCTTGAAGAATGATTTGCTACAGGGTTCCTCTAACAGTGGGGTCTCCCTTACAGGCATTTAAGATGGAATTTGACTTCTGAAATTCAACTTGTATGGAATTCTATCTTCCCCAACATGTCTACTACATTCACCGAGGTCTCCATTCCTTATCTCTGGGCATTTATGTGCTCCAAGTCCTGCCATCCAACCAGACTCCCTGAGGGCTCCTGTTTTCCCCATTCCAGCTATGGAGATCACTGTGCGTACATGCTCAATCATGTCTGACTCTTTGCAACCTCGTGGACTGTAGCCTGCCAGGCTCCTCTGTCCATGGAATTTTCCAGGCAAGAATACTGGAGGGGGTTATCATTTCCTCCTCCAAATCTTCCTGACCGGGATTGAACCCCTATCTCCTGCATTGGCAGTTGGATTCTTTACCACTGTGCCACCTGGGAAGCCCTGGAGATCATTAGAGGCTCTAAGAGTAGGTGCCAGCACACAGTTGATTGACCAACTTAGAATAACAGAAAGGGTGAGTTTACATTTTGGGTTTGCATATTCTCTTCTATTTGACCACACACTGACTCATTTATAAATTGCTTTACAACTGGCTCCTCTTTGCTTTCCAGAGAGCCTCTGGGATTAGGTGAGACACTCTTCTCATAGGCCCAGCTTTAATTCAACAGGCATTCCCCAGAAGATTTTGAAGGGCCACGCCCTCAGCTAGGTCTGAGATGAGAGAGGGGAGGTTTAATTGCAGACCTGGGGACTGAATGCTTTGACTGGGGGGTCACAACTAGAGCTGGGCCACGTAGGGGATGTGATGGGATTCATCAGTGAGACTCTCATGGGCCAGGATATGAATGCACTTCAGTCTCCAGACTGCCCTCAGCAGGTCCCTGCTGCTTCCTCCCCTCAGGGACTCAGTTTTTCACAGGTGAGACAGGTCCCACCTTAGGCTGAGGCTGGCTGTACCTATCCCTCCCTCAGGGGCCTCACTGCACTCCTGGGTGGCCCTCAGCCTGTGGGGAGGCCCCGGTCCACACTGGGAACCCCCTTCTCTTTCAGAGTTCATTGGAGAATCCAGTTGCTGGGTGGGGAAGTAACATTGCAAAATATGTATTTCCAGTTCCACCTTGCCCCTTTCCCGTCCGGAAGGCCAGACTCTTAGGGAATGGATTTACATCTCCCTCACAGCTGTGCTCCCCAACAGACGTGAGCCACAGATGTGAGTCACACGTGTGAGTTCTCTAGAACTACATTAAAAAAGTAACTTTATATATTGTATGTATAAAATATATACAGCTGGGAGAGTGGGGAGGTACAAACTATCGGGTGTAAGAAAGGCTCAAGGATGCATTGTACAACATGAGGAATGTAGCCAATACTTTTGTAATAACTCTAAATGGAAAGTAATCTTCAGAAATTGTATAAAAATGAAAAAAATTAAAAACAAATTTAAAAAAGAATAAGGGAGAAATCTAAAAGAGTGGATATATGTATATACATAACTGATTCACTTTGCTATACAGCCGCTGAAACTAACACGACATTGTAAAGCAATGTACACTCCAATTAAATTTAATACAATGAATAAGGGAGAATAAAAACAATTGAAACTAAACAAAAAATAGCAGTTTTAGTTATATGGTATTTAACTTTGTATGTCCAAAATATGATCATTTCAACATGCAGTCGACATTAAACAAACTATTAATGAGACATGTGTTACTCTTTTTCACAGTCTTCAAAATCTATTGTATTCTTTTTTTTTAAGCTATTTATTTTTTAATTGAAGGATAATTGCTTTACAGAATTTTGTTGTTATCTCTCAAACCTCTACATGAATCAGCCATAGGTATACATATATCCTCTCCCTTTTGACCCTCCCTCCCATCTCCCTCCCCATCCCACCCCTCTAGGTTGATACAGAGCTCTGTTTGAGTTTCCTGAGCCATACAACAAATTCCCGTTGGCTGTCTGTTTTACATATGGTAATGTAAGTTTCCATGTTACTCTCTCCATACATCTCATCCTCTCCCCCTATCTCCCCATGTCCATAAGTCTATTCTCTATGTCTGTTTCTCCATTGCTGCCCTGTAAATAAATTCATCAGTACCATATTTCTAGATTCCGTATATATGTGTTAGAATACGATATTTATCTTTCTCTTTCTGACTTACTTCACTCGTATAATAGGCTCTAGGTTCATCTACCTCATTAGAACTGACTCAAATGCATTCCTTTTTATGGCTGAGTAATAGTCCATTGTGTATATGTGCCACAACTTCTTTATCCATTCTTCTGTTGATGGACATCTAGGTTGCTTCCATGTTCTAGTTATTGTAAATAGTGCTGCAAAGAACAATGGGATACATGTGTCTTTTTCAGTTTTGGTTTCCTCTGGGTAATACACCTAGGAGTGGGATTGCTGGGTCATATGTGGTTTTATTCCTAGTTTTTTAAGGAATCTCCATACCGTCTTCCATAGTGGCTGTATCAATTTACATTCCCACCAACAGTGCAAGAGCATTCCCTTTTCTCCACACCCTCTCCATCATAAATTGTTTGTAGACTTTTTGATGATGGCCATTCTGACAGGTGTGAGGTGATATCTCGTTGTAGTTTTGATTTGCATTTCTCTAATAATGAGCGATGTTGAGCATCTTTTCATGTTTGTTAGCCAGCTGTATGCCTTCTTTGGAGAAATGTCTGTTTAGGTCTCTTTCCCACTTTTTGATTGGGTGGTTTGTTTTTCTGGCATTGAGTTGTATGAGCTGCTTGTATATTTTGGAAATGAATCCTTTGTCAGTTGTTTCATTTGCTATCATTTTCTCCCATTCTGAGGGTTGTCTTTTCAGCTTGCTTATAGTTTCCTTTGCTATGCAAAAGCTTTTAAGTTTAATCAGGTCCCACTTGTTTACTTTTGTTTTTATTTCCATTACTCTAGGAGGTGGGTCATAGAGGATCTTGCTTTGATTTATGTCATTGAGTGTTTTGCCTATGCTTTCCTCTAAGGGTTTTATAGTTTCTGGTCTTACATTTAGGTCTTTAATCCATTTTGAGTTTATCTTTGTGTATGGTGTTAGGAAGTGTTCTAATTTCATTCTTTTACATGTAGCTGTCCAGTTTTCCCTGCACCATTTATTGAAGAGGCTGTCTTTGCCCCATCGTATATTCTTGCCTTTGTCAAAAATAAGGTACCTGTAGGTATATGGATTTATTTCTGGGCTTTCTGTCTTGTTCCATTGGTCTATATTTGTGTTTTTGTGCCAGTACCATACTGTCTTGATGACTGTAGCTTTGTGGTATAACCTGAAGTCAGGAAGCTTGATTCCTCCATTTTTTCTGTCTCAAGAGTACTTTGGTTATTTGGGGTCTTTTGTGTTTCCATATGAATTGTGAAATTTTTTGTTCTAGTTCTGTGAAAGATGCCGTTGGTAATATGATAGGGATCACATTGAATCTGTAGATTGTGTTTGGTAGCACAGTCATTTTCACAATATTGATTCTTCCTAACCAGGAACATGGAATATCTCTCCATCTGTTTATGTCATCTTTGATTTCTTTCATCAGTGTCTTATAATTTTCTGTGTACAGTTCTTTTGTCTCCTCAGGTAAGTTTATTCCTAGATGTTTTATTCTTTTTGTTGCAATGGTGAATGGGATTGATTCCTTAATTTCTCTTTCTGATTTTTCACTGTTAGTATATAGAAATGCAAGTGATTTCTGTGTATTGATTTTGTATCCTTCAACTTTGCTAAATTCACTGATTAGCTCTGGTAGTTTTCTGATAATAGCTTTAGGGTTTTCTATGTACAGGATCATGTCATCTGCAAACATTGATAGCGTTACTTCTTCCTTTCTGATCTGGATTCCTTTTCTTTTTCTTCTCTGATTGCTGTAGCTAGGACTTCCAAAACTATATGGAATAATAGTGGTGAAAGTGGACACCCTTGTCTTGTTCCTGATCTTAGGGGGAATGCTTTCAGTTTTTCACCATTGAGAATAATGTTTGCTGTAGGCTTATCATACATGAGCTTTACTATGTTGAGGTAGGTTCCTTCTATCCCGATTTTTTGAAGAGTTTTAATCATAAATGGGTGCTAAATTTTGTCAAAGGCTTTTTCTGCATCTATTGAGAATGTCATATGGTTTTTATTTTTCAGTTTGTTAATATGGTGTATCACATTGATTGATTTACATATATTGAAGAATTCTTACATCCCTAGAATAAACCCAACTTGATCAATGGTATATGTGCTTTTAGATGTGTTGCTGAATTCCGTTTGCTAAAATGTTGTTGATGATTTCTGCATCTATGTTCATCGGTGATATTGGCCTGTAGTTTTCTTTTTCTGTGTTGTCTTTGTCTGTTTTTGGTATCAGGATGATGGTGGCCTCATAGAATGAGTTTGGAAGTGTTCCTTCCTGTGCAATATTTCGAAAGAATTTGAGAGGATAGGCATTAGCTCTTCTCTGAATGCTTGATAGAAATCTCTGGTGAAGCCATCTGGTCCTGGGCTTTTGTTTTGGGGGAGATTTTTTTATCACAGCTTCAATTTCAGTGCCTATAACTGGATTGTTCATAACTTCTATTTCTTCCCAGTTAAATCTTGGATAACTGAACTTTTCTAAGAATCTGTCCATTTTTTCCAGGTTATACATTTTATTGACATATAGTTGTTCATAATAGTCTCTTATAACTCTTTGCATTTCTGCATCATCTGTTGTAACCTCTCCTTTTTCATTTCTAATTTTGTTGATTTGATTTTTCTCTCTTTCTTTCTTGATGAGTCTGGCTAAAAGGTTTGTCAATTTTGTTTATCTTCTCAAAGTACCAGCTTTTAGTTTTATTAATCTTTACTATTGTTTTTTCATTTCTTTTTCATTTATTTCTGCTCTGATTTTTATGGTTTCTTTCCTTCTACTAATTTTGGGGGGTTTTTGTTCTTCTTTTTCCAGTTGTTTTAGGTGTAAAGTTAGGCTGTCTATTTGATGCTTTTCTCGTTTCTTGAGGTAGGATTGTATTGCTATAAACTTCCCTCTTGGAACTGCTTTTGCTGCATCCCATAGGTTTTGAGTTGTCGTGTTTTCGTTGTCATTTGTTTCTAGAAATTTTATGATTTCCCTTTTGACAAAATCTATTGTAATATTTACAAGAGATCTCAATGCTCACCATCTGTATTTCAAGTGCTCAGTTGGTGCACATGTCTAGGGACCCCATGTTAGACAGTGTGATCCTCGAGCCAATGAGGTGTGAAGAGGTGGTAAAGAGGGAGCCAGTCCAAAGTGGCCCAGGGTTGGGAATAGAAGGGGCCCTGGAGCCTACAGGGACCAACGCCTTGGCCATTTCAATGGAAACAGGATCATTATCAAGTTCCCAATGTGGTAAATAGTGGTTTCCAGGATGAACCCTCAGTCAAGACCCACCAAACAAAAGCCTTTGTGCCATATGATTTTGCCCACAACTGCATTGTCCAATATGACAGCCACTAGTCATTGATGGTTAGATAGCATCACTGACTCAATGGACATGAATTTGAGCAAACTCCAGGAGATAGTGAAGGACAGGGGAGCTTGGCGTGCTGCAGTCCATGGAGACGCAAAGAGTCATTCACAACTTAGTGACTGAACGAAAACAACAGCGGCAGCCATATATGGCTCTTTAAATTAATTTCAATAATGCTAAAAAGTCATTAGCTCATTTACATTAGCCACTTTTCAAATGCCCATTAGACACCTATGGCTAGGAGCTAGTGCACGGAGCAGTATAAATATACTTCTACCATCACAGAAAGTTCTATTGCACAGCACTGGCCTAAATTTGGATCAATCCCTGAAAAAGTTGGGGAGTGGCTCCAAATTTCCCAAGATGAAAGTTCTGCCACTTATAGTTATGGGGACTTGAAATAAAACCTAAATTGATTTATAAGAAAATAAGGTCGTTTTTCTTGCATAACTGAATCTGTTGGAATGAAATGCTTAATTCTTTTAACTGACACTCTTTTTAACTCTTGGAGCATGTTGCTTCATTTATAAATTTGGAAGGCAACCCATACCACCCCACAAGATGATACAAGGGATCAAATGAGACAAAAAAGTTTAAATGCCCAACCCAAGTCCTGGCACACTGAGCTCCCATCCCTCCCTCCCTCTCCTAGGATTCTTTGTGTGTGTGTATGTGTGCCTGCCTGTCCTTTCTTCCACTGCATTTTTGGGGGCTGTGTCCTGAACCCTGCAGCATCTTATTTTCCCAACCAGGGATTGAACCCTCACACTCTGCAGTAGAAGCCTGGAGTTTTAACCACTGGACCACCAGGGAAGTACCTCCTCCACTCCCCTTGAATGGGGAAACCATGAGCAGATTTGCAACTCTCTGAAAGCAAGGGCCACATCACTGCTCTACCCTGAAATCCTCATAGCAGCAGGGCCACTCTATGGTTAAACAGGACTCATGAGAAGGCAGTTTTCCAGCTAACAAGTGGACAGAATTAACAGGAGAAAATTGCTTTACCAAAGGTAGAAAGAGCATCAGGATTTGTAGAAGCAGTGAAATTAGTACAGTGAGCTAGAACTACTGGAGAGAAAACAGGAAAATAAAGATGTGTGGGAAGGAATGGGAGGTGAGGAGGGAATTAAGGAATTCTTTGCATTCTTTTGGCCAAAATATGAGGTGAACCAAGAGGACAGCCGGGTTTAACCAAACAGAATTTCACAAAGGCTGCCACTGCGCCGGCTTATCTAGGCCATGAATCCCCCATCTTATGGGCAATCATATCAAAGTGAGAATAAGCAGCTGCAGTTAAACACTGAAGAAGCTGGAGCCACTCAAGGTCAGGTCAGCTGGGGGACAAGCCGGGGGAAGAACACAGAACAATCCATGCCAATGATAAAGGGAAAAATCAGAAGGGACAGAACTTTAATTATATCTAAATGGGTTAACTTGAACCTGTTTGCTCAAAAGAGTTGGGAACAATACAGATCTATTGTTTTTCTCACCAACTCTGGCCAAAAATGGCATGTGTAATAAATCACGCAGTGGCATCGTCACACTGTCTCACCTGTTCTCCTGGGCTGAGTCCCTGCCTGGAGGGACCCTGGCTGGAAAAAGGTGGCCTGCCCAAGGAGAGGAGCAATTATAGCAGCTGAGATGTTCTCTCTGCTAGTCACTGTTCTGAAGCTGGGCCTCCTCGGGGACAGTGGGAGAAGAACTGAGTCAACACAAACGGGGTGTCATCATCCAAGGATGAGCCCTGACCCTGGTGTCACTGCTCTTCTGCAGCTCCTTCCCTTATCATTCCTGCAAGCCATACCACTGCCCCCGATGCTTTAGAACCAGGGGGATGCGAAGGGACCCAAGTTCAACCTCCTTTTCTAATAACTAGGACTCAGTGACCCAGAGAGCAGGAGGCAAGTGCCAGCCCTGCACTGGAGCCTTGACCTTAGCGGGGAACCCAGGCCATGCCTCCTGGCTCAGCTCATAGCTCTCTCCACTGATTCTTGTGGCTTTTCCACCTGGCACTGGATTTGCACACACAATACATACTTGATGCTCTGGTGACTAAAAATACCTAAATTTAACCAGCATGACCCAGGTCCTGCTGCCCTGGCTCTTAGCCACCACTGGCCTGATTATCAGAGTGGTTTTTAATTCTAATGAAAATTCCTCAATACAAGAGCTCAGGCTCACAAAGGCTGCCACAGCTTTATAAGCACTTGGTGGTTCGGGTTAATAAAATGTTTAGCTCTTTAAAAATGCCTTTTCTCTTGAGGTATTTTTTTTGTTTGTTTTTAGAATAATGAGATCCCTGATACCACTCTGAGACTTATGTGTGTAGAAATGGATGGCTGGAATACAATTTAGACTCCCTCCATGGATGAACACAATTGCCCCTGGGCAACAAGGCACAGAGTAGACTCTGTCTCAGTGAACTGATTGCTTTCTGAGACATGTCAGAAGCTGCAGATAGAAGCTGTCAGAAGCCAATTCCCTGTGGCTCCAGGAGAGACTGAAAACCTGGCCCAGCTTTTTGTCCTTAGGTTTCTGAGCTGACTCATGGTCTACTGAAGATCTGCTGCTGCTGCTGCTAAGTCGCTTCAGTCGTGTCCGACTCTGTGCGACCCCATAGACGGCAGCCCACCAGGGTCCGCCGTCCCAGATCGCTGACCCCCTATTTGCTCTCACCCTTCCCTCCATGCCCATCCACCCATAACCAGGCACTGGGCAAGTTCCAGTGGATTCCAGCCCCACACCCTGTAAGGAAACCAATGCCCCTAAGCTGCAGCCTCACAGGAGCCCACAAACTTTACAAAGACAGAAAATAGAAAATCTGCTCTAAGGCCAAGAGATTGGACTTTTTTTTAAGACTACTCATGAAAACTTTATCAGATATTAGACCCAGGAAGTCCCTGAAGCCCCTGCTTCCTGTGTGAATAGGGATAATGATCTAGGCTGTGCTGTTTCTTGGGCTGGAGTGAAGCTCAAAGGCGAAGATGGAAAGACACTTGGAAAAGATGAAGCTGCACAGATAGAAAGGACTAATGGTTCATCCCCAGAAGGGCTCCTGAGGCTCCAAGGGCTGTTTTGGCTTTAGTGTTTGTTGTTATGTGTGCTTGCACATAATCACCATGTTCATATTTGACTCTTGCATTTTGCAGGAGTAAATGCAAGAGTACTCCTTCCCACCCCCCCCACCCCCATTATTCTGGCCATCGCAGACAGATTGCAGCTGTCTTGTTAACTGCTGTATCCTTGGGGCTGGGAGCAATGCCTGTCACGTAGCAGGGACCCACTGAATAGCTAGGGAATGAAGAAAGCCAGAGCTCCTTGAGAAGAGATCAGTTCTTCTGTGCCCTAGGGGAGTGGGTAGCAGAGAAGTGCCTGGTGATGCTGACTGTTGTTGTTAAGTCGCTCAGTCATGTCCGACTCTGCGACCCCGTGGAGGTGATGTTGATAGCACAGGTGGATTCTGCACTCCATCACCTCTGCCGCTATGTTCAACATGTTCACATAGGTTCATCACCTCTGCCCCATGTTCACTGCCTTTACTCTTCAGAATTATAAGAGAGGGGTAATACCCCTCTTAGCTACCTGAGTTCTTTGGGATCTGATTCATCTTCCATCCCTTGGCTTGACACCGTGTATGAACTCAATAAAAGTTGGTGGAATGTATGACCGTCTTTCTTTATGATTATCTGAAATACCCCAGAACTGGGTCTAGTAAAATATAGGAATCTGAAGCCTGAAGGATGGTAGAAGAGAGATCCAGTTTACATGATGAATGGAGGACAGTTTCCAAGAAACTGGACTGCTTGTTTTAACCCCATATGTGTAGGGGAACCAAGACATTCCTGGAAAAATCCCAAACTAGCCTTACTGGGGTTAATGTGTTTCCTGTTCCTGACAGGCTCCAAGGAGACAACTTATCCTGATAGAATGAATGCCGATTTATGGAAATGTAAACAGACTTCTGAAGGGCACTTGACTGTAAGGGTAAAATTAATCAGTAAAGACCATTTGACCAAAGTACTTAAGTAGGCTGGGCAGATCAGACAGAAAACCCAGACAGGAAACCCATCTGGCCCCACCCACATCAGATGTTCTCTGAAAACCCTCTAATTCTTTTCTATCCTAGAGGGAAAAAAAATAACCTTACATTTTTAAACTTAAAATCTAAAAACTATGTTACATATAATAAGTATCTACTATAGAGCAGAGAACTCTATTTAATACTCTGTAATGACCTATATGAGAAAAGAATCTAAAAAAGAGTAGATATATGTATTGGGTTGGCTAGCTCAATGCATGTATAACTGATTGACTTTGTATAACTGATTCACTTTGTATACCTGAAACTAACACAATATTGTAAATCAACTATACACCAATAAAATTAAAAAATAAATATAAAACCTTGCACTTCTCTGTAAAAAAGAAAAAAAATACCACCATCACCACTAACATTAAAAAAACTATGTTACATGGAGTAAAAAACATCACATCTATTAGCCACCAGGAAAATGTTCTTTTGTTAGGAGGGTCACGGCAGTCACGGTCAGTCATGGCACTCAGTGCTAACATCTCTGCCCTAGGAGTGACTGCGGCCCCTGGGGAGAGAAGTTCTCCTTCGTAGGTCCAGCTACTCCTCTAAAGTGGAGAAAAGGAAGGAAGGAAGGAAGGGTCCATCCTGTCCCCCCAGGAAGCTCTCTCCAGGGAAACACAGAAAACACTCTTTCTTAACACACCTCTCCTTTAAAGCAAAGCTGATTGGTAACTTGATGACCTCACAAAAACAAAGACAGGCCTTTGGAGGACAGTCTGGGGACTGTCAGCCAGTAGGCTGAGCAACAAAGAGAAAAATAACAGCAAGGTGTTCTGGCTCCCCTGGCTCTTCTGGCTTCAGGTCCTGATTTCTTGAAGATTAAAAAGAAAAGACAAACAAGAAATCAATAATTCCAGAACAAAAGAGACAAGCTAACTATTTGAGTGGAAAGATCCAGCCCTCAGAAGGTTAACCGAGGGACAGCTGTGAGTCAAAGAACAGCTGGTTGGGCATCATCGAACATCCTCATGTGGAAGGAAGACCTGTGATCTGTCCCTGCAGTGAGCTGAGTATTCCTAGCCGTACAGCAGACACGGGCTTCACCAAGCCATCCACAGCTGCTCATGTGCTCCCCGGCACAGCTGGGAAAGAGTGTGGCCTGGGTCGTTCACAAGAGAGACGCAAGGTCACCAGCTTCCATGGGCTATCCATGAGCCTATCTTTAGCAATGTGGTGACAGCTGTCAGTAGTCATCACTCATTGAACAGACCTTATCTGATTTCATCCTCACGATTCTATGAGTTTCATACATAATCTCCAGTTTGTGCTGTGTTTAGTCGCTCAGTCATGTCCAACTCTTTGTGACCCCATGGACTGTAGTCTGCCAGGCTCCTCTGTCCCTGGGGATTCTCCAGGCAAGAATACTGGAGTGGGTTGCCATGCTCTCCTCCAGGGGATCTTCCCAACCCAGGGAATGAACCCAGGTCTCCCGCATTGCAGGTGGATTCTTTACCGGCTGAGCCACAAGGGAAGCCCAGTGTACAGGCAAGAAAAAATAAGACCCAGAGAGGCTGGGTATCTTTTCCAAGGTGATTCTTTGAATATGGTAGTTCTCAACCATGGCTGACCCTTAAAACCCCAACTCACAGTGCCCAGGCTGCATGGTCAGCCAATTAAATCAGAATCTCTGGGGCAGAGTATATCTAAAGCTCCTCAGATGATTCCAGTCCTACTTACTCTCTTCTTTTTTGCCATCCTCCCTTTGTCCTACCGAGTTTTGCGTGGGTCTATATATACTTTTCTGGTGGTCAGGAACTCCTGCCCGCCCTCAGCTGTGTTCTGCAAGATCTTGGGTGTCTGGAGGTGTATCCCTGATATATCCGTGGAGAGAGATGCACTCCACGTCCACCTCCTCCTCCGCCCTCCCGGATCTCCCCCAGACGAGATGACTACAATGAGCAGCCATGGGTCTAGGATTGGATTGGCCAAAAAGTCTGTTCAGGTTTTCCGCCCACTCTTACAGAAAAACCCCAATGAACTTTTCGGTCAACTCCCTAAATAGTAGGATTAGGATTTGAATCTGATTCCAGGCCTTTGCTTACTTTTCTCTGCAATACTGCCAACGGTGAAGTAACAGTCCAGAATTTTTTTTTTTAAGTCATCAAATGGCTTTCATACTGGACATATTGGGAGATCTGGGATTCAGAAAAAGGAAATCTCATTTGACATCATGTTTACTTTCCTTATAAATAGGATAAAAAAAAAAAAAAACAGGTTCAGGGCTAAGAGTCTTTCCTATACAGCAGAGTGCATGGGCTTTGTGAACAGGACATTCCGACATTCAGAATGTTTTTATTTTACTATCCAGTTCTGGCCACATACTTGTGGAAGGCTGAGCTGGAGTTTGACTTTAGGGTCTCAAGCTGCCTTCTGGGGCTCACAGTGACTGTGTCACCTCACGAAGGTACCCACGGCCAACGTCACGCTCATACCTCATCTGCTCAGACAGATGGGTCCTGTCTGCCAATTCCAATGAATGCCTCAGTTAACAGCACTCATTTTCTAGGGCAAAATCATCAGGATTTAAACATCCTCCGCTGAATGCCATGTGGAACAGAACATCCCATCTCCCTGACTTTTCCTGTCATAAGGAAATGATGGAAAATACTTTTTCATATTAAAACGTCTGCTTTTCTAAGGACGAGAGCCACCATGGGGACTTTAGCTGAGACAGCTAGTTTGGGTTGTATAATAAAGACTTGAATAATCAGAACCTTCAGCCTGTCACTGCCATCCAATTAACCCTTTCCTCTTTACCCTATAAGATTATAGCTTATAACTGCCTAAAGCCTCCCTAACAGCTCATCTCATGCAACTTCTGTTCTCACTAGCCATAGCCCATAGCTGTACCACACAGATGTAGTTTGCTGCCTGAGTATTTTTAAACCCCTCAATGTAACATGTTAGGCTCCATCTTATAGGGGAGTATAAGGCACAAATTCAGTTTCCATACATTTATCCAAGATACACTTACTGAGTAACCTACCTATGCTAGATATGACCCAAGATACTGGGTGAAAAACACCAGTAAGGTCCAGCATCTAACATGAGCAAGCTTGCAGTCCAGTGGGGAAGCTTGATACATAAAAGGCAAGTAAAAGCCAATGTGGTGGCTACATGGTGGACCCACTAGTAGATCACTTAACTCGGCTGGGGAAGAAGGGGTGAAGGGTGATCAGAGAAGGGCCCCTGAATAAAAGGAAATCTAAATGAAGGAAATCTGCAAAGAGACGTCAAATATGATCAGGAGCTGAACGACCAACTGAAGAAGCTCACTTTTGCAGGGCAGCCGGGACAGCATTTGCCTCATTCAAATGTTTTAAGCCATCCTAAAGACTCTTGCCTGGAAAATCCCATGGATGGAGGAGCCTGCTAGGCTGCAGTCCATGGGGTCGCAAAGAGTCAGACATGACTGAGCGACTTCACTTTCACTTTTCACTTTCATGCATTGGAGAAGGAAATGGCAACCCACTCCAGTGTTCTTGCCTGGATAATCCCAAGGACAAGGGAGCCTGGTGGGCTGACGTCTATGGGGTCGCACAGAGTCAGACACGACTGAAGCGACTTAGCAGCAGCAGCAGCAGCAAAGGCCCTTCACAAAATGTGTTTCAGCCCCTTCTCCCTCCTAGTCTCCTGGGCCGAATCCCACACCACTACTTAATGTTCCCGACCAGACCATGTACATTCATTCCTGTTTCTGTTCTTGCTGAGCCTGTGTTCTCTGTTAGGAATGTTCATTACTCCTGTCGGTCCAGTGGGTGCCTGTGAACCCTACAAGGTCCAGTACCAATGTCACCTCCTCTGTGAAGATGTCCCTACCTCTGGGCAATCATAGTACATGTGACATTGTATTACAGTTATCTGATTGCCTCTCTAGGCTGTAGGCTTCCAGAAGACAGGGGTGTGTGCGTGCTAAGTCGCTTCAGTCGTGTCCGACTCTCTGAGACCCTGTGGACTGAAGCCTGCCAGGCTCCTCTGTCCATGGGATTCTCCAGGCGAGAATACTGGAGCAGGTTGCCATGCCCTCCTCCAGGGGATCTCCCTGACCCAGGGGTCAAGTCTGCGTTTCTTTCGTCTGTCTCCTACACTGGCAGGAGGGTTCACTCCCACCACCTGGGGAGTCCCTAGAGGGCAGGAACTGCGTCTTAATGATTCTCACACGCCAAGTGTTTGGTACACAGGAGACATAGCATGTGCCTTCTTTTTGACAAAGGAATGAAGGAACAAAGCAAAACATTAAAAATTCACATGAGGGGACTTTCCTCTCCTCTGTTCACTCTCCTCTATTCATTCAAATGTGCAGGTTCCAACACAGACAGCCCTACCCAACCCTCAGTAGAGAGAAGTGGATATGGAAACCCTCCCCATACTTTTCACCATAAACACAGTGAGAAACCAGAATGAGCTCAGGGAGGCTGAGTCCATGACTTTGTCATCATGCTCAGTCTGGTCCAGCCACTAGTCAGCATGTGTCATAGGGTCAACCAGTGGTCGTCCAGTGGTTAGGACTTGGCCTTCCTATGCAGGGGGTATGAGTTCGACCCCTTGTTGGGGCGCTAAGATCCCACATGCAGTGGGGCCAAAAAAAAAATTAAACAAAACAGAAACAATATTCTAACAAATTCAATAAATACTTTAAAAACAGCCCGCATCAAAAAAATGCCTTAAATAAGATAATAAACAAACCAAAAACGCACATGAACTAAGACAAGTCTCCCTAGTACAGGCTAATATAGGGGTGACTTAACAGGAGGACGCCGGTATCAGCTCCTGGCAAGACAGGCAGAAGCACTAACTTCTGAAAGGACGGCTCATTTGGTGATCAGCACATGTGCAATTGCGCCATAAGCAGACAAAGAATGGGGAGACTTGGAAGCAACCTGATTATCCATGAATCTAATCACAAGTAACAGCTCAAGAAAGGCCCTTCTGAGATGCATGTAATAATTCATGCCGAGGACAGAGGGAACCCTGCCAAGTTGGCATTTGGACCTTGAAGTATCACGGGGCTCAGGCTAGTGCGTGGTGAATCATCACAGGCAGGCCCGCTCAACTCCTTAGACCCAAGGCTGATAGGACCAAGGTCAGGGTCGGGTCTTCTCAGGCCACAGCGAGGCATACTTCTCTGTGGCCAGAGCCTGCATCCCTTCATACAAGCCAAGCACTCCAGCATTTCTCTCATTTGAAGGACAGCACCTTCAGAGGCAGGATGAGGAGATTAAGGATATGGATTTAACAAAACGTGTTCCTACTCATACACTGCACTGAGCCTTCACACAAGGTAAGTCAAGTGATACAAATGCCCAACATTTAGGGACCCTGGACAGCGTCTGGCAGGAGTGGAGGGTCAGGCTACTCTCCTCTATTCATTCAAATGTGTAGGTGCCAACACAGACAGCCCTACCCAACTCTCAGTAGAGAGCGGTGGATACGGAAATCCTCCCCATGCTTTTCACCATAAACACAGCGAGAAAAGCAGAATGAGCTCCAGGAGGCTGAGGCCATGACTTTGTCATCATGCTCAGTCTGGTCCAGCCACTAGTCAGCATGTGTTACAGGGTCAACTATGGTTAATGATGACGAATGATAACTTATGTCTGATTCTTTGAAAATGACTGGACAAGCCTTCTCTGGAGTCTAGCTTCCGCTGGCCTGCAAGAGCCAGGTGCATTTTCATCCTCCCCCCAGTATTCAAAATAGTCCAGAAGATGGTTATGGGATAGGAAGCAGCAAAACACTTGAAAACAAAGCCCTTCGGAAGCCTGTCTCCTGTCTCTAGGGATTTGATGGTCCTCCAAACAAGCGACTGATTTGAACCGCAAAGCAAAGTGAAGCAACTGTGGATAGGCCACTCTAAAGGATGACAAAGGAGGCTTGGAGGTTCTAAACTTATATTCGCTATGGTCAGAGACCACGTGCATCACAATCACCTGCTGTACATGTGTTCCCCACCCTGAACCCCCCTCCCACCTCCCTCCCCATCCCATCCCTTTGGGTCATCCCAGTGCACCAGCCCCGAGCACCCTGTCTCATGCATCAAACCTGGACTGGTGATTCATTTCACATATGATAATGTACATGTTTCAATGCCGTTCTCCCAATTCATCCCACCCTCGCCCTCTCCCACAGAGTCCAAAAGACTGTTCTATACATCTGTGTCTCTTTTGCTGTCTCACATACAGGGTTATCGTTAACATCTTTCTAAATTCCATATATATGCGTTAGTATACTGTATTGGTGTTTTTCTTTCTGGCTTACTTCACTCTGTATAATAGGCTTCAGTTTCATCCACCTCATGAGAACTGATTCAAATGTATTCTTTTTAATGGGTCTGAGCCCATTTTAAAGAGACTATGTCTGCTCTTCCCAGTGTCTGGCACATAAAGAATTATCAGTGTATGGTGGTGGAATAGGTGAATAGATTATATGAATAGGTCACATACAGAATAGGTTATTGGGTGAATGAAATAATGAACAATGGAGGCTACTAGGGAAATAATAGATTTCAATATAGTAATTACCAAACATGAACCTGGAGTGAATTTTTTGCCTTGATGACATGGAAATCATAGATAAATTTCTCTCTGGTCATTCCATGTCATGCAGTTGAAACAGGGAAAGAAATAGTGCAGACCATTGGTTGGAAGTCTGTGTGCAGGCATGTGCCGCACGTACACACACACATACACACAGCTAGGGATCTAGCTGCCACATTCAGGTTGATCAGTTCAGTAGGAAGAGCCAGCTTCAAATGTATTTACGATGGAAAAACTCAGCCTAAAGGGGACTTCCCTGGTAGCCTAGTGGATAAGAACCTGCCTTGCAAGGCAGGGGACACAGGTTTGATCCCTGGCCTGGGAACTAAGATCCCCATGTGTCATGAAGCAACAAGCCCATGTGCTACAACTGCACCATAGTGAAAGATCCTGAGAGCCGCAATCAAGGCCCCCCACAACCCAATAAATAAATATTAAAAAAAGAACAATTCAGCCTCAGACAGCCCTTTAGGTAGGAAGTGCAGCCCTGCATCTTGATGGCTTTGCACTTAACCTAGGGGCATAAACAGAGTTTGCAGGTAATCTGCTAGGCTGGGCTTTGGCTCTTCTCTGGTCCCTAGCCATCTGTATCCCAAGCTGCCAAAGGGCCTTCATTGGGAGTTTTCCTGTTCAAGGCATCATCTAGAGCAATTCAGATGTGGTCCCGGCCCCCACCAGAGACACACAAGCCAAAACAAGCACTGCCAGGTAAGAACAAAAGGCCACCAAATTGAAAGGAGAGCTCAAAGTAGGCAATAATGTGGCTGAGGTTGGATTATCGAGAGAGTGAGAAGCTAGGCTTTGATTTGGGCAAAAAAGGGTTAGGAGAAATATTCACTTCCTTCAATTCACTCTGTATTTTAAAATTCCCCAGCATTTCCAAAGGGGAATGGCATTTACGATTAAACCATGTATGGCATAAGCCAACACAATATTGTAAAGTAATTATCCTCCAATTAAAAATATATTTAAGAAAAGATCAATCATAATAAGTGGCTTCTTCTTCAGGTTTCCTTTCATTTTGTATTTCCTTATTCATCCTGCTGGTGGCCTGAATTTTGGTTAAGAGAGTCTCAAGAAAAAATTCACTTGTCTTTCCCACATACTTCAAATTCAAAGGGAAACTTCAGGTGGAAATACCTAAAATCTAACATTAAATACTTTGAGCAATAGTGTCACCCTAGGCAGCAAGGGATGTTCAAACACACTGTACATTGCACATGCCCAACCCCACCCCCTCTGCTTGCAAGCTGTAATTCCCCATTTCTCTCCATTCAAGAAGGCAAGCTGAAAACATGAATGAGTGAAATGGCATGATTATAGGCATAACCCTGAATGCAATATAATTTTTTAAGGGAAATCATCTGAAAATAATTGTTGTTGACTGTCATTAATGATAAGTTGCTTGCAAAACAGCTCATAACTTATTGGGAAAAAGAAATCAATCTGTCTTACTCAGTAATAGATGGAATACTTGTTTCCCAGGGTGTGGAAAAAAATGAAAATTCCTAGTGAATTGATAAGACCCTTCCCCCTGGATAAAGATGGGGCTTCCTTCAAAAACATGTTATCAGTGCTCTACAAATAGCTTTCAAAGTTTGCAAATGCAGAGTTAAGTCAACATCAGAGCATTGTAATGTAGCTTGGCCATATCACCTTTCTTGAGACTTACCCATTAGCTAAAGAATAGCTAAAGAATATCCATTGTCCTTTTGCCCACCCCACCCTGTTTTCTGGATACAGACAACTGACCTGGGCCTGGGGAGGCCAGTAAAGGAAGAGAGATTGGAGACGAATGGAAATTGGAGAGTCCCCCGGCTTCTGGTTGGGCCCTCCCTATTTATTCCTACAGGCATTTCTCACTAAAACAAAAGTCTTCCTCTAAAATAAGGGTCAGTCATCTTATTTTCCAGAGCAATTGTGACACAAGGGTAAGATAGATTAAAATAGTTATATCTGTGAAGTGCTGAGGATAGTCTCTGGCCCACAGTAAGAGCTGTGTAAGTGTTTGCTATTATGGTGATGACAAGATCTCAAAGCTACAGCTGAGAAACATTACTGTCTAACATTAGGCAGGAAAATAATCCAAATTATTTTCTTTCCAAAAGGTAAGTGGTACCAGTTCTCAAAGGGACATTGCTATTGCTAAGTTGTTTCAGTCGTGTCTGACTCTGTGCGACCCCATAGACGGCAGCCCACCAGGCTCCGCCATCCCTGGGATTCTCCAGGCAAGAATACTGGAGTGGGTTGCCATTTCCTTCTCCAGTGCATGAAAGGGGAAAGTGAAAGTGAAGTCGCTAGTCGTGTCCGACTCTCAGTGACCCCATGGACTGTAGCCTACTAGACTCCTCCATCCATGGGATTTTCCAGGCAAGAGTACTGGAGTGGGGTGCCATTGCCTTCTCCCTCAAAGGGACATGGTCAGAACTAAATTCCTGGTTATCAAAGCATAGCTCATCTAACTCAGAAAGAACTCTTGATTGGAAAGTGCAACAAAAGGAGCGAAATGGCCCAAGTCATTCACCAGGTGACCTTGGGTACCACGGTGGCTTCTTTGCAAGTCATCTTTTTAAGGACAGCAAATGGCTTTGAGATGAGAAGCAGCTGAGTGATAACACTGTCTCATTCCCTAGTTCTGACAGCCTCCAATTTTGAGTGTATCTAGTAATCAGTGATGAAACATGCCAATATTTTCTATGCTTCTCTAATTTGTCCCACTGCATTTCTTTTGGTGTCTTATGACTTTCCATAAGAGAGTCAGGGCGTGAGTAGGGGCAGGATGGCTTTCTGAGAAGGCAGGAAGTGTGACGTGGCAGGAAATAAAAATGAATTCAAACAGTCTAGATTCCAGGCCTGGCCTCAAGGGCTGCCTGGACCTGCAGAAAGCCTCTTATCCAGGCATGAGCCCAGCAAACTCATGTTTAATCCTTTTCCAATGACGCTTAAAACAATTTGGAATACTCGTGTTGCCTACTCATGCTCCATCGTAATCAAACCAAGTGGCTTTTCCACTTTCAACTGTGATCTGCAATATATTCAGTGACCATTCTAATCCTCTCCCACGGACACTATCCATGCAGGCACCTGGACATTTAACTTACTTGTCCTGTCTTTTTTTCATCTTTAATGTGTTAACTTCTCTGTCACAGAATCAACTGTGTTATAAACAACAGAATCCTCATCTTTAATAAAGGAGACTTAAAAACACAGGAGAAATATATATATTATACGTATATATGGGTTTTGTTGTTTATAAGACAGTTGAATCTATGACAGAGAAGGGGCCAACTGATTATAGAGAGAGAAGATTTGACAGTTGTCTCTGCCCTGTTATATTCTTGCGTTTTATCTTTCCAACTACACTGCACATTTTTTAAGAGCATAAATGATGCTGAAGTATTTCTAGCTCTTCCATCACTTTCCCTAACTTCCTATGAAATATTTGTAGTTACAGTAATAATGTGTACATGGCTCTTTGCATTTTATATAGTGCTCTAACTCTTGGGATAAAACTCTTTTCTGCCACTTACCCCAGAGACATTAAGACTCCTTCCCATGTTCGTACTACCCAAAGCAATCTGCACATGACCACTTCATCACATCACCAGATAGGAGGGGCAGAGCCAGCATCCGGACCTAGGTGGTATGGCTGCAGAGCCTGCATACTGAACCATCGCTATACAGCCCCTCACAACGGTGGGCCCACTTCTCGTTTTACTCTATCACAAGACCTCCTTTCTCCACACACAATGTATTTATAGAGGCTTAACAGAGTGAGCCCGCCGAAGGAGCACATTACAGTAAGGAGAGGAACTCAAGGTCTTATTTCCAGTTACCAGGGGAAATTTTATGAAAGAGGTGGGCTTGTTAAAAAATGCCATAAGCCCCTTGGAAAACAATGGATGGTGTAAATTCACTTTAAAATTACCTCTTTCAAAATGTATACATTGCTGTTTAAACACACAGCTCTCCTAGGGAGGCTCAGATGGAGTTCTCAGGTAAAGTAACAGAGCTCCAGGTACATATATTAAACCCACAAATCATCATCCGAGCAAACACTGAGAGAACTAATATAGGAAAAGTCAGTCCTGCCTGATCTTGCTCCTGGGGTCAGCAGGTGCTTCACCACCCATACCAAGGAGGAGAGAGATCATAACTTTTATCTCAGCTACTTCTGATTTCCTCTGCAGAGCTGACTTGTATCAGGTTGTAGCAGATGAAGCAAATGAACACTCTCCTGGAGCCCAAAGCCTGGGGTGCCAGAGAAGCAGGCACTGCCTTGGCATCTCAGAATCATTTAGGAGCGCATCAGAGGGAGCTCAGGCTGGCTGTGGCCATAAGAACATTGAAAATAGTGGCAGATGCTCCTTCCACCACGAGGCCACAGACCTGAGAGGGGCCAGCTAGGTGAGGATAAATTCCCCTCTAGCAACTATGTGCTAAGCCCTGCTCTCAACAGGTAACCAGGTAACCCTGTGTGGGCTCCTCCTAGTTGATGTACCACTATCAACCCAGCACCCTCACATTCAGAAACCAAGTGCCCCATGGAGAGACTATGAACGTGGCAGGAGAGATACCTGGGGAAGTTTGGGTCAGACAAGACAGGGCACATTTTGTGCACAAGCGCCCGAGTTCTTTTCAACCACTGGAGTCTACCTTGACCTCTGCCCTTGCAGAACTCCTACAGCACAGCACCCTTATCTTATACTCAGCCACCAGCCTGGCCATCTTATCTATTATGTGTTCAAGGCTCAAGGGCTGAGCTCTTCTAACTGCCTTCTAGGACAGAGTTTCCTTCAGCCTGCAGCACACAGGAGGCCCCAACACTTTCTGGATTAGTGGTGGGTCATTCAGAGTGCAGGGTGCAGCAGCTCTCTGAGTTGAATCCTTCAGATGCCCAAGGCCCTCCTATCTGTCAGAGTTGAAGAGACAAGCTCCTTTCTACTTGGCTTTTGGTGACAGAAGAACCAGGAGATCAAGTAACCAATTAAATAAAGCAAGCTAAATGGAAAACAAAGTATCGTTTGACAGGGCCTAATTTTTTCTTTCTTTCTTGCCTCAAGTTTTTGAGAGAATGTACCTCTTCCCCTTCCAAGAAAGTTGTGCAAATTGTGTAAAGATTTTCTGAGTAGGACTCAAGTCAAGTGAGCTTATGTTTGGAAAACATTCTGACTTGGGAAAGAAGCAAAGCTCACGGGAACTTGGCTAAGGGTTGGAATTTACCTGAAGGTTAATCCGGGCTATGGGAGTGGCTACAAGGCAGCACAATGTTTGTCAGTTCCGTGAAGATGAAGTAGGAGGTCTGGGAGCCCCCATGAGGTTCCTGTAACCCTCAACTACTTTCCATACCAACTTGCCACAAAGCCTAAAGTATCACACTACTTACAACCAATTGATAATGTTTTGCATTAACATTTATGTTCTAATTTGAGCAAATTCAAGATATCGCTACAGTTAGTAAAATGGCATTGTCTCCTGAGATGGGTAAGTCACACCAGCCGTGGGCATGTACCAGGACTCTCTTGATGAGCTTTGCTGCCTAAGAGGAAGACCTCACGTGACTCACAGTCAGGGAACAGGACACAAATGCTTCTGAAGACAGCAGATTTGGGCAGGGCTGTGAAGAGCGAGACAGGAGTGGGGGATCCAAATCCATTTGAGGTACACAGCAAAGAGGGGAAGATCATGAGAGGAGAACGCAGAAGGACGAGTCTTAGCTACTTCATTGTTCTGCCCTGTGCAGGCTGTGGTCATAAACGCTCTTTTACCTTTTATCCCCAAAAGGTCAGTGCCTGGAGTACCTTCAACGAATCTTTCTATTTCTCAAATTTCAGAATTCACACTCAGCTCCCCTAGAGTCAATAACAAATCAGTCCTGGCTCAGCCAGCTCTGCCCGTGGTGCCCCCAGACCAGGTTAAACATGGATGGACCTCGAGAGTATCATACTGAGTGAAGTAAGTCAGACAGAGGAAGACAAATATCATATGATATCACTTTTATGTGGAATTTTAAAAATGGTACAAATGAACTTATCTGCAAAACAGATATAGAGTTATAGATGTAGAAAACAAACTTATGGTTAGCAGGGGGTCGTGAGAGTAGGGGTAAACTGGGAGATTGGGATTGATGTATACACACTACTGTATCTAACATAGATTAATAATAAGAACATAGCGTATTTAGCACAGAGAACTCTACTCAATACTCCTTAATGGAGATGGGAAAAGAATCGAAAAAAGAGAGGAGATATACACACACACACACACACTGTGTGTGTGTGCATAAATGATTCACTTTGCTGTATATTTGAAACTAACAACGCTGTAAATCAGCTATACTCCAATAAACATTTTTAAAATAAATAACATGGGGGGAAAAGGAATCATAGCCTTAAATAAAAAAACCTTCAAATTTACATTTCTGTCATTATTTATATTGAATTCAATGCCAAAGGATGATGAACTTACAAAGCTGATGGACTGGAGGAGTCGCGGTAATTGTCCCACTCCTCAGCTGATCCCAACTACTCTGAGGCAGTCCCCACCTGCAGAGACCTCACTAGACGTTGTTTCTTTTTGGGGGATCAGAACAATGGTTTCTTGAGCTTCTTAAACCTTCCTACCAAAATGTTCCAGAAAGGGCAGGAGGTGACAGGGAAAAGAGAGGTCCAGCTCAAGGCCCATCAAAAAAAGCAATATTTCTGTCTTTCATCTTACATTTATCTTATAATTAGACAAAGTTTGCATCTACTCTAAAAAGCATCTGCTTTCATTCTTACATAATTCTCCCCCTACTCCGAAATTTCTGGGTATAGTGGATGCTCCAGGAAGCAGCTGTTTGGAACAGAGGCAAGGACCTCTCTGGGTGGCTCAACCTTTTTTGCCATCTGAGCCACATGTGGGCAGAAGCTAAGCCCTGTGACAGCAAAACACCAGTGAAAACTGCAGGCCTTGACTCTGCAATGAGCCACCGGCTCACGAGGCCTCTTAGGACCTGGAGAGGGTCCCCATTTACACACAAAGCCCACAAGGCTGGCTGAAGGATGAAAGGAGATGATACATGTGACATGCTCCATGCTAGGCACTCAAGAAATGCTGACTATTAATATTTCTCTCCCTCCTATCTAGTTAAAAAAGAAAAGACCACATCCTGCCCCTACTTACAGCCCTTTAGAGGCCCCTCGGGCTACAAGGCTCTTCACGACGGGCCACCACCACACCCTCTGGTCTCTTTTCCTGCTTCTTTCCCCCAGTCTGTCATGCTTGGACTCCACCATTTACTCCCCACACGCCTGTGCTCTTTCACACCCCAGGGGTCCTGTGGGTTCCGAGTGCTCTCCCTGGAAGGCCTCCATACAGCCCCCCATTCTACCTGTGACTCCCCTCACCTGATCAGACCCAGAGGAGGCAGCGCCCCGTCTGTGAGACTTCTCAGCCCCCCGTGCCTCCACGGACCTCGAGTCTGCCTCCGAGGCAGCAGGCGTCATGCTGGGTTTCTATGGCTATTTGTCCATCTCATCTTTCAAGGTCCTGCTCATGAGGGAGTAAAATTCCATCACTCCATGCCTTGTCTACACACAGAAGACACTCAGCAAACATTCGAGGAATAAATGCGTGTACCTGGGCATGTGGGTGGGAGCATCAATAAAGCTGGGGATGGGGTGGTGGGTGCCACAGAAGACGGGGGGATATACTTGCCCACCACTGCAGCCGGTACATGGACTGTCATGACCCCTCAGCCCAGCACTGCGGGTAAGAGGGCCACTAGAAAGGTTTCTATCTCTTGACTGCAGCGGAAACAGGGTTTAATTTGCCTAAGTCTAACTATACCATCTACTCCCCACCAGCTGAATACCAAGATCCAGGAGACACACACGTGCGCACGCAGGCACAGTTCCTACCGCTAGCTATTTCCTGCCACTTCAATTTTGCCAAAATGCTTTCCTTACTCCTGCATGGGCATTTTGTTCAAAACTTTGTATTTTTTCATTTTAGTCATTTTCATTATCTTATCCATTTTGCTTCCTGAAAGCTGTGTTTTATCTTACGGTCTTTGTGCTATTTTATCTATTTTTTAACTTTAGATTTTTAAAAATGGGGTTCTTCGGGGAAGGGAGCAACTTCAAGGTTACTGAGGACCAGGACACAGAGGTTCCATATGGTCTGTGCCTTTGAGAATTCCCAGATTCATAAGAAAGACAAAAAACAACCCCCGCCAAAAGACGATATATCAACTCTCAAAAGGCACACAGAAATGGGCCCCAAATAGTTTCCAGCACCTCAACACCTGGGCTGAATGGAGATGAGTGAAGGAGGAGTCTGGACAGGCAGGGGCGGTCAGGGGAGTAATTTCTCAAATGGTCATGACTACCTCCTAGATTGTCCAGGCTGTACTTCTCAAAATACGTGCACCCTCTTCCTGGTTTTTTCGCACAGCACAGGCAATCACTAGGCAAGATTACAAGAGGCGGGGCTCACCCAAGAGTATTTATCCCCGTCCCCGCCAGGCAACATCATCCTTTACACTGAATTACATGATTCAGCACTTCCTAAAGGAGGCAGCAGCCATTTTCTGACACAGGACCAAAGCAAGGCAAGAAAGGCATCCCGACAGAGCCAAGAGCAGGGTCAGATCTTTTCTTTCCAGCTTTTCCATGCCCTGACACCTGGATTCCTACCAGAGGATTTTCGGTGGGAGGGAGGGAGGGAGAGGAGAAGGGTGCTCACTGGGCAGCCAGCAGCCCCAGCCACCAGCATCTGTACTTGATGCCAGTGGGAAGTGGTCTCTGCTGACTGGTTCAGTCAGAGACAGCAGTGATGACGGATGACACCCAAAGGGAAGAGACTGGAGGACAGAAAGTCACCAGCGCATGATGAGAAGGTGGACTCTCATAGGCGTGGTGAATGCTTTTATTATTTTTCTCCAGGAGCAAAAGACCCCATAATTGTCTACTATCTTACCTCTTGGCACTTAGAATTATGGACATTAATCCTTCGTTCAAGTACTATTAGGTCAGTTAACATTTATACTTGTCTACTCAGGGTGGTGCTAGTGGTAAAGAACCCGCCTGCCAATGCAGGAGATGTAAGAGACACGGGTTCGGTCTCTGGGTTGAGAAGATCCCCTGGAGGAGGTCATGGCAATCCACTCCAGTATTCTTGCCTAGAGAATCCCATGGACAGAAAAGCCTGGTGGGGTACAGTCCATGGGGTGGCAAAGAGTCCAACATGACTGCAACGATTCAGCACGTGCTCAGAGCGGAGACCTCTTTTCTATAGGTACTGTCCCTTTTCTATAGGCACTTACTCCCCAAGTCATCTCATACTTATATCTCATCTAGTCTTGTGGCTTTGGATAGATACCTCTCAAATTTATATAGCCAGTCCAAAATTTCCCTTTGATCTGATTCTGAATTCTCAACTCCACCTGCCCTGACACATCCCTCATACTTGATCCTCTGTCAGCTTAATAACAACTCCTTCCTTCCATTTAATCAGGCCAAAGGCCTTGCAGTTGTCCACCACTCTGTCTCATCCCCCACAGGAAATCTGTTACAGCATCCAACCACTTCTCACACCTCTGCTGCTCCCAACCTGCACTAAGTCACCATTATTTCTTATCTGAACTATTACAGTGTTCTCCTCACTGATCTCCCTGCCTCCACTCTTGCCCTACTTTGCTCTCAAAATAGTTATCAGACTGAGGTTTTCATGATCTGTGTCAGAGTACATGACTCTCCTGCTCAACATCCTCCAGCAGTTCCACCTGCCCTAGAGTAAGGGTCACTGTCCACGTACCGTCCTACAGGGGTGAGTCTGCCACCTCCGCCTCTCTGATTTCATCTGCAAACTCTCCTCTCACTCATCTCACCCCAACAATACTGACCTCTTTGCTTCCTCTTGGACACCCCAGGGCCTCTGCACTTGCTGTTTCTTCTGTGTGGATCCTCTTCCCCAGATACCTACACAGCCTACTGTCTCACATAATCTGAGTCTTTCCTCAAATGTTTCCTAATCTGGGTGAAGGCTTCTCTGACCACTCTGTATCAAGGGATCCATGAAGGCATCAATTTTGTTCACTGATATATCCCTGACACTCATTACATGCTTCTGAACGATGAGGAAATGGAGCTAAAGCTGGTCACATGATCCAACCTTGGACAACTGGCCTCTCCTTCCTGGGTCTGTGAATCTTGAGGGATGGGGGAGAGAAACATGGCTGGCGTGTATCGCTCCCAGCAGAGGTGCCCTGACAGTCTTTGCCTGATACCTGGCTTGGCCTGGATCCATCTTTTTCTCAGCCTGATTCTGCATCAATACCTTCAATCCTGTGAGTCCCTCTATCTCCTTCCAATAAATTCTCTCTCTTTTTCAAATTAGCCAGTGTCATTTTCCATTGCATGAAGCTTAACAACTCTAACTGATAGGCAATCTCATTTCCCAATTCTTGTTTTCTCCTGTTCTGAGTTCTCCAGCCACTCAGTAAAAGTGTTATGTATTCCATGAGAGTTCCAGTCAGACTAGTTGTCTTGTTATTGACAATTTATGTCTCCCCTAAAATGCCACTACTGTACTAAAAATAATACCGACAGGTTGCCATATTCCTTTACAGCTCAGAAATATAGGTTAACTTCTCATTTTACTGAAAAGAAGATGGAAGCCCAAGAAACGAAGTGGCATGTGAGAGAGTCCAGAGTTTAATGTTTGGCTGCTAAAGAAAGAACACAGAACTCAGAGGGAGAGGGGCCAACTCTGTGCTCAAAAACGCTCATTCTCAGTCCCGGAAAGTGCTAGAACAGTGGAGTCAGTTATCATCCTGCATCGTCCTTCAGTCTCCATTCCTCCTAAATCATAGTTGCTGGAATATAACGCCGCCCCCCCCCCGCCCCGCCCCACAAGCAATAGCTGGAGGCCCCCATTAGAGTGCATGGTTTGCTTTCTGCCCTTTGCAAGGCCACATCTGGCCGTGGAAAATCCTCAAAGATGACGCTCACCTGGAAGGACCTAGGCCACCGTGCACCACGTCTGTCTGGCTGATCCTGTACAATTTCTCTGACATCACCAGGCTTGTTTTCATTGGAAGGAGAGCAGCAGGGGTCAGGGAGAAAGAAATGCTGATAAAGGCTCTTTAACATTCTGGCATGAGAGTCCATGGATAGTGTTTCTCATCTCTAACTAAAAATGCTTGTAGTTGTTTTTGGAAATCGGCCACAGGGCCTTGGCCAAAATGAATTTTCGGTCTAAGATAACTGGAAGTTCAGTGCGTGTGCGTGCTTAGTCACTCAGTCCTGTCCTACTCTTTGTGACACCATGGACTGTAGCCCGCCAGGCTCTTCTGTCCATGGGGATTCTCCAGGCAAAAATACTGGAGTGGGTTGCCATGTCCTCCTCCAGGGTATCTTCCCAACCCAGGGATTGAACCCAGGTTTCCTGCATTTCAGGTGAATTCTTTACCATCTGAGCCACAAGGGAAGCCCATGAATACTGGAGTGGGTAGCCTACCCCTTTGCCAGGGTACCTTCCTGACCCAGGAATTGAACCAGGGTCTCTTGCATTGCAGGCAGATTCTTTACCAGCTGAGCTACCAGGGAAACCCAGAAGTTCAGAAGTTATCTTAATGGAGCAACAAACAGTTGATCAGCACCCTGGACAGTGTTCTCCATGAGCCCAAGGAGGGTGGACCCGACTGCAACCTGAAACCAGCTCCAGGACATGGGGTCCTACAAGCTACAGGGAAGAACACAGCTGTTCCGTCTTAGTGCCTGTCCCCAAGATCTCCTCAGGATACCAGGAGGAAAAACAAACACATGAACACAAACAACAAAAATCTGTAGCAGGTCTGCAGAGTAAATACTGGGCTGCCTAGAGGGATAAGAGCTAAATAAAGATAGTAGAGCTTTCTCGAAAAAGAGACATAATCAAGATTTTGAAGGAAGGGAGGGACTTGATGTGATAGAGAGAAAAGTATACAAGGCAGGAGGGCGTACATAGATAAAGACGAACAAGACAAGTCTGACAAACTGATTTCCATCAATACATCTGAAGGGTTCCCCAGCACACCAGGAAATACCATTTCTGAAGAAAATGCCTCACCCTGTCTTCTTCAAATTATATTCAAATATATTCTTCAAATAGTATCAAAATCAACTCTCTGATAAAGCCCTTTTCATTCTCTATCTTTTTCTAAAAATGGACTTTTACCTTCTAACAATGATGACTATATTTAGACCTGATGAAATGTTAGCCATGGCTATGAGACCTGCGGTTCCTTTCCTGATTACCCAACTCTATTGTTACTGGTGCATTTTTCCTTCCTTTATTCCTAGATCCTCAGTCCTACACTCTGCCAGAACTGTTCTCTTCTGGAAAGCTTTTAGAATTTTACTTACAGGCTGCCAATGTTTTATTTCTTTGCCCTTTGTTATTTACCTGTTAGTATTTAATTAGGCGAATTAGAAAGTCATCTCCCTTTCTCCCTCCTTTGAGAAAAAGTCTCTGATTAAATTTTATGATTAGAAAGAATTTTTCTTTATTCAAGAGCCTTTTGAAGAACTAAACTCAGACTAGTTAGAGCCAATACACACTCAGCACTTCTCTTTCATATAGTAATGACAGGGAGTGAGCAGAAAGGAGAGAGATATGAAGGACATTTCGGCAACAATGGACAAGACAGAAGAATCAAAGTATCATCAGGCAAAGCCAGTTCCAGAAGCTAAGACATGGGAAAGGTAAGCTGTCCCAAAATCAAAACTGAAGCAATGCCTTCAATCATTCCGAATCAGAGTGATTAAGGTGTCTGCCTTCTCCCCATAAAAATCAACTCTCTAAAGAGACTAAATAATTTCCACCAGAGGGGACACATGCTCATTTAAATTGGTCCATTTGGGGCTTTAATCACGTCACTAGGGCCCTTCAAATGGTTGGGATGCGAACAGGAGAGCTTTCTGAATCTTATCATCAGTGACTCATGATCATGAAAACATAAAAAATAATAGAATCTTGCCAAATTTCTTCTTCATTTTGGCTTCTGTAAACATAGAGCCTACCAACAATGGGATGAATGAATTCATATTAGTAAGTCATAACATGCTGGTAAAAACATGTTCCATATAAATGGTGCAAGAAAATCCCAAAGGCAAGAAGGGACCAGGCCAGATTCCTTCTTAGTGGTCTTGTTCCTCAGGTCTTCTGCTTATACAGGTTGGGGAGGTCAAAGGAGGGAGGAGGAAAGACAGGGAAGATGCGGCGGCTTTAAAAGATGTGGCCAGGCAGAAGGGAAGACGGGCCATCTTCCTTCCTAGGGCTTCAAACCCTGGGTCTTGACACTAAGCTGCACCTAAGCAATTGTTCTACCCAAGCCTTGCTGCCGGGAAGCAGGCACAAGGAGGTTGAAGGTTCAAGTGCTGAATGGAAGGCCCTCAGAGATAGCCCTACCCCAGACTTTCTCTAGGGGGTGGTCTCTAGAGAAAGAGAACTAGGAATGGTTTTCTTGACATAAGAGAACCCATTTTGGCCGAAGCCATTTTGTGATCTAAGCCTGGCCACAATGCCTGCCCTTGAACAGGTCTCAACCTGTTTGATCTTAAAAGAAGAAAGGAATACAGGAACCGAGCATGAGCAATCAAACTACAGGGCAGATAAAGCCGAGTCCTGGTCCCTCCTGGTCCCTCCTCAAGTGATGTACATAATAACATACCTTTGAGTTCTGCAGGAACTAAGGCTCCCACCCACGTGGAGGGTGGAATGATGCTGCTGACCCAACTGACTTCAATCAACTAAGACTTGGATTCTGTGGACCTTTGCCCCAATCCCATGCTGAGTTCTCCTCTGCTCAAGCCCCTTCATGATTATGGATGTTCAGTTCAGTTCAGTCACGTCTGACCCCATGGACTACAGCACACCAGGCTTCCCTGTCCATCACCAACTCCTGGAGTTGACTCAAACTCATGTCCATTGAGTCGGTGATGCCATCCAACCATCTCATCCTCTGTCATCCCCTTCTCCTCCCGCCTTCAATCTTTCCCAGCATCAGGGTCTTTTCCAATAAGTCAATTCTTCGCATCACGTACCATAGCTTAAAACTTCCCCAATTTTACTGTCTGGGGAGACACTGCTTTGGAAACAATCTTCGGTGTTCTTGTTACTTTCTGCAAGTAATAAACCCTTCTCCCAATCTTTGGCTTGGTTGTGTCTTTTGGCTTGACACCCACGAAGAGACAAACATGAAACAGGAGGGAAGGGGGCAGGGCACAACCTTTAAAAGAATGACAGCCACTGGGGATGGTATAACATAAACTGGTTAGAACAAACTAGGTCCAAGAGTTGACTCCCAGTAGACCGTGAGCCTCATTATATGCTCATTGTAACACATGAGCCTACTAAGAGGCACACTCATTGGCACCGTGACAGCTTCAAGGTCAACTATAAACAGCCAAAATGTCGTGGTGGCCCAGTTCCCGAAAATCCCTGCCCCTTATTCAAAATAGTTGGACTAATCCTCTCACTCATTAGCCCATGGAATTACTGAGCCCATAAAAAGTAACTGTTTTTCTAGTTTGGTCTCACTTTCCAAGATGACCCCATACCCTGGGACTGCTCTTACCTTTGAGACAGACTGCATTCTTTCTATGGAACGTGTATCTCTCTAAATAAATCTACTTCTTGCCTACCACTTTGCCTCTCACTGAATTCCTTCTGAGCTGAGATATAAAGAACCTGAGCCTCACTAAGACTTGACACTGGGTGAATGATTCTAATTATAAGACCATTGGTTCAAGTCCCAGTCTGCGTTTTGGCGGGGCTCAAGTCCCAGCCCATGGTTTTAAGTCCCAATCTGAGGTGTGTGGTTTCTAATGCAATTTTTAGGCAACAAATTGAGTGCACAGCCAACGTTCTGTGTGCCAGAGACTGCCCTTAGGTACCAAGTGGCAAGAGCCAACATCCGCCGACCTGAAAGGACAGCGCAAGCACTCGGGGCCTCTGCAGTGAGGGTCTGCATTTAGTAACCGGAACTCAATGTGGAAGCATTCTAAAGAACGACATAAAAAAAATTGCTTGGGGTGGGCAAAAAAGCTCAGCTAGGATGAAAAGGATTCCTGGCAGGCAAGATTTTACTTAATTTGCCTGAAGTAAATTGATTACTGATGGTACTCCCATAACTCCTGGAAGAAAGACAACTGGGTGAGCTGCCAGAGGCTGAGTCAGGAAGTCACCTACCAGAGACCAGAGCGAGAAGGAATCGCAGTGCGTGGACACAGGCCTCCTCAGAAGCACCAAGTTAGGGCGTAGGAAGACAGAGAGAACAAAACAATGGGGAAATGACAATGGACCTGACCTAGGTCACCATGAATTCTGAAGGAATTAGTCTACTTCTGGGAATTTAGCTGGAACAAATATTATTTTATTTCTGAGAATTTGACTGGAGTAAATCTTAGCAAAGAGGGACCACTGATTCAAGGTGACCTTTGGTCGAAGGGAGTTGTCACAAAAGGATGTCCTCCATTCGGCCAGAAGTCCTAATGCTCTAGTCCCCAAAGTCCCAAGTTATCTCTAAGTTCCCAGGCGAATGAGTTGTGTTCCAGCAGATGTGAAGTGGGATCTCTGGTCTGAGAGTCCCAAACCCTCCACTTCCTAAGGGCTTGAGGAGGCAACACCCAGACTCCTGTATCACTCATATTTTTCCTTTCCTAGCACACAGCGATGCCTGCGGGATGGGGCTGAATTTGAGGGAGGGTATTGTGTTTCAGGTCTTAGTTTGTTTCTGCTGCCTCAGGCACTTTTCCAGTAAAGGACAGTAAATAAAGATCCTCACCAGGTCCCTCATGCCCCATCCTCCCGACTCTCACCCGTGGACGTGGTCATGAGACGCCGTCTGGAGGCTGATCGCTCCCGGGGCAGATTTAATGACCTGTGGGAGCCTGATACAGTGTGAGAGGAAGAAGGATGTGCCCGAGGGATTCAGATTATGGAAACAGATCAATGAGGCTCAGTTCATGATATGTGTGGGTGTGTCTGTGTGTGTCTGATTGTCTGTGTCTTTAGGGGTGGAGGATATACAGAAATACTTCAAAAGCATTGTCAATGGCACTTATTTATAGGTCCCGAAAACGTACTGCAGCAGGAAGGAAATAAAGAAGGCAGAGATTAAAAAGCACTGAGAAGAAATTAAGAGTCAAGGAAGGGAGCCATTTGTATATGTTTCATGTGATAAAGTGATGACTTCACAAAAGAAGAAGGAGAAATGTGGACTTCCTGCCAAAGCAAGGGGCGTGGGGAATAAACAGATGAGAGCCTGGGGCTGGGGGCTTGAGACAGCCCCTGCTGTTTCCTGTAGATGGCAGGGAAGGGGCTGTGTAATCACTTTCCCTCCAGTTGTTCAGAGACTTCTAATGAAGCAATATAAGTCAATCAGAGTGCCCCGGGAAGTGCCCTGGGAGAGATGGTGGGATCCAGGCAACAGCAGCCCTCCCAGGAGGGCCAGCCTGCCTCATGGAAAGCCTTCGGGGCTCAGGTCTTTAGATAGCTCTCCCACTGGGGTACAAAGAAACACTCCCAGTCACTGTCTCTACCTGGGCAGTCCTGGGGCAGAGAGACTGGGACTGTCCGCTGGCCTGAGTAGGCCAGGCAGCCTGAGGATGCTGGTTACAACCAGGGCGGTGAGACTGAGAACCCTCAAAGCCTCCCAGGAAGCCAGGCTGACAGCATGGGAGTGAGGAATTGGGAAGTCCAACACAAGCGCCTGCTTTCAGGTGTAAGGACGGGGGTGCTGATGGAGCCTCTGGCCTGCCCATCAGGAGAGATTATTATACTTAGGTAATTGAGTAGCCACGAGTCTGCTGGTGAGCAGCCCAAACCTCAGAAAAGCAGGATCAGCTTCAGAGTTGGAAGAAACCCTACTTCACCCCAAAGAGCTCGAGTGCCTGCTTTGCGTCGGGGCTATGAGCAGAGCTGCCCCAAAGATCTCACTCCACACAGTCAGGGCCGTGAACCAGCTGGGACTGGGAGCTTCCCCTTCTCCCTGAGGGCAGGGAGGCACCCAGGCTCAGCTTCCCAGGGGCTGGGGCTTCTGCTCTGTTGGAGTAGCGGGGGTCTACAGCTTCTCCTGGGCCCCAGGGCTCTCCAGGTGCACGGCAGCTAGCTTTCCCAGACTCCTCCTGTAACCCATTAGCTCCCTGGCCTGCCTGTGCCAAGGCCCTTCTATGGTCCTTCATCACCAGCTTGCTCTCTCCCTTGCTGTATAAGAGGGAAGATGCTCAAGGGAATGGGGTCCCTCCACTGGAATGAGCACCCAGAATGCCCCCTCTCCTCTCTCTGAGATGGCTCCCCTCTCTCACCCATCTTCAGCCCATGTGAGGCTGTTCCTTAACCCACACTGCGTGACACTGAGCAACTGGCCCCAGACCTGAAGCCAGTGGTTCCTCAGATTTAGGGGCATTAGGATCGCTACAGGAATTAACAATATATGGGTTTCTGGGTCCAGTTCTGGAGATTCTATGTCAATAGATCTAGCGTGGGGCCAAGAACTTGCCTTTCCAACCAGGGACCATACCTTGGGAAGCACTACCTAGTGCCTGAGGGACTCAGCCTGCATCACACAGGTACCTTTGATTACAGGGGACACAGCAGGGGATGAAGCATCTCTCAGAAGCAAGTCCCACCAAAGATTGTACATTTAAAATTACACACCGCTTAAGGCTATGAAGGGAAAAAAGAGTGCTCTGAGTAAAAGCTGATGGGAAAACTGACTGGGATTGGGAGCACGAGGGTCAGGGAGCGTCTCTGGGAAGAAACGCTTTAGGCGTGCAGTGTGTGAACTTGCTCAACTGTGTCTGACTCCTTCTGGCCCCACGGACTGTAGCCCGCCAGGCTCCTCCGTCCATGAGATTTTCCAGGCAAGAATACCGGAGTGGGCTGCCATTCCCTTCTCCAAGGAATCTTCCCAACCCAGGGATCGAACCCAGGTCTCTTACGTCTCCTGCATCGCAGGCGGATTCTTTACCACTGAGGCATCAGGGCAAAGCCCAATGGGTGCATTGCATCCCCTCAATTTCCTGGGGGCAGCCAAGTTATAAATATTCCTCATTTTTAAAAAATATGGAAATTCTGATATTTGGTATATTCAGGCTCTATTTTCAGAGGTCCATTTGTTCCCAAAAGTAGCTGAAAAGACCTTTGCTATGTAGGCTGGTTGAGAAACTATGGTCACCAGACTTAAAAGGCATCTACCCATAATAATGAGATGCAAAGCAGAATTTATACCAGAGCATGCCTTGGCTCTGCTCCAGGGCAGAGTTGATTTCACTCTGCTGCAAGGAGGCCAGGCCCTGGGGTGATGTACTGTATATAAGATACAGGAGGCCAGTAGGACCCACCACGCCAGGCTCCTGAGTCTAGCCGGACTCTGTGGGCATGGAGTGGGAGGGTGGGTATTTGGGTTTTCTTATTCCATGATCTCCACTACTTCATGCCCAAAAAAACAAAACAAAAGCACCACACTCAATGTACCTCACCGACAGCCACTTTTAAAAGATCAGGAGAAAGAAATCCTCGGTTAATGGAGGAGTTATTGAGTGACTGTTATGTACAGAAGTACATTTAATCCCCAAAACATAATCCTCACCCTTGAAATCCTTAGATTTGTTTTAGAAACAGTGCCTAGCACAGGGCTGCATACTAGGAAGAAACTCAGTACTGGGAAATGGTAATAAAAAGGACCAGCAATAATAAAATGTTATGGTATTACAAAAGTTACATAACCATAATCGTCACTGTACCAAAATACATTGCTCCCCTGGGAGGGGAGCTCCCCGGGCCAAGATCAGCAAGCACAGGGCCTTCCAGTGGAGACTCAAGCCCTTGTACCAGAGACCCTCCTGGCCCATCCCATGGGTGTTAAGTCACTCAGTCAGGTCCAACTCTTTGCAACTCCATGGACCACAGCCCCCTGGGTTCCTCTGTCCATGGGATTCTCCAGGCAAGAATACTGGAGTGGGTGCCTGTGCCTTCTTGCAGGGGGTATTCCCCACCCAGGGATTGAACCCATGTCCGTTACACCTACCTGACTCTGGCCCCTGCGAGACCACCTGTTTTCACCATCTGAGCCCTGGGTGACAACCATGAGTGTGTTTCTACACAGGAGCGCTCCCTCTGCACCTCAGGGATCAGCATCCTTGGGCCTCTCAACAGCCTCGGCCACTTGGGGAAGAACAGTGGACTCTCAGGTACAGGCCTGGGAAGACACAGATTTCCTGTTCTTCCGCCTCTGCATGTGTCAACCAGGGCTGCCTACAGCCCTGCCATTTCAGCGTCATCCTCAGTGTGCCGACAACCAGCTACACAGGCGTCACCACTGAGGCACTTGTTGGAAACACAATTCTGACCCCTCCCCAGACCTGCTGAATCAGAATCTACATCTAAACAAGACAAAAGCTGACTTGTGTGCATACTGAAGACTGAGAGACACTAGTTTCAAAACTAAGCTGGGGAAAAAATAGCTCCCCTTGGCCGCCTGTCAGTGCAGTGTTCTCAGGGCCTTGTACGAGGGAGAAGCAAGGCCGCTCGGCCTCCCTCTGCAGCCCCACGTGGTCGGGTGGGCTAGTGGAAAGGACTCGGGATTCGGAGTTGGAAGATCTGAGTTCAAGTTCTAGTTTTGCCACATAGGCATCACCAACTCGATGGCCATGAGTTTGAGCAAGCTCTGGGAGGTGGTGATGGACAGGGAAGCCTGGCGTGCTGAAGAGCATGGGCTCACAAAGAGTCGGACACAACCGAGTGACTGAACTGAACCCACATTTCACTCCTCTGAGCCTCAGGTTTTGCATATGGAAAAATAGGAGAAATAATAGCATCGACCTCACACAGCTATTGCAAGGATCAGATGAGATAAAATATATGAAAGTGAAGTGGGCGTAGACGTTCAAAGGGCGTGTGCACCCCCCCCCCCAACACACAGACGTGCGTGAAGCTGAAGGTAACCCTGTCCGTTGCTTCAGTAGACTCAGCTGCATCCTGGGGCAGCAACAAGCAGGTCCTGACGAGCTCATCTGGGTCACAGAGCGGGAAAACCAGACACAGCTTTGGGTCTGGTGGAAACTGAGCCAGGGGCAAGGCTCACGAGTTTGAACCTCTCCTCCTAAATCTCCAGTTTTGTAAGCCAAGTCATGGGAAAGGAATCATGGTCTTCTAATTGGACTGTAAAATCTCTTATAAAAATCTCTTAAGCTGTAGCGGGCGGCCTTTTTGTCCCATTCACAGCCAGGCCAGGATGGGATTATGGGGAATCAAAGGATACAGATGAGAATTACAAGTCAAGCAGGGACAGGTGAGGGGGATGTGCCAAGACGGTAGAGGCCTCCTGCCAATGCTGCCTGGCTCAGGACATTGTATCCATGCTCTCCAGAGCAGAGAGGGTAGGCAGAGAGCCTTAGAACACAAATTCGGTAAGGCTGATAAAAATATCAGCGCTCACCTAACTTTCTCATTTTACAATGAACAACCTCAAGGTTAACAACTTGTCCTAATGGAAATACATGGGGTAGAAGCCAGGTCCCGACAATAGCCCAAGGCACAAGGTACTTTCCTCAAGATGTCCTGCTCCCCTCAGTCACTCAGGGCCCCCAGAGCGATGATGATGGGGGGTGGTGGTGATAAGCTCGCAGGGAGGAGTTTCCTGGGGAGAGCTTTATGGAGTAGGCATCTCTGAATCGTGGCTCCAGAGAGGGGAGGGTTCCGTGCGGGATCCAACCCTCCCAGACCCTCTTTGATGTGATAAAGGCAGGAAATTGGGAGCTGGGAGAAAGGAAAGGTTATCTAGGAGGGAGAGCTACTTGGATTAGGTTAGGATTTGGGCTACTGAGGAGCAGAAGAGACAGCAGGCTGATGAGGAGGCTGCTGAGCTGGTGGAAAGTTCATAGTCGCATTTAGGAGACTGCATTTGGGGGAAGCCTTGGGAAGGCTGTGCATGGCCAGAAAGACACCCGCCTGCATGTGAGGAAAGCAGTTTTAGTGGCTGTATAACAAGTGAGGGAACCACTAAGGCTCAGGAACCCGTCTGCTAATGCAGGAGATGGGTTCGAAAATTAGCAGACGTTAAGTGCCAGGCACTCAGTGAAGAAATGTAAAGAATGAAAATACAGGACCCCCACGTTCAGAGGAAAAATTACATATATGTTTCATTATTCTACACGAAACTATGAGTGATAGCTTCTTTAAAGGACAAACAATAGCAGAGAAAGACAAATTAGAGGAGAGAGAGATTCCAGCTGGAAGTAGACTGAGAAGTGGGAAGGAGAGTCTGAGCTGGGTTTGAGGCTGGATTGGGTTTGAAGGGAGGTGGTGAGTTAGGGTGCAGGACATCCCGAGAGAGAGGACACAGACAGAAGTAAATACAAGCAGGATGTGTAACTGGTGGGGGTGGATGGCGGACAACAGCAAGAAGATCCAGTCTGTACTGCAGCTGGAATATGGGCTTATAGAAGACCCCTGGGTCTGGACTTGATTCTGAGGCTGCAAGGACCCATCAGAGGTTTAGAACAAGAAAGTGACCGAGATCGGAGCTAGATGATCAACAAAGGGTTGTTCTTAACCATCTGCAGGGAAGGGGAGTCCATTACCCACTTAGGTCTTAGTTACCGCCTCTCCTCATCTCTCCCAGCAGGAAGCTCTCTCTCATGTCTGACACAAAGCTCTTCCCTGTGATCTCGAAGCTTCCTGTGCCTTGTGAATCTCTATGTCAGAGAATTTCACAGGATTCAAAGGAGACATCACTCAAGAGAAGGCAAAGGAAAATGATATTCTACATGGAGACTCAAAGGATTAACCAAATAACTTGGACTTTATCCCAAGAACCACCGAGGAGAAGAAACATAACTCACATGAGACTATTCCTTATGGGAAAAAAAAAAATCCTGTGCTGGAAAGGTACTCAAAGGAGAGGAGGAAAGGGGAGCAGAGAGGAAGAGGAAGAAGGATGAAGAGCAGAAAGAGGAAGAAGAGAAGGCAGATGAGGAAGACGAGGAAGGGAGATGAGGAAAGGAAGACGTGTGAGTGAAGCTGCACCCCCCCTCCCGCCAACATATCCAAGTCCTAAATCCTAGCACTTGTGAACATGACCTTATTTGGAAATAGGGTCTTGGTGTATGTAATTAACTTAAGGACCTCGAGATGTGTCCATCCTGGATTTAAGGCCCCACATTCAATGACTGGTGTCTTTACAAGCGAGATGAGAGGGAGGTTCGAGGTGCAGAGGCAGAGGGCGAAGGCCGCACAGAGGCAGAGATGGACGTTAGGCCTCCACCAGCCAGCAACACCAGAGCCATCCGAAGCTGGAAGGAAGGATTCTCCCCCAGAGCCGCCAGAGGGCACAGGGACCTGCTGACATCCTTTTGGACCTTGGGTCTCTAGAAGTTGTGAGAGAATAAATTCCTGTCGTTTTAAGCCACCCAGCATGTGGTCATCTGTACAAGAGCCGTGGCAGGAAACTAACGCACTTGGGGACCCCCTCTGTGGGTGTGCGTGGGGAGACAGGGTGGGGGAGCCCCAGTGTACCGCCCTCAAGATGCTTCTGGTCTGATGGTGTGCTTTACCCTGGGAAGGTCCAGCCAACGAGGGAAGTCTGAGTCTGCCAGGCCATGCAGGATGTGTGCAAATAACAGAAAAGACACTCAAAGTGGAGTCGAGTGAACAACAACTGGAGCTTAGAGTCCGAATGCCTCTGACAGCCTAAGGAAGTGGAGGCCAGGCTTTTCCACGGAGCGGGCCTTGGCCTCGGGGTCCAGTATGTGCCCTGGACACTCATTGGCGGGCTCAGGTCAGGGCCTGGACACACGCTTCCCTCTGTTTCAGTGGAGGAGTGTCTTTTGTTTCCTGAAGCCTCAGGATCATAAATAGCCCATAGAAACCCAGTGTGGGGGAAGGGTTGTAGGCATGAATTATTTTTAACTGTCATGAAAGGCCCCTGCCTAGAAGGCCCTGCACCCAGAGTGCATTACATGCACAGTGGTTCCTATCCTCCCTGGGCTCTTTGCCTCACCTATTCATAGCCTATGAGGGATCTGGGGCTCCAGCAAATGGCCCTAAATGAGGACATTTACCCTCCATAAAGTACACACGTAGATGAATAACAACTGACCGACATATGCCATGTGACAGGGTTTCTGAGCTTACAGATGTCAGGTTAGACTTTAATGCAGAGGAAGAAAAAACAAACAAACAAACACTTCCCTAGCCAAGCAAGGCAGACCCAGCTAGTGAAGAAACAAGATGCTTGGGGTGATCGGATGCTCTCTTCTCCCTGGCTGTCTCCTTTAGGACTAGTCATTGATAGGATGCATGTGTGCATGAGAGTACACGCACACACATACACACACACACCCCCGGCAACAGCAACACTGCTGGCAGACAGCCCGGTCCATGGGGAAGCCTGCAGACTTCCAGCCCAGGATGTGAGAGGGGTGTGCGTGCCCACATGCAGACAGCCTGGCTCTGCAGAAGGACACGGTAGCCCAAGCCCACGCGGTGACAAAGGGGCAGCGGCTTGTGCTCTGGCCCCTCCATGGGCCCTGTGCACCCGAGCAGTGGCCAGCGGTGGCAGAGGGGGGAGGAGGGAGCACGGAGCACAGGGGTATCGTCCCTGCAGGGGAGGCCGCTGCGCCGGCAGGTGAGTCGGGGCTGGGGGATGTGGAGTGACTGATCACAGATTCTGAGGCGTTTTGTCACTGTGACCACAGATAAGAAGAAGCTGCCACCAACACCAGTCAATGAGCCTTGAGCCGAAAGCACCCCGTTTCAGGTTCTAACCTGAGAGGAACGTCAGGGCAGAATTAGGAGGTGCTCAAACAGAAAGCCCAGGATGAAAACCCTGGCAGCTTCTCAGCTGCCCCGACGCACAATGAGACACAACAGCGAAACAAAGCCGCTCTGCCGCTGGATTCATCTGGCCTTGAGGCAGAAGGATGGGAAAATGGAATTTGGCATGCCCGCTCTGCCCTGGGTTTTTCCTTCCAGCCCAGCTCACAGTTTGGGGTTAGCAAAGGCATCTGCCTCCCTGTGCGAGAGTTCAGCAGGGCGAGGAGCAGGTTCCTCTCTTCAATAAATCATTCTTGCCAAATCCGCTCCTGAAACTCCCCAGTCACGGGTACACTTTGCCTTTATTTCTCACTCCCCATTCTTTTCCCTCACTCTAATCCTTGCCCCACACCCTCGCTGTCCTGGGGCAGAAAGAAAGCAGCTTCCACTCGGAGAAAATTTTCTGGAGTCTTCCCAAGTCAAGTGAAAAATGAAACAGAGAGGATATCAGAGAAAGCAGCACGCCTCAGACCCCACCTCCACCCCGAGCCTTACATAATCATTTCATCATCTCACTTATGAAATCAGGATAAATCAAATTCCTGTGGCTAAATTCCTCCAAGTGCTTGAGAACGGGACTTCAGGGAAGGAAAGGTCGGGGATTTACTGCATGGCCTGCGGCTAGCTAGAGCTCTGAGTGGTGTACTTTGTCAGGATTCTCAGTATTGTTTTAACTGAGATATAATTGACACATGCCATTCTATTAGCTTCAGGTATACAGTATGATGATTCGATATTTGTATGCACTGCAAAACGGTCACCAACATAAGTCCAATTAACATCAGTCACCAAGGATTTTAGTTATTTTATGCCATTTCCTAAGTTTGCACGCCTTTTCTTCTTTTTCCATGTCCTTTTCCCACCTCTCGTCAAATACCATACGATTTGACTCTGCCCTGGGCAAGCCCTCTCCCTGTTTGAGTCTCTGGGACTAGCTTCATTCACTTCTCCGAGCATCCAGCTGGTTAGTGCATGGTTAGATGCACTATTGCACCTCACCAACAGGAGGCGCCAAATATATGATGCGCTCCAGCAGGAGTGCAGGCTTTTCCCTGAGACGATACAACCAAGTGTCCTCTTTTAAAAATTCATACCCTGTGAACCAGAAGCTATTTTCATGTCTGGCTTAAGTATTTGAGAGGAGCGTGCTGGGAAATTCAGCAAAATGCAGGAGCTGTCTGCAAATAGATCTCCGAGGAAAAAGGCACCATCCTTGGCATGCTGCTGGTAGCAAGGGAGTTTTTAAAAATTAAATCTACCACAGAAAATGTGCAGGCTCTTGCTACTATAGGCAGCTCAGGGACAGTCAGGTGGATGTAAAAGCCTGGAAAGTAAAAGGTTTGAGGAACTGCTGGGTTCCTGCAACACTGCTGGGTACAGAAGAGATAGCATGGCCCAAAGAGAGCATCATTTCCTAGCCCATGAAGTGAGTGAAAGTGAGTGTTAGTTGCTCAGTTGTGTCCAACTCTTTCCGACCCCATGGGGTGTGTAGCCCACCAGGATCCTCTGTCCATGGAATTCTCCAGGCAAGAATACTGGAGTAGGTAACCATTTCCTTCTCTGGGGGCTCTTCCTGACCCAGGGATCAAACCCTGGTTCTTCTGCACTGCAGGCAGATGCTTTACTGTCTGAGCCACCAGGGAAGCCTGTCCTAGTCCACGTTGACCCACTTCTCCATGGGGTCTCTAGGTACCCCCAGAAAACTGGAGTAGCCTATAAGTTTGGGACAAATTCCCTTTTGACATCTTCAGGCAGCCTCCTCATAGGTAAAACCAGGTGAGGAAGGGGCAAGAAAAAAAAATTGTGGAGTTAGGAGACTGGCTAGTGCTTCCCTCAGTTGGCCCTCTGTTGTCGAGTCTTACAGACTAGAGTCACTGTTTTCCTGTCATCCACGCAAGAACACCTTCCTGATTAAGTATCAGCCATTTAACCAGTCATCTCTGTGCCCTGTCCACCGTGAGGTGTGAAATTGAGCAGGACCCTGTGGGGCTCCTGAGCCTGGAAGCCCTTCTGTGTCCCCCATTTCTTATTTGTAGGGAATAGACTCCTACCTCCATGACCTTCCCTGAGTCCCCAAGGGCAGATTCGAACGGTTGCTAATCAGGGAAGAGAAGGGATACAGAGACAAGGGAGGAAAAGTTAAGAAATAATAGTGCAGCCTTGAAGCAGGGTTCTGATTCCACCTCAAGGGATACACATACCAATATCTTTGACCTCTTTACGGAAGTAAAACCCCAAATGGAAGATGTAGCATTCTTCATTCCAGAGAAAACCAACCGACACCAGATTAAAAGGAACTAGAGAAGCTCATCAAGAGATACCTGAGGCATGAAGATCCTACACACACCATGATCTTATCAGGAATCCCACCCTGGAACCATTGCTATGTAACTCCTCACCAAATCCTCTTGGGTTGCGACACATAGTTTTGGGGGCACAAGCCCACTATGTCCCACTTTGTCTGGCAAAGCAATAAAACTGTTCTTTCCTATTTCACCCAAAACTCTGTCCCTGAGATTTGACTCAACAAACTGTGGAAAATTCTTAAAGAGATGGGAATACTGGACCACCTGACCTGCCTCCTGAGAAATCTGTGTGCAGGTCAAGAGGCAACAATTAGAACTGGACATGGAACAACAGACTGGTTCCAAATCGGGAAAGGAGTACGTCAAGGCTGTACATTGTCACCCTGCTTATTTAACTTCTATGCAGAGTACATCATGAGAAATGCCGGACTGGAGGAAGCCCAAGCTGGAATCAAGGTTGCCAGGAGAAATATCAGTAACCTCAGATACACAGATGACACCACCCTAATGGCAGAGAGCTAAGAGGAACTAAAGAGCCTCTTGATGAAAGTGAAAGAGGAGAGTGAAAAAGCTGGCTTAAAAGTCAACATTCAGAAAACCAAGATCATGGCATCTTGTCCCATCACTTCATGGCAAATAGATAGGGAAACAATGGAAACAATGACAGACTTTATTTTTTTGGGCTCCAAAATCACTGCAGATGGTGACTGCAGCCATGAAATTAAGATGCTCGGTCCTTGGAAGAAAAGCTATGACCAACCTAGACAGCATATTAAAAAGCAGAGACATTACTTTGTGACAGAGGTCCATTTAGTCACAGCTATGGTTTTTCCAGTAGTCATGTATGGATGTGAGAGTTGGACCATAAGGAAAGCTGAACGCTGAAGAATCGATGCTTTTGAACTGTGGTGTTGGAGAAGACTCTTGCGAGTCCCTTGGACTGCAAGGAGATCCAACCAGTCCATCCTAAAGGAAATCGGTCCTGAATATTCATTGGGAGGACTGACGCTGAAGCTCCAATACTTTGGCCACCTGATGCAAAGAACTGACTCCTTGGAAAAGACCCTGATGCTGCTGAAGGCAGAAGGAGAAGGGGACGCCAGAGGATGAGATGGTTGGATGGCATCACTGACTCAATGGACGTGAGTTTCAGCAAGCGCTGGGAGTTGGTGCAAGACAGGGAAGGCTGGCATGCTGCAGTCCATGGGGTCGCAAAGAGTTGGACATGACAGAGTGACTGAACTGAACTGAGATTTGATTCAGCGTTGGTGCACAGAGGTCAAGTTTCTGGCCTCAAGCATAGCGAAAAGAGATAGTGTCAGATGACTATCCCTTAGGCTATGGTGCGGGATTTATGGGCAAAGCTTCCGAGGAAGAAAGAAAGGGAGGTGTCTCTATGGATGCCATCTTACAGTCAAGGTTTAGAAAAATCTATAACAATAACAAGAGAAAGGCATATGCCCAATAAGTTGATGGATTTGTAGGTTAATTTGTTGGTTGTCTGGTTGGTCAACTAGTCTGTTCATTCGACTTCACTGCTTCACTTGTACCAAGCTCTAAGAGAATTGATCAGGACAGACGTGAGTTAGTCAGGCAAGGCTCAGCCCTTAAGGAGCTTCTAGAAAGGCCCACAGCTTAGAGTTACTTGGAAGTATAACGAGAGCTATCAGTGAGGTGACCCGCGCTTACTGGATCACAACGACAGGGGGCGTCCCCAAGAGAGGGACGGAAGAGAAGACATATGGGGTCCACGCCCACCGGTGGACTCACTGCAGAAGTTTAAGTTAAGTGAGGGCAGGACAAGACCACTAAGTGACACTGGCAGCAAGTAAATTACAACCAACAAAGTTCGCCGTGAGAAGCATCAAAACTGGATAGCTCCACGACACACAGCACACTAAAAGCCATCTGCATGGACATCTGGGCTGGGGTAGATTTGTGTGTGAGCTCCTGATGCAGGCGTCCCGAGGGGTTGAACTCACATTTGTGTCCATTAATCTAACATCTTAGAAGGGAGTTATCATTAGGACAGGCAGCCTAGTTTGAAATTCTGACTCTCCAGGTATAGGGGAGCAGGGGCTAGGATAAAGACCTCCGTGACTCACTGGCAAATTTTATAAGGATGAACTCATAGCCAAAGAGACAATTTCAAAGAGCAGGAGGAGCATTGAAATGGGAACTAGGAAGCACAGACTTGTGGCAGATGAGGTAGGAACATGAAACTTGACAGAGCCAATAAAATAACAGAAAGTCACTTGCAAGGAAGGCATCGGAAGTCAAGGAGACAACATGTCTCAGCAGCCTCCTATAGCACGTGTGTGTGCTCAGTCAGCTCTACTCTTTGTGACCCCACCGAATATAGCCTGCCAGGCTCCTTTGTCCATGGAATTACGCCGGCAAGAATGTGCTGTCAAACACTCTTTGACAATGTAAGGCTGGCTGCCCTTCAGAAATCAAATGGGCTACAGGGCACTTGTGGGGAGTAAGGGAAAGCTGAGTCTAGGAGGATGTTCAGAAAGCAGGGAGACTCTGCCAGCAATCTCTGCTCAGGATTTACTGAAGACTCAGCAAGTACACCCCCCACTGCTGAGTGTCTTTGGCTTCTTGATGTTTCACAGACAAGGCTCGTCCATTCTGCAGGTCACTGACCACTGGAGCCGGCAAGAGAGATTAAAGATCATCTAGTTCCTGTTTCCCAAAGATGCTGTGCAAAATGCTCACTCTGACAGATGTTAGTAGGTGTATTAAATTGGTACAATTTAATACTAATTGGTACAATTAGTATTACAATACTAATACTAATTGGTACAATTCAGAAAGTGTTCAGGGGCCAAATGAATGTGAGAAATATTGGGCTAAACATCTGAGGCTTCAGGATGCCAACCTGCTCACCTGGGGATGAGCCCCTAGTCTGGGACTCGTCAGCACCACCCTATTTATTATCATTTATTACCACATACTTCTGCGAAAATATTAGGAAGGCACATTAATCTCCAAAGGACTGTACTGGCATGGCAGTCCTCTGCAGTAGGCCGGATCCCTTCTAACTCACAGTAAACAGACTGTCACTGACATGATGTTGATAAGGGTTAAGATAAATTACAACGTCCCTCCCACCCCACCTCCCCCACACTGAGCTCTTCCAGTCCCTCCATCCATTCTGTCCTGGGAGGAAATTGGATCTGTGATGAGATCAGCAGCACCATTCTTTTCCAAACCTCCCTGACGAATCACCTGGTTCTCTGGTACAACTTGAGGGGCCCAGGCACAGACCTTGGAATCATCTGTCTGGGAGATTTCTACATGTTCAAATTTAGCTCCTATTCCCCTTTTAAAACTTTCAGCACCTGATAGGATCTCTGCATTTCCAGAAAAGCTAAGCTCATCAATAACAATAATGATAGCAACATATAACACTGAGAACATGCTTCGTCAAAGCACCCTGCTAAGGTACGATTACTGTCTCTATGTTAACAGTGAATGAACTGGGACCCAGAGAAGTTAGGTAACTGGCCCAGGGTCACAAAGGAGAGTCAGGATTTGAAAAGCACTTTTCACTCTAGAGTCTGTATATTTAGCCACCACTACCTACATGCCTACAGATAATGGGAGGGAATTCACCTGACTGTGCACCTACCACCTGTAAGGCCCTGTGCCTTCCACCCGATCATCCCGCCCCAGCCACCCAGTGGGGCAGGATGAACCCACAGAAGAATAGCTGTACTTACTCCAGTTCCTCCCTCACTGCTCCCGCCTCCCCAGCTAACAAGTGGCTGAGTCCAGGTATGAGGCTCTAGCTTTAAAACTCATACTTATTCCAGAACTTTATTGCTTCCTTGGAAATGGCTGCAGATTCATACATAATGAAGCGTGGGGTCCTTTCGTTCTCTCTCACCCCTGTGATCGTATGCTTTGGGGTGCACTAGGGAGGATCCCTGAAAACCCATGGAAGGCCTCACAGGTCCCTAAACATCACTCCTGATCCTCTTGAGGAAAAAAGGAACTCGGCTTTGATTTATATTTTGTTGTCCTGAAAGAATTATGGTTTTATCACTCACACCCATCTCTTTCCTTCCCCACCCTTAATTTCAACACCCTGATTTTAAAATGATCTTTATAGCTTGACAGTTTAATAGATGATTTTCATTCCACAGAAGCCCTCACTGTGAAAGAATGACAAGGAAAATATGGGCTGTGTAGAGATCATTTTAAAAACTTAGTGATGCAGTGAGGAAGGGGATGTATTTCCAAGCACCTGGCTCTGTGGTTTGTCTTTGCCTCTTACCAACCTTCCACGAGGAATTGTGTGGGGAGGAAACTGCAAGGCTTTCCAATGCCGGCTGCAGCCAAAGCTCTCTTCAAGCCTCCAAGCTTTGATCTCCTCTTCTCCAGAATTAATAAAATGCCCTTTGGTTAAAGTGAGCTAGAAATGTACTTTAGTATTCAGCACAATTCACTATGGCAACCTCCGTTTTAGAAAATAGGAGTGAGGAGGCTCCTGCTTTGAAACCACCAGTAACTATTGTCCCAGGTCCCTCCCAAACTCACTAGGTTGAGACCTTATCAAGCCAAGGGAAAAAAAAATCTATCCTGGAACAAATTACTATATGCAAACATGATGCAAAACATACTCAAAAGCACAACAATCTTGGCTTTAAAAATAAAGCCCCCCACACAGAAAATGAGCACCACCCTACTAATAACCTACATGCCAATTATCCCATGCACTGACTGCTGTTAATTACCCAAATGCTTGTCGGCAATACTCAGTTACTTGTGGCGCATTTCCTCTAATGTCCTAACAATAGGCAGGAGGACCAATCTCCTAGCACCTGGGAGGTGAGACCTCCCCTCCGGTGGTAAGGAGAGTAGAGCCCAGGGGAAACAGCGACTCAAGAAGGGGTCTGGTTATAAATAGAGTGGGGCAAAGGGTGAACGGAGAACTTCTTGGACTGAAGGGGGAGGGAGAGAATGGGTGGTGGGGAAGAGAAGGGAACTAATACATAGTGAGTGGTTCCTACAGGAACTATGTCAACTTTGCTTGTTGTTTTGTTTTAATGTATGTGATCTTCCCATTAAACCTAGTTAGGAAGGAATTCTATTAGACCCTTTTTACAGATGAGAAAACTGAGGCTTAGGATATTTTAGTAACTTGTACGAGGGCACATAGCTGGTCAGGAGTCACACCGGGGTTCAAACCCAGGTCCTTAACTCTTCTGAGTTACTAACACCGGCCAGGCTGACCTGCTGGTCCATGCCTCCCTGGCACACCCATCAACGGCATGGCTGTCACTTTGAGGGGGGGAACCTTCTCAGGTCTCACAATCTGCAATATGACTGTGATTTACTGCACAATTTTTGGAGTGTGCTGGAGAACAACAAAGGCCATTAGAAGTATTTTAGAGACAAACTGTGCCACCTCTGAAAAGTCAACAGACTGAGAGAAAGCAGAGGCCAAAGGAGAGTACTCACATGGAAAAGCTGAGCACCACACATAACCAGGGCCCCACCACAGGATGTGACGCTGCTTACCAGGGATGCGGGCACGAGCGTGGTTTGGAATCTACTGCTTACAAGCCGGGTGACATTGGAAACGTGATTCTCTTCTCTATGGGGTCCTAGTTTATTCCCTTGAGAAGTGGGGTTGGTACTGGGATATCAGAAGGTTGTTCTGAAGATTTAATAAACTGACATAAAACACATACTGACACTGTGACTAACTGGAGTTGGTAATAATGTTACTATTAATAGTGTGCAAAGCTCCAACTGCCTGTAGGAAAATGTCTGGAGAGGCTGACACCCTAGAAAGCCAAGGGTCTGGGATGGGGACCTTTTATCCCCTTTTTGTCATGGACGACAATATGCCCCCACCCTCAGAAGAAAGGAGGAAGCTGTGCTGTCCTCTTGACAAAATACAGATGCCCTAGTGACTGACTCAACAGGTCAGAAAAATCACAGTTTTCCCTCCACGAATGGAACTGGCCAAAAGAGTGGGTGAGGGCCGACCCCACCACTGACTGAAGCAAAGGGATAAGGAGGCCTGATGGCCCCTCTGCTGCAAGAGGTGCAGAGATCCCAGGGGGTAACATCCACCCCACAGAACATGCTGCAGAGTGAGTACCCTGACGTTCTGAAGAATGAGTACCCTGTACACGCAAAGGTAGAAGCATAAGACAAGAAAGAAGAGAGTGTCAAGTGGACACAACAAAATAATAACTCATGATTTAATTGAGCATATACTATGTTCCAGACCCTGTGTGTAGGAGCTTTGCAATAGTATATTATTTAATCCTCACAATAATCCTACAAGGAGACCTTTCCATTGCCCCGTTTTACAGATGCAGAAGGTCGCATTTAGGGCTTGCAGAAGCACGAAGCGGCAGAACAAGCAGCAGACTGAGGTCTCAGCTGCCTCAGAGCCCACAGACAAGGAAAACCCAAGGTCAACAAAATTCTGGAATGTCCTTCAGGTTCTGCCTCCTTCATCACTGCCTATGACCCCCAGGTGTCTTGGAGGAAAAGGTAACAGGTCCTCCCTGAGTTGGATCCCAAGAGCAGTGCTGAGGCTGGGGTGGTCACACACACGGACTCAGGGGTGGGACGGTGAGGCTTGGGATACAGAGGCCAGGGTCAGCCATGAAGCTGTGAGAGGCAGCGAGAAACCTGGTCAATGAGTCATTTCTGGCTCCAGTTCTTCCCTCACTCATCCAGCTCTGTGAACTTTCTACACAATGTCACGTTTGTGAAATGAGGGTGGTGGCGAAATGGAGGAGAGACTGGATGGAGTTCTTGCTGTGCACTGGAGGGCGTCCACAAGACCAAACAACTCCCCAAACCAATGTCAGAGGCACCGTGTTCTCAGCCATCTTTGCAGAATAACACACTCGATTTTGCCAAGATAGAAACAGTCACAAACATACAGTTCACTTGGCTAGAAAAAAATAGCTACAAGAATGATTCATGCATGTAATGTTCTCATCTTCTATGCCCTATGTAACTAGGAATTAATTCTCAGAAGGACACAGTGAGAGACTACAATGGATATACCAAAATGACAAGCCTCTTTTATTTTTATTTTTTCAAGAAAAAGAATGGCTATCTCTTTATATAAAAGAACTCCCTAAAATTCTCCCAGATCCGTACCAGATTTATAGGCATTTGAGATTGGAAGGACATTTCAAGATCAACTGATCTGACTCTCCATTGGATGACTAAGTCCCTTCCACAGTGTTTCTGAGGGGGTCTCCAGAGGATGCCTAAACACCTTCAGGACAAGAAACCAGATACCTACTGCTTTCTCTGAGCAGCTCGGATTTTCTCCGAGGTCTCGCTCATACTGTCTACAGCTTTGGTTCTTCCTCTGTGCCCCATGGCCATACAGACCATGCCAACTGCTCCTCCAAACAGCCTTTCAGAAACACAGCCCCCTGAGCCTTCTCTTCTGCAGAGCTGTCGATCATTCTGCACTTACAAAAACAATCTGACCACTGACATGCTGCTGTTTTGGTTGTCGTCCTTGTTTTTCTAAGATAGCTTTACTTGATCCACAATTATTCCAAGACAATTAGTCCCCCAAACAACCCAAACTGTACATTTTTTCCACCCTATATTATCAGCAACACTGAAAGCTGATTATAATCAACTTGCTTTCATAAAAAGAAGGAGTCAATCAAATAACAGACTTCAAGAGAATCCACTTTGCTAAAAGTATCAGCAGCAGGCATTCCATGTTCACAGATAAACAAGGAGAACTGTGAATGCACGTTTCTCCCCTACTGCCCATTTCCCATTGGAATTTAAATGAACAGTTTTCCAATCACAGAGCCGTAAAAATCATCAGTCATCTTTGCCACCACCTCACATTTTATGACGTAGATGCTGAGACCCAGAGCTCTCATCTCTCTCTCCGTGCCATCCCCAGATGGTTTTAAATTCCCTGTTCTGGCTTAGGCACTGGGGATACCAAGCCCTTGCCCTCCCATGTCTCTGAGCAGAGACTCACAGGGCAGTGCAAGAGAGGGAGTTTCAAACAGGTAGAAGCACACTGTTGCAATAGCCAATGACAAGTGTTTGGAACTTTGTACAAAAAACCTGGAAGGCAAAAGGCTGTTTTCCTTTCTTGTGCCTTGACTCAAACTCCCCTCCAACTTCCCTTTGTTTGGCAAACTGATCCTTTAAGACTCAGCTCAGGTCTCACCACCCACCCCCAGTACTTTCTCTCTGACTCCTTTAGCTGCCCTCCTCCTTTATGATCTTGTAACACCTTGTACAAATGTACTTAGCATCATGTTCCACACTTATCCCTCCTGTGTGCATCTTTTCCACTAGACTTGAGGCTCCTGAAGCTAATGGCAACCCTCTCCAGTATTCTTGCCTGGAAAATCTCATGGACAGAGGAGCCTGGAAGGCTACAGTCCATGGGGTCACAACGAGTCGAGTACAACTGGGCGGCTTCACTTTCTTTTTTTTCTTTTCCTGAAACTAGGGAGCTGAGTGTTAATTCAGTTTTATACATCTAGTCTAGTTCAGTTGGCATGTATGGGATTTATGAACAAATAAACATTTCAGCAGACCCTTAAGGGTTTGAGCATTAAAAGGCAGAGACATTACTTTGCTGGCAAAGGTCCATTTAGTCAAGGCTATGGTTTTTCCAGTAGTCATGTATGGATGTGAGCGTTGAACTATAAAGAAAGCTGAGCACCGAAGAATTGATGCTTCTGAACTGTGGTGTTGGAGAAGGCTCTTGAGAGCCCCTTGGACTGCAAGGAGATCCAACCAGTCCATCCTAAAGGAGATCAGCCCTAGGTATTCATTGGAAGGACTGATGCTGAAGCTGAAACTCCAATACTTTGGCCGCCTGATACAAAGAGCTGACTCATTTGAAAAGACCCTGATGCTGGGAAAGATTGAGGGCAGGAGGAGAAGGGGATGACAGAGGATAAGATGGTTGGATGGCATCACTGGCTCAATGGATAAGAGCCTGAGTAAACCTCGGGAGTTGGTGACGGACAGGGAGGCCTGGCGTGCTGCAGTCCAGGGGGTTGCAAAGAGTCAGACAGGACTGAGTGACTGAACTGAACTGAAGGGTTTGAGAGAAAAGAATTCCAGGCCAGGAAGCCCATGCAGAGACATGGTTCTCTGAAAGGGTGCAGCATGTTTATAGAACCGTGTGGGTCATTTTCCTGGTGAGAGTGGTGGGTGTGGCAAGAGTGACTGGGGTTGGGGCTTGCGGGTTAAGTCTGGGCCAGATGTGGAAAACCACATAAACCATGTGGAAGTGAGTGGATATCATGCTGTAGTTAGAGTGGGGGCAAGAAGTCTTTACAGAGGGGAATGACATCATCCCAATGGTCACATAAGTGGCCAAGGAGGAAGCACTGCATTGAGGAAATGCACAAGGCAGGAGAGTGTGTTTGGAGCCGACTGCTTGGTCCAGGACGGGAGGAGATGCTGTATTAGGGGTGCTGTGGTCCAAGAGCCCAGGGAAATTCCTGGGGAGGAGAGCACTGTGGACTGAGGTTTGAGGGTACAGGTAGAAGCAACGGGATGTGCTGAGTAAACGGAGCCACTGGAGACATGGAAGAAGCATCGAGGATGATGGCAGGGTTCTCCAGCCTGGAGCCCCAGGGCGACACAGACAATGTTAATAGAGACAGGGGCCATGAGAAGAGGGGCAGTGTGGGAGGCGGGGGGAGATCACGAGGTCTTTTCTAGAAAGATTCCTAAGGCAGTACTCCTGGATGAATTCTATAGGTGGAGAGCTACCTGCTTGACCAAAGGAAATAAACGAAATGCAAGAACATCGGTCATGAAAACCCCGAGTACAAGACACACTGTCTAATCCTCGCAGAGACAGATGGAGCAATTCTGATGATTTGAGGGTGAAAGTAACAAGTTCAGATGAGAAATCTTCTGGTTCTTAAAACCACAAATCATTTCTCAGCCAGTTAAACTGACATCTGTATATAAAATAATCTCTAGGCAATCAAATCCCATCTCTTATTTTCTGGATTCAACTGACTCACTTTCCTTTTTTAAAAAAAAAAAAAAATTATTATTACCAGCTGGCTAACAGCCTCACACCATTTAGTGGGCTCTAATCAACAGGGAGAATTCAGTTTACGTTAATTAAGTGATCCCACTCCACCATTTTATTGACTAACAACCTCATTCCTTTTTTTAAACTCATTTTTTCAAAATGCTAGGTCAGGATTTTACTGAGGAAAAGTCCACGGACACACTCAGAAGCAAACCCTTCTGCACCAAAATCAATCCATCTTTCAATCTAACAACATCCTTTTCTCTCTCATCTTACAGCAAAAGCTCCAAAGAGCAAGCAACAAGCAGAACCTCTACAGAACCAACTACCCCACTTAAATAAACAGCGAAAGGACTTCCTCAGCCCACACGGTTATCCTAAGAGCACAGAGACTGCTCTTGGTAGAAAAGAGACGGAGACTGCACACTCACCCGCTTCCTCAAGTTGTAGGTGAGAATGAGGTTCCGGGAGAAGGAGTGGGAGAAGGCCGTGTAGAACTCCAGCACTTTCTGCAGGGCGTCCCGCTTGATCACATGCAGGTCACAGTAGGTCAGGGCCCTCACGTTGGCACAGGACTGGGCAAGGGTGGCTTCCTTCCAGAACACATCTCCAAACACATCTCCTTTCCCTGAGGAGAGAACGCGGTGATGAGCAAAGTGCCCACCAGAGGAGTCTGGCCATCGGCGCTGGCTTTCCACCGTCTCCCAGGACTGCTGTCCATTCGGCATTCCACAGCTTGGGCTCAGAAAAGGCCAGGATGGTTTTAATTTGGACCTTAACAACACGCAACTTCAGAAAACTAAAAATACCATAGGATACATGTCAAAGTTCAACCAATAACTTCAGGATCACTTGTGACCTCCCGAACATCCTACACGAAACTGGAACCCCATGTTATTCTTTGTCACGCCTGGTTTTCCAAGACACTGATCATAATCCATGATGATGATACTTGTCTGTCTCCCAGCATGAGCTCTCCCGCATCCCATCCCTCCACTAACACAGTATCTGGCAACACAGTAGGAGTTCTCACAATATCTGCTGGCAAAAGAGAAGGAAGGTAAACTGTAGGTCTACAGTGATGTAACTGAGGGGCACACCCTAGGCTGCAACGGGGAGGGTGTGGACTCTTCATCAGGAGCTGAAAAACAGGAGGTGTCTCCCCTGATGAGCATGACCTACGTGGACGAAATCAGGCAAGAGTGGAGCTCCTCTTCCTCCAAACTCTGTCCACTGCCCTGAGGTTTATGTGGGCGGTGTCTCATTCCTCACTCTCTCTCCCTTCCCTCCTTCCGTGTTCCTCACCTTGCCATATGCCCTCCTGGTGGTATAAAAATGTGGGCCCTATATAAGTGGCATCTTGAGGATCCTCTTATGCCTAGCATTCCACAAGACTATATTTAACAATATATTTAATAAGTCAATAGAGTACTCATCCCACCTGGTGGTATCCTGGGTCAAACTTCTATCAATCTCCTCCAAATATTTGTTTTTCTTACCTAGGGATATTCTTCCAACCTTTCCCAGAGACTGAGGTTTTAACATATGTCTAATGCGAAGCTTAATTCATTCCTGGCACAGCCTCTGGTTATATAACAAATAGCTTGAAACATTGTTTCTCTTGCCTTTAAATTTTCAGCACTGCTGCTGCTGCTGCTAAGTCGCTTCAGTCGTGTCCGACTCTGTGCGACCCCATAGACGGCAGCCCACCAGGCTCCACCGTCCCTGGGATTCTCCAGGCAAGAATACTGGAGTGGGTTGCCATTTCCTTCTCCAGTGCATGAAAGGGAAAAGTGAAAGTGAAGTCGCTCTGTCGTGTCCGACTCTTAGCGACCCCATGGACTGTAGCCTACCAGGCTCCTCTGTCCATGGGATTTTCCAGGCAAGAGTACTGGAGTGGGATGCCATTGCCTTCTCCAATTTTCAGCACAGATAAACACAAATCTGAATCTCCAGGGAGCCAGAGAGAGGTGTTTGGGAAGGAAGGAAACACTGCAACCAGGGTGAAAACCAATCTAACAACCCTTGAGGGAGTTGTCAGCCCACGCACTCAGATCAGCCACACTCTACAGCTAGAACCCAGGTGCTGGAGACTCAGTGTGATATACAGGGAAGATGTTTCCTAATTCAGGCGAAAGGAGGCAATTAGCGTTTTAAGCATCTGGACAGAACTTGACCTTTTCCCAGACACCAGAAAGTGTCCACTCTAAGCACATACGTTACTCCACACAGGTATAGTCCTCTCCAAGCACCTCCACGACATGAGCTGAGAAGCAAATGTACTGGACACATTGCTTCACGTATTATGTGTTTGTGAAATAAAGCGCAGCTTTACTTTATGAACACAGCTTCATCAACTCAATATGAGTAGGATACAAGGTTGGGGTAGCTTTTAGGCAAATATGTGCCTGTGCTATTTAAATCCCTTAACCAGGTGTTTCTTCACCCATCTGTAATATGAGTGAGGTAACGCAGAACAGGAGCCAGCCAACAGGAATGTTCTCTCTGTGGGATACCGCCTGGCTTCCACAGAGACGGGTTCCTTCAGTGCGTGCTCCCTAGCATGCATGGAGTCCTCATCAGCAAGGCTGGACAATTCATTTACACATATGGAGCACTCTGTAACTCCTCTCTACTGCTCTGCCATGCCTCTCATGCCTTTCGTAATTATGTATTCCTGTTCCCCTAGACAATGCTCCTTTTCTGACACGCAGCATGGCAGATAGTCAAAACGTAGACCCTACTCTCATATTGCAACTTATGTCAAGAAAAGTGAAACTGTTAGTCACTCAGTTGTGTCCAACACTTTAGAGACCCCATGGACTGCAGCCCACCAGGCTCCTCTGTCCATGGGGATTCTCTAGGCAAGAATACTGTAGTGGTTTGCCATTCCCTTCTCCAGGAGATCTTCCCAACCCAGGGATCAAACCCAGGTCTCCCACACTGTGGGCAGATTCTTTACCACCTGAGCCAGTGGAGGTCTCATTCTATGTCAAGAGGTGAAGCCTAATTCCCTTTCCTTAAACCTGAACTCACTTTAATCCCCTGCCTTCGTCAACAGAATGTGGCACAAGTGATGTTCTAGGATTTTCAGGCAGGGTCATAAGAAGCCTTGTAACTTCTGCCTGGGTTTCTTGGAACACTGACCTCTCAGGATCTTCCCTCTTGGATCCAACCACCATGTTTTGAGAAGAACAAGCCACACAGGAGGTCACACAGAAGTGCTCTAATAGTCCAGCTGACAGCCAGGCTCTGCCAGTCTCGTAAGCAAGCCATCTTGGCCCTCCCGCCCAGTCAAGCCTTCAAATGACTTCAGCCCCAGCCAGTGCTGGACTGTAACCACATGTGGGAAGTTCAAGGGAGAAGCAGCAGCTGAACCAAACAACACACAGAATCGTGAGAAACAATTAATTTTTTAAGCACCAAATTTGGGAGTGGCTTGGTCAGAAGAAATAGATAACCAGAACACACAGAATCATGGAACTCTAGGCTGAAGGGCCCAGAAGAAACTACTTAGTGGTTTACGTCAGAACTATTGAGAATAGATCATTGGTAACCCCGCCTGATTCTTGTTAAGATTACTTCATCTAAGCAACTTAAGCTTCCGTCGACAGATGAATGGATAAAGAAGATGCGGTGTATGTATACGTATACGTACACATACACACACACACACACAACACGGAATACTACTCAGCCATAAAAAAAGAATGAAATGCTGCCATCTGTAGCAGTATGGATGGACTTTGAGGGTATTATGCTAGGTGAAATAAATCAGAGGGAAAATGAATACTGGATGATATTATTTACATAGAAACTTAAAAAAATACAACAAATTCGTGAACGAAACAAAAAAGAAGCTGACTCATAGATACAGAGAACAAAACAGTAGGTACCATGTGAGCAGAGGGAAGGCGGAGGAGCAATACAGAAGTAGAGGGGTAGAAGATACAAACCATTGAGTATAAGATAAGCTACAAGGATATACTATGCTGCTGCTGCTGCTGCTAAGTCGCTTCAGTCGTGTCTGACTCTGTGCAACCCCACAGACGGAAGCCCACCAGGCTCCCCCATCCCTGGGATTCTCCAGGCAAGAACACTGGAGTAGGTTGCCATTTCCTTCTCCAATGCATGAAAGTGAAAAGGGAAAGTGAAGTCGCTCAGTCGTGTCCAACTCTTAGTGACCCCATGGACGGAAAATTCTCCATCCATGGGATTTTCCAGGCAAGAGTACTGGAGTGGGATAATAACTATAAATGAGGCATAAATTGTGTTAAAAACTGTGTTACTGTATTGTATACCTGTAATATTATAATACTGTATATCAACTATACTTCAATTTTAAAAGCTATGGAAAAAATATGAGGGGAAATTGTTGAAGAAATAAACTGGAGAAATGTGGGTTATTTAGCAATATAGTCATTATATTCCCATGTCATAAAAATAGACATAAAAAATAATCAAGGGAAATATATCAAAATATTAACTAACTATTATCTGGGGATGGAGAAGTGATTCACAAATCACAATTTTCCTTGTTTGTGCTTCTACTCAAGGTATAGTATTTTGTAATTAGAAAAAATATTACTTCATTTAAGCAAAACCTAATATGTGAACATTATATATCTCAAATGAATTAGGAGTAGTCTTTCTAATTATAAAAGAACCCATAGAGTAAAATAATAGCCCCCCATGTATATTTAACATATGAGTTTATTTGTAAAAATTCAGTTTATAAACAACTCTTCAGGGGCATATCTATTGTTACTACAAAGAGCAACCATATTGCATTTTAAACATACCAGGAAATAAATCACACATCTTTAGAAATGACAATATTCCCATTGTGAAGAGTTTTCCAATCAAAGGTTTTGACAGCAACAATAAATGGAGACTAGTTCCTACTACACCAAGTATTTCACGGTGAGATAGTCATGATTAATCTGTAGGGTCTAGGAAGTCTTGGTGTTGTCATAACTTGCATCTGATTTTCAGCCCCAACTGAAAATCATACTATCTTTCTTCCTGTCAAGGCAGCCTTTTTGGTATAAATGATCTGTTAGTGAGATTTAAGAAAGAGGTGTCGGAGGACCTGTCAGATTCAAAACAAAGCCAGGACTATTCTGGCAAATGAGAAACGTATTTATGACACACATACATACCTTGGGAAAACTGTCAAAGGGAAGGACGCAGAGCATTTGGCAGCTGCCTGTAAACTACACACATTGCTGGAATCATGACTTCCTGGGTCAGGGTTACCCGTCAGAGGCCAGGACAAGCTCTATACCCACATTCATCTCTGTTCCCTAGTGTGAAATGATTGTTTGCTGAAGAACAAAAGGTAGCCCTGTTCACTTGGCAATCAAACTTCTGCAGGCAATCAGCTTATTGATTTATTTATTACACCGAGATGCTGGGTGCAGAATGTTAAAACCTAATGTTCCAGGATTCGAAAAGACATGCTAAGTGGATGTTCTCAGCTGGGAGAAAAGAAAAAAGGAAAAACAAAAGGGAGAGAGGAGTAAGGGAAAGGTAGTCTCATTAAAACTCCAAGCAAATATCCCTGTGGTAATTAATCCTCCTCCCCTCCCACCCCCCAGTTATGCGCAGCTTTCTTTCCTGCACCTCCGCTTTTGTTGTAAACATAAAAAGCCCTCTGGGGTACAAAAGCGGGGCTGAGGAACAGTCACAAAGCAGAGGTGGGAGTTGGACACAGGACTCAGGTGGCACTGGGAGAGGGAGGGGAGCCCTCGGCAAGGAGCCCAGCACAGGAGGAGACCAACATCCCATAGAACAGGGGTCCCCAACCCCGGTCTGCAGAGCAGAGATGAGCGGCAGACAGGTGAGTGAAGCTTCATCGGTATTTATAGCCATTCCCCATCGCTGGCATTACCGCCTGAGCTCCACCTTCTGTCAGAGCAGCTTAAGATTCACGTTGATGTATGGCAAAACCCATCACAATATTGTAAAATAATTATCCTCCAATTAAAATAAATAAATTAATTTTTAAAAAAAGATTCTCACAGGAGCGCAAACCCTACCATGCACTGTGCACGTGAAGGATCCAGGTTGTGTGCTCCTTATCCCCCCACCACCATCCATGGAAAAACTGTCTTCCATGAAACTGGTCCCTGAGGCCAAAAAAGGTTGGGGACACTGCTATAGACAATTTGATGTCATGAAGGCAGAGACTGAAACAGCCTCTTTCAGAGGCTGAAGCAGGGAGGACGGTGGGAGTGTGGGAGGTTGGGAGGGTTAAGAGGAGTGATCGGGGAAAATTCAAGAGGTGCTGGGACTCAGGGATCTGAGAAGATCCGACAGCCTGAGGTCCAAATGCTAAAGAGCTGTAGAAATGGACAACTGAGTTTACAACACTCCAGAAAAAGCCCTGTTTCTCAGACTGGCTGTGAGTGAGCTTGGAGGGGTCAGAGCAAAAATGAAATTCCAGCTGCTTCTCGTCACTATTCCCTATTACGCCCTCTCTTAAGGACCACTCAGACTGGTATCCTATACTAAGCAAAACATAATTCTGCAGTTAAAGTCATCACTTGCTGCTAAAATCATCAGCCACTTCTAGGCCCATACCAGTTGGAAAGAACTGATCCAGTTACTCACGCAGCTCTCGGCAGGCGCTTTTCTGGGCGCTGAGGCACAGCAGTGGGATGGCGGATGTGATGGAGGGAGAGAAACAGGGCAGGTGCTGCTAACACGCCAGGGGCTATGACGGGAGACAGAGACGGGCGCTCGGCTCAAGCTCAAAGGGCAAGAGAAGGCTTCCGGGGAGATGTGGCCTCTGAACTGAGACCTAAAGGAAGGGCTCCGGTGAGCAAGCATAAAGACAATGCACATACTGCTCTTACAGTGAACGCGTCAGCCTTCCACAATTCCTCGCTGAAATGTTTGTCTTACTCTTTGGACCTTGATGCCTTCAAACTGCAGTGCTGGAGAAGACTCCTGCAAGTCCCTTGGACAGCAAGGAGATCAAACCAGTCAATCTTAAGGGAGATCAACCCTGAATACTTGTTGGAAAGACTGATGCTGAAGCTGTAGTATGTTGGTCATCTGAACAGAACAGTCGACTCATTGGAAAAGTCCCTGATGCTGGGAGAGATTGAGGGCACAAGGAGAAAAGGGCATCAGAGGATGAGATGGCTGGATGGCATCACTGATGCAATGGATGTGACTTGGGCAAACTTCTGAAGATGCTGATGGACAGGGAGGCCTGGCATGCTGCAGTCCACGGGGTCACAAAGTTGGACACGACTGAGTGATCGAACAATAGCAGCAAATACCCTGATCGAGATCTTTCTTAGGCCCAGAATGAATGTATACCTAAAGTGTCAGAGCAGTTTCCCCAGTAGGGCTACTCTTTTCTTTGACATTCCTGTTTTCACTTTCTGCAATTTTGTATTTTCAGTTTTCCCCTAGTCATTTCAGCTCTCTAAAGGGACTATCTTAGGCTTATCAACTTAATGCATATTCTATCTTCACAGCCTAAGCCTCAGGTGGAAAAAATTAAGCACAACTGTTAGCTTTGACCTCTGTTGAAAAGATTATAATTATCTAGGCCTTGCTGGAACCCTGAAAGCTAATACTTTGATTTTTTTAAAATGTTTTTGGTAATTCTCTTCACTGCTTAGGTCCTGAGTCACACCCAGTCAAGTTAGGTCAGTGTTGTTACTATTCTTTTAAAATATCAAATCTACATTTGTATTTGACCATCTATGAACTCCAATGATTTCATCTATAAAAGGGAAATTGGGGATTGACACTTGAAGTAGAAAGTACCTACTTCCAAGATTTGTAGAGAGGATCAAATGAAATGATGTATTAAAGTGCTGTACAAACAGGAATAAAAAAAAAGACACAGCACAGAGATGATTCCGGGGAGCGGGAGCAGCATGTACAAAGGCCCTGAGGCACAGCATGTGGCTCTTCAGCAGGACCGAACGCTCTCTGTATTTCCCCACGTTTTGGATTATCTGCTCCCTCACTAGCCTGTAGGGATGAGCATGGACAGCGTATTTTGCAACCCTCTGAGGAAAGCGCCTGGTCCCTCATTCAGCTGCAAACTCATCTAAGCACTTTCCAGATTCCACAGTGAGCATGTGCCCCAACACTGCCGCCCACCCCTCCCCAGGAGGCTGGGAGAGGTGCAGGAACACAGAGTGCGGTGAGGGCCGGCCTGAGTGCCTTTATGCCTCTTCTCTGGGGCATCGGGAAGTCTTTCGCCCTCAAGCCATTTGAAAACTAGGGGGACCTTGCCACTCACTGCATCGGGAGGGTGAAACGTGGCAGCAGAGATCCTGGCATAAGCAGAGAGGCTCTGAGGGAGAACCGCTCTCTCTCCTGGCCCTTGGGGTAATTCAGCTTAGGGGACGTAACACGGAAGCTCGAACAATCTTTCCAGGCAAGCCCCGAGCAGACTGCGCACACCCACTGAACCGGCTGGCTCAGGAGGATTAGAATGAGGCCGTGGAGAGTTCTCAGACCTCCTGGACTCGGGATACACACCAGGCATGTGAAATCCAGGTCCTCGCCGTGGTCCTCAGACTATCTAAGACACGAAGAGAACTGGCCAAAATCTCCTCCTCCCTGGTCCTTCCCCTGGGGTGTTTTCCAACTACTTTTTCATCCACTCCCTCAACAGAGGCTTCAGGCCAAACAAGCTCACTTTGAGCCCAGATGCACCCTGCTGGGGGCTGGTGGGACCGCCAGCCCCTCCTCCGGACTCTCCACCTCCAGTCACACAGGTTCTTAGACTTCCTCCAGGTCCGGCTCCCCGCTTCCCTCTGGGCCTTCCCAGCATAGCCTTGGACACTCCGCCCTGCTCCCAGGTTTGGATAACTCCTTCTTGTGCCTCAAAATACACCCACACCTCCTCCCCAACCCTTGACCATAAATGTGCCCTCAGCACTCTGCAAACACGCCTCATCTCTGCATCACCGCATCCCCAGCTGTGTGTCTGGCACACAGCAGGCGCTCAACAGTTGTTGAATGCATAAAAAAACCAAGGGCACTAGGCATCTTACTAAACCTCCCCACTCTCAATTCACTCAGCTAGAAGATGTGGGTAATAAAACCCACCTTTCAGGACTGTTGTAAGACTCACATGAGATAATATGAACAAGGCACTTAGCACTGTGCTTTGAGCACAGTAGGTGCTCAATAAATAGTAACCACAATAAAGAAGAATCCTCAATAGTATAAATCAACTATACTCCAATAAAAATTAAAAAAAAAATGAAGCTAGTCAACCATGTGACAATTAATGTCACTGCAAAAATGGCCTATAGTTTCAAGCAATAGCAATCTACAAACCATTCATTTTGAACACTGGCTACTTGTCCAGGCCTGTGCTGTTTGTTGTTCTCAGATTTATTTCCATTCAATAAATATGTATTGAGTGCCTATCATGACATTGTGCTAAGTGCTAAGGGATATGATATCAAGAGTGAATTAGTTCTTAGCCCCATCCACCAAAGTATATTGAAGAGTTACGGTAAGAGTAAAGATAATAGGAAGCAGAATGCCATGGGGGAGGGGAGATGCTGGTGGAAATCATTCTCAGAAAGAGTTCTGGGGATTAGGAAGAAAAATTTAAAGCATGCATAATAAATTTTCCTGTTCAACATTTAAAAAAAAAAAAATAAGAGTCCTCTGTAACAGCCCTGTGGTGCAAATTCCACAGGGATCATCAGTCCCATTTTGAAGAGAGGAGTGAGCTCCAGAGAGGTTTAAATGATGGTCCATGACCCACAGACTTTCCCCACACTGCAGCCTCCACACGGGAAGAGGCTTCCCAGTGACCCCAGGGCTCATCCTCTGCAACCCCTCCCTCAAGCAGCTTCCTCTTCAGTCAACACCGAGAGACCTCTAACTCCGGCAGGCACCAAGCTGGGTGACAGGAAAGAGGATAAATCGGGGGCTGCTTTGATCTTCAGGAGCCACGGCCAAGGAATTCACATGTACCCCAGAACCACTTCTCTCTTACGGAAACGGAATCCACGACTCTCAGCTGGGCACACAGGTGGCCAGAACCAAGGCTGCACCGCACTTATGTGAGGCCCTCTGTCCGAGCTCTGGTTAAGGGGAGGGGCACGGAGGGATGGGCCCCCCCCCCCCACGCGGGTCCTGCCCTGCCCTCCTCTCTCCCCGCCTCCTCCCGACCAGAACAGGATGGGAGCTCTCTTGGACCAGGGAGCCCAGGTGCCAACCTAGTTAGGATGAAGCAATAGGCTAGAAGGAGGCTGGCTGCCTGACACCATGAAGTTGCCATTTCAGGCCCCTATGCCTGGACTGCTGGCTACATGAGACAAAAAACAAGCTTCTGTCTTATCTAAGCTTCTACTATTTCGGGGTTTTGCTGGATCAACCGAACCTACTTCCTAGCCAATTCAGGAGTCCACTATCCGGTGGGGCTGGAATGTGTTTGACTCTGTCGGAGTAGGTATATACACGCCTATTTCCTTCACCTGTTCCAGGAAAAAGCATGGACTTCCTTATGTCTGAAGGTTCGGACAGTAACACGACGGTGGAGGCTCTGACAGCATATTCAGAGCAAAAGCTCCAGCGACTTGAGCTAAACACCTTGGTGGTACCCACTGACCTCCCACCAGCCCTGACTGTGGACATGAGGCCAGGATCTACTGAGGAGTCCCTGTGCATCAGGCCAGGGGCCAGCTAGGGACCCTGTTTCAGGCATCCACTATGTACCTCGCTGCTAAGATCCAGGATTTCAAGCTAATTTTGAAATACTGAACTCTCCCTCATGTATTTATGGACATTTCCCTTGCATTGTCTGAGACCATGGAGGAGCGAAGGTAAACAGAATTCTGACACCTTGTAAATCTTGCCTCCTATCTGTAGTGAAACCACAAAGCCCTTGTTCTTGCTGGGGAAAAAAAAAAAAAAGCTGGCAGTCTGTGATCTCTGCTTCATCTCTTGCAGTTTAGAGACATGAGAATGTACATCAAAGACAGACAGACATGGTAGAAAGCTCATCCATTTGCCTTCCCGTCTGGGCCATGAAGATCTGTTACTAGGAATAAAGCCTTAGCTTTAAGTGTCAGATCCTATTGGATTATGCTGTGGTGTTGGGTGCTTAGCCTGTATGTTTTATTGGATTTCTTTTGCCAGCAAAGAAATCAGGGAATGGAGAGGCTCAGGAGGTTGAGGCTCCAGGGACAGGTTCACCTCAATTCTCACAGGGATGTCTTCTTCTAGAAAGGTTGGTCTCATGTTAGATTTTGTAGGAGAGCTCAGAGATGTTCAAGAAATACTTGTTTTCTTTGGACGTTGGTAAAAAGGAGAACAATTGTTCTCTGCAAAACATCTCTGTACTAGAGGTGGGACATTGGTGTACTTCAGCCATATATCTGGCTAATGAAAACCACCCAAGAACTTGTAACATTATATACCGGGTGCACTGTGAACTGTCCCTGACTCTCCCAGGCAGTTATCAGATTAGGAGTTTCCAAAGGTGGGGTTACCTCTCACTACCCTTTTGCACACAGTTCGATCCAGTTCAACAATTTGGCCCAACCTATTATGGATCAGGCAGTGTTCCAGCAATTAAGGGAGATAGAACAAAAAGACAGGACATTATCTCTACGTTCAGGGGGCTTACAGTGTAAGGAGACAAAACTTACATGGGTGAAACAATGAAGTCATTGTTTACAAAAATGTAAAACCAAGCTATGTGAGAGGCTGCTCTAGGAAATCAACCTGGAATATTCACTGGAAGGACTGATGCTGAAGCTGAAACTCCAATACTTTGGAAAGAGCCAACTCATTGGAAAAGACCCTGATGCTGGGAAAGATTGAGAGCAGGAGAAAAAGGGGGTGACAGAGGGTGAGATGGTTGGATGGCATCACCGACTCAACAGACATGAATTTGAGCAAACTCCAGGAGACAGTGAAGGACAGGGAAGCCTGGCATGCTGCAGTACATGGGGTCAAAAGGAGTTAGACATGGCTGAGCAACTGAACAACAACAAATCTAGGCAGAACTACTGAGATTTCACGGAGAAAAAGAGAATGGAGCTGGCTTTCGACAGTGAGGCAAGAGAATTTAGACACATGAAAGAGATGGATAATCCCCTCAAACAGCAGGGGGAAAAACTGGATGATCAGGAATGAAGAGAGTTGGTTTGGGCTCTGCTCTCCTTTCTGTAATGGCTCAGTTTCTTGGTGGTGTTATCTACACTGTCTCCACGTTCTCACTGTTGAAGGGGAATGATTTGTCCCTATTCCTGATGGTTCCTTCCTGGAAGGGAGCTCCAGGGGCACCACACTCCTGGCTTCTGTCGCCCCCTCATCTGATTGATGAGTCTGGGAGGAAATCCGGCACGTGTGCAGGCCAGCCCCTCCTCTGTCCTCGGGATCTGCCTGCTGGATGCTTATCCTCTCTTGTCTCTCTGGTGGTCCCTTCTGCCACCAGAACAGAGCTACAGGACAGAGCCTCACAAGTGTAGGCTTGTGCTGGTCAGCAACACAAGGGTGGGTCTAATCCTGGGACTGAATATTGGGAAGCCTTCTTGGATGCAAATATAATGCATATTCTCCAATATCAGCTTTATCACAAAAGTGAAAGGTGATATTTTGACTGGTACCGATCATACGTATTGTCTCTCTCTCGGTTCATAACTTCGGGAGAGATGAATACAAATTATGAAGCACCCCTGAACCAACACCCACCTCTCTTCATTTCTCAAGCTCCTCTAATCTTGCTTCTGACCTTACACTCAACACTACTCACAGTAGTCAATAACTTCCCCTGATAACAGCCTAAAAGATATTTTTCAGTCCTCAACATATTAAAGCTCTTTGATTCTAAGATACATTTAAGTTGTTTGGCATGCTTTATCTCTGAAATCAGAACAGATTTTACAATCAATGATCTGTCACAGCTTAACTGGCAGCATTGTTCCTCAGCGGGCCATAGACTATTGGTGCATCTTTATCATCCACAGCATCTGCTTGTCAACAGAAATGTGGTTCTGAAGCACTTGAAAATGCCCTTTCCTGCCCCTCCTTGACTTCAGTGACATCCCACTCCCCTGGTCTCTCGCTGTCTGCAGCTGGTCCACTTCAGGCTCCTACCTGTGACCCATATGAAATGGTGTCCTTTGGGGCTCTGCTTGAGACCTTATTGCTTCTTACCTTCCCCTCTCTCGCCAAGTTTTCTCAGCCTCTCCTCTGGCTTCAGTTGCCATCAGGATCACAGTGATCCCCAAGTTTATACCTCAAGTTTTGGTCTCTCATCTGAGACCAGCATCTCCCATTGGACACTTGAAGTTAGCTCAAACCCACAGACCCAAAACTGGAACCGGTCCTGCTCCCAGAGAGATCTGCGCGTCCTCCAGCGTCCCCTCCCTGTGAGTGTGGTCCAAGTCCTTCCAGACTGCACCCTCTTGCCTCCATATTCAATAAATGATCGAGCTCTGACCATTTTAGTCTATCATGTATCTCTTGGATCTGTTTACTTTTCTCCATCCTGTGAAGTCGGTTCAGGCCTCTCTCATCTCTCAGCATCCTCCTCACCAGCCTCCTTGCCTGCTCTCCATTCTCTTCACAGAAACCAGGATGATCTTTCTAAACACAGATGCGATTGTGTCGCTCTTCTCCTTTAAAGTCTTTGTGGATGCTGCCCTTCTGCCAGGGAACACTCTCTCTTAAATCTCCTATCCTGGTTCCCTACCCACTTCCCCGCTCCACCTAGTGGAATTCAGTTTATCACGAAAGTCTCAGTTCAGATGCCACCTCTGTTAGGAAGACTTCCTTGATTTCTCCCGGCTGGGCTGAATTAGATGCCTGTCTTATAAGCTCCCATAGCATCCTGTTCTTTGTCCCATTATAACTCTTGGCATTCTATTAAGTAACAGAAGTGCAACTGCATATTCACTTGTCTGTTTTCCTGGTGAGACTTAAGCACTACAGCTGGTTACAAATCAATATATGAAAAGATGGGTTTGAGTGGAATAATATACAGTGGGCCAGGATCTGAAAGACTGAGAACGCCTTAGGATGGATGACTTTGAGGACAGGACTGGTCCCCAGTCCAAGTGTCCTCAGGTGGCGATGTTGTCAGCCTGACTCTAGAAGGAATTTGCTGACCTGCTCAGCAACACACCCATAATTCACTCTGATCCAGCTTAATGCTGAGCTGAAAATTTATGGACAGATCTAAAAAGAAGAAATAAAAATGATGGATGTTAGAAATTATCCTATGATACAACTGCTCTCCGTAAAGGAATTAAAATCTCATCCAAATATGGGTCACCAGCCTTCCTGGTGGAGACTCTACTTAGTTTTAGCAAACATTGGCATCACTCTCTTGAATGGGGGCGCCACACATAAACGGTTACATTAAACCAGTGGCTTGGAAACATCATGACAGTTCTTCTGTTCTTCACAACTGCAATTATATAAGATTAAATTAGCCGAATGTCTCTCCACTAAGTAAACAGATCACAAATCTTCCACTGAAAGCAGGTGGTGATTTTCTAAGATTGCTACAGACAACAATTCAAAATTGACTTGATTTTCCTCCTTTTGTTTATACAATATGTATGCATTGTAGAAAATAATTGAAATATATTGAAAAATAGAAAATATGGGCTCTATGCTTTTGGCCAATAGAAAAGTAGGCAGAAAGCTTCAGTTGACATGTTGGTACATGTTCCATCTTTCTTCCACTCAACATGCACTTTTGTGTAAGTTAAGGTTACTGCATATATACTTACATATTCTGTTTTTCCGCACCCCCCCAACAGTTAACATTATATTTGAAACATTTTGCATTGCAATAAAACTTCTTTTATCATCATCATAACAACTGCCCTTGATTCACCATAAATTTTTTTAACCAATCCTCTCTGTCTGTGTTCCACAGTTATGAGAATTTCCTTTAGAAAGCTTGTTAACTCTCCTAACTACCAATGTCTTCACTGGGACTACAGGGACTACAAACCAATCTTTTAAATCGCTTAAGCAAAAACAGCACTAGGAGCAAGAACCTGGTCGTCATCCGCATCCTCACTGAATGCATTCATTACCAGATACAAATGGTTCTGCATTTCTGAAGTTCTGTTCACGCTATGGCTCCTGGCTAGGAGTGCGGATTTAATATAATTGCTTAGGCTGATGGAACAGCTATATGAATATTAATGTTGGTTGAAGTGTTTAGAGAGACACTTAAACAAAGATTCCTCCCTTGTGCTGAGCACGAGCAAGAGGTATTATTATATGGTTCACAGCAGCAGTGGTCACGCAGCCACTTAGCAAGCTCCCGGGGGAACGTGGAGGAACATTGCAGAAGACTGCGGTGCAGGAAGTGGGGGGGCGGGTCTCCCCTCAACCCCTCAGAAGGATCTCGGGAAACGTCTCTAAAGGATTTAGCTTCTCTGTCTCTGTTAACAGCTAGGATTTACACTAAGTTATTTCAACTTTTGTTAGATAAGCCAGTCTACCTTCATTGTCTAGTCATTCTGTTTTCCAAGAACTGTTTGAAGGAGGGGCTGGGAGGACTTACTAAGATTAATGCTATTTTTTTCTGATTGGATCAGGAGATAACAAAAGAAATGCTGTCATGATTTCTTTTGAAAAATAAAATGCTATTTTTTCAGATTGTATCCTAATAACCAGAAGGATATGTAAAACTTGGAGCAATGCTTTCTCAAGATCAACTTAAAAATTTTTTTTAAATTTTCCTGATTTTGAAAGTAACATACGTTCTTTTAAAGAAGACTTGAAAGACAAATATAAAAAAGAAAATGAAATCCCCCGGCACCTCAAAACCAAAGTCATCAACTATAACGTGGTGATGAAGCTGTTGGTGGACTTTTATCTATGAATGTTTCTTCCCACATAGCTGAAGTCACATTACATTAAAAAAGTGTATTTTATTACTTTACTTATCATAGGAGCTTCTAATATCATTTAAAATTCCTTGTGAGCATTTTGAATGACTACACTCTCATTTTTTTAAAATGCTGTGAAATACTTGGTCATTCAGATAAACATCCATATATTCCCTCTGCACCTATTTCCCCCTTGATTTCCTATTCCTTCCTCTGAATCCTAAATCTGTCTTGAGCCCTGGCTTCTTTCCCCAGTTCCAGACGCGCCTTTCTGAATAACTGTGGAACACTCCACTTGGATACCCAACTGCCCTCAAAATGCAACAAGTCAAAACCAAGCTCATCACCTTCCCTCGCACCACCTCTTCCCCCTGATTGGCTACTTCTGTTGCTGGTGCCTCCATCTTCCCACCCACCTGGACATCAGTCACGTCTCCCACCTCCCGCATCTGCTCCCCACATCCTGTCATTTACGGCCCTTCAGTCTCTCCTCCCAGAAGGTCTCAGCCACCTGTCCCTCACATGCCAAATTCAGCAAATACAGGATACCCAGTTAAATCTGAATTTCAGATAAATGGATACATTTTTAGCATATATATATATATATATATATACATATATATATATATATATATATATATATATAGGGCCCATTCAATATTTAGGAAATATTTAAGCTAAAAATTATTCTTTGTTTATATGAAATTCAAATTTAACTGGATGTCCATGTTTTATTAGGCAGCCCAAATCCTGTCTCAGTTTCTCCTGCCCACACCTTAACACACTTCATCCATACTACAAGCCATAAGTCACTGAATAACCTCCTTGTCTCTATGTCAAATTCATTAATTTTCGCAAATCACAGCTTTAATGGTATCACACTTGACTCACCACCCTTGGCGGTTTCCCACTGCCTAGTCCCTCAGACTCACATTTAGAAACATCAACAGGCAAGCCCACCCCCGCCTCTCCAGCCCACGTCCCACTGCGGCCTCTCAGGTCCAGGGCAAGTGCTGGTCTCCTGGTTACAGATCACCCTACACTCTCCATTCGCTGGCCGTTCTCACTCGGTTCTCTCCATCTGTGATACCCTCCCTCACATGTCCAAATCCCAACTCCACCTTCAAAAAGCCATCACCTTAGGCTCAGCCTTCACCTCCTTGTACACAGATCATGAGTAAGCTTACACCATCATTTGGGCAGGTCAGAAATAGTCGAAAATCAGCAGTTTCAGCAGTTTCATGTGGTTTCAGATAATGTAATCAAAGATCTCCTCTCTGGTGCTTCCCCGCCTTCGCATCTTCCCCATGTTCATCTCTTCAGCCCATTCCACAAAGAAAGAATATCAAGTACTGACTGCCTACAGCGATGCTTCTCAAGTACAGTCCTCTGTCTGCCACACATGACACGGAACCACTCCATGGAAGTGGCGGGGGGATTGTTAACAATGTAGATGCCGAGGCTCCACCCTGGAGCTGCAGAATCAGAATCCGCAGGGAGGGCCCAGGGATCTGCATTGCGGTCAAGCTTTCCAGCTGAGACGTCCGCTCACTAAAGTAGAGAACCTCTGCCCCACACGGAATGTCTTCTCTGTCTACTCACACTGGTCCCTGAATATGCCACAGGGGTCCTACCTCTAATGACCGTCAAGACTCTTGAGGGACCTTCCAAGCTCAAATCAGTTTCTATCTCTTCCATAAACATTTCCCTGTTCACACAAGGAAGTCTAAGAAAGAAGTACTGTGTCACTTGTCACTACTCATGCGTTCTTCTTCCCAAATGGAATAGAACATTTATCCACGATAAGGACTTTTCTCTACACCCCCACCCATCCCAAACAGACCAACACCAAGTTAGGCTGTGATAGCTGCTAAATAAATACATGCTTCACTAATGTCCGTCCAAGGTCAATGGACCCAAAGAAACTAACTCTCTCTAAGCAAAGATGAAAGTACCTTCCAAATTAGGAACTGTGAGAAGGGAGTATTTTATTAAGAAAAAAGAAAAAGAAGATTTCACCTGTGAACAAGCATTCACAACTTTATGCATCCATTTAAGGAGAATGTCCATGTCAATCCTAGTTCAATAATGACAGAACTGCAAGGAGAAGGTTCACCCAGACTATCTGTGCTGCATGAGCCAGGGCCTGCCCATCAACCTCCCCCTTGGCTGCTTCCTTTCTTAGGCAGAGTCTGGCCCATCCCCAAGTCAGAAGTGCCTCCTCTAGTTGAGAGTCACATCTAGATCTATTCAAAAGACACTGGACTCAACAGAATAAATGCATCACCTTTCCTCCCTCGCCCCCTCTGACTCTGTTGCTTGTCCAGTTGCTGCTGGAAACTATTCTCTCTCCTCACCTCCCATCTCCTGGAGGTCCTCCCCCTCCTGTTCTTTCTGGCACTTCTTCCCCATCTCCTTTCCATCACCTTACTCAGGTCCTCGTGATTTCCCACCTGAGCCTCCTGACTAGGCTCCCTGTCTCTGTACTTGTGGAAACCAAATCTTCACATCTCTCCCATGTTTAAAACCCTCTGTGGGCCCCTTATCCCTCCAAGATAAAGTCCGGACCCTTATTCTGGACCATAGGGCCCTTCACAGTCCTGCCTTTCAAATCAGTTCAGCTCAGTTCAGCAAACAGCCCCCAGTGCCTGCCACGTGCTGGGCCATGCCAGATGTCTAAAACCAGAGGACTCAGCTCACAGGTGACAGAGGAGTAAACGTGCAGTTGATGCGGTGTGATGGACTTAGCAGACCACAGGAGGCCTTGCGACTCAACCACTTGGTGGCAGCTCCTACAGGGAGTTAGTGCAGAACCAGGGCTACAGTTAAATCTCCAGTTCCACGTCAGGGCTCTTTCCACTACTCAGTGTAGCCTGGCAGCCAAGATGTGTGTCTTGCCCGATACGATGAACCAAAACACAACAAAAAGGGAAGACATGAGATGATCCATGACTAAAATATAAATTAAGTACTAAAATGCAAACCCCATACAAGTTACTACAGAGATGCTAAGTCACAGTGAAACAGAAACATTTTAGTATTGCACATATAAGATGGAAACAGAGAGATGGATCACACTCAAGCTTAGCCCTAATGAAAGCTCATCATTCACTTATTTTGGTCAAAAAACACAAAACTGAGATAACAACTTACTTGCAGATGCTAAGAGTGCCACTTGGGCAGGGACGACATGAGTACTTACTATTCTGGTATCTATGAAAAACTTAGAAGAAGATTACTTTAAAAATCTAATGAATAAAACACACAGGCTAAAGACTTGAATTTATTTCAAAGAGCCAAGAAACTAAATTGGAGAAGCCATGAAGTGATTTCTAAGAGAGTTCCAAAAGGAGATTAGGAGGATATCATCTCAAAAATCAGGCAGAGAACTTCACAGGGAAAGGAGAACACAAGAGATCATCTAGTATATTCTCTGTCCTTGGGGAACAGCATGGTTTTCAATCCGAGAGAGATGCTGTCTATGTCTGTAGGACCATGTTTTTAAACTGCAGGTTGAGAGCAGGCCAAGACAGCAATTGAGTGGGTCATGACCGTCAATTTCTTTCTAAATGAGAGAACAGAATCTAGTAGAAAATACGAGGTTGCATTTCACATAGCAGGATTAAGTACTGGGTTTATGTATAATTGTGTATGTACACATGGGTACATCAGTTCACAATACAATATACATTGAGTTGCAGTCAAGAAAGCTTGAAAAACACTCTTCTAGAAAACTTTTATTAGAAAGGGTTTTATTTTTAACACACACTAAATACATTCAGTAACGAGTCCTGACTCTTTTCCTTGTTCTTGGAGTCTGTGCTAAAATTAAACAGAGAATGGGGGTGGAATATCAGAACAGGAAGCAAATTAGCAGAGTGTAAATGAAAGAACTGATAACAAGAGGCCAGAGACCAGAGGAATGAGATGGATGAGTTCTGGGTTTTCTCTGAAAGCCTCCTGCTTTATGGTAACTAAGGATTCCTTGGCTATTCTCATTGGAGCACTGGTTACACAGTAGTTTCTCAATAGTTACATGTCCCATATCCTCCAAGAAGCACCTGTATTCTCTCTATGGTAACAGTTACCAAACAGTATGATTGGTGCCTTTTTAACAACCTCCGTCTCCACCATGTGCAGAGGCTCCTTGAAGGCTGGACTCACATTTGGTCCACTGCTTCCTCCCCACCTCTATGACAGTTGACTCAGCAAATTTCAGGTGGACCGAAGTGAAAGGCATCGAAGGACCATAAAGCTCTATTTCTAATATCTACTGGATGCCAAACCCTGTTCGCAAGAACAAACTGATTTCAGTCCATAGAGCATAAGATATTCTAATTTGAGAAAAACAACAATAACAAAACTCTGCAGTTTCCAAGGAGAAAACTGCTTGGACTCTTGTATCTCTCGGCCCAGAGGCTGAGTTCACGCAAAGGACTTGTGCCATCCTTTTATAGAGTAAGAGCGTCTTGAAATGTCAAAGACTCTTTAGGAGGTCAAGCTAGGACCTGCTCTTTGGACTCAGTCTGGCTTCTGAAGATACCTGCTTTTTCCAGTCTGCACAGCCTGACAGCAACAACCACGTTGAATCTGAAGCTGCTGAGCTATTTCAGGTCCTGTCCACATTGCTAGTTGGAGCTGGCAGGATGCCCAGGAGGGCCCAAGGCAGAGGGCTGGACTTGGAGAAGCAGTCAGTTGACCAAGGAAATCCACAATGAACCAAGATCTGGCTGTGTGTGTATGCTCAGCTGTGTCCGACTTTTTGCAGCCTTATGGACTGTAGCCCACCAGGCTCCTCTGTCCATGGGATTCTGCAGGCAAGAATACTGGAGTGGGTTGCTATTTCCCACTCCAGGGGATCTTCCCAACCCGGGGATTGAATCCATGTCTCTTATGTCTCCTGCATTGGCAGGTAGATTCTTTACCACTGTGCCATCTGGGAAGCCCAAGCTCTGGTTGCTTCCCCACGAGAGGCCCAGGCTGAGGGGAAATGAGATGGAGCTGGGAAGTAATCATTTGCCTTCCTCACCCTCTGCAGCTCTTCCTACTTCCATGCCTAGGTGGCCAAATCCAACCCCTAATAGTGCAGCGATTTAGCTCGGGGTGTGGGTGTGGGTTGATAAGGAAGCCCTGAGTATGAGTATATAAGAGGGGTGGTACTGGTCTGAGGCTACACTCCTTGGAAAGGCATATGGGAAGTTATCAGGGAGGGAAATGGGTGAAAGACACCCTACACCAAATGATCAATTCAAATTCAAATTCAAGGGAGAGCCCACTAGTTGCTAGTCACCCTTCTTCTCATCCAGCAAGTGTCCAGAGTGTTACCACTGAAGGAAAGTCCTCTTTCCTGGGGACACTGATTAGTATTAAAGGTAGAGATAAATGTCTTCCCTGCAGCAACACTAAAGCGATGGTTTAACCCTTTGAGTGTGCTATTCCTTATGCACAATCACATCTGACATCTCTGTGGATGAGGAAGGTAAGGGACAAAACACCTCTGCAGAGTCCAGTGGGTACTAGGAATCCAAGACTTACTTGAACCAAGTTTCAGCCTCCATCCCCTGCTGAATCTCTGTCTCAGTCTCCCTCCCACCATCTGCCAGCGTATGCTAAAGGAATACCGAGCATCTTTGGGTTACCCTGAGTGGAATGTAATCAAGAGGGCAAGTCGGCTCAGAGTCAGGGGAGAAAAGAGGCTGGATATCATATACTCCAAATCAAGCAGAAACAAAGTTCAGGCTTTAACAAAAAATACATCTATGTCTGGATACTTAGTTTGAATATCAACTCTAATTCAGTGTAACAATCTCTCCCTGTCTCAGTTTCCTAAGAAAGCACACCCAAAGATTAAAAAAAAAAAAAAAAAAGCCCACAATGTGTAGCAGTGTCTGCCAAACTGAATGAGCCAGCAAACTACATATGTTATCATTAGGACTGCAGTATTGCTCAATGGGTCAGAGCCGAGGTTCTAGAGTCTGAGGCATTCCAAGATGCTGACTCCATGGGCCTCATCAACCCTGAGGTCCTAGGAAACTTCCCTAACCTCTCTGAGCTTTCATTGTCTCTTCTACACAATGGTGATAATAAAATCACTTTATAGGGTTACTGTAAAGATGAACTGAGAATCTGTATGTGAAATACCTGGTGCAGAATAGATGACCATAAATGATGGATATTATTATGACGGCTTGCCCCCTCGGTGAGGTAAACATGCCTCCACTAAAGAGGTGTTCTGCAGCTGCCACCGGCAACCGGATGAATCTCTCCAAGGCCACGGATGCTCAAGTACCAAATACCCACGTGTTCTCCCATGTCCCTGCTCCCCTCCACACTCCCCATCACAGTGCATGGCACACCGGCTCCCCAACAGATCCTGCAGTCCCCATTCATTGACTTTCTTCTCCCCACAGCCATTCCACCATCAGGTGCTGCTGATTCTATTTCTTAAATATGTCAACTCCACTTGCTCCTCTGCATCTGCCCAGCACAAATAACAGTTCAGGGCACCACCAGTTTGCCCCTAGATAACAAGTCTCCAGCCTCATCTCTCTAACCCCCGCCTTCCCTCTTCAATTAACTCGGCAACTACGGTCATCTTTCTAAAGTGCAGATCGGACCATGCCTCTCCCTTGCTTGAAGCCCTTCACTGGCTCCTCAATATAACATCCCAGTCCTTAATCTGGCTTCCAGAGCCTGCCACAATCTGCCTAGAGCTCAGCTCCCTTCCTGACCTCACCTCTCACAACGCCTCTCCTTGCTGTGTGTGTTCCAAGCCATACTGAGTACTGACAATTGTACAAATGAATCATGCCTGCTCTCTCTCTCTGCAGTGATTTCACACATGCCTTCCCTTCTGCTTAGAATACTCCTGTGTCCCTTCTCTTTTCTGTGCTAACTCATGCTCAATTTTTTAGGTTTCAACTTAGGTGTCCTTTCTTCCAGGAAGTCACTCCCAATACTTGAATCCTGGGCAGGTGTCCCTGCCACTATATTCAAATGTCTGCTTATTGTTCACCTCCCCCAGCAGAGCTCCTGGAGGACAAAAAAATCCATTTTTGTCATTGAAGGATCCTGAGTGCTTCAAACATCGCCTGACACAAGACAGGCACTCAGACATCATGTGTTTTTTGGATAGATGCCTGGATGCTAACCACTGGGTCAGCCCTGTAAAGCCATCTCTGCTTGAAGGTGGCAGCGAAGCCAAGCCGGGCACCAGCCAAGCCAGGCCCAGCAAAGGCGGTACCTACCTAGAATGGCCACCACTTCATCATCCTGGATCACCTCCAGGGAGCCCGAGACCACGAAGCACAGGCTGTCGACGCTCTCCCCCGCGTGGTAGATGAGGTCCCCGGGGGCGCAGTGCACCGTCTGGAACTCCATGGCCAGCGCCCGCAGGCAGCCATCACTGGCCAGCCGGAAGGCTGGGTGCTCCTTGAACACCTTGCGGTTCAGGTGCACGCAGATGTCCGCTCTCATGTCCTTGGGGCAGATCTGCAGGACCTGGCCAAACACAGAGAGAAAAAGCGTCAGGATCCTTGCTGTGGCCTCCAGCTCGCTGCTCTCTCAGCTCCCCAGGGGGCGAAGCGACACCCACTGGACTAGACCACACTCTTCAAGGCACCAGTGGACAAGACAGCCACAGTCCCTGTGGGAGAGACAGGCAGGGGCCCCCAGATCTGTGCTAACTGCTCAGGCCAGGGACTTGAGAGTCAAGGGGCTGGGAGTGTGTGAGACCCTTTTGACAAGGAAATCCAGGAAGGCTTCCCTGAGGAGGTGACAAATACGGTGACATCTGCATAACGTGTCAGAGGGAGCCCTATGAAAGGACGTTCCAGCAGAGTCGCAAAGGCTGTGAGAGGACCTGAGCAACAGCCCGTGTGAATGAGGGGAAGGCTAGGGGTGGGAGAGGGGTTTTCAGGAGGATGACAAGCTTGAGAGGATGTGGAGACTTACATTATGAAAAGACCTTGATTTTGATTCTGAGTGGGATGGGGACACATTGGGAGACTCTGAGCAGGGGAGGGACGGGGATCCTCTATATTTTAAGAGGATCGTTGCAGCTCCAGAGTGGAATTAGCGGGCCCTGACTGTCGGATGGCAGGAGTGGAGCCCAGGAGTTGGGTTAAGCCCACTCCTGCAGGCCTCTGGGGAGCGGGGAGTAGGGAGGGGACTCAGACTTGGAGGTTGCCAGGGGAGCCAGGGAGAAGTAATCAAATCCCAAACATATTTTAGAGATATAGCTGACACGGTCTGCTGACGGACTGAAGGTGGATTGATTCGAAGAGAGATATGAAGTGATGTTTACTGAGTACTTCCTACATGCCAGGCATTGCTAAGCACTTTGGAGTCATTCGTTCATTTCATACTTAGCTACTGAACACCTTAGTGTATGCCAGGGATCATTCCAGGCTCTGAGGATGTAGGCAATGAACAGAACGCCCTGCCTTTATGTGACTTACTAGTGGGAGGGGACAAATAAAAAGCAAAATGAGTAAAATTCAGCAGTAAGTGCTGAGGAGAGCGATGGAGAAGGACAGCTGAGGAGAGCGATGGAGAAGGACAGCAGAGGGAAAGTCAGGAGAGGTGCGATTTTACGTTTTCAAGTTCTATGTCCACCAGCTAATTGAATCCTCACATAAACTCTCTGGTGTAAGTGCTATTATGGTACCATTTTACAGATGAGGAAACTGAGGCACGGGGATGATCAATAACTTGTCCAAAGTTGCACAACCAGGAAATGGCAGAGCTGGACTCTCTGACTAGGCAGTCTCACTCCAGAGCCCAGTTTAGATACAAAGCACTTCCTATGATACACCTACCCAAAACAAAAGGGCTTGTACTTTGGCTCTCAAAGAACTCAAGGCAAACTGGGAACTGTAAGAAGCCATGTGGGTCTCACCTCCCAAAGAAATAAAAATTTCTCAGTCTTTCCTATGGGGAGAAATATTTCTCTGGACTGTTTTTGCAAGAAACCATTCGTGGCCCCCTTACATAGCAAGCGTGAAATAACACAAGAGGACACCTCCAAGCAGACTTTTCCAGAGAAAGCAAAAGTGTTCCTAAAATAATCCTTTCTCCCGTCCTAGCCTGTGAACAAAACTTGGGGCATAAAATCAAATGTGCTCAGTGAAGACATTTCCTGGCGGTGCTGGTTACTTCCCCACCCTTGTTTCTCCACCTCAGCACAAACCATCTGCCTGCGCATGTGGTGCTCACCTCCATATCTGGAAGTCCCGCAGCCTCTTTCAAACCCAACTCATATCTCACCTTGCCCAGGACAGCTCTGCTCCATCCACCCCCTCTGCCTGGCCCTGAGCTCTGCATTGGAAAGAGGGGGTCCAACAGTTGGAATCTCAGTTCCTTCCTCTCCAAGCAACTTCACTGCTCTACACTTCCGTTTCTTTTTTTCCTTTTTTTTTTTTAATTTATTTTTTAACTGGAGGAAAATTGCTTTACAGTGTTGAGTTAGTTTCTGCTGCGTGTGTGTGTTAAGTCGCTTCAGTCCCGTCCGACTCTTTGTGACCCCATGGACTGTAGCCCGCCAGGCTCCTCTGTCCATGGGATTCTCCAGGCCAGAATACTGGAGTGGGTTGCCATACCCTCCCTCCAGGGGATTTTCCCAACCCAGGGATCAAACCCACATCTCTTATGTCTCCTGCATTGGCAGACTGGTTCTTGACCACCAGCCCACCAGGGAAGCCAGTTTCTGCTGTACAACAATGCAAATGAGCCTAATTATATGTACATTCCCCTCCCTATAGAGCCTCCCTCCCCTCCCCCGAACCCACACCTCTAGATCATCACAGAGAGCTAGGCTGGGCTCCCTGAGTTGTTTCTGCTGTCAAAAAAAAAAAAAAAAAGGCACACTGCTAACGTTGGGTTTCCCTGGTGGCTCAGGTGGTACAGAATCTGTCTGCAATGCAGGAGACCTGGGTTCGACCCCTGAGTCAGGAGGATCCCCTGGAAAACGGAATGGCAACCCATTCCAGTATTCTTGCCTGGAGAATTCCATGGACAGAGGAGTCTGGTGGGCTACAGTCCTTGGGGTCTTAAAGAGTCAGACATGACTGAGTGACTACTACTTTCACTTTCATGATTGCCTTATAAGGATTAAGGGCTTCCCTCATAGCTCAGTTGGTAAAGAATCCACTCACAATGCGGGAGACCTGGGTTTGATCCCTGGGCTGAGAAGATTCCCTGGAGAAGGGACTGGCTACCCACTCCAGTATTCTGACCTGGAGAATCCCACGGACTGTATGGTCCATGGGGTTGCAAAGAGTCAGACACAACTGAGTGACTTTTACTTTCACTATGAGGATTAAATGAAATTATATCTACCAGTGCACCTGGTATCTACACCTTTCGACACCTCGCGGCCCCAGCAAGGCACTCATATAATAAACACAGGTCCCCTCTGTGTTGCTCTGCAGTGGCAGGATGCCAAGGAAGTGAGCATGTTCTCTGGGAGCAGGGCTGGAGGACTGACTGAGGCAGGGGAAAATCAGATGGCCAATACTTAGGCAGAGTGCTTGTTAAGTACGTCACCTCCTTCAGACTCATTAAAGCAAGACTCCTGGAAAAAGGCAAATTTAATTTGGATCCTCTCTCTCCAAGTAGAACACCAGGGAGTGGGGAACACTTGCTTGTCATGTCCAAACTGTGCCCAGTGGTCTGAAACTAAGATATGTTCTCCAGGTAAGTTCACCTTTAAATATTTCCCTTCCCTCAGGCTGAGCTTTGCCGGCAGAGGCATGAGACAATGTTTTATTCATGGGCTCTGAGGGAACTGGAGGGGAGAAATGACAGACTCTCACAGCCACTAGCATCCCCATCGTCCTTGCATTGGTCCTACACCGGCAGGCGCTCCTGAATGCCTCTCTCTGAGGGAGGGTATCAGCTTGAGACCCTGTTGTCTTCCTGGGTTACCTGCCCTTCTGCTTGATTTGAGGAGAGAAAATTCTTGCTGGTCTCTGAGGCATCAAAAGCCCCGAGGAGATGCCACCATGGAGATTCATGGAGCCTCCCTGGGGGGAAAGGGGTGGTGGGGGCGGGATGGATAAAGCAAGGATGAGGGAACAGACTTCAGGATGAAGCAGAGCTGGACTCCTGGCTTCCACTTGCTTGAGTCATGTGAACTTAAAGCTCTATTTTCCCCAAGTCTTCTTGTTCTAACTTGAGTATAGAATTCTTTGGAAGATTCCATGCGCTGCTGTGTCAGTCTTGGTTTGATGCCTGCATGTGACTGGGCTCAAGGCCCAGGGCTCTCATTTCTGACGGCATCGTCACAGCAGAACAGGACGTCAGCCTGAGGGAGGGTTTTGAAGTTCTGGACGTCACAGTCCAAAGGGGCTTAGAGGTTGGCCTTAGCCTTAAAAGTCATCTAGCTTCCATGTCGGAGAAGGCAATGGCACCCCACTCCAGTACTCTTGCCTGGAAAATCCCATGGACGGAGGAGCCTGGTAGGCTGCAGCCCATGGGGTCGCTAAGAGTCGGACATGACTGAGCGACTTCACTTTCACTTTTCCCTTTCATGCACTGTAGAAGGAAATGGCAACCCACTCCAGTATTCTTGCCTGGAGAATCCCAGGGACGGCGGAACCTGGTGGGCTGCCGTCTATGGGGTCACACAGAGTCAGACACGACTGAAGCGACTTAGCAGCAGCTTCCATGTGTCACAGACAAGGAAACTGCAGCTCAGAGGGACCCATGATGGTCTAAGGTCCACGGTTGTCAGCTAATAACTGCTAACGTCAGACTTGCCCAGCACTCCCACCCTTCCACTGCACACACATCCCCTAGACGCCCCGGTCATCAGTGACCATTCCACTCTGGAATGGAGGCGGCAGAGGGGAGACAGGGCCTTGGGAGTGGCTCTCTCCCCAGCAGTTGCCTGCCAAGGAAGAGCAGCCACCCCAGGTGGGGCTGGGCTCTGCCCTGAGCTGCCACAATACTTCCTCTTCCATTTGGATCAGAGCCTAGGGAAAATCCCAGAGCCCTCCAGGGAGACAGCAGGCAAGGGAAGGGAGGAGCAGGGCTGATGAGTGCTGTCTCCCAGAGGCAGCCGCCCAGCCCAACCTTGCAGTGAGGGCAGGCGAGGGCTTCTTTCCAGACAACCAGATTTACAAAGGCATCCTGGCCCCTGGGAAAAGGAGCCCCAGGGCTGAGCGATCAAAGTTCCTTTCTGCTCCATCAGCAGCCAGGCACCCACAGAACCTACAGGGGCCTGGTTGATGCAGCAGAATAGAAAAACCGGTGCGGTGGGGCCAGTGGTGAGCAAAGCCAGAGATGAAGTCCCTCCCAACCAACGCCTGCCCGTCTGAGAGAGGAGGGCACCTCCATCTGGACTCGTCCTTCCCTCCAGTATGTGTGTTACAGTTGTTTTTTTAAAAGCAGTAGTAGGAAAAAGCACAAACTTTGAAGTCAGACAAAACTGGGTTCAAATCCAGACTTTGCCATTCTCAACTCTGTGACCAGGGGCAATTAATAAAGTTCACTGGGGTGCTGGGGCCTCATCCCTAAGAACAGTTCCCTCTCCAGGGTAGCCGTGAACCCCCTGTGAAGCGGGAAGGCAGGGCCAGGCATGGGCAGAAGTGCAGTAAGTATCTGCTCTTAATACAACTTTAAGACGTGGTAGCTGGTATGTGGTATGGTTTTGTTATTGCTATTATTACAGCAGATATTTAACAAAATCAAAGTATCCTCCCCCTTTGAGGTTGGGATCAGTTAAATTTAGTTAAATTTTTCCATTTAAACTGTCAGCTCTCAAGGGACCCTTCTAATGGAGAAACACCAGGAGTGTGAAGAGCGGACTCACAAGACACTGAATTTGGCTTTAAAGATGTCATAAGGTATTTTTCAACACTAGTATCATTCTGTTTGCCTCACTTTAACAAAGGAAGGAATCAGAATTCCCTGAGTACTTAGGGAATGGTGAGTAAAGAGAGAAATGCCATTCCCAAGCCTTAAGAAGAAGAGAAAAACTAACCTAGGATTACATCTTTGCTCACAGGAAATATCACACAGGAGATCATTCATAAATGATCATTCTCAAATATCTTTGTTCTTTCCAGTACCACCAAATTTTCTTCAGTTTGTTGGAATGCATCTAGAATAATTCAACTTTTGGAGAATGGTAGGGATCTATTGCCATTCCCATTTCACAAGAATGTCTAGAAAAGAGCCTAAGGGATGCTCTGGTCAAATCAACTACTTATTAAGTAAAAGCCCTTGGTCGGTATCTCCCAGACTTGTCTAATGAACAGGACCCTTGTTCAAAATGCAGATTTTCAATCTCTATCCCACCTCATCCCTCCTCACAAAATTCTGAGTCCAAAGGTCTAGGATGATGACTGGAAACCCATTTTTAATGACCACATCCTTGGAGTCCCATCAGGGCCAAGACTAGAGTAAAGCAAGAGCCTTGCACACAAAATTTAAGGAGATGTTAAAAACTCAGTCATCAAGACAAATCATGTGTTAGTCTCTCAGTTGTGTTCGACTCTTTGCCACCCCATGGACTGTAGTCCACCAGGCTCCTTCGTCCATGGGATTTCTGAGGCAAGAATACTGGAGTGGGTTGCCATGCCCTTCTCTAGGGGATCTTCCCAACTCAGGGATCAAACCTGGGTCACCTGCATTACAGGCAAATTCTTAACCATCTGAGCCACCAGGGAAGCCCCAAGACAAATCATAGTATAGTGCAATATTCTGAAAATCAAAATTCATGCAATGAACAATGTATCAAAAATCTGAATCGGAAACTTTGAATCGAAAGTGGACTAGCAGCAAAGATATGTCATCTTGGGGCCTGAGGTGAAAGGAAAATCAGTAATGCTGGTCATCTCACCCTAGGGGGCCCTGATTCTTACCAGCACATCAGCTGGTAAAGGAAATCCTGCCCTAGACAGACTGCTAGTCCATCTCCTCTTCAGGAGATACTGATACAATCTGCCTTACCAGTTTGTAAAATAATCTCTCTTAATTGCCGGTCCTTCAGAAAGGTTGATGGGCAAGCAATCAAAGTTTCTGGAGGTGGGACTTGGGGTTCCAAAACAACACCCAGGTGAGTTCAGATGCACAGCCAGGTGTGAGAAGCACCCTTCTGAGGTGAGGCCCAGGTATCCCTGGGAAAGCTGAGGGCTGAGTGGTTTACCCAAGCCCATCGCCTCCTTACCTTCTCCGTGTCGATGCCCCTGGACATGGACCAGGTGGACACGATATAATCCATGACTCGCTCGCTCAGTCCCTTGGGCACCTGGTAGAGCTTCAGGAAGTCCCGGACACTGTTGAGCATCTCATGGTACCTGTTGGTGTTGGCGTACATCTGTTGGAAAATGGTCGTCACGTTCCCAAAGATGGTGGCATAGAGGAGGGCTAGCAGCAAGAGGAAGAGAAAAAAACACACATGAGCGGTCCCTGAATAGGACCCAAGAATGCCAAACTTGCCCAAAGCAGGCCAATGGCCTGCTCCAGAGCAGACGGTCCTGACCTTCTCAGGAGAAGCTCAGCCCAGGAGACTCAGGGATTGGACCCAGAGAAAGAGTCTCCAAATGTCAGGCCACTAGGACAGACGTGTGGGAGGCAGAGAGAGGGTGAAGGGAGCTGGCATGACTGAGGCCAGAACCAGGAAAGAGATAGCAGTGCAGGCTGGGGACAGGACGGTTGAACTGCTTCATGTACACTGCTTGTCACAAAAAGTTTGAGCCATACCTGAAGCCACCAGTTAAATGTGTTCTTATATGCTTTGTACTGGCCCAAATGCAAGGATTGAAATCGCTCAGTTGTGTCCAACTCTTTGTGACCACATGGACTGTAGCCTTCCAGGCTCCTCCATCCATGGGATTTTCCAGGCAAGAATACTGGAGTGGGTTGCCATTTCCTTCTCCAGGGTAACCCAAATTCAAACCTATCAGCAAATCATCTTTTTAAAACTGTGCTGTTTAACTACACTACCTGCTGGAGACAGGATGGGGGATGTGTCACTCAGTCCTGGCTCTCACACAGCAAACAACACAGCAAAAAGACAGACTTTAAAAACGGAATCACAAATAATTTAATAATAGCAAGACTGCCGAGAGCACAGATGGATATTAGATCTTAGTTTTATTGTTGAGGTATGTGTTAACCCAACACTCCACTTCATTGTGATGTGGCTCCTGGGGGAAAAGCATGGCTTTGATATGAACAGAATAAAATCAGGTCCCCTCTGAGATGTAACAAGCACATACTACGTGCTACTGCTGCTCCCCTATGTAAGTTTCACGGAGGAGGACCATTATGTCATCAGAAAACCCCACATTCCACGTGTAACCTGTATCTGCCTTTGGATGCTAAGCTCAAGTGCTACCTCTTCCAGGAAGCCTCCCCAGCACTCCTTCCCTCTGTCTCTCCCCATGAGGGTGACTGTGAGACTCCCCAAGCATACAAATCTAACTCAACTTGTGATACAGTTACATCCAGATAAACCCATCATAGGTTGGAAATATCTTAAGTTAAAAATGCACTTATACATGTAACCTACCGAACATCATAGCTCAGCCTAATTAGCTTAGACATGCTCAGAACACATATGTTAGCTTACAGTTGGGCAGTGTAACACAAAGTCTATTTTATAATAAAGTGTGAATATCTTATGTAGTTTACTAAATATTGTACTGAAAGTGAAGAACAAGGTGGTTGTTTACTTTTATGATCGCATGGCCGACTAGGAGCCGCAGCTCACTGCCACTTGCCTAGCATCACAAGAGAATCACACTGTACATCGCTAGCCCAGGAAAAGATCGAAATTCAAAATTGGAAGTACAGTTTCTGAAGGCATATTGATTTTGCACCATTGTAAAGCCGAAAAATCCCAAGTCAGAGACTCTGTGTTTCTGTAGAGCTCATTTTGTACATCCCATTTTGCAATAGCATTCTTGCTCGCCTGTGCCCTTACAGGGTAGTCCGCAGGCTGGACGCGGCTCTTCCTTGCCGTTAAACCCCGGGAGCTAGTGCTACGCTAGCCCAACAAATGTGTTTGTCACATTAGTGAATTACGTATGTTTTTGCTACGGCTTATTTAAAAAAACGAGTGACTGAAATACAATAAACTGTACATATTAAAGTATACAACTTGGTGAGTTCTGACACATATACACCCATGAAACAAGGAGCACAATCAAGACAGTAACATATCCATCACCCCTAAAAATTTGGTCATGTCCATTTATAATCCCCCGATCCTTCTGTCCCCAAGAAACTGCTGATGCTTTCTGTAGGCTAGCTTGCATTTTCAAATATTTTATATAAATGGAATCGTATTGTATATACTCTCTTTAAACACCATACAATACCTCCATTTAAAGTGTACAGTTCAATGGCTTTTAGCACATTGCTGCAATCATTACCACAATACAAGTTTAGAATATTTTCATGCTTCGCCAAAGGAAACCCTGTTCCCGTTATTAGTCATTCCTCATTTCCTCCCTAATCCCCTAGCCCTACGCAACTGAAAATCTACTTTCTGTCCCTACAGATTTGCCTATTCCGGACATCTCATACAAATTAAATAATATATGTGGACTCCTGTAACTAGCTTCTTTCATTCAGAATAATGTTTTCAAGGTTCATCCATGTTGTAGCACGTATCAGTACTTCATTACTTTTTATTGTTGACTAATGTTCTATGGGGTGGATATTCCATATTTCATTTATCCATTCATCAGTTCATAGGCATTGGGGCCTTTCTACTGATAAATAATGCTGCTATGAACACTTGTGTGCAAGCTTTTGTCTGAACATGTTCTCAATTATTTTGGAGTAAAATTACTGTGTCATATGGTAATTATGTTTAACATTTTGAACCACTGCCAAACTATCTTCCAAAGTAGCTGCACCATTTTACATTTCCACTAGTGGTGTCTGCGGGTTCCACACGTCTCCATATCCTTATCAACACTTGTTATCACCTGTCTTTTTGATTATTGCCATCCTAGTGAGTGGACGGAGGAGCCTGGTAGGCTGCAGTCCATGGGGTTGCGAAGAGTCGAACATGACTGAGCGACTTCACTTTCACTTTTCTCTTTCACGCACTGGAGAAGGACATGGCAACCCACTCCAGCATTCTTGCCTGGAGAATCCCAGGGATGGCAGAGCTTGGTGGGCTGCCATCTATGGGGTCGCACAAAGTCGGACACGACTGAAGCGGCTTAGCAGCAGCGGCGGCGGCAGTAAGTATAAACTGCTATCTCTCTGAAGCTTTGGTTTGCATTTCTCACATGACTGATGATGTTAAACATCTTTTCATGTGCTTAATGACCATTGGCATGTCTTCTTCGGAGAATGTCCACTCTAATTCTGTGCCCATTTTTCAACTGGACTTGTCTTATTATTACTGAGTTATAAGCTACTAATATATTCTAGATATAAATCCTTTATCAGATATGATTTGCAAATGCTTTCTCATATCATCACTTTCTTGATGGTACAGTTCACAGCATTACAGGTTTTAGTCTTGATGTAGTCTAATTACCTGTATTTTCTTCTGCTTCCTTTTTTGCCTGGCTTATTTCATTCAGCATAATTAGTCTGAGATTGATCCGTGTTGTTGCATGTATCAATAATTTGTTTTACTAAGAAAAAAAGTGTTACCTTAAAAATAATTATGAATTCACAGAAAGCTTTAAAGATAGTACAGAGATCCATGTGTGTACCCTTCACCTGATTTCCTCACTGGTTACAGCTTATATAACTGGAGGATAATTGAAAAACTGGATGACTTACATTGTTATAAAGTATAGATATAGTTCTGCATCATTTTATCATATGTGTACATTCATGTGTACCAAGTACCACATTCAAAATACAGAACTCTTCCATCACCACAGCCATCTCCCTTTTGCTACCCCTTTATACTCACTCCCCTAGCAACCACCAATCTCTTCTCCCTTTTGATAATTATATCATTTCAAGAACATCATAGAAATAGGATCACACAGTATGTGAGCTTTTGAGACTGGCTTTTTTCACTGAGTAAAATGCCCATCAGGTCCATCCACACTGTTGCGTGTATCAACAGTTTATTCCTCTCTACTGATGAATATAACCCATTGTACAGACACACCCCAATCGTTTCTTTCGAATAATCTTACTTGGGTTGACAGATTAAGGGAGGGAAAATAAAAGAAAGGCAGAGATGAAGAGGGAAGGGAAGGAAATCTTCAGTTAAATCTGTCTGGCAGCATTGGACATGGCTGCCTGGAAAACTGAAGACACAAATCTATCTAACAAGAATTGTAAATGAGGATGGGAAAGCGTGCTGCCAGTTCTGGACAGGTGCCAGGAGTGGTGCCCATCTGAACAAAAGGAGCCAGATGAAAAGCAGAAGTCGTCCAACCTGAAGAATGCGGACGCCAGCTCTTCTAAGCTTGCCAATAACCTCAAACACAAGAGGGGCCACAGCTCCTCCTGTCCAGTAACGCCACCGAGTGTGATCAAGGACAGTCTTGTTCCCAGTGAGTCTGACCCTCACTCAACGAGCCTGCATGTGCAGTCCTGCCTCAGCTCAGTTTTCTCGCCCCCCTGAACCAGAGGGCATCCATGCCGAGTAGAGGTGCCTTTCTCAGAATGGCTGCCGAAAGTTAATTGAATCTTGGAGCTTAAAAACAGAGTTACAACAAATTAATACAATCAGAATAGCTCTCTTGTCCGTGATCTGAGAACCAGGCGCAGGTCTGAGAAACTGGTGTGCTGGTCAGTTAAGGCAGTGATACCCACTGTTCCTGCCCTTGCCTGCTTCTGAGGCATTCTGGGAGGTTAAGGCTCTGCAGGAGGACCTTATTCAATTATTATTACTACTATGAAATATCATTATTATTAAAATGGATACTTCTTCTCTCAATGTCGCTTCTCTAATTTTATGTGAAGTGGGGTTTGTTGTTGTTCAGTTGTGTCTGACTCTTTGCAACCCCATGGACTGAAGCATACCAGGCCTCCTTGTCCTTCACTGTTTCCTAGAGTTTGCACAAACTCATATCCAGCAAGTCGATGCCATCTAACCATCTTGCCCTCTGTTGCCCCCTTCTCCTCTTGCCCTCAATCTTTCCCAGCATCAGGGTCTTTTCCAGTGAGTCGGCTCTTCATGTTAGGAGTGGCCAAAGTATTGGAGCTTCAGCATCAGTCCTTCCAATGAATCAAGTCTGATTGCCTTTAGGACTGACTGGTTTGATCTCCTTGCAGTCTCCAGCACCACAATTTAAAAGCATCAATTATTTGGTGCTCAGCCTTCTTTATGGTCCAATGGTTATATGTTTTGAACGTGTGTATTTTATTTACTGATGCATATATATGAGGTATTATGCCCTTAAATACTCAAAATCCAACTGGAAGGGAAGACTTGAAGTCGATCTATGACTTGAACACATGTTTGAATGAGATGTGGAGAGAGAGAGGGAGACTGTCAAGTCACTGTCAGGGCTGAACTCCACAGTGCGGAGAGCGCCCTGGGTGACTCTCAGTGTGGATCAGTTGGGTCCTCCCAAGATGACAAAGAAGTAAGAGGGCCTTTCCCAATCCCAACCCAAATGTGGATTTGGATAAGAGCAGGTTGAAAAAAGAGTTAACATTCTATCACACCAAAGCTCTGTGTCCCACCCAGAGAAAAATAAGACAATATTCTCTGACCCTTAATTAGAAATCTCTGCATGGACTTTGGAAAGAAGGGCAGCAAAAGTTTTCATTTCTCCTTAGAAAGTTTAGTAATTATTTTTGTATACATTATACATACATACTGTTTAAAGAGTTAAGTGGTTAAGACATTTCATAAAATCCTTAGTCCCCTTGGCCTTCTTCCTTTTCACCCCATCTCCTCTTCTGCAGAAGCACCCACTTTCAAGTAGCTGATTGCTTTGTTATTGATCTCCGTATTTGAATATCATGCTCAGATCGCTGTGTCCGGATACTTCAGTTTCAGGTGGTATCCATTGACTTCTGAGAATTTAGCTCCCCCTCACTTCCCCTTTCCTTACTTCCAATCTCATCCTTAGAGCCAATACATTTTCCCATTGTCCCACCCTCCCAATATATTTACACCATCATTTTGGTTGACAGTTATGTTTATCTTATACTTAGATGAATGCTAGTCACAGATAAGTCTTGTGGTTACATTTCATGTATGACAGTGGTTACTTTTCCTTTCCTGCAATGTTTTCTAATAATAGACTTCGTCTTTTCATTTGCTTGGTTTAGTTGTCGTTAATTTGACTTCAAACTCTCCCACAGATAAATATGTCTGTTCTTAATATACTGAAACACATTAGTTCATCTATCCACTTCATTTCCTCAAGGAAGTCCTCCCTGGAGGCTTCTGAACTGTTCCATTGTCAGCTGTGTGGATGTCTTTACCTGGGATTCACTCCACTTATTTGAGTCTGAGCCTCCGATTTCTGCGTCCTGTGTCTTCTGCTGTTTTGACTTACTTCATTTTGTTGGTCAAAGACATTCTCTAATAGCTTTCTGAGAAGGGCTATAAGGGAGCAAAACCTTTGAGACCTAATATGCTGACTTATACTCAGTTAATAACTTGTCTGGGTGTAGAATTCTAGATTAGAAAGCATTTCTCCCAGAATTTGGGGAGCATTTCCCCATTGCCCTGTTGTTGAGAAGTCAAGAGTATTAGACCCTTCCTCTTTCGTATTGAAACTGTTTCCTTAATTCATTTTTCACAATATTCTGAAAATGCAGAAAGATGTTCCATTTGCTGTGGTTCAGTTTCTATCCATTGTGCTAGGCTTTCAACAAGCCCTTTCAACCCAAGAGTGTATGCCCTTCGTTTTAAGAAAATTTGCTTGGGTTATTTCTTCTACTTTTTTCTCTCTCTTCTTTTGTTAACTTTCCTCCAGCAGATCAAAGTGACAAGAAAAGGAGAAGAGAAGCGAGCAGAGGGGAGGTGAGAAAAGTAGATGAGCAGGGTGGCGACAGTAGTCATGGGACGGGCTGATGGAAGGATCAGCATTAATAAGGACACTTTTTAAACTTCTAGTCAGCTTTCTTTTAGCACCTGCATAAAATTCTTCACAGCTCCTCAAAAGGCAAGGGAAAAGGAAAACTGAGAGTCTGTTCAATGAGCCCAGAATATTAGGAAGCCTTAGTTGGACACAATACATTAAAGGCAGTGGGAAAGGAAGGAGGAAACACAAGCCCTAGGATCTTTGATGGGACAGAAAGATGTTCAAGGAGGGAGTGTGTACTAAGGAGTGTGTTGAACAGGCCACAGGTCCTAAGCTGCTGACTATTCTCTGCAACACATAACAGACTTTTATCAGCCACACTCCTTTCCCTCTCCCGTCTCTGTCTCTTTGGTACACCTACTCCAGGTACATCTATCTGCTACCAAAGGGAAGCAAAGAAGGGGAGAAACTGTCCTTTTGTTACAAGGGCATCTCTGGAATGTCAGGTGACTAGCTTCTGCAGAGCTGTCAACTCTCACTAGCATACTTTTAATCTAACAATCTAATTCTTTATTTTGTTTGCTTTGTTTCTTGATTTTTGGCAGTGTCACGGAGCATGTGGGATCTTAGTTCCCCAATCAGGGACTGAATCTGCACTCTCTGCATTGGAAGTATGCAGTTTTAACCATGGGATTGCCAGGGATGTCCCTAGCATACTTCTAATAACTGGTGGGTTAAACAGACTTGTAGGCTTCTCTAGAAAGTTGGTCATTATTCATAAAATTATTTCTGTTGGAAAATGCACTCCAACTTTTAATAAACAAACTTGCACAGCATAATGGACTTCAAAATTCAAGAAGAAAAATAACTGTAAATAATAAGGTGCCACTTCAGCTGGCAAAGCTTATCTCTATCAAAACTTAGAGATAAAGAATATGAATCTTTTTCCTTTTTGTAATCATTTAAAAATCATTGCCCTCTATTGGTAGTTTATGGGTCTATCCACACTGACTTGGTTCAATGTGGAATTCCACATAATAAACTAGAATGTAAAGAAGACTCTACCCTCAAATCTATGTTTGTTTCTGTATTCTTAATACCCAGCAACAGTTCATCAGGGTTTTTAACAGTTTGGGGGGGTCTTAACCCTAATTTCTGATTCAGTAGGTATTCGGAGGGCCCTAAAAAAAAGAAAGTTGCTTAGTCGTGTCTGACCCTCTGAAACCCCATGGACTGTAGCCCGCCAGACTCCTCTGTCCATAGAATTTTCCAGGCAAGAATACTGGAGTGGGTTGCCATTCCCTTCTCCGGGGGATCTTCTCCACCCAGAAATCAAACCCGGGTCTCTTGCATTGCAGGCAGATTCTTTACCATTGGAGCCACCAAGGTGGGCCCTAAAGAGTTTTTATTTCTAACAAGTTCCCAGGCAATGCTGCTACTCCTGGGAACTTTGGGAAGCATGCTACAAAGTCTATCTTCTGTTGCAATCCAAGTTTTAATTTACAATATGTTGTCAAACTCTATGGACATAAACATCAGTTTCAATTTACTCTTCAAATAAGCAGGTTGGGTATTAACTGATTTTTCTTTTTTTTTTTTTTTTAAGCGCAAAGGTAGATGGAAAGAGTTGCTTATCTATAAAAAGCCCAGTTTCTGAACATAGACTATAACATTCTCTCCCCCTCTCTCCCCTCCTTGCTTCTTTAATGTTTCTTCCTCTCTGGCTATGCAGCACCCCCAGGCTTCATAGGTACCGACAAGAAAAATGGAGGAAATAGAAGCTCTTTCTAATCCTTGCTTTAAACTAGATAGCGCCTGAAATTCAATATCCATTAAGATCATGCCTCACTACAGCTCTTTTTTTTTTAATGAGGCTTAATTTCTTCATTTTTTTTGAAGAAAAAGGAAAAAGACTTGTTATATGAATTTCCCTTAAAACAAAATCACCAGTCTAATAACCCTTAATTCCCCATTAGCCAGCCATCTGATGAGGATGAAGTGCTCATTGAGTCGGGTAGCTATGCTGCTGGGTTTGGAGGGAAGGTTATTGATACACCTAACATAGGCATTGAGATCTCCAAGCAGTTCAGAGACATTCTCCCACTTCCACGACATGAATGAGATACAGAAAGTAGAGTCTAAGAAGGCAGAGAAGGAGGTTAGAAGTTGAATCTTCTGCTTCCTGTGTTAGGTGTAGCCCAGCAAATACTAATCAGTGAACGCAGAAACCTGTGTACCCATACTGTTATCTGAAGGAAAGATGCTATCCTCCGAGTTACACCCTCCTGGGTTGAAATGTCAGCTCAGCCACTTAAGAGCTGTGTGGCCAGAGACAAATTACTTCTGTCCCCCTCCATTTCAGTTCATCTGACAGCAGGAAAAATACCTGTTTACCTCCCTGGATTGTCAGGGAAATGGGATACTGTGTTCAAGTGTCTGGAGTATGGAGCAGGAACACACAGACCCTCAGTGTATCTGTCCTTACAGCTCACTGTCCTGTAGTCACCTGTAAAGAACACACACACCCAAGAACATTTCCTCAAAACAATAACCAGGAACAATAGTCTGAATGGAGTCTGTCTTTTAATTGCATGCTGTGCTGTGCTCAGTCGCTCAGTCGTGTCCGACTCTGCAACCCCATGGACTGTAGCCCGCCAGGCTCCTTTGTCCGTGGGATTCTCCAGGCAAGAATACTGGAGTGGGTTGCCACGCCCTCCTCTAGGGGATCTTCCCAACCCAGGTCTCCCTCATTGCGGGCAGATTCTTTACCATCTGAGCCACAGGTGGACTCAAAACTTATCATTACAGGGAAATATGGCAGCCCAGAAGAGACATGTCTGAAACCACCATATCGTGTACAAACAGATGCTTTCAAAGGAATCTCTAAAATCCATAACTGTTGAAGAACTTTGACATACCAGATGACAGAATGAGTACTTAGTGGTTTTGAATGAAGCCACTTGTGGATTAGGAAGGACTGAAGGATAAGTGTAAGGGGGGGGGGAGACAGGAAGAGGGGGTAGGGAATAAGGCCTGGAAACTAGATCTAGTTCTTATTCCATGTCATCTGGCCCACATGACAGCAACACATCTAATTTTGTTAATGTTGTATTTTTGTTCTTTGCTGCTGTTATTGCTTTTGCTTATTCTAATGCGATAATGACAGAGTGGGCGTGAGGATGTTTATATTGGCATGGTGACTGGCAACTAACTTTCAAAACCTTATTTCCTGTATCTTGAAGCCCATAGCTATGAATCTCATTGTCTGGGAAGAAATGGGTAGCAACAAAGCAAAGGAAAGGAAGTAACTGCTGCTTGCCATGCCAGCAGATCAAGCCAGCACAGGAGAATGCTTTAGACAAAAAGGTGCAATTTGGAATCCTGGTTCCACCCCCAACCTTGAGATGATGGGTTCACCCTCTCTAAATTTCACCACATATAGTAGAATTTAATAATTACCTTTTGGTTTATTTTAAAATAAGTGGTATAATGTATATAAACTGTTTATCTCAGTACCTGGTACAAAATAAATGCTCAATATATAATACCAAGAATTAATTACAGGACGGTTAAGAACCACTTCCAGGTTATTTCCTGGAAATGTTCCTTCACTAAGTTAATCATCAGATGTTTTAATTCAACAAACATTAACTCAATACTCAAGTAAGTCATGTGCTGGGAAGCAACATGGTTCAGTGAACACAGCTCAGACTCCGAAGAGAAGGAACCAAGGGTTTGAATTATTGGTCCTGCCACTAATTCAAGTCATAAGAACCTCGGTTTCCTCATTTATGAAAGGGAGAGGGTAATCTCCACCTCTTAGAGTCTCAGTGAAGATTCAATGAGTTAACATGACAAATGCCAACAATGACAAATGCCAACCACAATGCTGGCATGGGGTAAACGAGAAATAAATCTTATTTTCCTTTTTTGAACCACCCAGTGGGAATATCCCTCCATCAATCACCCCTGACTCCACTCTTCTCAGTCCTTGGCTTTGGGGAGTACCTCCTCCTGCAGTATACAGGCTTGTGCTTGTCCTTAAATAGTGACTTTCCATACTGCAGGAAGTGGTGGGGTCATTTCAGGGGCATATTTCTTTGCATTCAGTAGGTGCTCAGTAAACACAGTTGACTAAGACTTGAAGACACTATTCCAAAAAGGTGAGCTTGCCTAGGTTCAATTATGTAAGGTACGAAGAGAACTAGAACCTGGGCTTCCCAGGTGGCACTAGTGGTAAAGAACCCACCTGCCAACACAGGAGACACAAGAGAGCTGGGTTCAATTCCTGGGTTGGGAAGATCAGCCAGAGGAGGAAATGGCAACCCACTCCAGTATTTTTGCCTGGAGAATCCCATGGACAGAGGAGCCTGGCGGGCTACAGTCCATGGGGTCACAAAGAGTTGGACACAACTGACTTTAGCATACATGAAGAGAGCTAGATCCAAACACAATGTGGGCTCACTTTTCCCACACGCCATCACCAATTCTCCGACACCAGCTGGATGTCTTACAATTCAGCTCAATTCTGAGACCATCGGATTCCAACAAGCTGAGGGCTCAATCCCAAGACAGCCCTCTACTTCAGTTGCCAATGCAAGACTAGGTTGTCACCCGTGCTTCTGATTGTCTGGCTGTACATCAGAGGTTCCCACCACACCCTCTTTGTATTAGATTCATTGGCTAGAGGGGCTCAGAGAACTCAGGAAATCCGTTTACTCACTAGATCACTGGTTTATCACAAAGGATATGAAGGGATACAAATCAACAGCCAGATGAAGACACATATAGGGTAAGGCTCCAAACAAAGAGACTTCTGCCCCTGTGGAGTTAGGGGTCTAGCACGGTGGTACATGGGCGCATTCAGGTTCATGAACCTGAAAGCTCTGCAAATCCATCCTTCTGAGTTTTGATGGCAGCTTCATTACATAGGCATGACTGATTACACCACTGGTGACTGAACTCAGTCTCCAGTTTCTCTCCCTTCCCAGGAGGTCAGGGGTGGGACTGAAAGTTCCAAGTCTCTAACACATGGTTGGCTCCATTGGCAACCAGTCCCCATCCTTTGGTGGGGTCCACAAGTCACCTCATTAACACATCAAGAGACACCTTTATTGTTTTCATCACAGGAAATGTCAAGGGTTTTAGCAGCTCTGTGCCAAAGATAGGGACAAAGACTAAACATGCATTTCTTTTCATGAATCACAATGTCACACAAGAGCTTCTCAAAGTTTGGTCTTGGGCACAGGCATTTGATAGAAACGCAAGTTCTCAGGCTCTACTGAATTAGAATCGCTGAGGGTGAGGTCCAAGCATTTGTATTTTTTCAAGCTCTCCAGGTGATGTTGATGCCATCCGGAGTTTGACAAGCTCTGCTTTACCTCATACTCATCCTCGGTATTTCCCTAATAAGTTTTAAGCATAAGGCCTTACCCCAAGGGAGGAGAATGGTCAAGGGGAAAAAAAAATCGTGGGCCATATTGAGAGGCTATGAAGGCAGCTGACCTTATGCCATTGGACAGAACGATGGCAATAAAGCCAGGAGAGAATGAGAGAGTAACCCCACAGGTCAGCGATACCTTGATGCCTGGGATACCAATGGAAAGACTACGCTCAGCTCTGAATTTCCTGCCAGCACTATGCCCTCTTTGGGCCACCTGCTGTGAAGAACTGACTCACTGGAATAGACCCTGATGCTGGGAAAGATTGAAGGCAGGAGAAGGGGAAGACATAGGATGAGATGGTTGGATAGCATCACCGACTTGATGGACATGAACGTGAGCAAGCTCCAGGAGGTGGTGATGGACAGGGAAGCCTGGCATGCTGCAGTCCATGGGGTTGCAAAGAGTCGGACATGACTGAGTGACTGAACTGAACTGAACTATGCCCTTATTCCTCAAGTTGGACAGCTATTCCCCCCAAATCAGAGAATATAAAACTCTCCTAACATTCCCTATTTTATAACAAGAAAAGCCTGCAAACTCTCATTTAATATCTTGCTAAGAACAGCACAAATTCCTATACCACGTTAAACCTCTGCCATGGTGGTGACTGTCACTTAACAAACAGAATTCTTACAGGGAGACAGAAGGTTATTTTCAGCTATTTCTCATCTGTCGAATAAAACAACAGCTCCTACCCCATGGTAACCCATTAACAATGCAGCCTGTGCCACCTCATTTCAACCAGTGTTTTAATAGCACCACAGATAAAGGCCCAGCAATTTCCACAGGCAATTACTTCTGCAAATGAATCAAGAAGGTCAGACGCAGGTTGAAAAGGTCTCCAAATAATTTGCTACTTTCACTTATTTTGTGCTTGCTGAGTTCTTGATTGCAAAGAGATGGCCATTAAGTACAGTCTTACCTGGCTAACAGTAGTCTGCCTTGCAGGTTTGCAAACACAGGCCTTGCTTTACTTCACAATGGGAGCCCTATTTCTCCAATATGAGTCATCAAAAAGAATCTAATTAGCAAAGCCATCTAAAAATGACACATACTTTTTGAAGTCATTTAAACAAGCATGTTAACCTTAACTGGGGTCATTTTCCAATGGTAGTTATGTCTACTCCTAAAGTTATAAGCTCACACAAGCTCAAACTATTTTTTTTTTTTTTTACCATCTCAAAATGGGAAAAAGAAGCTATTCAGAAGGTACTACTGTCACCATGGTGAACTAAAGTGGACCAGCACAATGACCACAGACAGGGCCTCTTATACCTCCTCCAATAATAATAATAGAAACTGAAATCACTTTCTCATTGTTGACAACTCTGATCTCAGCACCTCTAGCATCTGCTGATTTTCCTCACTGAACCACCATCAGTCTCTTAGCTTTTCAAAAGCAGAATTGGAGGTGTTTAGTTGCCCAGTGACACTGTGGGTCACAGTGCCTCTCTCCACCTTCCCTCCAGAATGACAGAGCCCCCAGCTTCCCACTACCCAGGATGCCAAGAAGTCGAGAGCTGTAAACTATCCCACCGGACAGAACTGTCCTTCTTTCCTGACTCAGTGGTGCTAATCCCAAGTCTACTGTCTCATAGCTGTAAGGCAAGTGACCCCACCTGTTTGGGCACTGGGCTCCCAGATATTTGTTTAATGAATGAATAAGTAAGTAATGATGACAGTAAAAATGACAACAAGCACTTACATGGTTTTATTATGCAAGAGTTATTGTTCCAACCATTTTGCATACATGATTTATCTTAATGGTAGCTACTACTATTATCTTCATTTGACTGATAAAGAATCTGAGTCAAGAATGTTTAAGTGACTGGCACAAGGTTGCACAGCTGGTAAGAGGCAGATGGAAGATTCACGCCCTGGCCGGCTGGCTCGGGAATTGCCTCCACCACTGTACCAGATGCCTCTCTAAACACAGGTCTGCCAGATACTATTCCAATGCTTCATATATATTGAATATTTCAGTCTCTTAACAGCCCTATAAGGTAGGGTCTATCATTACCTTAATTACAGATGGGCCAAGATCACACTGCTAGCTAGTACAGAGCTGGATTCAAACCAAGGTAGATACTAAGATACTAAGTCCATGCCCCCAAACTTTACACCCGAGTTTTTCAGCCTCTGCACCATCAGTATGCTGGTCCAGCTAATTCTTTGCTGTGGGAAGTGGTCATGTGTGTCATAGGATGTGTAGCAGCAGCTCTAGCCTCCACCCGCTGATGCCAGGACCACCCCTGCTGTGGTCATGAAGAATGTCTCCAGCCATTGTCATGACCTCTGGCAGGCAAATTCACAGCCAGCTGAGGACCACTGCTCTACACTCTACTTCTTTCCCTTCAATCAATAAACCTGCCGTATGATGGAGTCAGACAAGAAACAGGACTGCATGGGATCTGAAGTCCCTGTAATCTCCCCCAAAATGGCTGATAATGAATTGTGGATTGTGGAATTAAAAGGAAAAATTGAAGTGGATACTAGTCCTATTCCTAATGACAAAAACTTGGTCTTTCTTATCTTCTTAGATACATAAAGACAATTGTGTCTATAAAGACACATAATTTACATACTAATGATGATGTCCATAATTGACTCTGAGGACTTCTTATAAGTCTAGATATTTGTCTTCCACAAAGATTTTGATCAGGTAGGAAATAATTCTCTTACTGATACATTCACCTTGAATCTCTGCTGCTTCTTTCCCACTAGGTCTGACACATCTCACAGTAGAGGCTTGGAGTCACAGGATTCAAGGGTTAAATACCAGTTATCTGCTACTCACTTGCTGTGCAACTTTGGGCAAAGCACTTAACCTCTCTGACCTCTGTTTTCCTCATACATCAAAAGGGGATAATACTCTCTGCCTTACAGTAGGATTTTGGTGAGGATTAAAGGTCCGTCTGGAGAAGGCAATGGCAACCCACTCCAGTATCCTTGCCTGGAAAATCCCATGGATGGAGGATCCTGGTAGGCTGCAGTCCATGGGGTTGCTAAGAGTCGGATAAGACTGAGCAGCTTCACTTTCACGCGTTGGTTGGAGAAGGACATGGCAACCCACTCCAGTGTTCTTGCCTGGAGAATCCCAGGGATGGGGGCACCTGGTGGGCGGCCGTCTATGGGGTCGCACAGAGTTGGATACAACTGAAGCAACTTAGGAGCAGCAGCAGCAGTCAAGGCTATGGTTTTTCCAGTAGTCATGTATGGATGTGAGAGTTGGACTATAAAGAAAGCTGAGTGCAGAAGAACTGATGCCTTTGAACTGTGATGTTGGAGAAGACTCTTGAGAGTCCTTTGGACTGCAAGGAGATCCAACCAGTCCATCCTAAAGGAGATCAGTCCTGGGTGTTCATTGGAAGGACTGATGTTGAAGCTGAAACTCCAATACTTTGGTTGGCCACCTCATGCAAAGAGCTGACTCATTGGAAAAGACCCTGATGCTGCGAAGGATTGGGGGCAGGAGGAGAAGGGGATGACAGAGGATGAGATGGTTGGATGGTATCACTGACTCAATGGACATGAGTTTGGGTAGGCTCCAGGAGTTGGTGATGGACAGGGAGGCCTGGCGTGCTGTGGCTCATGGGGTTGCAAAGAGTCGGACATGACTGAGCAACTGAACTGAACTGAAATGTGATGTTGCACGTGAAGTGCTCTATGTAGCACATGCCAAATACAAGTCAGTTTTTGCTATATTATTATCATTCAAGATCCAACTCAAAACGTAAGTCTTCCAGAAGCCTCCCAGATCCACCACATCTAACTTCCCCACTGTGTTTGCTCTCCAGTGTAATTCATATGTGAAATCACCAATAACTCAGATGGGCCCTTCTCACCCAGAACCTCCATGACCATGGTTCTCAACGAGGGCCATATTAGAATCACCAAAAGAGCTCTTTAAGATTCACAGTTTCCTAGGTTTAGATATACTCGGGTGAACTGGGGTAAGAAGAGGGTGAACAAGCAGATGTTTTAAAACTTCCCCTGATTCTTACAGGTATCATTATCTCACTCCCATCTGTGAACCTCTAAATTCATCTGCGAGCAACCACTAGATGCATCATTTTCGGAAAGTCTGGTTATGTCCAACTATTTTTTGAAATGTTCCAGGAAGAGAGTGTGATGTCTTTATGAAACAGATTATAAAACAATGTCCTTAGCCAAGAAGTATTAGTACTACTTGGGTACTGATGATTAAAAGATAAAAGAGGGAAGTAGTTAACTGAAGAAATTAGGACTAAGTTGATAAATGAATTTTCCCTAGTTCAGAAGAAATAACCTTAGGCTAGATTCAGATTTTACAGAGGCTTGGGTTTGATCTCTGGGTTCGGAAGATCCCTTGGAGAAAAGAATATATCCTCTTCTCCAGTATTCTTGTCTGCAGAATTCCGTGGACAGAGGAGCCTAGTGGCTACAGTCCATGGGGTCGCAAAGAGTTGGACATGACTGAACGACTAACACTAACTTATGGAACTTTTAGGCCTTGAAATTAGCAAGGTTATTATGTCTCGTGAAGAGAGATGCTAAGGAGATTCACCAAGTGTCAGGGGGAGGAAACAGAACCTTCACCAGGGCTTGGGACAGCCAAGCTTTGAGTGTCTGCTATGTCATTTAGGACAGGCCAAGGGCCCTGGGCTCCCTGCCCTGAATCACTGGGGCTACAAGATAGTCAAAGTTACCCAAGCGTAGGGAGAAAAATAAAAGGTAAGCTTTGAAGTGGTAAATATATTGAGCCAAGGGAGAAAATATCAACATTCAACTTGTACTTAGCTTATTTACTTATGTATTTACATACTTTGATAAATCTGTCCCCAAAATAGCAATCAGAGATTACTGGATTTCATGTGTTTGTGCTAACTCACTTCAGTCATCTCCAACTCTCTGTGATCCCATGGACTGTAGCCCACCAGGCTCCTCTGTCTATGGGATTCTCCAAGGCAAGAATACTAGAGTGGATTGCCATGCCCTTCTCCAGGGGATCTTCCTTCCCAGGGATCAAACCCACATCTCTTATGTCTCCTGCACTGGCAGGTGGGTTCTTTACCAGTAGCACCACCTGGGAAGCCCTTACTGGGTTCCACTGTTCTGTGAATAGTGTTGCTGTTAATGGAAAAGGTGTGAGTTCCTCTACATTTCTTAGTTTCACCACAGCCTCACCACTGAGCAGTTGACTTGGCAGTAGTTATCAGAGACTGAGAGAACAGTGCTTAGAAAAACACAATCAGTCTTGAGATGAGTAGAAGAAACAGCCCCAAGAGAATTCTGTAGGAAGGGCAAGGGCAAGGTGAGAAGGAAGCATGTGGGAAGGTGTTCCAGACAACAGACATGATGTCTGCAAAGGAGCTGAAGGCAGGGATAGGACAACATGACTAGAAGACAGGCTATTTAGCTGCAACATTAATACAGGAAAACAGAGACTGCATCTAACTAGTCTAACTGAGCCAAGAAAGCCTCCTGCATGAGGAGATGTCAGAACTCCATCTTCAATTATTCTGGTAAATGAGGGAGTGGGGATACATGGGAAATTCCAGGCAAAAGGAATAGGATGGCTAAGACGGAAAGATTTGAGAACAAATTTTGTCCGACAAACTGCATGTCTCTCAGCATGGTTGATGCCTAGAATTCAAGGATGGTGGCGGGGTGATCCTAAGGGGAGAGCTTGGCGTGTGACAAGACCCGCCTCATGAAGGGTGTCCTCGGGTTTTATCCGGAGGGCAATGGAGCTCCTTTTCTATACTTGTTCTCTCCCACCTTTGGATCAGCAAGACAACAGCCACGACCAACTCAACCAGCATCCCAGAATGTGGACACTGTTTGTTCTGCTCATGAGTTTCAAGAGAGGGGTCTGAGCAGCCACCCACTGGGTGTGCATCCTAATGGTTGGCATAAGGCCAAGGAAGACACTGACCACCTCCATGTTTGTTTATGAGTGATCGATCCACTTAGCATCACCACATTTTTCAGACTGATAATTTGGTTTGTCAAGACAAGGTATACACATTATAGAATTAACTTGCCAATCCCGATACAAAATGTTCACTAGTAAAAGTTTTCAAATTGCCATCACTTCTGTAACTTCAAATATTTTCCAACTTTATTCAGCACAAGGGGAGGAGTTTCAGGAAGTTATTTTTATTGATTGAGGTCTACATGTGCCAGTTAATTAGAAGACAAGCAACAGGTCCTCCTCTCCTCCTTTAGACATCACTTGCCCACCACTACCCCAGCAAACACACAGGGCAGAGGTCCTGGCTCCATGCCAGCCCTCTACCTCTCTTCTAAAAGTGAGAATCCAGTTCTACTCAGAGAGGCTCTTCTGGGCCAATCAATTCTCTGGATGTCCCCGAGTCCGAAAAGGAGGAATGCAAAGAACACAAGAAATGACAGGGTTGGCCCTGGGAGCATGGCTGTGACACGGCCATCAATATGAGGAGGTCAAAGGAAGTTCAAAGGGGCCCAGGGTTTAGAAAGAGCAGATAGTCTGCATCCTTCCCTGAGAGGCACGATCAAAATCTTGTGCTGCACTCCGGTGGGGCTCATTGGCTCCCTCTGGGGGACCAGTGGCAGCAGTCTCTGAAAGGGGGGCAGTATTCTATCACTGACACATTTAGACCTGCCCGCTCGGGGTGATCATAGAAATAGTCCAACTTTCAGTCAATATTTTAATATTTTTAAATATTAAAACCCCAGGATGTGGACGCTGCTCTGCTTGTGGACAAATCACTAGTGTGGACACCCCCGGCCCATCTCTCACTTGGGGCTGCCTTGCTACTTTCTGATCTCTGGTTACAACAGGTGGGTCTGGCTGTCAGAATGATCAAACTGAACCCCATTTGGCATTTGCTTGCTCTGTTGCATAGAGATTTCAGATCTCCTGTCCATTCTGGAACTAAAAACAGTACAACTACTTAACTGAAATTGAATGAGTTTTCAGACAGTCACTAAAGTCCAGTGAAAAACCTGGATCTCTCCATTCATTTATTCCACAAACATTTGCCAGGCATCTCTCTTGGGACAGGTCTGGCGCTAGTGCTCAGATGCCATGTCTGATAAGACCCGGTCCCGTAACAAGGAACAAATGAGCCGCAGTGTGGTCAGGGTGCAATCTAGACTGCGGGTGGCAGAGGCAGGCAGGGCGTGCAGCATGCCCAGAGAAGAGTTCTGAAAGATAAATGGGAGCTAGGGGTAAGGCAGTGGAGTGGAGAAGGAAGACTTGCTAGCAAAGGCAACCAGTTCGGCCCTGGAGCACCAGGTATGGATGGGAGGATGGTGGGCCCTGGGTGTGAGGGCCCAGCCAAGACGCATGCATGTTCATTTAATCAAGACTTGCTCACCAAACCACAAGTGTGTGCTATGAACCCCATGGACATTTTCAGAGCTTCATTAAATATAAATGAGGGTACTAGGACTGTCCTTTGCTGAAGAATGTACACATCCTCAGCTATTTCCGCCATTTCATTGCTTTGGTTAAATCCTAGAACAGCAATGAAATCACTGCAGATTATCAGCCAATTGGTCAAAGAACATGGATTGAATGCCTGAATTCCTCACCCACCAACTTTCCTTCAACTCTTCTTATCAGTCCCATCATGCAGGTAAAACATTTTGGTATCATTTTTGCATATTCCTTCCCTCACTCTTTTCAATTCCGTTACCTGACTTCTCTACTTCTGCTTTGTCTCTGCTCTCCACTTTCTCCATCCCGTTCCTGCTGCTGCTTCCAGTGTTCAGAACCACTCCTTCTCAAAGGTTCACGTTTCTGCTGCTCCCCAAGCAGCTCCTCCCAAACCACCCCAAATCCTGCCTCTACACTGCAGTGGCTGTCTTTCCAAGGCATTCTTTTCATGATATCGATCCTGGCTCTGAACTGAGGGATTCCCCATCCAGTCCATCCTTCTAAGCAGGGTGCCCAAGCGTGTGGTCCAATTGTAACAGGGAAGAACAAATCTGCCTCTGTATTAGATTTGTTCCTTTTACTTTAGCCTTTGCATTCTAATGCTTTTGCTTTAAGTTAAGAATGTTGCCCCTAGCCTAAAATATAGAGGATAGCCTATTCTCAGGGCTCTGATCTTTAAGAGTCCTTTCCTATAGAGATAAAGTTGCAGAAATGAGAATAACATTTGTCCTATCGGAAGTTTACAGTAACATTGAGTCCTGACCTATGCAGGCAGCTGCAAGAACCAAGGATTCCTACCTGCACCAAGAACTTTACAACTAACCATGCCCCTCCCTCAATTACCTTTAAAAATGCTTTGATGAAATCCTTTAGTGAGTTCTGGGTTTGGGGGAGGGGGGTATGAGCCACCCATCTCTTTGCATTTCCCTGCTCCAAACTCTGACCTTTCAGTTTGTTTGGCCTCACATGAACTTGCATCTGGTAACACAATCTGCCTTTGCACACTTGCCTTTCATCACTCATACAGCTATACTTCAGACAACCCTGAGTCCTTCCCTTCCTTGTGTTGCACCCTGCATTGAGGACTAGCTCTGTGGACATACAACTTGTGTAGTCACATGGCCGCTGCCCTTAGGAGGTCCCATAATTGGTTAAATGCTGTGCTGTCACTGACTTGAAATTCTTAATGATTACTGAACAAGAATCATTTTGCACTGAGTCCCACAAATCATGTTGCTGATGCTGCCTGCTTTAAATATATTTTGTCCAGTGCCAAATGTGAACACTTTTAGATCCCCAACTAAGGATGGAACCTGCACCCTCTGCATCGGAAGTACAGAGTGTTAACCACTGCACTGCCAGCGGAGTCCAATGCTGCAGGGTTTCACCCCTACCTTTAACCCCATGGTATCCTCTCCACAGAGAGACTTTTGTGCGTCCTTTCCTACCTGCTAGAAGCTGACCCCACTTTCAAGGCAGCTCAAATGCCGTCAGGTCTTTGCCAGACTCAAGCCTGAAGAAGGCTCTCCACTGGGCTCCCCAAACACTTTGCTTTTACTTCTGTTTTAGCACTTGTCACACACAGCTCACAATATAGTTGTTTGCCAAGAAGCCTCAGCCTCCTTGCCGAAAGGACAGGCAAAGTTCCTAAGATGGGGGTGAGAAGCACTCTTTAACCTTTGCTGCTTTCTCGGGACCTGGCACAGAGTAAACTCTCAGCACATTATTGAGGAACTGAACTTCGCTCTCTGTAATAACGCAGTGATTTCTAGGCCCCCAGTGCTCTTTCCCCATGGCTGCTCCCGACCCAGCCCAGTTCTGCAGCCTGTGCCCACAGTAACGTTTGGTCATCTCAGGAACTGTGGTGATGTAAAAACAGGCACCAGGCAGCCAACTACTTGAGGAGAGTGAAATGATTTTGTAACTAGTAAAGCACATGAAGAGCTTTTTGAGTGAAAAGGAGAGAAAAAAAAAATCAACCCATATCTGAAGTTAATAGTCCAGCAAAATTTTCCACAGAAGAGAACTCATTCCCGGGTGTATATAAAATCACTCCTCAAGTAAGTGATGCGCTGGAGGCCCAGGAGGTTTTGTGAGGTTGAGGACTTCCATCCCAAATTTACCCCATGAAACTCAGATGTGCTTTCCTCTGAGGACCACATCGCGTTAAGAAAAGTCGAAACGACAACATGTGCCCTCCACGTATTTTATTTACAGAACATCTTAACCCAGTCATGTCTTTTTCTTGCTAAAAACCCTCCCAATACTCTCCTTTCGAGAGAATAGAGTCCAAACACCCTGGTATAGCCAACCTTTATGGAGATCTTTCTTTGTGCCAAATACCACATCGAGTATTTCACAGAGATTGCTTCATTAAATCCTCATAGACTTAGATACTACGTGCTGAGACAGGCCGGGACCTGGGACCCTCTGCCGTCCAGTGCTTGCACCTGGACAAATGTCTCCTTGAGCAACAAAGTACAAAGGAACTACAAGGGACTGAAAATAACTGCATGCCTGCGCAGCTGGGGCAAATTACGAGCAACGGGATACAAAAAGACCAAAAACCCAGCTGACACATCTGAAGAGCTGGCAGCAAAAAGCAGCGTACTATGCATGCCCCTGCACTCAATACCAAAGCGGTGGGAAAACCACCTAAGCCACCCCTCTGGCCTAATGCCGGTACCCACCCCTACCCTCATCTAAGGAACCAGCTGGTCGCCCCTCTCGGGGAGCGAGTGAGCAAGCAAAGGAAACTGTTGCTTGTTCTTGCTCCCCCTGCTGCGGCTGGAGCCTCAATAAAGCCTTGCCTAAATTTCTTGTCTGGCCTCTGACCAGTTTCTTTTGATTAAGGGGGTCAAGGACCCTGGTTGGTAACAAGGCTATGATTATCCCTGGTTGAAAACTAAGATACAGAGAGGTTAAGTCATTTGCCCCACATCACACAGGAACCAAGTGGTAGAACAAGAGTGGAAGCAGGCAGTCTGAGGCCTCAGTACTTTATCACAGCCGCCCCTGCCCCCAACCAGCCTCCTCTCCCTCTGCTCCGTCTTCTACCCTGCTGTGGTGCCCATCTGAACGCACCGTCTTCCCAACTGCCCAGCGCTCTCACTGGGACTGCTAAGACTTTGCTCCCAGCATGTTCATTATCCTGGCGAATGTGATTGCCTGAAATTTGGGCTTCAAATTTGGGCCTCAGGTCTCCTTTCTACCCTCAAAAGATTGCGCACCACAGACAGCTTTCGTTTATGTGTGCTATGTCTATCATTATTTACTGCATTAGAAATGAAATCTGAGGAAATTAAGAATATTTGCCTATTCACTTTAAAAAATAATCTCATTATATATTAACATAGATAATACATTTTATGAAAATAGCAATATTGTCCAAAACATTAAAAAATTAGTAAGAATGTTACTGCTTCACATTTTTCTAAATCTTTTTAAGGTCTGACTTCAGAAATGACAGACTTTTATACCTGCTTTTGCATTCAATCTGAGGCAATACGTTGTTTTAGTTGAAGTATATAAGGAAAATTCAGTTTCACATAGATATGTAGATAGAAAAGTAAGAACTAATTTTTGGTAACTGAGAACATTGTTTTTGATACTATCCTAAAATTCAACAAGTGGCAGTTTCTTACAATTTAATGTGGAGTCTAAAAGATCAGTAAATTTTTCATGCTCCATTACATTAACCCATTGGTCTTTGTCAACTCTTTGAATGGATCTTTTTATTTATGCATGATTTTGAACATTATGCATTGGTCATTTGGAAAATATGGAGTCACTGAGTTATAAAGCTCTTCCAAAAATTGCATTTCTTTGTGCCAAACCAACACATTTCATTAAAAAAGATCAAAAAATCAATTTGCTAATCACATCAATTGCATCAAACCATTCTTTGGAAACCAGCAAATTCATGGTGGCAGATATCAGTTTTTCACAATACTAATGTTTGCTTGAAAGCTTTAATTTTATAATTGGCAACAAATATTGTCAGTTGTTTTCCTTGAAACAACAGGCTCACCTCATTGATTTTCAAGAAAATGTCTGCCAAATATCCAAGCTTGACTAACCCTAGTTTGTCTGTCAGTTGTTCTCTCAAGTAAAACAATGGTACTGAAAACAGCAGCTACTTCAGCTAGGAATTCAGTTGCACAGAATCTTTTCCCTGAAACAGTCATAATATTTCAGTATGCAAGGTGCTTTATGTATAACTCTCATTTTGTACATGGGATATTAAAATATGTACTCAGGCGTTGAAAGTTAATAAATTTAATTATTTTGGCGTCATCATGGGCATTCTTGAGTGAAACTAATTTTCTTGTTTGATGAGTGCACAGCAGTGAAGGATACGAAGACTGCAACCCAGTTCAGCACCGCCTCATTCGTGCTATGGGGTTAAGGCTTTCACACACCACTGCTTTTGTCAATACCATCAGTGGACACATCTACACAGTCAAACAGATCATGTCTGAGCATTATTACATCAATAGTTTTGACCTCACAAACTCCCTGAAAAGTCCAGGGGACCCCCATGCACACACAGATCACGCTTTGAGAACTATTGCCCTCCACAGCCTTTGAGAGCCATCGCACATGTAACTTCCCCAAGAAATTTTACCCCCTCTCCTTTTGGCCATCACTTAATTTGTATAAACTTGTGGCATAGTACTTACATTTTATTACATATAGTTCATTATGTTATCTTTCTCTCCTAAAATTGATAGTTCCTTTAGGGCAGAAACCATCTCTGATTTATCTTTGAATGCTCAGTCCTTAACAGACCAGGCACATAGTAAGTCCCTGGTAAATGTTTGTTGAATGAATAAACAAATAACTTGTATGGTAGATTGTATTTTCTAAAGATGGTTTCAACAATGCCCCTTCACTCTTCTATAATCTTGCCATATACCCATCAATAGGTTTGTTCCCTTCTCTTTTAACTAGGCACGTTTTTGTGACTGCCTACAAAGGCAGGTCTTCGTACAACTTCTAAAGCTGACAGAAGACACGTTATGCGACTTCTGAGGCCGGGTCTTAAAAGTGCCATGCATTTCTGCCTTGACCTCTTGAAAGACTCACACTTGGAACCCAGCTGTGAGCAAGTCCAAGCAGCCTATGCAGGAGCCTGCATGGAAAGGAACCTGAGTCCCTGGCTCAAAGCCCCAGCTAAATTCCCAGGTTACATCCAGGGACCAATTTGCTGCCCATGTGAGTGAGCCATCTAGAAAGAGGAGCATCCAGTCCCCATTTAAGCTGAGCCTACTGACAACTTATGAAACAGAAAGTGAGACGCCCTGATGAACCACTGTCCAGTTGCAGATGGATGAACTAAATAAAAAAATATTTACAGTTTGAAATCACTAAGCTTTGAGTGGGCTTCCCTGGTGGCTCAGAAGATAAAGAATCTGCCTGTAGTGCAGAAGACCAAGGTTCGATCTGGGTTGGGAAGATCCCCTGGAGAAGGAAATAGCAACCCACTGCCTGGAGAATCCCGTGGACAGAGGAGCCTGGTCGGCTATAGTCCATGGGGTTGCAAAGAGTCAGACACAACTGAGCGACTAACACTTTCACTTTCAAGCTTTGAGTAATTTGTTACGCAGCAACAGATAATTAATACACATTATATTAGATCATAGATGACAGAAGCTATGATTGACTTATTCTAGTATTCTCTACTACATCTATCACAGGGCCTGGAATATTGTAGGTGCTCAAAATATGTGTTGATCTGAAGCCGTCAAATTTTTTGATACCATATATCCAGTTAAATACCATCAATAAAGCATGGATCTTACACCTGGGATGGTGAAAATGTCTCATTTCTCCAGGACACAATTAGATACTATCATACTCCTTAGGAAATAACATGAAACATAAAATAAAAGACATGAAATCCTGGTTTCCCTACTTTTTCCATGAATTAGGCTATAGAGGGATTTTAAACAATTACTAGAAAAACACCTTCCTACCCAACTCCTTGACAGCTGAGATGAGAAGTGTTGATTAGGAAGTCAGATGAGAGAAGCCACAGAAGAGAAGGAAGATACAAAAATTGTTGGTATCGATTTACTCTAACTTGTTACTCTCATGATCATTTCAACTTTTAATCAAATTTGCTTAATTTGTAGCTTAACATTAGCTTAATTTAAAAAGGAAAAATTGTATTACATCTTTCCATTTCTAATTTCAAACAGTAGAAGAAATTCCACTTTACTCTTTTGTTTCAGGAAAACATATACTTTATCTGAATGCACCAGTAGAAGGAAACCAAATAATAGCAAAGGAAACCAAATAATAGCAAAGGAAGTGATTCCAAAGAAAGAGAGACTAACGACTTTGTGCTAGTTTTATTCAGGAGGATCTCTCCTCATATACTAAGTTTGAGTTGAGTTTGCAGCTGTGTTTGAGGGTGGCATGCTAAACCCAAAAGTGTGTTATTGGTAGAGATGTTCCTACTAATGATTCCTTCAAAACTTCTTGGACAACAATTTACTCATAAAAGGCTAAAAAAAAAAAAAAAAAAGTTCAAAACCAGAAGAATTATTTGAAATAAAAAAGTATTGCATTAGGAAGCCACAGAAGCAAATGTTCAATATTTTACATGTTAATGTTTATGCACTTCTACTAAAATAGCACTTTGGGTTGCTAAGACAAAAAAACAAAACCAAGACCTATGCAATCAATGAGGCATCTGTTGAAAATCTGCAACAGCGGTGTTTGTTTGGAAACATGAATCTGTGGCAAAGAAGGGAGCTCCACTACCACTTTCAAATGACACCACAGATTAACTCATCAGGGAAATGATAAGATCAACTCATTGACCAAATGAAGCAAGAGAAGTGTTTTTCATTGCACCTTAACATGTGCACTGATAGAATGATCTCTGTTCGTTTCCAAGGCAAACCATTCAATATCACGGTAATCCAAGTCTATGCCCCGACCAGTAACGCCGAAGAAGCTGAAGTTGAATGGTTCTATGAAGACCTACAAGACCTTCTAGAACTAACATCCAAAAAAGATGTCCTTTTCATTATAGGGGACTGGAATGCAAAAGTAGGAAGTCAAGAAACACCTGCCGTAACAGGCAAGTTTGGCCTTGGAGTACAGAATGAAGCAGGGCAAAGGCTAATAGAGTTTTGCCACGAGAACGCACTGGTCATAGGAAACACCCTATTCCAACAACACAAGAGAAGACTCTACACGTGGACATCACCAGATGGTCAACACCGAAATCAGATTGATTATATTCTTTGCAGCCAAAGATGGAGAAGCTCTATACAGTCGGCAAAAACAAGACCGGGAGCAGACTGTGGCTCAGATCATGAACTGCTTATTGCCAAATTCAGACTTAAATTGAAGAAAGTAGGGAAAACCACTAGTCCATTCAGGTATGACCTAGATCAAATCCCTTATGAGTATACAGTGGAAGTGAAAAATAGATTTAAGGGACTAGACCTGATAGACAGAATGCCTGATGAACTATGGACAGAGGTTTGGGACACTGTACAGGAGACAGGGATCAAGAAAATCCCCATGGAAAAGAAATGCAAAAAAGCAGAATGGCTGTCTGAGGAAGTCTTACAGATAGCTGGGAAGAGAAGAGAAGCAAAAAGCAAAGGAGAAAAGGAAAGATATTCCCATCTGAATGCAGAGTTCCAAAGAATAGCAAGAAGAGATAAGAAAGCCTTCCTCAGCGATCAGTGCAAAGAAATAGAGGAAAACAGCAGATTGGGAAAGACTAGAGATCTCTTCAAGAAAATTAGAGATACCAAAGGAACATTTCATGCAAAGATAGGCTTGATAAAGGACAGAAATGGTATGGACCTAACAGAAGCAGAAGATATTAAGAAGAGGTGGCAAGAATACACAGAAGAACTGTACAAAAAAGATCTTCACGACCCAGATAATCACGATGGTGTGATCACTCACCTAGAGCCAGACATCCTGGAATGTGAAGTCAAGTGGGCCTTAGAAAGCATCAATACAAACAAAGCTAGTGGAGGTGATGGAATTCCAATTGAGCTATTTCAAATCCTCAAAGGTGATGCTGTGAAAGTGCTGCATTCTATATGCCAGCAAATTTGGAAAACTCAGCAGTGGCCACAGGACTGGACAAGGTCAGTTTTCGTTCCAATCCCAAAGAAACACAATGCCAAAGAATGCTCAAACTACCACACAATTGCACTCATCTCACATGCTAGTAAAGTGATGCTCAAAATTCTCCAAGCCAGGCTTCAGCAATACGTGAACCGTGAACTTCCAGATGTTCAAGCTGGTTTTAGAAAAGGCAGAGGAACCAGAGATCAAATTGCCAATATCCGCTGGATCATTGAAAAAGCAAGAGAGTTCCAAAAAAACATCTATTTCTGCATTATTGACTATGCCAAAGCCTTTGACTGTGTGGATCACAATAAACTGTGGAAAATTCTGAAAGAGATGGGAATACCAGACCATCTGACCTGTCTCTTGAGAAACCTGTATGCAGGTCAGGAAGCAACAGTTAGAACTGGACATGGAACAGCAGACTGGTTCCAAATAGGAAAAGGAGTACGTCAAGGCTGTATATTGTCACCCTGCTTATTTAACTTCTATGCAGAATACATCATGAGAAACGCTGGGCTGGAAGAAACACAAGCTGGAATCAAGATTGCTGGGAGAAATATCAATAACCTCAGATATGTGGATGACACCACCCTTATGGCAAAAAGTGAAGAAGAACTAAAGAGCCTCTTGATGAAGGTGAAAGAGGAGAGTGAAAAAGTTGGCTTAAAGCTCAACATTCAGAAAACTAAGATCATGGCATCTGGTCCCATCACTTCATGGGAAATAGATGGGGAAACAGTGGAAACAGTGTCAGACTTTATTTTTTGGGGCCCCAGAATCACTCCTGATGGTGACTGCAGCCATGAAATTAAAAGACGCTTACTCCTTGGAAGGAAGGTTATGGCCAATCTAGATAGCATATTTAAAAGCAGAGACATTACTTTGCCAACAAAAGTCCGTCTAGTCAAGGCTATGGTTTTTCCAGTGGTCATGTATGGATGTGAGAGTTGGATGGTAAAGAAAGCTGAGCGCCGAAGAATTGATGCTTTTGAACTGTGGTGTTGGAGAAGACTCGTGAGAGTCCCTTGGACTGCAAGGAGATCCAATCAATCCATCCTAAAAGAGATCAATCCTGGGTGTTCATTGGAAGGTCTGATGTTGAAGCTGAAACTCCAATACTTTGGCCACCTCATGCGAAGGGTTGACTCATTGGAAAAGACCCTGATGCTGGGTAGGATTGGGGGCGGGAGGAGAAGGGGACGACAGAGGATGAGATGGCTGGATGGCATCACCGACTCGATGGACATGGGTCTGGGTAGACTCCGGGAGTTGGTGATGGACAGAGAGGCCTGGGGTGCTGCAATTCATGGGGTTGCAAAGAGTCGGACACGACTGAGCGACTGAACTGAACTGAACTGAATATGGCAGTCTTGCAGTACAGATGTGATTTGAGCATGATGGTGACATGAAGGAAGGAAAATTTTTTTACATGCTCACTGCCAAAAGATACCACTAGCTTTCAAATGTATTAAGCTAAAAAGAATCACATTGTCAACAGATGTGGTTTGGAGTTTAAGTTCTATGTACAAGTATATTCTGATAGCACAGCTGCAATGATAGGAAAGCATTCTGGAGTGACTACCCAGATTAATAAATTTATACCAGAATGTAAGTGAATGCACTGCTGCCTTTGTTGAGAATGGCTGGCTCCAAAAACAAGTCAGCTAAACTAAACATTGTATTTAGTGACCTAGTAAAAATAGTGAGTTACATAAAGGTAAATGAGTTAAATTCATGGTAACTCTGAATGAACAATCGAGAAGGCAGCTAATCATAAACAACAGTATTGTATGTTGATGGTTATAGAGAGGAAAAGCTCTCTTAAGAATGTTTGCAGTACAGAATCAACTCTGTTTCACAAGGTAAGAAATCAGCTTGTTTCCAACTTGATAAAGATATGAATTAGAACTAGACTTGTTTATTTGCCTGCTCCCCATTTTTGTTTTGTTTTATAATTGCTCTACAATGTTGTGTTGGTTTCTGCTGTACGACGAAGTGAATCAACTATATATACACATAGATTCCGTTCCTCTGGGACCTCCCTCCCACCCCAGTCCCCTCCTTTGATCCTACCCATCTAGGTCATCACAGCGCATCAAGTTGAGCTTCCTATGCTCAGTTCCCACTAGCTACTTTTTTCTTCTTTGACCTTGCTATTTTAATGATCTTAATACTGCCATGCTAAGGAGAAACACTTTTTCAATGGCAGATAAAATTGAAGACTGAAAATGAAAGCTAGATGCTTAAAAGATTCCATGTTTACACCACGTTCTAGACTTAAACAATTATCAGTGAAAGAGGTGATGATATTGATACAGCACATCTGCCAAAAATTACTGCCAAGTATTCCTGAATTTGATAGAATATTTTGAATCTTTTTTACTAGGTTTATGCATAAAAATTCTACAGATTCATTTTTCATCAAAAAATAATTTAAAGTTAATATATCTGGAACTGGCTAGTGATCAAGACCTGAAAGTGAATTTTAAAAACACAGCATTACCAGCCTCATTTTAGAAAAAAAACAAATTGAAAATGAATAATACAAAACAACAGTAAAATAGTCAGTTCTCCAAGAGGTCATAACAGTTCTCAACGTGTACACATCTAATAAGAGAGCATCAAACTACATAAGGCAAAAACATAGAGCTGCAAAGAGAAACACACAAACCTATGATCATAATTGGCAATGTTAATATCCCTTTATTAGAAATGGACAGATCCAGCAGGGAGGAAATCAGTAAGGACCTGGTTAAACTCAACACCATCAACCAACTGGATACAATGGACATCTACAGATGACACTCCACAGCACAATACACACTCTTCTCAAGCTCACATGGAATATTTGCCAAACGAGACCACATTCTGGGCCAGAAAACACACTTTCACAAGTTAAAAAGAACAGAAATCATATAATTTCTGCTGTCATACAACAATGGAACTACAGTAGAAATAAAAGACTGAAAATCCCAGAAAGACCAATCTAATCATCAACACTCTACCTAATTCAGCAGGCTTTTGTTGAGTGTCAGCTACATGGCACGTTCCAAGGGCAAATGCCATGGCCGTGTCCTTGGTGCACTTATTCTGACTCTGATCTCCATCAGTATTTCTACAGTAACTAAGTTTTAGGAAAAATACTAAAACTTACCTGGAGTTCATAATCTACTGGTGACAGGTGAGGGTAGGGCGGCCACAGACCCTAGTAATGATAGCATATTCCACACATGCTCTGAGATCTAGACGTTACTATGGGAACACAGAGGAGGTGGTCCTTATCAGTGCCTGACTTGTCACTTTCATTTTATTGTGTTACATCCTTTGTCCACTTCTCCCTGTACTGTATTGTGAGTTCCTGTGTTTATGTTATCTTCCACAGAGTGCAGTGCATGTAAGTGGGGGCTTAATAAAGTATTCTGGATGAAGTAATGATACCCACCATCACTTACTGAGCTCCTCCCACCTCCACATTTTCTCAATTAATCTTACAATAGCCTATGAGGCAGATGTTGTCTGCATTTTATAGATAAAGAAGGCAGAAGCACAAATAAGCTGATATGTCCAAAACAACCAGCCAAAGTGATGACTACTGGAGCTGGTTGTGAACCCAGCTTCAGCTGACACCAAAGTCACACTGTGTTGCGGTTCTGCCATTTGTGGTGTGAACGTAAGATGATTTAATACATCCTATTCTCCAGTTCCTCTTTGGAAAAATGGCAATAACTCATCCTTGCCTAGTTCACTGGGATGAGGGCAGTTGTGATGTTCAAATGTAAACTGTAATGTACAGATAAGAGGTATTTAAATAATTACTTATTTGCCATATAATAAACGCTCCTTTATGTTAGATACCTTCATCTTTGATCTTTCCAGTTCTCCACCTGGATCCTTGAAACACAGAGGTATTTATTACTGTTTAGTGTATGATAAATATGGAGTTAAGGAAAGAATACATCTTCATGAAGGATTTTGCCAGCTGATATTTTTAAAAGGTTAGAACTGTATTTAGGAAATTGAAAAAGGACATGTATAACTCATCCTGGTTTAAGAACCTAGCTCTTTGATGGTGAATGTGCTTCCCACCAGACTTTGAGTAGCCAGATGCCAACCTGGCAGGCCCAGGACAGACCTGGCAAAGAAACCACCCAGGTTCTGTGCCTCCACAGCTTGGTCAGGAGGACTAGTTAATTGCTCACTGGGCTCTGCACACAAAGGCACATTTTGCAAAGCTGCTTTTTGCACGTTGTCAGTTGGAAATGTAACTCTCAGAGTGTAAGTCATTTTAGTTTGTATGTATTCAGAGTGACTGCAGAATTGCTTTAGCAGATAATTTCATGGTGAGAAGAAAAATACCTCTTAGATATTCTCAACTGAAATCCTGAAAGTTGAACTGGAGGTTGTTAGCTTTGTTTTTTGATGGCTGTGCTCCCTTTAGAAAGAAAGTAAAGGAAAAATAACCTTCAAGTTCGCCTTCCCATGAAGGGTAAGACGCTCTGCCTCCTGAAATGCTTGACCTTTTGGAATGACTTTTATAGTTGGTTTTATTGTCTAAAATGAGTTGGGTGATGTGAGGTTCTATCTTTGTTATTTTCACTGTATTCTTTGTGGGCAGCATTACTGACTCCATAGGGAACCACCTTGTGTAGTCATGGGCATAGGGACCGGAGAGGACAGGAGAATGGGTGTAGACGGTGCCCCATAAACCCATTGTTGCAAGTAGAAAACAACTCAGAGCACCCCTGCTGATGATGGGTCTGGATAGTCTCCACAAATAAGAAATAAAATAGTAGCATATGCCTTCTTCTTAGTTTTCTAGTTCAGTGCTTTTCAAGCTACCTCTGGTGAAGAATTCATTTTTTAAAAATATCCAACCTATCTCAGATTAATACTTGGGTTGAAATAAGTTAAATTTAGAAAAGTTACATTGCGAAAAGATGAGTAAAATACAAGCCTCAATTTTTAAATTAGATTCAGCAGACAAAAATGTATATTTCAGTAAACGTATTCAGAATAGACACCAAGAAAACGGAAAGAATTACAGACACTGTGCACATTTTTTGACATGTATACACAGGTGATTAATATAGAAAACTCCTATTACACCTGTCCTTTCATCATTCCAGAATAATTAAACACAGTTACAAGCAAAATAGCATTTCTTCATATTAAACGACTATACGCACACTTTGAATGAATAGCATGCATATATGAGCTTGCTTCTTGTTTGCTAACTGGTCTAATGTAGGTGGGACTGACAAGTTCTCAGGGGACAGATGATAGAGCTGGAAGTGAGTCCATCAAGGACACAAGTCATGGTTCAGGCACTCAACAAAAGTATGCTGTATTAAAGCAGGTTGTTGGCGACCAGATAGTCCTTTCTGAACTGCAGTTCTGAGAACTGCTCACCCATGTCAATGATCCCTAGGGCTCAACTCCAAGGGGCCAAATCTTTAGGGCAGCAGCAGCTAACCCTCTGAGCCATCTTCAGCTAAACCCCATTGTTCAAGGGCAGACACTTTCAGAGATGATTTGCAATGTCTTTCTGAGTAACAGCAAATCATTATTACTGAAGAGTGGAATAAAACTGCTCCCAGGATGAAGGAATAGAACATTTCTCCTCCTCTAGGGTCTGAAGATGGGAAAAGGCCATCATGGAAATGTGTGGCTTACATAACCAGGTATTTTGTGAACAGCATTCAAGGTCATTCCGGATCTGGTCCTGTATTTCCTCTTAGAGTGGCGGGACTGAAGCTCGGCTCTCTGGATGGTCTGATTCAATAAGAACCCTAGTCTACGGAGGGGCTGAACTCCAAGTGGGGGGAATCCTCTCGTTCATAGTTCTGATAATTCAGCTCTGACCCCACACTGCAGTTCCTACTCATCAAAACAAAGAGTTCACAGTTCACTAGCCCCATGGTCCTCAGAAGGCACTCAGTGGCTATCTCTGTTACCCAGCCAATCACGTTCTTGATTAAGGAGGGTGAGTTCTTAGGTTTAATTTTCTTTTCTTTAAAAAAGAAATTTAAGTTCTTGATTCAATTTCACTGATATGAACTGTACCTTCCCTGAGGTGAGTTCTAGTAGGAACAATCTCTTCTTTAATAAGTGCTATTTCAGTGCTCTTTACAGGTTAGTATCCTGTGTAGCTGTTCAGCTTGCTGCCTTTTCATGTGGCTATTAGTGTTACCACCTAAAGTCTATTCTCAGTAGAGCAAGCAGACTGACCTCTTCAAATCTAAGTCAGACTTCACAGCCCTTCAATTTTCTCAGAATGAAAGCTGAAGTCCTTATGATGACCTTCCATCTGCCCTCTCTGTCTCCCCAACCTCATTTTCCCACCCTTGCATCCTTACTATTTCCTGAAGACAATCTCCAGTCATATGGTCTTTGCACTTGTTACCTGCACAGAAAGGTGCTTTATCAAAATAACTGTACTGTTAACCCCATATCCCTTGCAAATCTTTGTTCCACGGTGCTTTTGCAAAAAGGCTTCTCAAAGCCATTGTGACGTTACTACCTACTTCCTTTAGCACTTTCAGTTTTCTTTACCAAACTCTATAATCCCCACCTCCACCCTAGACAACACTTATTGCCTTCTAACAAACACACAAAATTATTCAGTATATCAAACTCTTCAGTTCAGTTGCTCAGTTGTGTCCAACTCTTGCAACCCCATGAACCGCAGCATGCCAGGTTTCCCTGTCCATCACCAACTCCCGGAGTTTGCTCAAACTCATGTCCATCAAGTCAGTGATGCCATCCAACCATCTCATCCTCTGTCATCCCCTTCTCCTCCTGTCTTCAATCTTTCCCAGCATCAGGGTCTTTTCCAATGAATCACTTCTTCGCATCAGGTGAAGTTGGAGTTTCAGCTTCAGCATCAGTCCTTCCAATGAATCAGTCCAAAGGATTCCAAAGGACTGATTTCCTTTAGGATGGACTGGTTGAATCTCCTTGCAGTCCAAGGGACTCTCAAGAGTCTTCTCCAACACCACAGTTCAAAAGCATCAATTCTTCAGCACTCAGCTTTCTTTATAGTCCAACTCTCACATCCATACATGACTACTGGAAAAACCATAGTTTTGACTAGACAGACCTTTGCTGGCAAAGTAATGTCTCTGCTTTTTAATATGCTCTCTAGGTTGATCATAGCTTTTCTTCCAAGGAACAAGTGTCTTTTAATTTCATGGCTGCAGTCACCATCAGCAGTGAATTTGGAGCCCTCCCTTCCCCCTCAAAAAGTCTCTCACTGTGTAGCCCTTATTATATTCCAAGAATTGTTCCAAGCAATTCAGAAAGGACTAACTTAATACTTGAATTATATGTATCAAATATTTTCTGAATCCTCCCTCCAGCATATCAGTTCCATAAGGGTGGAATTTTTTATTACTTTACTAGAGTATTTCTGGTGCTTAGAAATACTAAGTGCTAAGCAAATCATGGGTACTTAATAAATATTTGTTTATAAATAAATGATTCTCCCACTAGTTCTATTCACAGAACTATCCTTGAGTTTCCTTCAGATATCTCAAGTCTGGAGCTTCCCTGTGCATGTGCCATTCCTACCCCCTGGAATGTTTTCCACCCTCATCCATGCCACAAACTCCTACTCATCCTTTAACTTCATTTAAGCATCACTGCTCATGAGAACTTTCTCTTGACTGTGTACAGACATAGACAAGAGCTCCTTCCTCAGTGTAGCCAGCTCAAACCAAAGATGCTTTCCTGAAGAAACATAGTTCTAGCAAATCATCTGTGTTTGCCTGAAGGAGACATTTTCTCAGAGGGTCAGGGCACAGAAGTGATACCTGAGATTCAAGTACAGGGTGGGTTGGAGAACATCAATGATAAAACACTTGCCTAAAGTATGTTTGACCTCCACCAACTGGAAAGGAGTAAACCAGAGTCTGTATATTGGATAGGAGAGGAGAGAGAAGAGAAAACAGCTGCTTATACCATCCACCATCCAAAAGAGCAAACTAAAAGACATTAAAAATAAACAATTAAGGTTAAAAAAAAAAAAACCAGACAATGACTTTCCATGGAAAGTTTGGAAAATGGCAAGGTCAGATCGAGACAGCTGTCAGTCTAGACCACAAGCTGTCTCCAGTGACTCTACAGAACTGCAATTCATTTTCTCTCTTCACTCTTACGGACAGTCCTAATGTATTTAATGAGTGTCATTTTCCTTCTCTGGTACTCTTGGGCAGTTTGAGAGTGTCATTTCAGAACTCCAAAAGACCAATAAAACTTCCCAGGCTTGACCAGAATTACGATTCTTAAACAAGGCAATACATCAAGCTTAATTAAGGAATGTGCTCAGGTAACCCATCCTGGTTTCAGATTTCCAGAAATGATTATTTGAGTTCTCAGTCAGTCTCTTCAAAAGCTACTAAAGAGCTTTATATATACATATATATATATATATATATATGTATATATAAATACCTACTCATTATGGTCCCTTGATTCTATATGAATTTGACCAAGTATTTGAGAAATCATGGCTTTGCCATTAAGATACCCTGCAAACACCGATCTCTCCATACAGGCCAACTATTTACTTTGTGTCATATCCAAGGAAAAACTGTTGCCAACTGCTAATTGGTATTTTATTCTGCTTAAGTTCAAGTGTTTTAATATATAGGGTCTTGGATAACTCACGCCTACACAGGATTAGAAAACAAGGTCATTTCATTATCCTCATTCCTCATTCAGCAGTTATATTCAGAAAATACATCCCCATTTTGGGATTTCCGGAAATAATTTCTTTCTAGGCATAATTCCATTGAAAGGTTTTCATGAGCTTTGTAAATTACCAACCTCCCAAGGAGGGTCTAAATCAGATTAAAACAGAATGGAGAGAGGGAGCTGAGTCTGGGGTACTTTCCATCACACGTGATGGCGGGCTGCAGAGCAGCTGCGTGGGCTGGCTGGGGGCCTGACGTGGACAAGCAGAGTCTGACAGCAGGGTGCTGCAGGAGCCATCCACACATACTTCCTCTACAGCGTCCTTGAGGGGTCACCAAGAGGGGGTATTCCACACATACTTCCTCTACAGCGTCCTTGAGGGGTCACCAAGAGGGGATATTCTACACATACTTCCTCTACAGCGTCCTTGAGGGGTCACCAAGAGGGGATATTCCACACATACTTCCTCTACAGCGTCCTTGAGGGGTCACCAAGAGGGGATATTCCCTCTCTTAGAGAACTTCCGACTCTGCTTCTTCTGTTACTGGACTACCTCTAGTGTTGGAAAATTTCCCCTCTAGCTCTTCTCCATTGGACAAAACTGTACCTTCTGGAGATACACACTTTGAATTTGTTCTGTTAATAAACATGAAATCCCTCAAGTAGTCAGTGCAGTTATGTCTAACAGAACTTTTTGCAGTGATGGAAATCTGTGTGTTGTCCAAAATGGGAACTGCTTGTTCATGTGGCCACTGAGCCCTTGAAATATATAGGTGTAAGTGAAGAACTAATTTTTACATTTCTTTTTTGTCACGTATGGTCAGCAGCTATCTTCTAAACAGTGAAGACTGAGGCATCTTTCATGGCCTCTTTACCTCCTTTTTCCAGGTAAGTAGCCCTTGTTTCTTCAACAATTCCTCAAACAAAATGGCTTCCAGGACCTTCTCCATGAAGTCTGCCCTCTCTGGATACGTCCTGATTTGCCAAATTCCTACAAAGTGCTAAAGCAGAGACCTCTTGGTGAGGTCTGCTCAAAAAGATCAGGACCTCTTATTTGATTCTGCTCCGACGTTTGATAATCTTCTCCTTGAATCTTACCTAGTCAGTACATTTTTGGCATATACTGAGCACTCAGTAAATATTTGAAGCTCAAATGAATATTCCAGGTATCTTGGTGGAATCTGATAAGCCCATTTTCACAGTTCTTCAGAGTCTTATCAGATCATCTACCTTTTTTGTTTGTTTCTCCATTATGATCTATTCTGTTGGCTTTGAGGATTTGTAACTCTTAAGAACATCAGATATTCTTACATTTAAATTGTGTAGAAACATGAAAAATGAACATAAATACGTTCAAGGATACCCAGGGTTATTTGGTTTCTTTCCCTCTAGGAGTAAATAGCAAAAAGCAACCTTCTTGAAAGAAAGTAATTGTTATTGGGGGTGAATGAAACTTTGAGAGAAGCACCTCCCTTCAGAGATCACAAGCAATGCTCAACAGTGAGAGAAAGTTCAATTCCCTCTCCCTGGTTTCTCACTGAGCCCTGGAAGCCACTGAGAAGGGGAGGCAGAGGTCCTTCTGTCCTTCTATTCACTGAATTGTCTTATACATTACACAGCAAATCCAGTCAGCATATTACAATTGCTATATTCTTTAGACAAATCATTAAATGAGTGTTGCATTCCAAGAAAAAAAAAGATATGTATAAACTGAATCTGAGAAACTTAAATCATTTCAGAGACTCTTTACCACCTTTGTGGATTGCTCTGCAGAGAGTCAGCAGATCCCTGAGCATCTTAGCGCTCTGTGTTTCTCTTCTCCTCCGTCTAGATTGTACATGATCTGTAAACAGGCCCCAGGAAGCATTCAGAGAGGGCTGTTTTCAGGAATTAGGATAAATACACTTACTTGCAAAACCCTCTTTCAAAGTAAATAATCACCCTTAATAGAGCTGAGAATTACAGAATATAAAGTGTTTGTGAATCAGGTTTCTAAAGTGGGTCACAACCTTAGCATTACTGGACAGCAGGAATTCATAACATAGCCACCAAACAGGCCTGACAGAGAGCCCTCACCCCAAACCCTGGTGAGCTTCTGAGCATGGCTGGTAAAGCTTTCTGAAAACAGATGGGAAGAACTGGACTGAGACAGAAGGCAGAACTGGGCAGATCATCTTTAACCAAGTGCCTAAAAACTCACACCCATAGAATGCCTTTTGTTTCTTCTAAAGAGTAATCCTTTACCAAATTTTATGTACACAAATCCTTTCTCTGTGCTCAAGAATAATAAATGACTACATTTTCATACCTTGGCACAAATAAGCTGAGGTCTCTTTGATCTCTTTAAGCCTCTTGGTAATTCTGAAAAATCTTTAGGCCCAGAGTTTAGCCTCTTTTTCTGTAAGGCCAAGTATTAATTTTAACACATTTGATAGAAGCACAATGGCTACTAAATGTACTCACATGTGCCAGAGCTCCATGAGGTATAATTAAATTTTAACAAGAACAATAAACTGCGTGCATTCAAGGGAAATGTTACCTTCTTAACATTTATCTTTTCAAGGAAGTCTTTTATCTAAACAATGATTATCTCTGAGTTAAGGTCTTGGTAGGCATCTATTGCAAGGTGTAAGCCTGTCTTCCGGTCACTGCTGGAGAAGGCATATGAGAACCTGGGAGGAAGGCAGAGGAGAAGCCAAATCCCCCTGTGACTGGTGGGAAGACATCGGGGTCCCAAAGTGCTGGAACATAAAAACAAAACCATGAAGTGGCTGTGAAAAGCTCCATGTAATAATAGTGTGAAATTCAGGAGAAACTGGATCAAAATGAACAGTTAAGAGGGAACTGTGGATGGTCTTAATTAGTGCTTTCCACAAGCCCTTTACTTAGGGGTGAGGAGGAGGTGCAGAAGAAGACAGCTGGACAAGGCTTCCGGTCCCCCAAACTGGCTCTGGCTTTGGCAAGAACAGCTCCTTATAAAAATCTCATTTCTCTATCTGGCTCTCATGGAGGCTTTCACATTTTAAAAGATAAAGAAATTCTGCAAGCTCTTCAGCTAAATGGACATCCCTCACACAACTCACACAACTTACAGGAAGGAGAGCAGGGTTTCACTTACAGGGTAGAGGGTGAGCTCATATTCAGGGCTACAGGTGCTAGTACCATCTTTCTGCTGCTTTTTTTTTTTTTGCTATTCCCATCTTTAATTATTTGTGTTGAAGCCTAATTTGTTTTTAAGAGATGGCACAGAAGTTGTGTAAACATTTCTAAGAATAAACATTAGAACTACCAGGAAATTACCTTAAATCCCAGAAGAATGCTGATGCATTCTGGCAGAGTCCAAGTAAAGTCATAGGCAATTCTCATCTGTCAACATCATTCAATTTTTCTGTAGAGCAAAAGACATCTCCTCCCTCATCCTTCCTTTCCAACAGCCCTTTTAGTCCTTGGCAAAAAAGACCCTAGACTATGGCCTTACTAAACTGATCTCCATCATGAACTTGAAAAACACGTAAACCCATGGCTGATTCATGTCAATGTATGGCAAAAACTATTACAATATTGTAAAGTAATTAGCCCCCAACTAAAATAAATAAATTTATAAAAAAAAAAAAAAAACAATCAAGATGACACTTGTCAGACCACAAATGACCAATTTCAAGATGACTGTCAGAGCTGACTATTTTGCTTTTACATGTAGCCCCCTCCCTCAGCCTATAAAAGTTCCTTTCCACTGATTGTCCAGACAGAAGGGAGTCAGCCTTTGGACAAGTGTCTGTCCCCCGCCCCCCATCCCGTGGTTGCTGGAATCCAAAATAAAACAAACTTTCCACCAAAAAAAAAAAAAAAAGAAAAGAAAAACACGTACCAGACACAGTACTTGTCCAGTGAAAATAAAGATTAAAAAGATACACTGGCTGCCTCTCAGAAGCTAAAAGGAGAGACAGGTACACATATTGCAGTTCAGGAAGACAAAGAAAGGGATGAAGGTTCAGTGGCTGAATGGACAGCCAGGCAGAGGTGCTGGCTACTAAAGGCAACAAAAGAATCAATTAAGTGTATCCTGGAGAGACAGAAAAAGCTTGACTCACTGCCTGTGCCTTAGGTCAGGACCCCATCATTTCTTATCTAGACAATTCTAATAGCCTCCTAAATGGTTCTCCTTGCCTCTAAACCTCTTCGTCTATTCTATACCATTCTCTCCACCACCTGCTTAAAATTCTTCAATGACACAGCCAATCACAGAGCCAATACTGCTCACGATGACTTATAGCGTTCTTTATGAACAAAAGACTGGGCTAGCGCTCCATTCCCAGTGTTCCCAGAAAACATGTACTTAGCCCTAGTAGAATGTTATTCACACTGATTCCATCTGTCACTGTGTTTTATCTAATTCCCCAAACTCAGGTTGTAAAGTTTTTAACAGTGGGAAGTTCATTATCTTTGTACCACCAAATGTCATACAGCACCCGGTACATAATGGGGACTCAATGGATGGTTTGAGCTCAGTAAAATATTGACCTAGATGCTCATGACACAGAGGGGGGGGGGGAATCAGTAAAAAGAAAAGGAAAACGTCAAATCTTTCTCTGTCACTTCTGGTTGAGACACCAGAATTAAGTCACTTAATTGCTCTGAAACAGCAGTCTTGCTTGATGCTGATGATTAAGAGAGAACACGGGACAGTGGGAAGGACAAAAACCTGGACGTCAACCATAACTTTAGCTGAATCTTTTACCCTAGCACTTACTGGTTGTGTGACTTAGGAAAGTCATGTAGCCCTCTGATGCCTCAGTTTACACATTTGGAAATGGTGATAATAACAGTCCATACGCATAAAGTTATTGAGAGGATTAAATGAGCCTGGAAAGCACTACAGTGTCTGTCACATAGTCAACAATGGATAAACACCAGATATTGTTACTGTCATTGTTATTACTTTGTGAGAATACTTTGGAAAGAGCTAAACAAATGCCTACCATTTTAAAAATAAAATTTCCATGAAGTGTTTCCAAGTTTACGGTAAAGAAAGTCCTCAATTTTATTGGAAATATTCTGTGTATCTTTTTAAAGAAGAAGACTGAGTAAAAATCTGTATTTATAGCAGAAGGAATTGACTTAGCACTCAGGCTGGATTCTCTCTTCTCTGAAACAAATGAAGCATCTCTTGACTATCCATCTAAAAAGGGATCTGGCTGGAATAAGGGAGTGGTTCTGGGACTCAAGAGCAAGCTAACCAAGGCTGGGAGAGTGAGGTGTGTGAGTGTGTACGTGTGTGCGTGCGCATGCGCACACACTGTTTTTACAAGGTTTTTCCAAGAAATATCTGATCACATACTAATTTTTATCAGTCTGTGACAACATGGACGCTAGAAAAAATGTCTCTCATAGCATTGGCTGAATTAGGGCACTTTTCTTTCAGTAAAGGCAAGTGAAAAGTGAAAGTGTTAGTCATTCAGTCATGTCAACTCTTTGCGACCCCATGAACTGTAGCCCACCAGGCTCCTCTGTCCATGGAATTCTCTAGGCCAAAATACTGGAGTGGGTTGTCATTTCCTTCTCCAGGGGATCGAACCCACATCTTCTGCATTTGTAGGCAGATTCTTTACCATTGTGCTACCTGGGAAGCCCATTCATTTCACGTTAGCTATATCTTTTCTCTTCCTTACCAGGAATGATTAACACTTCCCTTTTTTAATGGGTACAAAGTCACCTCAAGAATGTTTGTTGTTGTTTAATGGCAAAATCGTGGCTGACTCCTTGCGACCCCATGGACTGTATTCTGCCAGACTCCTCTGTGCATGGGATTCTCCAGGCAAGAATATCAGAGTGGGTTGCTGTGCCTACTCCAAGGAATCTTCCCTACCCAGAGACCGAACCCAGGTTTCCTGCACGGCAGGCAAATTCTTCACCTTCTGAGCCACCAGGGAAGCTTCCAGTAAAGGCAAAGTACACAGATAGTGGCTGTGGGATTGTTTTTCTTTCAAAAAAAGCAGCCTAGATCAGGAAAAAACAATACATAGCTGCTGTTCTCTTGAGTGCTTCCAGGCTTTGAGAGGGTTAAATGAAAGACCATGAAAAGAAAATATAATACAAGGGGGAAAAACATGAAAAGCAGAACTGGCTGAAGCAACCCATCATGGTTCCATCACACATGCCCAGGGCAAGGCCAAAGATGTACTTAGCTGTGCCAAAGCTCTCCTCCGCACCCTGTCAGCCAAGATGGAAATGATAACATCACACCAGGTGGGCCTGGGATGAGAATTTTGGAAGCACTCGCTTCTAGCTGTTTGCAAACTATAGTTGCAAAAGCAAGTCTGAAGTCTTCTCTAGAGCCACTGAAGAAAGTTATCGTCTGTTTTCAAAGGATGGTCTAAAGGCAAGTGGATGGTCTGAATCAGTATTCAATGTGTTCTGTGGGGGTAGCATTACAGACACAAAGGAGTTACCTCCCCTGCAGCTGCCTGCCTGCTACTGTTGAAATAGCAAAACTCAAACAAGTTCCAAAATCACCCAAACCAGCAGGAAGAATGATTCCCTGGTTTACACCACTGGTAAGCACACTTCTACCGAGGTCAGACTCGAGGTTTGCAATTATGTTGGCCTATTACCTTTCTCCCCATAAATGGACACCAGGCCAGCTGTCCTGCAATGTGGGTCAGTAAACAGAAAGATGATCAAGCAACACGGAGCCTCAGCATCTGCAAAAATCTGTCCCTGCCTCTTAAAAAATGATTAAAGGGTCTTCCCTGGCAGTCTAGGCATTAAGAATCTGCTCTGCAATGCAGGGGACATGAGTTCAATTCCTGGTTGGGGGACCAAGATCCCACAGGTCTCAGAGGAACTAAGCCTATGTGCTACAACTACTGAGCCCGTGTGCCATAGCTAGAGAGTCCACGTATGCTGTATACTTAGTCCATGTGCCCCAATTAAAGACCCACATGATACAACAAAGATCCCAGTGCCACAGCTAAGACCTGATGCAAACAAATAAATAAATAAATGTTTCTTAAAATAATGATTCAAAGCCATAGCTCCCAAATGGTCAGTCATCACAAATGGGGCTGTTTCCTATCTAATATCATTCAAGAACTTGAGAGACTCATTAGCTTAGGCCTCACCCTCCTCCCAGCTAACTCTCGTTTTAGTTAAATGTATTTATTCCTGTCTTCTTCTAAAAGGAAGCCATGGGGGTGGGGGTTGATGCCATTAATACTGTAACAGATCAGCCTCCAAGGTCTACTGGAAGACCCAGAGACTGTAAGCTGGTACCCAGTGCCTTCCAGCCCTAAGCCTCTGGGATCCTCTGTAATGTAAAGAGAGCCATCAGGGAATGGGAAATTTACTCCCCTCACAGTAAAAGCTGAACTTTACAATATAAGTCAGGCTGGGAAAAATCATAATTAATTGTGAGATGGTGACTTTTACACCCCTATAAAGCTGGATTAAATGTAGGTGCTCTAAAGACCGCTTAAGAAATTTATGTTTCTCTCCACCATCCACTGTGACAACTTAACCAATCTTATGGGATAGAAGGAAAAGTTAACTAGGCCAGGAAGGTCCAGATTTTTATCTTTGTTGAAATAATAGAGGCTAACATAGTATATCCTCAAGGCTTCCACAATCTCTTATTTTAATACAGGAAAACTGTCCACTAATAGACGTTTCCCCCTTTGTATATCAAGAGGCTGGTTTGTTTTTTTGCCCCTAAGAGCCAGTGACTCTGCAGGAGCATGTGACCCTCGTGGACTGTAACTACTACTGGTGCTATTACAAGCACAAGTGGGAGGGCCAGGAGGGCAGGGGCGGAGACTGGTGTCTGCAAACCCCCATTTACACTCTGTTGGGGACTGAGAAATATATGTGGAAAACACAGTGTGAGAGAATCCTGAAAACTTCTGAAAAATAGGTTTTAAATTGGATACAACATGAGCTCTTTCTTTAACAAACTCTTGCAAAGAAATACCCCATTGAGTGACCTAATTCCACTGACTGACCCAACATGCCCTTACATAGTAAAACTAATATGTGTGCAAATCTGGTTTTGTATCCACCAGGTTTGGATTTTCATTAGCTCCATTAGCCAAAAACAACATGAAGGCACAAGGGTATATTGCTTTCTCCCCTACTATGACCAAGCTCATCTACAGAACGCACAGTGTCCTAATTATCTTGATAAGACACTAAACAATAATACTCTGCAGCACTCCACCTTACTAAAATCCCAAATACAAAAAGTGTTGTCTAAACAACTGAACTCTTCATTTAGAAACATGAAGGTTTTCCCAGGTTGGCAGATGGACAAGGAACACAGATGGTGAGGACCGAGCTAACAAATGGACATGATGAAAATACCTATTATATACCAGTCAAAGGTACAATGCCTTTAATGAGGTGATACTCCAGGGATGATGGGGAAATGCAAATTCAACTAGTATTTACTGAGTAGCTACTAGGTGTCAGGCACAGGGCTAGCTCCTTTAATCATGACATTTATTTGTCATGATCATCCTTGTGTGACGTCACTATTTTCAGATTCAGGTGACAAAACAGCTGGAGTTTAAGTAAGGCAGGCTGAAAAAAACCCCTAATGATGGTGGAGTTGACAACCCTGACAGACTGCAAGGACTCTAAGGAGCTGTTGTTTCCCACCAGGTGCTGGATGGGTGCCCCACATTCCCTCATTCACTACGTCTGGTAATAAGCCAACAAGCCAGAGTTAAGGAAAAGTAGCTTTTCCTCTAAAATGCCTTAAGTGAAACAAATAAGGAATGTGCCTACAAAATATTCAAAATCATCCAAGAGGGACCCTTCACCAGATCTGCAGAAGGTAAGGAAAGCTCTCTTAGAAGAAATGGGGGGGCGGGAGATGATATTTCAGTGCATCAACTGAGTGGTGCATAGCTCTGTTCCTTCACAGGTTGAATTAATGTGCTTTCAAGAAATACAGAAGTGGCATTTCTAGACCACTGGACAATTCTGATGGACCATTAATGGTGCTAACTGTGCTCTGTGCTCCATGAGGCTGAGCAACCACCTTCAGGAAATGGACCCCCTGGAACATCCTGTTGTATAATTTATTAGGAAACCAACCGCTAATATGCTCACCTCTTTAGAAGGCGGAAGGACCAAGCGGACCTTGTGACGAATGTTTATGCTTCCCCGAGTCTGGCTGAACACTGATCTTTCCTCTCTAACTCTACTCTGGTGTCTTTTCTCAGTAGGTCTTTGGGTTGGAATTCTTTTGTCTCCGCAACAAAATTTTCCAGCACCCAACATTCTAGAGATGAATTGCCCTTAAGTGGACATTGTTTGGCTCCTATGTGTTCTTATATCTTGGCCTGAACCAATGTAGGCCTGGGGAGGCCAAGGCAGATTAAGAACAACCAAATGATTGACAGTATTTAAGAGAGAGTCACAGGATCATGTTCATGTAATGCATGTCTGTGCATGAAATATTAATATTCCATCAACATATATTACTATATCTATTAACATAATTGCTAACATTAATTAATATATAACAATATATTAATATATTGATATCTAATAATAGTATAGTATTCAACATATAATCATTTTGAGTCAATATACTATAAATATATTATTACTAATCATATTAACTATTACATGTTAATATTCACATTTATTGTCAGGAATGAAATGTGGCTGTTTGCTATTTGTAATCACATTTTGTTCTAGAAGCATATTTGCCACGGTGTCACCTATTGCATCCTCTTTAAAGCACAGACATACTAAGGAGGCAACTTGCCTCCTGTCTCTACCTCACAGATAATCCTGTTTTAGAAACAGTCAGCTGCCTTGTTTAGGTGAATAGCAATTGACTCTTCAAGAGAAGACTCTACATATGGACATCACCAGATGGTCGACACCAAAATCAGATTGATTACATTTTTTGCAGCCAAAGATGGAGAAGCTCTATACAGTCAGCAAAAACAAGACTGGGAGCTGACTGTGGCTCAGATCATGAACTCCTTATTGCTAAATTCAGACTTAAATTGAAGAAAGTTCAGGTATGACCTAAATCAAATCCCTTATGACTACGCAATGGAAGTGAGAAACAGATTTAAGGAACTATATCTGATAGAGTGCCTGATGAACTATGGATGGAGGTTCGTGACATTGTACAGGAGACAGGAATCGAGACCATCCCCATGGAAAAGAAATGCAAAAAAGCAAAATGGCTGTCTGAGGAGGCCTTACAAATAGCTGGGGAAAGACAGGAAGCAAAAAGCGAAGGAGAAAAGGAAAGATATACCCATTTGAATGTAGAGTTCCAACGAATAACAAGGAGAGATAAGAAAGCCTTCCTCAGTGATCAATGCAAAGGAATAGAGGAAAACAACAGACTGGGAAAGACTAGAGATCTCTTCAAGAAAATTAGAAATACCAAGGGAACATTTCATGCAAAGATGGACTTAATAAAGGACAGAAATGGTAGAGACCTAACTGAAGCAGAAAATATTAAGAAGAGGTGGCAAGAATACACAGAAGAACTGTACAAAAATGATCTTCACGACCCAGATAATCACGATGGTGTGATCACTCACCTAGAGCCAGACATCCTGGAATGTGAAGTCAAGTGGACCTTAGGAAGCATCACTACAAACAAAGCTAGTGGAGGTAATGGAATTCCAGTGGAGCCATTTCAAATCCTGAAAGATGACACTGTGAAAGTGCTGCACTCAATATGCCAGCAAATATGGAAAACTCAGCAGTGGCCACAGGACTGGAAAAGGTCAGTTTTCGTTCCAATCCCAAAGAAAGGCAATGCCAAAGAATGCTCAAACTACCGCACAATTGCACTCATCTCACATGCTAGTAAAGTAATGCTCAAAATTCTCCAAGCCAGGCTTCAGCAATATGTGAACTGTGAACTTTCAGATGTTCAAGCTGGTTTTAGAAAAGGTAGAGGAACCAGAAATCAAATTGCCAACATCTGCTGGATCATCGAAAAAGCAAGAGAGTTCCAGAAAAACATCTATTTCTGCATTATTGACTGCCAAAGCCTTTGACTGTGTGGATCACAATAAATTGTGGAAAATTCTGAAAGAGACGGGCATACCAGACCACCTGACCTGCTTCTTGAGAAACCTGTATGCAGGTCAGGAAGCAACAGTTAGAACTGGACATGGAACAACAGACTGGTTCCAAATAGGAAATGGAGTATGTCAAGGCTGTACATTGTCACCCTGCTTATTTAAGTTATATGTAGAGTACATCATGAGAAACGCTGGGCTGGAAGAAGCACAAGCTAGAATCAAGATTGCTGGGAGAAATATCAATAACCTCAGATATGCAGCAGAGAAGGTACTGGCGACCCAATCCAGTACTCTCCCCTGGAAAATCCCATGGACGGAGGAGCATGGTAGGCTGCAGTCCATGGAGTCGCGAAGGGTCGGACACAACTGAGTGCCTTCACTTTCACTTTTCACTTTCATGCATTGGAGAAGGAAATGGCAACCCACTCCAGTGTTCTTGCCTGGAGAATCCCAGGGATGGGGGAGCCTGGTGTGCTGCCGTCTATGGGGTCACACAGAGTCAGACACGACTGACGTGACTTAGCAGCAGCAGGAGCAGCAAATATGCAGATGACACCACCCTTATGGCAGAAAGTGAAGAAGAAAGAGCCTCTTGATGAAAGTGAAAGAGGAGAGTGAAAAAGTTGGCTTAAAGCTCAACATTCAGAAAACTAAGATCATGGCATCCAGTCCCATCACTTCATGGCAGATAGATGGGGAAACAGTGGAAACAGTGTCAGACTTAATTTTTCTGGGCTCCAAAATCACTGCAGATGGTGATTGCAACAATGAAAAGATGCTTACTCCTTGGAAGCAAAGTTATGACCAACCTAGACAGCATATTAAAAAGCAGAGCCATTACTTTGCCAACAAAGGTCCGTCTAGTCAAGGCTATGGTTTTTCCAGTGGTCATGTATGGATGTGAGAGCTGGACTATAAAGAAAGCTGAGCACTGAAGAATTAATGCTTTTGAAGTGTGGTGTTGGAGAAGACTCTTGAGAGTCCCTTGGACTGCAAGGAGATCCAACCAGTCCATCCTAAAGGAGATCAGTTCTGAATATTCATTGGAAGGACTGATGCTGAAGCTGAAACTCCAATACTTTGGCCACCTGATGCGAAGAGCTGACTCATTGGAAAAGACCCTGATGCTGGGAAAGATTCAAGACAGGAGGAGAAGGGGACGACAGAGGATGAGATGGTTGGATAGCATCATCGACTTGATGGAGATGGGTTTGGGTGGACTCCGGGAGTTGGTGATGGACAGGGAGGCCTGGCATGCTGTGGTTCATAGGGTTGCAAAGAGTTGGACACGACTGAGTGACTGAACTGAACCTGAGTAAATAAGAAATAATAAGGATTTGGTAAATCAATAGGGCTTACGGTCAGTTTATCATTCAGCAGTCCCCAACCCTTTTGGCACCAGGGACTGGTTTTGTGGAAGACAATTTTTCCACAGACCAGGGGTAGAGGGAATGGTTTTGGGATGATTCAAGTTCATTGCATTTATTGTGCACTTTATTTCTATGATAATAACATTAGTTCCACCTCAGATCACCAGGCATTAGACTCCAGAGCCTGGGGACCCCTGATCTAGATAACTGTTTTCCCAAGAGGTAATAATTTAATGATGAGTCCACAAAGAAGGGCTTCTGCTAAACCTGTTTTTATCAGTCCTCTTCAGCAGCACTGGATGCCTTTAGGGATTTCCAGTAAGCCAAGCTGCAGTTTCCTTTTAGCTTCAGCTGGCTTTGGTTGAAAGCAACCTGCTGGGGCCAGGGAAAAAACACTTTGGTAATAATATAAGATGATGCATGTGAAAGTTCCTAACATTGTGTCTGGTGTAAAACTGGCATTGAAATAATATCCTCCCTTCTCCCACCTCGCACCTTGCAGGTAGATTGTTGTTTTATGTATTTGCTAATGCAGCTAATGAGAAGACTTCCAAAGCATTTGTATTGGCTAGCAATTGTAGGTGTTTGTTTTACAAGGAGAGTAAGTTTAGAAGCCACTGGAGTTACCATCATGGCTTTTCCAAGCTATGTCCCTACCTGTTTGACTCAATTCAAGAAACATTTACATGCACTTAGGATACATCACAATTATGCTGGGGGTATGAGGATGAACAAGCATGGCCTCTGCCCCACGTGCTCTGAGAACCACAGGGAGGCAGCTTCAAGATGCACACATGCAGAGATGCAGGGAAGAAAAAGACATGAGTGAGTGACTACTCTCCGGGACGAGAGTTTAATTAAGATAATCCAAGCACAATGAGATTGATTATAGCTTGCAAACATTGCCAATTAATCCCAAATCTCCACTTTTCCCACAAATTTAAAAATTATAGCCTTTTCCAAGATTGAAGGAAGGCAAAGGGAGTGTCAACAAGAGAGACAAGATGTTTCCATATTTTTGGGGGGAAGTCAAAAGGTATCCCTACCCCTCAAAGTCTGCCTGCAAGGCAGGTAAACGTTTCAAAGAAAAGGGACAAAATCTCATCATTAGGTGCATAGTAACACCTAGTCCACAAGGTAAAAGGGCCCTTGTTCAATGTCATGGCTAAAGAACAAAATACGGGCACCAATGATTGCCTCCACTCATTAGGGTCAAGTTACTCCCACCGCAAGTCCTAATCACTGGTTAATTTCATCACGTTCATTAGCGCCTATGAAAAAAATACATCTTTTAAAAAATTTCATCTTCTAACATCTCCCACAGGGACCTAGATTAAACCAAGTTCTTATGCAGTAATTCTTGTAACGCACGAACTTAGCACTTTTTCCCCAATGTTTAGAAAATTTCTGCCATCTTTCTGTGACAAAGAAGACCAGGAACAAAGTCAGGTAGAACGTAGCCAATCCCAAAACTCTAAGAGTACAGGTCAGGGACAAAGAGTAGAAAACTGCATGACAGGACTTCCCCGGGGTCCAGGGGTTACGAAATCACCTGCCAATGCAGGGGATCTGGGTCCAATCCCTGGTACGGGAAAAATCCACATGCTGCAGGGCAACTAAGCCCGAGTGCCACAACTACTGAGCCTGCAAACGACAACTACTGAGCCCACGTGCCACAACTACTGAAGCCCACAAACCACAGAGCTGTGCTCCGCAACAAGAGAAGTCACTGCAATGAGAAGTCTGTGCATGACAACTCGAGTTGCCCACGCTCATTGCAACTAGAGAAAGTTTATGCACAGCAATGAAGATCCAGCTCAGCCAAAAACGAATAAACCAATTAAAAATAAAAGGACAGATTGGGCCAGGTACTGGAAAGCAACTGCCCTTGAAGATGAATATGAGTTATAATCACTGGGTAATCTCAACCTGGAGGACATTAGAAGTTGATAAGGTCCACCTATGTGGTTAAGAATTGTTGAGTCAGGAAGGCCACAAAGTTATAGGTTCTGGGAAGGTAAGGCACACATATTATGAATCTTAATACATTCTAACCAGGCTTAGAAAGGTATCTCATAAACAGTAGTTGTTGTTGTTGAGTTGCTAGGTCATGTCTGACTCATTTGTGACCCCATGGGCTATAGTCCATCAGACTTCTCTGTCCTTGGGATTTCCCAGGCAAGCATACTGGAGTGGGTTGCCATTTCCTTCTCCAGGGCATCTTCCCAACCTAGGGATAGAACTCATGTCTCTTGCATGGGCAGGTGGGTTCTTTACCCATGAGCCACCAGTGGTTTAGTCACTAAGTTGTATCCGACTCTTGCAACCGCATGGGCTGTAGCCCATCAGGCTCCCCGTCCATGGGATTTTCCAGGCAAGAATACAGGAGTGGATTGCCATTTCCTTCTCCAGGGGATCTTCCCAACCCAGGAATCGAACCCAGGTCTCCTGCATTGCAGGCAGATTCTTTACCGACTGAGCTATGAGGGGAAACCCATGAGCCACCAGGTAAGTCCATAAATAGTAGACATTCAATAATGGCTTATTGAATTACATTATGCAATATACACTTTCTCCTGCCTATCATTTTACACCCAGAAGATGTAAAGAATTTGGGGCATGAACAGTAGAAAGCTTCCAAGGCTCATGTCTCTCTCATTGGTCATAGACTGCTTTCTCCTAAACCTTGACTTACAAATTCAATTTAATGCAATAAGCGTTTGAGTTGAGTTCTGTCAAGATTCAACAGTCCTTATTAACCACCTATCCAGTAACCCAGTGTATTGGTCAGCGTGGGCTGCCAAAACAAATATCAAAAACTGGGTGGCTTAAAGAACAAAAATGTATTTTCTTATAGTTCTGGAGGTTGGAAAGTTCAAGATCAAGGTCCAGCCAAGTTCAGTTTCGGTGAGTGCTCTCTTCCCAGCTTGCAAATGGCCATCTTCTTGCTATGTGGTCACAAGGCCTTGCCTCAGTGCAATCACGTGGAGAAAGAAAATGATCTCTTGTTCCCTTTTTATAAAACCACCAATTCTATCAGATTAGAATTACACCCTTATGAATTCTGGTTACTTCTAACTAGAGGTATAACTAGTTAGAGTTAATATAACTCTAGTTACCTCCAAAGAGGTATATCTTAGAGGTATATCTACAAATAGTCACATTGGGGGATAAGCATATGAATTAAGGGATACATAAAAGGGGTACATTTGTCACGATCATTCCACCGCTGGTCCTATGAAATTCGTGTCCTTCTTCCAGGGAAAATACATTAATTCCATTCCAAGAGCCCCTAAAAGTCTTAACTCATTCCAGTATCAATTCTAAAGTTTAAAGTCCAGAGTCTCATCAAAATATCATCTAAATCAGGTATGAGTGGGGGATGAGACATAATTCGTCCTGAGGAACAATTTCTCTCCATCTTTGAACCTATGCAACCAGGCAAGTCATGTGCTTCCCAAACACAATGGTGGAATGGGCATAGGACAGGCATTCCCGCTCCAAAAGGGAGAAATCAGAAAAGAAAAAGGAGGTGATAGATCCCAAGCAGGTCCCAAACCTAGTAATCAAACTTCACCAGCTCTTAAGGCCCAAGAATAATCCTCTTTGGTCTGGTACTCTGCCCTTCAGGCCCACTGGGGTGGCAGCCCCTCAGCTCCATCTAGATGGGGGTCCTACATCTGACGCTCAGGCCCACTGGGGTGGCAGCCCCTCAGCTCCATCTAGATGGGGGTCCTACATCTGACGCTCAGGCCCACTGGGGTGGCAGCCTCTCAGCTCCATCTAGATGGGGGTCCTACATCTGACACTCTGTTAAGCCAGGTCCTGCCGCCAAGTTTCTGGGAGGCCCTGCCCCCATGGTTCTTCAGGACAATCCCACCCCAAGGCTATAGGGAGAGGCCATCTGGCCTAGTGACACTGAGGTGGTGGTCCTGGTGACCTCTGATTGCCTTCAGGGTCATCTTTCTTCTTCTTGAAGAACACATAACTCAGCCAAATAGCTCTATCATCCCGTCAGCTCTATAGTACTCTTCTCAAATCCAAGAAGTCCAACAGCTTTCCTTCATTTTGCCCTGTATCTGTCTCCTTTTGTTCAAACTGGTGGTATTTCTGCTTAAACAATCCCCAAAACTCTTTATTGAATAACAGTCCAGCCACGGTCTTGATGTTCTCTTTGAATTCTTTCTCATTTTTTTTTTTTTTTGCAATGTGATAGGTTGAGCACTTTCTAAATCTTCAAATTATGGTTCTTTTAATCTTAATTCCTTCTTTGATTCATCTCTCCCCTTTTACCATAACTAGTCAGAAAGAACAAAACACTTCAATATTTTGATTAGATATTTCCTCAGCTAAAAGCTCGATTTCATTACTTGCAAGTTCTATTTTCCACACAATACTAGAACAGACACAGTTCAGTCACGTTTTTGCCGTTTTGTGACAAGGAATGCCTTTCCTCCAGTTCCCAATAACATGTCCTTTATTTCTGTTTGAGACCTCATCAGAATTGCCCTAACATCCATATTTCTAGTATGTACCTCAAAACACGTCCAGCCTCTAACCATTACCCAGTTCCCAAGCTGCTCCCACATTTCAAAACATCCATTACAGCAGCACCCCACTTCTCAGTACCTAAATCTGTATTGGTCAGGGTTCATGAGAGAAACAGAACCAATAGGATGGATGGGTGGATGGACAAATAGAAAAGAGAGAGAAGGAGAGAAAGAAACAGAGAAAGAGAAAGAGATTCATTGTAAGGAGATGGCTCACATGATTATCAAACCTGAGAAGTCCCAGGATCTGCAATCAGTGAACTCGAGACCCAGGAAAGCCAGCATGTAGCTTCAGTCTGAGTCTGAAGACCTGAGAACCAGAAGAGCTAAACGTGGACGTGTTAGTTGCTAAGTCATGTTTGACTCTTTGTGACCCTATGGACTGTAGCTCACCAGGGTCCTCTGTCCATGGGATTTCCCAGGCAAGAATATTGGAGTGGGTTGCCATTCCCTTCTCCAGGGGATCTTCCTGACCCAGGGATCAAACTCAGGTCTCCTGAATTGCAAGCCAATTCTTTACCATTTGGCCACTTTCAGTCCAAAAGCTGGCAGACTCTAGACTAGAGAAGAATTGTTTTTTCAGTTCCACTCCAAAGGCAAGAAAAGACCAATGCTCCAGTTCATGCAGTCAAGCTGAGAGGATTCCATCTTATTCACGAGAGTGTCAACCTTTTCCGTCTATTCAGTTTTCAACTGATTGGACAGAGCCATCCGCGTTGAAGAGGGTTATCTGCTTTACTCAGACTACTGGTTCAAAGGTCAATTTCATCCAAAAACACCCACAAAGACAACCCAGAATAATTTTTGACCTAATATCTGGGTGCCCAGTCAAATTAATGCAAAAAATTAAACCATCATACCTACTCCAGGAATTCCCTTATCAAACTGACATTCTCTGCCTTCTAATTCAATAAACCCCATAACTAGAGTTATTTTTCCCGTAATGGAAATTAATTTCACGGTGTAGTCAGGATCATCTTCTCAGATCCCCCCTGTTCATAATGACCTACATCCGTGAGATGGATGGCCAGGGTACAGTCTACATATATACAGTCTACATGTGGCATTTTTCTCCACGCAAAGGTAAGTAGGTCCATATGAAGCCCAAGCATGAAATTTTGGCTTCATAACAGTATGCCAAATTCTTACTAACTGGGCTCCCTAGTTAATATTTTTTACTCTATGATTCTTCTCAGATGAAACACTGATGTTTAATTGCCTCTCAGAGTGCATTTCTAGGTATTACAGAGGTTACAGAGATAAACAGTCAAGAATTTTAAACTTTAAAGGACTTTAGCAGGGGAGAGAAACACAAGTGATTACAATTTAAGGCAGAGTGAACTAAGGAAGAGAGAAAAAAAATGTTCAAGTAGCATGTTAAAAGGCAATGAATGCAATATTACTTCCAGAAGAGAGGATACCAACCGCTTGTCTGAAGATGTGGGCCAAGAAACCTGGTCTTACACAATCGTGTGTGTGTGTTACATACACGTACTAAACACAGATATGCTTGTACCGAATCCTTTAGTTCTTTGTATTTAATTCTACTACGTGAATACAATTCAGATAGAATTAAAAATAATAGGCCACCTACCAAAAGTTTAACATGTCTATTTAGGTGAAGAATTCAATGAGAATTCATTCTGATCATTATTGCCTTCCTGGAGGATTTGAGCTAGACCAGAGATCATCAGATCATGGTTTCAAGTCAGGAACCCTTTAATCGAGCAGTATCTTAGATGGAAGTTCAATATGTAAGCAAGTAAAGAATGGCAGTGTGGACAGGAAGGGAAAGGAGTTCCATCTTCCTTCAGCCTTCCTCCCACTTGTCAGAGCCCCTTGGGCTCCACAGACTCCAGGGTGGAGGCCCCTTGGGATGATCATCGAATCCCTTCCTGCTGTCACTGTCTGTGATTTGAGTCTCTCTATGGAGAGACACTAGAGGTCCAGAAGCCTGGTCTAGAAGGGACGGCATGTCGTGTGAGGCTTGGAATCCTCCCTGGGAGCCTCCCCTGTATTGGAGAAGGAAGCCAGGCACATGTGAGCAGGAGGAAAGCAAAGCATTCATGCAGGGGCCCGTCCCAGGAAGAAAGGCTTTCAGAAAAGGAAGTCGATAAGAAGTCAGGGAAGACGTCAGCAGCAGGAGGGTAAAGCAAGCCATGCGTTTTTATCTAAGAGCATTTTGATTAGGATTGAACGCAGAATCCAGAGATCAACTGCTGAATTGAAAGTGGGCACCCAAGACGGCAGGCATATCACCCCTCCTGCAGCTCTGCTGGCTCTGCCTGGGCAAAGCAGGGACTCCTGAGGGGCTTCGGGGCACCAGCTCAGGTCTGACGCACCAATCAAGAGGCAAAACAATTGCACTCTAGCATCAGTGATTTGCACTGAGTCAAAACCACAGTAACAGCCTTTCATGGGAGACAAAGGGGACATGGGCTCTTCTGTCAGCATCCAGGAGCAGAGCAGAAGCCCACTTTCTAGAGCTTGTTCCAGATGTCCCTTCCATCTCTTTAGAGCCCACTGGCCTCCGATAGCCCATGTTCAGTGGCGCTGTTCATGCACAAAGAAGTCATTTCAGATCCAGGAAATGAGATGCAGTTCTTTGCCTACCAAATTGCCTTCTTGCTCACCTACAGTGCTGTTCTAAATTGGTTTTCCTGGCACATGGACTCTCAGAAGACAAAGCCATGTGCTGTCTGCTCTGGGACAGAGAAGGAAGTCAACCCTGGCCTCTCTCTGGTCATGGTGCTGCCAGCCTTTGGACAGCTCTGCCTCTTGAGCCCAGGGAGCTCCCAGTTGCAGAGGACACGCTATCTCCTCCTGCTAAGTGTTCTCAGTCTGAGGTGTCCAGGTGCCTCATTTGGTACTCTCTCTAATCCTGTGCTAAATGCCACTATAGCGGCTAAAAGAATCTGCTTCCATTAGCCCATCAATGAAGCAAAAAAACTACATTCTAAATAAAAGTCACCAGCACTGGAAAGCAAAGTGAGTGCCGGATTAACTGTGTCATTTGCTGGGTGCATGACTTCGAGAAGGCACATTGCCTCTCTGACCTTCAGGGGCATCAACCTGGGATTACAATACACACTCCCAAATCAATAAATACTTATCGAGTGCCTGCCTCCTGTGTGGCAGGAGTCATGCTAATTGCTAAGGATGTTCTGGTGAACCAGTCAGACTTGGCCTTTGCCCTCAACATAGCTTAAAGTCTAGTGAGGGAGAAAGAAACCAAATCAGCAAAAAATACATTAATCGCCAATGTGATGTGTGCAGAGGATAGAAAAGTGTTCAGAAAGAAAGAAAGATGGGATTGGGAATGGACTTTCTTCCTGCTGGAGAATGAAAAAAGGCATCTCTGAGGGGAGAGATGAGAAAAGCAGAGAAGGAGGATTCCAGGCCAAAGGAACATCACTGGCAAAGGTTCAGAGGGAAGGAAGAGTCTGGTATGCTCAGAACTTGAAAAAGCTCAGGTGTTTGGAGCAGAGAGCTTGGGGACAAGGGAAGGCTGTGAGACAGAAGGCTGGGGATATGGCTGGCCGAGTGAGGGTACTTCTGGAAGATCCAGCATTGTGCCGAGCACAGAGCAGGCCCTCAATGAACATGGGCTCTATATAAAGGCTTTGTTTGGCTGGTAGAGGACATTTTAATTCATAATCCAAGTGATTTCTAAGAATCCTTCTATTTCAGTGATTCTAGTACACAGTTTGCTGATGAAAACATTTAGGAGTCCCTTGTCCTTTGTAAACCACAAAACCAGCAGAAAGGGAATTCCACCCTTACAGCCACCCTCCCATCCACCCAAAGGAATGATACACTACATAAATGCTGTTTAGGCCAACATGCTTTGTCCAAGGGAAGCAAGAAATGCTTCTGTATCTACAGACATTCTGCAAGGTTAACATCATTTCATAGTTCCCATTCTTTCATGAAGATCTAGTTGCCTCACACACCAAGAAAAAAGGTTGGAATTGCTTCAGCTCATCTCAGTTCAGTCACTCAGTCGTGTCCCCCTCTTTGCAACCCCATGAACTGTAGCACGTCAGGCCTCCCTGTCCATCACCAACTCCCGGAGTTTACTCAAACTCATGTCGGTGATGCCATCCAGCCATCTCCTCCTCTGAGTCCCCTTCTCCTCCAGCCTTCAATCTTTTGCAGCATCAGGGTCTTTTCCAATGAATCACTTCTTCGAATCAGGTGGCCAAAGTATTGGAGTTTCAGTTTCAGCATTGGTCCTTCCAATGAATATTCAGGACTGATTTCCTTTAGGATGGACTGGTTGGATCTCCTTGCAGTCCAAGGGACTCTCAAGAGTCTTCTCCAACACCACACTTCAAAAGCATCAATTCTTTGGCGCTCAGCTTTCCTTATAGTCTGGAATTGCTTAGGTATCCCATTAAAAAGACTCAGACAGTCAAAAGCAAGTTAGAAGATTCTAGGCACAGCTATAACATTTGCTTATGCTCAAAAGCATTAGCTTTCGCCACCCCATCTTATCTGAGTGCCATGTCCTCTTCTGATGACCCATGTCTTCTTTCTCTAGTCCCAACATTTCTATCACTCAGTGGCAATCAAGCATGACTACAGGTCCACTGAAAAGGCAGGATTAAAACCAGAAGAAAGTTCATTTTCCTAGGGTAACATCTGTTACTTCTGATAGAAAGAGCAAGGGATTTGCAGTGAGACAGAGTTGGATCCAACTCGCTGCTTTGCCATGCAACTGGTCATACAAACTTCTTTTCTGAGTCTCCATTTCCTTTTCTGGCAAACAGAGATAACACCTAACTGGCAGAACCTTTCTGGCTTTAAAAAAGATCACATCTAAAATGCCCTAGCCCTGTGTATGACACACACCAGGCACAAAGTAACAAAAGACCAATATTGAAAGGTGGCCCATGCTGGGGACGTAGCAAAGCCCTTCCTGGCAGGGTTGCTCCCCAGAGGCCTGGCCACCAACACAGATGATGAACAGAGAGAGCCAGGGCTCGCCAGCAAAGACCAATGCCATTGAGCTCACCAGTGTCTGAAATTTCCCAATGGACCTCAACCCCCCCAGGGACTCTGTCCTACAGGAAAACAAGAAAACTAAGGGCTCCTGGGTGGGCAAGGGCACCAGGGACAACCACAGAGCCCAAACTCAGCCTCACTGGGTAGAGCCAACCAGACAAGTATCCACCGTTAGAGACTTAAACAAAACTACAACTGTCCCTAGTTCTATGCCAGAGAAACACAATTTCAGGGAGATTTCTCAGGTTTTGCCACCACCCTGGCTCACATCTTTTTTGTTAGATGGATCCTTGTTTGTTATTCCTGTCCTTCTGATCAATACCCTTGTTAAATTCTACCTATAGACTCAAACCTGGTTAATATCAGCTCAGTTCTCTTTTGCCTCTTGTGAATTCTTGGATTAGCATTTCATTTCTTCCTCTAGGAGACCGATGAGTCTCAATCTGAAACATTTTAATTTCCTAAGAAAGCGATTTATTCAGTTAAAAATGAGACTGAAGTCTTATCAAGTGGTGTAATGTGCTTGATCTTCTTGATAAAATAACGGAGGATCAAAAATCACATTATTCCAGCAATGTGCCACTCTCACATGACTGTGTTAAGTAGGAAAACATCAGCAAAAGGAGTCTATATTTGGCATTCACACGTTAACTTGAAATCCACAAAGCCGAGTGTTATATAACACAATAATGGAGTCTCCTCCCAATCTCCATTTATTACCAAGTCATAATGAGAAAGATTTTACTTCATTTCACAGAATAACAAAAATAGAGGGAAGAGCCCTTCAGTTTACCAATGAGAATGTCAAGGCTCAGCTAATTCATCTAGTGCAGGAGGAGGGGAGAATGACCAGGGCTGGACTCCAACAACAGTATGGCCAACAACAACGAAAAGGAGAGAGACCGGGATGATCCACAACCATGGCAGGATGAGCAGGGCGATGGCAGAGCTTGTCCGGAAGGCCTGGAGACCAGACTGGCAGCTGGTGGGTATCCACCAGTCACAATCAGTGACAACAGAGTGTATCACCAACCTGGCGCCAGTCCATCCGGATACAAGTTGCACCTTGTATCAGCTTGTATGAGTACAGGGAATCGAGCACTTATCCTTATCCCTGGCTTTAGTATTATGACAACCCCAGGGAGAGGAAGTCTAACTCAATAAATATTTAGCCAATGCTAGAAATGCCTGATGATCACCCCCAGCCTACCCGCTGCAATTTTCTTTTGAAAAGACTGCCCTCCTTATTCATTTTGACCTTACTACACTTGGATACAAATGCCTAGTGACGAAGGAGAAAGAGGGCAAAGGTGCCAAATGCGGGGAAATTCAGAAAAGTTGACTCTCAAAAGCATCACCCAAAGAATTATCCACCTCCAAACTGGTCCACAGCTCAGCCCTGGGCAAAGGCACCCACTGAGATCAGGGGAAGGAACCACAGTAAGGAAGGGTAGAAACTGCAGCAAGGTAAGCAAGACTGAGTCTCTCAGTCGATGTTCTAACCAAAGATTTTAAAAGAAAAGAGATGTGAAGCCACACTTTCTCAAACTTCTCATTATCTATGTGAGCTTCCTCCCTCCATGCAAATAACACTTCCCCTGTGCTGGCCAACGGCTCCACCAAAGGCGCGAGCACAGTGGCCATGGCTGTAGGCAGCACCTGGGGAGAAGAGGGAAATCCAGGCCCTAGATGCCTGTTGATTTTTAAGGATGGGCGATTGACCATATTCTCCCTTTTCAGGCTGGGAACTAAACATGAGACACAGAGCAGATGAGCAATCAACAATATTGCTTAGCCAGAGGTGGAAGCTGCTCCTTTACCATCATGGAGAGCAAACCCAGCCTCAGTAAGCCTCATGGGATGATGTTCAGGGTTCCCTGCTTGCCTCACCCACTTGCTGATTTTCTAGAGCAGAGCCTCATGGCTCAGCTGGAAATGTTGGCGAGGTTTCCACACAAAGTATAGGCGGCTGAGTTCTGCTGTAATTTTTTTTTTCTTAGTACTTTCTCAGTGAAATTTCACCTGCCAGTACTTGAACGGTAGTTGGATAGCTCTATTTCAAAGAAGAATGATTTCACAAGCTTTTTTTTTTTTTAAATAGTCAAGAAATTACCTTACCCTTTAATTTAATAAGCCCCTTGGCTGGCAGGTGACCTTGTGTCCCAGGCAATGGTGCTGATATCCTGGAGTCATCCCTGCCTCTTCCACTATATGTCAGTTCACCTTCAACATCAAGACACTTTCCAAAGTTCCTCCTGAATCTTGAGCACTCAGCTCAGTTTGCTATAGAAACTCAGCGAGCAGCTGCCATCTAAAACCCCTAGTTTCCATATTTAGCTAGAGTCAAAATTTTTCATTAAACTCATGCTTAGCATAGTATCAACCACTCTTTAGAGACATCTGTGAGGAGCATTTCATGCAGTTTCACAAACCAGAGCTCAGCTGGGGTAATCCCCATTCTTATTCCCCCAGGAGAGCCAGAAACACCCCCTCAAAGGAACTGAATATCTTCTGCTTCTTTGCTCTTTATGCCATCTAAAACCCCCTAGTTTCCATATTTAGCTAGAGTCAAAATTTTTCATTAAACTCATGCTTAGCATAGTATCAACCACTCTTTAGAGACATCTGTGAGGAGCATTTCATGCAGTTTCACAAACCAGAGCCCAGCTGGGGTAATCCCCATTCTTATTCCCCCAGGAGAGCCAGAAACACCCCCTCAAAGGAACTGAATATCTTCTGCTTCTTCGCTCTTTAGATGGGTGTTCAGAGACATGTCTTCCATGCAGTCTCCAATCCACACCTGTTTTCCCCACTGACCTCTGAGGCAGCCTACCTGGCAGACTACTTGGAGCTGGGGCGGGGGGCGGGGGGCGGTGAAAAAGCTGAATAGGATGAAACACTGAAGCCCCTGAATACAGATGGAGGCAAGGATGTTTGCCTGGCTTCTCCCTTTTCTTCCTTGGCTTTGTCAGCCATGTGGACAAATCATTCATTTGGGCACGTTCTCGCTGTAGAATTCTAATTTCTCTTTGTTCAAGCTTTTGCAGTGATCACCATATAGTCACCCCTCATCCCACCCCCTGCTAGACCTTCCAGTAACAAAGTGTTTTGGGGGATGGTTTATACTCAGGCCTGGTGTGCGCTCTAGAGAGCCTCACCTAGTAGTTCTAATAATGAAAGTCTTAAATCTAAACTTTGTATAGCATCATAGAAAATCTGGATACAATCTCAATTGAGAAGCCCCAGCTTAGAGCCTATATTAGTTTACTAGGGCAGCCATAACAAAGTACCACAGGCTGAGTGGCCTAAACACAAACATTTATTTCTTCACAGTTCTTGAGGACAGAAGTCTGAGATCAAGGTGTTGGAAGAGTTGGTTTCTTCTGAGGCTCTTTTCCTTGGTTTATAGATGGATCAACCTTTATTGTTATCCCTCTGTGTGAGCCTGTGTCCTAATTTCCTCTTCTTACAAGGAAACCTGTCATACTAGATTAGGGTCATCCTAATAGAGAACAAACCAGTCAATCCTAAAGGAAATCAACCCTGAATATTCACTGAAAGGACTGATGCTGAAGCTTCAATACTTTGGCTACCTGATGTGAAGAGCTGACTCACTGGAAAAGACCCTGATGCTGGGAAAGATCGAAGGCAAAGGAGTAGGGGGCAGCTGAGGATGAGACGGTTAGATAACATCATCAACTCAATAGACATGAATCTGAGCAAACTCCAGGTGACAGTGGACAGGCAAGCCTGGCGTGCTGCAGTCCATGGGGTCACAAAGAGTCGGACATGACTTAATGACCGAACAACAACAACAATAAAGATCTCATTTTAATTTAATTACCTCCTTAAAGACCCTATCTCCAAATAGAGTCACACTCTGAGATATTGGCCGTTAGGACTCAACATACGAACTTTGAGGGGAAACAAGTCAGCCCATAACAAAGTCTTTCATTCAAAGTATGGTCCACAGGCCAGGAGCAGCAGCATCACTTGGGAGCGCTGTAGAATGACAGAGCCATGAACTTCACACCAAACACGCCTCATTAGAACCTGCAGGGTAACAAGATCCCCAGGTGATCTGCATATACACTAACATGTGAGAAGCATTGACTTAGAGCACATTTGGGTAACAGATTGTTGTGCACACCAATAACTTCATTTAATATTTTTTAATGAAAGGCTTTACAACCCAGTTAAAAAATTTCTAGCATGTAGAACCAGAGAGAAGAAATACATCTGAAGAAAATGAAAACACAAATCTTAAAGGATACATGCACCCCAATGTCCACAGCAGAATTAGTTGCAATGACCAAAATATGGCAGCAACCTAAGTGCTCATCAACAGATGAATGGATAAAGAAGATATGGGGTACATACACAAATATGCACATAACGGAACATCAGTTCAGCTCAGTTACTCAGTCGTGTCTGAGTCTTTGCGACCCCATGGACCGTAGCACGCCAGGCCTCCCTATCCATCACCAACTCCTGGAGTTTACCCAAATTCATGTCCATTGAGTCGGTAATACCGTCCAACCATCTCATCCTCTGTCATCCCCTTCTCCTCCTGCCTTCAATCTTTCCCAGCATCAGGGCCTTTTCAAATGAGTCACTCAGCCATAATAAAAGAATGAAATTTCACCATTTGCAACAACAGAGATGGACCTAGAGAGTATTATGCTCCGTAAAGTCAGAGAAAGACAAATACAGTATGTTTTCACTTCTATGTGGAATCTAAAAAAATAAAACAACAAACAAATATAACAAAAGAGATATAGACTCATAGATAAAGAGAACAAACTAAAGGTTACCTGTGGGGATAGGAGAAGGAGGAGTATGTTGGGGAATGGAGTTAAGAGGCACAGTTGACTAGGTATAAAATAAGATATAAGGTTGTAATGTACAGCACAGGGAATACAACCTATATTTTTAAATAACTTTAAATGAAGTATAATCTATAAAAATATTGGATCACTATATTGTGCATCTAAGACATAACAGTATTAATCAACTATACTTCATTTTTTAAAAGGAATAAATGAGAGTCACAAATCACTCCAGAAATCACATCGTGAGAATGGGTGCCTATTTTGTTTATGCATGAGGCCAGACCCTTGGATGAAACCACGTTGTACCACCTGGGGATCTGAGTCTAAGAGCAAGAAGGTTTACCTGGATATTTTCAGTAGTTAGAGATAGGACTGGTAAGTATTCCTTCACACTTTACCTAAAACATCCACGAGCATCCACTTATGTGATGGGTATACTGTGCTGGGCACTGGGCATACAAACAGAAATAAAACCCAGTCCCTGACCTTGTGCGAAGGGCAACATTAAAGAAACACTTAGGGAACGTGGAGGAGAGGTTCTTATCCCAATGTGGGGACACCTCAGCTCCCCACTTATTGGGAACCTCCAAAATCACTGCAGATGGTGATTGCAGCCATGAAATTAAAAGACACTTACTCCTTGGAAGGAAAGTTATGACCAACCTAGATAGCATATTAAAAAGCAGAGACATTACTTCGCCAACAAAGGTCTGTCTAGTCAAGGCTATGGTTTTTCCAGTAGTCATGTATGGGTGTGAGAATTGTACTGTGAAGAAAGCTGAGCTCCGAAGAATTGATGCTTTTGAACCATGGTGTTGGAGAAGACTCTTGAGAGTCCCTTGGACTGCAAGGAGATCCAACCAGTCCATCCTAAAGGAGATCAGCCCTGGGTGTTCATTGGAAGGACTGATGCTGAAGCTGAAACTCCAATACTTTGGCCACTTGATGCGAAGAGCTGACTCATTAGAAAAGACCCTGATGCTGGGAAGGATTGGGGGCAGGAGGAGGAGGGGATGATAGAGGATGAGATGGCTGGATGGCATCACCGACTTGATGGACATGAGTTTGGGTAGACTCTGGGAGTTGGTGATGGACAGGGAGGCCTGGTGTGCTGCGATTCATGGGGTCACAAAGAGTCGGACACGACTGAGTGACTGAACTGAACTGAAACATATAACCTGATAGGAATGTCCCCTTCCTCCACTCAGATGCCCTGGAGCCAATGGGCTGTCTGGCAAGAAAACCAAATGCTGATGGGACCTGTCCTGTCTTAGAAGGTAAGAGGAGGGACTTTCAGGGCATGCATGTTGAGTTAGGCTGTGATGACTTCTATTGGAAGGTTAAAAGGGAGCAGTCAACTAATTTCCCAAGAAAGTAAAGAATAGCCAAGAGAACTTCCTTGAATCCATGGAGAGCTTCCCAAAATGGAAATTCTAAGTTCAGATCTGCTAAGGGACAGAGATACCTGGTCTGATTTACCTGGTGAGCCTATCAATGCACCCACCAAGCTCATGCTCTTTACCTAGCAGAGTTCTGGGCACATATTTCTCCCAGTGCAGAGTGTGTGCCAGGTCTGGACCAAGTACTTTCATGTGACAGCTCATTAATTCACTCCTCACAATAATACTGCAAGGTAGTTTATCATTATCCCATTTTATAATTGAAATGGAACTCAAAGGGTTTAGATATGCTCAAGTCATCCAGTTTTTAAGCACAGAAACAGTATCAAATCCAGATCTAAATCTGTTAACAACTTGCTCAAGCTCAAAGCTTCTAATCTTTCCAGAACATTATGCTGCAAACAAAATGATCAGGTTCTAGGGTAGTGGGAACAAGGTTTTGTTTTGTTTTGTTTTTAAAAAGCAGCCTCTTATTCATCAGAAATTGTCCATTTGATGCCTAACAGTGTACACACAAGGCCACAGTTAAGCCTCGCAACTCATTAATGCTATTTTTCTTGCTAATAAATGCATTTTGTGTAATAAATAAGGACTTTGGAAAGCAGTCCCATTCCTTCCAGATGGGATGGAAGCTAGGTGTGTGGGTTGCCCTGCTGGTTCCTGCCCAGCTTCCTCCATTCTTGTCGCATTTCCCAGAGTTAGGAGAAGGGCACAGCTCAAATTTCTGTTCTTTAAAGCGGAACAAAGGCCGTGTCTTACTTTTCTCCAACCCCTTAAGATAGATATTTTTATTTAGAAATTTAGCCTGTGGGAAAAACCGCAATCAAATAAGATAGGGAAATTCCCATTTTGATCCTTATTATTCTCCTTGGCAGGCAGCTGATAGATGCATAAGCTAAATATGAATCCAAAAATTATGTTAAAGACCATATTTAGGTTGTTCATTTTTTTTTTTTTAATGCATTTAGTATACCAATAAAATTCAATGGGGAAAGAATAGTTTCTTAACAAATGGTGCTGGGACCATTGGATTATAACATACAAAAGAATGAAGTTGGATCCCTTTCTCATACCATACAGAAAAATTAACCAAAATGAATCATAGATCAAACAATAAGAGGTAAAACTATTAAACTCTTAGAAAAAAAATAACTGTATATGTTTATGACCATAAGTTAGGCAAACCCTTCTTAATTATGACACCTAATGCACAAGAAAAAATAAACTGGATTATATGAAAACTAAAAACTTTGTGTTTCAAAAAATACCATCAAACAAGTGAAAACACAACCCACAGAATAGAAGAAAATATCTATGAACCGTATATCTGCTAAGAGATTTGTATCCAGAATATATAAAGAACTGTTACAACTCAATAATTTTAAAGATAATTACAAAATAGGCAAATGAACTGAGTAGATATTCCTCTTGAAAAAGATATACAAACGGTCGATAGACACATGCAAAGTTGCTCAACATGATTAATCATCAAGGAAATGGAAATCAAAACCACAATGAGATACCACTTCACACCACTGGAAGGGTGATACTCAAAAAGGCAAGTGCTGAGCAGAGTTCCAAGTGCTATAAAATAGGTTTTTGTTGGTTATCCATTTTAAATACAGCAGTGTGTACATGACCTTCCCAAAGCCCTTAACTCTCCCTTCCCCCCAGCAACCTTGCTTAGTGTTATGTGCCAGCCTGAATGGGAGTGGGGTTTTGGGGAGAACGGAAACATGTGTAGGTATGGCTGAGACCCTTCACTGTTCACCTGAAACTATCACAACATTGTTAATTGGATATACCCCAATACAGAATGTTTTTGGTGTTAAAAAAAAAAAAAAGGCAAGTGTTGGTGACGATGCAGAGACAGTGAACCCTAGTCAACTGCTGGCAGGAATGTAAAAAGCTGCAAGTGCTCTGGGAAACAGCGTGGCAGTCCTCACCCATCAATTCTGCTCCTAGGTGTACACCCCACAGAAATGGAAATATACATCTACTCCAAAGCCTGTACATGAATGTGCATAGCAGCATTATGCACAGTAGCCAAGGAAAGTATAAACAGCTTGTATGTCCATCCGCTGATGAAACAGTGAATAAGCTGTGGAATATATCCACACAATGTAATATTATTCAGCAATAAAAAGAAATGATGTCCTGATACATGCTACAACACAGATGAACTTTGAAAATATTCTAAGCAAAATAACCTAGTCAGAAAAGCCACATATTGTAATGGTGTAATTCATAGGAATTGACTGCAAATGGGTACGGGGTTTCTTTTGAGGGTTATGAAAATATTTTAAAATCAACAGTAGAGATGCTTTCACGGCTCAGTGAACTTTGTAAAAACTGTTGAAGTGTACACTTTAAATGTGTGAATTATATGGTATGTGAGCTTTATTTACAAGCTTTATTTACAAGCTTTATTTAAAAACAAGACCGGGAGCAGACTGTGGCTCAGATCATGAACTGCTTATTGCCAAATTCAGACTTAAATTGAAGAAAGTAGGGAAAACCACTAGTCCATTCAGGTATGACCTAGATCAAATCCCTTATGAGTATACAGTGGAAGTGAAAAATAGATTTAAGGGACTAGATCTGATAGACAGAATGCCTGATGAACTATGGACAGAGGTTCGGGACATTGTACAGGAGACAGGGATCAAGAAAATCCCCATGGAAAAGAAATGCAAAAAAGGAAAATGGCTGTCTGAGGAGGCCTTACAGATAGCTGGGAAGAGAAGAGAAGCGAAAAGCAAAGGAGAAAAGGAAAGATATTCTCATCTGAATGCAGAGTTCCAAAGAATAGCAAGGAGAGATAAGAAAGTCTTCCTCAGCGATCAGTGCAAAGAAATAGAGGAAAACAACAGATTGGGAAAGACTAGAGACCTCTTCAAGAAAATTAGAGATACCAAGGGAACATTTCACGCAAAGATAGGCTCGATAAAGGACAGAAATGGTATGGACCTAACAGAAGCAGAAGATGTTAAGAAGAGGTGGCAAGAATACACAGAAGAACTGTACAAAAAAGATCTTCATGACCCAGATAATCACAATGGTATGATCACTCACCTAGAGCCAGACATCCTGGAATGTGAAGTCAAGTGGGCCTTAGAAAGCATCACTACGAACAAAGCTAGTGGAGGTGATGGAATTCCAGTTGAGCTATTTCAAATCCTCAAAGGTGATGCTGTGAAAGTGCTGCACTCGATATGCCAGCAAATTTGGAAAACTCAGCAGTGGCCACAGGACTGGAAAAGGTCAGTCTTCGTTCCAATCCCAAAGAAAGGCAATGCCAAAGAATGCTCAAACTACCGCACAATTGCACTCATCTCACATGCTAGTAAAGTAATGCTCAAAATTCTCCAAGCCAGGCTTCAGCAATACATGAACAGTGAACTTCCAGATGTTCAAGCTGGTTTTAGAAAAGGCAGAGGAACCAGAGATCAAATTGCCAATATCCGCTGGATCATCGAAAAAGCAAGAGAGTTCCAGAAAAACATCTATTTCTGCTTGATTGACTATGCCAAAGCCTTTGACTGTGTGGATCACAATAAACTGTGGAAAATTCTGAAAGAGATGGGAATACCAGACCATCTGAACTGTCTCTTGAGAAACCTGTATGCAGGTCAGGAAGCAACAGTCAGAACTGGACATGGAACAACAGACTGGTTCCAAATAGGAAAAGGAGTACGTCAAGGCTGTATATTGTCACCCTGCTTATTTAACTTCTATGCAGAGTACATCATGAGAAACGCTGGGCTGGAAGAAACACAAGCTGGAATCAAGATTGCCGGGAGAAATATCAATAACCTCAGATATGCGGATGACACCACCCTTATGGCAGAAAGTGAAGAAGAACTAAAGAGCCTCTTGATGAAGGTGGAGAGTGAAAAAGTTGGCTTAAAGCTCAACGTTCAGAAAACTAAGATCATGGCATCTGGTCCCATCACTCCATGGGAAATAGATGGGGAAACAGTGGAAACAGTGTCAGACTTTACTTTTTTGGGCTCCAGAATCACTGCTGATGGTGACTGCAGCCATGAAATTCAAAGACGCTTACTCCTTGGAAGGAAGGTTATGGCCAACCTAGATAGCATGTTTAAAAGCAGAGACATTACTTTGCCAACAAAAGTCCATCTAGTCAAGACTATGGTTTTTCCAGTGGTCATGTATGGATGTGAGAGGTGGACGGTGAAGAAAGCTGAGCACCGCAGAATTGATGCTTTTGAACTGTGGTGTTGGAGAAGACTCGTGAGAGTTTCTTGGACTGCAAGGAGATCCAATCAATCCATCCTAAAAGAGATCAATCCTGGGTGTTCATTGGAAGGTCTGATGTTGAAGCTGAAGCTCCAATACTTTGGCCACCTCATGCGAAGGGTTGACTCATTGGAAAAGACCCTAATGCTGGGTAGGATTGGGGGCGGGAGGAGAAGGGGACGACAGAGGATGAGATGGTTGGATGGCATCACCGACTCGATGAACATGGGTTTGGGTAGACTCCGGGAGTTGGTGATGGACAGAGAGGCCTGGCGTGCTGCAATTCATGGGGTCGCAGAGAGTCGGACACGACTGAGCGACTGAACTGAACTGAGCTTTATTTCAATAAAGTATATGAACAGAAGTGCATATATATGTATAATACACATACATACAAATATATGTGTTAAAATGCCATATAGAACCTAGGCAATATTAAGAATGGAATGAAGCACCTCCAGGCACTCTGTTTCAACCTGGTGAATGGGGCTGTGGTAGAATGAAAAGCAACTAGGTAATGTTGCTTTCTAAAAAACAACTTTATTGAGGTGTAACTTATATGAGACAAAATGTCCCCATTTGATGCTTACAGTTTGATAAATTTTGACAAATGTAACCACCAACATCATCAAGATAGAGAATATTTTTATTACACCCAAAAGTTCCCTTGTGCATCTTTATGCCCAAAGCCTAGCTTCAGGCAACTATTGATCTGCCTTAGGTCCTTATAGGACAGTTTTGCCTTTTGCATAATTTCATATAAGTTAAACCATACAGTGTGTACCACTTTGGATCTGGGTTTTAAACAAACTCAGCCTAATATATGTGATATTCAACTGTGTTGTCATGGGTATCTATGGTTGCTTTTTTAAAAAATTGTTGATAGTATTACCCCATATGAATATATTAAGATTTGTTTATCCATTCATCTGCTTATGAACATTTGGGATTTTTGATTTGGGTTTTTATGATCATTAAGGTACAAGTTTTAGTGTGGACATTAAGTTCTCAATGCTCTTTGGTAACTACATAGAAGTGGGATACATAGGATTTTATGGTAAGTATATGCTTAACTTCATAAGAAACCATCAAGTGAAGTGAAAGTCGCTCAGTCATGTCCGACTCTTTGTGACCCTATGGACTATACACGTCCATGGAGTTCTCCAGGCCAGAATACTGGAGTGGGTAGCCTTTCCCTTCTCCAGGGGATCTTCCCAACCCAGGGATTGAACCCAGGTCTCCTGCATTGCAGGCGGATTCTTTACCAACTGAGCCACAAGGGAAGCCCCAATTCCCAAAATATTCAATATCATTTTGCATAATCACCAGCAACAAATGAGGGTTGAAGTCTTTAATTTTAGTCATCCTAAAGTGGCTATCTCACTGATTTTAAATTGCATTTCCTTGATGACTAAAGTAAATGGAGCATCTTTTCATGTGCTTTTTGGCCATTCATACATCTTCTCTAGTGAAGTGGCTGTCCAAGACTTTTGCCTATTTAAAAAATTGAATTGACTTTTTATTACTGAGTTGTATGAGTTCTTCATATATTCTGGATTCAAATCCTTTATCAGCTAAGTTATTTTCATCTATGGCTAGAAATTTCATTTTCTTAACAGTGTCCTTTTTAATAATGTTTTTGATGAAGTCCAATGCATCCATTTTTTCTTTTATGTTTCAAACTTGATGCACCCTAAGAAATCTCTGCCTACCCCATGGTTGCAAAGATTTCCTATGATTTCTGTAAGTTTTATAGTTTCATAATTTTTTTATACATTTCAAGTTAATTTTTGTGTCTAGTGTGGATCAAAGGTTGAGGTTCATTTTTGAGTATGAATAACAAGTTTTTAGCGCCATTTGTTGAAAAGATTATTTCTCTATTGAAGTACTGTCTTAGCACCTTTCCAAAACTACCAGGATTCCTCAAGTTTCCCTTGTTCAGCCACACACACACTTCCCTCCCACACCCTCTTACTTAACCACAGCAACCACCAATCTGTTCTCCATTTGACCATTCTGTTGTTTTATATGAACGAAATTATAAAGCATATCACCTTCTGAGGTTGCTTTTTGTTCTGTTGTTCTGTATTTACCCCCACATAATGCTCTTCCCTCACCTGTGGGGATCTAAGTTTCACTGATATTAGTCACCTTGCATCTTAAGAACTTGCATTTCAGGTCTGCTGGTGAAGGATTTTGTCAGCTTTGTTTCTCTGAAAAAGTTTTCATTTCATATTTGTTCCTGAAGGCTATTTTTACTGTATATAGAGGTCCAGGTTAACAGTTTATTTGTGGTTTAGGTTAACAGCTTATTTGGGCTTCCCTTGTGGCTCAGCTGGTAAAGAATCCAACCTGCAATGCGGAAGACCTGGGTTTGATCGCTGGGATAGGAAGATCCCCTGAAGAAGGGGAAGGCTACCCGCCTCAGTATTCTGGCCTGGAGAATTCCATGAACTGTATAGTCCACGGGGTCGCAAAGAGTCGGACACGACTGAGCGACTTTCACTTATTTGGTGGTTGTTTTTGTTTCAGCATTTTAAAGATAACATTTCATTTGCTTCCATCTAAAAAAGTTTCTGACAAGAAGTATCTGGACATTGTTATCTTTATTCCCCTGTAAGTAATGCTTTATGTCTGTATATAGTATTTTTCTATCTGTTCTTAAAATTTTCTGTTTATAAACTGTTTTCAGTAATTTGACCAGTAATTCTTTTGATGTAATTTTCTTTTGTGTGTGTTCATCCTGATTGGGGATTGTTGAGCTGCTTGGATATGTGAACTTACAATTGTCATAAAACTTAGAAAGATTTTAGTCATTATTCCTATTTTGTTTTTTTTTACTCTCCTCCCTTTCAGAGACTACAATTACATGCATATTTGTAACAGCTCTTTTAATGGGCTTATCTGCTCATTATATCTTAATTGCCATTTTGAGCCTCTTTCTATTAACTGATCTTTCTCTTAATTACGGACTTTTTTTTTTTTTTTTTTGCTCTAATGCAAGTCTAATAATTTTGGACTGGGTACTGGAAATTGTGTCTTTTATGCTATTGAATGTTGGATTTTATTGTCTTTAATGAGTGTTGGGCTATGTTCTCTAAGGCAGTTAATTTACTTGCACATCAGCTTGATCTTTTAAGTTTTATTAGAACCTTAATAAGCAGAGTTTGGGCTTCCCTGATGGCTCAGATGGTAAAAGAATCTGCCTGCAAAGCGGGAGACACGGGTTTGATCCCTGAGTTTGGAAGATCCCCTGGAGAAGTGAGTGTCAACCCACTCCAGTATTCTTGCCTGGAGAAGTCCATGGACAGAGGAGCCTGGTGGGCTACAGTCCATGGGGTCACAGAGTCAGACACGACCGAGTAACTAACACACAAGCCAAGTTTACTCTAGGACTCATTGAATTCTATGACTAAGCCTGACTCTTTGGGGTTTGGATTACCCTCAATCTTCATCAAGAAGCCTCCACTCTGGCTGATTAGAACTCACACTTCTACTAACCCTGTATTACCTCTAGGAATTATTCAACTTATAGGCACTCATTCTTTGCCTGCCTCCTGTGGTTTCACCCCACAGTTAGTACTCAGAAGTAGACGCAAGAGGACCTCTATGCAAATCCTGAGAATTTTCTACATAGCATATTCCAGCCACCTCAGCCTCTCCAAATTCTCATTTCTATCTCCTAAATTCAGTGATATCACCATGCTAAGCTTGAGTCTGTACTGTGGTCCAGAAAGTGCCTCCAGACAGAAAGCTAATACTCCCATAGGGCGCACCTCACTTGTTTCCCTTCTCAGAGGGGTCAGAAAAATGCACTGCCTGTTGCTGATATCTGAAAAGAGTTGTTACATAGACTCTGCCTGGTTGTTCTAGCTTTTTCAGTAGGAGAACAAGTCCTGTCCAGTTATTCCCTCACATATGGAAGTAAAAGAAATTGATGCCATGAAATGGCCCAGTGCTCTCCCTCCCTCCCACCCCACCTCCAAAACCATTTCTGGTGGTATTCAACATCCAAGACGTGATTTAGGTTTGATGGTTTTCTCTGAACCCAGAACATTGTGGGCTTCCCCAGCACAAGAATTGGGATGAAAAAGCATAGGGTAGTCTCCCAGCAAAGATTTTCAGCTCCCTTTTCCCACTGTGAGCAATGTCATCCGAATGCCCTCCCCAAACCCCTATTTTAAATGTACTTACATCTCGGCTAACAGCTGCAGCCTCTATTAGTCAGCTAGCTTCCCGCAGTGTTCTTATCCGGGTCCCAGCGTCATCACACCTCGTTAGTGGCATGTCAGGTCTCCCATCTTATGTCCTTTCTTAGTATCCACTGTCAGGGTGAAGGTCTCTGACAGAGGGGGATGAGAGCTGGCCCACTGCAAGAGTGAACCTTTCTAATATCACTGCCGTCCTCGGCAGTATTTGTACATTCTTCCTATGCTAGTTGCCTGTTTCTCTCCCTTCTCAGCACCAACAAGCTTCATAGTTGTGAGATCCTTAGGCTTGAGGGGACAGGAATCATCATCACTTCAACTCACTCCTCCACACCATCCTTCCTTAGGATGATAAAACTGCCTTTGGATGCCGGTACCAGCTCTGCCACTTATTAGCTGGGTAGACCTAGGCTATTTACTTACTCCCTTTGAACTTGTGTTCATACTTTGGTATACAGACCATACATTCTGTATACTTTTACAGTTATTTTAAGGCTTAAGTAAGATAATCCATAGTAAAGTACCATACCTGGGCCACAGCAAATGCTTAATAATGTTAGATGTGGTGGTGATGATTAAAGGTAGCTTTTCAGCTAGTCTACATACCAATCCTCTGCCCAGTCTATTATAATTACTCCTTAACTACTGCTTACACATGTTAGGAATCATTTCATGTCTACTCAGAGTTTCCATTTTATTAAAAAAGAGGAGTGGGTTCTTTTCTTCCTTTTTCCAGTTCTTCATAAACATGGTTTATCAACTCTGAATTTTCTACCATCTCATTCTTGACTCCTCTAATCCAACTTTTATCCGCCAACAGTTTTTATCTCTTCTAAAAATCACCAGTGGCCTCTAGGCCATATTAAGTAGCCTTTAAAAAAGCCTACTAGTCTGTGGCCTTTCTACAGCTTTTGACAGAATTGCCCATTCTCTTCTTCTTTGGCTACAAGAACCACTAAATTGTCCTTTTCCCTTCCTGCCTGAGGTAGACTGAATCACTGGCCTTACTCCATCATTTTCCTGTGCAATATTATTACCCTCACCCCAACAATGGCCTTATGGTAGGTGTAACAAAAGTGTGTACTCCTTGTGTTTGGACTTAACTATGTGACTTCATATGAAAAATGAGATATGAGAAAGTTTACCATGAACTCGGGCTTGAAATGTGCTTGCATAGTTGGGATTTCCCTCTTGTGCCATAAGAGGAACATGCCACTGATTCAAAGGCACAAAAAGAAAAGACAAAAGTAACACAGGAAGTGGTTAAGGATAAATTACTTCTGATACAGCTGACAGTAAATACTTGCAGAGACTAGTGATCATAAAAAATATAAACCAAAGAATTTAAAAATTCAGACAGACCAACAACCCCAAAAGACACTGAGAAGGTAGTAAGAAATTTAGATAAAATACTAGTAAATACAGTTCGGATAAGCAGAATTGATAGGCTCCGATTTATTTTTTAAAGCTTCCAAGTGATTCTAATATGCAGCCAGGTTTAAGAGTTACTCATCTAAACCACTTGGGATGGCTTTGCTTCCCTCAGCATGTAATATAATTATGCCCAATGAGGCACAGAAGAGTCTGCTGAGGGTAGAGGTGGAAGTTTTGGGGAAATGTTTCCTTACTTTTAAAAGGAGTCAAAGAGAAAAAGTTGTTTTCTACTTCTGCTGGGCACTGCAGTACCTGCATGTGAACCTTGGAACTCTGGTCAAGGGTAATGCCAGTGTGGAAGACGCCAGAGAAGAGAGATGGAAGGAACCTGATACTGCTGTTGAGCCACTGGATTAAACAGTGTGCAGAAGCTCTAAGTTACGGTATCTTATATTGTGAGACAATAAATTTTTCCAATGTTGAAGCCAATAGGAGTCCGAAATTTCTGTCTATAGCTGAAAGCATTCTAACTGATGACCAAGTAGGATTGTTCATAGAAATGTAAGAAATGGCTAATATTAGAAAACCTAGCAAACATGCCACACTTTCATCTATATATTTTATATATTCCAAAGGTCCTATGGAAACACAAACAAGGATATTCATCACAACACTGTTTGTGGTACCAAACCACGGGAAGTAACCTAAGTCCATCATTAGGGGACTGGGTAAGTAAAATGTAGTTTTTTGTAACACTGAATCCTCTGCATAATCACACCAGAAGTAATATAATAGATTTCTATCATATTACTAAAGGCAACTGATTTTAAAATTATGTCTGTGTATATGTAGTAGTATAGATATAATAATGCTAAAGACCACAGTGTTGAATGAAACAAAAAAACCATGATGATGGCACAATAACTTTCAAGTGAATTAAACACAAACACCCAACATACGATGCCTGCTGTTTCTCAAAGATATGTGTATCTCTAGATATACAAATAGAAGGTAAAATGGGAGTTACAGTGAAAAGAATAATAATAGTAAAAAAAAAAAAAAGACCTTGACAGATCAAGGCTGGGAGCGTCCCATACTTTGGGGAGTATAAGTAACTCAATTTTCTCTACCTGAGATAAGGGGAAGAAGAGAGGAGAAGAGGGGGGAAGAAGGGAATGAAAGAAAGAAGGGGAACAAATACCTGTAAATGTAATTCACATTAATAGACTGAAATAAAACACAGATGCTTCCCAAGAGACACAGAAGCAGCTTTCAGTAAAACTTACCATGAATTATTCTTAAGAAGACAAGATTAGAAAAGCACTGCTTTAACCTGAAAAGGGCATCTATCCAACATCTAGAGTCAACGTTATTCTTACCAGTAGAACCTTAAAAGCTTTGCTTTTAAAATCAGGAACAAGACAAGGGTGCCCACGCTCACCACTACTATTCAACATAGTTTTGGAAGTTTTGGCCACAGCAATCAGAGCAGAAAAAGAAATAAAAGGAATTCAGATAGGAAAAGAAGAAGTAAAACTCTGTTTGCAGATGACATGATCCTCTACATAGAAAACCCTAGAGACTCCACCAGAAAATTACTAGAGCTAATCAACGAATATAGTAAAGTTGCAGGATATAAAATTAACACACAGAAATCCCTTGCATTCCTATACACCAACAACGAGAAAACAGAAAGAGAAATTAAGGCAACAATTCCATTCACCATCACAATGAAAAGAATAAAATACTTAGGAATATATCTACCTAAAGGAACAAAAGACCTATATATAGAAAACTATAAAACACTGGTGAAAGAAATCGAAGAGGACACAAATAGATGCAGAAATATACCGTGTTCATAGATCGGAAGAATCAATATAGTGAAAATGAGTATACTACCCAAAGCAATCTATAGATTCAATGCAATTCCTATCAAGCTTCCAACAGTATTCTTCAGAGAACTAGAACAAATAATTTCACAATTTGTATGGAAATACAAAAAACCTTGAATAGCCAAAGCAATCTTGAGAAAGAAGAATGGAACTGGAGGAATCAATCTGCCTGACTTCAGGCTCTACTACAAAGCCACAGTCATCAAGACAGTATGGTACTGGCATAAGGACAGAAATATAGATCAATGGAACAAAATAGAAAGCCCAGAGATAAATCCACGCACCTATGGACACCTTATCTTTGACAAAGGAGGCAAGAATATACAATGGAGAAAAGACAATCTCTTTAACAAGTGGTGCTGGGAAAACTGGTCAATCACTTGTAAGAGAATGAAACTAGAACACTTTCTAACACCATACACAAAAATAAACTCAAAATGGATTAAAGATCTAAACATAAGACCAGAAACTATGAAACTCCTAGAGGAAAACATAGGCAAAACACTCTCCGACATAAATCACAGCAGGATCCTCTATGATCCACCTCCCAGAATATTGGAAATACAAGCAAAAATAAACAAACGGGACCTAATTAAACTTAAAAGCTTTTGCACAACCAAGGAAACTATAAGCAAGGTGAAAAGACAGCCCTTGGAATGGGAGAAAATAATAGCAAATGAAGCAACGGACAAACAATTAATCTCAAAAATATACAAGCAACTCCTGCAGCTCAATTCCAGAAAAATAAACAACACAATCAAAAAGTGGGCCAAAGAACTAAACAGACACTTCTCCAAAGAAGACATACAGATGGCTAACAAACACATGAAAAGATGTTCAACATCACTCATTATCAGAGAAATGCAAATCAAAACCACAATGAGGTACCATTTCACACCAGTCAGAATGGCTGCTATCCAAAAGACTACAAGCAATAAATGCTGGAGAGGGTGTGGAGAAAAGGGAACCCTCTTACACTGTTGGTGGGAATGCATACTAGTACAGCCACTATGGAGAACAGTGTGGAGATTCCTCAAAAAACTGGAAATAGAACTGCCATATGACCCAGCAATCCCACTGCTGGGCATACACACTGAGGAAACCAGAATTGAAAGAGACGCGTGTACCCCAATGTTCATCGCAGCACTGTTTATAATAGACAGGACATGGAAGCAACCTAGATGCCCATCAGCAGATGAATGGATAAGGAAGCTGTGGCACATATACACAATGGAATATTACTCAGCCATTAAAAAGAATACGAATCAGTTCTAATGAGGTGGATGAAACTGGAGCCTATTATACCGAGTGAAGTAAGCCAGAAAGAAAAACACCAATACAGTACACTAACACATATATATGGTATTTAGTCAATTGGTAAAGATAACCCTGTATGCGAGACAGCAAAAGAGATACAGATAAATAGAACAGTATAATGGACTCTATGGGAGAGGGCGAGGGCGGCATGATATGGGAGAATGGCATTGAAGCATGTAAATTATCATATGTGAAATGAATCACCAGTCCAGGTTCAATGCATGATACAGGGTGCTCAGGGCTGGTGCACCGGGATGACCTGGAGGGATGGGATGGGGAGGGAGGTGGAAGGGGGGTTCTGGAAGGGGAAAACATGTACACTCATGGTGGATTCATGTCAATGTATGGCAAAACAAAAAAATATATATATATATCAAAAAAAATAATAAAGTCAATAAAAGAAGAAAGCCTAAAATGACTACTACTGTTGACTATTATATGGAATGTGCCCCAAATTCAATAAGAACAAAGAGTGATGATGATTAGAGCATGAATAAAAATTATATAGGTAGATTATATATTTATCTACATAGAAAACACAAGAAAATCACCAGAAAACACTAGATCTAATAGAAGGGTGCTAGATATAAAATCTACATGCAAAAATAAATAGTATTATTTTGAGAAACAATATCAATTAGAAATTTTAATAAGTAAAAAAGAGAACATTCATGATAGAAATAAACAGTGTAAAACATCTAGGAATAAACCTAATGAGAATGTGTAGAACATTAATGGAGAAAATGATCACATCTACATAAGAAATTTTATAAATCAATATAAGATTTTTAAATATATTAATAAATTAGTATATAATATTAATATATTTAATATAAGAATTTATGTTTAAATTTTTGAATAAATGGAGAAAGAAGACATTACGGTAATACTCAATGTTATTAAAAAGTTAAGCAAACTCCCAAGAGTTTTTAGGGCACTGTAACTTATTTTAAAATTTCAATACAAGAATAACAGTACATGAATAATTAGGATAATTTTTTAAAGAACGGCAAAGAAGAAAACTGGTCAAAATACACTGAACATCTGCATTAAAGTAGATGCTTATGCCATGATACACAAATAAATTGGTAGATCAGATTAAACAACCCTGGGCACAATTCTCTTTGACATCTCAAATTTAACAAATACAAAACCGAACACCTCATCTATCCCTCCCTGCCCCTAATCCTAAACCCATTCTTCCCACGTCTTCCCCTTTTCCACTGACAAATACTCTTTGGAATCTGTTTACGGCAGGAGGAAAAGTGGTTTTGCCCGTTTCCCTAAGATTCAATTCTTTGCTCCTCCATAGACAGGGATGCACCAAGACTTATTCCCTGAAATCATATTAAAATAGCCAGGAGTAAATAGGCCTTTGGGAAAAACGAAAATCTCTTCCTTGCCCTTCTCCCTACAACAACAGAGGTCCCTTGAGTCCCCATCTCTGTGGAGCCTTTGATTTTACAGGCTTCTCTTGAGAGGCAAGAAAATGCAGCAGCATTTAACATCCACAAACAAAAGAAATCAGTGCCATCCCTGTTTTTTCAAGGAGCACCAAAGCAGCAAGGAACACAAACTACTGGCTGTGTGGGGGGCGGCAAAGGACATCCAGTTTTCTCACGGAATCCCTTAGCGCCCTTCGTGTAACTTAGCACCACTCTACCCCTCTAAGTGCTGGTCAAACACAGGCGCATTAGCTCTGCCTCCAGCAGGTTAGAGTAAGAATCACCCCAAAGTGTATTATGTGCACAGGCTTGCCCTCTCCACCCCTCCTTCCCTAGCACTTAACCCTAGCTCTCAGCTAGAGTTAACCAGTTCCCAAATAATTTGGTGATTTGTCTTTCTCCAGGGAAATTATAAGTCAATTTAAGGTGCAGCTTTCCCCCAGACTTAAAGAAAAGAAAAAAAAAATGGCTAATACCACCCAGCCTGGCTTCCACAGCTCACCAGTCAGAATAAATGACTTGCTCGCAGGGTTTGCTACTGGAGGCAGAAAGATGCTTTTCAGAATTTCACCTACGCCATTCCTAATTAAAGGTGTGAGCGACCTGCTCATTTGTGTGAAAAAGAAGAGGGAAGGGAGCGAGTGCAGGTGCACAGCAGGAGGAAAAAGATGGGGCTGCAGAATCTGAAGCAGGGCACTGGGTGTAGTGACACAACGTCTCATCTGTTCCTAAATCAAAGAAAAAAAGTGGTTCTGAAGCCCAGCTCCCATGGGGCTGTGGATGAAACTGCAGCCTCAGGAAGTGAACAGACTGTCAAAACCTTCAGCTAGCAGGATGCAAGATGTCCAATTTTCCACACCTGCATCAACATCCACCAGCTTCACTGGCAACAGTTAACTGACAGTGACAGCACCCCATCAACACCCAAAAGAAGTTTCTCCCCCAATCTGTGCCCATTTTCCCACTGCACTATTGCATGCAAGTTATTTATTTGTTCTGCAAATAAATAAACAACTTCTACATACTGATTGCTATACTGCCTTCTGAGAAACATAGACAAGATATCGGATTTCCCCAATAGCTCAAGTGATAAAGAATCTGCCTGCCATCAGAATGGCTGCTATCCAAAAGTCTACAAGCAATAAATGCTGGAGAGGGTGTGGAGAAAAGGGAACCCTCTTACACTGTTGCTGGGAATGCAAACTAGTACAGCCACTATGGAGAACAGTATGGAGATTCCTTAAAAAACTGGGAGTAGAACTGCCATATGACCCAGCAATCCCACTGCTGGGCATACACACCGAGGAAACCAGAATTGAAAGAAACGCGTGTACCCCATTGTTCATCGCAGCACTGTTTGCAATAGCCAGGACATGGAAGCAACCTAGATGTCCATCAGCAGACGAATGGATAAGGAAGCTGTGGTACATATACACAATGGAATATTACTCAGCCATTAAAAAAAATACATTTGAATCGGTTCTATTAAGATGGATGAAACTGGAGCCCATTATACAGAGGGAAGTAAGCCAGAAAGAAAAACACCAATACAGTATACTAATGCATATATATGGAATTTGAAAGATGGTAACGATAACCCTATATGCGAGACAGAATAAGAGACACAGATGCATAGAACAGTCTTATGGACTCTGAGGGAGAAGGGGAGGGTGCAACGTTCTGGGACAATAGCATTGAAACATGTATATTATCATATGTGAAACAGAACACCATTCCATGTTCGATGCATGAGACAAATGCTCAGGGCTGGGGCAATGGGATGACCCAGAGGGATGGGATGGGGAGGGAGGTGGGAGGGAGGTTCAGGATGGGGAACACGTGTAAACCCATGGCTGATTCATGTCAATGTAGGGCAAAAACTACTACAATATTGTAAAGTAATTAGCCCCCAACTAAAATAAATAAATTTATTTAAAAAAAAAAAAGAAGGGAAAAAAAAAAAAGAATCTGTCTGCCAATGTAGGACATGTGGATTCAATCCCTGGGTCGGGAAATTCCCCTGGAGGAGGAAATGGCAATCCACTCCAGTATTCTTACCTAGGAAATTCCAAGGACAGAGGAGCCTGGGGGGCTACAGTCCATGGTGTCACAATGAGTTGGACATGACTGAGCATGCAAGCATATTCTAGTTGATTTAAGTATTATTTAGTTCCAGGTATACAACATAGTAGGCTTTCCTTGTAGCTCAGCTGGTAAAGAATATGCCTGCAATGCAGGAGACCCCACAGGGTTCGACTTCTGGATTGGGAAGATCCCCTAGAGAAGGAATAGTCTACCCACTCCAGTATTCTTGGGCTTCCCTGGTGGCTCAGCTGGTAAAGAATCTGCCTGTAATGCAAGAGACCTGGGTTTGATCCCTGGGTTGGGAAAACCCCCTGGAGGAGGGCATGGCAACCCACTCCAGTATTCTTGCCTGGAGAATCCCCACGGACAGAGGAGCCTGGTGGGCTACAGTCCATGGGGTCACAAAAAGTCAGACACTACTGAGCAACTAAGCACAGCACACATACAACAGTGATTCTTCAATCTTTTTATAGATTACCACATAGTTATTACAAACAGTGTATACGGTACACAAAATACTCTTGTTGCTTATCTATTTTATTCATAGTAGTTTGTACCTCTTAATCTAATACCCCTATCTTGCCTCTCCCTGCTTGCCTCTCCCCACTGGTAACCAGTATTTTGTTATGTATATCTGTGAGTCTATTTTATTTTAAATACATTCATTTATTTTTTAGACTCCACATATGAGGGATAACCTACAGTATTTGTCTTTCTCTGTCTGACTTATTTCACTTAGCATAATTTTCTAGAGTTTCACCCATAGGAACGTAATGTTGCAAATACATTTCATTTTTTAGGGCTAAATAATATTCCACTGCATATACCACAACTCGTTTATCAATTCATCTGTTGACAGGTGTTGGCAATTGTAAATAATGCTGCTCTTAACATCGGAGTACACGTATCACTTTAAAATAACGTCATAATGTTTTTTCTTCAGATAAATACTCAAGAGTAGAACTGTTGGATCATATAGTACTTCTATCACAAGTTTTTTAGGAACTTCCATATATTTTTCCATAATGACTACCAATTTCCAATCCAACCAATGATGTAAAAGGATTCCCCTCTCCATACCCTTGCCAACATTTGTTATTTGTGGTCTTTTGATGACAGCCATTCTGACTATCTTTTCAGGTGCCTGTGGGCCATCTGTGTGTCTTCTTTGGAAAAATGTCTATTTGGGTCTTCTGACCATTTTTAATCGAGTTTTTGATTTGGTATTGAATTGTATAAGCCGTTTATGTACTCTTGATATTAACCTCTTATTGATCATATCATTTGCAAATATTCTCTCAATTTGTACATTGTCTTTCATTTTGTCGATGGTTTCTTTGGCTGCACAAAAGCTTTTAAGTTTAATTAGGTCCTATTTGGGTTTTTGTTTTTTCTGTTTGTTTTTTGCTTTTATTTTATTTTCCTTAGGAGACAAATCAAAAAAAAAAACTTACAATTTACATTAAAGAGCAGTATGCCTATTCTCTCTTCTGGGAGATTCATGATTTCTGATCTTATACTTAGGTCTTTTATTTCCTTTTTGTATTGATCCCTTTATCATAACATAATGCTTTTCTCTTTTTGTTTTGTTATAGATTTTGTTTAGAAGTTAATTTTGTTCTAGATGAGTATTACTACCCCGATTACTTATCATTTCTGTTTGCATGAAACATCTTTTTCCATCCCTTCACTTTTAGTCTGTGTGTCTCTAGCTCCAAAATAAGTCTCTCACAAGCAGTAAATAGATGAGTCCCATTTTTTATCTAATCAGTCACCTTACATCTTTGATTGGAGCATTTAGTCCACTGACATTCAAAGTACAGGCTGAGCTCTCCCCTTGGCCACTGCCACCACCGCCCTGGTTTGGAGCTGTGCCGCAGAGCAGGCTGGGTGCCCACTATGTGGCTAGAATCACTCACTCCATGTAACCTCCTTTTCTCTGAGTCCCCTCCAAGGGGCACTGGTCCCAACATAATTCCGTGTCTTCCCTTCCTATCTGATTCTGTGTGGATCTTTCTTCTAGTCTTTGTTGTACAGGAACGCCTCTGTCAGTTCCAGTCAATTTTCAGGGAGAATTTTTCCACATATAGACGTGTTTCCGATGGGTTCATGGGGGGAAGGTGAGACCCACATTCTCCTACTCTGCCATCCTGACCTCCTCCCTCTAGTTACTACTTACTTCATCCTGTTTTTCCAGCAGGATGGCAGGGACCTTGTCTACCTTGCTCTTCACTGTATTCCTGATAAGAGACTGCCTGGAAGACAGGTGGTACCAAATGAATAAGTGAATGCATAGTCCCTTTTCCTGTCATTGACAGTATAAGCCAAACATACAAATGCACCTGGAAATGACTCAAATGCATAAATACTGAAGTCAGTTAGTTCTGATTCTGAATTATAAATTTGATATATGAATTCAATATTGTACTCAGTTATTTCTGTAAGTTGGCATCTTTGGACATTATAGAATCTCTAGTTAAAAGAACTCCTTTAGATAAATTTATTTAAAAAAAAAAAGCAATGTCCCAAAGGGTGGTTTTCCTTGCCATGTGTAGTTATGGATGCACATTATCAAGCAAGTAAGCGATCTTCTAGCAGTGACTGGGCAAAGCCCATCCTCATGTGAATATGAGAGAAAGAAGTTAAATTCCCATGAAGAAGCCCTCAGGATAGATTCAGAGAGTTAGTTCTGGAAGGAATCATCTGACGCCACCACCCAAGAATACACCGGACCTAACTCCTCAGACTGCAAGATCAAACTCACCCTCAAAAATCCTGAGTGATGAGACCTGGGCTTGCAGAGACTGGAACAGGCTCACATGGCAAACCCAGTGGGGCTCTCCATTACTCCAAAGTATGAAACAAGCTGAGCAGGGGAACCTGCTGTCTCCTTTGCTGTGTCAGAGACGCCTTCGGTGCACTTGTGAGCAGGGAAGATGGGGACGAAAACACAAACATAAGGAGGATGAGGAGTAGGAGGGGCAATCAGACCCATTTCAGGCTGCATGTACTTGCTGGAGAATTGCTGAGGTGTTTCTCTTTGTTTGGAAGGAAGAAATCGATGCTTGTATCTAAACTCTAGCCTAATTAGAAGCCACAACGGGCAGAATCTCTAAAGCTTTTCAGCCCTGAAAAGAAAAACCATCATCACATTATCACTCTGCAAAATGGAGTCATTAATACCCAGTAAAACACAGAAACTGTGAAAAAGACTGTGAAGCACGCAGCCACCAACATTTAGCAGGAATGAGTAATAAACCCAGGTAGCAGTGGGGGGGGTTAAAATGAGTAAATTCTGCCCTAAAAAACAGAGTCACCTAATTTTCTCCCTAAATTACAAATCCAATAGACCAGAAACAAGTGCTAGGTATGAAGTAGTGGGGGAGAGAACATTTAGAAAAACTTTGAATCGGAGTCTAGACCTTTACAGAGAAATGAATGTAAATTAATTCAGTCATAGGTGGTAAGTTCAGCGCTTTAGAGCAGTGAATATGTGCTAATGAAGAAAAAAGACGCCATCAGGGATTTGCTTCTTTGCTTTGTATAGAGAAAAGCTCTGCTTTCCTGGCTGATATGTGGGAGGCTAACCAAGTCAGCCTGTCTCCTGCATGTTGGCAGTTGACCACCAGAGAGACCAGAACAGATCTAAGAATGAAGGAGTTTCTCTACAAACCCACTTGTGACCGTAGAACGCCACAAAGCACACATCCTACCAGCCTTTGGCTTTCCTCATGGATAAGGTGGGACTTCCCCGGTGGCTCAGATGGTCAAGAATCTGCCTGCAAAGTAGGAGACCCAGGTTCAATCCCTGGGTCCGAAGATTCCCTGTAGAAGGGAATGGTCACCTACTTCAGTATTCTTGGGTTTCCCTTGTGGCTCAGCTGGTCAAGAATCCACCTGGAATGCAAGAGACCTAGGTTCGATCCCTGAGTTGGGAAGATCCCCTGAATAAGATCCCACTCCAGTATTCTGGCCTGGAGAATTCCATGGACTGTATAATCCATGGGGTTGCAAAGAGTTGGACACGACTGAGTGACTTTCACTTTCATAGGATTCTTGCCTGGAGAATTCCATGAACAGAGGAGCCTGGCGGGCTACAGTCCATGGGGTCACAAAGAATTGGACAAAACTGAGCCACTGACTAGTGACCAACAAACTAATGGATGACGTACAATGTATCCTGTTATGAATGGCACTAGAATTCTAGAATCACAGGTCAAGATTGAATCCAGAGCCCATCTTTTACTAGCTGTGAAACTTTGAGCAAGCAGCTTAATCTCTTTTCATTCCAGCCAGCCTGCCTTCAAAGTGCACATAAATTACATTGCATACTTTATGGTGTCATTGAGAGTATTAAAGGCAGCCATGAGAAGGCATTATAGTGTATAAAGAAAGAGCTGTAAAAATTCATAGGCTTATGATAATTCTGTCTTGGCCATCCCAGTTTCATCAATTCCAAGCAAATCTGGTAGAATTTGAACAATTCAGAAAAAGGAAACAGAATCTAGTACAGGATCTAAAATAAAGAAATGCAAGAGACCTTTATTACACTGATGAATGATACTGGACAAGATTCAAAGGCTTAAACATCTTCATCCCAGCCCAGGCTCTGGACAACGATCCATCAGCCTATTCAGTTCTGCAGCCACTAACAGCTCTAAACCTACATCACATCTAGGGAGGGTTATGGACAGGAAAAAAAAACAACTGGGCAGTGACAAAGAGAGGACAGAGAAATTGTTGCACCCACAAGCACACACACACACTGAGCCAGGGCCATTACCCTTTGCAAAGAAAGAAGCCTTGCTATAATGCCAGGTAAGGACCATACCTGGCCATCTTCAGCTTTGAAAGCATCAAATCCAATGATACGGTACCTACAGCAAAGGCAAAACTTCTCTTACTTGGCCCCAGACTGTTTTTTTTCTTTTCTTTTCTTTTTAAACTTATTTATTTATTGGCTGCTCCATGCAACATGTGGGATCTTAGTTTCCTGACCAGGGATCGATCCTGTGTGCCTGGCATTGGAAGCACAGAGTCTTAATCACTGGACCACCAGGAAGTCCCTGGCCCCAGACTGTTACTCAAATCTCTGAAGGGCAATTTCTCAGTTTAATTAAGTATCTGAAACCAACCCTATTTCCTTTTTGCCTTCAGGAGGCACCACTGAGCACAGACCAAGACTGAAGTCAAGGATAAATGCTCATCATTCGACCATCCCCTTCTCCCACTCACACATGATGATTCCCTAACGCCTGAAACTCATTGGCAAACCAGACTCACTGCTTCTGCAAATGCAGTTCCCTCTGCCAGGAGAGTCCCATCAGGGCTTTCCTGATGGGTCAGTCAGTAAACAAATCCACCTGCAGTGCAGGAGACCTGGGTTAGATCCCTGGGTCAGGAAGATCCCCTAGAGAAGGAAATGGCAACCTACTCTAGTATTCTTGCCTGGAAAATCCCACAGACATAGGAATCTAGTGGGCTACAATCACAAGACTGGACACAAGAGTTGGACATGACTGAGGGACTAAATCACCACCCACCTGCCAGGTACAGACTTTCTCCACTTTCTGCCTATTCAGGCCCAGAGGCAATCATTTCCTTTATGTAGACCCATATTTCCACCCAGTACCATTTTCTTATTTTTTTGGTCTGAAGGGCTTCTACTTACACTTTTTATAGTGCTGATCTATAGGTAATGGTTTTCCTTCAGATTTTGTATATCTTAGATGTCTTCATTTCACTTTTATTTTTGAAAGCCACTTTTGCTGGATACAGAATTCTAGGCTGGTAGGACTTGCTTCCTTCCTCTCTCCTTCCCGACCCTCCTTTTTACTACTTTATAGTAGTGTTGGCTATATGCCACTCTATTGTCTTCTACTTGTATTGTTTCCAGTGAAAAATTTGATCTTCATTCCTTGATATGCGATGTGTTTTTCTCTATGGTTGAATTTGAGTTTCCTTTATGACTGATTTTGAGCAATTTGATTGTGCCTTGGTATAGGTCATTTCCCCTTCATATTTCTGGTACTTGGGACTTCCTGGGCTCTTGGATCTGTGAATTCACAGTTTTCATCAAGTTTGGAAATTTTTAAGCCATTATTTCTTCAAATATTGCCTCTGTCCCTTCCTTTCATGGACTCCAATTATGTGCATATTAGCCCCTTGAAGTTGTGCCATAGTTCACTGATGTTTTGTTCATTTTTTTAAGCTCCGAATTTCATTTTGGATAGCTATAGCTTTTGTTGCCATGTCTTAAAGTTCATTAATCTTTCCTTCTATAGTTTCTAGTATCTACTTGTGCCATTAATCTGATTCACTGCATTTCTCAAACTTCAGACATTGTACTTTTCAATTCTAGAAGCTTGATCCAGATCAAAAAAAGAAAATCTTCCATGTCTCAACTTTTGTAACTTATGTGATACAATTAGAATAGCTAATTTAGTACCTTTGTCTACCAATTCTAACATCTGTATCAGTTCTCGGTCAGGTTTGATTAATTGATTTTTCTCATCATGAATTGTTTTCTTCCTTCTTTGCCTAATTTTTTGTTGAATACTAGGCTTTATGAAAAAGCAGGAGAACTCCAGAAAAACATCTACTTTTGCTTCATTGACTATGCTAGAGCCTTTTACTGTGTAGATCACAACAAACTGTGAAGAATTCTTCAAGAGATGGGAATACCAGACCACCTTACCAACACCTCCTGAGAAACCTGTATGCAGGTCAAGAGGCAACAGTTAGAAACAGGCATGAACAATGGACTGTTTCAAGATTGGGAAAGGAGTATGTCAAGACTATATATTGTCACCCTGCTTATTTAACTTACATGCAGAATTCAGTTCAGTTCAGTCAGTTGTGTCTGACTCTGCAACCCCATGAACTGCAGCATGCCAGGCCTCCCTGTCCATCACCAGCTCCCGGAGTTTACTCAAATTCATGTCCATTGAGTCAGTGATGCCATCCAACCATCTCATCCCTCTGTCGTCCCCTTCTCCTCCCGCCTTCAATCTTTCCCAGTATCAGGGTCTTTTCAAATGAGTCAGTTCTTTATATCAGGTAGCCAAAGTACTGGAGTTTCAGCTTCAGCATCAGTCCTTCCAATGAATATTCAGAACTGACTTCCTTTAGGGTGGACTGGTTGAATCTCCTTGCTGTCCAAGGGACTCGACTTCAACACCACAGTTCAAAAGCATCAATTCTTCTGCACTCAGCTTTCTTTATAGTCCAACTCTCACATCCATACATGATTACTATAAAAACCATAGCTTTAACTAGACAGATCTTTGTTGGCAAAGTAATGTCTCTGCTTTTTAAAATGCTGTCTAGGTTGGTCATAACTTTTCTTCCAAGGAGCAATCATCTTTTAATTTCATGGCTGCAGTCACCATCTGCAGTGATTTTGGAGCCCCCCAAAATAAAGTCTGTCACTGTTTCCACTGTTTCCCCATCTATCTGCCATGAAGTGATAGGACCAGATGCCATGATCTTAGTTTTCTGAATGTTGAGTTTTAACCCAACTTTTTCACTCTCCTCTTTCACTTTTATCAAGAGGCTCTTTAGTTCTTCTTCACTTTCTGCCATAAGGGTGGAGTCATCTGCATATCTGAGGTTATTGATATTTCTCCCAGCAATCTTGACTCCAGCTTGTGCTTCATCCAGTTCAGTATTTCTCATGATATACTCTGCATATAAGTTAAATAATCAGGGTGACAATATACAGCCTTGACATACTCCTTTCCTGATTTGGAACCAGTCTGTTGTTCCATGTCCAGTTCTAACTGTTGCTTCCTGACCTGCATACAGATTTCTCAGGAGGCAAGTCAGGTGGCCTGGTAATCCCATCTCTTTAAGAATTTTCCAGTTTGTTGTGATCCACACAGTCAAAGGCTTTGGCATAGTCAATAAAGCAGAAGTAGATGTTTTGACACCATCCTTATGGGAGAAAGTGAAGAGGAACTGAAGAGCCTCTTGAGAAAGGTGAAAGAAGAGAGTGAAAAAGCCGCCTTAAAACTCAACATTCAAAAAATAAAGATTATGGCATCCAGTCCCATCAGTTCCTATCAAATAGATGGGGAAAGAATGGAAACAGTGACAGACTTTCTTTTCTTGGGCTTGAAAATCACTGCAGATGGTGACTGCAGCCATGAAATTAAAAGACACTTGCTCCTTGAAAGAAAAGCTATGACAAACCTAGACAGCATTTTAAAAAGCAGAGACATTACTTTGCTGACAAAGCTCCATCCAGTCAAAGTTATGGTTTTTCCAGTGGTCATGTATGGATGTGAGAGTTGGACCATAAAGAAAGCTGAGTGCTGAACAACTAATGCTTTTGAACTGTGTTGTTGGAGTAGACTCTTGGGAGTCCCATGGACTACAAGGAGATCCAGCCAGTAAATCCTAAAAGAAATCAAGCCTAAATGTTCATTGGAAGGACTGATGCTGAGGTCAAAGCTCCAATACTTTGGCCACCTGATGCGAAGAACTGACTCATTGGAAAAGACCCTGATGCTGGGAAAGATTGAAGCCAGGAGGAGAAAGGGAGGACAAGAAGGTTGGATGGCATCACGGACTCAATGGACATGAGTTTGAGCAAACTCTGGCAGGTGGCAAAGGACAGGGAAGCCTCTCCTTTCAAGCCTATCCTTGAAGACTGGTGTGCTGCAGTCTATGGGGTCACAAAGAGTCGGACATGAATGAGCGACTGAATAACAAAACGTAATGAATTTCAGCTGTTTGGATGCAGGATATTTTTGTATTCCTATAACATACTCTTGAGACTTGTTCTGGGACTTAGTTTAGTTACCTGGAGGCAGTTTGATTCTTACAGGTTTTGCTTTTGAGATTTGCTAGATTGGACCAGAGCAGTATTTAGTCTAAAGGTAATTATTCCTCACCACTGTGGAGAACCCTCCTGAGAACTCAACTCAATGGCTATGAATTCAGTCTGCCTGATGGGAATAGTCACTATTCTCAGCCCTGTGTGAGCACCAAGCACTATTTTCTTTGTTTTGGGGCAGTCATTTCCCTAGTCTTGAGTCGTTACTTCATTGACACGCACTAATTCCTGGTCTCCTGAAGATGTTGAGAGAGACACTGCATCTTCTCAAGTTCTCGTCTGTGTGGTCCTCTTCTGCTTGATACTCTATTCTGTGAGATCTCACTACCTTTGTTTGCCCCAGACCCTCAGCTCCATCTCTCAGGCTCTGCCTCTACCTGTACCCACAGCCCAGAAATTTCCCCCAAGGCAGTAAGCTGGGAGAATCACCGAGTTAACCCCATTCATTTTTTGCGTCTCAAGGATCACTGGCCTCCACTGCTTGATGCCCAGTATCTTGAAATGTATTGTTTTGTATGTTTTGCCTGGATTTTGCTTTTGTTTTATTTTGTTTTCAGGAAAGAAGGTCAATCCAGCCTGTTACTCAATCTTGGCCCAATCAATCACAGTGTATAGTAACACTCGATTTATATGTCCATCATCCCACTGGACTCTGAGCTCCTTAAAGATAGGGCCTGTGCTTTATTCGTCTTCATATCTTCACACATATCTGGCACAATAATTTCCAAAGGTTCAGGCAGTGTCATAGATGTAGACTGCCTTTGCCATTGCTTTGACCACAATGCAGGATGGCAAGGGTGATGCATAGGACACTTACAGCATCTCAGGGTTGAAAGAAATTACAGGCCCTGTTTTATCCCTCTATGACACATGGAGTCTTCTAACACATCCCTAACAAGGCATCGGAAACTGATATGGTATTTAGATGGGGAAGGAAGATGAGAGATAAGGTTCATATCTCATCTGCATGCAGGATGCAACAGAAGGCCTCTCTGGCTTATAATCATCTCCCACACACTCATTACCAAAAGAGATCTGGAGTTAAAGACACCAGGACCACCAAACATAGGGAAGGGATAAAAGTTGAGAGCAGAAGACAGGATACTGATGGTATCAGAGAAGAGTTATGGTCCAAACCAAAGGAGTAGGCTCTCTGAAGGGGATTGCTAAAAAGGAAGAGGGTATGGGCTCCTCATTGCTTGACTTCTTATTCCTCCTTGGTTCTCACACTGTTCTAACTTAGCAGGACTATCTCTTTATTTCTCCGAGAGAGCCAAATCACATGCAGGCTCATGCATGCATGCACACACCCTTCCTAAACCTCACTGTGCAACTGAGATTAATATAGACAGATCACCAGACAAGAAATCCTGTGGTAATACTGCAGACAGTTACCAGATATCCAGGTAATATAGCATGTCAACAACTGTTACTGGTTCTGTTTATCATGAGTAGGGTGTGTGAGAAGAACCTTAATGTGAGCTACGCAAGGAGCTTTTATACTAATGATCTCCGTGAGCCTGCCCCATTCCTGGACCTTAGTTAAGACAGGACCACGCTCCCTCATTTTACATACAGGAACAACAATCCAAAATGATTAACTGACACAGTCTACAAGCAGTTTCCCCAGTCCTTAATTCTAAGATCTTAGTCTCAACTACCCCCTATCACGGGGCTTCCCAGTAGCTTAGCAGTAAAAGAACCCCCGTGCAATGCAGGAGACACAGGAGACTCAGGTTCGAACCCTAGGTCGAGAAGATCCCTTGGAGGAGGGCATGGCAACCCACTCCAGTATTCCTGCCTGGGGAGTCCCATGGACAGAGAAACCTGGTGGGGTACAGTCTGTAGGGTCGCAAAGAGTCGGAAACGGCTGAAGTGACAGCGCGCGCACCCCTTGTCATAGGTAACCGATGAAATCGGTGTCATTAATGTATGGGATCTTTTTTAAATGTTACTTGACAAACTCCTGCCATCAAAATCAGAAGGCACAGAGAAAACCCAACCAGTAACCAGGCTGCTGGCAGTTGCCTCCAAAACCTTAAGCAGTTCAAGGGTAAAGTTGTGATAGACATAAGCTCACAGACTTCCCCCTAAAAGACCAGATTTTTCTTCTTTCAATTTCCCTGTCTCCACTTTGGATAGATTGGCTGAGGGGCAGAATTTGGTCAGCAAGAAGATAGAATAAGGGAAGAATAGGGTCCTGGGTCCTAGAACCTCAGCTAAATCTCTGAAGAACAGAGTTTATTTTATATATGAGCCAAAGATCTATGGATAAAAACGGACACCTCTTTCAGAAAGCTCAGCTGAACCTGCCCAGCAACCTGATATGGAGACATTTCAAGTTCCTGCTCCCAGTATCCCAGGCTCAAGTTCAGCTTTCTCTAGGAGAATTCAGGCTGATCTGATACACAAAGGAAGAAGGTAAGAAGGAAGGATGGAACGGGATGACAAATCAGGAAAGCAGGGAGGAGGAAACAACGTGAACAGAAGAGGAAGAGAAAGGAAAAGAGGAAAAGGGAAGAAGACAGACTTTTCTTTCCTATTCCTGTTACTCCATGGAGTGGGTTGTGGATAAACAGCACAACAGGAAAATCCCATCTTTTTCTGGGTTCTTCTCACGAACAAGTAGTAGAATAGTATTCCCCTGTGTGCATGTTCCTGCAATATTTTTAAACGAGCGTATTTGGTTTTGGCAAACGCAGCCTTGCTCATAACCAGTCCACACCTTTCAAGGCAATGGTCTTCTTCAGGAAGAAGCATTCCATGGCCTCAGGGTTTGTACCATCACAATTAAATCAGAAATGAGCTCTGGCCAAGCCAGTACCATGATGGCTAGCACCTAGATGATTCAAAGGCAACTTGACCACAGAGATCAAGAGGACAGACAGAGGTTGGTCTTCAAGCCAGTGAAGGTCCAGTAAGAGAAAGAGGTCAGCAAGTTGTGCTTCCTTCAGCAGAAAAGAGAAGTGGAATCCTCTCATCTGGCAGCAGAGGAAGCTATGTGAACTGAACACAAAATTGGGCAGGTGAGAAGATGGTAGAGTGTCTGGCTTAAAAATCTTTAGTGAAAGTGGCTCAGTCATGTCTGACTCTTTGCGACCCACCATGGACTGTAGCCCACCAGGCCCCTGTGCCCATGGAATTCTCCAGGCAAGAATACTGGAGTGGGTAGCCATTTCCTTTTCCAGAGGATCTTCCCCAAACAGGGATCAAAACCAGGTCTCCCACATTGCAGGTGGATTCTTTACCATCTGAGCCACCAGTGAAGCCTAAGAATCTTTAAACCCAAAACAAATAATTACCCATTCTGTCTGGGTTGGTTATAATCTCATCAGGACACGGGAGATTAGAGGGGGTCCACTTTTGGAACTGCCTCCATCTCAAACACTCTGCAGTGCCCTGCACGGGGAGCCAAGGAGATCAATTGTTCTCTCTCAGACAAGTGACAATGTCCTTCATCCAGGACTCCTGCAGACTCTCATGGAATAGGAAATCAGAGAAGAACCCATCTATGATCCTCTAATGAGGCATGATCATTTACTGAGATATTAATTTGGATATTGCATGGCTCTGGTTTTTTCTTCCTTGCTCCAAGCAGGTACAGGCTTTGGATGCACACCTGCCTTTTGCAGACATGTAGCAGGAACAGTGGTGCATTTAGATGAGCAAGAAGCAAATCCTACCTCCCAATACCTTTCCTGGGCTTTTGTTTCCTGCCATTCTGACGACTTACAGGGGATCAAGTCACAGAGTGAGGAAGAGGCAGAAGCATAAAGCCCCTGCTCCAAGACTGGAAGGGGATATCAGACTGCAGGCTCAAAGAAGAGGGTTTCCTTAAAGACCTGGAGTGAGGATGACACCCCCAGTGGGAGTGGCTGCTTAGTGAGTGGCCAGGCCCACCTTTCAGATGCCCCTTCCAGTAACACCTGGCTTAGTCTAACACCTTTCTAAATAACCAACCCACTGCATCCATTTCTTCCTCTCTGTGAATTGTGCTATTTTTAAAAATACTCAAACTACGTCCACCATTGGCAAAGGCTTAGAAATTTCCTTTGTTAAACAGATGTGTTTGCACAAGCCATCTTTTGTCCATGGATCTGACCTGCCTGCTGATTGTCACTTGTTGATAATATCACTTTCTAAGGACAATAATATTTCCTTGTACAAATGGAATATGTCATCTGCTGAACTGTTCATCCGGCGAGGACAGAAGTTGCACAAAACAACACATATTTATAAGCTTCAGCCCCGTGGAAGGTACAGAAATATTAAGAGGCATGGTTTTGCCTCCCGTGTCTTTACCATCTTGAGAAACTTATTAAGAAACAACACAGGGACTTCCCTGCTGGTCCAGTGGCTAAGACTCCACGATCCCAATGCAGAGGGCCTGGGTTCAATCGCTGGTCAAGGAACTAGATCCCACATGCCACAACTAAGACTTGGCACAGCCAAATAAATAAATAAATATTTAAAACAGAAGAAGAAGAAATAACACAGCCTGCAGGAAAGTAGTAGATACAAATGGTATTGACTTTAGGTACCATAGGGGTTCAGAGGAGGGGCATTTGGTGATGCCCAGGAGTGAGCTGGTAGAATTCAGTGGGTACGGTAACCACTGTGAACCAGGCTGTGTGCCAGGTGTGCAGCTTTGATCTCATTAGAATCACAAGAGCCCTGAGGAGAGTCCCAGCAACCCCCTTTTATAGGTGGGCAACCAACACCTCATGGAAAATGAAGCTAGACTGTGTAGCCAGGTCTTGATGACTCCAGAGAGACTCTGGGAAAGGACAGTCAGGAGGTGGGTAATTAGAGCCTGGACTTGGGTGGAGACAGAAAGAATGGAGAAGATAAAGGTGACAGAAGACTCTTTAGAGGGCTGCCGACATGATCAGATGCCCAGAGGAGGAGGAAAGATTGACTTGAAGATGCTTGGACTTTTGAGATTCATGTAGCGCCTTATGGTGCTCAGCACACAAGGCATTTCTATCAGTCTCATTGATTTCCTCGGTCAGATTAGCCCCAAATATCCAACTATGACTCTAGTTTAGGACACCCAATACCTAGAATAGCCATTCTCAAAATGTGACCAGGCAGAATGGCCATCATTAAAAAACTACAAATAACAAATGCTGGAGAGGGTGTGGAGAAAAGCAAATGCTCTTTCACTGTTGGTAGAAATGTAAATTGGTGCAGCCACTATGGAAAAAAAAAAAAAAATCACTGCAGACGGTGACTGCTGCCATGAAATTAAAAGATGCTTGCTCCTTGGAAGAAAAGATATGACAAACCTAGATAGTATATTAAAAAGCAGAGACATTACTTTGCTGACAAAGGTCCATACAGTCAAAGCTATGGTTTTCCTGGTAGTCATGTATTGGTGTGTGAGTTGGACTATAAAGAAGGCTGAGTGCCAAAGAATTGATGCTTTTGAACTGTGGTGTTGGAGAAGATTCTTGAGAGTCCCTTGGACTGAAAGGAGATCAAACCAGTCAATCCTAAAAGAAATCAAGCCTGACTGTTCGTTGGAAGGACTGATGCTGAAGCTCCAACACTTGGGCCACCTGATGTGAAGAGCCAACTCATTGGAAAAGACCCTGATGCTGGAAACGGTTGAAGGCAGGAGGAGAACGGGGCAACAGAAGATGAGATGGTTGGATGGCATCACTGTCCCAGAGGACATGAGTTTGAGAAAGCTCTGGGAGATTGTTAAGGACAGGGAAGCCAGGCATGCTGCAGTCAATGGGGTCACAAAGAGTCAGACACGACTGAGGGACTGAACAACTGTGGAAAACAGTATGCTCATTACTCAAAAAACTAAATATAAATTTATATGATCCAGCAATCCCTCTTGGGCATATATCTGGACAAAACTCATTTAGAAAGATACAGGCATCCCTATGTTCATTTCAGCACTATTCACCACAGCCAAGACATGGAAACCACCCATACGTCCATCGACAGATGAATGGACGAAGATGTGTTACACACACACACAATGGATTATTATTCAGCCTTAAAGAAGAATGGAATGATGTCATTTGCAGAAACATGGATGGACCTAGAGATTATCATACTAAGTGAAGTAAGTCAGACAGAAAAAGATAACATCATATGATATCACTTATACATGAAAACCAAAACATGACACAAATGAACTTATCTATGAAACAGAAACAGACTCACTGAGAGAACAGACTTGTGCTTGCCAACGGGAAGGGAGGGGCGGATTGCGAGTCTGGGATTAGCAGATGCAAACTGTTAAACACAGAACGATAAACAAAGTCTTACTATATAGCACAGGGAACTATGTTCAATATCCTGTGACCAGCCATAATGGAAAAGAATATGAAAAGGAATGTCTATACATGTATATCTGAATCACTTGGCTGTATAGCAGAAATTAGCCCAATATTGTAAGTCAGCTATACTTTAGTAATATGAATTTTAAAAAAAATGTAACCAGGGATCCCTGAGTCTCTAAGACCCTTTCAGACAGTCCTTAAGTTCAAAATTATTTTCAGAGTAATACTAAGACATGACTTTCCTTTTCCACTCTCGTTCTCTCTCAAGCATAGAGTGAGTGGAGTTTCTGGAGGCTGCACGGAATGTGACAGAGCTATGGGCTGAACACAGAGGCAGAGCTGAGACTTCAGCTGTCATCTATTAAGGCAGGATCAAAACAACACCATTCTTGATACTATATCTTCTTGCTTTGGAAAATATAGCTATGGTCAAATGCAATAGCTTTACTATTCTTATATAAATTTTTTAAATAACATTTAAAAATTTTTTTCACTTTTAACTTCTAAAACGTAAGTATTCATAGATATACAAACAAAAGCTCCTTGAGATTTTGGGATTGTTAAGATTATAAATGAGTCTTGAGAACAAAATGTTGGAGAACCACTAATCGAAAAAAAACAATGGTAAAGACACACTCAAAATGTATTTGTGATTAATTCTATGTCCATTGCTTCATTTGCTATTATTTTCTTCCATTCTGAAGGCTGTCTTTTCACCTTACTTATAGTTTCCTTTGTTGTGCAGAAGCTTTTAATTTTAATTAGGTCCCATTTGTTTATTTGTGCTTTTATTTCCAATATTTTGGGAGGTGGGTCATAGAGGATCCTGCTGTGGTTTACGTCGGAGATTGTTTTGCCTATATTTTCCTCTAGGAGTTTTATAGTTTCTGGTCTTACATTTAGATCTTTAATCCATTTTGAGTTTATTTTTGTGTATGGTGTTAGAAAGCATTCTAGTTTCATTCTTTTAGAAGTGATTGACCAGTTTTCCCAGCATCACTTGGACAAAGAATTAATCTCAAAATTATACAAGCAACTCCTGCAGCTCAATTCCAGAAAAATAAACAACACAATCAAAAAGTGGGCCAAAGAACTAAACAGACATTTCTCCAAAGAAGACATACAGATGGCTAACAAACACATGAAAAGATGCTCAACATCACTCATTATCAGAGAAATGCAAATCAAAACCACGAGGTACCATTTCACGCCAGTCAGAAAGGCTGCTATCCAAAAGACTACAAACAATAAATGCTGGAGAGGATGTGGAGAAAAGGGAACCCTCTTACACTGTTGGTGGGAAAGCAAACTAGTACAGCCACTATGGAGAACAGTGTGGAGATTCCTCAAAAAACTGGAAATAGAACTGCCATATGACCCAGCAATCCTACTGCTGGGCATACACACTGAGGAAACCAGACTTGAAAGAGACACATGTACCCCAATATTCATCGCAGCACTGTTTATAATAGCCAGGACATGGAAGCAGCCTAGATGCCCATCAGCAGACGAATGGATAAGGAAGCTGTGGTACATATACACAATGGAATATTACTCAGCCATTAAAAAGAATACATTCGAATCAGTTGTAATGAGGTGGATGAAACTGGAGCCTATTATACCAAGTGAAGTATGCCAGAAAGAAAAACACCAATACAGTATACTAATGCATGTATATAGAATTTAGTAAATCGGTAAAGATAACCCTGTATGAGAGACAGCAAAAGAGACACAGATGTATATGACAGTATTATGGACTCTGCGGGAGAGGGCGAGGGTGGGATGATATGGGAGAATGGCATCGAAGCATGTAAATTATCATATGCGAAACGAATCGCCAGTCCAGGTTTGATGCATGATACAGGGTGCTTGGGGCTGGTGCACCGGGATGACCCGGAGGGATGGGATGGGGAGGGAGGTGGGAAGGGGGTTCTGGAAGGGGAACACATGTACACCCATGGCAGATTCATGTCAATGTATGGCAAAACCAATACAATATTGTAAAGTTAAAAAATAGATAAATAAACTAATTTAAAATTAAAAAAACCTAAAAAAAAAAAATGTATTTGTGTTTAACCACCACTAATTGGTGGGCCAGGCACTGCACTAGGCATTGTATATTTGAAATCTCATCAGATCACTGCAGTAACACTTCAAGGTAAGAACCTGTCCCCTTTTTGCAGCTAAGGAAAAGGAAACACAGAGAGGTTGAGCAGCTTGCCCAAGGTCATACAGCTATTAGGAGAGCAGAATAGGATTCAAGCTCATGCCTATCTAACGCTAAGGCCAGGCTGTTAACCACCATCCTCCTATGAAAAAAATCAATCCTGCATGAAGTGAAAGTTGCTCAGTTGTGTCCAACTCTTTGTGACCCCATGGACTATACAGTTCACGGAATTCTCCAGGTCAGAATACTGGAGTGGGTAGGACTGATTTTTTTTAATCCTGCAGTGGCATACATACTAAAGTCAGATTTTTTAAAAGCCGAACCCATAACAGTGGAAGTAGAGAAGATCCACTGTGAACAAAGAAGCTTAGGATAAAGCGGTAGTAATTAGTATAATTCTTTAACCCTTAATACTTGTTGCCTGCCAGGCACTGTCTTATGCCCAGAGAGTGTTACTGTTAGTTGTGTTAGTCGCTCGGTTGTGTCCGAATCTTTGCCACCCCAAGGATTGCAGCACACCAGGCTCCTCCGTCCGTGGGATTTCCAAGGCAAGAATACTGGAGTGGGTTGCCATTCCCTTCTCCAGGGGATCTTCCTGACCCAGGGATCGAACCTGCGTCTCCTGCATTGGGAGGCGGATTCTTTACCATCTCAGCCACAAGGAAAGCTCCCTAAATTCAGCAGTAAACAAGCCAAGACCTTGTTCTTTCCTTTTAAGGAGCATACAGAGGGGAGGACAGGCCTTAAACAGATAATTACACAGACATAAAGCCGTTCAAAAAGAGCAACGTCTGGATGGGACTGGAGTTTGCTCAGCACAGTCCCCACCAGTGTACCAAGAGAGCTGGGAGGACAGAGCTCACATGGCACAAACCATCCCTGCGCTCCCGTCAGACCCGAGCCGGGGCTGATCACACAGTGAGCCTGAGCAGAAATGCGTTTCAAAGCTCCTTGATGATTTTTCAGCCACAGCCATCCCTGGACTACAGCCTCCAGATCAGCCAAGCTTCCTGTTTGCTCTGAAAGGACAAATATGTTTTGTGAAGCCTGGTGGGCTTGGAAAGGCCGGGGGAGGTGTGAAGCACGTGGGCATGTTTGCTCTGAAGAGAGAATTTCTGGAACAAGGCTCCAGGCAGAAGCAGGAATGATGCCCAGGCTGGTGGGTGGCACTGAGGTGGGTTGCTGCAGTTAGCTGCACTCATCACCGTGCTGTGCAAACACGGGGCCGAGGTCACGATGGGGCGAGGAGAGGGTGTGAACGGCGCACAAAAACGGCCTCTCCGCGGGGCTGACAGAAGGGCCACGGTCATTGTCACAGACGTTGATTAAAGGAACAACAGAGTTCCCTCACTGAAGGGCTTTTTCTTTTCAAACCACAGATGGTTCTTTGTTCTCCATTATTCCCACCCTCCTCCTCAACCTAGCCAGACAGAAAGAGACCAGCTTCATACCCTGTTCAGTCACGCACCGCTCACTCTACCTGAGTAAAAATAAAACCCGCGCACCGCCTCCCAGGCCTTCAGGAGGGAAGCTGCATTTAACAGCACATTCTCCATTAACGTCCTGATCTAACTGGGAAGCGACGTGCTAGCGGCTCCCAGATTGCTATCTCTGGGCCAAACCTCTCTCCACAGACCCAGCCCCAGCCCCACAAGTCAGCGTTCTACTCACATCTCTTGGATAACTCAGACTCCACGTATCCGGACCCAAGCTCACAATCCACCCCTAAAAAGGGCTCCCACTCCCATGTCCACACCCGGCCCACCTCCATCGACCCAGTCAACCACTGGTCTCACAACCAGATCCCCCAACCCTTTCACAGCGGACAATCCGTTTACCAACCCAGGAACTGAACCAGGGTCTCCTGCATTGCAGGCAGATTCTTTACCAACTGAGCACCAGGGAAACCCCTGTTATTTCCATCATGAACATCTCTCCAGGCTCTTCCCACTTCTCCCCATGTCCACTGCCACCGACAGAGCCCACCAGCCTCTCACCCAGAACTGCACTCCCCACCCTTCAGGACTCTGCCTATTCTACCCCAGTCTCTAGTTCAACCTCCAATTGGCAGAGCGGAGTCAGGTCGAGTGACTATGTTTGGGATGGTTGGAAGAGGAAAAAAGCAAGAAGTGGGGGTCAAATCAGGAGGCTCTTGAGGTACTCCTATGATGGGGCCAGGATCAGGGTGCAGAGTGGGTGGACCCAACTTCTTACAGAGGTGACTTGATAGGCTTCCCAGGGAGGAGATGACCCAGGAAGGGAGGGGAAAGACCAGGAGTAGAGGTGAGGGCTTGGAAGCTGGGAGTACCGCTGCTATTAGGAAGCTGAAAAAGTCAGAAGGAATAGTGGCTTTCAGGTTGCAAATTCAGGTCAACCCTGTGGACCCTGAGATGGTGGAGAACAGCTTCACATAGTGCCCATTGCCCCGTGTATGTGTTTTATGTCAGGGGCTACAGTCACTTGGATGATGAGCCACTTGGGGCCAGGACCCCATCTCCTAAGACTTGGCATCCCTAACCCCTGTACATCACTTCTTTTCAAAATGTTGAGTTGGCCAAAAAGTTAGTCTGGGTTTTTCTGTACGACAGTAACAAAAGCCAGAACGAACTTTTTGGCCAACCCAATAAGAAACTAAGGGGCCTCTCCCTGCTGATTCTGCAGTTTCATACACAACATCACTGCCGCCCAGGCTGGACCCACGTTCCCTCAAACTGGCATTCTTTGGCTGTGAGTGATATGCTGGTTGTTCTGCTTAAATGTCTTCTAAGCCCACTAAATGGGCTTCCCCAGACAGGCAGGACCCCTGACTCTGCCCCTTCTGGCTGCTTAAAGGCTAGTGTTCATCCAGATGGATAGACAAGTGCCCATCCCCCATCCAAATTATATGGAACCTTCTTCAACACCCACATCAACACTACACGTGCACAACTCAACCAACCCTGCTTCTCCAGTGACGACAATACCAAACCTCTGAAAAGCTCCTTTCCATTAACTCAGCCCTCTCCCAGGCCCGCTCTTGTAGCTGCAGAAGGCATTTCTTCCTCAAAGTCATTTCTCAGTTTCTAAGCTCCTGTAGCCCTTTTTCTCCAGAGACCTTTTCATGGCATTTATCGCATCCACTTGAGAATGATTTGCTGACCACTGGATGATGGGTTTCTTGAGGGCTGCCTCTGAGAGCGATTCATCACCAGGATCCCTACAGCCTGACCCAGCCCTGGAATGCAGGACTCCACACACATGTGATCAACGAAGAAATGAGGACAACACAGCCCATACAGACCACTCTGTGTGGACTTTAAAACCTGAGTGAGGGACTTCCCTGGTGGTCCAGTGGTTAAGAATCTGCCTTCCAATGAGGGGACGCAGATCGATTCCTAGTCTGGGGCTTCCCAGGTGGCACCAGTGGTAAAGAACCCACCTGCCAATGCAGGAGACCTAAGAGATGTGGGTTCTATCCCTGGGTCAGGGAAGATCCTCTGAAGGACACGACAATCCACTCCAGTATTGTTGCCTGGAGAATCCAATGGGCAGAGGAGCCTGGTGGGCTATAGTCCATAGGGTCACAAAGAGTCAGACAGGACTAAAGCAACTTAGCATGCACCCGCAGAGGCAACTAAGATCCCACATGCCGCTGGGCAACTGAACTCAAGTGCTGTGACAAAGATCCTGTGTGCTGCAACTAAGACTTGATCCAGCCAAAAATAAATAAGTATTTTTTTTAAATAATAAAATAAAACCTGAGTAATGGCAGTGTGGAGACAATGCCACCAGATAAAGACAAATGATAGTATTTTGCAAATAGAGACAGTTGGAAGAAGCACATCACAGAGCGATGAGTCATGTTCATGTCGCCCCTGCTGATGACACTGGCAGCTGGGTGGATGCTCGGAGCAGGAGCCAAGTGCTCAGAGCCAGGGTCCTCTCCCCGCACCCCACCCCACCCCAGTCCGCAGAGAAGAGTGCTAATCTGACTTCCCATGCATGGGGGTGAAACCATCTCCAAGACAAACATCAATGAGCACATGGCTGCTGCAACGGAGTCTCAGCAGCATGGACGCCATAGGGACAGACCTAAGCGGCTCTTCCCACCCACTGTGGGTTCCCAGGTCTTGGAGCGCTGCGAAGGTAGCCAGGCTGAACAGGAGCCGCAGTAATGCACAGGTTGCTTCTCCTGACACTTGGAGAGACCATCCTGAATCAGACCCAACCTTTCTGTTCCTAGGGACTTCAAGGAAGCCAGCTTGGGGCTTCACGCCTGAGGTGGGGTAGGCGGAGGGCACGTGAGTTTTAGGAAGACTGCATCCATGGTGCTTCTCTCCACGTCAGCAGCAGTCAGCCGCTCATCGGATAAAGGAGACCAGGGAGCAGGAGTCTTATTTCACAACTAATGAAGGGTCAAGAGCCCTGGCTGGTTTCAGAAGCAGGGATCTGGACGCTGCTGGGACAGGGTCCCAGATGAGAGGCTGAGAGCCCAGCAGGGTCTCGGACTTCACAGGCAACTACCCCAGTGCCACCTTCAGCTCAGAGCAAAGCATGGGCCCAAAGTCTGGCTGACAGGAAAAGAATCTCTCCTTCACAACCCAGCAAAGCTGCTGGAAACACTTCTGCGGCTCAGAACTAAAGGGTCAGAGAGCAGTGGGAAAGAAAGGCAGAGAGCCAGCAGGAAGGAATGCGGTGCTTGGAGACGGGCAGGTTCTGAGTGTGGTCACTCCCATAGGTGGGAGGAGGAGGGGCCTGAGGTGCGTGAGCAATACAAGCATGGGGGAGCCTGGATCCCGGGGCCTGCAGCCTTGCAACAAAGTCCTAGGGCCCCATATGAGAAAATCAGAAGAACAAACACCTCCCGATCCATCCCACCCACCTCCTTCCCCCCTTGGCTTTCCTTCGTTTGTTCTCTATGTCTGTATCTCTCTTTCTGCTTATACATCGCTAGGTATAAGACAGATAACTAATGAGAACCTGCTGTAGAGCACATGGCACTCTACTCAGCGCTCTCTGGCCACCTAAATGGGAAGGAAATCCCGAACAGAGTAGATACACGTATACGTGTGTCTGATTCACTATGCTATACAACAAAAACTAACATGACATTGGAAAGCAACTATACTCCAATGAAAAAAAACAACAAACATCTCAGACCTCCCAACCTCCGGCATCCAGAGGACAGAGGGGCACCTTCCCTTTCCCAGCTACCACCTCTTAGCTGGAGCTGAGGGCTGGTGACCCCACGGGGGCTGGGCACCTTCCAAGGTGCACAGGTGAGTGGCCCAGATGTGTGTGGGGCCCTGGGGGAGACCGTGATGAACGGGGCCTGAGGAAACTCCAACTGTGAGCACAGGAACTGGCAAGGGGAGGGTGCAGGGGGGAGAGGGCGCCCGCCCCACTCGCGGGCCCCTCCCCAGGAGCGGACAAAGATCCACCCATGGTGCTGGGCTGGGGAGTGAGTCTTAGGAACTGACCAACCGTTCCTTTAGTCAAATAATCCCATAAAGTCAGAGCATTTCTTCAATTTTGCCCAGAGAAGCTCAAGCAAAGGGCACTGCTGGAGAAAGAACAAATAAACATGCCGCTGTGCTGTTGACGGCGGTGTCTCTCCAACCCCCGGGCGACCCCCGGGCCCTCGCACACGGTGGCCTGTGGGAGGGGGACCGAGAGGGAAGTCCTGGCTTCGGGAGCATGCTCATCCACCCTTGCTGCCGGCCGGCTGCCGGCTGTTCCCCACTGTCACTGCCCAGCCACCCACAGACCCTCCATATGGCTGAAGAAACTGCCAGTGAAGGGAAAGTCGCTCAGTCATGTCCAACTCTTTGCAACCCCACGGACTATACAGTCCATGGAATTCTCCAGGCCAGAATACTCGAGTCGGTAGCTGTTCCCTTCTCCACGAGATCTTCCCAACCCAGGGATCAAACCCAGGTCTCCCGCATTGCAGGTGGATTCTTTACCAGCTGAGCCACCAGGAAGAGACTTCTGGGCACTGTGAAAACGTCCTTCTACCTGCCTGGCTGGGAAGGAAGCCCACGGAAAGCAGAAGCGCAGCAGCACACTCTATCCTCACTCAGCCCCAGACAGGACAATGCCAAGAGCTGTCCAGCTATTTTCTTAATATTTTTGGAAACTCTCTACTTCCCCTCATCCTCAACACCACTGCCTAAGCCTAGATCATCCACATTTCTCCACTGAAATAGTACAAAAACACCCTGTTGCTTCTGCCTAGATCTAGTACTGTTGTCCTCCAATCAATTCTCTGATGGTAAGATTGCCAGCTGAGTATCTTTGGATAGTCCCTCCTGCCCTCAGCCCAAAGTGCAAACTCTTTAGCACTTAAAGCCCTTTCTATTGACCTCTACTTTCTGCTGGAGCCTTGGTATTTGCTAGTTGAGTTCTTTCCCACTACATTTCAGCTATGTGAACTCACTTCATTCTCTGAAAATGCTCTCTCTTCTTTGGACTGCCCTCCATCACCTCCCATCACTTCTTTTTTTCACCTAGCTAAGTCAGGTTGGCCTGTAGGTCACAGTAAATACATTGCTCCTCGAGCCCTAAGACTGGCTTAGGTAATCTCTACCCATACTTTCCCTTAAAACGCCAATCATAGGACTTCTCACCTGCATTTAAATTGTCTGTTCCCCCTTCAACTGTCACAGCTTTGCAATTTTATTTATTTATTCTCAGCTTCTAGCTATCTTTTGATTAAGCAATCAAATGAATGAAATATTCTCATCAAGCAGAGGCAGTAAATGGGCAGTCTCCCTGAGAGGATGTAGCAAAGGCTGATGGCACCACAGGACCATGTCAAGCCTCCAGAAGTACAACTTAGGCAAAAGGAATTGTCTTTACTTGAATAGCTCAGCAATATTCCCACCATCCACCCTAAGCATGGAGGGTGGATGTACTAAGTATTTCATTACATCAGCAAATAGCAAAAAAACTGTCATTGATATGTAGGCTGAGAGTGAAAAAAGGTCTGTTTGGTACCTGGAAATACCTATGATGTGTCTTTGCACACAGTAGGCTTTCAATACAAGTTTAGAAACAATGTAATGCCATAACCAAGAGATTAAGCCTCTGTTTACCTCCTGTTTAGAGGAACATACATAAGTCAACCCTTGAGGTTTTTCCCACTGAAGACCTTTCTGGGAAGTTCTGGATCAAAGTGACAGAGCAGATCTCAAATTCACCCCAAGTATTTGCTTCTCTCAGGAAAGGAGAGATGGAATGATTTTTCCTGTCTCCAGGTGGTGAATGAATCAGAGAGGCATAGATAAGCAGAACTCCTTGGGGGCAGACAGAGAAGTGGCCCCACCACAAACACGGCTCTCTTCTCATCTGCACCCCTAAGAGGGAGACAGCTGAGCCAAGATGCCCAGCCTGAGGACAGCGAGCTGTGGTCAGCTTGGAGATGCCTGTAGCACCCCAGCACATCTCCTGTTCTGTGATCTCTTTCCATGCCTGGAAACACACACCCATAAACCCAACTCACAGCCTCTAAGGAACCCGGGAATGCTAGCAGGCAATGGCAAAGCAATGCCAAGTACTTTTCTCACTAATATGCATAATTAAGGTCATTAAGTTATGAATGTGAGAACATTCGACTGGAGGTTATTTAAATAATGAGATAACTGCTCTGCAAGAAGCCTGATTAAAAAGGCGAGAGGTGCAGCTGAGTAAGCCCTGCAAGGTGGTGACCTCACAGAAGCCTCCAGGCGGGGCAGAAGGAGAGCATCCTTCTCAGGCTCTGTCCCTGCTGGCCCCACGACCCTCTCCCCGGGCCTCCTGTCTCTCCATCCCCACCATTCATGGCCTCCATCTCTACTGAATGTGTAGCCAGGGAGGGAGGGAGGGTTGATAAACTCAGACGAAGGTTTCTCCCCAAGGAGAAACTCTCTTTGGGGGCACTGTTATATATCTCAAAAGCCAATGGTATGAATAAGTGAATGATGCCTGCCGTTTCATAACAAGAGGAGAAGGCTGTGGAGTCGGGCTGCCTAGGGACAGGCCACCTGCTCATACTTCATGGGTGCCGTATTTCTTTTTGAAAGAGAGCGTGAGGTCAGACAACTTGTTGCTCAGCGATCAGTAACTCCAGCCCTATTATTTCATTCATCACTCTGTGTCTGGCCCGCTCTCAGGTTTTCCCAGACATACCATCTAAGTCTCACAACCACCCTGCCAAGGAGACAGCCTCATCTCCATTTTTCAGATGAGGAAACTGTAGCTCAGAAGATAATCCTTGCTCAGAAGTTCCCAAGGTCACAGGGAGAGTGAGCAGCTAAGGGAAAGTGAAAAGAAAAGCACATCTCTCTTGCCTGTTTTCACCAGAGGGTCTCCATCTCTCTGCCCTCCCTTACAGCTCCCCACATCTTCAGCCCCTTAAGGAGGCAGAAACAGGAGGAAAGAGTCAGTTCAGAGGGAAGAAAGAGCCAAGCCCTGAAAGCTGCCTATACCCTGGGTTCTGGCACAGGGTGGATCTGAGTACCTGCAGTTGGAGTCTATGAAATCGACCTCCGTCACCTGCTAGTTGATTTGAAGGAAACAACTTACCACTTTTTTATGTCTCTATCTTCATTTCTGTAAAATGGGAATGATGATGATAGTCCCATCTCAGAGTGCTGCTGCTAAGTCGCTTCAGTTGTGTCCGACTCTGTGCGACCCCATAGATGGCAGCCCACCAGGCTCCGCCGTCCCTGGGATTCTCCAGGCAAGAACACTGGAGTGGGTTGCCATTTCCTTCTCCAGTGCATGAAAGTGAAAAGTGAAAGTGAAGCCGCTCAGTTGTGTCCGACTCTTCGCGACCCCGTGGACTGCAGCCTACCAGGCTCCTCTGTCCACGGGATTTTCCAGGCAAGAGTACTGGAGTGGGGTGCCATTGCCTTCTCTGTCTCAGAGTGCTGTAAGGTTTAAATGAGCCATTAGGAGTCCCTGGTGTTTAGTAAGTGTTCAATAAAGCTTAGCTCTTCATAGCATCGTCAACAATGTCATTATTCTGACTGATCCAGACATAGAAAAACAAGACATACTGGTACTGCTGAGCTTCCAGACACGGAGCACCAGAGCACTGTGGCTGATCCTCCTCCCTTAGATTGGCCACGGCGCAAGTGGCCAGTGCAGACATCTCCCCAAAGCAGAGAACTGGTCCTCCTCTGGGGTTAAGCGGCCTTCAGCTCCTGACACGCAGCTCTGAGGCCAGTGAACTCAGACTACTGCTAGCAACGAGTTTCGAGCAAGAGAACTCTTTGTGAGACTCATGCCTTTCATTTCAGTGAAGAGCTGAGATAAAAAAGGTGGGACTGGCCCAGCTGCTGCTTGCTCTCAGTGGGGTTCCCAAAGGGGCAGCTGTGGGATGCTGAGGGGACACCTCGTAAGACTTGGATGTAAGCTCAGTAGCTATGTCATGTGAGAAAGTCAGTCAGTCTATCTGAGCCTCATTTAAGCTCTGTTAGTATGAGCATTAGTGGCATAATGCATACGATACACTGTTAGCCACAAAGCAGCATCCGATGTGGGAGATGGGGCCTGATGTATATACACTACCATGTGCAGAACAGACAGCTGGTGGAAACTGCGGCATAACTCAGGGAGCTCAGCTTGGTGCCCTGTGATGACCTAAGGAGTAGGACAGGGGGTAGGGTGGGAGGGAGGCCCAAAGGGGAGGAGATATATGTATACATATAGCTGATTCACTTTCTTTTACAGCAGAAACTAACATTGTAAGGCAATTATATTCCAATAAAAAAATAGGGGGGAAAAAAGTGTGGGAAACTAGAATTCGTTTTCATTCTCCCTGAATCTAACCCATTAATTCCAGAGTAAGTATGTACTTCTCTCCAGTCAGGCCTGACCTGCACACTCCTCTGTTTCTCTGTCTCAGCTGGTTTCAGGGTCTCGAGGAAGCAGCTAGCTGAAGGGGCAACATGGGCGACAGATGCACAGTCAGGTCTGATCTCCCAGAGACTGAAGTCCCTCCCGGGTGCTATTTTCAGCTGGGCTGGCTGTGGAAAGGTCAGCCTGTGACCCCTTCCCTGCCCCAAGCTTCGTGCTCAGCTTCTAAGCCTGGAGATTAGAAACAGCCAAGTCTCCAGGGTTGAGCTGACTGTGAGCATCAGGTTTGTGACTGAACACGGGATAAGCAGCAGCTCTAGGCTGCCAGAGCATCATCGTAGATGTGGTGTCAGGGGAGCGGATGACAAGACGCTGCCAGGTCAGGTAGCCCCTGCTCAACACCATGTACACCCATCCCAGGCTCGGCTAACACTCGGGAGCCTCCCCTGGAGAGCAGTGCTGACTGTCACTCCACCCAGGGACCATCTCGGCTCCAGCTCGCAGTAGTACCCCAGAAAAGTTAAGAGATTTTCATAACCATTTCCCACATCTCCTTCTGTTCATGGGAATAAGAAGCATTCAGTGGGTGAAATTCACACAACAGTGTTTCCCAAGTACCCTATCCATAATAAAGTTGTGATTTTATGAGCTACATGGCTTGCTATTAATTCAGCACTTTTGGCACATCCGCTCTGATTCCAGCAGATTCAGGAACCTTCCCTGTAAGTTTCTGAAGTGGTGGAAGGAGGGAGTTATTTCCAGAGTGTGTACTGCTATTACATGATAGAATGTGAAGGAATGATTCAATGGGTCAGAACACCCTCAAATTGATGACATGTTGATCAAATGCATGCATGACTTGAGGCAAAGGAGGTAATAACTATAATAACCATAACCTACCAATGAGTAGATTAAAGATCACCATCCTTAAATATGGCAAAAGTGCAAGCAGCAAAGAAAAAAAAATCAGAAACACTGGATTTCATCAAAATGAAAAACTTTGTGCAAAGGACACCATCAAGAAAGCACAAAGGCAACCCACAGAGCGGAAGGAAATATTTGCAAATCACATATCTGACAATCAAATGACCAAAAATAAATCTAAAAGTGTAATTTGGTCAAAACTGTATCCTGCAGATGAAAGCATAAACGTTGACATTTATGTGTAAGGCCACAGGAGCTGTCCAGGTGAGAGGGGAGCAGGGGCACGCAGTGCTTTCCAGGGTCAAGGTCTCCAAGTAGTCAGGGAACAACTGCCCTCCTTAAATACCAAGAAATTGCACCCCAGTGTCAAAGGGTTTGCCCTACTGCTAGTCATGGAGCAAGGTCCCAAAAGCCAATTGTAAAAGCAAAGAATGGTAGAAATATAGTTTCTCCACATACAGATGCTTGCCAAGCACAAGCTTTGTCTAGGAACTTTAGGATAGGGTGAGATTCTGTGAGAAAGCAGGAGGGAAGAGTACAGGGTACATGGTTTCTTCTAGCCTAAACTAAGAGCACCAAGGTTTAAGAAAAGAAACTGGAATTAAAAAAAAGAAAAAGAATTTAAAAAGCAAGCCAAATGGAAATGCTCTATTACTGGCAACGTGATGTGATCCTGTTCTGCCCTGGTGCCAGCGTGTAGCCCAGGTGGGAGGAGGGCATTTTGCTCACACTAGAGCAAAGTCCAGAGCTTCTGCCTGTCATTGTCGGTGACATGGACTGAGTAGCATCGGCGCTTTGGCAGAGAAGATCCACAGCTCAGCAGGGTGGGAGTCCCAACCGGGGAGCCACATGGTAAGTGACAGCAGGGACCACGGAAGGAAAATGGATACTACCGGGTGGAAGCAGAGGGCATCTACAGTCACTCAGAGTGATCACGCGACATCATTCACACCTCTTACACCACAAGCTAGGTTCTAATGATTTGCTGAAAAGTGAGAGAAAAAGGACTCATTGTTTTGTTCCTACTGCTATGACTTTTTCCCATGATTATATCCCCAGATGGGTACAGCCGAGGAAAACGGGGAGACACATCTGGTTAAGTGTCAGATCATGGATCTGGATCCCAAAAGCCAACTGGAAGAGTAAAAGATGATAGAAACACAGTTCACAGTAGAACCTCTGGAATAACTGATGACTTCTGGCTGGGGCCAGTGAACCTTAATTAACAGCACAGTGCAGCAGGCAAAAACACAAACTTGAATTAAGAGCAGGCTAAAGAGATGTATAGATGTGGTGGAGAGTGATGGAAAGTGCTCAAACCTTGGAGAATTGGGGGTTTGGGAGATGTAAGTCTTTTTCTTGCGCTGCCACTGATTCGTTGAGCGCCTCCTCTCTGTGCCTTTTAAACTGCCAATGATGTTGTTGGAGGACAGTCTCTAAGACCCCTTCTAGTTCTGATGCTCTTTCAATCTATAAATGTAGTTTCACACGAGGAAAGCAATGGTCCCAGTCGGTTCTGTTCTAGTCAAACTACAGGCAGACAACTGAGTTTAGTCCTGGGCCCCTCATAAGAGAGACACACACAAAAAATCATTATTATCTAAAGAAAGTTCTCAAAACCACAAAGAAGTTGGTTTTATCCACCTAAAAGAGGTGATGCTAAAAGAGGTGACGCCTCAAGGAAGACATAGTATTTCTTAAACATGTGAAGAATTGTTGTATAAAAGAAAAGTTACATTTCTCCGGCAAAGTCCCAGGAGTCCAGTCGAGAACAAGGGGGTGAAATCCACGGGGAGGGAATTTCAGCTTTGCATAGAGGGAAATTCTCACCCTTGAGCTTATTTGGAAGCGGAATGGCCCCATCCTGGGGACATTCAAACTTTAGGCAAGAGATTCAAGGATCTACCTGCAGATGACCTTGATGACATCTGAGTCTTGATCAATTCCAGAATTCTGTAAGTACCCACAAGGGAACTGGAGATTTGGTTAATCATCACAGGAAAAGGATGACTGGTTATCCATGTGTCCTCACCATTTCTAAAGGCTTGGCATGCAACAGGGGGTTCACGAATATCTGTGGCAGGGAGGGAGGGAGCAAAGATCCAAGGCCCAGATCACACATTCCACTGTGTGCTCAGAAAGGCCTTTGCTCAGAACTCTGCCTCCGTCTACTTGTGAAGGCACTGGATTCCAACCAAGGTCTCCAGTGTCTGCCTGTGAGTGCCGCTCAGTGTAATTAGACACCTGAGTCTCTCAGAAGGGATGGAATCAAAAAGAAAAAAAAAAAACAAGCAGGGAACAACCTGCGGCTGGTGCCTCTTCTTTGCCTTCCTGCTTGCTTCGTGGGGAGGCTGGGCCTGACAGGTAGTCCCACAGCCCCGGAGCCCCTCTCGCTTCGTGCTGTCTCTGCAGAGCTGTGGTCAGCCTGCTGTTCTGTTAAGCTGTGAGTTTGTGCCTCGCTTTGCAGGCAACCCTTTAAAGTTTTTGTCATTCCTTTCTCCAATGAGTGCACTCTGCTTCCCTCATCCCTAACCCTAGGAGCTCTGAGAAGAAGGCCTGGTCCTCAGCTCTGCAGTTATGATCAGGAAGAGGGACCCCTCCCCTGCTCTAGCTTTCCACCCCCATTCCAGCTCAACCCAGCCCCTCTTCCCATCCCCAAGCAGGAATAAAGAGTCCCCTGCTGCAGAGGGGGAGAAGGCAATGGCACCCCACTCCAGTACTCTTGCCTGGAAAATCCCATGGATGGAGGAGCCTGGTAGGCTGCAGTCCATGGGGTCGCTAAGAGTTGGACACGACTGAGCGACTTCACTTTCACTTTTCCCATTCATGCACTGGAGAAGGAAATGGCAACCCACTCCAGTATTCTTGCCTGGAGAATCCCAGGGATGGCGGAGCCTGGTGGGCTGCCGTCTATGGGGTCGCACAGAGTCGGACACGACTGAAGTGACTTAGCAGCAGCTGCAGAGGGTTGGTGCTACATGGAGGGCACAGTGCTTCTGCAGAACTCACCAGCAGCTTTTCAGATTTGATTTTCTCAGCCTCCTGCTTTTTCATTTTGCTGTTCCTACCAAGACCTCTCTCCTTGCCAAGCTTTCTTGAGGCGACAGTGGGTTTTTATCACCACGTAGCTATGATTCAGAGCCAGACCTCTAGCTGACAAGAACTAAAATTATTCTCTCTCACACACGCAGAGGACCACAATGGGGAAAAGTGAAAATGGAAATGTTTTTTAAGTTTGCAAAGTCACTATCAGGTGAGGATTTATGGAGTCGGCCCTGACAGCTCCTGCAGCATCTTCACCAGAAGATTTTTGTCTTGATGTCTAGTTCCACCAAGAAACCCCTGTCAAGCTCTTCCATATGCAAAGCATTGTGCTACCCTATTCCAAGACCACCTTTGCACACAAAACCTCCTCCTCCTCTAAACCCCCCACCAACGCCCACCAATGTCTCTGACTCAACTGCTGAGCAAAGTATGCAGACCAAGGGTGCTGGGAGAATGGCATCACCATCAACCAACTCACCATCTGGGGCTCCAGACTGGGCACCAGGCAGAAACATGCTGAAAGCAAAGACCCTTTACTTTCACTTATACCACTGAAGGTGCATCATCTCCATCTTACAAATGAAAAAACAGGCTCAGGAATCAAGTAACCCGTTCACTGGAGTATTCAGTCAAGGAATCTGGATTCGTACCCATGCTTATCTTTTGGTCCTGTGGATGGCCTCTCTCGTGATTTTAGAAATTAAAATTATGTTCTTGACCTAATGTCATTTGCATGTGCAGCTTGACCAATTCTGATGGCAGTGAAGATTAGCTTTCAGAAGCCATCCTCCTTATCTAGTCTCCTCTCTGGCAGCAGCATTTCAAAAGCAGGCTATCCAGGACTAGGGGACAGTCTTTGGTGGAGACAAGCTGATTAATACTGTGGCTGTAGCACCTTTAGTCTAACAAACTGAGTGACAGAATCCAGAAATCAGTGCTGGTATCCTCCAAGTAAAAAATAAAATCTGTATGCAGGTGACCTCTTTATAAATGACATACTAAAAGACCGAGAGCTGGATGTTCAAACAGTTCAGCAGCTCAGCCGGACGGCTGCTTGTTGCAACGTCTACCTCTTGGCATGCGATGGATTGTTAGAAGTGCTCACTGAGCACTGACTAGCCTCTTGCAGGAAGGAATCTAAGATGTTGACAAGCCAGGAGGCTCATTGTGGCCACTCAGCCCCACTCAGACCAGCACACCTTTTCTTCCTGCCTTTCTTCCTCTCTTTCCACTCTCCTACTTGGCAGGAAGGGACGGTGCTATTTTCCCTGCAGCTTTCTGCTTCACGGCCAGGATCATGGGGTGGCAGTGCAAACTGGTGAACAGACAATGAACCTGGAGTCAGAGACCTAGGTTTCAATTCTGACTCTACCAGTCATATTAAGGTTGACCCAGAGAAATCGAATTGAACTCTCCGAGCTTCAGTTCCCTCACCTGGGAGACCAGGGTAACAATACCTGTGACATAGCCTTGTCAGGAGACTTAAGGGAGAATATGTATAAAGTGTCCTACACAGTGTATGCTACCATCATTATGAGTATAATTCTCATTTCTCCGTCTGAATGCCACACAGATCCTACCCATCATCCACTGGCCAAGCAAAATCTCCTTAATGCCACTCTTACCTCCACTTTACAGAAATGATCACCATCTCCCAGGAGTCTGAAAGCACAGATGGGCTCCACTACTTATTCCACGAACATTCACTGCTTTCCAGCTTCACATGGCTTCTCCTGTTCACATTAATGCTTCCCAAACTAGATTGTAAGCAGACTGAGGAAGGGATGATGCCTTATTTTAACTCCCTTACTGCATTCATTCAACATTGACTGAGACCTCCATGGACCAGTTAATGGCTCACACAACCCCGAACCTAAGGCAACTGGAAGTCTGACTGGGGAGACATCTGCAGAAAAGATGCAACGAGAAAACCCTAGGGAAGAGCCCAACCCAGAGCTCTTCCCAAATAAACAGAGTATTTACCCCCGACCCTCTACTTGATCCCTGACTGGCTGAGGAGCCCTTGAACATGTTCCCATAACAACCTGTCCTTAGTACAGACTCATCTCACTTCACAGCCGTTTCTTATTTACTGATCTGGTCCCCCCAGCAGACCATCAGCCATGAGAGGGCAGAGCTGCATCTCTCATTCAATGCTCCATCCTCAGCACCGATGATATCTGGTACACAGTGAAAGTGAAAGTCGCTCAGTCGTGTCCAGCTCTTTGCAACCCCATGGACTATACACAGTTCATGGAATTCTCCAGGCCACAATACTGGAGTGGGTACCCTTTCCCTTCTCCAGGGGATCTTCACCACCCAGGGACTGAACCCAGGTCTCCCGCATTGCCGGTGGATTCTTTACCAGCTAAGCCACAAGGGAAGCCCAAGAATGCTGGAGTGGGTAGCCTATCCCTTCTCCTGGGGGTCTTCCCAACCCAGGAATCGAACTGGGGTCCCTGCATTGCCGGCGGATTCTTTACCAACTGAGCTATCAGGGAAGCCCTACACCGTCCACAGTAGACACCAAAAATGTCTCTTAAACAAAGGTACTCAAGACTTGATTGATCGAGGTTCCGGGGAATTGGCAGGGAAATCTGATGTTTGTCTTCTCAGGGACCATACTTGTTCATGTATTTTTTAGAAAACGTCTCCCTGGTGAGCTTTCCTCCTGACTAATTTTAAAGAAGGAACATGATCTCCTCTTCTGTGTGATTTCGCTCGAGCTGTCTGTAGTTGTCAGCCTCTCATTTGAGAGCCACAACAAAGGCTGGATAAAAAGCAGCTGAAGAGGTGTGAAACTTGATTAGTCGGGTTCCTAGGCTGAAAATAGAATAGAGGTAAGGCACCCTTCACCCACCCTCACCCTCTTCTCATCAAGCTCTGAGGACATCCCACGAAGGAACCGGCTGCCACAGTCTACTGGCATAACTTGGATCCGGGGCTACCAGCACCAGCCGCTACCATGGTTATCTAGAAGTGCGGGAAAGCACTGAGCTGGGGGTGATGATGCGGGCCTGAGCCAAACCTTGCTTCTAACCAGTTGTGTAACCTTCAACAGGTCACTCCACAATTTCCTTATCACAAAAAAAAAAAAACCCATGGAGAGAATACTACCTGTCCCATGGGGTACTGAGAATCTCAAAGAAGACAATAGTCACAGAAACAAAATAGAAACAAAAGCCTTGACTACAGCAACATGTCCACAGGATAGCTCCCACTTGGATGGAAATATTTGAAAAGAGAAAGAAAAGGATTTTGCAAATGACATCGGCAGCCACAAGGTCAGAGACTATACCCCTCATCCAGTTGGCTTCCCACTGGCAGAGTCTCCTAAGATCTAAGACCTCTGTTGTAAACACTTCTCCCAGTGCGGCAATCCAGCGATGAACAAGGGTCATGTCTTCCCACAACCACATCAGATGTTTTGTCACCATAATTATCATTCAAAATTACAGACAAGGCTTCCAGAAAAGCGGGCTTCCCAGGTGGAGCTAGGGGTAAAGAACCCACCTGCCAGTGCAGGAGATAAAAGAGACATGGGTTCAATCCCCGAGTAGGGAAGAACCCCTGGAGGAGGGCATGGCAACCCACTCCAGTGTTCTTGCCTGGAGAATCCCATGGACAAAGAAGCCTGGCGGACCACAGTCCATAGGATCACAAAGAGTCAGACATGACTGAAGCAACTTTGCACACAGGCACCAGAAAAAGCACCCCCTCTCTGCAATTCTTCCAGAGCCCCTTTCTCTTGACAACTTTTTTTCCCTGCCCTCAACAACATACACCCTGAAGAGAACATTTTCCCCCACTGACATCCCAAAATAAATCAGCAATGGAAGCAACAAAATGAAACTTTGATGTTGGATACAACTTGGTTCAAAACCCAGTTACGCGACCTCTTAAACTGCGACCTCAGATAACTTAATACTTTGTGTTTCTGAACCTCGGTTTTCTTATCTACAAAACAGGAATGAGAGAGCCAACATACGAGGCTGTTGAGTGAAGTTCCCAGCATGACACTGGCAGGTCTTGGCATTCGGTGCATGAGTGTTTCCAGTCCCTTCTCTCCTCCAGGGAGAACACTAACACTCCATGTGGTACCATTTCCTGCCCAGTGAAAATCCTGCCAGTCAGCTCTGGAAGGTGATGCTTCCTGATCACACAAATGACTCTCTCCTCCTTTAAGAGCTTCCCCTAACTTGCTCTGCAGTCAGGCCATTTTTTTTTTAAGAGAAGCTTTATATCTAGGAAACTTACATCCAGATATACATATTTTCATGGTCTGTACTTTAAATACAGAAATGCACCTGATATTTTATGCAAGTTCAAATTTGTATAAAGCAGAGCACATCCAAAGGACTAATAAAGGATCGAGAAGCGTCATAGTTGGATGAGTGGAGAAATGTGCTGCTCGAGTGGAAACGGAGGGCCAGGGAGAAAAATGACCATGGTTAGAACACCCAGCTGTGAAGCACTATGCTAGGCACGTGGCATCATTTTATGTTTTCCCACCCTGAAAATACGATCAAGGAGAGGCTGGTATGTCCATTTTCAATGGAGGAAACTGCCATTAATCAAGAGTAGAGTACTATGCAACTAGATATTATTAATCCAGAGTATGCCACTAGATATTATCATACTAAGTGAAGTAAGTCTGAAAGACAAATATCGTATGATATCACTTGTACGTGGAATTTAAAATACAGCACAAACGAACCTACCTAGGAAACAGAAACAGACTCAGACACAGAGAATAGGCCTGTGGTTGCCCAGAGGCAGGGAGGGTAGGAAGAGGGATGGATGGAAACTAGTATAGTGTAGGATGGATAAACGAGAACTAATGGGAACCATATTGAACATCCTGTGATAAACCATAATGGAAAAGAATGTTTTTTAAAGTATGTATTTATCTGAGTCACTTTGCTGTACAGAAGAGATTAGGCTTTCCAGGGGGCGCTAATGGTAAAGAACTCGCTTGCCAATGCAGGAGATGAAAGAAATGCAGGTTCAATCCCTGGGTCGGGAAAATCCCCTGGAGGAGGGTATGGCAACCCATTCTGTATTCTTGCCTGGAGAATCCCATGGACAGAGGAGCCTGGCGGGCTATAATCTGTAGGGTCACAGAGTCGAACACAACTGAAGCAACTTAGCACACACATGTGTATATAACTGTGTCATTTTGCTATACGGCAGAGATTGGCACATTGTAAATCAACTATACTTAAATTAAAAAAAAAAATTTTTTTAAATAGTACAGGTCTAAAGAGCCAGTTGGTTCCAAAGCTTGTGCTTTTTCTCACATTTCAACAGCATGTGCCCAGACACGGAGGAGAAGTGAAAGGGCAGAGAGACCCAGAGGTCCCGCCCTCTGGGAGCCTAGAGTGTCATGGGAGCTAGACAAAAATATACTTCAGACAACAAAGATAACTCTGAAGTCATAAGAATGTTACAGAGCAGTGTGATTCTAAGTGCAAGCAAGTAAACCCAAGGCAGGGTCCATCAGCTTTAAAAGTGTGATGACAATGAAGGGCTGAGAACCGGGAGGTAATAAGCAGAGATGTTCACCTGGAGAAGAGCAGGCTGGGATGCAGAGGACAGAAAGCTCAAGGCTGCGTTAAAGATGGAGATGTCCACCTGAAATGCAGAATGGTAGATAGAGCTTTTTAAATAATCAGGGTCTAGAGAAAAAAAAAAAAAAACTGATTTGCTAGCCAAGAAAAAAAATCTCTAAGAATAAATGTGAAATGAACAGTTATTTCTGCCATAGCACTCTGGCCACTGCCTCATTTCCCAAAATGAGCATAAACCTAAAATGAAATTAAACAGCAGTTCCATGTTCCTGAGAAGGGAGCAGCAATTATTATTTTCTTTTTTTCTAAGAACAAGAAGGAAAATAACCTGGACGAGCAAGAAACGATCGCTGTTATTAACAAGAAAACCATGACATCTGAGTGTAGATTTTCAGCTTTTCAATGAGCTACCCTATGTCATTATCTCATTTAGTTCTCACTTCAACTAAATGAGATGGTCAGGAGAGCTTCCTACCTCTAATCCACAGGAAGTGAAAGGTACAGACTAAAGCAGAGACGTACAAACTATCCAGGACTTGAACCCAAGCCTCTCAACTAGCAATTCAGGGACAAAGTCCCAACGATACCTACCTGTCATAGAGGGCTAATGTTTGCTGGTATCAGGTGAGGGGCGAAGAAGAGAGGGAGAAAGGCTGAGGTAGACACACACCGCTAGCCATCCCTCACTAACTGGGTTCCTCACCTGTATCACTGCATTCCTACCTGGATTCATGACCACCCGGAAGAAGACTACATTTCCCAGCCTCCTTTGCAGCTAGGCATGTGGCCAGGTTACCAAGTACCCGCGAAAGTGATATGAACAAAGGTTACATGCACAACTTCCTAGTCTTGTCCTCAAAAGGAAAACAGTTCAGGGAGCTCAGAAAGAGAGTTCAGTTCCACCCCCGTCCCACCCCACCCTCCTATTTTCTGAGAAAGAACATACGGCCAAAGCTGGAACGGCCATATGGGATCCCAGTATGGAAGTCATGTATTTAAGACAGCAGAGAAACCTGGGCTTTGATGACTGCAGAGCAGTCAGTCCAGCCCTACACATTTAGGAAACATATGTCCTATCTCTGTCCAGCAACTAAACCTATAGCCTAACTAATAAAGAAGTTTTGCCAGTAGCACTGAACACCAATTTTAAAACTCCAGAACTTCCTCAAAGGTTCAGATTCAACAAGACCATAAATATTTTATTAAGAGTCTGGTATGTGTTTGAAGTCTCTTAAGAGCATCTTACAGCCTCCAGGGAGATGGGCCCAATCCTTTTTGAAAAACCAGTATAATGGCATAGAGTGCAAAAAGGCGTATTTCACAAAGGTGAATGAAAAGAAATAAGAATGCTTAAATAAAATCCTGAAGGAGCCAGGGTGAAGTCCCTATTTGCTTGCAAATAACAATCTAAGCTGAAAGGGGGCCACGAAGCATCCCGCATGGGTGGTGGTAGTCGGGGCAAACTGTGCAGGGCGCAGGTTACTAGTGTCCCTTCCTGCCAAGAAAGAAGGTGATGTACGGAAACGCTATGCTTGAGTCCAATAACTCTCTTGGAGCTCTCAGCCCCCACCCAGGGGAGGGAGTGGGCAGAGGTTGACTAAAGCCCTGAACAGGATGTTATCTGGCCCAGCAGAATTAGGAGGCGCTGCTGTGGACTCAACAAATGCTCACAAGGGTCCCCTCAGCACTCACATTCTGCTCTGGATTTAAGGAGCTGAGGTGGAGGAAGACAGGGAAGATATTCAGAGACAGAACACCAAGGGTTGGGCTTGGGGGGCAGGGCTGGTGGTGGAGACCGTCTGGAGTAGGAGTATGATGTCTAGACCCCCTGTCATTATCAGAGAGAAAGGAAATGAATGTGGCTTAATTACAATGACAGAATGACAGCAAGGACATTATGAGGAGAGAATCAGAAAAGTGCAAAGCCCGTATTAAGAAAATGAGAACTGTCGCTTCTCCATCCAATTCTCCCTGGAAGAGTTTCCCCCAGACACAGTCATGCTTCTAACTGAGACTGAGACGCCAAGACAAAGGGACTCTCCCCTCATCCCTGACAATTCCCCCACCTTTGAGGGGTCCCTCAGAAGCCCCAGAAGGGCTCAGCCCACAGTGAGTCTCCATCTCCAGGCCCTACTCACTGGTTTGTGGGTATCAGGCCCACAACCCCCCATGCCCACCCCCCAGACCCCGGACTCCTGGGAGGGCCACCCGCAGAGACACTCCCCATCCTCAGAGGTTTACCGAGTGAGGCACTCGGTATGCGGCTGCTAAATGAGGTCACCTCTCCCAAATGTCACCCCGAGGGCCAGAGGGGCCTTGTGCTTCTCTCAGCATCAACACACAGGTGAACCACACATGCAAAAGAGGGGGTCCACCCATCACCCCACAGGGTTAGCCTTGCAGGAGACCACTGAAGACCTATTCAAGGATGGCAAGAGGATCAGGGCAGGGCTGGCTTGTCCCTGCCCCAGGTCAAGACCTGCAAGTTAGACATAAAATCTGGAAGGTGGACACACTGTAGATCACCAACATCCAGAGATGATCACAAATGCTCATTTTAGCCAAATCTTCTCCTCTTCCTATTGCAATTTTTTAAAATCAGAATTGAGAAACGTGAACAAGCTTGAAAATACTTAGTTTTCCTGCTTCCTGGCAGCCTCTGGGAAATTAGCTAAGTTACCATAAGATATTCAGTGACAGAGAACAAAGAGGAGAAGCAAAGGAAGGCTTCTGGATAATCTATATTATGGTTAATACATGGCAACGGAATAACCAAGAAATACTATTACCAATGCATATAAAATTCAAAGCTGCTGCTGCTAAGTCGCTTCAGTTGTGTCCGACTCTGTGCAACCCCATAGACGGCAGCCCACCAGGCTTCCCCGTCCCTGGGATTCTCCAGGCAAGAACACTGGAGTGGGTTGCCATTTCCTTCTCCAATGCATGAAAGTGAAAAGTGAAAGTGAAGCCGCTCAGTCATGTCCGACTCTTCGAGACCCCATGGACTGCAGCCTACCAGGCTCCTCCGTCCATGGGATTTTCCAGGCAAGAGTACTGGAGTGGGTTGCCATGGCCTTCTCTGAAAATTCAAAGCAAAAAGAAAAATCACAGTGTTACCAGTACTTCAAAGCTCATTGGCTTTATTTCCCTGTACTCCTCTTGAAGAATGCTAGTCTGATTCGAGGGGGACTGAGGAGGGAGAGGTATTGACCCCGGAGCATAAATGCAGGGTGTGGTCAGTGCTCCCTGTTACCCAAGATCCCAATTCTAGGGTCATCCAATCCCATGAGCCATGCAGTAAGGACGCAAGTGTGCACATGTGCACACAGGCAAAGCAAGATAAGAGAGAGCCCCGTAAATCGAGTAAGACATCACCAGCTGTCCTGAACAAAGGTTGTCTGGAATGTGAGTTTACAAGGATAATTACCAGCACATTACACAGAGGGCAATAACTTTGTTGTTAGCACAAGAATTTGTCAGACATGTCACATGGAAAGGGGAACAGCTGTAACTGTAAGTGACAGGTTGCTGAAAAAATGGTTGGTTTCTGAAGTACCTGGTCCCCCGAGTCTCTACCGTAAACTTGTTCTTAAATTAAAACAACAGGCAAGTGTACAAAAGTATCCCACTGTAGAAACCGCTGGCTTGTTCAAGTCTATGGAGAGAATTTTCAAAGTTTGAGTGGTGTGCCAGAGAGGACAGGCTGATGAGGTCTGTGTTCTCAGTCCATGCCATCGCAGACAGGCACAGAGGGAAGAGCTGGGCTTTTAATTCAGAGTCCCAGACACAAATCCTGTCTTTCCTACGCACTAGCCATGCATTCTTGGCAAAGGAGTTAACTTCTCCCAGCTTCCACTTTCTTGTAAGATGTACTTAATAATCTCTAAGACATAGAGTTGTTGCAAACAGGAGGATTTGCATATAGAATATTTAGCACAGCACCTGGCAAACAGCAAGTGATCGGGAAACAAAGTAACAATTAAGCAGATTTGCCTACCTAAATATCATACTTGGGGCATATTGCAGAGGTGACTGCCTGTGTATTATTACACTTAAAAAAAAAAAATGGACACATTACAAAGCTTTGAAAAGGTGGGGAGAGAAAAGAGGTGATGATAATTGTTTGGATTTTCCTTAGAGACTATACCCAGGAAATTATTTTCTCTGGAGAAGAATGGCTTTGGAAAAACAGTTTATTCTCATATGCCACCAGAGATGTTTTCTTATCTTTTCTTCCAGGTAAAAAGTTGCAAAGAAGTCTCCTCATATTTGAAAGCCTTCAGGGAGCTCATGAAATGGAGCCTATTTTCTAACTGACCACTCTCAGCAAATTTTCTGTAATTCATATAATGAAGTATTTGGACTGAGAGAGCATCTCATCTTCCCTCTAAGAGATAGAAATTCTGCCCGAAGCACGGTGCCTCTGGTTGTTTACTGGTGCCCCAAGGCTCACAAAATGCTGCAAGCACTGCCTAGAAAACCAGGAGATGTTAAGGCTGAAATAGTTCTAGAAGAGGAAAGATCTTAAATCCTTTTACACGACATGAGAAAGCAGCTCGAGTTCTAATTACACTAAAGCAATTAGCCACCCACAGATACTTAATGCTGCTCCTCATGGTCAGGCAATCATCTCTATTAAAACCCATTTTAAAAAAAGAGCGGACCCAAAAGTTCCCCGGCACACACTTCCCACAAACCAGTTAAGCCTTAGACGCATTCGGTAAACACACAGAGCTGGGCTCTGGGTATGGCAGAGGGGCTTTTAGGAAAGGAGTGCATCGGACATGACGCTGCTGCTGCTGCTAAGTCGCTTCAGTCGTGTCCGACTCCGTGTGACCCCAGAGATGGCAGCCCACCAGGCTCCTCCGTCCCTGGGATTCTCCAGGCAAGAGTACTGGGGTGGGATGCCATTGCCTTCTCTGTCAGACGTGATGAGGTGATGGCAAACCAAAAGGAGGCAAGCTGCAAATGGGACAAAAGGAGTAACAAAATCCACGTGCCAAGGGGTCCCTGGATCACGGATGGGCTGGACAAAGCCAGACAAACTAAAGCCTCAGTTTCCCTGGTCTTAGAATCCCCTGGTTGGTGAAACAAGACATCAACTCCACCCTGAGAAAGCACATCAAGCAGAAGGGTTTCTGCCAGCTGGAACTAGGGCCCAGCTTCATCACCTGAGACCAGACTACCGTCCAAACCCATGCTTCACAGGAGGTCTGTCCTCTCTCACGCCACAGTGTGTCATGGAAGCACCAACAGGGTGCATTTGACGGGTTCACAATGAGTCCAATCCACTCAAGTTCATGTGCTTTCCCCAGCCCAGTTAGGCCTAATCTTCCCTAAGACTCCCTTTAGTGAGGGGAGTACATTGTCGTTTACAACCCAAGGCTGTTTCCAGACTTGGTAATAGTGGCAACAGCTACAAAATGGTCAACGGTTAAGCGTTTGAAAATTAAGGGCTTCCCTGGTAGCTCAGCTGGTAAAGAATTCGCCTGCAAAGCAGGAGACCCTGGTTCTATTCCTGGGTGGGGAAGATCCCCTGGAGAAGGGAACGGCTACCCACTCCAGTATTTTGGCCTGGAGAATTCCATGGACTACGTAGTCCAAGGGGTCGCAAACAGTTGGACACAACTGAGCGACTTTCATTTTCACCCCTCTGTCCATAGGGAATTGGTTCCAGGACCAATTGATTAGAAGATACGAAAACCAACAGATTTTTAAGTCTCTTATATAAAATGGCATAGTATTTGCATATAACCTACACATATCCTCCCATATACTTTAAATGATCTCTAGATACTTACAGTATCTAGTACAATGTAAATGCTATGTAAATAATTGCCTGCATGTGGCAAATTTAAGGTTCATGAATTTTCTGGAATTGTCTCTTTTAATATTTTCAATCCATGGTTGGTTGAACGTGAGGATGCAGAATCCATGGATACAGAGGGCCAAGTGTAGTTTCCTCGAGAACTAGGGTTATTTGTTTTTCAGTCCAATGAAGTTAATCCAAAACCCCATTACTTCTCAACTGAACAAGAGCTGTTTTCTTCTTGTAGGTTTTTTTTCTTTTGGATTTAGAAAATCTCTCAATCACCAAGCAGACATCAAAAATGTTGATCTAGATCAGCACTGTTCAATAGAAATAGGATTTAAAATTTTCCTAGGATTCACATTAAAAAGTAAAAATATATACGAAACTATTGTACTAGAATATTTTACTTAACCCACTCTAGCAAAACCATTACTATTTCTAGATATAATCAATACAAAAGATTATTAATGAGATACTTCAGATTTCTCTAGTACCACACTGAACTGTGCAATCTAGAGCTATTTTTAACTTGCCATGGAAAAACTTCCACAATTCACTGTTCTATGAACAAGAAGTATACCAAAACGTATAGCATGATCTCATTTTAACTATTAAAATGTGTTATCTGTGTGTTCAGATATGGATAGACAAAAATCTCTAAGGGAAACAGCAAAAGTTAACAATTTTAAGAAATAGCATTATGTATGGTTAGTCATTAGTTTCTACTTTCTGCTCTTTTGTTATTTTCTGAATTTCTGTGCAGTAAATATATACTGTTTAAATTAATAGGAAAACTATAAAGCTAGTCTTCAAAAACAAAAAAACCCTCCCTTATTTTAAGCCATAACACCCCGATCCTACTGGCATTGTAGCCATCGCCCTATTTCCGGTTAACCAAAAGGATGGACAAACTTAATGCCCCCACCCCTTGCCAGTCACTGTGATACTTACAGCCAATCATCATGATGGCCACAGCAAAGATCTTCTCAATGTCTGTGGATGGGGCAATGTTTCCAAAGCCCACGCTGGTGAGGCTGGTCATGGTGAAATACAACGAAGAGATGTAGACGGAATTCTTGCTGGGACCCCCTTCCCACTTCCCTGAGCCAGACCCGTTAAACTGGTAAGGGGTGCCAATGTCCATGGCCAGCTGGTAGAGCCAGCTGTTGTTGCGGATGGTCTTGGTGTCCTCGTCGAAGATCTCATAGTCCCCGATGCTGTACCAAATGCAGGCCATCCAGTGAGCGGCCAGCCCGAACACACACACCAGCAGGACCAGCACGGCAGCTCCATACTCAATGTAGTGGTCCAGCTTCCGGGCCACGCGGCCCAGACGGAGCAGCCGGACAACTTTCAGAGAGCTGAACAGGCTGCTGATGCCCTGGGAGAGAAGGGGCACAGGGTCAGGGCCGAGAATAAAGACAGCACCGACTCCATCCCGCCACTTCCCAAGAGGCTTCCTTCCACACATGTATCCCATGAGACGCAGTAGTATGCAACCCTTAAAACATTGCTTCAGAATAAGTCATGACATAGAGAAATGCCCATATATACTTGTATGCTTAGATACAATATAATAAGAATTTTATTCCAACATATACGGAAGGGAGATTTCCACTAGCTTTTTCCTACATCTTTTACAAAGCAAATAGAAAGCTAAAATAAAAAATAAGGCAAATAAAATTTGAATTTTATTCTAATTATATTGTATATAAGAATACAAATATGAGCATTTTTCCATACTATTCATTTTAAAGCAATATTAAGGGTTGTGTAATATTTCATATTAAGTAATATGAAATATTTTTAGAGTTGCATATTTATTTCATATTGAAAAACACTCAGGAAACACACATGGAAAGACATATAAAACATTAACAGGGATAATTGCTGCACTGTCAAGTTATAGAATTACAGGCAATTTTTATTACCTTTTGTATATATTTTTGTTACACTTGCATATATTTACTTAACTTCTATAATTAAAAATTGTTACCTTTACAATTACAAAAATATACATTTAAAGAACAAATAATTTTTTAAGATAAAAATAAACAAACAACTGAAAAGAATAAAGAACTGAGATTCTGTTTTCCCAGGAAAGTTACAAACTCTTGGAAGGTTACAACACTTCACTCAGGTCAGGGATACAGCCAGACAAAATGTACTTAATCTCAATCAATCAAGGAATCTCAAAACCAAAAGGAGCCTTCTGATTTCACCTGCTTAAAGCCTCCTCCTTCAAATCCCACCGGGACAGGGCTATTCTCCAAACAGTTCTCTAGGGAACAGCACTGTGGTAGGGCAGGAACACTAGTGTTGAAATCTTTAAAATGGGGTCTGCCACCCAGGTAGGTCACTAACTTGCTGTGTAAATCTGGACCATGCAGTTACCTCTCAGTTCTCCTGTCTAGACAATGCGGGAGGTGAACGGGAGGAGTTCTACAACTTCTGCATAGGCTAACAGACTCTTTCTTATCTCCTAAGGGAGCTGAAACATATTACAGAAGCTATATCATTCAAACCTCAAAACTCCCATTCCAAAATGATTCCAAGGTGCAAGGAAAGGAGATTTCCATTAAAATTTCCCAAATTCTATTAAAAAGCAAATAAACAGCATAAAGACATTTCCTTGAATGAAGACTTTGGTCTCCCTTACACAGCAAAAATCTAACAGCAGAATGATGCCCTTCACCAGGCAGCGTGAATGACTTGTCGCTACTCTGAGCACTGGACAGTTTCCAGGTCACTGTTTCCTCTTTGGTCCTCCATATCCTTAATGACAACACTCAAGGATCAGGTTATGTCACAGAAGAAAAACAGTAAATCTTCCCGGTGAGTCTGTGTCACCAAGGCTGCCTCCTCCTGGACACACAGCTAACCACATTTCCCAGCCTCTTTCCATCTGGGTAGGTCTCAGGAACCAGGTCCAGCCAATGGAATGCGAGGTGTAAGCAGTGTCACTTTCAAGCCAAGGAGCTACACGTAAGAATACTTTCTCTACAAGTTCTCTCTTCCCCAGGGCATGCCTTCTTTGAGGTCAGAAAATGAGGAGGAACTAAAGAGCCTCTTGATGAAAGTGAAAGTGGAGAGCGAAAAAGTTGGCTTAAAGTTCAACATTCAGAAAACTAAAATCACGGCATCTGGTCCCATCACTTCATGGCAAATAGATGGGGAAACAGTGAGAGACTTTATTTTGGGGGGCTCCAAAATCACTCAGATGGTGATTGCAGCCATGAAATTAAAAGACGCTTACTCCTTGGAAGGAAAGTTATAACCAATCTAGACAGCATATTTAAAAGCAGAGACATTACTTTGCCAGCAAAGGTCTGTCTAGTCAAGGCTATGGTTTCTCCAGTAGTTACGTATGGATGTGAGAGTTGGACTGTGAAGAAAGCTGAGCACCGAAGAACTGATGCTTTTGAATGTGGTGTTGGAGAAGACTCTTGAGAGTCCCTTGGACTGCAAGGAGATCCAACCAGTCCATCCTAAAGGAGATCAGTCCTGAATATTCATTGGAAGGACTGATGCTGAAGCTGAAACTCCAATATTTTGGCCACCTGATGCAAAGAGCTGATTCATTGGAAAAGACCCTGATGCTGGGAAAGAAGATTGAGGGCAGGAGAAGGGGACGACAGAGGATGAGATGGGTGGATGGCATCACCAACTCAATGGACATGAGTTTGGATAGGCTCTGGGAGTTGGTGTTGGACAGGGAGGCCTGGCGTGCTGCCGTTCATGGGGTCGCAAAGAGTTGGACACAACTGAGAGACTGAACTGAACTCAACATTCAAAAACCTAAGATATCTGGTATCTGGTTCTATCACTTCATGACAAATAAATACATAAAAAGTGGAAAACAGTGACAGTGTTTATTTTCCTGGGCTCTAAAATCACTGTGGACAGTGACTGCAGCCATGAAATTAAAAGATGCTTGCTCCCTGGAAGAAAAGCTATGATCAACCTAGACAGCATATTAAAAAGCAGAGACATCACTTTGCTGACAAATGTCCACCCAGTCAAAGCTATGGTTTTTCCAGTGGTCATGTACGAACGTGAGAGTTGGACCATTAAGTAGACTGAGTGCCAAAGAATTGATGCTTTCAAATTGTGGTGCTGGAGAAGACTCTTGAGAGTCCCTTGGACTGTAAGGAGACCAAAGAAGTCAATCCTAAAGGAAATCAACCCTGAATATTCATTGGAAGGACTGATGCTCCAATACTTCAGCTACCTGATGCAAGGAGCCAATTCCTTGGAAAAGATCCTAATGCTGGGAAAGATTGAGGGCTGAGGGAGAAGGGGGTGATAGAGGATGAGATGGCTGGATGGCGTCACCGACTCAATGGACATAAGCCTGAGCAAACTCCAGGAGACAGTGAAGGACAAGGAAGCCTGCTGCAGTTCATGGGGTCACAAAGAGTTGGACACAACTTAGCAACTGAACAACAACTGAACATGGTAGACATACAGCATGGAAGGGTCCTGAGTCCCTTGGAGGTTATGTGGAATACAGCATCCTCAAAATCAGCTTGAATCCTATTGTGATGTCAGTGAAAAAAGGAACCTCTTATATAAGCCACTGAACCTCTGGGGGTATTAGTGACAGCAGTTATCATTAGCCTTCTCTGGCAAGTGAATACACCAACCATATGGAGCATAGCCTTGGCGATAAAAACCAAACAGGTTACCACACAAATTATTTCACTGAGGTATCGGTGAAAAAAAAAATGAAACAAAGTTTTAGTTGCTCAGTCATGTCCAACTCTTTGCAACCCCATGGACTGTAGCCTGGCCAGGCTCCTCTGTCCATGGAAGAGGAGGAGTGGGTAGCCATTCCCTTCTCCAGGGAATCTTCCCGACCTAGGGATTATTCTTTAACACTAGCACCACCTGGGAAGCCCTTAAAAAAAAAAAAAAAGTTCTGTAACCATAAAACTCCCAACAGAAATAATCATTTCTGGCCCAACATACACCTGCCAATACATAATAATGGATCTTACTAGGCAAAGGGACTATAGGGCCAGGCGGTTCATCCAAACTGCTAACTTTGACAAAGTTTACCTTTGCCATGTCCAGTATTCATCCCCTGGGTCCCCTTTCACTCCATGTGCTTTTCTCAAAAATCTGCCATGAGAAATGGCTGAGAAAATCCTCATATTAAGGTGCAATAGACTGATGAGGGTAAATGGATATCCTCTCCCCATAGGGTATTTGCATTTTATCAGAGGGAAACCAGCTTCCAATCATGGAATTAAAAGTACCCACCGCCTGGATAAAGGAGATATTTTGGGAGGCAAAGAAGCCTTTTTGATGACTCAGAAATCAAACACATGTAAGCAGCCACCTACTTGCCACCTCCTCATAAGGAGGTTCCTGAAATCATCTTTCAAAGCAGCTCTACTCTGAAGCAGAACTCATTACTCTGGGCAAAACTGCCTTGTCATTTTTTCCTCACATTCAACCCAAAGCAACATTTATGGGGAACCAATTCTGTAATCCTTGTGCTAATGCAACAGGGAAGAGATGAAAATGGGGCTTTGTCTTCTTGCTCACTATTGTATCTTCAGTGGCATGTGGAGGACGCCGAGAGAAAGGGAAAAGGAAGCAAAAACCTGATTACTAAGGAGAGGCTAAATACGGCTAGTGAAGAGAGATTTCTACCTAATAGTCACAGAACTTGGAGCTGAGAAGAAGCACAGAAGTCGTCTCGTCCAGCACCTCTGAGTCCAGCAGTGTCCTCTAGAGTTCCCTTAGGAATGCCCCTTCCGCTCTCCTTGAACCCTCCTCTGAACCACTACCTCTTGAAGATCTAATTCTGTGGCCGGCATTCAGGGAGATGGACCACCAGGCTCCCACCGCTTTCCGTACTTCCTGTGTGCTCCACCTGCAGTGCCGCCTTCCTCTCCTCTCCATCCCGCCGCAGTGGCCACCACATCACACGCAGCCCCCAGGCCATGCTCTCCTCTGGCCGGACACTCCAGACAGGACGAGCATCCCACACACTGGACACACACTTGCATCTCCGTGCCTGCTCAGACAGGTCCCTCAGCCCAGTAGGCCCGGTTTCCCAATTTCTGCCGGCTGGCACACTAGTTATCCTTCGGGTCTGCCACTACCCCCACCCTACAGCCTTCCCAGGCCCCCCGGGAGTCACAACCAACCTCTCATCCTTCCATGTGTTCACAGTATTCTGTACCCATCACTTTGCAATAAAGTCTCCTACAGCCAGCACCCCAGCTACATCTGGAACTACATCTTCCTGAAGATAGAAGCCACCTGTTACTCATTTTCGAAGCTTCTTACATTGGGTTCAATAATGTTCCTCCTTAAATTCAAGCCTTTCCCAGAATCCTCAGAATGTAACCTTATGTGGAAACAGGGCTAGCATTGCAGGTATGGTTAGCTAAGATGAGGTCATTTGGAAAATGGTGGACTCTGAATCCAGTATGACTAGTGTCCTCCTCAGACAGACACAGAGAGACACACGTGACTATGAGCGCAGAGGTTGGAGTGCTAGGTCTTCAAGCCCAGGAATGTCAAGGATGACTGGCAACACCAGAAATGAAGAGAAAGGCGTGGAACAGATTCTTTTCTAGAGCTTCAAAAAGAGCATGGCCCTGCTGATACCTTGATTTTAGATTTCTAGCCTTCAGAACTGGGAGAGAATAAATTTCTGCTGTATTGAGCCACCCAGTTATTGGTAATTTGTCACAGCAGCCCTAGAAAACTAATTTATCTATACAAGCTTTAAAGCCAGCACCTTCTCAGAGAGAGTCTCAAATATTTTCCAAACTGAATTGAAGAGTTTGGCTTATGAGAGAATTTCCTATTTTCAGGAGCCTCTGGAACAATATAAAATAAGCCTTTCCTCATTGTGTTATCTGTGTGCGCACGGATGCTCTGTTACACAGTTTTGCATTAGTTCCCTATTGCCCTAACAGCTGGAATTTTAGCTGTTTAAAAGCATTTCAAGCTACTAACGTGTTCTTTTTTTCTTATTTGCCTGAAGCTCAGTGGATTAGCTAGAGAGAATATTCCAAACTTTAAAAAAAAAAAAAGTTAGTATGCTAAAAACATGACAGCACCATTTGGTAGAGAATCACATTTCCCCAGGGACTTCTTATATCAGAAATCCTACCTCACATTCCAAATAGTTCCAGAGAGTTCTTTATCAAAATCTTAAGGTTATGAAGACACAAGAATTTCAGGTTGAACCCACACGGCTGGAGGACACTGAGAAAGAACCTAGGCTGGTGAGCCTCCTCACCGAAGGCCAACACGCATGACTGGAAGGAAGGCTTCTGAAATCTCAGTAACCTCAGCTGTAGTGATTGGATGCAACTCAGATTGAAGTAGACATTTAGCAATTATCAGGTTCACTTGTGGATGAGCAAGCTTTGCCTACTCACCAGGACTAAATAAACCATTCTGTTAATTCCGGCCCCACCTTGCTTCAACTAGCCAAATTCATCGATTTTTGGCTCTTTCATCTTTTTTTTTTTTCTGTCATACACACAAAAAATAACACTCTCACAGACTGATGACATTGTGTTATTGAAAAGAACAACTCTGTCTTTCACATTCTTGAAAAGTTTCCCCAGGCTTCCAAGTCTATGTAGTGACACATAACACCCAGAGCAAATACTGCAGTTACACTTTTATTTTTTTATTGCTTTCAACCCCATATTACCCATCATTACTCTTCTCTTGCACCTTCCTCCAGCTAAAAGTCTCATTCACATGCTTCCTCTGAGTCCTCCGGAACCTGTCATCATGTGTAGAAAATTCCCAGCCTCAGCATCTTCACGGATTGTTCCCACCACCCTCCTGCTTTAGTTGAAACTGGCTCTCACAAGCACCTTGCTTTTTCCCATCCTGGAGTTAGGGGTAGGGAGTTTCAAACTCCACACTTCATCTTCCAAATGAGAGTTGTTTGACACTCAAAAAAAAAAGAAAAGAAGCTCCCCTTCTTTAAGATTCATGTACCAGAAAACAAACCAAAAAAAAACCCACTTAATAAAGACCCTCTGAAACTACCACACCCCTATAAAAAAAAAAAAAATCATGCCCTTCAGCAATACCATTACTGTTACCTGATTACTGATAGTTAACATCTATTGAATGCTTACAAATAGGCCAGAACTTGGGCTTAGTCTTTCATTTACTATCCCATTTATCAAATTCTCAGTCCCTCCTTTTCATTATCTGGCCACAGCCCATCTCCTGCTATCAGCAAGGGAATCTTAATGTTCAAGCGGAAAAAAATCATTCAACAGTCCAGCCTCTCTATTCCAGTAACTTTCATCCCCTCTCCATATCCTGCGGCTGGATATCACTGGGAACTGGTTCATCTCCGAAATCTTCCACACCAGCATTCGACACAATGACTATATATATATTTTCATTCCTCCCATCCTTTTCTGTATCCCATCCAGCCTGCTCTTGGGCTTCTCTTTGATATCTCTATCCCCATCTTTTTTCCCCCAACATCAACTCTCCAGATTTTACTTCCTTTCCCATTTCACTAGACCCTGTGACATCATTCCAAGTACCCACTCCTACAACCCTCACCATCTCTCTCTCTCCCTGCCTTCCTATCACACTTGCCCTACGAAATGCAGCACCATATAGATCCAGCAGCAGCACTGGGCTACCATCTCCATTCTCAGCTGGGACCCGTTCTTTCCCTCTTCCTCTAACAACACTCTCCTTCCCATCAATAGCTATTCCAAATCTTCACTACTCCTTTCAAGATCCCACCTGACCTGTGCCTTCTTATTCTCAGCCAACATCATCTTCTTATTTACAGATACAGCAGAGTTCATTAGTATCAATTCTCATCCACATTCCACCTTCACAAACATGAGCATATGCATTAGCACCATCCTTCCACACTGAATCAAAACTCGCTTCTCACCTACTCAGGAACCCCACCGCATCAACTACTTACCCTTCTCTCTACTCCCTTCCTCCATCTTCAAATCTCCCTCTCATAGACTCATTTCTGTTAAACAATAATCATACTACTGTTTCAAGTTCTATACATCTCTCCACTCTTTCTCTCCTGAAACCATAATCAACACACAATGGCTCAGATTCCTCATTTCCTAGTCATTTATCAACCCACTATCCTCACACGTCCACTCACACTATTTCCCAGAAACTACTGTCTCAACGGTCACCAATCACCTTCTAATTGTCATACCTTCAGCATTTGACACCTGTAATGGGCGTGTGACATTCTTCATGGCCACACAGGGTCCACACTGTCTTCCTATGTTTAGGGAATCACCACCTTACAAAGTAGACCTCCTCTCCCACCTAGAAGCTGAAAACACCATAAACCTTCCTTCTGCAGCTTCCTTTGCAGCTAATGTGTGAGCATATGACCCCGAACCTGTCCATCAGAGACACCCACCACAGTCACGGGATGGTATCCCATGGAGGAACTGTGCAGGACCCCTTTTGCAAGAGCATGGTAGCATCATCCAGGTCCCAGAGGCAGCAGAAGCAGTTCTGGAATTGATACCCATGGTCCACTGATGGTCAGGTCAACACTGCATGTTTCGAATCCACATCCAGTAGCAACAGCAGTGATATGTTCACAGGACCAGCTCCACCGTATGACTTGAGGCACTTTCCCTAGCAGCATAGCCCCCAAGTTTTGTCCTAGTTGTCCCCAAAATTCTGTGAGTATCCGACATCCTTGAACACCCACTCCTACCACAATATGAAATGGACTCTCCTCTCTTGGTTCTCACAATACCTCTCTTTCTAATGATTAACCAAGGCACTGTTCTTGCTGTTTTTCTCTTCTCAATATACTCCTTTCTCTGGGAAGCTGCATCCATTAATGTAGCTTTAACCATTATCTATATACTAACATGCTGTAAATCCATCTTTCCAAACCAGTTTTCCTGACTCTAAGACCCTCTATGGGTATGTCACTGGGATAGCCCACAGCTTCCACAGTCTGCCACGTCTAACCCTCAGCCCAGCTCCTATTTCCCAACTTGGAGAATGTGACTAAGGTACAGTCTCCCAAGTGAAAAACTAAACGTCATCATCTCAGTTGGCTATGCAAACTTTTCTTAACTGGAATGTTCTTTTTAGAAGGGTGATGTTAAGGTGTATCAGTATTCCAATGCATAATTTACTGCCACTGGGATAAGAATAGAAAAATATTTTCTTGTCAATTCATAAAATGTAAATAAGATACTGGAATGAACATAGGTACTAGAATATACATGAGATACTAAAAACATGGATGATCCCAGGAAGGGAGATTCTTCATTGTAATATCCTTTTGAATGCTATACTGCATGAATTTTTGTTTACCCTAAATTTTTAAAGATTAAATTATAAAAATTAAATTTTAAAATATGACCCAACCCTGCTTAGAACCATTCAATGGCTTTCACTGCCTTCTGAGTAAAATTCCATTAGTTTAGCAAACAAAGGCCTTCATAATGTTGTCTTGGACAGCTTTGTCACTCGCTGCTTCCCTCCCAGGCATCCTCTGCTTTCATCATATCAGATTATTTGTGGTTCCACAATCACTCTATGCCCTCAAGTCTTCACACACGCCGTTCCTTCTGCCTCAAGCACTGTTCTCCTGGTTGTCTGCCTGGCAGATCCCTACCTGTCCTTGAGGACATTTCTCATCACCCATGTGGCAGGATGAGTCACATATTACCAAAATTCTGACTTATCAAGTGTAAAAGTAGTTTACCTTTTAAAATAATTAGAATTCAAATTTATCCCAATAACATCACTCTTATTTGAGTTCCAATTTTCTTTCTTGACCTGTGGGAAAACGAATATAGACATGGCAACAACCTAGAAACTATGGATCTGAAGTCATACACAGGAACCTAATCCACGGATTATGTTCATTTTCTGTGTCTGCTGGTGAATTTTCACTTGACTGGGACACAGGGTGCCCAGATGGTTGGTTAAACATTATTCTGGGTGTGTCTGTGAGGGTGTGTCTGGAGTGAGATTAACATCTGAATCAACAGACTGAGTAGAGCAGATCCCCCTCCATCGCGTGGGTAGGACTCATGCGATCCACTGAAGGCCTGAACTGAACAGAAAACCGGGGAAGGGCGAATTCATGCTGACTGCTCTCAAGCTGGGACACCAGCCTTCCGCACTCAGACTAGAACGTAACCACTGCCTCTCCCGGGTCTCCGTCTTGTCGAGGGTGGATTTGAGGCTTCTCTGCTGCTGCTGCTGCTAAGTCACTTCAGTCGTGTCCGATTCTGTGCGACCCCATAGATGGCAGCCCACCAGGCTCCGCCGTCCCTGGGATTCTCCAGGCAAGAATACTGGAGTGGGTTGCCATTTCCTTCTCCAGTGCATGAATGGGAAAAGTGAAAGTGAAGTCGCTCAGTCGTGTCTGACTCTTAGCGACCCCATGGACTGCAGCCTACCAGGCTCCTCCGTCCATGGGATTTTCCAGGCAAGAGTACTGGAGTGGGGTGCCATTGCCTTCTCCGTTGGGGCTTCTCAGCCTCCATAATTACCATAATCCTAATTATATAGATAATACATATTTATAACTTATACAAACCCTACTGATTCCGTTTCTCTGTAGGACTTTGACCCGTACAGGGTCTTAACAGGAGAAAGGTTGAGAACTGCCAGTCTAAGACATAACACAAAGTCATCTCTCCCCTGATGCCTTTTCTAATACCCATAGGCAGAGTTCAACACAACCTGCACTAGACTCCCATGACTGTTCCTTGATTCACTCTTCCAATATATACTTACTGAGCATCTACTATAAAGCAAACATGGTTTCAAACACTGATAACAGATCACAGATGGACTAGACCAACATCCGTACCCTTGTGGAAAATTGAGACAGATAATAAGCAAAAAGAAATGGTATGTTATATGACAGTAAGATGAAAAATTAAGCAGGAAATAAGGAGTGCAAGGAAGGAGGGATGGCAGAGTGTTAAATAGGATTGTGAAGGAAAACTTCACGGAAATCTTGGCATTTAAGTAATGACCAGTGGAGGTGATAATGTGAGCCACCAGGGCATCGAAGAGAAGCGCGCTCCAGACAGGGGTCAGCAAGTACCAAATATCCGGGGTATGAAGGTCACGTGGTCCTTTTATCAGGCTGTCAGACCCTTGGGATCAAGAAGCACATCTTCCATGGAAGTAATAGTTAATTATTTTAATAAAAATAGCAATTTTATTGAGTACTTACTAAGTGCCAGACACAATAAGGACTTTACAAGCATTATCTCACTCAATGCTCATCATTTTGAGAGGTAGGTATATTACACACCCAATATACAGATGAAGAAACTGATAGAATCATTTGTCTAGATTGACACAGAAAGTATCAGAGCTGGAATCTGAACCCTGATCAACCAACTCCCAAGATTATGCTTTTATCCCTCTGCTTTACAGACTCCACCTTTAATTTCCCATTTTTAGAGTTCTAGTTCCTCACAGATGGTCGATAAATGTTTATTAAATGGAAACTCACAATGAGGCTTACTTGAAGGAGTAGGCCTAACAGTCTGTTTTAAGGATTTACTACTTTATTAACAGAGCCTGGTTTGCCTGTTGTCTTTAAAACAGAGATAACTTCAAGAATAAATGTTTCAAGATAGTCCCACCACTCTGCAGATTCATTTCAACTGCATAATGGAATAAACTGGCTTCCCAGATCTCATCGGAAGTTACTACCTGAGGCTTAAATGTAATTTGCTTCCCTTTCATTGCGTCAACATTTTCCTTTTGTCTCAGTTGACTCAGCGGGCACTTCCTGAAAACCCAGTAGAGGAAGACATGGTCCAGAATGACCAGTGATACAAAACCAGGGAAGACACCATCAGCTGCCCTCACGCCTTCTACAACCAGACCACAGAGAAAAACAGCCCCCATGACCGCAACGCAGCAGCAAACACAAGCCAGCTGCCACCATGAAGACTGAATAAGCACAAGTCTGGTGGCCGTGCATACAGGGAATTTTTTTCTAGTTCACTTAACAGTTGTGTTGACCATACTCAGAGGAAGGATGTGGTTACCAAGTGTAGGGGAGGTTTTGGCCAGAAATGGGAGAGCATGAAACCTTTCATTGGTTTAATCCAAGAATGCACCCAAAAGACACATCTGAGGTCTCCTTAGAAAACAATCAAAGGAAGTTTAAAAGTTTCACTTAAAACTATCCACTTTCCTTTTGTTTACAATTCAAACCATAAAATAAACTGTGTATTTAGTTGTGATATTATACCATCAGGCTCTCTTCCTCTCTAGAAGCTTTGAAAATGAGAATCTTATCACTGGCCAAATAAAACCCAAAGGATATAGTACACAGAATCTGGTTTTATCAAGCCATGTCTCTGTCTCAGAATAATAATCTCGAGTTTTCCTCTACCAGGGAAGTGAAACGAATCCAAGTAGCCTAGACTGTACTTTCTCTCCTATGAAGCAGGCAAAAAAATCATGTGTCTGCAACTCTGACACTGACGCAGAACTAGCCGTGCCCTCAATCTGCTTTAGGCTGACTTAAATTATCAGAGAATTTAAGTCAAATCAATGGTGCAGGTGAAAATCCCAGTGACTTACAGGAGGGTCACGTCTGTAGGAGTTTTCAGCACTGGGGCCTGAGTAGGTCACCAGTCCACTTAATCACTGCCTGGCCAGAGCTCTTAACGTGAAACAGGGCTGACACTGTGAAAGCATCACCTTAACTAGTAACATGTGAGGGCTTGGCTGGGGCCTCCTGACCATGGGTAACACCACTCTAATTCATGCAGAGGAGAGGTGCAGATCATTCCCTATGTAGTCTAATTCAGCTTAAAAAGACACCCTCCCTCCCCAAACATGACCCACGTCATTTTCATCCTCACTCCAAACCAAGCTTCAGGTAAGAAGGTAGAAGCCCTCAGAAACTATAAAGTAGCCCCCAACTGTGTAGCCTCATGCCAAGCACTGGGAATGTGGGGTACAGCCCGGAGACCTCCACCAGGGTGGTGAGGACAGAAGACTCATGCAGCTGGTCTGGAGGTGGGAAAGGTTCCCCGGGTTTGGGGAGCTGGCAGAGCAAACTGCAGGCCAGCAGCCCACACACCCGGGCTGAATCTGTGAGAACTGGGGCAGGTGTGACTTATTCCCAGCACTCAGGATCTGGCTCACCTGCACTGGGCAGCAAAAGCCCCAGGGATCAGAGCATCCTCTGAGGAGCTACCTAAGCTGCTGGGCGCACTTCCGAAGGACCACAGGGGAACTCAGAGCAGGGTCCCTGCAGCAGGCTACGAGGCGGGCTTAGCCTCAGGACACTTAGTGTGACCAACACTTGGGCACAGAGAAAGGGGCGGGGAAAACAGACTCTAGGGAAGACAGCGTGGCCCTAACTTCGGGGATTCCTAGGTTGAAGGTAATAAGAATTCCCTTCTGGCTAGAAGGAAGGTCCGTGTTTCCCCCTCAATATTTTTCATGGTTTTAACTCTATCACAAATAGATTGAAAACCCTCAAGGGCTGTTCCTCCTTGCAGCCTCAGCAGTGAGTGGTGACGGGATCATTCTAGACTCTTCTATCCTGGGAAGCAACTGCCATACACAGAGCTTCCCTTGACTACCTTCTGGGCCCTCTGAGAGGAAGTCTCTGTAGGAATAATGTAAGGAAACGTTATGGCTCCTTTAAGAGGCTTCTGGTAAATACAGAGTTCCAAACTTTCTGGAGGCAGGTGGAGGTAAGTAATCACCATTCTGTGTGGTTACACTAATCAGTAACTACAACTTTGGGGAATAACAAGCCATAGAGAAAAGAAATTGTCTTCTCATTAGAGGAAAATAAAAACTGCCTAGAGGAGTCCCATGCACACCCAGAGCCACATGTAGGATTCGGGCTTGGACCCACGTCCTGCCTCTGGCACACTCTTACAAAATATGACCCTGGTAGGCTACCCACCCTCTCTGAGCTTCATTTATTCACCTGTAAAGCATAGGAAATGCATTTTCACAGGATTAGTGCTCACAGCAAGTTTCAGTTGTTGGGACGTCCCTGGTGGTTCAGGGGTTAAAAATCCACCTGCCAATGTAGGGAGACACAGAGTTTGATCCCTGGCCCCAAACTAACATCCCACATGCTGCAGCACAGCTAACCCCATGTGCCACAACTACAGAGCCCACACACCCAGAGCCCGTGCTCCACAAGAGACGCCACTGCAATGAGAAGCCCACACACCACAACTAAAGGGTAGCCCCCGCTCACCAAACTAGAGAACGCCCACGCGCAGCAATGCAGACCCAAAGCAGCCAAAAAAAAAGTAAAAAAAAGTATTAGTGATAGTTGTTACTCAAGAAATGGTCGCCTTGCTTTTCTTCAGCTGTAAAAAGTTAGCCAAAAAATAAGAAAGTCACAAAGGGGAGAAACTATTTGCCCTCGGTGAAAAGGAGGGAAAGGATCTGAAAATGTCAGAAAGAAGTCACCGCTAGGTGGGAATTAATAAAGAGGGAAAGCAATACTCCTCTTTGAAAAGTTGCAAACAAGCAGTCAAGTATATTCAATAGTCAAGCGTATAAGATTAAGGAAAGGGGCAGGGGGTCCCGGCCTTGTGCTTCTGGACTCGCAGAGCTCCAGGGGTAAATGAAAGTCAGCCTCACCTGATATTGGGCTGCAACCCACAGGCCGGCCAGCCTTGTAACTGCGCGGCCTCAAGACCAAAGAAGGAGCCCAGAGACCGCAACAGAGACATCAGTGGATTATTGGACAAGGGGCTCTTACACAGCTGAGGCAAAAGGTCCTGCAACGACACCCCACCACACACAGCAGGCAGTCCGCAGAACATGGTGGCACCTTAGGCTCCTATTTACAGGGGGAAGTGACGTCAGGCTGGCTCATCAGTTACCAGGGAAACCACCTGGGGCTCGCCCCTCACAGCCCTTCAGGTTAATAACCATCACAAGGGCAAATGTTTCCCTTTAATAAACTAGCAGGTGGAGCTGTTATGGCCTAAGGATTAGAACAATCACTAGCTGGGCCAGAGGCAAGCACGTTTGTGTGAGTAGGGTACAGGTGAAGCAGGGACTGGTCAGGTGAGGGGTGTAAAAACAGCAAGAGAACAGCCACGTTGAGGTGCCTGGCCACACACCTGATAAGAATATGAAAGCCCAGGGATATTTGGAAAACTAATAGAATTGTCATTTACACCTAGGTGTTTGTATTCTAAATGCTCTTTACAAGATCTGAACTTTGACTACAATGATTAGAAATCATTAAAATAACAAATGTGCAGCTTAGAAGTTTATTTTAATGAAAAAGTAGTGTATAGACCCCAACCTGTCAACCCCATCTTGCTGCTGCTGCTGCTGCTAAGTCATAGCAAATAATAACCACAACAATTTATGAAGCATTTGCAGTATGCCAAGCAGTTCTAATTCTTAAGTCTTACATGTATTAACTCACTTGACTCTTGTAACGAGCCTATAGGATAAACAGTATAATTTTCCCTGTTATATATAAAGGTATGGATTTTTTAAAATGAATTAACTGATGGGCAAGCAGCCAGGAGGGTGATGAGTTACAATCAAATTTCAAAAACAAGCAATAAAATTAACCTCTTCTGTGGCTGTTCCAAAGACACAACCAGCATACTCCTTTCCTCTTTTTACTCAGGAAGTCCTCCCCCAAAGCCAACTTGGCTACAGTAGGAGTGATGACTGTCATCTTCTCTACTTGTAGCAAGAAGGCTGTGAGTACATATAGCAAGTAGCAGAATGAAGAAATAAAAAATAAAAGCAGTGGCAGAATAAAAAGATGATGTTCCTTCTTTAAGATTAATGACATGAAAAAGCTTAGACTTGAAATGGGCTGCATTTGTACAGACTGAGGACTCTGGGCTCATAAAAGATGACCTGCAGACAGACAGGATGGCATCTCAGGACTACCCAATGTAGTACCTCATGCACAATCCTTAAGTGAAAGTCGCTCAGTCATGTCTGACTCTTTGCGATCTCATAGACTACAGCCTGCCAGGCTCCTTTGTGCATGAATTCTCCAGACAAGAATACTGGAGTGGGTAGCTGTTCCCTTCTCCAGAGGATCTTCCCAACCCAGAGATCGAACCCAGGTCTCCCACACTGCAGGTGGATTCTTTACCATCTGAGTCACCAGAGAAGCCCACGATCCCTGGAGACTCCTCAAATAAGGGCTCCCCACACATCACAGGCCCAGCGACAGGAAGCTGACTTCAGTTCTTTAGATGCAGTTTATTATTCACTAAATCACTACACCAAGGCCACTCATGCCCAGAGAGGGGAAAAGACTTACCCAAAGGCCAGGGGACAAGCTGGGGCCACTTTGCAGGTCTCCCAGGGCTTCCCAGGTGGCACTAGTGGTAAAGAACCCACCTGCCAATGCAGAAGACATAAGAGACACGGGTTCAACCCCTGGGTCAGGAAGATCCCCTAGAGGAGGGCATGGCAACCCAGAAACCCACTTCAGTATTCCTGCCTGCAGAATGCCACGGACAGAGGAGCCTGGTGGGCTACAGTCCATAGGGTCTCAAAAAGTCGGACACAACACATGTACGCACACAGCTCAGCTGGTTCACAGAGCTATATTGAGGCTGCTGCTGCTGCTGCTGCTAAGTCGCTTCAGTCGTGTCCGACTCTGCGCGACCCCATAGACGGCAGCCCACCAGGCTCCACCGTCCGTGAGATTCTCCAGGCAAGAACAATGGAGTGGGTTGCCGTTTCCTTCTCCAATGCATGAAAGTGACAAGTGAAAGTGAAGCCGCTCAGTCATGTCCGACTCTTCGAGACGCCTTGGACTGCAGCCTACCAGGCTCCTCCGTCCATGGGATTTTCCAGGCAAGAGTACTGGAGTGGGTTGCCATTGCCTTCTCCAGATATTGAGGCTACAGCAAAACAATTCACAGGGACATCTTCTGGAAAGTTAAAATCAAAGGCTCTACAAGTGAGTGCTGGTGGCACTGGTGATATTACTTAGAAATGATTTTTAAAGTCATGATGCATTTATAGACAATAATTTAAATCCCTCCCTGGTGATAGGAGGACACAGTGCCATATTTATACAGAACAGAGTTTCAGCTGCAAAAGCCTCCAGGCAAGCGAACAGAGACACGGTTCTCCAGCCCAGAAAGCAGATGGCCAAAGGAAGCTGCCAAAGGGTGGGACCAGTAAATGGCCCATATCTAAATGAGGGACATAAGCCTTGCTCCAGAGTCCTGGGATAACAGATCTTTGGATCAAGAGAGTATCCCAAGGATCACAGAGTCCTGGGAAAACAGATCTTTGGATCAGGAGGGTATCTCAAGGATCACAGAGCCCAAGCCCATCATCTTACAGGTAAGAAAACAAAGGTGCAAGGAGTACTCACTGCATGGTATCTGTGAGACAAGGATTCCCCATTCTCCCCTCTCTAGACCCCAGAAACCTCAGATCTACCTCTGTCTCTAACGTATCCTAACTCCTTCCCTGTTTCATTTTTCTCCAGAGCATTTATAGCAGTTCCTCCTTATCTGTGAGGATAAGACCCTGGTGAATGCCTAAAACTGCAGATAGTACCAAACCCTATTCAGTCGACCCTTAAACAACACAGCGGTTGGTGGTGCTAATCCCCCGAGCAGTCGGAAATCTGTGTATATCTTTATGGTTGGCCTTCCATACCCACAGTTCCACATTGGTGGGTCCAACCAACTGCAGATTAGGTGTTGCGTTATTCACTCTATCATGTCTGAGTCTTCGTGACCCCATGGACTGTAGCCCACCAGGCTCCTCTAGTCCGTGGAATTCTCCAGGCAGGAATACTGGAGTGGGTTGCTATTCCCTTCTCCAGGGGCTCTTCCTGACCCGGGGATTGAACCAGGGTTTCCCTCATTGAAGGTGGATTCTTTACCATCTGAGCCACCAGGGAAGCCCGTAGATTGGGTACTACTGTAGTACTTATTTTTCAAAATCTGCATGTAAGTAGATGTACGGAGTTTGTAGGGGAAGAGCAAATGAGTCAAGATGGCACTGGTCAGGTTCTCTCACCCACGGCCTCTCACTCTCACCCCACGTTTTGTAAATACATGGTTATGTAACAGCTGAGAGCACTTATAGCACTGCGCATGCATGTCATGATGTACTCGTCTGACCACGGGTCACTTTTGTTCTGAAAACATATATAAGCTCCACCTGGCAAGCCCTTGAGGCTGCATTATGTCTGTGTCTGCTGGGTCAACCACAGGAGAATACAGTGTGTCTGTGGCTGCTAAAGCTGCAGTGCCAGTGAGGAGAGAATAAACATGTCTGTAGTTCCTGCAGCTCCTTGAGTTTTCTTCCAGCTTTCCACTCACTCCTTCTCTACCCTGGGTTCAGCAAACAGTGAGTCTTGCTGTAGCAAGACAACTGGTGTAGTTGGCAGGATGATACAGCAAGACACAGTTCAAATCCATGTTGATCAACTGTATATATATATTTTCCTATACATACATATCTATGATAACATTAATTTATACATCAGGCAGTTTAGAAATTAACCAAACCGCCAGCATCACTGCTCTTGCGCTCCGGGCCAACATTAAGTGAAATAAGGGTGACGTGAACATAAGCACTAGGTACCATGATGCTACGACAGTCTGTCTCCTGACTGAGATGGCTACTAAGTGAGGAGCAGGTGGGATATTCTGGACCAAGGGATGGTTCATATTCTGGGTGAGACATAGCAAGATGGCATGAGATTTCATCACACTCCTCAGAATGGTGCACAATTCAGAATTTAAAAAGCACCATTACTGGAATTTTCCATTTAATATTTTTGGACCACAGTTGACCACGGGCATCTGAAAACATGGAAAACAAAACCAAAAATAAGGACTAGGAGTAGAGTAGTACTTTATAGGCTTGCTTTAACATTCTCCAGGCTTTACGTTTATTTACTGACTGCCTCCTTCTCCGCCCCCTGTACTAGAAGGTAAACAGGATGCTAAGGGGCTCTGCTATATCATTAGCACATGGAACACAGCAGCAGGCTCTCAGCAATGATTGGTTGAATGGATGAACACATTGCATCCACCGAGCACTTAAGAATTTATAAGTATTTCCACAAACATTATCCTTTGTGGTTTTCATTTAATAACTGGAAATGTCTTAGAAGAATCACACCACGAAGGTCAGACTTTCTATCTCCCCATGGTGTGGGAGCAGGTCCTGGTGGCTTGAGGCAGGGCTTGTAGTTTCCTGGAGGAATTAGGGAGCACTAGGCCAGAAAGCAGCCCAGGGTACTTGCCCATCCTAGAGGCCTGGGTGCAGACCAGTCTGCTCAAGAGAGGCAAGATGCCCCGCCCCTCCCCGGTGAAAGCCTGGAGGCAGAACTATGCTTCAGAATCACAAAGCCTTTTCCATTTGCTTCACTCAGGAGCAAAAGAGGACACTAGTTTGTGAAGCAGACAGCCAATGCGGCACTCGTGTCTTTAATGACTCCTGATTACTCCGCCAGCTTGAGCTGCAGAATACAGAGCACTACCTTCTCTGGGGCATCCACTTCAACCCAACAGCTGCTGCTGCTGCTGCTAAGTCGCTTCAGTCGTGTCCGACTCTTTGTGACCCCATGGACTGCAGCCTACCAGGCTCCCCCATCCCTGGGATTCTCCAGGCAAGAATACTGGAGTGGGTTGCCATTTCCATCTCCAATGCATGAAAGTGAAAAGTGAAAATGAAGTCGCTCAGTCGTGTCCGACTCCTAGTGACTCCATGGACTGCAGCCTACCAGGCTCCTCCGTCCATGGGATTTTCCAGGCAAGAGTACTGGAGTGGGTTGCCATTGCCTTCTCCGAATCAGCTATTGAGGAGTATGATAAGTTGTGCTTCCCAGGTAGCAGAGTGGCAAAGAATCCACCTGCCAATGCAGGAGACGCAGGTTTGATTCCTGGGTCGGGAAGATCCCCTAGAGTAGGAAATAGCAACTCAGTCCAGTATTCTTGCCTGGAAAATTCCATAGGCAGAAGAGCCTGGTGGGCTACAGTTCATGGGGCCGCAAAGGGTCAGACACAACTGAGTGACTCAGCAAGCACACACATGACAAGTTATGGCTAAAACCCTACCATATCGTCAGCCTAGATCCATCCAAGGCTCTCTGACTGAATCTGACCTTACCATCTTACACTGTTTTTATCAAACCATTCTGCTGCACAAATATCAATGTATTGGTATTCTGAACTGATTTCTTCTTTGAGAATATACTACCCTCAAAATACATCGAGTCTTCAAAGGTCACTTACCAATAATCTGTTAACTTGATGTTAATAGATGGAAAAAAATCTAAAACGCTAAAATCTAAAATGAGGAAAAAAATCACTCATTGTGGAACACTGGATGTCATCTTTGTTGGTTCTTCCTTGTCTCTCATTCCCCACATACTAGCAATTGTACAGTTCTATTAACTGTGCTTCTACCTGTTTCTGGAACCAGCCCAACTTTCTCCTTCCTCACTGACATGGCATCTGTCACCTGGATTGCTGCCCCAGCTGCCCTAACTGGTCCCATGCCTCCAAACTCACCTCGATGTAATTCCTTCTCCACGCTGCAACTCCCCTGTTCTCTCTAAAGGCAATTCTGGTCACACGTCTCTCCAGCTCAGGCTTTTTAACACCCTCGTGATATATAGTCTGGAGAAGGCAATGGCAACCCACTCCAGTACTCTCGCCTGGAAAATCCCATGGACAGAAGAGCCTGGTAGGCTGCAGTCCATGGGGTCGCACAGGGTCGGACACGACTGAGCAACTTCACTTTCACTTTACCTTTCATGCACTGGAGAAAGAAATGGCAACCCACTCCAGTGTTCTTGCCTGGAGAATCCCAGGGACGGGGGAACCTGGTGGGCTGCCGTCTGTGGGGTCGCACAGAGTCAGACATGACTGAAGCGACTTAGCAGCAGATATACAGTCTGTGCTCCCCAATGGGGCACACAGGCCTTGTCCCCCAGCTGCCCCTCCTGCCTTCTCTCTCCCTACCTTCTCGCACACCTACACTCCAGCCATGCTGTGTGCATGCCTGCTAAGGCGCTTCAGTCGTGTCCGACTCTTTGTGACCCCACGGATGGTAGCCTGCCAGGCTCTTCTGTCCATGGGGTCTCCAGGCAAGAATACTGGAGTGGGTTGCCATGACCTCCCCCAGGGGATCTTCCCAACCCAAAGATCGAGCCCACATCTCTATTGTCTCCTCATTGGCAGGCAGGTTCTTTCCCACTAGTTCAGCCACTCTGAACAATTTGAATTCATCACGTGTGCCAGGTCTGTCTTACCATCTACCTGTCACACAGACCGGTCCCCTTGCCTGAAATGATGTGTCCTCCCCTGTCCTCCTCTTACCCCTTTTCACCTGGTCCACTCCCAACTCATCCTTCATCTTAAGACTCTTCCCTGGGCTCCCAGCCAAGGTGGCCTGCTGCCAAGCACCCAGATGGCATCCCCACCGTACTCACCATGTGCACTATCACAGCCAGCTTACCTGTCCCCTTGCCTCCCATACGTGACTTAGCTTCCTGATGGCAAGTGCCCTGTCAGTTTCAGCATTAAGCCCCAGAATGCACCTGGCCCTGTGCCTGGTGCTAATAGGAACCCCACAAATAACTGCAAAAGGACTTTGGAAATTAGATCAGCCTCTGAGGAGGCAGCTGCTGAACAAAGGTGAGACCACCAGCGTCCGTGTGTGCATGCATCCTCAGTCATTCAGTCGTGTCCAACTTTGCAACCCCATGGACTGTAGCCTGCCAGGTTCCTCTGTCCATGCAATTTTCCAGGCAAGAATACTGGAGTGGTTTGCCATTCCCTCCTCCAGGGGATCTTCCTGACCCAGGGATTGAACCTATGTCTCCTGCATTGGGAAGCAGATTTTTTACCACTGTACCACCTATTATGCTCCATACCTACAGTTCAATCCCTACCCCATTCATACCACTGGAATTCTGAAATGCAAATTTAAAACAAATCTAAATTCTCCCCCTTAAAATAAATAAAAGACAAAATAAGTCACATAATTGACATTACTGGTCAAATCGGGCAATGAATATATACAACAATGGAATAAGTAAAAGAATAAAAATAATTTACATTAACTCTGGAAAATTATACAAGTATCAGTAGAACAACTATAAAATAAAAGGAATAGGGATTTAGGATCAGAAATCCTGACTTGCTCGATATCTGTATGACTTTGAACTTGTCACTCAACCACCAAGTCTCCCTCTTATCACATGGGTTGTTGTGATAAAACAATGGATATAAGGCATTTCTACATTTTTAAAGCACTATACAAGCTCTTTCAAATTATGATTATGATGACTATTGCAGAAAAATGTTTATGACACAGTGAGAAAAGTTGTATACAAATATGTGTACAACCATGTAAATTATGTGTGAAAGTGTTAGCTGCTCGGTTGTGTCTGACTCTTTGCAGCCCCATGGACTATAGTCTGCCAGGCTCCTCTGTCCATGAAATTCTCCAGGCAAGAAGAGCCAGGGATGGAACCTGGGTCTCCTGCATTGCAGGCAGATTCTTTACGACCTGAGCCCCCAACAAATGGAGGATGTTAGCATTCTTCAACCCAGAGAAGACCACCCGAGACTGGGTTAAATGAACCAGAGAGGCTCATTAGACCACCTGAGGTCAAATTAAAGGAATGCAGGCCCTACACACACCCTGATCCTTACAGTAGCCCTGCCCTTGAACCATTACTATAAAATTCCTCATCAAATACCCTGGGGTTGGAACACATAGTTTTTGAGGGCACGAGCCCACTGTGTTACCCTTTGCCTGGCAAAGCAATAAAACTACTCTTTTCTACTTCACCCAAAACTCAGTCTCCAAGATTCGATTCAGTACTGGTGCACAAAGGCTACTGTCAGCATCGTGACCAATTTCTTCAAGACCAAGCTCTAGGCTCACCTTCTCCTATGAGTCTTCCCTGTGTGACCACAATCCAAATAGATCACTCTCTTGCTTTGTTACGTAGTTTGACTATAGTTTAAAAAACAAACAAACAAACACTGTTCCCAACTGTTACATCCCAGTGTGTTCTCTTTCTGAACAAGACAGCAAGATCAAGGGCAGGACCCATGCTTTCTGCTACTTTTCCACCTCCCACAATGCCTCCTGGAAGACCTCACAAATGCTAGTTGAATAAGTGGTGAGAAGAGTATCCGACCAATGAATGGGGTGCTCCAGGTTTATGCTGTTGATTTCAGTAACGATACGATTAGCACTCTGAAGATCTGCCACGGTGAGCCATATCATCCACTGTAATTGTTCATCTGGTCATTATTTTGGCACATTCCAAGCTGCAGTATAAGTAATTACATTCTGTGCACAGAGCCACTCACCTCAATTACAGGCCTTGGCAACTACATTATGAGATAACATTATACAAAGAGGCTATGAATCAGTCGGCTGGGTACAGGGAGGATTTTTAAAAGAAAGAACAGTGAACCAACCATGTAAAGCCTGCTTTAATCAAATACAGTATTCTTCTGAAATCAGAAGTCAGCGAGGAAAAGATTATCAAGCTACACAGACACAGAACAAGAATGAAAACAGATGTGATGAAATACAGCTTATATTTTAAGGCAAGATGAGAACAATTTAAACATAAAATTTTTCTCTGCCCCCTTGGGCCCCCACATTCCCTCCCAGTGTGCATTAATTAGCATTTGCATTACGCATTAACCAGACCTTCCCGACAGCAGAAATACCTGCTCAACCATAAAGATCAACTCTTGTTCTGGTGCCAACCACGTAACTCCTTAGAAGATAACATTCTTGTCTTAATCCTGTAAGGGGTCATGATGACCCACCACTCACCTTGTATGTGTAGACACCTTTGGTAAGCTTTATACATAACATCAATATACCATTTCCCTTAAAGATAGAAATGGGTGCAGAGCAGGCTGGGTCAGATGACTTGTGGAAATACAGCACTGTATCTAATGGAAGTTCTCAGCTTAAATACTTACAGCTTCATTAATGTTACTAGCTATATTTCTTCTACTCTACCTCTTTTACAAGATTATAGGTTCTTGCATTGCCAAATGTGTGACTGAGCCTCCAATAAAAATAAGGATGACTAAGCAACTTGAAATGATCAACCAAATATATAGTTCTATAAGTTCAATGATTATAATAACGTGACTCTGGATAAGGGAAGAAGCAATAAGAGGGAGCCACTTCCCGGACCATAACAGACCAGTAAAACCAGCAGTACAGAAGCTGTTGGCTGCTGTTAATAGGGCCTCGTCAAGTAATAGCACATTGAGGGACCTATCAACAAAATCCTCGCCTGATCTAGGAATGAGCATTGCTAGCGTTGAGGGGCAAACAGGTCATGAAATGCCTCCCAAACCCTGGTCAAAATTATGGCCAAAAAGGAAAGGATTGTAAAAATAATGAATGTTGGCCATCAGCCCGTTCTATAAGAATCAAGTCACTGACCACTGCAGTCACTGACCTATAACACATCCTGAAGGGAATTAAGGGTGAAGATCAGAATAAGACATGGGAAAACTGGCAGAACTAGTCCTCAGAGAGTTAGATATTTTCAGAAGAAAATTTCATGAATCCAGTTTCTTGCATCTTCCCATACGCAAAGTGGAAGTGTTGGTCGTTCACTAGTGTCTGACTCTTTGCAACCCCATTGACTATAGCCTGCCTGGCTCCTCTGTCCATGGGGTTCTCCAGGCAAAAATACTGGGGTGGGTTGCCATTTCCTTCTCCAGGGGATCTTCCTGACCCAGGAATTGAACCCAGCTCTCCTGCATTGCAGGAGGATGCTTTACCATCTGAGCCACCAGGGAAGCCCTGCCATAGTCAGAAAACTACTAAAACCATTAACCAAAATGTCTGTTCCTCACAAACAGTAGGAACCTTCTACCAAGATGTCTGCTTGACTGTATGCACCCCCCTCATCAAACTCACATATAATGGCCTCCCCCACTATCTCTTTGGAACAACTCTCAGAGCTTGTTGAGAGACTGTCTTCCAAGTTAAAATCTTCCAGTTGGCTTGAATAAAATTTGTCATTTCTTGATTGACCATTGATGAATTTTTTTGTCAACAGATGTATAAGTAGGGGAGTTTCTTCTCCTTGTGTGTACCCCTGTGAGTTTTGTGCTTAGTCGCTCAGTTGCATCTGACTCTTTGCGACCCCATGGACTGTAGCCTGCCAGGCTCCTCTGTCCATGGGGATTCTCCAGGCAAGAATACTGGAGTGGGTTGCCACACTCTCCTCCAGGGGGTCTTCCCCATCCAGGGATCGAACCTGGGTCTCCCTCATTGCAGGCGGATTCTTTACCATCTGAGCCACCAGGGAAACCCAAGAATACTGGAGTAGGTAGTCTGTTCCTTAGGGGATCTTCCCGACCCAGGAATTGAACCAGATCTCCTGCATTGCAGGTGGATTCTTTACCAGCTGAGCCACCTGGGAAGCCCCGTGTATACCCCTAGCTCCACGTAATACAACTCCTACAGAGCGCCACCTACTGCTCAGCATGGGGAGTGCCAGCCGGAAGCCGACAGCAGCTATTTCTCCCTTCTCAGGAGTTGAGATGTCTCAAGTTATTGTTCCGTCGCTAAGTCTTCTCCGACTTTTGCAACCCTGTGAACTCCAGCATGCCAGGCTTCTCTGTCCACTGTCTCCCAGAGTTTGCTCAAATTCATGTCTACTGAGTCAGTGATGCCATCCAACCATCTCATCCTGTAGCCTCCTTCTCCTCCTGCCCTCCATCTTTCCTAGCATCAGGGTCTTTTCCAATGAGTTGGATGTCTGAAGGGCAGGCTCTAAACAAGTATCAGAATGTGTTCAGTTCCTTGTACTAGCTGATACTACATACTGAGACTAATAACTAATTTGCCAAATACTGTGCTAAGTGCTTTACATGCATCATCTCATTTTATCTTCACAGTAATTCCATGAAATTGGTACTTTATCCTCATTTCAATAAAAATGCAGGAACAACTGGTTTGAAACATCTACTTACTCAGTGGTCCCAATTTGCCAGGAACTGTGCCAGGCCCTGGGGACCCAATGTTAAGCAAATAAAACCAGCTCTACCTTCATGCAGCTTACCTTCTAGTGGGAGAGGTAAAAAATAAGGGATGGAAAAAAAGGTTAACAAGGTAATAGCTAAATGTGTCAAGTTCTATAAAGGACATAAATTGGTTACATGGGGAAATGACCATTTTCAATGAAAAGGGAAGAGGAGTTTCCCCAGATACAGTCACACACAAAGCAAAAATCTCTGTAGACTCAAACAGGACACTCAGAAGGGCTGAGAACAAGACCAAGGCCTCTCTGTTATCAGGACTGTTACAGAAACCCCATGAGAAGAGCCCCTGTATAGGTGTGCAACATACAAAGAGGGAGAGACCTATGCCTGTGTGAATCCAAAAAAACTGGGGAAACACACAAAGGAAAATACAGATAGGGTTTGGAAAGCACAGGATCCATTGGAAAACGTGAAATGGAGATCTTATGTTAACCTACATCAAAGAGAACATTTTTGGTGATTTTACATACCATTTGAACCTGGTACGTGTAATTTATGTACCAGGGCAGGACTGCCATGATGGTGCTACCAGATGCTATGACATCTGCTCATAACTTGTGGGATTAAGCTGTCTGGCAGAAGCAGTTTCTTTCCACACATTCTGCTGGTCACGGTTCTAGGGTTAATGGGATAAGCTTTCCTCAGACATAGAAATGGGATAAAAATGGGATATCAGTAATGGGATAAAGATCAGCAGATTATGCTTTTTCTATAATGGTGTAATTTTATTAAAATATCAGAGCAGTATTAAAATTTTTGACTAGTTATTGTATAGGCCATGCAGTTCAGTTGCTCTGTCGTGTCTGACTCTTTGTGACCCCATGGACTGCAGCACACCAGGCCTCCCTGTTCATCACCAACTCCGTGAGTCCACCCAAACCCATGTCCATCGAGTCGGTGATGCCATCCAGCCATCTCATCCTCTGTCATCCCCTTCTCCTCTTGCCCTCAATCTTTCCCAGCATCAGGGTCTTTTCCAGTGAGTCAGCTCTTTGCATCAGGTGGCCAAAGTATTGGAGTTTCAGCTTCAACATCAGTCCTTCCAAGGAACACCCAGGACTGATCTCCTTTAGGATGGACTGGTTGGATCTCCTTGTAGTCCCAGGGACTCTCAAGAGTCTTCTCCAACATCACAGTTCAACAGCATCAATTCTTTGGTGCTCAGCTTTCTTTACAGTCCAACTCTCACATCCATACATGACCACTGGAAAAACCATAGCCTTGACTAGATAGGCTGTTCAGGGTAAGGGCAAAAGCACAGAGACAGACACACAGACACACAGACACACACACACACACACACAGACACACAGACACACACACACAATATACAGTTAGTCTGCTACATACGAAACTTCCAGTTGCAAACTTTAAAGATGGGAAGTGAGTGCCATCAGCATCAGGCGCGAGTGAAACTGCAGCCTGCCCTCCGTCTCCCGCTGCTAACGCTCCTTCAGCCCTACCATCTCCCACCTCCTCTCCCTTCTCCAGTCAGTAACTTTTCTTGTCCAGTGCCAGCCGCTGGATGCCAGCTGTTGGACTGTCCTACTATACTTTTCAAGGTACCATACTATAAGACTTAAAATGTTTTTTTTGTTTTTTATATATTATTCATGTAAAGAGTATTATAAGACTATTACAGTATAGTACTATATAGCCGATTGTGTTAGTTGGGTACGTAGGCTAACTTTGCTGGACTTTGTTTACAAACAAATTGCACTTAATGAATGTGCTCTCAGAATGCAACTTGTTAGTATGTAGGGGACTTGCCATATACACACACACTTACATACACACACACACACACACACACACACACACACACACACACACTGTATGCTTTGGTCTTCCTCCTCCTCTCATCACCTCCCCTCTCCCTGAGCATACCTGAGGCTTTTCTACTTCACAGGATTATACTAACTTCTAAGACCTCAAACAATGCCATGCTCACCTCTGGCCACAAACTCTTTCCAGATCCTTCAGACCTTTACTCCTACTTCACCAGTCCTTGAAACACATCAAATGCACCCTGTATCTTTCTTTTCACTGTGGTCCATAACTCTTTGATGATGTAACTTCCTTCCCCATGTAGCCTTGACCTCATTTATCCATCAGTCCATCCAGCAGGTATCTTTGGAGTGCTTACTATGTGCATGTGTGAGCTGCATATGGGACTATGCTGCTGCTGCTGCTGCTGCTAAGTTGTTTCAGTCGTGTCCGACTCTGTGTGACCCCACAGATGGCAGCCCACCAGGCTCCCCCGTCCCTGGGATTCTCGAGGCAAGAACACTGGGGTGAGTTGCCACTTCCATCTCCACTGCATGAAAGTGAAAAATGAAAATGAAGTCACTCAGTCGTGTCTGACTCCTAGCGACCCCATGGACTGCAGCCTACCAGGCTCCTCTGTCCGAAGGATTCTCCAGGCAAGAGTGCTGGAGTGGGGTGCCATTGCCTTCTCCATATGGGACTATGAGGGACATTAAAACTGGTCATTTCTTTCTGGAGCTTACAACTTTGGGGAGGAGTGTGTGCGTTAATCGCTCAGTCATGTCCGACTCTTTGTGACCCTACGGGATGTAGCCCACCAGGCTCCTCTGTCCGTGGATTCTCCAGGCAAGAATACTGGAGTGGGTTGCCATTTCCTTCTCCAGGGGATCTTCCTGACACAGGGAATGAACCCAGGTCTCCTGCATTGCAGGCAAACTCTACCATCTGAGCCACCAGTGAAGGAGAGAGACAAACTAATAAGACTACATAGTACATAGTACAGGGAGGAGATGAGACCAGATATCTGACCTAGAACAGAAATGAAAGTTCAGCATTCTCATTGCCCTCAATCATCTTTAATATCCAGTCCTTTGTCCTTCTACTCCATGCTCCCAAAAGTCCACTAACCTTGGCTATTTGGGATCAATCCAAAAATTCACTCTTAAGAGAAAAATCACACAAACATGCTGATGGTTCTTACTATAAACTTACAGTTTCTAATCTCATTCTAGCCTGAAGCTAAGACCGCCAGGTACAGTTGTTCAGACTGCATACTTCACAGCCCTCTAGGGTACCATTCACACAGACTACTATGAGAACATTGGTGCTTCTAATCTTGTACTGTATGTAACCAACTATATGCAATAGCCCCAATCACAGCAGTAATGTTATGTTCATTTGTATTTTCATTGGTCAGCTCCTTCTCTAATATGTTATTACAGGTATTCTCAACTTCCATACTTAATTTCAAAAGCTAACTCAAATGCTCAGGGCTGGGGCAATGGGATGACCCAGAGGGATGGGATGGGGAGGGAGGAGGGAGGGGGGTTCAGGATGGGGAACACATGTAAATCCATGGCTGATTCATGTCAATGTATGGCAAAAACCACTACAATATTGTAAAGTAATTAGCCCCCAACTAAAACAAATAAATTTATTTTTAAAAAAAAGCTAACTCAACTCTTATCTGACCCAGATAATCAAAATTATCAAATACCAACTCCCTCAAATTTTATCTACTACACTTCAATTATATCTATACTTGAAGCCACATTTGCCTCTTTATTAGAGGCTTAGAGAAAGTCTTTCCTCCCATCCAGGCACAGAACAGTTTTTAGAAATAGAAGTTCTCCCCCAGGTCTCTACTTTGTCCCCACTTAAGCTGAATCCAAGCAGGCTGGCACTCACCTTTACGACCCCAGTTGGACTCACCATATGACTTCTTTCAGATCTCCTGATAGCTTTTTCAGTCCTGTATGTCTGATCTCCCTGCAGCATGCATCACTGTTGACAAGCATGTCTTCTCTTAAAATTCTCTCCTCGCTGGCTTCTATGGCAACTCTCCTTTAGTTTTTCTTGTACTTTTCTTGTACTTCTATGGCAATTCTCCTTTAGTTTTTCTTGTACTTTTCTTGTACTTTTCTTGTACTTCTATGGCAATTCTCCTTGAGTTTTTCTTGTACTTTTTTCTTGTACTTCTATGGCAATTCTCCTTGAGTTTTTCTTGTACTTTTCTTGTACTTCTATGGCAATTCTCCTTGAGTTTTTCTTGTACTTTTCTTGTACTTTTCTTGTACTTCTATGGCAATTCTCCTTGAGTTTTTCTTGTACTTTTCTTGTACTTTTCTTGTACTTCTGTGGCAATTCTCCTTGAGTTTTTCTTGTACTTTTCTTGTACTTTTCTTGTACTTCTATGGCAATTCTCCTTTAGTTTTTCTTGTACTTTTCTTGTACTTTTCTTGTACTTCTATGGCAATTCTCCTTGAGTTTTTCTTGTACTTTTCTTGTACTTCTATGGCAATTCTCCTTGAGTTTTTCTTGTACTTTTTTCTTGTACTTCTATGGCAATTCTCCTTGAGTTTTTCTTGTACTTTTTTCTTGTACTTCTATGGCAATTCTCCTTGAGTTTTTCTTGTACTTTTCTGGAAACTTCTTGTATGTGTTTATCCCTTTCTCCCCATTCCCACAGCCCTCATCTTCTCTGGCATGGGTTATTCCAAAAGCATCTCAGCTGGTCCCCTGGCTCCCCTTCAGTCTGGCCTTCTTAAGGTGAAATTTTACATTCTTTCTAAACTCTAACCTCATCCTATCTCCTCCTTGCATGAAACCCTTCAGTGGCTTTCCAGGATCTACAAGTAAAGCTCAAGTTCCTCAGTATTGGATTCAAGGCCCTCTCTAACCTGGTACCTATCAACCACCTACATCTTCTCTCTCCTTAATTGCCCTCTTCTGCCCTCATCCCCAGATATATTGAACGACTTGAAGTCATCTTTATGGGCCATGCTTTCTCTTGCCTTCATAACAACATAAAATGCTTTCTCTACCAAAAATGTTCTTTACAGCAACACTGTGTTAAATTTATTATTTAATTTTCACAAACATAAAAGAATTTTATAAATATACATGTTACAGAAAAACAACAAACCACTACTCATTCCAAGAACTAGAACATGACCAATTCTATCACATCTACCTATATGGTTCCTCCCAACTTTTTTCAGAAGTAACTACTATCATAAATTTTAGATTATTTATTCTCTTCCTTGGAGAAGGCAATGGCACCCCACTCCAGTACTCTTGCCTGGAAAATCCCATGGACGGAGGAGCCTGGTAGGCTACAGTCCATGGGGTCGCTAAGAGTCGGACACGACTGAGCAACTTCACTTTCACTTTTCCTTTTCATGCACTGGAGAAGGAAATGGCAACCCACTCCAGTATTCTTGCCTGGAGAATCCTAGGGATGGCGGAGCCTGGTGGGCTGCCGTATATGGGATCGCACAGAGTCGGACACGACTGAAGCGACTTAGCAGCATTCTCTTCCTTTACACAAAAATTACTGAGACAAAATTAATTTTTGCATGTTCATCAAAGCATCACCACAATCAAGATAATAAACACATTCATCACCCCAAAAGTTTCCTTTTGTAATCTCCCATCCCACAGCCTGCATTCTCCACTAATATGCTTTCTCCCAGAATAACTTAGTTCACATTTTCTAGAATTTCTATACGAATGGACTCACAGAGTATATACTCTGGCTTCTTTCACTCAGCAAAAACATTCTGAAATTCACCTATGTTGCTGTGACCATCCATAGTTCACTCCTTTATGTTGGTAAGTAGTATTCTATTGCATGAATATGCCACAATTTTTTTTATGCATGACCTATTGATAAGCTTTTGGGCTGTCCAATTAAATACAAATAAGGCTACCAAAAAGATTTGTGTACAAACCGTTATGCGGTCATATGCGTGTCTTTACTCCTTGGCAGATGACAGGTGAAGAGCTGGGTCATATAATTGGTGTATTATTTAACTTTTTAAGAAACTTCCAAAATGACTGTTCTATTTCACTTTTCTCCCAGTAGTCTAGAGGGCTTCCTTGGTGGCTCAGATGGTAAAGAATCCACCTGTAATTTGGGAGACCTGGATTCAATCCCTGGGTCAAGAAGATCCCCTGGAGGAAGGCATGGCAACCCACTCCAGTATTCTTGCCTGGAGAATCCCATGGAGAGAGGAGCCTGGCGGGCTACAGTCCGTGGGGTTGCAAAGAGTTGGACACGACAGAGTAGCAGCAGTAGTCTTCGAGAGTTCCCGGTCCTCCACACCCTCATCAACACTTGGTGTGATCAGTCTTTATAGGTGTGTAGTGATATATTTTTTTTTAATTCAGATAAACTAGTTTTCATCTCTAGAAATTCAATGTGGGTCTTGTTACATTTTTCACAACTCCACTTAACTGCTCAGTCTTTTCTTATTTCTTAAACATATGTAATACAACTATAATAATTACTTTTAACACTTTATCTGCTAATTTTACCATCTATATAATTTCTGGGTCAGTTTTGATTAACTGAATTTTCTCTTCACTGTGCTTCATATTTTACTATTTCTTTGCATGACTGTTGATTTTTTTATTTGATGCCAGACATTGTGAATTTACCTTATTTGATGCTGGATATTTTTGTATTCCTATAAACATTACTGAGCTTTGTCCTGGGACACCATTAAGTTACCTGGATACACTTTGGACTCTTTAGGTCCTGCTTTTAAGATTTGTTAAGAACGGCCAGAGCGTTGTTTATGCCAGGGCTACTATTTTCCCTCTATTTTCCTTCCTTCCTTCTTTCCTTCCTTTCTCCTTCCCTCCTTCCTCCCCTAAGTAATAAATTATTTAGCTTTACTTGTTCTTGAGCTTTATAAATATAATAAGTGGAACTTACGCGTTCTCCTGAGTTTTGATTTGATCTTAGTTAACATTATATTTTTAACATACAGTCATATTATTGCAAATAACTGAAATTTATTCACTTTTACCACTAGTAACATTCCACTGGGTGAATATACTACAGTGTATTTTCTGCTTTCCCACTGATGGGGATTTGGGTTGTTTTCAGGTTTTTACTCTTAGAAACGATGCTGCTAAGAACATCCTTAATATGTCCCTTGCATAAGATTGCAGGGATTCTAGGATTCTAGTAGTAGGACTACTGAATTTTATACTCACCCATCACATTATTGTCACTTGATGTTGTAAACTTTCTTAAATTTTGTGAGCCATCGAGTATATGAGTATCTGCCTACAGAGTTACTTCTATTTCTCTAGTTACCTATGGGGTAAAACATCATTTTCTATACTGTTGACCATTTGTATTTCCTCTTCCTACATCTATTCATGTGTTTTGCCTTTCTCTTATTGTTTGTTGAACTTTTAAAAGTAGATATTCTGAGTACTTATATTTCAATAATTACAAGTTTTGCATAGATCTCCCAACTGGTAACTTATCTTTTCATTTTCCTCATGCTGTCTTTGCTGAAGAGAAATTCTCAATTTTAATGTGGTCAACACATAAAATTTTTATGGTTACCATTTTTTTTTATATATAAAACTTTTATGGTCAACTTGGCTTCCCTGGTGGCTCAGACGGAAAAGAATCTGCCAGCAATCAGGAGAACCAGATTGAATCCCTGAGTCAGGAAGGAAATAGCTACCCACTCCAGTATTCTTGCCTGGAGAATCCCATGGAGAGAGAAGCCTCGGAGGCTACAGTCCATGGGGTCCCAAAGAGTCTGACATGACTGAGGGACTCACACTTTTTAAAAAGAAACTCCTTGCTATCCAAAGTACACAGGGGCTTCCTATATTTTGTTGTAAAATTTTTAAAGTTTTGCCTTTTACATTTAATTCAACCATTTATCTGGCATTTATTTTTATGTGTGGGATGAAAAAAAAGAACCAATATCATTTGCACACACAAGTAATCAAATGTCCAAGAACTACTTATTTCCGCAGTGACTTGTAATGTCACCCTTGTTCATTATCAGATTTCTGCTTGTGTGGGCCTAAGTTCCATCAGCCAATGTGTCAATCTTGCATCAATATCACATTGTCCCAATTACTACATTGTTATAGGAAAGTTTGAATATCTGTTAGAGATGATCCTCCCATTTAATTTCTGTTCTTTTGTTTCTTCCCAATTCTTATACCATTTCTTCTTTTTCTCTTACTGTACTGGCAAGGATTTCCACTACAATTTTGACTTGAAGCTATAATGGTGAGGATCATTGTCCTGATTTTGTAAACAATGCTTTGTAAATGTCCCCATTAGAATGATGTTTTCAGTACATATTCTCTACCAGATTAAGAATGTTCTCTTCTATTTCTAATATGCTACGAGTTTTGATCATTAACGGGTGTTGGCTTTTAATAAATTGCCTTTTCCGCATCTTTCAGATAATTGCACTGCATATTTCCATTTATCTATTAGTGTAATGAATTAGATATAAATTTTCTAATATTAATCCACCGATGCTTCTAGGAGCAAAACTGAGTTATGAAACAATAACTTTTCTGTATAGTACAATATTATATTTACTCTTTTTAGGTCACAAATTTTACATTCACATTCATGAATGAGTTTGGCCTGTAATTTTACCTTCCCACACCACTTTTGTGTGTTTTGGTATTGATTTAACTGGCCTTACAGAATAATGAGGAGGATTCTCCTTTCTCTATTCCCTGAAAAACTTTATAATAAGACTATCATGATATATATCTTAAAATTTTAATATCTATAAAATCACCAGGTATGGGTGTTTTTCTCTATGAGAAGTTTATTAAATAACACTCAAGTTATTAAAGTTTATAAAACAGTTGAGTTTTCTATATTTTTTATTGAATCAATTTTAAATCCCCCTCCCCCAGAATTTTATTATTTTTTCCGAAATTTTCAAACATGTTGTTAAGTCCTCAATTTCCCCCTACTCTTCTCCACATCTATATTACATCTGTATACATGCCTTATTTTTTACTTTTTTGTTTGGGTCTTCTCTTATTTTCTGGATTAATCTCAGCAAACTTTTGTTAATTTTGTGAGTCTCCTCAAAGAACCAACTTTTGACGTTGATGATCTTACCTTTGTATTTCTGCTTTCATCTATGTCATTTTTCTTCTACTTTATAAAGATTTATTCACTTGTTTTTCACTATCTTGAGTGCTTCTTTCATTATTTTTTAATCTTTCTTCTTTACTAAAAGAAGCATTTTTACATTTCAAATTACCATATAAGTAATAGCTTTGTCTCAAAAGTTTGGATACATAGTAGGTTTATAATTTTATAGGCCTAAATATTTTCTGATCTCCATATTGGTTCATCCATAACCAATAAGTTATTCAGAGCACGTATTTGAACCAGCTCACATGGGCTCAGTTGAGCAAGTGTTTGATTTTCAGGAAGTCTGAGAGCTAGTTGTTAAAACATAGCCACTATGAAAAATAAAATTATATGAAATAATGTGTATTTAATAAATTCTCAAAAGTTATTACTTTTGATTTTATTCCACTTTACTATTGTCAATGCTCTCCAGGTTCTTTACTTTTACTGTGTTAAGATCATGGGAATATTATGGACTGATGTACTACTCTGCATTTCTTCCCAGATGACACTCGTGCTCTTGTGCTCATAACTGCGAATTGGCTATGGAGGAAAGATTTATACATGGATATTAGTAAACAAATTAGGGTATTTTTTCTTTTGGATAGTGAGATGTTAATAAATTAAACATTTTTATATTTATTTTCTAATATGTTATTTTATAGCCTAAGGAAACTTTAAATATGCTATATACTCTCCTACTAAAGGCCCTCCCTCCAAAGTGGGGAAATGTAACAAAACTGTTAAGTACGTAGAAATAAAAACAACAAATCAGAACGAGGTGACGGGAGACCCTCCACGAACCTCCCAACTCCAAACACAAAGAATGTTCCAAAAGAAGCAACGAGATAAAGCCCCAGAAGTAGAACTAAGTGGAGTGGGAATAGGCAATCTATCTGAGAAAATGTTCAAGGTACTGATTATAAAGATGATCAAAGAAATGGGGAGAAGAATGGATGAAAACAGAAGTTTAACAAAGAGTTACAAAAGATAAGGAAGAACCAAAGAGAGGTGAGGAATATAATCACTGAAAGGAAAAATACACAAGAAGGAATCAACAGTGAATTAAATGATACAGAGGAATTATCAGCGAGTTGGAAGACAGAGGACTAGAAAACACTAAGCTGAACAGACAAAAATATTTTTAAAAATGGGGACCGTTTAAGAGACCTCTGGGACGACATCAGGCATGCTAGTGTTCACATTATAGGGGTCCCAGTAGGACAAGAGAGAGACAAAGGGGCAAAGAGCATTTTTGAAGACATAATAGCTAAAAACTTTATGAATCGAAGAAAGGAAACTGACATTCAGGACCAGGAAGCATAGAAAGTCCCAAACAAGGTCAACCAAAAAATGACCTCACCAAGACACACTGTAATTAAAACGGGGAAAATTAAAGAGAAAATCAGGAGGAGCAAGGGGAAAGCAACAAATTTTGTACAAGAGGACGGCTTGATATATTTAAAGTGGCAAGGATGTGAAGAAAAGGAAACTCGCGTACACTGCTGGTGGGAATGTAAATTGGTTCCGTCTCAGTGGAAAACAGTATAGAGCTTCCTCAAAAAAACTAAAAATAGAACTACCATATGATGCACCAATTCCACTCCTAGGTATACAGCTAAAGAAAACAAACTTTTAGACAATGCTATATACTGAGAGAAATGGTGGGGTTAGTGTCCATCCAATCTATTACCGGGTTTAACAAATAGATGTGATGAGAAGCATGAAGTAGTTCACATTCAGGGTCAAGGGAAGGCACAGATAAAACCTACTGGTCCCTAAAAATCCACCCAGGTACAAAGTCAAATGACCTTATACAGGCTCTCTAAGTTCTGTGTATGCGCTACGGGTTCATGCTCCCCACCCAATCATAAAGCATTTTTTTCCTGCTATTTTTCCCAAAACACCACCTACCAAATTCTAATAATATCATACATTTGAATAGTGCTTGATTGATAACCAAGTATTTTTATATACAGTATCTCTTAACACTAGCAAAAACCCTATGAGGTATTATCAGCTAGAAGACTGCCTGCCATACTGTGTCTCAGATGCGCAGACCAGATTGTTTCCTTGTAGCTTTTGTCAATTTAGACTCCAATTCTAACCCGCTCCACCACTGTAATTTCGGACTAAGAAGTTTTAATCTTTTTGTCGGTCCTCGTCTGGAAACCTCTCCATCTCCTTACTGATTTTCAGTTGCCCTAAAGTTATTTTTTTAAGGCTTATTTATACACTGGGAGAAAAGAAAAGATAAAACCCTGCTTTTAACAAAGAAGCTGTCAAAATTGGCATGCTAGTTTGTGATGAAGACTCATTGTAAGAGGCAGTAAAATGAGAAATTGATTTTTAAAATTCTTTCCTCGGTGCAGTAGAAAATTATTATTAGGGTAACAATCATTTCAGTTACAGAACACAATGAAATTGAGTTTGCTTCATCGGGAAAGGTCTACATCTGCCGGGCAAATGCGCATTAAAGTCAGAGGGCCGAGCACAAGTGCATTCACAGCAGTGATGAAGCCAGGTGGTTCTCCAAGCAGCAATAAATTTCAGCCTAAAATCTTAAAGAAAACCTCTAGGGCAAACCCCTTCTACAGTCTTGCTACTGACTTGAGTTTTGCCTCATCTTTCTCCTTCTGTGCACGTGTGCGTGCTAAGTGACTCCAGTCATGTCTGACTCTGTGCGACCCCCTGGACTGTAGTCCGCCGGGTTCCTGAGTTCCTGGGATTCTCCAGGCAAGAATACTGGAGTGGGTTGCCTCTCTCCTTCTATTCACTGTTAAATATCTCAAAATAACATTTAAACCGGCTGCCTGCCTCCCATCTACTTAGTCCTCTGCCCCTTGACAGCTGGCCTCCATCATCGACTTGATCTTCCCTCTTACATGTCACAGTGACGCCTAATCTTCAACATTAGTGACTTTTCCTCATGATCTAGCGCCCACATGCATATGGTTCCCGTATCTCTCCTTTTAGTCCAACTTCTCTCCAAACTTACGCGCATTCATTTCATCCTGACCTTTGGACAGCTCAACCTGGAATTATTTCAGGTGGCACTTCAAGCTCAATATATACAAAACCGAAATAACATTAACTGAATGTATTTATTTCATGTGCATGCTCAATAACATAACAAAAAAATGGAATAATTTTCTTTACCTGTGGCTCCTGGACCCAGTATCTGTACTCATTTTCTGTTAACCACTATCTCTTGAGACAGAGATTCATTGTCAACAGAGATTCTCTTCTCTCTCTCAACCCCATACCCTAATCAACCACCAAACCACCTCCATTGAACCTATAAAACAAAACTCCTATCCATCCATCTATCCATTCATTTATCCCTTCTTTTCTATTCAAATTTAAATATCTCCAATACTGTTAGGTCACTACTTTTCCTCACAGTGCCATATTTGTTTGACAATTTTAATTTGACAATTCAATAGCAAGAGTAATGAAATTTTTTAAGGTAAAACAAAGTTAGCTTCCCTTCCACATAGGTCTGGGATACATAATTTTATACAATTTTAACTACAGCCAAAATTTAATTTTAAAGCCTGTTTTGATGACAAGAATACCACTCATATTATCCATGTCAGTCTTTGTAGCTATCTTTAAATGAAAATATTCATCCAAATGACATATTAAACATTTCACTATTATGAGACTCTTCTGTTGTTTACAGTGTTACAATGTTAGAGATAATGCTGCAAAGAATATTCCCCACACATGGTGTTTTTTTCCTTCCTTTCAAATATTTTCAGTGAATATTTTAAAGACCCAGTTAAGTCCAAAAGTTGACATTAATATTATTTTTCCTAGCCATCTATTACTACATTATTTTCTCAAAGGTTCATAACCATTTTCAAAGTATGAGTTTGTCAGTTTAACCTCAACCGCTCAAGAAGGAGCACTATGTTGGGTTAAATATGCAGTCAACTGATGACTAGTAAATGTATAAGGTTGTGCAACCATCATCACAATGCCGCTTTAGTACATTGCTGAAAAATGAAAGTGAAAGTCACTCAGTCATGTCTGACTCTTTGCAACCGCATGGACTGTGGCCCACCAGGCTCCTCTGTCCACGGAACTTTCCAGGCCAGAATACTGGAGTGGGTAGTGTTCCCTTTTCCAGGGGATCTTCCCAACCCAGGGATCAACTCCAAGTCTTCCACATTGCAGGCAGATTCTTTACCGTCTATACTTTACTAGTACATTTCTAGTATCCTCCAAATTCTTGTTAATTCATCAGCTGAACATTTGGGTTGTTTCCAGGTTTTCAGTTGTTATTAAAAATGCTGTTAGGAACACTTGCAAATATGTCTTTGTGTGAACATAAGCTTTCAAATACCATAGGTAGATATCTAGGAGTGAAATTTCTCAGTGTGTGGTAAACTTATATTTAATTTTTTAGAAATTGCCCAAATACTTAACTCAGTCTTAAAAAATATTCACTGGAAATAATTCAAAGGAAGGAAAAAAACACCATGTGTGGGGAATATTCTTTGCAGCATTATCTCTAACATGTAACACTGGAAACAACAGGAGACTCAATTTTGAGTCAGTGCTAATAAGGTGGATGAACCTAGAGCCTATTATACAGAGTGAACTAAGACAGAAAGAGAAAGCAAATATCATATTTTAATACATATATATGGAATCTAAAAAGATGGTACTGATGAACATATTTGCAGGGCAGACATAGAGACGCAGACCTAGAGAACAGACTTGTAGACATAATTGGGAAAGGAGAAGGTGGGACAAATTGAGAGAGTAGCACGGAAACATATACATTGTTATGTCGCTAAGTTCTGTCCGACTCTTTGCAACCCCATGGACTGCAGCATGCCAGGCTTCCCTGTCTTTCACTGTCTCCCAAAGTTTGCTCAAACTCACGTCTATTGAGTCAGTGATGCCATCCAACCATCTCATCCTCTGTTGCCCTCTTTTCCTCCAGCCCTCAATCATTCCCATCATCAGGGTCTTACCATATGTAAAATAGACAGCCAGTGGGAAATTGCTGTGTGATGCAGGCAGCTCAAACCAGTGTTCTGTGAAAACCTAGAGGGGTGGGATGGGGTGGGAGGTGGGAGGGAGGTGTACGAGGGAGGGGGCATATATATACCTATGGCTGATTCATGCTGATGTATAGCAGAAGCCAACACAATATTGTAAAGCAATTATCCTCTGATTAAAAATAAACAAAGTTTTAAAAAATCTTTTGTCAGTTTTTAACCAGATTGTTTAATTGACTGTTTAACTGAATTGTAAGAGCTCTTTATATATCCTAGGTACAAGTACTTTTTTGGTTATATGATCTTCAAATATTTCTTTAAGTATGTGACTTGTAGTTTCACTTTCTTAACTGTGTCTTTTGAAACACAAATATTTTTAAGTTTGATAAATTTATCTGTTTTTTCCTATGTATTATATTTTTGATATTGTATCTAAGAATTCTTTGCCTAACTCAAGGTGGCAAAGATTTTATCCTATGTTTTCTTCAAGAACTTGTATACCTTTAGCTCTTACATTTAGAGCTATGATTTATTTTGAGTTAATTTTTGTGTATAGTGTGAGGAGAGGATAAGGATACCTGATTGCTTCAGTAACATCTGGGGGAAAGAGTACCCTTTTCCCCCAGTAAATTGTTTTAGCATCTTTGTTGAAAAACAGGTAAACATAAATGTAAAGGTTTATTTCTAGATTCCCAATTCTATTCCATTAATCCATATGTCTAAGTGAAGTGAAAGTGAAAGTGAAAGTCACTCAGTCTTGTCTGACTCTTTGAAACCCCATGGACTATAGTCCATGGAATTCTCCAGGCCAGAATACTAGAGTGCGGAGCCTTTCCCTTCTCCAGGGGATCTTCCCAACCCAGGGATCAAAGCCAGGTCTCCTGCATTGCAGGCGGATTCTTTACCAGCGGAGCCACAAGGGAAGCCCAAGAATACTGGAGTGGGTAGCCTATCCCTTCTCCAGGGGATCTTCCCAACCCAGGAATCGAACTGGGGTCTCCTGCATTGCAGCCAGATTCTTTACCAACTGAGTTATGAGGGAGCCCATATGTCTATCCTTGTGCTAATTCCATGCTTTCTTGGTGACCATGGCATTATAGTAAATTCGTAAACATATTAGTGTAAGTCATCCAACTTTTATTCTTTTTAATATTATTGTAAATAAAGTTGTTTTCCTAATTTCATTTTTTGGATTTTTTGTTGCTAATATAAAAGAATGGAATTGATTTTTATATATTCATCTTGCATCACATCCTGTTACCTTTTTAAACCTGTTTATTAGTTTTGGTAATTTGTTGATTCTTTGCTGTTCTACAAAATGAATCATTTCATCTACAGATAAAGATAACTACTTCTTTATCTCCAATCTGAATGCCTTTAACTTCCTTCCTTCACCCTATCTCTCCTTTCCTTCTCCTTCTTTCCGCCTTCCTTCCTTCATTTGTTTCTTCCACATCTTAGGATAAAGCATCGAGTTTTTCACCATATGGTGCTAACTGTGGGTATTTCACAGATGCTCTTTATCATGTTGAGGGAGTACCCTTCTACGGCTGGTGTGTTGAGAGTTTTATCATGGATGGGTGTTGGATTTCTTTAATGCTTTCTTTACATCTATTAAGATGATCGTGTTGCCTTTGTACATTATTCTATTAATGTGGTATATTACAATAAATACATTAATGCTTGGATGTTAAAACAGCCATGCATTCCTAGGATAAGTTCCTTTTGGTCATGGTGAATAACTATTTTTACACGTGGCCAGATTTGGTGTGCTAGTATTTTATTGAGGAATTTTTATTTATGTTCATAAGAGATATTGGTCTGTTGTTTTCTTATATCTTCCACTGTCTTTGTTATTAAAGCATTACTAGTTTCATAGATAAAATTGTTCTCTATTCCATTTGGAGTGTTTCCCTTTTCCATTTTTTAAGGGTTATTGTTATACATATCACATCTATATATGTTATACATACAGTCAACAATACATGATTATAAGGGCTTCCTTGGTAGCTCAGATGGTAAAGAATCTGCCTGCAATGCAGGAGACCTGAGTTCGATCCCTAGATTGGAAGGATCCCCTGGAGAAGGGAATGGCAACCCATTCCAGTATTCTTGCCTGGGGAATCCCACAGACAGAGGAGCCTGGTGGGCTACAGTCCATGAGGTTGCAAAGAGTCAGACATGACTGAGCAACCAACACACACATACACATGATTATAATTATTCAATATTATATCTTTTAAAGAGGTTAGAAGAAATAATAAAGAAATGCCTTTAATAGTCTTTTGAATACATATATTTACCATTCTGACATCCTTCTTTTCTTCCTAGTAGTTCAAGTTAAATCTAATGCCATTTTCTTTCATTCTGAAGGATTTCATTTAATATGTCTTATAAAACATGTCTGCTAGCAACCAATTCTTCCTTTCTTTGTTTACTGAAAATGTTTTCATTTCACTTTCATTTGTAAAGGATAGTTTTGATGTATATAAGATTCTTGGTTGAATTTGGTTCAACAGAATTTTGCTTTTGTTTTTAATCACTTTGAATACGTCATTTCATTGTTTTCTGGCCTCCATTGTTTCAGATGAGAAGCAGGTCTTTAATTGTATCAATAAGCCCATTAGCAACTTTTTCTTGCAGTCTTCATGATTTTCATTTGTCTTCTACTACATAAATTTGTCTTCATTCTTTTTTCTCTCTGTTCAGATTAAATCATTTCTATCAACCTATCTTCAAATTCACTTATTGTTTCTTCTTAAATTTGTTGTTTATTCCCTGTAGTGAATTTTTTATTTCAACTACTATATATTTTAACTCCAGAATTCTAATTTAATTCTGTTTTATAGTTTCTGGCTCCTATTTTGTTGAATTATTTCTTTCATATTCTCCTTGAATTCTTTGAATAGTTTCATGTAGCTCTTTGAATTTGCATATAATTTCTTTGAAGTCTTGGTTTGCTAAACCCGTATCTGAGGACACTATTTCCTGAGTATGGGTCACATTTCACTGTTTCTCTGTGTGCTTCATCATACGTTGTTGAAAACTGCACATTATAGAAAATAAAACCATAGAATCATAGCAACTCTGGATACTGATTTTTCTCCCTTGAAGGTTACCATTGCTTGTTTGTATCTTGCCTCGGGGAAATCTGTGAATTCTGTCTCCCTCCAGGTGTGTGGTCATGTTGCCTCTGCTCAGTTGTATTTTTTTAACTTTTATTATTATCATTTTTATTTTTAAGACTGGATCCTTGGGAATCACTCCTGCACCTACATAGCTCGGCAGTCAGCCAGTGATCGGACGGAGGATGTGATCAAGCACCTGAAGCCCGTTTGGTTTCCATCCTCTGCCAACGAATATACATCTAGGAGGGAAGTCCATTCGCAGTTCAAGCTATTGCAAATCTGCCTAGTATTTTGCTTGCCGTTAGACCTTTATTGTCTCCTCTGCATGCGCAGACAACCTCAAGATTATCCAGGAGTATGTGGATCCTTTGGGCACTCTCTGGTCTTTGTTGCACGCTTATCCCAAGTGCAACCTCAAACGACCAGAGATGGCGGCCTTTCCCGTTCACCCTACCTCTGAGATTGTCACTTCCATGAAATCCTGGCAGGTGTGGGCATCACCAGTTCATCCGAATCAGGGGAATCCCCTTTGACTGCACAGTTGTGGGTCCTCAAAACCCTGCCTTGCCCTGGCAGAAGCACAGCGCCAGCAGAGCGGCAGGCGGACAGGAGGTTAGAGGGGCCCCAGGCAAAAAGGCCATAAACTGCCACAGCTTCTACCCGAAGTTCTGTGGGATTTTAATCATAAATATTTCTTAGATTATTGTATGACTTAGTCCAATTTCTCGGAGAAGGCAATGGCACCCCACTCCAGTACTCTTGCCTGGAAAATCCCATGGACAGAGGAGCCTGGTAGGCTGCAGTCCATGGGGTCGCTAAGAGTCGGACACGACTGAGCGACTTCACTTTCACTTTTCCCTTTCAATCACTGGAGAAGGAAATGGCAACCCACTCCAGTATTCTTGCCTGGAGAATCCCAGGGACGGCGGAGCCTGGTGGGCTGCCGTCTATGGGGTCGCACAGAGTCAGACACGACTGAAGCGACTTAGCAGCAGCAGTAGCAGCCCAATTTCTAGAGCACTGAAATTGTTTTTGCCAATTTTGTCAAGTTTTAGAGTTATTTTTTAGGGAGAGGATTTGCCAACCTCCTCGTTCAGCCTTGCTGTTGTACTCTGTCATGTCCAACTCTTGGTGACCCCACGGACTGCAGTCTGCCAGGCTCCTCTATTCCTGGGGATTCTCCAGGCAAGAATACCAGACTGGGTTGCCATGCCATCCTCCAGGCAATCTTCCCAACTCAGGGATCAAATCCAGGTCTCCTGCATTGCAGGTGGATTCTTTACCGTCTGAGCCACCAGAGAAGCCCCATTCAGACTTATGTAGCCCATATCTTTAATTTCTAATTATTGTTTCATTTAGCATTTTTAATTATCATAAAGGTTGAGCTTTTTTGTTTATTTGCATTTCCCATTGAGTGAATTTTCCACTCTATTTTGCTCCTACTCATCTTTCTCATCTCTGTAAACTATTATTATAGCTATTAAAACTTTGCTTATATATTTGATGCATTAACCTCAATTATTTTTCTTATATTATCTTTATAATTTTTCCTCAGAAGCTTTTTATTTCAAACTTCAGAGTGTTTGCTGGTGCTTTAAACCTGAGGATATTCCCCAATTACACTCTAGTAAAACCAGTTTTAGTGGCTTCTCAATCAATCCTTTAATCTCTTACCTCCAGTCATAAGTCTATACAGTACTTTTATTACACAAACAAGACATTCATTAAGTGTTTAATGAATTAAATTTTTTGCAGCAGGAAATTAAAACTAATGGGGGCAAAATTAATTAGTGAAATCCAAATTAAAGCATATAATGCAGTTTGTTATATTTATTATGTTTATTGCACTATCCTTAGCATCTGAAAAATAATACCAAGAGATTCTGGCAGAATAATAAATGAAGACATCTGTAATTTGGCCACGTCAGTAACATATCCAAAAATGTTAAATTATTTCAGGAATTTGGGACCAAATATGCTCTGTCCACCTCTTCCATCTCAGTTTCCCTTGAAATGGCTTCCTTCATGGTTGGCAAGCTTTAGTCCAGGTTTCATCTGAAACAGCTGCGGAGTGAATACAACCTGAAACTGGTAGCTGGACACTTGATCACCAACTGCAGGTCAAGGCAGCCACAGGAGAGAGGACTAGCGGGGCCTGTCGGCCAGGGAAGACCACCTGCGATGACGGGTGCTGAAAGGGATCTTCACATTGATAACAGGGCTTGCTGCCTGAAGTAATCATCCCATAATTAACTTACCCTATCATTGGATTTCCAGACAGCATGCTGCTGACTGCCCGATATCCCTACCCTCTAAATGCTCTATCAGGAAGCTATCCACCCAGGAGGCTGTTGGGGTAAATGTCTCATAAACTAAGAAACTATAATGTTATAAATGCACACTGATGAAAGATGACATAGACATGGCATATGCTAACAAACAGGTGGGTCAGCAGAAAGCCCAAAGAAAAGAAAAGAAAAATGTACAGTTTTATGATATGATCTTGGCTGAAAGAGATTCTGTTTCAGCTGAATTAACTAGTCATGAAAAACATATAAGCAAGAATAGGCAGAAAGAGTCCATCCACTTCTCTACTCTGATCCTAGGGTCTCCATAGGGAGACTGCACCCGATATTCATTGAGAAGCAACAACGTAAGAAACTACAAGAACAGGCATCACAATGTATTAGGCAACAGGTGTGTGTGTGTGTATAGGCATGTGTATGTATATATACACATCTTGTCATCTATATGTGTGTGTGTGTGTGTGTGTGTGTGTGTGTGTGTGTGTGTGTGTGTAGACTTCCCTTGTGGCTCAGACAGTAAAGAATCTGCCTGCAATGCAGGAGACCCAGGTTTGATCCCTGGGATGGGAAGATCCCCTGGAGAAAGGAATGGCAATCCACTCCAGTATTCTTGCCTGGAGAATTCCATGGACAGAGGAATCTGGTTAGCTACAGTCCATGGGGTTGCAAAGAGTTAGACATGACTGAGCAGCTATGCTTACTTTTATATATATCTGCTGCTGCTGCTGCTAAGTTGCTTCAGTCGTGTCCGACTCTGTGTGACCTCATAGACAGCAGCCCACCAGGCTCCTCTGTCCCTGGGATTCTCCAGACAAGAACACTGGAGTGGGTTGCCATTTCCTTCTCCAATGCGTGAAAGTGAAAAGTGAAAGTGAAGTCGCTCAGTCGTGTCCAATTCTCAGTGACCCCATGGACTGCAGCCCACTAGGCTCCTCCGTCCATGGGATTTTCCAGGCAAGAGTACTGGAGTAGGGTGCCATTGCCTTCTCCATGTATATATATATATATATATATATGTGTGTGTGTGTGTGTGTGTGTGTGTGTGTGTATACACACACACACATACATGTATATATAGATGACAAGGCATATATTGCCAACTGAACTTTACATATAAAGACAAGGAGGCTTAGTTATAACTGCTATTCTGGTCCTCTAGCTCCAAGGCCTATGTATTTCCACTATGACAATTTTTGTAAATCTTTATTAGGTATTTTTAAATGGCAAAAAGGGTTTCATAAATGTCCCATTGCTGGAACTTTTATATATCTCTCTCTAATCCTTTGGCATTCAGGAACAAATTTTTCATGAACAGGGTAACATGTGCTAAAGTCATTCAGATAAGACCACTCAAGATCTTTCCCAGTCCAGACAGTGTTTATAGCATAGTTAGGCCAGATGGAAACAGGCAGGGAATCTAACCCAGGTCTTAAGCTACACATTGACCATGCTGGACTGATATGTGGGGAACTGATTGCTGAAAAGAAAGCTGAGCATGAGGTATGATTGCTACAGGAACTACTTCTAGTCCAGGGGACTCCTCAGCCCATGAATGAGTCACAAAAGAAACCGATAAAATGAATCATCCGTTATCACACCATGGCTATATAAAGAAAATCACCACCCTGAAAAAAGAAGAGCCAGTGTTTGTTTGGCTTTCTTAATGATTTGAGTGAATCTGTGGCTATTTCAGGAGAAGGGGATGACAGAGGATGAGATGGTTGGATGGCATCACTGACTCTATGAACATGAGTTTGAGCAAGCTCCGGGAGTTGGTGACGGACAGGGAAGCCTGGCCTGCTGCAGGCCATGGGGTCACAAAGAGTTGGACACGACTGAGCGACTGAACTGAACTGAGCTGTGGCTGTTTCAAGTGATTTAGGTTATTAACATCGGGGAAATTTTTCAATATAAAAATCTCTTGGTTGGATAGCTATAAATCCTATCTCAACGAGGAGTGACATAATCTGAAATCAGGTTCGCCTTCTCTATAAATATGTTCAAATTGCCCAAAGTCCATCAACACTGTCAAAGTGAAGCAGAAATGGGGCCAGAATCTCAGTGACTCAGGCAAAACTTCCTGAGAAATGTCCAACATTTTTTTTTTGCCCAAATCAGAATCATTTCCTTTATTCCAACTGCCTTCATTTCCTACTTTGTTCTAGATGGGAAGACTGGGGACAGAGCAAGAAGCTAAAATTTTCAAGGTTTGATGAGGAGCGAGGGCAAAAGGAAACCCGTACAAGTGAACACAGGCATGTGTGAACATATATGTAGTTTGGGGAGAAATCGTAGTCTGAAAGAAGATGTCAAAAAATACAGGCCGTATCAATCACAAGAAGCAGCTCAGAAACCAGTCAGCAAGAATCCGAAAACTGGTCTAGAAGTCAAGAAATCTGATCCTTAGTACCAGCAGCAACAAGGCTTTTGAACATGTAAATTGCTCCTGACCCGTGCCTTCCTTTTTCATAAAATTTTCAACATCCACAAAAGGATGTTAAAAATAAAATTAAATACCAGATAGGAAAAGGATGTAAAAAGTAATAAAAGCTTTATTATTGCAAGAGAGGCTGAGAATTGTTTGAAAATTCAGATGAACCTAAAATAAACTAAGCAGAGTAACACAAGCCAGCGCCATTGCAATAAGCCGTCACCTGGGAAATTCATCTCCTGATAGTGGGATAAATATTTAGAAATAACACATTTGAAAGTGTTGCCCCAAGACATAATAAATGGTCATGATGATTAATTTGGAGAATGAGAACTGTGAATTGGATTCTGTGAGAACAGAGACTTATAAGCACTTGATACAAATATTTCTGTTTAATAGATGAGGCTCAGCGGGGGAGTGATGCCCATGCTCTAGCAGAGTGAAAAACCAGAATCTTACTCTAGGATAAAAACAAAATAAAATCAGAGCTATGCTTTATGTTGTGCTGCCTGCTTGAGATTAGACTTGACAACATTCAATAAAGCAAGTAGATTTCATTCCCGGAACGGCAATGCTCCCCCACTGGCTGTGTGTGTATCTATCCTGCGTTGGAGAGGGACGTGCCTAGTAGGATGAACATAAAAGGTGGTCAATGTATCTCCTTAGGTTTTAGCAACAACCACGGAAAATGCAGAATAAATGTAGCAAGGGGTCCGACAGAAAATAGAACTAGGGAGCTCTGTTTTCTTTTTTGACAAAATGAGTGCTACTGTCACGCATTTTAGATTGCTTTCCCAGGAAAGGAGTTGGCCAAACAGTGGCATTTTCACATCCTCTTTATGTGTTCCTGGGATCCTGGACCAGCCCACCAGTGGTAAAAGAAAGCACAGAGGGACCAAACTTTGAGTTTTTTCAATGCAGCCTCCCCATATGAGGGTCACACTCTGTTACTATGTTCAGGATTCTTATGAACTTGTGCTGTGACTGAAATCTATGACAGACTTCCAACGTATTTATGAAGCAAAAAACAAAGGTAAAAGACAGCAAACACTAATTTTATAACAGTAACAAACATAAAAACAAATTTGTGAACTTTATTATAGCCATGAGCTGAGATTTGCTCCCCAGTTGTGTATATACGAACAAACCCAGTATTAGAGTCTATCCATTTAGATACTTAAATATTGGATTGACTCCAACATCTATGTAACCAGCCACCACAAGGGCATGTCCTCCAAAATATTTAGTGAACAGAGCCACATACCTCATGTGCCCTGGCGCCTACTGAAATCAGGCTATTAATAAACATTTGCTTTGATAGAGAGGAACAAAAATGGGGGAAAAAAAGCAAGGCAATTGTGATCTAGAGCATCTTACATGTAGCACTTCCGGAAATTGGAAACAGTCAAACTTATCAAATGCTATGAAAACCATCGGGTTACTAGAATAATCTATACATGTCAGATAACTATGCCTGCACCAAACTTCACCCTTCCTGAAAAATCTTCGGCAATTACCTGGAGTCACTTACATTGTTTTCTACTCCCACGTTTCAGCTGTTTGGCTTTTATAACGGACCCTTTGTAACTAACTTACTTTATGTTTAAAGTTTCTAAGTGCTTTCTCTTCCAGGTCCCTCCTATTTCTTCTGTGCGCTGTGGGAAGCTGCTGTGTTAGGAACACATGGCCCTGCTCTGTCTATCCAGCTGCCTGGGAAAATACTCAGCTCATCTATATTTAATGTGTCTTTCCTGCTGATCCTTCAGGGTGCAAATCTCCCCCACCACATCTAATAAGCATGATGGATTATATTCAATTTAGCTAATGCCAGCCTATAACTAATTACAGCAGCATCCTCAAAGCAGGCTGGAGTTAGAGCCTTGTCAAAGTGCCCTTTATAAACAGCCTGTTTCTGGGGATTTACACAGCAAGTATGGGTGAATTCAATCGTAAATGTGAAAAGAGAATATAATGACTACACTGCCGACACTAAGAGCTTTGAGTCCTAACTAGTAAGGCAGGGAGGACCGTGGATCCTTGGAGTAAATGAAGAAGAATGAATATTGCAACATTCCAGAGGGATCAGCTGGCCATTCACTTCTGTCATGCTAAGTGTTCTGCCAGGGAAATCTAGAAGCCAGACGGCTGCTCACAGGTGGAAAAAAACACTCACAAGAATATCGACAAGCTACCGTTTCACCATTTCAAGTGTGACCCTGGGCAAGGTTCCCTCTCTGGACATTAGGTACCCCATTAGGAAGATGGGGTGGCAGCAGAGTTTGCTGGAAAGAACACTGACTCAGTAGTCAAGACAAATGTGGTTTCCAAACCCGGCTCCACTCCTGGGGGCTCTATGAGAGAGTAAGCTACTTAGCCTTTATAAGCCTTGGTTTCCTCAATAGCAAAACAGAAATAATCACAACCACCCTGTACAACTGAAGGATTCAGAGTGATAAAGTTTCTGCAGCACTGGCGCAGCACCCAACACATACTAGGAACTCAATAGTTGATAACTGTTAATTACTTTGTCACAAAGTAACAAAGGTCCATCTAGTCAAGGCTATGGTTTTTCCAGTAGTCATGTATGGATGTGAGAATTGGACTACAAAGAAATCTGGGCACCGAAGAATCGATGCTTTTGAACTGTGGTGCTGGAGAAGACTCTTGAGAGTCCCTTGGACTACAAAGAGATCCAACCAGTCCATCCTAAAGGAGATCAGTCCTGGGTGTTCATTGGAAGGACTGATGTTGAAGCTGAAACTCCAATACTTTGGCCACCTCATGCGAAGAGCTGACTCATTGGAAAAGACCGTGATGCTGGGAAAGATTGAGGGCAGGAGGAAAGGGGATGACAGAGGATGAGATGGTTGAATGGCATCACTGACTCAATGGACATGAGTTTGGGTGGACTCCCGGAGTTGGTGATGGACAGGGAGGCCTGGTGTGCTTCGGCTCATGGGGTTGCAAAGAGTCAGACACAACTGAACAACTGAACTGAACTGAATGGTTCCGAGATCAATATTCCATCCATTTCAATAAAAAGAATCAAAACTGAGATTTCATGTGGAAAAAACCTATGTTATGGTATGGTAAAAACTTTAAGTCCTAAAGCAGTTAGAACTCCACAGTAACCTGGAAAACCTATATTTTGTTATACCAACATGGATTATGGGAAAACAGGCAAGATATCTATGTGAGATGCCCCCCAAAGGCTTTTATTCTGGCCCCTACTATAAGCAACTACTCTGGCCTCTACTAGGACTTCCCTGGTGGCTAAGACAGTAAAGCATCTGCCTACAATGCAGGAGACCCAGGTTTGATCCCTGGGTCGGGAAGGTCCTCTGGAGAAGTAAATGGCAACCCACTCCAATACTCTTGCCTGGAAAATCCCATGGATGGACAAGCGTGGTAGGCTACAGTCCATGGGGTCGCAAAGAGTCAGACATGACTGAGTAACTTCACTTTCACTTCTTTCTGGCCCCTACTATTGGGCAGGAGAGAGCTTCTGCAGGAGACACACCTCTGTCTTGTAACTAACCCTAAATCAGGCACCCCCATGTTCTTCTCATCTCCAGCCTTAGCACACCTTTCAAATCCTTGGATCACACAATACCTTCCCTAACCTGTGGGTTCTTTCCATAGATCAAAGAAGTAGAAGTGAAGAATAAGTAACAGGTGACCAGATCTCTTCCCCAGCTTGCCCTCCAGTAATCTCCCAAACAAACTGTGTGAACAAACCATGGGAACAGGATAGCAGCTACAGGTCTGCATGACAAGCCTGCACACGGGGGGCAGCAACAACTCTGACCCCCGTCTCAGTGATTAACTGAGATTATGTGCCCTTTTCTCTTCAAAAACGTTCATGGCCAAGCAGAATCTTGGGATGTGGTTTTGGGGGACCCTGAGTCCACCATCTTCCCAGACTACCGGCATTCTGACTAAAACCAGCTTTGCTTTCTACTAACATTTGCCTCTCTTGAGTATTGATTTTTGAGTGGCGAGCAGCCAGATCTGATTCTGTAACATTACTGGACAAGATGATACAAAACCAATGTCTGTCGCTGGAGTTAAAGTCTAGGACAAACACTGTGCGTACTGCTTTCAAAGGGGGAACCCTGAATTCAGAGCCCTCTCGATCCAGCACCACGCCACCGCTGAAGCCTTGTCTCCCGCTTTCTCCTCACACACTGTGCTCTCGTCCTCAGCAAGGCAGCTCCCTGTGCACCGAGCACACCCCGCTGTTTACACTCCAGGCTGTGGCTAAACTCTGCTCGGCCTAGAAGGTCCCTCTTCACTCCTGCCTCCTGGCACTACTTTTCCCTTGGTTAAACTTCATCTTCGGCATTCCTGACCCCTCTCTGAGAGGGACCAGCCTCAAGACACGCTTCCCCAGATGGTCCTTAACAAACACAGGCTGTCTTTTACGCTGGGACACCTCTGTTTCCTCTGACATGTTTTAAAATCTAAATATTTCTATATGATTTCCACATTTGAAGCTCAATTTAATAAACCATGGCTCAAGAGAGTCTTCCATCAATATTAGCTAAATCATATCAATAGATACCAAAGGTAAGCTAAGCCCCATCCTGATATGTTATGACATTAAAGTCCTTAGTGGATAGTTGGCGTCATAATTCAGAATCATCCTCACTGCAGCAGGGGAGGAAAGAAAGCCTGCCTGGTTACAGTGTCATCTGTCAAAACAAGACTTCTCCCTCAAGGCATTGACCATTTATCACCTCCACTATGAAACCCCCAGAGAGTCCATCTAACGATGCCTTCCTCTGCGCTCTCAGAGCACTTTGCAATGAACTCGGCACCCATTTGCTCACTTTCCCTACACTAAAGGGTGCATTTAGCTCATGCAAGGGGTTCTAGGACAACTGTATGTTCAAGTTCCCCTATCTATCAGCAGAAGTTGATACAAATATCAACCACCAGATCAGCAAATTGGTGAAGAGCAGGGAATTGAAGTCCAACAGTGAGAATGTCAGCTTCACTCCTTGGCCAACCGTCATTCTAAGGCTCCGTCTCCTCTCCTCTAAAATGGAAGCATGAGGACTTCACTAGCAGTCCAGTGATTGGGACTCTGTGCTTCCGCGGTGCGGGTCTTGGGTTTGATCCCTGATCAGCGAACTAGGATCCCGCATGTCATATGGCATGCCCTAAATAAATTAATTAAATAAGAGTAAGACTCCTTATTCAGAAAACTAAGATCATGGCATCCAGTCCTATCACTTCATGGCAAATAGGTAGGGAAACAGTGAAAACAGTGGCAGACTTTATTTTGGGGGGCTCCAAAATCACTGCAGTTGGTGACTGTAGCCATGAAATTAAAAGATGCTTGCTCCTTGGAAGAAAAATTATGACCAACCTAGTGAGGAAAGTTGCTCAGTCATGTCCAACTCTCTGCAACCCCATGGACTGTAGCCTACCAGGCTCCTCCATCCATGGGATTTTCCAGGCAACAGTACTGAAGTAGGTTGCCATTTCCTTCTCCAGGGGATCGTTCCAACCCTGGGATCGAAGCCAAGTCTCCTGCATTGTGGGCAGACACTTTACCATCTAAGCCACCAGGGAAGCCCAACCTAGACAGCATATTAAAAGGCAGAGACATTACTTTGCCAACAAAGGGCCATCTAGGGAAAGCTATGGTTTTTCCAGTAGTCATATATGGATGTGAGAGTTGGACTATAAAGAAGGCTGAGCACCAAAGAATTGATGCTTTTGAGCTGTGGTGTTGGAGAAGACTCTTAAGAGTTCTTTGGACTGCAAGGAGACCTAACCAGTCCATCCTAAAGGAAATCAGTCCTGAATATGCATTGGAAGGACTGATGTTGAAGCTAAAACTCCAATGCTTTGGCCACCTGATGCGAAGAACTGACTCACTGGAAAAAACCCTAATGCTGGGAAAGACTGAAGGCGGGAGGAGAAGGAGATGACAGAGGATGAGATGGTTGGATGGCATTACCGACTCAATGAACATGAGTTTGAGTAGGCTCCAGGAGTTGGTGATGGACAGGGAAGCCTGGTGTGCTGCAGTCCATGGGATCGCAAAGAGTCGGATACGACTGAGCGACTGAACTGAACTGAAGACTCCTTCATTGAGTTGTGAGGGTAAAATAAAATTAAATGATGAGCATAAATCAGTTAGATCAGTACACACTTGGCACATGGTAAGTGCCCAAGAAACAGCAGCTATTTTATACTTGTTATTATCATCACCACAAAACAAAGAGGTGTCTGCAACAGAGCAAAGGCAGCAAGAACTCATTCTGCTTTGTTTGCCCACCTCACCTCTCTAGAGGGCAGCAAGTGTTGGGTCAAGTTCGGAGGGGCAGCGAAGGACTTAGAGAAGGTGAAGGACTTAGAGAAGGTGAAGGACTTAGAGAAGGTGAAGGACTTAGAGAAGACGAGGCTGTGAGAGAGAAGAGGGGCCAAGGTAGCCGGAAGATCAAAGTTCAAAGACATTCCAAGATTGAGGAAAACAGGGGAGAAGCAGATAAAGCCTGGAAGACAAGTGAGGAAATTTTCCCGCCTGACAGGAAAATTTCCAAATGGTCTGAGCTGACTCCAAATGCTAGTCAGGAGCCAGTCTGGCTGCAGACAAACTGAGGAGAGGGTTAAAACTGATTTTCAAAACTCAGATTCAGATAGACTGGGGTAAAACCTGACAATATGTATTTTCAACAAGCAACCTAGGTGATTTTTTTAAAAAATTTATTATAGTTGATTTACAATGTTGTGTTGTGTTAATTTCAAGTATACAGCAAAGTGATTCAGCTATATATAACTATTCTCTTTCAGATTCTTTTCCATTAGAGATCATTACAAGATATTGAGTATATAGTTCCCTGTGCTACACAGTAGGTCCTGTTGGTTATCTATTTTATATATAGGAATGTGTATATATTAATCCCAAACTTCTAATTTATTCCTCCCTCCCCCTCCCCCCTTTGGTAACCATAAATTTGTTCTTTATGTCTGTGAGTCACCTTCTGTTTTGGGAATAAATTCACCTGTATCATTTTTTTCAGATCCCACATATAAGTAATAGCCTATGATATTTGTCTTTCTCTTTCTGGCTTTCTTCACTTGGTATGATAATCTCTAGGCCCATCCACGTTGCTGCAAATGGCAATATTTCATTGTTTCATTCTTTTTTTAAGTTTGAGTAACATTCTGTTGTGGGGCTTCCCTGGTGGCTCAGTGGGAAAGGATCCGCCTGAGGATGGGGTTCTTCAGGAGATGGGGGTTCAATCTCTGGGTCAGGAAGATCCCCTGGAGCAGGAAATAGCAACCCAAGAACACTGGGTTCTTGCCTGGGAAATTCCCTGGACAGAGGAGCCTGGTGGGCTACAGTCCACAGAGTCCGACACAATTTAGCAACTAAACAGCAACAACAACACAATATTCCATTGTATATATACAACATCTTCTTTTTCCATTCATCTGTCAATGACATTTAGAACAGGCAGCCTAGGTGATTTTCATGTGCAGTCAGGTGATATCCTGAACCAGGGAGCAGAATGAGCCCTCAGCACAGCCATTCTGGCCTTTAGGGCTGGCTCTGGGTAGGATCTCTCCTGCAGCTGGGGCCTCTCACTTTAGCCAAGGCTCCATAAGGGACCGAGTGTGAATGAGCATCAAGTGGTTCAAGTCTGTAACCACAAGAATAAAGATGAGCTTCCCAATAGCAATATTTCCCAAAGCTAAGCATCTTTGTGGGGTTAGACCTGGTCTTAGATCAGGGGTCCACAACCTCCGGGATCTAACGCCTGATGATCTGAAGGTGGAGCTGATGTAACAATAACAGAAATAAAGTGCACAATAAATGTAATGTGCTTGAATCACCCTGAAACCATCCCAACCCGTCTGTAGAAAAATTGGAAAAAACTGTCTTCCATGTAACTGGTGCCAAAAAGGTTGAGAACCGCTGTTTTAGATCATTTCCGAGGCTAACAACAACGAACGACAGAAATATTAATAGCAATACTAGTTACCAAGTGCCAACAATGTGCCAGGCACTGAACTAGTCTACATGGGTTATTTAATTTAATCTCCTCAGCGTCCTGCAAGGTACACACTGCCCTCATTAAAGGTAAGGAAGCAAGGTTCAGAGGATCCTTAATGTGTCCAAAGTCAGACAGACAGTAAAAGACAGAATCAAGCAGGCAGTGGGTTAGCTTGTGATGAAAGGTGCTGCTGTTTGACTGAACAACAATTCTCTCTGACACCTCGTGTCTGCGTGCTCACTCAGTCGTGTCTAACTCTCTGTAACCCATGGACCGTAGGTTGCCAGGCTCCTTGGTCCTTGGCATTCTCCACGCAAGAATACTGGTATAGGTTGCCATTTCCTCTTCCAGGAGATCTTTCCCACCCAGGGACTGAATCCGTATCTCCCACGGCTTCTGCATTGGCAGATGGGTTCTTTACCACTGAGCCACCTGGGATCCCTGCCAGTCTCAGGCTGGCCCTATTTTGCAGACCTGGCTCAAAACTGTCCACCTGAAGAAATCATATTTTTTCTAAAATTCCCAAAGCACTAACACCGAGCTCTATTTCTGGTGCTATTCAATCGATAACCTGCGAATAAATAGAAGTGAGGTAATACATTTCTGTCATACCTTTTCCCAAAGAGCACAAAATACATTTATATTTACTATCTCATCTGTTCTAGTAGTTGCTTTAAAAAAAACTCTTTTATTGGATTGAGACATAAATAAGTGGTTCTGTAAACATTGAAAATGACATCTTTTACAAGGTCCCATTCTTTCCTCTAAGTGTTACCATGCTGTTAGTTGCTTTCCCTATTCAAACAGAATCTTTTCATTTTTACAAATCCATTTCAAAGAAGTCTGGTTATATAAAAACATAACTAGAAAAGGAATTCTCCCCTATTGTTTAGCACTCTTATCTTCTGTTTTTTCATTATGCTTCCCTTTAATGTGGTTTCAGCCCTCTTTCCTAAACAGCCCCAAAGTGACCTGTCAATCTGTTTACAACACACCCAGATCTACACTCACTATTTGCACTGCTTTCACGGGGCCATCTCTGGACCACTGGAACCATCCATGTCTGTGAGGTAGGTCATACTTTCAAAAGCTCCAGGCTGGGCCCTCGCCCCTCATGGCTGGGCTCTGACCATGGAGCACGCATTCCTCTCCCCTGCTCCCCGAAGTTCATGACAGACCAGGCCCCCAACCACTACCCTCACAATTATAATGACTGCAAATTCATGCAACAATTTAAGTCAACTGGGTTTCACCATAATTAATCATGTAAGAA